>NC_135582.1:36378553-41998553 GCF_965152235.1 Eretmochelys imbricata | reverse complement strand
TATAACATCATTATATTCCTCATGGATACACAGTTGGGCTCAAAAACCTAAAATCAGTGTAATAATTAAGGTCTTTTACTGATTTGAATATTTAGAAGTAGTTTATTTTGATAGTTTAATATGTTCTGTCCAGTTACATATGTCTAAAAATTATATTATATGTGTTTAAATATCCATGTAGACTGATTACAACCATAGAGATAGACTAATTTATTCCCTGAGGACAATAAGAGCTGAGCTGTAATGGTTTGCTTTTGAATGTAAATACATTATAATATAGAGATTAGTACTAAAAATATTTTGAAGTGCATATACTTACAAATTTCATTTTACAGATTATAAAAATATCAACTTTCGGAGGTAGTGAATGTGTCATTGAGTTTTAATCTGCTGCTTCCATTTATTTTAGGGCTATGTAATGAATTTCAGTGCTGCTTTGATTTCATTTCAAAGAAAATAATTTCTGTTTTCAATAACCACTGTAATTTATTCCATTAAATTTTTATTTTGATTTAATATTACTAAAGATGTTTAGGCATTTCAACTTCGATGTTAAATATGTTTTTCATGGGAATTTAATTTTAAGTTTTCTCCACTCCATCCCCCTTGAAGTGATGACTCCTAGCCAAGGTCCGTTATATAGGTTCACAAAATAACATTAAATCATGAATGTATTGCTACTCTGCATTATTTGCCATTGTTTGAAAAACAACCTTCCAAAACTCCAGCATTTCCAGTAGGAAAGATGTTTGCCCTTTCCTAGAAAATTTGAAAGCTGGTTTATCTTAAGACTGATTGTAAGTATCCTTGATTTAATGTGCTAAGATATTTAGTCAGGTAAGCATCAGTGAGTAGCCATATTAACCCAATACATCTTTTATTGTAAAAACTGTGCTTTACAATGTCAGACTCCTTAGCACTTTAACATGGTTTATTAAGCAGCCTTTAGGTCACCATTATTTCTCAAATTTCTTTCCATGGTTGTGTGTGCACAGAATGTATGCCCTTGTAATTCAAGACTGGCAGCATGCATTGTTCTACATAAATTTAAATACTCTTTTATGAAGGTTGCATGAATATATGTAGTTTTATATTTTCATTATGTATTTATGATTAGAATGTCATTGGATGGCAATTTTTAAAAAAATATTTTTTCCGTATTTACACTTATTAAAATTGTGGAATAAGATGTAATATATTATTCAGGTTTGAGATTTTTAAAAATGTATTCATGGTTCCTAATATACTTTTTGAGTAGATGAAGTAGTCTAATTGAAAGACGGTGAACATTTATTTGGACTCAACTGAAGTCTTTGATAATTCAGCTTTAGAAGTTACTTTAAAATCTTCAGTTTCCTCACTTTCTCTGGAAAGAACTGGAGATCAAAGTGAATCTCACAACAGAACACAACCACAGCTTATAAAATCAATACTGCTGTTGATACCCATTAGGAAAAAACAAAGCTGCCCTTCTTTAATATCAGTTGGTTTATCTGTGCTAAGGGCATCTATCTATATGTCCTAATATTGAGAATTCGCAAGTTGTATGCCTAACGTTTTAACTGATATGAAACAAAGTTTCAGTAGAGCCTGAAAGCATATGAGAAAGGAGAAACCTCTCTCCTGCAATCAGTCTTCTTAAATGCAATTAATTTTCTTCTGGTCTTTTCTTTGACAGAAAGGGACGAAGGCTCCTCAGGCAGCAGGAAAGATTCACACAGATTTTGAAAAGGGATTCATTATGGCTGAAGTAATGAAATATGAAGACTTTAAAGAAGAAGGTTCGGAAACAGCTGTCAAGGTGAGCTCCCCATCTTTTCCTGTGCCCCTCCCCCATACACACCATTTTCCCATTTCAAGACTTTTCTTTCATTGGGAAGAAATCTCTGGTGGTAAGTGAATCTGACAGTTAACTCTAATAATAGACCACAGATGAACTGTCATTTTATACTTGGAAAAGAATTAAAATACAGTAGTTTAACTAACAGAGATGTGACAATTTTAGTAACTGAAATATGACAGCTAACAGACCAAATGTCAACATTACGAGCAAGAGTTCTGATAAAGTTTCACACAGGTTTATAATATTAACCATCTAATCTTAATATTTTAGACCGTGATGATATTTTGGTAACATTTAAAAATATTTTGACTCTTTAGAAAATTGACTATTCCTCCTCCACCCCCTACACACACACACACACACTCTATTTCTATTAATAAGAAGTAAGTTTGTTTTGAAGTCAGCAGTGAAGGCATTACATTACAACTGTGTGTCAAGTTTCTAATGCAAACATTTAAGGAAATATTTTATGACTGAAATATAATAATGGTTTTGTTAGTAGTACCCTATCATAGTAGGCACGATTAAAATGTTAACGTTTGCCATGTTCAGCAGTTGATTTTATGAAAAAATGTGCAGGCTTCCTCATCTTAAGTACAGGACGAACTGCAGATGTCATGCATAAAGTCAATGCTGTGATGCAGTAGACATCAAGATTTTATAGTGCCCCGAGTAATTGTATGTAGCCTATAGTGTACAATAGATAGTTTCCTGGCTATTATTTACGGAATAGGTTATAAGCTAATAAATGAAAAACTTTTTTCTTGCAGTGACACTTCGTAACTTTTTTTCTTGTGCTGTACACATTCATAAAGAATGAGGCATTTTATCTGCATTCTCAACACTAGAGGGCAGAGACTGATTGGGTGCCCATAGTTGGGCCCTTATTACTTCTGATAAATTAAATCTGATTTGCAGTTATTAAACACAGAGTAAAATTATACATGACAAATAAATGCAGTAAGAAGAGCTGTATATCTTTGTAATGCTGTTTGTCTTTGCAGTTTTTGTTTTTATTATAAGGAAGTAGAATTTCCCTTTATTTCACATAGACTTGGTGAGTGTTGCATTTCTAAATTGAAGATGTGTATTTTATAACATTGAGATTTTAAAAAGGTTAGTTAGATTTAACCCACCACAGTATTTGAAGGCTCCTACTATAATGAGTTAAAGAATTTAAAAGGCTCTGCCTCATTTTTTATATTTGATAGTTTGAAAACTATGCAAAATTGGTTTCAGATTCCTCTTATTCTCAGTAGTATCACTAAGGAAGATGATAGTGAGCAGCAAGGCTTTTATAGGTCTGTTTGAACCCCAGGAAGTGGGGGGGCGAGGGGGAAATCCCAGTATAATTGGTTCATTGCAGCATGTGAGCTATCTTGTGAAAAGGGAAGTACAGCTAAACCACAGTATAAATAAATCAAATATTCCTTAGTCAGAAAACTTGTTTATGTAGCTGGGACTCAAATTATACCAACAGTAGTTGCTGAAATACAAATATGAGTATCCTGCATAAGAGCTATGTCACCTTAGTAGATATTGTGATCTTCAGTAAGTATTTTTCTGGTAAGATTTTTGATTTAGATGTTTTCTCCCAATGTATGAATCTAGAAATTAGGACTTTTTCTGTGCTCCAACTGAAAATCGTAATTAAATATATTTTGTTATGAACAAATTTGAAGATGTCTGTAGAGCACAAATAATTACATTTGCTTATGCAAACTTTTTAAAAGCCAAGTAAAAGGAAATCCTTGCTTTTAGAAAAATGTATGATATTACATAGGCTTTTTAAATATAATTTGAAAAATGCTGTCTCAGGCTATAGACCATATTAATTAACTTACAGTGCTGTTAGATTTCAAAATTAAACTTGGGAGCTTTTGGATTCAGTTAAAATAACAGTGGTATTTGGAGTTGCTTGCTTTGTATGTTATCAAGTTGATCGATTTTTAAGTTTGATTTTGTGTGTGTGTAACACCAGTACAGCATAACTAATTTAATGCCAGTGCTGTGAACTATATACTGAATAGCTCTGTGTGGGCTTTGTAGTCTACAGGGATATCACATTATTAGCAATCATATCTGCTTAGGCAAAGCTGGCTTCTACAGATGGCTGCTTTCAAGTGCAAATGAACTGGTTAGACGTGTCTTGTTTAATACATACTCAAGATTCACAAATGGGTATTGATTTTTTCAACCAGTGTTTCTGGTAGCAATGGAAATGGATTAAATGGTCTCTAGAGAATTTAAAGGAACACTGTCACTGTTAATTGTAAACTAGCAACAGAAATACATAAATGTATATTAGTATGTCAAAATGAATTTAATGAAAGAAGACTATACCACTTTATGACAGAATATAGTGGTGTCCTAGAAACCCTGAACTGGTGCTGCTTTTTGTAAACTAGGTTATTCTGTAAATATTTGTGACTAATGAATCTCTCCTTTCTCCAGTGGAAAAGTGTATGTATTTATCTGTAAAAAGTCTACATACCTGTGCATGCAGATTATGCTTGCTGATAATTTTTTGCAGCAGACTGTTTTATTAGTGTTTATGCTGCCAATTAGTCTAATTACTCTTGACTTAGAGCATTATTAGTATCTTCAAAGGGAAGATCTACTAATATTACTTGAGAGCGAATCTTGTATATTCTAAGTAAATTTCCAGAAAAAGAAGTCAATGTTTTTAAGCTCTTATTTCGGTAGTAATAGACATGTCGTATGGGATAGGGTCAATTACTATAGCATTAAGTGTTTGTTGTATAGGCTCTTGCATCTGAGAGATTTACTGAAGAGTAAAGTCACTGGTCCTCCCATTTAAATTGGGAATGACAGCTACAAGATCATTGAGCTTCTAGATTCCTACACACCAACATGGGAAATGTGGTGTTTTGCAAAGGAGGGTTTTGTGGCAGAAAAGTACCTAACGTAATTATGTACCATTAATCTGACCTGTTCTGTTGTAACTAAGGTAATTAGTTAACAGCTTTTTTACAGTGGTATCTTAGCATGCCACCACTGTGGTAGGTCATTGAGAATATTGGCACAGCAAAATCTTGCATGAAAGCAGTTTCCCTTGCAGGAGAACTCTTCAAAACAAAGAGTATTGAGCTACAGGAGTGGGTCTCATCTTTTCCATGTTATAGATCACATCTTAAAAGTAAATGTTCATGTAGACCTCCTTAATGCCCTGCCTCACAGTGTTGATCCCACACCTTCCTTGTAGCCCTTATAATACTTGTCTTAATAAAAACCAACCAACCTAGGACAACATTGAAGAGAGAAGAAAATTATCACACGCTTCAGTGCAGTGAGGTACCAACGTGTAGTAGCATCAACACCTATTTTGTATCTGCTCTATTTTTTCTCCCAAAGTGTAGGATTTTACATTTGAGTTCCAAATATCCTGTCATTGCCTCCAGCCTGCTCTTTCAGCCCTGTACAAAACTCAGCAGCCCACCTTGAAGGTCACTTCTGTCCTTTTGTGGGCTTGCTGTCCTTCTAACTTCTGTGGCACCGGTAAATTTGATTAGTTGAATTTACTCCAAACAAATACGTAGCAAAAAGACTGAGACTTTATTTTGTGTTTCTCAGCCCTTCCTGTCCTGTGCTGAAGCATAGAAGGAAGCTCTGCTTGAAGAGTACTGCATGCCCAATTTTAACTTTCTGACATGGTGTGATGATCTTTGTTTTGACCATGCTTGCTTCTTCATTGATAGCAGCAGCTCAGTAGACCACCTAGAAGTGGTCAACAGACTAGTATGAGAGCCGTGTAGTTAGGATACAAACCATTTTTATTGTCTTTCTAGCAGTAAAATCTTAGATTGCTATCATTAGTATTTACACTTGAGGACATTTTGGAGGTGGGAATAAAAAGCCTAAGAACTAAAAGAAAATGGTGTTTTATCCATTTTGTTCTCATGAGTTGCTGGTGTTTACAGACACATCAGAAATGTACCATTAACATCATGTAATAAAGCTTCATTATACTGTTCTAATCATATTTATGTACCATAGTTTAGTGAAGAGGAAATTATGGTTATCTATGTATGTAAAATCCAGTTCTGCCCAAATCAAGAATTCATTACAAGAATCAAACTCTGAATTTGAGATAATGGTACTGTTTTATTTTAAACAAAATATATAATATTTTTAAATCTGGGTTTTTTTTATAAAACTTAATTTTAAAGTAATAACCTGTTTTTCTCCTGTCTTTTCCATTTACAGAGTGCTGGGAAATATAGACGACAAGGCAGAAATTACATAGTTGAGGATGGAGATATTATCTTCTTTAAATTTAATACACCTCAGCAATCCAAGAAGAAATGAATATTAGATGTTGCTCATTGTTCACAATAAACTGTGCTACTTCAAAAAGCATATGAATTTTTATTTAGACAGAATATCTAAAACCAGAAAGCATACAGTGTATACCTAGGGGGAAAATCCTTTCCCCCGCCCCATGAAATTACTCGTTTGCTCTTAATTAAAATATGGCACCACCAGTGAACACACAAGTTCACTAAATGTGAACAGCTTTGCATTTCAAATGATTAAGACCCTACTCCAAATTGTAGAAGCTTTTCAGGAACCATATTACTCTCATGATACTTCATTAATCTCCATCATGTATGCCAAGCCTGACACGTTTGACAGTGAGGACAATGTGGCTTGCTCCTTTTTGAATCTACAGATAATGCATGTTTTACAGTACTCCAGATGTCTACACTCAATAAAACATTTGACAAAACCAGCCTTGGTGTGTTTGGGGATGTCTGTATTGACTGACTGTGGTGTGCTGAATGCGATACGGCACCTGGTGGATGCTGATTACAGAATTTAAAGACATGTGTATGATACAGTAACCGGCAGCGTGGGGCAGCTGCAATTGTATCTTAAAAGTGAGTCTTTCATGGGACTCAGAAGATTAGGATGCCAATGATTTGTCTCAAAGTTAATGAATTTGTAGATGGACATTCATTGAAAGATGATAGTAAGGATAATAAAAAGGATATAGCATAAGTGATTTTGACCAGAGAGAGCAAAATATATGTAGAAAAATCATATTGTCTTTGAGGCTAAAGCATTTTTGTTAAAATCATTCTGAAAAGAATATTTAATTCCTGCTTTGAAATTGTAAAATTGCAGAGGCTGGCCCAGTGGTGCCCTGTGTAAGATGTCCTCTGTTCAAGGTTTTAGGGCAATGGAGGAGTATGTAATAATCTTGAAGAAAGAGGTCATGCTGTTCTGTCAGTCAGACAGTTCCACTGACATGGACTGTGGCTACTGGCTTACCCCTTCAACCATGAACAGGAGCAGATTTCTCTGGATATTGTGGAAGGATAAGTTAAAATGGGGATACAACTAAAAATATTAACTCACTTCAATACTTTGAATATCTCTTAAAATGCATTCAATTAATTTAAGATATCTTGTTTGTTTTCTAAAATGAACCCTAACTCAGTTCGGGTTTACACGCCGGAGGGGCTCCAATGGGCAGTGTTAGGGAAGAGAATGATCATTGGAATGGAGTCCAAAGGTAAATAATGTTCTTATGTCCTTTAATCACTTCATATAAATGAAGAAATTATGCTAGAAACCAGAACTGCAGAATTTGGAGACTTCATCTGACTGGATTTCTTAATTGCATTTTAATTTCTTCATAACTTGACAGTAATTTTGTTAGCTGTATATTATAGCATTTCCAGTATCTCCCCAAATTTTAAATTTCATCACAGAAACTGGCCTGAACTAGACTTATTAACTGGACTGAAAAGTAAGTCATCTCTCGCTGAATAATTTGTCTGGTTCACCTAATAATTTTAATTGATCTTTTAGAAGTGTTGTCTAAAAAAAGCATAATCTGACAACTTTGCCTGTGATCAGTACTCTCCAATCTCCAGTGCTGCGTGGCACAGACAGTCTTCATTTTCTCCAGCAGGACTGTGAGTCTGCAGGGCTCTAAAATGTAAACTCATAAAATCTAACTGTTCTTGTAATGCCTGTGAACACTTATAATTTTATGCACAAATTTGACTCGGTCCCACACAATCTGCGTGGTAGGAAACTTCACTTAAGACCAACCAACCACCTCTGCATACCAACCTGCTCAATTGCTTCAAGACCCATATATGGCCATGCCCCACACACCTCTGTACAAATGCTTTAAAGTCCATACAGATTTGCCCCATCACTAGTGCATGAGATCCACACAAACTGGTCACTACAGTGGTTAGAATAGAATGAAGTGGAGGGAAAGCTCTTGCTACACCAGCCAGATGAGGAGCTGTTGTGGGGGCAGTGTTCCCCAACTCGGAGAAAGGAAGGAAGCGCTCCCTTTACAGTTGGTATAAGAGGTGAAACTGTGCTCCCTTTGCTTCAACACCTGAGTTACTGTAAATGTGACACCCTTTGATGACTAAAGTACAACACAAGCACTGACAGAGCAAGAAAATTGTTACCTGCCCCCAGTAACCCAACATAGGGGAGGGAGCCTGGAGTTTTGCAACAGCGTAGGCAGAGCAGAAAGGGACCTGGTATTGCCTTTTCTGGACAGCACCAACTCTGAGCAATCAGTAGGCTCCAGCGTGACACTTTGTTTCTGAGGCATGCCAAAAATGTGATGTTCCAAAGCTCAATAAAGCATAAAATACATCACTAAAACTTAAGGCTTCAGACTACTGACTCCATTCATTCATTAAAAGTATAGAAGGCCAATTCCCAGTATCTGATTGACCTTGATGCAGGACCTAGATTGTCAGGGGAACATGATTTAAGCCACCTTTCTGCTCCCTTGATCTTGGGTTTGACTGGCTCAAATCAGTCCCACAGGGAAGGTTTCACCAGCCAGGGATCACAAAATTGCAGTGCTCTGGCCAAAGCCCCTTCCTCCCAGGCTGTCTATGCCTAAGAGTGAGGGGGAGCGGGGGTGGTAGAGTCAGCTAGGCTGGCTTGATGCCACCTGCGGGTTCCCCTAATGTTGGGGGATCCCCACTGGCCCTTTCAGATTGGCTTTCAGGTCCCCAAGAGCAGCACAAAGGGGACAGAGATGAGGCGCAGGATCTGGTCCAGAGTGTACAGCAAAACGTAAAGTGGTTGTTTCCAGAGTACGTTAGTTCAAATGAAACACCATTGTGGAAAATACGAAACTAATAAATGTAGTGATCGTAAAAAAGTCAAATTCAGGTGCATCTGAGCTCCTCTTAAGAAGCCTAAATGTTTGCTTTGGAAAAGTAGTTGTACCAGCAGTTAGAGTGCAGATTACCCTCAGCAATGTATGTTTAGTTGATCAGCATCCATATGGGCCCAGAATATTTTATTTGGAATGCAGGGTTTCAGTACTTTTGTAGTTGTAGAATATAAATTTAGTATATTCAGTCTCCCTGCATTCTGCTGCCTCAGGCAACCACCCAATTCACCTTTCCTCAAAGGTCACCCTGAAAACACCCAAATGTTGCATAATATTTTTCTTTGCTGTGTTTATTTGCACATTTTATTAAACGTTTCACTTTCTTATTTGCTCAATTTCACCTTTATTTGCTCTTTCACTGTGTGTCTGTTTTATGGTCCCTTGCTATTCCAGCATTACATTTCCTCAATTGTGTACAGATAGACTGGGGCCCTGTTTGCTACAGCTTCCCATCCTCCTCCCTCCTCTCACCACCCGTACACAGTCTGAGCTCTTTCCAGACAGAAGAATTTAGTTAATCAGTGAGCTTGTATATCAGGGAGTCTGGGTTAAAAGTAGGTGGGTGAAAGCCGCCTTTTTGTTCCTTACATACCTCTCCTCTCATGCTACACAGAAATCTTGTCCCAATGACTATAGTGGGGCTGGGATGGCTTAACTGAGCTCTTTTCAGAACTATATTAATTCTGGTCATGATTGCCCAACTGTTTCTGCTATGAGCAAAAGCCTCACCGCTGAGAGCCTCCTGTAAAGTACTCTCCAGCCCTGCTGGCTCAGGCAGTAAGAGCTTCCAGTTTGGAATTCAGATGGGTGGGCTGTGTGGTAGCATGTGCCACGGGAAGCTATGCCACCAGGCTGACAAAGAACTCTTTTTAGCTTCAGACTGTAGCAGTGCTTTTCCAGTGTAACGTTTCGTTACGTTCTTAGGCCTGCTTTTTAAAAATGTTGTCTGCAGAATTTTATGTAAAAAAGAAGTCAGCCATGGTGCTATATTGCCCTCTTTATCAGATGTGGTTAAATAGTGAGTATTACTCAACCCACATGTAAGCTCAGGCTATAAAATCCTGTTGTAAAACAGAAGCATAAGAATATAGCTAAGTGCAATTTGTAAAATTTAAAAACAAGCATATTCTCTCTTCTCCCCTCCTCTGACCTCCCGGGCTCGCCTTCCCTCCCCCCACACACACTAGATTAAGTGAGATCATCTTTTAGAACATTAGTAATTGTTTAAAACTGAATTGTCCATTTTCATTTTGACTCTTTGGAAACTACTAATTACATGTGTTTGATTACGCTAATTCTATCATTTCACTTCACTTAAGCTAGGAAAACCACTGGATGCTTTGGAAAAGAAATAGAAGTGGTGGCATTCATCACTGTGTTGCAAGGGATTGAAATAGCAGTGTTGTTTTAGCTTTTAAAGTTTTAATGTAAATTCTTTGGTTTTAGGCTCTCTTAGAAGCAGTTGTTACTTGGCTTCTATCTACAGGTAGGGTCCATTTCTGATCTTTGAGAGCAGGTACATATTGCAGCACATTGTAGCTTGTAAAATTGCTCTCATAAAAGAGCTGAGTCAATATGTCTGTACATCAGAGATCTGAATAGTTCTCTACATGGACAGAATCCCCTAGGCTTTTATTTTCAATACACACAACATTTGATTCTGCTCAGTGCACAAGCACTTTATAAACCACATAGCAAAATCAGTTACTGCTTTTGCAAGTGCATGTGAAGTAGCAAATTAGCCACAAAATAGATTTTTCCTGGCATGAGAATGGAATTGAGTCTAAAGATTTAGGATGGATGAATAGAAGCTCATGTAGTTCTCCCTGGCCCTTTAACGTTCCACCTATCCTTTAGAAAGGGAGTGCCTTTATTACAGGAACTCTGTTATTCAGTGGAATTCCACCTGCAAGGCCGGACATCTGCACAACAAAAGGAATTTTAAAGAGCCAAGGCTGTATATAACTGAATATGTGCAATCAGGGGTATGCAGTATGGTGTGGGTTGTTTCTGTGAGTAGAGCTGATGCAAGAATCACAATGCTGTATTGACTACATTTTGATGAAGTGTTCCTAGAAGAGTGGGAATATTCATGCTAACTGGGACCAGGTGTAGCATGGGGAGCTGCTGGGTGCTGCTCATTCCTGACTTGCAACAGCTGCACTGTTCCAGCCCTGAGCAGAGAGTGACAATTATTGCAGATTCTGATGTGACTGTGGAACATTTCTCCATCCAACTGAGACCACCAAAAAATTGTCAGTTGCGATCCAAGTCTAATTTGACCCAGGCTTCAATCTGGTGAGTTAAATCACTTAACCTCTAAACCCTTAGGTAACTGGCCAGCTCCCAGGTGGCTGAAACCTGGGGACTAGCTAACTTTCATGGATTTGGTGAGGCCATTTAGGGGGACACTTGGGGGGAATTAGGGGAGAGGGTCTGTGACAGCAGAGAAGGGAGACTGGGTCAAACTCCTTCAGCCCAGGAAGCCAAGAGAAATGATGGGCCTACAGCAGGGACTTTGGTGTTGCCTTCCAAACAGAGATCAGAGTGACGCTGGTTCCTGAGAAGAGTGAATGGGGAGCCTCTTCGAACAACCAGGGTTTAATTTATCACAAATTTTTAACAATTAATGTTATTAATTGATTATAAATCAGTTTGGTTTTCATTCATACTGAGAGACTTCATCCTTTTAAAGAGGCCCTCTACAAGTGTTGGGTTGATGAAACAGCCGATCAGCACCTAAAAGGGTACTTGGAACGTTGTTCTGCCTGCGTTACACACAAAAAGTGTTAGAGCATGGCTGCCCCCCACCATGCTAGACAATCATGTGGAGCATGATTACAGCTGTAGTGTAACAAGAGTGCATCAGAGCACTGGGAGAATCCACTGCACTAATGGGCTAGTGAAGGGGCAATCACAGGTACAGTTTCAGCCCAAAGCTACCTTCTATACTGGACCCAATTCCTTACCTTCCTGTTATTCCTTCCTGGACTTGCCAGATTCTTGCGTTCCAGTAAAAGGAAAAGCTCTCTCTTGCAACATGTGAAACCAAGATAAGAGCGCTGTAAATGTGCTTAACACCTGCTTTGGTGTTTTCTGTGTTCTGTTGCTGAAAAGACCCATCAGCCAAAACAGGCAGTAAAGGAAACTGCATTTGCTCTCCTTTAAAAACTGCAGGAGAAAACTACTAGCTATAAGAGTTAAATTTCCCTAACATAATAATTATGTGCAAACTATTAGGCTTTGGGTATAAATTCTATTTGTTTCAAAGCACAGTATTATTGGAGGTAGCAATAGTAACATCAAACAGCCTTGATAAGATCAACAAATTACTAAGTATAATTGTTTCTGCTGGGGTGTGTACAAGGAGATAAATAGCTCATAAATTAAACCTGAGTGCCTGAGGGTGAGTCATTCATGGACCCATAGGTGTCCTTATACTCTCAAGCAAAAATAATTTTCTCTTCAGTAATTATACAATTTCAGCTCCAAGAACTGCAATCATAAGCACATATGCCTGGAAAATTAAGGGGAAAGTGCAATAACTGGCTACAGGAGTCTAACCTTAATAACAATAAAAAAGCCTCATTTGTCTTCTCAGGAATAGTTTAATTGAGGTACAGTTTTTGAAACTGGATTTTAACTCATGTAGAAGAGCAGCAAAGTGGAGCCCTAACTCTCCCAAATGCTGCTGGAGGCAGAGGGAGCTCAACACGTAGCACAATCTCTCCCCAGGACAATTAAATCTTCAGGTATGACTTTTCTCATAAGCCCTGGGGAGCCTCTCTAAACAGGGATGTCCTAGGGACAAAGGGCACTAATACAATCTTCTGTTTATGCAAGATGTTCTTTTCTCCCCCATTACAAGAAGAGGAAGCTTCTTAAGCCACCATTTTGATCTCCATGTATTTCCTAATGCTCTGCCAGCCATTTATTATGACCAACATGCCTGTTTAAGGGTTATTCTGCAATACTGAGTCAGAGATGATCACGTTAAGAGATGAAATACTGTTGTTGGACAAGTGATGGAAATCACATTTATTATCAGACAGTGGTTGCCCAGTGTAAAGCTGCACACCTAGAGAGAGAACCTAGTGCATTCTAGAATCATTCCAATGATTGCTGTTTCTGCCTTTTAGGCTTGGAATAATATTCCTTCCCACCTTCCCCCCATGTTTCTAGATGTCTGTGTGGCTGGAAAGGAGGTGGAAATTCTTTCAGTGTAGGAAGGAAAACTTGACTGTGATAATTAAAAGCAAAGGTGAACTGTCCACTGTGTCATACGCTGGCTAAAAGGATGGTTTCGAGTTTTGAGGGACACTTGGTAGCGAAGCATGCTGTGACATTCAGATGGCTGAAACCAGTGCTGTCACTCTGCGCAAGGGAGCTGCAGCCAAAGGAGTTAGAAAAATATTCCTAACGAACCAGATAAAGCCTGAATACCTTTCCCAAAGGCCCAAGAGGAGCTGGCAGTTTTGGTCAGGTTTAATCACAAGTTGGATGATGCACAAATAAGATGTTTAAATTACAGATTGATTTACCCCAAGGAAGTGCTGAGACACAAGATCAGGTACAGCTCCAAATTTCTCTCAAGGTCAGGGTCTTTGTATCTAGGGTTTGGCCCATCCCTAGTTAAGACAATCAGTACTGCAGGGAACAAGGAGAAAAAAATTCCCCACTCTTTATCCCTCCAAAAATAATTCACCTCCACTCCTGCCTGCACATGGGAAGGAAAGAAAAGACATATGCCTTCCCCACTGCCAAGGCCTCACCTGCTTCCTGGCGCCCAAAAATCAACTTTCTTCCCACCTCTCTCCAGCTGTGGTGGAGGGGGAAGAAATACCACTGCAGTGCTAACCAAGATCCCTGCAGTGCCATTTCAGTGACTACAGGAAGAAGAGGTCTCCTACATCTTCTGAATGCCAAAGTCCATTCTGTTCATTCTGTAGATGCTTCCTGGATAGTAAGAGAGAGGGGAAGCCTTGGTGGAATGTGCACAAGGCCTCAGTCTTTACTGGATTGATACCTATGCCACAGCAAACCTGGCTTTCCCCCATGGGGTGTGACTACACTTGGAGCTGGGAGCAATACTGTCGCTGTCTTGTGTAGAGCTAGTGCACTAAAAGTAGAATGTAGCCTTACCAGTGCAACCAGCTGAAGGAGTTAGTTGCCCCTAAGTGTGCCTAGGGTCTTGGACAGACATACAGTGTGGGTGGGCTAGCCCTTCCCACTCCAGCTACATTCTTATCTGTAATGCACTAGCCTGACAATAGCACACGCCTGTCTCCTCTAGCTTGGAATCACCCTTCCAGCTCCATGTGTAGACAGAATCCTAGAGTAGTAGGAACAGGCGTTTCTGTGGCTAGAGAGATGGTTTTAAAAAATGGAAAGTTCCTTCTCATTCCCATTTTAGGGTTGCCACCTGCCCAGGTTTTCCCAGGATCATCCCTTTTTTGAGGTTGCTGTCCTGGGAAATCTGTCACAGTGCTCAGTACACGCTGCTAGCTGCCTAGTTTTATCAGCTCAGGATCATCCCACATGTCCCAGGTTTTTGTATCTCAGAGATAGTAACCCTATTCCCACTGCCTCATTTCCCTGTATGAGACTGCCAGAGAGATCCCAGCAGATCTCCCTATTACTGTCTTCATTGCTTCTGCCTGCAACTCACACGTCAGTCTGTTTGTTTAGCTACTGTAACATCCTGCTGCGGACACCCAAAGCAGTGAGCCACTGTAACTCTGCCTCAGCAAGAGTGAGCTTTGCTGGTGATTAGACTGTGCCAACTCCCTGCCACATCAGTCTGTCTTCCTCACCTGCAAACTCCTCAAGGCTCTCCCTGCCCAAACTTTGCATAGCAGCTTACAATAAGTGATCTCTAACCCCTGAGCTCCTCAGATATGTTTCTCTGCAATGCACAGCCCCTATGACTATACATTCACAGAAGATATTAAGTTCGCTGCTCTTTTAAAGTTAGTCCATTACCCCAGTTAATAAGCCGTAAACAGCCTCATCCCTTCAAACACAGCACTATGTTGGCTTGTACTAAAAATAAAACAAGTTTATTGACAATAAAGGACATGGGTTAAGTGATACCAAGTAGAAGGAATAATGATAGAAATGGTTACAAACAAAAGTAAAAATACGCTTTTGAATGGCTAAAACCTAATTCAACAAGCTAGAGTCTTTGTTCAAGGTACTTTCGTCACCAACCTTCCTGTCTCATTAATAGCTGGCTAGCTCTTAGCCAGGACCCCACCCCCAAGTCCAAGGTGCTAGTAGTCCTTTTTCTCCTGCGGCGAAGGGTAAGCCAAAGGCTTTCTGTGTGTCCTTATATCTCAAAGTCTGCCTTTGTTTCAAGGGTCAAATTAATCCCCTGGGGTTCAGTCTTCTGTATCCTCCCAGGGGGCCAACTCCATCTTGATTAAGGTGTGTCTGGTGTGTTCTAATGTGATGCAACTGTACAATGTAAATGTTCTTCTTCTGCAACCTCCGAAACAAATGCATAGCCCACTGAATTTGGTCACACCTAGTTAGTGTCTTTCCTTTGTCTTGAGAAAACCTGTTTTATCAGCTGCCCCTGACATGCCTGGTTTGGTTTTACAAAAGGTAGATCGTGCCAAGCTAACCTGATCTCCTTCTTTGAGAGAATAACAGATTTTTTAGACAAAGGAAATGCAGTGGATCTAATTTACCTAGATTTTAGTAAGGCGTTTGATACGGTGCCACATGGGGAATTAGTTAAATTGGAAAAATGGGGATCAATATGAAAATTGAAAGGTGGATAAGGAATTGGTTAAATGGGAGACTACAGCAGGTCATACTGAAAGGTGAACTGTCAGACTGGAGGGAGGTTACCAGTGGAGTTCCTCAAGGATTGGTTTTGGGACCAATCTTATTTAATCTTTTTATTAATGACTTCGGCACAAAAAGTGGGAGTGTGCTAATAAAGTTTGCGGATGGTGCAAATCTGGGAGGTATTGCCAATACAGAGAAGGACTGGGATATCATACAGGAGGATCTGGATGACCTTGTAAACTGAAGTAATAGTAATAGGTTGAAATTTAATAGTGAGAAGCGTAAGGTCATGCATTTAGGGATTAATAACAAGAATTTTAGTTATAAGGTGGGGACGCATCAATTAGAAGTAATGGAGGAGGAGAAGGACCTTGGAGTATTGGTTGATTATAGGATGACTATGAGCCGCCAATGTGATATGGCCGTGAAAAAAGCTAATGTGGTCTTGGGATGCATCAGGCGAGATATTTCCAGTAAAGATAAGGAGGTGTTAGTACCATTATACAAGGCACTGATGAGACCTCATCTGGAATACTGTGTGCAGTTCTGGTCTCCCAAGTTTAAGAAGGATGATTTCAAACTGGAACAGGTACAGAGAAGGGCTACTAGGATGATTCGAGGAATGGAAAACCTGTCTTATGAAAGGAGACTCAAGGAGCTTGGCTTGTTTAGCCTAACCAAAAGAAGGCTGAGAGGAGATATGATTGCTATCTATAAATATATCAGAGGGATAAATACCAGAGAGGGAGGATAATTATTTAAGCTCAGTACCAATGTGGACACAAGAACAAATGGATATAAACTGGCCATCAGGAAGTTTAGATTTGAAATTAGATAAAGGTTTCTAACCATCAGAGGAGTGAAGTTCTGGAACAGCCTTCCAAGAGAAGCAGTGGGGGCAAAAGACCTATCTGGCTTCAAGATTATACTCTATAAGTTTATGGAGGAGAAGATATGATGGGATAACATGATTTCAGCAATTAATTGATCTTTAACTATTCATGGTAAATAGGCCCAATGGCCTGTGATGGAATTTTAGATGGGTTGGGATCTGAGTTACTACAGAGAATTCTTTCCTGAGTATCTGGCTGGTGAGTCTTGCCCACATGCTCAGGGTTCAGCTGATCGCCATATTTGGGGTCGGGAAGGAATTTTCCTCCAGGGCAGATTGGAAGAGGCCCTGCGGGTTTTTCAGCTTCCTCTGCAGCATGGGGCACAGGTCACTTGCTGGAGGATTCTCTGCACCTTGAAGTCTTTAAACCATGATATGAGGATTTCAATAGCTCAGACACAGGTGAGAGGTTTGTTGCAGGAGAGGGTGAGTGAGATTCTGTGGCCTGCATTGTGCAGGAGGTCAGACTAGATGATCATAATGGTCCCTTCTGACCTTAATATCTATGAAACACCTTTTAGTCACAGACTTGAAAGCATAATATCCGTGAGTATTCAGAATCCTCACACAGCATTGTCACATACATTTCACAATGGTATTAGTGACTGTGCGGTGGTAGTTTTCAGATGATACCTCCCAAGGCGCATTCTGTCCAAATATCACTGCAGCAGCGTGTAGGGTGTGGACACGGGAGTGCCCACGGTCCCAGCTACTTGTATGGCTTCTATCACCATAATACTGAGCATCTCACAAACATCAATTAAGTGATTTGCCTAAGCTCAGCCAGAGAGTTGGTGATACAACTGGGATATGGGTTCTGATCTCCTAAGTTCCAGGCCAGAGCTTTAAGCACATGACTATCCCTCCTCGCTGAACCGCGTGAGCTGACATATTTAACACATTAATTCCAGCCTGACGTATCTGAGAGGCAGAAACATCATTGGGGGTAAAATTCTGTTTTTAAATTACCTTTATCTAATTACAACTATTGGACCCTGATGCATATCTCCTCTTCCCTACCTCCTTGCTATTGAAGGCCCTTGTCCAGGGTTTTCTTGCCAATACTAGCAGTGTTATAGAGATACAGTCACTTTAGCTGGTGTATAAAGACGTTACAAGGGAAAGAGAATTCTGTTGTTAAACGTAGGCTCATCCAGGCTGTGTTTCAGGCAAAGTCTCTGTACTGGACAGGTTCAAGTCTAAAAATGGCTTACTGATTTTTAGGTAGGCGTTTGACAAGCTGTGGTCAGCCATGGCTTCTCCAGCAGATGCCACTTTGGGCATAGAGGAAAAATATTTATTGTCTCAAACGAAAAAGCTACAAGTATGCTCCTTTATTCCCGAATCAAAATGCTTTAACGACTGGAGCATTTAGCACATTGGGGTTGTCATTATTTGCAGTGATGTGCCTGTCTGAAAGGAGAGCGCTGATGCTTAGGCTGAATGGAGATTGGTGCCGCTGGTATTTGTGCTTTTTAAAACATTTTCTATACTACTTTAAGAGAAAACTGTAAAATGGCAATAATGACATATTATTACAAGTAAATTACACTGGGGAATAGCTTTAATACTGTAGTCGAAACCTAGAATTTGAAATAAGATGGAAATATTCATTTGCACATGGCTTTTGTTCTTATCAAAAACAATTTAGATTAAGAATGAGATTTACTTATGCCTGCACATATAGTCAAGCTAATGTTCAGTCACCTGGTTCTAATGCAGTCTGTCAAGCTCATCTGTCATGTGTTGCCACAATACCCCTCAGGCAAACCACGGCGCACCACAAGAGTGGCATAAAACATTACACGTTCTGCAGAGAATGGAGATATTACAACAAAACAAAAAAGCCCATTGCTAATAAAGAGCTTATGTTTAAAGAGAACACAGGCTGGTTGTGACTGTGGGGAAGGGTAATAGCTCTTTCCTTTCAATTTGACCTTGATGATAAAAATAGATCCATCACACAGCATGTTAAGTATACTCTGTTCTCCCGTCTAATGAAGAAAAATTAATATATAGGAATTAGATATTAATAAGCCCAAACGAGATGCAGGCTAACTAGGGTTCTTATAGGTAGCTAGAGTAGGACTAGGACTTCCGCTCTCCCTTACAAAAATTGCCCTGAATGTTTGGCAGGCCTGTTCTTGATCTGCTCTTCTATGTTTGCTAAAAATCTCCCTTTCATCTTTATGGCAAAAATCAAAGAAACCCTAGAAAGGCCACTGCTTAACGGTGAATTTTTGCATTTATAAAGTCCACACGGGAAATCTCTCAGGGCTGGCTGCATAACTTCATTTGGGTCCCCCTTCTTGATGGCCTAATTGTCATGATCAAAGTGTAGCAGGAGATGCAGATTTTCAGCCTGGGGAATGTTCTTGGTCTAACATTTTCCCCCGGAATAAAATACTCCTGATGCCACTTGTGATGTGTAATTCCATATTCTTTATGAAAAATACGCTTATGATATGAATATGACATAACTGAGATATAGTTTATGCAAGATGGTTCATGTGAGATATTGGAAAGGTTATGATTTACTGAATGTGATTATTCAATTTGTATGCCTGTATCATTTCTGTCTCTGAATCTAGGAATATTGGCTATGTATCTATATTCCAACTGTTACTTTGGGTGACACCCCCTGCTAACACTTCAGGTACGACACTGAAAAAGCCTGACAGTGCTGATGGCCCATCAGCAAGAGCCAAATGGACTGTAAAAGAGCTTAGTCTTCCTGTGAACGTGTGGGTCAGCCTGTGAAGAATGGCTAGAAGGGCCCTACAGAGTCAGGTGATGTTGTCACCTGATGATAAAACATAACCTGGGACTTCTTGTAACTTTCCACTGGAAGGGAATGGGGGTCAAACTAGGAAACAAAGGACTCCTGCCTTATGCAAATCCTATTTAAGGGTGGGGAGTGAGGCAATCCTGGTCGTCAGTTCTCCACTGGTACCCCACCTAAGATGACTGCTGGAAACAACTAAGACTGAACTGTGGGAAAGAACTGAACCCAGGCTGGAAGATGTATCTGGCCTGTGAAGAAGATTATTAGAACCATATTTAGGGTGAGAACTTGCATGTAACCTGTTTCTTTAGTGTATTAAGCTTAGTTTGCGTGCTCAATTTTATTTTCTTAATAATCTGCCTTGTTCTATCTGCTACCTCCTTAACTACTTAAAATACACCTGTTAGTTTATACGTTTATTTCTGGTTTACAGTATAAGCCAGTTTATGATTTTTAACTGGGGGGCAAGAAGTTGTGTACACTCTCCTCCATATTGAGGGAAGAGGCGAATTTCATACAATGTTGGGTTTGTACTCCAAGGTGGGCAGAGGTGGACATCTGGGTTCTGTGGACATCTGGGTTCTGTGGCAAGCCCCTTAAGCTGAGCCTTCCCAGAGCAGATCTCTCTCTCTTTCTCTCTGCAGCTGGGTGTAGCCCTGCCTGTGTGCTTGGCTGGAAAAGACTGGGGAGCCTAACCCAGTAAGACAAGGTAAAGGGAACCCAGGCTGGCAGAATAGTCTGACTCAGTGTCCCAGCACACCAGGTGACATCCCAGGGGGTCCAACCCATCACACCACTTGCTGCAAAATTTTGAACTGTGCAATGTACCTACCATTAGAATTTTAAGTGTTGTTCTAAACTCAAGCATAAACTTTCTTTGAACAGCCTTAGTACATATATGCAGGGCCCCTGGGTACTTGTGTAGCAAGAAGCCATAAATTGCAAAGCAGCAACTCTTAAATTCTGTTCCATCTCCATGAAATACCCTTGATTCTCAGTGAGAATAAAAAACTGCCACGCGGGTGGCCACATGATCAATTAAAATGTCCATCCAAGGCATGAGGGGAAAAGTAATTGGATGCCTATGTTGCTAAAGCAGAGGTCCCAAGAATCTCAGTATCCCATTGACCATTTTGTCATAACTCACTTGAAAAAGAACTGCTACCACCAGCTCAAACTCAGCTCCAAAGATTACATCCATCTGAAAAACTGAGTATCCGGCCAGTCCCCTCTTCTAACATGTCACCTGTGCCTTCCAGAGCTTTTTAACTTTCAAAAGTCAGAAGACTTTTTGATTATTTTGAAAGTCTTAAATGATCCAGTATCTTGACTTTGGTGGATGAAACAAACCCACTAGCATCTTAATATTTATGAGAATCAGACCTTGTATCATCTTAAAGAGCTAATAGCTCAGTGGAGTATAACGAGAGAGCTGTGGGATGCTGCAAGCTCATATATGAGAGACCCAGAAATGGGTCAGAGGGTCGCTGATTATTGTCGGTTTCATTGTGACGGACTATAACACCTACTTCACTGGAATGGTGACACGCGTCTCTGTTTTGTCCCTTAGAAGTATAGCTATCTTTAAATCTATTTCTGCATGTCATGGACCATCAGAGCTATTTGTGACTGATGATGTGCTGTCATGTGCTTCTCCTATCTTCACTACTGAATAGGTTTGAGCACCACACCAGCCATAAAAAATGCCCACAAGAAATGGGAAGATGAAAGAGAAGACCAGATTGTTAGAGAATCGTTGCAATACTTTGCTGATCCGTGCTTAGTTGTCCCAGAAGTAGGTCCCTAAGAAATACATAAATTCACTCCTCAAACCTGTGTTCTACACTACCAGATTGTGAGAAAATATGCTTGCAAAAGCCTGTTTAACCAGAAACTTAGGGTTTTATCCAGACCAGCGAATCTGGGCATCTAACAAAGCAGCCAGCAATCCTGTTGATTCTCTGTTAATTTCCTCCATGATCCTACGCCACTGAGGGTGGGATATGAGATGAGGACTTCACATGAAAAATCAGGCCTCTAGCTTTTAACAGCTAAAATGGGTATTAGCTACAGAAGCAGAGTGAATATAAGTTGGGTGGGTATGTTTGTTTAGATAACAACATTTGGCTAGAGTATTGTGTACACAAAAACAGTTTGTTCCTAGAAGGGGGATGTGGTAAATGCTTAGGAGTAAATTCAATAATCTCATCTGCAGCTGTTAGGAGGCAGCATATGGGTATCTTGACAAGGGGTGTCTAACTTCTGGGACAATGAGTCACCAAGGTAACTGTATGTGGTATGGCTACTTACTGTATCAGTCTGTATCTAGCAGAGCTGAAGGTATCCTGTAGGACCTGACTGGCATGTCTGTAATAAGGCAGTAAATCCTGAACAAGCTAACTGATACTGCCTTGCAGTTACTCCAGGTCCCAGACTATGTTACTACAGGACCATGTATATTTCCTACAGGAAAATGACACTCCTTGGTGATTCTTATTGTAGTTCTGCAAAGTGCTTTACGCGCCTCCTGCACGAATGATGCTTCAGTGTACTGTGTAAGGCATTCTTATTAAGCAAATGATTGTTTATCGATATAGAAAACCACTTTAAAAGGTTGGATGTGTATTATGCAATTTAAGCTTGAAACACTTGCCCCCAAATTGTTGGGTCTATTTTTAAAAAGTAGAATGATCTCTTTGTAAAATTGTCACATGTTAATTGTGTGGCTAGCTGCATTTTAAAAGCATTTATACTTACTTTTTAGCTATCATCCAGATCAGATGTTTTATTTAAAAGAGGTACCTAATTCTTCTATAGCTCCTCTTAATCTGAAAACTCACTTTATAAATATCATGAATTCATCCTCACAGCATCCCTGTGGGACAGGGGAGCCATTTCAGCCAGTATCCTCAAAACTGGATACCTAGAGTTACACACCTACATCTAAATTCAGGCATCTCAAGAAGTGGTCTGGTTTTTCAGAGGCACTAAGTAACCATGGCTTTCATGGAAGTCGATGAGAGCTGCAACTGTTGAGCACTGCTGAAAATCAAATAGCTTTTTAGGTGCTGTCATAAATATAAAGGGAAGGGTAAACACCTTTAAATCCCTCCTGGCCAGAGGAAAAGCCCGTTCACCTGTAAAGGGTTAAGAAGCTAAGGTAACCCTGCTGGCACCTGACCAAAATGACCAACGAGGACACAAGATACTTTCAAAGCTGGAGGGGAGGAAAAACAAAGGGTTCTCTCTATCTGTGTGTTGCTTTTGCCAGGATCAGAGCAGGAATGCAGATCAGAACTCCTGTAAAGAGTTAATAAGCAATCTAGTTAGATATGCATTAGATTCTGTTTTGTTTAAACGGCTGATACAATAAGTTGTGCTGAATGGAATGTATATTCCTGTTTTTGTGTCTTTTTGTGACTTAAGGTTTTGCCTAGAGGGATTCTCTATGTTTTGAATCTGATTACCCTGTAAGGTATTTACCATCCTGATTTTACAGAGGTGATTCTTTTACTTTTTCTTTCATTAAAATTCTTCTTTTAAGATCCTGATTGCTTTTTCATTGTTCTTAAGATCCAAGGGTTTGGGTCTGTGTTCATTTATGCAAATTGGTGAGGATTTTTATCAAGCCTTCCCCAGGAAAAGGGGTATAGGGCTTGGGGGGATTTTGGGGAGAAAGATGTTTCCAAGTGGGCTCTTTCCCTGTTATTTTTGTTAGACGCTTGGTGGTGGCAGCAATAAGGTCCAGGGAAAAAAGGTAAAATAGTTTGTACCTTGGGGAAGTTTTAACCTAAGCTGGTAAAAATAAGCTTAGGGGGTTTTTCATGCAGGTCCCCACATCTGTACCCTAGAGTTCAGAGTGGGGAAGGAACCTTGACAGGTTCCTAACTTTAAGCACCCAGATTTGGAAAATGTCCTTCATTTCCATTTGTTGCAATATGTTAATATAATAGAGATGACATACTAATAGCAAAGCATTCTCTCGCACCATTAACTGCCCTGTGAACATAAACAGTGGCATCTGAAAAGCTATTCCGAGTCATGAGGTGTAAGTGTCCATATCCATTCATCGTTAGTAAGAAAAAAATATTATCAAATACATTTGTTTTGAAATGTCTCCCACGAGACAAAGAAATATAACTACAGTTTGACAAAGTTGCCTCTTTATAATAATGAGCAAGTCTGCAAAGATGAGCACCAAGGAGACTGAAATATAATGATAGGGTGGCATAAGTCTGTCATGCCAACAGAAGGGCATTAACTCTTCAGGTCTAACAAAACTAACTCAGTTGATCCTGCAAAAACTTGCTATGTACTTACCTTCTAATCATCTGATTAATCCCAGTGAATTTAATGAAACTACTCATGTGCTCAAAGTTAAGCATGTGCCTATATCTTTGCCTAAATGAAAATACATCATTATAAATGAAGTCTGGGTCAAGTTAGAATACGATTATCACTGTCAGATAGGGAACTGCAGAGTTTTTCATGGTAAGAAATCAGAGGCGATTTATGTATCTTGGTTACCTAGCAGTTTCTCAACAAACCTCCACATTACATATATAGGCACTCACTGTCTACAAGTAAGATCTGTGAGGATGCCACAAGGTAGTGAAAAACTAAAACTGTGTCATTAAATTCATAATAGATTTTGGATATTGCCAGAAAGACATGTTTAGGTTTCTGGATATTGTTCATAGACCAAGCTTAGAACTCTTGAGCTCATCGTGTGTCTTTTTGCTTCCACATCTTGATAAATTCAGGGACACACTTCTGAAAAGGTCTGTCAGCAATGGTCTCTTCTGTACACACCCTCTTTTCCAGGGGTCTATGCTTCAAGTCTCTGAACTGGAGGCTTTTGCCCACACACACTGGTTTGTGCTTTTGGTCATGCTATGCACAGAGCTGGGAGGAATTCTGTTTCATAAAGAGGAAACTAGATACATTTGATGGCTTTCTAAATGCATGTTTTCTCTTATTTCTGAGGCAGGGAAAGTTATGGTTTAGCATCCCTACACCACTCTGTAGGTCTCTGTGCAATCTCAGTTTCTATAGAGGATTTGATGGGGAATAGAAATCATTTGGTGGTGGTGGTGGGGTATTTGAGAATTTTTTTTAAAAAAGGCTGTATGTTGATAAAAATAGTAAGTAACCTAGACTACTTCATAACGGTTTCATCTTTAAGTTCATGCAAGTTTAGGGAACTGTAAGTGACTAAAAAGATGAGTGACTTAAGATTCACTGAGTGATACTGCAAATGCAACTACTGAAATACCAAAGGAGTAAAGGATACATAGACCTTTGCCCATTACATCAAGAAAATGAAAAAGTTAGAAAGGGGGAGGATTCCTGTGTTATATTTTTCAAGTCGTACTCCAAAAGGGGTAACCAGCTTATTAGTATAGGTGCCAGGAAACTTGCTTTTGTGACATCTTACCAAGCATACCTACATTCACTGGACCATAGAAAGATCAATCCTGTCTGAAAACCACCCATTACCTAAGATACCTAATTTATATTAAGCTCAGTAAAAGGCACTGTCTGGCCCCCAACCTTCACTTACAATGATAAAGAGGATGTTTTACACCATATGTGACACTTAATCAAAACCGATATTCTTTAACAAACCCTTAACCTTTAGCACACAGAAGTCACTTGAGGCCAAGGGACAAGACACAGATCCAGCTCAGGGTGGCATATCCTTTGATTAAGATGATACAGATTTCCCATCTTTACAAGGGTAACAAATTCTGGATATATCCCCTTTTGATTTGTCAGCATTAAATTTCTGTAGAGGTTCAAGCCAAAGAAAGACCACAACTAGTTCTATCTTCAACTGTGTATTAGGAAATAATTTCTCAAAATCCTCTACAGTAATGATCCTCAGATCTTCTGATCTTTCTGTAAGCAAGTTTTTCTGGGAACCTGGATTTAAACTATGGCACAAACCTTGCTTGTATCTGGGTCCTTTCTTAAGGAGGAGTATCTAAATACACTTATTCTACAAGCCCTGAAACAGACCTTTTTTCTTTCCTCAGGTCTTTTTCAAAGAGACAAATCTTCAAGTGAGTTCTTTCACGCTCCCCTGGATTTCTGGGGCAGGAGGTTTTACTTATCAAGTATACAGTACTTTAGACAAGCATAGCAAACTTCAGGGGGTTAGACAGTTTTTACTATCTGCAGTATATTGGAATTCTCCTCAGTAGAGTCCACTTTACTCCAGCATGGTATTTTGTACAGTTTTAGCTTTTTGTAGATATCCAATTTGGGGAGGTGAAAGACTTCCCTAGATCTTCACTGGTGTAGGGAAAAGTTTTCTGTTTTATCCATCAAAGATATTAACTCAGATTACCTTTAGCCATCTTTGTAAAGCGCTTTGAGATCTACGGATTAGAAGTGCGACGTACGTACTAATTATCCTCACAAGTGTTGAAAGAAAAACTAAATGTATGCCCTATTTTTTTTCTTCTGTATGATATATAAAGAAAGGAGTGTGTGTGTGTGTGTGTTTGTGGGGGGGAGAGGATTGTTTTATTTTTTGTTTACATTCTGCATATTTTAAACAATAGAAATGTAAGCCTTGTCTACTCTGTCAGACTCTGTGGATGACTGGAGAATTGGTAGAAATCATAGATGCCAAGAAAGTGAACCTCATTATTTGTGATTTTTATTCAGACTGTTCAAAAAAATGATGTCTTTGTGTTTGCGAACACCTGTGTCACCAATACACTTAGGTCAAAAGCTCTTTTTGTTAAGGATTCATTCCGTTTCCCTTGTCCTTTCCATTAGGAGCTCATCCAAAAAGTCCTGTAGCAAAACAGGAGAGAGAAGACTTAACATGCCAAGGTACACCAAGAAAACAAAAGACAAGCAGGTAATAATGGATTTAAAATCTTCTGGGCTTTCTTTATGCATAATAAAGAACAAAAAGGAAGAAAAGCCATTTTTTTTCTTCATGCAAGTTACTCTTTGAGTGAGGGGTGAGAAAACTTCAATTGTAAATGGAGGCCTGTAATCATGTTAAATTATCTTTAAGGAAAACTTCTGTTTAGTGAATGCAAAGCTGACAAGCAAAAATCTGGAGGGCTGGTTCTAGTTTATGACATAACATACATTAAAAAAAATCAGTCTTTTCTTCTCCATCTCCTTCTAGTTTTTAAAACTTCAGTACTAAGCAAAAGCATTCAAGGAGGACAATGATTCCGGCTGTTTACCCTCAACTACCCACCTATCTAGAATTCTTAATCAGAGAATTAACTGAACACTGAAATTTTTAAATTTAGCAAAATCTCAAGATTTTATGAGGGCACTCTGCTGGAAACAGTCTTTCACTTTAACATTTCACAGAATTGAAGCTTAAGGAACCATGTTATTTCCTGAATCAAAAACATCAAAGTTTGTTTTAACTAAATATGTCCTTTGTATGGTTTTTTTCTCTTTATTCCAGATTGAATCTATATTGTATTTTCTCTGGAAGTTAAATTTACTGCACTGCAAAATACTTCAACACTCATACATTAATAGTCAATAAATCAAAGTAATCAGCCCCTTTGCAATACATGGAGGGGGAGCAGTACTGGGTAGGTTTTCACTGGTCCTAAAGCCACCTTTGATAACAAGTATGTTTTGGTGTTTTACACAACAGGAAGAAGAGACAGTATCCTGTATCACTGTCTAATTAATACATTCACTATTTTTTATTTTTTCGCGATGCAGTGAGAATTGAAAAGGGCTGTAATCTCAAAGTCTTCCATTTTTGAAGTGTTTAACAGCATATTTTAAATGCAAATGCTTTTATGCATGCTTTTTTCCTTTAGGATTTTGTGGGAAAGAAAAATGCACATAATGAAGAGGTTAGTAGAGGAAGTAGAACTTGGTGCAATCTAGTCCAGATTTCATCTGAAACACAGTTTAGTGTAAGTGGGAAGCTGGTCTCAAAGCACTAGGTAAACCCCAGTGCATCCAAGAACGGCTGCATTCCACAGCATTAGAAATCAGCCTAGTACGGTTTTATGGTTACGGAATGTTAACAAGGAGATCTGTGTGGCACAGAAGGGATTTATTCCCAATATGTTGTAAAGAGTTAATTAAGATCAATGCTTTTTCCTACTGGACTCATCTGAACTATCTTTACTGATAACAAATGTCTGATATTTATTTTAAAAATGACACCTCCCCCTCAGTATCTACATCAATATTTTTTAAATTTAAAGAACTTTATGTAAAGTATCAATACAGTTCCTATTAAACCTCATCAACCCAAGAGCAAATATTTGTTTAAAATAGCTTTTTGAATGTGAAATGTGCTGAATGTACCTCTCCCCAGCATCTGAAATACTAAACAGCACTTTTCCCAGAGTTGGGGGAGAGAAGCCCAAGATTCTGATCCAAACACCCCACAAACTGTGAGGAAGCAAAGATCCAAGCAGAACCTTGCAGCTCATGCCTATCAATTCTTTTAAACTAAAAACTACTTCAGAAGTTTGTATTCTCAGGCATGGAACACAAAGCCCATTTTGCCCATAGTTTATTCATTTGGTTTACTGTTCATTATGTCCCAGTGAATAAAGACATTTATTCTCAAACTACATGGGAGGGTATTTAATGTTCCAGATTTAAAGCTTTCTTTAGCAGAACTTTGGCTCCACAGTTCACAGGAAAAACATGCCTCTAGGGGGCTGAAGGGCTGGATTAAAGTATTTACAGCTCTCTCCAGGTTGACTTTACATGTGGGGTCAGTTAAAAGCTGCAGAGTCCCATGGCAAGGTGCCAGTTCTGTGTTTTGTTTTAAATTGAAAGCTTTTAAGGGGACTGGTCAATGGTTTTTAAGACCAAGATTTGACCCCCATCTTCAAATTGTTATTATGTGATGAGGGGAAGTTTTTTGGATTCATTATATAAAAATAAACAAACATACCCCAAACCAACCACTCTGTAGCTTTGTGCTCCCTCTACTGATTCAGCTGCTACAGCTCAGTAAAACAATATCCCCAGAGCTTTGCTAATATGTAGATCAGCCCAGATCTTTAAGCACACTAGACACTGGAGGAGTTGAAGTTGTTTTGTTAAATGTAAAACCACAACCCAATTTCAGCTCCATTCAAACACAAGAATAAAGAAAGATGTATTCACTTTCACCATTTTAAGACAGTGCCCCAAGCAATGGCAAATAAATAATAAACTATATAACAATGCGTCTCATCCTCTTTGGCAGCAAAGTCACCAGAGATTGTACCTTCTTTAGTTGTGCTGATTTAACCTTCTTTGAAAGAGGTAGGAGCTCAGATTCCCCAGCCATAAGTGAGAACAGAATTAGTTCCCTCCTGTGACTTCATGCTCCTGCAAGTCTGTGGTGAACTGTTGCCTATTGACAAATATAAGGTGCCTACTACAGTTCTGAGTGCTGTGATCATAATAATAAGCAATAGAAGACCCATACTTCTGGGCTGGCAGAAACATTTCCAGAGCTGCCAGCCTTACTTACTATAGCCTGATACCTACTCTATGCCTAAAGCCCAGACAGCACTGGCAAAAACAGGAGCTCTAATTCACATCTGTGCAGCTCCACCAGGAACTTTCAACATGGCGGATTATTTTCAGTGGTTATCATTCTGTTGGTCGAAGCACTGTTTCACATCCACTGGCATTTCTACCACCATGTTGTTTAGACCAGCCCCAAGCAGACTAACCTTAGTTACAGCTTTTAAAATGTTTGTTTATTTTCAGCCTAAATCAAAAGCTGGGTAACAAAGCAGCTGGAAGGGTAGCATCACTGCTTGACTATGGGGCATGTGTAGGAAAAGGCAATTGGAACTAGTGTCCCCTTTCTCTGCACTGACTCTTGACATGAGGTTGGCCTTTACACTCTACTGAGAGTTTTCCTCGCTAACTTATAGCCTGCAGGGATACACAAAATCTTAACTATGTTTGCTGCTTTGCAAACACAAAAACAGAAAAATCATGTTATCAGACACTAGGGAATTAAGAAGTATGCGTTTTAATCAGTTCTAGCCATTGGAATAGAATACAGAAAAAAGGCATCTGTTACTTTAGGCAACATTATGATATAGTATTGCCATCTCCTGTACTGAACAGTTGACAAATATTAATAGCTAAAACGCAATTAAATAGTCGCCTGGAAAGCGAACATGAGCTTAGAATAGCTGCATGCTTTTTGGAAGCTTTTTAAATGGCTAGTGTGACAGTCTTATGAAAAACTATAACAATGTACAGTTAGATCTCAGCTGCCTATTTTCTGAAAAATAAATTGAATAAACGAGCAGTTACTGCCACTGCAATTAGGCTCCAGTGTACGCTGCTGACAACTTTGAGAAATTTCAGCTATGAAAATATCAAATGTCATGAGGTGTCAGAGACTAACAGAAAAATAAAACAGAAAATTATGTATGCCCTTTAAAGGTTTGTCACAGGACAATTTTAATTTTACAAATAAAAGCCAAAATCAATTTATGGACTGTTATTAATTCTTTACGCCAGTACAACAAAACTTTATTCCCCTTCCCTGTCAGGTGGAGTGAAAAAATGGTTACAACAAAGTGTAATAATAAACCACAATGGATGGCGATGAAGGGAGGTATATAGTGGATTACCCAAGGGGTCAGATTTCAGATGAGTTTTATTTAACACTGTCATTAATGATCTGTGAGATGGAGCACATTAACAAATTCACAGATGATACTAAACTGAGATAAGTTATGAACATTAGTGAAAGTAGAGAAATAATGCAAATGGACTGAGAGATGTTAGAAAGATGGGCAGACAATATCAATGAGATTTCACTTGGAAAAATACGAGCAATGCCCGGCAAAAATAATCCAGAATGCAGATATTTAATAAGAGATTGAGACCTGGGAAGCATCAGTGCTGAAAAAGACCTAGAGGTGATAGTGGACAACAAATTAGACATAAGTTTGTAAGTGTGCTAGGGCTTTAATACATCACATCATGAAACAGGAGACTCTGGTGCAACTGTACCCAGAACATTCCCTTCAGTTCAATGTACTACATTACTAGTGAGATACAGTATTGACAAACTGAAGTAGTACAGCAGAGATCAAGCAAAATGATTAGGAGCAGGAATGAGTTATTTACAAGGAAAGATTAAAACAGGTAAATATGCATAGCTTGGCTAAGCAAGCATGACCCAGATTTATAAAGATACTTATGTGTTGCTCCATTCAGCGTTGCAAGGCCTAAGTGATTTACCCAGCTAAGTCACATTTTTCAAAAGTGACTGAGGTACTTAAGCACCTAAGTCCCCTGGGACTTTGCTGTTTAAGGGTACCTCTACACTTTGAGCTAGAGAGGTAATTGCTAGTTTTAGGAGATTTACCCATGCTAGCTCTGACTGTGCCATGCCAAAAATAGAAATGTAGCCTAGCGTCTTGGATGGGTACTCAGGGCTGCTAACCCCTCACACCACCACAGCTACACTCTATTTTTATGTTTTCTAGAGCCAGAATTTACACCTCCCCCTCAAAGTGTCAACATTCCCTAAGTAACTTAGGCCTTGCAATGCTGAGCAGCACAACACCTAAGTACCTTAAAAAATGGGCAATGAGCCTATAGCTATTTGAAGGATATAAATAGGAAGGAGAGAGATGATTCCTTTAGCATGCAATATGGATGCATCAACAGGGTAGCAAGATGAGATTAGAAAGGAAGAAAATTGGCTGAATATCACAAAATCTTCCTGAACCATGAAATGTGCTAGGCTGCAGAATACCTCTCCCTAGACAAGAGGAGAAAGCCTCACGGCTTGGAACTTTTAGAATCATACTGCAGAAAATATACAGAAGCAAATAATTCTACATCTGCAGGAAGATGCTCTAGTACGTCTTTTCCATTTCTAACTTCTGTGTGCTCGTTAGTAAGCTGTAAAGTTCCCTAGTCTGTCTGATTTTTAATTGTTAAAGTATAATTAATGTGCTAATAAATTAATGCAAATTATAGCTAAGAGTAAATATATTTAAATATTGTGAGTTCCTTCCTTTCTATCTCTGCCATAGACCTTTTCTCTCTAAATTTTGTCAGCATCGATACCACTGAAGGGAGAAATGGTGAGAGCACTAGTACACACGAGGCTCTAGTGGGTGCTGGCATTTTACCCATTTGTGTCATCTAACCTTGCAATAGATAATAAAACCCTAATATCACCAATGCCTTGGCTATGCTAGCGCTCCCTTCAGCCTTTGGAGCTGGCTAGGCTGGAGCTACTGCTGGTGTTGGTTATGGTGTGACATATAAGTTTAGACCTCTTCTAGACACTCCGCAAGAGTAATTCTAGTTATTAGTTTAATTGGTCCAGATCATCCCCACCCCACCCATAGGAGGTGGTTCTGATGGAGGAAAAGTTCTGTTAGCCTCCCCTGGTGGACATCCCTCATTGTCCCCTTTGAGGGGTGGGAGTTGGTTACCCCTTACCATGGAAAGTAAAATCTGAAGGCTCCACAGCCTAATCTGCACTAGCTCTGGCCTCCAGTGTTCCCTGTTTGCAAGGCTGGTTCAGGTGATGGGGGAAAGCTACGTGGTTAAAAGAAGACTGCCTGGGGCTGTATTATCTTCTCCAAGAGGTATCTGTGCCGCTAGATGGTATGTATGTCCTATGACCCTGCACTCTCCCCATTAGCAGTGATGCTGGATCAGCAGAGAAGTCCCTGAGGGCTCTGGAAGAGATAGGAGATAGTGCCCAGGAGGAAAGCCTCTCTCCCTATACAGATCTTGAGGGGATGATCCAGGGTAGTGTATTCAAAGGATGGAGTAAAGTGGTGTCTGTTATATATGGGTGGAGAGACTTACTTAAGCACACATGTTACTGAAAGTAATGAATTTTGTTCAGTACATATGCAAATCCCTGGGTTATGGTTGGCTGATGGCCCTTAGCCAGCATACAGAGATTTACACACAACATAGTTATTGATACAAAAATAACTATACAAAAACAAAACCCTAAGCCAATCAGCATGCAGAGATTTGCAAAACTGAGAAATAAGTGTATTGTTATGGGTCAGTAATTGTATAACATCCCTGTGTGCTGATTGGCTGAGACAATACAATTTCAGTATAATTTAGAGTTATTAAATGGATTTAGAAAATCCTTAATAGTGGTTATTAAGCCATTGACTTATTTTGATGTGTTTTGTATATTAATCCATGTTTTCATTTGTAGCTGTGATGAAGCTACTGTGTATAAAAAGGTGTTCCAAACTCTGTGGTAAGGAATGTTAATTACCAAGCCAGGTGGGCTTTATGACGAATCACACCAAGAATGCTTGACCATTTTGTAATTAACATTAACATTTTGTAGAACATTAACAAAATGAGTTAGAATTAATTGGGGTCAGGAACTGTGTTTTTCTTTTTCATAGTCACAGAACCATTCTGTGCAATACCATCGGTGTCTACTGAGTTTGCCTGAGCTACAGACAATCCTCCCTCACCTACTATGGTTCCTGCACCTATCCAGAAAGAAATGAAGGACGGCAATAATTAAAATAACAGTTGTAAAATAATAGGTGCAATATCTGCCATGTCCCTATAAATTACTGGTTCAAAAAGGGTACAAACATATTTCTGTCACACCGTAGAATTAATTTGTTAAATATTCATGTTGCACATCTGAAAATGTGTAGACAACTACCTGAACAGGCATGAAGAGGACTGGGACAGACCTCTTCTGTCTGATCACCTGGCTGTTTTAAGGGGACTTGCAAAGGATTTTTTAAAAATTGGGCTTAGACCTTTTTTACTTTTATGATGGATAAAGAGAACAAGGAAGACTGTTTAAAACAGAGGTTTTTTTCCTGCTTTTTTTTTTTTTAAATCTTAGAAATATCAGGAGTATCAGCTTTGGTGTTCCCTGCTTTTCCGAAAGAACGTTGTAGGGTCTGAGGATGAATGTTGTTAGCACTGAGGCTGTAACCCATAAGGCCACTTTGTTAGCTTGCTATATTACATAATGTGTTTTCTTCATTAGTTTGATTATATTATTTCCTTTGGTTTTGTTTATGCTGAATTCCAGTATATGTTATTCACAATAGTTATTTATAATAGTTGCTTGCTGTAATGCAAGGAATCTACAGATCTTTATCGTGTATGATTAGCTAGAGTAAGTTAGTATGAGTGTTTGTAATCTTTGATGTATATAAATGGCCTACTGGTTACCCCTTTTGACTGGGAAGCTGAATGGGAAACCGAACAAAGAACCAAATATGGTTACCATAGGTCTGGAACAGGCTGGTAACCGCAGGGTACTCCACAGAACATGGAAGTCATAAGTCAGGTCAAGGGTAACGGTTTTGGGGATGAGATAATTGATATTAATACATATAATATATGTCATAATATGTTAACCTATAGAGTAAGTCTACCCAGAGATTTATCTGGGTGAGGAAATAAGATTTGGGCATGGTAGGTTGGGCTTTGATTAAGGCAGTACCAGGACCCTATCAGAGGGCAAACGACCATGCAGCGTGGTCGCTCTTTCCTATCTTCTATCAAGCTATCGGCTCAGCTTTGCAATATAGCTTAGCTACTCAACACTCGAACCTGATCTCTACCAACCTGGGAAGCCTGGACCATCAAATTCATTGGGCTGGTCCTCTGTCTCCCACTACCAGGTCTTCAAGGAAGGGTGTGAGTATGCTAGTTTAAGTAGTCTTTTAGAATAGCAATTTACCACAAGGGGCCATAAAATTGTATTACTTCTTTGTGACTGGTTTCAGAGTAACAGACGTGTTAGTCTGTCTTTGCAAAAAGAAAAGGAGTACTTGTGGCACCTTAGAGACTAACCAATTTATTTGAGCATGAGCTTTCGTGAGCTACAGCTCACTTCATCGATGCATACCGTGGTAACTGCAGTAGACATTATATACACACAGAGACCATGAAACAATACCCCCTCCCACCCCACTGTCCTGCTGGTAATAGCTTATCTAAAGTGATCATCAAGTTGGGCCATTTCCAGCACAAATCCAGGTTTTCTCACCCTCCGCCCCCCCCCCCCCAAACCCACTCTCCTGCTGGTAATAGCCCATCCAAAGTGACCACTCTCTTCACAATGTGTATGATAATCAAGGTGGGCCATTTCCTGCACAAATCCAGGTTCTCTCACCCCCTCACCCCCCTCCAAAAACCACCCACACAAACTCAATCTCCTGCTGGTAATAGCTTATCCAAAGTGACCACTCTCCCTACAATGTGCATGATAATCAAGGTGGGCCATTTCCAGCGTAAATCCAGGTTTTCTCACCCCCCCACCCCCATACACACACAAACTCAATCTCCTGCTGGTAATAGCTCATCCAAAGTGACCACTGTCCCTACAATGTGCATGGTAATCAAGGTGGGTCATTTGCAGCACAGATCCAGGCTTTCTCACCCCCCCCCCCCACCCCCCGGGAACACACACACACACACACACACATAAACTCACTCTCCTGCTGGCAATAGCTCATCCAAACTGACCACTCTCCAAGTTTAAATCCAAGTTTAACCTGAACGTCTGGGGTGGGGGGTAGGAAAAAGCAAGGGGAAATAGGCTACCTTGCATAATGACTTAGCTACTCCCAGTCTCTATTTAAGCCTAAATTAATGGTATCCAATTTGCAAATGAATTCCAATTCAGCAGTTTCTCGCTGGAGTCTGGATTTGAAGTTTTTTTGTTGTAAGATAGCGACCTTCATGTCGGTGATTGCGTGACCAGAGAAATTGAAGTGTTCTCCGACTGGTTTATGAATGTTATAATTCTTGACATCTGATTTGTGTCCATTTATTCTTTTACGTAGAGACTGTCCAGTTTGACCAATGTAAATGGCAGAGGGGCATTGCTGGCACATGATGGCATATATCACATTGGTGGATGTGCAGGTGAACAAGCCTCTGATAGTGTGGCTGATGTTATTAGGCCCTGTGATGGTGTCCCCTGAATAGATATGTGGGCACAGTTGGCAACGGGCTTTGTTGCAAGGATAGGTTCCTGGGCTAGTGGTTCTGTTGTGTGGTATATGGTTGTTGGTGAGTATTTGCTTCAGGTTGCGGGGCTGTCTGTAGGCAAGGACTGGCCTGTCTCCCAAGATTTGTGAGAGTGTTGAGTCATCCTTCAGGATAGGTTGTAGATCCTTAATAATGCGTTGGAGGGGTTTTAGTTGGGGGCTGAAGGTGACGGCTAGTGGCTTTCTGTTATTTTCTTTGTTAGGCCTGTCCTGTAGTAGGTGACTTCTGGGAACTCTTCTGGCTCTATCAATCTGTTTCTTCACTTCTGCAGGTGGGTATTGTAGTTGTAAGAAAGCTTGATAGAGATCTTGTAGGTGTTTGTCTCTGTCTGAGGGGTTGGAGCAAATGCGGTTGTATCGCAGAGCTTGGCTGTAGACGATGGATCGTGTGGTGTGGTCAGGGTGAAAGCTGGAGGCATGTAGGTAGGAATAGCGGGGTGGGGGGGTGAGAAAACCTGGATTTACGCTGGAAATGGCCCACCTTGATTATCATGCACATTGTAGGGAGAGTGGTCACTTTGGATAAGCTATTACCAGCAGGAGACTGAGTTTGTGTGTGTGGTTTTTGGAGGGGGGTGAGGGGGTGAGAGAACCTGGATTTGTGCAGGAAATGGCCCACCTTGATTATCATACACATTGTGAAGAGAGCGGTCACTTTGGATGGGCTATTACCAGCAGGAGAGTGAGTTTGTGTGTGTGTGTGTGTGGGGAGCGGAGGGTGAGAAAACCTGGATTTGTGCTGGAAATGGCCCAACTTGATGATCACTTTAGATAAGCTATTACCAGCAGGACAGTGGGGTGGGAGGGGGTATTGTTTCATGGTCTCTGTGTGTATATAATGTCTACTGCAGTTTCCACGGTATGCATCCGATGAAGTGAGCTGTAGCTCACGAAAGCTCATGCTCAAATAAATTGGTTAGTCTCTAAGGTGCCACAAGTACTCCTTTTCTTTGTGACTCTGTGTTTTAGATCTTTGATTATTCTTTCATTCATTTTAATAAAGATCTTAACTATTTGGTATTGTTCTCAGTACAACTGTCCTTAACACACAACCTGAGAATCCTCTCACGATGTTGAACTCTCTGTGTTCTCAAACCCTGTAGCCTGAATTGGGACAAGAACCTAACTGTCTTCTGGTCAGATCATTGGCGAGCCGTAATAAAGTAGCCCATAAATCCAGGTCAACAGGCTTAGTTGAGGGAGCAGTGTTGTTGAACTTTAACAAAGATGTCTTTTTCTCCAAAATGGCAGTTGAATTTAAATAGATGTTAACAAGAAACAGAAGATTTTACTCAGTCAGACTAAACATACCTTCCCTGATCAACTTTCACTCCCTGGACTCGTACCATACCATTATTTCACTAGTTATCCAGCAGTCTGTGGTTATACAGCACCTAAACAAATGGGGTCTTGGTCCATGATTGGGGCTCCTAGATGCTACACAAATAGATGCTAGATTATAATACAAATAATAAATAGTAATAATAATAATCCTTCTAGGCTAGACAGGACACAAATTTCAAACGTAAAATACCAGCAGAACCCTCCCACCTACCACCACTATTTTTAAAAGACAAATGTCAGGCCTCTCTTAAAGATCATAAAGAGGCAAACATGGCCACAAGCTCAACTTTACTTCCTTTGTAGGTCCCCTTTAAGTGTTGCTGTGCTGCAGCAGACTATTGGACTCTCTGCTGCAGTGAACTTTGCCTGCCTGTACTGCAGGACAACTTCCAAGGAGCTTGAATGTCACTCTGTTATTAATGGCATGGTTTTATTCCCCATCCTCTGTTAAGATCGCTGCTTTTGAAAGAGATCTTTCCCTGAAAATGATACTGCTTAGTTGCACTGCAAGCTCAAAACAATCTAATAATATAGAAACAACTATAGAACTGCCATGAAGCTCAGTCTCTTGAGTAATAGCATTACGTTTGTTGGGGTTAACAACATACCCTTGGATGCATCCTGGCCTGGGTAAAACCTGCACTAGTATAAAAGCCATCTGTTCACGGTTCTCCTGAAACAAGATGGTTTTCATGGTGTGCTCATTTGCATGTCAGTAATAACCAGGATGCTTTTCCAGGTATTTCACAACTCCAAGACCAATTCAAAGGCTTTTTCCTGTTGTGTGTTCTCTTTCTGAGCTTTAGCAAATAACACAAAATTAAATAGCAGCAGAGACAGCACTAGCCACTTAGAAATGTAACTTAGATGTAATCAATCACATCACAATACATCCTAATTACTCAGGTGAATGCCATGCCCCATTGATTGCACTGTCCCAAAAATAGCAATATTGTTTCAGCATTCCAGCACTGACTAGGCATTTGCAGGGATCAGACATTTCTGGATTCTGTTATTTATCTCATTTTCTACCAGTGGCAGGTTCCTGTGATGCTTCAAGTAATCTCACATGGTCTTAAAGTGTCTTCCTGCTTGCTATAGGAACTTGGTTCTAGGTGGGATTGGCCCGTGTCACAGCATGAGTTGCTTGCACTATCCTGATCCTTTGTCAGGAGGGCTCATACTCAGCAGGCTCACTCACTTCTCTCTTCACAAATGAATTCTTTAAGCTTTTATAAGCACAGTCTGTGAAAGTCTCTTTCTGTGTAGTAATTACTCACTCAGTTGAGATGATCCCACCAATACGCTGAGTGGAACAGTGTCTCCTTCCTTTTTGACTTGGCTTTGATTCTGGCAATTTGTGTAGTTTCAAGGTCTTATGCAAACTCTTCATGAGGGTTTCTACACAGGCATTTTTATCATAAAAACCATTATGTCTAGATACATTTTCTGTGGAAATCTGCAAGATGCATGTATTCCTATAGCCTGTCTCACCAGAGTACCAAGCTTTATTTGAAAATCAGGAAGAAGGGTCTGTTGATTTTATGTTGTGCAATAATAGCATGCACTTCCTCAAGCTGGATCCTATGACTTTCTATACCGATTTAGTACATGGGTGAGATGTTGAGGGAAGGAGGTGATATACTGAGAAGAAGTTTTATTTCTTCTTAGTATTTTCTTACTTATCCAGAAAGTTTTTCCCTCTCTCACATTTTTATTAATGGTCATCAGTGTTTCAACAGGAAGAGAGTAGTGTTTCTTTTCATGTCAAATTGCTCTCTAACTGGCTTATCAGCTTCATAGCAAAAAGATATGGTTTCTCATTAGGATCCTCTGTAAAATGGTCCCAACCTGTGACCGTGAGTTGTTCTCTTTTACACATATGTAGCCAATAAACAGTAGAAAGGGCAATAGGATAATTTTCTATAATGAAACCAAAAGCACAAGCACATCTTTCAATGCTTAGGAATGAAACATATTTCAGAACAATTCCATTTTATTTATAGTCACATCCAGACATCCTGTGCTGTCATTGCTACAGCACAGAGAGAGAGAGCTAGAGAAATCTGCAGCTGTGTCTAGACAGAGTGGATGGGTCCTGAGCAGAGAAATGGGGATGAAGGGAGAAGAAGTTTAAAGCTCTACAGGAATGGGTGAGTGAGGAAGGAAGCAATGTTGGGAAATGGAGGCTCACAGACAGGCAGGTAGCCTGTCATAAATAGAATCATAGTGTATGTAATGCCACCACCCATAGTGGCCAATGTTAAACAAAATCAGCACTTGGCAGCAATTACTACAGGGTGATCTCTATGTGTACATCTACATAGCAAAAAGTCCTCCCCACCCCAACCTTGTGGCAACAAATCTCAGAGCCTGGGTCAACTGATTTGGGGCTGTGGGGCTGAAAATAGACGTGTGGATGTTTGGGCTCAGGCTCGGCAAGGGCCTTGGAGCCTGGGTTCCAGCCTGAGCATCTACATTGCTAATTTTAGCCCTGCAAGCCCAAATGAGTTGACCCAGGCTCTGAGACTCATTATTGCAGGGCATTTTTTATTGCTGTGTAGCTGTACACTGAGATACTACAACATTCTCCTATATATGTAAGATTCTTTTATGGCCCCCATTACCACAGTATCTGTAGAGAAGTTTGAGATGTTGAAAGACTAAATGTCTTGCCCAAGGTTCCACAGGACAGTGATAGCTAAGTACGGAATTGAACTCAGGTCTCTGGGATCTCAGGCTACCATGTTTAACAATTGGACCTCACTTCCTCTGTACTTAGAACAGGAAATAACATCACTAATGCACAGGCCACTGTGTGAAAACCACTGGGATTTTTTTTAATGGTGACCATAATGTTGGCTACATAATTTCCACATTTATTGTGGTTCTGAAGACTCCAGGGCTCTAATCCCACGGGTAGATCTGTGAAAGCATCGTAGATCCAATTGCAGAATCAAAGACCAAACATCAAATATCCTGAAACAGCTTTTGAGGCTCTGTCCCATTAGTATTGACCAATACAGCAATATGCAGCTCAGAATGGACACTATGAATCGGAAACAGACGCAAATGTATTGGGGATTTCATTAGTGACAGAAAAGGAGACAAATCTATATAGCAATCATTATGTCAATATAAATGTACAATCATATTTATGTGCATATTTCTCATTTTAAATTATGAAAACTATAAATACAATATCACACAAGAAGCAAAACACATGTGAACAGTATAAGATCCTATTATTTCTCCAGTAAAAAGAATTTTCATAACTCATTCATAGTCCATTGAATAAATGCTAAGACTCACTGCTGGCTGTTAATTATCCTCTACAAAGATCTGGTTATTGTGTTCAGTCTGAGTAAAGGAACAGTTGTTATTGTATGGTACATAGAAAGAATGGTACCTGAGAGAGAAGAGAGGAAACATGCCTGTGCAGAATTTTAACAAGGAGAGCTTTGTTGCACAGAAGGGACTCGTAGGTTAGGATTTTGACATCCCATGCTTCAGAAAATTAAGGTTTTTTAAAATTTTGTCTGTCTAGCCACATATTTATGGATGGCAAATCTCTGATTCTGGGTGGAATCTCTCTATACTATAGGGACATTGTCGACAAAAATCACTCATTGTTAAAAGGCACACCTAAGATTACTATGACTAAAAGAGATTAGAGAAAAGAAATCCATTCCTCTGTCTCTTCAGTTTGTCTGTGAACATTTGACAGCTCTTTTGTTTTCCCTGTACAGTTAGGTAGGCCTTGTCCTACATTTGCATTAAGGCAGGTGTACAGTCAAATCCATATGACCCAATCATCTCATTGGGGCTCTGCATAAGGTGTGTAGATTTGACTGCTAGAGTGGGAACCTAGTCCTCAGTTAAGCGCTGATCCTGGCTGCAGAGCAATCTGCCTGAGCAAATAAAGTTGCAAGATTAGGGTTTTAGTTAAGACCTTCTCCTGTACGATTCCAACCCATGGACTTCAGTGGGTCAGCTCCCAGTATGCAAAGTTAAACATATACATACATCTTTGCAGGACTGGAGCTTTAATCAATGGGAATTTTAATAATGATTTCATTTGGTTTAAAAGCCAAACCTTATACCTTATTCCTACTCTGCACAACACCCTGCTTAACTTTAAGAAAGTGCTTAATTTTGTAAGTAGGGGCTTAAGTTCTACTGAAGTCAAAGTGACTTCAGTTTATGCACATGCTTCAAGTTAAGCATGTATTAAGCGTTTTCTTGAATCAGGGTCTTGTTTTCCAAACAGCAACAAAGTAAAGAAAATATTCTGAAAAAAGGAGCATGCAGTTTTAGGTGACAATAAACTAGCAGGGAATTTATTATATCTACAGATATGCAAAGAGATCACATTTCACTCTTACATTTGATTAGTATTAAAATCATTTTTATATTAAAATTTTTTAAAAGAACTTGAGTCAACTAATGCAAATGTTATGTGCTCCACTCTAGTGATATATTTGTTCACGAAAATTAGGGAATTTTCTCATACTTCTGAAGTAGCTTTTCCCATCTGTAAGCTAAAGCTGAGCAAAATATTCAGAGCAAAATATTTTAAAATTGAAATTAGCTTTATTTATTTTTGAGGTCACAAAATTGGAGCAGTTTTATTACATCTTTCAACAACATTTTTTGCATTAACATTTTTTGCTGCAAAAATGGACACCATTCACATTGATTTTTCTAATTTTAATATGGGTTGCTTGGTTATCTCTGGTCTCAGGTCAGATTGTATTGGTTTTGGTTTCCTTACTGGCTGAGTTTACCCTACGTGGTCAGGATTAGTAGAAGCCATTTTGAGTCATACTATCTGAGGAAGTGGATGTATTTTGTGAGTTCTTGCTTAACCAGTAATTTAAAAAAGCTGGTGGGGACAATAGAATGATTCTGTGTATTGCTCCTAGATACAGTATGTGTGTGTAGGGAGGATTTGGTCCTCCTCACCTCTACAGGGGACCAATGGCCTGTCTGATGTCCCACTAGAGGGCAGAGCAGACCACCACCACTAGTCTTTTTCCACAAAAAGGCAACTGTAGTTATGGGTGATGGAAGGAGGTCAGAGAATGTCATGTTGCAGGACCTCCTGGGTCAAAGGAAATATATGGGGAATCTGGGATCTGAATCTTCTAGTTTGGGCCCATCTCCACTTTGTCTCTATGTGTATGTATTTGTAAAGACAGAACTAAAAGCAGTGCTTTCCAAAGATTTTTAAAGCAGAACTCCATTTTAGTAGGGAGCAAAGAGGGTGCCCTCCAAGTGTGAGCCAATCCGAAAACTTACTAGGAAAGCCTATATAACCATTCTGTCTATTGACCCTAACTAGGCAGGCTGTACATAAAATGTACTTCACTGTCATCTCTGACTGTATCACTATCTGCATTTCACATTTTCTTTGCATTGTTGTAAGTAGCAGCACACTAGAACAGTGGAAAGTTGTGCCAGGTGCTTACCTTTCTCAGACTCCTGGGACTTGTGCACCAGGGATAGCCACTTGACAAATTAATAACTGGGGTCATTTTTAAGGATTATTTATTCTTGTCTAGGGGAAGAATTACATTTTTTTCTGATAGCAGCACCCATAGGGTTCAGTTAGATTAGGACCCTGTTGTGCTGGATGCTCTACTGACCAGGTTTAAGTGACAGTCCATGCCACTTGAGTAAGAGCGGAGGAGTGTGACTTAGTTCAAGGAAAAGTCTCATTTCAGGGTCAGATTTCTTACACAGTGCAACTACTTTCCATTTCAACAGGCCCATAGAGGATCAGGCCAGTGTAAGGGGATATTCTGGTGATTTAGAGGCCTTTATGCCACTCCCCCCACTGCTGTCTGTATATTGGGGGGTGAGGGGAAGTGTGACTAGAGGAAAGAGGGCATGAATCCACACAATCCTCAGCTGTGGTTTTGACCTGTTGACTTTGTCTGTAGCTAAGTTAGAACAGTGCTCAGGGTGTCTAGCTCCACGTGGGGGACCAAAGCCAGCGGAGAGGCAGCACCAGGAGTGTGAGGGAGTGCAAAGGTGAAGTTTAAGTGTGCACATGCTCCCCCACCCCCCCATATGTGTTCTATATGGATAAACCTCACCCCAGAATCTGCTCTGGTATACCTGATCTTGCCTGGCTTTGTGCCGTACAATATTCTACTCATTCTTCCATACTTTCATATAAAAAAGCAATGACCAGAAATATTAATGTTAACAAAATCAGCCCCCCTAAATCAATTAAAAATCACATCCCTCCCCCATTTCCCTCTGTCTTCTGTCCTGCAGCTTCCTTCTCCTTTGTCCTGTGTTAGTCTGTGAGAATATCTCCCCTACAGGCCCACACAAACAGTCTATCCTTTCCTGCCTATCTCACTAATATAATATATCAAAATGAAAGAAAAGGCTTTTCAGTGGAAAGGCTGTTAGGAGTGACAGCAACAAAATACAGAATAAAGAAAGTTAGACAAAGGAGCAGTAAAACTTCTGTAAATACCAGCCAGAGCTGGGGAGGAGGAAAAAACACAGAATGGGAAAACAATGAAAGAACTTTGGAAAAGAATTTGATAAATAGGAAGACATAAAAAAGAATCAACTATTGTTCTGGCAGCTTTGTGACCTACTGATATGGTTGTCTGATAAATCTCTGTGATCAGTCATCCCACACAGGTCCAATTAGGCATAACTCTTCTATTTATGGGACTGTGTTATCTCATTTTATTTAAACACAAGATACTTTCTCTTGTAGACTCGAGTTAGTGATCTAGTATAGCAATAATACACCATTGAGTGAAGAGGGGGGCATTTGACACCCTAAGGATATGTCTACATTTGAGCTGGGAGGTGTGATTCCCAACTTGCATAGACAGACCACATTAGGTCTGCTGGAGCTACTGTGTTAAAAATAGCAGGGTACGTGGGTAGCACGGGTGGTGGCTTAGGCTAGCTGCCTGAGTATGTAGCAGGGGGTCTGGGCAGATCCCTACCCTAAGAGAGGGTTTTGTTTGTATCAGTGTAGACTCTGGAAGACAGTAGTGCGTTAGTTCAAATTCAGAATCTTTTCATCATAACTGTAGGGGCTAGAAACTTGTTCATTAATGAAAGCCTAAGTGTTGGATGGAGCAAAGACGTGCCAGCAGGGCACACCACCAAGGACAGGCTAAGTGCACCCCCTGTTTTTGCTCTCATAACATTATGGTTGTAACTGTGCGAGCCACCACACAGTTTAAGATGGGTATTGCTGTGTGCCCCTGGCAGGTGTGCGAGGGTTCTTTATTAACCCTGTTCTAACACCATTGTAGAAACATGCTCTAGACTAGTAGAGGTAGGGGAATGCATAGCAGTTTAGTTAGCCTGTTTCCCAGGGAGGAAAAAGATCCCTACGTACTCTGGCCAGGGAAACCCAGTTTGTGTTCAGAGACCAGCTGTGTTTATTAATTACTTCTATTCTGGCTGTGCCCCAAACTGTGCTAAGTACAGTACTTTCCAAGTGGAGAGGAAGATACAGTCTTTGCCCATTGAACATACAATCTGTGGACCTGGACTCTAAGTATGTTCCAGCCAGGCATAGTGTAGCTCCTGCCCAGACAGCCCCCACCCAATGTAGGCTAAGCCAGGCATGTGGTCTGGGCTTAGCCTACACCAGGGTAGGGGTAGGTGGGCAGGAGCTATGTTATTGAGTGTGGGGGAATAGGCTTGATCTTTCCTCATACAGAAAGCTGGTTGGCAGATCTGATCTGGGCCAGATACTGCAGTTCTTTAGTAGTTTCTTCCAGGGTCCCTGATAATTAGCTGGAACTATAATTTGACAGCTCCACCCATCCCAATGAACAGCTGTTTAGAGCAAGTAGGAATGAAGCCGCTGAGTGGCTGCAGTAGCTGTGAGGCACGGATCAAGACTGGGATTCTGGTGAACCCTTCTCAGTGATGGAGAAAGAACTAAGAGGTCACAATGATTGTGAAGGAGGGGAAGCACTAGACATTTGCAGACCATGGGTATGTTACAGCAGAAGCAGCACAATTCTTCATGCAGATCGCAGAGTCTCCATTGAGCAGAAACAGGTTCCCACCCCAGTCAGCCTCCCCCTGGAGGAAGAGACCTGAGAGATTAAGATGATTCACCCATTTCTAATCATGTAAGGGGGGAAATAGGTCCCTTTCATCTCCCCTGGGGAGGCAAAGAGAAGCTAGTAAGAGAGTGGGGAGACTGGGGAAATAATTGTGTGTGGGGAGGGATTTGAGAAGGAAGAGAGAGGAGGGAACTTGAGCTGAGCGGAAGGAGGAAATGAAGGTGCTTGTGAGAGGAAGGATTTGAATAACTTATTTTTTTACATAAGAGACCTAAGAAAAGAGCCAGCCAAGCATATAACCATGGAACAATGTGGAGTGAAGGAAGGGAACAAAAAACAAAGGAGACTAGACCTTAGTCCTCAGCTGTGCCTGGTATGTGCTGGGTCCATCTGAAGGGGAGGGGCCTCAGGGCTCATCTGGCTAGCTCTGAGCCCAAGGAATCAGTGTGCCTGTAAGGATAGAGTGAGAGCTGGCCACTCTTCCTCCTGCCCCTGACACTATCTCTGTGCTGGGGGTGGTGTGGGTTCTCAACCTACAGGGTTGCAAATAGGTCCGGGGAGGGGAGCATCTTTGACCACCACCCTCCTTTTCTTTGTGGCTAGATAGGGGTCTTGAAGCTATTTTCTGTTGTACAGGGTCATGGTATGGAAAAATTAACCACTGTTCTATGCAAAGAGAATTCCTAGCTGGGAAGATCCCTCTTGTGCCACGTGAGTGGGGCCTAAAATTGACCTATAGTGTTTAAAATAGGTACGTTTGCTGCCAAACTACTATATGTTACTGAAGCAGATATACCTGCAGGTATTCAAATGCATTTTTGTGTTTGTTTGTAAACCTGTTTGAAGGGGGTGGGGATAAAGACCATTCTTCAATGGGTAGAAGAGACTTTGGCTTGCTAGCTGGGTAAAAGGGAAGATTCTAAAGATCTTGTGGTTTTATTGTTGTCAGTGCAAACTATGTACTCTTTCTAATAGCTACTTATAAAGATGTGCTGTTTTATTTTTGGAGTGATTTACAATTGAGTAAAATATAATATCTTTATAACTGTTAATGCCTAAAATCAAGCCATTTAAATATTTTTTTTATTTTGACTTTCATGAGTCAAAATATTTTTGATTCTCCTTTTTTATCTCTGTGATATTTTGACCTACTATTGTTCTCTGGTTGTAACAAACATATGTTGTGCCTTTAGGCATCTGAATCAGAGAACTAGGCGAAGAAATGGTTCGTAGCGAAGCTTTGAGAGAGGCATGCTGTAATATTAGGGGGTCAAGGATGTAAAATGAAGATATGTTGGATTTTTGGTTCATGCAAGGGTGTGATAGTCACCTTAACTAGATCTAGCATCTCTACTTCTAGGATTATAGTGTCAGTGTTTTTCTTTTTAATTCATCAGCCTTCAAGTTATGTGACCAAAGTGTCAGCAGAGGAATAATAGAATGAATGTGTGCAAAATGCTGTTTCAGCAAAGATAGCTTGGTGTGTGAATGCATCTTGGATCTGTGTCTGAAAAACACTAGCACAGTAATGCTTCAAGTGCTGTTTCTCATACAAGTGTGGCCAGATCTTCAGTGCTCAAGCTGTAAAGAGAGTGATGGTTTGCTTGTCTTCCTTTCCTTCGCTTTTTCCTCTATTCAGCTGAGCAGCATAGCCACCTCTCCCTGCAGATTTTAAGTGCTGGCTTGAAAAAATACACATGGCCCAAAACACCAGCAGGTATTGGTCTATGTATGTATTGCTATGTGATTATGATGACTCCTTTTCTTTATCTTTACCTTTCTATTTCTAAGGAGCCTGCCTCCCTCTAGGTACAGTGGCCATTTTGTTAGGCACAGTTCATACAGCATTGATATGTTACACAGGAGACGCACGCTGTGATGGTTCTTGGGGTATCTGTGGACTGGGAGTCCCTTTGTTACCTCTGCCTCTGGTGAGAGGGAGTCTTGCTTGTGACAGCTGGGTGTCAGCTCCCTGTTGCTGCCAGCCCTTCAGCCACTCAAGCACTTTCCTCTGGGCTAAGCCAGCCCTAACTTTCCCTTGTATATTAATAATAGTTCCCTTAGCTTGTTCCTCTGTGATATCTAGTCCATGATACTAGCGTCTCACAGAAATTGTAGATCCTCTGCACCCAAAGGTGCAGCGTACCCCAGGTTGCCAGTTTTCTTGTAAGCCACTGCTCCTGTAAAGCCCACAGCACTTGTGAGCACTTTGATAAAAACAAAAGTAAGTTTATTTAAGAAAGAATAAAGATTTAACTAGAAGTGAGAGAAAGCGATGGAACCAGATGGTTACAACTCAAAACAAAATCATAAAATGCAAACCTGGGTCTACATTTACCAATAGCTATCTTTCCACTCTAATATAGCAGGTTTTTCCTCCTAAAGTTCAATCAGTTGCAGAGCTGGTTGGTTTCATAAGAGCTAGGATCCAAAAGTACTTGAAAGCCCTCTGCTCCTTAAGGGGTTTCCTCAGTGAATGGATCCAAAGTGCCTTTCCCTACGCTCTGTGATACTGAAACTGTCTTTATTCCTAACCAGGGTGATCTCCTGCCTGCTGTAACATTCCTTTTCACCTCCACGTTGTTTCAGTAGTTTGCAATTGTGTCTCATGGTTTTCCATTGACTGTTCTGGGAAGTGGCAAGGGTAGACAATAGAACCTTGCATTACGTTGCTAGCTACTAGGGAGGGTTGACAACTTCCTCTTGCTTGAATGGGTCATCACAGAGACATATTACCTCCTGGGGACCAAGTCCTTAAAGCAGTGATACTCAGACTGAGGTTTGTGAGCCAGAAGTGGCTCTTTAATGTGTCCCCTATGGCTCTTTGCAGCACATATTAAAATAGTGTGATTTAATTATTAATCAGGATGCTTTTACTATGTTATTAACCAATTGTAATTGATAAAATAATACTTGGTTAGTCATTTTGCTGTGAGAATAATATATATATATATATATATATATATATATATATAAAAAGTAAAGGAAACAATGAATTCACACTACTATGTCTCTTTTAGATAATGTTGATCACTAATTTGGCTCCTGAACCACAGAGGTCTGAGTATCGCTGCCTTAAAGCATATTTTCAATATAAACATGTAATTCCTTAAAAATTACCCATACATATATTTCACAATGACTCTGAATCTTGATAAGTTATGAGCTTTCTGTAGATATGTTACTCTTTATGTATAAATAGCCTGTAAGACACATGTTTGGTGTAGTGAGTGTCAGGGCTGAGGTGAAAGTTGTTTGCAAAGAACAGGGGACCCTTTGGCAATGGATCTCTGTGACCCACTGCTCACTTATGTAGACTTCGCTCTTATACATTCTTGTTTCATTGTTTACTTTTAGCCTGAATGACTCATCATAAATAGCTACTCTTTCGGTATGGTGAAAACCATAATGTTGCATATCATTCTATGTATATCTGAGAAATTTTGAGATGGGCTGATTGGCTCTCTTAGTAACTCTTTTTTAATATTCAAGTGAACAAGGATAAATATGGACTTTACTATGCATGGGTTTATGCAAGCATACATTTTGTACGTTATGACCAATAGTATATTTTTTTCAAAGATCTTTGTTTCTTATGGAATGGAGAGCCTTAACATGAATGCATCATGTACTGGAAGCAGCAAGGTGAAACGGACTGGAATTGTGGATTTTGAAGCACTATCTGGCCTGAGCACCAACAGCAAAATTCTAAGAAGTTTCGCTTTGCTGCTCTCCTGCCTGCACAAAGAAACAAATGAAAAGAAAAATAACAGGTGGAGACTGCACAAGAATAGGAGGAAGAGCTGGGAGAAAGGGAAACTGTACAGAATGGAAGGGGAGAGTAGAGAATATAAGGGGAGAAAAGTCCTATGTCGGGAGGGTAGAGAACACAGTTGAATGTGGTTGTGGGTGCCAGTTGCCTAAAGCCACTACTTTATTGAGCCTTTTTGATGGTGTCATTGCTGTGCTCCCGATTCCTAATGGTACACAACTGGGACATCATCGCTGAAATGGACGTGAAGCCGTATGGCCATTACGTCAAATGGCTGGGGAGGGGAGTGGGGAGAGGATTTGCTGTTTGTTCCTATTTTAAAGGGAGTCTGGGGGAAAGATGTGAAGAGAAGCAGGGAAACTGACAGGGAAGGGCCAAAAGAGAAAATGACAATTTTAAGCTCTCTGTCTCTTTCAGTGGCAGTCTGTGGGCCTTCAGCACTCTAAACCGAGTGCCTAGGGTAAGGATTAAACTGGGAACTGTTGATTTCTTTTTATAATAAAAAATGATATTGACATGGCTTTGGGGGCACAAAATGCTGCTAAAATGGCAGCCTGGTTTCCGGGGCACAGAAAGAGAGAAAAGGGATCTTAACAATTCAGGAAATCTTATAAGAGTGAGTGAGACTTTCACTTTTTCCCTACTCTTCTGATCCTTTTCCTAGGAAATATTTTTCATGGTGGAAGGATACATTGCATGAACACTCCCAAAATTGTTTTTATACAATAGTTTCATCTTAAATTTAAAAGCTAATATGCCATCCTCTGAAAGCACTAAGCTATGCCACAATGTACAGCACCAGGCTATTTGTGCACTTCTTGGGGGAGTGAACTTGCCCAAGGCATGTACCGATAACCTACTAACACTAGTAAAGTGGCTTGGTGTAGAGCAGGGGTGGGCAAACTTTTTGGGCCGAGAACCACATCAGGGTGCAAAAGTGTATGGAGGCCCAGGTAGGGAAGGCGGTGCCTCCGCAAACAGCCTGGCTCCTGCCCCCTAACTGCCTCCCTCAGAACCCCCAACCCATCCAATCCCCCCTGCTCCTTGTCCCCTGACCACTGCCACCCGGGACCCCACGCTCCAAACTGCCCCCCCCGGGACCCCACCCCCATCTGCCCCCCCCCCCCGCTCCCTGACTGCCCCAACCCCCTATCCACACCCCCGCCCCCGACAGGCCTCCCAGGACTCCCACACCTATTCAACCACTCCCTGTCCCCAACCACCCCCCACCTCTTATCCAACTCCCCCACCCCCTTATCATGCAGCTCAGAGCAGCAGGAGCTTGCAGTCCTGCCGCCAGGCCGGAGCCGCCCGTGTGGCAGTGTAGCTGCGCAGACAGCAGGGGAGGGGCCGGGGGCTAGCCTCCCTGGCCGGGAGCTCAAGGGCCGGGCAGGACGGTCCCGCGGGCCATATCAGTTTGCCCACCTCTAAGCTAAAGACAAACAACACAGAAAGGAAATAGAAAGAGAGGCTGCTGTGTGACAGTGCAGAGTGTTTGGTGCTCACATGGGAGAAGAGACTGTGATTCTGTTTCCCTACAGCAGTGGTTCTCAACCAAGGGTATGTGTATTCCTGGAGGTGTGCAGAAGTATTCCAGGGGGTACATCCACTCATCTAGATATTTGCCTAGTTTTACAACAAGCTACATAAAAAGCACTAGCGAAGTCAGTACAAACTAAAATTTCATACGACTTATTTATACTGTTCTATATACTATGCACTGAAATGTAAGTACAATATTTATATTCCAATTGATTTTATTTTATAATTATACGGTATAAATGAGAAAGCAATTTTTCAGTAATAGTGTGCAGTGATACTTTTGTATTTTTATATCTGATTTTGTAAGCAAGTGGTTTTTAAGTGAGGTGAAACTTGGGGGTACGCAAGACAAATCAGACTCCTGAAAGGGGTACAGTAGTCTGGAAAGGTTGAGAGCCACCGCCCTACAGTATAGGAACAAGGAGGTTCCATGACAGCTACTGGCAGTTGTGTGTGTAGTTTATGGGAGGACCAAATGCGCCGTAGGTGATGGGGATTTTTAAATCTTTGTTTGTTATTAATTATACTTTGTTGTTACAAATAATTCTATCTAATGTACTTTCACGAATTTTATATATAAATGCTTGTACATCTTTAAATGTCTGCTGTGCTTAGTGCTGCTACACTGAATGTGTAAAAAGAGTCCTTGCCATGAAAAGCCTTTATTCTAAGGGCCCAATCCTGTAACCATGTATATATGTGAGTAACTCTATTCATTTGAGGAATGCCATTGAAGTTGGTGGGACTACTCGGATGAGTAAGTTACTGTTCATGTGGTTGCAGGATCAGGCTCTAGCGGAGCTTATGATCTACTCATGTACCATACTTGACAGCGTATCTTAGGTATTTTTTCAGCATTACCTTTTCCCACCATTTGATACCGCATGTGGAGAACGTAGTATCAGTTGAAAGAATAGGTTCTATATTTGGTAATGAAGGCAAGAACATGTCTGAAAGAAAAAGACTTTTCAAGCAGCATGCTGCTGGCTCAAAGATTCCTCAACAAATTCTGTCATGTTCTGTCTCTGAGGCGTGTTGCCCTCTTGCCAGCCTAAGCCATGATGGATCAATTCGGGAACTGCTTGAGACTCGGCACGATATGCTTCAATGTCCTCTTTCTTCTCTTGAAGAAAGATGCAGGAAAATGTCAGAGAGAATTAACAACTTAGATGGGCGGGTGGCTAGAATTGAAAACCATCAGGAGATGATTGAAAGCAAAGCGCTATCCCACAAGGAAACAGTTACTAATATTGTAAAGGTGGGGTTTAAACAAGTTTTTTAAAGTACTGTGCAACACCCCCCCCCCAAAAAAGAGGAAAAAGAACCTCAAAATAATCTGCAGCTACTTCCAAGGCACCACCATTAATTATCAAAATAGCCCCAAAAGGCTACTATTTAATACTCCATGTTATAGAGTATCACAGCATCTAGCCACTAAAGTGATAAGCACTCTATAAATACAGTAGATAATGACATTAGGCTACAAAAGAAAAAAAAATTGGGATGGTGGAGGGGTTTATGGTGGATTTTGCAAACTTCATCAGCCCTCAACCACTGATGTTCAGTCCCCAGTAGAATCTCAAAACCACTCTGACTATTGGTGGGCATGGGCTTCTCAATCAACTTTTCCTTTTAGCTCTTTTTCTGAGTAACCCAGAATGCAAATACATGAAATTGCTCTTAAATCTGTTTAGGTTCTGTCAATGCTAACATAGGGAATCCCATCATTGACCTGGCCCTCTTCATTTTTTCTTTGCAGAGAATGCAAAATGCATTTTATATTGCCCTCACGATTACATTACATTTCAAATGGTGAAAGTGTGTTAATGTAAAAAATCTCCAACAAGAAGGGAAAATGTTTCCCTAAAACTGTAAAGGGACAGAGGTAGGTTGAAATAGGCATGTGTGTTCTGAATGAATTTGCAGGGAGTTAATTCTGAGTTAATTCCATGCCTTACCATTTTTTATTTCTTTATTTGGTGTAGGCCCTCTAACCAGGGATGTAGCAGAAACATTCACTGACAGGTGAAACAGAGTATTAAGTTTATTTTGAAATGTATTTTATTAAACATAAATAACCAAATAACAATGGAAGTACAACTCCTCTATTAACGTGTGTTAACTATGGTGTTTCTCAGTGGATCAGGAAGGATGATCTAGTGAGTTCTGGACTGGAACTTGAGAGACTTGGGTTGTCACAAAACTTCCTGTGTGACCTGGGACAAGCCTCTTCATCCTCCCCTGTGCTTCAGTTTCCCATCTGTGAAATGGGGATAATACCCTCCCTACCTCACATGAGTGTTTGGAGGATAAAATCCATTATGGGTGTCAGGTGCTCAGATACTATGGTAGTTTGAAATCTTAGGTCATTGCTTTGATAATAAACACTGCTGGAGATCTGAAGTGTTGGTCTTGTTCAATAGTAATATGTCATGAGAGATGAGAATACTTCATCTTGCAAGCTGTAATTGTCTTCAAGCAGGGTTAGTTGCAATAGTGAAGATGTCTGTGTTTTCAGCAGTTGGAAGCGCTCAGATTTGTACCTCCATACAATACATCTGAAATTTTATATAAAATTACAACAGGAGATGTGAGATGCTCTACAAGTTTAATCACCTTTCCCTAGGAAACACTGGCCTAGACTCAGTTTTGGGTGTCTATTGAAATGTTTTCTGTGTTTCTTGGCTGAGTATTTATACTGATGACCAAACTGAATTTGGACAAATGATGGTTGATTCAATGAGAAAATGGAAGAAATGAATAGGGCTCAGCTCATTATCATCCTGGCTTCCAATTTTTTGATGCGTGCTAAACAAAGTGCTACAATCAGCTCCATTGGCCTGCCTGTGAGAAATACTCTATAAACATTTTTAATTCTTATTGATTTCTATTTGTCCAGAGCAATATCTGGCTGAGTTGATTTTTCAGAAGTCAGCTAGTACCATTAATTCTTCTTAATGGTAAGTTACTTTTCCTCAAAAGCAACAAAAAAGGCAGCTGACAAGGTTTTGTGGCACACTTAGAAACCCAAGAAATGGTTTTATATCTGACTTTTTGAAAGCCACTTCTGAGCGGTGCTTTTTCATTTCTTGCAAATAAGTGAATGAAGTGATCTAGCATTGCCTGCTTCACTATTGACAACATTACTGGAGACTAGAGAATCAATTCAGGAGAGCACTTAAGCATGTGTTTAACTTTTAAGTCCATGCTGAGGTACCACTGACCTGGGGCCTTAGTTCCTTGGAAGAAAGAAGCACTTCAGAAAATGCATTGTTCCCTCCTGCATAAAATTAACTTGCAGATTTAATTGACTAATTTTATTATGTGTGTTTGTCTTTCTAGTAATAATACTAGAGTGATTATCATTTATCTGAGAATATAATAGCTCCAGTGACTAACCTTAGTGTCACTAAAAAAATGTAATACTGCTAAATATCTACGGTTTTATGGTAGTATTTAACATAAAATGGGTTAAAATGAAAGTTCATTTGTTAAATTATATATCTACTATTCAACAAGAGCATTGACTATAATTTCTTATACCCTTAACTGTTGAATGACAGAGTAGAAATAGAGGCCTATTCTTCTAACTTATTTTAGACTGGTTTTAAAAACCAGGGAAAGACAGCTGCAATACGTGGAAAAGGATGGATATTTATTTTTCCATAAAATTACAAAATGTAGCTGGTTTAGAAGATTGTAACTTAATGTCATTGCTTAGAGGCATGGAGATTCCTGTTCATGCCAGATCATTATTCTTCTTCTCTCCGCAACAAAAGATTAAAGAAAAACAATCAAAATTCAAAAAAGCATCTCAGACTAACATCATACATGTATCACAGCAAGAGGGGCAATAACGCCACACAATACCTAACTTCTGTTGCACTGTCAAAAATGGACACTTCTCTTTTTCTTATAATTAATCTTTTCAGAAGTAGGGAGAAATAATGGGATTTGGCTGCCAATTTCTTTCATTATTTCTTTCTTTTGTGTAGGGTATGAAGGACTGTGAATCAGAGGAGTGGTAGATATGGGGCTGGCATCCAATGTATGTGCATTTATTTCCTGAGCAGCTAGAAGCAAGATTGCTGATCTTGAGAGCCAACTTTCCTTGCTACACAATGTTAAGAAGAATAAAAAGTTCATGGATGATATTTTTAGAGAGGTGAGCATGCCAAGCACAGGAGGGTCTGAAGTGTACAGTGTAGAAGATAGTTGTAGATGAAAGATAAGTTACTGTGGATAGCAAAGGGGAAAAAAAGGCAGAGCCATCCAGAAGAGACTGTGAATACTGAAGTGCAATAGTTAAGACAGTTCCTCCGTGTAAGCACTTGAAGGCAAAGCAAGCCTGCAGAAATTAACTAAACAAAATCAGTCACCCCATCAAACATGCCCTGACTCAAGAAGAGGAAAGAAATGGATATAACAAAAAGCAAGCATTAAAGTACATGTTGCAGGATTGTGTACTTGGAAATCTAAGTTTTCAGCGTGCAGTCTTGATCGTGCATTTCTCACAGTTTCCCTTCTGGAATCCCAGGTAGAACGGAGAACATCATAGAGGGACACACTCCTAATTGGAGTTGAAAAGCACCTGTTAGTTCTGACCTGTGTTGGAACCTGATGACAAAGAAGCAGGCTAGTGTCTTTTATTTAGGTTAACACAAGCTGTAATAAAAGAGCAGCCATCCTGGGAACCCTTGAAAACTTTCAGAAAATGCACTAAAATAAACAGACCTGTCAGTTCCCAGACAGCAACTCAAATACACGGTGATAATGTGCTATAACTGAAATTACTCAAACACTCCCATCCTTAAAGTCCCACACTCCCACTCCCAAATGCCCATCTCCTCAAAGAATTTCCATCCCTTGATAGCATTGGTACCTTTGGAGCTGCCATCCAAGACAGGAGACTGCCTCACTCCCAGGTTTCAAAAGTGCATGACTACCACATCTCTCTAGGAGTCACTTCTGATAGCTCAGCAGAGCACTGGTTCCAAGGGACACATGCTGCCCCGTGAAGAATGGGACAGCCTCTAAATCCTAGAGTTTAAAGCATGGGAGGGGCCAGAGAAGCCTTCAAACAGCACCCTACAGGAGTAGAGGTCCAGCATGGTGATGTTCTGGGTGTTTTATCCCTGCCCATACCTTGCTGTAGCAGTTCTGGGAGTCTGAGCTGCTTCTGTCTGTTCCCAGGGCTGGGGGTTAAAGGGGAGGTCACTGTGTATGATGACCTTATGGAGGACTTCCTGATGGAGCCCAGGAGTGGGAAGGCTGGGTTACCCACTCCACCATGCTGTAACAACTGCTGCATTCTAAGGGCTGAGTCCATCCCAGAGAGTCTGAGCTGTTCCGCTTCTGCTACATCTTCATTATGGGCAAACCCAACTCTGCATGGAAAAAATCATAGGAAACTAAGATGGGCACAGTTGTACATTGCTGTGTAGGAATCTCTCTTGCAGAGGATGATAGGGTCCTTGGATGTGAATAGTATGCCAGATTACAAATGGGATTAGATGTTTAACTACAGTGAGTCTTGCTAACATAAACAATATTAAACTAATTGTGAGACTTGAGAGCAAGAAAGAATTGTCCGCATTCCCTGGGAAACAGGGATCTTGGACTTTCCCCCCTCCCCCCCTTTCCTCTAGACCACTGGCTAGGAATCATCAGTTAGGATATGATGAGAACATCCCAGACCTCTAAATTTCCTGCAACTGTGGCTGATTTTGATAGAACTTTTGTCATTCCTGCCATCTTGGTTTCATCTTATCGGGTATATGAAATCAGGAATTATTTAAGAACAGGATCTCAAAAGTCTGGCCAAGCTTCACCCATTCTTAGCATATTGTAGGATAAGGCTACTTTGAACAGATGGCTGATTTCAAAGATTTTTCTTCTCCCTTTAAAAAACACAAACAAACCTCCTGCCATATTCTGAATCAGACAGTTTTATAGACTAAAAATCTGACAGAGAAAAAACTTGTGGCATGTGCACAAAAAATAAAGAGCACTAACTTCTTTGGGGGGGAGGGTAAGGGGGCAGAGGAAAGGATAGTTTCAGTTTGATTTCAATATTTGGAGGGGCAGTTCCATTCAGGCTAATGGGGCTCATTGGGGAAGGGCAAATTCTTGCAGTTTGGGGTGCAACACCAGCCCTGCCCCTCCCCAACTATACCCATAGATAGATTAAACCATTCTAGGGAAACATACCCAATGTTAAAGGTCAAATTTTGTACAAGGCAGTTTATGTGCAGGATGCCCAATCTTCTTAAGTGCAATTTATGCTATGAAAATCAGCCTTTAGAATTATGGAATAAAGGCTATATTGAAAATGTGTCCTGATCCTGCAAACATTCATGCCAATGCTTAACTTTAAACACTCAAGTAGTCCCATTGACTTGGATGGGATACTTGCATGAACAGAGTTCAGCATGTGCAAAAGTGTTTGTGGGATCTGGATTCTGAGATGAAATCCTGTCCCCATTGAAGTCTCTGGGAGTTCTACCATAGAAGTCAATTGGACCAGGATTTCACCCTTAATTTGCAATTAACGGACATCATAGTCCTAGGAAGAGTTGTTGTTTTGGTAGCACTTCAATAATCTAGATATTACCTGGCCCTCAAGACATTGAAAAATATTTTTAGAAAATAATACAGAATTATTCTAACTCCTATTAATTTTCAGGAATAGAAGGACGTGCAAAGTACAGACATTTGAGAGTGATATTATACTGCGAAGGCTGGCAAATAATGCTGGAATAGGACCAGTTTAAAATGACTGGGAGTAAACTGGCGCATGGTCTGAGAAGTAGCATGAGCAACAGTCAATGGTGATCTTCAGAAGTGATAGGGGAGAGGTTGTGTTTTTATTGTATTATTTTAATAAACAATGCACACGGAAGGCCTGAGGTTGGCTAGGTTTTTTAAATTCCATTAGAGTTTTACTTTACCAAGGTCAGTGTGAAGTTTTGTTGTTGGTTTAAGTCTCTCAGATGTGATATTTTCAGTCCTGAAGTGAGGGAGTAGAAGGATGTTGTATTTTCCTCCTAGTTGTTTCTAAGTAAGAGAGCTGTTTTTATTACCACATATTTAACTTTGACAGACCCCAGTGTTTTACACAGTCAACTGAACTTGCCAACCTCTGTCAGGTATTTCTTGGTATTTGTGGTGATCGTAAACCTGGCTGTCACTATTTTGCAGGAAAAACATGGTAGACATATGAATTACCATGTGTCTTCCATTGTTTTTTTAAAAAACTCCTTATCTTCTCCCCCAACTCAACCTCCCCAACCCTTTCAGCCTACTTTATAGATCACAAAGAAGCACAAAAAGGCACAAAACCCATCCCCTTTCCTGATCACTTTAAAAAGAAAAGTAATGAAGAAAGTAGTAGTGAAAATAGCAAAAGGTTTATACATTAAGGCCCTAAACCTGCAAGCTGCTCCACATGGGTGGATTTCTGCACCTGTACAGATCAATTTGCAAGATCAGGGCCTAAAGGGTCACAAGCTCCAAGGAACTGTTCAAGAAAAGGAACTGTAGTTGATATTGGATAGAAACTGAGACCCTCAGTTCACTGTTCCATACAGATAGGAAAATTCACAGAACAATGGAATTTATAAATGGCAGGGAAAAAACACATAACAGAAGCAGCTGTAAAAATGTCTACTAAGCTCACACCTAGGGCATCATGCACAACTTTCAGTATTATTAGTGTTTGGGAGGAGAAATGAGGTAATCCAATGATTCTACAAGAGACATCAGTTTGAGAGTTAACTAGTTTATTCAAATAATCAAAGAAAAGTCTCCAGTTGATTGGTAAACTCAGGTTTTTACCTTTGCCCCCACAACCCAGTCTCTTCCAGCACCACGTTGTGGATTTGAAAAGCTGGACTTTTAAAATGGAGGCCATGTCATGTGCGTGGCTGGCCCTCATTTGAGTGTTTCACTCCAGTGTAGCAATATACATGTGTATAACAAAAAAACCCTAACTTTTTTTCTTACAGTACCTATTGCATACTAAATTCCATTGCAAAGTATTTAAAACTCCTAGAAACTTACTGTTTAATCTTTTCCTGCTAGAAATGTTAGGCTTGTTTTACGTTCAGATTTCACCCCTTCCTGGCACCTACTTATTGAATTCTCCTTTTAATGTGTTTTCTTTTATCATGTGGGACCATTTCACTGGTATTTTCTAGCAGAGGAAGGGCTCGTCTGCTTTCATGATTGAGAGAGTTTAAATTCTTTTCATGGAATCAATATCACTTAACATAAAAAACTTTTCTAATTAGAAAGTGAAGAAATGGAGAGGAAACAAGAGATTTGCCAGACTCTATGTAAAATAACAAGAGATGCATTTTTCCAGCAGGTAACTCTCCACTATTTTTTTATTCCTATGCTGTTCTTATGTGGAGGACAGAAGGATCGTCTGATGTACACTGTTGACAATGGGAGCCACTATTACGGACCTTTTCCAGCAAACACTTTACCTGGTGTATATTCATTTGCAGCAGTACATGTTGTGCCTGGTAGTTTGTAGGATCAGGTCCTATTAAGAATACAGTCCATTCTGATAATATTGGAGGGTACAAATTGAAGAAGTACAGAGAAAGCAACGTGGATAATAAGGGGCCCAGAGGTTAACTTCTTGGAAGTTAGAAAAATTAGATTTGTTAATTTAGTAAAATGGAGATTACAAGGTGAAATGAATGGGTAATATCCTGACTTCTGTGATCTCACCTGTCAAAAGTACAGGTTTTTTTCTCCCTACCACCAATAAAAATGTTCTTGCTTTGTCCAGAAAGTGAAAGGAGTATAAGACTACTTTCTCTTTGTAGAAAACAAATTGCTGCTTTGCATTACCTGATAATGTTACTTTGGTAACTTATTCTGTCTACTAATTAAATAATAAAGCTGTTCAAATTGTAGAGGAAAATAGCTAATGTACTCTTTATTTACATGTATGAATACAGAATCAAAAGCCAGGCAACAGGATGAATAAAAAATGAAAAGTAAATTGAAAACTCAACTTTGAATAGTTACTTCTCCTTAGTAAAAAAGAAACTACTAAGTAAAAAGGAACAAAACTTGCCCTGACTCAACTGTTTTAAAACATTAAGGAATAGTGAACTGCCAGGGGCTGAAACAATGTCCCAGATGATAGACAGTCCCTTTATTTACAATATATAGAGTCTGAATCACAGAGTCTCTGAAGGTCCTGCTCTTTGAAGATCTGTCACTTATGCTGGCTAAGGGTCAAAATCTCCTTTGTGAAACAATGTAGTAGTGTGTGCACTAGTGTCTGGATACATGTCTTAGATAGCTTTTCTCCTGATGACTTTCATGTTATTTCCACATGGGATACCCCACATTGACCTCCAGCCAAATGCAGATAGTATCTCAGGAACTGATGCAATTCCATCTTCTCATTCTGGTTTGCTAATTTCCTGGGGCTTAGTGGACTTTAATTTTTTCCTTCCTCCTGGCCAGCCCCTCATTGAGTCTGAATGGATCAAATGGAAAAAATGGTGTTCTTAATCAACTGTAGGGCTACCCACTTGAGACATGGGCCAATCTTGCCAGTGGTTTGCTCCAAATGCTAGAGTTCTCCTTGACCTACTTGCTAATAGTTAGCCATGGCCCCTGTTGGCTAGCAAGAGATAGTGGTTAGTACTTTCACAACTGCCTTCTCCATTCAGAACAGCAATCTACCCTTCTAAAAGGCAATTGTCCTTTAAAGCAAAAGAGCCTCTCAAGTTCCATTACCTTGACTGGGATTTTCCTTGCAGACAGAGCTCCTTCATGAGCTGTATTTACCAGGCCATTTCCCTGGACTGCCTTCTGACTCTCAGATAATTCTAGGATGGGGGGGTGTCCAAGTACCTAGAGACTCATGGCAGCCTGAATACTAAGGTAGTGCTTTTCTGACCTTTCAGTATTATGATTATTATCTGAATTACTGTGGCACCCAGGACCCCAGTGTGCTAGATGCTGTAGAAACACAACAGAAAGATAGGCCCTGACCCAAAGTACTGCCTGAAACTCAACTCTGCTCACTGGTTGCAAATTTCCTGCTCAAATAGCAACTTATCACTGGATCCGTGGTTGTCTTCTGGGTACCAATGTTATGTTCCTGACTAACAGCCCTCCCTGTTGACTCAAACCAGCAGAGGGATCCTTTTTGTGACTTCCTCAGCCAGAACCAGATCTCAAGGTTACTGAAGTCAATTGAAGGATTCCTATCCATTTTCATAAAAAGAAAAGGAGTACTTGTGGCACCTTAGAGACTAACAAATTTATTAGAGCATAAGCTTTTGTGAGCTACAATGAAGTGAGCTGTAGCTCACAAAAGCTTATGCTCTAATAAATTTGTTAGTCTCTAAGGTGTCACAAGTAATCCTTTTCTTTTTACGGATACAGACTAACACAGCTGCTACTCTGAAACCTATCCATTTTCAATGGGCTTTGGATCAGGTTGCCAAACTGTTGGTCATGCAGCTGGCTCAAACTACTACTTGCTGGCTTCAGGAGGCCTCTACAGTCACCCCACCATCTCTTTGAAACTGGTACTCCAACTTTGTTATGCAAATAACCCCCCATCTAATGTAGAAGGAAAGGGGAGAATATTTAGAAAATAGCAGCTAAAGGCTCTTTCTCGTTTACTACAACCAGAAGAAAATTGCTGGTAGGAGGAAGGACTGAAAATCAGGATGGAGTTGGGCTCTAACAAGTTTAATAAGTTTGCCTCTGACCTATGTTACTGCTTTGTTTTTAGTTATGCTGACAATGTGCTTGGCACTTAAACACAAAAGAACGCATGGTCCTCCAAATTTTATTATAATATTAAACAACGGACTGAAATACACGATGGAAAATGACAGGATTTTAAAAAAAGTGTCTCGGTGTGGTATCTGGACCTTCCTGCTCTGAGTAACTTCTTCAGGCACAAGACTTATTTCTGCCTTTTCACCCTTTCGTCAAAGCTGTGTGATTTAAGATGACTTATTGAATTGAACCCCTACTGATTCTTCAACTTCATCTTAACTCCTAGCCTTCAAAAGTAAGAGACCCTGGATGTCAGCTTCCCTAGTGACAAAGAACACATGCCATCTTCAAATTTTTTTCTTTCTCATCTTACCTAGTTGTATTCTAGGATACTGCATGCCATGCACACACCTTCAATGAGGTATAACATAACATGGATGTCCCAAAACTTTGAATTGAGCAGGTATTTTTTTAAACAGAAAGTACTTTTAGACAGAAGAGTTGTATGGCTTCGTATTGGAAGTCATGTTAAGTGGTACTCTTCCATTTGAGTTCATACTGAGCTGATGTTCTAGCATGCTCACTGTGCTGCTGTAGGAGCTATAGATTTGATGAAGCTTAAATTACAAGGGGGCAGGACATTCCTTTGAAGTGACACTTCTGCAAAAGTGGAGGTATTTTAGTGTTCTGCCCATATTCCATCTTATGTAATTAAATTTGACCTTTCTAAACTTCCTCTTTAGTTCAACAATGTATATTCTTCACTTCCTGTCCTGAACTCTTCCTAAAAGAGCTGCTACATTCACCCTAGAAATGCATGTATTTCCAAGGTATGGAATGAGATTACATAGATATAGGACTTTATTCAGCCCTCAGTTACATCTGCTTTCTCCTGTGTTGGTGTAATCCATTTTCAGAAAATCTACCCAGCCTATTGTAGGGGGCCTGCATTTGGCCATAAACAGCCCGAAAATAGAGGCACTAGCTTAACTGGTTATGGCCAAGTTGTCTGGAGTACATGCTGAGTCACGGCATCTGCCGGGTAACCACTGCTGGCTTGATTCCTGTGGAGTCCAGATTACAATTCATAGCTGCCCTCGGGAAGCTGGGGTGGAAACTCTACCTACCCTTCTCTGACAGTGAATCCCCCTATTTGACCACAGCAGCCCCTTCAGTCCTGGGGGTGCAATTTGCACTCCCTATGTCTTCAATGAATCAGGCTCATAGCATGTAATGCATTTGACTCTTTAGGGGAAAGTCAGTCTATAAATTATGTTGCATATCTCATTGCCACTTCCTGGACTGTTCTGGCTATGTAAATTTGTTTAAGATATTAGAATTAGCTAGAGAACTTTTTCTTTTGTGATCCTGGTTTCCTTGTTTCTTGTTTTTTTTTTTTTTTTGCCTTGAAATTTGTCATCTCCTGATGTGACCATTATAGAAAATACTTAGAATTTTAATAATAGTTGTTTATTATCAATAGACTCTCCCCCCCCACCCTTGCAATTTCTTTCCTTTCAGGACTTTTTTAAAGACACTTCACACATTTCTTTGCAACTTTCCTTTCATTTCTCAACTAACCCTCCTTTTAACACTTATTTATCCTTTAATATTACCAGTCCTCCTTTTTACCTGATTTTTTTTTTTTTGTATACCTCTGCAGTGTCCCAGTAGTTTTACTTTCTCTAATAGAAAAAGCTACTTCCACTCTTTAAATGGTCAGAAGAGAAGCTGAGGGAGTTCCACCCTAGGACTGAACATGATTGATAAGGGAATATTCCAATTAGAGTTTGGATAGTTGATGATAGTTTGGCATTTGGGCTCAAGTAAGGAGAGGATGTGAAGACTAATACTGTGAGAAAACAAAATAATTTGAAAGAACAAAGGGAAAAGAAGTCTCTTGTAAAAGAAGCAGGAAAATAAGCACTGTGGTAGTGGGGAAAGAAGAAGGTCTAGAAAAGTAGTTTTAAGTTAGGTAAAATAAAAAGTAGCTTACAAATAAGTTTGACTAGTACTAAATCAAGCATGAAAAACAGCATGAACAAATATACAATTTTCATAATGAGTAGGACAAGTAACTTGCCTGGAATCAATAGTCCCATCAGCAAAATGGCAGCAAAAAGCCTGCCATTAATAACACTTTTACCTGACCAGGATTTAGTTTGCAGACTTTTTTGTTTGTCAAAAAACTGGACCGAATACTGTTTCCTGTGGCAAGCCCCTAGCCAGCTCTGTGCTGATCTTTCATTTGTATAGCATCTCGTATAATGAGGGCTCAATCAGGATCGGAGTCTCTGAGAACTATGATATGCATGTTAAATTACAGTCTGCAGCCACTTTCTAACCAGTGTTATGAAGCCAGTTTTTATCTAATGGACTCCAATCCTTACTCTATTAGGTAAACATAGTAAATAATGTATACTGCATCACTCACTTGCTGTAATCCCAAAGGAAGTTGGACTTCTGGGTTAGGGAAGATACTAGGAATGTTAACTGGAAATAGACTATGAGGAATAATTTGGTTACCTAAAGAAAGCTGACATGGATTCACAAGAGGGTGATCATTCCTATCTTCAAGTGCAAAAGAATTCCTTGACCAAGTGACACTGTTGATCAGCAGCAGATATAGTCGTCATTTATTTTGGATTTAAGCAAATATTTTGATGCGAACAACTAATTTACAGTGTGTTAACCAAATACTAAGTTTGGCCCCCTGATCCTGCAATTGGATCTACGGTATGTGGGTGGACCCTAACTTCAGAGGTTCACCTGCATGGATCTGATTGCAGGGCCAGGATCCTAAATATCAGAACTAGAATGAAACACACTTTGGGATGGAAAGATTAGACCATCAGCATTGGGATCATGAATGAAAGAGCATACAATAAACTGATAATACAAAACTGGAGGGAGGAACAGTCAATATAAAGGAAGAATTAAATGACTTGAGTAAACTAGCACCATATGCAGAAGGTGGGTAACAATTCAATATCAACAAATACAGTAAGTATAAGCTAAGGACAGGTAAAACAACACAAGAATATTCTAAACAGCAGAAATTATTCAAGTACTATGTAACAAGTCATAACTGGAACATTATATAAATTAGAGGTGAAAAGTTGGACTTGTTCTCCTTTTTTTAAAATGCCTTATGATATATATATGGTTCTCAACCTTTCCAGACTACTGTACCCCTTTCAGGAGTCTGATTTGTCTTGCATACCCCCAAGTTTCATCTCACTTAAAAACTACTTGCTTACCAAATCAGACATAAAAATACAAAAGTGTCAAAGCACACTATTTTTGAAAAGTTGCTTACTTATTTTTACCCTATAACTATAAAATACATGAGTTGGAATACAAATATTGTACAAACATTTCATTGTATAGCATATTGTCTGTATGAAATTTTAGTTTGTACTGACTTTCCTAATGTTTTTTACGTAGTCTGTAGGAAAAATAGGAAAATATCTAGACGAGTTGATGTACCGCCTTGGAAGGCTTCCGAGTACCCCCAGGGGTACGTGTACCTCTGGTTGAGAATCACTGATATACAGAATACCTAAATAGGTCTGGCACTTTTCCTCCTTTGGCTTGTGTCTTAAATTAGAAATTCAGGACCTGTCAAGGATATAAGAGTGTACACTGTCTACACTACAAAAAATATTTATAGTTTGAAAGAGGGCATCATGTGCTGACAAACTGTAGCTGAACACTGTCTATAAGTATAGACATACAAACTGCTCAACTCCAAGTCTCGTATGTCAGCATTAGTGTGAATTTTCCTCACAATTTCAACTCACATTTCCAGAATGTTGTGTTCATAAGCTATAAAAATTATAAACTCCAAATCATCTTAACCAGCTAACTATATATTAGATGTATTGTTTAGCTTCCCAGTAACAGATTCCAGGATGAAATACCAACAGAAAAATCAAAACAAAAACAGAAATTCCAAAATGGAAAAGGTTTTTTCAGCACTTAAGAAAAATGAATTGTGAAAAATGGTTTTGGGAGTTTAACTGCTCATTGGTAAAACACTTAGGATAAAACTACAGAAGGAATTCTCAGCATGATAACTAAGTGAGGACAATTAAGACTGGAAATATTTCTGGAAATGTTCATTGACAGGGAAGGTGGAGATGGGAAAAGATCAGTCTATTTTCTGATTTAAGTTTATCTCATAGGTTTCCTGTGTTCTGAGTAGAAACTACTATAGAGGTTAAGCCTCCCAGTAGGAAAGATGGCTAAGATTTGCAAGGAAATGAGGTTGGGGCCCATTTAAAAGAAAGATATAGGGTATGACTACACTGCTGCAGCCCAAACATCTACACTGTGATTTTTCTAGCCCTACAGCCTGAGCCAGTTGACACTGGCCAGCTGTGGGTGTTTTGCTGCAGCGTACATATACTCCATGTCTCAAGATTCTGACCAGGTTTCTGGTCTTGCTATTAGCCTCAATTTTTCAGGGATTCTCAGTATGACCTTTAGAAACTAAATTGAGAGATTCTAGGTCACTGCTGTGTACACAGCAGTGTATCTTCAGGGTAAGTCTCTGTGGTTTACATTATGTCAAAGCCTAGAACCCAAGAACAGTTTTGGGCCTCCTGGTGTATACCACTGTTTTGTTAGCCTTCTAGGCAGTGTGTTCCCTCTAGGAAGAATTTATATGTGGTGGGGAGATGATGCATTGAGGTGTCCACCTTCCATATCAAATACCTATGACTCCTGATGTGTAATCAAGAGCTAAGCATTAACAACAACACATATGCCGGCATATCCTTATACATTCCCTGAGTTTATAATCTTAAGATTTCTAAAAAGAATAAGCCTGTTATGTTGCACTGCAGTTGACATATCAGGAATGATACATGAACAGCCTCAGGAGTTCCTCTTAGGTAAGCAATGTTGACAAAGGATTTAGGCAGAACAAGCAGAACATAACCCAGTGTTTCTATATGCACTTGCTTTAGTGACCTCAAAGAGAACACTAAACATTTAACATTTTATCATGCTTAACATACAACTTTCCATACAAATATTAAAGCTTATTCAGAAGACGTTGTTTTGAATGAGTTGTATTTAACAGAAGCAACAGATCAGCAAGCCTCAAGTACTGCAGATGGACCCTTCTGGACTTAGATCTGAGGTGTCAACCAGAGGTGGATTTGTCAAAAGATGCACAATTTGCAGTAGCAAATTCAGGATGTAAGGTATGCCTAGTGTGACTAACTCTGCTGTGAAATCTGTCTTGGCTTTGAGGTAAAATATGAAATGCAGTTGCTTTAGAGATTCAGTAATCATTTGGGATCATAACTTTAGGCTTTTAAGGGAAGCCTGAGCAAGTGAAACATTTATAACACACGTGAGTTTCCCACCATCATGGAGTTTGAATGCTACAACAAAGAGGAACTGTACAGACAGGGCTTGTCTGCTTAGGCCCAGCCATTTTAAAACGTGTATTACTGCCACGTTAGGAATCTGTACCCTATTAAATGAATCCACTCCTGTGGAAACAAAGCCCCTGCCGCATTTCAACCGCACTAACTTCTTCGTGGGTTTTTTGTAAGGCGCCGCCTCATGGGAGCTGCTGTCACAAGCTGTGAGTGACAACGAGAACGAGGGAGATTTCAAACCCTGCTGCGGGAGAGCGGAAACGTCTCCCACGAAAAGCTCCCCCACCCCAGCCCCGCAGGGAAGGCAGCCGGCTGGAACCTGGGCCTGTCCACTCCCCGCACCGAGCGCGCAGCCTTAGGGGAGGCAGCAGCAGCTGGAGTCGCCTGCCCGGAGCGCGGGCTCCAAGGGTGTGAGGCCGTCAGGAGCCCCCAGCCCCGAGGGAGCACGGGCCATGGTTGGGGGAGCGCTGCCCGCAGGCTAACCCAGAAATATCCCCTGAGCGGCGCTGGGCGCTCCCGGGGGCCAGAGCAGGCTGAGGGCCCAGCCGCCGAAAGCTCTCCGAGGAGCCCGCTCATTGTTTCTCACACAAACCCAGGCAAACAGGAAGCCACCTCGGCATGCCCCCCGCCCCGAACGGAAGAGCGACAGGCAGGGCGGCCAGTGAGAGCGGCGGCGCTGGCGCAGCGCAGCCAATGGGAGTCTGCGAGAGCGGGAAGGCGGGAGTTCCGGACTGACGGGCGGGCGGCGGTGGTGTCGGCCGGGCCCCCTCTCCCGCTGCAAGCCCCACCTTTCGGCTTTCCCGCACCGTCAATCAAAATAAGAAAAAAAACCCGGAGTGGGCTCGGGCCGCCGCCGCCGCTTCAGCCCGTGAGCACAATAAGCATGTCCCCGGCGGCAGCCGCCTAGCCCCAGCCGGCGGGGCCTGTGTGCGAGCCAGCCAGCCTGCCTCCCGCCCAGCCAGCCGCTCGCACTCACACCATGACCGGTACGTACGCACAGAGCGAGCCGCCAGCGGGGCTCCCTGCCGCTCCTGGTCCGGCCCTGCGCTCCCCTCCGGCCCTGGCGCGTCTGCGTGTGAGCGAGGCGAGAGCGACACTGAGAGCAGCAGGAGGAGCAGGGGGAGGAGGGAGAAGAGGGGCAGGGGCAGCAGCGCGGGGAGGAGGAGGAGGAGGAGGAGGAGGGCTCCGTGCGGGAGGGCGGGGGGAGCGCTGGGGTTAGGGGGGAAGGGAGGGGGTGATCTCTCCCGTCAGTGACTCTCCCCTCCCCCTCCCCGCTCGCCCGCAGCTCCCGAGAAGCCCGTGAAACAAGAGGAAATGGCTGCCTTAGACGTGGACAGCAGCAGCCACAGCGACTATCTCCAGCACGGCAACGGCGCTGCCTCGGCCTCCGCCGGGGCGGCCACCCCCCAGGTAAGCGCAGGCCCGGCCGGGCCCCCTCCCTTCCCCCCGGGTGACACGTTGGGAGCGAGCGCGGGAGCCGGTGCCGCCGCTTCCTGTGTGCGAGTGTGAGGACGGGAGCCCGAGCCGCTGCCCCGCACTAACCGCCACCCACTTTCTCTCTTTGAACCCGCCCACTGTGGGTAGGACACTCAGCCGTCACCGCTCGCTCTGTTGGCGGCCACCTGCAGCAAGATCGGCCCGCCGTCGCCGGAGGAGGATGAGGCCGCCGCCGCCGCTCACTCTGCCGGAGCGGTAAGTGCCCGCCCCGCCGCGCTCGCACGGCCTGCCGGGGGGAGAGAGCGCGCAGCCAGCCCGCCCGCCTGGGGGGAGGGACGGGACACACGGCACTGCCCGCCCGGGGGAGGGACGATGGCAGGGCCGACCTGCCAAGCGAGGGGTCCCCAGGCTCCCCTGCCTCTCCCGGAGGAGCTGGGCGCCCTGGGGGAGGCGGGAGGGTAACTACCCCGCCTCGTCTCTGAAAGTGGCGCGTTCTCCTATTTTAAACGGGGGGAGGCGGGAAATCCAACCCCCCCCAAGAGACCAGCACAATTCCGCCCTCTCCTCCCCACAAAACAGAGAGGAATCTCCCCTACACCTGATCATAGCCAACCCCTTCTCGAGCTGTCAGCCTGGAACCTTTCACTGAACAATACCACAAAATGAAGGCTGGCTGAAAGGGAGGATGCAGTTTCAGACTAAAATGGCTGTGTAGAAATGATCAGAGCACTGGAAACTAGCTGCCTGTAGGAACACTTCTCCTAGGTGCAGTTATGCACTCAGTTATAGACCAAGTTTGTACCCATATCTCTCTGGTGCTGCTTGTTCTGAAAAGAGTCTTTGATGAGCTGGATGAGATTGTAGATTAGACAGGCATCCCTATAACACTTTCTGTTGTTTATCTAAATAGCAAGATGCTGGTGGAGACTTTATAGTTTTTTTATTTTTATTTTTTAATTGGTCAAAGCAAATTAGTGATTGTGTTTTTGATTATTAAGTTTTTTGATTTTTTTTATGTATAGTAAGAAATATCTGCTTCAGAAGTTGTACATTCTAAATTGACATATGACATCTATTATCATAGGTAAGGAGAGTTACTCAAGACTGGCATTGATGTAAAATAAATAATAGTGTGTTTAAGTACATCGTTCCAGTCATTAGGGAATAATACACACTACATTGGTAAATGGGTTTGCTAGGTTTTTAAAAAGACTTGGTAACAATACAATAATGCTATCAAGATTTTATTAAATTATCTAAACGTTAAAGAGTTAATTTTTAATAGTTTGGTGTTGTCATGTATATATTTCAAAAGCCAGTAAACATTATTTCCACTTTACACAAGGAGAAACTGAGTCACACGGTTCCCAAGGTCACACAGTAAGTCAGTGGCTGAAGTAGGAGTAGATCAAAATTCTCCTACTCCTTTGGCCTGTTCACTACTGTGTGCTTGTCTCCATTTTAATAAACTCTTTTAACTATAAATTAGTTTGCAGCACAATATATAATACAGGACTTGGTTTTTAAAGGTTTTTAGGTTGCTAAGTATCCTTAAAAATCTGATTGTAGTTCCAAATGTACACAGTGCTTTGCAACAGAACTGCCATGAAGATACATATTGGAAATCTTATGGTGCTAATGCAGCTCTTCTCCATGTGTATACTTTAGCAAGTCTGTCACTACTTTACCTCTTTGGAGAGGGGACTTTTTGGGAGGTGGGGTGGTATTTGTACAGTGCTTAGCACAAACAGACCTGATTCCTCATTGGGACCTTAGGTGTGATATCACAGTGTAGATAATACTGATAACTTTTAATTATCAATATTATTCATTTTTTAAGTCTTTAGCTCTTTCCCTTTTTATGTGCATTTTTTAATTTTTGTTTTTCTAATAGATAGCTTTCCTGGGCAAGATCCACCAATTTAGGAGGGACGAAAGCTTTGATTTAAACAAAAAATGTACATGCTTGCAGTATTTTCCAAGTTTGCAGACAGACCATCCCATCATTTGATACCAAAGTTTTCAATTTAGGAGAGATGGGGAAAGTAGCTGAGTTAAATTTCTACTTCCTTTTGGATGACCAAATAGTAGCAGAGGCCATAGTTGTTGCTTTTTCTTAATATGCATCTGGCCAGGAGCTTGTGATCGTTACATAAGTTTTGCTACTGGCATTTATGCTGCCTTCACCTCTAGATTGGACTCTGCAGTGGGTTCTGTATGAGGCTACACCATAAATCCATTCAAAAGTTGAATCAAATGTCGAATGAGGCAGCTCACTTGTTAAGTGGAGTATTTCACCATGGGAATATGACACCAGTGCTTTGTGAACTACCTGTTGGTTTCTGGATTGGTTTATGTTTGGTTTTTGACACAGAAAGTCCTGAGCAGTATGTGACTTGGTTACCTGAGAATCTTTCTCCCCATGCCATACGGCTACAACTTTGGTTAGCTGAGACACTTGAGTTGGAACCCCTTCCATGTGAAAGCTGCCTGTAAGGTCTGTGCGGGCCTCTCTTTTTTGGAGTTAAAGGCATATCTATCTGTAGAAAACAGGCCAAATTTTTCGGCCTTCCTGGCACGGTGTAAAGGCTGTCTTCCCTTTTTTGGGAATTTTAGGTGTGGGAAACTTTGATGTAGTTCCTGACATCACTTTACACACTTCTTTAACTTTAGGCTTCTGAGTAGTCCAAGTGAAGTCACTGTACTATGTGGTGCTTGAAGTTGAGCATGTGCTTGAGTGTTGGCAGGGGTATTGACTTGGTTTAACAATAGTTTTTTGTTAATCTAGAGTTTTATATTTTAATGGTCTGTTTTTGTTCTAAAATGGTTTTGATATTTTTTATTTGACGGCAAGAGTGCATAGAGCCCTGGATAGGTTCTTTAGTTTTGCTAGTTGGGATTTACATAAACATCTGTAGTGAGATCAGGGCAGTGGTTCTCAGATCCTTGTACTGGTGACCCCTTTCACACAGCAAGTCTCTGATTGTGATCCCCCCCTTATAAATTAAAAACACTTTTTTATATTTAACACTGTTACAAATGATGGTGGTGAAGTGGAGTTTGGGGTGGAGGCTGACAGCTCGCAACCCCATATGTAATAACCTCGTGACCCCCAGTTTGAGAACCCCTGGATTAAGGGGTAGGGAAGGTGAGAAGAAAGGAGAAACAAAGTTGTGGAGGAGAGGGAAGGAAAAGAAAAAACTGACACTTGGACTCGAAAAGAGATACAATAAATCCTTGTCTCAACTAGAAGAGTTGCACATGTAACAAAATCGGTTTTTAATCTAGCTAGTTAAACCAATGCAAACCCCTCATGTAGACACACTTTAACTATTAACTTTCAGGCAAGGGTTAAACTGGCTTAAGTGTGTCTACATTAGGAGTTTGCACTGGTTTAACTACCGTATATACTCGTTCATTAGCCAATTCGTTTATAAGATGACCCCCCAAGATGGATAGGTAAAACTAGTAAAAACTGTGTGACCCTTTCATAAACCGACCCTATATTTCAGGGGTTGGCAAACTTTGGCTCCCAGCCCATCAGGACCTTTTGTTTACCTGGAGTGTCTGCAGGCACGGAGCCCCTTAGCTCCCAGTGGCTGTGGTTTGCCGTTACCAGCCAATGGGAGCTGCGGGAAGTGGCATGCCACTTCCTGCAGCTCCCATTCCCTGGGAACGGTGAACTGCAGCCACAGGGAACTGAGGGGCTCCATGCCTACAGACGCGCCAGGTAAACAAAGCCGACAATGTATTAGATATTCAATTAAATGATTTCATAGAGTTTAAAATCATCAAATTTTGGTGTAGACCCATTCATAAGCCCACCCCCGCGCTTTGGTGCATCACCTTTTTACCAAAAATATTCGGCTTATGAACGAGTATATATGGTAGATAAGTCAATTTTAAGTCTGGTTGCACTGGTGCAACTCTTGTTATCGTGAACATAAGAACGGGCATACTGGGTCAGACCAATGGTCTGTCTAGCCCAGTATCCTGTCTTCCTGACAGTGACCAATGTCAGGTGCTTCAGAGGGAGTGAACAGAACAGGCAATCATCAAGTGATCCATCCCCTGTCATCCTTCCAGCTTTTGGCAAACAGAAGCTAGGGACACATCCCTGCCCAGCCTGGCTAGTAGCCATTTATGGACCTATCCTTCATGAACATACCTACTTCTGTTTTGAACCCTGTTGTAGTTTTGGCCTTCACAACATCCCCGGCAAAGAGTCTCACAGGTTGACTGTGTGTTAGATCAGGGGTCTCAGCCTTTTTCTTTCTGAGCCCCGCCAACATGCTATAAAAACTCAACGGCCCAGCTGTGCCACAACTGTTTTTCTGCATATAAAAGCCAGGGCTGGCGTTAGGGCAGGGACGGACAAACTTTTTGGCCTGAGGGCCACATCGGGTTTCCAAAATTGTATGGAGGGCAGTTAGGGGAGGCTGTGTCTCCCCAAACAGCCAGGCGTGGCCCAGACCCCACCTCCTATCTGACACCCCCGCTCCTCACCCCCCACTCCCCTGTTCCCTGATGGCCCCATCCACTAACCCCTGTCCCTTGACCACACCCGGACCTCCCACCCCTGATTGCCCCCTGCCGCCCTATCCAACCTCCCCTCTCATTCCTGACTTGCCCCCCGGGACCCCTGCCTCATCCAACCACCCCTTCTTCCTGTCCCCTGACTGCCTCCCACTGCCCCATCTAACCCCCCCGCCCTCTATCCAATGCCCTCGGCCAGAGCACTGCTGCTCTGTAATTGCGTTGCCCAGCTGCCCGGAGCATTGCGCCGGGGCTAGGCAGGAGGGTCCCGTGGGCTGTAGTTTCCCCACCTCTGAGTTGGGGGTAGCAAGGAGGGCAATTGCCCAGGGCCCCATGCCACAGGAAGCATTGCGAACCTAAGTTGCTCAGGCTTTGGCTTCAGCACTGGGTGGTGGGCTCAAGGTCCTGAGCTGCAGTCCCATGCAGTGGGGCTTCAGCTTTCTGCCCTGGGCCCTAGTGAGTCTAATGCATGGCAGACCCACTGAAACTTACTTGCAGGTGGTCTTGGGACCGTGGTTGAGAATCATTGCGTTAGTTAATAGTGGAGGGAAGGGAAGCCAGGAAAGTATGAAGGACTGGTAAATGGTATTTGGCCAGTAAATTGAATCTATAGTTGGACCAATATTATTCGATAAAGTGTCTAAACTTGGCAAATATTGGTCAGTTGTTTGTATGTTCATTCAATCCTAAGGTACACTTCAAAAAAGTATCAGTAGAAAGTTGACAATGGTAACACAGTATGAACCATATTGAATGTATTCTGTCAAATTGCAGGGAAACATGCCTTTCAGTGGGGTCTAGCAGCATGGGCTAGTATGTTGAATTCTTGAGCTAGTAGCTGTTGGGTAAACTTTTCAATTTCTGGTTATTTTTAGGCATTTCTATTACTCCTCAAAGGTATCTGTGCATCTTAAATTAACTCTCCTCTCTCCAGTGAGGTAGAGGAGCATTAACATTCCCATTTTACAGTTGGGGAATCTGAGGCATAGAGATTTTCTCTCTTTGGCCTTGTCTACACTAGGAAAATCAATTATTGGTATGCTTTCCCCCATGAAATGTGTATCCATGCTACCCACTATGATTATCATAAGGTTTGTCCTGTGTCTGCATTAGAGCTGCTTTACACTGATTTCCAGTGGGGAGGCTGTTACTTTTGTGCACCTCAAGTGACAAACAGGTTTGCCAACTTAAAATCCCCCCTGTGTCTCCCTACCATACCCCTTCCTCCCAGTTGCTACCTCCTGTAAAATGTGCTATTGGGCCCCTGCCCAACAAATGCCTCCTGCGCATGTCTGGAGGAGGATTTTTAGAAAGCCACTGGTAATATGGGGAATTAAGGTAATATGATAGGCGGCAGAGTGGGTACTCAGCTAGTGGAAATAAGAATGCTGGCTGACTGAGAGATTTGTCGGTTCTGACAATGGTGGGAGCTGTCAGAGTTAACTGTCCCATTTGTGATTGTGAATTGCATCTGCTGCTCTGATTCAAGCTATACTATTTCTTCCTTTTACAAACTTTTGAGGTAAGTTACACTGATGGTTCCCACCAATGTTTTTCCATGTATTAAAGGGTGAAAAGTTGGTATAACTTCTGTAGTGTAGACAAGGCCTTTGTTTTACGTTCCTCTGACAAAGTGGGGTGACAGTGTCTTCCTGAAAAACAGTAGACTGACTAGTTTAAGGTTACTGTGGCATAGGTTGATCCATAAAACTAGCCATCGATGCTTTATGCCATCTGAAAACCTAGATGCGTTAAATTCTAACTGAGATGACATGTTTAAAATCATGTTAGAATGAATTTGGGGAAGAGGTCTGGTGGGAGAGAAAATCAAGATAGTAATTGAAATGAGAGGATTTTAAGGTTCTGTATTTTGCAACCTAACAAGAAATGTATGTTTTATACCATTGGAAAGGTGAAAGTTCCTCTTTTACAATTTTATAAATAATTCACTTCTCTCCTAGATGGTGTACAGGAAATCAGATCTTAAAATGCTCATTGGTTCCCCGTTCTGGTAGTGTTTCCTTGGTACTTGCTCAGAACTAAGTACAGAAGTCCTGGAGCTTCCACTAGTGTAACTTTCATTACCTTTCTTTTAAAGATGACCTGTCAAAGACTAAGTCTTGTTGCTTCCTTTGATTTTTAAGATGGTTGGTGTTTTAAAAGGTTTTCTGTTTGTTTTTTATTAAATATATAAACATCAAGGGCATAAAGACAGGTCTTCTCTCACAGTATTGAAGCACTAGTTGGGAGGTACGAGATGTCTATGTGAGTTCTTCATACCTTAAATGAAGGGCTAATGCTATTGAATCTTTTTAACAAAAGATTAATTCAAAAGGATTCTTCCGTCAACCTTACACTGTCTATAGTAGGGGTTAGGTTGACGTAACTATGTCACACAGGAGGTGAAATTTTTTACAGCCCTGACTAACATAGCTAGGTAAGTTTTAGGTGGAGATCGGGCCTCAGCTTAAATGGACTTGAATGTCTAGTGTTTTTTACCAAAAAAAAAAAAAAAGTTGTTAAGCTTCCTAGCCTGCCCTACATCTCAAAGAAACAGAAAAGGCAGATTTGTGTCCTTTTTTATCTCTACAGGTGACCTTTAAAGGAGATTGTTCACTTGAATTACACATTCTTAAACATAATGTATAAAATTGTAATTTCCTTCTTAAAAAAAAATTTTTTTTTCCAATAATTCAAGATGGCATTTTTCCTTTTAAAATCTTAAACTTGATACACTGCTCACTTGTTTCAGTGCACTTTGTGGGGAAAAATGAGCATTAGGATGAGTTAAGTGACCTTTCTTGGTCATTTATATATGATCTTAAACATTTAGGGTATCTTGATTGATTTTTCTCTCCCTCATTTTCCTGCCCAGACAGTTACAACACTACAGGGAGCAGGGCCAGTGTGGCAAAAATGTGGCTGTCTGAAGAAGCTGCAGCAGAAGACTGACCTGGCTGGGGTGGGCGCTAGAGCAGAGAAAGGATCCCCCATCCAAGGAGAGACTCCATAGCTTTAGTGAGGAATGCTCCTCTGGGCAGCCCACATAAGGGCGTGGATGGGAGATACATAGGGTAGGGAGAGGAGATTTCCACCAAGGAACTCAGAGCAGTTAAGGGGATGAGGATGAAACTTGTCAACCTCTCCACCATACAGAACTGCCCAAGACAGTTGGGCGAGTCTAGAGTCGGTATATGATGCCCGTTTCCCTCCTCCACTGGAAGCTGGAGCAACCTTGGAATTAGGAGGGAAAACAGTGTTGTTTATTGGCCCTGAGTGCTCTGCTGCTGCTGCCGCCACCGCTTGGCTGAGATCTGCTAGTGGCCCCACTGTGCTAAACCCCACGCCCTGTCAAAGGGCCACTGATAGTGTAGTGCAGAGGTTCTCAAACGTCATTGCATTGTGACCACCTTCTGACAACAAAAATTACTACATGACCCCAGGAGGGGGGGAATGAAGACTGAGCCCTGCCACCCCAGATGAGGGGGCAGGGCAAAGCTGAAGCCCAAGGGCTTCTGCCCTGGGCAGGGGACATGTAACCTTAGTCTTGGGTGGTGAGATTTGGGCTTGGGCTTCAGCCTTGGGCGGTGGGGCTTGAGCTTCAGACTTGCTGGGGCCCAGGCCAACACCAGCCTTGGTGACCCTGTTAAAATGGGGTCATGAACCACTTTGGGGTCCCAAACCACAGTTTGAGAACCCCTGGTGTAGTGGGACTGCTTCTGCACAGAGCTACCAGCAGAGTACTCAGGGCCGTGCTTGCTACCTAGCCCCACTGTGTTTCTCGAAGTGGATGCATGTGTGCACCCCTATTATTGTAGCTTTCATATTGAAGGAAGGGTGTTAGTCCATCAACCCTTCCCCCACAAATTGTTCTAGGTTACCTCTTGGGGATAGAGGTCATCCTTTAAACTTGTGCACCTCCACTCCCCCACCATTTGACTTAGGGTTGCTGCAGCCTCTCTTTTTTAAAAAACAAAGTTAGTCATCCTGACCATCATCCTTATAAGAAGGGACTTCAGTAAGGAGAACCTCACCTTGGTGGAGAGCACCTTTCTGTAACAAGTTTGTTGCAATTCCCAGTAGATAAAATAAGTAATCAAAAGACAGAGCAGGCAGCAGTCATAACATGTCTCCCTCCTGCAGCACATGAAACATTGATAACTCCCAAAGGACACTGACCTTTTCAGGTGGATTTACCATATGGTTCTTCCTCCTCCGTCACTTTGTCCCTGGCTGCTGATTTTGCTCCCTCTCATTTCTGTGCTTCACTTCCTGATGCTCAACTTAAAGACCTTTGCCAGCTTCCTATTAACTTCCCTCATGTCCTGTTCCCTTCTTGGCGGAAGTGGGTTCTGCTGCAGACACTGCACTTTTCTCAGACCATTGTCCCTCCCTCTCTCTCAACTGGCGTGGAATCTTTGGATGCTGAAATTCTGCACCTTCTCTTCTGAAAGGGCAACCCTCAAAGCATTCTGCTTGCTGAGTCGCTGTTGATTGCGAAGGGACCATCACTCTCTGCACCTTGTTCAATATAGCCCAGATGTCGTTAAGTCTTTGAAGGCAAACAGTGTGTTATTTAGGATTGAACCTTTGAGCTCAATAGTAGTCTTAGTCTAAATTAGACATTGCTTCTTTAGGTCAGTGGTAGGATTTATAGTTATTAACATAACTTAGCCCCTGCCCAGCTTGGGAGCACAATAGGATCTGTTACCTCCAGAAGAGATGGCAAGGTACAGTTCCAAGAACTGCTGTACCAACTCTGTGGTCTGTAAGAAAAGGGCAAAATAGTAAAGTTTATTGTGACAGGAATAGTAGAGGACCAGTCAAGGGTGGGGAAAGCTGTCAAACATCCGTCTCACCATGGTAGCTCAGTCTGCTGTTCTGATATTACCAAATTGGGATAGTAGCCAGAAGCTCTTTTTTCTGCCCCTCCCTGCTCATGGTTCATGTTGTAGTTGGTGAAAGAGCCAGCTGCAGGAGCAACACGCTTGGCTAGCAGATGTTTCCAGGAAGCATCTGCTAGCCAACCACATACCATATATGGCAGGGTTGCTTCAAAGCTCCCTGCCTGGAGATCCTCATTTGCTCTGTAGTGTGACTAGTAGACCTTGTTATTGGAGAGGGGGAGTGTTGGAGAGCCAAAACACTTGAAGAGAGGGAAAGGATTTCAGGGGACTGCAGAAAGGGGGGGAGCTTCTTTTACAAGGCGGGTGTGTGCTCCCAGCATGAGGAAAAGGACAAAAGCCACTGGACCTGGTGAGGAGAAAAGATAGGTGTTTGGGTCATGGCACTCCTATATTGCATAGGAGGTGGGTCTGGTTTGAATTAGTGCCGGAGGGGAGGTTTTCATGTATAGGTACACTGCTGCTTACTAAGCTAAGCCCTGTTTGTAGCCTTGGCAAGTATAGTAGAACCTCAGAGTTATGAACACCAGAATTATGAACTGACTGATCAACCACACACCTCTTTGGGAACCGGAAGTATGTAATCAGGCAGTAGCAGAGACAACAACAACAAAAGCAAATACAGTACAATACTATGTTAAACGTAAATTGCTAGAAAATAAAGGGAAAGTTTTTTAAAAAATGATTTGACAGGGTAAGGAAACTTTCTGTTTGTTTCATTTAAATTAAGATGGTTAAAAGTAGCATTTTTTCTTCTGCATAGTAAGGTTTCAAAGCTGTAGTAAGTCATTGTTCAGTTCTTAGCTTTTGAAAGAACAACCATAACGTTTTGTTCAGAGTTAGAAATTACGAACAACCTCCATTCCCAAACTGTTTGTAACTCTGAGGTTCTACTGTAGTGCTATTCCGTATGCAACTTTCTCATTGACTTATTTAGGCTGCTAAGCTAGGGTTTGCTGCAGCCTCAGTCATTTTTTTGTTGTTGTTCTTTGCCTTGCTCTTCCAACAGATAATAAAAGTGAATAATAGAATGATTATTTTTTAATTAATGCAGAACAGGAGATCAGTTAGCTTCTCTTGCTCCATATATTTACCCACAATTTTTTTCAGTTCTTTTTATATTGTTTACTGCACCTTTGGCAGTAACTTTGGAATAGATACTGTCTCTACATCTTGATAGTTTTGTCTGTTTTTAGATAATCATCTATATATTTTTCATAGCATTTCAGCAACCAAGGATTCTCTTAAAATGATACAGTAATAGAAAATTATGGGGCTAACTAGATAGCAAAGGAAAGCTGCGTGTGATATGGCTGGTAGGGGAGGGTCGTGCATTGCGTTGCTTGGCAGAAATTCTTCTTGTCTCTTAAGTAGTGATGCTGAAAGACTGAAAGAGCTTAAATCTTGTCCTTTTTGCAGAAAGGATTGTATCTATTGCAGGAAAAACAGTAAAAGGTTAAAGCTGGGTGGGGGAGTCTTCAAATTGGATCTGCCTTTTTTTCTCCCTGCTCCCTAAAGCCAAAAAATCAGAGGGTTTGCTTCTGGGAATAGTAGATATGCTTTTTCGTGGAAACTTCCAAGTAGTTTATTTTTACTAAGGTCAAAAATACAAGTTTTGATTTGTATGTAAAAAATTATTCTGTAAAATTGACATTGCATGACAGTTTAGGTCAAAAATATAGGTTTCATTATTGGGAAGGAGGCTTACAAAATCAAATAAAATTATTTCTGCTAGGGCTTTCAATTAATAGCGATTAACTCAAAACAAATTAACGCGATTAAAAAATCTCTATTAATCTTAGTTTTAATCACACTGTTAAGAGAATACCAAATTAAATTTATTATAAATAGTTTGGATATTTTTCTACGTTTTCAAATGTTGATTTCCATTACAACGCAATACAAAATGTGCTCACTTTATATAAAGTGCTCACTTTATATTATTTTTATTACAAATATTTGCACTGTAAAAAATAAAAGAAATAACATTTTTCAGTTCGCTTCATACAAGTACTATAGTGCGATCTCTTTATTGTGAAAGTGCAACTTACAAATGTAGAAATGTTTTTGTTACATAACTTTACTCAAAAATAAAACAATGTAAAACTTTAGACCCTGCAAGTCCATTCAGACATATTTCTTGTTCAGACAATTGCTAAGAAAAACAAGTTTGTAGATATTTACGGGATATAATGCTGCCCTCTTGTTATTAACAATGTCATCTGAAAGTGAGAACAGGCGTTCACATGGCACTTTTGTAGCTCGTATTGCAAGGTATTTACGTGCCAGATATGCTAAATATTCGTACACCTCTTCATGTTTCAGCCACCGTTCCAGAGGACATGCTTCCATGCTAATGATGCTCATTAAAAAATGTGTTAATTAAATTTGTGACTGAACTCCTTGGGGAGAATTGTTTGTCTCCTGCACCATGGTTTTACCCTCATTCTGCCATATATTTCATATTAAGGCAGTCTTGGAAGATGACCCAGCCTGTGTTCTTCAATTTAAGAACACTTTCATTGCAGATTTGACAAAACGCAAAGAAGGTACCAATATGAGATGTCTAAAGATAGCTATAGCACTCAACCCAAGGTTTAAGAATCTGAAGTGCTTTCCAAAATCTGAGAGGGATGAAATGTGGAATGTGTCAGAAGTTTTAGAAGAGCAACACTCCAATTCAGAAACTACAGAACTTGAACCACCAAAAAAGAAAATCAAGCTTCTGTTGGTGGCATCTGACTCAGATGATGAAAATGAGCACGTCAGCCTGCACTGCTTTGGATGTTATCAAGCGGAATCCATCTTCAGCATGGACACGTCCTCTGGAAAGGTGGTCGAAGCATGAAGTGGCATACAAATGTTTAGCATATCTGGCATGTAAATACCTTGCAATGCCGGTATAACAGTGCCATACAAACACCCGTTCTCACTTTCAGGTGACATTGTAAATAAGAAGTAGGCGGCATTATCACCGGTAAATTTAAACACATTTATTTGTCTTGGCAATTTGCTGAACAAGAAGTAGGACTGAGTGGACTTGTAGGCTCTGAAGTTTTACATTGTTTTATTTTTTGAGTGCAATTATGAAAAAAAAAATCTATATTTGTAACTTGCACTTTCACGACAAAGAGATTGCACTACAGTGCTTGTATGAGGTGAATTGAAAAATACTATTTCTTTTGTTTATATTTTTAAAGTGTAAATATTTGTAATAAAAAATAATATAAGTGAGCACTGTATACTTTGTATTTTGTGTTGTAATTGAAATCAATGTATCTGAAAATGTAGAAAACATAAAAAATATTTAAATAAATGGTATTCAACAGTGCAATTAATTTTTTTAATCATTTGACAGCCCTATTTTCATACATATATGTGAAAGATTAACATTGCCCTGTAGTGCTTGCATCCGAACAGTCGGTCATTGCTGCTGGTATGGGAATCGGAAAGTGAAACTGTCTAAAGGAGATCAGAATAGTTTCTTTATTCAAGATGAGCAAGCTGGAAAACATCAATAGCATAAATAATGAAAAGTAAACTAGCATTTAAGTAATTACGTTAATGTACTGTAGTGGTAATAGCACAGGTAAGGAGGAATTTGATTTTTAAACTGATAAGGTATGTTTTAACTATCAGGAATTCAAATGAATACACACACGTAAGCATTAGGAATGTTAACCTGAATTCTTAATATTGCGTTTTGAAAAAGCTCTATTTTTTGTTTCTATTGATAGAGTAATTTATGTAGTCTTTTCATTTGTGGGACTTGATTTTGTGGTATATTTAGGCACTCGCTGACTACAAGGCTATATTTTGAAGTTCTGAATCAGCTACTGCTGTTCATGTGGGTTACGCTGCATGTATGTCAGTAGCATACCATCCTCTGGTACAATATCATATTGAATGTAATGCATGCTTGTTTTAGCATATATGATCTGTATATTATATTTCAAATGTTTTTCCTTTTTTGTTTTTGCTCAGACAGGGGATTTGTCTTCTGTACAATTAGCAGGAACTCCAAATAGATGGGAGGTTCTGTCTGCAGCTCCTACCACTATAAAGGATGAAGCTGGTAATATAGTACAGATTCCAGGTGCTGCCACAGTAACTTCAAGTGGACAGTATGTCCTTCCCATTCAGAGTTTGCAAAATCAACAAATATTTTCTGTTGCACCAGGATCAGATTCATCGAATGGTACAGTGTCTAACGTACAATATCAAGTAATACCCCAGATCCAGACGGCCGATGGTCAGCAGGTTCAGCTTGGCTTTGCAACCTCTTCTGATAATGGTGGTATAAATCAAGAAACTGGTCAAATTCAGATCATTCCTGGCTCTAATCAAACCATAATTGCCTCTGGAACACCTTCAGCTAATATTCAGAATCTCTTATCACAGACTGGTCAAGTTCAGGTTCAGGGAGTTGCAATTGGTGGTTCTTCCTTTCCTGGCCAAGCACAAGTAGTTGCTAATGTCCCTCTTGGACTACCAGGAAATATTACTTTTGTACCCATCAATAGTGTTGATCTAGATTCTCTGGGACTCAACAGTGGTTCTCAAACCATGACTGCAGGCATTAATGCAGATGGACATTTGATAAATACTGGACAGGCCATGGATAGTTCAGACACTTCTGAAAGGACTGGTGAACAAGTTTCTCCTGAAATTACAGAAACTACCACTGATAATGACTTATTTGTGCCAACATCATCTTCATCACAACTGCCTGTTACCATAGACAGTACAAGTATATTGGAACAAAATGCAAACAGCTTGACCACAACTAGTGGGCAAGTACACAGTTCTGACCTTCAGGGAAATTACATCCAGACATCAGTCTCTGATGACACACAGGCTCAGAATATTCAGGTCTCCACAGCACAGCCTATTGTACAACATCTACAACTTCAGGAGTCTCAGCAACCAACCAGTCAAGCCCAAATTGTACAAGGTATTGCGCAACAGACAATCCATGGTGTGCAAGCAAGTCAAGGTATATCACAACAGGCTCTACAAAATCTTCAGCTGCAGCTCAATCCTGGAACTTTTTTAATTCAGGCACAAACAGTGACCCCTTCTGGGCAGATCACTTGGCAGACATTTCAAGTGCAAGGTGTGCAAAACTTGCAAAACTTGCAGATTCAGAATGCACCTGGACAACAGATAACTCTAACACCTGTGCAGACTCTTACTCTTGGTCAAGTTGCAGCAGGTGGGGCCTTGACTTCAACTCCAGTTAGTCTGAGTACTGCTCAATTGCCAAATCTACAGACAGTTACAGTAAACTCTATAGATTCTGCTGGTATTCAGCTGCACCCAGGAGAAAATGCTGACAGTCCTGCAGGTATTTATCTTACTCTAACTCTTTGTGAAAAATGGCTTCTTTTTTTTTTCTTTTTTTCCTGTATGTACTTTGTTTGAACAGTGATAATCATAACTACATTGATTTGCTGAGGATGCATACAAAATACATTTAGCTGATCAAGTTATACTAGTACTTTGAACAACTGATTCACAGAACGTTGTCAAATACACTCTCTAAAGTGTAAGTTACTTTGACTTTTCAAATTAAAGTAGTCAACATTAGCACCTTCTAAAATGGTGTCTCTAGATGCTTCTAAGTTTTCTGAAGCAGAAGACCTCTCTTCTAAATTGAGGGGACTCTGACCATCAGATTTACAGGGCAGCAGTGCCATTACCTTACCTCCCTTCTAGCAGGGACCCTCATCATATAGTCTATCAAGTTTTATAGGAAAAATCCAAACGCTTCTCAGGATACCACCCTTACTTCTCTGAAAACGTTCATGGACCCCTAGGTGTCATGTATCAGAGGTTGAGAACCTCTGCCATTATTGATCTACCATTTTGTTAATCTTGTTTCCTACCAATTTAATTTGAACAAAACTGTGGTTACAGAACTTTTACAAGTAGTAGTGAAACAAGTGCACAAACATCTACATGGTATCTGTGTTTAAGAACGAGTGACTTTTACTGTCTAGTACAACTTGTTTGCGCAATGTTTATTATACATACTGCTTATAAGTTTATTATAACTTACCGCTTGTAAGTTATAAACTGCTAACCGCTTGTAAGATAATGCTTGTAGATATCAAAAGTTAGAATGTTTGACATTTATCTTCATAGGTAAGATAAGAATTGTAATTATTTCAGAAAAAGTCTTTCCAACAGTGAATTAAAAATCCAAAATTGAAGACCGTTTACTCTTAGCCTATGTGATTTAAGATAATCATGTTAATTAAGGCTCTGATTCAGCATGGTACTTAAGCACACATGTTTAACTTTAAGTACATGAGTAGGTCCAATTAAATCAATTGGACTTCTCATGGGCTTAAAGGTAAATGTGTGCTTAAGTACTATGCTGGATCAGGGCCCAAGTGTCAAAGACTTGGTAGTTTTGGGCTTGAATGGTTATTACTATTGTATATCCAGCAATTTTGCTTTCCATTCAGAATCCAAAATTTCATTCTAAAATAATAAACCATAATGCTTTCTTCTAATTCTTTTCCTTGTGAAGATGGCCTCAGATCCATGTGCTGTTGCACCATTAAGTTATTAAGGAAAATTGTCTAGACCAACAATAACAAAGTAAAATATAGCCCTCATCCATTATCTTATATAGTACTAGAAACATGATCCAGGGTGAGAGAGAAGAGACGAGAAGGGAAAGCATACAGAAACCAAAAGAGAAAAGTATGCACACAAGGAGTGAAAAATGAAGACTGCCATGGTATAGTGCCACTGTCAGTTAGTTTGGCCCCTTGCTTTCTGGGCCATTTCAAGAGGGGAATGGCTTACATCACAAAGTTTGAATGCCTTCTGAATGGCTGCAGGGACAACCCATCAAGCCTTCCCTGACGGAGTATTTCTGATATGGCTAGGGAAGGAAGGTAAGTAAAGGGGGCAATGTGGACAAAGTTCACAGAAATAATGGATTACGGGAGAAGGAAATTGTATGTAAACCAGTGGATCAGCAAAATTTGATTATAATTGAGACTGAGGGGAGATTATAGTTAAGGTTTTTGCTATCTTTCTGATAATGGTAAATGGTTGAGTAGTTTTTGTTTTTCAAGTCCCTTCCCTAAACTTTTTGAGAACTTAATCTGTCCTTCCTTCACATATCAGACCACTCCTTTCCCCCAAAATCACAAATAAAAAAATTTAAATCCATATTATTTGGTGCATGTCTCCGCAGAAACTTTCAACATAGTTTCTTCAAACCAATAGAATCAGATTGAATATTCACCTCCAATATTTCAGATTTACTGCATATATCTGATATTCTCTATTAAAATGGCTAAACTCAGTCTCCATTCACCACAACCTTCTACTGCTGTAGTATAGTGTTCCATTCCTACCTTTTTATTCATAACTCTCTGTAGCTTTTGCAATACCATAGATTTTCTCTATCTTAGAGGATATGCATATAAAATAGGTATGGGGAATAATCACTGGGGTTGGAGAAGAAATTATGCTTTTCTGGCCTGAAAAAGGGAGGGGAAAAAAGCTTAGGTTTGTTTGGTTTTTTGGTTTTTTGGTTTGGTTTTTTGCTTTCTCTTCAATGAAAGGGGAAGAGATGAGGAGTGAGTAACAGAACAAGAGAAGGTAAATCAATAAGATACATGTGACAGGTTATTTTATTTTGGGCTGTTGAAAGAATCCATCTTTACCACATATGAGGAGGATTGCAAAATTTTAAGGTGAGGGGAAGGGTTTTCATTGCATTTCTTCATTTTACTAGGCAAACTGAAGCACTAAAGCTCCTCCTTTCACAGAAGACATAATTAAGTTGTATTCCGCTTATGCTCTTTAAAGTTTTCCTTTTGGGGTTTATAGCCCTAGGAAAAATAACATCTGCTTATGCTTTATCTCAGGCCGGAACTGATTGGTGTGTGTGAAGTTTCAATAAAATCATGTGAGCTGTTATGCAGTTGTGAACTATGTAGGTCCAATTAGAGTTTGGTCCCTTCAACCTTGATTTACTGTTAAGAGGTGCTCTTCTCTACCTTGGTTTCAAGGGACTCTGAAGAGGACATCTTTACTGCTGAGAGATTTAGTCAGCATCAGACAAAATGCCTCATGAGTAAACAAAGCGGAGAATCAAAAGGAAAAACAGTCAGATACTGCAAAATAAGTTAAGTCTAGTGAGAAAGGGACAGTTTGTCTCTCTACTTGAAAAATAGGTTGTTACTGCTTTGAGTTCTAACAGTGTGTACAATACTTTACATATATACAGAACCTTCCATTATACTGAATCAGTTCTGAAGGAAAATCTTCATCTTAAATTAGTTAACATCCTGTTTTGGGATGTTTACAAGAGCTCATGTTACCTACTGTTAAGCTTGTTATTGTCCAGAGTGGGAAAAGCAAGTAGTAGACAGTCGGGTCTGAAGCTATCTAGATCTGAGGAGTGCAGAACAAAGTACAGCAAATTTCCAAAATGTCAAGTACTGTCAAAAAGGTATTTTGCTCCCCTAGATTCTTGGTTCAGTTCCTGATGGTCTTACTAGAAATTAACCATAAGGAAAGATCTCTCGCAGCTTTCTCCTTTTACCTGTACTTATCAATGACCTATTGCATGCCCGCTGTAGAAACGAAAGGCTAGGTGCACATGACTTGTATTTGAAGGCTACAAATTACTGCTTAGCTGTCCCCCAAAAATATTCCGTTTCAGTCACATAATATAATTTCTCCTTCTCCAAATGTAGACTTTAAGTTGTTGCGTTGCTTTTGGAGACCCTTAAAACTTAAAATTAAAAAAAAAAAAAAAAAAAAAAAGACCATGTACGTTAGCTCCTCTGAAGACATTTCTCTAGATAATTGATGAGTTGAATGGAATCTAATCTTAAAGGCTTCTCAAATTAGTTATTGTAAACTATTGAGTCCCACTTTAGAGTGGTTACTCCCTTAAGTAAATACAACTTGATCAGTTCTGATCAGGGTTTCTTCATTAGAAGCTGGATTTAGTTTTATGATGGTACTTTTGGTTCTCAAAAGTAATGTGAAGAAAACTGATAAAGCAGTTGGAATAGTAGTAGCTCTTGCCAAGGGAATGTACACAGCTGGGCTGATATTGCACATCCGTCAGGTTCACCTTATATTTAAAAAAAACCCAGAAGGGCTTATACCTATACCTGAAGGTCTATAAACATTTTGCTGACTTTATCCAAATATAATTCCAGCTATAATTCCAAAGTAAATGGTATAATGTAAAGCTTGTTTAATTTAAGATCTGTTGAGGAAGGAATTGTCCTCTCAGTCCCAGTCCTTTTTCTCCCGACAGTGTGTGTATAGATCTACAGGAAGACAGCTACTCAGAGAATTAGGTACCTGCTGCCAGTGAAGCTCATCATCATTCATACCTGCTAATCCAGTGGCTCTCAAACTTTTTTACTGGTGACCCCTTTCACATAGCAAGTCTCTGAATGCAGGACCCCCCCCCCCCTTTATAAATTAAAAACACTTTTTTATATATTTAACACCATTATAAATTCTGGAGGCAAAGCAGGGTTTGGGATGGAGATTGACAGCTCAAGACCCCCATGTAATAACCTCGTGATCCCCTGAAGGGTCCCAATCCCCAGTTTGAGAACCCCTGGGCTAATCAACTCATGCTGGATATTAGAGAGCAGGAGAGGTGGTCTGCTCATGAAGGAGATTTAATCCTATCCATGCCAGAGCCTGAGGTCCTTATCACACTGACATAAAAGTAGCATAAACTAGTAATTTTAAATTTGGCCTTAAAAGGGCCAAATAGTTTTCTGGATAAATACTTGCTCAAGTGACAAACTTTAATATCTTGCCAGGTATCTTTCACCTCCAAGATAACTACACCACATTATTAATATAAAACTTTTCTGGCATCTTTCTTGCGTACACTGACTGAAACAAATAAGAGGTTGAGGGCTAACATATGAAATGTGGCTTTAAAAAAACCAAAAATTTTAACATCTTGGTAATGACTAAAAAACAGAATACACACATTTGTAGCTCTCAGGTTAGTTCTCAGAAAACTTCAGTATTTCTGGTGGAACACTGTGAGCCATTGTTTATAAAGGAACTGTCAGTATGAATTTTTAAACTTGACACATTTCACAACAGCAGTTTTCTGCTCCCGTATTATTTAGAAATGTTTTGTGTATGGGCCTCAGATCAGCAACGCCAAATATGCTTAGTCCTTTCAGTTTATGCTCCTGCTTGCTGACTATTAAATTTTACTTTCAGCTTTGCTGCTGCTATTACTAAGAGCCACTTTGACAAGTTAGAGCTTGTTCCAGGGGCCTCTGGTTGTCTTGGGTAACTTCCCCACATCAGAGATATTTAGAACAGTGATAAGGAGCTTGATCCTCACCTTTACCACTCACTTATTCCTTAGTGCAAGCCTCCAGGTTGGATGTTCGTTTTGGTAGGGCAGTCGTACAATACTTTTCAAGGAGGCCTCCATTCACTCACATCCTAGCACCGGTAGCACTGTTTGATTGTCACCAAGACAATCACTTGAGGATGAGAGAGTGGCTACGTACCTTACAGTAACTAGTTCTTGGAGATGCGCTGTCCATACAGATTCTAAGATGTGTCCTCCATCCCTGCTGATCAGAGCCCTTCTCCTGTGGAATTTTTGTGGGGAACAAACTGAGTGAGAGTTGTGGCCATCCTGCTTTTTATGCCTTCAATTTTGGGGCTTGAGTGTGCATTCATGGCACAGGTAGGGCTCAGTGGACACTGCTATTCAAAAAATAAAATCTGATCTCGCATGCACACCAAGAGAGGTTATCCATGCAGATTCCAATCTCGAAGAACCATAATTACTATATGGTAAGTATTCTTTGCCACATAATATGTATTGTGATACTGACTTAAGCTCTATTAAGACTATTTTTAAATGACTGACGGATGAAGCAATACATGTGGTCCTTTAAAACAGGTATTCTGTGGCATGCTTTGCAAGAATGGTTTTAAATGCACTTTTGCTGATCTTGATTATTGATACAGTACTTTAAAACTCATTACTTTAATTGTGAAATGAAAGACTGCCTACCAAGACCTGAGTTTAGCCTTTGGGGTTTCTAGTCTCCATGCAACAACTGATTATTTTAATAAATTAAGACCTGATTTAAAGCCAGTTAAAGACAATGGTAGACTTTCCATGGAGTTCGGTGGGCCCAAAGTATTGCAGGAGTGATATACCCTGAAATTCCTTCCATTGGTTTAGGATTTAGTGTTGTAGGAGAAATACAGAACCTTGAACAGAGGTCTTGGCAGGAAAAATCAACATGGGAATGACTTAAACCTGCTTTGTTTAAAAGAATCTGTGCTGTGACTCTGAGTCGAGGAAGTGGGGTGCTAAGGTGATTTTAGGCCACCTTTGCACCCTTCTGATGATGGGCTGCTCCAGAGGCCTGCATAGCATATGGTGTAATTTAAGCAGCTCTAGAAGGCCTTTTGAGTTATGGCAGTATGTCATCAGCTTCCAGTGGGCAGCAGTGCTTCCTGGAATTTGGTTCCACCAACTCCTGTAAGACTGACTATGCTGGTATTTGCAACAGGGTCTTAAGAAGACAGCCAGGTTCCATAGTTGGGGGAATGTTCCACCAGTTATATTTGGAGCTTCTAGAGCTCCTTTATTTCGCAGGGTGCTTCAGCTTCAAATTTGGGTGGAGTTGAAGCAAAAGGATCGGTTTACCCAACAAGGGGTTTTGCCTAACTTTTATAAAAGGCAAATATTCTGCTTGAGACTGATGATAGGCTTTCCTGATCATCAGCAAGTTGATGTAGTTTTCAGCAAGGATTCCTGAAAGATGACCCATTTTAAGCACTAATGATGTAACTGCCACACCCATAAGGAGTTCCTGTTCTGAAGAGTTTAGTCTGAGACACAGAAGACTACTGCTATTGGGAGACTTAGAGGAGGAAGTTAGTTTAGATTAGCACAAACAAAAATCTCACCCAAGAAATCTGACTCTTGCCTAATATGATTCAGCAGAGTTTCTTCCCATCCAGAAGTATAAGCAAGGAAAGCTATGACGCTGAGAGCTGTATTACACACAGAGATATGGAGGACATTGCTACATTGAAGAAAAAGAGAGAGACTGAATCACAGAGGCCTGACATCCTATAAGAGGACAAAGTGGTGACTTTTTGTCTCGCTTATTTAAAAAGTTCTCAGACTTTCAAAGGGACCCAGCTATATAGAATTAATTAACTGGAAATGCAAGTTGAATGTCTGCACTCTTAAGACCTCTCTCTGACTTAACTGTGATACCCATGAGGAAGTTGACTTGGGGTGGTGTCTGAGAACAATAATTCTAACTCTCTGTTGGGAGACTTGTAAAGCTTAACTGAGCAGGCAGACTGGATGATTTTGGTGTCCAGGGGAAGAGGCTGCATTTGTGTTAATTGCAATTATACAGTTCATCAAATCCAGTGATGCTTACTAAAAGCATTTGTGGATGGATGAATTGCATCAACTGTGTGGGGGTACCCCCCTTTCCCTACAGTAATGGGGAGCTCACCTGAAGTGAGGTCTAAAGTGACCAGATTAATTCTTAAGTAGTTTAATAATAATTCTGCATAAATAGAAGTACTCAAGCAGAAACCATAAAGTAGACAGGTTCTTCCTCTCAGTACTTTCTGGGGTTTAAGATTGTGTCCGTGACAAAGTACTGGGGAAAAGCAGCAGATCCAGCACTTTGATCACAGCAATTTCAGGTAAATGCCCCATGCACACTTAAATATGGGAACTGTGCCAATTTTGATAGGCTGGAGAGAGTTAAAAGCTATCACTTCTTTAACTCAGAAGGTACAAGGGCATAGGAAGAAAATGAAGGGAGGAGAGAGAAAGTGAAAGAACTTTGGGCTGGTAGAGCCAGGCCCACAAGAAGGCTCTCCCTTGCTGGGCTCAGGAGCCTTAAAGCCCCAGGATACTGTTAAAGGTGCTGCACAATCTGTAAAGGTGGTAGGAGCAAAGATTTTAAATAAATCACTGGATGCTTTAGCTGAAGAAGGTCTCTGAAAAGTTTTTGTCTGGAAAGAAGCAGGAATGGAGCATGCCCCTGTCGCAGTGTCCCAGATATCGACAGGATCGGAAGCAGCAACTGTCTTCTTAGTGGACTGAATGATAAAGAGTTTGATTAGAATTCAAATGTTTAACAGCTCTTCATAGGGTTCTACAGACAGATTATCATTTTTAACCTTTCAGTTGAGCTTAAAGACCGGATCTTGATGGTTGAGTTAAAAGGTCTAATGTAGCTGCACTCTGGAAAGTAGATCGCTGGTTTGCTCATCCTAGCAATGGCTGGTTTGAGGAGCTAGCTTGTACCCATGCTTTTATAAAAGCCTTGGTTCTGAGACAAACTGCTTTTAGAAAGATCTACCAAGAAATTAGTAAGTGAGCAGAATTTCACTTCTATATTTTTCTGTACCGCTGTACAGGTTCAACAGAGTTTGAAAACCACAGATATCTTTGAGATAGTATCAGCTGACAATCCTGCAGGCAGGAGAGGCAGATAAGCCAAAAATTAGTGGAATGAAACTCTTAATTTCTCATTAAAAAAATAATGCAGGAGTATACTACTTTAAATCCAGTTGAGGCAGAACAGGAATGGGAATTTAAGAGAGAAGGGCCAGAGCCTTTTGCCTTAATTCTGGTCCGGTTTGACTGATGCTTTTGTCATGTCATATGAGAAGCAAATGGCCAAGCGGTACCAGACTGATATATCAGAAACTTTAGAAAAATCCTTTCCATATTAGATTACCTAGTCATGGTAGCTGCAATAGCAAACCATACTTAAGGACAGTTTTCATACATGGCATTGACATCTGCTCAGTTTCACCCCATTACTGGACTAGATGAACTCTCAAGGACCCTTCCAGTCCTACGATTCTATGATTACTACTAGGGTATTCCTTTCCTAAGCTCAGCTCTCTGAAGCAGTTTCTTACTTACTGTTTTGTCCATCAGATATTTGTAAATTCAGATTGCAGGTTTTAGTCAGGGTTCTTTGTATTTTGCAACTGCAGAATTCACTCCTTGCTGCAGAATTGTAGACTAGAAGCTCAGCTTTCATCTTATGAAAAACCCATCAACAAACAAACCCACACCTATATCTAGCCCCACAGATGCAAAGAAAAACTTGAAAAGGTGAACCGAATGGAAGCCATTGCAGTGGGTCTTCATGCACTTTTAGAAACCGGAAACAATTAGCTTTTGAGTTTGTGAACTGTTCATTTCATCTTAATAAAATATATATGGCATGTTGAAATTGAAAGCAAGGGACAGTGTGAAATAGAAGCATAAAAATGCAGTGGATAAGATTGCTGGCACTACTTGTTTCATACTTAATAAAAACCTGTATATTAAAAAAAGTGTATCTGAAGCTGCCACAGAATTTCCATCAGTTTGCCATAGGTTCTAGGGACCTTGCAACAGAATTTAGGTCCATTGTGTGTCAGAGTACAGGGAGGAGGGCCTTGTTCATCAGTCAGGCCTCAGAGCACTGTAGTTCATCGAGGCACCAAAAGGCAACTATGGAAATGCAATACCAACATTCAGTGTTGTGGCATACTAAAATGCAAGTGAGGGCATTTTGATTATTTTTTATATGTCTGACTGTTCCCTGCATGGTTTCCCCTTAGTCCTTGAAGCACAATTACCTGCACAAAAAACTGAATGAGGGGTTATATTCCTAAGTTTTAGCCCTTTCCCTTGGCTCTTCTCACAAGCATTTGAAGAGGAGAATGATTATCAGTTTATGTGGCAGGGAGTTTCTTTTTGAAAACCCGTTTATTTTGAGCTGTGGAGTTTTTTGCGTAGTCCTATTTGTAAATTATACTTTTTATTGTGTTTGTGCTTAGAACGTAGGATGGTCTCATTCTTAAAAATATCTAAAGAAATGGTTATAATTTAGAAACAATACAAAAATGCAAACAATACTGAAATACTTGTTTTGACTTTAATTTCTAGGGGGGCTTGATTTAGCTGCTTGTGTAAATTTAAACCCCAAGATGATACAGTAAATTACTAAAGGTTCATAGGAATTCTTATTTTTTCCCTGCGTCCTTAGCGTTTCAGAATTGCCCTTTGGTGGGAGTTCTGCAAATAAAAAAGATATTGCAAGACACTGCTTAAATATAGCTGTTAATTTAAAGAAACTAGAACTTTGCTGTGTTTTTTAATAAAACTAACTGAAAAGGTCTTCAAATGCAGAAAATTGTTATTCTGAAAAAGTTTCCCCTGTTCCTCAGTCACCCACCGCTACTCAGGTTCAGGTTTGTGCAGTTTTTTCTTGCACATATCAAAATTACAAACTAAAGCAGTACTAGGAATGTAACTCCATTTTCTGATGTACTTGTTCAGGGTGGTGTTCTATCTTGCAGAATCTCTGAACTTGGGTCTTACAGGTTTATAAAACAAACACTGAATCTTCCAGTTTACCTTTAAAATTACAAATACATGCATTCAGATAATGTAACATTTTGAATAGTTTTGTATTTATTTTTCAAGCATTTTAATTTACCTTTTACCACTCACTAAGTTTCTGAATAAGTATAGTATTAACGTTTTTTAACTTTAGGCTTTGTCTGCATGGGAAAGTTGCACCAGTTTAACTTAAATCTGTTTTTTAAACTGATCTAGTTAAAGGCTGTGCAAACCCCTGTAAGTACTCTACTCTTTGAGCCACAACCAAAAGACATGGTCTTGGTGGCCTTCTCTACCAAGAACAGTTCAGACTTTAAGTTTTAGATGTATTCTAGTTTTGGCTTGCTCTTTGAAATTTAAAGTTATATACACATTTTAAATATGGAATAGGCTACAAAGGCACAGCAGCAATGTCAGCACACACTAAAAACTGTTGACTTTAGAATGACACACAGTGCTCTTTGCAGTAGAGATTTCATCATTATGGTTTGCTTCTCTCTGTTCAATGGGCTACTTATGGATCTGTGTTTTGTTCTTTCCCTTAGATATTAGGATTAAAGAAGAGGAACCTGATCCAGAAGAGTGGCAGCTCAGTGGCGATTCTACACTGAATACCAATGATCTGTCGCATTTGAGAGTACAGGTAGTAGATGAGGAAGGGGACCAAACACATCAAGAAGGAAAAAGATTGCGACGAGTTGCTTGCACCTGTCCCAACTGTAAAGAAGGTGGTGGGAGGTATGCAATTATTTAGGTCCATATAATACTTGTTATGCGGAAAACAAATAATGAGAAAAGACAAGAAACTCAGTTATAAACTTCTTGACTGTAGCTATGGGAGATCTTTGGGCACCGAGTTTATGCAATAAAACATCTCCAGCTCTTATTTTGTGTTTACGGGGGAAGGGTCTGATTCTACACTCTAGTGAGTCAAGTTTTACTCCATGCTTGTTGAGTTGTCGCACTGAAATGAATGGGACTACTCAGGATGAGTAAGGGTGGCAGAACATGGCCCTGAATAATACGAAAGTGTGTTGAGTTTTCTATATATGCAGATCTGAGATTGGCTTCCTACCATATCTCAATTTTCAAGCATTTGATTAAGTCCTGTGTTTGTGTATTTCCTGATTGATTAAACAAAGGCTTCCACAGCTTTGTCTCCTATAGTGAAGGGAATGGTATGAAAAGCTGAGACAAGCCTGGATATTTTTTTTTACTTGCAACATTTTTACTCTTTAGAGACCTATTGTGTTTTGACATATTTTCAGTAAAGGATCTTGTTATGGGTGTCGGAAACTGGAGGGGGAGGGAAGAAGTTGTTGCCTTTCTGAAATGGAAATATCTAGGATAGCATTATTGTATTTGAAACTATTGTATATTGGAAAATAGCCTTTGTACTGGAATTTTCATGTCCATTTTGGCAACCATGTCGGTAACCATTTTAAATGGGCACCTAATTTATTTGAAAAACAAATATAAACTTTTTGGTTCTATTTTGAGGACATATTGACATCCTAAGGTTCTACAAACCTGTTACTGTCTAAGGATTGTGAGAGGCTAGCTAAGTCTGGCTGCCCTGTTGCTTCCACATCTTCTCTGTTGGTTTGTTGATGTGCTTGCAAGGAAAGTACCTAGATTAGACAGCCAAAGTATTTCCTGGCAAAATGATACAATACAACTTAATTATGGGCAGAGCTGTTAGCAGTGTTTATAGTTAAAGTAGCTTCAACTCTTCGTATTATAAAACCCTATTTTCAGGTGCTTATAACTTCACTGGACTCTTACCATTTGGGCTGAAGTTTCCTATCCCTGGTGTCTGCCTCAGGCTGACTTTTTTTTTTTTTTTTTAAGTTTCAGTAAAACTGGTTCAGTAGTTTCTGAGAACATAATTAAGCTAAAATATGTTGATTTTCCCACCTTAAACTTACATCTGTTTCATTGAGAAGCTTTAGCATCTCCATGCTTTGGAATTGGGACTTGAAATTTGCTAAGGGGGTTGCCTTGTTGCCAGTGACGTACCTTTTTGAGTCCCCCCGCCCCCATGAAAATCTCAGATTTGGACAAATACACTTCTGAAAAATCAGAATTAGCACATGCTCAGTAAAGGTTTGCTATAGGCTGGGAGTTAAATTCTCTGAAGATTTCTTCTGCAACAGTCATGCTCCTGTATGCCAACTAGATATTGCATGCACCATCCTCACAGAGTGACTGAGCTTGCTTCATCTGAGGGCTGCAGGGGCTAAGAAGGACTTTCCCTGCAAATGCTCCTCCCAGTAGTCAGGGGTTGCTATAACACCAGGCATCAAAACTGAGAGCAGGAATACCATCTCTCCTGTGCTTTCAGGGTTTCTTCTGCAATCTGCTGGTGCCCAGTCAGCATGGAAAAAGTAGCCTGGCTGGACTTTAGAGGGTGGTGGTTGGGAGAGCCCGAGATGGGAGCTCGGGAAGAGATGAGAGTAAACAAGTGGTGCTGGTTTGTGGGGGAGGGAAAGGGGGAGGAAAGGGTAGGTAAGAGGGACACTGGGACAGGAACTAGGGGTGTGAGGAGGACTGGTTTGAGGGTGAAACTGTCTAACCAATAGAGTGCATTCTCCTCCAGAGCCTGGATTTGAACACAGGATTTTTGAGTTTTGGTATTCATATGCTGTCTAGTAAATAACTGTATACCTACGGATAAAATGTATGTCTTTTCCTCCTCTAATGACTGGTGACCATTTAAAACTGCCTACTATTGCTACCAATTCCTCAGTTAGCTCCAGTGGTTGAAGTCTGTACTGATGTTCTAAGGTAATGGTCTCCAAAGTTTTTGGATCACGCACCCCTACGGTGCCGCCAAAGAAAGAAGGCGGGAAGACCTGCCGCCGAAGAAAAAAAACAGCGGAGTGCCGTCCGGCGGCGCTCCTCCTGCTGCGCCCCCTTTGGGATCCTCTGGCGCACCCCCTGGGGTGCGCACACTCCACTTTGGAGACCACTGGTCTAAGGTCCCAGCCTTGGCAATGACTCCTGAGGGGCCAGCTTAGTTCTACATTATGGAGTTTGCTTTTGTAAAAACTTAAGAAAATACATTTTTAAAAGAATGTTAGGGTTGCAAAGTCAAGTGCTCAAAAGTTAGAAATGCCAGAATTAAGGTTGTCTGTGCAACCTTAATTTGGCTCCTTATGGGCATGCACTATCATACAATGTTCAATACATGATCACATACTATTTTTTCCTCAAGACCCTGCCTCTGCAAAGTTCCTCTGTGATGCTGGGCAAGCCACTAAAATCAGACTTTTCACAGGTAGCCATTGATTGTCTCTGTCTAGTTTGAGACATCTGAGGCCTACTTTTCAGAGGACAGGATGGCCTACGCTCAGGGAATTAATTGGGGTTGTGTAGTGAATGAGGTTATTGTCTCTGGGACCCCTGCTTCATTTGTAGCAGAAGTTGGAAAGCATCTAGTGAATGAGACAGGATATTGAAGGAAGAGAAGAGATGGTGTCATGGTTAAGGCAATTGAATGCCTTAGAATTGGATTCTGTCCCTGCCTCTGCCACAAAGTTCCTCTGTGATGCTGGGCAAGCCACTAAAACCAGACTTTTCACAGGTAGCCACTGATTGTCTCTGTCCAGTTTGAGACATCTGAGGCCTACTTTTCACAAATGCAGAGCACTCAAACCTGCAACTGAAGTCATTTGGAGCTGTGCTTTGAACTTATAAAGTACTCTGAACAGGAAGGTCTTTGGTAGCTCAAGCTAGGCATTCAGAATCATTGGATGCTTGACAATTTTGGCTTTAATCTCCCTGTCTGTACAATGGGGACATTAATATCAATTTACTTGTTTGAAGAGCTCAGATAATACAGTGATGAATGTGCATGATGAGCAAAGCCCATTAGGAAATTAATAATTCTATATTTAATATAGGTTTTAAATGGTTATGCACTAAATAAGGTGTGGAACCATACCTTGAATGGTAAATATGAAGAAAAAGTATTGAATAGCTTCCCATTCAGTGAGTGCTGTCCTTCCTGTATACTGAATGAGACAGGGATACTGTGGAAAAGGTAGAATGTGACTCTGTAATTACAGACTGTGTCATCCAGATTCTTGTGCATATTCATTAAGATCGTATAGGCAACTTTGATGCTGGCATTTTCTAACTTTTCTACATTAGGTACTTATCTGGTCCCCATCACATAGTATCTGATTGTCTTACAATCTGTTTATCCCCATTAAACGCTAGTTATCCCCATTTAACAATTGGGGAACTGAGGCACAGAGAGAAAAAGGTCCAGATTCTCACAGGTATGTAGGCATCTAACTCCTATTTGATTTCAAATCAATTTCATTGAAATCAAATAGGAGTTATATGCCTAAATACCTGTGAGGCTCTGGGCCTATGTGACTTACCATGGGTCACACACGATGTTTGGCAGAGCAGGAACTGAACCCATGTTTTCCACAGTCCAGGCTAGTGCTCTAACCACTGGACCATCCTTCCTCAGATACTTCTGAGTGTTTGACTTTGCAACCTTAACTCTCTTAACAACCTAACAATTCTTCTAATGAAATCTTTTTGGATGTAATTTTGTATGTCTTACACAGACACTCTCCCAAAATGTTTTAGTGTTAATTACAAGATAGGGAGATGGAATATGGCATATGTTGCTGAACAGTGGTGTAAAGATAAAGTATACAGAACATATCAAACTATTGGATTATAAATCAGTAAGTAGTGTGGAAGGCATAAGCAAGGGATGAACATGTTTTCTGATTATATGAAATAAGGATAATGATCAGAGATGGCAAGAGCTTTCGGAGAATACTTCCACCTGCCATGACTATATTTGGGTGGGGAGAGGAGAAGGAGGAGGAATATATACAAAAGGCAAGTGCTAGACACTCAGCGAACCAGCACTTAGGGGAGAAAAGAGAGACTGGAACAAGTACAGAATAAGTGGTTTTCAAAACAAAGATGGTCTTGAACTGCATTCTGAAATGAAGACAGAATCCATTGAGTTGAGGATTGGGAGAGCATGGTCACATTAAAAGATGATGAGGAATAAATTAGGTCTCTTTCTTGGAGTCAGGCTACTCTCAGCTGATGGGTGAGTCAATATGGAATTGTTGCAGGCAGCATAAGTTACTTACACTATGAGCGACTGTGGTTCCCAGCCATCTTCAGGATCTCAGCAATTAAAATGTTTTTTTTCCTAAAGTTAGGTTTCTAAATCCCTTTGGAATCAGCTGAGTACTCGGCACTATTTAAATTAGTCTGTTTATTTGGGTGACTTAATAGGGTTTAGAAGCCTAACTTTAGACTCTTTTAAAAAAATCTTAACCAGCAGAGATGCAGGAGAAGGTGGTGAGCTAAGGATATATCTACAGAGCACCATCACCCCATGGCAGCAAGTCTCAGAGCCTGGGTTAACTGTCTTGGGCTCGTGGGACTTCACGCTGCAGGGCTAAAAATAGTAGTGTAGATGTTCCGGCTCAGACTGCACAGGAGGCAGTGGAGTCTGAGCCTGGACTCCAGCCCAAACTTGAACATCTACCCTGATGTTTTTAGCCCCTCATTGTGAACCCAAGTAGGTGACCCGCACCCTGAGACTTGCTGCTGCCAGTCTTTTTTGCTGTGTAGACTTATCCTAGCAGCCAAAGTTAAAACTAAAGTTAGGGGCAAATGGAAGGACTCAGTTGAGATTTGAAGTAGAAGAGAGAAATGTTTGAGATGTTCCTGTCGGCCAGAAAAAGTACATCTCACTTCATCTTCATTTTTCAGTTAAATATCCCAAGTGAAAAGTGTTCTTGGTCAAGACTGGTGGAGATGGAAGAGTCAGTTCTGTCAAAAGATATGTGCAACTGGGTATCATAAGCATAAAAGTAATAAGTAAGTTGATCTAAGAGGGACAAGGAAGAAAAAAAGTACAAGGCAGATAACTGAACTTTGTATGATGCTGTAAGGGTTAGAGCAAGAGAGATTTGATGGATGGGAGCAGACATATGACTGGGAACCAGATAGGCCCATATGACTATGGAATTGATTCAGGAACATAGTTATGCCACTTCCTCTTCGACTGAATTGCTACAGTGCATTATATTCTGAGCCCTGTGTATTCCGTAGTTTTACGGCTATTCGGTTTTTTGTGGAGTCAAACCACTTCTACAGAATTGTTCTCTGGAATTGAAGCTTTCATTTAAAAAAACGGGGATGGGTGGGAGGGGCAATTCCGCCTTCATTTTTGTGAGGAAATCTTGAAAACACTAACAAAGTATAAAACATTTCAGTTTTTTTTCCTCCTGAGTCAGCGGACAGCTGGAAATGATAACTTAGGTATAGATAGATTGATCCATTCATCTCATCTGGCTTTAAGTCTGACAATATAAATGTCAAAATCATTAACTATTTCACTTCTGCTCATTTTAGCGAAACATTCAGCTAATTTCTTTATTTTACAATCTGAAATAGCGTTCTGTGCCTCCCCAAGGTGCCAAAAGCCCTATTTGTCCCCTTCCTAGCTGCCAAAATCTCCAGCTTCGCCTTTCACAACTTCAGCAGTGTAGTTGTTCTTTGCAAATACACAAGTCTTTGCAATATTAAAATCCTGAAAATATGGAGATTATAAATTAAATGGACTTTCTGCTATCTATTTTGATATTGGACTACTGTAATGATTGTATTTTTCAATTTCATGTTTCTTTAAAAGCCTGCACTTTGTCATTTCAATGAAGTTGCTGCTGAATTTCCAGTCTACTGCATCAAAGTGCTGCAGAATCCAGGAACTGTGCTACAGAATTTAGGTCCAGCTTCCTGTGGAGTTCACAGGGCTTTCATTATATGTGGAGTTACTCTGAAAATCCATTCAGATTAACATACAGAACTATTTGGATACATTTTTCTAAATCATACAAAATATACATTGTTCAGGAGAAATAACTTAGATTTGCTGAATAATTTTAGTCTTTTTTTTTTTTTTTAAACAGAGGCTCTAATTTGGGAAAAAAGAAACAACACATCTGTCACATCCCAGGGTGTGGGAAAGTTTATGGGAAGACTTCACATTTGAGAGCTCATCTCCGCTGGCATTCTGGAGAGCGCCCATTTGTTTGTACTTGGATGTTCTGTGGTAAAAGGTTCACTCGCAGTGATGAGTTACAGCGACACAGAAGAACACATACAGGTTATCAATATTTGATTTTGGCAGATTTGATTGGAGGAATGTAAAGGATAAAAATCTCTTAAAATCGGCCAAATTTTTGCCACTGATTACTCTTCCACTGACTTCATGAAAGTTGTGCTAGTGTATCTGAGAGCAAAGTTGCTATGTGATCTGTTTATTTTGTAATAATAATTAGATGTCCCCCTCCCCCTATTAATTACCAAATATTTAATTTTGAAATCTGTTTCTATTAAAAATAACTTGTTTTCTACAATATCTAGTACATCATGAACTGATAAGGGCTTCAGAACTCTTAGAACTTAAAGGGACACTGTGAATGTGAAAATCACAGTACCATTTGAAAATTTTGCACATACTATTGTTACAAGTAACCCATGGATTACGATAACTGAAAGCAATTTAAAAAAATAAAATTTTTAAATAGCATATTTTATGCTTTTGACAGTGTTTTTTTGTATAATTAATGTACCTACTAGTCATGTGCATCAGCCTCAAGCCCCGCTCTGGGGGAATGCATCTGCACTCTGTTCTCCGTACCTGGCAAGAGGTTATAGTAGCAATGAAACTGAAGAGGGAGCAAATGGGTCCAAGCATGTTGGTTGATGCCAAAAAAGACCCTTTGTAACCTCACCAAAGGAACAGAAAACGCTTTAAAAATCTTTTTAAAGTGTGTGGGGGATACGGGTGTGTGTGTGTGAGTGAGAGAGAGAACCTTTCTTTTTAAAAGGATGTGAAGTTGACAGTGTCCCGCCAGTGCCTTTCTCATCAACATGATTTATGGCTATATGGTTTATTGTACATGAAGATAATTTCTCTTTATTATCTTGTGTGACAGGAGAGAAGAAGTTTGTCTGTCCGGAATGTTCAAAACGTTTTATGAGGAGTGACCACCTTGCCAAACATATTAAAACACATCAGAATAAAAAAGGTATTCACTCTAGCAGTACAGTGTTGGCATCAGTAGAAGCAACACCTGATGATACTTTGATTACTGCAGGAGGAACAACACTTATCCTTGCAAATATTCAACAAGGTTCTGTTTCAGGAATAGGGACTGTTAATACATCTGGCACCAGCAATCAAGATATTCTCACCAACACTGAAATACCTTTACAGCTTGTCACAGTTTCTGGAAATGAGACAATGGAGTAAATATTACACAAGATACCTATTAATTGTGGTTATTTTTATACAGTAGTGAGAAAAATATTGTTCCTAAGTTCTTAGATATCTTTTTATTGATGTGCAAAAATTTTTGGATTGACAGTAACTTGGTTATACATGACACTGAAATGCCTTACTTTGTATGATATTCCATAGTATATTAAAATGGTAAAATTGCATGGGTTTTGTAGGTACTTTTGGAATCTAGAAGAGATGAAATTTTACCAAGTTATATTAAAAAATGAATTTAATGATGGGAATGGTAGTCTAACCAAATGCATCAATCCTGTGTGGTTTAGTGTAAAAATGAGAACATGTTGGTATTTATCTATTGTAAGATAAAAAGAAGTTGATGGGTGAAAAGAAATCATGTTATGATAAAAGAAATTTTGTAATTTTCTTGATGACTGGAATTTTTATTATGCATAACTGACAAATCAAGTTTCCAAGCAAATGTTACATAGTGTAGGCTTTACTTAGCTCATCAGCTTGTCATTTTGAAGCTAATTATTTTAATTAGGTTAACTATGTACAATATTTTAAGCATTACTCTTGTAAGATTTTGAAAACTACATTTTAACATGGAACTCTAGGGATACTCACCTTTTAAATCCTGTTGAAAAGCCATGTTTAAGATTTAATTTGCCAAAATGATGTCTTGTTAATATTCTTTCAATAACCAAGTTCGGCAATATAACCAATGTTAAAAAAAGTTTAAAATGTTTAAAAAAATGTATAGGTTGAGGCATTTGGGTGGTAAGGCAAATGTTATAGTGAAATATATCCCTTTTCTTGAACACTGGAGGACCAAAAATTAGGTGTGTTGCGTCTCAGCAGTGATTTTTATCAAATCTTGTTTCCAAAAACATCTGTCTGCCAGGGCCTTGAAAGCCATCATGTAATTTACCAGTAAAAATATAACATATGCAAATATAACAGAAAATCACTTCCATAGTGACAATACTCCCAACCATATGGATATTAGTCATAGTGAAGTAGGGGTTTTACAAGGTTTGTTTTTTTTTTTTTAATTTGTTGTTTAGCTTTTGGTTAGTCAATCTGCATTTAAATATCAACCATCTTTCCTTTTTCGCTTCTTCCCTTAAATTGTATGTATCCAGTACATTTAACTGATAAACATATATGTTTTTTATTATGCTGAATTTTCTTTTTATTTTTAATTACTGTTTATATTTTCAATTATAGAAAAAATGTACAAAATAAAGTTACATAGCCAGTCTGTAAGTTCTATACCATTTTCCAAAAATGTACAACAATAATTACAGCAGTTCACCTATTTACAAACATGTGGAAATCTGTTCATTATCCTTAAAACCACCTCAAATTTAAAGGCTACCTTATTGTACGTTTAAAGTGTATTATAACAGTGTGGTAGTTAATAAAACACTATTTTTTTCTTTTGACTTGGCGTTTACTGCATTCCTTTGTGCTACGTAACAAGATGTGATATGTGCTACATAACAGGGTGTGATAACACATGTTTAATAGCTGCAGGTTTTTTTTTTCAACAAACTTCATAATGAAAATAGTTGTATTTTTTTGCTGACCTTGCTCTGATATAGTTGACCCTTGAAATTCCTGTTGGGCAAGGGAATGGTCAGCAATGGAAAGAAGATGTGACAATGGCCTTGATGAAGGGGGGAGAGGGGTTGCAGTAGAATACTGAGCTTATGAGTTCTGGGTAACCGAGAGAATGGTGTTTTCAGCTACACCAAAGAGGTGGAGGGCTCATAGGAAAGAGCAGTTTTTTAACTATGTTGTGAGAGTTGGTGGCAGGACATGCAGGAAGATGTCTCAATCAGCAGTGCATGACTAGACTGGGGAGAGGTTGGGGTGCCAAGATAGATTTGGGATACTGATCTTAAAGATTCATAGAAGTGAGAGTGGGCCCCCAGGGGAGAGTGTAGAAGGAGAAAAGATGGATAGATCAGTGAGACACACAGAGAGTGGGAGATGTTAAGTGGTAGAGACACCGAAAAAGGCAGTGGAGAAGGTAATAGAGTATTGAGTCCAGGAATCCAACAGAGGGGATGGGGTTCAGCACGAGAGAGAGAATGGTGGTGTCAAATGTAGCAGAAAAATCAGAGGATGACCATGAAGAATCCTTTGATTTGGCCAGGAATAGGTCATTTGTGACTTTTTAAGGCAGCGTTGGTGGAGTAAAGTTGGGCAAAAGCCAAAGTGCTGTGAGTGACAGGAACAGCCCAAGTGTTTAATTGAGTTGCCCTTAAGGGAGTTCAGGGGACAGTCTCTGTTTTCTCAGATGAATGAATTGCAGCTCAATGCTGTAAAGTGTTCTTAAAAATGACATTTTGGTTCCTTTGTCTGTGCCTTGCACATCAAATCTGTTTTAGTTTACAAGTAAAAAAGTTTAGTTGGCTTGTAAAATTAACCTGGAATCTACAGGTCATTCTGGATTCTTTCTACCTTGCACTTCAACAGCAATAAAGATTCTGCAGTTGGGGCTTAATTAATATTAATCTGTTGATGCTTGAGTCAGAACAGAATCCAGTTCTCTCCTATAGCTGTATTTGCTTTGTAACAAAAATATATTTTAATTATTGAACGGGTATGACTTATTGCACACATGGAACAGATCTCAGTAAGAAGGTGCCATATTTACATAACCATTTTTCAGAGCAGAACTGCACATTAGAATGTGACTTTCTAGTCTATAATTAGAACAAACATCTTTGAGGAACTATTCATGTGTCCGTGCTGTGCTCTCAAAAAAGAAGTACATTGAACCCAACGCAGTATGATCAGTGGTGATGCAGGGCATAGTAAATCTTTCTAGAAGGTTCTTCAGTACTTTTGTATGACAGCCAGTCAAAGTGCATGATACCAGAATTTTCAAAAGCTCATTTTTATGAGTGGGTGTGGGGAGGGAGGAACTTTTCCTACCAAACAGTATTGATATTAATGATGTCACAGTTTGCACTGTAATTTTGCTTTTAACATTGTTAATGCTTCCTGATCACCCAAATCTGAAGAGGGATCAATTCATTGTGCACTCAGAATGGCGGTAGAACATCTTTCTGGCAGATGAAAGGAGGATTGTGAATCAGAAGACATCTCAATGGCTGTTCAGTGACTAATTCCTGCTGTGCTTCACGTAATGTAAAATGAAAACTTCTTATGAGCAGTACAGTAAAGAGCTATGCGCAGCCAAGCTCTTTTCTCTGAGGCTGTAATTTATATTCTTTAAAGATGCCATCTGTGCAGGATTCTCATTCTTGGGTGTCTCCGCTGCAAATCATGCAGGAATCTCCCCTAGGTTGTAAGGTTTTTGGCTCTGACACATCCGTAGCCCTGTGTGAGGGGTTCTGCCTTTTGGAGTATGCACTATTAAATCCCAAGAAAATTCTAGGTACTTTTTTTTCAGACTGCAGTCAGCACAGGCGTTTCCCACAGACGCTGACTTTTGTAGCTTTGGTTCTATCTGCCTTAGCAGCTAAAGGGGTTGGGGTTTTACTTTCTGATTTCTAGCCAGTGTTCTAGTTCACTGAGCCTGGTAACCTGGCTTTTTTCTACACTTACTTTTTTATGTTCTCTTCTGTTTCCTCTGCAGGTCCACTTGAGGTGTCATCACCGTAGCCAAAGATTTCCTGGATATAACTTGAGCTCCCAGCAGAAACCCATTGGGAGACTGTATTCATGTATCATTATTTGCAGAGCTGGATTAAAATTTTCCATCAAAACTGTTTTTTGATGGACATTGGGTTTTCAACTAAACAAGAATTTTTATCTAAATAAATTTTCAGTGAAAATGTCAATATTTCATTGAAAAACTGAAATATGTTGACCAACAATTAAAATATTTTGATTCAAAAGAGCGCTCCCATTCTCCTCCATGGACAGCGCTCTCTGGCAAGACTCCCATGATGCCCCATGGCCAGGGACTCCTATGGTGCACCCCCTCTACTCACCAAGAGTGGAGAAATTGGTGCCTCATAGGAAATGTGGTTTGGTCAGAGAGGTAGGACCACAGAGAAGAATGGGAGCATAAGGCACTAGTACTACAACTCCCAAGAAGCTCTGCAGCTTGAGTTTGAATCCAAATATTTTGGGGTTTGGCCAAAACATTTAGCCAGGAAGTTAAAATTTTCTGGAGAGAAGAATCCCTGTTTTCTGACCAGGTCTAATTATTTGGGTTCCTGGTAGAAAGTGTGTCCACTGAAGACTGGATCTCCAGACTCCGATGCTATATTAGGCTTCTATCAGACGGTGGGGATCTGTATCCTAGAATCCATTTCAGCCTGGAGACATTTGTATCTTGTGGAGAGTTTTGGCATCTGGAAACTTGACATCTTATAGGTGAAAACGTTGGTATTTTGATGTTCGATGCATCAACATTTTGAGGCTCCACACAGATGGCTCTGAGCCCTGTCAGCCTCAGCACCATAGTCAGTGTCTGAGTGACTTGGAGTATTTTTGATGTCTTGGCACCTGACCACAGAGAGACCATAAGTCCTGTAGTGTATAAGTCCTGGACACTTGCATTCACAACATGTCAAAATTCTGCGAAAGTGGGCCCACTTGCCTATTACCACAGAATGGAGGTAAAAACCCTTTGTCCTTCAATATGTGTTGCTGGGAATAGTATAGGATGCAGGAGCAGGGAAGCATTATGATGTTGTCATGCCTGCTGAGCGATAGGAAGGCAACAGGAAAAGGTGCACAAAACCTTCCTTCTACTCAAAAGTGGCTTTTCTTCCTCTGCAGCAGATTGGGTGTCGTTGTTGTTCCAGATATGCAAGCTTTTTTTTGTTTTCTCTATCATCCCAGAATCAATCATCTTTAGATTCATATTGCCATCTATACTTAACTAGTACTCATCTGAATTCTGCTGTACTTTAAAGTAGTTTCCCAAATATTGGGAAATGGCAAGATTATTTTTGTTTTGCCTCTTCAACTGGCATCACTACAGTATTCTCCCAAAGGGTATGGCAGTAGGCCTACCCTACCTGCACAAACTTGCAGTGCATCTGTTCTTCAGTTGGACTGTTTATTGAATAAATAACATCACTTTGAGGTCTGAGGCACAGTCCTTATCAAGCTGAGTGTTGCAGGCCCTAGTTAGCCTGAGTCATCATTTGCCCCTGGTGGGCAATTGTTTTGGACTCTATAGAAAGTCGGCCTGAGGCTGCCCATCTCCGATGCTCTTGTCTCAGGTCACCACAGGTTGCTGAAAATGTTATTGAAGAGTGAAATGGATAGTTGTTTGGTCCTGCTTACCAGGACTTCTTTTTGTTGTTAATGTGTTGGTACTTACCATAGTATATTATCGTATTATGCTTCCTCAACTGAGTTCCCAGTGGAGGATGGAGACACAAGATTCTTCCATTGTCACAGGAGTATAAAGATGACCTGGATTTCGTATCTGGGCTGCAGTTCAGAATAGTCTCTAATTAGTAAGGTTCTCTGAGACTGCCCTTAAAACTGGCTGGACTGGAGAGCAGGTCTATACTTAAGAGATGAAAGAGACTTATGTGACTGAGCTTCAACACCCAGGGTGCTTATGTTCAATAAGTACAAGATCTGTATGTCCATGTGCTTGGACCTTGGTATTCCTGAATGTACTAATGACGCGTGGAATCCTGTCAGATTACAGGCTTCTTGTGACAATCTCAGAGAAAAACAGGTTCTAGCCATTCCTGTTAGCTGCTTGCCTAGCAGAGCGGAAACGTGATCACAAAGATAATGAAGTAATCAACGTAAGACTCATATGGAGGATCTCTGATGTGGGGAATGAAGGTTCAGACTTTCCTCTGGGAAAGCAGCTAGAGAGAGCTCATCTGAGCAACAGCTATCAGTCTTTTGCTCAGGGCATTTAGAAGAGTCCGTATTAGCAAATTATTCTTTGAGTAGTGTCCCTGTGGGTGCTCCTCTGTAGGTGTGCTTGCGTCCCTGTGCTGCTGATCAGAGAACTTCGGTAGCCGTGTCCGTTAGGCCTGCACCCAAGGCTAGTCAGCATGGGCGGGCTAACCCCCCATCAGTTCCTTTTCAAGTGTCCCTGGCTAGAAACGGAGCTATTTGTAGTCTGTTATTACCATTGCTTTCGATTTTGCACTTCTATAGTTAGTTAGCCTCTTAGTACTTAGTTAGTTATAGTCACTTTTATACTACTTTTTTGTTTTTCTCTCATAAATAAATAAATAAAATTAAATAAAAGACTCTTTTACCTGCATTTCCTTTCCCTAATGGGGTATGCCCAGTTCACTGGGCTTCAGAAGTGCCTTTCTTGCCAAGAGGCGATCCCCGTCGCAGACAAGCACTCCCAGTGCCTACGCTGACTCAGGGAAGACCACATTCAACAAAGGTGTGATCTCTGTCAGCACCTCAAGCCCAGGTTGCATAAGGATAGACAGCTCAGACAGGTCATCATTGAGGCAGCTCTCCGACCCTCTCTGGATCTGTGCTGTGAGTCTCCCCTGCAGCCCTCAACATCTAAAGGCTATGTGTCAAAGAAACAAGCTGCTGACTCCTAATAAATCGTCGAAAAAAAAGAGCCGGAAGTTCCCACAGAGAGTGCCGTGGGATGACTGCAAATGATCTCTGGCAAGCTTGGTATCCTTGGTACCATCAGCACTGAGACAATCCCACCCTGGTACCCACGGCTCACGGAAATCTACAGAGGCAGATACCATTGACAAGACTATGGACCTGATGGGCACGGGCACCAAGTCAATGGCACCGAGGGACCAGGACAAGAGTAAGCACTCCACTAAGAAAGCATTTCCAGTATGCAATTCTCTATCGGTATTGCCATCAACACCTCATTCGGCACTAGAATGACTGGTACAGGCAAGACCTCCATCCCTCCCGGTACAACCAGTGGAACCATGTTGGTTGGTACTGTCTGAATTCCAGCACTTGAGGGACCTCCATGTATCCGACATACCGGAGTTCCTCTTCTCAGCACCAGGACCCCCGTACTGAGGGCGGTGCTGAGAAAGAGGTGAACCCAAGGACCATATTCTTCTCCTTCTCCATGGATGAGGTCATCATGCCTCCCCCCACCAATCTCTGGTTGATTACTTTCGCCTCTTCCAGGATCTAGCGTAGAGAGTGTCAGACACTCTCCAAATACCAGTAGAAGAAGTCAAAGACACCCACCATCATCTCCTTGACATACTCTGCATCCGCATCATCAAAAATCTTGCTACCCATTAATAAGGCCAGTCTGGCCCCTGCAAAAATCATTTGGCAGACCCCAGCATTGGTGGCACCTACCTGCAAGCGGGCAGACAAAAAATATTATGTCCTAGTGAGGGAGACTGAATTCCTCTTCTCTAACCCTCCACCGAACTCCATTGTGATGGATGTGGTTAATTCCCGCAGCTGTCAACACCAGTTGAGGTCCAGTCCCTATCATAGGGAGTGGACCTCAAGTGTTTGGACTGTTTCAGGAGGAAGGCATCCTCCTCAGCCACGCTTCTGTTTTGAATTCCCAATTACCAAGTTCTGATAGTGAAATATGACTACATAAACTATTAAAAACTGAATGGTTTTATTGAGCAGTTGCCTGAGTAGCACCACAACCAATTTAAGGCCATCATCCAAGAGGGACAGTGAGTGGCCAAGACGACACTACAGTCTGCCAGTGATGCAGCCGACAACGGTCATCTCCATGGCTGTGGTGATGCAACGTATGTCATGGCTCCATATGTCAGGTAGTCAACCATTGAAGGAGGTAGTCGATCATTGAAGACCTTTCCTTTGAAGGCACTAAGCTCTTTGCGGAGAAGATTGTTGCCTCTCTTCACACCCTGAAGGATTCTAGGGCTGCTCTGCATTCACTGGGCATCTATCTGCCAGGACAAGAGAGAAAACTTAGTCCACAGCCCCAGCACAAACCACGCACCTCCCAGTACCCGGCTCAGCATTACTACGAGCCACACAGAAAGGAAAAACAGATTTTTGAAGTATCAACCTTCTGGCCCGCAATCTTCCTTGTCTCAGCTGTCCACATCCAAGTACCAATTTTGATGTGTTGGTCAAGGTGTCCATAGACCACTCCCCACAACCACTACAGCTGACCACTGCTATTCACCCATTTGGCTACCAGCTGGTAGTGTTCTGCAGCACTTGGGAGCACATAACATCGGACTAATAGGTCTTAGAGATCATTTGCAATGGGTACTTGATCCATTTTACCTCCCTGCCCCCTCCACAGCACCCTTTCCTGTCCCTTCTCTGGGACTCTTCTTGCAAGAGTTTACTGTGATAAAAGGTAGATTGTCTCCTCCAGTTAGGAGCTATAGAACCAGTACCTCAACATCTACGAGACAAAGGGTTCTATTCTTGCTATTTCCTAATACCCAAGGGGAAGGAGGGTTGGAGACCCATACTTGACCTCAACAAGTTTGTCAAAGCTCAAAAATCAAAGATGGTCACTCTAGCAACGATCATTCCAGTGTTGGAACAGGAAGACTGGTTTTCGGCCCTTGTTCTTCAGGATGCCTACTTTCATATCTCAATCCTACCGACTTAGACGATTCCTCAGATTCACTCTGTGACAAGACCACTACCAGGATAGGGTAGTCCCCTTTGGGTAATCATCAGCCCTGAGAGTATTTTCCAAGGTACTTTCAGTAGTGAGCGCACGCTTATGCTCCCAGGGGATCATGATTTTTCCTTATCTCGACTATAGCATCTTTGGAGCCCAGTCTCTCCAAGAGGCTTGCCAAGTCACCAAATCTGCAATGCACTTGTTCATAGAACTGGTCCTACTGATCAATGCCCAGAAATCAACCCTTGTTCCAGTGCAACACCTGGAATTCATAAGCACCGATCTTGACTCGTTACAGGCCAGAGCTCTCCTACCTCAACACAGATTCCTCTCCCTAGCCACACTCAGAGATTGTTCAAGCAGTCTGCAAATATCAACCAGATGCTGCTTCAAACTCTTGTGGCATATGGCAATGGGCACAACGGTAATACCTCATGCCAGGCTTCACATGCAATGCCTCCAGATGTGGTTCAGCTCAGCATACAGACCAAACTGGGACCGACTAGACAAACCCCTGTCACTACATCGCAGGATCAAAAACTCCTTAGACTGGTGGAAAGACCCAGCCAACGTTTACAAAGGGACTTCTTCTCGCAACCCCTCCCCCACCCCCACCCCAATTGTTGCTTCTCACCACACACTGCCGCATAGCTCATAGGGTGGGGCATGCATCTAAACAACCTCACGACACAAGGCAAGTGGTCACCCATAGAGAGATCCTTTCACATCAACCTCCTGATTTCTGCTTATCCTGTCCCATATAAAATGCCTTGAACTTATAACTTTCATGATATTTTCTGTCTTTCCAAAAGGTTGGTCTTTACCAAATCATTCTCAGGTTTTTCTAAAGCATTATACTTCAAAATAGTTTTCACCTACACAATGTTTCCCAAGAGTATCTCCATCTTTCATGCTATTTACATGTTGTTGCCTTAATATCCCATATAGGAAGTAGCAGTCACACATGGTATAGAATGAACCAGTGCTTTCAGTTTTTAATTAAAGTGGGTTGTTTTTTGGAGAGGGGAAGGTGTTAAATTGCTCCTTATTTCCCGACTCAGTTGCTTTCCTAAAGGTGACTAGTTCTATTCAATTAGAATGTTATTAACAACAGCCTCATGGACATGATTCATTCTCTGACTGTGTAGTATACGCTCCAACCAGCAGTATCACTTCTATCCCACATGCCACAATGTGGTATCTCCATTTCTTGAACAGTCCACTTGTCTACTTATGCTGGATGCTTTGTATTCTGATGTTTAGCCTTGCCCCTCTGTTTGAGACCTGAAATTATCAGTCTGCCACTCCAATGTGCTGGAGTTAGTAGCCTGTTCTCCAGTCAGCTGGGGGGATTTCCTGTCCACTTTTTATCCTCTAAAATGGCTAAGCTGGTTTGAAGGTTCATATGTCATTGTGCAGATAGTTATCAGTTATGCTTTGATATTAAGTAGATTCTTCCATAAGATGCATTAATATGTTTTTGGTTTCTACCCAGTGAAAAAAATATGGCAAGTGATACAGTCCAACTGCTTTTGATACTTTAAAATAACAATGAAATGCCAGAGACATTGTGGTTTAATAATTAACTACCATGTTGCATAGTACATTTTTCCATATATTTTTATAAGAATTTTTACTGTAGGTAACATGTCCTAAATACATAATTAATAGCTAGGATTAGCTCTAAAGGAGCCATTCAAGGCCTTTCTGTAAATAATACGCCTTTTGAAATTGTATGACTACATATTTGTGCAGAGTCATTTTGGTCTTGCTGCTACCTTTCTTTTTAAAAGATTACTTAACTATTTACCAAAGGGATTGAAATGGCCCCATTTTCAGTCAGAGAACTAATGCTAATTTTATTCTTTCAGAATACTCAATTATGTATTTACTCATCCTTGAGAGCCAGTAAATACACGGTACATGTTTGTTTTTAGCCATCCTTGAAGTATTAGAGCTTTCAAAGGAATGAATGACTATGAAAAGTATTTAAAATAAAGTAGGGTAATAATGGTTTGATTTTATTTTATTCAATTTTTCCCCCTTTCATTTCATTTATTACTGTTTATATAGAGCTGTATAAAATAGAAATCAATGTTAACTATAGGTATAAAAAATAAACATTCTGATTTTAGAGTTAAGGTAATGATGTTTAACTGTGATCTCCCTTCCCTAATCCCATCCCTAGTTTTCTGCATCATCCTCAATCAATCTCTCCGCTCTGGCATCTTGACCTCTGCATTTAAACACATTGGTGTCTCCCCAATCTTTGAGCCTCTTGACCAATAATAAGGCTTTCTTTCTCCCACCCTTGTTTGTAAGCTGTGTGGGGTGAGGACTTTTTATACATTATAAAGGAACTGTGGAGGACACAAACCATCTTGGACCAGTGGCTTGGACAGAGCACTGGGAGTCAGGACATGTGAATTCTACTATGGACTGTGCCCTTGAATTTCTGTGCAGGGTGGATTTGATTTAAATCAAATTGATTTATTTCATTATTGAAATAAAAATTTAAATAACTAGTCAGGAAGACTTGATATAATCATGGATTTCTACATAAAAATGCATTCTTGTTGGTTGTTATAACCTTAATACTTATTCTTCACAACTCAGAGAAAGATGTAGGTTTAATTTTTAGAAATACACACTATACATATTTAAAGTGATTTATTTTGAAAACTTTTCAGATTAGTTTTACAGCTATATCAGAAAATGAATGATTGTTCGGTTATTTCATTTACCAAAGGTAATTGAAGCAGATATTTATGAAGTCACTGGGAGGCGAACTATCTCCAATTCAACAGGTTAATCATTAATATTTGGAGGATTTTCTTGACATGCTGTATTAGTAGGAGAACATCACCGGACAGACATTTAAATTGTTTTATTTAACTAAAACACAACATTATGTATTCTGGATTTTTTTTCTTCAGCAGCAAACATAATATTTTAACAAAACAAGCATATGAATTTTTGAATTTAGTTAAACATTCAAGTTTTTTAAAATTAGGTTTGTTTTTGTTAAAATTGTTTTTAACTAAAATAGTTAAATGAAATATTAAAAAAAAAAACCCACCAAAAATTAAATTGACTATGTCAGCCAGGTCAACATGAGAAACTTAAAATATTGGCTTCTGCAGCCAACTCACTCGTCTTCACCTTTATTTTCCTGTTTGTTCATAATCTGGAAAAGAAAAACAAGCTTTCCTGCTTTTTCAGTCCCAAACAATTTCTCAATTTGGAATGAATTAGTCCAAAGGAAGAAACTATACTTTCTACACCGGCAGAAGAAGCTACTGCTATTAAAAGTGAGATTATCACTTCAACAGTCTCTGAATCCAACTGCTTAAGTGACTCCACCAGTTCACTGGTGTGACTTTCTTTAAAACATCATCAGCAAACACACATTTCTTGAACGGTTCACCCTTAGCTCTGAAGTTTATTATAGTTGGCATTATGGAGGGATGATTGCTAGACGTCCATGTCAGGCAGCTGTCTCCTGAGAGGGAACAATTAAAACTATCTTTAGATAGGTTTTTTCCTCAAAAAGCATTTTATCAAAAAAATCCGATTTAAATTAAAAAAAATCCAGGTTTTTTTTAAATCATTGATTTTTATCTGCCCTGTATGTGTGACCTTAGACAAATCTCTGTGCCTCTCTGCCTCAGTTTCCCCACCTGTAAAGTGGAAATGATACTTTCCTTTGTAAATGGCTTTGAGATCTATGAACACACACAAAGTGCTGTATAAGAGCTAACTATGAGTATTTCTTGGAGAGATTATTTCTTTCACAGCTGTCTATTATATCCTATTTAGGTTCTTATACTGTGCTCAACCCTGTGGTATTGAAGTGCCTTTCTAGCTAACAGTGTATCCTTATCTACTCTCTACAATTTTCCCTCTTATTTCTTAACAGCAGGAGGCAAGGGAACAATGACTGTCCCAGCCTGAGTTTCATGGGGTTCTTTGTTGGATTTAAGATGACAGTACTGATCTAATTAGTCAGACATCCCTTGTTGTACAAGACTTATGATAACTGCTTCATGCATTGCCTGGGTTTTCTCCTAAGCTTCAAGACTATCACTCACTAACATTTGTGTCAGAAAATGTAACTGAATGTGGTTTTTAGTACTTAATAGTGCTCTATAATTGATATAATTGTCCCCTCGTAAGACACAACGCCTTTACTCCACACTCTGGTTTTCCTTTTGGCTGTGAAGATCTGACAACAATCACTGAGGCCTTGTCTACACTAGAAAGGGTTTGCTATACTCATATAGCTATACCAGCAAACGCTCCTAACACAGTTGCAGTTTATGCTGGCAAAAGAGTTCTTTTGCTGGTATAGCTCAAAGCAATTGCCTGAAAAAAATAAGCTATGCCAACAAAAGCACTTTTTTGCTGGTATGAGTGTCTACACCAAGGCCTTTGTCAATGTAAAAAAAACCCAACACATCCGTAACCACCATTACTGTTCATAAGGTCTCTCCATGACTTGCACAAACATAGGTGTCATTTGTAGTAATAATAATGAAAGAAAATGCAGTGCAACCTAAGGCAACTGCCTTTCTTAGGGTGCCGCTCGAGACAGGTGTCCCGTTACTCAACTGCCATTGTATGCTCAGACACGGGTAGCTCAATTTACTGCTGTCAGTTCCTAGGAGCAGGTGACACTGATAGCAGGGTGAGGGAGGTGCTCCATCCTTTTTCAAGGAGCTTGAACAGCAGCATCAGAGCTGTAGTTACTGCAGTAAAGTATTGCTAGCCAGCAATCCTCCCTGTGTCTCTTTCAACTCTCTGCAAAATGCTTGCAGCCACCCCTTCTCCAAATGCCGGAGGCTAGTGTAGCCACTGTGCATTGCGTGGAAGTCAGGGTGCCTGCTTCTTTGGCTGACCCTGAAAAGGAAGGAGAGTTGTGTCCTACTGCATCATATGAATGTTCTCAGCTCCCACTCGCTGCAGGCACCAGCTACAACAGTGCAGCACGGTGGGCTGCACAGGGGCCCAAACACCTTTCAAATGCTACGCTGGAGAAAGCCAGTGCTACCACCACCAATGCTAACTCAAGTGCACAGACTATTTACAGGACAGGAGGAAGCCTTGAAGGCCCTCAGACTGAAGGCGGAGAAATGGAATTGCTTTATCTCGGCTGAAGAAAATACAAAGGCTCCTCCAGGATTTCCTGGGTAATGGCCAACAGCAGCAGCTCATCACTGTCACTGGAGCTGGGGCAACCTGTGTGCAGGTGATGGGAAGATACCAATGCTGTGCAACAGGCATCTGAGGGTGAAATCTCAACCCTCTTTCATTGACTTCAGAGGGGGCAGGATTTCACAGGTCAGATAAGGGAGGGGTTGTGTGCTCATTTTGGCATTTGTTAGGCACGTTACTCTTTTAGACTCAGGTAGTTAGCCAATATTTGTGGATTGTTTGTGTTAAAAGAAGAGCTGGATGATAAAGTCAGGTATTTCTTTGATGCAATCCTATTTATTTACAGAGAAGGTACAAAATCCTGTCTCCTTGCATGAAGTAGGACTCAGGAGGGAGTTTCTTTGCTCAATATTCCAAGACTCTTTTTCCAGCAGGCACTCTACCCAAAACCTCCCTCTCTCAGCTTTTTCTCTAAATCCTGCTACAAGAGCTTCTCTGGCTGTCTTTGGCTTTCTGCTGCCTCCTCTGTCTGCTTCTGCACATGTACACAATGCACCTCTGCCAAAACAATACACCGCCCTTTGTGTTTGCATTCAGCCCACAGTGGAAACCCTTCACCCACACAACTCAGCTGCTGAGTCCTGACTGGCCTTGCATGTGGCCTAGGTTTTGGGGAGCAGCTCCCACTGTTTCAGCTATCCAACAGGTGCTAAACTGCTTCTTACATTTATCTGGAATGAAGGGCAGCTATTACACCCACCAGCTTCAGTGAGGTTTCATCCAGTCCCCAACTTAACAAAATGATGCTACAGTTAAACTCACAAAATGGGGTCAATTTTTGTAATCCCTATTTTCACTCACTCATCACTTTCTGAAAAATATTCCCTTGGCCTGAATCTTATGATGCTTTCTTTGCTCCAAATGTGAATTTCTTTGTGAAAAATATGAAGGAAAGTGTTTAGTTTGTTAGAGAGAGTGTGTCCCCTGCTTGTTTGTAGGTTCTGGTTACTATTCTTTCCCATACGGTTACATTGCAATTACAAGGGCTGGCCAAGGAGAATGTTGGGGGATGTATAAAAGGATGTTGAAAAGCTAAAAAGTAAAAAAAAAAACTTGTGGTGCATGGATTGATAGCAGGAAAACCATGCTTATTCTTCTCCACATATACAGAAAACCTTGATGAAACTCCCATGTAAGTATCTTTAGTGCATATATAATTGGAATATATAACCAATCCATACACAATTAAGAAAAGTTCCCATTCTCTTATACTACATTTTCTCATAAAAATCAAGATACACTGTATTTTTATAAAACCAGTTTTTCATGGGTTTAGTTCAGTGCAAATGCACAATTTTACTACGTGGCAATAGTAATGGGGCACTATTTTACTGCAAGAATAATGAGGGGGAATGAGCTTTATTTTGTGCAATTAATAATTTTTCTTTCAAGAACGACACTAGTTTTCAGACAACTCTGAAAAAGCTGAATTTTGAAACTCCGCCTCCAATTCTGCAAAGTGTGGACTGCAAATTACAGGACTGGCGCCCTAGCGTGGAAATAGGTCTTGAGGATTTTGACCAAGTTAAAAAAAGAAAAGGCTTAGACATTAGTTATTAGTTAAAGCTTGCAAATTGCATATGGAACTTATGCAATGTAAAATATTGCAAAATCAGAGTTAGCTTGTCTGTGCATTCATACCTTTCTTTATAAAAGTGCATAGGTTTCAGTGTGTCAGAGACACCTTCAACTTAAGAAGTCATACTTCTCTCTGAAATTTTTTTAACCAGCTATCCGTATAAGATACGCTTGAGATAACTATAACTAAAAAAAGACCAGAGAGAACAAACATTTCTGTTGTTGTCAGTTTGTTTACATTATGCATTTGACAATGTATGCACAGTCAGTTTTACTGTTTCCTCTGCACAGTCTATGAATTAATGAGTTATCCTTTTGTTTGTGTGGATTTTCACACAGTTATGGGAGAGTTACAATTTCTGTCAATTTCTGCTATTTTACAAACAGGCTTAGGAATGGGGGTGTTATTTTGCAGAGGGTGAGGCTTGTGTGTTGTGAGGTTTTCTCAAGTATTTGTGAAAGCACTTTATTATTTGTATTATCGTAGCACCTGGAAGCCCCAGTCATGGACTGGGTCCCTGTTGTACTAGGTGCTGTACTAATACAGATCAAAGAGAAAGGTCCCTGCCCCAAAGAGCTTACAATCTAAATGAAGACGACAGACACGGGGTGGAACACACCTGCAGAGTGAATAATGTGATGGTAGCAAACATCATGTGAATTCCACAGTTGTCTCTCCGGGTGGGTATAGGTAGGAGGGGATACGCTAAAAGGGAAAGAAAAAGGAAGGGAGTGGGGACACGGTGGAAGGGGAGAAGATTGTTAGAAGGGCAGGTGTGAAGTGATGCTGTGGTGAAGAGATTGTGAGGGAGGAGCAGGGTTGGAGCAAACAGCCAATCAGCACAGGCCAGAGAAAGACAGTCAAAACTTGGGAAAGTTCTCCAAGAACCAGTAATATGCTTTGGCTGCCTCTGCCCCTACCAGCTGATGTCTCTGGCTGGCTTCTTTTTTCAGTTTTCTCCCAAGTCCTTGTGGTGCGCAGCAGGGGAAGTGGCATGTCAGTCTTGATGCTTCCCCACTCCTCCCTCCCCCGCAGCGTGTGTGTGTGTGTGTGTGTGTGGTATATCTCTCAGGCACAGTTGTGGGCCCAAGGAGTTGTGGGGGGACCCCACATTCCCCCTCCCCCAATACTTTGGCTTCTTCCATCCCCCGTGTCTGGGATCTCCGATAGAAGCAGCTATACAAGTGCAAAAGATTATTTATCACCCTAGACTGCCATTTCTTAGAAAACTGAAGTTTTGTACACGTTGCAGAAACCGAAGATGATGTGGATATCCCAGACTGCTTACAAGGAGGAGACTGAGTTAGAGGCGGTCTCTTACCAGCTTCTTGAACAAGTCACCATTCTCTTCAGCCAGGTAGTGATGAACACACTTTTGCATGAAACTGGTTTCTTTCATTCCTTTCATCTGACTTTTCTTCTCTTCTTCCCTCTGCTTGAGGGGAGGCTTAAGAAAATACATTTAAGGAGGCCTTAAATGCTTGTCCTGTAACTTTTTTTTAAAATAGGGGTGGAATCCTAGCCCTAATGAAGCTAATGTGAGTTTTGCCTTTGATTTCAATGGGGGCAGGATTTCATGCAAAACGTTTACTTCAGTGTTAATGTTTGAGATTGGTTTTCTAATGAATTAGGCTCAGCCTCACCTGACCCTAAAGCAGATCTGTCACTATCCGTTCCCATTTTTTTCTCCTGTTAGCATTTCATTTTTTCCTTCTGCTCCCTTTTTTCCCTTCTCCTCTTCCTCTTTCTTTTCTCCTTTCCTCCTCTCTCATTCTTCTCTTTTGCCTCACCAGAAGTAGAAGATGCAACATGTACTGTTTTAAGCCTTTCAGTGCAAGTTCTAATTCCTAAAGTGTGCAGGAATGTTGTACAGTAATACACTGACTTATTGTAGAATCCCCTCAACACAGACTGTTACAATAGTGCAAAAATTCGTTGTAATCTGGGCAAGATGTTTGTTTCTTTTAAAATGGATTTTGAATGCTGGAGCATCACAAGATTAAGGTAGTTTAGGCTTCTGATCTGACTGATGCCACTGTGTAGCGGGGTGGTCACTTGCTCCTGCCCTGAAGGGCTGAAAAGCCAGCCCTTTGAGAGGGCTGGGGCTGTGGGCTAGAAGCTGGGCGGTTTGGGGAATTAGTCGCAGCTGGGCCACGCCCCTAGCTGGCCTGTTAAAGAAGGCCAGGGCAGCCAGGAGTACTTACACTTTCTCTGCCTTTAGAGGGAGAAGGGCCTGGCTGCTGGGGAGCTTGAGAGAGTACCTGAGGTAGAGCAGGGCTGGGGGAAGGCCAGAGGGGTTGGGGAGCTCTGGCCTGGAAACCCCCCAGGCTGCAGGCCTAGAGTAAGGCCAAATAGATACTGGGGTTGCAGGGGGCAGCCCATGGGTAAGCAGAGGCAGCAGGTCCAAAACCCTTCACGTGTGATGAGTGGCTGATACACTGCAGTCTGCCCAGGGAGTGGGGCTAAGTGAGGACTGGCAGTAGCCAAGACTGAGGTGAAGTGGGGATAGTGGGTGGGGGTTCCCCTGGGTGGGGAGACCCCGAGACTGAGGGGTTACTGCCAGAGGGGCAGCACCCCAGACAAAAGGGCACCGGGTCCAGGCGGGACACGGGAGCCAGTGACGGGCAGATCACTAGACGGCAGAGGGAGCTCCGGAGCCTGGTGAGCGAATTCCCAAGGATGACCAGCAGGAGGCGCCACCGGGTGAGTCTGCGAATGCTTACAGAGTGGTGGAGAATGTGGGTATAGGCGGTCTTCCCCTGATACAAGGGGCAGAGTGAGGACAGCGGGACTATTGCCCAGGGACTAGAAGGTGGAGAAAAAGGGGACGATGGATGCCGGGTACGCTGGCGTTTATTATGCGAAGACCCCAGGTGCCATCCCAGGCTGGGCCCCGGGGTCAGTGTCCCAATGGAAGGGGGCAGATGACCTGCAGGGACTCCGGGAGGCCCATGAGTGACTGTGACCCAAAGGAGGTCGGGATCCAGACCAGCGTGGAGCCGGTCGCCAATGCGGAGACCCAGACTGAGTGGGGCCGCCAAGAGGTCGGGACCCAGGTCATGAGAGAATGAGAGGCCGTGAGGACCCAGGCCGTGGTGGAGCAGAGAACAGCGGGGACCCAGACCCTGAAAGAAGAGGGCCAGGGGGACCCTGACCTACGGGCGTGGCTGGAGGCCGCAGAATGGGCCCTCCGGAGGGCGGAGACCCAGGTCTGGGAGATGTCCTGAGCCTGGGAGGCCGCAGAGAAGAGAAGCGTAAGCCTGGAGGGGCGACCATGGAGGGCTAACGTCGGGGAGCCCAGGCCATGAGGCCCCCCCCTTCCCTCAGAAGAGAGGGTTTTGATGGGGAGGTGTAGCGAGGTGGTCACCCCTCCTGCCCTGAAGGGCTGAAAAGCCAGCCCTTGGAGAGGGGTGGGGCTGTGGGCTAGAAGCTGGGCTGATTGGGGGAGTAGCTGCAGCTGGGCCACGCCCCAATCAGGGCCCAGCTGTGGCACCCAGAGGCACTGCCGGGTGAGTCCGAATGCTTAGACACTGTAAATCAGAAGGAACATCAGTGGCAGATCAGAATCGGGCCCAGGGGAAGCTCATATCCCACATTATTCCAACAATGTGAAATATTAATTTCTTCAAATATTGTGATCCATGCAGAAAGATATCTGACTTTCAGCGGTCATTAAAATTTAGTGTCGGAAATATGACAAAAAGAAATATTGGATCAAGTAATCCCAGCTTCTGCAAACAAAACTACCAGTCAGGCACTTCTGCTAATAAGGCTATTTCTAATACCTTAAATGCATATCTGCAGAGATTGCAGACATGTGTTTATATTCTGATGACAAATACTAGATCAAGAACTGAGTAGAATCAGGGGAGGAGTGCCTCTCTCAATTGTACGGTACAGTGATTACACAGTACATCATGAAGACAGAAATAAAACACAAATTGGCATAATGTCAACAAGACTCTTGTATGATGGTGATTGTCTTAAAAGAAATAATTTTAGCTTTGTAGTCTTCCCTGAAAGACTGAAGGAAGAAAAACTGGTTTATTTTGTGGTAATCATAATAAATATGGGGCAGCTTGCTCTATTGGCAGTAGGGAGACAATGAAAGAGAAAAGCTTTTGCCAAGAGCAAAAAAATTATGGAAAAAGTGGTTCAAATCCTCTACTGAACACTCCATAAGATAACTCTGAGAGATGCTCAGGTGGTTATTCATACTGAACGGGAATATTACAAGAGGTAGTGAATTCCTGGAGAGAACTTTCATCCCTTATCTAAATTAAATGGTTTGGTCAGCCCATGAACCTGTAATGATGACTCTGTCAGACTGGGCTTATGGTGAAGTTCAGAAGATCTTGTGACTACATGATATGTGAAGATATTCTCGTATTAGTCTGTGGAAAAAAAAAGGGTGGTATGTTCGCTGGATAATGGAGATTCTAAAGACGACACTGTTGGTGAGATGTTTATAAAAATATAATGAAAGACAAACTTATCAGCTTTGTCTTTGGCCGTGAAAGGGAAGGGGAAGCCGACAGGCACAAATTATTAGATGAAATAAAAAAAAAACTTGGCAAAACAGCAGAGAAACAGATTCTGAAAGAACCCTCAAGCAGCATACTACCTTAGAGGCCAATTAAACATGAGTCAGTCAGGAAAGATAGAAGGAGCCCTCCTTAGGCCTAATGAAAATATATATGAGGGGGAAATAAAGCCCCCAGATCATTGGCATATAAATTTAGAATTGTAAGAGAAACCGACTATCTTGGTTATTAGGGATACAATGAGTGATATTTACATTTACAACAAAATATATTTGTAAGGTATTTTTGAAGTCATCTATATCCATCTGTATATCAAAACAAACAAAAAAAACCTTGTTCCAGTTGACAAAATATATATAATGAAGCATAAATGCCCAAGCTTCCAGCTGCTCAAATCACCATTTTTAGCCATTTGAATCAGAAGAAATCAGAAATCATCTAAAAGATGCCAGTGGGGAAAAGCATTTAGCTCAGTCAGTGTTTTCTGAGAGTACCCCAAGATACCCTACCTGAAAATATGTGTTATTCTCTAGTATATTAGATAGCAAATGGCTCCCATATTGGGGAAACTAATACATCAAACGTTTGTAAACTTGACAAAGATGAAGTGGAACATGACACTTTCAGACCCAATTTTCCTTAACGTACTGTAAGTAAAATGTCCTAGCTTGTAGGCTAGGGTACCTGTGACTTCAGATGGTAAATGGGCCAGACTGGCTTTCTGTAGGGGTGACGGATGACTGACAACACTGAGGTTCCTGGAGGTGATCCATTTGTTCCTGTCACGAGGGTAGTCTAGTATGTGGCCCTTCTTAAGTGCAGAGAAGTTTTTGACTGTATCAAATGGGATTATTTGAGAAGGCATGGTAGGATTAGGAGCAAAACTAAGGTTCTGGATAGATGCACACTGCAGCATGTAAATTGCAAACCAACAGGGAGAGAGCAGATGTGTTTATTTCCAAAGATAGAGTAGGCAAGGATTCTGCATTAGCCTCTCCTCTTTCCTCTTATTTCACTTAAAGAGTTAGGAGCAACATGGAAATACATAGCTCACATCAATTGACAAGGTGGGTAAAATTATCAAAAAGCACTAAGTGATTTAGGAGCTTATGTTCCATTTTCGAAAGTGACTTCAGGCACTTAGGAGCCTAAAGATTGGTCAGATTTCCATCGATCCAGTCATAACTTTACTGCTAAGATTTTTCTCAGGTGGCCTTAAACCCAACGATCTTGCGAAATGCTTTCTCTCCTGTATAAAGAAGGGATGCAGGATCAGAAACCATTAATAAGACTGGCATATATGGTAAAATTTTCAAAAGTGCCTCAGTCACTTTTGAAACCGGGAGAAAGGGCTTGTCTACACTGGGAAGTTAGTGTGGCATAAGCTAAGGTGTGAATGTAAAGTGCAATAGCTATTCCCAGTAACTCCCTATGTGGACACTCTTCTGTACTGCCAGTGGCTTTTCCCAGTTTAGCTTAGGCCATTTTGGCCAAGACCATAGGCTCCTAAAGTCACTTTGATGCTTTTGAAAAAAGTTACCCTATATGCCAGTCTTATTAATGGTTTCTGATTCCTTTCTTAAACAGAAGATTAAAAAATTTGGTGCGATCATCAGGTTTGAGGTCACTTGTGCAAGATCTGAGGCAATGGATCTAGGAATGGAACTATGGCAATAGAAGAAATTATACAATCCTTCCTCCTTAAACAGCTATAATGTCATCAATTTCCCAAACTCTAGCCTGTGCCTCTTACAGCAGAAAACAGAACCAGGACCGTCCAAGTCCTTCAGACACAATTCTCTAAGTTTTCAGGCATTTCCCTTGCATGTGTCTGAAACCACACACTTCCAGAGATGAGCTCAAGTGCTATTGTGTACAGAAGTTCCCCTTGCACACCCTCTATGAGGTGCCTAGAGAGCATGGTGTTCTGTCCCGTCTAATGGCAAGGAGACCACTCAGAGAGAGTTAAATGAGTGTGCTCTACAGCCTTAGCTAACAGCCAGTTGACTTTTAGCTCATGCGGTTGAGGCTCATGTACTAAGCTCCTGAGTTCGCTGGTTCGATCCTGCCCTCCGCCGACCGGGGTCTGTTGGCATTACTCTAGCACTGACTGTAACATTCTCACTCTACCGCGCCTTGTGTTCTGGGAGTGCACGTCTCTGAATTCTTCAGGTGCACAAGAGTGGGTGGAAGAAAGGGACCCAGTGCCTTCATCATGCCATCCTCATTAGCTGTGCATCCAGCCTGGGCAGCAAGAGTCTGGCAATATGTTCTATTGCAGGGGTTAGCAACATGTCCAAATTATACAGACACAAGTGTCTGTGGTAAAAATTTTGAGGTCCTTGGCAATTTCTCAAAAAATTGAATGACTGAATGACATCCCACCCCAGCCCCCAATGTCCGTCACTAAGGACAGTAATTTTGTCAGGTGTCCATCGCGCAACATGGTGGTGCCAACCTCTGTTCTATTTAGTGAATGTTGTTTTACTGGTATAGAAATTTCAATGAGAAAATAGAGCCCCCAAATGAATTCTGAAAAGAAAGCGTATTCTTTTAGAATCCCTAATGCCCTGGAGAGTCATGCAGAAAAATAAACTTGATGCATTTCTAGTTTGTGGTTAAAACCCATCCTCTCCCATCACAAACATTTAAATTCAGACTATTCAACTAAAATATTCATAGAAGCAGCTACTAATTTAGAAAATTGTACATGGTATTTGTACATGGGGTTGGTAGGCCCTAAAGATTTCTTGCATTCACTGGGACCTCATCCCCAGAGTGCTGGGCTTCAGATGGGCTCAGCATGTGGAGAACTCAAGAAAAGGAATTTTAAAACATCATTTAAATAAAACTGTCATTGATAAAAACTAAGCTATAATTGGCCTAAAAATAAACACCAACATCATATCTCAGGCCCCATTAATTTGGTTTTGCATAGTTAGGGGAAAGCCAGGCTTATGATCTGCATTTAGTGGAGCAAGTCCCCATCCGATTTGCTTGTCCTCATTTGCAGTACTTTTGTATCTTGAAAAGGATTTTATATATTTCAATTTTAGGTTTTTATCACCAGCCTGTACTGCTGCTTGTTTCACAGTTACAAAATGTCTAATTTTCTGAAGTCAAAAGCAACTTCTGCATATTTTGGGCAACTAGTCTTCTATCTGTATTTAAGTACACTCTTTTTCATGTTTAAATATATATAATTGATGCATATGAACTTTGTTACAAATATATGATAATCATATTTTTCCACGTTCCAAGACTGAGGTTGCTCTTAGAAGTAATATGTAAATAACAGAATAAGTTCTTAGCAGATTTTTTAAAAAATAGATATTACTTTACACAAACAGCATAACACTCAAAACTGAAATGATGATGATTTTACGGGGCCTGCTGTTCTGTTCCTTAGGTATCCAATATCCCTTCTTCTTCCATTCCCTTCCCAATTAGTTTAATGTGGATTCAAGGGCTGCAGGGGTGGATCCAAATACGTTAGGCCCTCCTCTTATTGAAGTCATTGGCAAAGGGTTGGGTGCTCAGATCCATATAGTGGAGATTCTCAAATCCCTGGGAAATGTCTGTCATGAAATAAAAATAGGTTGTTGTAAAGAATGTTGAGTCAGCAATCTCTTGTAAGGGGTATCTTGCCAAAATTAGCTACATCTGAGCAAATGGATGTCCTCACTAAGCAAATATTTTACTGACAGTGAAAACTGACTCTTCACTTTTGACGAGAGCTTTCAGATAGTTTAAATAAAAAAAAAAGCCCTCCATGATAAAATACAGCAGCTAATAGATTTGTAAAATATTGAGCATATATGCTATCACAAAGCAATCGGACCACAAAGAATATAAATATGTCATCAAATTCATAATTGTGTAAACACCTAAATTAGAGGTTTTAATAAATGCATTATCATTTTTTCTCTTGTTTTAAAAACTGTCATTACTGACTTATTTGGTTTGTTTGTTTTTCATACTGAAAATTTTGATTTTTTTTTTCTCCTCAGATTCTAATTTCAGCAATTCATCTTTGACTCACTTAAACTTGTTAGCAGGTCGTGGTTACCATTCTTTCCAACCCAAACAATTCCAATGGTTGGGTAAGAATAATGTTGGAGGATGTAAGGAAGCATTTGAATGGCTGATAAGCAAAATTTTTGTTGTGCGAGGACTTGTAGAAGGAAGAACTTACTTCCCCCTGCATACATATAAAGAAAACCTTGATGAAACCGATGTGTAAGTATGCTTTGTGTGTATGATAATTTGTACAGATTGCAGATTCACATAATAAAACAAGCATATGACAAGACTATATGTGCAAAATTCTCATTATACTAACTTTTTTTAAATAAGCCAAAGATAGCTTTTTTAAATAAAGAAACTGTAGTTCTTTTTCCTGGATTTAGTCTCTAAATGATGCACAAACCATGTTTCAAGATGGCAATGACAATGCTGCTGCTATTTGAGTATAAATAGGTATTAGAATTATGCTAAGAGGGTATTTTTAATATAAAGTAGTAATAAGGGGCTGATGATGTTTTAAATTTTGCATAACGAATGCTAACCTCTTTCCTCAAAGATGAAGTTAAAATAGATGTTAAACTGTTTATGATCTAGTTTTATTTTACAACTGGAATTAAAATACCTGATGGTTATAAACTATTAAAACTCAGATCGGCCTTCATTATTTTTATCTTGTTCATCATCAGTCTTCCTATGTGTGAGCTAGAGGAACAGGGCCCCAAATTAGGACCAATTGTTGTTTGTTCTTTATAACTTAGCCATCTAACAATTCACCTTTTTCTCATGTGGTGCTATGATAGGGGTATTTTATCTGTATGCATCCTGGGTGGTGCAGGCAGGAGAGTAATTGGCTTTAGAAAGCCCCAAGGCTCAGTTCTATATGGGGAGGCAAGGGTTAACCAGTGGGACTGAAACAGCTGCAGTGTGTTAGGCTTATAGGAAACCCAGCCTGGAGAGACAGGGCAAACTAGCAGCAGGGGTCTGGGAATGGCTAAGTAACTCAGTGGTGGGACTGGAGAACTGTGCTTCCCGGTGGGGTAACACCACTAACTTCAGCATAAGTTTGTTTTCCTTTAAAACTGGGGGCCTAATCCAAAGCCTACTGAAGTGAACAGGAGTCTTTCCATTGACTAGAAGTTCTGGATCAGCCTCTGTGGTTCTTTTGAGACTGCTTTTGTTTACTAGCTTGTTTAAAAGCTTTACTTTCTCCTGGCTCTGAAGAGGAAAAGGACTGTGGGGCTTTAGGCCCATTTGAAGGCTTTAGTTCTCACTCGGTACCAGAGATAGTAAGTGAAGCAGAGGATTTGCTTTGAGGAAGAGAAAACAGTCTCAGGAAGACAAGAAAGTGAGGGGAGCAAGGGTGGGATGGAGTTTCTCTCCTTAGCACTGAGGGATTGCTGAGACAGTTCTCTGGAACCAGGGTGGATAAAAATTGATTCTATTTTTAAAAAAATTGTTTTTGTTAAATTTTATTTTTTTTAATTTAAATGAAGTACAGGTTTATTTTTCAAAAAATAAAACTATTTCAAATTAATTTTGAAACTGAAAGCCTGTGTTAAGGCATGAACTTACCTATTAAGATAATTTAAATTAAATACAAAAATAATATTAAGCAATACAAGTTTGTTGCCAAGTTTTAAAGAAAGTCAAATCACTAAACTGGTGAAAGTCACTGGCTAAGCACCTTGAACCAGACTTGTTTGTTGAAGAGCTCAACCAACATTTGACAGAAGTAGCCTCTTCTGTAGAAGCAGCGAGAATATTTTCTTCATTTCTGTTTAACTAGTTTGGGCCAATGACTATTTCATTCAAAGTTAAGAAACCAACTGGGAGTTGAAAAAGCAGCAAAGCTTGTTTTCCTCTTCTTCTATGAATAAAAGCTAGGTATGAAAGGGTGAGTTCTAAAATCTTGAAGGGCATAGGGAACAGAACCAATCAATTCAATTTACTAACTACAGATGATAATTCCTTTGCTTAACACATCAGTTAGTTTTAAATACACAATATGTTTTGATAAGGAAAAAAGCTTATGTACCCAATATTTTTAAGGTAGTTTTATTTAATAAAAAATGCTGTCTTTTGCATTTTAATTGAATTTGAATTTCCACATAAATAGAGCGTGGAAAAAAAATCACAAGTAAAAAAGTTCATGTAGTAAATAAGAACTGTATCATTCACCATTTTCTAACAAAAATGTAAAAATTAAGAACCTGAGTAAATGTAAGTTAAGCTATATAATTGCTTCTGTAAGTGTATACTTATAGTGTGTCCTCCTGGTTAGCAAAACAGAGCAGTAAATTTTTAGGGCTTGTCTACACAAATTTTTAATCTGTAGCAAGTGTGTTGTGAATCCACCATGCACTAGCCTGCTGCAGACTATCCATGTGAACCCTATTGACACGCACTAACAGTTTGTTATTGCACTTTGGTTTAAAGGACTAGATCAAAGCACATTAACAAACTGTTAATGTACCAGCCAGTTCATACAGGTAGTTAGTCCCTGGCAGGCTAGTGCTGGGGTACACATCCCAGCTTTGTTCCTGTAGGCAAGCCATGAGTGTAAAGGCTATGTTTAGTTGCAAATCGACATGTTTTAATAGTTATCAGCTAATGAGACAAATCAAGGTTTCCTGCTTGCTGATTTAAATTAATCCACCCTGCTGAGAACTGGCTACTGTTTATAGGCCATGACCAAAGCTCTGGGTCTAAACACTGAACCATTGAACAATAGTTTTCTTTTTTAAAATGTGGATCCAAAGTTCACTGTGTGAGTTAAATTTCCTTTTTGGGGGTGAGCTGCTGTTTTTGTAAGTTGGCTTATTTAATATGTGAAATATGTTAGATCTGTTATGTATCTATTAGAGTGAGAATTCATGGTATACTGTAATAATACAAACACATTTTTCAGTTTTATGATGATGTAATTGGAGGAATGAAATCCAAACTGTTTAATAGAAAATAATGTGAAATCGTTGTTTGTTTTCATTATGAATGGTGAAAATCTGGTATTTTTGTTCCAGGTCACTTTCCATTGAAACCACCACACTATATTCTATTGACATTATGGTAATCCAGTGGACTCATCAGATATCTGATGTTTTAAGACAAGATTCGGCACAAATAGGGAGAAACCTCTGGACCTACAGAAACAGAGTTTTGGCAAATCCGAAAGGAAAACTTATTTCAGGTAAAATATCACTTCAAAAGAACTTGCAGTCTGCTTTGGAACTTTCAAAATAATAAACGATGAAAGGGATGAATTGGCTTGATTTGAATAGGAAATGTGCCAAATTACCAACTTGATGAGATTGATGTTTTTGGTTAAAACTGAACTAAATGTACCATTGGCTCCTAGCAGCAGTAACTTCATTTTCCAGGATTATAGCATTAGTACTGTGAAGTTTCTTAATTGTTTTAGCCATGTGTGGCCAGCTCACCGGTTCTACATCACTGGGCAACTAAACAACAAAGTCTGTGTTTCATACAGTATGTCTCTCTTTGATCTTTTTATTTTTTACCCTCAAAGCACAGATGAAAATAATTGTGCAATATAATCCCCAAACTAAAATGACTTGCACAGTTGGAATCAGGGTCCCTATTCCGAGGGGCCATCTGAGCTGAGTTAGGGCCCAATCCTGCAAACATTTATGCACAGGCATGACTGCTTGTGCGTGTTTGCAGGAGCAGGCCCTCGGAAAGTAGGTCCCTGAAATGTCTCATCTCTTGATGGTTCCCGTTGCTTTGCACAGGATAATTGGTTTCAGTAGTGCCTACCCACTGCCAGCTTGCCCTGTATCAGCAGACACGTGCTGCAGCTCTACCTGCCATGCGATATTTGGTTCTCTATATACCCCATTACATTGCACAGACCAATGAGAATAATAGTATTATGTATATATGTTTGTATCTCAGTTACTGTGTGCAGGGCTACATGACATACAGCAAAGTGACATACAAAGTATACCCTCATATCTGTCGCTTTGCTGTACTACATATCTTTTAACGTTTTTACCATAGGTATAAAATCCAAAGGTCCAGAAGATAATAGAGATCCTAAAAAGATCAAGAAGCACCTATTATCTCAGTTTCAAACAATTTATCTTAAAGGTTGGAGAAGATACGAGGCACTGATTTTTATATGTGCTCATTTGCAAAGCACACAAAAGAATTTAGATTACATATTAAGAGTTCATATGTTTTGATGCTAAATTTCTTTAACTTTTCTCGATAATACAGTTGTCTGAATCAATTTAGAAAAATGTTTTCATCCCTATTATTCCTTTCTACATATTTTAGCAGTTTCAGAGGCTCAGGATATTGACTTGTATGTTGGCCTTAAAACATTACATTAGATTCTTGGAAGAGTCAAACTTCCCAGATATTGAAAGTCTCACTGAACCCCTTTGCCATGCCATCTGTCTGGTCTGGACCCATTCCAAATACTACTGCTTTCCTGACAGAATAGTTGTCTTGCTACAATAGTTTTGCAATCTTTGAATTGCCAAGGTAAAGAAAATGCACTTTATTTCCGCTAACAAGTCGTATGTTTCTTTCATAGAGGATTTAAATACTGACATATGCCCACATAAATTTGCAGTTTATGGATCCTAAATTGCACACACAAAATCTCTTGCTGTTCATCAGCAATTTCAAATTGTGCTTTATCTAATTGAAAAGCTGACGTTCATTGATAAATAATGTTTGTATTTTCTGTCAGTATGTTACTTATTACTTTGTTTATGATCAGAGTGACTTTATTATGGTATCTGTTTGTTCTTACAGTACAGATGTTTTGAAATCTGGTTGGCTGATTAAAGAAAAGTTCCAGATTATATGCAGCCTGGTAAAAATGTTAATTAAAAACAAAGACTAATGGCCACGATTTTCAAAAGTGAAAAGTAATTTTAGGAGCCCAACTTGAAACACATTAAGGATGTTTGATATTGAGAAATGGATGAGCACCTGGCATCTGGAAACTGGGGCCCTTTACAGGTGTTTTAAGTTGGGTACCCCAAATCACTGACTTTAAAAAAAAAACTTAGCCAACATCTTGACTATTCAGTAAGAAGCCTTAGTCTTATTTAAATAGTATAAAGTAGGTCATATATCACGCTCAGTTGGTGTGCAGCATTTCCATAGATATCCAGGGGAGATGGATGAACAGAGCAAAGGTAGCACGTAGATCTAAGAGAATGGGTTGCACCATTAAAAACCTAAGTAAAGAGATACTTACACCTGAAGTGAACTTATTATATTTTTATATAGACAAAAACATGAATTATTCAAAAGATGAGGTCTTATTTACATTCCTGCCTCTTATGCTGAAATTGCTTCCATACTAGTAATTAAATAGTGCCTTTTACAGTGAGCAACAGACACACCCATAAGACACACCCAACTTCCTGTAAGAAAAGTGTGCTTTGTTACTGTTCAACATTACATAGATTACCTCTGTACTGCATTAGGATTTCTTGGCAAACAACAACTCCATGTATCCCAGTATACCCTACACAAAATCTTTTTCTTATAGTTTTCTTCCTCTTTTTTCTTACCTATCATCAGTTTAAGAGAATGTAAGTCTTTCTTCTTCACTGCAGGCTGTAAGAGAGAAGTACTGTAGTATTCTAGGCTGCTTGCTGTATTAGCAGAGCTTTCTATCCCTAGAATTTACAAAGATGGGTAAATACTACCAGGCAGGCAAGTGTTATTGTTGTACTGATGGTGAAACTAGGGCAGAGAGAGTTTGAATGACTTGATCAAGGTCACCCAGTGAGCCAGGGCTAGTGATATGACTAGAACCTAGCTCTCTGGTTTCCCATTGTGGGGCGTGTCCATTGGATCATGCTGCCTGGCGATGGGATCCTGCCCAGGGATTTGAAACTACTAACACAGAGATGAGATTGAACATGTCCCAAGAGAATCAGTCCCAGGTTTTACAATGAGTTCACTGTCTGCTGGGACAGAAGATTGGGAGCTTAGTCAGCTCTGTGTGAGTATAGGTTTGTGCTGAAATTCACTGTGGTGACAGGGCCAGTCATAAGGCCTCTGTACCATTTAAGTCTCACTTAAGCCCTGTTTTGAGGACAGAAGGCCTGACTTTCTTTTACATTAAGGCCACTTGCCACTACTCTGGCAGTGAAAAGGTGCCTGAAAGTGTGTGCAAATGTAACTTCCACCTGTTTTAAGGCAAGTGGACTTTAGTGTAAATGAGAATCAGGCCCTGCAGTGTTACATAGGTGATGCTAATGCCTTGGGCTGGCCCTTTGCACAGAGGTAAATTTCACCCAAAATACAGATATGTTCAATGGAATTCACGGGTTAAATACTTTTCTACTGGGTCTCTATGCCTTGATGAATTAAAGGACTCCCCGATGACATGGGACATAGCATTCATTTTCTGTTCTTCCGCTTGAATTGCAGAAAGGCATATTTCTATCATTAGTGTCGGTTTCTGTTACAAGAAAAATCTGCTGTTAGTGGTGAATATGTGAAGTTTTAAAAGCATTTTACAGTTTTCTGAAGTTTACTCATTTTCTAATGGCGCTGTGTTGATATGGTATCCGCAAGATTATTTTTAAATGAATGGCATTCAGTGTAACTTGACGGAGTACTGTCTGGATTCTATTTGATGGAGTCATGATATTGCTTTACTGTATTTTCTTAACGAAATAGACATTCAACACCTTATGGTAAAGGAGATTGTATTACAGCCAATGCTGACTACCAGATGATATTTGTTACTCTGAAAAGCTATTTGGGGGGAAAAAAGATTGTTTTTTTTTTTTTTTTATATGAACTTGAATATAGTCTCATGCAAATTCCACAAAGGGAAATTGGCAGAAGTAACAAGTATGAAAATGAGGAGGAGAGTCTGTTTTTGCTCCTTATGCACACTCTGCCAAAGTCTGTCCCCAGGCCTCAGAGCAGATTTGTTGCAGGGTAATATTTTGTTTTTACTGTGAAACAGATGTATGTTGCCTGAGCTGGATCCCAGATACTGTATGTATTCTGTATGAACAAAATAGGATCAATCCTTCTCTAGCTAAACTCAATGAGAGATTTGCCATTGGCTTCTATGAGAAGAAAATCAGGCCTTGTATTTATAAGATATGGATATGATCTAAAAGCACAGATCACTGAAGTCTGTGTATTGACAAATCGTTGAGATGGAGTGGAGTAGTGATTTTTGAATGTATTGTTTGAAGGGGTAGTCCGTAGTGTTGTTACGCAGTCCTGATCCTTATTCTTCATGGGTTTACAAATCATGTGATTACAAAAAAATTGCTTACACAGGAAATTTAGCTGAAAAGGGGTTTCAACCAAATAAGTATTTTAATTTTTATTATTTTTTTATTATATATTTTATATATTTTTATTTTTGCAAAAGGGAGTGGATAATTTTTTTGGGGGGGGAGATAGTGATTTAGTTAATTATGGACTTGTGACAAATGCAGACATTTACCAGTGTTAGATGCTTTTCTAGGATCCTAAATGTAATGGAATTTGACAAGTGATTAATCCATAACGTGGCATACTTGTTGTATTACTGCTATGGTAGTGCTTGGAGACCCTGATTTGTACTGGGGCTCTGTTGTCCGAGGCCTTAAAAAAAATTCCTATTTATTTTTGGAAAAAGAATTCCAAGTGGGGAAGAAGTCCATGTGCCAATGGGATTTTTGTATGCATTTTTATTGCTGAAGATACAGCCCGAGTCAATGTGCTTGAGAAGTAGGTAGTAGTGTGTGTGGAACTAAATCCTCACCCCCAGGTTGTGTAGTGGTGGTAGACCTGCTACTATTATTACAGCCTCAGGGTAATAGTCCTGCATCCATCCCCGGATGGCGAAATTCAGCATGGTTCCATTGTTCATTACCCCCGCTTCCAAAACACCCCTTCATTGCAATAGTTAAAGCTCCATGAAGCGCTGTTCTGCAGCAAGCAGGCTGTGGCGCATCCCTGCCCTCCTGCATTCCAAGTCCCTCCTCTTCAGCAGAACTTTGTTACCCAGTCAGCGGGGTGCGCCGTTGAGGCAGGGATCTCCACTAGGAGCTCAGTCATGCCCTCTAATACCGAGCGTACACCTGTACTTTGGGCCCAATCGTGGAAACACACATGCACATACTTTAAGCATGTGAGTAGCCCCACTGAAGTCAACGGGACTGCTCACCATGCATAAAGTCCAACTCGGGTACATGCTAGGAGGATCAGGATTTTCTTTTTAAAATGAGCTGTGCTTATACTTGGTTTGGGTTCCAAAGAATTCTTAGAGAGAAACGCCTCTCACAGCTGGAGCCACTGCTGTGTATCATCTGAAAGGCCAGGGCAGCGCAGCAAGTCACTGCTGCTGACATCTGTGAAAATTTCACACTTACACAAGCAGATCCTTGAAAGGACAGAATTTGGCCATAATACTCTTCCATACTTTTGTTTTCCCTTCCCTTGCCTTTTTTGTTTCTTTAACTGTCTTTGGTAAAATAACATTTGAAACCACAAATTAAATTAAATTGTAAACAACAGGAGGGGGCAGGCTTAAACTGACAAAAGGTAGGGAAATCAGACTTGCTCTAAGTCTGAACCTCTGTTTTTAACTCACGGTACATGCCGGAAATGCAGCACATGTAAAATGCATGTAAAATTACCTAGTGTTAATGATCCCTGGTGCACCGTGGCACAATGGAGAAAACAACAGAGATTCATATTGTAACCCTCTGTTGTCTGGCATAGATTAGTTTTAAGCCAGACCCCCAGTGCTGGTTTATATTTTACAATTGAAAGATATTAAAAAAATAGGATTTCTATCAATTGCTATTATGTTAATACAAAAATTTATTTTTGCTCTGGAAAGAATTACAATGATGTAAAATGATCAGTGTAGCATAAAGAAGAAATATACAGTGATGTAATTGCAATATTTCCTACAGTAATCAAAATCAAATATTATAGTGACACATGGCTACAAACAGCTAAAGATGTTTCTGATACAACGCTTTGCACTGATCACTGTAACAGGGTGGCTGGCCTGTGGGCAGGAGAGCCTGGGGCTAAGCCACCCCAGATTACAGGATGAGCAACACCTGGGTTGAATCAGGTGATGCAGGGTAAAAAGAGCAGGCAGCTGCAGTAAAGGGGGAGGGTTGCCAGGTGTCCAGTTTTCAGCTGAACACCTGGTTGAAAAGGGACTCTCCCCAACCTGGTGAAAATGAGTGAGCGAGTAAGTGAGGGTGGGGGAGAGCGAGCGATCGGGGGGGGGGGGGAATGGAATGGGCGGGGCCTCAGAGAAGGGGCTAGGCAGAAAGCTGGAGAAAGCTCTTCAGGCAGGGAGGTTTGGGGGGGCGGGAGACCCTGTCCAAGCATGGAGAGAGACTGCAACGGCTGAACTTGAAAGGCCTATGGAGAAGGACAAACTCCAGGTGGAAGATACTGGGAAGCAGGTTGGCAGACCCTCAGGAAGGAGGGGCTGAGTCCAGCGGAAACTGGGGTAAAGAGTGTGAAAGTTTGTTTTATTTTCAACTTTGTGTTGTTTTGGACTCCTGGGGGAGTGAGAGAGTGAACTAGGGTTGTTGTGGGGGGGGGGCGGGCAGGGGCAGTGTGTCCCCAGTGGCCTAAATAAATGGGACCCCTTGTGGGGAGTGTTTGAACTAGTTTTGAACTGTGAAAAGAACAGGAGTACTAGTGGCACCTTAGAGACTAACCAATTTATTTGAGCATAAGCTTTTGTGAGCTACAGCTGTGAGTTCTTAGAAGGCCCTGAGGAGGGGAGAGGGAAAACAGAGGCAGGGCGCTAATAGAACAGTGGATTGGTTTTCAATCTTTTTTCATTTGTGGACCCCTACAAATTTCAAATGGAGGTGTGGACCCCTTTGGAAATCTTAGATGTAGTCTGCAAAGCCCCAGGGGTCCATGGGCTACAGGTTGAAAACCACTGCTGTAGCGCAACCTTTGGCTACAATCACCCTTTTTAAGTGAGTGTCTGTGTGCTTTATAGACGTTAATTAGATAATTAATCACAAAACTCTTTTAAGATAGGCTAAAGCATATTATACCTATTTTACAGTGCGGTAAATTGATGCACATGGAAATCAAATGATTTCCCTAATCTCTCTCTCTGTCATGGGGGAGGTAGAACCCAGGAATTTTTAGCCTTGAAAAGCCACTACACATTACTACCTCACAGCCATTAAAACTTTGACACATTTCTAGTTAGTTTTTCTGTTATTTTTTTTTGTATATTGCATGCACTTCTAGGACAAAATATTAATGATCTTAGTTATTGTGCATCAAGCTCTGATGCACAAAACATTTTCGTTTGTCTTACCATAATATAATCACAAATATGACACTACTCAGCCATCTGATTAAGTGATGTTGTATCTTTTAATTATGTTATGTTAAAAGTAAGATTTCAAAATATGGCCTTAGAAATAATTAAATGTTGCTTTGTTGAAACCAGAATTAGAAACATAAAAGCCTGAGGAGATTTTCAAAGGAGATCAAGAAGAAGGAATGGAAAGATGCTCTTAAGGGTTTGAAGACTACCCCGTTTCAGCAAAGCATTTAAGCATGTGCTTAACTATAAGCAGGTAAGTAGTCCCAAGTCAATCTAGACTGGAAGTCTATTGAGTTTTGTGGGACTACTCACCTGCTTACAGTTGAGCACATGCTTAAGTGTTTTGGATTGGAGCCTGCATGCTGAAATGAACAAGTAGTTGAATGGTTCAGGATTGTAAATGATGAGAATTTTATTTGCATTTAAAATGATTTAAAGCATTTTAAAATGAAATGTATCTATTGAATAGATATCCTTGGGAAATAAGAGCAGATACATGAAAATGTAAATAGAAATCCTAGAGAAGAGACAATCCTCAAGCCTCTGGTCACAGTATTTCTAATTTTGGTGGGGATATTAGATTAAAATTCTTAGATCTGAATCAATCATTAGTCCACGATTCCATGGCAGATCCAAGACTGGATGGGCTTGTTTTCTGGTTCTGGTTTGGATGTGGCTATAATCTTCCTAGAATATCTGATTTTGTGAGACTTCCACCAGATCTTGGCACTACTGAATGAACTCTGAATGAATGAAACCTGAACTCTGGCTCCAGTACACCTGCAAAGCTACACCCCAAATCCTGGTCTGAAACCAGCCTTTCTGAGCATTAGCTCCTTAGGTTATCTTTAATGAAACCAGATAAACTAGAGGTTCGTGAATATGGTTGTTTCTATTGGCTGAGCTCATTGCACATTCCATTCCCCCCATTGCCCCGCAAGCTCCTTGCTTTCTTCCATTCCCTTGCAGGCTGCCTTTTGCCACCTTTCTATTTTTGATACTACCTGCAACCTCCCCACAATGGCAGGGGCTCAGTGTACCCCCCATATACCACATGGCAGGGAGTTCTGTGCCCTTCCACCACCATTGTCTCCCAGTCTTCGTCCTTATGCCAGGCATTCTGTGTGCCCTCCTTTCCTCTTCCCAGTCAGGAGTGAAGTCTTGAAGGTGTGCCTATGTGCACAGCTGAGCCATAGTAGGGCTGCCTTATTGACCACTTTGCCTGATTGGCCAAGGAAGTCAGCAAGCCCACTCTTAAGCCCAGTAGTGACCACTGATCTCTGGCTGCTCAACGCACATGCCTGCAGCTGCGAACTCTCCTCTGTTTACCTTGCTTTAGTCCTGATCCTGTGCTGCTCCCCTGCTTGGTTCCTGACTCTGGCTTGGACCTTCAGTGCTCTTCCTGGCAGCTGACTCCAGCTCTGACCACTAGGCCTGACTGCCCAGTCCTGGTTTGTGACAATTCCCTATCATACTAGGGTCCCCCATTCTCTCCCCCAGCCAGAGGCTCTGTGTGCCTCCTTCCCCCATACTCCCCATTTTCTCGCTCCATCATCATTCAGAGGGCCTGTCCCCATGTTGAATTAGTGCATGGCAAGCCAGGGGGTGACTCTACAGCGCACCAGCTTGCTGCTCACTAACTCGCCATGTAGACAAGCCTTTATTTCTTTTCTGTCTGGGAGGTAAATAATTCAGGGTGTCAACGTATTGAAACTGTATTGGGACCACAGGCAGAGCTGACATGGTGGTATGCATGTGCTTTGCTGGAAGGTGTAAGGGCTGCCATCAACTGGTTCTTTGATCTGTCCACAATTACAGTGGTGATTGAAACTGCTGGGTCTGTTAGCCAGACGCGAAGGGCTCTATGTTGGTATTCCCCCACCCCACCAATTTTTCCCTTCCAGTGCTCACCAAAATCAATAAGGTTCTGCTCATTACTGCCTAGAACATGCCCTGAAATTTTGGAATTGGTTGCATGCAGCATTCAAGTTATTACATTCCATACAAACAGAGAAATGCAGTCGAGTGTAGGACCTCACTTTGCTCAGCCAATGAAGGTATTGTACACTAAATATCTTTCAAGTCCATTTTAATATAAGATTTCTATAGCGGACTTTGCTTCTGCATTAGCATCTGACCAACTGAACACTGACACTTGTAGAATGCATAACATACATCCCATAAAAAAGGACATCACTTTCACTTATAAGAGACAGGGGGAAAACCTAGAAATTGGTTTTTTTTTATGCCATGATTAGAACTAGTAGATTGTTTTCAGTAAAAAAGCGATTTCAGTGGAAATGGATGGATTCCTGTTTTCAATTAATTTTTTTTGGTCACTTTTTTTGGGGGAGGGGACAACTGAAAACTGCAAAATTTTGGATGGTTAGGTGAAATTTTTGGTATCTAAAAAGTATTTTTTCTTTCATTTCAGTTTTTGGTTGTCAAAAACAGAATAAACAAAAACACGCTGCTTTTCACTGAAAATTGAAATTTTGATGAACACAAAAAAATTTTTATTTTCACTGAAGTTTTTTTTATAAGGAGCAATAAATCGTTTCCCGACCCATTATAATCATGTTATTTGACATAGCTATTATTGCTATATAAGAATTTAGCACTTCATGCATACATAAGTAGGAATAAATAAAAAACAATAAATGGCAGTGCAGTTAAGTTCCAGAAGTCTCTGGATATTAATGAAGTGTGTGTGCGTGTGGGCGTAAAGTTATGGAACCCTTGGGTGAAATTCTGGTTTTATTGAAGTTAGAAGGGGTTCTGCCGTTAATTTCAATATGGTCAGGGTTTTACCCCTTGATTCCAAGGCAGCCAAGACAAAACTCTAGCCTCAGTTATGAAATTGAGCAAGTTATTCATAAATAATAAATCTGGAAACCCTGGCCTGACTCCCAGTATTTACAGTAAATTGTAATTTGTGTAGTAAGCTCAACTCAAGGGTAGAAGAATTGAGAACTTTGGTGGTAAATGCGTGAAATTCTATGGCCTGTGTTATATCGATAATAAATTTTAAGGCCAGAAAAGACTACTACGTTAATCTTGGTTTTTGTAAGATCAGTTAGTATATAGAAATAGAGAACCATTGGTTCAAACTCTTTCTGTTTAAAGGAGCCCATTGACTTTCTCGGGTTAGAGAAAACAGGTTTGGGGGGCTGAGAGGAAAGATTCTCCATGAAGAAATCACTGCATGAATCAAGAATTTCATGAAAGCTTGGAGGGCAGCAGTCAGGGCCAGATTAATCTTTTGTGGGTCCAGCGACAAACATATTTGTGGCCTCCCATGGAGGCAATGGTGCATGGCACGGGGAGGTCAGTCCCTAGACCAAGGGGCCAGCCAGAGGCAATGGGCCTGGCATGGCAGGGGTGGTCCCGCTCCTACCAGACCAGTGCAAGGCCACTATTTACAAACTGGCAGTTGCCAGATGCACAGTGGCCCACCTGGCCCTGTGCTGCCAGCATGCCCCTTCCCCTCGGGGGTGGGCCCATGCCATGCCAGATAGCCCTCTCCCTCCCCCTCCCGCCAAACATCCTCTCCTCAACTCCCTATGGCCAGAGCCCCCCGGACCCACTATGCCCAGTGTGCCCCCCCCAAATGCACAGCGTCCTGCACAACACCACCCCTGCCCAGCCTCCCCCCACAGAACCCCCACTCCCTAGTGCCCCAACACACATTTTCCCTGTCCCCTCACAGCCCAACTCCCCCCCCCACACACACACACCCCAGAGGCCCACTCCCCCATGCCCTGCCTCCTGGCCACACTCATCTGCCCTGAGTTGGGCTGAGACGGCAGCGCAGCCAAGGCTGGTCCTGAGATGGGGATTCGCTCCGGCTCCTCGGGAGTGACACGATCAGCCAGGGCCTGCCCTGGCTGGGCTCCCTCAAGACGCACTTGCCTGGAGGGGCCCAGCCAAGCCCCCCACACTGTTCTCCCCGCTCCCCACCTGGCTGAAGCTGGCCAGGCTTCTGCACCAGTCCCCGGCAGCTCAGCTCCAGGGAGACAGATGGGGGCCCCACATGTGGTGGGAAGCAGAGACTGCCTGGAGCTGGAGGTGCATTGGGGTTCAGCCAGGGGGCAGAGAGGAGCAGGGGGGTGCAGCCAGGGGGCAGAGAGAGTGAGTGGTGGGCGGCGGGAGCCAGTGGGATCTCGGGACGCAGTGCAAGCAGAGCAGGCCGGGGCCCCTTATGAGCATGGGCCCGGCTCCATTGGCCCCACTGTAAGCCCGTCACTGGAGCAGCACAAGTACAGCAGTCTGGTCCGGTACACTGTGCCAGCAAGATATTTATAGCCGGTGTGGCGTACTGGAAAGACACACGAGGAGCAGACCAGCTCCACTCCCTGCCCTTCCACGGAGCTGCGTCTCCTCTGTCTGTACAGCAGCAGCCCCGCCGGAGGAGCTGCTGGCGTCCTGAGACTCCTGGGAACCGCAGCGGGGAAAGGAGCAGAAGGCCAGCAGCTCCTCTGGCGCAGCTGCACCAGCCCTGCCCCCACGGTCCTGTCCTCTGGTGGGGCTGCTGCTGTGTAGATGGAGGAAGCTCTGTGGAAGGTCAGGAAGTGGGGATGGGGGTGGTAGAACTACACCGGAGGAGCTGCAGTTCCAAAGTCCCGGTGCAGCAGGAGGAGGACAGCGGCCCCCACACACAGGTAACATGGGATGGATCATGAGGAGGGGATGGGGAGAGTGTGGGGGGCCCGGGCTGGAGGCGGGGAGGAGTCACATGGAGGGTCACCTGTCGTCTCCCCCCGCTTACACCCCACCCCCGCCCGCACCGGTAAGAAATGGATTCTACTTGCACCACTGTTGGAGGGTCATGCAAGAAAGTAAATACAACTCACTGCATTACAGCAATATGGTAAATACACACGTGCAGTACTTCAAGAGCTGCTTTTTGAATTAGCATTGTACTAATCTATCATAATTATAATTACTTTAGATACCCCTTTGTGCTCCCAGCTTGCTTTGCAAACATTAATTAAAGTTCTTTGAGGTAGGTAAAATTATTAAGAAAGATTAAGATTAATTAAGATTTCAGAACATCTGTAACAGATGTCCAAGACCAACAGAACAAGTCAGTCATTGCCACAGGTGGGATTAGAACTCAGGAGTTCCTAACTTCCAGCCTATGCTCAGAAGACTAGGTCCTGGCCTTCTCTATAGTAAAGACTCTTTCATCTCTTAGGACTAATAATGCATTTATGATTTACCTCACTTCTTTACCTCACAAGGGTGTTGAGAATTAAGAGGGCCCCTCTAACTCCCAATGAATTCACACTGGCAAAACTCACATAGACTTCAGTGGGAGTCCAACCAGGGCTGATTTTTGTAAAAACCCTTTGGGATTCTCGGATGAAAGGCCCTATATCAGAGTGAATTGCTGCTGCTGTTAATTGCATATGGATCACCTCTGTGCATTGGGGTGAAAACATAACTCAAAGTGTTTCTTTAACCTCTTGATGCCAGGATTTGGATTTTCTCAGCTTGCAATATGTTGCAGATAGAAAATCAGTCTGGGCACAGGGAGTTGAAAACTTTTCTCTTTGCAGGTGTAACATTTCCTGCTGCTTTTGTTATACACCCATATAAAAATGTAAAAGGTTAAATACAATTTGCCATTGACAGTAAACACTGTCAACAACACAGGGAATATTGACTGAAAGAATAAGCTGCTGTACCCGAGCACTTTTTAGATATTTTACTATTTTTACTCAGACAAATTCAAGGGTGTGGGTTGGCAGATAAACACAAAGCCAAATAATTTGGTCTCATAGCTGGCAGTATTTCATATCTCTGAATTAGAGCGATGAGAAGAGGGTTACATCTTACAACCTCCCTCTTCACCATTGAAGTAATTGCATTAGAGGAGTCTTATTTAGAAGGAAGGTAAAATAGCAAAATATTTGCTTAAAGTAAGCCTCTAGGAGGAGGCCAGTACAGAGTTCTGGGCATTTTCAACTTTCTTTAATGTCCTAGCTGGCAACCTTGTTTGTGAAATTGACTAGGTGTGGTATTAAGTTTGATGGCACTACAATAATACACATAGTAATAATAATAGCATGCAGGTGCAAGTTCCAGAAATGAGAAAAGCATAATACAACTTCATTGTATCCAATATAATACTAGCATGTCTGCTTTTTCCCCAACATTTTGTGATACCAGTTTACACCTAAAAGCAAGAACCCTTAGTTATAACCCTTTATTGTAAGAGTCCAGACTTTTCAATATGGAGTGCTGTGTGGGCAAATTGCCAGGCTTCCAAGAGGCACACTGAATTTTCATATGTATTTGCATATTGCTTTTATCACAGATTCATGCACAGTAGCATATTATTTGTTTGTACTTAGGTATTTACTGAACGATGAAAGGAAATTAGTTTTTCACCAGCAACAAAAACCTACAGTTAATTCCTCCCCTCCCCCCCGCCCCCTTTCATTTACAGGGAGAGGTTTTTAGGATTCTGTGGGACACAGTTAGCTCTCAGACTTTAAACATTCCTGGACAGCTGTGCCTATACTCATGCCCCTTTATACTTGTATAGTTGGTAAAGTAATCCAAAATCAATTTAGAAAGAGAAATTTCCATCTTTTGTACCAAGAGCAGTTTGAACATACTCTAGTTTACTAGTTATTGACATAATTGACTCTAGTCCATTTCGGTTCACTTTTATTCTGTAGATTTTTATCTACGTAGCCTGTAACAACTCCTATGAAGCTGTCACACAATCTGTTGTATCAAAACTTCCTTACAGGCACTGTCGTTCAGGGATCATTGAAATGATAGACTGTTATGGTCTTTCCTAGTAATGTGTGCTTAGGGAGTCCTTCATTTACATGATACACTTATGCAGTTTTTGGTGAAAAGTAGTTATTAATCCTGCACAGAAGACACATTTTCAATTTAGATAAGACTTGCTATTTTAAACAAAATGTCTAAAAGGTAATTTATCCATCTCAGGGTGGTAGTATGCAGTACAGAGTTCACCCTTAAAAACTTGCCAATTGTTTTAACACCTTAGATAATTAAGTACCTTTACCTCAGTGTTTGCAGTATTGAGAGTACTTCATATAAGATTAGACTGTGGAGCTGCCCTGAGTCAGGGTCAGCTGCCTCAATAGCAGACCAGCACTGAATAGTGTCAGAGTGGCAGTTTAATCCATGTGCTAGTGTGGAGAAGTAAGCTGGGACAGCTCCACGCTGAGTGCCGATTACTGCCCCTTCTGTATCAGCTCAGTCTGCTCACTTTTGTGGGAATCCTCTGCTATCCCAAGCCCACGCAAGAAAGTAAGGGGTGTCTTCTAAGCCCCTTTGCATCCCTATTTGGGACGATAACACAGCTTATTATGAGTAATAAGTATAAGACTATCTGCGGACAGTGCTATTCCTATGGGATCAGTCAATAATATTTTCAATTAACTTCCTCTCCTAGGGTATACTGGTTACAACTATGCATAGGTGTTGGAACTAAGGGTGGTGGGGGTGCTGTAGCACCCCCTGGTTTGAAGTCGTTTTCATTATTTACAGGTTTTACAGTTTGATTCAATGGCTCTCAGCACCCCCACTATACAAATTGTTCCAGCACCCCCTGCAACTATGCAGTGCTGGTTATAGAGCCCAGTTCTGTGGTGGCATTGGGCATTCCTTTACATCCATTGCAGTCTATGACAGCTGAGAGTGCTTGGCACTTTGGACTTTGGTCCATAGTGTTTCTTCACTAAGTCATTTGTAAAAAGGAAACTGGGGGTCTGATTTTGCAAAGCTTTTCTCACCTGAGTACGCCTTTCTCAAGCAGATAGTCCTCTTGGCTTTAATGAGACTGCTAGTTGAGTCAGCACCAGTGTGATTAAGTTGCTGTAGTATCAGGGCCTTCAGGGAGAAACCTAGAGTAGCAAATTATCGGCCTGATCCAGCAAACTGTCATCTCTGTCTCATTGCCTCTAATGGGACTACTCATGAGTACAGCATATTTGTCCAAGTAGTAATTGTAGGTTTGGGCCATATAACTATATGTAATTATTGCCCCTAAACGAAGATCTTTACTAATTTGTTTAACATAGCATCTTCCACTTACCCCCAATGTCTTAATCTTATGTTAACAATGACTGATGCCTTAACTTTTCCAGAACTATTTTGTTTTAATGTCTTACCAAAAAATTAGGTTTTCTTTTTGTAATTTAAATATGGCCAAGGATGACATTTTCTTCTAAAATTGCAATTGAAATTCATAGACAGAGATCTTAGATGCCAGTCTTCTTGCTAGACTCGGAGTGAATTTGCATCTCAAATTTCAAACCCAATTTAAGGTAGTTGGATTGGTAAATGGCCAGGGACCAATGAGGAGAGGGACAGACTAGAATTTTGGCCAAGCAGCTACAACTTATTTATCTGTAACTCAGACAGGATAACTCTTGGAAGGCAGCTTCTCCTGACTGCAGAAGGGAAGGAGGAGAATGGATGCTGCCCAAACCATCCCAGTCCTTCCTCAGTAGAGGCTTGAATCCAGAGCCTCTCAAATTCTTAGGGTATGTCTACACTACGAAATTAGGTCGAATTTATAGAAGTTGGTTTTTTAGAAATCATTTTTAAATAGTCGATTGTGTGTGTCCCCACACAAAATGCTCTAAGTGCATTAAGTGCATTAACTCGGCGGAGTGCTTCCACAGTACTGAGGCAAGCGTCGACTTCTGGAGAGTTCCACTGTGGGTAGCTATCCCACAGTTCCCACAGTCTCCATTGCCCATTGGAATCTGGATTGAGATCCCAATGCCTGATGGGGCAAAAAACATTGTTGCGGGTGGTTCTGAGTACATCAGGCCCTTCTTCCCTCCCTCCCGCTGTGAAAGCAACGGCAGACAATCGTTTCGTGCCTTTCTTCCTGAGTTACCTGTGCAGACGCCATACCACGGCAAGCATGGAGCCCGCTCAGCTCACTGTCACCCTATGTCTCCTGGGTGCTGGCAGACGTGGTACGGCATTGCTACACAGCAGCAGCAACCCATTGCCTTGTGGCAGCAGACGGTACAGTACGACTGGTAGCCGTCATCGTCATGTCCGAGGTGCTCCTGGCCACGTCAGCCAGGAGCGCCTGGGCAGACATGGGTGCAGGGACTACGTTAAGAGTGACTTGACCAGGTCACTCTCTTTAGTCCTGCAACAGTCCTATTCTACCATCTTTTGGTGAGCAGGCAGGCAATATGGATGGCTAGCAGTCCTATTGTACCATCTTTTGCGGGACAAGCAGGAGATGAGGATGGCTAGCAGTCCTATTGTACCATCTTCTGCCGAGCAGCCAAGAGATGTGGATGGCTTGCAGTCCTTCTGCACCGTCTGCTGCCAGCCAAAGATGTAAAAGATAGATGGAGTAGATCAAAACAAGAAATAGACCAGATTTGTTTTGTACTCATTTGCTTCTCCGTCCCTCCGTGAAGTCCTGCCTGAAATACTCCTTGATGTAAAGCCACCCCCTTTGTTGATTTTAATTCCCTGTAAGCCAACCCTGTAAGCCATGTCGTCAGTCGCCCCTCCCTCCGTCAGAGCAACGGCAGACAATCGTTCTCTGCCTTTTTTCTGTGCGGACGCCATACCATGGCAAGCATGGAGCCCGCTCAGCTCATTTTGGCAATTAGGAGCACATTAAACACCACACACATTATCCAGCAGTATATGCAGCACCAGAACCTGGCAAAGCGAAAGCGGGCGAGTAGGTGACGTCAGCGCGGTAACGTGAGTGATGAGGACATGGACACAGCCTTCTCTCAAAGCATGGGGCCTGCCAATGTGGGCATCATGGTGCTAATGGGGCAGGTTCATGTCATGGAACGCTGATTGTGGGCACGGGAAACAAGCACAGACTGGTGGGACCGCATAGTGTTGCAGGTCTGGGACCATTCCTAGTGGCTGCGAAACTTTTGCATGCGTAAGGGCACTTTCATGGAATTTTGTGACTTGCTTTGCCCTGCCCTGAAGCGCAAGAATACCAAGATGAGAGCAGCCCTCACGGTTGAGAAGCGAGTGGCAATAGCTAATAACTAATCCACCTTAACATTGGTTCAGGCAAGCCCGCTTACTCTGGGATCTTCCAGGCTTGCAACCTGGTTAGGCTGCTAGCCAGAAAACATCACTGAGCCCTGTGAAAGTGATTTTGGATCTCTGATTTCAATCTCCTCCTCCCCTTTGGCGACCACAGTCCTTCCTCTCTTGCCCTTTGACCAATGCGCCACCTGTTACCTGCCATCCCTGAAGAAGGGAAAGTCTAAAGCTCCGTTGCCAGGATCCATCATTGAAATCCTGTGACGTGATAAATACGTAACTATGCCTGGAATCTGCACCAAATCTTTACCTGGACATAGACCTATAGACTGATCAGATCCACGCGTAAAGTCAGAACCATGAAGCCAGGCAACTAAACAGACAGAGGATTCAGATAAGTTACCTTTAGGACGTGCACCAAAACTCATCTTGGGAGAGGAGGGCCCTTTGGGAAGGCAGTGTAGTGAGAGATGCAGGATGTATGTGTGGGTAGCTGCTACTTTTATTAGCTTAGCTAACAGTATTATATGGAAAAAGAAAAGGAGTACTTGTGGCACCTTAGAGACTAACCAATTTATTTGAGCATGAGCTTTCGTGAGCTACAGCTCACTTCATCGGATGCTCACGAAAGCTCATGCTCAAATAAATTGGTTAGTCTCTAAGGTGCCACAAGTACTCCTTTTCTTTTTGCGAATACAGACTAACACGGCTGTTACTCTGAAAACAATATTATATGGAGTGATGTTGTAGCTATTTTGGTCCCAGGATATTAGAGACAAGGTGGGGAGGTAATATCTTTTATTGGACCAACTTCTGTTGGCGAGAGAGACTAGCTTTGAGCTGATTCAGAGCTCTTCCTCAGGTCTGATATCACCTCATTCACCTTCCTGGACACTACGGTGCTAATAAGCGATGGTCACATAAACACCACCCTATACCAGAAACCTGCTGACCTCTATTCATACCTATATGCCTCCAGCTTTCATCCACACCACACCACACAATCCATTGTCTACAGCCAAGCTCTACGATACAACCGCATTTGCTCGAACCCCTCAGAGAGAGACAAACACCTACAAGATCTCTATCAAACATTCTTACAACTACAATACCCACCTGCTGAAGTGAAGAAACAGACTGACAGAGCCAGAAGAGTACCCAGAAGTCACCTACTACAGGACAGGCCCAACAAAGAAAGTAACAGAACGCCACTAGCTGTCACCTTCAGCCCCCAACTAAAACCTCTCCAATGCATCATCAAGGATCTACAACCTATCCTGGAGGACGACCCATCACTCTCACAGATCTTGGGAGTCAGGCTAGTCCTTGCTTACAGACAGCCCCGCAACCTGAAGCAAATACTCACCAGCAACCACACACCACACAACAGAACCACTAACCCAGGAACCTATCCTTGCAACAAAGCCCTTTGCCAACTGTGCCCACATATCTATTCAGGGGACACCTGCACATCTACCAATGTGATATGTGCCAGCAGTGCCCCTCTGCCATGTACATTGGTCAAACTGGGCAGTCTCTACGTAAAAGAATAAATGGACACAAATCAGATGTCAAGAATTATAACATTCAAAAACCAGTTGGAGAACACTTCAATCTCTCTGGTCACTCGATTACAGACCTAAAAGTTGCAATTCTTCAACAAACAAACTTCAAAACCAGACTCCAACAAGAGACTGCTGAATTGGAATTAATTTGCAAACTGGATGCAGTTAACTTAGGCTTGAATAGAGACTGGGAGTGGATGGGTCATTACACAAAGTAAAACTATTTCCCCATGTTTATTCCCCCCCTCCCCACGCTGCTGTTCCTCAGATGTTCTTGTTAACTGCTGGAAATGGCCCACCTTGATTATCACTACAAAAGTCTCTCCCCCCCACCACCCTCCTGCTCTCCTGCTGGTAATAGCTCACCTTAAGTGATCACTCTCGTTTCAGTGTGTATGGTAACACCCATTGTTTCATGTTCTCTATGTATATAAATCTCCCCACTGTATTTTCCACTGAATGCATCCAATGAAGTGAGCTGTAGCTCACGAAAGCTTATGCTCAAATTGGTTAGTCTCTAAGGTGCCACAAGTACTCCTTTTCATTCACCTTGTGTCTCTGATAGTGTTATGGCAGCCTACAGCACATTTGTGTTGAGCAGTCTTTAGATTCATGTATGATTTTCTATAGTTTGTTTGCATAAAAGCACCTAGAACTACAGAGAGGAGCTTCAAAGACATAAAGCAAATGGATGGTATCAATTTTAGTAAAATTATTAAGCCTATCCTGCAGTCTTTATTTGCATGAGTAATTCTTATTCACACAAACCGTCCTATTGATTTCAGTGGGACGATTTGAATGAGGAAGTGATATGGGAGTATAAGGTTCAGAATTGGCTCATCTATTTAAAACTGGTGTATACAGCAACAGAGCGTGCAATAATTTGGTTATACCTTTAAGTGTGATCTGAAATTAAGAAGTTTTATTTTGGAGCTGTTGCTCTGAGTAGAAAGTATTGATATTTGTCAATGAATTTTGAGGTAGAACGTTCAATGTATCGTCATGCAGGAATTTCTCTCTGACCATGAGATATACTCAGCAGAAGAATGACTTTTATCACCACTCCGGAACAATATTAAATTGTTCATTTCAAGAGCCAAAGGGACTGGAATCTGCTTTTTAAGGTAAAATATGTAATTCATTTTCTTTCTCAGTGTTCAACTTTCTGTAGTCTGAGGTGCCTAAACTGAGAAACATTTCATTTGAGTATGTGATATGATTAATTTGTATTTTAATTGTACTTTGACCTAGCATAATTGACTTCAGTGGGACTACTTGAGAGTAAGGCCCCAATCCTGAAAACTGCTCCACGGGCACTGGCTTCCAGTAAAGGCTTCACCTGCATGGAACAGTTTGCAGGACTGGGAGCTAAAATACTACTCCGTGTGAGGAAGGGTGGCAGAATGATAGTAAATCTGTCTTCTGCCAACCTAATTTCCATGCCTACAGCTTTGGAAACGTTAGGGTTTTTTCTGCTTTGTACATATGACGCTGGAATTTCTTCTTTGCACTTGGTTCACTTTCAGTTTTAGCATTCAGATAATTGAATATAAAATCAGGGGAAATGAATTATTTCAGAGGATATTCTGTTTTTCGGTCCACAGGCTATTGGTTATGCATAAAAGCTCTCAGCATTTAAGATGGTAGAATGTTCTCATGTGAGTGTCCTCTAAGACGAGAAAAATTGCAAAGCAGGAAAAGAAATTCTGAAAAATACAAACAGATGAACGAAGTGTCCCTCCCAAAAAAACAAAACTTATGCTAGCAGTTGAAAAATGTTCTGCATCAGAGCTGTATAGTAGCATTAATGCAAGATAGCATAATACGTATCAGTCAGGAGAAGTGCATTGTGGATGAAACTCGCTCCTGTTTACTTCAAGGGACATTGACTTCAATTAGATCCTGTTTGAGTAAGGTGTGGGTGCAAATAGAGGGCGAGATCATGCTATTTGCATACAGCCCATAATAAGGAACGGTGCATAGACACCTCACCCCCAGGGGAACACACAGAGGTGTTGTACCTCAAAAGGCACAATTCCTTCCTGAGCATCTGTGTGCTCCACCCAATGCCTTTATGGAGAGCAGCATACTCTCCTTCATGGCAGGCAGCTTTCCAGGTCAGCATATAGAAGGTGAAACTGTGGCTCTGCCTAATCTCTGCTCCTCCCTACTCAATTGCACCTGGGGATGAAACATCAGGGCTGCAATTTTACCACATCAGGGGGTAAATCTTTACTAGTTCCTATTTCCCTGTGCAGTTGCATAAGGGCTAGTCATAGTCTTGTCCTAAATGAGGCCCTAAGGGTTTGACCTGCAGTCAGTATGGAATTTCATGTTAGGAATATTCAGTAAGCACCTGGCTTGACCTGAAAAACAAATGTGGTAACTAGCTAAACACCATTGTTTTCAGTTCTAGTGGCTTTCACAAATCCATAGTAAAAGGGTAGCTGTGTGGAATGAACAAGAGACTCTAAAAATCACTAGGTTTGGAGACGTTACCTTTGGGTTCAAACCAGGCTAATTTGTAGTTTAAAACCACTGCTAGGAGAAAGCAGATTGCTTAGCTGACTAAGTACACCAATTAATTGTAGTCCTGATTTACCGGGGGGGGGGGGGGGATTGAACAGAATTAAGATATAAGGAGTACTAGTGGCACCTTAGAGGCTAACCAATTTATTTGAACATAAGCTTTTGCGAGCTACAGCTCACTTCATCGGGTGCATACTGTGGAAAATACAGAAGATGTTTTTATACACACAGACCATGAAAAAATGGGTGTTTATCACTACAAAAGGTTTTCTCTCCCCCCACCCCACTCTCCTGCTGGTAATAGCTTATCTAGAGTGATCACTCTCCTTACAATTGGTGGTGGTGGGGGGGGGAGAAAACCTGGATTTTTGCTGGAAATGGCCCACCTTGATTATCATACACATTGTAAGGAGAGTGATCACTTTAGATAAGCTATTACCAACAGGAGAGTGGGGTCGGGGGAGAGAAAACATTTTGTAGTGATAAACTCCCATTTTTTCATGGTCTGTGTGTATAAAAAGATATTCTATACTTTCCACAGTATGCATCCGATGAAGTGAGCTGTAGCTCACGAAAGCTTATGCTCAAATAAATTGGTTAGTCTCTAAGGTGCCACAAGTACTCCTTTTCTTTTTGCGAATACAGACTAACACGGCTGTTACTCTGAAACCTGTAATTAAGATATAGAAACACTTGTGGAAAATTATGGAAATAATGTCTGACACTTGGGAGTAAAAATGGGAATTTTCTCTTGAATGAATTAATGACAGTCTGGCAGAGTTAGATAATAGTCTTAGCTTCATTATTAATTTCTGTTAGAATTAAAATTGATATGTTTTGAAATTGATATATCCAAATATTGTAATGAAGAACTAGATTTAGATATTTTTGATAGCAAAGTCATACATTCTTCAAGATTTGTGCTCAGATCAGAAGGCAGGAGACCACTGGATGTAAAGATAAAACCAAAGGCAAAATCTGGCCATGACACAAGGGAGGGAAATAACTAATCTTTTTCAATTTCTTATGAAAGGACTCAAATGCTCAAGCTTACATGAAAATATCTTCTTCCAACCAACCAGATATTGGAAGCCATAACGGTGTGAGATCATGAAAGAAAGGGTTTAGCCTTGAATATGTTCTCCTTTTAAAGAAGAGATTCTAAATTCTGTTATAAAGAAGGAACAAAACATAAATAATAATAGCCATGAGACCCTAAATTATCAGAGTTGCCTGGGATTGAGCCACACAACTCCCATTAAAGTCAGTGGGAGTTATGAAAGTCTAGTGCCTAGATGTCATGCAAACTCTGAAAATTTAGAGAAAAATGACAATCCAGATAGTGGAAAATAACAAATATATAAAGTAGCAGACAAGATATTACATAAGAAAATGAGCAAAATGTCTGAGAAAATGAGCAAAATGTCTAACAAAATGAAAAAGCTGATGGAAAAGAGAAGGTGGATGGAAAAGAGATGATTGAATACATTGAGTTATGTAAGATTGTGAGAGAATTCATAGGGTTTCAGAAAATACAATTTCATCAGAAGCTGAAGGAAAATGAAAAGGAAGACAGCAGGTGTAATTGCTGTGAGGAGCAGCTTCCTGCTGAGACAGGAGAGTTTTACCATCAGCTCTACAAGAACACATCCAAACAAATACAACGAACATAGAAAAAATGTATAATAAAATCAGAAGGTAGGACAAAAGGGCATAAGCAGACATGCCATATACACTAGAGAAGAAGCAGAGCAAAGGATGACTAGAATGACAGTAGGAAGAGATGTGAGAAAATGACCTGTTCACAGATATTGTACAGTAGCAGAGGAAGAAGACAAGTAGAAGATGCTTAGACTATATAAGGATAAAGAATATGGCAAACTATCTAATATATGTGCACAATTCTTCTTTTAAGACCCTGATTGCTTTTTATTGTTCTTAAGATCCAAGGGTTTGGGTCTATGTTCAACTACGCAAATTGGTGAGGATTTTTATCAAGCCTTTCCCAGGAAAGGGGGTGTAGGGCTTAGGGGGATATTTTTGGGGGAAGACGTCTCCAAGTGGGCTCTTTCCCTGTTCTTTGTTTAACACGCTTGGTGGTGGCAGCATAGGGTTCAAGGACAAGGCAAAATTTGTACCTTGAGGAAGTTTTTAACCTAAGCTGATAAGAATAAGTTTAGGGGGTCTTTCATGCAGGTCCCCACATCTGTACCCTAGAGTTCAGAGTGGGGAAGGAACCTTGACAGACCTACAATCTTAAACTGCAACAGAAGAAATTAAATGTGAGGGAAAACATTAACTATCAAAAGTTAGGCATTGTAGCACATTGCAAAGTGAAGATGTGGAATTGCTATCACTGAGGATGTTCAAAAGTAGTCTAGACATTCACCATTTAGTCTAGATTAGGAATAGTGAAATCAGTGCTGCTGGAATGCCAGTGGCTGGACTAGAGGGTCTACAGAGTTCCATTCTGACCCAATGATTCTACTATGCTACGAATCTCTGAAGAGACTTGAAGAAACAAGTAACAAAGACAGAATGTATGGTAAATGGAGAGTTGCTGAAGCACAGACCAGTTCAATTATGAAGACATACTGGATTTGCTTTTAGACAACATAAGCATTAACTGTGACATTTTAGACATGAAGACGAGCTCTGTGGACCTTGAAAGCTTGTCTCTTTCACCAACAGAAGCTGGCTCAATAAAAGATATAATCTCACCCACCTTGTGTCTCACATTTTATGGATTAATTTAACCTTCGTGTTAACCTGGCCTTACACCATGATGAGCAACTCCACAAGTAGTGCTTCACAAGTAACTAAAAACTGATGATTTATAATTGTGTTGATCACTGGCAGTTGTCCTGTGGGTCAGAGAGACCATTCATCAAGAAAATAGGAAATAATTTGGTGTCACTTGGCGATGGCAAAATAATTGTTACATAATGGCCTAACTCTCTCAACTAATGAATTGAGTAGCGAATAAAATAAAAGATTGTTAAGGCTATAAGGCAAAACAAACTGCAAAAAGACACAGAACAGTTTGCGAGAAGGACAAACAGCAGGGCACACAGGTAAAGGTTTTGAATAGATGCCAAAACCTAGTAGGCACAACAGAGATAAATAAAATACACAGTGAAGATGCAATATAATAAAATACTGTAATTTGGACTGTCAGCGTGAAGGTAGAGAGTTCCGAATAGAAGAGACTGAGTTCGCTTTTATGGGATATTTAACCATGAACCACCAGAAGCTGAAGCTGCTGCTGGTAATACATATTAAAAACAAACAAACATATTGTTGGCAGAAATGTTATAAAATCACCCCATAAACTTTTTGGTTGCATTTGTTGAGTTTGTCCACAAAGTAACTGCAATTTATTTTTTTGAAGACTGCATTTATTGCCATCAGAAAGAGTGGTAGCTGGCATGCTGTGCCCCACAATATCCCAGACAAGAACTCTACTTCCTTCTACATATTAAGGAATGTTGTTTTGACCTGTATACACTTACATATAAGTATATTGGATTATCAGAGGGCCCCTACAGAGGAAAGACTGACACAATGATCAAGAAGCCCTCTGAATAGCTCTTGCAACACTTTGTCTAAATTGTCCTATTTAGGAGCTGAGGTTAGCAAACTGTCCTGAAGAAGAGATGTGGTTCTGCTCTCTAAACCCATCAAAGATTTGTGTGGCTCTCAGGGACAGGCATGATCTGTAAATGTCTGGTGCCTTAATACAGCTGCCCTGCTGGCCCCACTCTTCCCCTGCCAGCACAATTTCTTCTGGAGCCATGCTGTTGCCGGCTGGCTGCCCCCATGGTTATGGAATAGCTGTCGGTGGGAGACCAAGTTAATGTTCATACAGTCTGAAGCAGCTTTAATTCCTGATCAAATATCCACTTGGAGAGCCACAGGGCCAGCAAAAGATGCTGCTGCAAACTGTTTTTGCTCCACTATCCCACAACTATCTGTAGACACACTATTAATCATAGGAACACAGGACTGCGAAGCGTCCCCTATTCCAATCTGCAGAGAATAGATCTGGAATCTCCACCACAATAATGTAGTCCATGCAAATTAGAGATGGGCAAAATTTTACAGCCATAGTCTCTCTATTTTCCCATTTCTCTCATGAGTCTAGAATAGCTCTCTGATGTGTGTCTTTGAGTATTTTGTCCAGTCTAGTTTTAAATGATTCAAGTGATGGGACTTTCACCATTGCCACTGGGGGACTATTCCATTGTTAAGAGACCCCACTGATAACCAGCCGTAATTTTTTTTTTCTTGCTCAATTTGCTCCCATTATGCCTAGTTATATACACTTATAGTAAAGGTAGCAATGTTTTCCATTATTTTTGTTTTAATATATTGGGTGTACAATAGCTGACACATTTAATTTCATTCCATAGTTACGCTCTTGTGAAAAATTCTGGATCATAGTGTCTACAACCATTTATGAAACACATTAATCATGAGTGTAAAGAGGCAATGAATTCAGTGATAAAAATAGAATGCCCCATAAAATCTATAAAAATAATCCCCCATTTGTCTTTCAAAGTTGCATATTAAAAATACTTTCAAGGATTAAATACACACAGACAACAAAAAGTATTCAGCAACAAAATTAAAAAATTTTCATTTTAAATGTGTATAACACAATCTAAATGTGCAACCTCCTTTCTCCAAAGGAGATAGCACCTGAGGTGGTTGTTCTTGTATATGTTCCTTAATGAGTTCTATGTAGGTTTAGCTGATTTTTAGTACTCTTCTGGAAAGGTCTGTCACCAGTTCTTGCCTTTAGCCAAATTTTGCTGCTGTTCTTTCAATATCTGAAGAGGCGATTACCTGCTGTGAACAAATCTTTGACAAATGAAGAGGAAAAAGTGGGTGCTCTTCTATGCTCTCAATTGTTATTGTATAAGCTCTGTGTGTGTCATTTTTTTGGGCGGGGGAGATGAATATTATAATTTTATTCTGTTTGGTGTGTTACGGAGGTATGTGTCATTCATGGTACACTTAGCACTTTTTAAAAATAGGTTTTATGCTCTCTGTAGTTTGACACGCAGTCTTAGAAACTTCCTTCACAAACTGGAAACCAATTCTGTAGACTGGAAGTGTTGGTAAGCGCTTTTCAGTTACAGAAATTCTCAAATAGAAGAAACTTGCAAGATGAGGTTGTTTCTTAGCATAGAAGTCTCCATCCCTCTTGCTGGCAAGGCAGCTCTTCTTCCCCCAGAGCACTCTGCAGTTCAGTTATGTCCTCATTTGCATTTGCTCTCCCTTCCACTCTGAAGGGGAGGGGCCAGGGGCTAGTCAGGGAGTTGGGCTGGCTCCTCCGCAAGCCTGTCCTGACCCCACTCACTGGTAGGAGCTCAGGAGCCAGAGGGATGGGTCCTGTGGGCTGGATGTGGCCTGCTGGCCGTAGTTTGCCCCCCTCTGGTTAGGGTGACCAGACAGCAAATGTGAAAAATCGGGACGGGGGTGGGGGGTAATAGGAGCCTATATAAGAAAAAGCCCCAAGTATCGGGACTGTCCCCATAAAATCAGGGATCTGGTCACCCTACCTCTGGTCCAGGTCAGCATGACCAAAGTTATCACTGAAAGGCTGATGTGTGGTCTTTGTGAAATGAATTCATGATTTTAGTCCACCTCCTAGATGATGCACATTCACATGACAATAGCCAGTACTATAGAGAGTAGAAACTCTTGCTGGCAGCTTCTGTTGAGACCAAAAATATGACATTTCTTAACCTGATCTATACTGCAAACTTATATTGGTATAACTATGTCGCTCAGGGGTGTGGAAAATCGGAGCTATACTGACCTAACTCCTGTTGTAGACGGCACTATGTTGACAGGAGGACTTCTGCCTCTCGGAGGTGATGAGAGAAGCTCTCCGGTGGCTGTAGGTAGCATCTTCTCTACGTGCTACAGCTGCTGCAGTGCTGTAAGTGTAGACAACCCTTAGAAACAGAACTTTTCTGATAGTGGAAGTAGCCCCTCAGAGCCTGACTGAGACACATTGGACTTGTCTATGCACACAGGTATTCACCAGTTTAACTAACAGTGTGATTTTTGTACTGATTTTGTTGAACTGGTGCGGCTTTGTGTATGGACATTGTTACATAGGTTTAAATTGGGTACACATTGATTCAGGGACAAGCTAAACTGATATAAGCCCAGTTTAAACCCATGTGTAGCGTCTGCACATTATGCTGCACCGGTTTAACTAAATTGGTGCAATATCACTTCATCTTTAGTTAAACTGGTGCATACTTGTGAGCAGACTATGCGATTGATGGGGCAATGTGGGGAAACTTACAGGTATAGTTTGTGCAAAAGCAGGGTCTTATAAATAAACAGAAGTCTTCAGTTTCCCAGCTATCAATCTAGCACTTTTTGCTACCATTAAGGTCCAGATTCTTAGCCACTGTAAATAGATGTATCTCCATTGACTTGACTGGAGCTACATTGCTTTACACTAGCTGAGAATCTGGCCTTTCGTTATTTTAAAATACAAGTTGAAGTGTTTATGATTCTTGCCTGTTTTATGTTTTTAGAAGATAACCCCCCCCCCAGTATATTTAAACATTGCACACAAATCTACATTTCAAAGAGTGATGGAATCTGTGATCAGAAACATTTCTGATTAATTTATAAAGAAGAATATGATATTTCTCCCCTCAGTATATTGGAAACTTAAATTTAATTACCAAGAGGTATAATAGGTTATGGAAAATCATTCTGCAAGTGGAAGTAGAACTCACAGTACAACAACTGAATCCTGACCTGGCAGAATGAAGAACTGTGGGATTACATTGAGCAGGTTAGGGATCTTGTTCAGAATGTGGACCGCAGAATCCAGAAAACCAACTGTAATTAAGTGATTGCTGTACATACTGAGAAAAACCTCCTTTTGTGTGAGGGAAAATTGTGGAAATTCTGCCCTTCTTTGTCTTGATGGTAAAAAGAGAATTTCCAAGTTGCACTGGATGGTCCAAGAGACAGGATCTACCAGCTAGTCCAGGTGATAATAGTTATAAATCCAGTACACTTTTGGCACTGGGCGAACCAACTGTTAATAAATAGGTTGAGATAACTGGGGAAAGCTGGGATTCAGTAGATTACAAAACTCAAATGTTTTTAAATACACTTGGCTAATGCAAATCCAACTCTAAAAGGAAATAGCTTTTAGCAATTGGTTCCAGATGTGCTTGTAAAAGTTACAATCAAAAGATAATGAAGTTGTAAATAGTGGGAAAGCTTTTCTTCATCAAAGTGAGAGTTCCTTTACTCCTGAACTGATCAATTAGCAGAGATAAGGAATCCATATTGGGAAGAGCAATTCTAAACCCTGTTGCCCATTCTGTAAGTTACCTGTTTCAGGACAATCAGACCCTGTGCCAGGCAGATCCTCTTTCTGATGAATGAAAAGCCTACACTGAGTACATAGACCACATGATTTTAGATGAACTGATCAAAGCTATCAAGTGTTCTCTTAAGTATCTGATTGAAAACACCAAGACATCATTTAAGTCCACTCCGTTATTTGAAGTGCAGCTTGTCCTTAATAGCAGCTAAACCACTTTTAAACCTTCTTTGGATCCTAATGTCAATGGCAATTTCTCTGATGTGGAGGGACTAATCAGAAACATTTACAGAATCACATCATTTATTAACCGAGTTGCTAAACATCTTGGAAAAGACACTTACCAGGTATTATTACTAGCTAGTATCTTTACTTAAACAAACAGTTGACCCTTTCACCAGGCATTTAAATGTGATTGTTTTCCCCACCCAAATCACCTGCATTCAGTGACTTATGGAGGAGTGAAAGGCTTTTACACATCTATTTATTGTGAGCTGTCATTTTCTACATGCCTTAACCTCTTCCTCTTTCCTTCTTGTATTACTACATCCAGTACTTTCGTTCAGCCACCAGAAGGTGCTCTTGAAATTGCACTGCATGTTTTTTGTTTTGTTTTTTAACCCTCTCTAGTTTGCTTGCCGAGCTTACAGCATGATGGCCAGTCCACACTGAAGTCTGGAGCTGGCTGACCTATTTGCAGAGGACAATTACTTTCATGGATTTAGCCTCTGCTTTTGTTTGTGAAGAATCCTCTACCAGTCTTGGTGTTTACAAATGTGTTCATTAATTAATTAGACTTTCGTGAGCAATGATTTATGCAATTGTGTTTCAGCTTGTGTAAATCTTCAGAACTATTTGCTTTGCTACAGCTCTTGGTGTGAGTGTGTGCTCTCTGTGCTGTGTGATTGGTCGCATAGATCACCTGATGTTGTTTCTGCTCCTTGCTACGCAGAATTCGTATTAGCATGAATGTCCACCGCAGTTTCTTTTCCTACAGACAAGTATAGGTTTGTGTGAATGTACACAGACGGTAAATCAAACTGGTTTGCAAATATTAAAACAATTTTGTAGTTTTAATTTGAATGAACATTTAAAAATATTTTGTACCCAGCTTTGGCTTCATTTCCTTTTTCCACAGTGTATTTTAAAGAATCCTTATTGAGGTTACAGGGACAAACCATCCTGATGTGTAGAAAGAATAGTAAATATGGCAGGCGACCAGCTTGGCTTAACAGTGAAATCCTTACTGATCTTAAACACAAAAAAGAGGCTTACAAGAAGTGGAAGATTGGACAAATGACCAGGGAAGAGTATAAAAATATTGCTCGGGCATGCAGGAGTGAAATCAGGAAGGCCAAATCACACCTGGAGTTGCAGCTAGCAAGAGATGTTAAGAGTAACAGGAAGGGTTTCTTCAGGTATGTTAGCAACAAGAAGAAAGTCAAGGAAAGTGTGGGCCCCTTACTGAATGAGGGAGGCAACCTAGTGACAGAGGATGTGGAAAAAGCTAAGGTACTCAATGCTTTTTTTTGCCTCTGTCTTCACAAACAAGGTCAGCTCCCAGACTACTGCACTGGGCAGCACAGCATGGGGAGGAGGTGACCAGCCCTCTGTGGAGAAAGAAGTGGTGCTCGTCCAGCTTTTCTAAATAGTCCCAAACAAGTCTGTGGGGCCGGATGCACTGCATCCAAGAATACTAAAGGAGTTGGCGGATGTGATTGCAGAGCCAGAGGCCATTATCTTTGAAAACTCACGGCAATCGGGGGAAGTCCCGGATAACTGGAAAAAGGCTAATGTGTAGTGCCCATCTTTAAAAAAGGGAAGGAGGAGGATCCTGGGAACTACAGGTCAGTCAGCCTCACCTCAGTCCCTGGAAAAATTATGGAGCAGGTCCTCAAGGAATCGATTCTGAAGCACTTAGAGGAGAGGAAAGTGATCAGGAACAGTCAGCATGGATTCACCAAGGACAAGTCATGCCTGACTAATCTAATTGCCTTCTATGACGAGATAACTGGCTCTATGGATGAGGGGAAAGCAGTGGCCATGTTGTTCCTTGACTTCAGCAAAGCTTTTGACATGGTCTCCCACAGTATTCTTGCCTGCAAGTTAAAGAAGTATGGGCTGGATGAATGGACTATAAGATGGACAGAAAGCTGGCTAGATTGTCGGGCTCAACAGGTAGCGATCAATGGCTCCATGTCTAGTTGGCAGCTGGTGTCAAGTGGAGTGCCCCAAGGGTTGGTCCTGGGGCCGGTTTTGTTCAATATCTTCGTCAATGATCTGGAGGATGGTGTGGATTTCAACCTCAGCAAGTTTGCAGATGACACTAAACTGGGAGGAGAGGTAGATACAGTGGAGGGTAGGGATAGGATACAGAGGGCTCTAGACAAATTAGAGGATTGGGCCAAAAGAAATCTGATGAGGTTCAACAAGGACAAGTGCAGAGTCCTGCACTTAGGACAGAAGAATCCCATGCACCGCTACAGACTTGGGACTGAATGGCTAGGCAGCAGTTCTGCATAAAAGGACCTAGGGGTTACAATGGATGAGGGAAGCTGGATATGAGTCAACAGTGTGCCGTTGTTGCCAAGAAGGCCAATGGCATTTTGGGATGTTTAAGTAGGCGCATTGCCAGCAGATCGAGGGACGTGATCGTTCCCCTCTATTCGACATTGGTGAGGCCTCATCTGGAGTACTGTGTCCAGTTTTGGGCCCCACACTACAAGAAGGATGTGGAAAAATTGGAAAACGTCCAGCGGAGGGCAACAAAAATGATTAGGGGGCTGGAGCACATGACTTATGAGGAGAGGCTGAGGGAACTGGGATTGTTTAGTCTGCAGAAGAGAAGAATGAGGGGGGATTTGATAGCTGCTTTCAACTACCTGAAACGGGGTTCCAAAGAGGATGGTTCTAGACTGTTCTCAGTGGTAGCAGATGACAGAACGAGGAGTAATGGTCTCAAGTTGCAGTGGGGGAGGTTTAGGTTGGATATTAGGAAAAACTTTTTCACTAGGAGGGTGGTGAAACACTGGAATGCGTTACCTAGGGAGGTGATGGAATCTCCTTTCTTAGAAGTTTTTAAGGTCAGGCTTGACAAAGCCCTGGCTGGAATGCTTTAGTCAGGGATTGGTCCTGCTTTGAGCAGGGGGTTGGACTAGATGACCTCCTGAGGTCCCTTCCAACCCTGATATTCTATGATTTATGGCAGTCACAAGCAAGTGCTAAAATCCAATCTCAGATATACAGGCCACCGAGAAAGAACAGATAAAATGTAGGTAGGTCACAGCCATATAAACTATATAGAAGTAGCAGTGTTGTGAAATACATCATGAAGGTTAAACAAAAAACGTTTAAAAAGCAACTAAACCAAGCAACGCTGATGGGAATTGATAATATTTGAGGGACTAACCCTTGGTTGCAGCTAAGGAGCTTCACAGCTCAGGTTGGCCTGGGACTCTGCAGAGGTGGAATAAAGCTCACCTTTCCCCACTTCCCCATTTCCCCACTCCTGGCCCAACTGTGTGCTGGGCCAGTCCCCTGAGTAAGTTAGAACAGCGTGTTTGGAGGCAGTTTGCTCTAAGCTGTACTGGTTCAGGAGGCTGGAATGTCAATGGAATTTGGGGAAGATCTGGTCACATCTCCTGTTCTGCCCCAATAGCCCTGATGTTGGCTGAGGAGGGAGGGGTAGATGGCATAACAGCCAAAAGACCAACTGTGCCACCAGAGCATCCTTCGCATTGTGGCAGGCTCCACAACCAGATTGCATTTGTTGAGCAGCACAAAGAAGCTGCACAGAACCCAAGAAGAGTATATTTCATTAAATTGTCCTTATGTCCTTTGCTGATTTATTTATGTTTGTATTACGGTAGCCCTGAGGAGCCAGTTGAGAATAGGGCCCCATTGTGCTAGCCAATGGCTGTTTCTGCCCTGAACAGCTTAAAATCTAAATAGATAAAACCAGTATTGCTGACCCCACATTCAGATATCACAAGTCAGACCCCCCAAAAGTTGTGAGATCGACTAAAAAATCATTTAATTATTGACAAACCCCCACACATTAACTTCTTTTTATTTGCTTTCTGGTTTCCGAGCCTTTAGGGTGCACTTGGTCACATTTTCAAGGGTTTCTCTGCAACTACGAAGGCTTGACACTTTTTAAAAAGTAAGAGCTGAGATTCTCAGGCAATCTCCTGCTACCAGCAGCTGGGGCTTTAAGAAAACCAGTACATGTAAAGAGATGCATTAAAATTGGGAGAACTGGCAACACTGCAAGAGAGAGACAGGGTGGGGAAAGGCCCACAACACGCAAGCAGAGTAAACAATGTGATGGTTTGGAAAGCCACATTAGTGCCATGTGGTTTGACGATTTTTTGGAGGCTTTTGGGGAGGCTATTGGAGGTTTTTAATTTGGTGGGATAGGGTTTTGTTAGCAGAGGATTAGGTAACCAGAGAGAGGAGAGGAAAGGAAAGGGAATATTTGGGAAGGGAAGGGCGGGGGAAAGAAGGGAGGGCAGCTGGAGAGTGAGTCTTAGGAGAAGAGAAGGTGTGGGAAGGGGCTTGAATACAGCCTTCAGAAGCCAGTCACAGGGTGGAGCCTACAATATGGAGATACTGAGCTTTATGGTCTCCATTGTACCTGCCATTATAGCTTCAGCCAAAATAATCTCTTACCAAGATGACGTAACATCAGTCATCCACTTTTGCTGTCTGTCTGCAGGGATTTAAACCCTTTGCTTGGGCAACAGGGAATTCTTGGTGCTGGGTCTGAGGACCCTGTCTCTGGAATTCAGTCTCTTGAGATCCAGCAGAGGCCGATTCTGGAGGCATTTAGGACTTGGTTGAAATAAGGCTCTTTATGTTTTATATAGGTCAACAGCTTGGTGGGTAACTTCTCAGTGGGTATGGGTAATAACAGTGATATGTTTTGTGGTCAGATGATGACAAATAGACACTGACTGATTTGTTTTTTTTTGTAAGCACTTCAAGATGTTGGCATGATGGATAAAATAGAAATTATTAAACCCCAAGCAATCACGTTCAGTTTATTCAAGCAGCATACAGCCAACCTGATTGCTAACTGGCATGTTGGGTTATTCACTTGCCACTGGGCTAACTTCTTGAGTCCTTGCAGGTATCTTATGGTTTGGCTTCCAGCCCACCTCTTCTTAATTTACATTAAATCACTGGCTCCACTCACCCTTCAATTTTATTTGCACTTAAGCAAGATGTGGATCAGATGGATACCCTGGAAGAAATCATGAGCAGAGTGCAATCGGTCACTGTTAATGTTCAAGAGAATCAAAGCCACTTTAACAAATACAGCTACTTATGGATGGATGATAAATCTGAATTTATGAAGCGGTTCTTGTTCTGTGAAAGATTTCTTAATACCGAGGAGCTGTAATTGTATGCAGAATATGAGCTTCAGAAATGCTTTCCCAAGTTAGCACACTTTAAAGAACAAGTATTTTAGTTTTTGTGGTTTGTTGTATTTCTCTTTCTCATGCTGATAGAACAGCTATGAAATCATTATATTATTTTGTAGATTAAATTAAAAATGCTATATATATATATAGCATCAATATTTATGTAACACTGTACAGGAAGTTAGTGAATTTGAAAATCAGACTTTCAATGGCTGGTCCCCGGTTAATATTAAGCCCTTGAAATGTCTTGGATGAATATTATTAAAAAGGGAGTTGGATGTTTAAGGAACATCTACTCAACCATGTAACTCACAGGTAAGCTACTCTGCATTCTCTTAACTGGCTTTGTTGGAAATTTAATCCTTTGGCCAAAGAAGGGAAAGGAAGACTGGAAGCAAAAACACAGAGTGACCCCAGCTCTGTCATAGACTTGTATGTGACCTGAGGCAAGAGACATAATTTCTTTGTGCTTGAGTTTCCTCATGTGTAAAATGTGGATAGTTATATTTACCTACCTCACTGAAGTGTTGTCTTAATTTATTATTGTTAGTAAAGTGCTTTGAGGTCTTCAGGTGGAAGGTGGCATATAAGTAAAACATATTAGTTATTTCTTATTTATTTTTTTATTCTAATGGCTTTTTAACTTGCCACAAGTACTATGGATTTCTAATGCTTCTGCCATTTGCCTATTATGCGTTTATGGCTGAATGAATACTTAAGAGGCAGAGCCATGCTGGTGAAGGAAGGGGTTTCACCACCTGAGCAGCAGTGGATGGAGGTGTGCTGGCACAACAAGAATACAAACAATAATAAAGGAATAATGAATACCGTACTTTGAGTAACACAGAGGAAAGAAGTAAGAGCTGACCCTGGCTACACTTTTAAAAGGAGTAATTTGCATTCTCCCCAGCTTGATCATCCTGTACAGTGAGTGGACCCTGGCGTTGCATGTCCCCAGTCTAGATGCCTTTCTGGATCCTTCACCACAACCGGCAGTGCTAGCTAGCCCCTCTGCCCTCCTTGGGCGGACCTGGAGCCAGCCCCTGGCTGCCACCTGAGCAGATGCACTGGGAGAAGAAAAAAGGGGAGGCAGGGCCAGATGGTACCACATCCTGCCCACTGAGAGAGCGGCTATAGTGCCTGTGAAATACAGTTCTCATCTTGTAAAAACTTAACACAATGCTTCTACATTTGATTTGATTGCATTTACTTGTTCATTAATATAATTGATGTGTGTGGCTTGCCTTAAGTTTTCACAGGCTCCATGCTAATTAACTGTTGACACTTTCTCACATTATATATCATTAGTGTTACTGAGCTAGAGAAATCCATTCATGAAACTGAAAAAGGTTTAGTTAAGACAGTGAAAGGAGGAGGCTACCTCATTCTGGTTGAAATACTGGAGCATCTGATGGCTATACAGGATTGTCAATCCACATTATAACATTTTCAGACCTTTAAAATCAACTGCTGAGCTACTCAGAACCTATGGGCAGCAGCTACCGAAACAGATCTATACAGAATTGGAGGTAAGGACTCTGTGTAACACACACAACGCTTTTTGTCATACTTGTACCAAAACTTTTTGTTGTTTTTCTACCCTTGTTAGCTTAATTTTGAGAGATATTAAACTTGGATCTGTATTTTTAAAAATCAAACAATGGATCATAGGTCAAAATCTGCAGTCCTTTGTCACAATCTGTGCAAAACTCCCCCTAACTTAAAGGGGTTGGTATGTATGGGGGAGAAGGGGAAGATTCACTCTAGTCAGGATTTCCAGGATTTTGCCCTATGTTCTTCAATTTCCTTCATCATTTTAACAGAGAACTGCTTTCCAATACAGTGTTATCAGTGTACTCCAAGGATAAAGTTACAATGAAAAGGTCTGTGGGTGGGTAGGTGGGATAGCTACCCAAAACAGATATAAATTAATGCTTCACTAAAGAATTAATATATCTATTGAAAGGTGCTTTTCTTGTATTAACAACGCCTCAAGTTACAGAAATGGAAAGGGTTTTGAAAATGTAACGTGTGTTCCACCACTTACGTGTTTTGTTTCCCTTATGCATTTCACTCTGCTGGGATAATTAAACTAGAGTAGGTGGTTCATGAATACATAGATTTGAAGGCTAGAAAGGGACCATTAGATCATCTAGTCTGACCAGTATATCACAGGCCATAGACTTTCACCCCGTTATCCCTGTATTGAGCCCATTCATTTTCAAGTTCTAGCTCTCATGCAGTCATACAGTATTATTGTCTCTCCATTTCCAGGGCTGCAGGATTAGTTTTACATTAAAAAGCCATTGGAATATTTTTTGTAAAAGCTGTAGGCTACTGCAGCCTCTATTGGTTGGATGGGTGCATGATCAGTAGAGTTAAGACTCTGCCCCCCAATGCATCAGCAAGCACAGTTAAGTCTTTGCAAAGGGGGAAATAGTTTGCTGCAGCTATGGTGCTGGTGCAGATTAGTTTCCCCTCTGGAGCTCAGGGGGAAGCAGGAGTCCCAGTCTGGTCAGCTCCTGGGGCAGCACAACTACCCGGTGCCCTTTCCTCAGGGAGATTGTAAAATGATGCTCTTGGCCTTAGTGGCCATGCTGTGAATGGGGTGGGAATCTCTTCACTGTCGAGGCTGGGAGGAAGGAATTCTTCCCCAATGACTCCCTCGGTCATTAAAGGCAGCGGAACGCCTCTGAAATCCCTCTGGCTACCGTAGTGACATGGTTGCCCTGGTATCTGGTGTGCTCCCCATCACAGACTGTAATCCATAGTGGATCTGTTTAGTCACCAGCACTGCTAACAACCTCTTGTACACTGTGGAGCAGACACGAAAGAACAATTCACAGCTAAAACTTTTGGATAGACCAGGGCTACCGTGTATGACTGTGAACTTCCCAAAGTTTAGAAATGTTTGGCTTTAGAGTCATTTCTAGTAAAAACCCAGGGACTGAAAGGGACCCAGATCCAGACACAAGACTAGAAAGAATAGGATATGCCACCATGATCTGGGGCTGACAAGCTATAAACCCAATATGACCCATAATGTTGTTGTTTTTAATTAAATGAATTTCATTGTCCTTTTATAAACATTCTGTTTTTATTTCCACCAATAAGATGATCTTATTATCAGCCTCAAGAGCCTGATCCAAAGCCCATTTCAGTTAATCAGAGTCTTTCCACTGACTTAAATGGACTTTGAATCAGGCTTCTAAATCAGTGAGAATAAAACCACCAAAACAAATAGATTATTGTGTTTTATGGAATTTTATTAATTCATGTAATAACAATAATCACTAGAACTGATAGGGAAATTTAGATTAAAAACAATTTTGATTGACAAAAGAAGAGATGTGGCTAGCTTTTTATGTTTTTCCCCCCACATGTTCTGATTACCTCTAATAATACTTCAAGTAATGCACTGAAATTATTACATGTAACAATATGTATTCAGTATAAAGTCATGTTTCACATGTGCTGAAGAGGATTAAAGTTCAGTATCTTAATTGTTCTGTAATATGTTTATCAAAATAACAAAATCAGTTATTTCAAACTGAGCACAAACTTCTGTGATATTTATGTAAAAAAACTTAAGGAATTTTTGAGTTGCAAAAATGTAGAGAAATGCTTGAAAAATTTAATTTCCATTTTTATGTTTATATTTAGGTTTTAGTTAAATCTTGATAAAAAGGGCAAACATTTTAAAAATGTTCCAAGGCTAAGAAGTTGTGTGTTAATTTCATCTCAATGTTAATTTTTATGAATAAGATACCTAAAACTCAATTTTCAAAGGAGTTTCAACTATGCCGTGGTTTTTGCAGTGGGAAGTTTCTGTGCACAACTGTTGGATTGGGCCCTGATCTTGCAAAGACGAAGTTTTGCGGGATCAGGGCACTATTTGTTTGTATATGCAAATTGAGTAATTTGGTGCCTAATAATCTCATTTGCATAAACAAATATGTTTGAACACACACATGCAGAAACTGTGCACAAATAGTCTGATTTTGTATGTGCTAATTGAAAGGCCACTATTTGAAAAGGTGGGCCATAATCTGTAATATAGGGGTTTGTTAAGAAAGTTTGGTATACCAAAAGTTATGTCAGTGTGAATGGCATGATTATAATATCAGATTGCGTGTTTTACAAGTTAGAACATTCTCTGTGAAACTGGAACCTTGCTTTCATCCTCATTTTTCAAAAGATCAAAGCTCTGTGCATGAAACAGATAGGTTTTGGGTTTTTCCCCCTCCTTCCCCCAGCACAATTTCCAGGAAATATGTCGATCTGTGCTGGGTATGAAACTGCAGGACCTTTCAAAGTGATTGCTTTACTTTTCAATTCTAATCTTTCAGGCAGTCTAAATACTTGTTGGAAAACATGGTTTTACTATGGAAATGTGTTCTTTAATGTGCAATTTATAGACAGATTTCTCTGTGTCCTTATTTATGGGTGTATTGTCAGTAGATTGCTTGTGTTTATTAAGCTTGTAGCCCAGGTAAATGTCAAACCTTGCATCAAAAGAATCAGAAACCCATTTTTCAGCAATACGATTCTGGAAAGGCAATGTGGTCTAGTGACAATAAAGAGCTGGTAGTATGGGGTTCAAGCCAAAGTTGCTCTCAAAAGCATTGTCTGTGCTACCAAAAAAAACCCAACGCCTAACAAAAAACAACTATTTGCTTTTGTGTATCTGCCTTTAACCTGAAGGGATTGACCATGTGTAATGAAACAGTGCTAAACGTGTCTCATCCCTGGGTACACTTACAGCTTCTCTATGTTCAGCATTACTTCAGCTGCACCTGTTTGGTGATGCCTGTTGTCAGCAACAGGTATTTTCTGTAGTGTAGATAAGGTTTGGGGATCTGTGGAACTCAGGCAAGTTATGTGACCTCTTTGGGCTAGAAGAAAAATTGGGAACAAGCAAATCCTTGCTGAAACACAACTGAGTTTCTGTATATGGGAGGGCCAAATTCTGAAAGCACTTCCTATTGGATGTAGTGCTGACTACTGGGAGTTAATGGGAAGTACAGTAACATCCAGTACCAAGTGTTTGTAGGTTTGAGCCCTAAATTATATAAACCAAATAAGTAAAAATCTGTTACTCTTTAAAACCAACCTAATTAATAGTGTGTTGTTGCATAATTGAAGTGTCTGGTACTTGTTTTTGGTAGTGCTGTTTATTTTCAAAATTCAAATACATAATCATGTTCTAACTAGAAAATCCAGAATATTGTAAATACACTTTATTTTTGCCATAATTATGTTTTGGAAATTACCAGGAGTGATGAGTCCAGGTTTGGTACTAAATAAGAAGGTGATTTAGTTGGGGATTGGTCCTGCTTTGAGCAGGGGGTTTTACTAGATAACCTCCTGAGGTCCCTTTCAACCCTGATATTCTATGAAGAGTGAATGATCCAAAGTCAGCTAGAAAAAAGAAAAGGGGTTGCGGAGTGTGTGTGTGTGTTTGTGTTGTGTGTGTGTGTTTTTCTGTGAGGGGCGGGTTGTTTGAGGTATTACTGACCAACAATTTCTGTTTGTAATGTGGTGAGGAATTACCTCAAAAGTGGAAGAACCGTAAAAAAGATTGCCTTCACTGTAAAGCATGAAGTGGCACCTCTGCAGTCCAATGAACTATCTGTTATCAGAGGAAAATGTGTACTTTTTTTGAGGTGAGATCAGTTCTGTGCTCTGAACCAAATGATTTTTCGTTTTTTGTTCTGATAACAAGCTGGTGGTAAGCTTCACTGAACTGAGAAATTGTAAACTCTTAGAAGAGGCTGTCTAAAGATAACAATTCAATGTTTCTTGGTAATGTATTCTGGATGAATCTGATAATTTAAAGCCCACTTCACCAAAATGGGAGTGACACTTGCATACTCTTTATCTTCATTTATGTGTAATGTGTTTCTAATTCAAACGTGGTGCTGCTGTTGTCAGATCAAATATAGATTTTAAATGTTTTATGCTTCTCCACTGGGAATGTTTTAAATGTATGCGGGCTGTCTGTCAGTGCTGTACAGGCTGAATCTAATAAAATTTTAGGTAAATTTAAAGGAAATAAAAGTGTACTTAAAAATGAAATGATTCATGGTTCATGAGATGGAACATATTTAATGAATGGCAGCTAAGGAAAAGTTATGAGATAGTCTCCATGGATCACCTCCTTAACCTCTAAGGAGCCCTACTTCAATAAATACATTGTATCTTTCATGTTAAACAGCATGAGTTTAGCAACAGATTTAAACAGGAAGTCCTATTTAGATTTCCCTTCTAAGCATATGGATAAGGTAAAAATATCTGTTACTTTTACAAATTACTGTGAAACTTCCATCACTGTAAACAGTCTGGGAAACATAGTTGCAGCCTGCGGTCAGTATGCAGCATACATTAACATTTATTGATGTACATAGCCCATTCTTTCAAGCACGCAAGTGCTTTACAGTGTAACAATAAATAATATGACCCAGAAATGGGCTTATCATTTTAAAACAGATCTTTAGACCAGTGTGAGGAAATACTGACTTGAAGAATATTCCCAAATCTTTTTCTGAACTTGTAAATTAAGGTGACATGAATTTCTTCCTCAAAATACCGTAATCTGTAGGTTTGGAGAGGGAGAGTCTAGTTTCATTCTTTTAAAATGTTGCTATTGAAGTATGTTCCTGATTTTTAAAATAAATTTTAATTGCAAGGTTGGTTATGATATAAAACCTAAAAGTGGATGTCTGTTGTTATGTCGGCATTTCCCCCCTCCCATTGGTTTGTTGCTCCAGGGTTGCTTGGGAGAACTGGGCTTCAGGTCTTGATTTATTTTTTTTCATTGGGGTGAGGGGGGAAGTATTTGTTTAACCCCACCCCTTCCAAGCTCCTGGGCCAAATTCTGGTTCAGAGTAGGTAAGAAGCGTGTATCTGCTTATAATGGGACAGAGTACCAGACTGACTGGCCCTTGCAGGGAAACTGGGAGTTGGGAGGGGTAATGCCTCTTGTATACTCAGTGCAAGGGTCAGTCACAATTGCCATCTCTGCACTTGACGGGAACAACTCTAACTGTAAAAGTAGTCGCTGGAGTTGGTAATTACTGACTCAGCTGCATGACAGGAATGAAACACTTTGTGTCCGTGACACATGTCATGTGGCTGGGATCTGGAAATAAATATCCATCTCTTACTGGTACTCTTGAGCGTTACACCTTTGTTAGACCCTCTGTATATCGCTAGAGGTGCACCTTTTGCCAAAGGGATGAGGAAATGGTGAGTCCTGTCCCCTTCTCCTGTCCTTATGTTTGTGCGGAGCACGCCCAGTACAATGGGGAAGCCATCTACACCCTCCCCATAATGTTTCTCTCAGGGGTAGGCACTGAATATATTGGAAAAATGACTTCTTTTCCTGTCGAAACACCTCAGTGTGATGTACTGATCTTCCCCTTTACTCTGGGATGAGATGTAGGTCATTTTCCTATCCCCACCAGTTGGTGTGTCTTCATGACACCTGCTCATGACATAGAAAGGTAGACAGATGGAGCAGAATTCTGGGCAAACCAGTCTAGAGTCTCTTAAAAAGTATATGCAAAGCATTAGTCCATTGTTGGTAAGGTGTTCTAAAATTACATTCTTATAGACCCCTAAAGACATTGCAAAACTGGAGGTTCAGTTAAAAAGTCTTCAGGAAACTTGCAGACCTTTTTGAAGTAAGTATGCCAGAATATAAACAGCTGAAACAATCCATGCCGATGTCATTCTACTGAAGTCTGTGTGGGACATGGTGGTTTTTGTACAGGTAAGGCCTCATCTCTGCAGTTGTGTTCAGAATGGGAAATACAGGCACTAATCTTAATTCTTACTTCCTCCTTCACTTAACAAAAGAGGAGAGAGAACTTCATGATATGAGTTGTGGTTTGATTTAGTTGGAATTAGGGGTACTTTCGACCATTTTTTTAAAGAATTAATAAACCCTTAGAAATAGAATGGGATTAATTTTTATTTAGTGCCATGTAGTCACTGCATGTTTTTTAAGACATTATTCAAATGAGAAAAACTGGTATATTTTTGAATGAACATGTAATAAAAAATGATTAAATAACAGATGCTGGAGAAATAAATCAATATGCTGATGATGATCTGTTTCTGTATCTGATGTTTAGAAAAATAGGGATTCTGTACTTCTCAGTAATGAGCATTCAGGAAAGAATTAAAAGATAAGTTTTTTTGTCCTTTCGTCTTTGCTTCACGGGTGTGTGCGTATCTGTACTGTGTATGAGTATGTACGTCCATAATAGTTAAATGGAAGAATAAGGGGATCTGCCTTTAGGACAAAAGCCTCACATAGTCTGATACAATTATCACCTTGCTATGGTGAGATGCAGGCATAGCTGTGTGATGAAAGATTGTGCAGTGACTGACTTCAGCTTCCAGCATCTCTCCTTCACTTTCATAAAGATTCAAAGTTTCTGACTCCTAAAAACTGATATCTCAGGGTAGCAATAGTAATGTTATGAGGGAGACTCTGGTTCTGTTTGTTCGTTAAACTGTCTAGAGTGGCTCACAACTGAGACTGCCTACCTCAGGGCAGACTGTCAAAGAACAGGGCACAAACTGCAAACTTGTTGAATGTTCTATAGTTGGATTTCACCAACCCAGTAACAAATGTGAACTCCTAAATTACTATAACAGCCTTAACATGGAGTCACAGACAGTCCCCTGGGGCACTCTGGTCAGTCTTGCCACCTGGGAAAGCTTTTCTCTGTGATAGATTGTCCCTTACACCAAAAGTCATAATAATATTCACTTACCCTAGGTCAACTGTACTTTGGATCTCAAACCAAAGACAACATTTGTGCCAATCATATAATAAACAATCTAAAGATTTATTAACTAGGAAAAATAAATAAGTTATTTACAAGGTTAAAGCAGATTAACATACACACAAATGCGTAGGGCCCTACCAAATTCTCGGCCATGAAAAATGCTTCACGGACCGTGAAAAATGGTCTTTTGTGTGCTTTTAGCCTATACTATACAGATTTCATGGGGGAGACCAGAGTTTCTCAAATTGAGGGTCCTGACCCAAAAGGGAGTTGCAGGAGGGTCACAAGGTTATTTTAGGGGGGTCGCAGTATTGCCATTCTTTCTTCTGCGCTGCCTTTCGAGCTAAGCGGCCGGAGAGCGACGGCCTTTGGCCAGGCGCTCAGGTCGGAAGGCAGAGCCCCATCAGCAGCAATGCAGAAGCAAGGGGTGGCAATACCATACTGTGACACCCTTACTTCTGCGCTGTTGCCTTCAGAGCTGGGTGGCGGGAGAGTGGCGGCTGCTGACGGAGGGTCCAGCTCTGAAGGCAGCAGCCCAGAATACCATACCAGGCCATCCTTACTTCTGTGCTGCTGCTGGTGGCAGCTCTGCCTTCAGAGGCGGGAGGGGGCTCAGGGTTGAGGCAGAGGGTTGGGGCTGGGGGGGGCGAGGGCTGCAGCGGGGGGGGGGGGGGGGCTGGCTCTGGGATGGGGCTGGGGATGAGGGTGCAGGCTTGAGGTGCAGGCTTCCCTGAGGCTGCAGAGGGGAGAAAGGTCACCCCCAGCCCTTTCACCATAGCAGCCTGGGCCGGGGGAGAGGTGCCTTTCCCTGGCCGTGGCAGCTCCGGATAGGGTGACCATACAGCAAATGTGAAAAATCAGGACGGGGGTGGGAAGTAATAGGAGCCTATATAAGAAAAAGACCCCTATAAAATCGGGACATCTGGTCACCCTAGCTCCGGGGTTGGGGCTGGGGGAGAGGGGCCTCTCCCTGGTTGTGTGGTCCTTGATAGCCTGCTGTACGGTCGCATAGCTTAGTGGGAACTTAGGGTAGCAGTAAGGCAACCCCTTCTACAATGGGTTGTCAGGACCCTACAATTACAACACTGTGAAATTTCAGATTGAAATATCTGAAATCATGACATTTATGATTTTTAAAATCCTATGACCCTGAAATTGATCAAAATGGACCGTGGATCTGGTAGGGCCCTACAAATGAGTTACATCCTTAGGTTTCAAAAGATAATAGAAAACTTCTGTAATAAGTGAACTCTGTATGTCCTTTAGGGCTAACCCAAGCTAAACAGCTGGGGACCCCATGCTTATGCTTAGACATCTTCGCCCCTCTGTCTTCACTCAGCACAGGGATAACAATTTATCCTTAACAGGTATTTTTATTCCCTTTTCCCCAGTGTTCAAGCTGTAACGGGACAAGGGCTTTGCACGTACCCTCTTCAGGGGTGTGGGAGAAGCAATCAACAAAGTCTTTTGTCAACAATGGCTTGGCTGATGTCTGTTCCTTTTTTCGTAGGGGAGGAGATAATGCTTCTTGTGGAAAACTCGTATTTCACACGTGGTAATGCTTCTCCCCTGACTGTGGGAGATTTACAGTCTTAGTGAATGTTTTTATAGTTACAGAGCAAACATTTAAACATTACCTTATAACACGGGCTACAGATGTTGTAAGTAGGCTTAATACATGCAGCATCCCAAAAGTATTTCATAAAGTCTAAACACACTCTTATAACTTCTAATATCTATTTTAACAATACTAACACTTGGGTGAGCCAGACTTGTTTCCAGCTGTGTATTTGTCACTGTTCAGTGAGGCTTGTCATGAGCTGGCACCGGGTCTGCCAGCATCACACTGTTCCTTTTCTCTAATCTATTTATTCTTTCTGACAAGAGTGGGAATGCTGAATAGGAAAAAGGACTGCCTCACGTAGAAACAGCTACCAATCCAGGAACCTGATTCTTCAGCCACAGGATACAACTAACTCCCTTTTGAGTTCAATGGGAATGACTCGTAGCCTGTGATTGGAGAATAGGGCCCAGATGACTACATAGTGGTGTGATGGGGTCCAGACAGAAAAGAACCATATTGGTGAGCTTCGTCGAGCTGGTTTGGGTTACACTGGCCCTGGCCCTCCAAAGGTTGTGCTCTATCTAGTCCTATTTAGCTTTAAGATTGGTTGTGGTAAGGGGCTTTCCCTCACACTATATCAGCCTTAACCATAGAAGAGTTGCTACTCTGCTATATGAGCCATGCAAGGGCCAGGGCAGTAACTAGGAGGAGTGCAGGGATATGCCTGGAGTGCACATTTCCCCAAATAGAAGAGGTTAGAGTAGGTCATAGCCCTGTCCCCTCCCCCCTGCACATCCACCAGTGAAGCAAGCCTGTGGCATGGGCTGCATCGTCTGACAGGACTGTGCAACTTGTGCAATTCCTCTGTTCAGGAGGGGAGTAGCATGAGCCCTAATCCTTCCTTGAACTCCCTGTGAAATAGTGAGCACCTATTCCGGGCTGTGCTGGTCTAACCCAAAATAGCTAAACAGTTTAGAGATGGATCCAAACCAGACCGTGGCTCTTTACATCCCCAAACTATGGGACAGTTCAGATCCAGATCTGAACTCTCTGGCTTGGTGCTCTTCCTGCTACAACCCACGTTACAGCTTCTCCTCTTCTCAAAAAAGCTAGGTACATGCACCTGTCTGAATTCTGAAGAGATTAATAATCTCTGCAATTCCACTAATTTCCAGGGTTAATTTTTTGAAGAGAGTCTAAGACTGTGATGTTACTAAGTAAAACATCTGTTCTTAACTCAAGTTAGCTCAGTTGCGGTAAAAATCTGAGTAGACACATGGCAGTTTGTGGTTTTCACATGTTTGCAGGCCAAATTAAAGACTAAGCTTCCCCCATAGTTTTTAGTGCCATGTGCTCACTTATATGAAAACTACAATTTGCTTTGTCTTTACTAGGATAGTTAACTCAACTTAGCTAACATGAATTAAAAACACACCCTTTTCTAGTTAAGACGAGTCTAAATGTGCTTGCATAGTTATTGAACACTATCATTTCTATACTGATGATAGAATCTAAAACCTGTTTGCACCCCATATGCACACACAGTGAGGGTTTTATGAATGTGTAGTTTATATGTAAATTCATTTGTATGCACCAGTGATAGTGAGCAAAAATTGCCCATGCAAAGCTGTGGATGTGCAAATTCTACAGCCTAAAATAAGTGGTTTTGTAAATAAAACCCAAGAAATTAAATAACATAAATGAAACCTGAAGAAAAACTTTTTGTATAATTCTTGACATAATATAGCGATTATTGTTTCCATCATAAATAGTCTTTCAAGATGTAATGCTCTCTGACATCTGTGAATCAGGGCCAGGCAAAATGATAGTTTTGAACTGTTCTCTACCTGCAGACACACATTTTGGCCCATCTAATTTTTCCACCTCTTTGGAACAGACCATTGGTCCAACTTCAGTGTTCTGTGTCCAGCAATTAAGCCTACATCTGGTGCTTCACAGAAAGGCAAAAATTAAAACACTTACCCACCTGCGTAATGTACCAAGAATAGATTTAGTTTCTTGAATAGAAGAAGAGCAAGAATGTATTCAAAGCCAGTTAAACTCTTGTTTCCATAATAACTTTTTTCCCTACATGTCTTGTCTAATTCAAATAGACAAGGGTGGGGGAGATGTTGATAAAGAATGTTTCTGAAGAAACCATTATAGTCAATCATGTCAAGAATCCACACAAGGAGTGCTTAAGTAGGCCTTGATAAAATGGAGAGCATCAGCTCTAAGCCTGGAATCGTTATGGTCTATTGTGTTAATAATCTACATGCTAAGAAGTAAAATTCCTAGGCCATGACAAAACAGATACATATTCAGAGCCATTATGGCCTATTATGTCAATAAGACATTTGTTTGAGTCCCTAAGTATTTATTTGTATTATACTGTAGATTGCAATGGACCCTGAGGAGCTGTTACACTCTCTTGTGTGGTTTTAATCTTAAGTCCTTTTGCTACACACTGATAGGTAAATTTTATACGGCATTGTCTACAAAGGGAAAATTGACTGGCATAGCTATTCCAGAAAAACAGTTACTCTATAATTCCACATAATTTAGCTATTCCAGAATAATGCCCCAGTGTGGATTTTATTCTGGAATAATTACCCCACTTCCAGAGCAGAGTAATTATGCTGGAATAAAGTCAAGTTATTTCGTAATAGTGTCTACATGGGGAGTTATTCCAGAATAGCTATAGTGGAACATTAATTCTGGAATAGCTATGCTGGTCAATTTCCCCCTGTAGACAAGCCCTTAGATGCTTCTAGCGAGAGCTTTCCTTTTTGTCTGAGTGTTGTTAAATAAGAAAATCCATGAAAATACTTAAACCCTACATTCACTTAGATTAATGTTTAATCTTAAACAAGGAAATCAGAGCTGAGAGAGCATCCATAAATCTCCTTATATCTGTTTATTTCAGGCTTCTCCAAACTGGGTGATACAATAGTATCGTACAGAATGTGCTGCAGTAAGTAGGCACAGTGTAGTGTGAAAAGAGTATTACCACCTTATCTGCAGCTGTGTGGATGTGTCAAACTTTTATCTTAATTTTTTTTTTTAAAGCTCTAAAGCTACTAGACCAAATTCAGCTTCAATATAAAGGGGGATAGCTTTTTTGACTGCCACGGATTTAATGCTTGCTTACATCAGTGTTGAATTTTAGAATAGAATAGAATATCAGGAGGTCATCTAGTCCAACCCCCTGCTCAAAGCAGGACCAATCCCCAATTTTGCCCCTAAGCCTAAATGGCCCCTTCAAGGATTGAACTCACAACCCTGAGTTTAGCAGGCCAAAGCTCAAACCACTGAGCTATCCCTCCCCCTAAAAAAAAATATCAGGGTTGGAAGGGACCTAAGGAGGTCATTTAGTCCAACCCCCTGCTCAAAGCAGGACCAATCCCCAATTTTTCCCCCAGATCCCTAAAGGGCCCCCTCAAGGATTGATCTCACAACCCTGGGTTTAGCAGGCCAATGCTCAAACCACTGAGCTATCCCTCCCCTGCACATGATGGTCCCTGCCCCAAAGATAAAGTAAATTAAATTACCGCAAAGGGGTAAGTTTTACATTTCATCTAAAGTGCATTTTCTTCAACCACGTCCCCGCATTATTTTCAGTTCAAACCCAGAGGAAAGAGTAACCATTTGACAGTCGTCAACTGAACTAGTTACAGCTCTTGAAGGTCCCCTTTTCACCCGCGTGATTTTGCAGGCCCTGCTTAGCTTATACCACTACCAGCGTCCTTCCCCCATCCCATTCCACTGCTGGTGACTTCAAAAAATTGTTTATAAACCCATCCTGTTTTCCACCAATCTATTGGTTAATGGGGATTATTTGCTGAAGAGTTTATGCAACAAATTTCTACCTCTAGTGTGCTTGCAAACTATTCCCTGTGAACATGTTGGGATTCACAATCGTTTTCAGGTGAGCATTATCCATGTGCTGAGGGTTAGAACATGTGTTAGAATGAATTTTGGTTCATTCTCTTCTGAAATTTAGGGAGTGTTCTCTTTCTATAACACACAGAGTATTTTAGCACACAATCAAGAATATAAATCCTCAGATTATATTTCAGCATGATTAGGTTTTAAATTTTGAAAACTATTTTGTTGCATTTGCTCATTATATGTATTTATACAGAAACCTGCTTTCATCTTCAGCTGCTGCAGTCTGTGTTTATAGCCAATATTGTGTTTATTTTTATTTTTTTACATGAATATTAAAGACTGGATGAAAATTCCATGGAAAGAAATGTGTTGAGCAAATGGGATAGGTAGCTCAGAAGATTTGCAGATTTCAGAGTAACAGCCGTGTTAGTCTGTATTCGCAAAAAGAAAAGGAGTACTTGTGGCACCTTAGAGACTAACCAATTTATTTGAGCATAAGCTTTCGTGTAGCTCACGAAAGCTTATGCTCAAATAAATTGGTTAGTCTCTAAGGTGCCACAAGTACTCCTTTTCTTTTTAAGAATTGCAGAGGGGATCATTTCTCCAATTACTATATTGTGTTACTACTTGAAATAATCTCTCGCATTCTAAGGGCCCTATATTGTACCAGTAGCTAGCTCAACAGTGGCCCTTAGGGGTAATTTTTTGAAAGCAGTTTAGAAATTTAGGAGTAAGAGTCCCAATGACTTTCCATGAGATTTGTGATTCTAAAACCATTAGGTACTTTTGAAAATCTCCTCTGAAACCCATATTTTGTACAGATTATCAGGAAAACTACACAGACATCATAGCAGACAAGCTTCAAGATACACATGCTAGCTCCACAAAAGCAAAACATGGGAACCTTGCAAAATTCTGTATACCAATTCCTTGGGGCACATTGAGGGAATAAAATATTTTTCATTATCCTGGTAAGTGCAAATGAATAGAATATGTCTAGGTTGGTTTTACATGTTTGTTTTGCAAGGCTGTCAAAGGCATCTAAAATTATGAGAGACTATTTACTAGTTCTTAAGATTTCAATAATTTTAATTATTTTCCTAGATACGATGCGGCAAACAAGTGTAGTAATTAGTCGCCATAAATATGAGCCAGAAAAAGTGTGCTGTTCACTTTTGAATATCTGCCCTTTATGTAGGTGTCTAGCAGGGAATTGGAGGCCTTTTGAAAATATAAACTCAATTGTGGGCACTGAGCTCTTGAAAATCTGGCCCAGAATGATTTTGAAAAATTGACCCATAGTGTATGAAGCCTTCAGAGTCCAATAATGTTCACATTGCTTTTTTTTCCATTTTGTGATTATGTCCTAACAAATGAAGACCCTTGATAAAGAAATTCAGACCTGGGATGTTAATGTGGGTTTAGAATCAACTGTTAAAATTTGTTGGCTTTCTTTTGGGCTGTGAATCCCTTCAGAACCCTGCCATCAGGAACAGGCATTGGCAACAACTTATGAATTCAACAGTGGTAAATGTTCTGGCATTGCAAACTAAAAGGAACGTTGATTAAGCTGTAGAATTTTTAGGTGTATATTGGCATCTCAGAAACACCTTGTTTCCTCAGCTTTCCTTGGCATGGGATGTCATGAACGAAGACACCACATTAGGGGTCCTGTTAGCTCTTCAGCTGCACAGAGTGGAAGATGAAGTAAAAATATTGTGGATGAAGCCTTGAAAGAAATGGCTATAGAGGACATAGCTGCAGTCGGCGTTGTACAATAATAATTCACTTATGAAAAGGTAGATGACAAACTGAACCTCTGATGTTTCACAGGTTCTTGTGGAGATTAACCCGATCTAGTGTGTCATGGACATTTCATACGAACAGTATCATAGCACAGGCACTCCTTCGGTATAATCTGATCAAAACCTCGAAGAGACACTACAAGACAGCCAGGCAATGGTTTATTTTTGTATTATCCAGGATTTTCAAGAGTTATTGAATGTTATTTTCGTGTTTTGGATTGTCACCCCAGTATCAAAGAGATTGGGGGGTATTGAAATGATATTGCTCTTGAATAATCAATTGTAGTGAAGGACATGATGTAACTATGGAACATCTTGCCCTATTTTCAAACAATATACAGAATTGTAAGCTAAGTCCACTGCACTAAAACTGTTTTGGTTTCACATAAGTAGTATAGGATTTTCCTGATATCTGCTGGGAGAGCAATACAGCGGTGCATAGACAATCCAGGAAGTTTTTGGAAAGCGTAGGGGACAATTTCCTGGTGCAAGTGTTAGACGAGCCAACTGGGGGGGAGCTTTTCTTGACCTGCTGCTCACAACCAGGGAAGAATTAGTGAGGGAAGCAAAAGTGGATGGGAATCTGGGAGGCAGTGACCATGAGTTGGTTAAGTTCAGGATCCTGACACAGGGAAGAAAGGTAAGCAGCAGGATACGGACCCTGGACTTCAGGAAAGCAGACTTTGACTCCCTCAGGGAACGGATGGGTAGGATCCCCTGGGGGACTAACATGAAGGGGAAAGGAGTCCAGGAGAGCTGGCTGTATTTCAAGGAATCCCTGTTGAGGTTACAGGGACAAACCATCCCGATGAGTCGAAAGAATAGTAAATATGGCAGGCGACCAGCTTGGCTTAACGGTGAAATCCTAGCGGATCTTAAACATAAAAAAGAAGCTTACAAGAAGCACACTGACCAGGGAAGAGTATAAAAATATTGCTCGGGCATGTAGGAATGAAATCAGGAGGGCCAAATTGCACCTGGAGCTGCAGCTAGCAAGAGATGTCAAGAGTAACAAGAAGGGTTTCTTCAGGAATGTTGGCAACAAGAAGAAAGCCAAGAAAAGTGTGGGCCCCTTAGTGAATGAGGGAGGCAACCTAGTGACAGAGGATGTGGAAAAAGCTCATGTACTCAATGCTTTTTTTTGCCTCTGTTTTCACTAACAAGGACAGCTCCCAGACTGCTGCGCTGGGCATCACAACATGGGGAGCAGATGGCCAGCCCTCTGTGGAGAAAGAGGTGGTTAGGGACTATTTAGAAAAGCTGGAACGTGCACAAGTCCATGGGGCCGGACGAGTTGCATCCGAGAGTGCTAAAGGAATTGGCGACTGTGATTGCAGAGCCATTGGCCATTATCTTTGAAAACTCGTGGCGAACGGGGGAAGTCCCAGATGACTGGAAAAAGGCTAATGTAGTGCCAATCTTTAAAAAAGGGAAGGAGGAGGATCCTGGGAACTACAGGCCAGTCAGCCTCACCTCAGTCCCTGGAAAAATCATGGAGCAGGTCCTCAAAGAATCAATCCTGAAGCACTTACATGAGAGGAAAGTGATCAGGAACAGTCAGCATGGATTCACCAAGGGAAGGTCATGCCTGACTAATCTAATCACCTTTTATGATGAGATTACTGGTTCTGTGGATGAAGGGAAAGCAGTGGATGTATTGTTTCTTGACTTTAGCAAAGCTTTCAACGCGGTCTCCCACAGTATTCTTGTCAGCAATTTAAAGAAGTATGGGCTGGATGAATGCACTATAAGGTGGGTAGAAAGTTGGCTAGATTGTCGGGCTCAACGGGTAGTGATCAATGGCTCCATGTCTAGTTGGCAGCCGGTGTCAAGTGGAGTGCCCCAGGGGTCGGTCCTGGGGCCGGTTTTGTTCAATATCTTCATAAATGATCTGGAGGATGGTGTGGATTGCACTCTCAGCAAATTTGCGGATGATACTAAACTGGGAGGAATGGTAGATACGCTGGAGGGCAGGGATAGGATACAGAGGGACCTAGACAAATTGTAGGATTGGGCGAAAAGAAATCTCATGTGGTTCAATAAGGATAAGTGCAGGGTTCTGCACTTAGGACGGAAGAACCCAATGCACAGCTACAGACTAGGGACCAAATGGCTAGGCAGCAGTTCTGCAGAAAAGGACCTAGGGGTGACAGTGGACGAGAAGCTGGATATGAGTCAGCAGTGTGCCGTTGTTGCCAAGAAGGCCAATGGCATTTTGGGATGTATAAGTGAGGTATAGCCAGCAGATCGAGGGACGTGATTGTTCCCCTCTATTCGACATTGGTGAGGCCTCATCTGGAGTACTGTGTCCAGTTTTGGGCCCCACACTACAAGAAGGATGTGGATAAATTGGAGAGAGTCCAGCGAAGGGCAACAAAAATGATTAGGTGTCTGGAACACATGACTTATGAGGAGAGGCTGAGGGAACTGGGATTGTTTAGTCTGCAGAAGAGAAGAATGAGGGGGGATTTGATAGCTGCTTTCAACTACCTGAGAGGTGGTTCCAGAGAGGATGGTTCTAGACTATTCTCAGTGGTAGAAGAGGACAGGACAAGGAGTAATGGTCTCAAGTTGCAGTGGGGGGAGATTTAGGTTGGATATTAGGAAAAACTTTTTCACTAGGAGGGTGGTGAAACACTGGAATGCGTTACCTAGGGAAGTGGTAGAATCTCCTTCCTTAGAAGTTTTTAAGGTCAGGCTTGACAAAGCCCTGGCTGGGATGATTTAATTGGCGATTGGTCCTGCTTTGAGAGGGGGTTGGACTAGATGACCTCCTGAGGTCCCTTCCAACCCTGATATTCTATGATTCTATGTAATCAAGTGTCCATTGAGAAACTGCTGGATGCCTCTGTATTCATTCACTATTTTTAGATCATAATTTTTAAAAAAAGGATATGAATGAAAACATTTTGAGAATGCAAGTGACATAAAGATGACCATACTGGGTCAGACCAATGATCCATCTAGCCCAGTATTCGGTCTTCCGATAGTGGTCAATGCCAAATGCTTCTGATGGAATGAACAAAACAAGACAATTATCACGTGATCCATCACCTGTCGTCTAGTCCCAGCTTCTGACAATCAGATGGTTTAGGGACACCAGACCATGGCTTTGTGTCCCTGACTATCTTGACTGATATCCATTCATGGACTTACCCTCCATAACTTAATTCTTTTTTTAATTCAGTTATACTTTTGGACTTCACAGCATCCTCTGGCAATGTGCTTCCTTCTGTTTGTTTTAAACCTACTGCCTATTAGTTTCATGGAGTGATCCCTGGTTCCTGTGTTATGTGAAGGAGTAAATAACACTGCCATATTTGATTTTTCTGCTCCATTCATGATTTTATTGACTTCTATGATATCTCCCCTTAGTTCTGTCTTTCCTAAATTGAGCAGTCCCAATCTTTTTAATCTCTCCTCACATGGAAGCTGTCTCATACCCCTAATCGTTTTTGTTGTCCTTCTCTGTACCTTTTCCAGTTCTCAGATATCTTTTTTGAGATGGAGCTACTGAAACTCCATGAAGTAGTCAAGGTATGGGCAGACCATGGATTTATATAGTGGCAAGATATTTTCTGTCTTATTTTCTATCCCTTTCCTAATGGTTCCGAACATTCTGTTAGCTTTTTTGCCTGCTGCTGCACACTGAGCAGATGTTTTCAGAGAATTATCCACAATGACTCCAAGAAATCTTTCTTGAGTGATAATAGCTAATTTAGACCCCATCATTTTGTATGTATAGTTGGGATTATTTTTCCAGTGTGCATTACTTTGCATTTATCAACAGTGAATTTCATTTATCATTTTGTTGCCCAGTCACCCAGTTTTGTGGGATTCCTTTGTAACTCTTCACAGTCAGCTTACAAGCTTATGGCTGGGGTGATTGAAGACAAGAAAAGTAATAGAAATAATAGACCAGATGGGGTTGCTTGAAAAATTAAACATCTTCAACAAAGGTTAGATTCTCCTATATTAAGTATGTTCCACAAGTAGAATTCCCAATCAAATCAGTGGAATACCTGCATATAAAGTGGCTGCAGAAACCAAGTCTTATATGTGTAAATGGTAAAGAAATGATAGAAGATGCGTATCTGAGAGATCAGGGCTGGGTGGATACCACAGAAGTTTTCCACAAATGTGTGCCCACTTTTTAAACAAGTTTTGTTCCATTCATGTTTTAGCCACATTTGGGTTTGGTTTATAAATATTTTGGTAGATGAGTTTACTGGCAGGAATTTTTGCTGAAAGAATTAATTTTAAACTAATAGCACAATGTTCGTAGAAAAATATCTCTATCTTAGGTACTCATTGCTATAACATCTGGGCACCTCAAAATCTTTAATGCATTTATCCTCACAATAGCCCTGTGATGTAGGGAAATGCTATTATCCCCAGTGTACAGATGGCAAACTGGGACACAGACTAAGTGACTAACTCAAAGTCAACAGCCTGTGGCTGAGAAGGAAATTGAACCTGGGTCCTAGGCAGGGGTCCTAGCCGCTGGACCATCCTTCCTCTGAAAACAAGTGCTGAATATGAAATCACAAGTATTTTACCTCCAAGTGTTACACTCCTCCAATCAAGGAACAGAGTCATAGCATTTTATCTTTTTGCACAATCAAAATATTTGAATTTCAAATGTGGACTATTGGCCAAGGAACTTCTCCTGAAAAAAGTACAGAGCAAGAGTTTTCTGCAGAAGTTAATGTGTGAATAATTTGAACTCGTGGAAATCCACCTGAGAAATGTGATCAGTTTGGAGATCATTGACAAAATGTGTCTTTTTTTTTTTTCTGAATTATTCGCAAAGCTTTCATAGAGCTCCATGCACAGTGCAGGAAGGAAGGAATGCCTGGTTTTGATTTTGAATTCTGATGTGTTGTGCATGCTTAGTCATATCATTTAACTTCCCTCTACTTCAGTTTCCCCATTTGCAAAATGCAGTTAGTACTTACCTACTTCCCAGGGCTGTTGAAAGGATTAATTCATTATTTAATTGCTTGTAAAGTGCTTTGAAGATGTATAGAACTGTAAGATAATGAAAATTCTTCGCAGTTTTATAACGTCGTCTATCTGAGGAAAGCAAAATGTGTTCTAAACATTAAGGTCACACAGAAAGTTTGTGGCAGAGACGACAAAAGAATCAAGACTTCCTGACACTAGACTGGTTTGTGTGCCACAATAACAATCCTCCTCCTTGAGGTGTTATTACTAATAAGTAACAATAACTGGCAATATATTTGTTGCCTTATATGCTTGTGTTTATAGATGCATGCTTTGTAAGAAATCCTTAGCAGACTATTTGGAGGCCAAGAGATCAGCTTTCCAAGATTGTATTTTGTCTCTGCAATGGATTTAGTGGAAATAGTTTCTGAAGGAAGTGACCCATTGCAGGCAAACTTTTCATTCTTCATGATTTTGTTCTTCTATTACTGTTGGTGTCCAAATGAAATTTATTCTAGCTGCAATTTTTTAATGCATATCAACAGATTACCAGACATTTGCTGAAGCTACTTGACACTGTGGGTGACCTTCAATTTGACGAGAATGTTGAAATACAAATGGCAGTGGGAATGTACAGTACAGAAGAGGAGTTTGTAACCAAAGGTTATTTAATTCTAATTATCATATAATTATAACAGATTCAGTTACTTTGGTGTGTGGAGACTTATTTCTAAATAAAAGCATGGATATGCAACTTGCAGTGAAATAACTAAATCAGTTTAGGAAGCTAACTTAGTTTAATTGGCACAAGTGGACAAGCCTTGAATGGTTTAGTCACCCCAAGGCAACTGGAACATTTAAGAGTCTGACCTGCAGACTAAAGTATTGAGAGCAGAAGTGGAGGCTGGTCTGGTTCTATCTAAAAAAAAATAACAAAACATTTCTCCATCAGCAAAGAGGGTATCACCAAAATTTTCTGCAGGAAAATATTGATTTTTTTTGGCTGATATTTCTGTTTTTATTTTGGGTTGACATTAATCTCTGCCTAAGCCAGCACAGTGCCTACTGGGAGTTGTAGTTTCTTCGGCTCCCCATTCTCCCCTATGGGCCCTGCTTCCTGGTTGGACTATATTTCCCACGATGCACTGTGCTCTCTTCCTGTGATTGAATGGATATGATACATCATGGGAGTTCCAGCCACAGAGACATAACAATGAATCATCGGAGGTGTAGGCTGGCCAGTGAGCAAGGCCCATAAGAAAGAGTGGGGGCACGAGAAACCTGAAACTACAATTCTCATAAGGCACAGCAGCAGCTCAGGGAGATGCAGAGATTAATTTCAATCTGAAACTAAATGTTTTGACATGTTTTGATGTTGAAATTTTTTGGAACTTTTTGTTTTATAAATTTTTTTAATCTATCTGTCTCTCTTTTTGGTCCCCTTTCAGGATGAAATATTAGAATTTCCTGTGAGATGAAAATTCCATTTGTCGATCAGCCCTAATATGGGGTGTGAAAAGAGAATAGAACTTAAAAGTAAGAAGGTAGACCTGACCCTATTCTTTCCCTGATGAAAGTATTATTTTCTTTGGGAGATGCTGGTCCTTGATTCCCGCTAGCTTCCTTTCTTCCCTATTTTCTCTCCCTCCCTAGTGCTATCAATTGTCTGATCTTCAGGCTCAATTTAAGAGACTCCAAGTGGAAACCAACCAAGGTCCTACCCTCATTTGCCTCCTGTGCTTTCATACCTTTCTCAGCAAGATCAATCACAAATTGAAATCTTTCAGGCTTTTAGCTAAATAGTGCAGTTAAGAGAAAAAGTGGAACGGCTGAATTTTACATTTTCCCAACGTTTTTGTTTTTCACAGCAAATGGTTAATTTTATGTTTACATTGAAATCCCTGCTGGCTGAGAAAATAATACAGCCTTATCCGTTAGTAAGTGTAGGTGAGTCAGCTACAGTGTCAGCTTTCCCATGCTGCTCAACTACTGATTTTGACCTTGATGTGTGAATGGATCACTCACTCGAGTGATGAGAGTTAATTTAGTCTTCATAATAGCCCAGAGTTCAACCTTTTCAGAGCAGAGATTGTTTCAGTGAGGCCAAATTATATGCAATCTTTGAGTAATATGAACAGTGATCCACTGCTGTGTCTTTGGATACAATTCACTAAAATCATTTTCTTAATAATGGTAGGGATTATAAGGAGCTCAACTTGGTACTATACATTGTAAAGTGTGTGAGATGTACCCGCATGTGCAGAAAGTGCTGAGGGAAAGCTAAACTGAAGAAATATGTTTTTTGGTTAGTTCTGTGGACATTACTCTCCCTTGTGGGATGGGTTGCCATGTAATCCTGATCCTGTAATGAGTCCTGTGTAGACCCTTGTATCTGCACAAACTCTCCTCAACTCCAGTGAGATTCTGCGTGGGCACAACAAGGGTCTGCCTTTTCAGATCTCGTTGCAGCGTCGGGGCCTCAGTACATTAGGAAGGCTGGGCCAAAGAGGTGTTTAATCATATTTTTGTAGAAAGCTAGTTTGAAAGCCGCTGTTCCCAAACTTAAAAAGCTCTGCCATCAGCCACCATAATGTTCACAATGGCCAAAATTTTATATTTCATAGAAAATATATTGTGCTAAGATCTGGACTTCCCAACTTGTGCTTAGGCTTATCTGTGCAGACAATAGGCCCAGATGCTGGGCTGCTCCCAAAGAGCTCTCTGTGCAGCTCAGGATGGGGAGAGTGTGAAGGTGCCGTTAAGCCACCTTATGCCCTGATGATAGACATCCTGTGCTGATCTGGTTCCTTGGGATAAATTAGAGCAGTCTTCAGTCTGCTCTAGTCTGTGCCATCTACCAATAGCCCTCAGGAGTTACAAAAGGCAGGGATTTCTGGGGAATAGGGGTGTCTGAGCCATACCCTCTGTCTGCAGGCCACATTCCTTATAGCAGCAGGTGGGATGAGGAGTGTCACAGGAGGTGTGGTGGGTCTACACAACCTTGGGATTCGTTTATACAAGGCAAATCCTCCAGTGGCCAGATCAGCCTGCTTTTCACCATTCGTCTGGCACAAAGCAGGCTTACTGTTAGAGAATCAGGGCAAAACACATAATTTTTTTTATGGCAGCTGTGACAAAAATAATTCATATTCATTTCCAAATGTAATAATAATATTATGCTATGTGTTAGATGTTAAACACCTAATAAGTTAACCACATAGCACACAGATGATGTAATAGTGCAAATGAAACTGCAAACCAGTGTTTGTTCATTTGGAAATGAAGTAATGGCCACTAGCTGCAGAGTGTATTTTTGTTACTAAAGAAGCAAATTAAAATGGTAAGAAAACAATACCATTATTAGTTTGCAAAAGTTATTTGCTTTGATTAAAAACACCAATAAATGTGTCTTGGTACCAGAACTGCTCCATTTAGCACTTGACATATAATAGGTTTTCTTTCCCCGCACAGTGTAATATCTCCATTGAAATATAATTATATTGCAGATTGCTCAACTGAATGCCCTTATAAACATGCTGTTAGGGAACTCACTCCAGTGATAGTCACAGAATCATGACAGTATGCACACTTGATATACATTCTAGGGATGTTGTACCCAAGCTCAAAGCAAAGAAGGTAATTTGTTGCACAGCAATTACCCTAATGCATTTTTAAAAGCATAAAATAAAGAATACTTTCATTTGTTGTAAAGGTACTTTGGATGCTTATGTATGGCAATGACAGAATATATTGATTCAATCAATTTTATCGTTTTTTTTGCTTCAGTTAGATAATTACATTTACCAGTTAAAAATGCCATTTAAAATATATATAGATACTTTGTTCAAATGTTTAAAGATGTCTTTAAAAATGTATGCTGTAATGTGACAGCAGGTTTCTCATTAATCTAGCTCCAATTACTATCTGCTAACAATTAGTATAAACATGTACATTTATTAGATAGCTTGAAAGTTTAAAAGTGTATGGAAGATAATACAACAGTTGTGTTATGTTTTCAGACTCCATTTCACTTTTGGCCAGGTTGTCCCTTAGTGTTTTCCCATTTCTCTTCTTGGAATAGCCCCCCTTTCTCCCACCAAAAAAAGGGGGAGGAAGGAAGAGAAGACTAGATGTAGATGGCTGTTGATCTAGGCCAGGGCTAAAGTCTGTGGGAACTTGGAGGGAAAGCCCACTATACTAGTAAGTGATTTTTTTTTTAACTTAACCTTTTCTTGTGCTACTTTACTGGAGCAATAACACCAGAATAAAACTGCAATAATGAGCCTCCAGTCCTGACATAAAATCAGCCAATCTGAAGAAAGCTGCAGTTTTTCAGAGAGTATGATTTAGAAGGCTGAATTGTGCCCTGACTTAAGTGGGGTTGAACCTGTTGGAGGTGAGGGCAGAATTTGGCCGTTTTGCCTCCCTAGTCAGGGGCTAGAGCAAAAGGATCCAGGGGGTGGAAAGGCTTCATGGGAATAAACATACGTTTTCTGTGAAATGCTGAGTACGGTACAGCTGGACACTTCACATAGGGGAGTGTCATAGGAGGTGTGGTGAGTCTGCACAACCCAAGGATTCCCTTATACAAGACAAATCCTCCAGTGGCCACGTCAAACTGCTTTTCACCACAAGACTTTTCACTGATGTCTCCTAAAAGGAATTACAGGGCTTGATCCTGCAAGGTGCTGAGCTGCTTGCAGAACTGAGCCCATATTCTCTACAGATGGACCATTAGGTGGGTTAGCCCTTTTTAATAGCTTCCACCAAGGAAAGGCATTATGATCTGGATACAAAGAGAGTCCTCTCCTGTGAATCATACTGGGGGATAGTCAGAAAATGTTTTGCAGTCTCTTGGCAGAACAGCCTGATTGCTACATGGGCTCTTTCTGGATAGTTGTATCCAACAGGTTTGTGTAGGGAGAAGGGCATGCAAAATGTCTAAATCTGCCACAACTTCTAAGTTATGCTTAAAGTTTGCAAATGTAAACAAAACCCTGAGATCACTATATAAGAAAAATTAGATTTCAAATCACACTTGCTGGGCTATGTAATTTATGCAACTCTCATTTTTTTACCCTGGATATTTCCAGTGGAGAAGCATTCACCAATCTATCACAACTATGCCACAGATGGGATGAGGACCAGGGAGACTGTCTTGTAAACATTTGTGATGTTCAGTTTGTGCTTACTCCTCTTACTGCTAGATAAGGACAGTGTTTAAAGATCAGAACCCAGGAACTTTAACAATGGGGTCATAGAACCTCACAAGCTATAGAGATTCTGACCTTGTGTATTCTTATTTCATAAAATAGTGCCATATCTGATACTGAATATTGTAATGCATGGCTGTCTGGGACACTTGGACCACTGGCAGTACTAAATTTCTTTGAGTTTATGAAATTTAATATAAGGCTAATTTTTTTAAAAAATTACTAAACAAAATCTGTTCTGTTCTCTTCAAAATTTGCCCTACTTCATTCCTTATGTTGTACTGCAACAACATGATGACCTGTTCTTTTTGAGTGACAGTTGCCCATTGGCAGAAACCTGTAGCGTGGAACACTGCTGGCCTGCCTCACCCCCACCAATACCATTACCACACGTAGAATACCACCCCCAGAACACTCCTGGAGGAATACTGATTCAGTTCAAGAATTCTATCTGTCAATTTGAGAACATGGGGAGCAAAAAATGGTGACATATGTTGAATTATTAATTGAAAATGGTGTGTTCAGCCTTAATAATTGGGACTTGGGTCACTTATGTAAAAGTAGGGTTTTCTGAGAAACCTCAAACACTTCGAGTGTGGCTGGGTAAAGAGTGCAAGATGCAGCCCAAAGTAACTCTCGAGAGTGAAAAAACATTTTACTTCAAAGAAAAGAAAGGATAGAAGACCTCAGTAATTATTTTAGTGTGTCTATAATGAAAGCTCTTTGTCCAGGACAATGGTCTTTTAGCCTTGTTAACTGTTATTCTGCAAAAATGCGTAAAATTGTTACAGTTGCTGAACAAAATCCATTTGACTGAGCATAATCACTTTGTTGTGGTATGAGGCATAATAGCAGTTGCAGTGAAAATTTGAAGCAATTTTAAATATTCTTTTCACTGAAATTGTTTATCCACATTGCCAAAGCCTTTAAGGAAGTACTGATGTTTTTCACATTGTCAGGAGCAGCTGTGTTGGTCTGCTGTGGTTGTCTACCCAATAACTAGGCAGATGGTAGACAGTAGCTGAGGTGTGTCTGCTGTATTCAGAACTAACTTTTCTGGCTTGCAGAAAGCACAGCTGCCACACTATTATGATGATGATCCTTATGTATTTCAGACATGGGAGGCCTTATATAGAGCCATGTGCTTTGAAGGGGGTGATTAAGGTCTTTAGTGCATTGAATGAGCACTTACATAATCAAACTGCCGAGTGGTGTGAAAATATGAACTCCTGGTTAATTAGAATTTTGGATAGGGTTCAGGGCAGGAGGTGTTCTGTAAGAATTGAGCAAGATTGTTTGCCACAGATAAAAGCATCTTACTGTTAATATATTGAAGGATGTCCAGTAAAGACCACTACAACAAACATTAGATACAAATGAGTCTGCTAAAAGAATACATTTATTTTACCTCATTCTATATATGTCTTTTATTTAGAGTGACTGATAGTAAATGAAGACCTGTAGAGAAATGAGTGGATAATTAAAACCAGAGATTACCCCACGTAACTACATTTTGGGGGTAGCAAAGCTCTGTCATCATGTATGAACTTTGCCAAGACAAAACCAGAGCCAAGTCTGGTCATGGATCCATGGCCTATAGAAATATAGAGCTTTACAGTACCCCAGTTTCTGCTGCTCACTTGATAGACTTGTTAAAATAATGATTTCCTCATTCTCCTTCTGGCGTAGTAGGATGTAGCATGAGAGAGCTGGAAGCAGTTTAGCAGGTAGGGGTAATAAGTAGTGGTTGGGACCTGAGGAAGCAATGAGACACTGACAAGATGCTCCAGTTCCTGTTGATTTGAGGTGTTCGTTCATTCTACCTCGAATTGAAACCATTTTCCTTGCTAATAAACCATTTTATCATGCTAGTGTTAGTAGAAGGGACATGCTGTTGCCAAATAATTAGAACCCAATCCAAGTCAATGGAAAGACTTGCACTAACTTCAGTGGGTGTTGGGTTAGGCTTCTTATGACTGAGTGCTATTTACCAATTTATGCCTTCCCTATGTATACTTTTTCAAATCTCTCTGAAAACTCTGTCAGGTACAAAATCATAAGAAATTAATATTGGTATTATTAAGTTCTCCATCATGTTAACATCCTAAGCCCTGAGAGTTAACCTTTCAATTAATATTGTGCTATTGTTAAAAATTAAATTGAAGCAATTTATTCTATGAGTCTTTACTGATAAGTTCCACCAGTTTCAAATTAATTGGGTTCAGTTCAGTTCCTAGCGTGTCTGTACTACCCCAGAATGACCATCACCATTCATTGTAGTCTAAATAAAGAGTCAAGTATTGAATGGACCTGGAGATTGACTTGTCCTCTTAGTCTTAGACTAACCCTTCAGATTAGTTTAAAGTACGTTGCCAGGACAACATGGGGAATCTTGCACTGCTGGGCATAAAGGAGATGATTTCTGTCTCTTAAACTTGCTAAGAAAGAATGTTTTCCCGCAGCAATAAAAATATCTAAAGAAATAATACCCCACAGTTCTTTCAGAGAAGTTAGATCTTCCAAGGCATTAACAAAAGTAACATGAACTTGGAATTGCTATCATAAAATACCTTTTCCTACTTCATAATCTGTGAGGAATTTCAGGTGACCTTGAATTAGGAAGCAGTGGTGGGTGAATGTATTTCTTAAATTCCTGGTACATTGAGTCCATTGCCTGGTAATCTAACTACAGTACCCACGTGCAAAAAATAGATTGACAGAACCAGACGAGTACCCAGAAGTCACCTACTACAGGACAGGCCCAACAAAGAAAATAATAGAACGCCACTAGCTGTCATCTTCAAACTAACTAAAACCTCTCCAGTGCATCATCAAAGATTTACAACCTATCCTGAAAAATGATCCCTCACTCCCACAGATCTCGGGAGACAGACCAGTCCTCGCTTACAGACAACCCCCCAACCTGAAGCAAATACTCTCCAGAAACCACACAACAAAAACACTAACCCAGGAACCTATCCTTGTCAACAAAGCCCAATGCCAACTCTGTCCACATATTTATTCAAGTGACACCATCATAGGACCTAATCACTTTAGCCACACCATCAGGGGCTTGTTCACCTGCACATCTACCAATGTGAATATGCCATCATGTGCCAGCAGTGCTCCTCTGCCATGTACATTGGCCAAACTGGACAGTCTCTACGTAAAAGAATAAATGGACACAATCTGACATCAGGAATCATAACGTTCAAAAACCGTTAGGAGAACACTTCAACCTCTCTGGCCACTCAGTAAAAGATTTTAAGGGTGGCAATTTTGCAACAGAAAAGCTTCAAAAACAGACTCCAATGAGAAACTGCTGAGCTTGAATTAATATGCAAACTAGATACCATTAACTTGGGTTTGAATAGAGACTGGGAGTGGCTGGGTCATTACACATGTTGAATCTATTTCCCTAAGTTAAGTATCCTCACACCTTCTTGTCAACTGTCCAAATGGGCCATCTAGATTATTGCTACAAAAGTTATTTTTGTGTGTGTCGGGGGTTCCTCCTGCTGATAATAGCTCACCTTAACTAATTAGCCTCTAACAGTTGGTATGGCAACTTCCAACTTATCTGTATGTATATATATATATCTTCTTACTATATGTTCCATTCTATGCATCCGATGAAGTGGACTGTAGCCCATGAAAGCTTATGCTCTAATAAATTTGTTAGTCTCTAAGGTGCCACAAGTATTCCTGTTCTTTTAACACAATACCATCATTCTCCATATGTCAATTTGTAAAATATAAGAACCATAACTTGTACATGATAGAAACAGCTGATAAGAAAAGACAGGAAATGCTGGCCACTGGGTGAAATCTAAGTGGGAAGAGAGAAATATGATCAATTATATCTTAGTAGAGCTCTGGAATCAATGGCCCAGAGGGCGGTGTACAAGAGCAAACAAAGGAGGATGCCTCATGGGCTGAAGAAAAAAGCTAGCACATCATGATCAGGAAAGGACAAAGGAAATAGCCTGATCCCTCAGAAGCCAATGAAGGCAAACCTGCAAGCAAAGTACAAGGTGAGCAGGTTTACAGCAATAACAAAAAGTACTGTAGGGTTAGAGGGTCATGTGGAGATGGTCACAGAAGAAAGCAAAAGTACTGTCGTGCTAAGGGAAAAGGTTTTCTGGAAGCCACAGATATCAGAAAGCACACTAAAGGCAAGCATAAAGGTGAAGGAGATGAAGATCAAAGGTGCAGTAGAGGACTAATGAGCTGGAAGAAGATTTAGAGCAAGCAGGAAGACCCACCTGAACCAGCTAGCATGAGAGATGAAAGAACACAGGATGGTAAATAGGAGAAGCGATTTCTTCAAGTTGGTGAACAATATCAGGGGTAGGAAGTGAAGAAATCTGCCTGAATTGAGACAGGAAGAAAGAAGAGGTGCATCAAAGAAATGGCCTGGGAAAGTGAGGAAATTGGTGAAAGTTCTTACAAGGACACCTAAATTTGGAAAGAGAAATAATTCCTGTTTTTCTCATTATGGAGGGCATGATGGTAGACATAGCTCCATAGAAAGTAAATAGGATGATTTTGCAGATCTAGAGGGGGAATGCAGCAAGGATACATGGAGTCATGGAAATATATCTAGCCACAGAGTATATACTGTGCTGTGGAATTCCTTCATAAGGCATCATGATCATGTTGTCCTTGCAAAGGCCCTTCTCTGTTTTCACAATGCTAATTTCATTTTGATTTAGCAATTGATGTTGGCTATAGGGATCAGATTAGACCTGTAACATTTTCATTTTGTAAGTTCCTTCGCTTCTCCTACAATTCAGTACAATGTATTGGGTGCCATTTAGCTGATCCTGATGATTGCTTTTGATTTGTGCTTGTTAAAGGTATCTGAGCAGAGGGGGAAATGCCAGCATCACTTAAAATCTCTCAAGAGATTTTAAGAAAATAAGAAAGGTGAGCTAGTGGTTGCCATCTAATATGAGACAATCCAGAGTCCTCCACTTCCAATAAAGATGTAATCTGGCCAACAACAAAACAAAAGTTCCATATTTCCTGATTTGATGTTTTCTGATGTTCTAGTCATCCATATCTTACCTGTTAGTTATTTCTCCAGATCATATAACCTGTGGTATTGACTTTTATTATCCTTAGGCACCTAGAGAAACATGATCCAGATCTCTTCTACATGTTACCAGTGCTTAAAGTAGATCAAAATGAGGAAGGAGTGGTTCTGCTGGCTATCATTGCAGGTCTCCACATCAAGTGGTGAAACAGAAAGTCAGCATCCTGTGATGATCGGATGTAATGACAAGAAATGTTTCTGAAGCTGTCAGGTCTTAGAGGACCCATAGCCATTAGAGCAAAAGTGTTTATTGTGTGCATGTGCACAGATGGATTGTGGAGCTGGGGAGGGGTACATCCATGGTGCTTCCCATCCCATTTTCTCTAAATATAATTTTTTAAAGACCTGACTTGGATAAGAAAATACTGGTGTGAAAGCAAATAAAAATGAGGGCTGCAAAGGGTGTTTCTCCCCCTAATTTTCCTACATTAAAATGATGTAAATACATGTCAGAAGAGGTTTTATATAAATTCTCATGTAGTAGTTATCTGTTTTTCCTCCCAGAGTGTATTAGTGGTGGGATTTTTCTTCTACTCTCCCCCTAGAGAGGAGGTGGAGGTAGTGGAGAAGGAGGCAGATTTTCTTTAGCAGGACAGATGGTGGTTAGTGCACTCTCCATTGGGACGCTTATTCCCAATCAGGTGATTCTCCACCTGCTGCTAGTCAGCAGCTGCTCACGCTGGTCCTATCTCCTTCTGATCCACTTCAGATTATCCTGCCTAACAAAGCTCTCACAAGCCAGGGAGAGTAGGAGGAAACTCACTCTCTGCCTTAAGCTGTGGAGGGGAGCTACGTTTGTCCACACTCGTATTTAATGAAGTCACTGGTGGGTGATCAGAGTTTAAAAAAAAACAAAACAAACCACATTAAAACTGAGGGCCAGATCCTCAACGGTGTAGGATGGGAATAAATTTATTGACTTCAGTGGAGCCACACTGATTTATAGCAGCTGGGGATCGTTCCCCAAATTTTATTTTTGAAGATATCTTTTCTGGCACCTTCGGAATAATTAACTACAAGGCTTTCTTGAGAGCATACACAGCCTGGAGTTTCTTCTTCTTATTTTGGAATAGGTGTGCAGGTACAATTACTCATGGAGATAGATATTCAGGATCTGATCTTTTGTCTGTTTCCCTTGATTTTGATACAACAGCAGTGGAGCGAGAGAGACTTTTTTCTAATTTTTTTTTTTTTTTTTTTAAAAACCCGTAAACATGCTTCTGGAACAAGTTGGTTGGGCACCACAGGGTCAGGTATAGTACCAAACTTCAACTAAACATAATGTGGGCTCTATTACTCTTAAGGGGACTGTGTGGGTAAAGGCACTATCAACAAGATATTTAACTTTTCACTAAGTGCAGTCTTAGTGACAGAAAATTTTACCCATCTGACTAATGTTTGAAATGACTTGATGGTTACAGTCCAATTCTTAATGGGTAGCCACATGACAAAAAATATTACAGTAGGTGCCTTTCTTAGCATTAACAGAGGCATCAAGGGCTTAATGGGAGATTACTAATTTGAAGTAATCAATTAAAAAGATCCTGAGGGCTTACTGTTTTTAGATGTTCCAGGAGATCACCTTTCATGGCTTACTATTGTTGGCATGTGCTTGCATTCAGCTCATTTTTCCATCAGAATGTGGTGATTTAACTTTCTCTAGTGTTAAATGTATGCAGAAATATATGCTACCAGGTGACCTATGAGTTCAGCTCCATCAGGGCTCTACTGTATGCACTTCTAGTAGGAAGAGGAAGTCTGAGACAGACAGTAGTGAGGGTGTTTGACAGTAAAGAGTGAGTAAGAGAACTTATACCTCAAGGTCTGAGACCTCTAGCCCCAGTAGTCTCAGTCAGGCATGATTTATTTAATACACATGCATATATCAATTGAATATCTTTTCCTACAATATAACCTCACTAATCCAGTTTCACTGATATACACACTTTGTACACAGTGTGTAGATTAGTAGGGGAAAAAAGAGCTGTCTCTCCTTACTTCTTTATAAAGATTTAATAGCAGGGTACAGTAGTGGGATCTAATGTGACTAAAATTTGTTATTTAAGAAGATATATGGCAGTGTAGTTACTCTTCTATTATGGAGTATTATACTTTTAAAAGGAAGCTAAAATTGTCAGAATACACAAGCAAAGTACATTGTGGTGCATTAATCTCCTTTTTATTGTATTTATTCATTTACTGCACTAACCATAAACTGGTGGAAGACTAGGAAGAAATTTCTCCCATGGGTAGGTCTATAATAGTGTTTCTTGCATCATCTTTTGGAGCTTCTGGTACTGATCCAGGTTGGAGACCAGATATTAATTGGATGGACCACTGGTCTGATCTAGTATGGAAGTTGCATTATTGTTACTTGCCAATTTTCAGCATTCAATCATTTGCAGTCTCTCTCAGTTACTAGTGCAAATTAGGTAGGTTCTACTGTAATTTCTACACATGCTTTACAGACAAGGTGTCTGATATTTTCTGTTTCTGCAGATGTGATATAATATTGACCCTGTCTCTTTGCTCAACCATGAATGGGGCACTTCTCAATCCTGCTATAACAGGAAAAAATGAAAGAACCAAGGACTTAGGACATTCTCTGGGAATTATGGCGTATGTTTTCAGCTGTTCAGAACAATTGGACAGAAAGGTACTGTACTGATTAAAATCATATAGAAATCTTGCAGCTCACTAGCAATTAATGAGCTACAAAACTGGGTGGTATTCCTGTAACCCACAAGAACCCAGCACTTGTAAATTACTGCTTTCTGAAAGACAAAGTACAAAGGACTCTGTCAACCTTTTCGTTCGAATAATTGGGAAAAAAGAGTTTCTCACTCTGATTTGCCTTATTATTAAGAGGCCTGGATATATTCAGTAATGTAGCCTTGGAGCCAAATCCACAGCTCTACTCTATCCCCTTTTGGTGGCACAGAGGGGACAGAAAGATGGCTTAAACAGCCAGCTGGAGGTTCCCCAAGTATTAGGGAATCTCTGGTGAACACAGAGACAGCATACTGGCTCTGTACCACCTGCTTTTTGCCCATGGTCCCTGACATGAGCATGCAGGAGAATGTGCCCCATCAGCAAAAGAGAAGGGTCTGACATGCTGTGGGATATCCACATTATGTTTAAATCACTAGTAAATAGAAGGTTTCAGAGTAGCAGCCGTGTTAGTATGTATTTGCAAAAAGAAAAGGAGTACTTGTGGCACCTTAGAGACTAACAAATTTATTTGAGCATAAGCTTTCGTGAGTCCACTGAATGCATCCGATGAAGTGAGCTGTAGCTCACGAAAGCTTATGCTCAAATAAATTTGTTAGTCTCTAAGGTGCCACAAGTACTCCTTTTCTTTTCTTTTAGTAAATAGAAGGTTTTTTCCACAATCGAGGCTTTGTGTAGTCTTCGAGTAGGTGCCTTGCATTGTGCAGAACTTCTGTTTGATTTCATCTTTGTTTTGTAGCTTGAATAAATCCTGATTTTATCTAAAATAATTTTCAAATTACTGTTGTTTTGGCATGAGGACTGTGAGCCATAAATAACGAAAAAGAAACCCACCCACTGCATTGAGCAAAATGCCCTCTTTGAGCACTTGGCCAAAGCCTTAGGCTTGGGGAGCTCTACCCCAAATATGCTGCCAGAGCAGTAGCTATGGACAGCTGAGGCATGGGAAAACCTAAAGAACAGGGGCCAAATGCAGGGGAGATACAAGTTAGACCACCACTGCCCCACACTAACTTAGACCCTCTCACTTTCAGTTAGGCTCTCACTCTCAGATTTTATTTGACTGAATAGACTTAGGTTCCCTTTACTGGGGTGTAATGGAGTCTACAGTGGTGTAGTTTCTGTGCTGAGAAGCCAGAAGAGAGGAAAAACTGCTTTAATTTGCATATGCCAAGGAACTAGAAGTTGCAAGTCACACCAATTTATACCCCCTTAGACATGTGTAGACTCTGTGTAAGAGGGAGTCTAATGTCAGTGTAGTGGATTATGAATTAACGTTAGGGGGTTCAGTCTGACTCCTACCACTTTATGTGTGACCTCTGGATTTGACACCAAGCAGCGAGCAAGAATGAGGAAATGCAAGTGAGAGGAGAGAGGGAGCACAAGAGAGAAAATATTTAGCTGTAACAGAGAATAAAGTTTGATTTAAAGATCTTAGAAGAGAAATGAAGTGCTTGTGTGACAGCTGGAAGCCCCAGGACTGCTGGGAGCTGTAGTGCATTGATAAAAGGTTAGAAAGGAGTTTGTTGTTTATTTTGTTGGTGAAAACTCAGGGCCAGATGATCAGCATAGCATGACAGCCAATGGAGCTGTGCTCATATATATCTGCTGAGGGTCTGGCCCTCATATTGAAGGTAAAAATGTATTAAAAACTTAAGGCTTTGTCCAGTCTAGTTCCAAGTGAAGACTCTCAAATAATTGTAAAAGGTACAATTAAATCAGGAAAGGACACTTTGTCTTGGTACATTTCATGATGAATGAGGATGTGTATAGTGTATACAGGGATTTGATAACTGAATTCCAGAAATTAATTGGCAAAAATTACAAATGTCCCTGTCTTGCATGTTGTCAGCATAAAGGTGATCACTCATCTGTTATCAGTAAGTAACTTGTACAAGTGGGATCACAGTGATATTAAGCAGCAGCAAAAGAACAGGTGGTAGGAAATGCCAAAGAAGAGCAGATCTTAGGTCAGTCTAGTGGGGCATTCTCCCTCCCACAGTGTCCTAGATCTGTAGAGGAAGGTTAAAAACTCCACATGCAGCATAGCACCTGTCCAGTGGTGGGATGCCATGTCTATGGGCAGTTGGTGGTGGTTGTGGAATCCCTTTCCAGCCCCCCAAGGCAGATAGTTTATGCTCTGAAGCATGAGGATTGATATTCCTTCTGTGTTAACTAGTCCTTAATTGTGTCCTAACTAGTGTTACTGCAAATGTAGCATGCAATTGTGCAATGAACTTCTGAGGCTCTTCAGAGGAATGTAGACAATGCTAGAAAATTGCGATATGGCTATTGCACATAGTATATTGAAATCTGCTGGACAAGTGGAAAAATCACACGATAGGACAGGATAAGGTAAAGACAGTTGTACTGTGCATGAGTGTGATGGAGTATACCAACCCCACCCTGGGCCTGCAGGGGTTAATGGCAGCCTGTGGGTGCATTCAGCCATGCCCTGCTACACCTAAGTGTCAATCCTGGAGGAAGAAGTTAGAAGGCCTGAAACTGGCTCAGTAAGGGAGGAGTAAGGAAAGAGAGGAGATTGCTGACTCTCTCTCTCTCTCAGAGAGAAGCCTGGCTGGAGTCAGGGATCTGAGTGGGACTGCTGGCAGACAGAGCCTCTCTGAAGGAAGGTACACCTGCCACAGGGAGCCAACGGCAGTTGGGCAGGAGCTGCAGAAAGTGCATCCACCCAGGATTCTGCATGCTGATGAAGGGGTCTGCAGGGACCAGGAAAACTGCTGAGTCAGGGACTGTCCTGCAAGGGGAGCGGAGAAAACTCTCTTTCAGTGGAATCAGCTGGCTAGCAGAAAGTGCTGAGAAGCTCTGCAGTGAGCCTGTGCTAGGGGCTTAGCAGGAATGGAATTGATATAGTGGGAGCCTAGAAAAAGGCTGAGGTAAAGGGCAAAGTAGAAAGTGGCCCATGGAGGCAGCAAGGGGTCTGGGTAGTCAGACCTTGACTGCCTATCCAAGGGTCCCTGGACGGAACCTAGTGAAGAGGAAGGGCCTGGGTTCCCCTCCCCTACCGAGGAAACTGGAATGCCCTTCCCCCCCCCCCCACTCACGAGGTAAGGGCTATTGAAACATCTGATACTAGAGGTAAGGACTAATGAGTCTGGTCTGAGACTGGGGGTCCAATGTGAAGTTGAAGGGACTATTGGTTTACGCTGATAGGCGCAGGCCAATAGTGACCCAGCTGGAGGGCCGAGATGCAAGAAGCAGATCACCACAGGGCTGGGATAGTGCTGTCAGCAAGGGTGCTAAAGGAGAACAGCCTGCTATGCCATACCCAGCCACCTGGGGGTGTGCCAGCTGGTGAGTCACACATTTGCAGTAAGTCTAAAAGATACAGAGCACTGACCTGTATAAACCAGAAAAATTCAGAGACCAAAATGAGAGCTACACTCATCATTGACCCTGATGAGAACAGTTTCAGTTCTTTGATTTTAATATGAATTCAGATTGAATTTAGTGGAGTGGATTGTTGAGAGAGAAGGGAAGTGTGTTTTTGGATGCAGTCTTATCCTCGCTTGCTGATTTTCCCTCACATAATTAATTCATTCAGAAATAGTCTGATTGACTAATGGTATACCCTTAATTTTTATAGCCACTATTGCTGAGGAGATTAGGTATGTTGTATTATTGTAAGCAAGAAGTTGTACTGCTGTAGAATCTAATGCATTGCTATGCTGTGTGTCTTCTTTTTTACTGGATTTGATCTAAATCATCATTAGAACTGCCATGATACATGGCTGTAGACATTACCTTATTTTACTAACCATCTTGATTTAAACTAATACTTCAAAAATAGAATAAAATGACCCTCTTGTTAGGCTGTTTCATGTTCTTTTTTTTCCCAGAGACCATAAGAAATTACCCCCTTAATGCCAAATGATAGGCATATTTGCCAATTCACTAAATAAAATGGCAGTTATGGCTTAAACCATAAGTGTGCGGTGGTAGATAAAAATGTGGGTGAGGGTTTTGATAGTGAAGCTCTTTTAGCACTAGGAATATGTAAGAGAGACTCGAAATGGAAGAGAAGCCCAAAGATTGTGCACTAGCATGTCATGTGGATCATACAATATGGTTCCTCCAGTACACGCTTACTGTCTTGATTGCAGTGTTGATACAGGCATCGGCTCCTAATGTGTTGAAGCAGCCAGAGATGTCAAAGAATACAGTTTTAGACTGTTTCTGTGTTAAAGTGCATATGCTCAGGAGAATGGGTTTACCCTCATATCAAAGACGTAAGTTTGACACCTTGAAAAGGGTGCCTGGAATATCTGGGTAGACAATACGCTGACCTGCAAAAATTAAAAATCTGTTCATTTGGACCTGTTCTTGCTCTTGCTAGTTTTGGGCCAGATTATGTCATGTTGTTCCACGGATGCACAAAGGGAGGATGCAAGGAGCCCCCTTGTTGCACTCCTGTGCCCCAGTGAGTATAATTGCCATTCTTCTCCATTGTTCTCCAGTGCAGAGACTGCTGATGTTGTGCACCCCCTCTGGCAGAAGACACCCCGAAAGAGAGAAGATGGAAGCAGGACCACAGTCCAACTGTCTTCCCTATGCAGCAGGCAGCACAACTGGTTGGAAGCATGTGGGATTATGCTGTACCCCCTGAAGAAACATACTGATCGGTGCACCCTGCATGCCCACTGAAAATCTCTTCGGGAATTTCTGCCTCCTGGAGAAATCACTTCATGGGGCAGTGCATTTCCAATGTGAGACTGTGCCTGAAAAGGTACAGTTGAGAGCTCTGTTTTTGCAAAAGATCAGAGGGCCTGAACTGTGCTAGCAGGTGATACACTTCTGACCTATGAGCTCCTCACAGCTAATACACAATGTCTCGTGGAACTGCTCCTTTTGTACCAATCTCAAAATGTACAGTGTGCTGTCAGGAACAGATTTAGCCATCACTTTAGCACTTGCTCCATATAAATATATCTATTCAATTTAATGAAATAAACTGGACGCATGAGTGAACCAAACCTACCTCCTGTATTTAAAATATACTACTCTGTTCTCTCTTAGTATTCTAGGGCCAGATCTCACCACCTATACTTTTCTGCCCCCCATTAGTCAATTGCAAATATCTACAAAGGTTTATGCCAGACTGGAGTGTGGGGTTGCTTTGATAAATACAGTTCTGTGGAGTTGCTGTCTGTGGTAGCTGTTCAAGTTAAAACCACCCAGGACACTATTTGGCACAAGAAAAAAGAGTGGACCCAGAAACAAGGTAATTTTTCAAGTTTAATTATGTGCCATCCTATGGCACAACAACCTCTTTCTTAAGGTTTAATATTTTAGGTGAATCCATTGAACTGGAAACAAGAGTGGGGATCTTCCTAACACTTAATCTGGATTATGCAGAAAGAGCAGAATTTCTAGAAAATCTAAAGTTCTTTTTCAGTAAATATAAATTCTAAGATATTTTTTCTCTTTGCAAATTAATGACCCAGTATATCAGTATTTAGGTAAAGCTCATACCAACAGGAACCCCACCTCGTAATGGAGCTAAGAAGATTGAGGAAATAGCATCAGATCAGTTTACCCATAAGACCTTAACATGAGTCCTTATTTACAGTAGTGCACTTCTCCATCATAAGATAAAGATTTTTGAAAACTGTGCAGGGGCTAATGCCAAGATTCTAACTTTCTTGGAATATAAAGAAGAAAATAAAATATTTTTAATTTCCACTTTTTAAAACTCATTCTATAAGCTTGATCCTCCCCGTTAGCTATCTCAGGTATTCAGATTGCCTAATAAATCTCCTGGAAAATGTATTCCAACAGTACTTTCTTCCTTGTTTGTTCCTGAAGAAACCTCTTCTTGTTAAAGACTAAAGTGATAAATTATATCTATAACTACTAGATCTAGACAGGTATGCCTATTTAAGATGACAGAGAAAAAATAAATTCTCAGAGAATTATTAAGGATAAATATAATAATAATTATTATTTTTTGTCTGAAAGTTTCAAGGGATGCTCACTCTCAGAAGTTCCCATCTCAGTCTGTGTTTGATTTCTCCCTCTTCATCTCTTGTATTATTCTACAGAAGTGTATATGTTTGTTTTCTTTTTGAAAATTGACTTGGCGTCAAATTTGTCTCTTGTGCTTATAAAATTTTGAGGTAGTCGTTTAATCTAAGGCAAGAATATTTTGATTGATCGACAAACTTCTGGAGAGTTTTTTGTTTTCTTTTTGCTGGTTAATCCTGTCTTTTTTCATTAACAGTTTTTAGCTATATATATTTTTAAAAGAGCTGAAATATTGTAGTAAAAGATTATTTAAAAACTTCCATATTGTCAGTATGAAATTTTTGTTAATGAGGGTGGCAGGGTAGTGAACCATTGGTAGTATTTTTGATTGATTTATGACTTCAAAACACTGAAGCTAATTATATCAGTATCAGCAATGTAGTTTGTAACCAGTGATAACCTGTATAATCACCTTTCACATGTTAATGCATTCTGCCTATCTGACAGATCTTGTGCAATGGTGATTCCAGACTTCAAACATATATGTGAAATAATGTCGGTGACAGAGGGATTTGTGGATGCCAGGATGCATGCCAGAAAATCTGTCTCTGCACACACACTTGTGAGTTACTCTCCAAATGGGTGATGGAGGATAAGTCTAAACTTTCTGGTAATGCTGTCATTAAGGAAGTGTATTGAAACAGTTGGTGCGTAGGGCATTACCTGTTAGTAATGGACTATAGAGGATTTTCCACATATCCAGTACCAGGAGTGTGTGAAGTCCTCTTGGCATTGTACTTAAATACCAGCAGCAGTAGGAGAGAAAGCAGACAATCATTATTGTATACTATTGCACGAGCTCAGGTCTGCATTCTCTCATTGCAGTGCATTCAGAGAGAAGTGGAAAGGAACTTACTGTAAGACCTGTCCTTTAATGAAAGGATAGGGTGGGGTGCATAATTACATAGGTTTACTGGGAGCAACACATGGTACCACCTCTCCCACCCCTTCTCCCTACCAGCCTCTCTGTTTCTACATCTCTGTCCCTTTTTTTTTTTACCCTCTCTCAATCATCATAAGTCTGGTGGATTTCAATTGTGCCATACTGGCCTCTGACATAGCACAGAGATAAGAGGAGACACAGAGGGTCAGCTTTGTCTATCTCCTTGCATGAGTGGATCTCCTAGGCTTCATGGTACTGTTATGCTGGAATGGGGAGTAGCTGCAAAGAGAGAGAATCTGGTCAGTTTGGCTGTGCCATATAAAATATTCAGATCTCCGTAGGGAACAGTGTCAAACTCTGTCAGGCCATTTTTGGTGCAATCCTGGTGGAGGATTCCTTGCCCAGAGAGCAGAGGCCAAATTCAGATGTGTAATCAGATGCGTCTCCTCTGAAGTCACTGGAGTGATGCTTGTTTACTGCAGGTTTGAATTTGGCTCTATGGCTATAAGGTATCGGCAGTGTGATTTATTATTTATTTCCTGATTCCTGGCTTTGGGTTGGCCTGTTGGGCTCTTCTTCCTTTTCATAGAATCATAGAATATCAGGGTTGGAAGGGACCTCAGGAGGTCATCTAGTCCAACCCCCTGCTCAAAGCAGGACCAATTCCCAATTAAATCATCCCAGCCAGAGCTTTGTCAAGCCTGACCTTAGAAACTTCTAAGGAAGGAGATTCTACCACCTCCCTAGGTAACGCATTCCAGTGTTTCACCACCCTCCTAGTGAAAAAGTTTTTCCTAATATCCAACCTAAACCTCCCCCACTGCAACTTGAGACCATTACTCCTTGTCCTGTCCTCTTCTATCACTGAGAATAGTCTAGAACCATCCTCTCTGGAACCACCTCTCAGGTAGTTGAAAGCAGCTATCAAATCCCCCCTCATTCTTCTCTTCTGCAGACTAAACAATCCCAGTTCCCTCAGCCTCTCCTCATAAGTCATGTGTTCCAGACACCTAATCATTTTTGTTGCCCTTCGCTGGACTCTCTCCAATTTATCCACATCCTTCTTTTAGTGTGGGGCCCAAAACTGACACAGTACTCCAGATTAGGCCTCACCAATGTCGAATAGAAGGGGACGATCACGTCCCTCGATCTGCTCGCTGTGCCCCTACTTATACATCCCAAAATGCCATTGGCCTTCTTGGCAACAAGGGCACATTGCTGACTCATATCCAGCTTCTCGTGTCACCCCTAGGTCCTTTTCTGCAGAACTGCCTAGCCATTCGGTTCCTAGTCTGTAGCGGTGCATTGGGTTCTTCCGTCCTAAGTGCAGGACCCTGCACTTATCCTTATTGAACCTCATCAGATTTCTTTTGGCCCAATCCTCCAATTTGTCTAGGTCCCTCTGTATCCTATCCCTTCCCTCCAGCGTATCTACCACTCCTCCCAGTTTAGTATCATCCGCAAATTTGCTGAGAGTGCAATCCACACCATCCTCCAGATCATTTATGAAGATATTGAACAAAACCAGCCCCAGGACTGACCCCTGGGGCACTCCACTTGACACCGGCTGCCAACTAGACATGGAGCCATTGATCACTACCCGTTGAGCCCGACAATCTAGCCAACTTTCTACCCACCTTATAGTGCATTCATCCAGCCCATACTTCTTTAACTTGCTGACAAGAATACTGTGGTAGACCGTGTCAAAAGCTTTGCTAAAGTCAAGAAACAATACATCCACTTGCTTTTTTTCCTCCCCAAAGCGTCCAACCCCCTTACTCCACCAAATCCCAGTAACAGAAGAGTTAGTTTCCTTGCTCAGTGGACTGGGAGAGTTTACAAGGTAGAGTTTCTAATGCACGTAGAGTTGTTTAATGATTGGGTGAGAGCAGCAACTTGGACAAGTTTAATCATAAGTGTTTATTCCTTTTCAACAGAGTATATCCCTTTAATCACAAATGCATGTAAATATTGAGATGATGATACCATTTGACAAGATAGTCGGATATGTTTCATTTTATTAACACATTAGTCATATTATCCTGCTCAGAGTAATATGTGAATACCAGATACATGTAAGATTAACGTAATCTTTTCAGTCAACATTTGTTCTCTGCGGTTTTTGATTACATTATTTTAATTAAGCAATAAAATATGACAGGCGCTGGATTTCAAGGTGAGTATAAAACTTCTCAGTTGGTATTATAAAACATGAGGCTGAAGGCTGACTGACTTTAACCATTCAAAATGTGCATTAGTAATCACCTTGAAATGCACTGGCTGGAATGCCCTCTGCCATTCTTAAATGGAATTTATACCTTACCTTAAGAGAAACAGACGTGTGCATTTACTGGTTGTTGTAGTCATGGACAGGTCTTCATTGACAGCCAGAAAACTCCAGTTATGTTCAAAAGCTATTCCCTATTGCCCAGAAATAGGTTTGATTATGACAACACAGTGCAACTTTCAAATATATTCAGGTCACAACTGTCCAGAAAGGAAACTGACTGCTTCTGTCCTCTGTGGAGTCACATAATTAGGCACAAAAGGATGAGATTTTGTATTGGTAAATTTCAGTAAAACTTTGATTTTACTGTATACACTCAAGCTGATGAAAAAATGTTTGTCTATAATAATTGAAATTTACAGATAGATGCTGCTTGAGAACTTATTAGAGTTTATATTTTGACATGTGATATTGACAATTTGTGTTTTGATGATTATGAGCTTTAACTTTTTGAATCTTAGCATCAACTGTCATGGAATGACTGAATGACCAGCCCTCCAGTTGTCTATAATTTCAGGCCATTGTGAAAATTTAAATTGATAAAAATTGGAAAAAATGCTTAAAACCCATAATGTTTTGAAAATTTAAATAATTAAAAATGAAAAAACTTTAAAATTGATGTAACCTGTCAAAATTATAATAAAAGTCGAATTCTATCAAGCCTACACATAATGGAGTGGGTGTCATATTTTAGGAATAATTAAATTAAATCGGTGTATAGATCCCAAAGAGAAATAATGTCTAAATAATAGGCTCCAAGGGAGGGAAGTTAAAATGTTGGTGTATTTGTATCTGGTCACTAGAAAAACAACAGGCATGTCTTGATTTGAGTATATCTTTATAGTATTTTGTGGCTGATTGCATAGTTCTTGGTGTGTTAAGTGCCAAAATGCTTGTAATAACAAATGTCTTCTTATTTTAAACAATTATTTAAGTTTATTTAGTAACTTTTAGTTTAATTGCAAAATCAGGGGTTTATTTGGTACAGCTTGGTTTCTGATTTTTTAGGATCACTTTGACTAGTGTCTCAGGCTGGATAACTGAAACAAGAGGACCGAAGAGACCTGAAGGTTAGTAGAATTGTGCTATTATGAGATTATTGAGTGGAGATTTTAATTAGAGAAAAACTGTCATAAAATGTCTTGATCTATGTGTAATTTCCAGTTTCCTGACTTATCCAAAGACTACCTAGCTCCCCAGAGTTTAACAAAGCTTCCCAGAGTTTAACTTTCTTACTATTTTTGTTTGAAAGTATATTCCTGTAAACATTTATTTTATTGCATGTAAAATAATCCCCAAAAGTTCATAATTGCATAGGATTACTAAGACCAGCAATAAACACCCATACATTTGCTGATTCTCCTCTACCTGTTGTGTCTGTAATCCTGGTGGCAGGTAATGTTCGGTGGGTGGGAAGCGAATCCTACCATCCTCTGATACATAGGTTATCTTTGAGAGCATCCCCCTTCCTCATTCCAGTGTGATGATCTAGCCTAGGGCAGACAGGCAGACCACTCTCCTCTCTGATGAACAGAGATACTTCAGGGAACATGAGTGGTTTCCTATTCCGAACCTCAGTAAATTTTGGTTTTGATTCTATTTAGGGAAGAGGCAAAAGAAAAAGTTCAGTTTTGTTGCTCTGCCCATCTTTCCTTTAAACTGTTTTAGAGAAATCATCTGGATGACTAGCTGAACAATTGGAACTTTCAGAATGGTACATTGAAAGATTGATTGTTAACCAGGAATTCCTTGTAGGTTCAACATAAATCTAAAATGTTAAGAGGTTTACTTGGCCCTTTATCAGGAAATTGTGGTATCACAGTTTTTATAGTTTACAATGACATTGGGAAAGGTGTGCTGTATGCACCAGAGAGGGCCCTGAACTGTACCCCTTTAAGGGGTAGGGAGAATGTCATATTGGAATTCTCAAATCCAAACCCATACTGGATCCAAAACTAGAAAGGCGCATTGACAGGATCCAGTTTCGCTATGACTCGAAATGATGGACATCTAAAATGAATCGCTGATGTCATAAATTTTACACCATTTGGAGGCAACTGTAGAGTATGGTTTGCAAAATTCAAGAGCCACAGAACATAACCCTAGTTTAAACCTAATCTGGATTTCATCTGAACAATGCCTCCTCAATCTCTCTTAGTGGTGTGTGTGTGAATGTGAATTGAATATCTGTACCTGTCCAAAGGTAATATCACACCATGGAACAGACATTCATGCATTTTGTCTAAGACAAGATATTGAAGAGAACAATAAGACATGAAAGCATTGGCTTTTACACACCATTTTCTCATTCACAAAATTAAGTAATTATATTCTGGGAAAAATGCACTGACATTGAGTATACGGTATCCAGTCCATGTCACTACAGGTAGCAGCTTGAGTTTAACTAGCCATGTGGATTGTAATTGTCTAAGTATGATTAATTCATAATGTTTGTTAATTTTATGCCTCATATTATGGTTTGTTGTTATTTCATTTAATTATAGTGTCAATCTTTTTGGGGGTTTTGAGAGCCTTCAGGGATTTTAATCTTCCTAAGATAGTAACTAATGATATCCCTATATTCCTGGATCTCTCAATGACTTGTTCCCATTGCTGGAAGTTCCATGGAAAAGGGATCTGAAGTTGGAACAGATGGTGCATCCGTCCATTGCAGAACTCCGTTTGCAGCCTGAGGAAAACTTTATACTGAAGGTGGAAATAATGGCTTTCTGCTTAGCTTATTGTAAATTTTAAATGGGGTGATTGAAGGCTATAATGATTACTGTTGTTTGATGCCTGGAGGTTTCAACATCTGGCTAATGCCTTTGCTTGCTGCAGCAATAAGCAAAGGCAGTACAGTGCTGTCTGTTTCTTTGTTTTAAATAGATTATATGTTGATTTATATAGTAGGAAATTTAATTTCAGTTTAACTGATTTGCTCAATAATAACATGGCACATATTACAGTACTGTCCATTTCAGCTCTGGTCTTCCTCCTTTAGTGACCTGGATTTTATTACATGTTAGCTTAAGTTTTAATTAATTTGTTAAGCCCTTTGTAGCCCCCATTAGACACAAATCCAAGTGACAAATGCAAGTTAAATTTAGCAAAAGTGGCTTTTGTCCTCCTGAAGGTTCAAGAATAAATGAATAGGGAGGCTGACACAGCTGAAGACTGGGATCTTGTCAGTGACAGAATGTTCATTAGCCTACCCTTGTTGCTCCTGCCCTATGTGTGGATGACATACTTATGTCACCAATATGACTGGTCTATACTATCCTATTATCTCATTTGGAAAAGAACATTCTCATGTGCTCTCACTAGAGAACAATAAAATTATTTATTTGTCCCTATTTATGCTGTTTCTTTCCTTTTTTGCAAGTCGCTCAGACTAGACAATGAAAACAGATTGATGGGGTTCATTTCAGAACGTGTAGGTGCATTTTCATACGCTGCTGACCCACTTGTTCAACTGCCTGGCATGTTGTCTTAGCGCAGCATTGCCAGAGCACTACTGACGTTAGACATTCACTCAGCACTGCCACCCTACTCAGCAAAGAACTGAAGCTCCTGCTTAACATTAGGCATGTGCTTATGCTCCCTGGCTTTAGTGTGACGAAGCATGTACTAAATGCTATGCTGAATTGTGGCCAGATCATCTAATCTAAAATACAGTAAGAAAAATATTTGAGCAGGATTCTTTCTTTTAAATGTCTGCTGTTTTTTGTCTTTGGTGATTCAAGGTCCAGCAATTAAGTCTAGATGGGTCAATTTCATTCTAGACAGTCACCTGTTCAGGTCAAGGACTACCTCTGCTTACATGACTGCAAAATGCCTGTACTGTTTGTCATACAAATAATGGGGCCAAGCCTTGTAGTCCATACTTTTTTATTCAATCCTTACTCAGGTGAACTCCTAAATAAATAAAGATGCAAGGATTTGGCACATCACTAATGATATTTTATAGGTGGTATCCCTTTATGTCTCAAACATTTAGTATAATGTTTGGCGTGAGAGAAAAATGCATGGAATACTTGTCTATTCATAGTGGGTTTTCTAATTATTTTGTTTTTTAATGAATGTTAAAGTTTGGGCCTAAAACTAGGTGTCTGTTTCCCTTCCATTTATGGAGCTTTATTATTTCAAAACTGTCATGTTATATCTCCAGTTTAAACATGTATTTGTTTTATTTACAAGGAAATCCTGAGCAGGATAGGTTAGGCAGGTACAGACATGAATTTACATACATAGAAATAAATATGAGAACAGAAATCTTCCTAATGCTATTGGATTAAATATTTCTCGTTCTTCTGCTCCTGCTAGATCACATTGACAATGTGTTTCTAATTAACCGTAAACCCAGGGTGTCCAATCTGTAGCCCTCAGGGCTTTCAATTGTGACCTAAAGGACAACAGTATGGAGAAAAAAATAGTATTTGACTTCAGTGGAGCTATGCTGATTTATGGAAGCTGGGGGTCTGTCAGGATAATGCCCTCTTTGAGGAGTGGTTTGGGGTGGAATCCATCTTGCTGAATACACCGAGCTCTGTTGGGTGGTGATAGCTGGATTGTAACTGTTTGGTCACACTTTGTATTGGATGGGTGGTTCTCGTCCCCTACCTTTCCCACCATCATTCTGGGTTTCTCCCTTAGAAGTACTGAAATTGACATCTGGTGCAGCAAGTTTTGCCTTGACATATATGTCACTGTTCAGGGCAACTGAATCCAGGGGCGTGCGCAGGAATTTAAATGTAAATACTTTTGACGGGGCACATTAAACACACACAAATGAAAGGTGCACGTGACCCCCCGTGCCCCATTTCTTGGGACACCCCCCAGCGAGAAGGCAGCGGCCCTCTCTCCCTGCAGCCTGGGCAGGGAGGAAACAGCAGGATGGCTGGCTGCCAGCTGAGCTCCTCCTCCTTCTCCCACTCCTTCAGCTGCAGCCTGCTGCTTCTCCTTCTCTGCTGCTGGAGTCCCAGCGCTGCTGCCTGCTTTGTTGACCCCCACTGAGGTGAGTCAGGGGCTGGAGGCAGAGGCAACACCTGGGACTCCAGCAGGAGGGAAGGAGAAGCAGCAGACTGCAGCTGCAGGGGTGGAGAGAGGAGGAGCTCAGCTGGCACCCTGCCACCCTGCTGCTTCCTCCATCTCAATGCTGCAGGAACACATGGAGATTTGTGCACCCGCTTGTCCCACCCTTGTGCACGCCTCTGATTGCACTTCTGTTTTCCCCCTCATGGTCCACCAAGGGCATCCACTCTAGACTCCCGACTGCTCAGCCATCCCTCTCTTGGGCAGAGACCTGCTTCTCATTTCCTTCTGACCAGGGTATTTCCAGGCTGCACAATTCTCTGCCTACACTGTGAATTCTCCAGCAAGTAACTGCCCAAGCAGGCCTGCTGTACCTTCTGTTCAGAGGCTATAAACAGGGTAATTGCCCATTGGTGCAAGTTACCACCCAGCCCCTTTCTAAGCAGGCACATTCATTGTTAAGGTGAAAACACTGCAGAGAAAACATTAAAACAATACATGAGGCTATACACATGATAATCAGCTTACCAGTGATCACCCCAACTCCAACAAGGGCTCTGGCAAGTGTAGCCAATTATTTTAGTATATTATTGTGTGATGTTATGATGAATCAATATGTTATATTACATATATTCATTGTATGTTAATTATAATGAATTTGTAGGATTATAAAAGTATAAGATTGAGTATTTAGAGGAACCAAGTATTAGACTTGAGTAAGACAAGCTGAAATGCAAAACCTTTAGGTTGAGGCCTGCAAGACTTTAGCTTAGCTATCTTAGACCTTGGAGACAAGAAATGATGATTTAAGCCAATGACTGAGAAATAACCCAATGCCGTAAGATTACAGGAAAAGAAGCACCAAGTGGAAATATTGTGCAAAATTACCCAAAATTAATATTAGATCATAAAAATACTGTAAAGGAGGATCTGTCTCAGACATGTGTCTCGACTATGGGACACAGGTTGTGCGTCAATGCTAAAGAGAACAAAGGGAACTTACACAGCCTATAGAAAATTGGGATCCCTTAAGTTTCCAGGGGACACAGACCAATAAAAGAAAAGAGGGTTGAACTTTTATAGAGATGTGCAGAATGTAGGTATATACAAAATTACACGATAAAAAGGGGATGCCCAGAATGGGAAAATTGAGCTCCCTATGGGAGACTCCGACAGGAACCATCCCTCTGCTGATGATCAAGCCATGAGAGACCCGTCAGACCCTAATACTGTTGTTAAGGATGTGAGTATAACTATATTTGTAAGTTGTGCATAGGTCTGTATAGCGTTTCTATATGATAGGGTAATAATAACTTTAATTGTAACTTTAATAAAACTTGTAAAGTAGACTAGACTTTTTACTGGTGAATGTATGTGTGGTCACTACCTTTGGTCTTTGTGTTCCTAGAGACTCTAACTCTAAAGAAAGTAGCAAAGATGACTTTCATTCTGTTAAGCGTGAAACTGTAGCCGTCCGAGCCGAACCCACAGTGGTGTAATACTACATTACAAAATTCACTTTAAATAAAATAAAAGACTACACAGGTGAACAGTCCTTCAGACCCCATCAAGGGATTTTCTGTGGTTGCAAGTTCATAACCGCCTTGGCTCGGAACGAGCACACTGTTCAATAGGAGAGTCACTTCTGACTGATGAAGAGTTCTGTGTACGCTTGAAAGCTTGTCTCTCTCACCACCAGAAGTTGGTCCAATAAAAGATATTACCTCGCCCACCTTATCAGTCACTTCTTTGTACAATCTGGGGCTCTGATCTTGTTCCCAGGTAACAGGTGATCAGCAGACAAAGGGTGAAGCTTCAAAAGACTGAGTTCTTGCATAACTGGAGGGCATACATTGTTTCAAATAGTCCTTTGATGCTCATAAAACTTTCCAGGGTTTACATTAGTCATGTCTCTCTTCAGAGACTTTACATACACTCCCTCAATAATACATAACAATTTCATTCTTAATACAATTAGCTCCTAAAATACTTAAACTTAATTCAATTAGGTTCATCCAGGACATTGCAGGAAGTTGCCTTATCTGTCAGAGTATATGGTTTTCCTCTGTAGGATCATAGGGAGGATAGCACAAAGAGTAGCAGTCAAAAGGGGAATTTCATATTCCCACCTGTCAATAAAATAAAAATGTCCTACCAATTCCATGATATAATTCTGCCAAATTAGGCGTCACTTTGACATCTAGCTATGTTGCTAGAGAAATCTCAGAATTACATCAAATATAAAATGATAAATAGTAGAGACTGTGTCGTAGGCAGTTCAGTGAGTTATGTAGCCAGTGGCATGACACATAGTATCACTGCTCCATGTGCACTGTGGGGTGATCACTGGTAAGATGATTATCCTGTGTGTAGGCTCTTTTATTGTTTTTAATGTTTTCTCTGTAGTGCTTTCACTTTAAGAATAAATGTGCTTGCTTTGAAAGAGCTGTGTGATAACTTATACCAATGAACAATTAGTGCTAGCTAATCAACCCCCTGTGTCTTCCCCCTTAACTTTGCTATCCGGTATCATGTGTTGACCACAGTGCTGCTAACATTTCAGATGATTCCATATCAGATGCAGTGAATCCAGGGCAGCTGACAAGTTGGAACTGGTTAACTGAGCAGCTCAGTGGGATGCAAAGTAACAAAAAGGAGACATATCAGAGGTGCTGATGGAGGGCGGCTGATGCTGGGGGTGAGAGCAGAACAGCAGCCACTGCTACTGTGAGTGGCTAAACCAACTGATCATCCATTTGTAATACAGTTCTTTAAAACTGGACTGAAATGCAAAGCTTGGAATTATCCTGGTATCTCATGACCCAGCACCACACTGCCAGGTGGTGAGGGAATAAAGATATAAATAATGTATAGCGTGATGAGGGACTTATTAGGATTTTGACACTTTTTTCCCTTTTGACTGCTTTCCTTTCCTCTTTCTGCACTTTGTGTCCCTCCATTGCCTCTCAAACCTTTTCTCTGATTTCTGACACACGAAAGGGCTTTTGGGCTTGATCCCTGTAATGTACATCAGCTATATGTTTTCAGAGCTCACTCTTATACCTGTATTGAGCTGTTCTGGACATGTAGGAGTAATTTCTAACTTAAAAGGGTTTTCTGAGTGATTTAAATGGTGTTATGGTGAATAACCCATCTTGTGTTTAATGGATTTTCATTCGGACGAGGAACAGACATCTTTGAAGTGCTTCTGCAGTAAGAGGTGTCTGTGGAAACATTAATCAGTTTCTGGAATGGCAGTTTCTATGTTTTTACTGTATGATTGTAGAGGGAATCTTTGTTCTGGTACAAATGCAGATGAACACTCTAGGAACAAGTATGGAAGTTATGCTTGGCCTGGTCTTAGCAGGGGTCCCAAGGCCACCCACTATATGTGAGCATGTTTTATATGCTGTTGCTCATCATTTTTTGGCTATGGAAACAGGATCAGCAGTAAATAGCAGCTTAATTCCTGTTTCTTTCTTCCTTGGTCCCTATCCCTGGTATGACCTGGTGGGGAGAGACACAAAAGTCGTATATATCTGGAACAACATGCTACCCACTGGAAAGCCCATGCCTGAACCACCAGGAAGAGCCCCATTTCCCATATGGTTCATTGGAGGAGGTGGGAAGAGGGGGAAGAAGAAACTTCTCCTGCTTGTGAGAGGAGGACAAGAACATTCTCTCCTTCCTCACACCCAGTTAGTTAGCAAGAGCTCTTGCCTCTGTCACAAGTAGCCACACAAAGACCTACAAAGATAAGACTCTGCCAAGTGATGGGGAGGAGAGGGAGTTTTGTTGCTGTGAGGCTGGTGAGTGATGGTAAGGAGGAAAGAGAGAGACTGGGCCTGAGGGAAGAGACAGGTGGGTGACTATGGCGGTGAATCTCACTCTGTGTGTGTGTGTGTGTAGATTTTTTTCATTGCTGACATTTGTTAGGGATAATGTTTGAAATCTTGTCCTGATAGCATAATTCCTGTCAACTCTATCAGTCTCCAGAATAGTAAACTCTATGTAGTAGTAGAGAAAAGAAGGAAAGGAAAATGGATCCCAGTGGTGTGTTGTTACTATGATTAGTTTTCTCAGGTTGGCATCCAGCACTATTAGTGTGGCATAATGTGGGAGGAGGTTTATGGATGGAGAGTATCCTAGTTGCGCTTGACAAAGTTATAACAGCAGCAGAGCATGCCCCTCTAGGTTGGATATGCTTAATGAAGCAGAGAAATCTTCATGGACTATGAGACTAGTGTCCATGAGAGTGACTGTAGTTTGCTTTATGAGGCTGAGTGAGCTTTGTGGCAGATGAACAGGGAGATATGCTGTGGAAATGACAAAGTTCTGTTTCTAACTTACAAATGTGAAAAATCTATTATATTCATTTCAGAAAAATGTGCCTAATTTTTCTGAACATATTCAAATAGAGCTTCCAAAAATAGTCACGAAGACGGCTTTCCTTCCATATGTACTCTCTGATAGAAACCTTGTGTTAAACAGAACAGGACCACTGTAATTTTAGTGGTTTGCTATAACTAGAACTATATTCTGCACATTGTAATAACAATATGGTGATATTTTGCTTGCATAGCTTCCTTTCCTCACCAAAGTGTTCAACAGAAAAAAAATCAACACAATAAAATACCACCCTCCTAAAATACAATTAAATACCCAAATGAGGAAAGCTCATCTTAAAAAAGAGAAGGGGCATCCAGATCAAGTTATAGCTTAGATTAAGTTATTAACTGTAGAGTCAATAGTGATTCTAAACTTTGAAAATCAAATATATTCAGGAAAGTATTGAAACAATTTGGATCTTTCATTTTACTTTACTATGGTCTAAGTGGAAATTTACTACACATAAGTTAACTATAAATGTGTTTCACTGTATTTTGAGACCCCAGGACTTTGCTGTAAATACAGTCGTGATGTGTCTTACTTCAAAACCATAGCAAGCTTCATTGCTATGTCTTTCATTCCTTGAATTTATCACATACTTGAATTCCTTTTTGGTAGTCACTGCCATCAATCAAGAATGATGATAGAAATGTACATCCCTGCAAAGTGCAGAGAAAGAGTATAATAAAGGCTGTGCAGTTGCTACTGTGAACAATTGCGTTGTGTACTGATTCTGAGTTAGGGATGGCTAAAGCTTTTGGGTTAATACCACTCATATCTGGCACAGTTAAACACATCTGAAGTTTCCCATAATTTGACAATGTTCAGCTCTTCTTGATGATCACATCTCTAGGGTGGTTCACCACTTTAAACTGTTGGGCGAGAGAATTCTTGTATCCTTCCCAAACTTTATCCTATCCCCACTGAAGAACACATTCAAGGAATAATTTTGTGAATGGAGGGGAAAATGAAATCCTGAATATTAGTTTGTTTCCTACAGTCCCCTAATTATCTAGTGATGCCGGTAAAATGTGCCAGCCAGTGTATCAAGTTTATCACTCATTGTCGTTAATTTTTAGGTCACACAATTAGAAGAGCTGCTAGCTCTGAGACCCCCACAGTTAGGAATGGTGGAATAGGGAAAAATCAGGTAAACTACACATTTAAGTACCTCCCCAAAACACCTGTTCTGCCTGCTAATTGAGAAAAAACTATTAAAATCTGTTTCATGTGTTGGGCTCAGTCAGTGGCCGCTGTCCTGTTCAAGCTCTGTAGTTGCTGAGGTTACTCCCAAGTCAGAGAGAGGAAAAATGTAACTTCCCTGTGGCTGTGTTCTGTCTTTTAGATCTTAAAGATGTTGCAAAAGACCTATTCTAACATGAAGCTGAACCCATTCTGGAATGATATCAACCCTAAAGCTGTCACCACAGATGAACTTTTGGGGTGTCTTTATCCATCAACAAGGGAATGGGAAGATGGTATTGCCAAGAAAATACTCAAATGAAATAAGTCAAATTTAAGATTTACATTGTTTACATGGTTAGGGTAAATGGGAACTTAATTTCATTCTTCAATAACTGGAAGGCTTGTTCTTATCCACTGTGAGGGAACTTTCTGTCATAGCCTCTGATGCCCCCAAATGGACTGTGCTAGATGAGATATTGACCCTATGTGGATTGAATCATTGAACACGGTAATGGTTGACACACAGGTTTGTGTGTATCAAATTACTAATAATCCTGTTCTGCGGAATGCAAACATATGTATCATAGTCTTTCAGAACACCTTTCCTTTAAATCAATGTTACAGACTATACAATAAAAGTGGTCTCAACAAGAATTCACTTATGCATTTAATTCACTTACTGGGGAGAGATTAATATGTGTGTGTGTATATGTGCAAATATATATATATTGATTACGATGTAGAAAAGTAGACAGTAGTACAAAAGTACAAAACTTACATAGTACAAAAGTAGTCTACATAAGTAGACCCTAAGAGCCAAATTCGTGGTCGATCTCAAACTGGGTATTCTGCTCTCTCTAGATGCATGTTTGGTGTTTTCTGGAAGGTGTCTGTCACTTTAACAGAAGTAAAATATAGAGTAAAAGTGTAAAGGTTGTGGTTCAACCTGGAAAGAGGGTGGGGCTGAAAGCTGAATTGTTCAGTATTTTTTGTATAATCTTAATTGATTAAAATATCACCTTTTGTTCACTACAGAGGCAGTCTTTCTTTATGATGGATACAGCAGCAGGAGAGCAAACTGTTGGAATTGAGATACTTTGTGAGGATCTGAAAGGAGATTTTTGCCCTAATTTTTCACAATAGTAGAAACTTCCTTTAAATCACATTTTCCTAACCAGCACCTAGAATAGCTCTTGTTAGATTCTAAGGGTTCCATTGTGACTTTTAAGCCAGAGCTCGCAGTAGGAGATGTGTAGAGATGCACCGCTCCCAAGGAGCTCTTGGAGGAATTGTGCCTGAGGACAAATGTGATCATAGAAGTTAAAAATGGAACAGACCCATAAAAGATCATATAGTCCTTCTGTCTGCCAATGTAGGATTTCTCCCTCCCTTATACTCCTAGTCTTTTGTCCTTTCTAATTTTAAAAGTCTCAAGTGTTGGGGTTTCCAGCACTTCCCTTGGGAAACTTTTTACTCTTTTTTTCACTATGGGAGAGTACACAACAACAACCACTATTGCACCTTTTACTATGGTGCCGTCTGAATCCCCTGGGACTGGCTTCTGCCAGCGAGCTGGTGCAGAAGGAGAAGTGAGGAGCATAGCTCTTCCTCGCCAAGATCTCTACTTCCACTAGACTTTCCTGTCGTCCACATACATTAGATGCTCAAGGAGTGGTATTTTGACTGTCCTCAGCCATCATCTGGCCATTAAGGAATGTCTCATTTTGTTAAGTGTACCAGCTGAAGTGTAATTAACCATCACCTAATGCTAAACTATATAATTTAGTGAGTTCAATTTGTGGATAATTCAGAATGTGTCGTCCTGATTTTCTGGGTGGTGATTATTCTCCCAACCAGCTAAATTGTCTTAAATGTTTTGGGGGCATTTTTGTTTTCTATTTAAAGGCTGATGAAAATCCCCAAATGCATTATTGTTGCAGTGAATGATGATATTGCATCAATTTTGATTACTTTTGATATTTCAGTCTTACAACAGACTTCCAAAAGCTTCAATTATCAAACAATTTGTAACGCCATTGTAATTAGTTATTTAGCAGCTAGTGAATGGTCAGTTTATTCAAATCTGTAGTGTAGAACCCAATCCTGAAAAGAATAACTCACATGCTTAAGTTTAAGGATGACCCTGGGGACTTTGTATAAAGAATGTCTGCAGATCTTTAATGAAAAACTCTGAGTTTACAAGGTCCACAGGATAAGCCAATAGCCCTAAAATAAGTTAAGATGTTCCTGTAGCCTCTAAAGCATCATATGCAGTGCTTGCAGACTTTGTAATTTCTATGGATGTAGGATGACTCATATGATGAGCGCAAACAGGATTTGGTTCCGTAGTGAAAAGTGTGGAGTTTGCAAGATGTGCAAAACCTCAAATGTTGATTCATAATATTCGTGGGAAAAGAACTTTAAAATTGAAGACTCCTTAAGGATTACACTACTCCTGTGGGGATATTTACTAGTTTTCGTTGAGGATCAATGTATAAAACAAGTTAGAAGTCTTTAACCTAAGTAATTTTGGTTATTAGAAGACAAAATGTAGTTTAAAAATGTGGGGTTTTTTTCATTTTTTGAAAATTGTTCTGAGATTGACAAAGAAAAATAGCCCATTTGATTACCCTCAAACTTAAGAGAAAAAGGGATTTTTCTCTAGCCTGAGACTGGCAGAGAAAATTTAGACCAAAGAGCTTTGTTACGTAAGTTAGGGGGAAAGGGAAAAAAATCAAGGTTGGTAAGAGTGGAAAATGTCTTCCACTAGTTACAGTTTCCTTGGACCCATGATATGAGAAAGAACTGAAAAGTCATTCAGACACTTGCGGTTATTTCAATGTTCGTAGTACAGAAATATCTATGGTGGAAAGGTCTACCTGTTAAACTGACAGTTGTTTGTGGTGATGTAGACGTGTTTGTCCCAGGACATGAAAGAGACCAGGTAGGTAAGGTAATACCTTCTATTGGACCAACTTCTATTGGTGGAAGATACAAGCCTCTGAGCTACCCAGAGCTCAAAGTGGCACCAGAACAACAGATGCAAAACCTGCAGACATTTCCACTACTATAGTGATCAGTACCCCTCACAACATGCCTTTCAGGATTCATGGGTCACACACATGCTTATTACAACATGTGGTGTACCTCATCCAGTGCACTAAATGCCTCACTAACAACTATGCGGCTTAAACTAAACAATCACCATAAAACATGATATCACTTGTGGGCAAGCATTTTTCACAAAGCGGTCATTCTTTATCCGATCTTTCAATACTTGTCCTCAAGGGAAGCCTGAACAACACCTTCCAAAGACGAGCCTGGGAACTTAAATTAATAACTCTGCTAGACACTGAAAACCATGAACTTAACAGGGACACTGGTTTTATGGCTCATTACAACAATTTGTAACACACCACACCACTGCCCTTAATTGCCCACTTCTTGTCAGCAAGTTAAAGAAGTATGGGCTGGATGAATGCACTATAAGGTGGGTAGAAAGTTGGCTAGATTGTCGGGCTCAGTGGGTAGTGATCAATGGCTCCATGTCTAGTTGGCAGCCGGTGTCAAGTGGAGTTTTGTTCAATATCTTCATAAATGATCTGGAGGATGGTGTGGATTGCACTCTCAGCAAATTTGCAGATTTGATACTAAATTAGGAGGAGTGGTAGATATGCTGGAGGGTAGGGATAGGATACAGAGGGCTCTAGACAAATTAGAGGATTGGGCCAAAAGAAATCTGATGAGGTTCAACAAGGATAAGTGCAGGGTCCTGCACTTAGGACGGAAGAACCCAATGTACCGCTACAGACTAGGGACCGAATGGCTAGGCAGCAGTTCTGCAGAAAAGGACCTAGGGGTGACAGTGGACGAGAAGCTGGATATGAGTCAGCAGTGTGCCCTTGTTGCCAAGAAGGCCAATGGCATTTTGGGATGTATAAGTAGGGCATAGCGAGCAGATCGAGGGACGTGATCATCCCCCTCTATTGGACATTGGTGAGGCCTCATCTGGAGTACTGTGTCCAGTTTTGGGCCCCACACTACAAGAAGGATGTGGATAAATTGGAGAGTCCAGCAAAGGGCAACAAAAATGATTAGGGGTCTGGAACACATGACTTATGAGGAGAGGCTGAGAGAACTGGGATTGTTTAGTCTGCAGAAGAGAAGAATGAGGGGGGATTTGATAGCTGCTTTCAACTACCTGAAAGGGGGTTCCAGAGAGGATGGTTCTAGACTATTCTCAGTGATAGAAGAGGACAGAACAAGGAGTAATGGTCTCAAGTTGCAGTGGGGGAGGTTTAGGTTGAATATTAGGAAAAAATTTTTCACTAGGAGGGTGGTGAAACACTGGAATGCGTTACCTAGGGAGGTGGTAGAATCTCCTTCCTTAGAAGTTTTTAAGGTCAGGCTTGACAAAGCTCTGGCTAGGATGATTTAATTGGGGATTGGTCCTGCTTTGAGCAGGGGGTTGGACTAGATGACCTCCTGAGGTCCCTTCCAACCCTGATATTCTATTCTATGATTCTATGAAATCACTTCAGTATTTCACCAGTAACATCATATTCTTGTATCAGTTGTAGTTGATTAGCAAAGAAGTGTGCTACATGAGCCTTATGTATGCAAATACTATATTCATTTTAAAACATCATGGAATTGTGACAGTGCATTCTGAAAGTGATTTTCTGTTTAGATTTTAACTCTAGCAAGTAAAGAATGTATTTCATTAACAATATCAAAGCAACTAAATGTTTGTTATTGACCATCTTCAGTAAGCAACTCCAGCCACAGTCTCCAGAGCTGTCATCCTCTGTCTCAATGCACTGGACCTGGGCTGGAGTCTGTGAGTATGATTATCAGATTAATAATAGCTTCAGATTAGTCTTTTAGCAAAGGATTGTTTAATTATTGACTGATCTATATCTTCAAATTTAAAGCAGATTAAAGTCAGAAGGCCCAAATCCACATAATCTTCAGTGAAATTATTTCCAGATTTACAGCAGTATAACTTAGATCAGAATCTGGTCCCATATGCTCTGATTCAAAAAGGCTAGATTGTGCGTAGCTGCAGTGCATCAAGAAGAGTACTGACAAGATCGTGCCTCAAAGAGATGCACAAAATCTCCATACTGCTTCTGGTGCATGGGCAATGAGAAGAACAATCTTCTCCATATATTTGATTGCTTCTTCAAACTGATACAGGAAGGAGATGGCGCCATAGCATGATACCTGATGCATGATCCTTCCCCAAACTTTGCACTGGTCAATGGTGCTCCCAACTGCCCCTAGTGGGGATAATAGCTAAATGCCGCAATTTGGGCCTCTGTGTGTGTGGGTATTATGACGTTCTGGGGTGCAGTCCAGACCAGTGAGGGGCTGTCACCCTTGCCCTGCAACCTGGGGTGCCTCACAATGCTTTGCTGCTGTGGCTCCCACCTGGGTTGCTCACAAACACCCTGCCAGCATGCAGGTCACACCCAGAGTGTCTGTGTATAGCCACAGCCCTGGTCCAGCAATTCTAACCCCAGCAGCCCATCAGCAAACACCAGCCACACACTGGCTTCTAGCAGCCATGGTTGCTATTTGCAGGGTGACCCCAGCACACTCCAAGTCTCAAATTCCCCCTGCCACCCCCACCCCAAACGTGTTCTGCATTGTCCAGCCCTCTGTGTCCTGGTCACTTCAGATATTTTAGGGCCATTGCCCCTCTAAGGGAATCAATATAAAACAGTCTGTTACCCCCACAGTTCACAACACCAGATTAGTTTTGATTAAAGAATAAAACAAGTTTATTTCCATACAAGAAGATAGATTTTAAGTGAGTACTAGTATAAAGCATTAAAGTCAGAAATGGTTACAAGACAAATAAAGATAAAACACTAGTACTAAAACTTAACAAACTGGACTTGGTTCAAGGTGAAGTCCCTTACTCCATGTTTCCAAGAACATTGCTGACCAAATTCTGACGCTAAGATCTGCTCCCAAAGTCCAACAGCTGTTTCTTTTGTTTTCTTAGCTGAAAAAGAGCGAGAGATGGATGGGGGAGAGAACTTGGGGTGTTTTCTCCTCACTTTTGAAGTTGTCACCCTTTGAAATGCATTTTCCTGAGGTTTCAGAGTAGCAGCCGTGTTAGTCTGTATTTGCAAAAAGAAAAGGAGTACTTGTGGCACCTTAGAGACTAACAAATTTATTTGAGCATAAGCTTTCGTGAGCTACAGCTCACTTCATCAGATGCATTCAGTGGAAAATACAGTGGGGAGATTTATATACATAGAGAACATGAAATAATGGGTGTTACCATACACACTGTAATGAGAGTGATCTCTTAAGGTGAGCTGTTACCAGCAGGAGAGCGGGGCGGGGGCGGGGAGAGCCTTTTGTAGTGATAATCAAGGTGGGCCATTTCCAGCAGTTGACAAGAATGTGTGGGGAACAGTGGGGGGTGGGGGGGAATAAACATGGGGAAATAGTTTTACTTTGTGTAATGACCCATCCACTCCCAGTCTCTATTCAAGCCTAAGTTAATTGTATCCAGTTTGCAAATTAATTCCAATTCAGCAGTCTCTTGTTGGAGTCTGTTTTTGAAGTTTTTTTGTTGAAGAATTGCAACTTTTAGGTCTGTAATCGAGTGACCAAAGAGATTGAAGTGTTCTCCGACTGGTTTTTGAATGTTACAATTCTTGATGTCTGATTTGTGCCCATTTATTCTTTTATGTAGAGACTGTCCAGTTTGGCCAATGTACATGGCAGAGAGGCATTGCTGGCATATATCAAATTGGTAGATGTGCAGGTGAATGAGCCTCTGATAGTGTGGCTGATGTGATTAGGCCCTATGATGGTGTACCCTGAATAGATGTGGACACAGTTGGCAACGGGCTTTGTTGCAAGGATAGGTTCCTGGGTTAGTGGTTCTGTTGTGTGGTGTGTGGTTGCTGAGGGATACCTCTAGATTCCCGTTGTGAGTTTGTAGTCATGCAGCCTCATGGTGAAAGAGGTTTCATGCTTGTGTTTGCTAAGATGCATATCTGTTTGTTCCTGCCCGCCTTCCTTGCCAAAAGAATAGCTGCTTGACTGGTGATTGCCCATCACCTTTGATGACAGCTGGCTTGTCCTTTGTCTTTGAGAAACTGGTTTATCCAGACTTGTTTGATAAACGTATTTCAGACCTAATTTCATCTTATATTTATAACTTTACATGCAATGTTGCAACACACATTTCATCATGATATTATTGACCGGTAAGTTATTAATTTTCAAATAATACCTCACAGGGCATATTTTGTACAAAGATTATTACAATATTGGTTACCATGTGAATACAAGGATGCATTCAGCCCCAGATATACTCAAACATGTAGACATATCTGTATATATACTGTACATGTCATAGGCGTGAATTTGCCATGATAGGATATTTTGTGAGTGTATTCTCTAATTTATACATGACTCTTTTGGTATTCTGTATCATTTAATTGTGTAAAACATTTTTGGATTCACTGTCTATGAAGTATACACACAGACACTTTAATAGGAGTTGCGTGGTTACATTTTTTCATGCTGACTTGAATATTCACCCCCATACTGACTTTGTAACCATAACGCCATGCTTCATTGTCCCTTTAGTTAAATATGCCCTGTAGCCACACATTATTTACAACTTTCTCTGATATTTATTAGGATTATTTACCACAGCTGGGCATAGTTCACAACCAGAGGACTCTTCATGGAGTCAACAAGAAGGGAATTATTTGTCACTGTGTGATTTCTACTGTAAGCTAATATTAGAACTGGATTTCTGTTAATAAGTTAAAATGTAATAAGAACTTTGAGCCAAGCTTATACCTGGAGCCAGGAATGCAATTCCAATAACTTGCCCCTTCTTATACCAGGTCTGGATTTGTCCTACTTAGGTTTTCTGCAAGTAAATAAAACGAAAGCATATTTTATCTGTGATGCAAATGTGCAGTCACAAATATTGCTTGACTCAAAGCTATCTGTTGATAGCAAAGACAACAGAAAAGATGTATTGAGTCACACAATTGTTGCTGGTTGATGACATTGTCTGCCAGCTTTATAGCTGGTTGAAAGTGAGCCAACACAGGCAGCTCCATTTTTATTTGAATTTGAAACCAGTTTTCACAGCTAATAGGACGTGAAAATTGTATTGTATCCTGTTGGTACCTTTGCTTTGGTTTGTAGTGGACTGGTTGTTGTTGGCAGGTTTCAAAGTAATCTGAATGGTAATAGACTTTTAAAACTGTGTTAATGTCTTATTTGAGGATTTAATTCTGGAAAATCCAGTTCACTGATGTGGCAGGAAAGCTGCTAATTCAGCAGGACTACATAACTAATACTGCAACTACCGGAGCAGTGCTTAGATTAAAATCCCTACAGATTGTCCGCAATAGTCGAGATAGTGGTTCTCAACTTTTAGGTTACACCTCTCCAGGTGTTCAGCAGCAGTTGTGTGGGAGGGGTAATCACTCAAGCAAAAACCATCTGGACTATTGAGTAGGAAATGCTGATATAAAAGAACTAGCAACAAAGTGAGGCAGTGCAGCAAATTGCATGTCCAATCCTGAACAGTGCTGAGGATTGTCAAAACCCATTGAGAGTTAAGAGTGTGTCACACTTTGTGGTTTCCAGACATAACTCACTGACAATATATGAAGTTGAACATGTTAAACCAGAGGAGAGTAAGTAAATCCCTCTTGGCCAAGTTCTGCCCTCAGATGTGAGAGCAGGGTTTTCAGCAGTAGAAGTTATTCATGCTATCAGTGTAAATTCTTGATAGCTGACATTATTTTTATTTATTTCATTGCTTCTTACAATTTTAAAAATGTTTTATTTCTGTAAATATGCAACTAGTTGGATTGAGACTGGCAAGGCAGAGCCTGAAAGAACAACTCTGACCATCCTGTTTGTCACATATGTTCCTTATTGTTTGGAGAAAGTCTGGCACAACTTAAAAACTATCACGCCAATTCCTGAAAGCCGCATGGTCCAGGTGACAACAACAACAGAATCTTCACTCTGCTGTTTTTCATCAGTTCTGATTTTAAAAAGAACATTTGAATATTTAACAGTTGGTGTGGTAGAACCTCATTGCAATGAAGCAATGGTTTAATGTACAGCATTTTGTAGCTATTCCTTGCATCAAAAAGAAGATGGCACCATTCTTCATCACTCGTTGGTGTTGGGCTGTCATTGGAGGGAGTGCAATATGTGCCTTACCGAAGTCTGTTGCTGGTGTGTTTATTCTCCCAATGCTTGGGACGTTCTTTCTGCTTCAGGCACAGTGCCTCTGAGAGCTGATACCAGTGCATGGCCTCTTTCACCTCACTTTACCATGGACAGCTCTTAGAGCCACAAACTAGTCCCCACCCTCTCCAGTTAAAAGTGTCAAGGCACAAAGACTGATCACTAACACAGCAGGTGCAGTTAAATATAATGGTAATAAAATATCTTATGGAAAACAGATAATGTTGCTCCCAAGAAACTAAGTGTACAGTTCCATGGAACACATGGCACACGCCTGTCTGCAGTCAGGTATGTTCCATGTATGAATCCACAGAAATTGCTGGTTTTGGCTGACTGCCATGGTAGATATATTTACAATCTTTCATCCTTTGTTGGGCATCTGCATTATGACTTTCTATTATCTACCCAAGGATTTTAGAATGTGTATCCTTTGATTTAGGGATGTGCACTACTCCTGATATTTGTCTATGTATGTGAAGGCCTGATTTTCATTCTTATTTGTATTATTTATTTAGTCTGGATTTGCAAGTTCTGTGATATGATCTTTAACACATTATAAAATCCATTAAAATAATGCCAGAGAGCAATAGAGGAGTGTGATGCTGTCACTAATGATAGGCGCTATCCCTGGCATGTGGAAAAGGTCAATTTCCATTGGCTACATCTCAACTGAGCCTGGGATTTAGCAAACAGTTATGCATGCAGGCAGTGTGACGTGTAGTACACTAACATACCCTTGCTTAAAAGCCCCCTTCAGTGAAGTCACTGTTCCTTCTTCCTTTCACCAATACTCTGGAGCTCAGTGATCATTTATTTAATGCTACAATTTTTTCTTGTGTAAATAAATCTTCTTTATCCCCCACTAGCAACCAAATTCCAGTGCAGAGGCTGGCAAATACATGGGAAATCCTCCTGCATGCCATCTAAGAATACCCAGACTAATGTCCAGATAAGTAGTCTTATTACATTGGCAGACGGTCTGAGTACTAAATAACAATAGCTGTTTTACCTAAAATAGTTAGATAACCAGGTTTCATGTTGTTTTAATTACATACCACCACAGAATGAAACTTCAGCCAACGGTAAGTTAAAGTATGTCCCATCTTCCCCATCTCTTATTGAGTTTCTAGGGTAGTCTCTTGTCAGTCCTATCCATTTGTATTAGTAAATTCTCTCTCTTTGGGCTTTCCACCTGCCTTTGATTGGTCTTTCCTGTCGCTCAGTATTAACCAGATCTACTTTTGGACAACAGGGCTGTCTCTCTAATATTAATATAATTCAGATTTGCCCGTTTTTGCACTCCTATCCAATGAATGTTGGGGGACATGAATATCTCCCAAAAAGCCAATGTCACTTAAGCACCAAAACTGAATTATGACTCCCTCAATACCTGTGCTGAGTTTGTATAAGTACATATTCCTATAACATACACATTCAATATAAGTGTCTCTAATTTAAAGCTCTACCTTTTACTGCCATTTCCTCTCAGTAATAGTGAAGAAGTGTCGCTCGTCCTGAGCCCAAAGAAGACTGTTATTTCTTAAGAAATAAGATGAAAATGTTGCCCAACCCCTATTTTTGGATTTGGGATTAATGAGATCAATCCTAAATGAAATACTTTGGCGTTTTCAACCCAATTACCAAACATCAATCCACATTATAAACAGCATCACATGGCTCAGTTTGCTGGATTTAGCCAAAAAGCATAGAGCAGAAGTAGGTAGTTGAAGAGAAAAGTCTTTCTATCAGTGTGATGGTAGAGTTCATTCCTTATTTTACAACACCAAAGCTGACTTACCCTTCTCCATCACTTCACCACCACCACTTAACTGTGAGCTGCTTTTTCAGCACAGGCTGTCCTTACCGCATTATTTAACTAGAATAAACCAAGTAAAGCTTATACAAAGTGTGATTAACACAAGCAGCCATGCAATCATATTACTGTAGCTCATGTGGAATCCCCATCCCTGGAAGCTTTTGAGAATGAGATGGACAAACACCTGTCAGGGACGGTCCTCAGCTCTGTGAGCTCGACTTGATGACTTCTCAAGGTCTCTTCCAGCCCCACATTTCTATGATTTCTGTGTCTTTTCATCCCATATTCTCTAATGTTCAACTGTCATCACGTGCCATGCTTAGGTAGTGAATTCTCTGGGAAGAGAGTTTCCTTGTTTTCCATGTAAGTCACATTTTAAAGAGTCAATATCTATCCCAGAAGATTTAATAGAGATAGAAATGAGCAAGAAATATACCAGATTGTCACCTAGTGTTGCTTCATAACAAGGGGTGCATGTTAGTGTCATTTATGTTCAGTTGTTTTTTCTGTGAAATATCATTGTTTCTCTTCAGCCATCAGTTTCTTAATTAGAAATTTTAATATAATTTGTTCAGTACTATTACAGAATAATGGACATCCCCGACATAAAATATTATTGTATCAGCCTGTCCAGGTTCTCCAGAGTATTTTGCTAATTTGCTTGTTTCTTAACATGATCCCATTTGCAGAACATAATATGAACATTTCCTTTTTGTATCACGTGAGAGTAGTTAGAAAACAGCCCTAAATCTATATTTAGGGTCCAACCCTGCCCTTACCGGATGGGAGCAGAGAAGGAGAGTGGCCCTGGCCATGTTTCTGGAGCTATCCTGTCAGCGCAGGGCAGGATACTACAGGAGGACCTGTGAATGTTGTTCTTTTGGAAAGAAGCAGTGTGCCCTCTCCATACTGCTGACAGCAGCCATTGCACCCTAGCTGACAGACCATGTCTCCTTAGAGCTGTGGTGCTCTGAGCTGGCATTTACTGCTGAATGCCCTTTTCCTTGCCTAACACATCCCCACATCACCGGGCAGGATTTGGCTCTAAGATCACACCACTTAAAGAAATGATGTCCTCTGTGTCAAATATCTATCTGTACAAATCCTGGAAAAATGCTTGGGAGACTCAGAACGTTTATAACAAATGACAGCATTCCTTTTTCAAATGAAAGTCCATTGTTCTGCTCTAGAATCCAGGAGAACTCATTACAGTATGCGAGGGTACCGCATTTTAATGGGAAGGAAAAGAAACCTGTGATTTTTGTGATCTGATGCTGCAGTTTGTCAGATGATTCTCTGCTTCTGAGAAGCACAGTTCACTTTCTGCCATCTCTTGTGAGGGCAGCAATTTGTTCCTCATGTTGAGCAATGACCCTTTTTTGGGAAGGGAAATTCTCAAAGAAAAAAACCAGATTATTAAATTCTCATTGAACTAAAAGAATCTGCTGGAGTCATAAGTGGCTTGCTGGCACAGTTCAGAAGCAAGGAAGCCTGCAGTTGGTCAGTTCTACCCCGATCAGTAATGATCATGGCAAACAACAGGAATTGCTATAGAGAGGGCTTCTGGGACATGTGGATAATTAGACCAAAACCCCTATAAATTTTTTAAAAAATGATTTCATGGACATTTTTATATGAAAGCGCAGGTGTTACACTCTGTAATGAGTTTCAGAGCGAGTCAGTGAGATGATTTTTTTTAAAAAATACTCTCTGGATCAAATGGCTTAGTTGTGAAAAAGAATGGAGAGAAGTAAAAACAAATATTTATGAATAATATACTAGCGATGGGCTCTAGCTGCAAAATTCAAATCTGGTCTGAGCTTTTGAACACCACAAAGTTATGTTGTATTTGGATCCAGGTTTTTGATTCAGGTACCCCAGACATGTACAGTAGAGTTGCATCCCTTACACCCATTTAATGTTAAGTGTTCATATTTTTCTTTGAACAGAAACTATTAATCCTAATTTTATTTTTAATTTTGTAATAAAATACTACAAGTTTATTCATATAGGTCCTGATCCAAAGCCAATGGAAGTCCTCTGTTGACTTCAATGAGCTGTGGCATAGGCCCTAATCATTAGCATTTCCGTATTATATTTTTGAAGCAGCTATTGGGGGAAGAGTGGTCTGCTGGTTAGTGCAAGGACTGCGTGTCAGGATTCCTGAGTTATATTCCCAACGCTTTGCCTCTGAGGTGCTTCTATTTATCTATCTATAAAGTAGTTATAATTACTTCATGGTGATGTTGTGAGATTTAATGTTTGTAAAGATTTCTTTGATGTCTCAATAAAAGGTGTGAGAGAACTGGAAATTATTATTATTATTAATTTTAAATTAATAATAATTTCAAAAAATCTGTGGACTTCAACAAAGCCTCTGACCTGCTCTCTTTATTGTAGCCTTTGTGCTTTTTACTGGATTGTCTTCTGACACCAGAGAATACTCCCCAGACTCTCCTCATGAACTCTATGAAATACATTTTGCATTTGCAAGCATCCAGCCTTTCAGTGGAGTTCTCTTCCAGGATCAGGTGAGTGACTGAACCCAAAGAAGGATAAAATATTTCTGGTTTCAGAGTAACAGCCGTGTTAGTCTGTATTCGCAAAAAGAAAAGGAGTACTTGTGGCACCTTAGAGACTAACCAATTTATTTGAGCATGAGCTTTCGTGAGCTACAGCTCACTTCATCGGATGCATACCGTGGAAACTGCAGCAGACTTTATATACACACAGAGAATATGAAACAATACCTCCTCCCACCCCACTGTCCTGCTGGTAATAGCTTATCTAAAGTGATCATCAAGTTGGGCCATTTCCAGCACAAATCCAGGTTTTCTCACCCTCCACCCCCCCACACAAATTCACTCTCCTGCTGGTGATAGCCCATCCATCATTATGCAAGGTAGCCTATTTCCCCTTTTTTTTTCCTACCCCCCCCCCAGATGTTCTGGTTTAACTTGGATTTAAACTTGGAGAGTGGTCAGTTTGGATGAGCTATTACCAGCAGGAGAGTGAGTTTGTGTGTGTATGGGGGTGGGTTTTTGGAGGGGGGTGAGGGAGTGAGAGAACCTGGATTTGTGCAGGAAATGGCCCAACTTGATTATCATGCACATTGTGTAAAGAGTTGTCACTTTGGATGGGCTATCACCAGCAGGAGAGTGAATTTGTGTGGGGGGGTGGAGGGTGAGAAAACCTGGATTTGTGCTGGAAATGGCCTAACCTGATGATCACTTTAGATAAGCTATTACCAGCAGGACAGTGGGGTGGGAGGAGGTATTGTTTCATATTCTCTGTGTATATATAAAGTCTGCTGCAGTTTCCACGGTATGCATCCGATGAAGTGAGCTGTAGCTCACGAAAGCTCATGCTCAAATAAATTGGTTAGTCTCTAAGGTGCCACAAGTACTCCTTTTCTTTTTAAAATATTTCTGTAATTGCTTCATTTTTGAAATTCTTACAAGTTCTTCATGTCATATGCACATTTCATTACTCAGGACTGCAAGCTACAAAAGACATGGTTTCAACTCGGTTACAAGGGACATATTATTTAAAAATAAGTGCTGGAGACTGAATCTCTTGTGTACATCTTAACAATGAAATAAATGGTGTCTGTTTGCTATGTTTAAGTTTCATTTAGCCAGCATTACAATAAATATTAAACCTACGTTATACATTGAAAAGTAACTTTAATCTGATAATAGCTTCCTTTCTCCCCTCTGCATGTCCTTTCCCGTGGGCACACCATCCTACCTAGACTCTTCAATTCTCCTCACAGCTCAGTGTCTTCTTTGCTGAGTGCCAGCTGTGATCATATGTTTTGTGGTGCTAGACCTGACCACTGGGAACTGGCCTGAACAGACCAACTCATTTCTCATGCCATAGACCAACCAATAACTGGCAGGTGTTAACATCTTTTTTGTTACGGCTAACTACCATTTTAGGGATATTTACTTCAGATTCCTCAGCAGGACTTTCAAATACCCAAAGGAGATATTACACCCATTTTGTTCAATGAGTCTAGATAGAGCATGCTGAGGCCAGATTTTGAGAGTTTAATAAGTGATATAAATTTTCATGGTTTATATAACTTGGTATCAAGTCTTAATTCTTTGATTTAAGGAACTCTTTTGTAACATGGGACACAATAGTGAGTGGAGCTAAATTTGAACCAGAAACCAAGGAATGGAAGGGTTCACATGCAGGCACCAACTTGCTAAGCCATCCAGTCTCCCTTTGTTCGTTTGCTGTAATTCTCATGTAATTTTGTGCTTTGGGGTTTTTGTTTGAAATGATAAATGAGAAAATATTATGGAAAAAGCTATATTCTTGCAGAATTATACTATAGCTGAAAGCAGGATGCACAGGAGACTTCAAAATTTAAAAAAAAGTCTGATCTCATGAGTGCTGTTAGCCAATTTTCAGAGGATAGTTGTTCAGATGAGTTTTGGGGAAGTATTGGGAAAGCACTGGATGTGGAGATGAGCCCATGAACCTTTTCAGATACCTCTCTCTATTGCTGTTGTAGAGTAGAAATATATAAGGACTAGCCATGTCTCTTGATATTTTTTGTCTTCCTTGGTTTTTGTTTTTTTCCCCAGCTAATTGATCACCACATGGAGTTTAGCAGGTGGTGGATCAAAGAAATGAGAACAATAAAATTTCCTTCCCAAGGGACAATTTTTGATTACTTCATTGACCCTGATACAAAGAAATTTACTCTCTGGGCTGAAAAAAATTCCAGACATTGAAATGGAACCAGATGTCCCTCTCTAGGTATGATCTACTGTAATTAAGTAATAAGAGAAACTGCATATATCTGGACAGTAGTTGTATGATTCTGGGTGTCTTGAAAGGCAGAAAGTTGAAGTTCAAGTGACATTAATCACCCAAGTAGCTCTGTAATCACTAGAAATACAGTGCACATAGAGATGTATGGCTATTAAGAAACAGCATTTACAAGTGTACAGTATATTTAATGAGTTGTGAATGACACCACAGCCAGCCTGAATCTAACTTTCTAAAATCATATTAATACTTTATATTCATGTGCCATTTTTGTGTAGAAGGATCCTATTGAGCTTTTGCTCAATTAGTACTGAAATGCAGCCATCTCTGGGATGGAAAGCAGCAGCCATTCTGCATGATTAAAGATAATTTCTCCATTTGATTTTAGAGGAGTGGGAAATATGTGGTAGGCAATATATAGTTGTTCAAGCTAGAATTTGGACACTGAACACAAATAGAACTAATTTCCCATGTGAAAAATGGCACCTTTTCATTGTACTATAGCATTGTGCTGGAGTATTGGTTTCGCATCTTGGAGGGAAAAACGTAATCCTCAACATCCCTTTCTGCAGATCCTAGGTTTTTCTGAGTGTCTTCCATCTAAGCACTTAATTGTCCTGACCCTCCTTAGTTTGATAGCTGACAACCTCAGAGCTCTAAATAATATGGCCTGGCATCAGAAAGGTAACACTAACACACGGAACAAATAGTATGTGGTGCATAGGCAACACAGTTTAAACTTTGAAATATAATTTCTTAGCATTTACTAGTTTTTTTCCAGTTTCATGAGCTAGGTTGTCCCTGGCCCTTATATCGATGTGCAAGAGGGGAGTGGGAGGGAAAGAGTGCAGGGAGCCTTCCTAAGCACCCTTTTGTGCAAGGACCAGGCACAATCACAGTCTATGTGTTTGGAAGATTACAGGGACTGCTCTCTCCCGACTCCTCCACCTCCATTGATTCACCTTGCCTGCAAAACGGGCAGGGAGAAGTAAATCTATGGGACACATACTGGGATGGCTGTCAGACATTGTCTCAACTGCAGTTTCCTCTCCCCAGCCCCATTCTCTTCTCCGAGGACACAGCCCACAACTGATGGCGTGTGGGACTTTGGGGGACTGTGATGGGTTGTCTATAGGGTTATCATCCCTCCAGGATTGGCCTGGAGACCCCAGGAATTAAAGATTAATCTTGAATTCAAGATTGTCATGTGGTGAAAATCTCCAGGAATACTACCAACCAAAATTGGCAACCCTAGCTGTTTACCCCACACAGGTGAACAAAGGAGTCTGAGAGCTCAATTAGCCCACTTCGCTGCATCTGGAGGGTGCATCAAGCTCAATTTGTGGTTAGACCCCATTGAGCAGGAGCTGGATCAACTTAATAAAAGAAGGCAGTGAAAGCTACAGAAGGTCCCAAAATAGAGAAACCCAGGAAAGAGGAGGTAGGCAGTTCCCTTTCTCTGGGAAGGGTCTGAGGAAGGCAGACTGAAGAAGGCTACAGGGTAGGAATTATTCCCTGTGTTGGGCCCTGAAAAGGCACAGAGAGGCAGTCCTGAGGGGTCGACATTCCTGGAGAGAAAGGAGGAGCTGGGAGGACATAAGGAGAAACCAGAAGAGAGGCTGTGTTAAGCACAAGATTCAAGGAAGCAGCACAAGGGGCTCAGGGGTAGAAAGTAGCCCAGGGAAATAGCAACGTGTTTGAAGGAGCTGCCCTAGCTGCTCAATAAAGGGTCCCTGGGCCAGAACCTGGAGCAGAGAGTGGGGCAGTGTTCCCCATCCAGGCACAAGGAAAGGTTCAAGCCTGATGTAAGGACTACTTAGGCTAAAGACTGAGCCTAAACTTTGGGCCAAGGGATAGCTCCAAAGGTGGCAGAAAACCTCTTTTGTAGTAAGACTTTTTTGACTTTGAGTTGTATTTTTTTTTAACCTCAGAAGGCATGGAATTAAAACATGACCTGGCCAGAGGGCCAAGTCACTAGAAGAGGGGCCATTAGTGAAGGGTGCTAGACAAAGACAGCCTGCTAGACCAGTGATTCTCAAATTTTGGATTGGTGACCCCTTTCAAATAGCAAGCCTCTGAGTGTGACCCCTCCATATCAATTAAGAACACTTTTAAATATATTTAATGCCATTATAAATGCTGGAGGCAAAGCCGGGTTTGGAGTGGAGGCTGACAGATCACGACCCCCCCCATGTAAGAACCTTTTGACCCCCGAGGGGTCTCAACCCCAGTTTGAGATCCCCTGTGCTAGACTGTGTCCAGCCATAAGGGGGTGCACAAGCAGTGAGTCTACTCTTCCTCAGGAACCCGTTAGTATGTCTATACTGCATTTTGGACTGAGCTGGCTTGAACCTCCCAGTCTGGGTCAACCTACTTGGGATAGTGGGACCCATGCTAGCTCTTGAAAAACAGCTCTATAGTTCGCTAGCTAATCAGGGCACCTGAGTTTAAAAAGGACCTCACTTCAGTTTGTGGCGTGCGTGTGAGGAGCTGTGGAGCAAGAGGCCCTAGGAGCTGAGAGGGAGATGGCATACTGCTGGACGACTGAGGAGTACAAGCATTATCAGACACCAGGAAAAGGTTCCTGTGGTGAGGATAAAGAAGGTGTTGGGAGGATGCCATGGGGAAGTAGCCCAGGGAATTGTAGCTGTTGTGCAGCTGTTCCAGGAGGCACTCTAGACAGCTGCAGTCCACAGGGCCCTGGGCTGGAACCCGAAGTAGAGGGCAGGCCCGGGTTCCCCCCAAGCCTCCCAACTCCTGATCAGACACAGGAGGAGTTGACCTGGACTGTGGGTTCCACCAGAGGGGAAGGTCTGGGCTGTTCCCCGACCCACATGCTGGGTCAGCAGAGACTGCGGGGATTGTTCTCCTTCCTTTTCCCCATGCTGGCCGGTGACGAGGTTATCTGAGTAAAACAGCAGATTTGAGCCATGTAAGTGGCCAAACTGAGGACTGTCATGAATCTCTGAAGCGAGCAAATCCTCCAATAAGCACGGGACCCACCAAGGTAGAGGGGGAACTTTGTCAAAACTGGTGTTAATGGTGGGATCTGGTGTGCACAGCGCGGCGGAAGAAGGAGGGTGTTAAAAAAAAAAAAAAGTGGGTTTATTTTTTTTCACCACAACGGAGGATGTAGTGCGGGCATTGATACAAGCCACGGCTGCCCAACAGGAGGCAGTACGGTTGCAGCATGAGACTAATCCCTTGTTGATTGACCAGGCCGCTCAAGACCATGCTATGTTGTATGAACTGGTAAACCAAGTGAAGGCCCTTACGGAGATGAACCGTGGCCATGTATGGAATATACAGACCAGCAATTGCCTGCAGAATATGACGGGGAAGGACGACATATAGGCATATCTCCTTGTCTTTGAGAGGACAGCCCTATGGGAGGCCTGGCCTCGAGATCAGTGATCTGGCATCCTCACTCCATTCCTGTGTGGGGAGGCCCAAAAGGCCTACTATGATCTGCCTGAAGAGGCTGCAGCAGACTTCCCGAAGCTGAAAGCAGAGATCCTGGCCAGATCTGGGGTAATGACCGCAGTGCGGGCCCAGCGGTATCACGTGTGGAGGTACCAGGGAGACAAAACCAATTGTATGACCTCATCCATCTTGCATGAAAATGGTTGTGAACTGAGTCCCGGAGTCCGGAAGAGATACTAGAGGTTCTGTTCATTGACTGATACATGAGGGGACTACTGCTAGACCTTTGCGCATGGGTAAGCCAGAACGAACCCTCCACTTATGACGAGGTTGTCGCTCTGGTGGAGAGGCGAAGGGCAGCGAGGGAGCTGACCCGACCAGTTAAGGAAGAGGCACTCTGGGTTAAACTAGCAGCACCAAGCCCTAGAGCTCAGGTGACTGGGCCACCAGGAGGGCCCAGGTGAAAAAAAGAGAGGGGCTGAGAGCCCACCAGAGGCCACAAAGAGTTGGAGCACTGAGGGGGAAGAAGATCGTGATGTTAGACTGCCCAAACTAAGAGACCAGGGGACGCCTAGGCCTCCATACAGATGTTATGCCCGCGGGGAGTTGGCGACACATAGCTGCACAATGTCCCAATGCTGAAGAGCCTATGCAGTGTAACTTGGGGAACTGGGCAGACCCATGCTCCCTAATCCACCTTGTGGGGGGTCTCACTAACCCCACATATGTACACCAGACCAGTGAAACTAAATGGGGTAGAGACTACGGCACTGGTTGATTCGGGGAGTGCTATCACGCTTGTCTCGGGGAGGCTTGTGAAGCATAGTCAGTTGCTGCAGGCTAAACGTACGGGGATAACGTGTCCATGGGACAGTCAGTTACTACCCCAGCATCCCAGTAAAAATTGAGATCCAAGGGAACACTACTGAGGTAGCAGCAGGTGTAGTCCCTAAACTCCCATACCCATTGCTCATAGGGAGGGACTTCCCAGGGTTTGGAGACTTACTCTCAGTAGGGGGATTGGAGAAAGAGGGGAACCCTGAAATTAGTGAGGCATCCACAGTGGACTGTCAACCCCCAATCTTCTCTGAGATATCCCCAGATTTGTTCTCCACTCCCAGACAGGGTAGAAAGACGAAAAGGGAAAGAAGGGCAGCTAAGGCCTTAGGAACCCAAATACTGACCCAAAGCCAGAGGGTCACTCTTGTAGGTAGGCAGACCTGAGCAGCTGAACAGGAGGCCACCCAGGAGAGAGAAGCACCCGAGTCTGACCCATACCCTAACGCCTCTGAACCAGTAGAGGCAACAGAGACTGGCCCCCTAGAACTTGGACAGACCAGCCCTGGGAGAGGAAATTTTGGATGGGACCAGGCTGAAGACCCAAGGTATGACAACATTAGGAAAGAGGTGACCGAAATAGATGGAGTTCCCGTGGAAGAGAAAACCCAGGGACCAGGACCCTACTTCATAATGAAGAAGCTTTGCACCAGTACAGGGGCAGAAGGTACAGCAGATCCTAGCACCTCAAAAACACCAGAATGCTGTATTAAGTCTTGCCCATAGTAATCTTTTTGGGGAGCATTTGAGGGTAGAGAAGACCCTGGCACAGATCCTACGACAGTTCTTCTGGCCCGGAGTACATGAAGAAGTGTGGAGGTACTGTGCATCCTGCCCAGAGTGTCAGTTGCACAGTCCCAGTCCCTGTCCCCGCTTGAGGGCACCTTTAGTAGCCCTTCCCATCATAGAGGTCCCCTTCGAGTGAATAGCCATGGACCTAGTGGGACCCCTGGAGAAGACGGCTTGGGTCCACCAATATATACTTGTTGTTTTGGACTATGCTACTCGCTATCCAGAAGCCATCCCCCTGCGGAACACAGCCTCTAAAATGATAGCCAAAGAGCTTGTGGGGATCTTTGCCCAAGTGGGGCTACAGAAAGAGATATTAACAGACCAAGGAACTCCATTTATGTTAAAGCTAATGAAGGACCTCTGTACGCTGGTCCATATACATACCCTGAGAACTTCAGTCTATCATCCGCAAATTGACGGGCTGGTAGAAAGGTTTAACCAAACCCTCAAGGCTATGATAAGGAAGGTGGTAAGTCGGGACGGGAAGGACTGGGACACCCTACTACCTTACTTTATGTTCGCTATCCAGGAGGTACCTCAGGCCTCAACTGGGTTTTCCCTCTTCGAGTTATTATACAGGTGCCACCCCTGTGGCATGCTAGATATCGCCAAAGAGATCTGGGAAAAGAAACCCAATGAGGGGAGAAATATAATAGAACATGTATTGCAGATGTGAGACCGGATAGCCTGAGTCACCCCTATTGTACGGGAACATTTGGAAAAGGCACAGGAGGCCCAGTGAACCCATTACAATCGCCAGGCAAAAGTCCGACAGTTCCAACCAGGGGATTGGATGATGGTGTTGGTACCCACGGCAGAAAGCAAGCTTCTGGCCCAATGGCAGGGGCCCTATGAGGTGGTTGAACCCATAGGGGAAATAGCCTACAAGGTATGGCAGCCAGGACGCCGGAACAAGAACAGATTTATCACATTAACCTCTTGAAATCTTGGCACCAGCGAGAGGCATGTGTGGTGGCCCAAGAGGCCCCAATCCAGGGAAATAACCTACATGAGCAGATCAGGATATCCCCTGATCTGACACCAAACCAGAAGAAGGAGGTAACTGAGATGATCAACCGGTACCAGGACGTGTTTTCAATCAAACCAGGCTGGACCACCGAAGCATATCACCACATTATCACAGACCCTGGTATCCTACTCCTAGTATGAGCTCTTCATCAGCCACATTATGAGGTAAAAACAATGAGGATTTAATCAGATCTGACAAGAAGTCGGCCAAAAAAATTCAAAATTATCAAGAAGACTATTTGAAATATGGATTGACATCCACTATCGTTAACGATGAATCTCACCCTAAGTGTATATTGTGCCTTGAGATATTAGCTAATGATAGTATGAAGCCATCACGATTAGCAAGACATTTAAAAACTAAGCATCCAGAACATGAAGACAAACCTCTACAATTTTTTCAGCAATGTTTAAAGTCATGCGATACTCAATCCAGTACTTTACAAAATTTCATTAAATTTAATGATAAATGTTTAGAGGCCTCTTATGAGGTTTCTTACTTAATAGCAAAAGACAAAAGGCCGCAAACCATTGGGAAACACTTGTTCTTCCTGCCGCGGTAAAAATGATTGAAATAATACATGGAAAACAATATGGCGACAAACTAAAATGCATTCCTTTGTCAGCAGATACTGATGGAAGATGCATAGAAAACATTGCTGAAGATTTGAAGAAAGAAGTATTAGAATGAATTACGCAGTGCGGGAGGTTTACTACACAGTTGGATGAAAGTACAGCTGTTTCTAACATGTCTCAGCTTATGGTATTTGTTAGATTCTGTTTCAATAATCAAATACACGAAGAACTACTTTTTTGTGAGCCACTAAAGGAAAGATATACCTGAGAAGATATATTCTCAACAGTAAATGACTTCTTTAATAAAAACAATGTTTTATGGAAAAACTGTGTAAGTGTAACCACTGATGGAGCGGCTGCTTCGACTGGAATAAAGAAAGGATTCTGAGGTAAGGTTACAGAGATAGCACCACATGTAAAATTCATTCACTTCATCATTCATAGGCAAGCTATTGCAGCAAAGAAGTTGGAGCCAGAAGTGCACAAAGTGCTACAGGATATCATCAATTTGATTTTAATTTTAATTTTATAAAAACAAGACCTTTAAATAGTAGAATCTTTACAATACTTTGTAATGAGATGTGGAGTGACCATGATAATCTTTTGTACCACACATAGGTTCGCTGGTTATCTCGTGGCAAAGTGCTTAAAAGAGTTGTCAAACTTAAAGATGAGTTGCGCATTTTTCTTTTACAAAAAGACAAATTTGCTGACCTTTTCTGTGATGACAAGTGGCTGGCAGTGGTATGCTACCTAGCAGATATTTTCAAAAAAATCGACATTTAATCTGTCCCTTCAAGGTAAAGGTGACTTTTTAACAATGAGTGAGAAAGTAACTGCTATGGAGAGAGCATTTTGAAAACGGATGTTTGGAAGCGTTGCCATCGTTATGTGATTTTGTTGCTGAAAACGATGTAAGTGTGTCACCTATAAAAACTCTCATATCTGCACACTTAAAAAACTTGGAAACAGAATTTTCTAACCTGTTTAAAAATCTTCCAAACGAAGAGTTTGAGTGGGTTTTGAACCCATATGTTAAAAATATAAAAATGCGACACCTTCCAATTAGTTTGCAAGAACAACTGATTGACATCAGGGAAGATGGAAATTTACAAGCCGAATTTCAACAAAGCCTTTGCATAATTGGTGGATGGGATTGAAAAATGAGTATCACGATATTTAGTAAGCGCGGCCAACGCTGTACTACTTCCATTTGGATCTACGAATCTTTGTGAGGCATCTTTTTCAGCTATGACAGCCATTAAAACCAAGGTGCGAAATAAACTGAACTTAGAACCAGACCTTCGAATCTCTGCATCACAAAGTGTTAAACCAAGATTTTCAAAAATAATGAAGCATATTCAATCACATTGCTCTCACTAAACATATTATTATTATTTTTTTAGTGAGACCAAAAAGGTTTTTTGTACCGTTAATAAATAAAATAAAATAAAATATTTTTAAAATGTTGTTTTTCATCCTTTTTTAATTTCAATTTTTTGGGTATGTTTTATAATATACATAATATATTAGTACAGTAGTACATGTATATAATTTATACATAAATAAATATACATATATTGGGGGTGCATGCTCAAAAACTTTTTACTGATAGGGGCGCGTGATCAAAAAAGTTTGGAGATCACTGCTCTAGACAGCTGCAGTCCACAGGGCCCTGGGCTGGAACCCAGAGTAGAGGGCAGGCCTGGGTTCCCTCCAAACCTCCCAACTCCTGATCAGACACAGGAGGAGTTGACCTGGACTGTGGGTTCCACCAGAGGGAAGGTCTCTGGGGTGTTCCCCGACCCACATGCTGGGTCAGCAGAGACTGCGGGGATTGGTCTCCTTTCTTTTCCCCATGCTGGCCAGTGATGAGGTTATCTGAGTAAAACAGCAGATTTGAACCACTAAAGTGGCCAAACTGAGGGCTGCCGTGAATCTCTGAGGCGAGCAAATCTGCCAATAAGCGCAGGACCCACCAAGGTAGAGGAGGAACTTTGTCACACAAGACCTTGGTGAAATAGATGAAAATGATTAAATGTTTGCTGATAAAATAACTTGGAGGTCCTCAGAACAGGGAACAAAACTGACCACATTTCAATTCCATGCAAATGGAGAAGAACTGTAGAAGGTGGTACAAAACAGGAACAGAGCACATGTCGGAATGGTCCACACACTAATGGTAGCTAAATTGAGAATAAAAATAAAAAAAAAGATCTGAACAACAAAGATGCTCATGTTATAATATCAGATGTTATAATATCACCATGCTATAACAGATGACAACACAGCAAGAGTTTAGAATTGCACTAGCAAATAGATACCAGGTGCTTGAAGATGAAGATGATGGAATGGTAGAAAGGTAATGGAAACCTGTAAAGGAAATTTTCATTAGTAGTTGTGGTGAAGTGCTGTGATTCAGGAAGAAACATCACAACAAATGTGATCTGAGGATATATGGCAGAAAATACAAAAAGACTCAAAATTAAGTGTATACTAAATCAAGCAAGAACACAGACAGAATGGCTCCCAGAGGAATATGCTGAAAAGAACAAAGAGGCCAAAAAAATGTTAGGAAAGAGAAATGAGACTTTTAGACCAAATAGAAACAGATGCACAGATCGCTGCGGCACAAAATTACACAGACATCATTAGACAGTTGTCAGGACGAAAAACAAATACCAACCAACCAGTTCAAGACAATGAGGGCAACTTAACAATGAAGACATCAGAACAATTAAATATATGGAGGTGGTACTATAATCAATACTGAATGCGAGCCAGTGGTCAATCCCCCAGAGGCCAGAAGGAGAAGATGTGGACATTGAACTAGGACCCAACAGCAGAGTAGATGTAGAAAGGGCAGTCAGTTGGTTAAAAAATGGAAAGGCCCAAGGTCCAGATAACATTCCAATGGAGGTTCTTAGAGCAGACTTAAAGAACATAGTAGACATTTCAATAAGCCTCTCACAAAAGATACGTGAAGAAGAAAAATACCAAATGAGTGGGAAAATTGTAGCGAAGACGCCAAAGAAAGACATCAGTCAGTGTAAAAACTGGACAGGCATTCAATTGCTTTCTATTCCAAGTAATGTATTTACACATATTATTCTAGATAGAATAAAGAAAGCAGTAGATTAAAGGTTAGGACAAGAACAGGCAGAGTTCAGACAGGAGAAATCATGTATTGATCAAATAGTAACCTTACATATCATCATAGAACTATTGATTGAATGGCAGTCACCGCTTTATATTATTTTTATAGATTTCTAAAATGCATTTGATACAATGGATAGAACAATTTTATGGAAGTTGCTGTGGCACTATGCATCCCATAGAAATTTGTGAACGTCATTCAGACTTTCTATGAAAATATGACATGCCAAGTAATACATAACAATGAACTGATTAAGCCATTCAAGGTTACTACAGGTAGTTTTTTATTGGTAGTGAATTGTATAAAGAGAGAGACCACAGAACAACTAAGGGGCATACAATGGACTTTGACACAGAAGTTACAGAACTTGACTTTGCAGATGGTATCAGCTTGCTATTCCATACCTGTAGAAACATGCAAACCAAAACAAATGATCTCCAGGCCGATTCACAATTAATAGGGTTGAAAATCAACACAGAAAATGAAAGTCATGAGAATCAACGCACAACAAAAAATACCAGTAATGTTTTCTGGGACTGACATAGAAGATGTCTGATGTTTTACATATCTTGGAAGCATTGTAAGTACAACAGGTGGAACAGATGAAGACATTAAAGCCAGACATGCCTTTGCTACTCTAAATCCATTTTGGAGAAACAGAAATTGTGTTCTTCAAACTAAACTTTGAATATATGTAAAGCTGGTTGTACTATATGGCACTGATAGGACCAGAAATTATGGAACAAAAATGGAGATGGCTAGGACATACATGGAGAAAATGATGTAAGACAGCATTGGACTGGAACCCCCCAGGGCAAGAGGCAATGAGGTAGGCCAAGGATAACATGGATATACACAATAGAAGCAGAATTGAAAGCTACCAGAATGACAATGGAAGAAGCTAAGTCTGCAGTAGGAGACTGGTGAAGATGGAAGGCAGTGGTGAAAGCCCTATGTTCCTCATGTAATAGGGAGGTATGAAAGTGAGAGAGAGAGAGAGAGAGAATGAATATAAGCAGGTACAATTCTGCTGAATTCAACAGAGTTACACCAGGGCTGAAGTTGAGCCCTAATGTTTGTTTAGTCACTTTGATTTAGGAATCTTTTCATTATTTACTTGTCGGCAAAAATTATGTTTGGCATCTACCTGAAGGGTTGTGGTTTTGTTTTTTTGTTTTTTTCTCTCTCTCATTCTAAAATTTGGCTAAAAGAAACCCCTCAAGGTTGACAAGGACTGGGATTGACAGAACTATGACTCTTTGAAATCCCTGTTGTCCATTTAAATTTTAATGTTTCTATCATTTGTTCCTCAGTGTAAATTAACAACCATGGCAGTGTGTTGGGTTTCTTTTCCGAAGTCAAGACTTTAAATTTAATTCAATAGCCTAGATTTACAGCTATTCTATATTTCACAAGGCAGAATCAATAATGTGACTGAAGTGAAGAAGATAAAAATTTATGGTATCTTGCAATTTAATGGTTGAAAAGATGCAATTGGAGAGATCATAAATTGTGAAGGAGTTTATGCTTCATTGCTCCTGATTCAGTGCTTGCTGTTAGAACTTGATTTGTGACTATTCACAAGGTGTGATTAATGGTGTGATCGATGCTTGCTTCAGTGCAGTAAAGCAGTTGTAATGCTCTTCATTAGAATAAATAAAATAAATTGACTGAAGCTTTATAAAAACTGTGTAACATTTAAAATCTAAAATGTCAATTTTTTTCCTGTTACAATTTAGGTTTCTTGAAGCAGTTTCCACCTACATCACATCACTCATTGTCATTCTTTTTGGATATTCTACAAATCCATGTGGGTTCGGGTTAGCTTTATGCAGAGCTCACTGAGAAGGAAAAAAATAAAAAGTTGAATAGGACTGAGTGGAACCTAGGATATCTGGTGGCTGTGTTTTGCCATCCTGCAAATGTACATTTATCCTCCTTTGACATGTGAAAGTTTAAAGGAATCAAGGCAGAAAATGACCCTTCCGTATACAGCTTGACTAAAAACAATAAAAATTAATGGTTTTCATTGTTTTTAAATGGGGTGGATGTATGATCGGCACCGTAGCAGAGACGATGAAGATAAAGGGGCATATTTTGAGTAGTATTTCTTTGGTGTGAGAATGTATATTGCATAAGCCAGTGCTGTCTTACACTATGCTCTAACACAGGTAGGGGGATGTGAGAGAACCTGAACAGCCATGAAAGGCAGTGAGATGGAATAATTTTGATATAGTCATTTGAAGAATGAGCTTCAGGAGATACTAACAAGGAATGGTGTTGAGAGGGCCATAGGATGCCTTATAAATGTCAGTTAAGCCCACCTCAATATATGGATAATTTCAAAGTTTTAAAATGTCCAGACCTAAACATTTAGTGTAAAACTGGGGGAGGGAGGGAATCGTGCTGTGACATTTACAGCAGTTTGAGCCACACGAGATTTTCCCTATCTGTTTCAGTCCTATTTGTGTTTATCAGTCTTGTTGGGAGATTAATCTGGTAATTAGCAGGAGAGGCTCATGAGGTTTCCAAAGTCTTCCCTTGTTCTGCCATGCACACATTTCCTGATTTGAATCTGCAAAGAAAATGCCAAATGTAGAGATGCCATTTTTAAGCTGTTGTAGCTATATAAAAAGTAGTGTTTCTACTGTGGCACACACTAGTTAGTCTAGTTGTCATCTCAAATGTTCCAGCTATTCTGCCGCCTCAGGATAGCTCACTTTGTCTTTTTCACAAATGTGGCAGAAATTCAGGCGTTAACCACAGACTTCTCCTAAATCTAATCTTTGGTGAAATGTGACATCATGCAAATAGAGGAGTCTTTCCACTGAAGATGCTTCCTCAGGCTGTTATCTTAGGGTGAAATCCTAGTCACTCACACAAGTAAATGGGCTTTGGGTGGGTGACATACACTGGAAGCAGCATGCATGGCCACCATCCCAGCCCAAGTTGTGGAACACCTGCATAGCCGCTTGATAGCTGCAAACACGGCCACTTGGCAGCCCCAGGAGCGCAGCGGTGACTGAGACTTGCAGTGCTCTCTGGCCGTGGTGTTTTGGTAGTGGATAGGTGTAGCTGCTAAACCCATTGACTTATGCCTCCAGTGCTCCCCTGGCCATAGGCGCTGCTCGTGGAGCACCCACGGGAAAAAAAAACAGTGGGTGCTCAGCACCCACCAGCAGCCCCTTGGATCAGCGCCGCACCCTCCCCTGGTGGCTCCACCAATCAGCTCCTTCCTCTCTCATCCACTTCAATCAACTGTTCAGGGATGTGTAGGAGGTGCGGAGGGGGAGGGGGAGGAGTAGGGTCAGGAAGAGGCCAGGGGAGGGAAGAGGTGGGGTGGGAGCAGGGGTTTGGAGGAAGGGATGGAGTGGGAACAGGGCCTGGGGCGGAGCAGGGGTCTAGTACCCCTCCCCCGTAGGATCTGAGTAAGTTGGTGTCTATGCCTCTGCCCTTCCATACTGCTGCAGAGAAGGAGTGCAGAGTGCTTCTGCATGGCCTTTCCACAGCCAGGCCTCAGACCATTGGCCCACTACAGTTTGGGCCTTCCATGATCACATAACGTGGAGAGGGGCAGGAATTTCCCTTTAATGACTAGAAGTGTTTCCCCTGAATGTATTGGTCTCTGGCTATGGAGGCTGGCAATATGTGTAAGCTTTGGGAGAGGAAAATCTTATGGAAAAATATGTTCAGGTCATGCTGCGTTTGACCCAAAAGACGGTTGGCAATGCCTATGGTGGGGAACCTCTACTGCCTGTGTGGCAGGAAGAGTACGCCAGTCCTCTGTAGCCTCTCATCTCTGTCCCTTTGTTAAGGAGAGCTGCTCTGAGTCTTTTCCTTTCCTATCGCTACAGGCTTTGGAGGTGGTAATTGCAATAGGAAGGCATCTGTAATGAGCTGGCCTTCTTCCCAGGTCCCAAAGCGCCCACTGCCACACCCAGCGTCTCTTTCCAGAGTTTATTTCCCAGTATAGGCAAAGCAACAGTTCCGCAACCCAACCTGGGATACAGCTCCCAGGGTTCTCCCCCCTTTACCTTGTACGGGAACTTCCAGCTGCTCTTGCTTCTTGCAGCTCCCTGGCTCAGACTCACCAGGTCTTCAACTCCTCCAGGCAAAGGTGCCCTCTTTTAAACCTAATTTGCATCAGCTGACCAGGGACGGGGGGCACTTGCCCTGCTCCCTCTTAGTGACAGCCCGTGACACTCCTCTCTTTAAGACCTTGCCACCCCTAAGAGAAGCCTTACAGTCGACAACCTAACCAGGGGACAGTCAATAGAGCCTCATTTTTTTGATTTTGAGGTCTTTGCACACAGAGTCTCTAATTCTCCCTCAAGCTTATGAACCATTAACATCAGGTGGCCCCTTTCTTCCTGAGTCACCTTATGTCCTGCAGCCAGCTGTGCTTTCTGGATTGTCAGCAGCTGCTAGTTGTTCTGGCAGTCCCCCCAGTCCATAAAACAGGTGCTCTCTGAATCCCCTTCCACGAAAAGCACTGCTTTGACCCCAGCCTTTTACCTGGGCCTCAGCATGCTGATGAAATCCCTTTTGGGCCCCCACAGCGTGCCGTTTGGCCTGCAGTCCTGTCTGGGCTCGCACTGCTTGCTGCTCATTCTGTGCCATGAGCTTTTGCTCCCTGGTACCCTTTTGCATCTGAAGAGTAGCCAACTCCTCAGTCAAGCACTGCTGTTTCCCACAATCTGCGTCCACCCCAGAACATGCTAATTCTTAGTCCAGTTTTATCATCTGATTGATGATCTTCTGCTGGAAGGTGTTTACATCCTCTAGTTCTTGTTGATACTCTTTCAGTTGCTCCTGTAAGCTTTGAAGATGACTGAGGACTTCCTCTCAGTCTGTCTCAAGCGGATGGGTGAGGTTCTGTGGTCTGCAATGTGCAGAAGGTCAGACTAGATGATCATGATGGGCCCTTCTGGTCAGGGCTGGCTCCAGGCATCAGCTTTCCAAGCGGGTGCTTGGGGCGGCATTTAGAATGGGGCGGCAGTCCGTGTCCCGCAGCGGCAATTTGGCGGCAACTGTTTGGGGCAGCAAAATTGGTAGAGCCGCCCCTGCTTCTGGTCTTAAAGTTGATGAGTTTATAACTCAAACTTCCTGCTCTCTGCACTCCTTTTCTGATCAACCGTTGGTTTTATCTGTCTTTGGCCACTGATCTGGGTTCACAAGACCTTTCTCATCTGCCAGCTCTTATGCTACTTTCCTCTGCATCAGGGCTGGGGAACCCCACTAGTGTCTTCCTAAAAGTATCGGTCATGGAAGATCCTCCACTACCCTGACACATAGCTGATCTCTCCACCCCTGCTCAACCTCTGTTTTGGGGGTAGAATCATGTCTCCCCATGTAAACATAAGACATGTATGGGGGAGATGCTGATACATCTTCTTTGCCAGCACCCCATTTTCCTGGACAAGGGTGTACCCACATCCTGAGCCCACTAGATCTTCTACAAACAGTCCTCCCCAGTCAAACTGGTACCATGTATGGCTGAGCCCCAGTACCATTCAGAGTGGACTGCAGGCTTCAAGCCTGGTTGTAATAGCAACCTTGGTAATCACACTCTTTTATTAGTCATCCAAATATACCCAGGCCTGCTATATTTGAAGCGCATCAGTGGATTTCCCTGGCTAGCTCTGGAAGCACTTCCCCCTGTTTGGGCTACTTTGGACCCTTTCCCACTGATAGCTTCCCGACGAATTCCAGATCATGGTATCCTCTTGTTTGGTCTCCCGCAGTGGGACATTCCTAGTGTGCCATACCATTCACGTCACATGGCTCTTTCAAGCCTCAAAGACTTCTGCCTGTTCACCTGCCTCCCCCACTGGGGCGGGTTGGAATCTCCTTACCTCACTCTGGGATCCCACTTGGTCCATGATTTTCTCTGTGGAGCTATCTCTGAGCATAATCACCAGGCAATGAAGTCCCATAATCTCTAAGTCACTACCTATGGTTGTACTCCCTCTGGGAATGGTTCAGCCAAAAAGTGGTGCCACTATGTCTCTGGAGTCAATCCCACTTTATCCAAGATGGCAGCCTTCACCACAGGATAGCAGGCTGCCTGCTTGTCACTCGCTGCTCGGGAGGTTGCCTGTACCTTGCCTGTCAGAAATGGTGCTATGCAGGCTGCCCAAGTCGATTCTTCCTAGCTGCTGCACTGGCCACTTACTTGAAAGTACAGAGGAATGCCTCCAGGTCATCCTCTTGCCCCAGCTTCACCAAACCAGAGTCCAGTCAACCCAAACTACCTTCTCCAGTACCAGTTTAATTTCCCAGAGTCCCTTGGCCCAGCCGCTTCTGCAACCACTCTTGTTGTTGGACGTGAGCCTCTTGCCATGTCTGTGGAGTGGCAAATTGGGCCTCTTGTTCTTTCTGCAGGTGCTCTATCAATTGCAGGAGCACAGTTTGGATCTGTTGCTGCTGTTCCTACTGCCACTGTAGCACAACTGCCTGCTGCTGGTGTGTGGCTGTCTGTTGCCACTGTGCCATTACCAACAGGATGTATCACATACTCCATCTTCACTGATCACCCAAACTGGGGTTGGGTGCCAGTCAGTGCTCAGAGGCTTCAATTTCCCCTGGATTCTGGGGACTGATTTCCTACTCGCATTCTCTGCCACACATTAAGAGGCTGGCCTTCTCCCCAGCTCTCAAAGGAAAAGAATTGTCACTCTTCCCATTTTATAGATGGGGAAACTGAGGCATGGAAAGGCACACCATCAGCTGCAGAGCCTTGTTTTTCTGACTCCTAGTCCTGTGCATTGCTCATTGGGCTAAGCTACCTTTCTTGCCAGTGGTGAAAACCATGCCTCTTACACATGGTTTTATTAGCCATACAAGTAGGGCTGGCCAGAAAACAAGAATTCCATTTTGTGAAAAATGTCCAGGTTTAAACATTTGTTTTCATTCCAATATGGAAGAAAAAACTAAAACATTTTTGTGAGAGAGAGGGAGAGGGACCCACCTCAAAATAGCCGATCATCAAATAGTTAGGTTACTCACCTGAGATGTGGGAAGCCCAAGATCAAGTCTCGGCTTTGCCTGAATCAAGTCTCTATCACACGCAGTCCCTCCTGTTGGAGCTGTTCCACTTTAAATAAATAATTAATATTAATTGGGCCTGAATTGACTGACAGATTGACTGACCATATAGCCTGGTGGTTAGGGAACTCAACTGGGATGTGGGAGATAAGTTCCTGCCCTGAATCAGGTAGAGCAGGGAATTGGTCTGGGATCTCAGGTGAATCCTCTAAACCAATAGACTATTGGCTGTTCTGTGGCTATTCTCTCTCTCTCTCGCTCATATTCATATATATTCCATTCTGTACATGAGAAACCTTCCTAATGAAAGTTGTCTTTCTGCAAAAATTTTAGTTTTCATGAATTGGCATTTTCCAAAAAAAAAAAAAAAAGGTATCTGAAAAAATTCCCAATCTGTTCTACATGCAAATATAGTACAGTAGAACCTCAGAGTTATGAACACCAGAGTTACGAACCGACAGTCAACCACGCACCTCATTTGGAACTGGAAGTACACAATCAGGCAGCAGCAAAGACAAAAAGAAAACCAACGCAAATACAGTACATTTCTGTGTTAAATGTAAACTATTAAAAAAAAAGAAAACAATATTTTTCTTCTGCATAGTAAAGTTTCAAAGCTGTATTAAGTCAATGTTCAGTTGTAAACATTTGAAAGGACAACCATAATGTTTTGTTCAGAGTTACGAACATTTCAGAGTTACATTCCTGAGGTGTTTGTAACTGTGAGGTTCTACTGTACTGGCTATGTCAGCAGTAACTAACAGTGAGTATGTTGAACACCACTACTGAACCTGCTCTTGCTGCTTTTATGGTAGGTGTGGCTGTTAAGAGGGATACCCTTTCTTTTGCTGCTGTTGTAATCTTGAGGTGGGCTGGCAGGTTTACTGCCAGAATCTATTTCTTTGTTTACCAAGAAAAAGGAGCACGGTTTCAGTCAAAGTGCAAGTGTGGGTAGTCATTGGATTTTTACAGTTCCTCTTTGATAGCCACAGGCCTCATGAAAGAGTCTGCTATTGATACTAGTATATGATCCTGCTGTTACCTTCTGATGAAGTGCTTCTTACCTAAGTGAGCAAATGATTGTAGAAACATGTTTTGTCAGTTTTTTTCCAGAAGAACATAACAGCCACAGAAGAGAAAACATCACATCTGTGCTGTAACCCTTACTCCTTTAAAACCCTTCTCTCATGGCTGTGTTTTCAGTGATTGGGAATGTACAGTCCTCTTTGCTAGTTCTTGAGTTATAGGTATTTCAGTGGACAACGGAGGCATTCACAAACATGTACATACATATATAGGCATTGGCATTCTGCAGCAGATCAATGGAGCTATTCTAGTCTTATTTTACATCACTGGGTCATTCATGTAGATAAAGAGAACACAACCAGTCTGAATAATAGTGATGATGTGAGGTCTTTTAAGAGGTAGAACCTCACTCCTTTCAGAAAAAAATGCAAATTCTTATTTCTTTAACTGAGCTTTCCTGCACTCCCAAATCTCCAGATAATGAGGTGGAAGAACAGGAAGAAATAAACAGAAAGAGCCCTTATATTTAACCCTTGACTGGCACTCAGATGCCCCAGTGGTGGGTGTAGCAAATATGGAGAAAGATTAGATAAACTTTTAAAAGGAGGTAAATTAGAGAGACTCCAGAACAGCCTTTTCCCAGAAATGTGTTTGTACAACTCCCAGTGTACTTCAGTTGAGTAAACATGTTATGTGACTAAACCTAGAAACATTAGTAGTATTGCCGAGGCCAAAAATGACTCATTACTGACCTTGGGAGCAAGTCCTGCTTAGGCTGCTGAGACATGAAATGTATATAACACTCCAGATATTTGGAAAGGAAGTTCTTGGTGTTACCAAAGCTATAATATCTGCTGTGGCCTGACTTTTCATTTCAAATTTCTTCTTGGTGTGCAAAGAGTTAAAATGGCTATGCCAAAAATGCCACAGGTTCAGTTTGTCTAAGCATTGTATTCTCAGTGAAAACTGAACGGCAGGCACTAGTGTATGGGCAATGTTGACATTCAAGGATTATAGGAGACAAGTGGAAAAAGTTCATACGAACAACTGCTTTTTGAAGGAATATGAGAGATGGAAAATTTCAGAAAAATGGAAAAAGCAGATGGTCACAATAGTAATCCATAACATAGACTCAGAATTTAGAGATGGAAAAAACTTACCCTAGTAATTCACTATTAATCTCTGCAGTATACTTTCTAGTGCTTTAGTTTTAAATGTCCAACGTGATGGGGCTTCTTCTACTACCACTGAGGGGAATTACATATCCTAATATATCTCACTAAACTTTTTCCTAATATTCAGTTTTTCCCTTTCTTAATTTAAAATAATTACTTCTAGTTATACCCCCATTTACCTCACAATTTTTTTCCTTCTGTGGTGTCAACCTCTTTCAAACAGCTGTGGAATACTTTGATCATGTCCTCTCTCTTGTTTCTTAGCCACACTAGGCACATTACATCTGTCCTCATAAAAATCTCACTAATCTTCTGATCATTTTTGTTGATTTTCTCCGAATCCACATGAATGTGATAATTGATAATATCTTTCTGGTAATGTGGTGCTCAGAACTGAATGAAATAGTCCAATAGCAGACAAATGAGAGATGGATAGAGAGACACGGTTAGCTCCCTGCTCCAGGGCATGATATATTTGAGTAGCACAGTCCCAAATCACATCAGTCAGACTGGTCATGCCTGTGATATCTACATATGACCTTTCACTAGCATCCACTTTCCCCACCCAAATTCCTAATGATTTCTACCTCCCTGACTCCGTACACCCTCCTGCTCAATATCCCTAAGTTAGCAATGAGTTATACAGTATGTGATGTACATATGACAAACTGTTTGAAAGAATATCTTCCCCTCCTTATTATCTCATTTTGTCTGGTTCTCTGTGTCTGTCTAGTATCTACCACAGTTCCTTCTAGATCCCTCACAGTTCATCAGAAGGTTGCTCAATTTATTAGGAACCAATCATGCATTCATACATTCGTCCATCTGAAGTGCACTTTTAAATGTTAGACTATACACTAATCAAGTTGAACATGATAATGAGAGCACGTTCACATTGTTAAGGTAAATGACCCAATGCACTCAGAGTGAAGACATATTTGAACTACAGTTTGTGCTTTTCATTGGAATATTGAACATTCCTGGAAACGCTTAGAGCCTTGTTTTGTAGCTGCCTTGCAAATGTGTGATTATCATTACACTGCTGGTAGGACACTGGCCATTTCATTGTTGTTTTGTGAGACATTACTAGTTGCCACTATCTGAGGAGGATTCTGTGGTGAATTGTATGTAAGTTGGACTATAAATGCCTCAGTGCTGCACATGTGCACACGCATTTCAAGTAGAAATGTCACAATGGTGAGTGGTACAGCCCACATGCAGAGATTGGATGCTCGAGGCCTGGGCACATTGAAGTCAGCAGGTGTTTTGCCATTAAATTCATTGCAAACAAGATTGGGGCCTACAGCTGTGTGAAATGAAAAAACAAAAGGGTTGGAAACAAAATATATTGCCAGAAATATTAGGGGCATAGAGCAGATAGAGTAGGCTGATCAGAAGTTTCTCTTCTTCATGTTGAATAGGACCTGTCCTGGGATAATGATTTGACCATGGGGAAGTGAGATCTCAGAGGCAGATATATCAAATTACAGGGGAGAACATAAAATTGATTTGTGTTAAATAAGGAATTCCTCTCTGGGAGTCTTATGTGAACACTGGGCTGCTTAGGAGAGTAATGGGCCTGATCCTGCAGCCCATAGATTGCTCAGGTGAGCCAAAGTGGCAGGATTGGGCCCCCAGGTCTATAATCTTGTGTCAGGAAGCTCAAACAGATATGACTTGCACAGTGTGTTCTGTACTTTGAGTGTTTATTACTGGGCACTTTTCACTTGGAACAATTTCAGGTAAACCCGAGACTGCAGCTGATTGCCTAGTGTCAATAAATTCTAGTACAGAACAGGGACTTAGTACAGTAGTCACTTGTTAGTCCAGGGGTCTGGATGATGCTCTTGTTGAGGCTCCATGGCTCCAAGGGGGGCATAGGGAGTTGGGATGGAGGTTTACATAGCTCCTGAGCCATGCAGCCCTGGTCAGGCAGGGCATGTAGGTGCCTTCAACTTAACCAATACTCTTCTGTCCCTTCCAGTCCTATAATTCTATGATTGTTTAAGAGGTATCCCTATCCCTGGAGTTCAGTTCATAGATTCTCCAGTCACTACTCCATTGTCACAGTTTCTATATCAGATGCCCATTTTGGTAGAGCTGTTCCATAATCATTATTCAGACAGGTACTCCAATCTCTTCCCTCCTTGAGGGGCAACTGCAAGTCGCTTACCTACAGTAGGATCCATGTGGAAGAGTGCTCACAACAAAAAGAGGTTACTTACTTTCTTGTATCTGGTGTTCTTTGGATGCTTTGTCCACATGGATGCCATGACTTGCCCTCCTTCCCCAATAATATTGAACCTTTATCTGGATTTCTATGTTAGTTAAGGAACTATGTGGCAGTTGGGGCTGCTCTGCTTTTTATACCCACACTGTAAGGGCATGAAGGTATACAAGAGGGTGCTGGCTAAAAGATTCTGGGGTTGGCTGCACCAGGTGAGTTCTCCTGCAGTGGAATCCTTGTGATTCTAGAAGAAATCCAGCTGCTGTAAAGTTAGTACTTTTTTTTTTGTGTGTGTGTGTGCTATTTCTCCACACTTGGTTTATATCCATCCATTTTTCTTCCTTGTTTTGCTTTATTCTGCTTTTTGTATTTTCTCACTTCCTCTTCCTGTTATATATCACTAGAGCAGAGCCTTAATCTAAAAATCTCTGCAGTTTGGGGAATGTTGAAAATCCAGTCCAGAAGATGGAGCACATCTTTAAAGTTTTCTTGCATGTGCCCTTTGTCTTTTTTCGCCACTTTTTAAAAATTGTTTAACTTCATAACAGCCTTTAAGATCTCCTTCCAACACCTTTTATCTGTAGGGGTTTTTCAGTCTACTTTTCCACTTAAACTTAGAACAAAGCATTCCAAGTTCCCCACCCTCTTTTTCCTTTGCCTTTTCTTGTAGTTAGCTCTCCTGCAGTTCCTTATTGCTAGGCCTGACAGCTCAGTTGAAGAAAAATGGCAGTACTGCAGGGCATGATAAGTGCAAAGGTTTGTGGCGAGGAAAATTGTGCTGTAATGTTACATTAGTCTCCTTGCTTGATGAATAGAATATACTGGTTGCTGGACAGGAGCTTTGTTCTGAAAGGTCAGGGTGGCTCAGAGTCTGCATTAACATTGGTTGGTTTGTGATAAAATATGGATTTTAATACTTAATAAAAATATTTGTTTGTTATGTGGGCTGTGTAAAATGTATGATGTCCTTACAAAAATGGTATAATTAATAGTTTTTTTGTTCAATGGCCAAACCTGGGGAGAAAAGACATGTTGACCAAAACAACTCTTTTTTGAATTTTTTGATAAAACAAAAAAGTCAAAAGAATTTTGTTTCATTTTATTTGTGAGGTATTTTTGCCTTTAAAAATAAAATTTAAGCAAATTCTGAATGAAAAATCATCTTGAATAAAAAAATGAAAATGTTTTGTTTGGAAAATTTAGATTTTTTTTAGTCACAATTTGGCACAAATTCACTAAATGCTTTGATCAACCAGTATATGCATTTTTTGGCTACACAAGTTTTGTCTGAAAAATTTCACTTAGCTCTAGTCCTTATCTATTAATTTCTTTGCTTTTTAAGTTACTTGAGTTTTGAAAATGATGTCATACTACAGGTCAGAACATTGTTGGCTCTTAGCAGATTTAATGGGTTTTGAAACCAAATGTTTTAATTTTGTAATTTCCCAAAGTTTATTGATTGTTTAGTTTGTTTTAAACAGCTTTTATGGTTTTATTTTGTGTAGTCCTAGAAGATGTAGTCTTTACCACGAATAAGATCAGAGTTCTGTTCAAAACTCTGCTACAAACTTCCTACAAAGTATGATCTTTGACAAATCATTTAAGCCTGTCTTCCTCAGTTACCCCATCTGGACACTGCTAGTGGAGGATTTTGGAGGGAAAGATGGGAGGAGGAGTAATTTTACTGGAGGATGGAATTTCTTTTCACTTTTGAAAATAGTCAGTTGAGAGACTGATGATGAAAATATTTTTGTCATCTTATTTTGGGTGGGTTGTTTTTGGCTCCTCAGTTTCATTGACAGAGATAGAAACATGGTCCTTTATGTTCAGAGTAAACATGGCAAATTTTAGGTCAAGCCAAAGCTATAAAGAGAAAAAGATTTGTACAATGGAAGGTGATTACAGCCTTCATTAAGAAGAGTCTACCATTTCTCCATGTTAAAATACTTTGTGCTTATCTAGCACTTTACACACAAGGATCTCAAATAAAAGACCGTAATTAAGCCTTGCAACATCCCTGTCAAGTAGCTATTCAGTATCTATTATGCTTGTGGGTAAACTGAGACACAGAGAGGTTAACTGACTAAGGGCAGGTCTACACTTAAAATGCTGCAGCGCTTCAGTGATGGTGTTACTATGCCGATGGGAGAGCTTCTCCTGTCAACTTTGCTACCACCTCTCGCTGAAGTCAGTATAACTGCGTTGCTCAGGGTGTGGATTTTTCACACCCCTGAGCGACATAGTTATACCCATGTAAGTTTATAGTATAGACCTGGCTTTTCTCAAGAACACATTTCTCTCTTAATGGCAGATGCAAGAAAAGAACTCAGAAACCCTGTTTCCCATTAGACATGCTGTTTTATGCCTAAGCAGTGCTGTTTTAGCACTTGTGATCTTTCGACTCATGACTAGTGTTAATATGTTGCATATGCACAGCCAGACAGTTGGAACACAACTGAAGGTGTGGGATTTATTCAATATGAAAAACACATCACAACTATACATTTTTCTATCTGCCTCCTCCAGTTCACAGGTTTGTATAAATTATGGTGCATTACAGGCCCTATATTTTATTTTTTATTTGGAGCCTTGTAGAGAGAAATCTTTTTTTCTCCACCACTCACTAGATTCTAATTTTATCTGCTATAGAAGCTGACTTCATACTTCATTTCTGCCAATGATATGGCTATTTTGTACAGTGTGAATGAAGTACCTGGTGTGATAAATATTAAAGTATATCTGCAATTTCATTTTCAAAAGAAATTGGTGCTTTTCTGAGAATAAAACTATTGCTACAGAATTTACTCAGTTTCCCAATTTTAATTCTGATCTTCTTGGATAGTATTTCATTCCAACTAGCTGGTAAGGCAATTCAACATCATTTTTTTTTCATTTATATCCATGTTATATTATTTCAACATAATCATACAGTAGTGGAATGAGTTATGTTTATAGCATGCCATTTATATTTGAAAATGTGTGTATAGATATTGCAATAATTTTAATATTATATTTCACTATCTTACCAGTGACAGGAAAATGTAGTATCCTACTACATTGAGTTATAAATGCCATATAATGTAATCTTACTAGACTATTTAATTTCTGATCTTTGCTTAGTGTTAATTTCTGATCTTTGCTTAGTGTTTAAAAATAATTCGCTGTTACAAAATTAAGATTATGATAAATATAAATTCTGCTGTATATTTTCACTTGTTTAATCTTGCATATTAATTCACTTATCACTACATTGGAGTATTAAAAACAAACTCTTTGATTTATAGTCGTGTTTAAACTCTTTTAACTGCATAACATACATCTTTTCTTTGTCTCTAACACACACATGCCTTGAGTTTTTTCTTTGCAAGTAGACTGTCTTGATTCATTCTCCTGGGACAGTTTGCCTGAGATGTTCTGTGGATTTACTTTTGGAGAAGGGGAAGCCAATTATGCTAATCGGAAATCCTGGGGTTGGAAAAGCAGTCCTTGTGTCCGACAAGGTTACCAAGCTATCAGAAGGTTACATGGTGGCCAAAGTCCCTTTCATTTTCTACACAACATCTGCTATGCTTCAGCGTACGTAATTGTAACTGTTCTCCACTCCAAGGACCTGATTGTCCTCTCACTTAGCCTCTCTCTTTACTAGTGGGACTCGATTCATTTCGATAGCATTACTATTGATTAGCACTGGTTTAAGGGAGAGGAGAATCAGGCCTTAAAATTGTAAGTCCTGTGTCATTTATTTATCATAAGGACACACGCACATTCAGTTTGTGCCTAACCAACCCAAATAGCTCAGTTAATGGTTGACAGTAACTCTCCAAAAGAAATGTTGTCCTTTCTAGTGGCAGAGTTCACATAATGTTTACCATTTCCTTTTCCAAGCTAGACGTGGTATTCATGTAGCAAATCACTAATTTAATGATGAATAACTATCTTTCACTATTGAAAATGTTGTGCATGAAGTATTAGATTTTTATAGTATACAGCAGGAGAGTGAGCTTGCAAGTAAAGGAATGCTATTAGTCTAGGCTCAATACCTGATGTAAAATTGTTAAACTCTGGTGGAAAATGTCCTGATTCCAAAAGTTTATTTTTTACCACCTTTATTGTAATAGAGAATTTGAAAAATACAGCCACTATTTATGTAGGTTCTACAATATTTTGCACTATGCTACAACGGAGCCAGCAGAAAGAGCACAAGTTCATGAAAAAATCCTCTGTAAGTGATATTCTGCTATTGCTGATGATGTGCAACCAAAGAATTAACCAAAAGAAAAATGAAAAACAAGGGCTAAAAGAGACTAGGTGGCTCAGAGATTGGAAATGGGATAAGGAGCATTTAACTTCCAGGTCATTGGTTCAAATTGATAATGTGAACAAATCATTACCTGACCATTCCATTACCTATGAAAAATGAATTGAAGCCCTTAGTTAAGTTTCTAAGATATGTGTCTGAATCACAGAAGCTTTGGTACCCATGCAGGCAGACTGAGCAAAGAGGGCAGAGGTATAGTGTGTATATATAGACTGAACTAGTCTCTCCACCCTAGCAGAGGTCCTCCCAGGTCACTGTGGGGAAAACATGAGCTCCCTCTGCCTGTATGGTACCAAGTCTGCAATTCTGTGATTGACAAAGCGAAGAAGGCTTCATTCTTAAGAGCTGTCAGGCAGTCATCTACTCTCTACTAGCCCTAAATTCACTTAAAATAAATGTAGGGAACTAAAGGGAGAAGTGCAAAATGGTAACCTTGTTGGGCAACATTTTATTTCAAAATTTTAAGAGACTGTTTAAAACAATGGAGAATATAAATAAACTGTAAACTATATGAAGTACTTGAGACTCCCTTTTAAGTTTATTTAATGGTTTGTCATAATTTCTTCTGTTGTGGTAACCATCAGATATTAAAAATGAACAGTAGTAACAACAGTCTGTGTCCATAAATAAAAGAGTGATACCTGATTAGGTTTTCTGGTTTAAGGGAGGGATGTATGGAATGCAATTAGTCTAAATTATTATCCAAAGAGCAACATTTGGACCTTTAACCTGCAAACACTTCAGCAGGCGCTTCACTTTAAGGACATGAGCTGTCCGGTGGGAGGATTCATGTGCTTAAAGTGAAGGACCTGGTCAAGTGTTTGTAAGCATGAGGCCTTCTGCTATACAAATGCTTCAACATTTATCCTCTCACAACATTTCTTCCATTGATAGGTGTTCTCAAAAGACCCTTGGAAAAGAAAGCTAGAAGAAATTATTCTCTCCCAGGTGCTAAAATAATTATTTAATTGATGATCTTAATGTGCCTGAGGTTGATGCCTATAGTACTGTCCAACCTCATGCTCTAATTACACAACCTCTTGACTACAGTCGCTGGTAAAAAAAATTTTAAAGTTGTCAGTGTTACTGATATTTATTTGAAGAGCTCCTATTACAGCAAGTAACTCAGATCCTGATTTTATATCCAAAGGGCCAGATCTTTGAACCAGTGCGCAACCTGTGTGAAGCTAAGCATTTGGGATCTCCATGAGCACCCCCCCTCCCCCAAGCATGTATCCTCCTAAATTTGTGGAAGGCCAAGAGCTATCTGTGTGGCAACATAGCTGTACCATAGCTGTGCTGTAAGGGAAACCCCTAGAACCATCCTTCCTGCATGGAGAGGGGCTGTGGGAAAGCAAATGAAATCTTAGGCTGCATTAAAATTTCTGTGATTACCTTGCTGCAGGTATCCCTGTCATGCTCCCTCTCCATGTACAGGCTGTGAGACTCCTAGCGATCTCTCTGGTGATCTGGAAGCAGGGATGTGAAGGCAACTGACTTCTCCATGGGAGAGGTGGTAGGTCTGTGTGCAGAGGAGAAGCTCTGTGGGGAATCCTGTGGAGATTATTTCCCTCCATTTCACAGAAATGTTTTGTAAAAGGCTGGTGAAATCATCTCACAGACGGGGCTTGTATTCTTGGCGTGAACACAGGAGTTTGTGTCTCACTGTGGTGATTGCTGGTTTTAGTTTAGATGGCTGCATTTCTAAATTTTGTCCACTATCTCTGGGGTTGTAGCAATGAGTGTGTCTGATAGGAGCTTAATGGAGTGGGCCCAGAAAGAAATACAGGCTAGGAGGGAAAAATGCATAGTGGAAGCTAGAGATTAATCTTGTTTTTCCGAGGATTCCATGTTTGTTTCAGTTAATTTTGCATTTTCGGAACATGCAATCTTTTTAGAAAAAGAGCTATTGAAAGTAAAAGGAAGACCCCAAATAAACTTCTCTCTTTTTGATGCTCCTGGACAATAAGAATACAGAAGTGTTATTGCTTGTGCAGAATGCTTTGTAGGAAATTAAACTACAGAACTTTCATCTTATTTCTACACTAGGCAACTTCCACCAGCTACCAGGATAGCCCAGAAAATGCTGTATTATAATTAGCATAACCAAGACACACAATGTGCGCAGTGTATCCTGCCCAATCATATAATGAGTAAATATCATTGGACTGGGGCCTCTATTTCTATCCAGTATTATTGACCATCTGTAATCCTGCCCAATGTCAGTCCAGTGTACGCCCACACAGCTCAGTTAAAATAAAGGACTAAATACTGTACAGTACTTTACTGATCTTAAAATGATAGTGTTCCCTTTGGAGATACAGAATATTTAAAGGAGATATTTACATTTAGAGATCCATAAAATGTCAGATTTACAATTTTTGATGAAAAAGAATGGTCTGCCGTAAGGATGAGCACATTTTAAAATTTTCTTACAAAAAGTATTGAACCCAACAGAAGTCGTCTTATGATGATGTCTTATTTCTGGCTGCACTGAGGTTTCTTGTGAGGTAGCTGTTCAACATGTTGTCTGTCAGCAATCTATTAGATTCTGTCTGTGTCATCTGCTCCCCTGGGTCCACTGATAAATACATTTGAAGCTGGGGTGAAGCCATGCTCATTTTTATGCTGGACTCTAGCTTCTCCCAGCTATTTGTATCATTTTGTTCCCTGTACCAAAAAATGTATCTGGGAAGAGTCTGTTTTTGACATTCAGGATGTAGAAATCATCACTTTTCATCACATGCAGCCTTAACATTAAAAGTCAACTCAAAGTTTTGATTTGTTAATTTGAAGGCACACAACATGCTGGGTACAATGGGACAGCTTGAGTGTGACCGTTCTGTTCCATCCTTCTGTAAATATGCAGCAAAACTACTATCAATATTTTCATGAAAAATGTGCCTCCTACAAATCGGATTGATAAACATGAAATATTTCCCCTCCACTTATGTCATTTTCCATATAGATGCGCTTTATACTCGCCTAAACCTAGCACCTTATGCATCTATGGCAACAGAGATATCCTTCTGTGTTTCACATACTCTCCATTTTTTGGCAGAAATTTCATTGGGAAGTCAATGATGATAATATTTCCCACTTTTATAGCAACTTTCATCCAAAGATCTCAAGGCATTTTATATAATCATGATGGGGCAGTCATGAAATCCTTCTCAGTCCTTTATCAAAACTACAGACCTCAGTGTGTTTTTTGTCTGAACATGGATTCAGGGTTAGGCTGGACAAAGTAAACCACACAACATCCTTGTGAATTGGGCAAATATGATCAGATCTAGTTTAACAATAGGTAAGCAAGGATCCAAAGAAGCTAAATAAATTGCACAAGGTCATAGTACAGCAGTGGCATACTTCAAGTCAGCTCTTAGAACAGAACCCAAGAGTTGTGTGCTATAAGGACTATATAATAGTCCCTTTTGAAAGGACACTTACAAAACTTTGGTAGATTACTGAAAAGGATATCTGTTCTCCACTATAAGAGAAAATGTTGGAATTAGGCCAACCATATGAGGATCTCTCCCCTGTAGGTGGATAAGGTCGCATGGCAATTTTGAAATGCCTGGCGAGTAGAAGAGATGTGTGACATAGCTGGGTACAATCCAGACTAATGAGCAGCTATGTCATCCGTTTCCTGTAACCTTGGGTGCCTTACAATGACTTCCTGAAGTAGCTCCCACCTGGGCCACTCACAAACAGCCTTCCAGCATGCATGCCACACCCTGAGTGTCTGTGTCTAACTGCAGCCTGCCAGCCACACTTGGGTTTCACTCTGGCTCTCACCAGCCTCGGTTATACTGCAGGGTGACCCCAACACACACTCAGTCTTAGATTTCCCCCAGAAATGTATGTCCTGTACTGCCCAGCCCTATCTTGGACAGTACAAATTATATTAAATCCATTATTCGTAAAATATGTCAGCTCATTATCTCAAATAGTTATTCAGAGACTTCAGTTTAAACACACTGGATTAGACAAAACAGCAAAACAAGTTTATACAAGTGAGTACAAGTAATGAGGCATAAAAGTCAGAAATAGTTACAAGAAAAACAAAGATAAGATGTTTTACTAATACTGAACTTAAACTATATCAGATCCAAACAAAGTTTCTTACCATGTTTTCAGCTGTCTTACTGACCAAATCCGGTAGGTCAGGACCCCTCCTCCAGAGTCCAACAAATGCTTCCTTTGTCACTTCAGGTGCAGTGAATGCAATGGGCTGGGGGAGAGAGAGGTGTCCCTTGGGATGTTTGTCCCTCCTTTGGATCGTTTCAGTACCTTCTCTTTAAAGCCATTTTCAGTCGGGCACTAGGAGACAGAAAAGAGTCACTGTGGAAGAATATTCCCTGCTGGTTTTTTCTCACTTGGTTGAACTTTCTGTCTTTCCTTCCCTGCTTGATGACTTTGTTTACTGTTTAAATGCAAATTAAGCAGAGTACACCTGAAACCTGTCATTCCTTTGTTTAGGACAGACCTGTTTGCCAGCTTCTGTTTGGGCAGAGTGGTAGGGTTTGGAACATCATACAGGGAAATCTTATAACTTTACATATGATGTTGCCACACACATTGTATCAGGATGATACTGACCATCAAGTTGAGTTTTCAAATGTTACCTTACAAGACATGCCTTGTACAAAACTTAATACAATGGGGTGTAGGGTGTGTACCCGGGGGTACATTCTGTCACAAGATGGCATGGCACATACATATCAGCTCTCATTCTGTGCACCCATAGTTCTGATTCTCACCAAGCACCAGGGGCTAATTGTTGCTGGCTCATGCTTCCTTGCCTGGAGTTGGGATGTTTAACACTATTGCAGCCCTTTTTTTTTTGAGTGGCTGACAGCTGGTTTTTTTCCCCTACTTGATGGTTATTTTAAATCTGCCAATATAATTTGGTGAGAGGAGGCCACATTTGGAGCCTGTCAACCTTGACAGTGTTCCTTAAAAAGATTCAAATGGTGTGTAAGGGAGTTTTAACAAAGGAGGGTTTTTTCAGTTCTTTTAACACAGGGCTACATAATCAGCCTTTCTTGTAGCAGCATTCAGTGTGAACGTCTGTCAATAGAAATCTCAAACGGTGAATATACAATTGAACTTTATTATCCCTTTGTTATTTTGTAACTACATAGGTATGACAGACAAACTGATTTTAAAAGAAATCCACAATTGTCAGTATGTCATATGCCTGAATCTTACTGCTGGAAGTTTTTCAGTACATCAGCGTCTTCAGGTAGGTGCTATAAGTGCCACACTTTGTTAAAACATGTTTCCTTTCAGTGAGTAAATGTTTCTCATTTGAGCTATTTTAATTTGAGCGTGAAAGGTTTAAACTTTTTATTACATGCTTGCAAAGCTGTCATGTAGAACTAGTTCTTGCACTGCACAAGTGTGGATTGACAAACATATAAGCACCAGATAAAAGGTGATGAGCGGGCTGGGGAACACAGAGAAACCTGATCCTGCTTTAATGAAAGCAGCTTTCAAGGTATCCCCACCTCGTAGCAGAAATAAGGCCACAGCGACAAGCATTTGTTTAGCATGATGAGGATCATGTTCAAGACGTATCTACAGCGTCCAGCACAAGCTCTGCTGTTTGGACCCTGCAGAGAGTAAGAGAGAGAACTGCTAAGGGCATGGCGACACTAGAGCGTTTACAGCAGCGCAGTTGCACCGATGTAGCTGCGCTGCTATAAGCTCTCTAGTGTAGCCACTCTAAGCCAATGGGAGAGCGCTGTCCCCTCGGCTTAATGACTCCAGCCTCTGCGAGCATCAGAAGCTGTGTCGGCAGTGACACTGTCCACACCAGCACTCACGTTGCTCAGGGGGTGGTTTATTCACACTCCTGAGCAACATAAGTTATGCTGACAGAAGCTGTAGTGTAGATGTATCCCAGCTTACTTCTGCTGAGCATGGAGAACTCTTTGTTTGCCTTGCCTGCCTTTGGGTTTTAAGCTGCTGCCCATCACAGTAGTATCTGAGCACCTTCCACATAAAACCAATGGTGCAACAGTGACGTCCCTAGTAGACTTCATGAAATCTCTGGCACTTTTCCTTTTTCAGGGTAAAAACTCTGCTCGGGGCAAAGCTTTTGTTTTTAAGATTGGTAATTTACTTTTGTTAGGGCATTGGTTGTTTGTGGTTAGTTTCAGGATTGTGCATTGGCTTGGTTTTTTGGTTGGTTGGGGTTTATTAGGTCAAAGGGGCTGTCAATGTTGTGAGGATCTTTCCTATGATGAAAAGGTCTTTTTTATCCCTTGTAGTTAACATCACACCTGGGCATAGTTTCCACTTGTACTTATGTTGAAGCATCAATCTTGATGCTCACCATGCAGGGACTTGCACTCCTAATTTCTTCAGCTCTTGGCTGGACTCAGCAGTTCTTCCTCAAAAACGCAGGTCCTCCTGACTGCTGTTTCCTCATGCCTCTTCTTCTTAAGGCTTCTGCTCCTGCCTCTCACTGAAGGTAGCTCCTGACAGGATTCTGAGTCCCCTCTGGATACCCTGCATCCCTTTGTCTTTCTCCTTCTCACTGATCGCACATGCTCCCTTTTATAGAGAATCCTGTCCCCTGGCTGCTATCTGGTAATCCTGCCCACCTGACCAAACACACGCTGTCCCATACACAAATCCATCACAAGGGGATGGATAACAAAATACAGGCGGAGACGAGTCCAGCTCCCTAGAAGGGCCAGTCTACCCTCTGACAGTGTATTTGTGTGTGCAAGCAGCTGTATGTGTCAGCAGATTTTGAAATTTCACACCTATCCACCCATTTGCACATGGTATTACTGAAATTACAAACTCAAATTACTATTTGCTGTGCATGTAGATTGAATAATTGACATGCAGAAAGGTACGTAGCTGCACCATTAACTAATTTGCACATGCAAATGATTGTTTCCATACAGATGTTTGTGGGCTGACCTACTGCACTCTTTTTTGAAAATCTGGTATTTAAAATGGGATTACAGTCTGCAAAGTGACTCTAAAATAACACTGTGGAGCTCTATAGTTATTCTCTCTGTGATTGTTCTAAGTTATGCTCTTCTAACTTACACTGGATGCTAACAGTCTCAGAGGTCTGTTGTGACAACTGAGGGTTACAGAGGCATAGAGATACCACCCCAGCTGTAGGAAGGGGGCATGGGAATGGCTATATCAATTCTACACCATCCAAGGCCCTCCTTGGACCGGGAAGATCTTACAATAGACAGTTTTCAGGTTGTCTTCTGCCAACAGAGTGACATAAAGCAACTTTACTGAACTTAAGAGGTGAGTCCTTATTTCTGATGGCAGGATTTATGCCTTGGGCTCTCTTCTTACACTTCTCAATACCCAGCTGGATACTGTGAATTTTGCTTAACAGCGTTTACCTTATGCTATGTGATATTCCCATCAGAGGCAGACATTTTATCTCAATAGTCCCAATACATGTTATGCTTGGAGATGCATGGACTATATGGGGGGAGGGAGTGGGGGGCATCTAACTAGAATTACCTTCCCAGCAGTTGTAAGTTGAGGTGTTTTTTGTTTCTCCTTTGAGCTTGTCAAGTTTTGGTTTGGAAATGAGAAATATTTACTCTCAAATCCTCTTCCTCTGGTGCTCCTTGCTTTCACTAAGCAGAAGCAGTCAGAATCCCAGAAATGTATGTCCTAGTATACTTTGAGCTGCATCTGAAAAACCCTGCTACACATTCTTGTGTTTTTTCTGAACACTTTTGTGGCTATCGGGCCCTTGTTAAAAAAAAAAAAAAGACTATAATTATATCGATAAGAGCTATTAGTGTTTGTTATAATAAAATAAATCATCAATATAATGTCCTTCCTAAGAATTACAGCCACTCCTTCCTGCCACTACACTGTTGCGCTAGGGTGTTATCTGCATTCTTATGTCTGGCATTTGCAATTTTTGATGGCCTTCAGTCCTCAAACTATCCCTACTCCGTGTGCGTACATTAAATAAACCTAGATTAGCAAGCATTTTGGAGATAAAACGGAGCTAGTGTAGTGCAAAGGACTGCACTTCCCTAAGGTCAGGCTCATTTGATAGGTTAAATACTAATTTGATAGTAATTATGATCTCCATAGAGTGAGACAAGGAGAGAATAAGATATTTAACACCGTGTGCATTGGCTATGAAAACCTTTTCAACTCTTGCTTTCATCCTTAAAGTTTTCAGTTTTATTAAAAATATATTGGTGTATTTTTAAAGAAATAATGACCCTTTTCTCCATTCATGTTTTCTTTTCGTTCAGAAACTTTTCTCTGTGTTTACTCTCCACTTCCCAAGGATGGATTTTCTAGCTACCATCTACAGCAGCATCATAAATATCCATTTCCAGCACTGGGGCTTCTGTTACAGTGTACTGAAATCTATCAGCACACTCACACAAGCTGCACTTTGTCTGCCTCAGAAAATGGCCCAGAATTTCCTACCCACAGCTATTAGAATCCATTATCTTTTTAATTTAAGAGGTGCTTCCTACCTACACATATTCCAGCCAACACAGTTTCCTCTGCTATGTATAGGATCAGACCAATCACCCTTTTCCTCCACCATGCATTGTAAACGTTTATAAGATTTATGTTACTCTTCTTAAAGTCTCTATCAAACTGAGCTGGGGATTGCCCTCAAATAAATACATACGCATAACCGCTGTTAACGCCAAAAGGAGTTGATGATCTCCAAAATATTTTGCAATAGGGTTCCCTTATGTTGACACACAAGCCTTGGAAAATAGTTCAGCATCCGGAGTCCAAATCAATTGAAAGATATGGAGGATGCAAGAGTTTCATCCTGGGAGATGAGGAGATACACTCCACCAGAGAGAGAAAGGGATGTAAAGATACCAGTAGAATAATTTTATCCACATTCCACACACTGCTGTGCCTGAGTAAACCAGGACTTAAACTCTTTATGCAACCTTAGAAGAGTAATTTTTTTGTTTTTTCAGTTGTACTGCAGCCCAGTGCTTGTTTAATAATTCACAGCATCAGAAATTTGTGATTAAAAGTCTAATAGAGGATAGTTACCTATGTAGGTATATGCAGTACACCAAGCTTTTGTCAGCCATGAAAACTATCATATGATGAAAAGAGGTTCACATTCCAGACCTTCTCTAAACTGAATTTAAAACCCCCTTGCCGTGGGGTGCCATGCTCAGGGCCGGAGCACTTCCTTCTGACTCCCTCTGGGGATTAGCTCTGCCAGTCCAACACCCCTCCTGTCATTACTCACTCCATCACTCTCTATCTCGCTTTCTCGCTCTCTCAGGACTCAACTGCTCCTGCTTCATGCTTGTCCCCCCAGCAAGGTCATTGCAGTGCTCTCTTTGCAGAATATCAAACTCTCTGGGAACCCAGGCAATCTTTCCTCTCCCTTCCCTTTAACAATACCACTGTCCAGTGGCTGGTAGGGGAACCCAGGCCTGTCCTCTATGTGGGGTTCCAGCCCAGCAGAGGTATTAGGGGTTTGTGGGGTCCTGGGCCAGAGTACATGAGGGCCCCATCCCACCTCTTCCGCCTGCAGTTCCCCCTGGCTGCCTCTGGCACTCCTGTTGGGGAAATGGGGTCAGGGCACAGGGACTTGCCCCTCTCCCTGGCAGGAGTGCTTGGTGGGCACCCATTTTTCCAGGGGCCCCCCAACTGGCCAGGGACCCTGGGCTCAGGCCCCAGTGACCTAGTGGCAAATCCGCCACTGCAGCCTAGGGACCATACAACAAGCAGTCAAGGTCTGCTCAGTCTTACTGCTAAATCCCTGATCTACTTCCTCCCTTACTGTCTCTCACCTTGATAGTGACTGCAGTTTCTCTCTCTCTCTCTCTCTTTCTCTGCAGCCCCCTTCTACTCTCAGCTCCTGGGCTTTATTTAGGCCCCTCCTGTTCCTGTCTAGCTGACCATTATCTCTAATTCATCCCTGTTCCCTGGCTTCTCCTCCAGGGGCAGCCTAGGAGGCTAATTAGCCCACCTGCCACCTTAACCCCTTCAGGTCTTGTGTGGGGTGGACATGCCATCACTTCCCTGTTATAGTCTGCTCCTACCTCCGCTCTTTGTAATCGCTGTACATGACCATGTGCTCAGGGTGTTCAGGGACAACATTACGCTGCATATTTCTTCAGGGTGAATCTCATGAGGAATGATCTTGCCAGGCACTGAGCATCTCCTAAGATTCCCATTGATGTCAGGGGGAGAGGAGGGCTCTCATGCCCTCTAAGAAGGATCTTGGCACCTTGCAAGACCTAGTTCAAGTGAAGCAGTGTCAGTTTGTACCCACAAGTTAGAATGCCCCACCCATTAGCTAGCTGTCTTGGCAGGAACTTTCAAGAGACCAAGTTTTCTCCTGAGATTTCTAATGCTGCCTGAGCTGTGCTGGAAGCAGAAAGCACAATGAGGCATGGAAATAAAAATGAATGAGAGCACATAGTGTTTGATTCTCAAAATGGGGGAAAGGGTTTGTCGCAGAGGAAGAAGAGTGTTCCTATTTTATTTTCAAGGTGGTTTCCCTCCCTTTATCCTACCACTATTTATTGAAGTGAGAACCTTTTTGGTATTGTGGGTCAGGTTTATCGGAGGCTAGAAAGAGTGTGAGGCAGCATGTAGGGAGGCTAGAAAGAGTGTGAGGCAGCATGTAGGGAGTCTGCCGGAATGCGAAGGAGGTCAGCAATTTGGGCAGCCTGAGCAGAGCGGGCAGTAGCACATGCTGTTGATAGTGTGACTTTTATTTACAGGTACTTAGGCACCTGACTTCTATTGATTTCAATGGGAGTTAGTGCTTAAACAGCATTGAGGATCTGGCCCTTATACCATTTCTGGTCGGTTACTGGTTGTCTGTAGCTTTTGGGGTCTATTTCACATTTGCAAAGCCAAGGTCCCTGACACCTGCTTTTTCTGCATCCTGTTTAGATGCAGGAAGTGCTGGATGTTAGTTTTTAAGATAGCCTAGTACAACTGGATGAAAAGGTCACCAAAGAAGGAAAAAATTTCCCAAGAAACTCCCCTGATGTCAAAAAATGCCCAGATAGGTTCCTAATCGCTCCTCACACCAGGTGTAGAATTCTGGGCTTAAATAAGCAAGCTGGGATTAACATGTCCCTGAATGAGAGAATTTGGGAAGGTATGGTTACATGAGCCACCTGCTTCATGCTCTCAAGATGTAGTCTGACATGCCAGGGTGACACCTGGTGTTAGCTGCCCAAAGTCAAGGTGTTGTGTGCATTAGCACTATGTGGGACAGAATTTCAGCTGCTGAAGCTTAGAGATTAATGACCTCTGGAGACAAGTAGAAATTGTGGGTGAATAGTGGCTCTGCTGAAGTTAGTAGGAGCTTTGCCTTTGACTTCAGTGGGGTCAGGATTTCACCCCATATATTGTTAAGCAATGGTGACCAGTCGGGAAAAATGGAGGATAGGAAAGTGTTAGGCAATAAGAAGTACCATGAAGGTGCCAGTCAAACTGTACGGTGAATTGGAATCAACTTTAAGCGAGGTAGTAGGGGATTAAAGACTCACTTATTTGTAACATCACTAGTGGTACTGGTGCTGAAGTCCTTCAGGTGTATTACCGGGTCAGCTAGGAATATGTGTCAGAGGTAATGAGAATGCGAGTGGCAGTGGGGGGACAGTGTGGTCCTGGCAAAATATTGTGAGGCTGAGTTGAATAGGGGGAGTGAAGCATGTCAGAGACAAATAAAACAGGAAACATTATCTCAGCAAAAATGAAATGATAGTAGAGAATGGGAGAAAAAGGAATCACTGTTCCTGAAGCAGCCACAGAACCTCATTATATAACTTCTGCTGCTCTGACAACAAATCGTTAATTTCCTAGTAAACACACACATTTATGGAAAGCAAATATTCATATTTTGGTGACACAAAAATGCATCTAACTGAATGGAGCATTTTAGTTACTAATCAGAAATGGATAGTATAATGTTCATAAAAAGTCAAGCATGGAAATGAAATTTGAAAAAATTTTTGCAGGGAATGTTTTTTGCATTTCAAGAGTGTGTGAGATTTCCTATTGACTTGGTTCATTTATGGCTTCCATGAATCATTCTGAGTCTAGTCAGATGAACTTATGGAGGAAAAGGATATTGAACATTTTCACAAAGTTCTTATTGATACTGTAAAAAGATATTTTGAGGTATGATTTCAATATATATGAGATACCTATGAGTAATACATGTGAGTGCTTCTATGCTGTTTCATGCCGTATTACCTCCCATTTACCCAAAATTTAGAATAATTAGAACAGGATTCATGATTTTAAATAAGAATATACCTGACAGCTCTGTGGATCATTGTATAACAGGTTCCTTTTTCTTGTTTCTATGTATTCATATGCCTAACTGGACATGATTTGAATATTATGAAAAGGATAGTATTAAATACTCCCTGTTATATTGGAAACATAGTTATTCCACTTTCTTCTTTGAAATTAGATTGTTTACCTTCCATTCTGGTCAGCTACTTGTATGTTACAACCTCATGGTGAATGCTGCAATGAAAAATGAGAGCCTTATGGTATTAGTAAATGGGTAAAACTAATGATAGAAACTACATGAAATAATAAATATATATATATATAAATCTGCTTCTTGAGTAGAAGCCTCAGTGAAATGGTCTGGTTGTGTTAAATCATTTCCTTCTGAACAAGTCTCAGTGCAAAACTGTCACACAATTGTCAGTAACTGGCACCCTTGTTGGTAGGCTCATCAGAGAAAACAAAGACCGAATTACCATGAAAACGAAACTTCTGGAAGGAGTCCCTCCAGATTACGGTTGTGGCTTGTTGGCAGGGAATGATGGGGAAATGTAAATTGCCACTGTGTATGCTGTGTTTGCTTTGTGGGTAGAGGATTTCAGCCTCCAAAGATGTCAATTCAGCAGCTTTCACAAGCACTAACAATTCATTCAAAACATTAAAATTAGGAGAAAAAATGTGATAAAGGGTTAATGTGCTGTGTGAATGCTTGTTTATATCTCTCTATTGTTACCATCAGGGTGTTGATGAGCACGTATTTATCCATAAGCCACTAATTTACTGCCACTTTGCCCATGGTGTTGGAGAACCTTGTTACTTTCCAGTATCTGATTGGGAGAAGCTGACCAGAATTTTAACAGATTCATTAGAGCACTACAATGAGCTTCATGCTGCAATGAATCTTGTTCTTTTTGAGCATGCTATACAGCACATGTAAGTTTCCTTACTTTCAGCTGGTATAATGTGTACTCTAACAAAGATAATCACTGAAGTGCAAATTCGTTTAAAGGTGACCTGCAAGGGTATTAAAAATAACCTCACATATCTTTAGAGCAGTGTGCTGAGTGCCTCAAGTGACCAGACTAAGCCAGGCATTTAGCACTGTTTTAAAATAAAATGTAACAATTTTTACTTTTAAAGGTTCCAAGAAACCTCGACCCACTGTGAATTGTTGGCTTCCTCTCAGTGTGACCCACCAAGCATGTTGCTGATCACATCAAATCCACTGTAGAGCCCTGGGGCAGACTGCAGCTTTACCCATTACAATATTTTAAGACTTGTTATTACAATATTATATTGATTTCAAATATTTTACATTTCTATGTGGGAATGAAGTAAAGGTTATTTAAAAAACACTTTGAAATCTAGGAAGGAGGCTTTAATTAACTCCCCCAGGGTCACTCCAGTCTGAAGTGGGGTTCTGTGGTAGATATGACATCTGTTTAGTCAATGCCAGGAGGTCATCTACAACTGGAGGTATTGATCCAGTGTGTCTAGACTTAGCAAAGTCTAAAAAAAGAGGGGTGGGGGGAAGGGAACTAAAGTAAGATTTACATTTTAAATCCCTTTGGGGGGATTTTCTGGGACATCTCTTGCATGTTTTGTAAGCTGATTGTTTATTGATAAAATTATTTTACAGGCCCTTTTTAATACAGACCTAAGTTTTGCACCTAGGGAGCCAAATTTAGCTCTGGTTTAACTCCATTGTCTTATGCTTTATTAGGTTTATTTAATTCTTTATTACATTTATTTTAGCCCAAACATGAGCTAGACACTCACTGCATGTGTAAATTAGGATTACTCACATGAGCTAAGATTTGCAGGATCCGTTATTAAAATTAAGCATTCACTGATTTTGTTGTTTGTTCACTTTTTGCATTCCATTTAGCTTAAATAGTAAAACTACACTAGTCAGTTTTGCTTTGTATATGGTGTTTCACCGTTTGGTTCTCATATATTTGTACAATGCCAGTGCTTTTGAGCTCACAACATTATAGGTAAAAAGAACAGGAGTACTTATGGCACCTTAGAGACTAACAAATTTATCTGAGCATAAGCTTTCATGAGCTACAGCTCACTTCAGCTTATGCTCAAATAAATTTGTTAGTCTCTAAGATGGCACAAGTACTCCTTTTCTTTTTGCGAATACAGACTAACACGGCTGCTACTCTGAAACCTAACATTATAGGTGAAATTTAAGTCACCATCCCCTGCCAAATCCTTCACACACACCCCCTTCACTAAAATATAATGCAAAATAAGAAAATATTTCTGTTTGCTGATTTTTGGAATCCCTGACACACACACACACCCACCCCTCCTCAAAGCTTAAAATGGGGGTCTGTATCCCTTGGCACAGCAAAAAGGCCTCTCAAGGATACCTTTGAATTGTGAACAATATTTTCCATTTTGAGGAATGTCATTAGATTCACCTTGACACAAAAGTAGAAATACAAGTCAATGGTGGAGGATCCCCAAAGGAATGTAAAAATTCTTCTTCCACTGGGACTCTGAGCAAAAAGCATATTAGCTCTTCATCTTGTTTGGATTTTGTTAATTAAGAAAAATGTACTTAGTTACTCTGACAGGAAGCAGTGTATGTAGAGGCTGAACTGAGCTTGAGACCAGATGTCACATAGTCTGAGATAGCATAAGTTTCTTGTGCTACTTCACTGTTAATAGAGTAGAACCTCATCAATTATGGTAGCTAAAAGAACTCCATATTTTACTCAAGTGGGAATGTAATTAAGCCATATGATAGAGGCTTTATCCTTTTACTGCTATACATGGTTGGTTGTGTCTTAACGATCTTAAATGATGTTTTTGTTCAACGTTTTTCAACATGGAAATTACAGGAACTGGCAATTGGGGAATATATTGACCCGTTCATATCTAGTTCACCAGTTTGAATGCAGTCAGTGACAGTAGTGACCAAAAGTGACTGCTCTCTGCTGGCTGTATTTGAAGAAGGTCTCAGTCCAGTTCCTAGTAGGTGTCCATATCCTACAGATTACCACTGGCACTAACTGGTAGTCCCAGCAGAGAAGCCAGAGGCTGACTAGGCTTATAGAATTGCTGTAGCTTTGACATTCCAAAGGGCCTAGAAAATAAGCAGATATGATTGATACAGTTGACCTTCAGTATTTTCCTCTCATCACCTTTTTAAAAAATATCTCCCTTTTGAAGGTTTCCATACCATATATGGCCCACCCCAAAAGATTAGGAAGATGGCAATCCAGACAGGGACTCTGCAACTTGGATCTATCTGTGAAAATCAAACTAATATTTTCTAGCCCATAAACTTCAATAGATTACATATGATGGAAAAGTCTGCTACCAAGCAAAAATAAAAACACTGTAATTTAATATAATTTCCATAGGTGTCATGTCAGCTGCATTCTTGAGGCCCCATATGGCAATGCTCTCTTAATTGGAGTTGGAGGTAAGGGCAAGCAAAGTTGGTGCTGCTTAGCAGCCTTTCTCAGCTCCCTGGCAGTTTTCCAAATAGCTTTTGGTAAAGGAAATGCTATTCATGATCTCAGGGTAAAAGTTTTAATTTCTTTTAACATACTGTTTTTATTTCCCAATGTTCATAGAATTACCCACTTTCTGTCAGCCAAAGATGGGAGATTACTTGCTGTACGTGAGCAATGAATAACAGATTATTTTATGTGTGTGCACGTCTGTGCATAGTGATGGTAGCCCTCAACACGTGATTGTGGGTTTTGCCTCTCCCCATTACTAAAGTTGTATGTTGTGAGCCTAGAAATGCTCCCTGTATTGATTGGTTTCCCCCTTACCAGAGGGAACATTCAACAGTTTGTGAAGATGACTTTCTGGCTGCTTTGTGCTGAGTGGTGCAATTTTATGTGAATTGTTTTCCTTCTCCTTACTTGTCCTTTATCTCACAGTCTCTGCTAAGGAAGCACAAACCAAATATCATTTAATTCTGAGTTTAACTTTCAAACTCTGTGTTTGAGAGGATTAGAAATTAGGCAAGGTAAATTCACCCATTTTAGCATGGACTAAATCACTAAAGCACACACAATATCTTAAGCTTAACTGTGGCCAGCTTTTATTTGTGACCTAACTGTGGCAATTGTTCATATTGGCCTGTAGCCATAACATCTTGACAAAGGGCCAAATTTACTAGCTGGAAGTCAGTGAACTTGTATTACAGAGTAATTTAGCCTCAAGAAATATAATATTTATTTATTTATATCAGTGGATAACTTTATTTCATATTTCTGTAGTTCATTGAAAATAAATGGGTCTTTACACCATTGTGACTGACAGATTGCATCCGATGAAGTGAGCTGTAGCTCACGAAAGCTTATGCTCAAATAAATTGGTTAGTCTCTAAGGTGCCACAAGTACTCCTTTTCTTTTTGCGAATACAGACGAACACGGCTGCTACTCTGAAACCAGATTAAAATATAAAATTTATAACCTTCAGAAAATATATGGTCAAAACTATGATGTTATTACCAATTTCCTAAATGCTTATTTCTATAAAAGAGTAGAAGAACTCCAAAGAAGACTTTAAGTAACTAAGAATACGTTCTTAATTAAAAAAGTAAAAATAAGTTTTACATTTATTATACATAATAAAATATAAGTAATTAAAGAATATTATGTAATGGAGTTCAGATGTAATGGAGATCAGAAACTCAAGCTACAGAAAAAAAGATTTGTTAGTGTTCTCATCAGCAGAATCTTGCAATTGAGAAACTTACTGCTCTGGGTCTAAGTGGAAGGTGATAGGTGGTGGTCTTCTCTTTCAGTATTTCATCCTGGGGGGATGAATATTCCAACATCATCTGGCAAAGAGTTCCACAGGTTGATTGTGAGTTATGTGAAGAAATACATCCTTTCATTTGTTTTAAATCTGCTGCCTATTAATTTCATTTGGTGATTCTTAGTTCTGTGTTATGAGAAGGAGTAAATAACACTTCCTTATTTACTTTCTCCACACCAGTTATGATTTTATAGACCTCAGTCATATTCCCCTTTAATCATCTTTTTTCCAAGCTGAAAAGTGCCATTCTTATTAATCCCTCCTCATACGAAAGCCGTTCCATACCCCTAATAATTATTGTTGCCCTTTTCTGAACCTTTTCCAATTCCAGTATATCTTTTTTGAGATGGGGCAACCACATCTGCATAAAATATTCAAGATGTGGTCTTACCATGGATTTATATAGAGGCAATATGATATTTTCTGTCTTATTATCGATCCCTTTCTTAATGATTCCCAATGTTCTGTTCGCTTTTTTGACTGCCCCATCACATTGAGTGGATGTTTTCAGAGAACTATCCACAATGACTCCAAGATCTCTTTCTTGAGTGGTAACAACTAATTTACACCCCCTCACTTTATATGTATAGTTGGGATTATGTTTTCCAATGTGCATTACTTTGCATTTATTAACATTGAGTTTCGTCTGCTATTTTGTTGCCCAATCACCCAGTGTGGAGAGATCGTTTTGTAGCTCTTTCCAGTCTGCCTGGGACTTAACGGTCCTGAGTAGTTTTGTATTAGCATATGATAGTCAAAGTACTGTTGTGGTTTTTTAATCAATGTGTTCTGCACTGGATTTATGCATGCCTTTAGTGTCCATACTTCCCCATGTAAAAAACAAGAATAGAGTATGCCACATGAATAATTTGTATTCATCTACATGTCTCTGTTTTTAACTTGGATTCTCATGCCTGTGAAGATCTGTCATCTTCATACATTTTTATGTGGAGTTTCAGGGGTGGTGCAGTGATCTTCATGGCAACATAGCACTTTTTTTATTGAGGACCCAGTGGTATCTCAGCAATGTTTGGAAGACAAACTGATGGTGGTTGCTCTACAATTATTAGATACATTGTCCCTAGGTATCACCAAAATGGTGGCACAGAAATAAATATCTACATGTTTAAACCCTTTCCAATCACAATCCTTTCCTTGTTTTCTGTATGCAATAAATAAAGTAATAAATAGAAACGTGGTTTTACTATAAAAGGACATTAACATTATTTACCATCTGTAACTTATTGTTGGGACAAAATGATCTGTAGCTGAAAACTTACAAATGAACCGGCCATGTTTCTCTCTAGTGCAACTATACTGAATTTAGTAGAATTATACTAGGGGTTAATTTGGCCCCATGGGCCAAGTTAAGTGATATAGGCTTATAGAATTACTGTAGCTTTGACATTCCAAAGGGCCTAGAAAATAAGCAGATATGATCAATACAGTTGACCTTCAGTATTTTCCTCTCATCACCTTTTTTAAAAAATCTCCCTTTAGAAGGTTTCCTTACCATATATGGCCCAGATTATGCATTGCAGATTACACAGGTGAAACTCCGAGTGGCACAGAGGTGACCCATTGAAGTGAATGGGGCTATATGTGGGTGCACCCATGTGGTTCTCAGTGCTAGATCAGTGCCTGACTGAATGAACCAACTGTACCTCATGTTCACCTGCTGAGCCTGCTCTGAAGTGTGCATCTCAGTTTTGAGTTGGATGCCCTTTGGGGTTTCAGCAGATGCACAGATATTGTATATATGTTACTTATCTAGAAACAACAGTACAAAAACATCCCTTTGTTCTTCACTTTCATATGACCATTCTGTCGATCCCAGAATATGAGTTAGAGTTTTTCATGAACTGGTCCTTAAATCTGATTTATGTACTCCATAGAATCATGGTTTGCTTTTCACAAAACACCATCTACTCAAGTTTTACTTGACTTTTTTTATTCTGTCTAAAATGTATCTTCCTGATATTCACAATGATTTAAAATCACCATTCTTCTCCCCCACACCTGCAGAGATGCTTGTTTCACTGCTTCTCTCTTACTAGTTATAGTAATTGTGTCCTGTCTAGAATCCCAGCATTTTACTGGAAAACTAAACAGTATACAGGAAAACATTTGTGATGGAAAGTAGGAAAATACTATATGAGGAACAATCAGCGTGGGCTTTATAGGGTAATCAGCAAGCTGATCTGAGAGCAAAATGATTGTTCATCTTTTTGGGTAGCTTCCCTGTCTTTCTTTGTGACAGTGGCTAGATCTTCAAATTGTTAATTATGTACTGCCCTCTAGGGATATGTGTTTTGCTTGTGGCAACCTGCTTGGAGGCCTTAAGGGATCCATTTATTACAGTCTGTATTTCTCATATGGAATGCTTACTTCTCTCTTCACCTTTTTTTGACCTTGATAGTAACTTTGAATATCTCCTGTTCCAGATATCATTATTTTTAAGTTGCTTTTTAACCTCTTCCAGGTTGTGTTGGGTTTTTTTTTACTATTGGCATCCTGTGGGTTTGTGTTTTGTGTTCAGTGGATTTTAAGTAGTCATGCATGTGTGTATCTATAGAGGGAGTGTATGCATATATATGTGGAAATATATGATATCATAAATACAAATTCCTTTTACATTATTTTAATAAAACTGATTTTTAACTTTTAATTTGTGATATTTCCAACCGAGTGTTTCTTAATGTGTATGTATATTCAGACTGTGGAAATGACCTATTGTATTTCCTACCTCCGAGTGATGTTTTCACCCTTTATTTTAAAGTTATAGCGAAGAATATTAGCACTGTTCCTTCTCACAGGTGCTCAGATACCCTATGAGTCTTTTCTTGTTTTAGTTAATGACATGCTAGCATCCGGTAAAAAATAATAATAACAATGAAAACTAGTTTCTGTTGCACTTTATAAAGTAATATATAAAACTCAAATCATGCAGGTTAAGAAGACCACTGGAGAAATCTTTACAGGTTTAAAATAAAGAACATTGACAAATATATTCATGATCAGAAATATAAGATCTTAAAATGAGCAAAGGGCAGCAGGATTTGAATAGCCTTCATCAACAGAGGGGAGAGGTCAGCTGTGGAAATTAGTTATAGGAGCTAGCTATTAAGTCACCTCTGTGACACCAATAGTACAATCTGTTTAACATAATCATGTGCAATCAGCAAAAATGCCGTTTATTACAAAATGTTTTTCCCTTTTAATATTATTTAAAATGGTGCAATGCAAGGTGCACACACTTGCATTTCATGAGTACAAAGTGTCATTATTAATGATTTGTGGTGTTTTCATGACATTGTTTTTCAAAGTACAACGTTGTTGGGAGATACCTCTCCAAATCTACTTTTGCTTAAGTAGTTGAAGGCTTGCTTTTAGATGGTTGAGGCTTGGTCCTTATATTGTCCTCATAAACACTTGTGAGTGATAATGTTTAATGATCCTACATCAAGCAGGCTAATCTGCAGTCTTACATTACACACCTGTGTTTTAGTTCATTTAGCCTTCTTAACAATTTGATACCAGCCATCTCTTTGAAGTGCATATTACTGAGTTCTAAGAACTGGCAAATGTGGGTGAGGGATTGTCTAATAAAATACTTTAGCTTAGACTTACAGTATGCAATACTTATATTTTGATTTGTCATATATTTGCATTGTTATTTCTCCCATGTTGATACGAAGGGTGGTCTGATGAGGTATCTGAATCTGGATTGACTGAAGGCCAGAGTTTGGAATTTGGGTTTCAGGCTGAACTAGGAGTAAAGTTTATATTCAGGTTTGAGCGTGCTGAAATTTCACTAGCTGTTCCCATAAGACTTAGATCCAAATTAGTATAAATCTGAAAAGATCCGCTCCCCCTACCCCCAGGCTTTCCTTCATCTTTGGCCAAAAACTTGTGAGAATGGATGTTATTGTAAGATTTCCCTCATCCTGAGCAGACTGGATTTGGTAATAGGAGTTTCGATGGGGATTAGGTGCCTAATCTATTTAGGTGCTTTTGAAAATCCCACTAGGCACCTAATACCTTTATAAAGTTGTGCAATTTGAGGAGCACAATATTCTATTCTTGCAGTGGGAATTTGTAGCAGGCATGACAATGTTGGGGTAAGTGCAAATGTTGTTCCAGAGGGAATCCGTTGGACAAAGGGCATGGGGTGGTACCATCAGGCAATTCTAGGGGGTTAGTGCATGGTAAGTGAAGTGGTCGAATAGAGGCCAGGTGTAGCCAGCTGGTGTTCGCTAAGTCCACCTAAAGGTGACCTCTCCCTTAGTGAGGACATGGTCTGACAGTTTCTTTTACTTTATCCATACGCTGTGTCTCTGCAGTGCTCCATCTCTGGGAATAAGAGAGCTCTAAAATGTCACTCAAAGAGAATAGTGCGGGTGTGTGCTTTGACCATTGCCTGATTTTCTGTGGGTTAAGCATCTGTGCATTCAGCATTCTGGAAGGCTGTTTCTGGGCAGTGAGTTTTCCTTGTCTTGAGGAAGTAGTGGTATCACTGAAGACAGAAGTAGGATTCCTGGGAACACCTCACTGACTCAGTTACCAGCTCTGCCTTCCTCCTGGTCCTTACATGCCTCCAGTAAAAGTTGTGGAGAAAGGAAGGTGGCAACCAACGGGCTGTGAGGAGCACATCTATTGGCTGGAGGCAGCACAGGGGAGTGAGGGTAGCCCCACACATTGTACTCCCCTTTGGGGGCTAGGATAGTGGGAAGAGGCTTTGCACAATCCTCTGTAGCATTGTAGAGGTGTGAAGTGGCCCATTCATTTCAGTTCATCTGAAAACCCCATGGAGATGAATACATCTTGACACAATAGCTCTAAGAGGTGTGAAATGACCCATTCACCTCAGTGGGTGTTCTCCTTCTCCCTCTCCCAAAGTCTATCCCAGCCCCTGTTGTCAAATATCAGTTTTCAAGACAGTTTTGGTAGACACATAGTTTTTAGAGCAATTTGAATATTAACATCAACTCTTTATTGCAAGGTGCTACATTTGAGGAATGCCTGCACCAAGAGAGGTTTCAGAGTAACAGCCGTGTTAGTCTGTATTCGCAAAAAGAAAAGGAGTACTTGTGGCACCTTAGAGACTAACCAATTTATTTGAGCATGAGCTTTTGTGAGCTACAGCTCACTGCATCTGATGAAGTGAACTGTAGCTCACGAAAGCTCATGCTCAAATAAATTGGTTAGTCTCTAAGGTGCCACAAGTACTCCTTTTCTTTTTGCACCAAGAGAGACAGGCATACCAATATTCAACATAATCTCACTATGCACTTGGATTTTAGAGCATTTTGAAAATTAAAAGCAGCTCATAATATGGGCAACCATATATTGGACCTTTGATCAAATGACCCCAAATTTGCACCACAAACTCTACCCAGACCCTATGGTAGCACAGCAATATTATGCTGGGGCAGCAGAAACATGACAGTTAACATTACATCAGGATTTTCATTTTAACAGAAATGAAAATGGTATAGAAAAATTCTATCTCTTGCAGTTAGAACATTATTTCTAAGGGTTTGTTTTAGTTTGCATACTGCTTGAGTTCCCCTGCACCTCCATAGCAGTTTGGGGTGGGGGAATATCATTTGAGGTTTGCTTTAAAAAGGGCCATGTGTCTAAGATTTTTCTACTGTCTGACATTTCCTTCAGAACCCATTTTCACAGGAACTACTGCTCTTTGAGGGGTGAAATTGATAGGAGTGATCGATTGGTTGGAATTATTGTAGAAAGTTGAAATTTGTTTTGTGTGTTTTATTTTTCATGTTTTGATTGATGACTATCCTGGTGCTGAAATAGTCAATGGCACCTTACACTGGTCCTTAGAATAAAGTTGTGTTTTATGGGTGCATTTCCTAATGCTCAGCAACCCCTTTGATCATGTTAGCATTGATGAGAATCACAATTACTTGCTTTGCTTTGATTTCAAGTTATTGGAGGGGAGACCTGTATCTCCAAAACCCCTTGCTCAAGCAGCCTCAAATTTGGCTCACTAATTCCACCCTGGATCCCCATGAGAGAACAATTTTCAAGATAATTTGAGTCAACATATGGATTTTAGTGCTTTTAGAGAAATGGGCTGTTAAACAGTAAACTAGTCTCAATGTTAACTATAGTGATGCTACAGCCTCAATATACACTGTGAGAATCTAACGCATAATAGTATAACTATGAAATTGAATGGTGATAGGTTTTGGCGTGGTAGCCGTGTTAGTCTGTATCAGCAAAAAGAACAAGGAGTATTTGCGGCACCTTAGAGACTAACAAATTTATTGGGGCATAAACTTTCGTGGGCTAAAACCCACTTCATCAGATGCATGGAGTGGAAAATACAGTAGGAAGATATATATATATACACACAGAGAACATGAAAAGATGGGGGTTGCCATACCAACTCTAATGAGACAAATCAATTAAGGTGGGCTATTACCAGCAGGAGGGAAAAAAAACTTTTGTTGTGATAATCAGGCTGGCCTGTTTCAAACAATTGACAAGAAGGTGTGAGTAACAGTAGGGGGGAAAATTAGCAGGGGGAAATAGTTTTTAGTTTCTGTAATGACCCGTCCATTCCCAGTCTTTATTCAAGCCTAATTTGATGGTGTCCAGTCTGCAAATTAATTCCAGTTCTGCAGTTTCTCATTGGTGTCTGTTTTTGATGTTTTTTTGTTGAAGAATTGCCACTTTTAGGTCTGTAATTGAGTGTCCAGGAAGGCAGAAGTGTTCTCCGACAGGCTTTTGAATGTTATAATTCTTGACATCTGATTTGTGTCCATTTTTTCTTTTGCATAGAGACTGTCCGATTTGGCCAACGTACATGGCAGAGGGGCATTGCTGGCACATGATGGCATATATCACATTGGTCTAAACTCTGGGATACAGATGTGGGGACCTGCATGAAAGACCCACTAAGCTTATTTCTACCAGCTTAGGTTAAAACTTCCCCAAGGCACAAATCCTTTCCTTGTCCTTGGATGGTATTGCTGCCACCACCAAGTGATTTAGACCAGAATTCAGGAAAAGGGCCACTTGGAGTCCCTATTTCCCCAAAATATTCCCCCAAGCCTCTTCACCCACTTTCTTTGAGAGGCTTGAGAATAATATACTAACCAATTGGTACAACGTGAGCACAGACCAAACCCCTGGGTTTTTAGGACACTGAAAATCAATCAGGTTCTTAAAAGAAGAATTTTATTAAAAAAAAAAAAAGTAAAAGAATCACACGTGTAAAATCAGGATGGAAGGTAACTTTACAGGGTAAATAAAAAGATTTAAAACACAGAGGATTCCCCTCTAGGCTCAGCTTCAAAGTTACAAAAAACAGGAATAAAACTCCCTCCCCATGCTAATTTTCCCCCTACTGTTACTCACACTTTCTTGTCACTGTTTGAAATGGGCCATCCTGATTATCACTACAAAAGTTTTTTTTTTCCCCTGCTGGTAACAGCCCACCTTAATTGATTTGTCTTGTTAGAGTTGGTATGGCAACCCCCATCTTTTCATGTTCTCTGTGTGTAGATATATATATATATCTATCTTCCTGCTGTATTTTCCACTCCATGCATCTGATGAAGTGGGTTTTAGCCCACTAAAGCTTATGCCCAAATAAATTTGTTAGTCTCTAAGGTGCCACAAGTACTCCTCATTCTTTTTATGAAATTGAAGGAGATCATGAATCCATACTTCCACCATCTAGATTCTAGACCATGGTCTGATGTGTTTTATTGTCCTCCCAATAACGAGTTTGCAAAACCATAGAGAGCCACATCAAAAAGGAAATGTATGGATATCTGTAAACTTTCCCAATCAAGTGTGTACCTTTTATTTGTCTGCAGTGTGTCTCTTTTAAATTTCAGTTATAAAAAAGAAAAGCTCAAGTTTATTTCCGCTATTTTTTACCTGCAAGCTAGTGATTTATTAGGATTAGAGTGAATTTGCTGTTTCTCACAGCTTTTGACAGCTAAACAGGGAAAAAACTAAGACAACTAAAAAGAGCTAAAATTAAGTGGCAGTCCTATTGCACTGCATACTTTTAGAAAGTGTTCTGAGCATAATGTATTAAAATTCTCTATAATTAATCCTTGTTTGCTAGGAAAATATTCAACCATGTCAGGAAATTATCTGTGAGGAATAAGCACTTTCCTTCCCCTGTTTCAATTTGTGTTGGTGGGTGGGAGAGAGAGGAAAAATAGCACAGATGCATTCAGTATTGTACAAAGAGTATGTATGGGCATTTCAATCGCTGATATTTCACTATGTTCTGATGCTAATGTAAGATATGTTGTGTTTGCATTTATAATTAAGATGAACAGATGGTGAAGACTCAGTTTAGAGTACTACTGTACATCCATTAAAATAATCTCTGCTGACAGTGATTCTTCACTATAACAGGAATTTAATTGCATATATTTCACATACACATTAGAAAGAATTCTGTCTTTAGCCATTTGCTCCATTAGGACAGTAGTAAGACTTCACCAGAACGGGATTTGTGCTGGAGACTCCATAGAGTAACAGATGCAGCTCTGAAGACTGTACTGAATTGCATTAATTCATGAACACTCTATGATGACTCAAAGAGAAAGCAATTTATTAAAATATGGGATTTCTTATTAAAAACACATTTTGAAAGGGGGAGGGGAATCTGGACTCAGTGTGATGTGCCTGATCCCAATTCTATTTCTACTATGAAGTAATGCCACTGACTTCATTGGAGTTACTCCTCACTCAGTTCCAGTTCAGAAAGCACATTCCTGATTTTAAGCATGTGTGCTGTGTCTCAGACTTAAAGTTAGGTGCACGCTTAAGTGCCTTACTGAACTGGGGCCTTAAACTGGTGTAAGTGGGAGCAGAATCAAACCATTGTCCGCACATTTGTTTTATATGGAAGCTACAAACAATGCATTTTGCAATTCATTATTATTATTATTGATTGCATTATAACATTTTGTGCTTTTCATTGGAGGATCTTTGGGGTTCACAAACATCAGTTAATTCAATACCTCTTTGAAGCTGGCATAATTTCTTAGCCTTTGTATAGACTGGTAAACTAAGGCACAGAGCTGCTAAGTAGTAATTTACCCAGCACAATACAGCAAGTCTGTTGTAGAAGTTGTAATATATAAAACCCTGGTTTTTTTAACTATACCACATTCCCTCTTATATGATTGCCATTCTTATGAAATAGAATCAATTGAACTCAGATTTAGGGGGAGGGGGGGATGATCAGAAACCATTATTTGTTAGTTATATGCTACCCCTGACCCTGCTTTTCTGGGAAGGGATGCTCCCTGCACAGTCATAGAATCATAGAATATCAGGGTTGGAAGGGACCTCAGGAGGTCATCTAGTCCAACCCCCTGCTCAAAGCAGGGCCAATCCCCAATTTTTGCCCCAGATCCCTAAATGGCCCCCTCAAGGATTGAACTCACAATCCTGGGTTTAGCAAGCCAATGCTCAAACCACTGAGCTATCCCTCCCTCGAGTCATTGTGGTCTATAAAACTAAATTATTATGGTAAAATCAGGAAGGCCAAAATATCCCCATAAACACTAATGGATCTAAGCTGGTACTGTTTGCAAATCAAAGGACTATAAAGGAGGTGGGGGAGCGAGACAGGCTGGGAGACAAAGGACCTAAAAAGGCAGCAAGTTTTAGAAAACATTCATTTGACTAATTTGCCTAACTTAATAAGGAAATGTTTTATTTGGAGATATAGAAGTAATGATTGATTAGATGGGCATTATATTTATGATATGTGGGATGAGGAATGGCTGTGAATGGGTATAGAAAATATCTCACTGAGAGTGGAATAATCCATGAATCAGAGGAGGCAAAGCACAAAATACCAAAACACGGAGAAAGGGTTTAAATAACCACCAACCAAATCTTGGAAGAGGTCCAAAGAAGCAGAGAACAAAAAAGGAACCACATGTAGAATAATGGTTTTAGACAATAGAGAGGGAGAGAGAGAGCTGCAGATGCTTTTGAATGGAGTATGTGATCTTTAATTATAATTACCTAAATTTAAGGTCAAGACACCTGTGTATTGCTGTCTGTGGGGAACTGATTGAAAAATCAGAAGTAGCACTGAATCTCTGTGAAATCAGTTGTCAGGGTATACCCCCCGAAATCTGAACTCGGGGGGACAGATGTGGAGATCCGCATGAAAGACCCCCTAAGCTTATCTTCTACAAGCTTAGGTTAAAACTCTTCCAGAGCACAGTCTTCTGCCTTGGACAAATATTGCTGACACCACCATGTGATTTTCACAAATATTCAGGGAAGGGTCACTTGGAATCCCTATCCCCCTAAAATATCCCCCCAAGCCTCTTCACCCCCTTTCCTGGGGAGGCTTGAGAATAAAATACCAACCAGTTGCCTTAGCAATGTGAGCACAGACCAACCCCTTGTCTAAGGACTTTGGAATCAAAGACTTCTTTAAAAAAAAGGTACATTTTATTAAAAAAGAAAGAAACACATCTGAAAACACATCTGAAAACAGGCTTTAGGGATTAAACACCAAAAATAACTTTCTTGGGGTTCAGTTTAAAGGTTACAAGCAAAACAAAAGCCCCTTGGGTTAGCACAGAGGAATCCACAAACCAAAACAACCAAAAAGGTTCCTAATCGCATCTGATTTAACTTTTCCTGTGCTACTTAAGAGAGAGACAAAGGAAAAAAAAACAACCCACACCCAGCAGTTTTTCCCATTTGAAAGGGTACAGACTCCCTATTGGTTCCCCTGGTCAGGTGCCAACTCAGGTTAAGTTTCTCTTAACTCTTTACAGTTATGACAATTAGGGTACAGCTGCTAAGGAGGATTCTATAGCTACTGACTGGCTGGGTGTCCATAAAAGGCAGCTACCCCCCTCATTTATCACATCAGTTCTAAAATTCCTTATAGAAATTTTGATATTACTAAGTAGATTTTTTTTGTTATTATTTCTTATTTGTATTACACCTAAGGATTCTGACTGAGATTGGTGCTGCACTGAAATCCATGACAATAAGATTGAGTCTTTTATCACTTAAAATAAAATGTGAAATTAAAATCCACGAATCCCCGTAGGTGTAAATGAATTACTGACCAAAAAGTAAGACCATCCCATCTTAACTAACTCTGATCTCCCATTCATTTCATATTTTGCATCTTAATAATTCAGACAAGTGCTATGTCTTTTCTTACAAATTAACTTTTTAGCTAATCGATGATAAAACCTCAGATTTGTTGCCATGAGTGACACCCTAGTTAAGAAGCAGCAGGGGTAGCAGACTCTTGATTCCTAGACTAAGGGTTTATCTTCGCTACTGCGCTATATCGGTACAGCTGTGTCTGATGAAGACACGCTGTGTTGATGAGAGAAAGCTCTCCCACCAACAACACGATGTAGGTAGACATGGCTTTAAATCGATGTAACTTACGTCACTCGGGAGGGGGGTCATACCCCTGAGTGACGTAAATTACATCATGTTTAGTGGTAGTGCAGATTGAGAGAGATTAAGCACATACCTATGGTGATGCAAACTGTCTCCTGTTACTAACAATGCCACTTAACATCACTCCAGTTAGTTTATTATCCATCATAAGATCTTGTGCTGACTTCTGGGCACAGGAATATGCCGATATATCCAATGCTTGAACTGAGGCATTGTATGCAACAGTCTGATATAGCGATCAATGCTCTTGTTGTACCATATCTAGCTGACACATCATTCCAGTGCAATGTTGACCTTTTGGTTCTTGCTTGGCTGCCTCGTTGTAATGCTAGCTTTGAGTTAAAGAAAAAGCATGAACAGCCCATTAAATGATGAATTACACAGAGAAGAGATCTCTGAAGGAGAGAGACCTTTCAAAGAAAAATTCCCATGCCCTGGGAACCCATCCTGGAACATGGGTGGCAGGAGCCAACCCCAGAGCAAGAGCAATGGAAGTAGATGCCAGAGTCTGCTACTAAACATGTAGTTAGAGGAGAGCCAAAAGAGAGAATGGGATGGAGGGAGGAGACTAAGAAATGAACATGAGGTGTGACAGGGTCAGACCAGATGGCTACAGGAGAGCGTTAGAAGGCAGATATATTAGTCCCAGATTAAGCAGGTCCATTTTCCCTGGGTAAGGTAACAGCGGCAGTTCCAGAAGAAGAAGGAACTTCCTGGAACAAATTCAGGCAGGAGGTTAATTAGGACACCTGGAGCCAATTAAGAAGCTGCTAGAATCAATTAGGGCAGGCTGGCTAATCAGAACACCTGAGTTTAAAAAGGACTTCAGTTTGTGGCGTGCGTGTGAGGAGCTGGGAGCAAGAGGCACTAGGAGCTGAGAGGGAGATGGCATGCTGCTGGAGGACTGAGGAGTACAAGCATTCTCAGACACCAGGAGGAAGGTCCTATGGTGAGGATAAAGAAGGTGTTGGGAGGAGGCCATGGGGAAGTAGCCCAGGGAGTTGTAGCTGTTGCACAGCTGTTCCAGGAGGCACTCTAGACAGCTGCAGTCCACAGGGCCCTGGGCTGGAACCAGGAGTAGAGGGTGGGCCTGTGTTCTCCCCAAATCTCCCAATTCCTGATCAGACACAGGAGAAGTTGACCTGGACTGTGGGTTCCACCAGAGGGGAAGGTCTTTGGGCTGTTCCCCAACCCACATGGTGGGTCAGCAGAGACTGCGGGGATTATTCTCCTTCCTTTTTCGTATGCTGGCCAGTGGTGAGGTTAGCTGAGTGAATGGCAGGTTTGAGCCACTAGCAAAAGTGGCCAAGCTGAGGGCTGCCATGAATCTCTGAGGCAAGCAAATCCCCCAATAAGCGCAGGACCCACCAAGGCAGAGGAGGAACTTTGTCACAGAGGATAATGAAGAGCGATTGTGGGGTTAAAGAAGGTAGTGAGGGGAAAGGATATTTTGAGGTAAGATTTCAGGGAAGAGAAAATATTAGAAGTTGGAGAAGGACTATGGAAGAGAGAACCTGTAATGAAGTGCAGCCAAGAGCTAGGAAAGGACATAAAGCAGATGGGGGAAGGGCAGACATAAAAGATACTCTGGAGAAGTGGAGCAGGGAAGAGAGAGAGAGAGACAGGAAAAGAACATGAAGGAAATAAGCAAAAGAAAGTGGAAGATGGAAGTAGAGACAGACACTTGTAAGAAGAGAACAAGAGAAAGGAATAAAGGGAGAAAAGCTGAAAGAAATGACTTTGAAGTTAGATAATTTTGTGTGTATTTGGTCCCATTATTGCTGCTCAACATTTTTTTGACAGGAAAATTTTTCTTTAGGTTTTTAAAAACCAAAACAAATCAAATTTTTAGATTTTTTCCCCCTACTTCTCACCCCGCTCCCCCCTTGAATCTTTAGAATCGTATCTAAAGGTTTTGTGTTTTCCTCAGTTTTGTTTACCACTCTAACTTTTCAAAACTATTCCAACTTTGGAAAAGTTACAGAGTGCTAAAAGGAAAAACTGAGACACTATAATATTGCTTGTCCAAAACTTTTCAAAAATTAGGAAAGTATGTCAAGTTAAAGAGTAGCAGAGTTATAATTAAAGCAAGGAAAAAAAAGGAAGAAAAATGGAGACAGAAAATCCTTAAACTGAAAATAAAAAAAACAAAATGTTTGTTTTCAAAAAATGAATTGAAATGAAAAATTAAGATGTAAGAATAAAAAATTTCAACTGAATTTTTTTTGTTTAGAAAAATTTTCAGGGAGATGATTTTTTTTTTTTACCAGTTCACATGCTTATTTTATTGTATTTCAGGGTAGACCAGAGGAAGCTCAAAGGTCAGCAAGTCCATTTTAAAGCCAGGGCAATCTTTGGACCCATTGTGACCCTAGGGGGCAATCATATCTGTGGGTGTGGAGGGGGATGTTCTGTCCAGTTGTTGGCTGGAGGGCATAACCAAGTCTTTTGTGCTGGAATTTAAGCATTGGAGATAAAGATATCATGAAAGAAACTGACTGAATTTTGTCACCATTGTACATACTAACCCCCTGTTGTACTCCATCTAGTTCATGGATCAGTGTTTGCAGTGACATTTGAGGTAAATTGGGCTGGTGATAATGACTGAAGAGATCAGTGCAGATGGATATACTGGGAAAATGAGAGAGGTTCCCGTGGTGAAATTCTGGATAAAAGCAAGAAATTAACTGCCTTCCAGGCCAAGTAACTCGGAGTCAGACCACCATCATTTTGATTGAAGTAGCAAGAGACAGCAAAGGAGCCTGTTCTAGATGAGAACAAGCACAAAGGTGGAAAGAAAGACAGGGAGGAAAAAAGGCTTTTAGTGAATCAAAAGCACCTACTAACTAAAAATAAATAAAACGAAAGGAGAGGAATCAAACTTCATTTCCTGTAAGTTTTACTGAGATAAAAGAGAGCTTAGGTGATGCAAAGTGGAAGTATTGCTTGATTTGTTTGAGAGAGAGAGTGAATAATGTAGCAGGAATAGCAGAAAATGATCGATATAATAATTAGAACTTAGATAAAAGAATATCCAAAGAAATGTACTTTTAAAGTAATACAAAATCCTTCACGTGCAATATGATTTGTAAAGCATGCTGTGTGGCTAGAGCAGGAAACTGAGAATCAGAAGTCCTGGATTTTGTTCCTGCTACTGACTATATTCTTGTTACTTATTTGTATGACAGTAGTGCCTGTTGCAGACCAGGCCCCATTGTGCTAGGTGCTTTACTACTGTCTAGTGAGAAACAGTCCCTGGCCCAAAGAATTTAAAAAGACAAGACAGAAAAGGGTGGGAGGGGAAATAGAGGCACAGAGCGATTACATGACTTGCTCAAAATCACTCAGCAAATCAGTGACAAACCAGGAATCGAGTGCAGATCTTTTGACTTTCAGGCCAGTGTCTTATCCACTAGACTGTGTTGCCCTTCTAAGGGATTTAGCGTATGTCTACAGAGCTGGGAGGGAGGTGTAATTCCCAGTGTAGGTAGACATACCCTCGCTCGATCCGCTTGAGCTAGCCTGTAAAAATAGCAGTATGGCTGTGGCAGCACAGGCTAGCCCCCTAAAAACAATCCTGCCCAACTCACAGCCTGGGCTGCTGCAGCCACACTGTTATTTTTAGGCACTCGTTCAGATTGTAAGGGCCAGAACCCAGGTCTGCAGCGCCCGGGGCAGTTGATATTCCCACAGTGCCACAAGGAGGCTATGCAGAAGGCACAGTAATGTGGAGAGTAGGTGCTCCAGGACATACTGCCCACAGGACCCAGAGTGACAGTACTCTGTGGCCCTCTGGTTGGCCAAGTGACCCTACTTAACCCCAGGGGTTGCCCCAGGAAGTTGTCTCAGCAGCTACAGAGACCATGGCCTGCTCAAATGCCAGACTTTGCCTTGTCTCCTGATATCTGGTCTCTGACTCCAGCCTCAGTTTGACCCTAACTCCTGCCTCTCGATTCTAACTTGGTACTGCCTCTGATCTCTGTCTTTGACCCTGGCCTGACTCTGACCCTGACTCTTGTTTATGGGACCCGGCCTTGCAATTCCTCCAACTCCTTCTTGGCAACTCCTTGCCCTAGTAGGAAGACCTTAGCCCAGTTGTGTCTGGTAGGCCAGATTGCCTGCACCCTGATTCCTTACACAGCGCCAGTGTGTGTGTGTGTCTACCTGCGTGGGGAATTATACCTTCCAGCTGCTGTGTAGACATCCTTAGTGCATAACACTAGGCAGGTCACTTCAGGCCAAATTGAGAACTCTTCACTCCCACAAGCAAGCAACTATTTGTACAAGTAGCCCCATTAATTTCAGTGCTACTACTTGGGCAAGTAACTGCTCACTAGTGGCAGTAAGGGATTCACCATTTGGCCCTTAGTCTTTTTCTGGCTTAGATACTCCATCTGCAGGAAGGTGATAACATCTGTCTCACAGGGGTGTAGAAGCTTAAGTGATTCATTTTTGTAAAGCACTTTGGGATCTCTCAGTGAGAGGTGCTGAAAAAGCTATGACAGGTGGAGAAGGCTGAATTCTATGTAATGCTCTCATATTGCTAAGCAGAATGCTTGTGTTTGAAGACGGTATTCCTGACTTCTTTGTGAGGGTGAAGTGGATAGCATCATTTCTTCTGTAAGGATAGAATTACGAGGGGTCGGTCAGGCAGATTTGAGAGACAATGGCTGGCAGTTTTTTATTGACAGAATTTTTCGACCGTTTAAGGTGAGGAGGGATAATAAATAGGAGTGATAAGAATTTTTTTTTCTTTTCCAATTGACAAATAACTCGTCCAGGCTGAAGTACAGCAGAATGAATTCTCATAAGCACAGTGTTTGTGGTAAATTATGTTGGTTAGTGAGGAAAAATCAATGTATTGATGATTTTTTTTTTTTTATAATGTGAAGAATCTACTTGTAGGAGGCCTGAAAAAACCCCATCCTTAATCCTTATATTACCTTTTAAAGCAAGAGTAAATTAGGGAAACTCTGCCTAGAATCACTGTGTTTTGCTCTCTTTTTACTGAGGGAGGAAGAAGTTTGAATGACAGAAATGACATCATAAAGTTGGCATTGATTTTAAGGAATACATACATAACAGCTCCTGCAGCTTCAAGTCAGTTACAACAGGTTGGGTGCAATTTCTGGACCAGTCCCTGCCAACATGCACACAAGTAACTTTTCTGTGTGGGTAATCACATTGACTTCATCGGACTATTTACAGGAGCAAAGTTACTGATGTATGTAGGTGTTTGCAGCAACTTTCTGTGAAACATTCAAATGAGAGAAAATGAGGCAGTTAGAGTTTAGCATCAACTTGAATTAGACTTTTGATTCTCTGTATGAAAGGCTACTCTAAACATGATACTGTTTTCTAGCTTTCTCACTATGCTCTAGCAATATTTGAAATGATCCATTTTCTTCCATCCCCCAAGTCCTCTAGTGCCATAACATTATATTCCAAATGTAATTTTTGTTGACAAATGCTTAACATTCTTTAAAACATTTGCCACAGTGTAAATCAGGAATGAGTATTAAGTCAAGGGAGTTATGCTGGTATATAACCAATGTAAATGAGAGGAAAATCATGTCCATGTGACTCTGCAACACATACAGCCAGATTCTGATCTTCTTTACATTATTGTGTTGGTGGAAAGGATCCAAAACTTTATGGCATGCTCATCCCTGGTGTGTGTGTCCCCCTTCTCTGAGCTTTTAGCCTGGGCAAACACAAAGTGTGACTCTTTGTCCCCTTGATTTGGAAATGAAACTGAACAAAAATGATGCTGCCTTGATTTTAGGTAGCTTTATTTTCAACAACCAGATTTATGTAGAAAAATTAGAAGCATGGAGTCACGGATCCTCATGGTCTGGTCTATGCCCATCCTGTAAGTCTTGGGAATGATCCCTTTAGTGGTGCCAGACCCAAGAACCCACACAGTCCCACAGGAGGCTAGGCCTTCAGAGTTTTGATCAACATTCTTTCTTGATGATATTGTCTAATTACAAAAGGATTTAAATTTAGCTTGTGTCATGTGGTGCCAAGCATAACCATCTTCTTTCTGACACCGCACAAGTAGTTAAGATTTTCAGCCTGATTTTGGCCATTTATTTTAATTTCTGCTTTGTAATTGGTTGTCTTCCTTGCCTATCCATTCTTCGAATTGTGACATGTCATGGCTTTAGTAGCTCTTCCTTGAAATATGTAATACAGGCTCCACAGCACTGCACCCATATTTTAGAATACCCTATAATAATAGGCAGTGCAGACTGTTATGTTTTTCCCTATGATGATGTGCTGGCCTGAGTGGTGGTAGCTAGAACCAAAGGTTCCTGCTCTGATGGTTTTAGTTCAAGCACCAAGGGGCAATGTATTCAGTACTGCACTACAAACGGGAACAAATATTTCCTGAACCTAAAGTGAGAGTGCAATAGGGACAGCACCCTTCTGCCCTCATGCCTCTGATTCCCTGGGTTCCTTTCATGCAGCTTTTAAAACTCTTTCCTAGAAGCTGGGTGTTTGCTGCCTATTGCTCATCTGCACTACAGACAAAACTCTGTGAAATAGCTTGGTGGTGTAAGTCACAATGTCAATTGCTATCATGCTTTTATATTTAGATTCTGTTCATCAATTGATAGGATTGCATAGGATCCTGATCCAACTACCAGCTCAACTAACTGCCTAACTAACTCATTAAGATGATCATGCATAACAACCAAGGGCTGTATCATGGCTTCTCTTTTCATTGTCTTTGGGTCATATCTGGACATCCATGGGCCATAGAATACATTGGCTTGGTATTTATTGCAGTTCGTGAAACTGCCCTTCAGCTGTGCTATAGCTAATATGTTGTACATTGATCCCTTGGTTTCATGACTGTCACTTGATCTTGATTCCACTTCTTCCACAGATCTTGTATAACCTCGATGTAGTGACCTTACCTCCTCCTTTCAACCTTTCTCCAGAGAGGTGATCAATACCTGCTGCTTTGCCTTTATTCAGATGATGAATAGCTTTGGTAACTCTTTAATCTTTATTGGTCTCCTATCTGCCATCAAATTCTTCAAGCACTGACCTTCAGTTCCAAATTCTTCTGCTGGCATTCTGGATCATGCCAGTTTTCATAGGGTTAAGGAACATCCTTTTCTTCATCTGTTTTTTTATTCTATTTTTAACATTTCAAAAAATACAAGTTTAAAATAAATTATTTTTATCTTGTGTTTTGACCTTTTGGGGGTTAAACAACTATTTAAATGTTGCAGACAATGCCATTTGATCAAGCCCTGCTTTGCTTAGTCTGTGCTTAACCTAGGTTTAAAGGTAATCTACAGGTTTCCAACAGGTTAGCTCCATCAGAAGGATATGACTGAGAGCTCAAGCACTTAGAAGTGGTGCCTTAATGGGATAATAAGAAAATTATTGTCCACTGGCCTTGAAGCTTCCTTCTGGTCCCCCTCACTGCAATTAATCGCCCAAGACTGGCCCATGCTGACTGGCTCAGGCGAAGGGGCTATTTAGCTGCGGTGTAGACGTTCTGGCTTGGGCTGCAACTTGAGCTCTGGGACCCTCCCACCTCACATGGTCCTGGGGCGGGGGCTCTAGGACCCTAAACTGCAATTAAGCAGCACGTTAGCCCAAGCCTTGTAAGCCCGAGTCAGTTGGCACGGGTCAGCCGCAGGTTATTAATTGCAATATAAACATACCCCAAGTGAGTCTAGATGAGTGTCCCACTCCCATACAAGGTCAGAGATAGGAGTGTTATTACCTGGAATTTTTAATAACTCAAATGTAAGCTTCCAGATGTTCTCCCTTCACTTTGAAGAGAAGATGACAATGAAAGCACATGCTCTCCCTGCCACTTTGTTAGGCAGAGATTAATGTAATTCATCTGAAACTGAAGGACACAATTTACTTCCTAGTGGTTAAAGCTGGAGTCACAATTAGACAGGGTCAACGGGCAGCAACTGTTTTCATCTGAAGGAGGAAGAAATACATAATTTTTTATTTTGTGAGAGAGCAATGCTGCTCCCGAGTGTGGTAAAGCTGAATGTAAAAGCATTGAGCCTCCAGCAGAGAGGCTGCTAGAGTTTCTTGCATGTTGGGCTGGTAACAGGGAGGGAGCAGGGGATGAAGCCAGGAAGCCTGAAAAAGGGTGGATAATTTTGGATCAGCACCAACACTTCACCACCACTTGTGAGGATCACTGCTTTTGAAGTATCCTCTTTAATTGTCATTCAAAATGTTTTCTGAGTTAAAATCTATCTAATCCAAATTAATTTTCACAGTGCTCCATTTATATTGCCCATCACCACAATATGCTTATGTGTTTGTGTCCAGCTGTGTACATGGTTGGGTGCACCAGGGATTGGCCTGCATCGTAGAATCATGAAGTATGATTCTATTTATGACTGTGTTTTAGTCTCTGTCAAGGTTCCTCCCCCACTCTGAACTCTAGGGTACAGATGTGGGGACCTGCATGAAAAACCTCCTAAGCTTATCTTTACCAGCTTAGGTCAAAACTTCCCCAAGGTACAAAATATTCCACCCTTTGTCCTTGGATTGGCCGCTACCACCACCAAACTAATACTGGTTACTGGGGAAGAGCTGTTTGGACGCGTCTTTCCCCGCAAAATACTTCCCAAAACCTTGCACCCCACTTCCTGGACAAGGTTTAGTAAAAAGCCTCACCAATTTGCCTAGGTGACTACAGACCCTTAGATCTTAAGAACAATGAACAATACTCCCAACACTTGCACCCCCCCTTTCCTGGGAAATGTTGAATAAAAAGCCTCACCAATTTGCATAGGTGACCACAGACCCAAACCCTTGGATCTGAGAACAATGAAAAAGCATTCAGTTTTCTTACAAGAAGACTTTTAATAAAAATAGTAGTAAATAGAAATAAAGAAATCCCCCCTGTAAAATCAGGATGGTAGATACCTTACAGGGTAATTAGATTCAGAAACATAGAGAACCCCTCTAGGCAAAACCTTAAGTTACAAAAAAGATACACAGACAGAAATAGTTATTCTATTCAGCACAGTTCTTTTCTCAGCCATTTAAAGAAATCATAATCTAACACGTACCTAGCTAGATTACTTACTAAAAGTTCTAAGACTCCATTCCTGGTCTATCCCCGACAAAGACAGACTATAGACAGACACACAGACCCTTTGTTTCTCTCCCTCCTCCCAGCTTTTGAAAGTATCTTGTCTCCTCATTGGTCATTTTGGTCAGGTGCCAGCGAGGTTACCTTTAGCTTCTTAACCCTTTACAGGTGAGAGGAGCTTTCCCCTAGCCAGGAGGGATTTCAAAGGGGTTTACCCTTCCCTTTATATTTATGACAGTCTCAGATGGATAAATTTGCAGTAGTATCTTATTGTGAAAAGCAAATAGCATTAAGGAAGCCCAGGCAGTGTATCAAATGCTAATGCATCTTGCTAAAACTCCAAGCACCATTGTAACTGTGAACTTAATTTGTTTCTAATGTTCCAATTTTTTAAAATCCAGTTTCTGATGGAAATAGTCTGTCCTGATATTTTTTCTATACTTTTAAAAGATAAGGGTTGCTCTGCTCCCTTATCTGTTAGTGTTAATAACAATCTTGTTGGCCAGGGGCTGACTGCTCGCTCAAAGAGAAAATGGAGAAACTGACTATACATAAAGTTCTGACAAATTCACAGAGTAAACAAACTGGAAAAGTAGAGAAACTCTTTTCCCCCCTCCGCCCAACACGTTGTCTTCAATTTTTAGTGTTACTAGATAACTATGGTAGGTGGTAAACTTTCAAAGAGAAGTTGTGTTTATTTTTCAAGCTGCCATTGCAGCTTTGAAATGACAGTAAAGTATATATGAAAAACAAAATGATCCTTTAATCCTTAAAGATTTTATTGTTCATGCTAACTACTCATATCTACTGAATGCACATATTGGGCCCAATTAATCCCTGATATAACTTCACTGAAGTTAGTGGAATTAAGACTGAATTTGCCAAATTACTTCTGGTTCGTCTCTATGAGAACATTGTTTGTTACACACAGAAGAAAGACAGATGTTCAAAATCTAATAAAATCAAAGATGAAGAAAAGAATTTATCAGGATTGTCTTTTTAATACTTTTCTTTTTGTTGCTTTACAGCCTCTTTCTTTAAACTGCTGCTCTTTTAACTGGATGTCTCTTTAAATCAGTGGAATATCTAGATGTACCTAACACTGAAATGGTTAAAGCTTGATATCCACCATGTTTCTCTTCCTTGAGTTGGTGATCAGAACTGGTGAAAGCAGAGGACAGTGGTTGATCTGCTCTGGTGGAAAACAGTGGCTTTTGGAGTGATGTGATGTGGTAAAAGAAATACCCCTAGTAACGGGTTGAGCACTGAGGGTGCCTGTTAGCAAAAAATGGAGTGGTTCACAAGACAATAAAGAAAAAGGAAGCCGGGGTGAGAATAAAGGAAAGCAAGGGGAACTGAGAGGGCTCATCATAAGATCTGGGGATTGGAAGCAGAAACCACCATGCAGTTAAGAGATGGAATAAACTACTCTTACAGAGAAGAGACTTGGATGTTTTGTTCCTGTGAGGAAGCTAGCAAAGCCTGATGAGACGTAAGTTACCTTAGGAATAAAGACGTGAGTAATAGCCAAGGTTATGCATGGATTAGGGCAGTGCCTTTTGTAAAGTACTATAGAAACCGTTGCACATAGTGTTTTGAATGCTCTGCATGGGTAATTCTAATTCGAGCAGACTATAATCAAACACTGAATCCCTTGGAGAAATCCTTTAATAAAAATACCTAGAATGCTTCAATGGGAAGTTGAGTGGCTCTGAGTTTGAAGAATGGAAATATAAAGCATGGGAATTGTTAGCAATAAGCCATGAGACATCTCAGTCTTTTTCTTATTCAGACCCCTCAATGACAAACCAATTACCTCTGTCTGTTGCTTCCATTTGTGAATACGAGAAATGAGTAATTGAAATTGGAGAGCAATGGCTATAGTGGGACTTTGAAGGTAGATGATTGTCCTATGACCCCCTCTTATTGAGAGTAGAGTGGCTAAATGTTTTGAGGACAGTGCAGTTCATGACGCATGCCTGTCAGAGAAGAATGTCTGTATGGGGTGTTGATTTATTTTTTTCTTTTGCAGAGGCAGGACGATGAGGGGAGTACTGCAATTTAATGAGGGGAGTACTGGATTTGAAGATTTGCTGGATATGGGAGGAGGGAACTCCAAAAATCATTATGCCCTTGGTGCTAATAGAACTATAATGAATATATAATTTGGACTTTTCTGAATATAATTTGGACTGGCACAGAAACTTGTTTCATAGACATGTGTTAATCGTTTTGCTTTCCAGGTTATGTTATGCGTCTCCCCTGTGGGTTTTATACAGAGAGCAAGAGGAAAGAAATTTCTAGCTCTGGTGAGTTGCACAGCCATTGACTCGTTTCATGCCGGCCACTGGGGGCTCTTCAGTCTGTCAGCAGCAGTTTCATTGAGAAGGTGGATTTACCTGACATAAGGTCCAATTGGTTTGTTTCTCTGTTTACAGGAATTTTTCTTAATATTGTATTACTTAAAATGATTTCAGACTAGCTGTTCAATGTTATACAGTAAAAGAGCTTTAAACAAATGCTGATTTGCTAATGGGCCTTGTTCTTACTAAAGATAAGGCAGCTCAGTGATACAAAGCAACTTGTGGGGGGCTATTTCCAGGTTTACAGGATTTTCTTTTAGATTCTTTCAATTTGTATATATCTCTTTCGCCCTTTTGAAAGGTGCCAGACTGATAGCTGTGGAGAATGAAAGCTAACCCACAGATTACGTACAGCATGGAAAGTAGAGTGCAAGTTTCCACTTGCTGTCCTACAAGTGTGCCAAAACAGGCCAGTCTTGCCAATTCTTAAGACTTTATCATGAGTTTCTCAATATTTAGTGTTTTCCTTAAAGCGCCAGATCCTAGAATCAAGAGACTGTATGAGAATCTCATACAACTTTTTCTTTATTTAAAATAAAAGTTTATAGCCCTTATAGTTGCAGAAAAAACCTTGAAAACAAGATTGGGTTAATCACAAAGACTCAGAAAACAGATGATAAATATAAAGAAACCAACACACATCATTTGTTTAAAAAAATCTCCTGATTTCCAAGCAATCTCATGATTTTTGAATGCCTGCAGTTGCAAATACTGCAATTCTATTTGAGAGCATACACAGATGCTCTTCCCACACACTACACATCGGGGGATCCAGCTTTTACCCCTGGTACCAGAGATCTGTGGATATGGCTCTTTTCCCACTCTGAATCCCAGATCTTAGGGTCCACCCTCTTCCCATGCAGCCCAAATGTGTAGTTCAGAATCCATGCCCATTCTGTGCACTGCCTCTCTGCTCTGATTGCTAGTGAGTGTGCCAGTTATGATGGTGGTTTCTGAAATTTGACAGTGATTTGTTTTAGTCCATTCTGTACCAGCTCCCCTCCAGCAGTTGTCCAAAAGTGTAAAGAGACAATATTACAAATAGTTTTCTCCTCTCCCTTACAGCACTCTGCTCCCCTTGATTCAAACCAGTCAAAAGGTACCTTATAATATTTTCCTTTTGCATGTTATAGCAGGGGCTGAGGATGGAGTTGTGACCAAGAATGGACCCCTAGGTGCAGTACTAGGGACTATGCCCCCACCTAGATTCTACCTGAGAAGCTCAGCCGTTAAAGCGCACAGTCCCCAATACACTACACTAGCTGCCAGGAGGAAGATTAGAAGACCCGCTAGGCTGTTTGCAAATTTTGTCAAAAGGGAAAGAGCCCTCCCAGACCTTGAAAAAGGTGATAACGTGAGCCTCTGGCATTCCAGGAAATCTGTCATGTGTGTCTTAGGGGGTGAAGGATGGGGCGCTAGAACGGGCTGCTTATGGTCAGAGGTTCCCAATATAACACACCTACAGCCATCCCATTGAAGCTGTGAGCCTGTTCAGCTTCCTGTTTCTCCCAGTGGGGCCAGAAAGTGCAGTGGAGTAAAGATGCAAGTTCCTCACACCACAATGCCAGCATGTATGCCTGCCTTCCATTGTAAGTAGTAGGAGAAGTCCTGCCTGGGATGGGGATGGAAGGTGAGGGGAGCACTGCATAAATGAGGAGACAGAGAGAATTCTGGCCCTTAGCCCCTGCTGCCCAGTCCCATCAGATCCTCACCCCAACCAGTGAGTTGAGCATTATATAAAGGACACTTTGTTTGTGTTTAGGTGGCTGAGAGGTAATAGAAGTAATTTTTTCTCTGAGTCAGTCTGAAATGAATGTTTAATCCCAGAGAGATCAAGTTTTGTGAAGCCAAAAATTTGCATTCATTGTAAAATGATGAGCTGATTTTAAGGAAAGACTCACTTCAGTAAAAACAAAGTAAAAAAAAACGCACTCACATTTTTTATTGCAATTGAGGTGAAATTCCTCATTAAAAATGGCAAAATGATACCACAGTGGGATTTCTTCATGGGGAGGATTCAGCCATGGTGTGGTGCTGGCAGAAACCAATGCATTTCGGACTGGATTCATTTTACAAATACCACCTAAAATATCAATTTTTGTTATTGCTGTGATTATTCTCAAAAAAGGAATGGGCATTTCCACACAGCAAGACAGCAGCCACAAGTAAATTGTGATCTGCATAAATCCATATGTATTGTCTAAGAAGTAGGCAGACTATATTGCAATATAAAAAATATTAGACACAAAATCATTGAAATGTCATACCTCAATTTACCATAATAAATAGAATCATTTGTTTTAAATCTAGACTGTGAAATGTGTAAGTAACAGTTTTCTCATTTTAATAAATAATCACTTTACCATCCTAAGGGAGAATTTTCTTATTCCACATAATCCACATTTATCAATAGTGGTAACATTGTAAAAATAGAGCAGTTATACTTAGATGACAGAGCTAAATATTGTGACACTGGTATGAAACAAACTGTATTGTTACTCAAGAATTATTTGCTTCATAAAAGCTACCTTTCCAGGTTGTGGAACCTAGCAGGGCCTTTTTGTCAACGAGCTACCATTTTCAGTTAAATTAAGTAATCTTATGCATATGTTGGATTTCATATTTCTGTATTTAGAGAGCGACTGCATATAGGTATACATTTTTATATATATTCCTGCACCAAAAAAAGTTTAGAGTTAAGATTGTGAAACTGCTTATTACATCAATGTAAACCACAAAAAGCAAGAAAATAAGCAGTTAAGACATTCAACAACACATCTACACACTCATCTGTTTCCTTTCTCACACTCAGCTATCTCCCTTCTACCACCCTGCACCTATATATCTCCACCTTCAACACTAGGAACCAGCAGGCACTCTTGAACTCTGGCCATGTTTGTTATAGGCAGAGCTGGTAGCATCATCTATTCTTCCGGTTGCCCAAGTTTACCGACTCATTTGTTGCAAAAGCTAGAAGTTGTATCTTGAATGAGGCAGGGAATTTCAGGACGAGAAAAGATATATATACTCATAGTTAAGGCAGTTGAATGGAAAATTGGATTCATCCCTGCCTCTGCCACAAAGTTCCTGTGTGATGCTGGGCATGTCACTTGAGACAGGCTTTTCACCAACGGTTGCTGTGTTCTTCTTTTTCTGGGTGCCTGATTTGAGATCCTGGGGTCTGATTTGCAGAAATGTTGACCACCCACAGTTGCAACTGAAGTAAATGGGAGCTGTGCTTTGACTGTATAAAATGCTACATAATGCTAAATACTCTGCAACCTAAAGTCCTAAATGTGTCAAATTGGGCACCCAAAATTAATGGATATTTTTGACCTTAATTTCTTTGTGCCTTGGTTCTCCATCTGCAAAATGGGGATAATACTATACTCTCACCTCACAGGATTGTTGTGAAAATAAATTCATTAATGTTTGTGAAGCATTTCGATACCATAGTGAGGAGCACCATAGAAAAGCCTAGGAGGAAATTAATAATTCTGTCTTCAGAGCAGGGTTTGAATAGTGTGCAGTAATCAGTCCTGGGGTCACACTCTATACAATGAGGATAAAACAAAATAGCAAATAGCTGCTTATTAAGTGAGCACCATTTATTCTTTGCACTGAATGAGGTAAAGGTCCTGAGGTTTTTGGTGGGAAGTTTCAGATAAAAGGATTCAGCTGTTTCTGAAAACGAGGTTGGGGGGTGAGGGGCGGAAATTCTTTCGACTCTCTTGTTGAGAAGCTGTAGTACCTTATGCTTTGGAGCAAGGGTTTGAAATCTGGCAGGAGCCAGTGCCTTTTGCCATACCTGTGAAAATCCCACCCATATTTGGCAGAATGATAAGGCCCCAAAAAACAGCAGTTTGCACATACTGCGTAGAGACTTGTTAAAGTCCAGAAGCTAAATTCTCTGAAGATTCTATCTGCACTGAGTGTGCTCCAGACCTCTACAGCTCCTGTCTGCCAATTGGACTGTGCAAGCACCAGCCTTACAGAGCAGCTAAGCCTGCTCCATCCCGGCCTACGGGGACTGAGAAGGACTTTTCCTGCAATTGCTCCTGCTAGCAGCTGGAGGCTGAACACAGGCTCTCTCCTGTACTATCGGTGTTCTCTCTGTTGATGCCCCAGCAGCATAGAGGAGAAGGAAAGAGCCATACTGAAATGCAGAGTGGTGAGGAAGTGGTGATGGTGGGAGAATTGGGGAAGAGATGCAGGGACAGGGGTTAGGAGCAGGAGCTGAGAGGGGGACTTGGGCAGGAGCTGAGTGTGATAAGATGAGTGGGGGAAAACCAGGAGCTGTGGAGAGGAGCAAGTAGGAGCAGAGATGGGGGGGAACGTGGACAGGAGCTAGAAAGTGAGGATAGGAGCAGGAGGTGGAAAACAGCCCTGAGAGGAAGAGGTCAGAGCTGGGGAGGTGAGTTATAGAAACATGAGTAGGCTTGGAGGAATGGGACAGTAGAACTCCTAGAAAGCACTCCCCTCCAGACCCTGGAATTGAATCCAGGAGCCCTGAATCTCAGCATTCATTTGCCGTCTAGAAAATAGCTATGAAACCCACTGACAACATATGTGTCCATCTGCGTTAGTGGCAGGTAGCCATCTACTGCTACCAGTTACTCTGTACTGTGCTGCATATCTAGAGATCCCAGCCCTGCTGATGGCATGTGAGGGGCTCAGTATAGTTCCACCTGAGGCAACCTTTGATTATTCAGTTTTTTTAAAACCTTGGGAAATTACATTTAAAGAAAACTATGTTAAAAGAACATTAAGGTTGCAATATCAACCTGAGGTGGGAAATGCCAGATTTAAGGTTGCCTGTGCAACTTTTATAGGGATCCCTTGTGCATATGCATTATAATATAGTCTTCAATTACATGACCACTACTGTTTTTTCCACAGAACTCCTGACTTTTTTCTTCACTCCCCCTATTGGTGTTGTCTGTAGGACCCCTGTTCAGTTGTTGTGGAAGTTGGAATGTGTATAAGAATGAGGCAAGGGATTGCAAGAAGAGGAAGGAGGATTCCATGGTTAAGGCAGTTGAATGCTGCCCTGGAGGACTGGATTCTACCCCTGTCTCTACCACAGAATTCTGATATGAATTGGGGTAAGTCACATAAAGCAAAAATTTCACAAGTGGCCACTGTGTATTAGAGCTGGTCCAATTTTTTCTTCCAATGGAAATTTTCAAGTTTGAAGCTGAAAACCAAAGGATTTTTGGCAAAATATTTAGATGGAAAAAACAAAAATTTTCCCTGGGAAACAGATACTTTTTGCAAAAAGAATTGGTTAGACAAAAAACAATTCCCCATTGAGAAGCAGTTCAGATGGAAAAGTTTTGACCAGCTCTACTTGTGTATTCCTCGTTTTCTGGGTACCATTCTTGAGACCTCTCAGGTCTGATTTGCAGAAGTGCTGAGAACTCACAACTGCAACTGAGGTCAATGGGAGCAGTGCACCGAATATATAAAGTGCTACAAAATCAGGCTGTCGGCTTCTCAGATTGGACACTTAAAATCAGTTGACACTTTTGACAGTTTTAGCTTTAACCACTGGGCCTCAGTTCACCAGGTGTAAAATGAGAATAATAATAATACCCCGTCACCTCACAGGAATGTTGGGAAGATCAGTTCAATAATAATTATAAAGAACTAAGTTGCTAAGATCACAGCATCTTAGAGAAGCCCATAAGGACATTAATAATTCTGTATTTAGTGCAGGGTTTTGGTGCTATGCAGTAAATTATCATAGAACAGTAGGTCTGGAAGGGGTCGTGAAGTCAAGCCAAGCGCCCTGCGCTGTGCCAGGACCAAGTCAATCTAGATCATCCCTGAAAGGTATTTGTCCAACCTGTTTTTAAAATTCTCCAATAATGGGGATTCCACAACCTCCCTTGGAAGCCTGTTCCAGAGCTTAATTACCCTTATAGCTAGAAAGTTTTTTTTTTCTGATATCTAGTCTTGCTGCAAATTAAGCTTGTAGCCCATTACTTCTCGTTCTGCCTTCAGTGGACATGGAGAACAATTGATCGCAGTCCTCCTTGTAACAGCCCTTAACTGATTTGAAGACAGTCCCCCTTGATTGTTTGTTTTTTTTTTCTGTTTTTTCTCAAGACAAAGCATGTTCAGGTTTTTTCACCTTTCCTCATAGGTCATGTTTTCATAGAATATCAGGGTTGGAAGGGACCTCAGGAGGTCATCTAGTCCCACCCCCTGCTCAAAGCAGGACCAATTCCCAACTAAATCATCTCAGCCAGGCCTTTGTCAAGCCGGGCCTTAAAAACCTCTAAGGAAGGAGATTTCACAACCTCCCTAGGTAACGCATTCCAGTGTTTCACCACCCTCCTAGTGAAAAAGTTTTTCCTAATATCCAACCTAAATCTCCCCCACTGCAACTTGAGACCATTACTCCTCATTCTGTCATCTGCTACCACTGAGAACAGTCTAGAGCCATCCTCTTTGGAACCCCCTTTCAGGTAGTTGAAAGCAGCTATCAAATCCCCCCTAATTCTTCTCTTCCGCATACTAAACAATCCCAGTTCCCTCAGCCTCTCCTCATAAGTCATGTGTTCCAGTCCCCTAATCATTTTTGTTGCCCTCCACTGGACGTTTTCCAATTTTTCCACATCCTTCTTGTAGTGTGGGGCCCAAAACTGGACACAGTACTCCAGAGAAGGCCTCACCAATGTCGAATAGAGGGGAACAATCGCGTCCCTCGATCTGCTGGCAATGCCCCTACTTATACATCCCAGAATGCCATTGGTCGCCTTGGCAACAAGGGCACACTGTTGACTCATATCCAGCTTCTCGTCCACTGTAACCCCTAGGTCCTTTTATGCAGAACTGCTGCCTAACCACTCAGTCCCTAATCTGTAGCTGTGCATGGGATTCTTCTGTCCTAAGTGCAGGACTCTGCACTTAGCCTTGTTGAACCTCGTCAGATTTCTTTTGGCCCAATCCTCTAATTTGTCTAGGGCCCTCTGTATCCTATCCATACCCTCCAGCGTATCTACCTCTCCTCCCAGTTTAGTGTCATCTGCAAACTTGCTGAGGGTGCAATACACACCATCCTCCAGATCATTGATGAAGATATTGAACAAAACCAGTCCGAGGACCAACCCTTGGGGCACTCCGCTTGATACCGGCTACCAACTAGACATGGAGCCATTGATCACTACCCATTGAGTCTGACAATTTAGCCAACTTTCTATCCACCTTATAGTCCATTCATCCAGCCCATACTTCTTTAACTTGCTGGCAAGAATACTGTGGGAGACAGTGTCAAAAGCTTTGCTGAAGTCAAGGAACAACACGTCCACTGCTTTCCCCTCATCCACAGAGCCAGTTATCTCATCATGGAAGGCAATTAGATTAGTCAGGCATGACTTGCTCTTGGTGAATCCAAGCTGACTGTTCCTCTCCTCTTAGTGCTTCAGAATTGATTCCTTGAGGACCTGCTCCATGATTTTTCCAGGGACTGAGGTGAGGCTGACTGGCCTGTAGTTCCCAGGATCCTCCTTCTCTTTTTTAAAGATGGACACTACATTAGCCTTTTTCCAGTTATCCGGGACTTCCCCCGATCGCCATGAGTTTTCAAAGATAATGGCCAATGGCTCTGCAATCACATCTGCCAACTCCTTTAGCACTCTCGGATGCAGCGCATCCGGACCCATGGACTTGTGCTCGTCCAGCTTTTCTAAATAGTCCCGAACCACTTCTTTCTCCACAGAGGGCTGGTCACCTCCTCCCCATGCTGTACTGCCCAGTGCAGTAGTCTGGGAGCTGACCTTGTTTGTGAAGACAGAGGCAAAAAAAAGCATTGAGTACGTTAGCTTTTTCCACATCCTCTGTCAGTAGGTTGCCTCCCTCATTCAGTAAGGGGCCAACACTTTCCCTGACTTTCTTCTTGTTGCTAACATACCTGAAGAAACCCTTCTTGTTACTCTTAACATCTCTTGCTAGCTGCAACTCCAGGTGTGATTTGGCCTTCCTGATTTCACTCCTGCATGCCCGAGCAATATTTTTAGACTCTTTCCTGGTCATTTGTCCAATCTTCCACTTCTTGGAAGCTTCTTTTTTGTATTTAAGATCAGCAAGGATTTCACTGTGAAGTCAAGCTGGTCGCCTGCCATATTTACTATTCTTTCTACACCTCAGGATGGTTTGTCCCTGTCACCTCAATAAGGATTCTTTAAAATACAGCCAGCTCTCCTGGACTCCTTTTCCCCTCATGTTATTCTCCCAGGGGATCCTGCCCATCAGTTCCCTGAGAGAGTCAAAGTCTGCTTTTCTAAAGTCCAGGGTCTGTATTCTGCAGCTCTCCTTTCTTCCCTGTGTCAGGATCCTGAACTCAACCATCTCATGGTCACTGCCTCCCAGGTTCCCATCCACTTTTGCTTCCCCCTACTAATTCTTCCCAGTTTGTGAGCAGCAGGTCAAGAAGAGCTCTGCCCCTAGTTGGTTCCTCCAGCACTTGCACCAGGAAATTGTCCCCTACACTTTCCAAAAACTTCCTGGATTGTCTGTGCACCACTGTATTGCTCTCCCAGCAGATATCAGGGTGATTGAAGTCTCCCATGAGAACCAGGACCTTCAATCTAGTAACTTCCGTGAATTGCCGGAAGAAAGCCTCGTCCGTGTCATCCCCCTGGTCCAGTGGTCTATAGCAGACTCCCACCACAGCATCACCCTTGGTGCTCACACTTCTAAACTTAATCCAGAGACACTCAGGTTTTTCTGCAGTTCCATACCGGAGCTCTGAGCAGTCATACTGCTCCCTTACATACAATGCGACTCCCCCACCTTTTCTGCCCTGCCTGTCCTTCCTGAATAGTTTATATCCATCTATGACAGTACTCCAGTCATGTGAGTTATCCCACCAAGTCTCTGTTATTCCAATCACATCATAATTCCTTGACTGTGCCAGGACTTCCAGTTCGCCCTGCTTGTTTCCCAGGCTTCTTGCATTTTTGTAGAGGCACTTGAGATAACTCGCTGATCGTCCCTCTTTCTCAGTATGAGGCAGGAGCCCTCCCCTCTCGCGCGCTCCAGCTCGTGCTTCCTCCTGGTATCCCACTTCCCCACTTACCTCAGGGCTTTGGTCTCCTTCCCCCGGTGAACCTAGTTTAAAGCCCTCCTCACTAGGTTAGCCAGCCTGCTTGCAAAGATGCTCTTCCCTCTCTTCGTTAGGTGGAGCCCCTCTCTGCCTAGTACTCCTTCTTGGAACACCATCCCATGGTCAAAGAATCCAAAGCCTTCTCTCCGACACCACCTGCGTAGCCATTCATTGACTTCCACGATTCGACGGTCTCTACCCCGGCCTTTTCCTTCCACGGGGAGGATGGACGAGAACACCACTTGCGCCTCAAACTCCTTTATCCTTCTTCCCAGAGCCACGTAGTCTGCAGTGATCCGCTCAAGGTCATTCTTGGCAGTATGATTGGTGCCCACGTGGAGAAGCAGGAAGGGGTAGCGATCCTAGGGCTTGATGGGTCTCGGCAGCTTCTCCGTCACAGTGCTAGTAGAGGCTAAATTTCACTGCCCTTACTAGAGTGATTTTTTTTAACTGAAAAGAGAGTGACACGTACACGATGCAAACTCCACTTCGTGAAATAACACTGTTAGTGTGAATGGCAGTCTGACAGAAGGGACAGACAATTTCTGATCTTCTATAGTCCACTCCAGATCAGCCTGCTGCTAAACCCATCAGATTATATTTTTACTGCTTTCTTATCTCCTTTCTGTACCTGGGAGCTGACCGTGCCAACTCTCCAGTGCCTTCTTTGTGTCTCAGAATAACCTGTCACTCTGGTACTGCTCTAGGATCCCACATAATTATTTACCCAGCCGCAGTATTCCTGTCACCACCTCTATAGCTCATGCCCCCCTCTGTGCAAACTTATTTTCTGATGCTTCATTAGCACTTCAGTGACCAGGACTTTAAAAACAAACATCTTTTAAAATCCACGCAGGATATGCCTACCTGCTATGCTTAATGTCAGAATCCAGCATTATCATTTGAAATACCACAACAATTTCCTCTTTCATCTTTTGCTCAAAATTAGTTTTAATCACAAAGGTTTTCTACTGTAGCAAAGTTCAAACCCTCCTCCCCCCCCACATCCCTCTCAGTGCATAGAATTCCTGATCTTTGGACCTGCTTTAAATTGATTCTGCACATTCATGAACATGATACAAACTTGTTGGTTTTTATAAAGGTTGCCCATGATGACATCTTCTGTTACTCTGTGCTGCTTTGGCCATTTTATAACACTATCCCTTTTAGAGCTCCTGTGACCTTCTCTACTGCACTTTTTGGTCTCTGTATTTCTCCCTGCAACTAAATCATCCAATAATTGCAGTTGTAAAATACCTTAAACACATTTTCTCCTGTTTTTCTGGGGGTTTATTTATCATGTATCTCAAAAATCAGAACTTTCAAAAAAATAAATATAAAGCAGAACACTTTGTAGATGATGCAAATGACATCTTTTTGTCAAAATCTTGTGATATCAGTCAAATCTATTAAGCACAACTTAGTAACACCCTGAATAAGACAGCATACATCTCACAGGTCTAAGGATATTACAAGCAAATTGCAATTACTATTATATGGGAAATGTTTGATGTGTGTTTATATAGTGTCCTCTTTCTGTTTCTTGTATGGCATGGTGGCTTTCATGATAGTAAAAGCTAGATTTAAGGTTGCAATGTTATTTATACAACAGGATACGGTTCCAGAACACCTTTTTTTAAAAAAAAATAAATAAAAATTCAAAAGTGAGTTGGTGGGTCTGTTCATGACAGAAGAGCAATGAGGAGCAAAGTCTACCTTTTCTAGGTGAACTGTAAGTTAGAAATGTGAACCAAAATGTTTCATATAGTGTTTGTACGACAGCATGTGGAGAAGATATTCTCTCAATAATACCAGGAGAAGCAATGTCACCTTTGTCCGGCTTGTCCTCGTCCGTCCCTCCATGAACGCAAGTCGACACACAACACAATGTCCAGCCCAGTGGCTAAAGCACAGGATCGTGAATCAGGAGAGCCGAGTTCTGTTATTGACTCTGTTTACTCACTGTTGTCCTGATCCTGTGCCCACTGAAGGCAAAGGCAAAAATCTCGTTGAATGCATTGGGATCAGGATCTGTGTGCAAATAATGTATACCTCTGTGAAATGGGTATAGTATCTACATAAAAGAGGGCTCTTGAGACTTAATTCATTAGCCTCTGTAAAATGCTTTGAGATCATCAGATGGAAGACACCATATAAGTGTCTATTATTATTATTATTAGAAGTAGTCATATTAAATCTGAACTGAAAGATATGTTATGTGGCTGCATCAGTAGTTACTTAGAGACAGCCCAGCTCTTTGAAATCTTATGCTGTTGGCCAGGAATTTTGTACACATAATGAGAGGTACTTGACTGATGCCTCTTTTTGTCTAATAGAATAGTCTATCTGTATTATCAAAATTACTATTTGCACTATTGAAATGACATTAGAAATCACTGCTATCATGTCCCGCAAAATCTCGTAATTTGCCCATTCCAGCAGCTGTTTGCTTGAAGGCATGAAAGAAGCAGGAGGGGAGGGGAATAGTGAGTAGGAAAGGAGAGAAAAGGCAAGAGGAGGATGGAGGAAAACAGGATGAGAGGAAAACCCGAAAGAAGAGATAGGAACTAGGAAGATGAGAGGTTTATTTTTTCTAATTAAAATAAAAGTTGGATTTCATGTATTTATGGGGTGGAAAGCAACATAGAAAAACAAGGCTATAATGCCATCTTGGGGTTTCTAGTGACATCTCAATCCATTCGAGCTCTGCTTTTGTGGTTTATGATGTCAACAGAAACCCCTCGATGCCATTGAAGTTCACAGTTGTTTCTCATTGATTCTGTATTATTTCAATAGTAGAAAAATAACACCTTTATTTTCACAGTGAAAGTAACCCCCACTGTGACCAAAATGTACATATACTTCCTGAATATGATCTCTCTTTTTTTAACCAAACCTCTATGAAACATCACTTTGCATTAAAATCACACATTCTTCTTTAGATTCTACTATGCAAGAATGTCTGTCAGATGCCCTGTACAAAATTTTATTATTCCAGGAGTTGTAGACTATTCTGTCCAGATATCTCATTGTAGTTATTATTCTACACTCATTAATACAAAAAACCTGGCTGTTGATCCGTCTAGGTCTTGTAGGCATTTTGTTTTACAACATTTTATAGGCAGGATGATTAAACAGGAATAAAACCTATTCTCTGACTGACTTGACAGGATCAGAGAGAGAATAGAGCGTTTAAGTGCAGATGCACATGGAATACATTCAACTTCAAATGATGGGCCCAGCCTTGCAACCACTGTGCGCCCCATTGGAGGTACAGAGTATGCTCAACACCTGCTGGAGTTGAGTGTGCCCATCACCTCCAGAAAACACATAGCACTTTTGCAGGACTGGGCCCTAAACAGTGAGGGCAGGGAGAAAACAATGACATTGTACTATACTGTGCATAAGCATGATTCATAACTACTCCATGTGTCAAAGGTGTGGTGTAAATTCAGTGGTAATGATAGCGGGGTAAAACATCATCCATTACCTTGAGAAAATTGAAATATTATACCAAGTAAAATGTTTATATATATATATATATATATATATATATATACACACACACTTAGAAACTAATTAAGCAGTTTGATAATTAACCATATATTTTCAGCAAACTTAGAGTTTAGTCTTTAAATAGTAAGATACATCAAGGTATTTTATAAAGGGATATATATATAATAGTAACTGAGGTATAATATTTTTCTGATTAGGGTAAATCATTTTGTGGCTCTTACAATTTAGCCTTACTTGGAATTAGGGTTAATTCAATGTATGTCCCCATTAACTTGATGACCTATCATTTGCCTTCACTTAGCCTTGATACTTACAACCCGAAACTTCTTGCACTGAATGGGAGTTTTGGATGTGCAAACACTGCAGAATCTCACCATGAACTCTTATCAAAACCACTGGAAGCTGTGGGTCGGTATTTCGCACCCTTGAGCCCTAGGTACATGTTCATTTTGCCTCAGTCACATGATAACTGGGAAAAAACAAATGTGCTTGCAGAATTTAAAGCCATTCTGCATTTTTGTTTTCTATTTTTTAGTTGTTACTCGAACTTACCAATCAAAACTTCACTGAAACTGTCAAGAGTTAGACTAGGATACACTTGACCTGGAGTAAAGTATCAAGAGTTTTTAAACATTTAACTTATAGTGTATATTAGTATGAAACTAAGTTGAGCAGAACCCATTAATGTCACAGTGATCGGTTACCAATGGAAATAAATAATTCATGATGAGGGGAATTAGTCTAATTAGCAGGCAGTTTGAGTCCTTTGATAAAACCCAGCTCTAATTCCGTGAAGGGCAGGAAGTGCTGTCATCAGTCAGCCCTGAAAAGATTAGCATCTATTATGAATGAGGTTAGACACCCTAGTGAAGTCATGTGTGTCCTGGAGACAAACTTAATATGTTCCGGGATGGGACACAGTTTGTCTCACAACACATCATGATTCCTACTGGGCTATTGTATGTAATAGCAAGCAAAGATCAGTGCTCTTTCCTATCATTCTCTCCCTGTCCATCATTCTGACAACTGTGCAAATACATTTTCCATGCAAAGCAGGGAATGTGCCCTGAATACTTGTAAAATTGCACAAAATGTCAAAAAAAAAGTGTCATCTTTTTCAGCAACTAAAAACCAATCAACCAACCAGAATATCAGTGAGGAACTTGTGGATTTTAAAGTACTGCTGGCAACTGTATGTGAAGTGTAATATGTTTTGTTTGTGTATTCAAATGCCATTTGAACAACTTTTGTTTGTGAATCTATCTGTGCATACACATGACACTGAAGTTTTGAGATCAGCTGCAATACTATGAGCTTGTAGAATTATACAGGTAACTAGCAGTAAGGGCTTAGAAAACGGGTTGTCTCAAATACAAAAAATAAAGCCTACTGGAAAGAGAATGATGTATTTTTAGAGCAAGCGACGGCTTAGACCTTAGAGGGTTTAGTTTAGAAGTTTTAACTGAACTGGCTCATCCAAGGAGGCTGGCTGGGAGCTGTGCAAGCCTCATTCTTTTTGTAGCCTACATGCTGACGCAACATCAGCTGTGTTTCCATTTTTACTTTTGAGCCTTTTGAAATTATATGTTTCCGTTTTGCAATTTGATGCACTAATGAAGAAACTCTACATTTGTTCGTTATTGTATTGCCTGTTTTTATTGTAGGAAATTAATTGCTCCTTTTATTTATGTTATTAGGGTGGGGGAGAAAACAATTTTGCAGTGTTTTATTATTTGCTGTAATAATCAACATACTACTAATGCAATGGAAGCCTTAGAAGTGGGATATATTATTTTCAGATGCCTGAACAGCACTTAATATGCTGACACTTGTGACTGAGGAGTGCTGGTATTCAAAAGTGCATTGAAAAAGGCAACAATAAGTTCCTAATAATATCCCTGATGATCTTAAGTTGATTTATAATATAGAAATGAAGTGGAAAAGAATAAGCGTAGTCAACACAAGAAGTGATTTTCATAGAAACAGAACAATATAGTGCTCCAGAATTGTAACTCAGCTGTCCAAATACTAAGTAACAATGGAGCACTGATATCACAGAAAGTGCCAGATTCAAGTGCTGCAGTAGTTTCAAGTAGATGCCTAAATTAGATTTTTGAAAAATAATGAACTTTTCCTCAGTGTTTATTACTGGGAGTTGTGCATTAAAAGAAGGACGGAATTAAGGTAAAGTGTGCCTTGATTTGTGCCCAAAGCAGCCCCTACTATAAGTCAGGGCAGAATATAGCTAATAGATTTAAAATACTTACACATGTTTATGGTTTGACTGTACCTTCTTTTATTCAGAGTGCCTCAGCGCCTCTCTTGGAAGTGATACAATTCACCAGCAAAGAAGCATGCCAACTAGTAGGTGGGATTGAGCCATTAATCCCATTAGAACATGTTTCTTATTACATATGTACACACTAAACTGCCACATTTATTAGTTAGGTATACAGCTTTGTTGCTGTGCATGGTGCTTATAGAGAAGGAAGAAAATAAATTCCCGGCTCTGAAGACCTTGCAGTCTTAAGGTATGTTTACACTGTAAAAAAAAAAAGGTGTGTTCTTAACTTGGGTTAAAACAGTAGTGAAGACACAGCAACTCTGTTTTTATTTCGAGTGAGCAGCTAGAGTTCAACCCCAAGTTCCCATCGTGGCTTTATGGCTCCATCGTCCTTAACCCTTGTGAACTGCTCCAGACCCCAAGAGTACAACAATGTGGTACTGCAGCGAAAGACACAACATCTACATTCGTCTCTAAATTTGTATAATTTATTATGAACCTTGCTCATCTTATGGAGGAAGGTATAAGTGTCTTGGGTGAGTCAGTTCTTATTAACTATTAATCATTCAGTACTATTTGTCTGTTCTTGCTGTGTTATCCATGGGGCTGCTTGTCGTGCATCTCCGGGTGAGTGACATCTTTCACAGACAGGAGACTGATTAGATCTTCTTTTGAACAACAAAGCAAATCCTAAAACTGTCTCGAGCAAATATATGACACATTCCTGAAATAGCCACCCCCATTCATGTATTTGAGTCATTATATTTACATATGCTATTAATCATATTTTTGCAGAATAACAGTGTTGACTAGCATCCCAGCTAGAGCGGGACAGGTATCAGGTGGATTGAACATCTCGGTGAACTGAGCATTTTGTTGGACCCCAAATAAAATATTTCATTAGGATTTTGAGAATGTTATTAAACAGCTTTTAATTTTTTTTGATTAAAATTGAAGGAGCGGAAGGGTCCCAGAGCTCCGGCTCCAGCCTGAACCTGAACATCCACAATGCAATTAAACAGCAACACAGCCTGCGCCCCGCGAGCCTGAGTCAGCTGGCATGAGTCAGCCACGGGTGTCTAATTGCAGTGTAGACAGTGCTGGACTTTGTTGTTCCTTTTACTTCAAGCTCTCTAGTTTCTATTCCCTTTCTCACTCCGAATATCTCTTTGATATGGCTGTGAAGTCCCTCTTCCCAAGTGCCATTCCTATATCTATCATCAGTTATGATGCAGCTTCCTTGTTTTATCTAGTTCAGATGCCACGGTAGCCAGAGGCTTTCCCTGAAAATGTATTAAAGATTAGAATTGGGCATACACTGAGATACTATTATTATTATTTTTATATTGCTTCGAAATGGGCATAGGGGCTTAACGGATTCACATATGTAGGAAAGGCCTACCTTGAGGAATTAGTGATCCAATTTTAGAAGGGGTGACAGAGTCGTGGGGAAGGGTAGGACAAGGGTTAAAATAATATGCATTGACCCAGTTTTGGCTTATGTATATATTGAGGTTCTGTAGCAAATCGTTAAGTTTTTAGTTGTACTTCTTGTAGGTAATACAGCAGAAATAAATTAAGGGACTGAGGTAAGTGAGCTGATGAACTCTGGTATAGAAGGGTGTTCCAAGCCTAGGAGCAGTGTTGTAAAGGACATGCAGACAGGAGTGAGACCGACAAGAAGAAAAGGCTGTCATCAGTGGAGGCGGGGAGAGGCATTCAGTAGGAGATGAAGTCAGAGAGGTGTGCTGGGGAAGAAGTTTGAACTTGATATGCAGGGCAGTGAGGCGGCAGTGGAGGGATTCAAAGGTGCAAACTCATGGTTGTGAATCAGTGTCTAGTAGTAATAGTTTCAGCAGTAGGAGGTGAAGAGCACCAACAGCTGCCATAGTTCTAACCAGTGGTCAGTATCTGCAGGAGGGCCAATATCTGGAGGTGTCTGTATGCTGCCCTGCCTGCTAGTGGGAAAGCATCTCATCACTGGGTTTGCATGTGAAACACCGATCAGCCCTCTGCTCATGTGTCTGAATCCTGAGGAAGTAGTGTGTTCCTCACAGGAGTATTTCCCCTCAGCTGAGCACAATGAGAAGCACTGAATAAATGGGTCAAGTGGGTGTGGGGACAGGAAGAGCCAGTGCACCCTCCACCATACACTAGGATGAGACACAACACACTTACTTCACCATCTACAACACATCTGTGTTGGAGTGTAAGGAGTTATCTGGGCTATCAGAACTGGGAGTGAGTCTGGAGAAAGGATGTGACAGCGCTAAATTAGATGCCAGTGAAGGGCTCTGAAAGCAACCTAGTCTGAGAGGAGCTGGACTTGAAAAAGTGATACTTGGTAACTTTGTCCCCAGCGCTGTTCTAACATGTTTGAGGGAGCCACTGTTGAAAACAGGCCTCACCAGAGTCCTGCTTCGTATCCACTGCCAGTCCATCATCTTCTGAATGGGAGTCATGTGCGTTCCTCACATGGCATTAGGCACAGACAAACCCTTTTCGTGGTGAGCGGTCTCAATCATTTCAAGGCTCCCTTGAAACTTCAGAGCCAAATTCTGCCCTCAGCTGCATGAGCAGCATTCCCAGTCAATGGGAAACCTCTGCACACAAGGGTAGAACAACGCCCACAGAGACTTTTTATGAACTGTAGCTAATCTCTACTCTGATACGCAACACAGGTGGCAGCGTCTTGACCCAGCTGTGGTGTTTGTCTCCAACTGAGTAATTATAGTTACAACATGACCCGCTCTTGTAATGTAATCTGTCTGAATGCAAATTGTATTTTACCAATGCATCAAAAATTTGAAGCGAAGAAGCCTCCTCCTCTTAGCAGTGGACCGTACCTTCTGTTCCATAATTAACCTAGATTCCTTCTCCTGGACAGATTCTTTCAGCAATGCCATCTTTTGAGTAGTACACCTTTGGACCAGTGCCTTGCTCTGATGTATTGCAATGATAGACTGGGGTGTTTGTGTAATGCATCATCACTGCCAGCTGTTGCTGGACTCCAAGGATTGAGAGACTAAGCCAGCTGATTTTCTGATGTATTCATGTAATGCATCACCTAGTATGGTTCCCAATGATGTATTACTCCAGAATGACACCAGTCAGAAAAGAAAGGGTCTAGGTGCAGATTCTGTATAATGAGGCAGCCAAGTACTACACAAACTCCTGGCACAAGGTGCTAGTAATAGATCAGGTTCAGAGGGTATCGCATGAACAGTTTTACTAAGGAGGTATGGATAGTTGTATTGTCATTAGTCATCTGACTTTAGGGTGACCAGATGTCCTGATTTTATAGGGACAGTCCCGATATTTGGGGCTTTTTCTTATATAGACTCCTATTACCCCCCATCCCCTGTCCCGATTTTTCACATTTGCTGTCTGGTCACCCTATCTGACCTTAATGTCTGTTTCTTTGTGATGCTCCATCTCTGCAAAATCAGACATCCCTCAAAGCACTTTTATTTTCTCCTTCATCTAGGGTAAACTCTGCAAAATGCAAACAGTCCAGAGTAAAAAGTGCTGCCACCGGGGAATTCAAGGAGGCAGATTGCGCCGCGTCGTGGCCTGTTGTTACATCTCTTCACTGGGTGCAACATACCCCCTCTGGTGTACTGGGCCTGTTCTGCGAACCTCCCCTGTCCCTTTGGATTGTGCTCCTGGAGTCTCAGAATAGGAGCAGTCCCTGTGCTACTTGAGAAAAGCACTACAGGTGTGGTTGACCCGTGTGCCGGCTGCCCAGGTGGGGAAGAAGGATGCTTATACCATCTCATTCCCTGCCCGCACACAAAAGCCAACCACAAACAGGCCCTTAATTGTTAGCATCATCTTGAAAAAGAGAGATTAAATCAACTAGTGATGTTAAACGTTGCTTGCAAAACATCACCTTGATTAGAGCCTAAAATAGGGGATTTCGTTTGTATATTACAAAGTATTATTTTCTGTGTATTTGCATTTCAGCCATTTCATTGCTTTTGCACACACTAGTGTTAATGAAATACGTGTCAAGTAGGAGCAGAATGAAAACATCATAACTACGCAGCTCCTAAGAGCTTTCTGGAACTTATCAAACTCTACCAGAATCTACTTGGGAAGAAGAGAAAAGAGTTGGTTCAAAACATGGAAAGACTGGAAAACGGTTTACAAAAGCTCCAGGCGACAGCTTTACAGGTAGCTCTTTCAAATATTTGTGTTATTTATTAGCTATCAAAACAGAGCTATTATTATTATAAATGGCATTATACAGTTGGTGAGCAAACAGCAGCGGCAAGCAAATAGGTCCTTGCCCTGAAAATCTTACAGTCGACCCACAGTTTAATAGCATTGGAAACAAAACTGGAACATTTTAAACAGCAACAAACATGCTATGCATTTGTGGACTTGGTTTTAAAACTCATAAGCAACAGAGTCTGAGCGACAAATCCATAGTAGCATTTCGAGGTGTGTGCATTGAGAAGTTCAAGTAGTTAGACATCTAAATGCTGTGATTTGTGCCCTTAGTACTGTATTCTCCAAGAGACTGAGCATTTTCATGTCCCACTTTTGCATTGCAGGAGACATTTAGCACTTTGTAAGGATGAGTCCCTTGGAATCGCATCTGCAGCTTTGTTCCTGAGGTTGGTTGTGGATGCAAAAGTACAGGTGCAAACTTTCTCAAACAACCCCCCAAATGTTTGTCCATTATAAAATCCTAAGAACTTGCTGGACTTCGTTTTATAGGCAACCTAATTCACACACACACACCCCGCCCAATATTATATGGTAGCCAGTTTGCAATCAATCCTTTAATTTAACAGAAACATTTAGCTCAGTCCTTTCTTGTTTTAACCTTTTTACTGATCCTTTAAACATTCTGATAAGAGAATATAGGTCAAAAGATCACATTTCAGGAGTTATGCTTACAAGGAACAGCTGAAGGGTGTCATTTGTACTTTCCCTCTGTGATACCTTTGTGTTGCAGCTCAATAATGGCCATTAATATCTCCTTGAATGAGGCTTCACAGAAATGGTAGTTGTGAACATGCAATCAGATCATTTAGGGACTAACAAATGTTGCCCTATGCCAGCAGTTGACTGACACGCAGCATTTTGCATAAAATTCACCTTATCTGCTAATATTAGACACTGTACATTGTCACTTTTTCATTTAATTTTGGCACACAGAGTACATCTCAGTTCTACTCTGTGTGTGAATCAAAAAACGCCTACGTAGATCTCTTTATAAAGTTGGATGATAAGCTATATATAAAATTAAAATACAAATAACTGTGTAAGATTATTGCTTTAGCAATGGTAGTAATACTACATGATTTTAGTAGGCAATAAATTTGTTCCATATGAAGATAATAAATTCATTGGGTTTATGGTTTGTCATAAGAAAACTGGATTACCATTAAGTATGGGTCTCATTCTGCTGTCCATTCGTAAGAAAATCTCACATTGTTTTCACTGTGTTAACTGAATGTCAGTGAGAGTTTGCCAACACGTGGACTGCAGGATTGGATCCTATATTATTAGTATGATCCTGCTATTATTACTGTTTTTTAAAAAAATATATTTTAAGTGGGAGATTTTCAGAAGCACAAAGTGCAGATAAGCACCTAACTGACATTAACTTTCAATGGGAGTTAGAGTTTGTGTCTTTGAAAATCTCTTATGGACATAAAAAAAGAATGTTTTATAAAGTAACAGGCAAAAATAAGCCGGGAGGGAAGGCCAGTGGTGAGTTCCTTTTGAAAGTTTAAAGAGGAGATTTCCAGTGTAAAACATTTTGGACCCTGACCGTTCCTGGACTCTTCTTGGAATACCAAAGTTCGCATGGCTCCAGAGCTTGGCCCAGAGTCCCTCTGGTGGTGCAAATAGTGCGTTGGTTCAGAGCTCCCTCCTTCACCATTGCTGTCCTAGCTTTTAAAGACGATTTTGAGGCAGCAACAAGTAAAGTCTGTGTCCCCCTTAATCTCCTCCTCAGACTGGAAGTCTGGAGGGCATCCATAGTAGGGGAGATAGGGTTTGAACAGGAGACTCCTAGCTCTCAGGCAAGTGTTCTAACCACTGAGCTCTGGGATATATTGTTGTGGGTCTCCCTCTATCTCTCCTGTTGTTGTTCCACTGTGAGGAAATAATGAAAGAATCATTGGAGCTGGGGCACTGGACCTGGGGTCTCCCACCTTCCAGATGGGTTCCATGACCACCAGGCTACCCAGTCATTTTCTCTTTATCACCCAGTGAGTCTTTAAGTATTTATTCAAAGTGGAACAGCTTCAACAGGGGAGACTGAGGGCACCCCACATCAGAATATCCCATTGTTCAGTGGCTAGAGCCCTCACCTGGGATGTGGGACACTAGGTCCAATTCCCCCCCTCTGCCTGAGGGGAAGAAAAGATTTGAACAGGCATCTCCCACATCTCAGAAGAGTGCTGTAACCCCTGGACTAAAGTTAAAAGGTGGGCACCGCCAACACCACCAGCTTGACGCTGAATGCTTCTGAGCACGCCTACCCTCTCAGGTCCCATGGGCGAGATAGGTGCTCCTCTGCCTATCCTCCCCTGGCTCATAGGTCGCTCTGGGGCTTCAGTGGATGCCTGGATGCCTAGAGTGAGGCATGCAGCGCACATGCCCAGAGGCGGAAACTTTTAGAGCAAAAAATTTAGATGCTTATAGGGTTACATGGCAGCCAAGTGTGGGTTTGTGGATGTCAGTGGAGCCTAAAAATGAGACTGAGGCACCTAAGTACTATTGTGGCTCTGGGTCTAAATATTTAGCTACACATGCACAAAAGTAAACTGAGCCAAAAACATTTAATCATGAGATAGAATTAAACTTCTATGTTCTCTCTAGTTTTGGTGTAGGTATAGTTCTCTTATTTTTATCTATCTTATTTTTCTGGGGTTTTATGCCATGCCTATCACCATGGTATCTTGTTCTTCCTCCTTTTTTTCATTCAAGAGCAGTTTTTTTCAAAACCAGGGCAGCAGTATTGTAAAGTTCTCTGGCCATTTTGAAAATCGTTGTGAACATTTCATTGTTAGGAAAATATCTGACACAAGATGAACATTAATATGCAAATCAACAGACTGTAAAATTCATTTTGGTACCTCCGGGGCAGTATTTTTATAAATACAGAAACATAATTATGCATCCTCTAGAGGTCTAAAAATAATTATACAAATTTACAGTGAAGCCCAAAGCAGTCTCTCCTTTTAGCTGTCTGTTTTTAATATAATTTAAATCTTGTTAAAACTTAATTACCAGTTTTCTCTTGTGATAATTTGGTGGAAGATCTGAAGTCTAAACTTGCTGTTCAAGCAATAGAACTTCATCTGAGAAGCAACGAAACTGAGGTGCTCATTGTCAAAATCGGATAATAGAAATAGCGAAGAAAAAGTCACAGTGGATGATGAGGAGCAGAGGGTATATATGCGTCTAATAAAAACAAGACTGAGCTGATCTGTCATATAAGCACATGTAAAATATCAGGGAAAATATACACACACGCTTGTGCATACGTATATAGAGCTTGATTAATTCCAGCTGGCAAAGTCCAGGCTGTGGGCCACAATAGTGGAAAGTCCAAATTGAGGGAGAGCAGGGGATCCCAGTGGTTCAAGGCACCCTCAAAGCCTGCACTGCCAAGGAGCCAAGAGCCAGCCAGTGCAGCTCCAAAAGCCGGTCGCAATAACTGGGAGATGGCATTGGGCAGCACACTTAAAGGATGTGCTGACTCAGTGTAGCACCTCTGCTGGTGGGATTCCTACAGAGCCCTGGCCATGTTTTAAAGCTGCCTTCCCAGAGGAGGACATCTACTGCCTCTCTCAATGGTGAGCCATGCTGGGCTGTTGCTGCCATCTGATGCATCTGGGTGCAATTGCTACCCATCTCTTTATGGTGGGGTGGGGGGAATCAATCTCACAGACTTGTTTGTAACATGAGTGTCCCATGTGAAAAGTCCCTGCTAACAAATCCTAATCCAGTCTCAGACTGGCAAAACACGTTTACCTTGTTATGTCACTAGGACTAATTCTTTAGCTAAGAGATTTTACCTGTGACAATCACAGACTGGCGTTTTATACGTCCATCAGAAAGATTCTAGCAAGATCTTTTGCCCCTACAGCACTGTCTTTATAGCAACAGTTAAACCATGAAGCAGGATTGATTCCCTGAGGCTTTCCTATTTGTCCTGTCTTGCCTAGGGTAGCTGGAGACTCTGGGAAGCATCCCATCTCCTTCTCATGTGCCCTCACTGATGTGGTTTCCAAGAGCATGAAGAAAGTTGCCTCCGGTCAGGCCTGTCATCGTTCCCATCTGCATGTGGCATTTACCAGCTAATGTTTAGGACCAAGTAGTAGTTGTTCTACTCCGGTTCTTTGAACTTTAACTCATTTACGATTGCCTTTGCAGCCAAGCGAAAGCAACTTTTTATTGATTTATTTCAGCGTTTGTAGTATGACTGTATCCACAAAGAAGCATGCACGTCCAAACGTCCAAAAAGTGAACAATTGGCACTGGGCACAAATTCAAGTGACTTGCCATGGTATCTGGGGACCAGTTCTGATTAATGCTATCAAATCATTTGTCTTCCTTTCGATTGATATGCCAGACACTTGTTAGGATTGTTGATGCTGGTGACAGCCGTCATCACTGCCCCTTTCTATTCTTTCATATTGTGTATCCAGAGGGTGTTGATGGAAGCTGTGAAATGTTAGGGAATTCAGTATTTTACTTATTTCATATACCTGCCTCATTCCATTACCTAAAAGCTGTTTGTTTGCAATACAGATTCATAGACTTAGAGTGGACCATCATGAGCATCTAGTCTGGTCTCATATTTGCATATGATTCATCATATTTGTTTCTGGCGCGTATGCACCCCATCTCTGGCTTAAGTGCTATCCTGGAAAATTTTTGAATGCCAGCATAATGCTGTTTTTTAATTAAGCAAATCATTTATACAACTTGTGTCTTTCATACAGATATAGTATCATTGAGACTGTGGAGAGATAAATATGCCAAATACAATAAACCTAGTTATTTGCTAAAACCTAGACATTGAAATTAAGGGATAAATTCTGCCCTCGTTTGCACCTGTGCATACCAAGTCATAGGATTTCCTGGGCTGAAATTAACCATAAATATGTCTGTTTCTAGTCATTGTTTACCCTGCAGCAACATCACAGTGTGGTGTGGAACTGGTTGTGGGATGTTTTCCAGGTTGCTGAGACTCAAGCAAAAGTGACAAAGCAGCAGATGACCTTGCCAAAGCTGGACCTGCTCTTACTGCCACAAATGCTGCCTTAACCACTCTAAACAGGGTAACAATTCTGCTTCGCTTCTCTTATCTGGTGTGAATAGACTCTTTTCTCTTCCTTTGCAGTTTTGGAGCTGTCATTGGTACAATTCATAGTTGTAACCTTCCTGTGTTGTTTTAGTTCAATGTGACTGAGCTGAGAACTTTCCCTAACTCCCCTGCTCTTGTAACCAAAGTGACTGTTGCTGTTCGAGTCCTTTTGTCTCCCAGTGGCAAAATTCCAAAGGATCAAAGCTGGAAGAGTGCAGAGATGTACATGAATAAGGTAACAATGTGTTAGAATGTTTCAGAAGTATTATGTATGGGAGCAATCCAAGTAAATAAGTCTTTATTGCTGTGTGCTGGCTTATTTGTGATATTTGCAACAAATGCCAAAGATCACAGAAAAGGCAGGAGTTTGTCAAATGAATTCAGAAAATGTTTCAGCATAAATACAGACATCTTTACTGTTTTATTTCTTAAAAATTATAGGACATATTTGACAATTTCCCAAGATGATACCTGTTAAATGTAGACTCAAAGATGTAAATTGAAAGTCCAGATTCTACAGTGGCGAGTACTGTAGAAAAGTCTTGCTATAAAAGAATCTAAAAAAAAAATTCAGTCAAATATGTACTTTTAATGTAGTGCTGTGACAGCTCTAGCTAAGGCTGTCATTATCAGACTGGTTCAGACTGAACTACTTCAAGCATCTGCACCCTTGAAACTTAAGAATATTTTAACCTTGCTGGCTGTCAAATACTGTCAACAAATAAAGCCAGAAGGGGAGGTGCTGGGGTTATCTACCCCACATTGTGCTCTATGGTTTCAACTTGATTTGGATGTCTGTAATTCCATCAGTAATGCGCAGGTGTCAAGAGGAAAATAACCCCCATTCACTGTGTTCGGGGCTAGGAAGGTACTAACTCTCATCATTTTGCTGAGCAGGACTGGTGAGAGCATTGCTGACACCCCAAAGAGAGAGGTAAAGGGAGGATAGTGGCATGCCCATTCACTGTGTCTCATTTCCTTTATTCCAGATTGCCTTCTCCAGCTTCCACTATCACAATCCTGTCAATTTGTCTGCGAGTCTAGTGAACTAAGATACAGTGACTGCAAAACAGTTGCTGTTGGTGAAGGATTAATTTCATACTGTATGAGAAAGGCAGCCACTGATATTGCGTAAGAGGAACGCTTATCATGCTGATGAATTTCATATAGTTAGTAGCATCAAGCAGCAAAGGTTTGGTCTCAGCATTGCATCCTAAAGCTTTATGGCCCAGTCAAGCAGCACAGCACTAATGTACAAGTTTTGTCTCCTGGGACAGTATGAATGGACTGACTACTGCTTATGGGCCCAATCCTCAGTCAGCCTTCTGGAGTTCTGATTAAATAGAGGCTGTAGGATAAGGCCCAACATCTTTAAAACTGCTTGTTATAAACACCCATATATATAGCAGTTATCCCAGTGGTGCTTTGTTTGCAGAACTTTCGGAGGAAGGGGGATTTTTCATTGATGATCATATTTTCAAATAGGTGTACTAAGTTTGATATACATTAGAGAAATAATTCTGTTTGCAACTCACACTCATAAAAAGTATGGGACAAATACTTCTGAAAGTGCAGAAGGCACAAAGGTGTACAGGGAATCACCTTATGGATGCTAGGAAATTTCTTATCTAATTTTCATAAACACTGTGGGAGCACCATTCCTACCAATGGGGTAAGCTTTAGTATATGCTGAGAGTAGGGCTAGATGAGACAGTGGATGCTTATGAATGGATGAAGAAAGTGTGATTGTGAAGGAAGTTGTGATAGTCCCCTGTAACAGACTAGCATAGTGCATAAAGATTGTGTACCAGCTTCCATTCTGTATCCTATTTTCTGGTTGTGCATACCTTTTCCATACTAATTCTGTGAAGCTGACATTTTCCATTCTTGATCCAAAGGTGAATGTTTCTGAAAAGTTTGAGCAAAATCAGAGGTTTTGGAGATAGGGGTGTGTGAGAGAAAATACTCTTCCCTTTGTGCTGTAATCAGAAATGTTGTGGGTAGTTAGAAAGTAGACATATCAGACTTGGCTTGGGTTAATCTTATGGATATCTAAGCTACTAAACAATCGTGAAAAAAAAATCATTTGGTAGTTCTGAGGTGAAGAATGGTGACGTTGGGAAGTTTCATACATGCCAAATGAAATTTTGCTGTTTGTTTTTATTCAACTCAAAAGCTAAAGTAGCTTACAGCACTGGTGACACTGAATCACTTAGGTATGAGTCTGTCTGAAATTTGGGAGTGGGAGAGCTCCAGCTCAGGTTTCAGCCTCCTTTAATGTCGCCAACCATGTCCTCCAAAAATATTACCCAAATCCTCCAGTACAAATGAACTAAGGGAAAACGGCTGGTAGTTATACGAAGTTACACTGTGCTGGAATGAAAAGGTAAAATTGTTAGCCAATTTGTCTCACCATTTAGTCATAGAATTGCTGAAAGCCCAGACTATAGGTGGACTTTTCAGGTGCTTATCTTATAATCATCCCTCAATAGCTGCTAAATAGGTTTCTCTTTCAGAAGCATGCCTTAGAGTCCAGTGCTGCACAAGGTTCTCAGTGGGAGTGGAGGGCATTCAGCCCCATACAGATTAAAGCCCTAAGTAAGAAGACCATGTCATTAGACTACTGTATATTCAGAGTTTGAGTCTAGCCAGAATTATTAATTATTAATTAACCTTTCTGCATCCAGCTCCATCACTTTGGTTATTCATCTGACTACTAGGAAGTATCAGTTTGTTTTGCTACAAAGTTGTTTATCAACTGAGAGAATAACCAGAGTCATGTTGTTATATAATACTGAGTTAATGATTGACCAATAGGCTGTTTAGATTAAGCATTTATAAATTACATTTTTGCAAAGTAATGAACTTTAAATATTTAGTTACCTTGGTTTCTTATTATTCATTATAAAACAATAACAAACTTCAGTGAATAAAAGGAAAATAAATTATTTTAAGTTTCAAGTAGGGTTCATGTTAGTGAATCAGTCATTACCTGGATTAAATATTGATCTTCTCTTGAGATTAAATATATTCCAGTATTCTGGAACAGCTAGAAAACCTCCATGATCATACACATTTAAAGCTGTGATTATGAAACACATCATTGAGAGACACTGTATTTGCATAGCTTGAATGTAGAATGAAAGCTTTGTATTATTTTTCTTTGAGGCTGTTGTTAGCAAATTGCTAGATTACCCAAAAGACTTGTTGAGATCAAAGAACAGACCTGCACAAAAAGGTCATGGCTAATACCCAAGATACTTAGTAATGTGAGTTTAAAAAAGCAGCACTACTCATCTGCAAATAGTAATAGGAGCCAGGGGAAAACGCTATCCTACAGTCCTCCTGAATACTAACCTCCCATTGACTTCAATGGGAATTCCTCATGTGGAGTGACAGCAGGATTGGACACTATGAGCCATGTGTTGCCAGCCAGACTCATTTAAACTCCCATTTATTTCAGAGGGAGGTTTCTTATTTTAATTTTTTTTCATAAAGATTTTTCCCCATAAACATGCAAAAATATAGAGCCAGGAAAACCATACAAAATAATCCATTTGGACTCCGTGTGGGATTTTTGTTTTTATTAACTTATCTGTTGTTTCTCACTAGTTAGATGTCTCAAGTTAAATTTGCCATGTACAACATATGTGGATCATGATAGATCTGTCTGATAACGTGGGAAAGGAAGAGGAAGTTTGTTTGGGGTCAATCTGGATAGTCAGGTCTTGATTAACCTCAGTGAAAAGAATATTAAGAAAGAAGAACAGGTTTCCACAAATAAGAAATCTTTATCTAAGTTAACATTCAAAATGATTAACAAAAATAGATTCGAGCCATTTGTTATCAACCTCTAGAATGTGGATATACCTAGAGGTTTGTGAAAAAAGGGCTTCCACTACGTGCCCTTGTGTAGTTTCTAAGTGTTGGTAATTTATCTTTGTTTGCTTCGCTCTCATAGCTGAACTGTGAATATGACACTCTCCCCAGACCCTCTCTAAGTACTGGCAGCAAATGAGGAAATACCGTTGCAAACTGACCCAGATCTACTGGGCTTGTGCTTTGTGGCAGGTGCTAAAAGCTCCTTGAGTTTCCTGTACTACACGATTAATACATCTTCACAGTGTTTTCTTTGTTTTCTAGGTAGATGATTTCCTCCAAAATCTTGTACATTTTGATAAGGAACACACCCGTGAAATCAGAGTTAAGACTATAAAAAAAAAGATTATCTTAGTGACCCAGAGTTCAACCCAGAATTTGTGTGTACAAAATCTTTAGCAGTCATCAGATTCTGTGCTTGGGTTATTAATATCATTAGATTCCATTTTAAACTAGTATTAATCTGTTTAATTTATAGTTTAAAAATTTCTCTTCTTTCAGCCATACTCTTCTGAAAATGCAAAAGAATTTACTTCTTGTCAATAGCCATAATAAAGTATATGAGAAAATGCTTTTTTTAAAATGTCATATCTGTAAATCTAGATTCAAGCATAGTGGTAACTTTACCATCTTTCTTTATTTGGAAGGGTTTGACCTTGTAAGTGTAGTCCAACAAATAGGCCACTGGGACCTAGGAGACCTAGATTCTATTCCTGCACACTGCAAATGGCCTGCTGGTCGACCTTGGGCCAGTCATTTCCCCTCTCTGTGCCTCGGTTTCCCCATTAGTAAAATGAGGATGATGATAATACATACCTGCTTTCAAATCTGTGTAGGAGAATCAATAAAATCTTTTTCTTAGGTACATGAAATAGCAGATCAATAAGTTGTCACTCCAAATGCAAAGAAAAACTTGTGCTAATTTGATATTGAATGAATAGCATTTGTATTAATAGGAAATACATAGTCGATTAGTGTTATATTTGACTACAATTGCTAGTGAAGCAATAATACTGTATTACAGTGGCTTGCTTGCCATATAATATGATAATGCTTAGCACTTTACAAAAGTTTAAATTGTAAGATAATTAATTTTCCAACTATCCAGCATCACTTCAAATAGTATTACCCCCATTTTAGAGATGGGGGAAACTGAGGTGAATTGATTTGTCCGAGATAATTCAATGAGTCATATCAGAGTCAGACCTTAGGAGTCCCTGGTGTTTAGTTCTGCACTCTGGCTGCTAGACTATATGCATGCCCCTCTCTAGCCTTTTGTAGTGGTAGTGTAAACTGTTTGGAGGTTGAAATTGCCAACCATATTGTGCTCAAAGTCAAAGTAAACAGTCTTGATGCTGGGAGGACAGCAAGGGTTGGGGGAGGGCATGATCCTCCACTCACTTTCACTAATTCCATTGGCCTGGTCATCCTCCCGTAGATCCCCTCATGGATCTTCCCTTTCTGATCAAAGCAGACGGATTAGCTGTCTCAATGTGGCAGTCTTACCGTTCTCCAAACTCTACAGAGGGTACTCCATGGCCCCAGAGTCTCCCCTGGAGGAGGGGGCAGAGATTGGGTGGACCAGGGGTAGGAGTTGGGCCAGGGACAGCCTTGAAATTGAAATATATTTAATAGTTTAATGGTTCAAAAAAACCACCAATGCACTTGTATTGTGTGAACAACCTGCAGTAAATTATATTTAATCAGATGAGTGGCTAGAACAACTCCACATTAGCAATGTTGAAATAATTTTGCATGCTTACTCTGTGTGTGGACTTTGCTTTGATACTGCCTCTGTTGGTTTGGAGAGGGGCTAATTGTTGCTATTAGTGAGTTCACTAAATAGCATGTTTTAGATGTGCCAAATGAAAGTACAGTGGATAATGTTTCAAACTTTTTAATAAGTAATCACTGGTTTTATTGCTCTAGGACAAGGGATTTATGTATCTAAATGTGATTAGCATTAATGAGAGTTACTCTATGTGCCTCAGTCTTCACCCGCAGAGAAGAGAGAAACCCTTTGCTCCAGTTATACCTGTGCTGTGATGTGGAATTCCAATGGGATGCCGTAATGCACTGAACAATGAGGAATACAAGTTTTCTTTTCGTAAGAATGTACAGTAAATGGGGCAGGAGTGCCCAACCTGGGGCAGGAGTGCCCAACTCCAGCAGTGGTTCCAGCTATGTGTGGCTGCTGGTATCAGTCTGTGTGCAGGACGGGTTGTGGAAAAACAAAGGGAGGCTCTGAACTCCAGTGGCTGCCTGCTTCCCATCCTGTCTCAGGCCTCCATGAGACTGGGGCAGGAGAATAGTGATAGCAGCTGGAATAGCCCACATGGATTGGAGGAGAGGCGCACTTGGTGTGGAGAAACTGCCAGACTCCTGCTCTCGCTGCAGAATGTTCTCTGTGGAGAGCAGGCAGTAGCTAGTGGCTTCTTTTAAGCCACCTGCTTACCTCCTCTTCATATTCTCTTCAAGCAGTCACCCACCAATGGTACCTGTTCCATTCCCCACAGAGGTACCAGAGAGGCATCAAACCATCCTGGCTCCCCCTCTTCCTTGGCTTACCACATGCATGGATCCTTCTAGTAAGTAGGGGATGTGGAAGAGAAGGGAAGCCACCTGCTAATATGCCTGGTTTGGTCAGGACAGGCCCAGGTTTGGAACCATCCCTGGAAAACATCTGTCCCCATCACTGACCCAAGATTATGTGTCAGACTACCCTTCCCACTACTCCCTGCCAGTTATTTCTCTCAATTGTAGCAGCTGCTTCCAGCTCTCACCCCCTAAAGCTGCCTCTAGAGCTGCTGGAAGAACTGGGAGCTACACCTGTGCAGTAGAGAGGTGCCAGCAGATGACAAAGAGGAAATCACTGAAAGCAGAGAGTCAGGAGATAAGCCTGCATTCTCTGTGGGCAGGGAAAGTTCAGTCCCCGGCTACATAAGCCAAGCCAAGCATGAGTGGGGGGTGGAGTTATGAGGGACAGAGAATGGAAAGGCTGCCAATGACTTAAATGGGCAGTAGGCCTTATCAAACTTCTATTAAAATCAATGGAAAGACTCTCAATAGGAGCAGTGCTGGAGAGCCTCTTTTTGTATTTGGTTTTCTTATAAGTGTTTCTGAGCCTCTTTGCTGGCATTGCACAGGGTCCTGGAAGTAACCCTTCTCATCCGGCCCTTAGATATTGCTTCTTACACCTCTTTATTTCTGTGTTTCCTGGGAAGGGCTGCCTCCACCCTTACCTCTCCCCACTGGGTTAGGAGATCCAGGTCCTCTGCACGTCTCCTGGGCCTGTGCTATAGTGCAGCAATAGCAATGTATAATATATATGACTCCAGGGGTGTGCAGCAACAAATGGACCAATCTTGGCTTTGTGCCACCATTTAAATGGGGAGGTAACATCTGGTCAGGATGACTCTAGAGCAGTGCAAGGCATGCAGGTAAACAGACAGGCCAGTCCTGGCATAATGGAAAGCATTGTATGATGGCATTTGGAAGGCTGCCAAAGCTAATGCAAGGTAAAGCTGTGCCCCTGTGAACAATACGCAATGAATTAAACCACATTCAAAGCGGATTGTAGAATACGTATTAACTGGCTAGTTAATACACGTCAAGAATTGCGCTGTATGGATATAAGTCATTTTATACAAGTTAAAGATAGTTTGAAATAAACCCTGGGTGTAGACAAAGCTTCACAGACTTCTGTGGGAGCTGGATCTTGCCCAATATGAGGCATGTCTGAATATTCCCTCCCTGTCTTGTGAGAAAGAGTCACTGGGTATTTTGTATTGAGCCCAAGTCCACCCTTTCTATTCAGAGATTATCATTCTCTGATTAAACTGCCTGAATCTCTCCTATGAGTGTACTCTGTTCAAACTATCTAATAGCCTGGGTTATAAATATTTGGGGCAATAATGTGAGGTTATCTCAATATAACCAAAAATAAGATTGTAATGTTCATCATACCCATTTTGTTTGATATATGCATAAAAGAACATTTGCTCTCGGGTGTGTACAGTGTTTATGATTAAATGCTTTATTCATACTCGCATGTCAATCTATTAGTGCGCTGTTAATTCAAATGTTACTATGATGAATTTTATCAGCTTTAGCACATTTATCACAGGTAGATGTGAAACTTAGACAAAGGTATACGTTCTCATTAATGATGAGCAGCCTATTCATCTTACGAGAGTGTAATTAATGTTAGTTACAATACTTAATTTTTCACTGTTTGTCATGTTGCATATTTAGCATTTCTTCTGTCCTTTATCAATCTGCTCTCCTACCATGTGGCACTTCAAAAAGATGTATGTATTTAACCTGATTTGGGGCCTTATTTTTTTACAATATTTTTTAAACAGGCATTTTTTCTCCCTGTGTTGTATGCAGCACAGTTTGTAAAAACCTAGATTTTGTAGCATTATTTGCTGTAAGATTCTTCGTTGTGAACTGGTGCACTTTTAATATTATTAATGTAGTAACCAGTTAAATAAAGCACACACTGAAGAGGTGGATGATCTCTTGCTGCCATATCTGCTGAGCTTGTATAAGGGTTTAATGCTCCTAATTGTTCTCTTGGTTTTTTAAAAACATTTGACTGTGTTACTAGTAGGCAAATAAATGCATTCATAATATAATTCTGTAAACAAATTGAATGTTTGAAATGTATTTGTTAAGGTAAGTATGCATTCGTACAAGCCTGTTATGAATTGTTGAGCATTTCTTTGTAAGGTAATATTGTCAGCTGTCATAGGGCCAAATTGTGCCCAGTTAGCCTGGTGATTTAGGGGCAGAAGGAGGGGCAAGGTTAGGGTGGCAGCACAGGAGAAGGGAAATAAATGTACAGGACCATTATGTCCCCCCTTGCACAGGGGAGTGGAAGGGGGCAGGGACTGGCTAGTGCCTTAGCTCCACTCTCCAATGCACCAAGAAGCATAGCTGTACAGGCTTGCTGGGAATAGTACACTGCACTGCACTAGGAATAGACCTGCTGCAGTTTACTTTCTCCCTGGAGTAGCAGATGAACAATCTCCTTTCTGGGCTGATCCTGGGGCAGTGCAATAGTGTTGTTTCTTTGAACAAAATTCCTTATTTTTACTCTACATTTCTGTGCAAAAGATCTTAGTAAAAGGTTAATACTATGAACAGGTACAGAATTATATTCGCTATTGGTTTTATTATAAAATATAGACCACCAAATTGAGCTCTGTGCAACTGCGTGGAGGCCCATGCTGTCACGTGAGGGTAAATGAGAGTAGAATTGGAACAGAAATAGAATATATAAATAGGTTAGGGCTGATACTACACTTCTGAGTTAGACAAAACCTTCCACTGAAGTCAACGGGTACAGTCAATGGGTGCTACATAAGGGCTCAGTCATGCATGATGCTGAGCATCTCCAAGTCTCATTGAACCAACTCACTGGGAGCTGAGGGTGTTCAGCATTTTGCAACACTGGGCCCTTAAATTATTGCGTCTAAAGAGTAAATCCTTCATTCCTTGGACATCCAAAATACCTATTAACTTTGATTGGAGGAAGACTGTGGGAATTCTTGGTGAAACATCTGGGGGCTATATGAGCCAAATATTTTGAGTCCAGGGTTCTACAGGTTTTGAATCTATTTGGGGTTTCTTTTTTTTTTCTCCCCCAAACTTTTTGACTCTAGGAAAGAGGAGATTAATTCCAATTCATTATTCACTATTCCTCATTAACAATCTTAATTTATCAATCTCCTGGTGTGATCAAGAATATAGGTGCCAACCATCCATGATCTTTTTAAACAATGACTTATTTCACTTTTAAAATGCTGAAAATGTTTTACAGTTTAGGTGTATTGTGAGGTGGATCTAAAACTCCAGTCCTTGCCTCAAGCCAATGCAGATCTTGCCATTGCAACAGAAAAACTCAGTTATTCAAAAGAAGCTTGAAGTAGGTTATTTTATTGTTTAAATTAACCGTGTTTATCTTTTTGGTTTTTCCCCCTTGTGGGTGAAGTGTGCTGCAACAAAATTTGGAGACTCAACATATATTTCAGTCTTGAAAATTACATTTGACTTTGACCATAAATATCTTAATGTTTTAAGATGTCTTAATAATTGTAGACCAACTAGGCTTAGTTATTATTTGGTTCTCTGTACTCACCAGTTAGTAGTTATAGTAGTTAGCTGTATTCCACTGTGGTTGATGCAGTGCCATAAATGTTAACCTGAAATGGGAACACTATTAAAACCATCTTTCCCACATTACCAGTCTTTACCCCACAACATAATGTGCTCAAATCAATGTGAACAAATATAGCAAAAGATTCAATTTCTATGACTAGAATAAAAGTATTCAGAGAAAAGGGCTCCTTCCCTCAACAAACTGTGAATTTTTCTAGCTTTAATTTTTCCTGAAAATTAAAGCTCCAAATAACTAACACCACCACCATCCCATCCTCCAAAACACACAAACTCAGCCACCCTCCAGAAATTCCCTTTCATGTTAATGTGACTTTGGCTCCTATTTGACATTAAATTCAGGGAATTGCTAACACAGCAGTATTACAGAACAACAAACTTGAGTGTGTGTCTATTTGGACTGATAAAGACTAGTTAAGTACAAAGTTTCTTTTAGCCTCTGTAACATTTCTAAGTAACAAAGCTAGTTATAAAAACAAGCTATAAAACACACCAGTAGATGAACATTTCACTCCATTTTGATCTGACGATTTAGCTTTAAAAAAGAATTTTAAAAAACACCCAGGAACAATGAACATTTGAACTCAAAATTATCTAGTGTGTGTGGGTTTTGTTTCTTTGTTTGTTTATTTTACTTCAAAAGAAAGTGTCAAAGAAGAGAGAGTGTTTTTTCTAGCATTTGTCCAATAATCCTCCAAAAAATGAACCTGATCATGTAATCCCTTGGTAAGGCAAATAAGCAGTCCTTACTCACACAAGTATTCCCATTTATTTCATTGGTAAGGATTGTAGGGTTTGGTCCAATATGCTGTTTACAATAATTAATTTAGCACTCAATTATGCACTGAGATATATGTGTGGAGTTCCCACTGATGTTGGTCCTATTAAATCCAAAAGGATGTGTTTATCTTCCCTATTGTATATTTATTCCCCAGTCTTGTTTCTCCTATTCTGATTGATAGGCCCTTCTTAACATTGTGATGAAGAACTCCAATCCATGATCCGTAGCAGATTTTTTTTTCCCCTACTGTTATTTTGAATGCCATTCTGAGATCTGGATTAACCCCTGCCATACAAAGAGTAAGGGAAAGGAATATAACCTACAAGCAGAGTGATTAAGTGTTTGTGCAGCACCTAGCACAACTGGCCCTGAACTTGATTAGGATTCTAGCTAATTAAATACAAATAATAATTTTCCAAAGCTTGTGGCCTGTTTTTATTCTGGACTGACACCATTAGCACTTTTAGGTCTTTCATCGCACCATAAAGCTTTAGTTCAAGAACAGTGACAACTGAATATTTTTGTGAGTGATACTTTCAAAGAAATTAAATAATGAAATGTACGACATATTTCAGTTTGCTATGATCATTTTGATGTACCATTTGCAATGGAAATGAGTATATAACATATTCATGTGTACAGATAAGAAAAATAACAAACACTAGCAATCTTTGTTCAATTCATTTATAATATTCAGTAAAAAAAAAAAAATCCTTCCATTCCATTCCTTGATTAATTCTGTTTAGTTTTTAGGGGCAAAACACACACAAAAATTAAAACAAAGAATATGGAATTACCAGATACAAATATGCTTAATAGCCTTCTATCTATAAGTGAGGTTTTGACTGAAAGTGACTGCAAATCCTAAAGCAAAAATTCTCTCGATTTTGTCATAAGTTACTGAAATATAAAGAACTACATAGTGATTTTCTTGTGGAATTCATAGATCTGATGTTCTCCTTACTATAAAATACTGCTTTTATATGTGTAGATCAGACTGAGAAATAAAACAGCATATGAAATCAGATAAACATATATGTATTCAAATATTCCTGTGTACATGTATAGCTGTGATGCACAACCCACAGCGTATTTAAGTGGTTGTTTTTTCTTCCCTGCTAGTGTCACTCAGTTTCTGCACAATTTAATCTGCCATTAAAGAAGTTCCTAACCCTTATGCCTGTGAAATACCCTACTCCAAATATAAATCGATGCTGGGTTTGCATTCCTTAAATTTGTAGAGACACAGCTTGAACCGAGAGAGGTGGGATAACACTGAAACCTAATGATCACACTTTAAACCACATGTCAACTCTTTTATCGTAGAGTGTGGGTTTTCAAACTGGGGGAGAGGATCATGATGAGATTATCAGGTGGTGACTGGTTAAGAATGTTTTCTTGTTTCTTCCAATTATTGTTGATGATGTAAGCAGAGGGTGAATGAGCTCTCCCCCGGCTGGGGTGGGGGAAAGATTACAGGAGCAGATTGTATTTACATGAATACACCTACTACGCCTAGGTATCCAGCAAACAGAGCTGTGTTGCCCGAAGTGATCAACTTTGGCTAATGTTGGGTTACAAATCAGTCAGGGAATTAACTGAAATACTTTCCTCATGCATTGTATTTTCTAAATGGACAATTTACCTAATTCTCAATTAGTGAGGGACAGTCTCCACTCATTTTTTATATTTTGCTTTCCACAACCAACTCGCTGTACAACTTTTCATGAGTGATATACCCAAGTATTTGGATTCTAATATCTAAACTGTATTGTTAAATCTATTCACCCAAATTTGGGTTATTGCTCATTATGTACTCTATGTATCATATGACTTTAAAAACAAACTTTGTATTTGTGGATAATCTAAGGACTATACCCAGATGTACCAACACTCTTTTCTCAACCTATGTATTACATAATTTTTTTAACATTAGCGTTAATAAAAAATTTAAAACTGAATACAGGGGTAGTGAAATGTTATCTTTATTGTATCGGTAAAGGGCACTAGAACTGTGCTTAGCCTGTCCAGATTGAGGGGGTCACCCTCAACTGAAATGAACTCTGCTAAACCAGGGGCTCAAATGCAGACCACTTTGAAAGTAAGCAGGGGTGGGGACAGGTGTCTCTGCCAGGAGGTGCGGGCTCTAGCTCAGAGCCCCATGCAAAAGTTAACCTGCCCCTCCCCACTGTTCAAAGACAGAGCTAAGTAGGGCTCCTTTAGGAGTCTTTTCATTTTGTTAAGTGATCATTAGAGCTGGAATCACTTGTTGTGGAGCAGCGTTTCTGTCCTACAGTGAAGTTTCCCCACTGGGAGCTGACAATCACACAGAGCTGCGGGGGAACCTCAATTTACAGAGGTCACCATAGAGAAGCAGGTGGCAGCAGAAGGTGACTGTGTGCAGCACAGTGACTGGCAGGGCAGCCAGAGGAGCAGCCAGCGGAACGGCAGCTGGCGGGGCTCGAGCTGGTTCTGTGTTGTGTTGTTGAAAAGGAAACCCTAGATATTGGATATTGGCCCTGGTTGCTGTTGACTCCACTTGGCAGAAGGGTTACAATAAAATAAGAATGCCTCCCACTAGCTGAGTCTCCTGCCCCAGCTTCTGCTGTGGAAGAACAAGGAGGCAGGAGGGATGAGGAGCGAAGGGAGTGGCCTCTCTCTGTTTGGGAGGTGGGGGAGACATTCCAGCTCGCTGGCTTCTCCAGAGGCTGTTGTGCATGTGCCCACTGGGGAAGTAGTTCCTGCCTCTCTACCTGCAGAGGCTCTGGCTCATGCATGCTGGGGATTGTACCAGGGCTAGAGGAGCCTGAGGCCTGTGAGTGATTCTGGGGGTCCCTGGGACAGAGGCACGAGAAGAGGGTGCAGCTCAGCCCTGTGTCCTGTTGGGGCTCCCACCCAGAGCATGTCCTGGGCCAGGGAGGAATGGGATGGGATCCTAGGCCCCAGACCTCCATGGAAATACAGTTTCTGAGAAAGGGTGGGGCATGCATAGGACATGAATCTCCAAAGGGGGACACAGCAAAAAAAGGTTGAGATCTTCTGCTGGGGAGCACTTGAGCAGAAATATCCAATTAAAGTACTAATCCATACTGATGCACATGGCAACAGTTAACCATGGAAAGGACATGCTGGGTTTGTAGAATACAGCCTGCAATTCCCGGCCTCTGTGTATGTCTGGAGGAGTGGAATAGTGCTAAGTGTGGGTGGAGGAAGAAGAAGAAAGAATATTTATGTGCTAGACAGGCCGAGCCAAATCCAGGAGCTTCAGCATCAGCCTTCTGGGAAGCTAGTGAAAGGGTTATTTTCCAGTTCACTTTTCAAGGCTTGTCACCACCCTCTGCAAGGCTTGGTGAGGATTCTGTTGTCTACAAGCCTGATGATACTCCTTTATTCACAGTGGCTGACAGCATTATATTTAGATACCTAAAAATATTGAACTTTGGTGTGGAGTGGCTGTAAACAACTGCCAGAGAGAGGAGGGAGCAGAGGTTTTTTTCTCCTGGCTGCCAAGAGAGAAAAATCCATTATTTTCAGTTGATAAGGGAGAGGAGAGGGACCTTTGTTTGCGCCTGGGACCGGAAGGAGGGCTTTGTCTTTAGCTGTTTAAGGGGGAGAGCAAAGGAAAGCCTTTCCTTCGAGCTCCAGATGTTTTCCAAGGCAGCTTCAGTGGAGTGACCTTTTCCATTTTTCAGATACTCCAGAAATACAATTGTGATAGTTTCCCTTCAGTGTGCTGCTGCATGGATCAAGAAGCTTCAGAGATTTTTTTCAAAGAGACAAACACGTTGTTTTTAGCTGGACTCAAAAAAGCTGAAGCCAAAGTTCAGCGAGAATTGACTGACTTACAGGCTCCAGTCCACAAAAGATTTGTGTAGGAAACTTACTGAATGCCTAGAGATATATGTTGAGTGACAGAACACTGCCATTTGTGTAAGCTTCTGTGGAAATACTTTCTGAACAGGTATTTTCTGGTGTAATCCTGAATAAATCAAATCACATCAATCACCTTTAAGATTCAAACCAGCATTCCATAATTTCTGAGGACCGTCAAAGATAGAGCTGTACACACCGGCAAGTTGGTTTCAACAGTCTTTCCATTGGTGGCACTCCTTCTGCCACCCTCAATATTTATTTTATCTAGCTGTATTTTTAAACATGTGAATAAAAATTACACTTATTACACTCCACAAGTAGAAAACTACTGTGGCCATTTACGTTTAATAACAGCGGCATGCTTCTTTTTAGTACCAGTTTAGTAGAGTACTAGTTTATCTCCCAGTTTGATTTAAATATTATTCATTAATAGTCAGGGAAGAGGCATAGTAGATTTTTAATTTTGATTGTTTGTAAGAGGGGTTCTTAACACTGTCTCAGAATGAAAAGGAATAAATGTCCACCTAGAATATTTCAGACCTTAGGAAGAAATGTCCCTTGTAATAGCAAAGTTAGTGCCACGCTGTAGTTTTTTAAACGAGTATTTCACAGTCTTTTTTTGTATACGTTTCTAGTTAAAGATGTATTGACTGATCACTACACACATTTGTATCCTGGTTCTACACTGCATGCAGCATTCAAAGCCTGGCTTTATTGGACTTTACAAGAATAAATATACAATACATAATTCTTGCTCCTAATTCGAACAATACTTTTGAGGTACAGTGAATGACTTTGTGCAAATCCTGGACAGAGCATACAGCCGGAATAAATAGACTGTGCGGTGGGGTGGGGTGGGGGGCGGGGAGAGACAGCAAAGTCTTCTATCCACCCCATAAAATGGAGCAGCGGCAGAGCTCCTCCTCTAGGCTGTGTAGACCCCATAGCTGGTATGTTCTCTTTTATGTGTGGATGTTTGGCTGATGGATCCACTGGCCCTGCTTCGAAAGAAATCCTTATCTGACATGCAGAGGCTATGGATATCCTGCAGGCTCCCCAGATCCTGCCCCTCCTCTCCCTCTCTCTCCCCCCATACAGAGAAACTACTCTGAATTTGTGTTCAAGGCCTTCCATTCCCACATAGGAGGGTAGGGAGTCAGGACTGGCCCCAGAGCAGTTAGGTTTATACTAATTTTGTAGCACTGTATATTACTGTCTTGGTGTATGTTGGAGTTGGCTGATATGCAGCACAAGTCCCAGCTAGGTACAGAGAATGAGGCAATGACCGACAGCAACAACACAAGGGATTCCTATCACAGTCACTCAGAATTATACAACACAACACAACTAGATCTTTTGCATAATGGTTAAAAAACTATTAATAATGGCCATCTTTAGTAGCATAGCAACAGCCAAATCCTTCAAAAGAGCAAGTTTTCATTGATAAAGCATTTCATTTAAACATTGAAATTTGGCATAATGTGGACTATGAAATAAGTTTTGAAAGGACGTTGATGATTAAGAAGAAATGCAGTGGGCATTTAATAAATGGAGGAACCGCAAGATAATTAACTGGCATGCATAAAGATTCATGCTTTATACCAAAATTTTAATTTTGCACATAAATGTGCCTGATGTAGGCAGCATTTAATCACCTAGCTGACAGGAGTAACTACTTTCATTTAACCTTGACTGAAGATCATGAATTCTAACAGGTTTAATTGGATACATCATTTAACAGAATGAACAGAGCAAATTTTTCTCAATTCATAGGTTCTGATTGACATGCACCAGCAATAAGGCGTTGCACAATTAAAGCTGATCTGTATTCCTGGCCTGGGCAGCAATTGCCATAGTGATGTGACACTGTTTGATCACTGTGGCACTGAAACTATACTGAATTTCCTCTTGTTTTGAAAAGGGCAATGTTTTAAAAATACAGAGACAGAGAGAGAGATTTGGCCAATTTATTATTAGTATTTTTTAACATTAAATCACATTGATATGCACAAACTGTAAGGGAAGGGACTTGTCTTGTTATCTGTAACTCAGGGGAAAGAAGAAAAAATCGTATCTTTTATCCATTTAGTACATTATTTGCAGATAGTTGAAAATGCGGGTAGTCAAGTGAAAGGTAACACATCAGGGGCCCTGACTGTCTTGGACTTTTAATTGAAAAGGAAGTAGTGCTGCATGGCTTTCTAAATTTACCTGCAGTTTGTTCTTCTCTCCTTACTAGAATTCAGCCACAACGTACCTGGTCTGTGTGGGCACAGGAAGGGGTGCACGTGTCACAAAAGGAGTAGAAAACGAGGGACGGGGCAAAGTGGTAACTAAAAGCGAGTTCCATTTTCTTGCATGTAATATTTCATACGATGAAATCTTGAGAAAATTGCTTAGGTAAGTTAATACTGCCCCCAGGCAACTTCCAGTTCCCCAAACAGCTCTTATTCATCAGCTCACCAGCGGTTCACTGGCTCTGGCAGCAGTCCACAGGTCATTATTTAACCTACGCGAACTGGAACTATTTCTTTCGTGGATTAATCACAGACAGGGGTTTCTTCTCTATCTCTTCACTGTCTGCCTATTTTTCCCCCTTCAGACAGCTGCCTTTTATTAAAAACAAAATTGCCAAAAATTACATTGGTCTCACACCGAGCCTCGGACCAATGACCCAGTTATTCCAGGGGGCATGCTGCTCCTGCTTCTAACCCTGGAAAGTTCAGAGACATTGAACTTCAAAATCATGATTTTAGATGTCTGTAAAATTCAATTAGCCATATATTTCTGCATCTGAGGGATTTACAGTTTGGATCATTGCACTCAGTGGGCAGAGAGAAGCAAAAATTATTCCAGTAAAAAAGTTCCAACGCTCCCTGATATTTTTAAAAAGTGTGTTAAATATATACCATAACCCTCAGGGCCATATGCTCAGCCCCTCCAGCAGCACAAAGGGGATGTAATGCTGCCTGAGGTTTCTTACAGTACAGGGGGAGTGCCTAGCTGGTATGGGACGGGTGTCTTGGCCTCTCCAGTACAGGAGGTGGCGCTAGAGGTCAATAGGTAGTTAGGCACTTAACATCCATTGATTTCAATGGGAATTGGATGCCTAAATATCTAAGAGGAGCTGGGCCAACGTGCCTGGGCAATCCTGCCTGACCTGAGGCTGCGCTAATATGCCCCATGCAGGGGACAGGAAGGTAGCAGAAAACCACCTTTACCCCTAGCCTTTCACTCCTCTGTGCTCTGAGTGCTGCTTGATATACCTGGGGATCTGACCCTAAATATGGTGGTGTGGTATGGTATAAAAGTTATATTGTTCCTTATCTGAAATATATGTAACAGCTCTTGTTAGGAATGTTTGTGTTGTATAACTCACTTGGTCATGCCAAACTCATGCCAATACAATTTCTGTGTCAGCCACATGCGTTCTGTATTATATACATTACCCTCCTATAATGCCACAGGGATTTCAATATGACCGTTAATGAATGAAGCCTTACAACACCCCAGTGAGGTAGCTAACTATTATCATCATCATCATTTTGCAGAGGGGCAAATCACAGCACAGGAAGGGTTTGATTTTTCCCATGATATACAGAGCAAGTGAGTGGCAGAACTGGGGTTGAAACATGGCGTTCTTAAGTCACCTGATTTCACCATCAGCAAAAAAGACAAAATTCTGCTTCAAGTTATAGTTATGAAATCTCATACTGGACAATTGCAGTATTTTTAGGGTTTAAATCCCAGATCCCAGCCAACGGGAGTATGCACATGTTCCAAATTTCACCCCTGTTTAAGTGCTTCACTGGCTCTGGGGCCTTGCGGTACAATTTAGAATTGCCTTTTTGGCTTTCAAAATTTCTCTACACATTTATTAATAGCACATCAACCCATTCACTAGCCAAGTCATTCTACACTTCTCCTCTTGGAGTCATTTGTGTTCCTTTGATGTAACGCTCCTGAGTTGGAAATCATGCTTTCACTAGTGTGCACGCCCAGCCATCTGTGCTGAACTCTCTCTCTCCCACTCCTTCCTCTGGGAACAACAGAGGCTCTGATCCAACAGGTCTATTCATGCATACAGTTGAGAGCGTGTTTAAGTGCATTGCTGGATCATGACCCAAGTTACTTCCTCTTTCCAAATCTTAGGCAGAATGTTCAAAACACCCAAGTAAGCCACTTTTCAAAAGTGACTTGGGGACTTAGGAGCCTAAATCCCATTGACAATTTATTTATTTATTAAGGCCATGGCTACAACTACAAACTTTGATTGACACAAGTTACAGCGGCATCCAGCCACTGAAGTTTGTGCTTATTTATCTTGGTTGCTTGCATGGATACTGCATGCATTTACCAGGAATGCTTGTCGATGCAAAATGTGGAACACCATCGGTAGGTATTCCAACGTGCCAGGCGCTGCCATCTGACATAATGTCTTTTGGGAACTATTCACACAGTGTTGTGGGGTAGAAATGAGTTGCCCAGGAATCTCTGGCCGCTAGGGGTCAACTTCCCAGTATGCAACTTTCTTCATCTGATAATGTCATCCCATAGTTTTTGCACCTCTTTTTTTAATCCCACAAACCCCTGTAGCACTTTTTAGTGTCAACTATCTCTGACAGAAACATGGAACCCACAGAGTTCGGCACTATTCTCATGAACATTGCAAACAGGACATGTGATTTACCTGATTTGCGGACCCATAGGAAGGATGGAGGATATAACAATTTCCTCAACAATGGAGGATATAACAATGGTTTATTATCGAGGATGATTTATTGAAGTCATGGTGAAAAACAACTGAAGGTTATCGGTAGAGTTCACAAAGCAGCTGCAGATGGTGGAGTGCTGCTTCTGGGCCTAAGAAATGAGCACTGACTGGTGGGATCTCATCATAATGCAGGTTTGGGACACCAAGCTTCTGGCTGTGAAAGGCAACATTCCTGGGTATATCAGCTGAGCTCATCCGAGCCCTTCAGTGCAGGGATACCAGAATGAGAGCTGCACTGACAGTGGAGACCTGAGTGGCAATTGCAGTCTACAAACGTGCAATGCCACATTGCTACTTGTCAATGTGAAATCATTTTGGGGTCTCAGTGGGGGTCATTGTCATGCAAGTCTGTACGGTCATTAATCAATTCCTGCTTTGCTGCTCTTCTGCCCCAGCCATGGTGACTGTGGCCTGCCAGGGCCATGGGCGTTTGCAAGAAACAATACAGTTTTGGTTCCTATTCCCTGGGTACAACAATAGGGCAATGGTACTGAAGACTGTCATTACTTTTCCACAAGCTGTGGTGGCTTTAGCTGCTATCTCACTTCTGACTATAACAAAGGCACAGAGAACACAGCTGCTCCTGGTGTCTCAAAGCTATCTGGGTCTGTATGTCACTAGCTTGTTTACTGCAGCCAAACTCATTGCAGAGTGGTATGGGTAAGTGTCCTATTCTGGAGGAAGAAATAAGGCAGCCATTCTTAGACACTTTCCAGAGAGGACTGCAAAGAATCTCCATGAAAGTTACAGCATGATCTTCCAGGAGGATACAAGGGACATCCCTATGTACAGTAGAACCTCAGAGTTACAAACACCAGAGTTATGAACTGACTAGTCGACCACACACCTCATTTGGAACTGGAAGTACGCAATCAGGCAGCAGAGACCAAAAAAGCAAATACAATACAGTGCTGTGTTCAATGTAAACTCCTTTAAAAAAAAAAAAGTTTAAAAAAAGATTAGACAAGGTAAGGAAACTCTTCAGTGCTTGTTTCATTTAAATTAAGGTGGTTAAAAGCAGCATTTTTCTTCTGCATAATAAAGTTTCAAAGCTGTATTAAGTCAGTGTTCAGCTGTAAACTTTTGAAAGAACAACCATAATGTTTTGTTCAGAGTTACAAACATTTCAGAGCTACGAATGACTTCCATTCCTGAGGTGTTTGTAACTCTGAGGTTCTACTGTACATACGCAACCTGCTCTACATCCACTTCCCTTTTCCCTGCTGAACCCAACAGGGGAGTGAAAAGCCGATACCAACCCTACCTCTGATTGTTGTACGATTACCTCTTCTCACATGAGTAAAACAAGAAGAAGTTGATATCTGTGTCTTGTTAACTTGCGGATGGGCTAGTTGCCAGCTCTACATTTAAATATTGTGAGGAAACATGCATGCGACACTTACCTGAGGTCCCTTCCCCTTCATTGGACTCGTCTGTGTTCAGCTGGTGACACCGGCTAGAATCATGAAAGGTATCTCTATACAGTCTGTGGAAGCAAGCCTCCAGCCTGGATCAATAGACTTGGGTTAGCAGGGCTCCTGTTAGTGCTCTAAAAATAGATATGTAGGCAACTCTTGAAAGTTGTGGCTCGGGCTCTGAAGCTCCCGCCACCCCATCCCTAGGCTTCACAGCCCACAGTCCAGCCTGAGCCACAACTTCAAAGTGTTGTCTGCACAGTGATTTTTAGAATGTTAGCTTGTGTCCCACTACCCCCAAGACCATCAACCTGACTGCAAGGCTCGTGTCCGTGAGCTGTGTAAACATATGTGAAATGGTCCTGGCTCATGGCATGGCTGGAGCCCTCCCCCGATGTTGATTTCACACGGCACTGCTGCTGATCCCTATCTTATCCCTTTACCTGCATCCCCCATGCAGTCTGTGCGTAGCTGCCCATATTTCTATGGCTGGTCTGTGCTACACCTGCACAGTCTCTTCTCCCCACAGGCCCAGGGGATCCGATGCTTCCTGTCTACCCCAAGCGGGAATGCATCTAGTACGTGGAGTTCCATGGTGGGTTGGGCAGTTGCACACAAGGGAGAGCTGCTTATTGTGTCACTGTAACTGGGCGCTTATGTCAGCCAAAGACAAATTTGAGCATAGACACCTACGCCAATAGGTTGACGCAAGGTGACTTATGTCAAGCTAACTTTGTCGTGTATGCTGTTTAGCAAATTTTTACCCCTCCTCATTAAACCTGTCTGTTCTCTTTAGTTTCCAAATGGAGCTCTCTGCAGAGTGTTTTTGACACCTCCTATAAAGTATGCAATCTTATAAGAAATACATGGTATTAAAGCTTGCTAAATTTGAGATACCTTTCTGAAAAATGGTCAGTCTTCTTTCCCTCTTATGAGATCAAATCTGTCGTTTCTTTTTTTAATGCTGTTTTGAACAAATAGCAAAAATTACAAGAACTGCCACATTTTTTTCCTACTGCTTTCCAACTGTACCATCTGATGGTGTGACTTGGGAAAGGATGCTAAGAGCAGTCGTGTTTACATCTTTCTCACAGTGCATAATTTAACTTTCAGAAATATAAAATAAGACAGCAGAAATATTTTTACTTGGTCTTACAATGTCCAAAGTTGTTTCTTACTGTTTTTATTTGAAGGCACTAGACACAAACCTGGCTGCCTTAACCACTGCCTTTCAGAGCTACAGCTGAGAAAATCCGCTGCCAGGAAGAAGTGAATAGAACTAACAAGACTATTGAGCTGGCCAACAGATTAGTGAAAGGTCTGGAGGTGAGGTCCTACAGGGCAGGCTAATGAAGCAGCCTACAGAAAGCATTTCTTTGTTATACACTACTGATCTGGCAATAACAGAGGCACTTAGCAAAGAACCTGATGAGCTGAAAAAATTATGTCATTATCATTCATTTTTTTCATAATAGAAGCATGTTTTTGACCTTTACATTTTCTTATATTTTGCTTCACTGTGGTATATATTAACTGTAAGATTACCTAGTAACTAACATATCCAAGAACATTAAAAGAATGGATCTAGTGAATCTTAGGTATTGACCATGACGATGATTTAATAAGATGCCATCGCTTTATTTGCAACAATTAAACAGTGCTAATGATACTGCCCTTGCTTGGGGTACATACAGAATAATAGTTTGGGCTACTTAGTTAAGTAATATGATAATTCTCTAATTAGCTCTCTGAGATGTGCAGTCAGTGGGTATTATTTGAGAGAGAAAAAATAATGGCAAACCCATGAATTATCAAAAATCCATACTGTCTGTTGATTCAGTTTGGCTCAGGGGAATCCATATTCACTGATGGATTTTTCATTCATCACCCATCTAGATTTTTACCTTATATATTTTTTTCAGATATTTTATTCCATGTTAAAATTCATTTGGGGAATCTCTTGCTATAGTTTACTGGCATTATGGGTGTTGTGCAATTTGAGCCAGTCGTTTGAAGCTGACTTAGATAACCAAATATGTGGACCTTCAAAAATAAAAGATCTATTTGTTATTACGTAAATTTATATTGCTCAGTCTCTCTGGCAGAACTTAAAATAAAGCACAGCATTTCTAGAAGGATTGATTGCCTGAAGGAGAATGCAAAAGGCCCACTGTTCCTGTTTAAAGAAGCAAAATCAAATAATTTAAAATGTTAACATCCCAATTGAATTGAAAGTATAGTATATTTTAGTGAGAAACTAATGCCTCTAAAATTAAACCACATACATAATACAGAATAATAAAGGATCTAATACAGCAGACCTTTCAAAATTATTGCAATAAATGGTTATTCTGGAGCATCAGATATTATTTTCTTCCGCCTAATGTCTCATATTGTTTGGTTCCACCATGACCCCCTGCTGTGGTTGACAAGCACTGGAATAGCAACAGAGAGATGAAAAGGGGAGGCGTATAATGGAATATAATCTAAAGGAGGAGATGGAGATGAAAGGAAAGAAAAGGTGAGTTGTTCACTAGATGAAGATGACAGTCAGGTGAATTTTAATGGCAAGTCCTTCACCAGGCACCTCTCAAAGCAACAGTTCAGTGAAGAGACTGGATAGCTCAAGGGATTGGTGGTGGGATACTGAGTCTATCACCTGTACATAATTGTATCAAATTCAATCAAGGTCAGTAATGACCCAAAGCTGTTACCTTTGGATGGTTGTTGCGTGGCCTGTATGAAGTGAATACTCTTAGACCATATCCCTAGAGAGCAAGAGGATTGATTTCTTTTCATCTTAATTTTTGCTGAGAACATATTATTTTATTTGCTTTATGCCAAAGCCCTTGCTGCAGTCATAGTTGCACATTGACCTGGCAAAGACTAGAAAGGTAATCTTTCCCAAAACTCCCTTTGAGCAAGTGCTACATAAGTGCTACATAAGTGGATCTTTCTATTACGTTAATATGTGTACTGGTTTTTTTTAGACTAAATGGAATTTCATCCTGAAAATCATTAGTATACTAACAAATAACCAGTGCTTGTGTTTTCTCTTCTAATTCCTGGTGGAAAGTACTGAATGCACAGTCTTGGAAGCTGAAGTTGTCTAGCCACAGGAAAAGGAACACGGGATCAATTGTGCACCAGTTGCAGTCAATAGCAAGTCTCTTATTGACTTTACTGAATGCAAGATCAAGCCCTGAAACAGCCAATGGCAGTGTAAGTTTCCCCTGCCACTCCACCAGTGTCCCTGAGCCCTGACACACAAGATCATCTCTAGGGCCGAAAAGTTAGTTCTGTCTCTGTATCCATTCCGTCTTTGGCCTCTGATTGGTGCCAATAATGCTGTGGTCATCTGCCTGCTAATCACAGAACTGAGGCCACCAACTCATTCCATATAAATCACCAAACAGCCATTTTCAACAACTTTTCCACCACTAATGCCCTGAGTTGATTTTTCACAAGTCATCTGGATATCAGAGATATTACCAATCCCCAAAGCCAACCAGACTCAAGATGAAGCTTTAAGCCCTTCCCTAGAAAGTCTTGCATCTATGCTGCATAGCTATCCCTCTACTACTATGCTATTGACTGGATCTTGCCCCCCCGCACTGCCAAAAGCAACCTGCTTTTGAGATCAACATAATGTTGAACACAGGATATTTTGTGCAACAGAATTGTTTGAGGCTTGCTATGTGCAAACTCCAAACTATTTGTCTTGTTTCTAACACGTGAGAGTAACCCCACATGCTCCCAGAACAATGAGGACTTCCTTTCAGCAATTTGTTTGTAAACAATTAATTAACAAGGCTCTTTCATCCTTGTATTCTAGTCCAAAGATGTCAGATGGGTTCAGTCAGTCCCTCAGGATCGTGAACAAGAGCAAATTCTGTGTGGAGATATGCTCCGACCTGCAGCTTTTATTTCTTATGCTGGTTCATTTGCAAATAGATATTGGCTAGTTCAAAACCTGTGGATGCCTTACTTGGCAAACTAGAGGCTAAGTCAAGACTTGCACACGCCTTCGTAATTGAAGTGCTCATACTGTTTATTTTTTTAAAAGTACAATTAATCAAAAAAATCCAACATCTGCTGTATTTCCTTTTTTAGCTGTTGACTCACTATGTAGCTTAACTCTACTTTCTGCAAATATCTCATTGTATAGGAAGGTACATTTGGAAATAATAAATCAACAAAGTGCACTCCTGAACAAGAGCAAATGAGGTCGCTGGCTAGTGCTTGCTGTTGTTTGAAACATATTCACTAGCTGATGTGGGCTAGACATGCAGACTAACCCACAGACCTTGGGGAAATGATTTGCAACCCAGGGCAATTGTCAGGTCCGGCCAGGATTCTGCTGAGTGCTGTGGAGAGAAGCTTCCCTGCTGCTTGCATGAGGGGGACAGGCTGTTAATACTCTATTCTTGTCCCTCCGCTGTGCACCAGTGCAGCACAGAGCAAGATTTAGTGTTCAGTTATAACACTGGCTTCATGGTGAATGCTATAGTTAAGGTTGCATTGAGACGTCCATCTGAACCTGCTGTTGTCTCATGCGCATAACTTTCCTTCAGATGAAAATTTCCTTTACATCTGAAATTTTTCATGCTTGGTTTCAGTTGAAATGTGATTTTTTTTTTTTTTTGCAAGCCTGAGTAAAAACCATTCATTGGTATTGAATTATGCAAGGATGGGGAAAAAAGGTGTTTTTTCTATTGTAAAAAAGTCTTTTTTGCACATTTATGACTCACAAAAAGCTAAATGTTACAAGCTGAAACTTTCCAGGTGGCTAGTTTTGACTGAGGGCCAGTCTCCAAGCTAATTACAAAGAATGAGAAAGAAAGAGCGAAATAAAAAGTTACATATAGTGTTTTATATGATTAACTAATTTGTTTGAGATGTTTCTATTATGACTCCCTTAGCGTAAGTTTAAAGTAATAAGCTTATTTAAGATATTATAAAATATTATAATTACATAATACCAGTGTTTTGTGCTGCAATTTCACTGTGGAGTTCCATACAGTACCTTTTGTCTGTGAAAATGTGGAAGCTCACAGTGAAAGCAGTATAGTAATTAGGGTTTTGTGAATCATGTGCTTTGACCAGAGAGAGTGCTAGGCACAACTCAGGAGAGTGCAAAGTTGGCCTTAGACTGCTGTCTGGGGCTGTCTGGATGCCAGGCTGGCCTCAGTAAATTAGAGCAGTCTGGGGGCTACTCTAAATTATTATTCAGGCTCCCAAGAACATCAAGGGACCATCCTAGCAATGAAGGACTTTCAGTGTATAAAGAACCATTCCTCCATTTCCCCAGATATACTCTTTGCAACAATGGGTGGAATAGTGGGTGCCAAAGGAACAGTAAAGTAGCTCTGTGCTACCCACGGATTCCCTCACACTGGAGGAATCCTCTGGGGCAAGGGTAATCAATAGGCAGACTGTGGACCAAATCTGGACCACCAGACGCTTTTGGACAGACCACAAAATCTTTTTATTCTCTTATTCTTATTCTTAATTTTATTTTTGTATTATTTTTTTTTGGAGTCTGGACCTTGACCAAGAAATTTAGACCTTGACAAAAAATAATTGATTACGTCTCCTCTATGGGCTGGTTAAGCCAGTGTTAGATCAACTTTGTGCTAATACAGGGCAAAATTTGGGCCTGAATCTCCCTTTTTTTTAAAAAACATGGGAATAAAATATACACATTTATATTAATGTAATAATGTTCAGGCCATAATTTTAAACCCTCTACAGTCAGGATGTACAAAAAGCAGAGGTCTTCATCATAACGTGCCCATGTGGCATGTGGAGAGCTAAATTCTGCTCTGTTATACCACCTTAAGCCTGCAGTAACGTATTTGAAGACACAGGATTTCTTATAGCTGTGAGACAGCGGAGCTGAGAGTGGAAATTGGCCCACCAGGTGCTGATTATACAGCTAAAGGTTTAATATAAGTGACTACTCTTCTGCCCTTGTACGTATAACTCTAAAATACTTCAATGAATGTTACACAGACAGTCAAATTGTTTTCCATATGTGCAGCACTGGAGAGTTGAGATCACTATGAAAATCTTAATTTGTGTATTCCCTGTCTTTTGACTGTTTAAAATTATAACCCAAGTTCTTACATTCATGTGTTGATTCGTACAAAGTTAAGAAGCATGCTGCATTTTTTTCCTGTTGATGCAGTTTTTTCTTTACATGCATTACAAATATGTGTGAAAAGATATTGTCACACACAAGCCATTGAAACTAGCAATTTAAAAGTTAACCTTTATTACTTTAGGTCCCCATTCCAATGACAGAAGGTCTTGCTCCAATCTCCATGCTGACGGATGATGCAACAATTGCTAAATGGAACAATGAAGGCTTGCCCAGCGATACACGTCCACACAAAATGCCACTATTCTTACAAACGATGAACATTGGCCTCTATTGATTGACCCCCCGCTCCAGGGGGATCAAATGGATAAAAAGCAGATATGGCTCAGATTTGAAAGTCGTCCATTTGAGTCAGGCAGGATAAAAGCTAGTTGGCAGCTATCAGAATTAGTAGGAATAGAAACATTTATTTGTTGAGCTACTAAAGTGGTGCGGGGGCAAATTTTATCCTGAACTGTTTTCTTTATATCCCAGGAAGCATTAAAAACTCTACTAAACTGTTTTCTTACTGTAAGTATATCAAAGTATCCAGTGAAATAACTAACTGAGCTGTCTATTAGCATCTTCAGCATTGTGTCCATGTCTCCCCCGACCCCTGTGGATTTTTACAGGTATGTTGATATTATACAGCAGGTAGTTGTTGCTGGAGATCCTGTTTTGATAGAGAACTCGACGTAACCATTGATCCTGTACTTAACCAACTACTTGGAAGGCATATGCTAAAGAAAGGAAGGTAAATCAGTTTGTTATCATGTCATCAGCCATCTCTCCACTTGTGTTTATCTATATTTAATGGATCTTTTCATCAAAGTTCTCTAGCACATGTGTGATTGGGTGTGCTACCATCTGGGTACTGCAAGGCCCCTGAACTGTTGGGCCCAGCTGCATCTTCCAGCTGCTTAACCCTTCCCTGTGTGGCTTTACACGCATGCACACCTGACAGGGGAAGACTAAAGTTTGGGCCAGGTTCTATCTGCACAGTCCTGGCTGTACTACCCGGGGACCTTGTGAGACCCAGATGAGTAGTGTTCCCCACCACACCATGGAATCTTCCTCAATTCCCTACTGTAGCACCGGAGGGGTTATACCAACCTGTGTGCTGCCGCATGGGTCAAAAATAGGCCACATTTAGTAATGCTCCTCTCCCCAAGAGGAGGAGTGGCTGGAAGGGATCCATATCCTCCACTTTATTAACCTGATTTCTTTATTTCACTATTTTGACATAGGGAGCTATCTCCCCTTCCATTCAAGTCATGTACCCACCTCTCTGAGATAGAGACATGCTAATATGAGTGGGTTTCTCAGCTATTCACTCCCCTTTTAGTCTAGTGGCATTTCCCCCTCCTCCCCATTATAATCCTGAACCCTTTCCCTCCCTCTGGTTTAGCTGCACCTACATCCCTTTGTGCAACTACCAGGGATTCTCCCTTCCATCCCATGGCCCTGCTGGAGAATGAGAATATCCCATCTCTCATGGTCATTCCCTCTATTGCCCAAGATTGTTTCTAACTATAGGGATCATGCACGCTAGCTTGTTACGTTACCTGGCTTGTCTAATCTCTTTAAATCATGCAACCCTGGGAAAGTTGCCATAATGCAGCTCTTACCTACAATTTAGGCAAGAGAGAACTATTAATGGAATAGCATAAAATTCTTTCAGTTCCTTTTCTCTGCTCTTTAATCATACTGGGAGAAAGTAGTTAGTGAGCCACAGTAATGAATTCCTGACTCTTGAAATTTAGTTCTAATTACAGCAGCTGTGAGAGCCCTAATCAAACAGGTCAAATTGAGGAACAAAGTAGAGTCATCACAATCCCCACATTCCTGTCAGGTTTCAGAGTAACAGCCGTGTTAGTCTGTATTCGCAAAAAGAAAAGGAGTCCTTGTGGCACCTTAGAGACTAACCAATTTATTTGAGCATGAGCTTTCGTGAGCTACAGCTCACTTCATCCTGTCCTGATCCTTTCACCTTTTTTCTCTTGTTATCTTAATTTCCCCACCTAACTTTAAATCTTACTTCTCAGATTGTCTACCTTTTGAGAGCAGCCTTCCTGAAGGCTAGTCTACACTGGGAATGCTAAAGCGCTGCCATGTCAGCGCTTTAACGTGGCTTGGGTGGTCGCGGCAGAGCTCTCCCAGCTCTTTAAAAAAACCACCTCCACGAGGGGCGCAGCTCCCAACGCTGGGGCACTGTCTACATTGGCGCTTTACAGCACTGAAACTGGCTGCACTCAGGAGGGTGTTTTTTCATGACTCTCCCACAGGGCAACTACATGCAGAATCCTCCTTATGCTGACTACTGATACTGGTGTGCAGCAGCTCAGAGTGGAAAGGCAGCTTTAATTTCTCACTCCCTCGGGAGGCATTTGATTCAAGAAGGGATTTCCTGGTATGTTGAGACTCACAAAGTTACTGCTACTAATTATATTTTGGTTGCAATTCTGAATGTGAATGACTTTTGAAATGCACACTTTCTGTTCCAATACACGCTACAAGTCTCTTTCGGTCTTGTTGAATAACTGAGCCAGGCATCCCATTCACTTTTCAGTCAAGCTACTTTCCCTCTCACTCACATTTTATTTCTTCAGAAGTACAATTATTTCCTGCTGTCATGTTCCTTTCCTTCACCTCCACTCTCCCCACCTGCATACAGTTATATCAGAGTAGGGGATAAGGAATGTAAGTTTCACCCTAAATTCTGGCTGATCCACCACACACAGTTTGCAAATCCCCATTACAAAAGCCAGGCCCAGAACACTTTAATCAATTTCACTGTTACTCAAGCTGATTTAGAAGATCAGTTGTTGGCACACGTTGTCAATTTGGGAACACCAGACTTAGAACCCTTCAAGGTGTGTATGTGCATTACTGTAACATTTCTCATGTTAGTTATTGCTCTTTAGAGTGACATATAATCAGTCACCCTAATGTAAATGAATGTAATTTAATTTTTTAATTAATTTTTTTTAATTAATAAAGAAAGAATGCATGGTTTCAAAACAATAGAGACTTTATTTCCTTTGCCAGCTGTGATCAAAGCAGGGAGGGTGGTTGGCTTACAGGGAATTAAAATCAACAAAGGGGGTGGATTTGCATCAAGGAGAAACACACACAACTGTCACACCATAGCCTGGCCAATCATAAAACTGATTTTCAAAGCCTCTCTGATGCGCAGTGCGCCTAGCTGTGCTCTTCTAATCGCCCTGGTGTCTGGCTGCTCAAAATCGGCCACCAGGCAATTTGCCTCAACTCCCAACCTGCCATAAATGTCTCCCCCTTACTCTCACAGATATTATGGAGCACACAGCAAGCAGCAATAACAATGGGAATATTGGTTGCGCTGAGGTCTAACCTAGTCAACAAACAGCGCCAGCGAGCTTTTAAACATCCAAAGGCACATTCTACCACCATTCTGCACTTGCTCAACCTATAGTTGAACTGCCCCTTACTACTGTCCAGGCTGCCTGTGTAAGGCTTCATGAGCCATGGGAGCAAGGGGTAGGCTGGGTTCCCAAGGATAACTATTGGCATTTCAACATCCGCAATGGTAATTTTCTGGTCTGGGAAGTAAGTCCCTTCTTGCAGCTGCTTTAACAGCCTGGAGTTCCTAGAGATGCGAGCATCATGCACCTTTCCCGGCCATCCCATGTTGATGTCGGTGAAATGTCCCTTGTGATCCACCAGTGCTTGTAGCACCATTGAGAAGTACCCCTTGCAGTTTAGGTACTGATTGGCAAGTTGGTCCAGTGCCAAGATAGGGATATGCCTTCCGTCTATCACCCCACCACAGTTAGGGAACCCCATTGCAGCAAAGCCATCCACTATGACCTGCACATTTCCCAGAGTCACTACCCTTGCTAGCAGAAGGTCACTGATTGCATTGGCTACTTGAATCACAGCAGCCCCCACAGTAGATTTGTCCACTCCAAATTGATTCCCAACTGACTGGTAGCAGTCAGGCATTGCAAGCTTCCACAGGGCTATTGCCACTCACTTCTCAACTGTCAAGGCAGCTCTCATCTTGGTATTCCTGCACTTCAGGGCAGGGGAAAGCAAGTCACAAAGTTCCATGAAAGTGGCCTTACGCATGCAAAAGTTTCGCAACCACTGGGAATCATCCTATACCTGCAACACTATGCCATCCTACCAGTCTGTGCTTGTTGTCCGGGCCCAGAATCAGCGTTCCACTGTATCAACCTATCCCACTTCAGCCATGATGTCCCAAATGCCACATCCCATGCTTTCAGGAACATCTGTGTCCCTGTCCTCCTCACAATCATCCTCGTGCTTATGGCTCCTACCCAGGTTCTGCGCATACTGCAGGATAATGCGTGAGGTGTTTACAATGCTCACAACGGTGAGCTGAGCTGGCTCCATGCTTGCCGTGCTATGGCGTCTGCATGGTAACCCAGGAAAAAAGGCGTGAAACAATTGTCTGCCATTGCTTTCACGGAGGGAGGGAGGGGAGACAGACGACATGTACCCAAAACCAATGTTTTTGCCCCATCAGGCATTGGGAGCTTAACCCAGAATTCCAATGGGCAGCGGAGCCTGTGGGGACTGTCGATGCTAGCCATGTATTGAGGACGCACTCTGCCGACTTAATGCGGTTAGTGGGGACATACACAATCAACTTTATAAAATCTCTTTCTAAAGGTTGACATCTATAAAATCAACCTAATTTCGTATTGTAGACATACCCTAAGTTCCACTGACTTTAAATAAGCCTTAGGTCCTAAGTGTCCAAGTCACTTTTGAAAATGGGACTTGAGCTGCTAAGTGACTTGGACACTTTTGAAAATGTTGCCCTAAAGCTTCCCGCCCAATGGTGTGGACACACACCAAGTCTGAATGCTGCCAATTGAGCACCGTGGTGGCAACACTCTAGTTATGTTTGAGATGGATATGTCATGTATAAGCTTATCTTGGAATGCTCCTTTTGAACTGAAATATTTTATGCTTGGTCTCATTAAAAAGGATTTTTTGGAGGTGGAACAAATACAAATTTTATAGTCATAAAAATTGTGGCATCCATTTTTTACTCTAGAATAACTGACGATAACTGTGTTAGTACTTTGGCATTGGCATGCACAGAATCCTCACTGAGGAAGCCACACTTTGATAATTGAGAAATAATGGAGAAAGGGATAAAGCAATGTAACAAGTAATGAACGCATCGAATGGCTCTTGTGAACTGGGTCATGAAAAATGCCAAGGCAGAACCTATGAGCATAGCCTGCACAACTCCTTCCCCAGCAGCTTCTCCGCAACAAGTGTGGGATTCTGCTGGCTGGGAGTTGGAGATATCAGACCACGGAAGGGGCCTGGGGAACTTTCTGTAGATAGCATAATCCTTTCAGAACCCCACAGATTTGTCACAGATAAGTGCTGAGAAGTTAGTGCTCCCAATCTACAGTTTGTACTCACTGCAAAGTTGCAACTGGAGACCAAGGACCAATGCCAGCTAGGTCACCAAGCTGCTTCTGCAGCTGTTGGTGGGGCAGGCATGCCACATGAATTCCCTCAGACTGACATTTAGGCCCATGATTCTTTGCAAATCATAAAGGGTCTGTACTCGTAAGCCACATGCCAGGCTAGGTCTGCTTAGCTACTACCCCTTTAAACCAAGGAGATAATGCCTCAGGTTTTCCCTGGCTTTGAAGCTATTAATGTTGTGTGTGAGTTCTTCTCTCTTGTGCATGTTTTTGCCTGAAAGAGGATGACATGACTAGTGTGTGGTACACACAGAAATAATAGCAAGATATGGTCAGACATAAATCTGGATGTTCAACTCACATTTATTAGGATGGAATCTATAGCCAGTAATTAGCTAATTTTTCTGATTTAAATCTGTTTAATAATAATCAGAAAAAGGTCAGAATTTATACATTTTCTTTCTTTTGATGTTAATCCAAAACTTAATTACTAAAATCTAGGTTTATAAGGAAGGTTTAGGAGATCAGTGTATTTGAAGCAAAGAGATGCAATATTTCCTATGTTAACATTGTTTGATATATAGATTTGCAAACTAGCCATCTTCATTTCAGTCTGAACTCACAAAGCAGCAAAATTATTTTAAAATTGAGTTGAAAATGCTTGAGGATGAATTGCTGGCACGCCTTTTGGCTGCCAAGAGTAATTTCTTTGGGATACACTTCTGGTTGAAAAGCTGGAAACAACACTACACACAGCAGCAGAAGTAGAACTAAAGGTAAAATATGAAAAGAATTAGATCAGCAACAATAATGATCATTTTGATAAGATGAAAATGGCTCTTTTTGATCAAAACCAGACGTTTTTCTTTCATAATTATACTTATTGCATCACCTCTTTTTTCAGCATATTAATCTGTGAGGATCTCAGTGTGTTTCAGAGATTCTTTTTAATAGCTCTTTTCCGTGGGTAACAGCCTCAGTTACTTGCATAAGTGAAACTGCATGTATATGTAGTGTAGTAGAATCTCTCTATAATTTGTACCCTGATAATTCTAAAATGTTTTAATCACAATGAAATCCTTTTATAAATTCAAAATAAAAGCTGTAAGAAGAAGAGAATTAGATCGATGTTTTACATTTCACATGTGACTGTTAACTGAAAATTAGCTTTTCTTTGGCACATCTCTTTTCATAGTTTCTTATGAACCAAATGCTTACTGATATTTTTCTATGTTGTTTGGTTTAGAATTATGTTGAGATTGCACTGTATTGAGTTATTGGTTGGTTGACATTGCTCAATCATAAAACTAAAGGGCCAGATTTTTAAAGGGATTTAGGCACCGATACAGATAGGCAGGTAGTGGGTTTTTCAAAAAGCACCTAGGCACCTAACTCCCAAGGGCCTGAGGAGATTAGATAAAACAACAGGAGGGAACAGTGCAAGAATTACTCCAGTGAAATGCAGGCAGGCAGATTCAATCCTTGAGCTGTTTTCTCTGGCTCTAAGTAGTCAGAACTGACTGTAAAAACATATGTCCAGTATGGAAAACCCTTTCAGTGGATGCATAATGAACCTCATGCAAATTGAGGAACTCAAGAAGGTAACAGGAAAGTGATGAATGCCATACACATTTTGGAGCTCTATATTAATTTCTGCTATGCTGATGCACATCACTGGATCTCTTGTGCAAACAGTGCTAAGTATGCAAACCAAGAAGCTAATGTTAGAAATCATTGCATTTTAAAGTCATGGTTCATATGCAGTTTAGAGAGAAATATTACATTCATAAGTATGAAATATCATGTTATATCAGTAATAAATACGTAGCACTTACATCTCTTTTTCATCTGCAAAGTGCTTTACAAACTAATTAATTCATCCTCAGTTTGTCCCTGTTAGGTAGTAAAATACGTAGTTCACCCCTGTTTCACAGATAGGGAAACTGAGGTGGTGATTAAGTGACTTGACCAAAAAATCTGAGGATATCAGCATTCAAGCCAGATCAGAATACAGAGACACTATTATCCCATCCCTTCGCCAACTCAGAATAGATAACATCAACAACCAACTGCAGAAATGTCTCGGAACGTTAATCATGTGACAGTGTCTTTTTAAAAGGGAGACGCTTACTTCTGAAGGTCTTCCTTAGGTGGAGAGGGTTCAGTAAGTGCTGTGAGACTAGACAGAGCTGAAAGCTGTGACCCCAGCTAGGCTACTTTTCCGTCAGGCTTGTCTGAGCCCTGAAGTCAGAGGGAAGAATGAGAGAATGTGACTGGAGCTGAGTACCCTGTGTGGATGCATCCTGCCTGGACTCTCCTTAGGGGGCTGTGAGTAAGATGTTCCCGAGGAACCCAGTAAATTGCAAATCTGCACATTAGCTGCAGATTTGTATTTGTCTTACTGTGAGGTCATCTTTACCCGTCTCCTAGATAACTTTAAACTAACATACATCAGTGCCAAAGTTTCCCCTGTAAAAATCCTCAGGAAGCAGCCTATATTGATGAAACAGCGGTAGATAGCAAACATTCAATTAAAAGCCTCTTTCAAAAGAAGCCATCAAATAAACTAAAGCATCAGAACTCTTTATAAACAGGTTGTTGGGACAGACTGGAGTTTAAAAGAACCTTTTAGAATACTTGTTTTTAAAAATGGTTGAGTGTGAATCCTTAGGAAGAGAGTTTAGCTGAGACTTGTAAAGGAACCAGGGAAGGGGTTGACTCTAACTCTGCAAAAATTCACATTGGGGGCCTGATTGTCCATTTCTATGGACCTTGTGCTGTCATTTACAGCAGTGCAAAGTTGGAATGGTAACATTTCTACCACTTACTTTTCACTGGTGTAAATGACTACGCAAGGTGCAGAGGAATAGAAACACAGGTCCTTGTTGCCTCGTTTCTACAGACTAGCAGTGCCTCTTACAAAATGTGATCAGCTCTGCCTGGAATGAGTTTAGCTGTTTCACATAGGCACTGACATCTTCCGCCTGTCATTCTTTTGGTAGCTTCATGCCTTTTCTCAAGAGATACAATTACATAGTGGCTATTAATGCAAAAAGGGAAATCCTGAAATCCTTAGTCATTTTTTACCATGACATCACTCAGACTACTAAGGACTGAGTAAAAAATGATGACGGACTTGAGGATTTGTCCCATTTTGACCAGTTTGACAGTATTCTTCAGTTAAAATTATGTTAAGAGAGCAAGGGGAGGTGGTGGACAAAGCTATTATAAAATAGATTTATGTTGCTTTCATAACAAAACTGTTCTCTGTATAAAGCTAATGTGTGTGAGTCTGCGTGAATGTCATGTTCCTGCAGATGTTCTAGCATGATACAAGCAGCTGCATTTGCTATGGACATATATAGTAGCTGGATACTTTCTGTGTCGTCTCTCTATTCTCAGTTCACAATACCCATTGAGGGAAAGTGATCACTGATTTATTTTCTTTCTTTCTTTTAAAATGTTTGAGCAGTGAGAAACAAATGGGTTGAAATTAAATATTTGCGACTCAATCCTGCAATGTCCGCACTCAAAACTCCATTGCCTTATTGGGAGTGCTGCATGTAAAACAATTTTCGGCTGAGGCCCTTTGAATTTCTAATGCCCTAAAATGATTTGAAAAGTAACTGAAGCAGGGAAAAGAAGTTCAGGGTGTTCTTAATCTTGTGGCCTCCTCAAGGACCTGATCCTTCAAAGAGTGAGCACCTCCTGCTGGGTCTGAGTGCTCTCAGCTCTCATTGACTGTCATGGGAGTTGAGAGTATGTCACATCTCAAACCTTGCAGAATCTAAGGCTCTCAGAACCTTCCAGAAACAGACCCAAAGTTGTTGCTACTTCCATCATTTGCAAACCCTCTGGCTTCTCCCAAGGCCTCTGTCGTAATGCTGCTCACTGAATCCAGTCAGGCCAGGTCCAGCTCTTCACACACAGTTTCTGTATCTCTCACATATTGCAGATTTTGGAAGCAAAAGTCAACAAAGTGAAGATCAATGAGGCTCGTGAGCATTATCAGCCAGTAGTGGCAAGAGCTTCCCAGGTCTATTTCCGCAAGGATAAGCTGATTAAAATCAATCCAATATATCAGTTCTTGCTCAAGGTTACGATTTAGAAAGAGATCAATATGTTTGTGTGCTGCTGTTTTAATCTAGTGTTACCATTGGCTTAGACCCTTGTCTCCCTTCTGTCATGGGCTTTTTATGTTGTATTTCACAAAGCAGGGCAGCAGGCAGAATCCTCTGACAATGGGTGTGAGAGGCTGTGATGAAGTGGGACTGTTCTTAATGTTTTCTCTGAATATTGTGGGGGTGCCTCAGTTTCCCCTATGTACTTCTTAAGTATCTAGGTGGTGGGATAAGGGTGTATGAAATTGCAGAACCCTAGAGTGCAGGTGTGTGCAGGGGTCTGGTCACAGAGAATGGCCAACACCCTGTTTCCTGGAAACTGATGGCCAGGCCCTTCCCTCCTGCAAGATGAGAGCTAAAGGGTTGGAGAACAAAAGAATCAGGTGACCTCCTGGCCTGGGAAAGGGACAAAGCCCAGAGGAGGAGGTACTGGAGAGAGTTTCAGTTTCAGGCTGGGTGGTCGAATGCAGGGAAGCCCAAGGCTGGGGTCTAAGCTCCCTGCCCCCCCAGAAGGACTTGACTGAGGGGTCCTGGTTGTACCCATAAGCTCTGTTTTAGACTGTGTTGCTATTGTCCAATAAACCTTCCGTTTTACTGGCTGGCTGAGAGTCATGGTGAATCTCAGGAAGAGGGGTGCAGGGCCCGGACTCCCGCACACTTCCTGACAGAGGGTAAACAATCTGATCGAGTGTGTGACATACTCCACTTTCATTTACATCCGTCCTCGGGGTCTGTTTGAAAGAGACAAGCTTACCTTCACAGCCCAGTTAGCTTTCCAGGTGCGGTATGTCTGTGACAGAGACACCTTTGTATGTTGTTGGGTGGGTGTATGCTCATGCACGTGCCCGCTTAGTCCATGATCACTTTCTCCCACAACACTTTGCTCCATATGTCATTAGGTATGCAGAACTAATCTTACAATGTGCAAGGCCCCCATCTGCTGAGTGTGAGGAGAGATTCTGCTGTAGTGATATCTCCTCCTCCTCTCTTCCCACTGTGGGAGGGAGAGATTGAACTGGTTTGTACATTTACTAGGACTCCATACTGGTGCTTGAGCTGCTTATGCTGAAGGACAGCTCTACTGGGCCTCTGGAGAGTTGGACTTTGGTCCATCAGTGTCACCCTGAGTCTGAGATGCTCCCTGGGGCTGAGTATGCCACAGTACTCCCAGTACTTCCACAGTACTCCCAGACACTCAAAGTTGCTTTCTTAAGAACACAAAAACAATATCATCCCTGGAAAGTTATCCCAGTGAAGAGAGTTGATTTTCCCACTAGCCATCCTGGGAGCAAAATGTGGGAGCTGGATTCATTTTTTAAATTATACTGGGTCACCCAAGGATGGCATGGTTTTCACACACACAGAACACAGTGGGGGAGGAGAAAGTAATTAAGGAAGTGTTATTTACTCCTTCTCATAACACAAGAACTAGAGGTCACCAAATGAAATTAATAGGCAGCAGGTTTAAAACAAACAAAAGGAAGCATTTCTTCATACAAAGCACAGCCAACCTGTGGAACTCCTTGCCAGAGGATGTTGTGAAGGCCAAGACTATAACAGGGTTAAAAAAAGAATTAGATAAATTAATGGAGGATAGGTTCATCAATGGCTATTAGCCAGGATAGGCAGGGATGGTGTCCCTAGCCTGTGTTTGCAAGAATCTGGGAATGGGTGACAAGGGATGGATCACTTGATGATTACCTGTTCTGTTCATCCCCTCTGAAGCACCTGGCATTGGCCTTTGTTGAAGACAGGATACTGAGCTAGATTGACCTTTGGTCTGACCCAGTATGGCTGTTCTTATGAGGCGAGGGAAGAGTATTGTGTAATGTTCTCTGATCTGGTATAAAATGCCTTTTTTTTTCCTTGCACAGCTGGAAATTTCTCTATTATGTCTTTGCTTCTCAACCCAGACATTGCTCTTCTGGGTTCACGGAAGGGGTTGTATGATGGGCACAGGCCTTAGTACCCCTCCCCACAAGCTACACGTTCCTTTTGGAAAAAAAACACAAATGGGGACAGAGGAGAAGGGCCAAGGGCCTATTGGGATATGAGCTGCCATGTCCTGGAGGAAGGTGGTAAATTTAGGAGTGGGGCTTGTTGAACATGTGTTGTGGGGAAGGAGGAGGTTGAATCAGTGCTTAATTTGTGCCAGAGTTTGGCAGGGCTGAGCCCTGGTATCTCTGGGCTTGCTGTATGTATTTTAATGTTAAAAATATTGCTTGAACCCCAGCACCTAATTGCTTGAGCTCCGCACCTCCTTCATTCAAATTGAGCACTGGGTTCCCCATGTGGAGAAGGGGAAAGAGGTCATGAAAGCTGATATTCAGACACTGCTAGTATTTACCAAATCCGAATATCAGTCCTTTAGCTGTGTCTTACCCCAGCTCCTTCTGGGTCACCTACAGGTCACCATTAAGTCTATCACACTGGGAGATGTATTATGGGGTTGATCCAGCAAGATGCTGAGCACCCTCTGCTCTCTTTGAGGGTGCTCAGCACTTTTCAAGGTTAAGCTCTTTATTTTTTAATTTTTTTTTACTTCCTAACTGAACTGCAAAAAAAGGAATGTGCATTCCTGGCTCATGTAAAAAATAAAGCATGTATTTCCTAAAAATTAACTGGAGCAGAATAAAACTTCATTGTCAGAAATGCTAACCATTATAACACATCTAGCATTAAATCAGAGTTATCTACTGGTAGTTCCCTTGGATCATTTGATCAAATTAAGCTCCTAAAATATGGTTCAAAAATGTCATCTTGGTGTAGGATATAAAGTACAAGAATAGGGCAACTAAATTACTGAAAATTTGGGAAAATGAAATGTTGACTCATGTATTTTGACATAATGTAGAAATCAGGAGGTTTGCCAGACAGATCTCTTCAGACTCTGCTTATGCAATATTTGATTTGCACAACTGCTTTATAGATTGCCCACCACCCTGAGCATGAGCAGCTGGGCTTGGGGTAGGCTGCCCTCCAGGACATAGGGAATTCTTCCCAGCCCCCTCAGCAGTTGCTCTGCAGCATCTACTGCAGCCCCAAGGCTTTGGTAGCCTTTGCTCTGATTAACTCTCTCCTTATTCTGGTAGATCCTTGGGTACGTAATCTTGGATCTACTGGCCCTCCACAACTCCTGCATCAAAACCCAGCTAGTAGCCAAGTCTAGGGAGGTCCCCTGTGACTGAACTGCATAACACTGCTGAGCTGACGCCTTCCCCTCTACTTCCACCTTTTGTAAAAAGTCTCTGATTCTTTTTAATTAATTAATTAAGAGCTAAACAAAATAGCTCTTAATTAATTAATTAAGCACAAGCATAGCTTCCTGGAGTCCCCATGCAATGACATAGCCTGCTGTTCAGAATTTTTCCTGGTGTATTCCACTGTCTTACCATGCCAGTTAGTTCCACAGTGTGGGTGTGCTGCCCATATGTCTCCTGTGCTCCAGGATCTGCCCCACTCCCGGCTCTGCTTCCACCTTTCAGTGGCCTGACAAAGTGGAAAGGCCCTGGACATATAAGAGCTGGCTTAATTAAGGAAGTAGGTAGGAGGAAAGCGAAAGCAGGAGGAGGGTGAGGCGAGAGGCAGCAGGGACTGAAAGGAAAGAAACAGGAGATGGACAGATAATTTAACCAGGAGAGTAATTAATCATTGGAACAGTTCACCAAGGTTTGTGGTGGATTCTGTATTGCTGACTATTTTAAAATGAAGATGGGATTTTTTCGAAAAGATCTGCTCTAGGAATTATTTTGGGGAAGTTCTAAAGACAGACTAGATGATCACAATGGCCCCTTCTGGCCTTAGGGTATGTCTACACTACGTAATTAGGTCGAATTTATAGAAGTCGTTTTTTTAGAAATCGGTTTTATATATTCGAGTGTGTGTGTCCCCACAGAAAATGCTCTAAGTGCATTAAGTGCATTAACTCGGCAGAGTGCTTCCACAGTACCGAGGCAAGCGTCGACTTCCGGAGCGTTGCACTGTGGGTAGCTATCCCACAGTTCCCGCAGTCTCCGCCGCCCATTGGAATTCTGGGTTGAGATCCCAATGCCTGATGGGGCTAAAACATTGTCCCGGGTGGTTCTGGGTACATATCATCAGGACCCCGTTCCCTCCCTCCCTCCGTGAAAGCAAGGGCAGACAATCGTTTCGCACCTTTTTTCCTGAGTTACCTGTGCAGACGCCATACCACAGCAAGCATGGAGCCCGCTCAGCTCACTGTCACCGTATGGCTCCTGGGTGCTGGCAGATGCGGTACGGCATTGCTACACAGCAGCAGCAACCTATTGCCTTGTGGCAGCAGACGGTGCAATAGGACTGGTAGCCGTCATCATCATGTCCAAGGTGCTCATGGTCGCCTCTGTGAAGTCGATCAGGAGTGCCTGGGCAGACATGGGCGCAGGGACTAAATTTGGAGTGACTTGACCAGGTCATTCTCTTTAGTCCTGCAGTCAGTCCTATTGAACCGTCTTATGGTGAGCAGGCAGGTGATACGGATTGCTAGCAGTCCTATTGCATCATCTTCTGCCGGGCAGGCAAGAGATGAGGATGGCTAGCAGTCCTATTGTACCATCTTCTGCCTAGCAGCCATGAGATGTGGATGGCATGCAGTCCTTCTGCACCGTCTGCTGCCAGCCAAAGATGTAAAAGATAGATGGAGTGTATTAAAACAAGAAATAGACCAGATTTGTTTTGTACTCATTTGCAAACACCCCCCCCCCATCTAGGGGACTCATTCCTCTAGGTCACACTGCAGTCACTCACAGAGAAGGTGCAGCGAGGTAAATCTAGCCATGTATCAATCAGAGGCCAGACTAAACTCCTTGTTCCAATAAGAGCAATAACTTAGGTGCACCATTTCTTATTGGAACCCTCCGTGAAGTCCTGCCTGAAATACTCCTTGATGTGAAGCCACCCCCTTTGTTAATTTTAGCTCCCTGTAAGCCAACCCTGTAAGCTGTGTTGTCAGTCGCCCTTCTCTGAGTCAGAGCAACGGCAAACAATCGTGCATCTGAGTTGAGAGTGCTGTCCAGAGCAGTCACAATGGAGCACTCTGGGATAGCTTCCGGAGGTCAATACCATCGAATTGTGTTCACCGTACCCCAAATTCAACCCGGCAAGGCCGATTTAAGCGCTAATCCACTTGTCAGGGGTGGAGTAAGGAAATCGATTTTAAGAGCCCTTTAAGTCGAAATAAAGGGCTTTGTCGTGTGGACGGGTGCAGGTTTACATCGATTTAACGCTGCTAAATTCGACCTAAAGTCCTAGTGTAGACCAGGGCTTAGTATCTATGAGTCAGGAGTGGAGACAGAGGGGCAGAAAGTGAGGGAAGAGGAATGGGACAGAGGTTAGATCGCTCAGAAATTTGGATTTAAAGTGCTGTTCTACTTTGAAAAGTAATTAAGGCAAATTCGCACCAGATGTCTCAGTAGATCTGCTCCATGAATGTATCTTGTCACGTCTACTTGTCTGGGTAACAAAATGCATATTCCTTTCTTTTCTTTTTAGCACTACTTCAGGACAACCACAACCTGGCCTCTGTTGAACCATTAATTAAGTTCCAAATGTAGAGCCATTGCTTTCATGAGGTGGCACCAGATGTAACTGAGGGCAGGATTTGGCCTACAGAATCATTAGAACTGGTTACAAGATAGGAAGGAAAGGACCCAACTTGACTTTAAGATCCCAAGTTGAGTTTGCTGACCTGGCAGTTAGGGAAAAAAATCTTTTTTTTACTTGTAAACTGCACAAATTTGAGCGGAAGTCATTGAGCTACACTAAACATGGAACCCTGGGATGACTTTTGTACAGAGCTGATTTTTGGAGCCACATTTTTAACGTTGGCACCCCAGCTGCAAAGTATACATATTTTTGCATCACTACAAGGTGACATTGCATCATGCAACATCGTTACTTGGTAATAATGTATTCTAATGCAGCATCTTGATAGCACAGCACCCAAGTAATAGTGCTTGCTATGTGAATGCAAACTAGAGCACACAAAACTATAAGCTAAACATCCCTCCCCTCATTTGGGGCTCCTAAAACTTTCTGACCCCAGAGCCTCATATTTCCTTACTGCAGCCATGTTCTGTACCTTTGATATATGGTACCCTACCAAATAAAGGAATAATTATAGGCAATGACAGCACTCATCTATCTCCATTTGTCTCTAAATCTTTGGAGGTGCAAACAAAACACATTGGATGGGAGAGACTAGTAATGCTGATGAGTGCTTTAGATCGCTTGATAATCTCTTTTTCTGTTAGCTATTACAGAATGGCAATCAAATACATGCATGTTTGGGGTAGGAACAGATGGCACTTCTGTTATGCAAGGAAGAAATGGGGGTGAGAGGGCAGCGAAGTTGAAAAAAAAATGACCTCCCTCCCTGACTTACTGGGATTCATTGTGTTGCCCTCCTATTACAGCTGACTGTGACTTTTTATTGTCATAAAGATATGTCAGAAGTTAGACAGAGAGACAGAGGATAACCTTAAATCCTTTAGTGCATTTTACCAGGTTTCTCAAAAAAAAAAGGGGGGGGGCAAAAAGCCGACTGAGGGAGTTGGGAAATGTCAGTGAGGCATTACACAAAGAGCTCAATACATTTGTTGACCCCCCCCCCCCCGCAGCTTTAAGATGGATTTAGTTATAGTCATCATAATGCTGTAGGTGCTTTCTTAAAAATAATGTAGATGCTATTGTCTGTCTGCCACTTGGAAAATGTAGCTGTTTCAATGCGCCCCTGCTGAAGTTGAAAAAGACGGATTTATTGAAATGCCTCAAAAATCCATCACCCTGTCAGTGTATTACTTGCCAGCTGAACTGTATCCTTATTCCTGTCTCTACAGCGCCTGGCTTCATTTTTTAGAATATTTTTGTCTTTTCCAAAACAGTTGCTTTTCTTTCTTACCCCCCATTTTGCAAATGGCATCTGCAGTGTTAGATTTGAGGGCTGAGATGAGAGGAGAGCAGTGTTTTGAACTGACTAATTTGTAGGCAAGAAATAAAGCCCTTGTAAGGTGGTCCCGGGGGTGTCTTCCCCATGAACACTCTTTGAAGCTACATGTAATCTGGTGCATTTCAAAGACAAAACATTTCCTATTCTCAAGTATCTACATGAGCCAGGGTTGGTTTACCAGTTTCTGGAGAATAATGACCTCCACCAGGGGCAGGGATGCTCCCGCCCTCCCCTCTCCCCCCAAAACATTCCTGTTCTGTTTGAAAGGGGCAATTGCAGTAAATGGTTTATTTGTCACATTTTTTGCTGCTCTGAAGGAGTGGTGGCTACTAACACTTAGCTGAAATGCTTCCTCAGTAAATTCCAAATGTTGGCAAGCAACATATCCTTCCACAAGACAGTTAAATACTATAGTGGTTTTATGTTTACTTTTGATTTCTATAAAGTAGTCACCAAAAGCTAGCAATCTGCTAACCTTAGATAGTTTGGATTCAGATTTGATAACCATCCAAAAATTTGGTTGCTTAGCTAATCCTCTCAGTTCTGGAAATGTAATATGACATTCCAGTGCTATTTGGTTTTTACTGAGCCAGGAACACCATAAAATATTGTTTCTCCCCACATTTTAGTGTTTCTATCCCTGGTCCCATATAAAAAAGGCACACAGATGGGAGCGAAAAATTAACAGAAAGAGTTAAATGTTTTGAACTTCAAAACAGCTTTAGGTTTGGGGTTTGGTTCAAATTTTGTATGAATGTTCAGGGTGATTTTTGTTTGATTCAAATGGACTTACTCAATTGCTACTTTTTGTCCACTTATCTACTGTGAATTGATTCAACTGCAGTAGGGAACACTTCTATATTTAAATCAACATGTTATGGTACCCGTAGACTGCATGTTTAAAAAACCGGCTGGAACTTGGGATTTGGTCCTGAATGGGGTCCTAAACTCTTACAGATGTAAACAACTGTAGGCGGGGAATTGTTCAGTTAATTACGTAAATGTTTTGTTTTGCAGCTTTTACTTATGAATACAGAAACTGATGCTTGTGAACTTGACTTCTTATTCACCGTTAATATTGACAACAGCTAAAACAGGCTACTGGATTTTCACTCCAGCTCTGCATAGAGTGCAATTAAAGTGTAGTATGTACCCCGGAACCTGGGTAGGCTTGCAAGGAAGACCACAAACATTGTTGTTGTTTTTTTTAAAAATCTGTGCAAATAATTTGGGATTTTTTGCTGTTCAAAATATACATGAATACAATAAAATGTGATCGGTGTGCTTAGGGTTTTTTTCATCTCTAGACAACATGTTTTAGGGATTAATTTTGTGGCATGGATAAAGATATTGAAGGCTCCCCAAAATGAAGGAAAAAAAGTGGTGGAATCAGAATGTCCAAAGAAAGAGAAGTTTTCACAAGAATGGAAAATGAAAAGTTCCCTCCAGAAGCTGATTATGATGTAAGCCAGACGACCAGATCAGATGACATATGGTGTTAGTTGGATTACTAACCTGAACACTTTGAGGAATGGATTTTTTGCCTCCAGACTGTGGTGTTCTTGGATTTCTACCAAATATGAATCATGATAAAATACTAGTAGTATTCATGTTTTTTCTATAGATTTTAAATGTTGGTTTCCCTGAAGTTTTATCATTTGCAACTCTTAATTTATAGGAACTTTGGTGAAGAGAAATTTGGAACCAATATGTAGAGAGGCATAAAACTGAGTATGCAAAATAGTTTTAAGAAAACAGTCCTGCTAGTTTTCATTTATCTCCTGGAGCTGACCCATTGAAAGCCATAGAATCATTAGGTAAGTCCAGGCCAAACATGTCTATTTATGTTGCACAAAAGGGAATGCTTACAACTAACATACTTTCTATTGAATTGGAGTGGAACTCCTACTCATTCACATTAATACCAAAAGAATTCATTGTAATTAATGCTATTACAATTAATATCTCTAGAGAAATAAATAAGGAACCTCCATTATTGTTGAGTACCATCACATTACTTCATGAACTATTTGACATTTGGAAAATATACTCCTTTATGACAATTGTAGTGCTTGACTCAGACAGTGTACAATGCAATTGTTGGTTGCTCTCTGGTGAAAAAATAAAGGGCCAGCATCTGTTTTGATTACATGAGTGCAAGTCGATAGTTTTGCATGAGGAGAATTTGGCCTACTTACATTGATAAGAGACAAATGTATTAATTTCAACTCATCCTTCTTTATGCCACGACTCTCCCCCCCACCACACACACACACACACACACACACACAATTTCAATGTAATGACTACAGGTTAACTCCTTGCACTCTGTATGTACATCGATGGGATGTGCAGCTGCTTAACAGATACCCTAGTCAGTTTATAAAAAGAACAGGAGTACTTGTGGCACCTTAGAGACGAACAAATTTATTTGAGCATAAGCTTTCGTGAGCTACAGCTCACTGCATCGGATCCGATGTAGCTCACGAAAGCTTATGCTCAAATAAATTTGTTCGTCTCTAAGGTGCCACAAGTACTCCTTTTTTTTTGCGAATACAGACTAGCACGGCTGCTACTCTGAAACTAGTCAGTTTATGTTATTTTAGTCAGAAGTTTTTTTATATTTGCCTTTACATTACATTACCAGAAAATGCACTTTTGTGGTATAATTGTATTTTATATGTGTAGTAGGTAGTGATTTCCTTAGTGGAAATTAGTTGGTTTTTCTCCTTCTGGATTGCCTCTTATTGTATCTGCAATTTTGTATTGTAAGAAGCACAAAAGGAGTAAAACATATTAGTCCATCTGATATAATGAAACTCTATTTTGGAGGGATTGTTTTTGTTCTCAGTTTAGTGACTTCTATTATGTGTACAATTTAAATGCTCTGTGCACAGTATGTGATTCTTTGAATTATATTAATTATTTGGGTTGAAGTGATATGATATATTGTTCTGTTTAGGGAGCAAGCTTGAATTTACCACTGACGCCAGAAAACTTCACAGTGTACCTCTGGGTCAAGGACAGGAAGCAGAGGCAGAAATAGCTATGGTAAAAGCATCAAAAGAAGGCCACTGGGTTATACTTCAAGTAAGTCAAAACTCTTCATTTCAACAGTGCTACATTGCAGTGTTAAAAATGGAAGCTTTTCAAAATAATGTGTGTCTAGATAAAACAGCGCTAAATAATGATTACCAACTGCCTTTGTCTCTTCCAGAAGAGAAGCTCAGAACTTAATATCGAGGTCTGAGTGTTAATGGGTCATTGAAAATCACATAAAATGTGAACTGCATCTGCGTTGTGTGGTAGGGAGTTGACTCTAGTATTTTACCAGACACATGCTATTTGATTTACTAATTTATTATCCATAAAAAAAAACCCTTTAGTAAATAAATGTGTAGCAAAAAGAATTGTTACTCTGTGTAATCAGATGAATAGACACAAGCAGGGAAGATTACTGTCATGATGCGGTATATTGTGCTGAACAGATGCACACGATTTTTGCAGATATTGTGTTGTATCCAACTGCTTCCTTACGCCTCAGATTTGCTTGTATCAATAAAATGTTTCATACTTCAAATCAATAGCTCACTGGGAAGCCTATTTCTCTCTCTTACCTCCCCACCCCCTTACCCAGAATATTCATCTGGTAGCAAAGTGGCTTGGCACAGTAGAGGAATTTGTGGAGAAACGCAGTGAAGGAAGTCACCCAGACTATCAGGTTTTTATGTGTGCTGAACGTGCCCCTTCTCCTAAAGATCATGTCATTCCACAGGGAATTTTGGAAAACTCTATTAAAATAACCAATGAGGCACCCACTGGAATGCTGCATAATCTTCATGCTGCACTGGATAATTTTGTCCAAGCAAGTAAAAACATCATAGGAGTTATAAAGTATAAAAATAGGATTATTAAATTTATCAATGTAAAGTCATTTAAAATTGAAAAGTCCCTGACAGTTGCTGCAGGCTGTGAGATAATATAATAGAATAAACTTCATTACATAAAGATCCATTCACAAAATTTTCTTATAGTGGTGTAACTGTACATCAAACAAGAAATTAGATCCTCTCATTCTGAAGCATGAAATATGGCTTCTGATTAAATATATTCCTGTGTCCATGGGAAACAGTTTGCAGACATTACAGATAATTACTGTAGAAATGAGAAATTATTTTGGTGTGGTTTCATTTTGTTCTTTAATTCAGATGCGAGAACATGAATTTTTGTGCCCAGTGGCCACTGGATTATTTTGTATTATTACTGTGTATGGGGTCAGTTCCTCAGCTGGTGTAAATCAATTAACCTTATTGAAATCAATGGGACTATGCCAATTTACACCAGCTAAGAAACTAGTCCGAAGCGTTTTGATCACATGTAATATGAAACATCACTTTGGTTGTACTAGATCATCATCATTTTTCTCTCAACTTGTTTCCATTTTGTAGAATGTGCTTTTAATTAAAACACTTTTATTGATATTTAAAAGATACACAAACACTGATACAGTTAATAATTGCAAGCAACGTTGCATAGACAGGCATAGAAATCAATTAGCTCTTTAACATGAATAGTCACATTAAAGGGAAACCATTAACTTTAATTTTTTGAGAAATTGCCTCATAGCAAAAAAAAAATCTATTTTCTGATAGCTCACATCTTAAATAGTATGGTGTGCAAATCATCTTAGAAAACCCTTTAGAAATTATAATGTCTTTTTTTGTTCCCCTGTTGATGTTTATAGGAGTCTTGTAGCAAGAAAGAAAACAGGTAGCGGACTGTACAGGGGAAACAATGACACAGAAAGTGCCGACAAATGTACAAAGTAAACAAGCTGCAAAAAATAGTGAAGATACTTTTGTCACTAACTTCTGTCAGTTATAGTCATCTGCAGTGTTACTTATAATTATAGGAAGTACAAAATCTTCACACAGAAATTTTCAGATTGATGGAGTCTCTTGAATAAGTGAAATCTCTCTGATTTTTCAGAACCTGCTTGATCAGTGTATCTGTGAACAGGAATTCAAGATTATTCTGTTTTTCACTTTGCTGCTGTCATGCCTTTGTGGATGAGTGGCAGAAATTTGGACTTTGGGGCTAGAACAGAAAGTGCCCTTTTAACAATGGAAACCTCACAATTGCTGACCATGTTCTCTACAACTACCTGGAAGCAAATTCTCAGATTTTTTGCATTTCCTTAAACCTATTTAAGTAAGCATGTGCCATCCCTGACTACTTTGATAAATGTGCTGTACCTAATCCTGTTGTTTCCTGTATGTGCAACACTGGGTTTTTATTTTTAATACGAATTTTAAAGATGATTAACACATTCTACGAAGGATGACTTTGTGCGACCTCTCTTGTGTGACAATTAGAATAGTGGAAATTTTCTGCCCCATCAACTGTTGTTCTGAACCTGACTGGCAAACAGAATTGAATCTTTCTTCACTGAGGGTAGAAATCCCGATACACTAACTACCCTCTGCTCTTTGTCTGAATAATTATTTCATTTCCTTTAGAATCAAACCCTACACTTAAAAAATATCTTTCTTGTAGTAGGTATCCTGGGAAGATCTCTGTTACTTGTTTGGCTAGATTATGTATAGTGGTCATATTACAGACAACTAGGATAGAAGACTTTGTCGCATACAGTTGGAAGAGTATATGCAACCCAATCAGGTAATCAAAGCTTCAGCAACCACAGAAGTGTTTCCAGAGTTAGAGCTCCCCCTGCTGGAAGCTGACACATTTTTATATGTAAACTTAACACTTCTGAAGAATATAATTTTTCTTAAACGTGTGTTATTTGTGATAAGTGCACTGCTGGATCATGATGTGCTATTTCACCTTTCAATTCCCCTGGCTCTTCCATCCATTTTTACGTTGGCAGTGAAAATTATGTCCTTGCATAACATTATTTACCTTAAATCGTTTCATTTTACAATAAAACAGAATCTTCTCCCCATATATAAAAAAGAAAATGTTACAGTAAGGATCCAAAAGGCTAAAGCTTACAATAGTGATTCTGAAGTGTTTTGGACCACTGATTACTATTTTTATAAGGATTCTGCTTAGCTGCTTGTAATTCAATTATTAATGGGTAAATCTCCATAGGGTAGATTAGGATACACCCCTCCCCCCCCCCCAAAAAAAAAAGATGGGTGTGGCTGTTTAGCACCAAATCATTTATGTTAACAAAACTGTTAACACAAGCAGGCTTGTGGGACTTCTGTTGCTTCCTGATTCCAGTTAAGACAGAACTACCCTGCAAAGAGTTCATTCTCAAGATAGTTTCAACTTCCTGCTTTCAGTCTTAGCTGGGAATCAGGAATTAAAGGGACATATGACTATGTAAGATAATTGGTGAAGGAAGTTACCGGAACAGTTAGGAATTGCAGAAAAGATTCCGTTCATCTTTTTTATAAAAATGTTTGGGTCATTTATTACCGTCGTCAGACTGATTTACCTCACCCTGCACATAATCTAGGTTGTGTATTCAGTTCTATGTGACATGGCCTGTACACATCAAGCTTTGGGTTCTTCCCTTTCAAATTCTCAGATGTCAAAGTAAAAATGGAATAGTAATATCAGCTTTTAATAACGTATTACTTTTTAAACATCAAAAACTGTATGGTTAAGTTGACTAAAAATGGATAACTTCATTGTATAACAGCTCTAGATATGCTGAAATTTTAGAGACATCATTGACACACTAGAATAATGTGATATCAAAATGCAGTAGGGATATATCCTTCTGTCTTATATTTACGAGCATCTGCATAGGAATCTAGGAATTGTCAGACTGGATCAGAGCCATGGTCCATCTAGTCCACTGTCCTGTATCCTACAGTTGCTGGAACCAGATGCTTCACAGGAAAGTACAACAAACCTCAGAGTAGGATCTCTCAGTGTGGTATAACCTGTTTCCCAATAAGGTCTCACCCTAACCCATACTGGTTAGATATAGTTTAAGCCCTGACGCATGAGGTTATGTCTGAGTGAAGTTAATGGGACTGGAGTAAAAGCGGAACATCTGTACGTTTTGCCAGGGGAGATTCCCCAGTGATAATCCAGCCTTGCATCCATCCATCCATTGGCACAAAGTTCTATGGTCTGTGGATTTTGGTTTTAAGCAACATTATTTTTTCTCTACCTAGACATCCTCAGATGTGCTCCTCCACTCCTACCCATGTAAGCATCCTGGGTTCAATTAAGGATTTAGCTATTTTAGCTCAAAAGTCTATCTGTCCAATCCATTGATGATTTTTGGTGGTGGTCTTTGATCTCCCTTCAAATATCCAAGATGTCTGCAAATGCATTATAGAGAGGGTTATAATATTTATGGAATTCCCTCAAGTTATAAAATCACATGGTAGGAGTCAGTGGCAGCAAAAGCCCTTTTACGTCATGCTGTACAAGGGAGTTCATTTGTGCACAATTATGACTTTTGTTGTTTAGACAGACACAGATTTTGCACTGAAGTCAATGGGAGTTGTGGGATACAGAATCAGGATCATTCTGATTGTTGTAAACGAGTGGTTCCCAACCCTTCTCTTTGGGATCCCTTTTGACATTGATGAACACTAACCTTCTATTGTGATTCCCTCATCCTACCCCATGAAACAATATATTTGTCACCATACATAGTCCTTTATATCTATTTTTTCTCTCTTCCCTCCTGAACAAGCCACCTGTGCAAAGTGAGTATACAACACTTCCAGATCAGATTGGTGGTGTTTTATACACACCATGCACATATGTAAGTGGCTACACAAAGTGGGAGATAGTGGAGAATCAGGCCGCAGATGTATACAGTGGCAGGCCAAGGCAGTAGCCCACTGGCTCAAACTTCTCTTCCTTTCTCCCGTCCCATGTGCCACTCAGCTCAGCTGTGAGAACACACCCACAGAGCCTGCAGTGTACATTCCCTACCCACCCTGAGCAGTATGTAACCTGCTCTGAGTGCAAGAACAAGAACAAAAGAACAAGAGCAGAAAAGGATTAAAAGAAAGCCAAGGAAGAATGCAGTGAAAAGAAACAAGAATTTTTAAAAAGAGAGCAGAATATAGAGGGGCTGCAGGGAGGGAAGCTGTAACTCCTTTCAAGGAGCTACCCATATTTGCAGTTGGGGTTGCCAGGAATCTGGGGTCATTCAGCTTTCTCTGGCCCTACTAGTGTGGTGCATTCTCTCTCAAAGAAACAGTGGGAAATCCTTTTCCAAACAGATCTGGTGAGGCACTGAAAAAACTTGAGGCCCGGCAGCAGGCACATCTGGACTAATTGTTCATTTTTTCAGTATAATGTCATTTCTGAAGATGAACTTTTTTGCAGTTTCTCTGGAGGAAGCCTTGCATCATGGCACTGCATGCTGCTAACATGTCCCTCATTATAAGGGAGGCGCCTCATTTTAGATTCAAATGTATCTCCATCCCACACAAACCTGGGGTTATTTTACCTTCATTATTGCAGATTACTTGCATCACAAATGCTGAATCACAAAACTGAAGTTAGAGAAAATGGTATTTATCTTTCAGAAATGAGCCCCACATTATTTTAAGGATCCTGCACTACTGCTATTGTTGTTATCGTCATCATCATTATGTATCTTGGCAGGTTGAAAGGTATCACAAAACTGTAAGATTTCAGTAGTAATTTAGCATCCCACAGTAATACTTCAAAAGCATCAAATAGCATTTTGAATTTTAAGTCATTACAAATGTAAATAAATAAATGTACTCCCACCCGTCTGTTGTTTTAAATGTCTAGTAAGCCTAAAATATTTGCGTAGCAGTTTTGAGATACAGCAGAATTTTAGCTTATTATGAGTATATGATATTGAATTAAACAATTTTGCCATTCTGTTCCATAAAGGATAAAGTCTGACTCTCAGCAAACCATTTGAAAAGAACTTATGATGATGATGATACCATAGCTCCATTTTATTTTATGGAGTGTATTGATTGTCAAATAAACAATACATGTATTTTGGTAATAATCTGAAGAAAAAACCATGCCGTTTTATTTTGCAAACCTTACACTATTACTCGCTTTCATTTCAAGAAGGGATGGCTTTTTTCAGTGATACTATCATAAATTGCTTTATTTAATAAATTAATATAAGGAATAATAATGTTACACCAGAGAGCAGCACTTTGTAATTTGGAAGAAATAACATTTTTCTTTTAAAATAGTTCTCTCTATTTTTTAAATTAAAATTATCGGTATGTTTTTTGCTAACTGAAGAAAAACCTGTTTTTTTGCAAATTCATGTAGTTTTTGTCTTGTGAACATCAATATCTGTATGTGATATAAAGAAGTTAATTAAAATATGGAACAAATTTTATTAATTTTCATGGACATAAACTGTTAAGAAGTCATATCATTCTCAGCAATGACTCCATAACGGAATAATTTGATTTATAGCTAGCAGGTTCCTTTTTCTGTTTAGCAAGGATTGTCACTTGTGGTTTGGTGGGTTTTTTTGACAGTTTGATAGGAAGCTAGGTCTTGCTCCTGGGTTTGTGATCCTGGCTTATCAACATTACCCTAAATACACTGATGCAATGTTACCTCCTGAAAGTCCATCCACTGTGGCCTACCCCCCCAATGCAGAGATTGAATTCTTGACAGTGATTTCAGACAAACTGTTCCATATGCTGTTGGAACTGCAATCCAAGGATTCGATTACTGGGGAAGGAGTCTCACAGACTGTGGAAGAAAAGGCTAGTAAAAACAGATTGCAAATCCTTCACAAGATGGTGTGTCGCTTGTTGGTTTCTTCTGCTGGCTCTTTGGTTTCACCAGTAAAAGCTATTCTGTATGGCTTTGATTTGAAATTGGTAATGTGGGAAACTGATCTACAGCCTAAGTGATACATAAAAGAAATCTGAATACATTAAACACCGGTTTGAATCATGCAGCAATCCCTTGTGAGTCTTATTATGCTTTAGTAGAACTCCGCTCTTTAGAATCCTTTGTCAAGCTGCAGTATCCCATTTTCCCATGAACTGTACACCAGAACTTGCCATCCTGTAGGGAAACCCTGTGAAGTGTTCTTGCAGTTTCCTCCAAATTGATCCAGGGAAGGGAGAGTAGGGTTCGTTTCCACGCCCTTCCCATTCCTAAAGAAAAAGCCCACAAATTCTGTGGAGGATTCAGAGGAGGCCAAGTATATCTATGCGGATGTACCTCTCTGGTCCCATGCTAGGAGTGCCAGGTTCTCTCAAATATTCCAGCTTCCCCTGTCAGGAGCCTCCCCTGATACTCCTGCCCTCTTCTAAGGAGGAGCTGGAAGAACTGGGCAGATTTCTGGTGAGGTTGGTTTTCTTCCGTCCTACGTGCCAATTCCCAGACGCACCAAGCGCTTTCTGAGTCCAGAGAGACAAGGGGAGACAGAAGCAGCTGCAATTCTCCATCCCACATACAAAAACAATTGTGTGAATGGGGCAGATCGCGCAAGGGGTACAATTTAATACTGCAATATGGAGTGGTTAGCAAAGTAGTGACCTGAGGACCTCTGTGAAACTCGAAAGCTTGTCCCTTCCACCAACAGAATTTGGTCCAATAAAAGATTTTACCTCACCTACCTTGTCTCTCTCATATCCTGAGACCAACACAGCTACAACATGACTGCAAGACACAAAGTAGTAGTCGATACTCAAGCTGTGACTTTCTTCTTTGCATTCAGACAATCTTTCCAATCAATGTAAGCATGCACATTAAGAGGTCTTATTTTCCAAAGGTCATGCTGGGGCTTTCCCCAGGTAGTTAACATTTAGGTGTTGGCCCCAATCCTGCTATTTATGCATGTACTTAATGTGATGCACTGAGATTAGTCCCACAAGAATCAGTGGAACTACTCAGTGCATAAAGTTAAGCACGTATGTACGTTTGTAACTTCCCCTGCATGTAAATAGCCCCCTAAATTCTACAAATGCTCACATAATTGGATACACAAGAAACTTTCAACATGAAAAACATGAAGGTAAAGGCATACTAGATGAGATACAGGAGAAACTTCTCGAAGAATATAACATGTCTGACATTACCTCAAAAACAGCAGAACACTCCCCATATATACTAGTTTGTTTTCAAGAATGTGAGAGAATGAATATGCTAATACATGAGATAAGGCATTTACTTAAGGGACTTGATTTAGTTCTGGAGGTATGTGTGCTTTGCTTACCTGCCTTGTGGGATGATCCAGTCTAACTAAAGACACGACTGTGTATGCATATAGTAGATGTCTGCATTTTGGGGGGTGTTTTGTCATCTCATATTGCATGGACCTTAAAAAATATTATAACACGGTTTGTCAACTCTAAAATAGCTTGTTTGTTTTTTAAATTGAGTGAAATGAGTGATCACAAAAGGTGCTGCTCAGAAGCCTGAAAGCTTCCATTTATCCCCATATTAGGAAATGACAGTACAACCTTCTGAGTATTGCCTTCTCATTGTGCCTCAGCCCGAGCTTGGAGCTGGTGAGAGGGGAGTTAAATCCCCATGCCCATTCAGTCCTTCAGCCTCTCTGCTGCAAGTGCCACCAAGAGGGGTTGCCAGCTGTGGTGGATATTTTGAGAATGCCCCCATCATGAAGCAGCCCTTAGGCTAGAAGGCAATACCCACTTTGGGAACTCTGTGGGAGGGGGGAAAAATGGATCCACTCAAATCCACCGAGACAGAAATATCGAGTGGTCCAAAATATATACGACTGTGCCCGCTGGAACACTTAAATGGATTCGCATGTGCCTTTGACCATGACTAGAAGGTAATCATTAGCCATTGGATAAGGTTCATACCCTTATCATACATACCCAGTCTCAGAACATACCCAGGTTTAAAATGAGGCTAATATGTGCTGTCCTATCTGGTCGCATGTTCAGTAAGTGCTCCAGGAACACTAACATAAGTAAGACTGTAGCAATAGTTTATAATTACCCTGTAGGGGTTTGTGATCTAATTCTTTCCTTTATTTGTAGTTATTATTCATTGTGTATGACCAGAGTAGATAATAATATTCACTAATTTTGAATATTTAGGGCCAAATGTTCACAAAGGGAAGCCTGATATTTGGATACAGAAATGTCAATGCAGTAACATACCTGCTGTGTTTGGACTTAATGCACATTCAGATCACATTGCGCATCTAAATGGCTTTCTAGATGCCTAACCAGCAGTTTGCATTTATGATCAAGTGCTTTGTATGCAAAGCTGTGACAAATGCACGTATTGCTACAACTGGCTTTTGAAGATATGATCGTTAGTACCAAATTTTGAAAGTAGACTCCAATTTTGACAACTGGAAATACACACATTCCTATTTTTAATTAATACCTATAGAATTGGGGCACTCAAATAGCCATTAATACAAACAAACAGTGAAGCTCCTAACCTGTTTGCCTGTGCCATTTCATGTGGGTGCAGAGAGAGACGGCTCTTAGGATATTCAGTGTATACATATGTATTTCCCCTACATAATGTAATTTGAGTTAATTTAAGAAATGCAGAAAAAATGGAAACTACACTCATGTTTCTGACAATTTCACCTTTTTTATTTTTAATAAATGGCTCGCACTAATTCAAAGAGCCAAGATATTCTTTACACTTGCATGATTTAGCTACCTTATGTGTTTTTACTGGGGGGAAAAAAGCTCTCTATCATTTATCATGTCATCTTATCACAGGCTCTTTGTGAGACGCAAATAGCACACTAATGTTTTCTTTTGTTAGGGTGAGTTGGCAATCTTCTCAGAGCTGGAGCAACTACAGACAGCTCTTTTTTTTTTCTTTTCATATAATCTTCCTGACACTTGGATGAGATTGGTTTATCCATCAACATACAGTCTAGCTCAGTAGTAAGCTGCATGCCAACAGTCAATCAGAATGGACGGTGCCTCTTGCCCATCAGAAAAACAGAATATGAATGATAGGATTTTTTTCCAGCAAATATCCTGTGTCTGTGCATAATTCAGACTAGCTTTTTGTAGCTTGATATTAACTGTAGTGTGAAAAGCAAAAAGATTTTGCATTTTACCTTGCTCTGGACATTGGGCAATTTCTGTAATGTTCTAGTTCTCACTTTTTTTTCTTTTTTCAAATCAAGCTGAGTGCTCTTCAAAGTGACTGGGCAGAGAGCTCTAACATGTAGTATCTACCACTCAAAAGACTAAACATGGACACAGGTCTTCTGTTTGGGTCATGATTCGTAATGTTAATAGATAACAAATACCTTGTTGGGTACATGGAGGGGGAAGTATCAGACTCCAGTGGTAACCGTTGCACAGAACTTTGTATTAAGGACACAGAAACTTGGAGGAGATGTTTCGGAGCAGGCATACAGTGTTGACCCACCCAGTTCTGCTGCTGTGATGGGTAGCATTAATAGCACATCATTTCCAGAAATATACATTAGTCTAGCATCAGTCGTGGGTATCTTATCGCACAAAGGAGTGAAAGTTGGGAGAAGAAAAAAAATTAACTGATGATTAGTTATTTGTTGATAAAAATGTCTGATTAAACACCTTTGAAACACTCCCAGGAGCAAAGAGAAGGGGAGAATGAAGCTCTGCCAGCTTCCACAGCCACAGCTAGTGGAACCACTAGAAGCCACCCAAGGAATTCTGGGTGCTCTCATCCTGTACTGATGCCACCCTAAGCGGAGGGGAGGGGTACGGGGGGGAAGGGGGACTGGTCTCTACCAGTCTGCACTGTACCATCTCTGTAGAGCCACCCAAAGGATAGCAGAGCTCTGCCAGGAACTGCCAGGCATAGCAGGAAAGAGTGCTAAAAAGCAAAACAAGTCCAAACCAGATGAGTTCATCTGAGGCCATTTCAGATCCCTGGAAGAGGAAAAGGGAAGGAGGACATTTTGTTGATCAGAGGAAGGAAATCATAAAGCACCAGAGGTGGATTTTGGAGTAGATCACCCAGAGCATCATGGGGCTTTAGCTTCCCTTGATGGAAAACTGGAGCACCATATAGAGCCTGTGGCGCTTCTGATAGACAACCGTCCTGAGGACAGTAAGCATTGCCATGGGAAAATAAAGCAGTCATGGTAAATTACAAGCTGTTCTCATGAAGGAAAACACGGCTACTCTTTTAAAAAAATAAATGTATGGGAAAGTCAAGCTAGACCCAATATTCATGTCTGGAGAGGACGGGAAAGTATGCACTGATTTAAAACATATCTGACAGACATATTAGGATTTAGCATGAAGGATTATCCTTTGCATAAGGTGCAAAGTGCAGTGAAATCATTGAAAAGCAGAATGCAGTGCAAGGGGGACTCTGTGCCACACAGCTGGGCTCCATGCCAGCTTTCTTTGACTGAGCATAGGGGAGGGGTGGGGCGGAGGGTGGCCCATAGGATATGCATGGGTGTGGCTATTGGGATGGCAGTCTGCATCCATTGGTCAGAGAGCCCACATGGGTGGGGGAGACCAGTAGCCCACTGTTAGAGCCTGCAAATAAAACCTGATTGCCTGTTGCACGTGAAAACCCTTTCTGTAATAATTTGTATTATTGCTATCCGTGGAGGATAGCCTCTCTCTGGCATATACGTTGCAAGGTAAGATGATGCCTCACTCACCCTGATTTTAAAATCTGCTTCTCCTGTATCCCTAATGGACATGTCACCAGCTGAGACACCAGATAAAAACCTTTGCTTTTTTTAAACAGATGCTGTTTCGAAGTGGGGTGAGGTGGGATAAGGAGGTGAAGGGCAAAATCTGAATAAATGCACAGTTTGAGCTTCATGGGCTCAGCAAATATGTCATAGAAACAGCAAGTATGAGTGATTAAATTAAGAAGATAAATGTCAGACTACCTAGTAACTGTATGATCTGTATGATCTCTCAGGATCTTTTGTGCAGCTATCTGAAACTAATGCAAATACTGTCAAATGCTTTCTTACAAGAGCTAGCCATGTTGCCCAGGGTGAGTGTTTTACTCTGCCAGACAAGAGGCCTGGATTCATTCTCTTGCGCTTGCACCAGTAGTCACATCCCTGTGACCCATGGGCTAGAAGCAGCATGTCTGCCCCTCGGGTGGAAGGTGTGCCTCGCATTACCTAATCGTGATCTATTATGAAGCAACATTGAAGGGCTCCCAAGAAGAGAAGAGACCTGTGATGGAAAGACGGTGGTTGAGTCTTAGATGATGTTAAGTGGCATAAAAGGAAGAAATGTACTGATGCTTTGATTCTCAGGCCACAGCAGTTCAGAGAAATCTATGAGATCCATCTGAAAAAAAGCTGATCTCACAAGCCCTCCCACCCTGGCTTTCAACAAATACAGCAAAATTCCACAAAGGATGCTGCAAAATACAGAAAACTGTACCTTGGAAAATGTGACAGTGGTATACAAGATTAGCAAAGGCAGGCACAAGAAAAAATATCCCATGAATGCACTGTCTCCCTCCCTCACTGAGTGGAAAACAACATGCTTAAAAGGAAAAGGCCTTTTACAAATTTTTTAAAGTGCATAACAGAATCATCTGCTGATGTGAAAGAGTTGGCAGGTATTACTCTTCTGAGAAGGAATCCTAGTTCAAAAAAGCAAAAGCAAAAGCGAGGAATACTACAAGAACAGGAGGATGGGGGTGAGGGGTGGCCTAATGGTGATCATCATGGAGCAGTCCAGGATGAAATGTACTGTGCATTCAGGAAGATACCTGTCAATCAAATGGAAGGGTGACATTACAACAATCTCAGTGACATAGAACCCTCGAGGCACAGATTTTTTTCTGTGAAGCCAGCCAAAAACCTATACCATGCACTGAGCTGGGATTCAGTGAAAGTGCACCATACTGTAACTTACATAAAAAGGGAGCGGAAGCTGTAGCGGGAAAGGCAACTAAAAGAGTTTCGGATTAAAAGATCCCTCCCACCCTTCTGCAAGTTTTAGTACATGCCAAACCAAAGTGAGGCTGCAAGTGTGCTCTATGATATACTCGAAACAGACAGAAAAATAACCTGTTTTAGATATCCCTACAGATACCCAGTTTTCTGCTCAGAAATAGTTAATTAACAAATTCAATTGCAGATCTTTGCTGCAATCAAAAAGATACTTTGATATAAGAACTTAATGTGAGAGGGTTGCTGTTAAATTGAGAAGGATGTTTTTTGTTCAGCTGCATTCAAAACAAGAAAAACCCATACCTGTGTGCCATGGCAAAAGTATCACTGTCTTGGGGGGAAAAAAAAGACACGTTTTCAAGCTTCTGAGTCGGCACTAAACCAATGAGAAAGATAATGAACTATAAAAATTGCTTGATGGGCTCTGGGGAAAAAAATGCTGACTTTTGTGTTACATCATAGCAGAATAAGATATTTTGATAGTGAAAAAAACTAATACTGTAAGATGCCTGACCAATGGGTTATAAATAAGGAAATAACAGAACGCAGAACTGGCTGAACTGGAATGAAATGCACCAACTCAAAGTGCAAACAGAAGAAACATATAATGAGTAATCAACCAATCAGTTGTCTGGATCCACAATGAATAAGATGCTGAAGAACAAATCCAGGTTTTTCCAAAAAACCTTGCCTTTCCAGTATATGCAGAGCAGGTATGTGCTAAGCACAGATAACACATGTACAATGGATTACAAGAGCCAATTATTACAAAAAGAAATAAATCAAATATATTGTAAAGCTTCAATAAGTCTCTAAATCACAGCAATGAGAAATAACAATGGTGTTCATAGTGAAACTCATCTGGAAATCTAATATCCACAAATTTCAAAATCTTAAAGCTGAACAGCCCCAACTTAGGCTGAAAAGCAGGGCACACCTGAACGACAGACTACGGAGTCTGAGTCCACATGTTACAGTGTTGAAATCTATTGTGTACTATCAGTAGAAATGGGAAAAGCCTATTAAGGTCATCAAATTCAACTCCACTGTAGCAGTGGGTGGTGGTGTTTAATATTTGTACTGTGGTAACACTCAAAGAGCTTAACCAGGCCAGGCCCCATTGTGGTAGGTGCTGTACAAACATACAGCAAATGGGAGCCCCCTAAGATCTTACAATCTAAAAGACAAGGCATAACAGATAGATGAGATAAATCAGCAGGTCAGCGTGAGGACAGGGGAAATAGAGTAATAAAAAACAGGATACATGCAATTCTTAGTTGGGAGCAGTAATCACAATTCACTGCCTGCCTAGCTGTTAACAATTTGCACTATACTGTATTCATTAAAGAGGTAGTGAGTTTTGAGGAGGGACTTGAAGGATGAGGTAGTGTCTTTAGGAATTTTGACTAAAACTTTTCTGACTCATGAAGGGAGCGACAAAGTGCATGTTAGAGGAGAGAGAGAATTAGACGATCATGGCTGCCATTGCTGGTGGCATCTTGAATTCCCAGGTCTAGTCATTTTAAATCTTTCACGTGATGGGTTTTCCATTGATTCCCTTGGGAGACTATTTCATGAACCTGACCAGTAGTGAATGTTGTCTAACTCAACCCAAACTGATTCGTTCTTAATTTCATCCCAGCCTTTCTAGGTAAATCCCCAGAATCACCATTAACTAGTTTGTACCCTCCTTCAAATACTTGTACAGGGCGAGCAGATCCTGTCTCCTCAGAATAACCAAGCTATAAACATGCATTTCCTTTTAATCATTCCCCTAAATCAGTCAAGTATCATCTGCACTTAAAACATATTTGAAGCTCTTTACAGTTGCAGGAGACTCACTCCTTTCCGGATCATATATAAAATGGGAGGTGCAAGGAGTGTATGTAGACATGCGCACATGCGTGTGTGTGCATATGTACTTGTATACATTGCATCTGGTGCTTTTCAGGTGCCATGAGGCATGACTTTGTGGGTCCATGGTGCTCCTAAACACTTTTAAAATTACAGCATTCTATGAAATCCCAGGTGTTCAGCTATTTGTTAAGAATCATAGTCCAACCCATTAGTGAATGCATTAACTGTATGCTAAAATTCTTAGACACAGAGCATATAATCTTCTGAATGGTATTGGCTAGGAGAAAGCTGTATCATACATAGAAGAAATACTGATAATGTACAGTACATTATGCTTCAATGAAAATGACTAATATCAAAGATAAATGAAAAGATATGTATGGCTGAGACAAGTGGAATAAAATGTATTTTAAGTAAATCAGTTTTCAGGAATACTAGGCACAGGTTAATCTTTTATAAATATGTTCACAGAATAGATTAGACACCAGCCCGCCTACACAAAATGAATGCAGCACATACTCTGAAGTGTTTCAGAGGCAGGATAAATGAGGGAACTCTTCTGTATTTGATCTGATTCTGCTCTGTAATTCAGAGCTAGTGGAGATGGGTGGTGAATTTCTCATTGATCCCAAAAGAACCAATACTGTTGAATCCTGTGAGCTGTAAGCTTTGTAGAGAATTGGCGGCTATGCATGAAGGACATTGTAGCTTTAGGATCCTATTCTGTCAGGAATCCATGTAAATGGCATGCACAGGAGTTATACACCTCCAGGGGAGACAAGACCCCATAGCTGTGACAATAGTAAAAAGACATTTTTCTCTCTCTTTCATGGCCATATCTACACCCAATTGTCAAAGGATTGCTTTCCAGGTGATTAAATGGAGTTGGAAACTAATATCTTGTGACCATTGAAACAATGCTATATTTATTACACACGCTGTGTATAGAAATGAGGAAATGCGGTTAAGAGCATAGACCTGGGTTTTAGGAAAATTAGATGGGAAGTAGCATGATTAGCACATTGGGAATGAGACATTAGGAGTTCTCTGCCCAATTCTTCCCACTTTTCAAGTGACTTAGGTCATATCTCAGAGCCTCAAACAATGCATGGCTACCTCACAATGGCGCTGAGAGTTTTAGTTCTTTTAAAACACTATGAGAGCCTCAGCTGCTAGGCACCACAAACGTGCAAAGTATTGTTACAAACTGGTGAGCATTTTTTATAAAAGCATGGACACAGCATGAACATGTCATGGCTGAAGCTCCCTGCAGAGGATACAGGGACTACTCCTGAATCAGCCAGTGGCGGGGGGGATTCATAAGGTGCTGTCTCCATATTACTCCTATTTTATGCCTACCTCAGGCAGCAGGAAGATGGGAACCTGACCTCTGACTCCCCCATGAACAGCTGAGCCATCCTAATAGACTGTCACCCCAACAACTGTGCAATAAGCAACGAACACCAAATTAATACAGGGCATCGTGTTTATTATCTGTGTGCCTACTGCCTTTGGTAAGCAAAAGAAATACCACAAATACTGTGGCCAGTCAACCGGTGCATCCTGGTATATTCCAAGTGTCTAATGCTGCGTGTGTGCATGTGGTGGTGTCAGATAGGACAGAAATCTGGTTATTGTTTCTGATCATTCAAAAAATAAAATGAAAAAAATCTAACTTTTGTTTCAGCTATGCTGGTCACTGATAATAAACAAACTGCTCTGATTTTAAAGGGCACATTTAAGGCAGCCTTAGCTTGAACCATAATTTGCATGGTTGGGGAAAGGACAGCTAGTCTGGCATAATGCTACAGTTTATGCAATGACTTGGCAGCAATTCAACACCACCCACTACATGCAAAAAGCATATTAGGCTATGACGGAGCAGGAGTTGCCAAAGAGGAAAAGGGACTAAGATGCCATGATGGACATGGGATCTAGGGGAATGCCTGAGATAATGTTACTCTTCTAGCTTGTTATACTGCACTGGTCACGCTATCACAGTTTGAATGATACTGTAGGCTCCTTTTTCCACCTTTGCTGTAAGAAAACGTTGAAGCTTCACTTCAGTTATTGTTTGCACTTGTTATTTAACATCCCAATTTGAGCAGCTTCAGTTGTAACCATACGTATGCCCAAGTTCAAGGCAAAACTGAAAAGAGATTGCTTACATTGGCACTTTAATGGCTTCAAATAACTAAAACTAGCGACCTCTCACACACATCTTCTGATCCAGCCCTTTGGTAAATGTATTCCAGCAGTCCTAACTTACCCCCTTAAGAAGGACTGGCATGTTAAACCAGGTGGCCTTTTGCTAAACATTTTTCTGTCATATTCTGCTGCTTCAGTTTCTATGTTTGCCTGCATTTCACACAGCAAAATGGAGAAGTTTAAAGGCTTGTTTATGTGACAAAACCCTACCGCTACGTATAGTATTAGTGACGGATTAATGTATTAGTTGAATGTAATTGAATTATAGTACTAATATACAGCAACAGTCTTACTACTTATTGGATTGCTGAGACTTGTGACATTCTCTTAAACAGTACTGCTGATGCTTTCAACTTGTATGCTTCAGCACTGTGGTACTCAGCTCCCCTTTAAGTAACATCATAAGCTGCAGAAGTAGACCCTTGGGGCTATGTGCTCCATTCCAGCACAGCAATTTGAGATAGTGTAAGAACTCACAAAGTTAAACAACCGTCTTCTTTGTATTGTAAGACAATAGATAGGCTGCCTGAATGGAAAGTCTGTGACTCTCTGAGTGGCTGTAAAGTCCCAAGACTTAACTGTTTTTAAAAACATAGAACATTTTACCTGGTCTATGCTCTTGTATTTACCTGACGGCTTTTACTGTATGTGCATTTGAATTTACACTTTTGTATTTCTGAAGTGCCTTCCATCTGCACATCTCAAAATGCTTCAGCAAATATTGATTTACCTCATAGTAGCCGAGAAAGAAGATTGAAAAATTCTAGCTTTTGAATTTTTTCCCTAGAACTCCTGCCCCATGTTAGAGCCTTCACAATGGGGTGCTCCCGATCACCTTAGCACCAGGAAGCAGCCCAGATCTTTGCTCTGACCCTGACCCTGGGCTTAGGGCCACCCCAGAGGACACCCGTTTCAGACGCCTTTGCCTCCAAAACTATGCAGATGGCACAGTCCAGGTCTGTCTTTAGGGCATAGGTTTTCATGGGATTTGTAAAAAAAAATTTAACTTTTTCTCTATTTCTTCATTAGCTACAAGGTTTTTCTCCTTAAAATTATGATGTTCAAAAAAAAGGTTTCATGGCTATCAGAGGAGGCCTTTTTGTTTTTGCCCTTGTAGATGCAGCAAAGGCAAGCAGGGAAGAGAAAGGGAAAAGGAAAAGCCTTGTTCCCACGCTTTGGTAAGGAAACAGAGGGAGAGAGAGAGAGAGTGATTTACCCAAGATCACAAAGAAAGTGTGTGGCTGAGTAGGAATAGAACACAGGACTCTAGTATCTAAAGCTAGATCATCACTGTCAAAAAGCTGTAACTATTGTGCATTAGCAAGCTTGCTGTAACATTGTCATGGAGACAAGACTGTGTCGTTTTTCACTGTGCTGTAGGTAGGTGAGGTCACTCCCAGGTGGGAAGCTAGGCTGTTGGCCTCTAATACATGTTTTTAAAAATACTCTTTTTGGCAGTGAGGACAGACCTAGTCTCCCAGTTCTGTTTCTTTAGCCACGATCCAATCCTTCTGCCTACACACTGAATACCTATTCCAATTCATATGCTCTTCCAAAATGTTCCAAATAGCTCATTTTTATTTTATATTCATCTATTTTAAATTGAAGCCAAAAAGCATTTAGAGGATTACCTCTTCTAGTATGATCTTATGCAGCATATGCCCCTTTGTCAGTACAGTATATGTATGACTTATTTAGGTTTTCTATAAGAATTAAAATTGAAATGCTGGCGAAGCGCACTCAGCCCAAATAACTAGGGTTGAGGAACAGAATAAAAAGACTGAAGAAGCAGTTCTACTCCAGGACATGGGTCAGAGCTGTGACCATGTGTCACTGCTTCACCCAGACAGCTTTGTGAGCAAGCGCATCTGTACAGTTCATGGCTCCAGCAACAACATCCACCCCTCCAAATGCAGTAACCTTGTGCTGTGAGTCAGCTGCAACCCCCCACCTTTAATCCATAATGAGTCAGTTTGCAAAAATATTTGTCCAATTATCATAATCACCAAAAAGCAAGAAGTCATTCCTGGCTCAAGATATACAGTTCACCTCAGCTGCTGAGCACGTGGGCAACTGCTCAAGAGCTGATTTTGTCCATAGGGTTATGCACAGCTGAGAAATTAATCTGCCCAGAAAGCTAAAATAATCAACTACTGGGGCCAGAAGCCACCTCCACTATTGATTAGCAACGGGACTGCACTCCTGACCCTCCTCATGTTTGAACAGCATGCAGGAAAAACGTTCATTCTGCGATAAAGAAGGTCAGTATACCATCGAGACCTATTGGGTCATTTAGACTGTCCGCTACATACATGAATTATGCGCCTCCTGCTATTAATAATTTTATGTTATTGCAAATGCGTCTTTGTTCGGAAACGAACATAGAGATTTACTGCCTGTTTAAAGTGACCCTTTGAACACACTTGTTTGTGAGCCTTCTCCCCTCTTTATATTACCACTAAGGTACAGTGATGGTCTGCTGCATTGCCACGAGCTCTACTCCTGGTCTCAGGATCTCTCCCTCCTCAGTGTTGTCTGGATATCAGGCTTTTTCAACCCCCAGTCTTGCCTCACAGGTAGGAAGCACATCACAGCTCATTAGTAATTTACTGCTACAGTAATTTTTATAATTACTGCCAGGAGGCCTCATTAAATTTGATCTAATGAATAAATATTGTATTTTTCAACGTGATTACCAGAACAGCTTAAGCTGAGTGCCATAAACAATTATTTTCCTCAATACGCAGTATGTCAGTGACTATTGATTTTCATTTTGTAAAGAATTTACTGTATTCATATCAATGGCTATTCAGTAACAGCTAGACCTCTAAAGTGTCAATTGTCAAGGAACAGATGGTTGAAACAGAAATTGGCGTATCTGTTGCAAAAAGTAAAATACTGCTCATTAGTAAAGAAAAAGGGATCATAGCTGTGTATTTTGGTGTCAAAGAAGAGTGCTCCACTGTGTTTGCACTCACTCTGTTCTAGCCCCTGACAAAGCAGTTTGGTTTAGTCTATTTTTATTTTATTTTAGCTTGTAAATCAGTGAAACTAAACAATGTGAGACCTAACAATGAAGGTAGAAGACCAACACTTGTGGGCCAACAATAACATAATATGTTTAGTTCGCTTTTAGATGTAATCAATTTAATTAAACTTTCTGCCTTGCTTACAGATTTAGAAGTACAGAAATATGGGGTACACTAAAACACACATCAAGGCTATAAAGCAATCTTCTCTACTCTACTTTCTGCCATCATTTGAGCCCATTTCAACAATTCCTTTACAAGCCAATGCCCACAGTAAGGTCATGTTATATATATATATATATATCAAAGCACTTCAGCATAAGGATTTAAACTTAAAAGGTCAGTTTTTGTATATAACAGATACAAATTAAAGAATATGTTCCTGTTTTCTTTCAACAAAGCACTGTCTAATGCAATTTTAGTGTTGCCTCATGAAGTCTGTGTTACGTGCATCAGCATTTCACACAGCAAAAAAAAAGCCCATTCAAACTAAGAAAATTATAATAAATCCACAAAAATTAGCAGAGTGATGAGGTGCAGCTGAGGTACCTAAAAGTACTTTTTTTTTTTTTTTTTTTTTTGTTAATTTCAAATTGATAGCATCCCTTTCATCCACCTATTAGGACAATTTTAAAGTTGAGGCTAAGTAAATGTGAGAGAGTTTAAAATGATGCCTCTTGGTACCTTCTCCTTACTGCCCACGTTACATTAAATTAGATTTGATTCCTGTGGGCCAGATTCTGATTTAACTTACACTCCATTGATTGCAGTGGAGTTACTGATTTCTAAGTCAGAATTGCCCCACAGCCTGACTTACCAGCATGTAAATAAGACCCGCTTAGAAAGCTCCTCTGAATTAGGTATCTATATATTGCAGCTCATTTGGTGCTACTTTTCTGAAGATACCTAAGAGGCCCGATTGCAGGCAGGATCTTAGGCTACCCTCATCAACCTAAAAGTGTTACTCTTTATTTGCACTAGGGAAAATGTTGAACTTCGGTCCAGCTTAGCTACCCAAAATACAACCCCTTTTCCTAGTCAAGATTTTTCCTCACAGTTATGGTGCAAACACAGACTATTAACATTAAAGTGTTACACAAACTTGCATGTTGTAGAAGTCTAGAGACCAGTAAGACCAGTAGGATACCTAGACAGAGTGATTCAATTAAAAAATCTTGTTTGTAATGCAGAGGCTACCATATCCCATAAAAATGAATGATCTTTAGATAAGACAGACTGAACAATGGATGTCACTAAGAAATACAAAGATGAGTTTACTCAGCTTGCTAGAGACCGGGCATAGGTACATGGCCTATACTTGGAAGGTGAACAAAATATTAAGGGCATTATTTCCAAGTTGAGGGTGGAGGGACTTTCAGCCTTGATGAAAATATCATTAAGCTGAGAGGGGCTGATTTTTAAGAGGGCCTCAACTCTGCAAATACAAGTTTGCATTCAAACCATAAAGCAGGGGTATTGGAACAATTCTGGCAGTGGGAGGGGAAGGGTGCTGACAGCCATTGAACCAAACATCGAGCCAGGTCAGGTGCATTAGCACCCCTAGTTCCAGCACCAATGCATAAACAGGAGAAGATCTTATGGAATATATGCTTTAGCCAAACACAAGTTATTGGGGTCATTACAGGGTGAAACTGGATGAAATCTCTGGCCTGTGTTATAATGGAGATCAGCCTAGATGATCTAATGATCCCCTCTGGCCTTTAACATCTCTGAATATATGATTGTACTGGCAAATCAGGTTGGCATCCCTGGACACAGTTGCCACAACTGTAGTATCTGAGCATCTCACTATATTTAAATTTAGTTGTCCATACAATACCCTTACAAGGTAGGGACGTGCTTATTATCCCCACCTGGGGATCTCGGGCACAGAGACGCAGGCCCTGTCTATGGCTCACAGAGCTGTGAAAATTGTGTGTGCTTAACATTGTAGTTAGGGCAACCTCGCCCCCAGTATAGCTGCAGCTCGGTTGCCGGAAGGATTCTTCCGTTCGCCTAGCTACTGCCGCTTAAACAGATGGATTAACTACATCAACAGACAAACCCCTTCTATAGATGTAGGGAGCATCTATACTACAGCAGCATAGCTACAGTGCCATAGCTGTGCCACTATAGCATAACCATGCCCTCAGAGACTTGCCCAAAGCCATGCAGGAAGTCTGTTGCAGAGCGAGTATGTAGACTGTGGCCAGAATTTTTTGCAGGCCTAGTCGTCAGCAAGACCCTGAGTTTGCAGGGGCAGTTTTGTACCTACAAAAAGAGACACACACACACACACACACACACACTACAGCTTGATTACTTAAGCAAACTAAGTTATAATTGGAGCAAGAGTTTTGGACCCTCACACTTGTACACTTGTTACACTTTCAGCATTATACCTAATCACCATCGTTTGCAAGAAAATTAGGTTAAAAAAACAAATCAAAAGCCTTCACCAGATTAAGGCTTCCCTGTAGGAAAAAGCAGGAATGTGCATTAAGATGGCAGGTGTGAAAAAAACCCTTCCCTAAATCCAAAGGAAAAACCACTGGCTAAGTAATTCCACGCCCCTGCCCCCCCCCCCTTTCGAGTGTGACCATTTTTCTTTAGTGTACAAAAAAGAAAATGTGAGTTTGAGAGTATTTTTTTTCTTGGTGAGTCATGGTCAACACTAGTATTCACACGATAACCTGGGGTGGTCAGACTTACTGACCCTCCAAGCCACCTACCCCACTCTTTAGATGTTCAAGAGCTGGGGCAGCCTGCCAGGGCTCGGGGCTTCAGCCCCGCTTTTCCTGAAGCCCCGGCCCCTGGCAGGCACACCCTGAGGAGCTGAAGCCCTGAGACCCGCTCCTCCCCTGTGGGCAGAAGCCCCTACCCCCGACACTGCTGCAAGGGAGAGGTCCCGAGCTCCCCCACCACATGGTCTGGTCGGTGGAGAATGGGAGGGTATGGAGGTGGGTGCTGCAAACTGCACAAGAGCCACATGCAGCTCACAAACCAAAGGCAATTAAAAATAGGCTAGAGCAATAGGAAATGTAATTTCTCCCATTGCTAAATGTGGTTAATAAGCTTGATGGAGGGAGACTCCAGCAAGATTGCAGCCGGAGCACTTAAAATTTAATTCTGGTTAAAGCTCTATGTTTAATTTGGGACTAGCCCTAGAACAGATCCTCTCACTAGAACTAGATTGCATTTTTTTAAGGGCCCACTGTAACATCAAATACTGCACATTACTTTTGGGCTAGTACCAGAAAAGTTGCAAGGCTGAGTTTTGCAATACCTAATAAATAGTTATACTACGTGGAAAAGCTTCAGCAGGAGAGATTGAGAGGGACCTACCCCACAATACCTTAGTCGTTCTGGCACTTACTTCAAGACCTGGCTTCAAGTCCCAGCATCAGATCAGTCAGAGCAGGATTTGACGTTGGGTCTTCCACATACACCCCAGGAGTGTCCTAATAGTTAGTCTGGGTGACACATCTCACGCCTGACAAAATAGGCCGGGGGAACACCAAGTTTGAGAATCCCGCTTCCGAACCTGTGGAGATTTGGCTTTCGCAAGGGCTATGAGCATCTCCTTGGCTGTGAGATACTGTCAGTGTTTAGGTTTCAGAGTGGCAGCCGTGTTCGTCTGTATCAGCAAAAGCTACTAGGAGTCCTTGTGGCACCTCAGAGACTAACAAATGTACTTGGGCACAAGCATTCATGGGCTAAAACCCACTTCATTGGACGCATGGAATGAAAAATACAGTAAACAGAATATATGCTTAGGTGATGTCTGCATGCCTACTGCTGGGGACAGGTTCGGGAACAGCTGAGGAGTCATTTTGAGTACCACAGTGGCCCCTACTTTTGTGAAGCTGGCCCTTAGTAACTAAATAAAACACAAGATATTCAGTTTGTGTTTGTATGTTCACTTCAGCATTACTGTCAAAAACAAATGCAACTTTAACTTTGAAGTGATTAAGAATCCATATAGCCATAATTTAAAATATTTACAGGCACTCCCCGGGATATTCCAGGGGAACATATAGCTGGTAATCTTTCTGAAAGCATCAGAACCAGTGAGTCCTGTTATTTTTGCGAGCACCCTCCCCACTGACAGAGAGATGCTAAGAAACATGTATGAATGCCCAGTTTTTACAACGAAACTAAGAGGCTCCATTTAAAAACTAAGGCAAGGCCCACAGAACATTGGGTGCGCGAAGAAACTGAGTTAGCTTGGCCCAGACTTAATTAAAGCCTTTTAATATACGGGCTGCAGCGTGCAGGGAGCGTGGAAAGATGTCTCTTTTAAAGTGAGTAACAGAACACATCTACCCAGAGTATTAGCACACAGCAAACTGAGGAGGAAATCTACAGCACTGTACTGGACTTTTCTCTCATTGGCTGTGTTGACCCTGGTACTGCAGAGTAAGTTCAATAGTATGCTTTGACTTATGGGTAGGTTGAAGCCCAGTATGGAACTTTTACTGTGCAGTAGCACACCAGACCTGAATAAGAGCACTGCGTAAATTTCTCTCACCCCAACAGAAGTAGGTCCAATAAAAGAGGTTACCTCACCCACCTGGTCTCTCACTGCAATTGCAGTTATTCCCATTCCCCTATCTTCTTTCTATACTGGGCCCAGTTTCACTCATGTTGGGGAGGGGAAACACTATACTAATGAGCAGTGCCCAGCTCTGGTAAAGCACTAGTATATTCCTGGTTTGCTGGATGCATACTGTACAAATGCACTATTACTTAAAATTAAACTGTCTAGCAATTGATTTACAAGTAGCAATAATAGTCTTTTGCATACAAACTAAAACGACATCACCTTCTACTACAGTAAACAAAGCCAAGTCTTGTATTGGCTTAAGGATGAGTTTATACAACTTGCAGCTTTATTTATAAGCCACGAGGGAAGCTGCATCTTTGGGGGCAAGAAGGAAAATTAGACAATGTCACTGCGTGTATAATTAGGAAGACTTCTCTAATCAAATGGCTTTCACATCAATAGCTACACATGGGATCTGATAGAAAGTGGAAGCCGTTCTATTTTGAGAATGAGTAGCTGGCCATGTATTTAGTTGATATTTTTCTTTAATTCTGCAGTAAACTTTATCATAAACATTAACCCAACCAACAACAAAAAAGCAAGCAAGCACGCACAAGATAACCTATGTAAGACTGAATGTTAGCAAAAAAAAGAGGCAGAAACTCTTGACAAAGCTTTTATTATCAAAATAAAATTTTGTACAAAAGCACTTCATAGATCCAATGATCCAGTTACAGCATTTATTCACATGACATGTTTAAGGTGAGCATTAAGGTCTTGTCTTAATACGAACCTTTCAGAAATACTTACACAGCTTAGCAACTCAATTAGAAGGTCACCTGAATTAACACAGCACATATAGTTCCCTCTTCATGAAATGCAAAAGATCAACCTTAGATTTTTGACCAAGAAGGAAATATTCACTCTATTTAGGATGAGTGTGTTATCCACCTTAGACTATACATCCGTTCAAGCTTTGACATAATTAAAAGAAAACGTTTGGAGGCAGGACGGAGATTTTCAGAGACACACAATGACAGTCATGAAAGGCAGAGGGAGTTGCTGGATGCCTAATTGCCTTTGAAGAGTCTCACTCTAGCTTACTATAGTTCCTTGCTGCAGTAGGAGGTGCTGAATTGTGGTAAGGGGCAAAAACCACCAGAGAAAAACAGTTGTTGCATAAAATATCCTACTAGCAGAAAGATCCAAGACCATATCTAGTGCTATGGCTCAACAAATCAAAGATGATTCTACTTGGGATTGATCTCAGTTATAACATTACATTTGAAGTCTTCACTAACTATACAATCATTTTCATAATTACATTGGTTCAGCCAATGTAGTGCTCTTTCCATTTCATGCCATTACAGTGGTCTCATCCATGCAGCACACTAGATCTTTTCAACTTTTAAGTCCTTGCTTTTAGCTGTACTTATGGTTCATTAATCATGTCACGCAAAATAACGTTCCACAACTAGGCTGAGACCACTTTAAGTGGGAATACAGCTAGACTGTGCTCAGGATCAGGCAACAGTATGTGTGAATGCTACCAAAATATATTCAATCATTACATCTGCACTCCTAGACTATTACTTTTTAGCTTTTAGCAAAAAGGGTTGGGAGTCTCATTTAATACCCCATCAGTCAGGACATTTAATTTCTTTTTAAAAGACTTTGTTATCCAAATCTGAGTTGCACTACATAGCTAGATGTGTTTCGTACAAGACAGGGTCCATCCTAACTATGGGCTTTGAAACCACTGGCTCTTAAAAAATAAAAGAAAATTCAGGCTCCACTTCCAAATGGCTAGAGACCACTTGTCCATAAAGCTCTAAAAACAGTACATATGATTTATGACATTTGATCTTGCAACCTTATTTGTGACTGATTAAGTAAGCGTCTCGAACTGACCTTCTGCCTCTATGCCAAACGGAGGTTTTGCACTTACATACTAGTAGTGTCTCACTCCTGACTTTGCACTGATGCAGCATCACTACTGGCAGCAATAGTGGAAACACTAATATAAACAGGGTGCAATCGTTTTCCATCACTGTTGCCAACTCACATTAGCATTGCCATCATTGCGATCATCAGTGGAGCTGCACCAGTACGAGTTCAGTGAGGAAGAGCGTGGCTGCCCGAGAAGTTTTCAACAGTGTTCCATGCTCACATCACAAAGGAAGACATCAACAGAGTCCATCAAGATTTTTGACTACTCAAAAGCAGTCTTTCAGTTGTATTTTGGCCCATTTTGTCACACTCTGGAAACTTTAAACGTTTATATGAATTCCCTATTTATGCAGCATTTTTGCCCCCACTGTTGTTTTGCACTTCTGAGCACTCTGTAAAACCAAATGCTGGAAATCTACGCATTGTAAAGAAGTTTTTAAAACAAACAAACAAACAATCTCAAGTAAGTTTTTCCTCTTTAAACTTGAAGGACTAGTAATCATTTTGGAGTTGCTAATTTTAAAGCAGATCCATCACTGCACCTAAAAGGTTTCTGCTTCCATTTGCTACTGTTACTCTTCCTAAAATAATTTTAAATTTTAATGAGACAGAAATTAACCAGTTTCACCAGGCCAAGGATTAACATCTACATTTCCATTTAGGTCCATGAGAAACACAGCTATTAATATATTAAATGCATTTAACATTTTCAATAACTGTTAACTGTGGATAAAAACTGCAGCAAGGGCAACTGTGTGAACAAGACACTAATCAGTTTAAAGCCAAGTCAAGTCTCACTTCCCGTTCCAGGGAGGAAGGGGGAAAAAATGTGGATGCTAGCCAGACTGTGTAAGAACAGGAAGGGGAAAGAAAGAGCCTGTCCAACAATATTTAAAGGACTCAACATGATTTGCGGAAAAGCTTTTGATTATCTTGAAAAAAATCCATGTCCCTTTTTACCTGAAAAAAAGAAAACGCTGATCACCCTGGGATTAAAACCCTCAGATGTTTGAACAATTAACTGCACACGAGGTCTGACATGGATGAAAGAGCACATGACTATAGAAAGGTGCCACTGACAACCCATCACAACCTCAATCTTCCATTTCAAGTTCACGTTTCAGACTGCAAAATACAAAGAGGAACCACTTTTAGTTTCAAGAAAAGCAGATTGATCCATTAAAGAATTTGATTTCCATTCAGTTTATATACAGTTTGAAAGCTGTGGACTAAGTAATAACTGAACTTCACTGCCAGCAGAATAAGTACTTAGTGTTTACACTGTACACCACTTTGGCACATTACTAAGTAGTAACAATCAATTCCCATGAGTTCCTTCTGAGATCATCTCAATTTCACAGATGACAGGTCTGAGGATAAGAGATTTACCTAACTAAGACTTCAAAGCAATTCAGTGGAGAAGCCAGGATTTCTCCATTCCTGGCTTTCAGACCCTTGCCTAACACACAAAACTGGACCATGCAAAAAAATAGCAATTACCTGTTTAAGTAAGCATGAACATTGTTATAGCCATGATACTTGGCCAAATAAACCAGCACACCAGTAGCACACCGGCCATCCCGCTGTCTGCAGAAGCTACAATTGCAGATTCCACGACAAGGTGGGCAGCGCCAGGTCTAAAGAAAAATAAGACATCTTTTAAAGAAACTAAAATCTCAGAGACTCCTCATCCCACTCCTTTCCCTCTCCGGCACTGGCTCAAAACAATTCCATGCTAGCACAGATGCTGTCAAGATATGCCAACAAATGCTAGTGTTTGTGAGTAAAGAGTAAGTTTTCCAATGTGCTAGGCATCTTCTGTACTTTCAATGGAGCCACAAGGAGCACCCCAATTTTCCCCACTCCCTTCCAAACCCAACATAGTGACAATTAGCTCTCTGTTCAAGACAACTGGCTGAACTCCTGCACTGTAGCCTTCCATAGGATGAGAGGCAGCATTTCTTTCCCTACATCACGGGCACTAAAGCCAGACAAAAGTGAGCCACTTGATTTTGAGAATTCAATAGCTTGAAGTTCACGAATATGCTTTAGTGGCTGCACTGCTTCCATAATTGATAGTTATTATGATAGTAGCTACAGGAACTGCATGGTACCATAAGGTACGTAGGAGTGGCAAGGGGAACTTTAGTGGCACAGGTATTCACGAAACCCCTGCTCAGGGACAAGTCTTTTGCAATCTGTTGGAGCTGTGCAACTGTGTATAAATGTTCTCTGAAGCAAAGAAACTGGATCCTGACTCTCCCAACTCCCAGGTCCAGCACTGTAACCACTGGGCTCTACAATCAGTCTGTCTCTGGCCCAATGACCATTTAATTATTTACGTATGGTGAAACAGATCCAAGAGGACAAAATAAGAGGGACCCACCCAGAATACTCAATAGCCCAGTGATTAGGGCACTCACGTGGGAGGAGAGAGACCCAAGTTCAAGTCCCCGCTCCATCAGACAGAGTTGGGATTTGAACTTGGGTCTCCCACACTCTGGATGAGTCGCTCCCCACTCAGCATGCTGGTATTTGTGAATCCCATTCTCCCCATGCATTGTATAGAGAACCTGGACACTAACTCAGAATTGTGAATTACACAAGGCAACAGGACACATATGAGTTCAAGTCTCCACTGTGAACCCCCACCCATGATGCTCTGACATATTTAAAGACGAAAGCATGCATGCACTACAGTATTAAAAGGCATTAAAACACAGCTCGCCCACCAACATCCTATCTTCAGCGTTAACTACAATCCATTGCTCCATGAACTTGGCTCCCACTATATTAAGCATGACAAACCCCGTGCCCACATTAAATTATCTTACTGGATCCAGCAATGCAGTCCTGACATCTTCCCCATATCGATTGCGAAGACAAGGTCCACAGAACTGACCTCGCACACCTACACAGTCTGGGTTACGACAGTTTGTCTTTGTGTCTATAGTTTTTTGGCGACACTGATGACAAGTGGATCCCTACATCAACAAACAGGTGTTCAGGAGACAAGAAAGCCAAGAGAGGTAGTTTAGTTAACAAGACAGCTCATTTAACAACAACCCATCCCTTGCAAATAGTTTTGGTATTTGCATTAGTACTTCTTCCAAGACTTGACATTCTTAAGGGGAACCCAAAAGAGAAAGCTATCTTAACATACACAATCTGCATTTCTCTGATTTGCAATACACTTACCATCACCTGGTTATATACTTTATCTCGGGCAGTTTCACAAATATTATCCAACTCTTCCTCTGTTATTTCTTCCACTGGACGCACTATGTGAGGAAGAGCCATAGCACCGGGGCGACTTCTCCTGGGAGTTTGAATCTCTTGCTGAAGGGTGTGGAAGAATCAAAATCTAAGTTTTATTTTGTGGTCATAACATTACTGCCAGCAGAAACCCCACACAAACAAGGGCAGAGAATTTCAAAGCAGTTTAAGGGATTTAGATGTGTATCTTCCACTAGAGTTAGCAGACGAGTACTGAGTTAATGGGATGCTTTGAAAATCTCAATCCAGGTCTCCAGCTTTAGTTCTAGAAATGTAACAGAACAGAAATCAAATGCTATTTGATTTTTTTTAGCTCCTACTATAGTGGAGAGAGTGACAATTCATCCACTGTGATAATAAAAATAAAGTAAGAAGGTAATTGTGCAATACACTCCATTTTTCCCCACACCTCCCATTAGCCTCTGTGTGGACTGGAACACCAGCTAGCTCTGCATGAGCTTCTAGCTCTGCCAAAGAGACCAACAACCAGGCTTAAGCTGCACTTATTTGAATAACCAATACTGAATTATATTTTTAAAGTTTCCCCAATTAATGTTCTACTGTAAAAGGCAAACACATTAAACATACCTCTGAGTATTCATCAGACAGCTTTCTTCTCCTCACTAAGCTGTACTTGTCATCATCTTCCTCCTCTTGTAACGGAGTAGGTGGTCCATCAATCAGGGACCTAGATCTTGTGTGAGGCCGAGAAATTCGGTCTGGGTTTCTCCTTAAAGCATTTTGGGGAAACGAGCTTCTTGGAGCCCGTTTTGGACGCTGGAAGAAAAAATGAGTTAAAAAAAAGCCCTTTGCCCTCAAAGGCAAACAAAAACAAAATAACTTTGTTTCTAGTACGGAAAATGGAGCACAATTACAACATTGCAGGTAAATTCACCTTTGCCATTCAACAAACTGTAGAAACATACAAAGCCCCAAGCAGCAGGCAGTGCCTATATAAGGTAGAAGGCAGCAATTCACTTGTGTAAACATAAGAGAGTCTCAATGAGCTTAGATATGTCTGTCTGTTTTATGGAAAAGCATATATTTTCAGTAGGATTCCAAGTACCTTAATAATCAATCAAATAAATAGCACTTTAATAGTACTTTTCAACATGTTTTATTTAGAAGGGTATATTATCTTTATTCCCATTTTACAGATGGGGAACTGAGGCACAACAAAGGAAAAGTACATGCCCAACGTCATACAAGCAAGTCATTGGTAATGCCAGGAGTAGAATCCAGGTACTCCTGACTCCCCATCCTGTGACCCATTCACTGGGACATGCTGCCTCCTTAAGTAGATTGATATTGCAGCTGTAAAACATATAGATGGGCCCAAACCAGAATCTGGATCCAAGCACCTTCAAACTGTTGATGACATTCAGACCTGACCTTTGAAGCTTAAGCCCCCCATCCCCCCTTTCTCCATTTGTATAAATAAGCATTTAGAAAGGGGTTTTGTTTTGCTTTATGGCTTTAATTGGCCTTTGATATGGACACTTCCAGGTGCCTATGTTGTTCAGTTTTTATAGAACGGCAAATCAAAAGGGAATTGCACAACTGGGATGATTGTTTTAACAAGTAATAAAATTCTGAACAACTGGACTTTGATTTACTTGGTCTATTAAGCTTTTTATTTGAAAGGGTTTTTGTTTTTTTAAATCAAAAGTAGATACACTCAGATGATTGAAGTATAAGACAAACAGAAATTAAATTTCTACTTACTGGGCTGGTAGTTGACAATGATCTTCTGCCAGCGAAAATGCCAGGGACATTTTTTAATTCAGCCATTAGTTTTGCAAGCTAGGGAAAAAAAGAAAAACATATGGTCTTAAAAAAGAGTTTATGTGCTATTATTAAATTAGGGCAATTGCCTAGAAGTACAACTGCCTTATAGGAAATGCAGTCATATTCTTTGAGATCTTATTTTTATATCCTGGTGCCTGACAGTGGGTTGAAAATGAGGCTTAGGCTTAATAGGCTGCCAGCCTAAACATGGAATAAGGCTTTAGAATACCCAGATGTCTGCTGAAGAACCTATTTCAGTATGTGGATTTTCATATGCCAGTGAATGTGACGTATCAGGGCTCTAAATTTCTGTTAATGCATTCACATAACTCCCATTAATGTTAACTTATATAAGAGAAGAGAACTGCGTGGAGATTAGAAGTCAAGGAGAAAAATGAATTGAAGAACTTTCCTGCATACCTACCATTGCTTTGTTTTCCTTTATGTTTAGAGCTCTTTTCTCTAAGAATTTGGGGCCCTTTTCTTCAGAGTCAGAATCCAAAGCAGATGGTTGTATTTCAGGGGGTGATGCTATTTCACTCTTTCCCCTTTTAGACCTCCGAGTTGGAAACTTCATAGCCACTTTCAAAGGAATCGAGCGTCTCTCATGTCTCCTATATTGCAACTTCTCCTTAGCACATAAGCCATTTTCCTTACAGTCTGACTCCAATTTCTATCAAAAACCAATATTGTTGTTTATGAATGACACTGGATTGCTGTATGGTTTAGTCTGACAAGCAAGTTTATCAACCTGAAATCTAGGTTGGTTTATTTTATTTTTTTGAAGTTTTGGGCACTACTACCCATGAAACCCCCTGACAAGTTTTGTGGTTTTACAGAGTGCTCCAATACACAGAAAGAGAGAGATTAGTTTTACTCGTAAGTCTAGTTAGTAAAAATATTTCAGAGAAAAATGTTGTTTGAGTTGGTACGCGTTAAGGGCCCAATCCTGCAAGTTAGTCCACATGGGTGTACAAGTCCCCCACCAGGGTTCTCTGTGCAGGGTCAGGCCTAAGTTTGTAAACTACAAAGAATTCAATGGATACGGAAACAAGATCACTAGCAAATTGTAACTTACTCACAGGACTAGCCATTGAGACAAATACAGCCCCAACTCAAATAGCCATTGAGACAATTACGGTCCCAAATCAAGTATTTTATCAACTTAGTATTCTGATGCTGTTCACAATTGTAATGAGAATTTACTAGTGACGCCAATGAAGATAGTTATTCTATTTTTTGTTTGCTTAATTAATTATCCACTCAGTGACATGTCTTATCTTACTTTAACCAAAATAAAGTTGCTTCCATCTAGGACTAACCTGTCTAACAGACACCTTGCTGTGGACCATTAGTACTTCTTTTTCTGCTTGTCAAGGCTCACACTGACAATCCCATTTTCTATAATTTTGTATTAAGCTTGATATGTGGTTCTTGCTCACCAATTTTCATGCTGTTATTGCTTGTCCTTGCCCTTTTCTTGAATATATGAGCGTACTCTGTCTCTGTTAGTTCTCTGAACTACTATTCATTATTTAACTTAGATGTGTATTCTTTCTACAAGAAGAGCACCTACTCTTTTCCCTAGACATCCCTTGACATAATACTCCAATAACCCATGTTACATGCAATATGAATATATTGCTCTCTACAATGCTCAATATTTATTCTTGGGCTATTTTTAAGCAGTAAGCCTGCTATGATGTTCTGCAGTTGATTAAAGGTAGAAGGGGGGAAATTCTACTATCTATTGCTATTTCTACATTGCCTACAAAGTGTAGAATTTCCTGTACTGTTTCCTGTTATGCTACACAAGTGCCATGAAGACCAATATCATGTCATGCTAACTCACAGATTGTAGCAAATGATGGCCATCTTGTCCAAACAGTTTTAAAAGAAAATACAAGATGCTCACGAACAGAGTACATATCCAATAAACAAAGTTTCAATCTGTACTAGTTAAATTTTAAATCTGGAAAAACAGTATTTTTCTAAAATGCACAAATTTTATCTCTTGCAAGACTTAATTTAGTTTTCTCCATATTAGGCATTCACACGCTCTCATACACTTAGAGAAGCGATTTTAAAATTAAGGAAAGTTATATTTGGCAAGTGTCCTAGAGGCTGTAACATTTCAGTAATTAGTAATTACTTAAACTTTAAAACTAGTGAGTTAATTTGCATATCTCACCAATACATTTTGAATCTCACTTTCTGAAAAACCACAGAACGAATCATCATCCGAGTCCTCACAAAAAATTTTAGCCAGTTCTTCTGTGATATCTGACCTAAACTTTGGTTTCTGTAAAAAGAATAAAAACACTTTTTTAAAAAAAGAACCAATTTTTCATGAACCATGCAGACAGCCAATCACATTTACAAGTGCACTACAAGAGAACAGCTTTTGTAACAAAGAAAACAAAATGGTTCAGGGATTTACAAATGGTTGCAGAGCTGTTACGGCAAATCATCAGGCATATTAGTTTAAGCGACATTTCAAAGAATAGAATAAATAGCTAATCTGCCTCCAACAATTACTACCTAGAAGGACAAGCAAAAAGTGAAATGAAATTATAGTGCATACTGTAGATTCATAGCTACTGTATAGAAATGTAAGCATAGCAAGCAGTTTTAAATCACATATGAAAGCATTTGGGACATTTTCAACACAGCACATTCAGTTCTGTTTATTCATGTACTGTACTTACGGTGTTTGCAAAATTATCAGAACCAAAACTGTCACAACTGTCATCAGATGATGACGTTTCCATGGGGATCAATTTCATATTTCGGAATGCTATGAAGTTCTTCTTTCCTGAAAGGTCTGCTTGCTGCAAGGGGAGGATGACAATACCATTAAAATATGACAGGTTTCAGAGTAGCAGCCGTGTTAGTCTGTACCCACAAAAAGAAAAGGAGTACTTGTGGCACTTTAGAGACTAACAAATTAATTTGAGCATAAGCTTTCATGAGCTACAGCTCACTTCATCGGATGTAATATTAAAATATGATTTACACTATAGTACACTAGCTTTTAAAAGTGTGCTTATAAAGCCTAATGTGGTTAAATTTTCAGATATGCAGTAGACTTGTATCCATTCAGTACACCATCAGCACTGAAAAGAGACAGGAGTAGAGCTCTAAAATTCAAATTGAGTAGTTTCTGCTCTAATGCATTTCTGGTCACTAACATAAGTGATTTATCCTTGAATATTATAAATGTTTCTTCTTTCTTCTGACAAATAATAGCTTTTGTGAAAAATCCCACCAAAATTAGTTACATCCCTTCTGAAAGTCCTTCAAGTTTTATTTTATGTTGAATCTTATAGAGTGTGACTAGCATCTAGAAATCACCATTTTAGTTTGTAGTTTAATTTCTGAAATCAAATACTAATCAACTAAATTTCTTTAAAGCATTAAAAAAGCCCAGAAAAGGAACACTGGAACAACTGCTTTAGGGGCAATGGCTTATTACTTCATTAGGTACCATCATTGGGTTGTAATGTCTTATCTTTTGATGGCTTTTAAATTTATCCTTTTCCTTGGAATCTCACATATCCTCAGTAAATATGGTTTAAGATTTTGAGTTGTAAATGGAGACCCATGTCTGTACCCATATTTAAACACACTACACCACCCAACAGTTACTGCAACGTGACCAGTGATTGATGTGGCTCATGCCAAGCTGAAAGAACTCTTATGGTTACTAGCAATTCATAGGCCAACCTCATTGAGCCCAAAATATTTAAGAAATCTCTTTAAAATGTAGCCACACAGAGAGGTTTAAAGATATGTGCTGTCTGCACATGCTGGATATTGCATACACTTGTCTGAGCCATGAGAACGTAATCTAATTCTAACACAACTGTAGAAACGATTGCCACCTCCCTCCCCCCGCCAGTTCTGAGTTTGAAATTTGCACCAACATGCAGACCAGTCTCTCTTTTTCCTCACAATCAGACACAGCTATTTGCTTCCACCCGGATCATAGCTACTACTTTTTTAATCCGGCCAATGGAGAGGGTAAGGCTATGTCCACACTACAGCAGGACAGCTATAACACTGTAGTGTAAACATGTGGTACAGCAATCGAAAGGGGTTTTCCATCACTTTGTAATTAATCCCCACCACCAAAAAGTGGCCAATGGAATAATTCTTGTCAATGTAGCAATATCTACACTGGGGTTTAGGTCACTTTAACAACATCTCTCTCACCCCTGAGGGACACAGCTAGTCAACCTAAATTTTAGGTGTAAACCAGCCTAAAACTTCTTCAGTACTCTATTAATCATTCTCCAATGTGGTATGCTTCCACCCCAATTAGACACTTTGCACTCCCACCAAAACCACATTCTTTAGAGAGCCTATTGTTGTTCAGCAGAGGTAAAGGTAGGTTTGCAGAGGAAAAACAAAGTAGGTATCAGCTCAATATGGAGTCAGATGTGAACTTTTACAAAACCCCAAGGGCAAGATATTTTTTTTTTAAACACCAACATTCCAATGACAGGTTTCAGAGTAGCAGCCGTGTTAGTCTGTATTCGCAAAAAGAAAATTGTGGCACCTTAGAGACTAACCAATTTATTTGAGCATAAGCTTTTGTGAGCTACAGCTGAAGTGAGTACAAGTACTCCTTTTCTTTTTGCAACATTTCAGTAAAAACTTACATTACACTCTCTGTGGTGCAGAGCAGACACTGCACTAGATAAGCACAAGACAGCCTGAAAAGTCCTTTCCAAGCCACAACAATCACAATTCCTATTCCATTATTAACGCACTATTCTGTTTGAAGGGACCTGAGTTTCAACTGTCCCTCCAAACTGTGTCTGCAGTGTGCTACAGGTACATCAATTAGCTCCTGTTTACACCACAAGATAGAACCCTACTGAGTGTCAACCAGGTCACCCCAACATGGTAGTTGCGGCACCCCAAAATAGGCAAGGGAAGTGAACCTGACCATCTTCACTGTAAATCCTTTCTATTTTAATCATCCCAGAGTAGTGAGGGCTTCTTTGACAGCAATGTGGCTAATTAGGCGGCTATAAACCACAAGTGGCACACACTGCACCAAGATGCAGAGACCAATGAAGCCACGCCAGTGCAAAATAAATCCAGTAGACATGGAGAGACTTTCTAAAGAACAGTTTTTAACCAGTATTTCTTCCCAACACAGTGGGGAACTGGGGACACCGGGCTCTCCTCCAGTGAGCGATCCCCAGGGCTTTATTTAGCTCGCAAAGCTCTCCTCCACCCAGACAGTGGGAAGGCCGCAGCTTTGCATGGAGACGCGTCCTACTCAACTGGGAGCCTGCAGCCACCCTTGTTTTGATGGGGAGAGAGTGCAAGGACCTTGTTTGGATTTCGCAAAGCTCAGGGACCCCAGTCAGCAAGCTCTGAAGGGCAGAGATCGCCATGGGCCGGACGAGCGGCAGGGCTGAGCGGCTGGGGCAGAGCGGGGAGCCGAGCTGGCAGCAGGCTCCGCCGAGCCTGGAAGCAGCACAGGGCGGGGCGCGGGAGCAGACACGCGGCTCAGCGTGCCGGCCGGGACACGCGGCAGGGCTGCCTGCCACCTCCACCTTCCCCACAGGGTCCCCCGGGCAGCCGGGCCAGCAGCGAGCCCGGCCACGGGGCTCCCGCCGCAATCGACGCGACTGACCGCGGGACCGGGGGGACGCATCGGGCTGAACGCGAGTTTGGAAGGGTCCAGGCGGACCAATAGCGCAGACTGCCCCGGAGGGTCCGCTGTCCGAGCGCCGCCGCCACGGCCCCCGCCTGCAGGGACACCTCCACCCCCGCAAAAAAAAAAAAGAGGGGGCGTCGCAGCGTGTTTCCACGGGGACACGTGTGTGGGGAGGGGGGCGGGAGCTGCCGGGCCGCCACCCCAGCGAAAGCTCGGGCCCCCACATCCAGCCAGCGCCCGCAGCCTACCCCGCTCCCCCCCCACCACTTCACCGCCTACAGCTTCCTGCACCGCGCCCCGCTCAGCCCCCCTCCTCCGGAGTCTGCAACTTACCGCCCCTCAGCCTCCCTCCTGCAGCTTGCTCAGCCCCCATCCGCCAACGCGTGCAACTCACTGCATCCCCCCCACCTCATTCAGCCCCCTTCCTCCGGAGCGTGCAACTTACCGCACCTTCAGCCCCCATCCGCCAACGCGTGCAACTCACTACATCCCCCCCACCTCATTCAGCCCCCTTCCTCCGGAGCGTGCAACTCACCGCACCTTCAGCCCCCATCCGCCAACGCGTGCAACTCACTACATCCCCCCCACCTCATTCAGCCCCCTTCCTCCGGAGCGTGCAACTCACCGCACCCTCAGCCCCCATCCGCCAACGCGTGCAACTCACTGCATCCCCCCCACCTCATTCAGCCCCCTTCCTCCGGAGCGTGCAACTCACCGCACCCTCAGCCCCCATCCGCCAACGCGTGCAACTCACTGCATCCCCCCCACCTCATTCAGCCCCCTTCCTCCGGATCGTGCAACTCACTGCACCCTCTGCCCCGCTCAGCCTCCGGTGCCTACAATCACTGCACGTCCCCGTCCTCCAGAGCCTGTAATTCATTGCACTCCCCGCTCCAGCACGCGTTCAGCCCTGGGCCCCCGTCCGCCACTCACTTGCATGCCGAAGGGATCCATGCTACCAGCTGCAGGGCGCGCGCGGTTCTTGTAACGGCTAGTCATAACGGGTAGCCCGGGCGCGATCCGGGCAGCGTGCGCTGGACTGGGAAGGTCGACAGGAGGCTGCGAGCTCGCGCCAAACCAGCTCGGGACTGTCAGGGGGGCGGGGACTGGGGGCACCTTTCCCGCGTTGGAGCCCGAGTCCTGGAAGGTGCAGGCAACACCCCTCTAGGAGAGGACCCTTACTGCTCCCCCGTGCAACAGACAGCCTGCTCCCTGTGCAGAGAGCAGTAGAGGGCTCTGGGGAGTGCAAAGAGGGGGCCGACAGCATCCTCTAATATTTTTTCCTGCAGTGGAGTTTGTGGTACTGTAAGGGCCTAATTCTGTGGCGCGAAATGCTCCCTGTAGCAAAGCAGTAGTATTTGCATATGGGGAGGGGAGGGGAGGGGGGGAGACAGAGCGGTCTGCAGGCTCGCCCCTCGTGCACGTGGCGTCTGCGTGGTTAGTCCCCAGTGCCCCTGGGAGGGGGTCAGGTCAGTGCACAGGGGCAGGACTGATCCTGCTGCCCTGCAGAGCGTATAATCAGCCACAAACGAATGTGTTAGGGAACGAAATAAACCGTGTAGGCACATTTCCTTCTCCGGCCAATTCATGCACGGATAGCAGAGAGATGATGAAAAGCCACTTCAGTCCACGACTCTTTAGCACACAGAGAGCCTGTAAGTTTATGCCCAATGCATCACGAGTAGGTAAGACTTTACTGCAGATAGCTTTAGGACAGAAATCAAGAGGAGACGATTGAGAAGTTAAGCTAAAGTGAACTTAAAAAGTATTTTTCTCACGAATAAATATTTACTCATAAAAAGATGAATAGCTAAACAGAATAATTTTAAAATATTTTGCATAAACCACAACACATTTTGGAAGGATTGTAATTGTTTTAACAAAACACTTTCTGGAAATGGAAAATCCTCCATGCAATTTGTTGTAGAGAAAAATGTTTGCTTCACAGTGTTCTGGGTCCTGTTTGATTTGAAGTTTGTGTCCAGGGTTGGTGCTGTACAGGATCTGGGGTCTTCTTTCAGCAGATACCCTGCACTTTCTGTGGATCATACAAGCTTCAATGAAAAAATGCACTTTGTTTGAGAAAATATAGTGAAGAAGGGTCAAGAAATACTTTTTTTAAAAACAGGGTTTTTTTTATGTCATTGAATAATGCATTATCTGAAGCTCAGCCAAGAGTACAATTAGACACTTGCAGAATAGCCGGAGAATAAGGTCACAGATCTGTTCCTCCAAAGAGATACAGATTGCAATTTGTAATTGAAGGGATTGAAATAGGGCATTTTATTTGTGCATAGGGATTTTAAATAAAATAAACTTTGTGTTAAAATCAAAACATAGTTTGGAGAGGAACAGAGAGAAAGTGGATTATTTGCTATTAATTTTATGTAATGTGTAATATCACATTAAATCAAATAGTTATAACACATAAAGAGAGCAAAATTACTGTAACTTACCATTGTTTGACAGTTGTAATGAGGGGAGTGGGAACTTTAAGAGGCTGTATACCTGATAGCTTAAGATTCAGATATTCCTAAGGGGAAAAGTCATATATCTTCTGTTTTCTGTAATACTTCATTTACAATCACCAAGCTAATGCACACTGGTTTAGGAGAGGATTGTAACAGAGCAATTGTAGTTTTAGTTGGCATTTCCATGATAAATTCCTAAATATTTACTCAAGGCTGTAAATTCACATTTACATCAGTAGTGCAGAATCGGGCCCTGCTGCACGTGTATGGCATACGCACAAACCTGATACTGTGTAATTGAACCAAGAATGAGCTGTAAGCCAAACACCTTAAATACCTACAACAGCACTAAAGCAGTTTTTATACTTTTTGGTCATGATTCCTTTTGAGAATTCTGCAGCCTGTCAAGTAAAAGAATCTCCATTTTAAATAAGCCTTTAATTACATACTTACCTGCGCCACTGCCTTCACAGACTGCACACAAAAGCAGATGAACTAAAAACAGTCCTCCAGAGACCAGACCGCACTTGATTTTCCTAAATCCACATTAGTTGAGGGTTACCACCCAGACAGTTCTCAACCAACACAGAGAGGTTTGTTTTTTTAAACTTTCAGAAAACTACAAAATACAAAATTTATATAGAGGTAAAAATATTAAAGAAAAGCACCATATCAGAGTTTATTAACATCCAGAATCCTGAAGATCATCAGTTGCCATTAGAAAAATGACAAATATGTACAAGGCAATTTTACTAGCTTCATACCAAATCCTATTAAGGAATGATGACAAGCTGGTTCCATTGGTAAGGTTGCAGCTAATCTTCTGTTTCCAAGTGAGTTTTGTCTCTCTTTAAAATTAATTTAAGAAGTCAGATTTGCTTAAAAATTAGTATGCCAGATCAGGGGTTTGGATAGAGTTTGTGGGGGAAATTTTGAAGCTATTTTTTAAAACATTGTAAAAAAAGTGGAACTGTTTTCAAAGTCACAAATTTTCAAACATTTTTTTGTGCAGAGATTTGGAATATCAGAGGAGAGGAGAAGCGGAGGCCCATGAAACTTTTATTATGGGACTCCCCTTCTTGAGATTCAGTGCATGATGTCAAAACAAGATCTAAAACTTAAAATATACATACTACACTAGAACCTCAGAGTTATGAACACCAGAGTTAAGAATGGACCTGTCAACCACACATTGGAACCGAAAGTACCCAATCAGGCAGTAGCAGAGCCAAAAAAAAAGAAAGCAAATACAATACTGTACTGTGTTAAATGTAAACTACTAAAAAAATAAAGGGAAAGTTTTAAAAAGATTTGACAAGGTTAAGAAACCGTTTCTGTGCTTGTTTCACTTAAATTAAGATGATTAAAAGCAGCATTTTTCTTCTGCATAGTAAAGTTTCAAAGCTGTATTAAGTCAATATTCAGTTGTAAACTTTTGAAAGAACAACCATAACATTATCAACATTTCACAGTTACAAACAACCTCTGTTCCCAAGGTGTTCGTAACTCGGAGATTCTACTGTAGTAGCTTGGTTTTGGAACTACAGAGTAGAGGCAATCAGTGAATGTATTGCAAGCATAGTGCACAGTCTCAGACCTGAGTTAATCCTGTCTAAGAAGTACAGGGAATTGGGAAGCATGATGGGAACCAACAGCAGTGGCTCGCTGCCACAATCTTAATTTGGAATGCAGCTTTTCAGAGACCTCCCAAACTCACTGCAACAACTTGAGTTTAGCATAGAGCTGGATAGACAGCTTCCCTCCCCCCCCCCCCCCCCAGCCCTGGGAAACCACCCAGCAAAGTAAACTATCATACATTTTGACAAGTATCGGGGGTAGCCGTGTTAGTCCGTATCCACAAAAACAACAAGGAGTCCGGTGGCACCTTAAAAACTAACAGATTTATTTGAGCATAAGCTTTCGTGGGTAAAAACCCCACTTCTTCAGATGCATGGAGTGAAAATTACAGATGCAGATATAAATATACTGGCACATGAAGAGAAGGGAGTTACCTCACAAGTGGGGAACCAGTGTTGACAGGGCCAATTGGATCAGGGTGGATGTCGTCCACTCCTAACAATAGATGAGGAGATGTCAATTCCAGGAGAGGCAAAGCTGCTTCTGTAATGAGCCAACCACTCCCAGTCCCTATTCAAGCCCAAATTAATGGTGTTAAATTTGCAAATTAATTTTAGTTCTGCTGTTTCTCTTTGAAGTCTGTTTCTGAAATTTTTTTTGTTGAAGTATGGCTACTTTCAGATCTGTTATAGAATGTCCAGGAAGATTGAAGTGTTCTCCTACTGGCTTTTGTATGTTACCATTCCTGATGTCCGATTTGTGTCCATTTATTCTTTTATCATACATTCTGTGGACTGCAGTCACCCACAGCAGATGGGGACATGTTGGGCCCAGTTCTCTGTTCCGCAGCATTCCCTTTATGACCCTCTAACTAGCAGCATAAAGAGGCAGAAACCCGACCCATGGGGAATATCCCCTGTATAAAACTGCTCTCATGCCACAGCAGCTCTGTGTTGGCCCTGCTTCCATCTCTCAGGGCAGGAAGCAGGGCATAAGAGAAAAGGGTCACACCAGGGGCACGGCATGGGGAGAGGATGTGGCCAGAAAGTACATTGCTTTAGCTGTTCTCTGCCCCCTGAGGCTACTGTAACTGATGCTGCGGACCATGTCAGCATCTTGAATTGCTCCAGAATACAGGGAGTGCAAAGGTGGAATAGGGTGCTTAGCTCCACCCCCACCCCCATGTTCCTATGCAAAGCACAAGGATAGACTGACACTCAAGGCAGTGAGGAATGTGGCAGAACAGGGACAGGTTCAGGTCTATTTTTATACTGAACAATAGCTATATTCAGCTGCTCTGTATTAGTGAAAAATCACTATTTTTTCATGGACAGCCCTATTTTTGGTCACTGACACTGGGGCCTTGTCTACACTGCCACTTTACGGCGCTGCAACTTTCTCACTCAAGGGGGGTGAAAACACACACACCCCCTCCAAGTGCTGCAAACACCCCCTTTTTACAGCTGTCGGACAGCTCTCTCCCAGTGCTGGTGCCACAACTACGCAGCCATGTTAAAGTACCGCCGCGGCTGCACTTTAACATTGCTAGTGAAGACACACCCTTACTTTCTACCCTGAAACATCAGTGGTAACCAGTGTGGAAAAGGTTCAGTTAGCAGCTGCTGCCCTTACTTTATACATGTAATACAAAGTTGATTTGGTCATCCGCAGGCCTGGGAGAATCTGTGTGGAATGCACGAGTCAGATTCAGTGGTGCTTTGTCTACACATCAACAATAATAGGATCCTCAGAATGTCTGTTAGTTTACCACATACAGTGAATTTACTCGTCCTCACAAAGTCTCCATTCTTAGCCCTGGTCTACACTAGGGGGGAAAAAAATCGATCTAAATTACGCAACTTCAGCTACGTGAATAACATGGCTGAAGTCAACGTACTTAGATTGACTTACCGTGGTGTCTTCACCGTGGTGAGTTGACTGCTGCCACCCCCCTGTCGACTCCACTTGCGTCTCTTGTGGTGCTGGAAGAAGTTGACGGGAGAGCGCTCGGGGGTTGATTTATCGCGTCTAGACTAGACACGATAAAATCCCCGCTGGATTGATTGCTGCCCGCTGATCGGGCAGGTAGTGTAGACAAACCCTTAGTCTATAAGCATGGGCGGCGCGTGACTCCAGCATTTGGGGAGGCTGGAGCAACGAGAGCAGGGCCACAGGGGAAGCGTGGGAGCGGGGCCTTGGGGCGGAGTGCGGGAGGGGCCACAGCCCAGGCATCTGCACTCTCAAAGGTGACGGGTCTGTGGCTGTTTGGGGAGGCTTAGCCTCCCTTGGCCTATTACACCTGCTGCCCATGCGTGAAGCCAGGTAAGTAGGCCATATTGTAGTCAGTAGGGAGCCCTATGCTACAGCACAGTCATTTAACGTGGCTTTGGGCTTGTTAGCCTGCAGCTCTGTGAATGTTGAAGACTTTTCAATCAATTAAACTAACTTGATTGAGCTAACACAATTGAGAAAACCATCCTTTTTGCTCATCAACCCAGGGCCTACATTTCCTATTCTAGAACATATAGTTCCCCTCTGCTTCTAACCTGTTGTGAAGGCATCCATCCCATGCTGATTCGTTGACTCCAAATTAGACAGACAGGTAGGATCAGCCCTACCAGTGTCGTCATAAAATCCCCAAACAAACCCTATCTAGGTTTGGGCTGTAGTGAAGCTTGTCAAGTGTTTTCAGGGATGGGAGAAACATTTTCAAATCTCCATGTTTCTTGAAATGATTTTTTTTAAAAAATATATATGAAGGTAGCATTTGATGAGTCTGTTCAGACACATAAGCTGGCTTACACTGAAACTATCGAAGGACATATCACGGATAGTTCTCCAAAGGAGCAGTGCCCTGTCAGAAGTAAAACGTGCTCCGAACAGTGATCAGCCACTGTTTTTTTCTACTGCAGTAGCTGTTGTAGCATGACCCCTACGAAAAAGTTGCATTCCATCATATTGTTTCAACTTGCTGCAGCTACTGGTGTTTCAAGTGTTTACTTGTTAGAACACAGCTGAAGTACAGCCAAGATTGGTGGTATGGCTGAAACAACTAAGTTATTATCTTGGCAGCACATTTTGCATGGGCCTATAAGAATCAAAGATGTTTCCATAGTAGTAGCTTCAAACTAGCAGGGCCTCAACAACAATCGCGCCATTCTCAGAAACAATAAATCCAACCTTTAGTCCCTGTGAGGCCAGCCAGAAGGAGATCGCTCCCCTAAATTACTCCAGCAGACTTCAGCTGTCTGGATTTTTACAAAGCTCCTCACACACAGTTGTGCAGTTTTCTGAAAGCTTAGCAGGCTTGTGGTACAGAAAATGCTAACCAGCAGGCAATGATCATGTGAAGCCAGTTCCTGGCTCTGCTACAGACTTCCTGCATGATCCTGGACAAGGCACTTAATCTCTGTGTGCTTCAGTTCCCTGTCCGTAAAATTAGGGCTAATAATTCCCCTCCCTGACGGGTGCTGTGAGCCTAAATTCATTCATGTTTGTGAGACACTCAATTACTGTAGTGATAGGAGCCCTAGACATATATAGGTACAAATGAAATAATGAAAGTGATAAGTTTAGAATTCTCAAAAACTCACAGTGGTGTTTACCTGTTGCACAGAGAAATCTACCAAATACATTGAATCCTTAGAAAAGAATAAGATTGCAAATGCTAATTTCCATAATTAAAAATTACTTTAAGAGCTGCCCAATCAACTCTTCCTCTCAGTAAAATTATAGTATATTATTACAGTTCTTATTAGTGCACTGAAATGAGTCAGGAACTATTTTGCATTCATTAATCAAACATTGATTTACATGTAACTTGATAACCTAGGATGCTTATTTCCCCCCCTCTCTTGTAGTGTATATGTATAATTCTGCCTTTTACTGGACCGATGTCAGACCTGCTCAGGCATGTGTGTGTTCATGTCACCTTCCGTGGTTAATACTGCTGCACAAGATGTAGTACTAACCTCAATACACTGTGTATGATCTTGTCCCTGAAGTGGTTGTAAACTATGGAGGACATGAGTTCTAGCATTAGTCCTGTTTCACATGTTAGCACTACTAATATTTTAGAAGTCTACAATTGTGCTGTGTATGTGTTTGTTTTTGTGGATTTTTTAAAATCTGTACAAAATAATAATTTGATTTTGCAGAAAAAATAAACACAAATTTATGGACTCAATGAATGTATAAAAGAAAGCAAATGTGATTATAAATATTTTCTAGAGTATTTTATTTGCTAACAGCAAAAGCTAGGATAGCTAACATTTACTATACCAGCTCAGCAACGCATCACACAGCAAGCAATATGATTAGTATCTCTCATGCATAGTTTATTTCCTTCTCACTCTGTCTTCTCCTTCTCCCCAGGGGAAAAATTTCATGTGCATTTTAACATTTTAATTTTAAAAATATTTCTGTGCGCTTTATGTGTTATTTATTAGTAAAGGCAAGGTGGAAGTACACTGTGCACTAAGAACTGAAAGTGGAAAGATCAGATTCTATACACAATAGCATGAACTGGAGATTTTTGCAAGTCCGTAAGGGGGAGTAGAGGAGGAGAAAGAGGCCCAAAGGAATGAATATAACCCAGTTAGATAAAGAATACTGGTTGATAAATGTCTTTAGTGTGAAACAAGATGGGTGAGGTAATATCTTTTATTGGGCAAGCTTTCAAGCTACACAGAGCTCTTCCTCAGGTCTGGGAAAGGTACTTTAGAGTGTCACAGCTAAATACAAGATCATCAGGCTACCACTAGATCAGCTGACATGAAGCCATGGGGTGCTGAGAGCCACTGAAGCAAACTATAAACCCTGTATATGATAGAAACCACTTCAAGCCAGGGGGTGCCGCAGCACACTCCTACTTCCAGCACTTAGGATGTAGACAGATTTGTTGCAAGTTTTAATATTTTTTCAAAGCATGCAGCATAACAGGTCAATCAGAACATCAGGTCATTATGATTTATGCTATGTATGTGTAATTATAACAGTCTTAACTTTCCTGAATCCATAACATATCAAATTCATAGCAAAAAGCCTGATCAAAAGTAGCCACTGTGAATGTCCTATAGCCATTCAAACCTCAGTATTTCAGCACTTCTTACTCCTTCCTGCCCTAGAATTTGCATTTTGCTTTCTTTACATATTTTTTTTTTAAAACACTAAAATAGATTAGGCCAAATCACCTATAAAACTTGCTAAAAACTTGTAGTAGTGGACAAGGACATATCAGAATACAGACAGTAAAACATGCAAAAAAGTGCTCGAGGACTGAAATCCACTTGGTGCAAATATTCACGAGTGCTAATGGTCTCCAACTGTTGTAATGAATCTGTGGCCACCTAGGACTTTACAGCTTGCGCTATGCAGGATCCCAAGGCCATTCAAAATTTCATGGCAACTGTGAAAAATGAATTTGTTTTCCTGCTCCAAAATTACAGGCCTCTCCCATTTGAGCTAAGGGAGACTCTCCATTAGTTGTCAACTGTAAAGAGCATAGATAGAGCAATTCCGCTCCAAAAGGAGACAGCAGTGATATACATGCAGTATTTCAAATGGAAATGTCCATGAGCGTTACTAGCTTTAGCGGGCCTGGTAACACCACCTTAATGGTGCCATCTGCTAAAATAAGGATGTTTTACTTTGTAATTTAAGAGTTTAATGGCTCCCATGTATGTGTTAATTTGCGTTAGGTTACTGCTTCCACCAGCAGCTAGCAAAGAGTCACCATTCAGCCAATGTCCTGGAGATGTGATGCTTGTAACTTGACATCCTGCTGAGGAGCTGTGGTGGGTGGAGTTGCTGTAAAATAGAGTTCTCCCTTCCCAGCTCACTCATGCACTTTCAGTGAACCTCATTGGAACGAATCTTACGCTTAATAAAGTCAAGTTACGTTTCTAAGGCCTCTCTGGGATCTTGGCTACTTTTACTCCCAACACAAGGACAGAGATAAAGGTCCTGCAGTGCTACAAGCACTCTGATCCCTCTGTCTTGACCCCCACCCACCCCCAGCTCCCAGAACCCATAGTTTTTCATACAGCGTAAGCAGAGCGGCATGTTTATTACTGCAGAGACTATTGCTGAAACGTACTTTCTTGAGGTCATTTTTAAAGGCGGAAAGTAGTTTATCTTTTTGATCTCAGATAAATCCACCCAGCTTACTTTTACATATAAAATCAGTAATGTTGGCAGTTAACCATTGTCTCTGTTATGAAGATACCAGAAACCTGTTCTATAGTATACAAATGTGTTATATCAGCAGACTTTGTAGGTATAATTAACTACACGAGGAAGCTGTTTTGTAGACAGGATGCCAGCGTTTTACCACCATGTTGTCGCCCCATGTCATGGGCTGCAGTTGACTTTTAGCATTGTTCCCATCCTTTAGAACATTGGTCTCAAACTGGTTTTGTTTACACATATCTATCTATATCATGATGGACCTTTGTTAGTGTTATTGCCGTAACAGACCTCTCCTACATAACCACTAACCTTTTGCAACAAACCGACAAACTTTGGCAGTTCATTAAGGAAGAGAATTATGCAAAACCACTGCCATTGTGGACACATGCATATAAAATAATTCTGTCAGATATAATTTTCAGCGGTAGCATTGTTATTTTGTTCCATTTTATTAATACAGAATGTCAGAGGTCTCTCGGTTTGGGGTTTTTCCACAATTACTAAAGCAGCAGCCTGTCTTTTCTGATCTGAAGTAATAATAATAATAATAGGTCAAAATGCATTTCCTAGCACAATCAAAAAAATTCAAATGTGTATCTTTGAAGCATGTCCCAGTATTCTTAGGAGTGAGTTTATAGAACGTATTGGTCTTAAAAGGCTTACGATTTGATCCTCAGCAGCATCGACTGCGTTAGAGAGCAGAATTGTTATAAGTGGTGCACACACAGAGGTCATTGTTTTGAGTGATTGTTCCTCCCCATCCTCCTGTGAGCAAAGTGTGTTCAAGCAACTTCACCTCATTAAATCAGCTCAGCAAGTTGCTGGATAATGGTCAGCATAGGGGGGTTTTGATGTGTGCCCATGTAGGGTAGCATTGCTATCTGGCAACCACTGACATGACCAGTTGTTCAGAAATAGTCAGTGGGAGCACGTTAGGCAGAGAGAAATTAGAGCCATGAATTTTTACTTTAAGAAGCAAGCAATGTAACATTCAAACCCACTGAATATGAATGAACCCGACTGGTGAGGATGTACTAGTTTGTCAGAAACCCTAAAACTATCTATTGTGGATAATAATGTTTAGTCAAACCAGCAGCTTGCAACAATCTGTGGGCAGATTGGATTCAAGTAGTGCTTTTCTGAATATGTTGAGTCAGAAATGAGACCATTGCATATATATATTTTAATGACTTCTTAGCAGAGATCCTCTGAGACAACAGCAATTAGTGTTGGGAAGGGAATGAAATAATATAGTTAGGCTGATGTGTTCTCTCTGTCTAGTGGTGTTACATTTTATGGTACAGTAAGGTTAAACCTAGTTCCAGCCTCTGGTTGTAAATCTGCTAGCTAGGGTTAAACACAGCTTTCACCCCTATAAAACATCTCTACTGACACTCCTGAAAAGAAGCCATTTTGCCAGGTTGGCTCAGGGTACGGTGGAGCTGCTTGCCATGCTGACAAGCAATACAACCATGGAATGCGGCTGCTCCCACCTGTGTTATAGTCACATCCCGGACTGAAGCAGAAGGAGAGAACGTTCTATTGATGTACGTTAGCTAATTGCTGCAAGAAATCATAGAATCATAGAATATCAGGGTTGGAAGGGACCCTGAAGGTCATCTAGTCCAACCCCCCTGCTCGAAGCAGGACCAATTCCCAGTTAAATGATCCCAGCCAGGGCTTTGTCAAACCTGACCTTAAAAACCTCTAAGGAAGGAGATTCTACCACCTCCCTAGGTAACGCATTCCAGTGTTTCACCACCCTCTTAGTGAAAAAGTTTTTCCTAATATCCAATCTAAACCTCCCCCACTGCAACTTGAGACCATTACTCCTCGTTCTGTCATCTGCTACCATTGAGAACAGTCTAGAGCCATCCTCTTTGGAACCCCCTTTCGGTAGTTGAAAGCAGCTATCAAATCCCCCCTCATTCTTCTCTTCTGCAGGCTAAACAATCCCAGCTCCCTCAGCCTCTCCTCATAAGTCATGTGTTCTAGACCCCTAATAATTTTTGTTGCCCTTCGCTGGACTCTCTCCAATTTATCCACATCCTTCTTGTAGTGTGGGGCCCAAAACTGGACACAGTACTCCAGATGAGTAAAAATCTAAGTAATTGTAAAAACGCACTTTCCCCAATTCAGCTGAACCTGAAGTATTTTATCCACTAATCATTTTGCAATATTTTGCCTGATTTTAGTAATTCAAAAAAATCAGGAAAAACACCATGTGCGTAGCACAGAATATGACATTGTTTTGTCAACAGGTCCTCTGCAGGCCACTGCCCACCACAAAGGGGTCTCCAAAGCAGCAGAAAGCAGTGTTGGGGCAAGCAAGACTAGGGGCCTATGCAGATCCAATGACATCACTAAATCTCTGTGCCAGTGATGCAGAAGGGCTGTGGCTACAGTTCTACTGGCTAGAATCTTAATTTCATTAAACTTCTCAAGTAAAATAAGCTGTTTTCATTTGATTTCCTTCCTCTTACCATTATCTCAATCGGGTCAATTCCTACTCATCTTATTGGAGTGCATAGTACCAGGATAAGACAAGCAAGACTCCCAAAAGTGGTGCCAGAGTAACATTTACTGTAGATAATGTAATAGTGAGGGATTTTATTACACAAATCACACACAGAGGCCTGGTCTCCAGCACAAAATTAGGTGGACATAAGCCATCTTGTGTTGACCTAGTTGTCCATGTGTCAACCCTTAAATTTGTCTCCCACTGATGAAAGCTCTTCATTACACTGATATAGTAAAACCACCTCCACGAGTGGCTGTAAGCCATGGTCGCTGTACTGAGGTCAATGCAGTGCTTGCGTAGAGACGGCATTACCTCTGTCAGCCCTAACAGTCCTCCATTAGCTGTACCACAATGACCAACAGAGACTGGTCTGGTCACAGTTGTGAACTCCAATGCCCAGGGGCAATGGAGACCAGAAGCCTCCCTTACCCCAGCCCCTCCTATTAAAACTCCACAAATTTTGAAATTCTTTTTTCTAACCGTCCAGCTTGGCAAGCACATCTAGCCACTCTCTATTATTGCATGCAACTGCCCAGCTGACCATGCTGGATACACGCTCCAGAGGTGTTCTGGCCTGGAGTGGACAGGAGATATCGGATCTCCTGGGTCTGTGGGGAAAAGAGGCTGTTCAGGCACAGCTACGGACCAGCCACAGAAAGATGGACATTTATGAGCAGATTGCACAGGGGATGGAAGAGAAGGGGGGTAGCGATGTGACGACTCACCGGCCTGGCGCCTCCTGCTGGTTGTCTTGGGAATTTGCTCTTCCAGCCCAGAAAGCCCTCTGCAGGCCAGTGGCTCGGGTCTGGGTCTCCCCTCCCAGGGGAACCCCCAACCCTCTAAACCCACCTTGCCTCAGTGGCTACGGCCAGTCTTCATCTAGCCCCCCGCTCACTGGGGCAGACTGCAGTCTGTAATGGCTACTCATCATTGGCAAGGAAGTTATGACCTGCTGCCTCTGCCTATCCTCAGGCTACCCCAGTACCCTTCTGGGCCTTTAACAAGGCCTGCAGCCTGGGGATTTACCAGGCTGGAGCTCCCCAACTCCCTATACCCTTTCCCAGCACTGCTCTGGTTCAGGTACCTGCTCCCAGGCAGCTAGCCCTTCCCACCCCAGGGCTAGAATGAGACTCCTATAGCTTCTGGCCCACAGCCCTCTTATAAGGGCCAGCTGGGCCCTAATTAAGCCAGCCACACCTGTGGTCAGCTACATTGTTAGCTTCCCCTAGCTGTTCTCACTCCTCTTCCCCCAGCCACAGACTTCTCCAGGGCTGCTTTTACTATTAGCTCCCCAGGGCTGTTTTAATCCCTTCAGGGCCAGAGCGGGGTGAACCCCCAGCTACAAGGGGGTACAACAGAAACCAACAGCAGTGCCACGTGAAAGCAAAGGAAAAGCATCAGGCTTTTCAGAAGGTCAGGGAGGCCAACAGTTGATCCAGTGCCAAGCCAGGACCCATTTGAGACTCCACCGTAGTCCAGTCAGTCCTGGCAGTTGAGCAGGGCCGAGCCCTACACCGGGGAAGAAACTTTGGGTAAAAGTGTAAATGTGTTATCTATTACAGTGATGGTGCCCCCCACCTTAGCAGGACACAGACTTTTCATTAATTTACTGGTACTAGAAGAGGTATTGGTACAAAGAGAGGAAGAGCTATCTGGTTTTCATTCCCCTCTGGAATTAGGTGGTGTGGGGAGAGGAGGATTGGAATGTGGAGAAGTTTGTTTATGTAGACAGGAATGACCCCTGAATCCTCTTGAGAGATCTCAATGAAACTTTCATGGAGGTACTCTGCAATCCTCTTTGGAAGGTTTCTAGGGATGGCAGCCTTATTTCTTCCTCTGTGGTAGGACACACTTTTCCACACCAGTTAGCAATAACTTCAACAGGCCGTGTACGGGCCCGGGCGGCTTCAGGACACCAGCAGCAGCTGTACTCTCTGTGCCTTTGTTACCCTCAGGAGTGAGCTACCAGCTAAAATCACTTTGGGGCCTGTGAAAAATGGTGCCAGTGTTCAGTGCCATTGGCTTCCAATAATAGTTTCTTGCAACTGAGCAATTCCCACCTCACTCCTGGTGAGCCATACTCACCATGGCTGGTGCTGTGTGTGACACTGTGCACAAGCCCTCTAAAGCAGAAATGTCAGTAAGTATGTCTTGTTTAAAACTTTAGCAGAGCAAAGGAAGGGAGTTCCGAATCTTAACATGCACTTGCCGTTGTGCCTTTATTTACAGTGGTATCTCTGTGTGTTTTATCTGTAGCTGCTGTCATTCAGACTTGAGGGGCTCCCCCTCCATGCTTGCGGAATGTCTGAGCCAGAGAAGTAGGAAAAAGAAGAGGATTCAGGATAACATGTTCAGAGAAATCCTGCAAGCCAGTGCTGCATCAGACTGTGAGCAGGGGGCCTGGAGGATGAATATTACAGACTGTATGAAGGAAAAAGCAGAAGGAGAAAGGCTCAGGAGTTGCAGCAGAAACAGGAGAGGGAGATGCATCAGGACATAATGGGGCTTCTCTGGCAGAAAACACAGATGCTACAGACTCTTGTGGACCTACAGGTGGTCAACAATCCCGGCTCACCTCCCTTTGCAGTCCCTGGAGAACTCCCATATAGCACCTCTCTATCCCTCCCTCAACATTCCACACGGCATCAGGGGCTGCATCCTTACCCCTACCACTTCACATCAGGGACATTAAAGACAATCACAGCTTCACATACGCTGACCTGTGAGAGCCATGGTTATATGCGTAGCTAAAATGGACATGAACATTCCTTCCCCTTCTTTAGCTTTGCTCCATAAATTTAGTAAGGCGTTAAAAGAATTCTGTGCAAGTTAAAAGCAAATACATTAAGTGTTTTTATTACTCAATAAAACTCTATTGTTTGGAAAACAATTAATCTTTATTAGGTCCCAACATATGCTGCAGAATGCCTGGCGATAGTGAAAGTACCCACTTAGTTGTTATTGTACACTGTGACACAGCTCAGGATCAGTGACACAGAGTGTAAATAATATCATAAATGTACAGCAAGCACTACAAAATGAACAGGTGCATTGTCAGTGTTATATTCATAGATGTGCACCACGCACCACACAATTCCTAACAGGCCACCCAAACTGCAGGGCCCGGTAGAACACAGTACATCATAACGCATTACTGTGGCTTGCTGTTAAAATGCTCTTTTCAAAGCCTCTCTGAGTTGTAGAGCTCTGCATTGAGCTTTTCTGATAGCCCTTGTTTCTGACTGTTCAAACTCAGCAGACAGCCATTCGACCTCCACCCTGGTGGCAACTTTTCCCTCTTTGCTTCACAGATATTATTTAGGACACAGCAGGCAGCTATAACCACTGGGATGTTTTTCTCACTGAGATCCAATCTTGTGGATAAACAATGCCAGCGCCACTTCAATCTACCAAAAGCACATGCAACTGTCATTCTGCACCTGCTGAGCCAGTCGTTGCATCTTTCCTTGGTGCTGTCGAGGAGCCTGGTGTACAGTTTCATGAGCCAAGGGAATAAGGGATAGGTGGCGCCACCCAGGAGCACTACTGGCACTGATGATCACCAATGGTAATCCACTGATAGGGAAAGAAAATCCCTGCATGTAGCTTTCTGAACAGTCCTGTGTTCTTAAATATGCAAGCATCAGGCACCTTCCCTGACCAGCCAACACTGGTGTCAGTCCCCGGTGATCCACCAGTGCTTGCATAACCATAGAATAGCAATTTCTGTTGCTGCCAAAATAGGGGTGTGTGTGTGCTGTCTCTCGCTCAACCACAGTTTGGGAACCCCATTGCTGCAGATCCATCCACTATGTTCTGCACATTGCTGAGAGTCACAGTCCTGCATAGCAGGAGAGTATTAATGGCCCTGAACGCTTGCATGATAATGGCACCCACAGTGGATTTTCCAATTCCAAAATGACTACCCACTATCTGGTAGTAATTCAGCGTTACAAGTTTCCACACTGTGATTGCTGCTCGCTTCTCCACTGTCCGTGCAGCTCTCATTCTGGTGTCCCTACTCTGAAGAGCTGGGGTGAGCTCAGCACACAGATCCATGAATGCAGCCTTATTCATCCAAAAGTGGTGCAACCACTGCTTGTCATGGCAAGCCTGCATTTCGACAGGATCCCACCAGTCAATGCTTGTTTCTCGGGATCAGAGGTGATGCTCCACCATTTGCAGCTGCTCTGTGGACATCACCAACAACCTTGGATTGGTTCTAGCTATGTCCCATAGTAATATATCCCTTATGAAATCCAACTGAACGATAGCAATCTGGCATTGCAAGCCTCCACACAGTGATCGCCACTCTCTTCTCCACCATGAGTTCAACTCTCAATTTGGTGTCACTGCACTGGAAAGTTGGGGCGGCTCCGCACAGTTCCAGGAATGTGGCCTTGTGCATCCAAAAGTTCTGCAGCCCCTGCTTGCTTCCCATACCTGCATAACGATGCAATCCCACCAGTCAGTGCTTGTTCCTCGGGCCCAGAACTGGTGGTCTAGCATGTGCAGCGGCTGCTCCATGAACACCAACAGCAACCTTGAATTGTTTCATTCCATGGCCCACAGCAAGGCAGTCTGCGAGGAATCATCAGATTCTGTCATGCAGCTTTGGAAATACTGCCGGATCAGGCATGTTGTGTTTGTAATGCTCTTCACAATACTGAAGAGCAGTGCAGGATTCAGGGTTTATTGCAGAGATGGTGGACGTGTGGGTTTGTGGGGTTTTTGAAAAGAAGTACGAACCATAATAGGATGCCTATGGAATGATGGGGTGGATAAAACTGCATCATGGGACGTTGTACCCATGTTCTTAGTTACCCCTGCGTGACTCGTTTGCTCCCAGGAGGCATTGCAAACCCTTCCCAAAACACCCTGCACTAGATGGTGGCAAGTTGCACAGTGGGATAGCAACCCATGGTGCACTGCTGTCTGCATCAATGTAGTGCTACCAGTGAGGATGCACACCGTCGACACAAGGAGCATATTGTGGACATGCAAAAGCAATTTAATTACTGTGGCAGTTGTACATCAACGTAATTTAGATCTACTTAATTTTGTAGCATAGACATGGCCACAGATTAGCAAGGGAATATAGCTATTGGCCAGGCATGAATGCCCAATTGAGCATATATAAAATCATGGCTGGTTTAGAGAAAGTAGATAAGGAAGTGTTGTTTACTACTTCTCATAAAACAAGAACTAGGTGTCACCAGATGAAATTAATAGGCAGCAGGTTTAAAACAAATAAAAGGAAGTATTTCTTCACACAAGGCACAGTCAACCCATGGAACTCCTTGCCAGAGGATGTTGTGAAGGCCAAGACGATAACAGGGTTCAAAAAAGAACTAGATAAATTCGTGGAGAATAGGTCCATCAATGGCTATTAGCCAGGATGGGCAGGGATGGTGACCCTATTCTCTGTCTCCCAGTAGTTGGGAATGGGTGACAGGGAATGGATCACTTGATGATTACCTGTTCTGTTCATTCCCTCTGGAGCACCTTGCAGTGGCCACTGTTGGAAGACAGGATACTGGGCTAGATGGATCTTTGGTCTGACCCAGTAGGGCCATTCTGATGTTCTTATATATGGAACAGTGTGAGATGTGGAAAAAAGTATAGTGATTGACAAAAGAAGTGAACTCATGAAATCCCAGCCTGACCCTGAAAAAAGGTCAGAACAGATCTGTTCATTTTTAGTGACAGGAACTTCACGGTCACAGTAGATTACTACTCCTGTTTCTGGGAGGTGGACTGTCTGGAGGAAACTCAGACAAGCATTGCGATCGGGAAACTGAAGGCACATTTTTCAAGGTATGGCTTACCTGACACACTATGCTGACAATGGGTGATAGTACACAGTAACAGAATTCAAACAATTCAGCACCAAATAGGAATTTGAGCACAAGCTGTCTTCCCCTGGGTACCTATGAAGCAATGGGAAGGTAGAGTTGGCAGTACAGACACAAGGCAATGGCAAAACAAACAGAAAGGGATCAAAACTGAAGACAACTCTGGAGTATCAGCAGACAGCACACTTAGATAGATGGAACACCAATGTCAGGATTGGGAGAACAGTGAAAGATTCAGCAATCCCTGATGTAGGATAGTCAAAAGATACAGAGGTATATGGTCATTACAGAGGACCAACAGGACACAACCCAACAGAATGAAGGCAGAAACAAGGTGGAAGGCACTCTCCCACGAACAGCAATAACACGAACAAGAAGTGGGAGTCTGGTTTGAAGACCATCACACTTGAAGGACTGTGAGGTCCAACGGTCAATATCCTTAGGGTGGGCTGTGTACTAGTAACCTCTGGCCCCTACAGGCCACTCAACACTTGCACAGAAGAGACAACAACTAAAATTGGTAAAAGGACACCTGCATGGAACTTGGAGGAAGGAGCCCAGGTTGTAGGAGGGAAGAGTCTGGAGGAGGCCCAGGAAGCCAATCTGAATGCACATGATTGGAATGCTAGCTGTAATTGCCACATCTCTGTAAATAATTATTTTAATTAAGACTCAGTTTAGTTGTAGAAACTGGAGTCCTCCCTTGTTCCCAGTGTGCGTTATATAAAACACTAGGAATTACAGGTTTGACTCAACCTTTCATCCTTCTGAGGCAGATAAATTCAACTCTATGCAGGTTACTGAGAGGGATCTTTTAAAGGAGATCTCAAATGCCAAGGTCCCTGCCTTCTCTATGTGGATATCAATGGGACATCTTATGGCTTCAGTAGGATTTGGATCAGACCCTCAGGCTCACAACAGAACTGTGTTTATAAATATAGTTGTTGCTAGAGGGTTCTAATCTGATTTCTCTGACTAGCGTAGACAGGGATTTCTTTGTCTTGAAACAGATATAAAACCATACGATGAAGTTGGTAATGTATTAAGAGTTCTCAGGGGAAAAAAGTTGTCTAAAGACAGGTTGCAAATCCAGATACTCTAGTTCCAATTCTAGCTTGGACAATTTTGTGGGCAAATCTTAAAAATCCCATGTCACTTTTACTCTGATGTCCTTGGCCAAAGTGTCCCATTCTGTAATGTTGTGTACCATGCTGCAGGTTTCCTTCCACCCCAGAGGTGGCTGCATTTCAATGATGGATTAAATGAATCTTGAATGTCTTTAGTTTGTAAAACACTTGGGAATGAAAGGAGCTCTGTAAATGTACTATACCATTATCTATTACTAACACAAGGAATAAAAAGATTGGGAGCAACATAGATTAAAAAGCACACACAGGTCTTGCTGAGCCTTTTACACTTGGTTAGGGTTAGGCAAGGCTATTTAAGAGTGTGTGTACAGTGCATTTTGTGATTTTAAAAATAATATTTTAATATTTTAAACAGGATTTGAATCAAAATGTATTTCAAACTGATAGTTTTGAATGTTACTAGTTTGCTACTTTGTAATTTATATTTTCCTTCACACTTGCATCTGAATACAAGATGAGTTTTAACACCTCACTCTGGCCTATCAAATACTTTTAGCACATAGATTTTTGACAAGATCTGTCACTGTTGCTTTAACAGCCATCATTACACAGGAAGAAGATTTCTAGTTAGTCACAGATACGTGATCGTTTAGTTTTAATAAGAGTGATCAATACCATCAGATTTCCCTTTAAATGCTAATGAATGCTTTAACACAGCAGATGTGGACACACACAGTACATTGCAGATTAAAATTAGGCACAGAATTAAATTGCTTACAAACAGCAGAGGAATCAGTTTGGACATCTTGATAATCAGCCACCGCCAGCTGACAGCTCTTGGATGGCTACCGCCAATACCACACCTCCTAGAATCTCTGTCAGGTCAGGCCTTATCCAAGATCAGTATAATTACCCTGTTGTCCTCCTGACCCATCTGTAAAGTAAATACCCTCTTGCAAACTGTCACAGATTCTTTCTGGGATTAGGGAAGCCTCAAACCATGATCCTGGATGCAACCTTCTCCATTCCTGATCTTTGGATCTTCAAATTTTACCACTGAGGCCCAATTCTAGCAAATATTCTCAGGTACAATTAACACGAGGTATTACACAAAATTCAACTCTGGTTGGACCAAGAAATATTAGTTAGGGAACACCAATTAAAGTACAATTCTTGTTCTGAGTGGGGAACAAGGTTCAGTGTTTGATTTTCCATGTACCCTAACTAAGGCAATAGCTACTTTATGCATCTATTCTTTCAGGCCATGCTCAAGTAAATCAGAGTGGCTCAACAGCTTTGAGCACTTCAAAACAAACATAAAACAACTTTATCATCACACAGCTATACATACAGACTAACTGAGCTCTAGCTCAGTCTTGTTGTTATTTTGTTCCATCTTCTGTCATGTAATATGTTTGTGAAAGGGAAAGATAGTTAAGTGATAAAGTTCTTAGGTTTTCTACAATGAGGCCCTATCAATAGTGACCCCTGTTTCTGCTAGCTTGGTTTTGAGTGAACATGTTTTGAACACAGGAAATAAAACCCCCAATTCAGTGTAACAAGTATGTCTCCACCTCAACCTGCCAGTTCCCTCCTTCTTCGTCTTCTTTCGCAGGGCCGGTGTAGAGCAGCAACTACAATTTCATCTGAAGTTGATCGAGCCAAATGGCTACATCAGGAGCAGCAGAATTCCCTCCTTATTATAATTCAGTTCAAAATGGCGCAGATAGCTGTTTTTATGTTGTTCTCGGAAGCTCTGCTTCTGGTATTGAGATATCTAGGAATCAATCCAATGAGCATTGTCTGGCATGACACTGTGAGGTTATTTCCTAGCACGGCAGCTTTTGAGGGCAGCAGCTCCAGGAATGACAACCTACATGATGGTGATTCATAAGTAAATCACAGAGCCATAATGACATACTTAGAGGCCTCCAAACATCCCTTGTTTGCAGGTACCTGGTTTGAGCTCTTAGACCTAATCTAGCATCCGCTCCCTATCACTTGGGGGCTGGTAGAGCCACAACTAAAATTTCAGCTTTCAACTTTGAGCTGTGATGTCAACCTCCAGGTCCCATCTTACAGTTCATACTGCATAGCTATTGCAGACTAAAATATTCCAGACACCCCATTCCTGAATAAAAGTGACTTTTGTTCTGGAATAATTACTCTGTTCTATAATGATTCTGAAATAAAGTCGCTATTCTGGAGCAGTGTCTCCACAGGGGAAGCTATCCTGGAATAGCTTATTCTGAACCAATTATACTGGTCAATTTACCTGTGTAGACAAGGTTTAGGATAACGATGATAGTTGTGCAGTGTTTATTCTATGACTTTTTTTTTTTTTTTAAATCAGCGCCTAAAATTTGTTACCCCGATTCTTCAGACCAGCTGAGCTGTGCTCAGACCAAGAGTGGAGAGATGGGGACAAAGGCACCTTTTGCAGCTTGCTGATCCTCAGTCCGTGAGCAGCATTCTAAATCCTCAGTGTAAAACTGAGCAGTCTGCAGGTTGTAAATTTGGATTAACCCAGAGTCCCTGCACAATAAAACCTATCCTGATTTTTGAGCTCCAGGTAACTTTTCTCTCTGTGTTTCACCTTGGCCCTGTGACAGGCTGATAATTAGAATGGAAACTGACTGCACAGCCTTCACAATACATTTGTTTTGGTATAAAGTGTCGAAAAATAGCTTCAAAGGAAAGGATATTTGATACTTTGCATTGGTGAATATTGAAGTGAAACTAACAATACCTGGGAATCCACAATCATTTATCTATCTAAAGGTACGTCTACACTGCAAACAGACAGACAGAACAAAAAAACTCAACCTTGTAGCAACAAGTTGCAGAGCCTGGATTAACTGACTCAGCTATGGGGCTAAAAATAGCAACGCAGACATTGTTGCTCTGGCTCTGAGAACCATCTCCCTTGTCGTGTTTCAGAGCCCAGGTACCTGTCCAAGTGGGACTGTCTATGCTGCTATTTTTAGTCCATGGAAGGAGCCCCATGAGCCCAAGTCATCTGGGGCTCTGAGACTCGCTGCAAAAATAGGATTGTTGTCACTTATCTTATTTTGGCCAGCAAAGAATCAATATGTCGGGGAACAATTAATTATACCTAGGCCCTAAAATTGTATAAAGTACTTCAAAATGCAACAGGCAAAATACTGACAATGCTTTTAATAATATACAAGTGTGATGCTAGACTTTGAGCAAAAAGTCCCCTAATCATCCATGTTTGGAAACAATAAGAAAATGCTAACATTAAGGTCACATTGTTCTCCATCACTCCCCTACTCAAAAAATAAAGGTTAATGAACAATTTAGGATATGTATGTACAGTATTGAATTACGATTTTCGAAGCTGAAGAATTACTGAATGGTAAATATAAGGGTTACATTTTGTTAGTCTGATGTTAAAGGTTTATGATTATGTATAGTGAATGAGTCTGGATCAGCCAGGATAGTACTTATGCCAAGGCTTTGGCCTAGCCTTTGCTCTGACGTGAGTGTTGATGTGCCAATTTCTCTCTTTTGTAGGTGGGCTTACGTAATGTTCACAGCTGAAAGGATAAAGGTGATGTTTTGTTCATGGAATGTATAGTGTTGGAGGACATAGATAAAAGGAAGTTAACCAATACAATAAAATACACAAAACATAACGCTAAAAAGTCTCTATGTTGGGAGAAACAGGAGTAGGGGGACATGAGGCATAATGACATGAAAACAGCGTAGATAGCAAAAGTTTGAAGCTTGCACATGAGTATTGTACAGGTTATGTAAGACACAATGTTCATCATTGATTGGAAGAAAGCTAATGAATATGTAATGTCAGAAGATATAAGACACCAAGCAAACAGGGCCCAAGTCGGCGAATACTGGACCAGAAACTGAGATGACCACCCTGAAGGGGACAAGAGGCTCCTGGTACCCAGGAACTCAGTAACTTGGGCCCCTGCTTGTTCCATTTTATTTGTTTTTATATGATGAGGAATTATAAGGAGCAATTCTGTCTGAAAAATTTATAAATAAAGGCAAAAATTGATTAAGCTTAAATTGGGTGGACTCGTGTCAGTTTCCAACCTTACACCTTATAAACGGTTTCATTAAAATTGACTCTAGCTGCATTCCAGAAAGTCCTGCCCATTGTCTTACAGGACCCCCGGCTGCTCACAGTCATGTTGCAGCAAGGCTGGAATTTGCTGCCTCTCTCAACAAAAGTCATCACTAATTTACAGCTTTTCAACTTCAAGCTTGTGCCATCATTGCTTTGGGCTTCTTTTCGGTTCTCTCTCTCTCTCTCTTTTTTTTTTTAATCTTGGGAAATCTTAACTTTTTTTAATTGCATGAAATTCAATTTGAGTGAAAAGGTCAACAAGAAACTTTCTGAAGAGAAGCAGGCCTACAGCTGCGTCTTTCCTCTCTGTGGAGTTACAGACCACATTAATCACAAAGTTTGCTGACCTTCTCTTTACTACTTGAAGACTGCAAGACAAGATAGCACTTAAAATGCAATTTAAAAAATGCGAGCTGCACAGGGATAAATATTATCACAGGCTTCAATAGAATTAGATGTAGCTATTGTCAAGATAATTTCTCTCTCTTTTTCTCTCCTAAGAACAGCATAAAAAACCTGTCACCTTTTTTTCCTTTCTGATCATGACAAATCCATGTCTCACAGTGTGTTAATATATGGGAGCTGTGCCTTTAAATGAAGGGAGAGGTGGGGATTTCTTATCCGTGGAGGGCAAACTGGAAGCAGAGGGAGGAAGGTCAGGAGCAGACTGAGCAGAATTGGGGTGTGTGGAGGGGAGATCTGTACTGAGGGTTGTGAAATAAGGGTATGTCTACACTATGGAAATTAGGTCGAATTTAAAGAAGTCGGTTTTTTAGAAATTGGTTTTATATATTCGAGTGTGTGTGTCCCCACAGAAAATGCTCTAAGTGCATTAAGTGCATTAACTCGGCGGAGTGCTTCCACAGTACCGAGGCTAGAGTTGCCTTCCGGAGCGTAGCACTGTGGGTAGCTATCCCACAGTTCCCACAGTCTCCGCCGCCCATTGGAATTCTGGGTTGAGATCCCAATGCCTGATGGGGCTAAAACATTGTCGCGGGTGGTTCTGGGTACATATCGTCAGGCCACCCTTCCCTCCCTCCCTCCCTCTGTGAAAGCAAGGGCATACTATCGTTTCGCGCCTTTTTTCCCTGAGTTACCTGTGCAGACGCCGTACCACGGCAAGCACGGAGCCCGCTCAGGTAACCGTCACCGTTATGTCTCCTGGGTGCTGGCAGACACGGTACTGTATTGCTACACAGCAGCAGCAACCCATTGCCTTGTGGCAGCAGATGGTGCAATAGGACTGGGAGCCGTCATCGTCATGTCCGAGGTGCTCCTGGTCGCCTGTGTGAGGTCGATCAGGAGCGCCTGGGCAGACATGGGCGCAGGGACTAAATTTGGAGTGACTTGATCAAGTCATTCTCTTTAGTCCTGCAGTCAGTCCTATTGAACCATCTTATGGTGAGCAGGCAGGTGATACGGATTGCTAGCAGTCCTATTGCATCATCTTCTGCCGGGCAGGCAAGAGATGAGGATGGCTAGCAGTCCTATTGTACCATCTTCTGCCGAGCAGCCATGAGATGTGGATGGCATGCAGTCCTTCTGCACCGTCTGCAGCCAGCCAAAGATGTAAAAGATAGATGGAGTGTATCAAAACAAGAAATAGACCAGATTTGTTTTGTACTCATTTGCAAACCCCCCTCCCCCGCCCCCCATCTAGGGGACTCATTCCTCTAGGTCACACTGCAGTCACTCACAGAGAAGGTGCAGCAAGGTAAATCTAGCCATGTATCAATCAAAGGCCAGACTAAACTCCTTGTTCCAATAAGAACAATAACTTAGGTGCACCGTTTCTTATTGGAACCCTCCGTGAAGTCCTGCCTGAAATACTCCTTGATGTAAAGCCACCCCCTTTGTTGATTTTAGCTCCCTGTAAGCCAACCCTGTAAGCCGTGTCGTCAGTCGCCCTTCCCTGTGTCAGAGCAACGGCAAACAATCGTGCATCTGAGTTGAGAGTGCTGTCCAGAGCAGTCACAATGGAGCACTCTGGGATAGCTCCCGGAGGCCAATACCATCGAATTGTGTCCACAGTACCCCAAATTCGACCCAGAAAGGCCAATTTAAGCACTAATCCACTTGTCAGGGATGGAGTAAGGAAATCGATTTTAAGAGCCCTTTAAGTCAAAATAAAGGGCTTCATCATGTGGACAGGTGCAGGTTTACATCGATTTAATGCTGCTAAATTTGACTTAAAGTCCTAGTGTAGACCAGGGCTAAGATAATGATCTCTTCCTGAACATCAGGGCACACTACTGGCACCCAGAGCGTGAGGTTGCTGGGTGCCATAACAGCAACACTTGATAAGAATGAACAGAAGAACTTTTTGTCATGATACACAGTTACCTTATTTAGTTTGTATTGAATGATTAAGCTAATGTAATGGACTCCCAGCCAACCAGGGACACAAGCCAAGAAAGGGAGGAGAGAAAAGAAGTTGCAATTCACCAACATTTGGAATGAAAACATCATGACCAGGAAGCTGTCCCTGACAGATGTTCTTTGTGGGAGCTGTGACAACAAGTGGAACCCCGGTTCTGCTCTCTGTTTGAACATGAGAATAGGCAGGCATACTGGGTGACCAATGGTCCATCTAGCCAAGTATCCTGTCTTCCAACAGTGGCCATTGACTGAGTGAGTTTGGCTGTCATCTCAGTAAGAGGTAGTGTCTTCTAGAAGGCATATACTAAGGGTGGAAAAATTTTAAGCAGTAGGTCTGGTTTGGTTTGTATAAACCAAAAATTCTGTTAAATTAAAGGGAAAAAACCGCTCTAGTCCCCTCTTCAGAACATTCTCTGGTTTCGCCAAGTTCCCTTTGGTCTCTCTTTAGGTGACTTGCCTGTACTCTGTCTATGAGATTTCTTTGAATACTCTACCTTTATCCATCCACCTTCATTAACTTTGGTCTCTTCATCATTTTCTTTAGGTTTGCTTTCTGTTTTCAAAGGCATACCTGGTATGGACTTGGGTTGATGGGGATAGTGTGTGCGCTTTTTGTGGTCATATGACTTCGATGGGCTGAGTGTTGACTGGGAAGTCCTGTACATTCTTCCAGAAGGACTAGGTGCTGCAGAAGCAGTTTGTGGGCTTTTTCCACTATATCTTCCATTTATGGAGAGTCCAGAGTCACGGACATAACTGCTCCTGCTTTTGCCTGCAGATCTGTCCCTTTCTGAAGGGCTATCAGAAGCTGTGCTAGAGGTACTACTTCCCTTTGAATTAAGATGTAGCGACGATAGAGTTCTCATCAGTCCATATGGGGTTGGAGATGAACTTCTGGAATGATTTATTGGTGTAATCTGATAGCTAATAGGAATTCGTGTCCGTCTTACAGCAGCAGCGTAGGAGTCTTGGTTGTGAAGGTATGGTAAAAATTGTGTCACACTATTAGGACTGTGGGAATGGGAATGATGGTGTGAAGTGCTTTTTTCCATCTGACGCAGTCTTAGAGTGTACATCCATTCAACATCTATATCTGAAATATAAATGGAAACAAGAGTCACACGATTTGAATCGCCAAGAAATTGCATTCCCACTTAATAAAGACCTGCGATAAGGACTCAAAATATCTAGAGAGTAATTGCTGCTAAGAATGTAGCAAAATATAACATATCAGTCAAGTTATTCCCCTCCCTCTCAGCCTGCCAGAAATTAATGCCAGGTTTTACAGTATTCAAAACAATGTTATTTAATGCATCAATTAACTGGTGCATATAGTGTCACCTGTGTGGATCACAGAGGTTAGAAATGGAAAAGACCTATTAAACCATTCAGTCCATCTACCCACCAAAGCAGGTTTGCTTCCTATAGAATGTTTTCTTGTGTTTTGTGTAGTCTAGTTTTAAATATCCCCTCTGATCTGTCTTCAGCTACTGCCCTTGGGAAATGATTCCACAGCCTACATTGCAAAGAAGAGCCTGAGACCTGTAAAAGAAGCTTGAAACAAGGAGCCACAACATCATGTGACAGGCCAGCTGTCCACCTGGACCACCAGCAAGTGCTCCAAGGACTATAGTTGTGAGCCAATAAAATACAGTAAGTCACAAAAATGACCTATATACAGGGAAGGAAATCTGTTCTTTCAGCATGTTGTAGGAGACCAAACCACCCAGCTACTAGGCAGGGTGCTTATAAAACTGTATAATCATCTGACACCCAGTACTGCGGATGCTTTGGCCCCAAGCCACTCTCTACACTTGCACTGATCAAAACGATCACTGGGGTTCACACATAAATTACATCCAATGAAGTGCATAGGCAGAAGTGATGCAAAACATGATCTGAATTCATCCACCAACAGCACAAAGACTTCCTGAAGAACTATACCACTGCAGTAACAGAAACAACACCCACCTTCCTGCTCTCCACCCCCCAAAAAGCCCCACATGAATTCCTCCCCACCTTCTATTTCATCGCCATCCAGCCATCAAATCACAGCTGGTAGAGGTGTTGGATAGTCAATCCATCTTACGTAATCCAAACACTAAGCACCAACCAGCATGAAGAGCTCTATCCCATTTCACAGAGAAGATCAACCAAATATGCGAAGAACTAACTGCAGCTGTAAACTTGAAACAGGACCAGATAGCATTTACTAATATACCACTCTTGATGGCTTGGACCCTTCACACATGATGTAGCCCTACAAGCCCTTAAAGAAAATTCAAGGCACTACCTGCAAACCAGGTCTATACCCCTCCTGCAAAGCAAAAGCCCCTGCGAACTAGAATAAGCAATGTTTTCTTCAGAGACACAAACCTGCCAATTTTCCTGTTGTCCTTCAGATCCTCAGATAGCTGGATGAGCAAATTCTCTCCAACTATTGTCCCTTCTCTAACTTCCCATTTTCATCAAAATCATTGACAGAGGAGTGGAAACCACGTTCCAGTAATGTGACATCTGCCAATATACTGCATGCTTCACAATCAGGCTTCAGACCAGGGCACAGCACAAAGGACTAGTAGCACTGAAAGACATGCTCCTCATTGAAATGGATAGAGACTATACCTCAATGTTCATACTTCTTGGCCTTTCTGCAGCTTTGGATACAGTTGATCGTAGGATACTATTGTCCCACTTATGTAACATAGATGGTTCAGCATTACAATGGCTTCCAACAGGGATTGGTGATGTCTTGCCTTCTGTTTAATATCCACCTAAGACTGTTTGAAGAGGGGGCAAAATGCTATGGGCTCCTCTGCCAACGCTATACCAGTGACATCCACCTGTAGATCTCACTTTGTATCAGCACAGCCCATGAGATCACAAGGATGTCCCAATGCCTGAAAGAGATCATCACCTGGATAAAGAGCAGCTGTCTCAAACTCAACCCAAACAGAACTGAAGTCATGTTGGTCAGAAGAGGCAAATATATTGAAGAAACAGCCCAGACATTGTCCTCCCCATTCTGGTGATAAATTGCAGAGGAGAAACTGTCTAACTGGTATGAAGGGTGGATTCCGATTCAACTCTTCATTAATCCTGTATGAACAAATAGCATCCATAGTGACAAATGCCTTCTTCAACCTGCATCTGACTAGGAAACTGCTCTTTCATCCTCGATGGGGATCTGGCTTCTGTGGACCTGCATTCATCGCCTCCAGACTGTAACAAGGACTTGGTCCTAATTTTCAAAGTCATCAACAGATCAGAACCACATCTCCATTCAGAACCCGCCGAGAAAAGCCGTGCAGCTGTAGGACAATGCACTTTACAAAGCGCATCAGAGCCAGAAATATTGTTCTCAGTTGAGGGGATAACAGCTGTGTAATGAGGTCAGACTAATTCAGTCTAACCGCCTTAAGGGCATGTTGCAAGAAAACTTTTGTAAAAGACTTCCTGCTGCACCCATATCAAAATATAATACATGGAAAAATAAAATTAGAATGAAGTCAAATTAGATAAATAAAAAAAAAAACACATAAGATTCCCCAACATTATTATACATATGTAAGACAAGCAGACCTTTCTACAGCCAAGAAAGGGAGAACAGAAGATTTTGTGAGGTCTACTATTGACCTCGCTATGTAGATTTAATTTATTTGGGAAGGTTCTACGTTGATGGATTCTGTAAAAAACAGCAGATTGAGAGAGGGCTTAATTTTCAGAAGTTCTTAGCACCCACAACTTGAGTTGAAGCCATTCTGAAAATTAGGCCTGTTTGTATAAGATGCCATACAATAGATATATACAATATACATACAGAATGAAGCTTAAGTAATTTTGTTCAAAATAGATTTAAATGGATTTGTCCTTAAAAAATGCTAATATTCCAACAGGAGACCATAAACTTGGCATTTCCAGGCTGCTTAAACTCAACTGAAATGCAAATAGCTATAGCAGAGGATTTCAGATTCCTCCATCTTATTGCTGGTTTTCTGAGGGTAGAATAGTTCTGTCATGAATACTGTCTTTTACTAGAGATGTTACCACAGCATCTGCAATGGGAAATTTTCAGAGGTCTGGTTTAATGCACTGTCCTTTACAGGGTACACACAAACTAAATATCTTCTCTTCTTAAAGAGTTAATAGAAAATAATTCCCATTTTGTGGGCTGGGGAGGGCGGGGGGGGCTAGTATTTGTTTTCGCTTCCTCAGGCTTTTAGTTGAATGCTGAGGGATTAAAATCACTTCAATTTTATGTCAGAATATCAAAGGGGAAGAGTCTTTCCTGTCAAGGGCTGATTGTGATGCCTCCATGTCAGACAGCTCTGTCTCCACATAAAGATGAACCCTCCTGAAAAAGACGATGTGAATGGCTTTCCAGGTTTCTTAGCCTTCTCCTGGTAAGTTACAGTTTTAAAGAAATGTGTGCAGTATGAGCATTTTGTGCTTTCTAGGTACTGCATATTATATTCAGTCTCCTCTGTTCTTCTCACTAGCCTGTGGATGCAAAACATGGACCTCATATACCTAGGAATGGCAGCTTCAGGACTTTAATTTGGGACTCTGGTTGTTACTATTTTGCAGAAGCACATCTGCTTCCTTGCCTCATGTGGCAAGCAGCCATCTCATAACATCAGGGAAACCACCACTAACTGATCCCCTGAATGAGATGCTCTCTTTGATGCACCTGAAGTAGTAAACTTACTGTTTTTAATGGCTGTTCTGTGTCACTCTTTGCACAGGGGTTGTCAGCTTCCTAGTGGGGACCTCACCTGTTTGTTGCAATGAAACGATTTCTATGCCTTAAAAATCTCTGTGGGGCCACAGCAGGTTTTCCCTCTTCCTACTGCTTGATTCAGAGTTGGAAATCCTGATATCTTGGTTCTGACACATTCTGTATGCAGAATTAATACGTAGCCCAGTGAGCGTATGTCTTTCCTGTAGTGTTAACTCAGGGTCTGACCTGGGTGTTGCCATTAAACCTCCTCCCATTAATACAAAAAAAGCCCAAATTTGGTGGTGCTTTAAAACCAGGTTAGCTGGCCTGGCTGGGAGGAGGGTTAGAGATCATGTGCCATGTTCACGCAGGGTTGTATCCACCCACTCTGAAGTAAGGATGCAGGCTTAATCACTCGAGTGCCGATAGTCCTCCAGCAGCTTCCCACAATTCCCCCCACTCCTAGAATGGCAGACAAGTTGTTCCACAATTTACTGGGAATGCATCATACAGCAGGGAAACTTACTGCAAAGAACCATGGGAGATGCCTCCTGAAGTCCTAGCAACACACCCAGGTGAGTGCAGCACCAGCGAGGACACCTTAACTCGGGTCTGGCTTTGCAATGTGACTGCTCACACCTGGGCTAGGTTGACCTGGGTGCCAGTCATCTGAGTTAACTCTGCAGTGAAGACAAACCCTTAGGGTACGTCTACACTGCCCTACATCAGCTGACTCAGGCTGCGGGGCTATAAAACTGCAGTGTGGATGTTCAGGCTCAGGCTGAAGCAAGGGCTCTGGGTCTCTCTCCCACCCCCCACTCCCGCCAGGGTCCCAGAGTTCGGCTCCAAACATCTACATTGCAATTTTATAGCCCCACAGCTCAAGTCCTATGATCCTGAGTCAGCTGACATGGGCCAGCTGTGAGTGTTTTATTGCAGTGTAGACATACCCCTACAGAACATACGTTAGGTCCCATCTGCATTGCAAGCTAGAGCTGTGTTACAGCTGGGTGAGGGTACCACTGTCTTGTAACTAGATTCCTTGTCCTAGATGTGATTGTGGCCTAGGCAGTCCCGTTATTCAGGCAGAGCTTGTGGGGATATGGGCTGCACTGGACATCCTCAGACTGGCAGCTTGGAACTACCCCGATCTCTCTGCAGGGTGGGACAAATCTTATGGCTCAGTAGGCAGGATATGAAACAGCGTATGTTTGGGCATAGTAGCAATCCATTATTCTGTTATTACTCTCATATATTATTTGTATTGCAGTAGTACCCAGAGACCCCGATCAGGACTCCATTGTGCGGGGCACGGTACAGTCATATAATAGAAAACAGACTGTGCACTGAAGAACTTACAATCTTCATAGTGACAAGTTGTAAAGGGGTGTAGAACCAGAGGAAGGGGAGGGGAGGGAGACTAATATTAAACACATAAGCCCACAGAAGAACTGGCAATTTTTTAAAAAGTTTTCTATATTTGAATGTTGATGGGCTCCCTTTAGCTTGGGCACAAAATTGCCTTTAGGTATGTGTGTCTGTATCATAACGTGAGTCCTGAGGGCAGATTTTCAGGCAAAACTCTACTGAAGGCAATGGAGTTACAGCAGGGTTGCGTTTGACCATCTGTGTCAACAGTGCACTGAACTCTGAAAGAGGTCTGAGCAGTGCGGTGATCTCAGTTTAAAGCCTGTTTCATTTATCTCATTGAATAAATCGCAATGAACATTGTTCATAAAGATTCTGGAACTGAATAATCACAAGTCCAGGCTGGCCCAAGAGATCACGTTGAGATGTGTTAGAAGAATTTGTAATGCAAATTTCCATTCTTCCCCACAGCACTGCTGGCATTTAGTCTTATATGTGCAGGCTAGATTTACCCTCCAGTGCAGTGTGAGCTATGCACTGAAGCTCTTCATGGCTCTGCAAGCAGCTCAGTGTCCATGGCTCTGATGAACACCCTGCCTCCTCTGCCAGATGGCTAGGCAGAGCAAGAGAATCCATATCACAACACTGCTCCTAATACGGAGGCAGAGCAAATCTCACTGGCATTGTGGGAGCTGCCTCTGCCTCCGGATGCCCATGAATAGAACACAGGGAGGCAGAAGGCAAGAGCTGACTGGAGTACTCCTGCCCCCTTGTGTAATGTGGAGAGGAGGCCAGGATAGAAGCCACTGAGAACACTCCCTCCAAGGAGCCAGGAAGGGCTGGGGGAAGACTCTCTTCCCCTACAGCTATTGGAAGGAAGAGATGGGAGGAGACACAGAGGGGATCCTCTTGCTCACAGCAGGCTCATTTCTTTTTTTCATGGCTAAGAGTCAGTTTGTCAGCATATGGAGGCAGACAGATACATCTTCATCACACTTTGATTCAGCCAACGTTTGTAGGCGGCATCAGGGTGCGACACTAAAGCTACTGTGCGCTCCCTCTCTAAAGCCATTCAGTGACTATTCATGGATTAAAGTTTGAGTCCCACCACTGAGACACTTCAGAATATGGGGTATATTCTCTTGGGGGAAAATCCTCAGCCCAGCATCCAGCCTGTGTAGCTGGACAGGATGCTGAAAAGATGCAGTGGGCCAGGGGGAAGACAAGGACAATGGTCTCCCAAAAGCCACTGGGTGAAGTTTACTTCAGCCCCACAAGCAGCAATCTGTATCTATAATGTGATCCTACTGCCAAACTGGATTGAAGAATCCTCATTAATGATATCTTCATTAATGATCTGGAGGATGGCATGTATTGCAGCCTCAGCAAGTTTGCAGATGACACTAAACTGGGAGGAGAGGTAGATACACTGGAGGGTAGGGATAGGATACAGAGGGACCTAGACAAATTAGAGGATTGGGCCAAAAGAAATCTGATGAGGTTCAACAACGACAAGTGCAGAGTCCTGCTCGTAGGACAGAAGAATCCCATGCACTGCTACAGACTAGGGACCGAGTGACTCAGCAGCAGTTCTGCAGAAAAGGACCTTGGGGTTACAGTGGACAAAAAGCTGGATATGAGTCAACAGTGTGCCCTTGTTGCCAAGAAGGCTAACGGCATTTTGGAATGTATTAGTAGGGGCATTGCCAGCAGATCAAGGGACGTGATCATTCCCCTCTTTTTGGCATTGGTGAGGCCTCATCTGGAGTACTGTGTCCACTTTTGGGCCCCACACTATAAGAAGGATGTGGAAAAACTGGAAAGAGTCCAGCGGAGGGCAACAAAAATGATTAGGGGGCTGGAGCACATGATTTATGAGGAGAGGCTGAGGGAACTGGGATTATTTAGTCTGCAGAAGAGAAGAATGAGGGGGGATTTGATAGCTGCTTTCAATTACCTGAAGGGGAGTTCCAAAGAGGATGGATCTAGGCTGTTCTCAGTGGTAGCAGATGACAGAACAAGGAGTAATGGTCTCAAGTTGCAGGGGGGGGGTTTAGGTTGGATATTAGGAAAAACTTTTTCATTAGGAGGGTGAAGCACTGGAATGGGTTACCTAGGGAAGTGGTAGAATCTCCTTCCTTAAAGGTATTTAAGGTCAAGCTTGACAAAGCCCTAGCTGGGATGATTTAGTTGGGGATTGGTCCTGCTTTGAGCAGAGGGTTGGGCTAGATGACCTCCTGAGGTCCCTTCCAACCCTGATAGTCTATGATTCTATTCTCCCAGTGGTGAATCTCCTGACCTGACCCCTCCACCCTGAGCATGGAGCCCCACTCAAGCTGAGCTCTGCCACAGCTGGGCCCCTCTATGCATAATCCCTGGAATCTACCCTCCTCCCTTGTGCTGTGAAAACATTCATGGCTCCACTATCTGAGGGACCTCCACAGTTCTGGAAGCAACTTGCCCACTGATGCATAGGTCCAATCTCCATTAATGTGCTAAAGAGAAGAGTATGAGACCCAGAGCATACATACAGGGTTTCTTCATGCTCAGAAAGCTTGAGTGCGAACCTACAGCACTTTAGTGTGCCGTGCAGATACTGCTACTGGCCACTAAGTATGTCAAAGCACTACAGAACTTTTAGTGCATGGTAGCAGGGTTCACATGGCCAGTTAGTGTGCAGTATGCTAGATCGCTGTAGATTTACACCCCTGCTTGCTGAGCACTGACACACTGGGCAGACAAACCTCCGGTTTGGAAAGGCTTGCATGGTGGGCTCAGACAGATGGTAAAACTGTATGAATGTGAGAAAGCAACCTTCAGACAACTGAAGGCTGGACAGATGGACGGAAATATCTTCAGGAGTACTAATAGGCTGTTTACTTTGGACAAAAGATTGATTTACCTCCCATTACTACTTACAATTAAAACATCAGTGGAGACGTTAAGATAAACTTCAAATAAACAATTGTAATGAACTTGTGCACATGCCCTCTACCTGATAGGATCAGATCTACTCAGCTGGTTTTTTAAGGCCCTTTACTACTGATATCTAGTGCAAATTCTCCTTTAACTCAGATGGAAAGAGATGGTGGTTTTTGGAGCAGGATGACCAGAGTTCTGTTCCTGCTGTCACTGTGAAGCTCCAAGTGGCATGGTGCACAGCATAGCGACAACTTATTGCCATGAATTATTTACAGTCTCAAAGACCCACTACTTTAGCAACATATACAGAATAATCCCACTTTAACCAGTTGGGCCAATAAGCACATGACTACCTAACATTTCCAGTGTCTTTCTCTCTCACATCCCTCAAAGTTACGCTGGCTCGCTATGGCTTTGCTGGGTTTCTCCTGCATACATCCCAGCAAGACATCCCAGCTGCCACAGATCTCTGCCAAAGCTGAGAGACGGACCCATATTGCTGAAATAGAATTTTAGTTAGTGAGTTTTTGTTATGCCTTCTTTAACTGTTTTGCATGTTTCAGCAGTAAACTTAATGCCATTCAAACATACTGACTTACTTGAGCTGGACCTGCTTCCTGGCCTGCCCTCCGAGTTTGGGAGGGAGGTCTGGATCATGAGCTGCACTGACTTCACCTCATCCTGAGCTTTCAGTTTACTCCATTGAACTGAATGTATGTGTCTGGTGGTTTTTGGAGCTCTGACATCACCCTATTCAAGAAACAGAACAGATTATGATTTAGGACACAACAAAATAAACTGCCACACCAGTGACCTTCCAATAACACTCTGAGGTTGTTGTCATTTTGTATAGAGGGTTTCTAGCCTGATCTCAGAGATTGTTAGAATCCAGAGGCTTCTGAGTAACAGTTTTATGATTCTGCTAAAAATCTGATCGTAAATTCCCCTTTCAGTTAATATCCTGTATGAGGGCAAGATTGCAATGCCTTTCTTTTTAACAAATATTTTAATAACTAAATCGAGTTGCACTTCAAGTAAATAGTCCTTTCTGCTAAAAGAGATAGGCAGTAGGCAGGTATTGTTGCGGGGGATTCCCCTCATGGTAACTTGCCTACAGTAGAAAGCTCTTTAATCCTGCAATCTTTCCCTGTGACTCCTGTGAGGCACTACCAACTAAAAGGAACCTGGGGTTAGTCTTCGTATCAGAGAAAACCCCTGTTCTTCACTTCTGAGACAAGTAAGCCAGGTCCAGCATTTTCCTATCTCGATAGCCCTGCTTGAATCCATACCTCAGGACAGAGCTGGGATTTCAATTATTAGCCTCAATGTGAAGCATACTGTTGGTCTTTATAAAACACTTTTTGTAAGTAAGCCAAACCTTTTAATACAAAGTCTAATTTCCAACAGGTTAAACAGTGCTAAATTGTCTCCAGATTTTATTTTATGTTTCTCTCCATTTCTCTTATCACCTTCTTCCTCCTCCTGTTGTTCATCAGCTAATTAGCACTTCCCTGACAAGGTAACAACAAACACAACAACAAACAAACACCAGCAATACTGACCACTGTTTAAATAAAAAAGTTTTCTTACTTGAGGGATTTCAGAGTAGCAGCCGTGTTAGTCTGTATTCGCAAAAAGAAAAGGAAGACTTGTGGCTAACCAATTTAGAGACTAACCAATTTATTTGAGCATAAGCTTTCGTGAGGAATTTTTGTGTTCAGGAATCTGAACACACAGACTCTGAAAACATCATTCAGTTTTTCATCAGAACTCGAGATTTTACAATTAATTATGCGGTGCTGGACCTTGATTACAGTATGCAGCAAAGTCAAAGTGCCCTGCTACCAGCTTTTAATGAAATTATGCTGTAGGTTTTCAACTTGGATAAGTATTTCCTTATTTTTTCTGCACTTACCTCATATGTAATAATACATTCTACATTCTGATCTTTTGCTATTCCCACAATCCATTTCTCCATTACAAATGGTGGCTGAAAAGGGAAAAATAAACAGCATGTGTGTGGGGAGGGGAGGATTATTATTTTCATTTGATTGCTTTATTATTACACCAAAAAGGTTTTTTAAAAAAACTCATTCCCTACAGCTTTTGTCCTTTTTCATGTGGCAAATGCATCCATATTTTCCCTATGTATTAATGGGACATAAAGCAACACCGTTCGGAATTGTTTACTTCCTTGTTTGTATACCACATTCATTACTAAATTAGCAGTAAAATGTATTTGTGGAGTATAGTATACTTAAGCTAACTGCTTTTACAGACAGAGCATAAGAAACACAATGTTTTTGTAGGGACCTTAACATTTTATTTCATTCTTTTTTAATTTCTTGCCAACAAAGAGGAAATTTTAAAAAACAACAAGAACAGATACTTAGATTCCTGAAGACATTCTCCTCCAGGTTAAAAGAGTGTAGAAGTATGTGGAATATTAAGCTTATACCTGACAATCTCCTTGTGTTTAATTTTAATACTGATAAAAATTTAACAGGAAAAAACATGCAAAGCCTTGAGAAATGAAATAGAAAAAAATGTCTCTCACAAGAGAAAATGCAAAAACTAGCAAATCTTAACACTAATAATAAAGGTTCCAGCATTCAGTGGCCACATAAACACAAGGACAGCATTAATGGTAGTTCCAGTGGGGAAATACTATGTAATAAGCCTATCATGGTAACACCATATTTTGTTATTTCCTGTTATTTTCCCTGTTGAGGGTTTGGCTCCAGCAGTTATTCCTAAGACAAAACAGCCAATGAATGCTGAATAAGGAATGTACACAGTTAAAGCCATTCATGAGAGTTTTTCCATCAGGGCACATTAGAGCAGCATTCTAATTGGCAATCAAGATGTTGCATATTTTTTCATTTACAAATTTATATTGTTACACATTGCCAAGGTATTAGGGTGGGTCACATTAATAAAAAACAATCAATTAGAAATGAACAGCAAACAGAGTGCCCTGCCTATGAAAACAACTTCCATCTCCTAGATTAAAATCAGTCAAGACATTGGCTGGTAAATATTTAGAGGCAAATGCTGAAGTCAGGTTAAACTCCCATTGAGGTGGAGTTGAAGATGCTCTATATTTCACTGACGGTGCTCAATGTGGAATACATCCGACTACCCACTCCATTTCTTTGCCACATTTTCCCATTTTTGTAGTAAAACAATGGTCACAAGCTGCATTTTATGATGCCATTAGGGCTTGAGTTACTAAAGTTAACGGACAGGGTTTTTTCCCCCTTTTATTGTGACTTTTCTATGCATTGGCTGCTCACTACTTTTCTGATGACTTTGTGGAATCAAGGTTCCATACCTTGCACTGTGCTCTGATCTTGGTTGTAAGGGTAGGGTTTAAGATCTTATCACATCTGAGAGAGGAGTTTCATAACAAAGTCAAAGTTTAAAAAAAATACAAATAGCATATGGAAGTTTCAGTAAGTGGAACATTTTCATCACTTGCACTTTTTCTTTCATTTAAATGTGGTAAGCAAATAAAGAAAACATATCATGGAAGTAAAAGAAGAACATTTTAAATGATTCCTCTCATATTGCTTTATCCTTAGCCTGGCTTAATAGGGAATATTAACAAATCACTCAAATTATGATACAAATCTTCAAAAATAATGCATTTTATTTAAAAGCTGTCAAGAGACTGAGGTTTTCACAAGCACAAAAATCTACTGCTTTGGTATTTAATGTTTTTGTTTGAGATCTATGAATTCATAAAGGCTGTAAACAGAACCCTACCTTTGTCATTTTTAAAATCTCTACATCAGGTAGGTTAGTGTTGAATGTCACATCTTTTATGTAGGTTATTGCAATTTCATCCCCATCCATCTCCATAAACATTTTCCATTTACAGTCCTAGTATTAAAAGAGAGTAATAACATTTTAGAACAAGAAACAATACAAAAAATAAACAAAATCTGCAAAACCCTAAATGTGTTAAAACCCAAGGTTTGGAATACATTCCTACTGGATTCTTTTCAGGATAAAAGTATCCAAAGTGAAGGAACCTTTCTGTTTTCTTGGTAGCATTTCTATTAGTTCACATCTGAGAAACAGTTGTCATTTTGATACTGTGTTTTAGTTTCTTAAATGGTAGAATTTCCTCTGAGGGGCTCAGGGAAGATAGAGCAGGTATATTTACACTAATAGGTAAATACAGTTTCAGGAGCAGGCATGGAAGGTTTCCATAAGCAAGCTGAGACAGAGTAACACAGCAGTAGAGAGAAGCTGAGTTATCAGCTTTATTTCCCAGTGGGCCCAGACGAGTCCTTCCTTGTGAATCCAAGAACAAATGATCATAGAGTCTAAGAAATGCCACTAAAAAAACTGCTTGAATAAAGGAGCAGCAAGTTATTAGAGCCCAGTTATATCAGGTACCAAGCATCCTCCTGTGTGATACTGAGCGCCCTCTAGTCCTGTTCATTTCAGTTAGAGTTCAAGGAGCTCAGGACTTCATATAAAAATAATAATTATGGCCCTGATCAAGCAAAGGACTTAAGCACATGCTTGGCTGGAAGCGGGTGAATAGTCCCACTGATTGGATTGGAGCCACCCGTCAGAAGCACTCAGCCCCTTGCAAAGGGCTTGATCCTGTGAGGTGTTGAGCATTCCGGCAAAGCTCCTAAACATGCTTAAAATTATGCCCATGCTCTGACTCATTCGCCTGGCCCTGGGAGTTTTAATTGAGAAGCAATGTAGTCTATTACTCTGTCTTACTGATTTGTGATCAGAGCAGAGAGACTGGGAGTCAGGAGATCTGGGGCCTCATTGAGCGTGGAGCATTTTGAAAAACTGGCCTCTTCATTTAGGTGCTTACATAGATTATGAGCTCTGCTGAAATCTTGCCCCAAGGCTGCAATTGTGGCTGTGACGCTGAATTGCCACGTGGCCTTTGGCAAGTCCGTGTGCCTCAATTTCTCCATGTGCACAAATTTAACACTGTGTATTTCTGTGGAATATGTATATGGTCCAGAGACCATAGCAGAGCGCTTAGAGATCACCACCACTTTACTTCCTATGCTTTGCACTGCAGAATCTTGTTTCAGGATGTCTATTACTGCGTAAATCTGGATTTTGTGCTACTTTGGTGAAGTCTCCCTCCAAAACAAATCTGATGAATATCAATCTGTTTTGATAAACAATGTGATTCAAACCCCTATCTCCAAAGGAAAAACTGTAATTACTGCATTAAATATAGGGCCTGACAAGCTCGGAGTACCTGGCAACTCCCAGTGACTTCAGTAGCAAAGTAAAGGTGCGTAGCAACTCTTTGGATCAGACCCAAAGGAAGAAGCCTCTTTGATAGGGTAATAAACCACTTTGGCCCAAACAGTTGTGGACTCAGCTATACTAGGAGCAGTGCATGAGCAAGGCCTTTTCTTCTTTAAACTGCAGTTTCATACAATGAAATATGAAACCTTATCCCTTAAAACGCTGTCCTCAGACCCATACTCCTCCTCAAAATTCTGTGTCTGTCACAGGCCAAACCATTCAATCTGCCCTCTATGTCCACTGGAAAATGAACATCTTATTTGATCTGAGGAATATTGCTATGTCACCTTTTAAAATACTTATCTTTTAAATTAAAAAGAGACCAGCCCGATTTGTGGACAAGACACTTGTGTGATCAGTTTACTAGTCAGCTACTTTCCTTAAGTATATACTAATCTTTAGGTTTAACCATACAGTAAGCAACACTAGCTTTCTACAGTTCAAAGAAGCTTAAAAGTAGAAAAGATTATTGCTCTACTTCCCCCTATTAATATATAGGCCCTGATTCAGCAAAGAACATAAATACATGCTTATGTCCATTTCAATTCAGCACAGCACTTAATTCAAATTATTTAATTCATTGGAACTAAAGCATGTGGTTAAGTTCTCTGCTGAATCAGGGCCATAAAGGTCTCTTAGAGTCAAGGCAAAGTTTACTACCTGGATAAAGTGGGGAACAAAACATATTCTGTGGAAGTGGCACATTAAAAAATCTGTTTATAAATGTATTTACACAATGTCCTTCACAAAAGATCTCCCTGGGCACTTTACAATTCAAACACAAAGCCTTGTCAAATATCTATCTTTTCAGTTTTGATTTAAATAAATAAAACAAATTTAGCTTTCGAACTATGAAGAGGAAGCCAACTGCATAACTGAGGCACAAACACTCAAACTTTGAGTGCAGATAATTTCTGACTTATATTTAGAACAAGCCAATAAATCAACAGCCTCAGAAAATGGCTGTAGGAATGTCAGAGAAAAGCAAATCATAAAAGTATTACAAACTCACTACTCCTAAGTTCCATAAGAGTAAAGCAAGAACACTTTAAAAACCAAGCCTTCCGTTTATTCCTGTGATCATATCACTCACCTTAAAACAACAAATATTAATGTCAATAATGAAAAACGAAAGGAAAACATAAAAGATCAGCCAGGGGCTTTAAACAACAACACACACCTCTTGGTACAAAAAACACTCCCTGGGGAGAGATCTCATTCTGGAAGGAGGCATGAATTTAGGATATGTTTTTAAATTCAGTTGTGGCAATAAAAAAAAAGTTTAAGAGTCAAGGAAAAATGGAAACAGCATCTTAGCAGGCAACAGGATATTGGAAAACGTAAGATGTAGTGCAAGATGAAACAAATATGAAAAAAGTGCTGGTCATGCTGGCATTAGAAGTAGCAGCATGTTGATGATTTAGGCCCCTGGTAGCTCCTTTCCATTCTTAGCTATTATCTATCTCAGCTGCTGAAACCTGCTGTTTTAAAGACATAAGAGTTGAACATCTAGTGACAGCACCTGGGTTATTTATCATTATGTATAACCTGCTACGCTACATTTTATTATGCTGGATTTAAAGGAAGATAACACAAGTATGGTTAATTTGCTTCTCTTCTTTTTATATATAGTGTCATGACCTGCCACTGCTTAGTCCCATGAGATATTTTTAACCAAAAAGAAAGCCACAAGAAACTCTCCCTAAAAATTCCATTAATAACCTCTTGTAGCGTGTATAGGTTGCAGGGTCTGGAACTAAGAATGTTTTAATCTCTTCAGCAAAACAATGCCTCATAATGATGTACAGGACTATTGCTGTACTGATGAAGAATCATACATAATTCAGCACCTTTCACTTGGCACCACTGTGATATCCTCATTAGCAGTGGCTCACAGTGGCTGTCAGATGGTGTCCATGCGAATGCAGGCATTATATTGTCTTTGAGATGTGCAGCTGCTTCCATGACACTGCCAGTATATAAAAACATGACGCCAGTTTGTTTTATTTAGTGCTAAACCTTCCAGTTTGTAAAAACAAGGCTGACACAGAGCCTGACATGAGGCAGTGAAAATAATTAGCTCTCATTTTCTCAGCCTCCTATTTCCTTCTCCCTGCTGTGTTCTCTTTCCACTAAACCACCACATGTCAGTCGAAATGGGAGGCAATTAGTGGGCTCATTTCAGTCCCCACAACTGTGCTGAAAAGAAAGTATTTATGATGGCACAATGAACAGCTGAAAGATTAAATAACGTTTGCCTTTTGAAAAGAAAATGACTTCTAGCTAAATGGGCAATTTTTGATTATTCTCAAACAAGCTTAGAGTAGTTGGTTTTTAAAATACAAGAAAGGAAAATGAGTCATTTTTAGGTGAAAGAATCAAATAAAACTTGACACAGTAATGCAAATAACTGATGTTTTATTGCAAAATATGTAAATGTGTTATACCCTTAACAATGGCTCATGTCTCAGGTCAGGGCAGATTGCTGCCAACTAGACACCAGTACAGAGAAGGTTGCTGCATTGCATTTTTTGTTTCAGTTTTGTATGGGGAGGAAAAAAGGGGGCTTTAGAGAGAGGTGCTCTTAAAAAATAAAGAAACAATGCCAGCTAAACATACATTTATATAATTGATTGCCTGTGTGCTTACTTGAAGGGCCTGATCTTTCACTCAGGCAGAAGTCCCAGATCAATGGGAATTTTGCCTGAATGAGGAACATAATATTGGGACCTTACTGTAGCCAAATATGCAAAAATATCTTTCACTTGATATTATCTTTCATGTAAATCCAGCATAATAAAATGTAGCATAGCGGGTTATACATAATGATAAATAACCCAGGTGCTGTCACTAGATGTTCAGCTCTTACTGCCTTTAAAACAGCAGGTTTCAGCAGCTGAGACAGACAGAGTTCTGAGACAGAAATGGTTCTGAGATTAGCTACCATGTGTACAAAGGTCTGTCCTCACTAAGTGGTTGCAAGCAAATAAGGATTTTTAGGGCCCTGATCATCACCATAAAAATAAATTGCCAGTTCACTTGTTTGTGAATGCAATATTTTAAAGGTGGAAGTGTGAAAAACAGTATTCCCTTTTCCAAGCACTGACTATATCTTCATGCCATTTAACAAACCTCTGTACTTTTGTAGACAGCTTCCAGTTACCACTAGTGATAGACAGCTCCAAAAGTGGTGCAGGGGAGTAAGCCCAACATGCCCTCAGAAAGGATGAAATCCACCCTCCAACGCTGTGGGCCTGTGCCAGGCTTTCTGTGCTATTTTCACTCTGCAATGGGACTGTGTTGGGGCACAGGGTGGATTGCCTTTAGGGGAAGTAGCTGTTCAGGGATTCATGACTGGGATTCTGTATATCAGCCCAGGAGAGGCTGGTGTGTAAGGAGGTTTGGGCTAGGCTGGGGCAGTACCATTGCATCCACTGTTGTCCATGTGGAGATGCAGTGGCTACTATTCTAGACTTCACTCTGGAGTAGTGCCCTGGAGCGAGGTTGTGCTGCAAGCCAACAGACTGTCTATGGGTTGGGACCTGCTCACGTCCCCTGTACAAAGACAGATTATTGGGACTTTGCATGTATGAGAATGGGGATGGGAAGAGGGCAATTACATCCACATTGGGTGTACTGTAAAAATCCAGATATATACTAAAAAGGTTCTATAGAAAGGCAAGTGAGCAAGTTACTCAGCCAAAAAATTCAATGAGCCTGCATATACCTCTTTACAGTTCAATAAAAATGTGCATTTCCTATAGGAATTGCTGCACCGCATCCTACATTCAACACCTTCGAAGAGTATGGGCTTGCTTCTGATCTCATTTACACTGGTGGTGTTCCAGGAGTAACCACATTGAAATCAGTAGAGTGGCACCCGTTTTACACTACTGTCAGATCAGAATAAGGCCCAAGTGGTCCCTTCTTGATAGAAAACCTGATGAGTTCAAAGTGCCTTGTGCTAAAATTTCAATGAGCAACGACACTGTAGCATTGAGGCGTACCATTTTGCCCGACTAAGTTAAGTGATGCTCCACTTTGACAGATTATATTAATCAGTTTAGTTAAACTGTAGTTATATTTATTTTATTGCTCAGGTATTTTTTTCAGTTTTACAAAGAAACTATTTCTCTTTTCTCTGCTTTATTAGAATCTACACATGTCTGCTGTAATAAATAATAAAAGACTATGATTCTGCTTGGACTCCTATACGATATTTCGGAATTTTTAAGTGCTGAGAATCTTTGGGACTAAATTAAAGATTATTAGACTAGAAAATTTTATGTGTAAGAGATTAAAGGCATTCAAGGGTCTTGCAAAGGAGGCTGTGGATCACAAGAAATACTCCAAAAGAATTGAAATAGGCAGTGTTGTAAATGCACCTATGCACCTATGTGTGTGAGGTACAACTGAAAAGCTGGAAAATGGGAACGTCTTAATTTTGGATATGGAATGTAGCTTTAACTGCTTTTTGCCATGATTTTAACCCGATGAGTTCCCCAAAAAGCAAAGTAAATTGGTGTTGACAGACTGTTTATAAAGAGAAAAGAGCTACTAGCTTTCCTTTACTTTCTAAGTCTCAAAGAGATGGGAAAGGGTGGAAGAAGCAGTAGGTAGAAAAGGATGACAAGCTTTCATTAAATTGCATTCAGTTACAATGAAGATGTGGCATTACATTTTAGTATTATGTTGTCCTGAATCGTCCTGCATGGTACCAGCCTGTGTCTTTAGACTTATCCCACTGGGATAACCAGAGAACCAGGTACATTTGTTTGGAATAGCTCTCTGATATAGCACTACATATAAATAAATAATACTAAAATAAACCTTCAGAACCCTCCCAGAAGTCAGGGCCATGTAGTCCTAGTATAGACCTGGGTGAAGATGACCTACTATTTTTACGGACTGTTAAAAAATACACGCTGGTTTGGAAACCAGGCCAGTAAAGGCAGTTCAGGCCATCCAAGTCTGACTTACTCTATGGCTCCGACCAGTTTTAAAATGAATCAGACCTGGGCTGGTTGTAACTGGGTTTAAATGAGTACATTTAAGCAGAGTTCCAATGTGGTTTTCTTGAACAGCAAAGCTAGGAACGTCTCCAGAGAACCCTGCTCATCAAACCTTCTGAGAAGGCTACAATTTTTCTTTCCACAATTCTTAAAACATATTCCACAAAAAAATCCTGGCTTACATTTGTCAGGGAGTCCCCTATCCCCCATGAGCTTCGTTTATCTGACATTGGTAGGGTGCACTCGGTCCCAACCATGTTTTATAACTGGATTAGCTGAACCAGTTTTAAATCCGGTTAGAATTCTGGGGGAAGCTTCCACAGTCTAGACGAGCCCATGGTGGATAGGGTTTGCGCATTCCTGTTGCGACTGAAAGGTGGGATTTCACCTTTGTTTCACACTCATGAAACAAAGGTGAAATCCCAGAAAAGGAAGGATTAGCACATAGTACACCTCAGGGGTGGAAATATACCTTCTCCTGTATGCACACACCAACTCACAATGCAAGCAAAATCTGCTGGAAAGCGAGAGAGAGAGAGAGAGAGAGAGAGAGCGAAATAACCACAAAAGAAGGAAGCTTTCCACAGTTACATGAAGAAACGCACTAAGAAAACTGCAGTCACTGCTTTTTCATGAGTCCCTAGCGAGGGGCAGTACATTGTTGTGCTAATTCAGGTGCAACCTGGGAAACCTGCGAAGAGTGAGAATCTGCCTCCTGGATTCCACCTGTTCTGTGGGGGAAGCCCCCATGTGCCAGGCATATAGCTGGTGTAGAGTACCTCCCCCAACACTTCAAAGCCTTCTGCCCCTTACTCCCTTGCATGGCTGCACAAGGCAGGGCACAATGTGCACCTGCAGAAAAGAAGCTGTATAGCACCACAAGTTATGGGTGCCTGAGAGCACTGGGGATGTACAAGCAATTCACACTGCAATGGGAAATCCATCTTTATAACTGGAAAATGCTTCAGATAAAAGAAATCCAAAATACAATGAAAAAGAAAGGAGGAAATCCCCACATAGCAAACCAAGAAGGTTTTGCCCATGAATGAGACAAATTCAATACTAGTCCAAGCCCCCAGCCTCCACTGGTATCTCAATTTACCTCCTTTTCACAAAAACCTGTTGTCTCATGTTCAGTATGATAAAGGATTTATATAAGAAATTCTCAATCACAAAACTGAAGTTAGAGAAAATGCTTATGAGGAAACAATCTTGTTTAATTCAAAACTTCCTGTACCACTGTTTTTCTTGTACCCATCCATCATTGATTCAGCATTGTACTTTGAAATTTGCTCAGTGATTTTCTGAGTAGCAGGATTCACATAATAAATGGAAAATATTTCTACAGACATTGGGCCCTTTGAGTAATGATTAAAGAAACAGAAATAAAATGATATTATCCCAACAAGGTTCATTTACCTGTGGACCATTTCCAAGTTTCAAGTGATAACCAAAAACAAGTTCCAGGTTCACTACTTTCTCCATGTTTTCTTCATTTCCACTTACAGAATCCTATCACAGAAACACAGTGTAAGAAATTACCTCTATTATGAGTCTCTCTGAGTTGGTGACCCGGCTACATTTGACAGTATGAGTTTAATACCCTTTCCTTTTGTATGTTACAAATCTATTGGCTGGTCAGATGATACTGCCGTCCTCTCAGTAATTCCACATAAAAACATAGGAACGGCCGTACGGGGTCAGACCAAAAGGTTCCTCTAGTCCAGTATCCTGTCTTCTGACAGCGGCCAATGCCAGGTGCCCCAGAGGGAATGAACAGAACAGGTAATCATCAAGTGATCCATTCCCTGTCACCCATTCCCAACTACTGGGAGACAGAGAATAGGGTCACCATCCCTCCCCATCCTGGCTAATAGCCATTGATGGAGCTATCCTCCATGAACTCATCTATGTCTTCAAGTCACCAGGGCCTGATGAAATGTACCCTAGAATACTCAAGGAGCTGACTGAGGAGATATATGAGCCATTAGCAATTATCTTTGAAAAGTCATGGAAGACAGGAGAGATTCCAGAAGACTGGAAAAGGGCAAATATAGTGCCCATCTATAAAAAGGGAAAATAAGGACAAGCCAGAGAATTTACAGACCAGTCAGCTTAACTTCTGTATCCGGAAAGATAATGGAGCCAATAATTTAGCAATCAATTTGCAAACATCTAGAAGATAATAAGGTGACAAGTAACAGTCAGCATGGATTTGTCAAGAACAAATCCTGTCAAACCAACCTGATAGCTTTCTTTGACAGGGTAACAAGCCTTGTGGATAGGGGTAGATTCGGTATATCTTGACTTTAGTAAAGCTTTTGATACTGTCTTGCATGACCTTCTCATAAACAAACTAGGGAAATGCAACCTAGATGGAGCTACTATAAGGTGGTTGCATAACTGGTTGGAAAACCGTTCCCAGAGAGTAGTTATCAGTGGTTCACAGTCATGCTGGAAGGACATAACAAGTGGGGTCCCTCAGGCATCAGTTCTGGGTCCGGTTCTGTTCAATATCTTCATTAATGATTTAGATAATGACAGAGAGTACACTTATAAAATTTGAGGACGATATCAAGCTGGGAGGGGTTGCAAGTTCTTTGGAGGATAGGATTAAAATTCAAAATGATCTGGACAAACTGGAGAAATAGTCTGAAGTAAATAGGATGAAATTCAATAAGGACAAATGAAAAGTACTCCACTTAGGGAGGAACAATCAGTTGCACACATAAAAAATTGGAAATGACTGCCTAGGAAGGAGTACTGCAGAAAGGGATCTGGGGGTCATAGTGGACCACGAGCTAAATATCAGTCAACAGTGTAACACTACTGGAAAAAAAAGCAAATATCATTGTGGGATGTATTAGAAGGAGTGTTGTAAGCAAGACGCAAGTAGTAATTCTTCCTCTCTATTCTGCGCTGATTAGGCCTCAACTGGAGTATTGTGTCCGGTTCTGGGCACCACATTTCAGGAAAGATGTGAACGAATTGGAGAGTGTCCAGAGAAGAGCAACAAAAATGATTAAATGTCTAGAAAACATGACCTATGAGGGAAGATTGAAAAAATCAGGTTTGTTTAGTCTGGAAAAGAGAAGACAGAGGGGACATGATAGTTTTCAAGTATGTAAAAGGTTGTTACAAGGAGGAGAGAGAAAAATAGTTTTTCTTAACCTCTGAGGATAGCACAAGAAGCAATGGGCTTAAATTGAAGCAAGGAAGGTTTAGGTTGGACATTAGGAAAAACTTTCTAACTGTCAGGTTAGCACTGGAATAAACTGACGAGGGAGGCTGTGGAATCTCCATCACTGGAGATTTTTAAGAGCAGGTTAGACAAACACCAGTCAGGAATGGTCTAGATAATACTTTGTTCTGCCACGAGTGCAGGGGACTGGACTAGATCACCTCTTGAGGTCCCTTCCAGTCCTATGGTTCTACGATAATTCTATCTAGTTCTTTTTTGAAGCCTGTTATAATCTTGGCCTTCACAACATCCTCTGGAAAAGAGTTCCATGGGTTGACTGCGCATTCTGTGAAGAAATACTTCCTTTTGTTCGTTTTAAATCTGCTGCCTATTAATTTCATTTGGTGACCCCTAGTTCTTGTGTTATAAGGAGTAAATAACACTTCCTTATTTCCTTTCTCGAAACCAGTCACAATTTTATAGACCTCTATCATATTCTCCCTTAGTCATCTCTTTTCCAAGCTGTAGATTCCCAGTCTTATTAATCTCTCCTCATACGGAAGCTGTTTCATGCCTTTAATAATTTTTGTTGCCCTTTTCTGAACCTTTTCCAATTCCAATACATCTTTTTTGCGATGGGACAATCACATCTGCACACAGTATTCGAGATGTGGGCCTACCATGGATTTATATAGAGGCAATATGATATTTTCTGTCTCATTATCTATCCCTTTCTTAATGATTCCCAACATTCTGTTCGCTTTTTTGACTGCCCCATGACACTGAGTGGAAGTTTTCAGAGAACTATCCACAATGACTCGAAGATCTCTTTCTTGAGTGGTGACAGCTAATATAGACCCCATCATTTTATGTGTATAGTTTTCCAATGTGCATTACTTTGCATTTATCAACATTGAATTTCATCTGCCATTTTGTTGCACAGTCACCCAGTTTTGTGAGATCTCTCTGTAGCTCTTCGCAGTCTGCTATCTGACTATATATACCAGAACTCACAAATTAGCTTGTGTTACACTATAAACACTGGCAGCCTGTTACAGGGCAAGCTCCTATGAGGTGTTGAGCACCTTCAGCTCTATATGAAGCCGTTATTTCACAGAACAATGTCATTTTGAGCAGCTGTCCATAGTAACTGGAATTGTGGCTTGAAATTTGCAATGCAGTAAACAATTATGGATTTTCCTTTGATTGTACGATGGACTTTATTTTAAGTGGGTCTCACTGTATTGTTGTGCTGTAAATTATAACAGCTATAAAAGCAACTGAATATTTTGGGGTCTAGTACTATCTGATTAGCTGACAGAATTCCTTTGGTTTGATGTATGCAGTGTAGTTGCAGTCATGTTGATCCCAGGATATTAGAGAGACAAGGTGGGTGAGTTAATATCTTTTATTGGACCAACGTCTGTTCATGAGAGAGACAATTTTCTTACCACAATTCTTAAAGCTTGTCCCTCTCACCAACAGATGTTTGTTCAACAGAAGAAATTACCTCACCCTCCTTGGGTTTCATGGTAAGTTCTAAAAGTCAGTTGAGTCTTTATATCTTAAATCCAAAGGAAGGACCCTGGAGGAGGGGTAGAGCAGGTCTATCTTTGTTGGTGTCCTACCTGTTGTTGCTGATATCACAAAACCCAAAAGATGTATGGTTAGCATGCAGGGGGCTTAAAAAGGAAACAAAAGAATGACTACTATAGTACATAATTATTTTCTCTTGTAAGACAACAGAGTAAGGAATGATGTGCTCATTATGGTCTGGATTGGAACTACTTTGCACACAACAATGAGTAGTTACTCACATGAATAATCCACTGATTTCAGTGGCATTACTGATGGGAGCAACTGCTCACCCATGCAAGTACGGGGGGGTCACAATCTGGCCTTATGATATTACCATCATATGTTAACCTGCAAGACATCTTTCTGTTGTATTAATTCTTTGAACCTCATTGAGAGGGTGTATTGTTGGGATATTACTTGTTCTGATACGCACACTCATATTGTTAACTTGACCTCAAAAATCTGCCACAAATAGTGACAACGTACATGTGTACCCTATACTAAGTGTAAGGCCTAGTAGCACAGCATAGGTACAGGAATAGATACATTTATCGAGTCAAGGCAGGCAGCACCTTTTAAATAAGTAAATAAATACTGACCTTAATTAATGGTGGGAAATGAAACATGTTTAGGTAATCATGAGTTAACCTCTCAATAGCAGTCTGTAAGAAACCAAACAAACCCAAATCAGACCATAGTTCATCATGATGTAAAGCGTAAATGCAGGACTGAAAAACAGCACTCTGTGTGTGTGTGTGTTTGTGTAAGTAACTCATTCAGTGTGCATAGTGTTCTCTGTATCCAATCTTAATGTACAGTTCTGTTCTAAAAAGGGACTCTAAAATGGCATCTTCTTACTCAGCAGATCTGTCCCCTTGTGAGTATTCAGAGTCAGATCTGCTTAATTTAGGGTCTATCTACACTGCAGCTGGGCATGTGCTTTCACAGATGGGTAGACAGACACGTGCTAGCTCCACAATAGCAGTGTAGACAGGGTTAGCATAGGCAGCAGCTACCCGGGGGTCCAGGTGGGCTTGTACTCAGATGGCTAGCTTGAGCTGCTGCCCATGCTATGTTGGGCTACACTGAAAGTTTTAGCACACTAGCTCAAGAAGATTTGCATGACTGCCTATGGGCACTGGGAAGCACACTCCTAGTTGCAGTGTAGACATACCCTCAATCACAAATATAGGTTTGTACAGGTTTTTACTCCTGTTAGCCTCACTGAGCCAACTCAGCAAGAACTGCATTCTCTATTCCAGGGGTTCTAAACCGTTTCCTTTTGGGGGCCCCACCAGCATGCTATAAAAACTCCATGGCCCAGCTTCGGGGGAGGTGGATTGGGCTTCAGCTGCAATATGGGGGGAGAAGCTTGAGCCCCACCGAACGAAGGGGGCTGGAGCTTCTGATGCTTGGGGTAAGGAGGCAGCTCAGAGCTTTAGCCCCATGGGGATGGGGGGCTCAGGGCTTCAGCTGTGCGGGGTGGCTTCTCTGGGAGCTCAAGGCACTGGGGCTCCGGGCTTCAGCCCCATGGGGTACCTGGACTCGGGGCTCTGAGCGGTCGTGCTTGGCAGACCCCTGAAATGGTTCATGGCCCCCTCAGTGGGCCGCAGACCGCCAGTTGGGAACCGCTGCTCTATTCCATGGTCTGTGTCCATTTATTTACCAAGTTTTAATAAGTTTCATCTGATCAACCCCTGCGGAGGGCAATCACACATGTCACTAATGGAACTACTTGGAAACAACGGCGTACAACCCATAGAAATGCAATATTAATTTGGACTGTAATACCTTTATTGTGCTGATGCAAAAGATAGATATAACCTAGTGTGACTCTCAGCGCTGACAATCAGACAAAAAGCATCCTTTTACTAGTAAATGGAGAACATTGTATACAGAATCACTCAGACATAATGGAAGCCCACAATGCCATTTTCAAGACATGTTTCAGAGCAGAACCACAGGTATGTAAGCCATGTTCTGTGATTGGAAGTAAATATTATTACTACTACATCAGTTACTACTTTCAGGCCAAGGGTTTTGCTGGATTCAGTGTAACTATTAGATAATTAGAGCAATACAATCTCTTGTGGATGAAATAAAGCTCAGACAGCAAAGGAGCCATACCCACTAGCACTCAACTATCTTTACAATTGTTCAAGAATAGAGTGCTTGGTACACAAAGCAGTTTTAAATTAGAGATGATTGGTGAAACTCAAGATGTTCAGAGATTTCAGTTCAAATACATTTTTGGTGTTTATCCGGACCTCTCTGATTAGGCTGGAAGTCTTGTGAGAACAGGTTCTGTCCTAAGATTTCCAAAGGTTTCACTTAGGTGGGAGATACTATTAGAAGAGTCTTTTGCAATATTTCCTATTCCTGTCCCAGCCAAAACCAGGAAATGCAGTGGAGCATGGGTATTTATAAGAGAGAAAAAAAAACAACACCACATCAAAAACTCAAGGTTACCAATCTTTTTGGCATCTCAAAGTGTTTAGGTTTGCTTTGGTGCCTATTGCAAGCAAGTTCTGGGTATGACCCTTTTTCTCAAAAAGGTTTTTCTAGCCTTAGCTTTAGATCTTCTCTTATGCTGGATAAAACTGATGATTTCTGTCAACATTTACACTGTCATTTACATTGTCAATATTTACTACTGTGATTATCAAGATGTGTTGTTAAGATACCTTTAAATGAATTATATGTCCTTTGGAAAGAATTCCCATGTCCTTTAAATCTTCTTCTTCTATAAGAAGCAACCGTTTCCCAGTGATATGATTTTCCTTAAACAAGTTGGCATAAACATTCATCTCACCGGAAGCATCACCTTAAGATATGAAAGATTATACAGAAATCCATAGTGCTCTTCATTGGGAAAAAAAAAAGTTAAATCTGTGAGCTATAATGTGTAGTTTACCTTTTCCAACAAGCTGGTGCAGCCAAAAGTACTGTATAAAAAAAAAAAGCAGTTTTGAAGGTCACACAATTAAAATGTATAGGTTACAGCACCTCAAAACACTCAAAAATATAATGCTCATAATTCAATTTTAAAACAAAAATTAAAAGTCTCTTTAGTGGTGGGACAAGGGAATCAAACTTCTCCATTATATTTACTTTTCAGGGCTATCTTGCAAGTTTGTTATTTACGATAAATTTCCTTCTGCTTTGCAGCCATTTTTTTAGTTTATTATTGTTTTTAATTGCTACTGCTCCTAATGTAGATTGATCAATTTGTTGTGTGATGAATGGGACAAGTTCAGCAGCTTGGACCATTACTACTTTGAATTGGCTTTTCAGTTAGTCCTTCAGTAACCTTTACTTAAATGACCACATGATGTACCAAAAGGCTGCTGAAAGGGTTATTAAAATCGCTATCAGAGCGGTAGCTGTGTTAGTCTGTATCAGCAAAAAAATGAGGAGCACTTGTGGCACCTTAGAGACTAACAAATTTATTTGGGCATACGCTAAACCCACTTCATCGGATGCATGCAGTGGAAAATACAGTAGGAAGATATATAAAGAGAACATGAAAAAATGGGGGTTGCCATACCAACTCTAACAAGACCAATCAAGTAAGGTGGGCTATTATAAGCAGGAGAAAAAAAACTTTTGTAGTGATAATCAGGATGGCTCATTTCAAACAGTTGTCAAGAAGCTGTGAGTAACAGCCGGGGAAAAATTAATATGGGGAAATAGTTTTTACTGTGTGTAATGACTCATCCACTCCCAGTCTTTATTCAAGCCTAATTTAATGGTGTCCAGTTTGCAAATTAATTCCAGTTCTGCAGTTTCTTGCTGGAGTCTGTTTTTGAAGTTTCTTTGTTGAAGAATGGCAATACCCACCTGCCTATGACAATTCAGCAGCATATACTGTGGGCTGATAATCTGCCAAGCCAAATGCTTTAAACAGGTCTCTGAGCATGTGACCATTTCACCAAGGTGATAAAGTCCTTCCTCTTTCAGGATCGGGTCATTTTAAAATCTTTTTTGGAACAGGAATTTTAAAAATATATAGTACTAGAATCTTGCCCACAGATTTCTCAAATCTTGTCCACAATCTAGATTTTATTTATTATGATGTGCATCAGTTTTCTTTTATAGCTACATAAAAACAATGCTGACTGAATTAGTACAAAATGCTTACCACATCTTCTTCAGTCCACGCGCAAATATCAAAGGAAGGCAGCAACTGTGTGAGAAACATGAATTGAAAAGAGTAATATTGCTCTTCTTGTCTGATCATTTGCTCAGGTCTCCCCCCAGTTTTACTTTGGTGGCTGATTTTATTTGGCACCTCCTCTCCAGCTAAGCCATAAGCCTCCTGGTTGTGATGAGGACTTTCCCCATTATTCCATGGATTACTGCATAAAGTGCCATCAAAGTAGCATTCCTCATGTTCACATATTAGTCAAAGTGATCACAGGCTGGCTTCAGTGATATTACAGCAGTGATGGAATAGTCCCAACACCTCCTGGGGGCAAAACTAGTCAGGAGATCACCAAGCAACAAAAGCAGTCTTGGAATTTTGTCACCAGCCGCATCCCCTCAAGTGGGGCTCACTAGTCACCGTTCTCTCCTTGTGTTGTACCATTGCTTTTACTATCGCTTGACTCCAGTAGTGAAAGCTGTGTCTGTAGAGTGAAAGAAGCGGTCACTGCATAACAAGGACAGCACAACTGACTTGGGACTGGGTCACTGCAGCTAGACTTCCTTACTGATTAAGGTACAAGTTTGTTTGTCCCCTTTTACCCTTCGGTTCCCGCCTACACCTGCATGATCATTCCTTTTAGGAGCTGTGGAACAAAATCTGAAGGGGACACTTCACAGCCAGCTGAATGCCACATACCACGTACCATGTATGGTACACTTTGTTATATGGTGGATCAGGATTCTCCCCTTGAAGTATGCGGGCATCAGACCAGAATCTGCTTGATACATGAGGGGATGGATCTGTCAGTGAAATCCAGGAATGGTTTGAAGATGACACAGTGAAAGATCTCACTGAGATAGTAACCTCCATCTAACTAGCTAAAGAATGGGTTATTCTAAGCTATATTATCTTCTCATTGGTATCCTGTTAATTAGATGGATCTGAATTGACAGTGCCACCCAAACTCTTGCCACCATACTCTGGCTGAAAATTTACTGAATTACTTCTCTACCAAACGGTAATTCAGATTTCACTGGTCAACCATCAGTGTTTCTGGTCTCCTTACATTGTGGGCCGTGCAAGCCAGAAGCACCCTAGCGCCCAATCTCTTGGCAGTTCCAGTTCCTCCTCTCCAGAATTCCTCCCTCAAGGGTCTGAAAGACCTTGTGCCTATGCATGGAAGCCACCCCATGTTTTCAAATCATTATCTATTAGTCTCCTCCTTTCCCTGACCCTGCAGACTGTGGGACAACAGGTGCCTCCCACAATGACTTCCACCCAAACTTGTGACAAGTCTTTCTGCTCTTCCCGTATGGATTCCCACTGATAGATTCATGACTGTCTTACACTTGTTTCCTGTGTCCTGAACTACAGCTTCTGCTGAACACTGCAAGATGCACAGAGGAAAGCAACCCCCCACCCCCACCCCAGTGGCTTGGCCAATCTGCTTCCAAGGAAAATTCCTTCCTCACCACAACTATTTTATCAGACAATCCCTGTCCATCCATGTGAAGATCACTTGACCCTCTCCCCCCACCTGCCCCGCTGCCCACCCCTTCCTGCCATAACTCTTCCAGGACAGAAGTGGCCTCCTCAGATGGACAAAGCCAACAATGCCTGAGCTAAGTGGTCACTGGGATGGGAAGCTGGCTTTGACTGCCACACAGAAAGGCAAGTTTCCCTCGTCCCCCTAACTTCCCCATGCATGGCCCAAGCTTCATAACCTACTGATTACAAGTCAGGAAAATCCAGAAAAGGCTCCCCTCGTGACAATTAAATAGGGGCGGAGAGGGTTGTAGGATGGAAGGGGTCCACCTATCGCTGGCAACTAGGTTGGGCAGGATCTGGCAAACCATGATGACCCTTGTGAAGGCAGAGACCCACAATATTTGCAATAAATAATTAACATAATTGCCCTTAAATTCCAAATGGGCTGGTGTTTTCCTTTCCATTGGGAACCTTGAGTACAACAGTTTGCTGTAGTTCATTGTGTATTCTACCATTGCACGAGTTCAATATTCCATTCTTGCTTACACACAGTGACTTTTCAGATGATTCCCATTTTTAGGAGAGGAAAATTAGCGATGTGAAATGTTAAATATATTTACAAACAAACAAACAAAGAGGAAAAAGGGGGAAATGCCACACCCTGCATAATATGAAAAAGATCAAAGCAGAAGGCAATGAGGAATCCCTTTAATAGCAGCGGTTTACACAAGAACACAGAAGCATAAAAATGTACTGTCAAAATGTTTATTGCAAAATAGAAGATTGGAACAAAGAGAAGCAAAGGAAAAAACTTCACATCAAAATCAAGTTTATGACACCAACTGAGAAAATTGAATACATTACATTTTTTTGAAAAACTGGAAAACCAAATCCATACTGTGAATAAAGCAAGACATCACATGTTAAGTGCGGTGAAGAAAACAACTGACTACTGAAAGGTCTTACCACAAGAGGGTGTAACATTGCATGTTCCATACAAATTAGCTAGTCAGTTTGCCACAATAGTTTTGGCACAGGTTTTGCTCAGGATAGTATTTCAGTAGGAAGGGATGAAGTTTTCTAACGCTGTGAAAATATTTTCTATTCAAATTTCATTTGCTCACACTTGGAGTATAAATAGAATAATTTCCTAGTATTCAGTACAAAACTTTTTAAAGAGTGCAAAAGCAAGAAAATGCAGTGGACTATATCTGACTTTAAAAGTCAGCAGAATATTTTGTACACAACGTAAAATGTTTAATGTAGGTTGCTGGTACTACAGTCCTGAAACTAAACCTTCACACACCAGAAACCTCTATACAGACTTAATAGTGTGCACTAAGTTGGAGTCAGGGGGAAAATGCATTCCTCTCCAGATTTCTACTGGTAGATTTTAAGGACTGTAAAAATTACTGTATGTCCTGTGAGCCTATTTTCCTACATGAAAGTTGGAAGAACAGAATGGATTCTCTATTGGCCTATAATTAAACCTCTGTCAAGTTGGAGGTCTTATTAAAAACCTGTAAAAGCTGCCTTATTACAAAAACAGGAAATAGCTTACTAAAGATGTACAGTAACTTTGCTAGTTACTTATTAGCTTTATTTTATGTGCTGTGGATTTACTGCTGCTGATAGCAATATAATGTATCAATTATTTAATTAGATCAATGTATCAATATTTAATTAGAATAACTGCTTTAAGATCTACAATGAAATGAAATCACTATCTAACAAAATACTGCAAATGATAAATGAACAAGTCAAGAACATGACATTGTGCCGAAGAGCTACTTCAGATCTCAGGTCTCAAAAATCCCCGGCATCTAGAGAAGACTAAGTCCAAGTACTACAGTTAACAAATATGGCCAGCTAATCAAGCATATCCAAAACACTCCACAAACTATATAAGCCCTGAAACAAGTCCTCAGATCTAAGCATTAGATCTCAGAGCAATTGCTATTCTAAAGCATTAGTGCTATTACAGTCATAAAAGTGACTACATTAAAATAGTCTTACTCAGCATATCTATTCCCTGCATCTTTTCCAAGTCTGAAAGAATGAGAACTGGGTTAGGAGTCAGGAAATCCTGAGTTCTAATCCCAGCTCACTATGTGGCTTTGAGTAAATAAAAGGGCTAAACTCTGAGTTCCTCAGGTCAGGAAATATGCCCTACTGAAGACAGTGTTAGTTTAAGTATAATGACTGAGTAAAAATGAGAAGTTCAAATTTGGCCTTTAACTTCTCTATATCAGCTTCCCCAGCTGTGAAATAGGATAACAACACTTTACCTTATCTGCCTCATAAGGCCCTGGGAGGATTCCTTAGTTAACTTTTGGTTAATGCTTTGATCATGTGACATGCTATGTAACTGTTAACTATTATTAGTAACTATTGTAGACACTTTGGTGATTGGACATCTAGATAGATTAAAAAACAAGTTTAATTCTGCTAGCACTGCAGAGCAAATCAACGGTGGAAGATCAAAATGGTTTTGTTCTGCCTCCATATCAACAGAACTGTCAACCAAAATCTTTCAAAATTAAAATATAGTGAGGATGTTCGAGGCAGAAACATAGCTGGATAGTCAAGCACAATTTATTTTTGACTTGTAAACTGAACACGTTTGGTATGACAGTCATTATAGGAGAATAAAAAAATCGACCTCCACAATGTCATTTTTTAAGCCAAGCTACTATTCTAAATATAATCATACTTTAAAGGAACCACAACAAAAAAGTTTGGGGAAAGCCTTAAGCTTAGTAGATCTTTCTTTTACAACAATTCTAGGGCCTTTCTACTTTGAACATGAAAATAAATGTTTCGAGAGTTATTGCTTTATCTCTCAATATATCTTTATTAGAGTTGGCTAAAAAATAGACAAGTCATGGAAATGTTGTCCTTGTTTTTCACTGAAAAACTAAATTTAAATTCTTTTTACCAGCTCTGCTCTCTATGTAAAAAATGCCAAATTATTCCATTTATTATGCTCAAATAACTCCTATTCACTTTAATGAGAGATGCATGAGAATATCTGTCCTCAACAAAAAAGTGATGTGATATAGTAGTGTTGGAATATTTATTAGGTGAAGATTTAAATCAAGAAGTGGATTTGCACATCTAATTAAAACCAACACGTATCTGTACAAAGTGCATTGAGATTATTAGGTGCTTTAAAAGTGCAAAGTATCAGTATCAGTACTAAGAAGAGATATTTTTGGTTTTGCATTTCTAAACATACTGGGTTCAATTTTGACTTCAGTTACAGCTGTGCAACTCTACACTAGAAATATGGTACAGTAGTTTAACATAGACACATATTAGATTATACAAATCCTTCCATTTTTCCTGCGTGTAGTATAGTGGTTATAAAAATAATGTCGCGGCGGTAGCTGTTAGCAGGTGCAGACTTAAAAAACAATACAAATCTGCATTTGGAAATAGCTTGTTTGCTGCCATTTCCATTTAATTTGTTGCCCCTTTCCTATTCTCTGTCCCTCCCCACACCCTCAGTCACTTTGTTTAGTGCTCCTAAAATGCTACTACCACTGATCTTGTAGGAGCAAATTTCACTTGGACTAGATACAGTAAATTCTCCCAATAAGAACGTATTGCACCCTTCAGTGTTGAAATTACAAATTCTTATTAGCATGAAAAAATTGCCCCAGATATCACAAAGCTAACTTCAATCCAAGGGACTTGAACCTGCTAGCAAGAGGGTGGAACTTGGCTCAAATGCTATACATTTCATATAGTTAAGGGCCCAATCCTGCGAGGTGCTGAGCATCTTTAGCTCCTGTTGAACTCAAGCATAGTTGAAAGCACTGAGTGCTTTACAGGTGGCCAGAACAGCACTGGACCTTAGATAAGGAAGCTAGCTACCTTTCACATCTCAAAGATTGCACTCGTTACCCTAGAAAAGCTAATTTTAAAACTTCAAGAACTTTTTCTCTTATTTCTAAATAATAGAATATAATGTCCCAAACTCTTGGAGATCCAACTTCAGATCTGCTATCATGTAATGATTCTACTTTCTAAGGTATTTAAACAGCACTAATCGCCATTTTTCATGAGAGAACCACCATCAACACATGGCACTTATGAGTTTAATTATCCCCTCAAATCCAACTGAACATGAAAGTAACACTTTTCTTTAAAAGTTTTTGCCCTTCTTTATTTGACAAACATTTTACAATGGGCCTTTCTTCTGCACTTGTAGATGCGAATGTATTTGTTTCCTTCTCTCTTTCTGTACCATCACCAAAGAGTTCATCAGGAAAATACATTCACTGTTCCGGACAGAGGGTTTGTGGTGTAATTACTGCAACAGATACTTATATACTCAATTTTAGGATGAATCATAACAGTGGCAATATTTTAAAAATGATTTCACAGCAGAAAAATGGATATTTAAACTCTAGAGAATATTCTTCACGTCATCACTGAGACTTTAGCTTAAGCTACAGTAGGAGGGCTCACTTTTAAAATGTCTCTCCCCCCCCTATTCGGGGAAGGACAGTGATAAATGGTTTAATAGTTACAGCAAGATAAAAAATTGCTATAAATAACCTAAGACCAATTTTGCTCTCAGCTAAACCGGAATAAATCCAGAGTAAATCCATCAAAGTTAATGATATTTCCTGGATTTACATCAATGTAACCGAAAACCAGTGAGCTTGTAGACTACCACAATGCAATTAGGTGGTGAGGTTTTATTATAAGTGGCTGTACTAAAGAGTGAATTTCACAAATTAAAGAGAAAGAGAAAAGAACATTTATACAAATTATCTATTACCAGTGATTGTCTGTATTCAGTTGCTGTTTCTTAAACTGTGTGTTTGTAAGGGCTTTATTTTTCTCATCCCTGCTTGTCCTTCTTAGTAATGTATTTATGATATCACAGGATATTGCCTTGAAAATGATTGAGAAATCACAAATTTAGCAAAACAACTTCACTGTAGCAGTCAGAAAGAATGGATTGTATAGGAAAAGCCCACATGGAAACACAAATATATTCATATGATCAACAATAAAAAGGGTAAAGAAAACTACAAAAACAAAGAGAAAAAAGTAATGGAAGTAAAATAGGTGTTTAAGTTCCTCCATTGTTTTCAGATCTTAAACATTCAGCCACAGAAGTTTCTGTAATCAGATACCAAATATTACAGCATAAATGTGAGCTGCAGCTATATTTGTTGGGTTTTAAAAACATCGATTTGTTTTGAAATTTTAGTTCCAAATTTCAGCAAAGCAAAAATAGGTCAACACAATCTAAAAACCAACAAGATATATTTTTAACATACAAATATGTCTAGCCCAGAAAAATGTAGTGTTTTTGCTTTTGTTTCTTTTACAGGGTTTAAAACAGACCAAAATGACAGGATGATTTTTCTGAAACTTTATTGCTTTGATTTGCTAGAAACCAATTTTAGCCTTAATTAGATTTCTAACTTCATTCACTAGAATCATCTGTATCATCATCATCATCTTCATCATCATCTGACCAGTCAAATTCTCTGAAACCCACAGCCATGTTGATTTTCTTCCCCTTTCTCATAGAGGTGGTTTTAGAAGAATTCTTTTTGGCTTGCATGTTTATCTGCATTCCAGAATGCAGGACAGATCCTGCTTGGTTCATAGAGAAGATATCCCCAAAGCCCTTCATCATCAAGGCCTGCAGACTTTGGTTCATGCCAGCTACCTCCCCGTTACTTGTTGCTGTGATCTGACATGACATCTCTGCACTGTTTGATTCCTCTGTTTTAGTTTCAAAGTAAGACTCCTGAGACATTCTTGCAGCAATAGGTAAGAAAAGCTATTTAAAGGAGGAAGGGACAGAGTAAAAAGGAAAGTTAGAACCAATTCAATTCAAGGCAAAAAAGACACTACCAGATTAGTTAGCAATAAACAGAAAGCAAAATGATTAGTGAATCAAAACACGGAGCTCAAGTAAGAATTCATTAGAACAAACTTGGCTTAAATTTTTTAAAAATGAGAGAGCAAAACCACCACCAAACAGCATGCAGAGGACCACAGGTAGCCCAGCTTTCATGTTGAAAGGAAGTGCCAACTTTTGACTCTCTCTTTTTGTACCATACAAAATGGTTTACAACATTTCTCTAACCCATGTGGACTTTACCACAGGAATCTAGGTACAAGCAGAGCCACGGCTCGATTGAGTTGCTAAATTTTAGCTTTCAGAATTGAACAATAAATCAGCTTAGGGTTAAAGAACCCAGAAAAGCCCCTGGTGCAGAGAGAAATGTTTTTATCTAGAGGTCAGAAGATACCACAGCAGTAACGAGTATGTACAGATCTGGATAGATTGAATTAACTTTTTGTTCACCATTTTTGAGGCCACAATCAAAAGAAGGGTTATGGACCATTCCTGCCACTGTTAAAGTCAGAGACAAAATTTTTACCAACTTCAATGGAAGTAGGAGCAGGTCTCCAGTCTGGACTATTAATAAATTGCTTCTGTAAACCTTAGCAATTTATGTTGTGTTATTCATTGATATCAACATATATTTGGTGTGTTTCTGTATACCCTGCAATACAAGGCATTGCTGATTTAATCTCCACCTACGCATCAGGGCATTTTCCTGACCTAGTTTGTCACTACTATTTTTTTCCAAATTGAATGAAAAATGTCCTCTGGAGCTAAATCACGATTAATGCCTCTTCAAGGAGGCCAAGCTAGTAACCTCTATGACATACCTGCTCTCCACAGTGAGCAAGAGCTCTGGTGTTTGATTCAAAATTAACCTACTAAAGGGGCAGCATGTTATGCTATTTCTGTACTGCTGAAATGGCCTTTATTTCCAGAGCTGTTTTCCAAACTATGTCTGTATTGCTTTCCAGACATCTTGTTTAACCTAATCACAACTGCTCAGTCCATTTTCTGCTCACAATTTGTTACTGGGAAAATTATTACAATGGTGTGTAACACATGGGGACCCATTATATCATTCTCCTTAAATCACAGAGCTCTATCTATGAATGATATGATACCTCCTACACTTAAGCTTTAATTTTATAAGCTGCAAGCTGTCTAGGAAAAAAAAACCAAACAAGTCACCTTCTACCATAAAATCTTACTCAGTACAAAAAAAGCAAGGCTCCTATTTATGGGGGTTTGGGGAGTAGTACTTAGAAACCTTGAGCATAGTTTCAGGATGCCCAGTTTATACTACTTCCATGGCAGAGAGCGATTTCAGCCCCTTTATGGGGATTTTAGGCATATCAGAATCCTCCTTATGCATGGGAGGAGTCCCCCATAAAAACCTACAAAACTACTATATTGTCCTCCTCCAAGAGTTTCTCTAAATCTCACCTCTGTCATGATGGCTACACAACATTTGACAATGGCTAGGCAGCTGATGTGCTGTGATTGCTGCTCATTACGCTAACTATAATCACCTCACTGTTCTTTGTGTTCCCCCATGTATTTGTTGTATTCACCTGTTGCCTCTTATCAAATACAAAGACTAAAGCCCAGATTTTTAAAGGTGTTCAGGCGTTGCTGAAATCAGCATTGCAACACCAAAGTGATGTAAAATCTGAAGTCTCACTTTCACAAAGGATTTGGGCACTTGTGATTTTAAGGCCCATTGGGCTATGTCTACATTGCAATTAGGCTGACCCATGCCAGCTGACTCGGGCTGCGGGGCTGTTTAACTGCAGTGTAGACTTCCGGGCTTGGGCTGGAGCCCAAGCTCTCAGACCCTTTGAGGTGGGAGGGTCCCTTAGTTCAGGCTGCAGCCCAAGCCCAGAAGTCTACACTGCAATTAAACAGCCCCTTAGCCCAGGCCCCATGAGCCCAAGTCAGCTGGCACAGGCCAGCCGTGGGTTTTTAATTGCAGTGTAAAAGTACCCATTGGAAGTCAATGGGATTTAGGCTCCTAAGTGCCTAAATGCCTTTTGAAATGAGACAGGCGTTGCAATGTTTAGTGCAGAAATGCCTAAACACCTTTTAAAATCTGTGTCTAAGAGCTCTCTGGGGGAGTGTGACAGAGCGCAGGGAGTGAACTCTGATCACTCAGATGCTAATTAATACCCAGAGGAAGCTGACTGAGGTAATTATCAGGCTGGTGGGAAGTCCTCAGGGAAGAGAGTCCTCAGTTCCCCTCAGGTCTGGGGAAGAGGGCCAAAGAACCATAGATATTGTAACCCTCCTGTTGCACAGGGACTGTTGTGGTAATGGCAGAAGGAACTTAAAATAAAAGGGTGCTGTGAATGCACAGCCACTGGAGTCCACACAATTTCTGTGGTGAACGGAAGGACGCTCTGTTACAGGGAGGGACTGTCTTTATGTTATGAGTGTGCAGTGCCTACCACAAAAGAGCCCTGCTCCTCAGCTGGATTTCCAGTTGCAACCACAACAGAAATCCATATTATTTTTTTAAATGGCCAGATCTAAGCACATTGCAGTCTAAGTTAATACTGAATTTGGTGCACACCTTCACCAATCCCTCCCAATTTCCTTCCTCTAGCACACCCAGTCCAGGGGAACCTACCCATTCCCTTCTCTCTGGCCTTTCCTCCTTCAGATGGTGTCCTGTTGTGGAAACAGTGTGTGCAGCAGGTTATGTTTTATTCTCCAAATTAGCCCCAGATTCCTTTGTGCAGCAGTGCTTTACAAGAGATGTTGTGGCCACAGAATATCAGACGCAAAAAGTGCCCACTGCACAAGACAGAGCAGAGATCAGGTTCATGCAGGTGTGGGGAGAAACTCTGCAGTTAAAAGAAGAGCTGCTCAGGACTGGCCCCTTAAATGTGGCAACCATCTATTCAGCCTATGGCTAACGCAGCTCGATTCCCAGAACAGTTTCTCCGTGTTTGTTCCTGTGCATTAACACATGCTTCCCATTAACTTCAAACACATCTACTTGCTTCACTTACAGTAGATTACAGCCACACAGATAAGAATCCCACACTTCACTTTTTTGGGTTTTCTCTCTTCAAGCAAACTCCATGTAGCAGGTGGGCTTTATTTAAAAAAAATCTTTTGGGTCCTACCCCACTAAAAGACTGAGGAATAGAGGGACTTGTGGCCTTCTGGATGGATCACACTCTTCAAAACCTATGGAGCCCAGGGATCTTTGAGGAAAGAATCTCCAACCACTGCAGATCCTTGGGTTCCTGTGCTGCTCTCTGGGGTGCCTCACTAGCAGTACAGTTCCCTTGTGTTTTCCAGGTGACCCCTACATTTTTGCATCCAAGGGGAGCAAACTGCATGGACTGTCAGTTAAAGCTGCTCATGAGTAAAGCTACGATTTAGTCATGGGTATTTTTAGTAAAAGTCATGGACAGGTCACCGGCAATAAACAAAAATTCATGGCCCATGACCTGTCCATGACTTTTACTAAAAATACCCATGACTATTTTTGCTCCTGGGCCCTGCTGCTCTCGGGGCCCTCTGCTCCAGCAGTGGAGACTGACTTCCCCTGGTGGCCCACTGGTCCAAGACCCCCCGGGCACCGCTCTCCTGATGGCCTCCAGGGCCACCCCCCGGAGCTGCTGCTCTGGCCACCCCCAGGACCGCTGCTGCTTGGGTTGTTCCTGAGGCTGCCCTGGGGTGCTCCCTGGGGCCCTCCCTGGGGCCACTGCTGCTCTGGCAGTTCCTGGTGCCAGCTGCACCAGCCACTGCTGAGGCTCTCCCACACTGTAGGCATCAGTTGAGCACTGAAAATTCATAGCTGGAAACCAGACCTGCTCACCTATAAGTTAATATTTTTTAAAATAGGTGATAAACTTGTAAAGATGTGTTTAGACTCCATAAAATGCTCATAAGTTGCTGCGTGCATTAATCTTACTAATGTCTGTATCCCATGCTGTAAGGTAATATGAAAGTTTTCCTTTATAATTGTAAAATTGTCTGCTCTGAATCTGTGAATCTGGCCAAGAAGAGTGGTTTTCCTGCCCACCAAGAAGGACTATAAAGACTAACTGGGCCACTGTAGGATATGTGCAGGAGCCCTCATCCCATCAATTTTAACTTTGGGGCAAGGTCATATAAAGATCCTCGCAAGAAGAAACATTTATCTCTTTGCAGCTTGGCCTCTCACAAGGGCTGGAGCTAAGAAACAAAAGCAGCAATCTCCTGGGTCAACCTAGATTAGCCCTAAAAGACATTCGGCACTGACAGCTTACTTCATCTCTGTCACCTTTTGGAACCATAGATTGTAACTCATTTATGCTTATATGTTGTCTGCTTTTACCTGTAAATAACGCTCTCATTTCTTTTTCCTAGTTAATAAGTATTTAGTTTGTTTACTATAGGATTGGCTACCAGCATTGTCTTTGGTGCGAGACTGAAGGTATAAGTTGATCTGAGATAAGTGACTGGTCTCTTGGGACTGGGATCTTGTGATTTTTGGTGCAAGTGACCATTTATCACTAAGTCCAGCATGCCTGAGTAGCAAGATAGACTGGAGTGCCCAAAGGGCCTTTCTGTGACTCTATGGTAAGACTAGGACAGTGATCCAAGAGTTCACATTTGTTACTTGGTTGATGAAATCTGATCACAGAACATCCCACCAGATTGGGGTGTCTGCCCTGCTTTTTGACAGTTTGCCCTGAAGTTGGCACTCACAGTTGTGAATCACTCCAGACAGTGTGCCATGCTGCTCTTCTCTGGCAGTTCCACCTGTTCATATTACTGAAGAGAGGAGGCAGCTACTCTGACTCTGTCTCTTCCTGCCACCCACAGGCATGGAGTCTTTACCACATCATGATGCAACTCCCATGAGCGCCGAGAAGTGGGGGATCATGTTGCATAGATCTAGCTACCCCCCATGCTCTACGTAATTCTAGTTTTATTTGCCCTCCTCCATGCTTCACATTTGAAGGGAGCACAGAGACTCTTGTCTGCAAGGATCACCACTTACAAAGAGAACACCCAGCAGTGCTGTTTTCCATATGGCTAGGAATAAAAGATTTCTTTTTATTTGTAAATTAGCACTGAATAGACGCTACTTTGCTATGAAGAAAGCAACTCTGATAGAACAGGGCAAGTTTTTGTGTCTACACAAAAATTTGAAAATGGAGATGTTCAGCAGCACAGTAATTCATTAAAGGTCTCAGAAAAATAAACCTCTGTATTTCACACTGTTCTCAATCATTTAAATGCAGTAAGAGAGGTGGGTTAATGTTATGCAGAACGAAAGTCCATGTTAAGCACAACAGGTCTTAGCACAATGAATTCTTCCTTCAGCAATGCCAGCTACAAGTGAAAAGTGGACATGATAAGCAAGTACAGCATAAAACAGCCTTAGGGCCTTGCTCATAAAAAGATTGGCTCATTATGGCTGCATCTCGTGCTGTGCACTGTATAGGAGATGGCCCACAGCTCAGTTACTGGAAGTTTGCTGGTGTTAAAGCAAGCACACAGATACCGACTTAGAACATACAGTGTCTGGATATAGGAAAACATTCATTCTTCATCATTACACTACTACATGTTTACAGCCAGAACATGTGTACAACTTCATTCATATAAATGCCAATACGCTGTGCCTCAAAACTAAGTTGCAAGTAAACTGGATTGGCTAGAATCAATATTCCCATGTATGCAGGACTTAATTATGTATTAGAATGCTGAATCTACAGAATCATAACTGATTGCATAAGGGAATGGCAAACTATTGCAAACTTAAGTTGATATTTGTTTTGGCTAATACTGAAAATACAAGGAGAAATAGTGTTGTAATTCTATTAAGCAAGTATCACAATTATGATGCTAAATTAACTCTGTTCCAGTACAAACACTCAGGGCCTGACCACGCACTCCACTTTCTAGCAAAATTTCCACTGAAGTCAATGAGAGTTAAACCTCAGCAAGGAGCTCAGGCTAATACAGAAAATACTATTTATTTTAATGTATTCATGGAAATGGGCACATTTCTTTCAGTTAATAAAATAATGTGCATTTTCTAGTACTAAGATATTGATCAGTCCTACACATTAACTACTGAAGGCTCAAATCCTCACTCAAGATTTGTGGACTTCTATAAAATGTAAAGACATCAATTTTAGATGTGTTCCTCGCAGAGCGAGTTATCAAACACTCAGATACATTTCTGAAGTCTTTTTCTGCAGAGACTACAAGTTACTATTTTTAGGGCCCCATCCTGTTTCCATTAAAGTCAACAGAAAAGTTCTTGTTGTCTAATGAGAACAGGATTGTGCTTTTATTGAATACGCAGCTTTAATATATAAAACAAAAAATTTATGAAGTGTCACAATAATAAATATGAAATAGAGTGCCCATTTTTGTTGTTGTATCACACTGTTTTCAAGATTAGCACCAATATGGACATATAAAGAGCATGCTGCTCTCTCATTTAAGACCATCAGTTTTTAAGCTTAGAAATGCAATTAAATCAACAGGAAACTGTTTATTTACTGATGGCACAATATGGCCCACAGTTAGTATCTTATGTATAATGCATTAAGTGAATTTTAAAGAGTATTATTTGTATTGGTTAATAAAATAGGCCATAACAGCCCCACAGGACCAAATGGAGAAGATAACAGAAACCTTTTATTGGAATTTCCCTAGATTTGCTCATACAATGCTCCAAATGCTTTTTGCAGTCAGAGGAAAGATTGAATTATTTTACTTACAGGAGTATTGGACTGTTCTGTTAACTTCTGCTCCCATACTTTCAAACGTCTCTCCCGTTCCTTTAGCTCCTGCTCTTTAAAGCTCAGATCACGCTCCAGTTTCTTCAGCCTCTCTAAGGTTGCCTCAATTTCACATCTGCAGAGAGACAATTTGTTAAGTCTCGTCTTTTTCTGACAGATATAAATTGTTCATAATTCCCACACGAACATTAATTAAATGTGAAAAGCTGAAAAGTACAATACTAACTCAAGCAGTACATTTAATTACCACCAAAAACAAAGCCTTTCAGAGCATTAAAAACAACTGGTAGTGTTTATACTAGAGTATAAACCAGAATACCTTACTGCTTAAAAAAAAAAGAAAGAAAAAAAAGAAGGAAAATCCCATCTTTTCTTTTAATATAATGAAATAGGTGCTATCAGTGAAGGAAAGTCGGTTCAGAAGCGATAATCACTAGCATTGCTATATGTATAGGCTAACAGCCTCATTTGCTTGGAGTTTATAACTTGGCCATAAATATTATTTGGGCTGAACCTTGTTATACACAGTCTCAATAGAGGACTTTCCCCACTCCCGTTTCTCAAGGTTAAAACATAACAGATATGTAACCCCACACCAATGCTTTTGGGTCACACTACTTAAAGTAATAGAAAGTTGTGGGACACAGTTTGGATTCACAAGGATTTGGATTGGACCCCTCTACATCAAACTAGCTTTGATTTTAAAGGGCTGTTGGGTTTTTTGAGGCCCAAATCATAACATACCTGGACTCTGAAATTAAAAGGAAGGACTTATAAGGGTGTGAATGAGTATGAGAGATGGGATGTTAAGAAGGAGTAGGAAAGGGGTTTTCAACACCGTTCTCGTAAAGTTTCATCTGTGAGGGGTGAATTAGCTGCAAGATTGTTCCCTTTAGCATATTTTCTAATGGCTTGTCCAATCTAGCATCAAAATGTCTCTGGATGGAACATCCATCAGTCCCCTTCGAACATCATTCAACAATCTCTCTTCTATAATATGTACACTAATCTGTTTTTAATAGAGATGGGCCAAACAAATAATTCATTGATGTTAGCCCAGGTTTTTCCTTGTGAATAATCAAGAACAGACTTTGATTTGTACTTATTTACTCATTATTTGAAGTTATTTGACTAATGCCTTATATGAACAAAGTGTAGCCTGTAGATTGCTGCAAACTGTGAACCCTAATTGCTGCCTCAAATGTCCACTATTCATGCTGTCTGACTGGTTAGTCACATGGCATTGTTTCTGCTCTCTAAACTCCCACAGGGAGGTTTCAAGATGGCTACATGAAAACTTCAGCTGCAAATGCTCCTGAACAACTATTCACAAGATTGTTTTGTGGAGGTGGAAAAACCTTGCAAACGACATTTGCTCCCACAGATGTTTGCAAAACGCAAATAAAAGGGGCTGCAAACACTGGAGCAAAGTGAATTCTGGGTTTTTTGAAAGAATGTAAATACTTTTTTTTTTTTTGGTAGTGTTCCTCCAAATCTAGCATAGCCTGATTCAGCTGGAACACCCACCTTAGGCAGCTCAGGCTGAAAGTTTGTGAAAGCTCATGTACTATTCCAAGATGGTACCTACAGACATAAAGGGGAACTCAACCCTCATTTAAAAAAAGAAAAGAAAAGAAGTAGGCTTGAAAACATGAACTAATGCGAACAGATTACTAGGGTTGAAAGCTTGTTGTTAGTTTTTTCCTAAAGACCATAAGTGATTCACAATCCCTTCACCCAAGGCTGGCCTTTGAAGGTCTAGCAAGCAACATAACCGTCAGTCCCTTGATTTCCAGGAAGACCTCACATCTTGTAGGCCTTGCAAAAACTGTTACAGCCAGTTTTGCAGAGGAGAACAGTTAATACATTTTTTGATTAAAACATCTACCCTTTTTAAAGGGCCAAGTCGACTAAGTATTGTGTAATTTAAAAGGCCTGAAAATGACAAGAACAAGAAAACTGATGATGTTAATATTCTAACTTATGTTATGTACCATGTATATTATTATATCTATTGTGTGTACAACAGGACAATTTGCGGACACTTGTTAGCATTGCTTTTGTTGGTTTGTGTCTCAACTTTATTGCTACTTATAGGTAGTTTTATACATTTTAAAATATGTAAATTATAGTTTTCTCTTAAATAAAATTCTGCAACAGGAAAGTCCTGGTACCAATAGCTTTCCATATGTCAAAAGCATACTGTGTACTGTAATTATCTCTCTTCATTAGACAGAAACGTCTCTTATAATAAAAGGTCAGTCTGCGAAAACAGCTGCATTCTGAAAAATAATTCCACTGTATATAATAAAACAGTGTAATTAAAGAGAAAGCTACCGTACATTGCGCAGTTAATGAGTCTGTTACTTCATAAATACAGCAGCTGGAAACATACATTATAAGACGTGTGTATCTGTAGCTCTGCAGTTTGATCTTGCTTGCTTGATTTTGTTGAACCATTTCATCCTACAGTCTCAGAGAATGTGTCTTATTATAAACGATACACGCAAAAATGGTGACTTGTATGTGATTTTTTTTTAGTTTTGCACTTTCATTGATAGATCAAAACAAGCATTAATATGATCACATTTAAATAGCCAGAATAGAGACTCTCAAAAAAAGGAAAGAATGTGGCTAGTATACATGAAAAAAAATGCATACTAAATACAATCTCTATTTAACAATGAACATTTACATTACTTTTCAACCCTAAGAAGAGACCTGCAGAAAGAACTATTAAATATGCTCTTCAAGATAAGTTTTATGTTGCCAGTCCTGAGACTGTTAGTCAGAAACAAGGACCTCCATTTGTAAAAATATCAGATATGGGGGAAGAAGAAGATATGGATTATGTTTAGACAATGATAAAAACAGACATATTAAATCAAATACTTTGGATTTTTACCAACAGACATCACAGGAAGCTTGCAATCAAAAACATATTAGAGATGGGACAAATTCCCATCTGCCTATCTTTACTCTGCCATGCTGTACAAAATTAACTCTCTAGTTCTCTGTTTCATGCCAGTCAGAGCCACAGTAAGTCCAAGAGGAGTCTATGTACTCTGTGGCATCATATAGCCCTGTTGGGGTGCAATTTACTGCTGATCATCATACAAAACAAAAGAGTGCTCTGCCCTTTTAAGGGGGAAACAAATGAAAATCGACTTTCCTCAGCAGTGAGTGGCTTCAGCCAAATCCCAGATGTAAGTAACAGAGCGTGGCTCACCTCTCCAGAGGTTCTGCAAGGAGAGAGCCACATCCCCGTTCTCAACCTCGGCTCCAATCTTCTCTCTGACTTCTGCAGCCAGTCATCATCCGAGCTAACTCTTGACAGCACTTCCTATTCTTACCTACAGCTGGCCCAACTTGCTACTGGCCAAATTCACCAGGACACGCAGGAATGTTAATTCACCTTAACTAAAAGTGTAAATTTAAAGAGCCCGAGGCTTGGTCTACACAAGAAACTTAGGTTGGTATAACTGCATCTCTCAGGGGTGTGAACCCCTGAGCAACGCAGTTATACTGATCTAACTCCTGGTGTAAATAGCACTGTGTCAATGGGACAGCTTCTCCTGTCAACATAGCTACCACCTCTCGAGAAGGTAGGCTAACTATGTCAACAGGAGAAGCCCTCCATTGGCATAGGAAGCATCTTCACTAAGTGCTACGACGGCGCTGCCTGTGCAGCAGTATCACTGCAGCGCTGTAATTGTAGAAAAGCCCCTAGTTATAGTGCCTTAAAGCCCCTTGTGGCTGCTCTCATTCCAAAGTACAGTGGCCTCAAATTTGCTTTAGCTTAATCCCCTTGGGCCACTTTATTTCTGAGTAAGAGAGTCCACACAGGAATTTAATGCATTTTAACTAAGGCTCTTTAAATTTGCACACCTTAGTTAATTCTCATTATCTTCCCTGAATGTCCACATGAAAACATGTCCCTAGACGCAGGGCAGGCAATTGTGGCTCTTATTCTAATCAGCAGGAGAGTAAACTCTTTTCATCCCAACTGCTGGATGGAGTCTCCATACACCCCACTATTTATACCTCCATACACCCCAATTTCTTTCTAACTGTGTCACATTTCTCTGACTACTTAACTCAGAATTTATCTTTGCTTCCAAGTGAATTGTTCTTGATCACGAATAAGTTTTTTTCCTCTCCTGATTCCTTTGTCTATAAGTTTATCAACTCTTCTGAAAAATTCTATAATTCATTTTTAACTTGAAACTGTACCTTTGCTGAAATGCCTTTCCATGGCTAGAACAACACTTTTCACTTGCAGTGCTTTATGTTTACAAAACATCAACCAGTATTCACAATGCAACAGCTTCTGTGCCCCAAAATGAAATATTTCATAAAACAGGTAAGAAGATTCCTAATAAAGGAATAAACTTGCCAAAAGAATAAAAGTTTAATCTTACTGAATGTCAATTCAACAGGTATCTACTTTGCTGAATGGACCAGATTTAGTGGATAGTTGTTTGGTTCCTTCAGGAATCTGAGTACTTGCCCATCTCTAATATAAATATTCCTTACCAGATCCATTGGATTAACGTCTTATATGAAGTTTAACACTGAATAATGCAAAAGGCAGCTATCTGGATTATAAAAAAAAAAAAAAGGAGCAATTACCATTATAGTAGCAGGACTGATCTTGCCAAAGTTTAAAGGGATAGTGGCAGAAAATGTGGAGGCTGCTTGTGGTCACATAATAAACCCGCATGATTAGACTTATTCTTCCAACATTTTTTGCCTTCTGATTGCTACCAAAAATGCAACACAGATAAAATACCAGTCCAGAAATCTGCAAGAATCATGGTGTCCAACAAACAATTCATATCCCAAAAGAATCTGGTGGATCCCTATTTGAGAGACAAGCATATTCAAAAGATATCTCAAGGCCAACTGGGGGGGAGTGGTAGAGGGAAGATAGGGAAACAGATATATTGATTTCTTATAAAAAAATAAATGTGACAAATAGAAGCCATCCAACAACTTAAGTGCAGTTTAAACAAACATGGAAAAATTAAACATAAGAACAACAGATTTCTTCATCTGGTAAATAAAACCTAGCTGAACTTTCAACAAAAATAATATTTTTAGATAGTTGAAAATCAATACATTAGAAATTTGTTGTGTACCAGGCACTTCAAGATCAAATTGCAGATTTTCTAGTATACATGCAGTTTACATTTTATATCAGCAGATGGCGCAAAATGTTAGTATACTGTACTGAGAGCTGAGATGCAGTTAGGAGATTCTCTGCTGAGTCAGTGCAGGAATAATGTCAGCTCTAAAACATGCTATTTATACTCTCATCATGTGACCTGGCTCAAACATCCCATCTTGTGCTCACTTTTTCCACACACACAATAAAATTCCCTAGTTATCAATTCCCCTTTGAAGTTTACCAACAAAGTTTGGGATTGTTTTGTTTAAACCCCATGTCTATAATCTCTTCCTTATTCTTTACTTCCCAGCTCCAGTTTTCTTGAATGTTTTTCTTTGCTTGTTTTCAGAGCTGCAGGCACAGAATATTTGAGTATTTGTGCTCCCAGTTTACCTGGACAGTGGCCAAAGCTTCTTAATATAGACTGCAATAAGATCATCTGGTAACAATCCTCTGCCTGTGCAGATCTGCTTTCAAAATTCTTGTCCAAACACTAAGAAATATTGTGACGCGCTAAGCTTACATACTGAGAAAGAAGCTTTTGGAACATTTCTCTTATGTTATTCTTTGCACACATATAAAAGAGATTGAAAATTGGATCAAAAACTGTTTCAAATAATGGAAAGGGCCCTTTACCTGGGTCTCCATTTGTAAGCATACCACTGGAAACAGGTTGTATCATTTGTTCAAACAATTTTTGTGCATTATCACAAATAACGGGTTGGCAGAAGTCAGTCCTATCATGTGGATGCACAACTGATAACACCAAGTGGCTGCACATGCAAAGATTCAGACTCATAAATGTAGGCTTGTTTTGAAAATTTGGCCTTTTATGTCCCTTCCCTGTGTAACATGTAATTTGCACACTTATACACACAGATATGTACAAATGTAGTAATATGTAGCTTAATCACAAATATCTTCACGTTAGAGACTGAATTCACACCCCTGGTTTTAAGATTTGGATGGCAAAACCCATATACATTTGTGATACTTAAAAAGTGTAATATTAATAAAATGCACAGCTTAAGCGTATTGACTCATAACTCACGTTCCACAACATTCTGGGTAGTCTTGAAAAAAACCAAGATCAAATATGTTCCAAAAATATCTACAGAACAAGTATTTTGTATTAAGAAAGTGGTTGCCATCTTGCCACCTGAGTCTGATTTCTTCTCCTTTTAGTAACTCTAATCCCAGCCACACAATTTGGCACTTAACCCTCTGGAAAGAGTCTTAATTTGCCCACATCATTTCACCTGAACACCATACCATCTTATTATGGAAGCAAAGAAACATACCTCCACTCTGCCTTGTTATGCAGGAATGAGTTACACTGGTCTGGAAGGTTGCTGTCATTGGACATGGATTCCAGAATTGAAATGATCTGCTTGAAAGATGGTCTTTTCTGAAGACAAAATGATAACAATAATCAGGGTTTTGTTTTAATATCGGACAATGTTAAAACATTAATGGGATTTCTCCTGCTGCAACTGCAAGCACAAGCCTGCAAACAGCACACAGACTGGGATGCTGCCTACATAATTATCAGGTGTTCAGCTCATGGAAAAATTATTCTAAACCCATATATTTAAACTGTATACTTTCCACTGGAAAAGTCAGAACAAAAACTGGTACAATCTACAATTATGGCAGGGGAGGGATAGCTCAGTGGTTTGAACACTGACCTGCTAAGCCCAGGTTGTGAGTTCAATCCTTGAGGGGGCCATTTAGCGATCTGGGGAAAAAATTAGGGATTGGTCCTGCTTTGAGCAGGGGGTTGGACTAGATGACCTCCTGAGGTCCCTTCCAACCCGGATATTCTATGATTCTGTGGGGCCCCAACCTGCTACTACCACAATGTAAAATAATTAAACAACAACAACAACAATATAATAAGGGATTTATAATGCTTAGAAAGAAGGGTTTCTCATGCAAAGAAGGAAAATTCTACCTAACAGTCCTAATCTGGGAGAAGCACGCCTCCCAGGGATTGGCAATGCCTTTCATAACACAGCTTTGCAACTGTAGGTCACAGGTAGGAACCCAACACTATTGATAGCTTGTACCAAATAGCTTGTACTGAATAGCTACAAGCCATTTGGTAGCCCGAGTGTGAGATCTCAGTTCAATTCCTACTAGACAAAGGTCCACATCACAAAAATTGCCCCTCCATAACGGGCACCCTTGTTGGTAGTCTCAGCAGAAGTCAGGGACTGAACAGACATCAGGACAATTGTGGTGATTCCTCCATAACAAAGCTGGGCATGTTGCCAAAGCAGTCGGGGGGGAAGTTCACAGTACCCATGCATGTGCTATTCATGTCCTGTGCAAAACTAAAGGCGGTCATTCTTAAACCCCTTTATGAAAACTAAATTCACTCATCATTCAGAGCAGTCATAACTTCTCTGCATTTTCTACTTTCTGCAGTCACAAAGGAAGCTATAGAGTAAGATAATTGTTGAAAACTGAAAAAGCCACAGTTAAATATATTTCTTGAAAGAGCAGTGACTCCATTAGTCTGTTTGACAGACCCCAGGCAAGGTTGAGACAAAAGGTTGAGACAAAATGTAGATACATAATAAAGGGATGATGCACATTCTCTCTGCATCTCATCGGTAATTACACCATTTCTGCTAAAATTACAGATGCAGCAATTAAAACGTGCGTTTTAATTTGGGTGCACAAAAACAATTAGGAACAATGCTGAGGTGTCTCTCCCAGGAAGATCTAAGTGATTTCTACATTATAAAAGAGAGACAATTTCTTTATTTCAAATGTCAAACAGCATAAAAAAGTGTCAAATGTATAACAAAAAAAGAGACAACCTCTCTTATACAGTAGTGCTGCACTATTCAACGTTAACTGGAGGCTTTTTTTGTCTGTCATTTTTTGGTCCATCTACACAATTTTCAGGCAAATGGTGCAGCAAGCAGATTTTCTCAGCGTTTGCCCAGCCATTGCTGTATCTGTGCATTTTGGCTCCTATCCCATAGAGTTCCCTGTACTGTAACCTGGAACATAACACGGTAGCAAGTGCAAACTTGGCAGTACTTTATTTGTACCTGTTGCTATAATTCTATAAATTGTTTCTAGTAAAGAATCCCAGTAGTTTGTTACAATGGTTCTCTCCCGTTAGTGAATCCCCACATGCATTACAGCGGACGGGGACTACACCATCACACAATTCCACATGGATGATGTTATAGGTAAAGCTTAGCAGGAGGCTCCCTTGTACCCATTTGGCAGATAGGCTCTGTGCTTAGAGTCCCAGAATACAATCATTGCTAGTTTTGGGTGGTGCTGCTCCAGGAGGCCAGGAGCTGATTTTTCAACTTGTTTTATTCTTTTCATATATTTAGCTGTTGCTGACCCAAATCCAGTGAAATGCACAAGGTCAGGGCTGCAGTCACTTGCCCTGTTTTGGGTTTGTGAGTAGCAATGTATGCTAAATGCATTCCTGTAATTTCAATAGCTTTTCATTGATGTTCCACCTCTGTTTGCCTGGAGTGTGGGATATGCAATGGGACAGCTTCTAGAACATGTTGGAAACCCCAGACACCATTAATGTATTTGTGTAGTGCTATTAAACACTATACAATCACTTAATAGGTGTGTAGTGTGTCCTTACTAAACTAGTTGCATTATCTGATTTTCAGGAGCAGATGAAGAGAGAGCAGCCCTGTTACCCAGGGTTCCTGGGGAAGCCCTCTTTGACAATGCCATGGTCTGCAAAAGAGGCGTCACAAGCCCCTGTTACATAAGCAATAAAATATTGAAATTAATACAAGTTTCGTTTCCAGAATGTTTGTGCACATTCTGCTTGGTATGTCTTTCTGGGGGTCTTTGGGAAGTACTGTGCAGGGCTGAGACCAGCCAACTACTTCTTATGCTGCTCTCAGACCTGCCTAAACAGAGGGAGGGAATATATTGGTTGACAGAGAACAGAGCTGTCTCTGAAGGGCAGTTCAAAGCATTGAGTGACTGAGTTAGTTGTATGAAGCAATACAATGGTCAATACGATACCTGAGGTTCCTGCACACACTACTACCAAATTGGCAAGCAGTGAACCAGGACAGCCACAGGAGTTGTCAAAACTTTGTTCCAAGTTGACATTCACAACAGTACTGGGAATGCTTGTGCATCTATGTATGTGGACACCAACTGTTTTACAGGCCTGGTAGGTACCTGAATCAGCCTTGGCAACAGCTTTTCTCTCAAAGGTAGATGGGATTTTGTCTGGAGCTGGAATGAGGCAACAGGTCTACACTGATTTTTTTTTTTTTTTTAAAAGGAAGGTACCTTTTAATTTAATAAAAACACTGTAAGCACAGATTGAGGACTTTGGCTAAGATGTGGAAAAGTGACGCGTGATTTGGGGTGCCCAGCTTGAGATACCTTCTTTTTGGTCAGTGGGTGCTCAGCACTTTCTGAAAACAAGACTCCTGAAAGAGGTTTCAAGTTGGATACCCAAAATCACTAGTCACTTTTTAAAAATCTTGGCACTTACATCTCAATGCCTCATGGAAAAACTTTATAAAAGAAATTCCAATTCCAATGAATTGTGACGAATATTTTCAGTGTTTTCCTTAACTCAATATTTATTACTTGGCATGTTTGTATAAAAACAGGTCCTTTGATTCTATTACTTTATCTGTTCCAACTACCTCTCCCAGTTCCCAAGCCTCAGATGGTAATGGTATCTCTAATAATTTATGATGTCCCAGATCAGGTGGAGGATAAGCTGTAGAAACATATGAAACTGTAAGAAATACAAGACCCTGTTTTAAGGTAAACTTCTCTACTAAATAAAGAGATCAATAGGGAGAAATCTTGTAAAAGCAACTATCTAATATCTTTGAAAAATAGGTTGTCTTGAAAGTGGTTGTCTAAGACAAGTAGTTGCCTATTGGAAGTGCTCTTTAATAATCATTATTAATACTTAGCACATAATTGTCTTTTTCCATGTAAAAAACACTTTACTAAAGTTACTTTAACTTATAGGTTTTACTATATAAATACAATTCCTCTATGCATGCTTTATTCATAGCGATTTCAATTCAATGGGATAGATAATTTTCTTCAAATAGTAAGAAATTCTATAAAATTGAAAGCAAAGCCTAAAAACTGACAGACTAATCACAGGCAAATCACAGGGGAGTTGCATATTGTGGTATTACAATAAGGTCACAGTAGTCTATAACAAGGATTGCACTATATACTCCCTCTGAAGCGATGACTTTAACAACAAGCAAGTTGGCCACCAATATTTCAGAAGAACCCTTTATCACTAGGTGCTAGTCTGTCACCTTAGATTCCTATGCAGAAAGTCCCTCCACGTGCAGCTCTCTCCTCTTTTACAGAAGAAGGGCCATCTTCTCATCACCATCTCTGGAGATCTGTGTCTCACGAGGAAGTGGCCTAAGGAAATGGTTGTTATGCTCCAGCAATTTGCAGAAAAGCAGCACGATGCTGCATTAACTTTTCATCATAGCTGTCTAGGAACGAAGGGACTCCCTTCATAGGAAACTGGAGGGGGCTAAGGAGTCTGCAATGAAGAGGCACAGAGTCTTCATTTGGAAGGCACCATGTTGTTGGTGGATCTCAAGGGTCTTGAGGGACAGAACCCTCCACTCATTCAATGAGAGAACATGCCTTGTCCCCCACATAAAAATCTGGGGAAAACTCTACAAGGAAGGTTTTCTTCTTCCTATCTCCCTCTCAGGTTCTTTCCAAGCAACAAGACGATCTAGCTTTAAAGTAGCCAATTCATCCAGGAACAAATCCTGGTTCCACTGAAGCAGTGGCAAAACTCCTATTGACTTCAACGGGACCAGAATTCTGACTCCACCAAACTGAGTAAAGCAATATCATTTTCCTTCGTTACCTATCTTCACAAGAGAAGGAAATGCCTGCTCACATTTGATAACAAAGCTGATGCCATTATGAACTGTTTTCCAGCTACCTCCACAGGTATCTTTCCAACTAATTTTCTGCACAGCAGAATAGGGCAGTGGACTGAACTAAAATGGACTTTTCCCATCATCTATATGAGCCTTTACTAAGTAAATATTCCTTTAAATTACCCTTTTAGTTATCCCCACAAGGGCAGTTAAACAGGTGCAAAGGTTTACAAGCTTGATATAACAACTCTTCTTGAAGTTGCTTTTTATTCTGTTTTCATGTTAATTTAGGGCTTGTTCTGCCATCCTTATTCACACCGTGCAGGAATGTATATTGCAAATGCTCCCAATGTGCTTAGGGTGTCAGAATCAGGCCTTTAATTATTACATTATATGTGCAACTGCTTTGGGACTTCTGTGAAGAAATAATTTTATGAAGAAAATTTGTTTTATAGGTAAGAACTAAACTATTTTTTCATTAAGTTACAGAAAAAATGTATTAGTTCTTCCCATCCTACCTTATGCACAGCTGTTCCAGTCAGTATCCCAGTGCTGACTTCCTTAAACAGGTCTGGCTTTAGAAGGCAAGAGAGGCATCCAGCCATACGTTCTAGATGATCATAATGAAAAGCCCTAGCTAACAGTTTTGAATTGGTTTGCAGCAGCAGTAATAGGCCAGCTGTGCCCTACAAAATAAGACTTACACACTAAATTGATGAAGACGAAAAAGAAATAGATACATTTAACGTGAACACAATAAATGAAATTACCTTTGAATCAGCTTCCCAACACTGATGCATCAGTTCTGCAAAACTTCTGGGACAACTGCTTGGAATGGTTAATCTCTGCAATGGAGAGAGGATTCACCAGTTAAATGACAGCAAAGAGCATTTTATTTTTTTTAATGGTTTAGTCATAATACTTTCCATAAGACCGGTCATTTGATGTTTCAAGCAAAAAGATGAGGCAATTGTTCAAAATAATCATTAACAGAATAAAGGCCAGTATGACAAAAGTCCAAAATTGAGGATCAATGTTCAAAATCCAAAAGAAGACACCATGGACAGGTACAGTTAGACCCATAAGGGATGGGTGGAGCAAATATTCAAACATAGTAGGTTAAAAAATTAACATGTGCCCAATAGATCAAATGAGGCAAGCCCATGGAAAGTCTCGCAAATGAATATTGAATGTTTGGATCCAATTAACTGCATTACTGGGTGTCCACAGATGTAAATATAAATGTGATGTCGGAGAAAACTTAACCCCTTTCTCCCACATAAAGTAATCCAGCAATATTTTAGTAAAATCACTGTTGATATCACAGAGAAATGGCTGAAATACACATTGCATTGTCTGAAGAGGTGATGAAGTTAAAAAAAATATAAAAGATTTCTATGAGAACCTTACTCCACAAGGTAAGTTTCATGAAGCTGTGGTCAGACTGATTAATTGTGATATCAGTTGCTCAAAAAAAGAACTCAAGGCCAGTACTAAAACCATTAGCTGTACAATTACAAAACAATTACAATCAGGACTGCTGCAACAAAGAACGAGTTCTAAACCAATTTGGTTTCCTTTGTAGGGAATTAGAAAGATACCTAAAACAGGCTCTCCTAGAGGCAACTTTTAATTTGCAAACTCTTTTTCCAGTCTGGAAAGATCCAAACCCAATCTCTACATTTGATGAAATGAGTATCTTTACCACATTACATTTACAAGGAGATACCACTGGGCTCTCAGTTAACGGACTTCAGATGTTTGATACCAACTAAAATAGATATGTAAATACACAACAGAATGGTTCTTCATTGGAGGATCTGGAAGGACCTAGAAATCTGAGAGGCCAAGATGGAAAAATGATTCTCTAGTCCTATAAACAGGACAGAGGCATATAAAGATGATCTAACCAAGATATTATAGTTCCATTCAAACCAACTTGCTACCCCAGGCACTTTGCTGCACTAATTCTGGCACTGCACAAGTAAAGCAGAGCAAGTTGTATCAAATTATACCATTATATTACTACAACGTGACCTGCAAAGCCATATGAGCCACAGCATGCCAAAATAGGAGTACAACAAATTTGTCTGCATAAGCATTTAAACAAGACAAAAACTGGAAACATGAGATCAGTAATGCCTTTATTGTGTGAGTGTAATTATTAAAATAATGCATTGCTGGTGAAAAGGCTTTCTGCACAAAAAATACACTGAAATTCCTACAGTGCATGAACAAATTGCACGGCTATTTGATACTCGGTCAAGTCATTTGCCTAAAAATATGTCTGCTAGTCTTGCTATGGCATTTGTGTGTAACCCTCACTGTTCCAGTAGATGGAAAATAAATTAACAGGAGACACGTAATCATCAATTACGTCTGTTTTATGTGTGCAGAATGTAATTTGTCAGGAAATATATAGGTAGCATATTCCAAGGCTATCATACCATAATAAAGAAGATATTCTCAGTACTAATTTGTCATTAGCTAATGCCAACCATAATCTGAGCATTCATATTGGGGGTGGAGCAGGTCTGGATTAAAATGGAAAATATTCACAAAGGATGAAATTCACCTTTGTGCAGAAGACTCAAACAAGACCCAGGCACCACTGAAGTCCTACTTAACCTCTTAGGAACTCCCTTTGCACCAGGTTGATCTTTGCCCTCAGTGAGTATGCTTTAGAACCAGTTCTGCACTGACTTTTATGGGGAGTTCTGCACTGACTTTTAGAGGGAGAAGAACGCAAGATTGGATCAACAGTGTGTTTAATTCTGCTCTGAATCGCACCTATGCAACCTCATTGACATCAGTAGGGTTTGCACTGGTTTATTTGAGAGAAGAACCTGCCCCTTTATATTTATTTACTTGCTGTGAGACACACAAACATTCCATTTTTCTTCTGTTGGAGAAGTGAGGAATAGGAGAGCAAGTTATTGCAAGACTGTTATTTTGCAGGACTGTGTTGGGCATATTCAATAGATTGTGATCAGATTAAAAAAATAATCTGTGAGAGTTAAACTATCAGTGTCAATTCATTCACTGCACCACTTAGGAAGGAAGACTGTGTAATAGGCACCACCATGCTGTTGCAACTAACATCTAGTATTGAGAGGTTCATGAAGGACACTTGTTTTTTCTTAAGCTTCTTCTGGCGGCATGTAAGGCAGCATGGCATGCCCATATTTTGCTTATAATATATTTTAACAGTTCCTTGCTTTGGAAAACCATGAGGAAATATATCTGTACCCTTTAACATCTTTCAGCCGAAAATCAGTTCTCTTCAAATCATTTTAAATGGTCTGGTATTGTATGGCAGATCCTGCATAAACCTGTGTACTTGATATGCACAGGAATGCCATATACAGTATATGGAAAAGTTTCTGGTCTCTCTCTCCAAAATAACTTGGCATTAGCTGTATGAGGCTTTTTCCATAATGGGAGAAGGAATCCCGTTATGTTTCCTGTTCTGGAAATATTATTCTGTAGAAGGCTGAGTTCATAAGGCTTCTCTCTATTAATGTAGCATTTCCAACTAATCTGGACATCTCATATACTTGGACAGGGAGTGGAACCAATCCAGTCCCCAAACAGAACTAAAAAAGAAAAAATACAAAGGTGTTTCCCTCTTCATTTGTCTCTCCCTCTGCTATTTAATATTTAACTCTATTTTATTTAAGTATTTTGGGAAACAGTTTGTATAGAAGAATATAAAATTTTATTGTAGAGATACTGGGTTGTATTATAATGTTACCCAAGCTTCCACTATGTCTAGATAGTAGAGGTTTCCTCTTAACTGAGATTTCCATGCTTGTCTGTGTGTGGTACAGTCCCAACTTTAAATGTTTTTTAAATGTAGTTACTGTCTTTGATATCAAAGAACCATGTGTTCAGACATATAGCTCACATGCCCAACTAACTGAAAGCCTCAATTTGTGCGAAGAAGAAAAGCGAGGCTGGGGACGCTGTACAAACGGTGTTTACACCACTGAAGTTCTTTTGAAATGGAAAGACTCTGCATGAGGAAGCTTGCAGCTATGCCACAGCCTTGCCAATACCAGTGAGGAGCTCATCTTCAATGTAGTGTTGAACGTAGGTGGCAAAACTGTAATTTCTCTCTTTTTTTTTAAACTATTTTTTCTTCTTTTATTTTTGAAATTCTCATCTAAGCGGCAGTTTCTTGTACTATAGTGACTCCTGCTGGGAGAGTTAAGTTGAAGTAGCTGAAGGTCTCTTACAGATATATCAACTCCCGGCCAGTAAAAAGATGTCCTAAACGCAGGAGATGGAGTTAAACTGTTCCCCTACCTTGGACGCAATGGCTTCTTTCATCACTAAGAACAAACCCCTAGGTTTTACAATTGAGACTGAGAAACTAGTACAGTACTTGTACAATTTTTGATCTACAGCATCACGACGTGAAGCTGCAACAATTAGATGTAAAGGGTCCATTCATGAGGAATAACATCACTTTGACCCTTTGTGTTAGCTCCTACTGCTAATCTTTCCATACGCGTGAACTTACTTTCAATTTGAAGAAGATGAAAAAGTCTTTTGCAAAACCCCAATACTGTTTTCTGATCTATGTACCTGAATGTAGAAATGTAGTCTTACCTCGTTTTTTTCCACTACAAGCCAAGCTACTTGTAATCCTTCCAAGCCTTTAAAGGGGACCTCCCTTGTTAGCATCTCCCAGAGAACCTGGAGCAGAAAAAAAAGAAAAGAATTTTTATTTCTGTACTTTGTATTTTAAATACATCATTAAACCCTGATACAGCACTATCTGTATCCAATTAATCGGCAACCAGATCCCATTTGCAGTAACTTGGACAAACGTTTGTGTGCAAGATCCTCTCTCTAAATTAATTTTATTATTTCTGTTTTTCTCTCTAAAGCAAAACCAAATAAAAAACTGTGTTGCACGGGGCCCAGGGTCTGCAATTTTGTGAAACCCATAGGAAATATTCTCTTTCCTTTAAACCATAAAGTGGTGGTTCATCCTTGCAAGATAGTGAACTCCCTCTCCCCAACCCCAACTAGACAAACCTTTTCATTACAATAATCCTACATTTTAAAATATTTCTATACAACTACAGATGGCTTCTTAGTAACAGTAACAACAACAACAGTAACAACAACTTCTTAGTAAACAGTATCTGAGCCTATACGTTTTTAGCTTCTGAGATATGCCTATAACAAAACACCCAACCCAAAATATACTTTGTAAGTAATATAATAATTGTTGCTGCCAACAAGTTTGTGATTATATTAAACTAAGTGGTATAGCAGATATCGGATATTAATATTTTATCTTTAATCTCGCTACAATACTTTATTTTCAGACATGGGAGGATCTCCTCCATCTGTGTATACATGTAACATTTTTGCACATATTGCACCAACTCATTAAATCAAATGGTAACTAAGAATCTCAAATACTTTGTAAAAATGAGATCAACATCACCAAAAGAGCTAAGAATCAATAAGCCCAACTTCTTTTTCTACTATAGAGACATAATATTGGAGTTTAACAGGTTAAAAGTCACTCTTGTCTCCATTCATACATGTATCTACTACACTGGATCTCCATATATGTATCTCTTGATACAGATATAAATAACTATATAAAAACTTCTTCAGCTCAAAACACACCAAAAAGGGGCCAACATTTATTGACCACTTAGCCAAAAGTTCCAAGCACCTTGTATAAGTCTTGATATCCTATGCTATCTGGGCTAGTACTCAGGCTTATTCAAGCCACATCATTTTCAATGAATTATGGCCAACTTTGAAGGTAATTAGTAGGAACATGCAAGAATATTGGCGGACACAATATTGGCAGAAAAATCAAATGAACAGGGTGTTCTATCAAAAGAGCTGCTAATAATTCTGTTTGAGCCAGAACCTGATTAGTAAAGGTAAAAGTATCTTAGAAGAAGTCATTGTACTAAAAATTTTCAAGGGAAAGTATTCATACAGTTACCCAATCCCCTGTATGGTTTAGTTCATTCCCTTTAGAAGAAGGAAAATACAACTCAATTTGTTATTCCAGTTACCACACATCTGCTGGTAAGGCTGAGGAAAAGAAGGGAATTTAACTGCAAAAAAAAATTCACTAATTTGGTATTCCCATGAAACTCAGACACCCCAATAAGCTGTCAGCATAAAACAAAAGCCACCAAACTGTGCAGGTGAGCAGACTCGCAGAATTACCTCATCTGTATAACTGTGGGGCTATTGTGCCCTATGTACTACAAAACGCCACAGGAATTCTCACTAAAGATCACACATCAAATGTATAATAATGGTTAGAATTGTAAAATATTATTTAAAATTCTTCAAATGAACAATATTACATATTGAAATATGTAGGTTTCATATACCACCAAAAGCCTGTAGCTGTAAAAGACAACAATTTTGCTTTTCTCACACAACAGGTAGTGGTTGTATGTTTCCATTCATGCACATAAATTTCCACAGAACATTTTGCACTGAATTCGTTTTTGATGCCATTTTTACTTTTATTTCCATTGTCTTGTACATTTCCATTGTCTTATACAGCTCACTGGTTTCCTAACCTAACTGTATTAGCTCCAAATACTCCAAACTATACTTCATAACCCAGAAGAGATTAAGGAATCTGAGAAAAGTAGGAAGAATTCCCTTTTAGTATCCCTATTGTTCACTAGTAGCATTAGAAAGCCAAAAGATGAGGAACTTGAGTCCCAAAAGTCTCTGTTATTTCCAAAAGATTTACGTAGAACAAGCTTTGTCAGTGACGCCAATTTCATATTCAAATCAACAATCTAAATAAAGATTTTCCCACCAAACTGGAGCTCCATGGTAACATTTTAATTGCCTTGTTTTTGTAAGAGTTTCAACACAGTCTTATGAATTGGCTACACTAGACTGTCAGTCAAAGTGGAACCAAAACTGCAGAGGGAAGCAGTCTAACTGTAGACACAGTTCAGAGAACCATACATAAAAGGATTTACTGCAGAGGTTTGCAAATTGTGGTCCCTAGAGCTCAGTCTCCTTCTTGTGAACAGATAGAGAGAAAGTGAACATGTGGGGAGGAGGACAGGAAATGAAGAGCAAGAGTGTGATTGTCTTTTTCAGAAAGTTTCAAATACTTTCCCAACATTACTTAGTTCCTAAAAATTCCCACTATTACTTCAAGTTCAGCTCCACTGGGGGCAGTTACGCTGGGAACACTACAGACAGGGCTCCAGGGAGCTGCCAGCAGTTTAAGTACCGTATTGTCTGTCTTTGCTCAGAGCAGGTCTACACAACAATGATTAAAATACTGATGGCCGCTGGTGTCTTGTCTACACGAGAGCTCTTCCCCTTGTTACCACTCTGGCTTTGAAATGGCAGTAGCAACAACAGGGGATTTTTTGTAAAAGAGTCCTCATAAAGACCAGACCCACAACATGTTGACTCTAGCATGTTGACTCTAGCATGTCAACTTCAAAATTGTCATGTACTTTCTCCTCTTTTCTTTTTGTGAAGGGCTTTCTATACATGGAGTTATCTCCGATTAACTATACTTGATTAACTCCATTTATGGACACTCTTATTCCAGAATAAGAGTGCCTTTTTCTGGTTTACCTTTAAGCTTATTCTGGAATAAGGGTGTGCACACAAGGAGTTTATCAGTGATTGCTAATCAGGAATAACTGTATTCAGACAATCCTTAGAAGAGACCACTACACTAGTCAGTAGTGGCTAGATCTGGAATGTGGATAATGGAAGACCAAATAAATGAGGATATCCCTTTTAATCCACACTACCTGTAAAAGTTTGTGTTCATGTAGAGGGTTTCAGCATAGCAATCAATCCTGAATTTAATTGTTTGAATACTGCTTTTAGAGAAGGTGAAACGAAAGAAGGGATTTTGAAGGTAGAATGGGGTCTTCTCAGATCCTTTTTCCTCAGCCTCTTTAAGATCTGCTGAAGATTTTCGAATGATCCATTCTTCCATCTGATGAGAGCTGTAGATGTTGCCGTCCGAAGATACTTAATACTAGCCTTGAGTTAAGCTGGATGAGATGAAAATGATTCAAGGTGGTTTTGAAGTGGTTACTATAATGTTATTTCATATTAAATATATAATTTTAAGATGTTTAACAAAAATAACAAAAAATATATGTAAGGATCAAACTGTTTCACAACTTCTATGGCTGAGACTATGCTTACATGTTCTACACATCTCCTGTTTTTTTTTTTGTTTTTTTGTTTTTTCTTTTTAATATGCTAAAACTTTTACTGCCCTTTACAGAAAAAGGTAATTGAACATGTTAACAGTAGTTGGATTCTTGGGCAACGTATTAAATCTATGCAGGGATCATTTTCACACAGAATGGTGATTCTTGCTGCAACTTAGCCAGGAGGCCAGCCCAACTGACGTCCACCAAGAACATGAAGATGTACAAGATAGACAGACTGCCCACCATCTGGCCCTTCATTCATGACCATTTGGTATCCGTTGGTCAAGCCCAATTCAGCAGCACACTTCTTGTCAACAATCATTAAATGCCCAAGAAGAGATTCATCTGAATCTTCTGCTTCAGATAATTGGACAATTGGCTTCTTAGGAACCACTAGGAAATGCGTTGGAGCTTGAGGTGAAATGTCATGGAACGCAATGCACTCCCTCATCCTCGAAGATGATTTTGGCCGGGATCTCCTTGTGGATGATCTTCCCAAAGATGGTTTCCCCACTGGGCCAGGCGGCCTGCGCCTTACGGATCTCATTGGCCATCACTGCCGGCTCGGCCCTCTGCGTGCAGAGTCCAGGTAAATAGACCTGCACTGCAACTAGTTAATGAGTCTGTGTTATTCACTTGTTACCACTTCATCTGTATGACTGAAAGATATCAGTATAAATCCCATATGAGAATGAAATTGGTAAAAAACTCCGAGTGCCAGAAAAACAGGCTAGGGGAAGTCACAATTTAGTAATTTAAGCACACCATTTTTCATTCTTTATTCAACTCTCTGGTGAAAACAACAGGTAGAAAACAGAACACGGATAGTTTTGCACAGCTCTCTTATTGACTTGGACTCATAACCAGGGTTAGAAGAAGTGCAGCAGGAGGGGTGATGGTCTTGTGCTACTACAGGTCATGGCCTTTGTATGAGACCTGACAACGAGATTAGTCCAGCAACTCTCTGCACCTATCCAAATAGAAGTTAAGATCCCATAATTCTTTTCAAAAAGAGTATGGGATAACCCCAGTGTAAAATAAAATAAGTTCTCACACCCAGGTCAAAGTGTGAGCAATTGCCAATAGCTGCTGCATTTAACGTCACAGCCTCTACACAACCAGTATTTAATTAATTGCTTTAATAAGTGCTAAAATATGTCAGCTATGAAAGACACTGCATAAACCCCCCAAAATTAAATACATATACAATATATCCAAATGGAACTCTGCAGAGCTAGGATAAAATAACTGATGTTCTGAGTGTATTTCTTTACAATTTCAAAACAGCTACGGCTGTTTTAAAGAGTGAACATCATTATTCCACAAGCATTTTCAAAGCAGCTAGACAAGTGAAGAATTATAGTCTGTACAACACATAATGACATTAGAAAGAAACTTTAGCTACGCGACTGAAAATCTAGGTTGATAGATTCTGATACTTAGCATCCGTTGTTTAGAGCAGTATCGATTTGGTGGTTCAGAGAAAATCCAAGACCTATGTTTGTGTCTGGATAAATCAGCTGGAATATTTGGTTTTATTTGTTAGTCAACCTTATGAAATAATTTACTAAATCTCAAAGGGAGAATTTGGAAGCCATTAAGCCAATCATGAAGAGCAGAACAAATTACTCTAAACACTGGAATGCAATATCTGAGAGATCCTTTCTAATGCAATACGACCCATTTGCAAATAGGAAAGTTCACCTCAGCTGAGGAAAGACTCAGGCCTAAGTGCTGACAGAAATTACTGGTCATTTGATGGGAAGAGGCTCACTTACACAACAAACAACATTCACAGCCACATAATAGTTTATAGAAAGTAAACCCATTCCAGGAAAAAAAAATGTAGGGAAGACTACAGATTCTGCAAATAGAATGACCTTTCCTAGCGTCTCATTAGTTTACATTTGAAAAGGATCCTGCTCTTTGTTATCAGCATTTCAGCTGAAGAAAAGCAGATTTGTCTGTCTAGCACAAAGGCCACTGGCAAGTGTTTGAAAGTGAACTGTTCAAAATTTGTTTTTATATATCAAATCATTGTAAGAGCAAGAGATCTACTTTTTCAAAGGTGTTAATTCTTAGCCTTTAAGCAGATTCACTACTAGTCTAAAAGTTTAGTTGAGGAGAATTCCAACTTTCAAAGATATACTAGGACAAATTCTTTACTAAGTCAGTAATTCCCAGCAGAGAATCTGGATCACTGCATTTTGCAAGAGTCTGATTCACCACTGCATTACTCTGCTTTTACACCTGAATATCTACATTGAAATCAATGGTGCTAGAGGGGTGGAAAACTGGAACATAATCAGGGTGGATCAGGTGTCTGTGATGGGGTATCCATTCCACACAGGACTGGAAGGGGTTAAGATGGCCAGATAGGCCTATTAACTCCACACACCTGGAGGAAGAGCTAGGGAGCTGACTGCACTTAGGTTCAGCTGTGCAGGAACAGGTGGGGCCTATAAAGCCAGAAAGCTGGCAACAGATGGAGCAGGGAAAGGGCAGTCACTCCCTGAGAAGAGGGTGGAGGGTTTGGACCTGGTACACTCAGCACAAGGAGGGGAACAAGGAGTGGTAGGAAGCAGTCCAGGGAAGGAGCAGCGAGGGCTGGGAGAGAAAAGCCCAGAACTGCTGGCTTGAGGGTCCTTGGACTGGAACATGGAGGAGAGGGTGGACCTGGCTTCCCCTACCAGCCACTGAGGGCATGGTATAAACCAGTAGGGCAGTGAATGGGAAGACTGCCTGGGTCACTGTGGTAATGACAGGGAATTGAAGGATTGTACCCCAAAAGGTACAAAATGCTTAGCCGGAGGACTAAGTCACAAAGAGGATGCTGCAGTTCCTGGGACAGAGACAATGTGACGGGATGCGACCACAGAAAGGGGCATCGACCTTGAGAGCTAATCCCCTGAGAGACCAGGAGGTGGTGCCAGACAAGCAGTGAGTGGTGCACCCCATGACAGTATTTAAAAATTCTAAAACATTGGACGTGTCCATAGGAGAACATATTTGTCTCCAAAATACATATGAATGATAAAACAGCCATATGGATCACATATTATTATGCACACCGAAATATCACTAAGACAACAAGGCATAGGCCAATGTAACTCCGTATATATATGCAAAACCATTTTGTGGGAAGGTTATTGTATTAAAATATTTCACTAATAGTGAACTGGCTAGCATATGGCTATACTGTAAGTTCTCTGAGTTTTACCTATAATCACAGAATTAACAAACTATCTTTACTGTTTATACACAGGACAAATAAATTTTAACTTTACCAACTAAATGCTCCTACGGTTTGTGCTATACCTAATTTAATAATATATTAAACAATTCTGTAAACTGGAGTAATAGTAATAGGATGAAATTTAATAGTGAGAAGTGTAAGGTTATGCATTTAGGGATTAATAACAAGAATTTTAGTTATATACTGGGGACGCATCAATTAGAAGTAACGGAGGAGGAGAAGGACCTTGGAGTATTGGTTGATCATGGGATGACTATGACCCGTCAATGTGATGTGGCCATGAAAAAAGCTAATGCGGTCTTGGGATGCATCAGGCAAGGTATTTCCAGTAGAGATAAGGAGGTTTTAGTACCGTTATACAAGGCACTTGTGAGACCTTACCTGGAATACTGTGTGCAGTTCTGGTCTCCCATGTTTAAGAAGGATGAATTCAAACTGGAACGGGCACAGAGAAGGGCTACTAGGATGATCCGAGGAATGGACAACCTGTTTTATGAAAGGAGACTCAAGGAGCTTGGCTTGTTTAGTCTAACTAAAAGAAGGTTGAGGGGACATATGATTGCTCTCTATAATTATATCAGAGGATAAATACCAGAGAAGGAGAGGAATTATTTAAGTTCAGTACCAATGTGGACACAAGAAAAAATGGATATAATCTGGTCATTGGGAAGTTTAGACTTGAAATTAGACGAAGGTTTCTAACCATCAGAGGAGTGAAGTTTTGGAATAGCCTTCCAAGACCTATCTGGTTTTAAGATTAAACTCCATAAGTTTATGGAGGAGATGGTATGATGGGATAACATGATTTTGGCAATTAATTAATCTTTAAATATTCATGGTAAATAGGCCCAATGGCCTGTGATGGGATGTTAGATGGGGTGGGATCTGAGTTACTACAGAGAATTCTTTCCTGGGTATCTGGCTGGTGAATCTTGCCCATATGCTCAGGATTTAGCTGATCGTCATATTTGGGGTCGGGAAGGAATTTTCCTCCAGGGCAGATTGGAAGAGGCCCTGGAGGTTTTTCGCCTTCCTCTGTAGCATGGGGCACGGGTCACTTGCTGGAGGATTCTCCTTGAAGTCTTTAAACCATGATTTGAGGACTTCAATAGCTCAGACATAGGTGAGAGGTTTTTCGCAGGAGTGGATGGGTGAGATTCTGTGGCCTGCGTTGTGCAGGAGGTCAGACTAGATGATCATAATGGTCCCTTCTGACCTTAATATCTATGAATCTATGAATTCCTTAAATTCTCTCACTAGAATTTTATTTACAGCTAATTCACACTGACTAAGCTGTAACAACTTTTGAACTAGACAATTCTAGAACTAGCTTGGAATTTCTCTCTTCTTTTTTTTTTTCCCCTATTTGGAACTGAAATGCTTCCCTTCAATAAGAAATACTTTGTCGTTTTCAATAACAGCTTATATAACATTTACATTTGCTAGCTTACATCCTAGTATTGTAGGTGTCTTAGCTCAATTAAGTCAGACTATAGTTTTGGATCTGCCAGCATAGCTTTTTTGTTTCTCTTACATTGGGTCATCAGTTTAAATGATGAATGGCTAGGGGAGTTGTTAATTCCTGCCATCTCCTCTCCTTTAACGCGCACACACACACACCCCACTCTCTGCTGTAGTGTCTGTCAGCTTCAATTATGGAGTAATACAGGATTGATTGCAAGGATGCAGAGTAGGAACAGAGTTAAAGAATTCCAAAATTCCCAAACTTCACTCACAACATTTATTTGCTTACAAACAGGTTCATTTCCACCCCTTTAAATAAGTGGCAGAACCCACAAAACTTTTACCAACCTTTCTATACAGTGCCTCTCTACCTTTGAGAACAGTTATCAGCTGATTGTAGCAGGCTATTACAGCAATCTGAGTGGTAGAGTGGCATAATACCACCTTTCTTAAACCAACTCCATGACATACAAGTATGGAAATATTCTAGGCAACCCTCTCTAATAAACTTACTAAAATATAACCTGTTGCTCCCGAAAGACTAATATTCATTCCTTTGCCAACACAACACAGTTACAAACTGTAAACTAGCTCTTTCCTGCCTCCTGACATAGGTAAAGTATTTTAAATACAGTTTGCATTTCACAGATTAGCAACGCAGCACAATCTAATCAAATACTTATCTTACTAAGCATGCAAGACATTGCTCATACTAACAGTTTTCAGCTTGTAATTATAAAATACATGAATCTATTTTGAAATGAAATTTTGTGAACTTTCTCTAATGCCCTTATTTAGGAACATTGTTTTCACATTTTACATTCTACTAAATCAGTTATGCCAGTGCCCCATTAATACAGAGAAAGAAATGAAAGCAACTCACCACACCGTATGAATACGTGTCACATGTTTCAGACACTGGGAGACTCTGGATAACTTCTGGAGCCATCCAAGGGAAGGTACCCACCAAGGACATGTGTGTCGTATGGTGGTGAAACCTTGAGGCACCAAAATCACAGATCTGGCAAAAACAAACAAACAATAAATGCCAACTTCTCATTCATTTGACTTCAAAGATATCAGGCAAAGCAGCTGCAAAACCTTCCAAATAATTAAAATATTCCTACCTTTAATACTCCATCAGCAGCGATAACAACTGGAAAATCAAGAAACAAAATGTAAGTGAATTACGTTTCAAAGAAGAACAATGTATCTTGTTATTAACATCTTAATGGAAAACCCAGTTGACATTTTATAAAGAAAAATGATCCCACATTGATCCAGGACTTGAATACACTGGCACACACAATTCTTTTGATTTCTTGGGAGGTGTTCGAAGAACATTTGTCAGATACCTGAAAGTCTACGAATAAATTCTAAAACTGCATTAGAAAAAAAAATTACAAAAAAGGTCTATTAATAGTTTACTAATAAATGAAAATTTAATTTGCTAAGAAACAGGCTACAATTAACTCCTTAATTATAATTCAATCCTCCCTTACACATTTCCTCAAACACTTTGCACAGTTGTAATTGTGGGTACAATTTCACCCACTGTATGTATCCATTTATTGACATTAGCTGCAAATAAGTCAGAGAAAATTCAGTGTGATGTTTGAATTATTTTTCAATTTCACAGTGACACTTTTCAGCAGATACCCTTTCCACAATCACCTTTACCCTAACTTTTACAGCGCATTAGCAAACACAGTGGAACCCGCTTGTAGGCAATGCAGTTAGAGTCAAATTCCACTTACAGAGAAAGGAGTGAAATTCCAGATTTGTTTTAATGGACTTTCAATCCTCTTACACTGAAGTGTCACTTTACTTAGAGTGAAGTTTCTTTCCACTCGAATAGTAAGCTGATAAAGATGCTTAAAAAATTGGACTCATACCCTCCTGCATAATGTAAAACACCAGACAACTTGCCACCTAAAGGTTTCCTTCATACACCTAGTCAAAATTATTGTTCTGTTTGATTTACTTTAGAATATCAGGAATGTGAAGTCCAGTCTTTACTGGTTTTGCTGAAAGACCTCTTGGGAAAGATCTCCTGTTCAGTGTAAGCTCTAACACCTTAACTGAAGGGGCAGGGATATTTAACCTTTAACAAAGATGTCCAGTATCCCCTAAGTTAATTAGCAATTGAAAAGTTGAATAGTTGAAAACAAAAACAGAAAAATCAAGGAGTTTGACCAAAAAAAAAAAAAAAAAAACACTCTCTCTCAGTTTACATCTCAACCTTCACTCTCTTGCCTACCATGACATTTCACTAGTTCTCTAGTCATCTGAGATAAAATCAGGGCAGACAAGATGTGAATTGAATATCTGATATAAAATATAAGCAGGAGAAAAAAGGTAGTTTGGGATTTATTTTTTACTAAATTTGTTTCCAGGGATTCATCAAGATGAAGAAGCGGAAAAAAACAGTGCAATCTCAGGGTTTTTCTGTTGTCTATCACCTTTACGTGAGTTCTGCTGTATCAATCCCTCTTGGAATGCACATAAAAGATGGATGTTAAGTACTCTATCACCTCCCTCTTCTCTGTCTGGCGAGGGAGGAAAAGAGAAGTTGTCATTACCCGTACCTCTTGGGAGATGGGGAAAATAGGAATTCCAGGTCCCAGATTTTGTTGCAGTTCCTTCCCATGTGGAACAAAAGATAAAACAAGACCTTGCTGCAAACCAATAAGGGTGTGTCCACTCTACAAGAGCAGCCATCCACCACTAGCATGATTTTCTGTCACAGCTTGGAGCATCTGTCTTCTAATTTTTATTTATTATTTTTGGCTCATGTGGACAGGAAAACAGAATCCCTATAACTGCGTCAGAGAACAGCATTATGACATTGTCTACACTAGCATTTTTCTTTGAATTCCCCACTATTTCACTGCCACTAGTGCCCCTCCACTTTGTATTTTAAACAGAATTTGACATTTTGAGGATTACAGATAAATCCCTGGGGCAAAGCAAGAGCCCACATCTTTGAAATCCAGAAGTTTTCTATGCTTATTTTGGTCTTACATCCAAATTAGGACTTGATGAAGATTAATTCTCATGGCAATAGTAATAAACCAATGAATACTGATACTAAAAAGGTATTTATTAAAAGGTGAGGAGTACTTGTGGCACCTTAGAGACTAACCAATTTATATGAGCATGAGCTTTCGTGAGCTACAGCTCACTTCATCGGATGCATACCGTGGAAACTGGAAACTGGCCATACCGTGGAAACTTGTACCTAAAATGGTACATTCTGGCACACCTCCAGTAAATTTTCATGGAAACTAAATAAAATTTTCAGATGGGTAAATTGAAACATATGCTCTGAATGCCTTTTAAGCCCTAGTTAGTGGGGATATTCAGCAGAAAAAAATAAGCTTACCTCAAAAAATGATGTGAGCCTTGCTCACCCTTAAACAATCTTTCCAATTCAAAAGATAGAGAGAGGTTTCTAACTAACTACAAATACAGAAAGAACTGTCCAATATTTCCCATTACAGTAATGAAGGCTCACAATGATCCCTCTCAGAGATTTACGTTAGTAATAATAGCATCAATGATTAATCAAAGTTTATAAAAGAAAATAAATATTTTCTTAAAAAGATACTTAAGAATGAAACTACATCCAGCCATTTCTCCATGGATGACATTCTTATACAGCATTTGGTGACTCAGAATAATTTGTAAGCCACTTACTAGTAGTAAATATTTCACTTAAGGTCACTTTTCAGCATGTTTCATAACTGACCTGGAACTAACCAAGTAGAACAGTTTCATTCAAATCCCACAGCCAGTTTACATTCTTCAGAAGTACTATCATCTGCAAAAGTTCAATCAATGCTGAAAGAACCACAACATTCTCAGAGAAGATACTGGGTCCGATTCTCAAGTCCCTTTTGGCTGTTTTGCACTGTTCATAGCAGTTCTCCACCATCTCTTCCTGGGCCTCAGCATACAGGACATTTCCAGGAAAAAGGGAAAGTACTTTGTCAAACCTTGGCTGCTGGAACAGACCATGAGAAGCAAGGCATAATTTAAAGCAGCACTACAGACTGCTCTGAATTATGCCAGGGACTGGAATGGTGCCCAGATATCCCCAGGATTCAGGGCAGGGAACACAAAGATGGCTTAGTACTGCCTTTTCTCTGCCTCAGCTGCATATCTCAGCTACAGCTGAAGATTTAGCCCTGAATCTCTCGAAGGCTAAAGTTAAACTGTCACATTAACTGAAAGTAGAAATATAGAATAACTTAAGTGCAAGGTTACTTTACCATTTCTAGACTTTAGATCTCTGTGAATTACTTTCACTGGAGCCTCCATATGCAAATAGTGCATTCCTATAGAAAAATGAGGGAAAGTTTTAAGATTATGCTGGTTTAGCAAGGCCACTGATTGTCAATGCTTGTGTTAATGATGATCTATAGTACATTAGAAGAGGAACGCTGCTTGCCTATGTGATTATTTGCATGTAGAGAGCCCGAAGTATGTAAAAAGTATACATGTAATACAGTGCCATGTACATGAACATAAAAGGATGGAGATATCACCCACCCAATGCATAATTTTTATGCTCTTATTTCTATTCTTTCATTTCCTATTTTAAATATCTGTATATATCTAATGCAGGCAGAGCTGGGTGAGTCTTAGGTACGCTGATGCTTGGATTTCAGAGAGAGACAGTGTCTTATCAACCAGAAATATGATCTGCGTCCCAACAGTTGGAGGTATTCTGCAACTTGCTCTTGTGTCTAAGCATCACACTCATTGTTGGGATTTAAACTATAATTGCATAGAGTTAATCACAATGACAAGCCCAATGCCTTATCTGCTGTACCTTCTTCTAGTGCTTGGAGGATATAAAATGTAACCACTAGCCTTCATTATTCAGATGAAATTATTTAGCGAGTAACTTGGGTATGTTGAGATAAAACTCCAAAAAGGCTTGCACTTACAAACCTTTTAAAAATAGATAAAAATAAACTGTGGTTTAGCCATTTAGGCTCTGGGGCACTGAGATCTTCTAGCATGGACTCCTGAAGACCACAATGACTTCTACGGGACCCCACATGTGCAAAGGGATCAGTGCTGACCAATCTGAATACAGGATCAGGGCTGTAAAGCATTAGCTAGTCTTTGAATGTGTATTTAAAAATAAAAAGGAACTAAAAACTGTTTGCTAACACTTTGATTGTTTTTTTAAAAATTACTTAAATTGCTTGGGAAATTTTGAAGTGTGTTTTAAAATTTTTATGTGTGGTACAATACATACAGAATAGCATCCACCTGTCTTAAATTACTTGGATCGTTTCTAAGTAAACTGTTCCATTGAATAGTCTAAGGGCTTGTCTAGACACTAAAGCAAGTTAAGACAAATTAACTGAAGGTGCGAAGTTAGAGCACATTATTTAAAGTGCATAAAACCTCTGTTAGATGCTCTCATTTAGAAGTAAAGTGGTCTCAGTTTGCTTTAACTACGGGCTTGTCTACATGGGAAGGTATTCTGGAATAGCCATTCCTGACTAACTCCCTTTGGAAGTGGATTAAGCAAATTTGGAATAAGGCACTCTTATTGGAAAGCATCCACACAGGAATTTAATCAGGAATAGCTATTCCACTTAAAATTCACGCTCCACCCACCTTAAAACAAAATTAACTTCTCAGCGTAGGGAAGATCTTAGTTTTGCTTAAGCTAAAGTGCACTGCGGCCACTTTATTTCATCTTAACTTTCTTGACTATCCCTATGTAGACAAGCCCTAAACCTAGATATTGACATATCTATGCAATATATGTCTATACACAGTCACCTATGAAAAATATTCTGCTGGGATTTAGAGCCAAAAAATAAAAAGAAATGGTCAACGGGAGGGAGTTATTGTTAAAAATCAGCCTCTTACCTTTAGCTATGTCAGTTGCCCAGGTCATGATATGATCCATATCCATGTCTTCACTTCTGTTGCTATTAATGTAATCATACAATGAGCCAACAGAAGCATATTCTATTAAAAAAAAGATACATAATGTGTCAAAATGTTGCTTTTAAGTCAAAAGCTGGGTGATTTCCCACCAACGACTGATAGACCAATGTAATCCTCATATAAAACTCTGCAACAAGACTCTGTGGGTTCAATAGTTAACAGCAGGCTGTATTCTGCACGGGTGTAAAATAGAGGCATTTTGTTTTTAATTATCCCCAGACAGGCAAGTAGTGGATTTTAAAATTAAGACAGTAAAAAGGCTCAGCATAAACAGAATTCAGATTAGCCAGATCAGGAGCTTGACAAGTATTTGGGGACAGGTACACTGGGATGTTTAAAAAAAAGTTTGATGAGCACAGTTCTGCTCAGAAAAGCAACTATGTAAAATGTCACCTTTTTACTCAGGAGGTCTGCTCCATTTGCATATTCAGAATTTCATCTACTGACTTAAGGGACTAAAATAAGTTGTACTGCTTTTCTTATCCCTGTAGAGCCAACACTGATAAGAAAGCAAGGTGGATTCTATTCCTTCTTGTTCATTCTCAACAGAATAATTTACGAAGTACTTTGTTCTGAACAATTACATCTGTGCAAACCCACTAACGGAAGTGTGGTTGCACAGGTGTAACCAAGGGTATGTCTACACCACAGTCGGAGGTCTATCTGCAGCATGTGTAGACATAGCTAGTAGCTAGTCCAGGTACCAACTGCAGTGAAGCCATGGCAAAATGGGCTAGCTGCCCAAGTACGAGCCCCCCAGTGAGCCTGGGTATGGTCTCTGGCAGCTAGCTCATGTTGCAGTCAGCACGTGAGCTAGCTAAATCAAAGCTAGCTCAGGCATGTCTACACGTGCTGCAATCACACCTCCAACTGCAGTGAAGACATTCACCCTAAAGGGCTAATTTGGCCTGCAGGCTCTTTATTGTTGGCGATGGTGTATGTGAGGGAGAGAATCTACTTCGACTTTCAGAGCCCAAGCTGAGTTTGAAAGTCTAGAGAAATCAATCAATCTATTTACTGCAAGTTGAGCACAACTGATTCTAAAGTCACAAATACAAACTTGGAACTCGACAGTGCCATTTGACAGTAATTTTTCAGTACTTTAAATCAAAGATGTTCTACATGGGAACACAGAATTTGCCATTCTTGATCAGATTACTGGTTTGCCAAATGGACTCCAGCAGTGTCCAATATTTAGTGCTTCAGAGGAAAATGGACACTCCTCATCATTGTATTATTGTGCAACGTTGTACATGAGGGAGGGCAAAACAGTCCATCACAAAGTAGGAGATAATCTATTTGAATTACTGTCCAAAAATATTTGAGTTGAGTATTAGAATATGACCTTAAATTAGGTTTTTTCGGGGGAGGGAAAACAGGAGAGTCAGATAAGTGGAAAGAGAAATTTTTGTTAAGGAAAAAAAAATGGTCTAATGTTGAAGTGCTGTGGCCAAATTTTCACTTGTTCCAGGATAGGCTTGGTGAGAGAAATGTGGGGATGGGAGCAGCTGTCGGGAACAAGTTATGCCTCCCTGATTTTCCTGGTGCAATTGTCCCTGCCCTGCCCACTGGCATATGTTGGAGCAGCTTAGGGGCTGCTGTAACTTATGACAACTGGTTATGGTCGCTATGACACTATATCCTAGTAGTGAATTAAGCAGACACTACATCTCACCCACTCCCAGCCTCTATGTCAGGATGTACAGGGGCAGATGATGTAGGATCCAGCTACACCACTTTACACCACCTGAGAACTTCCCTACACCAGGGAAATCATCAGCTTGTCACTTAGAGCCACTACTTTAAACCACCTGACTAGTGCAAAGTGGCCAGAACAGAAGGGGCAGAACCTCGGTATGTAAGCACAATTGCTGGGCCATGTCTACACTACAAAGTTCAGTCAATGCAAGTTATGTTGGGATACAGCCACTGAAGTCTGTATATTGCTCAGGCGTATGCATACTTGGCTTCTTGTGTCAGTGCTCCCCATACTCATCAGGCGGGCTCGTGTCAATGCAAAGTATGGTGCACTGGATAGATATCCCAGCGTTCCCCACGCTGCTGTATGGCGCAGTGCCTTTTGGGACCTTTTCACAGAGCTTTGTGGGATAGTAGCAAAGTGCCCAAGGATTTCCAGGAGCTACGGGTCAAGCTCCTAACATGCTGGTTTCTATATCCCATACTACTTGCCACATCCAATAATTTTAGCACCATTTTTCAAAACTCCCACAGTCCCATGCAGCACTTTTTGGTCTCCACCATCACTGACAGAAGCATGGAGCCTGCAGAGCTCATCATAGTTCTCATGTGTGTTGCAAATACATCTAGGAAGCACCACTGTCCAGTATGTGCAGAGCTTGAGGAAGTACTGCTACAATTAGGACTGAGATGAGAACAATGTGGAGATGTTCGAACACAATAACTAGAAGCTAATGGGCACAGTGGAAAAACATTCCAGGTTGCTGCTGGCACTCTTGGAGCGGCTCCACGCGGTAGAGATCGAGTCCCAACTGTTGGGAATGCATCATCGTAATGCACATTTAGGATGATGAGAACTGGCTGCAGAACTTTTGGATGCGAAAGGCCACATTCTTGGATCTGTGTGCCGAGTTCACCTTGGCCCTTCAGCACAGGGACGCCAGAACGAGAGCTGCATTGACAGTGGAGAAGAGTGTGGCACTTGCACTCTGGAAGTTTGCAACACTGAACTGCTATTGGTCAGTGGGAAATCATTTTGAAGCTGGAAAACCCAGAGTTTGGGCCATAGTGATGAAAGTTTGTAGAGCCATTAAACGTCTCCTGCTATATCAGACTGTGACCCCCGGCAATGTGCAGGACATCACAGATGGATTTGCAGCAATGGGGTTCCCAAACTACGATAGGGCGATAAGTAGCAGGCATATCGCTATTTCGGCACCAGCCCACCTTATTACAGAAAAGGCTACTTTTCCATCATCATAAAAGCGCTCATGATCATCAGGGACATTTCACAGATAGCAATGTGGGCTGGTCAGGGAAGGTGCATGACACACACTTTTTTAAGAACACAGAACTATTCAGAGCGCTGCAAGCAGGGACATTCTTCCCCGACTGGCAGATAACCATTGGCAATATTGAAATGCCAAGAGTGAGCCCACCTACCACTTACTCACCGGCTCACGAAGCTGTGCACTGACCTCGACAGCACCAAGGAAAGATTCAACTACTGGCTCACCCGGTGCCCACGTGACTGTTGAATGTGCTTTTGGTAGATGGAAGGGATGCAGATTGGATCTCAGCAAGAAAAACACCTCAACGGATATAGCTGCATGTTCTGACCTACGGAATATCGGTGAGGTGAAGGGAAATAGGCTGCCACCAGTGCTGTGTAGTTGAGGGAGGCTTTAAGAGAGCATGTCAAGAGGCAGCCATAGCACAGCTTTCATGCAATAGCGTCTGTCGTGTGATATATTGGTTTGGTCCAAGCCTGCCGCTATGAATTCTGGAATGCTTGCTGTACATTGCATCTTTGCCCCCCCTTATGTGTTCCGCAGCACCTGGTGTGAATTAATAAAGATACTGAGACTTTCCAAAAACTGTGTGGAAAATAGCAGTTAACCAAATTAAAGTGAAAACAAAGACATTCAAGGCTAATTTTTTTTTTTTTAACCAGCACTGTTAAGAGTGGGAAACACAGTTTACAAACCCAAGTGAAAATGGAAGTAAACAATAGGCATTTATGTCCATGTATGTAAACAGTAGTTCAATGTAGTCCGTTGTGACTACTAGTTTTCTCAGGCCGGTGTATGTGTAGCTTTGTTGCACCCAGGTTGGAGTGGTAGGTGTAAGGATGTACACTGTGGTGCCATGTGGTATGTTGGGAGTTGTACGGGGCAGGGACCATGCAGTTCTCCAAAGACTGCAAAGGCTGGGTCTGGGATCTCTAGGCCTGTAGGTCAACCATGCTCTGCAACATTTATGTTTGTTGCCTGAGCAACCCCATTACGTTCTGGTATGTTTCCTGATGCACCTCTTGGTTCTTTTGCTTCTTCTGCAGCAACCATTCTCTCCATTATCAGTCTGTCTTTCTCCTTGTTCACATTCTGAAGGGCACTGCCAACCCCTTTGATCATGGTCCAAGGCAACTGTGGCCAGGAGGATGGATCTTCCATAACCTATACTCCTTAGTCCTCTTCCTTCTCCTCCTGATCAGGGTCAGATGTCTAGTGGGGGGGACCCCTCAAGGCCACCACACCAGAAGCTGCTGATAAAACCAGACAGATACACCATTAGATTTATAGTCACAATGGAAAAGAAAAAAGTCAAGTCTCAAAACTGCCTTATGTCATTCCCATAAAAACTTTTAATAAGAAATGCTTTATTGGCACTGGGCTCTGGAGTGCCTCGCTACAGCACCACTCTCTATCTCAAACCACGGTGAGTATGGAGGAGTCAGAGCAGGGGGTGTTCTGTTGCATGTTGCTATGAAATTTAGTGTTACACCCCGTCTATCCCCTCTGGTGCATGTATAGGAAAATGGCAGGGAATATATTGGCACTAGTTTAATAGCAAAAGGGGAGGGTAAAAAGAGGGAAGATAGGAGCACTCACTTAGCACGAAAGCAAGATGTTAAGAACAATATTCATAAAGGATCCAAAAGACACGAAGAGAAGAAATTATTGAATTTGTTTACACAGATGCTAAGAGCCTGGGTAACAAAAAATAGGAACTGGAATTGCTCGTTTATGAGCATAAATTCAGTCTAGCTGCTCCTACTGAAACCTGATGGGACGATTTGCACAACTGGAATGTTAAAATTAATAGCTATAACCTATTTAAGAAGGATTGAGTAGGCAAAAGGAGAGTGGGAATGGCACTATGTCCAAAATGGCATTACCTCTTTCTGCGTCACTGATAACTTGGAAGAAAATTATCTTGAATGCTTACAAATCAATGTCCTAACAGACAAAACACAAGATGGAGTATTGGTTGGTGTCTGCTACAGACCACGAAATCACACTAGGGAACAGGATGGCTTTCTCCTTACACACTTATCTATAATTTCTAGGAAAAACAGCTGCATCATCCTGGGGGACTTCAATCTGAGTGACATATGCAGGAGGTCTCATGCTGCCAATACTAAAACACCCTTAGAATTTCTAAACATTATAGCTGACAATTTCCTAACGAAGCGTTGCAGCCAATGCAGAGGAATTTTTTGAGACTTTGTCCTAATAGATAAATAAGAACTGATCACAGAACTAAAAATTAATGGCAGAAGTACAGGTAGCAGCTAGTGATGAACAAACATAAAAATGTCTCATTTAAATAACACATTGTGCTTATACACAAATGCTAGAAGTCTTCATACTAAGATGGGTGAACTACAGTGCCTGACATTAAATGGGGATATTGATATAACAGGCATCACAGAAACTTGGTGGAATGAAGGTAATCAATGGGACATGGTAATACCAAGGTACAAAACATATAGGAATGACAGAGTAAATCATGCTGGTGGAAGAATAGCGTTATATATCAAAAAAAGCATAGAGCTAAATAAAATAAAAATCTTAAATGAATCAAACTGTACCACAGAAACTCTGGACAGTAATTCCATGCTTGAACAACAAGAATATAGCAGTACGAATATACTACTGACCAGGATGGTGACGGTGATTGTGAAATGCTCAGAGAGATTAGAGAGGCTACAAAGGCAGAAAACGCAATAATAATGGGGGATTTCAACTATCCTATTGACTGGGTACATGTCACCTCAGGAAGGGATGCAGAATAAAATTTATAGACATATTAAATGACTGCTATTTGGACCAGCTTGTTCTAGAATTCACAAGGGGAGAGGCGATCTAGTCATAAGTGGAAAGCAGGATTTGATCCAAGAGGTGAATATAGCAGAACCGCTCCATAACAGCAACCATAATGTAATTAAATCTAACATCCTTGTGGGGGGGAAATGCTAAAGAAACCCACCATGGTAGCATTTCACTTCAAAAAGGGGAACTACACAAAAACAAGGAAGCTAGTTACACTGACATTAAAAGGAACCGTTGCAAGGGTGCAACGTGTGCTGACCACATGGAGACTATTTAAAAACACTGTAACAGAGGCTCAAACTAAATGTATACCACAAATAAAAAACACAGTAAGATAAAAAAAAAAATTCTAGCATGGTTAAACAACAGAGTAAAACAGGTGGCTAGAGGCAAAAAAGACCTCCTTTAAAAATTGGAAGTCAAATCTTAGTAAGGAAAACAGAAAAGAAGCATAAATTCTAGCAAGTTAAGCAAAAAAAAAGCCTAATAAGGAAGGCCAAGAAAGAATTTGAAGAACAACTAGCTAAGAACACAAAAACTATCATCAAAATAAATAAATAAATAATCCAATAAACAAAATAAATAAATAAATAAAACACATCAGAAACAGGAAGACTGCCAAAGAGGTGGTGAGGTAACCAGAATCCTGAGGTGCTAAAGGAGCACTCAAGGAAGACAAGGCTATTGTGGAGAAGCTAATTGAATTCTTTGCATTAGTATTCAGTGCAGAGGATGTGGGGGAGATCCCCACAGTTGAGTCATTCTTTTTAGGTAACAAATCTGAGGAACTGTCCTAGATTGAGGTGTCATTAGAGGAGGCTTTGGAACAAATTGATAAATTGAACAGTAATAAGTCAGCAGGACCAGATGGTATTCACTCAAAAATGACATTGCAGAACTACTAACTCTGGTATGTAATCTATCGTTTAAATCAGCCTCTGTACAGATGACTGGATGGTAGCTAATGTAACACCTATTTTTAAAAAGGCTCCCGAAGCGATCCTGGCAATTAGCGGCCGGTAAGCCTAACTTCAGTATCAGACAAACTGGTTGTACCGAAAGTAAAGAACAGAATCATCAGATGCATAGATAAATGCGATATGTTGGGGACAGGTCAACATGGCTTTTGTAAACGGAAATCATGCCACACCAATCTATTAGAATTGTTTGAGGGACACAGTGTACTTGGACTTTCAGAAAGCCTTTGACAAGGTGCTTCACCAAAGAGTTTTAAGCAAAGTAAGCTGTCATGGAATAAGAGGGAAGGTCTTCTCATGGTAACTAGTTAAAAGATAGGAAACAAAGGGTAGGAATAAATGGCCATTTTTCACAATGGAAAGAGGTAAATAGCGGGGTCCCCCAAAGACAGTGGTGGGCAACCTGCGGCCCATCAGGGTAATCTGATTGCGGGCCGCAAGACAATGTAATTGTAAGTGGGGAATCATTATCGAGCTGATATGTTTCTAGCAGTGTTTCTTGGCCCTATGTTATTTAAAATTTTTATCAATGACCTGGAAGAAAACATAAAATCATCCCTGATAAAGTCTGCAAATGTCACAAAAATTGGAGAATGGTAAATAATGAAGAGGACAGGTCACTGATTCAAAATGATCTGGATTGCTTGGTAAAGTGGGCAAGCACACAATATGTGCTTAATATGGCTAAATATAAAGGTATACATTTATGAATAAATATTATAGGCCATGCTTATAGGATGGGGGCCTCTATCCGGGGAAGCAGTGCCCCTGAAAAAGATCAGAGGATGGTGGTGGATAATCAGCTGAACATGGGCTCCCATTGTGATGCTGTGGCCAAAAGAGCTAATGTGATCTCATCATGTATAAATAGGGAAATCTCGAATAGGAGTAGAGAAGTTATTTTACCTCTATATTTGGCACTGGTGTGACTGCTGCTGGAATACTATGTTCAGTTCTGGTGCCCATAATTGAAGAAGGAGGTCAGACTAGAAAATGACAATGGTCCCTTCTGGCCATGGAATCTATGAATTTTCACAGAAAGGGGTTATATCCCACTCCTACAGGTCACAAAGACACAGAGATCTCAGCTGCAGCTGGCCTCCCAAAGCTGCCCAGACATGTGTGCTGCCAGCCTGTTTACTTCAATGGGGCAAGCTGAATTCATCAGTGTGGCATGGGAGAGTTTCCTGTCTCAGGGGAAGAAATTAAGCTGCCACCCCTAGAAATCTTTGGGAGAGGATGGCAGAGTATCTCCATGAAAGTTTCATCAAGATTTCTCAAGTGCATAGAAGAGACATCCTATTCTGATAAACAGAGTACTCTGCATGGCCCACCATCTAGTCCAACAAGCCAAAGAACTGAAAAGCTGATGTGTTGCCAACTCTACCTCTGTTAGTTCTACCCCTACTTGAGTACAGAATACCATTCTGATATGGACTGTGCAACTGAAATACCATAAAACCCTTCTTAGAATTTATTCCCTAACATAATATCAGTAAAGCACAAAAAGTCAATACTTTTGTCAAACACAGGAGGGAAGCAAGGAGGGTGATAAGGTTTTAGAGAAAGAAAAAGCAAAAAAACAAAAATAAAAAAAAATATCACAAGGAATAATGCATGTACACACTTACCCAAGCTCCCTTCCCCTTCTCCTCAGCGGGCTCATCTGTGCTTGCCTGGCAGAACTGGCTAGACTCCTGCAGAGTTTCAAACAGTTCCTGGAACATGGCATGGCTTGAGTCCAGCCCTGCGTTTCCTCTCTCCTCCTCCTCCACGCTGTTCATCGCAGGAGCATCTATCTCAGGCACTTCCAAGGTACCCAAACTTGTCTGCAGAGTGCTGGTTGGGTCTCTACCAAGTATGGCAAGGAGTTCATTGTAAAAGTGGCAGGTCTGTGGGGCAGCAGCAGATTTCTTGTTGCCCTCCTTCACTTTGTGGTATGTCTGGCACAGTTCCTTCACTTTCACGTGGCATTGCTGTTGATCCCTGTAATGCCCCTTTGCCGCTGGGCTGCTGTGGGGGGCATTACAGGGATCAACATCATCAACGGCAAACTGCGGCCACTGGGAGCTGTGGGGGGCCGTGCCTGCGGACAGTCAACGTCAGCAGAATGTCTCGCGGTCCGCAATTAGATTACCCTGATGGGCTGCAGGCTGCCCACCACTGGCCCAGAGGCTGATGAACTAATGACAGCAATCAGCCCATCTGCTGGGAACAGGTAAAGGACAGAAAGGAAGTGAAAGGGGAAGGCAGGCCAGAGCCGGAGGGTAGAGGATCTCACGATAGTGAAGTCTTGCCTCTCCATCCCCAGAGAATGGACTAATGGGTAAGTTTACATCCAATTGTATGTTGCTGCACAAGGGACCGTACTGGTGAAGTGGTAGAGGAGATCCAATACATAAACACACTGGTGCTTATAAACTCGGAAGTGTTCAAAGTGTTTGTGGTGATCCAAAAGGGCAAGAAGGGGACCTGTTACAGTGCCCCTAACAAAATACAATAAAGTAACCAACCAGATACAACCTATCCCCAGTGGCTTTTACAGATGGACTGGTCACCAGGCCAGACAAAGATATAGAGGAAAGAAAAAAACACTAATATCTTTATTTTATTTTTTTTTTTATAAAGAGAGGGTTTATAATTTGAGCTATGTAGTAAATATAGCCAAATTGCTATTTTTTCCTCTATTTATATTTTGGCACTACCTCAACCTAGAAAAGTAAGTGTATCAATATATTGGAATGTTTTCCTACAAAGAAAGTACCATACAAACAAACACACAATTTCCCCTAATTATTGCTTCTGAATTAATTTAACAATTCGAAGTCACTGAAAAAGATATATTTTATTAAACATTACGCAGTGCAGGTGTAAGTTCTGTCACATACCTTTATCATTTACTAGATAAACATTTTTAACCTACTACTCATTCATTTTGTTTTTAAATACAATATCATGTATCTGGCAACCTAGCATTATCAGCAGCAGACTAATCTTAGAAAACAAACTACATGTATAAATGGTACAGGAGAACTTTAGAGTCTTAAGGCTTGTCTACACAGTACTTTAAACTGCACCAGAGGGATGTAAATTTTAACCTGCACTAGCATGTTGTGCACTAACTGATATCTGTGGACCTGTTGGTATGCACTAAAAGTTCCCTAGCACATGTTAATGTAGTCCCGTTTCAAACAGTACTATATTAATGCATTGTAGGGAACTTTTAGTGCATACTAGCAAGGTCCACATGGGCCAGTCAGTGTGTGACATGCAAGTGCAGACTAAAATTTTCACCCCTCTGGTGCAAACTAAAGCACCGTGTAGACAAGCCCTAAGTGGTATATAACCTGATTTCGTGTCTGTAATGAATGAATCAACTATCCTAAACCCAACAGCCTTTTACCCTACAATAACATTTACTGAAAACTGGTTGATTCTGTTCTTAAAGGAACACTACTTGGCCCCAATACCCCAGTGTACTGCGGCAGCTTTGCATTGCTCTTGTAGCACAGAGAAGCCCTAAAGCTGATGTACCTAGACATAGGATTCTTTGGTAACATAGAGGAATCTTCAAGTGGTATGAAGCTAACATAGCAGAGCTCCTATGCTATCTCCTCCCCTGCTTGCTGACATAAGGGGTATGGCTGTAAGATCCTTGCACCCAGCTGACCGCAGGAGGGCCCTGGCAGCCGGCACAGTTTAAAACAGCCTTTAAGCGTCTCTAATTAATGATGAGCATTGGCGGTTACCCTTCCCTCTGCGTTTCCAGAGGTGGGTCAATGTTGTTGTAATGCAGGTGGTGCTGGACATGCTCCCTTCTCCAGCTTCCCCCAGATAATTTAATTACAAAGCTGTGTAAAAGATGTTAGAACTCGATAGTACCAATTAACTGAATACCAACCAGTGACCTAGGATAATGGGCCCACAAACGGTAGTCATAAAACATTAATTGTTGTCCCTTGGCTACTGAAGACATAGCAGGGGGTGGGGTCAATTGCTGGAGATGCTGCTAGGCATCTTACTAGGCAAGAATTTCCCATTCTGCGGCCCACTATCTCCTACATTGAGATGTAGGGAAGTAGTGAGCAGTGAAAATAAGCAGGGAGGGATAAAGAAACAGATTGTTTACTTTCAAAGGGAGAGGTCTTCCAGGTAGTACATCAAGTCCTAGATATTTGGCTAGTTTTACAACAACTTATATAAAAAGCACTTGTGAAGTCATTATAAACTAAAATTTCATACAACTCCAAAATGAATTGAAATAGAACAGTTAAAGGAAATGGTCAGGAATAAAGCAAACCACCTCTAGCTGCTGTTATACAGTATATAGAAGCAAAGTATATAGAGCAGTATATAAAGACAAAAATTCTAGTGGCAAACTGGAGAAGGGGTCATGGACAGTTCAGGCTGTGCTGCAATGTGGCACCACCTCCAGAACTGCAGAGAGAACAGCTCAGACATCTCAGAATTGTGGGAGATGCTGGGCTGCAGAAATAAAATAAACTTCAATAACTCACTTAATGGATAAGAGAGAGACATGTATACCCAGTTGAGTACATTTATTAAAATATCCCTGCAGTTAAAAGACTGTCATGCAATTCAGTTCATAGCTTGTAAAAATAATTGTTTTGGTTCTTTTAGAAGACGCAGTTTTTGTCATCATTTCCATACTTGCTTTCAAAATGTCAAAACTATTAAAAATTCAGTGGTGACTGAAACTGGTTGCACATTATATTACCTTGCAGGTAGGATACAGTAAGCCAACAAAACATATAGCCATGCAGGAAGCCTTCTGTGATAAAAACCTGACTCGGTTCAGGGATTACAATGCTAATGTACAAGGTCTACGTGACAGGACAAATGATGATGAATTCAAACTGAGTATGGACTATGAAATTTATTTATGCAAAGTGATGAGAGAATAAGATGGAGACCTCCATTTGAGACGTGCCTAGTCTAGGGTATGTCTATACTATGGCAACTATACACACATAGCTACAGTCCCATAGCTATGCTGGCATAACCCCATAGTGTAGATGGGGGTTTTTCCATTAGTGTAAGAACATCATCTCCCTGAACAACAGTAGCTAGGTCAATGGAAGGATTCTTCCTTCAACTTAGCTGTGTCTACACTGGGGGTTGAGTCGACATAGGAATGGCACTCAGGAATGTGGATATTTTCACACCCCTGCCTGATGTAGCTGTAGTCAACCTAAATTTTAAGTGTAGATAAGGCCCTAGTTGAGAAACCCCCAGTCCTGCAACTGACTCAATGTGGGTGCAAGCAATGTGACCAGTTAGGTATTGCAACCATAAGTGCATTCAGACAGAATTTCAGTAATGTCAATAATACATTTAATCAGAGGTAGAAATAGAAACATGGTTTCCAATATGTAGATATAATTAGTTTATTTAAGACTTTATGCCATACACTTACAAGAGAAAAATAAAAGCATACAGTTCGCAGTTTGAGTTAGGATCTAGCAACGTTAGACCTTCTATATTATAAAGAAAAAAGAGTCAAAGGAAGAGTCCTCACCTGTAACTATGCCATAGTTAGGAGGTTCAATAATGGCTCCATAGAACTGAATGATGTTTTTGTGACTGAGCACACTGAGTATTTCTGCCTGTTCAAAAACCAAAAGAAAGAGTTTGACAATTAATAATAAAATGTATTTACTGCAATAATATACATTAGACTCTATGCACAAACCACACATCATACATGAATCAGAAAAATAATGTCCACTTGGGGTATTCTCCTCAGAAAACCTACCTATTTCAAAACACTGTGAGAGAATTTAGAAAATGCAGCGTTCTCAGCACTTCTGAAAATCAGGCCACTTTTTAAAGTGCCTAAATAAGGATTTCGGAGACTAGCTTTTTTTAAAATCTTGGTCAAAAAAGATAGGGGGGGGGGGTTGGTTGGTTTTTGTTTTACAATGGTGTGTTTAATATTTGGGCCTCTCAATATTTGCAGCTCTATAGTCTGCTCCAATAATAAATACTACTATTACTGTTTCTTTTAAAAAATAGTCAATGATTTAAAAAAAAAGTTATTGTTTTACACACACACACACACACACAGGAAATGGAGGGTTATAGAAGGGAAACACAGCCATACACTATTATATATTATCCCTCACAAAAATGCCTTCCTTGAAATATTACATTAACCTCTGAGCTTCTACTAGCTACATCAGTCTCAAGCATTGGAAGGAAACAAAGTCATGGTCAGTAAAGCAGTCATCCCCACTGAGTACAAATACATAAAAAAATAAGGGATTTTGGCTAGCTTTATTACAGCAGCTACCACCATCCTAACAAATATAAAGCCACTGGCAAAACAAACCTAATTTGTCTCTAGATTTTGTACTGAGTGCCATGGAATGAATATACACGTGCATATGTGGAAGCCTATGGATGTGTAATAAGTAAACATTTCACATGGTTACAATAGTTTCTCTTGCAGCCTTTTCCAAATAACTTCATCAAGGTTTTGAATTAACACCTTTAACTGGTGTGCTATGGTTTGCACATGCTCAATGCAAAAGTTTAATCATAACCTTGAACTTAACCCCAAGATTTCTGATTGCACAGTGTACTATGCTGTTTTCCCTGCTCAATGAGATTTGAGTTATCACAAATGAACAGAGTTTAATGCACAAACAACTTCAATAGGATATAGAATTTATATTCTACAGGTGTGGTACAATCATTTCTGTATGTATGATGCATGGAGAGTTTCAAAGTTCTGTCTCTCCACAGCATAATTAAATAATTTTGATTTAAAAAGAATCTCATGATGTTTTCATCAGAGCTGCAAAATCATATTTGAGGCTTTTGTAAGGTTATTGTGAATTTCAATGCTGGAGGACCTGATTCACCCAGGTGGGTGCAAGGGCATTTAATTTGCACCTACCTAAGCAACTGTGCCAGAGGTGGGATTCACCACCAGTTGCCTAAACACAAATAGGTGCCTAGTGGGATTTTCAAAGCATCTGGGCACTTATGAAAATCCCCGTAGGTGCCTATCTGCAACTTTAGGTACCTAAACACCTTTGGAAAACTGGCCCTAACTGGCTCAGTCATACACCGCCTGGACACACTGTTGAACTACAACTTGACATACAGGGCAACCACAAATGGCATCTAATTTATTGATGATACTCCACACCCAGTCATAGGATAGTCCTTGGCTAGTCACAATAATAAATAATAATAATAATAGTAATAATCACATCGCATTACCAACCACTCATCACACAATATTCTAAAACAGATCTGGATGAACCTGAGCACTTGCTGATCTCTGTTAAGATGTCTATTATATTAACAATATGTATTCCACTGAAGCGCAGATTGGACAGCATTTTGTGTGTGGGGGGGGGCGTGAATCAGAAAACCAAAGCAAACTACTTTGCTATGTTTGAAAACTAAACCATTGACAAGAAATTAGAAGACAAAGCGAAGTACATTAAAATACATATTTCAATTAAATTAATACTCATGAAGTGTGGCATCACTAGAACATGAAGTCCTGTCTTTACTCACAAGACACACCGAGTGCAAGCAGCAGGAGTGCAAGCTACCTCAGAGCACCTTGACATTGTGCCCAACCTTGACCTCTCAGAATCATCTCTCCTGTTGAAAGGATAGTTTAACCTTTCTGTCCATTTGCCAATGAAAAATGAACACCAACTGTCATCGTGGCTAGTATGCTGCGGATATCTGTAAACTAGGTACTGAACAGATCTCATCAGAGATGCCTCTAAACACCATCTATATGGTATCTATTAGTGCTGTGCTTTGTATTCTAGTGCAAATACATATGCATCAATAAGAATTCTCTGTGTTCTTCGCTGTCAGTATTAGGGCCCCCTGAGCCTTGGCTATACTCCAATACAATACAGCATTTACTGGCCACCAATAAGTATATCTCTGCCTATGCTGACCCTTGAATGTAGCCAAGGCAAGCCAGGGCCTTCACTGCTTGAACTAATCAGGATGTATACCAAATACATGTAAAGAGAAATCCCAATTGGCTCAGGATATGTCTACACTTAAACCACTGCAGCTGCGCTGCTACAGTGCAGTGGTCACCAAACCACTGATTGCGGTCAATCCTGGAGCCTCTGCAATCTCCGGGCCGCTAAAAGACTGGTGATGCAGCGGGGCTCAGACAGGCTCCCTGCCTGCCCTGGCCCCACGCTGCTCCCGAAAGCAACGGGCTGCTGACACGTCTCTGTGGCCCCTGGGGGGAGGAAAATGGGAGAGAGGCAGCTTTACGCGCTGTATCCGCCACAAGAACCGTCCCTGCAGCTCCCACTGGCCAGGAACCGGCCAATGGGAGCTGCCGGGACAATGCTTGTGAGTGCGTGCAGTACACAGAGACCCACTGCACAACTCTGCCCCAAGGGCTGCAGAGACATGCCAGCAGCCAGATGCTTCCGGGAGCAGCATGGGGCCAGGGCAGGCAGGCAGCCTGGCTAAGCCCCTCTGCACAGCTGCCTGGGAGCTGCCTGTGGTAAGCGCCTCCCGGCCGGACCCTACACCTCACACCCCAATGATCTTGGGTGTGGCTTCTTCAACCCCCTGAGAGATGTAGCTATGCTGATGTAAGTTCCCAGTGCAGATCAGCCCTCAGCTGATGCAAGGCCTGGCTTGCTCTTGCTTACACTTAGGAGTTAGCACCAATACAGGTAGATTGATTGATTGCTGAATTGCAGTTATTCCTGTGTGTAGACAAGGCCTTAATGTCAGATTGTGAATTCCATTCAAAATAGATACAAGGGAAGAATTTCTGGATGATAGTTTCATCCTCTGGACAGATGACCTAAACTCCCTCATAGATTTCCACCACAACTTCAACCTCCACCACACATCCATCAAGCTATCTCTAAAACACTCCCAGACCAGCATCAACTTCCTGGACACCATGATCAGCTTCAACAATGGAACCCTACAGACAACTATAGACAAGAAATCCACAGATCACCACACTTACTTTCGTAAATCTAGTAAACAACCCAAACACACCAAGAAATCTTATCTTCAGCCAGGCTCTTGGAAATCACAGAATATGCTCCGAGGAGAAAGTATGGGACACACACATTAACACACTTAAAACTGCTTTCACCAAACAAGGACACTTCACCAGAGAAGTAGATCACATCATGAAATAGGCCACTCAAATACCCCAAGAGAACCAGTTTCAGTACATAAAAAAACCCTTCCAACTGCACACCCCTAGTTGTCACCTACCACCTCATACGACAATCCACTTGATCGTTAAACAATTACAACCCATACTTGATGGAGACCACATCCTGAAAGAAATCTTTTCTGAACCTCCTTTTCTGGCCTCTCTAAGGTCCTCATCAGAAGCAAGCTCCCCAAGGACCAGGATCCACCAACTCAAAACGGAACCAGACCTGGCCAGAACAACAGATGCAAAACCTGCAGACATATCTCTACTGCTACTGTGATCAAAACCCCCCACAACACATCTTTCAAGATCCATGGGTCCTACACGTCTATCACAACATGTGGTGTACCTTATCCAGTGCACTAAATGCCCCAACAACTGTGTGGGTGAAACCAGACAATCACTACACTCTCAAATGAACTCACACAGAAAAATGAAAGACAAAACCACCATATCACCTGTGGGTGAACACTTTTCACAAAATGAATATTCCATATTGGTCTTCTCAGTCATCATCCTCAAAGGAAACCTGTACACCTTCAAAAAGATGAGCCTGAGATCTTACATTCATAACTTTGCTAGGCACGCAATCATGGTTTTAATAAAGGCACTGATTATGACTTATGGGGGTTGCCAAACTTACTGACCCTCCAAGCCGTATATGACAATCTTCAGAAGTCTGACAGCAGGGGCGCATCTGCTGGGGCTTGGGGATTCAGCCCTGCGATGGGTAGCAGGGCTAGGGACTTCAGCCCCATGGGAGGTGCCGGTCAGGGCTTCAGCCCCACTCTTCCCTGAGCCCTGGTAGGTGCCACCCACGGGGCTGAAGACCTGAGACCCCCCTCCCAGCTGGGCAGAAGCCCCTAGCCCCACCACCCCCGACGAAGGGCAGAAGCCCCAAGCTCCCCCAAACAGTCTGGTAGCAGAGAATGGGAGGGGGTCTCCTCTTGAGGTTCGCTGATTTTCTCACTAGTCTGCACCTTTTAGGGGGAAAAGACGTGGTTCGCCACTGATTCTCCTAATCTGGTCTAGTTACTGGGGCAGCGAGAACAACAGATCCTTAACCTTCCTGCTGTGCCGGTCGGACGCCACTTATATGGCGGTGACCAAGAGGATTTGCTGCCCTGTCCCACAGGTGACTGGGCTGCAAAACACCCTGTGGGAGAAGCCAACACTTCTGTGTTGAAAAACAAAATGAAACCTGAGCCTTCGGGTTCGCAGCAAACCGCCCTCCTAACTGGCCACTTCACTTTGAATGGTCCCTTGGCATATGTGTTAACTACTTACCTTAAACAGTCTGTTCTACCTTGTATTTAGCTGTGATACTCTGAATACCTTTCCCATACCTGAAGAAGAACTCTGTGTAGCTCAAAAGCATATCTTTTTCACCAATCTTTTTATTGGTCCAATAAAAAGATTACCTCACCTACCTTGTTGCTCTACAATGAAGAAAGGCAGCTTGTCAACCCTCCAAAACTATGCAAGGCCTCGATCTAAAAAAGTCCAAGTGATTCCATATGAACATTACCATTACCAGTCATCACCACTTATTATTCCAGCTGGCTGTGCGGTGGCGAGGAGGGAGCTGCAGAGGTAGCACTGGAGAATACACAGAGTGCATCTTTCCCCCACCCTTTGTCTGAGCATGCTGCTTCAGATCAAATTTGGAAATAAATACTGATTCTCCTTAGACCATCAGGCCAGCCAGCAGCCAACCAACTTTGTTGTTAATAAATCAGTTAATTGCACAGCATGAGGCACCTTCACTCTATGCAAAATTGCAGGGTTAGAAATGTTTAGCTACTCCAGCAATCTGATTAGCGGAACATCCCTAAGTGTTTTCTAAAATTTATTAATGTATTGTGCAATAGAGTTTGATTATTTACATTCCTGTAAATAAATGTTTGCTGTGCTTATAATCAAAATCTTCAGAATCATTTAGAACAATTTAAAGCAGACTTGACAACGATTTAGTCCCAAAGTCTTACAGCATTTAAGGGCTTTGAACTCCAACATATTCCTGGGAGAGTTTAAATCTTAGCTGTTCCCATGACGTTCTCTACACTGTAAGAATGGCCAATTGGGATAACAGTGTTAATGTTTCATTTAAAACTATTCTATTTACTGATTATCAAGACTAAATTAAACACAAAATGCTGATAAAGGTTTAGGGTTAAAACTATTATTTGTTGACTGCTGAAAGAAGGCTGGCCCTTAAACATAGAGAAAACACATTCCCAAGGACAAAATATTAAGGAGCTTAATATCTAAAATTACAACACAAACACAAAGTACTAGGGCAGACTAACAGATGGATCATAAAATTGTGTAGAGTTTGGGGCAGGCACTGGTTTGCTTTAAATGTATCACTTCTTTGTTTAATGACATACCGGATCAAAATAAACCTGGTAATATTTAAATAAAAGTGTGAAAAAAGAGTTAACAAAAATAGCCTCACCTCTGTAGTCAGTGCTAGAGCTCCCACAGATTTCAATGGAAGCAGGAACTGGCCCTTACTGACTATTATTTTAATGACACTTTCTAAAGCTAAACTGAATATGATGCTTAATAAACTGTTTATATTTCCTGCTCATTCTCAAATGTGCATAAGTTAGTTCTCTTAAGACTACAGTCATGCTATATTTCAAGTCTTAGAACTTACATTCTATTACTTGTCATGAGGTTCCGCCTTCCCCATCCCTCTACAATATGCAGTAAATGGAGGGATTTTTTAAAATCGTCTGGAATTAAAAAACCCTTTAAAATAACCACGTAACAATGATAGGTAGTGATCAAACAGTTTAGCAGCTAACATGAAAATCAAAAGCGGAATATAAACCCCACTGGTTTTTTAGACCCTGCCAGGAAATCATTTGTGCATTTTCTCATAAAGTTTTATAAGGAAGGGGTCAGTAGTTTTCATGCCCCAGAGACCCCAAGGAGAACCTGAAAAGCTGTTAGTCAGCAGAAGCCAATTATTGTCCAATTAAGGACATGTTTGTTAAACCCATTAAATCTTCTTTCATATTAGCAAAGTAGGATGAAAAACACATGATGCACAGAGTAGTCAAAAGACTTTGATATTTAAGGAACATTCAATGAGAACTTTTAACAGTAAATAAGCAGAGTTATATTTTGCTCTGGTGAGGACTGTGCTCTCTCCAATACACATCTCATGGTTGACTTCAAATTTTAAATAAATTATGAAAGCCCTGCTTGCATATTGACTTAAAGCTGGAGGGGGAGGAGGTTGATTCGGTTTATATTCCGTTTAGGGGATTACCTGTCCCAATTTAACTTTCCACAGCCCATCTGAAAGAAGAAAAAATTTTAAGACCTAAGAAATTATCTAGTTTTTAGTATAGGAGATTCACATATTCAGTATTATGCTAGCACTGATTCACCAGCCACACAAAGAAAATAAAAGTTAATTGCACTATTGAAGTTACATTGTTAGTACTTTTGTTTTAAAAAAAAAATCTTACTCTCTTGGGTACTTTTACAAAGATATACAAAAAAAATCATTTAAAAAGTTAAGGTTGGAAGCATGTTTGAGTGGTGTCCAGCTCACACCCAAAACCAGTATCACGTTTTTGTTGCTGAAATTCGACATCTTTTTAAAAAGCCCCAATGGCTACAATGTGTAAAAACGGAAAATGATGGGATCCAGCCCAGTTCCCACTGCTGTGTAATGGAAGATTATATATTATTTTCCTGCTTGTTTTATACACACTACCCCCATCCACTTTTTTTTTCTTTTGTAATAAAAATATGTTGGTGGTCACTTTATTTTATATATTGCATATTAATTGTTTAGTAAAAGTCTAAAAAAGAAATATAGCCCCAAAGTATCTCAGTTCTGTAATTTAGTGTAATGTGTTGCTGGAGTAGAAAAGGTGTTATAAAATGTGGTCATTATCTGTTGTTGTAGGTTTGTGCAACTGTATGTAGATCTTGGAAGTTTATATATTTAACTTGTATTTTGTAGCAACAAGCATGTAGATTTTTTGTAGTATTAAATGTTTAATATTAAAGTATATTGGAAATGGATCCCTTAAATAGGAAACAGGCTTCTATAATATTCTATAATTTGTTATTTTACCTTTGCATATAATTCTGCCGTTTTCAAGGCAACTTTAAAGCTATTGGATTATAAACAGAATCCACTGATTTTTAGAATCTGGAAGACTTCCCTGTCAGAACACCACGATTTTAAAAGACAGTTCAGCTAAAAAAATTAGAGAAGAGAGAGACTGGTACATCAGAAGTTCCTGGGAGATTTTTTCCTAAAGATACTATGATATAATCGATGAGAGATAATACACAGCTAACTTGGGCCTTAATCTTGCAACTGGCACCACAATGGGAGACCCAAGAAACCATGCAGAGCCCTAGTCAATTCCCAGCATTGCACACATTACATGCAAAGGTCAAAATAAACTTGGGAGGATCAACTGCAGAATCAGGGCCTTTGTCTTCATTATATTGTGGGCAACAATCTCCTGTCAATGAGGGAAGGAAAGATTGCTGACAAAAGCTACAGAAACTAGGATAACTCTCAGTAAGGGCACTTTATACATAAAATTATCACTACAACAGGCTCAAAAAAGTTTGAAAACTACTTTTTCAGATACAAATACACTGCCATCTGTTAAAACATGGCACTGACATAAAGGATAAACACCTCCTTTCCCATGGATTTCAATAAGAAACCCACGGAAGCCCAGACAAATCCCATAGGAGCATTACATTATTCAGTATACAGCATGGAACCATATCTAAATTTTATACTAGCACTCATGACAGACTGAAATCTGCCAGGAACATTTGGTTTTTGTTATGGTTACTGATTTTCTGTTGGTTTACAACAGCAAAATCATTTAAAAGATAAAGATACCGTATAGTTGTAAGGAAACACATGTAAGATTTCAGAAATTAGTCACATTCTGTGAACTGTATTTGAAAATACAAACTTTAGTATCTGGGATCAGTTAAAAATGAAAGCTGTCAAAATGCACAGCAACACTGGATAACTCTGGGAGGGGTAGAATAGTTCTCTAAGCATCAGGTTTGAAATACCCAGACTCCTAGAAAACAGTATCTTTACCCAACAGGGTCACTCTGGTTTTCTGTTAGATTTAGGATAATCTTCTCTTTTTTTCTACATTATGAATATCTGAGAAGATGTTAACCCAGATCTCGAATTCTCCAGAAGAACAGAGAAGTAGTGAAATGCCAAAAATTTCTGCCCATTTTCCAAAAGCAGGTGAAATGGGTACTGACCTGATCAGGATACTGCTGTACTTGAGGAAAAGCAAGAATGTCAGAGGAGATCATTTTAGAGATCAAAGTCACTACAAATCTTATGTGAACAACTTTGCTAGGGACAACAGCACAAATACAACAAGCAGAACAACCCTCCTCCCTAGAGGACTCTCTTCAAGCATCCCAGCACTTGGAAAAGACAATCATTTAAATCCTGGCTGAAAAAAGAAAAAGCGGAGACCTGGGGGTTCAAACTCAATGCAACAACCTAATGATCATCAGCATCCTGGAGGGGATGGGCATTTCCAGAGGCTGCTGCTAGACTTATTATGTTAAGGATAACAGTGTTGGATACTTCACACTTTTTTAGAAGTTTTATATCCTGTTTCAATTAAGATAAAAATGTCTGAACAACTGAAGAGTTCCCAATCTGTTAGAGAAGCAGAGAACTGTCTTGCAGATATTCAACTGGACTCTCCATTGAACAATTAGCATAGACTCTCCAACAGAGGTAATGAAGAATGGACTGTGATCCACTTTTCCAATGAAGTTATCTTTCAGCTAAGTATTTTCTCAAACTCAGTCATGAAAACTGTAATTTTCCCTAGGCAAAAATTGCCAAGCTGGCCTTCTGGAACATAAGAATCCAGCCTACTACATCATTCTGTCCTACACAGAGCTCTTCTCCAACCATAGAGGGCAATCTTCAATCCTATCCCCTTCCAGACAAAAGTGGATGGCGAGAGCGACAGCCCTATCCATATCTGTATGGCTGAAGGCTTGTTGAGGGAAGTGCTCTAGGCTAGGTCTCAACAGCTGGAATCCTCCACAAAGGACTTGAAAAGTCCTGTACAAATGACAGCAAGAACTCAAAACGTTTCAGGATATATGGTCTTTATCTCATTTTCAGAACAGTTAATATATTGCCTTGTTTAAGGTTGAAAATTTTAATTTTATGTAGAAACATGGCTGATAAATAATAAACCTACTCGGAAGAGATGTTCAAAAAATGACAGTAATTTTTTAAAATGTTGAAATTGTTTCCACTTTTTCATAATTTTAAATGGAAATTGCATCAACTTTTTCTGTAATGATTTTGAAAATTATTTCAATTAATAATGATTTAAAAGTTTCCATTCAAATATTGATGAGTGTCAGGAAATTTCATAACATGTGAAAACTGATAATTTTTCATGAAATCAAGCTTTCAAAAAAGAAAGGAAAGAAAACACCATTTTTTGGATGAAGAACCTTTGCACACAAAAATTGACCAGCTCTGCTACTACATTGTGTGTTTGACATCTGTGTTCTGGTTTTCCTCTAATCTTCCTACTTCTGTGCTGAATTCTCTATACAGAATCCCTCTCAGCTTCTAGACCTCTATTTCTACCTATTTGCTTTCTGACAACAGAGACATATTAATGATTATTTGGAAATGTGATTTAATGTTGCACTGGTTATCTTAAAATTCCTTAAAATAAAAGGTTTACTTTTTAAAAATTCTGTTGATTAAAAGAAAAAAAACCCAAACTCTAAATCAAAACAAGAATCCAAGACAGCCGCCGCAAATGAAAGTGTGTAATACAGCAGTAGCTTCATGTCCGCTAGGAAATGGAAACTTAGAAACATGTTGTTAATTCAGGGACTGATCCTGGCCCCAGTGAAGTTAATGGCAAAGTACTAATTGTCTTTAACAACAGTAGACTGTTAAGAAGCAGTGGACATACATGACCCTCACCACCACCACCACACCTCCTCAAAATGGTTTAAAAGACATGTGCGAATGGTGGGTGGAAGACAGCTGGATATTGAAATATTTACTGTAGTTGTGTATATGAAAAACAGTACAGTTCAAAACCACAGTATATTTTGGGATGAATACATTAGAACCTAGAAACATCATTATAATCATATGAAACCTTGTTTACTACTATTTCTGTATTTGTCTATTACTGTACTGCCAATTCTACTGAGCTGCATCCCACCAATCAACGCTTTCAACTTTTATTAGGTGGAAAAAGAAACCCAAACAAATATCAGACACACAAATATGAAATGGGAACCATGCACACATGTAATAGGAAATTAGAAGAAGTTATATACACAATAAAGAATTACATGCAAGAACCGTGAGGAAATTATAGATCTTCGCATTTTGAGATTAAAAATAACATTTTTCCCACCACTCCCCAACTTCTTTTTGCACCACCTTTATAGATGATCTTTGTATACATTTGACAGATGAAGAAAGAAAGGAAGCTGGAACTTTGTATTACACTAGCACTTAGAAACCTCCAAATCAGTGACCCATTGTGCTAGACACTGTACAAAAAAAACCACACATATCAGATAGGATACAGGAACAGGCTGCTGCTCATGGAAATCACACTCTGAATCGGACTGCTGCATAAAGTATTTTGAAGTCTAGGCGGTTAACAACTATGTTCTGGTACAGTCAGATATTTCTCAGGAGAAGCAGTTCTCCACCTACCTACATTGTGGATAAGAAAATTCAAATTAAAATCAAAATAACAGTTTTGTATTAAGGGGTGGGACAAATACAAGATCTTCTCTGTTTGGGTTTTGCCCTGGATTGCTCACTGAGGTTCTGGAGGTGCTTTGATCTGGAAATCACGTCCCTATTGGCAGACAAAATTTTGTGGCGGACCATAAGGTTCAGTATTTGTTGAGGTGGTTGACACCTTTCTCTCTGAGGTGGCAAGCTGCCAGGATCTGTCAGACAAGAGATTGTCAGGTGCCTCCTCAAGAAGTCATCTCAGCAGACAGTCTCTAATGTCCCCTTTTTGAGGGAAGCTTATTGATAAGTTGTGACAATACAAATCTGACAGTACCGGTACTGCTTATAATTCGTTGATTAATTTCAGTCTGATTTCTGCCATATACAGGCCAAAGAGACAGCATTGATCATTTTGGTCAAAGACCTCAATTTGACAATGGACTAAAGTCAAAGGCCTGATTCTGGGCCCTACTCCAGTTGCTCTGATGGCACAATCAAATTAAGTTTTAGCTACTATAGCTGGTTGAAAAATGGGATCATTTTTCATAAAAACAAATTACCATTTATTTTGCCAAAATCTGAAATTTCAATTAAATTGAAATTGAAAAATTCAGCCAGCACAATTAGGTACCTAACTTTAGTTACCCACAAGTACAAATTTTGGTCTTGATGTTACTTTAGATTCTGCATTGTTATAAAAGTTTGCATTTTATCACTCCTTGCCATCAAAAAATTCATCATTTTTGACAGGCAATTTTGAGGCACACAGATCTTAGGGTTATAAAAGCCTCCTCCTTCTCCGCCCCCATTCACAAAGTGATTGTTTTAGTTAAGAAAAATGTACCTTTATTATTGTACATGTACCAAAAAAACTTAAGGTTGGTAGCAGTTGTCTGAAAAGATTCTTTTTTGTTCAACGGTCTTATTGAATTCAGATTTTTGATAGTTTGGAGGAAATGGCATAGCTAGAATTATACTGAAGTTGTAGAGTTCAGAGACTAATTCTTCAGAATGCACATTTTAACAAAATGGTGTTCTTAAAAAAAACATATCACCATTCTTCCTTTTTTATTGCAGACAGGGCTGGATTTTAACTATAAAACAATGTATAAATACAATCAAGGTGAAAAATCCTCACCTGGCGGCTCACAATCAAAAGACCCCACCATCCTTTCTCAATTTTTCCATTGTCACAGTTCTCTTAAAAGGATGTCTTGCTACAGAACCCGAAGAGTGAAAGATTTAAAACTGTGGGACCGAAATTCACCCATCAAAATCAGGATTGTGGTCTAAACTTAACCAGCTGTCAAACCTAGCAATATGAATGTAAGCACACTTCTGCCTAATAAAATTTGAATCAAACACTTTGCATCTGATTCTCCATGTGAGCTTTTATGCAAACTTCTAAAGTGCAAGGAGTCCTGGGGTGGAAGAGCTATTCTGAGAGCTTTCACATAGTTCATGTAATTAGGGAAACCACTTCCTTTGATTGTAAGTGTTCAAAACAGCTGAATTTCTTCTATCAAAGGAACTCTGATTTGGGTCATCTCTTTTACTTTCTCTTTTATGTTTCTCAAGATGAGAGGTGAGACTGTAGAGCACATTATTTAGAAAAAAAAGATTCCACTTTTTGTTTTAGGGATTGAACTTGGACTATTCAAAAGGTTGTCATTTGGGAATCTATCTTTCTTACCCTCCCTCTGTTTCCTTCTTTTCTGCTAAGGCTTTTCAGTGGCTCTAGTGAACATAGTCCAAAATGCCAATTTAAGGAGAAGAGAAAACTAGAATATGATACATAAAGAAAAAGGATTGTAGTTTTTCTTTGTACTGTTTTGGCTGAATATGTAATTATAAGGAGCTATATCTACAAGATCTTGGTCTTTATCATATTCTCTTCTTGTATCGTTCTAAACACTGACCAAGCAAAAAAGAAAAATGTAGACATTTTTTAAAAGGCAAAGAAAGCTGCTAGCCTGATCTTTGAAGATGTCTGTGGGCTTCTTTCTTTCCCAAAAAGTGAACTCAGGTCATTATTCGAAGGCAAAAGAACATGCTGCTTGAGCTAACAACCAACACCAATGCTATTATAGTATCAAATGTCACTTAAGTCTGATCTACCTAACTACAAAGTTAAGTGGACATTAAGTGCCAGGTTCCTTGCAACAGTGACCGCTCTGGTCACAATTTTAAACTCCACTGCCCAAGGCTCAGGAAAACCAGAAGACTCCTCCCACAGACATTCCTTTAAAATCCCCTAAATGTTTCTGAAATGCCCTTTCCTGATTGCGCAATTTGTCAGATCAGGAAGCATCGGATCTCCTGGGCTTGTGGAGAGAAGAGGCTCTGCAAGCACAGCTACAAACCAGCCATAGAAATGTGGACAATGGCAAGCAAATTGTATGGGGGATGCAGGCAAAGGGGTGCGATAGGGATCAACGGCAGAGCCACTGGAAAGCTAAGGAACTTCACCAGGGATACCTCCAGGCTAGAGAGCACAACAATAGATCTGGTGCTGAGCTGCACACCTGCTACTTTTACAACGACCTGCATGGCACACTTGGCAGACGCCCTACCAGAACTCTGCAGACCACCATGGATACCTTAGAGACAGATAATCTGCTGTGAACAGCGAGGAGAAAGAGAAGGAAGAAGAGGAGTGGGGAGATGTGGCAAGGAACTCCAGCCATGCTGTGAGTCAGGACCGGTTTGAGACTACCAGAGTCTAGCCAGTCCCACCAGGAAAGTGTGGATGAGCTTAAAGAAAGAGAAGGGACCGGGGATACATGTGGGAAGAATTTTTCCTTAAAATGGTTCAATTTAAAGATGCCCACGCACCCCATCTACCCCCAAATAAACAAGACAGAGCTTGTATGCTGCTAGCCTCATTACTGCAGTGATACCAGATGAACTCATTACAGAGTGGCGTGGGAAAGTGTTCTACAGCAGCAGAAGAAATAATGCAGCCATCACTAGAATCCTTCAGAAGAGGATTGAAGAGAACCAGCATGAAAGTTGCACTGAGATTTCTCATGAGGATAAAAGGAACATCCTTATTCATATAAAGAAAGTGCTCCCCATATAGCCCTACCCTGCCTAACCCCACAGGGGAAGGAAAAAAAGATGCCAACTCTGATGCCGTTAGTTGTACTGCTGCCTCTTTTCCTATGAATAAAACAAAGAAGAGTGGATAACTTTGTCTTGTTAATTTGGGGATGGGCTGGGCCATGCTGAAATTTGACCATTGTAAAAAAAAGCACATGCCACATTTATCCACGGTCCTTTCCCCTTCTCCATGCTCGTTCAACTGCAAATACATAAGAATCATGTGTTCTGTATTTGCCATGTTCATGAAAATAGTAGAGAGCTCTGTGGTACCCAGGCTTCTGTCAGAGATGGCAGAGACCAAAGAGTGTGGTGCAGGTTTGTGGGATTTTTTTTTTTTAAAAAAGGCATGAAAATTATGCGATATGGATGGCATTATAGGATGGAGAAAATTGCATGCTGGGAATCTAACCCCCTAGCTCCCAGAGAACCCTGGACAAGTCATTACTATCCCACAACACATTGCAAACATGTCCCAAAAGGCATTGCACCAGATGGCGGCACATCACACACTGGGATCGCTACCCGCAGTACACTGCACTTTACATTGACACAAGAACTTCTGGTAAGCGTGCACTGCACCAACACAAGCAGCCATTTAACACACCTGAGCAATATACCAACATATGCAACATATGTTTGCCAATGTAATTTGCATCAACCGAAGTTTGTAGTGTAGACATGGCCTTATTCTGAAAGAATTTCTCCAGCCATGCACCCTATTAGGGCTCTTGCTGAATACTAATCTCAGGAAATTCTTGGGGAAAAGGCAAAGAACCTGCTCTATTTCTATAACATTTCCACAGAGTAAGGCAAAAAAAAAAAAAAGTAGCACAATATTTCATTGGGTGATTTAGAAAATTATTACAAAACATTGGTATGTTTACTTATTCATGGAAGTACTAATTCATATTATGGTTCCCAGTTAGTGAAAATAATAGAATTCTACACACAGAATTATTTGTAAAAAGCGGTTTTGAGACCCTTATAAATGGAAGGTATATTTAGGGCATATCATCAATGTCCAAATGGATCAAGTTATAGCCAAGAAAAGAGAGAATGAGTTAGCTCTTCTAGGGAAAAGACCATGGTAATAGTTTTGGTATCAATACCTATATAGATAGAGAAGGGGAAACCAGGAGTAGAAGCCAGTGGAATTCTGGACACAATACTAGACGCCAGGGCTTTTACAAATTCCTGTACAGGATACTACCAACAGAACATATAACAGGTAGCATGACTAAACGGTTTAGATTTTTACCTTTCTGTCACTAAGCATTTATACCATAATTGTCACCTTAATATGCAAATGCCTTACGAAGAGATCATTATAAACAGAGCACATAGCTGCTTAATTGGTCTAGGTGATTAAAAGGGACACAGTCCATATAAAACAAACAGAAAAATCATTTTTGTCTGATATGGTGTCAGGGTGGAATGATTTAAATCAAAGCAATTTAAATCACCGATTTTAATCAAGATTGAAATCAGCATGCAGGAAACTGATTTAAATCATCAATTTTAATCATGTTTTGCAGTTGTACTTTTTAGTTATGTTCCCAAAGAAAGACTGAGCCTCATTGGTTGATAACCAATAAAACATGTTGATTTGCAACTAAATATAGACTTTATGCTAAATTTGGTGCTTTTTTCCTAACCAGGAAGATACACTACATCTATACATATTTATTTAAGCAATTATATAGCTTAACTTACTTCATTTTTCCATTTTTATGATGTTAGAAAATGGTGAAGATGCATTTCTTATTTAACAGATGATTAATTTTTTCTTGTGATTTTTGGCAAGCTCTATTTGGGTGGAAATGCAAATTAAATTAAAAATGCATAAATAGCATTTTAATGTTTTTGTTGTATTTTATTAAATGCAACTACCTTAAGTGTGCTGGATACATAATAAAGAAAAGATCAAGAAGTTTATTAAACCATGTTTTGCATTTAAAACTAATTGATCGATTAAATAGGGGACGTATCTGTAAGTGAGCTGTGAGGGCTTATGCTCAAATAAATTGGTTAGTCTCTAAGGTGCCACAAGTACTCCTTTTCTTTTTGAGTTGAGCTGATTATTTCTGGTCACTATGTCCTTCAACATTTTGGAAGTAGTAGATCCCATCCTCTCACATCTAGATTTTATGCACAGATTTCAAGAGGAAAACAAGTGTTCCCGCTTATTCAGCTCCCAGTGGGTTTCTGAACTTGGAATGAACTAGCTATTGACCTGAACAAACTGAAACAAAGAAAATACTCTCTCTGCACCTGCAGAAGAGGCTATTGCTGTGAAAAGCTGGTTAATCACTTCAGCAAACGCTGGTTGCAGGTGCTTAGCCAGAGACTTCCAGCAGTTCAGGGTGCCTTTGTTGTTGTTTTTTGAAACGTGGGAGCAAACATATACTGTTTAATATTATTTTTGGTATTTTAAACTATTTAATAGATTATTTTAAGTTGAGGACTTAACATAGGTTCACAATTTCAAATTTAATTTGAAAAAAAAAATTTTTTTTAATAAGTAAACCTGTTGTGACAGGGTATTGGCTAGAAACCCTGAGCCAGACCTCTGTCACACCAGCTCCAATCAGAAAAGGGGAATTGGAGCTGGCTGAGTAAGTCCAGGCCTAAGTGGCAAACAGGGAACAGCTGCCAGACTCATTAACCAGGGGCTACATGAAGGCTGGCAGGAAGAAAGCGAGAAGCTAGGGAGTTAAAGGCCACTCTCCCCTGCTGGCTGCAAGCCTGACACTGTCTGTAGCTACAAGGTGGTGGGAAGAGCACAGGTGATTGCACCAAAGCAGAGGTTTCTGGCTGGTTTGTGGGTGAATAAGTGGCAGAAGATAAAGGGGTCCACCTGTACTCTGTTACACCTGTTTTTTTATTTACATTTTAAAAAATCTGATTTAAATACAAAATCTAATTTGATTTTTTTAAATCATTTATTTTTATTCACCCTGTACAGTCTTAACTACTATTGTCTCAAATAATATCTAAGATGACGAGAGCTGAAAGTGACTAGAGAAAAAATATTTTCTACCTTTTCAAGTTGACAGCACTTTGGGTATAATCATTTAGTGTGTTTCCCTACAGCTAACTTCTTTTGTTTGTGCAGGCCTTTCTCAGGGCGACAGGGAAGAGAAAAAAATAGATCCGAACTAGGAGAAGATGCTTGCAAAAAACACATCGTCACAGGAAGATTTTAGTAGGTATAGTCTCCAACACTACTTTTAAACTATTTTTTTAATGACTGATTTTCACGTCAACAGCATCTCTACTTAGCAGGACTAGAGAAATACACTTACCTGTGGTGACTCTGTCTTCACTGGGTGAGTGACAACAACTTGTGTAGAATCTAAGCTTTCATTTTAAAGATTTGTTCCTAGCCTGTATGCTTGCAAAGTTAACTTTCCAAATGTTAACTGAATGCAAATCAATTCAGCACTCTCTTTCTAAGTCTGCTAACAGCTTCACTGCCTCTGTTGCTGATACTACTCATAGCTTTTGTTTTCACTGCTGCTACTGGGAACCCCAATTTTTAAAAACTAGAATGCTATATGCTGGTACATAAACATAAAATTTTAGCTCTGCCTGGCTCTCACCAAACTATACTAACATAGTGATGGATTGTGAGGTTTTTTTTGTGATTAAACTTAATTTTTCATTCTAAAAATCAGATTTTTTTTCTCCCATAAGGAAAGCACTAAGAGCTCAATCATGCTGGCCTTGGGTGGATGGATGTGCAAGGTGGAAGGAAAAGAAAAGAAAAGGTGCAAAGCCTTCTGTCTTCCCCCCCTTTCATCCCAATGCAGGGGGCAAGCATATAACCTACATTAGCATTGTCACGGACACTAGGCCTTCTACATGTGCTGGGGTGGGTACATGACCCAGTGTTTTTCTACATTTTCAAATAGTGATTTCAATTACAACAGAATATAGTGTACAGTACTCTTTATATTTTTATTGCAAATATTTTCACTTAAAAATGATAAAAGAAACAGTACTTTTCAATTCACCTCATACAAGTACCGTAGTGCAATCTCTTTATCGTCAAATTTGACCTTACAAATATAGGAGTTTTTGTTACATAACTTCACTCAAAAACAAAACAATGTGAAACTTTAGAGCTAACAAGTCCACTCAGTCCTACTTCTTGTTCAACCAATCACTAAGACAAACAAGTTTGTTTACATTTACGGAACATAATGCTGCTCGCCTCTTATTTACCTCACCAAAAAGTAAGAACTGTCACATGGCACTTTTGTAGCTGGCATTGCAAGGTATTTATGTGCCAGATATGCTAAACATTCGTATGCCCCTTCATGATTTGGCCACCATTCCAGAGGACACGCTTCCATGCTGATGATACTCGTTAAAAAAAAAAAGTGTGTTAATTAAATTTGACTGAACTCCTTGGGGGAGAATTGTATGTCTCCTGGTCTGTTTTTTACCCTCATTCTGCCATTTATTTCATGTTATAGCAGTCTCGGATGATGACCCAGCACATGGTGTTCATTTTAAGAACACTTTCACTACAGATTTGACAAAACGCAAAGAAGGTACCTGTGATGAGGTTGGGACTCGCCACCTCAGCGCCTCCTGCTGTTCACTCTGGGAATTAACTCAGTTCATGCGGAGCACCCTCTGCCGGTGCTGTCCTGTCTGTCTCTCACCCGAGATTGGCATCTCAACCCGCGTTGCTCCCAGCTTGCAGCATCCTCTTCAGGACACTGCCCTCTGGCAGTGCCCACTGCTCCGGTCTCACCCCCTTCCAGGGGTTTGGTGTTATCAGTAGTCCTTCTCTTTGCCCAGGCCATAATGGCCAACCACACCCCAAAGTCTAACCCCTTTTGGCAAGGGTCTGGTGCAGTCCGTGATGGCCACTCCAAAGGGCCAGGTGGAAGTGCAAGGGGAAAGGGTGGGGGGAACCCAGGCCCGCCCTCTACTCTGGATCCTGACCCAGGGACCCTTTGGCGGCAGCCTTCCTGCCTTTCCTCCCTTTCTCTCCCTTTGTCCGTCTCTCTCCCTGGGCTGCTTCCCCTTCAGCCCCTTTGCACTGGCAAGGCCCTTTTTCTCAGGGCCCGCAGCCGCCCAGGTGGGAGTTCCCTTCTGCTCCCCCTGCCTGCCCAGCACTGCGCTGTCCCTGGTGCTAGTCTCTTCACGCAGGAGATGGACCTTCACCCTCTGAAGGCCTGGGAGAGACTGCCTGATCCCTTCCTGGGCAGCCTTTATATAGGGCCTAGCCTAGCCCTGATTGCCTGGCTGTAATACTGGCCCTAACTGGCTTTCTAACAGGCCCTCCCTGATTGGCTACCGCCCTGCACAGCTGCTCTGGCCTGTTGAAGCCCAATCTGGCATGGGAGTGGGGCACCGCCCACCACAATACCAATGTGAGATTTTTAAAGATAGCTACAGCACTCGACCCAAGATTTAAGAATCTGAAGTGACTTCCAAAATCTGATTGGAATGGGGTGTGGAGAATTCTTTTAGAGGTCTTAAAAGAACAACACTCTGATGTGAAAACTACAGAACCACTGAAAAAGAATCAACCTTCTGCTGGTGGCAACCGACTCAGATGAGGAAAATTAACATGTGTTGGTCTGCACTGCTTTGGATTGTTATCAAGTAGAACCTGTCATCAGCATGGATACATCCTCTGGAATGGTGGTTGAATCATGCAAAAAAATATTTAGCGCATCTGGCACGTAAATATCTTGCAACGCCGGCTACAACAGTGCCATGCAAACGCCTGTTCTCACTTTCAGGTGACGTTGTAAACAAGAAGCGGGCAGCATTATCTCCTGCAAATGTAAAGAAACTTGTTTGTCTTAGCAATTGGCTGAACAAGAAGTAGGACTGAGTGGACTTGTTACATTGTTTTGTTTTTGAGTGCAGGTTTTTTTTTGTACATAATTCTACATTTGTAAATTCAACTTTAATGATAAAGAGATTGCACTACAGTACTGCGATTAAGTGAATTGACAAATACTATTTCTTGTATTTTAATAGCGTAACTATTCGTAATAAATATAAAGTGACCACTTTACACTTTGTATTCTGTGTTGTAATTGAAATCAATATATTTGAAAATGTGGAAAACATCCAAACATATTTATATAAATAGTATTCTATTATTATGTAATAGTAAGATTCATCACATGATTAATTTTTTCAATAGTGTGATCAATTTTTTTTAATAGCTTGACAGCCCCAATTTTGATACATCTATCAGGTTGGCATGCAAATTCTTTGAGATTTTTGCTTTCAATAAAACTGTACGCACAGACTTCACCCAGCCACCTTGTGGGAATGCAGACAAAAAATAAGCTTGGAAACAGACAAAAAAGCAAAAATAGAGAGCATTACTAGCCTTACCAAGTATTTTACTGGCCCTCTCAGAGAAAAGAAACATTATTCAAAAGCCCATTATTATTAGTATTGTAGTAGTGCCAAGAGGGACAAACCAAAGACTGATGCATTACTGTGCTAGGCTATGGACCTACATATAACGAAAAGATGGTTTGTCCCCCAAAAAGCTTGTAAAATAGGATCCAAATCCTGTGAACACGTGCACACATGTAAAGAACCACTCACAGGCATAAAGTCTGTGTTTAAGTATTTGCACAACTGGGACCTAAGTTGATTATATTAGACTCAGAGCTAGCATTTGCAATAGCCTCTTATTCATCACTATTTCTCCATTTGTCAGTACAGAAACTATGTAAAATGAGTGAAATTATATGATCCTTACTCAACTCATGAAGTCAACAGGAGTTTTGATTAACACTAGCAGAGTTTTAGTTAAGCTGTTAATATACCTCCAACCCCATATTAGGGATCCCACAGAACAGAGACTCAGTCCACTGCTGGAAGGAACAGCTAATTTCTTATCGATGCTCCTATGCCTAGTATCCTACAGCGAGGGGGAGATGGACCTTTCAGTCTCTCCACAAGCCATTTTAACAGCTCATCATACAGCATGTTCCTAGTTTCAATAAGAAAAATAAATAATTTTCCATAACCAGGGACTTTTGTGCTACTCCATGTTGTCATTAAACAAATGGTCTATAGTAGTGATACTCAAACCTCTGTGGTTCAAGAGCCAAATTAGCAATCAACATTACACAAAAGAGCCATAGTCAAGTGAATTTGTTTCATTTGCCATAGTACTATAGATTCATGTTTAAACAGTATGACAGGGGAAATGTTTAGTTTAGTTGGTCAGTCATTTTGCTGCGAGAATTATAATTCTCGCAGCAAAATGACTGACCAAGTATTATTTTATGTACAATTGGCTAATAACATAGTAAAAGCATCCTGATTGGTTAATTAAATCACACAGTGTTTTAATATCATGTGCTGCAAAGAGCAGGGGAGACATTAAAGAGCCACTTGTGGCTTGTAAGCCTCAGTTTGAGTATCACTGGCCTACAGTCTAAATAGATGCAGAGAGAACACTCATAATGTGAGCGGAGTGTAAAATAACACAAGGATCTCTCCCTGAGTCTTCAAACTACCTGAGAGACGCATGAATTGCTCCTATTAATATCTCCTTAACAATGAAGTCTGAGGATACCTTAAAAGTCAACAATAACAAACAGCTAATCATTCAGCAAAAGCCATGGGTCATTAAATACCATGGCAGATATTAGAAGGGGACACAGCAGGGCAGCTATTTGGTGTCAAGGGTTGCCAACAGAGAGAGATGAGTAATGCAACTTTCCCTCCAAATTTAAAATAATCTGCACCTGCATAAAAGGAAAAGGGAGATGTATACTTTTCCTAATGCCAAAAACTTCAACAGCCTGCGGGACACCAAAGACCAAAACCATCTCCCAAAAAGCCCCAATTGTCCTCCAGCTAGTTGTCAATCCCTTAGTCTTCCTATCACATCTTCTGTAATTCATTCACTAGCAATCCAAAAATTTGCTGCATACTGGAAATTTAAAATTGAGGCAGCATACATTAAATTTATTTTCAAAATAAAGAATAGACAGAATATCATACTGATTGTACTGGACAAAGTGGGCCGTGGGATGATAGGAAAGGGAGAGGATACGTAGGACCACATACAAATCTAGGGTTCCAGCTGTATAATAGATTCACAATGCCACATGGAGCTTTGTGTATAACATATCACATGTAGTAGAAATACCTTAGGTAAGAGGCATGAGATTAATATGTAACTCATCATGGACATTACTTTAGAAATTACCAATGTATGGCTATACCATATTCATAAATAGATCTGTCATGCGATAAAATGCAGACAATTGGATTTTGTGCGGGAGCTGTGATAGATTTTCATGATAGTTTGGGGAGGCTGGCACAAGGGATTAGAACAGTGGATTTCAAACTTTTTTCTGGTGACCCAGCTGAAGAAAACTGTTGATGCCCACGACCCAACAGAGCTGGGGATGAGGGGTTTGGGATGTAGGAGGGGCTCGGGGCTGGGGCAGAGGATTGAGGTGCGGGGGTGAGGGAATAAGGGTTCAGGGTGTCAAAGGGGGCTCTGGGATGGGGCAGAGGGTTAGGGTGCAGGAGGGGGTCAGGGCTCTGGGCTGGGAGTGCAGCTGGGGATGAGGGGTTTGGGGTACATGAGGGGGCTCCAGGCTGGGGGTCGGGGCGCAGGCTTACTTCCAGCGGCTCCCGGTCAGTGGCGCAGTTGGGGTGCAGAGGCAGGCTTCCCGCCTGTCCTGGCACCGTGGACCATGTTGCACGCCAGAAGTGGCCAGCAGCCGGTCCGGCTCCTAGGTAGAAGCGTGCAAGCGGCTCTGCTCAGCTCTCACTCGCAGGCACCGCCCCCTCCAGCTCCCATTGGCTGGGAACCGGCCAATGGGAGTGTGGAGCCAGTGCTTGGGGCAGGGGCAGTGCACGGAGCCCCGTGGCCCCACACCACCTAGGAACCGGACCTGCTGCTGGCTGCTTCCTGCAGCGTGGTATCGGAACAGGTAGGAACTAGCCTGCTTTAGCTGGGCAGCACCACCAATGGGACTTTTAAGGTCCAGTTGGCAGTGCTGACCATAGTCACTGCAACCCAGTGCTTCCCATTCCGTGACCCAGTACTGGGTTGTGACCCACAGTTTGAAAACCCACTGGATTAGAAGATACAGTTAAAAAAACCACATACATACACAATGAAAAAATAAAGCCTATTTTTTCCAGCAATCAGCCTATTCTGAGGAGGTCATACCATCTCTTCCAACAGTGTCTCTGCTAGACATTGACAGTGTTTTGGCATCATATTGGTTGTGACAACAATAACTCTGAAGACTTAAGTAGCACTTGTGCTCAATGAATCATCTAAGGCTATCCTCTGTCTACAGTCCCCAGGGAAAATAACAAACACAGAAATCCTACAGGATTTAAGCCCTCCATAAAAATCTCCTTGAGAAAAGAGTGGAAGACCAACTTCAGCAGCAGGCACGGCCAAAGGTTCTTACTAGACGTCTCTCCCCCGGCCACAACTATTCATTTTACAACGTTTGAAGTGGACAGCGTAGTAGCCAGAGTTCCCTGCCCAACAAATGCCACCAGTCAGAGGCTGAGGTGGAACAAGAACAACAGGTTAGAGCACCATTCTCCTCAGAGTCAAGTTAAGTATCTTAAATTATTTATTTTTCACAAAAGACAAATGAAACAGGAGGCAAGGATGATTGTAGACACCATTGGCGTAACTGAGCTGGTTACCGAGAAGATGGCCTTTTTCCCCCTCTTAAATGTAAATGAAGAATTAAAATAAAGATTCTCAGAAGTTTTAGTAGAAGAAACAGTCTATGGAAAAGCATTATTTGTAGATACTGAGATGAAAGGGAAAAATAGTTCCTATAAAGAGCTGATAAAATGACATTAAAATAGCCCTTCATCACATAAACCTCCCAGAAAGGAAATCCAGTCAAGACTGCCACCGAGTATCTTTAATATCTATAAACTGCAAGCAAAAAGAACACCTCTATTTTTAGTCCTGACTGAGTTAAGTATTGATTTCAGTTTGTTTTATTCTGTTTTACTCTGTTGCTTTTCTCTTGTTGCTCACAAAAGTTATTTGCAGTTCCTACTCTTGTGTCCTAGATTTAGCATTACCACATACTCTCTTTTAAGACTGCAAACATTTGTGACATTCATGTGATTAAACTGAACTCATCTAGCTTGGAAGTTACATATATGGGCAGCATTTAGGGGAGAGACCCACTTTGGAGGTGTATCATGAAATAAAAATGCAAACAAATTGTCTTTTCTTTTTTTAAAACCATGTAACAAGTCCACTTTTATAAATCAGTTTTAAAAAACAACAGCATAAGCTCCTTACATAAACTAATCTAAACTGGAAAACCTGACAATATAAAATTCAGTTCCATTGAGAGTAGCCAGACTTCAAAGACAACAGCATCAGATCTAGTGAAAACATGTTTTTATGCTTGATGCTCAACAAAACTAAAACACATTATCCAGGCATGACTGACAGGATAAAATACAGAGAATTAATAGCACACTCAAAAACAACATTTTTGATTCACAAGTGGTAAGGCTGGTTAATCAATGGTTCTCGGTAATAGTTTAGTTTAATTTGCTTTCCTTTTAGCCACAATTCCCAATCTTCACCCTCGGAGTTTACACTGCAGCTTGTACAGACCACCAGCAGTACGTATGATGGATACTATAATGGCTGTGTTTTCTTACTACTGGTATGCTGCATAAAACTGAATTATTCTCTTTGTATATTAGTATTCCTGTTATGAAAAAGAATGTTTATACATGCTAGAAACTGAGTAAACAAACCAGACATATTACTATTGTCCATCAATAGTGTAAGGATAGTTTGCAAGGTTTCAAAGTACTGCTAAAGAATAGTGATGTTAAAATTAAATCAAAGCATTTTTCAGGCAAAATTCCAACAAGAAAATGTGAGTAGTGCACCAATAGTTGCACATAAGAGCTAGTTAAACCTCTGTAACTTGCAGAGGCTCTTTATTTTATTTGTTTGTTTACTGGTTGAAAAAAATAGGATTTCAGACTAAGTTTTTCCAACACTAACAGTTATATCTGTTTCAGAGTAACAGCCGTGTTACTCTGTATTCGCAAAAAGAAAAGGAGTACTTGTGGCACCTTAGAGACTAACCAATTTATTTGAGCATGAGCTTTCGTGAGCTACAGCTTACGCTCAAATAAATTGGTTAGTCTCTAAGGTGCCACAAGTACTCCTTTTCTTTTAGTTATATCTGTAATCATCACAGTCTGTTAAAAAGGTATTTATGGAAATGAGCTGCAGCATCTCAGCAACTTTAAAATATAAAAAAGTATTTCTGATTACCTTCACAGTTTCTGAGAACAGTTACTCAAAACCCCCATAGTAATCCATGACCTGCGATGAATAATGACTGAACTGCACAGTTCTACAACGCAACAGAGGGGATTTTGGTTAGCAGATGCTGCTCAGTTAAAATGTAAAGAGGCAGCGTCTACAACAATAGGTGAATTTGAACATTTCCATCAGGTGAAAATCTGTGCTGGTTATTGAGTTAGGGATGATTTGAGGATTAGCAGCACTTTGTAGGATTAGACTCTTAGGGCTCAATGCAACTCTGACTGACTTGAGGTGTGTCTTCACGACCAACGTTGAAGCGCTGCTGCAGCAGCGCTTTAACGTGGCTGTGTAGTTGGGGCACCAGCGCTGGGAGAGAGCTCGCCCAGCGCTGTAAAAAAAAAAAAAAAAAAAAAGCAAACCCCCCCTCCCCCCCCGTGGCGCTCCCAGCGCTGATGCACTGTCTACACTACCACTTTACAGTGCTGAAACTTGCATCTCTCGGGGGGGTATTTTTTTACACCCCTGAGCGAGAAAATTTCAGCGCTGTAAAGTGGCAGTGTAGACAAGGCCTTAAATGGATGTCAAGTCAGGGTCCCAGACATTAATTCACTTTGCCCATGCACAAAAACAACAGGCATGCATCTGGGAGACTAGCAACATTCCTACAGTATAGGAAAGAATTCTATTTTTCCTGCACACAGTTTAAACATCATACTACTCATCTGAATCATTAAATACTAGTTTATGAAAAGTAACTCATAGAACAGGTCCCTATTTATAACCAACCACCCCCCCAGTATTCTGGATTAAATAGTAAAGCTGCAATCTAATTTTGTTTCTGCTGCTATTTTATAATCATTTGAGATGCAGTTTACATAATCAAAGTCTTGCACTGAGTTTTCAGCTTTGGTATTCAAATCAAGGCCTTGTAGAATATTTCTTCTTCTCAATATGCCTATTTATCTATGCTCATTCACACACATACACACCCTTATATGAAGTCATATTTTATTGTCTGTCTGTAAGAAGTTGGTGTCTGATAGAGCTCTTCCCATTTCTCAAAATTATTTAATTATGGCTTATAATGGAACTATGAGCTAACATTGAAAAATGCTTATTAATATGTTCATAACTAAGCTTCTCTGAATACATATTTGATTAAGATATGTAGGTACACATTTGGGTAGGCATTATCTTCAGATATATACAACTGGAGCTCATCTCACTTGACTATCACACACACCATACTACTCTTTATTTTATATTTATTTTTAATCAAGAAAACCAGATACGGAAACTGTAGCTTTACTATATGGCTTTATTTATTTATTTGCTTTATTTTTTGTTCTTTTTAAACTCAAAATAACTCAAGAGAAAGATACCATAGCTTTTTTAACCTGGCTTCAACCATTGGAATCACAGCTAGCAATGACAAAACACTTATGAGAAAGCGTCCCCAAAACGCTTCTACAGGTTTTTTTCTTTAATCAGTTGTTTTGGATCACTGGCAGAAGTTAATAGAAAAAAAAAAGAATCAATCATGGAGTTTAAAAGGAAATTTACCAAAACGTTTACTTCCAAAGATACCATAAGCAGCAATAATTAGTTTCTCGGCTAAAACACTGATTGTCCAAACATCAACTAAACAATATAAATATGTACAGTTATAACAAGTTGCTGTTTGATTATATTCAGAAAGATAAGACAGTTACATTTACAGGGAATCATTATGGCTTTTAATCATAATTCTGGATAAACTGAACAACATATTAAAAGAATCTTAACTATCACAGAGCTTGTCTACACAGGGAACTCAGAAAAGTTAATAAAAGATGTTAATTTAAAGTGGATTGGTTAAACTGCTTTAAATCCTTGTGTGAGTGCTCTTATTCAGACTCCACTTTGGAAGTGGATTAAGCTGAACTGACAGCCATTTTAATTCTAAATAAACTCCCTTAACTCATGTGGACGTTAACTAATCCACTTTAAAATTACACCTTTACTTAATTCAGATTAATTTTTCTGTGTATTTTTGTAGATAAGCCCTACGATTTAGAGTTTAAGGCCAGAAGGGACCATTAGATCATTTAGTCTGACATTCTGTATATCTCAGGCCATTAAATTTTAACCCATTACCCCTGTAGTGAATGGAATAATTTCTGTTTGGCTAAAGCACATCTTCCAGAAAGGCATCCAGTCTTGATACGAAGACATCAAAACCAGGAGAATCCACAACTTCCCTTGCCAATGGTCAGTCACCCTCACTCTCCAGTTTGAATATGTCTGACTTCAACTTCCTACCATTGATTCTTGTTATGCCATTCTCCAATAGATTAAAGAGTCCTGTAGTAGCTGGTATTTTCTCCCTGTGATGTGCTTATACACTGTAATCAAGTCACCTCTCAATTTTCTTTTGATAAGCTAAACAGATTGAGCTGTTAAAGTCTCTTGAGCTAAGGCATTTTCTCCAGCCCCTGAAGCATTTTTGTGGCTCTTTTAAAAACCTGAATACCAGAACTAAATACAACATTTCAGTATCAGTCTCACCAATACCACATACAGCGGTAAAACCACCTCCCTATTCCTACTCGCTACTTTCCTGATATACAGTAAAAGCTGTGTTATCTGGCACTTTACCAACCAGAAAGCTCTATAAACTGGCATTTCTAATCTTCATTGAAAGTCTGGTTTGGCGCAGGGCCAGCAGGTTCCCTTCCTGGCTCTGAGTGGCTCCCCAGAAGCGGCGCCATGTCCCTGTTGCTCCTAGGTGGAGGAACGGCCATGGGGGCTCTGTGCACTGCCCCCGCCCTGCACCAAGTGCTGGCTCTGCAGCTCCCATTGACTGGGAACCACAGCCAATGGGAGCTGCGGGGGCAGAGCCTGCAGGCAGAGGCAGCATGCAGAGCCACCTAGCCGCACCTCTGCCTAGGAGCAGCAGGGATATGTCGCTGCTTGCAGAAAACCGCCCGAGGTGAGCGCCGCCTGGATATGGCGCCCCGCATGCCCTTCTGCACACCAACCCCCTGCCCCGAGCCCCCTCCTACATCTAAACTCCCTCCCAGAGCCTGCGCCCTGCACACACACCCCGCACCCCAGACCTGAGTCCCCTCCCACACCCAAACTCCCTTCCTCTTAGTTAACTAGAATTTTTGTCTGACCGGAACCCCCCATACACCTAATATGCCAGATAAAGCTTTTATTATACATAGAAGGATTGCATTCGTCCTTTTCCCCACAGCATCACTGGGAACTCATGTTGAATTGCTTGTCAACTATGACCTCTAAACCCTTCTCAGACACACTGCTTTCCAGGATACAGTCCCGTAATCTATAGCCAGCATTCCTCATTCAAAGATGTATAACTTTGCATTTGACTGCAACAACACACATTTTGTTTCAATCGGCCCATCCTACCCAGATCACTCTGTACAACTTCCCTGTCATTTTTTTAACATACCACTAATCTTTATGTCATCTGCAAATTTTATCACCAATGATTTTATATTAACTTCCAGATCACTGATGAAAAATGTTGAATAGAATCAGGATTAATACTGATCCCTGTAAAAACCCAACTAGAAAGACTCATATTCCACGATGATCGCCCATCATTTTTCTGAGATCTGTCAGTTAGCCAGTTTTTAATCCATTTAATTTTTTATAATCAGAAAAGCCACACAAAAGTCTAAGTCTATTACATCGATGTAGTTACATTTATCAACCAAACTTGCAATCTCATCAAAGAATGAAATCAGTTTTTTTTTACAAGACCTATTTTCAATAAAACTACGTTGACAGGCATTAATTATGTTCCCATCCTTTATTAACTGAATCCCATAGAAGCTTTTTCATTATTTTGCCCAGAATTGATGTCAGGCTAACCAGCCTATAGTTATCAAGGTCAAAAGTTGCTTTAAGTAGTTTGCATCAAATAATTAGCAAATCATGATACACGCTGCCAATTCATGTTTGTAGTGTGACATCTGCCATTGCTACCAGAGAGCAGGGTTTTTTCAAATTTTAAATCAAGCCACAAATATCTATGTTGGTCTGCAAACCTGTTCTTAGCCAGGAAGCAAAATTATTTTTTTTAAAGTTTTTTTTAATAAAACATACATTTTTTAGAATTGGGTGAAATCTTCAGACAAAAATTTTCTTTGCCAAAATATGCTGATTTGGGTCACTTGAAACATTTTGTGAATTTGATAACTCACCAAATGGTTTAATTGACAAAACAAACAACAAAATCTCCCAAAATCAAAATGTTTTGTTCTGGCCTTTAAAAATGAAGCATTTTGATTTTTTAATTCAGTACAACTTCATGTTTTGAGTTTTACTTCAATTTTATTTAAGAATTAATTTTTAAAAGGTTTTATTTAATCTGGAAGACTTTTTTAAAAACCACCACCACATTTTTGGTTTGCTGAAGATTTTTTTGTCATGGATCAACCTGAAATGAAATTTTGATTCAATTTTTTGGTATGGCCAGTGAACCAAAAAAAAAAAACCATTAAAAATCAGTTATTCCCACAGCTGTATTTTAAATAAAATTAAGAAAGTTAATGAAAAAAATTAATCCAAATTAAAAACTGAATTTTTATCCTGAATTTCAATGTGACTGAGCATCCATATCTCCCATTGACCTCCACAGGAGATGTGGGGATTTGACATCTTAATTTGGACTGTCATCTGAAGTGGAAAACAATCATGTTCTCCAAATGCTGTCACATTCAAGACACCATCACATCTGAATATTTAATAAATGTAATACCCTTCAAATCTTTTTTCCTCCTCTTTAACTGAGAACTGACTCAAACGCATTTTGCAATTCTGGGGAGTAAGAATATTGTGTGAAAATCAGAAGGATTTAGTACTCGAAAGGCTGTCTAAGGATTCGACAATTCCCTGCCACAAGGGTAAGATTTTACTGCAGAGTTAGTCCAGCTGATTGACACCCAGATTAGCCTAGCCTGAGTTTGAGCAGCTTCATTGCATGACCCTATTCAAATTACTGCATTCTCACAGGTGCTGCACCCCCCTGTATGTCACCAGGGCTTCTGGGGGTACATTCCATAGTTCTTTGTGCTGCAGTAAGCTGAGTTCGTCTATGATTCTTTCCCAGTGAATCATGGGAGAATTTGTCCATCCTTCTGGTCATTGGAGGAGGAGGAACTGTGGGAAGTCATTGGAGGACTGTTAGCACTTGAGTGATTTAGGACTGAGTCCTCACTGCTAAGTGAGCCTGCAAGTGGAACCTATTCTATAGCTTGCACCCACAACCAGATCGTTGAAAGCACCATTGAACTTGGGTGAGGTTTTACTGTGTGGACATGAGGGGAGCTGGGGGTAACACCCAACTAAAAGCTGGGGCTAACTCTATGAAGACTTATACCATGGACGGTGCAGGACCAAGGCTGCTCCCTCAAACACAGGCCAGAAGTTAAGAGCGCAAAAGGAGAGTTCAACTGTTTCCTATTACTATCTGGTGATCTGTTTGGCCAACAGTACTGAATGGGACTGAATAGCCCACAGGATGCACCTTGCTCTTCTCCTCCAGAGCAGGGATGGATTAACTCTCCTGCGGGCCTGGGGCTATTAGATTTTGTGATCCTGTATAAAAGTCTTTTTCCCAATTTAAAACAAAATGATCACAATTATGGCATCGAGGCTATTAACGCTATACTAAACTTGCCTTTTAATTTACATAAAGCCGTCCTGTGGTTACATTTCAGTCTTAAAACATGTAGACTATAGTTAATTCAGAATAGCCTACTCCTTACCTTAGAACAGCTGTTATATTAATTTCTTTCTGGGAGAAAGTTTGGGTGCAGGAGGGGGCTCCAGGCTGGGGCAGAGTGTTGGGATGCAGGAGAGGGTGAGGGGTGCGGGCTCTGGGAAGGAATCTGGTGCAGGAGGGGATTCTGACCTGGGGCAGGGAGGTGGGGTGCAGGAGGGGGTGAGAGCTGCTGGCTCCGGCCGGGAGGCGCTTACCACAGGTGGGTCCTGGCCGGCAGCGCAGCAGGGCTGAGGCAGACTGCCAGCCTGCCGTGGCCCCATGCCGCTCTGGAAGTAGCCGACTGCTTTGCGCCCCCGCAGGGAGGGGGACAGCGTGTCTCCGTGTGCTGCCTGTGCCCATAAGTGCCGCCCCCGCAGCTCCCATTGGCCGGGAACCAGCCAATGGGAGCTGCGAGGACGGTGCTGGGGGTGGGGGTAGTGCGCGGACCCACCTGCCCCCCCCGCCACCAGGGGCCACAGAGACGTGTCAGCAGCTGGCCACTTCCAAGAGGCCATGGCATGCAGGCAGCCTGCCTGAGCCATGCTGCGCCGCTGGACTTTTAGCGGCCCGGAGATCGTGATCGACAGGCAGAGGCTCCAGGATTGACCAGTCGATCACGATCGACAGGTTGGTGACCACTGAATTGTATATAATTATGGATTTATTTTTGCGGGGCCCTCCCTTAGCCTGGGGCCCTGGGCTGCAGCCCCTAAAGCCCCTGCGTTAATCCGGCCCTGTTCCAGAGGGTCACTGTGGCAAGGGACCTCTGAGAGGGGTAAGAGGGAGCAGGGCAGGAAAAAAAAAAAAAAACAGGGAAGGAAGAATTCTGTGGGACAGATGCAGAAGACACTCAGCATGTTTAAACTCTAACAACCACCATTCAACTGGCTTAAATAACTAAAACAAAAAAATCCCAAGGAGGTCTTCCTTGATTAGGAACAGAGTGAAAAACATTCAGATATTATTAACAGTAATTTGTTTCATAGCAGAAAAAAAACCAGAAGTGAATTCTTACCTCCTTCTCTATTTTGAGCAGCTTCTTTACAGCCACCTCTTTGTCCTGTGATATCCATCGGGCTCGATAAACGCTCCCAAAACTCCCTCCACCACAGCTTTCAAAGAACTGCAAGTCATCAAATTTAATTTGCACAAATGAAGCACTGAGAGACGACATCTCATAATGACAAAATATACCACAACAAAATCTGTAAGGAGAAAAAGTCTAATTAATACGTCTGTTCCACAGAATTATTACACTCCTAACCATGCTTTAGATATCATAAAGCAAGAACCGATTGCCATAAACAAGTTACAGCAAAAACCAGTGAACAGATTAAAGAGAAAATAAAGTTAAGAAACTCACATGCCAATAGCCTATGCAAACATTTTATAGAGTTTGTCCAGACTCTGAGAAGCAGCTGTTTGCAGAGAAATGGTTAGAAATTTTCCTTGGATTTAGTGATGTTTCCTGCACACACTGGAGCAGCACTGCAAAAGGCTAGTGCGTCAACAGGTCCCCTAACATGAAGCACACTGACAAACGGGAAATGCACTTTCAGCTGGAGCTTGCATAGGAGTTCTGGAATCTGGAGCATGCAATCTCTCCATGTTGTGTGATCACTTCACAGAAAATATACATAGCCTAAGCAACTGAACATTCTGGCAGGAGTGCGATGTAAGCCTGAGGCCCATGTACTCTTCTCCGCACGCTGAGAAAGGTAGAAAGACATGGAAAAAGATGGCCAAAATAAAAATCTCTTCCCAAAGTAACTCAGTTATGCTTGAATGTTATAACAAAGCATAAGTGGAAAATAATTTCTCAGTTTTAATATGTGAAATCCTGAGCATACTGCCAAGAATGGATTTTACAGTTTTAAGAGATCATACCATATTTGTTGTCAGAGGAACAGAATGTCCTTCCAGTAGATTATTAGTGATAAATCCTATGGCTGTAGTAGATTTTTTAAAATGTTATTATCACCTAAGTGAGTGGCTGATCACTCACAGCCATCACATTTGTGGATTAATTTTGAATCTATTTTTATAGTGTTGTAAACTAAAAAGGTTTTGATCCTCAGTGGCGCTGCCAAGCATGTGGGATCCTGCAGTTCTTGCAAGGTTTCTATAAGATGATTTGTCAGAGGCTTGTCTACACACAAACTTGCACCAGTTTAATTTGCCCTGATTTATCTAAACCAGTTTAAATCCTCTGTGGAAAATTGTATTTCAGTTTAAGAGTGGTTTATTTTGATTTAGGTTAAACCAGTTCCTAATTAACTTCAGCTAAACCAAAATAAGTGTGTCCAGGCAGCCTCTGCACCAATTAAAATTACACCATGAGTTAAACCAGTGCAACTCTGTGTTTAAATAAGCCCTTATGTTTTCTATAGTACTCCTCAACACAGGATCTAAGCATTGTGTACTGTCTGGGGCCTGGACTATCTTCTAGGTTACATGTCTGAATAGCGCCAAGCACAAACATCACTGATTGGGGTTCCTAGGCTCTACTGTAATACTAAAAAAATGATTATGGTTCCCCTCCCCAAGATTTCAATGCGACTGTGCTATGGATTTTAGATTACAGCTGACTAGAAATCCAGTTTCAGTCACTATTTGGTTACTGCAGGTCTCCAGCTGTGAAGCAGCAACTCGTTCTTTAAACATTGCCTAGGACTACCTGCAATGTCTTCTCGGTTTTCTTGCTTATTTTTAAACATTTTGATTATCCACTGACAAAGTCCTATAAGGCTGAAAGCATTGGTTGACTATTTACTCCATGATGCAAGATACAACATAATACTTTTATCGAAGGCATTTTTTTCGAGAGGCAAATTTAGGACACAGAATTTAGAGACAAACATAGTTTATCTCCCAGACCATCTGTGAGGGAATATGGGTTCTTTTTCTTACCAAACCCTCTGAGCTGAAGTGAACTGTTGCTGGTGTGTTGTGAGCTGGGATGAATCTTAATTATGTGGCAACCTTTGTTGGTTGCTTCCCTACGCAGGTCTAGTGTTGTTATTGCATTTACTTTGGTGTTTATTAATCTTATGTGGCTCAAATCCTTTGAAACTGTGCTGTATATAGATGAAATTTAAAAAAGAAAACTTTTGGGAACAGAGATTGGTCAACCTTCCCAACATTCCAGCCTCTTTTTGGATAAACTCAATTTTATTTTCCTGCTTCTTTGCCATCAGCCCCTTATTTCCTTGTGGCCAGAAACTGCCCATTTGTGCTCTTCCCTTCAATAGATTTCACAGCTAATTATTATTGTTTATGCAGTACTACAGGTATACATGGTGCTTTATAGGCAAATGAAAAGACAAGCTCCCTACCCTGAGGACTTACATCATAAAGCCACAGTCTTGCAAACACTGATGCACCTACTTAACTTCACTCACTTGAGTAGTCTCACTATAGACAATGGAATTATTAATTGCAGTAAAGCTACTTGCGTGCTGTCATAAATATAAAGGGAAGCGTAATCACCTTTAAAATCCCTCCTGGCCAGAGGAAAAATACTTTCACCTGTAAAGGGTTAAGAAGCTAAAGGTAACGTCGCTGGCACCTGACCAAAATGACCAATGAGGAGACAAGATACTTTCAAAAGCTGGGAGGAGGGAGAAAAACAAAGGGTCTGTGTCTGTCTGTGCGATGCCTTTGCCAGGACAGAACAGGAATGGAGTCTTAGAACTTAGTAAGTAATCTAGCTAGGTATGTGTTAGATTATGATTTCTTTAAATGGCTGAGAAAATAGCTGTGCTGAACAGAATGAATATTCCTGTCTGTGTGTCTTTTTTGTAACTTAAGGTTTTGCCTAGAGGGATTCTCTATGTTTTGAATCTAACTACCCTGTAAGGTATTTACCATCCTGATTTTACAGAGGTGATTCTTTTTTTACTTCTATTAAAAGTCTTCTTGTAAGAAAACTGAATGCTTTTTCATTATTCTAAGATCCAAGGGTTTGGGTCTGTGGTCACCTATGCAAATTGGTGAGGATTTTTACCAAACCTTCCCCAGGAAGTGGGGTGCAAGGGTTAGGGGGATTTTGGGGGGAAAGACGTTTCCAAACTACGTTTTCTCAGGAACCCAGATAAAGTTTGGTGGTGGCAGTGGAAGTCCAAGGGCAAAGGGTAAAATAGTTTGTACCTTGGGGAAGTTTTAACCTAAGCTGGTAAAAGTAAGCTTAGGAAGTTTTCATGCAGGTCCCCACATCTGTACCCTAGAGTTCAGAATGGGGAAGGAACCTTGACACGTGCATAAATGTATATAGGATTGGACCATAAATTAGACAGAGAATCGTAAACAGGTGATGAAAAGTGGTTGAGCTGGAGATGACAGAAGGAACAGAAACAAAGGCAAAGGGAAAATGCTCTTGGGGGAACAGGTAAACTATTTCCTGTATTCACCATTTGCATTAATAGCTGTCAGAGCTACCTAATTATTTTAAATTATTGTAGAACCTACAGATCCCATAACCCATACACACAGAATAAGTTACCCACACAGCTTCTCAAAAAATTTACTAGCACAGAGCAAGATCTTATACTATTAAGATTTTGCTATTTAGACAAAATATACCTCTCAACATTTACTAGTACATCACAAAGGATAAATAAAACTGAATCACAGTTGTCACATAACTGAACAATGTACATTTTGTGATGCTTTTCATTCCCCTTTGTTCACTCACTCACTAATTCCCAAAATCCACAATAGGTCTTTCCCCATCAATGAAAATGTCTAAAAGTTATTTTATGTCTCCCTAACTTTACTCCTTTCCAATGCAAACAGTTTATCTGCTACTGTCTACAAGCCTAGAGACATCTGAGTCACTGGCATACTATATCATTAAGACATTTTAAAGATGACACACTGGTTCATACTGCATTCTTCAAAATATATTTTCCAATGAGCTCATGGGAGATGTATGCAGGTAACTGCTATTAATACAGGTATCTGTAATTAATGCCAACATGAGTTATGCACAGTCGCCCTCTTCTGGATGAGAGAATAGACCTATTTGACTGTTATTTCATATCTACAGTATAGCTACAAAACAGCTAATCGTCAACTGGAAAGATTAATCCCTTTGTTTTGTGGGAGAAAACAATTGTTTGGGTGTATCTGTTACTACTATATGAGTATTACACGTCATTATTAATTAACTTGTTGTCGTGTTTTAAGAGATACTTTACAATTGTGTGCCAAATCTGGGTTTATACAGTGGATCAACAGAAAATTCTTATAGTTCGTTAGGCCCCAGACTGAGTTTTTATACTTCTACTCCAAAACAAGTGCTTCACTCTTCTACTCTTGAGCACTGCATTTTCAGATCTTTTCAGACAAGAGCATCTTTCATTGTAACAGTTTTCTGTTTTGCTTCTTTCAAAAAGAACTACCACAATAGCCTGAAACTTTGTACTCCACACAGTTCTATCATTCTAGCTGTTATTGTACTATAGCGGTGGGGGAAACTATGTTAATTGGCTTTGTTGTCTATGAAGCGAAGCTGTGGCAGCTCAGTAATACTGTGAATTGTAAGTATTTGAAGTAATGGTTCAGTCATTTTCTCTCTCTCTCTCAGGTATTTCTAAAGAACCTATCACCTTATGAAAATAAAGAGTTTTCCTTTCTTGAACTTCAATTTTGATTTCTATCAGTTAACATGAGCTGGAAGTAATACAACCCAAGAACTGAAGCCATCTTCTCTTTTGAAAGTTATTTTTTTCCCTCCTTACAGCAATTTCTGCAGCGATCTTAGAAATTGTTGACTTTTGCACCAAAGAGAAGAGGATCTAAGGAACATTCTGTTGCACTTTAGATTTCTATTTTAATTCAGTAACTAGCAGTCTGTTATTGTATGTCGCTTTGTATCCAAATTGTTCGGCAACAGCATGATCAGCTCAATACAGTAATAAATTCTCAGCATGCTTAACACCATCTGATAGCTAGCCACTGTTGTCCACATTTAACTATGGGCCTCATTCACTTCTAAGTAGGAATAACCAACCTATGAAAGACAGCTCTGTTTTGAAACTCAGAATTTCCTCCAAATTCTTCCATTGGGAATGGAGGCACAAAGGATGGTTTGCTCTCTCCCATGTTCCCTTAACACACGGATCTTGTGGAATCCACAGAAGACGAAAGACACCCGCCAGATGCCCTCTGCCTTCACTCTGTCATCGAGTCTCACTAGCTTCTACAAAGAGAAGTTTCCTGGAGTTGGATCTTCTCTAATGAATGAGGGAGTCCTGTAGCACTGAATAGGAAAAACAGTGCAAATTAATTCTGTCTCAGTGTGTTTCACTGTTAGAGAATGGAACCTGATGAAGCCCACCCACTTCCCCTGTCTCTCCAACTCTGCAAAAGGGCTTGGGGAAATGGGGAAATGCTAGAGAGGCAGAACTCCCCTCTTCGGTATGTGCATAGGGAAGCACAGAGCCCTAATATTTTATCAGTTACTATTTATATTGTAGATCGAGTTGCCACTGATGGTTTAAATGTGAGAGACACAAAAAGGAACAGGATTAGCACAACTTGCACAATATGTCTGTGTCCCAATATACTGGTGTTAGATTTGTGTGCATTTATAAAACAGAGTACTGAATCTGTCCTGTTGCACACATCCCTGGAGCTATTTTAATATTCAATTGTTTGGATTACTTCTAGCAATCCCATTGCAAATCATCATAGCGAGCTACTAAATTATTCACTCCCCTCACCGCACTTTCTGATTTTGTAACATGGTCAAAGTAGTTTTCAGTGTTTTTTTGGGGTCACATACTGCCAACACTTTGCCAATAAAGTAGGACTACATTTGTACTAGCTTAAAATACACAGTAGCATGTGCCAAGTTTCCTTATTTGGCAAAACAGTTCCTTGGCTTTCAAGATCTTTGGCCATCCATTTTTAGACCATCCTCAAGTCTGATACTCTGATACTGTCTCTAGTCCTAGAAGAGGTCAAATATATTCCATTCAATAGCAAAATTTAAAAATTAAAATAAAAACATAAAAAGGAGTTGTCCATTGCCTTGTCTGACTGGAAAAGGGGCAAGGAATCACTGTGGTAATCTGTTATTACAATTATGTAATTTATGTAAGATTACATTTATGTAATCTTCATTACATAAAGAAATAAATAATGCAGGAGAAACTCTGTATATAAAACAGAGCCATCATCACCCCATTGTTTATGATAAAAATTAAAAGGATAAGATGTAAATTCCATGCAATGTTCTAAAATAAACATTTTGCTAACCTTTCTCTAATTCTTACAATAAATTAAGACAAAATCAACACTGTGCACACCTTTATCACATGATTAATTATAGTTCTACCATCTCATGTGTCTGAAAACTAAGGAATTATAAAACCTCTGTAATTTATTTCTAATTTTGTCTGAATAGCTGAAGTTTATATATCTGTTAGTTTCAGAGAATGATCACACAATTTAGTGCTCAGTTTAAATGACTCAAAACTATTCTATTTTAGATCTATATTGCATTGCATGTGGAGATTTAAGACTCTTCATGTTTCATTTTAAACAGAAAATATACACTCAGAGATACTAAGTCACTTGCACCATTTTAGTTACTTTACACTATTATTTCCCAACACTGTATTCAACAATGTACACAACATGGGTAAGGAGTTTACAATACAAGGCTTTGATTCTGCAGTCAGATCTGTGGAGCCATGGGCCTCCACACAGGCATCAGCATATCTGATTCCAGGATCAATGTCTACATACTTTGTCAGGGTCTTAATTTGTTTAGCTTCATTAGTCTCAAGAAGCCTGATCCTACTCTCACTAAATTCAACCATGCAGGACTGGGCCCTAAAGATGATTCCAAATCACCACCCCACCGAGCTACATCTGTCCCAGTTAATCCAGTATTTGCAAATTAGTTCTGCTTCTGAATTAAAAAATTAAATATCCATTGTATACTGATGGTTAACCACTGAACCTCTACAAGAATCATGCTGGATGGAGGGTTTATGGAAGAAATATAAAAATAAAGTCATATTCGAGGCAAGAAACATTACAGATGTAGAAATACCACAGCACAGAAACAAAAAGACAAGAAGAATATATTGCTTTGCTGGGGGGTGGGGGGAGATGAAGGTTAAGTTCAAGTGTTCAAACTGAGGGAGTGCAAAATGCTAGGAAAAGGCAGCGTGTGTTCAATGTGTATATAAAATGAATTCACTTGAAATCTCATTTAAAAAGGGGAGAAAAAAGGAGAACTTTCTCTTTGTTAAATGTTAACTGTCCAAGTCCTACATATAATCAGAAATAAATATTATTTTTAAAGGTGAATTTCTTATTCTGAATGGTTTGTTATATCAGGGTATCCTAGCACACACTCTCTCTCTGCCACTCACAAAACATTAATAGGACCTAACACTTATAATGTAAGCCATTACACTTTAATTCAGTTCTGGGGAACTATATATGTGCCCTTACCAAAAGCAAAACCAAAACCAAATGCAAGGTTTTTGTTTTTCAAAGAAATTGGCCTCCCTGGATGCTGAGCAGAGGACTCAGCTCCAAGGAGGAAAGGTCAGGTCACATACTGGCATACAAAAATATCTCCAAGGACTTTCAAAGTTGCTATGGCTTAGAGGGGGGGACATGTCAGAACAAGAAGAGGAAAGAGCAAATGGCATCCTTGTGCAGAACTCTGATTTCAGTTGAAATCAGGGGTCAGTGGAGTTGCACTGATTTACACGGTGCAACTGAGATCATAAGCAGGACCAGCGGCCAGTCAGAAGGAAGCAATCATACAAAAGTTAACTGTGTGTGACTGAATGCCAGGCTTGCAGGGGAAGCGTAGCTCTTGCCTCCCTTGCTCTGACTGCCAATGCTGAAAGTTACAGGGGAGCAGGGCTGGAGTTTTGTTCGTTCCTGGCATGGGCTGGGCTGGGCTAGAGCCGCAAACCCGCCAGGGCAGCGCTCTCCCGCCCCCGGGCCCTCCCCAGGGGAAGGGTGGGCTCGGGACAAAACCGCAACCCCAGGGGCGGAACTGAGGCAGCTTGACCCCAGCCCTCCGCTGGCGCAGTGAAGCCGCGGCTCGTCACCGCGCGGGTCAGGGAGCTGGCTCCTGAGGGGCGGCTGTGCCCGGAGGCCCGCCGAGCGTCCCGGGCGGATCCGTGGGAGGTGCCGCGGCCAGGGGCTCCCCGCCGCCAAAGAGCGCACGGCTCCGGCCCCCTGCCGGGAGCAGCCCGCGGCGCTCTCCTCTCCCTACCTTCTCCCCGGGAGCCCGGGCCGGCGCGAACAACTCACCTGGGCGCTTGCGGGGAGGCTGGAACCGGCGTGACCGCGTCTGCCGGCGGGGTGTCTCCCACGCTTCCGGTTCGAGTCCAGGAGTCAGCCACACACCCCGCCTCCGTGCAGCCAGCCAGCCGGCACCACCCCGCGCGCTGCCCCAGCGGGCAGGGGGCCCGGGCACCACGCCTGTCACACAGCGAAGGCCCTCAAGCGAGGAGCTAAGTCCCCCCCCGCAAGCCCAGCCCTGAAATGAGAGACACCGAACTGTGGGGCAGAGACAAAATGGGAGCGGGAGAGAATCCTCCACATGCAGGGTGCGGCCAAGCAACAGGACGGGGAAGTTTCAAAGCGGACAGGTCTTTAGCTGTCCCAGACTTGAGCCTTGTTTTCAAAATGACTGGTTCCCTGGAGTTAAATAGAGCTGAGGAAAATAAGGAACCCGCACTCTGGCAAGTAACCTGTACAAGCCCAGGAAGAAGTTGAGAAGCGATGTGCTGAAGACGCAAAAACTAACAGTGACTTTGGTTTAAAGTCCATCAGAAGCAGGAAGCCTGCCAAACAGGCAGTGTGGACAACAAAGGTGCTAAAGCAGTACTCTAGGACGACAAGCCCGTTGCACCGGTCTTCACTACAAGGCTGCACAGGGCAGATACCCACATCAGAGGTATTGTTTTTGGGTCACAAATAGGAAGTACTGTCCCAAATAGTAGAGGTTTTAGAACAAATTGATAAGCCAACCAAAATAAGACACCAGGGCCAGATGGTATTAACCGCAAGTGCTGAAGAATGCAAATATGAAATAGCAGAACTGCTAACTATAGTATGTAACCTAGCACTGAAATCAGCCTCTGTACCAGATCTCTGGATCGTAGCTAATGTAACACTGATTTTTTAAAAAGGATTCCAGAGGAGATCCTGTCAGTTACGGGCCAGTGAGCATAACTTCAGTACTGGGGAAACTGATAGAACCTATAGTAAAGAACAAAATTATCAGAATTGAGGAAGAGTTGAGATGGCTTTTGTAAAGGGAAATTGGGCCTCACCAATCTTATCAGAAATATTTGTGAGAGTCAACTAGCATGTGAATAACAGTGATCCAGTTGATATACTGTACTTGAATTTTCAGAAAGTCTTTGATAAAGTCCTCACAAAAGGCTCTTAAAGAAACTAAAGGTCCATCAGACAGGATAGAAGGTCCTCTAACGCAGTGCTACTCAAAGTGGTGGTCCAGTCTGAGAGCCATCGGCTGCCGGTCTGCGCGCACATTGGAAAAAAGAATTGCCGGTCCCCCACATCAGATAGCTTGAGAAGCACTGCTCTAATGGATCAGTAACAGGTTGAAAGGTAGGAAACAGGTAGGAATAAATAGTTTTCACAATGGAGAGAGGTGAGTCGTCGGGTCTCCCAAGGATCTGTAGTGGGAACTGTGCTGTTCACAGGACTGGCTTTAGGCACCAGCAAAGCAAGCACATGCTTGGGGTGGCACAATTCCAGGGGCGGCATTCCAGCCATCCCTTTTTTTTTTCGGCTTGGGCAATTGCGCTCTCGAAGCTTGGGGCAGCAAATTTTTTGCTTGGGGCGGCAAAAAACCTAGAGCTGGCTCTGGCTGTTCAATATATTTCCTAATGATCTGGAAAAGGGGGTCAACAATGAAATAGCAAAGCTTGCAGATGATACAAAATTATTCAAGATAATTAAGTCCAAAGCAGACAAGGAGGAGTTACAGGGAGATCTCACAAAAGTGGATGACTGGGCAATAAAATGGCAGATGAAATTCAGTGTTGATAAATGCAAATTAATGCACATTTGAAAAAATAATCCCAACTGTACATATATAATGATTGTTTCTAAATTAGCTGTTCCCACTCAGAAAGGATCTTGGAGTCACAATAGATAGTTTTCCGAAAAGTTCCACTCAGTGTGCAGCTGCAGTCAAAATGCTAACATTATGTTAGAAAAGGGATAGAAAATAAAACAGAAAATATAATGCCACTATCTAAACCTATGGTGTGCCCTCACCTTGAATACTGTGTCCAGTTCTGGTTATCCCATCTCAGAATCAAGATAGTGGAACTGGACATGGTTCAGACAATATGATCCAGGGTATTAAATGGTGTCCATCTGAGGAGAGACTAAAAATATTAGGATTATTTATTTTAGAAATGAGAAAACTAAAAGGTGATATGACAGGTCTATAAATCATGAGTGGTGTAAAAAAGTGAATAGAAAAGTGTTTGTGTTCCCTTTCCTACAATAGAAAAATGAGGGGCCATCCAATGAAATTAATAGGCAGCAGGTCTAATAAAAAAAGTACTTTTTTTACACAATACACAACTAACCTGTGGAACGCATTGCCACAGGATGTTGTGATTGCTAAAAGTATAACTAGGTTCAAAAAAGAACTGGATAAATTAATGGAGGGTAGGTCAATCAATGACTATTAGCCAAGATGGTCAGGAATGCCATCCCATCTCAGGGCAACTCTTACTATGGATCCCTCTATAATTGCTCTGTTCTGTACACTCTTTCTGAAACTCTGCCATGGGCCACTGTCAGAGACAAGATACTGGGCAAGATGGATCATGGTCTAACCCAGTACGGCAGATTTTGTATTTCTATGCAGTCAAGCACATCTATTATCCATCCCTCTGGCCAGGACAATTTATCCTTTCATTGATATAAACGTTAAATAAGAGGAAACTGAGCTGAAAACACTTAAGGTTGTGAATGAAGATCAAGTTCCTATTATTCAAGTTTATAACTTATCATTCATATTATCAATTTTCGCTTTCCTGTACAGCAGCTGCACATGTTTAAAAAACACCTTATACTATGGACTGAATACTACAGAGAAACTATAGGTAAAATTTGTTTTACAGTTACAGCTTACGTTGCATTCAGCCTCCTAATGTCCTCTCTACACAAAGCACAGAAATGAACATACAAATTTGGTCAGCTGTCTGCACGTGCTGTTTGGCTCAGAAAAACATAGTTTTTCTCAATTAACAATAAATGGGAAACTTTATTGCAAATTGATATTAAGCTGTCACATTTCTAAGGAGGTGACAAAAGAGTTTGAAGCAAAGAAAATTGTTTCCAGTCAGGAATTGCATTAAGTGGGTGTGAGTGTACCAGAGGGAAGGAAGGTGTGGCCATTAAGGCATGGGACTAGGATTCCGGAGTTCTGTATTCCAGTCCTTGGTTTGCCTCAGACTTCCTGTGGAACTTTAGGTGAGTCACAAAAGGCCTGATCCAAAGGTGCTGAACATTCACAGCTCCCATTAAAGTTATTGGGAACTGAGAATGCTCAGCACCTCTGAAAATCAGTTAATGGGATAGCAATCCTTAGAAGAAGTGTTGAAAGGCTAAATGAATTAAAGATGATGAGGCATTTAGACACCACAGTACATGTAGATCAGTATGGGACAGAGGCAAATTGGAACTAAAATGAGGGCCAGTCCAAAGGCTCCTCCTGATTGTGTGAGCCCACAAATACATCATATTGTGTTTGGTTCAAATTCTATTACAAGGAAGATGAAAACACATGAAATAAAATGTTTGTTCATCTTTCCCTCCTTTTACCCCTTCACACTCATTAGAGCTGTTGCCGAAAGCTATAGTTACAGTTCCAGCTCATACTGTAGCATAGATTTTAAGTAATGTACAAACATTTTTCTCTATATTATGCAAGAACAATATGAAAATAGCATCATATTTGAAATAACGAGATTGTCTGAAACCACAGTGGTAAAGCTTGTGATGAAACTTGTGAGAGCTGGGGACAAAGCATGCCTGTGGAACAATCTTCAAGAGCAGATCAGATGAATCCATCTTTAGGAGACCTGCAAAGCCTTCCTCTTTGAGAAAGCCTTTCCACAATGAGTGACAGTACAAATACCTCCTTATGTACCCAGCTCACACCCCATAACAAACAAACAAACATACCCTACCCCAAGAAGAGTTTTGACCCTGAAAAGTGCCAAAGGGTATGTCTATGCTGCAATATAAGCCCTGGCTCAGACTCAGGCTTGAGGCCAAATCCCGCTTCTGTCTGCATGCAATTCTGTCTGACTCAGGCCCAGGACCTTGGGGTGGGGTTCAAACCTAGGTCCCACTAGGATTCAGGCCCACATTCCATCATTCTGCAGTGTGGATGCAGCTCAGGCCTGGGGCCCCCAACTCCGGCCCTGAGAGTCCACCAATCTGTTCTTTGTCCTCTCTATCCCAAGAGAAGCAATCATCTCCCAGAAAATGGAAGCTCCGTTCCTTATTCATGTACAGCAGCTCAGCATTTAACCTTTCCATTTTATTCTGATTGCTGAGCTGCAAACACAGTGAACCTTCTGCATTTGCCATGGCCACCAACTGGAAGAAGTCCTTTGCCAAACTGGCTGCTTCCTGGTCATGGGACCTCAGCAGATTTTGGTAAGAGTTCCAGGAACAACCACATGTACCAGGAGATAGGAAAGAGGCTGGTGGCACTGGAGATTCTCCAGACTGATGACCAGTGCAGGGAGAGGATAAAGCTGATCAAGACCAACTACCGGAAAGCCAGGGATGAGAATCACGCCTCTGGGAGCTCACCGTCATCCTGACCCTTTCAGAAGGAGTTTGGATGCTGGATACTGAATGGAGCAGAGCCAATAGTGCCTCATGATGGTCTGGTTAGGCAGGATGGCAACCTTCCGCCCCCAAATCCAGTATAGGACTGGAGGGGAGCCCGAAGGCACCAGATCAGGCTAGCCAGGTAACTCTAGTATTGGAACCGGTCTCCAAGTAGGCTTTACCGCTGAAGCAGATGCAGCACATCCTGGGTTTTTACTCGGAGGAGCTTTTTGATGCCCCACCCAAGGAGCAGCCTGCAACAGAACTGACAGCAGAAATGGAAGGGACAGAACTTTATTAGAAACTTGCACATTCTTGCTAAGATGTGCCAGGGTGTTAAAAATAAGAGCCTCATATTGCCTTCCCTGTTAGTACACCACTCCCTACTAACACAGCAATGTAACAAGCCGCCAGCAAACAGCTGGCAGGAGGTTGAAATGTAGTCCATTTACAAACACAGTCCATGTAAGCTAAATGTAGTCTATAATGTGACAAATCATTTGTCCGAAATATGGCTGGGGAGTTGTATGCTGTCCAGAAATGTGTTGGGGATGGTGGTGGTATGGCTGTGGAGTTCTTTACAAGTCTGTATTAGCATGTGTGCTTGCATGCAGTCATACAAGGCTGTATCAAAAGCCATGGGGAGACAGGAAATCCATGCAGATGCTAACACAGCATCCTGTTGATTGCCCCATGAATTTTGCCCAATCCTGGGTGATGATAACTGCAAACTTTTCCTATAGCAGGAACTCCAGATAGACAGTCACATTTCAGGGAAGAAAAGGAGTCCTTGTGGCACCTTAGAGACTAACCAATTTATTTGAGCATGAGCTTTCGTGAGCTACAGCTCACTTCATCAGATGCATACCGTGGAAACTGTTTCCACGGTATGCATCTGATGAAGTGAGCTGTAGCTCACGAAAGCTCATGCTCAAATAAATTGGTTAGTCTCTAAGGTGCCACAAGGACTCCTTTTCTTTTTGCGAATACAGATTAACACGGCTGTTACTCTGAAACCTGTCATTATTTCAGGGAAGGGCGTATTTTCCAGGGCCACCTTCACAGCTGATCAGCTCGTTCCATGTGTATGTGTGCTGTTCAGTCACCTTAAGTTTGACTATTTTGATGGCATAGATGGCTGGCTTGCCACCAGAAGCTTGGAATAAAATCTCTTTGCCATTCAGGAACCACAAGAATTGTCATGTTCTCCAAAATGTGGAGTACCTGAAATGATAAAGACAACTTATCTAGTATGCCGTGGCCACCTCCCTTCCCTCATAGTCCATGGTGGTCTGCAATTTTTTTTTTTTAAAACTTGCTATTTTTAACTTACCATTCTCTGTGTACTCTTTTCTCTGCAATTAACCCAGTTGTGTCCATGGAGCTTCTAGGATCTGAAGTGTTCCTCTCATAATATATTGAAAATCAACTTTACAAACTATCATTTTTGTCCTTGAGATTCCACAAGGATTTTAGGTTTTTTGTGCTCATGCACTGAACCATTTGTAAATCACTGAGACAATAATGTTCTGTTTTATGTCCGCTTGTAGGAACCTCTACCTCTGCTGGCTGTTGTACCTCGTCAGCTCTCACACACTCCAGCACACTGGGTCTCTGTACTGTCACAGACCGGTCCAAAAGGAGGTTTTTCCATGATGACCCTATGATTGACATTCTGGAAGGGCCTACAAGCAGGTGCAATTCCAAAGAGAGGAGGTTGCACAGCAAATGGGAAGGCAAGTGGAGAGGCAAGTAGAAAGGTACCAGCAGGCTGTAGAGCTTGAGGATAGAATTGCAGCTTGGGAGTAGATACTTGCATCACAGTTCCTGGAACAAGAATATCACGTGAGGGAGGAAGACAGTACAGCAGAAAGAACTGTTTGACTGGCTGCTTTCAATAATGTCTGGAAGAGTGCAGGGTCCTGCTTCGCCCATACCCCCGCCTGCGTCCCCCCCACGGTACCATGCAGTGCACACCAGGAATGCTTTGGACAATTCTATGGTTAGAAGACTGGGATGTAACAGCAGCTGGAGAGGACAAATTTACCCCCATTAGACTTCCACTCCCATGGCAACCCCCGTGTCTGCCTCCATACTCCTGTGCAGACCCCCTCCCTCTTGTGGTCCGCCACCTCCTGACAGGCCTCTACACCCAGGCAGCAGCAGGTAGTGCGAACTAAACACACAGGAGAGGGAAAGGAGAACATGCCAGGGGACACAAAAAATAAGGGGTTTTATTGATGGCACTGTTTGCACTGTTCAATGGTTGGTTTATGCACTTTGTTTTCTTACTGGTTGTGGTGTTGGTTTATTACTCGGTGTTCTAGTGGCAGCTGGCCTGCCTGGCAATACATTAATATTGTTATTTTTGTAATATAAATAAAGGCTTTTATTTTATTAAGGAAGAATATTGCCATCATTACATGGCATCTTATAATGTGTATTTTGAATACTAAAGATAAATACCAGGTAATTGTATCCAAACACAATTTCTCAATGCATCCATGTATATCAATTAATAATGTAAATGCACAGTTCCACCCCCACATTACATTAACAGTCACGTCATCCAAAATAAAATTCATAACAATCAGTACTCCCCCACATTTACTGTGTACAGTGACAGATGCATCTGATGAAGTGAGCTGTAGCTCACGAAAGCTTATGCTCAAATAAATTTGTTAGTCTCTAAGGTGCCACAAGTACTCTTTTTCTTTTAGTAACAGTACTGCCTCCCCACCCCCGAATTTCATTGTATGTGACAATACCTCATTTACTGCAAGCATTGCTGTACAGAAATATTCTAACTTACTATTCTCCCTCTTCCATCGGCCCATACAAGTCCATAATGTGGGAGCACAGAACGTCCCTAATTTCTTTTGCCCATGTGCATTCTGCTCCAGCGATGCTCAGTGCACTTTAGGGTGGAGTGTACTGGTTCAGCAATCCATTACTGTCATAGGTCCATTCAGGGACAAATGGTTCACCTTTGGCTTCACAAAGATTTGGCTTCACAAAGATGAGCAAGCAAGCCACAATAATGCGAACAGCCTTGATGATACCAGCATCCAAACTAATCTGTAGACAGCACCAGCAGGATTTCAATCTGCCAAACGTACATTCAGCCACCATTCTATTAAGACTTCTTTTGCCAGACCTTCTGAGATCACTATGTGGTTTCATAAGCCCAGACAAAAGGGGTTACACGGGGTCCTTGTTGGGGGTTGGTTGTGTGCTCCTGGCTGGCGGTACTGTCTGGTGGCAGTACTCTGAGGCATGATGCCTAATGGTGAGAGTCCAAGGGTTGATTTCTCTGGCTGTTACAGCTCGAGATAGTGTCACCTGCTGACAAGAGTCCAAAGCTGCTCCACCTAGCAGCTACAGTTCAGGGTAGTGTTACCCACTGGTGAGAGACCAGAGGCCATCTTGCCTAGCAGCAATAGTTCAGAGTAGCATCACTCACTGGTGAGAGTAAGAGGGATGGTAGGGGAACCTAGACCCACCCTACTCTACCAGATTCTGACCCAGGGCCCTTCGAAGCTGCAGCCCTTGTACAGGGTGTAGGGCCTGATACCCCTAAACATGCTCCCTAGGTCACTTTCTACCCTTGTTCCAGTCCCTCCAGCGGCATCTTGGACTGGAGGGACTGGACTTAGACTTGGAATCCCTCCTGTTTCCTGCTGATCCATGTTCTGAGTCTCCTCCACTGGCAATGGCAAGTCATCACCTTCAGCTCCTGCAGTCAACAGGCTTCCAGGGGTTTGGCTATGAGGCTTGGTCCTGGTGGCTTCCCAGCAGGAGGCTGCTGCACCTGACTACTCTCTTCCGCAGTCAGCTGATATGGAGCTGAGTGGCTCCCTTTTAAATGCTTCCTCCACGGGAAGCATGCCTAACAGAGGTGAGGGGGTGTGATCTCTTGGGCCCAGAGCAGCTCTTTAACCCTCATCTCACCAGTGTGCGGTTGGTACACCCCTTTACAGTCTCCCAGAATAATGGTAGGGACAGTAACTCCAGCCTGCCATGAAGGTAGACTCTTGATCAGCGGAAAACCCTGGCATCATGAACCTTTGCAGTGCAGCCTGCACTGGTGTTCATAAATTGGCTCTGTGGTCCACAAGGGCATGCATAACAATGGAGCAGTGCTCTTTGTGGTTACTGTACTAATTTTCTCTCTGAGGAGGGCAAACTACGGGCACGAACCCCATCAATGACCCTGACACAGTGTAGAAAACCAGCAATTACTTCAGGAATGTTATTTATGCCCATTACCATTGGGTAAAAGGCTGATCACCTCAGAAATCTCCATCACCATTTCACCCACAGTTGATTTTCTAACACCAAGCTGGTTAGCAATGGACCTGTAGCCATCTAGAGTAGCCAGTTTCCAGACGGTTACAGCCATGTGCTTCTGGACCAATATGGCTGCCCTCACGCATGTGCCATTATGCTGGAGGGTTGGGGCAAGCTGCTCACAAAGCTCCAGAAATGTACTTTTCATGTGAAAGTTCTGGACCCACTGCTCGTCATCACAGGTCTGCATGATGATGTGATCCTACCAGTCTGCACTTCTGGCCCTGATCCAGAAGTGTCGGGCTACATAGGTGGCATCGGCGGCTATACTGAAGTCACAAGCAGCGTCAGGCAGTGTGAGTCTTCCATGTCTGTATTGTCCTCCTCGTCCTCCTGCTCCATCATTAGTACGGTCAGCTGCCTTCTGAGAGTCAGAAAATGCTGCCAAAATGTGTATCAGAATCTCATGGAAGCTTAGTCTGTTCCCTGAAACAGGAGCGAAAGACCAAGCAAGAGAAATTCTTTAGCTGGTGGCTTCTCCACGTTGCTGGCTCTGGTTGCTGGGAGAGGGCAGATAAAATGATGGCTCAACAGGATATGTGACGTGCCGTGACAGCTGGCTGAGCTGTGTGAGGTCAAGTTTTCCCACACTGCACCACAAAGGGCTAGAGCAGCCAAATTTTGGGAGGACGCTAGGTAGTCTGGAAGACGATTGGTTGGACTCAGGGCTTCATATGCAATGTGATGCTGGAACCTGGTGTGGTGCCTGGGCTCAAGAATTCTTAACCGAGGGTCACCAATGACTGCATAGATGCTCAAGACCTGGGCCTTCAAACCCAGGGTCCATGGACTCAAGTCCCACTAACCCTGGTCCTACATTACAGTGTAGACCCGGGGTGCCAACCTGTGGCTCTGGAGCCACATGCGGCTCCTTGTCTAGGCACCGACTCCGGGGCTGGAGCTACAGGCGCCAACTTTCCCATGGGCCGGGGGGTGCTCACTGCTCAACCCCTGGGTCTGCCACAGGCCCAACCCCCCCCTCCACCCCTTCCTGCCCCTGCCCCTGAGCCTGCCCTGCCCTCTTTCCTCTTTCCCTGCCCCTGAGCCTCCTGCACGAAACAGCTGATCTGGAGGTGCAGGGAAGGGGGGAGGCACTGATCGGTGAGGCTACTGGTGGGCAGGAGGCGCTGGGAGCAGGCGGTGGAGCGGAGCTGATGCGGGGTTGCTGATGTATTATTATGGCTCTTTGGCAATGTACACTGGTAAATTTTGGCTCCTTCTCAGGCTCAGGTTGGTTACCCCGGTGTAGACATACCCAGAGACTCTGAGAAGTCCCCTAGAGACTTCCCTATTGCTAGTGATTTTACATGGAAGGAGCTGAGGTACTACAGTGACAGGCAGCAGTATAAAGTCCTAACATGATAGACGGACAGACTTGCTTAGCCCTTCATTCTCTGGCAAAAGGTAAATTGGGTTTCATGCAATGAGTTCTATTACTCTGTGTGATATATGTTAATGTGTCTTGAATGAGATACCTAGCTTCTGCCCGCTCTGTGTAGACATGAAAAAGCCCACATCCCTTTTGTATAAGAGCACGTCTTTGCTGAGACATCCTGGGCTCCCTCTTCTTGTTGCTCAGTGAGCTGTGTGACTTTTGTCTGCCTGGTTGATGCCTTACATTCCAGAGGTAGCTGCATTTCAGTGGTGCTCTGTATACACAGGCTTGATGCAGAAATTGCTGGGTGAGGTTCTATGGCCTGTGCCATGCAGGAGGTTAGACTAGTTGATCATAATGGTTGCTTCTGGTCTTAAAACCCATGCATCTATACATTTTGTGAAGTGTTTCCTGATCTTTTGGGCTGAAAGGCATGATGTATTATTACAATACATTAAAAAAACCGTGATGAACCATAAAGAGATGTACAACATCACATGGAATCTATACATTCATTGTTCATCAAACTGATTCACAAAGCAGTATGGTATTGAAATGAATCAAAGAAATATACAGCATACTCAAGAGGTGAATCAGGTGATTATGAATTACAATTGTTTCACATACAAAAATATCCTTTATCCAGGATATTTTATTTATCTGGAGTCAATAAGAAAAATAAAACAGTGATGAGGAAGCTCACATATGTGGGGGCAAGAGTGAAGCATATTTCTTATGGTGCAGCTCAGTGATTACCTTGATCCTTCTGAGTCTACATCCCATCAAGGTCCTAAACTCATGAGTTCTATATATATATGAGACTGCTGGGAAAGGCGTCAAGTACACATGAGTTACAGTGTCTTTACTATGCTGCTGATACCCTACCCTGCTCTATCATATCCAGCCTTGCCAGGGCAATGAAATGAATGATCCAGTGTCTATAGGACACTGTGACCTGGATAAGGGCTACTTAGCTGTAGCTTAAGCTAGATCATCAAAACTGAGTATTGTTGGTAGGTTTGGTGACACCACCGGAAAATAAATGATCAAGAATTATATTGTGCTGCATTGGATAAACCAGAGCTAATAGCACATGCAGATCACATGAAACTCATGCTCTGAGAGAGCAGAGGTGCTGTATTATTTAATATTTTAAATATTGTGAGTAACGTGTTTATCCCTTCTGTCTAGGCAATATGACCTCACCCACATTGTCTCTCTAGTGTGCTGGGATGGACATGACTACAACAACACTGCATACAATCCTTTACCGTGTACTTTCAAATAGGTGAGCAGAAAAGTCAGTAAAAGCAAAGAATTAGGTTTTTCAGAAAGTTCCGTCATATCCATATTTAGCAGTTAGAATATATTATAATCCACCTCATAATGCTTTATTAGGACTACCAATTCAGAGACTAATGGGCAGAAAACATAGTGCCAGCATCTAGCCAGCATCTGGAATCAAAGACAATTAACCCTGAGTAGATACAGGAGAGCTATATGCCAGAAAATTAGAACAGAAGAAACACTAGACAGGAATGACAGCTTCCCCCCATTACAAGTGGGAGAGAATGTTAGTTTCTGAACAGAAGGTGACCAGCAATCTGCCAAGATATCAGGACCTGAGGGTCACTCCTTAGGGAGCAGAAGACAACAACAGAAAACCAAGGAGGACACTGGCTATATTTCTTAAGGATATCTCCAGAATGCTTCTGTGACAGTGCTCTTATACAGACAGAAGTAACCCACATATTCACCCAGTCACTGACAATGAAAAACAGAAGGGGCAGCACATGCAGGTGGCATATTCATTTCAATGGCCGAACAAACCTCTGCAGAAGGAATTGTTTTAAAAATAAGAAGTGGTGGTGTAATGAGGAAACCATGAGAGGTTGAAAGCTTGTGGTTAGGGACAGAAGCAAAACAAGAAGCAGATTACTGTCTGTCAGGATGCTCATGTGTCTACCATCACCTTTATCCTTGACATTTCCATGTGTGTTTTGTTAAGTGACTGTATTGGTTTGAGATTTTTATTTTCAGTTAGTGATATGTTTAATTTGCATTTTTAAAAGGGTAGATATAACGCTAGCCACTAGCAGAGGATACTGACCCCCTGCCATGTAAAAGAGGATAGCTTTTTGTAACTCTGACCCATGTGGATTAGGGCAGGAAGTTAAGGTCAGTCTCTTACTAGCATCCCTGTGTGTCAGACATTTATTACTTGGTTTTCAAGAAAAATGTCCCAACTTGCATCAGTGATAATGCATTTCCATTCTGTTTTCTGAGTTTTTCATAAGTTAAATTGGAATGCAGAACCTATGAACAAACAAATGGCTCTTTCTGAGCTGTCCCCTGACATTCTAATTGGTAAATATATGTGGGACATGTACTAACTGCTCTCAGCATCAAGCTGACCACAGTATTTTGTAATTCTAAGAAACAGGAAACAAGACTTTACACAAAGGCAAATATAGCGTAATCACACATTCTGTGGGAATTCCTCTTGAGCTGCTGTGCATATCTACCAGGAAACTAAAGATGCCCTCCTCTGCAGGAGATACCTGCACTGTGGGCTGGTAAGATGGCAACTCCCGTGCTGGTGCAGATGTGTCAGGAGTGGGAGCAGCTGCCGTTCCCCCTTTTCACATAAGTAGTCAGACAGCAGCAGTCTGGGGCAGAGAGAGTATAGCTGAGCTGGTGCTGAGGGGAAAATAAACTGTGCTAGTATAGGGCTGATACAGCTCACTGCCACCCTGGAGCACGGAGGAAAGTGGGGACCAAACTGTGAGTCTCGCTGAATCACAAGCCAGTCCTTGGTATGTTCCTGGGAAAGCATAAATGTGTGCTGACCCCATACTCAGAGCTCTTGGTAGGTTAACTCCACAATGTAGTCCTAAGGAATAAGGGCTTGATCCTGCTTCCTTTGAAGTCAATAGGAGTTTTGCCATTGGATGTCAATGGGCACAGGATCAGGCCCTAAATTCTGAAAGTGCTTTGTACAAGGCTCATATTGCCTTGGTCTACACTAGGAGTCGAATTTAGCAGCATTAAATCGATTTAACTCTGCACCCGTCCACATGATGAAGCCCTTTTTTTTCGACTTAAAGGGCTCTTAAAATCGATTTCTTTACTCCACCCCTGACAAGCGGATTAGCACTGAAATCAGTCTTGCCGGGTCGAATTTGGGGTACTGTGGACTGTGGGGTACTGTGGGTACCGGTATTGGCCTCCGGGAGCTATCCCAGAGTGCTTCATTGTGACCGCTCTGGACAGCACTCTCAACTCAGATGCACTGGCCAGGTAGACAGGAAAAGGCCCGCGAACTTTTGAATTTCAATTTCCTGTTTGGCCAGCATGGCAAGCTGCAGGTGAGTGCATAGCTCATCAGCAGAGGTGACCATGCAGAGCTCATCAGCAGAGGTGACCATGATGGAGTCCCAGAATTGCAAAAGAGCTCCAGCATGGACCTAACAGAAGGTACGGGATCTGATTGCTGTATGGGGAGAAGAATCCGTGCTATCAGAACTACATTCCAGTTTTTGAAATGCCAAAACATTTGTCAAAATCTCCCAGGCATGAAGGACAGAGGCCATAACAGGGACCCGAAGCAGTGCCGCATGAAACTTAAGGAGCTGAGGCAAGCCTACCAGAAAACCAGAGAGGCAAATGGCCGCTCCGGGTCAGAGCCCCAAACATGCCGCTTCTATGATGAGCTGCATGCCATTTTAAGGGGTTCAGCCACCACTACCCCAGCCGTGTTGTTTGACTCCTTCAATGGAGATGGAGGCAACACGGAAGCAGGTTTTGGGGACGAGGATGATGAGGTTGTAGATAGCTCACAGCAAGCAAGCGGAGAAACCGGTTTTCCCGACAGCCAGGAACTGTTTCTCATCCTGGACCTGGAGCCAGTGCCCCCCGAACCCACCCAAGGCTGCCTCCCGGACCTGCCAGGCGGAGAAGGGATCTCTGGTGAGTGTACCTTTTAAAATACTATACATGGTTTAAAAGCAAGCATGTTTAATGATTAATTTGCCCTGGCATTCGTGGCTCTCCTTGATGTACTCCCAAAGCCTTTGCAAAAGGTTTCTTGGGAGGGCAGCCTTATTCCATCCACCATGGTAGGACACTTTACCACTCCAGGCCAGTAGCACATAATTGGGAATCATTGTAGAACAAAGCATTGCAGTGTATGTTTGCTGGTGTTCAAACAGCATCCGTTCTCTATCTCTCTGTGTTATCCTCAAGAGAGTGATATCATTCATGGTCACCTGGTTCAAATAGGGTGCTTTTCTTAAGGGGACATTCAGAGGTGCCCGTTCCTGCTGGGCTGTTTGCCTGTAGCTGAACAGAAATGTTTCCCACTGTTAGCCACAGGGAGGGGGGAGGGATGAGGGGGTAGCCACGTGGTGGGGGGGAGGCAAAATGCGACCTTGTAACGAAAGCACATGTGCTATGTATGTAATGTTAACAGCAAAGATTACCATGAAAGAGTGTAGCCATTGTTCTATAAAATGTGTCTTTTTAAATACCACTGTCCCTTTTTTTTCTCCACCAGTTGCATGTGTTTCAAGGATCACAGGATCTTCTCCTTCCCAGAGGCTAGCGAAGATTAGAAGGTGAAAAAAACGCACTCGAGATGAAATGTTCTCTGAGCTCATGGTGCCCTCCCACACTGACAGAGCACAGACGAATGCGTGGAGGCCGACAATGTCAGAGTGCAGGAAAGCACAAAATGACCGGGAAGAGAGGTGGCGGGCTGAAGAGAGTAAGTGGCGGGCTGAAGACAGGGCTGAAGCTGAAAGGTGGCTGCAGCATGATGAGAGGAGGCAGGATTCAATGCTGAGGCTGCTGGAGGATCAAACTAATATGCTCCAGCATATGGTTGAGCTGCAGGAAAGGCAGCTAGAGCACAGACCGCCGCTACAGCCCCTGTGTAACTAACTGCCCTCCTCCCCAAGTTCCATAGCCTCCTCACCCAGACGCCCAAGAATGCGGTGCGGGGGCCTCCGGCCACCCAGCCACTCCACCCCAGAGGATTACCCAAGCAACAGAAGGCTGGCATTCAATAAGTTTTAAAGTTTTAAACTTTTAAAGTGCTGTGTGGCCTTGTCCTTCCCTCCTCCACCACCCTTCCTGGGCTACCTTGGTAGTCATCCCCCTATGTGTGTGATGAATTAATAAAGAATGCATGAATGTGAAGCAACAATGACTTCATTGCTTCTGCAAGCGGTGATCGAAGGGAGGAGAGGAGGGTGATTAGCTTACAGAGAAGTAGAGTGAACCAAGGGGCGGGGGGTTTCCTCATGGAGAAACAAACAGAACTTTGACACCGTAGCCTGGCCAGTCATGAAACTGGTTTTCAAAGCTTCTCTGATGTGCACCGCGCCCTCCTGTGCTCTTCTAACCACCCTGGTGTCTGACTGTGTGTAACCAGCGGCCAGGCGATTTTCCTCAACCTCCCACCTCGCCATAAACGTCTCCCCCTTACTCTCACAGATATTGTGGAGCGCACAGCAAGCAGTAATAACAGTGGGAATATTGGTTTTGCTGAGGTCTAAGTGAGTCAGTAAACTGCGCCAGCGCACTTTTAAACATCCAAATGCACATTCTACCACCATTGTGCGCTTGCTCAGCCTGTAGTTGAACAGCTCCTGACTACTGTCCAGGCTGCCTGTGTATGGCTTGCACTGTCTGCTGCCAAAAGGCAATAAACTGCTGCTGTGTAGCAATGCAGTACTGCGTCTGCAAGCTCCCAGGAGACATACGGTGATGGTTAGCTGAGCGGGCTCATGCTTGCCGTGGTATGGCATCTGCACAGGTAACTCAAGAAAAAAGGCACAAAACGAATGTCTGCCCTTGCTTTCATGGAGGGAGGGAGGGAAGGGGGGCCTGACGATATGTACCCAGAACCACCCGCGACAATGTTTTAGCCCCATCAGGCACTGGGTTTTCTACCCAGAATTCAAATGGGCGGTGGAGACTGCGGGAACTGTGAGATAGCTACCCACAGTGCAATGCTCCGGAAGTCAATGGTTGCCTCGGTACTGTGGACACACTCCGCTGACTACATGCACTTAGAGCATTTATGTGGGGACACACACAATCGACTGTATAAAAACGCTTTCTACAAAACCGACTTCTATAAATTTGACCTAATTTCGTAGTGTAGACATACCCATTTACTCAACAGGCCAAGGTCTGCCCTTGGATGTTGCATGCAGCTCCCGTTGGCTTTAGTGGTACTTGCACATTTGAGAGCAGAATGTGGGAGTAGTTTGTCTAAACAGGTCTTGTAGTTTATGATATTTGATGTCACTCATGTTATCATAATATATTTTGTGTCACTAATATACGGGCGATCACAGTTTTATTGGCACCTCTGACCTTTGTGAAACAAATCAAGTTTTAGTAGATTCTTATCTCCCTTTTACTTGGTTTTAACTTATCTTCATCTCAAATATAAAGTACTGCACTGAGGGTTTATGCTCAAAGTGAAGATTGGATGTTATAGAAGTTTCTGATAGTATTTTTAATGATAACTTTTAAATCTGGTCATTATTTTCTTTGATTGCTAATACATTGACCTTTGGTGACAGCTGCTGCTTGTGACTGCTAAACTTTAATGCAGAATACAGTAAAGAACATAATGATTATTTGAAAAAGCACGGTGTAATGCATTTCAGATTAACAGTGAAAGAAAACCTATTCAAGGGAGAGGTTCACTTTGCCATATCACACTCTATGCTGCTTTTCTTATTATCGGTACAAAAAATGAAATGAGAATAGCACATCTTTTAATTTTCTTCCACTATTACCTCTTGATTTGCATTCAGGTCTCCCAGAAGAAATACAGCTGAATTCAGAAGAAGTCTATTTAAGCTGCGTGATGTTTAAAAATTGCTGCAAGAGGTTAAGGTACTATATATTATGCTGTTGACCTCGCTAAGAAGCTATGTTAACAATTTAGGCTTATAATTTTCTGCAGTTACATTGTTAAAATATTTCTTTTTCATTTCATTTCTTTAAGCAAAACTCATTATCTCTCTATGTACTCCTGCAGGTTAAACCTTTAGATTTCTTTCTAACTTATTTTGTACAATTTCTAAATTGTATTAAAAGTTCTTGTACTTTTCAGGATTGTTTGGTCCCTGTCTTTTTGAGTAGAGGGAAATGAATTTTTGTCTCTCTTGCTCTCTCTCTGTTTGTGCTTCATCTGTGTGCTTCACTGCCTGCATCTTCTTAGCAGCAGAAAACTGCGATTCATTCAAATCCAAATCTAGAATTCATTCAAATCCATTGCAGTATTTTCTCTGTAGCTCTCATTTTTATGACAGGTTAGAGTTGAAGAAGGTGTCCAGAGAAAATATTTTGGACACCATGCTCATTGAACAATAGTACACTGGGAGAACACTGGATGTGCTGTAATGGATCAAAACATTGTTCCATTGTCCTACCCAGCAATGGCTAACACCTGACATTTTCTGAGAAATTGAAAAAACAAAGCAAACAACCAACCACCAAAAGCAGCAAAATGTGTGTGTGAGACAGCCTCATTTTTTGCTATCAGTTGGTCCCCATTATTTCTATTGTGGTAGTGCCCAAAAGACGCAATCAATTTTCAGGCCTCATTATGCTAAGTGCTGTTCAAAATACACAAGAGGATCCCCATTCTGCAGATCTTACAATGTAATTGGTCCTCAGCTGCTGTTTGTCAGCATGCACTCTGTCTCCTGGATCATATACCCTAGAGCCTGGATCATATACCCTAGAGCCTATTCTGGGGTGAGGTTTGATGGACCCATAGGGGCTGTGTCTCCACTTCTGAGGGATCTCTTTTAATGACTGTGAGAATGGCAGTCCAGGTGCCTGCTCTTACCAAGGCTGTAGGCATCAGCTGAGTACTGGCAAATTCATAGCTGGAAACCAAACCAGTTCAGTTGTATGTATGTTCAGGATAGGTGTTAGACTTGTAAGAATGTGTTTAGTCTCTATAAAATGCTTGTAAGTGGCTGTGTGCATTAATCTTACTTGTAATGTATGTATCCCATGCTATAAGGTAATATGAAAGTTTTGCTTTATAACTGTAAAAATGCCTGCTCTGAATGAACCTGGGCAGGAGGATTGGGTCCCCCACCCACCAAAAACGACTATCAAGACTTAATAGGCCAAAAGTTTGTTGATTGTCCCATCCACCCAGGAAGAAGTTACGTGCAGGAGCTCTCATCCCATCAGTTTAAACTCCGGGGGAAGGTCAGATAAAGATGCTCACAAGAAGAAACATTTATCTCTGCTGTTTGGACTCTCACAGCGACTGAAGCTAAGAAACAAAAGCAGTGATCCCCAGAGTCAACTTGGATTACCCCTAAAAGACATTCAGTGCTGACAGATTACTATAGCTCTGTCACCTTTTGGAACCATAGATTGAAACACATTTGTGCTTATATGTTAACCTGGTAAATAACTCATTTCTTTTTCCTAATTAATAAATCCTTATTTAGTTTACTATAGGATTGGCTACCAGCATTGTCTTTTGTGTGAGATCTAAGGTACAAATTGATCTGGGAGAAGTGACTGGTCTCTTGGGACTGGGAGCAACCTGAATATTTTGTGATTTTTGCTATAAGTGACCATTTATCACTAAATCCAGCTTGCCTGGGTGGCAAGGTAGACTGTAGTGCCCAAGGGGACTGTCTGTGACTCCATGGCAAGATTGTTACAGTCATCCAGGAGTTCACATCTGTAACTGAGTTGGTGAAATCTAATTATAGAACATCCCACCAGTTTGGGGTGTTTGCCCTGCTTTTTGGCAGTCTGCCCTGAGGTTGGCACTCATGGTCATGAACCACTCCAGACAGCATGACAATGACCACAGAATCAGGCTGCATCCTATAGCTGCAGCTTCAAAATAATATAGACACAGGAATTGCTCCTTAGGCCTATTCAGGCTATCCCAGATTTTCCAATAATTCTTTTCGCCACTCCATGAGTCACTCAGATGCTGCACAGCAAGTAAAAGCAACCAAACACTCTTTTGGTCTGATTTCCAGCTGCAAATGCAATGAATGGAGTCAGAGAACCCTAATATCTCCTCAGTGTCTTTCCATGGCCAGACTGGAGTTCTGTCTATTGAATTTCAGTCTAGGTATTTGTACTGTGAGCAGCAGCATCATACCTCAGCTACTTGAGGCCAGTTAGACCCCCAGATAATACTACTTATAATTTATATAGCACCTTCCAGTGGAGGATTTCAAAATGCTCTATACCTCTCTAATTAAGGCATCAATCTGCATTCATGTGTTACCATGGGGATGCCATGTGGATCTCTGTTCATGTTCCACTGGAACAGAGCCACATCACAAGGATGATCCTAGAAAGATTTTAAAAAAGACCCCCCATACCCCTCCTGTAGATTTTAAGAGCTAATAGGGTAAGCTGAGGAAAACCCATATTGAGCAAATGAGGAAATAGCCTAGATACAGAGCAAAGCTTGGCCTGAGTCTGCAGCATTAAAAACCAATATACACAAGGAGAAAATGTGTCCAGACACCAGAATGAAGCCTTGGACAAAAGACTGAAGAAAATGATGAACTGACAGAAATCTTACAACTTAAAATTAAGGAGGAAAAAAATCTGATTGTTAAATTGTTTGTACATGGTTTAATTCACTTTGTCACATGCTTTGCTTGTGGACATGTCTTGTATCCGACAAATCTCTGTGTTTATTCCATTCATATAAATATATATAGATATAAAGCATCAAATAGCTTTCTCTTGGAAAAAAGAGGCCACTTTTTGAACATTTGTCTCTACTGTGTATTACTGGCAGATTTTTTCTAGATCATTTTGAATGTCTAGCAAGATGACAGCAAGTTAAAATAGCTTCTAGGTGATAGGTTAGAGTGCTAATAATTGTGCACTAACTGTAGAGAATTTCTTAGCTATTTGTAATTGCTTAACTTGCTGTATCCAGGGACAGAAGAGAAACTTACCGGTGTAGCATCTCAGCACTTTCCTGATGGTCTCATCAGTTTCTGTAGCATTTAAGCTTTGAGTAAAAGAATGAAGTTTCTAGGCTTTATGGGTGCAAAGATAACCTTTCAATCATGTACTGATACCATATTACTATACCAAGTTGTTGTTTTTTAAGAAGGTGTAGAATGTCTCCATATATGCTGTGACACTAGCATGCCAGCTCACGCCAAGGCCCCTGGGACTCACTGAACACTGACAAATGCATAACTGGAAACCAGACTGACTCATCTGTTAGTTAAAATAGGTATTAGATTTATAGAGTGGTGTTCGGTGTTGGGACTTTATGAAATGCTTATGAGTTGCTGCATGCATTTATCTCACCTATAATATCTGTATCACCTATAATATGCGTATCCTAGTTGTGACAGTATTCACTCACCACAGCCGCGCCTCCTGCTGGCTGGGGATTGGCTCTGCTAGCCAGTTCGCCGCCTTCTGGTGGTTCTCACCACTATCACTTCTGCTCCAGGACCCACATTACCCACAGGACCATTGCGTCCTCTTCATGACACAGCCTTCCGGCTATGTCACGCGCTGTTCTCCCCCATTCCAGGGGATCTGCAGTCTGCTGTCCAGCCGCTTCCCTCAGTGGCAACTGCAGCCAATTGTCTGGCCACTTCCTCAGAGGCAAGTGGGGCCTGCCCACTACTCGAAATCCCAGCCCAGGGACCCTGTAGATGGCCGCCACTTGCTGTGTCCCCTCCAATGCCTCAGTTCATTTCCCTGGGCCACTTCCCCGCAGCTCCTGGCACCCTCTTTGCCCTTGCCTCAGGGCCTCAGCCTGCGAATGCCTGAAGCCAATCAGGAACTGTCTTTAACTCCCCCCAGTCACTGCTAACAGCACTTCTCTGTCCAGGATGCTAGTTCCCTTCTGGCAGGCAGGAGACTGATATTCCCTCATCAAGCTCCAGTCAGCTACTGGACTTGCTCTGCCCTGCAGCTCTTCTTATATGGATCTGCCTGGCCCTGATTGGTTGCTCCTTGCAGCCCCTTTCCTATTGGCTGCTTTTTGTGCAGCTGCCCTAGGCCTTTATTAAGCCCTAATAGGCCAGTGTGTGGCAGGCGCCCCATCACAGTAGTATTTAAGTGTTTGCTCTGTAACTATGAAACTGGAAACCCCCAGAGTCAGGAAAGAAGCATTACTAAGTGTGAAATACTAGTTTACCATAAGAGATGTCATCTCCTGTCCTACAAAGACCTATAGACACCAGACAAATCAGTGGACAAAAGACTTTGTTGATTGTTTTCTCCACACCCATGGAGAGGGGACATGCACAAATACTCATTGCATCACAGCTTGAACTCTGGTGGAAGGGCATTAAAAACCTTGTCAAGAAGAAATAGTCATCACTATGCTGCTGGGAATTCAAAGAGGGCAATATTTCTAAGCATAAGCAAGGGATCCCCAAGGTGCTTAGCTTGGGTTAGCCCTAACAGACATACAGAGCTTGCACATTACAGCAGCTGCAGTTACATTCTGGAGCCTAAGACTAACTCATTTGTGAGTGTGTGTATGTTTACCTGCTTTAAACTTGTAAAGAAATCTTTTCTCCTTTTCTTAGTTAATAAATCTTTAGTTAGTTTTTTACAGGATTGGATACAAGCATGGTTATTGGTGTGTGATCTGAGATGCAACTGACCTGGGGTAAGTGACTGGTTCTTTGGGCTGGACATACATGAAAAATCACAACAATATTCAGCTTGAGGGTCCATCTCTCACAAAGGCAGCCTTTGGGTGGCAAGATAGACTAGAATGCCTGAGGAGATTGTCTGTGACTCCATGTTAAGGTTGTTTTAGTGCTTGAGGAGTTTACACTTGATACTTAGTTGGTGAAATCTAATGATAGAATACACAAGGTTCGTGAGCCACTCCAGACAGCTTGACATATGCCAGTGTGTGTTAGCTCTGAAGAATAATGATGACGATAATAGTCACTTTTAATTCACGGTTGATACATTTATCACAAACATCCAGGTACTCTGAGACTGTAGAGGTATGTGAGTGGAACAGAGAAGAATATCACTATGTCAAATGTCAGCACTATTTTGCAGCCTTCTTTTGGTCATCCACTAATGCCTGCACAGCACAACGGCTGTGCAGCTGCCCCCATGGATTATTCATGCTACCATAAGAGATCCCAGTCAGAGAAAGTGCATAGACAACCCCGTGGATACATGGTAAAACACATTCCCCACTCCCATCACAACCTAGTTTGTTGCTCTGACTGCAGAGGATCTACAGAATGTAAACTCCATGAAGGGTGGGAATCAAGAGCAGATGGAAAAGTAGTTGACACTCACGCAGTTGCCTCCCTGGCCTTGTCTTCACTGAGTGGAAAAAGCATGTTCTAACTTGAATTAGTTAACTCAGGGCAAACTCCTAATGAAGACAAGCCAGTTTGTAGTTTTCACAACTAGCAGGTCAAGTTAAAGAACTAACTCACTCGGGTTAAGAACACAATATTTTTATATTTACATTGCAAGGATTTGGCTTGGGATATTGTAATAATTTTCCCCTTTCTATAATAAAAAAATCTAGTATCTTATTTCTGAAATATTTGAAATGTATAAGGTTTCTAGCCTCATGTTGATTCAGAGGGGGAGTTTCCTCTGGAACCCCAAACAAATGAGCTAAAACAAACCTCTTTTCAAGCTGTTCAGCTCCCAGAGATGGTGATGGGGTTGAACAGGTTTAAATGAGGACATAATTGACTATTGCGTGTAGAAACAGGAGGACCCTATTGCAGTTCAACACCTAGCAAAGTTCAGTTGAAGTTCACTCCACAAGCCTGCTAACATCATCTGTTTTTATGCAGGAATGAAGACTGGAGTACACACAACAGATGTTAAGGACAGTGAACAAATCTTTTTAAGCATTTACATTTAATTAAGATACTGCATGTTATTTACAGAAAACACATTACACAATTCTTACACATAAAGTGCAGACTAAGTGTAAAGACAGAAAAACTGTACTTCAATTACATGCTAAATAAAATAAATAAAAAGCAATTATTTTGGCACAATACTATTACATAAACAAATAAATACTCTAGAACATGATGAATTAACTTTTCTATTTACAATCTACTTGAAAGTGCAAAACAATTGCTAAAAATTGAAATATTTGTAAATGTTTAAGCCCAGAAAGTATGTTTTAATCATCCACAACTAATTGTAGCTGATATTTAAAGTTATAATGTCCAGGAAAATATTGTCTTTGTGCATTTTGTGCTCTTTTTGAACCAGTCTCTTGCTACCTTTATGCTACTGATTTTATGAAGCTCATTGCTTCAAATTGAAATTTTCTAAAATCCTGGTTGGTAGTTTAAGAAAACCTCAAAAGAAGTAAAATTACAAATATTAATCTATTTATCATTGAAAATATGGCAGTTCAGTCCTACCAGGGTAACTTAAATGGCCAGAGTACTTTACAGTTGTATGCAAATGTGGTTAAGATGTGAAATTGTTATTAATACATGTAGTATTTAATAAGTAAACTTTTTTTCAATAGCTCCCTGAATACCAAACCCTGGAAATATACCATTGGACCTAGCTTGGGCCCAAATTATGTCACTGGTTTCTTACATACATCTCCCATTGAAGTTAACATGAACTGAACATGCAAAACTAATGGCAGATTTTGGCCCCAAACTGGATAATAAATCTTAAAATATTGTATTTTTAATTAGAGAAAAGAAACACTGCTACATTCCTTAGAACTATTAGGAGTTTTTGGTGCATGTTTCACCAGCTATTCTGGCTATTTTATCTCGTTTTTATTTTCACTATTTACAGGAATTTTGCCTCACCTTAAAATGAATTAAGAGTACACAACATGTGCACCCTCCCAGTTACAGTGTATAAACTCTTCATTAGTCAAACTTCTCTGAGGGCTGGTACATTGTGCGTTGCCTAGGATTTTAGAATATGTTTTTGCTTATTTTTGTAGTGGCAGTGCAGTAGCAGAATAAGTGGAATTAATAGGTGACCTTGACTGGAAAAAAATAATTTCTTGTAGTCACTTAAATGTTTATGCTCGACGTGGTTCTAGTCGGTGAGACATCTGTGATAAAGTTCTCTGGTTGTCAATCACATTTAATTGTCGTACATAGGTCCGTACATCCTGATGGTTCTTATTAGTTAGAGCTGCGTCTGGATCTGAAGAAACAGAAATGATGTAGGATTGGTACACTTGGTCAAACCCTGAGTAGAATATATAACTCTTCTTTTCAGAAATCTACCATAAGTAAACACCAGATACTGCTGCAATAACAATAAAATGGTTAGAAATCTATCTTCCACTATTCTCTTCCATTTGAATTCACTCTCCCCAGTGTATTTTTATTATCTTGTATTATTTTCCCCATAGAATAACTCTGCTTCCTGGTATCCTTGGCTACATTCTCTGAAATTGATGGCCCTTGGTGAAGTTTTATACCTAGCTTAATAGTCAATAGTAATAATTACACAGCTAGTTGGCATAGTTTAACAATTTAGTAATATCTACTGTTGACCTAGGAGAGTTCACCCTGGCCCAAAACTGTAAAATTGCTTTAAAAGCTAAAAAGTAATCCTTTTGCATCACCACAACTGTAAAATGAGCATCTAATAACAGGCACATCCAGTCCATAATCTGGTTTATGGTTGGAGAGCGCATGCCAGGAAAATTATGAACCAATGTAATGGTCCTTTATGAACCAATGTAATCCTTAATTCATTATTTAACATTTGCAATGCGGTGGTGCTTAGTGGCCAAGCAGCTTCAGACCCATTATGTTAGGTGTTGTACAAACATATAATAAGTGACAGTCACTGGCGTACAATCTAAAAGCTTCCTGGGCCAGATTTGTCAAGATATTTTAGCTCCTGTATATGGAGATAGGTACCTAGTGGGATTTTCAAAAGTGACTACCACCTAACTGATTGGTTTCAGAAGGAGTTAGGTGCTCAGATGCTTTTGAAAATCCCACTAACTGCTTATCTGCATCTTTAGGTGCCTAAATATCTTGAACAATCTGACAGCATACACTAGAAATGGAGTACATACCCAGGCTCCAAGTACTTGGGTGGCTAGCTTTTGCTGAAGCCTGTGCCACCACATCTACGTTATTATTGTTACTCACAGTAGTTAGATTAAAGTTAGCATGGGTACCCGTACCCAGACTACCATCACACCTTCACTTGCAGTGTAGCAAACCCTTAGGCGGAGCCTAAGCTACAACCTGATCCGCTAACACAATTGTAAAGGCATTAAACTGTGTCTACGTGAGGTATAAGGGCTGTTTTAAATCAACTTAATTTTTAAAAGCAATTTAGCTAGACATGCCCTAAATGACTACACAAGGCAGTAGCCAGAGGAGAATCAGGTCTTTTGTGTTTAATTTAATCACTTTTTTACTTTATTTATACAATATAATGTAATTGCACTGTATGCATTCCCGCAATATTTATTAAAGTATTGCTATATATTGTTCCATAGGCTGGTGACTTCAAAGCTGAGCAACTGCTGCTTCACAGCAATATGCACTAGGTGCTTTACAAATGTTCACTCTTCTTTTACAAAAGATGATGATGCAGAATCTACACCGGGTACAAACTAAAGGGTTTACTTTATTCTTAATATATGTGCATTTGTCTATGGACTTTAACTGAAGATATGTGTGTGTTTAGATTTAGAAGATAATGAGAGTATATTTTAATTTCTAAATCATTTATGTCTGAAGGTCTCAGAGTACTTAATCAATCAACATTAAAAAAGAGATATGTCCCAGAGATATGTCCCAAAATTAACAAAGAGATATGTCCAACTGAGATGCTGGCTGGAACAAAGAAAAAGTTTAGTCAACATGAGATTCTGGAGCTAGGATGGAAAAGATCCCATCCCATTATAAGTGTTTCTTTTTACACCATTTATTCTGCTTTCTGTGAAGAAGGATGGGAGGCTGCTCTGTTAAAAAGAAAATCAGAGACTGAGTGATGCTCTTTAGCAGAGTGAGGCTGAAATTATCCAGTGTAGTTGATCACATTTCTGCCATTGTGCATGACCACAAAGTATGGTGAAAATATTGAAACAATAGCCTCAAAATGCATTATCCAGTATGTCTCTATCATCCACAACAAACTCATTTTTAACATTCCAATTACCAGTGATAATTCTGACAATTCACATATTGCAATTCACTTACTGAAAGATTGGCTTCGGCAAAATTTCACTGTCCTTGCAGTGTTGGCGATCATACGCTGAAAAGAAAATGTATTTTAAGTGTCCTTCGTGGTGAAGGGTGCAAACAGAAAACAAACATCGTATTTCATCATTTGAAGTAAACACAGATCTGAAGACACTGACAAAATCAATTAAAACATTCAAATGATGTTAAAGTTTCAGAATTTTAACTTTGCCCTGACATTTTGGGTCTGATTCTCATTTACACAGGCTTCAAAGTGGGCATACATGTGATTTCCATTTCCTAAGTGGTGTAAAGGGGCCTTAATATAAGAGAAAATCAGTTCCTTTAATGTTTAACCTTGCTCACATCTTCAGATGAAACAAAGGGGTTATCCCAAACCCCTCTGCACGTGAATACTCAAATTTAATTTTAAGGTCACTAGTTCCTAACAGCAAGGACATTCTAGAACACATTCCATTAAATTGCTTAGCACTTTAAGATATTTCAAATTTTATTAAGGGTTTGAGTTAAAATGCAGCTCTGCTTTGAAAAGTGACTGTAAAAATGGCATTCTGGGGATCCATGTTTATTGATTTCCTGATGAAATGTGCTCAGTTTATGATTAAAAAGCTGATGGGTGGAAATCTGGCCCTACTGAAGTCAATAGGCGTTTTGCCATTGACTTCAGTGGCGCCAAAATGTCACCCATGATTTTTCTAACTACCAGCCCTGCAAATTCAACCTGGATTCTTTTTTTTCCCCCTACAGCTAGAGTTGAAACTTATTTTGTTGATAATTCACAGGAAGGAACAGAATCCAACTCAGTCCTTCCTAGATGTGCTTGCGCTGCAGTGGAAACAAGAGTAAAGTGTAGTAAAAAATTATTGTAGTTACTGAAGTAAGCCACAAAGACTCAATAAACATGGGGAGTAGATCTGATAAGGAAGAAATGCCATTTTACACTAATGTTTCAGAGTAGAATTGCTGCTGATAAAATAAAAGGAAGGAAGTTGAAATCTAATTCTGCAACCCCAAACTTAACTCACTGGCTCAGTTGTCACCTGATAGATAATGTTCTCCTGGCTGAGCAAAGTATCAATTAAATTACAACATCAGGAGTAAATCTGAGTTTCCATAGTTGGGGAGTTTGATTTAGGCATGAAGGCTTGTAGTTTAATTTACTTATGTAAATTAAGAAAAAGAAGTGGGAAAAAAGTTTCAAAAGGCAAAATTGCTATTGCTACAAGGAATCTGAAGTTTGTTCTCATGTGTTCCAACACATTTAACATGTTAAAACATGTTCTAATAGTTATATGTTAACATATTTTCACAGCATATTCTCAACAGGCTGTTTTACACACACTGGAAATTAAGATGATCAAGAAAATTATAAATCCATACAGTGGAATAGCCTATTTCCAACTAGTGAGTAGTGAGAGAATTTGTCTGGTTAAATTTAGATGCCTCACAAAAAAAAAAAAAAAAAATCCACAGATTAGGCTTTTATGTGAAAATGAAATAGCTCTTAATACAACAGCTCAGAGGCAAATGGTAAGCACTACTCCAGAACAGGCTTGTAACTGACATTTTTCATACACATGAATGGAGTAATCTCAGACATTTTAATGCATCATGTGAAGTATACCAAGACTGGCACGATTGTTGATCAGCATCAGAAATCTAATACCTGCACAATAGGTAACTAGCCTGTGATAGTGCCCAAGAGGTGCCTGAGTGCACATCACAACTTTGCCAACATTTTGGAGCATATGGACCAAGGATTTTTTTTATACTCTCTAGATAAACAGATGCACAATTAAACAGATAAAGAGCCCTCAAGTAAAAGTAATTTTAACGCTACATTACCTTAGTTCTTTTTACACTTCTCCAAACCATTATTATTACTTGTCTAGTACTACAGGTGTGCATGGTGTTCTCTTTTAGGAGTTTACAATATAAGGCTCCAATCCTGCAAATTCTCTTGCATGTGCTTAACATTAAGCACGTGAGTAGTCCAACTGACTTCACTAGGACTACTCAGATACTTAACGACAAAGACATATCTAAGCGTTGTGCTGGATCAACCCAGAGTGCACCGCGCCAAGTAGGATCAAGCCTGGAAGTCTAACCTAATCAAACTGGAAAACACTTGAGTATGCTCTGAAATGTTACAGACTTCTGTGGAAGTCATGTAGTTTTGGCCAACACACAAGTGATGTTGCTATTTTGATCATACTATTTCAGGAAATACTCCCTTAAAATAAGTACTTCCAGGAGTGGTATCATAAACGTTGAACAAGGCTGGCTGACTAATGCGTTGATGCAGCTTCCAGAATTGCTTCTTTTAGGGGAGGCACTTCTGAAAGTTCTGTCTTTCAAGATGATGGTTAAAGTTGCTTGACCTGTATATTGCTGGGTGTTTGTTGGAAACATTCAGTCTTATCTTTCTATACTTATAAATCTTCAGCGTCTCAGGCCTCAGTTCACAACAAATTTGAACTGAGCCATGAAGTTTGGATCTAGTCAAGAGCAATATTCAAAATTCTCCAAAGTTTGATTAGTTTTGGATCCAACTTTATGGTTGAGAATCTTTCCTTGTGGTAAGAGACAAGCATCACTAAAACTTTTTCACCCCATGTATTTTCTTTATTTTGCGGATGTTCTGTATATTGGAGTAACATTTGGGATCAGGATGAGTCTATTGTATGCAATTCAGAAAGATGAAAGAAATCAGGAGTATGAATTTCCAAAAGTTCTAACTCTAAGTTTCTGCCTTTATGGACTATCCAAAATTAGGAAACTGGAAGTTGTGCATTAGCCTCTTGTTGGGATAGGAGTATCTTCTCTCACTGAACTGTCTGAAGAATTCCATTTTAAGGAGCGGTGTTGCATGACTCTAAAGATAGTCTCATCCAATCCTTTTCATTCAGAAGGCTGCAGGCAATGATACAACAGCAAAGATTTTGGAAGTGGGAGTTAACACAGCAGAATATGTTGCTTCAACCCAATGAGATGACCCCAGAAGCACACCATACATTCTACATAAAGCCCCATTCCATGGCTCTTTGTTTGTCCCGTACACTCTACAAGTACTGACACAAAAGGTGTGAGTTGGACTTATCACTGGCTCATAAAGAGAAAACAGATTTCTTTTACCATTGCCTTGCAAATGTGGTGGATTCTCTTCTTTTGATCCATTAATAGCAGAGTTTTACTACATGTAGATGAAGGGTTGTATTACTGAGCAAACATTATCATAGAAGTTCAATTGTTAGCACCTTAAACTTTTCTTCATTTTGGGATTGCCTCAGGTTAATATCTCCAAAAATTAGCCTCTGTTTACTCACTATGCTAAGAAAGGCCATTATTGAAAAGCCATATATCCTAAACATGGAGCCATCTGAAATAGAACCAGCCACGTAACACAGTAGCAACTGCCACTATCAGCATGCTATATATATATATATATATAAACTATATATAACAATACTGTTTCAAGTTTTATGCTGCCTAGAAGAGTGGCAGCAGGCCAGCACAGTATCTGCTAATCCATTCCTAGCCTAAGCTTCTAAATGTTATAAATATTCATATATGCCATAGAAAACTACCAGGGGCTTTAGTCACACGCTTTCTGCATAATCTTTATGTTCCAAAAATGAAAAGAATGTTTGCCTTTTTTTTGCATAAGGATCAGAATGTGAAATCCCTTTTGTTCATAACCACAAAACCTGAAAACCAATATGCACAAATTCTTTAATCCTCATTTCACACCTCAAGGTTGAAGAGCCTCAATAAAAGAAGAACCAGTGACCAGCTTTGTGGCCTGATGGTATTGTCTTGTGGTGCCACAGGAAGGTAGGCCTTACGTTTCAGAGCCACCTTGCAACTTCTATTCCCTCTGCAGGTGCCACTTTTGTGACATACTGGGAAGCAGAGTGTGCAGAGGCTGCCAGGTAAATTGATCTCTGATCACACTGCCAGATGATTTAAGGAATAGTGTTGACATAAGCTCCAAAGGAAGTGCATCCCCTGCCTTCCCTTATGAAGACATGATGCTGCAATGACAGTCACATGAACTCGGGTTAAACAGGGAATGCGAGGAAAGGATGGTAAATAATGGCTTTCAAATGAACCATGAGGGAAAAGATAAAGACCATGTTTGAATTCATTTGAGGACACAAATGTGGTATGGAATATAGCATCTCCACATGGAGAGCCAGCCCCTGGAGCCTCCCACAGAACAACAGATCTAGAAAAGGGCCTGCCTGGCATATCCCATCTATTTACAAAAACCTGTGAAACTGGTAAAAAATGGACAGGTACAAAAGCAGTACAACTTGTATGTAATATATTGTTATGCACTGGTTTGGTAGGTTGCACGTTGCCCTCTAGTGGCTAGCCCACAGGGAGTAAACAGGAACTTCTACTACTAACAGCTACGGGACTTCTCCTTTGCCTCAAATGGTAGAGGCTTGTTTTTGGAGCTGAGAGATAAACGTGTCTGAGGTGCCTAATTGTTGCATTTGTGGTCTACTACAGTCCTCTTCACTACTGCTTTACCTTCCTGCAGCTCCTAAATTGTATGTGCTCAACCTTGCAACAGCAGCATTTTTACAACTTCACAAGCTTAACAATTCCTAGTTCCCCCAGATAATTATGGCTTCATTTTCACTGCCAAAAAAGATGCTTTTTTCCAGTACGAAAGCTAATGCATGGTGTGTAAAAATCCTAGTGGAGATAAGTCACAGACAGCTTTTACTGCAATGTAGTTAGGTGAGATCAAATCTGGGTAGAGGGTACAATATTGACGTTGTCTAGCTACACTGCACTTTTCTCCACTACGATTTTCAGCAAGATAGCAAACACATGGTAGTTATTGTAAAAACGGACCTTTTTGGCAGTGAAGACAAAGTCTATAGGGCCCTAGTAATGGTACTTTTCCCTCACTCACAACCATTTCAGATTTGGGGACAACTTATACCTTCAAGTCAGCGGCACTGCTTGGGTACCTGCATGGACCCACAGTATGCCAGTATTTTTATGGCTGACTTAGAACAACGCTTCCTCAGCTCTTATCCCCTCTCCTCTACTTGTGCTACATTGATGACATCTTCATCATCTGGACCCATGGGAAGGAGGCCCTTGAAGAATTCCACCTGGATTTCAACAATTTCCACCCCACGATCAACCTCAGCCTGGACCAGTCCACACAAGAGTTCTACTTCCTGGACGCTACAGTGCAAATAAGTGATGGTCACATAAACCCCATCCTGTACGGGAAACCTACTGACCGCTATACTTACCTACATGCCTCCAGCTTCCATCCAAGACACACCACACGATTCATTGTCTACAGCCAAGCCCTAAGATACAACCGAATTTGCTCCAATCCTTCAGACAGAGACAAACACCTACAAGATCTTTATCAAGCATTCTTAAAACTACAATACCTAGCTGGGGAAGTGAGGAAACAGATTGACAGAGCGAGATGGGTACCCAGAAGTCACCTACTACAAGACAGGCCCAACAAGGAAAACAACAGAACACCACTGGCCGTCACATACAGCCCCCAGCTAAAACCTCTCCAGCACATCATCAACGATCTACAACCTATCCTGGAAAACAATCCCTCACTCTCACAGACCCTGGGAGGCAGGCCAGTCCTTGCTAGCAGACAGCCCCACAACCTGAAGCAAATACTCACCAGCAACTACACACCACACCACAGAAACATTAACCCAGGAACCAATCCCTGTAACAAACCCTTTTGCCTACTCTGTCCCCTATATACTCTAGCGACACCATCAGAGGACCCAATCATATGAACCATCAGGGGCTCATTCACCTACACATCTACTAATGTGATACATGCCATAATGTGCCAGCAATGCCCCTCTGCCATGTACATTGGCCAAACCGGACAGTCTCTTCGTAAAAGAATAAATGGACACAAATCAGATATCAGGAATGGTAACATACAAAAGCCAGTAGGAGAACACTTCAACCTTCCTGGACATTCTATAACAGACTTAAAAGTAGCCATACTTCAACAAAAAAACTTCAAAAACAGACTTCAAAGAGAAACTGCAGAGCTACAATTACTTAGCAAATTTAACACCGTTAATTTGAGTTTGAATAGAAACTGGGAGTGGCTGGCTCACTACAAAAGCAATTTTCCCTTTCTTGGTATTGACACCTCCTCATCAATTATTGGGAGTGGACTACACCCACCCTGATTGAATTGGCCCTGCAAACACTGGTTCTCCACTTGTGAGGTAACACCCTTCTCTTCATGTATCAGTATATTTATGCCTGCACCTGTAATTTTCACTTCATGCATCTGAAGAAGTCAGTTTTTACTCGCGAAAGCTTATGCCCAAATAAATCTGTTAGTCTTTAAGGTGCCACCAGACTCCTCATTGTTTTTGTGGATAAAGACTAACCCCTCTGATACTGGTATGCTAATAATTCAAACATCTATTTACTGACAAAAATATTGATCATGCCCCCATGAACCTGGGGGCCAACTCCTGCTATCTGCTGCCCCCTCACAGCTTCCCATAACAGGATTACAAGGGCGCACAGAAAGCAGGCTATGATTTACTACTTAAGACTTATGAGAAAATAATATATGAAAGAGTTCTCACAAGTCTGAAAAAGTATCAGTCTTTTAAAAAATACAGTTGAAACAAACAGAAATGAGAGTGATTCAGAAAGCTGTGTTGGTTGGAGGGATGTAATTTATTCTGCTAGGTGCTATTTCCAGTCTGGGTAGCCGATTGCAAGCAGACAGTTGTCAGTAACCTATCGGCTGTTGGGACTGAAACTCTTTGGTGAGAATTCAGACACAGCACTGTAGTTACGCCAGAAGCAGAGGAACACCCTTTTTTAGAATTAAACAAGGATTTCAGTAGGGATCATCAAGAGATTTTTATTTGTAAGAAGAATAAAACTTAAAATCTCATAATCAGGGTGGATCAAAAGAAACTGTTTTCCAAAGGATGAAGAAATTCAGGACAGATCAATAATTCCTAACCATCAGAAGCAACTAGAGTTAACTATATCTGCTAGCACCATCAATCAGTGGAACAAATACCTAGAAATGACAAGTGGCTAGATATGGCTCCTAGAGAAAATCTGCCACTGCCTGTTTTCTGGTTTCTAGCTAAAACTACATGAAAGTAGCAGAATATTGACAATGGTGTTGGTCAGAATTTATACCAGTGTAAATGACAGCAGAATTTAGCCCGTAGTATGTGACTGCATGGCCGTGTCTTCACTAGGAAAAAAAGTATTTTTTAGCTTGTGTTTGCTAACACATGGTAACTAACATGTGACCAGGCAGTTGTAGTTGTAACATGAGTTAAAAGACTGAGATAAACAACAGTCTCCCCCCATTTATTTATCTTGACCTGATAACACAGGTGAAAACTACAAACTGCCTTGTCCACGCTAGCATTTTACAATGTGTTAGCTAGCACATGCTAAAAAAAAAAAAATCACCTTTTTTCTTACTGTGGATGTTCCCTGTTCATCAGGTGCCTTTTATAGCTGCGCACTAATCTGCTCTGTCTCCTATCTATTACAAATCTTTCTCCTTCCTTTCCCAATTTCTTTTATCTCTTAGCACATTAGCTCAAGCAGAACTAGCATGTGTCTGTCGACCCACGCTGAGAAGCACGCTCCCAGCTGTAGTGTAGACATACCCCAAGAGAGAGCACTTTTGGGTACAGTGTGGGCTGAAGAAGAGGCTTGGAACTGTAAGCCCACAAACTGTTTCCTGTTTGATTCTTACTGTGTTCAGGGGAACAGGACTGCATCAAAGAAATGTGTGACTCCATCATCTATTTCCATTCCTATCAGAAACAATCCACAAGACCCTAAATATTGGATAACTGCTTGGGTCAAAAGGGGTAACACTGTATTGCTGTATAAAACTACCTCTAAAATCTTCTAATCTACTACTAATAAAACCAGGTTGTGGAGATACACATTTGAAAAATTCCTTCTTATGGCTGGCAGACTCTATAAGTCTTGAGACAAACAATGGTCTGAAGTCAGTCGTCCGCTTGGAATTGACAACTGTATATTACAGCAATAGGCAGCCAACGTACACACATACACACACAAAATCTGAATGCTCTCCTGATTCACTGTTACAATAATTACCACCACAAATATATATGGTCACGGCAAAAGGTGTTAATGTTATGCATGTTATGAATCATCAATATATAAGCATTCAGTATGAAATCTTGCATAGCAAGAACTAACTGGATGGCCTGGACCTAGAGATACCGTACAGTAACCACATCCAGATTATCACTAAAGGGATTAAGCACTTTCTTTTGTCAGACTGGAGACTGACCAGAAGCCAACTCCAGGCAAACCTGTCCGAGGTTCCTGTGTATTGCACAGCTACTTCAGAAAGGAGAGCTAGCACCTATGCCCACCTAATTAAACCATGAAATTCTGGTCAAACAGTTCTTTCCCAGGAAGAAAGCTCTGGGCTGAGGCAGGAGAAGGGAACAGAGTGTGTTTATATGCAGTTAGGGTATGCTTTTACCGTAGAACTAACTCAGGCTGCTACCTGGGCATTACCCCCTAAGCCTTCTCCACCCCAAAAAGAACCTCTCACCTGAAGTTGACAGTGCTTTTAACCCAGGCTAGTTGGCTTGTCTGGGGCTGTAGGCTAAAATCTGAGTGATGCATTCAGTTGGGATGATAATCTGCCCACATTGCAGTGAGCACACAGGCTAATCACTCAAGTGCTGATAGTCCTTCAAGACCTTCCCACAATTCCCCCAAGTGCTTGAAGGGCAGACAAGTTCTCCCACAATTCACTGGGAAAGAATCAGAGTGGCTCAGCTTATTGCAGCACAAAGAACCATGGAATATGCTCCCACTAGTCCTAGTAGCACACATGGCAGAGTGCAGCAAAGAGGAGGACACAGTAACTTGGGTAGGACCTTGCAATGTGGTGGTTTACACTGGGGCTAGGCTTGATCATCTGAGTTAACTGTGAAGTGAAGACATACCCTGAGTAACCAATACGGACAATGACAAAACCCCCACTTTTCAGAAGCAGGAAAATGTCTCTTAGTTGAGATTTCTGCAAAAGGAAATTGCCTGCATGCAGTTGTTGCCACTTCTGTTCTAGGTAAACAGGACTTGTGTACATTTGTAAATACATAAATTACCCTGGAACATAACCCTGATGTTGTGTCACCGATTCCCCCTCCAACAGGAAGGAGAGCTACCAAGCCTGGAAGCTTGCCCTCAAAGGGCCAACAATGCAACTCAGATTCAGAAGAAACTGAAGTTTGTGTGCCTATTTTGTACATAGAAGTGTCTTATATAAAACCATCAGTTCTCTTTTGCACCACTGTAAATCTCAACATACAACCACAGCTGAGAACATACTGTACGTACCATTTTTTCAAAGTTTACTAGATTGTCAATGAATGTCTTGTTCCCCTCGTGAGTAAACGTCATGTCTGCATAGAAATAAATGCAATAGTCTTATAGATAATTGAATTATGACATACAAAACAGCAGAGCACTGTATCTCTATCTCTTCAGTTACAACAATCAGACCATTTAATTGTTAAAAAACATGCTCCTTCTATTAGAGTGAAACTTTGAAAGATTTCTCACTAAGGCTAATGCAACTGGAGTCTGACTTTCAGATTTACTGAAAACTCCTTCTCCGATCTCCATGTCATGATTTTTTTTTAATAGAAAAGAGGATTGCACCTTCCACTGAGATTGAATTTTACTTTCTCTTACTGCCTTTCACTCTTCAAATATCTGACAACTAACTTTCACATGAATAAGGCTGGCAGATTTTCTAGATTACCTTTTATAAGTAAGGGCATGAAGGGAATTATAGGAGGGTCCAGTTTAGCTACAGTAAGCCTGTAGGCCCTATGGTTTCTTGATGGATCCTTAAAAAAAGAAGAGATCAGACAATTATTAACATGGATCAAAAAGCAGACACTGTATAGCTTCATTTAAAAGACATGATGTTTATTAAATGTAATTACTTTGTCTTGCAGCTTTAAAAAGTGCAGCTTCAAAACAAGGACAGCTTTCATTAAATTTAACAGTTCTCCTATCAAATGGCAAGATATAAGTGTGATTACAAAACAGCTTATTTGAATAGAAACTTCACATTTTCCCTCCCTCTAATGGATTTGCAGACACCAGAATAAAAAAAAATCCATGTTAGAAAATACAATTTCCCATATGTACAATGGGAAAACATGTTATAAATCTTTTCAGAGTGTCCCAGATTGACCTTAAGTGATACAAAAATTCTGTCAAAGTAGGTTCCTAAGGGTATAATTTATTAGTCATACATGCTTATTTTAGCAGCACTAAAATGGGATCATAAACTTCTTAAATTCAAACAAGGACATATAGAATGTTCTGTATCGAGGAATTCAAATCAGTTACTCAGAAACTGAATTAGTACAGATTGTGCACAGAATAAAGGATCTATTGCCATTTACCATCAAGCTTTCAAACTCTGCATAGATCTTCTTAAACTTGCTTGGAAGTTTCTGTTAATAAAACAAAAACAACAGAAAACTGTGTTAAATTTAATCTGCATTCAGTATAACCATTTTACTGTGTATGTTTCTTGTAAACATCCTTAAAGTAGGAAAAACTGTTCTTTCTGGAACAATGTGGTAACATAAAATACAGCACATCTCCTAGCAACCAGATTATAAATAGAGATGGGACTGAGCTACAAAACCTGGATCCTGATTTGGATCCAATCCTGAAGTTACCCAGTTTGAGATGTTCAGATTCAGACATTGAATTGGCCCATTACTGTGACATGCTGCAGCCAAGTAATTCACTTTCATATCTGGATCCAAAGTGCAAATGAAAGTTTAATTCAGTGTTCCAGTTCAGTCCCATTCTTAATGACAGCCTGTTTGAACCAAAGCAATTTACAAAAATACCTTGGGCAGTATTATTTCAGCTGGATCATTCACATAAATGACTGTGTGCCTTTTGGAATATTCACAAGTCAGTCAAACCCCACCTGGGCATTTCCAGGAGATATTGTTAAGCCAAATGTATCATCAACTATTACACAAATCCTTGATTTGCCTGGCATCCAAGGGTCAGTATTCATTTGTTTGGGTTAAGTTAATTAATAACTTTTCAGTTCACAATAGACACTGAAAATGAACTTTTGTCAGCTATGCCCACAGTGAATAAAGGATATGGTGGAACATTACGAAATAGTTGCTTTCTATCTCACATTATACTATAATAAATAAATGTTGAGCAAGTATACTGGATGTGGATACTGGTATGTGAAAAAGACAGCCTCTAAGATCACAGTAACTTTCATATATCAAATTAAAACATGTCAGCTTTCTAATTTGCATTACAAATTTGAATATATTTTCTGATCAAATCACATTACAACATTTAGTGGGCATCATAAGCAATAAAGAAATATTTCCTTAAAGTCAATTCTGCAGTAAAGTATTCCTCTATTTAATAGGCATATTATAGCAAGATAGAGTACACAACAAGGGCCTCATTTCTAATGACATGAACAAATTGTGTGCCTATTTTCCATACGCATACAAATCAGGTATTTGTGAATGAAGTGGCCATATGCACCTGCAAATACCCGACTTGTGTGTGCAACTGACATACCTGCATATGAACATTAAGAATAAATATGTAGGACCTGCTTTTTACTAATGATGTTCACGTATATATCCTGAAAAAAACCAGTAGACATACTCTTAGATTATGTCTTGATAACCTGAGTGCTCTGCTGAACAAAAGAGTGTGAAAACATTTATCTGAATACAATATCATACCTCTTTCACTTACAAATTATCTCTTCCCCCTTCCAGCTCAATCCCCATATCTACTGTAAATTCCAGCTTGTTGTACACAGTAAATTAATTAAATTCCACCTCTTGTCTGCTTAGAACTTCTGCCCTCTTAAAAACCTCCAGCAGATAGAAATAAAGGGCCAGTTATTTAGAAATTAGCCTTCAAATTCATGCCTTCAGTGTTAATTGTGAGAAGGTTTATGCTGGTATTCAGAAAAATAAATGTAGGCTTCTCTGGCTGCAAATTGAAGGTGTACATTTAGATTTCAGGTTGAGGTCTTTTTGTAAACTGCTGCCTTCTGATGATACCTCGAATCCCCATTTTCAGGCCAGATTTTAGAAACATGTTAAATGCAATCGGTTATATTTTGGTTTCAATTACACCAGTAATATATCACTGACATATCACAGCAACCTGGCCAAACATTTTTCTATTTTTCATGAAAAATGTTCACAGAAATATCCAAAAAATGGGCAACCAGCATATACAGGTCAACATTTTTATAAAAATGGAAATTTCGATGAAAATGTTTTGCTAAAAAATTTCATGACAAATCTTTCAGAATTTTTGGAGGAGGGCTACACTGGGGTAAAGGAGAATTTGGCCCATGAAATGTAATTTCACCTTGCTTCCCCCAATAATTTTGCCTCTCTCTTTACCTCCTTTTTTGTAAAACAAAACAAAACACAGCAGCTCAGTATTGTGCTACACAAATGCTCATTAATGGTATGGGACGTCTCCAAGCTTTTAGCCTACAGTAGTAACCTCTCCTCTCAGGAACTGAATTACAGTCGTGAAGAATGGCATGCCTCCCTCTCTCCCAGTTAACCATGTTAATTCTAGCAATAACATGGATGGATGGATGTTGTTGCTTACTAAAAGCAGAAATTACAACCAAAGGTCTCAGAACTGTTGTAGCTATCACTTACCTCCCATGTTAGTGAAAGGCGGCTCACAGCAACATTACTCAGTCCCATGATAATAGCGAAAAAGGAATTAAGATTTTTGTATTCCTTACAGCTGAAATACAAGAGATCCAGACTTTTAATGTTATGCATATAATCAGAGGAGAAGTAAAACTGAGGTCCTGAAGAGAGTGGAATACAAGCCTTTGGTTTGAGTTTGATTACGTTCTGGCAAACTTCACCAGTGGACTTGAGACACATCATTTTGCAACCTCTTTCCCCCTGAGTTTTGTTTGAATCTCAGACTCAAAGCATAATGAGAAGCTTGGTAAACCCAGGATAATAGTATCTATACTGATCAAATTCACTTGGAAACTTCTGTCCCCTCATGCCTCAAAATTGACTGCCAGTTTTCCTCTAATCTGATGTCATTTTTGGCATACAGGAATCCATGGCATTTTAACACCTTTCCCTCCCACCCGTACACTATGGGGCATCTCCTGACACTAGACTAAGTTAAGGCCCAAGGAATGCTAAAAACAGTGGGAGAAGCATAGTTTACACTCCCACAGCTACAGAACTTGGTGGGCTGGCAGGTTGTCTACACTGCAGAAGAGTCTTACTCCAGATTCAAGGGGCAGATGCTCAGAGATGGCTGTGTTTCAGTGACCCCTGTATACATAGTCTGTAACCAAATTGTGCAGTTTCTTGAACTCTTTGGGATCTTTCAATTAAATAAGTGCCAACTGTCATCTTCATCATTATAAAGACCCTTTACAACATATCCATTGCACATACTAGGTGCACTAAATCTGCCCTAGCCTCCAATACAAGAGTGCTCCTTCATTAGTGCTCAGGAGAGACTGAAGGATGTAACTGCATGTTACAGAATATCTGATATGCCACATCTTTGCAAATGATTTGCTATGTTTGTTACTATAATTGCCCAAAGTAGAAATCTTTAGGCCTATGCTTCTTTTGCTATTTGATTTGCAAAGGTTGGGTGGTAGGATATTAAGGAAACTATAAAAGCAAGAGATTCAAACTGTGATTCTCAAATATTATTCTCTACTTCAGTTAAATCTTGAATATTTTATCCTCTCTCAGATATCTCATCTTGTATGGCTGATCTTCACCTTAACTCAGCATGGCCAAGACTGAGCTCATAGTCTCTCCTCCCAAAACTATCTCTGTAGTATACTATACTAGTGAACATTGTCACCATAATGCCATCACCCAGGTTTGTAACCTTGGGGATTAACTTGGCTCTGTTTCCCTCACGTCCAAGCCACGGCCACATCCTGTTGCTTTTTCTTCACAACATTTCAAAAAACATACCCTTTCCTTTTTTTCCTGATGGTCAAATCGCTTGCTCACAACCTAATCATCTACTGACTACTGTGACCACTTCTGCTCTCGGGTCTTCTTTTTAACAAGCTTACCACCCTCCAACCTTCCAATGCTGCTACCAAAATTATTTCCCTCACATGTTGCTTTGATGATGGTAACATGTCTTTACTTGTTCTGGGAGACACCAAGCATAAATCTGGGTTCAGTAGAAATAATAACTATTCAAATACTAGTATTCAAGTGTAGTGTGGGCTTATTTAAGGAAGCTGCAACTTGCAACTATCCTTTGGCTGAAATAGGGGAATGTTTTGTGGGTGTGCATATGGAGAGAGTTTTTTAATGACTGTGTGTGAACTAGTGTGTATCGAGATGAGAGAAAGGAGGCATAGAAGAGTGAGTGGATATCTTTTGTGTATACGCATAAAGTGGTTCGTTTAAATAACGTGTATGTAGAGACAATACATAGAAAGTCTATGTGTGTGCATGTGCACGCATGTATCTGTGTTGAAGCACTGAAAGACACCACTGGAAATATAGTTAATTTCTTCCTTTATTTCAAAGACTCCAAGCTTGTGAACCTGGTGAGTTGCGCACTTTTACCCAGCAAGTGGCAGGAGCAACCACTGCACAGTAAGCTGAAAGTACACCAGGCTCAGTACAATGAGCCCGCATCTGGTTATGCAACTTCCCCTAGGGGCATGAGCACCAATAAGGGTGCATTTCAAGGCATAGACAACATGCCTATTGGAAAAGTGGGGACCCCTCTTTTGGAACCAATATGGACCCAAGGCACAATATGGAACCAAGGTGCTCAGCAGCCATTATCTCTGAATATCAGCATGCCAGGAAAGCTGCAGAGCCACACAGTTTCACCACCAGCTACCCAGGAAGATTAACAGTGCTGTACTGAACTGAGTTCCCTCCCTAATAAGTCTAGTGCACCTTCCTCTGCTCTCAGGAGGGATTCTACTCTCATTCGGCTACTGGTTTATCAAGGCTCTTCATGTGCAAATTTAGACAGGGATATTACTTCAAGGCCTGGGCCCACCTTTTTTTAACCCAGTCCCTTGGCTCGTTTTGTTCTAATTCTTCCGCACATTATATTTGTTTCACTATGTTCTGTAGCACCTGTTACCATGGCAACAATTTATATGGTAAAAAAGAGCTCCATAATGTTTAAAGTTCTTTTGCAGCCACTGAAAATAAATCTGCCAGCTCAGTTTTTATTTCGGAAAATCTTGTGCTTCAGAACTCCCTGCCTTTAGGAGACACAGAGGTCTCAGTAGAGCAGGTCAGGTTTAGCCATTTATTTTTAGAACTGTAGTGAGACCAGAAACATGGAAGTAAACAGGTCATCAAGCTGATCTAAATAGCATAACCCTGTGACACTGGGAAATCTAATGGGTCTGGGATACTTTATGATTATTTTCCCTGTTTTTTCTTAAGGTGAAGTTTAACTGTTATTTTGAAGATGCTTGATTTTAAAGGTTTATTAAATTTACCTTAATATCTTCATTTACTTGCATTTATGCATTTTCCCATTTCACACTACTGATCTGAGGAATAAACCTTCTTCATTTGTGTGTATGTATCCTACTGCCCTCTACTGGACAGAATATGTCAGACCTGCTTTCTGGTTTACAATTTCCCTTTAAAGAACGAGATAACGTTTTTAGAGACTACAGGAGTATGTTCTATTTACCTTACTAGGAGTCTGATCCTGTGAGATGCTGAGTGCATCTTATAAGATGTTTAAGGAGCCTTAAACTTCCCCTACCTTTTGTGAATGTTGAGAGTGCTCAGCAATTTCCAGAACGGACTCAGTACCTTGCAATATCAGGCCCCCTATGCAGCAGGATTGGTCATGCTAGTGCTTGTGTACAAGTTGTATGTGGGCATGGGTTTGCGATATGAAAAATTATGATTTCTGGAGCAGAATTCAGAGTTTATTTTATGGTAATCCTTTCTTCCCCCACTCCCTCACGACACTTTTAAAAATGGGGGACTTGTTTTATAAAATGCAAAAATATTTTTTCATGTTTTAAGAGTAAATTACTTATTTGTATTATAATAGTACCCAGAGGCCCCAGTCAAGATCTGGGTCCATCATCCAAGGCATTGTACAAACCCATAGAAAGACATAGTTCCTCCCTTGAGGAGTTTAGAATCTACTCTGAGACAATAAGCAACAGGTGGGTGTAACAAACAATAGCAGGGATTGGGAGGAGGGAAGAAGAGGGTAACAGTGCTAAGAACTCTGGTTACATAGGCTAGTTGTGGCCCTGCTCCCTTTGAAGTGAACAGAAAGTTCCTGCTGAATTCAGTGGTGAGGAATCAAGCCCTAAGCGCACAAATTGAAGGTTCCAAGTAATTTTAAGTTATTTTAAATGATGAGATATTAACAAACAAGTAAGAGATCAGCAATCCCCACCGGCAAGGTACCTAGCCAAATATACTTTGCTTGCAAGTGAGCTTACATTTTGCCTATTTTGGGGGTCAATTGTCTGTTTTTCCTCACAAACTTATCTGTTTTCACTAAGCCATACTTTTTGGGGGGCAAAACTAGGATAATTTGCAATATTCCAGCAAAATGTGCAAATGCTTAGTTTTTGTAATGAGTCACCCAAAATGTATCACTCAGCTGGAGTATTGCAGAATGTTATAATAAGCTTTAATTGTGAAGTTTCTCCATGTGTCCTGCTGCTATCCATCTTTAAGCTCGGTAGCTGGAAAGAGAGAGACAATAACAAAGTTTGGGTGTCTGAAAAAATACCACAGAGTGAGGCTAACAGGAGCCTTTCTACACTTTCACCCTGCTCCTCTCCTGCTCTACTTTCACTCTGCTTGGGGGACTTCTACCTCAGAAGAATGTAAATGACGTTATCCTGCAAGTAACATAAGTGGATTGGTCCCACTGAACTCAATGAATTACTCATGTGGGTGGTTGCAGAACAGGGCTCTAAGAATTCAGGGAGCAAGGGTAAATAGAGGAGATGAACAGAAAAGGGGAAGACAAACAGTAACAGGGAACAATCCTGCATTAACAGGCATGGGCAAGATTAATTAGGCTTTTTCAGCTCTGTTTGATTCTCTGTAAAAATTACAAATAACAAATATATTAAAAACGTGGCATGTATTTCAGCCTCTTTCTGTATATACTAATGTATACTCACTGGGCTGCTATCTTAATGAATTTCTTTAACAGCTGAACACGCTTGCTGAGTTGGGAGCAAAGACAAACCTCTGTGACCACCCAGAACTGGATTTCATTAAATCTTCTCAAAAACAAGTCCAAATTTGCTGTGGTCTTTTTAAAATTGTGCGTTCCAAATGTGTGGTAAATCAGCTCCAGCTAGGAGAGAAAAAACAGGGTTGGTTTTCAGATGTCTGTTTTTTCGGGGGGTGGAGAGGAGTAAGACGTCACTATTGGTTTCTAAATTATTCAAGCTTGAAACTTGCTGTGCAGTAAATGTGTGCATGATACAGCTGGCAAGGATTCAGCTTGCATTGCAAATTCAGTAGACAACCACTAAGGCACATTAAAAGCATAAATATAGACTAGGTAGTAACAGTTTAATACCCTCAAGGAGACATATCAAAGTAATTCAATATAGAATGCACTATTAGGCGACATTTCTTTTATATACTTTATATTTTTGCTGTGGCTGGAATAGTATTTAATAGTTTCAAGGCTTGCAACTGCTAAGGTTCTACAAGTTAAACTCAGAGAAAATCTGGCAAACAGTATCTGCATCTACACTAAATGTTTAATAATAAATACTGAGATGCTATTTAGATTCCCCATACCTCATGCACACAGTTGAAGAGCTCCCAATCATAAATTGTCATCTGGTAGGCTAGGTCTTTGGAGCTCATGAGTTCAAAAGTTCCTACAGTTCCAGCTGATGGGCCTTCTTGTTCTGGCAGTGGTGTCTGTGAATAAAAATAATGACACAAGAATATTTCAAAGTGCTAAATTGCACCACCAGTGCTTCGTCCTCTGCAGAACTCCTGATTTTTTTTTTTCCAATGTCACCAATTTCTGAAGGGGGTTTCATACAGTGGAACTGCAGTCTGCTTTCAACTATAGGTAGCAATAAAGCCTCTATTATCAATTCCCATTTCTACATGCACAAGGATCCGAACCACAACATACAAACCTAATGTTTTTGCAACGAACAGATTTTAATGATGTGAAATTATTTCCTTTATTATAATTTAGAAAGCTGTAACAATCTAATAAGTCATCTCATACTTTCTCTTTCAGTATACATTCAATATATTCCAGTCCTGGGATCATTATCGGACATTTGTGATGGTATAACTCCCAGTTGTGTTATTGGGAGTTTTAAATGTTCACAGAATACATTCCTTTGAGTGATTAAAGTATTAATTTTTAAACGGATTTTCATATAACCTAACAAAAGACGTGAGCTGCTGTTTTGCACAGAACACAAATAATTCTTAAACTAAATCTATTTAAAATGTGCGCTGGGATGATTCCATGTTTGGAGTCATCAACTGTATATATTAGGGCCAAACACTCTAAACCATCCATACAAAAATTATTCAATTGCCAAACAATATACCTGTGGCCAATTCACATGCACCTTGTAAACACATCCTGGGACTTCTGAAACAGTGCTTCCTGTGAACCTACATTTTAAATTGCTTTTGCTTCCAGGAGAGGGCAGTGTCGTTCACTTACAATTTTTTCTACAAATTCCTCCACACTGTGTTTAATTTTTAATGACCCTAATCTAATATGTTGAAGATTATGATAGAAAAATGTGCTGTCAACAGAACAGGTCACATTCTGAGTCCAACCTGAACCAGGGCTGCAAGATGAGGCCCCATATTTCCACAGACTATATTTCCGAACAAAAAAGTTAAGATTACTACATTCTTCTGCATTTACAAAAGAAATTATGGTTGCAAAATTTAAAAAAATAAATAGAGCTCTCTGGATTAATATACCAGCAGGCCCCTAAGTAATACATAAGTATAGTAAATTTATTTCTGCTAGAGTTGCTACTTTTTGTTCTCTAGGATAAACTTGCATCACAAACAACATAATGACACAATCACATCAAACTGATCCAAAATAATTTGTAATACACTACTGGCATTATGGCCCTACAAGCCTAGCTTTTCATTTTTACCTTCAGGAAGGAGTAACTTTTGCACAAAGTGAAATAGGTTTTCGTTCCTAGTCAGAGCACCCGTCCACACGATGAAGCCCTTTATTTCGACTTAAAGGGCTCTTAAAATTGATTTCCTTACTCCACCCCGACAAGTGGATTAGCGCTTAAATCGGCCTTGCCGGCTCGAATTTGGGGTACTGTGGACACAATTCGACGGTACTGGCCTCCGGGAGCTATCCCAGAGTGCTCCATTGTGACCTCTCTGGACAGCACTCTCAACTCAGAAGCACTGGCCAGGTAGACAGGAAAAGAACTGCGAACTTTTGAATCTCATTTCCTGTTTGGCCAGCGTGGCAAGTTGCAGGTGACCATGCAGAGCTCATCAGCAGAGGTGACCATGATGGAGTCCCAGAATCGCAAAAGAGCTCCAGCATGGACTGAACGGGAGGTACAGGATCTGATTGCTGTCTGGGGAGAGGAATCCGTGCTATCAGAACTCCTTTCCAGTTTTCGAAATGCCAAAACCTTTGTCAAAATCTCCCAGGGCATGAAGGACAGAGGCCATAACAGGGACCCGAAGCAGTGCCGCGTGAAACTGAAGGAGCTGAGGCAAGCCTACCAGAAAACCAGAGAGGCGAACGGCCGCTCCAGGTCAGAGCCCCAAACATGCCGCTTCTATGATGAGCTGCATGCCATTTTAAGGGGTTCAGCCACCACTACCCCAGCCGTGTTGTTTGACTCCTTCAATGGAGATGGAGGCAATACGGAAGCAGGTTTTGGGGACGAAGAAGATGATGATGATGATGAGGTTGTAGATAGCTCACAGCAATCAAGCGGAGAAACCGGTTTTCCTGACAACCAGGAACTGTTTCTCACCCTGGACCTGGAGCCAGTACCCCCCGAACCCACCCAAGGCTGCCTCCTGGACCCAGCAGGCGGAGAAGGGACCACCGGTGAGTGTACCTTTTAAAATACTATACGTGGTTTAAAAGCAAGCATGTGAAAGGATTACTTTGCCCTGGCATTCGCGGCTCTCCTGGATGTACTCCCAAAGCCTTTGCAAAAGGTTTCTGGGAGGGCAGCCTTATTGCGTCCTTCATGGTAGGACGCTTTACCACTCCAGGCCAGTAACATGTACTCGGGAATCATTGTACAACAAAGCATTGCAGTGTATGTTTGCTGGCGTTCAAACAACATCCGTTCTTTATCTCTCTGTGTTATCCTCAGGAGAGTGAGATATCATTCATGGTCACCTGGTTGAAATAGAGTGCTTTTCTTCAGGGGACACTCAGAGGAGCCCATTCCTGCTGGGCTGTTTGCCTGTGGCTAAACAGAAATGTTCCCCGCTGTTAGCCACAGGGAGGGGGGAGGGTTGAGGGGGTAGCCACGCGGTGGGGGGAGGCAAAATGCAACCTTGTAACGAAAGCACATGTGCTATGTATGTAATGTTAACAGCAAGGTTTACCCTGAAGGAGTGTAGCCACTGTTTTATAAAATGTGTCTTTTTAAATACCGCTGTCCCTTTTTTTTTCTCCACCAGCTGCATGTGTTTCAATGATCACAGGATCTTCTCCTTCCCAGAGGCTAGTGAAGCTTAGAAAGAAAAAAAAACGCACTCGAGTTGAAATGTTCTCCGAGCTCATGCTGTCCTACCACACTGACAGAGCACAGACGAATGCGTGGAGGCAAATAATGTCAGAGTGCAGGAAAGCACAAAATGACCGGGAGGAGAGGTGGCGGGCTGAAGAGAGTAAGTGGCGGGCTGAAGACAGGGCTGAAGCTCAAATGTGGCGGCAGCGTGATGAGAGGAGGCAGGATTCAATGCTGAGGCTGCTGGAGGACCAAACCAGTATGCTCCAGTGTATGGTTAAGCTGCATCAAAGGCAGCTGGAGCACAGACTGCCACTACAGGCCCTGTGTAACCAACCGCCCTCCTCCCCAAGTTCCATAGCCTTCACACCCAGATGCCCAAGAATGCGGTGGGGGGGCCACCGGCCAACCAGCCACTCCGCCACAGAGGATTGCCCCAAAAAAAGAAGGCTGTCATTCAATAAATTTTGAAGTTGTAAACTTTTAAAGTGCTGTGTGGCCTTGTCCTTCCCTCCTCTACCACCCCTCCTGGGCTACCTTGGTAGTCATCCCCCTATTTGTGTGATGAATGAATAAAGAATGCATGAATGTGAAGCAACAATGACTTTATTGCCTCTGCAAGTGGTGATCGAAGGGAGGAGGGGAGGGTGGTTAGCTTACAGGGAAGTACAGTGAACCAAGGGGCGGGGGGTTTCATCAAGGAGAAACAAACAGAACTTTGACACCGTAGCCTGGCCAGTCATGAAACTGGTTTTCAAAGCTTCTCTGATGCGTACCGTGCCCTCCTGTGCTCTTCTAACCGCCCTGGTGTCTGGCTGCGCGTAACCAGCAGCCAGGCGATTTGCCTCAACCTCCCACCCCGCCATAAACGTCTCCCCCTTACTCTCACAGATATTGTGGAGCACACAGCAAGCAGTAATAACAGTGGGAATATTGGTTTTGCTGAGGTCTAAGCGAGTCAGTAAACTGCGCCAGCGCACCTTTAAACGTCCAAATGCACATTCTACTACCATTCTGCACTTGCTCAGCCTGTAGTTGAACTACTGTCCAGGCTGCCTGTGTACGGCTTCATGAGTCATGGCATTAAGGGGTAGGCTGGGTCCCCAAGGATACATATAGGCATTTCAACATCCCCAACAGTTATTTTCTGGTCTGGGAATAAAGTCCCTTCCTGCAGCTTTTGAAACAGACCAGAGTTCCTGAAAATGCAAGCGTCATGTACCTTTCCCGGCCATCCCACGTTGATGCTGGTGAAACGTCCCTTGTGATCCACCAGAGTTTGCAGCACTATTGAAAAGTACCCCTTGCGGTTTATGTACTCGGCGGCTTGGTGCTCCGGTGCCAAGATAGGGATATGGGTTCCGTCTATGGCCCCACCACAGTTAGGGAATCCCATTGCAGCAAAGTCATCCACTATGACCTGCACATTTCCCAGGGTCACTACCCTTGATATCAGCAGATCTTTGATTGCGTGGGCTACTTGCATCACAGTAGCCCCAACAGTAGATTTGTCCACTCCAAATTGATTCCCAACTGACCGGTAGCTGTCTGGCGTTGCAAGCTTCCACAGGGCTATCGCCACTCGCTTCTCAACTGTGAGGGCTGCTCTCATCTTGGTATTCATGCGCCTCAGGGCAGGGGAAAGCAAGTCACAAAGTTCCATGAAAGTGCCCTTATGCATGCGAAAGTTTCGCAGCCACTGGGAATCGTCCCAGACCTGCAACACTATGCGGTCCCACCAATCTGTGCTTGTTTCCCGAGCCCAGAATCGGCATTCCACAGCATGAACCTGCCCCATTAGCACCATGAGGCATGCATTGGCAGGGCCCATGCTTTCAGAGAAATCATGTCTATGTCCTGATCACTCACGTGACCGCGCTGACGTCGCCTCCTCGCCCGGTATCGCTTTGCCAGGTTCTGGTGCTGCATATACTGCTGGATAATGCGTGTGGTGTTTAATGTGTTCCTGATTGCCAAAGTGAGCTGAGCGGCCTCCATGCTTGCCTTGGTATGGCGTCCGCACAGAAAAAAGGCGCAGAACGATTGTCTGCCGTTGCTCTGATGGAGGGAGGGGCGACTGACGACATGGCTTACAGGGTTGGCTTCAGGGAGCTAAAATCAACAAAGGGGGTGGCTTTACATCAAGGAGTATTTCAGGCAGGACTTCACGGAGGGTTCCAATAAGAAATGGTGCACCTAAGTTATTGTTCTTATTGGAACAAGGAGGTTAGCATGGCCTCTGATTCATACATGGCTAGATTTACCTCGCTGCACCTTCTCTGTGAGTGACTGCAGTGTGACCTAGAGGAATGAGTCCCCTAGACAGGGGAGGCGGGGAAGCAAATGAGTACAAAACAAATCTGGTCTATTTCTTGTTTTGATCCACTCCATCTATCTTTTACATCTTTGGCTGGCAGCAGATGGTGCAGAAGGACTGCATGCCATCCACATCTCATGGCTGCTAGGCAGAAGATGGTACAGTACGACTGCTAGCCATCCTCATCTCTTGCCTGCCCGGCAGAAGATGGTACAGTACGACTGCTAGCAATCCGTATCGCCTGCCTGCTCACCATAAGATGGTTCAATAGGACTGACTGCAGGACTAAAGAGAATGACCTGGTCAAGTCACTCCAAATTTAGTCCCTACGCCCATGTCTGCCCAGGCGCTCCCAGCCAACGTGGCCAGGAGCACCTCGGACACGACGAGGACGGCTACCAGTCGTATTGCACCGTCTGCTGCCACAAGGCAATGGGGTTGCTGCTGCTGTGTAGCAATGCCGTACCGCGTCTGCCAGCACCCAGGAGACATACGGTGACGGTTACCTGAGCGGACTCCGTGCTTGCCGTGGTATGGCGTCTGCACAGGTAACTCAGGAAAAAAGGCGCGAAACGATTGTCTGCCCTTGCTTTCACGGAGGGAGGGAGGGAAGGGGGGCCTGACGATATGTACCCAGAACCACCCACGACAATGTTTTAGCCCCATCAGGCATTGGGATCTCAACCCAGAATTCCAATATGCGGCGGAGACTGCGGGAACTGTGGGATAGCTATCCACAGTGCAACGCTCCGGAAGTCGACTCTAGCCTCGGTACTGTGGAAGCACTCCGCCGAGTTAATGCACTTAATGCACTTAGAGCATTTTCTGTGGGGACACACACACACTCGAATATATAAAACCGATTTCTAAAAAAACGACTTCTATAAATTTGACCTTATTCCGTAGTGTAGACATACCCAGAGATTATCACAACACATTACTGTGTTACCATTACAAGCAGCTGGCCCTAAATACATTTTCCAAGGCCGGAGAAGAATCATTTAGACTTAGACACACAAGATATTTGTAAATTCATCCATTCCAGAATAACCCCCTTATTTTCACAAGGGGCTTGCCAGGCAAAACATCAACAAATTCACAAATTAGAAAGTGCATTCTTAAACAGTAAAAGGTGTTTCATTTTGTGGGATTCTGCTAGTTGTTAACACCATTCTTCAGAATACTGCAGGAATGGTCAATATGTAGACTTCTTTTATGGAGAGCTGAGAAGCAACTATAAGATGCGTAATGTCCTCTATTCCTCCTGAAGCCAACAGGAGCTGAGGACAGTCAGCACATCACAGGATTGGGACCTTGTCACATTTGAATGGTACAATAAAGTGTATTTGACATATTCAGTCCATCCTGAGTGGAGATAGCAAAGATAGAAAAGGCAGCCAAGGACTGAAAATTTACAACTTCGTTTCTAAATCTAAAGCGGAAGCAAAACTCAGATTTTGCAATATCTAGAAACGAAAAAAGACATACATACTAAGTAACTTGTTAAAAGCATACAGGAGGTCTGGAGTAATAGAGTTTATGCTGACATGGCTTGGCAATGACAGTTTTTTTTAATGAAGTAAAAGGAAAAAAAAGTACAGTCAAAATCAAACTCCATAAAAGCAGGCCCCATGGACATTGTTAAAGTTACTGTATGAACAAGTAAGTACTTATGAATAATTTTACTTAAGGAAAACCAGACTTTCTACTTAGAATATTTTCTGTGATTCAAGTTAGAATCATCTGTGATTTTGACACAGTATTTGGGGGGTCAGGCAGAGATGGGTTTAAAGCACTTACTGCATGAATCAAGTCTGTATAATATTTTAATTGATAACATCTAACTTTTATATATACAGGAATGGGGGGTGGGGAGAAGAGAATTCTATAATCAGATCTGGGTTATAATATGTAGTAAGCCTACATGCTTACTTCCATTTAGAATATTGGAGTCCAGATCTGCTGTGTGGATAAGAGAACAATTTTTGCCCTAGTTTAAGACGTGATACTATTACCCTGGTTTTTGATAAGGGCGCTCTTCCCACAGCACTGTGACAAAATTTTAGCTTTGAATCTCTCAGATGAGCTAAAACATTCAAAAGACAGAATGGGGCAAGAAACTTTTGAGCTAGTGTTCAAAATACAGTAAAAGCTGTGTTATCCGGCACTTGATCGAACAGAAAGCTCTATTAACCTGCATTTCTGATATCTCCCAATACAAATCTTCAGTCTAGTAACCGGAACTAGTATACTGCCCAGGAAGTTATGCAATTGAACATTCTGCACTCTATTTTTACGCAAAAGAGGCAGAAGACAAGTAAGCAAGCTGATATCAGGGATTTATTCAAAAAAGCAGTTTCCAAGATGTGTCATAGGGTCATTACTGATTCAGCCCACTCTCCTACACCTTCTACATCTACAATGATAATTGCTATTGATAATGATGACCCTGAGGCATGGCAAGATCCTGAAATGCCTTCTGAATCATCAAAGAAAGATTAAATTATGTTCACTACAGTTTTAGTGTTGTGTATTTTTAATGATCTAGCTGTACGCCATGCACTGCACCTAGTGATATGTAATGTTATAAGATAACCTACTGTATAGAAAACTTTACCAGTATACACCTAAGCGCTTCAAGAAACCAAGCACTCTGCAGTGCAGTACTTCTACTGGATTGGTAATTTCCTGTATACTATTTTATACTTTATTCGTTTTTATTGTATTCTAATTCTTTGAAAATTGGTATTCCATTGGTAAGTATAACTCTTAGTTAGCCGGAATTTTTGAGTAACTTGCACCCCCATTCCTCAACATGCAAGATAACAAAGCTTTTACTGTATCTGGAAAGTTAAGTTCGAAAGAAACTCTCTGATTTGCAATGCTGAGAACAGTATACATACATACCAGGGAATCAAACTGGTCTCGTGGGCAAGCGAACAGACGTCCATTAACACTGAGAGTCGTAAATGCTGAACCATCATTAGGTTTGAGCACCACCTTTTCTATAAAAATGAAAGCATATGATTGCCTATTAAATGCATGTGGAATTAACAGCAGCGACGTAACAACAACAAAAAATTAGTAAGATATGTGCATTACTTGAATGAGTGTAGCGAATGCCTTAGATACAAGGTAGATGACTGTAAGAACCCACTGACTGAAGAAAAGTGACATCAATATATCAAAGCGCAAAGCTCAAATGAAACTCCCATCGATCTGGGACATGGAATCCTAACCCCACAGACTGAAAACAAGAGTCAGGGATCATGCACAACAGCAACCTTGAGAATCTACCACAGCACCAAAACCCAACAATAATTAAGGGCACAGATCACCATTGTCTGGGCAGAGAGAGATTAAATAGCTGTTCTTATTCCAAAACGGACTGGAAAGTCAGTAAGTAAGTGCATTCCACCAGGCCCTCGGGCAATTGTACTCAGCCCTCATTGTGGCAGTCCTAAAAATTGGGGTGCAGATCACAGGTAAAGAAGAGCTGATCAGCTGATTTATGAGTCACTCTCCCAGTGTATGCTAAGAAGGCTGCCTGCCACCCACTTCTGAAACAAAAAATGCTGCAACTGCAAAAAAGTGGAACAGGATTTGCGCCTAAGAAAGAACTTTCATACTAGTTGAACATGTATTAAAATTTATTGGAATAGCCTTTACCAAACTAGTATTGGTTTTGTGCTTCGTTTTAAATGAGAAGCATTAAAGATCATGCAAAAACCATACCTCCGCCTGAACTCATCTTTACTATGATCAAGCCTTCTCCAGAACCCAGTTTATCTGCCACCGCACTGACCACTTCCTTAACAGAGGCCATCACTGGCACGCGGATAGTAGTGTAGGTGTGGTCGATACAGTATACCTTAAACAGAACTAAAGACAAAAGAGTGCATTGTGACTGCCGTACATAAGCGAATGCAGTTTACAGTGCAAATTACTTGCTATACTTCAATAACGCATTGCTCACAGATATAACAAACACTAGCAGATCGCAACAACTTTATTTGGTACTGCAGCTCCAAGATTGCTAATTGTTCTAAAGTTTGACTAATTGCAATGACAGATTTGCAGGAACTTCTAGCAAATTATATGATATCAGAAATTCCAATGTTACCATATTATTCATAAAAGGCAGCATCACTTGGCGTTTCCTTAACTTTCAAGCCACTGGATAGTCAAATATTCAATAAGTGATTTTTATTTTGTAAGAAGTTAAGAAAAATTGGCTATGAATGCTCTATATACAATATAAAGAGTTTACATACTGTATTTACAAAACCAGATTTGATAAGAGATTCATAATCAAAATCAAGGCTTAATTTAAGCTGCATTGCATTTGTTCTAGTCCCCTTTTTTTAATATTTAAATGTGTTATTGAAAAATCAAGAATGTTTCAGAAAATGAAGGGAAATGCCCTCACAACAAATATACAATTGTAAAAAATTAGGGCTGTCAAGCAATTAAAAAAATTAATCATGATTAATTGTGCTGTTAAACAATAATAGAATAGCATTTATTTAAATATTTCTGGACGTTTTCAAATATACTGATTTCACTTACAACACAGAATACAAAGTGTACAGTTCTCACTTTATATTTATTTTTTATTACAATATTTCCATTGTAAAAAAAAAAAAGAAATAATATTTTTCAATTCACCTAATACAAGTACTGTAGTGCAATCTCTTTATCATGGAAGTTGAATTTACAACTGAAGTACAGAACTTAGAACAATGATGTATATGAACTTAGAATTATGTACAAAAAATAACTTAATTCAAAAATAAAACAATGGAAAACTTTAGCGCCTATGAGTCCACTCAATTCTACTTCTTGTTCAGCCAATCGCTCAGACAAACAAGTTTGTTTACATTTGTAGGAGATAATGCTGCCAGTTTCTTGTTTATAATGTCACCTGAAAAGTGAGAACAGGCATTTGTGTGGCACTGTTGTAACCGGCATCGCAAGATATTTACGTGCCAGATGTGCTAAAGATTCATATTACCCTTCATGATTCAACCACCATTCCAGAAGACATGTGTCCATGCTGGTGATGGGTTTTGCTTGATAATAATCCAATTGTGGACCAACACATGTTCATTTTCATCATCTGAGACAGATACCACCCGCAGATGGTTGATTTTCTTTTTTGGTGGTTCGGGTTCTGTAGTTTCCACATCAGAGTGTTGCTTTTTTAAGACTTCTGAAAGCATGCTCCACACCTTGTCCCTCTCAGATTTTGGAAGGCACTTCAGATTCTTAAACATTCGGTTGAGTGCTGTAGTTATCTTTAGAAATGTCACATTGGCACCTTTGTCAAATCTTCGGTGAAGGTGTTCTTAAAACGAACATGTGCTGGGTCATCATCAGAAGACTGCTATAACATGAAATATATGGCAGAATGCATGTAAAACAGAACAGGAGACATACGATTCTCCCCCAAGGAGTTCCGTCACAATTTTAATTAATGCATAATTTTTTTTAACAAGCATCATCAGCACGGAAGCTTGTCCTCTGGAATGGTGGCCGAAGCATAAAGGGGCATACATATGTTTAGCATATCTGGCATGTAACTACCTTGCAATGCTGTGAAGGAGGCTAATGAGGGGGAAGAGTGAGGTGTGCAGTTAGCTGGGGGAAAGACAGAATGGGGTCCCTGCTTTTCAATTTTTTGGGGGGGGAACCCGATCCCACCAAAATTTGAGGAGCCTAGTATCTCCTTATTGTGATTTTCCATGCTGGAAAGGGAGAGGCAGCTGATATTTGGTCAAGGACGTGCAGATCTAAAGGAGGGCAAAAGAAGAGGGAGACCATGTTAATATAGTTTTAGAAGTGAAAAAGCCAAAACCCAGAGCTAGACTGTAATACGGCAGCCATGGCCCCCTGTCCCAGGGCAAAGTGCCCTAAAGCCAGCTTAACCAGCTTCCAGAGGACAGGGGCCTTCAGCTGGCACAGCACTGCCCTGTGGGCTCCTATGCATACAATCAGGAGACCAGTGCCTGAAGCATGGCTGAGGAAAGGCGGCATGGCCAAGATGTCTCTAAGCTCTTCTGATCCTTAGCTGCCGTAATGGCACTTAGGGCCATAAGCAGCTGGTGCAACTTAGTTCAGGCTGTAAATTCTTCTGAGTTGCACCCAGGGGCTGGATTGGTGCAGATACATCCGAGGACTGGGGGGATGCAAGGTGATTTAAGGACACCTTTACACCCATTCTTCCTGAGCAGTGCTAAGCGTGCCTCAGCTGTGGTGTAGGTTCATGCCAAAGGTGCCAGTTAGTGCTGTTCCTGGGGTGCTTTAGCCTATGTAAGTAGACCACTTCTACTGGAAGTGCAAGATGCACGGCTCCATCATTGAGGAGCCCCACTTTTTACTCTGCACAGTCATTCTTGCCGCTGTGCAGCTATTATAACTGTCCACACATCAGTCTCTGTCTCACTCACACCATTCATGGAATATGAAACAAAACTGAACTACAACACTTACCTGGCAACCGTTTTATTCCATTTTTTATTTTGAAAAAGTAATTTTTGTATTTTGAAATTTCTTATGGAATTCCTTTGCCCATTATCCAAATGAGAGTCCTGGGCAGAGTTGAATATAACACCACAGAGAATGCAAACTACATCAGACTGAGCATATATAGCAGAGGAGCCATAGGAAAAATATGAAGGGTCATATCCTCAGCTGGGGTAAATTGGGGTAGCTCTATTGACTTCAGTAAGGAGGCAACACAGACAAATGAGATCAAGTTGTTGATCCATTAAGTATGTGATCCTGGCTCCTGCAGTGCCCATTCCTACTTCACAAGAAGGCAACTCCCTTTTATCAATAATGCACCTAGCCAACTGGCAGTGCTGGACATGGGCAGGGGGGAATTCCTTAGTGTTCTCTGTGGCCATCAGCAAATACCTTCAGCCATGAGAATTGATTACTCTAACCTTAGCATTCATAATTATAAATGTCATTACTCATAAATGGATTTTAAGGCCAGAAGGGACCATTATGATTATATAACTTGACCTCCTGTATGAAACAAGCTACATAATTTCTCCTGGTAATTCCTGCAGCAAATCCAGTCAATTGATGGGCTAGAACACATTTTTTATCCAGTCTTGATTTAAAGGCTCCAAGTGATGGAGAATTGACCATATCCTTTAGTAACCTGTGTCAATAGGTAACTATCCACACTGCTAAAAACTTGTATCTCATTTCCAGTCTGAATATTGCTGACTTCAAATTCCAGCCACTGGATCTTGCTGTGTTTTTGTCTGATAGATTAAATAGTCCTCTAATATCAGATAACTGCTCCTGGTGTAGGTACTAATAGACCATCATCAAGTCACCTCAAACTTCTCTTCCATAAACTAAATAGATTGAACTCTAAGTTTCTCACTGCAAGGCATGGTTTCCAGACCATGAGTTACTCTTGTAGGTCTTCTCTGAGCCCTCTTCAACTTTTCGGCATCCATTCTAAAGTTTGGATACCAGAACTGGGTACAATGTTTCAGCAGTAGTCTCACAAATGTCATATACAGATCTAGTGTCACCTCCTTAATATTCTTCACCTTATACAGCTAAGGATTGTGGCACCCCTTTTTTGCTGTAGCTTCACACTGGGACCTCACATTCACTTGCTTACCAACAACGACGTCCTTTTCAGATCACTGCATTCCAAGGTACAGTCTCCCATTCTATAAATCAATTTTTTGATCCTAGATGTACAAACTTGCATGTGGCTGTATTTTTACTATTATTGTTCATACAGTAATCCAAAGTGTCCCTTGACTGACAGAACAATGCTGGGTTCGAAGCTGGGGCAGCTTTTATTGTGAAGATAAATTTTAACACCCATTTGAAATGTTGACTAACAGCTGGGACAGGATTTATGGGATTTTTAAAATATCTTTGGTTACAATGGATAAACCACAGAGCCAGGTCTCCAATATGCCTCCACACAGAGGAGCATCTCCAGCCCAAGGTAAAAAGAAGTGAGTAGAGTGAGTAGAGCTGAGGCACTGATGTAAATTTTATCTTCAACGCTGCATGGGAGTCAAACTAAAGACAAAATGGTTCATGCGAGCAAACTAAAGCTTCTATTTAATAGGCCTTCCTGTTATAGGCCAGAGATCCAAAGCCTGCCTCTCCATTCTATTTACACACATTTTATGACAATGTAACTCCAATGAAATCTACAGAGTTACACCCGTGTGTAACTAGTGGGGAATAAAGCCCCCAATGTCATGTGTGTTACAGATCACTCATTGCACATGTACTACACACCTACATATTACTAGTGCTGTTTTTTAAACTACTTTGTTTATTAATTATTTTAAAAGAGTGTATTTTTGGGTCTGAGGAAGTTCTATTAAAATCAGTGACTAAGCACCACGTTAGGCGAAGAAATGCAAACATGTTTTTGCCCCAGATTTGTAAATTGTGGATACTTATGTTTATTTTGATCTCTGCCTCAGGAGTGATAAATTTATTACAAACATCAGAAAACAGAGTGCCGCAAACCCCTGTATGCATATACTTACTTTCGTCACTCCCCCTGATCGGCTGGCGTTTTTGTGCTCTGTCATCAGTTGTGTTAAACTGCTGCAAAAGTATTTTGTGCTGCCAGAAACAAACAAAAAAAAAACCCCATAATCATAAATGCAAGAAGAAACATGGAGTAGATCTAATTAGACATACTGTATCAAAGATCCAGGTGAGAAAGTAACACAAAGAAACTTGCAGTTTAATTCTTGAAAATATTTCAATATGTGTTGTTCTAATAAATTGTATGTTACTGAAGAGGAAAGAATGTAAGTCTTAAAGCGAAGCCTTTGTTTTAGAAGATTGCCAAATAAAGTCCATTTACCTTCTTTTGTGGTGCCTTAGTTTCTTCCGAACTATAGAAAGCAGAAAAAGCACACTGTGTCATTAAATATATTTTGGACGATATTCCCTACAATATATCAGTTTAGACATTGACCACTCTCCAAACTATTGTATTTAGGTATTCATATATGTTTTATACTAAGAAAGTAAAGAAAGATTATCATAGTCTAAACTAGGATTGGGCAAATATTGCAAAAATTGTACACAAATATTAATTTGCAATTTTGTTCATAGCTTCATAGAATTTAAGGCCAGATGGAACAATTAGATCATCTAGGCTGATCTCTTTGCTTCAGTGGAATTTCCTTTCATATTTTTTCTGTGAACGTTTGTGAGTGAATTTGGTATTCACAAGAATGCTCATAGAGAGAAAAAGTGTCACATATGCTTGTCTGAACATGCATGCATGGAAGCATTTTTCTTTTATAGCAGCCATCTTGAAAGCTTCCCATGGACTTGGGGAACATTTTCCAGCCAGCTCTAAGATAGACATTTTTCACTGGGTATTTAGTTGTAAAATGAACCAAAAAAGGAAAGACCTTACATTTGTTTTACAGTCTTCTCTAGCTCTGAGAGTTGCTCTTTCAGTGCTGTAATAATTCTTGCATCATCTGATACAGATACATAAAATTCCTGTAAATGATACAGAACAGTCTTTGAACAATGAAACAATAGACGAGTTGTACCTAAAAGGATAAAGGATTAGTGAGCTTACATATGCTAGTTTACTGATTACTAAGAGTAAGACCCAGTTTAGTGAATAAGGGAACAATAAGATGCCCCACAACACTCAAATTCTGGCCTATTCCTGTATCCCTTCTATTTGTGTAACTCCAGCTGATTTAAATTAAAACTGCACAAACAGGAAGGAAGCATAATGGTAAAAATGTGAGACAGATGTGGAAGTGCTTTTTCTCGTTAAGCACTGCACTGCCAAAGCCCATACTCCACATTTTTAGAAGATCACAGAGAAAGATTATGGAATTCATTATTTTTTCACAAATAATGTGGTAACATAGGTAATTTTATACATAATGCAATGGAACACTGTTACAGTTAGGTCATTTTGTTTTAAAGGAGCAATCTCACTTTTGTTATTGTTGTCATTCCTTATATGACACTCCAAATGTACTGTGCACTGCAGAGCAAAAACAAAGGCATGGTACCTGCCCCCAAAGAGTTTACAATCTTCATAACAATTGACACTGTTATGGGTCAAATGCTGTAGCTGGGTGTGTATGGGAGATAGGCAGGGACCTTGGAGGCAAGGACTCCAGTCTACAGCAGCCAGTGTGGCTGCAGGGCAGCCTCAGTTGGGGACAGAGTGGTCTTTGGCGTCACATCGTGACAGATCCTCTAGCCCCTCCCTGGCACAACCCAACAAGATTCAAACAAACCATCTACATGACAGGGTTTAGGAAGACCTTTGTGGCATGCAGAGGGTCTATTCTCCCTTGGCAAAATCCTGCCTCTCACCACTGCACAGCAGAACTACAATGGTTCCGCTGTTGTCAGAGCCCTCTTCACTGCGCGACAGAGCATCTTACAAATACCCACACGGCAAGGATTTGTACCTGCTGGCTCTGTAAGTGTTGTGCATTAAAATAAAAACCAATCACGTGTGTACTCTGCAGCCAAAACTGAGAAAGAAAACACAAAGAGAGCTTTGCACTTTAAAATGATCTATGGCATCTACATACTTGTCAACAGAATTCTAAAGGTTGTGAAGTGGACTGATGCAAACCCTCTTCGGTAGCTGCTCTTCAGTATAATGATACAATAGCAATCCCACTGTACCTCCAGAAAGGCTACTGCTGCTTCATCCTCTTGCAGCAGATCTCCATACGAAGCAGCCCACTGTAGAACCAGTCGGAGGACTCGCCTTTTATTATTAAGTGCATAATCCATTTTCTCCTGCTCTGAACCTTGGGAAGGCTGGGCATGGTAAGTGCCAAGGTGTCAAGGAAAATATTTACTAGTTAAAATATCCAATACAGTAAGAACTGAGGAAACTATTATTTTCAGGGGCTTTCCAGCAGGAATTTCATGATCAGTGAGGTTGGAGGGTCAGATTTACAGACCGTTTTTGTTTCTTACCATATTGTAAAGGTATAACGAAGCCTCTCAGTAGCACTGTTCATGAAACAACAGAGGGCATTTTCTAAGGAATGTATCAAGAATCACAATCAGACTGCTTGTCACAGCTTTATAATGGAGCAAGAGAGATGACACTTAAGAGCCAGGGAAAAGATGGTGAATCATTTCATCTAAAGAGAACATTCAGTCCTGTTCTTCTGGTAGAATAAGAAGGAATCATGGAAATAAAAGAATAAAAACTTTCTCCCCCCCCCTTTTTGGTTACAAATTATTTCAGCTTCTATTTGCAAGAGATTTTACCACCTGTTTACATGCAGTAAATCTTTGGTATTGCTACTCTTATTTCTAATTTTATTACAGTATTCCCAGGAGTCCCAGCTGAGTTGGAGCCCCTTGTGCTAGATGCTATACAGACATCTGTTGAAAGATAGTCCTTTCTCTGAAGAGTTTACGATCAAAACCCCAGACAAAGGGTAGAAGAAAGGAAAAATGCCCATTTTATAGATGAGGAACTGAGGCATAGAGGAATTAACTGATTTGGCTACAGTTATTCAGGAAGTCTCAACTCTGTCACATAACTTAGCTGCGTATCATATCCTGTGCACAGCACGTTGTGACATGCACTTAACACCATAAACAATAAAATATAAAGCTACATATTTAACAAAGGGTGGCTTTACTTTTTTAAATTTTTAATTGCAAAAACATGGAAATTAGATGCAAAAACTTTTTTTGGAAAGGAAAAAAATGTAGAAAAAGATAAAGATAAACAAACTGCACCAAAGCACAGTTCCTGTGTGCACATGTCTTGTAAGTATCACAGAGGACAGCAAACCTCTGAAGTGCTCACTCCTGTACCTACAACTGTAATATAAAGAACGCTGGGCTTGTTTAAAAGACTGCACTGATGCCTCTACAAATCTATGGGGAGCAGACTAGAGAGCATGGGTTGGCCTGTGGACCCTCTCCCCAACCAGAGGGAGGAAGGTTCAAGAGATTTACTGAATCACGATTTTATTTTAGTAACATTAAGCCAATGCACCTCTGGTGTACCTCCACGGTAATGAGCAGATGTCCAATGGGGAGAATTGGGCCCACTCAGACTAGGTATAGGAAAACATTTTTTTAAAATATTGTATTGAGTCATATCATGCAGGATTAGATCAAATAACACAAATGTAAAGTGCAATATGTAATGGTATATAATTTGTGTACGCTGTAAATTCAATTGGCCTGAATGTTATTTAAAGGTTTCATTCAGCTTGACCTTAATCTCAGGCTGCTTAGCCACATAAGGGGCCTTATACATAAATAAATAAATAAATAGAAAGCACGTCTATGGAATTTGTAAACAGAAAAAGCTCCCTTTTCAGGTTGGAAGTTTGGGGCCAGGGAAGCTTTATTTCAATTTGCAGCAGGGAAAAAAAAAAGGGGGGGGGGAGGAGGCAGTGAAGCTATCTACATGGTCTCACAGAATCTTATTAGAAGAGTCTGTCTCAGAATCACTACAAAGCAAAACAAATTTCACACATAATAAATACAGAGAGGTCTACTTTTCCATACCTTACGGGAGAGACCATCAGGACAGCTTGCTTGCCTCCTGGTTTATTACCTCTAGGAACGGCAGGATTTATACAGTCTCCTTATATCCCAGCAGGCCTTCCCTCATGCTCGCACTACTATCCTGCCCTAAGGATTACATTTCCAAGCCTGTGGTGCTCTCCTGGTTCTGACAGACATACAGGCAGGACCCACCAAGAACCAACTTGATCTCTCACCACTGAAGGGAGAGGGAAGTTCCAGCACGCCTCTGATTATACAAATCTGGGCACTAAAACCAAAAGCATCATCAGCCCACATGGCTTTCCCAAGACTTCTTCCTCTCCGTCAGTGACCTCATTTCTTGTCCCAACCGTCCTTTGTTGAAAACCTGGCATGGGGTAGTACTGGTCTCATAAATCTTAAATTGCCTGTACACCCCATTATAATCCTTCTGCTGACATTAATTCAGGTCTGATCCTGCTAGGGTTGCTAACTTCGTAATATTTAAAAACTGGACACTCCAGCAAGTTCCAGAACCTTCCCTTCCTCCCAAGGACCTGCCCCTGCCCCACTCCTTCCTCCTAGGACTCACCCATGCCCAGAGGCCCCACTCCTGTCCTGCCCCTTCCTCCTGAGGCCCTGTCCCTGTTTGCTCCTCTTTCCCTCTCCCTCCATCGCTCACCGCTTTTCCCTTCTTCCCCCCTCCCTGCATGGGTCAGGAGAGACTTGCCTGCAGAACCGGCGCTAGGAGCTGCAGCCACCTAATGCAGGTAGGAGGTGGCCCTGGCTAAGTGGGGGCCTGCAATGCCATGATGATGACTTGGCGCCTCCCCGCTTCCCTCTCCCGCAGTAACCGGACTTTGGGAGTCTGCTCAGTATATCTGACTGGACAGTCAGGTTCCTTTTCAACTGGACCCCTGGCCCTCCTAGATCCTGCTCCTGTTGAACTGAATAGGAATTTCATCATTGTCTTCAGTGGGAGCAGGATCAGACCCTTCATGCAATTTGCCTTGCCTCTCGTTGATTTTAGGTTAATAGTATAAATTGTGGGAGGAAAAATTGCTCCCAATAAACGGATGTTTGTGTGTGAATTAGGGAGAGAATGATTGTGGTGGTAACTTGGAGTTGCCTTCCTTGGAAGAATTTTTGGCCATGGCCTCCCCCACATATGATAGCTTTGATATGAATCTGGACATAGTGAACTTTAAGAATTCATTTATTTCCATTGTTTCAGCCAAACCAAAGACTGGGGTTCATTCAGGACACTGTTTCAAGAGTTCACCCAGGAGACTTCAAACTCTTCATTAGAAATCAAAAGGTCTATATTTCAATCTTTTCATTTGAAAATGACACCAAGGGCTCTTGGTTTTTTTTCACAATAAAGCATTATATAAATAAAGCATTAATTGGAAAAAAGACGGGCTTATGAACATGGAATTTTCTAATATCCCTCTGACCAAAAATACCCATAGAGATTAGACATTTCACTAGGATTATTCGGACAGTTATATGACTGCTAAGCTTTTGAGTATGAACAGAGATCTGCATTCTAATTTAGTTTAGAATGGATTTAACATGACTAGGGAAACAACATGTCAACCTATTTATGTGAGTGCGTAAGTCCGAGGATCACAGGAAGTAAATAATATATTGCAGGCTATGCGGTCTAATGTTTCAGGCAGCAAATTTAACATTCCACTGAGTCATTTTCCTCATGCTGTTTCTACCTTTCAAACACTTATTATTTCATATATTTTTACCTACTTATTAACTGACTCACCACAGGCAACAGTAATTTTTACTGCTCATTTGCTTATTTTTAATTTGGCTCACAATGGCTCCTTTATTAATGTTATCATGGTGCAAGTTAGTGAAAACCTCCTAATTCTACATGTTGTAGATGCATTACAGTTTGCAGTCAGAAACACAATATTATGTATTTTCGCAATAAGTAAGTGTCAGATATGCAGTTAATTGTGAAACATGAATTAACACCAACATGGTTAAAGCTCTGTACTTAGATATCAGTTATGTTGACATAAGATATCGTTGCTAGGAAGCAGTAGCAAGTTTTGAGTCTGTTCTTCCATCTATACAATCAAAATTTAACTACACTAATAACTAATAATTGTGTAAAGCCAATGTGCATCACTGTGATGGAGTGTAAATTCTTGTTGATCTGATGGTAAATAAAGTTAACAAAACATACAATGTATTTTCTGTAGCTGCCCGATGTAAGTATAAAGGTCTAATGGCTAAACTGTTGTTGTGTTTACATGAGACACAGTTTTGATTGGATGATTACAGCTACTTTACACTTTTCATTGGAGGCTCAGAATCAGGTGAAATCAAAAACACCACCCTCCAGGCTCGTGAGTTCACAACAATTTATCTGTGCAGTGAAGAGCAAACTCTAAACAATCTGCTGAAAACTATGTCACTAAGTTGTTGGTAAAGCCGGTAAAGTGCTTCAGGCGCGGAAGTCAGTGAAGCTGTTGACACTGGTGTAATATTCGAAACAAGATCCCTACATCATGATCACATTCTGGATGGAAGATTTTGTGAGAGTTTTTGAGAAGAGAGAGTTGAGAAATGAAGAGAGAGAAACAAACATGACTGGCCCCAACATAGAACTTCTAAAAGCTGTGTGTTTTCCTGAAGATTTTGTATTCAATTCATATTAAAAATGGTCCAAACCAAACTGCAATTATGAACAAATCCTGACTTTGGGATACCTGGACCTTAATGTTTGTGGCTTGAGCCCATTTCCTACATATATAACGTTTGTTTACTTGTGTGTGTGTATTAATATACATATATTTTGGTACCCATGTACAAACATACACACACACGCGGATGCAAAAGAGAAACGGACTAGTGTTATTGGGTACTGTTTGGGAAGCTGCTGTTTTCTGGCTGGGAAGGTAGGCTCAACTTTCAACCCTTCCCGGGTTCTGCACAGTCACAACCTGTAGGCCTCCCTGCTTTTACTGAGTGGCAACTCTCAGGGATTCACACTTTGAGTCTTCTGGATTTCCAGAAGTTTTATTGGCATCCCCAAGGACCCTATTTAGCCACATGATCTGCCTGTCACATGACTTTGCTAATTTTTTCCACCTGGGGAGGCAACCTAAGTGTGTCATGGATGGAGCTGTCCCGCCTCTCCTTAGAGAACCAGTCACCTGTTACATTCCCAATCAGTTGACTTGTTTTCCACAGATTAAAGTCTTTGGATAAAGTGTGAATCCTTCATTATCTCAAACTCCTTCAGAACTGAATGAGGTATGAGATATTGATCAATGTTTGTTTCATTTTTTCTTAGGTGCATGATATTGATAATATGGTAATTTGTTCCAGCTTAATGCTGTACAATGCAAGTTTTAGTTTCCTTTTTGTTTATTCAGATACAATTTAGAATTCCTCACACTGCTTATTAAAATTTGCTGTAGATTATTATTATTGTTTATATTATGGCGGCTAGATGATTCAACCAGAGCGGAAGCTCTATTCTGTTAGGCACTCTATAGACATATAGTAAAAGAGAGTCCCCTGCCCCAAAGAGCTATAACAATCTGAGTTAGAGAAGATGCAACAAGTGGGTTAATGGAGTGATGGTGAGCAATATCCACCGGTGTAGTAAGACGATCGGTCACAATTATGTATAATAATGCAGATTTTTGGTTAATTCTCAATTAGTGGTTTCAGGGATGGTGAATTTCATTTTCTCCATGTAGTAATAATACCGGTGTTGCTGAGAGCAATATCTGCAAGGAGAAAGTTCACATTGTGGGGGGAGACCTCAATATTGATGCAAAATGTACGGCAATAAAATTAGTGTACTAATTTTATTTTAAGTCATGACAAACTTGTTTGCATCTGTAATGAATATTAAGATACAGCAATAAGAATGTCATAACCAAGATGCCTGGCTTAGCTAATTATGTGACAAAATGTTAAAAGATAATCAAAGAAATTCCAAAAGATTTCTGCTTCTAGCTCCCAAGGACAAGCAAACATCAAGCAGACAAACCATGTCAATTCTTTTAGGAAGAAACTTGATTGTGAAAGGAATGCAGGATTGTGTTACCAAAGCAAGCAATAAATCTACAGGTAAAGTGAGCCTATATCAACCCCCAATCCCCACTTTTCAAAGAAAAATCTGAGTTTTAACCCACACAAAGAATTCTTTTGTAAACACATTAGAGTCTTCATTCATTCTTAAATGGTGTGAAATGTTTTACAGAAGAAACTGGTTACTTCAAACCAAAGTTTCCACTTAAAGGTGAAAACCTTTGTTGTTTCTCAAATACTTAAGGTTGCATAAGCTTCTTTTAATATGTATATTTGCAAATATTTTGTATCTAAATGCAATAATTGCCTGATATCATAATAATTGCCTGATATCATTGTTATATGACTAGTAAGATGTTTCATCTACTAATATAGGAAGGTCATTTGATGCCAGACTAATTACTAATGTAAGAAGCCATTTAACCATAGAATATTTACATTAATGGGGAAATAATTAATGAATTACTGGCAGTACATTATCAAACCCTCACTCAATGCAGGAAGACAAGAAAATTATCATTCCAAAAATTGCCATGTGGAGTCAGCAACTTCGGGTAATGACTTTCCAAGAGTTATTTAATTTTGAAAGATTATTTTGAGAACTGAAAGCTCTTATATAAAGAACAGGAGTGTTTGGACTTTTGGAAAACAGAATCTCATTTCCTGTCAAACTCTAATAAAAGTTTTAATAAACTCATAAAACGTTATAAGTTAAAAGAAAGAGTTAAAACTAAATGTAAAAGTTATCTGGATCTTTCCTGCCACAAGAAGAACAAAGGCAATTAAAGAAATGTTGCTTATTCATTAAACAGACTGCATATTCAGGAGCTGGAACTGTCACATAAGCCAACCGCCAAGGCAGAGAACCAATGAAAGAGTGGCAGCAACCAACTTGAATCTAAACTACCCCATTTGTCCCCACATGCTGTCGTTATCTGAATTGTTACTGTAACTGAGTCATTTGGAAAAGTAAAGTAAAGTGATTAAAACTGATGACCAGAATTACATGAGAAATGTCCACACTTGTCACAGAGGAAATACAGAGTACAAACACTCATGAAATGTGTTTCTGCCCTTCCTGGCTTCATTGTTTAGCATCATTAAATTTAACTGAAAAAGCAATGTTCTGGCAAGAACTTCAGTCACCTTCTGAAAATAGAAAAGGAGTACTTGTGGCACCTTAGAGACTAACCAATTTATCTGAGCATAAGCTTTCGTGAGCTACAGCTCACTTCATCGCAGTATGCATACGATGAAGTGAGCTGTAGCTCACGAAAGCTTATGCTCAAATAAATTGGTTAGTCTCTAAGGTGCCACAAGTACTCCTTTTCTTTTTGCGAATACAGACTAACACGGCTGTTACTCTGAAACCTTCTGAAAATACAGTCAGATAAACCCTCTGCTACTTGTAATTAATATTCTCAGAATAAAATAATTATAACAAAGTGATTGCCATTAAAACAATCAACATTTGTCTACAGTTAACATACAACCACAGCTATTTCCTATTCCATGTATGGAGAAAACTGGCATGGTAACATGGACAATGCTGACAATTTTAACAGCGACCACTCACCTACTCTAGGGATACTTTTGTTCTGATGTTTTAATTATTCTGCTTTCATTTTGCACAAAAAAGGAACTGCTGGCTGAAGCAACCACTGACTTTCATCTACTCCAGGTGCCTTAAGAGTTCAGCTATCATGCCAAAGGGATTGTTTTAACTTATAGGCACCTAATGTCTCTCAGTGGAATTCAGCCTGCAGGATAGGAAATCTCTAGCAGGAAAGACAGAGTTTTCAGGCTCTTTATTTCACCATAGTATGAGTATGTACTGTGACACTATGCGCCCCATATTCACTATAATGATATGATTATATGGTTATAATATAATTATGACAGGTTTCAGAGTAGCAGCCGTGTTAGTCTGTATTCGCAAAAAGAAAAGGAGTACTTGTGGCACCTTAGAGACTAACAAATTTATTTGAGCATAAGCTTTCGTGAGCTACAGCTCACTTCATTGGATGCATTCACGAAAGCTTATGCTCAAATAAATTTGTTAGTCTCTAAGGTGCCACAAGTACTCCTTTTCTTTTTGTGAATATAATTATGATGCATCTTGTACAAAATATGTCATGTGAGGTTTCAATGGAAAAGTTATGGTTTGCTGAATATGATTATCCTATTTGTATGCATGTATCATTTTTGTATCTGGAGTTATGAATATTGACTATGCATCTGTATTTCAAATGTGTTTGCTCCTGGCTAACTCCCATAGGTCAGTTTACATCCAGTCTAGCCAGCACATTGTGAAGGGAATATCCAAGGTAATGGGCCATCAATGAAAACAATGGGACCTGGAAAAAGCTTATCCTCACCTGTGGACGCTTCAGTCAGCATATGGATAATAGCTGCCATGACTTACTGAAGCATGCAAGAGCATGTGACTAGATCAGGTGATACTGAATTCCATTTTAGCGCCTCTAGTTTTCCACAAACTATGTTGGGGGCTTGGCTTGAAACAAAGAAGTTCCCTCCATATGGAAAAAACTATAAGAGGGGGAAGTGACATCACCACTGGGCCTCACTCCCTACAACACAACCTCTGGAAACACCTTAGGAATAAAGACTGAACTGAGCAAGGTGGGGTCCCAGGTGGGAAAAAAGGAAACCTGCCTGTATATGAAAGTTTGGTGGACTGTTTGTACTATCTAACAGGATGAGACACGGCTTGATTCAAATCCTATCCAGTTTAGAGAATTTAGATTGAATTTTTGTTTATTTCCTTGGTAGTCTGCATGCTATTACTTATAAACACTTAAAATCTATCTTTCTGTAGTTAATGAATTTGTTTTATATTTTTTACCTAAAACAATGTGTTGTTTGAATTGTAAAGGGAAATCTGCGCAGGAATGGGGGCTGGTCCATTGTCCTCTCCACATCAAGGGAGGGGCGGACTGCGTAATCTTCTTTACTGGTCAGGCTTTTGACCAGGGTAAGACGGTACAGCCCTGGGGTCCTAGGCTGTGGAGCTGGGGCAGGAGGGGCAGTGCTGGCTGTAGCCTCTCTATTGTTAGTTCATGAGTGGCTGAGGAGAAGCACTCACATAACTACAGATGGGTGTATCCTTGTCTGTGTCAGTGTGTGTGTGACTGCAAGTCCTGGAGAGGATTGTAGATTGTCACAGCATCAGTGTGAGAGGGAGTCCAGGCTGGGGAGTCAGAGAGCTCAGTGGTACCCCAGTTCCAAGTTACATCACAGGGGGGGACCCTCACATGTACCACTTGCTGGCAGCTTAAACATACATGGGTAGGCTTGGCAAAAAAAAATGTTTTAAATAATTTTGACAGGTAATATCAATGTTTATTTTAAACATTTATTTATTTATCAATGTTTATTTATTTAACAATGTTTATTTTAAGCATTTATTTTTATCAATTTAAATGTTCACATTTGAGAAAATTATGGGTTTTAAGCATTTTAAATATTTTTTGTCTATTTAAATCATCACAGTTGCAAGAAATTATGGGGCTTGTGTCAGGCAATGGTGAGGGGGCAGACAATTATTTAATGACTGCAGATATTGAGATTCAAAAACTTAAAGCTTTATATCCATTAAAACACAAATTATCAACATCACATGTCAAAACCTACAAAGTAAATATCCTTAAATCAAACTCTTACATTCTTAAGCAGCATTTAATGTTGATTACTATCGATGGAAATATTTTTTGTTGGTTTGTGTGAGTACAGTGAAATCTACATTACCAATGTTTACCAATAAAAATCTAATCCTTCCAAGCCTAATTATGAGTATTCTGTCATTCACACACTGGGAGGTAGGCCATAAAAGTGAGGCTCCATTAAACTTTACTTGTCTTTGGAGACCTATGAGTTTTTCAGAATGTATCTGTCTCTTTTCTAATAGGAATGATCTTAAAAGAAATGTAAAATTTTCATCACAAAAGGATATTGTGCCATCAAGGCTGGGCAAAGCTGACTATTTGGCATAAAAACACAGTGCATCATAACAAAATCATTTAAAACAGAATCTGTGAAGAGAAAAACAAATAAAGCAGAAAGTTAAGTTCTTGCAAACAACTCAGGGTTCATAACAATGATGCTTCTTTCAGTTAAAGATCTCATTGACTTCCTGAAGACTGTGAAGAGATCAGCAGTTGACTCCGTTTTGTATTTTTTGGGTACAGTATTAAACTTGAGTACAGAGAATCTATGTATTTATCATGAAATAATGATTTATTTGCCTTCTCGGAATTGATTCTGCTGTTGTTATGCTTCTAGATTTGATAGGTGCCTTGCTTTAGTAGATGTACTACTACACAGTCTCCATCAAATGAATCCTTGCCATGAAATACTGCACTAAGGTTCTGATTCAGCAAGGTACGTTAGCATGTGCCTTATTTTAAGCATACATTTATATCCATTTGACTTCAATGGGCTTATAATAAATACTTCAGAAGAAGGCATCCCACACATCACAATACTCCCGTACAACAGTAAAATATTTGGGCATAATTCTCATGTACACTAAGATCGTCAGTGTAATGAGAATGAGGCACTCTACATCTTGGTACCTAGGAAGCACCTATCAATGTATCAGCATAACAATTCCAAATAGAATACTAAGATGGGGAAGAATTCCTTGCTGACTCCAGCTGACATCAGCAAAAGACCAGAAATAAGTAGATTGATAGTCAAAGATCTAATTTATATTTTGATTCAAATCAATTCACAATTATGAAATTTGAATTAAACATAGAAAACAGATGTATAATGAGATTAATAATACAAATATAACATTTTTAGGTTGGAAAGAAATGAAGGTCTAACTATACCATGCACTACATTCTGGCAACTGAAGAGATACCTCTTCCCTCCCAATGAGATGTTAGTGGGGTTGCACTGGTGTAAATGAGGGCATCTTTTACCCTTTGGACTTGTGATGATGTATAAGCTGGACTGATCTGGATTGGCTTTCAGAGCCCAGCATAAATCTGAGGGTTGGCAGTTTGTTTTAATTGTAAACGAAGCAAATTTTATATGGAATCAGTGAAGCACAATAAACCCATTACCCCGGGGAGCCATTTTATAGAGCCACTTTTTATAGTGTAACAACAATTTAAGATCTTGTAATGGAGGGCTATCAAGGAAAACATGGCGTGACAGCTGTGCTATCCATACTGTACCATTGCTTCCACTCTTTATATAATTTAGCATCTGGAAGTGTCTCTCTGTTCGAAGTATATAAAATCCTATGGACCTCAGCCAGAGTATTCTTTGTATAATTCACAAAACAAATGGGTTTAGTTGTTTTTAATTTAAGAGAATTGCACAAATGAAAAATCAGTGGTTTCAGAAGTTTGTGCCCCTACCACTTAAGAATGACTTTGTTTGTGAAATGTGATATTTTGCAGGCCATCAGGCTGAAATATGGAATTTTGCCACTGGACGTTTTGGAAAAGAAATGTTTTGAAACAATTTAAAAGTTTAAGACTATTTAGAAAGTTAAAGGATAGGGATGGTAAACTTGCCATCAGATGTTTTCAGACATGAAGTCCCTATGCCCCACTTTTGTTGCTAGATGAGTATGCAACTGTATGGCAAGCTTATTTTATTCACAAAAGCAATTAAAACAGAGAAGTTAAAAGTCATCATGCAATCTTTCAGCACACAGGCTGATGCACTGATTATATCACTACTAATCTATGAATTATTTAAGAATGCCTTTACACTCATGCTTCCTAACCATCTGTAAGGTCAAAAACATGCTTACTGAAGGGGTGTCCTACTTGATATACAGTAACATAATATAAATTGTCTGTGCCAGTTTACAACTACTATTATTATGAGAAATCCTTTTTTCTTGACTTTTCTTTAATGAAAAGATCTCCAAGGCATAAGATAGCAGACACACACATTCTTGAATCTGACAACTCCGCTGGTGTAAACTGCTGCAGCTCCGTAGGCTTCGATGGAGCTGCAGAAATTTACACAGCAGAGGGTTTGGTCCTTGATGGTGCTGAATTCCTTGTTTGAATAAGAGTCCATTGAAAAAGTATAATAAAGAAATTTAAAGTGATGCAGGAGGGATCAAGGTTAGTGCATAGTATTATGTGGCATGCGTCATGACAAGTACATTCTGTGGTGGCAACGTCACTGGGTTATGGCAGGTCTCCATTTATCATCATAGCTGTGACCAATAAAAGCAATTGGCTGTATTACAACATCTTGTGAGACTTTGCTGCTTTGCTATCAATAGACACTCCAAACCCTAAATAAGGATGGTGGATCATCGTCTTAAATTTTGAATTTCCCAGCTTTTTAAAATTTGTATCTAAATGTTGATTAGATTAATTTCTGCAGATAATTAAAGGCTGCATTCCCAAGCATAACATTTTCACTTACATCTCGAGAGCCTATCTTATTTATGAATAGAAATACAGCTTTTGTCAGATAATTCTACCTGTCGCTTCATTTAAAGTTGATTCAAGGCGCATAGTTTCTAGAAAGTGCTCTAAAATTTTCTCTGGAGTTCCTGACATCACAGTATACCTGTGGAAGAGAAAAGAAGCAATTAATTTTCTAAAGGCACAATGAAAATGTCAACTGAAGAAATAATTGGTACTAGAGAGAAGTGGAACCTAAGACTTCTGAGCACAGGAATGGAAGTCAAGAACAATACAAGAGAGCAAATACCTGCTCTGACACGGACTTTCTGTGTGGCCCAGGGGAAAGAATCACTCAACCTCTTTGCTTCAGGTTCCCCATCTGTAAAATGCGAACAATAATACTTACCTTCTTACCATGAGGTCTAAGATGATAAAGGGCCCCATTCTCCACTGCAATACTCCAGTTTTACACCATTGATTTCAATGGAGTTGCACTGGTGTAAAACTGGAGCAGAGAAATGGTGAATCAGACCTTTCCGAAAAACACTGTCAGTGCTAAGTATTATCAAGGACAAAAATCTCAGCAACAACAAAATTGCTGAAAATGTAGGCTTTAGATGGATTTAAACAGAGTAACTCTTAGGGGGAGATGGGCACTACTATTTATCATCATCAGTGCTCAAAGGGAAAACAATGAAAGCAAACGAATGCCTGCAGTACTGCAGGTCTGAGCTGGGGAAAGGACATAGTGGCAGACAGTAACCTCCAGCGGTGGAACTTCAAAACTTGCCAATTGCCTTAGGTAACTGCAGGAAATAAGTATCTGCTTAACTTCAGTACTTGCACCACTTCTAACAGTAAATCTTGTGAGATACGGATAGTGAGGTTATCATATGTATTGCAGGGAACACTGACAAGATTTATGTACCACTCCAGCACTATAGCAGAGGATATTACAGAATAGAGCTGCACGGATTAACTGTCCTCTCTTTCCTTCTTTCCTAGTGAATAGGATTTCTTTTTATCTTCCATTTCATTCTTTCAATCTTTGCATCATTCTTCCACGTTGAAGTGAAAAAGTATGAAACTTAAAAAAAACCCCGAAACCCTAGGAGAAGTGTAGGTGTTCTGCTCCTGCTGAGAAATAAGTGGTGGAGCTGAGCTCCTGTGAGCTCCTCCTCACTTTGAGCACTGACCATCACAGTTCTTTTACCTGCCAGCCCCTTTGGAAGAACTGTATTGAAGTCCCAAGAACACAAACACTTGTTAAGCCAGTGCACATCCTTGTAGAGATACTAACTAAGTCTGTAGGTGAGTGAGGCAGAGAGAACCCAGTTTGCTGCACTTTGAATATGAAAGTGAAAACGAAGCAACGAAGTGGCCTACAGTGACTGTAGACAGCAGCAACGCTCTGAGAGGTGTCAGTCAGTAACACTGCATGTGTGTGATCACCCACGAAGAGAGAACTTAGAGCTTGGAAGAGAGAACTTCAGAGTTAGCTCTTCGTAGCAAGCCTGTCATTCTTTGAAACTGTGGCTCAGTGAGCTGCAGCAGACGAGGGGGCGGGGAGGGACCCAAACTGCAGTTCAGGGCATCTGGTCCCAAAATGGAGCCTTTCTTAAGATTAAGAGAAGAGAAAAAATAGTTCTTGACAGGATGTCTCAGGGAACTAACAATACACTACACAGTGTTTCACCTCTATACAATTTAGTAGGGATCAAAAGTCTGAAGGTAGTTTAGTATCTTATATAGTCACTTGCTTGTCTTATTTTACTTCCTAGGGAGAAAGTGCCCACATCAAAATTGGTACCTTTGTTGACAATCTCAGCAGAGAAGCTAAGGTTTGAATGGACAGGGAGAACGAACCACCCTCCCAGCCAGAGAGGTGAGCTCTCCGACTCAGGCCTGAGCAACACTGCTGGGGCAGTATGGGGAAGGTTGCATGGCCTCTGCCAGAATGGTTTGACCAGGACTTTCAAAGGTGGGTACTTACAGTTAAATTCCTGACTTAGGCATCTAAATAAGTGGCCTGATTTTCAAAAGCACTGAGCACTCACTAACTCCCAAAGACTCAGCATTTTGGAAATCAAGCACTTATTTAGGTGTCTAAATATGGACTTTGAAACCTAACGTTTGCCACTCACTCCATTTACTACGTCTTAGCAGAAACTAGAGATGTCACACTCACAAGTACTAATTGAGTTTAAAAGGTTTAAGATAAAAATACTTTATCAAACGTTCTGTCAGTAGAATAAGCTGGACTCTGAAAAAATAATTTGTGAATGCTTAAATTTTAAGCCATTTTGTTTTTTCTCTGCTTCTGACCCTTTTGTGTTTGCTTTCTGTGAATGTTCGCTGGCAGGAGTGTTCACAGAAACAATATATTTAAGAAAATTGATAAAATATTTCTGAAAAGCAACCTTCGAATTTTCATTGAAAGTATTCACCCTGGAAGCTTGATTTTGAAAACTATCCTCATCTAGCCAGGGAGCACAAACATACTATATGACTTATCTGTTCAAATTTTGAATTGTTAAATGTCAGATACTAGAAGTAATACTCATAGCAAAGAGTTTTCAAGAAATCCAGTGTTTGAAATATGTTTGCATAAAACATTCATTGAACCGTTTAAGAAATGCGCAAAATTATGTGGTCACAATCAAGTCACAAAAAGCAAAATGGGTAAAATCTAGAGGACCAAATTCCCTGCTGATATAAAATAGTGCAGTTCCACTGACTACAACTGAGTTTCACTCATTTACACTACTAAAGAATTTGGCCCTGTGGCAGGGTGGACTAGGCTCAGAAGCCTCCTGCTGGAGGCCTCGCAGCCCTGAATCACCCTGTCCCAGAATAGAGCAGCGAGGAGTCCCCTAGGCAATCTAGAGAAGAGCAGACAATCAGAGGGGCTGCTGGAGTGACCAATAAGTGGCCAGAAAGGCCAGATAAAAGGCAAGCAGCTGAGCAGAGCCTTCAGTTGCTGTGTGGAGCTCGATGAGGGAGGATCGGGTGCCTGGCTGGCTAGACGAACAGCAGGACTGTGGACAGCTCACCGCAGAGAGCTCACCAGACAGAACTGAGCCCAGCGAAGACTGCCAAAGACCGGGTGCCTGGCTGGCTGGATAGTATAGCAGCAGAGCCATCTAAAGGTCACTGGGGGCAGGCTGAACCCAGGGGACTGAGCACAAAACCTGGCCAGACCAGACGAGGGTACCGAGATGGGCTCCACTGGTCTGGTTACAGACTGAATCTAGGGAGGGCTGCTGAGAAGGACACCAGCTGAGGGTACCGAGATGGGCCCCGGCTAAGTGTCTGAAGAAGGCAGTGCCTCTGGGAAGAGGCCTAAGAGCTATACCATACCAGGGCCGTGATAAGAACTCAGGACTGTATACCCCAGAAGTGGGGGACAGCGTGTGCAGCTTGGACGGAGGGCTGAGTTGCCGAAAACCAGTTGAGAGAACCAGCAGCTGGGGGATGCTCGCGAGAGGCGGTTGCCACCCCGCTGAAAGAACAAAAAAACCCAGAGCAGGCTCAAACCTAACAGAGAGAAAGGGGGCCATTCATGAGAGGTGGGTGCTCCCCTCCCCTGAAGAAGAACTGTGTTTGCAGGCACTACTGGCCAAAGAAAAGGGGGCCCACATGAGAGGTGGGTACTAACCCTTTTACAGGCCCTAAAACTAAACTGTTTGCTGAGAGGGAATGCCTGGGTCTAATAACTTAGTCATAGGGTGTGATGACAGATTACATAGCAGATGAAAAATGTGTGTAAAAATATAAGGAATACTTTATTTAAATCCCTACAGATAAAATATCATTATAAATACTGTAACAGATGGGCGGTAATCACACATCAGAGGAAAATTGTACTAAAAATGGGCAGTGCCAGCACTAACCTTATATCTCATCTTAACTAATAAAAAATCCCTCAAAATAGAAGGAAAACGAGTTCCTTATCTGAGTAAAAGTGAGGAGCAGAAAAAAGGCTCCAGTACTTCTCAATACATAATGTTAGCTGTGGTAGAGATGCCAACCTTACTGGATACATGATGGCAAAGGGCACATCCATTATTGTCCAAGGAAACTGGCACAACATTCCTGTGAAATGACAATACTTGGGGGCGGGGGGGAAATCACTGCCATCTCCTGCTGTATTTTGCCACAGCCTAGAGTTAGGACACTCTCCTGCAACGTGCGAGATCAATTCCCTGCTCCACATAAGACATAGAAAGGGGAACTGAAGCAGGTCTCCCACATCTCAGATGAGTGCCCTAACCACTGGACTAAAGGTTAAAAGGGAGGTACCAGCTTTTCTGGCCATTTTGTGAACATCACGCTTTATTTCCTTTGCTTTTATTTTGAAAATGCCCAGAAATTAAATGTTTTATTCAACCAGAAACAAAACTTTTATCAACTTTTTCAATTCACCATTTCCCCCACCCCAAATTTTCAGTTTTAGTTTAACCCAATTTTTTTTTTTCAGAACTGCCAGGTATTTGTCCAGCTCTACATGTGAATGCATGTGTGTGCAAAATATGCATGTGGATGCAAATGTGTGTGCATGAGGTCATTACCTCTTTGCTGGGGAATTTAAACTATTGAAATACAACCTGACTGTATTTTTCAAGTGTAGAAAACCAGTAAGTTTCACAGCCCCTGTCTTGGGGATTTTTTCCAGCAGTTCCATTCGTTTGCAATATTGATAACTTGACTTCCTTGGACACTCCTACTTCATTTCAGAATGGTGCTTCCTGCTTCTAGGTAAGAAGGCAGGGGAAATGTGGTGAATATTATAGAAAATAATGCAAGCCTATTCAGGGAGTTACTTTCCTGTCTGAATTCTTCACACTGTGTATAAATTGAACCTAGCAAATTTTTATTCAAATCCTGAATCTGAAATCCAAAGAGGAAACATCTGTACTTAGTAACAAAACAATGTACTTTCCCCATGCATTTTACACAATTGCTCTGCTTAATGGGGTTTCATCATTCCCCATGTGCAATCTATTTAAAAGTCATTCATGAGATGAATATTTACAGTTAGAGCCTTAGAGAATTATTGTGTAAAGTTGTACACCTACTGCGTAGCTGGAAATTGATATATTATGCACTACAGGGCATGTGATTAGCTGATGCTAAAAAAACAACAACCCTTACATACATTGAATTCTTCCACAGAAAGGGAGAATATGCTATTGTTTAGATAATAATACTGTATGAAAAGGTTAATCACAGTCTGACATTTGCACTATTGAATGAAAACATACTTGTGCTGAGGTTGTGAGTTTCCTTGATTAGAAGCTCTGTTTCCTGCTGGGATCTTTTCCAATACCAAGACATCTTGGTCATGTTCTTTGAGTCTTACTGTATTTGCTTCAACATCCTGCAAGACAAGTTATTTTTAATACAGTTACTGCACCTGACTTGGCTGCTTAATTACTTTTTAAAAACGAATGACTTTCATTATAACTTCAACAAAAACTGAGGAGCCAAGTCTCTGTGGCTGGTCCTTCCCATGTTTGTTTCCCTCTCTGCACCCTTTCTCCCTGCAGGCAGAGTGAAGAGGATCTGTAACTGGACTCTCCTGGTGGGCATGTGGAGAATCACAGGGAAGTCTAGTGCAGCAGCCTCTAGGAAGGGGATCACAGGTATGAGGTGGGAAGAAAGCAGATTGCCAGAACCAACCCTTCTCCTCACCTTTAAAATGTAGTCATTTCAACCCCTGCCCTTCCATGATCATCATTATCCATAATCTGGCATTTGTTGACCATTCATTTTTAAATACTGTTCTTTTGGAAGGATGATAGAAGAATTATAAATCCTAGCCCAATAAATTGTTAGAGCTACTCAGAGTGTAGGGTGGAAACATTTTTATATACAAGTAAAACAAAGACAGAGCCAAAACTGGTGCACATTTAAACACAAATGAAAAGCAACCTGGCACCCAGGTTTTACTACATCAGTGCAGTCTTTGAAATCCTGCTAAAATCAGACAGCAAGAGCTACATAAAACTCAACTGGAGTCTCCAAGACCAACCAGGTCTCAGTACCTAAAGCATCTCACTCCTTATTAGTTCAGGTGCCACTTAGTAGCAGCAAGAAAATTTTCATGTACAGCGCTATCTGAACTGATTTTGTCATCACTCCAGCAGGCACATAGACATTCCAATGTAGGGTAATGATGTTTCTGGCCTTGTGTATTGTGGGATGTTCCCAACCAATCACAATCAGATCATCTGGGCCCAGGTTCAAGTTATAAACACCACAACTGAGCTTTTCTTCTAACATTAATAACCACAAAAATTGGGCCTGTACATCTTTCCAGATCCTTTGAGAAGGGGTCAATGTATTTTTCTGTAGTTTACTTAATGTACTACTTGTGTTTTTGGTTTTTTTTCTAGGATGTCACGTCTCTCTTCTTTAATTACAAGTTATTTCAAATGATGCTTTGGGTTGATTGTCATTTATTGATACTAATGACACAGGTTCTGAAAATGTTTGCAAGGTTAGAAAGCAGGCCACTGGAGGTGGCAAATATCAGAGGACCGGTGTTCGTGTCATGTCTTACCCAACACTTACCCTAAGTATTCTATTAAAGTCCTCCTTGTCTACTCTCAAGAAGTGGCAGTTATCTTCTCGTAAAACAATAGACGCTGCTCTTGGAGCATCATTCACTAGAGCTAACTTGCCAAAATCATCTCCTTCGTGTAGGGTACATACAACACCCTAGAAACAGCAAAACATTTATACACAAAAATCATCATTATACTTCATCCCATTGAAATGCCATGTGCAAACACCAGACTTCAAAATCCAATATTAAAACAAATGTATTTGGCAGGAAATCAACAGCAAAAATAATGACTAGGAAACAATACTTGATAACTGCTTATTACTATTACCAGAGAAAGGCAAGAACAGAAAAGAATGGGCTTGCTCTCTGAAATTAGACTCAGAGCAAAGGACTCTTCTGGCCTTGCTGATGACAGCAAGCTCTTGATTTAAAAAAAGAGACCATGCAAAATACAGATCTAGTTTACTGAAGAACAGATTTTGAGTGAAATTCTCTTCTCCAACAGTGTCAGTCTCTGTTACCTATTCTGCTCTTTTCCCTAACGCACATGCCTATGATGGATGTCCTGATCTAATGATAGGAGACTCTAGGTGGAATGGAGGTACAAATTTCCATCTTCCAGTTTAGGTAAAGGAGGCTGATCATTCCTCATATACCAAGGAGGTCCTCACAGGAGGTGGGAAAACCACTGTAATAAGTCAACAGATTGGTGGTAGAGGATTTGATCATTAGAAATATGAATAGCTGGATATGTGATGACTGTGAGAACTGTTCAGTGACTTACCAGCTATATAGATGACAGAGCTCACAAGACATCTAGATATGCCTCTAGTGAGGGCTGGAGAGTTGCTTGGTCATTTTATCTACTGACACTAAAGAGACAGAACCAGATCTTCAGCTGGTGTAAATCAGCATAGCTCCACTGACTTCAGCGTTACACCGATTTAACAGGCTGAAAATTGGGCCCACAGGGTGGAGTGAGAGATGACCTAGAAGCTAAATCTGGATGAATAAGAAAAAGCCTTAATAGTGGGACCTCTATGGTAGCTCTCACTGAAATGCTTAGAGTTCCACATTCAGGTCCAGCATGAGAAAATGTCAGGGGAGATTTTCAAAGGCACAAAGTGTAGTTAGGTGCCGAACTACCATTAAAAGTCAAAAGGTTTTAAGAGCTCCCATATTCACCGGTGAAAATCTCCCTCATAAAGAGGAAATTTATTAGGGATACTTTCTGCGCTTTACCTTAACTAAAATGAGAACAGATTGCTGTCACAAAAATTGACAGTTTTGGAGGGTTATTTAAAGTAGGAATTGAAGGAAAACTGACGGGTACAGAGGAGCACACAGGTCAGATAAAGACATCAGCTAATATAAGTGAATATGGTGGTAAAGGCCCGGACAAAAAATCCTGATGAAATGGAGGAGTGACAGCTCACCAGGACTGAATGGTATTCATCCAAGAGTTCTGAAGGACATAAGAACAGAATGGCTCAGCTACTAATAAAAATATACACTCTCTCATTAAAATCAACTACTATGCCAGAGAATTGGAAGGTAGCCAGTGCTGTACTTTAGTTTTCTAAAAGGTAATGGCCTGATGTTGCGAATTACAGACTAGTAAATCTTTCTCAGTGCTGGGTGAATGCAGATCTGCCAAGTGTACTATTTTCCACCATACAGTACAATTTTTTGTAACTTTCTATAGAGAAACTTGAGTGATGTACTAGTTTTTCTGAGGCACGGCTTAGAGTTCAATGTGTAGGATTTTATATGGAAGTTTGTGTGTGGGAAGAAATAAGTGGTGACATTAAAATGTTTCAGAGTCATTTGTCTCCTTAACTTTTCAAAATGTAGGTTTATTGGAATCCAGATTCCTCAGTCTCTCGCAAACATCTCCCTTTAAGCAAATGTTTTTCTCAAATAACAACAACTTAGGGAGAGTACTAACAGGTCCTCTTCCCCACGATTCTGCCAAATTAAAGAGCCATCTTCTATCAGAAAACTCTTCCCCATGGAAGTAACTGAAGACTGTGATCAAGTCACCTCTTCACCTTCTCTTGCATAAATTAAATAGACTGAGCTTCTTAAATGTCTGACTAGAATACAGGTTTTTCAGACCTCAAATCATTATTAAAGCTCTTTTCTGAACCTGTTCCAATTTTTCAACTTTTTAAAAAGTATTCCAGTAATAATCTTACTAATGCCATACACAGAGATATTAATTCCCTACTCTTACTTGATATCCCCTGTTTATCCAAGGATAGTGTCCAAGGATAGTGTCCCGCTTCTTAGCCATGGCATTGCAGTGGGAGCTCACATTCAGATGCTTATCCACCATTACCCAAAAATCCTTTTCAGTGTCACTGCTACCCAGGATACTACATTTTTTGTTTCTAGATAGATGACCTTACATTGGTATATATTCAAATAAGCCCATACTTACCAGGCGATCCAGATTTGTCTGTATAACTGACCTGTCACCATCATTATTTACTATGCCACAAATATTTGTGTCATCTGCAAATTTTACCAGCAATGATCTTATTTTTTATCATTGATAAAGATATTGAATAGCATTGGGCCAAGAACAGACCGCTGTGGGATCTCACTAGAAGTGCCCTCGTAGGATGATGAGTCCCCATTTATGATTATTATTTTATTTCTAACAGTTAACCAATTTTTAATCCATTTAATATGGATTACATTGACTTTGTATAGTGCTAATTTCTTTATCAGATGTCTGTGGGACTAAGTCAAATGACCAGAAGAAATTTAAGTGTTGCTACAGCTGTGTTGGTCCCAGGATATTAGAGAGACATGGTGGGTGAGATAATATCTTTTATTGGACCAACTTCTGTTGGTGAAACAGACAAGCTTTCGAGTTTACTGAGAGCTCTTCATGTCTGGAAAGTACTCAGAGTGTCACAACTACATACAAGGTGGAACAGATTGTTTAGCATAAGTAGCTAACACATATTCTAAGAGAGATAAGGTGGGTGAGGGAATATATTTTTTCTCTCCTTACACCCCCCATGACTGGAGAGGTGTTAATGGACATTTCTCCTTGAATGGTCCATTGAAATATTTCCCAGACCTGAAGAAGATCTCTGTAGAGCTCAGAAGCTTGTCTCTCTCACGAACAGAAGTTGGTCCAATAAAAGATATTATCTAACCTGCCTTGTCTCTAATATCTTGGGACCAACATGACTACACCACCACTGCATACATATTCTAAGAGACCACTCAAGGTGAAGTGACCCATTAACACCTCCTCAGTCATAGGAGAAAAATCCTTTTCACTGTCACTGCAATTCAGGATACTGTCTAGTCTTTTTTCTCCGATGACTAGAGGGGTGTTAATATCCAACTTCACCTTGAAGGATCCCTTGAAATATGGGTTAACTACTTATGCTAAACAATCTATTCCACCTTGTATTCAGTTGTGACACTCTGAGTATCTTTCCCGGACCTGAAGAAAAGCTCTGTGTAGCTCGAAAGCTTGTTTCTTTCACCAACAGAATTTGGCCCAATAAAAGACCCACCTTGTCTCTTGCAGAAATTTAAGATTCTTTATCAGTGACATTTATCAATCAAAAATTCTATCATGTTTATTTGACACCACCTATGTTCCATAAAACCCTGCTGACTGGCATTAGTTATGCTATCATCCTTTAATTCTTTACTGATTGCATCACATATCTGCCTTTCCAGAATTTTGCTCAGGATCAATCTCAGACTAACCAGTCAATAGTTACCTGGGTCATCCTATTTATCCTTTTTACAAAAGTAACTTTATTTGATTCCTTTAGAACTTCCCAGTAGAAGGAGTCCGAAGATGGAAGACAAATAGATTATATGTGTGGAAAGCTTCCATACGAAGAAAGACATTAGGACTGTTTAATTTAGAGAGGAGAGAAATCAGAGGCATGACAGTGATATAGAAAATAATGAATGGCATACAGAAGGTAAAAATCAGGAACTTTTATCTATATACCCTTTCTCAAGAGAATGAAGGATAATTTAATAATATCAAAAGGCAACATATTTAAAACTGAGAAAAGGATATATTCTTTTTACACAGTTTATAATTAATCTCTGGAACTCTTTGCCACAATGTATCACTAAGGTGAAAAAGATCAGTAAGATTCTGAAAGGATTTGACATTTATATGGTTAAGGAGAGAATGCTCAGTTACATGAGACAGGATAAAAAAATTCTTAGAAGGGATATAAACCGTTATGCTTTGGGACATAAATTGACTATTAACTGCCAGGGATTAGGAAGTAACTTCCTCTATGAGCAGGTTATTTCCTATCTGAGCACTATAGGGATTCTTGTACCTTCCTCCAAGTACCTGGTACGAAAGCAGAATATGTAGTAGATATCTTCACTCCGTTTTCTAACCTTTACTAGTGTGAGTTATCCTTACCCACATGAACAGACCATTTGAAGCCACTTAATGGGAGAACCCTTGTGGGGGGAGAGTTGAAGAATGCACATCAATCTGTGTCAATTTATTCAGAAAGTACTATACATATATATATATTATTTAAAATGGAAACATACTTAAAGGGATCATTTTTAATGGTTTATCAAAGGACATTAAAATACTCTAAAGAGAGGTGACACATTAATTACACTGAAAATACCTATATAGCTTCTTCAACATTAGTTATACATGCTTAAATAATTAGACATGAAATGGCATAAAAGGAAATACAGAATTATATCTCCATGTTATGGTAAAAGGTTGGTAAGATGAACAATATTTTTTTGTATTTAAAGTTCCTGTATACAAATGATTATACTTTGTGAAGCGATAATAAAATTTAAGCTAACATATGATGGTTCATATGTGATTATGCTCACAAATGGTAATACTTGTGAATGAATGACCAGTCAGAGAAAAGTGGAAAACCACTAGCCAATGGGCAGAGAGCCCGAGGGTGGAGTTAAACTGACAGGACAGCATATGGTGTTGGATCTGTTCATGGAGAGTAAGAACAGCATGCAGAACAAAAGGAGAAAGTTAGGGTGAACCTCAGGCTGCAAAAAGGAAAAGTTAAGAAGGATTTTAGCCTTCCCAATAACCAAAAGTGAAGAGATTTAATGATATTTTCAGGATAAAAATTCGATAGATTTCACAAAGCTAGAATCTGTTTAGATAGATGAAGTAGGGTGAACCAAAGGCATTGGCCTTTAGAACAGGGCAAAAACGGCCTTGCAGGTATAAAAGAGGTGATCCACTAATTGAGGGTTAGTGGTTGGAACCAGGGAGTGTCAGACTATGACTGCCAGAATCATTTGGCAGCAGATCTGAGAATAAATACAAGTCTTGGAATCATTTCCCAGTAGAGCAATGGGCCCATACGATAGACCAAAGCAACAACCCAGAAGGAAGCAGTTGATCTTACATCCCCAAAGGACTGTGGCAACCATGATGTGGCCACAGGGCTTAGCTAAGGCTAGGAAAGTCAAAGGGATGTGGCTACGTCTACACTATGAGCTAGGCGCGACTCCCCTGCCCATGTATGTATACTTGCGCTAGCTCGAATACAAAGAGCAGCACAGCCCCAGTAGCACAGGGAATGGCAGAGGAGGTACAGCTAGCTGTGCCAAGTACAAACCTGCCTGAAACCAGTGAGTACATCTTCAGCACAGCAAAGCCAGGCCTCCGCTGCCGGTACCCATGCTGCTGCAGCTACACTGCTAGCCTTCGATGAGAGCTAGTGTGAGCACCTGTACGGGAGCAGGGGAATCACACCACAGCTCATTGGGTAGAGGTAGCCTACATGTGAATTTGGGCCTTATTTTTTGCTGTGTTGAATGTAGCTACATAGGGATTATGATGCTATAACTTGGGGCAGTTTATCAGTGAATGAGAACAAAGCTATATTCAGACAATGTCAGCACTATGGTGTGACAGCTACTATTGCAATTAAAGCAGTAACTACTGCTAAGTGCTAAATATGTGTGATATTTAGCTAAGGAGTCACTGAGTATCTTGGAGAGGGTATGCTATGACATAATGTTTGTGTTTGACTTAAACCACTTTGTAGTACAAGGTGGTCTATAATCTTGAAATTGTAAACATACAAGCAAATTATAGTCCTGAAATTATACATCAGTCATGTAAAAGCATCATAAATAGAATAATTTGGAATAATTTCTTGATTAAAGACTGAAAACAATATTCTACTTTTTACCCCAAACAACATAATCTTGCTGTAAATCAAACTGTATTCCAGGAAAGTTTATTCTTACAGTCCCAGTAATAAAAAGAATAATAAAAGGTTTTCAAAAATACCTTGCCATAAATGACTACATTTACCGATCCCTTTAGGATAATGTACCAAGAAGTACCTTCTTCTCCCTGATTGAATACTACAAAAAAGAGAAAAGATTTTATGCTGAGAATATAGGTGCCTTTTAGCATAAGTGGGCCAGATTCTTCCCTCAGTTACACCAATATAAAATAACTACACTGAAGTCATTTTAGGTGATCTTACTATCTTGAAAAATGTCACATTATGATTTAAAAGCAATTTTCTTTTGATTTGAGACAAAAAAAGAATACTAATAATTTTATAATATTTGTATGAAGCCCTCTTTTTTCTAAGACAATACTAGAAGCAGCTGTAATTTGCCATTTCTTTATAGGTGTCTTTATGAACTTTATGTTATCAATTGCTAACTGATACATAGATTTGGATCTTACAGGATGCTGAGTGATCTAACCCTAATACTTAAAGTGCTGAGAACCTGACATTAATTTTCCAGTGCTTCTCTATATAAAAAGTTCAAAACAATCGCATTTTAAATATTTTTATACACAAAGCTGGGCTTCTGAATACCATGAGAATAACATTTTCATTAGTGTATGATACAACTAAAATCCATTTTAATTAGAGATGAGTCCAAACCAAAACCCCAAATACAAACACCCCCAAACATTAGTGGGCACAGAAGTCCAAATAGCAATCCACAGACGTTTTGCAACTGGCCACTCACATGTTCTGAACAGCCAGCTTTGGAGTATTCAAGTTTTGCATAGTAATTTAAATACTTGTCTAAAACCACACATGAGAAGAAAAGATATGGTTGGATCCCTTTTACTTACAGACAGTTCCTGCTTTGGGATGTGACTCAAAGATTAGAACACCTGCTAATTCTCGCTTTACCTTAAAATAAAGAGAGAAGAATTATAGGTTTTCTGTGTACTGCATTTTTGGTGCTAAATGTAACAGTTTGCCAATGGGCACCATTCTGCTCCCATTGACTTAACTGGGAGCAGGGTCAGGATCAACATGTATTAAATTACATACAGATTTGGGGCCAGACCATGGTTTAAGCCATTGGTCACAAATAAGGGAGATGAGGAAGGGCTATTCAGAAACAGAAGTCCCCAAAAGAATTTTAGCTGACTCAGCTGAAAGTCCACTTCTAGACTTAGAAGTGGCATTGGCAACACACAGTGCCCGTGTTTGGTGCCCCAACTATGGGTAGCTTCTTGGCATGGGATGGAAAGAGTCCTGGGACCCTCAACCTCCACCAAAAAGGGCCAACCACTATTCAGCCCTTTTTTGGCAATGAGTTATAAATAAAAAAAACAACAACCAAAACACTTACTGTGGTAGAAAGATGAGATAAGGCCTTAATGTGAAGAAGTTCTTCATATATAATTTCTAGATCATCTACAGTTCTCTGGCCAGGTCTACAAAGGAAAGACAAAAACAACAAAATACCAAAAAAAAAAAAAAAAACAAACCACCAACCCCCACAAAAACCCACCCCAAAACAAACTCCTAAGGAGTAATGTTTGTAGAATGAGTTCAAGGGGTCAGTTAAGTGCCTTTATATTTCTTAACTATAGAAATAAATTTGCTCTGAATAAGTTTTATATCATAATAAACTCTAACATAACCATTTAAAGTGTTTCTTGTTGGGAAACAAAATGTAACTAACAAGGAAAGAAGAATATTATGTATGCTGTACATTTGAAAGTCATCCTTCAACCTATGTGGCTAATTAGAAATGGACGAGAACCTTAACGCTGTTCTGTGAATATACACTTGGGGGGAAAAAAGGAATAAAAGGAATTTTCTGAGCTATTTTTGCTCCACTTATTGTTCATTATCTTAATATTCCAGTCAACTAATTTCTAGGAAGTATGTTTATGGAATCAGTGAATTTTAGAGTGAATTTTGAATGTGTATATGTGAGTATTTATACTAGAAACCAGGTTCTAAGTGTTATGTTTTTCCAGTCAGTAAACAAAATATCATGTAGCCTGTGTGTCCAATCAAAACCAACCCACACAACTTGAATTGTGAATATTGAACACTCACAATAAGCTTCTCATAGATACTCTATAGACCATGAATTAGTCAACAAATGACTTGAACAGAGAATAAATTTTGTAAGTTGCTCAGAGACAATTTGTGAACAAACAAACAAACAAAAAAGCATGACTATGCTAAATCAATCATTTTCTGCGAATTTTCAGCTCTAAAAATTATACAAAACAATATTTACTAAAGAACCTAATGAGCTTTTTCAAGGTGGTGGAAATTTTGCAAAAGCATTTGTACCAATTAAGTGTGGAACAATAAACTTTAATGAAAACATCCTAAAATACAGTGGAAGACTAATATCACTTTTGAAAAAAAGTGTTTTTAACCTTTTTTTAAAAAAAGTGGGAATCAGATGGAGACAGATGTTCTGAAGTAGTGAGTTCTACACCCTAACATCCTCCAGATCAAGAGTTCGATTATGTATGTTCTTAGCAATGAAAAGATTCCCAAATGGAGTTAGCTCACAGCACTATTCTTTAGTTTTGTATGTTGATAAGGGCCTCTTTTATTTACTACCTCTACAAGGCCCTACTCTGGTCAATTCATGCTGGAAGCTCCCATTAATATTAATGGCAAACATATTCGATGAGAGAACAATCCCTCCACAGTGCAATAGCGAAAGAGAGTCTCCACACTGATTGGGGTATTTTGGAAAGTTTCTGGAAAGCACATGTAATTGGGATAATTTTGGGGACATTAACAACTAACACTGACGTGCTCAGGACTGATGTATGCTAGAGAGGTTACCTTTGAGTAATTCCACACCTAAAGGATACATTAAATTGACTATGATTAAGGGCTGTAGGGACCTCTGAGTATATTCCAACTCCTTTCCCCTCACCAGAACCTCTTAAGTTTAAATGTGCACCACAACCTTATTTTGTACAGGACCATTCCTCTGTGATGTAACTCCACTGAGGCCAATGGAGTTACACCACAGACAAATATGGCACAAAAACTGTTTCACAAACACTTTGGAGCAGTGGTTCTCAACCTTTCCAGACTACTGTACTCCTTTCAGGAGTCTGATTTGTCGTGCATACCCCAAGTTTCACCTCATTTAAAAACTACTTGCTTACAAAATCAGACATAAAAATTCCAAACTGTTACAGCACACAATGGCTGAGAAATTGCTTACTTTCTCATTCTTACCATATAGTTAGAAAATAAATCGATTGGAATACATTGTACTTACATTTCATTGTGATACTTGAGCCTGTTTTTCACTTGTCAGCCTGTCTGAAGCCTGAGCTCCGTCGCCCGGGGCTGAAGCATGTAATAGTTTCAAGCAGCCCCCTGTGGCATGGGGCCCCAGCAATTGTCCTGCTTGCTACCCCCTAACACTGGCCCTGCATTTGCAACCCCCTTAAACCAATCCCGTGACCCCCTCCCAGGGGCCACACCCCCACATTGAGAAACACTGACCTAGATGGAGACCTCTGTGTACCCCAAAGGTTATACATTCCCCTGGTTGAGGATCACTGCTTTACAGCACCAAATAATTCCACAGTATATGGTATAAATCACAGAAAGCAGTGATACAAATACATTTCGTGGCAAATAAATTATTCAATCATAGGGCCAACAACAGAGGGAGGGAGCAATCAGAAGGTATAAGCAGGGGAGGAAAGCAAGGTTTTAAGATTAGGTTTGAAAAATGGGAGGAAGGTAGGGAGATACAGAAAGCTTGGTCTAGATGGCAGGAGCCGCAGAGAAGTTTTCCACACCAGTATTGAAAACAGTTTAGTGCAGGGTCCTTAACTCTAGCTTTCTGCTACATATGACATCCAAAGTGTTAACAATACAGTTGAATCTTTGAACAGCCCTCTAAGATATGTAACAATGGTGCTTTTTGAAAGAAACTTTTCCAAAAAATATTCAGTACAACAGGAGATGCCAGTATCTAGAGGGTCAGAGAACCACATTAAAAATGAATATATTGCTCTGTAAGTTCTAGGTCTAATCACCTGTTGGAGCAACAGACTAACTAAATCATTTATGAGAGAGATGGGGAGAGATTTGTTGCAGCACCTAGCAATCTTTTCACTCTGGAGTTAGGGTATTTCATTTTTTCCTAAAAAGGAATTGGTTGGAGATGTCTACTGGTAAAAAGTAGTAGTGAAGAGATCATACAAAATATAAGATAAATAGACCTCTCTTGTTTGCCAGGCAAGCTAAATTTTTCATTTGTTCTGCATTTACCAATGGCTTGTACTTATTATTATTATACAGATGGAAGGACACCTTAGCATAAAGATAGCATGGATGGAATTATGCTTTTCTTACACAGAACAGAATAAATTGTACAGGGAATAACAGAAATTGATTTGGTACTGCTCTGCCTTCTAGTGACGCTTAAAATGTTCACTTTCCCGTTGCTGTTACTGTAAACAATTGGTCAAAATTTTGCTCTCAAGTACAAGAGTGAAGCCCCCACTTGGTTCAGTGGAGATGCATCAGTATAAGTGAGAGTATAACTCAGCCCAATGTGCCCTCTTCAGTAAAACAAGCTCTGTATCCTAAGCTAGTACATAGTGTCTTTCACTGTGTATTCGTCTGCCATAATAAGACAACATGAGGTAAGGCTTTAACAGTTAAAACCGATATATTCTTTAAGTAAGCAATAGTATTAATCACACTTGATGTGTACAAAGCTACATGTCTGGATAAATGAGAAAAGATATACAGTACCTCAATTAAAAAATAACGATTATCTCCAATTGCTTGAGATCTCTTCTGAGAAACAGATATATTCTTCTGTCAATGGGTTCATTTGTCTTCCTTTAGCATTACTCAGACTATCACCCATGACATGGGGAGGAGTGGAAATCTATAGTGGATGTACCCAGTCTTTATTTCTGCTTCTCCAGATGTCACATGGAGAGATATTAGGCATCACTGCTTCAGTTAAACCTGTGTGGTGCCCCACTGATATAGATTTGTAGGATCCTGCTGTGTAAAGACCTAGTTTCTGCAGGAGACGCATTCTAGCAGCAATGCCTGGTTACATACAGGATAATAAATGGGGATAGATAGAGAACCAGACTACTCATTAATGGATGGGAGACCTCAGGTGATATTAAGTGATCAATAAATACTGTTCACTGTTTGGGGAATTTATCAAGGTCAGAGACACTGAGCTTCTCTTTACTAGAATGTGGACAAAAATACGGAATTTGCTTAATCATCAAGAAACCATGTATGTGCTGGAAAGGTCACTTACTATTTTTATTACACTTCTGATCCCAAACTTTGAGATGATAAAAACTGAGTTGGGACTAGCTGAGGGCCAGTATAACTTTATTTTACACAAATATAAACATATAAACACATTACAGTGGCAGCTAAAGTGAACACAGATTTCATAAAGGTTCATATATTTTCCGTAATGATTCTAAATATTGAATCTTTCCGTGGTATGCCCTCACAGTGAAAGCAAGACAATAGGCTACTTTTAGCTGTCACTAATATATGTGTGTGTGTGTGTGTATGTCTCTCACCATATTATGGAAGAAGGCCATTTAAATCTGTCTTCTTGATTCCAGGCTCCTGGACAATTTCCTTAAATTCCATTTTATCACATATTTATCTTGTATTATCATGCAAACCTCAGTAAGGGGGAAGGCAGAAAAATATCTGAATTTTATCTCAGTGCTAATTTTTGATTGATTTCAAGCTAATGGTGAAAAATCCCATAGAAGAATCAGAATATGGCCTTTAAGGAAAAAAATCACTATAGTTGTGTCCACTTAAAACCAGGCTGAATTTGGCATTAGAATCAAATTTTTCCGGGGTAAGAGAGTACGTTCATGGTGCTATATAAATGGTTGTTAGCAATTACAACATTTATTTTGCTATATATTGTGTCCTCTTCTATTTTCCTTGTACAGTATACTTTTATTTTCCTTTCTATAACATGATGCATACCCACCATATTTTTAAAAGTGTGAGCCAAGGTAAGGTCCCCAGGACACAGAGAGTTTATTAGTGATCACATGTGTACTTATGAATACTGAGAAGAAATCTGTAGCATAGATTTATTGTTTTAAGAGTCGTGCTGCTAACATACTACAACTTAGAGTATAAGACTGCAAAAGAGAATATATATTACTGTATCACCTCCTAAGTTAAATACTACAACTAAGGCTCATTTTTCACCTTATAGACAGACTTCTGTCATTAGTGTCTGGCTTTATACTATATTTATACCATGTTTAATTAGGTCCTACCATCATTCATGCTACAGCTAAACATATTAAACACAAACTAAAAAATATAAAGAAAAAAACCCAACCCAGTTTCAGGATGTCATTCTCATACTGAAGGATTGAAGAGCTTGCAAGTTAGAGCTATGTTAGACCTAAAATATTTTCCCAAGAACCTACTACAGGTCTCCAGCTGTGATAGCAGGCATTGTGAGATAGCAGGGAGCTATGTTTGCAGTTTCAGAAAAAGCTAATTTCACATTCACAATGTATGTGTGTTTTTTTCAAATACCAATAGCAACAAGAGCCTGTCAAAAATTTCCCTGAAGCTCTATTCTGTTTTTTAAACTATAGAACATTCTTTCATAGTTTGACAGTTAAAATGCTGCAGTTAATGTAATAAACAGAGAATTTTTTAAGTTGGCTGTCAAAACAAGCGACACTTTTTACTAGAGAGTTGCAGATTGCGAACAATAGAAAGTACCTTTCAAGGCAACAGCTTCATTATACAATCAAATTCTCAAAGTAATTGTCTCATCAAAGAATATTGTCTAATTTGTTTCCTGGTAATTATCTGAGCTTTGCAACCTCTCCGGAAATGGTGACTATTATAAAAGCAGCTGTGTTGGTTTGCAAATTGGGGGTCCTGCTCAGGTTGACGCAGAGCCAATGTCCCTGAGGCCCTGACATATCCTTGAACTCCTGGCAGGTGTAGTGGTGTCTAATGAATACTGCTAGGCTTTTGAGGATCCACTGAGGTTTCAAAGGCATTGATACATCTTAGTACGGACAGGATGCCCAACTTCCAGTAATGTAATGTACGAAAAGTGAGCTGTATAACAGTTGCTAATATGGTACCATAGACTGAAAATATGAAATATGTTCTCTCTGTTCTCAACACCTCATGGAATATCCTTAGAGGATTTTCCATGGGGCTCTGGCCTGTGGAGGTGATGAGAGGACATATGGAGGTGGAACAGACACTATCCCCAGCAACATTCCCCCACCCTCCTCTGAACTGTCTGGAAGGAGTTAGGGTGATAATTATCACTGATCTTGTCAGTATTAACTTATATCGGTTGTGCTGAGTCCAGTGAAAGCCACCATATGCAGAAGGATTTGGTGGGCACGTAATCATCGTAGTCCATGGGAACACTTCTACAGAAGCCATGCAACCATCAGGTGGTGAGGGGCTAGGAAGTGGTGCAAAAGAATGTGTCAATAGCAGAGATGGTTCTGGTCTCCATCATTCTCAGGTAGTCCCTGAGTTTGATAGGTCAACTCCCATCTATTCATGGATTTGAGGAGTTTTGCTCCCCATCTCCATGGAAAACAGATAGGAAAACTCCATGAGTGAAAAATGCTGAGTTTCACTGACCCTAGATAGGTTTGCAGAAGCATCAGGCTCATGGCTTGGCTTTCCTTTAGTGTGTGACACAGGGAAAGCTCCTTTGATTTTCAGTGCAGTAGTGACCTCTAGCATTAACAAAAATGGAAGCTATCTATTTTAAAGTACTGTCACACTAGAAATCATCTTCTACAAGACCAAATATCTGATTTCAATGCTTATACTTCTTGAAATTCAATATTTTTATTAACCATTTGTTGTTGTTATTCATGTTGTGCTCAAAAATGTGCTAACTGCTTCACATACGTATAATAAGACAGGCCCCTGTGCCAAAGAGCATTCCAAACAGACAACACAGAGACAAGAGAGGAGGAGGAGGGAAAGGATGAAGAACAGAAATAGAACAAGAGCAATGCACGCCAGGTTTGTATAATTTTTGGCAGTGCCCAGAAAGCGTCCAAGTCCTGCCCCCACACACCTGCCTTGTAAGCCAATATACATATTTTTAAATAATGTAAAAATGGATTGGAAACAGTAAGCATTTAACAGTTTCCCTATATTGCACGGTGTGTGGGGATGCAGGAGCATATGGGCTCTGGGGTGTGGGAGGGGGCTTAAGGCTAGGGCAGAGGGTTGGAGTGTGGGGGGATGAGGATGAGGGTTTGGGAGGGGGCTCAGGGCTAGGGCAGAGGGTTGGGGAGCAGGGGGAGTGAGAGCAATGGCCGGGGGTGCGGACTCTGGGGTGGGGTCGGGGATGAGGAGTTCAGGCTGCCCCAGGACTGGAGCCAGAGGAGGACTCTCCCCAGCCCTCTTCCCACGAGCAGCACGGAGCTCCTGTCCCAGCCGGCCAGACTCGCTGAGAGGGGTGCTAAAGGGGGCAACTGCCCAGGGGCCAGGGCGATTTAAAAGGGCCCCAGGGCCCTGGCCGCTGCAGCTCTCCCGGCTCTGGGGGAAAGCGTCACTTGATTCAAAGACGTTTTTGATATGCCCCATGCAGGTTCCAGGGTGGCTGAGGCAGCGGAGTAGCAAATACCATTGTCTCAGCCGTCCCGGAACCTGCATGGGGCATAACAAAAGCGTCTTTGAATCAAGAATCAAGACACTCACCCCACATCACCAGCCTACCGCAGTGCTGTGTGCGCACTGCCCAGCGCCGGGAGCGGGGAGGAGAGGAGAGGAGAGGACGATGCGCCCAGTCACCAAGTGGCCTGACTGGTGAAGGGTCAGCGCCCGGGGGAGAGCGGGGGGGGACGGCGGGCTGCCATCACGTCACGTGTGCTGCCTCCCTCTGCAGACAACAGCAGCTGCCTTAGCCCGCCCCGCTCCCTTGTAGCTGGAGTGGTGGAGCAGTGCGGGTGGGCGCGGCGTGAAAGGAGCCAGCCAGTGGCTGGCGAGGGAGCACAGCGCGGGGAGTGGCAGCCAGCCGCTGCCCAGGGCGCAGGGACACTCCGCGGGAGGAGCGTGGGGCCGGTGGACGGGGCTGGGGGAGAGGCCTGGCCCTGAACATTGGTGGAGCCGGGCCCACGTGCTCTGAATATTGGTGGAGCCCGGGCATAACCCACCGCATAAGAACAAGAGGACTCTTTTGTCAAATAGTTCTATTGTATTCACACAATTTTTTAGTAGGAAAACGGTCATGCTACATTATAGGCCCAGGTCAGTTCCCACAAATGCAAAAAGAATTTTGCCAATGATCTCAAAGGAGGCAGGATCAGACCTTGTGTGCATATCTTTCTTGAACTGACCTTTATGAAATCAGAAGTTCACTTGAAAAAATTATTCTCAGTGCACTTAAAAGCCAATGAAACCTATCATAACCAGTCACCAAAATTCATGTGCCTCATAAAGGGGTCTTTAAATAAAGGTTGAATAAACTTTGTATTGGAAGCTTTGCGGTCACTACAAATTGAGTATTTAAGACATAGCGTTGCCTATGGGAGGAGGACCTTGGTGAGGGTTTCACTGTACCTGGAGTATATTAATAAAAACATGGACTGAACCAATGGTTTTGAGACAGAAGTTTAGCCTGGTGGGTATGAAGGCAAGACCTCTTTATGTGACCCAGGTTCAGAATATTTAAAAATATATATTGATTGTATAACAATAAAAAGCATATCAATAAACCATAGTCATGGAAAGTTTAATATTTTGCTAGTAAACACAATAAGCCAAATTAATCCCGGATATAACTCTAGTGAAGACAATGAAGTTCTACCACAGATGAATTTGGCTGAACGACTGCTACTTAACATTACAGGTAAGAAACGATCTGCTGTGTTGATATCTTAACATTCCGTTTATTTTTAATGGTTGACAGCTAGCTGAGGGGCATGCCAGCTCTGAGAGCGTTAAACGTAGCGGTATTCTGAAATTGCATATTCGCTTATTCCTGTGAAGAGTGGCAGCAGAAATAAAAGTTCGACATGCTGTACTTCCCACAGAGGTGAACACAGTGATTATTTACAGACCTGCCTGCTCATCTTGAATTCACAGCCCAACTTATAAACAGTGATATGGGCTAAAACTGGATGGATTTTACAAGACACTTTTACATTCTGTACAGTTTCAATGGACCGATGCTGAAATGGAGTAATCAGCCAAAAGGAAGCCTATCAATATGCCACAGCTCCCTCATAGTTTCTCTTGTTATATGGAGAAAAAGGCTTGCAGAATTACAAAGATTTTTTCAGAGGCCAGAGGCATGAACCACAGGAATTGGCTATATATTTGGGCCAAAATTTTAACCCCACTGTGTTGCAAAGTTCAGGGGTGTTGAGACTGATCTAAAATATTAACCTATTAATCTGCTTACGGTTTTCTGAGAATCATCCTCATATGGGCATCTGGACCAATCTGAGATAGCAAAAGCAGAGTATCCTGCAGCTCCTCATCACATTCTTTCTTCTCTTCCTCAGTTGGCATTGGGGCATCTTCATGCTCATCATCCAAAAATCGATAAAACAAGTATTTGTCTTGGAAATGATGTTCTTGATCCACTGAAAGCAACATCATTGACATCAGGTATCAGTATTAAACTCTCCTCATTAAAAAGGAACCTTCACAGAAATGGTGTATTATGTGGTGTGGGGCAGAGACATAATAATTTAACAAGCAAGAGAAAATGGCAGAGAAATACCAAGAGAGTGAATTGCCCTTATTCTTTCTGATACACGTTAATAGTTTGTACAAAACTGCAGGTCTAGGAACTTTTCCTTAATTTTGCACTACAAATGCTTTCTAAAAGGATTCTATACTTGTAGCTTTCTCACACACCTTTTTTTCCCAAAGCAATTCATTCAAGTGAAACTGTCCACACTGTATTAATAACAACTCTATTTAAACAAAGCTGTTCTAACAAGACCCTCTAATATGATTTCCTTACCCAGTTGGTGTGGCCAAGGCCTAAAGGTAATATACTAAGAAGTATCTAAACTCCTTCTAAGCTACTCTAACAACCTGAAGGCTACTGTGTATATTGGCAGGGCCAATTTCACTGGCACAGACACTCGTGGAAGGCCTCTGAGAGCAGAATGTCTGCCAAGATAACATTACAACGGGGGAAAACAGGCACCCACAATCTCCCCTCCAAGCAAGCAGGCAGTTCCACTCCAAATGTGGGAAATGCTGATTTAACAGGGGGAATGGCTAGAGTGGTAAGGTGCTGTGCTGATTCATGGCATCCATGCAGCAAACACTGCAGGTTCTGCGTAGCCCTTGTCAGAAGTTAGAGCTGTAATCCCTCTCAGGGAAGAGCAGTGGAGAAAAAACTCTGCCCTCCTACAGGGATGAATCCTCTCTGGAGTGCAAGGGACAAAGGAGGTAGATGGAGGTGCAGTTTGGAAGTTCAGTGATTTGCACACACAAAACCTCGGACACTGAACCTGATCTGAAAGGGTTTGTGATGTTAAAGAAGGGGAAGGGTGTTGTATAAAAATCCATTTCCACAGATAACCTACAATGGTATATGTAAAGGCTGGTGAAAAAAACAGATAAACCCAAACCAAAATCTAGATCTGAATATTAGGATGTTTGAGATCCAGATCTGAAATTTTTTAAGTGGTCCTTATAACTGGCCAACCCAAAAACATAGATCCAAACACCTGGAAACATCTGGATCCAGGTCGCAGTGCTGTCGCTCAGGCCCACCTCTATTTAAAATCCATTACTTTAATGTCATTGTGCCAGCACATCTCATGGGTTTTTTTTCTGTGTATACAAAGATGACTATATAATCACACTAACTGTGAACTGTGAATAAACACTAATAACATAATTAGAATTCCTGCCACCATTAGATTGCAATTTAACATTTCCCTGAGTTACAAAGACATATTGGCGGAATGCTGCAGTCAACACTCCTGAATTTACCCTAATCAATTAAGACGCAATCTGCTGTGTTCCTAATGGGATCACAATCCCTTCTCTTTTCATGAAGGAGGCCCATAAAGACTTTGATGGGAGGCATTTCCAACATGTTAGCTGGCATCTGACAAAGAAGTTTATCTTACCATGGTTCAGAACACCTTCCTCCAGTAATACTTGCCACATGCCCACAGCCTGTGTTCGTGAATGAACACAAGGACTTTGTTGCATCATCCAGTCGACCAGTTCTGTTCCTACACAACATTGCCTGAGGGTCAAAAAATCATATTAAAACAGGTCAGTAAAAGGAGATTGCTTAAAGTATCTGTCAAGAGTAGCAGTATCAACAAACTGCATCAGCAGGACTAGTCAGACCCCATTATAGAAAAAACAATGCTGAAGCATTCACTATCATCTATTTATACTTGTTTGAAAGACCTGTCAAAAATGCTTAATTCTGAGAGAATTATTTAAGCAAAACAATCCAAACCTTCTGGAAAATGGAATTCTAAGAACATAAGAGCTACCCTGTGCCATACTGGATCACCTAGTGCAGTATCTTATGCCCCATACTTCAAAGGAAGCCTTAAGTACCTAATACCACAGATAAAGCACCTAAATTTGCAATACTATACTGAGATGACAATAGTTGATGATTAAATTTTATCTTGAAGCATAATGACTGCTAATCATTATAATGTACTGGTAAAGGACTATATCTTTTTTATTTCTGTAAATAATAAATAATAACAACACCTAACTCTTATACAGTGCTTTTCATTAGTAGATCTCCCAAGCACTTTACAAAGGTGGTCAGTATTATGATCCCATTTTACAAGTGGGGAAATTGAAGAGCCATGCACATTTGAGGTACTAGCTAATTAACAACAGCAACAACAATTTTTAGCCTAGCTAATGTAACTTTAGATACTATTCTTATTCACATAAATATCCAATTCTTTTTACACTTACTACATTTCTTTTAGCAGTAAATTTCACAGATTTATCTTACACTGTAGCCACATCTTTCTATAATTTTCCTGAGAAACAAACTAACTCAGCATTTCAAGGCCCACTCAGAACAGAGTTCCAAACTCCATGTACACAGTGACTAAGAAAGCTTTCTACAAATTATCAGGCATTAAAAAAAAAAAAGGGGGGGGCGATATGCTTTATTCCAGTAGATATCAAATGTAACAAGTTTAATATGAGACAGTTGGCTGATAAAGGGCACTTGTTGCCTTTGAATGGGGCCAGTCTCACATTTTGCAGGGCCCTCGGTGAAGACAGATATATTAGGCCTCAAGCACTTGGCTAACCAATGGAGCCCAAACAGGAGAAGCTGAAGAGAGATTATTAAAATGGTGCTCCACAATCTGCATTAGTTCCCTGATTACTACTGGATTTTCTGGTATTGAGCTAAAAAGCCTTTTGAGGAATTTTCCTTACACTCTTCTCTAGGACCCCCCATGCTAGCTGTAATTATCTAACAGATCATGTCTGACACATCCCACGTATAAGCTCCTGTGCTGGAGGAAAACCCTTCTCAACAGCAGTCCCAAGGCTCTGGAATAGCCCCCCCAAAGAAGATCAGAAAGACCCTGGCTCTGACTATCTTCAGATATAAAGGCCTACTCTTTGTCATAACAACAGATAAAGCAACAGAGCAGAAGAAACCCCAGCAGCATAATTAAAGCTAGAAAAGCTCATAAATAACCACATACAAAACAGGAAATGTCTGGTCCATCTGGACAAATCTCACTATTCTACAGTTCATGTACAGCTTCTAGATATGAAGGTGATGGGGCTACTGAAATGCTCGTATTTAGGTTAGAGAGTGACTTATTTTTGAAGACTTGCTGTAGGTGTATCCCAATTCAATCACAAGAAAAAATATTTCTCATCTTAGAGATTTGTCCCCATGACATAAACAGCACTCACTTTGACACAGTTCTATAGCACTGGTAGTCTTTATTCAAGAGGCCGAAGAACAGAATATCAGGTGTATTTTGCTTAAGGTACATTGGCAGAGTCGTATGGAGGAGCTTCCACAGCACTGACCTGCATGCACTGTGCATGCTGCCAAGGTATCTCACGTATAAGTTTTCTGAAATAAGGAACTATAACCTCAGAAACTCATGTTGATACAACCATTCAGATAAACACAAGTATTCCAAATTTCTCACTGGTTTATAATACATCAAATTAATGTCAGTCACTTTTAGACTGAAATCTAGTGGAAAAGTATCTCTCTGAAAAAGTAGATCAGTGATACACTGATTAACTAAAGTGGAAGTACTTAGAGATTGTAAACCACTTTCTGTATACTCAGAATCATGTATGAATCATTTAGATTAAATATTAAACAGTAAAGCTACTCAAATGTTTCTTAATCCAGCAAGACAATACAATGAAGAATCATTTATAGTTCTAGACTTTCAACGCCTATCTTGCCAGTGTCACAAAAGTCCCCTTTCAGCAAGACAGTGCTGCCACCAAAAGGAAGATTAGAAAGACAGACTATCAACTGAAAAGTTTAATTTCAAATAGACCTGAGAATTTATATGATGTGAGAACCGCATTTCACCTTGTGAACTTTCAGAACTCCACATTGAACAAAATGGGTGCAGCTCTTTTGGGATCAATACAGTAGCATAGTGTTTTAATGAGATTTTCATTCATTATTTAGTGACACACCAAAAGACCTGAATCTATATTTTCACCCTGATGTGTAAAATATTTCAGCTAACCGTAAGATTAACTTTTAAGGGGGTATTATATGTATGCTTCATTCATAATCAATTTCCAGTCAAATTACCTAGAAAGGATTTACCAAGCACATTAAACACTGCATAACACCCAGAAACAAATATCATCCCAGAATAATTTCAGACCTTTTGAGACCTGCAGGCATGGTAAGACATAAATCACAAGTCAGAGGATGGTAAATGTAAAAGATCCAAGACCTTTACGCAATCGGCTCACACACACCTGTAAGTCTTCAGATGATATTTACGATCTCTTATCATATGAGGTGCTCGGGAAAGAATTGCATTGCGTAAAATCTTTCCAGCTCTGAGAATCTTTTCTGATGGCACCTTGTTGAAGATGAAGAATAAAGGGAACAAAATGAACGGATGTTAAACATTTTTAATATCTGACTATACAGCTTGCTAAAAGAAAAAATACTACCCAAACTCCCATAAAATAAAAGCCTCTGCACAAATGGTCAATTGTGAAGAACACTAAAATAGTGACAATAAGTCTAATCTATGTCCACATTACCTGTGTAATAGTTTTAGCAGGACGAAGTGGAATGTGAGGTTCAATGAGAGGTGTCTGAAAAATAAAATTTAAATGAAACAAATAAAAAAAAACCAAGAAAAAAAAAGCTTAAAAATGATTAATTCATTAAAACTAAAAGGATGAACAATGTAAGGAACAATGCTTAGGGCCAAGCTCTGCTCCTGGATGTGTGTGGAAGATTTCTAGTAAAGTATGGAAATCAAATACAGGCATCCCAAAGAAGAACTTTAGTGGTTAGCACTTTAAAACAAATTACATGAAATGTGAAGATGTATAAACAATTATTTACTCTTTAGGGTTTTTAAAATGTAACAAAGGGCTTAATGATCATCATAAGAGTTCAAAAGCCAAGCCTAAAGGCAGTTAGGCACCAACTCTCACTATTGTGATGTTTCTAGGCTTAGGTGCAAGATTGCTTCAGGGGAAACACAGAGGCTCCAGCTACACGTGATGGTCTCTGCCTCTCAGCCCACAGAACTGGTTGTAAAGAAATAAACAAAGGGGTCTTGTAAAGAAATAAACAAAGGGGGCTTCTGAGTTCCAATGGCAGTCTCTTCCCTTAGCTACTTTTTCTGATTAACTCACATGAGACAGGATGAGAAATGGGAATGGAGAAGAAGATACATTCCCACTGAGGAGGGGCTTTGCAGTTCAGAGAGCAGAGAGTGACCAGATCTTATTTTAGCTTCTCTGCTTTACAGGAGCACACAGATATGTCTCAGGTATCAATGGATTCCTCTGGTAAAAAGTGGGGTAGAAGCACCAGAGATGAGAAGGTGTCAGAGTAATAAGGGAAGAGGAAAGAGGACAGAAAATCCTGAAACAGGACGAAGGAAGTGGAGAAGGTACTGGGAGAAAGAGAGTGAGAGAGAGAGAGAAGAAGAGGAGAGAAATGGGAGAAAAGCATGAAGAGAATGAGGAAAAAAGGAGAAAGAAAGATAAGAATAAAAAATGGGAAGCAAATCTCAGAAAAACACAGATACAAAATTAGGAAAGCCACCAGGACTGAAAATGATGGAAGAAGGATGAGGAAAAAAAATAAGTGAGACCCAGCAACTACCTCTAAGTGGCAGGAAAATCCTTTGTTTTGTAAGGACAGGTAGTTAAATGACTCAAATATCTGAAGTTATATCAGGGATGAATCTGGGGGGAGTCCTGTATAAGATTAAGGGCCAGACTGTACCACAAGGACATGGCTCACAGAAGGGACAGCATGCTGCTGACTCAGGGAGGCACAATTGCCTCCCTGCTCCCTACTTACTCCACAGAAGCTAGTAATTTGCTGCTGGCCTATACTATCACCAACTTACACATCTCCTTCCTCTCGTACCAGCTCAGCTCCTTTGGCCAGCAGACTTTGGCCAGCAGAGAGAGAGAAAGACCTACCTACCCTAAGCACAGGGAACAGGAAGATTCTCCTACAATAAGTCGGAGGGGTGGTAGGAAGCATTAGGAGGCTCAGGAAAGTCTGTGGGAAAGAAAGGTCCAGGGAAGTGTAGCAAGGGATCAAAGTTGCTGGACCATCTCTACTTACCACAGAGTGCCTAGCCTTGGACCCAGAGTAGAGGGAGGGTCTGGATTCCTTACAATGTTACTAAGGTATCCAGAAACCCCCTTCGATGAGGGGCAGAAGGGCTACTGAGCCTGGAGTAAGGCGGCAGACCCAGTGCAAGGTTGATGAATGTCTGTTTTGTTGTGTTGGACGTCTGTTTGTTAACTCCAGATGGTAGACTCTTCCAAAGGGCTAACTCACCTCAGTAATCCACTAGTGCTGAGAGCTGAAGGACTACCAAGCGAGACGGCAAGTCAACCAGAGTGGGGAAATGGAGGCAAGCACATGACTAGAAGTTAAGGGAGGTAAGTGATCTAGTCACACAGGCCCACTAATCAAAAACTATTTCAGTCACTTCCATAGAGGTGGAAAACATTGCAAGTTCAACTTTAATTATGGTTATATCTTACAACAAGCCCTTGCAAAGGTAAATTAATAAAATGAAATTGGGTTTGTATATTTTTCTCCTATTGATAAGACTAAAACATTTGCCAAAAGAGTTGTATCAAATTATACACACTTTCTACTTTTAAAAAATAAATCTATCCAATGTAAATTCTGGGCATTTCCCCCCTTATTTTCTACACAATGTATTTTTGTAGTAGGATCAAAGGCATGTTTGATATGGTCTAATTTTTTGTTTTGGAGAGAGAAACAAGTAAATACATACATACATACATACATAAAACAGTTTTTGTTTTAAACTAACCATATTCTTTTTTTCAGATTTTTCAGTTCAGTCATTGAATTGAAGAATCAATTATTAGCTTAGCTCAATTTATGAATGAATAAGGATTTGGAAACTCAGCAATACAAAAGCAGAATCAAATAAAGGAATGAGGAGGGGTCATAACTTACACCGTCAGATTTCAAGGTTGGGAACATGACTCAAATTAGGAAGAAATAAAATAAAATCCACTGAATCATATTTTCCCCATGACCTAGTCCAGTCCATCTTTGTAAAAAAAACAAACAACAACATGCTGTATTTATTGGAGTTAAGCGTGGCATTTGAGATTACCAGCAAGAAAAGAACAAAACCATCAAAGAGCAACCTCGGGTATTTCTGCTAATGTCCATAGGTGAGTCAGCAACATCTCATGATCAACAAATGATAGATCTAATAATATCAGCACTGATCCCTGATCTTTATCACTACTCCAAGAAATCTTGGACCCTGTCAAATTCCAAAACTTAATAATAGAAACTAACCAAGAGTCCAAAGAATAGAAGAACTAGAGCTACAACCAGTCTTTGAATATAAGAAAAGGAGAAAAGCAGTGTATCCGATGAAGCGAGCTGTAGCTCACGAAAGCTTATGCTCAAATAAATTGGTTACTCTCTAAGGTGCCACTAGTACTCCTTTTCTTTTTGCGAATACAGACTAACACGGCTGTTACTCTGAAACCTGTCTTTGAATATAGCTATAGACCCTCTTGCACCCAAGCACCTTCTCCTGGACCACTGCCCACACAGACCACCATGGTTCTCAGACAAGGACCTGTAACTGGAAAAGCAGGAAGGAAGAAAACTTCAGCACTGGTAGCGGAAAACACAGTCTGGTACAAGTTCAGACACAAACTGTTTCTACAAACTTATTGCACTGCCAGAAAGACAGCAAAATTACACCTCACACAAACCTTCTGGACCATAAATCACTTCACATTGTCCTGCAGTGTTTGTAACCCAAACGCTGCAATGCATGACACCCAGAAGCAATAACTAACTATAAACTAAACAAAAATGAAATTGACTAATTAAAATTGTAAGGACTAGGAATCTGCCATTAACTTGCTTTGTGACCATAGGCAAATCACATGTCTCTAATGATACTTATCTACCTTTGCAAAGTGCTTGAGAACTACAGTTTAAAAAGCTGCTAGAGGATACTTAGCATTATTTTAAAATCTATTTTTATTGTTGAATCTTAGCAAACAGCAAAAAAAACACAGCATAAATGGTGCAAATTTAATTAGTTTAAACATTGTTTGCATCTTCATTTAAGTTTATTAAGAGCACAGGGAGGAATACTTGTCCCTTTAAATACCTGAAGTGCAATCTATGCAGCAAACTTATATTAGAATGTTAAATTAGACAGGCATTACTTAGCATTTTGCACTGTCTCCTTGACAAACCATAACATGATTCAGCCATTACCAAAAATGATACTTTACTGCAAATGTCAAAGGGAAAAAAGAATATTGAAGCAGAATATGACCAGTGTACCAAAAACTTGCGAACATAGCTAATGATGTCTTATTTTCCTGTCATTTTTCTACTTCCCTGCTACAGTGAAGCAGCTGTGGTAACTACACTGAATGCATTGAATAAAATGTCCCTGAATGCTAATTCCACTGAGAATGCACCGGATAGTCTGATAGAGGCATACAGTTGTCATGGACAGTCTCAACTAGGAGATGTGATTAATTTGTCTGCCACAGCATTTGTTTTTACCTTAAGGAAGAATCATGAAACTTTTTTCCACCGTATCTCACTAACATTGCTGTGTTTTTTTGATCTCTGCAGCACTATTAATGACAAACTGGTTTACCTGATATCATTTACATCTCCAAAAGCAATATATGGTACTGCAGATGAAAAATCAAAGTTATAAATAAGGCAGAGTTTTTTTTTTAAAGAATCATTTCCCAAACATGTTTTGGTTTATAACAAATATTCAAAATATTGGCCTTGGCAAACTAAAATAAAGTTATTGTTTAACCATCTAGTAAAGGATTCTTCTTGGGTTCTTTGGACACCCACCACCTATATACCTACCTCCTCACCCCCTCTGTAAGAGGCATGTGTGGGGAGAAGTGGGCATGGATGAGGCACCCCATACCCTGGCAATCCCTAGATACCAGCACTGCCCCTCGAGCTTTAGGGAGATGGATATAAGTTTGAGCAGGCTCATGCCAAGGATTGGCCTGATGCCTTGCTGCACCAAGGAGCATCAAGAGATTAAGGAGAGGAGGAGTCAAGGGGTGAAATTCTGGACCTACTGAAATCAGTGGCAAAATTTCCATTGACTTTCCTAGGGCCAGGATAGCACCTAAGGTGATATAAGGCCACCCTTGCTTCCTGGGCTCTCCCGCTACATTGGCCAGCAAAACTTCTCTGTCTGTAAAATGGGGATAATGATAATTAATCACCTTTGTTTTTGAGATCTAGGGATCAAAAACACTATCAATAAATCATCGACATCAGTGATTTCAGTGAGGCCATGTTTCACCCTAAGCTTACAGTGATTTTTGCCAAAGAAAATTTCATCAAAGTGAGACAGATCTCCTGAGTTTTAAAAGCTTCCTACAAATCCCCGAGCAGCAGGCATCAATGGTAACACTGTCCGCCCGCTGCAGGGTAAATCTCTCCTTTAGCAGACAGGGCAGTGCTGGTGCAGGGAGCATAATTTACAACTCCTTGTGCCATCTTTGGTGAATCCAGGCTCCCACTCCCCCCAGGTTTACAACAGTGCATTTTGCCCAGCTTCAATTTGCCATGCTGTGTGAAATGAAGATAGAAGAAAGATTCTGGTGGTGTAATACAGCTGCCTCAGATTCCAGCTGTCCTATGTACTCCTCATTCCTCTCCTCTGTCAGAAGACAATCTTTACCTTCCTACAAATACATTCTTTAAAAATAAAACAAGCTTTTAAAAATGAAGCTGAAAAGGAATCTGACTGGTTCAAGACCTCCTATTACACCTTTTTTATCTACAGTAGATCCAATGATTCTTTACAATGATGTATTGTTTTCCACAGATGTAGTTAAAGTTCCCTAATGCATGAAAATTTCTTTCAGCCAGGCATGACTTTTCAGAACAGTATATTTTTTCATGTTACAATGGCCTAAAAACAAATATTATGGTTATGGTAAATATCCACAAAATTAACTCATTATCTTCTTCAGATCCCTTCTTAAAACTCTCCTTTTCCATTTTTCCATTCCTACAAAAAACTTGGGAATGGTTAGGCTGTTGGAATGCTGAGACCACAGCCTACTCCACTGACCAATATGGACTCATTATTTCCTTGTCTGTCTGCATCCCTTGGTTGTCTCCTGCCTTATATTTAGATTGTCAGCTCTTTGAGGCAGGGACTGCCTTGTTGTTCTGTGTTTTTACAGCATGTAGCACAGGAGGTCCCTAGTGCACGATTAGGGCTCCTAGGTGCTACTTTAATACAAATAAACACTAAGAAGAATGCTCTGATTGTCAGAGCCCAGGCAGACAGTGAAGACCTATCTTTGAATGATCAGGTTTGACAGAGAGATAGGAGAGTTGGCCCCAAAAAGACAGCTAACATGGATCTTCCGTGCAACTTCTCTTCAGTTTCATCATTTCTGTCTGCAATGGCTCGATATGGATTAATGGGTGAGGTCTAACTAGGGTGATCAGACATCCCAATATTATCGAGACCATCCCAATATTAGGGGCTTTGTCTTATATATGCAACTCTACCCCTCCCTCCCATCTTCCCTTCCCCCTGAAAAAAGTGTTCCAATTATTCACTGTTGCTATCTGGTCACCCGAACTCTAACAATACATATTAGTAGGAAAACATCAGATATGAAGGCTAGAGAGAAATCTTGCTTGTTATATAAAACCTGATCATAATCTTATGGTCAAGAAGTTTATGATATTGAAAATAAAGGACACTAGATAAAACAGTTTGGATTAAGTATCTTATACGCAAAGCAAATACTATGAAGACAAGTGTGATTAGCATGAAACTGAATTTATAATGGTGTATAAAATCAGTAAATGCTGTGATGTCCTAGTACTTAATAAGTTTGGCAATCAGTGTATTGACTTCATGCCAGTAAAGATATTTGAAATTAACTTATTAGATATGGGTGTGTATTAAAATGCATGGTTTGCCTGGCTGTTCACAGGAACACCCGTAACACTGGAATAGCCAGTAGGTAGGCTGGAAACCATTGCGTTTATCTGCATCTGCAGGTGGTATTTATGGGAGAGAGGCACGCAACAAGAAATAGAAGACAGCAAACAGTGAAAGTCCTGAATGTATTTCACATGGTTTTGAACACAAATATCTATTGTTCAGAATTTCACTTCAAGTTACCTCTTAACTAGTGAATGACTGGCACAACTCTGAATAGACAGCAATCTATTTCCATTTTTAAATTGAACTCTTTTTTGTTAAACGAGAAAAATTTGGCTAAAAAAATATGCCCAATTAGCAACTTCTAATCCAACAGCACTACAAACAGATAAATAATAATACAGTATTTGACACTTTTTCACTCACTATTACCCCATTACATTCCACTACAACCTTAGCAAGTTTCTGAAGAATGTGGCTTTGTCTTACCTCTACCAGTACCTATCAAAAACTTTATAAATTCTGCCAGTCTGGCTTTCAAGAATTTCACAGAATCACATCTGTCCTTGTGGGACAGTTAATGACCTACAATCCTTGTTTCTTCTTATCGTACTTAATCTCATTGTTCATTTTAATATCATTGCAGACTGTGTTGTTCCATGCAACTGGAAGTCTGTCCCTTTTCTCCATCATTAAATCTAACCTTAAACCCTTCCTTAATTTATGATTGCTTTTTTTAGTGAAGAATTTTGTGGTATAGTATATAAAGGATGCTAGATAAAACAAACTGGATTTGATTAAGTATTTTATCCTCAAAGTAAATACTGTGAAGATGAACCGTTAATGTCTGCTGTCCCAGATGTTAAGTTTAATTACTGCAATCTAAAACAACTTGAGTGAAAATATTAAATGCAGATGCAATATTTTCAACTAACTCATAAATCTAAAAATCATAATTCCTGCAATGCTGCACTAAACAGTCCCTCTAATTACAAAGTGTGCTTGAGAGACTGTCATGAAGTAACATGATGTCTCCTGGTTCAGTACACTACAATATTATTATGGGAAATAATGTGTATAAATTGCCACAGAGTCACAGACTTTCGAGGCAGTAATACATGTTGTCTGCCCCCCAGGAGCTTACATTCTAAAATAGACAAGAAAAATACACGCACACACACACACGTTGACAGTTCAAGGACAGAGTTTTATAAAGTGATTGCTGCTGAGAAACTAACAGACTTTGTGATATTGATAATATTTAGAGATTCTAGCACAGTAACCTCCTTGTCCTTCCTTGCAGTTTGCATGCATATATTCGGAGCATGAAGTTGTCATTATATTGTACCATTAGTCCCAGGAGTGTCAGAGAGTTGTTGCTGAAACTTTCAAGTAAAAGATGCATTAAAAACCCCACTTCTAGGGCAGACTTTTATAGTCTTGCCTACAATCAAGTTTTTGTGAAATTTTCCCACCACTGATATAGTATCAACACAGCTCTTCTACCATCAGCAGTGGTTAGTGCAGACCATTCACCAATGGGTTGTTTTGTTTTGTTTTACCAGCATGTCATGTAGACCTGCTCTGAACAGGGTTAGATAATCTAGGGTTACCAACCCTCCAGGAATTAAAGATTAATCTTTAATTAAAGTTTATGTCATGTGATGAAACTTCCAGAAATACATCCAGCCAAAATTAGCAACCCTAGACAACACAGAGGTAAAAAACCACCTTTGCCCAGATCTGAGCCAGTACTACAGCAACCATGGGAAAAAAACTCACCAAAAACCTGAATCTAGACACAGCCCAGAGATTGATACTATGCTGTTTAACCTGCTGTGGTTTTGTCCTCTGGTGGTTGGAGGTTTGACAAAAGGATTTTCAGCTACTAAAAGTCCTCTGTTAGTTGACGTGGACTTTTGGATCCAAGAGTCCTTGCTTCAGATCCCAACATGAAGACAGTCATGGGGAATTTACTGCAGTTTTATCAGATTAAAGGGACAGATTTAATGGTGATTTGCACTCCCATAAACAGGCTGTGGTATTTAATGGGCTAAGGGGCTTTCAGATGTTGCTACACAGAAAAACACATCAGAAGAGTGGAATGATGGTAGGGCTTTCTCCTTACTCTTCCTCAGACTAACACCTGACTCATTAGCAGCTTCAAAGAGTGAGGAAAGACTAAACACCATTTTCTGATTTGCAGTGGTTTATTCAAAGTTCAGTTTTGTTCTCACTCCTTTAAGCTGCTCCCTTCTCTCTTCCTTCCCAGTTATAATTTAAGGTAATGGTACATCCTTGTTTTAGGGCTTGATTCTTCAATGGGTCAAGTGCCTCCTACAGGGTTGTACCACTGCTTTAAATGATAAAAACCCTGTTTCTGTGACATGAAAACATGTGGTAGTACCGTAACCCCAAGTTAGTATTGTACTGTTGTACAGTAACTGGTGTTGGGAACATGACTTCTTCCTTTATGGCTTTTGTTCCGGAACCAAATGCATTCCTTTCACTTCTGTACTTGCAAACTCAAGTACCTATGTGTATTTGTACTTCCTCACTAACTGATATCTTCAGTTTAATTTTCAATTCACTGATGATGAAGCCCCAACACAGACATCAAACACATTAAGGCTCTCATGTCAAGCTTTCTTCTAGACAGAAACTTACACAAAGAATAATGAAGAAATCATAAATCTTTAAATACTTGACTAGCACTTTACCATCACTAAAAGAATAGGCTAGAACTACTGTTCAACTGTGTCTTAGACATCTGACACTTCTGTCTAACATTTGTAACTTCTTATTCAGAATTTTTCTCACAGACGGCAGTGAAAATATTCTTGGGGGTTTGGCTGAGCCTTGTCCCACACTCATCCTACAGAGGTAGCTCCTGTTCCTGCTTGGCCCATTGGTACTCACTGCTCACAGATTCGGAAGAGCTCACCAGAGCATCACTTGACATGCGTATCCACACACAGGCGGGGCCCTCCTCCTGCGTTGCCCTGCCCCTGGCACCACTGGATGTGGTGTCTCAGGGTACACTGTTACACATCACAACCCGTAAAGACATGCACATATGCTCAATTTAGCTCTTGCAGTTGAAAGGCAGGAAAAGAGAGTGGGTGATTACAGTGAGGAAAAGGGTCGTTCTTTCACCGTTCACGCCTTCAGACAAATCAGGCGTACACAAGTAACACATTTCGCACTTAGATTTGAAGCAGCAAATTGAGTTTCTTGAATCTTGTAATTATTCTCTCAAGTTTGGTAGAAAAAATTGAATCAGGGATCTTAAAATCAGATTTCGTATAGTCAGTCGTATCATCTCCTGCAGAGCATTCTGTCTACCTGTCTTACAAGTAATATACTTTCATTCTGGAATTTATATTCCATAAAATCAAATGTCATCCTGACCCAGTGAATAATCATTACACTGAGGTAATAACTGGTGAGACTCTTCTTCATCTATATATTGATGACAAAGATTTGATTGATTAATAATTAAGGGTGGGGGGAAGGAAGCTGTGAAATGATTTTATTATTATTTTATTTATTTGTATTACCATAGTGCCTGTGCAACCTAGTCAAGGACCAGGACCCTATTTTCCTGTACAAACACGGAACATAAACACGAAAAAGAAATGATTTCTCTCTGTGACATTCATTTAAAACAATCAGAGGCTGTGGGTAGCTAGGGCTAGAAGGTGCCTGCTTAAATCTGTTTCTGAGCCACACTGCTGCCCACACACATGCCCAGCTTGGCAGGTAGAGCCCCATATCCAGCAGCACTAGGGCTAGGCAGGGAGAAAGGCAGTGCAGGTGAGGGCCCCGCCTGCGCACTGGATTCCTGGCAGGTGGAGCTAGATTCTTCAGTCCTGGCAGGGGGCACTGACTCCTGAGCAGCACTTCTCGAGAAAATCCTCTGCGATCGGGGAGAGTCCTGGGAGAAGGTGGGGATCTTGAGGGAAGGGGTGGGGGGAGAAGGGGAGTCCTAGGGAAGGGAGGAGATTTTGAGCTGATGGGGGGGTAGGGGAGAGAAAGGGAGTCGTGGGGGAGATCCTGAGATGATGGGGTGGGGGGGCGTTTATAAGGGCAGAGTTAGCAGCTTGGGGCCTGCCAGTGGAGCTGTGCTGCCAGGGAGCCAGGTGAAGGGCAGAGGCATAGGGCCTCCACACGGATGGCCCATACTTCCAGTGGATCCCCATGGATTTTGGGATGGGTGTGGGACATGGAGGGTTAAACCACCCTTTGGAGGGTTAAACCAGCCTTTGTTCATGCAATGGGGAGTGAAGGGAGTAAATTCTGCCAGCTCCTCAAGGGAACAAAACAAGGGAAAGTTCATCACCTATCCATACAGTTTCCGGCTCTCTACAAGGGTTTTTCCTGCACAGAGGACATTCTGGGCCTAAGATCCTGCATTACAAATACAAAAGGATGGTTTACTTAGCTTAAATCACATATTTAAAACAGACTGACAAATTTGGCTCTTATTTACACCAGCGTGCTTCCAGAGTAACTCCATTGATGTCACTGGAGTTACACTAGGGATTAATTTGGCCCATTGTATCTGAAAAGAGCAATTGTATGCAATCCTATGTATCTAGGCCAGTGATTCCCAAACTGGAGAGGCAGGGGAGCACCTGGTGGTGGTCTTAGCAGGGTGTTGGTGCAGAAGCACCTGATTAGGCCCTGCCCAGTCAGTTCCAATCAGGGAAAACAGATTGGGGCTGAGGGAAAAGGCCTAATGCCGACCTGAAGATTGGCAACACCTGCCATCCTGACATGCCAAGGCCTATAAAGGCTGGGAGGGAGCCAGATGGAGAGGGACAGCAAGGGAGAAGTCAGTCAGGGATGGAGCTGGAGGCCTCCTAACTGAAGGCTGACTCTGCCTGTAAGGGAGGTAACCAAACCTGTAAAGCTTGTATATAGATGGACACTGGTGGGACAACGTTAAGTAAATAAAGACACGGGTGTTGCACAATCCTGAGGCCTCGCTGAGCCTTACTGGGGAGGGCAAACAGGCTCCAGGAAGAGGGGTGGGTCGTGGAACAGTGTTACATGGTCCCATGATGTTGGCTCTTCTTATTTGCAGAAGACAGAAAAAAGAACAGATGAGAGAGGAAAGATAAAACAAAAAGCAAAAGAAGACAGTATGATTAGCTTTGTTCCAAAAAGACAACATGCTTATAGACAACGACAGCTAACAATACATCTATACTTATACTCTTTCATGTGTGAGCAACTGTAGTCGCCACAGGGATGTTTCGCAATTGTGAATGGGAGAGGAGGTGGTCACAAGACAATCTCTCTCTTTGTGGCCCACACTATAAAAAGTTTGGCAACCAGTTTTAGGTGCTTCTATTGCACCTCGCTGTGGTAGCTGAAGGCATAGAAGAAAAATCAGAGCAGTGGTTCATTGCCAGGGCTTCCCAAAGGAGAAATGTAATTTGGACTAGGTTTTTAAATTACTATATATACACAAACACACCTATGCAGATTTAATTCTATTCTGATCTTGTTTGGGATTGTTGTGAGAAGATAAAAGTGAAGAAAATGGTATTTCACTGGGACCTGAGAGTTGTGAGGTTCTTCCCTCCTCAGGAAAAAAGATTCCACAGCTGAAAACCAGCCACCAAGAAAGTTCTGTCTCCATCTCTCATTAGTCTTACTCTTGCTGTAGACAGCTCCATTGTTCCTGAGAAGTGCTGCTGTGGTGGAAAGTCCTGATTGTAGGAGGAGAGATGATCTTACTCATGGGAAAGTTTTGAAGATCAGGACTATGATCTTGAACTAGATCAGGTATTTGATGAAGGGCCAAGTTAGTGACTATTAACATCCATGTTGGTTAACTGACATGCTGTGGCATTCTGGACCAGCCGGAGTTTTTTCAAAGCTTGTGTTCATTCCTGGTATAGCAATAATCAAGTAACAATCAATAATTAATCCTGCAAGTGTCAACAGGATGGAATACCCTGGTCAGCTTGGTGTCTGTCACATTAGATCTTAGTCTCCTGGTCAACTACAAATAGAAATTGTTCATGGCAGCCATCACTATTTGGGTCTCCACGATCAGTGAGGATCAGAAAGACCCCAAAGCCCCACACCTTTTTGGATGATTTGTCAGTTGACTTGGATGACAGGTGATGCAAGAATGCTAGCTAGTTCTTCGAAGCACCTCTCTTTTCCTACCAACACCACATTTTTCTTGCCTGAGTTCACCTTCAGCCAGATACTTCTCATCCACATACTGACTTCACACATGTTTTGGGACAAATGGGTTCTGCATTTGATGTTAAGGAAATGTACAACTGTGTATCATCTGCATACTGCTGACATTTAAGTCCATGGTGTCTTTCAGTCTCCCCTATTGACTCTCTAACAATTTAGCTTACGTAAGACAAGTTTATGTAAAACTGCAGCCTTTCTAATAATGTTGCTTATCTAAAGAGATCTGGCGACATATAAAGACCTGCACATTTTTCAAGATGAAGTTTATTACTAATGTATAAAAATGCATTTGTCACAAACGCCTTCACACCTCACACCTCGGTATTTATTATCTCTCCCACCATATGCTGCCTCCAGTGTGACTCACTGCAAAGTGACTACAGTCACTCACACAGTCTTTAATAACAGCCAAATTGCTATGGAATCTGATAATTACTGAACCCAAAGCATTTCCACAAAGTGCAGAATGAAGACATCTAAGAAAATTATATTTTCATATATCTGATAATGGATGCCAAAATATTATAGCAGACACCAGAAAGAACTATTATAGTTCAGGTTGCATAAAAATATTATTTAGAAATCATTGTGTAAAGGGCATATGTAACAGTTTTTAAACAGAAAATACAAAACTATTACCTTTGCTATCCTATGCTGACAGTGTTTAGGACAATAGATTGTGGCACACAGCCCAAGAAGGTTAGGACTTATAACAGTGCATATACATTGTAGGTCACTTACACAAACTATGTAAATGAAGAACATGAACACGCACTAGGGAACTTTTAGTCTGCTCCAGCAGGGATTACACGGGCTATTTAGTGCACACCACATTGGTGCACTTTAGAATTCACACCTGTCTCGTGCACATTGCCACACTAGGTAGACAAGACCACAGAAAATTAATTCAGTCAAAACTACAACACACAAATTTCATTCAAGAGCCACACTGAGATCATCACTTTCCAAAAAACTCTGTCATCGCCTCTACAATCTTGCTACAGTACTTCATGCACTCACTTTTACTACAAACCCAGTATTTTACAGTAGTGTCAAAATTCTCCATAAGAATTCTGCTAGGAGTCAGACAAACCCCAGATTTGTTAACCTATTGGATATGTTAAAAGGTAAGCATTCTCCTCAGGTATTTGGGAATGGTAAATTGAGAGACAATATAACCAGAGGTGGAATTACTGTGCTTATTACTACTGTGGTTATTATAGTGGACCAGTGTGACTATTATTGGTATGTCATATGGGCTGTTCAATATTGTATCTGATGAATTTAGCTTTGTAAACAGTACATTTTACTTATTTTAAAGTGCCTAGAGCTACCAATAAGGGCTTAACAATTAAAATAAATTAATATTAATTTGGTTGTTTATGTAGAAAATGCTATCATTTAAATGATTAATACTCAGATTATACTTTTTCTTTCTACTAAAAGTTCTTTTAGATATTTTTATTAGATATATCTAGAGCTGACAAAATACCAAATACTGCTTTTCCACCCATGCTACTCCAATTATTTGAATAGACCACATTCTGTTCTCAATTACACCAACCTAGAGCCTTGATCTAGCAAGCCATTTAAGCACATGCCTAACTTTTAGCAAGTGAGAAGTCATAGAATCATAGAATAACAGAGTTGGAAGGGACCTCTGGAGGCCATCTAGTCCCACCCCCTGCCCAGAGCAGGACCAATCCCAACTAAATCATCCCAGCCAGGGCTTTGTCAAGCCTGACCTTAAAAACTTCTAAGGAAGGGGATTCCACCACCCCCCTAGGTAACGCATTCCAATGTTTCACCACCCTACTAGTGAAAAAGTTCTTCCTAATATCCAACCTAAACCTCCCCCGCTGCAACTTGAGACCATTACTCCTTGTCCTGTCATCTGCTATCACTGAGAATAGTCTAGATCCATCCTCTTTGGATCCACCTTTCAGGTAGTTAAAAGCAGCTATCAAATCCCCCCTCATTCTTCTCTTCCGGAGACTAAACAATACCAGTCCCCTCAGCCTCTCCTCATAACTCATGTGTTCCAGACCCCTAATCATTTTTGTTGCCCTCCGCTGGATGCTTTCCAATTTCTCCACATCCTTCTTGTAGTGTGGGGCCCAAAACTGGACACAGTACTCCAGATGAGGCCTCACCAATGTCGAATAGAGGGGAACGATCACGTCCCTCGCTCTGCTGGCAATGCCCCTACTTATATACCCCAAAATGCCATTGGCCTTCTTGGCAACAAGGGCACACTGTTGACTCATATCCAGCTTCTTGTCCATTGTCACCCCTAGGTCCTTCTCTGCAGAACTGCTGCCTAGCCATTCGGTCCCTAGTCTGTAGCGGTGCATTGGATTCTTCCATCCTAAGTGCAGGACTCTGCACTTGTCCTTGTTGAACCTCATCAGATTTCTTTTAGCCCAATCCTCCAATTTGTCTAGGTCCCTCTGTATCCTATCCCTACCCTCCAGCATATCTACCACTCCTCCCAGTTTAGTGTCATATGGGACAACAGCCAAAAAGCCAGAAATGCTATAATTTATTAAAGATATAATACAATTTTAAATTATTGTTTATCAAATAAATCAAAGAGGAAACAAAACAAAAAGATAACTTCCAAAGAGATATGAGTATGTATTGTAAAGGTCTTGTTAAGAAAAATGTCCTCAAATTAAAGAATTTTTGATAAAATTACACTCAGCAGGATTTGAATGCATTACCTTGAAAGAAAAAGCAGACAGTAGCCATTGTGCTATTTAGACATTACCTAATGTTAAGGGTATTTAAAGGTATTATGTTGACCACCAGAGGGAGCCCATGTTGTTATTTTAATATAGTAGAACTAGAAAGAGACTACATGGGAACACATTAAAAATAGAACATAACAGAGAGTTCAAACAAAGTATGCTCCCAAGCTCATATCAAGATCTACATGCAAAAAGTCATGCCAATTACATCTAATTTATTGTGTATATAGATTCTTCAGCAAAAGCAGTGAGAAGAAGAAAAATGAAAAATAAGAACTTTCCTATTTTTGGGATATATATTTTTCCATAAACAAGGCATATATTAAATTAATTTTCTATGCAATGTTAGAGGAATTAGGCTGTACCAAAACAAAAACAATGTGTCAGTGTTACTGTCTGAGGTTAGAATTTATAATGTAAGGGGTCCCACTGAAAAAAATAATGTGATTATGTAATTAAAGCCCATAACATAATACATACACACAAGAGGCCTAATTAAAATTGTACATTCTGACATTGACTAACTTTTGAATGCTTGACTTTAATGTTCTTATCACACAGTTTTTTGGGTTTAATTTCCTAATTCAAAAACAAAAAACCCAGAAATCCCAGCCTGAGAATCCATATTGATCCCCAGAATAGGACATCAACAGAGTTGAGATCTTTAGGTCCATAGCACAGATCTCTTCCACATGAGCTAACAGAGTAAATGACAAAAGTTGTAGGGTGTTATCCTCTATGGGACCATCACTAGAGAAAGATAAGACACATGCTTTGGCAGAGGGTTTCACAGTTAATTGCTGCCAGGAAAGGAATGCAAAGACTGAAGACTTCCGAGTTCAATTCCATGTTCTGTAGGAAAGTGGTTAGAGACTCTATGCGCCCAGCTTGGGTTTTTCTCTGCTCCTATCTACCCCTGCCATCTTCCCCCTACTGTTTTGGTCCTGCAATTCCCTCTTCCCCTATCTCCATAACCCCTGGGAATAGTCAGCCAGCTTCTTCCTGCTTCTTCTCACTGCCAGGGTGACAACAGGAGATGCACTGAGAGCACAAAAGAGACAGTCTTCCTCCTCTCAGTTCCAGTGCCTGTCTCCACAGAGGCCCCTACCAGCTGGGAGAAACAACTACAGAGAAAGGCTTGTTCAGTTCCTGCAGCCCTGAGCTGGCATGCATGTGCAGAATGCACCCAGTGCAGATGGGATCTTTGGAGAATTTAGCTATCGAACACTTACAAATCTGTCTAGCAAGCATGTGCGAACTGAGATTTTTCAGAGGCTTATAACTTGGGCAAAGTGTTATGGGGATGGCAAAAGGTGCATCCCTGATGCCAGCGTGACACCCACTGATAAATTTCAAGTCCCTGCATGGAGGCCCTAGAGCTTCTCCAGGAAAAGACAAAGAATTATTTTTTTTAACATGGACAAACATATTTTCCCCCAACCTCATTCTCCAAAATGGCCAAACCAATTTAGCTGAAACTTTCAGCCTCAGGCAGACCCCTGGCCTGGAAAATATCAACCCAAAAAGTTAAAGATTGGAAAAGTTATAAGCAATTGAAAATAGGGTCCCATGATGGAAAGTGTCCAGCAACCTTAAATACAGGCATGGCTCCCAGCTCCACCTGTACACAATCAGGACTCTCCTGTGTTCTTCTTATTCTTCCATAACTTTTTCCAAAATGTATCTGAGATTATCATTGATTCTGTCACTTAGCCTGGAAGTTTAAGTTCAACTACTAGACCCAGTCATTTCTAGGTTTAGTTGTATAAGAATTTTCAAAACTATTTCAAGAGACACTATCATACAATTATTAAACTTAACTAATCCAACAGAAAGCATTTATGTTCTTTTTTTTAAGAAAGAGAGTCTAGAATTGATTGTTTCCATTCCCCAAAATATAACGGATGGCATTAACACAATCATTTCATATTTTGTTTCAGTTATTTTATGCTCAGTTTAATTGTGTCTTTGTATTAAATAATGTGCACTAAAGTAACCTCAGATGTAAATGAATTCCTTTTGGGTACCAGAAAATCACTTTGCAGCTTTCTTCAGACAGAAACGCATTTTTGATCGATTTTAATTGAACCAGGAATACCAAATGCTCCCATATGGTGGGATGCTTGGAAGGCATACATTAGAAGAAAAATCGTATGTTACTCATCAAAAAAGAAGAAGGTGACAAAAGAAAAAAATTAAGCTATGAACATACAGCTCAAATAATTAGATGGTGAATATGGAAAATCATCTATTCTGGAGCTATTAAAAGAATTAACATAAACTGAATAAGAGATGAATACATTTCATACTTAAAGAGTGAAATATATCCTATTTAATTTGAAGCACACTTATGAGCCATGTGAAAAGATTTGTGAATATGTACATGCAAAATTAAAACAAGCAAGTTCTACGAAAATAATAAAAACAAAAAATTTGGAAATATGTCAGGATCCATGCAGGATGTTTTCTTACAGCACATAGTATTTTAAAGAGCTTCTTTTAAACCTTATCCACCTCAGCGCTTGGCTGATCTTTGAAGGGTGCTCTAAGCCAGTGGTTTTCAACCAGGGGTCTGAGGCCCCCGGGGGCCCATGAGCAGGTTTCAGGGGGTTCTCCAAGCAGAGCCAGTATTAGACTTGCTGGGGCCCTGGGCAGAAAGCTGAAGCCCCACCTCATGAAGCCTGGGCCCATGAGCCCTGCCACCCAGGGCTGAAGCCAAAGCCTAAGCAACTTAGCTTTACAGGGGCCCCTGTAGCTTGGGGTTTTTATAGGTGGCCTCAGAAAGAAAAAGGTTGAGAACCCCTGCTCTAAACTGCACCTACCGGCAGCATCATTAAGGGCCATTCCAGTAGCCTAGGATAACTGTGGCATAAGGATACTCCGGACATGCTCCATTTTCCCTGCACATGTGCTTCTGCACGAACCTAGTAGCTGTTCAAGTGGTTCTGCATTACCCAAGGATTCATCTGTACAGGGGGAATACTTCTCTGGCTATTAATGTTGGATTTAGGGCAACTTTGCATCCTGGATCAGTGCAGAGCTACCCCCACACATCTGAGACTCTGGAGCTGCGGACATATCTTCCAGGTCAATCAAATCTTTAATTGATAGCAGGATATGAGAATGGTACAAGTTGTTCAGGTACTATAGTATTGGTATAATTCATAAATGCAGATAATAAATCTGACATGCAGTAAACTAAATATTTGTGCATTTACATATTGTTTGGTGCACTTGCTTTTTTACTTTCGGTAAATAAAAGGAAGTATGAATGTGTGGGAAAGGCATAGAACTAGGAGTCATGAGCTATTCTGTTCTACATAGGTTCTTATACCACACTCATCACCATAGTATCTGAGCATCTTTCAGTAGTACACTGAGCAAAGTGACTAACATCTCATGTTTGTTCTCTCATCTCTCTGAAGAAGAATTGTATGCAGAGTGTTTTGTTTTGGAATGTTCTTAAATATATAATGTGTGGCTATATGTTTATGTCAGAAAACTCAATATCAAAGAAAGGCTCCTTTCACTTAGAGAAGAAGGTGATATAATTTCTGATGGTCCTTGGTTCCTGGGGGAGTTCATCCCCTGTCTTGGACTGGCCCCCAAGAAAGCTCTGGGCCTTGCACAGAGGAGCTTAACCCTCATTGTAGAAAGTTACATTGTGCCAGAGAAGTGAAATTGTCAACCACATTCTTCATCCCAGTGCTTTAGCTGATCATTTAGATAACTTGGACCCAGGCCATTGAGCAACTTGAAGATAAGGGCTGAGACTTTGAACTTGACTTGACATTCTGTGGGAAGCCAGTGTAGCGTGTGGAGGACAGGTTTGATGTGTTCACAGTAGTCTGTGTTGCTGAGGAGAGTAGCTGCAGCATTCTGGACCGAGTGGAATTTCCTAAGAGCTTGTGATAGGGTACACAAACTCCACAATGGTAACAGAGGGTTACTAGGCTGCTCTGGGCTTAGCCAGCCCCACCCCGCCACACCTGCAAGAGATGCATGGATTGAAGGAGGAGCTAAAAGGGAGCAGAACAGCTCACTTGAGAGCAGGCCAGGAAAGAGACTGGTCCTGCAACTCACAGCTCCTGAGAAAAAAAGCTAAGGGAAAACTGGATCTCTCCCTACAACAACTGCCCAAAAGTGCCTCCCTGAGGGAAGAGAGACTCTACTAGGGTTGCCAATTTTTGGCTGGATATATTCCTGAAGATTTCATCACATGACAATCTTTAATTAAAGATTAATCTTTAATTCCTGGAGACTCCAGACTAATCCTGGAGGGTTGGCAACCCTACTTGCTGCAGATACTCCCTGAGGGGATGCATTCCCCTCTCTCTCTTATAGACTCAGTTTGTTTGCATTAAATTCCCCTTTTTTTGTCTATGGACTAACCCAGCAGGGGAGAGACTGAGTACTGACCTGGCCCAGGGCAAAGCCACCAGACGAGACAGCTGCCACCCTGAGGAGGAGCCCCCACACCATGCATGGCCACAAGAGGTGCCAAGCGGTGAGCTGACCTCCTGGCACATCTCCTTGCCACAGACGGCGAATTTTGGACAATACTGGGATAACAGAAAGTGGCTCAGCGAGGGCAGCCTTAAGATTTCCCAGGTGTCAGACCTTTGATAGGCCTCACAGGGCCCTGAGCTGGAGTCTGGTGGAGTGGGAGGGCCTGGGCTCCACTATCAAACCCCGCCTCTGCAGTTTGAAGGGCCTAAGCCCAGACTACGAGGCAATGCTCCCCACAAGCGAAGGCCATCATAGTGCTGAAGGCTTTATGCTCAGGTATATTGTATTTCTGTAGGCCAGCCAAGAGTGACAAAGGTGTGGTCATCATTTGCCAGAATGTGATGGTGTCTCCTAGCCAACTGGAGACAGTAGAAAGCATTACTCACAGATGCTGCTATGTGAAAACTTAGCAGCAGTGAGGAATCCAGGAGCATTCCTAAACTATGGACTGAATTGACCAATTGTGGATGTGTACCTCCAATCAGAAGTGATTGCACCATTGCTGCAAACCTTCCAAATGCTTTCCTTTGCCCACCAGCATCACCTGTGTCTTGCTTGGGTTCAGTTTTAGCCAGTTCATCTCATCCCTGAGCTGATCTCATCCACCCATATGTGGTGAAAGATAGGTAGAGCTGTGTGACATCTGCATATTGCTGGCACCTGAGTCCATATTTACCTAGTGGCTGCATGCAGATCATTGAATAGGACAGGAGAGAGCATCGATCCTTGTGGGATTCCACAAGTGAACTTCCGCTCTACTACTGCGCTTCAACTCTGCTATCGACTTCCTGTGTGGTCTCAAGTATGTCACCTAGCCTCTCTGTGTCTGAGTTTCCTCGTATGTAGAATGGAGATGATCATGCCTCACAGAGGCGTTGTGACCTTCATTCATAAATGTTTTTAGAAATCTTTTAGAATGGAAGGTGCTATCAGAGTGCATAGGATTACTATTAATAAGTTCATGGAAAAGTGTTAATTTTCATGCAGGATAAGGCTGGGTCAGGAAGTGTTATGCTGTTAGTGAATAACAGAGCGGAAAAAGGAACTGCGTATGCAGTAGTGTCTGTATGCTTAATAAAGGCTACAAGACATGATTAAGAAAGGTCACTATCTCTGAGGAAGAGGGACAGGCAGACAGGGAGAGGTGGAAGTGAACAAGTAAGAACAAATGCTTTCCTTTTTGAATTATTTCAGAGTAGCAGCCGTGTTAGTCTATATCTGCAAAAAGAACAGGAGTACTTGTTGCACCTTAGAGACTAACAAATTTATTTGAGCATAAGCTTTCGTGGGCTACAGCTCACTTCATCGGATGCATACAGTGGAAAATATAGTAGGACAATTTTATATACACAGAGAACATGAAACAATGGGTGTTACCATACACCCTATAACGAGAGTGATCAGTTACGGTGAGCTATTACCAGCAGGAGAGGAAAAAAAAACCCTTTTGTAGTGATAATCAAGATGGGCCATTTCCAGCAGTTGACAAGAACGTGTGAGGAACAGTAGGGGGAAATATAAACAAGGGGAAATAGTACCTACTGACTGCTATACTTATCTACATGCCTCCGGCTTTCATCCAGACCACACCACACAATCCATTGTCTATAGCCAAGCTCTACGATACAACCGCATTTGCTCCAACCCCTCAGACAGAGACAAACACCTACAAGATCTCTATCAAGTGTTCTTACAACTACAATACCCACCTGCTGAAGTGAAGAAACAGATTGACAGAGCCAGAAGAGTACCCAGAAGTCACCTACTACAGGACAAGCCCAACAAAGAAAGTAACAGAACGCCACTAGCCGTCACCTTCAGCCCCCAACTAAAACCTCTCCAATGCATCATCAAGGATCTACAACCTATCCTGAAGGACGACCCATCAGTCTCACAGATCTTGGGAGACAGGCCAGTCCTTGCTTACAGACAGTCCCACAACCTGAAGAAAATACTCACCAGCAACCACACAACAAAAACATTAACCCAGGAACCTATCCTTGCAACAAAGCCCATTGCCAACTGTGTCCACATATTTATTCAGGGGACACCATCATAGGGCCTAATCACATCAGCCACACTATCAGGGGCTCGTTCACCTGCACATCTACCAATGTGATATATGCCATCATGTGCCAGCAATGCCCCTCTGCCATATACGTTGGCCAAACCGGACAGTCTCTACGTAAAAGAATGAATGGACACAAATCAGATGTCAAGAATTATAACATTCAAAAACCAGTCGGAGAACACTTCAATCTCTCTGGTCACTCAATTACAGACCTAAAAGTCGCAATATTACAACAAAAAAACTTCAAAACCAGACTCCAACGAGAGACTGCTGAATTGGAATTCATTTGCAAACTGGACACCATTAAATTAGGCTTGAATAAAGACTGGGAGTGGATGGGTCATTACACAAAGTAAAACTATTTTCCCATGTTTATTTTTTCCCCCTACTGTTCCTCACATGTTCTTGTCAACTGCTGGAAATGGCCCATCTTGATTATCAAGATTTTTTTTTTTCTCTCCTGCTGGTAATAGCTCACCTTAACTGATCACTCTCGTTATAGGGTGTATGATAACACCCATTGTTTCATATTCTCTGTGTATATAAAATCGTCCTACTGTATTTTCCACTGCATGCATCCGATGAAGTGGGCTGTAGCCCACAAAAGCTTATGCTCAGATAAATTTGTTAGTCTCTAAGGTGCCACAAGTACTCCTGTTCTTTTTGAATTAGTTATATTCACATGAATGAAATGGACTAAAGTATTCTTTTGCTTTATCTGCTGTCGAGAGGTTTCCAATGTCCACTTAAAAATTCTCTAATTTTTTTAAATACAAAGTAAATGAATCATTTTAAACTACTGTGTTCAGAAAGAAAAACATCCAAGCAACATTAAATATCCCTGTAACTCTCCCACCCAGGCCACAGCATGAACAGACCCTGATACTATTATTTCTTCCTGCTATTGTGGTTATTTTAAACCCAGACAGCATTACTCATAAATTATCGTATGTGTGTTCCAATTGGTTAGTATGAAGGCAGAGAAGCACTTTCTGAAAGGGAATTGGGATTACAGCTATTCTGTGCAGATAAGGTAAAATTCAGCCCTGTGCAAGGGGACAGTACAAAGGCTATGCATTACGTAAGACCCACTTAAATCCTCAAAATAGGTCTGAATTAGGACTATAATGGTATCTTGGCTTGCACTGGCCCGCTTCACAGGGATGCATTTCACCCTCACACTTTCATCCCTGTGACTTTATTATAGAGATGAGCCCCAGATGTGAAGTTCTACCCAGGCACCAGCTGTCACCAACTTCAACAGTAGCTGAAGATATTTGAGATAACAGACTTTTTTTTTCCTGTCCTGGTCCTGGACCAGTAATGAGAGAGAGAAAAGTTCAGCCACTGCTCTTTGATCCTGCAAAGACTAAAGCCCACTTATAGCGTGGGATTTTCCACGTGCAATAGTTACACATGTGTTTTAAGCCTTTGCAGGACTGGGACCTTCCCCCCCATCCCTTTTAATTGTATTGCTGTTTTTCCAATTTAATGCTATATTTATTCTTTTTTATTGTCAAAGTAGTGAAGAATGATGTGTGATTTACCTTATTACAGTTTTTAGATACTGGACAAAGAGTATTGCTAGACATATTCTCCTTGTCAGGCATCCCTAAAAGAAAACAGGAAATACATCAATACAGCATATTGTGCATTCTCTAAATACTAAAGCAGCCATTCATGAAAGTAATAAAAAAATTAGGAGGGTCTTAGCAGTTTGAGTACATGTGCATTTACTTATGAGGTTTAGTAAGTTAGAGTAAGTTTGAAATGAAAAATGTACTTCCTACCTACATACGAAGGCTATAAAGATGAAATGCCCATTAAGAATAAAAAATGTGTAAATCCTACATGTATCAGCAGGTTAAGCAGGCCTCCAATTTTAAGTTTTCAAGACTGTACATGGGCATTTGGCTGGGCACACATAAAACTCAGATATAAAACTCACATAAAACTGTGTTTTAATATTTATAAAAAAAAATAGCACGGCCCATAACAACCAATTTTTCTATAAAACATAACATATTGGTATGTGTTTCTTTAGAAAAATGTTCTGTGTTAAGACATCATATGAATCCCATGGAACGCAGCAATGAGCACTGCAGATACAACAAATATACCAAATGTATAAATGTACTGGACAACGTTAGCAGATTTGAGCAACTAAAGTTAGACATCCTACATCCATATTCAGGCACCTAAATAAACGTCCTTGATTTTCAGAAGTGCTGAGCATCTACAGTTCCCAAAGACTTCATTTCCCACATGCTCAGGGTTCAGCTGATTGCCATATTTGGGGTCAGGAAGGAATTTTCCCCCAGGGCAGATTGGCAGAGGCCCTGGGGGTTTTTCGCCTTCCTCTGCAGCGTGGGACACGGGTCACTTGCTGGAGGATTCTTTGCACCTTGAAGTCTTTAAACCACAATTTGAGGACTTCAGTAGTTCAGACATAAGTTAGGTGTTTGTTACAGGAATTGGTGGGCGAGATTCTGTGGCCTGCGTTGTGCAGGAGGTCAGACTAGATGATCAAAATGGTCCCTTCTGACCTTAAAGTCTATGATTCTATGATTTCAATTTAGATATCTAAATGTGAATTTAGGTACCTAGATAGGCACACATGTTTGGAAATGTTGCCCTCAGCACTTAATACAAAAACTGAATGTAGTCCTCAAATTGACTGGTGTGTAGTAGGTAATTGTGCCAGGCTATCCCCCACTTCTCACTGCCATCAGTTGAAAAATGGGTAGGTAAAAGAAAGAAAGCTGGGGCACACCATCACTTCTGGTTTTTTTTTTGTTTTTTTTTTACGGTGGACACTGACACCGCTTCCTGCCCACACTAAAAAAGGATCATGCATTGCAATGCTTAAAGAGAACAAAACTCCAATATCTAAAGAGGAGGGACTTTTTTAAAACTGATTTTCAAATACATATATATTTTTACTTACTGTCATTGTTAGAGCCAGTTTCCATAACACCATAAGGAGGAGCCAGAAGTCCTGACATATACTGTCGATATTTCTGAAAAACAGTGAAAAATTCAATAAGATACAGATATACATTCCATTTGTTGGGTGATGTGATGTTTGCATTCATGAGGTCTGCTCTCTTGTGCTTCACATGCACCTGAGCTGTATATTAATGGCCAGTGAGAAATGCCCTATCTTAAAGCTATAATAAACGCTTTATCGTTTAAAACAAGTGCTTGCTCTTTTGAACTGTGTTCATTGCACTGGCTTTATCAAAAGTCATAATGCATTTCCACTCACCTCCCTTCCTGACCCACCCAGAGTATATGATTTCCAGCATAAGTTAATATAGTACACAGAACTGTGACACATGAGTGTTTATGCACCTTTTTGTAAGGCTTGCTTGAAATTAAACCAAATTTAACAAGCTGTTTTATCTTAGAGGGAGGAGGGAAGGCCACTAATTAAGAAAATATCATAAGAATGGCTATACTGGGTCAGACCAATGGTCCATCTAACCCAGTATCTTCGCTCCCTCTGAATGGCACTGGCCATGGTAGGAAGACAACAGAACAGGGCACTATATAGAGTGATCCACCCCTGTCATCCAGTCTCAAATTGTAGCAGCCAGATGTTTAGAGACGTCCAGAGCACAGGGTTGTGTCCCTGACCATCTTGGCTGATAGCCAACAGTAGACTTATTCTCCATGAACCTATCTAATTCTTTTTTGAACTCAGTTATACTTTTGACTTCACAACATCCCATCACAATGAGTTCCACAGGGTGACTGTGCATTGTGTGAAGAATTAATATAGTGTACATCAGTAAGAATTTTTGTACTGCATATTATTATCTTGCCTACAGTTTTTAGGCTAGACACAGTATAAAATATAGGTCCCAACAAACTGTAAATTGAGGGTGATAATTCTGAATTAATTATTCCATTCCATTAAATAAACAGCAGATTCCAAAACCACAAAAAGCATAGTAAACACATTAATACACTGTTTCAATATTTAAACTGCAGTAACAGTCTGAACTTTGGATTGATGAAAATAGTGCCCACTACATCACTGTAAGCTATACAATCATAACTGGTATACAGTAATTTATATTGTTCTTCAGTGAATACTAATACAGTGTAGACATGATCAGTAGCACTCAAAGCTTATGTAACTTGCTGTCTGGGATTTAAGTAACTCCCCACTAACCTGGGAAATAATACTATGGGAAAAATTGTCCTATTTAATACAAAACCATAGGGAATACATACAGGCGGTTTTGTTTTCAATCATATAGTGCTGTCATGCTTAAGGGTAAAGTTTTGGAATGGTCAGGCAATCAGCCTGTACCCAAGGGAATACTAACACTAATTAATAGGGTAGGCTGTATCTTTTAGCCTGGCTATGTATGCACTGAGTTGAATTTGAACAAAATAACTAGTTTAAATGCATGTTGATGTCAACTAAGTATACATTAACAACTGAACCACAAAACTTCTCTCATAATACAATTTTAATTAAAAAGGCTTATACTTTGCCCTGTGGGACTGGCTTGATGTATTTGCTTTAAATATGCTGTCTGCTGGATTTTAATGGATGCCTGAATTACTTTTTCAAAATTTCTTCTGTGTAGAATTGGACATAAAAATGCCGTTAGTTCTGGCACTAAAAGAATGAATGCCTTGTATTCTAAACAGTAACAAAAGCTACAAACTGGTATATTCATCTTAATAACCCAACCCTATTTTTAGACAAATTATTACACAACTAAAAGCTTAGTAATATATCATTTAAACCTCACCCATAAGCTACCTACAAACTATGAGAAGCAAAATATTTGCAATCATAACTAAGTATTCCTGGGGCGTTAACCCTTACAAAATTCTCCTCTCTTCCATCTTGTGTATCTATTCTGCATGCCACATTCAGCTCCTCCTGTGTATGAAACTTCCAATGACAACACTAAGAGACCCACAGAGAGCAGCAGAGAAGAGAATTTTGCCCTTAGTTTTTAAAAAATGTGCATTTCTCACCATCACATCATGTTCCTTGTCAACTGCAGCACTGTAGTTTGTTCTCTGGCTAATTCTTTAATATGCTTCCTGACTTACCCTGCTTATGAAAGCAAACAGGTAATATACGTCATTTCCAAAAATGATTTGGGACTAACTCAGTGAAAAATACCTAGAGAACTCTTAATGAACCACAGCCACATACACACAGACACTAATGCTGTCAGCGGGCATTCAACCTTCAGCACCAAAAGTGCAAGTTTTACACTTCTGTTGAGAACTCTTTGCTGTGGTATGTAACTAGCCTTTATAATTGCTAGGGTCAGCCACAAAGCGAGAGATATAATCACACACAAGCAACCAGTGATACCCAACACCACAGTGAGCTGATATGTTTGGGCTGCTGGAATCCCATGGGGCTTTCTGTGCTATAGAAACCTACCATTATTTAAAACACAACCCCAGTTCTAAGCACCCCTAAACTTCATAGATGGTCTCTAGCAGTATAAGAGGTCCAATATTTCAGCTCAGCTCTGATATTATTTGCTTAATTATTTGGGTTCACAATGCTTAAACTTTGGAAAATCATTCACTATCTTCCTTGCTTATGTCCAGCCATAGCCACATGCAGCCCAGTGTTCCAGAGGAAGCCACAGCAAACAAGACACAAAGCTTGAAAGGCAGATAGTCGGATTTATGCCACTAGAAGACCCTCCCACTGCACTGGGGTGGGCCTGCTCAGGGGAACAGTACAGCAATGCAGTAAAGTCAACATTATGGGGGAGGCACTGATTCACTGCCTCCCCTTAGAAATCTGTACTCTAAATGACTTTAGGGGCCTGAATAGAAACTAAAGCTGCCCTCCCCCCCCTACAGCAGACAGCTTGAGAGAAGGCAGGCATCAGTATCATCAGTGCTTTCCTGTCAGCATAATCCTCCCACCTGGGGTGCAGGCTGCCACAAGGAGGTGCAATTCATGCCACTTTGTATTGGCTTTGGGTGAATATGACTCAATGTAACTAAAAAGGAGCCTTCCCTCAGTCAAAATTAATGCCAAAGGACATTTACTCACAGAGAGGTTAGATTATCCCATGCTGAGGAAGCGTGTGTGCTAAGGATAGGCTGCATAAGATTCACAATATCAGGGTGAGTAATGGAGTCCCAAGCATGCCATCTTTCAAAGCTGAGATAATGAGGAAAATACAATATTCAATGCAAGACCTAGCTTGTTACTGCCATGTCTGTAAATAAAAAGAAAATGCGATAAACAAAAGTGCTCTGCTTGGGAACATTTGCAATGATCCCACAGATTAAAAGAACCAAATATTTACAGAAGATTTTTTAGAATGCATTCCATTTGTGGTACGAGCCCTAAGAAAAAGTGTCTTACAAAAGGTTTCAGAGTAACAGCCATGTTAGTCTGTCTTCGCAAAAAGAAAAGGAGTACTTGTGGCACCTTAGAGACTAACCAATTTATTTGAGCATGAGCTTTTGTGAGCTCACGAAAGCTCATCCTCAAATAAATTGGTTAGTCTCTAAGGTGCCACAAGTACTCCTTTTCTTTTTGTCTTACAAAAGGCAACAGTAGCTTTCAAATCACCAGCAGCCTGCTTATTACTAGGAGCCTTGAAAATCTGTAAAACCAACATGACAGCAGGTTTTCAAGCTACACTCAGGTTTCAGAGTAACAGCCGTGTTAGTCTGTAGTCACAAAAAGAAAAGGAGTACTTGTGGCACCTTAGAGACTAACCAATTTATTTGAGTATAAACTTTCGTGAGCTACAGCTCACTTCATCGGAGCTGTAGCTCACGAAAGCTTATGCTCAAATGAATTGGTTAGTCTCTAAGGTGCCACAAGCTACACTCAGTGACCTATTCATCGTGTCTTCATTACACTTTCTAAATCTACGAATTTACAAACTCCATGATGGAACAGTTTATAGATTAGACCCTCCCTGCATTTTCTGTGCAATTCAGGACCCTGCAGATTAGCATCAATAATAAAGACACTGTTTTTTCTTACAGGTTTCTTACAGCACTTCCATAACGTCCACGCCGTAGAGAAAATTAAACCTGACACTTTTATCTCCTTAAGCAAAGGAGAGTTTCAAAATGCAAACATTATGGGAAAACTAAGGAGGACAACATAGTCTTCAGAATGGGAGGTCGGGGGGTATGATGCTAGTGAATTTTCACATGCTTATAGTTTTTAAAGATACACACAATGCTTTTCAGAGCATCCCACACACACTGTTAGTTGGATCGTGTTCAGTCCTACTTGGCTGCTGGTTTCAAATTATGTTTTCATTATAACTAGATTTCCTTCCACAGCATTAACATAATTTGGCAAAGACTCTTACATAACAGCTTTTAAAAAGAGGTTTATTTATTTTTAGTGCCAACATAAATTCTTTGCAAGCTCATTCAATGCTATTTGGAAGGACAGTGATTGTGAACTATTTGGGGATGCCTGGAGGATAAAATGTGCTAAATTAGCACCTACTCCCTTCCCTTTTCTGTTGCAAACCTCTGAAGCCAAAGAATGGAAAGGACGCATGATAAGCAAACTACAAGCAAACTAGTACAAAAACTACAAATAAAATCATTTGATATTTAATAACGTGTCTAAGTAAAAGATCCTCTATTTGCTCCCCCTCCCCATTGCTTTATAATATGTAAAGGGAAGCAGAGCCACAAAAGTCCTGCGAACAGGGGTCATGCTGATGGCAAATTCTGCTGCACATAGCTGCCTCTGTCTGTTCCACAAGAACTATGAAGAAGCTCAGCTCTAACCAACAAAGAGGTGCATACATCACAGGGGAAAGGATGGAATTGGGAAACAATCACCCTACCTGGTATGTTCCTCATTCCAGTATGAGCCACACATTATGCACCAAAACAGGAACTATTACTGCTGCTTGGATTGACAAAAGGCGAAAAATACAGAGTTCAGGTATTGGATAGAAGCCAATAGGTACCGAATTGGCCAGGGAGGGAGAGTTGCTCTGTCTGCCTGGCTGAAGATCTGTGGAGTTTAGACAAGGTATTTCCCATTAATCCCAAACCTCCAAGGTCCTTCCTGTCCCATTTGCTTCTCTGCTGGCCAGCCCTGGCAAGGGGAGGATGCAGCAGAGAAGCAACTGTTCAAAAATGGGGTGGTTGGGGGGCTGGGGTATGTGCATGTGCGTGTGTAACCCAGTCCACAGGTTCAGAAACGAAAGATCAAATCCTCAACTAAGTATCTTTCTTAGTCTTTGAAATCTTCTCCAGATTTACTCATTACTTTATATTAGTCAGCTATATTCAGGCTCTGTACAGGTGAGCAACAGCAGCTGGTTAAAATTCCTTAACGTGGCGGGTCAATCTATGCCAGTGCTGCCCCGACTGGAGCCCCCTAGCAATTGGTCTCAGCGGAGTGGAGCTCTATACTGGAGTTGGTGGAACTGGCTCCACCAGCTTTATGTCAGCGGGAGTTCCTTTCCATCAGGGGAATTCTCTGTTGGCAATTTTCAAGCACAATCTGGTTCCTGAATGGAACAAAAGGGCCCAATCATATTAAAAAATCTAGCCTGAGTTGTCTATTTTTTTAATACAATAAATATTTGATCAGTACCGATGCCCTCAAAAACTGCTTTTTCTGAGCTTTGGTCATACTGCTCGTATCATGTAAAACAAACGATTCAGGCTTATATGGTATGTTGCTACTTCCTGTGTTCATATAGAACCTGAATTTTCTCCAAAACTATCCTGAATGATGGAGAATAGCCAAACGAGATGCATTAAGTCCCCCTTCTTACTATAACACCAAGCACAGATCATTCTTTTCAAAAACAAACTTTTACCATATGGCTAGTATTCTTTGTGTTCCGAAGGTCACTCTTCACTGGACTAAAGGCAGACCTAAGTCTTGGATAAATGGCCTAACATTTCTGCATATTCTGTGATAACATTGCATTCATCAGCAGATTCTGATAAAGCTATGCAGGAACATTAGGCATTTTCTCACTTTCTATACAATGCGTGTTCCTAAAGAAAAACCGTATGACACATTCACATTTATACAATATTATGTTCTGAGACTTGCAGAAAACTCATTGGCATGATTCCAATTTAAGATATTGCCTGCTCAGTATATTAAGGTAATTAGTAAGTATAAGTGCAAGCTCAAATAGAAAAGAAAAAAAAAAAAACCCCACACTGCAAGTCAATGCCACTTAATTGAATGGCATAAAAAGGACTTGCCCAAAGGCTATTTATTATTGGAAAGTAAATCCTTGACTGAGGTTGCAATAATATCACTACTACTACTGCCATGACTGATTCAGATGTTAACCCAATCTAAACTGGAGTGGTGATAAGCACCTGAAAAAACTATTCAGATAAGGGCAAACTTCCAGGAAGTGAAGCAACTCGGGTTCCTCAGCATCAACGGTTCAAAACTTCACCTACTGATTAAGCAATTTAGACTTTATTTAAAAATTGATCTTTACAGCAAAATTGATTCCAGCACAAAAAACTGTTCACACCACATGCTTGATGCTCCCTCAAATGGGGCTTCAAGGCAGTGGCAAAGGAAGTAACCCAGGCATGTAAGAAATAAATAGGGATTCTTGTGTGGATTTCACTCTAAAATGTGCTTTTGAAAAATATCTGTCTGAATTTAATTTTTCTCATATCTCCAAAGGGGAGGATTAATCTGTGTCATTCCATTACTTATAGACATCTATTAAACAGCACGCATCATAACAGAATCCAATTGGCCGATAAAAATTCCATCTTCCGGTAGTATCCATGTGACCTACAGTCAAGAGAATCTAATGAAAATAGTTTGAACATTGTTCACAAATACAAAGCAGCTATTGGATGGTAATAAAATAAGATACAATAAGTATTTCACATTATTCTGTCACCACACTGCATATCAAAATACTCAATGTTTAGTCACGAGTTATGGAGCAGATACACTGTACTATGGGATAATCAGAAGTATTTTTATGTCAGTACAAAAGGAAGCTAGGTACATAAACTACATACATACATGATTTGTGTTGGACAGTGTTTTAAAATATACTATATATTCCTAAATACTAGCATATCTACCATGCAGCCAATATAATGAAATTCAAGTATTTTCTAAAATAATTTAAAAAAATTAGAAAGGAAAATGGAGACTAAATTAAATGAAAATAATAAGGCAACAAGTAAAGATAAACATATTTTTCCTGAAGTGCAGAAAGAGAATGAATAAAAAGTGATACTAAAATGTTTTATTGGACAAGTACAAAACAGACATTTTTGTATTCAAATGTTCTCTAAATATGTCAGTGCTACTCACAAAACCTCAAGGCCAAAAGTCAGTTGACTTCTGATCCCAGAATTAACCCAGTACATATTGTACCATGTACACACAAAGTAAATCTTGCACATTTTTCCTTGTTTATTTACCACTTTCCAAAATGTTTTCAGCTTGGTTCTAATCAAATTCGCTTTAGCTTTTATTTCACTTCTGTGTCTTGGGGACACATTTTTTCTGCCACATTCCTCCTTAAATCAATTTACTGTGCTTGAAAACCTTTGTGTGCAGAATTTGCTTGAACACAGAATCTCCTCGGGTTTAAGTCAAGAAGAAAAATGTGCCCAGATCATTGAAATCATGCCAAATAAAGAGACGTGGATAAGATATAAATTCTAGATAAAAGTGCACTGTAAAAAATCAGCTCCCAGGAAATTAATGCATGAGCAATGATTAAACAAATTACTCAGCTCTACTCTGCTCCATCTAATTTAAATAATAGAAATGACATCATGCGGCTCTCTGGTTCTAAACTCAGCATGTTTAATTCTGTTTCCTAGAGGAATCCACTCAGTAAATGAATTTGAGGGGGATTGTGCATGCTCAAATGAGGGCAGAAAAAAATATATAAAGGAAAACAAATGACCCGTTTACATCATGTATACTTTCACTACACTTCTGAAATTGTGGCATAAATCATTTACTTATACTAAGTAAGTTACAACTAAATATTTTTAAAGTGCAGTTCAAGTAGAAAGTACCTATAAAAAGAACATTATGGGATTCCATATATATTCTCTCTCAATGATCTGCATACTGAATTTGTTCAACAGACAAATCAGATGATGATTTCTCTAAGTGCCCTGGCTGCAATCTTAACCCAGTATCTGAAAATCAAGCCGTGTTCTTTCTGCCTCTTTTATTATCACTTGTAAAGATTCTGAAAATCACAACCTGGCTGGAAATGTTCTGAATGATGCATGCAGCAGAACAGTATCTATCTCCCTCTTCAAGCTGTTCTTGAGTGCTAACAATTGTAAAACTATGTTTTTAACAGTGAAATCAACAGATATGACTTGAAAACACACACAGAGCAGAACTATTGAGTCGGAAAGTGCTGTTTTAACATAATCGTTTTTCTGACAATGGTCATCCTTTCAGTCCCAGGCACAGCACTAACTCAGCAGAACACCTTAGATCTCGCCAAGTCTGACAATATTGCCAGGGTCCAATTCTCACAGGGGGGAGCTATTCTGGAACAATTTCTTCAAACTGTTGGATATAAAAGGGTTCTTTTTGACATTAGGTAGGTGCAGTTCCTTTTTCCTTTTTCTTTAATGATAAGAGTACTGAAGAAGTGGTCTTACAGGTCAGTTTGATGTGGCTGGGTAGCCTGTAAGAAGGTGCAGAGACTCTTGTGAGAAGCTAACAAATAGGTGGATGAGGCCAGGGGCACCCCTAGAAATTTTTCACATGATACGCACTGCCAATCCCGTGGAGCTATCTCTGCTGCAGCTGCTGGCCCCAGTGCCTTGCCCCCCCCCCCCGCCCCCGGCTTTTCAGCCCGGCCTGCCCAGAAGCAGTGTCACGGGCTGCTGGAAGGAGGGGAGAGGTTGGGTAGGCCTCCAAGGGGGGAAGGAGGGGGCTCCATGGCAGTGGCAAGGAGGAACAGCATTGGCTGCCCCACTGCCACTCAGGTTTGGCCCCACCGGCTCTCCAGCATCATACGCAGCGGGGTGAAAACCGAGTGAGTGGTGCTGCAATCTAGTGCACAGCAAATCCAGTGCGACTTGGATTTGCCAGTCCCTCCAAATGTGAGCGGCGCTGCTGCCCCCATGCACCAGGTTGCAACACCACTCATTTAGCTTTGGCTCTGCCAACACTGGTCATGATGGAGGGCCAGCAGGGCCAAACCTGAACGTGGGACAACCAGCGCCGCTCCTTCTCACCACTGCCAATGGTACACACCATACTTAACGTGCATATTGCTACAGGTGCCACCAGATGAGGTTGGCATTTGTCAGGTCCTAACAAACATCTGTGGGCTGCCTTCTACACTACACTGTCTAACACACGGAGCCCCTCCCTGAACTGATCCATTTGGCCCTTCCTCGAGCAGATCCTCAGCTGGTGTAATGTGTCACAGGCCCACTGACTTCAATGGGCCTGTGGCAATTTACATCACCTGAGGATCTGCCCCTCTATCTACTCCTCCTCCATGTTGCTCTTCTGCTGAGACACCTATAAGAAATCAGTCCCTTAATTATGGATAAGATGAAGAACAGATGGGCATACAGCTGGCATTATATGAGAATACACAACTTAAAAAATCAAGTATGTATTTTCAAATTTCAAAATTATATATACTTGATCATATCCTGTCTCCTCTACAGCTATATGGCATTTGCAATCTTAGATTTAGATCAGGGACTATGTGTGTGTACATGTACCGTGGCTAGCACGATGGAGCCCTATCCCTGCCTGGTGCTCCTAGGTACGATGGTAATATAAATATAGTAAATATGATATTGTTGTTATATTTCATAACAGTTGTTGGGTAAATCCTACTCTCTATTAATGTTCATGCTCTTCTGTATCCATCAAGAGAGCAATGGAGTATAGGATCTGGTCCACTTCAAGATCCCTGTGGCACGGATAAAGTTATGCAAGAAAAATTTATATTGCTCTTTTTTCAATAGTAGTAATGTTGACTAAGGTAGACTAAGACTGAGTAGCCTGACTACGTCCCCCCCGTCCCGGCTCCCCAAGTGTATATTGGTACCAGCTGCTGGGGAAATAAAAGACAGCAGCTGATTTGCCGTCTATGTGAGCATACTGTGTTGACTTATGCCAATTTTTGGAAGAATGACCATAGCTTGATCACATGACTATTTAAAATATAACCGCTGCAGCGCAGTAAAGACACCTAACTCTTCATCCAACCTTAACAATCATCATGCCCAAGGTACATTACATAACCTATATCTCATTGTGACACTGACTCCATCCTTATTCCTTAACAAGTCACTTAACACCTCTGCCTCTATTTGCCCCACATGTATAAAAGGGGGTGGAAAAGTACTCATCGACATACCTAACAGGGGCATTTTGTTTGGAAAGCATTTTGAAAGCATTGCAAGTATTATTATTGTAATGTGCCCAACTGTTTCTGCTCTCCTCACATGCGTAGCATGTAAAAAAGGTAATAATGTGTATTGGAGAGGTTCGGAACATTCTCTGAACCAAACTCTTGTTCCACGACAACAATGTTCTCTTCCAAATGTGTTAGGACGATATACATGTTTAATAGGCCTGGGCTTGAAAGTTATGAAAAAGAGGGCTGGTCTGAACAAAAGTGAGAGGTAATTAAAAGTATCCAGTGAACGTCATGCTGAAGTGGAAGGTATAAGTTGTGCTCTTATAGAGTGAAATTCTATAGAGTCAGCACAAGGTCTATGAAGCACTTAAATCCTAAAAATAGGACTTCAGTAGGACTTAAATGGTGCATGGGGTCTCACGAGAGCCCTAGAGATCAACAGAGTGAGCTGATGTGTAATATTCGTGTTTGTATTTACAACTCTCAAACAGGGAAATGTTCCTCAACAAGCTTGTTTTCAGCTGAAAGAAAACTGTGCATTAAATCCTATCATCATTTAAATCAATGGCAAACCCCATGATGAGTTCAATAGGACAAGACTTCACCTTGAGTTTTTACCTCTCATAAACACCATTTGCCATCTGAAGCCCTTATATCATCAAATCAGTTCTTTTGATAGGTAATCCCACAATGAGAAACTAATTTCTGCAACAATTATATCTAACAAAAATGAGTTTATTTGGTAAGTGCAAGTAAGCAAATATAAATGTGTTTTCCTCCGAGGGCAGATCACTGAATTATCTTTTCTTGAATGATTTTTTAAAAATATTACTTTAATTATAACATGATTAGCTTTAATAGCAGTTTATGCATATCTCTCAATGTTGTTGCAAAATGCCAACATGCTATAGGAAAATCAAAGCAAAAAAACCAAACACTTGAGTGCAAACTGTATAATTATATTGCAATTTGTGTGTGCATGCCTTGACATGCCCAGTGCATGGAGAACAGTGTGACACTGACAAATAACTCAAAAAAATCTGATAAGTATTATTTAAAAGGTTCCTGAAATGCTTGGGCCCCACACCAAAAACACAGTCACTATTATAGCACCACTGAAGTTAACTTGCCAGTTCATGTGGCTCAGAGCCCACCACGCTCAAACATTATATAGGTTGCAGGGTAATTAGTGCCACTCAGAGTGTTTCCACAATAGTGCTCACAAGTTGCAACCATATTTCAACTATTTGCTACCACGGTTAATCCCTAGCATGGTTGTACCATCTGCATTCAGAGAACGCCATTAGCCGTCACCTTCAGCCCCCAACTAAAACCCCTCCAACGCATTATTAAGGATCTACAACCTATCCTGAAGGATGACCCAACACTCTCACAAATCTTGGGAGACAGGCCAGTCCTTGCCTACAGACAGCCCCCCAACCTGAAGCAAATACTCACCAGCAACCACATACCACACAACAGAACCACTAACCCAGGAACCTATACTTGCAACAAAGCCCGTTGCCAACTGTGTCCACATATCTATTCAGGGGACACCATCACAGGGCCTAATCACATCTGCCACACTATCAGAGGCTTGTTCACCTGCACATCCACCAATGTGATATATGCCATCATGTGCCAGCAATGCCCCTCTGCCATGTACATTGGGCAAACTGGACAGTCTCTATGTAAAAGAATAAATGGACACAAATCAGATGTCAAGAATTATAACATTCATAAACCAGTCGGAGAACACTTCAATCTCTCTGGTCACGCGATTACAGACATGAAAGTTGTGATATTACAACAAAAAAACTTCAAATCCAGACTCCAGCGAGAAACTGTAGAATCGGAATTCATTTGCAAATTGTATACAATTAACTTAGGCTTGAATAGAGACTGGGAGTGGCTAAGTCATTATGCAAGGTAACCTATTTCCCCTTGTTTTTTCCTACCGCCCCCCGACCCCCTTCAGATGTTCTTGTTAAACCCTGGATTTGTGCCCACCTTGATTATCATACACATTGTAAGGAGAGTGATCACTTTAGATAAGCTATTACCAGCAGGAGAGTGGGTTTGTGTGTGTGGTGGTGGGGGGGAAGGGGGGTGAGAAAACCTGGATTTGTGCTGAAATGGCCCAACTTGATTATCATACACATTGTAAGGAGAGTGATCACTTTAGATAAGCTATTACCAGCAGGAGAGTGGGGTGGGAGGAGGTTTTTTTCATGCTTTGTGTGTATATAAAAAGATCTTCTACACTTTCCACAGTATGCATCTGATGAAGTGAGCTGTAGCTCACGAAAGCTTATGCTCAAATAAATTGGTTAGTCTCTCAGGTGCCACAAGTACTTCTTTTCTTTTTATAGTTAGAAGCCATGCTGATAAACCATGCTTGAATCCTCCTATGAGAGCAGTCTGAAGTGCAGTTTCTTCTAATGTGTTTGTTTGTAATACAGCCCTGTCAGTATTGGGCCTCAAGGCTTCAAAATCTAGAAATGTAAATGAGTAAATAGATGCTAAGTATTATCATTATACACTGCAAAGCAACCAACATTAACAATGGTGGTTAAATCTGCTTGCAGCTAAACTGTGTTGTAACATATGAATAGAGCCAAATTGTATTGTAACCTACACAGTAACTGCCAACCGTACTGATTTGGATGGGGCAGTCCCAAGTTTTTGACCTCTGTCTCAAGTCCACCTAGGCAACTTCCTCAGACTGAAAACATTTAATTTATACTGTAGTTATCCATTTGAGCTCCTAAAGCTGGTGCACTCACTACTGCTGTGCAGCTCGAAACAGCATGACTAGACGCAGGCTCTCAGCCTACCTGAAGTGTTTTTCTCTGTAGGCAGCTTCACATGTTTCTCCCCAGCCCTAATAGCATTTTAAGCCCCCATCATAAAAGGGTGCAATGAAAGAAAGCAGGTCTTGGAGACTGGGAAGAAGGAGGGAAAACCTACTGAGGCAAGCTGTGGAAAGGCAAAAAATGTATAACTTAAGCAGAGCCTCTTTTACTAGAGAAGGGAGATGAGCAGAAACACATGAAATCAGGTAGGGGCCTTGCCATGCATACCTACTTTACACGGAAAGAATCAACATCCTGTGGTGATGGACGCTATGGAAAACCCTAAGATAAGCAGACTGAAAGGAATTGGGTTCCCCAGAAGTAGACATCACAGGTGGCTGAAGAAGAGAAAAACTGAAACACCATGGAGAGTGAATGGAATTCAGGGAACACGGGAAGAGAGATAGGGAAAAGGGAGAGATGACCTAAAAATATGCCAAACAGAGGAACAGGCCTGCCATCTATCCCTAATGGTGCTACTGGGGAAAGGATGTTTACTGGTGCCCCTCACACATGAGAGAGTGAATCAAGGAACCAGACAAGTAGGAGGAACCCAGGGCTGTTAAGACTGGCTATGTGTGAGATGGCTTTGAGGCCAGATGGGAGGTTTCTATAGGTCCAGATAAACATCCACATAAGATACTGCTCAAAACCTCTGAAAGTTCTCCCATCACTGGCTTAATCTATATATTTACAGTGTATTATGTATGATTTTACAATGTGTCATCATTGCAAAACATCAAGTTCTAAGGCAAAGTGATAATGCAATATATGGGGCAAAGGATGCAGGGCACAGGGGATTTTTTTAGAAATATAGTAGGAGTTCAGATCTTCAAGAGAAATCTGAAAAAAAGTATCAGTTTTGAGGGCTTGAGAAGATGCTCATATAAAAAAATAACATAACATTCACCAGAACCTATTTAACCTATCGATAATAAATTGTCCTATTTTAATGGGATGGATCAAACACAATTGAGATGTATTTCAAGAATTACTTTGGTCAGTTTTTGTAGGGTAGTTTAGCCAAGAGCATCAACCCACACCAGCTACAACACTGATTGAAAGCATTTGGCTAGCATAGCTAAAATTGACATGTTGAGAGATTTTGAACATGGATGTAGCAAGGGTTGGTATTCCAGTGCGGGCAAGAATTCCGAGTTAAGTACAGTACCGACCCGTTTACGCGGGAATCTGCTTAACACACAGTAGTGCCATGCCTCCCAGTGCTACCTATTTAACATGCGAGACTCGTTAACACGCGGTTCAGGAACTTGCTATGTAGTGCTACAGATTTGCTCACTAACTCACTGACATAGAAATCAACAGGAAGTGCGGAGCGGAAACGTGTTGTACGTCTTTACCGATATTGGTAAAGATGTATCACGCACGCTTAGTCATTGTCACGCTAGAGAGAGATATAATATATAGTAGTTATATAGTAATATATATACTATATTAGAAAATTTTAACCGTAGGCCTAATATAATGGCAGAGGGCAAGCGTCAGCATTCCTACACTGTAGAAGAAAAGCTAGCTGCAACAGATCGAGTAAATAGCGGAGAAACCCAGGCCAAAGTTTCAAAACATATTGGGATTGCCGAATCTACTCTCTGAGGATGACTAAAAAAATGAATCTAAACTGACTGGCTTTGTACAAAATATCGATTCTGCCATGGGGCTCAAGCAAAAACATGTGCGCTATTCAGCAAAACCCACAGTAGACAAAGCCATGCGCACGGGGTTTGCTCAGCAAAGGCTGAAAGGAATGCTGCTAAGTGGGCCAATTCTTCAAGCCCAAGCAACAAAATTTGGAAATTTAATGGGGGATGAATCATTCCAAGCCAGCAAAGGGTTTATAAGTCGTTTTAAAAAGCATCATGGCATAACGCAGGTATCGATTTCTGGAGAAAGCCGATCAGCTGATGAATCGGCTGTGAATGCGTTTCCCGCCAAGTTAAAATCTATTTTACAAAATGAAGTCTACCACAAAGAACAACTTTATAATTGTGATGAAACAGCTTTATTTGCAAAACTGCTACCTGATAAGACATTAGCCTTTAATTACAAGACACAGAAAACAGCTGGATTTAAAAAGATAAAAGATGTGACTCTTCTTTTTTGTAGTAATAAGACGGGCAGCTCATAAGCTTGCCCCTCTTCTCATTGGCCGCTTTCATAACCCTTGCTGCTTTAATCACCTCAAGAGAGCCAAACTGCCAGTAATATATGCTAACAGCAAAAATGCTTGGATAACAAGACACATTTTCGATGACTGGTTCCACAACAGCTTTGTTCCAGCTGTTCGTAAGCATCTGTGGTCAAAGAAACGCGAAGCCAAAGCACTTTTGCTACTTGACAATTGTCCAGCCCATCCTCCAGCCGAATCACTGGTATTGAGCGATGGAAAAATTCGAGTGCTATACCTACCATTCAACACAACATCAAAAATTCAACCTTTAGACCAGGGCATTATTCAGAATTTTAAAAAGAATTATCGACGGGAGCTGATTTCAGCGATCTTGTCATGCACATCTTCAGGCATTTCTGAATTCCTGAAACAGTTAAACATGAAGGAAATGATTTAGTTAGTTAAAAAAGCTTGGGACAGAGTAAAACAAAAGTCCATTGAAAACTGCTGGATGAAGACTCTCAGTGATGCCTTTTCTGTCAAAGACAGCTCAGACTCGGAAAACTCCAGCAGTGCACTGATTCAGAGCCAGACTTTGAAGGATTTTCGGAAGATGTCCTACAAACACGCACACAGACAAAAGAGGATAAAGGTAAACTTCTCTTTCAAATGATAAAAGATTTTAGTTTGGATACATCACCAGAAATCACTGCCAAGTGGCTGGAGATGGATGAAGATTGCCCGACTTCAGAATTTCTGTCCGAGGAAGAAATATTAACAGGCTGCGAGGCTACGTTGTACCGTGAAAGTGATGGCGAAGATGTTGCTGAAAAAGGTCAAAATTTCGCCCACAGAAGCCCTTAGTGCTGTAGAAACTGTTGTAAGATTTATGAAGGAGCAAAATGCGGAAAATATTGAAATCATTCATCTGCGGTGAATGACAGACTTCACAAGAAAGGAAAAAAATGCGAGCCAGAAACAGCAGTAAATAATGGCGTTTTTTTCTAAGTGAATCATCGACACTTTTTTCAGCATGGCCCTCTTAACCCGCGGTCCGTTAACACGCGGTCGTGATGGCTTAACTCCCGACATCTGCGCATAAATGGGTCTGTACTGTAGTACTGTGTTCTTTCTTTTAATGGGTTTTTCCTTTCACAGCGCATTATATAATCACAAAATGGTCACTCCGTTTTCCTTTCTTGTAATCAGCCTTCATTCTCACTATGATCTGTCATGGTTAAGACCAGAATGGCATTTAGTGATATGCAGATGGTCACAGTAATGAGGAAGCACTGTAGATTTCTTACGGAAAAAAACAGCAGCAAAAAGAAATTAAATCAGAATCCAAGTGTGGCATAAAAACAACCAACAAGAGAAACAGGAAAAACTGGGAACAATTCACAAAATAGTTTAGGATAAAGAGAAGAACCTCATTTGATACTGATTTGTAAAACATGCTCTAACCACATCTCAGGGTGCATATACTGAATATTTCACTGTTGCTTCTTTTCTCCAAGGAACAAAAGGAAAAGAGAGTGCGACATAAAACCTGTCCTTTCACCCAACAGAAGCAACTGGAACCCAAAAACAGAATCGGGGCCCCCACTGTGCTGTGCTCTACATAAAGAATAAAGGGCTGGCCCTGCCTGCAAAAGCTGACAGTGTAATTAGGGACAAGATGCAGAAGGTGAGGGTGTAACACAATTGGTGGAGTTAGGAGGAAGGCAAGGGTGACAGCTATAAGAACACAAGGTTGCATAGATGACTGAGGTCAATGTGAAATTTTTGTTTTTGTTTTAAAATAAAGTGAACAACAAAACCCACAATGAAAGGTAGCCATAAAGCATTCTCAGTAAGGGCGATCCAGCTATGGAACAATCTTCCAGAGGAGATCAGGTGAAACTGGAATCTAACCATCTGTAAGAAATGCTGCAAAACCTTCCTCTTTGAAAAAGCCTTCCCACCATATGAACGACACTCACAACACTGCCACCCCCTCGACCCTTATGCCCCCCACCAAAAAAGGAATTTTAAAAGAAAACAAGTCCTACACCAAGCAGAGTTTTGATCCTCGAAAGGTAGAAGTGCCAGAGACTACACAAAGTCAGTTAGAGGCTTTGCTATTTCCAATAAATTTACATAGAAGGAGCTCAGACACAACAGTGGGGATGACAGTATAAAACTCTAAGATAAATAAAGAATCACTCACAGGCCACCTTGCCTGGCCATTATCACTAGATAGTGTACTGGATGCATGATGACAAAGTAGTAGCTATGCAAATCAATTTGGTGAGGGAACTCCACACCAAGTAGCAGGCTTGGCTTAACAATAAGGGAATCAGGTTCAAAAGCTGGGGGTGCTCCAGGAAAAATGCCCTACCACCTGTCCCAAAATCTAGGGTCTGATAGGCCAATACTGGGGTGCTCATGCTATCAGGTGGGAGTCAGTTTTAGGTAGCTAGTTGGAAGATGCTGTCTATGGAACTTGTTTGCATTAATGAGTTTGGTTTGCTACTCTAGGAGTCACTTCAACGTATATTTCAAAATTGTGCTTGATTAAAAAATGTTGATAAATACTAAATTAGACAAACAGATGGCTAGGAAATGAAACTCCTATTTTGAGCTTCTGAGTTTGCTCTTCTAGAGCAAACACACATTTCTTCTGGGCACTGTGAGGGGGTATACAAACCCCATCTTGGGCAACACAGGCTTAATGAGCTAACATGGGCTCAAGTGGCCCTCCCCACTGCACCTGTAGGAGGTGTCAGAATTGGAGGGAGGAGCTCAGCTGGTAGTATGCCACTGAGGAGAGCAGATCTCCCAGGCCTCAATTCCAGGGGCAAGGCCTGGCTAAAGGCAAGGGCTCCTGAGCTGCCCGGCAACCCATCCTTGAAGGGAGGGAGGACTTGCTGTGGATCCACTTATGATGGGACTATTCTTTGACACTAGCCTATGAGCCTAGATAGGGCCCACTGTTTTACAGGAAGCCCTCTGAGGAAAGAGGTCTCTTGTCACTCCAATCCACCAATCTATCTGTGGGATGTTCATTTGTGTTTATTGACAAACCCAGAGAGGGATGGACTATCTGGGGCTCAGCCACAGGGCTGAGCTTCTTAAGTCCAGACTGATGTAATAAAACCCCCAGAAACCCAGAGTAGAGGCCCGGATGAGTAATGGGGGCACAGCATCTACACATCACATGGCAGAAAATCATTTTAATCACACATTAAAGTCTTAATTCTCCACCACTGAAGTCAATGGGACTTTTGCTATTGACATCAATGGGAGCTAGGTTGTGCCCTAAATTATCTTCCTCACAACCAACAGCACATACAGTAATCAGTCATTTTCTAATTAAAATGGTATCATTAGCCCAGTCAATTCAGTTGTTTGTTGCTCCGTTTTATTTGTATGTTTTGCTAAAACATATCTACGCAGAGTCTTTTTTCTTTTACAGAATGATATGAAACTAGGAAAATCTACATGCCACAGTAGGCAGCCCGAGAAGGCTTGTCACCTGTGTCACATGAACCCTGACAGTTCTTATTCCAAACCCTCTGGAAGAAAAGCATTAAAGAAATGATACTGTCATGAGCTGGTGAAAACCTTGTTATGGGTTGAGTTAAAGCCTCGCTGAGATTTATTGGGGGGAATGCACCCTTTAGTTTATGTAACTGTGTGGATAAATTTATCACCCCATCCCCACTTAGGACAAAAGGGTTATGTGAACAGACCCAGGAGTTTTGGACTATATGGGCAGTGTGTGTTTTGCTGAGTACAGTTTGGGAGAATGGAGTGTATATGTGAGAGAAAGTGGAACACACAACTACAGTGAGACAGAGAAAGAAGAAATCCCAGCAGAAGCCTGTAAGCACGATTTGACCCTGAGAGAAATCTAGAGAGAGATTCTGGTCTGGGGATGCTCGCTGAAAAGAAGGTACGGCCTGTAAACCAAGAAACTACTTTTTTGGCCTTTGATTCCTCCTGTGTTTGGAGAAGCAGGACTTTTACTTTCCTTGTAAATAAACAAGACTGCACCAAAGAAAATACCAGACTCCATCATCAATTTCTACTCACAACTGGAATATCCCTAGGATGCTGAACTTTGATTAGCCAAGCAGTAACAATATTTATATATAGGAAACAGTAGCACTGGGTGCACACACTACTTTACTGTATACACAGAAAGGAAATTAAGAGCTTTTGGAGACAGGAGGTTGTAAAAAACCAGTAGCATAGTACATATTTATGTCATATTGTTTCAATAAGATTAACACACCAATATGAGTATGATACTTAGGTTATATATTGCTTGTTTTCACTTTCAAAAGAACATTATGAAGATGAACTAATCCATCCTCATACGACCCCTTTGAGGCAGGTACAATAAGCAAGATGAAGTTATGATTTTGCAGTGATATATTAGGATGGGAAATATTTTCCATTTCTTTTCCTGTTAATTTCTCCGACAAAGAGTTCCAGATAACATCCATTCAGCTTACATATGTAGGAACTTATATGGCCCCGATAACCGTAGTATCTGAACATTAATGATCATTTATGTTATGATCATGCCCACAATATGCTGGGTGCTTTCTAGACAAGAAGAGAAATTTCCCCCTGAGGAACTCAGAGGCAAGAAGACAGAGGTTAGAGAAAGAGAAACAATAAGTAGGGATTTTTTTAATACAAGTTAGTTTGATTTATTGCAGGCAACACTGTAGAACTGCATCCTCAAAAGGAACTAGAGGAATTTATCCTCAGAACATCCCCAGGAGGTAGGAGAGTATTACAATCACATTACAGATGAGGAACTGAAACAGAGAAAAATTAGGAAAGAAATTTTTGAACGTGGCCACTGATTTGGGACACCTTAAATATCGGTTACCCTATCTGCAATGTACTGAGCATCTGAAGCTCCCACTGACTTTTGCTGAAGCTGTGGATGCTCAGCACCTTTGGAAAATAGGCCCCCGAGTGTATCAAGTTGGGCATCCAGAATCAGTGGCCACTTTCTAAATCACTTTCCTGATCTCAGTTGAACTAGATGCCACGGTGCTTTTGAAAATCCCATAGGCACCTATCTGCATTGTTAGCTGCCTAAATACCTTTGAAAACCTAGCCCATTGACCTTAGTGACTTGCCAAAAGTCACAGAGTAGTAGAGCCAGGAATTAAACCGTGATTGCCTGAGCCCCAGTTCAGTTCCTTAATCACAAGACCTTCCTTGTATTTAATGAAGACACACTGTATATTCCTAGAGGTAGACTTATGAGCTTCAGGTTCGGGAAATCCTGAGTTCTAGTCCTTCCTTGGCTACAGACTCAATGTCTGACCTTGGATAGGTCACATCACTCCTTTGCCTCAATGAGCTTTTACTCCACACATCAGAACCACCACTACCACTACCGAAGGTAATTATGAACTGTTCACTTAGATTCTCTGTAGAGAGTTTTTAAATTACGAAGACACTAATGATGCTTGCACCTTCTGGCTCTAATGGCAGTGGTGTTTACCGACCTAGATTAGTGCACTTCTCTGTATTTTAAAACCTGAATCTATACCTTATAAACGACAGATGGGCCTCAACCAAAATATTAAATCCCAACTCTCCTGAACTTTGAGCAAGTTCTGATTTGGACCCAAACTTCATCACAGTCCCCTCTTTGTATAATGGTCTCCACCACAGCCCCCTAACCAAATATAATCATACTTTGGAGAAATTTCAATCCAGAGCTGAATTTGTCTATCAGAACAATTTCTAATGATATCATGGAATTCTTAAGACAATGACTTAGTGCCTATATTTTTGCTACCAGGAGATCCTTTCTTGATGTACACTCTGTGTTCCACACATTCAGACTAATTATTGTCCTAGCAAATAAAGACATTTTCAAAAAGTGATTCTTTTCAAGAAAAAAAAACGAAACAATAAACACAACATAAAATAATCAACAATAAAGTCTGCAGCTGACACCAAAATTGGTGAGTGGTAAATAATGAAGAGGACAGGTCACTGATTCAGAATGATATATATCACTTGATACACTGGGCACAAGCAAACATTATGCATTTTAACGCAGCTAAATATAAATTTATACACCTGGGAACAAAGAATGTAGGCCAAACTTATAGGATGGGGCCTCTATTCTGGGAAGCAGTGACTCTGACAAAGATTTGGGTGTCATGGTAGACAACACTGTGGACAAAAGAGCTAATGCAATCCTAGAATGCATAAACAGAGGAATCCCAAGTAGGAATAGAGAGGTTATTTTACTTCTATATTTGGCACTGGTGTGACCACAGTTGGAATACTGTGTTCAGTTCCAGTGCTCACAATTCAAGGAGGATATTAATAAATTGGAGAGGGTTCAGGGAAGAGCCACAAGAATGATTAAAGGATTAGAAAACATGCCTTATAATGATAAATAAATTGAGCTTCTCGAGTCTAACTTAACAAAAAGAAAGTTAAGGAGCGACTAGATCACAATTTATAAATACTAGGAGGAATATCTAATAATGGGCTCGTCAGTCTAGCAGAGAAAGGTATAACATGATCCAATGACTGGAAGTTGAAGCTAGAAAAATTCAGACTGTAAATAAGGCATACATTTTTTTTCCCCTAAAAGAGTAAGAGTAATTAACCACTGGAACAGTTTACTAAGTGTTGTAGCAGATTCTCATCACTGACAATTTTTAAATCAAGATAGAATGTTGTTATTTTAAAATATCTGCCCTAGGAATTATTTTGGAGAAGTTCTATGGTCTGTGCAAAACAGGAGGTCAGACTAGGTGATCACGATAGACTCTTCTGGCCTTAGAATCTATGAATAAATACATGTTAGCATAAATGCCGACTCCGTGGGTGTTCCGGGGCTGGGGCACCCCCAGAAAAAAAAATAGTGGGCGCTCAGCACCCACCAGCCACAGCTGTTTGGGGGAGGTGCTTGGAGAAGGGCAGAGAACAGCAGGTGGCCAGGGCCTTGGGGAGGAGTTGGAACAGGGCAGCAATAGGTGGAGTGGGGGCGGGGCCTCAGGGGAGGGACAGAGTGGGGCAGGGCCTTGTGGTGGAGCAGGTGGGGAGCGCTTCCAAGAAAAAAGAAAACTCAGGACCTATGCATGTTAGTACAAAAAAATTATAGGGCCAGATCCAAATTCATTACATCTGTGATGCTTCAGACTTGAAGCTGACCTTATCGGCTAGCTGAGATTCCATTGTATAGAGAAGTCCTCTAGTGGCACAGAAATGGATTAGTTAGCCCTATATTAACCCTATCACAGCCCAAGTATAGATAAACTAGTTGGGGACCGTTGGAGCAGCCAGAGCACTGCTATCTTTACAGCTGGATGTAACTTGGAGTAGCTGGGTGCAACTTAGAGCAGCCCTGAAGCTGCGCTTGCACCAAGGGATCAACTGCCCAACAACCCAGGATCAGCAGGTTGTAAAGATGATAGATAGCCATCATTCTCCTCCCTCTCTCCCACTTTTGGTTTTACACTAATTGCAACTTACATGGACTTGGAGATTAGGTCTATATATTTTATTATAAATTAGCATTAGGAATTAGAGTGACCTAGGTGACTATGATGAGTTTTACCCATGCAGTTATAGTGCTTACCTGACTGGCTAGAATCTCCTGAACTTGACTCTCTGCATAGAGACTTTTAACTTATTTTTATAGTCTTCATTAGTCCTTTTTTCTTTTTTATATCCAGGATCCATTTTAGAGCAGCAATAAGGTACTATTGTCCTACAGTCACACTTCTCGGGTTCCTGAAGGGATTGGGCACCTGAGGTATAGAGTTCTGGGTCAAGAGCATAGTCTTCTGTTGTCTGTTATTGCTATAATAAAACATATAAGTGGACATTCTTATACACTCATGGATGTAATCTCCAAGATATATAGTGCTTCTCAGTCAAGTAATTTCATACATACTTTCTTTAAAGTAACTGACAGCAAAAAGAAATTACAATATTATTAATACTTCTAGCAAGTATATTGATACATTGGGATGAGAATTTTCTTCTTTCTGGAAGACAGTATAAGAGGAAGCCAATGATAATACAATATCAGAATGCTTCTTGATCTAAATGGTGGCTCAATTTCAAATGAACAAAATGCCAATTTATTTTTTATTAGCTTACCTCCCTGTAGTGACTCAGGACTGACAGAGCAAGTTAACAGATTTTGTATCAAGTATCCACTCGCTGTTCAAAGAAAGTCTTTGTATAGAATTTGCAGTAAATAAACGACAGCATGCGTCAAGCTACAAGAGAGTCTATGCTTTGTGTGCATTATGAGGCACACGAGGAATCAGATGAGTTGCATGTGAGAAAGAAGCATTATCCACCAAGCCTCAAGTGTAATTATGAAATGGCCTCAAAGAAAGGTTTAATCAAAAGACACAAAATGCTTCCTTCAGGTTTAAATCTCTCTTACATAATTGTTCTGCCAAAGATACTCGTTTCTAGCACAATTTTAAAATTACAATGTTTATAGTATGTATTTAGCAAAGAAATGCCAGTATAATATTGAAAGCAAGACCAGAATGTTTCTCATGTAATGCATTTGAAAGGGTTTTGGGGTTTTAGGTTTTTTTTTTTTTTTTTAAAGAGCGCATAGCATGGTAACTGTCGTTCATGAAGTCTGTTTGTTTTCCTCTGATAACAAGGGAATGAAAAAGCTAATGTGTCTGAAGAAGCACTATGAATATACATATCATGTTTCCACTTAGAATACAGCTCATAGTTTTTTTTACTAAATATCACCAAAATTCCACCTGTCTGATCATTGTAAAATGCCATTTAATTATAGCAGTCTCTCCAACTTTGTAACGTTTGGCAACAGTAACTTTCTGGATTTCATGACAAACCTTGATAGCTTTTAGATATGATTTTCACTGTTTTCTATCTGATCCTATAAACAAGTTAATTTGTCTAACACCTTAAAATCTCATTGATAAAAGCAAATTCCATTACGTATAGGTAAATCAGACCAGATCCTTAGCTGGTGTAAATTGGCATCGTTTTATTGATCAATGGACCTATACTGATTTAGACCGAGTGAGGATCTGGCCCAAAGAAGCTAAGTAATTAGTCATTTAAGTGGGAAGGAGCATCGTCTAATGATTAGAACAGAGGACTATGCATCTGGACTTCTGCTTTCTATTCCCAGGTATGCCATAACCCGGAGCATAACCCTGTGGAAATTATGTGTAGCCTTTTATTTTATTTAATGTTAATTATACCACAGTGGGTTTGGCTCTGGTGGCTACAGTCTTAAGTTCAATAGAGTTATCTCTGGTTTCAGAGTAGCAGCCGTGTTAGTCTGTATCCGCAAAAAGAAAAGGAGGACTTGTGGCACCTTAGAGACTAACAAATTTATTTGAGCATAAGGAACACATGAAACCATAGGCAAGTAACACATACAATCACAAGACCAAGGTTCACTATCTTTTAGTATTTTTATTAAAAAGTTACCAACAAAGTTATAAATGTCACAGCATATACAATTCCTAAATATATCCATGTACCAGTTAAACTACAGACATACTCACATACTCTTAGATGGTGTTAGAGTCTGATGGCCTTCTTATGGATTGATCATCAATACAGGAGGGGTTTCTGCTGGAGGTTTCCCATAGGAAGCTCAAATTGTCTGCTCTGGGCCCCCTTTTTTATAATGTGATTCTGTCTATACCTGCATTCTGCGCATGTACATGAAAGTGTCAACCCTCTATTTTATTGGTCTGTATCCCCTAGAAACATAAGGGGATAGGCTGTGTAGGTTCTCATTAACGTTGCTGTATCATCTTTATCCTGTGGTTAAGACATATGTTGGAGACGATATTTGCTGTTATAGCATTTTATAATTTAAAATTTAATCTTCCGGGTAGACTTTTGCAATATTACCAGATGGTACCTCTTTTTGCATAATCTTAGAGCATTGGGTTATTTGTTGGTCATTTACTTTTGTCAGCATTTCACATCACCAAGGCTAAGCTAAAATCATTCAGCCCTCAGCCTACAGGTTCTTACATTTCAGCTTGTTTTACTTATGTCTAATACATGATTATTCTGAATACTGATCAGTCAGTTACTTCTATAACTCTACAAATTAACTCTAACATACAATGAATATCTATTATATAACATGTTGAATAATCATAACATTACACAATAAATGAATAATAAACTAAAAACATTGGCTACACGTCTGCACTTGTACCAAAACAAAATAAGTATCTTAATATAGACATACTTCAAATGGGCTGGTGTGATAATCAGGGTGAAATCCTGGCTCCATTGAAGTCACTAGGAGTTTTCATTACTGGAATTCACTTTTTGCGTTAGGTAAAAGGCACTACATAAAAGTGTCAGGTATTACTTTCATCTGTGCTAATTTAGCACAGCAATTTAGGTAATCATGGCAGGTTCCAAAATCAGGCCGTTATCAATCTCTTTGGAACAAGTATTAAAAATACTTCTGACTTTGGTTCAGATGAGGAGCTTATACAGCAACCTGACCTGGGGGCAGAATGCAGTGATGTAGCATCATCAATATAAGAGCAAAGCTTAATGAATTTGGTAGGTATCACAAACCTGATGTGATAAAAAATATAGAGAGCATAGTGAATTGGGAAGCCTACTGATTTATGAAAGATCACATTGTCTGACCAGAGTGTTAGTGACGTCAACTTTAGATAAGTTTATTCATTTAAATGAACAGAAACAAGTAGTCAGGTAGGGAAAGCATGTAGAAAAAGGCGGTGGTTTTAGGATATTGCATAGTGAACAGAAACCCGTTAATGGTGGCAAGGATAAAACAAGTCCTCTTAAGAAAAACAGAATTTCTAATAGATACTAGACAGTGTTCAAAAGTTCCATTTCAACAAAGCAGTGGGCAATGAAGAGAAGGTGGAAATTAACTAGAATGCCCAATCCTTCATAAATCACCAATATAATAGTCTGTTTCTCTGCTTTTCAAACCGACAGAAACTAAGGGCCTGATATATTAATGTGTTCATCCAGTTTAGTATATCAATGTGTTCATCCAGTTTTACACCAATGTAAACTTATTTTCATTTCTTTTGGAGCCGCACTGGTATACAACTCAAGTAACACAGAGATGAATCAAGCCACTAATGAGTCAGACTAATTAGATACATTGCGCCTTTAATTGGAAAGAAGAGATTTCCTACATCTGGAGTGCATACTGGGAACAGAGACGTGGCTATGGCAAGAGGCACTGTTTTAAGCTAATAAACAAAAGGGTGTGTCAAAAACAAGACACTGAACTGGACTGTGTAGCTCCGTGTGCTTTTGTTGGAGGAGCAGATCTTGTGGAAATAAGTTGAAGGCCTTTTCCTTACAGCTGTGTTCTATTAAAAAACCTAACCAGGGACCTGCGTGAATAAAGATAATAAAATGGCTATGACAAACATACATATCTCTCTGTTTACCTATCAGAGCTACATAGTCAGTTCTCAGTATGGCTGAGAAAAAGCTTGTGTAATAAGGCGAACTGGAGCTTCTCTGAATTTAAGATATTTATCAGCACATTCTATCAGTTCTTGCAAGAGGAGGGAGGCTTCGTTGTAAGACAGAGCTACACTCTGTTTGGAGGGAGAAAGCTGTAGAATATAGTGATCTTATGAGACGATCCTAGGCTACTGCATCATCATACATACAACCAATTTTTAATTTAGAGGGAGATGAATTCTCAGTGAGGATGTTCACTTCACTTCTTTAAGGAAGAACTAATGGCTTCATAAATGTTTACCATGTAGTACTGTAACACTGGAAAGCTGTAGTCAAAAGCCTGACCTGCTCACATTTGGTCAGTACTAATGCACACACAGCAAAGACATTACTGTCATCTTGTTAGCTGTGGTCCTCCCAAAACCTCTAAACTACAAGAGTATCCATCAGACAGTCTCAACGATAACACATCCTTAGTTTGCAATTTCTCAATGTTACTTTCTGCTCACATCCACATGTTTGATGAGCACCATCAGGACTCTTCTTTCATGACACACAGAGAAGAGTGCTGGATGCAGTTAACGCAAGGGATTGGGAGGTAGGACTCTTGGATTCTAGCTCCAGCATTTGTGCATAACAATTACCCTTGGGAATCAGGTGTTTATTTAGTATAATCATATTTATGTGCTCTTCCCCATGATATCTGGTTGCATGACATACACTAAAAATAAGCAATACATTGGAGCAAACACATCTGTGTAAGTCTATTGATTTAAATGGTTTTATACTAGAATGAATTTGGCTGATTAAAATAACCTCCCCAAAACAGTCAATGGAAACCTTTCCCAAACACACCATAAGAAAAATTTCCCTAGTGATGACCTACAATGAAGCAAACACTTGACCAAAGCACTTGTCTGTCTATGAATCATCACCTAGGGAATTTTTTTGAGGGTGCTGGCTAGCTTGATATTTGTAAAATACTCCAACTTCTTTGGATGTAGGGTGCTTACAGAAGTGCTAAGCAAAAGACTATTATAATGATACTGAATTTCTTAGGGGACAGACATACACTAAAATACATAATTGGAGTGATATCCTTTTAAATATACATCATTAGAACTCCAGTGAGATACACATCAGTGTCAGTGAATGTATGTACAAAGAGCTATTCATCTGATTCTCAAATAATACAAAAATGCATGCATATATCTATGATGATTATACATTCAGTGCATTCACTGTAATGTCAGCACATCGTTTGAGTCTTAATATTCATTGTCACATTCAGTAATGTTTGTCTTGACTGCTCCCTATCTCCCACACTTCATCTGCCTACTTAACCTCAGCACTTCTATAAAACTTGTCCAAATAGGTTTTAAAAATACTCCTCTTCTGCAGGATAAGCAAGAAGTGACTATATAATTTCCTGCTTTACCTACACATCTTGCGTGGTAGTGAGAATCACTGCAAATCCCATCAGAGACAGCAGAAAAATAGCTGAATATCGTTCTATATGAAAGGCTTTTGCAGCATTGACTAGAAAACCTATTAAATATTAAATAAAAGGTTAGCAGATTTCCTAGCAGAATACAATACTGTATGCAGGATTGGTTTGTTGTACAGATATAGAGCACTGTGTGATGGAGCCTTCCAACAAATACTGAATGATGAACCTCAATCTGCTTCTCTCTGCATTAAATGCAAACTGTCAAGGAAAATCTGACAGGAGGCTTCCTAATGCCAATATACTGAATAATAACATACACAACATTTTTCAACAAATAACCTTCCACGAGTACCTGGCAAACAAGAAGAAGGGGTAAAGTTTCCAAAAACACCTGAATGCTTTAGGAACCTAAGCCCCATTTTCAAAAGTGACTCAGGCACTCAGGGATCTAAAGTCTCATTGAACATTAATGCGTCTCCTATGTGATGAAGTCACTTTTGAAAATGGGGCTCAGGTTCTTAAGTCACACAGCCCTGGTCTACACTACAAATTTAGGTTGAATTTAGCAGCGTTAGATCGATTTAACCCTGCACCCGTCCACACGATGAAGACATTTTTGTCAACTTAAAGGGCTCTTAAAATCGATTTCTGTACTCCTCCCTGACGAGGGGATTAGTGCTGAAATTGACATCACTGGGTCGAATTTGGGGTAGTGTGGACGCAATTCGACGGTATTGGCCTCCAGGAGCTATCCCAGAATGCTCCATTGTGACCGCTCTGGACAGCACTTTCAACTCAGATGCACTAGCCAGGTAGACAGGAAAAGCCCCAGGAACTTTTGAATTTCATTTCCTGTTTGGCCACAGTGGTGAGCTGATCAGCACAGGTGACCATGCAGTCCCAGAATCGCAAAAGAGCTCCAGCATGGACTGAACGAGAGGTACTGAATCTGATCGCTGTGTGGGGAGATGAATCCGTGCTATCAGAACTCCAGTCCAAAAGATGAAATGCCAATATATTTGGCAAAATCTCCAAGGGCATGATGGACAGAGGCTACAACAGGGACCCACAGCAGTGCCGCGTGAAAATTAAGGCTCAGGCAAGCCTACCAAAAAACCAAAGAGGCAAACGGCCGCTCCAGGTCAGAGCCCCAGAAATGCCGCTTCTATGATGAGCTGCATGTAATTCTAGGGAGCGCCCCTACTACTACCCCACCCCTATCTGTGGACACCTGCAAGGGGGGAGTCTCACGCAACAGGCATGAGGATTTTGGGGACGAGGAAGATCAGGAGGAGGAGGAGGATAGCACACAGCAGGCAAGTGGAGAAACCATTCTCCCGAACAGCCAGGAACAGTTTATCACCCTGGAGCCAATACCCTCCCAACCCTCCCAAGGCGGGTTCCTGGACCATGAAGCCGGAGAAGGCACCTCTGGTGAGTGTACCTTTGTAAATATAATACATGGTTTAAAAGCAAGCATGTTTAATGATTAATTTGCTCTGAAGACTTGGGATGTATTCGCAGCTAGTACAGCCCCTCCTTTTAAATGGCCAACCCAACGGGGGCTTGGTATGGGAAAGGAGGGCGCTGCTATTTGAAACCATTCCCACATGTTATGAAGGCTGAAGAAGCCAAAAGACTGTGGCTTACCATGGTTGCCTGCAAGACGAATTCTGTTGCCCGGCCCTGTGTGTGTGATCTCTCACACCAAACTGGCAGGCCCTCAATATAAGAGGCCAAATGTGACCTTAATGAGAGGAGGCAGGATGCAATGCTGAGGCTACTGGGGGATCAAACTGATATGCTCCGGCATCTGGTGGAGGTGCAGGAAAGGCAGCAGGAGCACAGATCGCCGCTGCAGCCCGTGTAACCGCCCGCCCGCCCTCCTCCCCAAGTTCCATAGCCTCCTCACCTAGACGCCCAAAAATGCAGGGGGGCCCCTCCGGGCACCCAACCAGTCCACCCCAGAGGACTGCCCAAGCAACAGAAGGCTTGCATTCAATAAGTTTTGAAATGCAGTGTGGCCTTGTCCCTCCCTCCTCCCCTCATCCACCACGCCACCCGGTGCTTCCCTCCTCCCCCACCCCTCCCAGGCTACCTTGGCAGTTATCCCCCTATTTGTGTGATGAATTAATAAAGAATGCATGATTTTGAAGCAACAATGACTTTATTGCCTCTGCAAGCAGTGACTGAAGAGGGGTGGGCAGTTGGTTTACAGGGAAGCAGAGCGAACCAAGGGGGTGGGTTTTCATCAAGGAGAAACAAACAGAACTGTCACACCGTAGCCTGGACAGTCATGAAACTGTTTTTCAAAGCTTCTCTGATGCGCAGCATGCCCTCCTGTGCTCTTCTAATCACCCTGGTGTCTGGCTGCATGTAATCAGTGGCTAGGCGATTTGCCTCAACCTCCCACCCTGCCATAAACGTCTCCCCCTTACTCTCACAGATATTGTGGAGCACACAGCAAGCAGCAATAACAATGGGAATGTTGGTTCGCTGAGGTCTAACCAAGTCAGTAAACTGCGCTAGCGCGCTTTTAAACGTCCAAATGCACACTCTATCACCATTCTGCACTTGCTCAGCCTACAGTTGAACATCTCCTGACTACTGTCCAGGCTGCCTGTGTATGGCTTCATGAGCCATGGCATTAAGGGGTAGGCTGGGTCCCCAAGGATAACTATAGGCATTTCTACATCCCCAAGAGTTATTTTCTGGTCTGGGAAGTAAGTCCCTTCCTGCAGCTGTTCAAACAGACCAGAGTTCCTGAAGATGTGAGTGTCATGTACCTTTCCCAGCCATCCCATGCTGATTTCGGTGAAACGTCCCTTGTGATCCACCAGTGCTTGCAGCACCATTGAAAAGTACCCCTTGCGGTTTATGTACTGGATGCCAAGGTGGTCCGGTCCCAAGCTAGGGATATGCATTCCGTCTATCGCCCCACCACAGTTAAGGAATCCCATTGCAGCAAAGTCATCCACTATGACCCACACATTTCCCAGAGTCACTACCCTTGATAGCAGCAGCTCAGTGATTGCACTGGCTACTTGGATCACAGCAGCCCCCACAATAGATTTGCCCACTCCAAATTGATTCCTGACTGACCGGTAGCTGTCTGGCGTTGCAAGCTTCCAGAGGGCTATTGCCATTCGCTTCTGAACTGTGAGGGCTGCTCTCATCTTGGTATTCTTGCCCTTCAGGGCAGGGAAAAGCAAGTCACAAAGTTCCATGAAAGTGCCCTTATGCATGTGAAAGTTTTGCAGCCACTGGGAATCATCCCAGACCTGCAACACTATGTGGTCCCACCAGTCTGTGCTTGTTTCCTGGGCCCAGAATCAGTGTTCCACGGCATGAGCCTGTCACATTAGCACCATGATGCCCACATTGGCAGGGCTTTGAGAGAAGTTTGTGTCCATGTCCTCATCACTCTCGTCACAGTGCTGCTGTCACCTCCTCGCCTGCTTTTGCAAGTTCTGGTTCTGCACATACTGCAGGATAATGCATGAGGTGTTTACAATGCTCATAACTGCCGCAGTGATCTGAGCAGGCTCCATGCTTGCCATGGTATGGTGTCTGCAGGAGAGCAGGAGAGTAGAGTTGTAGCGGAAGCAGTGGCTAAAGACAGATGCCACGAGAATAGATATTTATAGAGAACGATGAGAGGACCTGCGAGGTGGATTAATGAGAGCAGGAGAGCAGAGTTGCAGTAGAAGTGGTGGAGGATGACTGTTAATACCGCACACATTTCCCGAGGAAGAACACACATACCCGGAAGCCCATGACAGACAACATGGAGACATTCGCTAGTGAGACAATAGCAGCAGAGCAGAGTTGCAGCGGAAGAGGTGTATGACGACAGTTAGCAGCACCCAGCAGGACCAGAATGGATCCCCTGAGCTGCAGGAGAGCAGAGTTGCAGCAGAAGCGGTGGATGACGATGGTTAGCAGACCTACTGCACCGTCTGTTGCCAGCAGCACCCAGGACACAACAGCGGCGGTGTCGGTGAGCTGAGCTGAACGGGCTGCATGCTTGCCATGGTATGGTGTCTCCGTGGAAAAAAGGCGCGAAATGATTGTCTGCCATTGCTTTCACGGAGGGAGGGGAGACTGACGACATGTACCCAAAACCACCTGCGACAATGTTTTTGCCCCATCGGGCATTGGGAGCTTAACCCAGAATTCCAACGGGTGGTGGAGACTGCGGGAACTGAGGGATAGCTACCCACAGTGCACTGCTCCATAAGTCAATGCTAGCCACGGTAGTGAGGATGCACTCCGCCGACTTAATGCGCTTAGTGTGGACATACGCAATCGACTGTATAAAATCAATTTCTAAAAATTGACTTCTATAATATCGACCTAATTTCATAGTGTAGACATACCCACAGGGACAGATTTTCAAAGGTGCTATAAGGTACAGACAGGTTCCTAGTGGAATTTTCAAAAGCCACGAAGCACCTAACTCCCAGGTGTTTCTGAAAATCCCACTAGGCACCTAACTGCACCTTTAAAAATCTAGCGCTTAGGCACTTTTGGAAATACTGGAACTTCACAGTGTGCCTGGGAAGGGCCATGAAAGAATGAGGTTATTTGTTGTACTGTTGTTTGGTTAAGTGCAATATAGTCATATTCAGGACTTAGAAGCCAATTCAATGTTTTATTCACAGGGAAATTCAATAAAACTCTGGAGTTTCTCTGGAAGGGCATGGGGATTCCAAAGTGCTCAGTATTGGCCTAACTTGGTTCCCACTGATTTCAATAGAAGCAGAGTTAGCCTAAAGCTGAGAGCTTTTGAAAATCTCACCTCCAACCTGGAAGAGCTGTTCATTGTGATTCCCATCTGGCAGAGCTGCACTTTGAGAATTATGAACATGGATGAGGGCAAGAAATCTGACTCTAGAAGCAAATATATGGAGTGAGACACAAGAGCTATTGAGGGCAGGGAGATGACTAGCACCTTCAGCATGATGGGGAGACCTGTCCCCATTACTGGGTCAGCTGTTGGAAAGTCAGAGAAACCCAGTTTGACTTGGGCAAATCAAAGTTCAGAAGGGTTCTGCACAAAAAGGAGTGCCCTGCCCAGGAACATTGAGGAGACACTAGAAGAAGTTTCTGTAAGTGACAATTCTATTACAGCGGAAACAAAGTTTTGTTCAGCTTCTTAGGCCAACATTTCTAGGCCTTCACATTCCTCCCAACCTCCCCTCCCCATCTCCACCACTTGTTCAGAATTCAAAATCTATAGTACACATATCTGGGAATTTAAATTAATCTAGTAACTTATTCTACAATGTATTTTATTCCTAATATAGTGTCATTGTTTGTTGAGGTGTGATTTTTTTTTTTTTAAGTTTGTGATGGGGCAGCTGCCCCTCACTGGTAAAGCAACCCTGGGGAGTCTGCACAGGAGGCAGCCAATAAGGAAAAAGCTTGTAGTGCCAACCAATTAGGAGAAGGTTTTTTTGGAGGAGCCAATCAGGGCCAGGCTGGCCCATATTAGAAGGGGCTGCTGAGTAGAGCAGAGAGCAGTCACTCCCTGGAGTTTGAGGGAGGAGAACTGGCTGCCTAGAGGGCTGGAGCACCATGGACAGAGCAGTGCTAGGTAGGGTCAGCAGAGCATAAGGAAGTTCCAGGATGATGGCTGCCCGACTGAGGCCCTGATACAAGGGGAGAGGAGAGGTGCCAGGGCTGCAGGGAAGTGGCCCAGGGAAGGAGACGGCGGAGTTGGAAAAGGGGAAGCACACAGCCACCAGCTATAGGGTCCCTGAGCTGGGACTCAGAGTAGTGGGCGGCGGGCCCGGGTTTCCCCCCCACACACCCCACTTGCCACTGAGGGAAGTGGCCAGTGTATGGACTGCAGTTTGCCACTGAGACGAGTGGCTAGAACCTGGACTGCAGTCTGCTACTGAGGCAAGTGGTTGGACTGAGGACTGTTGGTCCCCCGGATGGGGGGAAAGAACCAAGTGGGGCACAGCCGAAGGGCTGTGTCCAGAAGAAAACGACACGGTCTGGGAAGTGACGCAGGTCCTGGAGATGGAGACAGAAGTGACGACGGGTGAGACACTACCTGAGGAGGGCGCACTGGCAACCCTGAGCTAATTCCCAAGATGGCCAGCAAAGGTGCCGCGGTGGTGAGTTGAACGTCCCCATTACAAAGTTTTACAAAATTAAGAAAGGGTACACTTCATACCCAATGTCAGACACACCCAATGATGCACCAAAACTGTTGAGGCTATTCTGCACTGGGCACTATATCAGATGCCCTCCTGCCACCCAAGGGCCACAGGTGAAACCCTTGAGATTTCCAGGAGGACCCAAACTACCATAGAACGGTGCAAGTCTTCAATAATGAAGCCCAGCTGGCCTGATATGGGATTTTGTTACCAATCTTAAAGTCAGGCTGAGCCTGCTGAAAAAGGGTTGCTGAGATTCAAAATGCCAACCCTGAGCTGAGTTTCAGACAAACCTTGAAGGGCTGCTAAAAAACTCATTCCTGGCTGTCCAATGTTACTCTACGAGAAGAACACAGGTCATAAGCTGTGAGACGATCAAAAACTGATTGATAGGATCAGGGAGTACTAGGGGATTGACTGCTCCTGGAACAAACATATGGACTTTTCATAACGCAGTGTTAAACTAGAGACGGTCATCAGAGCACCACTGGCTGCTGACTTATTTAAGTCTGGCAATAGAAAGTTCTGTATCATGTCCTGTCCTGTACCATGAATAATAATATCACCTAAATGAATTTTTAAAAATACTTTTGCCCCCATCACAGAATAGGGCCTTCTTCAGCAACTTTTCCAAACTCTAGCCTTCCACTGAGATAGAGCTTAAAGAGAAACAAACCTCCCTTACTCTTCAACAAAGCACACCTTAAGAACTGAAGCTGCTACAGGATGCCATAACCCTTGCAATCATTTCCCCTCCCCTGAAAAGTTTCTTACCTTCTCTCAGCATATAATTTCTAAATTTAGGCTACAATCTATTTGCAGCAGGGAATTTGACCAAATTCTGTGGTGAAGTGCAACGTTGTAAGTGTGTCTATCAGTCTCAGCTTGTGTAACTTACATGCAGAAGGACCACTGGAAGGTATAAATTATACCAGCTTGACTCCATTGCAATGCCCTTACACATTACCTCTGAATTTGGCCCAGCTATGGTTCCGCATAAATAATAAATGAAAGTAATACACAGAGTATAAAATTAATAAAAACAGAGTACCTGGTAGCAGATTCCATGGTAGCATTCTCATATTATAATTATAAGCGATTTTTACAACTTATATCTAACAATAGTCCCATAAAAATTCTTTCCATGCAAAAATACCCACTAGGAAATTAAAACAGCTCTCCATTACCTAACTTTTTGAGTGCAGACTTCTTCGGCAGTACATGTAACATTTTAGTGCATGTAACTGAACATTCAGATCATGCAATGAAACAATCTGATTACTAGCAGCCAGGAAAGGAAAAGGTATTTCCAGTGCCCCAACATGGAGTATGTGATTATTGCTTAATCAATATAATAATTTGATTGGATAGTCTTTCCTTCTAGTAAAACAGAGGCCCTTTACCGCTGAAAGAAAAGCTAAGGAAATAGTTGACTCTCCTGTCCTCTTTGAATTATCAAGCAACATCTCATTTTCACCAATTTGTACACACATGAACACGGACTTAAGTCTTCCAAGTCTAACTGCCTTTCCTCCACCTGACAGAGCACACAAGTGCCTCAGACTGCGGCTGGCACTATCGTTCTGTGGCCTTCACACAAGGAGGGTCTAGGTACTGCATGTTGCCTCCTTTCTTCCCAGAGACTGAATATGTCACTTCCAAGAAGTACTCAAATTATGGGTCAAGAGCACCTAGGAACTGGCAGTTGTCCTTTAGTTTTAAATCTTCTATTTCATAGTAGCCTACATCGCTCTGTATCAACTCAACAGCAGAAATACATTCAGAAAACAAAATGTTTCAAAGGACACATTCGAGGTTGACAAACTCAGCACTCTTTGCCACACATACAACCACAGGGCCCAGTTCATGTGAACAGTGATTATAAAATTGGGCCAATGCACACAAGAAAAGGGATATATTTGCCTCTTGACATATGTATTGTACATAAATTCCAAACCATTCATGCTATTGGGAGTTACAAAAATGGAGAGGTGAATAGATTCCAGTTATACTTTTGTTTCTAGAGTGTTCCAACAGTTACATTTCACACCACTATCAGCCCCTAAAGTGGGCTGCAACAGAGGTAAAGTCCCAGAAGCACTGTAAGACAACAAACCTAGCCACCATTTCCCCTGCCTGCTCTATTTTAGCGCTTTCTATAGAGCAAATCACTGTATGTAAGCACCACTCTGTCCTTGTGAGCCATCCAAGTATTGAAATGGACAAGAATTTAGGTCTCTGGGCTCTTTCAAGGTAAGATTTCCTTCAGTTTCAGGACATGGGCTCAGAAAGAAAGGGGCAGACAGAGCAGAGGAATGGTGTGACAACTGCATACTCATGTTATACACTCATACACTCATGACTAAGATCACCACAAACCCAGCATCCTGCTTTTGATGTTGGTCTGAGTTTTTCCCATTACTGGAAAGAAATTTTAAAACCACACATTTCATGTGTGTCTTTAGTTTATTTTCCCCCAAATTGCATCTTGTTAATCTTCATATTATGTCAAAGATAATAATGAATTTATTAATCAAATGGTTCCCCAGTACCCCTCCATCAACCCATCAAAACAACGACAAAAAATATACCAGTTAAAAACTAGCCCCTCTACAAGTTCACTAGTCAGTCATTTATAAAGAGACAGACACAGGGCACCAATTTTAACATTGCTGTCATTTTTAATCAAACACTGACCCTTTCAATCAAACACTGACCCTTAGACTTCAAGGAAGATATTATCACTTTGACAAGCCCATTCTTAAATAAACAAAACAAAACCTTGTTTGAGTTAACAGTTAACATCTTAAAAGTATAAACAGCAAGCAAATAATAGATTAAATAGTTTCTTAAAGAAGATTCAGCAAGACTCAAAATGTACAGACAGTGATTCTCGGGGTGGGGGGGGTTGTGAGATGAGGGGGCAAAGGGACACGCATTAACTTTTTTAAGTTTGCCATTGTCAAATTTAGGGACAGCTAGCATGCATGACAGCGCAGGTCATCTGCCGGCGCGGGCACCTTCAGCCTAGGGGCTGCAAAAGCTCACTGTCTCCTGGCACCAGAAGTTCCATGAGGAAATGTGACTTGTTCTAATTTTGGAATCTGGAAAAAAGACAGACATCAGGAAGGAAATTTTAAAAAAATATATCTGGAAAAAAATCCTTTCAAAGAAAAAGGAAACTCAAGTCAGATACATTAGAATAATAATAAATCCACAATCAAATGTGTCATGCTGCTTTAGAAACAATATACAGATCACTAGTCCCTCCATGGAACACAGAGCATGAAATGATGGGTCACATGCATCCTTTGATTGCTCTAAAGCAGTGGTTCCCATTCACTCTTACATGGACTGGTACCTCAGGCTTGCTTTTGTATGAGATACTCAAACTATCATAATAATGAGCCTTTGAGTTAGGCTCCAACACACCCGACTGGTCACCATCCATTCAGCTGGACATACCGCCACCTGTAGAACAACTGAGAGACTAAGGTTTGGAGAAGCCCAACCTCCAGGGAGAGGCAAAGCAGGCAGAAATGAATTGGATGCAGCAGGTTTACATCCGACATTGGTAAGGAAAAGGAATAAATGAAAATAATCTACTTTTGGAATACTAGAATACATTTTTGATTTTTCTGTCTGCCACATAAACGTGGATGTATATACATGCTAGCACCACCTGGCAGAATCTTGCACTGATTTCAGTGGGAGCAGTTAGGGCAAAGCTTTACTCTTTTGAAAGTCCCACCCCGTATATATTTGTTGAAAATAAGCATGTCCCCCTCGGTAAACACAATTCCTGAGAAGAAGGAATCATTGTCACCTAATAACGTTACATTCAGTGACACCTAGAACTAGGCATAAAAGGAAGCTAGAGTGCACTGGAGCAGAGCTCTGCCAAGGAACAAGAATCAATGTAGCCCTCTCAGGATGGATCCCCAGTGTTCGCTGGGGCCTCTAGTGCTACTGTGAAACAACAATAATAATAATAATAATATAATCAGTTTAATTATCAAGTCCCATACAAGGGAGGGAGCTAGAATATTTAAAAAGACAAATATTTATAACTTATAGTACACAGGGGGAAAAATAAGACAAGCATTTTTTAAAACATACCTTTATAGAGCCTAAGACTATTTTCCATAGATATTTTTCAATAGCTGGGAACCACTTTACTGGGTCTATGCTTCTCTACCTATGCCTAAATAAAACTATCACTAATACCAATGGGAGTTACATCTATAGAGGAAAAAGACATGAACGAACTAACTTATCCTTTTCACACTCCCAAGAATTTTTAAATACGAGGGAAATGAGTGCTCCTGTGAAAATCTTTTCTGAGGTGTGAGGCTTTTGTTTGTTTGACTGATACCAAGATCAATCTACCTAAGACTTCTCTTCTATCATTGTAGGCCCTAAACATTTGTCTGAGGATTTGTTCTTAAACTTGCAGCTATAGGACCCTGTGCTGTGGTCCACTTGGAACTTGTAAGCTAAAAACATGGTCCAGAGGAAACAACATTGAATGCTCAAAGCATTGTAGGAAGTGTAATTTATGGATAACACCCTTCCTTCTGCATCAGTACTGAAACTGCTTCATCCTGGTTTTAGGGGTTGCTGTAGTGTTGGAGATGACTTTTTCAGTTGGCATGTGCGATTTATGTCCTGAGCACCAGCGGTAATTAGAGATACTATGGCTATCCCCACCCGACTCCTTTTTGTCTTTTTAGACTAGTTTACCATGTCCTAGAGAAATACAAACTTAGCTAAATTCAACAATAACCTCAGCCTAGGGCCTTACATAGGGATTAATGACTGGCTGGAATTAAGGGCCAGTGGTTGTGCCTCAGGCTATCAACTCCTCTCAGCTACTCATTAATCCCTGGAGATGCCCTAGTCTCCTTTGAATCATTATTTAAAATTAAAAAAATAAATCTTTCTGCATAGATTTATTTATATATTTGTGGGACTAAAAATCCAATGAGTTGGAAATAGAATATTTGTGTAGAAAACAGTATTGATATCCTAGAGGAGTATGTTCAGTTGGAAACAAATGCTCTCATATTGGGAAGTAATGCAGGTCTGTACCTTTGAGCACTCCCTCTGTGTGGAAACCTATATTTCACTGATAACTTTCTGTTATTCTTCCATTGAGTTTGCTCTTCCTGAAACTAAATTGTTCACCGTAAGTTCAGTCATATTATTTCAAAATACTTTGAAATGCCACCACTGAAGCTACCTTAACGTCTATGGAATCTGTTGACTGCTCAGCACTTTTCAAAGTGGTCATAATATTTATTTCAATGCTTCACAATAAAATATTTATTGTAGCGCAATAACTGTTATTATTTGCAAGATCTGGGCCTTAATTTGAAAAATATGTATATTAACTATTTTGATCCTTGGCATAATCATTTCTCATTTTGCTTTCAATTATTAATTAAATTAATATTTAATTTATACAAAGTGGAACAGTGGGAACACATTCCAGTCCCTTTTCCAATGAATATTTAATTATTCATTTAGCCAAATTTTCTAAAATATTGACCCAAAACTGATTTTTTTTCATTTTCTTCAGAACTGTCAATGTCAATGAACCAAAACATCAGTTATTCTCACAGCTCTATTCTCCACCTATAATACTTAGTGCTAGTTTTCACCAGGCTTCTTTTGGAGTAGACTGCATGTACACTACAGACTTTTGTCAATGAAATTTTTATAAAATATTGGCTGTTATCCAGATCTGAGTCTCTTGAAATTGCAAAACAAAAGAAAAACAACAACAACAAAAACTTCAGATCCTTCCCCAGGAAACCACCACTCTGAAGAATAATCCATTTGACTAAGATGCAATCTGGAATGATGCCATTTGCCACAGCAGTAACTCTCGATACCCAGTAACAAATGGAACCGAAAAGAGATCTCTTCGAGTACTGTGCAATGCATAGTATCCCCCCTGCCAGAAAGCTGAACTCCATGTTTATAATCAAAAGCTCATTATTACAGCATACTCTGTATATGGAATAAAGAATTCATCAATTTACAATACTGCTTTTTCATAATGTACAAAGAAGTGCGCTCAGTCTTATATGTATTAGAGCAGTGGTAAGTGTGTAAGACCTGTCCAGATTGTTTGCTAAGTCAAAACCATACTGGGCCAAATTCTGCATTCAGATATGCACACATTACTTATTATTTGTATCATCATAGTGCCTGGTCACAGACCAAGACCTTACTGTACAAGCACAGAATAGCCCCCAAGAACTTACAATCAAAGTACAACTTCCACTAAAGACCATGGGAGTTGTGCATACATATTTGCATACATGAGGACAGAATCGGGCCTCCTGTAGCTGAATATTTGAAAAATCTTGACAGCACCTTCTCAGAGGTAGTTTCATCAATTAATGAGCATACTTAGGGTTTTTATACTGATCACAACAATCAATTGTATATGCACAATGCACCAAAGAGCAGTAACCAACATAAAATAAATATATATCAGCTAGCTAATTCTGAATTGTCTACCAACTACTTAAAGACATGGGTCTGCACTGAAGTAACATTCCAGTGTAAAATGGAGTTGGCAATTCTCCTTCTGCTTATCATGGCCAAGGGAAGTCATGCATTTGTGTGCAATTATTAGGTTTCCCTAAATTGCACTGTCTGCAGGTGCTTGTTGCTGCTGCTGTTAGGATGGCAGTGTTACTAGGATGACTAACTTCCTTCCCATCAGAAACAGATAAATGCTCAAGTGACAGAATTTCCAATTTACTAGATCTTTAAAGAATTTCTGGCAAGCAGACCAAAATGAGAAATGTAACCTCTGATAATACAATAGCCAACTCTACTCTGGGTTGCCCCCTAAGCATTTCTCAAGTCCCCCTATTGGATAAAAAATTCTGGTGTTTAAAACATCTGTATCTTTCTTGTTTTGATTATTAGAGACTTTATTGCTTATGACAAAAAACATGATTAAAAGAAAGAGCCTGTTCCCAGATTTCTACTGTATCCTTATACAGTTCAGCATAGTTACATTAATGCTTCAGTAGCCCAGTACCGGTATTACAGGGTTCTCGTTCTCTCTCTCGTTGGTATCGCTAATGTACCTATCACCAAAGTGGCTAAGCACCGGACGAGAAATGCAAGAGAACTGTCCGTTAAAGTTCTGTTCAGCACTCCCTGAATTTTGCCACTGTTACTGAGAAGTATATTTCCCCTTTTCTTCTTCAAGCCCCACCCCCTTTCTCTCTGCGTCTTCCTCCTCCCTCCATCATTGCCTATCCAGGGAGAATGATGGCAGGCTATTCATCGGCCCTTGCTAACATGAGGGGTTTTTTTACAAAAGGAGGTGACATGGTTGTGTGGAGACCTGAAGAAACCCTCAACCTTGGGCTTCTACAGTGAAGGACCTGCTGCTCCACTCCCTTCTCCAAAGAGTTTCACCTAGGGAGCACTAAAACAACAAAAAGCACATACAGATAAGGCATGTAAACTGAGCAACGATAATTTGGTAGTTTTGCTGGGATTGCAAATAAAGAATTTTTGACTACACAGCACCTGTGGTCCTCAATGGGGAATTTAAGTGGGCCATTATTCAAATTCAGTACCCAGTGCCACCCTGCATTCTCTTGCAGTAGCGTAAAGCTCTGACACAGATTCCAAAGTCAGTATGGTCAGTATTGATCCCCAGCATAGACCCTCATGGTGAACTCTCTTCTTCTTTCCACTGTAGTTTTCCCTCTCTCATCTTTTAGATATTTATTTGGATTTTTGCAATTCTACTATAACGGCGTAGGGATCTAGTGCTCTGGGTTCTCAACAATCTTTTAACATATACCAATAAACAAAGCGACCCACCAATTACCCCAGATTAAATCAACAACCCACTGACGACATACAGATAACAAAACTGAGCTAACCTCTTCACAGAATCCCCACTTGATTGACAGTGCCACTATCCAGCCCTACCTAACACCCATCCCCAGTAATAGATGGGCCTTGCCACATGCCCTGAAGGTTAACAAATTCGAGATTATGTCGCAGACCAACAGGGGAAGCTGACAATGGCGAGGCAGATGGTGAGTTGCGGCCCCATCTTAATGAACAATTATTTACTTGCTTTATTGTTGCGTTGTCCTACTTCCTTCCTGCCCCACCTTGTCATAATCTAGACTGAGTATTTTGGGTCAGGGACTGTCTCTGTTTTCTGCATGTCCATGTTTCCGAGCCCAATTGGTTCCCCATCCTTGGCTAGTGCCCCCAGAGACTACTGTTGCATCAATAATAAATGATAGTCATTATGGCCTGAATTCTGCCTTGCTCTTTTGTGTGTGCATGGAGCAGAAGAGGCGGCATAAGGAGACTTCCCCACACTTTGTACATGTAAGGGCTGGAAAGTATTGCAGCCCCTGGCTCCCCTAAGAGCAGGGGACTGCTCCCCAACTAGTCCATCAGGCCCATTGCCCAAAAGAGGCAGGGAGAGGGAGAAAGTAGACAAAACCATGCTTCTGCACCCCTCCCCCCCTTGCTGGCTAGCAGAGTTGATTGGCGGCATGAACATGCTGTGCCCCTCAAACCAAGTAGCAGTGCAAACACTCCATTTGTGCAGGAAGGACCTTCAATGCAAGGCCCCCTCAAGAGCCTAAATGGTACAGGTTAGACCTTCATGGATTCAATTTTAAAATGAAATTGTTGATTTTTTTTTGTAGACAGAAATGTATAAGAAATGCTGTGTAATCAAAACATGCTCCACAAATTACAGTCTGAACTTTGATGATGATGATGATTATTATACTTTTTTCACTCTAAACCCTTTTGATCACAGGATATATTGGTGTGGGACATGTGCTCCTTTAAGATTCTGGGCCCTCTTGATTTCACTATAGTCAATGGCAGCATTTCCACTAAGCTCAGTGGGAGCAGGAATGTTCTGTAGACTGTTTGGATGAATAGCACAAATATAAGAAAAATTTAATATGCTAAAGCTAGCATCAATAAGTCACCCGCTGCTCTGAAACTGCAATAAATGTCCAGTACCACATGTTTTCTCTCTTTTCTACACAGAACACAAAACTATATTTAGATAACATTCAAGTATTGACTAAAACAGAAAACAGAAATAAAAGCCATGTGCATGTCTAGCAAAATAGCCACTGTTTACACTCAAACACTCACCATAATAAATAAATAAATGGGCCAGAGTTCAGCTCTGAAGGAAGAAGATGTGCCTCTCATTGATTTATGGGATGCACGCATTCATTCCAAGGTCAAAACTGGCCCACAGACAGGCACCTTATTTAAAAAAAAAAAAAAAAAAGATGGTAAACTCCAGTCTCTTGGGTGAAAAAATAAAATCCCTGAAATCTGGAGGGAAAGCAATTAAGCACAGCTTTCTCAATATGCAAAGCAGCAAATTGTTAGGTAGTGGCTCTAATTGAAGTCCACTCATTTTATGAAACTTTGTAGGAAACCCATAGTGGCAAACATTTGTTTTAAAATCTCATTGTGAAAACAGCTGTATTCCACTTTGGAGAATGCAGCATTGCTGACCCATTAAAAATAATAATCCTGGCAGAAATCTAAACACATTGTAACTGATTACAGAACTAAAAAGGAAGATAAAGCTTTTAATTGTTGTGTTACGTTTTAAAAGTCAGCATAATCTCCCAAAGTTTAAGCAAATGCAGGTCACAGAAAGTAGGATTGCTTTACTTTACTAACAGAACCCTGTTCCATCAGTTTGAACCAGGATTGATTATACTACTGTGATGTCTGCAAAAGGGGAATATTGCAGTGTTTTCTGACTCTCCTCTAAAAGTAGTGCTGTGTATTCACATACTGCACACTGATATTATAGGTCCAACAGGTCACTTCAAAACGAAGTCATGTTCCCCAAAAAATCGTTAAAGTTATCTTTTCTAACCCTAACTCTGGATTGAATGGAGGATGCTACTACATCCTTCATGATTCAGCATGCCTTACATAGCCACAACTCCCTTTGAAATAAAGGGGAATTTTGGGTGGGCAAGGTATGCACAACTGGGTCCTGAGACTCACAGATCTATACCGTATTAGTTATAATACTATGAGGAAATGAGTACTATAGGAATAACAGTAAATAAAAGCCAAGTAAAACTGTAAAATCAGAAACCCTACCAGCAACAGTACTGTTTATTTTAGTTTCTTAGAGTCACTTGTGCACACAGCATAGACTGTATGAGGTACAGTACGTCAAATGACAAGAGAACACTACATTCAGCATATGTTTGCCCAGTGAACCTAATCTTTTACAATAGAGGGGTTTTCTACGTTTCAGCTGGGAGATGAGACCCCCCCAGCTCATGAAGGCATTCCTGTGCTAGCTCCGTTTGAGCCTGTGCCTCAATACAGCAGCATGTACCCGGCAGCCCAAGCTGTCTGAGTACTTAGCCATGAGGTCGGGCAGGACTGTACTCAGGGCAGCTAGCTTAAGCAGCCAACTGTACCAGACACATTGCTATTTTTAGGAGGTAGCTCAAACAGAGCTAGTACAAACACATCTACACCCAGAGCCAGATTTAGGGGCAGACAACGCAGGCAACTGCCTGGGGTGCCGGGCTTCGGGGGCACTGGGCTCGGGGGGTTATTTTTGTTATTAGCAACAAAAGAGAAAATGGAATGTTTGAAGTAACATGTTTCAGGTATTCCATGCATGGATTCATTTTTCACTAACCTCCTAGAATGTTCTGGACCTTTGTAGAATCTCCTACGGTATTCAGAAGTTTAACAACTGGAGGGGGAGGGGAGCTGAAGACGCTCCTTCCCTGGGGCGTCATTTGGCCTAGGACCGGCCCTGTCTACATGAGCTGGGAATCAGACCTTCCAGCTCAAATGTAGATATACCCAGACAGCCACCTTCAGGCTCCCCTGATCCAAAAGCCAGAGAGTGAGTGGATCTGTCCCCACCTTATAGTCAGAGCAGCCCTGGGGCTTTTCCAGAAGCCATGGATCAGCCAGGTATAGGGGCTGGCACCCCTTCTGTGTCTTTTGCTCCAGGGGCCAGGAAAGGATAGCCTGGGAAGCTGCTACATATAAGCCAGCCAGGGCTCTATGCAGTGTTTTCCCCAGGAATTGAAATTAGGGGGGGTGTTCAAATTTGCAGTGGGGGGTCAGGGCTGATGAAGGGTGAGACTGTAAGGGCACCATAGTAAAAACTGAAAAATGTTTCATGACCATTTTATTAGATTTTAAAATCATCACACAAATTGAAGTTGGCTACTCGAGCCTTCTATGAAGCACTACATCTACATCCTTCTTGGTTTCTTGCTATAAATTTTGCACAACTCTGTTAATGAACTTCTTGAATGCAATGCATTCATCTTTGGTGGCTTCTCGTGTGTCCGGTATTTCCATTCCTTCAGTTGATATGCTCATTAGTTCATTCACATGATCAGACAGAAGGCAACTTCTTTCAAAACACAAAATTCTATTCAATGATGAAAAAGAACACTCAACTGTAGCTGTTGTGACTGAGAGTAGCAAGAGATGAATTCCAACTTCTTTCAGCCCAGGAAACATAGCATAAAGATTGGGTCGAGCCACTAGTGAAGATAAAAAAAGAAGTTGAAGTCAAATCTTCATTAATTCGTCGTATGATATTCCACTCTGTGTTCAAATTCTCTATTCTGACCTGAGCACATGGCAGCCCCATTGCTGGTAGTGCATAAACTCCACTCAACTGTCGGTGTTTTATAGGACAGGGATCTCTAAAAGCTACATAGAGGTTGAGTAGAATCTAGAAGTTGCTGTTGTAGATTTTTAAGAATCAACTCTGTGTACTTTTTCAGTTGTCTTAACAAACACTTCTTGTCCTCTTCACTTAAGGATTCAATATAAATGCCTTCATTAGTCTACTTCTGGACTGAAGTCTTTGCTTCTTCCAGTACTTTTTCAGTGGATAGCTCTCTGGTTGATCCAAATGCAGCTTCTATTGATGGACAAAGATCTACCACTGTTGTAGCAGATGCCTGGATGACATTGTTTAATGACTTACATGGTTTCAACAGTAGACTTACAAGAGAGAGAAAGGTAATAGTCTTCTCTGAACGTAGTAGCAAAAGTAATCCACCAGCCTCACTACTTAGATCCATCCCATCTTGGTAGATACTTTCCAAAGCCAGTAATTATGGCTGGAGTAATTTTAAGACAACAGCCAAGGATCGCTCATGAGAAAGCCAGAGGGTTTTCCCAGGTTGGACTAATTTGAACTTCAGTCCCAGTGTATCTTCTACATTTTCCAAGATATTCAGTCTTTTTGGACTCTTGCTGAAAAAAGAATATAATGAAGACATTAAATGTATAGCTTTTTTAATGTCTTTTGAAGAGTCTATAGCTCGTACTAGCACTAGTTGGAATAGATGACCTCTGCAGTCTGTATAGGAGAGATTAGGGTTGCACTTTTCTCTGAGGAAAGCTTGTGCTCCACCATGTCTTCCACAGAAGTTTGCAGCTCCATCAAATGCACAAGCAGCCATCTCTTTGGGGTCCAACTGACAAGCATTTAACTCTTCTAAGATGTGGGTTGTCACAGATGCAGCCAATCTGTCTTATATAACTTGAACATCTAGAAATGCATCTACTGGCCTACTACTGACATCAAGATAACGTACACAATGACTTAATACTTGATGCCCATTTGCATTGGTGCATTCATCAGCCATATATGCAAATTTTTTGAATGTGGTGAGAGAGTTCTTCACTTTTTCAACTGTTGAGTCTTTTACTGTTGCAGCACGTGTGTCTAGCCAGTCAGTTGAGTTTCTTGCAGAAAGGTAGTGAGCATTTGCTGGTCTTGTTTGGAACCAGTGTTCAACTTCAGGATGAACAAGTGACATTGCACTTAACATTGGCATCCAGTTTGTAGTGTGTGGTATCTCTTGCTTAAATAGAAAGTATGATGCCACGGCCATGTTTGTTCACATGAACTCTGTTGTGTCTCCAGCATTCTTAACAGCCTCATTAACACTCACCAGTGTTGTCCTTGGTCGGTGGAGACTCAGAGTTCAGAGGTGCTTTCACATGAGTTCACCTCCCAGGTGGGGGACAAGAAGGTACCTTGTTCGTTCTGCCAACTGCTCACTGTCCACTCTGGCCACTGTTGTTCATTGTGCCACCGTTCACTCCATCGCTCTGTTGCCAATGGCCCTGCACCATCACCTTCTGCTGCCACCTGCCACTGTGACCTCTCCGAGTTGGTCTCTTGAGCTTCCACCCAGCTCTCAGTAATTTCAGCTGAGCTCTCAATGGGGGAACCTCACTGCTAGTGCAGACTAGGCCATCTCTTCCACAGAAACACTGTCCCCACAACAGGTCTAAGCACTTAGACCTAATTATCAGTGATTTCAGCTATAGTGGTCACTTAACAAAACAAAAGACCATCTATGGAGCCTAATCAGCTCTGTTTTTAAACAGTGGAGAGGGACAGGTCAAATAGTACTTGGGACTCAGGCAGACCATCAAGCAAAACACCTGTCCCCACCCCTTCTCTTGATGCCCTATATCAGCAGAGGTTAAGTACAGTTCTACTGCCCTTAACTCATACCATAAGATTAACAAGATTTCTTTACCCCTGCATTTAAGTCATTTGTAACCCAACCCCAGCCAAAATCTATCACTTGGGCAACACAGCTCTATTTGCTGGATACCTAGGTAGATTAGGTGTGAATGTAAATACAATCTGGTCCTCAAGCCTTTCCCCCCAGCCCCCAGCTGATCACTAGCTCTCAGGGAGAGCTCATTTAGACTTAGCTTACCAATCATAATTTGAAATTATTAGGTTGGCCAACATCACCAAAAGGAATGCATTGACATTGTCATAAAAAAAACAACAGCTGTATAAGGAAGCTAGTCTATGTTCATAGTTCTCAAATCTATTATACTTTTTCAGATACACGTATTTATCATACACTTTATATGCTTTTAAAGTGTGTGTTAATGTTTCAATTTCAATTCAAATTTCCAAACAGTCACTAAATTGGCAACACTCCATGTAACTACTTCACAAAACTGCGGGGGGGGAGAGTTGTTGGAAAAATTCGGGGGGGGGGGGTAAACACCCCCATGGGGGGGTGTGGGGAAATCCCTGGCTCTATGCCATCTAGGGATGCCCCTTGGCAGGGGGATTCTTCAGACAGCAATTTAAGCCAGTTTTACAATTGGCTCTGTGTTGCTGGAGCAGCGCAAAACAGCCCGAGTAGAGGTCAGGATCTGCCTAATAATGCTCTATACCTGTATGTTATATACACATATGCGTACACATATTATATGATACTTTAATGTTCAGCAACATTCCAAACCACAAGGAAAGGCAGCTACTAACATAAAATGGTCAGACTTCACAGACATGCAGATTTTGTACAAACTCCATTTTGAAAATTGAATAAGCATCTCAGAACTAAGAATTGTCTTTTTTAAGTAGTGGGAAGGATAGATCCCCTTGGGGACTTGAAACTTGACCTGAGAGTCCACAAGACTGGTCACACCAGTGTTGTGGCTGATCTCTTGTTCATTTGTTAGGCAATCCTTGGCTTAATTTTGTAGCTCCTAGAGAAAATGTGTAACTCAGGGGATGGATGGAATAACTAAGGGGATTGGTAATGGGATAATACTGACTTAATACTAACTGGCCTACGTGAAATGTGTCCTTCTCAGGCCATTCCCAACAAGAAGGAACTGTATGCACATTATTAACACACCATCACCATCATTAACTGGCACTGTTCTGACAGTGTCAACAGAAGGCCAAATTGGCCATACTGTGAATGAGTAACAGCATGGACCCTTGTTTGCTTCCGAGGAACAGCTACCAGCTTTCTACAGCTGGTTGGAAAATAAATATTTCCCCACAAATTTTTTTTCCTGACTTTTCGGTGAAAAGTTTATCAAAATATTGCCATTCAGAAAAATCACCATCCTGCCTTATTCTCCTACTCTCCTCAATAAGCCAGGCTACCTGATCAAACTGTATCCTCTATGATGCTCTAGTTTCAATTTTCAGGTGTTAAGTTTTTCAACAACAACAAATTCCAAAGAAAGCGGACACCGTTCACAAAAAAATAATTTACCGGTAATCTAATTTTCCATTCAAGAACAGAAAATTTTCAACCAGCCCTAGTTCTGTCCCTTACTTGACAAAAGCAGTCTAACTCATTATAATATATTTTATGTTATGCCACAGATTTATATGGCAGTTCAAAGAAGAAATAAAAATAGAGGACTGCCCCATAGAGTTATAAATTTAATACCTCAGTTAGAGCATCAGAATGACAGTGAAAAGGGATTAAGGCAATTGATGAGCGCTCTCAATCTCTCTCACACACACTCTCTCTCTCTCTCACACACACACACACACACACACACACTTTTAAAAGCCAATTTTCTAACTTGAAGCATACCTCGTTCGACATTCGCCCCAGTTGGCCATTTACTCTCCTGGGAAGGAGAACAGGCTACCACCATGTTATAGCACGTCACTTTCCCCTTGTCCATTCTAGTTTTAATAAATGTGGGGAAAATATCAAAAGCAGCTCCTTCACTCTGCTTAATGCTTCGCCCAAAGCAAGACAGAGAAAACGGGAGGCTAAAATGCAGTTGCTGAAAGTGAACAGGGCAACAGCTTCACAACCATCCACAACATTTCCAATTGCTTCAGAGAGAAGCCAATATTAGAAAATATACATTTAGGCTCTGTTTCTAAGCTTCCTTTGTTTATTATATTTGGCAACACTCATATCATTATAAAATAAACGGACACTCATGTATTTTTAGATAACTCCAGGCTTACTTCATCAACAGTTCCAAAAATTAGGAAGCATATGTCTGCAGAATCAAAGGCATAGAATATATTGTAGCTGGGTGAAGGTTTGTTTTTTTACTAAATAGTAGAAACAGTAGTCCCAGTTTTATATTAAAAAGAATAATGCACTTATTTAAAAAGAACTGCCTTCCACAGAAGCCCAGAAAAGCGCGAGTTTCCCCTCAGGTCTGCTTTTTACACTCCATACATTAGCTTTCCTGAACTGCTACCCCACTGTAAAGGAATATTTCAATACATCATTCAAACTGGTTTCTTAAATACATTTCAAAAATTTTCCCACCCTTGGGGCACACAGCAAAGTCATCTGTAGACTTTCCCTCATCTTTCTCTGAAATAGTAAGAGAAACTGTGAGTTTACATTTCTGTACCTTTTTAAGTTCATACTTCTATCTTTGAACAAAAGCACCTCCTCAATATCTGAACAGTAAAATTCGTTCTTCCCTTTTCACTTGCCTATGCATTATTTAAGAATGCTGCTCTGAATTCTAGCATTAGGGTTTTCCTTGGAGCAACAATCAACAACAGTTTTTTAGTCTGGTACAGCAGGAAATATAGGATATCCAGGATAGTTTCACATATTTGTTTGCTATGTTCATCCTCAACAATTAAATATGATAATCCAATTTGGTGAAAAATAAACTGAAATCAGATCTGCTGCAAAAACTTTTTAAATGTAATTTTCAGCCTAGCAATCAATGCTTATTCAGTTTCCATGTCATCTCTGTCTTCTCGCTTTGCAGATGCTCAAGTGATGTTAAATTAAACAATTGCACAAAATTTAAGAACTGCAGGAAAATTACCATCCACACTTAATTCTGGAATACAAAAAGGTCCTTAGAAAACACCCTTCAACGATTATTTTTCCTTATAGCAAAAATAAAACAATACAAAGACTCTCACAGTAAAAGTAGAATACATTTGAGACATTCTTCTTGCATCTTACGTCATTTCAAAATATAAGACTACAACGGTGAAAATGAGGTACCCCTAAAATATATTAAAAGACTGAGCTGCTAATGAAAAATGTCTAACCTCTAAGTGAGCTGTGTATTGAAACAGACAGCAACACTAAAGTACGTATCATTTACAGACACACACAACATCAAACTATTATCTAGTTAATACTATACTTTACTCCAGGACATTTACCTTAAATTTGTGTAAACTGAAAACACAGGCTTGTAAACCACTGGCTCAAATCTGTAATTATAACACAAAGAAAAAAAAATAAGAAATCTTAAACTTACAATGATGAGTTATCATAAATCCAGCACAGCAAGTAGCCCTAAGGGTACATTTTAGATTTTTTATCCATGCTCTGTTCTCTCTGATGTGACTATTTGGGCACATGGTCAAGTTGCTATCAGCTTCTCTCTTAGTGCTGTATGAGAGCTGTGCTGATTTATCTAGTCTTTCTGCAGCAGATTAGCACTAATGTTTCTGCTTCTGCATCCTACCTTTCTTTAACAGTAGGCGCTGCGTTATCATTGGCAATCCAAATTAAGGAGCCAGTAAATGTAGCCCGGGATTTTTTCTTTCCTGTGAAACAACTGTTATGCAGTTAGTCTCACACAAGAATACCACTGTTTAATCTACTGACCCTCCTTTTCAATATCCCTGCTGAGAATGGTAGTCAGAGACACAGAAGGGTGGGTCCAATCAGACTGCTGTAGTCCAAAGGTCTTTTTATGATTTATTCTATTACAAGGAATATACTCTTGTGCAGATGGCCCCAAACAACGGACAGCTGTAATACAGATATTCTTCAGCCGGCAACATAGGATTTTCACTATTTGTAACACAATATGTACAAATACAGTGAAATCTAGTTTATTCAAAGAACATGGCCAACATGAAATTTAGACAAACAAGGTTTTTTAAAATACCAAGGATGCTGGGGAGACATGAACTCATGTGAATAGGGAAGATTTCACTATATTACAATATATGTGCTTGTTATAAACTCTCTTTCCTCTTGCTCCTTTTTTGTTTCTAAAATGATATTTTTAAAACATTTGCCCCCTCATTTTTTCTCATGTTGTCCGTAGATTAGGAATATTTTACACTGTAGAACTGATGAAATCAGCATACTTCGCTATAAAATGGTGTAAGAACAAACTGAATGACCGGTTTTATCTTTCCAGTAAACCAGTAATATTTTATCAGTAAAATGCCATTTTTAATTCATGACGTTTTCAGTTCAAGCCACCCTGAGATACAATAGTTTAAATTTTCATAAAGACTTTTAAAAATATTAGGAAAAAAGTAAATGTCTGAGAATATTTATTCATGGAAATTTTGAACATCCTGACAAGTTTGCTCATATCACTGCTCTTCCTAGATGGTTTCCCCTCTTGAATACAGAAAAAGATTAGTATTCCTCTCTGCCCTTAAGAAAACAAACATGGTTCTTGAATATTATTAAATAAGCATCCAATTCATGCCACTTAAACACTAGGAATATCTGAGAAGCAGACAAGATTCTTGGAGCCCTGATCTCTGATTATTACCGGCATTAACTTTAAATACAAGTTACACGGAGCATTCTAGGCAAAGCATGAAATCACCAAAAAAAGATTTACTATTCTTTTACTATTTTATAATAAGCCCTAAAACAAAACATAAAAAGCTGCTATTTTAGTTCACTTATTTAAATAATAATAGCAATTAAAAATGCAGCACCTTTCATCTTCTCAAGTGCTTTACAGATTTTATATATACACAAGAATTTCTTCACAACCAATGAAGCGTAGCTGATGGATGCAGCAATGGTTAAAAAGCATGCAGCAACACTAAACAACACTTTAGGACATGAAACAAAGAAGAATGCTATATCCAACTCAAACTGACGGAGGAATTTTAAGCAGGCACAATGCAGTTACCCAAATTGGGATTTGTCCTGGACAGATAGATAAACACTTCTACCCTTGTTGCAAAAACGTATGGTAGAATTTTTAATGGCTACAAATAAATAGGCCCTCCCTCTTTGAAAGATGGTATCCTTCAGCTACAAGAGCACCCAGACTCAATAGGGCACTGAGTTAATATTGATTCAAAAGAATCACCAATACCACGCTTTTCAGCACTTAAGAACTCATTGGAAGTTCTTCCATACAAGTATTGTGCAATACTAAAAACAGAGTCCAGTTACTATTGCATTGCAGTGGTACATTAAGTCCAAATTATATCCATAGTTATTCAAGTGCACAAATACAGTACAGCACTTGCAGACCCTTTGGGATGAAATTGTTATACAAATAATACATCTTTACCTATCAGAAGTGTGGTCCTTTAGGGTATCTCTACACTATAGCTGGGGAGTGTGATTTCCAGCTCAGGTATGCGTACTAGTGTGTTAAAAAGAGAAGAATAGCTGCAGTTAATCCAAGCCATGGCTCATGCTGCCATGGCCACCCTGCTATTTTTAGCATGATACTTGAGCAGAGCTAGTGCATGTAACTCTACCCGAGCTGGGAATTACACCTTCCAGCTGAAGTGCAGACATCACCTTAGAAAATTAGATTGACCCAGCCATGTCACTCAGGAATGAGAAAAATCCAACCCCCCTAACAATGTAGTTAAGCCAACGTAAGTCCCCATGTAGACAACACTAGATCCTACCTATCACTTCTTTGGGAAGTTGTCATAAATATAAAGGGAAGGGTAAACACCTTTAAAATCCCTCCTGGCCAGAGGAAAAACCCTTTCACCTGTGAACAGTTAAGAAGCTAGGATAACCTCGCTGGCACCTGACCACAATGACCGATGAGGAGACAAGATACTTTAAAAGCTGGAAGCGGGGAGAAACAAAGGGTCCGGGTCTGTCTGTGTGATGCTTTTTCCCGGGACAGAACAGGAATGGAGTCTTAGAATTTAGTAAGTAATCTAGCTAGATATGCATTAGATTATGATTTCTTTAAATGGCAGAGAAAATAAGCTGTGCTGAATGGAATGGATATTCCTGTTTTTGTGTCTTTTTGTAACTTAAGGTTTTGCCTAGAGGGATTCTCTGTTTTGAATCTAATTATCCTGTAAGGTATTTACCATCCTGATTTTACAGAGGTGATTCTTTTTTCCTTTTTCTTCTATTAAAATTCTTCTTTTCAGAAACTGAATGCTTTTTTCATTGTTCTTAAGATCCAAGGGTTTGGGTCTGTGATCACCTATGCAGATTAGTGAGGATTCTGATCAAACCTTCCCCAGGAAAGGGGGTGCAAGGTTTTGGTGAGGATACTGGGGGGGAAAGACGTTTCCAAACGAACTCTTTCCCAATAATAAATACCGGTTAGACGTTTGGTGGTGGCAGCGAAAGTCCAAGGGCAAAAGCTAAAATAGTTTGTACCTTGGGGAAGTTTTAACCTAAGCTGGTAAAAGTAAGCTTAGGAGGTTTTCATGCAGGTCCCCACATCTGTACCTTAGAGTTCAGAGTGGGGAAGGAACCTTGAAATGGTGGCAGAGCGGTGGGATTAACTTGAAATCATTTTGAGATCAATTTGAGATTTTTTTGAACCAGAAGCACAGATTTGAAAAGGAAATTTTCTTTTCCTTTGGGCTGCTGAAAAGCAGGGTTTTGGCTGAAAGCAGTTAGGTTTTTTTTCTGTTTTGGGGCCAGAGCAGAGACAAAAGGGAATTGTCTTTTGTGAGCTAGAGTTTTCTCTACCTAAAGGCAGGGTAGTTAATCTCCTGCAGGGAAATTCACCAGTCTTCACAGACCTGAAGTTGTTTTTACCTAAGAGCAACTAGAGGGGTTTTCTGCCTATTTGCCTGGAGACAAAGGTGTTAGGGAGTTTTGTGGGGGTTTTTTTGGATTTTTTTTTGTTTGTTGGGTTTTTTTTCTTCTGTAGGCTGACAATCACGATCAGAAAATATAGTATCATATTACAGCACAGCAAAATTTTACAAGCCAAGTTTTTTTTGTTTGTTTTATTTCTAACTCTCGGGTTAAAAACAGAGAGGTAAAGACGACAGAAACCAAGACACAACACAAACTGGAGTTAGCCAGACTGGAGGCAGCAAAGAGGCAGAAAAAGCCCTAGAAGCTGCCCACAGGAGAGAAATGGAGGGAAAGGAAAAAGAAATGGAGGCAAGGGCCAAAGAACTGGAGGAGAAGGAAAAAGAGAGGAAGCATGCACTGGAGATGGAGAAGGCAAAGGCTCAGCAGAATATACCAACAAACCCTAGCAATCCTTCTTCAGGTACCACTTCCCATCCCAGAAAGTTCCCCACCTACAAGACAGGCGATGATACCGAGGCCTTCTTAGAAAACTTTGAAAGGGCCTGCCTTGGGTACAGCATCTCTACAGACCAATACATGGTAGAGCTGTGGTCGTAGCTCAGTGGACCCTTAGCTGAGGTGGCGGCTGAAATGCCTAAGGAACACACGAACCAGTATGAACTGTTTAAAACCAAGGCGAAAGTCAGAATGGGGCTAACACCCGAGCATTCCCGTCGGCGATTCAGAGCCCTAAGGTGGAAACCAGACGTGTCATTTACCCGACACGCCTACCACATTGTGAAACATTGGGATGCCTGGATATCAGGAGCAAGTGTTAAATCTCCAGAAGATTTGCTCTTCCTAATGCAAATGGAGCAATTCTTAGAGGGTGTTCCTGAGGAAATGGAAAGATACATCCTAGATGGGAAGCCCAAAACTGTAATCAAGGCAGGGGAGATTGGAGCCAAAGGGGTGGAGGTGGCAGAAAAGAAAAAAACTGATCGCAGTTGGAGCGGATACCAGAAGGGACAACCTCAGACCACCCCCTATTACCGGAGGCCGCCCAAGGCCTCAACTACCCCGCAAGGAACCCTCCAGACACCTTATCGTCCCGCCACACCGTTCTCCAGCAACCCACCTCGCTCCAGTGACCCGTCAGCTGGACGATGTTTTAAATGTAACGAGTCAGGGCATGTAAAGGCCAACTGCCCCAAGAACCCCAACAGATTACAGTTCATTGCACCGGAATCACACCAGAGGTCCGCAGGCCCAGATACCTCCCAGATACCCTTGGAGCGGAGGGAAACTGTGAGTGCGGGCGGGAAGAAGGTCACCGGGTGGAGGGACAACGGAGCACAAGTCTCAGCTATCCATGATTACTTAGTGGACCCCAATTTAATCAACCCAGAGATCCAAGTGAAGATTCAACCCTTCAAGTCCAACTCTTTCAATTTGCCTACAGCCAAGTTGCCTGTCCAGTACCAGGGCTGGTCAGGAACGTGGACTTTTGCAGTCTATGATGATTATCCCATCCCCATGCTGTTGGGGGAAGACTTGGCCAATCATGTGAAGCGGGCCAAGAGGGTGGGAATGGTCACCCGCAGTCAGGCTAAACAAGCCGTGACACCTAGCTCTGTTCTGGAAACTTCTATCAGGACCCGGTCAGAGGTGATGGACCCGGACCCCAGGCCAATGTCTGCAACAGCAGTAGTGGATCCGGTCCCAGAGACCCAGACGGAACCAGTCCCAGAACCGGAACCAGCCGAACAACCAGCACCAGACCCATTGCCAGCACTGAATCCAGTACTTGCAACCCCAACACCAGAGGGCCCCACCGAACCTGAACCGGCAGCAGCCGATAACTCTACACAAGAGGCTCAGCCAGAGCCTGAACCCCAACATAGTGCACCAGCGGAGAGCGGTTCACAGTCAACGGAAACAGCCCCATCCCCTACATCGCTTCCAGTGGGACCAAGTATAGGTCCACAATCCAATGAGGAACTGATGTCTCCAGCATCAGGGGAACAGTTCCAGACCAAACTGGAAGCAGATGAAAGCCTCCAGAAAGCTTGGAGGCAGCACGGAGCAACCCACCGCCTCTCAGCTCTTCTAATCGATCCAGGTTTGTTGTAGAAAGAGGACTTTTATACAAGGAAACTCTTTCTGGTGGACACCCGGAAGACTGGCATCCTCAGAGACAGTTGGTAGTTCCAACTAAGTACCGGGTCAAGCTCTTGAGCTTAGCCCACGATCATCCTAGTGGCCACGCTGTGCTGAACAGGACCAAAGACCGTTTGGGGAGGTCATTCCACTGGGGGGGAATGGGCAACGATGTTTCTACCTATGTCCGGTCTTGTGAGGTATGCCAAAAAGTGGGAAAACCCCAAGACCAGGTCAAAGCCCCTCTCCAGCCACTCCCCAGCCACTCCCCATCATTGAAGTTCCATTTCAGCGAGTAGCTGTGGATATTCTGGGTCCTTTTCCGAAAAAGACACCCAGAGGAAAGCAGTACATACTGACTTTCATGGATTTTGCCACCTGATGGCCGGAAGCAGTAGCCCTAAGCAACACCAGGGCTAAAAGTGTGTGCCAGGCACTAGCAGACATTTTTGCCAGGGCAGGTTGGCCCTCCAACATCCTCACAGATGCAGGAACTAATTTCCTGGCAGGAACTATGGAAAGCCTTTGGAAAGCTCATGGGGTAAATCACTTGGTCGCCACTCCTTACCACCATCAAACAAATGGCATGGTGGAGAAGTTTAATTGAACTTTGGGGGCCATGATACGTAAATTTGTAAATGAGCACTCCAATGATTGGGACCTAGTGTTGCAGCAGTTGCTCTTTGTCTACAAAGCTGTACCACATTCCAGGTTAGGGTTTTCACCATTTGAACTTGTATATGGCCGCGAGGTTAAGGGGCCATTACAGTTGGTGAAGTAGCAATGGGAGGGATTTACACCTTCTCCAGGAACTAACATTCTGGACTTTGTAACCAACCTACAAAACACCCTCCAAACCTCTCTAGCCCTTGCTAAAGAAAACCTACAGGATGCTCAAAAAGAGCAAAAAGCCTGGTATGATAAACATGCCAGAGAGCATTCCTTCAAAGTAGGAAACCAGGTCATGGTCTTAAAGGCGCTCCAGGCCCATAAAATGGAAGCATCGTGGGAAGGGCCATTCATGGTCCAGGAGCACCTGGGAGCTGTTAATTATCTCATAGCATTCCCCACCTCCAACCGAAAGCCTAAGGTATACCATATTAATTCTCTAAAGCCCTTTTATTCCAGAGAATTAAAGGTTTGTCAGTTTACAGCCCGGGAAGAAGATGATGCTGAGTGGCCTGAAGGTGTCTACTACAAAGGGAAAAGTGCTGGTGGCGTGGAAGAGGTGAACCTCTCCATGACCCTTGGGCGTCTGCAGCGACAGCAGATCGGAGCTGTGCACTAGCTACACGCAGACGTTCTCAGCCACCCCAGGACTGACTGAACGGGCATACCACTCCATTGACACTGGTAATGCTCACCCAATTAAAGTCCAACCTTACCGGGTGTCTCCTCAAGCTAAAACTGCTATAGAACGGGAGATCCAGGATATGTTACAGATGAGTGTAATCCACCCCTCTGGCAGTGCATGGGCATCTCCAGTGATTCTAGTTTCCAAACCAGACGGGGAGATACGTTTTTGCGTGAACTACCGTAAGCTAAATGCTGTAACTTGCCCAGACAACTATCCAACGCCACGCACAGATGAACTATTAGAGAAACTGGGACGGGCATAGTTCATCTCTACCTTGGACTTAACCAAGGGGTACTTGCAGGTACCGCTAGATGAATCCGCCAATGAAAGGTCAGCCTTCACCACACATATTGGGCTGTATGAATTTAATGTACTCCCTTTCGGGCTGCGGAATGCACCCACCACCTTCCAAAGACTTGTAGATGGTCTCCTAGTGGGATTAGGAGAATATGCAGTCGCCTACCTTGACGATGTGGCCATATTTTCAGATTCCTGGGCAGAACACCTGGAACATCTACAGAAAGTCTTTGAGCGCATAAGGGAGGCAGGACTAACTGTTAAGGCTAAGAAGTGTCAAATAGGCCTAAACAGAGTGACTTACCTTGGACACCAGGTGGGTCGAGGAACTATCAACCCCCTACAGGCCAAAGTGGATGCTACCCAAAAGTGGCCTGTCCCAAGGTCAAAGAAACAGGTTCAATCCTTCTTAGGCTTGGCCGGTTATTACAGGCGATTTGTACCGCAATACAGCCAAATCGCCACCCCACTGACAGACCTAACCAAAAAGAAACAGCCAAATGCCGTTCAGTGGAGCGAAGAGTGTCAGAAGGCCTTTAACCAGCTTAAAGCGACACGCATGTCTGACCCTGTACTAAGGGCCCCAGACTTTGACAAACCATTCCTAGTAACCACCGATGCGTCCGACCGCCGCTGCCACCAAGGCAAGGTTCCTTCCCCACTCTGAACTCTAGGGTACAGATGTGGGGACCTGCATGAAAACCTCCTAAGCTTACTTTTACCAGCTTAGGTTAAAACTTCCCCAAGGTACAAACTATTTTAGCTTTTGCCCTTGGACTTTCGCTGCCACCACCAAATGTCTAACCGGGTTTATTTTATTAGGAAAGAGCCCGTTTGGAAACGTCTTTCCCCCCAAAATCCTCACCAAAACCTTGCACCTCCCTTCCTGGGGAAGGTTTGATAAAAATCCTCACTAATTTGCATAGGTGATCACAGACCCAAACCCTTGGATCTTAAGAACAATGAAAAAAGCATTCAGTTTCTGAAAAGAAGAATTTTAATAGAAGAAAAAGGAAAAAAGAATCACCTCTGTAAAATCAGGATGGTAAATACCTTACAGGATAATTAGATTCAAAACATAGAGAATCCCTCTAGGCAAAACCTTAAGTTACAAAAAGACACAAAAACAGGAATATCCATTCCATTCAGCACAGCTTATTTTCTCAGCCATTTAAAGAAATCATAATCTAACGCATATCTAGCTAGATTACGTACTAAATTCTAAGACTCCATTCCTGTTCTGTCCCGGGAAAAAGCATCACACAGACAGACCCAGACCCTTTGTTTCTCCCCGCTTCCAGCTTTTAAAGTATCTTGTCTCCTCATCGGTCATTGTGGTCAGGTGCCAGCGAGGTTATCCTGGCTTCTTAACCGTTTACAGGTGAAAGGGTTTTTCCTCTGGCCAGGAGGGATTTTAAAGGTGTTTACCCTTCCCTTTATATTTATGACAGAAGTAGATTACCTACACCAACTGGGGAACCTCTCCTGTTAGGGGTAGACAGTGTTTACACAGAAGTGCTACAGCTGTAGCATTTCAAGTTTACACAAGTCCTTACGTTTTGTCTAGACTAGACTTTCTCGTCCTGTTGTAATGAGTGAATCTGAATAAACTGGCTGTCAATTAACTAACTCCTTTGTAAATGTTAATCTAGATACTTCTGGAATAAATATTTGTGGGGAAAATATCTACAAAGGTGTTAGTTAATTTGAGCTAATTGACACTCCGTTAACTCAAATTACTACAGGATCACAAACTAATTTAGACAAAGCTTTCAGGCACATCTATATTAGAAATTTATGCAGGTATTGCACTGTGGGTAGGGATATATGCAGCCATACACCTTAGTGTAAATGCAATTATACTGGTATAACAGTGTAATTGCCAGCACAGATTATTTCATTCACTGAACCAATACACACTGTACCAACAAAAGCACTTTTTTGTTAGTATAAACTGTGACTACATGAGAAGGGTTTGCTGCTATAGCTATACCGGCAAAATTTTCTAGTGTAGACTAGGCCTTAGATAGGCTGGTACGGCACCTAAGGAAGTTTGCATGATTTACTACACCTCTACCCAACTGCTGACCAAATAATGGTACCTCTTAGCTTAATTCTTCTTTAGCTTAAAAATGAATTTAGTGTTTGTGATTTATACTGGATTTACTGCCTTGGAGCTTGAGCATTCTACCTAACCACAGTACTAGGACAGCACAGAAAACTGTTGTGTAGGCTTTCTGATACTGACCTATCTATGTGTCCCAAAACAGGTCTGGAGAAATCACCACTTGGGATGAGAAGGTAGATAAGGCTCCAGGTCCATCAGGTCCTTGGTTTAATACTGCCGACAAAAGTGCCAATTACTGACAATTATGGTGATGTGGACACCATTTCATTAGGAAGTGGACTGAGACCACAATCTATATTTCATATAGGCCTTGTCTTCATTAGGAAACATGGTGCGTTAAACAACACATGTTGAAATCGTAGTGTAGACATGGCAAGTTTTAACACGTGTGAGCTGGTGGAGGTAAATCCTAGGCTTCCCACTAGGTTTATCTCAACAAGCTAACATGCATTTAAACGACAACTGTCTTGTCTACCTTAGGTTTTCAACATGTTAAATACACGCCTTTTTTGTACAATAGACATGGCCATAATGTAGATCATAGACTAGGTATCAGATTGACTCAGTCCAAACATGTATCCCCCTTGTGGCCTTGTGTGCTGCTGCAGTTGCCTGCCTCAGTTTCCCTTCAGGTTCATGGAAATAATCCACTCAAAGCCAAAAGTCTTTAAAATAATATTCCTCTCTCTTGGGGCAGGTCTTCACTACCCGCCAGATCGGCAGGTAGTGATCGATCTATCGGGATCGATTTATTGAGTCTCATCTAGATGTGATAAATCGATCCCCAAATGCACTCCCCATCGACTCCGGAACTCCAGCTCGCAAGAGGCGGAAGCGGAATCGATGGGGGAGCGGCAGCGGTCGACTTGCTGCCATCCTCACAGCCAGGTAAGTCAACCTAAGATACGCCGACTTCAGCTACGCTGTTCGCATAGTTGAAGTAGCGTATCTTAGATCAGCCTCCCCCCTAGTGGAGACCAGGGCTTGGAGTCTAATTTATTCTATATAGTCCAGCTCCCAAAAGAGACATTCTTTCACTCAACCCTAGGTTCAGGATTGCCACAGCCCTCCTTTTGGGACTTTGTTGTGGCAGAGTCCTCCGCTCAGAGAGCTCTTCCTGACAGAATGTGGAGACTTTTTTGAGACACCACTCACTCCCCATTCATTACTTGACAACTCCCTTGACCCTTCCAAGGTGGTTCTAATTACAGTAGAACCTCAGAATTACCAATGCCTCAGGAATGGAGATTGTTCATAACTCTGAAATGTTCCTAACTCTGAACATAATGTTATGGTTGTTCTCTCAAAAGTTTACAACTGAACATTGATTTAATACAGCTTTGCAACTTTACTATCCAGAAGAAAATGCAGCTTTTAACCATCTTAATTAAAATGAAACAAGCACAGAAAGTTTCCTTACTTTGTCAAATCTTTTTTTAAAAAACTTTCCCTTTATATTTTGAGTAGTTTAAGTTTAACATAGTATTGTACTGTGTTTGCTCCCGCCCCCACTTTTTTGGGGGGTCTCTGCTACTGCCTGTATGCATATTTCTGATTCCAAATGAGGTGTGTGGTTGACTGGTCAGTTCGTAACTCTGGTGTTTTACTCTAAGGTTCTACTATACCCCCAAACACCTGTCTGAGCCAGTTGGGAGAACTGGAGTCTTGCTCAGTCCACTCTACAAGGTTCCTTTAAAGGAACAATGGCCTGGTCTTCCTATGTCATCCCCATCCCAGACATTAACTATTCCTTGAGACCATCTTCCTCTCACACAGTGTACGTTCTGGTTATTCTTTCAGCTTTCATTCACCTTCCTCAGACACCTGGAATTAGGTAACTGGCCTCTCAAACCACCTCCTCTGGCCTTAAAGTCCCAGTATCCCATTACACACTCCAGCATACATTGAAGTGAACTGACTACATGTAATAAAATGTGCATCACATTACCAATGCTTTGAGCCATCTGATCTCCAGTTTGCTTAATTCCTACTTATTTATTAAAAATTATCTTTGAAGGCTTTAATCTTTTACTTAAACATTGGTTTGGATAAAGAAATTTTGTTCCACATACGTACAGCAAGGGCAGAAAGAAAGACCAGCGCATCACCATTTTCTCCAGAAAGAGTCATCTGTCCTTTCTAAGCCCCAGTGATTTGCATAAGTGTTACACATAAGCTATGCAAATGTATAGTTCAAACATGTATATGGATTATATGTACATTTACAGGAAATAACTAAAAGGAATTTTGAGTGTAAAGTCAAACAAATTATCATCTATAATTGAATACATGCAAGTAAGCTTTAATTAAATGTGACTTCTCTGCTGAAAAGGAAAACATTCAAGTCTCACAACAGAAGAAGTTGGCCAACTGAGAAAACAAGCAAGCTTGGCTGCATGAAAAAAATATTTAAAAAAAACAACAACCCACATTTCAGTTTTTTTCCAACTTACTCTTGATTCACAAAACCAAATCCCTAAGACACAACAGTGCTTATAAAAAGGTGACAGGCTTGCTACCAAGATCAAATATTAGATATATACAGACAGGGCAGAAAGTTTTGGGGTAAAGGGACCAGTGAAATGATTCCTTGGGACCTCTTCATCATATTCAAAAATGCATGGAATCTTCAGGCCATAATCAGATGCCTACCACAGAAATAGAACCCAGCTGCTTTTGCTGGGCCCATGGCATGGGGGCCAACGTTTAAAAATGTCCAAATGATAACTTGCCGCATAGGATTGGAGTTTGTGGCCTATTTAAGGGCTATGTGTTTGCATACAGTGATTTTTAATACTTATAGCATTTGCAAAATTAACACATCATCATGACACCCCTAAGAGGTAGAGAAATATGATTGTCCTTATTTAGGAGAAAGTAGTGTGGGAAAGGTTAATTGACTTGACTAAGGTCACATAGGGAGAACACATCAGAGCCAGGAATCACATTAGACCACCTTTCTCCTTGTGGCCAAGGATCACTATGACTGCTCAGCAGAAGAGGCAGCTAAATTGCAAGCAACTGTCTGGGAGGTGAGAGGAAGTTTACAATGACCCTGCCACTACCAGGGACAGCCCAGACAGTACTACCAAAACAGCCATGAATTAGTTTGAGGTCCCCCAGAAAATCAAGGGATTATAACCATGGGTTTCACTGGTCCCAAAGGGCAGCCATGGGCCTTGCCTATACTAGAAGGAATTATAGAATGGCTACACCACCAAATCCTTTTAGTGGAGATGCAGAGTGCTTTTGCTGGTATAGTTCATATAAGTTTTCTGAACAAAATAAACTATACTGGCAAAAGGACTCTCCTCCCCCCGCAACCCCCGGAATAACCGTATTTACACTAGGGCTTTTGCTGGCATAGCTCTGTCTGGTTTGGTGTGTGATTTTTTTCCACACTCCTAACTAACACAGCTATGCCAACAAAACTTTTACAAGTAGACCAGGCCTAGGTGACTTTAGGAAGACTGTGAATAATCAGTGATGTTTAAGGGAAATCAATTAGTAACAACATTTCAACTCCAGGGATCAGTTTACATTTTCCAGACTTTCTTTGCGAGGCAACTGGCAAGAACATTTTTCTAAATGAAAGATGAGATTAGCCTTGAAATGTGAGTTCAGCTTTAAAATCCTCCACTCAGTCAAATGAAACGACCTTTCTCCATGGAAGGTGAGCATGGCCCATCAGCAACCACTCCGATGGACACACTGCTCTGTGAAAAGTGGTCTCTGAGATAATATGTTAAGTCTTTGAAAGTCAGTTACTAAAGGCCGCTTTATCCTTAATGGGCCACCTCGTAGCTCTTGTTTAGACAAAGCCTCAGAGAAAGCAACAAGTCCAAATCCCCACTGTGGGTGTAAGGAACTGGGATAAACTGCCCCCGGGCTTATCTACACAATCTTGTTAGTGCACAACGCACTCTAGCCCGCCTCAGGCTAACTGGCCCTATTGACCCTGCTACTGTGCACTAGAAGTTTGATAGTGCACTTGATGTCCTACTGTGAAAAATGGCATGTCTTGGCCTGCAGGCTAACCCAAAGGGCACAGCAAAAGAAAGCGGGGGGAGGAGAGAAGGGGGGTATCTGTCACTCTGGACAGCATGGGGCTGGAACTCTGACTGGGAGGTGAATGCCAGGAAAAGTTCTTTACATATGTGACCGCATTTTTTTCTACATCTTCGAGTTCTTGTCTAGTTTATGAGAAGTGTGTGGTGGGGCCCGCTTGCTCCTGCCTCTATTCAAGTTCACAAATGGCTCAGAGATCTTTTTTGCTGGTAAAATGCCTAGTGCGGTTTATTTACAATATTAGTTTCCACCACCCTTATACACTCTATAGCCTTACCCCTAGAGTCCAAGGGAGCCCCTTCCTGCGAGAAGCAGGGAAGAGCAATGACTCTCTCTTCCTTTCCTCCTCTCTTTTTCTGCATTCTCCCTCTCCTACTTCCCTCCTTTGCCTTTCCTACAATCAGCCCAATGAGTCTCTTAGGTCTCCTCAGCTCATCAGTTAGGCACAGCTCTTAATGAGGTCTGCTCTGGAGTAATTAATTAGAGTTGCAGTGACCAGAGTGCTGACTCAGTTGCTGTTGCCCAGAACTCTGTCACAAAGCATAAAATCTAGACTTTTTTATTTTACTCCATTTTTTTTTCAATAAAACTTTTTACTAAGAGATTTAATATTGCGGGGAGGATTCTCACTCAGTCCGTCTGAGAGGAAAAATGCATCCCGCAACTTCTAAGGACAGATACTAAAGTGGTAAAAGTTTCTGGAACCTAAACCCTCACTCTAGTCTCACGATCAGTGAGGTCTGGGCTTTAATGTTCTCTCGGAGGGAGGTGCATTGCAAAAGGCTAAGGCAGGCTGTACCAAGGGCCCAGCTCCACACCCATCCTGGGATATTGCTATATAATAAAGTTTAAGGGCTGCTATAGCTCTGTGGCTCCAGGCCTCCAATTCTCCCCTACTCTGATCCTGTCCTCTTCTTTGCTGTCTCTGCCTGAGCAAATCCCTGCATTTTGCCATTCTTGTCAGACTGATGTTAGGAAAAAAATTGAAGAGGTTTCCTTGCTTCTGTGGCTTATTTTTGTTGCTTTTAGGGAAGCAAGGCAATTGGGGGGAAAACCGAACAGCTTGCACTATGGAGACCCTCAGGCTAGGACTCAGAGAATGGACTTGTTTGTTTCAGCTATGTCAGTAATAGAGACAGATAGAGCTTCTGGGGCGCATATTCCCATTTACGAGTTCAAAATTCACTGTTTTGGTGAACAATCTTGTTTAATAAACTTTCACGTGAATATTTACAGAAATGAAACAAAAGAGGACGGAGTGTAGCTTTTTTTAGCAAATGTATGTCCTCGAAAATAAATTTCAGCTGTTCACTCAAATTTACTGTGTATGCATGAAAAATCACAACTTCTCCAACGTATAGGCTGCAATTGTTCTATTTCTGCTTATATTCCTGACCTTTAATTGCTTATTTGCAAAAGCCAAGACAAATAGGAGAACAAAAATTGGGCAATGAAACAAAAAAGGGAAACTTTGAAGGTGAACTTAAGGTCATGCCAAATGAAGAAGAGGTATAGTAGAAATTGATCATTCCATCTTCTTTACCCAGCCCTGGAACATGGGAACAAGAGAACATTCAATTGCCAGACAATATATCTGTAACCTGTAGTGCAGCCTACAGTTAATCAGTAGAATTCACTGCCACAGAAGATCCATTAATAAATTTAATTTGGTTTAGTTATTTAAAAGTTTATACATCACACCTGTTGCCAAGGAACCAAATTCATAACGGAAGGTAGTTGGGAAACAGGGTAAGTGTCAAAACACTGTAACTTACTATAATTTGGAACTCGGTGGGTAGGCAAATCAAGAATGTAAAATAAAAGTTGTATCAGTTTATGCCAGGGTTGAATTTGATTCTGGGACTGTTGGGGGTAATGCAGGGACAGGGTAAAGTATATGACGGGGCAGAAAGAGATCAGTGGGGCTGCTTTTATTATGCACTTCTGTCAACAGCTTTTTTCTATACCTTTCCCCTACCCCATGCATGAAGTTACACTCACTTTTGCACACCTTCCAAATGCCAAATCAGTGAAAATTCCTCACTTACACCCATTTTCTAACAGCTTACAGCCAAAAAGTAATTTATACCACCAACGCTGGCACTAAAAGATTTGGTCGAAAGACTTCTATGGGAATGACACCAGCGCACTCCAGGCTGCATTTGACTTAAGGTGTCTAGGCACCTTACACTTAATATAAAAACAAACAAGAAAGTATTTAAGTTATCTAATGGGTGAATATTTATGGATACCATTGCCTTTACAATGAGGCTCCTCCGCATTGCTTTGATGTTAATTAATTCATAAACCAGTTAAATAAATCTTACCAGACAAACATGTGGGGGAAGGGGAGATTCTTTTAAAAAAAATCATCACCAGATTAGTGGATTACGGAAATTCATTTGCATTTCATTAAGGTATCTGATATTTAATGTCATGAAATTTCATCTGAAAAATTAACTGAAAAGGACTTGGAGAGAAGCACTATCGTGGATTAAAACTGGCTAAATGAACAAAAACAAAAGGTGATTAAACATGGCAACGTATAGATAGGGTATCTAACAGATGTGGCAAATTGCCGGTACGATTATGATGGGTCCCGCACTTCCTCTTCTTAGGGGGTGGTTCAGGGCGCAGTTTCCTGCCCCTGAACTAGGGTATCTACTGTCCCACTAGTAACCCAGAGAAGGGTAGTGGAGACGGAGGGACCCAGGCCCGCCCTCTACTCCAGGTCCTAGCCCAGGGGCCCTAGGGATAGTGGTAAACCACTTGAACTAGTGCTTCCTTCCCCTGGGCTACTTCCCTCTCCTGCTCTTCAGCTTGTGGGGCCTCCTGCCCTCTCTCTCTGCACAAGCCGGGTGTCTCTTTACCTAGGGTCTTGGTCTTCTAGCCAGCCACGGCACTTCTCCAAACCGCCCTCTGCTCCAACTCCTCCAAACCACCCTCTGCTCCAGCTCTTTCCCCTGGCTGATTTCGCAGGCGTGGGTGGGTGAGATTCTGTGGCCTGCGTTGTGCAGGAGGTCGGACTAGATGATCATAATGGTCCCTTCTGATCTTAATATCTATGAATCTATGAAGCTATGATTGAAGCAAGGGGTTTTGACCAGGTGACTAGCTTCAGGTGCTCTAACTGGCTTCAGGTGCTTTTAATTAATCTATAGAAACCTTTCTTCCCTCTACAGGGAATAAGGCTTCTCCTCATCCTGGGACTCACATATCTCTCCTGTATCACTCTCCTGCTGCCTTCTGTATCACACAGAGTACCACATGAACTGGTTTTAGATCCTGTCCTATTTAATATTTTCATTATTAATTTACCAAGAGAGAGTAAACAGCATGTTTGTTAATGAAATACAGATGATCCTAAATTGGGAGGAGTTCTGAACACCTATAAGGACAGGAAAATAATACAAAGGAACCTAGAGAGGTCAAAAACTTTGGGAGAAAATAACAAAATTGAGGTTCAACTTGGAAAAATACATTTTTCCTGGAGAAACAATCTGAAAGAGATACTCAATGGGAAGGAGAAACCTGGGAAGCAGTAATGTTGAAAAAGAACTGAAGTGCATCAGTCACCACTCAAATTTCTACCTTTACTATCAGACACCACACAGTTACCAAGCTATAGCCTTTCTAAATATAAGGGGCAAATGCTATCATCTTAAACACTAGTGAATGGTAACTGTTGGCAAATAATGACTCTTTAATGATGACCACTGCAGGGGAGATAGTAGACAGCAAATTAGACATGTGTTGCAGATATGGCTGCAAATAGGCCAGTGCAATATTGGGCTGTATACAAAGAGTCATCATGTCACAGAATAGGGAAGTAACAATCACACTCCTTGTGGCTCTGTTATGACCACATCTGGAATGCTGTGTTAATTTCTGGGCACCATACTAACCAAGACAGTGACAAATTGAAGTGAGTTCGGGTTATATCAACAAAAATTATCCAGAGCTGGAGGAACTAGGCTTTTCAGGAAAATTAAAACAGATATCTGTAAAATTTGTTGAGAGATGACAAAATGGAGACAACAGTATACAAATATCTGAAGGCTGTAAATGATGACAGAAAGGAATCATACGGTGATTTAAGTAGAAATAACAGGATGAAATTTTAAAAGAGAAAATTTAGTCTGAATATCAGAATACATTTCTTAAATAATGTGAGATGCATTTGATTGTGGAATATTCTCCCAAGTGCAGGTCCCATCACTTATGATATTTAAAATTAGACTAAACAAAACACTAGAGAGTGAACTATATATGAAACAATTCCCCTCTGGCAGGGAGATGGAAAGCATGATCTAATAGGCCTTTTTCATTGCCATTTCTATCTTCTGTGCTATGACCCTCTTTGTTTTCAATTAATTACAAGTCTGATTTAAAAAAAAACATATTCTAGTTCTAAAAGAAGGGATGAGGCCAAGTCAAGTCCTCAGGGCCGAGAGGAAAGAAGCATGTCAGTCTTTTTATTTATCCAATTCCAGGATTCTCTCTAAGCATGTTGTTTCCTTTTCCCTCTGTATTTAGCACTGCATATATAAATGGCAAGGTTCATTAAAGGTTCCCTCCCCCCTGCCCCCGACCTTTCTAAACTATCAGGTATTGATTGCTGCTGGAGATAGGACACAGGACTAGATGAAGTCTTTGTATGATGTGCTAGCAGGGGTTCTCAAAACTTTATTTCACTGCAATCCCCTTTGGACAACAAAAATTACTACATCACCGGGGCGGGGGATCAAAGCCTGAGCCCACCCAAGCTCCTCCGCCTCGGGGTGGGGGGGAGGGGAAAGGAGTAAAGTCATGGCCCAAGGACTTCAGCCCTAGGCGGGGGACCTGTAACCTGAGCCCCACCACCTGGGGCTGAAGCGCCTGGGCTTCGGCCTTGGAAGGTAGGGCTCAGGCTTTGGCCAGCAAGTCTAACGCCAGCCCTGGCGACCCCATTAAAATGGGGTCACAACCCACTTTGGGGTCCCAACACAGTTTGAGAACCGCTGTACTAGATCAAACACTATGGACCAAATTCTACCTTCAGTTACAATTATATCAGTGGGATTGCATGGATGTACTTTAAATGAAGAAAGAATGTCACCCTATGCTTCTACTGGAAATACAGTTTTTATGATGATGTAATTTGCCAGCTCAGTCCAAAAACCCTTGGAATATATAATCTTTGCTGATGCTCCTTAACTTGCCACTCACAGCAACTGACAATATAAGAATTCTATCCCACTTCTCTTGATGGAGTAGTCTGATTAATGACAAGTGCAAAAGAAGAGCTTTGATGTGGCAGTAAAAATGACAAGATACAAGTCCACAATCCAGGAGATTCAAGTCCTTGTAACCCAGCAGAATCTTTATAGTTAATCTTTTAGTTTACATAACCAGCATTTTCTTCTGAATTGTATCAAAAACTTCCATATATATATTTCTAATTATTTTCTTCATGCTGGGCAATCCTGATTTTGGGGAGTGTGACATGCTTAGAGTTTCCTATTACAGCAAATCATTCTTATACAAAGAAAGCCATTCAAATGTGTTCACTTAAAAAGGAATATATTTAATATAAAGACAGTATTAATTATTCTTTAACAGTTTTCAAAACAGGGTTGCTTTTTCTTTTTACTATAAAAGCTTCTTTGGGTTTTAGACTGTACAATTTATAATGCATTTCTGCAATGTGGCAATAACTTTGTCAGTATTCTGTGGCCTCACATATCCTTTTCGTAAATGAAATATTGGACAATTTAAATAAAAATACCTGAATTTTGCAAGATTTTTTGTTAATTTTAGCTAAATTTTGACATTTATCTGCCAGTTACAGAAGTAGTTTAATAGAATTTTGGCTACATTTTTAAGCAAAAAAAACAACAACAAAAAAGCACTATGCAATCATTCTGTCTATAAGATTTTATAAAAACATAGTACAGATAATACTAAAATGGTTAAATAAAAACGTCATTTGATATGGGATCCATTTATCAAAGAGTTGTAATCAATCCTTCACAGTTGAAATTCATAACTAGAACCTTGCAAACACTATGGGACAAATTCTGCCTTGGATACATGAGCAGCAACCATTGGGCTAAAGCCACCACTGACATAAGCAAACATCTTTCCATTTGACCTACTGACTTCAACTAGAAGCTGTTTCATTCGTATCTGAGAGCAGAATTTGACCTTTAAAAAGTTCAGGGTTGGTATAAAAGCCCCATGCTATGTAATGATGCTTTCTGGCCCTCCACTTCTCAATTCAGACGTAGCTCTAGTCATTACAAAGGTCCATGGAAATCATCCTATTCCCCACAGTAAGACTGCAATTTTCCAAGTAAACCATAGGTAAAGTTAGTCCACCAAAAACTTTCCAAAATAAACTCAGAAGAGTGACCTCTTTCACTTCTTAAGGGCGGGGAAGGGGAAGGGAGAAAACTGTAGCAGATTTCCTAGACTAAAGCAAGGGAATTCTCTGACTACTGCAGTGAAAGTGAAATGCCAAGAAGTGAGATAATATCAAAATTAGAACGACAACATGTAACAAGCTATTTACACCATCTTAGAATCTGGCTTATATAGAAATTGATCTTTCTTAACAGGCTCCATTGACCTCTAAACATGTGTTTCCCTTGCATAAAGAACTTGTCATAACTAACACTTTAAGAGCCAAACTGAGTCTCAGTGTAACTGAGACAGACTTTATGCCAAGTATGAATTTGGCCCTTAAAATGTTAATGGAACTTTATGCATGCCATGAACACTGAAAGAAAGATGTAAATCTTTATCCACACAGAGAGAATCTTTATGCAGGATATTTTTTTACTCTGAAACAAGACAGAAACATAGCACACAGGTTGGATGCAGAGAACAATAGCCAACATGTATACAGCAACACAGGTGTATTAGTACTTTATGGATATATGCAATCACTGCTCCAGAGACAGTTTACAATGTAAGGGTCTAATCTTGAGAGATGCTGAGCACCTGTCACTCCTATTGACTTCAAATGGGCATAAACTGGGCAACAGAAGCACTTTCTTTGGGGAGCAGTCTCTGCTGAGCTACTATCCCACACACAATACACTAGTCAGCACAGATCACTTCCCCTTGGAACCATGTGGGCTCTTGTCTGCTCCTGTGCAGCACATCTATGCACTATGTCATACTCAAGAGAGATTAACTGATAATCCTGCCCGAAGACACTGCCCAGTTAATGGACACCAGCCACACAGTAGATGGAGCACAGGACTGGGCTTCACAGGCCTGCTGAGCGATCCTCGGAAAGTCACTTCTCCTCTCTGTGCCTCATTTTCCCCATGCATAGAAAGAGGGATAACTATATTGACTTTGTTTGTAAAGTGTTTAGAGATCTACTGATTAAAGGTGCTATATAAAAAGTAGGTGTTTATAATATAGGGCATCTGGGTCCAACTAGTACCATCATGTAAGACTATGATTGCTCTGCTAGACTCCTGAGATATTTCCAGTATATCCTGCAGGTCTCAACTGTATAGAAATTAAATCTGATTTGAGAGCACAAAGTTGTCAACAATTCAGTTAAAATACAAATACTTACGACCTGACTGGTACCATCTGTCGCTTCCTGAAGTCTCATTATATTATTCATCAGAAAGGCACAGAGGCAGGAAACCCTTCATTTTGTTGAGGAAAAACAAAAGAAGTCAATGCCTCAGTGCAAGATATTTATTTATTAAAATGGGTATCATTCTTCATGGGGCAACTCCCAGTACAAAATTAATATAATCACATCTGACAGAAATATCCTGCTAAGAGTTTCAATGTGAGTCTCTACCATCATCTCATAATATATAATCTTTTAAACAACCATACTCCAGGCACTAACTACTCTGAAAAAAATAACACACACTGATATACATCTAAAATATATTTTAGAATTGGGTCACATTTATGTAAAGAAATTGGAGCTGTGATTCATTCATATTGCCAACATTTACTGGTAAACTTTAGTGTTATAGAATAGAATTTGGTTTTCTATCATAGCTTTCATGCCATACTTAATATGGCCCAAAGCACTCTGCACAGCTCACAGTAAAACAGCAACTCAAAGGTAAATGCTCCAGCCATTCTATGTTTTAGTATAGTGTAAGATGTGATTCTAATGTGAAAAGGCACTATGTAAAATGGTGTCTTCTAAATAATCAAATCTGCTACTTCTGTGACTAAACTTTTACTACTTTGTACACCCGCAATCAACACAGCTGAAAGAGTGTAAGGGCTTGTCTAACTGGTTGGGGAGTGTGAATCCTGGGAAAATGAAGGAACTTGTTCAGCCCTCAGGACTGTACTGCCATGCACCCATTTACTGGCCCCAAAGGGCATTTCCAGCAGCCAGGGATTGCCAGAGAGCTCAGGACATGCTCCTGCACCACTGAAGTCAATGGGAATTTTGGCTTTGACTTCATGTGGGATAAGAGTTGCAAAGGTGGTGTAGAGTTCTGAAACATTTAAAATCTAATTCATACGTTTGGGGAAGAAAAGTGAACCAGTAAAATGGTTATGTCCAGGAAATGGCGGCAGAAAGGAAATAGGCTTTTGAGTGTCTGTATAGATATAGCTATGAGAGAGAGAGAGAGAGATTATAGCATTATCTCCAGAGATAATTAAACAAAAGAGCATACATCAGCCAAAAAAAAAATTCCACAAAATTAAATTTAAGAAAAATACAATTTTTTTAGTGTCATAGGAGGATTTAGTTGGCCAGGACCCAATTGAGATAAAAGTCAGACTGCACAGCCCAAAACATGCCTCTGAATATGTACACAGATGAATGTGTACAGCATAAAAAAAATAAATGATTGGTCTGGGGGCAACAGCAGTAAGATAGCCAAAGACTAAGAGTTTATTTTTACTTGAGGACAATGTTCATTTTTGTTTATTCTTTCCCAGAGCTCTAATGTTGGATCATATTAAAGAAGTTCTGTATTAAAATCACAAATGAGTTTGATTCCCCATAGTTTAAATTCCAGTGTATTACTAAATCAAGAGGTCTCTCGGTTTTTGGTCTCTTATTTTTACTGTTTCTCTCGCTCTCTGTGTGAAACTTGCAAGCTGCTAATTGTGTTAGTACATCCTAAGACAGAGTCTGTTCTAAAAGCAATACTTTGTAACAACAACTACTCACACAGGGAGAGACTCAAAGCAATACTCTGTAACAACAGAAACAACACATAGAGACTCCCCGCCCTTTTATTGTATTTATCTCACTTTGTTAACAATTGTGATTAAAACAGATATTAAAATAGGATGTATGTGGATAATAAATGAATGATCAGGGAGGTGCCAGCCTAAGAATCCAGTGTCGATCGGCTGAAGAAGGCGTCAAGTGGAAACAACCAGAGGACCCCCAAAGGGCAGACTGGAATCCACCCAACAGCCTCAAGGATGGAGAACTGAAGAACAAAATAACATCTGGCAGCACAGAGCTGTCAGGAATGTGCCATCTGCTGATTGATTCAGCAACAGCATGATAAAGCAACCTCCATAGACTTGTCTTAGACCAAAGACCTATAAAAACAGAACCAAGGGACTGAGTTCTTTGGGGTCTGATTCTGCAAACCAAGGAGCATCAGATGTGCATCTGACAAGGCCCTACTCCCTCTTCGTGTCCAGGCTACCTGGCCAGTGGCTTGGCACGAGCAACTCTAAGGCTGGTAACTATGATAACAACCTTGCAGATCCTCTGTGTGTGTGTGTGTATGTGTGTGTATGAATGAATGTGTGAATAAATATGAGATTGAATGGAATGTTATAGCTATAACTAACTGCTTACTATGATTCTTTCTGTATTTACAGTAAATGTGGCATTTTGCTTTATCCCTTTTAATAAGAGCCTGCTGGTTTTTATTTTATTGGTATAACACTAAGAGAGTGAGTCTATAGTGCTGAAATCACTTGGCAGATAGGTGGCATCTTCTGATACTGGTGCTCTACATTTTGCTCGTGGAATGAAGAGCTGGAGCTGTTTTTTCAGCCTGCAGATTCCAACTGCTGGCTCCAGCCTCTGCAAAGCTACATGTCAGATGTCCAATGAGGATTATTTCCTTTCATGCTTATGGTATTGCTTTCAATCAGTTACTGAGAAAGCAAGCACAAGCTATATCATTTAACAAACATATATATAGTTATATTTAACACGCATATTGTATTAATCACACATGTGTGCACACGCAATACATATAGATATTACACACATGGTTAAATAGGATAACAAAGGAATATATTTTTTTGAAGACTGTACACCAGGCTAATCCAAGATCCAATACATCATATAGAACAGTGGTTTTCAATCAAGGGTATGTGTACGCCTGGGGGTACGCTGCGGTCTTCCAGGGGGTAGATCAGCTCATCTAGATATCTGCCTTGTTTTACAACAGGCTACCTAAAAAGCACTAGCAAAGTCAGTACAAACTAAAATTTCTTACAGACAATGACTTGTTTATACTGCTCTACAGACTATAACTGAAATGTAAGTACAGTATTTATATTCCATTTGATTTATTTTATAATTATATGGCAAAAATGAGAAAATAAGCAATTTTTAAATAATAGTGTGCTGTGTCTGATTTCATAAGCAAGTAATTTTTAAGTGAGGTGAAACTTGGGGTACACAAGACAAATCAGACTCATAATATAGAAGGGGCACTTTGCCTACTTCTCAACAAAATATTATTAGCAGAATGCTGTAGTGAGGATTCATCATGTTGATTTTATTTTTTTAAACATGCTAAAATATTCCAATATGAAAGATTAACTCATCAAAATTAGATTATACAACCCGATAGTAATAATTATAGTTATGTAATGTTATGTTACATAACATTATATCTAATATAATATACTAGTTGATCTAGAGTTTATTTAGCTATCTATTTTAAACTGTGTGTAGAAAAGGCATAATTAGGTTGACTGATGTGTTTGATAAAGAAATATCAATATCTTTTTCAATGATAAAACAAAACCTATGATATTCCAGCTTGTCATTTCTGCCCATTTGTGTTACTCAAACAATATCTTAATACAGTTTGGGGAAATAACTGAATGAGTCTCAGCTATATTTGGAAAGTTGAGTGATTAATATTCCAAGATGATGTTTTTGATTGGCAGTCAAAGGGATATTTTCGAAGTTCAACCAGGAGGTGGAATGCAAAATTAAAGAAAGATTACTCAGGGGAAGATTGGCGGTTGATATATAAGCGGTCTGAATTTATATCAATAAATACTAAATGTAGGAAGGGAATTTTAAACTCCGATTACATAATCGCCCTCAAACAAATGACTATGACGTATAACTCTTTTATCCCATTGGATGTCTCCCCAGCATTTCTTGCTGTGCCTCTATCTCCCATCAACCCTGGAAACTACATGTCTCAGAATTACCTTCTTGTTTGGGCTGAAACAGGAACAGAATAGTGCATTACAGTGCCAGCATGCCTTGTTACACAAGGACTCTTGAACCTTTTTCTGAAGCATTTGGTACTGGGCAGAGTTGGAGACAGAATACTCGAGTATGGCCCACTGGATAGATCCTGTATAGCAATTATCTTCCTATTAAGAAGAGATTTCCTTTTAACTTTGATACAATTTCATTTCTAAGTGTCAGATTATTCTGGTGCATATGGAATTTGTATATTTTGTAAAGCTTTAATTTGACTTACCTGAGCATATCTACTGCTTTTAATTTATATACAGATATACATATGCCTATACCTGTCTGATTTACATGGAGCCCCTGAACAACTGGCCCTCAAATCTACTGTACAACCCAACCCTCTCATTTCCTGTCACCTAGTTAAAGGTGTGGAAATAGCAAAGAAATGGCGAAAGGTATAGAGAACATAAACCTGGTGTCAATAGATTATGAGATGGCCAAACTGCAGGTCCTAAAAGGAAGCAAGAAGTGGTAATCTGGGATGAAATCCTAGCCCGACTGAAGTCAATGGAGTAACTCCGATGGACTTCAATAAGGTCAGGATTTCACCCATGGTAGTGGGGAGAAAGCAGCCTAAAGGAAAGGGCAAAGAGTCCCCTGCTTATACCCTAGAAGGGGAGAACTTCTATTTTAAAACTTGGAATATATTCTGGGGAAAGGAAAGGCTTTTAACTGAACTGTTATACCCTAGGCAGGCCAAGAAAAAAAATTAGACCATTTCTTATACTACACACCTAGATTAGATTTAAATAGTTGGATTTGTTTAGATGCAGGCTACTGAAGCTTCTGGGAAGGGAAAACCAACAATAAGTAGGTTTTGTAAGGCATGCCTTATGTATTATTCACAAAAATATTTCAAAAAACTAAGCTACACTTATCAGAAAAGTGAACAGAGTACAATCTGATGCACTATCACTGCTTTTCTGTTTGTTTGCTTTCTTGCTCATTAATCTGCAAAAAGATCTTCCACTGTGTATTGTCAAGGAACTGTATATTAATGTTTTTAAATTGCCAGCATCTGAAATGGATGGATTAAAAATGTAAATGTGAAAACATATATTGATGTAATAAATGATATATTATTATTTTTCTTGTCCATTATAAGCATAAGCACCAAGCACACAGAAGTAGTATGCTCTTTAAAACAATGCTTTTAAGGGACACACTGAAATACCCAGAACTGTAGAGTTATATAAAACAGCAATATATCTCATTATTAAAAGGAAACCGCTAACTAAGCAATGAATGTATTTAGAACCTGAAGGAACTGAACTGTCTCTGGGGTGGATAACAGATTAATTTTTTGTGCCAGATGAAAAAGAAAGATTCATTTGAAAAGAAACCAAAAGCTGAGATGGCAATGTTAACGGAGAGATTAGGAAGTGTCAATGCCCAAAATAAGCTCATCCCCATAACCATGAGGTTGAGCAGAAGAATGGATAAACTGTGTCAAATCAAAAGGTCCAGAAGTATAAGCACAGCTTTCGCAGTTGATTACTTTGGTGTCCGTTCGAAGGCGATGAAAGCCCTTGCCAACTACAAATCCAGTCAGAACCAGAGCTCCAGTCAATTTAACACAAATTCTGGACAAGATGAATTAAATTTTAATGCAGCGATTTTCTTGTTTACACATGGTACTGTATTGTTTGTTACTGAAGCAAACATTTGACAAGAAAAGTGTACATTTGGCAAGAAAGACAGACTGTTTTGAGAATCTTGAAAGTCTCTTGTGAGTCTTGCAAATATTTCTTTCATTCATTATTTTCTATCAACTGAAGTCCACAACTATGCGTCTCAAAATGGGAGTTGTGTTTTTCATACTATGTTAAATGGAGGAATAACATACAATGATAGAGATGCAATGTTAAAAATACAAGCTGCTCAGGGTCAAAAGTGCTTTTAGCATTAATTAAAAATAAAACAAGTTCATTGGGTAAAATGCAACGTTAGCTGTACAAATTCCAGGAGAAATAGCAGCCTCAAAACATCTGCAGAGACCACCCTTTTAACTGCTTAAGGAGATTCCCAAGACTCTGTCACCTTAAATCAGGAATAACTAAAGTGAAATGGAAACTGCTTTGAAATGGGAATAGATCAAAGTGCCTAAGTAACTGTTAGTGTGTAGCAGCAGGGCCCACACAGACAGTGCATGGCAGGCTAGAGTGGGGTAAATTTACACCCCCATTTGCCATAACTAGAATGTTTGTGTAGACTAGTGGATTTAATGCCATTTGGCCCCTTTGGCCTTTCGCATAAATTGCATCTGTATGGCAATACTGGATATCATACAGAAGGACACCGCGCATCAATTGAAACAGAGTAGATCACCACTGATTATGAGCTTACTGAACATAATCCCACTAACTGAAAACTAAAACATCATTTGTAAGCATTTACAAAATCAGTTCAGCATGCTCACCAGCACCATCAGCCCCAACAGAAAAATTCCTCTGGATGACTGCCATGGAAATTCTGAACAGTTGGTGATTTCTCTTCTAAGACATGTAATTACCAGTAAAGTCCTCACAGAAGAAGATAGATTTGTCATAAAGAGTGTTATATAATATACAGCATTTTTGTTACAAGAAGTGATGAATACATCCAAATGAAAACTACCAAGGTAGGCAGAATATAATTTGCCCACTCTTTCAAAAGTGCCATGTGATCTTTCATAACCACAGTGGCCAATGCTTCAGCTTTATATCTTTATAGATCTGAAAGAGCACTATAAGGCACCTCTGGTTTGCTACAGTCTCAGAGGGATAATATTCAGATATTCCGAACCACTTCTGGATAGCACCTTAGGTTTTCCCTGGAGGTCTCCCACTCAAGAACTGACCAGACCTGACCTTACTTTGTTAATGAAATCTCATGAGATGACAGATTGATGAGTGGTAATAAAAATGTATCTGTTAACATTTAATTCAAGCCACAAATAGAGAAAAAGAGTATTGAACCACCTTTCAGGTGAAACAGCCGTAAATATATACATAGTTTTGTTTGCATTCAGAGAACTATCACACGTCCTGTCACATGTACTATGTCTGATATCTGTAACGTACTGTCTCCTCAGACATAAAGAAAACATCCCAACCTCAAATGGATGCCTATTTTTTTTTCCTGCCATTATCAAGGGTTTTATCAAAGAAAGGTTTCATCTTATGTCTACTCCAGGCTTGTCTACACAGGCAATTTACAGAGCTACAACTCTCTCGCTCAGGGGTGTGAAAAAACACCCCCTGAGCACAGCAAGTTTCAGCGCGGTAAAGCGCCAGCATAGACAGTGCACCAGCACCGGGAACCGCATTCCCAGCACCGGTAGCTTTGCCCCTCGTGGAGGGGGGTTTTTAGAGCGCTGGAAGACCACACAAGCCACATTCAAGCGCTGACACGGCAGTGCTTTAGCGTTGCCAGTGGAGACTAGCCCAAAGTCCCTTAACTTATCCCACAAGCAGATGAGGAGGGCTTGGGAACAAATACTGCTAAGGAGACTTTTGCTTAAGCAAAGCCCCCTACTGAGGTACACTCTTATGATCCATTATGGCCTGCCACAGAGCCACAAAAGCTGGGCAAGTATTTAGCATTCCACCTTCCACCAGCACAGCTCCATTACTGCTGTGTTCTTACACAACTGCAGCTTCTTCTGGTGTAAGCTTCAATTCACCTACTGGGCTAAAATTTCATTCCATATTAATTTACATCTGCACTACCAGACAGAGCATCATTTATTAAAATTAAGAACTTTTCTTTGAAAATAAACTAAAGAACAAACAGTAAAAGCATATTGCAAAATAATCAAATCCAGAGTAATAGCAACACTTTGGGCCAGTTCTACTCTCAGTCATACCTGTGTAAATACAGTATTATTTCACCATCTTCACAGGAGTAACTCTGAATTTATACCAGTGTAACTGAGAGCAAAATCTGACACCAATTTGAGTGTAATAAATATTTTAGAAATTCTCCTTGTTCATGTCGGTAAAACACGTAAAAAGAGTAATATGCAAGATACGAAGGTGAGATGTTGGCTGCTTAAGAAGCTTTTCCCCACTTTCTGCCAAATCTGTGTTTACTGTCATATTAGTAATTAGCATGTGCTCTGACTTTTTTAATGTGTTACTCCAGCAACAATCTTCTGTCTGCCAATCACCACTACATTTCTTGCATCTCTCACACTAGCTCTGTTCCTTTGCACAAGCATCTGATGGTCAAGTGTGTATTTCCGAACTACACAAGACACTAGATTTCATAAGCTTGTACTTCTCCATATTTTTATTTTTCTGTAATGTGTGCTGTCTACCTTATTACATGGACTGATTCTTCTTCAGTCGGATGAAACAAGTATTTGACAGGTTGCCCGATGCTGTGCTCGGAAGGCAATCTACTATAACCTGATCCTCTTTCCATTTCTTAAATAAACCCATCTGAGAGAAATAACTATCCAGGTAGAGTTTCAGCAGCCAATGAAGAGGATGCCATTAAGTGGTTACATGTAACGGACTATTCCATGCACACATTTTTTATACTTCTGTGGGTCTCAACATTTCACTATTTTAAATCACATGATCATCCCATAAAGCTAAATATTCTTCACTTTATTAATTATATGGTTTTATATCTGTACTGTACTTACTTAGTGGAAATCAATAAATTATAGCAATGATTTATGCAATTGATTATTGAGCAATAAACTGTCAAAATAGTATACCATAAATCAACCAAATCATTTAGGCATCTGGACTTGAATTTGATTTTTCTCTTGCATTTTTATTTCAATATTTCATTTCTTATATCTAGTTTACTCTCCCTCTCAAATTAACTGTGAAACATATCAGCTATGCAATACTCAACAGTGAAAAGGTGAATTAGAAAGTGCTGATACTGACTCGAGATTCCCAGTATTCCTTACACAAGAAACAGTATTCTGAGAAAGGTTCTACTACAAAGAAAACAATAGGTTCTTTTGTACCAATATTAATGTATGTTCTCCACTTATCAAGAGGAAAGGGAAATCCTACCTCTCAGAAATAGTCTACTGTATTTAATTCCAAAACACTTAAATGCAATTTAATGACGACACAGTACTATGTAGATAAATAACTCATTTGCTGTGTTTAAGAAGAATGATCAAATGGAAAATATAAATGAGTGAAAATCTTTACAAATCCAGCCTGTTGTTAAGATCACACAGAACTCCCATTGACATAAAAGTGGTGCCTATATCCTAAGATGAAGACTGCATTAGAAAGGTCAGACAGACATCATGTACGTGTGCACTCAGAGCAAAGTAATTGCCGTTAATCTGATTATTTGAGAACCTAACCAACCCTTTCAAAAAGTTCACATCTAATACTATGCAACATTCAAGTCACTACACAGTTCAATATTTGTATTTCTTAAACAAATTTCCACTGCATCTACTTATAAATTCCTGTGTTTTCACAGAGGACCCATTTTTGACCAGCTCATTAAATGGTAACATTAGCACTTTCCAGGAGAAAGCATTTTTTTCAGAAGTTCTGATTTCAATGCAGTGAGACACACTGAGGTCCACTAGAATACCATCGGAAGGGCATCAGCAGGGCACAAGTTACACTATTATTTATCAGGCTGCAATGTGTGTAATGCTGCTGAATGCGTATAAAAAGAATAAAAGTATTCATTCTGACCTTGTAGAGGCCAGCTCTCTTTCTCTCTCCAACGTTACTGCACACCAAGATCAGCTCTTCATTTAATCATGATCAAATATCTCTCAGGGAATGTATGTTATTCCACAGAAGAGGAAACTAGCTGTTTGTACATTATCCAAGAAGCTTGAGCAATTCACAGTAGTAGGAAAGACTTCTAAAAATAAGTCACCTCCCAGCAGATGCACTTCCTTCCTGTTTTAGTTTGAGTCAGTTTGTAACTGCATGAAAGGACAAAGCTTGAAGACAGAGTAGTGAGAACTCCTATAACAGATACACCGTACAAATAAATGTAGTTCTTTCCTTGTCTGTCTAAAAGAATCAGAACATTGGAGGTGGAGTGAACTACGGACCCAACAGGATATGCGTGACCAGAGCTGCTAGTGTGTAGTCTCTGCTTTTATGTTTATTTTTGGATATGGCTTTCTTAGTCCTTTGCAGTATTCAGGGCTAGGAAGTAGCTCAGTACTATCCTGATAATGCCAAAGGGGGAAAGTAAGTTCTTTTGGGGATAGGGAATGTCTCTTAGTATATGTTCATAAAACATCATGTAAGTGCATAGTGCTAACAGAGCAACTAATGCATTCTTACACAAAGAATATTTTTTGACTGTGTTAACACTCCTTGAAGAGTAAGGCCAGAGATAAGCCAGTGCACAAAAGTATGACACTGGAGATTCTGGACTCCTCCGAGAGCTTCTTTGTCAAACAATATGTTCAGCTCACGGTAAGAACTTAGCCAGAGATTTCATCTTCTCCGATGTGCTGCCCCAGCTGTTGGTGTAAAACTAGATGTCTCTGAGGATGAGCATACTCTGAGGCTGAGCAGATGTTCATGAACAGGGTGCTGCTTAAACAGACGTAGTCATTACAGAAAAGACTAGACCATTTTCCCTGGTAATTGCTATTGTCAGGGCAATATCATCTGGCTTATTGACTGGCTTATTCCCTGATTATTAAAAATGGAGGTCATAGAAGATCTTGTCTGTATTTAAAGGGCAAAAACAATATCCTATTTTTTTCAAATATTCTTTCCCAAGGAACACAAGCTGCCTTCTCTCCTACACATATCTGGTAGAACTACTGTATTTCCACATATACAAAGTCTATAAAAATCAGGGAGGAAAAAAGACCCCCAAAAAATCTGTATTGAAGTAAATCTATTACTTTTCAGGTAGAGGGTCAAGTATTCTCAATGAAGTCCTACAGTAATTAAAATAAGAGTCACGGGTTCTGTATTAAGCCAAATACACATTAACTATGTTACCAGGTTGTGTATGTCCTGGGATATGAAGCAATATAGAAGATCAATAATATTGTTTCTTACAGTGTTGTAACTTTATACAGGCATATAACCAATTTACAATTTGATTTAAACAAATATACAGAAAAAATTGTATGAAAATAGTTCTGATTCAAAATTGGCACCACGGTGTGACTTTATAAAGATAGCCTTACTTTAAAATTCTTCCTGAATTAAGGAAATTAAACAGTGTCTCCCATCCCACCCCTGCAATTCAGCTCTAATTATCTAGAGGGCTGAAAATGGTATGCAGTGGATTTTAATATTAATTTCCTGAAGACGTTTGCTGTAATTATGCTGACATTGTTGCCTTCTTTTGTCTTTCCCAGGACACCATTGAAAACTAATCTGTGGCCCATTCTCAGTTATACAGAGCATTTTAATAAATACAGATATAGCAGTTATGGAACAGCATGGTCTTTGTTCACTGTGTCAGAACACGTTTGCCAGAATCTGCTTTGGGTAAACAAAGGTGACCTGATCTTAGAACAAGCCCTGAACACCACAAATCCCACAACTCATCAAAAAGTTACTCTAAAGGGAAAGATGTGCACTTATGGTACAAAGAAAATATCATAATATTACTAATATTTTCAGAGATTTTCATAAAGAAGTCAAATATATTTTGAATATATTCCTTCTTTGTAAAGAATAGTTTTATTTTTTTAGCAGCAACATATGTCGTGGCTTTGGAATTAATGTACTGCATACAGACAAAAGCACCCTTTCAAGTCCTGCTAATACATCCTAAACTACCAACTAGGGCTAACTTCTTCAGCATTCTTGTTGGATGTTCAGGAATATTGCCCACAAGAGAGACTTCACAAAAATTCAGAAAAAAAATGGCATTTTGGATGTATAAGTAGGGGCATAGCGAGCAGATCAAGGGACGTGATCGTCCCACTCTATTCGACATTGGTGAGGCCTCATCTGGAGTACAGTTTTGGGCCCCACACTACAAGAAGGATGTGGATAAATTGGAGAGAGTCCAGCGAAGGGCAACAAAAATGATTAGGGGTCTGGAACACATGACTTATGAGGAGAGGCTGAGGGAACTGGGATTGTTTAGTCTGCAGAAGAGAAGAATGAGGGGGGATTTGATAGCTGCTTTCAACTACCTGAGAGGTGGTTCCAGAGAGGATGGTTCTAGAGCATTCTCAGTGGTAGAAGAGGACAGGACAAGGAGTAATGGTCTCAAGTTGCAGTGGGGGAGGTTTAGGTTGTATGTTATGAAAAACTTTTTCACTAGGAGGGTGGTGAAACACTGGAATGCATTACCTAGGGAGTTGGTAGAATCTCCTTCCTTAGAAGTTTTTAAGGTCAGGCTTGACAAAGCCCTGGCTGGGATGATTTAATTGGGGATTGGTCCTGCTTTGAGCAGGGGGTTGGACTAGATGACCTCCTGAGGTCCCTTCCAACCCTGGTATTCTATGAATTCAGAAAGAATTTGATTGCAAAGTGTGCAGAGAGCACATGCCAGTCAAGCTGTAGTCTACGAGTGACATCTGCAGCATGTCCAATATTCTTTGTATAAAATTTTAACAGGGATTCAGAAATACACTGAAAAGTGTCTGCTAAAAGCTCCCAAGACAGCTCTCTCTTGATGGCGGCTACCATTTTTGTATTGGGTTGTTATAATTTAAACATTATAAAAAATAAAAGTTGCTCTGTAAAAATAAATAGCACTGTATCAACCATTTAAGTAAGAGTAGTCAAAGGAAAAACATTTTAAAAGTGCTTTGTAATTCTTGTTTGAACATCTTTAAGGTGTTTGTGACAGAGGGAAATATATTTAAAAGAATGCAACGTTCAGAATCGAAAAAAGGAACCATATGCTAAACAATTTTTTTTCCATTTATCAGAGATGAAATCCAATTACTTTGTTTTTAGAAAGGAAATCCCTTGGATATCACAGATGACACCTCTTGTCCTACATCTAGGTCAGCGATCAGCAACCTTTGGCATGCAGCGCGTCAGGGAAATCCGCTGGCGGGCCGGGACGGTTTGTTTACCTGCAGCATCTGCAGGTTCGGCCGATTGCAGCTCCCTCTGGTCGCGGTTCGCCGCTCCAGGCCAATGGGGGCTGCGGAAAGCGGCGTGGGCCGAAGGATGCGCTACCATCCCAGCCTGCCAGTGGATTTCCCTGACGGGCCGCGTGCTAAAGACTGCCAATCCCTGGTCTAGGTAAAGGTGAACTAAAAGCATTTTAACTGACAAAACCTGAGCTCAGGTTTGTTCTCTTCCATCACTAACATTCAAGACTCTATCTGCATTACAAGTTTTGCCATCTGTAAACGCAACACTAAACCAAGTTACAAGATGGTCAAGGCATGCCATAGTTAAGCGTGGCACTTAAACACTGTAAAATCTGTAGTGGAGATGGAGCCTAGAGCATTGCAGGAACAGCATTCTTCACATATTTACTCGAGTGTTTTCCTACAGCTCTATTTGAGCTAAAGACATTGGGCCAAATTCTGCTCTAAGTTACAGAAGCACAACCAATGAAGCAAAGTCTGCCACTATCAGTGTATTCAGTGACAGACATGTTTCAACAGTACTTTGGAACTCTGATGCCCCACCCGTGCTATTGTATATAAAACATGCCTGGAACAACTACGTTTACAGGTGACTGACACTAGTGATGTTTCTCTGACCAACGTTGCCAGGAAATTTTTCTGAAAGCTTTATTATAATACTTGCTAGAGGATAGCACTGTTTGGTTAATACAGGTCACAGAAAGCGGAAAAAGCCCAAACCTTGCCCACACTGGCCAAGGAAACTAAGCTAGAATGCTACAAGCAGTAATCATTGTTTAAACATAATATTTGCAGAACCTCAACGTTAGGTCACAATCTGCTACATGTGGACCCCTAAACTTGTACAGATTCTAATTAAATCAATAGGGTTCTTCATGGACTCAGCAGTCCATTTATACGGATTAGATTGCATAGTGTGGACTAGACCTAATTGGTGCCTTCTAATTACCAATAATATTTTTCAAATCTTGCAAAAATTCAGGTATGAATCACAAAATCTGCCAACTAAACATGCAAGCACACTAATGACACGTGCTCGGCAAGGACACCCAACTAGATAACAGTAGCAAGCAGATTCGAGAACCATACATTCACTAAAGAGTGAAGTATTGGGGGGCTTTGCAAGTATTCACTATGCCAAATAACACATTCATTTTTAAGTGCTCTTCAGTCAGTTACCAATTCTAAAACTCTTCCATTTGGTGGTGATAACAAGGAGGGATGAGGAACAATATGCAAGTGCAATTTGATCAGGGTCCGCTATGCGATTCGACTAGCTGGTGTCAAACGTAAATATAAGTCTGACAAACCAGCAAATGGAGAGCACAAACAAATATGTTAATCTGAGTTAGTTTCATTTTACGAAATAAGTTAAGGGGAGAAGTATACAGCAGTTAAAGTAAATTTTAAAACAAATATCAGAAAGTTATTTCTTGTTGGAGACTAATGCATTTGTGGAGTAACTTATTAAGCAAAGTTGTCAAGACAAAAAAAACAGGATGGTCTTTGAAGATATATTAATAAGGATATATAATCTTGCAGAAGATGAAGTACCAAAAAGGGACAAGTGGATTTCACTCATTCTCCAAATTTTTTTTAAAAAGGTATATTCCTCTGCTAAAACTGAACACATTAAGACACAATCATAATGTTATTATATACATACATTTCACTTTTCTCTAACCATATTAATTGTTCAATAAGTCTTTTGGCTTTACCTCCCAAAGTGCTTTGAAATCCTTCTGCTCAATTCGAAGGAGCTCACTGTATTCCCTGGTAACAATAGTAGCATGGCGAGGGGTGTTATCCAGAATTGACTCTCCAAAAGCGGTTCCTATTCCCAAGGTACATATTGTTACAGCATCCTTTGAATCAAAAATAAAAAGGACATGTATTAAATTCCTGGCTTTTGAAGGGGTCTGTAGTTTCATATCACTTATCAGCTGATTATGCTACACAGCACAGCCATAGATTCTTAATTAATTTTCTAGGATAAGCATTTTAACATTTGGATGAGAGGATATGGCTGGGTTGGTCCAGTGGCGCAGAAAGCCTTGATTTCAGAATGCGCTTAGGATTCTGTTTTCCCTGCTCACTAGCTGGTTCAGATCTGCCTTGCTGTAAAGTACAGAGAACAGGAATCACCACCACCTTTGGAAGAAAAAGTCATGATCTCTGGTCATGTATCCCTTTACACAGATGTGATGAGGAGTGTGACGTTAACCATATTTCTATGAAGAATATGGGGTGTATGATAGGAATATGGCATAACCAAGTTATACTTTTTACAGGATGGCTCATGTAAGATATTATTGGAAAGATTATGATTTACTGAATATGATTATCCAATTTGTATGCATGTATCATTTCTGTATCTAGAGTTAGGAATATTGACTATGTAACAATTACAACTGTGTGTGTACTTGGGGGGAACACCCACCAGACAGCAGGCAAACACTCTGAATGACCCATTAGGAAGAAACAATAAGACTGTGAAGATACTAATCTCTCTCCTTCCTGGGAGATGTAGCTGTGACACTACCAGGTCAGGTGATAAGATCACCTGATACAAAATACCACCTTGGACACTGCTGGTACTTTTCCTCTGTACAGGAGTGGGGATCAAACAAAGGATTCCTGCCTGAGGTAAATCCTTTTTAAGGGCTGGGGAGCAGCTTGATCTCGACACTCCTCCATTGCCTACTCAAGAAGAAGGACTGCTGAAAGAACCTGAAGGGACAAAGGAACTAACCTGAAGGGAAAGGAAGGGGCGAGTCTAAAGTGAGACAGGGTAAGAAGAAATAACTGGAACTCTGAGCTACAGAAACTCTGCATCCTGCCTAATTCAACATTTAGGGTGAGAAATTACATCTTGTAACCTGTTTCTTTAGTGAATCAAGCTTAGTTTGCATGTTTTGCTTTATTTGCTTAGTAATCTGCTTTATCCCTTATAATCACTTAAAATCTGTCTTTTGTAGTTAATAAACTTATTTCTTGTTTATACCATAACCCAGTTTGTGCAATTCATATCTGGGGGTGGGGGGCCAAGAAGCTGTGCATAGCTCTCTTCACATTGAGGGAGAGGGTGAATTTTTATGAGCTTGCGCTGTGCAGATTTTTCTATACAGCACAAGACAATAGACCATTGAGTCTACACTCCAAGGGAGGTGGGCACCTGAGTGCATGGGGCAAGCACCATGCTTGTTACACTTGAGCAAAGTATATGAGATCTTTGCCTACTTTTCCTATGAAATATCAAAACTATCTCCTCAAGCCATCTTTCTTTGGAAAATATGATTATGCACGTGACACATGCCCTTTGCTGGATCCTATGTTAACTATGTAAGTAGCTCAATTGGTGTGGCATGTAAATACTTTAATTGGAAACTAGAAGAGAAGTAGCGCTTCTAACAAACATATGATTATCTCCCAAACCAAATTACCTTTCCTCGTATAAAGAGTATTTCCCTAACAGTTTTTTCACAATGACCATACATCGTTGAACTGCTATTCTAATTTGGAAAATCATTGCCACCTTAGCCCTTACAGATAAGCCAGTAGCTTGGTAAGAGCTTCTTTTCTTAGCAGTTTAAATGTATTCTTATGTGGCTGATACTACAGGAATGTTTCTTCATAATACTGATTCTTCTGGTTCATTTATATCCTTTAGTTTCTCTGATTATATAAGGGAACTTGGCTTGAAGTAAACTGAACTACCTTAAATAGTCAGCAAACTATGGTGTTTTTAACACATCACCTTTAAAAATACTTATTTGTACATTTGTCAGAATGATACATAGCATCCAAAGGGGATAGATATAGGATGGGGAAATAATCCAGTTTTTTTAAACTGAAACAACCAAATCATCTTTCTATCATAGATTCAAAACACTAAATAAACTTAACTTTCTAATAAAAAAATACCCTCTTCTGCCCCCTTCAAAATCCTTTTTCTCTTTCTCATTCTCTCTCCTTCTGTGAGATTGCTCCCAGAGAAAGACACTACTCCATATGAATGAGGGTGGCAGAATTTGGACCTTAGGAAATAAGTAATTTCCTTTTGCACACTACAGTCTGCCATGTTTGAAAAAGAATGTTTCAGAAGAAATGGAGGAGCATACATTATGGATGTCTGGTGTTGGAGGGCTTAAATTTGTGATTCTGATCAGTTCCATTGGATGTACTACAGCTCTCTTATAACTGAGAATTTTTGAGACAACATCTTTCATCACCTGAATCTTAAACCTGCCACTGAATTGCAGTGAACCTAAGTACGTAGTCTGTGACCTGAAATCTCTATGATTTCAGTGTGTGCAAAGAACACACAGCAATGGGAACAAAGTCCTTAATGCTTCTTCCTTTTAAATAACTATGTGAACCTTGGCTGGTACCTGGTAGATAGAACCTCCTGCTGCTTCTGGGATTTTAGAGGGATAGAGCAGCCTGAGCTTCTAGCTGTCAGCAATCCTCAAGATAGTCTACGTGAAAAGCAGAAGATCCTTGAGTGTAATGTTAACAAGCCTAATAGGAAGCGTTCCTAGGGGGTGGGAGAAATATCAACAGAGAGCAGAGGGAAAAATGGGACTCTGAAGCCCTGAAGAAGCAAGATCGGCTTGCTCCCTAACTGGCTCAGAGAACCCACCTCTCCTGTAGCAAAATGGTGGCTAGAAAAAAGCTGAAAGAACTGTCACTTGACAGAATCCTGGACTTTTCTTTTATGAAAACATGATTCCTCAGGCTCCTTGACCTGAAAACCTATGGTGTTAATTTATTTCTTAGGTTGAACAGCTGCCTCATCAAAAGGTCTCTTAGAAAGTGACCCCTTGACAAACACATGTCCCTGTCTATCCTTCATCTATTCTGGTTTTAACAAGTCTTTCCTTTAATTGCTAAACCCCCCAAAATGTGGAGAGGTTTTTTTTCTATTTTTGAGGGGTAAAGAGTCAGTAATAGATGTAAATGTTGCTCATAATCTGTCTATTTGGAAAGTTTCTATTTCTTCCATTCCATTAATTTATTTCTGCAGTAAGGACAAAACAGAAGCCATTTACTGAATTTAATAAATAAAGCTGAGAGTATCAGAGTCCTTGAGAACAAAATCAGCCTGGAAAATAAAGGCATTTCTTTGTACCCCCATTTAAGTGCATTGTTTGATAATGGTTGGATAGTTACAGGATGTCACCTCTAAAAACATCATACAAAGCTTTTTCCAAGGAGAAACTTTGTCTCTGGGTATAATGGGACTCCCGTGTAACCACTATCTATATAATCTTATATGCTCTCTCCCATACACCTGGCCCCCCACTGCCCCCCCACAACTGCTCACAGTTGCCTTCCTGGAAAGTTTATTACCAACAGTTGTTAAATTTTTCCTAGATCCTTAATTCTTTTCCAAGACTATATTTATTTTATTTTTCTGACCATATAATTTTATATGGAAATATCTGTACAAAAGCAATTTGCCATGGTTCAGGGAACTGGACTATTATGGATATTTGTCTTTGTAATGCGATTACAGAACCACTTACTTGGTCTTAATAACATTTGCCTATTATCACGTATTAGACGCATGAAAGGAAAACAATGCAATTTTAAGCACAGAGAATGATGCTGAAATATGCTTATGAATCTCCCCTGGTTGATGAGCTATGGGCAAGAAGTAGGTACATTGCCAGAAATTACTGATTATATTTTGTGGCCATTTCAAGAATCCTAAATTTTAGAATTAAATCAAACCATGTTACTAATGTTATATCAAGTAAAATGAGTTTACATGCATCCGATGAAGTGGGTATTCACCCATGAAAGCTTATGCTCCAATACGTCTGTTAGTCTATAAGGTGCCACAGGACTCTCTGCTGCTTTTACATTTTCTATGTCTTTTTTGTGTGTTTTCACTGTAAACTACAACATGTGCATGTTTTTAATCAGACAGTTGGTTGATTTGGGGTCTTCATTTCTAGTACTCTGCTTTTGTTTGGCTCCAGTAATGTCATTTATTTCAGAACTATCCCAGGGGACTGGACGGTTAAGGAGACTGGACTATGGATCTTTTCAGTTCTAAGGCCCTGATCTTACAATGAGATCCATGTGAGCGGATTCCTGTGCTCGTGTGGAATCTCACCCACTGAAGTGGATTTCACTGCAGAATGCGGACCACAGTTATTAATCTGAATCCATTCCCAGTTGTTCTGGACTTGTTACCTTAAAATGCCTGATCTGTGTAAAATCAGTTTACAGTTCTAGTCCAATGTCTAATGGACTAAACCACTGGCAGATTTACTGGCAGTCTCAGCCGAAAGGCCAAGAATTGATTTGGCTTACAGAATGTACTGCCATCAGACCTTGAAAGACAGACAAATACATTATACATACAAGAGGCTATAAGTCCATTATTATTGAAAGGTGTCTTTGTTGAGAAAAAAGTTGCAGTCAAATATTCCTTCTGCTCACAGCAGCCTATAAAGGACAGAAGCTTCATAGACAAGAATTGCCTTTTCTCTCCTAGTTACCTTCTGATCACCCCTGCCATTTTTAAAGGATCTCATTGTGACAGGTTGCCCCCTTTAAGGTGCCACCTGATGTACTGGGATACCACTGAGACCACCTGTTCTGCCAGCCTGGGCCCCCTTCTAGGGCACATACCCCTGTGCTCCCTAGAGTGGAATTTATCCCCTGTCAGGCGTGGGCTCACAACTGACAGCCAGAACAGACCCTTTGCTGGTAAGCTTTGAACCCTCCTCTCTCCTTGAATTGGGTTTGCCTCCAGTTAGAGTCCAGGGAATCTGCACCCACCACAGCAGTCTCTAGGATTCTAACATCTTTTTTCTTTGGGCTTTCTGCTAGGACACATTTTTCTATGCATTTTAGAGTGAGTTCTGTTCCTTGCTTTACTGCCACTTCTTGGCAGCCGGCAACCTGGACAGACTCCCTACCGTCAGGCAAAACACTCTCTACCGTCAGGCAAAACACTCCCATCCCCTGAGGGGATAGCCACCAGACAGTAACTGGTTTTACTCACCTCCATTCCTTCATAGCAAACTGCTTTGCAGGGCTGAAGAGGAATTAAAGAGAGACTCTCCCATTTCCTGTAGTTTTGTTCTTCCCCTCTGAGGCTTCAGCACAAGATTCTTTCTTGCTGCTGACAGAGCTCTGGACAGCCTGAGCCACATTCAAAAAATCATTACCCAAAAGAATTAGTGTAGGATTATGAGGAACCACAGCAACGGATAATTCAGCTTGCAGATCCGCAGTTTCCATGTGCACTTTAGCCAAAGGCTCAAGGATTTTGTGACCTCCTACTAACAAAAGTTCTGCCAGCTGTCCTGGCAGTATGTCTTTCTCCTGAACCAGGTCTCTCCTGACCACAGAAATTTCTGAACCAGTATCTCTCCATCCAGGGAATTCTCTGCCATTTACTCTAAAGGCTGTCAGGTGCTTACTGCCTGGCTGTGCAATGTCAATCTTTTAAAAACCCTGTATGATAAGTGGCAATTGCCTGAGGTGCCTCTGTGCTCTGGAAAAACAACGAGTCTGGTGGCACCTTAAGACTAACAGATTTATTTGGGCATAAGCTTTCGTGGGTAAAAAACCCACTTCTTCAGATGCAGACTGAAAATTACAGATACAGGTATAAATATATATAGGCACATGAAGAGAAGGGAGCTACCTTACAAGTGGAGAACCAATGCCGAAGGTCAATTTAGTCAGGGTGGATGTAGTCCACTCCCAATAATTGATGAGGAGGTTGCCTTCTTTGTCCCCATATCTACTCTAGTAACACCTTCAGAGGCTTATTCACTTGCACATCTACTAATGTGATATAGGCCATCATGTGCCAGCAATGCACCTCTGCCACATACACTGGTCAAACCGGACAGTCTTTATGTAAAAGGATAAATGGACACAAATCAGACATCAGGCATGCTAACATAAAAAGCCAGTAGGACAGAGGTGGGCGAACTACGGCTTGTGAGCCACATCCGGCAGGAAGAAGTAAACCTAAACCATCCCTGACAGGTATATGTCCAACCTGTTCTTAAAAACCTTCAGTGATGGGGATTCCACAAGCTCCCTTTGAAGTCCATTCCGAAGCTTAACTACCCTTATAGTCAAAAAATTTTTCCTGTTATCTAACCTGAATTTTCCTGTCTTAAATCCATTACTTCTTGTCCTACTTTCAGTGGACATGGAGAACCATTGATCACTGTCCTCTTTATAACAGCCCTTAACATACTTGAAGACTCCCCTTCTGATAGTCTTAGACTTAAGTTTGAAGACTAAACATGCCTAGCTTTTTGTTTTTTTAAAAAAACACCCTTTCCTCATAGGTCAGGTTTTCTAAACCTTTTATCATTTTTGTTGCTATTCTCCGCACTCTTTTCAGTTTATCCACATCTTTCCTACAGTGTGGGGCCCAGAACTGTACACTGTACTTCACCTAAGGTCTCACTAGTGCTGGATAGGACAATTACCTTCCTTGTCTTACATACAACCCAGAATGGTATTAGCCATTTTCACAATACATCACATTGTGACTCTCATTCAATTTGTGACCCACTATAAACTCCAGATCCTTTTCAGCAGTACTACCACGCAGCCAACTATTCCCCACTTTGTAGCGGTGCATTTGATTTTTCCTTCCTAAGTGCTTTCCACTTTACTCTATTTAACTTCATCTGGTTGATTTCAGACCAATTCTCCAATTCATCCAGGTCATTTTGAATTCTAATCCTGTCCTCCAAAGTCCTTGTAACTTCTCCCATCTTGGTGTCATCTGCAAATTTTCTATGCATACTCTCCATTCCATTATCCAAGTCATGAATGAATATATTGAATAGTGCTGGATCCATGACTGTGGAACCCCACTAGATACAGCCTCCCAGTTTGACAGAGAACGACTGAGCACTACTCTTTGAGTACAGTCTCTCATCCTGTTGTGCACTCACATTATAGTAATTTCATCTAGACCACATTTCCATAGTTTGCTTTGAGAATGTCATGTGGGACTGTGTCAAAGGCCTTGCTAATATCAAGACATATCATCTACTGCTTCCTCCTATTCACTAAGCCAGCGACCCTGTGAAAGAAGGAAATTAGGTAGAAAATTATTATTTTCTAGGTGCTTATGATCGATGTGCCTCCCCGACTTTGGTCTGCCAAGCCCCACCCCTCGTCATTTAAATCCCACCTGTAAATTCACTTATCTGAAGCCTACAATAAGCAATTGAGTTTTTTCACTATTTTTAACTTGATCCATGTTATCTGCATATGGTCTTTAAAATCCCACCAAAATGCATACAAGCCTTAACTTAGTAACTGTGGCTCAGTCTTGCATTCTGATGCCTGCCTGCCCCTGGACTGCGGCAGGATCAGGGCCTACGTGACTCTTTTGCGGATATCTAGTCCTTCACTGCCCCATTTCCTCCATTGTCTCTTGTCCAAATTAAAATTGTAAGCATTTGTGGGAAGAGATAGTGCGTCCAATTCTGTGTTCACTGAAGTCAATGACAAAGCTCAATGGTGCAGGATCAGGCTGGCCTAGTGTCTTTTGATGTCTGCTGTTATGAGTCTAGCACACTTTGTGGCAATAAAAAACAAAATAATAATAAAGATGATCCTAAATGGCTGCTTAGAGGCCTTCTCTTATCAAAAACTTACTCACAGCTTCATTTTGAGGCATTACAGTTGTGACACTTGAAAAGCTGCCTATTTTCAAAGGGGAGTTAACAAATTTATAGTATGTGGAGGTTTCTTGTGTGTTTCTACAGCACCCAGCTAAATAGGGCCTTGGGGTGCTATCACAGTACAAATTAAAAACACTGTAGGAAAAACCCATTTACAAAACCCATTTACAATAGTGAGTAAGGACCTTATTCTACCAAACTGATAACAGGGCAAGGAGACTGTTTCTCTGGAGGAGTCTTCACTGAGTTCCATGTACAAATCCCACATACAAGTGTTATCAGGTTAGGTGCAACTAACTAACCCATAAAAGAAGGGAATAAATGGAGTAGGGACAGGGCAAGAAAATCCACTGAAAATTCTTCCGTGCCTTCCAGTGTGATACTTTTATCACTAAAACATAGACCACGTCTTCTTCCATTTCTTACACATTGCTGAACACAGAGTCAACACTTACACAATTTGTATGGAAATGCCCATACACCTCTCCAAATTTACTGGACATGTAATTCTGTCACTTTTCTGCATTATAATTGTCTTGCCCCATTTCAATAGCAAGTGAAATTATTGCAGAAATAGAGAGCAGCTAGCATCTTTCTCTGTGTCACAGGGACAGAATTACTATTAACAGAGAAATCTATTCTGGTTAAAACTCAAAAAATGAACAGATTAAATAGCTGGATGAGATTTTTAAACTAGTCATTTTGGTATGAAATATTCCAGGTTCCCTCAGAAGCTAATTTCTCTTGTTTCTTATGTATTCTAGCACTGCCCTCTTGTGATATACTATAGTTCTGCACATATTAAGATAGCTTAATATTATCCCAATGCAGGTAAAACAAGATGTTTTACCTGTCAAATCCTAAATTTGTGTTTTCCCTGTTATCTCTAACATCTAAATCAATGTGGGAAATATCTTGTTTTAATAGAACAGAAAAGAATCAGGAATTTCAACACCATACAGTTGCGTTCCGTCTTGCTGATAGTAGTTAACATCATGAACACCTACTACAAAAGAAACACGGAGCCTGTTCAGGTGTTAACAAATAAGTAAAAAGAAGAACCGATTATCCCATTTTAAATTAAAATTGTTGATTTGCCATGTTTGAGTCTATGCTGATATCTTTTTCCAATGAGATTACAAGTTTGGTTGTTAAAAGAGAATTATGTTGATGTAGTGTACTTAGACTTCTGTAAGGTGTTTGACTTGGTACCACACAAATTTTTGATTAAAAAACTAGAATATAATGTTAACCTGGCACATACTAAACAATTAAAAACTAACTGATGGGTCTCAAAAGTAATTGTTAATTGGGGAATCATCCTCCAACAGGTGTTTTTCTGAGGGGTCCTACAGGAACTGGTTCTTAGCCCTATGTTATTTAACAATTTTATTAACATCCTGGAAGAAAACATAAATCGCCACTGATAATGTTTGTAGATGATAGAAAAATTGGGGGAATAGTACATAATGAAGAGGACAGATCACTCATATAGAGAAATCCAGATCACTTAGTAAACTGGGTGCAAGCAAACATTTAATGCAGCTAAATGTAAATGCATACATTTAGGAACAAAGAATGTAGGCCATGCTTACGGGATGGGGGACTCTATTGTGAGAAGCAGTTACACTGAAAAAGATTTAGGGGCCCTGGTGGATAATCAGCTGAACAGGTTCTCCTAGTGCAACTTTTGGCCAAAAGTGCTAATGTGATCCTTGGATGCATAAGCAGGGGAATATTAAGCAGGAACAGGGAATTTTACCTCTGTATTTTGGCACTGTATTTGACACCGCTTCCCGCTGATCCCATCAGCCGGGAGCAGCGAACCACAGCCACTGGGAGCTGCGGGCGGATGTGCAAATGTAAAGCAACAGTCTAGTGGTCTGTCAGCGGATTATCCTGACAGGCTGCAGGTTGGCCACCACTGCCTTATAGTGTCAGAATTAAAGGAGCTCAATCTATTTAGCTTAACAAAGAGAAGGTTAAAGGTGACTAGATCACAGTCTATATGATCTACACAGGGAATCTACATGGGGAACAAATATTTAATAATGGGCTCTTCAATATAGCAGAGAAAGGTATAAACACGATCTAATGGCTGAAGGTTGAAGCTAGACAAATTCAGCCTGGAAAGACGACAAATTTTTAACAGTGCAAGTAATTACCCATTGCAATAATTTATCAAGGGTCATAGTGGATTCTCCATCACTGGCAATTTTTAAATCAAGACTGGATTTTTTTTCTGAAAGATACACTCTAGGAATTATTTGGGGCAATTTCTATGGTTTGTGTTATACCAAAGGTCAGAGTATATCAGTGATTTTCAACCTTTTTTCATTTATGGATACCTAAAAAGTTTCAAATAGTGGTGCAGACCCCTTTCGAAGTCTTAGATAGTCTGCAGACCACAGGCTGAAGACTACTGAACTAGATGATCACAATGGTCTCTTGAGCATGGCATCTATGGATCTATAGTCTGTTAGTGATCTGGGATAATAAATGGCTTCTTGTTGTTTTTAAACTAAAAAACTTTCCAGTTCATGTTTAAAGGTAATAATCAGAAATGAGAAAAACATAATCCCAAATCATAAATGAATCATGTAAATTGACTAGTATCTGCCATTTGATTGTCTTGATAGGGGAAGCTAGTCAGCTAGAATGCACAGGAATATTACTAATATTAGATTTTAAAAATCCAGAATTTTTAAGGTGGTACCATCCTAAGTGGTAATGGCACTTAGAGATAAGATTGAGCCAGAACATTCAGGTTCCACATTTAAAGTGTGTCTGTATCTAAGATTCTGGTTCAGATCCATCTTTCAATATTTTACTGAGAGGATAAGACATTTTGTCCTCAATACTGGAGTAATCTCATCTTTTGGGAAGTATACACTGATCTTTTTTACCTGGGCATCCACTAGAGGTGAACGGAAAGGGGACTGCTAGGAGCACATCATCATTCTATATTGTGAGAATACTGCTGCCAACCGAGCCGTACAGCAACTTGCTCAAATTAGGCTAATTGTTCTCCCTTTCCGTCTATACTCGGTACAATTAAGAAGTTATTAAAAACAGTGAAACAACAAAAGCTGTTTCTATATTTGTCACTTTTATATTGAATATGGAAATGTTAGAGGCCTATTCCCATCCACTGCAGGTGAGATATACTCACTAAAGTTCACAGATGACCCAGTGCTCCAAGAGAAGGTGAACACCCCACCCTCCCAATATGCCATGGGGGGAAACCCTTACCAACCTCAGTTTTTATAATAAGTTGAATTCTGGGCACAGTAGCAAGAATCACCATAGTTAAAGTATCAATTTACATACTGGTGTCCAAGGAATTGTCAGGTGATTTTTCTTCTTGAACCCCAGCTATCATAGGCTTGTTTACACTAAAATTTTTACACTAGTGTAGCTACACTGATGTAGCTATATTGGTGCAAACTTCGAGAGTACATGACACATAGCTGCAAAAAGTGACCTGAACTGGTTTCAGACGGGTTTCAAACTGGGGAAGCCACACAGGCTCAAGGTACTTGTTACACTAGTGTAGTACCTCTATGTCAGTGTGTCATAAATATAAAGGGAAGGGTAAACCCCTTTAAAATCCCTCCTGGCCAGAGGAAAAATCCTCTCACCTGTAAAGGGTTAAGAAGCGAAAGGTAACCTCGCTGGCACCTGACCAAAATGACCAATGAGGAGACAAGATACTTTCAAAAGCTGGGAGGAGGGAGAGAAACAAAGGGTCTGTGTGTCTGTTGGTATGCTGCTTTGCCGGGGATAGAACAGGAATGGAGTCTTAGAACTTTTAGTAAGTAATCTAGCTAGGTATGTGTTAGATTATGATTTCTTTAAATGGCTGAGAAAAGAATTGTGCTGAATAGAATGACTATTTCTGTCTGTAACTTAAGGTTTTGCCTAAAGGGATTCTCTACGTTTTGAATCTAATTACCCTGTAAGGTATCTACCATCCTGATTTTACAGAGGTGATTTCTTTACTCCTATTTACTTCTATTTCTATTAAAAGTCTTCTTGTAAGAAAACTGAATGCTTTTTCATTGTTCTCAGATCCAAGGGTTTGGGTCTGTGGTCACCTATGCAAATTGGTGAGGATTTTTACCAAACCTTTCCCAGGAAGTGGGGTGCAAGGGTTGGGAGGATTTTGGGGAGAAAGACGTGTCCAAACTACGTTTCCCAGTAAACCCAGTTAGAGTTTGGTGGTGGCAGTGGTTATTCCAAGGACAAAGGATAAAATTAATTTGTACCTTGGGGAAGTTTTAACCTAAGCTGGTAAAAGTAAGCTTAGGAGGTTTTCATGCAGGTCCCCACATCTGTACCCTAGAGTTCAGAGTGGGGGAGGAACCTTGACACAGTGTAACTACAAAGAAACAACGAATTCAAAAAAAAAACCAGTACAAATAAGCTCTATATGTGGCTTTTTCCAGGATCTCCTCAGGCAGAGAATTCAATGTGTTGACTACACTCTGGGAGAAAAGGTCTCCTTTATGTGTTTAATATAAACTTTAGATTTTGCAATTTCCAGGAGTGCCAAGTTATTGAGAATTTACTAAGTTTACCTAGTGTTTTACTGCTTCTCCTCTCTCCATACCTTGCACATACATTATATCTTGGTGCCTGGTCTAGCACACCAGCAGTCCTAATACTCTGATGTTATTACAATAGCTTCCTCATCTTACAGTGAAGGCTGCAGTGTGCAATCAGTGTCAGAGACCAGACACAATGGTGGTCATGTCTAGCAGTTGGAGCTGGAGTCAGGACCAGTGGTTGGGGCTCGAATCAGTAGCCAGGAATCAGAGCCCATAGAGTCAGAGGTCAGATGCCAAAGCCTAGAATCAGAGCCCAAGTCAGAAGTCTGGAATCAGAGCTGAGGGTAGTGATGCCAGGTGTCTTATTTTCAACCAGAACACCCAGCCAAAAAGGGACCCTGGCAGCTCTGGTCAGCACAGCTGACCAGACCACTAAAAGTCCGGTTTGCTGCTGCAGACGGCTCCACGCGGCTCCCAGAATCGGCCGGCATGTCCCACTGGCTCCTAGGCCCAGGAGGGGTCAGGGGTCTCCATGAGCTGCCCCCACAGTTTCCATTAGCCACAGTTCCTGGCCAGTGGGAGCTGCGGAGCCGGGGCTCAAGGCAGTGCCTTTGCCTGGGGCAGCGCGCAGAGCCACCCTGGCCACTTCTGTGCCTAGAATCCAGTGGGACATGCCGGCCACTTCCAGGAGCCACGCGGAGCCACCCGCTGCAGCCAACCGGGAACTGCAGCCAATGGAAGCTGTGGGGGCGGAGCTTGTGGACAGGGGCAGAGTGCGGAGATCCCTGGCTGCCCTTGTGCCTAGGAGTCAGAGGGACATGTCACTGCTTCCCGCCGCCTAAGTGCCACCAAGAGCCCACACCCCAACCCCCTGCCCCAGCCCTGAGCTCCCTCCCCCACCCCAATCCTGAGCCTCCTCCCGCATCCAAACTCCCTCCCGGAGCCCGTACCCCAACTGCTGCCCCAGCCCTGAGCCCCCTCCCACTCCCACACCTCATTTTTGGCCCCAGCCCAGAGCCTGCACCCCAGTCCAGAGCCCGCATACCATCCCACACCCCAACTCCCTACCCCAGCCTGGAACCCTCTCCTGTACTCCAAACCCCTCATCCCTGGCTCCACCCTGGAGCCCACACCTCCAGACGGAGCCCTTGCCTCCTCCTGCACCCCAACCCCCTGCCCGGTGAAAATGAGCAAGAGAGCAAGGGTGGGGGGAGAGTGAGCGACAGGGAAGGGAGGGAGATGGAGTGAGCAGGGGGCAGGGCCTCAGGGCAGGGAAAGGGTGTTTGGTTTTCTGCAAATCAGAAAATTGGCAATCCTAGCTGAGCGTTAGGACCAGGTTACCTGGAGCAAGGTAAAGCAGGGGCAATGCTAGGGCCAAGGCAGGAGCAGGGCTGAGACAAACCTAAATCATGGCTGGAATAAAGCAGAAACAAGGCTGTGAGCAAGCAGACGAGGAAGCTAGCACAGCCATGGGCAAATAGTTCGAGCAGCCACTAAACTGCTGCTAGGCTTAAGAGCTGGTCTGCTGACTCTTCCAACCAATCAGGCAGCTTACTACAGGCCAGCTGTGCTCATTAGCGTGCAGCTCTGCAGGCTTTGCTTCCTGACAGTCAGGATTAACAAACTGCAATGGCTGTGGCTTCAGTTTAAACCTCTTAAGTAAAGGACTAAAATAAACATTTTCCACGGAATTCAATTCAAAAGTTAGACCTTGAGCTGCACTTCATGCAAACCCACAATATGACAGACTGTGGTGATTCCTATTTTACATCCAGATCCTCTTTCAGATTATTAAATTTCAGTTCCCCTAAATCAAGAACACGGGTTGCCTCCTACAGGAGCAGAGAGACAAAAAGTAAACTTAAACAGAAGAAAACGCGGACAACACCAGCATGCTTATGACGGACAAAAGAGCAAACGATTGACACTATGCAGACCATTGTCATCTAGCCCTATATGTAGTTCACAGTATGTCTTTGTGCCATGCAACTGGGTTGTTTTAAAGAACAGTTGTATTTTACCTGGTAGTTGCTTGTATCCGAAACTTTAACATCCAGTGATCCTGCCAAAACAGTATACCAATTTGTTCCAATATCACCCTGACGAAATACTGGAAAGATGAAATATTGTAAATAAACACTCTTATTGTAAGCCTATCTAACAATGCTGACAAACATCACTTTCACGTTGCTGTATTACTGTACTGACTGCAAGCACCATAGAATTCGCCAGACCCCATCTGATTATTTATCTATCTGCTAAGATACCCAGTGAAACTGAAGCATAGCATTTTTAGGGTATCCATACACAGAATCTCAGTACAAATGGAAATAGATAGCAATGTTTCAGGCCACCTTTCTTGTTTGCTTTGCCTTTTCCTGCTATCCTAGTTAATAAAAAGGTTCTCTGAACTTGCGTTTACCACGGTGCCTCTGAAATTTGAAATATTTCTTGATTTCCTCGGCAGTCACGCCTTTATAAAAAGAATTTTAATATAAAGGTTAATAAATGATTAACAGATGTTTAATAAATAGTTAATCAATTTTTTTAGATAGTTATACAGTCCAACAGATCAGTAGGTTGCTTATAACCATGGCTTATAATAATTTATAACACATTCTATTTATATCTGTAATATGCTTATAACACCTACTGATCATTTGCTAACCCTTTATTAACCATTCCTAAATGGAACTTTATACTATAGTGAGATCCATATCTCTTTGGTTTCTATTCTCTATTATTTTTCATGATGGGAATCAGAAAATAGTAGCAACATAAAGATATTTAGAAAATACCCTTATCAGGAGAAATACCAGGAGATAATTCACTTTTCTCTTTATGAGGATGATCCCTATAACTCTGTTTCAGAAAAGACGGTTAAAATATTTATCTACAATGCTACTTTTGTGGATTTCTCTTGTGCTTTAATAAAGTTTATGCTGAGAATCCACTTTATTTCATGTTATTTAATATTAAAGTAAAATATAGAGGATGTATGTATTATATTGACGGGTGCTTTAGAATGGGTCTAGTTCAGCGGTGGGAAAACTTTTTCTCCTGAGGGCCACATCAGGGTTCCGAAACCATATGGAGGGCTGGGTAGGGAAGACTGTGCCTCCCCAAACAGCATGGCCCCCACCCCCTATTCGCCCCCTCCCCCTTACCATGTGCTCAGAGCAGCAGAACTGCCAGCTGCGCCACCCGGCTGGAGCCAACCACGCCGCTGCACTGCCCGGCAGGAGCTCGCAGCCCCGCCGCCCAGAGCGCTGGCGGCATGGCGAGCTGAGGCTGCGGAGAAGGGGGGGCAGCAGGGGAGGGGCCAGGGGCTAGCCTCCCCGACCAGGAGCTCAAGGGCCAGGCAGGACAATCCCACAGGCCGGACGTGGCCCGTGGGCCATAGTTTGCCCACCTCTGGTCTAGATACATTAACTAGATGTATACCAAAAACAAAAAACAATAAATCCATTTTATGACTGTAAGAGACCAAGCAAAGGCACACAAGCCTACAAAAGAAATAGATCAATGTTTGTGTGAATAATTTTTGTAGCACAGATCACCATTTTTGTGTTAATACCTACTTTAAATTGTGTTCATGCTGTGTACATAATATAAATCTATTGGATGTATTTCTCTGAAAATAATTTTAGACAAATAACTTGTCATTTTTACTGCTTGCTGTCTTTGTATTTTTGTGGCATCCTTTCTGTTCTAAAAGTCTGCGCAAGCTAATGCTGCATTGGCAACTTGCTGCAAGATTGAGGGCTTCTGTATTAACAAGGTGACTGCAGGTCACATACTTTCATCCATACATCTCAAAGCACTTTACAAAGGAGGCAAGCATCATTATCCTCAATTACAGACAGGGTAATGGAGACACCAGAAGGAGACATGACTTGCTCAAGGTCACCCAGCCAACCAGTGGCAGAGTCCTGGTCCAGTGTTCTATCCACTAGAGAACACTGCCTCCAGGGACTCAGAGTAGAACTGCATTATGTCACATAGCAGTTCAATCAACTCTGTCCCAGCAAGGTAGATTTCTTCAACAGGATTCCCCATATATACTGTTGCCTTATCTTTCCCTAGAAGGGAATCCTGGTCTAAACCTTGACTTACTAAAAGTCAAATATATTATGAAATAACAACTTACATGTGATTCCCTTTTCCAGATTTTCATAGTATCCACAGAGACATATCTGCTGGAGAAGGTTTGGATGAAATTTCTCAAAAGCTTTCACTTCTTTCAATCGGGTGAATATAATATCTACATCTTCACTGGAACGTTCCAATGGTCTGCATGAAGAAAAAAAGAATGGTGCATAAGGGCTTTATAAAGCTCATGCTCAAATAAATTGGTTAGTCTCTAAGGTGCCACAAGTACTCCTTTTCTTTTTGCGAATACAGACTAACACGGCTGTTACTCTGAAACCTGTCATTACAGAAACAGGTAATTGCCACCCACATACACCAAAACTAAGATTATTAGTTAAATTTTTTTTTAATATTTGTGAGCCCATTAAATGTGGGTTGTAGGTGCATCAACAACCTTGCAGACATTCCAAATAATCAAAATACCTAACCACTGTATCCAACTTTATTATTATCATCATAGTGCCTGACAACCTCAGTCACAACTGAATCCCCATTGTATCAAGCACAGTGAGGGAGGAACCCGTGACTGAGTATGTTCAGAAGGGAGTTTGAAAGACATTATGGAAATTGTCCACAACAACCCCCAGAGCAGTCAGGCCAAGCAAAAGGCGTGGTATGATAAAAATACTTGTAAATGCACTTTTGACATAGGAGATTTGGTCATGGTACTCAGCCCTGCAAAAAAGTTCAAAATGCAAAAATCCTGGGAGGGGCCCTTTAAAGTGGTGGAAGTGGTGATGGAGGACACTTATAAAGTTAAAAAGCCCCTTGATGATACTGTGCCCCAACTGGTACATGTAAACAGACTCAAGGCCTATCACCGTTGAGTGGCCAGGGTAAACATGATCTGTTGTGTCGAAGGGGAAACTGAGGCATACCCACTCACTGATTTGATGGCTGAATGCCAAGATGGGTCAACTTTGGAAAGTATGGAAATCTGTAGTGAGCTAACACCACTTGAAAAAGGGGAAGCGTTGTCAATGCTGCAAAGGTACAGTGAGGTATTTTCCAACAAACCCGGGAGGACACACTTGCTGTCCCACAGAATCCTCAAAAAAGGGGCTAAGCCCCCCCCCCGCCCCTTCCAGGCCATACAGGGCCACTGGCAAGGTGAAGGAGCAAATTCGGGAAGAGATACAAAGCACGTTGGACCTGTGGGTGATTAAGGAATCTGACCTGGGCTTTCCCTGTGGTCTTGGCCCCAAAAGGGATGGCACTGTAAGATTTTGTGTAGACTATAGGAAACTCCATGCTGTCACTGTAACAGATGCATACCCCATGCCAAGAATTGATGACATGCTGGAAGTGCTGAGCCAAGCCAAGTACCTCAGTACCTTGGATCGAACCAAAAGTTACTGGCAGATCCCTTCTGGAGAGGGAGGCACAACAAAAATCAGCTTTTATCACTGATATAGGGCTCTATGAATTTACGGTACTACCTTTTGGTTTGGTAAATACTGGTGCAACCAGAGACTGGTCAACAGAGGGTTAAATGAATTATAGGGCATACATAGATGACACTGCTGTATTCAGCAACACCTGGGGTGACCACAAGGAGCATCTGGGAGTTGTGCTATCAAAGCTCAAAGAAGCTTGGCTAACCATGCTCTTTTAGATTTTACTGGGCACTTCTAAATCTCCAACTCAGTTTTCTGCATACATATAGAAACACAAATGATTCCAAGAAATCCATCCCTCTGCTCCACCTCTTCTGTCCTTTTCTTTGTATAAGAAAAATAAAATGCTGTTGTATAAAAGCATGCAAGTTACGTAAGCTGGATACGAATCACTTCATTAAAAAAATAAAATAAACGAAAGTGCACCATCTCTAAACAGATACAGCCGAAATAAAAGGTATCCTGCAACTGGGAGTGAAAATAATTGGAGGTAGGGCAAGACTGTTGGGCTCAATGCCATCTTGTGCCAGTGAGTTCAAGAGAGAGCTTAGCAGGTTCAAAAAACAATTTGACATTTACATGGCTAATGTGAACAGCCATATTTACTTTACTAGAGCATTTTAAAATGAGGTTATAAAACTCTGTAATTCAGAGAATAAACCGACCACTAATGGAAGGCATTAAGAAGGACAATTATGGAAGATTCAGTACAAGGTTTCTTGCATCTTCTTGTGGAACTACTGAAACTGACCACTTTTAGAGTGGGATACTGCAATAGATGGACCACTGGTCTGATGTAGTATGGCCACTTTAATGTTTCTGTGAGATTATGTTGGAAATTCAGGTGCTCAAATTATTCTTCTACAAAGGGGTCTGGAAAATGTTAATCATTTTCAGTGCTCTTCAGGTCTACCCACTGAATCTAGTGCTTCCAAAAATCAGTTAATTTAACTTACCAAAATGCTAATTTTGCTAATTTCTTTTAAATACATGGAAATAGTTAAAAAGGGACAGAGTTTAGTTTAATTTATATATATATGTATTTGTTTCCCTCTTTCACTACAATGCAATGTTCACAGCCTAAGTGCTCTTCCTGCAAAGAGATTTCTGGTGTTCCTCTTTGGTCATTCAATGCTGGCACCAGTGCTTGCCCCAGTGAGGTATATAATACCACATCCCTCTCACTTTGTCTCACTGGCCCTCAATTTCTTATTAAACTGTGTCTGGGAGGGATTAAATCCTCTAAACTCATTTACACTCCAATTTACCTTTATTAATACATATGAGAGTAATAATTCTATGGTGTATACAGTTGCTTCTACATCATAGCATTATCCTCTTACCTACTACCATAGGTATATCCTCTTTCCTTCTTCAAACCACAGTCAATTACAACTGCTCCCTTTTAAATTCTTTCAAGCAAGGTTTTCACTCTCCCTATTTTTTTTTAATCTTTGCACTAGCTGCCAGTTATTAAGAAGTATTACTTCTCTTGTCAAAATGCTTTTAAGGATATTAGGAAGTGCAGCTTGAAAACAGAATTAAAATCCATTTATACTAGATCTCTACCTACACTATGCTGGCACTTGGAACACCAGCTCACTTCTTTCATTAACCCCAACATTAACAGCAAAGCTTGACAAGGACAGCAAAGCTTGACAAGGAAAGGGAAGACAGACAATGATCATAATTTTCAGCACAGCACACTTTTCCCAAAGAAGCCCTAAACTCTTCATGTCAAAGTCACTTTCTCAATTTTTAAAATAAATGTGTGTCATTTTGCCTCTAGTAGTTTGCTTCCTTACGTGTTGGAAACACTGGTAGGTTACACAGGCACAAAAAAAAATAAACACCAAATCAAAGCAAATGTGCTTAAAAAGTCAAATTAGTATTTCATTTTATTTTTTGCAGCATTCACTCAGTTCTACTTACAAACCAGAGGACAGTATCAGGGGGTTGGGAAAGCATAGTGCTGGGGAAAATTTACTTCAAAATATTTAATGCCTTGATCCCACAATTTGCTATATGTAAGTTGACTGTTGCATCCCTGGAGAGCCCCACTGAAGTGCAGTGGGCTCCATATGGGACCAGCAGACTGTCCGTTTACAACAAATAGCCTTAGTATTTTGTTGTTGTTTGATATCAAGGGACAAGACACAAGCAAGAAGGGTTTGCAGGTCATCTAGGTTTTTAAAAATTGCCTACCGTTGTTATCTGAGCACCTTTCATGAAAAGTAAGAACAAGAAACATCTTTCTTCCAGCCCTGATAGCAGAAACAAGCTTAACGCTTTGTTGGACTTTTTTAAAGACAAAGCGTGAGAATGCTCATTTGTTGAAAATGGTTGCCACAAGCCAAAGAGATGGGTTTTACATTTGGCTCAGAATGCAATGAGTGGGGGATCACTCTTATTCTGTCTGGCTCTGAATGCCATAGGCTTGGTCTAGTTCCAGTGAAAGTTCTCTCCTCCAACAAAGCTAGTGTTCACCTGTTGCGTCCTAAGGTCATCATACTATACCTCACGGAAGGAGGAGAACTCTGAGGCAGCGATGGTCAGTACCTGTTCAATCTTCTTTTTGATAAGACAAACAAACTGAGTTCTTTAAGTCTCAAGGCATTTCCTTCAGCCTCAGATCATTTTTGTAGATCTTTTCTTCACCTTCTCCAGTTTTTCCAACATCCTTTTTAAAATATGGACACGAGAACTGTATGCAGAATTCCAGTATCAGTCTCACCAGTGCTGTTCAGAGAGGTAAAGTCACCTCTCTGCTCCTGTTCACTACTCCCATTTATATATCCAAAGATCACATTCACTCTTTTTGACACAGCTAAGGACTGGGAGCTGATGTCAAGCTCATGTTATTCACCATGCCAGAGTCACTACTTTCCAGAATACAGTCCCCTATTCTGGGGGCAGTCTGCATGCATTGCTCCTAGATGTATTACTTTGGATGTGAGGGGTCTGCCTTAACTACACCCTCCTTTGTAACCGCACACAAATTTCTGTACAATGCCCATTCTACAGTGGGGCTTCTATAGCACTGAGGCAAGGGGAAGCATGGTGAGCTCCACCACAGCTTTAGTACATCTCTACAAATTTCAGTCCAATAATGACAATGGTAGTTTTACTTAAGCTAATTTTATTAAGCATTTATAAACTATAACAATAGCACTAGTTTTCGAAGGATGAATGATTTGACTTAATAGCAAACTGTAATGGAGCTAGTTAAGGGCCATACCTTCAATTACTTATTCCTTAAAACACCAGTGAAACTCAGGTTTGATTACACTGACTGCTTAAGTATTTTAACAAAGTAATCATCATGAAATTAAATATTAACAATCTATCTATTCTCTAAGTACAAGCTGCCTAGCAAGGAACAATGTCAATACAGTATAAAATAAATTAACTTCCTTTCTTAACGTATCTTATTAAGGGCTTGAAGATTTGATTTGATTTTAATAAATAAAGCAGGTTTTAATGTTAGATCTAACTAAGTACTATTGTAAAACTGTCTTTAGAAAGTTAATAATTGGTCCAGTAATTAGGAAAGAAAAACTAATAGCAGATGTAAGTCCAATCATGTTTAGCTCTATGCTTCAAGTGCAGGGCTCATTCATATCAATCTAAAAGGGAACACTGATAATTTAGTGTTGTGACACCAATGTTCTTCCATTGCTGAAGACAAAATATTCCCCCTGCTGTTGAAGCCATAGTGTTGTGAACTGATGACAGTAGTACTGTTGTAAGAAGATAAAAAAGAATTTCAGTGAAGGTTAAGAAGTAAATTGACACTGGATGCCTTTTTAAAAGATATACATGATAGCTCAAACAAAGGTTATGGACTTGATGCAAGAATTACTAAGTGGGGTTCTGTGGCCTGTGTTATGCAGGAGGTCAGACTAGGTCAGTGGCTCTCAACCTTTCCAGACTGCTGTACCCCTTTCAGGAGTCTGATTTGTCTTGCGTACGCCCCCACCCCACCCCCCAGTTACACCTCACTTAAAAACTACTTGCTTACAAAATCAGACATAAAAATGCCACAGCACACTATTACTGAAAAATTGCTTACTTTCGCATTTTACCACATAATTATAAAATAAATCAACTGGAATATAAATATTGTACTTACATTTCAGTATATAGTATGTAGAGCAGTATAAACAAGTCATTGTCTGTATACAAAATTTAGTTTGTACTGACTTTGCTAATGCTTTTTATGTAGCCTGTTGTAAAACTAAGTTAATATCTAGATGAGTTGATGTACACCCTGTAAGACTTCTGCATACCCCCAGGGGTAAGAGAACCCCTGGTTGAGAGCCACTAGATGATCCTAATGGTCCCTCTGGCCTTAAAATCCATGAATCTAGGCAGTCAAGTGCCACATCTTCAATCTCTCCTCCCCTCCATCAATTCCAGTTCCATCCTTTCCCTGAGGTAACTATGGTGCTTGATTACATGAGGGTAAAATTAAAATGCTCTTCAGTCAACAATATGAAAATAATCTTGCTCTAATGAGATATGTACTCCATCTTCCTGAATTTTTATACCATGCTCATCACCATGGTATCTGGGTGTCATTATGGTGTCCCAGCTGCTTGGTTATGTTTCCCCCATTTTGTATCTATGCGCTTTTTATTTCCTGTACCAGGATGTCGGTCTTCACATTTAATCAATACTCCTCACAGTCCCTGCATTCTAATCTGTTCATGTCACTCTGCATTTATCTATATCTTTTCGTGTGTTTGCTGCCCTTCCTAGATATGCTCTAGGAATTATATTGGGAAAGTTCTACGGCCTGTGTTATATTAAACTAGATGATCACAGTGGGTCCCTCCTGGCCTTGAAATCTACAAACACTGATGCTGTCTCTAAATTTGATTGTCTGAATTTATACCAAAGAAACACAGCACAGAAAAGACATAGCACCCATACAACATACGAAGTAGAATTTCTTTGTGTTAAACAAACCTTAAAGAGTCCTGTACTGGGCTAAAACTATCAGATAGCATCACCACTTGAAGACAGACTCTTCAACCAATGTGAGAGAAAGAGGGTCTATGGACCATCTGGCAATGCACTGCTGATCATCGGTGGTCCACAAACCATTGCTTTAAAGAGTTTAATGGAGTGAAGTGAGAACTAGGAAAAACAATGTAAATGCTATAATGAGAATATAATATGCCCTCTCATCCTCCCCCCCCTTCCCCAAAAAGACAAATGAAGGGGAGTATTACAATACACATTAACTACAGTTCTGAAGCGCAGCATGCTCTGTGTACTATCCCATTCCACCATTGCAAGACATGCAATAGAAACACTTCACCTGACAGACTCTAGCAATGCTTTACTTCTCTTAGGGCATCCTATCTTTAACTATGGTCACAGAGCAAAGCAGTAAAAAAAAAAAGGCGGAGGTAGCACGATTTAGAAATTGCCACCTGAGAAATGCTTGGCTAAGTCCACAAAGGAGAATTTGTAATCATTAGCAGCCAATGTTTATTGACACAATCTATTTGTAGGATGATAAAACATCATAGCCAGAAAAAGCAGGAGACTAGTTCTTCATACAGTATTTTTCAGTTAAGTCTAGTTGTGTGGCGTCAATGTGCAGACTGGACATAGCAGAAATTATATTTTGCACATAGTATTTCTCAGCCAATTTCTGGCATGCCTCATGGAAGAGAATGATAAACAGCCCAAAAGAGAGCATGTCTAAATGTGTAGAAGTAATTACGATTCAAATCAGTGAGAAGGGTGATCTTCTGACATTAAAAATTTAATTAAATTTGAATATTGATTCTTTCCGATATTTGTTGTTCTAACTTCCAAACTATTAGTCCTGATTCTACACTAGATTATACATTGCCATGTACCATAGGATTCTGACACAAAATTTCACTTAAAAATAAAGTTTAATCCATTTGCAAATCCATTTGCACATAATGTTTTCACTCCCAGAAATTGGACTGAAGCTATCCAAGGCATTTCTGCAATTTCTATCTAACAATGAAATTTAAAACCCTAATCGTTTTAGCAGTTTGCCTACTACTATTGTCCAATTCTTCAACTGCCCGATTGTTTGTTCAAAACAAAGCAAACAATAAACCTTGAGCCTTAGCATTCTATTTTGAAGATAATAGTATAGTAGCTTCTAGGATTATTTCCAACTTTGTGAATATCCAGGATGCAATGGAAGTGCTGAGCTGTTGCCCCACTTAGAGAAAAAAGGGAAAATAAAATTTAAGTTATATAAATGAAGAAATGTTGAACTTTGTCTTCATTGCTAGCTTAACAATACAGCTTTTCATCTCTCAACTGAAACATCTCTGTGGGGGAGCCAGCTTTTCAATTTCCCCCAGGTCCCCCAAAGTATGCAGGGAACTTCCCAGTAAGGAACTTTACAGCTGAGCAACAGCACATCATGGATGGGATAAAGACTGCTCTGAAAAGCCCAGAAGCCACAAATGGGCAGAGAAGGTTGGCACTGTTCAGCATTAATAGAAAAGTATAAAAAAAAAATTAAATATCAGACTGGTAGTCTACAGATCATGCAACAACACACCACTATGGGGTGCACCCCACTTCAAGATTTGGGTTGGTTCTTTGATCCTGGGCCTGAGGGGCTGCGGGGCGGGTGGGGATGGAAAGTATCTTGTGCCATTCTGTAACAACTCCTCTGGGTCAGTTCAGGAGCAGCGTTCTGGAAAATGAGGGAAATTGCATGTAGGCCTCCTTGATGTTCTTCCTTCATGATATTAGATTCTGACTACCCCAATCCATGCAATTTTTCAGTATGGACAATATTGTAAAAAACAAAACAAAGAAACAGCAACACAAAATGATGAAAATCAGAGTAGGAAATCATGCATTACATTGTCAGAATTTTGTATTTTCCTATCAGTCCACTATACACTCTCTTGCCTTGCTTATCCACTGAAGACTTTAATTATGTAATATAAATAAATAACAATTAATTTGCCTCTTCAGAACAATGGCACAGAGTTTATCTGACAGTAACATTTTCATATCCGCCACCCTCTTATTCCTCTCTCCCCAGTTTCTTGCCTGGTTAGACTGCATAACCACTTCACAGCATGCACACACAAGTGACAGCATCATTACGAATGACATAACCCTGTTCAATTATGTCAATCTCTCTCCTCTAAAGACATTTTAGCCTTGATTTATTTGATTATCAGCATCTCAGGTAATATACCTGACATTTCTCCTTGCAAGGAAGTTTATATAACAGACATTAGAAAAAGTCCTTTAGAAGCATAACTTAAGGAGAATATTTTGTATCTTCAAAAACAGCTACTCAAGTTCAAGGTTAAAAAACCACACAAAAAGGGAGAGTTGATGCTCCTACTCAGCTGTACATAATCTGGGAGAGTATTTCCCTTAGTGTACAGCATGTATCACTTTTCAGAAAACAGATTTTAATATTTTGGCTGTGTTGTTATTAATTATTTGTATGTTGCTCAGTGCTGTACAAGACACAAAAATCAGAGTCCTTGTCCTTAAGAGTCTACAATCTGTTAGACACAGAAAAATGACACAACAGGGTCCTTCACAAATGCAACTAGTCCTTCCATGGGCTAAAACTGCAACAGTTATTTCCAACACCATAAACACAAACTGAATGAGCTGACGAGTACAACTAACCACTACAGCTGAAAACCCTGCTCATTTTATTGGTGTTAAAGTATATTTTGCTTTGAAGTAGCTGCAAAAAGCAGCAGGGGTAGTCTTTTCCACCAGATGCTGCTCTCTGTGCCCTATGTACCCACTTCCACCACCTTCTGGCAGGGAGGAGGAAAGGAGAAGACAGCAGCAGAATCTCAGCAGCAGGAGAATGCTCTCCGTCCCCTACATCACGTGGGAGTCGGAGAACAATGAAGCACGTTTCTCTTCCAGACAGTTTTGGGGCTCACTGACTGGCTCCTAATGTTTCCCTTTGACTCTCTGATATATAAATGCTCTGAGAGAGGTAGGTATACGAGGACAGAATGAAAGATGGGACTTGAAATATGATGTCATGTCAGGAGATGGTGTTAACTTTAATGGAATGGAGGACACTCAGCCCCTCCCAGGAGGTGCACAGCACCTACTGAGGCAGTACTGCCAATCCCAAGCACTAAAAAAAGTCATGAGTTTGGCCTCCCAAAATCATCAGATGTTTTTAAAATAACAAAGCGGGGGGAGGGGGGAGTAATTGGCATTCAGTTTCCAAGTCTTTAGGGTTCATGTTTTCAAGCTCCCCCCCACACACACACACCCATCACCAGGAAATAAAAAAACAAAAACAAAAACCCACACCCTAAGATTATCATCTATCACATGACTCCAGGAGCTGTGGCTTTATGAAAAATACCAAATATCACAAGACTTGCAATAAACTCATGAGAATTGGAAACACCAGTAAGCGCAGTTGTTTAGATGTAAGTGTCTCAGAGCAGAGACTGTCTTTCTGAAAAAAGGTTTCAGAGTAGCAGCCGTGTTAGTCTGTATTCGCAAAAAGAAAAGGAGTACTTGTGGCACCTTAGAGACTACCCGATTTGTTTGAGCATAAGCTTTCGTGAGCTACAGCTCTTTTCCAGTATGCTGTTTGTTTACCTAGGTTTTCCATTTGACTCAACAGGATAAATAAAGCAAGACTGGTCTCTTTATAGCCACTTTCACTTAATGATTTATCAGCACTAGCCCAGGACTCAAGTTTTGGGATTTACAATAGTGCATGGGAATAGCACAATAAAAAACAATATTTTGTATCAAACACCTTTAATATTGCAAAACTGAAACGCTACATATTAAGTTCAAACTACTTGGCAGTATCCCTTGAATAACCATTTGGCATGGAAACAAATACCGTATACACTCAGGCTATTCTGCTGAACAATAAATAGCGTTTTCTTCCAACTCAAAGGTCAGCTTTCAAGCTGTAACAACTGCGAGAGAAAAATATACTTGTTGAGTAATGACATTCATAGAGATTTATCTCCAGGTAGAAATTCATTATTTGAATAGTGCAGCAGTTGCAGGAAAAGAGTTTCAACTACAGGAAAATATAGATCTGTTTTATTTTTTCATAATAAGGTTACCTTTAGGAAAATGACAAATACACTCCATATTAAAGAAAGAGATTAAAATTAAAAGGAAACTTATCTCTTTCATTTGTGAAAATACCCATTCCACATAATGCACACTTTAAAACTAAAATACAGATCAAATGTCATTGAATTAAACACGAGCTCTCATAAATATGAACTAGAGCTCAAAGACAGTTACCATTCCTTCTGATCAGAGTGGAGCTAGACAATATTACATTAAATGGCACATTTGCTTTATAATAGACATTTTGAGGGCTTTAATGTGAAGACTAGTGGAGATAAACATTGTTTGAAATGTACAACAGAACAATATGATTTAGTGACAAAAATATTCCGATATAAACTCCAGCCATGAGAATCCATGAACAGAGCTTTATCCTCATTGCCCCTGCGCCCATACATAGTCTAGCTTAATGCTGAAGTTAATAAATATTTTAACTTTACAGAAACTATAAGATAACTTCTGGAAGATTACATGGTCATATATAAATTTTGACAGCTGTTTAATTCAAAGATCATCCACTAAAGCCATTAAAGTTAATGTGCATTAACTCTATTGAAAAATTAGTAAGAATACTAAGAGTTGCTATAATGCAAAATACAGTTACAATGATAACAGAATAAAGGGAGTAACACAACACGAGCTGTAATGTACAATAAGTATCAAGATGCATAAACAACAAGGAGAAAATTAAATCTTGCATTTTGTATCAGTCCTAAATAACATTCTCATAAGCACACTGGGGAAATGTCTAAATAAAATTACTATAAGATGGGTGCATAACAGGTTGAAAGAAAATACTTAGAGTAGTTATGAATAGTTTTCTGTCAGACTGGGAGGATGTATCTAATGGAGTCCCACAAGAGTTTTGCATGGTCCAGTACTCTTCAATATTTTCATTAAATGACTTGGAAATGGAGTAGAAAGTACAGTTATAACATTTGCAGATGACACCAAGCTGGGAGGGGTTGCAAGCGCAATGGATGACAGGATTAGAATTCAAAATGACCTTAATAAATTGGAGAATTGGTCTGAAATTAACAAGATGAAATGAAGATAAGGAAAAATCAAATGCACAAATACAAAATAGGGAACAACTAGCTAGGCAGTAGTACGGCTGAAAAGGACCTAGAGCTTATAGTGGACCACAAACTGAATACCAGTTAACAATGTAATTCAGCTGCAAAATAGGATAATATTCTGAGGTGTATTAACAAGAATGTCATTACATAAGACACAGGAGGTAACTGTCCTGCTCTAGTTGGCACTGGTGAGGCCTCAGCGGAGTACGATGTCCAGTTCCGGGCACCACACTTTTGAAAAGACCTGGACAAATTAGAGAATCCAGAGGAGGGCAATAAAAATGATAAAAGGTTTAAAAATACCTGACCTATGAGGAAAGATTGAAAAAACTGAGTAGGTTTAGTCCTCAAAAAAGAAGCTGTGAGGGGACCCAATAAAAGTCTTCAAATATGTTAAGGGCTGTAAAAAAGGATGATGATCAATTGTTCTCTATAACTACTGAAGGTAAGACAAGAAGTAATCGGCTTAATCTGAAGCAAGGGAGATAAACGCTTTCTAACCATCAAGGTGGTAAGTACTGGAATAGGTTACCACGGGAGGTTGTGGAATCCCCACCATTGGAGGTTTTTAAGAACAGGTGGAACAAACACCTGTCAGGGAAGGTCTAGGTTTACTTTGTCCAGCCTTACTGCAGGGGGATGGACGTGAAAACTTCTCGCGGTTCCTTTCAACCCTACATATCTGTGATTCTATGGTCTGTTGACATGAGACCTGTGTAACTCCACTGAAGTTAATGCATTACACTGCCGCTGGAGTGAGGAAGTTGAGAATCAGGGCCAGTATTTTTAAATGAATAGTCTGACATTTATCAAGTAATTTAAATGTAATAGTTTATGAAGTACAAATTTCAAGTTTGACTAAACCTGAGAGCCTGAATTTTATTTCAATGCGTGAAGAATAAACATGGGTAGGGAATGGTAGTTTCTAGGAAATACACATTTTGGGCAGTAGATTTTCAATTTATATCAGCTATTTTGTATGTTTCCTATTGGCAGCTGGGCTGGTACTTTATTTTGTCCCTGTTGCTCATTTAGAATAATTTAGCAATAGGTGTTTGGCAGTTGAACAGCTTAGGTTAAAACTGCTTTTTGAAGTAATTGTTTGAGAAGCGCACTTTCTATAGCTCGTGGAGATGGCAAAAGCCTGATTGCTCAGGGACATGGGTTTTCTTCCTGTCTCTGCCACTGACTTACTGTGTGAACTTGAAAAAACAGTTAACCTTTCTCTGGAATCCCCATTCTTGGAGATTTTTAAGAACATGTTGAACAAACACATGTCAAGGAAGGTCTAGGAATACTTGGTATTGCTCAGTGTGGGGGACGGGGATGGAGTAGATTACCCCTTGAGATCCCTTCCTGCCCTGCATTCCTATGATTAAAAAAATAATGTCCTCTAGAATAGTGAAAAATAGTGAAAAAATATTGAAAAACAGAATAGTGAAAACTCACTGATGAAAGATCATTGATGACCACTTTGTTTTTGAGGACACAATTCTCAGTTCTCCTTAAATAAGGCTCCTTAACTAGATTTGATTAAAACTTTTTCAATTAAAATTTGTTGAAAAATGTGGTTTAATCAAAACTGACATTTGTCACTATTTTTCATTTTCAAGGAAAATATTTGGGATTTTTTTAAAAAAAGCAACAATACGAAAAATGAAACATTTCACAGTTTTTGGATTTTATTTTTACAGTCCAAAAAATAATTTATTAATGTAAATAAAGTTCATTTTCCAGCCAGCTCTACCCTTTATACTGCTCTGGCAATGCCAACATGTTTGCCAGGGCAGCGTAAAACAAACCTTACTATAAAAGACAATCAGGCCTTGGGTATCAAGGACAAAGGGAAAGGTGAGAGCAATAGCAAATGAGATGAGAAAGCTGTTATGTGGATTTTTGCTTGGAATACAAGACTTCAATGGTCAAAACCTAACAATATGCAAGAAGCAACACAGACAACTGCAGATGCATCCAGTGTAGACAGGTTTCCAGATGTCTCCAGAAAAGAAAAACCCTGGTGTTGCAGGAGAGGACACCACACATCATTTGCTAGTGCACTCGTGTGCCATGAAAAGATCCATCAGGCACATAATGCTTGTGTACTCACTTTGCCTATGTAGGTGTGTAAGGAAGGGAAGGCAGAAAGGAAGATAAGTACAGAATTAACTGTAATCCTGTATATGTAAAAATGGAAGCTGGTGTAACTGAAAGTCCACACCTTGTGATTACAGAAAACAAACCTTCTTGAGTTTACTTGAAGCACCTTGCTACTCCTGCCTTTGGCATGCATATTTTCAAGCAGAGCACCTTATAAAATGCAAAGAGGCTACAACATTACAGTATGCCCATATTAATATTAATTATCATAGTTGTAAAATGGCCTTAGGGGACAGACAGGAAAAGCTGTTTTTATTTATCATTGTCAGAAGACGGACTATGAAATGGGAAACTAGAAAACACTGGGCGAAACATTGTGATGTTGCTTCCAAGGAATTATTATAAATATAAAACTGGACTAGAAACTTAAATACATAGAAAGCAAGAGTGCTTCCTTACAGTCTTATAAAAAATATTTTTTAAAAGAAATAAAACATGGTTGTCATAACCCACCTGATCTATCCATACTATTGCTTAAGTACAAGCCAATCAAGTTCTTACTTCCTTGAGGCAATGATACATTGCCCAGGATGGCAATCAGTGAGATCATTCTTCTTTCTGCTACCTTCTTTCTATCACCATGTATTCCCCTTTCAAAATCCCAGTTCTCCACTTTAGTTTGTCTGCACAATCACTATCAGTGCTACTCCTGTTTGCATTTATCACGAAGGGTATAAAGAGCTGGCTAGGTCCCAAACATACGTATAATGAGCCAGACGGGAAATCCTGAATCAAATTTTTCGCCTGATCTTACAGTGCAGTCTTAGTCTAACTCGTAGTGAAATAAATGAAAATGTTGCCTGATTAAGGACTGCAAGATCAGTGTTCCACATGTGGTATTTTATTCTTGTTAGATCTAAATAATGGAGACCTAAAGTCTAACAGGGTAACAAAAGATACAAAAAGTACCTATGTACAATATGCCCTCAAAACACCCATTCATATCTAAATAATTCATAAACAGCTTAGCCAAGATCATTACATTCTTGACACACCAGGATAGCAAAGTTACATGATTTGCTCTGTGATCTGCTCCTGCAGTCAAACATACCAGTCAGCTAAGGCACTGCAGGTTATATCGAACACACAGGAAAGCACAGAATTATAATGACAGAGCTGAAATCTTTGGGTTATCTAATTGTTGTGAGCATTGTACATCATTAAAAAGGGTGGTTTCAGAGTAACAGCCGTGTTAGTCTGTATTCGCAAAAAGAAAAGGAGGACTTGTGGCACCTTAGAGACTAACCAATTTATTTGAGCATAAGCTTTCGTGAGCTACAGCTCACTTCATCGGATGCATACTGTGGAAAGTTTAGAAGATCTTATTATATACACACAAAGCATGAAAAAATAATGAAAAAATACCTGAATCAAATTAAAACCCACAGAGGAATAAAAGCTGTATTCTGGTTTTGTGAAATGATGGAATTCTATAAAAGACACTCAGCCTGCCCTGAACACATACTGTATATTCATTTAAAATTAAAGGTTTGAAAAAAAATGTCAGTCTCGAACTCTCTCACAACACACGTTGGGGTAAAAGAAATCACAAGAACTGCTCATAGGTTGAATACATAAAACACATTTGAACAGATTTAGCAACCTTTTATTGAGATATATGCAGATAAGACATATGGAAAAATGCTAAGAGAGTGAGCCTGCTTTTGCTCCCATAGAAGTCAATGGCAAGACTCCCACTGACTTCAATGAAAACAGGATCAGGCTCCTTAAAAGACAAATTATTTCAGAACGCAACAAGAATGTGGGTTCACCTCTTCTTGAGGATCTATTCTGTCCAGGAACAATGAAAAATTCTTAACACAACAGGATTTTGTGACTTTTTTTTGTCCCTCTGACTGTCATCTTTTCCCTGTGCTTTGTTCTTATGACATTAACATATAATGTCTTATGTGTTTTATTCCTAAATGCTGATGTTTAGCCTCTGTGTTGAGTAATGTCATCAACAAGGCAATGCAGTAAAACATCAGTAATCCTAGCCCACATGCCCCTATGAAGTAATATACTTGTCACTATAGAGGTTCTTCACTTGCTAAAAATATGCTCTCATTTTAGCTTTTTATTAGTTCTAGTTTGCCAAATACCTCAAGGAGGAACATGAAGATTTTAGACACATTATTTTGTTTGAGATGTTTTGCTACCTCTATTTAAAGTTCCATTCTTCTTTTTTTTAAAATTGGGTTTGATAATCTGATTACATTCAGTTTTAAATTACCCTGGCTCCTTCTGTCACTCTACATGTTAAACTATAAGTACTGTTTAGTGTTTACTACTAGGCCTACAGTCTGATCCAACAGAAAATTATCCTGTCAGTGTTTTGGGAACAATTACAGTCCATTGATATGCTCTTTAAAGAGACTGCAGAGAAAACTTGTATTTATACAAGTTTCTACAAGCCAAGGGTCCTTCATCTGTGTCTAGGGTGGTGAGGATCTTCTTCTTTTTTCAGCCTGGTGAATGGGGTAGCAGAATGGAGGTCTCCTTTTCTCTCCCCCCCCCCCCCCCCCCCATGGATGATGGAAGGGAGATCTGTGGGGAGATAAGGATGATCTTGATAGGATTCCTTCATGCAAACCTTCATCCACATGTGGAACAGGGCCTGTGAACACAACAAACCTAATGGGTGGGTTTCACCTGCCCTAGGCATTCAGAAGGCAAGTAGTTGGGGTTGACTTTTAGACCATTACAGTCTATTAACTGAAAGCTTCACAAGAAGGTTTATGCTGTAATCCCAATATGCAGTCATTCAAAGCATCCACTGGAGCTATTAACCGAGAGTGCACCAACCCTTATGTTATTTAGGATCAGAGAAGTTAGAGCTAGAAAAGACCTAGACCACAGTCCCACTCCCCATCAATGCGGGGTTTAACCTCTCCCATAATGCCCACACTAGGTTTTTATCATCAGCGCTGGAGGTATGCTCGTGTGCAGCTTACTGATTCCTCTGTCTCCTGCACCTCTCGGCAACCCATGCAACGCCAGCAGCAGCCCTAGACCAACAACCACTGGAACCCGGGCCGGGGGGAGGGGGGGACTTTGATACATTTCACCTCCACCACGTGCAATATTTCCGAGGCACCAGAATCCCACGGCAACGAGACCCGCCGGGCTCTTACAGTGGCACTACACCCCCTCTCCCGCCGGTGCATATACCAACCCTTCCTATGGGCATTTTCCCAGCCCCCGAACGGCCCCACGGCTCCCCCCAGGCACGCTGCCTACGACCTGCACGCCGCCTGTGTAAGCCGGGCTTATCAGGGGAGCTGAGGCCGCAGGCACAGCGGGGCCCCCTCGCACGCCCGCTCCCGGGAAGATGCTGGTACCTTTTATCCAGGCAAGCGATCCACTCGCCGGAGGAGGACGAATGGGAAGCGTGAGCAGCGACCATGTTTGCCCGGCTCTCTGCGTACCCAGGCGGCGGCGGCGGCGGCTGCTCTGCCCCCTCCCCTGCTCCCTGCCTCCCCCTCCCCCGCGCCTGCGGCTGCTGCCTCTCCCCGCGCTGAGCAATGGGCTCTCCCAGCCGCAGCTCCGGCTGCCTCCGCGTGGCCAGAGCCACCTGGCCCCGCGCCCCGGCTGCCCGCGGCTCAGGTGCTGGCTCTGAGCAGGGCGGGCCCTCGGCTCACGGCAGAGCGGAGCTGGCGGGGAGCCCGCAGCCGGGAAAGACACAGCTGGGGGGGGCGGGCACCTTGCGTGAGAAAAACTCAGGGGAAGGGACCGAGCCACCCTATAGCGCCGGCAGCCGCGTCATCCCGCCAGGCGCTGCAGGGCTGTGTGGGGCCTCAGCCCCCCACGCTCCAGTCCCAGCAACAGAGGAGCTGGACCGAGGGGCTTGAAGTGGTTTCCGTCAGGTGGCATCTCCATCACTGGACAGTTTTAAGAGCAGATTAGACAGACACCTGTCAGGGACCGTCTGGATAATACTTAGTCCTGCCATGAGCGCAGGGGACTGGAGTAGCTGCCCTCTCAAGCTCCCTGCCAGTCCTATGTGACTATGATCTACGGGGTTTACAGTTTGGGTGAATCCTCCCCCTGCCCCAAATCAGGGGAAAGCAAGTCAGTTAACCTTGGCCAGTCCACCTAGAGAGCCCAATGCTGGGAGAGGTGCCATAGACATCTCCAACTCATAAAAGCCAGTTATGTAACAATAAAATTGGCTTTCAGGGGGTTGGGGAGGTGCATACATAAATACAAGGTAAAGCATTTGCTATTGTTTTAGTCAGGAGAAACAGCAGTTTCTGAGCAGAGAAATACTCTCTTTGGTGTGAGGCAGAAAGTTAAAGGCGAGAAGCTTTTCATTTTTTCTCCCAGACAGAAAAGTAATGGAGTGTTGCTTTTCATTTCAGAGCCTTCTGTCCAGTGGAGGTGAGGCTCTCTGCTAGGATGTCATTGACTGTCAGAAAGAGGGTCCCGAACCTCCCGGGGCAAAGCAGGGCCTGCAACAAACTGCTCCAGGAGATGCAGAGGGACTTTGCTAGCAGATCATAATAGCTCTTGGAAGTGCAGAAGGAGATGCTGGAACAGGACTGACAGAAGCAGTTGCAATTGAGAGAATGTTGGAGAGGGATGAGAGAATGGTAGCCAAATACATTGCCCATGACCTAAGTTCCCTCTAATCTGCGCAGCCGCACAGCAACCTATCAAGGGCCTCTCCTGCAGCCCTGGCCCTGCCGCAGGCAGGGGAGAGGTACCCCTCCCCCTCAGCCCAGGCACTGCTGCAGCGAGAGAGGGCTGGGGGCAGTCCTCTCCCCCGCTGCAGCCCTAGGGCAGCCTGCACCCCAAACACCTCTCATCCCCGACCCCAACCCAGAGCCTGTATCCCCAGCTGGAGCTCACACCCCTTATGCCCCAACCCTCCCATACTCCAAACCCCTCAGCCCCACCCTCACCACACATCACCTCCATATTGGTGCACATAACAAAATTCATTCTGCACATGCATGGGAAAAAATAGAGGGAGCATTGCAACCATGCCATGAGGGAGCATGACTGACAACTGCAGCAGGAAGAGCAATCAACAGTTCACATATTCATGTGCACCTTGGGAAGTGGTTTAGATAATGGGCACGTGTGTGCCATCAATGGCACCAGTACAGTTTGTGAAGCCCATTCACTCAAAGACTGCCATTATTTCAGAGATATTAGCAACCTTCAGAGCCACAACTGTCTTGCAAACCTCCATCACCACACCACAGACAGCTGAGTCAGCTGAAATACAGAATGTCCTGCCACATCTGGCACACCTGAGAGCTCTGTGCTTGACAGGTCTGTGAGAGGTGTGACACTTAGCAGCCCTAGCCTTGGTTTAATGAGAGCAATTGCAAGTTTCTCCTGCCTAGGAGTATGGCCTAGGAGGAAAATGTGTAGCTAACTGCCTCATTAGTATGCAGACCAGAGGTCACTATTTTTCTACGATGTAAACCTACTGGTAAAAGAGGGGACCCAAAGGGGTGTTTGAGACTTACTACCATTTACTGCTGAGGATTATGCCTAGTGCTCAACCTTACTTGCATCCACACATACTTTCTACTAGAGTTTTTGCAAAGTCACATTCAGGAAAATGGGAAGGATTAGACTTTATTAAAATGGCTGCTGATGTTGATATCTTTCCTTAGAAACAGATTAAGTCTTTTCATCATTTATGAAATTTCCTAACATTGTCACCAATTTTGTTTCTCTCCCTGGAATGGGAGGGGAATACGATTTACTATAATCAGATTCATGAGACTTGACTCCATAGCCAAAGAGTTGGGACAGCAGCTGCTTCTAAAGGAGTCTGCTGCTGGGAAATGGACATTTGTCAACCTGAGTATCTGAAGGATGAAATGCCTTTTTAACCAGCTGCAGTTTACAAAGGACAACAGTGCCACTTAAAAGCCTTCGACAGTGAAGACCAGAAATAAGGCCAGTCTGCAAATTTTTCAGTAACAGCAAGACCTCAGAGACCCTAAAATGCAGACACGCCCAACCCCCCCCCAGCCCCTCCCGCTCCCCAGTTGTTTTTTGTGTTACTTGGATGTATGCTGAACATGTCAAATTTCAAACTTCCACCGTTCTTCACTATATCTCCGTTTTTAAAGAGCATTATCTGAGTTTTTCAAAACAGCTAGCTAGCTATTCACCCTTGACTAATTCAAACATGGGTGACAGGAGCTTGCTCAAATGTTCCAGAAAAAGTCATCTTCAGCCAGAGACCAGACTTGAAGAATTTGATCCAAAAAGGTGAAATTGTTAGCTGGAGTGTGTCACCGAGATGGCTGCCACTGCACCCCAGCTCCAAACATGCACTGTCACACCCAGTCCCAGTCAAGAAGGTTTATTCTTTTATGACAACGGTTAAAACAACAACCAAAATGCAGCCCTAAGTCAGCACCTGGCCCACTGGCTTCAGAACCACCCCTCCCAGGGGTCTCTGATACTCCAGCTCCTGGCAGCTTCCTAGCCTCAGCCATCTCTGCTCCCTCCTTACAGCAGCAGCCTCAGGTGTAAGGATTTTATTGCTGGAGGCCTATCTCATCAGAAGATCTCGGGGATCCTTCCAGTTAATTCCTGCTGAGTCCCCCTGTTAAGCCCATCTATCAGAGCTGGATTCCCATAAAACAACACACACACCAAATGTAAAGATAAACAACAACACTTTATTTAACTAAAAGAAGAGGAAGGAAGGAGAGGGGAATGGATTAACAATACTGGAGATTTGGGTTGACACTTGCACTCACACATACACTCAATGGTACCAAGATGTTCTTCTACCTTTCCAGACATCCACAATAAAGATAGCAGGATCTGGACAACCAAAGCCAGCGATGGACTGACGGACACAGACCGTGAATGGCAGATGGAATGGACAGGTATGTATCCCTGTCTTAACTGCCACCCTAATCCACTTTGCGTCGTCTGTGCATGTGAGATTGATCTAACTAATCGGACTAAGTCTGTGTATACAAGTCTGCTTTCCCCAAATAAAAGAATAAACAAACCCAAACTAATTAGTAAGTAGCTATTGCAGGCCAATAGCTATGCCAAGATGGTATCACACCACGAGAGAGAGCTGGACACTCGAAACTCTGACAACTCGAAAGATCCAGAGACCAAGAGCCCCAGGCTCCTCCCCTCACACACTTTTATAGGGAGCTGTTGCCAGGCAAACCTAGTTTCCCACCTTTGTGATTTCCCACCTTTTCTTCGTACCAAGGAACACAAACCTGACACAAAATGGACGTCACCTTGTCCTCTTACCAAAACAAAATGGCCTTTTGATTCACAGAACTTATCTTAACTTTATACATATATTTCAGTAATTTGGCAGAAGTAAACAGGGTTTAAAACCAAAATTAACAGGGTTGCTTCCCTGGAGCCCCTCTTGTTCTAGGGACTCACCACAGGAGTTAGTGCCACTCTTATGTGGCCTTTGCAACTCAGGGTTCAGCTTGTCTGAGTTCTTCCTCCCCAGGACTAGCCTCAGTCCTCCCTCTCAGCTACCTACTCACAGCCTTTATAGACCCAGGTGTAGCTCAGCCCTCTTTAATTAGCTGGATTGGGCTCGCCTACTATAGGCCAGGGCGCTGGGCTCAGTCTATCCACAGAGACCAGCTAACCTGTGACAGATCTTGAAAAATATGATTTATTAAAATGTATGTATAGGGTGTCCATTACTACAGTAGCAGTACAAAAGTCATTATGGAAATGTATTTGCAACATTAATTACAGCAGTAACTACCATACCACTGTTATAATATTGTGATAAAACTGATAACAGCAAGGCTCGCCGTGCTTTGTATTATAGTTTTAGGTGCTATCAGTGTTCTGCTCCACCAATGAAAATAAATACAATTACTGTCATGATAAATAATGAATTAGTGGTTCCAGGGCCAATAATCTGTCAATTTGCTTTAGTCTAACCTCTGCAATGCCATCTCACTTCATGGCAAACTCACTCAAAAATCCTCAGCTCCGGCCATCTGTGCTCAACACAGAACCCAAGAAAAAACAAACGTGGCTGTGAACCATCGTTACACTCCCCTGCTTCCTATGTTCTGCCTCAGGCTATTCTAACTTAAGACAGTTACATGGACTCCAAAGCTGCTGGAGATCATCAGAGCACAGCAGAACTCCTTCACTCCGACATGCCCCAGACCATACACAGGGGACTGAGAGATGGAGTCAGGTAGGACTGGCTCCACCAAGTATAAGTCAGTCAAGGATTCCCTTTACTCTAGGGGAATCCACAGCTAGTCACTTAGGCTAACTTTGTCAGCTTTGTGCTGCCAGAATGAAGTGAAGTAATTAGTGTAGGCCAGGATCTGGTTCTCAGACTCCAGCTCAAATAATGATTCATGCTGACACATCATAGACTTAAAGGCCAGAAGGGACCATCATGATAATCTAGTCCAGGGATCTCAAACTCAAATCACCACGAGGGTCACATGAGGACTAGTACATTGGCCCGAGGGTTGCACCACTGACACCTTTTCATATAAAGATACAAAAGCCTCCCCTTCTGCCCCCGGCCCCGCCCCCACTCCACCCCTTCCATGAGGCCCCACCCCTGCCCCGCCTCTTCCCACCCCTTCCCCAAAGTCCCTGCCCCAACTCTGCTCCCTCCCTGCCCCTATTCCAACCCCTTCCCCAAATCCCTGCCCCTGCCCCGCCTCTTCTCCGCCTCCTCCCCTGAGGCTCCCCACTCCTCCCCCTCCCTCCTGGAAAGCACTAAGCGCCACCAAACAGCTGTTTGGTGGTGGGAAGCGCCTGGAGGTAAGTAGAGGAGCAGGGACGCGGCATGCTGGTGGGGGAGGAGGGGCGGCGGGGGAGGGGAGCTTAGTGGCCACAGGAAATAACTCAGGGCAGGGGGGGTGGGGGCCAGGGACCTTGGCGGGTGGCATCAAATAACTCCGCCGGCTGCATGCAGCCCGCAGGCCGCGTGTTTTTGACCCCTGATCTAGTCTGACCTGCACATTTCAGGCCACAGAACCTCACCCACCCACTCCTATAATAGACCCCTAACCACTTGCTGACTTATGAAGTCCTCAAATCATGATTTAAAGACTTCAAGTTACAGAGAATCAACCATTTACAGTAGTTTAAACCTGCAAGTGACTCATGCCCCATGCTGCAGAGGAAGGCAAAACCCAGGTTCTCTGCCAGTATGACCCAGGGGGAAATTCCTTCCTGACCCCAAATACTAAACTGGTCATTTTCAGTTCCCATGCAGCACATGGTCCTGCTGTGTATCCAACATGGCAGGAGAATACATTTTAGAGTATGGTTAAACTGATGGTACTCCAAAAGATTCCTTGGGGGGAAAAGTTAAGAATGAATCTGGCAGGTTCAAAATTATGAGACAAGTTTAGCACCAACCCATGCTGGATTCAGCACAGCTAAGGTCCCAACCTAAAACTTTAAAAGCCTGACGGTCTCATCAGTGGCATATATAACTACCATTGACTTCAAAGGGATAAACAGGACCCAGCATGATAAAGACAGAAGCAAGAATAGGAGCGCTATTGGGATTTGCATGCTGCAATGGGTGCAGAACATCTGATGATGTGTGACATACAAAAGCAACTTGATCTACATCTTAATAATCCTGTCATATAAATCTTATAAGCAACATATTGGTTTTGTCCCTCATTCCATCTCAAACACTGATAAATTACAGGAAGGTTACAGCCTTATCAAAGACAAAATAGATTATTTGTATAGCATATCAATGAGAAAACATACAGGAGCCTGCAGATTTCCCCATTACCAAGCAGTCATAAATGCAAAAATGTTACATGGGGAAGGATGGCATAGTGTATCTCTCATTAGCTATTTAAACCAAAATTATGACGTCTTGGCCCCAGTGAAATCATTGGGCACTTTTATATTGACTTCAGTGGGACCTGGAACATTCCTGAAGCTGGAGGACCTAAACAGAGTTGTATTGTGGCTGTAACTTTATATACGCCCAGGTTGTACAGCTTTCCCGAGCAGTGGAGGACTTCTTGTTCATATAGGTCTTATGCTATGTATCGTTCTGTACTAGTTTTAACTGTCCTAATTTGATGTTGCCCTTTCTAATGAAAATGAATTAAAAACTTCAGGGGTTTTGCTCATACAAAATTAGTGTGGCCAATCACAACAGAAGGCTATGTTTAGCTAATATTCCTTAATGCCAAAATCACCTCTCAGATATTTAGCATCTGATTAAAATCAAGTTTGTGATGTCATTCCTCAGTAACAAAAATGGTTGTCAGAACCACCTTTTGCATTATTACTTGGCAGAAGGAACTTTAACAGGATATTTCACAGATGTTCTTGCCAAAAGTTTTGGATGCCCAATATCAAACCCTTTCTGTAAAGTATCATTTTGAACAGAGGGTTATCTGATTTCCACACATGAACCGAACCCATATCCTGGGTTATAAAAGGATTTAGAGAAACCATATTAAGGTAAGCAATGATCGTCTACTAATAATGTTCATATTCACACATTGACAACATGGGGGAATGCATGAGTGTTAGTATTTTTTATTTCAAAATTTGTTGGGGTTTTTTTGTTTGAATTTTTTTAACTCCTCAAAACAGCTTTATAGAATAGGGGAGGAAAACGCAAGTGGGTTTGAGTTTTCTCAGGCTATTTCATACCCTGGATGATGGAACTATGATAGAAAAGGCTAGTTGTCCTATTTTTTGGCCCCTTTAAAATGGAGAAGAAGAAAAGAGAGCCCACGAAAACAAAATTTTACATAATATTTAGTTTCATGATTAATAATCCGTAGTTACATACCTCATGGGATGTTATGAATATTAAACAGTTGGAGAACAGTGCTTTAGAGATGAAAGACACTACATAAATATGACTATTTTGTTATTAGGATCTACACAACTGTCAACACATTTGGGTTTATTTAGGTTTAGGCAGAAATTCAAATGCACAGCCCTACATAACATGTAGAAGGACAGCAGGAAAACCATTTACAACATTAAATATTTAAGTGTTAAAAGCACTGAATTTGTACTGTTATTACTTTTACCTTTCAGTTATCATGTGCTAAAAGTCACTATTTGTAACATCACACAACTATTATAGAAATCAATCTTGAAACTAAGAACAATGGGAATATCATATCATTTAGCTTTGGATCCATGGCTAAAGTCTCTTGGTTAATTGATGGTACCAGTTCCTATAAGGAAAGAAAAAGCTCTCTGCTGCACTGAAATAATCTGCAAGCTAAACCTCTTTGGATAAGGGGGGTTCTATATTTTAAATGAAGCAGAAGATTAAAGTAGAAAATGTTTATGTGAAGATTTTATTGTATAATATATATGCTTATTTTCAGTCACACTCCTAATTTTTTATTCTACTATCACATTTTGCCAGGGGTGAAAGTAAGTTAGAGGACTTACCGGTACGCCGGAGTCCTGAGCAGGGGCGTGGCCTCAACCAGAAGATGTGTGGCCTTAAATCCCAGGGCCCTTTAAATCTTGATTTAAAGGGCCAGGGCTCCAGCTGCGGTAGTGGCGGCTGGAAGCCCGGGGCCCTTTAAATACGCTCGAGCTACCAGCTGCAGAGGTGGCTGGGAGCCCTGGGACTCGGTGGTGATTTAAAGGGCCCAGGCCTCCAGCTGCTGCTACCGCAGCGGAGCCCTGGGCCCTTTAAATCACTGAGGAGCCCTGGGGGCTCCCAGCTGCCACCGCTATCCCGGGGCTCTGGGCTCTGGCAGAGCTTTAAAGGGCCTGGGGCTCCACTGTGGTAGCAGCTGCCGGAGCCCCGAGCCCTTTAAATCCACGCCTGAGCCCTGCTGCCCGAGCCCTGGGGTAGCGGTGGCTGGGCTCCATCGGGAATTTAATGGGCCCTGGGTCTCCAGCCGCCGCTACCGCCCCAGCCCTTTAAATGCCCACCGGAGCCCCACCACCGCTACCCCAGGGCTTCGGCAGCAGGGCTCCGGCGGAGATTTAAAGGGCTGGGGCAGTAGCGGTGGCTGGAGCTCCGGGGCTCTTTAAATCCCCGCCAGAACCCCCCACTCCTACCCCAGGGCTCGGGCAGCAGGGCTCAAGTGGGGATTTAAAGGGCTTGGGGCTCCAGCCGCCGCTACTGTCGCGGCCCTTTAAATCCCCTCCGGAGCCCCGCCACCGCTACCCCAGGGCTTGGGCAGCAGGGCTCAGGCTGGGATTTAAAGGGCCCCAGGGGGGGCAGCAGCGGCTGGAGCTCCGGGGCTCTTTAAATCCCTGCCGCAGCCCCGCCACCGCTACCCCAGGGCTTTAAATTGCCCTCTCGGAAAGCCGGTCCTAGTACAGCGCACCGGCTCTTACCAGTACGCCATACCGGGGCGTGCCGGCTTACTTTCACCTCTGCATTTTGCACAGATGGTTCCTAATTATTTTCAGATCTCCATGACTTAGCACATATAAGATGAGTTGTCAAGGTTCCTTCCCCACTCTGAACTCTAGAGTACAGATGTGGGGACCTGCATGAAAACCTCCTAAGCTTACTTTTACCAGCTTAGGTTAAAACTTCCCCAAGGTACAAACTATTTTACTTTTAGCCCTTGGACTTTCGCTGCCACCACCAAACGTCTAACCGGGTTTATTTTATTAGGAAAGAGCCCGTTTGGAAACGTCTTTCCCCCCAGAATCCTCACCAAAACCTTGCACCCCCTTTCCTGGGGAAGGTTTGATAAAAATCCTCACCAATTTGCACAGGTGACCACAGACCCAAACCCTTGGATCTTAAGAACAATGAAAAAAGCATTCAGTTTCTTAAAAGAAGAATTTTAATAGAAGAAAAAGGAAAAAAGAATCACCTCTGTAAAATCAGGATGGTAAATACCTTACAGGGTAATGAGATTCAAAACATAGAGAATCCCTCTCGGCAAAACCTTAAGTTACAAAAAGACACAAAAACAGGACTATCCATTCCATTCAGCACAGCTTATTTTCTCAGCCATTTAAAGAAATCATAATCTAACGCATATCTAGCTAGATTACGTACTAAATTCTAAGACTCCATTCCTGTTCTGTCCCCAGCAAAAGCATCACACAGACAGGCCCAGACCCTTTGTTTCTCCCCGCCTCCAACTTTGAAAGTATCTTGTCTCCTCATTGGTCATTGTGGTCAGGTGCCAGCGAGGTTATCCTAGCTTCTTAACCGTTTACAGGTGAAAGGGTTTTTCCTCTGGCTAGGAGGGATTTTATAGGTGTTTACCCTTCCCTTTATATTTATGACATGAGTACACATAAAGGTGCATGATAATTAGATCCAGGATTAGATAGGTTTGTGCTTAATAACTTTCAAACGGACGGTAAGTTATATACAGATGAACTCCAGGACTCATCTATTCTAGCTACAATAGTGGATAAAGACTTAACATAAACAGATACATAAAACAGAATACAACCAGTCAATCTTTGTTTACTCTTCTTTTTTTAATGTAAAGGTTGCAGTGTCTGGCCCTTTATACATGGCAGGTAATCACCAATGCTATCATGTTATTTATTAGTAATTAAGAACAAAACACATTAGCAGGATAACTCTAGATACCAACTATTAGTATTTGGTTTGCAGAAGATAATCATGAAACTTGTCTTTCAATTCTGAAAGAACAGAGATTCACACTAAACACCTGCAGTGTCTTTACCCTTTGACAATGGATGCTATCAGGAGTGCTATATAGGTTAGTAAAGTGTATTTTTATATGTGTATATTCCCAAATAAAGAAAATCCTTTTAGGATTACCATTAAGGTTGCTAAAAGAGTGCAAATTAAGACAAGATATTAAACCACATCTTTATAAAACAAAAAAACATCACAACTAAACCCTGCAAACATTAAGAATTATGGAAATAACCTAAGTTGACAAAAATAAATTCTCACATCAACCTTGACATGCAGTTCACAACAAAACAGACCAACAAACAGAAAAATTCTCACTGAAACATATAGCCCAAATTCACAGCTGCAGCTAAGGACAGTAAAGGGCAACCCAGGGACAGAGGAGTGCGCGGGAAGGTGCCAGGAAGACTTTTCTCATCTTTGTGCACTCCTGACCAGAACTCAGCAGTATGTTGGTCACTTCCCCAAGCACAACTTAGAACTGCCTGAATGCCAGTTGACTCATACATTCACCATTACAAACTGGCTCCTATAACAGAAATCCACTTAATCACACTAATTTGGTTATTTCTTGAATGCAATAGCTTTATGAAGAATGCTATGACCAAGTATGCAGACTAAACTATACATCTGCCAACATGGGAATTTAGAGATGTCTAGTGCTGAGAAAACAAGAGGATAAAAAAAATTGGGCATTGAAACAATGTTGAAACAAACATGTTGAAAAGTGCTAATTTTTATTAATTAATATGTAAAAGTGCTGTCCTAGAGTTATGAAATTTTCTGGAAAAAGTTTCCCCCTAATGCAGTGGTTCTCAAACTTTTGTACTGGTGACCCCTTTCAGACAGCAAGCCTCTGAGTGTGACCCCGCCTCCCCCATACATTAAAAACACTTTTTTACATATTTAATACCAACATAAATGCTGTAGGTAAAGCGGGGATTAGGGTGAGGCTGACAGCTCACAACCCCCCACGTAATAACCTCACGACCCTCTGAGGGGTCCTGACCCCGAGTTTGAGAACCCGTGCCCTAATGTATGTTATGTACAGAACAAGTCATTCACTCAGATTTAAGGTTAAAGATATGGTAGGTGGGTGTCACAATAAGGATTACAAAACAGTGGAGCCCTTAATACAACTTTGACTAAGGAGACACTAAACTACCATGCTTCCATAACTTTATGTTTGCAGTGTTGTGGCTATGTTCATCCCAGGATATGAGAGACAAGCTAGGTGAAATAATATCTTTTATTGGACCAACTTCTGTTGGTGGAAGGGACAAGCTTTTGTGCTACATACAGCTCTTCCTCAGGTTGGGGAAGGAAATCAGAGTATCTGACAGCTTATCTACTCTAGAAACGCTACAGTGCTACACTACCTATCCCTACAAGAGGGTTCTCCTGGTAATTCACCTCTCTGAGAGGCGGTAGCTAGATCAATGGAAGAATTCTTCTGTTGACCTAGGGCTGTCTACATAGAGATTTAGGTGAACAATGTAGCTGTTTTGACCTAACTTTTTAGTGTAGCCCAGGACTGAGCTAAATACAAGTTGGGACAGATTGTTAAATATATTAATTTAAGTTGAAGTAGCCAATTAGACAGTTTTACATAAAGAGTTTATACCTGCTGTAGGTGACCATTTAAAATGAAGTAGGCAATTAAGGGCTGGTCTACACTGAAAATTTTCATCAGCATAGCTACATCTGTCAGGTGTTTGAAAAATCCACACCCCCAGGACATAGCTATGCCAACCTAACCTAACTTCCATCTTCCTAGCTACTGTCTTTTGGGGAAGTGGATTAATTTACTACAGTGATAGGAGCACCCCTCCCATTGCTGTCATGAGTGTCTTCTATGAGTGAAGCACCACACCAGTGCATTAAGTACCCTCCATTGCTTGGGTCCCATTGTAGTGAGGCAGACCTTTATTATGTTCAAGAATGGGAGTCCATGGGCATTATATACCTCCCTGACAGGTCCTATTGTTCATTATGCCTCCTCTTAGCTATTGGGTCACTAACAGATATTATACAGTATGAGATGGTTAAAAAGCAAGAAATGTCTATTTCGTTATCTTTACAATATTGTTTTCAAACTTAATTCAAATTATTTTCATCCTCAAATATATTTTATTAAGTTAAGAAATATATTTGATTTTAATCTTAATAAAATGGGGCCTTCTTCACTGTAAATAAGTTTGATGTAAGTGTAGTATTCCCCCACTCTGCCAGCAGTAAGCTCAGGAATTCAAGAACATTTGGTCTGCAATTCTATTTTCAAACAACATACTGATATATAAGCATTTTAAAAACAAATGCACTGATCTTCACTTCAAGATTCTTCTACTTATTTACATTTCTGTATTGTTAAAAAGATATGTGTGGTGCAGACCCCCACCTGGCTGCAATCACACCTCCCTATGATGATTTATATGTAACTATATTCTCTCCGGTCATGAAAAACTCATTGCAGGAAGGAGATATGTGGAGAATTTTATTTAGAGGACCATTTAGAGCACCCTACAGAAACTCTCAGGAGATGTGCAGAGAGGATGGGGTTCTCAGACTTGTGAGAAAGCAGGGTTCCCCCTCTACAGATCGTTAGACATCTTTATGGTCTTTTAGGTCCTGAGTATTACTCTCTGCTCAGCTGTATTCTCCATATCTCTGCTGCTCCTAGATAGTTAATGTTGCTCACTTCTGTCCCTCAGCTCCCTCATCTGTAAAATGGATAATAATTCACATATCTGAGTCAGATGCTGTAACAATTAGTGTTTTCAAACCACTCTGAAGATTAAAAGTCCTAAGTATTTTATATACAATGATGATCTTATGTGCTGCACTACTTTAAAAACCCCCACAACTTTCAATTTCCAATTAGCAAATTCCATTTTAAGAGCCCCTCTAGAAGACATATGACTAAGTGTCCAATCCTGTGAAGTGCTTGTGATACTCCCCACAGGTTACTCAGAACCATAAGTCACTGTGTTACTCTTCTCCCTTAGCAAGAGAGCTTTGCTGACACTTGCTCTCTGTCAGATCCCTGCCGCACAGTCTGTCCACCTCACCAACAAACGCCTCAAGATTGCCGGTCCAAACTTTGCCTTGCTGGTTACCTACAGCGCACTCCAGTTTGAGTTCCCCAGAGACATTTCTCTGCAGTATCCAGTCACCGGACAGTCACAGAAATTAAGTGTGCTGCCTCTAAAGAGACAGCACTTCACTTTAATACACTGCACTGAGGTGGTTTTGTAAAAAAAAAAAAAAAAAGGATACGTTTATTAATAGAGAACAGAGATTTAAGTAAAAAGAAAAGAAAAAAGCTCACTTATGCTTATGCTCAAATAAATTGGTTAGTCTCTGGTGCCACAAGTCCTCCTTTTCTTTTTGCGGATACAGACTAACACGGCTGCTACTCTGAAACCAGAGAAAGTGATATTAAGAAGGAGAAAACAAGACAGGTGTGGTTACAAAAAAAATAGCACACACTTTCCAGTGACTAAAACTTAATTTTAGCAAGTTACATTATTTACCTAAGGAGGTTTTTAAACTTACGTCAAGTTATCAGCAAGTCCATTCATTCAGGTAGGAGAGTCCCTTTCCACAGAAATTAGGCCCCTGAATGGTGGATAGCTAAAATGTCCTTTTACTCCCTTTATATTATCCAAAGTCCATTGCCTTTGCTTCCAGAGCCAGGAAGACTTCCCAGGAGCACAGTCTGTGTCCCGCTGTTTCCTCCCCTGCTTGTTAGCTTAATTGCTTTGTTTACCTTATATGTAAATGTACTTTCATTGTCTTCTGCCAGTAATCAAGCCCATTAGACAGGGAAATCCACATTCCTTTGTCTAGGGTGGGCTTGATTTATGCACTGCCTCCAAAACACATTTTAAGAACATATTTCCCGCACACATATATAGTTATTTATACACAACCCATACACACATCACACAATGATATTCATGACCAGTATTTCACCAGTTTACATGTAATATGTTACAAGATACCTTTTGTATCCATATCATGACAACAGTGTTTTGCAGGGTAGTGTCAGGCCTGATATGAGTTACAGTAAAGAGGGCCTCTTCCTGTGGGCATTGAGGGGCTATTGATCATAGTGCCGATTGCCTTTAACTTTTGCTAAATCCAATCCTGAAGTTCTTCTATAGTAGCAGCTTCAGGCAAAACTTGCACTGAACTGATTTGAATGTGACCCTTCACACATTCTAAGGGACTATTCAAGGTGAAGAGCTTAAATTTAGAACTTTGCTAGACACTACAAATCATGGTCTTCATAAAGACATTGGATTTATGGCATATTACAATAATCTGTAACCCACTAACCTTCTTTTTTATCCTATGACTACAGGGGTGTTAACGGGACACTTCACCTTGAATGGTCCCTTAGAATATGTGCTAACTACTTATTCCAAACTGTCTGTTTGATCTTGTATTTAGCTCTGACACGCAGGGCTTGTCTACACTTGGCGCTTTACAGCACTGCAACGTTCTTGCTCAGGGGTGTGAAAAAACACCTCCCTGAGCACTGCAAGTTTCAGTGCTGTAAAACGCCAGTGTGGACAGTGCACCAGCCGCGCTCCCAGCGCCGGTAGCTATTCCCCTCACGGAGGTGGGTTTTTTATAGTGCTGGGAGAGTTCTCTCCCAGTGCTGGTGCCGCAAATACATAGCCATGTTAAAGCGCTGCCGGAGCCTCAGAGTACCTGAGAAGAGCTCTGTGTAGCTCAAAAGCTTGTCTCTCTCAGCAAGAGAAGTTAGTCCAATAAAAGACATTACCTCACCCACCTTGTCTCTGTATGTGACAAAGGGCACAGTCACACTGGAGAGTTTACAGCGGTGCAGTTGCACTGATGCAGCTGCACCATTGTAAGCTCTCTAATGTAGCCGTTCTAAGCCGACAGGAGAGAGCTCTCCCACTGGCTTACCCCCGCGAGCTCTCCCACGAACATAGCGCTGTCCACACTGGCACTTATGTTGGTGTAACTTATGTTCTCGGGGGGGTGATTTATTCAACCCCCTGACTGACATAAGTTATACTGCAGCAAGTGCTAGTGTAGACATAGCCAAAATAAGTCTCAGGTCACCCCAAGTGACACATCCCCACAACTCGTATCTGTCGTGAACTATCTAAGGGCTTGGCTACACTTGCAGATGTAGAGCGCTGGGAGGTAAACCAGCCTTCGGAGACCGCAGCGGGGAAAACGCTGCCGTGTGTTTACACTGTCAGCTGCAAGCGCACTGGCATGGCCACATTAGCAGCTCTTGCAACGCCACAGAGAGCAGTGCATTGTGGTAGGTATCCCAGGGTGCAAGTGGCTGCAGCGTGCTTTTCAAATGTGGGGGGGAGGGGGTGGAGTGTGATAGGGATTGTAATTGTGTGTATGTGGGGGGAGAAACCGTGTGTTTTGGGGGGCAGAGACTGTGTCAGCATGCTGTCTTGTAAGTTCAGATAGCAGCAGACCCCTCTCCCCCTGCCTCTCTCTCTCACATACACTCACAGCAGCATTCCACAGTAATGGTTGGCTTTGTCTCAGAGCAGATGAGCATGCCGGCTGTCAGAAAGGGAGTTTTGAAAGGGCATATCCGCATTCCTACAGCTGAGTTCAAAACAATGACAGGAGTGGCCACTTAACTTCAGGGGATTATGGGATGTTTCCGGAGGCCAATCACAGCGCAGTAATGCAACACGTCATCCACACTGACACCCAAGTATTTCAGCCCGGGCGCAGCAAGCTTTATGCTTCTCGTGGAGGTGAATTACCAGGAGCGCTCCAGCTGCAGAGTCCAGGCACTCTACGTGCCTTGCCAGTGTGGACACCTCAGTAGTTAAGGCGCCCGGGGCTGATTTAATGTGCTCTAACTTGCAAGTGGAGCCAAGCCCTGAGACATGGAACTCCCTTACTTGAAACTTTCTTTGTGAAAAATGGTGGCCCATGTCACCAGCCCTTCTCCTTCAACCTCCAAGACACATATACACCCTTTAGCAGGGCTAATATGAGCTAGCAAAACAGGGATGTTTCAGCGTGTGAAGCTGTGGATCCTGCATTTGCAGATAGAGGGACTTGGTGTGTGTTGTGTTTGTTCCCTGTTTGTATTTTTCTTTATGAGGGTTGTGTGGCTGGGCTATGTGCCCCTGAACTGGCCAGTGAGACAGATCTGTTTATGCCTCAGTGAAGGCCTTTGAACAGAACCAGTGTTTCAAATCTCTGAGTGGTTGTTCCCTCTCTGTTTGTGAGGGTGGTAACTGAGCACTGAGGCTTAGTCAGTTGCCAGGTGAACAGGACTGGCAAACTGGATGAGTTTCAGTGGGGGTTTACAGAGGGAGGATGATTTCTGTTTTAGGTATGTCGCTATACCAAATAGCGGATATGGATGGTGACAGAAAAACTGCTGTGACCTACCTTAGATGTGCTATGTTTTCCTTTCTTCTGGAAGACGGAAGGAATTTCTACAAGTTGGTGGACATACTTGAGGAGAAGTTATGTGGTTTGAAAGCATAAGTTGCAACCTTGTGCAGCTGATCGCCATATTTGGAGTCGGGAAGGAATTTTCCTCCAGGGCAGATTGGAAGAGGTCCTGGAGGTTTTTCGCCTTCCTCTGTAGCATAGGGCATGGGTCACTTGCTGGAGGATTCTCTGCTCCTTGAAGTCTTTAAACCACGATTTGAGGACTTCAATAGCTCAGACATAGGAGAGAGGTTTTTTACAGGAGTGGGTGGGTGAGATTCTCTGGCCTGCGTTGTGCAGGAGGTCGGACTAGATGATCATAATGGTCCCTTCTGACCTTAGTATCTATGAATCTGAGAAAATTAATACTTCTTGGACAAAGCAGACTGCAAAGAGTTACAAGGGAATTTCACAAAACTGGGTGACTGGGTAACAAAATGACAGATGAAATTCAATGTTGATAAATGCAAAGTAATGCACATTGGGATAATCCCAACTATACATACAAAATGATAAGGTCTAAATTAGCTGTTACCACTCAGGAAAGATTTTGGAGTCATCATTTTGGAGTTCTCTGAAAACGTCCGCTCAGTGTGCAGCAGCAGTCAAAAAAGCTAACAATGTTAACAAACCTGTAAGAAAAGGATAGATAATAAGACAGAAAATATCATAATTCCTCTATATGAATCCATTGTACACCCACATCTTGAATATTGCATGCAGATCTGGTCACACCATCTCAAAAAGGATATATTGGAGTTGGAAAATATAGGGAGAAAGACAACAAAAATGATTAGGGGTATGGAACAGCTTCTGTTATGAGGGGAGATTAAAAATACTTAGATTTTTCAGCTTGGAAAAGAGACTACTAAGGGAGATATGATAGAGGTCTATAAAATCTTGACTGGTGTGGAGAAAGTGAATAAGGAAATGCTATTTACTCCTTCACAAAACACAAGAACTAGAGGGTCACTCAATTAAATTAATAGGCAGCAGATTTAAAACAAACAAAAGGAAGTACTTCTTCACATAATGCACAGTCAACCTGTGGAACTTTTTGCCAGGGGATGTTGTGAAGACCAAAACCATAACAGGGTTAAAAAAAGACCTAGATAAATTCATGGAGGATAGGTCAATCAATGGCTATTAGCCAGGATGGGCAAGGATGTAACCCCATGCTCTGAGCATCCCTAGCCTCTGTTTGCCATAAGTTGGGAGTGGATGACAGGGGATGGATCACTTGATTACCTCTTCTGTTCATTCCCTCTGAAGCACCTGTCATTGGCCACTGTTGAAAGACAGGATACTGGGCAAGATGGACCACTGATCTGACCCACGAGGGCCATTCTTATGTTCTTAGCCAGATACGGAAATCATTATCACAGACACCTCCAGAGGAAAGATCGGCAATAAGAGAATTGGAGAAAGTAGAAACCAAAGAAGTGGACAGGCAATTGTGACCAATAGAGGAAAGAGAGCCAGGAGACATTTAACTCAACAAAAAGTATCAAAACATTTTCAAGTACTCATTAAGTCAGCTATGGAAGAATCTGTCTCTGGAGGAATGGAACAGAAAGCTGCAGGCAACATACCTGATGTGTGTTCTTTCAGTATGAAATAAGCAGCAGTTAAGAGAGGTTCTTCAGTCATCCAAAGAACGCAGACAATCATCGCTAGTGGTTTCCTATTAAGAAGAGTGGACAGAGAATTCAGTAAGGGACACAATGACAATAGGATGGCGTGCTGTATCCCTGAGTTGTAACCACAGGATTAGATAGGATTATGAAGTTGTCTGGCAAGTCTGCACTGACAGTGATACACATTGGAACCAATGACAGAGTATCACATGTGTTATACCAATAAAATAAAAACCAGCAGGATCTTATTAAAGGGGAAAAGGCAAAATACCACATTTATTGTGAATACAGAAAGAATCCTAGTAAGCAGTTAGTTATAGCTATAACATTCCATTCAATCTCATATTTATTCACACATACACACACACACACACACACACAGGTTCTGCAAGGTTGTTATCATAGTTACCAGCCTTAGAGTTGCTCATGCCAAGCCACTGGCCAGGTGGCCTGGACATGAGGAGGGAGCAGGGCCTTGTCAGATGCTCATCTGACGCTCCTGGAAGTTGGTTTGCAGAATCAGACCCCAAAGTTCTCACTTTTTAGAGTCTATTTTTATAGGAATTTCTTCCTATGCCAGTCTATGGGAATTGCTTCATCATGCTGTTGCTGAATGTTTCTGAATCAATCAGCAGATAGCACATTCCTGACGGCTCCAAGATGTTATCTTGTTCTTTGGTTCTCCCATTCTTGAGGCTGTTGGGTGGATTCCAGTCTGCCCTCCGGGGGTCCTCTGGTTATTTCCACTTGACGCCTTCTTCAGCCGATGGACACTGGATTCTTAGGCTGGCACCTCCCTGATCATTCAGTTATTATCCACACCAAGCATCCATCCACATACATCCTCTATCTCTATTTTAATCACAATTGTTAATACAACAAAAGGGCGGGGAGTCTCTGGGTGCTGTTTCTGTTGTTAGAGTATTGCTTTGAGTCTCTCTCTCTGTGAATTGCTTTGAGAACAGACTCTGTCTTAGAATGTACTAACACAATTAGCAGCTTGCAAGTTTCACACATAGAGGGAGAGAAACAGTACCAAAAACCAAGAGACCTCTTAATTAGTAATACCCTGGAATTTAAACTATGGGGAATCAAACTCATTTATGATTTTAATACAGAACTTCTTTAATATGATCCAACACATGGAATACACAGATTATAGAAGACCTCAGGCATCTTGGAATGGAGTGGAAGAAAAGGAAAGTTCACATGGTCTTATAGATCCTACAGGTCTGATGAGTGAGGGAAGGAAGAAAATACTGGAGGTGAACTGTTGGCTGCACGATTGGTCTGAAACTGAAGGTTTTGGTTTTGTGGAACATTGGTCCACATTCCCTTGGGAGAGGTGAGTGTACAAATGTATGGGCCTGCATGTCATAGGTAGGGGGCTGACCTTCTTGGCTGGAGACTACCTAGAGCAGCAAGGAGGACATTAATCTACCAGTGCAAGGGGAGGGTGCTAAAACTCAAATTTAAGATGTCATGAGCAAATTGAACTGATGTGGCAAAAAACACAAAGAAGAATTTTTCAATTGCTTATATACCAATGCTGTCTAGCTAACAAGAAAGAAGAATTAGAAATCCTCGTTCCTGCAGTATGGGTTACTTGCTGGTTTTAACTGTAGTAAATGGTGGATTCTGTGTAACTTGAACTCTTTAAATCAAGATTTGCGGACCTCAGTACCGCAGGCAGAGGTTATGGGCCTATTGCAGGAGTAGGTTGGTGAGGTTCTGTGGCCTATGATGTGCAGGAAGTCATACTAGATGATCATTCTGGCCTTAAAGTCTTTGAGAAAATGTTTTTATATAATTAGCATTACAGAAATCTGGCTGAACAATTCACATGATTGGTTATAACCTGTTTAGGAAGAATAGAATGGGTAAAAGAGATGTGTGTTGGGGGGGGTGGGGTAGCACTCTAATTTAAAAACACCATTACTTGTTTTAGAATAATTCAGAACCACAGGGTCTTGAATGTACATGGATCAATGTGCTAATTAATAAAGCCTAGGATGGGGTCTGTTACAGGCCACTAAATCAAACCTGAGTACAAGATGAGTTACTCCTTACAGACAGGTGCTTAATGTGTTGACAGAAATGGTGCTGTTATGGGGGAGTTCAATTTAGGAGACATGCTGGAGGTCTCAGGCAACCACTAATAAAACATCATTCCAGTTATTAGTAGTTATAAGTAATTAGTAATTTACATTTGTAACAATCACATTAATTTGATGAAGTGTCTAGAAATTTAATCTTATACTGATATTCTTAAAATAATGTTGGCCTTTGGAAACCACAAATAAAGAACTAGAGTAAGGAACCAATTTTAGTCTCTTGCTAGATGTTTTATTTCCCTCAGAGCCTGCTGGGGGCACCAACACATCCTTAAAAACAAATAGTGAAACTGGAGAAATAAAAAAAAATAAATAAAACTAGAGAAACAACCACCACCATTTACATCTGATAAATCAATACACTGTACACACTAGAATTAAAAATAAATTTTACACTAATATTTACAGGCTTCTTTTTATAATCAAACATTCTTCACAATCAAACACTTACAAGCTTGTACACACAAATCATTTACGTTATGGTCAAACTGAATGATTAAGGAGTGAGCTGTTTTTAGCATAGACAGCCCTGAGGGAAAAGTGTTCTAGCCAAAAAGAACAAAGGTGAGCTGCTAGATAAATACTAAGAAATGCCATAGCTGAGGGCTTCGTTCTGGCTGCCAGATGGCATTTATTGGTAGCAAACAGACTGTAGAGTGCTGTTGTGCAACACAAGCCGCCCTGTAGTAAAACAGCACCCATCAGGTGCTACCTGCTTGTACAAGCAATGAGAGGAATCTGAATGAATTAAAAACTATAGTGATAAGACACCACAAAAGCAATGATGCAATAAACACCGATTTTGCTGCACAGAGATGTCCACATAGAATTCCCATTAGTGATAGAGGAAGTTGTGAACCGAACTCTTCAGAAACTTTCACTTATTTTCAGTTGTCTCTTATTTTCCTGATGTGAGAGTCTTTCCATTTCAAGGTCTCTCTTGTCCCCTGATTAATAAAATTCATGCTTGACAATAGCTTTTAAATTGTCTCAAAATGTCTGTCTTTCCAATGGATTCTTTCATAGTTTAAAGAAGGAAGACAGGGATAAAGTGGACTAGGCAGATTAGAGAAGTCTAGGAGAGAAAGCAAATGAGGTGCAGGCAAAAAAAAAGGGTGAAAGAGGGAGCAATAGACTGGAAAGAAATGGCTGGAACAGACTGCAGAAATTAACTGAATCCTAATATGTACAGTATCTGAATTTCTCAAGGACAAGGCAGACGTGACTGTAATTTAACAAAATTATCATACTGATCAAGAAAAAAAAAAGCATTATTTTCTTGGCCAAAACAGAGAATGGTTATTGTCACACTGTCTGGAGTGGCTCACAACCGTGAGTGTCTACCTCAGGGCAGACTGTCAAAAACAGGGCTGACACAGTGTGCTCTATAATTAGATTTCACCAAGCCAGTAACAAATGTGAACTCCTGGATCACAATATCAATCTTACCATGGAATCGTAATGTACCATGGTAATGTTTCTCTCCTGACTGGGTTTTAAAGTTTATGGGGAAATACATAAATGTTATCTAATAACATGGGATACGGATATTATAAGTGAGATTAATGCATGCAGCAAATACAAGCATTTCACAGAGTCTAAACACTAAATATATTCTTATAAGACTAATACCTATTTTGAGTAAAACTAACATACAGGTGACCTGGTCTGGTCTTCAGCTACAAGGTTGTCAGTTCTTTGCCTGGCATGAGCTTGGGCATGAGCTGGTATCTGGCCTGCCAGCATCACAGTTATTTCTTAGACATTCACTTAACCTTGTGCCAAAGTTTGACTCTCAGATGTAGTGACCAGAGATTCTATTGTGCAAATCTATTCTCATTGCTGTTTTGGCTTTTCAGATATTTGATAGTTGAAAATGTTCCTGGAAAGTAACTAGAAATGTAAGTGATTAAGTTATAGAGAAGGTTTAGTGTGTCATTTTCAACTTTCTGTACTAGCATTGTCTTGTCATAACATAGCCCAGACAGTATATGATTTTTGCTAGTCCTGATTTCTATACTTTTGATGTTAGCAGTCTTACTGAATTGGAAACATATCTGAAAGTAGAAAAAGGGATACCTTTTTTTTCTCAACTCCTAAGAGCGACTGAGATGACTTAACAACCAAGATGATCCGTTTAAACTGAAAAGAAGTTGTAATAGATCTTTTGTTATTCCAAAGCTAAATCTTTTGAAAAAAATTGTCTTCAAATAAAAGAAGGAACATTCCCCACCCAATAGGAAAGTCAAAATTCCGTGACGTCATGCCATATATTCTGCTATCTACGAGGTATGTTTAAAATGAGGTCATTTTAGATTAACTATTCTTGGGAAGCCCATCATGATTTACTTTTTGGAGCATTCCAGAGAAAGTAGGAAAAAGAGGAAATGATGACGACTGAAGGCATAATAGGGAACCCCATACAATCAGCTTTCACTCTCCGAGATTCCAGCTCCTATGACTGCTTGTGATATTACAGGCTGGTAGCACAGTTTCTTATCAAGGCTGCCTGACACTTCCCAAGACCCTGTTTTCAGTTGCTTATAACTTTGTCAAACTTTAACCATCCAGGTTAAAATTTTCCGTGTCTGGTTTCTGCCTTAGGCTGAATTTTGTTGTGAAGTATCACTCAAAAGAGTTTGGTTATTTCTCCAGATGAGGCTAGAGAAAAATAAAATATATTTTGCCATTTAAAAATAGTTTGACAGCCTTTTATTTCAACAGTTCTAACACCCTCATGCTTTGGACAGGGACTGGAAATTTGGCAGGAGGGTAGCCTTTGTGTCAGGGATTTGTCTTTTACGGGACCTGTGAAAATCTGCCCAAATTTGGCCAAGTTATAAAGCTGGGGGGGGGGGGAATCCCCACAATTCTCACATGCTTAGAGACATTTTAGAGATTAGCGCTAAAACTCTAAGATTCTCTCCCCACTGAGCATGCTCCAGCCTCTCACAGCTTCTTGTGCTGACCAAACCGCACATGAAGTTTCCGTGTAATGGCTGCTCACAGCTGCTCAAGGATAGGGTGAGCCAGGGACTGGAACTGAGAGCAGGGAATCTGTATCTTCTGTGCACTCAGTGGCACCCCCCACTGACAATGAGATGGAAGAGGAAGCCTCCGGACTCAAATCCAGAGGGAACAAAAGCCAGGCCAGTGGAAAGGGAAAGAAGTAGATGGGGACAAGAAGTCTGGGGACACTGGGACTGAGGGAGCGGGAGAGGAGGAGAGAAGACTGGGATTGGAGTAGGGGAGGGAGTGGGTTTGACTGGGCAAGGAGAGTGAGTCAGAGAGGGGAGACTGGGAATGAGAGCCACTGAAGGACGGGGGAGGGGCACTGGCAGCCTGTTGTGGGGAGGAAGGATGCTGAGATCAGAAAGGGGGAGACTGGGACTAGCTGCACAGTGAGAACCAGTAAGGTTGGGAGAGAATGGGGTGTTGGGGAAGGGGAGGAGGGAAACATATTTGACAAGGAGCTTGGGTGTTGTGGGAGAACTGAATAAAATTGGGCAAAGACAGGATTCCTGAGTCTCAGCATTCCTCTGCTGTAAGCAAATAGCTGTGAAACCCGCTGAAAATGCATCTTTCTTTAGTCTAATTCACATACAGGATGAGAACCTACTACTGCTATCCACACCCCGAGAGAGGCATCACTATGCTGATTCAACCTCCAATGCAATCAGCACTAGATCAATCAAGAATTCGTCTTCTGTTGACCTAGCTACCGTCTCTCAGGGAGGTGGATTAAGTACAGTGACCGAAGAAACCCGCCCATCACTGTAGTGAATATCTACACTAAAGCACTATAGCAGCACAGCTGAAGCACTGCAGCTGTGCCACTGTAGCATTTTAAGTCTAGACAGAGCCTTAAATTCCAGTCACAGGCATATTTGTACATTTTCCCAGGCTGACCTGAAACAACCAGTTTAATTCACTGACTACAGTTAATCCCTCTGTTTAGTAAATCAGTTAGTGGTAAATGTGAAACATGTTTTGATAAGAGATGTTTATGTATCCAAAACATTTAAGGTTTTTTGCTTAATAAAAATAAACTTTATATTCTGTTGTGTGTCTATTTAATTCCAGTTACCATCCTAATGCAGCTTGACACAAATCAGGAGCAAGAAGTTAATTATCTAGTAAATAAGACTATATCAGGTCACCATTTTCTAACATACTAAAAATGTACAATAAGAATCTGAAAATTGCTTAAATAAATGTATATAGTTAGTATACCCTCCTACGTAGCAAAAAGATATACCAAATCCACTGGGTTAAGGCTCTATTTAAAGGCTCTATTTAGTTTTAAATCAACATGTTTTAATGGTTATATCAACCAATGAAAATGTACCTTTCTTTAGCAAATTGCTGAAGTACAAATGAAAAAGTGGATTAAAATTGAGGCTTTCCATTTGGTGACTTAAATCACCTTGATTTAAAATCAATCCACCCTGCTAACTACTCTGAAAAAAATCAGGTCCCTGGATATGTCAGATTGGGCATGCAAAATTAGTGGATACTTTTAACTTTAATCTCTTTGGACCTCAGCTCCCCATCTAAAAGTTGGGCTACCTCGTAACCTCCTAGGGTGTAGTGAAAATATGTTTGTGAAGCACTTATATACCACAGTGAGGAGCACCACAGAGAAGCTCATGAGGATGTCAATATTTCTGTCCTCAGAGGTGGCTTTGAATAGTGTGCAGCAGATGATTTAGTTGGGGATTGGTCCTGCTTTGAGCAGGGAGTCATGACCTCCTGAGGTCCCTTCCAACATTGATATTCTATGATTCTATGAGTCTATGATAAGGCCTGAGGCCCTATACTGAACAGTGAGGAAGAAAAATATTGAATAGCTATTCATTCACCTTCCATTCTGTGCACTGAGTGAAACAGGGATCCTATAGTATCTAATCATATAATTAAAGACTATATCATAATGCATATATACAAAGAAGCCAAATTAAGGTTGCACAGGCAATCTTAAAAATAGCATTTCCTAACTTTTAACTGCCTGACTTTGAAACTAGAATAATGTTATTTTAATATAGTTTTTTGTAAGTAATATTTGACTTACAGAAAATGCCCAAAATACATATATATGCTTTCCTTTGTAACACAGATCCTTGTAATGTTAGCAGTCGGTTAGCTAGCTTTACCAGAATGCAGATTCTAAATCTGTTTTTTGTAATATTTATGTTATTCTGTTAGGGCCTTTTTAAAATAGCAAAATAAGGGCTATAGAATGAATTTACTGGCTGTTTAATTATGGTGTACATGTTCATGCTCAGGCAGCAGCCCAAACCCTGGGGCCCTGCCACCTCACAGGGTCCTAGATCCCAGCGCCAGCTCAAGCCTGAACGTCTACGCCATCATTAAACAGACCCTTAGCCTGAGCCCCGTGAGCCCGAGCCAGCTGGCACGGGTCAGCCACAGGTTTTTATTTTCAGTGAGACATACCCTCAGGGTCTTCTGAGAGGAACAGAGAGGATCAGTTTTCGTTTTCAGGGCAGGTTCCTGCTGGCTGAGTTCTCCTGGGCAAGTATACGGAATTAACACATTCTCTTGGACCAGCCATGCCCCCTTCCTGGCCAACGCCACCCAGTTTTGGAGACAGATTGGATCCCTGCAGGTTGTCTCTCCCCTAGCAGCATCTCTTTCTGTTGAAGATGTAAGTCCATAAAGGGTGCAGCATCAGTTAATCTTCTTCAGCAGAGAAACCAGGACAAGGTATGAATTGCAGCCCCTATGCTTCCAAGGTCCTTTTAAAAAAATTATTTAAACTGAAGCTAAACCAGGAAACATGTAGCTCAGTTAAAAGTTTCAGGCTACCTCATAAAGGTGCATACTGAACAGGTGTGGGGTTGAGGCCTCTAGGAGAGAAGGCTATGATGATAACACAACACTAATTACTACATTGATTCATAGTAAAAATATTTTAACAGGTGTTATAAAATGACAAAAAAAAATCATCTCTGTAGTACATCTAGAAATGCATTCACTGCTCTTTAAATACTGCTTATGCATAGAAAAGAAGGGATGTGAAAAGAAATGATTTACATGTGCTGTAACTTTGCATTTTCTGTATAGGAATATGCAAACAGTCCTTTCATGGGGCAAAATGCACTGACCTGTGATCCCTGTTAACACTTTGCTCACCCTACAACTGGCATTAGTAGTTTGGAAATTGGGTCTCACTTCTGGATTGAAGGCCCATTTCTTTGAAGTGCTCTGTGCCTCCAAAGAGATGCTGACCTGGCTCAGCATGTTGCAGATTCAGGCCCAGATAACAAAATTATACAGCTCCAGACTCAACAACTAACCCTAAATTTGCAGTTTGACTTTCACCTGAAAAATGTTGGTTTTAGTTTTTGTTTCAGGTTTTTTTTCTTTATCCATTTTTTTTAAAGCAAACAAATCAAGATAAATTTCTAAACCAAACACTTTTTAAAAACAAAGTCGAAATGTTTTATTTAGAGAATGTCTACATTTTTTTCTTCATTTTTTAGTTTGGCTGGAACTGTTCACCGCCCTACACTGCATTTTTTGGCAAATAAACTATTCAACTAAAAGAATTTCACCCAGCTGTATAGTATAAACCCACCTGAATGGCCTGTCTAGCTTTGGTTGGTTGGTTACATTAGGTGTACTATTCAGTTTATTTTATGCTTGAAAGTCATAATAAGTTTACACACTTTTAAAAAAATAGCAGCTCAGACAGCACCACACATCAGCAGCAGGGGGTAGAGTTAACAGCAGAACCTTTGCAACCACTTCTACCTCCAGACAAGAAACTGCTCCTTCAAGCAGCAGCAAGGTAAAGAAGATTGGAGAGGGGGAAAAGCCTCTTTTGCCTGAATCTCTAATTACAGGAGGATGGACGGTAGAGTGGGCACAAAGTCAGCATAGTTCCAGAAGGAAAGAGAAGTTGTGTGGCCTAAGAGGGTGTGAAACAACACACAGTGCGGTCATTTTTTGCCCTTTATATTACATAATATGAAGGAACCACACATGGGGATGGTGGGGTTCAGATCACCATGTTTATTATAGATGCACAATATGCCAGATCAGCTAGAAATCCACATTGCTGCTCTGACTGGTTTGTAAAATAGAACACAATAAGCACTATCACAAGCTATTTAAAGGGATACAACTATTCATATATGGGGGTGGGGGGAGCAACTCATTGCAAAGCCTGGGGTGCTATCTGACTTTTTGGTTGTGCCAAGCCATTTGCATTGCTTCAGCCTGGTGTTAAGGGCCAAATCCTAGTCCCACAAAAGTCAATGAGGCTTTTATCATTGACTTCAGTGGAAGCACATTAATGAAGCTAAATGCGGATTTTTAGTGGGGCTGAATTGAGGAAGAAGGGCCTTGTGTAGGGGTGAGTTCCACCCAACATACACAATATTAATTACAATGCTTAAAGTTGTGGAGAAAGGGATATGGGGCTTTCTGCAATCCTGCACACTGGAGCTGGTGGGAAAAATACGATGCGCTCGCTCTCTTGCTCTCTCCCTCTCCTTCCTTCCCCTCTTTCCGCACCCCCTCCCCAGTACAAAAATCACCAGCATGGAGTTTACCAGTTTGTGGGGTGGGCGGAACTGAATGTAAATACTCCAGTTACATGGAGCTTTCACACTTGCAACATTTACAATGCAAATTCAGATTAAGTGACACTGTGATCTAATTTATTCTTAGTTTTCAATGATTTCAGATGCACAATTTGAAAAAATGACATTTTTCCGCAGAAGAAGATTTTATGCCATAACAGACACCTCAATTATAAAACAATATACTAAAGGGATTTGACACCAATAATATGTTTCTGCACTTCATTTGTCTTAATTTGTTGTGCAAGAAGCTTACCAGATTTGTATCTGTTCTCCTTATGCTTTCCCTAAATCTTTTTGTGCTACATCGGAGTCTAAAGATTTAAATTCTTGCCTTTTTGTTTTACATGTTTTGATTATTCTAGCTCCAGTTTTAAGGGGAACTACTCATCCATCTCCTTGGGCTAAAAATCCTGCTTTGTGCACTGCAATTGAAAAAAAGTTTTTCATATTTCTCATAAATTAATGTGAATTAGTTTTGAGGGAAAATAGCCAACTGACCTTACATAACTGGTCCTGCTTTGTAGAAAGAGCAGTATATTATTTTTCTCAACTAAGTTTTTAGCTGTTTGATATTTCAATGAAATAAATAGAACTCTATTATTCATTCAAACCATCCTATGCCTGTGCCATTGCAAACTGAGCACTTCCTACATTAGCCTACCAAATTACCATAAAAAACAATTTTCTAGTGAACTACAGAGTCACCTGTGAACACGTACCACACTCCATGCTTTTATTCCCCACTTTGTGAATGGGATTTAAATTCTGCCTCCCACATGGTAGATATAGAAACAGATCATTTAAAAGGTGAACTGCACAACTTCTTATAAAACAAAAATAAAAAGACTGTTTAAAATCCCTAATCAGTGACAGAATGATCATGTTAAAATGTGCATGGTGAAAGTTACAAAAATCCACTTCAGAACAAAATATTTGAATATCTTTATCTTCACTTATTAAGTCAGGCTTTTGCATTTCTGCTACAAAATGGCAAGTGACAGACTGGCAGAATTAGATTTTTCTTATCCATTACTAGACAAGTGAAACTGAAAAACAGCTTTTGTTGTGGATGGAACAGTACTATAGACCCTGAAGCCAATGAACCCGGCTCTCTTGGGATAATAGATGTACAGTATCTGGCTACCAGCCAGTGGGATTAAATGGGACCAGCTAACCACAAAGGAACGAGCACAATTAGAAAAAAAAAAAAGATGCTTTAAAAAATAATTTACAATGCTGCAAAGAGTGTGGAGCAGTTTGCATGACCAGGGCCTAAATTTGAGGGGGGAAATGTCCTGCTAAAAATTGTATGGTACTATGGAAAAATATTCATATTCTGGTTTATTTTAAACCAGATACTGTTAATCTACCAAACACTGTTTCCATTCTCAGTTAAGACATGGTATTTTACAAGGAAGACAGAATATGCCTAATATCTAAGGGCTCCAGTCCTGCACATACTTATGAGCAACTATTACTCACTTGAGTAGTTTCACTCAAGTAAATGGAATTACTCGGGTGAGTAATTTATGCATATGCTTACGTCTTTGCAGGATCAGGGCCTTAATTTCTATTCTTCTGATTTCTTTTCCAGTTTGTTATTTTGACTTCTCTATAAAATGTATTTTAAAGCCCCCAAAACAAAACAGCAACAACAGGGAGGAGCTGGAGGGATTTAGCTCTCCTCCCATTATTATTAATTTTACTAGGGCCAGATCTATAAAGGATCATGGATGAATAATTAACTTTTGTCTAGAACACCAAGAATATCTTGGTAAAAATAAAAGATTGTACATTTGGTGAAATCAGTAAGAACAATATTTCATCTACTATGGGGAAAAAGTGCACTTAATTTACAAAGGCCCCAATCCTGGGAAGATTTAAACATGTTTAGCTTTCAGCAGATGAGTAATGTCCATGGGACCACTCATGTTTTTAAACACTTATTAAAGTCTTTGCAGATTTGGGGCATTAAAACAGATCGTCAGTTACAAACTCTTTTGTGAAAAGCTCATCTTCCTATCCCCATAGCCTAACTACAATCTCTTATTGACCAAGATTGTCAGTTCTCAGACTGAGCAAAATGATGTAGTGAAATGTTATTAATAGTCCACCTAACATTCTGAAGTGTAAACAGGCACATTAATAATTTTCAATTTAAAACTGCCAAAATATTTGGGACAGTCATGTTTGGGGGCAACATACTGATTCATGGCTGCAAATGTCAGATTACTTTCTTTGCACCCTTCAAGGTGGAGATGATTATGCTACAGTACCTTCAGTACTGTTTAGGATTAATTTAGCTTCACTGAGACAAGAGTTACTGTATTTATTATCAAAGACATTTCTAATATAGCCATCACTACGATACATCGCATCAAATGCAAAATTAAGGGTTACACACTAGGTTTGTCTACAAAGACCCTACTTTACACCAATTGTTGGTTTAGTTGCTGTAACTTAATAGGTGTTTGTTTTATTTCTCTTCCATCATCATTGCAAGATGTTGGGGTGATCTTTAGCCTTTATTATTGGATAAAGTCTTGTGCAAACAATTGGGACTTGCATTCTATTCTGTAATCTGACCGTTTTAAAACCATTCTGATCTCCTGTTCGAAGGAGCTCCCAAGTGGTGGCCCTCGACCAAGAACATTCTGACCTAGCTCCCAAAAGTTTTACTTTGGGCTCCATCAACATCTCTGCTGAGGACAGTTGTTTCTGTGGGATATGGATAGGTAAGCAGTTTCTAAGATAGCAACACCATAGCTCATTAAGGGCTTTAAATTTAGGACCATGACTTTGAAATCAATCTGGAAACTAATGGAGAGCCTGTGGCATGCCTGGGACATCTGTGTCATGTGTTCTCAAAGGTCCCTCTTGCCCAGAGGAAGGGCCATTGCTCGAAGAGTTATAACCGTCCCTCAGAAGAGGGGAGGATATAGCTTTAAACTCTTTAAACAGTAATTGTAATTCTGGGACAAGGGAGCCATTTCCTTGATTTGTGTCCCATCTTGTTAAATTTGAATATCAATATTCTCTTTAAAATATCGTTTTAATTTTTTCTAGAGAATTAAATGCTGGTGAAGGGGGCTGGATTGACATCCTTTAAGCCTGAAATCCTCTATTTATCCACGATATGGCAAAGGCATCAAAAATGCAGGTTTCCCCAACTGTGAGGCCAAGAGGCCTTAACACTGAGCAGCAGGGACCACCTAATAGGGGTTTCATCTTCGGTCTTAGGCTTCTTGCTAACCATGACCAATAAGGGCACCACTCAATGCCATTAGTGATGCTGATTTATATCATCCATAGTGTTTGTATAAATAGGGTTGAAACCAGTGAATACCCAGACTAACCCCTGGCCTGGGTACTCCCCTGAATTAAAAAGCTGTAAGAATATAGCTTCTTTCTCCCAAGGGAATACAACTTCAAGAAAACATACTCAAACCTGCACCTTTCAGGTACACTACATCTACTATAAAATGTGTATATTAGAAGAGGATCTATCCAAAACATTCCTTTAGGATCCCTTTATGCGCTTATATACAGCAAGAGCTGCCTCTCCACACATATACTTTCATCTCCTGACCATATAGGTTTAAGCGCTTCAGAGTGTAATAGCGGTGACTCACCATACTGTACATTGGTTTACCTACTCCCCTCAGATCTGATGGGCTCATAGTCAGATGAATTGCCCAGGGTGAGGATTCACCATGGCCTTGGAGAATGATACAATACAAAGGTTCCCAAACTGTGGTCTGCAGAGCACTTGCATGTTCTCCCCAGCACTGACTAGTCATATGATGCTGTATCCTGCATCTTATTTCCAGTTGCAGGCCCTAAATTGAGCAGGTAACACAGCTGCTAACCTGCATTAAAATCAAGCTAAAAATACATTAAAAGCAACCCTAATATGGCTTTCTCATATAAGCAATTGCTACAGGTGCCACAAGGATATTATGGGATTACAAATGTGAGAAGACAGTTTCTGCATTAAAATGTAGTCAACATTTTGAGAAATTTTGAGAATCCAGTGCAATTTATTTTGTCTCATTCACAAATTCGTTTTGATGCTGCCTTTTTTTTGTTGCTATAATACATTCCCAGCTTATGGTACAGCTACTGTGAATCATTGAAGCCCTTTAATGGCAATACATCCCACTTTTTTTATCCAGCAGAGTATGCTTCAGGTTGCCTGATTGATATTTAAATCCAGAACGCTTCATTTAAACATCAGGCTTGTTTATCTTGGTTTCATTAGATTAACTCTTCTCGGTAAGTTTTAAAATAAATCCAACTTTTATTGTTTCATCCATTTTTGCAGTTGAGGGACCTGAGCAAAACTACAAACCTCATCCCACAAAAACCTGACCATGGTAAAAGAAAGGGGAGGGAGCTCTCACCATTCCAAAGTGACTGTTGACGGAATCTGGCTTGTCCAAGCAGGGGTCATAACTTAAGGTTTCGCTTTTCCCTCCAATTCCAAGCATCATAACTCTTCGTAAATGTTAGCCATGCATTATCCCTGTGAATGCTGCTCTTACCCATGTCACTGAAAGGACAAGTAGGGCTTGTCTACACTGGCAAGTTTCTGTGCAGTATAGCAGCTATTTGAGCTCAAACTGCAGACGTGTACACGCTGCCAGGCCACGTTGTGCGCAGAAACTCCTCAGGTGCAGCGCTGCAAAAAAACCACCTCAGCGAGCGTCGTCAGGCTATTTGCACAGAGGCTCCAGGGCTCTACTGCCAGTGTAAACACTTGATTGCTTTCTGCGCTGTAATTGGCCTCCGGAGCTGTCCCATATACCTCAAGTGACCGCTCTGCTCATTGTTACGAACTTGGCGGCCCTAGAGACATGCACCCCTCCCCTTCCAAAGCACTATTTCTGACAGCTGTTATGTGCTGTGGTGATCTGCTCTGGGACACAAAGCAAACCATTAATGTGGAATGCTTGTGCTGTTGAACGGGGGGGGGGGGGGTGTGTGTGTGTGTGTGTGTGTGAGAGAGAGAGACATTGCTGTGCAGAGAGCCCAGGGAGGGAAGTGGGGGCTGATGTCGGGGTTTTCCCCCTCCCCCTGCCTCAAGACTCTTCCTGCCACTGTCTGAGCTTACAAGACAGCATGCTGACATACTCTCTGTCCCCAAAAACACACTGTCCCTCTTCCCCCCTCCATACACACACACACTCCTGTCGCATACTCTCCCCCTCCCCCCTTCAGTTGAAAAGCCGCTGGCAATGCAGTAGCATGCCCAAGGAACAATGGGATTGGGAAACCTGCATCATGTGATGCTGTGCCTGCCCCAGGAGGTATTGCAAACCCTTCCCAAAGCACCCTGCGGCCAGTTGCACGGTGGGAGAGCTACCACAATGCACGGCTCTCTTTGCCGCTGCAAGAGCTGCTAATGGGGATGCGCTCCAGCGTCACAAGGAGCACAGTGTGGACATGCAACAGCGGTTTAATTCTAGCATTTTAATAAAAGTGATATAACCTGTGGCACAGAAACTTGCCAGTGTAGACATACCCGTAGTCTGCTGGTAAATTGGGGAGCTAAGTGGTGGTGATGAAAGAGTAGTGAAAGCAGTAACCATCTCTTGAGACGAACACTGTCTCCTTGGCTTTGCTAGTCAGAGTAACAAAGTACTGGTGTTTGCCCTTGGACTTTGTTTCACATGTGGCAGGCCACTGTAGTAACAGCAGGGGAAGTGGGTCAGCCAGAGAACTTCTCCTTTTAATTAACCAAATACCCAGGATTGTTCAGTAATGACAGTGTCTTTTCAATGCAGTTCTTCATTGTCATCTGTGAATGTACAACGTGCATGTATTGGACAATACTTGAGCTTATAAGATGACATGTGAAAGCACGTTTATAGCTCTGAGGAGCAGAAGCTGAAATATTTTAGTGAAGCATGTCACCAACTAAACAAACTGTATCCAAGCAACATGAAAACATCACTTTAGTTATTCATGACTTGGAAACCTCTGCATTTTTTAACGGAAATGTCTAGCAGAGTACAGGAGGCCAAGTAAATCTAATCTACAATATATTACATGTCAAATTAAAAAGAGAGCCAATTTGAAATCAGTTCATCTCAGCCACAAAATGTAGTACAACTAAACTAAACTAAAAAAAATTAGTAAGTCAATACTGGGTAAATAAAAGATTTCACAGTGAAATTCATTTTTTGAGAAATTGAAGGTGATTGTTTATCCAGAGGCCAGCTATGATGGGTTCTTGTGCAACTTCTTGGTGTTGCTGTTTCACTAATCTAGACTCTCAACTGCACGGCCGCCTGTCTCTCACTAAATCACCACTTAGAATTGATAGAGATCATTCAGAATTTCTCTGGTATTTCCTTTGGCAGTGGGCAAGATTTGACTCCCCTGTGTTCCCATAGTGATATCTGCAGGGTGTGGGACCATATGTTCCTGAGGGTGCTGTCATGTGTTCCCCCCCCCCCCCCGACAGTAATGCTACAGCCACAGAATGCAGGATACCGTGGGTCCAGCTACCAATAGTCCAATTTTGGCCTGGATATCTGCTTTGACTTTAGGTGAGTATGCCACGCACAGTGACTCTTCTGTAGCTCATTCTGCTTACAGATTTGGAGCTCAGACCCTGAAGTGTGGGGTCTCTAAGGTCAGATGGATAGGGGAGGACTGCAGCAGTGTCCCTACCCCAGCTGGGGCTCTTTTATGGCATTCTGCATCACATGACAGAGAGTGGGCAATTTTTTTCCTCATGAAGGCCTGATGTAACTCTTTAGTTTATACAAGTCAGGGGTGTAAGTGAGTTATTGAGACGCTTCGCTTTTTCCACACCTTTAGGCTACAAAAAGGTGTATTGTCGTGTTGTGGCTGTGTCAGTCCCAGGATATTAGAGAAACATGGGGTGAGTGAAGTAATATCTTTTACTGGATCAACTTCTGTTGGTGAGAGACACAAGCTTTTGAGCTTACGCAGAGTTCTTCTTTAGGTCTCAGAGCTCTGTGTAAGCTCGAAATCCTGTCTCACCAACAGAAGCTGGTCCAATACAAGTTAGTACTTCCCCCATCTAGGAACAAAAAATATATAGACTATGCTTGCAGGATAAAGGACTCTATCCTGGGAAGCAGTGACTCTGAACAGGATTTGGAGTTTGAGGTGGATACTCAACTAAACATGAGTTCTCAGAGCAACACTGTGGCCAAAAGGGCTAATGTGATCTTTGGATGCATAAACAAGGGAATCTCAAATAGGAAGAGAGAAGTTATTTTACGTGTATATTTGCGGCTGGTGTGATCACTGCTGGAATCACTGTCCAGTTCTGATGTCCACAATTCAAGGAGGATATTAATAAATTGGAGAGGGTTCAGTAAGAGCCACAAGAGTGATTAAAGGATTAGAAAACATGCCTTACAGTGATAAGCTAAATAAATCAAGCTCTTTGAGCCTAACAAAGAGGAAGTTAAGGGATGACTTGATCAGAGTCTATAAGTATCTACATGGGGAAGAAATATTTAATAGCAGACTCTTCAGTTCAGTAGAGAAAGGTATAACCTTTCACCCACTGGATTGTGTTAAACTAAAATCCAAAAATCTTCCCAAACACCCTCTTCTGGCCTTCAGATAACCCCACAACTTCCCCAAGCTTATAATCAGAAGCAAGCTTCCCACAGACCAGGATACACCAATTCATTGCACCTGTAGTTTGATTATAGCCAAAAAAGTGTCTGTACTGCATTTCTGTTCTAAAATCCCACTGAATTTCATTACAGACAGAGAGAGCTTCCGCAAGAGCAAACTCTAAATAAGGTTCTTCTTGGCTGAGCTCACAGAGGGGACCTGCCAACAAGACAAGAAGCATTCAGAGTTGTTTTAAATGGTGCAAATGCAAAAATAAAAGGATTTTAAGCATAGAGCTATCCCAAAGCCCTCACTCCTCCCCCTTGGGAACAGCTCAAGAGATTTTCTTAAGTTTCACTATAGGTCAATAAATCTTCTTTCCCTCCCACCTCAACCTACAGCGGCACTAGAGAGTTCTTCTGGCCTTTCATAGGAATAACTCCCTCAGACAGAAGATTTTTGCATTCCTGCAAATAGAACCAGGCTGGAGTACCTTTCTGAAGGGGTGGGAAGTAATAGAGATTACCTATCTGAGGTCTGGATCACCTAAAGAAATTACAAAGAAATGCAAGTATCAGAGGGGTAGCTGTGTTAGTCTGTATCCACAAAAACAACGAGGAGTCTGGTGGCACCCTAAAGACTAACAGATTTATTTGGGCATAAGATTTCATGGGTAAAAACCCCACTGCTTCAGATGCATGGAGTGAAAATTACAGATGCAGGCATAAATATACTGACCAAGGGTAAGGGTATGTCTACACAACAAAAAAAAACCCACGCCTGGCCCGTGCCAGCTGACTCATGCTCACAGGGCTTGGGTTGCGGGGCTGTTTCAGTGCTGTGTAGATTTCCAGCCTCAAGCTGGAGCCCAAGCCCAAGGACCCTCCCACCCTGCAGGTCCGGACATCTACACAGCACTGAAACAGCCCCAGACCAAGCCCCACGAGCCTGAATCTGCTAGTATGGGCCAGGCACAGGTACCCAGCTGCTGAGTAGACATACCCTAAATTAGCCTAAACAAAAGGGCCTATTGGCATGGTTCAAGAACTACGTTTAAAGAAAACAAAATGTGGAACTGGAAATTAACTAACCAAAATTAAAGGAATTAAAGATTATGTTCTGCAATGAAACCTCCAGGAATACATCCAACCAAAATTGGCAACCTGACTCCCGGCTCCAGCTGAATCCCAAACATCTAGAATGAAACAGATTTGGACTATAACAGCAACAACAACTCCTCCTCCAGCCCATTTGAACTAATTTTTTCTTCTTTTGCCCAAAAGGACAGCTATTACCATCTTCTATACCATCTAAGAGACTGTCAAACAAAAAAAAAAGCTTTCTGCGGCTAAAGGAAAAGGGAACATGGGATGTTAAAATGCAATCCGTACTTCATACTTTACACTTCAAATGCTTTAACCATCTTTTCTTTATCTTTAATAAGAGGTTAAAAGGATTTTAATGGTGTGTTTGCCATGGTACTAAGCAGGCTGAGGTTACTGTATATCAGACCTCAAACCTTTAACACTGGACAATGACTGGTTTTTGTTAACACCTTTGGCCCATTTATTCCATCTAAATTAATGCAACACAGCACAACAAGCACTCCTACATTTGTCAGGCATGTTAATTGTTCAAAGGACATTGTCTAATAGGTTTGTGGGGGTTTATGCTTACTTTCTGTGATCTGAAATTTTTTTTACAGAAGCAGGACATTTGTTTTACATTGCATTATGCCTCGGCTTGGAAAGATTTGATTTTTATTGTTAAGTGTTGGTAAATGTCAATTTCACCATACACAAATAAATGAAAAAGGTTTGCATCCATAATAATAAAAATTTACAGTTAGGCAAAGTAAGAAAAATGTTGCTTGAGAACTTACTAGCGTTTGATTTACTTTGATTTACATATTTACTTTGTCAATATCACATGACAAAATAGACAACTTGTGTTTTAGCAGTTGTGAACTTTTAACTTTTTGAATCTCAATATCTACCATAATTAACTAATTGTTTGACACCCCCCCATAATTACCTACAACTATGAAAATTTATATTGATAAAATCTAAACCAATGCTTTAAAATATCAATATTATCCATCAAAATTTTTAAAAATGAATTCTGCCAAGCATAATTATTCTGCAGCAGCCTTTCACTTTAATCCACTGATTGAAACAGATTAGTCACACTACCACAAAGTAAAGCCCCATCTCCAGCTTTTCAGTTATATATGTGACTGTTTCTCTGTACACAGCTATAGCAAGAATGAGTCACACAAAACATGCTGGTACAGAGAATGTACCAATATAGGCATCGCCATGCCAGTTCAGACAGGTGGTCTGTCTTGTCCTGTGTCTGGACAAGGGCCAGTATCAGATGCTTTAGAGGAAGGTCCAAGGAACTTCTTGGCAGGTAATTATGGAATAGCTGTGTCATAGGAAAGTTTCTTCCAGGAAGTTGCAGTTAGCAAGAGATGTTAAGAGTAACAAGAAGGGTTTCTTCAGGTATGTCAGCAACAAGAAGAAAGTCAAGGAAAGTGTGGGCCCCTTACTAAATGAGGAAGGCAACCTACTGACAGAGGATGTGGAAAAAGCTAATGTACTCAATGCTTTTTTTGCCTCTGTCTTCATGAACAAGGTCAGCTCCCAGACTACTGCACTGGGCAGCACAGCATGGGGAGGAGGTGGCCAGCCCTCTGTGAAGGAAGAAGTGGTTCAGGACTATTTAGAAAAGCTGGACGAGCACAAGTCCATGGGGCCAGATGCGCTGCATCCGAGAGTGCTAAAGGAGTTGGCGGATGTGATTGCAGAGCCATTGGCCATTATCTTTGAAAACTCATGGTGATTGGGGGAAGTCCCAGACTACTGGAAAAAGGCTAATGTAGTGCCCATCTTTAAAAAAGGGAAGGAGGAGGACCCTGGGAACTACAGGCCAGTCAGCCTCACCTCAGCCCCTGGAAAAATCATGGAGTAGGTCCTCAAGGAATCAATTCTGAAGCACTTAGAGGAGAGGAAAGTGATCAGGAACAGTCAGCTTGGATTCACCAAGGGCAAGTCATGCCTGACTAATCTAATTGCCTTCTATGATGAGATAACTGGCCCTGTGGATGAGGGGAAAGCAGTGGACGTGTTGTTCCTTGACTTCAGCAAAGCTTTTGACACTGTCTCCCACAGTATTCTTGCCAGTAAGTTAAAGAAGTATGGGCTGGATGAATGGACTATAAGGTGGATAGAAAGTTGGCTAGATTGTCGGGCTTAACAGGTAGTGATCAATGGCTCCATGTCTAGTTGGCAGCCGGTATCAAGTGGAGTGCCCCAAGGGTCGGTCCTTGGGCCGGTTTTGTTCAATATCTTCGTAAATGATCTGGAGGATCGTGTGGATTGCACCCTCAGCAAGTTTGCAGATGACACTAAACTGGGAGGAGAGGTAGATACGCTGGAGGGTAGGGATAGGATACAGAGGGCCCTAGACAAATTAGAGGATTGGGCCAAAAGAAATCTGATGAGGTTTAACAAGGACAAGTGCAGAGTCCTGCACTTAGGATGGAAGAATCCCATGCACCGCTACAGACTAGGGACCGAATGGCTAGGCAGCAGTTCTGCAGAAAAGGACCTAGGGGTGACAGTGGACGAGAAGCTGGATATGAGTCACCAGTGTGCCATTGTTGCCAAGAAGGCCAATGGCATTTTGGGATGTATAAGTAGGGGCATTGCCAGCAGATTGAGGGACGTGATCATTCCCCTCTATTCGACATTGGTGAGGCCTCATCTGGAGTACTGTGTCCAGTTTTGGGCCCCACACTACAAGAAGGATGTGGAAAAATTGGAAAACGTCCAGTGGAGGGCAACAAAGATGATTAGGGGGCTGGAACACATGACTTATGAGGAGAGGCTGAGGGAACTGGGATTGTTTAGTCTGCAGAAGAGAAGAATGAGGGGGGATTTGATAGCTGCTTTCAACTATCTGAAAGGGGGTTCCAAAGAGGATGGATCTAGACTGTTCTCAATGGTAGCAGATGACAGAACAAGGAGTAATGGTCTCAAGTTGCAGTGGGGGAGGTTTAGGTTGGATATTAGGAAAAACTTTTTTGCTAGGAGGGTGGTGAAACACTGGAATGCATTACCTAGGGAGGTGGTGGAATCTCCTTCCTTAGAAGTTTATATGGTCAGGCTTGACAAAGCCCTGGCTGGGATGATTTAGTTGGGGATTGGTCCTGCTTTGAGCAGGGGGTTGGACTAGATGACCTCCTGAGGTCCCTTCCAACCCTGATATTCTATGATTCTATGATTCCTACTCTGTCAGCTAGTGGTTGGCTGAAACACTGAAAGCACCCCAAATTTGCCATTCTTTGCAATCTTGAGAACTGGCTGCACAAGTGATGGGTTGGTGCCAAGAAGCTCTTACACTTACATGGGGCTTGTCTGTAGGAACATGGAGTTTCAGAACTGCCTGGTACAGTGAGAAAACATCAACACCCAAGTTTTACTTCTCAAAGATTTACATAATTTTCATAAAAACAAACACTAAAAATCAGGAAGCCTTTTAAACTACACATAAAAGTTTCCCCTCAAGCTAAGAAGTTGGTAAGAATCAGCAGCACAAAAGGTGCTCCAAACTTTAGGTCCCTTCCAAGTTCTGTAACCTTTTGTTCTTTCCTTATGCATTGAAGTGTTTTGCATAGTGGAAGGATATTATTAAAAACGTGTATTGCATTTTTTCTTTTTAGATTTCTTAAAATTAAAGTTGCACAGGGACCCAGAGCTTGAATTACTTTGCAACAGGCATCTTTTCCCATTGATGAAAAAAAAGGGCAATTTTTACTGCATAAATAGTAATCATTGTAAGATTAACCATAGAGCTATGGTGTGTAATAAAAGTGAATAAACTCAATTGGAAGTTAACTTGGTAAAATAAAAGGCCTTTTTTATTCTATTAGGTTGATTAGCAGATCAGTGAGGCAATTAGAATTTAAACAGGATGAACTGCAATCATGAATTTCTACTGTGTGTGGCGAACATGGGCAGATGGGTGTTTCATGTATGAAAATATTAATCCTTTCCCTTCTTCTAAAAGCCAAGCCAAAGTTTTCAAGATACTGTTTTAATTCATTGCCACTCCAGCCCCCACCAACAGTATTTATACCCCTCACCTCTTTCCAGCCTGCCCATACCTCATTGTCTTAAGGTGCCCTTCTCCTCCTATCAGGTCAGCAATAGCAGCAGCTGTGGGAACAGCACATTCAGCATGTCAAACTGAAATTCATGTTTCAGGAATGTTTTCTCAGTCAGATTTTTAGTTAAAAGCTTTTCACTATAATACAATTACCCAGCAGTGAAGAAGAGAAATGCTTTGCACTCGTTATGCCATCGATGTGTCTTTGCAGCAGTAACTAATACTGAAGTCCTTCCTCAGGCAAAAATCCCACTGAAGTCAATGGTATTTACCTGAACAAGAACTTCAGGACTGGATACTGAGGCACTGGGCTAGCAGTGCAAGGAAGAGAACAGAGCAATAAGTAATATTTTTTAAAGGTTTCACTGCCCACTCATTCAAAAGTGTCCTAATCACACCAGTATTAAATCCGTCAACCACAGCAGTACAGCAAAATCCCTAGCGTGTAAGTAAGTTTTATATTACGTTCAGGTTTTTGGCTCTCTTCAGCAATGCTTATAGTTGAGCCCTTTTGACTAATACTAATTATTTAATATTTTTATGATGACCACATGCTCAGTGCTATACAGAAGAAACGAAGCCAGTTCTTGATCCAAGGATTTCATAATTTACATTAGACAGCTAATACAGTTAAAACATATAATGCACCAGATTATCAGAGAATAGTTTAATCTCACCTAATTCCCTCCCCTGTCCCTCACTGGGGGATTAATATTGATGGTCTTTCAGAAAAAGTGTTTTAGTGAGGGATTTATACAGAGGGTGTGTGTTTGCTGCATGAGGAGAGGGAAACATTTGCAAGCATTAAGAACAGCATGGGAGAAGGTACATATATAAGAATGGGAGTAAGATAATAAAATAAAGTTGAAAAAAGATAGTTTAAGGGGTGTGTAAGCAACGAGAGGAAGAAATGAAAACTGGGATTTAGGCAGGGATAAAGATTCTTAAAGACTTGAAGGCAACGAGGAGAAGCAGAGAAGCTTGAACTTTATATGGAAGATTAGAGGATGCCAGTAGAGAGATTTAAAAAAGGGAAATACATTTTCAGAAAGTGACAAGAGAAGAAGACAATGTGTAGCCAGTGTGTGGCAGCCCCTACCTTGTGTACCTTCCAGCAACAGGCCACAGCACAACATGTGCATCTACCTCAGTCTCCCCTTATTTCACCCATCAGCATCTAGTACAAAGTCCCACTTCCAGGCCTAGTTTATTCATATATACCAGTGCAGTAGTTCCCCAAAACCCTTGTAGTAAAACCATTCTCTAATTCCCACAGTAAAATATATAAACAGTTCAGCAGTTTTCTATTTCCCTCTCCATGGAAATCACTTCCAGATCATCACCCAAGAGTCCACCAGCATTTTGTTTCCAACTCCTTTTCCCTCTGCTCCAGGGCCCCAGTCTCCAGGCCTCCACCTGAGGGTGGCCAGCCGACTCATGACTCTTTACTACAGCACTCTAGTTAGGTCTTCCCCGACAGAACTCACCACAATGCTCCACTCCCCAGGTCTCTACCTGTGAGCTTTATTCCTGCTCAGGGAACAGCCCTCCAGGACCATCCTGGACTCTTCCACCAGCCCCCCACTCAGTTCTTCATCCTGAGGACTCCCTCTCCTGCAGTGTTCCACTCCCCAGGCCTCCCTGCCTATGAGTCCTACACCTGTGCCTGAGGATTCACCCTCCAGCAACAGCCTTTTTGCTTTTGGGCTCAACTTTCCCTAATCAAGCTAGATCTTCTCCTTTTCCTAGGGGCTTCATTTCAAGCCTTCCGCTCTTCCACTCCCCAGCTTTAGTGAGTTCCAACCAACAGCTCTCTTCTAGCTCTCCTCAGAGCTCAGCTCTCTCCCCCAGGTTGCCTGTACCTTTCTCCCAAGCACCTCTTGCCAAGTTCCCCATTGCTCTTCTTTCTCTGAAGCAACCCTATGGCTGCCTATATCCACTGGTCATATATGATTCAGGTGGCCAATTAAGGCCAATTGAAAAGCAGCTGATGAATCACAGGTGCACTGGCCTGTACCTCTTAAAGGAGCCACTAAGCCTGTTGACACAGCATTTATATAGACTGGGTTGAATGGGGAGGTAGATGTAGGAAGGCCAGAAAGGAAGTTGCAGTAGTCAAAGGAAAAGATGAGCAAAGCCTGGATAAAGTGTTTGTTGTTTTCAGATGGTTTTTTTTTTGTCTTGTTTTTTTTTGTGGTGGGTTGTGGGAGCAGAGAGGAAAAAATTGGTTACAGAGATGTTAAAAAGGAAGAATTAACAGGATGTGTCAACAAAGCCACCATCCTGGATGTGATGGGAAAGAGAAGTCAAACATGACATTAAGATTGTTGGTCTGGATGACAGGTAAGACAGTGGAGTTTCCAATAGAGAAAGCAAAGGGAGGAAGAGGAGGAGAGGAATTCAGTTTTTAGCATGTTTAATTTCAGTTGGTGGTAAGGATGAGATTTACAGGAGCAAGATTCTTTTCCTCTACAAATAACAGGTTTCAGAGTAACAGCCGTGTTAGTCTGTATTCACAAAAAGAAAAGGAGTACTTGTGGCACCTTAGAGACTAACCAATTTATTTGAGCATAAGCTTTCGTGAGCTACAGCTCACTTCATCGGATGCATACTGTGGAAAGTACAGAAGATCTTTTTATACACACAAACCATGAAAAAAATGGGTGCTTACCACTACAAAAGGTTTTCTCTCCCCCACCCCACTCTCCTGTTGGTAATAGCTTATCTAAAGTGATCACTCTCCTTACAATGTGTATGATAATCAAGGTGGGCCATCTCCAGCACAAATCCAGAGTTTAACAAGAACATCTGGGGGGGATAAGGGAAAAACAAGGGGAAATAGGTTACCTTGCATAATGACTTAGCCACTCCCAGTCTCTGTTCAAGCCTAAGTTAATTGTATCCAATTTGCAAATGAATTCCAATTCAACAGTCTCTCGCTGGAGTCTGGTTTTGAAGTTTTCTTATTGTAATATCGCAACTTTCATGTCTGTAATCGCGTGACCAGAGAGATTGAAGTGTTCTCCGACTAGTTTATGAATGTTGTAATTCTTGACATCTGATTTGTGTCCATTTATTTTTTTATGTAGAGACTGTCCAGTTTGACCAATGTACATGGTAGAGGGGCATTGCTGGCACATGATGGCATATATCACATTGGTGGATGTGCAGGTGAACAAGCCTCTGATAGTGTGGCTGATGTGATTAGGCCCTGTGATGGTGTCCCCTGAATAGATATGTGGGCACAGTTGGCAACGGGCTTTGTTGCAAGGATAGTTAGATCCTGGGTTAGTGGTTCAGTTGTGTGGTATGTGGTTGCTGGTGAATATTTGCTTCAGGTTGGGGCCTGTCTGTAGGCAAGGACTGGCCTGTCTCCCAAGATTTGTGAGAGTGTTGGGTCATCCTTCAGGATAGGTTGTAGATCCTTAATAATGCATTGGAGGGGTTTTAGTTGGGGGCTGAAGGTCACGGCTAGTGGCGTTCTGTTATTCTCTTTGTTACTACTGTCCTGTAGTAGGTGACTTCTGGGAACTCTTCTGGCTCTATCAATCTGTTTCTTCACTTCCGCAGGTGGGTATTGTAGTTGTAAGAATGCTTGATAGAGATCTTGTAGGTGTTTGTCTCTGTCTGAGGGGTTGGAGCAAATGCGGTTGTATTGCAGAGCTTGGCTATAGACAATGCATCGTGTGGTGTGGTCAGGGTGAAAGCTGGAGGCATGTAGGTAGGAATAGCAGTCAGTAGGTTTCCAGTGTAGGGTGGTGTTTATGTGACCATCATTTATTAGCAATGTAGTGTCCAGGAAGTGGATCTCTTGTGGGGACTGGACCAGGCTGAGGTTGATGGTGGGATGGAAATTGTTGAAATCATGGTGGAATTTCTCAAGGGCTTCTTTTCCATGGGTCCAGATGATGATGTCATCAATATAACGCAAGTAGATTAGGGGTGTTAGGGGACGAGAGCTGAGGAAGCGTTGTTCTAAGTCAGCCATAAAAATGTTGGCATACTGTGGGGCCATGCGGGTACCCATAGCAGTCCCGCATTGATTAGATTGATAGAGCCAGAAGATTTCCCAGAAGTCACCTACTACAGGACAGGCCTAACAAAGAAAATAACAGAACGCCACTAGCCGTCACCTTCAGCCCCCAACTAAAACCCCTCCAACGCATTATTAAGGATCTACAACCTATCCTGAAGGATGACCCAACACTCTCACAAATCTTGGGAGACAGGCCAGTCCTTGCCTACAGACAGCCCCCCAACCTGAAGCAAATACTCACCAGCAACCACATACCACACAACAGAACCACTAACCCAGGAACCTATCCTTGCAACAAAGCCCGTTGCCAACTGTGCCCACATATCTATTCAGGGGACACCATCACAGGGCCTACTCACATCAGCCACACTATCAGAGGTTCGTTCACCTGCACATATACCAATGTGATATATTCCAGCAATGCCCCTCTGCCATGTACATTGGTCAAACTGGACAGTCTCTACGTAAAAGAATAAATGGACACAAATCAGATGTCAAGAATTACAACATTCATAAACCAGTCGGAGAACACTTCAATCTCTCTGGTCACGCGATTACAGACATGAAAGTTGCGATATTACAACAGAAAAACTTCAAAACCAGACTCCAGCGAGAGACTGTTGAATTGGAATTCATTTGCAAATTGTATACAATTAACTTAGGCTTGAATAGAGACTGGGAGTGGCTAAGTCATTATGCAGGGTAACCTATGTCGCCTTGTTTTTTCCTACCCCCCCTCAGACATTCTTGTTAAACTCTGGATTTGTGCTGGAGATGGCCCACCTTGATTATCATACACATTGTAAGGAGAAAAGGAGTACTTGTGGCACCTTAGAGACTAACCAATTTATTTGAGCTTGAGCTTTCGTGAGCTACAGCTCACTTCATCGGATGCATACCGTGGAAACTGCAGCAGACTTTATATACACACAGAGAATATGAAACCATACCTCCTCCCACCCCACTGTCCTGCTGGTAATAGCTTATCTAAAGTGATCATCAAGTTGGGCCATTTCCAGCACAAATCCAGGTTTTCTCACCCTCCACCCCTCCACACAAATTCACTCTCCTGCTGGTGATGTCACTTTGGATGGGCTATCACCAGCAGGAGAGTGAGTTTGTGTGTGTGGTTTTTGGGAGGGGGGTGAGAGAACCTGGATTTGTACAGGAAATGGCCCAACTTGATTATCATGCACATTGTGTAGAGAGTTGTCACTTTGGATGGGCTAACTCTCTACACAATGTGCATGATAATCAAGTTGGACCATTTCCTGCACAAATCCAGGTTCTCTCACCCCCCTCCCAAAAACCACACACACAAACTCACTATCCTGCTGGTAATAGCTCATCCAAAGTGACCACTCTCCCTACAATGTGCATGATAATCAAGGTGGGCCATTTCCAGCACAAATCCAGGTTTCCTCACCCTCCCACCCCCATACACGCACAAACTCACTCTCCTGCTGGTAATAGCTCATCCAAAGGCAGTTTGGATGAGCTATTACCAGCAGGAGAGTGAGTTTGTGCGTGTATGGGGGTGGGAGGGTGAGGAAACCTGGATTTGTGCTGGAAATGGCCCACCTTGATTATCATGCACATTGTAGGGAGAGTGGTCACTTTGGATGAGCTATTACCAGCAGGATAGTGAGTTTGTGTGTGTGGTTTTTGGGAGGGGGTGAGAGAACCTGGATTTGTGCAGGAAATGGCCCAACTTGATTATCATGCACATTGGATGGGCTATCACCAGCAGGAGAGTGAATTTGTGTGGGGGGGTGGAGGGTGAGAAAACCTGGATTTGTGCTGGAAATGGCCCAACTTGATGATCACTTTAGATAAGCTATTACCAGCAGGACAGTGGGGTGGGAGGAGGTATTGTTTCATATTCTCTGTGTGTATATAAAGTCTGCTGCAGTTTCCATGGTATGCATCCGATGAAGTGAGCTGTAGCTCACGAAAGCTCATGCTCAGATAAATTGGTTAGTCTCTAAGGTGCCACAAGTACTCCTTTTCTTTTTGCGAATACAGACTAACACGGCTGTTACTCTGAAACCTGTCATTGTAAGGAGAGTGATCACTTTAGATAAGCTATTACCAACAGGAGAGTGGGGTGGGGGAGAGAACCTTTTGTAGTGGTAAGCACCCATTTTTTTTCATGGTTTGTGTGTATAAAAAGATCTTCTGTACTTTCCACAGTATGCATCCAATGAAGCGAGCTGTAGCTCACGAAAGCTTATGCTCAAATTGGTTAGTCTCTAAGGTGCCACAAGTACTCCTTTTCTTTTTCCTCTACAAAGTTGCTACAAAATAACAGTAATAATACCACTAATAATAGGTACCTATTGTGTCCTCATAAAATTAGTATTGCTATTCAGAGGATGTGAGGGATTTGCTCATAATGACATGATAATGATTGTGTTAAACTTCACTCGCCAGTTACAAATTTTCAGCATATTATAAAATCTATTGCAATAGCACCAACCTCTGGTAGAAGACACTATGAATTCCTAGAGATATAAGCTGGCATTGGAGCTAGATAGATATTGCATCACATAGATTGCAAACAGCAAATGCGGGCATTAAAACCCTCTTTGCACTATAAAAAGTGTATACAGAGCTGATGTAAATATATACCGGAAGTTCCGATATAGCTACCGGTGTTTGCATTACTCAGAATCAGAAAGACTGATGGGGGTGGCCATGTTTCACAACAGGCAAACCTAAAAGATTCTTGTGCCTGCCTCAGAGTCACTTTGCCTGCTCTACCTGCAACAATGTTTTCACAAGTGAAGGGTTAAAATCCATTGCTGATGTAATAACCTGGTATATGGATTTGTGTACAGGCCCAAGTCCAGAGTTTGGTCATAGGCCTAGCAATAGCTAAGAGAAAGCTGAATAACCAAAGATAACCTTGCTTTTGCTAAGATATGCCTGGTCAGCAAAACACCAGATGTTGGGGGCAATAATTGTGTCTTATTCAAAGTTGCAATAAGAACAAAGAAGCCCTGTTTCTGTTGTGTTAGTTTCTTCTGAGGGAGATGTTCTTCCCACACATCCAACCTTGAGCTTATGAAAGGTTCAAGCATGTCAGTATAAGATATGGCTTCCTCCCACCTCCCTTTCCCAGGAACCAATGCTTGCCTTAAAACACAAATAAGCAACTTGAAAGATAGTCTTTATTGACATATACTTTCACTGTTTCTTTGCTTTTACCCCTAGATATGTATCTGATGGACAATCAAAGGAGCTACTTCATTCCTAAGGACCCCAAATTGAATCCAACATATATTCTATACTATTTATTAAAGTACTAATTAAATGCTAAATGTTAATTTGTTAACTTGATACCATGGGCGGAGACATTATGTAACCTTTTGACCATTGGCTACTGTGCTATCATATCTTACAGCTAAACCTATGTGTGGGTATGGGACTGCCTACCCCGTCACTTTCCCCGCCCATGGAAAATCCATATATTCCATTGTAATCAATTGATTGACAGTGTCTCTGAGCCTAATAAGCGAGATGACACTCTGTCAGCACTGTACATAATAAACTCCTGTGCTTGACCTCTACATGGTGTGGATTTATGTCCTTCAACAAGTTTGAATCTGGGTGGATTTTTTTTTAAGGTAACTCATTCCCTTTGTACAGCAGAAGGCACAAACTCGCCTGCTAGAAATAAAAAGCAAGAAATAAAGAAAAGCACTTTGATATTCCCTTCTGTGTCTCCATTAATAAGTTGGGAATATCTCATATGTCGTAGTGTCAAACACTTTGAAAGCATTGTAATATTGTTGAAAATTACACCACCATTCACATGCTATTAATTGTATCTGAATTTGTGTATACTCACTTAAGGGAAAACTTAAGTAAAATGGCCTCAATTCTGTATTGTAATTATAGTTACGGTAGACCTGGAACCGGCAATCTGTTCCAGGAAAGTAACCTGTTTGGACCCCCATTGATTTCAGTTGAGCTTTCCAAAGATGCCCAGGTCTACCGATGAGGAGCAGCTTGTAGGACTGGACATTATGGACTCAGTCCAACTCCCACCGTAACCATTGGGAACCTTCTCTTACTTCAGAAAGAGTTGGCTGGGGCCCCAAATATTTATGTTGCAGTTCCTTGAGAAACCCTCTCAAGACAGACCTCTGAGCCAGTTGCTCACATTTTGTATAGCCCAGAAGTGCAAGAGTCTAAGGAACATAGAGACACAAGGTCGATGAAGTAATAGCTTTTATTGTACCAAATTCGGTTGGTGAGAGAGACAAGCTTTCAAGCTTACACAGACCTGAAGACGAGCTCTCTGTAAGCTCAAAATTTTGTCTCTCCCACCAACAGAAGTTGGTCCAATCAAAGGTGTTGTCTCAGCCACCTTGTCTCTCTAATATTTTGGGATTGACACAGCTACAACAACACTGCATACATCTAAAGAACATACTCAAATTAGTTTTAAATCCACAATAACACAATTTTTAAATCAATAATAGTTTTAACAATATTTTAAAAATAAAAAATGGATTTGAACTGTCATTTATTCTGAACCATGGATTAAATACTATTTTTAGCTTAAAGAGTGCATAATCTAAAAATATAATAAACAGCTCATATCTGGTTATACACGGAAAAAATGTAGACCCACAAGCAAATGGCATCCATTCAAGAATTTTGAAAAACATCCCGTTAAAAGGTTACAGTTCAAAGAGTTTTTTTAAACTTGGATTTATTTGCAGTTCAACAAAAATCTCCAGTGTCAACTTCCTCTTGTTTAAAGTAAAGGGTACTGAGAAGTGCTGAGCCAATAGCAGAGGGATAAGCCTAAATAGGATAGCATAGAATAGAGCATCTTGATGCCCCTGAAATCAGTGAGAATACACTTCATAGAATTAGGCCGTACATAACTTCTACATTTGTGCTATTCATTTTATGGCTCTAATCTACAACATTATCTCTCTTTTCTAATATGATGGAATGCAACATAAAGTATTATTTCTGATATCAACAATGTATGTTTTACATGCAGGTGAAATTTATATCTCAAAGAAAATGGTGCACTTTGCTTGTGTATTAATGTTAAAGCTCTGGATGCAAAGTCAGAACATTTAGTGTACAATATGAAACACTGGATAAATTGCTCTGACATTGACAAAAAAGGCAGCTGGAATCTTGGCAATTTATGTACAGTGCTACTCACATGCAGTAATGTATCAAGTTAAAATTAGAGTCTTTTATATATATACACAATTTTAAAATAAACAGTATCTGAGTTTCAAAATGACATTTGTCGTGGGGAAAAACAATATCTAGTGTGTAATAGACAAACAGTATACATCTGAGCACACTATCAAAAGAAATAATAAGATGGGCTTTAACGTTTCCTGGACAAAGCAATCCCTAAATGGACAAATTCTGTTCTCACTCACATCCAAATGTATCTTATTGGCTTCAGCTGGGCTGTAGTGTCTAAATAAGACCACCATTTGGCCCACACTTTTTAGTTGTCAGATTAAGGCTGCTTTATCTGTTTGTAAGTAGATCAGAAACAACAACTAGTGCTGAGTTAATTAAATTATAAATTTGTGATTAATATCTATAGATATCTCAAAGGACCGTGTTTTAATTAATAGTAATAGTTTGGACACTCAACGCATTTCAGCTACCTATTTATCCAACAAATTCCACTATGTCAGCTTTAGTTAAACAGGGAGAGATGGGCATAAGATTATTTATTGCAGCACCAGTTGTGCAAGCATAATAAATCTCTTGAACATTACACCTGGTGCTTTTCCAGGAGCCACTTGGGATAGGTGCCATGAAAAGCTTGAGCAAAACACTAAGGTGTTCAGCAAACGTTCATAGGACTATACATGTATCACTGTTCTGGACTCAGGGAATAAAGAGAATTCAGATTGTGCTATCTTTTTTCAGCATAAACTCCTATATTCAAAGATTAATAGAGCTGAGAAAACATGGACCATAGGTCAAGAAAGCACCTTCAACTATTATATCACCAGTCTCAGAAGCATAGGTAAAAATCAGTCTATAAGATAATGGAAAATTTCATTAATTCATAGATTTTTTTTTTAAAGGCCAGAAGGGACCATTAATCTACACTGACTTCCTGCATTGCACAGGCCACCCAGAATTTCACCAAGTAATTTGTGAACCAAGTCAGTAACTTTCGGATGAGCTACAGCATCTGTTTTACAAAGATTCTAATCTTGAGTTAAAAAATTCAAGTGATAGAGAATCCACCATATCCATTGGTAAGGTATTTCAATGGGTAATTACCTGAACTGCTAAAAAAATTCCATCCGAATTTTTCTAGTTTCACTTCCAGACATTGGATGTTGTTATGCCTCAGTCTGCTAGCAGAAGGTTCTTTAATCTATTAGAAATCGTCTCTCCATGTAGGTTCTTATAGACTGCAAACAATCACCTCTTACCCTTCTCTATAGTAAACTAGTTTTCATTTCAGTAAAAAAGAAACTAGTAGAAGCTAGCTGCACTAGTGAAAAACAGTTCAAGGGGAGGCAGGCAAACCTGCCGACTGGTCCTGAGGAAAGACAGGGATGTGTTCAGTTTTGTGTGTGATGCAGCATGCCAATGTGGGAGCCTAACATCTAAATAGAGGAAGAGATATGATGTGAACTATGCATTTGTTGGGTTTCTTGCCACTACACTGAATGGCAAGACCATTCTCAGACCATATACCATTTTAAAGGGTCTAATTTTCAGACGCGCCCATTGACCTTAATGGAAGCTCTGGATGCTTGGCACTTCTGAAAATGAGGTCCTTAGGCATGCTTTACCCTTTCCTGGATGCATGTCTTGTAACTCCCATTAGCACTGAGGCGATAGTGGATTGCATTTAGCAGTGTAGATAAGCGTCTCTATTCAATAATTAAAAAATTAGAAAAAAACATTCACATTAAGATGTGACAACTTGTCCATAATTCCCATTGCAGAGGGTGCTTTACAGGGATTTCTGAAAACATATATTGTAGAGCGTGGTCTATTTAAAAAATATTCAATGAAAACCTTCATTTAAACAACGATAACATGGGAGCACAAACTGACAAGCAGGAAGAAATTCCAAAGTGAGGTTAAAACAGTATTTCTAGTCCTGTCATGCCTCAAGCTCTATTTTCTCTAGACTTTGACTATGTCCTCTCTGCCCAAAAAGTTATGTTTTTTTACTGCAGGATAACTAACACACATTATTTATCCTGTGGTAAAATCCTAGTGGAGGCAAGGCACTACAGTTTTTACTGCTAAATCACTAGGCAAGATCAACAAGACACCCTTACCTGGGGCCGACCTCGTCTAGCCTACCTCATGGTAAAAACTGCCGGCACCGTGTCTCCACTAGGATTTTATAGTGCATTAGTTATCCCATGGTAAATTAACCAAAAACAAACCTCTTTTGCAGTGAAGACACAGCCTTTGAGAGCAACTCTGTGGAATCGATGTGTGAACTTGCTGCCACCACTTCTCAGCTCTAGCCATTGGGCCTAATTATTGCAGAAGTCTGAAAGCAGCATGTGTTCAATGCCAGCTGGGAACTGAGTAAGTCATAGAGGGAGTAATAGTTAGGAACGGGATTTCAGTCCTTGTCTTCTCTTGCTTCCGTCAATTAAACCTCTAACTTCAATATTGCCTAAAAATAGTTTTCTTGTACGTGGCCAGCTTTTGATGCAGCTATTCTGAGTTCTTAGATGAAATGTTGCAGTACCTGCTGGTAAATTCAGCTTTAACATTTCCTAAGTCTCTGTTAAAATCTCTTTTGGAGAATAAAAGCTATGCACGTCTCATGACTGCTGAAAGGGAAAGATGTAAGGTATCTCTCCTCTCTCTCCTCCTTCCTACTTTTTTCTGGCTGCTTTGAAGGAGACAGCGTTCTTGCAACAATTCCTTTCCCCTCCCCACAGATGAAGAAAGTCATTCCTACACCAGTGGTCTAATTGTTCAATGTTCCCTACATTGCCTTGAATGCATCAGCTCTTCTAATCAACATTCCTCACTCTGCCTGAGATCCACATAGAGTAAAGGACCACCAGTCAGACCACTGGCCTGTACAACAGCCCCAGCTGCTCTAACTTACACAGCCTGTCCCATGCTTCCTATGGGCATTGGTATAGCCCAAAATCCCTGTGGGGCCATGAACTATGGGCCCACTCCCTCCTGCCCTCAACTTCTCTTCATGCTTAAGTTAAGTCTAAGGTTGTTTGGGTGCTCTAATGTGCATTCCCATACTGTAAAATGTTTCAATTTTTTTTAACTCGAACCTTAATTCTGAATATCGTCAGTAATGCATTGTTCCTTGAATTACTGATCTGTACATTCAGCCAGGAATTCCACACAACTAGAAGTTTCAAATCAACATCAGGTCCTCAGTGTGGAAACTATGGAAGATACCTTTCAAGATCCAGCAGGTACAAGGGAAGGGAGAGATGTATAGGACACATGTGCAGATGGCAGCTCAGACAAACCTGTAAGAAAATCAAGTTTACCTGCAAAGAGTTCTCCAGTCACCCAAGACAGGTGATTTTTGTTAGAGTCAAAAGAATTAGAACTTTCTGCAAGGGACAAGCCAACAACAGGTTGGTGCATTGCCTTCCCAGAGCCAGGACACAACATGTCACTCTAAGACTAGATAGGCTTCTGAAGTGTATAGGCATGGATCCAGTGGTGATGATATCAGCACTAATAACATTGTGTTGCTGGATATCTTAGAGTTTGTAGATGACTTCAGGCAACTCAGAAGCATGCTGAAGAAGAATATCCAAGCAATCTTCTCTGAGATTCTTGCTATCCCATGAGCAAAGGAAGACAGAAAGCAGAAGATTTTGGAAGCGAATCACTAGCTAGATAAGTGGTGTAGGGTGCAGGACTTTGGTTATGTGGAACATTGGTCCACCTTCTATGGGGAGAGGGAGCTGTATAGTTAGGTTGGCCTCCACCTCAGTAGAAGGGGAACTAATCTCCTTGGGGACAGGCTGGCTAGAGTAGTCAGGAAAAGGTTAAGCTCCTAGAAAAAGGGGAGGGTAAAAAGAGGGAAGATATGAACACTCAGCACAAAATCAAGATGTTGAGGACAAGGAATCAAGGAAGTATATAAAGTATATAAAGAGAAGAAATTCTTGAATTGCCTATACACTAATGCTCAGAGCCTGGGTAACAAACAAGAGGAATTTGAATTTATGGTCACAAATGAGCAATTCAATCTAGTTGGTATTACTGAAAGCTAGTGGGATGATTTGCACAACTGAAATGTTAAAATCAATGGTTATAACCTATTTAGGAAGAATTGAATGGGCAAAAGCGTGAGGGAGTAGCATTCTATGTCCAAAATGGCATTACTTGTTTCTGAGACATGGATAACTAAGAAGATAGTAATCTTGAATGCTTATTGGACCAATGCCCTAACAGATAAAGCACAAGATGGAGTATTGGAGGTAAAGCACAAGATGGAGTCCTGGTCTTCACTTGGGGGGGTGGGATAAAGTCCAGACCAGTAGTGTGTGTGCAGTGTACCTATACACATAGACTGGAAGAAACTGAACGTTCTGCCAATTTTTTAAAAGGGCAAACAGAATGACCTGGATAATTATAAGCCTGCCAGCCTGACATCAATTCAGGCAAGATAATGGAGCAGCTGATACAGGACTCAATAAATAATGAATTAAAGGAGGGTGATGTAATTAATGCAAATCAACATGGGTTTATGGAAAATAAATGATATCAAACTAACTTGTAATCTCATAGAAGAAAAGATATCAAGTTTGGTTGATAAAGGTAATAGTGTTGACATAAGTGTAGACTTCCCTAAGCCATGTGATTTGGAGCCACAGGACATTTTGGCTGAAAAATTAGAATGATATACAATTAACTGGTACATATTAAATGGATTAAAAACTGGCTAACTGATAGGTCTTAAAATGTAACTGTAAATTAGGAAGCATCATCAAGCAGGTCTATTTCCACTTGGGTCCCATAGGAGTCTGTTCTTGGCCCTACACTATTTAGCACATTTATCAATGACCTGAAAGAAAACATAAAATCATCACTGATACAGTTTGCAGATGACACAAAAATTGCGGGAGTGGTAAACAATGAAGAGTACAGGTCACTGATTCAGAGTGATCTAGATCGCTTGGTAAACTGGGCTCAAGATAATTGTGTGTTTTAATACAGCTAAATTTAAATGTATACATCTGGAAATAACTAACATAGGCCATTCCTTCAGGATGGGGGACTGTATCCAGGAAAGCAGCAATGCTGAAAAAGATTTTGGGGTATGTGTGTCAATAATCAGCTGAACATACAATTCCAATGTGATGCTGTGGCCAATAGAACTAATGCAATCATAGGATGCATAAACAAGAGAATCTCAAGTAGGAGTAGAGAGGCCATTTGACCTCTGTGTTTGGCACTGGTATGACTTCTGTTGGAATACTGTGTCCAGTTCTGGTGCGCATAATTCAAGAAGGATGTTGATTCATTGAAAAGGGTTCAGAGAAGAGCCATGAGAATGATTAAAGAATTAGAAAACATGCCTTATAGTTATAGAATCAAGGAGCTCAATCTATTTAGCTTAACAAGGGAAGGTTAAGGAGTGACTTGATTATGGTCTATAAATACCTACAAGGGGAAAAATATTTAATAATGGGCTCTTCAATCTAGCAAAAAATAAAGGTATAACATGATCTAATGGCTGGAACTTGAAGCTAGACAAGTTCAGACTGGAAATAAGGCATAATTATTTAACAGTGTGAGTAATTAATCACTGGAAAAATTTACCAAAGATTGTGGTGGATTCTCTATCACGGACAGTTTTTAAATCAAGATTGGATGTTTGCCTAAAAGATGCTCTAGGAATTATTTTGGGGAAATTCTATGGTCTGTGCTATACAGCAGGTCAGACTAGATATTCACAATGGTCCCTTTTGGCCTTAGAATCTAAATCTTAGTTCTGTCTTAGCATAGGTTTTGTACAGATATAATACAAAGAGGTTGGGATACGTTGCACATAGCAGTTGCTAAGGTAGGCATGGGAGGTGTTAACTACATATTAGAAGGGATATATAAACAAGGCAAGGAAACAAGTTCATGTAGGCAGAACAAACTAGGAAATTGACTGTCTTGGGTATCCATGGGTGACAAAACTGTTCCCCTCAAATATTTTTAAATTAGTTTCTGTTTGTGAATATACAGTAATCATAGAATCATAGGACTGGAAGGGACCTGGAGAGGTCATCTAGTCCAGATCCCTGCACTTGTGGCAGGACTAAGATCTGGTCTATACTACGGAGTTAGGTCGAATTTAGCCGCATTAGGTCAATTTAAAAATGACTGCGTCCACACAAACAACTCCGTTCCATCGACCTAAAGGGCTCTTAAAATCGACTTCTGTACTCCTCCCTGATGAGAGGAGTAGCGCTAAAATCGACCTTGCTGGGTCGAATTTGGGGTAGTGTGGAACGCAAATGGACGGTATTGGCCTCCGGAGCTATCCCAGAGTGCTCCATTGTGACCGCTCTGGACAGCACTTTGAACTCCAATGCACTAGCCAGGTACACAGGAAAAGCCCCGGGAACTTTTGAATTTCATTTCCTGTTTAGTCACCGTGGCAAACTCAGCAGCACTCAGCAGCACAGGTGACCACGCAGTCCCCCCAGAATCACAAATGAGCTACAGCATGGACCAAAAGGGAAACACTGGATCTGATTGCTGTATGGGGAGAAGCATCTGGGCAGGCTGAATTCTGATAAAAAAGAAGAAATGCAAATATATTTGCCAAAATTTCACAGGGCATGTTTGACAGAGGCTACAACAGGTACACACAGCAGTTCTGCATGAAAGTTAAGGAGCTCAGTCAAGCCTACCAAAAAACAAGGGAGGCAAACAGTCTCTCTGGGTCAGAGCCCTATACATGCTGCTTCTATGATCAGCTGTATGGCATTCTAGGGGGGGACCCTACCACTATCCCACCACTGTCTGTGGACACCTGCAAGGGGGGAGTCTCACGCAACAGGGAGGAGGATTTTGTGGATGAGGAGGAGGAGGAGAATTCAGAGTAACAGCCGTGTTAGTCTGTATTCGCAAAAAGAAAAGGAGTCCTTGTGGCACCTTAGAGACTAACCAATTTATTTGAGCATGAGCTTTCGTGAGCTACAGCTCACTTCATCTGATGAAGTGAGCTGTAGTTCACGAAAGCTCATGCTCAAATAAATTGGTTACTCTCTAAGGTGCCACAAGGACTCCTTTTCTTTTTGAGGAGGAGAATGTGCAGCAGGCAAGAGGTGAATCCATTCTCCCTGGCAGTCAGGAACTTTTCATCACCCTGGAGCCAATACCCTCCCAAGGCGGGATCCCCGACCCTGAAACTGGAGAAGGCACCTATGGTGAGTGCACATTTATAACTACAGTACAGGATTTAAAACCAATAATGTTTAATGTTTGATTTTCCCTGAAGAATTGGGATGCATTTGCGGTCAGTATAGCTACTGGAAAAGTCTATTCATGTCTCTGGGGATGGACATGCATCCCAAAAGGCTTACCATGGCTGCCTGGAAACCGAATTCTGTTGCCCAGCCGTGTGTGATGTGTCACCATACCGGCAGGCCCTCAATATAAAAGGCAAAATGCGAGCTTGTACCTAAAGCACATGTGCTGTCTGCTGTAAATTGCTTGATTCACTGTGAAAGAGTCTCCCTTCTCTTCTCAGAAATGTATCATCTTAAATGTTAATCTCCCTTTTTATCTCCCCCCAGGTGCAAATGTTTCTACACTCCCCCTATCATCCCTGTCCCTGAGGTTATCGCAGATTAGAAGGAGAAAAAAAATACACTTGTGATGACATGTTTTCCGAGCTCATGCAATCCTCCCACACTGATAGGGCACAGCTTAATGCATGGAGGCATTCACTGGCAGAGGCCAGGAAAGAATTAAGTGAGCATGAAGAGCGGAGGCAGGACGTGATGCTGAGGCTAATGGGGGAGCAAATGGACATGATGAAGCGTCTGTTGGAGCTGCAGGAAAACCAACAAGAGCACAGACCCCCGCTGCATCCACTGTATAACCGTATGCCCTCCTCCCCAAGTTTCATATCCGCCTCACCCAGATGCCCAAGAACTGTAGGGGGAGGAGGAGGCTCTGGGCACCCAGCCACTCCACTCCAGAGGATGGCCCAAGCAACAGAAGGCTGTCATTCAAACAGTTTGATTTTTAGTGTGGCTACAATAAACAGTATGGCCCTGTCCTTCGCTCCTCACCTGAGCTACCTTGTCCGTTATCTCTCTTTTCTTTTTTAATTAATAAAGAAAGAATGCATGGTTTCAAAACAATAGTTACTTTATTTCCAAGGGGGGAGGAGGGTGGGCTTACAGGGAATTAAAATCGACAAAGGGGGCAGGTTTGCATCAAGGAGAAACACACACAACTGTCACACCGAAGCCTGGCCAGTTATGAAACTGGTTTTCAAAGCCTCTCTGATGTGCAGCGTGCCTTGCTGTGCTCTTCTAATCACCCTGGTGCCTGGCTGCTCAAAATCAGACGTCAGGCGATTTGCCTCAACCTCTCACCCCGCCATAAACATCTCCCCCTTACTCTCACAGATATTGTGGAGCACACAGCAAGCAGCAATAACAATGGGAATGTTGGTTGCGCTGAGGTCTGACCTAGTCGGCAAACAGTGCCAGCGAGCTTTTAAACGTCCAAAGGCACATTCTACCACCATTCTGCACTTGCTCAGCCTATAGTTGAACTGCTCCTTACTACTGTCCAGGCTGCCTGTGTAAGGCTTCATGAGCCATGGGAGCAAAGGGTAGGCTGGGTCCACAAGGATAACTATTCGCAAAAAGAAAAGGAGTACTTGTGGCACCTTAGAGACTAACCAATTTATTTGAGCATAAGGTTTTGTGAGCTACAGCTCACTTCATCGGATGCATAGTGTGGAAAATACAGAAGATGTTTGTTTTTATACACACAAATCATGAAAAAATGGGTGTTTATCACTACAAAAGGTTTTCTCTCCCCCCACCCCACTCTCCTGCTGGTTATAGCTTATGTAAAGTGATCACTCTCCTTACAATGTGTATGATAATCAAGGTGGGCCATTTCCAGCACAAATCCAGGTTTTCTCCCCCAAAACCCCCCCCAACACCACCCCCCAAAACAAACCCACTCTCCTGTTGGTAATAGCTTATCTAAAGTGATCACTCTCCTTACAATGTGTACGATAATCAAGTTGGGCCATTTCCAGCACAAATCCAGGGTTTAACAAGAACGTCTGGGGGGAGGGGTGGGGAATTAGGTTACCTTGCATAATCACTTAGCCACTCCCAGTCTCTATTCAAGCCTAAGTTAATTGTATCCAATTTGCAAAAGAATTCCAATTCAGCAGTCTCTCGCTGGAGTCTGGATTTGAAGTTTTTCTGTTGTAATATCGCAACTTTCATGTCTGTAATCGTGTGACCAGAGAAATTGAAGTGTTCTCCGACTGGTTTATGAATGTTGTAATTCTTGACATCTGATTTGTGTCCATCTATTCTTTTACGTAGAGACTGTCCAGTTTGACCAATGTACATGGCAGAGGGGCATTGCTGGCACATGATGGCATATATCACATTGGTAGATGTGCAGGTGAACAAGCCTCTGATAGTGTGGCTGATGTTATTAGACCCTGTGATGGTGTCCCCTGAATAGATATGTGGGCACAGTTGGCAACGGGCTTTGTTGCAAGGATAGGTTCCTGGGTTAGTGGTTCTGTTGTGTGGTATGTGGTTGCTGGTGAGTATTCGCTTCAGGTTGGATAACTATTGGCATTTCAACATCCCCAATGGTAATTTTCTGGTCTGGGAAGTAAGTCCCTTCTTGCAGCTGCTCGAACAGCCCGGAGTTCCTAAGTATGCGAGAGTCATGCACCTTTCCCGGCCATCCCACACTGATGTCGGTGAAACGTCCCTTGTGATCCACCAGTGCTTGCAACACCATTGAGAAGTACCCCTTGCGGTTCACGTACTGGTTGGCAAGGTGGTCCGGTGCCAAGATGGGGATATGCATTCCATCCATTGCCCCGCCACAGTTAGGGAACCCCATTTAAGCAAAGCCATCCAGTATGACCTGCACATTTCCCAGATTCACTACCCTTGATAACAGACTGTCAATGATTGCATTGGCTACTTGGATCACAGCAGCCCCCACAGTAGACTTGCCCACTCCAAACTGATTCCCAACTGACCGGTAGCAGTCAGGCGTTGCAAGCTTCCACAGGGCTATCGCCACTTACTTCTCAACTGTCAGGGCAGCTCTCTTCTAGGTATTCCTGCACTTCAGGGTGTGGGAAAGCAACTCACAGAGTTCCAGGAAAGTGGCCTTATGCAGCCACTGTGAATCAGCCCATACCTGCAACACTATGCGGTCCCACGAGTCTGTGCATGTTTGCCTAACCCAGAATTGGCATTCCACTGTATCAACCAGCCCCATTGCCGCCATGATGTCCCAATTGCCATAGCTCATGCTTTCAGGAACATCTGTGTCCATGTCCTCATCAAAGCCCGGTTCTGCATATACTTAGCCCGGTTCTGCATATACTCCAGGATAATGCGCGAAGTGTTTACAATGCTCACAACAGCAGCGGTGACAGTGAGCTGAGTGGGCTCCATGCTTGCCATGGTATGGCGTCTGCACGGGTAACCCAGGAAAAAAGGCACAAAACAATTGTCTGCCGTTGCCGTCACAGAGAGAGGGGCGACTGATGACATGTACCCAAAACCACCCATGACAATGTTTTTGCCCCATCAGGCATTGGGAGCTTAACCCAGAATTCCAATGGACAGCGGAGACTGCGAGAACTGTGGGATAGCTACCCACAGTGCACTGCTCTGTAAGTCGATACTAGCCACAGTAGTGAGGACGCACTCCGCCGACTTAATGTGTTTAGTGGGGACATACGCAATCAACTGTATAAAATTAATTTCTAAAAATTGACTTCTATAAAATCAACCTAATTTCGTAGTGTAGGCATACCCTAAGTATTATCTAGGTCATCCCTGACAGGTGTTTGTCCAACCTGCTCTTAAAAATCCCCAATGATGGAGATTCCACAATCTCCTTACACAATTTATTCCAGTGCTTAACCACCCTGACAGTTAGGAAATTTTTCCTAATGTCCAACCTAAACCTCCCTTGCTACAATTTAAGCCCATTGCTTCTTGTCCTATCCTCAGAGGTTAAGAAGAACAATTTTTCTCCCTCCTCCTTGTAACAACCTTTTATGTACTTGAAAACTGTTATCCTGTCTCCTCTCAGTCTTCTTTTTTCCAGACTAAAAAAAATGGGTGTGTTTTAATCTTCCCTCATAGGTCATGTTTTCTAAACCTTTAATAATTTTTGTTGCTCTTCTCTGGACTTTCCCTAATTTTTCCACATCTTTACTGAAATGTGGTACCCAGAACTGGACACAATACTCCAGTTGAGGCCTAATCAGCACAGAGTAGAGCGGAAGAATTACTTCTCATGTCTTGCTTACAACAGTCCTGCTAATACATCCCAGAACGATGTTTGCTTTTTTTGCAACAGTGTTACACTGTTGACTCCTGTTTATCTTGTGGTCCACTATGATCCCAAGATCCCTCTCTGCAGTACTCCTTCCTAGGCAGTCATTTCCCATTTTGTATGTGTGCAACTGATTGTTCCTCCCTAAGTGGAGTACTTTGCATTTGTCCTTATTGAATTTCATCCTATTTACTTCAGACCTTTTCTCCAGATCATTTTGAATTATAATTATAAAGCACTTGCAACCCCTCCCAGCTTGACATCATCCGCAAACTTTATAAGTGTACTGTATGCCATTATCTAAATCATTGATGAAGATACTGAACAGAACTGGACCCAGAACTGATCCCTCAAAGACCCCACTCATTATGCCCTTCCCGCATGACTGTGAACCACTGATAACTACTCTCTGGGAATGGTTTTTCAACCAGTTATGCACCCACCTTATAGTATCTCCATGTAGGTTTCAGTTTCTTAGTTTGTTTATGAGAAGGTCATGCAAGACAGTATCAAAAGATTTACCAAAGTCAAGTTATACCATGTCTACTGCTTCCCCCATCCACAAGGCTTGTTACAATGTCAAAGAAAGCTATCAGGTTGGTTTGACAAGATTGTTCTTGACAAATGCATGCTGATTGTTACTTATCACCTTATTACCTTCTAGATGTTTGCAAATTGATTTCTTAATTATTTGCTCCATTATCTTTCCAGGAATAGAAGTTAAGCTGACTGGTCTGTAATTCCCCAGATTGTCCTTATTTTCCTTTTTATAGATTGGCACTGTATTTGCCCTTTTCCAGTCTTCTGGAATCTCTCCTATCCTCCATGACTTTTCAAAGATAATCGCGAATGACTCAGATATCTCCTCAGTCAGCTCCTTGAGTATTCTAGGATGCATTTCATCAGGCCCTGGTGATTTGAAAACATCTTACTCTTCTATGTAATTTTTAACTTGTTCTTTCCCTATTTTAGCCTCTGATCCTACCTTATTTTCACTGGCATTCACTATGTTAGATGTCCAATCACCACCAACCTTCTTCGTGAAAACCGAAACAGCAAGTCTGCCTTCTTGAAATCCATTGTCTTTATTTTGCTGTTCTCCCTCCTACCATTCCTTAAAATCATGAATTCTATCATTTCATGATCACTTTCACCCAAGCTGCCTTCCACTTTCAAATTCTCAACCAGTTCCTCCCTATTTGTCAAAATCAAATCTAGAACAGCCTCTCCCCTAGTAGCTTTCTCCATCTTCTGAAATCAAAAATTGTCTCCAATACATTCCAAGAATTTGTTGGATAATCTGTGCCCTGCTGTGTTATATTCCCAGCAGATGGCTGGGTAGTTGAAGTTCCCCATCACCACCATCCTGTGCTTTGGATGATTTTGTTAGTAGTTTTAAAAAAGCCTCATCTGCCTCTTCTTTCTGATTAGGCGGTCTGTAGCAGACCCCTACCATGACATCATCCTTGTTTTTTATCCCTTTTATTCTTACCCAGAGACTTTCAACAAGTCTGTCTCCTATTTCCATCTCCACCTCAGTCCAAGTGTATAGATGTTTAATAAATAAGGCAACACCTCCTCCCTTTTTCCCTGCCTGTCCTTCTTGAGCAAGCTGTACCCTTCTATACCAATATTCCAGTCATGCATATTTAACCCTTCTGCCAGGCCAAGTTGATAGCAGCAAGGGCTGGGTTCAGTACACAGGAGTTCCCTCTCATCAAAGCAAATGCAAAACTGGCTCGAGCCCCGACCCCGTGACCTGGGAAAATCCTACACACCCCCTGGGCGCCTCAAAGAGGCAATACTTCCCCTCTCGCAAGCACAGGGTCTCGGTGTAGCAGAGAATCTTTAATAACATGAGGTAAATGACATCAGCATTAAATTGGGGAAACACCACAACTAGTGTTCATTAACCAAACCATGAGCAAAGACCCACCCCAGCAAATTGGGCCACATCCTTTCCCTTGGGTTCTTGAGTCCCACAACCCAAACGTCTCTTGAGTCCAACAATCCAAAAAATCACCCAAAGTCCAAAAAAGTCCAGCCTCAGAGTTAAAAAGTTCATCTGCAGAGTGTTACTCCCCAGTCTGGCTAAAAATGTGCCTGTGGGGGGGGGGAAGAGGAAAGGGGCACCTTACGTGACCTGAAGCTGACTGCCCCACAGCTCCACAGGGCTCCGCTCCGCTGTGCCATCTCACAAACAGCTCTGCTCGGCTCCACTCGCCGTCTCACGAACGCTCCGCCAGCCTATCCACGAACAGCACCACTGCGCTCTAGATCTTCCGGCTCCCCACTACTTGATACAGTGCTCAGTGATTTTAGCTCTTTGGTGATTTCAGCTCATAGTAGTGGGAGCTTTAGTGCTGGTGCACCATAAGGCCAAAGTGAATTCAGCACAGCACCTGTAGCGAGACTCTTAATAGACCCAAAATTAGCTCTGACATTCCACAGTGGAGAGGGACAGAGGTGCAATTGGTGTTTCAGGCCCTTACAAAGGGGCCCAGACCACCAGGTACTAATGCCTGTCTCAAGCCTCTCTCAATTCAGAAAGTTTTGGAACCCATGTCCCTTGCCTAGCGAGTGCTACTTAGTTGATGGTGAGTACCTCCATCATAACAAAAGGCCAAGTACAGTTCCACTGTCCTTGATTCCCATAATCAGGGAAATAACAATTTATTCTTCCTGACCCAATAACAGAGACACTGGGGATCCCACAGCAGCCAAAGTGACCATTTGGGCAGCTATGGCCTCATTCTAGGCGGAGTGGGTGTGCCTATGCAAATGAGATCACCCCCTCAAGTTCTTTTCCACAACTTGCCACACCTCACCACCAGATGTCAGGGTGGAGCTCATCCTGACTCTGCTTACACATATTATCCCACCAAGTCTCTGTGATGCCAACTATGTCATAGTTGGGTTTATTTACTACCATTTCAAGTTCTTCCTGCTTATTACCATACTTCTTGCATTAGTGTACAGACATCTGAGATACTGATTTGATTTCCCCCGCCCCCCAGTTCTGTTTCATCTCTCCCTTATCCCTGCTATAACAGCCCATGCTCCCCGCAAATTCCAACCCTTCTCCCAGGCCTCCATGTTTTTCACTTACCTGTGGGGTTTGGTCACCTCTCCCCTTCAAACCTAGTTTAAAGCCCTCCTCAGTAGGTTAGCCAGTCAGTATCCAAATATGCTCTTCCCCTTCCTCGATAGGTGGACCCCATCTCTGCTTAGCAGTCCTTTTTCCTGGAACAGCCTCCTGTGGTCAAGGAAGCTGAAGCCCTCCTTGTGACACCATCTTCACAGACAGGCATTCCCCTCCAGGATATATCTGTCTCTGCCTGGGCCCCTACCCTTGACTGGAAGGATGAAAGAGAACACCACCTACGTTCCCAACTCCTTCACCCTTACTCACAGAGCCCTGTAGTCCCTTCTGATCTTCTGGGGGTCATATCTTGCAGTATCATTAGTGCCCACATGGATAAGTAGCATGGGGTAGTAGTTAGAGGGCTGGATGATCCTCAACAATCCCTCCATAATGTCTCAGATATGGGACCCTGGAAGGCAGCATACCTCCTGGGATTCCATGTCAGGGCAACAGATGGGTGCCTCGGTCACCTTCAGAAGAGAGTCCCCAATCACCCTTACCCTATGTTTCCTCCTGGGAGAGATGGCTGCAATCCTCCCAGCCTTGAGGGTACATGGCTTCTTCTCCTCCACCTTTGGGGGTGATTCCTCCTTGCTCGTTGCCATGGCAGCATAACGGTTTTCTATCACCATGGTGGGTGAGTTGGGAGTAGGGGTGGAGCACTGCCTGCTGCCAGAAGTAACCAGCAGCCAGTGTCCTCCATGACACTTTTCATAAACCTCAAAACAAATGACCAGTTATGGCCCCAATCCTGCAAACACTTAAGCAAGTGAGCACATCTATACCTGTGCTTAAGTGTTTGCAGACACAGGGTCTATATACACTATATAGAAGGATCACTTCATTTCATATACTGCCTTCCAAACCACCAAAATGCAGACACTTCTGGAGAGAGATAATTAGCCAGGATGGTTAGTAACTAAAGAGACTACCGTTCCTTGGTTGACTTTAAGGATAAAGACATTATTTCAGTTTTAACAATACACTCCTTTTAATATATGTCAATGATTCAAAAAGATATTGGAATGATTCAAAAGATCCTGGCCTTACTGGAGTCAATGAAAATTTTCCCATTGACTTCAGTGGGGTCAGAATGTCACCCAGGGATACCCATTCATTAGAGTTTAGGCCTCTAATTCATTTCACATATAGTAGAGCAGATAGCAATGAATTTTAATCAAGAGTAACTACAAGTGACTGAATAATACATTTTTCTATTTATAAATAATCATTTGTTGGAAAATTGCAAAAATTCACAGAAAACATTATTCACAATGAATTATTCAACCAGCACTACTGGTGACCCAACAGCAAACATCCCATATCCCATTATCAATGACTTGAGACATACCCTCTCCTTAAAATTCCATGAACATAAGTGTTCATTTAACACAAATTTAAATAAATATCAAGCGTAAATCCTTGTTAATCCTCTTTTTAAAAAAATCCTCTATATACATGGTTTTCAAATGGATCTCATGGATTTGGCTTGCAGAGACAGTATGCTACTGTCCAAGCTGCTGAAATTCATATCATCTGGATTACAGTAAACAGCTGGGAAGATATTGAAAAATGCAGGGCTTTCGAATAACTATTTAGTGTGTCAATTATATTTACCTTGTATGGCATTATTTCACTAATATCACTACAACCAAGATAATCTAAAGTATGTGCTCAGATTGGAACTACTTGCAGTAGTTAAGCAGTGAGCCAGAAATTCAATTATCTAGGGTCACTACAACTGTTCTGTGAAACCTAGCCAGTAAGGAACGTGAATGGATCACCAGAAGCCTTTCTGAAACCATGGAGTTATTCCAGTTCCACAGTAATGTAATGAGATCAGAATCAGGTCCACACTTTGCCCCCCATGTCTTTTCAGTGGCTTCCTACTAGTCTCTTTAGTCTCTTTTCTTAGACCTTTTATACACCACCAAACTTAAATAAGTTTGATGTGAAAGTCACATAAAGTTACAAAAACCTCAACCCCTTCACAAGTCATGAAATGTTATGCTAAATAATGATAATATAGATCTATTGATACTGAAAGAAACAACAACATCAGAATTGACTTTTTATTGGCCTCTGGGCTGCAGTCGCAGTTATGAAATATTTCCAGTTATATGTCTCTATCAAATAGAGCAGGAATCAGACTCTGATTCATCTGCCTACTCCCAAAGCACCATCTTCATGAGTGGAGGCAGGGGATGCAAAATTCCTTAGAAATGCACCTCTCCTCATTACATATGGAATAATGCTGGTGCTGAGAAAACAGATACCTAAAAACTTGTGTCAAAGTGTTTTAAAAGTAAAATTCAAAAGCATAAATTGTAAGATGCTGGTCCTAGAGCTGTGACTGTAAGGCTAACCTCTTTTGCTATACCCATATCATCTTTGTAGATACTTGGTTGGCCAGAGTAACCATGGGTTACATGTGTGTACTATTATATTCTGCACGTGTATACTATTATCTACCCACAACAAGCCCCCAGTTAAACTACAACAAACCTAAGGAGTCACTGCAGACCTTATAGTTACCCTGTTTTGCTCAGGCCTATTCAGATGGGCGAGTTAACCTCATTCTTAGAAGCACTACTTTTCATGAAGTAGGGAGAGGAGAGAACACATAGCATTGACATTTTGTATAGTTTCTTACTATAATTGAACAGCGCACCAAGATAATAACGATCCTTTATTATTAGAATAGCTCACACCGTGTGTAAACAAGAAGCTGATAGACAAATTTATTGCGGGTGTCCCTGCAAATCCTTACAAAATTATATGTCCATAAAATAGCATTACTTTAGGCTAAAAATGAAAATGTACCTTAGTCATCAAACCACATCATTATAATCGTTAAATGCAAGGCTTATCTAAGACCACATTTCAAGTTAAATATTTATGAACTTATTTAAATACTGATGAGCTGATAGTCTTACAGCAAGCATTTAACAGCAAAATGTGAGCACAGAAGCATATTATTCCCACTACAGCTACCTTCCCTCTCACTAGGCTCACTAGCAATGTTTCTGTAATAGATTTTCCATTACGGTGGGCGTACAAATGCAATAGCAAGCTGCATGGCAGCACTGAATTTTAAGACTGTCATTCAGACTCAAGTTCTCATGGGACTGAGCCAAATTGTTTTTAAAAGGCCATATTGGGCCTCATTTCCATATTTGGACACAGAGTTTCTATATCAGGAGAGAGATTTTTTTCCCAACTACAGAAATATACCAAACATTAAAATTTACTTATGAGGTCTGACCAACTTCTTTACCCATGATCTCTACATAAGTTAGCAGTTGAATATCAAAGACACAAAATATCTCCCTCGAGAGATGATCATTTACCTCAGGGATTGTGAGCATGGTTCACAATGTGTCACTGGTCCAAATCCAGCCCAGATGGATGATGAATAAAAATTGTTACTATGTGATTGCTGGTTTGTGGCCTACATGAAATAAACTGGTGATGTCAGTCCATTTCCTAATGGAGAGTTACCCATTTCTAAATCCAAACAATAAAGAAATTCTCCAAGAAACCAACATGCCTATTACAAGTCTCAGCAGAAAAAGCTAAAAAATAGGTGTGGAAATTAAAATATTTGTTGATTCCCTCCAGAAGAGGAACCTAAGAATTGTCATACCTGATCAGACCAGTGGCTGGTCAAACCAGTACTAGGTGCTTCAAAGGAGGAGGCAAGAAACCCTGTAGAGGACAATGATGGAATCATCTGCTCGTGGAGGTTCTTTTTTCCTATCCCCATCAGTTAGTTTTAAATGTGGTTCCTTTTAGTTTCACTTGCTTCCCTTAATGTGAGAATAAGTAATTAGGAGCAACTCATTTACCTTCTCTATACCAATCTTTATTTTGTATGTATCTATCATGTCTTTTTAGGCCCTCTCTCCATTAAACAGTACCTAAGAATGGCATACTGGGTCAAACCAAAGGTCCATCTAGCCCAGTATCCTGTCTTCTGACAGTGGCCAATGCCAGGTGCCCCAGAGGGAATGAACAGAACAGGTAATCATCAAGTGATCCATCTCCTGTCGCCCATTCCCAGCTTCTGGCAAACAGAGACTAGGGACACCATCCCTGCCCATCCTGGCTAATAGCCACTGATGGACCTATCCTACATTATTAGTCTTTTCAATCTTTTCATACCGACATCTATTAGATTTTGGCTGTGTATCAGTACCCATTCTATTTGTGCTCTATCTTTTTTGAAATAAGATGACCAGAAACTCAATATAATATTATAGGTAAGGGTGCATCATTTCTTTGTCTAACAGCATTATAACATTTCCAGTCATATTTTCTGTCCTAGAGCTTTTCATAGAACTGCCCACCCTGACAGACAGGTATTTTCCCTGAATAGCGATAGTTAATTTAGAACCCAGCAATATGTATTAGTAATTCAAATTATTGTTTCCAAAGTACATTACATTGCATTTGTCAACACTGAATCTCAGCTGTCATCATGCTGCCTAGTCATCTAGCATTAGGGTCCTCTGAAATGCCTCCCTGTGTCCTCTAGAACTAACTAGCCTACATTTTTTGTCATCTGCAAGTGTTGCCACCTCAGTGTTTAACCCCTTTTTCCAGATCATTGATAAATATATTAAACTACATTGGTCAGGCTGCAGAACTTCAGGGCCATTTCCCCCACTACTAATCAATTGCCATGGTGAAAATTGACCCTTTACCCTACATTGTTTTCTGTCTGAGACCCGTAAATCAGAAAGGTCCTTCGTGGAGGTGGGTGACATAAAGAACCAAGCACTGATTGCTGTGCTCATAGTCAGAAAGGACCCAGAGCATGAGCCAAAGCTGGACAATTTTATAGTACTAAAAGAAATAGGAAGGCTCTTTTATATATGTATTTTTCATATAGAAAAAGCACAGGAAAGCTTCCTGCATTGTGACCAAGCCAGGAAATCTAATTTTTGTAATTAAGTAACTGACAACGTATTCGAGCATATGTTTCACATACTCAAGTAATTATTAATAACACTAAGAACATATTCATTTAAATATATTTTTCCATTTTTAAACTATGCTTACTGGAAGGCTACATCTGTGACTAGTCTGGGAGTGACTATGTGGGGTGTGTTCAGCCTTTGAGAGTGCATAAGCTACACATTCCAAGGAGCCTGAGCACTGGTCTCAGTCACAGACACCTGCAGTAAATAAAATTGCTAGGCCTTCTCTCCGGCTACGCTTTACCTAGTAAACGCTAATTGCACCAGTTACCGCCTTGTTTGGACTAGGATGAAAGGTGTTAGTTAAACCCATGTGAAACACCATTGAGGGCCGAGTGTAGGCACAGTTTAACATCTTTAAACCCAAGTTAGTGGCTCAGGTCAATTCTAGTGCAGAAGCTTTTTGGTACTTACTACAACTTTAGATAGCACAGACCTGTTTCATCACTGTGTTGCTCCAGCTTCATACCAATCTAATATCCTGTTCTTAGTTACTGTGCCTATTGTGATGTTTTGGGGACCACCCAGACCGGTAAGGCATTCTGTCAGCACCAGCCCTGTAACCTTGAGGGCTTTTGTGCTGAGCAGCTACAGTTCAGATCCTGACACCAGAAGCCAGCCCACAAGCACAGTCTCACCCTGGCTCTCCCCAGCTTGGTTACTCTTTGCAGGATGACACCAACAGCCTGTCCAGTCCTCCATGAGTATCTTAATTACCAGACACTTAGACTGTTTCCCTCTGGTTTGTCACCCCTGAAAGCATGAAACCAGCCCTTCCCCACCCTGTTATCACCTGTTATACGCATGCCACATGGTTTTCATACCAGAGACCAGCCTGGGATAAAAATAAAAAACAACTATTTAATAGAAAAGTCACAGATTCAGAGATGAAATAATAAGGGAAAGAAACATATACAAGTTACACAGAAAATAAACTTCAAGATGCAGTCTCAGAAGTTACACTTTCATACTAGATAAAAATCTCTTTTCTAGTAGGAGTTACCTATTGCCTTAAAACAGTTTCCCAGCATACCCCCTAGCTAAAGGAGGGACCCAGCATTTTGACAGCCTCCTGCCGCGAGACTGTTCCCCAAGTTCTGAATGCTCTTCTATTCAAACCCCTTCCATTTTAAAAGGGTTTGCAGGGCCTCCAGCCCTCCCAGCCTGCCCCACTTCAGTCAGTATAGATCAGGGGTTGGCAACCTATGGCATGCGTGCCAAAGGCAGCGCACGAGCTGATTTTCAGTGGCACTCACGCTGCCCGGGTCCTGGCCACCTCTCCGGGGGACTCTGCATATTAATTTAATTTTAAATGAAGCTTCTTAAACATTTTTAAAACCTTATTTACTTTACATACAACAATAGTTTAGTTACATATTATAGACTTATAGAAAGAGACCTTCTAAAAACGTTAAAATGTATTACTGGCGTGCAAAACCTTAAATTAGAGTGAATAAATGAAGACTCAGCACACCACTTCTGAAAGGTTGCCGACCCCTGCTATAGGTATTCAAAGTGGGGAAAACTCCCTCCTTTCTAGGCTATGGAGACACTACAGCTTACGTTGGTACAAGTTATGCCGCGCACGGGTGTGAATAAGCCACCCCCCTGGGTGACATAAGTTACCCCATCCTAAGCATTGGTGTGGATAGTCTAAATCGGCAATAGAGCATCAGTGCAGCTCAGCCACCGTAAGCCCTGCAGTGTAGCCACAGCCTTTGTTTTCAAAGACTGGGGTCTTCTTTTCAGTTTCAAGCTGTTCCCGTTTGCTTTGATGGTTTCTCACTGTTTTTTCCTGGGCTGGACAATGGCTGGGTGCTTGAAGCCAGTCTCCTCTGGTTGGAGAGGTAGCCCCGTCCCTGCCTGATTGATTCGCTGCCCTGTTGTGAGGTGATGCTGAAGTTGCACCACAGTTATAATTGCCATTTTCTACATATTTATGCACATACATTCATAACCATAAGCAGTTGTACATATATCAGAATATCTATTAAGTTCAGTGCATTAGAAGATTTCATAAAATATCCTATTTCATATACCCTTACACCAGTGAAATGACAGTGTGCAATCAGTTGGTTTAACTGCTTATTGGGGGGGAGGAGGTGGTAAACCTCCCGTTCTCCCCTTGGGTGTCTAGACCCTGATTGTGAGACCTGTGTTTTGTAGTGATTAGATATTTTGATGGTTATAACATTTCTGGTTGTATTCAAAGGGTGAAATTCACCCCTGTACAGCGGGCTTTGCACCATTCAAGCCTAAAAGGATATAATGTAAAGTGAAACTAAGAAATATTTGATATACCCAAACCACTCTTAAAAAAAATCCTTCTTAACTACAGTATGTTGAAGAGATGGTGAAATCAATTCCATACCTTTCTCTGACAATAAAAGGTACAATACCTATTTCGTTATGTATTGTAATTATCAGCCTGTTCCCATTGTGAGCAATGGGAGTTCTATGCAGAGAGCTTGCTGAAGTTTGCCATGTGTTTCTGAAAGCTCTTCATCAAACACATCTATGTCTCAATGCGAAACTGGGACTCTCGAATTTAGAATAAATAATCCACAGAAAATGTATACCCCTTTAAATGGCATGAAAAGGAATATATAAAAAATTGTCAGCGTAATAAAATTATCTCAGATTTTCATGATACTTTTAAACAAAACAAGCACTTGCCCAGAAAAGGGCAATTCCTTCCAGCACAATAATGTATTTACTCAGTCTATGTAAGTAACAAGAATAGAAATGCATTTCAGCAGAAACTGACATCTGGGAAGAGATGATTTTATAAATCTTATAAGTGAGTTTAAGTCACAGCATGTCAGGGCTTGTTAAGCTAATGAGACCATACATTCCATTCGTACTTAAGGTTACATCCTGTTACTGCCAGTTACTACTCAAGTAGCCTTATGCACAGAATAACTTTTACAGCTACAATGACTCAGATATATCTGAAGATACCAAAGGAAGAAGACGCTATCTCTTGAAATGTGTCTTAAATACAACTATCTTAAACAATATGCAGTATATTTACAAAAAAAAAATTTAGACTAAATGGAGTTCTTTTAAATCAGCAACATTTTAGACAAAGGCTGACTACCTAATAATTCAGGAGATTTGACAAAAATGTGTCTGCTTTTATTTAATGTCTCTCCTTTTTTGGTAAAATGTTTGGTAATACTGAAAACAAATATTTACTTACAATAAACATTCAACCTGCCACTATTCTGGTGTAGTTTATGATCCCTCACATACTGATTAATAAAAGCACAATGAAACACATGTGTAATCCACCAGTCACCATTAGTTCCTTAATGCTGACCAAAGGATGCCTACAAACATGGGAATTCTTCCACATGGATGAAAGGAAACTCTTATATATCTGTGTAAAAAAACATTTGGACTGCTGTATTAGTTGATTTTATGGTGGACTTCCATTTTTAAAGAATAATTCTCAGGGCAGTTAGCAACATTGTTAAAAATATAAATTTTTACTTTTTTAAATAAAAACCTAAAATGGATTATCCTAGTAAAATTTTCCTCAATGGTCAATGACACAGTCTAACAATTCTTGGTTAGGTCTATATGAAGAACTAACTTATGCATATACATGACCTGCATCCAAACATCACTTACTGGCAGGTTACACTCTCACAGAACATACTGTGCTTTTTTCTTCTTTTTCATTATAGGCTTTACCTCAGCCTCTGGTGATGTTTTGATATTGTGGTGACAGGTGCCTTGGGAATGCCTTTCAAAGCAGAAACACCATTTTATTTTTTTTTGGCAGTCCAATATCCAAACAGCAGAATTGCTTGTATTCATCGCTTTCTAAGAGCCACAGCTGATCTAGCAAAAGTTGATTCCAATTCAAGCCTACATGTCGTCATCTATATCCGCACCAGTTTCTGCACTCCAGGCAATCCTTAGTCTGTGTGTGATTTCATTTCTGTTTTTAGTAAATCTTTGTATAAAAGCCGTGTGGAACTACTTTAAGACCTTTATTTCCAAGTGGTCTAAAAAGGTCTGGCTCAACTAGTAGGTTTAGAGCATGAAAGAAGTATAACAACATATCTCAGCTGGAACTCCTTTTTTTAAACTTTGGCCTAGTAATGTAACAATGATGGTCCCCTGTGAAGATCCATAGCACAATCATAGAACATAGATATATGTCCTTGATAATACCTAAACCTCTGTAAGCAGGGTAAGACTGAGAACTTTCTACCCAACAAATTAAGTAATATGGCCTCTGTCTTGGTTATGGTGTTTGAAGGGTCCTTCCGCAGAATTCAGTGTAGTGATGGGATAGTTAGCCTTTTTTTTTGTTCTGTTGCCTGTAGGAGACTCTCAGTCATATGATCACTGCCTTTTAGTTGTGTGTTTTGTTTTTTTAATTGAGAAAGGTTAAAAGTGAACTCCCTGTACAACAAAGTATGTAAAAGCAAAAGGGATGGGTGTAGCGCTTAGGAAAAACGGGGAGCATGGAGGAGGAGCAGAGAAATATCAAGAAGGGCTGTAGGCACAAACCATAGAAGAGCTCTGGGGATCATCAACTAGTCCTAAGCAAATCTATTCTGTTAAACAGTTTCTAGGGGAGAAGGTTAAGTGGTAATACTTGTCTTTTTATTTTCTTGGGTACTCAAAGAACTTCCTATATCATTATCCACCATTAACTACAGTTCAAAAATATTTTAGTGGGGATTTTTAATGGGCTTTTCTTTGACAGAAATCTTAGAAATGCTACACCGTACATATTATACAAGCACCTAAGCAATGCAAGTGGCATTACATGTTTAAATATAAGAAAACTTTTACGCTTTTGGAACCATCTAAGCCACATGACCTTGCATCTAGCCTTTTTTTGGAAAGAAGGATGAACTGGCTTGGCTTTGCCAGTCTGCTAGCTGCATTTAAAAGAAAGTCAAGAAAAGGAAGGAGTCCGAATAGACACCATGAAAACTTAAGAAGATAAGAAAAGTTGAAGTTCTGAAAAGAACCCTTTCACTGAGTGTGCTAATAAAGACGGTCCATCTCTTCATTACCATGCTACTCATCCACCTCTGTTACACTGCACAAAAGGGAAAAAAGCCGTCTTTATAGTTGTACATGATTATATTTTCCTTTTGTATTGAGTTCAAAGTCTTTTTTAAAAAGCAAGAGTAGATTGCTCACAATGTAATGGGCCATTCCCAGGAAACGATAAAATGGCCTTAATGTTTTATATTAATACAATAGATTATGTATAAAACAGTTTTTAAAAAGTTAATGCATATTAGCTTAGAACAGCCATATTTTAATACTGTGCGACTGAAAGTTCCAGTAGAGCAGATGAATGGAGCTACAGAAGAAAAAAAATGCAATGACAAAGGGATAAAGGTTTAACTAAAAGGACTTGAATCTATATTTCAGGTACCTCTTTACCTTCCATCAGGAAATGAGTTATTAGGAGTAATGAAATCAGGGATAGAAAATACAAAAACTTTTTAGATCCTTCTGTGCAAGGCGGTGACACTGGCCTTTACTTCTTCACTTTGTAATGATTCCTTTGAGATGTGGCTCTGAAAAAGCTGTGAAACATCTTCCTGTTATTTCTTTTTCATCTTTCCAAACACTGGCCAGTAATAACCCCTTTCCTATTCTTTCCTTGCTTTTTTTGAAACACATATTGACTGTAATGACTATAAATTATTCAGTCAATGTGTCGGATTTATAAAAGTGTTAGAGCTCCTCTCTGCTGCTAGTAGGTGCCTATGAGAATGTTTCATGTGTGGGAGCAAGGACACATGGATTCATTTTAACTATACCTTTTCTCTCTCCAGCTCACTGCAACGCGAAAGACATTTAAATATTGAAAATGTTATTCGTTAACTAGGTTTTGGTCATCTTAGTGCTTCACTTCATAACTGATGGATTGCTCCCTCTTTCACCAAAACCAACAAGGAGCAGACTCAATCCTGGTATCTTTCCATAACTTTCTAGTGCCTCTCTGCATAACTTCTCTCCTCTTGTGACAACCTCTCATTCGGTAGAGTTCCATATCCAGAACTTTTTTTATTCCAAGTATGGAATCTTTAATGAGTTTTATTATAATATGAATATTTAACTGAGTAACTAGAGCATAGTTATGATCATTACTAACCAAACCATTCTGACTGATCTAAAAGTTGATCTGAATCCATAAATAATAGGTTTGCAGGATGGGTTGTAACAAACAGATATACTTCAAAATGCAGGAAACCAAAAACAGGTAAACATTGCTATGTGTACAACTACAATGCTTCTTACCTGGGAATGAAAATGAATACCACAAAAAAGCTACAGTAACCTAGTGAGGAGGGCTTTAAACGAGGTTCACCGGGGGAAGGAGACCAAAGCCCTGAGGTAAGTGGGGAAGTGGGATACCGGGAGGAAGCACGAGCAGCAAAGCACAAGAGGGGAGGGCTCCTGCCTCATACTGAGAAAGCGGGACGATCAGCGAGTTATCTTAAGTGCCTATACACAAATGCAAGAAGTCTGGGAAACAAGCAGGGACAACTGGAAGTCCTGGCACAGTCAAGGAATTATGATGTGATTGGAATAACAGAGACTTGGTGGGATAACTCACATCACTGGAGTACTGTCATGGATGGATATAAACTGTTCAGGAAGGACAGGCAGAGAAGAAAAGGTGGGGGAGTTGCATTGTATGTAAGAGAGCAGTATGACTGCTCAGAGCTCCTGTATGAAACTGCAGAAAAACCTAAGCGTCTCTGGATTAAGTTTAGAAGTGTGAGAAACAAGGGTGATGTCGTGGTGGGAGTCTGCTATAGACCACCAGACCAGGGGGATGAGATGGATGAGGCTTTCTTCTGGCAACTAACAGAAGTTACTAGATTGCAGGCCCTGGTTCTCATGGGAGACTTCAATCACCCTGATATCTGCTGGGAGAGCAATACAGCGGTGCACAGACAGTCCAAGAAGTTTTTGCAAAGTGTAGGGGACAATTTCCTGGTGCAAGTGCTGGAGGAACCAAGTAGGGGCAGAGCTCTTCGTGACCTGCTGCTCACAAACCGGGAAAAATTAGTAGAGGAAGCGAAAGTGGAGGGGAACCTGGGAGGCAATGACCATGAGATGGTCGAGTTCAGGATCCTGACACAGGGAAGAAAGGAGAGCAGCAGAATACAGACCCTGGACTTCAGAAAAACACACTTTGACTCCCTCAGGGAACTGATGGGCAGGATCCCCTGGGAGAATAACATGAGGGGGAAAGGAGTCCAGGAGAGCTGGCTGTATTTTAAAGAATCCTTATTGAGGTTACAGGAACAAACCATCCTGATGTGTAGAAAGAATAGTGAACATGGCAGGCAACCAGCTTGGCTTAACAGTGAAATCCTTGCTGATCTTAAACACAAAAAAGAAGCTACAAGAAGTGGAAGATTGGACAAATGACCAGGGAAGAGTATAAAAATATTGCTCGGGCATGCAGGAGTGAAATCAGGATGGCCAAATCACACTTGGAGTTGCAGCTAGCAAGAGATGTTAAGAGTAACAAGAAGGGTTTCTTCAGGTATGTTAGCAACAAGAAGAAAGTCAAGGAAAGTGTGGGCCCCTTACTGAATGAGGGAGGCAACCTAGTGACAAAGGATATGGAAAAAGCTAATGTACTCAATGCTTTTTTTGCCTCTGTCTTCACAAACAAGGTCAGCTCCCAGACTACTGCGCTGAGCAGCACAACATGGGGAGCCCTCTGTGGAGAAAGAAGGGGTTCAGGACTATTTAGGAAAGCTGGACGAGCACAAGTCCATGGGTCCGGATGTGCTGCATCTGAGAGTGCTAAAGGAGTTGGTGGATGTGATTGCAGAGCCATTGGCCATTATCTTTGAAAATACTGTGTTCAGTTTTGGGCCCCACACTACAAGAAGAATGTAAAAAAATTGGAAAGCATCCAGCAGAGGGCAACAAAAATGATTAGAGGACTGGAACACATGACTTATGAGGAGAGGCTGAGGGAACTGGGATTGTTTAGTCTGCGGAAGAGAAGAATGAGGGGGGATTTGATAGCTGCTTTCAACTATCTGAAAGGGAGTTCCAAAGAGGATGGATCTAGACTGTTCTCAGTGGTAGCAGATCACAGAACAAGGAGTAATGGTCTCAAGCTGCAGTGAGGGAGATTTAGGTTGGATATTAGGAAAAACTTTTTCACTAGGAGGGTGGTGAAGTACTGGAATGAGTTACCTAGGGCGGTGGTGGAATCTCCTTCCTTAGAGGTTTTTAAGGTCAGGCTTGACAAAGCCCTGGCTGGGATGATTTAATTGGGGATTGGTCCTGCTTTGAGCAGGGGGTTGGACTAGATGATCTCCTGAGGTCCCTTCCACCCCTGATATTCTGTGAGTCTATGATTCTAATTCCAACATGTAGCAACCCATCTTCTGTCTGGAAAATCAAGATGATATGTTCTCTTCATATTCCACATACTCCCAATTCAATACTTGAGCAACATCAAGGTCTTGTTCTTAATCTGCAAAGCACTAGGACTGGACTACCACAAGGGTGGCCTCTCTGTGTACAATATCTATTGCAGAATTCTTTGATCCACAGCAAGGCTATGACTGATGGAGCCTTGGATGAAACATCTGAGTGTTGGGGAAAGAATTATCAGGAAAAGATTCCTGGTTGTTCCTGGAACTTCCTGCTTCCAAAGATCAGCGTAAATCAAGTCTCGCTTTTTAAAGACAGAGCAGGACATGCTTCTCTATACAGGCCTTCCACTAATAACAGAGGTTTCAGAAATTTAAAACAAATACACATCGTTGAGTCCTTTCTTTCTTCTAAAGGATCCAGAAAAATGCAAACTAAACCAGAAAGGAGAAATGTATGCAGTCTGTTATCAAACAGCAACTGACTCAATCTCTTTTGTTGCCTAATTTCTGGCTGATGGGTCATTAGAATTATCTAGATTGATAATACATAAAATTTGTTACCAATTACACCTGCCTAGCAGTTCCTTATAAAAATATATCTCAGATACACACCTCTTTGTCATGTAGGAAGTTATAGCATTTTTTATGGTATTGATGACCCTGAGCACCTGTGCAAACACAACCACAGTGTTAGACACAAAGGGCATCATTAGATGCTTCAGGAAGTCAGGCAGGGAAGACCATCACCATTCTAATGACAGTAGCTCTGTAATTGAGCCTTCTCCTTGCTTTGCCCATAGACTGGGACTTTAATCCTTTATTGGTACAGAAAGCCCACCACTATACTGTCTGTCTTTCTCATTATAGTTATTTGGTGCACTTCATATAAGTGGTTTTGGAAGATTTCTAGACCTCTGCTATGTCAGTTGTTCTCAGGTGAAATTTGATTTTGGGCAGGATGTAAGGTCAAATTTTAAAGATTATTATTTGTATTGCAATAGTTCCTAGTGACCTCAGTCAGGAACTCGGGACCTATTCTGCTAGGCACAGTACACACATATAATGGAAAGACAGCCATAGACCAAAAGACTTTACAGTGTAACATCTGTAGATCTCTAAGGCAGAGCTGGGTGAATACTGGTAAAAATTATTTATCAACATATTAGCAAATTCCAAGCAGCAATAAGACCTGACATTTCCCCCCACTTTTCTGTGTACATTCATGAATCCAGGTTTTGTTCACACAAGTGTTATGTTGGGGGAGGGAGTCTTTCATTTATGCAAATGCAGGTATTTGTGTGCAAATGAGCATATTCACATGCAAATGAGTGCATTTACACAAAAAGAACTTGCCCACCTGCCACATAAACACTGGCTTTTTGTGTTTGAGAGCAAGGGTTTTCAACGGGAGGGAGTGAATGGGCGAATGAGAAAGTCAATGATTTATAAACAACTGAATGGTCAGTCAGCCACAGTGACCAGGAAGAGAGGAGAAAGGGCATAAGGGAAAAGTAGAGAGAACCCTTAGGGAGGTATAAAGTAAAAGTCCATAGAACTACTTTGTCCTGATGGAAAAATCAGATGAGGAGGTTGGGGGGATAAAAAGGCTACCATTTCCCTTATTCTCCAAGCTGAAGTAATGGCAAACAGGAATAAGGTATTAAAAAGGAGTAATTTAAGTGAAATCTGCGACTGCTAGCAGCAGATATCTCCAATGGCTGGGGATGGGACACTAGATGGGGAGGGCTCTGAATTTTTACAGAGAATTCTTTCCCAGGTATCTGCCTGGTGGGTCTTGCCCACATGCTCAGGGTCTAACTGATCACCATATCTGGGGTCCAGAAAGAATTTTTCCCCAGGTCAGATTGACAGAGACCCTGGGGGGGGAGGAGGGGTTAGCCTTCCTCTGCAGCATGGGGCACGAATCACATGCAGGTTTAAACCAGTGTAAATGGTGGATTCTCTGTAACTAGAAGTCTTTTTAAATTATTATTTGAGGACTTCAGTAACTGAGCTGGAGGTTAGGGGTCTATTACAGGAGTAGGTGGGTGAGATTCTGTAGCTTGCAATATGCAGGAGATCAGACTCGATGATCATGATGGTCCTTCTGGCCTTAAAGTCTATGAGTCTAAGGCTTAGGGACTCCCTGATTTCTTTATGCACCATCTCTCATCTAACAGATAAACTTAACTAAATGGTTAAATCCTGTCTGAATTCATAGAGATCTTAGAGCTGAGACCTGAACCAGTATATTGGAGACAAGTCCCTTTTCTAACCCCTCCTAGAGGAACTCTTGAAACACAGAAACTCAGACACACCCTCCCTTCCTTACAGAAATAACCAAATTTGGCCCACAAACAACCACAGGTGCCTGAATTGCGAGTCTTTCTCAACTCTGGGAGATTTCCTTTGCCCATTACGTCCTATGGTAGCTTTAGTGTTCTTAGCTGTCCCTTCACACTAGCCAGGTGATTTAAGGATAAAGTTTATGTGTATAGGTGGAGTGAGAGTGTCGAATCTTTGGCATCTGGTTTATGTTCGTATACCGCACCTCCTCAGAAGCAGCAGAACCAACTAGCTTAGTCCTTATTTATTTCTCATTAGACCTCTATATAGCTGAGGAATTACAGGCAATAAAAACCCACTGATCTGTGCCAAGAATGAGAAAATGCATCCACAAGTGCCACTTCGGACTGGTGCATCTGACTACTGAGGTTCATGGACAGCAGGTGGTTGTCCACTAAAGCAAATAGATTTGTGTATAGCTGGGGTTCCTTGGGGGCTTGGACTGGATACAGCTGCAGTCTGATAAAATACAGTTTCTCTGTTCGGTGGCTGTCTTATACAGCATGTCTTTGAGGGATATTTCTACTCCTAACAGTGGCAAAAGAGCTTTGGACCAATTCAGACCCCAGTAGAGGTTGGGTTTTTTTAAGTGTATAAAAGGTGATTACTATTGATATTTTACCACGTATTCTGCTTGAAAACCTCTACAGAGCTCTTCTCACTGCTCTAATTCCTAACAAGCTGCTGTGTTGCTTTAACTCAGGGTGTGACCACCTGCTCCAGGCTCTTATGTGCACTCAGCCATGAAGACTAGCAGCTGGGCCTACAGCCGGCCACACCGGGTATGGCACAGTTACCAGTTGCTTGATATTCCCTCACGTGCAGCATCCTGCTAAAGAAAAAAACCACAGACACCACATCTAGAGCTTCACTCAGAGCAGCATCTCCTGGCTATACTATTAATGCCAGATGGGTTGCAGCATCTCTCATGGCATATCTGAGCAGGGGGTGCATCTCTCAGAGCTGTTTGACTTGCTCCAGGTCCCATGGGAAGCACATGGCAGAGCTGGGAACTGAACCACGCACTACCTTAACCACAGACCCATCCTTTCTCCCATAGCACCTTTAGCCCAAATTCAGTAAGCCCAAATTAAAGTCTCCCTCCTTACTCCTCACCTTCTTTGATGACCAGTCAGGATGTCTATCCTTACCCATGCTATACTCTCCTAAACCTCATCCCTGATGGCTCTGTGCCTCTGCCTCACCATCCCCCTCCCAGAAGTCCTTTGCAGTTCTGTGCCTCTTCTTACTTAGCCCATGGATTCTCTGCCCATTTACACTGGTGCTTAGTAAAAGAGGCTGCTGGACTCTCTATGACTTTGAGTGATTGGGTGCCTTCCCTTCTGGGGCCTGCTACGAGAGTTAGGGGTGGCAGCACACAGATGATTTTTTGCGTGGATGGGGCTGCTTCTTGTAATGAGGGTAAATTTGGCAGCTCTCTCTAACTCCTGTGATCCTAGGACATATAAATAAGGGATTAATGAGTAGGAAGGTGATCTACATCTGCATATGGAAGTGGTGAGACCAATACTGGAATATTGCATCCAGTTCTGGTGCCCACATTTGAATGAGGATTTTGAAAAATAGGAGCTGTTGTGGAAAGGCCTTGACTTGAACAATGCTTCAAGGGCTAGAAAAAATGTCTTTTGTATGAAAGAGACTTAAAGAGCTCGAGGTCTTTAGCTTATCAAAAAGAAAATGGAGAGATGACTTGATTACAGTGCATAAGCACCTTCAAAGGGAGAAAGGTTCCACTGGCTACTAAAGACCTCTTTAATCTAGCAGGGAAAGGCATGACAAACAATAGCAGCAAGCTGAAATAAAGGCACCTAATAAAGAAATAAGGCACCTTTTTAAAAAAAAAAAGACAAAACACAGTGGAAGTAATTAACCACTGGAACAAATTACATGGGGAAGTGGTGGATTCTCCATCTTTTGAAGTCTTTGAATCGAGACTGGATGACTTTCTGGAAGATATGCTCAGTGAAACATCAGTTTTTGGGCTCAGTATAGGAGTAACTATGTGAAATTCTATGGTCTGTGATATACAGAAAGTCAGACTGGATGATTTAATGGCCCCTTCTAGCCTTAAAGTCTATTAATCAGCTCAAGGAAGAGGGGAGATATTGGGCCAACTTGTTCACGGCTTTGAACCCATCTTTGAAATTTTCATGATTTAAAAAAATATATATTTCACCAGCTATAACAACGAGGCAAGCTACACAGGGGCTAAGAGCTCACTGAAACACTGCATTAAATTTAGGGTGACCAGACAGCAAGTGTGAAAAATCGGGACGGGGGGGGGGGTAATAGGAGCCGATATATGAAAAAGACCCAAAATCGGGACTGTCCCTATAAAATCGGAACGTCTGGTCATCTAATTAAATTTCAGTGGAAGCTGAAGTCACCCCCCAGGTTCAAACGGAGTGTCTCCAGGAGAGAATTAAGGAGTTAATGAAGGAAGATGTGCTGAAGTACTGGTGGGAGATCTGAATACCTCAGATGGGGAACGAAATACCAGACTGAAAAAAAAAAGTTTTTTAAAAAGACAGAACCTTCATTGTTCACCCATTTGTAGATCCAAACTTGAAAACTGGCCAGAACCAGAAGTAGCAAGATACTGCCAAATATACTTTTTTCAGAGTTTTTCTAGCTGTGACCTGAAGTGTACGTGCTAGATAGCACTTGAGAAAACCTGTTCATTTGTGAGTGCCAGCCACATTTTGTAAACTGTGGAAGAAAGATCTTAATTGGGGTTTAACTGACCAACATCTAAATTCTGAACCTTATGAGATTACTCTGTCACTAAGTATCTTTAAAAACAAAAGTATATGTGCATTTCTACCTTAAAATTTGTTAATACACAGAAAGAGACTTTTAAAATTGTAATCCATTTAAGGTAGATGCTGTCCCTTACTGTAGCTGGCCAGAAATTCCACATCTATAATGCACAAGTGTTAAACTCCTTTGCTAGCACAGTTCCAAATTGCTTCTTCAGGACAAGAAAGCAACACAGTGGACTTACCGTGTAAGCATATTCTGTTACATTGGGAGACATGATATTTCTGGATTTTCTCACATTGTACCGTCAATCCAAGCACTGTTTCAAATTATACTGTAGGGGTCAGCAACAGCTGTGCAGTCACAAGAATAGCTGCTTGCATTTGCAGTGAATGACATGAAAATAAACAGTAAACAATCCAAAAAGATACTAGAGAGCTGAGCCAGATAATAAACCCTTTGCAAGAATCTTGGCCAGCTGCCTAAGAATTTTTAAAATATTCCTAGTAAGAACACATGTGGTTACATTTATATACCAGCTGTAATCTGTGTGATGTATTTAGTGCAAGAAAAGTAAGGCCAAGATTACAATAACCTATATAATGGAAGCCTGAATTGAAACAACAGAGTCTACATCAGCAGTCCCCGAAGTTTTGAGGGTTGCACCCCCCCGTTGCCCCTGTCCACAAATCCCCTCCACCCACCCCATGAAGCCGGGGCTGGGAGTGGGGCTGCGGCTCTGGGGCAGAGGGGGGTGGGTGGGTACAGACAGGGGTAAGTGGGCCGAGGCTGGGGCCGCAGCTGGGGGTGGGTCTGGGGCCAGGAACAGAGCTGGGGCCAGGGGCCAAGGGGTGGGAGTAGAGCCACAGCCTGGCTGCGGTGTGGACTGACAGTCAAGCCCATGGCTAGGGGCAGGTCCACTCCCGGCCTCACCCCCAGCCTCAGCCCTGGGCTAGGAATGGAGCTGTGGTCAGCGGCTGAGGCTGGGGCTGGCGTAGAACAGAAGTGGAGCCGTGCCAAGGCTGAAAATGGGGCCAGGCGTGGGGCAGGGGATGCAGGTCGGGGCCGGGGACGCAGCTGGGGGCAGGACTGGAGCAGAGCTGAGGGCGGGAGGCGCTTCCTCCCTGCCTCCCATGGAGGCTAGCCCGGGCCCCACTGGGCCCCCCTGGACATTCTTCCATGCCCCCGCAGGAGGGCATTCCCCATAGTTTGGGAATCTTTGGTCTACATCATATGAGAACTGCACAAAGAAGATCTAGTGCAAATGGAAACTAGAGATGATGGTGTCATTAGCAAGATACACAAGAGTAAAATGATCAGAATGACTCCACATTTTATTATTTGTTAACGGAGTTGGGCAGAAAATGATTTTCACAAATATTTGTGTTCAAATTTTTTCCTGTCTTGAATCGAGACAAATAGTCAAAATCTTAAAATTATTAATTGAGAAACGTTATTAATTATTATTAACTTTGGGTCCATGAAACATTTAGTTTGGACTTTGACCTTTCCCATCTAATTAGCTTACATTTCAAAACAAAAAGTTGTTTTGAACAATTTTGAAATTCTTTTCTCAATGTTTTTTTGAGTTGGGAAATTCATCAAGCCCCATCCTGTTTCACAAACTGTTTCAGTTTCAATTAATCAGCATTTTTCAATGAAAAAATAATGTTTGTTAAGATCAAACAATTTGCTTGGCATTTTACAAGACACAAGAAGAAAGACCATCCCTGCCTCAAATCCTCTACACAGAAAAGACATGATGCTCTTGGGAAGCCCAGAGACAATGGTTAGCTGGTAGATACTGTGGAAAAGTTGAATTTCTATTATCATTTATATGTCACTATCACCACACTAATAGGCACTGTCCACGTGTATGGAAAGATGTAGGCCCTGCGTAAAAGGGCTTACAAAGTGCGAGAAATTGTTATGAGGGGTGGTGAATTGGAATGGGGTGGTTCAGAAATATACCAGTTTTCGTCTCAAAAACTGTATAACAGACCAAGAATTTTCACACTCTTTCTTTTGTCTCGTTGTTAGTATGTGTGTCTGTATATACATATGTATTTCAGTTTTTTATTATTGCTCAGAATGGTTAAGATATGTTCTTATGCTATGTTCCTAAGTACGGCCATACTAGGCCAGACCAATGGTCCATCTAGCCCAGTATCCAGTCTTCCAACAGTGGCTATGCTAGATTCTTCAAAGGAGTAAATAGAACAGGGCAATTATCAAGTGAGCCATCCTGTCATCCAGTCCAAGCATCTGGCAATCAGAGGCTTAGGGACATCCAGTGCATTGTGTTGCATCCCTGACCATCTTGGCTAATAGCCATCAATGGACCTATTTTCCATGAACTTACCTAATTCTTTTTTGAACCCAGTTATACTTTTGGCCTTCACAACATCCCTTGGCAAAGAGTTCCACAGGTTGACTGTGTGTTGTGTGAAGAAGCACTTCCTTTTGTTTGTTTTAAACAGGCTGCCTATTAATTTCATTGGCAGAACCCCTAGTTCTTGTGTTATGTGAAGGAGTAATTAACACTTCCTTATTCACTTTCCCCACACGATTCATTATTTTATAGACCTCTATCATATCCACCCTAAGTAGTCTCTTTTCCAAGCTAAACAGTCCCAGTCTTTTTAACCTCTTGTCATATGGACGCTGTTCTATACCCCTAGTGATTTTTGTTGCCTTTCTGTACCTTTTCTAATTCTAATATAGCTTTTTAGAGATAGGATGACCAGAGCTGCATGCAGTATTCAAGGTGTGGGTATACCATGGCTTTATACAGTGGCATTGTGCTATTAATGAGTTAATAGTTCTGCCATTTCATATTTGAGTGCCTGGGAAAATATCATCTGGTCCTGGTGACTTCTTATTGTTTAATTTATCTCCAAACCTCCTCTGACATCTCAATCTGGGAGAGTTCCTCAGATTTGTCACCTAAAAAAATGGCTGGGGTGTAGGAATCTTCCTCATATCCTTTGCACTGAAGACCAGTGCAAAGAATTCATTTAGCTTCTCCATAATGGTCCTGTCTTCCTTGAGTGCTCCTTTAGCACCTTGATCATTCAGCGACTCCACGGATTGTTTGGCAATCTTCCTGCTTCTGATGTACTTAAAAAAAATTGCAGTTTGAGTTTCTTGCTAATTGCTCTTCAAATTCTTTTTGGCCTTCCTAATTGTATTTTTATACTTGACTTGACAGAGTTTATGCGCCTTTCTATTTTCCTCAATAGGATATGATTTCCAATTTTTAAGGATGCCTTTTTGCTGCTTACTGCCTCTTTTACTCTGTTGTTTAGCCATGGTGGCCTTTTTTTTAATTTGGGGTAAACATTTCATTTGAGTCTTTATTACAGTGTTTTTTAAAAGTTTCCATGCAGCTTTCATGCATTTCTTTCTTCTGACTATTCCTTTTAATTGTCATTTAACTAGCTTCCTCATTTTTCTGTAGTTCCCCTTTCTGAATTTAAATGTGGTGGGCTACTTTAGTGTTTCTCTCCCTCCCCCTGCGCACGCATACGGGTGTTAAATTTAATTTTATTGCAGTCGCTATTACTGAGCAGTTCAGCTATATTCGCCTCTTGGACCAGATCCTGTTCTCCACTTAGAACTAAATCAAGAATTGCCTCTCTCCTTGTGGGTTCCAGAACTAGCTGCTACAAGAAGCAGTCATTCAAGGTGACTAGAAACTTTCTCTTTGAATCCCATCCTGAGGTGACATGTACCAGTCAATATGAGGATAGTTGAAACCCCCCATTATTATTGAATTTTCTATTTTTATAGCCTCTCTAATCTCCCTGAGCATTTCACAGTCACCATCACCATCCTGCTCAGGTGGTTGGAAATATATTCCTACTGCTATGCTCTTATTATTCAAGCATGAAATTTCTATCCATAGAGATTCTATGGTACAGTTTGATTCATGGGCAGTATGTAATGGAGGCTGGGGGGGGCAGTGGCAGATTTGGGGGCCATGGGCAGAATGGGTGAGGGGCTCCAGGCTTGAAGCTCTGACCAGAGCCGAGAGCTTCACCACGGTCCGAGCTGTGCTGAGAGCTCGACCTTGTCTGGGGCCAAGCTCTCATCCCCCCTGCCCTGGGCCACAGGTGGGAGCTGAGAGCAGCAAGCAGGGGTGTGGCATCGGCCAAAAGAGGCAGGGTGGGAGCTAGCCTCCCCAAGGGGAAGCTTCACCTGCCACCCATGGTTTGATTCATTTAAGACTTTTACTATATTTGACTCTGTGGTTTCTTCTACATATAGTACCACTCCCCAATCAACACAACTTACTCTGTCATTCCTATATTTTTCTGTACCCTGGTAATATCGTGTCTCATTGACTGTGATCATTCCACCAAGTTTCTGTGATGCCTATTATATCAGTAGCCTCATTTAATAGCTGGCACTCAAGTTCACCAATCTTAGTATTTGGACTTCTAGCATTTGTATACACGCATTTATAAAATGTGTCACTTTTTAGTTCTCTGTCTCATAATGGACTGATAGTGTGATACAGACCCTTTTATCTCGAAGGCACTAGTTCAAATCCAGCCCAAGGAAGTCAGTGGCTGAAGTGGCAACTATCTCCAGGCTATTTGGTGTTCAATATAATAAGTATGCAGGTTTTTAGTCCATTTCCATAGCATAACCCAGATAGACCCAACTCCTATCCACCATGATTATATCACATATGGACAGGATCAACCTAAGAATTTTGGAAAGGGTCAGCAGGAAGATTCCTTGAGACAACCTCAGATGTAACTAACTGTATATATAAAGGAGGAGTAGGTTTTCAGGCCTCTTGCTGGAAAAGTGGAGCAAACTTGTATGTGCTTTTTGTGGGGGCGCTCCTGTTGCTTCTAAAGATTCAAATATTTAGTGCATTCTGCAGTAGCACTTGGGAGCAGAACATTTAATGAGTGTGGCTGATCCACCCTTCCTCTTACATCCCGGTTATGACATGCAGTTATTAACATAGACCCACTTTAGGGCCTGAGGAATCTAGCATTGAGCGTACGCTCAGTTCAAATGCTCCAGCAAGGAGATTACTAAATCCTACAGCTGTGGGAAAATTCTCACATCCCAAAGTCAAAACAGTGAATTTCTGGCTTTTCCCCAGTTTTTGCTTTGCATCCAAATAATTGAATCCAAATTTCTAGAGTAGTAAGAATCTACCACCTCTTAAAATTGCTTTTTGCATTTTCTAACCCTCTAAATCACTGAATAAACTATACATGAGTTGGGTTTTATAGGATTCCTACACACAGGCCCAACAAACGACACCTCTCTGCCTTCTCCCAGCCAAGAAAAGGGACATAGACAGGAGGAGTGTGCCTGTGCCTCCCACATTGCCTTCCTGCCATACTCCAAGGGGACCTATCTGTTCTTTTTAATAGATTCCCAAACTCCATGTGTCTAAGTGGTTTGTCCCAGATTGCTAACAGCCATGTACTGGGACAGAGCACGCATGCATCATACTGCATTTCTTGCCAGAGTTCTTCCCCCTGCCCTCCCGCATGGAGAACTGGTTCATTTACAAGTCAAACAAGTTAAATTTAAACTGTTCTAGACAAACAAATTGAGTCTGTGACAAATTGTACTGATCCTGCAATTATACCACAAGGTATACTATATACACCATGGTAATGAGCCAACGCTCATCCACACCCATGCCACCCAGCATGATTTCAGCTCCAAAAATATAGGCCTCTAAATGGTGAGCTAAAAGAGCAGCTCCAGTGCAGAGAACTATGTGTGTTTGAATAGGTCTGAAGGTTTCTATCTTGTAGACAACTGAAACACACATATACGGTGGGGATTTGGTGGAAAAATGAGCAAATCTGTTGTCTACCCAGGAGGAAACATAGACCCAGTAACAGTATCAGCCCAGGGATTCCCACGGTCATTAAAAACCAGAAGGTAACAAAGTTATTCCCCTCAAAGATGAAAGGCCCACTTAAATTCTTGTTTGGCTGGATAGGTTTTTTGTTTTGCAGTGTAACTTATAGGCCGGGGACATGTCAAACTTTTCTGCATGTAGGACTGGGTTGCCTTTGTGTAGCTTATATTTTCTATTAAAAATGTATAATTTTCTCATTTTTGCTTACACGTTATATCCATCTGAAGACAGCACAGTTCCGTATAAGCTCCTTTTCATGTTTCTATTTCTCTTGTCTTCCTCCAAGTCAAGGTATTATATATTTATAAGACAACACTATTCCAGCCACTCAGTTTCAGGAGTTCATTCAGGTTCTGAACTCTGTCAGAACTTGTACAAGGAACTTGCAGGTTGAAAGACGGCAGGAAGATGTGATTATTCAGGGCTGCAAGTGAAGGAGTAACTTGTTACTTTGATCATGGCCCATCTGTACATGGAAGCACTAAATTAAATGGCAAAAACTAAGTTGCAACCTTTCTACAGAAATGGTATATGTTTTACAGAATGTTAATTTCAATTCCAAATGGGTTTTTATAAATATCTATAGGTATACTTAGATTGTTTGATGGCTCATGACCTACACTACTAATAAAAATAGTGATATATAGTAGTAAAATATCTAAGCATTGAGTCATAAATCCTATTTCAATAGGATTTCTTAATGTGATTTTTTTCTTTTGTGATTTAATGTTCTACAGGTATTTTATGCTAAATTTACCTTTCCCACATGAGACTCATAAACCAGAGTGTAGGCTAAAGGATTATGTTAAACTATGCTGTCACAGATAAATGAAAGGGAATGTAAATTAGATACACATATCTGTCACCAAAAAATTATATACTCCTGTTGAAGACCCTTTCCTACCTTGTCCACAGTCACCATTTGTTCTTTAAAAAAATCCCCAAAAGATTGTTGATCCGATTTATAGGCCACACACACATTCACCTTACACCAGGCTTCAGAAGCTTTTATTTTCCCATGACGTTGTTATGGACCATGGTAATGCAGACTGAGGAAAAGTCACCATAATATGAATCTAGTCAATAAGTGCTTTTAATACCTGATGCTTTATTTTTAGGGTGCTGTCGCTTAAGGCTTTCTGTAACACATTTGCTGTCAGACATTGTTGAGGGAGACAGTGGACTCACTGAGCATGGTTATTAGCATTCATGAAGTTAGGTGTCTTCCACAGGTCTGTGTTTGACTTTCAGGCTCTCTCATTAGGAAGGTGTGAAGCATAAAGTAGCTTCAGTGCTTCACCAAGCTGATGTCCAAAAAATGTTGGACTTATGAATCATGCAAATGGATGAAAGTCTGCAGATCCTTTGTGACTAACAAAGATTAATAAATCTCATACGGGTTTTTTTAAGTTACTCCTTTAGGGCCAAATCCAACATCCATTGAAATAAATGGAAACACTCCCATTGACTTTAATGGGAGTTGGATCTGGCCTACATTAAGAAGGGATATTTGTTTGCTTTTATATTGTCATTGCACATTAAAGACCAGGTGTTTTTTTAAATGGTAGATGTCAGCCAATATCTAAAGATATGTTTGGTTTCATGGGCATATTTACATACATGCTTACTATAATAGCTCATATTAAACAGGCAACTGCATGCACTAATAGATATTTGAGTGCTGAATTTTCTATGTATGCCTGCATGGAACTCCATATTTCCAGTATTGTACACTGTTTTGTGCAAGACAGCCAGGCATCTGCCTTTTGAAAATTTGGCATTGGTGTCTTTCTCAGAAGGATGGCTGAATGATTGAAATCAGGAGATGGGGTAAGTCGCATGGACCTGAGTAGATAAAAATCAGCCTTTATTACCAGATTTACTAGATTATCTAGCTCGAACACTGAAGACACACTGATTTTGCAAAAGGATATTAACTGACTTTACCGCTGAGCCAAACGCTACCAGTTGAGCCAAAGCCAGAGCCGATAAAAACCAGTAGGAGATTTGCTTTCTAAGACAAGCTTAGAACTCACTTACTGCCAAATTTACAAATAGGAATCCCACAAACCTCCTGTGTTCCCTTGGCAGAAGTGCTGCTCCTGCCAAATCTCTCTCTCTCAGTTTATTGAGCAGATTCTAGGGCAGGTGATCAGACAAAAAAATTTGAGCCTGATGCTGAACTCCAAATGTTCTCATCTGATTGGGCTGCCATACGTCTGTCAGACAGAAAGAAAATCTTCTATGCGCATTCATTGGCCTAAAATCAGAAACATCTGATGGAGTCACAAATAGCTTGTTGATTGAGCTCAACAATGAAAAACCAGCACATGAGCGGATTTGCTCCTTTACATAGGTACATGTCAGTCACATGGAATTATTATATGTATTGACATATACAAAAATATAATTGAATTGCTAACTCAGCCAAGGTTGAGCTCCCATGGAGATCGCCAAAAATGCTAAAAGTTACAAAATCAGAACTTAAAAACCACACACACACCACCCATTTCAGTCTTCCTTCAAATCACATTTCTTTAGTCCTCTTAACAGCATTCAAATACATTAGAAAGACTAGAAAACTATGCAATATGTCTCTTAATGCTTTAAAATATGAACAAAATGAGCACATCTCTTTTCCTCCACAGATTTTTCTCCTTTGGATATAGATATATATTTTTAGATTTTATTTTATGTTTTGTCGAGCAATGCTCAACAGCTTTGTGATCTGGATTTATCAGAAAAAGACATTCCCTCCTCAAAAAAGCTCCCCTCCCACCATCTACAAATTCAAAGCACTACTTCCTACCTAACTAAAGTGTCTACCATCGCACACCTACCTTTCTGGCCACCACTCAATATGTCAACCTCATAGCAACCTCACCACACCACCACCTCCAAGTTCCTGCTGGCACCATTCCTCAGCTCCACACATGCATGCTCTCTTGTGGCTCTGCCCCCTCTGTTAAAGCCTTCGTGTGTTCACACATGTGACTACTCCCAGTCCTGGCTTTTGCCAATTCCCTCCCTTTGCCAATTCATTCAGCAGTTTGAAAAAAAGACCATCATCTTAATCTGCTGTTTCTCTGGTTGAATGGCTGCCTTCCAGGGTGTGTGCCCATGGTTAGTAGCTACCGATGCAACTGCAGGAATTGGAGGAAGAAATGGGCAGAGAGATTAACGTGTAAGTGGCTTCAAAGGAACAGCCATCTGTTTTCCCCACTCCCTGGCAGCAGCAGCAGTTCCCTGAAGCGAGGATGCAGATTTGGCAGGTTTCCCTAACCCTGCTGAGCCTTTGCTGTCCCCACCAGCACCCCCGATGCTCCTCCCCACCCCCTCGGGCCAATTAGAACCTGACTCTTCCTGCAGCTGCCTGCACAGCCTCTACATTCAGGGGAACCCCAAGTGCTGCCCCTGGTCAAATAGTGTTTAATTACTGTGTGTAAGGAAGAGAGTGTTGTATCCTAGTTCAGCCACTGTTTGGCAGCCAGTCAGGTCCAAACCATATTATAACTAGGATAAAATAGAAACAAACTCTAGCCTCGGCAGAGTTGTCATCTGACCAGAGCACATTTTTAACCCAGCAATAACATGGATCAGCTTATCTTGCCCATGATGTCAGTAAAGTTACATTATAATTATTCCACTTTGGCTACTACTGTGTTAATACTGTACTTAAGGGGTGGTGTTTTCCCTGTGTAGAAGGCTGCCAAGTAAGCAGAGCATGATACCTGTTATAGAAATGCAACAAATAGGTATCATGGGCTCCATTTCGTTGTACATCTGCTTAGATTTCAATTTATTTCAAGCCATAAAAATGAAATGAAATTTAAATTTAAATGCTAATTTTTTGCACCATCGTCTGCTGTAGACTAAATTTTAGTGAAGGGAACAATAAGAAAAAGAATGTAGCAGAAAATCTTAAACGAATATAGGTTAGCCATATTAAAAACAGCCCATAACCACAATCCCCAGTTAGGACTCCTGCACTATCTGTACTGGTCTTCAAGGCTGTTTCTGTTCTCAGTTGTCACAGTTTTAATATAACTTACAATCACTTCCTGGAGACTTAGTAATCCGGATTGCACAAAGCGTTATGTGCTTTAGGGGAAAACTAAAATGCTATATACAATAATCTGCTGTGTAAGAGGAACAGCAGCTGGTGCAGCTTACATAAAGTGGCTGGTAGCCCAATACAACAAAATATAAATCTGCTCATAATAAGAACAACCATTGGCATACAACAGGTATCAGAATGTGTTTCTGTTTGGACCACAAACAATATACAGTAGCATACAAACAGACCATTTTCCAGACAGAAGCAACAATATGCAATTTCAGTAAATCCCTGGTGACACTTTTGCCTTGAGATGTTTAGTTTGTTTATTATAATGATACTTAGTGCTCACAAAATTCCAGGAGACCCCCAAGCAAGCCCAAAGGCAATTTTTAAGATTATATAACACTTTATTTATATAACTGTTTTTGTTCCCTCAAAGCAGAACTGGTTAAGAAGTGAACTGGCATGCAAAAAAAATTAACAGGCTGCCCCTGACTATATATATTTAAAATTATGCTACCAGTAGGCACTACTTTCTGGTGGGGAATGAGGGGAAATTCCTCCCCTTTTAAAAAATTTACATGTAACTCTTTGGGGTAGGGACTGTTGCTTACTATTGGCTTATAATTTGTGGTCTGGTGGTACCTAGAGGCTTAGACCAGATGGGATCACATTGTGCTAGATGTACAAACATATGCTAAATGGCAGTGCTTGACCTAGACTTTACAACAATGATTAATACATTAGGGACGTGACCTGTTCGAGGCTTCTGTAGCAACTGCAATATAGATGAAAAATTATAAATGGCCTGCCTTGAATATGTATCCAATGCTGCTCCTTTTGAAGGTTAATCAGAGTTTTGCCATCGACTCCAATGGGAATAGGTTGAGGCCATTTAATTTTTATTTATATCTATCTATATCAATCTCAGAGAAGGAAGCGTACACTGTCATGAGAGCTCAACAAGCCCTTTCATGAGGGACGTGTCACAACACTCTTTAGCTTTGCTTGTCTTTTTTTTTTTTTAAATAAATATACTTCAGGATTGATTCTGTGAGGTGCTGAGCTCCCTTAACTCCTACTGAGGTCAATAAGAGTGGAGGACCTTCAGCTTGTTGCAGAAAACGTTCAATATTTCACAGACTCAGGCCTTAAAAAGGATGTTTAGCTGTTGTTAAAAGTGCAAGCTAAAACTATAAACCTGTGGCTATTCAAAGTTAAGGACTTCATTCCATCTTTCCTTATTCAAGACAGGACAAGTTATTTGCTTGGGTCTCAGATCTCTGCATGATTCTGTAGATCAGCTGCAGGGTAAGGGAATAAGGTAGGGAAAGGAGAGTATCCGCCTCAACTTAAGTTGGTGGGTTTTGATCAGTTTTTCCCCTCCCATAAAATTGTAAAGTAGTGAAAGTAACATCTTCTTTTGTATTCACAAAGAATGGCTCAGATATCTGTGAAGTCCATGGGTTAGTTTATATTTCATGGACTGCTTTTAATCAGGGGCTTGGAAACAGCTTGGTACTCTCCACTATGCTATTCCGGCACTTCTCTGAAGCTACTGTTGCCTTCTCCAAAAATCTCAGCTTTCATTTAAAAAGAAAGTAAGTCTCTGGCTGTTATGGTTGCAAAGAAATCCTAAAAAACATGGAGACTAAGACCTTGTCTACACTAGAACTAGAGCAGCCGTATATCGGTGAGAGACCTTCTCCCACTGACACAGCTACCGCCTCTCGGTGGGAGGTGCAGTTATAAAGCCGACTGGAGAGCTCTCTCCCGTTGGTTTAGAGCCTCTTTATCAGATGTACTAAGGGACATAGCTGCACTGCTGTAGTGCTTCTAGCCTGAGCGTAATCAATGGAGAGATGAGCCTGGAAAGATAGATTTGAGAGGTGTGAACTGCCCCATTCATCTCAGCGAGGAGTTAATTCAGATGCCCAGTGATGATTTAAGTGTCAGATTTGTTAGCTATATCATTTCTCATCTAAAGGAAGGGAGAGAAGGTCACAGATCTGCAGTTTACCAGGAGTAACGTCATCTCATTTTGGTGCCACAAGTGAGTAGCATTTGGGAAATATCGCCACTTGTTTCTGCCCCAACCCCCCAGTTAAAAAGGAGTCTAGCCCAAGAAGCTCATCAGAGGCTAGGGTGTATTAACTCAAGCCCCACTGAGGGGGAAATCAAGCAGCAAAATGATAATATTTTGAACCTATTGTGAGTGGTAGCTAATTTGGTGATTCTTAGGGGCAGATCTTGTGTCCGGGCAGGCTTGAAGACCCTTCCCTGACCCCTGCATTTAATACATTCAAATGAGAGCAGAGGCTAGAAGTCAGAATTCTACAGGAGCGATTTTTTGTTCCAAACTAAAGCATATTACAGGCTCTCTGAAAATTGTTTTGCTTAAAAACCCTTCCATCGTGCCTCAGAAGAATAACTGTAATTAAAATTGCTGTGTATGGTTTGTTGTAAAATTGTTGTAATGGATATGCTAGCCCTTTAAGAATAAAGATGGGAGTCTACTCGGCCATTCTCCATCTACACCCCCTTTTTTTTTTGGCATGCAAACACAAACCCAGAAAACCAGAGGCAGAAAGTGATCTCAGGGAGAAAAGTGTGGTTTAGGAAGAACTCAGTCAAGCTCATTCTAGGGGCCAGGCCCAGATCCTTGGTGTGTGCATAGGGCAAGGCTCACTTCTCTCTTATCCAATCAGAAAGGATCTTACAGTCCAAGGCCTGGTGGGATCTATAGGCCTAATCAGTGGGGTAGGATACAAAAGCACTTCCTTTCCTCAGACTAAGAAAAGCTCTGGAGACAGTTAGGGCTGCTGGTGTTCTCTCTGAAAGACTGGGAGAACGGTGTTTGCTTGTTTGATTTGAGCTTCCTAATCCCTGGGAAAGGGGCTAGTATTGCTTGTTTTTTTTAAAAGAACAAAAAGACACACTCTATTACAAGCTTTGAATAGCAGCCGTGTTAGTCTGTATTCACAAAAAGAAAAGGAGGACTTGTGGCACCTTAGAGACTGACAAATTTATTGGAGCATAAGCTTTCGTGAGCTACAGCTCACCTCATCGGATGCATCCACTGTGTGGGGAGAAGATTCTGTGCAGGCAGAGCTCTGATCCAGCAGAAGAAAAGCTCTGACATCTATGCAAAGATCATTCATGGAATGGGGGAGGATGGCTACACAAGGGACACACAGCAGTGCAGTGTGAAAATAAAAGAACTTCGCTAAGCATAGCAGAAGGCAAGGAAGGCAAACAGTCGTTCTGGTGCTGAACCCCACACATGCTGGTTCTACAATGAGCTGCATGCAATTCTCAGGGGTGACCCTACCAGCACCCCCACAAGCTATGTGGACACCTCACAGGTGAGTCTAGGGACAACAAGGAGGACGATATGGTGGATGAGAAGGAGTAGAAGAATGGGAGACAGGTGAGTGGTGGATCTATTCTCCCCAAAAGCTAGGAAATATTTTTAATCCTGGAGCCCTGAGAGTCACAGGACATCACGGTGGCCAACTGTGATGCTGAGGAAGGCACCTCTGGTGAGTATACAATTACAATCAAAGTCCAGTTAAATTTTAGCGGGCACAAACATTCGGTGGTATTGCGCGTTTACTATAAAGAAAAAGCAAGGTGCTGTGGTTCTCTGCTTACAAGAGGCTGCTCCAGCTACACAGAGGGTGGCCCCCAGAAAAAGACTGTTTATGTGGACTGGGAGAGCCTGGGAATTATCCATGGACATCTCTAGGAAACTCTCATGGAGGTACTCTGCAATCCTTTGCAGAAGGTTTCTGGGCAGGGCAGTCTCATTTCTTCCACCATGATAGGACGCTTTCCCCACACAATTCCTGAATTAATTCTGCTGGCATCATTGCAGTACACAGCATAGCAGCATAAGGACTGTGTCTATACCCAAATGCTTGCAGCATCTCCTTCCTTTCCGCCTTGGTTATCCTCAGGAGACTGATATCACATAGGGTCACCTAGGGGAAATGGGGAAGTTCTCATTAAAAGTGCTCTTACAAGGAAAAAGAGGGCATGTAGACACACCCACCCCCCACATTCCAGATCGCCAAACCATGCAGACACTAATGTGCCTTTACTGTGCTCGGTGTGGGTTGGCAAGTAGTTTAAAGTGGTTGAGAGGCAACTGAGGCCCCATATGAGAGATTCCACAATTTGGGAGTGAAAACATCTCCCCACCCCTGCCCCATTTGTAAACAGCTTCCTGTGGTGCTATGGGGAAGGGCCATTGTTTGACTAGCTACCTCTGCTCCAGACATGAGCCTGCCATAAACTTCATTAAATGTATAGTCACCCATGAGCTGGGGGGGCCTACGCACCATTGTTGGAGCAGCAAAACAGCACAATAAACAGTTCTGGATTCTGATTATGTTATGGCTTGCACCTTCTGTAATAAGTGTGGGGTTTTTTTTGTTTGTTTGTTCTTTTTATGAAAACGGCCTTGCTGTGGAAACATTTTATTCATGTACAAGGGCTCCTTTATTTTTTCCCCCATGACTGACAGCTGGAAATGTGCCCTTTGGCATGTCATCAACACCTGAAAGCAGACTTTTGCTGATTAGAAGGAGGAGAAAGAACACAGGAGGGCATGTTCACCGGAGAATGCCTCCGGTACAGAGCTGAGAGCGTGGAGGATTTCACTGTCTAAGAAGTTAGACATGGAGGGCAGGAAAGCTTCCAATGAGCAAGATCATGCGGCCCAGGATGAGATGCTTCGGATTATGAGGGACCAAGCAGACATGTTGAGGAGTCTGGTTGAACTGGAGGAACAGAAGCAGGAGGGTAGACTACCTCTGCAGACCCTGATGGATAGCCAGCCCACATAGCCTAGTGCAGAATCACCCTCCCCCATGCATTCCATGAGGCGGGAGCGAAAAGTCCATTATCCCTGTCACTTACCTCAGGGGGAGGGTACAAAGAACAGAAGCATAGGCGCTGACTCCATGGGTGCTCTGGGGCTGGAGCACCCACGGGGAAAAATTGGTGGGTGCTCTGCACCCATCATCAGCCAAGCTCAGCTCCCTGCCCCACCTCACCTCACCCCGCCTACGCCCCTGAGCACGCCACATCCCTGCTTCTCCTCCCAGTGCTTGCAGCCACAAAAGCTCCAGGAGGGAGGAGAGGGAATGCAGTGAACTCAGTGGGAGGAGGTCGGGCTGGGGGTGGGAATTGGGGCAGGGCTCTGGGCAGACATGGGTTGAGCACCTACTAGCACCAGCAGAAATTGGCACCTATGAACAGAAGGCACCCATTCACAAACCCTTGATGGTCTGGAACGTGATGTTACGTTACAAAGCTGAAAATGTTTCTCCTGTTTAACTTTACAACTGCTTTCCGCCAAAAAGTTATTTTTATTCTGTTCTCCCTCTTTATTTATGTCTGTTAAATAAAGTAAATGGATTAGAGAAATAAAATGTTTTTATTGAGTAGAAAGCAGTGGGCTTGGGGTGGGCTGGCTTTACAGGGACAGTGATACAAGGCAGGTGAAGGTTTGGGAAAGCACAATGCAGACAAGCAGCTCACATTACTGTGACTCATTATTGAAACAGCTTTTCAAAGCCTCATGGATATGCAGCGCCCCTTGTTGTGCTCTTATTGCCCTGGTGTCTGGCTGCTCAAAAATGGCTGCCATGTGATCTGTCTCAACTGCCCACCCCCGTGGAAAGTTCCTCCCCTTCCCCCCCCCCCCCCCGCAGATATTATGGAGCACACAGCAGGCAGCTATAACTATGGGGATGTTCTCCTCACTAAGGTCCAACCTTGATAGTAAACTTCTCCAGCACCCTTTCAAATGACCAAAGGCACATTCAACCACCATTCTGCACTTGCTGAGCCTATAGTTGACCTGTTCCTTACTGCTGTCCACACAGCTGGTGTATGGCTTCATAAGCCATGGGTAGGCTGGGTCCCCCAGGATAACTATAGGCATCTCAATGTCATCAATGTTCATTTTGTTGTCTGGAAAGTCCTGGATTGCAGCTTTTTGAACAGACCTGAGTTCCTAAAGATGTGCAGATCATGAACTTTTCATGACTATTCTACACTGATGTCTGTGAAACACCCCCTGTGATCTACCAGCACTTGCAAAACCATTGGAAAATACCCCTTTTGGTTTATGTACTCTTTGGCAAAGTGGTCTGGTGCCAAGATAGGGATATGCATGCCATCTATTGCCCCACCCCAATTAGAAAACCCCATCACAGCAAAACTATCCACTATGTCCTGCACATTTCCCAGACTCACAACGCTTTGTAGCAGAAGTTGGTTAATGCACACTTGGAGCACAGCAGCTCCCACAGTTGATTTACCTACTCCAAATTGATTCCCCACTGACTGGTATCTGTCTGGCAATGCAAGCTTCCAAACAGCAATGGCCACTTGCTTCTCCACTGTCAGAGCAGCTCTCATTTTTGTGTTGCTGAGCTGCAGGGTAGGGTGAAGCTCAGCACAAAGTTCCTGGAAGGTGGCCTTCTGCATTCAAAAATTCCACAGCCACTGCTAGTCATTCTGTACCTGCAAAACGTGGTCCTACCAGTCAGCGTTTGTTTCATGGGACTAGAAATGGTGCTCAGAGTGCAGCTGCTCTGCTACTGCCCTCAGCAACTGAATTTTTTTCAGGGGCTTGCAGCAGGGCTGCTTGCAGGACATTGCTATGTTCTGCGTGGCGGACCCTACTTTGGCTCTGGAAATACGGCAGGAGAAGGCGTGAGGTGTTTGAGATGCTCACAGCAAGAGTGCACAACTGAGCAGGCTGCATGCTTCTGGGGTTATGGCGTACATGCAGCGGTTTTAAGGTGCAAAAACCATTGGGGTGCTGGCCATTGATATGAGGGAGGGAGCACAGTGCATCATGGGGTGCCAATGCAATGTTCCCATTCTCCCCTGTGACAAAGTTTTGGTCCCATGAGGCATTGCACAAACTTCCTAAAACACACTGCAGCAAGTTGCACTTTGGGATAGCTACCCAGGATGCCCGGCTTTGTGCCTCGATGCAGGCACTGCTAGTGAGGACGCACTCCATCGAGACAATGAGCATGGCGTGGCCATGCACAATTGACTTAATTCATTTGGAGGCTTGAGGTTGAGTTAGATAAATCAACTTAATTTTGTAGTTTAGAGGAGCCCTTAGTGAGCATATTCTGCAATAGCAGCCCCACCACAAATTAAACAGGTGCAGCATACTTTCCTTACTAGCTAACAGAGCTGGCCAGGCCCATTGCTGAGACAGTTGGGGCGGGACACCCCTATCCACACCCTTTTGGGTAAGCTTGCAGCTTCTGACTTTGCCTTATTGAGGTCAGCACCTTCTGCACCTGCTTAGGAAGGATAGCATCAGCACCACCCCTGCTGCCGTTTATAGAGCAGTGGCACCAGTCCCCAGCCCCACAGCCTCCTGAGCTGGGGCCTAGAGACTAGAGGAAATGCTGTTTGTGCCCTCTCCTCCTGAGAAGAGGATGCCAGCTGTGATGGTGGTGGTGGTTTGTGCCATACAGACAGCAGCCCACTACAAACTGCCATGATACAAAAAATATCACACATTAGGCCACTAAACAGCTGACAGTAATAGCTTTTGACCACTGCTGTCCCAGGCCAGATTCAGTTCCAGCTCACTGGTTTGTAAGATGTCATATCCCATTTCCGAGCCCCTGAGCCATCCCATACCCTGAATGCATAAATGTTTTAAAGATAGTTGCTTTAGACCAGTGTTAAGTTTTCGTTCTTAGCCAAGATCTCTTTGCCCTGAGAGACCTGCATTTCTTTGGCATCAGGGTTAATGTTTCACTTGACAGGAATCCTTGTTGGCTAGAGTTCAGCTATGCAAACAGGTTCGTATCAAGACAAAGGTTTTCAAACTTGCTGAATAAATCTTTGTTCAAGAGTTACACTGAGTTTCCATTGATTTTCCTATTATTTAAATACATTTCCTTTAGTGTAATTATTTTTACAGATTTCAAAATTCTTTACAGTAACACCCATTTAATCTCACTTTTTAAATACAATGCTAGATACCACAAAGTTTATGGTTTGAGAACTCCCAATAAAATATAAAAGTCCATTAAAGTCACTTGGGTTAAAATAAGTTCTGGTGGGCCATTTAATCCAGTGGTTCTGAACCTTTCCAGACTACTGTACCGTTTTCAGGAGTCCAATATGTCCTGTGTAACCCACAAGTTTCACCTCAAACTACTTGCTTACAAAATCAGACAATACAAAAAAGTGTCACGCTATTACTGAAAAATTGCTTACTTTCTCATTTTTACCATATAATTATAAAATTAATCAATTGGAATATAAATCTTGTACTTACATTTCAGCCTGTGGTCTATAGCGTAGTATAGACTAGTCATTGTCTGCATTAAATTTTAGTTTGTACTGACTTCACTAGTGCTTTTTATGTATCCTGTTGTAAAACTAGGCAAATATATAGATGAGTTGATGCACCTCCCGGAAGATGTCTGTGTACCCCAGGGTTATGCATACCCCTGGTTGGGACCACTGATCTAATCCATCTCCCTCCACTGGGGGCAGGCTACTTTCGTAATGCCTGATCCAATGCCAAAAATGATCTCATCTAGCCTCGGTTATCTTCAGTGATCACAATGCCACAGCCTCCCTTGATCTGTTTGTTTGTATAGTAACGTTACCTTGTACTAGCTAACCTAAATTTTCCCTGCAGCAGCTTAAATCCATTACTACATTTGTTGTTCTCTGTTGAGTGATACACAAGAAACACTAACCCATGCAAAATGCCTTCTACACTGCAACATTATATATGACAAGGATCTGAGATTAGAAGACACCTGTCGCTCAATAAGTCTTGAGTTTCTCCCTGTCAGGTTTTTACCCTGTAAGGTACTTGGAGAAGGGATTGTCTTTGCTCACACCTTGTATGGGGCACAGTAAGTTATGGGCAGTTGGCACATAATTTGTCACCCCACTATTATATTGGCACACTCCACCCTTATCTCTCTGGATATTACTGTAAAGACATGCAGTAGAACCTTGGTAATTGCACTAGTGATATGGAGACCCCAAGTAAGTTCCTGATTCCCAAGATTCAGTAAGTGAACAAGCATAAGAGTAAGGGTAATGAACCACAGGGGACTTAAAACCAAACCACTCTGGCCAAAATAAATTAATTATCTGTAATATGTTTTATATTGTGATAAATGAAGGGGGAGGGGTAGCTCCCTTTTATGGGCACCCAGCCAGCCAGCTAGCTATAAAATCCCTGCTAGTAGCTGTTCTCTACTTGCTTTAAAAAAAAAGTCTATAGGTAAAAGGGAGTGGGCACCTGACCAAAAGAGCCCGTGGGAAGGCTAGAACTTTCAAAGTGGGGAAAAACTTCCCCTTTGTCTGTGTTGTTCTCTCGGACAGCAGAGAGGGCTGGAACTATGCTGTAAAAAGCTTTTGGCCAGGTATGAAAATAATCAGATCATACCTAGAAACTACTCATTTGAAACCCCAGGTATGCAAGTAGATCAGGAAGTGTCTAGGAAGATGTGATTAGGTTTATCTCTTATTTCTTCACGGCTTGTGGACTCCTCTGTGCTAACCCCAGGTGTTTTTGATTTGCTTCAGAGTAGCAGCCGTGTTAGTCTGTATCCGCAAAAAGAACAGGAGTACTTGTGGCATCTTAGAGACTAACATTTATTTGAGCATAAGCTTTTGTGAGCTACAGCTCACTTCATCGGATGCATTTAGTGGAAAATACAGTGGGGAGATTTATATACACAGAGAACATGAAACAATGGGTGTCACCATACACACTGTAACAAGAGTGATCAGGTAAGGTGAGCTATTAACAGCAGGAGAGCAGGTGGGGGGGAGGTGGAGAAGAGACATTTTGTATTGATAATCAAGGTGGGCCATTTCCAGCAGTTGACAAGAATATCTGAGGAACAGTGGGGGGGGGAGGAATAAACATGGGGAAATAGTTTTACTTTGTGTAATGACCCATCCACTCCCAGTCTTTGTTCAAGCCTAAGTTAATTGTATCCAGTTTGCAAATTAATTCCAATTCAACAGTCTCTCGTTGGAGTCTGCTTTTGAAGTTTTTTTGTTGAAGAATTGCCACTTTTAGGTCAGTAATTGAGTAACCAAAGTGATTGAAGTGTTCTCCAACTGGTTTTTGAATGTTACAATTCTTGACATCTGATTTGTGTCCATTTATTCTTTATGTAGAGACTGTCCAGTTTGGCCAATGTACATGGCAGAGAGGCATTGCTGGCATATATCACATTGGTAGATGTGCAGGTGAATGAGCCTCTGATAGTGTGGCTGATGTGAGTAGGCCCTATGATGGTGTCCCCTGAATAGATGTGGACACAGTTGGCAACGGGCTTTGTTGCAAGGATAGGTTCCTGGGTTAGTGGTTCTGTTGTGTGTTGTGTGATTGCTGGTGAGTATTTGCTTCAGGTTGGGGGGCTGTCTGTAAGCAAGGACTGGCCTGTCTCCCAAGATCTGTGAGAGCGATGGGTCGTCCTTCAGGATAGGCTGTAGATCTTTGATGATGCATTGGAGAGGTTTTAGTCGGGGGCTGAAGGTGACGGCCAGTGGCGTTCTGTTATTTTCTTTGCTGGGCTTGTCCTGTGACTTCTGGGTACTTTTCTGGCTCTGTCAATCTGTTTCTTCACGTCAGCAGGTGGGTATTGTAGTTGTAAGAATGCTTGATAGAGATCATGTAGGTGTTTGTCTCTGTCTGAGGGGTTGGAGCAAATGCAGTCGTATTGTAGAGCTTGGCTGTAGACAATGGATTGTGTGGTGTGGTCTGGATGAAAGCTGGAGGCATGTAGGTAGGCATAGCGGTCAGTAGGTTTCTGGTACAGGGTGGTGTTTGTGACCATCGCTTATTAGCACTGTAGTGTCCAGGAAGTGGATCTCTTGGGAGGACTGGTCCAGGCTGAGGTTGATGGTGGGATGGAAATTGTTGAAATCATGGTGGAATTCCTCAAGGGCTTCTTTTCCATGGGTCCAGATGATGATGTCATCAATGTAGTGCAAGTAGAGTAGGGGATGAGAGCTGAGGAAGTGTTGTTCTAAGTCAGCCATAAAAATGTTGGCATACTGTGGGGCCATGCTGGTACCCATAGCAGTGCTGCTGATTTGAAGGTATACATTGTCCCCAAATGTGAAATAGTTATGGGTGAGGACAAAGTCAAAGTTCAGCCACCATGTTTGTCGTGACATTATTGGGGATATTGTTTTGCCCTAAGATTTGTGCATATGTTGATTAGCTGGTGACAGCAGCTGATTTCCTTTGTTTTCTTTCTCAACTCTTCCCCAGAGAGAGGGTGAAAAGGCTCGACAGTACCTACAGGAAGGAATTCCAAGGGGAGCCTTCCTGGGTTCTCAAAGGGGTTTTTGAACTTGGGTGGTGGCAGCATCTACCCATCCATGGTCAGAGAAAAGCTGTACCTTGGGAGTTTAATACAAGCCTAGAGTGGCCACTATTAATTTTGAGAATCCTTGTGGGCCCCTATCTTCTGGTCTCAGAGTGCCAGAGTGGGGAATCAGCCTTGACAATTGTACTGTAGTCAATTTTATAAAATGCTGAGTTCTCATTGTGGGAACCACAACATTGAACTATAAATCTTAGCTGAGAGGGGATGTGTGCACCACCAATTGTGTGCAGATTAGCAAGGTTAGTGTGTGTGCCTTTTTGGTTGGATCAGAATAATTTTCGACTGATAATCCTCAAGTACAAAATCTCTTTCTACTTCATAACATAGGCCTTTTGCCATGAGACATGATAGCTGTGGGTCCTCCAAGAATTGTTCCAATAGAGCTCATCATCAGCTCTGCAGGAAAGGTAGAGCAAAGTATCATTAGGGCTTTCAAATAAAGTTTAGTTACACATGCAAATACCTTAAATGTATAATACTTTACATCTGTATCACCATCTGGAGACCTCAGAGCACTTCATAAAAATTAATTATGCCTCACACCACCAACTCCATTTTACAGATTAATCTGTGTTTCAGTTTGTGCTTCCCAATGCCACACAGAAAGTCAGTGACAAAGCTGAGAACAGAACAGATTTCCTGACCTCAAGATCTGTTCCTTAAGACCATTAGTTTACTGAAAATACAATTGTATACAAATATGACCATTCCTCTATTGCCCATCCAGGTGATTCTGCTTTCCCATTTAGATTACTTTAAAGCACAAGCAATTCATATAATTAGAGTAGTAATTTTGCTGGCTGTGCATTTGTATTTCCATGTCCTCCTTTAGAAACTTAGCCTTTCACTCTATTATTTCCCCATCATAGATTTCCTGAAGTTCTTGCAAGGGACAATCACCTTTCAGGTTATGATTTTGCTGTTTCTTTAAATAAATGTTGATTCAGCTACACATTCAGCAGCTTGAAATGTCCTCAGAGAAAACCACAGAAATCCTGCTAGACAGGCCTACAATATCTTATTTGCACTTTTAACCTACAGAGGCACAGCCCTGAGGAATTGAAAAGCAGCTGAATATCACTGTATCATTCCTTTCTTAGCCCTGGTCTACACTAGGAGTTGAGGTCAAATTTAGCAGCATTAAATCTATTTAACCCCGCACCCGTCCACACAACAAAGCCCTTTTTTTCGCCTTAAAGGGCTCTTAAATTTGATTTCCTTACTCCACCCCCGGACAAGGGGATTAGCGCTGAAATTGGCCGTGCTGGGTCAAATTTGGGGTACTGTGGATGCAATTAGATGGTATTGGCCTCCAGGAGCTATCCCAGAGTGCTCCATTGTGACTGCTCTGGACAGCACTCTCAACTCAGATGTACTGACCAGGTAGACAGGAAAAGGCCTGCAAACTTGTGAATTTCAATTTCCTGTTTGGCCAGCATGGCAAGCTGTAGGTGACCATGCAGAGCTCATCAGCAGAGGTGACCATGCAGGAGTCTCAGAATCGCAAAAGAGCTCCCACATGGACCGAATGGGAGGTACGGGATCTAATCGCTGTATGGGGAGAGGAATCTGTGCTATCAGAACTACGTTCCAGTTTTTCAAATGCCAAAACACTTGTCAAAATCTCCCAGGGCATGAAGGACAGAGGCCAGATCAGGGACCTGAAGCAGTGCTGCATGAAACTTAAGGAGCTGAGGCAAGCCTACCAGACAACCAGAGAGGCGAACGGCCGCTCCGGGTCAGAGCCCAAAACATGCTGCTTCTATAATGAGCTGCATGCCATTTTAGGGGGTTCAGCTACCACTACCTCAGATGTGTTGTTTGACTCCTTCCATGTTGTCTACATCTCCACTGAAGCAGGTTTTGGGGACGAGGAAGATGAGGTTGTAGATAGCTCACAGCAAGCAAGCGGAGAAACTGGTTTTCCCAACACCCAGGAACTGTTTCTCACCCTGGACCTGGAGCCAGTACCCCCCGAACCCACCCAAGGCTGCCTCCCAGTCCCGCCAGGTGGAGAAGGAACCTCTAGTGAGTGTACCTTTTAAAAAAGTATACATGGTTTAAAAGCAAGCATGTTTAATGATTAATTTGCCCCGGCATTTGCGGCTCTCCTGGATATACTCCAAAAGACTTTGCAAAAGGTTTCTGAGGAGGGCAGCCTTATTCCGTCCACCATGGTAGGACACTTTACCACTCCAGGCCAGTAGCATGTACTCGGGAATCATTGTAGAACAAAGCATTGCAGTGCATGTTTGCTGGCATTCAAACAACATCCGTTCTTTATCTCTGTGTTATCCTCAAGAGAGTGATATCATTCATGGTCACCTGGTTGAAATAGGGTGCTTTTGTTAAGGGGACATTCAGAGGTGCCCGTTCCTGTTGGGCTGTTTGCCTGTGGATGAACAGAAATGTCCCCTGCTGTTAGCCATGGGAAGGAGGGGAGGGTGGAGGGATTAGCCACATGGTGGGGGGGGGGGGCAAAATGCGACCTTGGAACGAAAGCACGTGTTATGTATGTAATGTTAACAGCAAGGTTTATTGTGAAAGAGTGTACCCATTGTTCTATAAAGTGTCTTTTTAAATACCACTGTCCCTTTTTTCCCCTCCATCAGCTGCATGTGTTTCAAGGATCACAGGATCTTCTCCTTTCCAGAGGCTAGCGAAGGTTAAAAGGCGAAAAAAAACGTACTCACGATGAAATGTTCTGAGCTCATGCTGTCCTCCCACACTGACAGAGCACAGACGAATGCATGGAGGCAGACAATGTCAGAGTGCAGGAAAGCACAAAATGACCAGGAGGAGAGGTGGTGGGCTGAAGAGAGGACTGAAGCTGAAAGGTGGTGGCAGCGAGATGAGAGGAGGCAGGAGTCAATGCTGAGGCTGCTGGAGGATCAAACTAATATGCTCCAGTGTATGGTTGAGCTGCAGGAAAGGCAGCAGGAGCACAGACTGCCACTACAGCCCCTGTGTAACCAACCGCCCTCCTCCCCAAGTTCCATAGCCTCCTCACCCAGACGCCCAAGAATGCGGTGGGGAGGCCTCCGGCCACCCAGCCACTCCACCCCAGAGGATTGCCCAAGCAACAGAAGGCTGGCATTCAATAAGTTTTAAAGTGCTGTGTGGCCTTGTTCTTCCCTCCTTCACCACCCCTCCTGGTGCTACCTTGATAGCTATCCCCCTATTTGTGTGATGAATGAATAAAGAATGCATGAATGTGAAGCAACAATGACTTTATTGCCTCTGCAAGAGGTGATCGAAGGGAGGAGAGAAGGGTGCTAGCCTACAGGGAAGTAAAGTGAATCAACGGGTGAGGGGGGTTTCATCAATGAGAAACAAACAGAACTTTCACACCATAGCCTGGCCAGTCATGAAACTGATTTTCAAAGCTTCTCTGATGCGCACCATGCCCTCCTGTGCTCTAACCACCCCGGTGTCTGGCTGTGTGTAACCACAAGCCAGGCGATTTGCCTCAACCTCCCACCCTGCCACAAATGTCTCCCCCTTCCTCATATATTGTGCAGCGGACAGCAAGAGGTAATAACAGTGGGAATCTTGGTTTCGCTGAGGTTTAACCGAGTCAGTAAACTGCGCCAGCATGCTTTTAAAATGTCCAAATGCACATTCTACCACCATTCTGCACTTGCTCAGCCTGTAGTTGAACAGCTCCTGACTACTGTCCAGGCTGCATGTGTATGGCTTCATGAGCCATGGCATTAAGGGGTAGGCTGGGTCCCCAAGGATAATTATAGGCATTTCAACATCCCCAATGGTTATTTTCTGGTCTGGGAATAAAGTCCCTTCCTGCAGCTTTTGAAACAGGCCAGAGTTCCTGAAGATGCGAGCGTCATGTACCTTTCCCGGCCATCCCACGTTGATGTTGGTGAAACGTCCTTTGTGATCCACCAGTGCTTGCAGCACTATTGAAAAGTACCCCTTGCGGTTTATGTACTTGGCGGCTTGGTGCTCCGGTGCCAAGATAGGGATATGGGTTCCGTCTATGGCCCCACCACAATTAGGGAATCCCATTGCAGCAAAGCCATCCACTATGACCTGCACATTTCCCAGGGTCACTAGCCTTGATCTCAGCAGATCTTTGATTGCGTTGGCTACTTGCATCACAGCAGCCTCCACAGTAGATTTGCCCACTCCAAATTGATTCCCGACTGACTGGTAGCTGTCTGGCATTGCAAGCTTCCACAGAGCTATTGCCACTCACTTCTCAACTGTGAGGGCTGCTCTCATCTTGGTATTCTTGTGCCTCAGGGCAGGGGAAAGCAAGTCACAAAGTTCCATGAAAGTGCCCTTACGCATGCGAAAGTTTTGCAGCCATTGGGCATCGTCCCACCAGTCTACGCTTGTTTCCCGGGACCAGAATTGGTGTTCCACAGCATGAGCCTGCCCCATTAGCCCCATGATGCCCACATTGCCAGGGCCCATGCTTTGAGAGAAGTCTGTGTCCATGTCCTCATCACTCTCGTCACCGCGCTGATGTTGCCTACTCGCCTGGTTTTGCTTTGCCAGGTTCTGGTGCTGCATATACTGCTGGATAATGCATGTGGTGTTTAATGTGCTTCTAATTGCCCAAATGATCCGAGCGGGCTCCTGTCTGCCTTTACTTTCACAGAGGGAGGGAGGGAGGGAGGGAGGACAGGGGGCCTGACGATATGTACCCAGAACCACCCGCAACAATGTATTAGCCCCATCGGGCACTGGGATTTCTACCCAGAATTCAGATGGGTGGCAGAACTGTGGGATAGCTACCCACAGTGCAATGCTCTGGAAGTCGACGGTTGCCTTGGTATTGTGGACACACTCCGACTACATGCACTTAGAGCATTTGTGTGGGGACACACAATCGACTATATAAAAATGCTTTCTACAAAACAGCCTTCTATAAATTCAACCTAATTTCGTAGTGTAGACGTACCCTTAGGGTATGTCTACACTTAAAACACCACAGCAGCAGTGCTGCAGCTGTGCCACTATAGCATCTCAGTGTAGATTAGGGTGAGCAGACAGCAAGTATGAAAAATTGGGACGGGGGTGTGGGGTAAGAGGCTTCTATATAAGAAAAAGCCTCAAATATCAGGACTGTCCCTATAAGATTGGGACATCTGGTCACCCTAGTGTAGATACTCACTACAGTGACCTGAGGAGTTCAGATGAAACATCTTGGAGTCATTGTGGATATTTCTCTGAACACATCTGCTCAATGTGCAATGGCAGTCAAAAAAGCTAACATTAGGAACCATTAAGCAAGAGATGCAGAAAATTTCATAATGCCACTATATAAATCCACAGTACAACCCCACCTTTGAATACTGTGGGCAGTTCTGGTCACCCCATCTCAAGAAAAAGATATATTGAGTTGGAAAAAAAACAGACAAGGGAAACAAAAGTGTATGGAGCTGCTTCCATATGAGGAGAGATTAAAAAGAATGAGACTTTTCAGCTTGGAAAAGGGACTAAGGAGTTATCATAGTCTATAAATCATGACTAATCTGGAAAAAGTGAATAAGGAAGAGTTATTTATGCCTTCATATAAGCACAAGAACTAGGTGTCACAATGAAATTAACAGGCAGCAGGTTTAACACAAACAAAAGGACATACTTCTTCACAATGCACAGTCACCCTGTGAATTTCATTGTCAGGGGAGGTTGTGAAGGCCAAAACCATAATGGGGCTCAAAAAAGACCTCGATAAGTTCATGGAGCATAGATCCATCAATGACTGTTAGCCAAGATATTCAGGGATGCAACTCCATGCTCTGGGTGTCCCTAGCTTCGGATTGCCAGATGTGATAAGTGCCTGTTCTGTTCATTCCCTCTGAAGCATCTGCATTGGCCACTGTCAGAAGACAGGATGCTGGGCTAGATGGACCATTGATCTGACCCAGTATGGCCATTCTTATGTTCTTAATCCAACTCCCCATGTAAATTCCTACTTTTATGAAAAGTAGGATTTTGACTTCTAATGCTCACACAGCACAGACAAGAACCTAGGAAATAAGTCAATCAGGGAAGGGGAAAAATATACTGGTGTTAATTATGCCTCTGACACTTAGTCTCCAGGAGACTTTCTGTAATGCCACCACTGTTCCCTCTAAGCTGTGTGTGCGCGCACGCAGATCCTAAACCCCACACACGGCGAAACACTGCATACACAAAAATTTGCACAGAAGAAATTTTTTGTGTACACAGCTAATCAAAAATTAGAGGGAACATTGAAAGCCACTCATCTGTACCACATACAGAGACAGGAGGCAAACACCAGGAAGGTGAAAGACCCCCCAGAAAATCATGTTTCACACTCAGCCTCACATACTTTAATTGAAAAAGACTGCAAGGACAAACAAAGCTGTATTAATATATTTGTGAAGGGACATGACTTCCAGAATAAGGGAAGAATAATCCCCTCAGAACTTGGAAAGATGCCTTTCCACCTTTTTGTTTAAAGAGGAGTTATGTTTTTTCCACTACTGAAGCAAGCATTAGGTTAGTCTTTGAACCCCTTGGGATGGGACTAGAAAACAAATAAAATTATGGTGGAGTCTGGTCCATGGAGTGCAGCATTGCCCCTGTGACAGAGTTCTGGGCAACCTTACCTTGGCCAGCACTCTGGTCACTGCAACTCTGATTATTCTAGAGTAGGCTTCATTAACCAGAGCTGTGCCTAATTGATGGCTAGGGACAGACTGAAGAGAACTAAGGCAGATTACACAAAGCCACAGGAAGTAAGTGAGATGGGGAAGCAGGGGAGAAAGCGAGTGATCTATATCTAGGGCCGGCTCTACAGTTTTTGCCGCCTCAAGCAGTAAAAAAACTGCCGCCAGACAGCAAAAGGAAGAAGCTGCCGCCAATTTGCCGCCGTGGCAGGCAGAACAGAGAAGCAGCCACCAAATGGCTGCTGTGGCTGGAGGAACGCTGGTGCTGGCCCTGCCTATATCCCCCTCCCCTGCTTGCCTAAGGAGCCGATAGCCCCCAGGGCTGTAGATGTAAGGCTGAACCGTGTGTAAGGGTGGTGGAAATAGTAAAAATAAACTTAGTCAGGTGTTTTACCAGCAAAAAATCTGAGCCATTTGCAGGCTTAAAAAGGAGAGAGCCTGTTCTGCCACACCCTCATTAGTGTAAATCATTGTGCAGTTATTCCAATTCAGTGATAAAACACCTACTAAAGTCTGACTCATAGCTTGAGACAAAGGTCACAAGGATATAGCTCTACATTTCCAGCTTACTAGTGCTTGCTTTGTTTCTTCCAGTTATGGGAACAAAACTTGAGTCATCCTACATTTCTTCAGCCAAACCCATACCATTGGCAGGCCCTAACAGGCTGCACTGTTTCTGAGGCACCTTTGGCTGTATTATCCAGTTCCTGCCAGTACATGATAAGACTGGAATATGAAGTTAAAAGAAACTGGAAGGACACATTAATTTGGGAGTTTAAATAGTTTAAGTTAAAGAACAAGCCTCTAAAGCCAAACTGGAAAACAAGCAGTTATTTAAAAGCTCAAGCTAGAGTTTCCATAGTTCACTAAAGAATTAGACATGGATCTGAGGCAAAACCCTGGATCTGAATAATTCAGGATTTTTGGAAAGTCTTAATTTAGTTCCAACTTTTTGTGGCTCAGACCCATCCCTAGTAAGAATTTGATATCTTATAATTTACTGAGGTTTGTTACTGGATTGTAAAATTTGTTTTGAGATGAAACTATACATACATGGTCCCAGTTCTGAAGAAAATTTATTCTATGTGTTTTCAGCCTAAATTAGTTTGATCACATTTTAATGATTTAATTTACTAATCCCTGGTCTACACTAGGAGTTTAGGTTGAATTTAGCAGTGTTAAATTGATGTAAACCTGCACCCATCCACACGATGAAGCCCTTTTTTTGACTTAAAGGGCTCTTAAAATCAATTTCCTTAATCCACCTCTGACAAGTGGATTAGCACTTAAATCGGCCTTGCCGGGTTGAATTTGGGGTACTGTGGATGCAATTAGACAGTATTGGCCTCTGGGAGCTATACCAGAGTGCTCTATTGTGACTGCTCTGGACAGCACTCTCAACTCAGATGCACTGGCCAGGTAGACAGGAAAAGGCCCGCAAACTTTTGAATTTCAATTTCCTGTTTGCATGGTCACCTGCAGCTTGCCACGCTGGCCAGAGCTCATCAGCAGAGGTGACCATGCAGAGCTCATCAGCAGAGGTGACCATGATGGAGTCCCAGAATCACAAAAGAGCTCCAGCATGGACCAAACGGGAGGTACAGGATCTGATCACTGTATGGGGAGAGGAATCCGTGCTATCAGAACTACGTTCCAGTTTTTGAAATGCCAAAACATTTGTCAAAATCTCCAGGGCATGAAGGATAGAGGCCATAACAGGGACCTGAAGCAATGCCGCATGAAACTTGAGGCAAGCCTACCAGACAACCAGAGAGGCAAAGGGCCGCTCCGGGTCAGAGCCCAAAACATGCCACTTCTGTGATGAGCTGCATGCCATTTTAGGGGGTTCAGCCACCACTACCCCAGCCGTGTTCTTTGACTCCTTCAATGGAGATGGAGGTAACACAGAAGCAGGTTTTGGGGACGAGGAAGATGAGGTTGTAGATAGCTCACAGCAAGCAAGCGGAGAAACTGGTTTTCCCAACACCCAGGAACTGTTTCTCACCCTGGACCTGGAGCCAGTACCCCCCGAACCCACCCAAGGCTGCCTCCTGGACCCAGCAGGCGGAGAAGGGACCTCCGGTGAGTGTACCTTTTAAAATAGTATACATGGTTTAAAAGCAAGCATGTTTAATGATTAATTTGTCCTGGCATTTGCAGCTCTCCTGGATGTACTCCCAAAGCCTTTGCAGAAGGTTTCTGAGGAGGGCAGCCTTATTCCGTCCACCATGGTAGGACACTTTACCACTCCAGGCCAGTAGCATGTACTCGGGAATCATTGTAGAACAAAGCATTGCAGTGTATGTTTGCCGGCATTCAAACAACATCTGTTCTTTATCTCTGTGTTATCCTCAAGAGAGTGATATCATTAATGGTCACCTGGTTGAAATAGGGTGCTTTTCTTACGGGGACATTCAGAGGTGCCCGTTCCTGTTGGGCTGTTTGCCTGTGGCTGAACAGAAATGTTCCCCACTGTTAGCCATGGGGAGGGTGAGGGGCCAGCCACATGGTGGGGGAGAGGCAAAATGTGACCTTGGAACGAAAGCACATGTGCTGTGTATGTAATGTTAACAGCAAGGTTTACCGTGAAAGTGTGTAGCCATTGTTCTAGAAAATGTGTCGTTTTAAATACCACTGTCTTTTGTTTCCTCCACCAGCTGCATGTGTTTCAAGGATCACAGGATCTTCTTCTCAGAGGCGAGGAAGATTAGAAGGCCAAAAAAAATGCACTCGTGATGAAATGTTCTCTGAGCTCATGCTGTCCTCCCACACTGAGAGCACAGACGAATGCGTGGAGGCAGACAATGTCAGAGTGCAGGAAAACACAAAATGACCAGGAGGAGAGGTGGCGGGCTGAAGAGAGGACTGAAGCTGAAAGGTGGCGGCAGCATGACAAGAGGCAGGATTCAATGCTGAGGCTGTTGGAGGATCAAACCAATATGCTCCAGTGTATGGTTGAGCTGCAGGAAAGGCACAGACTGCTGCTACAGCCCCTGTGTAACCAACCGCCCTCCTCCCCAAGATCCATAGCCTCCTCACCCAAACGCCCAAGAACGCAGTGGGGGGCCTCCAGCCACCCGACCACTCCATCCCAGAGGATTGTCCAAGCAACAGAAGACTGGCATTCAATAAGTTTTAAATTGCTGTGTGGCCTTGTCCTTTCCTCCTCCACCATCCCTCCTGTTGCTACCTTGGTAGTTATCCCCCTATTTGTGTGATGAATTAATAAAGAACGCATGAATGTGAAGCAACAATGATTTTATTGCCTCTACAAGCGGTGATCGAAGGGAGGAGGGGAGGGTGATTAGCTTATAGGGAAGTAGAATGAACAAGGGGTGGGGGGTTTCCTCAAGGAGAAACAAACAGAACTTTCACACCATAGCGTGGACAGTCATGAAACTGGTTTTCAAAGCTTCTCTGATGCGCACCGTGCCCTCCTGTGCTCTTCTAACTGCCCTGGTGTCTGGCTGTGTGAAACCAGCAGCCAGATGATTTGCCTCAACCTCCCACCCATCCATAAACGTCTCCCCCTTACTCTCACAGATATTGTGGAGCGCACAGCAAGCAGTAATAACAGTGGGAATCTTGGTTTTGCTGAGGTCTAACCGAGTCAGTAAGCTGCACCAGCGCGCTTTTAAACGTCCAAATGCACATTCTACCACTATTCTGCACTTGCTCAGCCTGTAGTTGAACAGCTCCTGACTACCGTCCAGGCTGCATGTGTATGGCTTCATGAGCCATGGCATTAAGGGGTAGGCTGGGTCCCCAAGGATAATTATAGGCATTTCAACATCCCCAATGGTTATTTTCTGGTCTGGGAATAAAGTCCCTTCCTGCAGCTTTTGAAACAGACCAGAGTTCCTGAAGATGCAAGCGTCACTTACCTTTCCCGGCCATCCCACGTTGATGTTGGTGAAACGTCCTTTATGATGCAGCACTATTGAAAAGTACCCCTTGCGGTTTATGTACTCGGCGGCTTGGTGCTCCGGTGCCAAGATAGGGATATGGGTTCCGTCTATGGCCCCACCACAGTTAGGGAATCCCATTGCAGCAAAGCCATCCACTACGACCTGCACATTTCCCAGGGTCACTAGCCTTGATCTCAGCAGATCTTTGATTGCGTTGGCTACTTGCATCACAGCAGCCTCCACAGTAGATTTGCCCACTCCAAATGGATTCCTGACTGACCGGTAGCTGCCTGGCGTTGAAAGCCTCCACAGGACTATTGCCACTCACTTCTCAACTGTGAGGGTTGCTCTCATCTTGGTATTCTTGTGCCTCAGGGCAGGGGAAAGCCAGTCACAAAGTTCCATGAAAGTGCCCTTACGCATGCAAAAGTTTCGCAACCACTGGGAATTGTCCCAGACCTGCAACACTATGCGGTTCCACCAGTCTGCTTGTTTCCCGAGCCCAGAATCGGCGTTCCACCGCATGAACTTGCCCCATTAGCACCATGATGCCCACATTGCCAAGGCCCATGCTTTGAGAGAAGTCTGTGTCCATGTCCTCAACACTCTCGTCACTGCGCTGACATCGCCTACTCACCCTGTTTTGCTTTGCCAGGTTTTGCTCCTAATTGCCAAAGTGGTCTGAGCGGGCTCCATGCTTGCTGTGGTATGGCGTCTGCACAGAAAAAAGGCACGGAACGATTGTCTGCCATTGCCCTGATGGAGGGAGGGGTGACTGACGACATGGCTTACAGGGTTGGCTTACAGGGAATTAAAATCAATAAAGGGGGTGGCTTTGCGAGAAACTGAATGGCCCCCTCAAGGATAGAACTCAAAACTGGGTTTAGCAGGCCGTTGATTTCACAGAGGGAAGGAGGGAGGAGGAGAAAATGAATACAACACAAATCTGGTCTATTTCTTGTTTTGAGTCACTATATCTATCTTTATAGATCTTGCTGGCAGCAGACTGTGCAGTACGACCGCTAGCCATCATCATTTCCTGGGTGCTCGGCAGAAGACGGTGCAGTATGATGACTAGCCATCATCTTCTGCTGGCAGGAGGTTAAAAGACAGCGCACTGCCGGTAGGACTGAACCGCCACGAGACGAAACAAGGGAAATGACCTAGCTGAGTCACTCCCATGTTTGCCCAGGCGCCCGATTAAGAGAGCACCCAGGACTACGTCGATGATGGCTACCAGTCATACTGCACTGTCTGCTGCCAAAAGGCAATTAACTGCTGCTGTGTAGCAATGCAGTACCATGTCTGCCAGCACCCAGGAGACATACGGTGACGGTTAGCTGAGTGGGCTCCATGCTTGCCGTGGTATGGCGTCTGCACAGGTAACTCAAGAAAAAAGGTGCAAAACGATTGTCTGCCCTTACTTTCACGGAGAGAGGGAGGGAACGGGGGCCTGACGATATGTACCCAGAACCACCCACGACAATGTTTTAGCCCCATCAGGCACTGGGATTTCTACCCAGAATTCAAATGGGCGGCAGAGACTGCGGGAACTGTGGGATAGCCACCCACAGTGCAACGCTCCAGAAGTCGATGGTTGCCTCAGTACTGTGGACACACTCCGCCAAATACATGCACTTAGAGCACTTGTGTGGGGACACACAATCAACTGTATAAAACCGTTTTCTACAAAACCAGCTTCTATAAATTTGACCTAATTTCATAGTGTAGACATACTCTCAGTATAAAACGAAGTATTTAAACTCAAGACCTGCTTCAAAGTCCATTGAAATCAGTGACTCCCACTGATTTCAATGGACTTTGAATCACGTACTGAGATTATTAACAGAGTATCCTAATCGTTTAGGCTAACATTGGCTAGAACCTTATTTTTTGTGATTCAGCAGTCCTGTTATAAATAGTTTATACTCATAAAGGAGATATATTTGTGCAAAACCAAAAGAAAAAAGTCCAAATGAGGGATATTATGGAGAGGGGAAGCTATATCTAAAATATATTCTGCTAGCAGTTAAGACATAACATGAATATCACTTTTAATGTATTTTATAAATTTAAGACTAGCAAGACACTGAAATGTAATGGCCTATCACTATAGGCCCACGGTAATTGCTTTGCCTCTGGATTTATTTTTAAATACGTAACTGACAATATAGATCCATAATACTAATTATGTTTACATGTACATCTTACAATTGATATAATGCACCCAAGTTGACCACTATGTGCTTATACATAAATAAAAGACAGACTCAAACATGGCTAAACTGACACAACATTGCGTCAAGAGAACTCACAAGTGCTCATACTACAAAACAAAGTTTAATGCACCTTGCAGGCCACTCCCTCTGACCACTGCAGGCAATAACCTGAGTGAACAAACAGGCATTGTTCCTTATTCCAGAATTCCACAGTCTGGCAGAAGAATGGGGGAGGTGAATTCTGGGGTTGAGGGACCTCCACAGAACACCCTGCCCACATTTTTCAGATTGGGGGACTCAGGACATAATTGCTGCTTCCAGCTATTGGGATGGAACATGAGAAATAGGTAACATCTCTAAGACGACCATGACCCAAACCATGAAGGGCTTTGTAGATCAAACAAAGCCAACAATTTCCATTCAAGCTGTACTTTCTCAGAAGAATTAGACACCACCAACGTAAAAGTAGTTCTAAATACTCCATCTACAGCCCCAGGTCCCATGCCAATTGTATGCTTTTACAATCACCTTATTTCTAAAGGTTTCTTTCCCCTACCACTGTGTGAATGACCACACAAAAAAAGGGAAAATGATCAAGCCCCTAGTCTTTCAATGAGCTCCTTACAGATGGGTTCTTGACCGGCCCTGAGCCCTACTGACACCAGTGAGACTGGAGCTTAAGTAAACAGGGAACTATACTACAGACACTGAGTCTTTGGCAGCACCTCAGGAACCAAAAAACAGATTTGAGGAAGTATGTGTTATGGTAATCTTAGAGGTTAGTAATAGCTATAGCAGGTAAAAACTTTAGATAGAAGTGTGATTTCTTTTTTTAAGTTGACCATGTCCTTTCAGTATCATGTATGCTGTGAAATCACAAACATTCCATTTTATCTTTGTTATCTGTCTATAACAGAATTCATACTTAATACACAAATCTTAATGAGTTCAGTGACTTGACATTAAATCCAGGAGTACCTCAAACCAAGATAAGAGCTGGGAAATGCGCAGATAAGACTGAAACCCCATCCTTAACACATTTGTGTCTGAGTATTACAAGGATTTTAAATCAGATTTTATACCATATGTCCTCTACAGTCCCCAGATGTAACAAATGAGTGACTTAAACTAAATAAAGCAAGAAAATACCAAGATGAAACTGCTTACTTAAGACCTCCTCTTAGCATTATCTGTTCATAGCTCATGATTTAATTAAAAATCTGTTCGGATAAAATGTTTTTGTTCAGAAAGCCAGGAACCTTAAATTTGGAATAAATGATAACAGATGGCTGACAGTTGCAGGACTCTTTTTAAGCAGAAGGAAGGCATGAGAAATGATGTGAGAACATTATGGAGTAGAGTCTTATTCAGATGGGGTGACATGCACTCCTGGGCAGAGATGGTTGAGGCCTCTACTCCATTAAGACAGGTTTCAGAGTACCAGCCATGTGAGTCTGTATTCGCAAAAAGAAAAGGAGTACTTGTGGCATCATAGAGACTAACCAATTTATTTGAGCATAAGCTTTTGTGAGCTACAGCTCACTTCATCGGATACATTTGATGGAAAATACAGTGAGGAGATTTATATACACAGAGAACATGAAACAATGGGTGTTACCATACACACTGTAAAGAGTGTGATTACTTAAGGTGAGCTATTACCAGCGGGGGGGGGGGGGGGGAGGGGGGAAGAGAAGCTGTTTGTAGTGATAATCAAGTGGGCCATTTCCAGCAGTTGACAAGAATGTCTGAGGAACAAGGGGGTGGGGGATAAACATGGGGAAATAGTTTTACTTTGTGTAATGACCCATCCATTCCCAGTCTTTATTCAAGCCTAAGTTAATTGTATCATGTCAAGGTTCCTCCCCCACTCTGAACTCTAGGGTACAGATGTGGGGACCTGCATGAAAAACCTCCTAAGCTTATCTTTACCAGCTTAGGTCAAAACTTCCCCAAGGTACAAAGTATTCTACCCGTGGTCCTTGGAATGGCCGCTACCACCACCAAACTAATACTGGTTACTGGGGAAGAGCTGTTTGGACGCGTCTTTCCCCCCAAAATACTTCCCAAAACCCTGCACCCCACTTCCTGGACAAGGTTTGGTAAAAAGCCTCACCAATTTACCTAGGTGACTACAGACCCAGACCCTTGGATCTTAAGAACAATGAACAATCCTCCCAACACTTGCACCCCCGCTTTCCTGGGAAATGTTGGATAAAAAGCCTCACCAATTTGCATAGGTGACCACAGACCCAAACCCTTGGATCTGAGAACAATGAAAAAGCATTCAGTTTTTTACAAGAAAACTTTTAATAGAAAATAGAAGTAAATAGAAATAAAGAAATCCCCCCTGTAAAATCAGGATGGTAGATATCTTACAGGGTAATTAGATTCAAAAACATAGAGAACCCCTCTAGGCAAAACCTTAAGTTACAAAAAAGATACACAGACAGAAATAGTTATTCTATTCAGCACAATTCTTTTCTCAGCCATTTAAAGAAATCATAATCTAACACATACCTAGCTAGATTACTTACTAAAAGTTCCAAGACTCCATTCCTGGTCTATCCCTGGCCAAGCACAGCATACAGACAAACACAGACCCTTTGTTTCTCTCCCTCCTCCCAGCTTTTGAAAGTATCTTGTCCCCTCATTGGTCATTTTGGTCAGGTGCCAGCGAGGTTACCTTTAGCTTCTTAACCCTTTACAGGTGAGAGGAGCTTTCCCCTGGCCAGGAGGGATTTCAAAGGGGTTTACCCTTCCCTTTATATTTATGACATATCCAGTTTGCAAATTAATTCCAATTCAGCAGTCCACTTTATCCCTCAAAATAAAATCCATGGGCCTCTGTACAAGGCTAGAGTAAGTACCACCATTTACTTCACTTTGCTTTTCACAAAACAACAAATACCAAAATTAAATCACTAGAGGTGACTGGACAATTCATTTGATTAATTTAATCTTTTACTGCTCTTCGAATATCTACAAACAGATTGTTATTTCATAGAATTTGTTCATTAATCCAGTTTATCTGATATTTTTTCAGATGTAACTCTGAAATTAAGTGTATTTGTAACTGAAGTGGTATTGTTTAGGCTCATCTACACTAGGAGTTTTAGCTACCAGTTCAGATATACCAGTACAACCCCTCCCCAGCCCTAAAGCAGGTATGCTGCATCAATGTAAACTATGACTTGCCCTGTATGGCTTATACCAGTTTAAAACAACAAAAGCAGAGCCTATTCTTCACCAATCCTGAATATAGTGTAGTCTATTACACCTGTGCATAGACAGTGCAAAGTGGGTACACATGCTACTCTTCCAGTCTGGTAAGATTGGACAGTATTTCACACACAATGCATTTGCTTACACATGCAAAACTAACCACACAAGCAATAAAGAATTAGGACCAGCATGCAAAATGTTTCCCCCATCTGTTTAGTTTAACAAACCTAGAATTGTCTTTGTTTTTAAGTAACAAAATGCAGGAGGAAGGAACATAACACTACAGAGACAGTAAAAGACTAAAGGAGCACAGATACTAACTTTTCTCCTAGGCTTATTCTCATGTGGTGGCTCCTCTTTGCAGATTTCTAGTCACTTTAAGCAAAACTTTCACAGGTGATCTCTTATCTGTGTTCCGGTTCTGGGTGCCCAATTTGAGCCACCTGAGGCTGGATTAACAGACATGCTGAGCACTCATAACTACAGCTGAAATCAACTGGAACTATTCATGAACATATACAGTGCTATAAAAATGCTAATTGCTTGAATAAAATCTCTACCTCCATTCCCCATCTGGGAAATAGGATAATAATATCACCTAATTTCACAGGATTGTTGCAAAAATAAATTTGTGAAACATTTAAATGCCACACTGACAAGTGCCATCAGAAAGTCATGAGGAAATTAATAATTTGTTATTCAGTGCAGGGTCTAGTTGGCATGCATTAAATAAGGAATGAGGCCAAACATTGAATGATGAGGATAAAAGAAACTTGAATAGCCAAACAGAACACCATCCATCCTGTACACTAAGAGAAGCAGGGATCCGGTGGAAAAAAATAGCATATAATCATGTAATTAAAGACTATTGCAATGCATATGCACACGGGGACTGGGCAACCTTAATTTTAGCATTTGTAACTTTTGAATACCTGACATAGCAACCTTAATGTTCCTTATAACAGGTTTTTTTTAATGTAATATATTTTCCCTGTACCACACATTTATCTTTATACTCCAATTGCTGACTGGAAACAGCTCAGTTACACCTGGATGGCCCATTAACTTCACGTGTCCAATCCACCACACACGGAAGTGCACCTGGAACATGACCAGGCAATTTCAAATGACCAAATGCATTACTAAAGGGATGTAGATACAGAGACTGAGCAAAATCAAGATTAAAAAAACACTCCAGAGGGCTAAAGAACAATTATGTAAAATATCCTGTGATACACTTGTTCAGACATAGGTGGGGAGAAAAAAGTCACAGCAAAGAGTTCAAAATTAAAATTGTGTTTAGTTAGTACAGGTGTTTTATTAACAGAAATTTATTAAACCTATTAACTTTAGAGGGGAACCATTTCTAAGTTATAATAAGAGAAAAGGGTATGATAGAAGGAAAATAGACAAGGGGGAAATTCTGGATTCTAGTTAAGTCAACAGGAGTTCTGCTATTGACTTCAGTGGGCCAGGACTTTACCTCAGAATTGTGAGATGGGTCATCAGTCATGAAACAAAAATTATACATAAACACAAAATTATGTTATATTTCCTATATACTGAATGTGGCCTTTAAATCCTTCATAATTGTAATAGTAAAAAAGTCAAAAAAAACCCTGAAACTTTATGATTAAAAAAACCACAATATTAGTGATCTGAGGGACCCTGTTTGGGTAGAAGAATATTTTTCTAAGCTATGGTAAGGAGCTGCTATAGCAGGGAGGCCCAGAGACTTCTGCAGAAGGAGCCTGGCTTGGTTCCATTTCTAGACAAGGCCCAGGCTGGCTCAAGAGATGAGAAAAAAGAAAACTAGGTAATGATCACAGAGTCAACAGTACAAAATACAGTGTGCATCATATGCAGTTCCTAAACAGTCAGAGCCAATTGTAACTCCTTGATGACCTCTCCATCAAAGAGAGTTATACCCCTCCTGACAAGATAGCCAACATTACTCTAAGATGCTACCCCTTGCACTTGGGCATCATTGGCCCTGCTAGTGGCCCAGGAAGGTGGTAGAGAAGGGAAGCAGGCAAGGGACCTGGGTTTACTTCTCACTCTGAGCCTGAATCCCTTCAGGTTCTTACCCTCTTCCCCCTTCGGTGGGTACCTGTAGTCCTTAGATGCTGGGGCAGGGTCCCCCTTACTTCAGTTCTCTGATTTTCCAAGTCTCATAGCACACCTCCTCACTCTCATCCTCCTCTGTCTACCTGAAGCAGGGAGTTTTATTAGGTTACTAACAGGGCCTTAATTGACTGCCGGTGCTCCAATTAACCTGCAGCCACCTAGACATTGAGAACCCCTGCTACAGCCAGGGCTCCCAGGTTTCCAGGCTCCTGACTCTGAAAGCCCTGGATCTCTGGCCCTAAGGCAGTCCACATGGCGGAGCTGTCCTCGAGCTGCAGACCCGGGAAGCCCTTGGGTCTCTAGCAGCCACCAAGGTAGCTGGCAGGAACCTGGGATGTTCATGGAAACCACCTTTTCCTTGAAACATTTAGGTTACAACAAATGAGCATTTTCCAACAAAGCAATGTTTCATCAGAAAATTCCCTGCCAGCTCTACCTTGCAGGTGTCATCAGCAGGGTTAGACTCTTAGAGCTACAGCATACTCCTCTGCCATATAAGCCAACATACTAACTGGTAGCAGCAGCAGGCTGTTTTCTCTATGTGGACCAAACCCTTGAAGGAGATAGACTACACGCTTTGCCACTGGGTTTCACAACTATATGGTAGACAGCAGAAAAATATTGGGACTCAGGAATCCTGGGTTCTAGTCCAGGTTCAGTCCTGCCACCTAGCCCAGTACCCATTCTTTGTCTGCTAGACTGAAGAACCCCTTATCAATGTCTTCCCCGGTGTAGGTATTTATCGACTGTGTTCAATTTACCCCACCCCACAACCGTATCTTTGTTAAGCTAAACAGATTGAGCTCCTTGAATCTATCACATAAGGCATGTTTTCCAATCCCTTACTCATTCTCATAGCTCTTATCTGAATCCTCTCCAATTTATCAACATCCTTCTTGAAATGTGGACTCCAGAACTGGACACAGAATTCCAGTAGTGGTTGCACCAGTGCCAAAAACAGAGATAATATAACCGCCTTACTCCTACTTAAGATTCCCCTGTTTAGACATTCAAGCCTTTTGGCCACAGCTTCTCACTGGGAGCTCATGTTCAACTGACTATCCAGCATGACCCCAAGTTTGTTCAGAGTCAGTTCGTCCCAGAATAGAGTCCCTTTGCTATTAATACTGACTCTTCTGCAAACCAATTTAACTGTGCATAGTAAAGCATTGACGTTATATTGACATGCCTGAACCCATATGTCAAAGAGAGTTGCAAAAATGAGCCACTTGTGAATTGTGGGCCATTATCTGATTCTGATATCAACTCATCTCATGAGCAAACTGTGATTTACAGTGTGCTGTTGATACTCCATGTGTTATGCTGGTGCTCAAAAATGTAACTTGTAATCCACTGATAAAAGAGGTAATCTTTCCTGTTTAATTCAAAGAGATCTGCACCAACCTTGGATCAAGTGCAATCAAAAATCTTGAATCATGAATCTTGCCCACATGCTCAGGGTTCAGCTGATTGCCATATTTGGGGTCGGGAAAGAATTTTCCTCCAGGGCAGATTGGAAGAGGCCCTGGGGGGTTTTCGCCTTCCTCTGTAGCATGGGGCACGGGTCACTTGCTGGAGGATTCTCTGCACCTTGAAGTCTTTAAACCATGATTTGAGGACTTCAATAGCTCAGACATAGGTGAGAGGTTTATTGCAGGAGTGGGTGGGTCAGATTTTGTGGCCTGCATTGTGCAGGAGGTCAGAATAGATGATCATAGTGGTCCCTTCTGACCTTAATATCTATGAGTCTATGAGTCTATAAAAATCTCATTTGATTTCAATTGTTCTTTTGCATTCTCTTTCTTACATTTATTGTAAAAGAATCCTATCAAATGCATAAGATTAATCTGTATGATGTTTATCTGTATATATTTTTATCTTAGAGCGTGTCTTAGCTTCTTCTAATGGCCATCCATCTAAAATTACACAAACTCCTCTACATGAAGCATTTTGCTTTCTTGAACATTAGTCCATGATAAAAAGCCTTCTTTTGCCTCTCCACTAATAAAAGTTCACAGTGAAATTAATGCTTTCATCTAATTTTTTCCTTTTTTGATTCCTTTGGTCATTTCCCCCCTATTTTTCATCCTTTTTATGTTCTTCATAAAATAAAATTAAGTTACCAAGCCTTTGTCGATGTAACGTTAAAGGTCCAAATGGGAAGACCCGGAATATCAAGAAACACATACACAAAAGTCAAGATTCTCCAATTAATGTTACCTCAGGCATATGGCACATAGTCAGCATCTTATATTCCTGTCTTCTTTATTAATATGTAGTTTCATAATGTAAATTAGTGCTTATGATGTTGGATGTATACCGTAAAATATGCAAACAATGTAATGTCATCAAGTCAAATTTACTTTGAGGCTTAACTTTTACCTTTCCTACCTTCTGAATGATTCATTTGGTAACTTTCAGGTTGTATGAAGCAAAATTAATATCATGCTAATCCAAGCTTTTGTGTGTAACATTTAATTTTATTCTTGTTCCAATATTTTATATTTTTCCTGGCATAAAAGGAGAATTCGCCAAGAAACCATAGTCATCTTTAAATCTTTAAATCCAAGCCAAGATGCTAGAAGAAAAGAAGGGTTTGCATAGCTGTATTTTTATTTTGTCAAATTCATCTCTCCTAATAGCTCTTCTTCATCTCTACAGTCCATGAGGATATTGAAAAATGATTCTTAACTAAGATGATATATGAAATTTCCATATGTAGAATGACATGAAAGCTTAAAGGATTCAATAAAAGAGAGATTAAATATGGGAAAGTATAACTGCAAATTAAGAACCCTCTAAAAAGGTGCCCTTTCTAATTTATCTCATGTTCATGTAGTGGTGACATACAAGAAAAGTAGTGAAAATAATTACGCAGCCAGAAAATCAGTGGGTGTTTTGGTAAGTTTCTGCTACAGCTAAGGAAACCACAAAGCCACAGAACTATCCAGTCAACTCAACCAGTTACTACCAGTTACTACCAGTTCATCAGGAAATTGACCAAGATAGCCTTCCGAGTACCATTGTTCTTTAAAACAGCTCTTTCATAGTCAATGTAATGTTTGGATATAACATAAAGCAAACTGTAAACATGCCTATTCAGTGAATGTGTTGAGAAAATTGACAAAGGTCATGTTTTGGATGATCTAAAAATAAAGCATTACATGATTCATGTTGTTTTATTTGACTTTTGGTAACGGTATTTGACAGTAATTCATCTCTTCAGTCTTTCCATATGGAAAAAAATGGCTTTTAGTTACTGCAGATCAACTCACTACATCCAACCAGTCACATTTTGTGTCAGGATAGAGTGGGAAAAGAGGGTTACCAGGTGTGACAGAATAAACCTCTGTGTTCACACCCTACACATTATTATAATAATCTTTGTACAAAGTATGCCTTGTGAGGTATCATTTGAAAATTCATAATTTGCTGCTCAGTAATGTCCCGATAAAATGTGTGGCAACAGTGTATATGAAGTTTTAAGATTCCCCTATATGGTGTTATTAACACACATACCAAACCAGTGTGATGTCTGAACTTGTTTTGCCGAGTAGATATCATGGAAATCAGAGGGAAGATGTGCTGTTTTACAAAGTGCAGTTATTTCCCTAGACCGCCACATTACAGTTTGGACAGTGAAATCAATTTAAAAAAAATATTTTCTTTTATGTTTTCCAGGCAATGGGATATGTTCTCCAGTGGCTTACATAGAGGCACAAGCGTTTGCCCAGGTGCATATTATCCAGTTGGCATAGGACCAGTTGGTGAAAATTTTATAGTCTCTCTAGAGGTCTCTGACAAGGTCTCTCAGGTGAGTAAACTGAAAAATCTAAGTTGTCCTGTGGTGAGAAGGCCAAGTAATGTAATGGATCAAAAACTAGCTATGGGTTTATTTTCACGTACAGCGCTACAGCGGCACAGATGCTGCCTCTGTAGTGCATTAGTGAAGACGCTACTACTACGACGGGAGAGCTTCTCCCATCGGTGTAGTTAATCCACCTCCCCAAGAGACAGTAGTTGTGTCAACAGGAGAAGCTCTCCCGCCAACATAGTGCTGTCTACACAGGGGGTTAGGTTTGTATAACTGTCGCTCAATGGTGTGGATTTTTCACACTCCTTGTTATCCGCACACTCTAGGGCACCCACCGTTACCCAGTTCCTAGGGCTCAAGATGTAACCTGGTTGATTTAGGCACCCACACCCTTTCCCAGTTCCTACAGCTCCGGGCAAAAGGCACCTACCCTTACCTAGTTCCTAGGGTTCAGGGTGTAACATGGTTCATTTAAGTACCCATCCTTACCCAGTTCCAAGGGCTCAGGGAGTACTTTTCTGCAGGATCTTTTTATCAGTGAAAGAGCCTTACACAGTAATATCCTTATCCTCTATTTATTAACAATCACCAAGCAAAATACACACACTAAGCATACAATGCTATGCTCACCAATCCTGATCACACCGGCGGACTTTCCCTGTTGGCCAGGCAAGGTCAGTCTCATCTGGGTTCTGGTTGCTGCATGTCACGGTTGTGTATAGGATTGTTAGCAGCTCTGATTTTAGGCTGTGTCTTGGGGGCAGGGGAGTGAGTTCTTCTTTCAGGTCTTTCCTTCTTTTTATTCTTCTTTTCCCTTCCTTTTCCTTCCCAGCTGGTCTCCTTCTTGGACCTCTGTTTATACAGTGAAACTTGAGTCCTGCTTAGCTATATCTTAAACAATCATTTTACTAAAATATTACAAAATAATTCTTTGACCAATCCTAGCATATTGTGTAGATATCATGGAAATCAGAGGGAAGATGTGCTGTTTTACAAAGTGCAGTTATTTCCCTAGACCGCCACATTACAGTTTGGACAGTGAAATCAATTTAAAAAAAATATTTTCTTCTATGTTTTCCAGGCAATGGGATACGTTCTCCAGTGGCTTACATAGAGGCACAAGCGTTTGCCCAGGTGCATATTATCCAGTTGGCATAGGACCAGTTGATGAAAATTTTATAGTCTCTCTAGAGGTCTCTGACAAGGTTCTTTACCCAGTCATACCCCACCACCTCAGTTGATTTAAATCTTGTAAAATTAATTATGCAGCAGACAGAAACAATCAAAGAACAGACATCTTAAAGATTCCTTGCTTATCTGGTGATGGTGGGTACTATTAGGAGGGGCACCTTCTTAACAGCCCAATATTACATTGTGATGTGACTTTCTGCTTCTTGGCTCATGGCTGCCGCTCTCTTAATATGGCTGCATAAAAAGGCCTCAGACCTTACATCCGGAGCAGCATAGTTATACTGATATGGGTCTGTAGTGTAGACCTGGCCTAAGAGAAAGTGTAGGAATAAATGGTCAAATTTCATCAGGGCAAAAGATTAATAACAGTGGGGTGCCACAAAGCTTTCTACTAGGACCACTGTTGTTCATTAAAATACCTATTGATGAGCTAGAAAAGGGGTTGAGGAAAAATTTCAGAAAACACAAAATTATTAAGGTTAGTCAAATCCAGGGAAGACTGTTAAGAACTTCAGAGAGACTTAAATTAGGTGACTGGGTAACATGATGGCAAATGAAACTCGATGTTGATAAATGTACCGTAACACATATTGAAAAGGAAAAGATTAAACTGAACGACTACTGAATACAGATTACAAGTTTTAAATTCATGGTATCAACTGAGGGAAAAGACCTGGGCATTACTGTGGGCACCTCAATAAAGACCTCTGTCAATGTACAACTACAGTAAAAAAAAAATGTTAGGATGTATAAGGAATGGGCTGGATAATCATACAGACTATATTAGAATGCCATTATATAAATCCGTGGTTTACCCTAATCTGGAATACTGTGTGCAGTACTAGTTACCCCATCTCATAAAGGATATTGCAGAATTTAAGGAGGCTCAGTTAAGCTTGAAGAGAATAATTAGGGGCCATGGAGCAGCTCTCCAGTGAAGAAAGAGAGAAAATACTGGGATTATTTACCTTAGAAATAGAATGGATAAAATGAGACATGATAAAAGTAGGCAAAACAGAAGGTAGAGAAGAGGCTTATGTTCTCCCTGTCTCAGAATACAAGAAAAAGGGAGCTCTACAATTGAAATTAAAAGGCAGCAAATTCAAAACTAATAAAAGGAAACATTTTTTCCACATAATTGATAATTAGACTGTGGAACTCATTGGCACATGATGTTGCTCCAGCAAGGAATTTAACAAGATTCAAAGAGGGATTGGACATTTATACAGATAACAATTCTAGAGTTATAATAGTTAATGCTAAAAAAAAAAAGCTATGGGCTTTGAAACCTCATATTTCAGGGATAAGTCAATCTCTAACTACTAGGGGTTGGGATGAAATTTTCATGAGATGGGAGCAGATTATCTCACAACTGTCTACTTTGGAGTTTCCTTGACCTTTCTCATAGATTCACAGATTCCAAGGCCAGAAGGGACCACTATGATCATGTAGTCTGACTTTCCGCATAACGCAGGCCATAGAATTTTTCCAAAATGATTCCTAGAGCATATCTGTGATTGGTTCAGTCATAGGGACTCCCCTCGAGACTGTCACTCGATGAGCTGGGATACCACTGAGAACAATCCTCCTGCCAGAACAGGCACTCCTCCACTACTGTCTTGCTGAGTTAGACACTCCAGTCAGCTCCAGCACAGACCCGGAGGTTGGGCCACACCTCTCTGCAGTTCACTGAAACTGAGATTCACTCAGCCCAGAGGCTTGTCAGTTAACAGGGACTTTCCCAGCACCCAGTGTTCAGCCTTTCTGGGAGCCTGAACCCCAATTAAATCCGTTTTACTCTGTATAAAACTTATACAGGATAAATTCATAAATTGTCCGCCCTCTATAACACTGATAGAGAGATATGCACAGCTGTTTGCTCCACCAAGTATTAATCACTTACTCTGGGTTTATTAATAAACAAAAGTGATTTTATTAAGTATAAGCAGTAGGATTTAAGTGATTTCAAGTGATAACAGACAGAACAAAGTAAGTCACCAAGCAAAATAAATCAAAAACACGCAAGTCTAAGCCGAATACATTAAGAAACTGATTACAGGTAATATCTCACCCTCAAAGATGTGTCAATAAGCTTCTTTCACAGACTAGACTCCTTCCTGGTCTGAGCCTAATCCTTTCCCCTGGTACAGTCCTTGTTAGTTCCAGCAGACATCTCAGGCAGTAAGCAGGGGTTTTCTCATGACTGGCCATCCCTTTTGTCCTGCTCCACCCCCTTTTATAGCTTTGCCACAAGGCAGGAATCTTTTGTCTGTGCTTGTCCTCACCCCCACTTCATCAATGGAAAAGTACAAGGATTAAGATAGATTCCAGTATTATGTGACATGGTCACATGTTCTGTGAGACCCCAGCCTTCATTCTTCCTGGGCTGGCCCACAGGTACTCAGGAAGGTTTGCAAGTAAACAGAGCCATTTACAGTTCACTGATTCTGAAGCACCCTTAATATGTTTACATCAGTAATACAAGTTTATATCTTATTATCCTAACTCCAGACATAGAAATGATACATGCAAACAAATAGGATGAACACACTCAGTAGATTGTAAGATTTGTAATGATACCATACAAGAGACCTTTTGCATAAAGCATTTTCCAGTTACATCATATTCACCTTCATAAGCATATTTCCATAAAGCATATGGAGTGCAATGTCACAATATCTTTTACAAAAACTTCTCTGAAGTATCTGATGCTGTTCACTAGTGGAATAAGATATTGGACTAGATGGACTACAGAGCTGATTCAATATGGTAATTCTTATTCCTAAATTCCTGCATCAAACATAGCTAGGCAGATCTATATCATTGGGAGTCATCTGAGACACCTCCAACTTGTGTAATTACTCTTAGATGGGACAGTCAGAGGATTGAATGTGTAAAGAAGAAAAGAAGTGCGAAGTATGTTTTGGGGCGGGGGGTGGGTCATGATCAGCAGTTATTGCTGTTCTAAATATGATGCCATCACTATCCAGGACCTAAAAGAGTGAGCAGAACTGTATAGATATTTAATGATATTTTAAAACTTGTACTGTCCTTTTTTAGGAACCTTCATGTCAACTAATAAAATTTGTGGTGCCACTTCAAAAGCCATTGCCCGTATTCTCTATTGTGTGCAGTGATGTCCTTAAACAAAAAGCACACAGAAATTATGTCATTGCAGGTCTAATCTTGTAGCCAGTGAAGCCAGCAGAAAAAAATCTCATTTCTGTCAGTGGGTGCAGGATCTGGCAGGGTAAGAAGTCTCATTATTGTGACTTCTTTAAGGCAAATGTGAGTGTTGATATGAAGCATTGACAATCCACAGAATCACTGTGACCTATTTTTAAAATGTACTAATAGGTAACTGGTTGACTGGCTGTGACTCCTGGGAAAAAAGGTGAATCTAGTGTAAACTGACTCTCTATCCCATCATGCTCTCCTTTTAGCCTGTTTCCTCTAGCTTCAGGAAACTGACAAGAAGCATTCCATGTAGTCTTTTGTCACTCAGCAATAAAGCTTGTATAATAGCATAATTAAGGAATTGTTCTTAGAAAACTAACATTTAAGTCATGTTATCAGAACTGTGCACATTAAATACTCACATTTTTGTAGTTCTTTCTCAGATTCCTTACAAAAGCATTCAAATACAGTTTTTGTTGACAAAACAATGTCTTTCAAAGAAGAAAAGAAAACATTGGGATACTGAATGAAGAATAATCCTTCTAAACTAAATATGAATTATAATCAAGTTTTATGTGATGACGAATTTAAAAAAGAAAAGATAATTGCTTTTCAATTCCATAAACGATTGTTAAAAATGAGAAAGCACAAAAGGGTTATATTTTCCTGTGATTAGGAACTCTCTCTAGAGTGCATTTTTCCACAAATTGATAGTTTTTATCTTTTAAATCATAATTTTGGTTTTCTGCTAAATACTGTTACACTAATGACATCAGTGATTGAGTCTTTAACCATTAAATCTTTAAATACTGTACACAATGGAAAATTAAAAGTAAATCTGAAAAATGAGTTCGGAAAAACGTTAATACTATTAAAGCTCCTACGCATACTTAAAGCATAATTGTTAAAACTTTGACCTTTAGAAAACTGAAATTCGGTTTCTTTCCAAGGATTTTACTCTCAGATTACAAAGGGCTTATGCAGCATTTGCATGGACTAAAAATAAGCCATTTTAATATTATACAGCTATAGATGTTATTTTAAAAGAAATGTTGATGCGTGACTTACTAAGCACTCAAAGTCTGTAAGAATAATTTTGGCAGTTTTTATTAGAAGAATTCCTGGTACTATATGAGGAGGGAGGTTATTAAAAAGAAGCATCAAACAGACATTTATTTTGCTAAAATGTGGTGCTTGTGAGATGGACCCAGGATCACTTAGTGCAATGCTTCCAAGACTTGGGACTTGCCGACCCACCATATTTGTTTGTGGCAGATTTGGGCCTAGCCTTTCCCCAGCCCATATCATCTGGAATTGTTGTGTGTCATCTTTTTGTCCATTCTTTCTCACCCTTTTTTGTCTGTTCTATTTCGTATTGTTTTCTGAGTTTGCGGTTTCCTTTCCATTTTTATTCTGTTATTTCTCCCAGTTTTCTCTCCATCTTTTTTTTCCCTTCTCTGTCTGTGAAGGACTCAGATCTTGGTCTCTCAGTCTCAGTTCTCAGTCTCTCTCTCAAAAATTTAGTCTCCCTTTCTCTCCCCTCCTACTTCTCATGCCACTCAATCTCTGCATCCGATGAAGTGAGCTGTAGCTCACGAAAGCTCATGCTCAAATAAATTGGTTAGTCTCTAAGGTGCCACAAGTACTCCTTTTCTTTTTGCGAATACAGACTAACACGGCTGTTACTCTGAAACCTCCTAACATTGTTCCCCCTCTTTTGGTCCTGTGGGAGCCAATCAGAGACAGGAGCAGAAATGCAGCCTTTGTATCTCAGACACTTTTTCTTTTCACTGCCATTGCCTTAGCCTGAGTAATGCTGGTGGTTTGATGTAGCTGGAACAGCCTCCCTACCCACAAAGTGATCTTGTATCCTGTTAGGGGAATTCGCCATATTGTTTAGGAACCATGACTGGATAGAGCTGGGTGATGTGCAAGCTTCTTCTCATAGATCTAGCAGTGCCTCATAAGTCCAACAAGCAATATTCCTGCTTAGTTGAGTCTTGGGTCCTTTCAAAGAAAACATGCCAATTGTTTCTAGTTAGCAACACCTGTTTTCTTCTATTCTTATATCAAAGTATTTAATTGGATTCAAGTTCACTGGTCAAATACCAACTGTATTAAAGTTCTATTTTTCTCTCTGGTGTTGTATCACATGGTGCTTATCTAGCTATTCCCAATGCAGTTTAACACTGCTGTCATGGGGCTGCCATGGACTAAATCAAGAAAGCATTTCTCATTTCCCATGCTTATTTGCTGAGCATGCTTTAAACCTGCTTGAGTGTGAATAGTGGAAAAATATATCCATAAAGTTGTCATCATATGGTCCTATAGTTAACCTTAAACATAACCCAATGCCTATCCTGTTACTATTGATGTTGGTAAAAATAGAGGAAGAAGAATGAAGCCACATGATATAGTGCCAGATAAGTGATGAAATCACATACCTATGTTAATGTGCTTTGTATTTGCAAATTGGTATTCAAAGCTAAGTCAGATCTAATAGGATTGGACAAGCATACTTTTGTTCCCTAGTTGCTGGGTTTGAATACCTAAGCTGTTAGCAAGTAACGCCTGCCATGTAAATTCTTTTGGTTTAAAAGAAAGAAAAATCATCTAGCAATATTGAATACTTTTCATGTGTTTTTTAACATAAAAGAATGGCTCCAGAATCCTTAGCGCCTGTGAGAAATTTCCTAGGACCAAGTGCTTTAGTCAATGAAAAATTTACTATGAACAAGTGCTTTAGTCAGTAGTTATTGGCTATTATGCATCTGTATAAACTTCCCACCATCCCCTTTCCCAAAAACTAAAAGAAGACCCTCTCCCACTCTGTGAATTTATCATCCAATTTGCTGTTTTGGAACTGAGATGTTAAGCTGATCCAGAAATTTGGAGTGATTTTACTACAGTCACATATGGTGGAATTCACCTGTGGGAGGATTTTCAGAAGTGCCTATGTGATTTAGGCACACTGACTTTGAAAATCTCACCTGGGGCGAAAGTCAATGGGACTTGTGTCCAGATATTAGGTGCTTTTGAATGTCCCACCCTCCCTCTGCTCACACAAAACCCATCCACCAAGTTTCAGATTTAATCCTATTTGGAGATCTTAATTGGAAGGTAAGTGGTGAATAGGCCTTTTGTAGCATCGCTACACAGGGTTGAATTTCACCCATGCTAAATTAGTGGCAAATATAGAATTAAAAATAGGCAGGTGGGGCTTGTCAGCCATGGCAGGCAGTACACCTTGGAAAAGGAAACCTCTGACTTCAAACCCGCATCAGGCTCGCCAGCGGGATTGTAAGCAGTTGTGCTAATCACACTTGTGCTAAACTATGGGTCTGCACTGCCAGCCCTGGCTAAGGTTACAAGGTGAAGCAACATGCAGAGCTATTTCAGCAGATGTATAGCTATCTACTGTGAGACCGTAATATTGGTGGCTGCAGCAACATGTATAGCTATTTCTTACTTCACAGGGAGGGAAGACCACAGTCATGCTCCCAAATGTAGGTGAGGTGCTACAATTATAAATTGAAAACAAGCAGCAGACTAGAAAAAAAAGAATAAAATAAATTGAAAACTAAAACATTCCCTGATGTATAATCATGAAAAGCAAAAATCCTAGATCCTGGTCAAAAATTTTCCATCAAAACCTTTTTATGGAAAAATCAGATTTTCCACTAAGCACAATTTTACTCAGAAAAAGTGTGAGAAACCAATACCTTATAATTCCTTGGATAAAAAAGTTGCCACAGATTTGTTTTTTAACACAGTAGTTTCAGTTCATTCTCAACTATTTTTACATTAGTTTAGTGAAAGTGTTATTCACAGATATTTCACTTTTCCTAAGTTAGAGTGTAGAAAATTATCAAAAGCAGACTAGAAACAAAATTTATCTTCAGACTTGTTTTATTCACATCGTAAAATAAGTGCTACTTAGCTTGAGTAAGGATGTCAGAATGGGGGCCTTGTGTGAGCTTGGGTAAACTACTTAGTCACTCCATGCCTCAGTTTCCCATCTGTAAAAGTACCCATAATAGTACTCCCCTACCTCACCTGAGTGTTGTGAGGGTAAATACCCAAGAGCTTGTGAGGCTTTCAGATACTAGATTAATTGGGCCATATAAATACCTAAGATAGAAAGCTAAATATTTTACTTCAGACTCTTTGGGTTTTTTTTAAAAAGCAAAGAATAAGTCTCTGATCCTCATGGGTGTCAAAATAATTTCACAGGGCTTGTCTGCACTGGGAAATGCCATTATGTTATAACACATTCACTAATCATGACATGACTTTAAACACAGCAAACACACAAGCAGTCTGTGGCTGAGCAGGGAACTGAAGCCAGTTTGTTCTGAGTCCCAGGCAAGCACTCTGACCACTGTGCCATTTTCACACAAAATGGTATATTGAAAGAAGTGGTGTATGGCATACTGCTAAGAATGACCCAATTTAAGACCTGCCCAAACTCAGACTTCATTTCCAACTGGTCAGAGTTAAGTCATAGTTTCTGTTTCTCCTCAATTGAAAATTAACGTATTTACTGTTACATAAGTGCCTTTCCAGCTGTACAAGTGAGAGGCTACAGTGATTGTTCTGCCTGCTAGTTATGAAAAGATATGTAGCCATGAATATTAGAGGAAGTGTTAATCAAGCACATTAGGATGACCCCAGTCACTTGTCTCTATTTTCTATCAGTATTGCCACTTGCTCCAGTTGCGATGACTGATAAATTTCTAGTCAAATTTGTCTGTTTCGCCATGTTCATTGAAATAGTTTCCTAACAACTTTAGTCATTAACAGACCATACATATACAAACACCCTCAGTACTGGGAATTAACTATGATTCAGCAGCATTTGATTATGTGTATTCTACTCTCCATCCCCTTAATGTCATGAAAAAGAGGCTGGGGGTTGAAATAGGGAATTAGAAACTTTCAATTAACAGGTATACAAAGAAATCCCTTGTTTAAATTTTTTCACTAACAGGGAAACTGAATGGTTCAAGAAACTGGTAACAATGTGAAGGTTTAAGAAAAATATCTGTCTTTTTTCATTCTCCGTAAAGAACTAATACACCATTATGGAGTTAAATACACATTTATGAATAACAATAGTTTTTTTCAGTTTTAGGTCACTGGTCTAAATATAGGGCAGGTCAATAGTTATTGAAAGTAGGTATCATTTTCTACTTCTTCACTGGCTTCTGTGAAATATGTTGATGGTCTCTGTAAAATTCATATCAGTGCCTAGATCACATCTGCCATCATATTTTGTGCTGACTGGCATCTTTGGAAGGCACAAACCATCATGGAGACTGCACTATCCTTTCACTGCAATAAGTGGTCCCTCCATGTCAGAGTTGAGGCACATTATAGCACAGTGACGTGGGGAAGCTTGCACAATGTTGCATCTACTGGTTCTTGGACTGCAATAGGCAGATATAGTATGCAACTAAATTTTGAATTTGGACAAAATAAGTCCTTATTACTAGATCCCCCAAATTCTGGCACAATTTGGAACAACTTGACTTAGGAGATCTGGACTCTTGTAAATTTATCTAGGTAGTCTTATTTCTAACATGCCTAGAAGCAGAGTATTTAGGCCCTAATCAAATCAGAACAGCAGCAGTTTGTCTGCTTTGTCTATGCAGTCAATATTACACCCTCATGAGCCAGTTTTAAAATGGCTTCTGACCTTCTGCATACAGCTACTATAAACCGTGCTAAAATACTGAACCATCAGCTATACCACACCTGACAAGTGTGACTTTCTTCAGCTGTGACACAGGCCAAACATTTTTTAAGGTCTTCAGCTGAACTGCAGGCACATTAAACTAACCAAGTGAAACAGATGGTATGATGATGATCTCATGCTGTAGTCTAGACAGGCTGATGAAATGGCTGCATAACAGAAAGAAATGAGTCTCTAAATAGGATAAAATACACATTTTGGTGAAGATAAGAAACCATAAGGTTTGGCAGTGTTTAAAACAACAATTACAAATAATAAATCTGAAAATGCTTTTTTGGAAAACATCTGCCAGTCATGTTTGCTCTTTGATATTGTGTGAAATAATTTTGACTATGCCAGAAACTTAACTTAATCAAAAAACATATGCCCCTGTTGAATACAGAAGTAAATCTGTAGCCACCCAACATCCCATAGTTGTTACTGTGTTCTACTCTGTGGCTGCTAGGAACTTCGTGGACAGTACTTCAGCACATGCTTAACTTTAAGGACGCTCCTAAATTCCATTGCCTTTAAAGTTAAGCATGTATCTAAGTGCTGGTCTGAATGGAGAAGCTTTTCTCAACTGGGGCCTCTTTAAGGACCATACATTCTGTGCAAAACTAGCGCAGTAGCACTAAACATCCACAAAATGCGTGATTGAACTCAAAGTAGTATTACAGCCATCTGGCCCTGCACATTACACCCCTTCAAAGGACAGTGGAGTTGCTGGTTGACTCAATACCCAACATTTCTCTGGGACTCCTAGATAGGCTGTTCTCATACTGTGCCCCCATACAGACAGTGGCACACATTCCTAACCTGGCTCTTACCATTTGTTAGGAAAATCCAAGTGAGTGCTTTATGATTTTTCAATACACCACAGATATACAAGCTTTTTCTATTCTTTGTTTATTTATAAGCCTTTCTTTTCAATTTCAGGGAGCATTTTTGCTGTTATGGGTTTTATTTCTTTTTTGGTTTATGGAGTTTTAATTTTTTTCATGATTTAATCTGAAATATCCCATAGCTCAGTAATCTGATCTGGCATGCTTAGGCAAGAAGATTAGAAGCAAGTGCCATATAATATTCAAAAATTGGTAATCTCTCCTTTACAATAGTATGAAACTCTTATTTTTAGCTATGGTGAAGAAATTCAGGCTTAAGTATATAACTGGTTCAGGCCTGAGTATTGCTCATCCTTCACCACTGATCCGAGTAATTTTGGAGAAAGAAGGAAGCATTTTTCTGTTTCTTTAAAATGGTTATTGTTTGAAACAGTTCAGAAATTTGGAATGTTAGAAGCAATCCAGAAGGAGATAGATTAGTGTGCAGAGAGAAGGTAATGCGGCAAAAGGTTCAAAGTAAATGCAATTTATCATGTGATTCCACTATTTTCACATGGATATTACCACCATATATAGGATGTCAAGGTGTTTTTGTACCAATTTTAATTAGTTTTGAATCACATTACATTGAAATAAAGAATGGGTGACTTTTTAACTATTAATTTTGTCACTTTTTATACGTATGGTGAGCAGACTGCACGTGTGTATGAGAAAGAGATGGGAGGGGAAAAAATACATGATGGTGTGCTGTAATATACAGGCATGCGTTTGGAATTTTCTCATTACCCACAACTCGCAAAATCATAAATGAGTTATACAGATTATGCAGAATGACTGTTGATAAAACCTTTATACAATCCTGTACCAAACCAAAGTTTGAATTGCAATGGGGTGGTGTGGGATATGAAGGTATGCAGACTTAATCTGTCTCTCTCAAGCTCCCACCTTGTGTTTTGGAATCTAAACTTTCATTTTTTAAAAAAAGAGGATGGATCAGATTCTAAATCAATGTAAATAGGTGTCCCTCCATAATTTCAGTGGAGTTACCCTGATTTACATCAGTTGAGAATCTGACCCTTTGTCTTGAGCCTTTACCATTGTGAAAAAAGCCTTCTAAACACAAATTGAGTATAACTGATGCAGTGATTTCTGCCTGAATTTGCAGACCCTGAAACTGAGTCCAGGGTGCCCAATGGGGCACTCAAAGGAGACCACCTAATGGGTGACGCCAAACCCCAGAGGGAACCTGGACCAAGGACCCTGATTCCGTCAAAATGTGTATGATCCTATTTTGAACATCTACCCATATCACTGTAACTAGAACTGTAAATGGATAGAGCCTAGTTTGTAGGCACAGTTGGCAGAGTACCATTTTTAATGAAACTCCTGAATCACACCATATGTATTTTGTATTTATCATGTATTTCACAGAAACACTATTTTAGGAATATTTTTTAAGAAATTTAATTTGATTGGACTATTGATTGTATCCTGTAAAGCCAGGTGGCTAAATCCAAGTGCGCAGAGCTCTGAGAGAAAAGTTAAAACTAATAAATGTCAAATACTCCACAAATGACCAAAATAGTTTTTTCTTGAATTAAAACTGTGACTCATCTAAAGATTGGTGTCTCGGGCCCTTTCAGGACTGAAAGTAAATGCTGAATTCCATTGGAAAAAGAGGAACCTCCACTTCTCAGAAGGATTAACACCCCCATGCATGAATATGGTGGGGCACAATCACCCTGAGATAGCCCGCTTGCACACAGGCATAATGTAGTTGGTATCCTAAGGTCCAGTGCCTCCTGCTGGCTGTCTGCCTGCCTCTGGCTCCAGGCCTTTCTGTGGCTCAGCCCTCCAACCAAGTCATAATGTTCAAACCCCTTCCAGGGTGTCACGAACAAGTCAAAATGAATCCAGATAATTCTTCTGTCCCTTGGGCTACTGAAGTCTTCTCTTTCTACTTACAAACTGTGGAGCATGACTAGCTGGGGGCTTTCCGTAGCCTTGCAGGTGATGAAGTTAAGCCCCATCACAGTGAGTCATTGGACTTTTAAAACTGAAATATGTTTATGTCTAGAAAAGGTGTTCTGAAACAGGACTGTACATTGCCCAACCTGGACCCCAGGCAGGGGTAATTTGAGGCAGGAAAATCCACATTTCAGAGTTACAGAGGAAGAAATATTTCTCTGGTAGGTTATTTTTTAAAATGGCAGCTTCTCAAGTTAGGAATATTAACACAAGTCCTGGAAAGATAACTTAGAGGAAAGATTATAGGCATGTGATCAGTGACTGTGACTGTGTGGTTTATCACACAGATGTCACCTCCACATATCTGGAGTTTATGTGAATATATACATATACACACACATATTAAATACATTACAGCTGCATTGTGCCTTTTGGCAAGCACCCTTTCTGCTAAGCCTTTGGATGTTTTGCTGTACTGTTTGCTACACACCATTCCATTAAAAAAAACATGTGACCTACGCTGATATTTCATTTCCACATTTACAATAAATTGCTAAAATCAGCTTTTCTGTCATTTAAACTGAAGTTGCTATGATAGCTTTAAACTATAATTTTTCAGGCTCAACTATCCCGTACTCTATTATTAGATGCCTAAACTCCAGTGTAGAGAAATTCTATAGCGAAAGTGAAGCTGTCTTTTCCCCAGTATGATACAGTCGATCCATATTTGCTAATCACCCAGGCATACGGTCTGCATCATAACATCTGAGGCGTGCATTCTGAATGTATTAAAGTCATCCCTGCTGACACATGGACTAGTTCGATTATATTGGGAGTGTGGGTAGCTGGTTTTTTTGGTGCTGGCAAAGAGATATCAAGTAAATAAGTGTTGTAAAAAAATAATACAGTAGAGGGTTTATGGGACTTATCTAAAGCCCATTATAGTTAGTGGGGAGTTTTCATTGACTTCAGGGCACTTAGCAAGTGCCCTGCCAATCTGTTTGTGTAGAGAGTTTTCATGAGAAATATTAAAAACTGTAAAGAAAAAGTAAGGTGGTAATAAATGCTGGACCAGAACCTTTTGAGGGTAGTCCTTTATTTTACGGTACTTTTTACTAGCATTTGATGTAAAAATAGATAAGGATACTGGACCACGTCCCTCCTCAGTTACGTGAGTGCATGCTCACTGGCTTTAACCACCAGAATTTGGCCCACTGTATTAACAATGTAAAGATATATTTTTTTAAAACAGTGTTAAGGAGCAGCTTTGTGCTTTTTAGCCTTGTTGGTTAGCTCTGTTTTGCAATGTTTATTTTTTGAGCTGGAGATAATGTAGTTCAAGACCTTTTAGTTTAAGTATTTGATGCTTAAAGATGTCCCTTAAGTAGTACACTTCAGCCACTGTAAATAGAAGCTCATGCGCCAGTTCCAGTAAACAGAAACTTGAAATGAGCTAACAAGCTTTTCAGTTGGTGGATATTATCTGATCATTCCTTTATAGTTGGATCCCAGGGACCCCCATGATTTTTTATGAGTGTTTAATTGTTAAAATTACAGTAAGTATATGACAGGTTTCAGAGTAACAGCCGTGTTAGTCTGTATTCGCAAAAAGAAAAGGAGTCCTTGTGGCACCTTAGAGACTAACCAATTTATTTGAGCATGAGCTTTCGTGAGCTACAGCTCACTTCATCAGATGCATACCGTGGAAACTGCAGCAGACTTTATATTCTCTGTGTATATATAAAGTCTGCTGCAGTTTCCACGGTATGCATCTGATGAAGTGAGCTGTAGCTCACGAAAGCTCATGCGCAAATAAATTGGTTAGTCTCTAAGGTGCCACAAGGACTCCTCTTCTTTTTTAGTAAGTATATGAAAATTAAGTTTAGTGAAAATAAATAAAAATATTTTCTTTTTCTTCAGTTGTCTAGAAGCATATGCCCTCACTTATTGGATGCAGACCCAGCCTCTGTGATGGATGCTTTCATCACCTCCAAATTGGACTACTGGAACATGCTGTACCTTTGGCTGACTCTGAAGACCACTCTGAAAACTGTATCTGGTTCAACAAACAGGTGCATTGGTGCTAGGTAGAGCTCATTGCACCAAGCAATACTCCACATTCAGCTGAAAACTGTCTCTCCAAAGCCAGGTGCGTTTCAATACCCTATCCCTGAGTGATTCATTCAAACTCCTAAATGGGCCACAGACTAGCTCGCCAAGGCCCTGATCCTTCAAACACTTCAGCAGGTGTATAACTTTACACATGAGGAGTTCCATTAAACTTAATGAGACTATTCATATCAGTTTAGTTAAGCACGTGCATTTATGAATGATCAGAGCCTAAGAAACGTTTTTTCACTTTACATGATAATAGGTGCATTCAACAGGGGTACGGAGGCTGATGGAGCACAAATTCAAATTTGAGGGGACTAGTGGCAAGGCATTCTCAGTGGAGGTTCCTCAGCTTTGGAATTCATTTCCACTCAAGATTAGTCTGAGTTGTGCCATCTTTATGATATGATGCAAGACATCCTCCAGCAAAAAAAAAAGTCTCTTAAGAACCGAATTGTGAAATAGACCCATCTCCATGCTCTAGAAAGTTAACTTTAATCTGAGGGGAAAAAAGATGCAAGGTTCATTCATCCTCCTTGAGGATATTGATATACTTCTAAATGTGTGTGATGACATTTAGAGAGTACAGGGATGGGTCTCTTTGAAATACAGGTGACAGTGATAATAATCTGCCAGGAATTAATGTTTGAGTTTCTTCTGATGTTTTTAGAGTAGTTCTGAATGTGACACCTAGATATGAAGATAGAAGCCATAGAAGTATTTAAATTAGATTTTATAAATACATTTAGTTCTCCAGTCTCTCTGTTCTATGCTAGTGGCACACAGTTTGGTAATTATTTTTTATTTTTTTCTCCATTTGATTTTGGAGTTGTTGGAATAAGGTATTCAATGACCAAATATGGTCTGTAAATTATCACCATAATATACTCTCTGGGGTCCACAATATTTTTTCTCAGAAGGTTCCAGATTTTTTTTGTTGTTGTTTAAAGGATGGTACTCTCTACAGTTTGATCCTGAAGAGCACGTGCAGGGATTTAGGGGCAACATTAAAACTCTCTCCTGATCCTGTTTTGAATCTTCACCCAGGTTCCAGGCACAAACATTACTATAATTTCTCTTGTTCTTGTCCTTGTCCAATTTGGGGACAAGATATCAATAATTCCAAAACCAGGGGTAATTTTCTTGCATTTCCAACAACATTGTAGTTACATTTCAGTGGTGGATGAACTGATTCCTGCCTATGTAAAGGTTGAAAAGTGCTGTAAGATACTAGTTTACAATGTAAGAAATATGTTATAGCTAGGTCCTGATCCTGCAACTGATAACGTATGGTAAGACTACTGTACCTGTGAGAGGCCTCACTGACTTCCGCCCAGGCCCAGCTGCTTCTTGCTCACACTATCATTTGCTGGATTGTGACTCACTCTTCAGGGCAGAGAGTATGTCTTTCTGTATGTTTGTATACTTCCCAGTGTAATGGACCCTGATCCTAATAGGGGTATCTATGTGCTATTGTAGTACAAAATAATGAACAATAATTATTAGTGAAACTGGACAGAAGCTGAAAAAACAAAAGGCATTTCCACAGAGGACAGAAATAGACCAGTAAGAGACAGACCACGCAGTTTCTGAAGTGACCATTTTGATTTTAAGATGGAATTTTAATACCTGCCATGAACAATGATCATTTCAATGTAAAATAAAATGGACTCCAAAAAACATATTAGTTTTCTAGCATGCTACAAGCTGCCTATGTAGAAACTGTCCTGCTAGCTAATAAAATTAGGTTTCAGAGCAGCAGCCGTGTTAGTCTGTATTCGCAAAAAGAAAAGGAGTACTTGTGGCACCTTAGAGACTAACCAATTTATTTGAGCATAAGCTTTCATGAGCTACAGCCAAATGCATCTGATGAAGTGAGCTGTAGCTCTTGAAAGCTTATGCTCAAATAAATTTGTTAGTCTCTAAGGTGCCACAAGTACTCCTTTTCTTTTTGCTAATAAAATTAGTTTCCTTTCTATTGTATGCATTACTTAACATTTATTTTAGCTATTATTTAATATTAAATAATATTAATTATTATTTAATATTATTTAATATTAAATAATATTAATTATTATTTAATTATAATTATTTATTATTTAATTATTATATTATATTATAATATAATATTAATTATTTAATATTAATTTCTATTATTTAATTGTATAATTATTTTGTCAAATATAGAAAGCATTTTGTGATGCTTTGGTATGAAAGATATGATAAGAAAGATTTATGTCATATGGCCTGTTACACATTATTTCAGATTAGCCATTAACTTTATAACAAAAGGAGTGGCAGAGTAATAAGTGTTTACAATGTTCACGTTTAATGAGTAACAAAAAATATATTGTAACACTGGTGTAAACATTTTCATTTTTAAAATACTAGTGTAAAAATTAAAAAATACAACTGCAAAAACCTTTTGTATCCTATATCAACACTAATTTATTACATTTTTAAAATGGCATACATTAAGACAGATATTTCAGTCCACATTTTTAACTTTAAATGCAAATTTTCTGGCTTTTTTGTGTGTTTTTGAGTCAGACCCACAACACTTCTTACATCTCCAGAAAAAAATGGAGTTAATTCTTTCAGTAATCATTTTTGTCATAGTATTATTATTATTAGGTATAGCATGGACAGCAAGTTGTCTGTGGTCTGCTACAACCAATTGATTTTATACTTCAACCAAAGTAAGACCAAATCCTTTGAGAAATTTATCTCAGAAAATAAGGTTAAGCAGGGACTGGTTGAGATGAGAGATTGGTACAGGCTTACATGGTCTTTCACCTCTAGGTTACTGGTTCAGCTTCAGCCCTGGTTTGATATGACTGAAAGTCAACACCTTCAGAAAACCTTCTAATTTTTTTCTGTGATTGGAATGAATGACTGCCAGAGCTCAAACGTCTCTCACCCTCTCGTTCGCTCTCTCACTTACTTTCTCTCTTTCTTTATTTCAACAACCTCTTCATTCTCTCATTCCCACTCCTTCCTATCATTTACTGACTCACTTTCCCTCTTCAATCATTCCATACCCCACATTCAGTATTGCCTCTTCCCCACACTGATTATCTCCTTTTGCTTTCTTTCCCCTCTTCCATTTTTCTGCTACCATCGCCCACCTTCTCTCTTGCTTTTACTGTGTATATGTGAAAGACTCAGAAAGAGAGAGAAATTGAGAAAAAAACAGAGGTATGGAGATACCCAGAAAGACAGACTGAAGGACCAACCGAGAAAGAAGAAGAAAAAGAGGGAGTAAGGCAGGAAGACAAAGAGGCACAGAAAGAGAGAGAGGCTGTGTCTATATTAGCCTAATTTCTGAAAAAGAATTCCACCAGTGTTAGCATCAGTGCAACTCCAAATATTAGCAACAGAAGGAATGCTAGTGTAAGAAAGACTCCAGGTGGGTGCCAGCATTTTAACCACTGTAACATATAAACCTGCTCAGAACAGGTCTCGTCCTTTTTTATTTTAAGACTCTCCTTGGCCCAACCAGCATCGCTTACTCATTTACCTGTGAAAAATGCGAGAAAGGTTTTGTTACAGCTAAGTGGCTGAATGTGACTGCTGTCGCAAATTAATGATTTGCAGCTCCTCACTCTCCCTTAAAGCAGACAGAGTTGATTTTAAGGGCTGGCCTACACACAATTTGTGTACCAGTGTACCTAAACTGATTTATTTAAATCCATGAACAAACTGTGTGTAGACAAGGCCTAAGTTAGATTATCCTTTTTACTTCATTTTCTTGTAGCAGCTCTGAAAGTATTCTACCTGGCCATATCCAAACCCTGACCCTTTTCCCTGAAGATATGCCCTTCTCAGCCTCTCCACCAAACTCTTGTTCCACTCCCAGTGTACATCCTTTTGCACTTCTCTTCACACATGACATATCTCTTCAGCTGCTGTACAGCTTTTTGCCCTTCTCATCATTGGTGCAGATGTTATCCATGAAATGTCAGCTTTGAGTTTAGATGAAAAACCTGTATAGAAATCAATTCCATCTTACTTTGCAAAGGAGTGATATAAGGTAAATAGCGTAGGAAAAATCACATTCAAATTTATTGTTTAAAATTATAACAATCTTTTAAAATAGTAAGTTGTTTTTGCTTACTTACTTTAAAACAAAGACAGATAACAAAATTATCCACCAAGCATAGCAGAAATAGTGATAATATCTTTGAAATTCAAATCAGTACTCAAATTATACTGTCATTATTAAAATACTTTCAGAACATTCAGATTATTCTAAGTGAGAGAAAAATATTTGCTTAAAAAAACCCCAGCTTTTAAAATCTATAGAAATATTTGTGATACTCTAAATTTTGTTTAATTAAGCCCTTCTATACTTAGCATTTCACAAAAGTACAATATATACATCAACTCTATATAAAGTTAAATGACTGATGTAATTTTAGCACTAAATGGGAGATTAACTATAAATTTGGCTACAGTGTTCTTCAGATCACATGATAAAATGTGGATAAAGCAGATGACTTAAAGAGTAAGTTTGGAGAGTAAAGCTTTACAATGAATGCAGAAGCCATGACTCTGTTCATTGGGCATGCAAGCTTGTTTAGCTCAGTTGATCACTGGCTTTAACAATGCACTTTATATGCAGTGTTGATTTTTACTTTTTCCTGTGAGGCATTTATTCCATCTCTACTGCATATTGCCCAGTCAATTAACGGGATCAGCAAAGCAATGATGGGGAAGAGGAGAGGGAGTTTTTAAAATTCTGTCTCTACCAAAAGAATTGCTTGCTCCAGTTCCTTTCTTTCTTTCTTTCTTTCTTTCTTTCTTTCTTTCTTTCTTTCTTTCTTTCTTTCTTTCACTCTAAAGACTCTTAAAACTAAGATATGCATGAGTTGGTTAAAGTATTTTATCAGCTCAGTGCCAATTTCAAATTTCCAGCTCTTGTATAAGCAGCCTTTCTATAAGCAGTTCCTCCTCTTCCCCCCTCCTTTTTCTTCTCTGTATTTTGGAATCTTGTTAAGGAAGAGCAAGCCTTCTCTGAATTTGTTACCATAATGGTGGAGGATTAAACCTGGGACCCATTCTGTGTTCAGAAAAGCCATTTTAGACTATTAAAAATACTCTCTTGGGCAGAAATTTTAACATGTCAAGAGGACTCCAGTACAAGAGCTAAGATGAAAAAGCTACAGAGTAACTCAAATACCCTAAGAGAACTTGCTTCAATATAGAAATCCCCTCCAACCACACACCCCTAGTTGTCACCTACTACCCCACTCTGGAACCCATATTGGTGTATTATTAAACAACTACAACCCATGCTCAATGGGGACCACATCCTGAAAGAAATCTTTCCAGAACCCTTTCTTCTGGTCTTCAAATGACGCCGCCCCCCACCACCCTCTCTAACCCCCCTCCCCAAGCTTGTCCCTTTCACCAACAGAAGTTGGTCCAATAAAAGATATTACCTCTTCCACCTTGTCTCTCTAATATCCTGGGGCCACAACATTGCATAAAACAGTGGCTGCAGAAAAAGCTGATAGAAATGCATGTAGAGAGAACCTGTTAAATAGTTTCCCTAAAGGTTGGAATTAGAAATCTGCTTTGAATGCTATCTTCTTCTACTTAGTTTGCTGTCCTTGCTGAGAGAGCTACATTTTCATACCATTATATGTGAAACTGCAATGTGTTTCAGAGTGGAAGAGGGTCTAGTTTGACTTATTTGTTAATTATGAAAGACAGTATTGGAACCAAAAGTTTTTGTGGCAGTTGGGAATTAGAGTTTGTGATTAGCTAGTGGGAGGTAAGAGTGTCTATCCTCCAGGCTTCTGCTTTAATAGCAGCATACAGTAAAAGTGCCAATAAAGACTTTTCTTATTTACATATGATTCTTACAAAGCCTATCTCTGGAAAATCTGGCAAAAAGATTACAAAACAGACTGCTTACTTAAAGGAATACATTAGTATTTTGCTCAGCATAACACCTTATATATTCTCAAGGTCACCACATCACTTGTCACCATGAATGGTAAAATGATTTGTAAAGATGTTTCATTACAAATAGCTTTTCTTAGGCCTGGTCTACCCTGCAAAGTTAGATTGATGCAAGGCAGCTTACTTGACTTACTCCATAAGCATCTATGCCAAAATGTTGCTATCTCCGATGTAACTCGCCATCTATGCTGACTTAATAACTCCAACTCTGCGAGAGGCGTAGCACTTAGGTCGACATAGTTAGGGCAATGAAGTGGCAGTGCAGATACTGTGCTACTTATGTCAAATGTAGTGGCCTCCAGCAGGTGTCCCACAATGCCCCACAGTGACTGCTCTGGTCACCATTTTGAACTCCACTGCCCCAGCAGCCAGCTACACAGGTATATGCCCTTCCCCTTTTAAAACCCTGCAAATTTTTGAAATTCCATTTCCTGTTTGCTCCGCATGAAGAGTTCACCAAGCAAATTCCCAGCTGACTATGCCAGCTCCACTCTGCAGACACGCTCCTGCCTAGAGCACACAGGAGGTCATGGATCTCCTGGGTCTGTGAGGAGAAGAAGCTATGCAGGCACAGCTACAATCCAACTGCAGAATCTTAGATAACTGCAAGCAGATCACTCAGGCATGAGGGAGAAGGGCTAAAAGAGGGACATGCAAGAGTGCTGCATGAAAGTCAAGGAGCTGTGGCAGGCGTACCAGAAGGCAAGGGAGGCTCTCTGGTGTAGAGCCACAGACTTGCCACTTTTATAACAAGGTGCATGCCATCCTCGGCAGAGACTCCACAACTGCCTGCGGATACATCTGGGTAGCTGGAATCACAGGTCCCCAAAGTGAACAGTGAGGAGGAGGTTTTGGACGAGGAAGAGGACAGGGCCGTCCCTACCCATACGCAAAGTACACAGCTATGTAGGGCACCAGGAAATTTGGGGCACCACAATTGCACAGCTGCATGCTGCTCCAGCACCTGCCCTGCCTCTTCCCCATGGCCCCCGCCCCTGCTCCACCCCCGCCCTGCCTCTTCCCACTCCTGGTCCACCCCAGCCCTGCCCCCACTCCACGCCTTCACCAAAGCCTCCGCCCCACCCCTTCCTGCGCCTGCTCTGCCCCAGCCCCGCACCCACTCCCTGAGGACTGAAGCAGGACTGGGCCTTCACTCACCAGCAGCGGGAAGTGCAGCAACCCAGCCCCAGCTGCGCTGCCGGTGGGTGCTGGGGGGCGGTTCCTGTCCCCCAAGCCAGCCCCCCCAACGGGGGAGGGGGGGAATGGGTAGGGCCCCAGAATAGCTAGGTATGGCCCTGGAAAAGGAGGAGGAGTTCCGGGACAGGCGACTGAGGGATCCAATGGCAAGCGAGCCAGGATCTGTTCTTGACTCCAGAGCAGTTGAGCCAGTCCCTACAGTCCTGCATAGGCGAGCCTGATGCAGAGGAAGGAACTTCTGGTAGGTGTGCAGTTTGATATTGCAGGGACACATCTGTTCATTTACTCTTTATTTATCATTTAATCTTTTTAATCAGGAAGAGGTAGGGAAATAATCAAGGGAGGTAGATGCTTCTCATTCTCATGTACAATTAGGCAGAGGGAACAGTTTGTTTATGTGTACTAGGATATCCTGTGTCTCCTCCATAGACATCTCAAGGAAAGGTTCCTGAAGGTAGTCTGCAATTTTCTGCTGAAGGTGTTTTGCAGGGAAAGGGGGCTTGTCTTATTTCTTCCACTGCGGTAGGACACTTTCCCACGCCACTGAGCAATTACTTCAGTAGGCACTATCGCAGCACACAAGCTAGCAGCATACAGACTCAGTCTGCAGCCAGATGTATGAAGGAGCTGCCCTTTCAGCATCTGTTACCCTCAGGAGTGAGATTACAGCTAAAATCACCGCCCACTGCCTGTAGAAAATGGTGTCAGTATTCAGTTCAATGGCCCTATCCGCATATATATATATACTCATGCCTGTGGAACCCCCGCCCCCTTATTGTCCCAACTTGCCCACTCCTCCCCCACTGCGGGCTATACTCCCCATGGCTGAGACTGCAGACGTGCTCTATAAATTCCAAGGAGAAGTGAGAATGTAGTGCTTGCAACTTGTGTGGATCAAGGAGCATGAGTTCAGTATCCTGTTTCCATTTATCTTGTGAATACACTCACAATAGGACCACTGTGCAGTGTATCTTTTGCAGCTGGAAATGTGGCCTTGAGGGTGTCTCCATCCACACAACCCAGGAGAGTGGCTCAGCCAGATAAGAAGGAGAAGGAAGAGGAGGCAGGATGACATGTTCCAAGAGATCCTGCAAGCCTCTGATACTTCAGATACCAAGCACTGGGCTTGGAGGATCACCACTTGTGGACAGAATGGACAAGGATAGAGCGGAGAGGAGCAAAGCACAGGACAAGGAGAGAAACAGGCAGAAGGACATGCTAGCACTTCTCAAGAAGCAAACAGACGTGCTGGAGACTCTTGTTGACCTTCAGGTTCAATAGATCCATGCTCAGCTCCCTCTGCGGCCCATAGAGAACCTCATTCCGTGACCTCCCTATACCCGCCATACATTCCATGTGGAGACCGGGGCTGCTGCTCTACCCCAGCACTCTGCCTCGGAGGACAGTACAGAGAATCACAGCCGCACATACGCTGACCCGTGAGAGACACAGTGTATATGTTGGTGAAATGAAAATGACTGTTCTTTCCCTTTCAAATGTTCTTTCCCTTGTATTTATGAGGTTTCATTCAGTTTTTAATATGTTTGTTTGCACAGGTTTGGAATAAAAATCTAGCTATGGAAACTGAATTCATCTTTCTTAGTTCACAACATATGCTGGCTGGGTCTCACATCATTCAGCGATAATAGCCATAGGTGCATGGGCAATGTTATATTACTCTACAGTATTCATTATAAGGTTCATACCTGAGTGCAATAAAACAAGGCCTGGCAGAGCACAGTACAGCAACACACATTACTGTGGCTCACTATTAAAACAGGTTTCTGATGCCACCCTGAAGTGAATAGCTCCCCATTGAACTCTTCTTACAGGCCTGGTATCTGGCTGCTGAAAATCGGCAAACAGCTGTTCCACCGCCTCCTTCTTCCCCCTTCTACCAATTTTGCTGTCCCAAGCAGTCGCCGCCGAATTGCCACCACCGCAACAGCAGCAGAGCTGCCACCAAATTGCCGCTGCACCCAGAAGAGCAGCGCAGCAGCCACCCAAAAGCTGCCGCCGAATTGCTGCTGCAGGACACGGACGGCCACCCCATTCTGAATGCCGCCCCAAGCACCTGCTGGGAAAGCTGGTGCCTGGAGCCGGCCCTGTTCTTTCCCCCCCCCCGGCAAAAACTTGTCTCCCTTTGCTTCACAGTATTATGAAGCACCCACTTGGCAGCTATAACCATAGGGATATTTTTTTCATTGAGATCTAATCTTGAGAGTAGACAGTGCCAACAGTCTTTCAGACAGCCAAAGACACATTCAATTGTCATTCTGCACTGGCTCAGCCTCTAGTTGAAGCACTCCTTGCTGCTCTCAGGGTGGCCGGTGACCAGCTTCATGAGTCACGGGAGTAAGGGGTAGGCTGAGTCTCTCAGGATCACTAATGGCATTTCAGCATCCCCAATGATGATCCTCTGGTCTGGAAAGAAAGTCCCTGCTTGCAGCTTTCTGAACAGGCCTGTGTTTTTAAAGATGTATAGTCATGCCCCTTCCCTGACCACCCCGCACTGATGTTGGTAACAAGTCCCCAATAATCCACCAGCACTTTCAATACCATAGAAAAGTAACCCTTTCTGAGGATGTACTCTGTGGCAAGGTAGTCTGGTGCCAAAATAGGGGTATGTGTGCCGTCTATCACCCTACCTCAGTTTGGGAACCCCATTTCTGCAAATGGGCCTGCACAAATCTGTTATGTTTTGCACATTGCCCAGAGTCACAGTCCTTCGTAGCAGGACCCAATTAATGGCTCTGCACACTTAGAATCATAGAATATTAGAGTTGGAATGGACCTCAGGAGGTCATCTAGTCCAACCCCCTGCTCAAAGCAGGGTCAATCCCCAATTTTTGCCCCAGATCCCTAAATCGCCCCCTCAAGGATTGAACTCACAAGCCTGGGTTTAGCAGGCCAAAGCTCAAACCACTGAGCTACCGCTTGCATCACAACAACCCCCACAGTGGATTTCCCAACTCCAAATTGGATTCCCGACTGATCAGGAGCTATCTGGTGTTGCAAGCTTCTGCACAGCAATCACCACTCACTTCTCCACTGTCAGTGCAGCTCTCATTTTGGTGTCATTGTGCCATATGGCTGGGGTGAGCTCCGCACAAACTTCCAGGAATGTGACCTGCACATGTGAAAGTTCTGCAGCCACTGCTCATCATCCCATACCTGCATAAAGATGCAATCCCACCAGTCAGTGCTTGTTTCTCAGGCCCAGAACTGGTGCTCCACCATCTGCAGCTGCTCCGTAAATGCCAACAACAACCTTGAATTGTTTCTTTCTATGTCCCACAGCAAGGCAGCCTCCAAGGAATTGTCTTGTTCTCCCACCTGGCTCCTCTGGCGGCTCTGCAAATACTGCAAGATCCGGCACGTTGTGCTCACAACACCCATCACAATAGTGCAGAGCTGTGTAGGATCAGGCTTCTTACATCTATGGCAGATGCACGGGTTTGTGGGGCTTTTGAAAAGAGGCATGAAACATTATGGAATGCAGATAAAATTATGGGATGGAGAAAACTACATCATGATGCTGAAACCATGTTCCAAGTCAGCCCTGTACAACTTGTTTGTCCCAATGAGGCATTGCAAACCCTTCCCAAAACACCCTGCACTAGATGGTGGTGAGTTGCACAGCGGGATAGATACCCACTGTGACATTGCATTCCATATGATTTTATGAAAATATGCTAATGAGTGTGAATATAATGTAACTGGAATGTGCTTCATGCAAAAGGTCTCTTGTAAGGTATCATTACAAAGCTTATAATCTACTGAGTGTGGTCATCCTATTTGTACAAATGTATCATTCTTGTATCTGAAACTAGAAGTATGAAATATAACTTTGAGGTCCTATTGTAATTATGCAAAGTGTGGGATGTTAATGATGGTTTGGAATCTTGATGGTTCCCATTAACTAGGACAATTGGTTGTGCAGGGTTCTGAAGGCCCAAACTGGCAGAGAAAACGGGCTCAGAGACAGTCTCAGCACATCAGGTGACAGTCCCAAGGGGGCTCCATGACCGAACCTGTCACACCCACGGTGCACTGCTCTCTGCATCAATGCAAGCCTTGGTAGTGAGGATGTGCACTGCTGACACAAGGAGCATACTGTGGACATGCAAAAGTGATTTAATTACTGTGGCAGCTATACGTCAATGTAACTTTGGTCGACTTAATTTTGTATTGTAGACTTGCCCCTTAGTCTAGTTCTGGAGGCAGTGGTAGATATGCTGGAGGGTAGGGATAGGATACAGAGGGACCTAGACAAATTAGAGGATTGGGCCAAAAGAAAGCTGATGAGGTTCAACAATCTCCTTGGAATCTCCTTCCTTACAGGTTTTTAAGGTCAGGCTCAACAAAGCCCTGGCTGGGATGAGTTAGTTGGGGATTGGTTCTGCTTTGAGCAGGGTGTTGGGCTAGATGGCCTCCTGAGTTCCCTTCCAACCCTGATATTCTATGAGTCTATGATTTTTTGACATTTGGAATGTGTAAAAACAATGGAAGAGACTGTGAACTAATTTCCACTCTGCTTTATTATCGGAAGAAAAATTTTGAAGTTTAACATCTATTTAAATATTAAAGAAACATCTTGTTTAAATATTAGTGTTATTTTTTACTGCTGATAAACTATTATTAAGACAGATTAGAAACTGCTTTATGGTTTTAGGACTAAATCCTAGATATTCTGGGCATTGTAATTCCCACTAAAGCCAATGGGAAGTTAGCTGAGAAGTACTCATCTAATCAAAATTGTTCTAATGGAACAGTTTTCCATTGGAAAATGATGATTCAATGAAATCAAAATGTCATGCAGGAATAAATAATGAATAAATATAAATATAATGTAATACAAAGCTAATTATTGATAAGGTTGAAATGAATGTTGTTTTGATTTCCCAAAATTAACTTTTAGAATTCCCATTCCATGGGAATTTTGCATTTTTGTTCCAATTCAAAACCAAAAACCAAACAAACAAAAAAAGGAATTGCCTACAGAACAAGAATTCTGGGTTCTGACCAGCTCTATCAATCTTTCAGTATTGTCTCAGTCACTGATACTAAGTTCTCTTTGATTCTTCTGGTCCTTAGTGTGCTGTCATATGTGAATGTCTATTCGAGGAAGCAGACAATAGGCCAGATTTCCCCCTTAATTACATCCAGGCAGCCAGGCTGAAGTCACTGGTGTTGCCTGAGTGTACTTGAAGAGAGAATTTGATATATGCAATATTATTTATGCAGAATGTCAGTTTCTATTGTCTAAGGGTATGTCTACACTACGGAATAAGGTCGAATTTATAGAAGTCGGTTTTTTAGAAATCGGTTTTATATATTCGAGTGTGTGTGTGTCCCCGCAGAAAATGCTCTAAGTGCATTAAGGGCATTAACTTGACGGAGTGCTTCCACAGTATCGAGGCTAGAGTCGACTTCCGGAGCGTTGCACTGTGGATAGCTATCCCACAGTTCCCGCAGTCTCCGCTGCCCATTGGAATTCTGGGTTGAGATCCCAATGCCTGATGGGGCTAAAACATTGTCGCGGGTGGTTCTAGGTACATATCGTCAGACCCCCCTTCCCTCCCTCCCTCCGTGAAAGCAAGGGCAGACAATCGTTTTGCGCCTTTTTTCCTGAGTTACCTGTGCAGACGCCATACCACGGCAAGCATGGAGCCCACTCAGGTAACTGTCACCGTATGTCTCCTGAGTGCTGGCAGACGCGGTACGGCATTGCTACACAGTAGCAGCAACCCATTGCCTTGTGGCAGCAGATGGTACAGTACGACTGGTAGCCGTCCTCGTCATGTCCGAGGTGCTCCTGGCCACGTCGGCTGGGAGCGCCTGGGCAGACATGGGCGCAGGGACTAAATTTGGAGTGACTTGACCAGGTCATTCTCTTTAGTCCTGCAGTCAGTCCTATTGAACTGTCTTATGGTGAGCAGGCAGGCGATATGGATTGCTAGCAGTCCTATTGCATCATCTTCTGCCGGGCAGGCAAGAGATGAGGATGGCTAGCAGTCCTACTGCACCATCTTCTGCTGAGCAGCCATGAGATGTGCATGGCATGCAGTCCTTCTGCACCGTCTGCTGCCAGCCAAAGATGTAAAAGATAGATGGAGTGGATCAAAACAAGAAATAGACCAGATTTGTTTTGTACTCATTTGCCTCCTCCCCTGTCTAGGGGACTCATTCCTCTAGGTCACACTGCAGTCACTCACAGAGAAGGTGCAGCGAGGTAAATCTAGCCATGTATCAATCAGAGGCCAGGCTAACCTCCTTGTTCCAATAAGAACAATAACTTAGGTGCACCATTTCTTATTGGAACCCTCCGTGAAGTCCTGCCTGAAATACTCCTTGATGTAAAGCCACCCCCTTTGTTGATTTTAGCTCTCTGAAGCCAACCCTGTAAGCCGTGTCATCAGTCGCCCCTCCCTCCATCAGAGCAACGGCAGACAATCGTTCCGCACCTTTTTTCTGTGTGGACGCCATACCAAGGCAAGCATGGAGGCCGCTCAGCTCAATTTGGCAATTAGGAGCACATTAAACACCACATGCATTATCCAGCAGTATATGCAGCACCAGAACCTGGCAAAGCGATACCGGGTGAGGAGGCGATGTCAGGGCGGTCACGTGAGTGATCAGGACATGGACACAGATGTCTCTGAAAGCATGGGCCCTGCCAATGCATGCATCATGGTGCTAATGGGGCAGGTTCATGCTGTGGAACGCCGATTCTGGGCTCGGGAAACAAGCACAGACTGGTGGGACCGCATAGTGTTGCAGGTCTGGGACGATTCCCAATGGCTGCGAAACTTTCGCATGCATAAGGGCACTTTCATGGAACTTTGTGACTTGCTTTCCCCTGCCCTGAGGCGCATGAATACCAAGATGAGAGCAGCCCTCACAGTTGAGAAGCGAGTGGCGATAGCCCTGTGGAAGTTTGCAATGCCAGACAACTACCGGTCAGTTGGGAATCAATTTGTAGTGGGCAAATCTACTGTTGGGGCTGCTGTGATGCAAGTAGCCCACGCAATCAAAGATCTGCTGATATCAAGGGTAATGACCCTGGGAAATGTGCAGGTCATAGTGGATGGCTTTGCTGCAATGGGATTCCCTAACTGTGGTGGGGCCATAGATGGAACCCATATCCCTATCTTGGCACCGGAGCACCAAGCTGCCGAGTACATAAACCGCAAGGGGTACTTTTCAATAGTTCTGCAAGCTCTGGTGGATCACAAGGGACGTTTCACCAACATCAACGTGGGATGGCCGGGAAAGGTACATGACGCTCGCATCTTCAGGAACTCTGGTATGTTTCAAAAGCTGCAGGAAGGGACGTTATTCCCAGACCAAAAAATAACTGTTGGGGATGTTGAAATGCCTATATGTATCCTTGGGGACCCAGACTACCCCTTAATGTCATGGCTCATGAAGCCGTACACAGGCAGCCTGGACAGTAGTCAGGAGCTGTTCAACTACTGGCTGAGCAAGTGCAGAATGGTGGTAGAATGTGCATTTGGACGTTTAAAGGCGCGCTGGCGCAGTTTACTGACTCGCTTAGACCTCAGCGAAACCAATATTCCCTCTCTTATTACTGCTTGCTGTGTGCTCCACAATATCTGTGAGAGTAAGGGGGAGACGTTTATGGCGGGGTGGGAGGTTGCGGCAAATCGCCTGGCTGCTGGTTACGCACAGCCAGACACCAGGGCGGTTAGAAGAGCACAGGAGGGCGCGGTACGCATCAGAAAAGCTTTGAAAACCAGTTTCATGACTGGCCAGGCTATGGTGTGAAAGTTCTGTTTGTTTCTCCTTGATGAAACCCCCCGCCCCTTGGTTCACTCTACTTCTCTGTAAGCTAACCACCCTCCCCTCCTCCCTTCGATCACCGCTTGCAGAGGCAATAAAGTCATTGTTGCTTCACATTCATGCATTCTTTATTCATTCATCACACAAATAGGGGGATGACTACCAAGGTAGCCCAGGAGGGGTGGTGGAGGAGGGAAGGAAAATGCCACACAGCACTTTAAAAGTTTAGAACTTTAAAATTTATTGAATGCCAGCCTTCTTTTTTTTGGGCAATCCTCTGTGGCAGAGTGGCTGGTTGGCCGGTGGCCCCCCCACCGCGTTCTTGGGCGTCTGGGTGAGGAGGCTATGGAACTTGGGGAGGAGGGCAGTTGGTTACACAGGAGCTGTAGTGGCAGTCTGTGCTCCAGCTGCCTTTGCTGCAGCTCAACCATACACTGGAGCATACTGGTTTGGTCCTCCAGCAGCCTCAGCATTGAATCCTGCCTCCTCTCATCACGCTGCCACCACCTTTCAGCTTCAGCCCACCACCTCTCCTCCCGGTCATTTTGTGCTTTCCTGCACTCTGACATTATTTGCCTCCACACATTCGTCTGTGCTCTGTCAGTGTGGGAGGACAGCATGAGCTCGGAGAACATTTCATCTCGAGTGCGTTTTTTTTTCTTTCTAAGCTTCACTAGCCTCTGGGAAGGAGAAGATCCTGTGACCATTGAAACACATGCAGCTGGTGGAGGAAAAAAAAAGGGACAGCGGTATTTAAAAAGACACATTTTATAAAACAGTGGCTACACTCTTTCAGGGTAAACCTTGCTGTTAACATTACATACATAGCACATGTGCTTTCATTACAAGGTTGCATTTTTCCTCCCCCCACCGCGTGGCTACCCCCTCAACCCTCCCCCCTCCCTGTGGCTAACAGCAGGGAACATTTCTGTTTAGCCACAGGCAAACAGCCCAGCAGGAATGGGCTCCTCTGAGTGTCCCCTGAAGAAAAGCACTCTATTTCAACCAGGTGACCATGAATGATATCTCACTCTCCTGAGGATAACACAGAGAGATAAAGAACGGATGTTGTTCGAACGCCAGCAAACATACACTGCAATGCTTTGTTGTACAATGATTCCCGAGTATGTGTTACTGGCCTGGAGTGGTAAAGCGTCCTACCATGAAGGACACAATAAGGCTGCCCTCCCCAGAAACCTTTTGCAAAGGCTTTGGGAGTACATCCAGGAGAGCCGCGAATGCCAGGGCAAAGTAATCCTTTCACATGCTTGCTTTTAAACCATGTACAGTATTTTAAAAGGTACACTCACCGGAGGTCGCTTCTCCGCCTGCTGGGTCCAGGAGGCAGCCTTGGGTGGGTTCGGGGGGTACTGGCTCCAGGTCCAGGGTGAGAAACAGTCCCTGGCTGTCGGGAAAACCGGTTTCTCCGCTTGCTTGCTATGAGCTATCTACGACCTCATCATCAACATCATCTTCTTCGTCCCCAAAACCTGCTTCCGTATTGCCTCCATCTCCATTGAATGAGTCAAACAACACGGCTGGGGTAGTGGTGGCTGAACCCCTTAAAATGGCATGCAGCTCATCATAGAAGCGGCATGTTTGGGGCTCTGACCCGGAGTGGCTGTTCGCCTCTCTGGTTTTCTGGTAGGCTTGCCTCAGCTCCTTCAGTTTCACGCGGCACTGCTTCGGGTCCCTGTTATGGCCTCTGTCCTTCATGCCCTGGGAGATTTTGACAAAGGTTTTGGCATTTCGAAAACTGGAACGTAGTTCTGATAGCACGGATTCCTCTCCCCATACAGCGATCAGATCCCGTACCTCCTGTTCGGTCCATGCTGGAGCTCTTTTGCGATTCTGGGACTCCATCATGGTCACCTCTGCTGATGAGCTCTGCATGGTCACCTGCAGCTTGCCACGCTGGCCAAACAGGAAATGAGATTCAAAAGTTCGCAGTTCTTTTCCTGTCTACCTGGTCAGTGCATCTGAGTTGAGAGTGCTGTCCAGAGCGGTCACAATAGAGCACTCTGGGATAGCTCCCGGAGGCCAATACCGTTGAATTGTGTCCACAGTACCCCAAATTCGAGCCGGCAAGGCCAATTTAAGCGCTAATCCACTTGTGAGGGGTGTAGTAAGGAAATCGATTTTAAGAGCCCTTTAAGTCGAAATAAAGGGCTTCATTGTGTGGACGGGTGCAGGTTTACATCGATTTAATGCTGCTAAATTCGACGTAAAGTCCTAGTGTAAACTAGGGCTAACAGTAGTAGCAGTCCCTCAGAGATTGCAGCTCCTCCTACACTGTAATCCACATATAGATAGCCTGCAGGGAAGAGTAAAAGGGTGCTTTAAACTCATTTACTTCCATGTGCAGTCTTAGATATGTACAGCAAGCCATGATTTTGCCCAGAGAGTGAAGAAAGCATATTTAACTCTGAGGAAATCAGCAACAGGTGTACACTTACCAGCCATGTATATTGCAATATTATTCCAAACACAAAATGGCCCATTTTTGGTTTTTATGCTCTCAGTTAACTGTGTGCATAAGGTGGCTAGAAGAATTTTCCAATTAAACCTCCCACTCCATTCCTTCCACTCTGTCTCACTCCATTCCTTCCATTCTCCTCTGAATAGGCTTGATCCAACTCTATTAAGTTATTGAAGTCAATGGGGCCTACCTGAGTGATAATTATACAATATTTGGATTCTGATACTTACTTTTTCTAATTTTTGGTGTTTACAATTTTGTCAGCCCTTCATATTCAAAGATCGTGAGATTTAAAAAAAAATCATTTTCTTTGCTTTTCTGATTCATTGTTCAACATTTTCCCTGCTGCAACCAGGACGGCTGGATTTTTTTTTTTAAAATGAAAGTTAAGATTGTCACATAACTTTGGGAGCTGGGACTTTCAGAAAACCCCCAAACATCTCCAGAACTGACAGCACTGTGTTTATTTTTAGGCAAACTGACTCTTTTTAGGTAAAGCATCATACTTTGTGTTTAAAAAATGATTTTTCTTGGCTCCATGCCTGCAATCCTGCAAGGAGACACCTGCGTCTGTAGGGAGCAGCTTGCAGGATTGGGGCTCCGTCCTGTTGTATCCCCCCCCAAAAAAACGTTTAGGGTCCCAACCATCCCTTCCAACTCCGTAAAACAGCCGTAGTGCAGAAGTACCAAGATACCTTTTTGCGAGGGGGCCCGGAAACTTTATTTTCAAAGTTAAGCGTTTTGAAATGGCTTTTGCTTCAGTTCAGAAATCATGGGGCAAATCCGAGACGCGCTGATCACCTGGCCCGCTGGGTTCAACGGGAGCTTGAGGCTCATCAACACCTCTCAGAAGCGGGCCCATTGGCTTCGGTGGAAATGGGAGCTGCTGGCTCCCAGGAGCGGGCCCTATATCGGCTACTTTGGGAGGGGAAACCATAGATCGGAGAGAATAATCCATAGGGCTGAAGGCTCGTCTCAGCCGCCGGGAGCAGAGGGAACCGAGACACACGAGCGCTCCGCTACCCTTCCCCAGATGGTATCATCCCCACCGAGCCCTTATCCCAGCGTGGTATATCCCAGCGGAGGAGGAGCTTCTCTCGCCACCCCCTCCTCCCCCCCCAGTATGGAGCGGAATAGGCTCGTGCTCGTCGCGCCAGCCTTTGTGTGAGAGCGCGCGGGCGCCACACACCGGGGCGCCGGGCAGGCCGAGTCGGACGGGCGTGATGCGGCCGGTGAGTGGGGCGGGCGGTACTTTGGGGGTGGGGAAAGGAGTTCGGGCTGCGGCTGCCTGGGGGTGGGTAACGACGGCGCTGTGCGTGCGGCCGCTGGGCGGCCGGGAGAGCTGAGGGGAGGGAGCCGGGTAGCCCCCCCGCCGCCAGCGGGCTGGAAAGTTTGGGGTGAGGCGCTGGGAAGCAGGGGTCGGCTCTGTGGTGAGCCCGGCTCCCGCCCCACGAGTCCCGGCGGCTCCTCCTCGGGGGACTCGCTCTCCTGGGACGCTCCAACTCGGGGCCGAAACTTGTGGTTTTTCCCTTCCGGGCAGCGCGGAGGCGCCCGGAGCCCCGTGGGGCGGCCGGGGCCGGCTGCGCCGCAGGGCGCCGCGGGAGCGAGTCCGGGAGCGCTGCGCCCCTGGGACACCCCGCCGCGGGGCCGGCGCACGGGAGGGGCCAGGCTGGCCGCAGCTGCTCAGAGCGGAGCGGGGTGGGTTAGCCAGCGTGTCCCCCGGCAGTCGGGGTGGGGGGGGACAAGCGCCGGGGCGGGTTGGCTTTGGCCGCCCCGTAGGACATGGTGTGGCCCGTGGGAGGCGAGTCCGTGCCGTGCCGGCTATGGAGGGCGGGGGCGTGGGCCGTGGCACCCCCGGAGGGCATGGAGTGAGAGTGACACTGAGCGTAGGTCTGGCCCTGCACTTCAGGTTGTTCATGGGCAGGGCAAGCATTTAGAGAACTTGATCTACTCTTTCCTTGCAGGGAAAGGGGACACAGTGGGCTTATTTCTTGCCCTTCCTCAGCGTGGGAAATTCCATTTGAAGCCCTGGGGAACTGGTGAGGTCCCAAGTAAATTAAATTATTCTTTCTCTCTTTGCAGATGGCTTTCTGGATACCATGATCAGCAGTGGATTTAATATTTTATATATCCAGATATGTCTTGATCTCTCTCCCGTAACTCTTTTCAATGCGAGCATGGAAGAATAACTCAGTTAGAGGCTGCTTTTCAAGTCTCATCCTCTCCAAGCCACAACAGGAACATATCTAGGCAGTGTGGGGGTGGCAGAGGCTGTTGGTGCCCTGGATTTTTCCTCCACATTCTTTGCCCAGAGTGAGGGTCTCTGTTTCTGACCATGATGAAAACTGAAGGCAAAGGGGAAAGGACTCTGAGAAGCGCTTCTCCACACAGAAATACTTATAAATCTGATTTCCATGCCATCAAGTGCTCCTTCGATGGGGTAAACATCCCTGAAAATGCTTCCAACAAAGTGGGCCCCCAACAGAAGCTGAACACAACCTCCAGTGGAGGGGGAAATGACCCACTTAGCCGCGGCAGAGCTGCCACCTACGGCAACAGAGTACACAAGATCAAAAACATGTTCCTGCAGATGGGGGGCTCCTCTGCCACACCACTGTGTGAAAGTAGCTCCCCCACTGAGGCCAAGATCATCAGCAGGGCAGTACCAACCGATCTTGTTACTTCTCCCAGCAGCCCATCTTTCCACAGTGTCCAAAAAAATAACCTCCTTAATACCAGCCCCTGCTGCAGCCCTCTGGACCCACTGCCTGTGTCTTCCACGGGTGACAAAATCATCCGCAGCAAAGATGAGGGAGATCTGGACAAAGCTGCCCTGGCAGAAAAGTTTTCTGAGACCAGGAAACTTTTTGAGAGGAACATAAAGCAGCGGAGCTCGGTGGACAGATATTCTCCCAGCAAATGTGAAAGAAGTGAAGATAAGACGAGACGTGGTTCAGCCTCTCCTGACTGCAGCAGTGTGGTGGATCATTTTAATTTCAATTTCAGTATAGATGTGATCCCTCATCTAGCCCTGGAAAGAGCTGAAAGTCAAGGCAATGATGAGCACAGGCAGCAGCATCTCAGTTGTGGCCCAAGATCCTCCTCCTTGAATGCAGGACCAATTTCTAGGAGGCTGGAAAGTTTTCTTGGTGACAGTGACACTGAAGAATCCAAAGAAATTTACAAAAGTGAGAGTGCCCCAAGTCAAGGGTATGTGCTCCCCTATAGCTGTGAGTCACCTGCTGCTGTTCAAGGATGCACAGAGGAGAGCCCATGCCCCAAAGAGCCCGTTTGTCTCAGTAGTAGCAGCAGGGATGAGCTGAGCAAGTCACCTGAAGAAGTGCATACAAGGGAGCAAGTGGCTCCTGGGAGGGGCCAGCCTGATGTGAACAACACATCTGATAAGGAGGCAAAGAGGTTAGCGGACAGTGCCCCCCAACAGGTCTCCCAGGTAGAGATGGTTCAGGCTGAACTGGTTGCGGTGCAAAAAGAAACCTCAGGGAATAAAGAAGATACCTTGAGGAAAGATAGTGTCTTTCATGGGGAACAACCACTCAGGCACCAAACTGGGGAAGAGAACAATCATTCATTTGGAGGACTGGAAGAGGTTACGGTATGCAGTGAGCCCAGTCAGAAAGAAATAAGAGAGGGGGTGTCTCTGAAGGAAGTTCTTATCACACAGGTTCCGGACAATCTAGAACAGGAGGGAGACATTGAAGAGGAGGAGCATATGGTGGAAAATCAGAGAGAGAAGTTCATTGCATTTTCTGTCAGTGCTTTTGGAATAGAGAATGCAGGTTTTGATGATGACAGGGATACAGAGTCTGAAAACCAGGGCCCTGAAGGTAAAGAAACATTGGAGGGGGAAGAGGACTATACCTATGACAGTGATTATGAGGAGTTTCCTGGGCTATCTGAAGAGGAAGATCCTGAGCCAGACAGAAGAGTCAAGTTTTCAACAGCCCCTATCAAGGTAAAGTATGTCATAATGATGTTTTGCTTTGTTTCTAAACATGTTCTTAGCCATACAGGAAGTGCATTTTGATTATGTGCCTTTCAGAACTTTAAAAATGGTGTTTATATTTCTTATTGTATTAGATTAAATTGCAAAATAAAGCAATATTGAATAGAGTTGTAAACGAGAATTACCACTTCTAACAGGTTTCAGAGTAGCAGCCGTGTTAGTCTGTATTCGCAGAAAGAAAAGGAGTGCTTGTGGCACCTTGGAAACGAACAAATTTATTTGAGCATAAGCTTTCGTGAGCTATGCTGTAGCTCACGAAAGCTTATGCTCACCTCTAACAGTTCATTACAAAATTCTTGAGGATTTCAACCCCCTCTCCACCTGAGTTATTACAGCTGTACTTTAAATGCAAGAGGTGTGGGTGATTATTCAGCATACTTTTCTCTATTAGATGATATTATTCAGGGGATAAGGATTTCATCTATGTTATAGTCACGATTTTTACCTTGTTAGGGCTTGCTTTCCCTCCTTTTGAACTGTGGGACCTAAAAAGGGTCTAGTCTATGGGGTCCTCCATGATAGGAATTACAGCATAATTTCCCAACGTGGCTAAGACATGGGTGTATGCTATCAACCTGTTAGATAAAACTGTTCTAATCATGTTGCCAAACCTATTCTGCTGCAGTAGATTGCAGGACAGTAGCATGGTTCAGGTACAGAGTTAGTACTTGGCTTGATCCTAGTTAAACTCTGGAACCGAACTGTGTTGTCTGTGAAGGAAAAATGATTTTTGTTTTTTATACTTGTCATTTGTGTTAAGTTGTATTTGGATGGAAATTAGAATTCAATTAAAATGCACAAAAAGAGCATTTTAAAATTATGCATTAGTTAAACAAACCTACCTTAAATGTGTTGGATATATAAAAAAATACCTTTATCAAAACCTGTTTTGCATTTAAACATTAATTATTAAACAGAGGGAGTATTATCTGAAGTTAGTGCATTGAACTGATTGTTTCTCATACACTCTGTGACTAAGGCCAGAAGGGACCACGAGATCATCTAGTCCGACGACCTGTGTATCACCCAGCACCCACACCCTAAGCTCAATAGCCAAAATTAGATCAAGGTTTTACAACTCACAGGAGACTAGTCTATTATGTGCCAAAGGCAGAGAATAGGAGGGGCTGAGGTGCACCAGTGCCTGAGACCATCGCAGTGGCAGGGGAGTGATGCAGTGTGGTACACCCAGAAAATCCTGGCAAGTAATGCACACCCATATGCTGCAGAGGAGGGCAAAAAATCAAAATGTCACTGCCAATCTAGCCTGGAGAAAAATTTCTTCCCGACCCCACCTATGGTGATCAGTTAGACCTTGAGCATGTGAGCAAGAACCAGCCAGCCAAGTACCTGAGAGAGAGAACATTTGGTGCCACCTGTGAGCCCTGGCCGTCTCCCTCCAATATCTTATTTTTAGCTGTGGCCATCCCTATGTCATGTCTGCTGCTCTTCCCCTCTTTTAGCTTTCTGGTGGTTGCAAGGAGAATAGCTTTACTGTTCCCCCCTCCCCCCGTCCAAAGCCTCAGTCTTATTCCATAGCCTCTGGCTTGTAGATATCTGATAAATTTGAAGCATTCCAAAATGCATACTCTGGATGTTTTGAAGGGAGACACATTCTCTCTCTGTTCTACAATCTCATCCTATTGCTTTGTGGTTGTGGGGAGAGGAGTGATGGGGAGGGTGTAGTCTTTGCTGCTTTACTGCTTCCCAGCCTCTTTTTTTGGGGAGGGGAAATAGCTTGAGTGCCTGGCTGTACTGTTGTTCAGAGTTTCTCAAACAACATTAGCATGAAACTGATCTTACTCTTATCACTTTTCACTGTGCTGTTCAGTTCCCTGCGCTCAACACTGAAACTAACAAAATTCTGAGCAGCAGAAGAGGCACTGTAGCTGTGTGAGGACTTAGGAAGCCAACATTGCATTAGTTTACGCTGAATTTAAGCTTGGAGGATTATCTTCTCAGCCAGGAGGGTTAGAGGTGTTTTTAAATAAAAGCATAGATTCTGCAGATGCTGTCAGGTAGTAGGAATCTTTCCCCTAGGTGAGTGGATTTTTCAAGCCCTGCTGCTTTTTGATGTCTGTGGAGATACACGGTATTGAGTGAGTGACTTGACTTTCCTCTGACATCGCAGAAGGTGGGTAGTATTGAGCGATTGCTCATCTGCTTTTCGGATGATGTTGAATACCACCTGTTTGTTCTATTATCTCTCCTGTTCAGAGTATTTGTGAAGTTATTAAGGAAGATCATGAGATGGTTTGAGTTGCAATGCCAGTATAATGATGACACTTAGTTCTACATTGCCTTATTGCACCTGCATGGAATAACATGTTTGGTTTTTTTCCTATTTTTGATCAAGTTGGGATATGAATAGGAGCTACTGAACCTGGACAGTAGAGAGGTGGAAACAGATTCTGGTGATGGAAGTGGTAGTAGTAAAGGGCAGCCCTTATAGGACTCTTTGGAAGCAGTGTCTGTATGTCTTTTCAGGGGTTCACGGTTCTGAGTCCTGCTGCAATCCTGGAGAGACTGAGGATTCCAAAAGATAACAGCAGTAGCTAAGAGTATTCTTTCATCTTTGTTTGACAAGGAGGATGTGGTATTTTCTGAGGGATAACTTGAGTGAGTTTGAGTTTCTTGTGTGGCCTTTGGTTTTTTTCCTCTTGGTGTTCTGAGTTAGTCAGTTTATATAATTTTATTTTTACAACTAAACTACAGTTCTTATGTGATGAGTGCATTTTTAAACTTAAAAGATGTATAAAATCTAATTGTTGCAGAATTCATAGGTGGTATACTCATTTTTTTGGTATCATTGATTTAGAAAATTATTAATAATCAAAGTTCTTAATGTTTATATCTAGAAACAGACTAAAAGTGAGCAAAATTCAGGATTGAGTATTCAAAGTTATGAATACTAACTTAAGTTAACTTAGTCTTTTTCTTAAAAATATTTAGGTTAACTTTCTTGAACTATATGAATAGCTGTGAATTAATACAGAATATATTTTATCACCTAACCTGTGTTACATTGAAGACATCTAAATTATTTTGCAGCATGGGATTCATTTTTCTGAATGTGATAAACTGCAATTAAAATGTATGTTTGTTTACGTAAGGCTTTCTTTTATTTTAGAAGTTTCCATACCTACTTTTTAAAATCCTGTTTTGGTCCTAACCATATCAGAGGACCTTCTCTTCCAGTGGGATCTTAACTTAACAGGATGGAAAAAAATACTTTAATCTGACACTTGCTGTGTCAACACTTCAGCATTTGTTGTTTGAAGCCTGAGAGGTTTCATTTTTTGGCAGTGGAATGTCCATTCTTCTCACAAATGCATTGACTTCTGTCCTCTTTGTACCTCCTCATATGATCCTTTTGGACAACCTTAGACTTGATCCTGGATTTTGGTAAAGCCACTAAAGCAGTGTGCCAGGGAGGAGGGCTGGAGTTGCTGGTTGAAGGGGCTGACCTGAGGAAGCTTACCTGCAGTGAGTCTCTCTGCTTTGCTTCCTACTAGCACAAACCGTATTTCCCAGTCATCCTCCTTGGTATGAGCAGTCTCTTCCTGCTGCTTTCTCTTCCTCAGCCCTGGAAGCAGCAGTGGATGATAGTATGTGCTTTCATCAGATGCTTGGGACTTTTGGCACAAAGCTGAACCCAGAGTCAATGCTACAGTGGCTGCTGACAGTAGGTGGGATGAGAGCTTGCTGCCTTGTCCGGGAAAAGGTGTACATCCATTGAAACAGCCATAGAGGAGCATAACATAGTGGGGCAAAAGCCAATTTTAAGTAGAAGTGTCAAGAATTGGGTTGGCGTGGAATCTGGGTTTTGTACTTAGGAGGTGGCACTGATCTGATCAGTCCTAAAAGTGCCTTTTCCTCAATGTTTCAGTGTGGTAACTTAGAGTGTGTCTACACATACAGCACTGCAGCGGCACAGCTGCATTGATTCAGCTGCGGTGCATCTGGTGAAGGCGCTCTGTGCTGATGGGAGAGAGCTCTCCTGTGGGCATAAGAAAACCAACTCTTCAAGCGGCAGAAGCTATGTCAGCGGGAGATGCTGTCCCACTGACATAGCACTGTCTAGAATGACATAAGTTGGGGTAACTTATGTTTCTTATAAAAACAACAAGGAGTCCGGTGGCACCTTAAAGACTAACAGACTTATTTGGGCATAAGCTTTTGTGGATTAAAAAAAACTTCTTCAGATGCATCATGATGCATCATTGTGTTGCTTATGTGGTTTATTCACACATGTGAGCGACACAAATTCTGCCAACATAAACTGTAGTGTAGACATAACCTAAGGATTAATGTGCTTATTCAAAGGTTTAACTACATTAAAAAGGTAACTTAAGTGTAAATTATGAAAGTAGCCATGTGGGAAAGGAAACTTATTTTTTTTAGTGTGGGGAGGAAATTAAGTATTTACCTAGATTATGCTGCTGCTTTAATGAGGTGAGACTAAAAAAAGAAGTAGCTGTATGTCATAAGGAACAAACTTTGATGGTATACTTGTAAAACTAGGTATTATGGTGGATTAATTAATATTTCAAGACCCCTTGGACAAGTGTAAAATTTTCTTCAGAGTAGGGAAGACAAGACAATAAGAAGCTAAAGGTGATGTTGAGACTCCATGTAATCTGTAACTAATTTCATTTAGCTGAGAATCCTTGTAAGAATTTTTGTTTCTTTACAATATTGCTGAGCAGTAAGGTTTTTATGATTGTTGTCACAGGGGCTAACACTGTAGACAGCTTGGCTTCATTCATGCTGGGGAAAATGGGAGGCTGTGGCAGTATCTGCCTAGGTCAGCCTGTGGCCTCAATCACATTAAGAATGATGGCAGATGGTGGCCATTTTGGGAAGGTCATCTTAACTAAGGGTAGCCCGTGGCTTCCACCGTGGTTTTTGTCTGTTTCCCTTTATGATTTTTTTCAATCCACTTGAGTTTGTTGTAGACTGTGGAATCTCTTGTGCAACACTTATGGTTCTGTTGGGTGGATTTGAAATAACTTAACTTCAAGGGTAAACATTCCAACCACTGACAATTATAGAGAAATATGGCAATTTTCCATCTTTGTTTCCTTAAAAAATGCATATATGGAAGCTTTGGGTTCACTAACCATCTTGACATTCATAGAACAATTATTGTTAGGGGGCTCTGCTACTGTATTTCAATTGATGATATTTGGGTTTAGAAGGCATCCAAAATATAGGATTGCAGTTCTCAAGCTTAAGAACTAGAAAGATTTCTTCTGCATCTGTGTATATGTCCTATGACCAAATTGTCATCTTAAAGCAGGGTTATATGATGAAAAGCCATGCTGTTCTTAAAACAAAGCAAAACAAAAAAAAGCATGTTGAGTCCATTCTAACTGCAGCCCTACAAAACACAACCAGGGTTCTGATCATAACTGCATTTTAATAATGTCTTGAACATTATGAAATTGTAAATATTCTGAATTTGGCTGTATAAAGCCATTAATGCTTTTCAGTTGCATAGAAGTGAAGACTGAAGGTTGGAGTTTCCCCTGAGGTTTGTGTACACTAGATAAAAACAGACATGTTTATACTTCATGTACATGCTTCTTGTTAATGTTTGTGCTCTTGAAAAACTGATCAGTAAGTTGCTTAGCTATTATGGCTGCTGTTCTAGAGAATTAGTGTCTAATCTGTGGCACATAAGCCACTTTTGGCTCTTCAGGGCAACTGTTAGTCCTCGGGGAATTCTACGCCACTGCGCAATGCAGAATTTGCACAGAAATTAATATTATGTGCAGCATTTCCTTCCCTTTCCTCTCCCACCTCCCCAAATGGGCTTCAGAGCCACTGGCTGTCACCAGGGGGCACTGGACCCACAGAGCTTAGCTCTCAAGTAGAAGAGACTGTGGGTGGCAGGGGGGAAGGGAGCTGGAGGGTTCCCAGCAGCTGTAGTTCCCAGCACACCCTGAAGGAAGGAGCAAGTTTACAGGAAAGTCCGGGACCTAGCATCAGGCTGTTTCCCCTTTGTCGATCACTGGCTCTCGTGAAGGTGGCAGGGGAGGGTGCGAGTGTCTGGCCTGGGGAGGCCCCACAGCTGGACGGGAGGGGGAAGCGTGTGAGTGTCTGGACTGGGGGGCGCCCCACGGCTGGGCTCTGGGGAGTAGGGGACATGTGCGAGTGTCTGGGCTGGGGGGTTCCCTGCAGCTGGGCTCTGGGGAAGGGGGTGCGTGCGAGTGTCATGTGGCTGGGCTCTGGGGAGAAGGGTTGTGGGTGTCTGGGCTATGGGAGATAAGGGGCACATACGAGTGGCTGGGTTGGGGGGGCATGCCCCATGGCTGGGCTCTGGTGGGTAGGGGGCAGAAAAACAGGAACTGGGTTGTCTTAGTGGTTTCCTTAACTCTACTCCTGGAGGAATGTTTTTGTTTCTGTTAGACATAGTTGCTGATAGGTATTTTGAAATAAATTCCCAAAATGATTGAAATGGGCATGATTATAAAGTGTTATTTTGACAAATAAAATTTGCAGATTTTTTAAATTTTTGGCACAGAATTCCTCCAAGAGTAAGCTGTGGTAAGAAGAAAATCTTATATTTGATTATTAATTGAAAGTTACCTGAGCCACGACCGAATTAAAAAATGGAACCATTTAAACTAGCCATATAATTATGGTACACTGCCTTCCCTGTAATCCCCAAAGTAGCACTGATGGAGCTGGGAGTTCCCTGAGCCTTCCTGCTGCCCATCAGCTCCTGTGCTAGACATCTTCTGAATTGCAGGAAGGGAGGAGCAAGTATCTCTGGTTGCTCCTTTGTTAACTTCCCTTCTGGGATGTGGGAGTCCAAGGAAGAACAGGATACTTACTTTGACTGACTGATTCTTCCTGAGCCTCAGGGAGCACTGTACAACAGCTGATGAGAGGGTAGAAAGAGAAGATGAGAATCAGCAACTAGTTCTAGTTCACTACTTCCTCACTCCTCAGGCCAAGCCTGCTACGATTTATTTTTCCTTTTTCTATCCCGTTCTTCTTTACTGCTTCTGGCCAGTCATTTTAGTACCTTTTTCCCTACCTGGATGATCTAGCTAGACGGATCCCAGAATCCACACTGGTGGAAACAAACACATAGGAAAAACAAGTTTAAGTCACTATTTTTTTGTCTTTGGACCAATATTGATGTAATCTACTTTTGGACTATCGGCGTAGAAGTGGCTAGAACTTGGCAATGCAGTATAGGCTTGTCAGGATTAGATTTAAGTCAGTAGATGTTCGTAAACGTTGATTTCAGCTGACGCACTGAAATCAATGAAAAAATCCATCCGTAACCATGAGAACAGCTTCCCCAACACACCTTGCGCCTGCAGCGATTGGGTGTCCCTAGTCCTGTGCAGGGAGCTCTCTGCAACCTCTGTCACTGGAGTGAGAGAGCGAGGCCGGTAACACCCAATCCTTGCAGGCACAAAGTGTGGAGAAGACGGCGCTCTTGGCAAGCAGAGGAGAGACCCCCAGACCAGGATTTGGAGGAGGAGCCCTCAGCTACAGGGGATGCCACTCTGCTGCTGAACGGCTCCATCCCCAGGCAGGAGCCATTCAGCAGCAGGGTGGCCTCTGCTGCAGCTGGAGGCTTGTTGTCCTCTTGGTGGTCCTGGCTGGAGTTCTCTGCTCTGCCTCACCAAGACCGTAGCCTCCCCCACACCTTGTGCCTGCAAGGATTGTGTGTTACCAGCCCCATAGCCATGCAGGGGGCCCTCTGCAGCTCCACTGTCGTAGCCTTACTCACTCACCAGCCAGGAGTGTGGTAGCCCTCCCCGGGCAGGAACTGTTTCAGCAGCGGGGTGGCCTCCCTTGCTGCCAGGGACTTATCCTCCTCATAACCTTATACCTTGATTTTTTTTTCCAGCATAAAACTATATATTTAAGCATGAACGTTTTCATTTATTGTAAATAAAAACCACTGTCAATATAGTATTTATTTCTTCTCCTTTCTGGTCTGCCATCTTAGTCCTGGTTATTCATTAGTGTTTATTATTACTCCTTTATTTTTAACAAACATTCAGCTCCAGTGATTACTAAATATAGTAATGTATGTAACATGGTATTTCCTTTTTCTGGGAGACTGTTTGGATCTCTTGCAACTGCATCTGTTCGTAGCACAAAGTGATTGGCAGATTATGCTCTATTTTTTTTTATAGTCATCTTATAAAGGCTCTGTAACAGTGTTCCCTAGTTATCTAAGAGGAGAGAAGTATGCCTCAGTGAATTCTGGTGCATATTTGTTTCATGTCCAAGTAAAAAGGTGCTGAAGTATTTGGCTTGACGCTTCTAAATATTATCCCCTCTGAAACCTATCCTATATATGTGATTTGAAAATGAAATCCTGCAACCTCTTTATTATTGCTCAGGTAAGTTGAGTGTGTAGGACAGTGAAATAGTTAGGTTGGCTTTCTTTTTGATACTCATGTTTGAGTCAAAACTGCACTAAAATAAGATCTCTTATCTTTCTAAGGTTTTCAGTACTTACTCAAATGAAGATTATGATAGACGTAATGAAGAGGTTGACCCTGTGGCAGCATCAGCAGAGTATGAACTAGAGAAGAGGGTGGAAAAAATGGAAGTGTTTCCTGTGGAAATTGAAAAAGGTGCAAGTTAAATGTCAAATAATTGCTTGTGAAAATGATTTTTCTTATATAGGCTGAAGCCATTTGAAGGTGTATTTCTATTATGTTTAGGCCTTGATCCTTGAAAGACTTATGCACATGCTTTACTTTACATCAGAATAATTTCACTGAATTCAGTATTTATTGTAAATTGTTGTAGCTCAGTTACAGTCCAGTTGAGGTATGACAATTTACACTAGCCTGAGGATCTGGCCCATAATGCATAAAGTACGTAAGTCTTCGTAAAATGGGAACCATTAGTAGCTCAAACCCCTAAAACTTCAGAATTCAGTCTGAAGTTATCAGATACTACAGTGTGGGGGCCTCCTAAGTCGGGTGCCAAGATAGAATAGTAATATTAAACTCTTTCCACAACACACAGAGACTTTCATAATGGAGATGTAAAGTTTTTGCTGTTCTGGATCATTTTAATTAAGTTTGATTTTGTATTAGTCTGTTGGGTTGTAATCTTACTGAAAACAGCCAGTCTGAATTATCTTTATGTTGCAAATATTACTAAGGGGGAGACACAGCAAGCCAGTGAGCATGTTAGATGAAGACAAGGAATAGCACATGTGCGTTTTCATTGGTGACTATAATAATTTATGAAAACTACCTTTTAAAATGTATTGTGGCTAATGTTAGAATTTTTGAGTCCCATAGGTGACAGTGGCCTAGGCATTAGTATTATTGGAATGGGTGTTGGTGCAGATCAGGGACTGGAAAAACTGGGAATTTTTGTAAAAACAATAACTGAAGGTGGAGCTGCTCAAAGAGATGGTCGGTGAGTTTTCATTCAAGTTGCTCATACTATTTTGCTAGCTAACAGATTTTGCAAAAATGATTTACAGTCAAGGACTCTTCAGTAAAGTATATATATAAAATGTAATATAGTAATTCTCTTTTTAGATGTACAGCATATGAATTATAGAAACCTGGAATGCAAAAAACTGACGTATTATGCTCTCAATATTATGAGATTTAATCATATAACTGCAATTTTCATTTAATTTAACTTCTCAAATCTTATTATAAATTATTCTAATCCCAAAGTACATAATACAGTACAGAATATTTTAATATCTGACATCTCCGATTTCTTGATCTTCCATCGTTTTGGTAGTCAGTTCAGCATGAAAAAGCCTTAGTAGACATATCAAGTTAAATATCAAAACTCTGAACATGTTATACCTGTTAGCTAGTATAAATCAGCAGAGTGGTTTTGACTTCAGTGGCATTAGACTGATTTACATTAGCTGCAAATCTCACCCTTTATCTTCCATCTTGTACACAATTACTCTAAGAGAAAGAGAAATAAATTGTTTCAGGCATAGGCCAGTCATTGATTATCTGATTAGGAAGAACCTTCCCTTATGGTGAGATTGTTCAAACAAGGTTTCTTACACCTTCTTTTTTAGGCATCTGCTGTAGACGGCTGACAGAGCATAATAGACTAGATAGACCATTGGTTTGATCCAGTTTGCTAATTCCTGTGTCTAATGTTGCAAAAGTTAATATTTGATTAACTTAATTTAGGACTTTTTTCAAGTCATGTGACTTAAACTGTGAAGGTATCAGTAAACATACCTATGAAGTCTACTCCAAAATAAGCAAAACTAAATCTAGATTTCTCTGTTCAACAAGATAGTGGTAGGCTTTAGGGAAGGGCATTTGCAGGGCATTTCTCCACCTATGCCACATACTTTACTGGCAATGCCTGTGGAAAAAGGTGGCCATTTATTTTTCTTGGCTTACCCACCCCTGCATGGTGACACCTTCCAACTAATGCATGGATCTAGAAACTTGTAGTATGGTACTTCTTGAAAAGACTATAATTTAATATGCTTGTGATACAGTTATCTCTTCCGAGGTAGGAATATTTTATTTATGAATTCATGTGACTATATGATTGTTTCAACTTTCTCTTCTGCTTTTAAATAACTATATATCTCAGATCCACAAGCAATTATCACCTTTACAAGGCACAAGTTAGGTTTGCCTACAGCGGCAATGAAAACACTTGCAGTATATGCATGTACAAAACATTCCCACAAGAATAATGTTGACAACCCAAAATTTCAGTAAGAATGTAAATTGCTGAAAATATCAAGGCAAATATAAAACAAATTAAAATAGATTAACTTCATAGGAGTCAAGGGACAAGAGATCAATTTTTTAGCTGTTAACCTGCTGGGGCTCAACAAATTGTCAAATTAAATACTGCGGAATTTAAAGGGATATTTATCACATAGAATTAATCATTTCAATTTATGTTGTGCAAATAATTTGTTAAACCAAAATCTTTTTGTCAGCTTTATTGCTAAATTTTGAATGATTTGTCTTGCAGAATCCAAGTAAATGATCAGATTGTTGAGGTTGATGGTATAAGTTTAGTAGGAGTAACTCAGCTTTTTGCAGCCACTGTGCTAAAAAACACCAAAGGCAGTGTGAGGTATGTGTTTCTTTATATATATATATATATATATATGTATACATATTTTATAATTAAAAAATACTTAGGAATAAATTGTTCATTAACAGAGAGATGAAGGGAAAGAAGCAGAAAATTGTGTAAAATGTTTTTGTATAAATTTAACATAAGTGGTTACCAAAGATAAGTGACAGGCTACCATATATTAAACATACACTTGCCCTGTACTACCTTTTAATTTGTTTGTTTTTTTCTCTTATAGGTTTCTAATTGGAAGAGAGAAACCTGGGACTCAGAGTGAAGTAGCTCGTCTTATCAGTGAGACGTTAGAGCAAGAGAGATGCCTATATGAGCAGCACTATGCCCATGATGATACAGAACAGGTATAACTACCAATAAAATAGCTATATAGTATATAAAGCAATTCTGTATTTTTAACCATGACTTGCAAATATTTTACAAAAAATGGACTAAGTGTTTTTGAACCAGACAACTAAGGGATAAAGGTGGAAAGGTGCAACTTGATTAAAAATGATAATAGTAATGTATAAACTTTGTAATATCACTCCATATAATAATGCCACTTAATACACTCCCAACAGGCCTCAGGTTGGTATCCCATCTTAGCAGGACACAGTCTTCTGGGAGAAAACTTCAAGGGAACCTGAAGAGAGGAAGTTAATTTTAAAAATCAACTGTCATTTGGGATAGCTGTTTCCTTCTTACCCGTTCTGTTTGGGGAATTTTTATATAAAATGTTTGCAGATTACTTTAACAGTACATTATAAGTATAAGTTGCTCAACCAACAAGGGAAAGAGGACAATTGCTAGTCAACAGAAGTGATGTAATTGTGATTTTGGGTTATTTGAAGACTGTATGTTTAAGAAAATAGATTTTTGCCATTAAAGAAAGGTTTGTCCTTTACTTCAGTAAAGTAATGTTTTTATATCTTGTTAGGATGATGATTATGATGATGATGATGAAGACGCTTTTGAGTCACATTTACATGGAAAGTCTGTGGAAGTCTTTTATCTTCCTGAAAATGAAGATCTGAATTTGCCACTGGATATGGATTCAGCACAGTTTCTTCTTAAATTTAAAGAGGTACAATAACATTGCCTAAGTTTTTTACAAATCTTATGTGTGTACTGAAGAGCATCTGGGTCTTCTAAAGTTGGTATAAATCTCCTTTGTGTCCTGTCTCCTCATATTCTTCTTCTTCCTCTGACGAAAAAGGCCTCTTGCAAATGACCTTTTAAATTTGGCGATTTTGTCAAAATTGATGTACATAAAATTGAAAATAAATGTTTTCAGAAGCTTAAAAAAAAGCTGCCAGAATATTGGATCAAAAGACATTGACTATCAGAAATTATAGGGCTTTGTTTATTCTGCCTTCCCAGTGTACCATGGTCCCAGCTTCAGCTGATCAAAGTAAAAATAAATCTCATATAAATGTATCAACTTTTCTACTTAACTCAAACTAATACATATATTCACATATTCCAGACATAGGAGTAACCGTCTTCTTTGGCTTGATTTTTCTGTCTACCCCATCAGTGTAGTGTGGAGTTCTTGAAAGGGTATATGAGGCAAAGCTAGGAATATTATTCCCATACACTAAACAAAAATTGAGGGTATCTGAACTATAGCCCTTTCCCATAGCCTGGTTTACATGCTGTTTTGTAAACAAGTATGTGTGAAGTTGATTTTTGCAGACTGCTTTTTGGGCAAAAATATGCCCTGCATAAGAGCTGTGCCACCCCATGGTGACAGTGGTGGATGCTTCTCCCTACATGCCTCAGATTCTTTCTAATGAGGATTGGACTCATTAGAGTCTTTGTGAAGCTGATTTTCTTGGTGGTACTGAGGGATTTTGGATTCCAGACTGAAGACCACTTCCAATTTTATAGGTTTGGGAATCATGGTGCGAATCTGGTAGACCATAATGGGACATGCATGCATAAATACTTTGTACACTTGGGGATATGATGGGAAATATCTCTAGGTGGAAATCCATTCTCTATTGATGATGAATCTAAATCAGGTGTTCAGACTCATAATTTCACTTGTTTCAACATACTTTTGGTATTCTGTGTCTCTTAGACATCTGTTTCTTCTAAGTATAAGGTAAGATTTAAGATCTGAGAGGTTGTCTTCAACAAATTTGCTATTTCCCTTATGTATGCATACTTAATAGCAGATTTCTCAAGACATACTGTTGTAATTGCCTTCAATGACTTAAATGAAGCCTTTATGTACATAACTTAAATGACTTGACTTAAGTGAAAAGAAAAGGAGTACTAGTGGCACCTTAGAGACTAACCAATGTATTTGAGCATAAGCTTTCGTGAGCTACAGCTCACTTCATCGGATGCATTCAGTGGAAATTTCCACTGAATGCATCCGATGAAGTGAGCTGTAGCTCACGAAAGCTTATGCTCAAATACATTGGTTAGTCTCTAAGGTGCCACTAGTACTCCTTTTCTTTTTACGAATACAGACTAACACGGCTGCTACTCTGAAACTTGACTTAAGTGAAGCCTTTATGTACCCCTGTAATCTACTGAAGTCTCTTGATACCAAAGTCTTGCTCCTTAAACATACGGCTTAATATAAAAATACTTCATAATGATATTCTTTATGAACTTAAATAAAAAGACCCAGAACTACTGTATTTTTCACTTGACTGTGTTTACTATTTGCCCGTTACAAAGCATTACTAACTTTCAGTATTTTTGGCATGTTCACTTCATTTCAAACATGATTTTAGTTTGCTTGCTTTTCTTAGCTATTTCCCATAAATTAATTTGTGAGTTTTTTCAAATACAGGTGGTCATGATTTGATTTTTTTTTATAGCAAATATGCACATCATAAGACGTATAAACCTTTTGTTCTTAAACTGGGAGCTTAATTTTGTAAAAACATAAGAACCTGGTTCTCCTCTTTAACGTTAGTGAAAATCATGAGTAACTTTATTGAGCAAGTGAATAGATTTACACTAGTGTAAAACTGGCTTAAGTGAGAAGGGAATCAGGCCTTAAATATTTAGTAACAAACTTGCAATAATCTTTCAAATATCTTTCTGTATATTTCTTAACAAAACTATTACATTTCATTCTAGCTACAATTAAAGCATGCAGTAACAACAGCTGAAGTTAACCAGCTAAAAGAGAGAGTAAGTTACTTCTTTTAAAGTTTTGCAATGTTTAATGTTCACATTGTTCATGTTAGGATTAATGTTTAGAGGCAAAAAAGTTGGAAACCAAATGAAGGGAAGTAGATGTCTATTTTAAGGCTAGGGCACCATGTACTTTGGGCACACTTGACACAAATTCGTAAACCTAAATTCTGGGTTACACAAATACTGAATTCTGTGACAGATTGAAGAAATTCTATAGTAGAATAAAATGCTTGAATAATATTGTTTAAAGTAGAATTTATTGAATTGAATAGTTCAATGGAGAGAAGCTTCCTCAGTTCAGTATTGGTGTTTCATAAAAATTAGGTGCCTTTGTGTAGAAATTAGAGAGCAGTGGATGTATTTTCCACTTGGGGCCAGTGGTCACTTGTAGGAAGGAGATTTTGGAGAGTTATAGGAAGGGGAACTGGTGTGGAGATTCCCCCCTCTCCCCCCCCCTCCCGCCCTGATGCAAATACACAAACTTCTTGGATGAGAGGGCACACCACATAACTTCTTTTGGGCTGAGGGCTAGCTCAGCATTCTTATAGTTTCTGGTTGCTCTGGGAAAGAGAAGTTTTGTCTCATCTTTTCCATGTTACAGGAGGTGGTGACAGGGAGCTGCGAGCAGCCCTTTTCTTATGTATAGAAATATCGGTCTTAGGGTGTGGAGAAAGTACACCAGCGTCTCTCTACCTCATTCTACTCAGTGAGCCAGGTTACAACCAGTTCTGGTGAATTTTGGCCATTTACTACTGTCTCCAGAAGGGCATTCATCAGCCAGTTAGTGGTGAGAAGGGCATTCATCAGCATCCTGTGCACATGACAATGGTGTATGCTGCATGTCTTTCAGCCTCGCCACAGAAAACAAGACAACTGGGCCATGGCCATGTGTGGAGATACACTACTAAGCATGCACATATTTGGAACTATAGAACATTTCTTTATTAACTTGTTAAATTTACATTCCAACATGACAGAAAGGAAATCAAGAGGAGAATTATTTTTAAACCAAAAAGACAATACTTCTCGCTTAAACGTTCGATGGAACGCTAAAATGCTGCTACTACTAAAATTAAACAGGAAACTTTAATAGAAACATAAATCTAGGTCCCAGTCCTGCTGTTGGCCTCGTGTTGTTGGGCTTTGAGAAGTGTAGGGATTCCACGCATGATGACCTATTTGCAGGATCGGGGCCTTAGTGCCTTGCTAGGGAATCTGATAACGAGTAGGAAAATACTGAGGCAGGGGAAGGGGGAAAACATATTGAGCAGTAGTGTCTGTACCTTCTGTAGATCAAGGGTTCTCAACTTTTTTCTCTCTGAGGCCCTCCCCCAACATGCTATAAAAGCTCCACGTCCCAGCTTTGCCACAACTACTAGGGTCTTTTTGCATGTATGGTAGATTAAAAAACAGGGCTGGCATTAGAGGGTAGCAAGCAGGGCAATTGCCCTTGGCCTCAAGCGGTTGGGCTTTGGCTTTCTGCCATGAGCCCCAGCGAGGCTAACTCTGGCCTGGCTCTTTGGCTTATTTTGGCATACCTTCTGAAACCTGCTTGTGGCCCCTGGACTCCTGGTTGAGAACTGGTGCTTTAGATAAAAGCTCTTGGGTACTATATTTTGTTGACCTCCTAGGGCTAGAGGTTGATTCAATACCTTTTTCCTTGCATGTTTGCTAGCAACTTTCCAGAATGACTTGCTTTCCTTTTGGGAATTAAACAGTTCAAAAAACTCCCATTGACTTCAAAGCGGAAATATGATGTTATCAGGTGCATGGTCTAAGATCAGAATTGAAAAGCAATTAGTAAATTACAAGTTGGCTTATTCTACTGTTTTAGGTAGACCTTCCTCAGAAAAGCTAACAGAGAATTAGATATCCAGCAAGGTTAATATAAACTGAAAATCAGGGTTCTTTTAATTTTGGTATCTGTTTGGCAAGAAGGTACACTACTAAGGAAATAGGCTAGACCAGCTGCCTGGTGTGTTTTTTTTCCACTTTTGTACCGTGTGGGAGATTCTTGACTTTGATTTGTAAAACTCACACAGCATGGAAAGAGTTGGAAGTATTGAAATGATATCTATATAAAGAGACTTAAAGCATTTTAAGTACTACTGTATGAAAAGGTTGTATACCTATTAAAGGTCTTGCTTTGAATACTGCTGAGATTGGTTTAGTAAGTTAGTAGCTATTATCCACTTACACTTGTTTAAGCAGCTGTTTTGATTTTTAACTTTTATCTTAAGGTATCGTTCTTAAGTGTTCTGAATGTTTTCCTTTCAAGTTAAAAACTACTGAAGCTGAAAAAGTTGAATGGGAGTCAAGTAAATCCCAGCTTCAGCAAACTTTAGAAGAGAGCAAAGAAAAAATTAAGAAGTTGGAGACCTATTGGTTAGAGGCACAAAGTTTATGCAAGACCGTAAATGAACATCTTAAAGAAACTCAGGAACAGTATGATGCTCTGGAGAAGAAATACAACAAGGCCAAGAAATTACTTAAAGATTATCAACAGAAGTAAGTACACTAAAGTGAAATAATTTCATAAAAAGATTTTAAAAAACTGGTCTTTTTCTTGGTTCCATATTCCTGACATTATAGGCAGAGCTAGTAGCAACACTTCTAGTTAAGGTTGCCTAGTACTTTCCATTATAAGATCCTGTTTCCAGTTGCTTGTAATTCTTCCAAACTTTAACCATTCAGGCTGAATCTCTCCACGCCACTAGTCTGCCAAAGGCTGATTTTTGCGGGGGGGTGGGTTCAGCAAAATGGTTCAGCTGTTTCTGCAAATGCTGGTAGGAAAAATTACATTGTCAAAACAATGTTAAAAATTCTAACAGCAGTTTAGTTGTGTGACATACCATGGTACAATCCAGACTGAATAGCTGTGTCACCTCTGTCCTCTAACCTGGGATACCTTTAAAATGCTTTGCTGTAGCCTCCAGCTTAAATTGCTCATAAACAGCTTTCAGCATGCAAGTCACTCCCAGCTATGTCTGTGTGTGTGCTGCAGCCGCACTTTGGCTCTTATCAGCTCTTATCAGCCTTGGTTACCTCACCACCCTGCTGGGTGACCCCAACACACCCCCATTCTTGGATTCCTCTTCTCTCTCCCCCTCCTCCAGCTGGATATGCGTGTCCTGTACTCCTGGACAATGCAAGTTTATATAAAGTCTGTTATTTCTTGAATAGAAATAATCGCACAACTTGCCAACCCAAATGGAGTTTCCCAGATACTTCAATTTAAACACACTGGATTAGATAAAACAGGTTTTATTAACTAAAAAAAGAGATTTTAAGTGAGTACAAGTAATGGGGCTAAAAGGTCAGAAATGCTTACAAGAAAAATAAAGATAGGCACCATTTGTGTTTTATCTTAAACTGTGTTAAATTCAAAGCAAAGTTTTCTCACTGCATGCTCTCAGCAGTCTTTAGACAAAACTTCTTAGGTCAGGACCCCTTCTCCCAGAATCCAATGAATGCTTCCTTTGTTGCTTCAGGTGGTGTGAATGCCATGGGCAGTGAGGGAGAGAGCGGTGTCTTGGGATGTTTGCCCTTCCTTTTATAGTTTCAGTACCTCTTTTGAAAAACATTTCCAGCTGGGTATCAGGAAACAAAAAAGTCTGTGTAGAAGGATGTTCCCTGCTCCTTTTTTCTGATCTGTTGGAGCTTCCTTTCCCTCCCCTTCCTGCTTGATGACTCTGTTTACTGCTTAAATGCAAATTAAGCATAGCACACATTCATTTATTTAGGATGGACCTGCTTTGCCAACTTCTGTTTGGGTAGAGCTGTGTTTTGGAACATGTATTAATAACGTACAGGGAAATCTTAACTTCACATACAATGTTTCCCCACATGTTTTATTAGACATGATTGTCCAGCAAATTATCAATTTTCAGATAATACCTTACAGGCATATTTGTACAAAGATTATAACAGTAGTGTGTTGGGTGTGGACATGTGTACATTCACAAGAGAAAGTGTAGACCCTCCATGTTTTGGAAGACAGACTTGAAATTAGCATGAAGGTTTTCTTGTGTTCAGAGAGGAGCTTCTTGTTATCCTGTGAAAATCCATCCAGAATTGGTCAACTTAAAAGTTTCTGAAAATTGCTGTTCACATATACTCTATAGAGATTTGTTTATAAGATGGAAGCAAAATTTTCCAAACATTCTGTGTGCACTGAGTATGTTGCAGCCCAGGGCTGCAGTGTCTGAGCAAGACTTTCCTTCAGTTGTTACCTCTGGTTGCTGTGATGTCAGGCATTGGATCTGAAAGTAGGGAGATTGTCTGTCTGTCTTTCTGTCTCTCGTTCTTGCAGTGTTCTCCCTGCTGGTGTCCCAGCAGCATGGAGGAGAAAACAGCAACAGCCTGACTCAAATGCAGAAGAGAAATAAGCAGGAAGGGGGAGAAGACTCATATTGTGAGTGGGGGATGGGTCAGGCTGTGTACTGGCAGTGGCATACAGAGACATGCTGGGGAGATAAGAACTGGGGAAACAGGAGCAGTGCCAGAAGGGGACATACTGGAGGGGACAGGGCTGATGGGTCTGTAACCAATAGACATACTTGCTTATAGAACCCAGGATTCCTAAGCCCCAGCATTCATATGCTGTCTAGCAAATAGTTGTGAGACTTGCAGGCAAAGTGTGTCTTATCCTTTGCTAATGGCTGGTCCATGTGGATGATAACTTACTACTGCTACCAATTACTATGTTACTTCAAAAAGAAAAGGAGTACTTGTGGCACCTTAGAGACTAACAAATTTATTTGAGCATAAGCTTTCGTGAGCTACAGCTCACTTCATTGGATGCATCCAAATGCGTGCAAAGCTTATGCTCAGATGAATTTGTTAGTCTCTAAGGTGTCACAAGTACTCCTTTTCTTTTTGAGATTACAGACTAACGCAGCTGCTACTCTGAAACCTATGTTACTTCAAGTGGTAGAAGGCTATTGTGTGGCTCTAAAGTTTCAACCTGCGCTAGTATTATTGTATCGCCTAGGAGCAACAGTCATGAACCAGGACTCTATTGTGCTAGGGCAGGGGTGGCCAGCCTGTGGCTCCGGAGCTGCATGCAGCTCTTCATAAGTTAACATGCGGCTCCTTGCATGGGCACTGACTCTGGGGCTGGAGCGATAGATGCTAACTTTCCAATGTGCTGGAGAGTGCTCGGTGCTCAGCGCCCTGCTCTGCCCCAGGCCCTGTGCACCATGTAACGGCTGATCGCGGTGGGCGGGAGGTGTGGGGAGGGAGCGGGAGGCACTGATTGGTGGGGCTGCTGGCAGGCAGGAGGCGGTGCAGGTTGGAGTGGGGGGAGCCAATGGAGGGCTGCTGACATATTAGTGTGGCTCTTTGGCAATGTACATTGGTAAATTCTGGCTCCTTCTCAGGCTCAGGTTGGCCGCCCCTGTGCTAGGGATAAACACAAACCAAAAAGACAGTCCCTGCCTCCAGATTGCTTATAATGACCCATGTGGGGATAAATATAATTCCACAGGATGGAATTTATTTTTTCAATTCACTTGTTTAAAAACTTAGGAAATTGGATGGCAAATCCTAAATTAAAAGAATGTTAAGTTTATAAAGTGAAATACTCAAAACTTAGGAAATACCAGAGTTAAGACTGTCTGTGCAACTTTTAATTCAACCCTTTGTGCATATGCATTATGATAGTGTTTAATTGCATGATCCATATGGTTTCCCTCAATACTCCTGCCTCATTCAGAGAATTGATGGGGGCACACAGATTGAATCAGGGTTCTGTATTAAAAGAGGTTGTTTATAGGACCTCTGCCTCATTTGTTGCAAAAATTGGAAGGTGTGTAGTGAAAGAGGCAGAGGACTTCAGGAAGAGAGAGGATGGTTTCATGGTTAAGGCAGTTGAATACCACCTGAAGAGTGGATTGTCTCTGTCTCTGTAACAGTTCCCTATATGATGCTGGGCAAGTCACCTAAACTAGAATGTTCAACAGGCAGCCACTAACTGTATGCTCCTTGTTTTCTGGGTGCTTATCTTGAGACACTTGGGGCATGGTTTGTAAAAGAGCTGAGCGCATTCAACAACAATTGTATTCAGTGGGAGCTGTGCTTTGAACATATGAAGGGCTATGAAATGCTAAATACTCTAGGACCTGATTTTTCAGATATCACAAATTGAGCACCCAGAATTTTAGTACACGCTTCTGACAATTTTTGCCCTTAACCTGTGCCTCAATCCCCCATCTCTTAAATGTTGAGAATAATTCCACCTTACCTCTCAAAATGTGAAAATAAATTGTGAAGCATTCAGATAATATGGTGATAATTACCATAAAAATCCATGAGGAAATAAATGATACTATATTCAGTGTTGACTGTCTGTCACTAGGTACTCACTGATGAGTCAGGATGGTATGCAATAAGTAAGGCCTCTGTGGCTATTCACTGAATGATAAGGATAAAAAGAAATATGTAGTGAGCACTATCCATGTATTGAATGAGGCAGGGATCCTCTTGTTCTGAGGGGGTGGAGGTAGTATGTAATCATGTATTAAAGCTTGTAACATGCTGTATATGCACACGGTAAATTAAGACTGCAGGCAGAATCTCATTTCTGGTGCTTCCTAACTTTTGAGTGATTGACATTGAAACCTTGACATTTTTTACGTAATTTTGGTATGTAGTTAGAATGTACATATGTAAATGTTGAAATATTTGAAGACGAACCATTCACCCTCTCATATTGAGAGAGGTTGAGAGAATGGCCTTTAGCTGATTTCCAGAATTGTATTTATTTTGTTTGTTCCTCAATATTTTTCAGATAATGAAAGGGCAAGTCTCGCGCGCACTCACTCTCTGTGTGTGTCAGATGTTGGGGGAGTTAGGACACAAGGTGGGGAGCAATCCAGAGTTACTAATTGACTTACTATAACACATAGGACAGGTCTACCAATGCAGCGCTTCTGCTGAGGATGCTCAGAGCTGACGGGAGAGAGCTCTCCTGTCAGCTTAATAACTCCACCTCCTCCCACCAACATAGCGCTAGCTGTACAGGGTGTTATGGTCGGTATGACTACGTCGCTCAGGGGGGTGGATTTTTTGCACCTCTGAGCAGCATAGTTATACCGAAGTAAGTGTGTAGTTCAGACATAGCTTTCGGGCACGTCTAAACTGGCAGCTGGAAGAAGTAATTTCCAGCTCATTTAGCTGTACGCACACTAACTCTGATCAATGGGGGATGTGCTAAAAATAGCATTGTGGCTACGACAGCATGGACTAACAGCCCAAGTACAATCCTGTCTGAGATCTTCAGTATGTGCTTAGGCAGCTAGCCCGAGCTGCTGCTTGTGCTGCCATGGCCAAACTGCTGTTTTTAGCACACAAGGTCAATCAGAGCTAGTGTGTACACCCTACCCGATCTGGGAATTAGATATCCCTGCTGCAAGATATCTTTACTCTGCAGCCTGCTGAAGAATAGACTGACAGCTGGTGCCGGTGGTTATGCAACAAGAGGATGTAATAATGCATCTAAAGGGATGAGGGAAATAAAGGGGTAGCACGTTGAGGTGCAGAGAGGGTTGGCTTTGTGATAACAAAGTGCTTCAGCACTCCTAAATACAAAAACTTGACTTCTTCTGCATGTAGTGGTGGGCTGAAGGGGTTAAATACCTTTCTCCATCCTTGTTGCTGTAGCTGTGTCTTTGTGGGTCATGACTGAGAATACCAAATTCAGGATAAACTGCTGAGAAATAGGGCAGATACACCCCAAACTAGTAACAGGTTTCAGAGTAACAGCTGTGTTAGTCTGTATTTGCAAAGAGAAAAGGAGTACTTGTGGCACCTTAGAGACTAACCAATTTATTTGAGCATAAGCTTTCGTGAGCTACAGCTCACTTCATCGAATGCATGCTGTGGAAAGTGTAGAAGATCTTTTTATATACACACAAAGCATGAAAAAATACGTCCTCCCACACCACTCTCCTGCTGCTAATAGCTCCCATGAGATATACCAAACCAGCAACGAAGGTAAACTTCTGTTTCACCACACTGAGTAACAAGACGTCAGAGAAGCAGTTTCCTTATGCGTTCTAGTCCTTCTATCACCACCAAAAACACTAGACTTATATATGAGTGGTTCTTTAAAACCAATTTAATCAAATAACAGATTCTTCTGATCCCAAAGGACCAGCCACACACTGAGGTCAATGTACAACTCAGATCTTACACAAAAATTGCACTGTTGCCAATCCTTTAGTATCTAAAATCTAAAGGGGAGATAGATATAGATATAGATATAGATACATACACACACAGAGAGGGAGAGAAAATAAAAATTGGTTAAAGAAATCAAATACATACAATAAATGCAAAGTTCTTGGTTCAGGCTTCTAGCAGTGATGGAATAAACTGCTGGCTTAAGTTGAGTCTCTGGCTGCTTCCAAATCACTGGAAGGTCCTCAGTCCCTTGGTTAGAATGCTCCCATTAGTATAAGTTCATAGTCCAGAGGCTCGAGCAGAAAAGAGGCAAAATGGAGGTGTTTCCAGGACTTTTTATAGCTTCTGCCACGTGGAGGGAAATCCATTGTTTCAAACAAAGCCCTCAGCACTGCTAGTGGAAAATTACAGGTACAAGATGGAGTTTGGAGTCACATAAGCAAGTCACATGTACATGCATGACTTCACTTAGTCCTGGCAGGAAATTCCATTAATAGTGGATAGGTGTCTTCTATTGTGAGATAAGCGTTTAATGAGCCATTTAATTTGATTAGTCCCTTCAAGAAGTGCAGGCTAAGTACCTTGTGGGTGTTACTCCAGGAGCAAACATTTGAAGTATAGGTATAGAGCCAATCAATACTCATAACTTCAAATACAAAAATGATACATGCATACAAATAGTCTAATCATATTCAGCAAATCATAATCTCTCCATAGACATCTTGCATGCCACATTTTGTACAAGATTTGTTGCAAATATAGAACAGTGGTTGCAACAGTGATCTATGTGGTCATATTTTAATCAGATAACATCACAGTTACATTAATACTTTTCCTGTTTTTTCCCATAGTTTCTTTCTAACTGTGATGTTTCTGGAAGAGAAACTCTTTGTTGCATGGTGCTGTACGCAGTGGGGCCATAATCCCTGTTTGACGTCCCTATGTGCTAAATAGATTAATAACAGGGCATTTACTAATCAATTAAGTATTGATTACATAACTTTCTTCTTCGAGTAGTGTCCCTGTAGGTGCTCCACTGTACGTATGACTGCGTCCCTGTGCTGCTGATCATAGAACTTTGATAGCAGTGTCTGTTCAGTCCACCCTGTGCTCTGCCACGAGGCTAACCAGTGTGTGCGAGTGAACCCTTCTCAGTTCCTTCTCAACCACCCCTGGTTAGAGACGGAGCTTTAGCTGTCTGTTCACGATTGTTAACTTTTGTTAGAATCACTAATCTTTAGCTTCCTTCTGAAGCCTCTTTTCTTCCTTTACTTCCTTTAAATTTTTATTTGGCCATTGTCTAGGAAAAAAAAGACTCTGTTCTTTCTTCAAGCCCCAGTTTGAGGGGCTCCGGGGGCTTCAAGAAGTGTCTCAGTTGCAAGGAATTTATCACAGTGACAGACGGACACTCTTAAGTGCGTCTGCTGCCTGGGAGAGAGACATCCCACAGAAGTGTGGTTTGTGTCAGCAACTGTCAGATCCAGAAAGGACAGAGATCTGAGGCTCAAACTCCTAATCACGGAGTCTGCCCTTCAACCACCTGAGCCACAGCAGGAGACCTCACCACAGCCCTCTACTTCGAAGGGAGCAGATCCCAAGGAGACACCCATGATCCATTCACGTAAGGCCTCTAAAGAAAGGTCTATGAGTCCCCATAGCGAGTCCCGAGCCAAAAACTATCTCTGGCTCAGTCTGTAATTGGTGTCTAAATATCAACCATAGCTTCTTAAGAGGCTGTGAATAGTCTGCTCTTATTTAGATATCACAGTGGTCATTAACTCCTTTCTTCTCTCCAGGGTAGACTACTGAAATTTGAGCTATCCCTGAAAGTGCAAAACACACCTGTGGCATGTTTTGAGTAGTTGCTGTGAGCGAACAATGCAGTTTCTGCACTTCCTGCTTCTCTGAGTGTAGTTTGTGATGTTTACCTCCACTGTGCACATCTAGAATTACCACCTCTTACCCTGTGCCTTTTCACACAATTAAAAGTGTCTTGAAAGGTCCCGCTCCTGTTCTTTGAAGCTTGCCTGCTTTGGAGCTCAAACATAACATGAATATGTCTGTTTACATTCTGGCTCTCAGCTCCACACTGTGTTACGTAGACTGTTACCTCTCTCTGGCTGACCTGAACTCCTTCTATGTTGTTTATGTGCTCTGCAAATATTATTTTCAGTCAGATTCTTTTAGTTGCTTGGTTTTCTCCAGCACAGTGATATTGCTCTATTTTATTTCACTGTTAAGATGTTCCCCCTCTCCCCTGGGGCAATTTGCTTTTGTCCTTCTCGCTTTCTTTAGTAGGCAATTTTAGAATAATTTTTGTTGTTGCATAAACCGCAGGCCATTACAGACTCAGTCGGATGGGCGTAAAATGGAAGTTTACAGGATATTGGCACTTAACTGTGGAACTCTATCACAACCTATGGAATGCATATAGAATACTTCGGCAGCTGCACCATCTTATTTATGTAAAACTTAGAAAAGGCAGAGCAGTTCCAATAGTTTGGGTTCTATATCCACATAACATCTTATACTCATACATATTTGCTTCAATTTTTACAGGTAAAAATAGCCAAATGGAATTTTCTAAAGCATCTTAAGGGTGGAAAAGTGCAATGACCTTATATTGCATTTTAAGGTTCAGCCCAGAGTAAACGTTACAGTTATAATTCCTGTTTTTCCTGGTATTTATAATGCACATACTTGAGGGGACAGTGGGCTTACAAAAATAATGAACACTGTTACTGGATGTTGTGTGATGGCCATTTGCAGTGTTTAAATAGTGATGCTGTAACAAGGATAATTAATTTAATTCAGGTTTCAGAGTAGCAGCCATGTTAGTCTGTATCCGCAAAAAGAAAAGGAGTACTTGTGGCACCTTAGAGACTAACAAATTTATTTGAGCATAAGCTTTTGTGAGCTACAGCTCACTTCATGGGATTCAATAAATAACCAATAAATAATTCAATAAATAACCAATTTTAATGTTTCCTTATTAGCTGAAACCCTTCTAACGTTGCAGTACAATTGTATCTTCCCCCACTAGAGAAATAGAATTTATGAAAAAAGAGGAGGATCATACAAGGGTACTTGAAGAGAGGGACAAGAAGCATGCAGCACAACTGAACATACTGCAAGAGGAGGTAGGCAATATGGTATATTTAATGCCACTTTTCGAGAATGAGAAAATTGTATCTAACTTTTATTTTAACATTTGCAGATTTCAGAGCTTCAGAACAAATTAAAAATATATGAGAGAATACCTTGTATGATTGGCGATAGCATTTTGCTGGACACTGCCTCTCAAAGTCCAGAAAAACTAAATGAATGCTCAGAGATTAAAGAAGAAAATACAAAAGAAATAGAGCCATCAGCAGTGGAAAAATTAGTTTCTTCATATACCGGTAAGTTGAGCAGTAATAAAGAGATAAAAACCTGTGATGATAAACTCTCTAAAGTATTGACTGTACCAAATAAGTGTGTGGTGGAAGAGAGCTATGTTTGTGTGTTTAAAAAAGAGAAAGTTAAAAGCCTCTTCTTAGTCCTCAGTGTAGTACAGAATGTTTTGTACCTATACTGGATTTGGGGATTCTGTGGGAAGTGATAGGCACAAAGTTGACTGTGCTCCTTTTTAATGGAGCATTATGTATATCTTAATGAAAAGAAGTGTGTAGATTGGACACTGTGATGCATTTTCTTAAGTACCCTGGAAAAAAATTGTTTATTTTTAAACAAGCATTGAGCTCTACTTTGAATAGCTCTTTGAAGTTTTCTTAATGTACTAGAAAGGGATAATTTACATGATGGGCAATATTTGTATGATTGGGATCTTATCAGAATGCTGTACAACCACAAAGGAAAAAGATAAACATATTTTGGCAACACCTTTGCTACAACCTTAGGAAGTGTATTTGCTTACTTTAATGTCTTGGGTCATTATTTTCCGGGAAACTGGCTTCTTGGATTGAGGTAACTTAATTTATCCTGTGTCCTCCATTGAGAATACAGTTTCCAGGTCATAAAACCACCAAGTCTGAATGGAATAATTTTTTTCCTTTCAATGTGAAGATCTTATGAGTTTAGTAAATAACTTTACCCAATTGACTCAAGTATTGAGATCTAACAGGCTCTCCAGAAACCCTTAAATTAGTAGAAGCTTCTAATGCAGTGTTATCCCATTTCCTGAACTTCTGTTTGGTGATCAGAAGACTTATCCAATTTTCCTAAGAATCTTTCCAAAGGAGCATCTTTTTTTATTTATAGCTTTGAACGTCTTCATGGAAAGCATTGTTCCAATCACAGTCTGTGGACTTCAGGGAATCTACATCTATTTGCTTGGTATTGAAGGATGGATGGACTTGTTTTGGTGCTGGATCTAAATGACTAAACAGATTAATGCCTTAAAGTTTTTACAGAATGAAAATTTGTCAGCCATATGAATATTTCATCTATCTAACTCAAAGTATGCTTATTTGCATATTCCAAAGGATAACATTGCTGGACATTTTTTTTTGTCTAGGTTCATGTATATTTACTAGAGTCTCCTATTTGTCCCTATTTTGTTAAGGTGATTGTTTTGTACTCCAATACCTATATGTGATTGGTTAACCATGTCTTATTTCCTTGGATACAAAGAAATGAGCAGGAGAGAGAATACTAACCCTGGAGAGAGACTGAATGTAATATTCTCCTCTAGTTTCTGCTTTGCTTTGTCTACCCCAGGCAATCCAGCACTTAGCAGTTCCCTTTAAATACCTGTAGAAAGATGTTTAAACTCCCATCAGGTCATTGGGATGACTTTGACTTTGGTCAGCTTTATTTATGAAGGTGTGCAAATTTGGTCTTCATTGACTGTTTAGGCGTTTGTTAGGAACTTCAGTAGATTCCTTTCACATTAGCCATTAGGGCCAATTTAGACACTGGACAGTGTGGAAGTGAACAAATACAAGGAATTAGAGGAAAAAAGTGGAAATAGAACTGTGTGTGTGTGTGCGGCAGGGGATGTTTCTTTTTAATACTCAAAGGCATGAGTTCTAAAGCTCAGGATTGCAAACAGGTATCAAGAGGTCAAAACATCCTACCCCTCCCATAGTACTAAATAAGGGAAGGGGATCCTGGAAAAGGCTGAGAACTGTTGCCCTAAGTTGATGATGATTCTTGGTCTAATAGGCCAGTGAATTGTTAGGGTAGACTGGTGAGACTTAAAGATAACATAAGACCATCTTGTAAAAAGTTGCTGTGGGATTGGGATTTGCAAGGTTTATTGTACCAGTTTCAGAAGTTTTGTGTAGTTTGGAGTGTTTTTATAGGAGGAGTGGAGGAGACAGATTTGCAGTTAGCTGCTACCTGAGGCCTAAAAAAATCTGAAACAAATAATGGCTTCTGTGTTCAATACAGGATGGGAAGGTACCTCCTAGGTTATCGAGTGCAGCCCCGTGCTGTTGCGGGCAACCCCATCATATTATCCAGTTCACAAACTTAACAAACTCCATCTTAATGCTGGTTAGGTTGCTTCTCCTGCTGTTTCTATTGCAAGGCTGTCCCAGAGCTTCATTCCTCTGATGTTTAGAAACATTCCTCCAATTTCCAGCCTAAATTTATTCATAGCCAGTTTTATACCCTTTTGTTCTTCGCCAACATTATCCTTTAGCTATTTCTTCTCCCTTACTAGTGTTTACCTTCCTGATGTATTTATAGAGAGAATATCTCTTCTCAAATAGACACTCTAGTCTCCTGATCATCACAGTATTCCTTCTCTGCACCTGTTCCAATTTGAATGCATCTTTCTTGAACATGGGTGACCAGAACAGTACACTGTATTCTAGATGAGGTCTTACTAATAATGCCTTGTACTATGGCATTTAATACTTCCTTATATGTACTAGAAATACCTCTTCTGATGCATCCATATTTTGTAGGATTTGAGTTGCCATCTCTATGATTCTTAAAAAATGATGGAGTGGAATTTCTACAGTCACTCATGTACATTGCCCTCAACTTAAAGCCTTCAAAGTTCCTCGAAGGAGAAATGCAAGCCCTATTAAAAAAAATAATTTGAGGTGTTGGAATGAACAGGTGAAATGTTCAACTTTTAACGTGTAATGGTATATCAGTGCATATGGCATCTGCAACAGTTACCAGCTTTTGTCACGTGTGTCTGATATACGTGTCCTCTCATCTGTCAAGCAAGTAGCAACCAATCCAGAACTAGAGTTTTGGTGCTTAATCTCCCCCACCCCCATCTGTGAAAGGCAGGCAGACTTCTACCATTTATTCTCTTGCCTCTTTCTGGAACAGCTGCAGTAGCCCAGTCTTTAGATGTGGTGGTTGTGTTTTCTTGAGACCCCATACTTCAGAGCTCCGATGAAGTAGAAGAAGTTTTAAGACTTTTTTTAAAAGAATCCCTGGGGGAGGGCAGAGATACCAAAAAAAGCCCATCCTGTTCAACTTCTGCAGTGAGTCCTTACTGTTCAGTGTGTCCATCTTCTCCCCAAATCTCTTCTACAGTTCTGCTATGGTGAGTGTAAGGAGGAAGGGGGAAATGACTGACTCTGAATAGGGAGCCCCTGCCATGCTCTAATAGCCTCTTTCAGTTCCGGGACTCTGATTGCAGAAGAAGAACCAGACATTAAAGAGGAGGACACCAGCTCAGAGGATAACAACAAAGATCATCCTGGAGGTTGAGACCGCCCGGGCTCCTCCTCATTCATCAGCTTGTGGGATTTCACCAAGGGCCATTGCTTGGGATAATTTTGGATTGTTCATCTCTTCCTCTTTTGGGGCTCCCTTTCTATCTTCTCCAAAGAAGAATCTGAAATAGGACACTTAAACCTCTTCTTCATTGTTTCCAGGGACCTGTGTGCTGCCTCTCAGTGGGAAAATCTTTCTTCCCCCCTCCCCTGCCCCCCCCATCCTGAAGAAGGGAGAACTGGGCCAAATGCTAATTTTCCTTTCTCTGCTCTTTGTCCTATCCCTCCCTTTCATTCCTTAGAAAATCCTAATAAGGTTTCCCCAGGGAATAGGCTACTTAGTTTCCAACCTCACTAAGACACTCAGGAAGTGTCTAGGACAGCAAAAATCAATCTTGGATGATGATGGGGACTACCAGTTTTTTGGTAAGAGGGTTTTACAGATCAGTTACTGCCAATGTATTACTCCATTCTTAAAAATGTTTAGAATGGTTCTTCTGAACCCAGATGCCCTTTCTTTCCTTCCCAGAAGCTGTCAGAGAATCTACAAATCAGATTCAGGTTTTCATGATCTCTTGCTGCCGGTCAGGTGTCAAGCTCAGGGAAGGTGGTTCTTTGGAAAACTTGGAGGAGCCTAACTTGTTTTTCTGTAGTTTAGGAAATTCTCCGCTCTGGTGTGGGAGGGTGGGAGTGAGGAAATGCCTGTAGTAGGAAAAGAGACTGAAAGAGCCTACAAATATAGGGACACACCTTTCATATAAAATTGTATTGTCATAATGGTAAACAATTAGCAGGTGAAAGAAATTTTGTTTTTACTTTTGAAGATGTATACTGAAAGTAACAGAAAATACTTGACTTTTGCTAAGATTAATTTGTTTGAGAATTTTCCTGGCACAACTTTTTGTAAGTGTTTTATGTTTGTTGCAGATTTTGATACTTTTATGGGGGATACTCCAAGATTAGATACTAGTGCCCACAAAGCAAAAGCTCAGCTTGCTCTGAAAGTAAAACGTCAGCCACCTTCTCGATCAAAGCTAAAAGAATCTCTTGAAACTGGACAGCAGAAATCAGATCTACAGGTACCGATATCTATGTATAATATATATATTCAGTACACTGTCTTCATTTATATTCACCATGTTAAATAACTATCCAAAATTAAGTTCTACTTTGTGACTACTGACTAGAATCAGTAAATCCACTAAAGAATTATTTACCATTAAGCTAGAAATGTGTAAGCTGTTCAACACACACTTTTATTTAGTTTCTTAAACTAAACCAGATCAAATCAGCTAAAACTTACGATGACTCTTATTTTGTATTTAATATTTCAATAATCATACAAAGTAGGTTAGTGTGGGGAAATAAGTATAAATATTATTGTGATAAATGTTACTTTTAATGCCGCAGTACTGTAGCGGGAAGTGCAGCACACCAAGAATCTTGGACATACTTTATTCAGATGGTGCAGAAGTATCACAGATTCTCATGCTAGATTGGGTGAACAATTCCATCAATCCTCTGTGCATAACTTTAAAAACAATCTTTGTGAAAAACAACTGTTAACATAAATATAAGTGATTAAATTTAAACAAGTAGTTTGGTAATTTTTCTATTTGAAATATGCTTACTTGTTAACATTCAGTTCTCCTTTTGTAACATGTTCTATCTTCCAAAACTTGGTTTAAAATAAAATCTGTCTCCACTTCGTAAAGGCCATTTGACTCCACAAGAAGGAGGATGTCAATATAGTATTCTGGTACACGTTAGAGAATATCCTCTAGCTTCAAACCATTTTATTGTTTATTCAAACCATTTATTGTCTTGCTTTGCATTGCCAACAGTAAAGTGTAATGGTGGCTAGGCTTTCTCAGTTTCTATTCCTTGTCTTACATTCTTTGAGTATTGCCTGGATGGATCCCTGCTCTTGGTAATTGTATGAGCTTGGAACTTCATCTCCATTGTGGTAACATGCACAGCATTATCCTTTCATACTTCTCCACCTCAGGAAACGAAAAGTCATAGCTCTAGCCCAGGGGCAGCCAACCTGAACCTGAGAAGGAGCCAGAATTTACCAATGTACATTGCCAAAGAGCCACACTAATATGTCAGCAGCAATCAGTGCCTCCCGCCCACCGCGATCAGCTGTTATGTGGTGCGCGGGGCCTGGGGCAGAGCAGGAGGTTGAGCACTCCCCAGCACACTGGAAAGTTAGCATCTGTCGCTCCAGCCCCAGAGTCAGTGCCTATGCAAGGAGCTCCATATTAACTTACGAAGAGCCGCATGCGGCTCCGGAGCCACAGGTTGGCCACCCATACTCTAGCCAGTAATCATTTTGACCATTGTTTTAGATGGTAGCTAGACTTCTTTGTCTGAAGCCATCAGGTTTTCCAATCCTAGATTAATACTCACTTAGCCCCAAAATCAACAGAACTTCCAAAGCTCAAAGTTCATTCTTTAGCCATATCAGGCAGCAGTAGTCCGAGTAGCGCATGGACCAAACCCACTAGCAGACATTGTGTGTTGTTTCCCCCCGGCTATCAATGTTCCCTCTATTTTTTTCTCTCTGCATGTGTGGAATGAATTTTATGTGCGCCAATATTGAGGTGATGTGCACCACCAGTAGAAACAAAAAACCTAAATATAATATCCCTATGGTAACTTTTTAAAAAATATATAATTACTTCAGCCAGGACAGGTTAGGCATTTTAGAACTCACTACTCAAAGAATTAAATTTAAGCATAAGAGAGAAAAAAAAGTATTAAATGCATAGACCATTCAAAAAACTAAAATAACAGCACTTTGAAAGAATAAACTTAGAGCGAATATATGTGTATTGCAGGAAGTACCAAGAAGTAACAATAACACAAGTATGTGTTGGGAGGTGAATGTGAAGTAGACTCTGTGTGTGTGTGTGTGTGTGTGTGTGTGTGTGTGTGTGTGTGTGTGAGAGAGAGAGAGAGATACAGAGAGAGACTGCGAGTATGTGAGAGAGAGATAGAGACTGCGGGTGTGGGTGTGTTGGCTGTTGAGGAAGTGAGAGACCGTGCACTCTCTCTTTTAAGCAGAGAGGCACTCATCAGAAGGCTCGTTCAGATCACAGCAGCTCTGTCCTGCTCCTGAGCCCTGTCTCCTCTTTCCTTCTCTGCATAGATGGGATACATGGGTGGAGAGGAGAGGGACACACTGACATCAGCACCTCCTTCTTCCCCCTGCTCTGCACAGTGAGCCAGAGGGTCCTGGGAGCAGCTGGTCAGGAGCTCCAAGGCAGAGGGCAGGAGCAACGCAGCTGCAGAGCAGCAGGAGGAGGGGCACCTGAACACACGTTGCCGGATGTGCCTGTTTCTGCTAGTCAAGTGCGCGGCACTTGGTTGACTCTTGGGCAGCTGCACAGCTTAGAGGGAACATAGCCGGCAATATATTTTGTTGTCCATGTTTCAAGCCAGTTTTGCTTTCCCTTTCTGGAGAAGGAGTTCTTTGTGGCTCATTGTTTACCTCCATTCTGGCTCATAGTATATCCTTTTTCTAAAATTATTTGCCTTTCTTTGTCCGTTCCTGTTTAAATTGTGTGGGGGTTTTTTTGTTTGATTTTTGTTTTATTTTTTGCTAAACAATATGATTTTGGGCATTGGTGCCATGTTTTCATGAAATGCTTGGCAGTAGTCTTCCTGCACAGGCAGGGAGTGCTTGTATTCACCAACCTGGACAAACTGGCCAGTCAAGGATACAACTCTATATTGTGACGTATTCATGTAGTCCTGGTAGCTGATGACAACTCCTTTTCTATGACCTTACATTTCTTATGTGGAAGGTCATTATCCTAGTGTCAGTGACTTAAGCTTGCAAAAGGTGAGCTTTAGGCCATAGTTACTGATTTGCCTTATAGCAAGTTGTGCAAAGAGAAAGTGGTGTTAGAGACCCTTCCAATTTTTTTTTCTTAAGAGAATGTAGGCTTTCCACCTTAATGTCCTGTCAACATTCTTTGCATGCCTGGCATGTATATTCTGGTGAAGCCCTTCTCCACACTGTGGATGTCAAAAAGACCAGATTTCAGAAAGGGGACTTCTTCACTGGGAAAACTGAGGGGGGAAATAGAAAGCAAAGAGACTGGAGCTGTGAGTAGAACATTCTGGCTAAGCCTTGAAGGTCAGGTCAAAAAACATGATCTTGATGCAGATGATGAGGGGAAGCCAGTTAAACAATTTCAGGAGTGTGTGACATGGCAGGAGTTGAATGATTTTAGTAGAATTATTTAATTTTGACCTGAGAGGAGCCTAGGAAGATGACACAATTAATGAAATCCCCATTTTCAAAAGATGACAAACGCATGTCTGAGGGTTTCACTGGTTCAGATGAAGAGGAAATTTTGGCTTTTGAAGATGTAGAAAGAGGAGAGACTTGAAAATTTGCTCCAGATGATAACTGCAAGTGATTGGTAAAATCAGAATTTACTTACTGATTACTGCTCCCTGTGTACTGTGATAGTATAATTATCTGTCTGTATGCAGGCCCCTTATCCCAGTATAATCTATATGCTCAGATCATAAAAGCTTGAGGAATGTGATCAGTCTGTTTTCATTCAAATTAAAATGTTGTATTACAATAAAGGTAGCCTATAAAGTCAATCTCCATGGGCACTGAGGAAAAATAAACTTATGTTTTGAACAGAAAACAGTTGACATAATTTCTTTGGCATATGAAGTCTTAAGGTTGATTTTTGTAATGCTTTATTTTTTTAAGGCTTTTACCATAAATGTTATGACTGCACAATTGCATATATTTACCCATAACCTCTTTTATTTTAAATATATTTACAGGATGAGGATACAGAGGATGCTATCCACAGTAGAGAAATAGGTACAGCACGTCAAGTCAAGTCTTTAGAAATAACAGAAAAGCCAACTTTATCCCAGTTGAATGATGCAGATCAAAGGATTGAAAAGCCTGAACCAGTGGAAAGCACAGAGAGTTTGTTAGAGTCAAGTCCTTCTGTTTCCACTCACTCTTCTCCAGTACACAAACCAAACAATGAAAACAGCACGAATACTACTCACTCTCCTCCTAGTGATGATATAACTCCAAGTTCGCCTCAATCATATTCCAAGAATGTCAGGCACAGAGAATCAAAAGGGAAAGGAAGAGAGGCCAAAGGTAAGTCATAAAGGCTTTTTGAGGGCCTTTGGGTCAAAATGCTCTATTTTTTAAATTAATGTTGAACTGTAGCTATTGCATTCTCTGCCTAGAAAATGAGAAGCTACTTATTCTAATGTTAAATGTATTCTTAATGTAAAATTAATTGTATGCTATGAGACTAGTTAAAAATGTTAGCAATGTAGTATTACTGTGATAGTCCATACTGTAGCAAGGTTAGGAACGTTTTACAAAATGGAGATATGGGTTATATTCTTTTGGAACAGGGTTTAGATACAGATGATTGAATAGTGGCAGCCTCTGTGCAGAGCGGGACAGTACTTCTTAAAGTCCATATATGTTACATTGCTGTTGAAGTGCCAGCATTCCAGTATTTCATACTTGGAGCAATGCTGGAGGTGAGTTTCCCTACCTTGATACATCTGGCAGCAACCAAGTGGCTAAAAGGGTCTTATTCAATGTCCATTTGAAATAAACCATTCAAAAGTCATTTTCAGCTAATTTTTCAGTAAATCCAAGATTAGTTTGCGCAGGTGCACACAGCTCAGTGAAGCAAACTATCATCCCAGCATCTAGGGGTTAAATATTAAACATGTCATTTGATGTTTTGATAAATAACTCTTCCCTTGTTCTTATAGAAAAATAGCTGGCACAGTATTTTGTAACAAACAAGACTCTTGGTAGAAAGAAAAATTTGTTAAATTTAATATAATAGAATACAGAGCTTAAAAACAGTACAGAAAAGAAAATGCTGATAACAGTAATTACACAAGTAATACTGCAGCCTCTAGCATTCAGAACCTGATGCTTGGTAACAAAAGACACAGACTAGATTCCTCTGAAATTGCTAAATATAAGCTGTTGAAAATTTCAGAAAATAAATTAAAATGGTACTCTGACTTCAGATCATGTCAGGCTTTGGGCTCACATCATGAGCATGAAGTTAGATGACAACATCTCAGCTATAGACACCTAGGGTACGGCTCTGTTTACTGTTTGCTTGATACAACTTTGTTCATTCCAGCTGTCTAAAATGTCATTGCTTATTCCTTGAATTAATATCTGTGGATACCAAAGAGACACTTGTGGAAGTAACATGGATTCCTGATCCCTATGTTAAGGCAGTAAGTAAGGTTATTGGTATTAGGCATATCAGAGAGTGATGTGAAGGGAGTCAGGCAAAGGCCTCACAAATTTGGGGTGGATGGGCCCCCAAACACATGCATGCTGGGGATCTTTGGCTTAGACGCAGTCCCCCCTGTTTTTGCCAGTGAAACCTTCCTAATCTAGATTAATGGGTAAATAGAATTTTCGTGCCTTTTTTATGGAGACTGGACTTTCTTATTCGTCATATGTACCATATGTATCATGCTAATTACTGTGTAATCTGCATCTAAAATGGAAAATGAAGATTTTGTTTAAGACTTAAAACTATGAAAAATAGTGCTCTACAAATATATATTGAACCCTCACAGCATTATTAGGTTGATATAGCTCCATTTTTTTCAGAAGGAGAAAACAGAGGCAGAATTTGTCTTGCCAAGGCCTGAGAGTCTGCATCAAAGTCCTGGGTTTGTGGCACAAAGTTCTGTGTTCAGTCTATTGAGACCACATCTCTCCCTCTTAAACATTTTCAAGTATATATCCAAACATTGGATTGCCTTAAGTTTATCACAGTATTTCAAGTCTTAAAATAACAGAATAGCCTAGCCAAAGTACTTTTGATAGGCTTCCCATGCTAAAAGATCCAAAAGCACTTTAGAAATCATATACATACAGCACTGCTGAAAAATAGCAAGCTCCCTGCTGGGGTGGGCAGTTGCAGTCAGACAGCATGCTGTATACTAGTGAAGTAGGGAAGGGGGAAGTTTTGACTAATTCTACTGGGGAAAAAAACCCTTTATTCTTATATTAAGTGTCATATGTTCTTCAACATCGATACAGAGAGGAGACAGAAGCTTAAATTAAACACCTCAATTTATCTATTTCCAAAGGGAAAGAGTCTAAATCAATTTTGCCAAGATTCAAATGTATAATTCCAGGGAGTCTAAGACATTGCTTCCACATAAGTAATAAAAGAGCCATGTCAGTTGTCCGGGTATGCAAAATAGCTAATCTGTGGGTAATGTAGGAATACATTTCAAGCATATTATTTATCCTTAATAGATTCATAGATTCCAAGGCCAGAAAGGACTACTGTGATAATCTAATGTGACCTCCTGTATAGTACAGGCCACAGAAGTTCTCTGAAATAATTCCTGTTTGAATTAGAGTATATATTTTAGAAAAATTTATCTGTACACGTACTACAAGTTTAGCTCATCATTTCCTTGAGCCATGACCTTAGACTTATTCGTTTAGCTAATGTCAGTTAACTCCTGCAGAGTTTCAGCAATGGCCTGACCTTTTCCAAAGGTGATCTGAATGTTCAAGCAAAATAGCAGGTTGTGAACACTTTGGTGAGTTACTGTATTAGGGCTTTCATATTTTAGGATGCAAAGAATGGGAGAAGGCTGAACAGATTATAATTATGCTGCTCATTAATTGTCGTAATTCAAGAGAAGTATATGGTCTTTTTCTCATAGAGTAATTGAAAAAGGAACCAGATTAAATATTTTGTAAGGCAAGTATTTCCTTTACCAGTTAACAAGCTGTGTTAAGGCAGATAACGTTTGCACTCTTTATTGCAAAATAATCATGTTTATATCCTCAGCCAACAGCAGCTCTTTTGTAATCTACTGATTCAGCATATCTCTGGAGTGCTAGCACTGAAGTGGTCTGTACACTTGACTGTACAAGAATTGTCTTGTCATCACGTATACATAATGTGCAAATGATTTTGTTTTCTTCCACTATATACAGGCCTAGTGTGGCTGTAACATTTTCAGGGTGATATTGGTTCTGCCTGCCTTTCAGAAGCTATTGCAAATCATAAAAACATTACTTAATAAAAACTCTATTTGAACACATTTATTAAAAAAGAAGTCATTTTACGCACTGCCATAAAAGCTTAATATTTTAATGAGAAACACATCCGATGAAGTGAGCTGTAGCTCACAAAAGCTTATGCTCAAATAGATTTGTTAGTCTTTAAGGTGCCACAAGTACTCCTTTTCTTTTTGTGGATACAGACTAACATGGCTGCTACTCTGAAACATGTATTTTGCTTTCTACTGAGTGGGCCAAATTGTTGGAAAGATTCCTAGAATAAAGGAAATCAGCAAATAAGTAATTTTTCCATTCTTGATAATTTTTCTACTATTCCTCCCTGATAGACAAGTAGTGAGCAGTGGAAAATAAATGGGTGAAGAGGTAAGGACAGATAGCCCTGATTGAATCCTTTGGAATATCTGCTTAGAGACTGTTGACTGGAACATCCTCCTGTCGATGCTTGAAGATCCATTTTGTAACATCTAGTGAATGTGATTTGAAAATCAGGTTGTTGCTTACTATATCATATCCACTGAAGCCAATACTTTTTTGCAAGAGGTTTTCATTAACCTTGTGTTGGAGGCCCTGATCCTCTCAGGAAATGGGGTAGACATATGGTTCAGCAATATAGTATATCCCCTTGCTTACAGGAATTTTTAATGACTGCTTTCCTTCATGCTTTGAGTAGAATTAAATGAATAGGGACCTAGTTTCTTATATTCATTGCTTCGAGAGAGAGTTTCATCCAGCTTGTACCATGCTTTTTTTCTGTTGGACTGTATTAGAACAAAATGAAAGCAGTACAGTGTCTTGGGAAATACAGAGTGGAGTGTTCATTTTGAAGTTTAGCCAGAAAGTGTTCTAAGAGCTACTTTGCCTCATGAAAATATGGTACAGTTCTTCCATGGAGAATGCGGTGGTTTCAGACCCCCACCTAGTGGATGTAGTGGCCAAAAAGAAATGCATTTCATTGTTAAAAATAAATGGATCCAATAAATTTAGAAGGTTGAAAAGAAGTAAATATAAGGGTTTACAATACTATTGGGAGATCCCAAGTGGAAAAGTTGGGTTGATGCAGAGGTTTAATCAATTGAACTGCTCTTAAATTTGATAACATGAGGGATGGTAAACCAAAGAAAAGTGGTAGTCTGAGTTGAAAACACTTCCTGGGGTGAAAAGCTGGACCCTACTGAGTTGTGCATCAGGACTGTGTATAGAACATCTTGAAGAAACTGTAAAATTGCTCGTTTCAGTCTGTATCCACAAAAAGAAAAGGAGTACTTGTGGCACCTTAGAGACTAACGAATTTATTTGAGCATAAGCTTTCATGAGCTACAGCTCACTTCATCGGATGCATCCGATGAAGTGAGCTGTAGCTCATGAAAGCTTATGTTCAAATAAATTGGTTAGTCTCTAAGGTGCCACAAGTACTCCTTTTCTTTTTGTAAAGTTGCTGGAATTTTCAGCTTCTTGGAATCCATACTTCTGTCTTTGTTCCAGCTTAAAAAATGGAATTCTGGTTCAGTTCCTTGCATATTGGACTTCCCCTCCCCCCATTTCCTCCGGGACTATCAATTTGGATAATTAACCATGTGATGCACTCCATATTCTTTATGAAAATATGCTTATGATATGAATATGATATAACTGAGATGTACTTTTGTGTTCAATGGGTCTTGTAAGATATCACTGGAAAGGTTATGATTTACCGAGTCCTAGAATCATAGAACTGGAAGGGATCTTGAGAGCTCATCTAGTCCAGTCCCCTGCACTCAAGGCAGGACTAAGTATTATCTAGGCCATCCCCGACAGGTATTTGTCCAACCTGCTTTTAGAAGTCCCCAATGATGGAGATTCCACCACCTCCCTAGGCAATTTATTCCAGAGCTTAACCACTCTGACAGGAAGTTTTTCTTAATGTCCAACCAACGCCGACCTTGCTTCAATTTAAGCCCATTGCTTCTTGTCCTATCCTCAGAGGGTAAGAACAATTTTTCTCCCTCCTCCTGTAACAACCTTTTATGTACTTGAAAACTGTTATGTACCCTCTGTCTTCTCTTCTCCAGACTGAAAAAACTGGGTTTGTTTAAACTTCCCTCATAGGTCATGTTTTCTAGACCTTTAATCATTTTTGTTGCTCTTCTCTGGACTTTCTCCAGTTTGTCCACATCTTTCCTGCAATGTGGCGCCCAGAACTGGACATAATACTCAAGTTGAGGCCTAATCAGCGCGGAGTAGAGCAAAAGAATTACTTCTCACGTCTTGCTTACAATACTCCTGCTAATACATCCCAGAATGATGTTTGCTTTTTTTGAATCAACGTTACACTGTTGACTCATATTTAACTTGTGATCCACTATGACCGCCCAGATCTCTTTCTGCAGTACACCTTCCTAGACAGTCATTTCCCATTTTATATGTGTGCAACTGATTGTTCCTTCCTAAGTGGAGTACTTTACATTTGTCCTTATTGAATTTCATCCTATTTACTTCAGGCCATTTCTCCAGTTTGTTGAGATCATTTTGAATTTTAATCCTATCCTGCAAAGCACTTGCAACCCCTCCCAGCTTGATATTGTCCGCAAGTTTTATAAGTGTACTCTCTGTCATTACCTAAATCATTAATGAAGATATTGAACAGAACCGGACCCAGAACTGATCCCTGGGGGACCCCACTTGTTATGTCCTTCCAGCATGACTGTGAACCACTGATAACTATTCCCTGGGAACAATTTTTCAACCAGTTATGCACCCACCTTTATAGTACCTCCATCTAGATTGTATTTCCCTAATTTGTTTATGAGGTCATCCGAGACCATATCAAAAGCCTTACTAAGTCAAAATATACCACATCTACTGCTTTCCCCCCATCCACAAGGCTTGTTACCCTGTCAAAGAAAGCTATCAGGTTGGTTTGACAGGATTTGTTCTTGACAAATCCATGCTGACTGTTATTTGTCACCTAATTATCTTCTGGGTGTTTGCAAATTGATTGCTTAATTATTTGCTCCATTATCTTTCCGGGTACAGAAGTTAAACTGACTGGTCTGTAATTCCCCAAGTTGTCCTTATTACCATTTTTATAGATGGGCACTGTATTTGCCCTTTTCCATTCTTCTGGAATGTCCCCCGTCTTCCATGACTTTTCAAAGATAATTGCTAATGGCTCAGATATCTCCTCAGTCAGCTCCTTGAGTATTCTAGGGTGTGTGATTGTGATTATCTAATTTGTATGCATGTATCAGTTTTGTATCTAAGGTTAGAGATATGGATTATGTAACAATTACAACTGGGTGTGTGTTGGGAAGACACCCACCAGACGACAGGCCATCAAATTTGATGAGCCATCAGGAAGGAACAACAAAACCATGAAGATACTAATCTCTCTCCCTCCTGGGAGGTGTCCAGGGACATAACTGTGACACTACTAGGTCAGGTGATCTTGTCACCTGATACTGAACATTACCTGGGGCTTCTTGTAATTTTCCACTGGAAGGGAAGGGGGGTGAAGTTTGGGAAACAAAGGATTCCTGCCTTATGCAAATCCTATTTAAGGATGGGGAGGAAGGCAAACGGGATTCCTCTTCTCCATGACCTGTCTGACCACAAAGAAAGACTGCTAAAGCCACCTGAAGGGAAGATGGCGGGGAGTCCAGACTGAGATGGGTCCAGTCTGAAAAGAAATATAGCTGGAACACTGAACCACAGAAACTTTGCAACCTGCCTAAAATAACATTTGGGATAACATTTTGTAACCTGTTTAAGTATATTGAGCTTAGCTTGCATACTTTGGTTTATTTGCTTGGTAATCTGCTTTGTTCTGTTTGTTACCCCTTTTACCACTTAAAATTCACCTTTTGTAGTTAATAAACTTATTTCTTGTTTATAATATAATCCAGTTTATGTAATTTCTAACTGCGGGGGCAAGAAGTTATGTATATCTTCCTCCACATTGAGGGGGCTAATTTCATAAAACCCTTGGTTTTGTACCCCTTTAAAGGGAGTGGGAACCAGAGTGTTGGGGCAAGCCCGTAAGGCTGAAACTTTCCAGAGCGGATCTCTGTCTCTGTGCAGCTGGGCGTGGCCCTGCCTGTGTGCTTGGTGGGAAGAGGCTTGTGAGCCTAGCCCAGCAAGACCAGGTAATGGGGACCCTGGTTGGCAGAATAGGCTGACTCAGTGGCATCCCAGCACATCTCAGAAGGGAGGCAAACCATCTCTGAGATTTTTCTGTCTGCTTCCAAGACATTTGATTTAGAGCTTCTGAACTGGAGTTATCTATTGGATATAGAAAAGGCCTCATCTAGCAGTACCAAGATCCAATAAACCTGGTGATCTTGCTCCATGAGGAGCTACTAGGATTGCCATTGCTTTTTCTTTTTTTTCTTTTTCTTTTATTTATTTTTAGTGATCCTGTGCAAAATTTGGAAAAGCATGTGAACAGTGAGGAAGCAAATTTTGCAGGTGATAGAGTTAATTAGGTTAGTCAAGACGAGAGGAAGACTGAGTAATTTGAGAGGACCGACAGTGCTATCTGAATGGAGAGCATGGTGGTAAATAAAATTCACTATTGACAAATGTAAAGTAATAAACATTGAAAAGAATAATTACAACTATTCATACACCTCAGTGGGTTCTAAATTTAACTGTAACCACTCAGGAGAAATACTTGTGTGTCATTGTGCACATCCAGCCCAATGAAAATCTCTACTCCATTGCACAGTGATCGAAAAAGCTAACAAAATTTTAGGGTACTTGAAGAATTTAGTAGACTTATACTGAAAATATTAAATGCCATTATAAGTCAATTGTGAAGTCTCACTGGAATACTGTGTTCAGTTCTGCTCATTCCATATCAGAAAAGATATTGCAGAAATAAAAGGGGCTCAGAGAAAGGTGACAAATTATGACAGGCTTGAAAAAACTTCCATATGAGGAGACACTGCTGCTCTTTATTTTAGAGAAGACCAAAATAAGAGAGAACGAGATTGAACTTTGCAAAACCATTAATAGTATAGGGAAAATAAATGGAGCACTCCTATGCACCTATTACATGGCACAAGAACAAAGGGCCAGTCAATGAAATTGAAAGGTAGAAAATTTGAGATTGATAAAAGAAAATACCTTTTTTACAATGCATAATGAACCTGTGGAACTTATTGCTATAAGATGTCACTGAGGGGAGGAGTTTAGGGGATTAAAAATATAAAATCAAATGCTTATTCGGGAAATGGGAATATCCACAGTTTCATTAGATAGACTTTAAACTTTTTTTAGAGGGAGTGTAAACTCTCATAGTTCAAGGCATAAGCCAACAACTGATTTTATGACACAGCTTCCCATATGAGTTGGTTATATCATGGTTGTAGTTGTCTGCATCTTCTCCTGTAGCATCTGGTACTAGCTACTGTCACAGGCAGGGTACTGGACTGCATGGACCACTGATTTGTTTTAGTGTGGCAGTTCCAATGTACTAGTTAGTTAAATCCATGGCAAAACAACTTTTCAGGCTCTGACTTAGAGGGTTATCCTTATTCAACCTTTACAAATACAAATTAAACCTAAATATTTCCTCCATTTAAAAACAAACAAATGCTTATGATTAAGTGAATTTCCTTACAAACTGTGAATCAGTCCACTCTGTTTTATATCAAAGCAATTTAAGTAACTGATTTTAATCATGATTTAAATCAGCAATCAGGAAACCTCAATTTAAATAATTTATTTTAATCATGTTTTGAATTTATACTTTTTAGCTATTTTCCTATTTTCACATGAGTCTCATTGGATGGTAGCCATTAAAATGTTGATTTAGTGGACTAAATACATTCTTTATACTACATTTGGTGCTGCTTTTCGCTAAGCAGGCGGCTGCACTATAGATGCATTTTTTTAAGTAATTATAGAGTTAAATTTACATTTATTCAGACTCAAATTTTATATTCAGTATAAAATTACATTTTATACTAGAAAATGGTGACTGCATTTCTTAATTACTAAATTATTTTTTTTACTTGTGATTTGTGTCATGTTCTACTTGGATAGAAATTCAGATTCAATTAAAAATGAACAAGAACAACATTTTTTATTAAATAAAGTACTTTCAGTGTCCTGGGAAGCAAAAGAGAAAAGTTTATCAAAACATGTTTTGCATTTAAAAATTGATCAAACACAGGAATTACTATCAGTTGGAGAACACTTCAGTCTCTTTGGTCACTCAATGACAGACCTAAAAGTTGCAGTTCTTCAACAACAAAACTTAAACAGACTCCAACGAAAGACTGCTGAATTGGAATTAATTTGCAAACTGGATACAATTAACTTAGGCTTGAATAGAGACTGGGAGTGGATGGGTCATTACACAAAGTAAAACTATTTCCCCATGTTTATTCCCCCCCACACCTCCTACTGTTCCTCAGATGTTCTTGTCAACTGCTGGAAATGGCTCACCTTGATTATCACTACAAAAGGTTCCCCCAACCCCCACGCTCTCCTACTGGTAATAGCTCACTTAGGTGATCACTCTCCTTACAGTGTGTATGGTAACACCCATTGTGTGTATATAAATCTCCCCACTTGTATTTTCCACTGAATGCATCTGATGAAGTGAGCTGTAGCTCAGGAAAGCTTATGCTCAAATAAATTTCTCTGAGGTGCCACAAGTACTCCTTTTCTGTCTGTACTTAGTGAATTGAGCTGATTATTTCTGGTCACTGGGTCCTTCAAGATTTTAGAACTAGTACATCTAGTTTTTATTCATCAATTGGAAGAGGAAAACAAACTTTCCTGCTTTGTCAGCTCCCAAATGGTTTCTTAACTTTAAATGAACTAGTCATTGAACTGAGTTAGCTGAGTAAACTGACATGAAGAAAATACTCTCTGTGCTTCTGCAGAAGAGACTACTGTTATCAAAAGCTGGTTTAACACTTCAGCAAACTCTGGTTCCAGGTACTTAGCCAGTGACTTCTATCAGTTTAGTGGTTTGACTTTCATTAACATTTGGCAGCAAATATGTGCTACTTAATACTATTTTTGTATTTAATTTAAATTATTTTAATAGATTATCAATTTCAAATTTAAACTTTTATTTTTAGAAAGTAAATCTTTATTTAATTTTTTAAAAATCAATTTTTTTAAATTGATGACTTTTTATCCTAATACAAAAGCAATAGTACCTTAAATTCAGGCAACGTTCACCCAACAAAATACCCATCTCCTTGCCATTAGTTCACCAGTGACATTGAATCATATTAATGCTTTCACTAGCATGCCCACTTTCAATTAAAATATTTTCCAAACAGCTTTATTATACTATTTGCTGCTTTTAATACCTAGTACAGCTTATTTTCTGTGTGTGTATTATCTTAGGCGTGTGACAGATAATGTGAATTGGAAGCTTATATTTTGGGAGGAGGAGAAGTCATTTTCTCTTTGTGCCCCCTTTAAAGTAAGACTTGAACAAAACAAATTTAAGATGACTGAGCTTATCATTTGGAGGAGCTAAAATATGCTACTTACCCAAAACAATGTTACTGACAAATGGCAGAATAGCAGAATCAGAATGAAAGGAAAACAGAAGGAATATCTCTTGTTGGTATATCTGTATGCTAATTCCGTAAAATTAGGATGTAAATATCTCTTTCCTTTATGGCTAACCCAGAGGGTTAATATTTACCCACCAATTTGGGTGCTTACAGACTTCTGTAGTTTTGATAATCATAAAGACCTGATTGAAAATATCTAAGGAAAGGACACAGATGAATATAGCTTGAGAAAATGGAATACAAACTGAAGGAATGGTGAGGCAATCTTAATTTTGGATTCTGTGGGTATAAAACTTAAGCTTCCATTAACAATTTTTTGATAGAATACATTACAAAATGTAATTTTTTAAGACATACTTATATCTAAACAAGTTGGCAGGAATTTAAGGATTTTACATCAAGTAAAATTATAGTATAAGATGAAATTGCATTTCTTTAAAAATGGGAAGTTGAAAGATCTATCCCCTTCGTGCAGTTAACACTAGTTTTTCACTCCTGTAGATGTACAGTGGATGTGAATTAATTACTGTGAACTTACGCTTTGAGTTTCTTTTTAAATTTTTGTTGTGGTTGGGAAGGCCATGCATCTTAACAAATACGCTCAAAGCTTACATTACAGAATATTTCTTTTTTCTTTTTTCACATAGATGACAAGAGAAATGAAGACAAGACAGCAGAAACAAATGATGGTACGTCATCAGGAAAGGCCAAAAGGAGATTTCCAGATTTTGGGTAAGAGATTTATGAGTTGGTAGAGGAATAAGTGGCTTTAAATGTTACTTATGCTAAGTTACCATATTCTCTAAATAGAAAATATTGTGAAACATACTTTTCCTGTGCATTTGTGATACCTTCTCCCATTCCCCCCTTGCCCCCAAGGTCCCATCTCCAAATTCCTAAATTCCTTTATCTAGCAGTCTACTATTAATACCCACTTGGTCTTTGTCCACTTTCATTCTCATGCTTGGCATGGTAGAATTACCAAAACAAAATGTGTAAACACATATAAAGAGTTTGTGGGACAGTGTACTTATAATATAATTGTGTTGTGTATTATGGAGCTGCAGCTTGCACCTCCATAATACATACACACACAAGTATATGTTTTGCACTTAAAACAGGGACTTATCCTCTTTGTTATGTAAGAAAAATAATATAATATGCTCTCCCCAAAATTACAGCATTTACTCTGAGTAAAGAATTAATTTTTCTGAGAATTTACAGTAAATCCATTAACTTCAGTTAAATTCACTTTTTAAAATGTCAGTTAAGAAAATTAATGCCTTAATGTGGATACTTTTTCTGCTGAATGATCTTAATATCTGAATAATGCATCTTCTTCAAATGTTTGAAATATTTTTTAGGATTAGTGATTACTTATTGCCACTAATCTTCGTAAATTAAAGTTTCTCCTTTAAGTAGAGGCTGGAGAGTGGTTTGTCAGTGAATTCCACAAAGAATTGCCTTCTTTCAAAACAGCCGCCATCTTATTGTTCGCAGTAGTGTTGTAGCAGTATAACTGAAGAAGAGCTTGAAAGCTTGTCTCTTTCACCAACAGAAGTTGGTCCACTAAAAGATATTACCTCACTCACCTTGTCTGTCTAATTTTATTATGATTATTATTAATGGAACTGAAGCCACAGACTGCCCTTAGCAAATATAGCCACTGCCTCCATTTACTTTATTACCCCCATGATGTGACGTTAGCAAATGTTTTTTAAAAAATTAATCTAAAATGAGACTAAGCACTAAAATGCCTTAACCATAAGATTATTGCATGGCAACACTACAGGGCAGAGTTATGCTTGCTTGGTTGCTTTAATTGTTTATTTTCGTATCTTACCACGTTCAGAATGTAACCTTTTTGCTGGAGCCTGGAGCCCAATATTTTCTGTTTCTCTGCTTGGCTCTACCTGTTTTGCAGATGCCTATTTTGCCCTTCCCTTCCTCACATGGATGGAATTAGATTAAAATGCATGCTCACTACTCTGTTCCATGGAAGCAGGCAGTAGGGTATCAGGGAGTCAGATCTGCAGTCCAGTTTAAGGCTGGGAAGAGAGGGTGGGGGGAGAATCAAAAGTATAGATTAAGGTGTTGGCTTGCTGGGAGGATGGTGCAGCAGCTGAGATTTGGGGAGCTGGGAAGAATAGCTGACACAGCCCGCTATAAGCTTCCCCTTTTTCCTGGTACTTTGGAGGGCAATGCAGCCAAGCCACCTATCCAGCATAGCAGGAACCAAGTCTGAGGATGGAGTCAGACTGACTGGAGAGCATAGCAAAAGAAAAACCAACCCCCTCCCCCCCACCCCCGCCTCCTATCCTTGAAAGTAATCAACAAATTTCACATCAAGTGGCATTTTAAAGTTTGGGTCATTATATATATGGAAATAGAGTAAATGTTGCTGTGGAACGAGGGGTTGTTCACATAGAATTTGGTGCCATTGTGAAATGGAGTACACAGGCCCTGAGTCCAACATTTTTTCCCCTTTAACTGGTTTTCTCTCTAACTGGTTTTCTCCCCCAATGGTAAACGTATCGGTACTGCTTGGGAATGGGACCTTGTATCTCTTTCTTTAGCATATACATTCCTGTAGGTGATTCATTCAATCTTTTTCTTCGTTCTTGCGTGTCTTCGCCTGTACGTAGGAATGCACCTTAAATCGCTTGAAAGATATTCTGCAAAATTGGGCTCCACTGTATATAATATTTTGAATGACTTTTATGAATGTGTTATGACTTAAATTTGTATTAATGAATAACAAATATTTAACTCCTTTTGATATATAGCATTAAATTGCAGTAATTGTATTTAAAAAAAAAAGGTTTCAGAGTAGCAGCTGTGTTAGTGTGTATGGTAACACCCATTGTTTCATGTTCTCTATGTATATAAATCTCCCCACTGTATTTTCCACTGAATGCATCCGATGAAGTGAGCTGTTGCTCACGAAAGCTTATGCTCAAATAGATTTGTTAGTCTCTAAGGTGCCACAAGTCCTCTTTTTCTTTTTATTAAAAAAAAAAGCAGCTTTTTTTCTTCTTTTTTCTTTTTTTTACTTCAGAGGTTTACGGAAATCTGGTGGTAAAGGAAAGAAACAAGAGAAGGAAAATCCGAGGAGCTCTCTGGATAGCCGGTATTTTTAATAAATATATATTGCATTCTTAAAAATAATTAACTACCGTTACTGTGTATTCTTATTCAGTATAAGAGCAATTAAATATTGCATAAATCAGTACATTAATGGGAAGATGAGCTTCTATGCTTATGAAATAAGGAAAATAGTGTTACATGTTAGTTATTCATATTATGAAACAAATTCTATTCTGCTTGTAGGCAAAAATCATAGTGTAGCAAGAAAAGCCACTTCAGTAGTAATTCTCAGTAGTCCCAAGATACAGGTTTGAAAATGTTAAGCCATCTTCAATGTTTTTAAAGCTGTTAAATAACTCAGCAATTATTTTTATATTAACATTCTAAGATACATACATTTTGATTAATACAATAACTCCTCACTTAATGTTGTAGTTATGTTCCTGAAAAATGCGACTTTACGTGAAACAGTGCTAAGCGAATCCAATTTCCCTGTAAGAATGAATATAAATGGGGGGGGGTTAGGTTCCAGGGAAATTCTTTTTTGCCACACAGTACAGTACAATACAGTACTATAGTTGGGAGGGGCCCCCGCCTCACGTCACACAGACACAGCCCACTGGCACTGGAGACAGTGAGGCAGGCAAGGAGGCTGAAGGTGCTGAAGGCTAGGAGAAGCACATTGCGCAGCAGCAGCTTCCCCTATTCTGCAAGCACCAGGGGTGTGGGGGGCTCAACACTCGGCCCGCCCACTCCACCCTTTCCCCCAACCGCCCCCCCCAACCAGTCTCTTCTTCTTCTCCCCCCACCTTTAATCCACATGCCACATACTTGCTCCTCCCCTGCCTCCTGTCCGCAGCAATTAGCTGGCTTGCATCGTTCAGGAGGGAAGGGGGAGGTACGAGGACACAGCGCGCAGAGTCCCCCTCCTTCCTCTGCTTCCTGAACACCGCAAGCCAGCTGATTGTCACTGGCAGGAGGAAGGCGTGCCATGTCCTCGCTCCTCCCTCCTGCCTGCGGCAATCAGCTGGCTTGTGACGTTCAGGGGGCAGGAGGGAAGGGGGGAGGAGTGAGGATGCAGCGCACCTCCCCGCTCCCTCCCCTGCCTCCTGACCGCGACAATCAGCTGGTTTGCAGCGTTCAAGAGGCAGGTGAGGGAAGGGGAGCCTGCGCACTGAGTGCTCTCTCCTCCCTCCTGAATGCCGCAAGCCAGCTGATTGCCACGGGCAGGAGGCGGTGGGGAGGAGGGGGAAGGCGCTGATCCGCAGGGTCTGCCGGCTGGCGGGAGGCACTGTCAGATAGGGGGATGTAGGGGAGCTGATATGGGGGCTGCCACCTGTGGACAAAGCGGGCAGCCAAACGACGTTATAGCAAAGCATTGCACAACTTAAAATGGAGCATGTTCTGTAGTTGAGCAGGGATGTAAGATCGAAACAACATTAAGCGAGAGGAGGTTAAGTGGGGGGTTACTATATGCCATTTAGACAATTATTAAAGACATACAGCGGGTTATTGCTAGACCATTATAATTCCATTTATTTATTTCAGAGGCTCCCGAGAGTTATTGGAAGACTCTGGCAACAATCAATCTGCATCAGATTCAGACTCTCCTGTTCCTACTTGCATACCTTTCTCTTGGTTTGGGGACAGTCACAAAGAGCCTCAGGTTTCCGGTAGCAGCCTAACCTTTTCTCAGAGTGGACAGGCCACTTTATTCGAACAGGGTCAAGAGAAAAACAGAACCAAGGTAAACGTACACAAATAAGCTATATTTTGAACATTTGGGTTTGATATGGTTTTACTCATTCAGGGTCCAAGTTCTAAGTATTTAGGATCTTGAAAACTAATTGTTTTCAGGTAGTAAGAGAAATGATTACAAGATTCTGTAAGTAATTGAGAGCCAACATTTGAGTTTGTATAAAATAAGAATGTGGTGAGAATTATCCTCCAAATTCTAAACATCTTACTTTATATTTTGCCAAGGAATTAAATAGGTCCTGCTCAGAAACAATGTATTTTGTTTTGTGTTCCTTCAGCTGGTTGTGCACAAGTTAACAGTTCCTTAAACTGTGCATATTTTTGATGGCCACCTAATTTTATGCAGAAGAAAAGGAAGGAAAATAAAATGGTGCCTGTTGACTTCAGCATTCGTAAAGGGCTGGGGTAGCAGAGCTGAGGAAACAATATATGCCAGAAGGAAAAATAAAATAATTTTTACTTAAACTTTCAAGTACAGAAAGTAAAACTTGAAAATAGGTGAACTTTTTAAAAGTGTTTCTTTTGAAAATGGGAGCTAAGATTCTAAGTCGCTTAGGTGCTTTTGAAAAATTCACCCAATGTTTTTTAAATACCTTAAACTGGGGTTCTCAATTTGGGGTCGCAAACAGGTGTAGGGAATTGTGACCACCCAGCCCTTCCCACATTGCTAACTTGGAGAGGGGAGAAGGGAAATGCTGTCTTACATCATTGATAGTGCTATTTTGAAAGTTATTACTTAGTAATTCTACTAATGATTTAGTAACTTTAAAAAGCAGCTTTTCGTACATCCTGTAAAAAGTGACACTACATAATTCAATTTACTACTATCAAGTTTCCATCTTGACAGTCTGAACTATTTGGGTAAGGGTACTGTTAGGCTTAGGGGAAGCGGAGGTGCTGGGAAGAGGTAACTGAAATTTACTAGAAATTCTGATGGGTGTCCCATTAAGTAATTTTTATTTAGCTATATTTAAAGTCTAAAGTGAATGTAATTTCCATAAAACACTGGTTGTTGTCTAAACACATTTAAAAACAGATACACAAATAATACTAATCACTAAATGCCATTTTTAATTTACCTGTTTATCTGTTATCTTTATTCCTGTGTTCCCTTTGGATTTTTTCTTGTCTGAGACTATAAACTACTAACATATTAAACTTTCACAAAATTCAGTTTTAATTCTTACAATTGATTTTTTTTTGTCTTCAGTCCTCTACAGTGGGCTTTCACATTCTCCTTTTTACCACTTAATCTAGGGCCATATGGAACATACAGAACAGAGTTTTTCTATACTATAGTTTAGGGAAACCACTGATAAATGTGTGGAGTTTGCTGATAACATAGTGCTGGCTTTCCTTGTCTAGTTGCTAATTACATGAAAATATAGTTAAAATACATTAAAAACTGTTCTCGTGTTTGTCATGTAAGGAATTGCAGTAGTTGTCACAAGAGTCTGTTAAGGGGTCTGCATACTTATAAGTGGGAGGGGAAGTGGTCTGTGAGTTTGTAAGTAGGATTGAAAGTGTTTTATTGTAAGAGATCTCTCTGTGTCTTTCTCTCTCTCGAGTAAACATCTGGTCCTTACCATGAGAAGTTTGAGAATCCCTAAAGTGGAATATGTTGGCCTTTTAGTTTAAAGAATTTTGTGCAGTATTTTTTTGTTTTGTTTTGTTTGCAGAACTTGTGTATCTATTTGTTCTTCTCCAACCATCTATTATATCTGTGTAGTGGGAACCATAGCATTTCCCTTCCTCCCCACCCCCAGGGATGCTTCTCCAAATAAGCCAGGGCTTTGGGGTCACCAGGCCCTCTGTTAGAGTGAGTTTGCATATCCTAGTGAATATTAGGTTATTTTTAATGTATAACTTATAAGGGATTTACAATTGATATCTATTTAAGATATTGCAAAACGCTTTCTAAACAAGAAATGATAAAATGTGCCTAAAGTGTTTGGGTACCAGTACTGCACAGCAGTTCAGCATTTCATGAACCATTTGAGGCGTGATAAACCGTGCGGTTCTCTCTATGTAACCCTTTCCCCTGGAGTAATAGTTTTATTGATGGGTGGCAGAAGGCCCAGTGCTGTGATGTGCCAGCACATGCCCCACTTAAAGCATACTTGGGTAGCAGATGCTGAGCCTGTTCTCACCTGTATTGACAGCCTTCACTTTCTGTGCCTCTGGGGATCTCTTCCCCTCCAGACCCCCAGCTGATTCTCCTCCACCCCATAACTCTTCATCCTGTTCATTATCACTTTCAACTTTCCAGTAGATTGTGTCCCACTGCCAACTGGTTCCACCTCCCATTCCCTTCTCTCATATCTCATTCTTGATGGTTGCTCTTGGCTTTATCTTGGCCTGTGAGGCAGTTTTTTCTGCCTGGAGGGCACAGCAGTCTTTAGCTAGTCACCGCCTACTCTGTAGAGGCCTCTAGTGGTGGAAGTTGACACGCATTCTTTAACCATTACCTGTGTACTGACTGGCCTTAAATCCACACTCAGTGGGATACCAAATATTGTAACCGTCCCACCAAGATCAGCTTTGTGGTCTCCTTTTCTGGCTTAGTGGAGACACAGCAACTACTGACTCAGGCAGTTAGTAATCAAATTGTATTAACTGAATGACAAATAGTAAGGTTTTGGACAAATAATTTTATTTTCTTCTAAAATTAGGTTTAAGACAGAGATGTAGCTGAGTTGAGTACCCAGTAATGCACATTGTCATTTAGGAAACACAATAAATGGACAAATTTCCCATTACACCTTTTTCAGGGGAATAATATTGTTGAGTTTGGTTGTGTAATATTTATTACTTGTTGGTAATAATTTTACAGCCATTGTGGAGAAGTCATGAAAATACATTGTTTAAAATACACTTCTACCCCGATATAATGCGGTCCTCAGGAGCCAAAAGAATCTTACTGTGTTATAGGTGAAACCGCGTTATATCAAACTTGCTTTGGCCTCGAGCATTTCCATTATTAATAGTCACTTCCTGCCCCCTGACTGACCCCTCAGAATCCCCGACCCATCCACCTCCCCCTTCCCTAATCACCCCCAGGACCTCAACCCCTAACTGACCCCCCTGCTCCCTGACTGCTCCCTATCCGCACCCCCAACAGTCTCTCTGGGACTCCCACGCCTTATCCAACGCCCCTGACCGCCCCGCCCTCAGAACCTCCGAACCATCCAACCCTGTCCCCTGACCACTCCCCCGTGCCCCTCACCTCCCCCCCGAGACGTCTGCCCTTTATCCAACCCCTTGGCCCTGGCCCGGCACCCTTAACACACCGCTCAGAGCAACATGTCGGAGCCAGACATGCTGACCCACAGATCCACCAGAGCGCGCAGCCCCGCCCCCCAGAGCCGTGGTTTACCGCGTTATATCCAAATTCGTGTTCTATCGGGTCACATGCTATGGGGGTAGAGGTGTATTGGAAAGTAGGAACTCTGAAAGAATGGTAAGAACTATTTCTGATTATTCTCCTGTGTGAGAATCTGTAAATGTAGTATTTAATCTTTTGATAATGTATATAACTACTCTAGTATTAGGATTTTATTTCACTAATGTACAGAATTACAATTTACTGGTTAAGAGCATTTTTTCTAAATTGAAGAGAGGTTAATGTTTGTGAAAGGTGACCACTTAGGAGACTTAAGTATTGTATTCTCAGGCGTAGCAACGGCATCAGTAGTACAAACTTTCCTACACTGTCTTGCCAGCATGCTTCAACTGTCCGGTAGTTTGCCCTTTGAGATTGACAAGTTACTCAGTGTTGTTGTTCCTAATACTACTTTACTTACAGTCCTTTCCTGTGGTAGAGCCCACGGTTTGTATATACCATTCACATAGGTAATTTTTTAGATAATTAACTTATATAGTGTTTGCTGTAACTTTTAGATATTTTTGCACTGCTTCCTAAGCTTCTAGCCAGGCACACAAATATTCCACACGTTACCAAACAATACTTCATTGCTATGAAAAACATTGTAGTGTCATATATTTATATATTATCATCTTACTAAATTCCTTAATTTTTATGGAACAAATGTGAAATGAGATCATTTACACCACTCCAGAGTTCTTGCAGAATTTTTTTTTTCCTGAGAATTTATGCAGGAAAGATAGTTTTCCTAATGAGGTATAAACTTTTAGTGAAATTTATTGTTTACTTAGAATTTTCCTCCTTTTTCCTGTGAACATATTAATATTCACGTAAAGCATTTGCAGGTAATCAAGTATTAAAATATATGGAGTCAAGTGTTTATGAACAGAACCCAGCACAAAGGAACCTTGATCTGATTAGAGCCATGGATGCAGCTATGATACAATTAATTAGGGCTGTCAAATGATTTTTAAAAATCACAGTTAATCACAAGATTAAAAAACAGTCGTGATTAATCGCAGTTTTATTTGCACTGTTAAACTATAATAGAATAACAATTTAAATTTATTATACGTATTTTAGATGTTTTCTACATTTTCTAATATATTTAAGTTACAACACAGAATACAAGTGTACAGTGCTCACTTTATATTATAATTTTTATTACAAATGTTTGCGCTGTAAAAAATAAGTCTTTTTCAGTTGCTTATACAAGTACTGTAGTGCAATCACATTATCATGAAAGTGCAACTTACAAAGGTAGATTTTTATTTTTTTTTACATAACTGCACTTAAAAAAAAAATATAAAACTTTAGAACCTACAAGCCAAAGCATGAAAGGGGATATGCATGTTTAGCTTATCTGGCACGTAAATACCTTGCAACACCCTCTACAAAACTACCATTTAGATCCCTGTGCTCACTTTCAGGCAACATTATAAATAATACACAGGCAGCATTATCTCACATAAAAGTAAACTAACTTGTTTGTTTTAGTGATTGGCTGAACAAGAAGTAGGACTGAGTGGACCTGTATGAGGTGAATTGAAAAATACTATTTCTTCATCTTTTTTCAGTGCAAATATTTGTAATAAAAATAATATTAAATGAGCACTGTACACTTTGTATTCTGTGTTGTAACTGATATAAACATATTTGAAAATGTAGAAAAACATCCAAAAATATTTATAATAAATTTAAATTGGCATTCTATTATTGTTTAAAAGTTCAATTAAAACTGCAATTAATCTCAGCTATTTTTAATCTAATTTGTTTAGCATTAATCGCATGCATTAACTACAATGAATTGACAGCCTTACAAAAAAAAATATATTAATTAACTACTATACACTGTTCAGAGTAGCAGCCATGTTAGTCTGTATTCACAAAAAGAAAAGGAGTACTAGTGGCACCTTAGGATATGTCTACACTACGAAATTAGGTCGAATTTATAGAAGTTGTTTTTTTAGACATCGGTTTTATATATTCGAGTGTGTGTGTCCCCACAGAAAATGCTCTAAGTGCATTAACTCGGCGGAGTGCTTCCATGGTACCGAGGCTAGAGTCGACTTCCAGAGTGTTGCACTGTGGGTAGATATCCCACAGTTCCCGCAGTCTCCGCTGCCCATTGGAATTCTGGGTTGAGATCCCAATGCCTGATGGGGCTAAAACATTGTCGCGGATGGTTCTGGGTACATATCGTCAGGCCCCCGTTCCCTCCTGCCCTCCATGAAAGCAAGGGCAGACAATCGTTTTGCGCCTTTTTTCCTGAGTTACCTGTGCAGACACCATACCACGGCAAGCATGGAGCCCGCTCAGGTAACTGTCACCGTATGTCTCCTGGGTGCTGGCAGATGTGGTACTGCATTGCTACACAGCAGCATCAACCCATTGCCTTGTGGCAGCAGACGGTACAGTACGACTGGTAGCCGTTCTCGTCATGTCCGAGGTGCTCCTGGCCACGTCGGCTGGGAGCGCCTGGGCAGACATGGGCTCAGGGACTAAATTTGGAGTGACTTGACCAGGTCATTCTCTTTAGTCCTGCAGTCAGTCCTATTGAACCATCTTATGGTGAGCAGGCAGGCGATACGGATTGCTAGCAGTCCTACTGTACCATCTTCTGCCAGGCAGGCAAGAGATGAGGACGGCTAGCAGTCCTACTGCACCGTCTTCTGCCGAGCAGCCATGAGATGTGGATGGCTTGCAGTCCTTATGCACCATCTGCTGCCAGCCAAAGATGTAAAAGATAGATGGAGTGGATCAAAACAAGAAATAGACCAGATTTGTTTTGTACTCATTTGCTTCCCCCTCTCTCCTCCCCCCCCCAGTCTAGGGGACTCATTCCTCTAGGTCACACTGCAGTCAGTCACAGAGAAGGTGCAGCGAAGTAAATCTAGCCATGTATCAATCCGAGGCCAGACCAACCTGCTTGTTCCAATAAGAACAATTACTTAAGTGCACCATTTCTTATTGGAACCCTCTGTGAAGTCCTGCCTGAAATACTCCTTGATGTAAAGCCACCCCCTTTGTTGATTTTAATTCCCTGTAAGCCAACCCTGTAAGCCATGTCGTCAGTCGCCCCTCCCTCTGTCAGAGCAACGGCAGACAATCGTTCCGCGCCTTTTTTCTGTGCGGACACCATACCAAGGCAAGCATGGAGGCCGCTCAGCTCACTTTGGCAATTAGGAGCACATTAAACACCACACGCATTATCCGGCAGTATATGCAGCACCAGAACCTGGCAGAGCGATACCGGGCGAGGAGGCGACGTCAGGGCGGTCACGTGAGTGATCAGGACATGGACACAGATTTCTCTGAAAGCGTGGGCCCTGCGAATGCTTGCATCATGGTGTTAATGGGGCAGGTTTATGCTGTGGAACACTGATTCTGGGCTTGGGAAACAAGCACAGACTGGTGGGACCGCATAGTGTTGCAGGTCTGGGACGATTTCCAGTGGCTGCGAAACTTTCGCATGCGTAAGGGCACTTTGATGGAACTTTGTGACTTGCTTTCCCCTGCCCTGAAGCGCATGAATACCAAGATGAGAGCAGCCCTCACAGTTGAGAAGCGAGTAGCGATAGCCCTGTGGAAGTTTGCAACACCAGACAGCTACCGGTCAGTTGGGAATCAATTTGGAGTGGGCAAATCTACTGTGGGGGCTGCTGTGATGCAAGTAGCTCATGCAATCAAAGATCTGCTGATGTCAAGGGTAGTGACCCTGGGAAATGTGCAGGTCATAGTGGATGGCTTTGCTGCAATGGGATTCCCTAACTGTGGTGGGGCCATAGACGGAACCCATATCCCTATCTTGGCACCGGAGCACCAAGCCGGCGAGTACGTAAACCACAAGGGGTACTTTTCAATAGTGCTGCAAACTCTGGTGGATCACAAGGGATGTTTCACCAACAAAAACGTGGGATGGCCGGGAAAGGTACATGACGCTCGCATCTTCAGGAACTCTGGTCTGTTTCAAAAGCTTCAGGAAGGGACTTTATTCCCAGACCAGAAAATAACTGTTGGGGATGTTGAAATGCCTATAGTTATCCTTGGGGACCCAGCCTACCCCTTAATGCCATGGCTCATGAAGCCGTACACAGGCAGCCTGGACAGTAGTCAGGAGCTGTTCAACTACAGGCTAAGCAAATGCAGAATAGTGGTAGAATGTGCATTTGGATGTTTAAAGGCGCGCTGGCGCAGTTTACTCACTCACTTAGACCTCAGCGAAACCAATATTCCCACTGTTATTACTGCTTTCTGTGCGCTCCACAATATCTGTGAGAGTAAGGGGGAGACGTTTATGGCGGGGTGGGAGGTTGAGGCAAATCGCCTGGCTGCTGGTTACGTGCAGCCAGACACCAGGGCGGTTAGAAGAGCACAGGAGGGTGCGGTACGCATCAGAGAAGCTTTGAAAACCAGTTTCATGACTGGCCAGGCTACAGTGTGAAAGTTCTGTTTGTTTCTCCTTGATGATACCCCCCGCCCCTTGGTTCACTCTACTTCTCTGTAAGCTAACCACCCTCCCCTCCTCCCTTCGATCACCGCTTTCAGAGGCAATAAAGTCATTGTTGCTTCACATTCCTTATTCATTCGTCACACAAATAGGGGGATGACTACCAAGGTAGCCCAGGAGGGGTGGTGGAGGAGGGAAGGAAAATGCCACACAGCACTTTAAAAGTTTACAACTTTAAAATTTATTGAATGCCAGCCTTCTGTTTTTTGGGCAATCCTCTGTGGTAGAGTGGCTGGTTGGCCGGAGGCCTCCCCACCGCGTTCTTGGGCATCTGGGTGTGGAGGCTATGGAACTTGGGGAGGAGGGCGGTTGGTTACACAGGGGCTGTAGTGGCAGTCTGTGCTCCAGCTGCCTTTGCTGCAGCTCAACTGTACACTGGAGCATACTGGTTTGATCCTCCAGCAGCCTCAGCATTGAATCCTGCCTCCTCTCATCACGCTGCCGCCACATTTGAGCTTCAGCCCTCTCTTCAGCCCGCCACTTACTCTCTTCAGCCCACCACCTCTCCTCCCGGTCAATTTGTGCTTTCCTGCACTCTGACATTATTTGCCTCCACGCATTTGTCTGTGCTCTGTCAGTATGGGAGGACAGCATGAGCTCAGAGAACATTTCATCACGAGTGTGTTTTTTTTTTTCTTTCTAATCTTCACTAGCCTCTGGGAAGGAGAAGATCCTGTGATCATTGAAACACATGCAGCTGGTGGAGAAAAAAAAAGAGACAGCAGTCTTTAAAAAGACACATTTTATAAAACAGTGGCTACACTCTTTCAGGGTAAACCTTGCTGTTAACATTACATACATAGTACATGTGCTTTCGTTACAAGGTCGCATTTTGCCTCCCCCCACCGCGTGGCTAACAGCGGGGAACATTTCTGTTCCGCCACAGGCAAACAGCCCAGCAGGAACGGGCACCTCTGAGTGAATGTTCCCTGAAGAAAAGCACCCTATTTCAACCAAGTGACCATGAATGATATCTCACTCTCCTGAGGATAACACAGAGAGATAAAGAACGGATGTTGTTTCAACGCCAGCAAACATACAGTGCAATGCTTTGATGTACAATGATTCCCGAGTACGTGTTACTGGCCTGGAGTGGTAAAGTGTCCTATCATGGAGGAAGTAATAAGGCTGCCCTCCCCAGAAATCTTTTGCAAAGGCTTTGGGAGTACATCCAGGAGAGCCGCGAATGCCAGGGCAAAGTAATCCTTTCACATGCTTGCTTTTAAACCATGTACAGTATTTTAAAAGGTACACTCACCGGATGTCCCTTCTCCGCCTGCTGGGTCCAGGAGGCAGCCTTGGGTGGGTTCGGGGGGTACTGGCTCCAGGTCCAGGGTGAGAAACAGTTCCTGGCTGTCAGGAAAACCGGTTTCTCCGCTTGCTTGCTCTGAGCTATCTACAACTTCTTCATCATCATCTTCTTCGTCCCCAAAACCTGCTTCTGTGTTGCCTCCATCTCCATTGAAGGAGTCAAACAACACGGCTGGGGTAGTGGTGGCTGAATCCCCTAAAATGGCATGCAGCTCATCATAGAAGCAGCATGTTTGGGGCTCTGACCCGGAGCGGCCGTTCGCCTCTCTGGTTTTCTAGTAGGCTTGCCTCAGTTCCTTAAGTTTCACGCGGCACTGCTTCGGGTCCCTGTTATGGCCTCTGTCCTTCATGCCCTGGGAGATTTTGACAAAGGTTTTGGCACTTCGAAAACTGGAACGGAGTTCTGATAGCACAGATTCCTCTCCCCATACAACGATCAGATCCCGTACCTCCCGTTCAGTCCATGCTGGAGCTCTTTTGCGATTCTGGGACTCCATCATGGTCACCTCTGCTGATGAGCTCTGCATGGTCACCTGCAGCTTGCCACGCTGGCCAAACAGGAAATGAGATTCAAAAGTTTGCAGTTCTTTTCCTGTCTACCTGGCCAGTGCATCTGAGTTGAGAGTGCTGTCCAGAGTGGTCAGAATGGAGCGCTCTGGGATAGCTCCCGGAGGCCAATACCATCGAATTGTGTCCACAGTACCCTAAATTCGACCTGGCAAGGCCGATTTTAAGCGCTAATCCACTTGTCAGGGGTGGAGTAAGGAAATCGATTGTAAGAGCCCTTTAAGTTGAAATAAAGGGCTTCATCATGTGGACGGGTGCAGGTTTACATCTATTTAATGCTGCTAAATTCGACCTAAAGTCCTAGTGTAGACCAGGGCCTAGAGACTAACCAATTTATTTGAGCATAAGCTTTCGTGAGCTACAGCTCACTTCATCGGATGCATAAAGTGGAAAATACAGTGAGGAGATTTATATACACACAGACCATGCAAAAATGGATGTTTACCATACACGTTGTAAGGAGAGTGATCACTTAAGATGAGCTATTACCAGCAGGAGAGTGGGGTCGGGGGAGAGAAAACCTTTTGAAGTGATAATCAAGGTGGGCCATTTCCAGCACATTTCCAGGAATTAACAAGAACGTCTGAGGAACAGTGGGGGGGGGGGAATATTCTTGTTGAAGAATAGTCTCTTTTAGATCAGAAATCGAGTGACCAGAGAGATTGAAGTGTTCTCCGACTGGTTAATGAATGTTATAATTCTTGACATCTGATTTGTGTCCATTTATTCTTTTACGTAGAGACTGTCCAGTTTGACCAATGTACATGGCAGAGGGGCATTGCTGGCACATGATGGCATATATCACATTGGTAGATGTGCAGGTGAATGAGCCTCTGATAGTGTGGCTGATGTTATTAGGCCCTGTGATGGTGTCCCCTGAATAGATATGTGGGCACAGTTGGCAACGGGCTTTGTTGCAAGGATAGGTTCCTGGGTTAGTGGTTCTGTTGTGTGTTGTGTGGTTGCTGGTGAGTATTTGCTTCAGGTTGGATCATCTTAAGTGATCACTCTCCGTACAATGTGTATTTTTTCATGGTCTGTGTGTATATAAATCTTCTCACTGTATTTTCCACTTTATGCATCCGATGAAGTGAGCTGTAGCTCACGAAAGCTTATGCTCAAATAAATTGGTTAGTCTCTAAGGTGCCACTAGTACTCCTTTTCTTTTTGTGAATACAGACTAACATGGCTGCTACTCTGAAAATTGCACTACAAAGACTCTTCCATCAATGCTGTGCACCACTGTACTAATTCTTAATTGATGATACTATGGATAGCATTCTGCACCCTCACTTATGAATCCTGAATAGGAAGTTGCCTATAAATTAAGTGACAAGAAACAGCTACAACTAGTAGAGAGGGAAACCTTATTGGATCTGTTTCAGAGTAACAGCCATGTTAGTCTGTATTCGCAAAAAGAAAAGGAGTACTTGTGGCACCTTAGAGACTAACCAATTTATGTGAGCATAAGCTTTTGTGAGCTACAGCTTCATCACAGTATGCATCCGATGAAGTGAGCTGTAGCTCACGAAAGCTTATGCTCAAATAAATTGGTTAGTCTCTAAGGTGCCACAAGTACTCCTTTTCTTATTGGATCTGTTTTCTTTCTGATATTCTGCTGTCACTCCTATCTCTCCCCCTATTAATAGTTTGTCTAAAATGTGGCCCTTCCTTAGGTCTCTATTTAATCTTACTAGGAAGGTAAGGAAGATGCTACTAGGGATGATGTTGCTGTCTTGGAGAGAGAGGGAGAGAGACTCCCAAATAGTCTGGTTGGAATTGCTTTGTGACTTGGTAAAAGGAGTAATCAGATTGTAGAATTACAGATAACATTTTATGTATCTGGAAGGCTACAACAGACCCTAAAATCTAAAGTAACTAGTAAAACCAGAGATCTGGGCTGATACTAAGAGCAACCCCTACTAAGAAGCATGTACAGATTTAAAATACATCCCACCCACCCCCGTACATCCTCCTCCGCACCCCCCCCCCCAAAAGAAAGAAAATGGTAGGAGAATCCCAGTGAGAGAGAGAGAGAACTATGTTAATTAAGGTTAGAGTACGTATCAGTAATACCAGATAAAATACAACACAAGGATGAAGTAATTATTCCCAAAATAGGCATTATAAACTCTGGATATTCAGAGTTAAAGTTAAACTTAAAAAATCCTTTAAGTCAAGTATGGAAATATATATGTAAAGGACCCAAACAACCTTAACTTAGTCCAATGACACCATAAAGAAAAGAAATTAAGAAAAATGTCTTTACAAATCAGTTTTGTTTAGTCTGTGGCATAAGACATTAATTATAAGTGTATGGTTATTGCATGACAGCCCTATCAATTAGAATTGACTGAGGAGAGGCTTTGAAAACAAAGGAGTCTTAATTTGATAACACAAAGGAGGACCAGTGGTGAGATTTAAAAAAAAAAAAAAAATGTCTTGGTCAAAGCAATGTATCAGACCTGTGTCCTTGACAAAAGCATTTTGCACTGACCAGAGAAAGGTGAAATGGGTGTCAAGACCAAAGTGGTGGAGGTTGCAGTAATCAGAGTAGAAGAGATGCTGTTAAATATATACAGTAATATACTATGGAGATCATTGCTGCCCTCCACAAGCGCACACATCTCCAGTGGACTAGCAGGTATGTATTTGGGAGCAAAATTTAGTCCTGCATGTGCAACTCTTACTTTGCTTTTGTAATTAAAAGCACTTTTAAAGTGTAAGACTAACTTCATTTGATCACATGCCTCAGTGAATTCTATTTCAGCAAGATAAACATAAAAGATTGTAATTAGGGGCTTAATTACAGATCCTAAAAACCTGTTCTTATAGGATCATCTTTGTTCAGAGTGAGTTTATCCTGTGGCTTATTCTGAAAAGTTTGTCAGTGACAATATCTGTTTTTTGTGAGGCCTTTCGTTTTATCTTAACTTTACAGCTAAGGTGACTGAGTCAAAAGAAGAGGTCAGGTGACTTGTCCAAGGTGTCGGTTAGTGGCTGCAGCTAAATTTGAACCCAGAACGCTCTAGTTCTCAGCTCCTTGCCAAGACCTATAAATGAAAATGTTTTCCTGACTAAGCACATACTAAATGTAGTAAACTGATTTAAGTAGGTTAAAAGTTTAACAGTATGAAGATTAAACATTTGCTAAATATAAAAATGTATGTTGTTTTAAACCTGAAATTTACTTGAGTAACAATGTATAGTCAGAAATATTGAATAATAGTATAGTAGGTGTAGTCACTTATGGCAAGTACTTAAGAATATGTTCACCACAATTTACTATTTGGGAGATAATTAGAAGAATGTATTAACTTATATGTAGATTATCCAGTGGAGTGGCTGCTGTAAATGTTACCACATTAAGACAAACAAAGCATTTGTTGTGAAGATGCCTGAAAAATTATTTAACTTGCATTCTAAAATGTAGTGTTCAGCTCAGTACAAAAATAGGGCTCCTACTATGTATAGCCATCTTGGCTAAAACTGGTTTATAAATAGAAGACTTGACGCATCTTGTCTTAATGGAGTTAATTTCTTAAATACCAGAACAGTGCAGCTATATCTCCTCTTAAGTTCCTCCTGCTTATATTATACAATTACGTAGTACTTTGCAGTCCAATGTACTTTACAGACCTAACTATGCATTGATCACTTTATCCACTGTGGAAATGCAGCCACTTCCAGGATGAAATGAGGATACTGTTTAAGTATGTAGCATTACCACACAACAGTTTAAGACAAGATTATTAAAACTTCAGGCTGAATTTAAGTATAATTACAAGAGTAGATATTTCCCCAAGGCCACGGGGTTACTGTTGTGGCTGGGATTTTAGCATTGTGTCATTCAAAAGACAGTATATTCAGTGTCCCATAATACCATGCTGTGTCTTTAGTTCCATACAAATTCAGAGGGAATAATTCCACCAGCTGAATTTCTAACCAGTTACTGCATGACCTATGTACCTTTGAAATATCCTTTCCAAGTACTGACCTGGCTCAACTCTATTTAACTTTAACTTTATGACTGACTTGCTGCATAAAGTGGCATTACTTCCAAAATGGCTTCAATGCTGCTATAATATTTGTTAATTTGGGAGTTCAGCAAAAACAAGTCAAGACTCCTGATGAAGTGAACATATTTCATACATGGTAGATCTAAAATTTATAGATAACTCATGTTTAATTTCTTTTTACGAAGTATCAAGGGTACTAGAATGTCTCCTTGTGATCTACTGTTCCAAGGGTTCAGTTAATAAAACATTATTTTCACTTGTTTGCAGAGTAGAATTGTCATAGATGATTCATACCATAGCAGGCCAAGTTGTGATCTGTCAGGGTTAGTGACAGAACCAAATCTGTCAGGGCGTTCACACACTTTAACCTTCTCTTCAAATGAGGTGAGTTTCAAAGTGTGTATATGTCTTGTTGATGTTGCCATTCATACTACAGACTGTCTGTTAATATAATAGGTTTTGTTTTGTATGAAACTAGATAGTTATCACAGTATCTTAATATTTTTTATCATCTTTAATACTGAAATAGTTACTTAACTAAGGACTCAGATTGTAAGGGGGAAAAAAACCACGAGTCCTTGTGGCACCTTAGAGACTAACAAATTTATTTGGGCATACGCTTTTGTGGGCTAAAACCTAAGGAGGAATTTTAGCCTTTGCTTCACAATTTATAGTCAAATATAGCTTTAAGTGGTAGTAATACTGTACAATAAATTACAATTATGAATTTCAAAGATATGTAAAAGCAAAAATTTGAGTGAGTGAATGAAATTTGCAGCATTTTTCAACTTGCCTCACATCAGTGTATGTTTAAATTTATTTTTCATGTATAAGATACCAAACTATTTAGATATATTTTATCTATTAAAAGCATTTAATCTATTTAAAAGTCAGAGTTCTTTTTCTGGCAAAACGCTAACCTTCTTTGCCTTCAGCTGAAATCTTCGACTTAATCTAGTCTTTTATACTTTTTAAAAAGTATATCTGTTTAAAGGAATTAGTCATTATGTTTTATAGAACAAACCGTAAAAGAACGGAAGCACTTGCAAAAACTATACTTCAGTCATCTTTCAGATGTGAGTTATAGTGCCTTCAAGCCTGATAAACTGATAGTGATAATGTTTGAAGAAAATTTTTAACAGCAGGTCCTGAATGATCTGATGCTATTAGATAATTAACTTAAACCAAATTTTGGTAAAGTGCTAAAATATATTCTGATCTTTATTATCTAAAAAGATAGCCTTTTATGCATGATGCTACAAGTTTGTGTCCATTAGCACAAAATTACATGGTGTCTAAAAATATATTTTAATTGGTCACAAGTTTCAGGACTGGAATAATTTCTGATGGCTTTTTTTAACGGGGAATGGTCCTATTTCTAATCAAAACCCAATGGAATCTTAGTACATACCACTGGAAAGCACTGTGCTCTTTTGAGGTTAGTGGATGGAATCCATGCTGCTAAAAGTGTCAAGTAATGCAGATTTGTTTAAAATTGTTATGAAGCCCAATATTTTCTTGAGTATTTGATCGTTAAGTTTCAAATGCAGTTTTTAGTAATTCTCAGTTTTAGACTTCCAGCAATAGTTGTCTGTATGAACACAGATTGTACTAGTTTGTACTGTTTCATGGTACCAGTATTGTTACTTGTTTGCTTGATATTTGTATGAGCTTTGTATGTCAACAGGGGAAAGTTATCTTTAAACGGCAGGTTTTTTTAGCAATTATCTTAAATATCCTTGTGCTATCCCAAAAAAATTTGTACTCCGAAATACTGAGCGTGCCACTTTTTTGTGCGTGAAGACAGTTATTTCAATGAGAAAGGTATTTTACCTGTACTTGCAGCTCTCCAACTTCAGAAAAATTGGTAGTCAGTTTGAGGCTGCTAAACTGGCACCTGTCATAAACTGTGCTATGACTTGTACAATAATTGTTTAAAAAGAATAAGTGTTGCTGAGCAGCTGCAAATGCATAGTAGAAAGATTAAAATTGTTCCTGAATTATGACTTTACATGGTAAAAAGTAAGCAGTGTTTGTTTCCACTCATTATGATTAGTTCTGGTATAAGTGAGGGTCAGGTTATGTAAATGGCCAATCTTGGTCATTCTTAAAGATTAATTTTGGACATCTAGAGCCTTGGACTTAGCACCTCCTTCACAGGTAGAAGTCCCACCTTGCTTGGGTAGTTTCATATATCATCACCAGAGGTGGAACTAGCCGCAAGAGCATCCCCTGCCTTCAGAGGAACAAACTTCTACTTCAAAAAGCTGCTGGAAAAGAGAGAAACACCAGTACGCACCTCTTCCATGCCCTTTAAAAGTCTGGAACAGTCTGGGGATGAAATACCTCCTAAAGGTGCGTGAGTTGGCTGGAGAAAGGAGTTGACCCTATGACTCCTCCCTCTATTGCAGTTGAGGGTAGGGTAGAACACAAGAATACTCTCTCAAAAATATAGAGAACTGAATGAAGAGGAGTGCTTTTGGGGAGTTCTGCAGGCTAGTTGCAGTGAAGCCAATTCCTGCATATTGAGCTTCCCAAGTGGCTTGCTAGTGAACTGGTTACCACCCAGCATGTAGATACCCCCTCTTCCGCTCTTGGGAACCTTTTGATCTGTTGCTGGTGTCTCACCATCTCCTTACACTCTTTGGGCACTGCAGGGTCTTATCCTCAGTCACTCCCAATATTGCCCAGATACTTTGGGTGAGAAAAGTTGCTCTCCCTTATCTCCACTCTCCACAACTCTCTTGGATCCTGTTCTTTGAATTATTAACATACCTGTAGCTGGGTTTTTTTTGTTTGTTTGTTTGTTTTTTTTAAAGGGCATTTGCTCACCCTGACACTTCCTCTTTTTGCTGCTTTTCAGTTTTCATAAAAAGAAAAGTCTGGCCATGCTTTAAGCCATTTCCCGCAGTGAAGATAGAGGAAAACTGGGCTAGCATTTAGTGACTGCTTGGGGAGCAATCAGCTGAGGCACTTCTGTGTTGTTTGTGAGCCCAGTTAGTTTAAAAAAAAAAACAATTCTTGTGATGCAACACTTGCAAGGGAAAAAATTTACTTGAAGCTATGTTTTAAATTGCTTTAACTGAGCAGAATCTAAGGCAGTATACTGTATGCCGGGGTCAGAGTTTGTCATAGCAACAGTATGTCAAATTGGGGAGATTGTTGGAATTTTGGTAATATCTTAAACTAATTTAGATACTACTTTTGGTCAGTGGCCAGGTATGAATGTGCCCCATGAGCCTTTGTTTGGAGATTTTTCATTAGCCGTGTTCCTTCAGCCTGTTCATGCACTGTTAAGATCCTCATGCTCCAGACCAAGGCTATATCAGGCTTGCAGGCAAATTGCCCTCAGTTCCTTCTCAGCTGCCTGAGGCTGAGACAGAACTTAGTGTATCTGCATTGGGCGTGTCTCAGTTACTTGCTTACTTTGGTCTAGCTTAATTTATTTTACTTTTAGTTAGTGAGTTTGTTAGTTTGTAGTTAGTTCAACTGGTTATTTAACAGATTTGTTTTGTTTCCTCCAGGGAGCTTGTCCCTGAAAGGGTTATGCCCAGTTCATCGGGGTTTAAACACTGCCTTGGTTAGAGGTCATTCTGGTCAACAACAGACACTCTAAGTGCATTTGCTGCCTAGGGAAGCTGCACACTGCACTTCTGTTTAGCCCTCAAATCCAGGCCTCTAAAAGACCAGGAAATCCAGCTGTGGCTGTTAATGGTAAAGCAGTCATTTTGTCCCACTTCAGACCCAGGTCAGAACAACACCCTCTCCTCCCCGCATTACATCAATCTCTGGGGGTATCTAGCACCTCTTCAAGCTCGGTGCAGTACTCCCACAGAAAAGGGAAAGTTTCAGAGACCTTCTCTAAAGGTCTCCAAAAGAGGTGCTTTAACTCTCCTATTAAGGAGTGTACCTCCAGAATGACCTCATTCTCTGAGCAGGTGAACAGCTTCTTCAACCTTGAGAATCATTACTATAGAGGTGAATATCTTCTCCGATAAAGACAAGGGGGAAAATCGCATACCTCTGAGGGTAAGCATGTCTCTGAGAAGAACCCGGTACCGCTTAGCAGAAATGGCCAGAACAAATACCTAAGACCAGTACCACTGGACTTAACTCCTCTTCCAGTACCCCTGTTGGGTTCTTCAGTACCATGTATGACTAAGTTTCCATCTATGTCAGCGCCTTCTGCAAAGCATGTGAAACTCTCAGTACCATCCTGCAGGGATGGGCATACCATGCCTTTGGTACAACAATGGTTACCACAATTCTGCTCAGTACTGCAAGACTTTAAGTACCCAAGGGACTTATGGAACCAGAGTCTCCATCAGTATCGAGAATCACTCTGTCATTGACCCATATACCTCTTTGATTCACCTCCTTTTTCAGTTGGAGTTCTCCATCTCTCTTCATCCTCTAATTGGGGATCTCCCTTCAGTATCGCTGATCTCTGTCCAAGGTTTTCCTGTGTACCCACATAGGAACCTCTTTCTCAAAGAGACAGAGAGGATTTCTAGGGAACTCATCATTCTTGGTGGAAACAACCTTGGTTGCCTGCCCCACCAGATATGGTGCTCAATGGCCATATTGGGACCCCTGGATAGCTTATTGTCAACAGTTCTCCAACGCCTCAACCCTCTCCCATTGGGATGATGGGGGAGACCCAAGCTTCTCCTCTCCCATCACACCACTCAAAAAGAGGAAAGGTTTGAGGATTAGGAGGCAAGGGCATATGAAGAAGCAACCCCTCACACTACCATCTCATCCTCATCACCCAAAGAGGTGGTAATGACGCTTCGTCCTTTGGCCAGTGATTGTCAGTGATTTCAAGACCTCATTAAACATATGGAAGATTCCCTACAGATACCTCTCAAGGAGATCAAAGAATAACGACAGAAGCTGTTGGATATTGTTCACTCCGCAACACCATCCGGGGTTGCCCTTCCTATCAATGAGGCTCTGCTGGAACCTGCAAAAACCATTTGGGAAACCCTGGCCACAGTAACACCTGTGTTTGAGAGAACCGATAAAGTATTATGTTCCCACCAAGTACTCTGAGTTTCTATTTTCCCACCCTCCACCCAACTCTCTGGTAGACACCAGTGAACGAATGGTATAAGCCGTCTCCCCCTCGTATGACAGCCCTGAAGTGCCTGGACTTTTTAGGAAGGAAATCTTATTAATCTACAACGATAAAATTCTGCATCATGAATTACAGGAACTGATGGCTAAATATAACTTCACAAATTATGCAAAATTCAGTTTTCATTCAACACCTTCCTCCAGACCAAAGGGAATAATGTCAAACTACCATTGATGAGGGACAGTTACTGGCGAGGACATCCTTCCAGACAGCTCTGGATGATGCAGATACCCTGTAGCCTACTCCAATTCCACGGCAGTGATGATGTACAGGGCATCTTGGCTACAGTTGTCTGGTTTCCCCAGAGAAGTCCTGAATATGGTAAAGGATTTCCTGTTCGATGGACTGAAGTTGTTCATGGAGGATACTGACAAGTTGTTGCAGCTTCCAGGGCCTCATTATGTTCATCGGGCAGCTACACTCCTGCAAACAAAAGAAAATTCAGTAGACAGCAGTCGTCCCAAAGATCCTGCCTGATGCAAAGCTCTGGGTTTCAGAGACTAATGGAACTTCCAAGAAAGAGCATAGGTTCCAGAGAAAGATCCACTAACCCACTTGATGCAAGTTCACAGCAGACTTTGTCTTTTAGCATGTCAGCTGCAACTGTTTGCTGGCCTCTCCCCCTGCCCATTTGGAGACTAACTTTTCCATTTCTGGCAAGCATGGGAGTGAATCACCTTGGACAAATGGGTACTGGAAATAATATCCTCAAGCTACATTATCCATTTTACCTCACTCCTCCTCCTCCTTCACCTTCCCTATCTCTCTTCAGGGACCCCTCTCACAGGAGATAAACTCCCTTTTTCATCTTGGGGGTGATAGTCAGACCCTGATCAGCACAACGGAAGGGGCTTCTACTCAATGTACTTGTTTGTGTCAAAGTAAAATGGAGGTTGGACAGCGATCTTGGATTTAAGACTCCTTACACAAATTCATGAAGTCTCAAAAGTTCAAGATGGTGACTCTGACGGCTATAATTCCTTCTCTAAATTCAGGGGTTTAGTTTTCAGCCTTCATACTTCCACACAGGGAAACATCCATCCCACAGAAAATTCCTGCATTTTTGTCATAGGTCAGGTCCATTTTCAGTACTGGGTACTCCTCCTCAGCAAAGGGAGTGTTCTCAAAGGTTCAGTTGGTAGTGGCCACCTGTCTGTGTCATCAGGCAATTGTAATATTGTATACCTTGAAGATTGGTTGTTCAGGGGTCAGTTGTATCAAGAGGTGTTGGCTGCTATGCTGAGGGCACTTTTTTTATTCTTGGACATGGGCCGTCAGTTGAATTTGAGAAAATCTGACTCCTCCTGTACAGAACATACGATTTATAGGGCATCCCTGGATTCTTTGGTATCCAAGTCCTTCCTTCTCATGAATAGATTCATGACACTGTCAACCCTTGTCTGAACGATTCAAGGGAGCCCTCAGACTTCAGTCAGAAACTGTCTTCAACTTCTAGGTCACATGGTGGCTTGCACCTTTGTGACAGGATATGTGAGATTACTCTTTCATTGTTTCCAGGATGGCTCAGATCAGTTGGCTCACCAAAGGGACATAGCCTGGACAAAAGGGTGTCGGTTCTTCCAACAAGTGAAGCACTCCCTAGATTGGTGGAAGGACCACTGCAGTGTAGGGAAGGAAGTTCCCTTCCTTCAGCTTATGCCAAGGGTAACTCTAGCAACAGATTATCTCTGTTAGGCTAGAGATAACACTTTGATGCTCTCATGGTACAGGGCGGAGGGTCACCTCAATAAACCATCCTCCACATCAACCTGTTGGAGCTCAGAGCAGTCAGAAACGCCTGCCTCCGTTTTTTGCCTCTCATCAGACAGATTCATGACAGACCATGTGGCCTGCATGTTTTAGATCAGTCTGCATGGAGGAGTGAGATCCCTTTCCCTCTGTGCCAAAGCAATAAGGTTATGAAACTAGTGCATTAAAAAAAAAAAAAAAAAAACACCTAAGAATTTCAGCAGTGTATCTCCTGGGCAGGCAGAATGGGAATGCCGATGCTCCCAGCAGGTTTCCACCCCCCCAGGACTGCAAATGGGAATTGGGGATTCCCAGAGGTGGAGCTCTTCACCACTGCTATGAACAGGAAATGTCATCTGTTCTGTTAAGTGGTGGAGGTGTTAGGTGCCTTCCTTCTCCTTAGGACGAAGAAGCTCTTTTATGCGTTTCCCCTGGCAGCTTTAATGTCAGAATTGTGAACAAAATCTAACAGGACAAGGCCAGAGTTGTCCTAATAGTCTGGATGTGGTCGAGATAGGCATAGTTTCCTTGCCTGTTTCACCTAGGTCTTTGTCCAACAATAAATCTTCCACTTGTTCCTCAGCTTCTCTCCCAGGACGCCAGTTGACTGCTGCATCGCAATCTGAAAATTCTCTACCTCCTTTTGTAGGAATTAGTTGACCTGTTCTGCAGAGTTACAGCAGATATTTCTAAATTATAGGAAAGATTCAACCAGAAATGCTTACCTTCAAAAGTGGGGATTTAGTAACTGATGTGAGCTCTGGAAAGTTGTTCCTGAATCCACCTAGCTTCTGCTTGTTCTGGATTATCTGTTGCGATTAAAGAAAATGTCAGTAAGTTCTCTTAAGGTTCATTTGGCCACCTTAACAACTTTTCTTTCTGCAATTGAGGGTTCTTGCTGTTTGCTCACTCTACAACAACTGTAAGATTCATTAAAGGTGTGGGAAACCTCTTCCCTGATACAGCCTTCGTGCAGGACACGAGGATATGAACACTGCATGTGTGGACTGAACAGACACTGCTAATGAAAATCTCGGATCAAAGGCGTGTGGGATACACGCATACCTGAACTAGAGCGCCCATGGGGGACACATCTCAAAAGAACTAGTCTCTGCACACACTGATTAATTCCCCCTTTCTTTAAGCCTTCCCACATGAGAAGTTCGGTTCTTTTAATCGCATTCACATTCATTGTTGTATTATAAGATCTGTTAAATTATAAAAGGCTAGCATGCTGTTTCCCCACCCCCTCAATTTTCTCTAAAGAAGCTTTAGCTATTTTTTTCTTTCTTCTGTCCTCCCCCATGCTTTCCCCTGTGTGGCAGTGAAAAATAAAAATGTGTGTAGGGTCAGCAATCTCTTCCCTTTTTTGGGAGTGGGGGTGTGTTCTAGACGGTTTTAGTGCAAAGGCTGAGTTTTTGACCCTAATTCCTCTGATATATAGATAATACATGTTCAAAGAACCCTATAAATCTGTCTACATGGGGAGTTAGGTCAGTTTAACTACACTGCTTTGGGTGTGGATTTTTCACACCCCTGAACAATGCAGTTATGCCAAGCTAATTTTCTAGTGTAGACCATCCTGAGTCTGCCAAGTTGAGTCAGAAATTATAATCTTAGCTGGTGGAGAGTAAAAGACCTGTCAGCATCAAAGGGCAAAGAGTTTTGGAGGAATAAAAAAATAAGTCTTGAGGGTAAATAAGATGATTTTACAAATTATTGTATATAATAAGCAAATCAGTAAGCAATATAATACTGTAATGTTAATACATCATTTTTATAGGATTAAAGGAAAAAAGTATGAGCCAGATTCTGGCCCTCTTGTGGTATTCTAGAGATGCAAAGGGGCTGGAAAGCAGCTAGATCTGACCAGCTGAGAATTCCCTTGGTGTGGGAGAGCTCTCAGCTGGCATAACTGGTGTACCTGGTTTTTGCACTGTGACCCCTAGTGTAGGAGGGTCTGGGTCAGGAAGGAGTATCTGAGGATATGACTGGGTCACAGTGCCTTGGAGTGTTGCCAGCAGGAGTAGGTTAGCACAGCTTGAGGGCCAGCAGCACAGATCCTCCCTGAGAGCCAGATAGCTGTAACAGACTCCCTGAGGGACCTGATTTCTCCTGTTACATCAAGTGGAAACTTAGTGTATCAAAGAATCTGGGCCTGTTTATGTAACTGGAATAAATCCTCTTAAGTACTGATGTTCTGGACTGGCAACAATACGATTGTAATACAGGCACCATAGATTAAAGAAACAAAATATAAATCTGATAAGTAAACTTTAACTCCAGATTTCATATACTTTATATAACTTTAAATATATTTGGATAATATTTTACTTTACTTTTTAGCTTTGGCAGCATATCTAGTCTTGTTTTCTTGCTTCTATTGAGGAAACCACAACAGGACTCTCCAGAACCTTCTCACGCCATGGTCAAACTTGAAGGATTGAAAGTATGAATTAAGACTTATGAGTATCTCTAGCAGCTGCTAGTATGGCATGGAGATTAAAAGTAATGTTGCTTTTGACCTATATACGACTTGCAATGAGTAGTATAACAAGCTCTGTTCTTTGTGCTGATGGTTCTTCCCCCCTAGGTGAACACATTCAAGATTGTCCTGGAAAATAGGTGTCAAGTAGACTTGTTCATATTCTGCAAAAGCTGTGTTCACAAAAATTAGGATTCCCAATAGCTGTTCTGTATAAACATGTTTGTACTCATTGTTCGTTACAATCAAATATGAAAATGTCGTTGTTTGAATAATACATTCAGTTCACAGATCTTAAAGTGTAAATTGTCAGATAATTTTAGTTGCCTTTACTGCAATCAGAGGTTTAATCCTCATGAACCTGAGATGCAGTTAAAAAACAAAACAAAACACACACTTTATTCTGAGTCTCTTGGTGCCGCGGACATCTGGAGCTCCTGTCCTACTAATACATATTTTGGATTACTGCATCAGATCAAGGAATCCTGAACTCTGGTACACAGAAGTATATTGTTTTCAGAACTGTTTTTTTTTTTTTTTTTTTTTAAATTCTCTTACATTCCCATTAGCAGTGTACAATGGATTTTCTCTCTCTACTTCAGGAATCTACTGCCTGATATCTTAGGTAGAAAACTTCACTCTGTCTCTATCCAGATACAGGCATTACATGGAGTACTTCAGACAACATTGCTTGGAAGATTGTTTCCTCACTGAGCTATTTTGTAACAATTGTGAGGCCTCTCTTGTGTATATTAACTAGGGCGGAGGCAGGCACAAACTCCCTTGTCCTGAATAGACAAAGATCTAATTGTTTCCAGTAAAAGCAAGAGAAGGGTTCTCAAACTTTGACATAGCGACCCTCCCTAAGCTAAGGAAAAAATAGTTTTGCCTTCCCCTAGGTTAGTAAGAGAACACACACAACTGAAAATCCTATACATACAATCCTATACATATTGTAAAGTAGAAGGGCTGTGATGGATCTGAAAAGTACAATAAATACACAGTATGCGGGGCTGTCTTTCCTTTTACTACTTAGTAATGGGAAAGACCCTTCTCTACACACCTTCCCTGTCCATGGTCCAGTACATCCTGCAGTTGTCTGGACAGGAGGGAGACACATTCTCATGGGTCTCTGCCCTTGAGCCCCATGCTTAATTCACCTTTGTCTCCCCTTCTCCAGTGTGAGAAAATGAAAGGAGCAGGCGGCAGCTGCTGCTCCACCTGCCAACATGGGCCACACCACTCAGGCTTTTTACAGGCAGGGAGCAGCCTCTTTGTAGGAGCTAGCAAGCCCTGCAGCAGCCTCTGTTGTCGGCAGCTGGAACTGTAGTCCAGTCCTAGCAGCTGAGGCTACCAGTTCGCATCTAGCAACAGCTGTAGCTCAGCCAGAAAAGCTGAGCTGTCAGCAACAGCAGTAGCAGCAAAAAAAAAAAAAAAAAAAGTGTAAATGTTACCTCGCCAGGAAGGCATGCCTATAGAGGTACAGGTTCAATGGAATACTGCAAGTCCTGATACTCCTCAGGTAACTTACTGGCTAGCCTGTGAAACTAAAGATAAAATATTGGTGTGCCAGGATGAAGTAAGAGAATAAACAGGTCTTCTGATTTTGGAGAAATATGCCAAATTTAGTAATAACTATAGTTATTTATGTTAAACAGATATTATTAACTGAGAACTGGACATTTAAAAATCATGGGATGGTCACAAGGGGAAAGTGAGTGGTCTCATAGGTGTTTATGCACTCTCCCAAATTGCCACAGCATATGACTCAATTGTCACTTGTTTGTTTTTAGGCACAGCACAGGAGGAGCAACATTGTTACATGTCAGGATTGTGCTATATTAACTGATTGAGGAAGCTTGCACTTGGGTACATTAATCCTGGGTTTTAAGTCAGTGTTTTAGACTTCCATGAGAAATAAACTTCTCAGACAGAACTAAAATGCCTTGCAAATTTTCTTCTTACTTACTTTTGTGATGAATTTTGTCATCTTGGCTACTGTGATGCTTTTATATGTCGTGGATTTAAAAAAACATAACAGACTACAAGTTATGAGGCCCTGTAAGTTCTTAAACAAATACTAAGTTTTGTAGAAGGAAAAATACAATTTTTAAAACTTTTTAAATCCAGTTAAATTTAGATCAAAACGTTTTCATTAAGATACTTAACTCTCAAGTTCATTACTCTGTGTAAATTGATTTTGCATGATAGAATTGCTACATTATATTGAAAATACACACTTTGTTACCCAAACTCGGTAACTGAAATTTGATGTATGCTTAAGTCGGAAAAATGTTTCATTTTAAACTGTTCACTGTAACTTTCTTGATTGGTTAGGCATTAGATGATGAATGTGCAGCAACAGGAAAACAAAATCAGTGGCACAGTAGACCAATTTCAGAGTGGACAACCCAACAGGTATGCCATTGGTTGATGGGGATGAACATGGAGCAATACATTGCAGAGTTTACCGCCAAGAATATAGATGGACAGCAGTTAATGCTGCTTGACAGTGATAAGTTGAAGGTAAGTACATGCCCCTGTGTGTATTTGTAATGTATAAATACGGTAGGAGTTTGATTGCCAGTTCATACATACATCTTTTAAATATAGATACTTATCCTTTTCCTATTCAGGCATTGATGAACATTGGGTTTTTTTAAAAGTCAGTTACTGCTGTGCTCTTGGCATGGTAGAATAGAAGATCAGTTAGTGAATGACATCAAATTAAAGGTGAAGTGTATCAAAATATTATGAAAAGGATGTGATAATAGAATGAAAGCGCAAACTAAACAGTTCTTCCTCGGTGACAATATATTAAAACTCAAAGCAACTAAAGCCCCAAAAGGGAGTGGTATGTTTATCTCAAAAGTGGTAGCAAAATAGGTCCCAACTAACTCATTTACATAGTTCAGAAATCTGACTTTCATTAAGATCCATGGCCCTCAGATGAAAATTCAGTCCCCTTTCCTTAAGACCTTACTACTTTCTGATTTGACCATTATTGAAGAGCCTACTTTGATCTTTTTTATCCTTTTTTATTATTTTTTTTTTATTATTATTATTAAATAGAAGCCTTTCCTTGTATGTTTTCTTGATACATAGCTGGGTTTTTAAAAAACCCAAGAGAGACAACCAGCTGCCGCGCTGAGGTGGTCATTTTGCCTCTGATAATTGCATGCTGCATGTCCATTCCAGCTCTTCTTCGTTCGTTCATATTGTTAGACTACTTTTTGGATTGGAAAGGTATTATTCTAAAAGAAGGTTTTCTCTAACAGAGTTCAGTAAAGTCTGAAACCAAAATCTAGTGACTAATAGTGGGATTAGAATATCTTTTTTGAAGAAAAAATGTAGGTTTATGAACCTTTAACTTTGCCATTTAAATACATCTGTCTCTTGGAATGGATTTGCAACTCTAAATTTCCTATAACTTAACACAGAAATGTTTCCTTGGACAGTAGGGAAAACCATATTCAGTAATTTAAAAGATAACTATGGGAAGTGTGGCCCGTTGGTACTTCAAGCAGTCATTTTCACAGTATTGCACTCAAATTCTCCAGATAGAAAATAACACTGCTGTTTGGGAACTGAAATCAGATGTTGCCATCTGCTGATCTAAAATTGAAATGCACTCTACTCACAAATGTTACTGTCCACGTTAATACAAAAGTGTCATTAGGGAAGATGAAATGTATAAACGCTTGCAGATTAAAATTATGGAAGATGCTTTCAGTTTTACTACATCTACCTTTAATATTATATTAGTTTTAGTTGCCTGAAAAGTACTTTGTAAGGTCCAGTTTTACTCAAAATTTAAGTTATAAACATGCTTTTGCAAACACAAGACTAATAGAAATGCTTCCATGAATTCATTTAGAAGTCCACTGGAATTTTTTTTTAAAGGGACTGCATTGCTTGTTTACACTGAATGCTGTGCTAAAGCCTAAGAACCTGGAAGTGAAATTAAAATGACAGTCTCTAGAGAAGTGAACTGTCTAGTTTATTTTCACTGTCCTACCTGAGAGCAATGCAAAAAGTAAACAAGCAAAGTGGTGTTTAAAGAAAGATTATTTATTATAATGATCTATTATGGTTTAAGTAACATAGTCAAAGAAACCTATTTTTTAAAAAACTATTAAGCTGATAGAATTCCTTTTTATATTACCCTAATATTGGATTAATACATGGCATGAACGAACAACCAACCCTGGTTCAAAAGTCTGATTGTATTGCTATCACAAGTCTACTATACCTTTATATATGACACCTCAGGTGTCAGTGAGGCAAGTGATTTTTCAAAATTACTTTGAAAAATGTGTGTGGTGATTTAGGGCCTGATCCAATACTCACTGAAATAAATAGGAGTCTGGCTATTGACTTCATTGAGCACTGGTTTCAGCCCTTTTTTATTTTGATTTCATCCTTTTGATTTATAAAGTGACCTTCTATTAAAAGATATTACCCTGTGTTCTTGCAATGCTTTCAATAACTGAGATAGACAATCCCGTGTTAATATTCAGTATAAAAAGTAGGGTATTTTTCTGTCACAAATAAATGGTTCCTAATAAGTAAATAACACTCCCTTTCTAAATGCCTGGGTGGAAAGCTGGCCCTTACAATATTACCTGGAGGTTAACAGATCCAAGGTGATGACAGACCACTGGGAAAAAGGTGGCACCAAGGTGAGAGGCAATCTCAGATCATCAGTTCCCAGTTACATTATTGCTTTAAAGCAGTGGTCCCCAAACTTTTGAGGGTTGTGCCCCACCTTAACCCCGTCCGCACCACCACCATCCCCCAGGGCAGGGAGCAGGGCCACAGCTCTGGGGAGGAAGCGCTGGCCAGCCCCTCCCTGCCCCCAGCTCTGCTCTGGTCCTGCCCCCAGTGGTGCTCCCGTCTCTGCGCCTGGTCCCATCCCAACTTCAGCATGGCTCCGCTCCCAGCACTGTCCCCAGGCTTGGCCGTTGGCCACAGCTCCATTCCCAGTCTGGAGCCAACGCTGGGAGTGGGGCCAGGAGCAGAATCTGGCCTTACCCGGGCTGTGTCCCCTCTCCTCCCTTCCCCCCCCGAGTGGTGAGACTGGTGGACCTTGCAATCATTTCAGTAGAGTGGAGAAAAGAGAGATTGCAAGGATTGAAATAAAGAGCTGATGGAGAGGGATTAACTACATCAGTTTTAGACTGCATATTTGAAAAATTGAGGTGACTGGGAGGAGAGAGATCGTGAAACCGTTGGAGAGACAATGTTGTGGGATGTGTGTTGTGGGTTTTCTTGAGGATAGCGGAGACCAGGGTGGGCTTGCATTGTGAGAGGAAGGAGTCAGGAGACAACGATAAGCTAGAAAAAGGGTTAGGAAGGGAATGAGAATGGAACAATGCAGCAGAAGGGGTTGGAATGGGCTCACTGTGGCAGGTGTTGGAGACTAGGGTCAGTGCTGCCAAGGGAGGAGGCAGGAAGGCGCTCACAAATGTTAACTCAAATTGCTAATCTCTGAAGTAAAATGTTATAAAAAAATCAGATTTTAAACAGCAACTATAAATTCCTTCTCAGTTACTTAGCTCTCAGTGTTGTTTTTTCAACTTCATTTGTGATAATGTCTTCCTGGGCAAACAGAACCTGAATTTCCAATGTAAAATCACCCCAGAAAAAATATCCTACTTTTTTTTTAAGGGGTGGGGGCTTGGAATCTTTGAGCCTGCCCCTTTTTGCTTTATATGAAGTGATTTAAAAAAAAAAAAAAAAAAACAGCACAAACCCACTTTTACTTACTGTATCTTCCAACAAATTTTTCAAGTTGGATTTTGGCATTTTAAAGGTATTACTGTGTCTGGGGCGAAGAGCAGCTTTTTCACCCATTAGCTTACGCAGCTTTGTTTCATTCAGTTCATTGAACCTCCAAGAATTGTATGTGACTGTCTTAAAAGACACTTGTTAAATTTCTGCAAGTTGTTTTCATAGGTAGAGGTTTTCTCAAGCTACTAAATACCGCAGATGATTGATCTGAGTTCAGCAACATTCTCTGTAAAGGAAGCGGGGAAGAAGAAATACACACTAACTGCTGTTACTATGTACTATTTATGCAGCTGTATCAAGGGAGTCAGCAGAAGATTAATTTAAAACAGTTCAATTTGATTTTGTTATATCACTCATTAGAAAGTCTCAGATGCTCCACTTTAAGTGCCACATGAAACTTACTATTCACAACAATACAAAACCTAGGCTACATCTCCTCCACCCCATTTATCAGCAAGGCAACCATCTCACATTACAGTTAAAAAAACTGTAAATTATCTTCTACAGATTTACTCCCTTTATGTCTGATGTAAGGAACTGTACAATTTCTTGCAGCTTCCGTAATACTTTCTTGAAACCAGAGTAACTAAACACAATTTCTCTTAAAGGCTCTGGGGGTTTCCAGCCAAAATGACCGAGCCACAATAAAGAAGAAAATTAAGGATATTAAAAAAACACAAGAAAAACTGGAAAAACAGAAAGACAAAGTTCAAAAGAAGGAAAGAGAAGTTCGCAAGAGTGGCAGAGTGGTAGCTGCTGTAGAATCAAGCTGTTAAAATGATTTAGTTTTATTTTAGCACAGACTTACTTCAACTTGAAGAAGTGCAACAAAATTGTATATAATTGTACAATTGAGGAGGTAAAGTGCAACAGTTTAACATGGTAGGTTATTTACTTTAATTTCTGTATTCCCTCCCCATTACATGTTCCATTAAAATGAAATAATGTTTTCAATATTTTTATATCTAGTTGACTCTGCCTGTACTAACAGACAATAATTTAACTTTCTGCCTTAAGTACTGTGCGTACTTCTATGACTGATATGTAAAAACACCATATGCGTGAAATATCCATTGAAACTTATATGTTTGTGGAAAGTGGGATGTGACATTGCGGGGGGAAGTATTAATTCAAATATTAGTCAACTCTTGCAGTTGACTTAAACTATAAATATTGGGTTTAATCTGACATATGGACAATAGAAAATCCTGTCATCAAGTTAAGTGTGACACTGTTTAGCTGTTGCCACTGATGTTGTAAAGTGAAAAAAATTAAGTTTAAGAAAACAGCAATGTCAAATTTATTTAAAAAAACAAAGCATGTATTTCAAATTTAATGAATTGTTTTCTTTAAAATCTTGTGTTTTCCCAGTGGTCCATTTTTAATTCAAAATTTACTGTAGTCATATGCTGATTTTTGAATTTCATGTGTTGCAGCTTACTGAAAGTAGTATGTAAGTAGTTTTCACAAACTACTTATGCTAAGCATAACACTAAATTCTCTCTGTAAGCTACACCATGAGGTGTTGGAACAGGGTGTAAACATAAATAAAAGATCATTTTTTACATATTTTTCCTAAATAATATAGTTTTATAGTTTTATGCTATGAATAAGATGAATTTGCAATGAGTATGTCTCTTTTCTACTCTCTACAAGATTTTTGGGGACCAAGTTTATGTATTTGCTAATTTTAAACAATACTGTTTTTCCATACTTAAAATACGGAGATGAGAATTGTAGAAAAAATTTATCAATGAAGCACTGGGTTTCTGCATTGTATTTAATTGTTCAGTTATAGACTATAGACTTTCTTTTTAAAGGAGGATTTGATTCTTGGAATAGTTTAGAACATGATTTGATATGTGTTCTTGTGTAATTGCATAACAGCTTGTAGAAATATTACAAAAGCACTTCCTTAGATTTTTTTTTCCAGAAAAATAATGGAATAAAAATGTTAATTCCATCATGGAGTGGAATAGAAAATTACAAGATCATGGAATTCTGAATTGCTAGTTTGAATATTGCAATTATGTGGACCAAGTTCTCCTTTAAATGTATGAATTAATGTTTTTCATTTTTAATTAAATGATCATTTCACTTCTGACATTTCTCAAGTGTTTAAAATACGGAAGATTTCTCTGAAATTCAGAAGAGGAAAGAACTTTGTGAAAATGCACATTCACTCTACTGATTTTCAAATAAAATGTAAAGTTCATATTTCTATTAAATGCCTTCTCTATTTTCAGTTCTGTGTTTTAATTAAGAAAAGCAGCTTATTGTTTTGCTTATTTTTAATTCTTGGGAAATTAGTGAATTCCAGGAATTTACCTTACATCTAGTCAATCAATCAATTTCCAGAGGTTGAGTGGCCAGAGGAGTTCTTTGTTGCTCGCAAAAGAGAAGAATTTTTGTCTGCTGGGACAGGTTGGTCAGAATTCTAGGGTGGTGCAAGATCTGCAATGCCAGGCACTGTTTTCCCCCCTCATCCCTGGGTCCCCTCTTCCTTGTGTATGTAAGGAATGAATGAAGGGCTGATGGATGGAATGGAGGTTATTGATGTAGTGTCCTAGGGTTTTTCCTTCTGTCAGCTCCACAGCATCTGAAGGTTGCAGCCATTAAGCTGAGTGCTGTATCTAGGAGGATACCTGAATTAGTTTCAAAAGCCTGTCTCTGCAGTGCTGAGGCAGTTGAACAGGTGCAGATAAGGTGACCAGTTGTGATGCATAAGTTACTCTTTGAAAGAGAACATCCCTGCCTACACAGCCCCTGGCACTTGAGGCCTGAAAGGGTTGGATGACTCCTTTGAACTTTTTCAGTCCCCAATCACCCAAAGAATAAGTCAACTGAAAGTCTGATTTTTATAAATTGCATTAATGGACACATTTATTGCTTCAATATGATAAAATAAAAAATTTCACATTGCAGTTTCATTTTATCACACACAAACCAACAATTCTAAATATAAATATAGGGTTTAATCCCACTGTTTCAAGAGAGTATAACTATCCATTTCGCTATTTCTGCAACCAGTTTGTTTTCTTTTGATATTCAACAGCCAACTAGCAATAAGTGATTATTTTTCAGTACAGTAATGAAGATGTGTATATATAAAATCAATCTTTTGAACCAGCTACTGTGGTGAAGTAAATCAAACATAGCAAGTCAACTATCTTTACTCTTACTAGGAGTAAATACTGCACACTCTGAAATTTACTAAACAGTTAATTTTCACCACAGCCAGCAGAGGAGGAAAAAACTATTGAAATATCTACATTGGAATAAGAAAAGGAGTACTTGTGGCACCTTAGAGACTAACCAATTTATTTGAGCATGAGCTTTCGTGAGTGAAGTGAGCTGTAGCTCACGAAAGCTCATGCTCAAATAAATTGGTTAGTCTCTAAGGTGCCACAAGTACTCCTTTTCTTTTTGCGAATACAGACTAACACGGCTCTTACTCTGAAACCTACATTGGAATAGTTTGCTCGGGGCACTGACTTTTTTTTCCTAATAATCAAAAGGTATGTTAAGCCATAGGTAGCAAAGATACAAGCAAAGGTTTCTACTTCAGTAATTCCACATAAAAACTCTATTCTTTGGATAGATGTTCATTGCAGGCAGACTGTTATAGTCTGTTAGAATGATTTTGCATATTTGTTCTTAGACATTACTAAAATCAGTTCAATTTAATTCTTAAGTGGAAGTATGATTAAATATTTCAAAATTTTATACAAATTATTCTAAAAAGTTCTACCATGTTAAACATAAGTTTTGAAACTATTTTAAAAACCAAATTCTATTACTTTTAGTATTAGGCTGTCAAGAGTGACAGTTGCAAACATTTAGCAAACACTCCCCTGCTTCATATAAATTTTTACCCCATTCCGCAAACCCTTTCCTGCCTGGATTCAGTTGCAGGATTGGGGCATTAATTTGATTACATTGTATTGCCTTTTAGGCACTTATATACAATGGTGATGTGCCACACAAACAAAACTTACCCTCACAACACCCCTATCTATCCTCAATTTACAGATGAGGAATTCATCTGAAGTCATCTCTCACAAAATAGAGGACTATAGCATACTTACCGTTCCAGCTTCTTTCCCTATCTATTCAATAACAAGAAATCATAGGCTTGTGATCAGGCAGACCTTTATACCATCCCCTGCTCTATTTTGACCTGGTAGACTGCTGAAACATAGTGTGTGCTTTCTGGCACATGCACATCTTTCACCCTCATCTTATAGAGCAGTTAAGGATTGGTCATCTGAGTTAGGCGCTGGGACTGCAAGTATTTCTCTGCAGCAGTCTAAGTTTTTGGGGATATGAAAATTCAGTGGAATGTACATTCATGACCCGGCATTGTTATATGGGCTTAAATAGCCGGTGTGGCCAGCAGCACAGTTGAAGCTATCAACACTGTTGCATCCCTCTCTAAAGAGAGCTGATATGCTCTTTTTTTCCTATAATATTTTAGTACAGCAAAAGTTGATTTTTGACATTAATTGCACTCTTTTAATACACCTGGTTAACTGGTAGGTCCTGTTGTCCTACTATTACACTGATCTGCTCAGTAAAGATGCAGATTTTGCAATAGAGTTTCTGCATATTAGTAGTTACTGCTGTCACCTAATATATGATTCCAGAGTTCAAGGCTTTACCAGAGTGTCAAAGCCACAGGCTACCCACAAGTGGTATTTGGACATTACCTGCAGAAAGAGAGAGGAAGACCTGCAAATCTTTACTGTAAACCCTCAGAAGCTGCTATTTCACAGTAAGTGTAAGTATGCCAACTTCTGTTTCTCATGAATTTTCAGTACAGTTCTCAGAAGACCCATAACTGGTATTTTATACCTGCAATGCATTATACTAGAGGCAGCAGTTAAGATTGGATTTTCAAAAAGAAAGCTTCATTTTGTAAAATAAATGATTTCCATAGCTGATAAACAGTATAGGCAAATACAAGTACAACTTGAGAATAATTTAGTGTACAGCTGTTGCCTTGCCCCTCTGAATGCATCTACTACTAGTAGTATGTTCAGATTCACTGATTTCAGAACAAAGTAAAACAATACATGATTGTCTATTGGAGCTTCTGTACTTAAATTCAGATATTTGTTTCTAATTTTGCTAAATTTATTCAGGTTTGTAAAGTGCTTTTGAGCTCCTTGGCTAGAAGATGGTAGAAAATGTGAAAGGTTGCATGATAGGTTTTATAAACCTTAATGCTTTAACTACTTTAATGTTTCATATATCAGTGTTGAGATCATTTGAGAACTTCATCCAATGCTCAATACAAAGAACTGGTATTAGCAGTTCTGGCTAGCTGCTATTTCAATAATGCTTCCATTAGGAGAGTTTAAGTTGTGTGAAATAAGTTACCCTAGACCCTGTATAAAATCTAAAATTACTGCTCCCAAGATCTAGCTACAGAAGTAAATTGGAAATACACCCGTAATTTATTCCACTTTGTATTTCTTAATCTACATATTTTGTTTTAATTCAGTTAATTCCTTAAAGTAGTATAGGAAAACAGTTATGGACTTCAACTTCCTATTATTTCACATAAAGTATTTGAACCATGTTTGGTGTAAACCTGCTAAACAATCCCTTTGCAAACAGACAACAAAAACATGTTTACTTTTTCTGGACTGTTGTACAATTATATACTGCGGAATGTGGTCATGTCCTTTGGTTCACTGCTTGGCACACACCAGTCATCTGCTTCATGGTTTTCCACATAATGTTTCCAAGCTGATTTGTTATACACAGGGAGCCTTTCGATTGATTCTGTTGATAAAGCCTGTAAAGAGAGCAGAAGCTATAGTGAAGTATATTTTGCTGAGCATATATTAAACTTTATTAAAATTACAAGTTACATTAAGACTAATATCAAAAGGTGGTAAACTATACCTTTATGTAGATAACTGCATCTGTACCATAACCCTCTAAGGAATATAGTTTCAGATCTCCTTGGAAGTACTGTGCGTACAGACGTGATATAGGCAAACCATAACCAAATCCAGCCTGATAAAAAGCGGGTAGCGGGGAGAGATAAAAGCACACTTGAGTTAACTGCATCATCTGCAGACTGTCAGCATAGCAGACCAATATCTGCACTTCTTAATTTAGAGGAAATCCAGCTAGGGTCAGCGTATTACTGGACATGTTAGCATTTGAGAAAAGTAATCACTTATATAAGATCAGAGAGGTGGTGAGGACTCCAATCTTAAGTATTACTCCTCCATACACCAATGTTTCCAAGTTTCCCTCCTTTCCTACCCATTTACCTAAAAACGTTCCTAGCTCTTTGTGGGGAGGGGAGAGGACTGCAGAGCCTGGGGACTGCAAAAAGTAAACCCTCCCTCTGTGGGCTGCCATACAACACAGTATTTGGTGCTGTTACTTGCAGCTATCCCAAGGCAAGAGCACTAGTAGAAGTATTCTGCCTTGCTGCAGAAAATTGGATGACTATCTCTATTCCCATGGAGCCACTAGTCTGGCTGTTGCTGATCTTCAGAAGGTAGAGACTTAAGACAGAGATGTTATGAGTGCCAATGAAAGGGCAGGTGGCCCAAGAGGCAACCTCCTTAAATTTGCTTGTGGCCTACACTATGAAAGTCTGACAAACCCCTGTCCTAAATTGTTAACAATTAAACACTGAGCAAAAGTTAGAAATATTATGCCTTTCACTTAATCACTAGTTAATTTGCGCAGTATCTCTGGAACCAAATAACTTGAATTAAATCTATTGAAGCCACGAGGAGTTTGCAAGGACCATGGGAGTAAGCTCTTTATCAGCACGACTATATGCTATGTACTTTTGTTGTTGTCAGGATTATACGACTGAACGGCTATTTCACTCAAAATGACAAGTATGGACTTGATCCAAAAGAAGGGGCAGTTTTACAACCAGAAGTTCCTAAAATCCTAAATTAATTTCTATTCCTAAATTAATTTCCTTTTCTACTCTGCTTCCAGGACCTAAGTTTAAAGTCCTGTACTCGCCTAGAAACAGATTACAGTAACTCTACAACAGTTCAAGGAATGTCGCTCCTTGTTCTCTCCTTCAGCGCTTGAAGAAACAGAATTTCAAACTCAAATTTTGGTAAATATAGTGTTTTTCTTATTTACCATTAAGGCTACAAATTCTGTTTAATGCTGTAAGAGTCTATAATTTTTTTTTTTCTTTTCAGAAAGGCACTTCAACTTTTAACACCAGAATTGCTAGACTACTCATTTATCTCCAAAACACGTAGTAGTGCAAAGATACAGGTAATTTCTGCCTTCCCAACTATCAACCATATTCAAGAGGACAAAGTAAAAAAGGCTTAGAGACCAGAGGTGTTGCTCGTGATGTCTCAACACGGGGACGTGGTGCAGTTGAATACATATAGTTGAATAGTCCGTCAATTTTCCTCATAGGAACACCGCCACCACGGTCGCTTATCTACAAAATGAATGAACACACTATTAACTTTAGGCTCCTGTATATAAAAGAGAACAGAGAAACAAGCTGATTTTCATAAAGAATAAAGTCCAAAGAAAGTCTGAAGACTGTACAGTCTCAAGTTGTCCTTATTAAATCATCAGATCAGACTTTATAAAGAAAATCATCAGCTGATAAATCACAGCAATATTATACACACAAAATCCCAGCTGAGGTTAATGACGTTTCCCAAAATGCTGTCTCCAAAAGCACTGTCCACAATTACACAGAATTACTTAGGTTATGTCTACACAGCCTGCAGCAGTGGGCCTCCCAACCCAGGTTGACAGACTCAGGCTCACACTACTGCACTATAAATAGCTGCGTAGATGGTAATTTGAAGTTAGGCTTAGGCTGGTGCTCAGGTTCTGAAGCCTAGGCTTCAGAGCACGAACTGTCTACACTGATAATTTTAGCACAGCGGCACAAGCCTGAATTTTGACATGGGTTGGGAGGTTCATTGCTGCGGACTGTGTAGATATACCCTTAGAAGCCATACACCCCACTTATATGTTTTGCACTGCTTTTGAATTCCTTCCAATTTCTAATCTTCATGTGGAGGAAGTTAGGTTCAGTAAAAGTAAGCAGTGGCCATGTCAATTGAATCCTAAGGGTACAAAGTTCTCAGTGCTTTAGCCAGCACTTTAGGAACAAAGATGCTACATAGCAGTGCAATATATTAGTACTCATTTACTACTAGAGCAAATTTGAAGATTTGTTTCTACTTATGTGAAGATAAATTCTAAGGAAAACCTATACGCTGCAGCCAACCTTGGAAATCCAACACTAACCATATAAGAGAAATGCTGCCCTTAAAAGAAATAACGGCAAGGCAAGGCCTACCATAGGCAGGCTTAACCTGTGCTGGACTTACTTTATTCCAAACCTGTTCTGCACCTCACTCAAGTAGTCACTTCCACCTGGTCTGGATAAACTACAAATCTGGCTATCTTTCGTTCCTAAATTGGCACTTTATCCTTGAACAGGAACATGGTTTATTTACATTATAGCTACAAAAAATAATAAATATGTTGAAAGGTTAAAGTGATGTCACAATCTCCCATTCACATGAGACTTGTGACAACTTTATGATGCTTCCACTCATCACTGACCCAAGGCCTGAAATCCCACAGAGGTCTTATTCCGTGCACAATACATTATCAGCATTGGTACAAACTTCGTGTCACATCACCCATTCATAATAAAATATTCCCCGCAGGTTCTGAACTAACTATTTTCCATCAAACTAATTAAGTATCAAACAAAGCGGTTACCTTCACAGTTAAATCCTCATTGCCTAATATGACATGTACTTGAATTGGAGGGTAAACGCTTCGATCAGTATAGCGTTCCATTGTGGCTCTCATTGCATTCTGAGAAATATTTAAAAATTAAAGTAAAATAAGTAGTTTTAATCAAATCTTAGATTTGATTGTAACTTTTAAATTGTTCTGTTAAAATGTCAACTTAGGAAAACAGTTTTATGTGTGCCCCTATATAGATTGTATTTCCATTTTTGCTTCTTTGTACTTGTATAAAGATATAATAAACATATTTCTTCTTCAAAAATATTTCCTGCTTGCTTTTTACCACAGGAATATCAAGTCTGGTCTTGCCTGGCTTTGCTACAGTCTTACTGGGGGAGACTTAAATGTATATCATGAGCTAACCTTATTTTAATGGGAGAGGAGCTGAATTCTCGCAGAAACATCTTCTCTCCAAGGATTAATTAAGCCATTGGAGTTGAATACCACCAATTGTTAATAAAAAACAAAGTTTTACACAGTCTATCTCTCAATTATCACCTATCCGTCTTGTGTGATGTCCTAAATTCACTGGTTCTCCAATCAGAGTCAATCTGAAAAAAAATTAGTAGTCTACAAGCCTATGAAAAAGTGTAGCTTTAGTTCTGAATTGCTTTACTAGTGTGATTAAATTACAGCATGCATAGGTTCTGTATGTTAGAAAAGAATCTGAAGAGGTGTGGCTTGATATAGAAGTCTTAGTATTCCTGTATGAATGATTAAGATACAGGACACATTTTCAAAGCCTCTGATTTTACACACAGTCATTTGTGTACAAATGATAAGATTTAGACATCTATCTACCTGATCTGTGAGTGCAGTCAGGAACTTAGATGTCTGAATCTTGCAACTGCAGGGACAAATTTGCAAGTTGTTGTTTAAAAATTAGTTCAACATGTCAAATACACCCCTCAGTACACAAACATGCCATGCAGATTTTGTAATCCTACTGTACAAACCTTGAAAAGTTCAAAAACCATGTGATAGAGATGGGATGGTACATATACTACTTGCATGGGTTGTCCTGATGATTTTGCTGGAAAAGAAAGTAACCCAATCAATTAGACAACATACTGGAAGCCCAGTGTTAGTTTTGGTAATATCCAAGTAGTTCAGACAACAAATAGAATCTGGTTTTGTTTTGGCTGTTTTCACTGATAAAACACAGTACAGGGAAATGAAAAAAAAAAAACTGAATAGAAATCATGAAAACATTTGTTCTGAAGTCCAAATCCTGCGTTTGTGATGTCATGATCAGTTGTTGTAGAGACTGAGTTGTCAGAAACAAGATTATGGGACACAATGAGTGCAGAGCCCTACAACTTCCAGGGAATGGGAAGAAGCGGAGATCTTATTTGAACATATTTCTAGTAATAAAATTGAGAAGGGGAAATAATTGTTTTTAAAAAGATGGTCTTGAAAAATTGTCACACTTTACAATAATGATTAATTACACTGCAGTTACATTGCAATTACAGTGTGATTCAACTGTGGCCACGCTTTATGAATTTAATGCCTGTAATTAACATTAATCCATAAAACCAGCTGACTACATTAAAGTATAATTACAGTGTAGCAGGACCTTGCATAATGAGTGTACCTAAAATCTAAAAATATATATTCTAAGTATGAAACATAGTAACAATAAGTAATTAAATCACATAATTAATATAATAAACACAATTCCAGTTATACTCATTAGTGATAATGAGTTATCAAAAACCATAAAGGAGTGAGAGCAGCAGACTAAGAACAATGGACTTAAAAAAAGCAGACTTCAACAAACTTAGAGAACTGGTAGGTAAGGTCCAATGTGAAGAAAATCTGAAGGAAAACGGAGTTCAGGAGAGCTGACAGTTTCTCAAGAGAACAATATTAAAGGAACAACCGCAAACTATCCTGATACAAAGGGAAGATAAGAAGAATAGTGAGACACCAATAAGGCTCCATCAGGAGCTTTTAACAGACCTGAAAAATAAATAAAAAAAAAAAATCCTACAAAAATAGAAATATGGACAAATTGCTAAGGAGGAATACAAAAAACAGCACAAGCATGTAACTACACAATCAGAAAGGCTAAGTTACAAAATGAGTTACACCTAGCTAGAGACATGAAAGGCAATAAGAGGAGGTTCTTTAAATACATTAGGAGCAACAGAATGATGAAAGTGTAGGTCCCTCCACTTTGGAGGGAAAGGAGAGGTAAAACTGATGGCATCAAGAAGGCTGGCGTGTTTAATGCCTATTTTGCTTCAGTCTTCAAAACAAAAGTTAATGGCAACCAGATACTCAAAACAATATTAATAACAAGGGGGAAGGAATGCAAGCCAAAATAGGGAAATAACAGATTGAATATATCTAACTTATATAAATATTCTTTGAATTGGCAGGGCCTGATGAAATTCACCCTAGGGTACATAAGAAACTAATTGAAACAATCTCGGAACCATTAGCAATTATCTTTGAGAACTCCTGGAGGACTGTTGAGATCCCAGAAGACTAGAGAGGGCAAACATAGCAGCTATCTTTAAAAAGGGGAACAAAAGAGGACCTGGGAAATTATAGCCCAATTAGTGTAACTTCAATACCTGGAAAGATACTGGAACAAATTATTAATCAATTTGTAAGCACCTGGAGGGTAACAAGGTTACAAGGAATAGCCAGCAAGGATTTGTCACGAACAAATCATGCCAAACTAACCTAATTTCCTTCTTTGACAGGGTTACTGGCCTAGTGGATAGGGCAGAAGCAGTAGATGTGGTATATCTTGATTTTAGTAAGGTTTTTGATACAGTCCTACCTGACGTTCTCATAAGCAAACTAGGGAAATGTGGTCTAAATGAAATTAGCTTAAGGTGGGTGCACTACTAGTTAAAGACCATACTCTAAGAGTAGTTATCAATGGTTTGCTGTCAAACCAGGAGGGTGAATCTAGTGGAGTCCCACAGGGGCCAGTTTTGGGTCCGATACTATTGAGTATTTGCATTAATGACTTGGACAATGGAGTGGAAAACGTATTTATAAAATCTAAAAATGACACCAAGCTGGGAGAGATTGCAGGCACTTTGGAGGCCAGGATTAGAATTCAAAACAACCTTGACAAACTGGAGAATTGGTCTGAATTTACCAAAGTGAAATTTAATGAAGACAAGTGCAAAATACTTAACTTAGGAAGGAGAAATCAAATGCACAACTACAAAATGAGGAATAACTGACCAAGTGGTAGAACTGCAGAAAAGGATCCGCGGTTATAGTGGATCACAAACTGAATGAGTCAACAATGTAACGCAGCTGTGAAAAACGCTAATATTCTGGAGTGTTGTATGTAAAGCATGTGAGGTAGTGTCCCTCTGCTCAGCACAGGTGAGGCCTCAGCTAGAGTACTGTGTCCAATTCTGGGTCCTACACGTTAGGAAAGATGGACAAATTGGGGAGAGGCCAGAGAGCAACAAAATTATAAAAGGTTTACAAAACTTGTGAGGAAAGGTTAAAAAAAACTGGGCATATTTAGTCTTGAGAAGAAAAGACAGAGGGCACCTGATAAGTTTTTAAATAACTAAAGGGCTGTTATAAAGAGGACAGTGATAAATTGTTCTCCATGTCCACTGAAGGTAGGACAAGAATGAGCTTAATCTGCAGCAAGGGAGATTTAGGTTAGATATTAGGAAAAACTTTTTTAACTATAGGAGTAGTTAAGCTCTGGAATAGGCTTCCACGGAAAAGTTGTGAAATCCCCATCACAGGTTTTTAAGAACAGATTAAACACCTGTCAGGGATAGCCTTGGTTTACTTGGTCCTGCCACAGTGCTGGAGGCTGGATTTGATTACTTCTCTAGGTCCCTTCCAGCCCTCCATTCCTATGATTGTATATCCAAACTGTAACTACACTGTAAACTAGTGTGATTTATCATACTTCGTAATCAAAGTTTCTTAGAGGCACCTGTAGCAATTTAACGTGCTTTTCTCTACAAATATTTCCAACCCTCAGGCTAGGAGTATGGAGGAGAACATATTTTACCTTGACACGGAATGGTAAACTTACCAAAGTCAAAAGAATAAAACTGGTAAGTACTTATAAAATATAATTAAGGCCTCACTTTTAGTCCAACCTTAATCAGGCTTTCCTTCGTGTGCCCTCATTTTTGCAGGCATAAATAAGGGGTGTATTTTTGGTCATGCAATTATTTGTAGATGCAATTTAGATCACTCCAAATTCTTGTTAGCAGATCTGCCTGAATTTACTTTTAATAACTTCAAAAACATTGCTGTTTGGATCAATGCTACCACTATATTTTGGATGAGCTCAAGTAACTTTAATATACGCATACATGTGCATGTTTCTGTACACTAGAACCTCAATTTTACAAATGCTAATCTTACAGATGACCTTTTATACGAACCATTTTTCCCAATGGTGAAAAAAACCAAAGTCACGTAACAAAAATGATATTGATAAAAAACAAGTCAACATTCCTTTGCGTTTGAATGCACTTATTGCATTGGAAATTGCTTTGCAGCGGTCTGAAGGACTAAAAAATGTGATCCTGTGCACCGTATTTCAATTAGTGCACTGTTCCCACTGTAATTTTGAGGTGTTCAATTTCATTAATTTTTTTGATTTATGAACTCCAATTCCCAATTAGTTTTAAAAAATAAGAATTCTGCTGCATCTGTGTATGAATGCTTGTAGTCAAATTTTCAAAAGCTGTTTTGTCACAATTGGTGGTGCAAATACTTGTTTACATGGGCACACAAAAGATACAAAAGATCTTGGGGAAGGGGAAACAGGGCTGTTAAAAGTTGTTAGACCAGTGGCTTTCAACCTTTTCCATTTGCAGAACCCTAAAAAATTGCAAATGGAGGTCCAAATGGAGTGGAAATCTTAGATGTGGTTCATTGACCCCAGGTTGAAAACCACTGTTCTATGGTAACAACAACCTTTCGCAGACCCCTTAGACACTGTGTTAGATCAACAGTGGAAAACTATCATAAAACCTTCTGCTCAGCCTGATGCTCCTCATTTGAAAGAGGAGGATCCCCAATTTCCACACACACTTACCATTCAACTCTTCAAGCACAAGTTCTGGAGAGCTCATGTAATACAAATCACAAAGTCTCTTAGCATTTTCATAGCCATCTACAGGAAATCAAAACAGAAAAATGTAAATACAAAAAATACATTTCCCTCCTTTTTTCAGATGTTTTGTAGTTTATTGAAAAGAACATCAACTAAAAACCAAAACTATTCTGCACTCTTATTGTGGACCTTTGGTTTAACTACAAAATCATATTAAATTTGAACTGGAGTTTTCTGCTCTACATAAAAATGATATTAGTACGATATAAGAAGAACCTAATTTATATTAGTTCTCTATAGATTTTAATGTACCTTTTCAAAATTCTTGTTCAGCTGGTCTGCCTGAATTTACCTTTAATAACTTCAACAATATTGCAGTTAGGATTAATGCTTCCAATGTGTTTTGGATGAGCTGGATTAACTTTAATTTTTCCACCAAACAGCAAAGCTGCCAACAAAGAAAATAATGTTTAATAGGCAATAAAATTTCACAATTTTCATGTCTTCAGCATTGCTGAATGGAACAGAATAAGCATAGTTTATAATTTCTGGCTCTGGCATTCTTAAAGAAAAATTTGCTGATGACAAAAAAATGCTTTATAGGCATACACAGGTATTTCCAAATGGATCAAGATGATGCTGTAAGCAGCATGTTCAAGTAAATAATCAATACCTAAAGATAAACATAAGATATATCAACACATTCCATTCATGAATTTTCCCCTGTAACAGTAGTACTTACAGTGTTGATTGAGGAGCATTCTGATTGAAATGCGACTCATGTAGAAACGATCTAAAAAATACTGCACATTCTGACAGGTCACTGGATCAACACCAAAGCTTTCCTTGTACTCAATCACACCTTGAGCCATTGTAGGAATTACATCATTGTGTCGGTTCCGGATTGTTATCACAGTATCTGTAAACCTAACATTAATGAACTGTCAATTTTTCACTTTCAGGTGAATTTAACACTCACTAAATTCCTGTCAGCAAAGGAAAGTGAAGCCCACTATTTACTCATATAGCATAGAACCACCCTAGCAGAAAAAGATAGTCACTTTTCAGCCTCATTTAAACTGAAATTACCAATAAGGGTGCCATATATAATAGGGGAGTTTATAGATAGATATTTTTCAGTAAGAACTGAAGTGAGACCAACAATGTTTGCAGAGATCACCATGTGGCTGTCAAATGGCAACTACCTTCAGATACTGGTGACCTGAACTGAACTAAAAGTAAAAGGTTGCATGTGCCATTATCTAAACCACACCATTTTACTCACTCTCAATTTCTACAATTTCACAGAAACTGAGTTTTGGGGACCAGAATTATACTTTTGGTAAATCAAAAACAAAACATTTTTCTTGATTTAGTGAAAAACTGTGGGTCATATTAGCATTATGATCCATTACTAAAAGGTCAAGGCCCTTAAGATATGTCTACACAGCAACTAGACACCCACAGCTGGCCCTTGCCAGTTGACTCAGGTTCGCAGAGCTCGGGCTGTGGGGCTGTTTCACTGCTGTGTAGACTTCCAGGCTCGGGCTGGAGCCCAGGCTTTAGGACCCTGCAAAGTGGGAGGGTCTCTGAACTCAGACTCCAAAGTGAGCCTGGAAGTCTACACAGCCCAAGTCCTGCGAACCCAAATCGGTTGGCTTGGGCCAGACGCAGGTGTCTAGTTGCTGTGTAGACATACCCTTAGAGATTTTCTTCATCTTAACCATCAATTGCCATTGTTTATAAATATACATATTTTAAAGTATTTTAAAAACACACTTACCTATGAATAACTTCTGAATCTTCTGCACTTTTGTTCTTAAAGTCAAGGATTTCCTGAAGACTCTGAACATACCTAAAACATAAATCCTGTATGCTAGATTTTTGTCATGCTATTCCATACAGATCTTCTATTTTGTGAAGACACTAACAATTTTCTTTTAACATTTGTTAGCTTGTAATCATGAACAATAGCACAGACCCACAACAGTCATGTTATAGTTATGGTTAAAGAGGCATTTTCATTACTAGCCCCTACTTTCAGGAACTTTCAACTTTCAAAATAATATCTTGTATGCTGAAAATACCTTGGCTTGTTCTCCTGCCAAAAGTGTTTTTTTTTTTTTTTTAGTTTGTTACAAATTTTAAATCATTCAAATGGATAAAAAAAAATCATTAAAACTCAGTAAAATCATTTTAAAATGTTTTTCACACTTGAAGAAGCTAGTCATATTTTTCTTGCACTCCATTTTGACAGCTTTTTTGAGAACTAAACTACTTGTATGCCAAGTTTGAATTTTTACAATGAACAGGTTGTAACAGATTAAACATAGTGTTCTATTTATCTGGCCAATTTAAAACACCCTTTAGGTGCAGGGTTGTATGCACACAAGTTTCAGACTGCTTCTCAAGGCTGTGATAACTCATAAACAAGTCAGTTTTCCTATAATATACATTAAAATGTTTTTTCCTGTTGTGCTTTTTTAAATAAATTCATGAAATAAGCGACTTTCCCAATAAAATGCATTCCCGTAAGCCTCTCAATAATGTGACTGCTTAATTGACACATTTGTATTTTATTATATGAGCAGCTGCTCTGTCAATTTTTCACTTTCACATTAATTTAACACTCATTAAATTCATTCTAAGTTCTACCTGATTACTCCTGAATTAATTCTGCACCACTGCACATGTGAAGAATTCATGTCCCCTGCAGATTTTTTTTCTCCACAGAAAATACATTCTGTTGGAGAGGGGCTGCAGTTACACCTTTCACCCACCAGGGTCTGATGTGGCAGCAAAACAGAGGGCAGCCATCTCACCGTAGCAGCTAAGAGCAATAGGGAGAGAGCAGAGGCTGCTTTTCTCACAGTGATATGCCTGTGGGGTCAGGTGAGGGGAGATGGGATATGGAGGATGGACAGAGTGGGGCCCATAGGGCTGCTGGGGTTTCATAGACTGCGGTTCAGAAGGGCTAGTTGCGGGACAGACTGGGGCAGGGGGGAGTGGGATGCAGGGCCATCAGAGGGCAGGGGGATGCAGGGCCACATTGGGACAGGGGTAGGGGGTTGCTGAGTGGGGTGAGGGACACATGAGGATGAGGGCAGGGGGTGCAGGGCCACATGGAGACATGGGCAGATGTGCTTGACTGAATGGGAGAGGCTAGGGGTCAGCCAGGCTCCCCAACTCCTTAACAATCCCTCCCCCACACCCAACCCCCCTCTTCCATACTTCTCCCAACCACTCTCAACAGCCCTCCACATTCACTCCCAGCCACGTTCTCAGCAATTACTCTCCCTCAGCTCCTCCATTACCCCTGACTCCCCAAAGCCTCTGCACTGCTTCTGAGGGTGTGGAAAATACGTTTCTTTGTTGTAGTTTAAATGAATTATTACTCAAAATTATGTATTAATATGTCTAGTAGGGAATCTATATGTCCAAAACATTTCCTGAATCTTTTTTTTTGTCTGTATTGTTACAGACATACTTGTTGATAGGTATTTTGAAATAAATTACCAAAATAATTGAAACTGGTGTGATTATATTGTGTTATTTTGACAAATAAAATATGCAGAATTTTGCAGAATTTTAAAATATTGTGCACAGAATTCTTAAATTTTTGGCAACAAATTTTTATTTTTTACTGCAGGATTCCCCCAGGAGTTCCTGACACTTCGGCAGGTTTTTAAGTGAGTAATGTTCAGTATAGCTACATTTAAAATGATGAAAATTATGATGATTTTTTTCCTGCAGGGCTGATCTTAAAGTCAAATTCTTCAGATGATGTTTTAAAGTGCAAAATTAGACCTGCCCCTCAAAATCCAATAAATCATCTTTGTGCAGGGAAGTAAGTGGGGTTGGGTAGAGGATAGATTCTAAACACACACCCACACACTGAAGGCATACTCCTCCACCCACCCAAACCAGTACACACACAGTAACATGCTTATTGCCACATGGTGCATTAGCCCTTTAAAGAGGATGGGGCTCATCCTGACCTGTGCCAGGTCTAGACTGCCTTACGAGGTGATCATCAGGAAGCCACCTGATCCTCAGATCAGCAATGGTACTTCCTAAAAGAGGGAGTCTGCTCAGTTAGAGAAGGAGAGATCTCCAGAATACAGGAAGGCTCATGTAACAGAGCTACGATTAGAGAATACCTGGGAAAGGACTTTCTATGCCACCCTAAGGGAAAGACAAGGGTTGAAGGAACTGTAGGGCTAAGGAAAGACTGGTTTTGATTTAAGTTGACATTGAACTGTGATGTTGTTTTAATACATCAGAACCCACAAAGGGACATGTTTGCAACATGAGAGCCTATTTGTGGTTTGGGAATGGAATCCTAAACACGCAAACAGAGGCAGTGGGTGAGCCCAAAGTCAAACTAAGTAAACCGCTGCCACACTTACATATTTGATATGGCTAATGCTGTGATTTATTTTAAGTGCTGTATGGAGGAAAATGAGCTAATCTCTTAAAGCTCTTAATCAGTAAAACAAAAACATTACTGCCAAAAGAAAAGTAATCCTATATTAAATTCATAAAACAAGGTACGAATAACAAACATAAAAATGGAAATATCTTCAGTACTGGACCACGTATTTAATCTCACTGCTAGTACATAATTGTTCAGTATAGTAATGGTTACTCTCTAGAAAATGTCTTGAAAAACCTACTACTAATAGGGATGTCACTATCAGTTTGGGCCAACATTTATATTTGTTAAAATCAAATTTTACAAAACATAAATCCAATAGTTCCATGACTTATCCAATAGAAATATATTCATAGATATTTAGGTCAGAAGGGACCATTATGATCATCTAGTCTAACCTCCTGCACAACGCAGGCCACAGAATTTCACTCACCACTCCTGCAAAACCTCACACCTATATCTGTGCTATTGAAGTCCTCAAATCATAGTTTAAAGACTTCAAGGAGCAGAGAATCCTCCAGCAAGTGACCCGTGCCCCATGCTACAGAGGAAGGCGAAAAACCTCCAGGGCCTCTTCCAATCTGCCCTGGAGGAAAATTCCTTCCCAACCCCAAATATGGCCATCAGCTAAACCCTGAGCATATGGGCAAGATTCATCAGCCAGATACTACAGAAAATTCTTTCCTGGGTAACTCGGATCCCACCCCATCTAATATCCCATATCAGGCCATTGGGCCTATTTACCATGAATATTTAATTAGATACATTTTGCAGATCATTGAAGGCTCCAAGATCTTAAAATGGAGAGGAAGGTAAGGATCTTAGATCTTCTTTGTCCTATGGGTGAGAGAAGAGAGACAACAGAAGATACTGTAGGTAAACTGTGTAAAGTGTAAAGCTAGGTAAGTGGTGTAAAACAGAGGCTTTGTGGAACACTGGATCACCTTCTATGGAAACAGAAAGATGTAGGGCTTGGACTGCCTCCATCTCAGAAGAAGGAGAACCAATCTTCTGTGGGGAACAGACTAGCTAGAATAGTTGGGAGGGTGCATCCAAGGGGATAAACACATTGCATATAATTGAGACTCTAGCTAGCACGCATGTAAAGAATCAAGGGGCATAAGGCAATCAAATATATTCTCCCATATACCAATGCTAGAAGGCTGGGACTCAAGAAGAACTAGAAATGCTCATTTACTATCAGAAATATGAAACCTGATAGGGTGAGTCACATAAGTGGAATGTTAAAATCACTGGATACACTATTTAGGAAAGACAGTCAACAGAAGGGGAGGCAGGTAGAACCCTAAATAAATATTGATAATTCAGAAGAACAGGATCTGGAATGATTATGAATTAACATTCTAACTGATAATTACAAGATGGAGTTACTAGGTGGAAGTCCATTATAGACCCCAAAATCAGCTGAAGGAACAGAATCAGCAGCTCCTTCAATTTCTACTTATAATGTATAGAAAGAAAAATTGCATTATGATGGGGAACTTCAATATTGGAGACATAAGTCAGAGGTCTCATGCTGCCACTGGTATAACATATTTGGATGATTAATTTAATTATAATTAAAGTTTAGTTGACAACTTTCTACAAGTATTGCAAACAATCTGGGGTAATTCTATATGGGACCTCATTCTGATGGATAAAGATAAACTGACTGTTGCTTTGATGCAAATGATCATGACTGAATGCCATTTATGTGCAAATAGAATAGTCCCAACCAGTATGCTTTAATGCTTTAAAAAGGCCAATTCCCGAAGTTACACAATGGCAAGCAAAACGAGTGGTAGGAAAACTGAAACCTCAAAATGTGAGTTGTTTATTGTTAATTGTGAATTGTTTAAGAATGCTTCTAGTTGCCCCAAAAATATAATTCCATAATCAAAGGCTTTTTAGGTTAAAACCATCCTGGTTAAGAGAGGAAATGAAAGTAGCTGTTAAAAATATTATAACAAATAGGAAGGTGACAGCCATGAGTACAAATTGGCAGTTAGGAAACTGAATCTCTCATCAGCTTCTCCATAATTATTGCATTGGATCAAAGAATTAAAGGACTGTGGCATAATCAATGCCACTCAGCATTGTTTCATGGAAAACAGGTCTCTTCAAACTTTAGCTAATCTCACCCAAAATGATAAAGGTAACTGACATAATATATTTAGACTTCTGTAAGGCATTTCTCTGAACCCTACATGACATTCTTATGAAATAACTACTACACAAAGTCAATGTAGTCCATATCAAGTGGATTATAAACTAGTTAACAGATCACAAAATAACTAAGTAAGGTGCCAGTGGAGGTGTTTCTAATGTTATTCCACAGGGATCTGTTCTTGGCTTAAAGCTACTAAATATTTTTTTTGGATTATTGATGAATCATGGCTGGTAAAATTTGCAGATGACACATTGGCCCAGTAGAAAATTGAGGGGGGCAGACCAGTTAAACAGTTATTCAGGTCTGGATTGCTTGGTAAGGCAGGCTCATTTGAACACGTGCATTTTAATACATCCAAATGCAAACTCACATCTAGGAACAAAGAATGTAGATCACACTTACAAAAGGGGAACTGTATCCTGGAATGCAGAGGCAGTGAAAAGGAATTTGGAGTAATAGTAGATAATCAACTGAACATGAAATCTTAGTCCATGTCTACACTGTCTCGCAATTCAGACTATGGGGGTGTGAATAGCAGTGTGCACCAAAGTGCTGCTCTGGAATTCTCTCATGCGGACACTGAGCACAAACCAAAAGGCTCCTAGTTCACATTAACAGGAACCTTTTAGTTTGAACACGCAGTATCCAGACCGGGGAGTTAGAGAGCAGCACTTTGATGCGCACTGCTATTCATACCCTTGCACTCCAAACTATAGGGGAGTGTAGACAAGCCTTGTGTGTGATGCTGTAGCTAAGAGGGGTAATACAATCGTAGGATATACAAGGACTCCTCGGACTTACGACGCTTTTCAATTGACTGCCTGTTTCGCCCCTACAACGCTTGTTTCACCCTTGTCACTCAATTTGCATAAAGTTTGCTTGAAATTGCTGTAGCTCACGAAAGCTTATGCTCAAATAAATTTGTTAGTCTCTAAGGTGTCACAAGTACTCCTAAACAGGATAAGTAAGTTTATATATTTATTTGGATGCTGTTTACAAAATGCAGTGTACGGTAAATACGTTGATGTTGCAACATTAGTCATCTATAATTCATTTAGTACAAAAATCTGGATTATTGTGGTGAAAATAGTGTATCAACCCTTGGTTCAGGAACCAATCTCCCCTTCATACCATTGATTCCTATGGGAAAAGCAGTTTCAACTTACAACATTTCGATTTATAACACAATTCTGAGGAACAAATTGTGTCGTAAGTCCGAGGACTCCCTGTATAAACAAAAGAACATCAAGCAGGAGTGAGGAGGTGATCTCGCTCCATACAGCATTAGTGAGACTATTACTGAACCACTTCTGGTATCAACACTTCAAAAAGGATGTTGAAAAATTGGAACAGGTTTAGAAAAGAGCTAAAAGAATGACTTCAGGTTTGGAAAACATGCCCCTAGTCAGACGTTAGAAGCTTCATCTACTTATTTTCCAAAGGAAAGTTAAGAGGTGACTTGATCAGTTTATAAGTACTTAAATGAAGAGATTTCTAATGGCTGACAGCTTTTTAATCTATCAGAAAAAGGCATAATAGCCAATGGCTGAAAGCCGAATCTAGACAGATTCAGACTAGAAATAAGGTACAAATTTAACCCTCAGGACAATTAACCACTGGAATAATTTATCTAGGGATATGATGAATTCATCATCACTTGAAATCTTTAAATCAAGACTAGAAATCTTTCTAAAAGATATGCTATAATAAAACAAAAGTTATGGGCTTGATGCAGAAACTAATGGTTGAGATTCTATGGGTTATGGAGGTCAGACTAGATCATGATAGTCCCTTCTGGCCTTAAAATTAGGAAACATCTTAAACATAAACAAATGCCTTTTCAATGTCTTTAACCTAGAAGGATGAATGAGGTTGACTGAATATGAACTATAAACAGAAGTGAAACTGACTAGTCTGTTTCTTCTTGAAAGAAAAGCAAGGAGTAAAAACATGATGATCAGCTAGAAGTAAAATACTCAACACTCTCTCAAATAGAATTTTAGATAGTAACAATCACATTCAGAAGAAATTGTTTAATGTTACCATATAACAAACATGTATCTGAAGAGTTTCTTACGCAGTTGCTTAGTTTCTTAGTGTTTCTTAGTATACTTGCACAACAATAACCCTTAAAGATAAGATAAGAAATACAAGACAGTTCTTACCAGCTCTGCACCAGCTGAACTGAAGGTGTCTTTAGCAGGTTGTCTGGAAGCAGACTTATTTCTTTCATTATGTTTGCCAATCTTACAGGCAACTCTTGTCTCAAAAACATGAACGAAGTCTTTTCACAAGCATTTTCAGATCCTAAAACCAAAATATATTTGGAAAAATCAGAATATAATTAACATTTGTGGAACATCTTTATATAGCTATATATAGATCACTATTTTCCTGCACATTTTTGTGTCTGGCTCTGAGGTTAAATTAGATCAGGTTTGAACATAGGGATAACTTGGATGTGACCCTTTGTAGAACTGCATTATTTCACCTTAAAACAAAAATTGGTAGATACTAGTTACTTTGTCACTTAGGAACAAGTATGTTTTAAAAGATATTTTTCACCATGAATTAAATAAGCCAGTTGCTTACAAAGAGTATTGTGGCACTGGGGGAGGGGGAGGGTGTCATCACATGCAACCATAAAACAACCTGAATCAACAGGATCTGAACCCTGGACCTTCACATCCCCAATACAGGCCCCATTCATAAAAAATTATCTCTTTTGTTGTTTTGCCTCAGCAAGGGAGGATGGGCTAGATCAGTGGTTCTTAACCTGGGGCACATGCACCCTCTGGGGGTGCGAGATGCCCTTTTTGGGGGTGCAAGACATGCCAGATTTTTTTAGAAGGTAAATCATCGAAAACACAAATTAAGTACAGGCACATAAGTACATCTACTTTGTTTCATCAAAACTATGTATTTATTAACATTATACATTTTTAATGATTACTGTAATATACATTGCAATGAAATTATCTCGCTACAAAATACAGTGTACTGCCATGTTGCTGGGTATTTCTTGACGTCTGCACAGATGATGATGTGGCAGCACTGCGGCTTTGTTTGAATTCAGTTAGTCGCTAACTTTTAGCGTGTTGGTTACAGTTTACTTCCACAGCAAAACTCTGCAACATCTCTGGGTAGTACTTGTGTATTTTTGTGTGCCTACTGTACTATTATTTGTGGTAAGTAATAACAAAACTATTTTACATATATTTAATATGCATTTAAAAGTGTATAGACCCCCCCCATCTCCACTTATATATTTTTTCATATATAAAATGAAACCCTTTTCAGTAACTCTTGCCATGTCAAAGAAACGCAAATGGAATGACGACTGTTTTCATTATGGGTTCACTTGTACGACAGAGAAGGAGAGAAATCAATGACCACAATGTGTACTATGCAGCTCATTATTTTCAAAAGCCAATCTCAAACCATCGATGCTGTCTGAACATTTCAACAAACAGCATGGTGGTGCAGCTGCTGGACATGACACTGACACCCTGAAGTCTACAAGGGCACGATTTGATTCTCGCGGAACCTTGAGGATGTTTGGGTTTGTGTCACTTGAGAAGCCCTTGTTACAACCATCCTATCAAGTTGCATATTTGTGTGCCAAGAAAAAGAAGCCTCATACAATAGGAAAATGAAGGAATGACCATCGCAACTGAAGTGACAAAGCATTTGCAACAGTTGAGTAACTCTTTCCAAGGATATTTTTCCACTGGAGATCTTGATGTGGCAAATAAATGGATACTGGATCCATTTCTTTTTAACCTGGATTCCATCAACAATAGTGATTTGATGAAAGATCTCATTGAATTACGAGCCAATGGCTAAATCCGAATGGAGTTTGAGACAATGAAGCTTGGGAATTTCTGGTGTGCTCAACTAGCACCGTTTCCACAACTGATGAAGACAGTGCTGGAGATCCTTGTGCCATTTGCGACTACATACTTGTGTGAGATAGGATTTTCATCACTCTTACACATCAAAACAAAGGCCAGAAACCGCCTAAATGCGACTGAGGACATGCGTGTGGCTATTTCAAAAAAAGTTCCTTGTTTCTCGAACATCATTGAACAAAAGCAACAGCAGACGAGTCACTGAGCCAGTAAACTTAAAAAAGGTGTGTAATTTTTCATGTATTCTTAATTTTACTGCGAAATTAAAATAAATATATAATTCTCTTTCAGTCTATAGTTATGATATATCTAGGTTTAACGAACTGACCTACTTCAACAATTTTTGATAAGGGGTGCAAGAACATATTTTGAGAACCAAAGGGATGCAGGCTGCAGTAAAGGTTAAGAACCACTGTACTAGATGATACTTACTATGGTAGAGACCTGACACCATTGTCAGCAATAAGGTCTATAAAATGTCCAGAAACAAAGGGTGATAACTCAAGGTAAGACCAGAACTCTTTATCGCCTATCTTCTAGATCTATGCACCTTTCCCTAAGCTAAAGGGTATGTGAATGGGCCACATTGTCTCCAACATTTTTGACACAATGCCTGTCTTGGTATGTGGTGGAACAGATAGCTGGATTCAGCTCAAATGTAGAATGTTCCTCGAAACTGGAGAGCGACTCAGAGCTCTAAAATGACCAATTCCTTTTCAGACCATACCTTAAAAAAACAACCAACCAACTACAAGTTAGAGGTACTGTTTAATGGACCTGTCAAGGGATCCAATCCATGAAAAACATGCAGTCAAACTTTATTTAGGCATAAAAACTTGCTCTTGGATGAAAACACAACAAAATATTAGTCAACGAGAATTTTCTTGAATCAACTCACATCTTTCATAGGTGACATTAAATGGCATTGTTGTTAGCCTTAGCTGAGATCATGGCTCTAAAACATGGGGGTGGGAACGGAGGGTGAGAAATCCTTCACTCCCACCCTACTGGTGGTCCTTTAAAATGAGGGTTGAAGCACATTGGCAATACAAACATGGGGCAGCTTACTTATGTGGCTAAATAAGACTTTTAACCTCGACTAGAAAATGTACTATAGGGAGCAATCCTGCACTGGTAGGGGGATAGACTTCGATCATCAAATAAAACTTTTCCAACTCTACTATTTTTGATTCCAGGACTTCAGTCTCCTGGACTGCCAACTGGTCTTTCATGAGAACCAAACTAATGTTGTTGTTTTTTTTTAAATTATTAATCTTTTACTTACAAGAATACTGAAAACTGGAACTCTTCTTTTCTCATGTGCAGAGTAACAATACTTTTAGTTCACACCCCTGGTATTTTTAAATTAATTTTGAGAACACTTCATTCTGTAGGATGGAATAGTCACTTTCATGTAAAATGAGTTCCTTGTCATACTTAGCAAGTTTATCACAAGAGAGATTACTAGATTTTCACTAACCCAAAGGCAGTATGCAGATGAACCAAGACGGCTCTAAAGTGACAGTTACTTTATCAATGTAACAGTCCATCAAAAGCCTCAGCACATAAAACCCTGATTCTGAAATTCACTGCATACAGGCATACCACAGGGAACCCAGTTTGTGATTGAAATGGGGTGTCAAGCAAGTGCAGTTGTGCACCTATGAACAGTGAATTCCTGAATAAATGCCTAAACCATAACGGCTCTCCATTAAATAGATCTATTCTTCCACAATATGCACCTTCCAAGACAGTGAAAACATCAGCATTAAGATTTAAGAGACCCAATGTATCTGTAATTTACACAAGAAACTAAGACCCCAATCCTGTGAAACTTATGCATGTGCTTAACTTTATGCACTGTGAATAGTCCCATTGACATCAACCTTTAATATCAAACTGACATGCTATTTGTTCCATAGGGCTTCTTTCATCAATCTTCAAGTTGAATGGTGCAAGGGAATGAGGCAGGGCTACACAGTGAGTGAGACAAAAGTTCTATAAATCAGTGTAATAATTGGGGCCAAATTTTGCCATTACTGTGTCATAAATTTGGAGGACAACATGCACTGGGTGAGTGTATCCGTTAATTGAACAGTGAGGATTCAAAAATCGAACAGCTGCCTCATATCCTGTGCAGTCTAACTTGGGCGTGGAATGGTCAGAATTGCTGCAGAGAAACAATATTGTGATCATGTAATCAAAGACTGACATGACACCTGCAGCAGGATACAGAGTTAAGGTTATTTGTAGTACCTTAACTATGATATCAGGATAAATCAGTGATTTTTTTAAAAAAATAAAAATAATCTTTTAATTTAAATTAGATTTATTTTTTAAGTTAAACTATTTAAAATTAGTAGATATTTGCTGCTGAAGTTTTAAAGAGTCAGTCACTGACCTGATGGAAGCCATGGGCTAAGCATCTGGAACCAGAGTTTGTTGAGGTGATAAACCAGTTTTTGACAGCATTAGCCAATTCTGCAGGGCAGTGAGAATATTTTCTTCATTTCAATTTGTTCAACTAGTTGAGTTCAACGACTAGCTAAATTCAAAGTTAACAAATTTGAGTTGATAAAGAAGGAAAGCTTTTTTTCCTCTTCAAATCTATGTATAAAAACTAGTTATAAGAAAATGATATCTACTAGTTCTAAAATCTTGAAAGACATAGTCACCAGAAAATTGATTCAATTCACTTACTACAGATAAACTTCCTTCATTAAATAAATCAGTTAGTTTTAAATGCAAAACGTGTTTTAATAAACTTTTTTTCTTATGTATCCAGCATATTTAAGGTAGTTTTATTTAAGTAAGAATAAACATTTTAAAATGCTGGTTTTGTGCATTTTTAATTGTATTTGAATTGCCACCCAAATTGCGCTGGACATAAATCACAAGTAAAAAATTAAACAAATCTAATAACTTACATTTATTTAGGTACTACATATTTTATGTAAAGCTGTACAAATGCTTAAATATGTGTATAGATACAGTATATCTACTGCTTGGCAAAAAGAAGCATCAAATTTAGTGTAAAAGCTTTGTTTAGTTGCAAATCAACAAGTTTTAATGGCTACTAAAATGTGAATCAGCATCTCTTTAGGACAATAACTAAAAAGTACAAGTAAAAACCAAAATTAAAACTGATTATTTAAATCAAGGCTTACTGCTTGCTGATTTAAACAATGATTAAAATCAGTGATTTAAATTGCTTTGACTTAAATCAATTCACGCTGTATGACATCACATGACTTTGTGATCTTTACATTCTTTTAATGTAGATTTGATATGGAATATTCAAGTTTTCTGTCTGTCTGAATGGTCCAGCTTTAAAAAAGAAAACAAAGAAAATCCAGACTGAAAAAGCAATCTTACTGTAATGCATAGAGAATGTCTGATCATGTACTATTGCCAGACTCCTACCTCTGAGCACAAAATCATATCTACTACAATTTTTAGCCTCAGCCACTGGTTTTCTAGCTTTTAAGCATCTCAAAAAGTTGATATATTTTGAACATTTTTTCTGGTTATCCATGACCTTATGTCTAAGCACTGATGTCCATAAATTACTGCTTTGCTGTGAGAAATATTTGCCTTGAAAGCAAATTCCCATTGTAAGGGAGACACAGTAGTTTGGGACCTATATTTGTTTTAAAAAGTAACTGAACAATACTACAATCCCTGTTCGTATATCGCGTACATAGAATGATTACAGTTTTTACTATGTAATGCTTTATATCATTTATCTTTTTAATTTAATAATTTTATTTTTTGTGATTTAGAATATCCTTTTTATATATAAAGGATACACTTTTGTCTTTACATAACATATTGTAAAATGAATAATTATGTAAAAAATGTTGAATGGATAAAGGGACCTTTAACATTGAACAGCTGAGGGGTATCTTCTTTAATTGAAATAATAGAGCCCTGTGTTTTTGAAGCTTGATGGACGCGTGTGTTAGACTGAGTTCCCCAGGTATGTGTACATATAATTTATCAAAGAGATGAACCTACAGAAACTGGATCCATTGCATTGTGACTCCATACCCAGACTTGATAAGGTTTCTAATGTCTGCCTCTAAGATTGTTTTGTGTGTGGCCAAAGGCGACGAGTTATATGGGCCCTTGGTGCCCATGCTCTATCAATATTCATGGAGGTGGGCCCAGCTCCACCAATGCTTCGGCCCCAGGCCCCGTGCTTTGGGGAGTCCCGCGCCATGGGTTGGCAATATGGGGCACTCTCACCTCAGGGGCAGCTTCCCCGCATCCCCACAAGCAGCTCCCCCCCACCCCGAGAGTTGCTGCGTGCTGCAGAGAGTTCCCAGCACTGACCCAGCTCATTGGCTGGGAACCCCAGCTAATGGGAGCTGCAGGAGCCAGCGCCAGAGCTGCCCGGCCATGCCTCCACAGCAGGGAGGAGGAGGGACCCGCAGGCAGAGAGAGCAGCTGGAGTCTGTCACTGTCAGACAGACACAGCCAGCGTGTTGTGGTGACAGACAGATGGAGCCAGGGGTGGGAGAAAGAAGCAGCGATGGGCACCCCAGGGGCTGGCATAAAATACATAGTACAGAGGGAGCTTCCTGAGGGGGCTATAGCAATACCCCCGCCCCTGCAGAGCAGACCCAGGATGCAGCTGGCTCCGTCCATCACTCTCCCCCACCCACAGAGACCCAAACAACCCTCTGCCCCCCAAAAAAGACCCCCCCAATGGCCCCTGTGCCCTGTCACCCCTCTCCAGAAAGTCTCCCCCCTTTGTACCTCCAGAGACAACTCCCGTCCCCACTGCCTCCCCTGCTCCAGAGCTCCCAACAATCTCCCCCTTTGCCTCCCGCACAGCCCACTGGCCGGGAGGCTCCCAGTCTATTGGCCATCCCGGCCAATGGGAGCTGCACCTGAGGCAGGGTGCCTGCTTGCAGATACAGACCTGCCTGGCTGTGTCTCCACAGCATGGGGAGGGGGAGCCACAGGTGAGCAAGCCCCAGTCATCATCATCACAGGCCCAGCAATTCTCTGGGTATTTAAGTTCACTGAGGCAAGTAATTCAATCTACTCTTCCTTTCCAGACAGTTTGTGGCTTTTCCTGTAACAAAACTTACAATTTCTTTGCAAAGAAGTCCATTTATAGTTTTTTCACTTGAGAAGAATATTTTCTGGTTGTTCATAAGCTCATTTATTTTGTTAAATTGGTTTCATAGGCAATTTTAAAAGTCACTTGAATTGTACCTGGTTTTTTCCATTGGTCCAAAAACACATGGAAGATGAGCAGATTTTTATTTCTGTGGGCCAAACCACCTTGTGTAGAAATATAAATATCCAAGCTAGAAAAGCTCTGAAAGGGTAAGGGTCCCTTCAGGAAATTTTTCTCAAGTCATTCATTCTTCTGGGCATACCATTCTATTATTCCCTCCTATAGTGATAGTGATCAGTGTGTCCACCCACAGGGGAGATGCAGAAGACAGGGTCAACCCTGCAGTGACTCTGCCTCTACTCTTGTTCTCTGTTCTGCTCCCTCTACCAGCCCCTTTGCTTTCCCTAGGATTACCCCTATCATTACTCCCTCTGGGTCTTCTTTCTTTGGAGCTTCTCATGAAGTAAAATCTGTCATTACAGGTTCTTATCTCTGTAATGTATTTAATTTTGATATATTAAGTGTTAATTAATGCACTATGGGAGTCCCCTTCAACCTTCTGTATAAATCAATCCTCTTCTTTCTACATGTTTTGCCCATAGGTTTTTCTGCAGCCTTCGGGCAGCCAGCAATAACCCCTGTGCCTTTGCATTAGGGTGAGGGAAGGGGACCATGGGTTCCCTATTTATGTGATTTGCAAGAAGTGTTATCATTACTCAAGGTACCAAATGTGTTTAAATGATATAACTGCCTTGTAAAATCCCAAAGCAAGCTCATTTTCATTTTTCATATAATCTCATATACAGTACACACATTTTTCATGAATTATATGAGTTGAATTTATTAGCTAGGTTACTGGGGGGTTTTTCAGTATGGCAAAATGTGTGCTATTTTATGGGTTGAATGATTGAATGACATAATGACAGACATTGGGGTGGTGGGTGTATTAAGTCCAATAATTCTGTCAAGTGTTCTTCGTACAACATGGTGGTGCCTACCCTGCCTGGTCCTTCAGGGGGTCAAGGCAGCCTGGGGATGAGCGGGGGGGCCTGGTGCTGGCAGCAGCGAGTGACCTGGCCCTAGCCCACTCTGCTCCACCTCGCTGGCTCCCGGCGTTGCTCAGGGCCGGCGGGCTTCAGGGAAGATTGGAGCAGGGTGTTTGCCCCGGTCCATCCTATGGATAGGACAGCTCCACTTGGGTACCACCAAAAATTATACAAACCTGCTGCCCGTGCGTGTGGCACTTCGCTCTCTAGTGGTAGATTGCAATTCTGGTTTAAAAAACTCTGCTGGATATTCTGCTTTGTTGCCAGCTGTCGCCATTTATTCACTAGCGCTACAACTTTGGCCACAGCTGTACCCAGCCTCCTGATGAGGCCTCAAGCGGCAGCGCTCTATTGAATTTCAGTCCTTGCCTGGCCAGAAAACCCCCTCTGATTGGCTGCCTGCCCCACCATCCCGCTTCCCCGGAGGGAAGAGCAGCCAATCAGGCCCCCTGGGGGGAGCCAGACTTGGGGAGGCGGTGAAGAGGGTTGCGGAGCCTAGAAGCTCAGCAACTTACTCGGCGGTCCCCTCCTCTGAGCAATGAGTTCAGTCCGCTCTCTCCATCTCTGCGGGACCAAGAAGGGGAAGAGGGTGCAGAGCCCACCCCGCTGCCTCCCCTCCCCCCCCCCCAAAGGGGAGAAGAGGTGCCCGTTGCCTGGGGGCTGAAGAACCAAAGGCGCTGCCAGAGGAGCCCAGGTAAGCCGGGGCAGAGGCGGAATTCAATGGCAGCCCCCCACCCACTGGTGGGGGTGTTCACGCTGCAGCCTGGTCTCTGGGCTAGAGCCAGGGGCTCCTCTGCCCATGTGGCGTTGGTGGTGCGGTACCGCCTCCTGCCCCGGGGAGGCGGGCAGGTCAGCGCAGCCTGCCAGGGTCCTACCGCCCCGGGTAGGCTGCGGGCGCCCCGGGCACTCACCGAAGTCCAGAAACTGCTTCATGGAGAGGGGTGACGGGGAGAAGCGGGCGTAGAAATCCACCTGCTGCAAGAGGCCGGCTACGGAGGCGCCTCTCAGCAGGGCCCGCAGCAGCCTCATGGCGGCCTCGAGACGCGGCTCCTCTCCTTTCAGCCCGGCCCGGCCGCCATTCCCGCCTGTGCAACTGCCCGGAGCCTCGACACCTGCCCGAGCCGCGGCCTCCTACGCTGCGCGTCCCCCGGCAGAACTGGCGGGCGGCGCTGCACGAAACTGGGGGGCGGGAACGGGGCGCCGGGCACCGCCTCTCTCTCCGCTCGGCGCCGCGCCCCGCCGGTGGGGGCGGGAATGGTGCAGGGGGTTGATTAGCGGAGCCTCCCGCCCTTGACGCCACCTCAGAGAGGGGCCGGGGCCGCCCCCGCCTGCTACGACGGGCAGGAACCCTGGGGCTCGGCTCGGCCCGGGCCTGGCCACACAGCGAGCCCTAGCGGCGAAGGCCAGCCCCGCACCTTGTCAGGGACCCACCACTGAACTCAGCTCCAGCCCGGCTGGCCCGTGTGACCCTGCTGGGGGCTCCTGTTGGTGCCGGAGAACTTGTCCCTGTCACTCCCCCCCCACAGCCGCCCGTTCGTTGGGCGCTGAGAGGCACTGAGTTTGTTACGGTGAGTTGGGTTGATAAATTTGTCTATAGGCAAGGAAGTCCTGGGGTGGAGACTGAGCTCCCCGTGTCTCCCCCGCGTTAGCGATGAGGCACGCTGGCAGAGAAGTGCGTGTGGCAAGTTTTCCCTACCGCTTCCCTGTCATACCAGGAGTTATTTTGCCAGGGCTGCCCAGAGACCTCTTTCTCCATCCCTAAATCTGTAAAACAAAATTTACACCAACGCAAATTAGTTCATTAACTAACTTGCATAAAATGGTTTTGTGACCCTGACTTAATGCCCCTGTTTTTCCTCCTCAAAATTGGTGACCCTACATAGTGGGTGATACCCAGCCCCCCCCCCCCACAGAATGGCATGGGTGGGTGTAAAGACAGACACTTACTTGTACCACTTTATTAACTGTCTGCTGCTTTCCCTATAACAGAGTTGGCTTGTGGCCCTTTTGTGTATTTATGATGTATAATGAAGACTGCAAAGTTTATTTAAAAGTCAAGGTTTTTTTTCTGCTTTCTCTTGTTCCCTGGTTTTATTGAAGGTCAAGTGTGAGAGAGAGAGATGGATGTTTAAGAGGTTAAGAGTTCACAGTAATTGAAGGGAGTGAGGGTTGAACCTTTTACAAACACTTCCTTTATTCAAAATATTAATTAATCAAGGAAGCTAAATAGACTTTAGCAAAAACACACACAATCCAGGGGTTGAAATACTGGCTCTATTTAAATCAATAACAAAATTCCTATTGACTTCAATGGAGCCAGGATTCTACACAAGCATTAACAGTGACTACAAATCTTCCTTTCTTAATAGCACAACTTTCATTTGTTTGTTGTGATGTCATAATTTACACTCACTTTGGTTAGCAGGGTGTCTTTGTGTCCCTAATATAATAGGGAATTACATGTTTAGTAGCTTTTTTTCCCCCTATAGATTCAAAGGCTAGAAGGGATCACTATGATCATCTAGTCTGACTTCCATATAACACAGGCCATAGCACTTCCCTGAAATAATTCCTGTTTGGCTGCTTTTCTAAAAGATATCCCCTATTTCAGGGGTGGGCAAACTTTTTGGCCCGAGGGCCACATCTGGGAATAGAAATTGTATGATGGACCATAAATGCTCACCAGATTGGGGTTGGTGTGCAGGAGGGGGTGCAGGCTCTGGGGTGGGGCTGAGGATGAGGAGTTTGGGGTGTAGGCAGGGTGGATTTGATTTAAATCACTAGTCAAGAAGACTTGATTTAATAATGGATTTCTACATAAAAGTGTATTCTTGTTGGTTGTCATAACCTTAATACATATTCTTCACAACTCAGAGATAGATGTAGGTTTCATTTTTAGAAGGTACACACTATGCATTTTTAAGTGATTTACTTTGAAAACTTTTCAGATTAGTTTTACAGCTGTATCAGAAAATGAATGAATGTTCGGTTATTTCATTTACCAAAAGTAATTGAAGAAGATAGTTCACCTTTATAAGTATCTCCAATTCAACAGGTTAATCATTAATATTTGGAGGACTTTCTTGCCATGCTGTATTAGGAGGAGAACAATGCCAGATACACATTTAAATTGTTTTATTTAACTAAAACAACAATATTCTGGATTTTTTTCTTCAACAGCAAACGTATAATATAACAAAACAAGCATATGAATTTTTGAATTTAGTTAAACATTCAAGTTTTTTAAAATCAGGTTTGTTTTTGTTAAAATTGTTTAACTAAAATAGTTAAATGAAATATGTGAAAAAAACAAAAATTAAATAGACTATATCAGCCAGGTCAACACAAGAAACTTAAAATATTGGCTTCTGCAGCTAACTCGGTCATCTTCATCTTCATTTTCCTGTTTTTCTTTTCTATATTATGAACAATCTTTCCTGCTTTTTCAGGTCCCAAATGATTTCTCAATTTGCAGTGAATTAGTCCAAAGGAAGAAAATATTCTTTCTACCCTGGCAGAAGAAGCTACTGCTGTTAAAGTGAGATTATCACTTCAACAGTCTCTGAATCCTAGTGCTTAAGTGATTCCACCAGTTCACTGGTGTGACTTTCTTTAAAACATCATCAGCAAACGTATATTTCTTGAATGGTTCACCCTTAGCTATGTCCATGTCATAGCCAACTCCTCTGCAGCAGTTAAGGTTTGATCCTGGTACTGAGTACTGAGAATATTTGCAAGAAAATGAGCTGGAGATAGTGCTTGTCCCATTTGTTTGTTTAATGCTCATAATTTAACTCTGTCATTGCATATTTCTCTTTTTAAGATTTCACTCAGTTCCTTCCAAATTTCAACAGTGTCAGCAATAAAACAGCTACATTTCATTCAAGGCCACAGAAATAGGCTTCAGGATTCTCAGCATGCATTCAACGTTTCTCTGAAGCCCAATGTTGAGAACTTTGGCTGTGACAGTGCCATCTATTTTTTCACAATTTTGTTCACAAACTCTCATCAGATTAGGCCAGTTCTTGATATAGTGCTCAAAACAGTCCAATACTGAGTTCCATTGCATGTCTTGTGGGAGAGTTAGCTTGGTTCCTCCCACATTTTTCGGAGAAGCTGCTGCAAAGTGGTGGTTATGGAAGTATTTTGCAATTTCAACAACATTAGCCTTTATTTCTGGAACACTAAAGTGTTTGGCTAGGAGATGCATCAAATGAACACTGTAACTGTATGTTATTAGCATGGGACTCTCTTCTGAATTTCTCCTCATCTTGGATACATTTGCGGCATTGTCTGTGACCAAGCTGTGTACTTTTTTTTTTCACAGCTTTTTGCATTTTTTTTCACAGCTTTTACTCCTACTTCTTGTAAGTAATCTGCTGTGTGTGCATTTCTTGATGTATCAATTGTTTCTGTAAGGAAGACACTCCCTTCTGTTGTCACACAAGCACGAAAACAGGATCATTGTGGACATTGCTCCACCCATCAAGACTCAGGTTAACAATTTCACCCTCTAAACCTTTTGCACACTGCTCAATTTCTCTTTATCCAGCAATTTGCCTGCAACATCTGCTCTGTTGGGTGAACTATATCCTGATCTTAATGACTGAACCATGTTAATGAAGTGTGGCTTCTCCATCACATTGAAAGGAGAGTTTGTTGCATAAACAAACTAGGCAATTTTTTCATCAATTACCTCTTTTTGTAATCTGCTGGTTCTTATCACAAACTTATCTACGGTTGTTTCTGGATAAAGTTGTTTTTTTTCTTTTTACTACAGGTGATGTACTGTGGGTATGTGACATACATGATGCAACTGAAACACTATCATTAGCAGATAACTCTGAAACTATTGAAAATGATGGGGATCTTGAAAGTGGAGTCTTCAGAATCCTATATGTTGAGAATAGATTCTCCTAGACAAAATAAGTCAATGCAGTTATTTGGTGATAACTATACTGCTCATTTAGTATTACTCATTGCATTCACTGGCACTCAGTACTACTTTAAAGGTGAAATTGTAAAAGGAAGATCTGCCTATTTCAGCTATTTATTTTTTATCACAACTGCATCTAAAGTGATGATTGTTACTCTATGGTACTATGTGTTTTGCTCAAACATGAGAATTCAAGAATAGTCCAGAAGGAAGACAGGCAGTCCTTAAGAAACAAGTATGAAATAAAAAAGTTTACCAACCTGAAGATCCTGCATGTTCAGACATGTTCCTTTCATCATCTTCAACGCAGCTTCCTCCTGAGAAGGAACACTTCTCATGATGTTTCATTTGGGCAACCAGGCCTTGCATTTTTGTTTCACTGTTTGCATTTAGCACGTATGCCTGTCTTACCCACAGGTAGAGGAACTTCATTAAAATATTCCCAAACTGGGTCTCTTATGGCCTGCTGCCATTATAGGTTTTCCCTTCTAGTGAGAGAATGGTATGGTAGATCTCAAATCAATGAAGGCTACACTCAGAAAAACCTCAAGACTTCTGGAATATGCTGCTCAAACAGTTTCACTTTTGTTTCTACTGCCTGTCCCTCCCTTCTCACATTTATCTCCAGACTTCTTCTCCTTGTCCAGATCTATTCTGCCCCCAACAATCTTCTATTCATTGAACTTTTTGAAACTTTGCACTTTTAGAGAGAGGTAAGGGTCTACACAAATTTGCAGAGGGACAATAGGGTTGAGGTCTGTTATTTCTCACCTCTATCTATTTATTTAAGAACATTTTTGCTGTTAACAAGCATGTTATCTCTGGAAACCCAAATCCACAGTTTGAAACCTGCAAAACTAAGCATCTCTGATGGTCTCTTCTAGACTGAGCACTGAGTCCCATTGGGTAGATAGATTATTTAGGTAAATTTTCTATACAGAAGCCCCTGGGAACCCCATACGATTGGGTCCCTAATCCATGAACTATTGGAACTCATTTACAAAACTTTTCTTAAAGATTACATGAATATATTGTCTTATACTATAGAATTAGAATTTATAATCCCTATTCCATGATGAGATATCTTTAAGCTATAATGTGTCTTTATCTTTAGATCGGATTTTTTTTATAAAATGCTTTTTGAAGAAAAAACCTATTTAAATAAAAAATTCAAATTTTTTTTTAAATCATTGATTTTTATCCGCCCTGGGTGTTGGAGGGTGCTCCGGGTTGGGACCCAGAGGTTTGGAGGGCGGGATGGGGATCAGGGCTGGGGATGAGGGGTTTGGGATGTGGGTTCTGGGGTGGGGATGGGGATGAGGGGTTTGAAGCGCAGGAGGGTGTTGGGGCTGGGATCAACGGGGTCAGAGGGCAGGAGGGGAATCAGGGCTGGGGCATGGGGTTGAGGCGCTGGGAGAGGCTCAGGGGTGCAGGCTTCAGACAGTGCTTACCTCAGGCAGCTCCTAAGAGCAGCTATATAGCCCTCCTACGGCACCTACGTGGAGGTGCAGCCAGGCAGCTCTGCACGTTGCCCCACCTACAGGCACTGCCCCTGTGGCTCCCATTGGCTGGGAACCGCAGCCAATGGGAGCTGCAGGGTCAGTGTGCAGAGCAGGGCCCCCTGGCTGCCCCTATGCACAGGAGCTGGAGGAGGGCCATGCCACTACTTCCAGGAGCCATGTGGAGCAGCCCCGACCCTGTTCCCCAGCTGGAGTGCCGGAGAGGGGCAAGCCCCAGTCCCAGCTCCCCAGCGGGAGCTCAGGGGTCGGATTAAAACAGCTGGCAGGCCAGATTTGGCCTGTGGGTCGTAGTTTGACCACCCCTGTTCTATTTCAATCTTGATTTTAAAATTGCCAGTAATGGAAAACCACCACAACCTTTGGTAAATTGTTCCAGTGGCTAGTTACCCTCTCTGTTAAAAATGTGCATCTTATTTCCAGTCTGAATTTTTCTAGCTTCCAGCCATTGTATCTGGTTATATCTTTTGCTAAATTGAAGAGCCCATTATCAAATATTTGTTCCCCATGTAGGTACCTATGAACTGTTGTCAAGTCACCCCTTTAACTTTCTCTTAGCTAAGCTAAATAGCTTGAGTTTCTTGAGTCTCATTATAAGGCATATTTAATCATTTGTGTGGCTTTTCTCTGAATTTTCTCCATTTTATTAACATCCTTGAATTGTGGACAAAAGAACTGAACACGGTATTTTGGCAGAGGTCACACTGGTACCAAATTGAAGTAAAATAACCTTTCTGCTCCTACTTGAGATTTCCCTTTCTGTGCATGCAAGGCTCACATTAGCTCTTTTGGCCAGTCACTCTCTCTGCCGAGCTTGCCTTCTTTCATTCCACCCATACAAGCTCCCTGTGTGCCACCCTCCAATCCCCGTGTATTTCATGGACTCGCTGAAACTCCCCCCAATCTCTCCCTTGCCATATGTTCTGTGTCTTTCCTTTCCCCTCTTCCCTTCCCCCCCCCCCAAAAAAAAAGATAGAAAACAAGATAATGTGGCAAGAGTCCCCAAGGTAACAATTAACTATGTGACCCAGAAATTCTTCAGTTAAGATAACCAGTCGAGTTAGCAAAAAATGATTGGTTAAGAAAGTACCTGGAGGGAAATAGTATTGCCACGATTAAATACAGAACAAGGAAAAACAGGAATAACAATGAAGGTAATCAGTCATCTTAAGTGACAATCTTAAAACAAATATTTTTCTGACACCTTCACCCAGAAATGGATAAGTACACAGGATATTACCTCAGTGTACAATATTGGTGAGAACACTATTGCATTATTATGTCCCATCCACACTTCAAAAAGGCTGTTGTAACATTGGAGAGTATTCAGAGAAGAGCCTAGAGAATAATTTGAGGACTGAATAAATAGCCTTATAAAATGTTTTGGCTTGTGTTGTGCAAGATGTCAGACGACACTATCATTATGTTTCCTTCTGGCCTTAAAATTCTATGTAATACCAAATAAGAAACTTCCCCTGTACCTTAAGATATCAGTCTTTAATTTGGCACAGAAATAATGTAGTATTAATTTATTAAACAATATAGCATCATTATTCTAGACTTTAAGACCAGAAGGGACCATCATGATCATCTAGTCCAGTGGATACATGTACCCCTGCAAGTACACAGAGGTCTTCCAAGGGGTACATCAACTCATCTAAATATTTAAGCTAGTTTTACAACACACACATTAACAAAGCACGTCTGAGAGCACCGGGTTAATCAGCCCTCCTAAGCTGACCCCTTATATGTCCCTGGTCTTAGTAGGCTGGGTCAAACAGCACCTCCAAGCTGTTACCCTCATATGCCTTGGGCACCACACTGGAATAGAGCAAGCCTGAGCAGGCTCAGTCAAGCAGCACTTTCAGTCTGCTACCTTTATATGCCCCTGGACTCGGCAGACTGGGTGGAGCAGCATTTCCAAGGTGCCACCCTTATATGTCCCATGTCCCTATCCCCACTTTCACGTTATAGTTGTTCTGGTTATAACTCACTTGATGAGCAAACCCCACAGGATTTTTGGGCGCTGCAGGGATCTTTAGCTTAGGTACAAGGAGCGTTGTTGCAGAGCGAATGGGGAAGCCAAAAAAATACCCCCAGACGGGAGAAGCAACCAGCTTAACCATGAAAGTTATTTATTGCCTCGTAATAACCATACAAGGGGAGCCAAACAAACAAAACAGTTATAATATTAAATCTAACTTAAATTTGATTATAAAAGTCAGGTTTGGAAAACTATAACTGATCACACCAGTCAGGGTCAGAAGGCTATACCTAGAGACAGATGCGTTCTCACCACTCCATATAACTTGAATCAATGGGGGGTCCCAGGTGATGGTGGTAGCTGCTGTTCCAGAGTGCTGGAGACAGGCAGAGCCCTCACCACGATCAGTTAGGAGAAGATGACTGTCCCAATAGAAGTGATGCAGATTTTGGATCCAGGCATCAGAACACTCACTTGAGCATGGATAGGGATTTTTGTAGGGAAAGAACAATGGTTCAAGGGAGATCACTAGATTTGTTTATAGGTAAACTTGTGGCTCAAGGGAGTATACCAAAGTTGTTTTGTTCAGGCTAGACAATCGGAACTGATCATTCCTAGCTATGGGCGGTGTTCCTTGGAGGGAGCTCACAATGCAATTAGGGACCTTCGCTATTTTGGAGACCAATAAAGGATTTATTACTAGAATTGGGTGCGTGCAGGCGTGGGTTCATTAACATCTGGAGCAGAGATCCCCCATCATGCAGTGTTTCCCTGTTTTTCTGGTCCTAGAGTTCCATGTGGTTCTTGCCTTGGAATCTCTGTTCTCCATTCTGTATGCTAATAGAGATGCCTCCCTGTCCCATCTTTGATGCAAATGAAGCTAGGGGAGTTTCCTTAATCCTGTCACCCTTGTCCCCAGGAGTTTAGGTGTGTCTCCCACTGCCTTTTCATTGCTTTTTTTAAGTGTTTCTTCTGATTGGTTTTGGCTCAAGGGGGGGGGGGGGGGCGGGATTTCGTGAGTCAGACACTCTGGGTACTGCGCCCTAGTTCCCCAAGAACACAGAGCTGACAGGTAATACTGCTGGCTTTGCATCAGTGTTGCTCCTAGGCCTCTCTGAGGCATCACTTTGTAACTCTAGCTGCTGCACAGATCTGTAGTATTTTAGGTCTGATGCTTTGCTTATGGTTTGTCGTTTTCAAATGCCTGTTCTTGGGTCTGACCATTCCCATGCTGGATCACTGTGTTAACTGTCTCAAGGGTTCACCGCTTCTGTTAGGGGGCACAGAATCCGGAAAGATTGTTGGCCATCCCTATTACTTGCTAGACTCTTTTCACATTCTTTAATCTGGACATTTCCGTAATGGCTCTCAGGATCTGGCTAGAGTCTCTCAGAAGTCAACCTCAGTTCTCTTCAGCTTAATATTCTACTCCTGGCACCTGGTTAGGAGTTGTCACAGCATGGTGTCATTGTCCTAGATTGTCTCTTCCTTGACGTCGTCTTCTCCTACAATAAGAATGTCATCAGCTACAATGTTGATGCCTGGGGTGTCCCTCTAGTGCCTGGCTCAGTTTGCACTGAAACACCTCTAGGGCCCAGCCAATGCCCATTTGCACCCAGTGGTACCTGCTAAAAGTTGAGGCAGAGGTTATCCAGTGACTGGATGACTCATCTAGATCAATATGCCAAAATCCATTATTGATATCACAAAGAATGAATACTTTCCCTTGATAAATCATGTAGTGTGTCCTCAGTCGTTCATAGTGGCTAGTGACTTCTTTTCAATGCTCTGAGTGGTTTTTGGATCATTACAGATCTTCAGTTTACCTGCAGGTTTTCTCACTATTACTAGGATGCTGAAGTCTGTGTTAGTTAAAACAAGTGTAACAATGCCTGTTTTTTCAGGCTTGTCAGTCCCTTCTTCAGTGGTTCCATGAAGGCTAATGGAACTCCGTGTTTCAGTAGTCTCATTGGCTGCACATGGGGAGTCTGCCGCTTGCTCTATAGGTCGCTAAAAGAAATTTGTCCTTATAGTCTGTTAGAATGCTGGACACAGTCACTGTGACTGTTATCCCTACTCTCTCTCACTGAGAATACTGTCATGTATTGTGATCATATCCATGGCATGCACTGCCCTGCACCCTAGCAGTGAGTGGTACTCCTGTAAACTCCAAGGTTAACATCTTTTGTTTCATGGGATACTCATTGACAACCTGTGTTTGCCCACTAGCCTCAGAACACTTTTATTGTACATCACAATTACTTGATTCCATTTCTCCAGTCTAATATTGCTTCATGCCAGTGTTGCTGGGGATTACATTGCAACTGGCTCCACAGTCTAGCTGGAATAAAATTGGTCATTGGTCTAATGGTGTAGTTGCAAATCTAGTGGTAGAATGGCTGGCAACCTTCTGCAGTGTATGTATATTGAGTCTTTAGATTGGATAAAGTCATACTGCAGATATCCCCGTTTCGTTGGAAATCTGAGTCCTCAATCACTGCATTTACTGCGGCTTTCTAATTCCTGGGATAGCTGCAGCATTGGGACATAAAGTAGCTACTATTTCCTTTGCTTTTTGCAGCTTTCTTTAATAATATTAGCAATTCTAACTGCTTCTAACTTCGCATTTGATGGTTTTGGTATCATGTGATATGATGTGGGTAAATCACACAAACTCACTGCTAGTAAATGAAGTCTGTTGTTTGATACTATACAGTTTGGGATAGCAGAACTGCTGAAATGTTTCATTGCTTTTGTGATGGGTTCCCCTGGGGTGCCACCTGGAACTGGGGTATCACTGAGCCCCCCTGACCCACCAGCCGGGCTCCCTTTTACACTGTACTGCTGTGACAAGTTACAAAGCTGTCTCCAGCCTGCATCTTCACCAGCATACATACAGGTAGGGACAAACCCAGCCGCAGTTACATGTGGGCTCTTTGACCAGGCCCTGCATGGGAATGCTACTGTTAGGGCAACTATCAGCTCCTCAGGCACACACCCCCTCTGGAGTATAAACCCAAAATTCTACTGTCTTGCACTGCACAGGGAAATGTACAATGTAAGCTCATAAAATTTGCCCCCTATGTCAATGTGGAGAGGAATATGCAACAGCCTTTTGCCCCCAAGTTATGATTCCCACACACTAGTTTAGATAAAGTAAAAGCAAGTTTATTAACTACAAAAGATTTTTTTTAAGTGATAGCAAATAGATCAAAGCAGATTACCTAGCAAATTGACAAAAAACGCAAACTAAACTTAATATACTAAATAGATTTGGGTATGAGTAGCAGATTCGCACCCTAAGAGATGATACAAGCAGGCTGCAGATTCTTAAGGGGCAAGCTGCCCTTGCTTTCAGTTTAGAATCTCCAGGTTTTCCAATCCCTTTAGCCTGGGTCCAGCACTTTCCCCAGTTCAGTCTTTATTCCTCAGATGTTTTCAGGAGTCCTGTGTGGGGAGCGAAGGACACCAGATGTCAGTCCCCACCTGGTATAGCTTTTGCACATGGCGAGAACCTTGTGTTTCAAAGCTTGGTTCCCAAACCGGTCTGTGGAAAAACACTGACCTCCCAAGATGGAATCTAGAGACATGTGGTCACGTCACATGCCTTCATAAAGTCATAGCAGCCATTACTCAGAGGCTGTTTGTAGCATTCTCAGGAAGGCTCCCCAGATGGGAAATAAGCTCCTCCTAAGGCCTATTGTTTTTTCCTAATGGCTCATTGCCCTGAATAGGCCCTTCCACACCCACTATCTAGAATGAAAGCACCTTGTCTAGTAGGCATTCCCGAGGCATTTGAAATAGAGACATAGTTAATGTTCATAAGTTCAGATACAAAAATGATACATGAATACAAATAGGATAATCATAATCATAACCTTTTCAGTGACATCTCACATGACATAATTATAATGTATTTTATGCAAGATATCATAATCCTATCACTATGAAGAATATGGGGTGCAGTGTCACAGCTTTGTCCATAGTGGTCTTTGTGTCAGGTTTGACAGTTCACTTAGTTCTCAGAAGTCTAAGTAGTATTCTGTAATGAGGTGGTAGCATCAAGAATGTGGGAAAATTCAGTATGTTTATAACAGATGTGTAACTCTGTTTCCCCACTCAATAGGATATAGCTACCTACTGGGATTGAAGGGGTTAACTTGTTTCCTGGGGCTAGGTACGAGTCACATAGAGAGTAGGCAAGTCTGTGTTGATATGAATGAACTATTGAGAATTATCAGTATATGAATGGAGTTACCTTGGCGATAGACTAGAAGACCAAAGTCCTGAACATTAACTTTCAGTGATTGCTAGCCAGCGAGTGCAGAACATGTGAAAACAGTGTGATTACAACTTGACACACAGACCAGATGGGTGAGCAGACTGAGTTAAATAGGTAACTGACCAGGGCAGTGAGAGAATTGAAGTTCTGGATGGTTTGGGCCAGAGATGCAGGTAATGCCGCCAGCATAGACATGCGCATAAGCTTGTGTCATGAATCCAGAAGAGTGCATTTTGCCTCTGACGGTTTACCAGGAACAAGAAAATACACAAGTCTATTGGGGAAGCTGTGTATTTTCATTGTCCCTTTATGCTGCTTGGTCTGCATTTCCCCCATATGTATTCTGGATACAGGGTTCTATTCCAGAATAGCGCCAATGTATTCTTGAGAGAGTTTCTGTTCTCCATAATCCTGAGTACTATGATTTTATTGTCTGTATATATGATGGTATCATGTATGCTCATCTCAATAGCTCTAGTAAACCTGAGAGGCAGGTGGAGTTTCTAACCTGGTGTCTGCCCATCCTGACAGAATGGAGGATGTGGGCACTTGTAAATCTTTGTACTTTATGGTCTCATAACTTCTAAGGCCAGAAAGTTGTTCTCTGCTTCTTTCCAACCCCTGTCTTGAAACTGGCGCATAGCCATCTGGATTGATGCTTTCTATATCTTTGAGTTTTCTGTATTTCTGTCAGGTTGAAGATTTTCTATTCTTGTTCCATTGTCATATTTTCATGCTGCAGGGCTGCTCTGGGTAAGAAGTCAGTTATATACATCTCAGTTCCTTTCTCGTAGTGTGCTCACGAGTTGTAGCATTGTAATTTCAGCAGCATGTGCTACAGGCATTTTGGATCCACTAAGCAGTGGCTCTTAAAAAATGTTCTCTAGAGGTTTATAGTCACTTTCTACTGAAATGGTTTCCCATCCTAGATTCTCTACTGGCTGAATTGGTTTACCTATTTCCAGATGTAACGTCCACTGTTTATCTAGCATTCAATTTCTGGGTGTGTGTGTGTTGCGTTTCTTTGCAACTGGTGCTAGTCTGAGCTTTACAAACCATTAATTTTTGTTGTTTGGCACTGCACAAGTATCATATACATACAAAATCTCATCCTCTGAGTGACTGTTTACTTCCTCAATATGGTGGATTTTTTGTTTTTTTGTTGTCTGCAAGCTTTAGTATAATTTCTCTTGCCAAATTATTACTTATGACCCCACACGTGGGGCATTTTCCATAGCTTTTCTCTACTGTACCCACAGGTCTTCCTTTGAATTTTTTCTATCTCTTCTGCTTTGTGCATTTTGGTCTTGCATGAGTTTTGGTGTATTTTTTTCTTCGTTACATAGTGCATGCCTGTATCTGTTCCACTTATTCTCTGCATTTAGATGTGAGTTTGTTCATGAGTTTTGCCCATATGTGTAGCTCTTGGTAGAGTAGTGTGGACTCTTCTAGCATTCTCATTTGAGCTCCCACCTCTTTCATTCCTCTTGCTAATATATCACAAATTAGTTAATCTTTTAAAAGCTGCACACATTTTAAAATTCTGCATATTTTATTTGTCAAACTGACACATTATAATCACACCAGTTTCAATTATTTTTGATCATTTATTTCAAAATACCTTCAAGTATTTTGTTCTCTGTATTGTTACGGACAAAGATTCAGGAAATGTTTTTTGACAAATAGATTCCTTACTAGGCATATTAATACAGAACTTTGAGTAATAATTCATTTAAACTACACTACAGAACTGTATTGCCTGCACTCCTCAGAAACAGTGCAAAGGCTTCTTGGGGGAGTCAGGGGTAACGGAAGAGCAGAGGAAGAGGGAAGTAAATTGCTGAGAAGGAGCCTTGGAGGGTTGTTGGAGGAAAAGTATGGAACAAGGGTTTTGTTTTGTTTTTTTTTTGGGGGGGGGGAATTGTTTGGGAGCTTCCCTCATGCAGACCCTGGTTGACCCTACATCTGCCCATGTCCCTCCACCCCCACTCAGGCATCCTCCCTATCCCAACGTGGTTCTGCACTCCCTTGCCCATCCATTTCTGTGCCCCCACCCAGCCACTCTCCTGTCCCTATGTAGCTCTGCACCCCCTCCACCATTACGTGGCCCTGCACCTCCCTCCCCCCAGTGCCTCCACTCCCATTCAGCCCCTGCCCCACTCTGTCCTCTCCACACTAGCCCTTATGAGCTGACCCCCACCCCCAGCACCCCACACTGTCTCCCCATAGCTCCTGACCTCACCTGACAGGTGCTGGGAAGAAGGCAGGCTCTTTCTCTTAGCTAGCTGGCTGGGAGCTACTAAGGTGTTCTATCGCCAGGGTGCCCTCTGGTGGCAAAAGGCAGACTGCAGCAACATTTGGCAGAAGCTTTTTTCTGTGCAAAAAATTAAAAATATGTGCATCTCATTAATTATGTGCATGCACAGTAGTGCATAATTCCCCCAGGAGTAATAATTGCATGAGTCAACTATTTTGCATCTGATTCTCCAGATTTTATTATCTGAAGAGATAACTATAATATATAACACTGGGGGGGGCGGGTTAGAATCTTTGGGAGGACAGCTAAGATTTTTACTTAACTTCTTCAGCTGTTGCTGACATATGCAGATGCTGTTGGACACGGGCCGCCATGTGCTCCATTTTCTTGGGGACAGGATCTCGTAAGATGACCTTTCTTTGGTTGATTTGTAATATTCTTAGTTTTTTATTTCATGTATCTGCAGGGCTCACTTCTGTTCTGACACCATGTTCTTACTGCTCAAGGAAGAGAAAAAACAAGGCAACATTCATGCTTTTTCTTTCTCCACATATATAGACCTCTCTCACTTCCTGAAAGTACCATTGTTTAAATTCCTAGACATTACCCATATACATAAGTATACTGTTACGTCTCCCATCAGCTAATCTCAACTGTAGCCCATGGCCTCCTACCAAGACCAAAATTAACTCTAACCTAGGGCCACCAGCTAACCTTAACGTGATCACCTGCTGGCCCTAAGTGAACCTTTGTCTGGGGATGCATTCCATCCCCATCCTTAACACTATCCTATTCCCCTATCTCTAATCCTAGGCCAGAGCCCCTTCCAGACCAAACCATAACCCTAGCTTGGGGCAACCTACTGTCACTAATCCTAGGTGAGGTCCCCCTATAATCTGCTACCAGTTTCAATCCCTAACCTGTAGCTGCCTACCAGCCCTAAACCATAAGCCTAGCCCTAAGTGCACAGCCATAGCCTTACCTGAACTATAACTCAGGGCTGGCTACTGGCACTAATGGTAACAATAGCTCAGGGCCACAATCTCCCCCACTGTAGGCCTAGCCTGGGGCCTCTTACCAGCCCCAACCCTAATCCTGTCCTGAGGAACCTGACCATCCTCATCCCAGAGTCCCTTATGAATCGGAGCTGTAACACTAGGTCAGAGTCGCTTTCCACCCCAAATCCTAATCTGGCTCTAGGAGCCACCCACCATCACCAACCCTAACCTTTTCCTGGAGTTCTGGCCCTAAACCCTAGCCTGGAGCCATGTACTGGCCCCAGCCCTAACCATGGTTTGAGACCTTAACCCTAGGGAGGAACCTAGATATTGGAGAAGTGAGCCCACAGGATCTTGGATCAGGATATGTTGGAGAAGGCTTAGTCATACCACTAACAATGGTGAAGGAGCCCATATCATTAGGTTGCTGGTCATAGCAGGTGTCCACCAGGGAGTGATAGTTGACAATCTCGCTGTAGCAGGCTGGCACCTCTTTCCCAATCTGATCCTGCATCTCCAGGGTGGTCATGTACCTGCCAAGGATGATTCTCTTGTGGTCCTCCAATGTGCTGAGGAAGGAAGATGCTGGTAGAATCACTTGTTCTATACCTGTATCAGGGCATGTATGTTGACAGGATTGGGAAGTGGTTCCCTCCAGATGGACTCAAAGATGCAGCAGGCAACCCAGCCAACACTCAGAACCTCTGGCAGCAGGTGTGGAGAGGCCAGTGTCAAGTACAGTCTGTCCACACACTCCCATGACCAACTGGATTTGGTGTCAAACTGATGCTAGTCTCCTGCAGGAAAATCAAAGAACCTTCTTAAGTGTGTGTGTGTCAGTACCTATTTTCCCTTGTCAGGGCATTCTCACTTACCTGATTACCTGTTTGAAGGGAAGGCACAGGTGACTGCTGTCCAAGGCAAACATTTGTCATCTAATACCACCTTATCAGGCTGAATTTTAATAGTGGATGCCATATTCTTGCACAATGTAACAAATGAGTTGGCGGCAAAAACCTTTCCTGTTCTTCACCCCTCCCCACCTTTGTCCTTTTAAGGTCTGGATCAGAACTGTCTCCTTCCTCAGCAGAAGAGGTGGAGACTGTGTTCAAGGATGACTCTCTCTTAGCCTTTTTGTATCTCTTCCACTCCCACCTGGCTCTTTTGGCTTTTTTTCCTGTCTTGTAGAGGACCCTGCCTGGGGACCAACATGGAGTCCTCATCCTTGGACTCTCTTCAAGAGATGCTTAAAGTCCACTATTGGACATTCTGCATTGGAATTGCATCACTCTGGAGAATATTTCAAAACACCTTTCCAACTTAGCCCCAAGACCTGGCTGTGCCAGGGTCAGCTGATTGCAAGGATGGAGGACATCACTTGCCTTTTGAAGAGCCTGCGAAAGCTGCCTTGGATCTAGAGTGCTACTTCTGTGCTCTGCCATACAGTTTTAGTCATCTCATTACCAATTTACCTGAAGCTGGTGTACCCCCCTTTTCTTTTTCTTCTTTCATGGTGTTCAGCAAGAAACACCTATGGCTTTAATCACAGCTTCTGTTTCTACTTGTTCTTGAGGTGATAGACAAACATTCACTGGTAACGTGGCTGTACAGAGCCTTGAGCAGGAGTAGTCAGTTATTTTTTGTCAAGGTCCAGACGCCAGAGAAAATAATTAAAAGGAAAAAAAAGTTGTTGGGATCTGTTCAAAAGCATCTGGCAGTCTGGATTTGGCCTGTGGTCTGCCTGTTGACTACCCCTGGCCATAAGTGACTAAAGAAGTAGTTGCTATTTCAGCACACTATAGGGAGTGCCGGAAGTTAACCTTGCTCAGTAGCTGTTTTGGTACTGGCAAAGGCTTCATTAAAGGCAAACATTCTTGCATGTATATACATTCCCCCCTTAGTTAGAAGCTGCTGGCCACTCAGTAGTGAGTGCTGTCAGGGGTACAAAAGTGTCAGTCAGTCTGAGCACCAGTCAAATAGGGCTGCCGGGCTCAACCTGGGGGTTGGATCCCAATACAATTTTTGTACAGAAAGCAATGGGTCCCCTAAAAGAGGAATTGCAGACTGGAGGCCAAATGTCTTTGAGTTGTATTACATCAAGGGTCCCTAATGCAGTGCCCATGGGCGCCATGGCGCCCACTGGGGCATTTTTGTGCACCCGCAGAACACACTTCCACCGAAATACCATTTCTCGGCGGCGAGGTGTCTGGCGCCCACCACAGTCTCCTGGGAATAGCAATGTGCTATTCCCACAAGAAAGGTTGGGGACCACTGCATTACATCATTGAACCAAAGACACTGTATGAGCCTAATGGCTACAGTAGCTATGGTGGGTGGTTGTTTTTTCTTTCTTGAAGTTGTATGTGCTCAGTAATGAGGATGCTGAAACAACCGATTATGTAGTACAACTAAATGTCTAATCGTCAGTATAATACCCAGGGTGAGCCTATGTGAAAGCAGAAAATCTCCAATTGTCAGAAGTCCCCATCCCTATCCCTGTATTTATTTTGTAAGGTTTTATAAATATATGTACTTTGTTACATTTATTTTAAAGGAAAATATCTAGTTAGTGATATTAGCCTAGATAGGGTGCATTAACTGCTGTGCTGTAATGATTTATCTTTGGAGTGTTGTTCATAAAAAGGAATTTGTATCTGTGTACGCCCGTAGCTATCTTATGATAAAGACTAGTACTGGATTTCTAAGAAAAAGCGAAACCTATTGTTTCTACTGAGAGGGTTCCTATAGAAAGCCCAGCTGTAGTCTCTTGCAACTACAGGAAGTCATGATCTGTGCAAAACCCTTTAAATTAGAGGAATTCTGTGCTACAGAATTGGCAAGTAAATTGACTTACCTCTACACTGCATAGGTTGCATGGGGAGGAGGAGGAGAATATTAAAAGGTGCTCAGTTACTGCCCTAAAAAAATCTTAGTTAGCAAAGATATGGTTGGGAGCAAAGCGAACTGCCACTGACTGCTCCAGTGGAGGCAGCAGCTGTGCAAGGAGGCAAGGACTATCCACCTCTGCAAACTGCTGTGACAGCCCATGTGCCACAGAACTGAGAGTGATACTGGGCTGCAGAAAGTCAAAGTGCAACTGTCTCATGTAAACAAGGCCTCTGCATCAGACTACCTGCAGGGGTGAGGCCAGTAGGATTTGGCATTAACACCTAAATGTAGCATGTAAATCCTTCCCCTTTTATATATAACCCAGTGATTTTTAAGTAGACTAGTAACAAATTAAATGGTTCATCATCATGTATATTTCTTGCTTTAATTCATGCTGAAAATTACATATAGAGCAGGCTGGCTTTAGTTATAACAAATTGGTGAGCTGTGAAATCTAAGCACCACTTACAGAAACTCAGTTGCTAATGCTTATTTTATGTTACATAATTCAACAATTCAGTCTGATACAAGAAACTTGTCCTGTAAGAAATATACCAGTAATATCAAGGCAATATGTATTTTAATTAAAAAAATATTTCACACTTTTATACAAATATCCACAGGTAATTTCTAATCCTGGAATGATTTAGCATTATTAGTTGTGTTTGAGAGGATAGTATACCAGTGCCATGACTTGAGATATTAATTTTCAATTTAACACTGCCAAGACATTTTTTATTTTGCTCTTTTTATAAAGAGGGTGCCACATACCTAACCATATGTTTTGTTTTAACTAGGGCTGCAACAGTCTCAAAATTCCCATTTCTTTGCAAATGATGAGCTCAGTTTCTTGGGGTTTTGAGCCACTCGGCAAAGGAGCTGGGATTTTAAACACTGCTGTAGCTCTCATTAGGGAGACAGACTGACAATATGCAGTAAACAGCTATGTACACACAAATGTTGCAAAACAGGGGTCACAATGTAATTTTGGAAGTATATGATGGGAGGAAGGAGGAAAATTACACATGGGACCTGTTAACCTTGAAGCAAAAGAATGCAGCTTCTAAAATAACATTTTGAAAGAAACAAAGCTTCAAAAAGCCTGACTGAAGGAAAGAAATGAATAGTAGTACAAAACCAAACCCATCCACATAATTGGTGACCAGTCTTGCTTGCTTCAGTCACCCCAGCCGTCTGCATTAAAACAATAGACTTCTGGGGGAAGGTAAAGCTAGCAGCTTGTAAAGAAAATACTTTAACAAGTTTTTGCATAATTCTCATCCCTATGCAAAAAAAATTCACACTGGTCATTAGTATTTTTCATATGGAATAAGAAATCTGAATTATTTAAATAGTACCAACATTTTAGAATGTAAGTTAAAAAAACCAATAAACTCTTTAAATAGCTCTGTTATGTTACAACAATTAGGTTACTGAGCAGCACAACATTGTGGCACTATTCTTACAATTAACATTTAGCTATATTTAGGACATCACTCAGTAGTCTCAAAAGGGATCAGTGCAGAGCCATTGTTAAGGACAGATAGGAGCTTATGTTTTCTTTCAAGTGCTATATAACATTTTCAGTAGTAGACACACCTTTCTCTAAACATGAAATCCTTACAGAGCTGGAAAATTGTTCCAGAAGCACCTCACTTTTTGTATTAAGTATAAAAATTAAATAGAAAAACCTATACATGTTGGATGTACAAAAGAAAATTTAAAATATTCTCAATTAACACACACATTATGTTACAGGAACATAATTAGTCACAGAAATGAAGGGCTGCAGGGGGCCTTGAGAAGTCAAGTCCAGTCCTCTGCCCTGAGGCAGGACCAAGTAAAACCTAGACCAGGCCTGACAGGTGTTCTTAAAATCCCCCACTGAGGGGATTTCACAGCCTCACTTGGAAGCTTATTCCAGAGCTTAACTACCCTTATAATTAGGAAAGAAAAAAAAAACACTTTCTAATATCTAACCTCAATCTTCCTTGCTGTGATTAAGCCCATTGTTCCTTGTCTTGCCTTCAGAGGACAGAGAATAATTTAATCTTTACAACAGCTTTTAAGGTATTTGAAGACCTAGTATCAGGTTTCCCCCCTCAGTCTTCTTTTCTCAAAATTAAATACATGCCCTGTTGGTTTTTTAGTACACCTGTTCCTCATAGGCCAGGTTTTCTAAACATTTTATCATTTTTGTTGCTTCCCTCTGGACTCTCTCCAGTTTGTCCACATCTTTCCTAAATCCTGCTGCATAAACAGAAATAAGAAAAAATGCCCCCACAAACCCCTGGAATGAATGTTTTTATTTCAAGGATGTGTCAGTGATTGAAACTTGCATTTTAAAAAAGCACTGGCACTCTTCAGGAACTCTTTAAATGCAGTGAAAGTTTCATGTCTAACTGGACTTTCATATCCTATTTAAGAACATCCATACCAGTTTTAAAGTTCACTTAAGTCTTTGGCCTAATTAGTCAAAGACAAACGGTTGCTGCTAAAAAAAAAAATAAATACAAAAATATATACAAAAACATACAACTAATATTCAAGCCTTTTTTTTAAACCTGTGTATATTTGGTGTGAGAAAAATGGCAACATGACCTATTGCACATTTAATTTAAGACACTTTAGGTTAAGCCCTAACTACCATAGCTGCAGAGTCTTATGACAAGAATAGCATATTCACAGATTCCCCAAATTCTATTTGCATAAAGTGTGTCGAGGCTACAGTGTGTATATTGTGATGGAAATTTGGAGAATATATCTGGAACCAGATCCTGCATTCCTTGCACATCCATTAATGTCCAAGAATGCAGAAAAGGACCTTTTGTGGCATCATTAAAACATAATGTGCATATTTCATAGAATGCTCAGTTCAATGCACCATTTTATAAATGCAAGTTTGCCTCTTGTCTCTGACTATCTGGAAGTTTAAATAATGCAGCTAAATCAGTCAAGCAATCTTAAATTTAGTTGTGCAAAACAAAAGCTTCAATATAAGTAAAAATATCTACAATCAAAAATATAGTTCCATATTGTATGTAGGTCTGAGTCCATCAGTATTCCATTAATGAAGAAATATTAAAATTGTCTGAATTGGGAATTGAGGGGGGAAATTTTCCCTAGGAGTAGCTTTCATTTTCATTCCATTTTGTAATCCATTGTTTTTTCTCAAGATTCTCTTTATGTTCCCCATCTTTGGTCTGTCGCTCCTCTTTCCGAATTCTTACAGCATGGTATCGGGGGACACTGTCATCGTACCTGGAGCGCTGGAAGAATCCACACTGGGAAAGGGAACAGTTTAAGATTAAATCACAATCAAAGTACTGTAAGCATAAAAGTCTAGAATTCTTTGCTTGCATTAGTACAAAAGAAATGGCTTCTCTCAAAGAAGTGACAGGCAAGGTAACTGAAAAGTTTTTTTTTTTTTTAAATGCATGCGGTCTACAGATGTGAATCTCTGACAAAGTCTTTAAAGTACAACTATCAGCAGCAGGTGAAAGCAAACTACACAATCCAACAAATTCAAGAGTGTAAAACAAATTTCTTCCATTAATTTTGTAAGGCTAATTTTAGATGCATAGTCCTATAGCATTAATTCCTGTTGACATCTGTAGGACTGCTCATGAGAGTGTGGGTGTGTCTATGCTACAGTGCTGCTGCTGTGCCACCATCGCACTGCGGCATAGTTGCTTCCTGCAGCGACAAGGATTTTTTTCCATTGTAGTTAATCCACCTCTCTGAATGGTAGGTAATTAGATGGAAGAATTTTTCCATTGACTTAGCTGTATCTACACTGGTAGTTAATTAAATCTAACTGTCACACAGAACAGTTTTTCCACAGACTTGAGCAACACAGCTAATTTGTAACTGTAGACTAGGCCTTTGCATTGCAAGATTAAAGTCCCAGTTCAGGAAAGCATCACTGTGATAAATATGGCAGTTCCTTGAAAAATCCTTATCAAATTAAGTAAGTATCTTTGGAGGCAGTTGTATTAAATGCAAAGTTTGTGTATTGTTGTGGGTCAGGAATGAGATGTGATGCGAGGCCTGGGAGATTAAAGGACTATATGGAAAATGTGCCACACAAGAATGGACTTCTGGGTTGTGAAGTGGATTTTCTGGGGAATGCTTAGGGCAGGGCTTCTCAAACTGGGGGTCAGGAGGTTATTACATGGGGGGTCATGAGCTGTCAGCATCCACCCACGAACCCCGCTTTGCCTCTAGCATTTATAATGGTGTTATACATTAAAAACACTTTTTTATATATTTAAGGGGGGTTGCACTCAGAGGCTTGCTGTGTGAAAGGGGTCACCAATACAAAAGTCTGAGAACCCCGGACCTAGGGGGGAGAGGTTAATGTGAATTCCCCCACCTTTGGTAATACAAACTCTTGGCCTTTTAAAGTTATGGGCATTTTCTGTGGATTACCTGTTCCGGAGATGAGATCCCAAGCCCAAAATGCATAAACAAACATGAACTGCTCAGCCTGGGTTCTTGTGAATTTGTAAACCATGGAAAATCCAGTTGTGGGTTTTGACCTCTGGTAAACTTTTTAGCATACATGGAGCTTTTTATTGTTGTCTTCTCTGTAATGCTTTCACCTTAATAAATGCGTTGGCTTAGGAAGAGCTGTGTGCTACTGAACTGCAGACGCTAGCCTATCTATGCAGTCTCGCTCAGAATATCAAAGTGTAGAGGGAACTGGGAAGCCTTGTAACCCATGGTCAGAAGGGCTGCACACACAGAACCTTTAAGTGAGTGGCCTCAGGAATACAGGTGCAGTTAATCTGAAATTGTGATAATTCCTAGTCAAGAAAGCATTTAAATACATTCCTAAAGTTAAGTGTGTGCATGTAGTACCTTCCTGAACCTGGGTCTAATCCAGTTCCCATTGAAAAACTCCCACTAACTTCAGTAGGCATTATATTAGGGTCTCAGGAGCTCAAAAGCTAAGACTTACCAAACAACCTTCTGAATATAGTTGTTTGTTTTAAGCCAATATTTGATTATAGGTACAATTTATTTTGTTCATTCATCTGTAGACTCAAACTGAGTCAAGGGATGCATTGCATTTGATTAGTAAAAAGGGTGCAAGAGTGTACGGTCAGAGTGGGAGATGTTCTCCATTAAAAATTGACTGAAGAAAAGCTGGGATGAACAGTTGACCATGGAGGCCCTGGTCTTCCACAGTTATATATGCACACACTTAACTTTGCACAGTGAATAGTCCCACTGAGGTCAAGCATATGAGAATGGCTTTTCAGGATCAGGGCCTTAGAAATGAAGTGATATGCAGACACAGAGTAGACAGAGTTTACTACAAAAGCTTTCTGAGCAGAATACTTAAATTCAGTGGTCTACTGCAAACTTGTAAGAAATATTGCTCTTTAATTATGTAATACTGAAAAAAGAGTCTTTTAAAGATGATAAATGGTAGGAGAAAAAGTTGAAACCAGTATTCAGGTATATAGTTTTCCAAATTCTGGGGCTGTTCAGAGGTTTGATTTAAGCTCATCTCTATTATTTACCCTTTCATTGTGTGCACAGTGTTGACAGATTTTAGTTAGATATACACACACCACATTTATGATTTCCTGTTCTGAGCAAAATTTACTAAAAGTATAAAACATTTGGCAGTTTTCAGGAGAAGAAAGCATGTGTTCCGATCACAGCAGAGTATATTTTAGAATTTCTTAAGAAGCAACCAAAAATGATTAAACCTTTATCAGTTTCCACAGCAATTAAAAATAATTATAAAGAAATGCCTTTTCATCATGAGCAGCACAAGGCTTTTAGCATGCATAAGAGGTTAATAAAGCAATTCATGTAACATCCAAATATCAGGAAACACTAACACAAAACCAGGGAAACTTTATTTTACATCTTAAAAAACTTTACTCTCTGTGGTTACCATGTGTAAAGTTTGAAAATTTAAAATACTTAATATACAAATGCTAGATAAGTTATTATTTCAGTGTGTAAAATTCCACTGTAGCAGTTAAGATTTTTTGTTGAAACAGACAAAAAGCATTGAAAGTAATATGTAAGAGCCTGTGTCTCTTCTCATGCACTGAAAAAAGTGATTATAAACAGAGTAAGCAAGCAGATATTGATATTTTGAAACCCAGCAGCAAGCTTCCCATTGTTAGCCACCACAACCATAGCATGTCCCACAGCTAGAAGTTAAAAAAATATTGATCAATTACCAATTACAGAAGTAGATCAATACTATGCATCAGAAGTAAGCCTCTCTTTATCAGATGGCTGAGTATGGATCTCAGCCTTGTGATATGTGGCATCATAATGATTTTTCTTACTTCTCTTGAAGAAACCACACTACAAGGAAGCAAGGTATTTAGTCAATTTTATGGATTGGTATGTTGAGGAAAAAAGTGACAACCATTAAACCATTTTAAAGCCAATTCACAAGACAATCAAATGGGATGGACAGTAATTTTTACCATCCCATCCCTTTCACAAGAGCATTAATTGTGAACATAGATGAGAATGGAAAAAAGGTATTTCAAAACACTTCCCAGGATAATCATGTCCCCTCTATGCAGAACCAAAAAAACCCCCAAAACCACCTCCTCTAAGCGAGAGAGAATGTGTTACACCATGTTCTAGTTCAAAACTAATCTGTCAGAATCCTAGGGCACATTGATGTCGACAGCAGGCAGAGTCACAAATCTTAGCCAGTTGTTTAGCGAGCATTTTAAAATATCTAAAACAAGGTATTGTAAAAATACAGATTAAGTATTGTTAACAACTAACACTAGTACTACAGAGCAACCGGATATTATTTGAGACCCAAGAGTTTATGGATTGGCTCCAAGTAAAGAATACACCAGGTAAGAGAAGGAATACCACCATTTTCACACATTTTAAGACACCCTTACAATGCTCAAATGGTCGAAACACAAAAGGGTCATGTGTATGTCCTTTGCTTTGAGATGGTCACTTATTTTCTTCAGGACTCTACTGTCCTTCCCCACAATGGCTGAAAGTTCTTGTTGCTTTTACATAAAAAATTAAGTAATTTATCATTTTTGCCCTTGTGGTGAGGTAGGCATATTATATTCTATTTACTAGAGAAAAGTGTAAGCTTCATAAGCAGTTTCAATTCTTTCAGTATAAAATACATAGATAGATCTAGATCTATTTATATTGAAAGACTAACAACTGCTGAATACAAACCACACACATGTGTGCAATGTTAATCTCATCTCATAATCCTTAGTAGTCAAAAAGTAGCACTTCGAGTTATTAAAAATTTAATCAGAAGCAAATTTTTTTGGCAGTTCTGTGCTGTTACTTTGCAACAGAGGCTGATGTACCTACTGGAAGAAAGCATAACAGGACAATCAAAAGGGAATTCAAGGGCACCTTACGAACTCTGAACAAGAGCACCCTTTATGGTCAGCAAAGAATAGCAGCTGTTCAAAGAATGAAATTTTCAAGTGAAATTCCTCAGGGTCTCTTCTGAAGACATAGTGGAAGTGTCAGAGCACCAGATGGTACCAAGGACTGAAGGGATTTTCCTAATCCAGGCATTTGCTTCCTTAGCAACAAGGATGAGTTAGGAATTTTGGAGTGTGGGTGGGAATCAGGAATAAGAGGAGTGTATTCTTCCACTTAAAACTAGGATTCCTGCCCCACTACTGGTTTCCCCTGACAATGGTGGCTCTGTAAGGAAGCAGAATTCTTAGGTGATCTGCAAATGGGATACTAAGCCTAAGAACCAAACCAGCAAGAATGAAAGAAGAAGGCCAAACAGTTATGTTTTTGTCTTTATAAACAAAGCTTTAATCTTGTATTAACTTAAAAAGGAGAAAGTAGGTTTTAAGATACTGCATTATTAGCTTCTCAACACATTGTACATAAAGTAACAATGCATTCTGTCTGGGGTATTAATAGGCATCTAGTATCCTCATAATATTCTCAAGCCACAAGAATGTATCCAAATAATGTTTTATCAGAACAAGAAGCGTTACTGTTCTAAGTACTGTAGCTAGTACTAATTTGTGATACATGCATTTTGACAGTTTCAATGAACAGGCCAATTTGAAGTGGTTTGAACTGTAAACCCCAATCAGATCTAATTCACATACCAGTCAAGTTAAATAACATTTTTTACAATATAAAAAGTTAACATATCCCCAAAATTAGGATTTATAAAAGTTTGTGTACAATAGCTAACAAATAGAAATGGTTCCAGAAGTATTTCAAAAACGCCAATAAACATTTTAAACAAACATTTCCATGCATTTTTTTCAGCCAAATGTTGCAGAAAGTGAAATTATTACTATTAATTTTTACTACAAAGCAAAAATACAACTTCACTGGTCATTTTCCAAGATGAGAAATAATTAAAATAAAACACACCTTGATTTTAAAATTAATTTTCAGTAAGGTTTTTACTAGTAGCATAAAATGAAACTTGTTTAATGATTAAGTAGACAGCGTCCCAATAGCAATATTTTGAAATGCATTTTTGGAGTTGCTTAACTAGTTTTCTGCCTTATTTCATATGTTGACTTGTACCTGAAAAGATAAGAGTGATTTGTAAAATAACTCACCTTCCATAGTAAAAACACCAACAGTGCGAGCATCAGTATTCCAGCAAGAATAGCCACCAAGATGATCCACAAAGGCACTCCTGTATAAAGTGCTACTGTCTTTGCAGGAAAGACAGTAACTCGCACCTAAGGGAGGGGAAAAGTTTTAAGTAAGGGGGATGCAAAGTTTAACAAGTTCCTAATTGTAAACCAAAATTCACTTCTACAGTAGTGCCTTGAGCTTTCTGAGCTATGGAGGCTAGTCACTAGTCTGAAGAGGACATTATGTCTCCTACAATTCTTAAATACCTACTTGAAGCATTTTTTACCACCCAGTTTTCAAGAGCAGCAGCTGACTGTGCCTGGCTCTTGAGAATGAGGGTGGGGATTCCATAGGACATACTCAGGTTAGATGTGCCAGTGAATTCTTCCAGACGAATAGAAACTCAAACGCATGTAGGGCCTACAGCCCAGAAGTACTGAACTGTTCCCTAGCTGAAAGCTCCATGCCAAAGACAGCCAGGAGAGTATGAGAAAAGAGCCTATGGGGAAGTACTGGGTTAAACTAAACATTCACCAGAATCCTTCCTGAATTATAATATTTTTGTGGATGAGGTTGGGGAAAGAGATGTTAAAAAATAAATAAACCTGCCCAACTCAAAGCAGGGACTGTCATTTTATTAAGTTCTTGAATGTCACACAGCACAATGGGGCTCTGATTCCATCTCTGCCAATGCAACGCAAAACAACAATAATCTCCCAGATCTTCAGTAATTCTTCTTTTTTTTTCCCTCCAAAGAAGTATCTAGTCCAGAAGACTGACCTGGAATTATGTTATTCCTCCTCACAACCCACACAGCATATAACTGGATTAATTTCTACTGGGTGATCCATTCAGCATCCCACAGAATTAGAAATACTGCAGCATGGGAGGCAGAGAACCCTAATATGCATATTTTCTCCTTACCTGATCGGCTCTTGCAACCACAAAGCTCTGGGTTTTGCAGTAGAAAAACCTTTGCTACAGGTAAGTCAGCCTCCTGCAAAGCCAGGACCCATGGCTTTCCACAGCTTGGGGGGCTGGAAAGGTGACCAAATCTAGCTAAAAATGACTGTGTACAACCTACAGTGTTCACTCTCCTATCATATAGGATGCCTCTTGCTAAGGAACAGAAAGATCTATGGAACCAAAGGTGATGACAGAAGCTTCTGGATTAGAATGTTCACTTTATACAATATGTGATCCATTACTCCTAAGGAAATTCTGTGCAATATTTTAAAATTCTGCCAAAACAACATACTATAAGTATGCTATTTTCAATTATTTTGGTAATTTATTTCACAATAGCTGTCAGCAAGTGTGTCTGTAATAATACAGACACCAAACAAGATCCAGGAAATGTTTTTTTGACAAATAGATTCCTTACTAGGCATATCTATGGCTCTACAGAGCAGATGGCATTACTAGTATTTCCATATACGTCAGACACAGAAGACTTTAAGGATATGTCTACTCAGCAAAGGAAAAACCCACAGCTGACCTGTGCCAGCCAACTGGGGGCTCAGGCTGTGGGGCTGTTTTGCTGCTGTGCAGACTTCCAGCCTCAGACTGGAGCCAATACTCTGGGACCCTCCCACGCCGCACAATCCTAGACTCTAGCCATCACTGTAAATCAGTGTGTGGGGCTTGGTGGGGTGGGTGTCAGGATCCAGGGAGCGGGGCAGCTCCACAGACAGTGACCCCCTCCGACCCCAGCTTTGGAGCAATGAGGGGAGGAAGTGGTGAGTGAAAGGGGAGAGTGTGCAGAGCTTCCTGAAGACAGGGGAAGAGGAAGTCCTGTCCCAATCCAGACTAGCAGCTGGAGCCCTGCACAGGCTAGGGCATCCCCAGCCCTGCCTCTCCCCAGCACCAGGGTAGTGGGCAAGAGGGACAGTGTCTTGCAAGCATGCCAAGTCCTGCCCCCTGAGGCAGTGATTTACATCTCCCCTGGCAGCTCCTGACATACCCACTTGGGACCACTGCCTGGGAGGGCACATAAATCAATTATTCTGTAGGGAAAGAGAAATCTCCAGGGGACATTAGTCTGCACTTGCACAGTGGTTCAGAATTCCCCCAGGAGTAATACATATTATATACACAGGAAACTTCACATGTACAAACCATGTTAAAGAAATTTTGAAAACTCACTTGAGCACCTTCATTTGTGAGCTTAATGTTTTCAGCTGCAGCAGGAACACTGATTGTAGCCCTAACGAGAATATCTAAGTAGTTCAGCTTAGAATATTCCTGTTTCAAAATATAATGAGGATACATTAGAAGAGAAAAGACAGGAGAGTGTGCAAATGCCTCAAGAATAGCAATAGAACATACCTCTAGGAAAGTACTGTTCCACAATCTTGAACGCAATACAACCATTGCCCTTCTGTCCAAGCCTTGCAAGGGACATTTTATATTCACACAGCGTGCACTCTCATTACAGTCCTGTAATTTAAATAAATATACATATAGACACACTTCAAAAGTCACATTTTACAGAAAAATATTTGCTACAACTATTTTAACCCGTCTTGTAATTTTTCAAAGAAACAGGAAGATGTATGTCTTAAGTAGACTTAAAGGTGTGGTCCCTTTAGAAGGACCAATCCTTGGCTTGCTGAAATCAATGGGAAAACTTATTAATTTCAACAATAAGATTGGTTGATAACATCCATCCTAATATGTTAAAATGTAGGAATCAGTCTGTGAATGATTTCTTTACTTTGTTCTTATTAGTTATCCTGCTCCCTGTTAAAGTCCATTTCTGAAAGCTAAATGCTTACCTAGATACATTGCTAATTAAATCTAGAGATATGTACTCAATTGTTCTTTTACAGCAGTCTGGAAATTATCCCAATATACCAGAGAGAATAATATTAAAAAACAAGTTATAAAAGTCAAACAGAATATCTATACAACAAAATGCCTTCCTTCACTTGGCTAAACCTAAAAAGGTTCTGTAGGAGTGAAGGGAAGGTAAAGAGATTGAAGAGAAATTGTTGTTTTGCTATGGAAATGCTTACCAGGGTCTGATATTTTCTTTCTGAAAATACAGACATTTTTTTGCCATCATTAGTCTGCTTCTCTGCAATTTCACGTTTCCTTCTTGACCTGTGGGACTCCTTTAAAACAAAGAATTATATGTTGATACACTATATGAAATGGATTATTAGGCAGAATAGAAATGTGGAAAAGACTCTTTGAATATTGGGCATTTAAATATTTAGTTTCTTGGGAGATGTTAAAAAGCAATTCAAGTACTAAAGGGTAGTGGTATTGGCCAAAAATCAGGCATGTTTAGTGTCAGTTGCAGTTCCCATAATATAATCCCGTTTTCAATTATTTATATACTGTAAACATAGCTCAGGTAAAAACAAGTTTTCCTTTTTTAGACTTGAACAGAGCTTCAGTTTCAAGAAGCAGACCTCGGAATAAATACAGACAAATCTGAAGCTGTTTCGCCCCAGTGTAAAACATTCATTCCTCCATTAATTGGTTGCATCACAAACGTATTTCCTAAACCTGACCCTCCAAGTAAAAATATGGAGACGAAAGAAGAACATGGCGAGAATAGGGCTAATACAGGTGTCACACAAGGCAAATGTATGCGTCTGCTGCATGACCACCAGGATTCCATATCTGAGCGCAGCTGCCAGAGACAGTATTTCTATGCATTCCTGCTAGCACTGAATGCTGCTATCACAGCAATTATAGGATTTAAGCTGTAACTTAAAAAAGTGATCTAAACAAAAATGGAGAGCAGTGAGGCAAAGTGTTTCACTTGCACTCAGCTTCAAAGCCATTTCATTTTTTAACCAACAAGTGAGTGAGTATGTGCTATTCCTACTACGCTCATTAGAATAGTTTTTTTCCTTAAGTTGGTCCAATGAAAGATATTACCTCACCCACCTTGTCTTTCTAATATCCACAGTCCAACACACAAGAAAAACACTGCATATATTCCAAAGTAGGCAGATACGCTCCTGATAAATTTGTTCACTGAGTATGTACAATAAAAGTGTTGCACACTCCCAGAGTTACTAATTAGTTTTCAATGGGAAACTTACAAGTTTTTACAAAACACTTAGAGAGTTCACGTTGTTTAGTAGAAGCATATGAATTTAATATTTTTTTGGCAAGTCAGGTAATGCATTTAAAAAGGAAAGACATGCACAATCTGTCCCTTGGACAAATTCTGCTCTCAGTTATACCCGTTACACATGTAATCAGTTTGAAATAATTGGGATTGCAAGGATATCAGTGAGGACAGAATTTGGCGCACACACTTTAGAAGTACATTACATGTACAAAACAAAGCATGCATTATGCATCCAATTATACTCGGATGGTGAAGAGATTATTTACATACCTAGCTTTAAAAGTCCTTTTAGTTGTGGTTTATATCCACTTTAAAAAAAAAAAAAAATGGACTTAATCCTGCAATTTCCTCCACGTAGAACTCTCACAGAATTCAATGCAAGCAATGTGTGCAAAGGGCTCACAGGATTTGGACGGATGTTTATTATTGTCTACCCTTTGTTCTTGGGTAAATAATGCCAAATTTCAGTAAAAATTATTTTAGCGTGTTAGTGTAAAAACAGACACTTAGTTTGTCCTTGTTTACCCATTCTGTTGAAAGCTCTTTTAAAGCAAACATTGGGTTAAGTGAAGTCTATTAATAAATTACAGAACAAAGAAAAAGCATTTTCTAGTTAAAGAAATCACATAAACTTGTGTGATTTTTTTGTCTGAAAATTACTAAAACAGACAAATAAAGGGGAGAGGGGGGAATCTCTCTTTTCCATTTTGTGCATTTATAAAACTTTAAGAACGTGAGTAGTTCCACAGATATCAAACCACCCATTCCCCACTCTTCTTGCCTATTTTCTCCTCTGTACACTTTGAAGTTAAAAGAAGCCCAGACCCTTCTCTACTTCTGCTGAACACCGCATCTGAGCTGAGAGGGTACGTGGCTGTTGCTCTTTAAAGCACTGATCCTGGCTCTCCTCACTGGCTTCTCCTACAGCCTGGCAACAATACTTGGGAGTTTAAGGAGCAGTTGGGCAGTTCTTCAGTTGAAGCTTGCTATTGGAGAGGGTGAAAAGATGGTAGAGAGTAGAGAAGGGCAGGCTGAGAACAGAGTCTAGCAATTTCAAAAACTTCCCTTCCTTCAGGATCCCAGCTCTTTCAGGCAACACTTTGTGGCCCTCTTAGAAAATCTAACTTCGGTACCAACCCTAAATCTCCTCTGAAGGCAAGACGAATTTTGTCAGGGGGGCTGCAGGCTTGGCACTTTAATTTTCAGCTGAAGGCGACACACAAACTGGCTGCTGGCAAAAGGTCAATTAAGTTTATGAGGAACAAGAAAAAGAAGAGGTTCAAGCAGTCTAAGCTGGCTTTAAAAAAAATGTTTTAAAAAGGTATAAATAGTTGCCCTGTTTTCCTTATCTCTTCACCATGAACTGTTTTTCCATCATGGAAAGGGTCATTGCTTTATTAAAAATATAAATTAGGTTTTAAAATGGTTTTGCTTTTAAATGTAAAATGAAGGAGCCATAGTCTAATAGCTATGGCAGGATGTATATTAGCATAGGAGATTGATGCACTTCTTGAGTCATTGAAGATACAAAGCTCATTCCAAGGCAGGCACCAGTATCCTACTAACACACTCCCAGTTGTGCTTTAATGTTATATGATCTTGCTTATAAACAGGTGGAAAGTACATTAACATACCTCAAGTCCCAAAGAGTTTATTTCATTTTGAGGTTCACAAGGGATTTTCCCCAATTCTTTGGAGTCTACTTTCATCAAATAAAGTAGCCATTTGCCATTGCTGATTTCTTTTGGCCACTGGATGTCCAAGGAAGCTGTGCCAAATGTTTTAAGTGGTCTACCCAAGTTAGTTATCTGTTAGGAATACAAAAATCCACAGATTCTCTTATAAACTAGAATTTACAGCTACAGATCTGCACTGACACTTATTGAAGAAGGGTTTTTCTGGTATTAAAAATAAAATCACAGGAAAACACAAATTCCGAAGATACCATACATTTTGGATTTGCCAAACAACTTCTGATTGGAAATAAAAGGTAGCAAACCTTCCTAATTATAGACATTATCACAGCATAACGTTCTGGATGATCTAGTAGACAATATTGTACAACAAAAATCAGGAGAAACTAGATTTGCTAAAGTTTTATTTAAAAGTTCTATTGATAAAAATAAAACTAGAGTAGTTGCAAGACTTAGTCGATGAGATCTGAACAGAATACAAAAGGTGAAAAAGTAAGCAAAAAGCATATATAAAGCCTGTGGCTGGCCTGGCTGATAGCAGCCATATATAGTATTAAAATGTTTTCCAGTGCAGGAACCATTGGGATGTCTGCTCCCTGGCCCAGTAGTCTCTGAAAACGTAAGTGGGATCTATTCTCCTGTAGGACAGCAACAGGAGCCAGAATGTTCTGGCGGTAGCAAAAATGTGCTCAGTTATAGACAAGCAGAAGGATTACAACTATAAGGGAACATCTGGTGCCACAGAATTACACTTCTGTCCGTTTTGCTCCAGCAGTATGATAGTTGTTTTTGAGTCAGAGAGCAATGCTGCAACATCTAGACCTTTGTCATCACTGAGCCACAGAAACTACAAACCACACCAAGTAGTCTGCATTACTGAATCAGCTATATTTAAAGAGAGCTGCAGAAGGAAGTCTTCAGGAGCCCAAGGCAGGGACACAAATGATAAAGAAAACGGATCTAGGTGCTCCTGAACTTGAGACATGCTCCTTTCCCTTCCCCTCAAGCCCCTCTCTCCAACCCTCTGACAGAGGCCATGAATGCAGAAATTAACAACCTTGTCATGTGTCCACTGGGGGCATGAGGAGAGGAGACCAGGATTCCAGCTTCAAAACACACCACAGCCTGTCAGGATGTGTTTTGGAAGGTGGGGAACAAAGGGGTGGTTCTGATGCAAGACTAGCCAGTCTTGAGAAAAAAGGAATGGGCTACACTGAGCAAGTGTGGAGCACAAATGTGTGGATGGAGGGAAATACATGGAGCAAAAATTTACATTCCCAACACTGGAGAGCATTCAGGAACCTGCAGACCATTTCAGATCCATGGATTTGAGATCCTTATCTTAGTCATTAAAAGGCAGAAGGCCAAGAGAGTGAGCTTACAGGGCCATATTTTCAAAAAGGGCTGCAACACAGCTGGTTTGTGGATGCTCGGCTTTACGTGCACAAATATCTGCACATACTTTCTGAGCACTAACGCTGGGCATACCATTGATGGGTTTTGTGTATGTAAGTTTTCTTACCTGTAGGCATGGATGCTTATGCTGGAAAATTGTACGTGCAGGGGACTGCACACAAACAAATGGAAGATGCTTTTTGGAAGTGTGAACCTAAACTTTCAAGGCTGGAGGAAGCCCCAGTCTTGATGGGCCAGTCAGGTTGTGTGTTATGGAAGTGAGGAGGAGGTGGTTAATGGTGATGATTCGGGTGCTAGGGCAGCCATCTTCGAATCAGCCAGATTTTAAAATATTAACATAAGTGTCAGGAAAAAAAAAAAAAATCAATCATGAGTTTTTAATAATCTAGATCAACTCACTCTGAATTCATATTCTATTATGTTTCCAACATCATCTTCAGATTTCATAGCACTCTCACCGATTACGTTACCTCCAAAGTACACCTGGGAAGGCTTAGCAACTCTGTTCAATTTTAAAAAAAAAAAAAACAGATCATATTTTAGTACGGGTTGCAGCAAAGATTCATTCTCACATTGATTTGTTATGCTAACTATAAACACTTACCCAGTGAGTGACAAAAGCAATTCAATAACCACTTTAGCAGTAGCAGTAATTGGAGCCAAATTAACTTGATTGCTTGTTCTATAATGAAAAGGAAATGGCAGTGTTTATTTTAAATTTTAACAGTTTTCACATTACAATAAAATTGCCTTTACAAAACAAATTGAAGCCATTCCTTAATGTTTACAAGTATATGGGAAAACACTAAGAGAAAAGGTAAAAACAGAAAAATCTTACGTTTCCAACTTCAGATTAACATCCAAATCAGTTGTGTCAACATTAACTTTGGTTGTACTTAAAATCAGATAAAAGGTTACCTAAACAAGAAAAAAATCCACACAATGTGATGTTAGGTGAATACATTTTTGTGAGCACAAACTTTGTTTTATATGAAAAAAAATACGTCATAGAATTCTGAAATGTTGAAAACAAGGATAGGCCCCAAATCAAACCCCAAGACAAACACCCTTGAACTTAGGGAAACTTCAGGACTAGGTCCAGAATCTAACTTTATATATTAGGCCCAACTTTAATTAAAAAAAGAAAAAAACAAGCCACTCACATTGGAATTTCTCTTGAAAGGATTTCCAAGTTCACACTCTGCTTGAGAACCGTTTTGATTGGCACCACAAGTTAATTGTTTTTCCTGAATTAAAGATATGCAGAAGTCAAAACACAGTAAGTATTTAAATATATGTAATATACCTTTGTCCTGGTTTTCTGGATTACTTACAGGATAAGCCCTCAGCTCTCTGAAAGCAGAGTAGGTCAAGCTATCTGGAAAAGTTGCAACAAGTTTAGCTTCATGGGCATCTTCACCATCTTTTTGGAGATTTTTTGCATCTGATGGATTATTTGTCACAGTTATTTCTAGAGCAATATCCCTCTGATCTTTGAGGACAAGCACCGGAACATTGTTCTCACTATGGAAACAAAATATAACAAGTCTCACACATTAGGGAAAAAAAATCCCCTCCAAACATCCACCCAAGTGCAGTAATTTTTGCTAATGTATAAATTAAGTCTTACATTGGTAAATAAGCAAATCTGTCTTCATTTCCTTCTCTGGTACAGAATCTGTATTGAAGTTTTAGGCTGCTATTACATATGTTGTCTTCTCCACATCCTTCTTTTAAGAACTGCACCTATACAAAAGCCAAAAGTCAGTTTATTTTAGGACATACAACAATACTAAAATCTATGTTCAAAAAACAAAACATAGTTGCTGATATATGCTACAGTTAGTTCAGATCCATAGACACTTCATAGATCCTTCTTTGCGCAGAAAAGGCCCTAGTCTGACTTCACCTTTTCAGCTATAAGGAGATGGGGACACTATTGCTTTGTTGGAAATGTATGCTGTTGCTGCTAAGTGAAAGCATCAGGTCATGTGGAAATACAAAAACTGGGCGAGTTTGGGGCCCACTGTTTCCAAGTGATATGTGCCTCTCCTGCTCATTACTTTAATGGGAGTTGAGCAAACACAAGTATGTCTCCTCAAGCTGGGGACTACAGCCCTGGCTTGAAGTGTAGACATATCCCAAGTTCCAGGGCACCCTGACCCTGCAAACAATTGCATAGTGCTCGTGTGATGTAGGACATGCATTCACAAGGATGAGACAACTCAATTAATTTTCACTTGTGACCAAAGCTAAATTTCAACCTGAATCTTCTGGGGTGCAAAGTTAGTGTGTTAACCAGCTGTGCCATCTTCACTTCTGTTTTAAGAGGATGCAGGAGCACGTTTTAAATTTCTGCTACCACAAGTGATGAGAGCCCATATAATCCCAAAGCTGAGGTTATAAATTAATTGTATATCATGTGCCTCCTCACTTACTTCTCTTTGGTCATAACTTAGTTCTTTACAGCCTTTAATTCAGTGACTTCTGATACAAGTGCATGTGCCATGCATTCATTCATTCATATTCTCTCTCTCTCTCTCTCGAATTGGAGTTGAATATTGAAGACCATACTGGAACTAATTACCTATGCAAATAACCCAACCTCCACTCTTCTGTCATACAAACTTTGTGTTTTGATGGCTTAACAATCCACATTGCATCATCTTCCAAAGATCTATTCAAGAAGAGACTTACTTCTGAGCTCACTGTTTCTGGTTCATTTGAATTTAGAATTGGAACAAGATCTGGAAGTGATCTTCCTTGTCTTCTCTTTGATGGTGAACTAGATTCTGAACCGCTGATTTTAACGCCAACCGATACAGGAATGGGACGTAGTTTATCTTTGATATTTTCCTATTAAACATTAGAAATAGCATATTTAGTATACAGTGTAAAAAAAATCCCACTAGATTTGGTAACTAAACAATATATATTCTATTTTGTTTAGAGTGCAAGAAAGATTCTTTCGCTGTTTTTCTCAAGGGAAAAAATTGAATGTATTCATTATATGCATTGACTTAAAGAAACATTAACATAACAGACATGCTGGTAAGGGCCAGCTGAACCCCAGGGCTCATTGTTTACTAATGATCTCTCTCACAGGTAATGATCACTAGGAATAACATCTGGGAACACAGAATTAAGCATCATATAACCATCCACTAGAAGAGGAAACAGTGGACATACTTTCCCCCTTCCTATAGAGCAGTGGTTTTTAACCTTTTTTTCATTTGAAAACCCCTAAAATATTTCAAATGGAGGTGCACACCCCTTTGGAAATCTTAGGCATAGTATGCAGACTACCAGGAATCCACAGACCACAGGTTGAAAACCACCGTTCTATGGTAATGGCAACCTTTTGTGGACTCCTTAGACATAGTCTGCAGTTCACCAGGGGTCCGCAGACCATAGGTTGAAAACCATAACTGTAAAGGGTTCATTCAATTGTGGAAGGAAAAGTGAAGCAAAAATCGGCTTGCAACAGTGACAGCTCCAAGGCTGTTGCTTGGTAGCAGACTAGGCATGGAGTTCAAAAATCATTTTCCTGCCCCTCACACTCAGTCCCATGGTAGAGTCCTCCAGGAAAATAAATTTATAACGGACAAAGTCCTCCATAACAATCCTTTTTCTATCCACTAAGAACTGCATTAAATGCCCAAGGCTGTTTAGTTTTGGGGGAATTCTGTGCTGCTGCATACATAAAGAATTCATGGTCTCCACAGATTTTTTTTTTTTTTTTCCTTCACAGAATATAGATCAGGGGTAGGCAACCAATGGCATGCATGCCAAACGTGGCATACGAGCTGATTTTCAGTGGTACTCACACTACCCAGGTCCTGGCCACCAGTCCTGGGGGCTCCGCTCCTGGCCTGGGGTACCAGCCACTGGCCCCCTGCCAGCTGGGGTTCCGTCCGCCAGCCCTGCTCAGCCTGCTGCTGATCTCTGTCACTGGTCCCAAGGGCTCCGCTGCTGGCCTGGGGTCCCAGCTGCCAGCCTGGAGCTCTGCAGCCACACCCACTGTAACCCACTGGCACCAGCCTGGGGCAGTGAGGGGTGCAGACGGGCAAGAGGGGGCGCAGCTCAGCACCCCCACCATAAAAATTGTTCCAGCATCACTGTACTGGGATATTTTTAAGTCCTGATTTGCTGCTTACATCACTATCATGCCACGTGGAACTGCGCACCGTGTTTGACGCTGAGATTAGAATGTATGTGCAAGAACTGGAATCAGAATTTTCTGACAGATTTCAAGATTTCCAGCGATTTGGCCCAATCCTTTCTTTTCTAATTAAACCTGAAAAGTTCAACGAAAGCGACTTGGATTTGTCTGTATTTCAGTGAATGGGTGTTGAAGATTTCAAAATGCAGCTCATTCAGTTAAAAAGCTCAGAATTGTGGGCATCAAAGTTTGGAGATCCATGGAGTGCACTTGAAGCTACCGAGAGAGATCATGGGACCTCTATTCTGACCTGCTGGACGTCCCTGCCAGTGAAATTTAAGTGTTTGAAGAAAATTGCATTTGCAGTGCTTTCAGCATTTGGATCCACATACCTGGATTTCGCACATGAAATCTGTCCTCTGTCCCTCTCAGAGCGGTTAACAACTGATCACTCAGAAGCCTGTGTGCAGCTTATAGTATCCAAATACGTGCCAGACATTGGAAAACTCAGCAAGGAAAAGCAAGGGCAAGGATCACACTCAACTGATAAGATCTGCATTTTAATTTAATTTTAAATGAAGCTTCTTAAAACATTTTAAAAACTTTATTTACTTTACCTACAATAGTTTAGTTCTATATTATAGACTTATAGAAAGAAACCTTAAATTAGAGTGAAGAAATGAAGACTCGGCACACCACTTCTGAAAGGTTGCCGACACCGCATATAGATTCTGCTGGAGAGGCGCTGCAATTATGCCTTTTAACCACCAGGGGTGGCTGTGGCACCAGAAGAGACAGCAGCCAGCCAGTGGCTGAAAGGTTGATTCCTCACAGGTGGGCCAGGTGAGGAGACACGGGAGGGACAGAGGGGGGCACATGGGGCTGCTGGGAGATCACAGACTGGGGTTCAGAAGGGCTAGTGGGAGGGACAGACTGGGGAGCTGGCTCAGGAGCCAGTGGAATGACAGCACTGAGCCAGGGGCTGAATGGAAGGGGAGCTGCAGGGCCATATGGAGACAGGGAGAGGCGGGGCTGCAGGGGATGGGGGCAGATGGGCTTGACTGAATGGGAGAGGCTAGAGGTCTGCCAGGGTCTGCATGAGGGAGGCTCCCCAATTCCATTACAATCCCTTCTCCCCAAATAAACTTGTTTCATACTTCTCCCACCCACACACAACCCTCCAGGTTCACTTCCTAGGTTCCTTCTCTCTCCCGCAGCTCCTCTGTTACCCCAAAGCCTTCGCTCTGCTTCTGAGGGGTGCAGGAAATGTGTTTCTCTATTGTACTTTACATGAATTATTACTCAGTTATGTATTAATGTACCTGGATTTGTGCTGGAAATGGCCCACCTTGATTATCATACACATTGTAAAGAGAGTGATCACTTTGGATGGGCTATTACCAGCAGGAGAGTGAGTTTGTGGGGGGGAGGGGGGGGGGAGTGAGAAAACCTGTATTTGTGCTGGAAATGGCCCAACTTGATTATCATACACATTGTAAGGAGAGTGATCACTTTAGATAAGCTATTACCAGCAGGAGAGTGGGGTGGGAGGAGGTATTGTTTCATGGTCTCTGTGTCTGTAATGTCTTCTGCAGTTTCCACAGTATGCATCCGATGAAGTGAGCTGTAGCTCACGAAAGCTGATGCTCAAATAAATTGGTTAGTCTCTAAGGTGGCACAAGTACTCCTTTTCTTTTTGCGAATACAGACTAACATGGCTGTTACTCTGAAACCTGTTAGTAAGGAGTCTATTTGTCAAAAAGTTTCCTGAATTTTTTTTTTTTTTTGGGGCTGTATAGTTACAGACATACTTGCTGACAGGTATTTTGAAATAAATTACCAAAATAATTGAAACTGGCATGATTATAGTGTGTTATTTTGACAAATAAAATATGCAGAATTTTAAAATATCATGCACGGATTTATTTATTTATTTTTGGTGCAGAATTCCCCTAGGAGCAGCCATTGTTCTTGTGTACAGGTCTTCCATGAGGGTCCTCAGTTTTGGAAGTTACTTCCTCTCCTTTGTTCTGAAAGCCTGAGGCTGTTGATCTTCAGGGCACACTACCCGGCTCATATGTTTTAATTCAGGCTTTTGGGGAGGTAGGAGATGGCATTTGTGAGAGAGTCAGGGTCAGTCTGAGTTCGATTTTGTTTCTTCTGATTGGGGGAGGAGGAGGGAGAGAATTGAAGAAAGAAGGTGGAGCTGGTTTTATCTTGTATGTCATACTTTAAGTTATGTCAAAAGGTACCTGGTGCCCAGGATAGAAGTTTTTCTATTGAGTATAAATCAAAAATAAAATACTCTCCCTTCACTTTACCTGCATCACAAGAGAAGTTTTCACACATTCTTTTCTATTCCGTCCTCCTAGAGTTATACTTCCAATCAACTGATCAGACAGATGCTTAGAAAACTGAACTCGAGATGGCAGGCCTAACCGCCTCCTGTCATTTTCTGCTTCAAACGTATAGTTAAGTTCTAGATCAAAAATAAAAGGAAAATACAGAACTACAATTAGGAAATATTATAGCACTAAGAATGCTAATGTATGAGTTCTGGGCTTGTCATATTAGCCAGGAGGACTACACACTGTCCAGTACTGGGCTTATTAACAACTCTCCTTTGTTTGCAAAGCCATCTTCGAAGCATAACATTAATTATCTGCCTGCTTTGTCCTTTTCCCATTTGACAGCCAACTTCTCTTTCCCTGCACATGTCCAAAAGGAGCTTTCACAATTAATAGGCTTTTTTTTTTTTTTAAAGAAAAGTTTCCTGTTCAGCGTACCAACGTCCCTCATGTGCACACTGCTGTGACAATACGAATGGTAATTACACTGCACAGCCAGCAGAGGCAAGGCTGGAACACAAAACATGGTGAAGGCCCCACATAAACTTTCTCTTTTTCCCTTATGTGTCCCTTTAGTAATACGACTTAATTACATTTCTACAGATCGCTACACTTCTGTTAGCTCAGGCTACAGCTCTCAAGTAACAGCTAGTACTGTCAGCATGTACTGAGTTACATATTAGATCTGACAGACACAGTGTGAGCATGTTACAGCATTTACATACCTGCCTCTGCAGTTAACTTTTATTGACCACAGTTTTGTTCTTCCAGAACAGTAAACAGCCTTAAAAAACAAGCAAGCAAGCAAGCAAAAAAAAACTCAAACAGATATTCATTCATAACTACTTACTTATTTTTTGATTGAAGTCCGTGGGGTTAGCAATATATTCAAAACATGCTTCAACGTCCATGCTGTAAAGAGTCAAGAATTTAAAATTAATGTTAAGAAGCCATGATCCAACAGACTGAAAGTTTGAACATTTCATTAAACAATACAGTCACCTGTCCGTTATCCTTGCTTTTATAATACGATTCATATCATATGAATTAACAGAACTGGTATTTTGCTTCTCAGTGAATGGTAAATTACAGAGCCAGAAGAAAAAGTGCTTCTCTCTTTTACTCTTTCAGATACTTTAAATTTAAAAAAAAATGGCTTCAGGAAGTTTTTACAAAAGCAATTTGTTTTTCCCATTTAAATAAATAAAAATCTTGTCTTTCCTGTATTTGCTGGAGGATCTCCTGAAGAACTAATTAGATTATGATACTACAGGAGACTGAAACCTGAGCCAGAGAGTGGGTAGGAAATACTCAGTCTGACTGTTTAACATTAATGGGCTTGATTCTTTATTGGCTGCATCCAGTGTAGTCCTTTACACCGGTGCCGCAGCAGAATGTAAAATATTTTATTTATTTAATGTCTGCTAATGGGTCTTTAGTATGGAAGTCTCCTTCCACTTGGCAAGTTCTAGCTATTAAATATCTAAAGTAGATAATTGGTTCTTGTGACTGTCACTATTTGTAGAACACCTTATAAAAAGCCAGTGCATGAGGAGATAATAGCACCAAATTATGTTTATCAAGATCTGTTATTCTATAAAACTAGATCAGTTTCTGATTTACTTTCTGATACATGGGAAGGTATTTCCAGTTTCAGCTTTTCAAATATAAAACACCCGTGTGATACTTTACTGTGGATGTAACTCACAAGTTACCACCAGTGCACCCCATGCCTTCTACCCTCTTAAAGTGAGGTCCTGCAGCCTCAATATTTCATTAAGAGGAAGTATAGAAGAATCAAGCCCTTCTTTGTATTACTCAGATTGAAAGGGTCTGTTCCTTTTCTTCTTGTAGTTTGCACTTTTAGTTTGTTACAAAATGTCAATGTTCATTGAAAAGTTATTTATTTTTGGTCTTTAAACTTCCATTTAGTGCCAGTGATTAAAAGCCATCCCAGGCTCTCTAAAATATGCATGTATGTTGAATTAAACAGATAGTGATAGATCACATGAGGACATCATGGGACCAATACACATATACATGACCCACCAACCACTTCATTCTTGCACTGAAGTTATATTAAAAACGTTTTAAAATGTAAATTTCTAAGGAAGAATATCATCAAATTTTATTATTGCCCAACATGATGTCATCTTGAAGAAGTGTACTACTCCTATCCCATATTTACCTTTTCCAGTCTGCATAAAGCTTTAAGAGTTACAGGCTTTAAATTCTAAAAGTGACAGAACAGGGAATAAATGCACATAGATGGCAACCAATGAAACCCATTCTCCTGTTCTTACTTTTCAGAAGCAAAGCCAGTTATTGGACAAGATCGGAATATGTTTCACATCTATCAATCACACTGCATATGCCTCCCTTCAGCTCAGTGGGTCTGCATGCCCAACCCCATCACACTGAAAACATGAAGCACTCAATATGCCAAAGCTTACAACAAAATAAATATCCTACCAGATTCCACTGGGTTCAAAACAGGTCTTTCTGTTCAGGTCAATTTTGTCAGGAGATATCGTGATGGTTTTCTTAATGCTTATAACAGGCCGAGATCTTTTTTTTTTTTTGGGTGGGGGGGGAAGGAGGGGACAGGGATGGACAGGTATGAGGAGAGGGGAAAAAAAGGGGGAAAGTTACAATTAGTAAAATCAATTATATGTTACTCTGAGTTTAACAGAAGCAGCAGACTCCTATACTTGCATTGATTTGCTGTGAAGATTCCCTACATCTCAATATTATTCAAAGAAATGTTTTGAGTTTCAGAAAGGTTAGAAATAAAACTTACAGCATTTTGAAGAGAGACAAGGTGGGTGAGGTAATATCTTTTATTGGACCAACTTTTGCTGGTGAGAGAGAAAGAAGCTCTGGAGCTTAAAATAGAGCTCTTCTTCAGCATTTTGTAGAAAAGCTGAACAACCCTGAAAACCCACGAAGGTCAAGTGACTTGTATCAATGTTTTTTAAACCACTATGTTAATGCAATGTTATGGTTGTCATTTTACATGCACAAAAAGTCAGGAAATTCAATGTGATCGTTCCCACAGCAATTGTAATTCAGCCCCTTTGTGTATACGGTGAGTAGCAGAAGTAATTTAGATTAACATATATGTCAACTTTAATGTGCAGTGTGGATGGCTGAATTATGGCTGCTGAGACAAACCTAATTTTTCACTTCCTGACTTTCATGCATGTAGGATTGCTGGCATACTGCTGCGTTAGCAGCTTTATTTTATTTAATGTTTTAAACATGAGAGGAGTGCATTTCTTTTCTTTTTAAAAACAGACTTATTCATTCAGATGAAGAGAATGGCTAACCCTGGTCCCACTAAAGTGACTCCGTTTTGCCATTCATTGTAGCAGAACAGAGCCAGTAGGTACATTTTTGAATATTTACAAGCTGAATGCAGCCTTGCTTATTTCAGTGGAATTCTTTCACTGACTCACCCCTTTTACACCACACCAGCTTTGTGTCGTCACCTCCTGTTTATAGAAGTACTTAGATTGCCCTCATCAGCATAGTATTGAGAGAAACCAAGTATTGTGTGACATGACTAATGTCCGTCACACATGGGTTTTGCTCTCATCCTCTGCCAAGGGGGAGAATTGTGGGTGCAGTCAAGTGTGTTTTGTTTTTGTACTTTTCTTGGTATTTTTAGGGACTTAATTACGTGCATGCGGCTATGCTTATATTAGAGAAGGCACAGTCAATGATGGGATGGTCCTTAGGTCCTGTGGGAGTTTGTTCCAGTCTCAGACCGAACCCAAGAAAGCTCTGTCCCCTGAACAGACAAGTTTTACCCTTATGGTAGAAAGCTCCATGTGCCCGAGGAGCAGAGTTGTCAAACACAATCTTCAACCCAGGGCAATCTTTTAGATATCCTGAGCCTTCACCATGAGTGCCTTGAAGATAAGGACTGAGACCTCAAACTTGACTCAGACCTCAAAGCCCTGCCTGTGTTTTCCCTTCCTGCTTATTTTAGTTGTTCTGTAATTCCTGTCATCATACGTTAAATGGCAAAATTAGATCTTTCTGCAGCCAAATTGTATCCCCAGTGCAAAGCCTGAGTAACCAGACTGTAGGCTTAGGAGGTCAGCAAGGGGTCAGATTCCTCATCCCCAAGCTGTTCTGTGGGCACTAATGTAACCGGAGGGCTTCAGTACGCCCTACATCTACTGCACCCGCATCTGCAAGAGAGCATGGAGGCAGATTATTATTATTTGTATTATGGTAGTACCTAGGGGCCCCAGTCAGCATGGGGGTCCCACATTATGCTCAGCATGGTACAGAGTAAAATGTGGTCCCTGCCCCAATCAAGAGATGACAGATTGGATCTGCTATTGCAGACCTCTGACCCTGTCGCTCACACAATATCTCCTTGTACACTCGTGTGAAGGGAGCCCCATGGAGCAGATCTCTACATGTCACAGGTTTAAGAGCTGCCAACATGGACTTTCTGAATTCAGCCCCTCCCTTCCACCGCTCACACAGCAGAAATGCAGATTCCTCAGTGTTAAGGCCTTACTTGGTCACGGTGGGCATGCATGCACACAGGATTAGCCAAATATCCACTATAATTATCCCACCTTGTATGCATCATTCCAACAATTCATAATCTACAGTTCTCTTAACATTGCTATGTTTTCTTGAGAAATGCATAACAAAAGCTAAACATCAGGGATGTTAGGTTATCTTTCAGCCAGTTTTGTAGAAGAGTATGTCTACACTGAACACTAAGCCCAGGTCTGTGGGACTCAGGCTTGTGGACTCGGTGTTTCCAAGTCCGTGCTTGAGCATTCACACTACATTGTAAACCTCCGTTTACAGTTGCTGGATCTGGGTCTCACAGCCATGCTAATAAGCTAATGTGTCTATACTGCTCTACACCAACCTCTCACCCAGGTGTGTGGCTTAAGCAGCATCCACACTGTAAAATGACAGAGCTTAGATCTCAGTCCCAGCAGGACTTGGGCTCTGACCCACCCCCCATACCAGGCCTCGAGTGCTTGCTGATCCAAGTCAAACTGATTTGTATGTGGATGGAAGAGTGGTTTGAACTCAAATCTGAGTCAGAACCTGGGCTTAGTGTACAGTGTAGACATACTCAAAAGAGACCAGACTGATATATGTGCATTCTTCCCCAGCACAGTTTTCAACCTCTGGAGGAAAAAAAATGCATTACAAACCTAAAACAGAACATTCATCTCTTCAAAGCAGTTTGTTAGAAAACCAATACAGTACACACCTGTAAACAGAGACAGAATCTGAAAGTGACCCAACAGCAATATCAGGGTAGGAGTTTCTATCAAGATCCATATTTCCAGTAATAGAATAACCAAAATATAGAACACTGGATTTTTTGCCATCAAGAATCTAAAAACAAACAGATTGTTGAGAATAAGACATTTAAGTAATTATCATTGCTTTATACTCCAAAAATCTGAAGAAGTGGGGCATACAAATCCACATGTTCCTTTGCTCTGTTCTTTTATGCATAGGGTTTCCACCATTTGGGGAATCCAGCATGAGAAAAATGTAACTAGCTGGTGAATATAACATGCTCACTTGCACTCTTCCTTTTTGAACTTGTGTTCTCAGTCATGGAAAAGCAGCAGATGACTTGCACTTTTCCAAAGTGCCATGCCTCTGAAGAAGTGCTTCTTTCAGGTGGCACTTGCTCCTGTTCCAGACCTTAGGTCTAGCAGATGCAAGGAAAGTCTGAATTTGTCCCTTAAATATTATAGGCCAGATTGGCACAAAGCATGCACTGCAATATGGCCACTCTGTGGAATGCAGATTAACCTTAAAGCCACTGTAGCCAGCCAGGAAGATTGTACCAGTGTAGTGGGATCATTGGGTAGCTTAGATGTCCATCTTAGGGTTTTATGCTGCTTCCCATCACTGTAGCACCATGATATATCCTCTACCATCACCCCTCCCTGCTGCCAGCATACAGGATATGGCTGGGCTTCCCTGTGCCCTGGTGACTGGTGTGTGCCACAACGGCCTCCTGGGAATCCTCAGGCTACTTTAACACACAGCCACTCCAGGACTGGGGGAAGCATAAAGGAGCTAAAAGCCACTTTTGCACAGACACCTTCTTGAGCTTTGCTGTAGCTGAGGATCTGGGCCTGCAGAAGGTGCACAGAGCAATGCCTATTGTGGAGGTTGCCCAGTGTAATATATTTTTGTGGAACAAAACTTCTTATGCTTATAATGCTGTGCAAGGCTGAGCACAGGTGGTAACGGGTGTTTAATTACCTGTGCTGGCTTTGTATTTATTCCATTCTTGGATCCGTGATATATGAACACCTTGCCAAAATCATCATATGGTGCCCCCACGGCAATATCTGTTGAAAAGAAATTAGGAGATTTAGATAAATGTTATCCTGATGAATGGTTACATTCATGATAAAATAAGATGCTCTGAATCTAGTTTTGGAAAGGGGCGGGGGTGGACATTCATCTTCAAAAGGTCAATTTTCTCACCTGGGAATCCATCCTGATTAATATCACCAATATTTTCAACTGCAATACCAAACATAGAATCAGTGGTTCCATTGAGGCGAATTGGCTTTACCCCTTCCCATTTGCCTTGTTGGTTAATGTAGATGTACACAGCACCCCCAATTTCTCCATATCGGTCAAAATACTGTGGGGCTCCAACAACAATATCTTGCCAACTTTAAATGAAACAAAGTACAGACATTTTAAAAGAATTCTGAGAAATAAGTGAAAATTCCTGGCAAGTTAAAGACTACAGGCTGAATATAATGTAAGTAAATTGGTCAGACAAAGAGGCTGAGCAAAGGTCACTAGGAAGCACATTAAATTGGTTCAATAGTGAAAAATTAACCTGGCAATTTTTATTAAAGAAACAAACTGTGTTTGTGGCTTTTCCCCTCTTTTCTGTGCTGTATAAAGAATACCTACGAGGATTTTTGCTTGAATGTGATTTTTTTTCTGCCTTTTTAAAAAAAAAAAAAAAAAAACATATTACCCATTCAAGTTTCAGTCAACTTTTCATCTAGCTGTATTGCTCTAACAATGAGTAGAAAAGAAGAAGTCTAAAACTATTCAATAGTCACATCCTTTCAAATAAATTCGGAGACAGCACCTAGTGTACTTCTCTGAAAAGGAAGCCCAGAGTTAGTATGCCCTATATTGCTAATGTGAAAATCAAGCAAACTGGAAACCTTCCCTATACATCCTAAAGTTAGGGAGGGGAAGGGACACACAACTCCATTCCTCCACATTTTCCTCCATTGGCAAATCATCTTTAGGTACACTATACATACAATGCACTGCAGCAATACAAAACTAGGATTTAATAACATGAGCTTAACAAGAGCCTTACCCATCATTGTTGAGGTCCACTACTGCAACATCATAGCCAAAAGAAGAGGCCAGCCCTTCTCCTTCAAATATATGCACAAGCGAGAGTGTTCTGGGAATTTGGAGATCTTTTTTCAGCAGAACTACAGCTCCACTGTGATTGGCTCTTGGTGCACCTGATACAAAAGTTGTCTCTTCTTGGGAAACGATACCTTTACCAGTGTCCAAAGAGAAACCTAGAACAAAAGAAAACAAAAACCAATAGCTAGAGTTTTTTATTGTTAGATCTGAAAATAATATATATGCACTATATTAAAGTGGTGCCTGGTAGCACTACTGCAACCAAAGTTTAGCAAATATATCCAAAATATATTCACTACATGCTACCAATTTCATTTATTTTTAAATCTGCTATAATAATAAACACCTTATAAATGAAACAGTACACAAGTGTGACTATAGAATGATATGAAGCATATATCCATATAATGTCTGCAGAAAGAAAAAAGACCCTAAATGAAAGTTTTTAATATTACAGACTTCTCTCTACATCTCCACCACACCCATGTGTAGCATCTGTAAAATGTACAATAATTGGTCGAACAAATCTGATACTCTATGGATGTGGTTTTTTGTGTGTCTATAATGTGTGTGTAAATGCACACAAACACACCATCTGTACATTTCACAGATACTACACATGGTTATGGTGGATATTTTTTTAAAAATGTATTAACTTAAAACCAATTTAATAAATCTAACCACTTTAATACAGCTTAAGTGCTTAGCCTCTAACACAGAATGAACACTTATGAATTTCATACAAATGTTATTTTCTGTTATAAAAACATGCAAAGCATTGTACAAGCACAGTATTTTATGTTAATGTTAGACAGTATTTGAGAATCTGCTGTATACAGTAGTGGTGAAATCAGCAGTAACATGCTAATTATGTCTATAAAGGACATTTCAAAAAGCATGCAATCCTAAATCTTCAATTTAAATTCTAAAGTTAATACATTGAATTAATTATTATTTTACATATTTTGAACAGGATTACTGCATACATATATTGGGATAGTGCATGAATTTGTGGTATAAATCCAAGTATCAAAAGTCAGACAAATTGTGAGGAAAAATCTAGATTAGAAGAGAAGTAAATATCAAGCCCCCCTAATCTCCTTTTCTTGGAATCCTTCACCACTGCCATTCCGATTCTCAATTACAAAAATAAGACAGAGTTTCAGATAAGCTTGGTAAGAAGGCTATAGTATATTTTGAGTGTTACATTACAGATCAAGTCCTCTCCAAAGCCCCTTACTTTATAAGCTATCCATCATCTGAATCCCTGCTGTTACATGCTTTTACTTGAATGCATTTGAAATGGGGGGGGGGAGGGAATAAATAAATAATTATGTCAAAGTCTGGATACACACACACACACACACAAAAGTATGACCAAGACCATATATATTGTCACCTCAGGTAACAAACCTAGGTAGCTATTCATCATCACACCAGTGGATTTGTCCACTCTTACATTGGGAGGCAATGTTTTGTATACAAACTGATCAGGATCAGTATCAGACACACTTGTCAAAAACAGAAGACCTGTGAACATATATGGGAGGAAGAGATCAAAGAAGAAAGATATGGTAGTTAAGCAGTAAAAATAACTGCACATCACGTATAACCTAGGGCACAGCAACTGCCAATTAATGCCAGGCTGGCACTGCACTACTTACCAATGAAAGAGGAAGTTAATTTGATTCCTAAGACATGTCACATCAAGCAAAGGAGCTTTTTAGAGTGACAAAGCCTCTGGGATATAAATGCAACATTAGACTTGTTTTGAAAATTTAATGCTGATGAACAGGAAGACAAAAATACTATGGTCCTGCTTATTGCAGTCTTTTTCTGTTCGGCATGAAAGCTCCTCCATAACATCCCTAGCCCTGGCATTCCTGCCTCAATCCAAATGGACCACTTAGATCTTTAGAAATGCTATGAATTCATCTCTCTACCATCACTATTTATGGTCCCCAGCACCTACAAATTCTTGATCTGATTCCTGTTTAACTGTAATGGATGTTCTATTTCTTCTTATAACAAGTCTCATTCTCACTTTCATTTCTTCACTCTAAGATGGCTCTCTCCCAGACCTGATGCTAAGAATTAATCCCTCTCTCTTTCCATCACCAGCTCTTCTGGCTCCATTTTACTAGCATGTGCTTAAACCCATTGCAAACGTAAAGAGTACTGGCGTAGAAGTGTCACACAAATCAGCATTTGGAGCAGAAAGACGCTTCTTTCTCTTGACACTACTCAATTTTTCAAAGATCCCATTCAGCCTTTATTCTTTCTGGTTTGTAATGGCACCTCTCATTTGGCCTTTCTTCTTCACTGTTTGCATTAAGCAGGACAGTTTTCTTTTGCTTTTCATCATGAAAATCATACTACATTTTTATTAGTGTCAATCCATGCTAATGATTAAAAGCTTTTAAAAACGTATCTGTAATTACCATGTTGTATTTGAGTTATTTAGGACAGCCATTAGCTGTGCAAAGAAGCCTTAGGAGTTAAGGGACTGGTAGTTCGGTGCAATGTTTATGCTCTCAGCACACACACGATGCCGACTTAACAGTTATTCTCAGAAACTCAAGCTTTACTACAGCTCCCAATTCTACTTGCTGGTGGCCACATGATCCAGGAGTATGAATCCACAGACAGTACTTACTGTTAGAGAGTGCCTATAAGCACATAATGAGAATTTGCAGGTCCTCATCACAGCTCTTAAATGTCTTGTTACATTTGTAGCTCTTACAGGTACCTCAATGGAGTATCATTTTATACTTAGCCCACATATGTAGAGGAGGATGTGAATGACCAAATATGGTTGCATTTTACAGGGGCATAAAATAATTGATTTCTGCTTGTATTTTATGGTATTGCACATCCTTTGGATAGCGAGTGTTCAAAATGACTGAAGAATTTTACCATCTGTGCTTAATCCTACCTAAATAACTGTTAGCTGGCACAGGAACTAGATTCTCAGCTCGGCGACTCTCACTACCAACTTCATAAGGCCCATCATCAAAGATATCCACAGCATAAAATGTTTGATTCTTTTGCTCTGCACGAACCACCCCTGAAGGAATGAAATGGTAAAATAAAAATGGATGAATGACAAGAGAGAAAAATAATAGATATATGGTTCCTGATTGACATTAGCAATATTGTCCTTGTGATCATTGTTTGAATTGGGAGGAAGAATAGCACATAGCCTGAAGTTATGTTTTAAAATCTCATGGTATTGTATGCATATGGGTGTCATGATGCAGCAACTTTATGATGCCAGGCAATGATCTGGGAAATATGGTATACATTATTAAAATTGTCAACAAAACATTGAATACACTGATCATCAACCCTCTTCACTCAACATATCATTTCACCCTTTCAACAAAGGCATTATAGACAAAGCTGCTACCTAATCAAAATGGGTGCTTCTCTTTAGTCAGGCTTATTTAACAATTTGTCAAGTACAGACATGTTTTTCCGGGATATGAAAGCATATTCATAAAACTGATGTACTGCCATAGCAGTTCTCTGCAATTAACATAAAGCAATCTCTTAACTCAATATGCTCCTTCGGCTTGTTCAAATTTTCTTGACAGAAGCAGATATTTGGAAAATTAAGTCTTCACAAAAAGTATGCCTTGTGCCAGATATTTCGCATGGTTCATGTGCCAGACACAGGTGTATGAAAGAACTCTGTAGAACAGGGGTCAAAGACCAAACAGGCATTCTAAAGGAGGGGGAGGGAAGTATTTTGCAGCTATTGGTGTAATGATGTGCAAAAAGAAATCTCTTAAAAAAACAAACAGGCCAGGCATTTGAAAATTTCTCAACATAAACCAAGGGATACAAATCTATCCATTGTTTTTCTGAGTTTTGCAACATTTGCTAGGTGATATGTGCCAGTTGCCACAGTCTTTAGTTTTTACTCAGGCAGAACACCCATTAAAGTCAATGGAGTTTTACTGGAGTAAAAACATAAGGATTTGCCCTTGAATGTTTAAATATTTGCTCTGTGTGCAATCATCTTCCCATGATCCTGCCATACTGAACATGTGATATATTAGGGTATGTCTACACTGAGTTTTAAAAACCTGCAGCAGCGAGTCTCAGAGACAGACTACAGACACAGGCTTACGCGCCAGGCCAGACGTTGTGGCTCGAGCTGGAGCTTGGACTCCAACACTCACCCACCTCCCTGAGCTTTGGAGCCCAAACTCCAGTGTGCCTACACTTCCGCACTGCTGTTTTTAGCATGATAGCACGAGCCCCACCACCCTGAGTCTGAAGACCCAGGCTCTGAGACTCTCAGCTGCGAGTTTTAAACATGTTGAAAAGGTACCCGCAGTTTCCACAGAAGATGACTGATGTCACAAACACAAAAGAATGAGCACATTGCAGGACCAATTAGGATAAAAGTTTTAGTGCAGACATTTGTCTGAATAATTGCTCAAATGCAGAAAAATGAGATGTTTGCCAAATAATGCTAAAAATATGTATATACACACTCAGTGTGACAGTTCCACCCTTTGACACAAGCACTGAATCCTGCAAGAAAATTAAGACCAGTGAAGTAGGAGTTTCCTACAACAGCGTGTTAACTTATGTAATCCACCCATTAGCTATTCCAATTTTTTAAAGCCTTCCCCTTACAACACTGATCCCCAAATTTTTTTACCTCGAAGGGTCCGTCCCCCCCCCGAGCTGGGGCCCAGAGCGGGGCCACAACTCCAGGAGGGGAGGAACGCAGGCGGGATAAGGGGCTAAAGCTGGAGCCATAGCTGGAGGCGGGGAACAGGAGCAGAGCCTTGGCCAGGGGTCAAGGCCAGCAGCTGGGACCGTGGGCGCAGGGCCAGCAGCCGCGGCCAGAAGTGGATCCCCAAGCAGGCAGCCGGGGCCAGGAGCAGGGCTGGGTGGCTCTCCCTCCCCACCCCTCATGGGGGCTGGACCGGGCCCCTGCCGCACCCTCCCAAACATTCCTCTGTGCCCCCGTAAGGAGGGCGCACCCATAGATTGGGGACCTCTGCCTTACAAGTTTTTAATCTGACATTTTTGACAGTAACATGGAGCTAATAATTTAGCATTTACAAAACCGGGGTAAATCCTAAAAAATCTAGGAGCGGGGAAAAGAGAGGGTCATACCTTTCCAGTTATAAGTTCCTGGTGCACCAAATACAACATAATGGTAGTCTCTAGTAAAAGTAGCAGCTACACCTTGCTGACATGAACCAAATTTCTCATGACCCCTCAGTCGGCCATCACAAAAACTCCATTCTCCACCATCCATAGCAGACTCATCATCCTTAGGATCCTTAATAGTGAGATCCTGACTCAGCAGGTAGCACCTTCCAATGATATCACGAGTTTCCTGAACTGTGTTTACATATTGCCTTTTCTCATAGCGATGTGCACATGTCTGCAAGAAAAACAAAGATACAGTAGATAAGCAAAATGTTTTATGCCTTCTGTATTTTTTCCTGCAAATTATCATTAAAGCCAAATAATGAGAAGGCCATTCTCTATAAGCTACAGGCTCCCCTAGCAGCAATAGCATACAAGCCAGGTACTTATGTCTGGGAGAACAGTGACAACAGAGACTCAGAAGTTGAGTCACATCCTCTTGTAACATCTGAATGCTGGCAGGAAGAAAAAACCACCACCACCACAGTGGCTGCATGTAAAGTTATTGGAAACCTTGCAGATCACAGCACTACTATGCACATACTCAATATTTCACATAGGCTGAAGGGCAGAGGGCATGCTTGCTTCTGCACAAACCATGCTGCCATTCTGGGAGAAGCCAGGCTGTCACTGGTTCCCTGCTGACACAGTGAATTTGCCCCTCCCTCCATGCAAGTTAATACTGCATCCAGCAGCATTACTAACTAACAGTTTTGGAGGTAAGGGAGAGCCGAGATAGGTGAGGTAATATATTTTATTGGAACAAATTCTGTTGTTGAAAAGGGGACAAGCTTTTGAGCTCCACAGAGCTCTTCTTCTGTGGAGCTCAAAAGCTTGTCCGTCTCATCAACAGAAGTTTCAGATTATCTGCAGTTCTTCATTCTTCTAGGGAAAATTTTAATTCCTTATGTTTAGGAATCTAATAGCAACAAAACCTAGAAAGAATTCTGTAAAGGTACAGAAATGCGGACAACTTTAAAACATGCAGCCTAAACAAATACTAATAAATATTCTAGTCCTATAGACTTACCACCACTTTTCCTCCTGGCCCCTGACTTTGGACAGTTACACCCATCCACTGGTCTTCTTTACTCTCAGTTGCTGGATCAGCTGCATCATCACAACATAATTTTACACACTATGGTTAACTCCTGTCAGAGCATATTGTGCTTTGATTATAAACATACAATTGTAATTCAGGTTTCAGAGGGGTAGCTGTGTTAGCCTGTATCAGCAAAAACAACAAGGAGTCCTTGTGGCACCTTAGAGGCTAACAAATTTATTTGAAAAGCTTTTGTGGACTATGACCCACTTCATCAGATGCATGGAATGGAAAATACAGTAGGTAGGTATAAATATACAGCACATGAAATCCCATCTTTTCATGTGCTGTATATTTATACCTACCTACTGTATTTTCCACTCCATGCATCTGATGAAGTGGGTCATAGCCCACGAAGCTTGTGCCCAAATAAATTTGTTAGTCTCTAAGGTGCCACAAGGACTCCTTGTTAATTTTAATCCAATATTTGTTAACAACTCCATACTGTACCTGAAAGAGCCTGTAGGTGGCACTGTCTATACACTTTGCCCATACAACAAAGCCTTAATTGATGAGGATTAGTTATATCAGTGAAAAAGGATTTTGTTTTTTTGTTTTTTTTTAAATTAAGATATAACTTACACTTACTGAAAAATATGATCATAAGCAAAACATCTGGATTCAACATCAATATTGCTTTAGCAATTAAGCTAAGACTTGTTTTCACTCAAAAACTAAATAAGAAAAGCTGTAAAAACATTTAAAGAGGATAAGAATAAGTGTTCCTTGTGATCACTGATTTTAAGAAAAAGAAAGATGCTATATTCAGTGGGAAAGACCATTGAGGTTTACATCTGATAAGCAAAAACAGACAATTGCTTCACTCCAAAGAAAAATATGGAAGAGCCTACCGTTCTCATCAAAGAGGACACGTGTGCAAAGCGTCTCTGGGGATGTAATGTCACAGCTATACAACCCTCCAGTTCTGTTGGCTTGCTGGGATGGAAAGGCTTTCTCCCGAGGTGCTCCAACCAGCAATCTGTTGAGAGAGAAATAGAAAACTATATATTTTGAGTAACTTGAGAGAAGTAAAAAGAGTAGAATCAGGGGATGCTATTTTGATATGTCAGTAGAGATCTGATTTGTAAACTATTGAAGGAGGATGGCATAGTTACACCATGACAATTTTTCTAATTGCTTTTTTAAGTAGATCATTTAAAAAGTCTCTCTCTCAAAGCATGGTGGTTCTATGAAAACTGACTGTGTAATCATAGCATTGTGAGGTTCTCCAATCATCTAATGATTTCATATCAAATATGCTCAGTTTACAAAATTCCCTAATTGCCATTCAAGCAAATTCAGCCTGTGATCTGAGAATCAAGTTGGATTCTTTATGGCTAGTTAACCTTCAACAGTAGTACAGAAGGTGACCCTGAAAAACCCTGAAAATTTAAAAACCTAGAGCTGATAGAAAATCAGAATTTACATCCAATGTAAAATTCTGTTACAGTATTTGGAAAAAAATTTTCATCCCAAATCAGGATGAAAAATTGAAATGAAATTTTTCACAGAATTAAGTTCCAAAAATCTGTTTCTAAATGTTTCATTTTGACATTTCTGATCAAAACTAAACATTTTGACATTCTGGAATTAAAGTGCTTAATTTTGTCTCAACTCAACGTTAATCTGTGTCCTCCTGACCTGCTGTGGTATAATGTGCTACAACTGCTGTAGTTCAAGCGCCTTGTGGCCCTGTTCTCCTCCATAGGCTGGGCTTCCCAGCCAGACTACATTTCCCATGAGTTACTTTGCTCATGCCATTCCCACAATGCATCATATCAATTCAACAAGAGGCCAGATCATGGTGAATCATGGAAGGCCTAGTCCAGCCCGGAAGCTCAGCCCACAGAAAAAAAAAAATGAGGGCACGTGGCACCCAAACTAGAACTCCCATGAGGCAACATGGCAACGCACGCACACATATATTAATGTTTAACTGACCCATAACAAAATGTTTTAATTGGTTCAAACTAAAATGCTTCTATTCAGTTCAACCTGAAACAAAATATTTTGTTTAGATTTTCCTAATGGGAAAAGTTTGCAAGATTTCAGTTTTTCAGAACCTGCATTTTCTGCTGAAAAAAAATCAATACAAAATTCCCAGCTCTATTAAAATTATTTCAGGCCTTCTTTACTCATCATAAAGGAGCAAAAAAGAGAGCATAACTTTATTTGATTTTCCAGGTTACCTTTTTTAAAAAAATCCAATATCTAAGTACTATCAGCTTGTGGCTGCACTAGCGTAGTCCCCAAAAGTCTAAATATTTTTCAGATGGTTTTTGCCTAGGCAGCTGCTGTTTGTCCTTCAAGACTATTACTGTACCAGGTTCATGAACCAAGAAAAATCTTCAATCATCTTACATAAATTACTGCTGAATGGTGCTACAAATCTTAAATTTTATCAGATGCACAAGACAGTTTCAACAATCATGCACGTCATGAACAGGCTCTAGTGAAACGGGTTTAAATTAGATTGGTACATTCTAGAATGCATTTTCAAGTAGTGCCCAGAAAGGTATTAAAACATGGTGGAACTAATCTATGCTGCAGCACTACAGGTCTGCCCTGTAGAGCACACCAGGGTGGGCCGTAAGACAGTTTCAGGCACTGCAGCACAGGTCATTGTAAACATGCTGAGAACTTTGCATTTTAATTTCTTTCATTCCTAATAATGTTCAATTAATCTTTAGTTCAATCAGTCAAGCAAAACTTACTGTAAAGGTGCAAGTCAAGCATCCCAATGCGTGAGCAATGCACTCTACTCACCCTGCATATCATTCTTAAATAGCAGAAGTCCATAACAGAAATTACTGAACTACTGTCACAAAGTAAAGCTCAATCTCTGGTTAATGATGAGATGTGCACAAAGCTAGTGATGCTGGGCCTTATGCACCAGGGTGAGTTTCATCCTGGTTGAGGCAGTCCAAATGAATCAGATTGTATGTTGCCTGGATAAGTTCTGATGGATGAACATGAGTATCATTACAGATTGATAATCTCTTTTTTACATTTGAGTAGTAATTGGACTGTTACTTATTCTAAAAAAATTTTAATGAAAGGAACTGAAACAAAAAATAAATGTGAGCTTATGTTGAGAAATATAATTGTTTCTGCAGCTGTGTGCATTCTGGAGTCTATTTTAGCTCTTTCGCTGGTGATCAAAACGCCTTCCTCCCAAGGAACCAGAACAAAAGAGGATTTTTTTTTTAAAAAGATGCTTATATTGGCAGGGGAAACAATAAAGATTAAAAACAAAATACTTACTGTGAAAATGGAGTTTAAGTGAGTTCTTGAATTTTTCCGAGGATGATTTGCCTATTTATTGCAAGCTCTCCCTTACTGCATAATGGATATGACTGAAACTTTCAAACACAAGTACCTAAAGTCAGCCTCTAGATCCATATTTAGACACCTTTATAAATATAGTCTGATTTTGAAAGTTGAGTCAACAGGAGCAACATGTGGGTGCTCACCAGAGACTCAAAGGTTCAGGTTCTGTAACCAATTTTTCTACTTTATGTGCAGCTTAATATATTACCATTTGTGTCATAAAATCGGCAAAGAGTCCTGTGGCACCTTATAGACTAACAGACGTATTGGAGCATAAACTTTTGTGGGTGAATACTCACTTCTTCACCCACGAAATCTTATGCTCCAATACGTCTGTTAATCTATAAGGTGCCACAGGACTCTTTGCCGCTTTTACAGATCCAGACTAACACAGCTACCTCTCTGATACTATGTCATAAAATGTAAGCCATAAAATATAGAAGATGTATAGCAAGTTAGCACTGCTGTCAGAACCTTAACTTTTTACAATTTCAATTGTGCAGACTTAGGGCTGATTACTGGCAAATAACCTCAAAGGGACCATGAATGCAAATAAGTACATTAACAGAGTGTTGCAGAATCAGACTCAATGTTGCATTAGTCTACATTTCTACATTAATTTGGTTTAAGTGTGTATTATACTACCGGTGGCATTCTCTGTTAGCCAGTGAAATTGCAAGGTAATTAAATGAACTACTAATAGTAGTCTTACTATTTCACCCTTGGCAAAACTTCTGTTAAGGATCACTCCGCCACTGGACATAGTTGGCTTTATGCTAAATAAAGCTGAATACAAGGCTACTATTCTCCCTTAACTAATCATAGCCCAGTAATTAAGAATTTGAGTTTTCCAAATTAAGATTAATTAAGGGAATTATTACTTCTGTGCTTGTGGCCAGGCTGCCACCTCCATAGCTCCACTTTCATGGACTAGGGTGGCTCTGCAGCAGCCTGCCTCCTTTTTCCCCCTCTCCAAAGAGGGCCTCACTCCATACCAGACACTCCAAGATACTGTGAACAAGATTTCCCTTCTGGGGTCCAATTAATTAAGTCCCGCCAATAAAGGGGCATAAAACAAATGGAATTCAAACCAAGAAGATTCTTTTGCCCCAGCCTCTCCTCCCTATCGGTCTGCTCTCCCAGCAGTAACTCCCAGGACTTCTTGCTTAGAGTTTGGCCTTCTCACCCTCACTCTACAGACCGCTATGGAGGAGAGTGATCCTCTTCTGAATCCTTTTTTCTTCCACAATCCCACTGCGTGGTTCTCAAAGGAGTTTAATTATATTGATCAGCAAGAAGAGCTCTGCCTTCTCCACAGGCCTCCTCCCTCTGGCTCTCCACAGGCCTCTGTTTTATCTAATCCAGGCCTAATCAGCCTACTTAACCTCACCACTCCCCAACCAGTCACCAGACCTCCTTCATTTTCCCAACCAGCGGAACAGAGTGACTGTGTCACACACAGGTAGGGCAGAGACCCTGTGACAGTGCCATTCGTTAAAGTGATAATTCAACTACTTTTTTGAGCTTGGTGCCTTTGGTCATGACTAAGGTAGTTCCCTCCTCCAACCTCAAACAGTGATCATCAGCTGGCTTGCAATATATGGATTTGCTCCATCACTCTCCCAACACTAATGTCCAAATCTGAAGAGAACATGCATGTTTTAAGGCTACGGCACTGGAGGAGCAAAGTTTTAACTCCAGGTCTGCATGAAAGAACACCTATTTAACTAAATCCCGCTACCAAGGTATCATTTTAGCTCAATTGAAAGAGACCTATTTCTTGGTGCTTAGGTCCCAGATTCAATCCCTGCCAACCACTGTGTTGTTTGTGGGTGCTTAAAGCCATGGCTCATTATAGTTAAAAGTACTTTACAGAGTAATGCTGTACAACACTAATAATCATTCTATACAGACAGAATTATGGAGACAAAACTTACTTGTTTTTCCAAAAGTATATGGGGAACTATACTACCCCCTCGCCTCCACCAAAAACAGCAAAATTCCTGTTGATTTCAGCTAAAGCAGGATCTGCCCCATGATTTTTTTAAAACGAAAACTTCCAGTATATATACATTTCTAATAAGGGAGAGGAGTTGGGAATTGGCCATCCAGACACTATTAGGTGGATCTGATGTCCAAATTTGCCAACTGTTGCTGACCACTGTTCACTGAAGAGTCTGAATTTCAAATAGATAAATGGAAGCAACGTAGTTGCATCAAATCTAGTCCAATGAAGTGCTTAAAAAATTATAAACTACTGCAATATCAAGCAAATCAAACAAACCAGCAATAGATTTCCAGTTTTACAGTCTATATGTAATACTAACCAGAAGACTGTTTTAATTTAAATTCCTTTCTGCTTTCATCAGTAACACTTAAGAAACTTAACAAGTGACTGAGAGAGAACTGCAGCATTATATGCTTGCAGAATCCTTTAAACTTTAATGAAAGCTGTGGTAACAAAAATAGAAGTGGGAGTAGTGGCAACTCAAAACTATCTCAGTTTCCCCCCCTATTTTTTTCATGTAAACATATCCATCATTTGTGAAGCGGGACCTGCAGTTAAGATGAAAACCACGTATCAAAGAGATTATTTTAAAAGTTTATTTGTTCATAGCCCTCACCACTTTATCACTTGACCAAACTTTACTGGATGCTTTCCCATCTCTAGTGAATGTCTTTATCCTGTTCATGTCTCAATACTTTACAAGAGACAATAACATTTTGTAAACATATTTCTATAAGAAAAATAATTTCAGTGATTCATTATATCAACTTTAGACCAAACACCAAACTGGATGAAAAACTGAAAGGGACAACATCCAATTAACATACTAGAAAGAAAATCCTGTTCACACACCCTATATTTGCCATGCTCTCTTTTAAAGTGACAGGATTATGTTAATGATCCCAGCCTCATCACCATTATGCGGACTGGAGTAGCCATAGAATGATAGGGTTAGAAGACATTATTGTCCACAAGACATTACTGAAAGTGTTTTCTGGGTAACAAATTACCTGTATCTACAAATAGGCTGAATAAAGTAGTCACAGGTATCAGCAGTTTAAAATTTGGTTACCTTCATCCACCACAAATGTCTAATTTAAGGTTGCTATTACTGGGAACAGTGTAAGATATTGTGCACCACTGTCCTTTTCAAAAAAATTGCAGCATAAACACAAGGAACACGAAATTAGGAAAGTGATGAAGACAAGTGCTGTAGTGGCTGAACTGTCACTCTACAGACTGCTATGGAGGAGAGTGATTCTCTTCTGAATGCTTTTTCTCCCACACTCCTAACCCTTGGTTTTCAAAGAGTTTAATTATATTGACCAGAAAGAAGAGCTCTAAGGACAACTGGTAATTTACAAACCAGAGTTTAATCCTACTTGTGTTACCCACTCTTCCTCCCCCCCAGCCATACACTCCTTTTGTTTGCCACACTCACTGGTTTCATATCAGATGAAATTTTAAGCTTTTCTGGGCAGAGACAATTTCTACCACAGCACAATATGACCCTGATCCTAACTAAGGCATCTGGATAACCTTCAGCAGGAGACTGAGTCTTTGTCCCCTTAAGTTTTTGTGGCTGCCAATGCTGCCAATTAAGGAATCTAGTCCTTGAGCTCAAGCAGTAGATGCTCATGCTTTTAGCAGTGAAGATCCCAAGTTCAAACCTCTTTCTCAACATAAGCAAGGGCAATTCCATTCTTGCAACACTTGTAAATAATTCTATGTTGAAGGCATTTATGAACATGGCATTTAGAAGATGGGAACAGCCCATAAGCATGAAGAGATCACAGGGAGAAAGTCAAGTGGGAAACATTCTGTGTACAGTCAGAGCAGATTGTGCTAGAAGTTAATGAAAGATTTGTATTGACCTCAGTAGGAACAGGATTGGCCCTGTACATGTAAAAGCACTGTTCCAACCCATTCTGAGACAAGTCATTACAGGCATCTCCAAGTGAGCCCTGTCCCTATAAATGTCTTGACTGTTGTTGGCTTTTTAAAAATGAAGGTAGACAGCTCTCCCCACACATTGCTAAAACAAGCTTGTCAATATAAAAGAGAAGCTTTATTTGAAATTCTAGTGTCACAGACACCATCTCTGCTTTATGATTGGATTCAACTCTCAGAAGTGATGAAAAACAAACAGTACAGGTCACTGCCTAAATACCTAGTGGGGTCTATTCTTCTCTCTGTATACTTGCGTAATTCCTGTTAACATGCACATGAGTTATAGGGCATATCATCAAGAGATCAGCCCTCCTTCTCCCCTCAACACCCAAGATCTCCCAAAAATCCAACAGGTGATTATGTTAGCGCAGAACCACTTTGTGACTCTTTCTACAAGGATAAACACCATTTACAGTTTGTACCAATGGGTATGTTTAGGTCATTAATATGTGAAATCCTAGAGTACAGGGGACTGTACTAGAAGACCCCTCAAGGTCCTCTCCAGTACAATGATTCTATGACTCCATTGGTGTATTTTCAAATTATCAGTGTAAAGATGTTTCCCAGACACATCACTAACCTGTTTTCTAAAGCCCTGATGTTTGAAGGATTATGGTTTTCATGTAACTAGTACAGCTCTCCCTAAAGAGCAGATTGTATCATAGGGAATGGGAGAAGAGATGGACAGCACCAGAAGGGGCAGGGTAAGTAACTACAAAGCAAAACTAGGCTCTGTTCTGGTGTATAGGAAGGGTCAACCCCAATGGTTCTGTGCCCAAATAAATTAATCTGAAAAACAAATGCTCCACCTTCACGTTCATTTAAAGAGCCTATCACATATAGATTTTAAGGTTCTTTTGCAGATCTTCACTCTGATCCAAAAACCCCTCAATGCCAAATGGCCAGAAGGTTACAAGAATATCCTGATTCTGGTATGTACATTCATTCGCGTTCACCAAAGAATGTCATGTGAGGTCTTAAATTAAAAGCCAGGGTTACAACAGTCATTAATATAGTTTATGAAAGGCATATACAAATACTAGATAAGAAGTTATGTATGTATACTAAAGATACGTTATTACATTCTGTATTACAGGAGAGGTGGGGAACATGTTTCCTAGGAGACAACGGATGTTGATTCACCTGCCTGTTGGCATGTAAATTCAGCATTGTGAGCTAATACCCCAGATACATATTTACATATGAACTCAACAGTTATAGGGAAGTCATCAGGGAAGAGAACCTTTTCTTATCTTGAGATACACTTCAAAGGCTGGACGCCAAAGGGGAGTGCTTCAAAGGGACTCAGGGACTGGGGTGCACCGATTGTTATGCCTGGCTAAATAAGGGCCAGCATTGCACAGAAGAGAGTGCTTGACGGTGGTGTCACAGAACTGACACCCAGTTAAGCACAAGCAAGTCTCCCTCACACAGAAGGCAAGAGGGAAACAAGGTGACTCTCAGTCCTGGGTACCCAGAAATCCATTACATCTACAGCAGTGGTCACCAACCCGTAGATCGCAATTGACCTGTCGATCCTGGTCTCCCAGCTGATCGCGATCTCCGCTGCAGCAGCACAACGGGGTTGCCTGCCCCTAAGGCCCCAAGCCTGCCACGGCCCCTGCAATTCCCAGAAGCAGCCAGCATCCTCATGGCCGGGGGGAGGGGGGGGGAACCATGCGCTGCTCCTGCCTGAAAGCACTGCCCCCACAGCTCCCATTGGCCGGGAACATGGGAGCTGTGGCAAATGGGAGCTGCAGGGGCGGTATCTGCAGAGAGGGGCCGCATGCGGAGCCACATGCCCCTCACCAAGGGCTGTAGAGGCGTGTTGGCCCCTTCCGGGAGAGGGGTGGCCACGTGGTGCACTACTGGCTGGCAGAGTTGGGGGGTGGGAGGAGGTGCCGATGTGCCTGAGTGGGGTCAGGGCAGACAGGGAGCCTGCCTTAGATCCACTGCGCCGCCAACCGGGAGCTGCCCAAGGTAAGTGCCCCCCGGCAGGAGCCCAGCAGGGACCCGGCAGATACAGTATTTTGGCACAAACTATATTTTTCTGGTAAACTACAAAGATGATTTGTTTGGTTCAAAAGTTCCTTTTAAAATGCATTTTTCCATTTCCTATGTGCAGTTCTTTTTGTCTAACTTTGGAGCCGGCTAGCCGTTGTTCAAGAAGGACCAGCGGCAGGGAAAAGAGAGGAGATTGCTGCATTTTACATCTAGAATCTACATACTTGTTCTGATGTCCAGAAGGAGGTGAGATGCAGACCAGTTGAAAGCCTCTGGATAAAGATAAAAGGGGTAAGGATAGTAGGGATCTATTACAGACCACCAAATGAGAAAGAGGAGATGGAGGAGACGTTTCTAGAACCAAAACATTCAAAACACAAGAACTGGTAGTACTGGGAGAGTTAAACTTTTTCACACCTTTTCGGTGGAGTTCTGGGAGAGAATGTGTTTAAGTACTTGGAAGTCTGGAGGGCACTTAGAGCAGCCAGCCAGTGGGTTCCAAAACTCAGAGATGGATGCCAGACGGAAGGTCTGTGCCCTGAGAGTGTGCCTTCAGACCCCTAGATTAGGGCAGTGGCTTGACTCCATTCAGGCTCCAGGAGCTTGAAACATACTAGGGATCCAGAGCAGCAGAGATTCCCCTCACAGTAGTCTTAGTAGGTAGCTTAAAGGAGGCACTGGAATATGTGCCAGTAGGTGACTCTGCAAGCAATCCCACTGAAATGAAGTCAACAGAAGCTTGTCAAAGAGAAGCTAGTGATTAGGTTTGACCTACTATTGCACTTCATTTTTCTAATGACCATGATTTCACAAGCTCCATATTTCCTATCTGCCAGAAACATGCTGTAACTAGACTCACTTTCTATTAGCTAAGTTATCCTGAAAAGTCTGAACCTGTTGGTTATAGCTCTTATTTTTGCATCAGCTTTTCTTCATACACTCTACAAAAGGCATCTCTCTTTCAACTAAGAGCCTCATAAAATAAAAGGCAACACCCATGTACATAATCTACCGTGCTGCTTTTCTGAAGCGTGTACCCAGAAGGGCAGTAATTAGAATATGGAAAAGGCTGGTTTGCACTGTTTTCCCAAAAGCAACTTGAAAAAGCTTTAGATGTCTAGTTGCTGGGTATATTATATTCTCATGTTCATAGAAAGCTTTATTAGTTATGTTCTGATCAACCAGTCTACACACATTCACTATGAAAATGAACTATTGATTTTTCTCTATTGATTTAACCCCTTACCCAACTCCCCAAATACATTCACAGTTCTGGGTTTTAGAGTCTCTGTGAAGCAAATCTTAGTAGCTGGGAAGATAAATCTCAGTTCTAAAACCATATGCTGTTGGCATTGTCCAGGTGAATTTCTCATTACAGGCTTTGATAGCACTCTTTGGCCAAACATGGGTGAGCGTCCACACTGCTGTCAGACTGTGACTTAGGCCCGGTTTACAGCTAAAACTGAGGTTGACTTAGCTCCATCACGCAGGGGTGTGAAAAATTTCAGCCTTGTGCAGTGTAGTTAGGTTGACTGAACCACTGTAGAAACAACTTGATGGAAGACTTTTTCCATCAACCTAGCTACTTTTCTCAAAAGGTGTTGATTTACGACAACAGAAACACCCCTTCAGTCCTATAGATGCTACTTCTATGACTTTTCTCAAATATTGGCAGTTTGTGCCCCTTATAATTGTTAACTCTGCAGCAAATAGTCCCTTCTGAATAGCTTATTGGCAACACTATATATAGTTGCCAACGTCAAGTCAACATACACACAAGTCAACAACATGACTCCAGTGTTAAAACCATCATGGCCCTCAGTTAACTGCAGATTACAGGACAAAAAGGGTTACTATCAAAAATTCAAATAATAAGTTTATAGAGTTTTAATAAGAAAATTTTCTTCTTTCTACTGCAGTAAAAACTTTTCCTTAAATCCCGAGCCTAATCAAAAAGGAAATGTGCAATTAGATAAGTCATGCAAAAAGATTTCAGTTTATTCAAATAAACTGAAAACGCAGATAGTCACCTCACTTGGAAGAGGACCAATCTTTTATAATGTTTTATAGTAATAGAGACCATAGTTCAAAAGGAGTTGCATGTTTATTCAGAACACCCAAACAGCCTCTTTAGTTTAACTCCATACATACGTACAGAGTAATATCAAGGAGGTAAACTGAAATTCATGAGATATTCATAAAGAGATACAGATCTCCCTCTTTCTCCACATGTGGACTGGACAGGGGAAAACTGCCATATGGTATTATATTTTACGGTGAGTAGGAACGGACAAACTGGATGGAGTTCAAGGTTTTTCAAGGTCTCAGAACAACTTATTTGTTCACAAAACTAACTGAAGATTGAGAGCTTAAGCCTCTGAAGTTAAAATCATTTACACACACACACACGGTTTTTTCCCATGCTTTTTCCTTTTCAGTCTGATATAAACAGAACATGAGGCAAACAACGCTGGAGCTCAAATACAACTTTTGAGACCCTGATATTGTTGTAGACTGAAAGTTAGGCCATATGAGTTCTCCCATTTCTAGTTATTAGAACTCAGTTGGAGCTCAGCTGACAATAGCTAATGTTTCCCTGCTACATGTTGCAGGGAAAAAAAAAAATATGTGAAAAGAAAAAACATTGATTGCTAATCACTGTTCTGGAGACATCACAGTCACAATCAACAAAAGTCTCAGTCTCGCCAAGTACAATTTGTGCAGATGAAAATGCAACTTAGGCTTATGCAGTTATCCTCTGTGCTCAGAATCCATCCAATATTATTCTCTGGTATGTATGAAAAAAGGATTTATTTCTGACAGCTTCAAATGACTGCATTATGTCACCTTCACCTAGGACCTGGCTCCCATAAACAGAGACTAAGGCTCACACCAAGTGAATATGGAGAAGTTTATAAGTGGGAGAACAGTGAGCAGTTTTCATCATGTTTCTCTGTAGAAAGCAAAGGCCAGAGATGCAGCCAGTAGGTTTAATGGTTACAAAACTTTAGCACCATGTATGGTAGAACAGGGAAATAAAGTTATAACAGTGGTCCTTTATCAAGAATGGTAAAAAATAAACAGCTATGAACACTGAACCAAGAAAGCTTCAGACATGTCAACAACAGACTTGTGATCAGCAACACCTGGTTGCCTAGTTTGGGTGTGCCCTGAATAAACACGCATTTTCTTTTGAACTTCAACCTGTGCTTATGCAAACATCGCTTACTTTGAAGCACACTGCTTTGTAAGCGTGAGGAGACATTCAGAAGCTGCTTTCGGTTTTGTTTTGCTGTGCATTTACAAGATGTACCTTGTGGACCCGATTTTCAGAAGAATTGAGCACCCAAAACTCTGTAGGAGCTCAGCATTTCTGATAAAAATCAGGTCCCAACTCTTCATCAGCAGTTCAGCTATTTACACAGTTATTGTCCATTTGGCACTCAAGTCCCATGCAGTGTAGAGAATGTTCTTTAGACTCGAGTTAGCAGATGAAGTTATAGAAAAGGTGGTGCATGCTTACTCTGTCTTGGTATATACTGGTATCTCCAAGATTCCTCATTCCCTTGGGAGAAGGATGCACGAGCATAAAGAAGTGTACAAGCATAGCTTAGACAGTGGCGTTGGAACAATTTTTATAGTGGGAATACTGAAAGCCATTGAACAAAACTGTAAACCCTGTATATGATGGAAACCACTTCAAGCCAGGGGATGCTTCCACACCCCCAGCATCCCTAGTTGCAGCTCCCCTGATCTTAGATGTTGCTGAGGAGCTTATTACTGACTGTAAAATACAGACTGCAGGTTCTGTACAGTATACTAAAACAGGGCTTCTAAGGCACTTTTCCATGGTGTGTATTACAACCAGAGAGAGCACCTTATGGAGCATCTCTCATTCTTGATCCTGGGGACCTCCACCCTTCCCAATCATAATACCCCTATAGAAACTACACCAATTGCTTACATGGGAAAGTAATATTCGGAAAATGTATTTTTAGCTGTGATTTAGCAGTTGGAAACAAGGAAGAGAGCCAACATCATGCACAGAGCCAGCTCTACATGGACCACATCAGCAAAGTGCTTTATGAACCACAATTTGAGAACCACTGCTTTAAGGTTTTACTAAGATTCCTGAGCGTTGTACAGTATAGTCTCTTTCCATATATTTTACAACAGAATACTTCTGAGTTGCTCATTAAAATAAAATGGCTCAACTGGACTCTTGTTTGCAAAGCAAGAATACCTGTATGCACCCTCTAAGAAGTACTGGGCACATATTGCTCTCATTTCTTAGATACAAGGGAATGTTCCATCTTATCACAAGTACCACACATCCTGTGCTAAAGGTGCAGAAGGGCTCTGAGCACAACACATAAGTTAAGATACCTGAGGCTCCATTATTTTTAAGTTTTTATAAACTTTTTAGGGGTGATAAAGGTTAAAGAGAACAGTCATTTAAAAGTAACAGATACAATCCACTAAGATACCGCTTTAAACAAATCTTTCTTTTTTCTAGGCTGGATTCTTATGTGGCTATTTACTGTATAGCAGCTTGCTTGTGTATTTCTGAAACTAATTGCAATTTTTTCATTTCTTAGAAATAAATATATGCATTACTCATGAATTTCCCATATCATTTTGTACAACTTGTTTCTTTCAAAATGTCCCTAAGTATATTTGCATCTTAATACCCCAAGTCTTAGCAAGCATACTACCATAAGATGGTAATATCAACATATATTTCAGTTAAAAAATTAAACGCAATCTGTCCATTTGGTGTGGATCATTTTCGTTTGCTTGTTTTTAGAGTTCATCGACCTACTAGCCGCCTTTCTTTTAGCCTAGTTTTATTCCTTTCCATTTCACCTTCCCAAACCACGTTGTTTCTACCAGTCCTGGGATAGAGATGTTTTCTCCAGTTCCAACTTGATTTTGAAATGTAAAAAAAAAAAAAAAAAAAAACCACCACACAGTGCCACAGAATGGATTTTAACAACAGTTATTCTACATTGGATCTGGCTATTTCTATGAGCAATTTGCCAGATAACAGTTTTGCAAAGAATGACAGTCACGTTTGGAGTGAAGCTTTGCCTAGTTTAACAAAAAAAAATTGGACTGGCACACACTGTGGCTGATGAAAGATTTACGTCTATAAAAACACCAGGCATCTAATCAATATACTGATTTGGGAACCGTTGTTTTATTTTGCGAGATGGAGAAACCAGACAGCAATAAATTAGATCTGGAAACCAATCTCCTCTGTAATTAGCCCCACGTGGAATACCATTTGTGGGAAGTCAGCCTACCTGCCCTGTTTCTGAATGGCAAGTTATCTGCATTATTTAAAAATCAAGGTTAGTTGTATTTTAAAAACATATGCATTGCATGCAGCATGCAGCACTGCTCAGCTATTTCTATGACAAAAATTTTGTGCAAATCACTTAATCTCACTTTCCCACATTTTCCCTCTCTCTAAAATGAATTAACACCCACTATTGCAACTTGCTTTGAGATCATCAGATGAAAGATCCTATACCGGTTGTTTTTTTAAGACTGTTTATTACCAAAACAGGTTTCTAACAAACTTTAGATAATATGACTTTTTTCCCCACTTGGATAACCCCATTATGCAAATTTACAATGGTCCAACCTATTACAAATTCAGTCCATCAAATGAGCCAGATCCAACCAACTTTATCTGAAGCTTCTACTGACATAGTTATTTAAAACTTAGACTGTTTCTCATACCTTCCATGCAAGGAAAGAGACTTTTTTCTGCCTGGGCATCATGATTGGAAGAAAGGGGTGAATTAGGGCTTGTCTGCATACAAAAACTGTACCACTTACCCTCCCAAGAGTAGGTGCAGATACATCTAAATAAAGGTATATATAGCTTATTCCTATAGCAAAGGGGGAAAAGCTGTACTGATATAAGGCCACCTTAATATCAATCAATATAACTCCATCCACACTAGTGGTTGCACCTATTTAATTTCAATACAAAAAAAAAATCCCTACTAACCATAATAGTTAAATTGTTTTAAAAAAATATTAAAGCATGGAAAAGGACTAATTCTTCCTAACAAAAACCTGACATGCAATTGCAACAATGTGGAAATTCCTGCAATCTCCAAGGTTACTGCTACATACCAGCCACTTTTTTTCCACCACCAATCTGTGTCTTCATTCCAACCCCCAATTCACTGTTATTCCCTCTGCAGAGACCAGTCTAAAAGCTTCTTCCTCAGCATACTTACGAGAGGGGAACTGAAATTGTGAATGGAAGATTTCTCTAGATATAAAAGGGAAGTTTTAAGACTCCTGTCTCTAGACTATTAGACCACACAATGCTCTTTCAAATGCTACTGTGCAAATGAAAATCTAAATGGCATGTTTGTCCCAATTCTGCTCTTTTGAAACACCACCTCACACAGCATTGTGGGCCCTGTTTTATGCACAAGACATGCTTCTGAAGGCACTTTCTTACACCTCTTCATCTTGACACACACATGCTCTCTCTCTCTTCCCTTCTTCAGCTGACTGGGTCACAGTTTCACTCTAAAAAGCGATACAAATCTTTGTGTGCCAGTCCATGAGATTAATGCTGCAACTGGTGCTTGGGAAGCTATTTGCCAGCTGACGCTTTCAGCGTTCTGATTCTACACAGAGCCTCAATTCTTAGCTCCAGGAGTCATTTCTGTACAGACTGGAGTTGGAGCAACACACACAAATAGCAAGTATGCCACAGCCGACATCACCCCTTTGGTTTCAGTTTTCATTTGAACAATGAGGTCTGAGGGACAGACTCTTCTTCAGTTCTTCCCTCCTCAGACTTTTGCTGGTAACAGTCATGGTCTTCAGATAAACTTTACCCCATCCCACTGACATCTCGCATTCTCAGTCTGGAAGGTACCAGATGTTTTACTTATTATTAAAATGGATGTGTTAAGTATTATGACCCTTTTGGGCATAAGAATGATTCGTCAATAGCTTCACTGAAGACACGAGGTTTACAGTTTAAGTAGGCGGCATGATTGTGTTGTATGTGTCTGATTACATGGCAGAGGTCTGCCCATCTGTCTGTGCATGTCTACATCAGCCTAGTCTGGAAGAAAGGAGCAGAACAGCTGTGTTACTGTTCAGCCCTTTCTTTTTCCAATAACTTCTATGCATAGTTCTTGGACTGGATTTAAGTTCAATGATTTTTATAACTCACTACCTTTGCTCAAGGACAGCATGAACACTTGACAAAAGAATTCTTTTCCTTCTGTCCTCAACACGTATATTCCAATATTAATTTAAACTGAACAAGGACAACTGCTTTCTCCCTCTTTCCCCAATTGAAGGTCTGCCCTTGTTTGCACTGACTACGTACAATTTTTGTTCTGTTTGCACTGGCCTACCCTCACCTTCAGTCTGGGAGTATGCAAGGTTAGTTTTTAGATCTGATTCCTTTCCTATTTCTGAGACAATACGGTACTCTGATCACATCAGAATTGACTAAGCTAGCCATATATGATGTTCAGAAGGTTGATTTATATACTGTAATATTATGCAATAAAAACTGTCTTGAATACTGGACTATAATCACAAATTCACCCCTTTCAGAAAGGGTGAGTGCAATAAAAGGGAAGGGTAGGAACTTAAAGCAATTTTGGTAAAAAGAACAAGTTATATTTAGGCTTGGCTGAATTCAATGTTTATCATTTTAACAGCTAAATCTTAAAAATAAATATTGACTTGTTTTGTTATCTGTTTAAATTCTCCCAGTTGTAGGAAATTGCAGAGGAGGTCAATGACAGTAGACGCAGAGATTCAAACATGTAAAGCTTTATAACTGTTAAAATACAAATTGTCAGCATCCCGTGTCAAAATATGCAAATTAAATATCCTTAAATCAAACTCAAATTAGTTCTCAAGCAACATTTTTTTTCCACTTTGCCTATCTGTACATTTCAATTACCATCAATGGAAAAATTGTGTGTTGATTTGGTGTATGCGGTGAAATCGACATTTATCGATATTCACTAATAAAATCTAATCCTTCCAAGCCTAGTTATATTAGAGAGATGTTCTTGCAAAGGCTGCCACATCCATGTTTTCTGCACACAGTAATATCTCAGCTTGCAGAACACCGTTAAAAGAAAAGGAGTACTTGTGGCACCTTAGAGACTAACAAATTTATTAGAGCATAAGCTTTCGTGAGCTACAGCTCACTTCACCGGATGCTGTTAGTTATTGTTCCAAACACAATGTTATTGTTCCAACCTAATGAGAGACTAATAGAGCTTCCAAGGTTTTCTAATTGAGCTGCCTGAGGCTTTTTGAAAATCAGAAAGATAGAGGTTATCAACCCATACTGCTTCTTAGCTCATCATCACTGCCATCTGCACATATCCTCTTTTCAAGAGTCAAGGCCAGATTCAACCCCCATATAAGCTACTGAAACTCCATCAAAGAAAATGAAATGGCATGGGCTCACATTAGGACTGTATTTGGCCCTCAGCCTCAACATACTTAAAGATGAAAATCTATTAAACCAAGCAGAGTGATTGGCTGTGCACATCTTCCAATAATTAAAAAAAAAGTTTCACAACCTTTAATTGCAGCTGCTGGTCTAACTTATTTTTTGAAAGTTGGAGACTGAATTTGAGGCTATTTATCATCATTATGCACACTGGGCGAAATCCTACAGTCCTTCCTTAGGCAAAACTCCCCCTGAAGTCAAAGGAACAAAGCAATGAATTGTTCTTTTGTTTGGTCCTAATATTTAACAATGGTGTTTTAAAAGACATTGTGCTAAAGAAATATGTCACCCTGTTCTCTTGCTTAGTTAGAGTGGGTACAGTCTGAGGCCTTGCCTACACTTTTAAAAGTTTTACTGCTTTAACTTTACTTACACAGTTGAAGTGTAGATGTATCCCTCCAGTGTAGATGCAGTTTTACCCGCATAAGAGTGTTCATACCTGCTCATCTTATTCCAATTCAGCAAAGCAAAATAAGCTATAGATGTATAAAGCACCTTAATCTGATATAACTGCATCTACACTAGGGCTTTTACCAGCATAATTATGTCAGGGGAAAAAAAAAATCAAACCCCTTACCAGTAGAACTACATTGTAAAACTTTCTGAGTGTAGTGTAGACTAGGCCTGAGAGACGGACTGCAGGGAATAGCTTCATTGAGATCATGAATGGGTTGCTTATTCCAAGATTCCAATTTTACATTGTTTAAACATTCTCCACTGTAAAATGACAAGTCCTACAATTCATAGTACAGTAGGTGCATGTGTTTGCAGAAATACATTGTTGCAGTGTTATCCTCCTCAATCTTTTGACATAATTCAGCCTCCCTTTTGCCTTGAGGCTCTCAAGATGCTATAAGCTCCTCCCAGCACCTTCTGTACACTGTGGAACAGCTGATCGTGGTGGGTGGGTGGGAGGTGCTGGGGGTGTGGGAGAGGTAGCTTGGCTGCTAAGCACCCACTCATTTTTTCCCCACCTGGAGCACCCACAGAGTCGGCATCTATGGGCACAAGGACAAAATCTCAAAGGATCAGAGAAAATGGATCACCCACCAAAGACACTGGAAGAACAGTCAGAGCAGTAGGAGAATCAAGAGAGCATAGTCTACTCTAAGGGCAAAATTTTCAAAACCATTGACATGACCAGGGATCTTAAGTCATATGTTCCAAAGTGATATAGGCATGAAGAGCCAGATTAACAAAAGTATTTATGTGTCTAAAGACTGGGGCCTGATTTAAAACTTATTTTGACATAGTTATAGCACTCAGTGTGAAAAATCCATGGACCTACCTACTGTCACTCAACACTGACAGAAAAACCATTTCCATCAGTATAGACTGAGTCTATACTGTTGGGTTACAGCAGCATAGCTACAGCGCCATAGCTATGCCGCTGTAGTACCCATGGTGGACACATGACCTCAGATTGGTAGTGGTATTTAAAAAGGTGCCTAAGTGAGTTAGGTTCCTAACCCCCATTGATTTCAGAGATCTGGACTTTGCTCTCCATCCAGACAGCTAAACCTTCATCTAGGTCCTCAACATCTTGAATCTTGACTTCTGCCATCTCCTCCTCCTGTCTTGCCTTGACAAAATACTATCCCTTTAAATCTATTCAAAATACTAATTTCACTGGGGCTACTCATGCACATAAAGGTACACACAGACTTAAATGCTCATACGATTAGCAGTCTAATTCACAACATTCAGGCTGATATTCTTTCAATCTCTGTGACTTGGCAAAGAACTAAATCAAAAGTAACTCCATGGCAGTCAACATGAATTGTGTCATTTTACTCTATCTACAAATATCATTATGACGTACACATACATTCCTCGTTTTATAATTATAAATATTTGTTTAAATTATCATTTGACTCTAGGAATATATTATCCATTGCATCCCGTGAATGAGGAAAAGGATGATCAAAAGCAAACGCTGTGCTTTATTAAAGGCAACTGCTGTTAGCCCTTTATCTGAGTTACACTTCTTCAGACTTCTCCACCCTCATCCTACTGATGATTTTAACAATTCTCACTGACTCAAACACTACCAGTAGGGAAATGAAAATCATCTACCTATCTTAAAAACCTCATCAGATAAGGGGCAAGAGGAGGAAGAGATTAAGGAAATGTAACAGAGATAACTGTGGTTGCCTTTAATTAAATTTAGTTTGCTTTTATCACCCTCTTCATCATTCACAGGCTGAAATGGGTAATATATTCCTAGATTCAAATGATGGTGTCTGAGCCTTCTTTATTTGCTGCTTGGTTGTTGTTGGGTTGTTTGTGGTTTATTTGTTTTTTGTTGGGTTTTTTTTTGTTTTGTTTTTTGCTAAAGATCCAGTTACATGGCATGAGACAAATGTATTCAGTTTTGATTTTATAAAGGTTTTTCAGTTTAGAATGAGGGCCCATGCCAAAACGGGTCATGGCTGCATATAAAACAATCTTTACAAAAGAGCTGGAAAACATGCTGAAAAGGAGAAATATAGCTGGGGATTCACAGGTATTCCACCACCACTTCCCTCTCACCACAGCCTTATTCTCAGCTGTGACAGTGAAAAGAATCATTTTTAACCAACATATGGGCTCAATTTCTGTCAACTCCTCTCCCACTGGTTGGCCTACCTCCCTGGAATACCTGGACAGTAGACACAGCTTGTCCTGCCTATAACCAGTCACGTTTGGCATAGCTTCCACTAGGATCAGTACCCAGTAGGCATTCCAAATAGGAATTATGAAAATGAGTGCAATTAATTTTGCAAACATAAGATCAAGTCTGGAAGTTCTCATTTAGAATTTCTCCCTTTTTTTTTTCCAGCACAACCTCCATCATCTTCAATTAGATTTTTGTCTAAGTAAGGGCTGAGTAAAAACAGGTTCAGATTCTGATGTCAGTTACATAATCGGTTACATCAGAAATTGGACCTGAATAAGGAGTTCAGGATTTGACCAATAGACAAAACACTTTTCCTGCCCCAGACAGTTTAAAAAATGTAAAACCTCTGGAAGGCAATATCATCATCATCTTGTAAGGGTTTCTATCTATCCTAATCTGGTCTCCATTACTGTTTGAGCCCCACACAATCTTTCACCTATTTAGCCTCACAACAGCCCTGTGAGGTAGGGAAGTGCTATATTCTCATTTTAACAGATTTTCTCATGGTCACACAAGAAATCTGCAGCTAAGCAGGGAACAGAACCCAGGCTTCCGGAGTTCCAGGCTAGTACTCTAATCACTGGACCATCCTTCCTTATTCTACTTTTGGGAGAGTCACATTGAAAGAAAAGAGTGGTCAATGTGTCTTTACATACCCAAAGTACCTAGCAGCCTCTGAATGTAGCTATTGTAGTTTGGTTTGTCTTTTTAGAATTTTGTTTTTTTCCTTTCCATGAAAGTTTAGATCCAGAAAGCCATGTCAAAGTTGAAAGAATCTATGAGTTTTCTCCACCCACAGATTTGGATTGCTCTCAGTACGGAGAAGGCAATTTCATGCTAATAATCTTTAAGAAGTTTCAGTTAAATTTCAGGTTTCAGAGTAGCAGCCATGTTAGTCTGTATTCGCAAAAAGAAGTACTTGTGGCACCTTAGAGACTAAAAAATTTATTTGAGCATAAGCTTCAATGAGCTACAGCTCACTTCATCGGATGCATTCAGTGGAAAATACAGTGGGGAGATTTATATACATAAATTGTTTCAGATACATAAACATTGTTTCATGTTCTCTATGTACATAAATCTCCCCACTGTATTTTCCACTGAATGCATCCTATGAAGAGAGCTGTAGCTCACGAAAGCTTATGCTCAAATAAATTTGTTAGTCTCTAAGGTGCCACAAGTACTCCTTTTCTTTGTAGCTAAATTTCACAGACTCAGAGTACCGTGACTGCCTTCCAAAGGATTATTAGTGACCCATGAATGACTGCAATTGTCCCTACACATTCTGATACACTTACTAGCAGCATTGATAGTACCATGGGGCTCTAATAAACTTAAGATAATTCTTTTATTGAGAAAAAGTAAAATGAGACAAGCTTTCAAGAATCACATGCATAAGCTGTTACATAGGACCATGATGTATGATTCTAAAAGGCAATTTTTTGGGTTTAGATTTTCATTCTTTAGCATTGGAGAACTTTGTGTCCTCAATAACTATGGAATTCTTATAGCTCTGGATTTAAACCCATGCAACCTCCCTGAAATCAATGAAATTATATATGGCGCAAGTCAGGGCAGAATGTGGCCCTGGAAGTTTTAAGTAAGGTTATCAGGTAACTTTCTTGCTGGCTTCAAGTTGCAGTGGGGGAGGTTTAGATTGGATATTAGGAAAAACTTTTTCACTAAGAGGGTGGTGAAACACTGGAATGCGTTACCTAGGGAGGTGGTAGAATCTCCTTCCTTAGAGGTTTTTAAGGTCAGGCTTGACAAAGCCCTGGCTGGGATGATTTAACTGGGAATTGGTCCTGCTTCGAGCAGGGGGTTGGACTAGATGACCTTCAGGGGTCCCTTCCAACCCTGATATTCTATGATTCACTTCTTCTCTTATGCACTATGGATTCTCTTTGGACTCCATGCTCTTCTTTTTGAATTAAAATAAAATATTAGTTTTGGTCTTTCATAAATCCTCACATAGTATGATATCTCCCATAGATAACATATACAGTAAAATCTGTAAATGTGTTCAGATTTATAGAGACCAGGTGGGTGAAGTAATATCTTTTATTGGACCAATTTCACACAGGACCAAATACTTCTGCATTCAGTTACTTCCATGGGTCTCCCTGAAGCCATATAAAGGAACATTTTATTTTGCTCCGGGTCTTCCATGAACAAGGCCTTTATTATCATGATTATGTTGGAAACACCTGATTTATTTGCCCAGCCCTTCCAGAAGGAGCTCACATCTGTAGTGTGAAGCAGGTTCAGTCTTGAACACCAGTGATTCTATTGCAGAAATACACACATATCATCACTTGGATTGCTTTTGATCCAGTCATCATGTAAGTCAGCCAGAACGTAGGAAGATTATTTTAACTCAAAAATTCAATTCACATTTTATCAGAAACATCCTACTTCATCTCAGGACAATGTCTAGATTAATTCCTACATCAGCAAAGAGAGAGAAAAAGCACAGATCAGCATTTTGTGATTATGCAGCAAGAGTACAGCTCATCAGTACAGTTATAATAAACAGGTTTCAGAGTAGCAGCCGTGTTAGTCTGTATTCGCAAAAAGAAAAGGAGTACTTGTGGCACCTTAGAGCCTAACCAATTTATTTGAGCATAAGCTTTCCTGAGCTACAGCTCACTTCATCGGATACTCCTTTTCTTTTTGCTAATATGCATCAGTTTCTTCATTTGCTTCAGTCTGCTTTTCCCTAAACAGGAGTACACTTGCTTTCCTGAGCGCTTCATTCTGATGCCACTGCTGCTGGCTTGATTTAAGAACACTGAAGTCCTTTGGGGGGCAAGGTCCTTTTGTTGTCATACGCCCCTTCGGAATTCTTTGTTCGCAGTGACCAAGAAGGCAAGGTCAGTGTGAGCCTGGTGGAAAACACGTCTCTCTGCAGTATTGCTGTTCCCCCGAAGAAACCTCTTTAGTTTTAAATCATTATGACATGAAAAAAAGTGTGAGGTTTTCAACTAGACATTTATGACGGAGCTCGCCCTTGACTGCTGCACGAGTGCACACCAGTACAGAGATTTTGGTTTGCCCCTTGGCTTTTAAACAATCCAGCTCAGCTCAGACATTTTGAGTTAAACCAATGCGAATATACAGTAGGTCCTGTCGGCGGCCACACGGTTTCCCCTGCTCTGAAAAGCATCTGGTGCCCTCATCTACACAACTTTTCCTAACAGGTGGCTGTTCCGCCCTTGGGAAAAAAAAGTCTCTTTTCCGTGCCCTGCAGTGAGAAGCCCGTGCAAGTCCGCACCCAAAGAGCCGCACGCACCTTGCGGAGAACTCCTAACACGCACAACACGCGGAGTCCCGTCCCTCCCGCAGCGGCGCCGCCAGCTACCCAGACCCCAACCAGTGCTGCTGCCCGGGCGCGCCCCAGCTGCATTAGCAACCGCGGGCTTCGGCCGGGCCGAGGCAGCGGCCAACACACCCCTGAAACCGAGCGCCCAGGACGGAAGGAGGACGGGAGGGAGGGGACACGCTGCAGCGCCGCTAACCCGCTCCCACCTGCAGGGCTCGCCTGTGAAACACACACCCCGGCCCGCGCCCAGCCCGCAGCTCCACACAGCTCAGCCCGGGAGTTTGAAACCTGCCCGGTCGCCCCGGACAGATGCCAGGGTCCCCCGCCCGCCCCAGGGACCACCCCCCCCAGGCGGCGGAGAGCGGCTCCCGGCCGGGGCTGGGCGCAGCCAGCAGCGGGCCAGGGCTCGGCAGCCCGGCGGCGCCCTTGGCTCCTTTCTTCCCGCTGGTCCAGGAGCCTGCCCGGGGAGGGGCAGGGGGCCCCGCGCCGCGCTCCAGCGGGAAAGTTTTCGTGCGGAGGGGAAGGGGGAAGTTCCCGGGGCCGAGGGAATGAGGGGGGGGGGGAAGCACTTACAGCCTCCTGTCCTGCGGCTGCAGCTGCCAGTGCATGGCCAGGGAGAAGCCGAACAGGCTGCCCGGCTCCCCTTTCCGCAGGATCACATTGTCGGTGTCCAGGTTGAAGGCGGAGGCGAGGCAGGGGAAGAGGGACAGGTAGAGGAGCGTCTTCCCGAGGGCCATCTGCTCTCACGGCTCCGGCCGGGGACCGAGGGGGGAGCGGAGACCTGCTCCTGCGCTGCGCCCTTCACCAGACTGCGACTGGCGCTCCCCTCGCTGCCACACGCTGAATGAGGCCGTTGTTCTCCTGAGACTCCCAGGCTTTGCACTAAGTGACGAAGAGAGGCGAGCCACGCCTCCCCAGCCACGCCGGGCCCCGGCCCTGCAGCCCTCAGCCTCTCCTAGCCCTGCCCTGCCTTTCTGGCCCTGCCAATCCCCCAGCCCCCGAACAGCACCACGAGGCTCTTCCAGCCCGGTTACTACTATAAGTAACCTCTGCAACCGTCCAGGATTTAGAGCCTATCCCAGCCAATGCTTATCTGTATTGGGGCTTTTAGTCCCTGTTGCAAAGCACACACACACCCCCAAACTCTACATATACCGAAGTCTTCTCTAAACTGTCTTCAGGGCACTGTAGCCTCAAACCTCCATAATAGCTGAAGAGATCTGAGATTACCTTACTCCTAATCTATCATTGTTAACAAACAGTCTGTCATTTTATCTCATGCAAATCACATTGCAAAACAGCTGCAGGGATGTTTTGTAAAGTACATACCATCCTGGAAGGGTGAAGAGTGTCAGCGGTGATTCTTACTTTGTTTGCGGTTGACTTTTGTTACTGCATCCTGCATTCATTTTCTTTTCCTAACGTACAGTTTTTAAAAACCCTACAAAAATCAGTAACGGCATAGGACAGTAGTATGTATTCTTGTCCGTTAGTATGTATTTTCTGAAAAGCAGGGGCAGGCCAAGTTTTAGCTACAAAGACCAAACAGCCCTGAATCAGGAGTGATGATGCCTGTGCTTCCATAGCATGGGTTTTTCTAGGTCTTTCATCAAAATGCAAGTATCCTTGTGACCCAAATGTTCTTACAACACGATGATGGCTTGTGATTAGAATCTACTGGATCTGAAGCTGACATGTTCAGTTTAGTCAAGTCAGTTCTGTACATGACTGGTTTGAATTGGCTTGTATTTTTTCTCCTAAACCTTTTGCCAAACCCCTATGACAACACTGCTGTGGTGGAATTATTTTGGGTGGTAGTGTATGAGCAATTGAGTCTGCTTGAAATGCCATTCAGGCAGATTTTTAAAAATATATTTCACCAAGGTCCTCATAATATAGTTACATATTTTCTTATGGTCATTGATACTATAAATATTTTTTTAAAGAGAAAAGAACCATCTGCTGCTCTTATGAAGCCCCCCCCCCCTCCAAAAATGTGCTTCTGTAGCCTGGAAACCAAAACACATACTTTGGCGGGAAAGGGGGTATTTAAACACTCTTATACTGGATCCAGAAAATAGTTTGGACAATGCTGATATGTTACATTTATTGGACCCCTCTTGCCAATGCTGTCTAGGCATTTTTTACTTGTTTACTATTAGCCATATCAATGGTGAGATGAAAAACAATTTCACATTTTCTTATTACCAGAACTAACTAATAATGAACATTCAAAAATGTAGTTACATGAAAACCTCTCCCAGTACCAACAAATATCGATTGTTTATAAGGTGGAGCAGAGATGCACTAAAAACTTTTAGAATTACATTGGGATAGTCTCAAACAGGTGAGACATGGTGGAGGAGGTAATATTTTTTATTAGACCAACTTCTGGATGCGAGAGACAAGCTTTCAAGCTACAGGTGGTCTATTATACAAATTTCATTTTATTTGCTTTAATATGTCCTACGGAGGGGGGGCGGGGAGGGGGAGAAGCAAGTTTGAAAATGTCAGTTTCCTTCTTTGTCCAAGTGGCCCATGATATTGCAGAGATTAGCCCATCTGCAGAAAAATGTTATGGGACATCTAGCAGCCAACACAAACTTCAGTACTTCTTATTTGGTCCTGTCCCAGTATAAAGGAGGATGAAAATTTGGTATGATAGCCAATTAACTTTGACCGCTATAATAATGCATAATAATGTATATAATAATGCAATGTTTCTGAAAGAAACAATAGCCATGGCTACTGTCTCAGTCAGCTCAAAGCCATGTGTCCTTTCTCTAACACATGCTCTGCCATAGCAGAATTTTCAGCTGCCTGTTTATTAATGGCATGTTGGTATTCTGCCAAATGGGCTGCAAGACATTGGCCTGCTGTGCCTACTTATTGAGGAAGCATCAGTGCCAGAAATACTCTCCTCCTCAATGTAACAATTGTTTATTTAATTATAAGAACTAATTTTTCATTTTTAGAAATGAAAGTGGAGAGCTGAAGCCAGATAAGACATTTTAGTCTATGTTCTGGAAAAACTCTAAAGAGTGATGCCTTGCATTGTTGACCCTTTATCTTTCAGATGAACAAAAACACCTTACCTTTATTTGGCATAAAAAGTAGTGTATCATTTACTGGTATACGTGGGCACACAGCTGTGTATCTTTCATGCTGCACATTTAAAATTCTTGAAAAGCAAAAATATGTAGACATATCACCTTTTCGTCCTTAAATTAAATTCAGTGTCCTTATTTATTGTATTTAATTTCAGATGGAAAATTGACCCAGGCCTACAGTACTAAAACTAGTTATAAGGTTCTCTAAATCCTTAATTGAATCAAACTTTGTGGGTTCAGAATTATACATGGAATCAACCGTTTTGAATGATTTCTTTAATGCAATGGCTTTACAATTTTTAGAATTGCTGGCTTTCCCAGACTTAGTTCAGTACAGGTGAGGCCTCTGAGCAGCTATAGCAATCAGCTGAATAGACTATTACTCTTTTGTGCACTAACACATTTTTGCTAGAATTTCCACTACTGCTATCTTCAGTTCTGTTCCACCCATGTTAGCACTAGTGAGCAGCAGAGTAAACAAGATGCCTGCAGCTGTTGGCATTTTAAGCAAAATGTTGTGCTCTGAGCAGATTAGATGTCATGGTGATTAAAATGCCAGTGTCTCCCTGGAGGCCTGTCTACACTAGCACTCCCACTAGTACAGCTCCACCAATTGAGTTGAATGTGTGCTAGCAAAGGAGGGGTATTTTTGCAAAAAGAAAATATTTTTTTACAATCCTAATGTAGATACCCTGGCCCAGATCTACACTGGGATTTAGGCATTGCTACCACAGGAACACACTGAAATCCACAAAGCCTGAGTTAGGTGCATAGGCTCCCTCTAAATGAAGGAGAAGAAATAGGCACCTTACAATGAGATCTACAGAAGACAACATGTTAGGTAAGGAGCTGCCTAAAACAGCCAATGAGAGATGCTGACAAGAGGGATGTGTCGTAGACCCTGCTCCTCTCTCAGAGATAAGTGCCTAAATCCAGGCTGCAAGGAGGCATTTACCACTGCATAGTGAGCCACAAACAGGAACCCACCACTCGGAGTCAGGCAGATTAGGCGCTTAAGTAGCTTCTTGTGGGAATGAGTTAGGTGCTTTTCTCTCTCCATGCAAAACTGGGTAGAGGAGGAAGGTGCCAGTGCCCAGTTTGTAACTTTTAATTCAGTGGTTAAAGCACTCATCTGGAACGCAGAGAACCCAGGTTCAATTCCCCTGTCTGCCACAGTGGGAAAAAGGGTGTTAACAGGAATCTCCCCATACCTCTCAGGAGAGTGCTCTCACCCCCGAGGAGCTACTGGATATTCTGATGTGGGGGTGTCTGTTTGAGCTGTTCCACTGTGGATAAATAACAAGAGTGATTGGGGCAGGGGTACTGTACCCTGGATCTCCTACCTCCCAGATGAATGACCTAAGCACTGGATTTCAAAGTCTCTCTCTTTCTCATTCCCACCCTACCATGACTGTTCCACTGAGACTTCAGTGAGAACAGGCATCCAAACACCTAGAGTGAGGCAGCATAGCACCTGTGCAGAGGCAGAAACTAGGCACCCAGGAAACTTTTACTCTGAAAACTTAGGCACCAAGTGAGTTTAGGTGCCTAGTGGATTTAGCAGGAATTTTGTGGATCTGGGCCTCTGTCCCACCGGTGGGTGTGGAGAGAGATTCAAGCAGGGTATTGGACTATGAGAACCCAGAGAAAGAGGTGCAGTCTCTCCGTAAATGATGTGGCAATAAGAAATGTGTAATTAATGTAAAGCTTACTGCAAAAACATATATTTTTTAAAAGGGGCAGAATAGACTTGGTGGGGGGTGGAGAGTCCAAACATCCTGAAGTTTGCCTACTGCAGCTAAATGTACAAGGGCTGTCTTGCCTCAAATGAGAAGTGCTGCTCCATTTTGGAATTATTTTGTCCCATAATACGTGGGCCATGGCTGACTAGTTTTACATTTGATCCCTGTTTGTTTGTTCGTTTGTTTGTTTGTTGGTGAAGGAATAAAATCCCAATTCAACACATTTATGAAATGAACTTGTTAAATATTTCCAATTTTTCTTTCAATTTATCACCAACACAACTACTTATCTTGTTCATCAAAATTTAATATGCACACATAGGCCCAGAACCAGCCCCTCTACTCCCTGTGTAGCTGGGAACAGGGAGAGGGAGCTGGTTGAAAAGGTGTCTGGAGCTCCCTGATCCTTGAAATAGTAGGCATGGGGCTATTCCCAAGGAAAAACTTCAAGCTGCCTCAGGCTGCTCTAAGTTGCAAGATGCATAGATAGCAGTGACTCCCAAAAGTCCTTTCTTGCAGCTAGAGATCACTGCAGCACAAGAGTACGCTGGCCACACTTCCTTTTCGTTGGCCATGCCTCCTATGCCTGGTACTGCAAGTAGGGTTGGCTTAAAGCCAGTTATGCTAGCTCTATCCCACTGGAGGATTCCTCTAGGCAATGGGGACCTCCAGATGCAAAGTAGTCTTAGTGGGGATGATGATTTGGCCGCTTAGTGTTCATGTGAACGTAGAATGACTTTTACCATAATAATTTAATACATTACTACAAATATTCTTATATAAAACAACTCAGGAATAACTACAGGGCCCTGTCATTTCCAACTGAAGTCAAGAGAAAGAATCCCATCCCAAGAATCCCTTCAAAGAAAGCTGGATTAGGCTCATAGCAGACAAGGCTCAACTGCAAAGTTGACTTTTGCTAGAAACAGTCTGTGAGGGAGGGTGAGCAAAGGTAGCCTTTAACTACCTTCACTTTCACTGGAGGCTGGGGCTGACTGCCCCCGGCATAGTTTGGAATAGCCCCAGGCCTGGACTATGAATGGTGGCCAGCATTTGCACACAGGCCACGTTTCAGTAAACAAAAGCTAAACAATACTGAAGAATTAAGATATTTGCTATTTTAATCTCCTTACAAGACAAAAAACGACTTGAGGTGTTCATCATGAGTAAAATTAGTGGCCAGGTAGTCTGAGAATATACATTAGAGCAGATTCTGCTGTGCGTGAGACTTACCAGAAATCCATGAGCACCAGCAGGAGCTCAGTGCTGGAGTTGTCCAACCTTGTTGTAAGCTGTTCAGAGGCAGGGCCTAGAGATCATCAAGAAGTAGTGGAATCATGGATATAAAAAACAAGCAAAAAATCCTTAAAAGAATAACCTCTAGGCCTTTTTCAGATATCCAAAAAACAAAACAAAAAAGCCCCACAACAAAGAGCGCAACTCTATTTCTTCCCATTTCCTCATAAAGGATTGATGTAAAATGTAAAGACTTAATGATGATTGCATTTTATGACCTTTCTGAAGATAGCATTGGGAACATTTCAGTACTTAAGTTGAAGCAATAAAACTTATGCTATCCTTGTTCTCTTCCTTCTCACTGAAGGGATGGGAAGTGCGAAAAAGACTAAGGGGATGCAGTTCCTCTGAGGTGGAACAGCTAAGGGAGCGAATCAGCACATACTGATGTTGGTAAATGGAGCCTCGAACTTTTTGCTCCAGACAAAGTTTACTTTCTCTGTGAAATCAAAACACCTTCTTTGTTGCTATTGGTTGCAGGAATGCTAAGTGCTCTGTCAGAGGAGAGTTTGGAAGACCTCATCTTTCTGAGTTTGTAACTATAGCCTAAGGGTTAAATTCAGCCCTGCTATAAGGTAGTGCAACTCTACTGACTTCAGTGACCTTACAGCTAATTACAGAGGGCTGAATTTGGCCTTAGGTGTTCAAGTTCTTTCAAACTGAGAACATGTGGAGCTTCAAGATGTTCAATTAATATTTAGGTTCCATTTTTGAAACATGGTTTTATCAGCTTCTGTTCACTTTGTCTTTAGTATGCCTTGTGGCAACAGATATGACTTTGATACCTTTTAATGTAGTGGACATTAGCTATTGGATTGTGGTAAATAAAATAAATAAATAAATAAATATCTCCTGCATACTTTCTGTCACTATGCTCTAGTTTCATTTATTTATTTATTTAAAACAATGGAGACTTGGCTTGTATATTTTTGGGGAGTGGAAGTAGGTGGCTTTTTTTAAAACTCTTGGGTTTTCACTTTAACAGATTATTTTGTATTTTCTCCTCTTCCTGCTCCCATTGCTTAGTTGGCAGCAAGCACCTCAGCGTTAATCAAAGAATATGGAGGAGGTAGGCACAGTTAACCAACAACCATATATGGGATTTGTGCATCTACTACACACCTCTTTCACATTTACCCACAAATGTGTAAGAATAATGGCTGTGTCTCTTTTGTCCCATTCCAATATTAAAAACAAAACAATGCTCCCCTGTATATTATTCTGTAATACACCAATTGCATTAGAGCCCTCATGAAGTACTTTCTACATTCTCAGGAGATTCACAGTTATCATGGGAATGGAGGGAGGGATCTTGCGTTATCTGGGTTTCCCAGTACCACAGTGTACCCTAGAACATAAGCTCCAGGAAGTGGCAGAACAATGGGCAGGCCCACTGAGTCCTTTTGCAGCAGAGTGGGAGAACAGGGTGCCTGGTTGCTCCCTGAGGAGGAATGAAGCAGACTGCTCCTGGTATGCCCTGAAGAACTAAATTGGATACAGAAAGAGAGCATACTATTGGGGCTCCACCCAAGAACACAACACAACAGATAGCAGCAGTATGGAGCCCACTGGAGGAGGAAAGCTTGCATGGAACGTCAGGGCCAAGGGCCTGGTGGGACCAATACAAGAGTCTGATAAATCTGATTAGTTTGGGATAATGATCTGAACTTTGGTATTTTTTTCTAAATTGAATCTTTTGATATTCAATCTGACTAATTATATGTTAGAACTTCGATACTTCAGGCATGCACCAGACAAACCACATTAGTAATTGATTCAGCTGGCACTGTGTTTAAAAGAAGTTTAAGCTGGGCTTTCAGTCTCATTTCCCTGCCCAGTGTACACAAGACCAGGAGAGGCAGCTGAGCTCTACAAGGGCTGGTCTGAAAAACTAGTATTTAATCTTAGGAGTCTCCAAGCTGCTAAAGGTTGTAGTATTTCAGACAGAATAAGAAGAAAACAAATGAAGCTTTTCCTTTTAAATGGACATTATGATTTTCTGGAGAGTAAATCAGTCAAGTAGACACCAGATGCTACACAGTTGTCATTTCTACCTCCTTCAGATGCCTATTTATAATGTATATTACTTCTGAACAATGTCTAGTAATAGGTTTGTCTTCGTTGGATAGACTAGTATGTCCAGGTGTCTGATTTTGAACCGGAACACCTGGTCGAAAGGGACCCTGGTGGCTCCGGTCAGCACCTCCAACCTGGCCATTAAAAGTCCACTCGGCACCGGTGCAGTGCTAAGGCAGGCTTCCTGCCTGCACTGCCTCCATGCAGCATCCTGGAAGCGGCCAGCAGGTCTGGCTTCTAGGCCGCTGGGACTGGCAGCCCCCACACACACAGTCACCATCCAGCCGAATCGCTGCCTCTGGCTTTTAGCCACAGCCAGGCCGCTACTTCTGGTGCCGAAGAATGAAGGGTGGGCACCACAGCCAAAAGGAACTCAAAGGGAGGCAGCCAGCGCTGCACAGCACCCCCTGCGGCAGGTCCACCCCAGTAGCGAGGATCCCACAGGGACCCAGCACCGCAGGCCTCAGTGACACTGCCCATGTGCAGCACTGGGCATGGGGTGGGGGAGAGGGGGCAAAGCGTTTGTGCCCCCCCATCTGGAGATTTACCGGCCTGAGCCTTGCTGCACTGGAGGCTGGTGCCAGACTCCCCTCAGGCCAGGCACAGGGATCCCTGCTCTGACTGAGCCTCTCCTTGCAGCCAGCTGGAGCACACCACAGCACCAGGGCAGCACTCAGCATTTGGATCAGCAGACTGCAAGTCAGGACTCAGAGCCGGTGCTAGCACGTTGGGGGCCCTAAACAGAATATTTTGGCCCCCCTCCCATAATACTAAACCAGGCAAATAAAAAGCAAATGGGGGTCACTTGGGCTACCTCAGCAGCTGATCTGGCGTAGGTACTTCACACAAGAATGGGGTTTGCAGTTGGAGACTCTGAGCAGAAGAAGCCTCCCTGACCCCCCATATGCCTAGGAGCCGGACATGCTGACCGCTTCCAGGGCACCACATGGAGCCAGGGCAGGCAGGGAGCCTGACTTAGCCCCACAGCGCCACCAACTGGAGCCGCTTGAGGTAAGCGCTGCCCAGCCAGAGCCCACACCCCCTGCACGAGCCCTGAGCTCCATCCTGGAGCCTGCACCCCTTCCTGTACTCCAACCCCCTACCCCAGCCCTGAGCCCTCCCCACTCCAAACCCCTCAACTTCAGGCCAGAGCCCACTCCTGCACCCCAAACCCCTCATCCCCAACCTCACCCCAGAGCCCACACCCCCAGCTGGAGCCCTCGCTCCCTCCCGCAACCCAACCCCCTGCCCCAGCCTGGAGCACCCTCCTGCACCCTGAATCCCTCATCTCCTGCTCCACCCCAAAGCCCACACTCCCAGCCAGAGCCCCCTACCGCACCTCAACACCCTGCAAAGCGAGTGAGGGTGGGGGAGAGCAAGCCATTGCAGGAGAGGGAATGGAGTGAGTGGGGAGGTAATGCCTTGGAGAAGAGGCGGGGCAGAGGGTGGGGCTAGGGTGTTTGGTTTTGTGCTATTAGAAAGTTGGCAACCCTATGAATAGCCCTACATTGCAGATAGGATCTGCAGTTTAAACTAGGTGGCCAAAGCTTGAAATCTTTTCACTGATTGTACTCAACCTCCCTAACGGAGGCAAAATTCCCACTAAAATCAGCTAAGAGTTTTAGCTGAGCAAAGACTGCAAAAAAACACTAAGGCCCTAAGTAAGGCCCTCTGGATTCAACCCATTGTTTATTCACAGAAATCAGATAGTAGGACATCTAACCACTTTGTAAGTGTAAATAGCAGTGTTGAATATACAAAACATTACATGTGTAAATTAGGTACCTGGGTGCTCTTATAGGAGCTGAATTGAGGTCCCTTTGAAAATTTCACTCATTGTGTGACTCAGAGTAACCAAGAAAAACAGATCTGGAACAGTGGGAGTGTGGAGGACAAGAACTGTTAATTGCACACTGTATAAACCTGTAAGAAAGTTTTTCAGTGGACATTCCTGGATCAGATAGTATGGCTATGCAACAAGGTATTTTTTCTACAGCAAACAACCATCATAAATGGGACCCTTGAATACAAAATAAATGTACATTGCAAAATCATTACATTGTTTGACAATGATTACAAGTTTTCATGGAGTATCATCAAATTTGTATTTTAATGATTCAAACCTTCATTAAAAACTACATTTTTTAACCTAGCGATATTTTGAACATACAGGTAATCACTTAGAGTCACTTCAGGGTCTATGTTAGTTTACACACAAGAAGACATCCCATCTGGTAGAGGTCCCCCGTGGTGGAATGTCTGCAAAGAGGCCATAAACTCTTTCACACTAGCAAGGCCAACAAGATCCCTATTGCCCAGAAGGTATGCAGCTCTAGCCAGAGAGCTGCATGGCTGAGGAATAGGATGATTCAGCACTCTCCCTCCTCTCCCAGTGACTCATGCCAGTGGAACCTCAACAGAAATTAAAGCAGCCCAGCCTACCTAATAGAGAGCAGCCGTAGAAACATTGTCTACCTTCACCTGGGTGAATCTTCACCAATGAGCATTGATCAGGTGTAAATTACCTCCCTGCACCAGCTATGTCAGTGTTCATAACCAAGCCCCACTGTATATATTTAAGAATTAACTGGCATATAGCCATTAGTACATGTGTAATATTTATCTCTTAATAAATGCATTTGTTTTATTTATATTTTTTATAAGAACTGTGTTTATATAGCAGCATAAAAGTATTCCACAACTTAGGGGTTGTGTACACATAAACTCGCTTTGATTTAGTCAAAGTGGTGCAAAGTCCTGTGTGGAGAGTCTTATTTTGTTTCAAGCATGGCTTAGGTTAAACCTGTTCCTAATCAACTAAAATAAACCTGATTTAAATCAAAATAAGGGTGCACACACAACTTTTTGCAATGATTTAACTAAACTGGTTTAATATTACATCATTAGATAAACTCAGCTGAAAGTACAAGGTACAATTCAGTGAAGGCAAGCTCTTAGTTAGAGGCATATTCTTTGACCCATTGTTTTCAAAACTGAGACATCACAAAGTCAGACATCAGAAACAAAGAAGTGACTGGGTTTAGTGCTTCTGAAATTGTGGATGTTCACGGAACTCCAACCATGCAATACATTCCTGTTGATAAATGTGGGGTTAGGGTTCTCTCAATAAATGTGTTTAGTTGTCTCTCAGTGAACTCTCTACTTTGAAAATATTAAAATACATAATATAAGTCTATACAACATTTATGAAAACAATAACATAGTGTCATACCTAAAGATATATACTTGATTTCATTTTTATTATATGACACATTAATACAAAATGAAGTTATTATAATGTCCCTTTTGGGGAAGATATGAAAATCTACTGTAATTAAACCTAGGTTTCTGTTTATGACTCTGAACCTGCTAAGACTTACTCATGCTGTTAGTTGTTCCATTGATTTCAATGGGACTGCTCACAGTGCATAAAATTAAGCACATCAATAAGTCTTTTAGGATCAGGGCATAAGTTTAGCTCCGGAGGCTTCAGGAAATAAACTTATATGGTATAGCAACATTAGCTTCTTTTGCCTGTTCACTTCATATACCTATTTTACAGCCTAAAATAATCCACTGTCACCTTCCTGTTCTCATTTATTCCAAGGAATTTTTAAAATGTTACAACATTTTGCTAGCCAAGGAGGAATGTTAAAGTGCATTAATTCTTATATAACCTCTAAACATTTACAACCAGCAAAAGGGAAAGGTCACTGGAAACTCTAAGAAAGTATGGACACACGAAAAATCCATTTATGAGGATACTGTTCCCCTGCAGTTCCAGTTTCATTCTATGAAAAGAGTCATTGCATTATGCTGCCATGAGCAGACAAGCTTAGTGAGTGAACTGTAAATCTAATCAGTTTGGCAAAAAGGTTTTCATGGAGCAGTGTAAACAATAGGAATAGTTGTGTTGGCTTCACTGATTTCAAGTGATTCACTGTTGTCCAGAACAGCTGAAGATGTAAAAACCCAGACAATTAATTACTGAAGTGAAGTTCTGACAAAAAAAGAAAACAAGTATGCAGTGAAGAGATTTCAAATGCTACCATTATTTTACAGGATTTAAGATGTTACTTATTATTATTAAATTTTCCTACAGTTTTTCCATATTTCTGTAGTTTTAGTAGCAAATTCTAGACCCAGTGAAGGCAATGGCAAAATTCCTATGGATTTCCATGGGATCAGGATCTGACCTTCAGAGTTTTGGAAACTATTCTGATAATGATATTCACTGGTAAAAACAAACAAACCACAAACATCTTTCCTATATAGTGTGGAGTCCTGAAGTAATGATCATTTTCAGAGGAAGATTTGCTCAGACAGTAACTCCAGGCTGGCCCTTGTAGGAGAGATTATTGTTCTTTGTGCTTTAATAATCCGTTCTGGAATATTCCTAGGGTGTCCACATTTACAACGGCACATGTTTATTTTATAAAGGTGTATTTCCGTTTGATAAGACGAAAACACTTTGGAAACTTTTGAAGTTCAAATATAAATATGTAAGTAGTCACTTCTTTTTACCACTTAAGTCACTTGTACAGTTTCTAAAAGTAAAATTAAATAACTTCTGTGACTCCAAGAGAAAGATACCAATTTCCCATTGGTCACTGGCATCCTGTAGTAGTATCATTTTATTCATTTAAAATATTTTGTTATCCTCTGGAGACTTGAATTTAAATTCTGGCCTATTTGTAAGTGGAAGTGAGTTTGGTTGCTTGTCTCAGGCCTGGTCTACACTGTGGGGGGGGGGGGTGTCGATCTAAATTATGCAACTTCAACTACATGAATAACATAGCTGAAGTTGACGTCCTTAGATTGACTTACCGTGGTGTCTTCACCACGGTGGGTTGACTGCTGCTGCTCTCCTGTCGACTCTGCCTGCACCTCTCGCGGTGGCGGAGTACAGGAGTCGATGGGAGAGCGCTCGGGGATTGATTTATTGCATCTAGACTAGACACGATAAATCAACCCCCGCTGGATCGATCGCTGCCCGCTGATCCGGTGGGTAGTGTAGACATACCCTAAGCCTAGCCCATTTGTCCTCACTGCAAAATCACTTCAGTATTTGGCATGAATTTAAGTGGTGGTGTGGGGTAAGAGAAGAGGAGGCAGTAGATGTCATGTTTGAAACAAGCTGATGTGAAAACATTCATCACTCAAATATTTATGACTTCAGAATAATGTAAAAACTGGATTCACCAGCATCTTTTGTCACAGTTAAAATTGTGACCCAGCTCAGTTGTCATTATCAGTGTTCTCTGGAAGTTACAGGCTATGGAGAAATTGGACCTACACTTACATTCCGAACTCAGGCAAAATCCCTATTTCTGTTAATGGGAATTTTGCTTGAATAAGAAATGTCCCATCTCCTACTGACTTCAAAAAGAGTGAAGTTTCACCTGGCAAGTCAGGGTCTAATTTATGCAATCTGATAGTACAAGTGATACACAGACAAATATGGCCCTGCATAATTCATGTTTGCTCTTTGCAACAAAGGCATATCTCCTCTATTTGGTGTGGATCAGTTCTTTACGTTAACAAAACAAAAGTGTAGCAATTTTTTAAAAGTAATAATACTTTCCGTTGATAGTACCTTTCATCCTATCACAAAGTACTTCCCAACAAAAATGAATCACCTCTTATTACACATCTGGAAGTTAATAATATTTCCCTATCTCCATTTTACATTTGAGAAAACTGAGGTATAATGAAGTCAAGTGGCTTCCCCAATATTGCAAGTGAAATCTATAGTGGGGCCTGGAATAGGACCAAGTCTCCTGACTGCCAATTTGCCTTGTTATCAGTATTCTTTTGAAAACAAACTTTGGCTATTCTTAATAATTCATAATGACACTATCAGAAAATATTCTTTCAATAGAATTTTAGTTTGGAAAAATAATACTTATTTCAATGAGTAGCATGCCACACTAAGTATCCTGAAGATATTAATAGCTGTAATACTTTAACTTCAAAGACACCCTGATTCAGAAAAAGAATGGAGTGTCAAGTTTCTGAGAATTATTGGGCAATCATGAACCATTATATTTCAGTTTTCTGCTTTATTTTGGTTAGATCTAAGATTATATCTAATTGGATTTATCATTTTTAAAATGTTTATTTTATTTTATTTTAGTCAACAGCAGACCACTGAGTATCTTGCTGCAGGCAAGTTTCAACCAAGCTGCACTATGACTTTTTATATGATTAATGAAATCAGGGCTAGATCGTACACCCACCCTACATCTTCCAGAGACAGATCTCAATCCTTCCACAAGGGAATAGAAGGATGGTGTCAATGGCCTCCACAGTACTATTCCCCCGCCCCCACCCCAGGGGTCAGGATCCATGGGGAGGGAGGGGACAGGGCCTGGGTGTACCAGACCAGGGCTCAGAGATGTGCATCATCCCCCTGACATTAGAAAAGAAAGGGGTTGGCATTCATATTGATTTATTTTTGTTTAAGTGATAAAGCTAATTAGTAAGGTTAATGTTTGCAATCAAGCATGCTTATGCTATCAAGTTAGTGAAATACACCTGTGTTAAAAAGGCAGTAAATAAAAGGAATTGAAAAAAAATAGCGTGTTTATAAGAACATAGCCGCAGCATGGAATATTCAACAATGTAACTGTTTGATTAATAATGCACAGAATGAGCTCAGCCATACATACCAAGGTCCCACCATTGTTGTTAAAACAAGGAGAACAGACACAGAAGATTTATACAGTTGTTCCAGCCTGCTAGAGAACAACAGTTCTCAATGTGACTTTGCATAGTAAAATGGACTATTAAAACAAGTTTAAAGAGCATGAAAGAAAATGAAGGGACTTTGTACAAACTACAGGAACTTTAAAGTGGAAATTTCAGCAGCTAGGAGAGTGTTGATGGAGAAATTGCAACCTAAGAAAGCATAACTACATGAAAGCATAACTTCCAAGGGACGCACCACAAATGAGCCCATGGAAAGAGACTTACGGGGTAAGTTGCTGACCAGAGCAAACCAACCCATGACCAAATCCCAAGATGGTTGTACCAACAGTTATGACCTAATTTGTCATACAGAAGCTGGTGAAAAGATATGTTGCACAGAGACTCGAAAATTCCAACCCCAGTTTCAAGAACTCAAAAGCTGATGTCTCATTCCCGGATTGGATGGTCAGAAAGGACAACTCTTATTTTGGCTGAACATTTAGAATCTTTAGAAGAAGTATCAGCCACCTTCTGACTGGTCCACATCAGCTCTTCCCTCCAAGAGAAGGAATCAAATTGGACCATCCAGCGGAAACAGGATAAAATGGCCTGTCTCCTTCAGCACATCACTGCCCAAAAGCTGAAGACACCTGGAAGGGTAAAGACTGAGGTCGTCCTGGGCCAGCCAGCAAGCAGCCCTCCAGGTAACATGAAGAACCCATGCTTATTTTTCCCCCTACTGTTACTCACACCTTCTTGTCAACTGTTGGAAATGGGCCATCCCGATTATCACGACAAAAGGTTTTTTTTCTCCTGCTGACAATATCTCACCTTAACTGATCACTCTCGTTACAGTGGGTAAGGCAACACCCATTTTTTCACATTCTCTTCCTACTGTATTTTCCACTGCATGCATCCGATGAAGTGGGTTTTAGCCCACGAAAGCTTATGCTCAAATAAATTTGTTAGTCTCTAAGGTGCCACAAGTACTCCTCATTCATTTTGCTATCTCAAATAGGCACCTTTTTCTGTCTCTTTCTATTTTCCTGCAATTTGGGTTGCTTGCTAGTGGCAAAGACCATAGTTGTGTTCATCCTTTGCTCAATCTGTTTTTGCAGTGTCAACTCCTGCTGTCACTGATAACTGAACTGAAAGCTGCAGGCTGAGAAAAGATCTGGTGATAAGTAACACACAGACTTTCTTTTGGGTGATGACCCAAATCAGTTAATTTACCCCTTCCTGAAACTGAGTAATTAATTAGTAAGGAAGAGTACAGCTTGTGTATGTGTTTTAAAGATTGTCACAGAGTTACAATGTGTGTCTTTGTTTTGCAAGGGCTTCCAATAAAGATTGTTGTAAAATAGCTTTCAAACTGAACAAGTAACTGAAGAAGAATTCTGTATAAACTCCAAAGCTTGTCTCTCTCACCAACAGAAGCTGGTCCAATAAAAGATATTACCTCACCTACCTTGTCTCTCAAGTTACCATTGTTAACTAAGATTGTAGAATGCTGTACATGTGTCTATTGTAGCTAATTATTTAATGCTGCCTTTCAAGTTCTAGGTGTATACTGACATAAAATGAGACCAACTGTGCAAGCTTTTTAAATTGCAGTCTATACAGTCTGTCAAAAATGCAGGAGTTTATTTCAAGTAGTTAGAAGTATTAATCAGATCCTGGGGCTAATATTATTCATTGATAAATAGGTTAAAAGGACTGACTACTATAGATCCAGCGGGAAAGAGACCTTGGTGAATAGGCATGTAAGTAATTGACCAAACAGTCTTGTGATCTATCTTTGGATTGTTTTTCCACTGTTGTGTTAGCACCGCTAGAGCTGATAACCAATTGGCACAAGTGAGACCTTATTCTGGGGGCTATCAGTCAAAAATCTGTTCAAAGTCACCTTTCCAAGGTAGTAATCGAGTAGAAGTGTAATTTTCTATTTTAGTCATGTGATTGGATTCTGAAAACCTAAATGGTTGTATCAGCCAATTTTCTAATTTATGTAGCCAAATAATAGTCCAATACAATTTTTGCCTTCATATATCTGAAACGATTCGTTGCTATTGTTAAGAAAATTTTATAAATGCTATAAAACTAAATTCCACTTTCCTCTTAAGTTAAACAATCAAAATTAAAAGAACCTTAAGAAAGGTGATATGGGATAATCAATTAAGTAGTTGCTTAATTAAGGTTTGTTCTATATCCTATTTTTCTTACACCATCTTATAGCTTTTACTTTCAGAGCAGGATCTCAGTTCTTGTTTCTAAATTATTCTGTATTCATAAGTGCTAATTGAGTAAGAGTGGTTTGGGCTTTGTTTGTTTTCATTTCCCCTACACCCCAACACACTGGTGACTGTAATTAGTATTGGCAATCTTTGTTCCAGAGAGATTTAGGACTAGAATAACAGGCACGCTTTAGTTTGGGTTTAGAAATGGGCGAGAACTATATAATTCATACTCAGAGCTCTGATGCCTTCTTAAATCTGGGTCTGAGCAAATCTTTGATAGGTTGGCCAGATTCAAATTCAAACTTCTTCACAATTCAAGAGTATTTTAATCTAGAGTTTAAATTCAACCCCATTTCTATCAGGGCCGAGGTGCTTGAGCACAGATGTGCGTGGAAGTTCGAGCTACATTTGCTTACATTATGTATGACTCGTAACTCAGAGTGCTTTACTATCCTCATTTTCAAGAGCAATAAATCTATTTCAAGCTTACAATTAAAAAAAACTGAGCAGACTTTCAATGATGCATTTAACAAGCAGGGATGGATATGCTGGGGTCAGATGTACCAAAAAAAAAAACCCTCCCACATCAAAAAATAATAAACCTTTATACCCCTGGACATCTGTTGGCATGCGTCATTTGCACCAACCAAATCAGAACCTCACAGTTCCTAGCTGCTATCTGTTCCTCTCCCTTTAAGTAAACTCATGTCATTATAAGACCTGAGGAGTTGAGGCAGCACCATGAACCCAGAGGCCATAGCTACATTTGGGAAATTTACAAAATTGTTCCCACTGGTGATTTTTGGGGGTAAGTTTCCCCATTGTAGACAAGACCAGCAGGTATCTCCTCCTCTTTTGGGTCCCCTGCTGACAGCAACTGGCCAGCTAGAAAAAGAGAAGTGAGGAGACACATATAGTGATCCAAATATAACACAGAGATATACAATGACTAGAATAGCATTGCTCTAAGTACCACCAGAAACTAGGAGGAAAGCTATTTTTTAGACCATGCCACTTCAAAACAAAGTAGGAAACCTACAAACAGGTCTTAGATCTGCTCCCTGCCTTGCCACTGCTGCTTTTCTGGCCCAGAGAAGGTGCCCCCTACATTAATATTGTATCTATTTTTGAAGCATCTATTTAAAAGTGCTTATCATCAAGTAGATTTTGTAATGTATGGTTACCATTTCTGGAGTTGAACAAGATAAAAACACGGATATTGATAAGAGGTTGACCTGACACAAATGGGTCCTTTAAAAGGTAACAAATACAAGTTATGAATAAGATTTGTTAATTCTTGTGTGGAAAATTCCTGTATGTTCAAAACGATAACGCACAAGCTTTAAAACGCTTATCCTCATTTACTACTCATTTCTCTCATACAGAAGCTAATCTTGTTTGGATTTTGTCATGATGTACATCATCAGAAAAGAATTTTTAAATAATTTTCTGGGAAGGCATACATAGATCTCTCATGTTAAAGGAAGTTTATCATGACTACAGCAAGTCAAGACCTAAATATTTGTGTACTGTGTCTCCACATGCCATAACTGAAGAGACATAACCTCAAGTGTTATTTATCTGATGTACTTCTATGGCTCTGAACTATTTGGGAGTGCTGCATATATCACATCCATTTACTGGATAGGTGCCATAGTTACTATAATTAAGCAACAATCCCTGATGAATCAACTATTACTACTACATAAGAAATAGACTCTTCAGTACCAAGCAGACAATTATTAACTTGCTATTAGTTACCTAGAGCTCTGTTTCTCCTTGAGCAAAAGGAAGCATAAATGGTATTGAACTATTTATGTCTCAATATTTTACTAGTTCCAAGTTGTAATATCCAACAGCAGGAGGTAAATACCTGCTTTATCAGATGGGAAGCAGTGTGGTCCAATTTGCATGCATTTTATGTATTTTTCCCACTGCACATTTGACTTTTTAAGCTTTCTTGTGCTAGTAAATACTTTATGCAGAATGAACTGGGGGGGGGGGGAGTAACTTTATTTGGAAATATGTCGTTCCATAGATTTGGTTGTTAAAGGACAGAAAAAATATTGGTGTTTGCAAATAATAAAAATGTGTCTTTTTCATACCAAAGCAGCAGACAGGAAGCTCTTGTGCTCCTATGGAAAGGTAAGAACAGGCTTGAACAGAGGGAAGAGAGATTTCTTTTATGTCCTCCTCTTTTACAATGATTGTTGTAAATATTATGTCCTTTCCTGAAAACTGTGCAATTCTAGCAGTTTTTAAACCAAATCCGCAAACTTAAAAAGGAAGATACAACCACCCTAGCCTTTCAAAAACCTTTACCATTCGGTATAAGTGTATGTCAATAAGGGAGACAAGGTGGGTGAAGTAATATCTTTTACTGGACCAAGTTCTGTTGGTGAGAAAGACAAGCTTTTCAGCTTACACGGTGCTCTTTTTCAGGCCTTGGAAACTTAAAAGAAGAGAGCTCTGTGTAAGCTTGAAAGCTGGTCTCTCTCACCAACAGAACTTGGTCCAATAAAAGATATTACTTCACCCACCTTGTCTCTCTAATATCTGTGACCAACGTGGCTACATCATTGCATATGTCAATAAGGGTCAAACCAGGTACCATAAGGGATGGAAATAAAAATACTCCATGCATTGTCCCTTTCAGCTACAACATTAGTTATTGGACAACAGGGGGAAGTGAGAAGTGTTTAAGTAGGGAAAAGTTAATGTACAAGAAGAGATCAAACTTTGATCGCTTTGAAAAATAGAGCCATAACTGATGTGATTATGATTAATATAAAATTAGTTTTATTTTTCCTCAACTGCCCATCCAAGTTGTTTGGTTAGAACACAAAGAGACAAGTGGGGCAGTCGGTATATGACATGTATACTTCTAGGGCATTTAAGCCCCAATCCAGCAAACACACACATGCTTAATTTTACACGTGTGAGTAATTCCATTGACTTCAGTGGTACTGAGGTGCATAAATTAAGGACATGCATAAGTGCTTGCAGGATTGAGGCCCTAGTAACCAACTAAATATAGGAATTTACTCTCTTCTCATTATTTAGAACAAGCATGCTCAAAATGTGACCCACAGACTCCTGAAATATGGTCTGTGGATGCCAGTCAAGTGACTGTATGACTACATGTTCCCAAATGCCCTTCTTCAGAGGAACAATTTGACTTCCAAAGTCACATGAACAAAAGCTGAAATCACTGACAAACCCCTCACTACTTAAGTGGTATATTTATTCCAGGTAAAAGCTTATGGTTACTATTACCCTGCCCCCAACTCACACTTTTTGGTACAAAGCTAAGCAAATTAGGTACTACTCACAATGTCCCCAAGTTTGGGCCACCCTGCTTGATGTAACACTAGCTGACATATTTGCATAACTGCTTTTTCCAAACTCTAACAAATGAGTATATGACAGGGTGACTAACAGGGGCCCAAGAGTTAAGACATTAATGACTTTTCCTCTGAGACCTTGGGTAATACCAATGAGTATGTATTTGCTTTCTAAAGGTTGACCGTCTCTCTCTCTCATACACACGCAGATATATGTATCGGTATACATTATCCTTTTCTGTATTTTTCCATGTGGGTATGCCCCAGTTCCAAGCAACACTCAAACTGCCTCTCCTACACCCAACAGCACATTGATCCTTTGATATTAGGACCCTGCAGGTTTTTTAAAAATAAAACAAACAAATAATATTACTGTATTTGTTAAACTGAGGAAACAAAAGAGTGGCTAATTACCACTGCCTTGTATCTTGTGTAGTCACTTACACCTGTGAAAATTGGGTGTAAAACTCTGCCAAAGCTGGCTACACAAGGTGCAAGGCAGCAGAGAATCAGGCTCCGAGATTTCACAAGCCTGAGATGAATGTACCTTTGTTTTGTTTTTCTTTCATTTACATTCTGGAGCACATAACAGGCAAATTAAAGCACATTGGCCAGATTTTGTGATACCCCACATCCTGTGATACCCTGGTGAGGTCAACGTATAGAGTGTAAATAAAGGCAAAATTTACCCCACAACTCCAGGGAGTCTAGAGAAAGCCATCCCTAGCATCATGCCAACTACAACAAAACACTGTATAAAAGCCCAGGTAACTAACTCAGGTGGTGAGTGAGTAAGGAGCAGTTTATTGCATGCTATGATTATATGTTTGGAAATCAATTTCAAAGATGCATTACAGTCCAAACCCCTTAATGCTAGCACAGTGCTTGTTGTGGTTGTGTGTTGTTATGGTACATTATTTCATTTTCAGTTTAATTCACAATAAATTGTTTATACTTCTACACTATACAGTGATTTCTTTATTAGAACCATGCGTCACGCTGTCTGGAGAGGCTCACAACCATGAGTGCCAGCCTCAGAGCAGAGTGTCCAGAAACAGGGCACAACCCCAAATTAGATTTCTGCAACGAAGTAACAAGTGTGAACTCCTAAAACACCTATAACAATCTTAACATGGAGTCACAGACAGTCCCCTTGGGCACTCTGGTTTATCTTACCACCCCAGATAAGCCTGCCTCTGTGATAAATGGCCCCTTATCCCAAAAATTACAACAATATTCAGGTTGCTCCCACTTCCAAAGGACCAGTCACTTACCCCAGGTCAATTGTATCCTAGATCTCTCACCAAAGACAACATTTGTAGCCAATCCTGTAATTAACTAACTAAAAGTTTATTAACTAGGAGAAGGAAATGAGAGGTATTTACAATGTTAAAGCAGGTAACAGACACACACAAATGAATCACAGGCTTAAATTCCAAAACATAATCAAAACTTCTATAATAAGCAAACTTTATATGTCCTTTAGAGCTAACCCAAGCTAAACAGATGGGGACTCCTTGCTTATACTTAGCAATCATTGCCCCTTCAGATTTTGAGCAGCACGGGGATATTTTTATTCCCTTCCCCCAGCATTTGAGCTGTGATGGGGCATGAGCTTGTGCACCTAACCTCTTCAGTGGTGTAGGAGGAGCAGTCAACAAGTCTTTTGTCCACAATGGCTTGGCTGATGTCTGTGGACATTGTTTTGTTGGGGAGGAGTTAATATCCATTGTGGTAAACTAGCATTTTACATATGGTAATGTGGAGAATTTACAGTCTTATCAAACATTTTTATAGTTACAGATCAAACATTTAAACATTACCTAATACATGGGATACAAATATTATAAGTAGGATTAATACATGCAGCATCCTACAACCATTCCATAAAATCCAAATACTAAATGCATTTTTATAACTCTAATATTTATTTTAATAATACTAATAATACTAATACACAGGCGAGCCAGCCTGGTTTCCAGTTATGCATTTGTCCATGTTCAGTGGGGCTTAGGGCCTTGGCATGAGTTGGCAACTGGTCTGCCTGCATCACGTCCTGGTTCTTAGATTCACCGATCTGCTTTACTAATTTGACTCCACTGATTCCTGACTGGTTGCTCTGTTTCTACTAGATTCTGGGTTTGAGCAGGAGAAGCCTGACATTTTTGTGGTATTCGTCACTGATTTTGCTCTGTAAAATGGGGACTGGATAACTGCCCTTTATTACTGAGAGTCGATAGATTAATGTTAAAGGCTTTCTTTCATCTATATAACAATATAGGTTCAGAGAGCTTTCAAAGCCATTATCTTTAATTGGAAGTCAATGCTGGAAAGTCATACAAATTTTACAATAGGCATCTGTTATAAATAATAGACACTGGAGGAGCAGGGTTGACATTCTCCTTCCACCCCCCCCACCCCCCGCCACCATAGGTGGAAGCTATATTTAAATGCTGATTTACTGATTCCTTTGTAAAGCAAGCAAATAAGTATTTGTATTCAAAATTTCATGTAACTCCTTGTTCTTGCTTTGGCTATTTGTAGCTAGAAAGGAAAGATAAAACAAAACAAAAAACCCTGTTACTCTGTAAGGCCCAATGGAATAAATCAAGATTTTCAAATATCATAAAACTGAATGGCAAAGCAAAACAATGAGACACTATTTTGATTGCTACAAATTAGTGTAGATGTAAGTGTTTATCTGGTAAAATAAGAATTCAGATTTTGTAGAAATAGGTGAAGTAGGAGTGAAGTCTTTTGTTTCAGCTTGAAAAGTATTTAGAGATTTTGAGAGGTTCTTTACAAAATATTTCTGTTATACTACATTGTCTCTGTCCTCTTGCACTTTAATGCCCCAGTCCTACTATCCATTGCCTGGAGTCTACCCACACATAACGAATTGCATGGTTGGGGCATAAGTTTGTTTTCATTCCTGTTTTTGTTTTATTAAATATAAATTGTCTAATTGCAAATCTACCAGGAATATTTTAGAATTAATCTGCTCTTAAGAGAAGATTTGTTTTACAGTTATCCCTCAAGAGGTTTCAAACAGACTGAATTTTAGTCTGAAGAATTCCATTCCATTTTTTGGTTGAGCTTCTAATGAAGCCATAATTTTCCATTCCAATCCTTCTTTGAGCCCAACACAAATTTGTATTAGTTAAACCACACAGCTCTGCATTCAGGCAAGCCCTAAAGGTTTTTCTACATGCAAACTTGCACTGAAATAACATGAGGTATGTATTCAAATTGATTTAGCTATTTTGGTTCAAGTTTATGTATGGGCATTCTTGTTTTGCAATAAAAGTGGCTGAAGTCAACCCATTGCTAAATTATAGATTAAAAAATTGGTTGGAATAGGTCAGCATCTCCGTTTTATGTGCAAATACTTCAATGATAAAATGGGATGCACATTTCATCCACATGGATGCTACAGCTGACAGAGACTAGAGCCGAACTCTCTGGAGATGAGATGAGTATGCTCTTGGCAATGGGAAATTGGCAGTCAAACTCCTTATTGCCAGAGATTGACGTCTGTGATTCACTTGTTTTGTGGCTACAAGCAATCTCTCTCTGCTCAAGCCTTTGCTCTGTTAAGGAGACTACAACATATCCAGAAACATTTTCCCTCCAAGATATTATCCTGCAAAATGAACCATAGAAATACAACTTATTCAAGAGAGGAAACATAGATTTTCCTCCCCCGCCCCCCCATCCCAGAAAGCAACGGACTCTTCTTTGATTTGTATTTGGTGCCTAGGTATTACAATGATGGATACATCAGAAATGTCTGCATAATTTGGCATCCACAAGTCATGTTCTGCCTGAGAGAATCACTTATTTTTCCCCTCCTCCTTTCTCCCCTCTCTCCCCACCCCACAGGTCTTACTACCTGACTACTCAGGTGTATTTTGGTGGGTTTGGTCATTCTAAATTTTAGTCCATCTCTAGAACTTACAACTTTCATCTTTTCCTTTGATATTTTGAGCAAAAGGAGGAAACCAAAGACTCAATTTCAGGGTGATGCTATAGCTCTAGTTCTACAATAACCACTCTTCTTCTGTCCACGGAAACTAACTCTCAGGAATGGTAACAAATCTTGACTTTCACATGCAGAGAGTAGAAAGTGAATTGACTACCATGACATGTATCTCATTTCTCAGACACATTATTTAATCCATGAAAGGGATTAAAAGAGAGGGTTTTTTCATTATTAATTATTATTATTATGACATCACTCTCATCTGTTTTGTAGACTAGTGGCAGGTCTTCAGTGAAGATGTGTGGAGAATGTGCACTGCTCTATGCTGGATATGGAATTTCAATGAACTAATTTTAAAGGGAACTCACTAAATAACCATGATACCCAGTGAACAGCAAACCTAAAGGACATGTCAGTAAAGTACAATTTTAAAAGGTTTCAGAGTAACAGCCGTGTTAGTCTGTATTCGCAAAAAGAAAAGGAGTACTTGTGGCACCTTAGAGACTAACCAATTTATTTGAGCATGAGCTTTCGTGAGCTACAATTTTAAATTTTAATTTTAAAAGGAGAGCACTAGAGGTTACTTTGAAAAGAAAGCCATTATGGTACAATTTTCAAGCCAATGCCCCTGGAATTTTCAGTGCCATTGGAAGGAGTAGTTGCTATGCTACAGTATTGTTTGAGAACATAACTATTCTGTGACAGAAAAATAAGGGGAAATAAATTGAGATTATTTATTGAGGGCCTATCAGTACGCTCAGCAATCAGTAATACATACATAATAGTACATTCATCTCCCACACATCCGTCTGGGCTGCAGTGATGGCCTGAAGATACTCTTCCCAGAGGCCACCCTGTAACATGCATTGCAGGCACCCTTTCTGCCTTCCAACAGGTGGCCTGAGCAACGAAGGAGCAGCTGGAGGCAATGCAGCAGCATGTTGAGGTGACACTTGGGGAGGCAAGGGGGCTACACAGTAGCCACGAACACACCCTCCACCCAGCTAACCCTGCTTCCCAGACAGCTCCTCCTTGTCTGTCTCAGGATCCACCCCAGATATCACCCAGCGCTCATCTACAAAACTTTGTGCAGTTCCATATCCTGTCCCTTGTAGTGGCACTGCATGGGATAAGGTGTATGGGCAAAATTAGTGCCTCTCTACCATTCATGGAAAACAGCACACACGGAGCTGAACAAAACTTGGCATGTACGTAAAGGTTTTATGTTCGCTCTACTCCCACACCCCTGGAACAGGCAATGAATTGGTGGCATGTCCAGATTGCAATGACCTGTGGTAGTCCTGGGGTCCCTTTTGGTTCAAGTCTGATGTTCCTAAATTCTCATGCTTCAGAGTTTCAGCTCACCTGCCAGGGTCAGGAAGGGATTCACCACCACCCAAAAATGTCTTATGGGATGGATTGTTTTGTGGCAGGGAGGCGGCGTGTTTTTTTTAAAGCTCCTTCCTCTGAAACATCAGGGATATCCATGGCTGGAGATGGGACACTGGATGGGGAAGGCTGGTGCTGTCAGGGGACACCATGTATTCTGTCTCTAAGGTCCTTGGCTGGCTGATTCTTGCTCACATGCTTAGTGTCTTACTCATCACCATATGTGGCCTGGTTGGGAATTTTTCCCCAGGTCAGACTAGAAGTGAGGAGGTGGGGAGGGGTGGGAAGAAGGGTTCACCTTCTTCTGCAAAGGGTGGGTACAGGTCATTTGCCAGAATTATCTGGGTATATTTCACTTAATCAATTCCCTGCTACAGCAGGAGTCTCAATTATTGGTGCACCTCAGGCCTGGTCTACACTACAAGATAAGCTGCCTTGCAGAGCCCTAGCTGTGGAAGTGTCTTCACTTAAATTTGGCTCCTGCTGACATAAGTGCCTCTCTATGCTGATTTAGTAACACCACCTCCCTGAGCGGAATAGAATCATGGCCAATGTAATTAGATTGGTGCAGTGTCAATGTAGACACTGCATTGCTAATGTCGACCATTACTGGCTGTCAGGAGCTGTCCCACAGTACCATACGTTGACAATACAATTGATACAAGCGCTCCTAATGAGGATGCACATTGCCGACACAAGGAGCCAAGTCTGCACACACACAAGCGATTTAATAACTGTGGTGGCTGTATGCCAACGTAAATTAGGTTGACATAATTTTGTAGTGTAGATATGGTCTCAGTCCCTCCTATTCTCTGCTTATGGCACATAATAGTTGGGTCTCCTGAGAACTGTAATACTTTGATCTGATTTGGTTGTTGGGTTTAATGTGCTCAGTGGTGTTGGTGGCCTGTGATACACAGGAGCAACATCCCCCACCAGCGCCTCCCACCCACCAGGGGGCCTGCGATCAGTGCCTCCCCCTCCCTCCCCGTGCCTCCCACCCATCACGATCACCATGCAGGAGGTGCTGGGGGGAGGGGGGGGAAGGAGCAAGGGTGCAGTGTGCTCCGGGGAGAGGGCAGGAAGAGGCAGGGCGGGGGTGGAGTAGGGGCAGGAAGCGGTGGGGCAGGGTAAGGTGGGAAGAGGTAGGGTGGGGCCTTAGGGGAAAGGAGTGGAGTGGGGGCAGGGCCTGGGCCAGAGCTAGGGGTCGAGCACCCCCCGCACATTGGAAAGTCGATACCTGTGCACAGGAGGTCAGACTAGATGAACTGGTGTTCGTGTTCCCTTCTGACTTAAATTCTATTAATCTAGTCTCCATTTCCCAGAGCCCACAGAAGGGGCAGGAGGAGCAGAGCATAAATTAGACAGCAGTCTGACGGGCTACTAACTTACACTGAGGGCCAGGCAGGGGTATGTGGAGTGTAAACATAACTTAAAGCTACCATTTGTCAACCTCCCCACTCCCTGTTCCTGATCCAAATGTAGAAACAGAGTAACTGAGAACTGGCCTTATGCCTTTGGAATTCCTCCCACCACTCGTTGAGGACCAGCTGGAAATCCTTTCTCATGACAAAACAGGGACACAGCCTTTTTGAAAGGAAGAAACCAACAAGCAGCTACTCCACCCCCAATCAGTTATGCAAACACTTGGAATCTGTGGAGGGGAAACTCATTGGAATTTATTGTTAAGGGTGGGTGTCTTACAGCTGTCAGGATAACAGGTGGTAAAGACAAGTAGGAAGTGTCTATCTAAAACAGAGATAATTGTGCTTCTGAAGGAAGGAACTGACTATTAATAAATATACAGTTGAATCTGAACTCTCACCTAAGCTGTTTTAAAAGCCCAAACTGAGCCTTTAATTTCTCTTTGCCAGCTTCTAAAGCCCTAACTAAATAACAAAAACCACCAAGCATGTACAGTTCTTTGTCACAATTAGAGGCCTCTGCATCATGGTTTTACTGCTTGTGTGATTGGGAAAACATGCTTCCATAACCATGTTAGAGAATTGTATTCTAACCTAGATAGTCTTAAGACTTGTTTAAATAAAGTAAATGTTCATTTTTTTAAGGCACATCATGACACCTATCTGCCAAACATGGTTAAGTTGTGCTCACACAGCAGCTTTTCCCACAACATATCATTGTGTTAACCGTGTTTGTGCATGGACAATTAGCATGCTCACACTTTCCTTTCATTATGTGACATCTTTCCCAGCCCCTAACCTGCAAAAAATATCCAGAAGTTTGGACCCTTCCCTGGCATAGAAATTCTGTGTCTGGCTAAGTCAAAAGCCTGTGTGCGCAGATCCCTTCTTCAGGAGTAGGGGCTTAGGCCTCAGTCCTGCACCTGTGCAGAGCCCACTGAAATCAACAAAGCTCAGCCCTGGCAATGCAGTTTTCCCATGGTACTCTGCACACAATGAATTGCAGGATCAAGTCCTAGAATGTTACCAAATGATAGTATAATACATCTCAGTTTTTCATCAATAGCTCTCAAAGAACTTCACAAAGGAGGTCAGTATCATTGTCCCCATTTTACAGACAGGGACACTAAGGCACACAGAGGTGAAATAACTTGCCTACGGTCACTCGAAAGGCAGGGACAGTAATAGAAGCAGGGTTTCCCAAGTCTCATCATTGCTTTATCACCTTAATGCCTACTTTAAACTTGAGGTTAGTGTAAGAATATATTTATATAAACAATTAGATAGTAATGTGTGGTTTTATAAAACTAAGAAAACTAAAACATTATAGTACAGAGGAGATATGATCACATTTGGCTTGCAAGGGGTTTTTGTAATGGTTTTATTTTGTCTTTGGTATGGGGGTTAAGTGGACTACTTTAAAGTACACAAGCTCCATACTAAACATATGGTAAACACATGAATCTTAGTATCCCTATGTCATAAATATAAAGGGAAGGGTAAACACCTTTAAAATCCCTCCTGGCCAAAGGAAAAACCCTTTCATCTGTAAAGGGTTAAGAAGCTAGGATAACCTCGCTGGCACCTGACCAAAATGACCAATGAGGAGACAAGATACTTTCAAAAGCTCGAGGGAGGGAGAAAAAAACTCTCTCTCTTTCTGTCTGGGTGATGCTTTTGCCAGGGACAGAACAGGAATGGAGTCTTAGAACTTAGTAAGTAATCTAGCTAGATATGCATTAGATTCTGATTTCTTTAAATGGCTGAGAAAATAAGCTGTGCTGAATGGAATGTAGATTCCGGTTTTGTGTCTTTTTGTAACTTAAGGTTTTGCCTAGAGGGATTCTCTATGTTTTGAATCTGATTACCCTGTAAGGTATTTACCATCTTGATTTTACAGTGGTGATTCTTTTTACTTTTTCTTTTGTTAAAATTCTTCTTTTAAGAATCTGAATGCTTTTTCATTGTTCTTAAGATCCAAGGGTTTGGGTCTGTGTTCACCTATGCAAATTGGTGAGGAATTTTATCAAACCTTCCCCAGGAAAGGGGGTGTAAGGTTTGGGAGGATTTTGGGGGGAAAGACGTTTCCAAATGGGCTCTTTCCCAGTTATGTACCTGTTAGACATTTGGTGGTGGAAGTGATAAAGTCCAAGGGCAAAAGGTAAAATAGTTTGTACCTTGGGGAAGTTTTAATCTAAGCTGGTAAAAGTAAGCTTAGGAGGTTTTCATGCAGGTCCCCACATCTGTACCGTAGAGTTCAGAGTGGGGAAGGAACCTTGACACCCTATAAGCAAAAGTCACCTAAGATAATAAAGATTAAAAGCAAGGGGATCAACTATTCCTAATGCTTTTATTAGATCAGAAAAGAAACATGATATTTAGAGAACTGGGGGGCATCCAATTTCTCTGCAGCATTAACTGAGTTACAAATTGCCCTTTAAATACTCATTAAGTTATCTTTGTTATTTTAGCAGGTTAGTTAAGGCATTTTAGTGATACATTGTATAAGAGATTCGAAATACGTTTTCTTTATTCGCAGTAATGAAGTTTAAAAACTTATCTCCATATTGTACACTGTTACTATTAGATAAACTGTTTCAAAGCAAACTAAAGAGAAGCTGTGGTGGTGTTTATTATAGCTTATATAAGATAAATATTAAAAAAACTATAAAGGGGAGACCGGCCAGTCTCTATAGTTGTTACATTGTTGTTTATGTAAGGATTTTTTTTTAAGTACCCAAAAAGGACAGAAGGGAAGCAGTTGTTTCCTGTATACAAAATTTGCTTTGTCATTCACCCAGAACATTCCATTAAATAGTTGGTAATGGTAACCTTTTGTTTTTATTTTCTATAAAAATATTAAAGAAAAAAAGGAAGTCTGCTTTTGAACTGGACTGTTCCTGTCCATCTTTTGAATTTGATGGATCCATGATCAACAAGCAGTACTGCAGTAAATAGCACAAGTTGAGGTGTATTGTATTTCCAAATTCTTTTGAAATACCTTTGAACTGTGAATCATCTTTTACACACCTCATGTGGAAGAAGACTCTGATAGGCAATTTTTTCATACCAAACAGGAAGAGTTTCTCTAAACAGTAGTTACTTTAGGCTAGGTCTAAGACATAAAGAAACTGTCTCTGAAAACATTCTGATGGCATGAGGTTAGTTATGTTTCTTCTGAGAAATCACTACTCTTTGAGGGGGAGATCAGAGCAGATTTAGGGTCTACACTTCAAGCTGGAAGGTGTAAATTCCAGCAAAAGGAGACATACCCCCACTAGCTCTGATCAAACTAGCACACTAAAAACAGAGTGTAGCCACAGCAACATGAGAAGGGGGAGGGGCTAGTCATCCCAAGCAGGCACCGAACATCCTGGATGGGTTCATACTCAGGGCAACTAGCCACTCATGCCAGAGCAGCTATGCTCTATTTTTAGCACATAGCTCAGAAAATGCTATCACGGGTATGTCTTCTGAAGCTGGAATTTACATCTCCAGCTCAAAGTGTAGATGTACCCATAGTTGTATTTATCCACAGAAGCAGCACAACATGGATAGTGGCAGTGAAAGTTTCCCTACCTTTCTCCTTAGACCAGTACTTGAGTATTTAAAAAAAAGAAGTAAAAGAATGCTGTTCTGGCCTCCAAAAAAAATGCCAGAATGGCATATACTTTTTTACTGCATACCTGTTGCCCCAGCTGCAGGGGAGGGAGACCACAATGAAGCCCGTGGTGAAGGACAGCACCCTAGACAGGCTGTCCAGGCCATCAGCCCAGAGTAGTAGATCCCAAGATCCCTGGTGCACCAAGGACAGCAAGTGCTACTCAGGCTGGTGCAGTGCAGCCACTTGCTCATCACCCTGCTGTGGCCCAGGTCCCACCATGGAGAAGAGATCGAGCCACTCACAGAGGCAGGGGAAGGAGGCCATTGCATATGTCCAGTGCTGAGCAGTTGCATCGGGGTCCAGGGTGCTTGAGTCCTAAAAGAAGAGTACTCCCCCCGAAAGTGCCAGATCAGCATTCTGGACCAAGTGCTGCCTTAGATACTTTCCTGGAGAGTCTATCTCCATGGGGAAGGAAGTGGTTGTCCCTATGGCTTTGTCTTCACTGCATACTAACCTTGTGCTCAGCTTAGTTTTCCCCATTAACATGGTACATGTTCTCACACCCACATACTTCCATCAGTGCCACATGGTAAGGCAGCCACAATGCTCTGAACAATAGGGTAGAACTTGAGGTAACTTTTAATGCACATTGCTATCACAAGGTTAATAAGGTGCACCCACAACAATCTACATATTATGGTCCTCCAATCCATCTCATGGGCACGCATTCCTGTGTACTACCTTGCATCTCCCTGTGCTTTGACCCCTGACTGGAAGTAGTCTACCTTTACATCCCTCAGCTTAGTATCCTTGGGCCCACCGTGCTTGCAGTTTCTCCAGTTTCATCTATCTCTGATGTTTGGATCAGCAGAACAATGTCTCCTGCTAAGCCTGTGGATCAACATTCAGCCACTGGCCATATGAACACACCAGAACCTTGGTGCAGTTTTGGGTGGAAGTGAGCCAAACCCACAACATTAACAGTAAAAAGAAGAACATTGGACTGTGTGAAGGTATATCTCAGCAACTGGGATCAGTCAAAATGGTCACAAGTGCAGGGCTCAGAGTGAAATACCAAAAGGACATAGAGAAGAATAAGATAGCTGGTGCTATACCAACAACCTTTCCACTTTACAGTTACTGGACTGTGTTCGAAGCAGTCACATGAGCACGGAGCCCCATTTCAGCATGGACAGATGTGTAGAGCCAGACAGGTGTGGATCCAGAACTTGGATGACTGCAAAAGCTTGATCCAGTCCACCCCAGACAGACAGCAACGAGAAGGAGAGGTGGAAGAGGAAGAACGGTAATGGCCCTATCTTCAGAGATGAACTTGGCTCTGATTCATAGGAGTTGTTCCTTTATATGTTCCAGGAAGAGCACAGCACAGTAAAGTTTTCCCACACAGAAGAAACAGAGGAGGACTCCGCATCTAAGACTGGACAGATGGAGGCTGCCATTTTTATTGTTATTATGAAGGAAAATAAAAAATATTTGGGCAGGTTCTTAGCCAACAATAATCGTAGCTTTGGCTTCAACTTCAGAGCAGAGCTCATTCACCACCCACTTCCCAAGCCGTAAAACTTTGTGTGTATTTTTGCTTATAATTCTAACTGCAGCTTCAGTCTGAGTGGATGCAGCACCATTACACTAGTCCATCCCTCACTTCTCCTACTTCTTTCTCTCCCAATCACACTATCCAAAGTGCCAGACAAATGGAGAACAAAAATGCAAACCAGTACTCTACAGTTTGGAGGTTTTGAAGAACAGGTTGGACAAACACATGTCAGGGATGGTCTAGGTTTACTTGGTCCTGCCTCAGAACACAAAAGGCTGGACTTGATGACTTTACAAGGTTTATTCCAGCCCTATATTTCTATGATTCATGCCCTCGCCAAAAGGGAAGTTACAGTGAACAACGCTGAATGGCACTCACTGCCACCCAAATCATTGCAAGTTAAGACACCCTTCCACTAGTGCAGAAGCCAGTTTATAACTGATCTGATTTCAGTCCATTCCTGCAGAGTAATAAAATACAAATTTTCATTCAGTAAAAATTCCAGACAGTCGCTGAGATTCCTTGGTATGCCTCCCTCTGCTGCCTTTGTAACTTAATCTCAGTCCAGTCACTTAGCAGTTCATCTGTCACAACAAGACTCAGAAAGATATCCTTGATACCAAACGGAAGGGCTCATCCCTGATGCCTGGAATAATTGGTCCATCTTCCATTCTGGTGTCTGAAGAAGCACAGCTTTTTATAAGGTTTCAAGAGCCTTATAAGGTTTCAACAGCCTGAGAATGGTGCAAGTTTGCTGCCATGTCATCCAGTAACTGCCCATCTCTTCCCCCGCCCTCCAAAAAAAGGTGTGGGATAGTTGGAAGGTAAAATTCACTCACAGTTTCTTCTCCAGGGATAACTCCTTTATAAAAGTTCTCAGCAGGAAGAAGCTTGATGGCAGACTGAGTAAGCTAAGGGAATAGCATGCTTTTTTGAGGTAAAAATGGTTACTTTTTACTTGTAGTTGTATAGTCAGGGAATAAAACTGTATGAATTCAAGGGTGCATACCAAGTTTTTCCCCACTGTCTGTCAGGAAAAATTACAACACTCAAACTTGTCAAGGCCTGGCAAGCAGGCTCAGTGACAGGATTGTGAATTGGAGAGCAAATTGGAGAGCAAAACAATGCAGAACGGAGAAGCAGGGATGATTTGATAATGGAGGTAAAAAGAAGTGCTCAAGGCAATCACAAAAGCACATAGACTTGTAGAATAAATGAGGGAAGGAGATAGAGAAATGAAGAACGGAGGACAAGGAGATTGAGGAGAAGTGATCTGCAGCTTTAGGCACCTAAATACCTTTGAAAATCTGGCCCCTAATACCTATGCAGTCACAAAGGACAATATTGCCCTGTGTTATCTTAAAAGCCAAGGCTTCTAGATCAAAATCAAACCAGAATTTGAAGACTATGTTCTTACCACAAATGAAGTTTGAAACCAGAAATTCAGATCCTTGTTATTTATACACAACTAGTTTTGAAAAAATGCCTCTCCATTGATTGTACAGTACTTTTCTTTTTAGTGTTAGGAAGCTGTTTTCTAAGGTGTATATTTATAGAAAGATGCAGTTATTATGATAGTCTGTTTTCCAGTTCTCAGGCTATAAGAATTTCTGTAAGCCAACTCCTACAATTCTCTGGGTTGCATTGCCAAAAAAGTAAGTGGAACTGGAGTTCCCCCAAAAGAAGGGCCCAATTCATTAAACTTCTGGGCATGGCTTATGCTCCAAAAATGTGGAATTTATGAGCATAAAATGAACTCGCGTAGAAACACTTCTCATTAGATATCTCCAAGTACATTGCAACTACAAAGGTGTAGAAAGGGGCCCAAACCACAGCCCTGAATTCTGTGGAAATCTGGATCCAAACTAATTCAGGCCCGTCACTACAGTGTAAGCGTTCTTGAAACACTGGAATAGAAGCATGTACGCGCTTCCATGTAATCATTTTAATGTAACCTGACTGGGGGGCGGAGAAACTGGTAAAATCTCCCCCCTCATCCCCCCCCTCCCCAAAAAAAACCATTATCCATCTCTGGAACCAATCTGACTTCAAAACTTTTGATGTACTGAAATTGTCTAAGAAGAACATGCCACCAGCCCTTATACCTCAGTCCTTCTTCCTCCAGGGTGGAGGCGGGAGATGTCCAACCATTGCCTGTTCTCAGCAAGTATTCCACCTCCCATCACCATCACCACCACCCACCCACTCACACAATCGTGTATGTTTATGATCACGAACAGCTCCTGATCGATAGAGCCAGAGGCAGATGTTCTCTGGATGGCAAGCCTTCCCAGAAGAGAGGTCCAGTGAGTAGATGGATACCCTTCTCCCCCACCTTCACCCTCTAGCTTTTTCTCCTGTTCTGAGGGATGTCAATCTCAGATGGTCGGACTGCTTTCCTCACAAATCTCTCTTGACCAATTCAAGTACCATACACACATGTGTAAAATTGCTAATAGACTTGAGTCTGATTCAAACTTTCATATGCTAGGGCCTTCTTTATATGGGAAAGTTTTACCAGTTACACCAATATAGCTATAGAAGTGTAGAGTTATACCAGTATCTCTCTCTCCCACCCACCCACCCATGTGGACACACTTATTTCCATGTGAAAGAGTGGCTTTTTTTTAGCTTCCCTTTATGCTGCCTGGGAGGGGGGTTAACTAAACAGCCCCTCTTAAGATAGAATAAGAATGTGAACATATGGGGTTACACAAGGATAACTATATCTATTTAAAGTTGCAGCCTAGGTTATACCAAAAAAGCTTTCCCAGGTAGACAAGGCATGGGAACTAATATAAGCTAAAATAGGGTGTGTTTTTTCTCCATAGCCTTCAGGGCCATACAATTGTTTGTTTAAATTTCTAAAATTTAAAACAATGCAAAGCAACCTGTGGAACAATTCCCAGTCAACCTGTGGAACTCCTTGCCTGAGGAGGTTGTGAAGGCTAGAACTATAACAGGATTTAAAAGAAAACTAGATAAATTCATGGAGGTTAAGTCCATTAATGGCTATTAGCCAGGATGGGTAAGGAATGGTGTACCTAGCTTTTGTTTGTCAGAAGAGAGATCACTTGATCATTACCTGTTAGGTTCCTTCCATCTGGGGCACCTGGCATTGGCCACTGTTGGCAGAGAGAATACTGGACTGGATGGACCTTTGGTCTGACCCAGTATGGCCATTCTTATGTTCTTAACAATCACTGCAACATTAGTCACAATCACAAAGCAAGAGGGTTGGTTACTCAGTCAATATTGTATACTTTAGATTTGGAATAAAGCAGCACTAAAAGCAGCAAGTAGATAGTTTCTGGGCCTCCGTGTGGATGTAAGAATACCACCTGCAAATAAAAAGAGGCCAAACCCACAACTTGAAGCTGGACCCAAATTTTCCCAATGATACAGGAAATTTGAAGCCATTGTTCTGGTTAGTCTCCTTTTCAAGAAAGTCCAGAGCCATGAAGTTCAGATCTGAACTTCTTCAACATTTATTGGGTTTGGATCCAACATAAAGGCACAAACTCTATCCTCTAAACCGGGGGAAAAAAACTCATGTCAAGGCTGAATCCCCACTCTTTCACTCCAAGTGCAGAAGGTGGGGGCCCGCAAGGATTCTAAAAATTAATACTTGCCACTCCAGACTTGTATTAAACTCCCAAGGTTACAGCTTTTCTCTGACCTTGGCTTGGTAAATGCTGCTACCACCCAAATGCAAAAAAAACCCCAACCCTTGGACCCAGGTAGGAACACTTGGGAATTCCTCCCTGTGGAGTACCCTCAAGCCCTTTCACCCCCTCTCTCCACAGGGAAGAGCTGAGAAAGAAAACAAAGGAAATTAGCTGTTGCCACCACCTAATCAAACCGCATATGCACAAACCTCTTAGGACACCAAAAATCCAATCCTGTTCTTAAAGGTACATTTTATTAAAAGTAAAAAGGAAGAAAATACATCTGGAACTTAGGCTTTTGCTAGATTTTTAAAAGAGCAATGCCAAAAATTAAGCACCTAAATAGCTTTCTTGGGGGTTCAGCTTAAAGGTTACAAGCAAACAAAAGCATCTGGGGTTAGCACAGAGGAGTCCACAAGCCTTAAAAAGATAAACAGAAATAAACCTAATAGTGTCTTCCTACACATTCCTAATTTACTTACATATTTGGGTTGTTAAAAGTAGTTCTAGATATGACCTGATGGTTTTTATATCTGGTTCAGACTTTACACAGCATTCCTGCTTATAGCATTGCTGCTCCATGTCTCCTTCTCTGGAGAACAACCGACAAAGGGAAAGTTTCTTTCCCAATATTAAAGTTCTACCTTCCCCTTGGCTCTTTTGCTCAGGTGCCCACTTCCTTTTCTTTACCTGGAGGACTTTTAACCCTTTACAGGTAAAGCAAGCAGAGAACAGCTACCAAGAGGGATTTTACAGCTAACTGGCTGGCTGGGTGTCCATTAAAGGGAGCTACCCCCATAGGCGCCAACTTTTCCCAGCGCCGATGGGCACTCGCCCCCAGCCCCGCCCCGACTCCATCCCTACCCTGCTCCCTCCTGCCCCCATTCCAACCCCTTTCCCAAAGTCCCCGCCCCAACTCCACCCCCTCCCTGCCCCTATGGACTCCTTCCCCAAATCCCCGCCCTGGCCCTGCCTCTTTCCAGAGCGCACCGCGTTCCCCCTCCTCCCCCCTCCTTCCCAGTGCTTACTGCCGTGAAACAGCTGTTTCACAAAAGCAAGCGCTGGGAGCTAGGGGGAGAAGTGGGGACGCGGCGCGCTTAAGGGAGGGGACAGAGGCGAAGCAGAGGTGATCTGGGGTGGGGGGAGCGGGGTGGGGAGCTGCCGGTGTGTGCAGAGCACCCACCAAATTTTCCCTGTGGGTGCTCCAGCCACAGAGCACTCACGGAGTCGGCATCTATGGCTACCCCCTCACACACACACTTCATTTATCACAACCTATGAGTCACTTGTATGATTAAATCAAATGTCATTTGATTTACTAGGACCAGCAACAAACTTTTCTGTCTTTTCCCTCAGATTCTACATTTAAAAAAAAAAAAGAGAGCGAGAGAGAACTGGGACCCTCTGTAAATACATTGTGTATTTCCTGGTATATGTTACACAGCTTAACAGGTACTTACAACAAGCATATTTTCTTAATTTTCCAAAAATTGTTTTAAAATGAAATAACCAAAAACTGCTTATGCCTGCAAAGGTCCAATAAGCACGTATTTAGGACAGGAGTTCCTTAGAATTTAGCATTCATAATCAAGTGCCTTCCAGCATTCATATCCTTCAACGTCTATGTTAATTAACTTGTTAGATGTTAACGTGACCAACAAATTATCAATAGGAACTGCTGCACGGGAGCTCTGAATCCTAAATCTTGTAATTTGAAGTTTAGAAAGACCAAGGGGTTACAACAATGCTGAATTGATATGCTGAGCTTTAAGAACATTTTAAACATTTGGATCATTGTCTTTAAATGTAACAGATCAGTACTTCTTTAAAATGGACATTGTGCAGATCACTAGGTGTGTCACATTACAGTGAAAAGATGTTTGCTGAAATGGGACTGGGCCATGAGATAGGCAGCTGATTAAATGGAAAGCAAGAAGCCTTGGGCAAAATGAGCTTTAGAGTGGCAGACAAGCAATAAGAAAAATTTAGACGGAGTTTTATAGCAAACTTTTCTGGATTTGAGTTATCACTTTAAATAGAAATTTCATTATCAGTTCTTCCAAATATTCCATGGTACTATCAAGCCAGCCAGCCCAAAGCAGTAGTGGAACGGGGACAATGTAACATAGCCAAACACTGGGTCTTTATCAGTGTTGCCAACTCACATGATTTTGTCATGCGTCTCATGATAATTATTGTTTTCCTTAAAGCCCCAGCTCCTGGAGTTAAGTGGATATGTGATTATTTCAGCCTTCATTCTTAAAGAAAAAGTAAGCTTCTAGCCCTTGTGGCTGTGTGGAGAAAGCTTCAATATGTGACCCCAGTGCATCCTAAAGGCACATAAAGCAGAAGACAAATAAAAAGAACAACAAATCTATTATTTTTATATAATCTCATGATTTTAAAGCTAATCTCATGATTTCTGGTGAGCCTGACTCATGAATTTTGAACATTTGGGGTTGGCAATACTGTTTATTGAACAAGAAAATTGTGGTAATGTAAACATGGCTAGGCTACCAGGGATTAATACAAAATCACTCTGTGACACTCTATACCCCAAGGCAAAACCCTGGCACCCCCATATTCATCATGGTGATATGATTATATGGTTATGATATAATTATATGTTTTGTACAAAGTATGCCTTGTGAGGTACCCTTTTAAGAACCAAGGGACACCCAATGAAATTAACAGGCAGCAGGTTTAAAACAAACAAAAGGAAGTACTTCTTCACACAAAGCAGTGTCTTCCTGTGGAGCTCATTGCCAGGGGATGTTGTGAAGGCCAAAAGTGTAACTGGGCTCAAAAAATAATTAGATAAATTCATGGAGGATAGATCCATCAATTGCTATTAGCTAAGATGTTCAGGGATGCAACCCCATGCTCTGCATGTCCCTAAACCTCTGACTGCCAGAGCTGGGCCTGGACAATAAAGGAAGGATCACTCAATAGTTGTCCTGTTCTGTTCATTCCCTATGAGGTATCTGGCATCAGCCACTATTGGAAGACAGAATATTTGGCTAGATGGACGATTGGTCTGGCCCAGTTTGGCCATTCTTATGCTCTTATAAATACACAACTAATTTTTGTTTAGCAAGCTTGACGTTTTGAGAGATTTATTTATTTGAATAATCACTATCACAACAAATGTTTTAAAGTGCATGCTGGGCTTTGGATTGAATATAAAATACAATGGGCTCCTACACTGAGGAAACTAGATGTATTTATTCTTAAATTGAATCTAACCATATAAAATGGTCTCATTAAGTAGATTAGAAATCTGATGTATTGGGCCCCCATGTGGTTTATCTTTAATATTTGTGAGTTCAATTACTGTTTTTGAAAAGCAAGGAATTACTCATTGCAACCCGAATGCTATATTTATTCAGGATTTAGGCCTATTTTAAGATTAGACCTGTCTTAATTGTACTAAACTATAAACAATGTTGGAGCCAGGGTATTGAAATTCTTGATTATATATCTCTGGCATTTGCATGTAGCAAAGCTGTGAAGAGGAACAAGAGAATATTAACATACTTGTAATATTTTAACTGTGAAAGAATCAGCCTCTTGCTACTGAGTGAATTAAACCAGAGGACTTCTGTGAAACTTACAACATATTTTTATTATGTAACATATTAGTTTTCTGATGGATAAAGTTATAAAAACTGTACTAGAAAGTCAGAGGTATCATTTGGAGACAAAACCTCCCAGCTACCTCTTTATACATGACTTATGGAGAGAAATTAATTGCAATAAAAAGGGAGATCATAGAATCATAGAATATCAGGGTTGGAAGGGACCCCTGAAGGTCATCTAGTCCAACCCCCTGCTCGAAGCAGGACCAATTCCCAGTTAAATCATCCCAGCCAGGGCTTTGTCAAGCCTGACCTTAAAAACCTCTAAGGAAGGAGATTCTACCACCTCCCTAGGTAACGCATTCCAGTGTTTCACCACCCTCTTAGTGAAAAAGTTTTTCCTAATATCCAATCTAAACCTCCCCCACTGCAACTTGAGACCATTACTCCTCGTTCTGTCATCTGCTACCATTGAGAACAGTCTAGAGCCATCCTCTTTGGAACCCCCTTTCAGGTAGTTGAAAGCAGCTATCAAATCCCCCCCTCATTCTTCTCTTCTGCAGGCTAAACAATTCCAGCTCCCTCAGCCTCTCCTCATAAGTCATGTGTTCCAGACCCCTAATCATTTTTGTTGCCCTTTGCTGGACTCTCTCCAATTTATCCACATCCTTCTTGTAGTGTGGGGCCCAAAACTGGACACAGTACTCCAGATGAGGCCTCACCAATGTCGAATAGAGGGGAACGATCACGTCCCTCGATCTGCTCGCTATGCCCCTACTTATACATCCCAAAATGCCATTGGCCTTCTTGGCAACAAGGGCACACTGCTGACTCATATCCAGCTTCTCGTCCACTGTCACCCCTAGGTCCTTTTCCGCAGAACTGCTGCCTAGCCATTCGGTCCCTAGTCTGTAGCAGTGCATTGGATTCTTCCATCCTAAGTGCAGGACCCTGCACTTATCCTTATTGAACCTCATCAGATTTCTTTTGGCCCAATCCTCCAATTTGTCTAGGTCCTTCTGTATCCTATCCCTCCCCTCCAGCGTATCTACCACTCCTCCCAGTTTAGTATCATCCGCAAATTTGCTGAGAGTGCGATCCACACCATCCTCCAGATCATTTATGAAGATATTGAACAAAACCGGCCCCAGGACCGACCCTTGGGGCACTCCACTTGATACCGGCTGCCAACTAGACATGGAGCCATTGATCACTACCCGTTGAGCCCGACAATCTATCCAGCTTTCTACCCACCTTATAGTGCATTCATCCAGCCCATACTTCCTTAACTTGCTGACAAGAATACTGTGGGAGACCATGTCAAAAGCTTTGCTAAAGTCAAGAAACAATACATCCACTGCTTTCCCTTCATCCACAGAACCAGTAATCTCATCATAAAAGGCGATTAGATTAGTCAGGCATGACCTTCCCTTGGTGAATCCATGCTGGCTGTTCCTGATCACTTTCCTCTCATGCAAGTGCATCAGGATTGATTCTTTGAGGACCTGCTCCATGATTTTTCCAGGGACTGAGGTGAGGCTGACTGGCCTGTAGTTCCCAGGATCCTCCTTCTTCCCTTTTTTAAAGATTGGCACTACATTAGCCTTTTTCCAGTCATCCGGGACTTCCCCGGTTCGCCACGAGTTTTCAAAGATAATGGCCAATGGCTCTGCAATCACAGCCGCCAATTCCTTCAGCACTCTCGGATGCAACTCGTCCGGCCCCATGGACTTGTGCACGTCCAGCTTTTCTAAATAGTCCCTAACCACCTCTATCTCCACAGAGGGCTGGCCATCTCTTCCCCATTTTGTGATGCCCAGCGCAGCAGTCTGGGAGCTGACCTTGTTAGTGAAAACAGAGGCAAAAAAAGCATTGAGTACATTAGCTTTTTCCACATCCCCTCTGTCACTAGGTTGCCTCCCTCATTCAGTAAGGGGCCCACACTTTCCTTGGCTTTCTTTTTGTTGCCAACATAACTGAAAAAACCCTTCTTGTTACTCTTGACATCTCTCGCTAGCTGCAGCTCCAGGTGCGATTTGGCCCTCCTGATTTCATTCCTACATGCCCGAGCAATATTTTTATACTCTTCCCTGGTCATATGTCCCACCTTCCACTTCTTGTAAGCTTCTTTTTTATGTTTAAGATCCGCTAGGATTTCACCATTAAGCCAAGCTGGTCGCCTGCCATATTTACTATTCTTTCGACTCATTGGGATGGTTTGTCCCTGTAACCTCAACAGGGATTCCTTGAAATACAGCCAGCTCTCCTGGACTCCTTTCCCCTTCAAGTTAGTCCCCCAGGGGATCCTGGCCATCCGTTCCCTGAGGGAGTCGAAGTCTGCTTTCCTGAAGTCCAGGGTCCGTATCCTGCTGCTTACCTTTCTTCCCTGCGTCAGGATCCTGAACTCAACCAACTCATGGTCACTGCCTCCCACATTCCCATCCACTTTTGCTTCCCCCACTAATTCTACCCGGGTAATTCTACCCGATCAAAAGACACAAGTCATTTTAGGGGCTAGCAGCGCACCACATACTGTAGATGGTGAAATAAATGGAACAATCATTCCTGCTCTTTTTCCCTGAAAGCCTCAACCCTGCACCACCTATAGACTTGATAAAGTCTGCAGAAAGGAAGGACTGTTCCGCTAGGTCTTAAGCTCTGTGGAAAGAAGGTTGCTCTTCTGCAGACAGTATATTGCAATTTTGATTGACGTTCTGGTCTTCAGTAAAAACCTATATAGGCGGGTTACTGCTTCCTATAAAAGCTCCTTACAAAATCGCTTTCACCTTTCTTCATGTAACTGTATATTAAACACATATGTATACACATATTTTTGTGGCTTAATGTATTTTCTTCATTAATTGAACAGTTCATAAGCAGATTCCAGTCTTATTGCTCTTTGGGGCCTTTTAATTCAGCGCATTGGAGCTATTGCGCCAAGCATAAATTCCATCCAACACATATCAGAGAAGTACAACACATTCTATTTTGATTTTACATTAAATGCTTTGTATATTAAATAATTTGTCTGATTAATTTTGTGTATTACCTTAGCAATTAATAAAGAATGATTAAATAATAGCAATAGCTGCTCTGAGGAAAAAATGTGTAATTCTTAAGAAAATGTTTGACTTTGTCAGTCAGGAAAATAACCTACACTATATTTGTCATGACAGATCAAATCAGTAAGATGTCCAGTGTGAGATTTACTCAGGAGTTGACCTCTGTCTTTGTGCACACACATGCTCATTAATTGTAATCAGAGTTACACATGAATAAGGGCAGCAGATTTTATTATTTGTTAATGATTTTCAGCAGCACACATAAACTGTGCTTTCCTAACATAAAAAATCAAAGTCCCTCCCCGAAAGCACACAATCCCTAAATTAAGGTGTTCAAATGATCTTACCCTTATAGTGGATCATCACTTTGTACAAGAGATTAACATAGTCTTCTCACTCTCCTCGCAGAAAGCACAGGCAGAATCAGGGTATCTGATCCTGTATTCTTTGCTCACTCAAAATTCCCCTATCAAGTCAATGCAATTAAAGTATGCAGGATCAGGTCTTAAACGTGATAGAATACATAGCATCATCCTGGCTAACACTAGATCACTGGGTGGGGTGGCAAACAAAAAACCCATGATCTTCCAAATTAGAATGGTCTATATTCTGGAAAGATTATTTTCATTTTTCTTATTAACTCTAATGTATTAGCATCTGAATATTGACTTTCATACAAGAAATAAGCATGTGTTTATCCATTTAGTTTTTATATCACACCCATCACTACGGCACTGGAGCCCCTTAAAAGTCTATAGATGTGCAATGCAAAGGAAATCTTGAGTTTAATTAAATCAAATCAAAAGAGTATATTTTAAGAAAATGCTTTATAATGAAAATCTGAGATGTGATTGTTTCAGCTATTCTTTGATGAATTTTTTTTGTAAATTTCTACCTAAAACTGAACACACAGTGTCATGGAATCCAGACACTTGATTACAGGCTGTTGTTATCAAGGGAGAACCATTCTAAGAGTGCAGAAGCTAAAAATTGTTTTGTTTCTGTTTTTTATACAGACATGTTTGAAATTCTAGCTCACCACACACTGAAGGGAGGTTGAAAAACTCACCCCTTAGGTTATATTCTAGCTGGAAAATAAATCCTTATCACAGGGTGTTTCTGTAAAGTATTTCACAGCATTACTTTTTAATCACAGTATTTCCTGGATATTTCATAATTGCTGTGTTTATAATGAAAATTAATTCAGTTACGTATATGGCTCAGTTCATGAAACCTCTGACAGAATGAAAAAGGTATTTGGCAAGTCCTAACTAGTGTTCTCTGATCTTTCAGGTACTGTTGACTTTAAAAGGTATTAAACAATTGAGAGCTCAGGCAGAAAAATCAAATCTCATTGGAAACAAAAAGATCCTGCTCCTGAAAAGTGAGGGTGGAAGGGCCGGGAATCAGGTGGAAAACATCCTATTTACTACTGCAATAAAGTCAGTATTTAGCCAAACCTCAGACACAGAATTAACTTAAATTAATTTTAGCTTTTGCTGCTGCTAACAACTAATGAAATCTGATACACTTCAGGTAAGAAAAACAGAGCACTTGATTGCCCTTAGATCTTGGGAAACCATGGAGACAATAGGGGTAAATATTGTATTGTAGCAGAGAAATAAATTCTTAGCTGAGGCTGAAAAATGTTCTGTTGAGGGTGGGTGAGAGTGTCAAGATGTGGGGTGTGTTCTTCTATGTGGCTAAATCTTTTCCACGTTTTTCCCTTAGACCAGGGGTCCCCGCTGCGATGCTCGCAGGCGCAATGGCGCCCGCTGGGGCAGTTGTGTGCGCCCGCAGGACAATGCACCACCGAAATGGTGCCGCCAAGCGCAGCCACCTGAGAACCGCCTAGCGAAATGCCACCGAGAACCGTTGCCAATTCTCGGCAGCATTTCGGCGGCGAGGCTTCTTTGCGCTGCCGCTTCTCAGCTGCATTTCAGTGGTGGGGTGTTTGGCGCCCGCCACAGTCTGTTGGGAATAGGAATGTGCTATTCCCACAGAAAGGATGGGGACCACTGCCTTAGACTGTTATCTCATTATTCATCTCTACATGGCCAGATTTCTAAAAGAGCTCAGCCCGCAACAGTTCCCATTGATCTGGAGCAGAGCGCTTTTGAAAGTCCATCCCACAGTTCTGTAAGTGTAAAAGTGCTGCAGAATAGGCAGGACGTACCAAGTAAAGAAAGCAGTTCTTGCACTGAAGACGTTACAACCTGAGCACCTAAAAGCACAAGCAGGTACAATGCAGATACCAAAAAGACAAACATAATTGGAATTAATTTGCAAACTGGACACCATTAAATTAGGCTTGAATAAAGACTGGGACTGGATGGGTCATTACACAAAGTAAAAACTTTTTCCCCTACTGTTACTCACACCTTCTTGTCAACTGTTTGAAATGGGCCATCCCGATTATCACTACAAAAGGTTTTTTCTCCTGCTGATAATAGCCCACCTTAATTGATTAGTCTCCTTACAGCTGGTATGGCAACACCCATTTTTCCATGTTCTCTGTGTATATCTATCTTCCTACTGTATTTTCCACTGCATGCATCCGATGAAGTGGGTTTTAGCCCACGAAAGCTTATGCCCAAATAAATTTTAGTCTCTCTAAGGTGCCACAAGTCCTCCTCTGTTTTTTTTTTGGCTGATACAGACTAACACAGCTACCACTCTGAGATATGTGTATGTGGTAATTAAACTTCACAAATGAGTGGATTTCTGAGGAGAGATTTGGAGGAGTAAGAGGCTCAATATGTGAAGGCAAAGAATAGAGTAGTTTCCAATTACCTTAGCTGCCTTTCACTGCTTAACGGAGATTATTACTAATATCTCAGAGCAGAGGAATATGTAAGGCCTGTAACATTTTCATTCCTTCCAGAGCAAAACAGCAGCCAGCAAGAGATAGAAAAGTCTCTTGGGGCGAGTCTACACTGGCAACGCTAACGCACTGCTGCGGCAGCACTTTAACGTGGCTTGTGTAGTCACGGCAAAGCGCTGGGAGAGAGCTCTCCTAGCGCTCTAAAAAACCCACCTCCACGAGAGGTGTAGCTATAAGCGCTGTGAACACAGCTCCCCGCGCTGGTGCACTGTTTACACCGGTGCTTTACAGTGCTGAAACTTGCTGCGCTCAAGGGGGTGTTTTTTTCACACACACACCCCGAGCGAGAAGCTTTCAGCGCTGTAAATTGCCAGTGTAGACAAGCCCTTAGGGTTAGTCCTATGACTACACTTAAAATGCGACAGCTGCGCCACTGAAGTACTTCAGCGTACACACTCAGGACGGTGATGGGAGGGGTTCTCCCATTGCTATCTTCCCAAGAGGTGGTAGCTAGGTCAACAAAAGAATTCTTCCATCAACCTAGCACTGTCAACACCCAGACTTCGGTCAGCTTAACTATGTCACTAAGGGGTGTAGCTCGGTCTACTTATCTTTATAGTGTAGACCTGGTCATTGCAGGCACAAACTATTGCATCAGGAATCATGTTATGACATACTAGTCTACCAAACCTGTTATGGAGCCAAACCATGTTTTTAGTAGTTTTACTGTTTTATAACAGCCAGGGCCTATTGATGCTATGGCTTACTGTTCTGACATTATATTTGCCTGTGTAAAGATCAATCTTCATTCCTGATTCTAAAAGAATTGGTATTACATATAAGCAATGAGTTAAATGCAAATATTCAGTAGAAGAGGGATGAAAAGAGTAAGGAAGGACTTCAATAGCTCAGACACAGGTGAGAGGTTTATTGCAGGAGTGGGTGGGTGAGATTCTGTGGCCTGCATCGTGCAGGAGGTTAGACTAGATGATCATAATGGTCCCTTCTGACCTTAATATCTATGAATATTCCCTGAAACCCACTAATGTTTGGAAACCTGGAACAAATACATCTACGTAGCAAGCAGCCCACAGCACCGAGTCTCAGAGCCCGGGTCGACAGACTCAGGCTTGTGGGGCTTGCGCTACAGTGCTAAAAATAGCTGTGTTGACATGGCAGTTTGGGCTGGAGCTCAGGCTCTGAAGCCTAGAGAGTGGAGGTGGGGTCTGAGACGCACTGCTGCAGGCTGTGTAGACATACCCTGAGAGATTAAGCAGCTATTGGATGACCCCTTCTATAGGCTTAGGACATATTTTGGTTGCCATTTCTGGAAGATGTCTCCTGGAAGGTGGTATTTTCTGGAATTATAATACAATGCTGCTATTTGGTGTAGACATGAATCCTGGTAAAAATCTAGTTTCAAATTAGTAGCCCCATGCAGGGCTTCTAGAATTTTATCTTTTATTGGGACTACGTAAACCATGCCCAAACATGTTCAAGTGATGCTAGACTGCTAGTCTTTACTTCAGTCTATAAAACATGTTGGTACAGCTAGGCATATTTGGTCCACCATTTGTTAACATTAATATAATTGGCTCTCTCTATGCTCAAGACAGATTCAGGACTGAAATATTAGGGCTGTTACAGACACAAACTAAGGTGGAGTAGAAGAGCTGTATAGGGAGAAAAATTGTTCATGATCTTCCTGTGCTGTATGAATTTCTATCCATTGTTATTTGTCCCATATTTGCCATGTGAGTATGAAATTACTGTTTATAAAATGAGTCCACTATTCATATGCTAAACATCCACAGAATTTCGCATGAAAACTCTTGGCAAGATACAACTGAAAAATAAAGAAGACAGAAAATGAATTTTAAACTTCCTTTTATGCTATTGCTTCCCACTGAGATACAGTTCAGCCACAGAAAAGTGTTAAATTAAAAGGAAATTATGTATTAACAAACTTACACAGAAATATCATTGAGTTGAGTGTATATCTATAACATGATAACTTTGCAATTCCAAAATTTCAGAGAATGTTGTAAGCCTCAAATGACCAGAACCCTATTGACTTGGAGAGGGGAAATTAGAAAACAAAAGAGGAAAGTGGGGAATCCCTGGAACCTCTGCCATCTGATTAACATAGCCACAGCTTCAAGTACCTCTGCAATTGTCTACAGAGGAAACAACTGATTGATGGCACCAATTGATGCCTTCCAACATAACAATACCCCATCTCTATCTTTGCTCATCTTCCCAATACAGCTTAACATGTTGACAGCCTGATAATGTCTTATCTCCCAGAAAAATGATAGTGGTGGGAAGGGAATGGGGGCATGCACACGGCCTCTGGTATGAAGAGGGAGAATGAGGGATCCTGCTATGGGGCCGAGGGTATACACAGACCCTACCAGAGGAAGGAAGGAAGGAAGGAATGGCAGACAAGGAATAGAATAGTTTCTAATGACCCCACCATGCTGAGAAAGGGGAATTGAATGCAAACCGAGACCCTGGAATAGGGGGAGATTGAAGGACCTGTTATGGAGGAAGGGGAGAAGTGGGGCTTGAGAGGAAGGGGCGTGCACACGGAGTCCCTGCCATGGAGAGTGTACACAGAGCTGCTGGAATAGGCATGGAATGGGGGACCCTGCTACATATGGGAGGAGGAGGGTAGGCAGGGCAAATACCAGAGTGTATGGAGGGAAGTTTGGGGGTTGTTGCAGGGAGTCCCCAAAATGAAGGAGGATGGGAGAGATACAAGGAGCCGCTGGTGCGGGCAGTAAGCTCAGCCTACTCAAGCTACAAAGTGTGCAACCTCCTACATTAACAATAATATACTGTAATCTTTGGGGGAGCAGGGGCTCTCATGGAGCCAGGCCGCAGCTAGCCTAGCATTTAAAGAGAGCAAAGAGATTACAAAAGCTGGGCCCTAACTGATATGGTGATTGGAGGCAGTAGGTTCCCAGAACAATGCTCTAAAGCAGGAGTGGGCAAACTTTTTGGCCCGCGGGCCACATCAGGGTGTGAAACTGTATGGAGGGCCAGGTAGGGAAGGCTGTGCCCCACCCCCTATTCGCCCCTCCCACTTCCTGCCCCCTGACTGTCCCCCTCAGAGCCCCCGACCCATCCAACCTCCCCGCTCCTTGTCCCCCTCCTGGGATCCCCACCCCCTGACAGGCCCCCCGGAACTCCCAATCCCTATCCAACCCCCCCGTTCCCCAACCCCTGACCACCCCAGAACCTCCACCCCATCCAAATGCCCCTTGCTTCCTGTCCCCTGACTGCCCCACAGGACCCCCTACCCAACCCCCCCCAACGCCGCACACACGTGCCGCTGCCGCCCCCTTACCATGCCGCTCAGAGCAGCAAGAGCTCACAGCCCCACTGCCCGCGTGGCATGCTGAGGCTGCGTGGGAAGGGGAACAGCGGGGGTGGGGCTGGGGCGAGCATCCCAGGCCAGGAGCTCAGGGCAGGACGGTCCGCAGGCCGGATGTGGCCCGCAGGCCATAGTTTGCCCACCTCTGCCCTAAAGAAACACAGATTCTAGAATGTCACTGGAAATAAAAAGTCCCCACATTATATCTGAACAACAACAAAACAAATTATTACAAGATTGTAAGAAGGAAACTGACTGAAGAAGTTTGACTAAAGAGAAATAATGGAAGCAGATTGAAAGAGATAAAGTTTGAAAATAAGAAAGAAAGCAAATGGTCAACTCAAGGGCCTCTCTTCTGTTCTGCAGTCTCCAATATACAGGAACTCTCACTTAACATTACAGTTATGTTCCTGAAAAATGCAACTTTAAGCGAAATGATGTTAAGCGAATCCAATTTCCCCATAAGACTTAATGTAAATGAGGGGGTTAGGTTCCAGGGAAATTTTTTTCACCAGACAAAAGACTATATATATATATACACACACACACACACACACACACACACAGTATAAGTTTTAAACAAACAATTTAATACTGGTACAGTGATGATGATTGTGAAGCTTGGTTGAGGTGGGGGAGTCAGAGGGTGGGATATTTCCCAGGGAATGCCTTACTGCTAAATGATGAACTAGCAATTGGCTGAGCCCTTAAGGGTTAACTCTCACACTCTACAAGGCAGCAGGAAAGGAGGAAGGGCAGACAGAGACAGAGACACACACCCTGTGTAATGACAGGTTTCAGAGTAGCAGCCGTGTTAGTCTGTATTTGAAAAAGAAAAGGAGGACTTGTGGCACGTTAAAGACTAACAAATTTATTTGAGAATAAGCTTTCGTGAGCTACAGCTCACTTCATCGAATGCATTCAGTGGAAAATACAGTGGGGAGATTTATATACATAGAGAACATGAAACAATGGGTGATACCATACACACTGTAACGAGAGTGATCACTTAAGATGAGCTATTACCAGCAGAATAGCGGGGGGGCGGGGGGATCTACAACCTTTCCTGAAGGACGACCCATTCACTCTCACAGATCTTGGGAGACAGGCCAGTCCTTGCTTACAGACAGCCCCCCAACCTGAAGCAAATACTCACCAGCAACCACACAACACACAACAGAACCATTAACTCAGGAACCTATCCTTGCAACAAAGCCCGTTGCCAACTGTGTCCACATATCTATTCAGGGGACACCATCATAAGGCCTAATCACATCAGCCACACTATCAGAGGCTTGTGCACCTGCACATCTACCAATGTGATATATGCCATCGTGTGCCAGCAATGCCCCTCTGCCATGTACATTGGTCAAACTGGACAGTCTCTACGTAAAAGAATAAATGGACACAAATCAGACATCAAGAATTATAACATTCAAAAACCAGTTGGAGAACACTTCAATCTCTCTGGTCACTCGATTACAGACCTAAAAGTTGCAATTCTTCAACAAAAAAACTTCAAAAACAGACTCCAACGAGAGACTGCTGAATCGGAATTAATTTGCAAACTGGATACAATTAACTTAGGCTTGAATAGAGACTGGGAGTGGATGGGTCATTACACAAAGTAAAACTATTTCCCCATGTTTATTTCCCCACCCCACCCACCACTGTTCCTCAGACGTTCTTGTCAACTGCTGGAAATGGCCTACCTTGATTATCACCACATAAGGTTCCCCCCACCCCCAGCTCTCGTGCTGGTAATAGCTCATCTTAAGTGATCACTCTCATTACAGTGTGTATGGTAACACCCATTGTTTCATGTTCTCTATGTATATAAATCTCCCCACTATATTTTCCACTGAATGCATCCGATGAAGTGAGCTGTAGCTCACGAAAGCTTATGCTCAAATAAATTTGTTAGTCTTTAAGAAGAAAAGGAGTACTAGTGGCACATTAGAGACTAACCAATTTGCATCCGATGAAGTGAGCTGTAGTTCACGAAAGCTTATGCTCAAATAAATTGGTTAGTCTCTAAGGTGCCACTAGTACTCCTTTTCTTTTTGAAAATACAGACTAACATGGCTGCTACTCTGAAATTAGTCTCTAAGGTGCCACAAGTACTCCTGTTCTTTTTGCAAATACACCCTGTGTGTGTTTGAGAGATAGAGATGCGCATTTCCCCTTTAAGTATGAAGAGTGAGGTCAGAAGTACACTGCCTTGTTAATTAGATCAGTAAGCTGAGACCGGACTACAGCTCCCTCCATCCATGTGTCCCCCCTGCCCTCTGGAAGATGGGGTAAGCGAGGTGCAGGAGCAGGGGGGTCCACCCTGACATTAGCCTCCCTCTTCTTCCCCTCTCCCCCACATAGCAAGCAGGAGTCTCGGGGAGCCTCTCCAAGGCAGAGGGTGGGAACAGCACAGGGCAGTGGAGGGAGGGACAGCTGAACTGCCGGCAATTGGTAGCCTGCTGAGCAGCTGCTGCACAGGGAACTTAGGGGAGCTGATCGGGAGGCTGCCGGTCCACCCTGGTTCCAACCACCCACCAGCTAGCTACAACGGGCTGCTCTTCCTGCAAGCAGTGGACAAAGCAGGCGGCTGCCAAATGACTTAGAAGGGAGCATTGCACAACTTTAAACGAGCATGTTCCCTATTGATCAGCAACGTAACAACGAAACAATGTTAGCTGAGATGACTTTAAGTGAGGAGTTCCTCTACCATATTGTATATCCACTGATTTAGAATCATAGAATCCTAGACTTTAAGGTCAGAAGGGACCATTATGATCATCTAGTCTGACCTCCTGCACAATGGCCATGGAATCTCACCCACCAACTCCTGTAACGAACCCCTAACTTATGTCTGAGCTATTGAAGTCCTCAAATCGTGGTTTAAAGACTTCAAGGTGCAGAGAATCCTCCAGCAAGTCATCCCGTGACCCATTCTGCAGAGGAAGACAAAAAAAACCCAGGGCCTCTGCCAATCTGCCCTGAGAGAAAATTCCTTCCCAACCCCAAATTTGGCGATCAGCTAAACTCTGAGCATGTGGGCAAGACTCACCAGCCAGACACTCAGGAAAGAATTCTCTGTAGTAACTCAGATCCCACCTCAATCTAACATCCCATCACAGGCAATTGGGCATATCTACAGCTAATAGTCGACGATCAATTAATTGCCAAAATTAGGCTATCCCATCATATCATCTCCTCCATAAACTTATCAAGCTTTGTCTTGAAGCCATATATGTCTTTAACCCCCCCACTGCTTCCCTTGGAAGGCTGTTCCAGAACTTCACTCCTCTGATGGTTAGAAACCTTCGTCTAATTTCAAGTCTAAACTTCCAGTTTATATCCATTTGTTTGAATTCATCTTTCTTAAACATGGGAGGCCAGAACTGCACACAGTATTCCAGATGAGGTCTCACCAGTGCCTTGTATAACGAACGGTACTAACACCTCCTTATCTCTGGAAATACCTCGCCTGATGCATCCCAAGATCGCATTAGCTTTTTTCATGGCCATATCACATTGGTGGCTCATAGTCATCCTGTGATCAACCAATACTCCGAGGTCCTTCTCCTCCTCTGTTACTTCCAAATAATGCGTCCCCAGTTTATAACAGGAATTCTTGTTATTAATCCCTAAATGCATGACCTTGCACTTTTCACTATTAAATTTTATCCTATTACTATTACTCCAGTTTATAAGGTCATCCAGATCTTCCTGTATGATATCCCGGTTCTTCTCTGGATTGGCAATACCTCCCAGCTTTGTGTCATCCACAAACTTTATTAGCATATTCCCGCTTTTTGTGCCAAAGTCAGTAATAAAAAGATTAAATAAGATTGGTCCCAAAACCGATCCCTGAGGAACTCCACTAGTAACCTCCTTCCAGCCTGACCTGCTGTAGTCTCCCCTTTAACCAGTTCCTTATCCACCTTTCAGTTTTCATGTTGATCCCCATCTTTTCCAATTTAGCTAATAATTCTCCATGTGGAACTGTATCAAATACCTTACTGAAATCGAGGTAAATTAAATCCACTGCATTCCCTTTGTATAAAAAATCTGTTACCTTCTCAAAGAAGGAGATCAGGTTGCTTTGGCACAATCTAACTTTTCTAAAGCCATGTTGTATTTTGTCCCAATTACAATTGACCTCAATGTCCTTAACTACTTTCTCCTTCAAATTTTTTTCCAAGACCTTGCATACTACAGATGTCAAACTAACAGGCCTGTAGTTACCTGGATAGCTTTTTTTACCTTTCTTAAAAATAGGAACTATGTTAGCAATTCTCCAGTAATATGGTACAACCCCTGAGTTTACAGATTCATTAAAAATTCTTGATAATGGGCTTGCAATTTCATGTGCCAGTTCCTTTAATATTCTTGGATGAAGATTATCCAGGCCCCCGGATTCAGTCCCATTAAGCTGTTCGAGTTTGGCTTCTACCTCGGATGTGGTAATATATACCTCCATATCCTCATTCCCATTAGTTGTCCTACCATTATCCCTTAGCTCCTCATTAGCCTCATTAAAGACTGAGGCAAAGTATTTGTTTAGATATTGGGCCATGCCTAGATTATTCTTAACCTCCACTCCATCCTCAGTGTTAAGCAGTCCCACTTCTTCTTTCTTTGTTTTCTTCTTATTTATATGGCTATAGAACCTTTTACTATTGGTTTTAATTCCCTTTGCAAGGTCCAACTCTACATGGCTTTTGGCCTTTCTCACTTTATCCCTACATGTTCTGACCTCAATAAGGTAGCTTTCCTTGCTAATCCCTCCCATCTTCCAGTCCTTGTAGGCTTTCTCCTATTTCTTAATCACCTCTCTGAGAGGCTTGCTCATCCAGCTTGGTCTACAACTCCTGCCTATGAACTTTTTCCCCTTTCTTGGGATGCAGGCTTCTGACTGTGACTTGAAGTAATTCCAGGCCTCCTCCGCCTTTAGATCCACAAGTTTTTCAGTCCAATTCACTTCCCTAACTAATTTCCTTAATTTTTTTTAAGTTAGCTTTTTTGAAATCAAAAACCCAAGTCACAGATCTATTTTTGTTTATCCTTCCATTTAGTTTGAACTGAATTAGCTCATGATCACTTGAACCAAGGTTGTCCCCTACAACCATTTCTTCTATGAGGTCCTCACTGCTCACCAAAACCAAATCTAAAATGGCATCCCTTCTTGTTGGTTCAGCAACTACTTGGTGAAGGAATCCATCAGCTATCATATCCAGGAAAATCTGAGCCCTATTATTATTACTAGCACTTGTCCTCCAGTCTATATCTGGGAAGTTAAAGTCTCCCCTGATCACACAATTCCCATTAGTATTTACTTCTTTAAAAATATTAAAGAGGTCTCCATCCATATCCAAATCGGATCCTGGCAGTCCATAGCACACCCCAAGCACTAACCCAGGGGAGGCTCTAGTAGCTTTCTTCCCCAGTGTGATTTTTGCCCAGACAGACTCTGTCTTATCCTTTCCATCACTTCTTATTTCTTTACAGTCTACCTCATCATTGATATACAATACTACTCCACCACCTTTGCCTTTATTTCTGTCTTTCCTAAGCAGCACGTACCCTTCAATACCCGTACTCCAGTCATGACTACTGTTCCGCCATGTTTCTGTTGTCCCTATAATATCTGGTTTCACTTCCTGCACCAGTAGCTCTAGTTCCTCCATTTTGTTACCTAGGCTCCTTACATTAGTGTACAAACATCTTAATTTTTGCTGTTTGGCCTCACTCACATTCTTTACCCGATTAGGAACAGACATTCTACCGCCAGTAGATTGGTATGTACACTGCCCTTCAACCTTATGTCCATTCTCCTACCCACGGCTGTATCCTTTCTTACTTTGTTTTCTTCCCTCTCAAAGAGAAAATCTGGCGTGGAGATTACCTGGACATCTCCCAACCGTCTCCCCCAGATTCCTAGTTTAAAGCTCTCTTGATCAGTTGTGCCATCCTCCATGCTAGAAGTCTATTTCCCTCCTTACTCAGGTGAAGTCCATCCCAAGAGAACAGTCCTCTCTCCATGAATGCTTTCCAGTGGCCATACATCCCAGAGCCCTCCTTATAGCACTAGTGCCTGAGCCATCTGTTGAGCACCATAATCTTGTCACACCTTTGTTGCCCTTCTCTAGGAACAGGCAGAATCCCACTGAAGATCACCTGAGCCTCGATTTCCTTAAGCGTCTTCCCCAGCCTGGCATAGTCTCCCTTGATATGTTCCAGTGAGAATCTAGCCTTATCATTTGTTCGCACATGAAGGATAATCAATGGGTTCTTTCCCACTCCTGTTAGGATCCTCTTCAGCCTCAGGTCCACATCCCATATCTTAGCACCCGGCAGACAGCACACCCTTCTGGTCTCTGGATCAGCTCTTGTTACAGGCCTGTCTATTCTTCTCAGTAAGGAGTCCCCAATCACGTAGACCTGCCTTTTCCTGGTGATGGTGCGATTCTCCGGTCTATCCCCTGTTCCCTTTGGCTCCAAGTCCTCTCGATTCCTATTGTCCCTTGAAATCCTCTGCAACCCATCCTGTATCCTCCTGGGGCTCATACTTGGTGTTGTTATCTCCACTGACTCTTGCCCTCTTCCTATAGGACTAGCTGCTCTTCACTGAAGGTGAGAGAGCAAGGAAGAAGAGATCACCTGCTGTGCCCCTTCTTCATTTTCCAACTCCGCAAACCTGCTCCTGACCTCTATTTCTTTTTCACTGCCCCGTCTTTTCCTCTGCCTGGTTCTCTTAATCACATGCTTCCACTGTCCACTTTCCTCACCCAGCAGTATCCCCTCAGAGTTCTTCGGTCCTGCTTCCATCTGCAAGTCTGAGCTTTTCCCTTCAGCCTCCTCATGTCTTTGCTCCATCATCCACTCGAACTCCCTTCTAAACTCAACCAGAGTCTCCACCTGCATCTCCAATCCTCGGATCTTCTCTTCCATCAGCTCTACCAGGCAGCACTTCATGCAGACGAAATTCTTTTCAGGTACCCCCTCCAGGATCATGTACATGCCGCAGCTTCTACATCCAGTCATCTTCATTGTGTCTTCCACTACTTGGGTCACTACCACTGCTGCCTCTGTGTCTGTCATAGCCTTCTCACCTAAGTCCTGTTCGTCTGGGAAACACAAACCAAACCAAAACACCACCACCCACAGCAAAACAAACCCCCAACGAGCACCAAAACACTACCAGAACACCACACACTCCCTTCACTAGCCTGTCTGTTCCTTTGCCTGGCTCTTATTCTTCCCTCCAAACTCCCCTTACAAACTCCCACTCAAACTCCTCTGTTTACAGCTCTGTTTACCACAGATCCATCTCATCCCCAGCTTGGATCTATGCTTTAGCATTACAAAAATCCACCTATTTTCATGTGTTAGTACAATGGATCCAGAACTGAAAGTGAGAAGAGAAATAGAGGGATCACATATCTCAACACATTTTGCAATATGCTCAAGAGAAAGGTACGTGCAGTTTTTGTGTTGGTATAGCAATTTCAGTTGGGAGTGGAATTTTTACCAAAACAGATACAGCAATATAACCCCTAGTGTAGATCAGTTATAACACTGCAGTTATATCAGCGTGCCTTATACTTGTATAACTTATTCCCCTACAGGAGCTATACCAGTATTAAGCACCTTTTTACCAGCATAACTGCACCCATATGAGGCGGCAGAACCACTTTTACTTTATGGGTAGAGTTAAAGGAGTACAACTCGTGTTTCTAGACAAGACAGCCCAGGTACTAGAAGTGTTGCAACCTGAAGGGCTAGGACCAGGGGGGTTCTGGGCTGCTGACACCTCTGCATAACCACAGCAGGCTTAGGTTGGATGACCTTGCAAGGCTGGGCTAGGCAGGAAGTACTCTCCAGCAGTACCTGCGTGGTGACTCTTCACAGCCCCCTGACTGGCCAATATCAGTACTTAAACCAGGAAGCCATGAAGGGGAGCTGTCTGATCAACACCACAGACTGCCTGGATGCCTTCGAGACCCTGCTTGTGATTGGCCCTATACTGTGGCTTCTGACCCTCATTTGTCCTCACCTTTGCTCTTCGATTGCTGTCTGTAACCTGGCACCCAATCCGATCTCCTGGTAACCTGACCCTGTCTGCCTCCTGATGCCCGACTCTCAGTTCACCCTCCGGACTGCCTTGGACTCTAACCTCCTGGTACCTGTCTCCCAACTCCTGCTCCAGTCACTGGATCTGAGCACCTCTCATCCTGACATGACAGAAGGTGGGCAGGGCTACATGAGGAAAACGTCTCTTGCTACTAATTTGATTCTGACCAGTCTATCAGTTCCTTTATCTCAAAAGATAAATGCAGTGCTTCCACTTAATTAGATCACTGATCCTTGCTTTGTTCAATCAACATCACTGCAATCAAAACAATTTGTATCTATTCTTATTCCATTTATTTATTTATTTATGCATGCTAGAACTAGCTAATTTGATCAAGAACGTATTAGAAACTTCCATGATAATTGAAATAGACTGTCTTTCACAGTTGATCAAACAGAAATGAAATAAAGTGGCAAACATTCTGCACAATTCTGAAAGAAGATAAACGAATCCACATGAGCTAGCAAAGTGTTACATGGTAACACAGTCCTCATTATTAATAACATGCACTAGCCAACCAAACTTCAAATGTAAACATGAACAAAATATCTGTATAGGGTCACTTCAAATTTTTATTTATAAAACTAATTTTTCAGATGTCAGAGGCCTATCTCTTTTATAGGTCAAAGTCACTCTACACTAACCAATTAAGAATGGATCTGATTTTCATTCATCGATTTTAAGATCAGAAGGGACCATTGTGCTAATCTAGTCTAACCTCCTGCATAACACAGGCCATAGAACTTCCCCAAAATAAGTCCTGTTTGAACAAGAGCATCTTTTAGAAAACCACTGAGTAATTTTTTAAAAAAAAAACCTCTCCTTTAAGAAAAACACCTACCTTTTTCATATATCACAAAATAGCTCCAATGATTTTCAAAACTTTCAAAATAAGTTTTTATTTGTACTATCAACAAGCATAAGAAATTTCAGTCCATTTTTCTCTTAGAAGTTTGTAAATAACCTGAATATAGGGGTTTAAAATGGAATTACTTTTTCAATCTATGTTTATGGCGGTTGTAAAGCCAATCCTTGTGGCAGGAAAACCAAGAAGAAATCGACAGCTTTCATTTCTCAAGATCTTCAAAAACTACTTCATTTTCTTAACTTTTTTTATTTGCTAAATTTAATCATGGGTCTAATAGTGTTTCCATTGAAGCCAATGGCAAAACTCACATACCGGTATCAATGGGAGAAGATGTGGGCTCTATATTAGTCCTATATTTTATACTTTCTGCTTTTTGAAGTTTTAAAAATGAATGTGGGTTTTGGGCTGGTCTAAACTAGAAAGTTAGGTCAACCCAGCTACATTGTTCAGAGGTGTGAAAAATTCACATCCCTGAGAGACGTTGTGAAGCCAACCTAAGGACTGTCCCAGTGTAGACAGTGTTAGGTCAATGGAAGAATTCTTCCATTGATATAGCTACTGCCTCTCCGAGAGGTGGATTTACTACAGAGATGGAAAATCCCTTTCTGGCGCTGTAGAAAGCGTCTACATTACAACAGGGCAGCTGCAGCACTGCTGCTGTATCACTGTAGCATTTCTAGTGTAGACATAGTATTCTTAAAGCACTCAAACTGTACTGCTGCTGCATTTTTTTTAATGAGGAAGGAGGACTGAGAAGGAGGGGCATTCAGTTGCCTCAACTAGCTCATTAAAAAAAATTCAAACATGAACTTATGACCCGCTCCTGCTTGCATGGGCTTTAGTGAGAGCAGGCATTTTGGATCAAGTCAGTCAGTGGAAGTCTTTCCGTTTATTTCACTGGGCATAGAATCAATGCTAATGCTCAAGGAGGACAAGTGTCTTTGGATTTAAAAGAAAATTGTTTTAGAAATTCTGAAGATGAGATTTTTTGTGGTGACTTTTGATAAGATTCAGAAATTTACATACGAAGCATGAGTGTGCATGCAGTAGAGAGAGAGCTCTGGACAATGAAGTTAACATTGGTGGTCTTTGCAACATGCAGTGATCCATTTATAAAACCACTGAAATGACAGCGATGCAGCTCAATGGGGGATAGCTTTACTCCATCACACAGGGTGGTTATTATTGTTGGGTTTTGGGGGGGACTAGGAAGAGGTGAGGCAGTCCAGAAGGGATTAGTGGGGCTGGTGGATCTGCTACTACTCAGCACCACTAGCTATTGCCATGCTGAAGAGGGTGAGCTGCAGGAGACAATACAGTCCTGAGTAGAACGCGCAGCATAAGGGAGGGGTCTTCCAATTCCCTTCCCTCCAGAAGCCTCTCCAGCTCATTTTTTGGGTTGGATGCCGTGAACAAGATTTTACTTGCAGTGTCTTGTATTAGATTTTTTACTTTTTAAAAAAGAATAGTTTGTGCATTTTTCAATATGGAAGTCAAGGTCCAATATTTTCAAAAATGGCGTCTGATTTTGAGGTAACTTGGACTTGATTTTCAGGAGCACTGGGATCCCACAACTCCATCTGAAGCCCAGAAGAGTTGTAGGTGCTCAGAACTCCTGAAAAGCAGACACAATTGAAAAGCTGGTCACCCAAAAACTGAGGCACCAAAAATCACTCTTAAAAATTTTGACCCAGTGCATATATTTGAATTTTCTAATAAACACACAGCATAACCCTTCTAGCAGAGGGGAGAACAGCTGGTAGCAAATCCACTAATCCCTTCAACTCCGTGTCCCCTCTTTAAAAAAAATCTGTGCGTTGGAGACACAAGTAGTCCCCATAGAGCTCTGCCTTGAAGCACTCAGTGATCCAGGTCTCTTGAGCTCCAGTTTGTTCTGCTGCATCCAAGGCTCTCCAGGCTTCAGTTAATACAAAATTATGATTGAGAATTTAGCCACACAAAATCCAGTGAATTCAAAGTGATAGTTCCCAGAGCCTCTATCTCAGCCACACAGCACTTATCCCATAGGCATAAATTCAACAGCACATACATTAATACCGAAGACTACATGTGCACAAGGAGTATGGGTTATTATGGCCATGGGAATTTCCTGATTTATGCATCTGAATTCAACAATAATGCGTTCATTTAGGGGCAGTTTGCACTGAACATATATGTATACAACTGTCTAAAAATAAGTTCTGTAGAAACATTTCCGCTTCTTTTATCTCATATAAACACATCAGCATGGCTGGATCCTCAGGTAGTGTAAACTGGGATAGCAACTCTAACATCACTAGAATTACATCAGTGTACACCAGCTGAGGCTCTGTCCAGTCCCATCTATGTTAACAAGCATTTCTTCATGTTTTTGGCATAATAAAAAGCTTGTTTCTTTCTGCTGGCCTGCAAGCTCTTTTATGTAGCTGGCTGGGGGAGCTCAATAAAACCTGCCTAGCAAGCCAGCTAGGGCTTTTTGCGTTTGGTTGGTTGGTTGGTTTCTGAATTAGGAAAAAAAGTTATCCAAGTTTGCAGGTCCTGGCAAACAAGAGTGACCTACATTTAAAAGTAAATTAAGATCTCTAATGTGAGAAGACAATTAGAGCACGGAAAAAAAAACTTGGTTTGGTTATTGTAGGAGGTTTTCTTTCTAATGAATCCTCTAACAATTCTCTGTGCAAAGCAGCTAGTGTGCAATACGAGTACTCAGCAGTGGTGGGACAGGTGCAAATATTTGGTTTGGAGGTGTTTGCTTTTAGACTCATAGTGCTAGTGAAACCACACATTAACCAGGAGCTACTACCAGAAATGCTGAAACAACGCTCAGCTGGTTGGTTTCTCAAAACCTTCTCTCCTGAATCCTCCCATCCTTTCTCAGTTCACAAGGGCTCTATTTGAATGCTACATAAAAGACTGAGTTGTTTCAACTTCTCCATTACCCTGTTACCTCCGTTAGCCTTACATTTTCTCTCTTGACTGAGCTTGACCCAGGAGCTATTTCTTTCCTTCTCTTTTTCAAAATTAAAATAAAATAAAATAAAACAAAATCTGCTTAACATTTGTTAAAGTCATAGCAGTTAAAAAAATAGAAGTCAGTTTCAGAAGCTGCTTTTGTATTCCTACAAGTTAAAACATCTGAAATGTAGAAGCTAGTCGGCTTGGTAGAATTCAGTTTTCATTTTGACAGATAATGTTTTTTTAAGCATTTAGATTTTTATTTACAGTATACTCCCTGCTATTCAAAACCCTATTATCTGAACCTCTGCATTATCCAAACCCCTTCTTTGTCCCCCAGCATGAGATATATGCCCTGCCTCCTCAGCATATATCTCATGATGGGGGACAAGGAAGGGGTTTGGATGATAGAGCAAAGATCCCCAGGCAGGACTGTGAAGAGGAGGAATTGCTACCCCTGGCCACAGGGGAGGCCACCCTGCTGAACAGTCCTTCAGGAGCCCCAGGAGACCCTCTGTACTAGCTCTGATGTCACTGGAGTGAGTGAGCAGGAATGTGGCAGCAGAGGTACGGAGGGCTCCCTGTGCTGCCAAAGGGCCAGTAGGTGACACCTGATCCTTGCAGGCAAAAGGTGTATTAGGGAGGCTGCAGTCCTGGCAAGGCAGAGCAGAGACCCCAACTAGGTCTGCAAGCAGGAGGAGGATGACATGCCCTTCGCTGTGGGAAAGGCCACCCCACTGCTGAATGGCTGTACATAAATGTTCACAAAATTATGGGGTTTTAGTATTTTAGATTTGTATTGATTTTAAATTTCAATTGTGGGAAATTAGAGAGTGTCAGATTATTATTTTATGACACTAGGCATGGATTTCAAAACATTAAATCTTGATAACCATTAAGATACAAATTGTCAAAATATACAAAGTCAAATAGCCTTAAATCAAACTCTAAGTTCTCAAGCAACATTTTTCTTACTTTACTTATGTAAATTTTGATGATCATCGATGGAAATACTTTTACATCTGTTTGTTTGTATGGTGAAATCGACGTTTACTGACATTTACCAATAAAAAACCTAATCTTTCCAAGCCTCACTATTTGTATAACGTAACCACTGGCTGGAGAAATAGAGGAAGTAGTGTTGATAAAACACTGGAAAAGGAGTCTGAACCTCTGGGCTCTAGTCCCAGCTTTGCTGTGGTCTCATTTTGTAACCTTGGGGAAATTATTTACTCTGCATCTCAGTTTACCCATCTGAAAAATAAAGATAATACATACTTAAACTCAGTAGGGTTTAAAATTCAGGCTTAAAATTTTAAATGTACTGTGAAAATATCGGATCTAAATAAAAAGTACGGTTATTCTAAAATATAGATTAGAGTCACGGGGAATGCAGTAAAAAGCAAAATAAAAACTTGATCAAACCATTTTGTTTAGGACAATGGCTTCTGTACATGCATACCAACATTTTCAAAAGAAATTGCATGGTTTTAGACCACATGTGTAGTGACCATGTTTGACGATGAGCCATTACAGCTCTTTCAGTGCCAACGATCTTTGTAATAAAAGCATTTGTTTTTGTAATAGACTATAATGGCTCCGCAGGATCAGAATGTCTCATATTCGAAATCCATATACTAGGAAAAAGAGTGAGTGCCCAAAGACGATTTGGTATTTTAGAGCCATTGCAGTCTATTTTGTCAATAATAATACATGTATAAACATTTGGGTCTTGTGACTTGGCTTGATATTACAATAATGTTTGTTATTTCTAGGCAGCTTTTTAGCATGGTACATCAAGGGCAGCTCCACAAATGACAATATAAAGTGGTCAGGAATGACAGATGGATGTGTTTGTCAGTGTTCCTGTTCTGATTATTTTTAATCATTAATGTATTTTTGTGATGTATATGTCGCAATTCTTTGGAGTAGTGGTGTTCATTGACAGTTAATCAATGTGAAGTCAGATATTTCAGGTACAGCTTGATTCAGAACAAGCTTAGTACAGGGGGAAAAACCATGCAAGGGGCATGGGATAAACTCAGATATTGTAACAGGTGATAGAGACTTTCACCATTAGGTCACCACTTCAAATTCTGCCCAAGATACTAGCAGCAAGCATCTGGAAAGTATTCAATGGCCAATGTGCAGTGAGTTGAGATCAGGTCTCACTTCTGTTCCACGTACAAAGGTGTTTGTATGACAGAAACTCCCACAGTTAGCATGTATTTTTTGACTGCAAGTTCTTCAGGGCAGGGACTGTCTCTCCCTATATGTGTCTTTATAAAACCTGACACATTTCTGACACTACAGTAAATCAGACAATAAAACAACATCTTCTTTACTAGATACTACACAATTTATCCTAAATCCCAAAAGCCTAATTGGATCATGAATATCTTTAATCTGGCAAAGGATTTTGTTTCTGATAAATTCCAGTAATCCTACTTCCAGCAATGGCAACCCTCTCTATGAAAAAGAAAGGTCAGCTCCTGTTGTACAAAATGATTTGGGCTTCAAAGACACTTTCCGTGTCCTGAAAGTTATCCTGCAAGCATAGAAGAAGCATCTCAGACAATGAAGAACAAAGTTCCTGAAGCATGTGATATCTATCTTCTGAAAATAAGTAGGGAGCTCCCTGTAAGTGTTGCAAGTTTCATGGACATTTTGTAAAATGGGTACCAAAAAGGTTATTTCACATTTAATTCTAGCAGAAGCAAAACAGTTTCCTGACAAGCTGGTTCAAATATTTTGAACCAAATTAGGTATGGTTTTACAACAGGCTTGATGGCTGCAAACTCAATTCAACCTATCACTATAATGCGGACATGTGCCTCAAAAGCTAGTTTTCAGGCTGGCACCATGAAACAAAGAATCCTACAAGAAAGAGGAGAGGAAGGAAGAGAGAGAGTGTGTGTGTGTTTAAATATGTGTTTAAATACGATCAGTGTACATGGTGCTTTACAAATAAAGACAAAGTTCCAGCCAGATGGGGTATCCCACGCAGAGTGTGCTAAAGGCCAACATTTTCAAACATGGATGGGTGCACATAAAAAAGGCCTGCTTTACACAGGTCTTTACCCGCATCTTTCATTGAACTAATGAAAGTTGAGGATGCTCAACATTTCTCAAAGGACTTGGGTCTTGCAGGATTGGGCTTAAAGTCTCCTGACTCTCAGTCCTGTGTGCTAAAACAATAGGACCATCTTTCCTGTCATGGCAAGTGCTAAATATTATTATTGGGATAGTCCTTCCTGTTCTATATGCACTGGCATATATACTGGCAATAATTTATGGCTTACATAATATAGATTTCATTCTTTGATGTGGGAAAAATATATTGTTGAGGGAAGGAGAATTCCCATCATGCCTCAATTTTCCATTATACTGGGAAGCATATCTTGCAGCCAGAACACTGTCCTTTCCACAGAAGAGACCTTCTGTCAAAAACTGGTCTGTTCCTTTCAAAAAAATAAAAAAGCAAACTCCTAGTCCTACTGAAATTGGTGGAAGTTTCCCCAGTGGTTTAAATGGGATTAGGATTTGGGCCCAAATCACTAGTAATGTCTCATAAAAATAATGGACCCAATTCTCATTTGTAGTAGGACCATTTTACACCATTCTGACACTACTACTACCATTCTTACACTACTTAAAGCGAGTGTAAGTTACATTTCCACTTACTTGAAAGCCTCTTTACACTGCCAGAATGGTGTACAGTGTAAATGAGAGCCAGGCCCAGTAAGTGCATTTTGGCCATATTTATAGATATTTTAAAAAATCCTAAAATCTACTAAGATCCTACATTAGAAGATCTGAGCTACATAGTTGTAAGAATCAAACATTCACTTCCTTGAAAGTTAACAATTGCCTTCTTTTTCAGCTGGCTAAACATGATTTTCCTTTCTCACACTTGTTATCAACATGCTGGCTCAAAGATAAACAGCCTTGGAATGTCAGTAGCCCATTGAAACGAAAGTGTTCATTGCAGATTACAAACTAAATTCATACCACTTAAACACAGAGTAGACAAATCGGCTGAGAAGCCATTCAGAGTGCAAAGTGTATATCAGTACACTAGCAACACAGCAGCTGCCATTCATTTTGTTTTGTTTATACAATAGAACCTCAGAGTTAGGAACATCAGAGCTGCAAACTGACCAGTCAACCACACAACTCATTTGGAACTGGAAGTACTCAATTAGACAGCAGCAGAGAGGGGAAAAAAGGCAAATACAGTGCAGTACTGTGTTAAACGTAAACTATTAAAAAATAAAGGGAAAGCAGCATTTTTCTTCTGCATAGTAAAGATTCAAAAGCTATATTAAGTCAATGTTAAGTTGTAAACTTTTGAAAGAGTAACCATGACGTTTTGTTCAGAGTTACGAACATTTCAGTGTTATGAACAACCTCTATTCCCAAGGGGTTGTAACTCTGAGGTTCTACTGCATACAAACTTAAAGAATTTTCTGAGATGATTATAGCACAGACATTCTAAATCTGTTTTACAGCAACCAACTTACTTTATATAATCCCCTCCCATTCTCCTCAAACACAAAATCCATGTCACAAAGATAGAGAACCACTTTGAAAAATGAAACTTATAAGAAAAACAGGGTAAAGAACTGAAATTGTGGATAGCCCAGAATCAAAACCTTGTATCCAAATAGTTTCAAACTTTGAGAGAGTTTGGATCCACATCTGAGATATGTGGTGGTTCTCACTCATCTCACTGCTTTAATGAATATTCATTTTACATTTTATCTGTTACAGAAAAACAGAGTAAAAAATTGCACCTTCAGTACTGATAAGTGACCCTCAGAAGTTTGGATGATTTGTCTAAAGCCCTTCCCAAAAATTCTGGTTCCTACTTCTTTGGTCTCAGGATTCCACTGAAATTAAAAGGAACTGAACTTGGAGTCTCAAGAGGCTGATTTCAGAGTAGCAGCCATGTTAGTCTGTATTCGCAAAAAGAAAAGGAGTACTTGTGGCACCTTAGAGACTAACAAATTTATTTGAGCATAAGCTTACGTGAGCATCACTTCATCGGATGCATTCAGTGGAAAAACTGAGCTGTAGCTCACGAAAGCTTATGCTCAAATAAATTTGTTAGTCTTTAAGGTGCCACAAGTACTCCTGTCCTTTTCAGTTCAAGTTTTAGGCAAAGATTTGGGTCACTTCTTATTTTCCCTATTCACCCATCACTCTTCTTTGGTTAAGATGTTAAAATTAGGCTGAGCAGTTGCCTTTAGTGATTGGAAAAAGGTAGTTTGTTCCACAGCCGTGAAATGAGCTAACAAAATGTTCTACCTCATAGTACTTGTCTTAGAGCACTACTGAATTTCAGCTTCAAATAGGCATTTGGCCTAAATGCTGATGAAATTATTTAGTTTCACTGTACTTTTATATGTTATACAAATACTTTTGATTCCCTGTTTGAAGCTGAATAGTTGCTAATAGCCGGTTGTTAAAAAGCCATGGAAGAAATAGTATACTCTGTTTTGTGAGGTTATGACTAAGTATTGCAGTGCTGTTTGAGACAAATTTAAGGTCCTTTGCACAAATATGTGGGGCTTGAATCTCCACTGTTACACCAATTTGTGCCATTGTAATTCCATTTTTACTATATAATTTATTACCTATCATTTAGCATGGTTTCAATCTTCAGTTAAATAAAATTTCTAGGTGTCTGGTGTTCACTTGGACAAAAATATACCCCTGACTTCATGAATAGGATTAGTAGTAGACCTTTGTTGAACTCGGATCTGTATAGAAAATATTTTAAGATTCTTGTCCACAGTGAACTCGGCGCCAGATAAACCAAAAGCAATGTTTTAAAATATGTCCTTTGGTTTGTGGTTTTTGTTTTATTTTTTTAAAATAACTGGTGTAGAGATATCACCAGAGAAAGGTATCACTGCTGAGTTCTGCACAAGATGATTCTTGCTAATCAGTTTCACTGAAAGTTGAGTAGGCTGAACAATGAGTAATCTAGTCGAAAAGAGAGAAAACTATATCATGGACAAAGCTCTCCTGAGACAAAGATGACTTGGTGTGAAATCTAGCCATGTTTTTCTAGCGGTAATGACAGGTCTTAATCTGCTGATCACAGTGTTCACAAACACTCTTGAGAGAAAACACTTCGATATACAAGAAGAGGATTTGCACGAAAAAAATACACCTTTAGTCTTAACTAAAACCCCTTAACTTTCAGCAAAGTGCAAGAGTGATGGTGAAATGTGTCTAAATAAAATAGTGACGAAAAGTAAATGGGACTTTTCAACATCACATCGTAACTGACTGTTGCAAATAGTTTTAAATGTTTTTGTTCATCTCTTTGCTCTTTCCACATCACCACAATAGTATTAAGCTGTATTCTATTCAGTATGAAAATTAGACATTTTTAATGCAAAAAAAGGATTTGTTTTTTAAGCTGTTGCTTATTTTCTTGTAGTCATAGAGTATCTTATTTTAAATATGTACTAAACAACTTTGAAACATTCCTTCTTCTTCTAGCATTTGCAGTGCTTGCCAAGCCACCTGGCAGCAGCTTCATCAGCAGAATGATGGGCCCTAAGGCCACCATGAAGTCTGGTTAGTTGACAGTCATCGACAACATGCACCACTGACTGACAGAGACCACACTGACAAAGTGGTTTGTCTCACATACCCCATGTGTAAACGTTGGCTGTGCATATTCCTTGGCTAGTTCGGAATCTGTTCAGCAGAGACCAAAGGTGACATGGCAAGTCAAATCCAGGAGGTCAAATGGCCGCATCAGCTACGATGAAACCATGCTAAACGTCTTTAGCCAGCCACTCATCTCGCTGTAGGGTTACTGCTGACAGATTCTGATCTGGCAGTTGAGACCACAATGGACGCCTCAACGTAAGTCATGCTCTGGGGTGACTGAAGATGTCTGTTTTGATTTGCAGACCTGGATTGGCATGTAGCTTTTCCACCAATCTGGCTATAGACTCTGTGTGACGAATGCTCAGAACTGGTAGCCATGGAATAGGAGTGTACATTATTGAAGATGAATCATGTACACCCAGGCACACTTCCGTAATATCATTTAGCATAGCATTTTCTACATGATCCATTTTGTCCTCCCAGGAGTACAAGTTAATCTCAAAAGACAGAAATCATCCAACACGCTTATTCTTAGATTCATAACTCCTAATTTAAGGGACATGGCATAAGAACAGCACGAAGGCCCAAATCCGCAAATATGCACTTGATTAAATTTTTACATGTGATCTTAGTGTAACTATTCTGCAGCATTGCCAGCTCTTGGCCTTTTTTCAAGAGTCTCACAATATTCAGTGCTTTTCTTGAAGACCCAGCTCCTGGAGGCAAGATATTACATGAGCATCTCAGCTTCCATTTTAAGAGTTTCAATACCTTGCACAGAGTAAAGCCTGAAAATGTGAACTGAGTGCATCCTTCAGGATGAGAAACCAGAAGGCAAATAAAGAGAACCTAAAATTCATTTCTTTTTAATTTTATGATTTTCAAGCTAAACTCATTAATTTTGGGGGGCTGATTCATGACTTTTGAATGCTTAAGGTTGTTAATATTCCATGTGCATAAAATCAAACACACGCATTAGACTTGGCAGGATCAGGGCCTTAGATACTTTCATGATTGACATGATGTAAATACCTAACCAAGGTAAACATTAAAAATTACATGTTTAAAGACAGATTCTCACTTGCTTCACCAGTGAAAAGTTAGAAATTATTATTTAATGTCACTGTGATCAGCATATAGGGAAACATACATTTGCCAAAGTCTAGTATAAGCATCACCTTAAAAATTAAGTGATGTTAGCCTCTCCTTTCATTGCCCTGAGTTTGCTGAGAAGCACAGCTTGGGAGACTCTTCATTATCTGTAAAAGGGCAAAAACAGGACATAGAATGTACTTTCAAAAGTTCAGAGTTGCTCCTTATCTGGACATCCATAGTATACATCACCAGGCAGTGAAGAGGTTAGGTACATTCCTTACTATTATGTATAGGAACAGCTATGAAATAGGATTAATAATTAACAAGAATAAAATTGGAAAGGCAACAGCTGTTCCAAACAGCGTCCCTAGGGAATACTAACTTCTTCAAGAATGTATTATGGGAACAAGTTAAGGCAGATAACTATTATCTTTGGGTGGCATTGGTAACAGATTGATTGTATCTTGATCCAACACAGTGATTGTCATTATTGACATAAATCGTCGCTAGATGCCAGTCCATCAAGCCCCAAAAGACAGTTAAAACACGACTGAGAGAACCTGTCAATTAGACTTGGCTGAGGTGATTAGGTATGCCTTTAAAGGAACAAGGCACATTTTAGCTAAGTAATGTTTGAAAAGTGTTTTGCAGCCAACTAGAGCTTGATCTTTATTTAACGGTTATGCTATGCAGGTCCTTTTATTATTTAATTAAATCCTCATCCAACCCACATTCATATAAACGGCTAAAATGATGGGATTTTGCTGCAGGGCAAGGAAGTGGAATGGAAAGGCAATCTATTCATTTAATTTTTAAAATAAGGGTGGCACTCATGAATGAAGTAATGACTTTACCATAGAAAGTCTTTGCCATTAAACAAGGACTCACTGTAGAGTCTGAAATCCAGACTGGTTTTAACAAAATGTCTCTTTGATTTGAAAAACAGATCTGTACCATGCTGAGGCTTAATATTTCTAGAGAGACATTTGGCTCTTGTTTATCTTTGCGGTCCCTGGGCCTCAGGTACTTGAGGATGAACTTCCTTGTGTCAACCAGGGCACTTCTGCCAGGTCTCCTTATGCAGCAGCCAAGAGATGTGATCTCATTTGAGTTCTTTCTTACCCCTTTTATTTCTGATCTACCTCTCTCCATTAAAAATATCCCTGTTCTTCCCCCCTCCCAAGTAGTGATGTGCACTCCATACAATTTTGGATGCTTTTCTGCAGACAGCAGGGCTATGTAGCTGCCTTTGAAGGATAACACTACATTGCACAGCCAACTAGTGTATTTACCCTAAAAGTTAAGGTGTTAGCCTTGGTGTCCTGGCCAAATTCCAACTTGGATAACTGCATTTTTCCTCAAATCCCCTTGCACTTCAATTTCATACATCATCCTTCACTACTTATCCTAAAACTGTTTGTGCTAACGCATGAGAACAGGACAGGGATGGGAGAATTTGGTTGGGGAAACACAGATATACAAGGTTTCTAATTCTGTAATGCACTCTGCTTGCTAAAAGCACACCAAAACCTAATATACAATAATGTACCCAGACAGAGCTATGTTTGGCAACGGGCCCATGCACAGGGGATTGAGATGAGGGCTCTCCCCTTCACCCTCCAACTGAAGAGCAGATCTACATAGGCTGCTTCAGTCTAATGGCTGAGTTTATACTGTGTGGGCCACTCCAGGGGTGGATGTAACCTCTCTATTCAATGGGTGTACTATACTAAACTGCCAAGGGAGCACCAACCACCTGCAGTGTCACCCTCCACCCGGCCTCATAACCCTAATCCCAGTCTGGTACGAAGGGGCGGCCTTCGCAGGGAGCCATGGAGAGCGAGCCTACCCTGCACTCACACCAGAGCAGCAGCTCCTGTCCTGGCAGGTTGAGTCTAGCTCCCTGCTCCAGGTGTAGTGACCTGACCCACAGAGCTGCTGCAACACTCGGGTTTGGCCATGAGGTTGCTACACCTGCAGCAGGGAGCAGAGTCCAGCCACACAGAACAGGAGCCACTGCTGCAGGATGAGTGCGAGGCAGGTTCACTCTCCAACACCCACACCCACACACCCTCCCTCCCATCTACACCAGGCTGGGAGAAGTATATGTTTGCCTGGTTTTGCACCCTTGATTTTATTATTTCTGTGGGTGCAACTGAACCCATGGGCTGCTCCCCTTCGGTGCAACTGACGCCGCTGGGCTGCTCCCCTTGATATCCTATCCCGTTCCCATGAGGGCATGAACTCCCGAGAATCTGCATAGCTGTGGGTCCTTGGATGTGGAGAGGGTGTATGCCTTTTCCCCACATTTCCCTTTCTCTGCGTCATAGAGCCACACTTGACTCTCCTGCCAGGATGAGCTCTGCAGCCATGGAGCAGGCATCAGGACTTGGTTCAGTTTCATTTGGGTATAAAGGGAAAAATAAAAACCATTTACTTTCCAAAATAATATTCAACTATTGGGACTCTAGAAAATAATGCAGAGACTGATGTACATTTTGGAATCAATAACAAGCATGATTCCATTAACTATGCAAAACCTAATGAACACACAAAGGAAATAAACAGGCGCTGCGGTAACAGGAAACGAAGTCTTAACTAAAAACTGCTGGCTGGGAAGCAAGCTATTGTCAGAGCTTGGAGAGTTCAAATCCCTCTGCTGCTATGACTGGGGGCTTGGCATACTGGCTGGATGGAGAATTGGCCTATTTATGGAAAGGGAGGCAACTCTGAGACTTATTAAAGCCGTGCACCACTTACAGGGGGTGGTCAGTTGAAAGTCAGTCGTAGTAAAGTGCTTAGCTGTGTTTGACGTCAATGAAGATTTACTAATATTTTAAAATGCCAAGTTTAGATTTGTCTGTTTTAACTGATGAGTTTGCTCATCTTAGGGTATTTACTGAATGAGTTATACCTAATGTAAATTAAGCAACATCTGCATCTCTTTTTTCTTTTCTCTTGTGGACCCCCCCCAAAGTTCTTCTTTTGAGTACAATGACGATGACTTATTTTACTGTGAGGGAAGATTTGAAAATAAATTGAAAATGGAGGTGGTAGTCACTGTTCAACCACAGTCTTTGAAATGATGGTGAACGTGGTTTGGTGTTGTCTGCAATTGCAGTTGGACTGTTTTTAGCACACAGTTTCAGCTGCAAACATTGTTGGCACCCATTGTCCATGACGGGTAAGTTCCTGTTTACTCTAAGGACATTTTCTCATCATTGCTAATGTAGGCTCAGTTCTACTGGTTTTAGCAATATTGGGAGCCCCAAGTATCATTATGTGGATTAGACCTACTCTGAGCTGGAGTACATGACAAGGTGTTAAAAGTGCCAGTAGCCTGCCAATACCAGAACTTCCAAGTTGCTAAACTCTGTAGAGCTGAACTATTTCCCGTAGTATAGACAGGGCTATAAGGTTGACAAAATTCATAATGATGTGGGACACATTGGAGAGAGCCAAGAGGAGACCAATAAAAATGATACAAGGTTTAGAAAACCTGATCTATGAGGAAAGGTTAAAAATCTTAGCTCTGGTCTACACTGGGCGGGGGGGGAGGGATGGGGATTCAATCTAAGTTATCAGAGGAACAGCCGTGTTAGTCTGTATTCGCAAAAAGAAAAGGAGTACTTGTGGCACCTTAGAGACTAACCAATTTATTTTGGTTAGTCTCTAAGGTGCCACAAGTACTCCTTTTCTTTTTGTGAATCTAAGTTATGCAACTTCAGCTACGTGAATAACGTAGCTGAAGTTGACGTACTTAGACCTATTCACCGCGGTGTCTCCACTATGGTGAGTCGACTGCTGCCGCTTGAGTCGACTCTGCCTGTGCCTCTTGTGGAGGTGGAGTAGAGGAGTCGATGGGAGAGCGCTCGAGGATCGATTTATTGTGTCTAGACTAGACGTGATAAATCAACTCCTGCTGGATCGATCTCTGCCAGCCGATCTGGCAGGTAGTGTAGACATACCCTAAGTATGCTTAGTCTTGAGAAAAGAAGACTGAGGAGGGACTGATCAAAATCTTCAAATATGTTAAGAGCTGTTATAAATAGGATGATGCTCCATTGTCTTCCATGTCCACTGAAAGTAGGACAAAAAGGAACGGGCTAATCTGCAGAAAGGTTAGATATTAGGAAAAACTTTCTAACTATAAGGACAATTAAGTACTGAAATAGGCTACCAAGGGAGGTTGTGGAAGCCCCATTTTTGGAGGACATTAGGAACAGGTTATACAAACACCTGGCAAGGATGCTCTAGGTTTACTTGGTCCTGCCATAAAGTGAGGCAATGGATGAGAACTAGATGACTTCTCAAGGTCCCTTCCAGACATATCTCTCTATGATTCGATAGTCCAAGAAATCCTAGACCTCCTCTCAAAGAAGTGTTAGTAAAATTATATATATATATATATATATACACATATATATATATTTTAAAAAACACACTCCATAGAACTAATCAGACAGTTGCTCAACATCACTGCTCATTTATTTTTTGTTGCATCCCATCCTATATCTACACACTTCCTATTTAAACTGTTAGCGCTTCCTGGAAGAGAGGCTCCTGTCTTTAGCTTTAGTGCAACTGTATATAAATAAAGGTAACGCACAGTGAGGTGTTGCACGCATCGGAGATGAGAAGCTGGCCCCATGTATCCCAGCGAATGGTTCTTCATAACACCACTGAAATGTCTACATAGGAAGTTGGTGTAAGTTTGTAAGGTCTGAGAGTGTCAATAGAGTCTGAAAGAGTGCTTCCCTTCAAGACTGCTGAATGCTACTAATCGTGGATAGTACATAGCCATACTTAACAGCAAGAATATACTTCATCATTTAGAGATCATGCCACGTGCAAAGAGCTGGCCCATGCAAGTTACCATGGAGACTATTAGAAAATGTGGGAAGTTCAAAATCAGAACTTATTTCATGCGATCTCCATAAAATATGAAATATTAAAACCATGCACAGTAATTGTATGCAGAAAGCTAATTATATAAATGACAGCTACACTATTGAGATTAATATAATTTTCTGAGATAATTCAAGTAATCCAATTGCTATTATACATGGAATTAATTTTCTATACATACACAACTGAAACTGCCTCAACTGCTAAACAAAAATACATTCATTTATGGGTTTCCTTCATTTTCAGCTTTACAGTAGTGATCTTAGCTGCTCTCAAGGGCATCGGTGCCTAACTAGTCAATCATTAATGTCTAGTAAATGCCCCGTGCCTCCATTGTTTTTGCTTAAATAAATACATAATGTTATAACAACATGTACTGGCTAGAATCTACCTAGGATGCATAAAAATTAGAGAGTGAGTTTCATAATTTGTGACTAAGGCCTTTTATTGAGTTACATCACCATGGACTAACAAGGCCCCATTGCAAACTATCTTATAAGAGGAAAGAAAATTCTTATTCTTAAGCAAACAAGAAGATATGAATCAGAACTATTGGGAGTGTGATATTCTTCTGAGAAGCAATATATCTCATTTAAAACAAACCATGTAGAATGACTAATTCTAATCACAGATCATGTTCTAACATCAGTTTTTAAATAGGCTCTAGTGAAATCAAGTAAGGCATTCTCCCTTAAAAATACTAGGATTCACTGATTCCAAGACCAGAACAGACCATTGTGATCATCTAGTCTGATTTCCTGTATAACACAGGCCATTGAGCTTCCCAAAAATAATTCCTCAAGCATATCTTTTAGAAAAAACATCCAATATTAATTTAAAAATTGTTTGTGATAGAGACTCCACCACGCACCTTGGTAAATTGTTCCGGGTTTTACTCATCCTTATCCCTTAATAGTTCAGATACAGCTACAGAAAAGTGGTCCAAACTGTGGAAGGGAATTACAACTAGTTCCAAGATATATTTTCTTTCAGTGGCAAACATAATGCACATTCAAAAAAAAATTCATCTATTACTTCTTGACTGCTCTGCTGGAATCCCACCCAGTTAAAAGACTTTGACTTTCCACAAGAAAAGTCCTTATTGTGCAAGTACAATCAAAACAGAATCTTTTAAAAAGCAATATATTGAGTATTTTTCACACCCCTGGCAACAAATCAGGGCATTTAATTTTATTCACAGAATTATGAACCTTTCTAATGCAAAAAATATACAGGGCAATTGTCTTCCACAGAAAAACATAGCATACAGATACTATCCCCAGGGGAAATCTCAGTTAACAGTGGGCATCTTTCTAGGAGCAGCACATGCTGAATGTGATGATGTTTGTAGCTCTCTTCAACATTTCAATGCAAAGTAGTAACTTTGAAGTAAATGTAATTGATAACTGTAATACAACAAAATAGAGTAAGCTACATCACATTTAATTCCTCAAAGGCCTTATCTACAGATCATTGAATGGATCAGGCCTATGCCAAGAAATTCTCAACTCACCCAAAGGGAAAATCTCTAATCCACGTCCACTAATGAAGCAATTTACATTCTGCCATAAACATCGCTGCAACAGCGTCAGCATCACTTATCTGGAAATTAGTAGGGTACTTTCATGTTTACTTTAGATGTGCTTTTAAGAATTAATACACATACTGCAGCTGGATCCCAATAGCCAACTCATTTTTTATGATTCCTCTATCTCTGAAGGTCTGAGTAATACTGACGGGGCACAATCAGCATGTCTAATGAGCAACCAAAAGAGCTGATTTAATAGGGATGTGTCAGATTTGTCAGAGATGGGTAAACACTGGCATTCTAGAAAACACAACTGGATTCAGATACATTTCCTTTCCATGCCAGTGAAGGTTCTTATTCAAAAACAAATCTATTAATCACTTCCTGACACTGCCGTTGGGCAGGGTATCCTGCTACAGGGTGGAGCATCAGATTGTTCAAGGAAAATGCTGGCCCTTGGCCAACGGAAATTTCATATTTTATGGAGCCTGCTGCTATTCTGCAGTGATTCATAAGCTTCAGCAGTGCTAGGTATGGTGTGTGTGAATAGAAAAAAAATTACCTTTTCATCCAAAAAGAAATGGCTATTTATAAGAGCTCAAATACATGGCTCCTGTCTCTGTATTTTCCTGTGACATGTGCCATGAGTTATATATTTTCTATTGAAATACAAAGTTTAATAAATGTTTTGAAATTCCTAATGTGATCACTTTTGTGTTATTAAACATAGATTGCGTTTAGTGCATTTAAATTTAAATGTTGAAACCATATATTAAACGTTTCGTGTAGAAGCTTTTTGCAGACAATTTATTTTATACCTGAATCTCTGCCCGGAAAGATTCCTTCAGCGGTCTCTGTAGCTTTCTCTTCTAATCCATCTTCCCTTCATTATTCCCCCCTCTCTTGTTATAAGATCTCCATCCTTCTTTCTTCCCATCATTTCCACCTCACCCCTCTCTTTCAGAAATCTGATTCCCATTTCCATTTTATGATCTGCCAGCTGCTTTATTCAGATGAGATTTCCCCTAGCCCAACCTACCCCAAGCTTTCAAGCTTGCCTTTAGGATACACACTTGCAAACCTTTTCTACACCCCAGGTCAGATATATTCCTCCCATTTCCAAGCTTATGCTCCCTCTGAACTTTTGCAGCATATTCCAGAAACCCATTTTGACCTTTCAGTTTCCCACTCCCTGAAACTCTTCACTCTCAGACCCTAGCTTCAAAACCATCATCCTAACTCCATTTCCATTGCTGCTTCTCCTTTTCTCACGCTTCCCAACCTGTAGGTATGTCAACAGCTGCCTCCTCTCATTCTTTTGTCAATTCCAGGCTTTACCCCCACCTCCCAAATTTCCCTTCTCCTTTCGAGTGCCCACCACATCTTCCCACTTTGCTTCCTCTCCACCTTTAGCTATAACTTAAAGTCCTGACTATCCCTCTTCCTCAGTCCCTGTCCCTGATCAATCTGACCAATCCCCTGGAGTCTAATTTAAACCAATGACCACTTTGGTCTCCGACCACTTCCAAAATCCAGCAGATGCAGCACAGCCATCTTTCCTCACATCCTCCTAAGCTGAAAAGTTTGTCTTGTTACTAGAGAGGGGAAACAATACAATGTGATTTATGTCAACACAAATAGCCAACATGGAGAGTTCATAAACAACTGAGAGGTCAAAATTTGTTCACATTAAATTTTCAACCAGATGAATGTTAAATAATCAGGAGAGCATGGCAAACTATTCAGATTCACTTCAAACAATTCTAATATTCCATCATTTAGAACACAACCCTCTTCCCATCCACGAAAGATACCATCTTTTTCTTCAAATCCCTATTAAAGCTACTTCTTTCCTTAGCCTTCCATTGCTGAATTCTTCAGATATTTTACAAAAGCACACACAAGAGGGCTTTAAACACTAACAAAGCAGAATACTCATGGAAAATATGCATTTTTGATAGTGACTGTCTTACAGAAGATACAACATAAAACTGTATTGTACCATAGCATTCTACAGAAAATAATGATATTCAGGAATGTGTTTGACACCAAAAAGCATTCCTTTTTACCTGCTTTCCTTTGGTTTTGTAGAGCTGCACAAAAGCAGAAAGTAATGTACCTGGTAAGAGAAGTCAGAGGGAAAATTATGATGGTATTATAATGATGAGAATGTTGAAGAAACTAGCATGCATAATGGTAAACGTCATTATGTAGTGAGTGTCACCTGTACTTACTAAGTACATTAGTACTAGAGCTAGGATTGACTCAGGCCTGGTCTACACTACAGAGTTAGGTTGACAATAGGCAGCTTATGTCGACTTAACTCTGTAAATGTCTATACAAAAAATGTAGCTCCCACTGATGGAAATCGCCCACTACACTGACTTAATAACTCCACCTCCGTGAGAGCCGTAGCACTTAGGTAAATGTAATTAGGTGGATGCAGTGTCACTGTAGACACAGCGTTATTTACATTGACTGTCACTGCCTTTCAGAAGCCATCCCACAATGCCCCACACAGACAGTTAAATCGGTGCAAGCGCTCCTGGTGAGGAGGATGCACACCGCCAACACAAGGAATGTAGGGTGCACATGCAAAAGTGATTTTATTACTGAGGTGGCTGTACGTCAATGTAACTTAGGTCAACCTGCCCTTAGGGAAAGTCTACACTACAAATCTACACTGGCACAGCTGCGCTGTTGTAGAGCGTCTGGTGAAGATGTTCTAAGCTGACGGGAGAGCTCTCCCGTCAGTTTAATAACTTTACCTCCGCAAGAGGCAGTAGCAATGCTGACAGAAGAAGCTCTCCCGCTGACATAGCACTGTCTACATGGAGCGTTAAAGTCAGTATAACTACGTCGCTCAGGGGTATCATAGTTATACTGAAGTAAGTAAGTAAGTATGTCGTGTTGACCAAGTCTCAGTTTCACCATCTGTAAAATGGGAATAATTCGATTAACCATTTCACAGGTATGCTGTAGTAATTAATGCCTGTCCAGCACTTCTGCAGAGCACTAAGTGACAAGTATTATCATTACTATTGTTTGCTGACATTAGTTATGTGTGGGGTATTTTTGTATTATAATAAACTTCATTGGCAAAAGCATTAAATAGCAGCACAAAATAGGTCAGCATATACATGCAGGAACCCACATCACCCCTTTAAAGTTCAGGAAGAAGGAGCAGGGGGCTAATTTAGACAGTTTTTATTATATTAAATCCCATTTCCTCTCCTTCCAGGAAGTAAGCCTGTTCTCATTCTTAAAGCCATGTTTTAAGATGTACCACACTTAGCATCAGAATTTGTCCACTTTAACTAAGGGTTACCAAGTTTTTTAAATATTCAGAGTAAAAGATTAAATTAATAAGATTTGTGATGAGCCACTTAAATTTATAGGGCTTGTTTCATCCTAACAGATCCAAAAGAGTGATGTAATTGGTTATACAGGAATTCCTAGCCACTAGACTCATAGAACTGTGGATCCAGTAGACATTGCCCTGGCCCATCCCAATTGCTTCCCTCCCTCCAGTTTATTCAGAGAGTTTACTCAGCACACAACCTTCACCTGCATCACAGAATATGTCTGTCTAAAGCAGCTGCTCTGCCATTACTCCCTGTCTTAATATAGAAGGCTTCTGTGCATGGAGAGCCTTACAGTGGAACTCTCTACAACAAGTGTCATATGTGTAGGAGACAGAATTTTCTTGGGGGCTGGTCAAGACTGTGGAATGAGCTAACATAGGACCTAAGTACCATCACAAACCTCACCACCTTCAGCTTTAAGTGCAAGGTGCTTTTCTTTGACTTTGCCTTCTCTCACATAAATATATAGCAACAGGAATACTGGGGGGTGGGGGGGAAACTACCACCAAAACAAGATATTCCTCTCCACACAATTTTCCCCATACAGAGACGCTGAAAGACCAAACAGCACATGACAGGTGTTAGTTGACATCCTTTACAGCTCTACTGAAAGGCACTCAAATACTTTAGTGATAAGCATAGTCTATATAGAATCTATATAGAATAGAATTCTCAAGTCCAGACCGTTTTGTCCAAATCCAATTTCTCTGACCTGCTAATTTTCCAGAAACAAAGACTAGATGGAGAAGACAGAGAATGGGAAGCACAGAATATATATGGTTTTGTTGTATTTAAAACTGCAGGTACATATTCTCATGGTTTATAAACTTTATGCTCAATCACTTTTACAATCCGAAATAATCTTTATTATTAAGTGCCATTGAAGGTGCCATTTATTATTTAAATCAACTTTCTTCTAATGCAGAGAGATAGATGGACCGAATGCTGTTTCCACTGAAGTTAACAGAAGCTGTCAACTGACTTAACTGTGACCTGGATTGGGCCCCTTATAAAAAGTTTATATATGAAAAAAAATCTGCAAATAAATAATCCTTTTCCACCAAAAATGGATTTATGTAAATATTCTGGGTTTCTTGTTTTGTTTTTTGCTTACATGTGTGCCACAGTTTAAGTGAAACTAACACCAGAAATGCTATTAATATATACATTTGAAATATTAATAATAAACTAAATTATGTGGTTGAATTCTATACTCACCTAATCCTCTGTTACAATCCAACAGGTTGAAAATCTGCCCAACACTAAAGTGACAGTTAAAGAAAATCCATGCTTGCAAATTTCTATTGACTTTGGCAAATTTCTGTTGACTTTATTTAACAAGTCTGATAGCTGCAAGTAAATAATTCTTGTGCAAAGTTTCCAGGATCAAAGGCTTGCCCTAGGATTGGGCTAGGGACTAGTATGGCTGACTGACCTTACAGTATTGTGGTTTCATTTTTGTGGCTCTTTTTTCAGGCTTTTTCCTGAATTGTATGAATATTTCATGACTAACTGTGCATACCGTAACAGACAAAGAGCTAATAGTTTGGTAATTTGACCTGCTATTTATTGGATGTGCCCCAAACATGAAGTGAAAAGGACTCTGATTTTCTGTTGAATAATCATGAAATGCAATATGGTTAGCTCTAGAAACTTTATCTCTACTTTAACCTAGCTAATTGCTGTTGGGTGAAGAGGCAAAGGAAATTATAAGAATTCACAGCTGGAAACAAAAGAAATGTAGTGAGTGATGTAGTTAGACAAAGATAGAATGCTATATATCTTAAACACATACATTTAAAACAGAAGTTAATGTAAAAAAGAAAAACATTACTTAAAATCTTTGCTTATCTTACTAAGCACTAAGCCTTACTATTGGCAAAAAGTGACTAAATATTTTGGGTTAACAATACATAGGAAATAAAATATTTTTTCTTGAATTGGGCAACATTTACATTTTTGTAACAGAAGAGTTGTTTAGGCACAGAAACTTTGGGGTTTTTGGACTATATATGTGGGAAATTTTGAGCTGAAGTGATTTCCAAGAGACTGCTTTGGAAGCAGTTTTTTGCATGTCAAAAGAGCATGTTAGAAAGGTATTTGCTGATGGGAAATGCAAAGTTCTAAGAGAAGAGCACAAGTGGTCTCACTTGACTAACTGGGCACAAAAAGAGTCTTCACATTCATCCCCCTCTTCCCTACCCTCAAAACAAAAAACACTAGGTTGATCAAAAAGAGAGAGAAACAGGAGCATGGGGTACAAATTTAAATATGGGGCCATTTTAGTGTGTTAAGTAAACATTAGGGCTGTCAATTAATTGCAGTTAACTCACACATTTATTTCAAAAAAATTAATTGCGATTAAAAAAGTTAATCCTGATTAATCGCAGTTTTAATCGCACTGCTAAACAAAAGAATACCAATTACAATTTATTGAATATTTTGGATGTTTTTCTACATTTTCAAATATATTGATTTCAATTACAACACAGAATACAAAGTGTACATTGCTCACTTTAGATTATTTTTATTACAAATATTTGGACTGTAAAAATGATAAACAAAAGAAATAGTATTTTTCACTTCACCTTATACAAGTATTCTAGTAATCTAATGCAATCCCTTTATTGTGAAAATGCAACTGTAGCGGGGTGGTCACCCGCTCTGGCCTTAAAGGGTTTAAAAGAGCCCAGGAGAGGGCTGTGGCTGGGAGCAAGCAGTTCCCAGGCTGACTGGGGAAACAGGCTCAGCTGTGGCCACACCCCAATCAGGGCTCAGCTGGCCCTTATAAGAGGGCAGTGGGCCAGGAGCAGATAGAGTCTCTTCTAGGTGTGGAGGGAGATGGGTCTGGCTGCTGGGGAGCTTGAGAAGGTACCTGGTGTGGAGCAGGGCTGTGGGAAGGCCAGGGGAGCTCTGGCCTGGAAAACCCCCAGGCTGCAGGCCTAGTGGATGGCCAAAAAGGGTACTGGGGTTGCAGGGGGCAGCCCATGGGTAGGCAGAGGCAACAGGTCCAAACCCCTCTGGTCTGTGATGATTGGCTTATGCACTGCAGTCCATCCCAGTGTGTGTGGGCTCAATGGTGACTGGCAGTAGCCAAAGACTGAGGTGAGGTGGGGATAGTGGGTGGGGGTTCCCCTGGGAGAGGAGACCTAGAGAGTGGGGGCACTACCAGGGGGCAGCACCCAAGTGAAAGGGACACTAGGGCCTGAAGTAGTGAGACACAAGCCTGCAGAGGGTGCTCCAGGGCTAGAAATGCTAATTCCCTGCAAGACCAGCAGGAGGCGCCGCAGGGGTGAGTCTCGCACTGTGACAGCAACTTACAAATATAGATTTTTTTTGTTACATAACTGCACTCAAAAACAAAATACAAAACTTTAGAGCCTACAAGTCCACTCAGTCCTCCTACTTGTTTAGCCAATCACTAAGATAAACAATTTTGTTTACATTTACAGGAGATAATGCTGCCTGCTTCTCGCTCACGTCACCTGAAAGTGAGAACAGGCGTTTGTATGGGACTTTTGTAGCCAGCATTGCAAGGTATTTACATGCCAGATATGCTAAGCATTTGTATGCCCCTTCATACTTTGGACACCATTCCAGAGGACATGCTTCCATGCTGATGATGCTTGCTTAAAAAAATGTGTTAATTAAATTTGTGACTGAACTTCTTGGCAGAGAACTGTATGTCTCCGGCTCTGTTTTACCCGCATTCTGCCATATATTTCATGTTATAGTAATCTCGGGTGATGACTCAGCACATCTTTTTATTTTGTCAAATCTGCAGCAAAAATTTTCTTAAAATGAAGAAGGTAGCAATGTGAGACTTATAAAGATAGCTACAGCACTCGACCCAAGGTTTAAGAATCTGAAGTGCCTTCCAAAATATGAGGGGGATAAAGTATGGAGCATGCTTTCAGAAGTCTTAAAAGAGCAACACTCCAATACAGAAATTACAGAACCCAAACCACCAAAAAAGAAAATCAACCTTCTTTTGTTTTTTATGGTGCAAATAATTGAATCAAATTAAATATAAATATTGTAATCAAATAAATATAAAGTGAGCACTGTAAACTTTGATATCCATTACAACACAGAATACAGTACTTGAAAATGTAGAAAACAGCCAAAAATATTTAAATAAAGGGAATTCTATTATTATTTAATCAAGCCATTCATCGCAATTAATGGTTTTAATCGCTTGACAGCCCTAGTAAACACACAGTATACAGACAGGTTTCAGAGTAGCAGCCGTATTAGTCTGTATTTGCAAAAAGAAAAGGAAGACTTATGACACCTTAGAGACTAACAAATTTATTTGAGCATAAGCTTTTGTGAGCTACAGCTCACTTCATCGGATGCATTCAGTGGAAAATACAGTGGGGAGTTTTATATACACAGAACATGAAACAATGGGTATATAAATCTCCCCACTGTATTTTCCACTGAATGCATCCGATGAAGTGAGCTGTAGCTCACGAAAGTTTATGCTCAAATAAACTTGTTAGTCTCTAAGGTGTCATAAGTCCTCCTTTTCTTTTTGCAAATACAGACTAACACAGCTGCTACTCTGAAACCAATCTTATGTGATCTAGTTATTATACCACAAGACTGTCAGACTTATAGATTATATTACCAGCTCAACCACTGACTTCCCCACTGACCTTGAGCGAGTCACTAACCCTCCCTATGGCTCAGGTGATCCATGTGTAAAATAAAATGTTAACTAATCCTCTCAACATCTCTAAAGCACTTTGGATTTATATAGCACATTTCTTCTGAAAACCTCAAAGAACAATAATCATAGCTATAAAAAAAATACAGAGTAGATAAAAGTCCCTTTCCATAACAATCAATGCAATAAGTGCAACCTCCTACAGAGTAAAGGGAAACTTTCTCTTTGTATTGTGTGAGGAAGAGTCACTCTCCCTATTGATAACTAGACTCTTCAGTGAAAATCATTATTAAAATCAAATTTTACTCAGAAGACAGAAATTCTTCCTGGATAGGATAGGATAATGCCATACACTGGTTCACATTCAGCTAAAAGTATCTAATATGTGAGCCCAAAAATCTATAAGAATAAAAACCAGGCTATGGGCATTTATCATCTTTTATGGCATTCCATGCACTGACGCCGGAACCTGTTGGGGGAAGGGAAGTGGGCCATGGCCCAGCACTTTTTAACATGGGCTAGTTGGGAGGCATGGATGGCATTACCTCCCCCAAACTGCAAGCCTCAGGCAGGCACAGAGCAGTGCTGGCAAGGGCTATGTGGGGGAGCTGATCATGGTGCTGCAGGCGCCAGATGGTGACTGGTGGGAAAGGTGGAGGGACGAGTGCGCGTCTAGTTCCTGGCAAGCTATGTACAGTTGCTGGGAGGTAGGAGACACACAGTGCCTGGGGGCAGGCCAGGAGGGGCACCACATGGGGAGGGAGTGCAGGGGGTTAGGGCAACAAGGGAGTGCAGGGGTTGGGGGAAAAGAGGCTAAGGTCTTCCCCCCCCCCACACACACACACACTTCTACAAAGGTTTCAGCGCTCTTGATTCCATGCCAATATCATTGGACTTCTACCAGCCTCCCTTGTGTCAGATGTTCTGAAGCCATCTGCCTGCTGGTTTCCTTGGAACTCCTTTACATTAGTTCTAAATCAGGGGTTGGCCAAGTCTTCATTCATTCACTCTAATTTAAGGTTTTGCGTTTCAGTAGTACATTTAAACGTTTTTAGAAGGTCTCTTTCTATAAGTCTATAATATAGAACTAAACTATTGTTGTATGTAAAGTAAATAAGGTTTTTTGAATGTTTAAGAAGCTTCATTTAAAATTAAATTAAAATGCAGAGCCCCCCGAACTGGTGGCCAGGACCCGGGCAGCGTGAGTGCCACTGAAAATCAGCTCGCGTGCCACCTTTGGCACGCGTACCATAGGTTGCCTACTCCTGTTCTAAATCAAGGAAGAGTTAAAAGGTAGCAGTTCACACTATTTGGCTTTCCCCAGTCCCATCTCATCTTAGCTGATCAATCCTTTCGATCTCACAAAAGTTACTTCCTTATGTGGATTCCATGAGAAACCTCTGAATAAACAAAGAGTTTTCTCTTAGCCCTGATCTACACTACAAACTTATGTTGGTATAACTACATCACTATGGGGTGTGGAAAATCCACACCCCTGAGTAACACAGTTATACTGACTTCACCCCCGAAGTAAACAGCACCATGTTGACGGGAGGGGTTCTCCTGTAGACATAGCTACCACCTCTCGGGAAGGGGGTGGGGAAGGGAGTACCTATGTCAATGGGAGAAGCTCTCCCATTGGCACAGGTAGCATCTTCACTAAGCGCTACAGTACCACTGCTGCAGCACTGTAGGTGTAGACGAGCCCTTAGCCTCAAGGGTATTTTTAAGGCTCACTGCAGAGACTTAACCCTTGGTACTTTAACACTTCCAGCCAATATATATTGTACCCATCCTGGTCTGCTCTCAGCTATTATTTATATGAACTTTTCTTTAAGCTGGATTCAATTTAACTCTACCCATGGAAATTACTTTCCCAACAGCAACACATCTGAACTCTCAGAGCACAGCTCTCCTCAAAAACACAAAGAGAAAAGCTATTCAACTTCACGGAGAACAGAAGTGTAGGTTCACAGAGTAGTCCTTACCAGCTCAGAAATTTCCACTTTTTTCATGGCTATAAATAACGAAATGAAAGCAAATTACAGTCAACTCTGATATAGTGAAACTGCACTCCCTTGTACAGCAGGTCAGAATGACTGTCCCACATTGTCTCAATACATTGCAATATGCAAACAGTTACTCAAGTCACAGTGAATCTCTGCTTAAGAAGAGTAGAATTGTGTAAATAAAAAAAAATTAAAAAGGGAATCTACTGCAGATAATAATGGTGATAACTCTAATACTAACATTGTAACACCATAACAAACAACACTAACACAACAATAAATCATATGCTCCCATAGTACTTTTCCTCTGTCAACCTCAAAGTGCTTTAAAAAGGTGGACAACTACAGTTATCCCCATTTTTACAGTTTGGCAAACTGAGGTGCAGATATGAAACGATTTGCCTAAGGTCAAACAGGGAATTAGTGGCAGAGCTAGAAGACTCGGATGGCGTTCCTGAGCACCCAATCCTGTGTTCTCTTCATTGAATCTTCCACACACAACTTATTTCAAATTAAAGTTTATGACCATGTGTTTTATTTAATAGATTCAAAAATGTTCAGAGAATATTCAGGTCGCAGTGTCAGATTCAGATCTCAGATGCATAGGACACCTCATCGAAAGCTTTGAAACTGAATGAAGTATATGTCTGAACAGTAGAGGATTTAAGGTATGCCGTGTAAAATCCAAGATCAGGCTCTGGCCTTTGGTGATGTGCTGCTAGACAAGAGACCAAGGTTCAGGAGTAATCCCTAGATACCTTCCATGGGTAACAAACTATGTGTGTCACACACAGCCCTGGCAAAGTACCCTCTGCAGGACACTCACCAGGCTGCTGTGTTTGGGTCCTAATAAACTGACCCATATGCTCTTAAGCTTCCCTGGATCTGAGTAGGCTGCGGTATTCTCTTTCCCCTTGGCTTCTCTCTGGCACACTTCCTGGGTATAGAGTCTGACACTCCTACACGGAAATGGGACCACAAGGCCCAGCTGCCGTAGGCCCCAGGATCAGTGCTTAACACCTCTCCTGCCCCATTTCCCCAGTAATTTAAGCACACCTTTTCCCAGAGCTCCAAGTTTATGTATACTCTGGGTTTATAGTTTCTCTCTTCAGAGACACACAGACTTTGTAAGGGTTCTAAAAAACAGTCACTCTTTATGTTAGCTAGGAACAAGGAATACACTGATTAGAAACAGTAACAAACACACTTGTATGCATTTCCCTACCTCAGTTTCCTCACCACTCAAGTATTCTTTGGGCATACATCAGAGTCCTCTAAAGAGTACAACATCCGTCCTCTCCCTCTGCCCTCTGGCACATGGCCTCTCCTCTGGAATAGTCTCTCTCTCTCTTGCAAACTGCCAGTGACAGACCCTTACCTTTTAGCTTCCAGACCCCTTTGTTTGGTGACTCCCTGATCAGTCTCTTCAGTGATCAATGTCCCTTAATGGGTGATTTATTGCTTTGTTGCCAGCCCCCTAGAATTCAAACTTGAAAAACTTGTTTGACCTGTGAAATAGCTCTCTCTTTGTTGAAGGGTGCTCTATTTAAATGAAAGATCATCAAAGTTTAATGATCTTCACTTGCTAGCCCTGTGCCACCAACCCCTGGAGTTTTAGTCCAAGATGGACGTAAAAGAACAACAGAAAGACAAAGGCCAGCCTTACAATCAAAATGGAGTTTGCAGCTTGATAAAAGATGCATACAGAGAGTTCATAATCTCAAACTCAAATAATAAATTGTACACAGACATATTCCCAAATAGTCAATATCGTACAAGGCCAAAATAGGTTTAAGTTAAATTCTCAAAAACTTCATTAACACAGAGTTAAGGTTATCCAGTGGTGCCCTTCTAGAATGTGGTGAGTGGCTACATTTCTAAGAGTGAAACAATGCTGCCTGCACATTTGTGATAAGGTTATGTTCACCTTGTGGAACTGCATACTCAGCATTCAATGGAAAAGCCTCCAGTGCCTACGAAAGAACCATAAAGCCACATATATGAGTAATGCATTGTTTCTCTGTCCCTTTTAACAAATGACAGAATCCTTTTTACACTTTCCTAGAAAAGTATAATCAAACCCTTGTGGTAATTACCTTCATAACATTCAAAATGTCTGTTTGCACAAGGATGGTACATTGCTGAGTTTGGCTCATGTAATGAAATCATTAAGGTTAGCATTTTAGTAGCTACAGTAAAATCAGAAGATCATGCAAGTAGAAAAGCTTTCACTTCTTTGCATAAGGATGAAGCATATTGTAAATAGTGATGCTGCAAAAGACAGGCACCTCATTAGCTCTCTGAGCACAGTGTACTGCAGTTCATGATTATCCAATACATTTCCACATAGCCAGTGCACAGGGGCGGGGAAAACCACACTCACTGGGGCTGCATTGCAGGGAAATATTAATGATAGTAAGATGACATGAGACATTGGGTATTGTTCCCAAATGAATTCTGTAGCTGACATGTGCTTGTTAAATGGGAATAAAAAAAAAGAAGCAGCAGAACTGCTGAAGTGCAGGATCATCACCCAAGAGTTCATTTACGACATACAGATCAATCTCATAGGGCTTCTGCCTTATCTAAGATCATACCCCAACAAAGTATCTCTCAAAGATGAGAAGGTGAATTTGTCATAATGATAAGCATTTAGCATGCTAACTTCATACTGTAAATATGGGATTGAATATAAGAGTGGTACTGAGAAAATAGAAAAGGAGTACTTGTGGCATCTTAGAGACTAACCAATTTATTTAGTCTCTAAGGTGCCACAAGTACTCCTTTTCTTTTTGCAAATACAGACTAACACGGCTGCTACTCTGAAACTGAGAAAATAATCACAGTAATTAGCATAGTAGTTCATAAAGTATTTTTCAAGAAGAGTCTTGTACCAATTTCAGAACAGAAACAGTTGTGAATTTCATTTCATTTCCAAATTTTGCTCAGAGGTGTAATGCCTCTGGAATCAATGCTATTACATCAGGAATTAATGTGTCCCTAGTATACACTCAAGTTTCCAATGTTTTCTGTTGTACATCACCTCACTCTTAAGAAGTGCATAAGAATCTTATCTTTGTCTACTTATTCTGTCACCTCCTACTGTGTCACAGAGACTTTTGGAAATAATCAAGCTATAGTTGTGTAGCTATTTATTAAAACAAATGGTTTTAAATATTTACTGTTTCCTGAAGGGCTTAAGTGCTCTAATTCTTAGCTGTACATGCTTGTTTATTTAAGAGAGAATGGGCAATAGTTAAGTACTATAGCTACAATAAAACAAAAACAAACAAAAAAGACCACATGTCACAAGAGATAGTAAAGAATGGGATGTGATATCTCTAAGAAAAGTGCAATAGTTTAGTTTGAAATTGGTAACAATTTTTTCCACAAAACATTGCACAAAAATCTCCACCAACTCATTTCTTCATTTTGGTTTGGTTTTGAGTCTTCAAAATGTCATTTTCCATGACTTTGCAGAGACCATTTCCCCCAACATTTCACAGATCAGCTTGTGAAATTCATTTCCAGGTGAAAGTTTTGTGATTCTGCAGTTGGGCTCCTATTATACACTACACTCCCAGAGAAGCCATCTTTGGAAATGCTGGCTTGTAGAAAGAAATTGAAAAGATAAACTACCGCAATAAAGTCATGGATTTATAATACATTATACACACACCAATACCCAGCAGGCCAGGCAGGGAGAGATACAATCCTGTTCCACCTCCAGATCTGGCATGAGGAGTTTTAGTGAAATTGCTCCCACCAACTCAAGTGATGTGTAACTTTAAAGTGAATTCTGGTCAGAGTAAGAGAAGGAGAAGCAAGTAAGAAGCTGAGGCTTAAATGCATAGTGGTTGTTGTTATAGCTGATCAAAACTAGGAATTTCTAGTTTGTGAGAAATTATGATATTTCAAAACTTGTTTTCACTCTGAAATCAGAGCAAACCCAGCTTATTTTAAGACTCAGAACATTTGCACAGAAAATTTTCAGTTCTTGAACTTTTCTGATTTTTCAACAAAAATGAAAAGCTTGAATGTTTTTGAATTTGTTTTTCCTCCTCATCCTCTGTCACCTTTTCCTCTCCTTTTCACTTTGCCACTGAAAAAGTGGGGAAAAGAACAGAAGGGGAAGAGGAGGAAAAACACAAAACAGCATTTGAAACGGAGTATTTCTTCCTTTGCTGTCTTTGGTAGAAAATAAAAAGGTTTTTTTTTTAATTTTTCCCCCAAAGAAATTTCCAAAAAACCAACATTTTTACAGAAAACATACTTTTTAAAACAGTTCTTCACAGTAGCTTCTGCTACATACACACTCTCCTTCTCCTTGATCCTCTCTGCCACCAGGATGTCATTTCCTTTTCCTGGGCACTCTGGGTAATAGATTAGAATCTGATTTGAGTTTTTGCCACTGCCAAAGTGACCTGTGGCCCAATCTTTTCCCACCAACTCATTCGGGAGGGGGACACAATTACCCAGTAAGGAGCCAGAAAGCTGGTTACGCTGCTAAAGGTGAACTACAAAGCAAAATAAATAAATAAATAAAAATTAAAGTTTTGCCCTTCATTTCTCCTTCAGTATTTATAAGGTGTGGCACAACGTTTTTTCCCTCTGCTTGTTTCTTGCATTAGAAGTATCAGTTCCTCTTTGCTGGAGAGCTGGCTGTAGTCTTCTAAAAATAAAATTAACTTGTAGAGATACAAGCTCCTTTGATAGTTCCCCGACAAAACTGGCTGAAAGTAAGGATTACACCAGCCAAAAACAACTCTTATCTGTCTTGCAAAAGCACTTGCAAGGGCACTTGCAAAAGCACTTTCAAGAGAATCTTCCGAGAATGGGAAGTATGAGATAATGTTTCTCTCTAGCTACGTTACTGTTTATTTTATAAGGACACATTGGAATGGCTGGTGTACTCTTAAACTAAAGTATTAGTATGGTGAAGAGGAGTTTGCTGAAGTGCACAGAGGGAATTTGTTACCTGAATATCCTTCTTTCCCAGACAGGTGTGAAATGGAGCATCACTGCATATATTGTTACCTAGGGGGCTTTCAAAATGGGATGGATTAGTGATTTCCAGATGCATGAGCTACAGTTGAGCGAATAATTGATTTTTGAGTTTGGTGGCTGAACCAAAAATTAAAAAAAAAAAAAATCAATCAGCTTGCTTTGAACTGAAACTGATTTTTTTTGTTTTTCTCAACAAAATGAAAAATTGAAAAAAAACTAGGTTGAATTGACATTTGGTTTTGAAAATGGCAAACCAACATTTCCAATTGACACTTCATCTAAAAAATGTCAATAGTAGTCAAAAGTGTCAAAAGTGTTTTGCGACTTTTCAAAATGAGCTATTTCAGCATTTCCAAAATTTTTGTTTTCTGGTGTTTTTTGTTTTAGTTTTTTAGCTGAAACCATTCACCAAATTTGACCTAAATTCATTAATAGTTTTAGTCATCTGAAAATGCATTTTGTCAGCAAATTTACTATTTGACAAAAAAATTCATCCAATTCTAGCATTGGGGTGCTTGGGGGAGGAGTTGTAGAGAAGTTTAGCAGCTAGGAGCTGACTCATTGCTCTTGTTATGGGTATTACAGGTGGGTTTGGTATCTGAAAATTGGGGATGGAGTACTTGTTAAGGAGAAGCTTTTTAGGAAGATTAAGCAGCTGGGTGAAGTTCTGAACACTAGTTGGGGGTGGTGCTGGTAGGGCAGGGTTCAGTAGCTGTGAGAGGTTCAGGTCATAAATTTTGTTGAGCTGAGGGAGGATTTGCCAGCTGGAGTAGCGAACTAGAAAAGATGTTCAGTGCAAATTTATCACTTGTTAGGAAGTAGTCAACATTCTCTTCTTGCTTATGTTACTTTAACTTGGGTAACTTCAATGGTTGCTTCTGTTTTACATTTCTGTGGGCAGAGAATCAGGCTCACTGTACCTGTACCTCCAAATACTGGAAGGACTTGAATAGTTGGTATTCCCTATTAAAACTGTCACAATGAATGTTCTATACTGATGCAAACCAATCAGGCAGTTTACTGCACGTCTGTAGTTCAGATGTCATTCATCATTCAAGCTGGTCAAAATTTTCCAAGCAAAAACAGAGGGCTTTTTTGGTCAAAATATGGTCTTTTTAGAACATTAGAGGGAGGAGGTAGGTGAGAATCTTTTATTGGACTAACTTCTTTTGGCGAAAGAGACAAGCGTTTGAGCCATACAGAGCTCTTCTTCAGGTCTGGGAAAGATACTTCCAGAATCACAGCAAAATGCAAGGTGGAACAGATTGTTTAGCATAAGTAGTTAGCATATATTGTCATGGACTATTCAAGGTATAGGTTTCAGAGTAACAGCCGTGTTAGTCTGTATTCGCAAAAAGAAAAGGAGTACTTGTGGCACCTTAGAGACTAACCAATTTATTTGAGCATAAGCTTTCATGAGCTACAGCTCACTTCATCGGATGCATACCGTGGAAGTGAGCTGTAGCTCACGAAAGCTCATGCTCAAATAAATTGGTTAGTCTCTAAGGTGCCACAAGTACTCCTTTTCTTTATTCAAGGTATAATGGCCCATTAACACTTATGCAGTCATAGGACAAAAAGAGGGCGTTAGTGGATCCCATTTTTTGTAATAAGCCATAAATCCATGTCTGAAGCAGAATTCTGTATGACTAAGAAGCTTGTCTCACCAACAGAAATTGGTCCAATAAAAGATATTACTGCACCTACCTTTTCTCTGTAATATCTTGGAATCAACACAACTTCAACTACACTGCATCCAACAATGGCAATTTTTAGAACATAAAATTGCCTGCAAAAAACTACCGACATTGCCAAAGTTTTTCATTTTCATAAGTGTCACTACTTTCCCCCCAATTATTTTCAAAAAATTTATCAAAACTAATACAATAAAATTGCATGAAAGTTAAAGTTTATAAATGATACCATTGCAAAACAGATGAAAATTTTAGAAAATCTTTTTTGTGTTTGCAAAAAATTGATTTTCATTTTTTGACCAGCTCTACTCATCATTAGGGCTCTGCATCTGTCACAGAAGTCATGGAAGTCACAGATTCTGTGACTTTCTGTGACCTCCATGACTTCTGTGACTTCTGCAGGGGCCAGTGTGGCTGACCCCAGGGCTCCACAAGCAGCTGGATCCAGGGCCAGCTTCTCTGGTGGCCCCCAGGACAGCTACACTAGCTGCTGCTCTGATGGCCCCCAGCAGCGGTCCCAGAGCAGACGGAGCAGCTGCGGTCCACGGCCCTCGGCAACAATCTCCAGGTGGGTGACCAGAGCAGCCGCAGTCCATGGCCCTGGGCAGCTGGTGCCACTGGCCCCATGTCCCCCCAGCAGCAGCCCCCCGACCCTCCCAGCAGCAGCCCCCCATGTCCCCCACTGCCCCCCCCCCAAGATTTAATCACAGATATTTTTAGTATAGGTCATGGACAGGTCACGAGGCCATGAATTTTTGTTTACTGCCCATGATCTGTCCACATCTTTTACTAAAAATTAGGGCTGTCAAGTGATTAAAAAAATTAATCACACTGTTAAACAATAATAGAATACCATTTAATTAAATATTTTGGATGTTTTCTACATTTTCAAATATATTGACTTCAATTACAACAGACAATAAAAAAATTGTACTGTGCTCACTTTATATTTTATTTTGATTACCAGAATTTGCACTGTAAAAAACAAACAAAAAGAAATAGTATTTTTCAATTCACCTAATACAAGTACTATAGTGCAATCTCTTTATCATGAAAGTTGAACTGACAAATGTAGAATTATGTACAAAAAAAACTGCAGTATCTCTCTTCATCAATGTCCAGTTTGGAGGTACTCTGTGCATCATATTTCATTAACAAAATCCCCTACGAGCAAAGTTGGCATATCTACAAGGCCAGGTATTAGACGTGGAGGCAATAGAAGCCCTGTGCATACTGTGTGGAGTCTGTAGGTGCCCTTTAATTGTTGGTCATTTTTTCTGTTTGGGAGACTAGTTCTTTTTCCATGTGGACTCAGATGTGAGCATTCTGCATTGTTAACATTGAACGTCTGTTAGCCGATGGCCAAGGATGTTTGGTGAGGTGCCAGCTATGCCCGTTTTATACCATCCGTGACTTTAACCGCTAGGACGCACTGTCCCTTCGCGGCGGGCAGCCCGGGCTAGGCTGACGGATGCCCCAAGGTCCTAAACACCCGTGACTTTAACTGCTAGAGCTCAGAGCTCCTTCGCAGTGGGCAGTCAGGATTGACTGACAGGCGCCCCAAGAGTTTGCCCCGTGGAGGCAGCACAACTCAACGCTAGGCTCTTAGTACTCTCACCTAATGGCCAAAATGGCCATTTTTATAGCCAAAACAGCTGAGGTTCTTTAATTGTGTTGGCTGCTTTACAGTAAACCATAGAAACAAGTCAGGCTTATGCACAAATGGTCACCAAAATTTATTAAACTAGATTCTAATCATGTGGTTACAAAATTGCTAGTGCCTACTTATTTAAATGTAGAGATGTTACACACACAAACAAGTTACAAAACTGAAGCCACAATCCCAAAGAAAGAAAACAAAGTATAGAGCTCTATTTCAAAATATGTGTACACTAAAGATAGGAGATCAGGTGTGGGTGCTTCTTACCCTCCTTGCATCTCTCGATTCCAGTGGTGCCAAGCCAGGATCGGTCACTCAATTCCGCGGAAAGACGAATAAGGGACAAGGCTTAGGGACCCTCTTAGCTGCAGAAGCCTTGGGAGGCTGTCACTTATCTGACCAGCAGATAGATAGTGAAAAGCATTCAAAAATCATGGTGCTGTAGGTCCCATACTTATACCTCTGTACTCCTTTATTCTCTTTCTCCTTTCTTATGCCAAATTGGGGCTGGTCTGTCTGGGCGACGCCAGCTCTCGCAAGAGTAGTTTACACTTGCAAGAGAGAGAAACAATAAGTTTCGACTACTGGACATTCCTTTTATTAGGGTAAATATTTTCCCACCTAGGATGTTGGGGTGTGTGCATCACGCTATTTAGTAGGGCTAAGAGCCATGTCTGTCACAGCTTCTCTGTCTACTGTGAGCCTAATCGTTGTATATGTTCCCAGAGGCACATTGTAGCAGCACACCTGCGCTTCTCACAGCTTCAGAGGCTGTGCTGGAATTTATGTTAAGTGCCCTGTTGTTTTGGCTCCCTTGTGTTCCCAGCAATGCTGGTCTGAGGGGGGGGGGGGGCTGGCTGTCTGGCTACAACGTCAAAGATTTTATTAGCAAAAAGAAAAGGAGGACTTGTGGCACCTTAGAGACTAACACATTTATTTGAGCATAAGCTTTTGTGAGCTACAGCTCACTTCATCAGATGCATTCAGTGGAAAATACAGTGGGGAGATTTATATACACAGAGAACATGAAACAATGCGTGTTACCATGCTCACTGTAAGGAGAGTGATCAGGTAAGGTGAGCTATTACCAGCAGGAGAGCAGGGGGGAAAAAACCTTTTTGGAGTGATAATCAAGGTGGGCCATTTCCAGCAGTTGACAAGAACGTCTGAGGAACAGCAGGGTGGGGAGGGGGGGTGTGAGAAATAAACATGGGGAAATAGTTTCACTTTGTGTAATGACCCATCCACTCCCAGTCTTTATTCAAGCCTAAGTTAATTGTATCCAGTTTGCAAATTAATTCCAATTCAGCAGTCTCTCGTTGGAGTCTGTTTTTGAAGTTTTTTTTGTTGAAGAATTGCCACTTTTAGGTCTGTAATTGGGTAACCAAAGAGATTGAAGTGTTCTCTGACTGGTTTTTGAATGTTATAATTCTTGATGTCTGATTTGTGTCCATTTTGTAATGACCCATCCATAAATGGACACAAATCAGACATCAAGAATTATAACATTCAAAAACCAGTCGGAGAACACTTCAATCTCTTTGGTTACCCAATTACAGACCTAAAAGTGGCAATTCTTCAACAAAAAAACCTTCAAAAACAGACTCCAACGAGAGACTGCTGAATTGGAATTAATTTGCAAACTGGATACAATTAACTTAGGCTTGAATAAAGACTGGGAGTGGATGGGTCATTACACAAAGTAAAACTATTTCCCCATGTTTATTCCCCACACACACACACTGATCCTCACACGTTCTTGTCAACTGCTGGAAATGGCCCACCTTCTTTATCACTACAAAAGGTCCCCCGCCCCATGCTGTCCTACTGGTAATAGCTCACCTTACCTGATCACTCTCCTTACAGTGTATATGGTAACACCCATTGTTTCATGTTCTCTGTGTATATAAATCTCCCCACTGTATTTTTCACTGAATGCATCTGATGAAGTGAGCTGTAGCTCACGAAAGCTTATGCACAAATAAATTTGTTAGTCTCTAAGGTGCCACAAGTACTCCTTTTCTTTTTGCGGATACAGACTAACACGGCTGCTACTCTGAAATCAAAGATTTTATTAAACTCCTAGATTTAAAAACTGCTAGTAGACAATCTGTAAAATTGTTACAAATTTAGGAAAAACATTTCAATTGTAACTTTTTTAGCAATACAATGTGTCTTCTTTCAAGTCTACAGGAAAAGACACCATTGTGACACTCTATCTGTAAGCAAGGGCAGACTTTGGCCCAGAGAATAAAATTCCGCCAAATACGGCATGGGGTAGGTAAGTGGGTTCAACTTCCATGGAAGTCTCTGACTAAAGGAAGAAGGTAACATAAGAACGGCCATACTGGGTCAGACCAATAGTCCATCTAACTCAGTATCCTGTCTTCCATTAGCGGGCAGAAAAATAAAATTAAAGACCCAAAAAAATTTAATTCAGCATCCCTTTGGATCCATTGTGCTATGTCTAATGTACCTGTACAAGGTAAAGCAAACTCTGCTTACTTACTACCCCTCTAAGCTGCAAATGGTGTGGGAGGCAGTCGGAAAAGAAGCGAGGGTAACACCCTTAGGTGAAATTCAAGCATTAATATTGTTTTGTTACTTGCATATTTGTATTAGCCAAATTGCAGTCACAAAACTTATTGGGTTTAAATCTGTTGCTCTGCATCATTATTCCAAAAATAGGCATCAAGTTAGTTGTGATTTTGGACATACTCAACGTGGTAAAGGAAGCCAGCTATGTATAATCTTTCTGCTTTACACAGGAAGTATCAAAGCAAAATGTAGCAGCCTTTGCTACCCACAACATGAAACATAGTTATTTTTACAGGTCTTAATTCACCAAAAGAAAATGTTCAACTTCTCTTACAATTTTCCCTTTACATTGCCTAAACGAAGAAAGCATGTGTTAATATTTTTCTCTCTTACCCACTTGTGTTTTAATCTAGGGTCTAAAGATGCAAGGAAAACATCATTGGCTCCTAACTAAATCATTAAACTTCTTTTATAGACAAATCAAGGTGTAAACCTAGGAAAATTAATGATTTCAACCCTTAGGTTTCCTGGACCTGCTCTGAACGGTGAAGAAATCTGGCAATATGTGACCTCCAGAAGAAGAAGGGGGAATGTCCATGTACCAGCAACACGGACACAGGTAAGTAAGCGTTTTCATGTTCTCTCCACAGGTACCATTGCGGGGAGTGGCCCAGATGATACGTCTGGGGGAAGGGAGCAGAAGGAGACTCCACCAGTTGAAAGGCATGAGATGCACTGTCCTAAAGTTCCACGACCACCACTCCCAAGAGGAGGCGGGTGGTGGTGGTCGGGGACTCTCTCCTCAGGGGGACTGAGTCATCTATCTGCCACCCTGACCGGGAAAACAGAGAAGTCTGCTGCTTGCCAAGGGCTAAGATTCACGATGTGACAGAGAGTCTGCCGAGACTTATCAAGCCCTCGGACCGCTACCCCTTCCTGCTTTTCCACGTGGGCACCAATGATACTGCCAAGAATGACCTTGAGCGGATCACTGCAGATTACGTGGCTCTGGGAAGGAGGATAAAGGAGTATGAGGCGCAAGTGGCGTTCTCGTCCATCCTCCCCATGGAAGGAAAAGGCCAGGATAGGGATCGTCGAATTGTGGAAGTCAACGAATGGCTACGCAGGTGGTGTCGGAGAGAAGGCTTTGGATTCTTCGACCATGGGATGGTGTTCCATGAAGGAGGAGTGCTAGGCAGAAACGGGCTCCACTTAACGAAGAGAGGGAAGAGCATCTTCACGAGCAGGCTGGCTAACCTAGTGAGGAGGGCTTTAAACTAGGTTCACCGGGGGAAGGAGACCAAAGCCCTGAGGTAAGTGGGGAAGCGGGATACCGGGAGGAAACAGGAGCATGTGAGAGCGGAGGGCTCCTGCCGCATACTGAGAACAAGGGGCGATCAGCGGGTTATCTCAGATGCCTATATACAAATGCACAAAGCCTGGGAAACAAGCAGGGAGATCTGGAGATCCTGGCAAAGTCAGGGAATTATGATGTGATTGCAATAACGGAGACTTGGTGAGATAACTCGCATGACTGGAGTACTGTCATGGACGGGTATAAACTGTTCAGGAAGGACAGGGAGGCCAGAAAAGGTGAGGGAGTTGCACTGTATGTAAGGGAGCAGTATGACTGCTCAGAGCTCAAGTATGAAACTGCAGAAAAACCTGAGAGTCTCTAGATCAAGTTTAGAAGCCTGAGCAACAAGGGTGATGTCATGGTGGGAGTCTGCTATAGACCACCGGACCAGGGGGATGAGGTGGACGAGGCTTTCTTCCGGCAAGTCACAGAACCTACTAGATCGCACGCCCTGGTTCTCATGGGCGACTTCAATCATCCTGATATCTGCTGGGAGAGCAATACAGCAGTGCACAGACAATTCAGGAAGTTTTTGGAAAGTGTAGGGGACAATTTCCTGGTGCAAGTGCTGGAGGAACCAACTAGGGGTGGAGCTCTTCTTGACCTGCTGCTCACAAACCAGGAAGAATTAGTAGGGAAGCAAAAGTGGATGGGAACCTGGGAGGCAGTGACCATGAGATGGTTGAGTTCAGGATCCTGACACAAGGAAGAAAGGAAAGCAGCAGAATACGGACCCTAGACTTCAGAAAAGCAGACTTTGACTCCCTCAGGGAACTGATGGGCAAGATCCCCTGGGAGAATAACATGAGGGGGAAAGGAGTCCAGGAGAGCTGGCTGTATTTTAAAGAATCCTTATTGAGGTTACAGGGACAAATCATCCCAATGTGTAGAAAGAACAGTAAATATGGCAGGCGACCAGCTTGGCTTAACAGTGAAATCCTTGCTGATCTTAAACACAAAAAAGAGGCTTACAAGAAGTGGATGATTGGACAAATGACCAGGGATGAGTATATAAATATTGCTCGGGCATGTAGAAATGGAATCAGGAAGGCTAAATCACACCTGGAGTTGCAGCTAGCGAGGGATGTTAAGAGTAACAAGAAGGGTTTCTTCAGGTATGTTGGCAATAAGAAGAAAGCCAAGGAAAGTGTGGGCCCCTTACTAAACGAGGGAGGCAACCTAGTGACAGAGGATGTGGAAAAAGCTAACGTACTCAAAGCTTTTTTTGCCTCTGTCTTCACGAACAAGGTCAGCTCCCAGACTACTGCACTGGGCAGCACGGCATGGGGAGGAGGTGGCCAGCCCTCTGTGAAGGAAGAAGTGGTTCGGGACTATTTAGAAAAACTGGACGTGCACAAGTCCATGGGGCCGGATGCGTTGCATCCGAGAGTGCTAAAGGAATTGGCAGATGTGATTGCAGAGCCATTGGCCATTATCTCTGAAAACTCATGGCGATCGGGGGGAGTCCCGGAAGATTGGAAAAAGGCTAATGTAGTGCCCATCTTTAAAAAAGGGAAGAAGGATGATCCTGGGAACTACAGGCCGGTCAGCCTCACCTCAGTCCCCAGAAAAATCATGGAGCATGTCCTCAAGGAATCAATTCTGAAGCACTTAGACGAGAGGAAAGTGATCAGGAACAGTCAGCATGGATTCACCAAGGGAAAGTCATGCCTGACTAATCTAATTGCCTTCTATGATGAAATAACTGGTTCTGTGGATGAAGGGAAAACAGTGGATGTGTTATTCCTCGACTTTAGCAAAGCTTTTGACACGGTCTCCCACAGTATTCTTGTCAGCAAGTTAAAGAAGTATGGGCTGGATGGATGCACTACAAGGTGGGTAGAAAGTTGGCTAGATTATTGGGCTCAACGGGTAGTGATCAATGGCTCCATGTCTAGTTGGCAGCCGGTATCTAGCGGAGTGCCCCAAGGGTCGGTCCTGGGGCCGGTTTTGTTCAGTATCTTCATTAATGACCTGGAGGATGGTGTGGATTGCACCCTCAGCAAGTTTGCGGTTGACACTAAACTGGGAGGAGTGGTAGATACACTGGAGGGTAGGGATAGGATACAGAGGGACCTAGGCAAATTGGAGGATTGGGCCAAAAGAAATCTGATGAGGTTCAACAAGGACAAGCGCAGAGTCCTGCACTTAGGACGGAAGAATCCAATGCACCGCTACAGACTAGGGACCGAATGGCTAGGCAGCAGTTCTGCAGAGAAGGACCTAGGGGTGACAGTGGACGAGAAGCTGGATATGAGTCAACGGTGTGCCCTTGTTGCCAAGAAGGCCAATGGCATTTTGGGGTGAATAAGTAGGGGCATTGCCAGCAGATCAAGGGACGTGATCATTCCCCTCTATTCAACATTGGTGAGGCCTCATCTGGAGTACTGCGTCCAGTTTTGGGCCCCACACTACAAGAAGGATGTGGAGAAATTGGAGAGAGTCCAGCGAAGGGCAACAAAAATGATTAGGGGACTGGAACACATGAGTTATGAGGAGAGGCTGAGGGAACTGGGATTGTTTAGTCTACGGAAGAGAAGAATGAGGGGGGATTTGATAGCTGCTTTTAACTACCTGAAAGGTGGATCCAAAGAGGATGGATCTAGACTATTCTCAGTGATAGCAGATGACAGGACAAGGAGTAATGGTCTCAAGTTGCAGTGGGGGAGGTTTAGGTTGGATATTAGGAAAAACTTTTTCACTAGGAGGGTGGTGAAACACTGGAATGCGTTACCTAGGAGGTGGTGGAATCCCCTTCCTTAGAAGTTTTTAAGGTCAGGCTTGACAAAGCCCTGGCTGGGATGATTTAGTTGGGATTGGTCCTGCTCTGGGCAGGGGTTGGGACTAGATGGCCTTCAGAGGTCCCTTCCAACTCTGTTATTCTATGATTCTATGAACAACAGTGTTTAATCGATTGGTGGTATGGTCTGTCGGTATTTTGGGAATACTTACTTGTTTGTTAGTTATATGTTTTGTGTCACATGATTAGATTATAATTGTTCATACTTTTCGGATGTTTTTGTTGCAACAACAATATTTTTGCACACAGTATGAATAATAAAGCTATTAATAGTGAAACATTTTTCTTTGGTACCACAGTATTTCCGTAGTATAATTAGGGTTTAACCCCCGGGGTGTATCCCTATAAGACACGAGTGGTGGTTCAATTTTTGCAAAAGTCGGTCCTAAATATAGGTGTGATTGTCAATGAACAACTTAATTGCAACTAACATTTTTATATGGCTGTCAAGTGATTTTAAAAATTACATGCGAGATTAATCGCACTATTAAACAATAATAGAATACCATTTATTTATTTTATTGGATGTTTTCTACATTTTCAAAAATTTTGATTTCAATTACAACACAGAATACAAAGTGTACAGTGCTCACTTTATATTTATTTTTGATTACAAGTATTTGCACTATAAAAAAAAAGAAAGAAATAGTATTTTTCAATTCACCTAATACAAGCACTATAGTACAATCTCTTTATAATGAAAGTTGAACTTACAAATGTAGAATTATGTATGAAAAAACCTGCATTAAAAAATTAAACAATGTAAAATTTTAGAACTTGCAAGTCAACTCAGACCTACTTCTTATTCAGCCAATCACTCAGACAAACAAGTTTGTTTACATTTGCAGGAGATAATGCCCCCCCCCACCACCACCCACTTCTTATTTACGACGTCACCTGAAAGTGAAAAAAGGCATTCTCATGGCATTCTTGTAGTCGGCATCACAAGATATTTACGTGCCAGATGAGCTAAAAATTCATATGTCCCTTCATGCTTCAACCACCATTCCAGGGTACATGCATCGATGCTGATGACAGGATGCATCTGCTCAATAATAATCCAAAGCACTTTTTGGTGGTTTGTGCTCTGTAGTTTCCGCATTGGAATGTTGCTCTTTTAAGACTTCTGAAAGCATGCTCCATACTCTATCCCTGTCAGATATTGGAAGCCACTTCAGATTCTTAAACCTTGGGTCGAGTGCTCTAGCTATCTTTAGAAATCTCACATAGGTATCTTCTTTGCGTTTTGTCAGACCTGCAGTGAAAATGTTCTTAAAATGAACAACATGTGCTGGGTTGTCATCCAAGACTGCTATAACATGAAATATATGGCAGAATATGGGTAAAACAGAGCAGCGGACATACATTCTCCTACAAGGAGTTCAGTCACAAATTTAATTAGCCCTTTTCTTTTTTTTTTAAACTAGTGTCTTCAGCATGGAAGCATGTCCTCTGGAATGGTGGCGAAAGCATGAAGGGGCATATGAATGTTTAACATATCTGGCACGTAAATACCTTGCAATGCCGGCTACAAAAGTGCCATGTAAATGCCTGTTCTCACTTTCAGGTGACATTGTAAACAAGACTTGGGCAGCATTATAGTGACGCAGTCTATATGATTTTATGAAAGTATGCTGATGAGTGTGAATATAATGTAACTAAAATATGCTTCATGCAAAAGGTCTCTTGTAAGGTATCATTACAAATCTTATAATCTACTGAATATGGTCATCCTGTTTGTATAAATGTATCACTCTTCTATCTGAAACTAGAAATATGAAATATAACTCTGAGGGCCTATTGTAATTATGCAAAGTGTGGGCCATTAATGGTGGTTTGGAATCTTGATGGCTCCCATCAACCAGGACAACTGACTGTGGATGGCTCTGTTTGCAGGCAGGTCTTCCCGTGAGTCAGGCTGGGAGAAATGAAGGCTTGGGGTCTCACAGGACATGTGATCATGCAACCTGAACTGGAATCCATCTTTAACCTGGTGTTTTTCCATTGAGCAGGAGGGGTGGGAATCCAGAGGGACAGAGGATTCCAGCCTTATGCAAAAGATATATAAGTGGGTGGAACAGACCAAAGAGGAGCCATCATGAGGAATCCCCTAGCTACCACCTGAGCTCGAACAAGGGCTGTACCAGAGGAAAGGATTGTGCCCAAACTAGGAAGGTGTCCAGTCTGTGAAAGAAACTTATTGAAACATCTCTAAGGGTGAGATTAAATCTGTATTCAGTTTTTATTAGTGTACTAGACATAGACTTGCATGTTTTATTTTATTTTGCTTGGTAATTCACTTTGTTCTGTCTGTTACTACTTGGAACCACTTAAATCCTACTTTCTGTATTTAATAAAATCACTTTTTACTTATTAATTAACCCAGAGTATGTATTAATACCTGGGGGGAGGGAGGAACAGCTGTGCATAGCTTTCTGTCAGTGTTATAGAGGGCAAACAATTTATGAGTTTAGCCTGTATACGCTTTATACAGGGTAAAGCAGATTTATTTAGGGTTTGGACCCATTGGGAGTTGGGCATCTGAGTATTAAAGGCAGGAACACTTCCTAAGTTGCTTTCAATTAAGCCTACAGCTGTTAGGGGATGTGGTTCAGACCTGTGGCTAGGTTGGCAGCAGGCTAGCGGTTCTGGCTCAAACCAGATAGGGTGCTGAAGTCCTAAGCTGACTGGGCAGTAAAGCAGGGGCAGAAGTAGCCTTGGCACATCAGGTGGCAGCTCCCAGGGGTTTCTGTGATTCAACCCGTCACAATTATCTCCTGCAAATTGTAACCAAACTTGTTTGTCTGAGCAACTGTCTGAAGTAGGACTGAGTGGACTTGTAGGTTCTAAAGTTTTACATTGTTTTATTTTTGAATGCAGTTATTTTTGTACATAATTCTACATTTCTAAGTTCAACTTTCATTATAAAGAGATTGCACTACAGTACTTGTATGAGGTGAATTGAAAAATACTATTTCTTTTATCATTTTTACAGTGCAAATATTTGTAATCAAATATAATATACACTTTGATTTCAATTACAACATAGAATACAATATAGATGAAAATGTAGAAAAACATCCAAAATATTTAATAAATTTCAGTTGTTATTCTATTGTTTAACAGTGATTAAAACTGCGATTAATCACGATTAATAATTTTTTGAGTTAATCATGTGAGTTAACTGCAATTAATCGACAGCCCTACTAAAAGCACCTGTGACTAAAATGTAGCCTTATTCATCATTCACCGAATAACAGACTCCAACTAGACTGGATTATTACAGTCCAATATGTATGTGCTGGCCAGGACAAAAAGACATTGGTCCTTTCCACTCTTCTCTCACACCTGGTTCACATCCTTTGAATCAAATTCTGAGATTTTACTGTCAGCCTCCAGAACTTTGAAACTCCATGGACTTGATTCTTCACTGCCTTGCACCTGGTCATTTATCCCAGTGCAGACTGAGTTTCACTACTACTCAGTGGCAGAGCCAGGTTTTGCAACCAAGGTGGTAATGCGTCTTTTGTGGTGGGCTACAGATCAAGCCCACCTCATACTCACCTGGCAACGGCGGCTCCTGTCCCCTGGGGCTGGGCCTACCTCCCCGTTCCAGGTGTTGTGACCCAGCACACAGAGTCGCAGCACAGTTCAGATCCTTGTGAGTGGTGTTGTAACACTGCACATATGTGATATGTCACAATGTCCAGAGTGGAGACCCAGGCCCAATCCTGCAAGACAGGAGCTGCTCCTGCCACGTGTCGCAGGATGAGCTCTTTCTCCAGCCCTGCTTGAAAAGGTGCCACACATAGACCTAAAGGGCACCAGGATGGTGGTCGCCCGCCCACCCATTAGCTCTGCCGCTGCTACCAGCTCCAAACAGCAGAGCTTTATACCCACTTTGCACAGTATAAAAAAAACTATATATACATGGTACATGGCAGTGCAGAGTCAGGTCCAATATCTTTAATAATTGCTCTTAAACCAAAAGTGTTATCCATTTAAGCAGACATTTCTTTAACACTTGCCTAGAAATATATCATGACAAATATAAGATTTTTTTTTTCAAATACCACTAACTTATAATAAGGTGAGCAGATTGCTTTGTAGCTAGCTCACCCAGTCTAGCACAGTGCATTGTCTTCCATCACATAAGTCAGACAGTTGTTCAATTTACCCCACATACGTCACATATGCTATTCTGATCTTACAGGAAAAGCTGACAGTCCTCTCACAGCAAATATGATTTGCAAAACACGTTTCTAAACTAGCCCTGGCCCATCTTGTGGCCTGTAGATTTTTCAGTGAATCTCATTGCAGAATTGTATTACTTTGCGCTTGTAACCATAGTTTTGATTTTAAATTTGCTTTCCATTTTGTATCTCACAGGGAGATGGGAATTACTCATTTCCTCTCACCTTCTTCTATCAATTGAACATCATGAGAATATTACATAGGTGCTTCTATTTCTGCTTTGTGTGAAGGATCTGATGTGTGAAATGTGACCATTCAAAATTCTGTTGTGCTGTTCCTGCTCAAGATAGGCACTTGCAATTGAACATTAGAGAAAAATCAGTGTCAGGTATACGGCATAGGTACTAACATTGAAACAAAAAGAAAATGAATGTCCCACAGGATATGGATTGATGATAGGTTTGCCATGATTGTTTCCCCGGCCCTCCTCCCCCACCTTTGGGAGATTTCATCTCTCAGGAGGTGACAAACACTTAAGGGACAATGAACCACTATTTATATAAATGTCCATCAAAGAAACTCTCTAAACAATTGCAAATATTGACTGACATGCAGCAGATTAATTTCACTTTACCATTGTTGGGATAAGATGTAGACAGCTGTTGTGGAGCAGCAGATCTTTTACATCTATATTATGGTACATTATAATATGAGTTCAGAACACAGGGAATTTCTGAGAACAGAAGAAGAAATGCTTAATAGACACTTTGCTTTTCAAATTGAGGCAGGTATGCCCCCTAATAATGGAGGCACTAATAATGTTTTTCCTTTATGCTTGAGATTATCAATGCAAACAATTCCCATTCCCCCACAATGGTTCCCTGGTCTATCTCCATGGCAAGTAGCTACAGTCAGTAAGCACAATGGGTCTGAAAAACAGATCTGTGCTCTGCTGCCATCCTGCAACCACTGAAGTGCAAGCAAACATCAGGGGCTATTAGGCCAAAAGCATGTTCCTGTGTTGCAAGAGCTACTTTAATGTGCTTTTTATTTGTATTAATACTGCAAGTCCTTGAATTCTACTGCATAGCAATTATTATAGCTGTCTGTAATCTAAGTGAACTAAGGAAAGGAAATGTGTAATGTTCAAGTCTGTTCAAACAGAGGAAAACAATGCTAGGAAGGAGAGAACACTTGCTTCTGCTACAAAAAGTCCCCAAGCAAAAGCTCCATAGATCCCTGTGCCACCCCAAAATTACTTTAGGATTATCTCAAAATGGAACCTTGTCCTTGTCATACTGTAGTGACTTCAAGTTTATCTGCCTTGCTACTAAGCATCACATAGCTAGCACTTCTATTGACTACGAACAGTGGATACTCCACAACTTGGAAAATCTAAAAGTGTTTTTCCATATTCAAATTTAAAAGCCCCTGTGAGGTAGGTAGGACAGCAGTGTTATGAATGAGAAAACTGAAGCAGAGAAGTTTAATAGGCTGATTTTCAGAGGTGCTGAGTGCACACTGCTCCACTGATTTCAACCTGAGCTGTCGGAGCTGAAAGTCAGACCACAAGAGACTTGGTCCAATGCCAGAGGTGGAACTGAAGTCAGAGCCAAGTATAGAACACAGAAGTTTCTGGCCCCTACTTAGCCACATCTATTCTTGAGATATTATTGTTTTATTAATTTTAGAATTGTGCTCCTTATTGGTATCACAGCCATATTCCCATCTGGGAACTAAAGGAAGAGCTTGTATGTGCTGGTATTAAATAGGAGGATGTATCAGCTGGAAACTGATAAAAACATCTTTCTTTTGTATTGCAATTAAGTATATCCCTAGAACTTGATTTTAAATATGTTTATATAAATCCTTGTTCTACTCCCTCCACTATCCCTTCCCCGGCTAAGTGTTTGAAAGAAGAAAGACTGTTGTGAAGCAGGATAATTAGGCGTTTATACTGTATTTGTTAGGAGGACTGGGCACAAAGGCAATACTAATAAGACAAGCTGCCTGAAGCTTTGTTGACCGTGGGAAGTGGCGTTACCAAGGTAATCACTTTTAACTGTTCAGCAAAGCTGCGGGGGGAGCTCAGCACTGGGAGAGATATGCAAGCCAAAGCATATTTCCTGAAAAATATAACATGAGCATTCACAGACAAATTGTAGGATTTCCATGTTTTGTCTTAAATATATATTTCTAGCTTGCTATAAACTGGAAACCTGAGCTTATTGTGAACTTTTAACACCTTTTCCTATCACATCCTGATTCTTGCAGTTGATTTAAAAATCAGCTGAGACTTAAAAGGAAAGCAAATTAAGAATCACAAAGACTCTAAGTTAGGTAAAGAGACAGATTGGGTCTGGCCTAGCCATAAATTCACAAGGGTGAGGAGGTAAGGAGCTGCATTTTCCTCACAGAGGATAAGCACATTTGCAGTCTCTGCACTTTCCTGAAAGATTTCAGAGTAACAGCCGTGTTAGTCTGTATTCACAAAAAGAAAAGGAGTACTTGTGGCACCTTAGAGACTAACCAATTTATTTGAGCATAAGCTTTCTTGAGCTACAGCTCACTTCATCGGATGCATACAATGGAAAGTACAGAAGATCTTTTTATACACACAAACTATGAAAAAATGGGTGTTTACCACTACAAAAGGTTTTCTCTCCCCCCACTCCACTCTCCTGCTGGTAATAGCTTGTCTAAAGTGATCACTCTCCTTACAATGTGTATGATAATCAAGTTGGGCCATTGCCAGCACAAATCCAGGTTCCCCCCCCCGCTCTTTTTTTTTTCCCCACACACACAAACCCACTCTCCTGTTGGTAATAGCTTATCTAAAGTGATCACTCTCCTTACAATGTGTATGATAATCAAGTTGGGCCATTTCCAGCACAAATCCAGGTTTTCTCCCCACCTATCTATTCAGGGGACACCATCACAGGGCCTAATAACATCAGCCACACTATCAGAGGCTCGTTCACCTGCACATCCACCAATGTGATATATGCCATCATGTGCCAGCAATGCCCCTCTGCCATGTACATTGGTCAAACTAGACAGTCTCTACGTAAAAGAATAAATGGACACAAATCAGATGTCAAGAATTATAACATTCATAAACCAGTCGGAGAACACTTCAATCTCTCTGGTCATGCGATTACAGACATGAAAGTTGCGATATTACAACAGAAAAACTTCCAGTCCAGACTCCAGTGAGAGACTGTTGAATTGGAATTCATTTGCAAATTGGATACTATTAACTTAGGCTTGAATAGAGACTGGGAGTGGCTAAGTCATTATGCAAGGTAACCAATTTCCCCTTGTTTTTTCCCACCCCCCCTCCCCCAGACTTTTTTGTTAAACCCTGGATTTGTGCTGGAAATGGCCCACCTTGATGATCATACACATTGTAAGGAGAGTGATCACTTTAGATAAGCTATTACCAGCAGGAGAGTGGAGTGGGGGGAGAGAAAACCTTTTGTAGTGGTAAACACCCATTTTTTCATGCTTTGTGTGTATAAAAAGATCTTCTGTACTTTCCACCGTACGCATCCAATGAAGTGAGCTGTAGCTCACGAAAGCTCATGCTCAAATAAATTGGTTAGTCTCTAAGGTGCCACAAGTACTCCTTTTCTTTTTTCCTGAAAGAGCTGTTAGTAGCCCCTAGGGTGCCATTGCTACTGTTATTTGCATTATAATAGTGTAAACTACTGTTCAGTGTGTATGCGACCCTCTGTGCCCAATCCACAGAGGATTTGAGTCTGTTAGAGCCCCCAGCTATAGCATTTAGTTCTTGAGGTCAAGTGTAGCAGCTCACACTTTTACCTCTAGAGGTCCCCTCTTAAGTCAGTTGTCATGACTAAAATGGCAGTTGTTACAATAGCACCTAGGATTGAGGCTCATCATGCCAGGCACTGTACAGACAAGTAACAACCCTGCCCCAGAGAGCTTGATGTCAGTTAGGCTGCAACAGATAGACAAAACAGACACGAGGAGTGAGAGTGCGACGGAGAAGGGACAACACAAACAGAAATTAGCAGGAAAACAGAAAGCGGAGGAAGGAAGAGAGAGAGCCTGTAGGAGCTATGACCTTACCTCTTTCACACCAGTCAGCAGCCAGCCCCAGAAAGGAGAGCACAGCACAACACACATACCCCTTCCCAGGAGCTCATGGGTGTTGTCTCTGAATATTATGGGACAGATTCCCTGGAGTCACAAAGCAGCCTTAGAAGCAGCTTAATTGGACAGTGTAGGATTTCCCTGCTTTGGGGCTCATCCTGCTAATTGCAGCTGGCGTAGTGCACCACCGTTCACTCCCCCAGCTCTTGCCATAGGGGATGTGTCTAGGGAAAAGGCAGCGTGGCCCAGCAGTTCTGAGACTGCACTAACTTTTTGCCAGTATCAGTCCCGTGGCCAGATGGCCCCAGGTTCAGGGAACTATAAAGGATAGCTTAAAAGCCACATTTGGTATCATCGAGCACAGCTTGTCCAGAGCAGACGGTCTGGCCCAGTATCCTACAATACTGATATTGTAGTATTTGTGTGTTTGCTGTAGGTTCATTTTTGGTTTCTTAAAGCTTAACACAGCTGTTTCCTCAGTGTGGATGAGGCCTTGCAGCTAGGCATAGTTACCAAACTCAGGGGTTGTCTTCACTGCTCCACAAGGTGTGTTTTTACCTCAGGGTAATTAACACATGTGAGCTATCCTGAAGTAAAAAATGAACAGTGCAGACCACTCACTTTCATTGTACTGTGAGGTAAAGTAGGAACGGTCAGCCCTACACCCCCAACCACTGTTGACTTTGCCTAGTTTACCTCACCACAAAGTGAAAGTGCCTGGTCTTGTCTTTACCTCAGAATAGAATAAGTTACCAAGAGGTAAAAACCAAGGCCTCCATTTAAACACTATTTAGCTCTTTCCATTTTAGGTGGCCATGCCGTGTTATAAAATGGTCTGGCTAATCAAACAGTGTGTTAAATTCCTTAACAAAAATTGTCTGAAAAAAGAAGTCACCAAAAGGTGCAGTGACAAGGCCTGTCATTATTTTCTGTGTACGGCGTCTACAGCTTTTTGCCTTCTACAAGAAGTGCCTGCAGCCTTCTACACTGCTCTCAGCACTAAAGATTACTGATAGCTTACTTGGAAGAAAACTAGTGTAACCTACTTCTGCACTCTGACCACACAAGATGACAGACACCTCCCACAGCAGTTTCGCCAACCCCAAACACCCTAACCTCCAGCTCTTAATCAACCTCCTCACCATTAGGAGAAATGCCTGGGAATACAGAGAGCATTTGCAGTATTTCCTAAAGGTCACCAAATCTGGGCTCTGGTGAAATGGGAGAAGCAAATTTTAGAGATAAGGACCCCTCGCTGAAGACAAAGGCTGCCCATCCCCCAATCCTCCCCTTAATTTTCAGCAGGAAGGGGATGCTACCTCAGAACCTCAGCTGCTGCATGGGTACATCTATATGGCAATAAAACACCTGTGCTGACCTATTTCAGCTGACTTGGGATCGTGAGTCTCAGGGTACAGGGCTATAAAACTGCAGTGTAGATGTCTGGGCTTGAGCTGGAGCCCAGGTTTGGGGACTGAGTGGGGGGAGGATCCCCGAGCCTAGGCTCCAGCCTGAGCCCTAAAGTCTATGCCGCAATTTTATAGCTCCACATCTCAAGCCTCACAAGACTGTGTCAGCTGACATGAGCAAGCCATAGGTGTTTTATTGCAGTGTAGACATATCCTAAATATCCGGAGGTAATCCTATATTATCAGCATTTTTTTCACCGCAGTTCTTAACCTATTTTCAGTACATTCTAGGGATTCCTGTCATATCAAATCTTAGAGAGATTTAAAACTATATTTTATGTAGAACTCAATTCCAAAACTGTTTGTAATTTGCTGATATGGGTACGAATACATTTTTTTTCAGCACTCAAGCCCCATGCCTACTGGATTCCAGTGCATTGTATGGAAAGGCAAGTAAGAGTGTAAGCAGTCTTCATTCTTTACTGACGTCCTTGAAGAATGCTAACCCTTTAACCTTAGAACATCAGTTTTCATGGGATTGATTAAATGAAAAGTCTGGTTTGGTCAATGGTAATTATAGCTGCAGACCCCAAGTTAACCTTGGTGGAGTGCATTTTATCTTGTACATTATGTCAATGAAATTCTTGGGTGTCATTCCATTAGGCTGGTCTCAAATTACATTCTCTTGTAAGATAAAATATTGCCAATATATATTGCCCATATTGTAGATTATCCCTTTATATTATGTAATACTTAAATGGGAATTATTTTTCCTGGGTCAAGAAGTGTTGAAAAAATACTAAAGCTTGGTTTGCAAAATACCTTTTAAAATAGGTCTAGGCTTTGTGAATTTCCTGCCCTTTTATATCTCTTTTGTGTGTTGCCAGCTCTTCCTCTGGGTGTTACTGTGTTTGTATTATTACTAAGCTGAGTAAACAGAAAAACAGACTCAGCTGTGCTAAACTTTCTACAGTGTGGGATAAACATTGTCTCTACCTATTTTTATGTCATTTTATCTTGTCATCAGTGAATCATCAAGTATGTTAACAAACACTATGATTCAAAAGAAGTTTAATTTGGCCCAGAGGCAGGACTAAGACTTTGGGCCCTGATTTTTATTTCACATCAGTGACACATCAGAGACTGCTATAACATTTTTCCCAATTTTCACCAGTTTAAGATCAGAATTAGGCTCATGATTTTTAAAAGCATTGCGTGTGACAGCCACTGAAGTACTGATTCTGGGCTTGACATCAGAAATATCAGATCCTTCGTATTTAATGAACATAATCCTAAAAAGCCAAAATATGATTTAAATATGTCACTGCAGATCAGACATATTGTTAAGCCCTGCCCATTGGTTAGATATGTTAATGCCTTTATCTTCTATAATGTGGCTTTTTTCCCCCTTGTTCACAGTGGTGAACCGAATGGCAATATAGACTTTGTACAAGATTTTAGGTCAAATGGGAATGAAGGTCCTATTTTGCACCCTTTCAGAAAATGTATTCTGCTAGGAACTATTCTGCTCCAACACACCTTTCCAACTTAGCCCTGAGTCTTGGCTGCGTCAGGGTCAGCTAGTTGCAAAGAGGGCGGGCATCACTTGTCTTCTGAAAAGCCTGCGAAAGCTCATTTGCATAGAGAGCACTTCTTAAGTTCAGCCCTGCTCTGCCAGAGGTGTTGCAGTAGTGTGGATCCAGGTGGCTATAACCACCTCCTTGCCAGTTTCCCTGCTCCTGGGAAGGAGGATGAGATGATATTAAAAGTTGCTCAGCTATTGCCCTAAAATATCTTAAAATTAAAGTTAGCAAAGAAATGGTTGGGAGCAAAGCAAACTGCCTCTGACTGCTGTGGTGGAGGCCGGAGCTCTGACAGGCTGGACAAAGGAGCATGACCGAGCACCAAGCCATGCTGCAAAGCCAAACCACCTCTAGAAACTGCAGCAAGGCAGGACAACCTGTGCATCACAGGACTGTGGGAGATGCTGGGCTGCAGGAAGTTAAACAAGTGTAACTATCTCACGTATACCAGGCCATTATATCAGACTGCGTGGACTGATGAGGCCAGCATGATTTGGCCATTTACTTCTAAGCATAGCATGTTTCCCATTATGGCTGTGAATTTAAAATCTAATCCAATTCTTTTGTAAGTGAACAAAGAACAAAAATTAAATGGATCATCATGTATAGTTACCATTTCTCCCTTTGTTAATTTATGCTGAAAATTACATGTAGAGCAGGCTGGCTTCAGTTACACCACACACCAAATGTGAAAAATCAGGACGGGGTGGGGGATAATAGGAGCCTATATAAGAAAAAGACCCAAAAATCAGACTGTTCCTATAAAGTCGGGACACCTGGTCACCCTACACACCGGTGAGCTGTGAAATCTAAGTGGCATTAACAGAAACTCAGTTGCTAATGCTTATTTATTTTAAATTACATAATTCAACAATTCACTCTGTGCTGTGGTAAAACTAATTTGTCCTCTAAGAAGCATATCAGTACTAACAAGACAAATATTTTAATTAAAAATATATAACAGGTTTACACAAACATCTACAGGTAATTTCTAATCACTGAATAATTTAGCATTACTAGTTGTGTGTATGAGATGATAGTATACCAGTAACATGACTTGAGATGACATTTTCAACAGTCCTAAATTTAACACAGTATTCGTTTATTTTTTCATTCTTTTTAATAAGAGGCTGCCATACCTAACCATATGCTTTGTTTTAACAAGGGCTGCAACAGTCTCAAAATTCCAGCTTCTCAGCAATTGATGAGCTCAGTTTCTTGGGGTTTTGAGCCACCCAGCAAAGGAACTGGGGTTTTAAACACTGCCATAGCTCTCATTAGGGAGACAGACTGAAAATAAAGGTCCCAATGCAGCAAACAGCCACGTACACAAATAAGTGTTTGCAGGACAGAGGCCACAGAATGTAATGTTGGGAGTATATGGTGAGAGGAAGGAGGAGAATTATAAATGTGGGACCTGTTAACCTCAAATCAAAAGAATGCAGCTTCTAAAATAATAAAAAAAAAAAAAATTAAAAGAACAAAAGAGCTTCCAAAAAGCCCGAATGAATGAAAGAAATGAATAGTAATAAAAATAAAATCCCCCCAACAATTGGTGACCAGTCTTGCTAACTTCAGTCACCCCAACAGTCCGCATTAGAAAAATGGACTTCTGGGGAAAGGTAATCCAGCAGCTTTGGCCCTTGGCAGGAAAATATTCAAACAAGTTTTTGCATAATTCTCATTCTGACTCAAAGAAATAAAATATGCACACTGGCAATTGTTAGTATTTTTCATATGGAATAAATAATTCAGAGACAGACATTAACTCTTATTTAAATAGTACCAACATTTTAGAATGTAGGTAAAAATCCAATAAACTCTATCAGTTATGTAACAATTAGATTATTGAACAGTACAATGTTGTGGCACTATTCTTACAATTCTTACGTGGGGCAGAGGAAAAAGGAACAATTCAGGATTAAATTACAGTCAAAGTACTGTAAGCATAAGATCTAAAATGCTTCCTTTTCATGAGTACAAAAGAAATGGCTTCTCTCAAGAGAAAAAAAAAAGGCAGGTAAGGTAAACAAAAAGTACAAAAAAATATCCCGGACCAAAAAATAAAAGTGTCTACAGCAGTGAAACTGGTGACATAGCCCTGGTCGACACTAGGAGTTGGGGTCGAATTTAGCAGCGTTAAATCGATTTAACCCTGCACCCGTCCACAGGACGAAGCCCTTTTTTTCAACTTAAAGGGCTCTTAAAATTGATTTCTTTACTCCACCCCCGACAAGGGGATTAGCGCTGAAATCGGCCTTGCTGGGTCAAACTTGGGGTACTGTGGATGCAATTAGACAGTATTGGCCTCCGAGAGCTATGCCAGAGTGTTCCATTGTGACCGCTCTGGAGAGCACTCTCAACTCAGATGCACTGGCCAGGTAGACAGGAAAAGGCCTGCAAACTTTTGAATTTCAATTTCCTGTTTGGCCAATGTGGCAAGCTGCAAGTGGCCATGCAGAGCTCATCAGCAGAGGTGACCATGCAGAGCTCATCAACAGAGGTGACCATGATGGAGTCCCAGAATCGCAAAAGAGCTCCAGCATGGACCAAACGAGAGGTACAGGATCTGATCGCTGTATGGGGAGAGGAATCCGTGCTATCAGAACTCCGTTCCAGTTTTTGAAATGCCAAAACATTTGTCAAAATCTCCTAGGGCATGAAGGACAGAGGCCATAACAGGGACCCGAAGCAGTGCCGGGTGAAACTTAAGGGGCTGAGGCAAGCCAACCAGAAAACCAGAGAGGCAAACGACCGCTCCGGGTCAGAGCCCAAAACACACTGCTTTTATGATCAGCTGCATTCCATTTTAGGGGGTTCAGCCACCACTACCCCAGCTGTGTTGTTTGACTCCTTCAATGAAGATGGAGGCAACACGGAAGCAGGTTTTGGGGACAAGGAAGATGATGATGATGAGGTTGCAGATAGCTCACAGCAAGCAAGCAGAGAAACTGGTTTTCCTGACAGCCAGGAACTGTTTCTCACCCTGGACCTGGAGCCAGTACCCCCTGAACCCACCCAAGGCTGCCTCCTGGACCTGCCAGGCAGAGAAGGGACCTCTGGTGAGTGTACCTTTTAAAATACTATACATGGTTTAAAAGCAAGCATGTTTAATGATTAATTTGCCCTGGCATTCACGGCTCTCCTGGATATACTCCCAAAGCCTTTGCAAAAGGTTTCTGGGGAGAGCAGCCTTATTCAGTCCACCATGGTAGGACACTTTACCACTCCAGGCCAGTAGCACGTACTCGAGAATCATTGTAGAACAAAGCATTGCAGTGTATGTTTGCTGGCATTCAAACAACATCCGTTCTTTATCTCTCTGTGTTATCCTCAGGAGAGTGATATCATTCATGGTCACCTGGTTGAAATAGGGTGCTTTTCTTAAGGGGACATTCAGAGGTGCCCTTTCCTGCTGGGCTGTTTGCCTGTGGCTGAACAGAAATGTTCCCCGCTGTTAGCCACGGGGAGGGGTGAGGGGCTAGCCACGCAGTGTGGGGAGGCAAAATGCGACCTTGGAACGAAAGCACATGTGTTATGTATGTAATGTTAACAGCAAGGTTTACCGTGAAAGAGTGTACCCATTGTTTTATAAAATGTGTCTTTTTTAAATACCACTGTCCCTTTGTTTCCTCTCCACCAGCTGCATGTGTTTCAAGGATCACAGGATTTTCTCCTTCCCAAAGGCTAGTGAAGATTAGAAGGTGAAAAAAAAACTCACTCACGATGAAATGTTCTCTGAGCTCATACTGTCCTCCCACACTGACAGAGCACAGATGAATGCATGGAGGCAGACAATGTCAGAGTGCAGGAAAGCACAAAATGATCAGGAGGAGAGGTGGCGGGCTGAAGAGAGGGCTGAAGCTGAAAGGTGGCGGCAGTGTGATGAGAGGAGGCAGGATTCAATGCTGAGGCTGCTGGAGGATCAAACTAATATGCTCCAGCATATGGTTGAGCTGCAGGAAAGGCAGCTGGAGGACAGACCGCCGCTACAGCCCCTGTGTAACCAACCGCTCCTCCCCAAGTTCCATAGCCTCCTCACCCATATGCCCAAGAATGCGGTGGGGGGGCCTCTGGCCACCCAGCCACTCCACCCCAGAGGATTGCCCAAGCAACAGAAGGCTGGCATTCAATAAGTTTTAAACTTTTAAATTGCTGTGTGGCTTTGTCCTTCCCTCCTCCACCACCCCTCCCAGGCTACCTCGGCAGTTATCCCCTTATTTGTATGATGAATTAATAAAGAATGCATGAATGTGAAGCAACAATGACTTTATTGCCTCTGCAAGTGGTGATCAAAGGGAGGAGGGGAGGGTGGTTAGCTTACAGGGAAGTAGAGTGAACCAAGGGGCAGGGGGTTTCATCAAGGAGAAACAAACAGAACTTTCACACCGTAGCCTGGCCAGTCATGAAAACTGGTTGTCAAAGCTTCTCTGATGCACACCGCACCCTCCTGTGCTCTTCTAACCGCCCTGGTGTCTGGCTGTGCGTAACCAGCAGCCAGGTGATTTGCCTCAACCTCCCACCCTGCCATAAGTATCTCCCCCTTACTCTCACATATATTGCGAAGCACACAGCAAGCAGTAATAACAGTGGGACTATTGGTTTCGCTGAGGTCTAAGCGAGTCAGTAAACTGCACCAGCGCACTTTTAAACATCCAAATGCACATTCTACCACCATTCTGCACGTGCTCAGCCTGTAGCTGGACAGCTCCTGACTACTATCCAGGCTGCCTGTGTATGGCTTCATGAGCCATGGCATTAAGGGGTAGGCTGGGTCCCCAAGGATAACTATAGGCATTTCAACATCCCCAACGGTTATTTTCTGGTCTGGGAATAAAGTCCCTTCCTGCAGCTTTTGAAACAGACCAGAGTTCCTGAAGATGCGAGCGTCATGTACCTTTCCCGGCCATCCCACGTTGATGTTGGTGAAATGTCCCTTGTGATCCACCAGAGCTTGCAGCACTATTGAAAAGTACCCCTTGCGGTTTATGTACTCGGCAGCTTGGTGCTCCGGTGCCAAGATAGGGATATGGGTTCCGTCTATGGCCCCACCACAGTTAGGGAATCCCATTGCAGCAAAGCCATCCACTATGACCTGCACATTTCCCGGGGTCACTACCCTTGATATCAGCAGATCTTTGATTGCATGGGCTACTTGCATCACAGCAGCCCCCACAGTAGATTTGCCCACTCCAAATTGATTCCTGACTGACCAGTAGCTCTCTGGCATTGCAAGCTTCCACGGGGCTATTGCCACTCGCTTCTCAACTGTGAGGGCTGCTCTCATCTTGGTATTCGTGCGCTTCAGGGCAGGGGAAAGCAAGTCACAAAGTTCCATGAAAGTGCTCTTACGCATGCGAAAGTTTTGCAGCCACTGGGAATCGTCCCAGACCTGCAACACTATGCGGTCCCACCAGTCTGTGCTTGTTTCCCGGGCCCAGAATCATTCGGTGGAATGACGAAACTGCCCCATTAGCACCATGATGCCCACATTGCCAGGACCCGTGCTTTGAGAGAAGTCTGTGTCCATGTCCTCATCATTCTCGTCACCACGCTGACGTCGCCTACTCACCCAGTTTTGCTTTGCCAGGTTCTGGTGCTGCATATACTGCTGGATAATTCATGTGGTGTTTAATGTGCTCCTAATTGCCAAAGTGATCTGAGCGGGCTCCATGCTTGCCGTGGTATGGTGTCTGCACAGAAAAAGGCGTGGAACAATTGTCTGCTGTTGCTCTGATGGAGGGAGGGGCGACTGACAACATGACTTACAGGGTTGGCTTACAGGGAATTAAAATCAACAAAGGGGGTGGCTTTACATCAAGGAGAAACAAAAACAATTGCCACACAGAATGGCCACCTCAGGGAATGAACTCAAAACCCTGGGTTTAGCAAGCCAATGCTCAACCCACTAAGCTATCCCTCCCTCTGGTATTTCAGGCAGGACTGAATCTCTATTAAAGGTTTCAAGGTGCCCCGACAGACCTCACCAAAACGATTGCCAACTGTTGGTTTTACGGAGGGAAGGAGGGAGGGAGGGGGGGAGCAAATGAATACAAAAAAAATCTGGTCTATTTCTTGTTTTGATCCACTCCATCTATCTTTTATGTCTTTGGCTGGCAGCAGCCGGTGCAGTAGGGTTGCTAGCCATCCACATCTCCTGCCTATTCACCATAAGATGGTACAATAGGACTGCTGCAGGACTAAAGAAAATGATCTAGTCGAGTCACTCCTAATTTAGTCCCTGCGCCCATGTCTGCCCAGGTGCTCCTGACCGACCTTACCGAGGCGGCCAGGAGCACCTCGGACATGATGACAGTGGTTTTCAGGCCTATTGCACCATCTGCTGCCACAAGGCAATGGGTTGCTGGTACTGTGTAGTAATGCAGTACCGCGTCTGCTAGCACCCAGGAGACATACGGTGACAGTGAGCTGAGCAGGCTCCGTGCTTGCTGTGGTATGGTGTCTGCACAGGTAACTCAGGAAAAAAGGCGCAAAACGATTGTCTGCCTTTGCTTTCACGGATGGAGGGAGGGAGGTCCTGACGACATGTACCTAGAACCACCCGCGACAATGTTTTTGCCCCATCAGGCATTGGGATCTCAACCCAGAATTCCAATGGGAGGCAGAGTCTGCGGGAACTGTGGGATAGCTACCCACAGTGCAACACTCCAGAAGTCAACGCTAGCCTCGGTACTGTGGAAGCACTCCGCTGAGTTAATGCACTTAATGCACTTAGAGCATTTTGTGTGGGGAGACACACAATCGACTATATAAAAACGATTTATAAAAAAACGACTTCTATAAATTCGACCTCCCTTCATAGTGTAGACAAAAGTTTCAGAGCACCAGATGGTACCAAGGACTGAAGAGATTTTCCTAATCCTAATTTGCTTCTTTAGCGACAAGGAGTAGCTATGAATTTTGGGATGTGAGTGGGAGTCAGGAATAAAAGGACTGTCGTCTTCCACTTAAAACTATGATTGGTTGTAGAGCTGCCAATATTCCTGCCACACCACGGGTTTCCCTGGCAATAGCAGCTCTGTAAGGAAGCAGAACTCTTAGGGCTTCTGCAACTGGGAAACTGAGTGTAAGACACAAACAGGCAAAAATGAAAGAATCAGGTGAAAGCTAAAGGGGTATGTTTTTGACTTTATGAGCAACACTTTAATTTGAAACTCTCCTGTTAACTCAAAGAAAGAAAATAGGTGTTAAGATAATGCAGCATTTATAGTCAACATTTTTCAACGGTGTCTGTATTGTTAGCCTCTGATCTCAGCATATTAGAATGGATTGTCACTTCATGTACATCTGGGGTATTAATAGTCACCTAGTATCCATTTCATAATATTCTCCAGCCAAGCATATATCCAAATATTGGTTTGCCAAGACAGGAAGCTTTACTGTTCCAGGTACTGCAGATAGTACTAATTTGTGATACATGCATTTTGGCAATTTCAATGAACAAGCCCATTTGAAGCATTTTGGACTGTAAAACCCCTAGCCAGATATGGCTAATACACATACCAATCAAGTTACATAGCTAGTCATTTTACCACATATTTCTGAAACTTGTCCCAAAACTTTGATTTTGTACAAGCAAGCTTTTACAAATTCTAAAATAAATAGATGTTTCCATGATTTTTTCAAAAATTCTAACTGCTGTTTTAAACAATCATTCCCATGCAGTGTTTGTCAACCCAAATGTTGCAGAATACAAACTGAAATTGTTACTTACCATCAATTCTTTACTGCAAAGCAAAAAATTAATGTAATTGATTATTGTCCAAGATGGAAGAAATACAAACAGAAAAAGTAAACTAGATTTTAAATTTTTTCATTTTCAGTAATTAGGTGTTACTAATAGCACATAAAAACATTTATTTTGACCAATGATTAAATAGACAGTGTCCCCCAGCAATATAATTTTGAAAAGTCATTCTCAGAGTTGCTTAACTAGTTTTCTGCCATATTTTTCAGGTATAGCTCAATTTATGAAATAAGAGTGATTTGTAAAATAACTCACCTTCCAGGGTAAAAATACCAACAGTGCGAGCATCAGTATTCCAGCAAGAATAGCCACCAAGATGATCCACCAAGGCACTCCTGTATAGAGTGCTACTGTCTTTGCAGGAAAGACAGTAACTTGCACCTAAGGGAGGGAAAAAGTTTTAAGTAAAGGTGATGGTAAGTTTGACAAATTCTTAATTCGAACCCAAAATTCACTTGTACAGCAGTGCCTTGAGTTTTCTGAGCTATTGAGACTAGTCTGAAGAGGACATCACGTCTCCTATTCTTATATGCCTACTTGAAGCACTTCTTACCACCAGCGGTGAGCTGGAGCCGGTTCTCACCGGTTCACGCGAACCAGTTGTTAAATTTTGAAGCAGTTTTAGAACCGGTTGTTAACCCACTTCCCTGCAGGGGGTACTGAGGCTTTGATGGGCTCTGGCTGAGAAGTGTTGTAATTCCTCCTCCAGCCACCAGGGGCGCTGTGCTGTGGGAGCCACGTGGGCCAGCCCCTGTCTCCAGCCACCCCCGTACCCCCTGGCTGCAGCCAGCCCCTGCCTCACCCCCTGCCCTGCCTGCAGCCGGTCCCTGCTGCACGCACCCCCTGCCCTGTCTCCAGCCAGCCCTGCACCCCCTGCCCACAGCCAGCCCCAGTCGCACCCCCTGCCCTGTCTCCAGCCAACCCCTGCTGCACCTCCCTGCCTTAAGTTAGCCAGCCCCACACCCCCTGTCTCCAGCCAACCCCTGCTGCACCCGCCTTGTCCTGCCTGCAGCCAGCCCCACACCCCCTGCCCTGCCCGCAGCCAGCCCCTGCCACACCCCCTGCCCTGTCTCCAGCCAAACCCTGCCGCACGCACCCCCTGCCCTGTCTCCAGCCAGCCCCGCACCCCCCTGCCCTGCCTGCAGCCAGCCCCTACCTCCAGTCAGCCCCTGCCCTGCCTCCAGCCAGCCCCACACCCCCTTGCCTCCAGCCAATCCCGCACCCTCCTGTCTCCAACCAGCTCCACACCCCCTGCCCTGCCTGCAGCCAGCCCCGCACCCCCTGCCTCCAGCTAGCCCTGTCCCACACCCCTGTCTGCAGCTGGACCCACGTCCACTGGTACCCTGCAGTTCCCAGGGCAGTAACCCTGCACACCTGCTTCAATGAGGGGGGCAGGGAGCAGCTGGGACCCACACATGTGCACAACCTAGGGTGACCAGACAGCAAGTGTGAAAAATCAGGACAGGGGATGGGGGGGTAATAGGAGCCTATATAAGAAAAAGACCCCAAAATCGGGACTGTCCCTGTAAAATTGGGACATCTGGTCACCTTAGCACACCCCCAGGGAGTGGCGGGGACCCACACATGTGAAACAGAGCTCATTTCTAGTTCAGGCCCATCTTTTTAAAAAAGAACTTTAGGTAGGGTTAACATCCGTATTTTCCAGGACATGTCCAGCTTTTTGGTTCTTAAATCGCCGTCCGGGAGGAATTTTGAAATTTTAAAAATTCCTCCCGGGAAAATACAGATGTATGGTAACCCTACTGGTATAAAAAATACATACTGTGGCACATCCCTTAAATCAGAACTTTTTATAGGGAACCAGTTGTTAAGATTTAGGCAGCTCATCACTGCTTACCACCCAGTTTTCATGAGCAGCATCTGACTGCCTGGGCTCATGGGAATGATGTTGGAGAATCCTTGGAACATACTCAGGGAGATGTAGTATCCCAATATGTCAGCAATTCCTTTCACACTAACTGAAGATAAAAAGCGTGAAGGGCCCACAGCTTAGAAGTACTGGACTCTTCCCTCGCTGAAGGCTCCATGCCAAAGGACACCCAAGGGAGAATGAGAAAAAAAATCTGTTGGGAAGAATTGGGTTAAACCAGTCATTTACTGGAACCCCTCCAAAACTAGAAAATAATCCTGCCAAACTCTGGGCAAGGACTTTCTTTTTACTCTGTGTTTGAACATCACATAGCACAATGGGGTTCTGATCCTAACTGGGGTCTCTCTGTGCCAATACAGTACAAAATAACAATCATCTCCTAGATCTTCAGTAATTATTTTTCTTTGGGGAGGCAGGGGAATGAGTATCTAGTGCAGAGGACTGCCCTGGAATCGTCTTACCCCATTGCTCCCCTCCAATCCACACAGTTTATAAATGGATTAGTTTTCACTGGATGGTCCATTCAGAAGCCCAAAGAATTAGAAATACTGCAGCATGGGAAGCAGAGTACTAATATGCGCATTCTCTCCATATTGGGCACCCCTGTGTCTTGTAGCCACCAAACTCTATGGGTTTTGCAGTAGAAAAACTTTTGCTCCAAACAAGTCAGCCACTTGCAGAGCCAGGACCCATGGCTTTGCACAGTTCATGAGGCTGGAAAGGCAGCATGTTGGTGACCAAATCTAGCTACAATGACAAGAGTACATAACCTGCAGTGTTCACTGTCATATCATATAGAACTCCTTTCACTAAGGAAGAGAAAGTTCTACAGAACCAAAGGTGATGTTCGAAGCTTCTGAATTAAAATTTTCACTTTATGCACTATGTATAGTGCTTCTGTTTTTCTGGGATTATTTTTAGCAATTTTTGAGTTTTATGTAGCTGTCAAAAATTAGGGATTTCCTGGGCTTCCTTTTGTATATACTTTAATGAGTAATGTATATTATATATATTACAGTGCTATATACTGTAATGAGTAATCTCTTTGTACTGTTCCCTACTGTGCTTTAATATAGTACTGTTTCAAACAGCACTATGTTAAAACACATTATGAAACCTTTAGTGTATACCAGCAGAGTAACCAGCAAGGTATACATGGACCAATTAATGTGCAACACTTTACTGTGGTTTAGAAATCGCACCCCATAGTCCACTTTACTGCTCCATGTAGACCAGTGGTTCTCAACCACGGGTACATGTACCCTCGGGGGTACACAGAGGTCTCCCAGGTGGTACATCAACTCATCTAGATATTTGCCTACTTTTACAACAGGTAATAGAAAAAGCATTAGCGAAGTAAGTACAAACTAAAATTTCATACGGACAATGACTTGTTTATACTGCTCTACATACTGAAATGTAAGTACAACATTTATATTCTAATTGATTTATTATATAGTAAAAATGAGGAAGTAAGCAATTTTTCAGTATTAGTGTGCTGTGACACTTTTGTATTTTTATGTCTGATTTTGAAAGCTAGTAGTTTTTAAGTGAGATGTAACTTGGAGGTATACAAGACAAATTAGCCTCCTGAAAGGGGTATAGTAATCTGGAAAGGCTGAAAGCCACTAATGTAGACAAGCCCTTACATACAAATAACCAATTCTAATGTTTCTCCAGTGGTTTATTGGATAACTCCAATTTCATTTTTTCATATTGGAGGTATTTTCTTGGTGTTTACAAATTAAAACCTAAAATCAGAAGCCCTAAGTATGTGTTACATACACAGGAAATGTCACCCCAATAAAGCGTATGACCAGTGTTAAAGAAATTTGAAAACTGACTTGAGCAATTTCATTTGGGAGCTTAATGTTTTCAGCCACAGCAGCATTCCCTAACAAGGAAGTCTAGGGAGTTAAGCTTAGAATATTCCTGTTTCAAAATATAAGGTAATGTAATAGAATATAAATCAGAAGAGACAAGACAGGGAGAGTGGAATTGCCTCAAGAATAGTGTGTAATAGAACATACCTCTGGGAAAGTACTATTCCACAACCTTGAAAGCAATACAACAAATGCCTTGCTGGCCAAGCCTTGCAAGAGGCATTTTATGTTCACACAGCAGTCCTCACATTACAGTCCTGTAATTTAAATTTTATATACCAGTATGTATTTATATGCATGCATTTCAAAAATCACATTTTACAGAAGAATATTTGAGATATTTGCCAAGTTACAAGATGGTAGACTTAAGGGTATGGTTCTTTTAGAAGGCCCAATCTTTAATTTGCTGAAATCAATGGCAAAACTCTTATCAGTTTCAACACGAACAAGATCGGTTGCCAGTATCTGTCCTAGTACTTGTTAAAATATAGGTATCAGTTTGTGCAGTCTTTCTTTACTTTGTTCTTATTAGTTATCCCTCTCCCCTTTAAAGTCCACTTCTGAAAGCTAAATATTTAACTAGATACATTTTTAAGTAAATCTAGATAGATACATTCAACTGCTTTTTTCCAGCTGTTTGGAAATAAATCCAATATAGTGACCAGATTTAGAAAATAATATTGGAAAACACTCATACAACAACATGCCTTCTTTCACCCTGCTAAACCTAGAAAGGTTCTGTATAAGTAAAGGGAAGGGAAAGATACCAAAAAATAAGTGTTGTTTTGATATGGAAATGCTTACCAGGCATAGGTGCTAAGTCTGTGGGTGCTGCAAGGCTGGAAAAAAATTAGTGGGTGCTTAGCACCCACTGGCAGCCAAGCTCCTCCCTCCCCCCAGCTCCTCCCGCCCGCCAGCGGTCCCACTGATCAATCTTCCCCCTCCCTCCCAGCGCCTCCTGCCCACTGCAATCAGCCATTTCGCAGCATGCAGGAGGCTCTGGGAGGAAGAGCGGGAACGGGGCATGCTCAGGGGAGGGGGCAGAACTGGGCAGGAAGAGGTGGGGCAGGGGCGTGAAGAGGTAGGGCCAGGTACTGGGGTGGAGCACACCCTGAGCCGGAGGAAGCCAGCGCCTATGTTACCAGGTTCTTGTATTTTCCTTTTGAAAATAAAGACTTGTTTGGAGTCATCATTAGTGTGCTTCTCTGCAACTTCACATTTCCTCCTTGAGTCATGGGACTCCTTTAAGACAAAGAATTATATATCGAGAAACAAACTAAATGAAATGGATTGATTACTAAGCAGAATAGAAATGTGCAACAGATTGTTCTAATATTGGGCATTTAAATATTTAGCTTCTTAGAAGTGTTAAAAATCAAAGTACTAAAGGATAGAGATATTGGCCTTTTAAATCATCAAATCTAAAACGTCAGGCTTGTTTATTGTCTACTGTCTATTACCGTTCCCATAACATAACCCCCTGTTTTCAAGGGTTAATATACTGTAAACATAAAACTCAGGGAAAACAAGGTTTGCATGTTGGTCTTAAACACAGTGCTTCAGCAGGTAAACAAATTCAAGAAGCAGGCCTTAGAATAAATACAGACAAATCTAAAGCTATTTGGCCCCAACATAAAACATTTATTCCTCCATCAATCAATGACATCAGAAAGGTATTTCCTACACCTGAACAAGTGACTATATGGAGGTGAACGAAGAACACAGTGATGGTAGGGCTAATGCAGATATCACACTAGGGATATTTATGGGTCTGCCACATGACCACCATGACTCCACAGCTGAGCACTGCTGTCATGAACAGCATTTCTAGGCATACTTACGTATAAGGCTACGTTTTAGTCACAGGTATTTTTAGTAAAAGTCATAGACAGATCACGAGCAGTAAAGAAAAATTCACAGCCCTGTGACCAGTCCATGACCTAAGACGTATAGTACAAATACCTTTGATTAAATCTTGGGGGAGCACTGGGGGGCTGCTGCTGCGGGGGGCACTGCTGCGGGGGCACCCGGGCCAGCAGCACCAGTAGCCAGGGGCCGCGGACCACAGCTGTTCTGGCTGCCCTGGGACCACTGCCAGGGGCCGCCAGAGCAGCGGCTAGTGTGGCTGTCCCTGGGGCCACTCCAGCAGCAACTGGAGTGGCTGTCCTAGGGGCCACCTCAGCAGCTGGCCCCAGAGCCAGCTACTTGTGGGGCCTGGGGTCAGCTACCCTGGCCGCTGCAGAAGTCACGGATGTTGCAGAAAGTCATGAAATCCGTGATTTTCGCAACCTCCATGACAGACATGGAGCCCTCCTTATGTGTACTAGCAATGAATGCTGGTATCACAGCAATTACTGGTATTTAATCTGTACCTTCAGAAAAAGGAAGCAAAAAAAAAAAAAAATGGACAAGAATGGGTGAGTGTTTTGCTTGTACTCAGCTTCAAAGCCAATTCATTTTCTCACATATTATTTGTGTGTTATTCAGAGTGAGTAACTAATCCTACTATGCTCATGAGGAAAAAACTATTCCTAAGTTTCTTTACCACGTATGTTCAATAAAAGTTCAAACATTGCACTAGTTGACCAATAAAACAAGGTGGTTCATGTAGTTACTAATTCAGTTTCAATGGCAAACTTGCAAGTTCTTACGAAAGACAGAGTTCACATTGTTGGTTAATAGAAGCATATGTGACAGATATGGCACTTTCCTGCAATATCTTTGGGAGATGTTACTGTATTAAGTTTATGCATCATTGTGGGCCAAACATAGTATAAAATTCCACTGTGGGGTGTAGTGGGAAGGACAACAGCTCATCCAGGAACTAAGAACAGTGGGGGGTAATCAGGCAAATTCATTCAGGCTATAACTCCTCCAGCAAAGTACCACCACTTCGCATATACTTTACTCTGGATTGTCTAGAGACCAGACAGACAAAGAAAGGACTTTTAGAAAAATAGCCTGAGTTTAAACTGACTTAGAGCCTTCTTTCTGATCCAGCAAACAGACAGGACCTTCTGTCCAAGGGGGGCACCAATTCTTACTGGGAAGGATTGGAAGGCCTTTGGCCTACTGAGGCCCCATAAAACTTATGGGTGACCTCTAGTATTAGCATACATGTAGGGTTTTTTGTTTGTTTGTTTGTTTTTTAAATATGTTTTCTCTGAAATGCTTTCACCTTAAGAATAAATGCGCTTGCTGGGACAAAGTCAGATTGGACAGCTATAGGGGAGTGATGGAAGGCATATATAACAGCCCTAGAATGGTAAAGGCCCTTTTCCTTATGAGTTGAAAAGAGGCTATCTCAGGTCACTGTCACCACCAGAGGGGGAACACTGAGCCCAGTGAGGTGAAAGAGGTACTTTGCCACATTGCTTATAAAGCACTTTGTGGTAACTCATAACTACTGGCTGGCAATGACATTGTTCATAGCCTTCAATGAGAATGCAAAGCTCCTGTTTAGGCAAACTGGCTTGCTGGGAATATCACAGTTTAGGCAAGGAAGAGTACAGCCTGGAAAAAAACCCTGTCAGAAAGGAGAGAAATGCAGGCCTTGTTGTATTCATTTAGATGGAATAAATGGCCAAAGGTGTTAACATAACCCAGGTCCTCCAGGAACCCAGTCACTGTCCAACATTAAACAGTGTTAAAGTCCATGGTTTGGTATACAGAGACCTTAGCCTGCTTAGTACCATAGCAAATACACCATTAAAAAGCCTTTTAACCTTTTATTAAAAGACAAAGAAAAGAAGGAAATACAATTAAGCATTTGAAATATAAAGTATTAAGTAAGGCTTTCATTTTAACAACATCCCTTTTTCTCTTTAGCAGGAAAAATCTCCTTTTCTCACAGTCTCTTAGTTGGTATCAAAAATGGGAATAACTGTCCTTTTGCGGAAAAGAGTAGAAGTTGAGATGGGTTGGAACTGTGGCCCAATCCCACTTCATCCCAGGTAGTGTTGGGGTTTCATCTGGAGCCGGTGAAGGTGGTGATGGCACCTGGGTCCCTCTCTCTTTGGCCTACTCTGGAGACATCTCTCAGGATTAGGATGAAGAAGGTTCAGGGTCCCAGGAGATGGTAGAGGTGGCAGCCACAATGGTGAAGCTTGCTTCAATAGACTCATAGATATTAAGGTCCGAAGGGACCATTATGATCATCTAGTCTGACCTCCTGCGCAATGCAGACCACAGAATCTCACCCACCCACTAATGCAATAAACCTCCCACCTATGTCTGAGCTATTGAAGTCCTAAAATCATGGTTTAAAGACTTCAAGGTGCAGAGAATCTGCCAGCAAGCGACCTATGCCCCATGCTACAGAGGAAGGCAAAAAACCCCAAGGGCCTCTTCCAATCTGCCCTGGAGGAAAATTCCTTCCTGACCCCAAATATAGCAATCAGCTGAACCCTGAGCATGTGGGCAAGATTCACCAGCCAGATACCCAGGAAAGAATTCTCTGTAGTAACTCAGATCCCACCCCGTCTAACATCCCATCACAGGCCATTGGGCCTATTTACCATGAATAGTGCATGTGTGTGGAGGGCTAACAGGACCTGGTCATTAGTTTGTTTATTATCTACCCTTTGGTTCTTTATTTGAGTGTGTTCACATAAAAGCAGACATTTTCTTCCAAATAATCCATAAAGCTCTTTTAAAACAAACCCTGGGTTAAGTAAAATAAACACTATTAATAAATAAATGATAGAAAAAAGAAAAACACTTACCAGAAAAGAAATCCAATGAAATTAAGTGAAATTTTTTTTTCTGGCTTTTCCCCCCCATTTTGTACATTTGACAGCACGTAGGCCCTTATTCAGCAAGGCAATTAAGTACATGCATGACTTTAAGCATCCATTCCCCAGTCCTTCTTCTGCATTTTCTCTTCTGTACACTTTGAAGTTAAAAGAAGCCCAGTTCCTTCTCAACTGCTACTGAACACTGCATCTGAGCTGGAAGGGCAAGTGGTTGTTTCTCTTTAAAACACTGATCCTGGCTCTCCTCACTGGCTTCTCCTACAGCCTGGCCATAACACTCAGAGTTTAAGGAGCAGATGGGCAGTTCTTCAGCTGAAGCTTGCTATTGGAGAGAGTGAAAAGATGGTGGAGAGTACAGAAGGGCAGGCTGAAAGCTGTTTCCTTCCCTCAGGACTCCAGCAGTCTTTTATGCAGCACAGTTTACTCTTATCATAGAATATCAGGGTTGGAAGGGACCTCAGGAGGTCATCTAGTCCAACCCCCTGCTCAAAGCAGGACCTATCCCCAATTAAATCATCCCAGCCAGGGCTTTTGCCAAGCCTGAATATCCAACCTAAATCTCCCCCACTGCAACTTGAGACCATTACTCCTTGTTCTGTCATCTGCCACCACTGAGAACAGTCTAGAGCCATCCTCTTTGGAACCCCCTTTCAGGTAGTTGAAAGCAGCTATCAAATCCCCCCTCATTCTTCTCTTCCGTAGACTAAACATCCCCAGTTCCTTCAGCCTCTCCTCATAACTCATGTGTTCCAGTCCCCTAATCATTTTTGTTGCCCTCCGCTGGACTCTTTCCAATTTTTCCACATCCTTCTTGTAGTGTGGGGCCCAAAACTGGACACAGTACTCCAGATGAGACCTCACCAGTGTCATGTAGAGGGGAATGATCACGTCCCTTGATCTGCTGGCAATGCCCCTACTTATACATCCCAAAATGCCATTGGTCTTCTTGGCAACAAGAGCACACTGTTGACTCATATCCAGCTTCTCGTCCACTGTAACCCCTAGGTCCTTTTCTGCAGAACTGCTGCCGAACCATTCGGTCCCTAGTCTGTAGCAGTGCATTGGATTCTTCCGTCCTAAGTGCAGGACTTATAAAATCCTACGTCGCAATCCTGTATCTGCTCTGAAGGCAAGGGGCATTTTGCCAGAAGGGACACAGACTTGGGCCCTTTAGCTTTTTAGGAGAAAGTAAGACAGAGATGAAACTGGTTGCTGGCAAATGTCAACTGAGTTCATGAGAAACAGGAAAAAGAAGGGTCCAAGCAATCTAGGCAGGCTATAAAAATAATGTTTTTTAAAAAGGTATAAATAGTTCCTGTTTTCCTTATCCTTTCACCATGAACTATTTTTTGCATTATTAAAATACAAATTAGCTTTTAAAGTGGCTTTGCTTTTAAATGTAAAACGAAGGCATCATCAACTAATACAGGGGTGACCAACCTGAGCCTGAGAAGGAGCCAGAATTTACCAATGTACATTGCCAAAGAGCCACAGTAATACGTCAGCAGTCCCCACATCAGCTCCCCCTTCCCGCTCCCAGTGCCTCCCACCCACCGGCAGCCCCATCGATCTGCACCTCCCCTTCCCTCCCCGCACTTCCTGATCAGCTGTTTCGTGGTGTGCAAGAGGCTCTGGAGTGGGAGGGGGGAGAAGTGAGGGCACGGCAGGCTCAGGGGAGGGGGCGGGAAGGGGTGGAGTGGGAGCAGGGCCTGTGGCAGAGGCAGGGTTTGAGCAGTGAGCACCCCCCGGCCCGTTGGAAAGTTGGCGCCTGTAGCGCCAGTCCCAGAATTGGTGCCTAGACAAGGAGCCGCATATTAACTTCTGAAGAGCTGCAGGTTGGCCACCCCAATCTAATAGCTATGGCAGGGTGTATATTAGCATAGGATATTGATGCACTTCTTGAGTCACTGAAGATATAAAGCTCATTCTGAGATAGGCACCACTATCTGGCTAATGCTTTCCCTGTTGTGCTTCAATGTTACATTAACTTGCTTATAAACAGGTGAAAGTACACTAATATACCTTAAATTGCAAAAAGTTTACTTCGTTTTGAGGTTCACAAGGGATTTTCCCCAATTCTTTCATCTAATAAAGCAGATATTTGCCATTGCTGATTTCTTTTGGCCACTGGATGTCCAAGGAAGCTGTGCCAAATGTTTGAAGTTGTCTACCCAAGTTAGTTACCCGTTAGGAAAACAAAACCCACAAATTCTCTTATAAACTAGAATTTACAGCTACAAAATTGCACTGACACCTCTTGAAAAAAGGGGTTTTCTGGTAGTAAGAAAAATCACAGGAAAGCACACATTCTGAAGATTTGCCAAACAACTTTTGATTGGAAATAAAAGGTAGCAAACCTTTTGAATTATAGACAGCGTGCCCCCAGTATAAGTATCCTGGAACATTTAGCATACCATTTTGTACACCAAAATCAAGAGAGACTTGATGTTCAGAAGTTTTATTTAAAAGTCTGTTGCTAACAATAAAGCTAGAGCAGTTGCAAGATTTACTTGTTCTGTTCAGACCTCTCAGGACTATGAAAATGAAATATAAATAAAAACTCTGGCTGACCTGGCTGATTGCAACTATATTTAGGGTAAAACATGTTCCAGTTCAGTCCTGAGCCACTGGTGTCTACAAATGTAAGTGGGATCTGTTCTCTTCTAACAGCAACAGGTGGCAGAACCTTCTAGCGGTAGCAAAAATGTTATAGACATGCAGGAGGATTACAACTACAAGGGAACTTCTGAGGCAAACAGAATTACATCTCTGGCCCTCTTGGTCCAGCAGTATGGTAGTTGGGAGTTTTGTTGTTGTTTTTTTAAAGTCAGGAGAACAATACAGCAATATCTAGAACGTTGTTGTCAACCCACAGAAACTACAAACTACACCAAGTATTCTAGATTATTGCATTAGGCATATGTAATGACAGCTGTAAAGGGAAGTCTTCAGTAACCCAAGGCAGGAACAAGAATGATAAAGAGAATGGAACTAGGTCAGAGGTAGGCAAACTACAACCCAGAGGCTCGTGAAGCTTCAGGTGTTGGAGGCAGCTGGTGGTGATAAGAACCCGGATGCTGGGGAAAGTGCGTTGGCGGTGACATGGGGGCACAAGGAAAAAAGTTTTGGGACAAGGGCTGCGGGGGGAAGGAGGGTGTGGTAGTGTTTCGCCTGCATGGCTACAAGCGTCTGGATCGAGTCCGCTTGGCACTCCATGATGTTTATCAGCCAATCCATGCTTTGCTGCCAGAGCACCGTGCTTTTGTGCCAGCACTCCTCATTCTGCTGGCGGATCCTCCTTGCACTCTCCCTCCACTCCTGCGCTTTTAGATTCTCATTAAGGGACTGCTGCATGACTTCATGCAGCATGTCTTCTTTGCGTCTATGTGGCCTCTTCCTAATTCTTTGGAGTCTTTCGGCCGGTGATAACATGGACGGCTGAGATCTCAAGGTTGCATCTGTAAAGGCAAAATGCAACACTTAACAGAGGCAGCATTGTTCACACCAGACAGAGCAAGGATTCCCCCATACTTAAGGGCAAGCACCATCTACACAATAGCATAATTTGCCCGTCCCAAAGCAAGCGCACATAACCCACGGGAGCCCCAAAATGGTGAGTAAGCACAGGGTCAAGGGGGACTGATTGTTTCACGGCCGTACTGTCCTCTGGGTTTCTGTGCCTTGGGGAGAGCCAACAGCTGCAGGGGTCCCCTATTCTGAACTCTGTCCCCACATTTTCCACAGGAGTTCGTCCTGGAAGATATCTCGCTGCTGAAGGTGACCTGGGAAGCAAGGGAGGGTCTTCTATTACAATGCGGCTTCTGCCCTGGCCCATATGCAGCTTGCCTGTGTGCAGCAATGGTCCCCCATCCCACACGGCACAGTGGCGCAGACAAAGTAGCCTGACCGGAACAAGGACCACTTCTGGATGAGACCTTTGAAGAGATCACTGAGGCAGATTACCGCAATGTGAGAGAGAGAGAGAGAGCACATAAACGCCCTGTTCCATATCTAGGCATGCATGCAGCCTTAATGCTCCTCACCCTGAGAGCCCGCACCGAGTAACTTCCTTCCCAAAATAAAAGCCACTTACTGGGAGCTTCCTCTGGTGTTTGTCCTGCCCCAAGCACCGGCTGCTGCAACTGGCTACCTTCCTTCTGGCTTTCGAACAGCTCCTGGCTGCATGCATCTAGGGATGCTGGGGTGTCTTCCTCCGCCTCAGCACCCTTGCTCCTGCTTTCCTCCTCCTCCTCCTCCAGCCTTGTTGAACTGGGCTCTGAAGTGTCAATGGTGGTCCTTGGTGTGGAGGTGAGGTCGCCACCAAGTATCGCATCCAGCTCTTTGTAGAAACGGCAGGTCCCAGGGGCACCACCGGAGCAGCGGTTTGCCTCTCGGGCTTTGCCATAGGCATTCTGCAGCTCCTTCACTTTAACCCTGCACTGCAATGCGTTCCAGTCATGGCCCCTTTCCAGCATGTCTCTTGATATCTGCCCAAAGGTATCGTAATTCCTATGGCTGGAGCGCAGCTGGGACTGGACAGCTTCTTCCCCCAAATACTGATGAGGTCCAGCACCTTGCCATTGCTCCATACTGGCGATCGCCTGGCGCGTGGAGGCATAGTCACCTGGAAAGATGCGCTGAGAGCACTCCACGCCTGGCTGAGCAAACAAGAAGGGGATTTACAAAATTCCCAGAGAATTTAAAGGGTGAGTCTGATGGTTGGTCACCTGAGGGCAGGGCAGCAGAGTTCAAAGTGATGACCAGAGTGGCTAGAACAGGCATTGTGGGACACTTCTGGAGGCCAATCAGAGCGCACTAACAGAACACGGCATCCACACTGGTGCCATGGCGCTCCAGCAGAGGCGCAGCAAACGTTATTTCACTCGCTGAGGCGCAGTACCAGCAGCGCTCTAGCCGCGAAGTCAGAGCGCTCTACGTGCCTTGCCAGTGGGGGGACGTGTCGTGAGTTAGGGCACCCAGGGCTGCTTTAATGCGCTGTAACTCACAAGTGTAGCCAAGGCCCTAATAATTAAAAGGCAGAAGGCCAAGAGAGTGAGCTCACAAGGCCATATTTTCAAAAAGGGCTGCAACACAGCTTGTTTGTGGACGCTCGGCTTTACGTGCACAAATATCTGCACACACTTTCTGAGCACCAGCACTGGGCATACCATTGATGGGTTTTGTGTATGTAAGTTTTGTTACCTGTAGGCATGGATGTTTATTGGAAGTGTGACCCTGAACTTTCAAGGCTAGAGGAAGCCCCACTTTTGATGGGCCAGTCAAGTTGTGTGTTGTGGAAGGGAGGAGGACGTGATTAATGGTGATGATTCGGGTGCTAGGGCAGCCAGATTTTAAAATATTAACATAAGGGTCAGAAAAAAAGTCATCATTATGTTTTAATAATCTAGATCTGAATTTATATTCTATTATTTTTCCAACATCATCTTCAGATTTCATAGCACTCTCATCAATGATGTTACCTCCAAAGTACACCTGGGAAGGCTTAGCAACTCTGTTTAATTATAAAAAAAAAACAGATCACATTTTAGTACCAACTGCAGCAAAGGGTTCATTCTCACATTGATTTCTTATGCTAGCTATCAATACCTACCAATTGAGTGTCAAAAGCAATTCAATAACCACTTAAGCAGTAGCAGTAATTGGAGCCAAATTAACTTGATTGCTTGTTCTATAATGAAAAGGAAATGGCAGTGTTTATTTTAAATTTTAACAGTTTTCACATTACAATAAAATTGCCTTTACAAAACAAATTGAAGCCATTCCTTAATGTTTACAAGTATATGGGAAAACACCAAGAGAAAAGGTAAAAACAATGAAAAACCTTATGTTTTCAACTTCAGAATAATATCCAAGTCAGTTTTGTCAACATTAACTTTAGTTGTACTTAAAATCAGACAACAGGTTACCTAAACAAGAAAAAAATCCAGACAGTAAGATACTAAAGTAATGTATTTTTGCAAGCACAAACTTTGCTTTACATGAAAAAAATACATCACAAAGAATTCTGAAATGTTAGAAACAGAGATGAGCTCCAAACCCCAAGACATGAACACCCTTTAACTTAGGGAAAGTTCAGGTCAAGGTCCAAAGCCTAACTTTGCAGGTTGGGCCTATCTCTAATTAAAAAAGAAAAAAAAAAACAAGCCACTTTTGCTGGAATTTCTCTTGAATAGATTTCCAGGCTCACATTCCATGATCCATGAAATTGACAAGCCTGCCCAGCTCTCCACAGTGAGCAGGCAGGCAAGGGGGCCAAAAAGCCGGGGCAGCTGGACTCTGTTCCCCAGAGGCAAGAAACCCTGGGCGACTTCACCTGGCGGGAACAAGGAGTAAGGTGGGAGGGTGGCAGCCCGCCGGGAACCTGTGAGGTAGCCAGGGTCCCGCCAGGGAACTACCAGCACAGCTGAGAGACTGGGCTCTCAGCTCCCCACACTGCCATTCTTAGGTCTGTGAAAGCACTCCAGGTGAGGATGCGAAACGTCAGCCAAAGGAGGGTAGTGTGGACATGCACCACCACAGTAATTACTCTGATGGCTGTAAGTCAACCGAATAGAGGTCGATTTACATTTCTAGTGTAGACATACCCTGAGAGAAACTAGCATTTGCTAGAGCAATGCAGGGAGGTGCTCCTCTAAGGGTATGTCTACATCTCGAGCTGGGGTGTAGTTCCCAACTCAAGGAGACACACACATGCTAACTGTCATCGAGCCAGCATACTAAAAACTGAGTGTAGCTACAGCGGTGCAAGAGGGGCAAGCTGCCCTGAATACAATCCTGTCTGAAACACTCGGCACATACTTAGGGCAGCTAGCCCCTCGTGGTACTGGCTCCTCCAAGACTATTTTTAGTGTGCTAGCTTGATGAGAGCTAGTGTGCATGTCTTGTCTCCTCAAGCTGGGGATTACATCCCTGGCTCGACATGTAGATATACCCCGAGTTCCAGAAGCAAACCTCCCAGGACACCTTGACCCTGCAAAGATTAATTGCATAGTGCTCGTGTGATGTGGGACACGCATTCACAAGGATGAGACAACTTGATTAATTTTCACTTGTGATCAAAGTTAAATTTCAACCTGTCTCCTGGAGTGCAAAGTTAGTTAGTGTGTTAACCAGCTGTCAATTATCCTGGCTTTTATAATATGATTCATATGAATGATCAGAACTGGCATTTTGCTTCTCACTGAATGGTAAATTACAAAGCCAGAAGAAAAAGTGTTTGTCTCTCTTATTCGTTGATATTTTTTAAAAAGAGACTTCAAGAAAATTTTTACAAAATTACGTTGTTTTTCCCCTTTAAAAATGTTTCTTGTATCTTGGCTTTCCTGTATTTCCTGGAGGATCCTCTATAGAACTAATCGGATTATGATGCTATAAATGACTGAAACCTGAACATCTATGTAAAGCTTCAGATGTCTTGCATTTTTCCAAAGTGCCATGCCTCTGAAGAAGTGCTTCTTTCAAGTGGGACTTTCCCCGCCTTAGGTCTAGCAGATGCAAGGAAAGTCTGAATTTGGCCCTGAAATGTTATAGGCCAGATTGGCACAAAGCATGCACTGCAATATGGCCACTCAGTGGAATGCAAATTAACCCTAAAGCCACTGTAGCCAGCAGGAAGATTGTAACAGTGTAGTGGGATCATTGGGTAGCTTAGATGTCCATTTTAGGGTTTTATGCTGCTTCCCATCACTGTAATATCTAAGCACCATGATATATCCTCTACCATCACCCCTCCCTGCTGCCAGCATACAGGATATGGCTGGGCTTCCCTGTGCTCTGGTGACTGGTGTGTGCCACAACGGCCTCCTGGGAATCCTCAGGCTACTTTAACACGCAGCCACTCCAGGACTGGGGAAGCATAAAAAGGAGCTAAAAGCCACTTTTGCACAGACACCTTCTTGAGCTTTGCTGTAGCTGAGGATCTGGGCCTGCAGAAGGTGCACAGAGCAATGCCTATTGTGGAGGTTGCCCAGTGTAATATATTTTTGTGGAACAAAACTTCTTATGCTTAAAATGCTCTGCAAGGCTGAGCACAGGTGGTAACGGGTGTTTAATTACCTGTGCTGGCTTTGTATTTATTCCATTCTTGGATCCGTGATATATGAACACCTTGCCAAAATCATCATATGGTGCCCCCACGGCAACATCTGTTGAAAAGAAATTAGGAGATTAAGACAAACGCTATCCTGATGAATGGTTACATTCATGATAAAATAAGATGCTCTGAATCTTGTTTTAGAAAAATGTATGGACATTCATATTTTCTTATCTGGAAATCCATCCTGATTAATATCACCAATATTTTCAACTGCAATACCAAACAGACTCAGTGGTCCCACTGAGGTGAATTGGCATTAGTCCTTCCCATTTGCCTTGTTGGTTAACATAGATGTACACAGCACCCCCAGTTACTCCATCTCTGTTAAAATATCATGGACCTCTATAACAATATGTTGCCAACTTAAAATGAAACAAAGTACAGCCATTTTAAAAGAATTGTGAAAAATAAATGAACTTACCTGGCAATTTAAAAACAACAGGCTCAATATAATTTAAGTAAACTAGTTAGACAAAGAGGTAGCTGCTGAGCAAAGGTCACTAGGAAGCACTTTAAATTGGTTCAGTTATAAAAGATAGCCTGTTGACTTTTAGTAAAGGAACAAATTGAGTTTGTGGCTCTCCACCCCACCCCTGCACCCCCCTTCTTTGCAACGTATAAAGAAGGCCAAAGAGGATTTTTGTTTGAGTGTGAAATCTCTTTTTCTTGCCCCCTTTTAAAAAATAAATAAATTACCCTTTCAAGACTTATTCATCTTTTTATCTAACTGGATTCCCCTAACAATGAGTGGAAAAGAAGTCTAAAACTATTCAATACCTATGGCTCTTCAAGTAAATGCTGAGAAAGCACTCCGTGTACTTCTCCGAGACCCTCAGCATATCCTACAACAAAACCAAGAAAGCCCAGATTTAATATTCTTAATATTCCTAACATAAAAACCAAGCAGAAAAAAAACAAACTTCTTTATATATCATAGACAACTAAAAAAAGACCACAACCCCATTCCTCCAATCCCCACCACCACCATCTCACCCCCAGGTGATGGTCGAAGAAATATAATATTATATGGGTATGTGTTTGTGTGTATTCACCCACATACACAAATACAAACACAGATCAGAAAGATGTTTCTTTCTCTTGACACTATTTAGTTTTTCCAAAGATTCCATTCAGCCTCTTCTTGTTCACCAATTTATCTTTCTGATTGGCCAACAGCACCTATCATTTGACTGAGCAACGTTTTTTCCTTCTTTATTCTTTGCATTAAGTGGGACCGTTTTCTTTTGCTCTTCTTCATGAGCACCACACACATTGTTATCAGTGTCAGTCCATGCTAATGATTAAAGCTTTTAAAAGCGTATCTGTAATTACCATGCTGCACTTGAATTATTAAGGACAGCCATTAGCTGTGTAAAGAAGCCTTAGGAGTTAAAGAACTGGTGTTGGATGCAATTTTTATGCTCTCAGGACACACACAATGAAGACTTAACAGTCATTCCCAGAAACTCAAGTTTTACCAGAGCTCCCAATGTTACATGCCAGCGGCCATGTGACCCAGGACTATGGATCCACAGATAGTACTTACTGTTAAAGAGTGATTATAATCACTCCATGAAATTTTGCAGGAGTTAAACATCTCATTAGTTTAGTGTTTGCAGTATTGCTGTAACCGGGCTGGTCCCAGGATATTAGAGAGACAAAGGGGGTGAGGTAATACCTTTTAGTGGACCAACTTCTGTTGGTGAAAGACACAAGCTTCGGAGCTCTTTTTCAGGTTTTCTGTGTAGCTTGAAATCTTGTCTCTTTCACCAGCAGAAGTTGATCCAATAAAAGATATTACCTCAGCCACTTGTCTCATTACATTAGTAGCTCTTGTAGGGAGGTTTCAGAGTAGCAGCCATGTTAGTCTGTGTTCGCAAAAAGAGGAAAATAATAGATGAATGGTTCCTGACTGACATTAGCAATATTTTATTGTCATTGTATGAGTTGGGAGGAAGAATAGCAGCACATGGTGTGAAGTTAATTTTTAAGAACCAATGAATTTGTAAATTTCAAGTTGTGACATCTTCAAAAGCAAACTAGGGAAATGTGGTCTACGTGAAATTACTACAAGGTGGGTGCTTGGTTAAAACACCAAGCTAAAAAAAAAGAGTAGTTATCAATGGCTCACAGTCAAACTGGAAGATGCACCTAGTGGGGTCTCACATGTGTCAATCCTGGGTCCAGTACTAGTCAATATTTTCATTAATGACTTGGATAATTGAGTGGAGAGTATGGTTATAAAATTTGTGGACAACACCGAGCTAGGAGGGTTTGCAAATTTGAGCCAACAGCGTGATGCAGTTGCAAAAATAAAAACCCCAAATACAACTCTCAGATGTATTAACAATAATGTTGTATGTAAGACACAAGAGGAAACTGAACTGCTTTTATTTGACACTGGTAAGGCCTCAGCCGGAATACTGTGTCCAATTCTGGGCACCACACTTTAGGAAAGATGGACAAATTGGAGAGAGTCCAGAGGAGAGCAACAAAAATGTTTAAAAGGTTTAGAAAACCTGACCTATGAGGAAAGTTTAGAAAAAGCTGGCCACGTTTACTCTTGAGAAAAGAAAACTGGGGAGAGACCTGATAACAGTCTTCAAATATGTTACGGGCTGTTTAAAGAGAACAGCGTTCAATTGTTCTCCATGTCCCTCGAAGATGGGACACGAAGTAATGGGCTTAATCTGCAGCAAGGGAGATTTAGGTTAGATATTAGGAAAAACTTTCTATCTAGAAGGGTAGTTAAGTTCTGGAATAGGTTACCAAGGGAGGTTGTCAAATTCTCATCATTGGAAGTTCATACGAAGAAATTGGACAAACTTTCGTCAGGCCTGGTCTAGGTTTACTAGGTTCTGCCTCAGGGCAGGGGGCTGGACTTGACGACTTCTCAAGGTCCCTTCCAATCCTATATTTTTATGATGCTATGAAAAATCTCATGCATCTGGGAATCCTGATGTAGCAACTTTATGCTATTATAAAAGTGATCTGGAAAATATGGTCTGAATTAATAAAATTTCCAACAAAACATTGAACAAACTGGTTGTGAACGCTCTTCACTCGGCATATCAATTTGCTATTTTAATGAAAGCCTTACAAGACTAGATCCATAAGATTTCAAAAATACTGATGGTAAAATCAATATCCAATTACCTCTAAATGCAACCAATAATATAATCCAGTAATTTTTTTTAAAAAAAGAGAAAAAGTTAGATCACAAACCCCTACTCAATAAAAATGGGTGCTTCCCTTTTGACAGGCATATTTAACAATATACCAAGTACAAATATGTTTTTCCATGATATGAAAGAATACTCATAAAACTGATGTACTCCCATAGACACTCTCTGCAATTAAAGTAAAGCAATCTCTGAACTCAATATGCTCTTTCAGCTTGGTCAAATTTTCTTGACAGAAGCAGATATTTGGAAGATTAAGTTTTCACAAAAGTATACCTTGTGCCAGAGCTTAACTCAAAGATTTTTCATGGTTCATGTGCCAGACACAGGTGTATGAAGGAACAATTTATAACAGTGGTCAAAGATCATACATTCTAAAGGAGGGGGAGGGAAGTATTTTGCAGCTGTTGGTGTAATGAAGTGCAAAGAGGAAAATCACTTTTTAAAAAAAGAGAGAGACAGGCCTGGCATTTGAAAATTTCACAGCATAAACCAATATAAATCTATCCACTTGTTTTTCTAAGTTTTGCAATACTTGGTAGGTGATCTGTGCCGGTTGCTATGGTCCTTAGTTTTACTAAGGCAGAACATACACCAAAGCCAATGGAATTTTACTGGAGTAAAGACTTAAGGATTTGGCCTTAAACATTTAAATTTTTGCTCTGTCTAATCATCTTCCCATGATCCTGCCACACTGAATTTGTGATATTGGTTTCCACAGCATAGGACTGATGTCATAAACACACAACAATGAGCACATTGCAGGCTCAACTAGGACAAAGGGCTTAGTGCAGACTTTCACGTTTGAATAATTGCTCAAATACAGAACAACAAAATATTGGACAAATAACTCTAAAAAAATACGTATACACTATTTAAAATTTGCTCAGCATGGAAGTTCACCCCTTGAGAAGCACACTGAAACCTGCAGTAAAATTAAAACCAGTGAGGTAGGAATTTCTTACATGACTGTGCGTTAACTTGTTTAATCCATCCATGAGCTATTTCAGTTTTTTTAAAGCCTTCAGTTTTTTAATTTGACTCTTTTAAGAGAAACTTTAGCATGGTTATGGACCTAAAAATTTAGCATTTATGATAACTGTAAAAACTTCTTGAATTGATGCTGGTCAGGTTTTTTCTGAAAAACTGAACCTTTTTTCATACAGAAGAAAGTAACACTGGTGAAAAACCTATTTGCTGTGCAGGAGAAAGGGCCAGACCTCTCCAATAATAAGTGTCTGGTGTATCACATACAACAGATCATTAGCCTTTGGTAAAATTAACAGCTTCATGTTGCTGATATGAACTAAATTTCTCACTGCCTCTGTCTACCATCACAAAAACTCCATTCACCATCCATATCAACCATACTAATGAGATCCTGACTCAGCACATAGCACCTCCCGATGATATCACAAGTTTCCTGAATTGTTTTTACATATTGCCTTTTCTCATAGCAATGTGCACATCTGCAAGAAAAACAAAGATACAGTAGATTAGCAAAATATTTTGCTTCTGTATGTGTATTTGTTCCTGCAAATTATAATTAAAGTCAAATAACGAGAAGGTCATTGCAATGACTGGGGCATAAGCAGTCAGGCCGAGTGATTAGAGTAGAAGTCAGTTCTAATGGTCAGACCCTAAGGTCAGAGCCAAAGACAGCATCAGGTGCCAAGCTGAAGACCAGAGACAAAGGCCAGGGTATGGCAAAGGAGCAGGGACCTGGAGTAGGGCAGGAAAGCAGGAACTGGGACTAAACAGGGTCTGGGATAAGGAGGTCAGGAACCAGGAGTCAAATAAGCAGGAGAGGTACAGAGTAGTAGCCAGCTAGAGAGTTGTCTAGTTGCTCAGACAACTTCTTGTACTACTTCCCGGTTTATATAGAACTCCTCAGCCAATCAGTTGGGGGTACTAGATGTTTCCTCCAATTAGGAGCATCTCTGGTTGCTCGGGTGACTTGCTGGGTGGCAACTATGGGCTGAGCACTGCCTGGGGACCCCTAGGCCCAGGTTCAAAGCCTACGATCCCTCACAGCCATTCTCTATAAGCCATATGCTCCTCTAGCAGCAATAAGCATACAAACTAGATACTTGTGTCTGGAAGAACTCTGACAACAGAGGCTCAGAAATTGAGTCACATCCTCTTGTAATGTCTGCATAATGGACGGGATGAAAAATCACCACCACCACATAGACTGCACTAATCCATGTAAAGTTATTGGAAACCCTGCAGATCACCACTCTAATATTCACAAATGTTGGGGAAGGTGGTGTGTGTTTGCTCCTCCTGCCACTAGATGACAGCATGGTGTGTGCAGAAGCCAGGTTGTCACTGGTTTCCTGCTGATGAAAAGGTGAACTTGCCCCTGCACACCATGCTGCCTCCAGCAGCATTAACTAACTAACAGTTTTGGAGGTAGTGAGGTTGGAAGGAGTAATTTTGCAAAAACACAGTGACATGGGGGAAGATTTCTCACCATGCCCCCATTTCTGACATATAGCTGATGAACTGTACTACCGTAAGTAGCATATTTAGTAATGAGAGCATTATTAAGCTACAAAGATTCATGGCACCGTTCAGTGCTAACTTACAAAATTTTCTTGCCTCAGTACTACGTAAAATAAAGATACGGCCTCATATCATTAGCATTTTAACAGAGTTGAATTACAAAGTGATTTCACTCCACAATCCTGGAGTGAAAACAGACTTCAGGTCAACTGTTAGTGGCCATTGGGACAGACTGCACCTTTATGTACACCACTTTTACAAGACCATGCTGCATCATGGAAAATGTAATCCAGCCAGGGAGCCCAGCCTATAGAAGAGAGTATAGGCATGTGCCACCAAGCAGATCACATAGACACATTTTAATGCCAGATTGACCCATAACAGAATGTATCAATTTGTTCAGGCTAAAGTGTATCTATTTGGTTCAATCTGAAAAAAACCTTCATTTAGATTTTCCCAATCACAAAATTTCAATTTTTCTGAAACTGTATTTTCCGCTGAAAAAAAAACATTTAAAAAAAAATCTCCCCACCGGCTCTATTAAAAACCTTCAGGCCTTCTTTACATATCATAAAGGAGCGAAAAAGGGAGTACACCTTGATTTTCTTTCCCAGGTCTCCTTTTTAAAAATCCAGTATCTAAGTACTAAAAAGGATCAGTGTGTAGTTGCAATAAGATAGTACCCAAAAGACTAAACAGTCTTCAGATTGTTTCTGCCCAGCCAGCTACTATTCATCCTTCAAAACTATTACTGCACCAGGCGCACAAACCAAGAAAACTCATAAATCATCTTACATAAATGATTGCTGAATGGTGCGGTCATTCTTATCAGATGCATAAGATAATTAAACAATTGTGCACATTATGAACCAACTCTAGTAAAAGAGGTGTACATTAGATCGATACAATGGTGCATTCTAGAATGCATTTTCAAGTAGTGCCCAAAGAGGTATTAAACAATGGTGGAGCTAATCTATGCTGAAGCACTACAGGTCTGCCCTTTAGAGCACAGTGGAGTAGGCAAAAACAGCGGTTCTCAAACTTCATTGCACCACAACCCCCTTCTGAAAACAAAATTACTACATGGCTCTGGGGGAGGGGGTGGAGCCCAAGCCCCGCTGCCCTGGGTGGAGGTGGAGCTCAGGCTTCAGCTTCAACCCTGGGTCCCAGCAAGTCTAATGCTGGCCATGGTGACCCCAAACCCCTTTTGGGGCCTGACCCACAGTTTGAGAACCCCTGGGTTAAAAGATACAGTTTCACTGCAACACAAATCATTGTAAAGAGGCTGCAAACTATTAACTTTACTTTCTTTCATTCCTAATAATGTTTGATTAATCTTTGAATCAATAAATCAAGCAAAACATGTTGTAAAAAATTCAGGTCAAATGCATGAATTGTGCAATCTACTTACCCTGCATACCGCTATTAAAGGTTCATTTTAAATAGCAGGATTCTATAATAGAAACTACTGTACTACCTTCATAAAATAAAGCTCAATCTCTGGTTAGTGATAAGATATGCACAAAGCTAGTGAAGCATGGGTCTTATGCACCACAGTGAATTTCATCCTGACTGAGGCAGTCTAAATGAATCAGATTGTATGTTGCCTGGACAAGTTCTGATGGATGCACAAGAGCATCATTACAGATTGATCGTCTCTTTTTACATGTGTGAGTAGTCACTGGACTGTTACTTATTCTATTTTTTTTTAATAAAAGGAACTTTAACCAAAAAATGTGAGCTTATGTTGAGAAATATAATGGCTTCTGCAGCTACATGCTTTCTTCAGTCTATTTTAGCTGCTACCCAATAATTTCATTTGGTGGCCCCTAGTTCTTATATTATGGGAACAAGTAAATAACTTTTCCTTATTCACTTTCTCCACACCACTCATGATCATATTCCCCCTTAGTCTCCTCTTTTCCAAGCTGAAAAGTCCTAGCCTCTTTAATCTCTCCTCATATGGGACCCGTTCCAAACCCCTAATCATTTTAGTTGCCCTTTTCTGAACCTTTTTTAATGCCAGTATATCTTTTTTGAGATGGGGGGACCACATCTGTACGCAGTAGTCAAGATGTGGGTGTACCATGGATTTCTATAAGGGCAATAAGATATTCTCCATCTTATTCTCTATCCCTTTTTTAATGATTCCGAACATCCCCTTTGCTTTTTTGACTGTGCTGCTGCACACTGCGTGAGCGTCTCCAGAGCGCTATCCACGATGACGCCAAAATCTTTCTCCTGATTAGTTGTAGCTAACTTAGCCCCCATCATATTGTATAGTTTGGGGTTATTTTTTCCAGTGTGCATTACTTTACATTTATCCACATTAAATTTCATTGAAATTTCCTCTGTTGGTGGAGCTGCTTTGCCCATTTTTTGCAAGCTGTCCTTAATGCATAATGGCCATGGCCAAAACTTTTCAACCAGGAGTGCCTCAAGTTAGGCTCCTAGATCCATTTTTAGACACCTGAACAACTGTGGCTTGATTTGCAGGGTTGTTCAGTCAATGGGAGCTGCTGGCGGGCGCTCACCTCAGAGTCTCAAAGGTTCAGCTTCTATACCTGATTTTTCTACTTTATGTGCAGCTTACTATAGTACTGTTTACGGGATAAAATATAAACTATAACATGTAAAAGAGGCACAATGTGACCACATTATCATTTTTTATGATTTCAGATGTGCAGACTAAGGGCTGTTTTCTGGCAAGTAACCTCAAAGGAACCATGCATGCAAATAAGCTCACTACTTCTAATGAATAGGGGATTACAGAATCAGACCCTTAGTGTTGTATTTGGATCATCATATTCATTTGGTTTAAATGCATATTATACTACTGGTAGCACTGTCTCTTAGAAAATCAAATTGCAAAGTAATTAAATGCACTTCCAGTGTCACCCTTGGGAAAAATTCAGTTTTAAGGATCCTTTTGCCACTTGACATGATTGCTTTATGGAGGGGAAAAAAAAAACCCAATCTGATTTACCGCCTCATATCTGAGCAAAAGGCTACTATTCTCCCTTAGGTCTAATCATAGCACAATAAATTAAGAGCTTGGGCTTTCCAAATTAAAACTAGTAGAGAGCATGAGGGGGTTGCCAGCCTCCACAGTGGTCCCCTCACATGTACTGGGGTAGCTCTGCAACAGTTTCCCCTCTCCTCAGGGCACAACCACTCCACACCACAGAAGATATTCAAATCAAAGCTGCCCTTTCAAGGTCCAACTTATTAAGTCCTGCCAACAAGGTTAAAACAGATGGAACTCCTACCAAAAGTAGTCTCACCCCAGCAGCAGGCTGGGCCCAGCCCCTCTTCCTTGAGGGTCTGTTTTCCTTTCACGTTTCACACACTCTTCCGCACCAGCCAAAGCTGGGCTCAGCCTCTCCTCCCTGCGGGTCTGTCTTCCTGCTCTTCCAGCCATAATTCCCTGAACTTCTCACCTGGAGTTTGGCCTTCTCACCTTAAAAAAGATCCAAGGCCTTCTCAGCTGTATCCATAGGCCACCAATTTACCTTCCTCAGGCCTGACTGAACCACATGATTCACTCACTCCCCAGCCCCATTCACCACACCTCACCTGGAGAGGAGAGTTGGCTGTGTCTCAGGTGGAGCTGAGCCCCACCTCTCTTTAAAAGGCCAGCCACCCTGGAACAGTGCCAGTAGTAGAAGCAATAATTCAACTATTTTTCTGAGCTGGGTGTCTTCAGTCATGCCTGAGGTAAGTCACACCTCCAATCCCAATCACTGATCATCAGCTGGCTTCCTATACACGGATTTGCTCTGTGACAAGCCTGATCTAGTGTCCAAACCTGAAAAAAACATACATGTTTTAAGGCTATGGCACTGAAGGACCAAAGTTTTGATTCCAGGCCCACATGAAAAAAAACACCACCACCAATTTAATTAAGCACCAAGGTGCAGTTTTAACTCAAGTGAAAGAAATGTATTTTTGATGCTAAGGTCCCAAATTCAATCCCTGTCAACTACTGTAGTACGTGCTTGTGGCCATGGTTCATTATCATAAAGAGAGACTTATAGAATAGAACAATACTAATAACCTTTCTATACAGACAGAATTATGGAGACAAAAGTTATGTTGTTTTTCATAACGTATATGGGTCACTATACTACCCCCTGAAGGTAGTAACAAAACTCCTCTTGATCTCAGCTAGAAAAGGATCCAAGCCATGGAATAAAAGTGTTTTATGTTCACCTTTCAAATAAGAGGAGGGGGAAATTGACCATCCAGACATTGTGAGATGGCTCTGATATGTCTACATTTGCCAGTTGTTGGGGAACAATGTTAATTGAAAAGAGTCCAACGAAATTTGTAATTTAACCAGCTATAGGGCCTTAGCCAGCTTCTCTGACAGCTGGCCCCTTTCACCGCCAGTTAGCCCTCTGATTCAGCAGGCCAGCCTTCTCCAGCTGGTGTCTGCTCTGCTGTGAGGGTGAAGGGAGCCTTTATGCTGGTCACCTTCTCCCAGCTCATCCCCATTTGATTCGGTGATATGGAAGTCCTGGAGGGACAGCAGAACCAAGGGGAGGGGAGCAGTAGAATCATTGGGGTACTGATGTATGTTTCTGGCCTCCACCAATGTTTTCCACCCCCACATTTCTCTCAGAGGTGAGAGCAAGACCTAGCTATATTTCTGCCCCCATGCACACATACAGGGGGATGGAGCCAGAGAGGGACCCAGAAAAGGGGCTGGAGCAGCCGCCATGGTACATCAGATCAGGCCAGCTGCCAGGGAGGTAGGGCTAGAATAGGTAGAGGCTAGAATAGCTCTCCTCTCCCTGCCTCTCAGCCACCGCGGGTCTCAACAGAAACACCCAGACATGGGGAGGGACATGAGCATGAGCACCAGCCACCAAGGTGAGATAGGAGATATGGCACCGGTTTCAGAGATATTTATAATATAATAAGAGGCCTCACTACATTCCCCCAGCCTTAGACAGCATGAAAAGACTAGGTGGAAAACTTAAAGTAGAGGAACGAAGATTCAAAAGTAGCTTTGAACGTACGAGACTCCCACTTTACAAGAGAGTTCATTGGTGACATTCGATAGCTGTATGCCATTTTTGCCACGGAGTGGGTGAAATCTTGGATCCACTGAAGTTAATAGAAAAACTCCCATTGGTTTTAGTGGAGCCAAGATTACACAGTGTTTGTTTATGCCTCTGAATGTACAATCCAGTCATCCAAGGGCAGCATCTTCTGGTTCTTCAGGTATTGTTTAATAGTAACAGATATTTAGGTCGCTCTGAAGAGACCATTAATTGAGTTAATCTTATGGAGAGCGATAAAGTGGCTTGAGGTGTTCATCATGACTAAAATTCGTGGCCATTGTAGTCAGAGTACATACTTCAGGGCAGATTCTGACAGGTGCTGTGCATTGGACTCGTCAGAAACACATAGCCAGCAGCAAAAGCTCAGTGCTAGAGCTGTCCAGGTGCTAGCGTTGGTTGTTCAGAGCCAGAGCCTAGGGATCATCAAAACATTGTGGACTTGTTTATAAAAAGAAGCAGAAAAAATATTTTAAAACACCTTTACACCTTCTTCACATACAAAAAAGAAGCAATAAAGAGCACAACCATATTTTTCCCATTTCCTCATACAGGATTGATGTAAAATGCAAAGGCTTACAGATGATTTCATCTGATGACTTTTGAAAAAAGACAGAATTGGGAATATTTCAGTAGTTAAGTTGAAATACTCTGTAAAATGTATGCTATTCTTGTTCTCTTTCTTCACGTTGAAGGATGGGAGGTGCAAAAACTCTGACTAATGGGATGTAGCTCCTCTGCGGGGGAACAGGGGGAGTGAATCAGATCATGCTGGTAAATGGAGCCTCAAGCTTTTTGCTCCAAAGTTTACTTTCTCTGTGAAAGCTAAACACCTCCCTGCTTGCTGTTGGTTACAGGAGTGCTAAGTGCTCTGTCATATGACACAATGGTGTTACAATAGAGGAGACTTTGGAAGACCTCATCTTTCTGGGTTAGTAACTATAGCCTAATGGCTAAATACTGCTCTTCTGTAAACTAGTGCAACTCTACTGACTTCAGTAAAGTTACAGCTAATTATACTAGGGCTGTATCTGGACTTAGATGTTCAAGTTCTTTCAGACTGGGAACACGTTGAGCTTCAAGATGTTGATAAATATCTAGGTTGCTTTTTTAAAATACAGTTTATTAACCACTCTTTACTGTGTTTTTAGTTGGGCAGCTATGAGCTACGTAGTTATAGATGAAGCAGTGAAGTAGCTGAAAAGGAAATGGGTCTAGAAAGAGGGGGAACTGGGGAAGTCAGTCATTTCCAAAGAGCTTAAAAAAAAAATCTCAAGAAAATTTTGATGAAAACTTTTCAACTTTGAAGTCCCAAAATAGCAAATTTAAACATCTAACAAGTTCATATTTATCCACAGGATGTAAGCTGGCTCAGATTCTGTTTCTCAAAAGACTCTTGTGATATAACAGTATCTTTTTTAAGTCTGTTTCTGTTAAGAGAAACATGCACTTATCTTCCTGGAGCATGGTGTGCAGTTCCTCATGCATGCTATATCACACTAATTGAGGACCAGATTCTGCCACTCTCCGTCATACTTGAGCTGTCGCAATCCATTTAGATGTTGGTGAAGGAGAGAGAATTCAGGACCTTAGTACTTGCTGTGCTCATAGCTTGAACGGGGTGGAGTTTTCGCTCTCTGTGCTGCCATCTGTTGAACGCCTGTTTCTGCTCCACTGGATTCATTACTCACTCATTGATTATTATAAAAGCAGCTGTGATGCCTGTGCAGCTAACGAATCCCCCACCAAAGAGGGAGCTGTTATTGCATTTAGCCACTAGAATGACTATTCTATCAATTTTAAAGGGATGCATTATGTGGTCCATAGAACATTCCAATCTGACTATTAGAAACATATCAGCTGTTAGGCTTGGAGTCCTGCAAGGTGCAGTGTCTGTTATACAGCTGACATACTTTAAACATGAAAAGGATATTTCATACTGAAATGCATTACAATCGGTTTTTGGGGTGCATTTTTGGTGGTGTGGTGGGAGAGGGAAAGAGAGAGTGAATTACTGCTGTAGCTATGTATCTTGTAATAGTGCTTTCAGTTGATAAACTATGATAATATTTAGAGAGACAAGGTGAGAAAAATAATATATTTTGTTAGACCAACTTCTGTGGGTGAAAGAGAGAAACTTTTGAGCTACACAGAACTCTTCTTTAGGTCCCATAGCTCAAAAGCTTGTCTCTTTCATCAACAGAAATTGGTCCAATAAACATAGGCGCCGATTCCGTGGGTGTTCCCACTAGCAGCCAGCTCCCTCTCGCACCCCAGCACCTCCTGCCCTCCAGCAGACCCTCTGATCAACTCCTCCCGCTCCCTCCTAGTGCCTCCCACCCGCTGTGATCAGCTGAAGGAGGGGGAGGAGTGGAAATGGGGCATGCTGGGGGGAGGGGGCGGAACTGGGCCAGAAGAGGCAGGGTGGGGTGTGCAGGGGCAGGAAGAGGCGAGGCAGGGGTGGGGGAACGGATGGGGTGGGGGCAGGGCCTGGGGCAGAGGGGGCGGGAAGAGGTGGGATGGGGGTGGGGGCTTTGAGGAAGGGTCGGGTGGGGACAGGGCCTGGGACGGAGCGGCAGGGGCTGAGCACCCCCCGGGCCCAGAGGAAGCCAGCATCTATGCCAATAAAAAAGTTATTATCTCACTCACCTTGTCTCTCTAATATCCTGGGATCATGGCTACAACACTAAAAACAACTTATGACAATCTTTAGTAGACAACAACTTTGCTTTGTAATCAGAAACCATCTATGCCACTGCCTCCTTTACATACAGGAGGTTCTTTGCATCTCATCAAGTCCAATAAGGTTATTTATTAGTGGGAAAACAATTCATTTAGTATGTTTGAATGGCTGATTTCAGTATCACCACAGTAGCTGGAATGCAAGAGATGAACTAATGATTCTCACTGGCACTCATAATGATCTATACTGATTACTTAAGAATCCCCAGTTATCACTGTGAAGGTTGACAGGTTCTTGTTCCAAGATCAGGCCCAGTATTATTCAAATTATTATAGAGTTGGGAACACCACTGTGCACAGTTGAAACACTCACACTATAGGAACTCTTCTATAGTTACAAATTTATTAATACATTTAGCACAGTCACAAACACCCCAACTCAGTAAGGTAGATAGACATACTACAGAATGTACATCTGCACATCCATATACTCACATCATCCCTTGTAGAACCTGAAATGTTAGCCATCATCTTCCTCAACACTATCACCTTCCCCATCACCACCAGTGGCCATCATTCTGGCGTCTCCCAAGGACTACATCTCTTTTTCCTACTGCTCCTAGGTTGGGATGTAACCCTTATAATATGATATGGTGACGCCACTATGTTTGATGCATATTCAGTAGGGGATTTTTCCCACTTTTCCTTATTTGTATTTCCTCCTTACTAATGTTGGAGTGTCCTTTGATAGGTTAGTATATCAAATGATCTCATCTTATACATCAGTTTGTTACCATGCCCCTCTTGTGATTAGGTATCTGCAGATGTAGTTCATGCACTTGTTATGTACGTCAATTCATTGCCATGACACTTTTATGGCTGGACTCTTGGATACTTTTGTGGCTGGTTGTTCCTATCGTCAGAAATTCCCCTTAAACACTATTTTCAGCTCTCCAATACTTGGAGTTTTCCTTTGGGCTGTAGATCTGTTCAAAGTTCATAGGTCTCAAGCCCTGTGCTAACTTGTTGAAGCTAATGTTTTACAGGATACAGACCAGTAGGTTCCTTGCACTGCTGAATATAATGCAAAGCAGTGAATATAATAAAAGCAAATCCGCACAGACACACCCCTGGAACCCCGACCTGGGATATTCTATCTACTACCCATGATCCATAAACCTGGAAATCCTGGGCACCCCATCATCTCAGGCATTGGCACCCGGACAGCAGGATTGTCTGGCTATGTAGACTCCCTCCTCAGGCCCTACGCTACCAGCACTCCCAGCTACCTTTGAGACACCACCAACTTCCTGAGGAAACTACAATCCGTCGGTGATCTTCCTGATAACACCATCCTGGCCACTATGGATGTAGAAGCCCTCTACGCCAACATTCCACACAAAGATGGACTACAAGCCGTCAAGAACACTATCCCCGATAATGTCACGGCTAACCTGGTGGCTGAACTTTGTGACTTTGTCCTTACCCATAACTATTTTACATTTGGGGACAATGTACACCTTCAAATCAGCGGCACTGCTATGGGTACCCGCATGGCCCCACAGTATGCCAACATTTTTATGGCTGACTTAGAACAACGCTTCCTCAGCTCTCGTCCCCTAACGCCCCTACTCTACTTGCGCTATATTGATGACATCTTCATCATCTGGACCCATGGAAAAGAAGCCCTTGAGGAATTCCACCATGATTTCAACAATTTCCATCCCACCATCAACCTCAGCCTGCTCCAGTCCACACAAGAGATCCACTTCCTGGACACTACAGTGCCAATAAACGATGGTCACATAAACACCACCCTATACCGGAAACCTACTGACCGCTATTCCTATCTACATGCCTCCAGCTTTCACCCTGACCACACCACACGATCCATTGTCTACAGCCAAGCTCTGTGATACAACCGCATTTGCTCCAACCCTTCAGACAGAGACAAACACCTACAAGATCTCTATCAAGCATTCTTACAACTACAATATCCACCTGCGGAAGTGAAGAAAGAGATTGATAGAGCCAGAAGAGTTCCCAGAAGTCACCTACTACAGGACAGACCTAACAAAGAAAATAACAGAACGCCACTAGCCGTCACCTTCAGCCCCCAACTAAAACCCCTCCAACACATTATTAAGGATCTACAACCTATCCTGAAGGATGACCCACACTCTCACAAATCTTGGGAGACAGGCCAGTCCTTGCCTACAGACAGCCCCCCAACCTGAAGCAAATACTCACCAGCAACCACATACCACACAACAGAACCACCACTCACCCAGGAACCTATCCTTGCAACAAAACCCGTTGCCAACTGTGCCCACATATCTATTCAAGGGACACCGTCACAGGGCCTAATAACATCAGCCACACTATCAGAGGCTCGTTCACCTGCACATCCACCAATGTGATATATGCCATCATGTGCCAGCAATGCCCCTCTGCCATGTACATTGGTCAAACTGGACAGTCTCTACGTAAAAGAATAAATGGACACAAATCAGATGTCAAGAATTATAACATTCATAAACCAGTCGGAGAATGACTTCAATCTCTCTGGTCACGCGATTACAGACATGAAAGTTGCGATATTACAACAAAAAAGCTTCAAAACCAGACTCCAGCGAGAGACTGTTGAATTGGAATTCATTTGCAAATTGGATACAATTAACTTAGGCTTGAATAGAGACAGGGAGTGGCTAAGTCATTATGCAAGGTAACCTATTTCCCCTTGTTTTTTCCTACCACCCCCCACCCCTCAGACGTTCTTGTTAAACCCTGGATTTGTGCTGGAAATGGCCCAACTTGATTATCATACACATTGTAAGGAGAGTGATCACTTTAGATAAGCTATTACCAGCAGGAGAGAAAACCTTTTGTAGTGATAAACACCCATTTTTTCATGCTTTGTGTGTATAAAAAGATCTTCTATACTTTCCACAGTATGCATCTGATGAAGTGAGCTGTAGCTCACGAAAACTTATGCTCAAATAAATTGGTTAGTCTCTAAGGTGTCACAAGTACTCCTTTTCTTTTTACACATCCCACTGTGAGTCACGCTTCCAGGCTAAATAGTTACTATTCTGCCAAAAGAATGTACTTTGGGCATGGTATGCCTTGCAAGCACATGTTCCTGAACACATTCTTATCATGCTCCTCCCAATGCTTACTAATACTGTAAAACCACATCTACGTTACCCCACCTTAATGCAGGTTAGCATTTCAGATAACCAGTAGCTTACATTTGGCTGCATTTCTTGCGCTAGTGGATGTTCTCAGGCTGTCACTGCAGAGCCTACAGGGTTTTCCTGTTCAGCCCTCAGCCGTGAGGCTCTCCGTGCAGTTCTTGGGCTCGCAGCACTTGCATTAGCACGTTCAGCACCCTGGAGCTCGGACTTCATAAGAGGGGAGTGGGCTTCACAGCTTTCGATTTGATGAGACAAATGGCTTCGGTTTGACCTTCTTGGTGGGAGTTCCCAATCTGTCCTGGTGTCTTAAAGTATTTCTTTAACACTAGTTCTGTTTTCTGGGGTCGGGGTGACAGATATTTCACAGGTGGTTTGTGCTTTTGCAGAGTACTTCCCAAGCTGGTAGGTTTCCTCATCTACTATAGAAGGTACATTCAAGACTTTTCCCAAATAGCAATGGCCTTGTATGACTGGTTGTCTGTTCCACAGGAATCTGACACACAATACCATCAAAAGTGGACTCGGAAAAGGAAGAAAACCAAAAGGCAAGAGATGGGGGTCTGTTGGACAGATACCCTCCAACCACTCAGTTACCTGGACTGACCAATGTGACCCAGGGTGCCTGGGGTAGCCTTCACTGAAAATGCCCTGGGCACGGCAGGCTGCAAAAGGGAGAGCAGATACTCCCAAAACTGGTGGTTAACAGTGAAGTTAAACTCACCTTCTAGTCACAAACTGTACTTCTGATTCCTCACACTGGTTATCAAGTCACACAGTCCCCTTATTGCATTCCAGTTCTCTGGCTCCCAGTCAGCACCTAGATCCAGAACAGTGAGAAGTTATTTAAAAAAACCTTTGCTCGCTATACAAAATGTTCTTCTGAACGTCAAAGGGCCAGCCACATTGCAATCCCAGGTCAATATTAGGTTGGACCTTACCTGGCAGCGTGGTATTTTTGGGTAATCCTTTAGTGTATAAAACTAAAGGTTTATTATAAAGAAAAAAGAAAACAACAAGAGAGTTGTTAAATGATAAAGCACTCCGATACATACAGAGATTCAAAATCCATATAACAGGTTCTTAGCAGCATTGGCGAGTTTGCTGGCTTGAAAGTCCCTCTGGGATACATCCACAGCTTGGATGGATTATTCAGTCCTTCGTTCAGAGCTTAAGTCTGTAGAAAAATTACTCCAGAGGTAAGAAGTAGGAATGAAGACAAAATGGAGATGATGCAGCTGCCTTTTATAGTCTTTTGCCATGTGACCTGTACTTCCTTTGTACCAAACACAAGCTGCCCGGCCCATGGCATGTACAAGCCTTAGAGTTCTCTGTCCGTACGCATACCACATGCCTTGCTGACTCATAAGGTGTATTCCCTGGTTCCTTTCAACGGGTTCATTGTACAGCTGATAACCCTTGATGGGCCATTGAACAGTTTAGGCTGATGCCAATCTCTCTGGGGAAGTCACCCAGATGCACAACACACGTTTGAACTACAGATATATCATACATATCTATAACTCACAGTAAAAAGGTGATACAAACATATAAACAAAATCATGCTTGGCAAATCATAACATTTTCACAGATACCTTACACAGCATAGCTGGTCAGATTCCTTGCAATTTTATAATATTGCTAATATTTATAAATGGTCTCCCACGTTCCATACAGCATCACAACCAACATCCAAGAGCGTTAAACCCGCTGATTGACTGCCTGGTACAGCCACTAATAAAATCTATTCAGATTTTAACTTACCCTTTATCCTTCATGTAGATGCTTTCAATAAGGGACTAGATGCAGTCTTGTATCAGCATCAGAAGGTAAACTAGCACTCACTAGATGGGACAAGAACTTTAACTGCAGTTGAGAAGAATTATCACCTTCACGCAGGAAAGCTGGAGTGTCTACCTTTGCAATGGGCCATAACTGATACATTCTGTGACTATTACTATGAACAATCCTTCACAGTTTACAGTGATAACAACCTGCTAACTTATGTCTTCACCTCTGCCAGGCTGAAGACCACAGCACACCGGTGGATTGCAGAATTGGCTGACTTTAACTTTACAGTTAAATATCATCCAGGGAAATCTAATGTGGAAACAGATGTTACCCAGAATTCCCCTTGATATGGAAAAATAGAAGACAGAATGGACAGAAAAGAGAAGCAAAAAATTTGTTAATGCCGTCTTACAGTTCTTGGATGTACAAAGAAATGACAAAGTATCTTAGTTAGCAGTTATTACTACTAATTCTTTGGCAATAGAAAACTTCTCCACGGGTATTAAATCCACCATAAAGCCTATTCCACGGCAAGACAGTTTGGCTGCTCAGAAGGAAGATCCAACAATTGCTAAAATTCTTCATTATAAGTCCTTGCACACAAACTGAATAACCAGCACAAAAAGAAAAGGAGTACTTGTGGCACCTTAGAGACTAACCAATTTATTTGAGCATAGGCTTTCGTGAGCTACAGCTCACTTCATCGGATGCAGGAGGATGTGTTAAGATCACCACCCTGATGCATGAATGGTATCAGTTGCAGTTGGATACAGATGGAATACTTTATCAAAAAAAAAAACAAGTTTCAAAATCAACTGGTATTACCTGAAAAATACAAAAAGGCAAGTATATCAAGAACTACATGAAGATAGGGGACATTTCGAATAGAGCTTGCAAGAGATCAATTTTATTGCTCACAAATGAAGAGGGACATAAAACATTATGTCACTAGAGTCTGCACATGTGTCAAGAAAAGGAAACCTCACCAGTTACCAGAGTTCCACTAACTGTTAAAAAAGAATCATTTGACCTTGTATCAATAGACTTAATGTATCTAGGCAGAAGCAGAGGAGGATATGAATACATCTTTGAGTGATTCACTTCACTAGGTTTGTTCAAGCCTACCTCAGCACCAACAAGTCAGAAAAGACTGTGGCAGACCTGATCTTCAATGACTCTCTTTTAAAATTTTGATCCCCAAAAAGGATTTATCATGACCGAAGAGCAGAGTTTGAAAATATTTTTTTCTGAAAGTTACAGCACTATTGTAAAATTGAAACATCTTCCTTAACCCCACTTTACCCCCAGGACAATGGGTAAGTAGAAAAGCTGAACTGAACACTGCTGGCTATGTGGAAAACGTTGCCAGAAGAACAAAAGTTAAACTAGAGGGACTCCCTTAATAAGGTAATCTATTCATGTAACTGTACATGAAGGGAGGCTACAGCATTCTCACTCTTTAATGGAAGAGATTCTGATAAGTGAGAGTGAAGATGAATTACATTATATGATGGTACCAGATATTCTGAATCTATGCACAGAAACATTTTATCCACATCCTGGAAATGAGGATGTTGTTGATCCTGTAAATTTGGAAATTGTAGATCAGGTTAGTGCAACATTCACACCAGCCATTGATACACGTGAATGCCAAAATGTAATAACGGAAACTGAAATCAACAGTGCACAAGAGGACAGATCACCAGAACAATCCACTGGCACACAAAAGTCATCCAATTAGAGAGAGCAGAGCCCCACAGACAAAGATGTACGAACATTTAGGGACACTTACTTATTAGTGTCTAAATCCAACAACTGGACTGGAAAATGCACCATGAGGTTGCCCTCATGTTTGTCACATGCCCTACCAAGTACTATTCCTATATTAGCCTCCATTCTATCTAAGACTGATGTAATATTTGTAAATGGTGTGATATTGACTTATGGTATGGATATTGTTCTAAATCAGCGGTAGGCAACCTATGGCACGCGTGCCAAAGGCGACACACAAGCTGATTTTCAGTGGCACTCACACTGCCCGGGTCCTGTCCACTGATCTGGGGGGCTCTGCATATTAATTTATTTTAATTGAAGCTTCTTAAACATTTTAAAAACCTTATTTACTTTACATACAACAATAGTTTAGTTACATATTATAGACTTATAGAAAGAGACCTTCTAAAAACGTTAAAATGTATTACTGGCACACGAAACCTTAAATTAGAGTGAATAAATGAAGACTTGGCACACCGCTTCTGAAAGTTTGCTGACCCCGGTTCTAAATGGAGTGTTTGTTAGTTCTACATAGTTTGTTATGTTAATTTAATAGATGTTTTCTAAATAGTTTGCCATAAGTCCAGTGACTTGGAGTTACATGGTTATGCCATTGATCATATAGAAACTGTTATTTCATAGGATAGGAATATCCTTGGGAATTTAAGCTGCTCAGAACTGGTTATTCCTTTGAATAGTGGAACTACAATTGAAGCAAAAGCTTTCTGCTTGATATGAAATAAACTGAAGAAACATGCACAAGGTTTCACCATCAATACCAGAACCTTTGAAAGAGGAGAAATCTATGTGAAAATGCAAGCTAAGAGTTGTAGAACTCAAGGACCACTGCTAACAAACCAGATGAATGAACTGTGTGTTACACTTTGTTAATAAAAATGTCATAACATTACATTTACAAGGGAAAAGCGTAGTACTCATAAGGGAATGTCAGGGTTAGATTTACTTGTGGTCTGTCCCTTTAAGAATTGAAGGTCTGCTGAGGGGATAGATCTTGGTCACAGCAGCAGAGCTGTGCATGCTCTGAAAGGACTGAGCAGCAATGGGGCTTTTGCAAGCTGTTTATTTGATACCAAGTGTAATAAAATTCCAGTTTTAAAATTGTCCTGGTCTGGGAGTGTATAACCATCACATTTGCTGGTGTCCCACATTTACCTGTTTGAAGGCGGAGAGGTAGACTCCATATTGGCAAGACAGGGACAGGGGACACAAAAAAGGCAGACATGTAATACAGGAATACTGCAGCCACTCCTGGATATCAGTAACGCACTTGATAAGGCTGTCACTACCATCTATAACAAGATATGTAGAAGCAATACATACCCCAACTTCAAACTAACACAAAAACCTTAAACCATGACCTCATATGGTTTTATGCTTTCTAACTATAAAGGATAGTTAGTTTCCAAGGGAAGTTGTGGAACCCACATCACCGGAGGTTTTTAAGAACAGGTTAGATACCCACCTGTCAGAGATGATCTAGGTCAGGGGGCTGGACTAGATGACTTCCTGAGGTCCCTTCCAGACCTACATTTCTATGATTCTATGCTCAACAGAGCAGTACATCTGACTACCACATTCCCTTTCATTTGGGAAGTTATTCTGCCTTAACACTGCTAAGATCACTATTAACGTTTTGCATTAGAATGCAAGTTTGATGCAGCTGAGGTAGGCATTGCTTTCTGGGGACTGATGAAGACTGAATGTGTTATCAATAGCACTGTAGGCAATGTGAAGTTGGAAAGGCATGCACGAGTCTTTCCCCTTAAACTTTCTATTTCCATTCTTTAAGTTTTGGGTGGTTGGAGTGCGTCCTGCCACAACCTCAACTTCCACTAACTGTAGTTTTGGTTTGTTAACAACTTCTTAAACAACATCCTTCATGCTCCTAGTTACCCTGACTAAAGCAAACTTCATAGATTCATCTGATTTACTGTGAGATTTCTTGCAAGACTGTATGTCCACAGAAGCATATTTAACTGTAAAGTGCTACATTGAGATCTCTGTGGAGAAGTCCAAGTCCAATGTGTATCCAATATGTAATTATACTTTTCAATTATTGCATATAATGTTTTTCCATCTCAAAGGGTTGCAAAGTGCTTCAGAAGGGCCTGAACAGGAATTCCAAATCCTCCTGCATTTGGAATCAGATCCAAAGCTGAATATTTCCTAAATCCAAACTATGTAACTCATACCCCTTTCCACAAGCATTAATTAATCCATATCCACATGAGGAAAGCATGAGAGGAGTAAATTGAGGTAGAGGGGGGATTGACTTGCCTAAGGCAAGGATCAGAAATAAAATGATCCACCTAGGGAGGTGGTGGAATCCCCTTCCTTATAAGTTTTTAAGGTGAGGCTTGACAAAGCCCTGGCTGGGATGATTTAGTTGGGGATTGAATCATAGAATATCAGAGTTGGAAGGGACCTCTGGAGGTCATCTAGTCCAACCCCCTGCCCAAAGCAGGACCAATCCCCAACTAAATCATCCCAGCCAGGGCTTTGTCAAGCCTCACCTTAAAAACTTATAAGGAAAGGGATTCCACCACCTCCCTAGGTAACGCATTCCAGTGTTTCACCACCCTCCTAGTGAAAAAGTTTTTCCTAATATCCAACCTAAATCTCCCCCACTGCAACTTGAGACCATTACTCCTTGTCCTGTCATCTGCTATCACCGAGAATAGTCTAGATCCATCCTCTTTGGATCCACCTTTCAGGTAGTTAAAAGCAACTATCAAATCCCCCCTCATTCTTCTCTTCCGTAGACTAAACAATCCCAGTTCCCTCAGCCTCTCCTCATAAGTCATGTGTTCCAGACCCCTAATCATTTTTGTTGCCCTTCGCTGGACTCTCTCCAATTTTTCCACATCCTTCTTGTAGTGTGGGGCCCAAAACTGGACACAGTACTCCAGATGAGGCCTCACCAATGTCGAATAAAGGGGAACGATCACGTTCCTCGATCTGCTGGCAATGCCCCTACTTATACAGCCCAAAATGGTGTTAGCCTTCTTGGCAACAAGGGCACACTGTTGACTCATATCCAGCTTCTCGTTCACTGTAACCCCTAGGTCCTTCTCTGCAGAACTGCTGCCTAGCCAGTCGGTCCCTAGTCTGTAGCAGTGCATTGGATTCTTCCGTCCTTGGTCCTGCTTTGAGCAGGGGGTTGGACTAGATGACCTCCTGAGGTCCCTTCCAACCTGATATTCTATGATTCTATGATGGTGCTGGGTACATATCGTCAGGCCCCACCTTCCCTCCCTCCCTCCCTCCATGAAAGCAACGGCAGACAATTGTTTTGCGCCTTTTTTCCTGGGTTACCCGGGCAGACGCCATACCCCGGCAAGCATGGAGCCCGCTCAGCTTACCGTCACCGTATGTTTCCTGTGTGCTGGCAGACACAGTACTGCATTGCTACTCAGCAGCAGCTCATTGCCTTTTGGCAGCAGACGGTGCAGTATGACTGGTAGCCATCGTCGTCGTACTCCTGGGTGATCTTTTAGCTAGCCTCGGTGAGGTCAGTCGGGTCACCTGGGCAGACATGGGAGTGACTCAGCCAGGTCATTTCCCTTTTTAAGTTTCATCTCATGGAGATTCAGTCCTGCCGGCAGTCGTACTGCACCGTCTTCTGGTGAGCAGCCAGGATGGGACAATGGCTAGCAGTCGTACTGTACCGTCTGCTGCCAGCCTAAGATGTATAAAGATAGATGAAGTGGATCAAAACAAGAGATAGACCAGATTTATTTTGTATTCATTTTCTACCCACTCCCTCCCTCCCTCCGTGAAATCAACGGCCTGCTAAACCCAGGGTTTTGAGTTCTATCCTTGAGGGGGCCATTCTGTTTCTCCTTGATGCAAAGCCACCCCCTTTGTTGATTTTAATTCCCTGTAAGCCAAGTCGTTAGTCGCCCCTCCCTCTGTCAGAGCAATCATTTCGCGCCTTTTTTCAGTGCAGACACCATAGGACTGGGAACATGGAGCCTGCTCAGATCACCAAGGCAATTATGAGCACTATAAACACTGTGCGCATTATCCAGCGGGATATGTGGAACCATAATCTGCACAAAAGCAAAACCAGGCAAGGAAATGACTGCAGCGCGGTGATGAGAGTGATGAGGACATGGACATAGACTTCTCACAAAGTACGGGTCCCTGCAATGTGCACATCATGGTGTCAGTTGGGCAGGTTCATGGCGCGGAAGGCCAATTCTGGAAGGAAGGACAAGGCCACACAGCAGTTTAAAACTTTAAAACTTATTGAATGCCAGCCTTCTGTTGCTTGGGCAATCCTCTGGGGTGGAGTGGCTGGGTGCCCCCTCACCACGTTCTTGGCATCTGGGTGAGGAGGCTATGGAACTTGGGGAGGAGGGCGGTTGGTTACACAGGCGCTGTGGCGGCGGTCTGTTCTCCTGCTGCCTTTCCTGCAGCTCAACCATACGCTGCAGCATATGAGTTTGATCCTCCAGCAGCCTGAGCATTGACTCCTGCCTTCTGTCAGCAAGCTGACGCCACCTATCATCTTCACCCCGCCACCTCTCCTTGCGTTCATATTGTGCTTTCCTGCACTCTGAGATTGTCTGCCTCCACGTATTTTGCTGTGCTTTGTCAGTGTGGGAGGACAGCATGAGGTCAGAGAACATTTCGTCGCAAGTGCGTTTTATTTCGCCTTCTAATCTTTGCTAGCCTCTGGGAAGGAGAAACATATGCAGCTGGTGGAGGGGAAAAAAAAGGGAGAGTGGTAGTTTAAAAGACACATTTTATAGAATAATGGGTACACTCTTTCACAATGCTGTTAAGATTACATAGCACATGTGCTTTCATTACAAGGTCGCATTTTGCCTCTTATTGAGGGTATGCCAGTTTGGTGTGAGAGATCACTCATGCAGGGCCAGACAACAGAATTCAGCTTGCAGGCACCCATGGTAAGCCACAGTCTTTTGGCTTCTTTAACCTTCATAACATGTGGGAATGGTTTCAAACAGCAGTGCCCTCATTTCCCATACGAAGTAGCCGTTGGGTTGGCCATTTAAAATGGGTTGGCAATTTAAAAGGAGGGCTGCGGTTTCCGGGTTAATGTGCAGCAGAAACCCAACAATTCTCTGGGATGATGACTCACCCCACCCCCCCACCGCGTGGCTAACAGCGGGGAAGATTTCTGTTCAGCCACAGGCAAACAGCCCAGCAGGAACGGGCACCTCTGAATGTCCCCTTAAGAAAAGCACCCTATTTCAACCAGGTGACCAGGAATGATATCACTTTCCTGAGGATAACACAGAGAGATAAAGAACAGATGTTGTTTGAATGCCAGCAACACTGGGACCACACGCTGCAATGCTTTGTTCTGCAATGATTCCCGACTACGTGCTACTGGCCTGACGTGGTAAAGTGTCCTACCATGGAGGATGGAATAAGGCTGCCCTCCCCAGAAACCTTTTGCAAAGGCTTTGGGAGTACATCCCAGAGATCTTTATGGAGATGTCCCTGGAGGATTTCCGCTCCATCCCTAGACACGTTAACAGACTTTTCCAGTAGCCGTACTGGCCGAGAATGCCAGGGCAAATTAATCATTAAACCTGCTTACTTTTAAACCATGTATAATATTTACAAAGGTACACTCACCAGAGGTCCCTTCTCCACCTTCAGTGTCCGGGAGCCTGCCTTGGATAGGTTCAGGGGGTACTGGCTCCAGGTCCAGATAGTAAACAGATCCTGGGTGTTGGGGAAACCAGTTTCTCTGCTTCCTTGCTGTGAGCTATCATCTTCCTCGCCCCCAAAACCTGCTTCCGTGATGCCTCGCACTCCTTGGACGTAGTCAAAGCACAGGGTTGGGATAGTGGTAGCTACACCCCCTAGAATGGCATGCAGCTCATCATAGAAGTGGCATGTCTGGGGCTCTGACCCGGAGCAGCCATTTGCCTCTCTGTTTTTTTGGTAGGCTTGCCTGAGCGCCTTAATTTTCACATGGCACTGCTGCAGGTCCCTGTTATAGCCTCTGTCCTTCATGCCACTGGAGATTTTTTCAAATGTTTTGGCACTTCATTTTTTCAGAGTTCTGCCAGCACGGATTCGTCTCCCCATACAGCGATCAGACCCTGTACCTCCCGTTCAGTCCATGCTGGAGCTCTTCGGCGATTCTGGGACTGCATGGTTTCCTGTGCTGATGGGCTCTGCATGCTGACCCGTGCAGGTGAGCTCGCCACGCTGGCCAAACAGGAAATGAGATTCAAAAGTTTGCAGGCCTTTTTCTGTCTACCTGGCCAGTGCATCTGAGTTGAGAGCGCTGTCCAGAGCAGTCACAACTGAGCACTCTGGGATAGTTCCCAGAGGCCAATACTGTCAAATTGCGTCCACACTACCCCAAATTTGACCCAGAAAGGCCGATTTCAGCACTAATCCCCTCGTCAGGGATGGAGTAAAGAAATCAATTTTAAGAGCCCTTTAAGTCAGAAAAAAGGGCTTCGTCGTGTGGACAGGTGCAGGGTTAAATCAATTTAACGCTGCTAAATTCGACCTAAACTCGTAGCGTAGACCAGGCCTAACATTAAAGTGGCTTACTGAAAGCCCAACCACAAATCAGGGGTAGAGCCAGGAACAGAGCCCAGACCTCTTGTGTCTTTCAGATATGCTGGGAGGTTTGTTATCTTTCCGGCTCTGATCTAGTGCTCTTAATCCTGCACGCAATGGATCATTGACATCATAGCAGTGATCTGTAACCTAACACTGAGAAAAGCTGCCAGTTAATGTGCAGAATTGCTCTGGGATAGAAAGAGATTCATATCTTGATTATCCATTCTATGTGGGGTTCTGCAGTCACCAGGCCCTTACAAGCGTCAACTCATCCTGCCTTTGCCAGGACAGATTATCCAGTTCCTGGATCCCTCGCTGTCAGAATTAACTTCTGATAAATTTTTACTTATTCCCTTTTCATAGTTTCACTTACGCAGACCTTTCCCTGGCATCTCAGTACCCTCTTCGACTCTGCCTGGATCCTCTCTCCAGCAGGTTTGTAAATCTCATTTGTTCCATATCAGCAAGGCATACATTAAGAAACACTCTGTGTGAATGTAAAAATCTTTTGCTGCCACTGGCATGAAAAACCACCACCACCACCGTGGTGAGTGGGATCTCTACCACTTCTATAATAAATGCTGCACCAAGAAACAGTCAGTGGTTTACCTGCCCCAATCAGAGCTCTACTGTTTAATTTATTTCCCCCTGATTTACATGTAACACTATTCTTCCAGCAGAGCAGGGTAGTCATCAACACCACTCCTTAACTGGGTGGAGGAGCCACTGCTGAACAAGGCAAGTCAGTGCCTATTCTTTTCCCCCTCAGCACACAGTGTCTCCATAGCCTTAACCACACAACCATTAAAGCAACCCCCAACCAGGGAATGAATAGATAGCTCAGGGCACTGGTAATGGGATAATGAGCATTTTGCCTCTGGCTCATTGGTTTTAATCCAGGCTGGCGGATTGTAACTGAAAGTCTTTGTAAGAGGCAGCTCTTTGGTGGCCTATGTACATTACACAAGCCAGTGCTTTCACTCCAGTTCTTAGCATGCAGGTGTCAACCTCACAAGACTCAAGCGGCACCTGCTTGTCACTCAGCAGAAAGGCAAGAGACTGAATCAGTGAGGCTGAAAAGTGTTCTCACCCCTACAGGAGTTAATCTCTAGAACAAGAGAACACTGGTGGATAGTATGGGCAAGTATGTATCACTGCTGTCCATGTTGAACCTACTCTGTGGATAAACAGAAGATTCAGCTGCCCAAGCCCATCAATTCAACACCTTTTATAGCACTAAATCAAGTTTAAGAAGGAGAGCAAGAATTTGTTTTTACAAAGAAATCATTAATAATAGCATGGAATCAACAAGTGAAGAAGCATAAGGAAAGCATAGTCCAACTGGCTAGGAAAACAAGAAGTCATTTGATGGTCCCTTCTACAATAATGTTTGTCTGTGTCTGTCTTTTCTCCCATATTCCCCCCACCTCTCTCTCACACACACACACACACACACCCCTTCTGATGGAATCAGACACACAAAAAAAGTGTTTGTAGGTGGTGCTGTTTGTTATGCCGTATGTGTGTGGTCTCTCTGGAAAACAGCATGTACTTACATGATCACAGATCCTCACATTAAATCAAATCCTAAATCTATTATTTGTATTATGGTAGTACCTAGAGATCCTAACTGAGATCAATGCTCAACACTGTGCTAGGCCATAAAGAATTTACACTCTAATAGACAGGACAATCAAGGATAGGAGAAAAAGTATTATCCACATTTTACATATGGGGAACTGAGGCACAGAGATTAAGCGATTTGCCTAAAGCAACTTTAAGTTACCATCCAAGTCTATGGCAAGAATTGTTGATGGTCTCCCCAAGCCCCAGCCTAATATCTTAACCACAAGGCTATTCCTCCTTTATTATGTCACTTTCTTCCAACAATACTTCACACTACTCACTGGAGCTGAAGTATAATGTAGCTTACACGATTACATCAGTATGGTAAATACTGTGCTCTCTCTCTCTGCTAGTGATATCTCCATTACGTACTATGCCTTCTTAGCATTAATTCTTAACAGCTCTCATAAATGCTTAAAAAACCCTAAAGAAAAAAGGGGTTGTTTGACATGTTGTAGATTAGAGAATTTTCAGTTAAGATTCAGAATCTCCTCCTGTTTGGGGATATGAATAAAGGGTAACCCTGAAGGCCAAAACAAGATTATGCTTGTTAATATCAGATAAACTTTCATTTTCAAGTATGAACATGGAGATTAGAATGCACATTACAACATACATTCAGCTAGATATCAAAACAAATGAGCTAGCTGGATACAAGCCCAAGAGATTTTTGGTTAATTTAGTCTCCTTTCAAATTCACTGTCTCTCTCCCCTGACCATGTACCCAGGAAGTTGTTTTGTCCTGCACCATAGTAAACATTGTTCTCTGATTAAGGGTAGGGAGGGCTGGGACATGAAAGCCAGCTCTACCTAACTGGAAATCTAGTGCTATCTTTCTGTATTTGTTTTCACAGACTTGAGGTGAAGTCATTTCCTTCTGGCCCTAAACCTTGCTTTTTCTTTTAATAATTAACTGAATAGAGTAGTAACTGTCTCAGCTAAATGCTGTAGAATGAGTTGCTATTATAAAGCCCTTACTTTAAGCTGTGAGAGCCAAGAAAGGTTCCTTAAAACTCAAGTATTCACAGATTAAAAAAAAAAAAAAAAAAACCATACAGGTAAAGGCAGTCCATTTTCCAAAACCAGCCTTAATCAGTCTAGCTGCTCAATCAATCTTTCAGTGAGGGAACAGGTATAATGTTGATAGAAGAACTCTTCTTAGGTATGTCTCAGAGGAAAGTAATCTGCTTATGTACAAAACAGCATTAAGGTGCCCTGAAGATGTTATCATTTAGATGGAAAATTGCTAGCATGCTTTCTAAATGTGGCCTTTGGTGCACAGAGAAATCTAGAAGCCTTTCAAAATAAAATGAAAACAGCAAAGAGATTCTGAAGTGTGTCCTCCCATTAACCTTTTTTTACTAGCAAAAAGTAATCACACAACAGAGCAACTTAGTTTTGGAGATCTACTAAAATAATAGTGCCCATCAAAGGTTATTTAATGATTAACAGCATGTTCAGCCCTTATTCTGTGTTTCTACAGCCTTAGCCCAACAACAACGTCACAGTCTACGGTTGGGGCTCCTAGGTGCTATAGCAGGGGTTCTCAAACTGGGGGTCAGGACCCCTCAGGGGGTCACAAGGTTATTACGTGGGGGGTTGCAAGTGTCAGCCTCCACCCCAAACCCCGCTTTGCCTCCAGGATTTATAATGGTGTTAAATATGTTAAAAGGAGTTTTTCATTTATGAGGGGGGGGTGGGGGGGGGTCACACACAGAAGCTTGCTATGTGAAAGGGGTCACCAGTACAAAAGTTTGAGAACCCCTGTGCTATGGTAATACAAGTTAATATCTGGAAAAGACAGACATAGCTCCACCCCAGGGAGTTTATGATTCCAAGATGATACAGGCAAAAGTAATCTCCAAAAACACAGAAGAAAGCCTAGCTAGCAGGCCCACAAAATTCATCTGCCAGTCAGGTATGTCAAATCTCATGGACTGGGTGCCAAATGAGATAGCTTCAGTGTCTAGTACATGGACACAACAACAGAGTATTCATCTCCCAGTTTTAGTTGCATCCTCCCATATTACTGACCTCCTAGCCCTCCTCTGCACCCCACCTCCCCCAGGCCATGCCACAATAGTGAATGTGTAGGTGCAACAACAATTTGATTGATAGATAGATAGATCGATCTGCTTTGGTTTTGGATTTGAAATTTTTCATTTCAGCAAGGGTTCATTTGCCTTATCAACAAAAATGTAAGAGCCATGTTTTCCTCTCAGTTACACTTCTGAAGTCCACTGAAGCAAAAATAGCACAAGCGTAACTGTGTAATTTGACCCAGCGTCTAGACCTTACAGATAGTTTAATCAATTAAATAAAATACTGCTGAAGTTTGAACTGGTGTTGGTGTTCTCTGCCTTCCCTACTATTAGGGAAAGGAAACGTACGGGAGAGGGGGAGCGGAAATTAGGCATGTCTTACTTACACCTAAAGTTATATGCCTCAGGCTACCTACTCGCATAGTTGCCTTATGTTATTGGACACACCTAAAGGATTTTGTAATACAGTGTACATCCATAGTACATGAAAATGCTGTGCTCACTCATCAAGTGCCCTTAAGTACAAGTAGAGCAGGGATATTGAAAATAAACTGTAATATTTAATATGCTTTATAGAATTTGACTGCCTTCAGATAAGTTACAAAAGCCCTCTCAATATACTGTATTCCCATTAGTTCAGATTACAGCCCCCAGGCATTAGCAAGATCCTAAATGGCCCAGTCATGCAAAGAGCCCAGCACTTCCTGAAGAGAGCTAAGTGTCAGCTCCATTGGGAGCTGTGGAAGTTCAGAACCTCTGAGGACTGAGCCCAGGTAGCACAAAATAAAACTGCAGTGTTCTCATTTCACAAAAGTGTTGGGCAAAAGAAAGGGTCTGAACTTGCACCTACCATTCTTTAGCACAAGAGGCAGCAACAAGCTACACAAGCTCGTCAGTCAGATCAGGGAAGCAGATGCACTAAAGTAGGTTGACCATACCCCGCTCACCGATGAGATTCTGGAAGACTTCCATAATTCCAGCAGCCATTCAGGAGCCCAGGGTGGAGCACCACAGTCATGACCAATCTAACTGCCTCCTCCACGCGCGTGTGCACACACACGCACAGAGAGCAGTGTGCAAGAGGTGGCCTGAGTTTGGCTCAGACTCTCAGATAACATGGAAGTTTAAATATTGTTATTCACATTCCACAGTGCAAGTCTGATTAAAGGTCTGCAAGGCTCCAGTCAGCTGTGGAACACAGGGGAGAGCTCAGGCAGCACTGTTGATGGGGCAGCACAGCAGAGAAGAGGAAGAGAAAACACAACTCCAGCACCTAAGGAAAGGCAGCCCTTGTCTTACACTTCACTTTGAAAATAGCAGAGTGGAGTGCAAGATATTTATTTTTTCTCCCATTTTATACTATAATCTGGGTTTTCCTCCAATAGCTCCATGCATCCACCTCAACTGCCACCTCCTCACCCATGCAGCAGATTTGCTGTACTCAGACTAACAAAAGGAAATTTTAAGAGTCACAGACCTGTTTTCTTCTGGGAAGGAAGGGGGATTTCCCCCTTTCATCCCATCTCTTGAACACCGGTCCCCTTCCCACCTCTGCCTGTTGCAATGGCAACCAACCACTAGCATTGCAGTCAGACCCAATCGAGGTGACACAAAGTACTTCAACAATGATTTTACACATTCAGCTCTAAGGAGGCCTCCCACAGTAGCAAACTTCTCACACACACACACAGTTTCAGAATCTGGCCCATTCACCTCTCTGGATCTCCCTCATCCATGTAAGTCTGGAGTATTTGAATGGAAGTAAATGAAATACACCAACATGCCAGACCTCAACTTGAAGTAACTGAAACAGTTCAGCCAGAGACTACAAACAAATTCCCCAATTCCTGGGGATTAACACATACAGACAAAACCCAGTGTATCCAAAAGACAGAACTTTGAAAGCTTATTTAGTCATATTCAGACATTTCAGCCAGATAGGATGTATTCAATAAAGCTACCAATTCTTTATCAAGAAGTCTTAACGTATTAATACCAATACACAATTAATACACAAAATTGTGTTACTTAAATTACAGTCTGTGTATTTAGCCACTTTGAAACTAGCCATTTGAAGCCTACTCTTTGGCTAGTATAGAGCAAGATTAGAGGACATAAAATGAAATAGTTATTGTTCCCTGCCACAGGGACTGATCCTATCCCATTAAAGTCAATGGGCTATTCATTTTGCTCCCACTGAAATAAACCCCAAGTTAGCAGGTTCTTCTCTGGACAAAAGGGCTACAAGTCTTTCCAGAGCGTTCCAGACATTTCCTTGTAAACACGATCTGCTTTCTGAAAGCGTGTGATATGAGGGCCTACACTGGTTTCCAGTCATATCACCACACTTTGCTTTTTACAATGCAAGAGCACATCGCTGCCAAGTGGGGTAATTTTTGGCAGTGAAGTCTCAAAGAAAACAAGAAGGGTTTTCCTTGCACTCTTTATTTTGTTGAAAAGGAATAATTTTTTCAGAATTTGTCCTGACCACAAACATACTATTGGACTACTCTGTATAAGTGCTTCCTTTTATGCTTCTCTGCACCTAGAGATAGCCATACTGGTGAATTTTCATTACCAGTTTAGTTTCATATTTTGGTTAGCTAGTTGCTTCTAGATCAATCTTAGCTTTCTGCAAATCTAGTAAATAGTCAAGGCTATAAACTGTTCATATACAGTTTGCTCTGACTATTTTTTTTTTGTGGTCATTTATGTGTGGGCAGACACTTACATGACATTGTTCTGCCTCCTAACTGGGAGACAGATTTTTTTTTAAAAATCCAAATACAGTGAACAGATTAATGTTCTTCATACAAGATTTCAGGTGAATCACTGTGAGGGTCTAGAAGTCATGAGGCATTTGGAAAAAATTAGCGAGTCCCAACTAGCCAGCAGTTGTATGACGATCTGCAAATACAACCCTAAAAAAAAAAAAAAAAACCCAAGGAGTCCGGTGGCACCTTAAAGACTAAGAAATTTATTTGGGCATAAGCTTTTGTGGGTAAAAAACCCACTTCTTCAGATGCATGGAGTGAAAATTACAGATACAAGCATTACTATACTGACACATGAAGAGAAGGGATTTACCTCACAAATGGAGTGCGTTGACAAGTCATTAACTTTGAGAATGTGCTTTACTCACATCCCCCATTTATGAATAGCCTTGAAGGAAGAGACTGCTACAAAGTTTAGTTAAACTATGGACTTGTAGCAAGTGCTGTCAGTAAAGGTAGGACTGACTTTGTATTACAAGCCACGTTTTAGACACAAGTCCAAACTTTCTCAAAGAATCCTTTCAGCTTCAGATCCCTTGTAGTCCTTGTCTCACTAGATATGGGGGGCAGGAGTGGAGTCTGAGGTTAACTGGACATAACTTTTGGTAGACGAGAGCCCGAGAGTTCCATGTCTGTACAACATGTGTGGAAATGGATGATTTGTCATCCTATCTGCCTGAACTTCCCCTTGTGGATGTTCACCAGCCTGGTGTAACAGATCCAAACCTTGGCTCCCTCATACCCTTAGGGTTAGTATGATCCTTGGACTCCTCACGAAGATTGGGAGTCTGCAGTCTACCTGCTTAGGCCTTGAAACCAGTGCTGTTCTCCCCAGCCTCCTAGGAACTCATACATGCACCTCAGAACTCCACTCGATCTGTGGAGTCTCTGGATCACTGTTGCTGAGATGTATTGAAAAAACTATAAACATTATAAGTTGTCACTTTAAATTTTAGGGGTTTTCCTGCTCCTATCTGCAGGGCAGGAGGCTCTGTAGGGAAACATGTGATCTGGGCCTAGCAGCAGTCAGGCTGCAGACAGCCTAGAGTAAAATAGGGTGAGTTGTGCCTCTCTGTTTCAGGGAGCAGCCTGCTTGGTCTGTTGTTGGTTTTTGTTGTTCTTGTGCGTTAGCATTCTGATTTTTAAGAAATAAAGTAGTGTTACACTGCAATCTTCCAGCAAGAGCGTTTTATGTTTTTAACTTCTCGGTGTTAATGCCACAAACATCAGAGTTTCGCCCTCTTCAGAGACTACATAGTTAAAGCAGGGGATACATAGACTTTTCAAAGGAGTTTCTAAATCAGACACATTTCACTCATTGTGAAAGCACCAGGGCTATATAAATCTACAGAAAAACAAACTTAGATGCAAACTTCCTCCCTCTCCCATGTCCTCAGCATTCCCATAGCCCTTTCATGGTCCCAGGACCCTCCTCACCAGTCTTGTCTTCTTGTTCTGGTCTTATCCCAAAGTGGCTGGTGAGGGAGCCTCCCTTTTATATAGTTTCAGCTACCTCTAGCAAGTAACCCTCCCACCCCCTGCAGCTTCAAGTTTCTTATCAGGTGAGTTGTTGCTTGGTTGCAGCCCACCTACAGTCTAGAGTAGGAATGCTGGTTACCAGAGCTGCAGCCAGTTCACTGTTCTGGGGTGCTTCCATTTGAGTGGAAGACATCCAGGCTGGCAACTCTTGATTACATTCCATTGTTAGCCTTCTACTGGGAGCCAGGATTTCTCCTGACACTTCCTGGACAATTCAGCTCAAGATAGAGGCTGCAGAGCCAAAGTAAAGGCTCAGTACAGTCTTACAATCAAAATGGCATTCATGAAATAGAATGGAGTTTTCAAATTAATAGAGACAGATATGGTTTCTGTAAAGGGAGATCATGTCTTACTAATCTATGGAGTTCTTTGAGGGGGTCAACAAACATGTGGACAAGGGGGCTCCAGTGGACATAGTGTACTTAGATTTCCAGAAAGCCTTTGACAAGGTCCCTCACCAAAGGCTCTTACGTAAATTAAGTTGTCATGGGATAAGAGGGAACATCCTTTCATGGATTGAGAACTGGTTAAAAGACAGGGAACAAAGGGTAGCAATAAATGGAGAGGGGTCACTAATGGTGTTCCCCAAGGGTCAGTCCTAGGACCAATCCTATTCAACTTATTCATAAATGATCTGGAGAAAGGGGTAAACAGTGAGGTGGCAAAGTTTGCAGATGATACTAAACTGCTCAAGATAGTTAAGACCAAAGCAGACTGTGAAAAACTTCAAAAAGATCTCACAAAACTAAGTGATTGGGCAACAAAATGGCAAATGAAATTTAACGTGGATAAATGTAAAGTAATGCACATTGGAAAAAATAACCCCAACTATACATACAACATGATGGGGGCTAATTTAGCTAAGACTAATCAGGAGGAAGATCTTGGCATCATCGTGGATAGCTCTCTGAAGATGTCGACGCAGTGTGCAGCAGCAGTCAAAAAAGCAAAGGGGATGTTCGGAATCATTAAAAAGGGATAGAGAATAAGACGGAGAATATCTTATTGCCCTTATAGAAATCCATGGTACGCCCACATCTTGAATACTGCGTAGAGATGTGGTCTCCTCATCTCAAAAAAAGATACATGGGCATTAGAAAAGGTTCAGAAAAGGGCAACTAAAATGATTAGGGGTTTGGAACGGGTCCCATATGAGGAGAGATTAAAGAGGCTAGGACTTTTCAGCTTGGAAAAGAAGAGACTAAGGGGGAATATGATAGAGCTATATAAAATCATGAGTGGTGTGGAGAAAGTGAATAAGGAAAAGATATTTACTTGTTCCCATAATATAAGAACTTAGGGGCCACCAAATGAAATTATTGGGTAGCAGGTTTAAAATAAATTAAAGGAAGTTCTTCTTCACTCAGCGCACAGTCAACCTGTGGAACTCCTTGCCTGAGGAGGTTGTGAAGGCTAGGACTATAACAGAGTTTAAAAGAGAATTGGATAAATTCATGGAGGATAAGTCCATTAATAGCTATTAGCCAGGATGGGTAAGAAATGGTGTCCCTAGCCTCTGTTTGTCAGATGGATGGCAGGAGAGAGATCACTAGATCATTACCTGTTAGTTCACTCCCTCTGGCGCACCTGGCATTGGCCACTGTCAGTAGACAGGATACTGGACTGGATGGACTTTTGGTCTGACCCAGTATGGCCATTCTTATGTTCTTACATATACCAATCTGTCACACCCATTAGCTTCCTACTGTCATGACCAGACAATTCCTGTGCTGCTGTCATACTCTAACAAGGACCATGCTATAACATCACAGCACTGAAGCCTTCTCCTTGGTGCTCCATTAAGTCCTTTGCATTCAGCCTTTGATTTTCAATATTTGACAAACTGTCATAGAGTTTATTTACATTATCCTCTTAGACCCTTTGATACTCAAAGGGAGGCAAACAGAAAGCGTTTGGAAATTTAGAAACTGTGATGTTGACTTGTGAGAATTATACTTGCAGTGTTTCTCAGAACGGTATGTTCTTTCTATCCAAGATATTTATAATACCTACCAAATTGGTAGCTAGACAGCCTAGTGCACATATCTTGTAGCACAGGGGGAAGGACGGTACTGTAGTTAAGGTAAGAGACCTGGACTATTTCCCACTCTATCTATGGTACTTGTATAACCCTATTACCATAGTATCTGGCCTCTTCAAAGTCTTTCTCTCTCAGCACACCTGAAATAAGAGGCAAATCATGGACTGAATGGCGGAGGGAAGGGGGCAGGTATCAAGACTCAGGCTAGTCACTGGATCACCCTTCCTGTCTGCCACAACTTGAGCAAGTCATTTAGCCTGTACCTTTTCTCATGTTATTTACTCATCTTACAAGACTTTTGGGAAACTTAATTCATTAATGTCTGTAAAGCTGTTTCAGTTCCTGTGAAAAAGGTGCTATAGGGGAAAAAAAAATCTTTTCTAAAGAGAATTATCTTGCTTGATCCTAGACTGCAGAGCACCATAGGATATTTCAGAGGGACTGTGCTACATGAAATAAGAGTGATCAAGCAGACAATTATGACAGGCTTGAGAAATGTGCTTGGCAGACACTCTAGCAGAGTTCTTAATTATGGACTTAAATCCTGCAGTTTGTTACTAGTCTGTTAGGCTGCCCAGAAAACAGAGGTTAAGGCCACTTCCTCACATTCATTTTTAGGATATTCCACACCTTACTGAGTTGTACTATAAGAGATGAGTCCCTTCAAAACTGCTTTGTGATCCAATTTTATTTTAGCATGCTGGTTAGAGCATTTCGCAATATCAGTATAAATGACAGCAATGTGTCACAGTGACAAGACTGACTGAATATGAAGTGCTAAAAAAAGAAACAAAGAAGCTACATTTTAGTTATATTTCAAGCATCAGGAAAAAGTAGTCTTCTTCTTTTGCACATGTGACCATTGATTTTTTCCTAAAATATCCAATGCAAGTCAGGGAAAGTTTTGCTCACATTTCTTTATGGCTTTTTTTTTCCCCCATGGAGGGGTGGGGGCAGCAGGGGAAAGAAGGGGAGAGGGTAAAAGGCACCTTGGAGTAAGAGCTCAATCTGTTTATCTTATCATAAAGAGAGGTAACTTGATTATGGTGTACAAGGACCTTCACAGGGAGAAAATATTAGGTACTAAAGGGCTCTTTAATCTAACACTAAGAAAAGTGAGACAAGAACAAATGGCTGAAAGCAGAAGCCAGACACATTCAAATTGGAAATAAGGTGCATTTTTTCTTCTTATTTTTTTTTTTAACTATTTAAACAGTGAGGGAGATTAACCTTTGGAACAAACTACCAGGCAGAGCTGGATGGAAAACTGCTTTCCCATGCCTAAGAGAAGTTTTTGCAATTTCAGAGAGTTTCTCATTAGTTTTGTACGACACAGAATATCTTTTAAAAAAAAATTGTGAAAAAGGACAGAAAGAGACCAACCCCAAAACAGCCAATACCCTAGCGGTAAGGGTATTGACCTGGGATTAGAAGACATATGTGTGAGCCCCTATTCCATATCAGGTAGGACAGGGATGCTCACATCCACAGTTAGTGCTCTAACCACCACCCTACTGGTGGCTCTGGCATGAGAGGGTGTCACTCACACACACATCCACAAACAGCCCAGTGGAAATGGATTGTGGGCCTGATACACCTTTCCCAGTTACAGTTCTGCCAGAACTGACCCTTTCCCACAAAAAGTTTTGATTCCTACAAATTGGCATTTTCCAACAAAAAGTGTTTTGTCAGAAGGTTTGCACCAGTTCTACTGACAAGGGAAATGGTTGATTCTCCACCTCTTGGCATCTGGATCACTTTTGAAAAGGATGCTTTAGGCAAACAAATACTGGGCTCAGTACAGGGGTAACTGTGTTAAACACAATGGCCTGTATTATACAGGAAGTCAAATCGGATATAATGGTCCCTTCTAACCTTGAACTCTGTGAATCCATGGGAAAAAGGTCAGATTGAAGGCAAAGTCCTTGCCCCTGCTCAAGTAAATGAGCTGCATGCAGGAGACTTCTGCTGGGATTGAAGAGGTGGAATCCTTTCCTCCTCCCCAAACCAGTGCAGCAAGTAGAACTACATGACAACAGTTACTGAACTGAATTGGCTGCAGTAGCTCCTAGGACAAAGGCCCTCTGCAGGTCACAAGCGGGTTGGCCAATGGAGCTTTAAAGGACGTCAAGATTTGACTCCCCAGTTACAGCTTTGCTTTACAAGTAAAGATATTAAAGACACTGTCTGGAGTACATCTCCAGTAAGCACAAGCTTTGGTATTAGAGGCAAGCCAGAGCTTGCTAATGATGGAGCCTAAAGGACAAGAATAAGCTTGAATGAACTTGCACAACTGTCAGCCCGACCACACTGTCAAACCCCAGAAGTAAATGCAGATAGTGCTCTTGTGCCTCAGTGCTTTAGCCAGTGGTCATTCTTGGCTGGAATGTACTTTTCTGCAATATGCCAGGACTCCGTCCAAAATAAATGAGAGAAGGGTCCCTATAAGCACTTCCAGTTACCCTAATCCCACACTTTCAAAGCTCTACACGGTGCAAGAAATGAGGACACTGAATTCTTCATTTAACAAGAGAATCTCTACAGCCTATGGAGTTGCACTGCTGCTGGACGTTGATTGGATGTTACTATTTGTCAATCCACTGTCACTCATCTTTGGAAGGAGTGAGGCGCTCCCGTTTATGGTTGGTTAGCAGCTGAAGCCATTGTAACTATTGATGTATATCTTGAAGCTGAGTAAAGAATTTGTATCGTTGGGGAAAGTCTGAAAGTTTTCCCTCTTCTGCTAATTGCCAACTGCTGTTACATCAGATCACAGGGTGATGTTGTGGTCTTCTAGAGCTGTGATTGCCTGAGTTGACACCCTCTAGTCCTGCACTAATCTGATATTGGGGGCAGATGGTGCCACAGATTAGCCAATGCATTTTAGATCAGTCCTAAAACTGTGCTGAAATGTGCCTAACTCCCTGTGGTCCAAGGGACTGTTCTGGCAACCAGGAACTTCAGAGGTAAGATGTTCCAGGCATGACCACAAGGCCAGGGGCTGGGAGGGATAGCATGGTTATTAAACTGGCACTGTGCCACCCAGTGACTCCTGCTGCACTAGGAGGATTCCCCAGAGGCTGGTTAAGACAACACTATTTCTCCTTTGACCACCAGAATAGCACAAAGGTGCCATGGGTGGGCTGTGGATCTGGCTCCATATATCAGTGTGCCAAGTATAGTTGTCTTACAGTCACTTGAGACCAGAAGACAAGCTACCATTGAAGACAATATATTCAACTCTCCCACTGGGATAGCTGACAAGTCATTGAGAATGCTATGCATTAGATTGGGAAAGAAAAATTTGCTAAGAGTATAATGCCTTAGCGATAGCACTATCCAACTAAGACAAGTCTTCCATAAGAAATACTTGAGTCAAAAGACAGACATTGAGATGGTGGCCAGGTATAAGATACCAGTATTTTTGGGAAAGCTTCTTCTTCCAAACTAGCCACTTCGTCCCCCCTTGACTCTTGTGCAGAAGTAAACCAAGAAGCAGCACTTTTGAGAGTTATAGTAAGGTCCCCAGTTTTACTCCACAAGAAGATAATCTGCCACCAGTGCTTTTATCCACCCTATCTGAAGCCCTGGGTTGTACCTTCCTTCCTGCAAATTAGAGACCTCTTATTTCAAACTGTACTCATGAAACAAAAGGTTTTTTGATGGGGTGGGGGCGAGAGAAGCAATACACATTTTGTTGTGCAGATTGTTGTATTCTTGCAACATCAGCTTCCCCTTTGAGTCTTCTATGCTGCAACCACATGTGGGAGGTTTAGCACAATGGCCTCATTCTAATCATATAGATTTGGCTTTGTGTTTGGGAGGGAGGGGGGAATATGAAGGAATGCCAGCATACCAGAGATTTACAAAAAAGAAGAAGAGAAGTTGAAGCCAGAAATTGGTGACCTAATAGGCAGAAGTCTGAAGGCCAGCTAAGCCCCCAGAATCTATAGAAGATCTCTAGATACATTTGACTTCCACTTTGGCATTACCATTTTCCCTTAACTCTTCCTTCTCCTTCCTCAATTGTACTTTCTCTTTCCTTCTCAGTAGTAGGTCCCCTAACCCTATGGCATCCTCCCTTCTTTTTCCTGTAGTTATATAGTCCTAATTCCCACCATTATTGCTACCCACCGACTGTTATGTTCCTGCCACAGAGTGGCCTACTTGCAGTGACTTACAGAAGGAAATCTTGAGAAAGCACAGTGGAGACAATGGGCATGTCACTCTAAGAGCACGTCAGTGACTATCAGAACTCAACAACCCCTGAACGCCAGTTGTCACATTTGATATACTGGCAACGCAGAAGAGCTAGCAGAGACACCCATCCTTTGTTAACTATAAAACAAAAGCAAAAAGAGAAGAGGGCGTCCTTTATGGTTACATAAAAGCCATTTTAAGCTTTCCCTCCCATGTTGTCCCCCTGCCCATCTCTAGCACATGCATACACAGCTTTATCTGTTTTTAGGCTACACAGGAAATCAGGCTCACTTGCTTTTTTGCCCACAGACTTTGCTCTGCACAAGTTCTGCACCCACCACACAGCTTAAAGATAATAATGGTCAGTAATAATTAGAATGTGTGTGTTTCACTGAGAACTGAGGCAGTTTAATCATCATTTTGATTGTTCTCAGGGTGGCACTCTGAAATTTGAATGACCTCAGCTGTATGTTTCCATAATACTGTGGGTCTTTTTGTGAAGTGCAACCTTAACTGTGACTTTCCAGACCAACATTTGAAAGTATTTTGGAGGAGACTATGTCCTCTAAGGTTATGTCTACACTGCATTAAAACACCTACAGCTGGCTCAGGCTGAGGGGCTAAAAATTGCAATGTAGATATTCCACCTCTGGCTAGAGGTTGGGTCCCTCTCCGTTCACAAGGTCCCAGAGCTCCAGCCCAGACATCTACACTGCAATTTCATATCCCTGCAAGTTTGAGTCAACTGTGGGTATTTCATTCCCGTGTAGACCTACTTTAAAGGTTTCATAGCTGAAGTAACACATTTATTCAGTGCTAACTTAGAATTAAGGCAGTGTTGCCTGGAAATATGGACACATGCAATGAGCAGTTAGGCATCCCAGTAGAAACTCATTAGATTAGAAGAGAAAAACAAAAAACAAAACCCAAATAATGTGTATTAAAAATAATAGGGAGACCTTTTACAGATTGACGTTTGTCAAAAGAGCAGAGTAACTTTGCGTCCCCTCCCTCAAGTTATAATAATAAAGTGGACTGTTGTTTATGGGTCTGTGTCTGAGGTATGTGGGTGTTAAGCTGTGTAAAGAGTGGTTTCAGAGTAGCAGCTGTGTTAGTCTGTATTCGCAAAAAGAAAAGGAGTACTTGTGGCACCTTAGAGACTAACCAATTTATTTGAGCATAAGCTTTCATGAGCTACAGCTCACTTCATCAGATGTGTAAAGAGCGTATCAGGATCACCTCTGAGGTACGAAAGGTAGTTAACTAACAGGAAAGGAGTACTTGTGGCACCTTAGAGACTAACCAATTTATTTGAGCATGAGCTTTCGTGAGCTACAGCTCACTTCATCGGATGCATACCGTGGAAACTACAGCAGACTTTATATACACACAGAGAATATGAAACAATACCTCCTCCCACCCCACTGTCCTGCTGGTAATAGCTTATCTAAAGTGATCATCAAGTTGGGCCATTAACTAACAGGCTTTCTGTCTTAAGGAATTTGGTGGATGTAACCCACAAGGCTCAAAGCAAGCTTAGAGAATCTTTGCTTCCTGGGACGATTGGTGCTTAGTTGACATTGGCACTATCTAAATAGTCAATATTTGTGAAGGTCACCTCTCTCAGAGCCACCTCTAAGCAAGGCCCTTAGCAATAAAGAAGCAAACAGCTCAGCTATCCAGTCTCTCTCTCTCACACACACATACACAGGATGTGAAGAGTCACTGTTGGATGACTCAGTCAGTACTTAACACTTCATCTGTGACAAGCTGTGTATAAGCTTGTTGCACAATGGGGTAGCCTGTTATTTCTATGAGTCTTTCCCTCTCAGAAGTGTTACACACCCATGAAGCAGTGTTGTGGAAAGCGTGCTGGCAGCAATACAAAGATTTCTCTGATATGAAAGCTAAAGTCTTTTTATGAGCTGGGTGGCAGGGCTGCCAAGCGATGCAGTTTTGTTAATACTATACATTACTTAACACCGTCCCCTACGCCTGATCTTTAAAGAAACTAAACTAAAGGTAATACTGTACTTGAATGTTAGTAGAAAATTTAGGTCTAAGAAAGTGCTCAAGTGAAGCAATCTATACATTAACTTCATAGGTTACAGTAGTTTGAGGGAGAATTCCACTAAAACGCAATTCACAGCTCAATCAAGTGTTCTAGTTTAATTGGAGATATAGACTAAGTGGAGTAGATTGCACCCATCTGAATGTACATCATTTTTAGATAGAAAACAAATAAGACTATGGGATCTTTACCCTCGAGTACACATGCAGAGTTACCTAAAATAACATTAATTTCCAGGGCTATTGACCCACTTCCGCTGATAATTTGTCTGCATCACAAGAAGAAATCCAGTTTGCCAAAGATGTGTAATTGGTAAAGCCCACATGAAAAATCATAATACCTCATACAATGGAATAGATTTTACAGAGAATTACCACCACGGAGGGCCAGTGGTGGGAAGGCCAAGGAAGACGTTAGCAATTACTATCAGCCAAGAAAGGTTATCCCCTTCTTCCCCCAACTGGTTAGCATCCCATTACAGGGTATAAAAGAAATCATGGCAGGCTTCCCTACACTTTTGACCTGCATATGTTCAGAGTGCAATATTGAAATGTGTATTTCACCTAGATTTACATGCAACAGGCCATCTTCCCATACTCTGGATATTAGGGCCAATAGAATTAGATGTGCATCACTGTGACATCCCCAGCCTAGGTAAACTCTGCTCTAGGTTTTTTGTTTTATACTCTTGTAGGATATGGTGGACCTAGGAATACTGACACTGCATGAAGAAAAGGAGTACTTGTGGCACCTTAGAGACTAACCAATTTATTTGAGCATGAGCTTTCGTGAGCTACAGCTCACTTCATCAGATGCATACCATGGAAACTATACTCAGGATGCTCTTCTACAGCCTCAGTATCTCAGAAGTACTGGACCTGAGCTCTGGGAACAACCAGAGTCTGACCCCTGATAAAGTTTGTCACCCACACCCCCAACAAAGCAGAAGTACTAAACCAGTAAACAAAATCAGAAGGAGAAAGCTTTAACTTTTTTGGGGTAACATTTATAAAGCTATAGTGCAACCAAGTGGACACATTTAGAAAGTACATACATTAACAGCTACAATACCCACCTGCTGAAGTGAAGAAACAGATTGACAGAGCCAGAAGAGTACCCAGAAGTCGCCTACTACAGGACAGGCTCAACAAAGAAAGTAACAGAACGCCACTAGCCATCACCTTCAGCCCCCAACTAAAACCTCTCCAACGCATCATCAAGGATCTACAACCTATCCTGAAGGATGACCCATCACTCTCACAGATCTTGGGAAACAGGCCAGTTCTTGCTTACAGACAGCCCCCCAACCTGAAGCAAATACTCACCAGCAACCACACACCACATACCAAAACCACTAACCCAGGAACCTATCCTTGCAACAAAGCCCGTTGCCAACTGTGTCTACATATCTATTCAGGGGACACCATCATAGGGCCTAATCACATCAGCCACACCATCAGTGCCTCATTCACCTGCACATCTACCAATGTGATATATGCCATCATGTGCCAGCAATGCCCCTGTGCCATGTACATTGGCCAAACTGGACAGTCTCTATGTAAAAGAATAAATGGACACAAATCAGACGTTAAGAATCATAACATTCAAAAACCAGCCGGAGAACACTTCAATCTCTTTGGTCACTCGATTACAGACCTAGAAGTGGCAATTCTTCAACAAAAAAAAATTCAAAAGCAGACTCCAACGAGAGACTGCTGAATTGGAATTAATTTGCAAACTGGATACAATTAACTTTGGCTTGAATAAAGACTGGGAGTGGATGGGTCATTACACAAAGTAAAACTATTTCCCCATGTTTATTTCCCTCCCCCCTACTGTTCCTCACATGTTCTTGTCAACTGCTGAAAATGGCCCACCTTGATTATCACTACAAAGGTTCCCCCACGCCCCCGCTGGTAATAGCTCACCTTACCTGATCACTCTCGTTACAGTGTGTATGGTAACACCTATTCTTTCATGTTCTATGTGTATTTAAAATCTCCCCACTGCATTTTCGGCTATATGCATCCGATGAAGCGAGCTGTAGCTCATGAAAGCTTATGCTCAAATACATTTGTTAGTCTCTAAGGTGCCACAAGTACTCCTTTTCTTTTGCGGATACAGACTAACACGGTTGCTACTCTGAAACCATACGTTAATCAGACCAACATAATAGTGATGGCTGTAGGCAAGAGGCATTGTCAGGCTCCAGGACTCTGGAACAGGAGGTCCCAAACCCTCCCTCCCCCCCCCCCCCCCGAGGCCCACCTGTGCAGCTGCAGTAGGCACTGTGGCTCACTGTTAACAAGCGTCCATCAGGGAGAGGGGCAGCTCCAAGCACGTGTGGCCCCTTACCTCAGCAGAGACCAGGACCATCGAGAGGGCGAAGGGGCCAGGCAGGTGCCACAGCCAGCCCCTGCCAACACCCTCCACTTAGCAGCTTGGTGAGTGCCTTGAGCTTGTCACTTGGCAGCCCTGCCCCAATGACCCACCCAGCCGTGCCTCACAGGCACCCCTGCCTGGGAACGAGGGAGGAACTCAGGGGCTACCAGTGCCGGACAGAGCCAGGTGCTTGGCACATCACCTAACAGTCCCGATCACAGCGTTGTCCAGGCAGAAATAAAGTGGCACTGCCCAGCCCCAGTCCCTGATGGGGGTTGGGGGGGTTGGAAGGCCGATACTCCAGGGGGCCCAACAGCCATGGATCACAGGGCGCGGTGTCTCACAGCGGAAATGGCCACAAACGGACCAGCCTCGTCCAGCCACCATGGGAGCTGCTGCCTCTCAGGGCCAGCCCCTTCTCCTCACCCTCTGACTACAGCCCAGTTGCTCCACTTCACCCTCTGCTGCCTGCCAAGGGTGCTGGGCTCCCCTAGCCCTGGGCAGTGGCCACCACCAGCCATCACTCCACCAGCAACACCCCTTCCCCCCAAACTCTGCCCATGGTGGACTACCCAGGACTGCTTCATGGCCCACCTTTGGGCTGTGGCCCACAGTTTAGGAACCCCTGCTCTAGAGCAGAGGTTCTCAAACTGTGGTCTGCAGACTACCAGTGGTCCGCAAGCTCTATTCAGGTGGTCCGCAGATAGTTCCCTCAAAGGTGCGCGCCTGGACGACCACACCCGACAGAATGGAGGGCCACCCACCTAATTAATGGAGCCACACCTGCCTGGACGGTGGAGAAGATGCACATGTAAGATGAGGTGGTGGCCTCGGGGGGGGGGAGGGGGAGATAGGGGAAATATGGGATAGGTGGGAGGGGGCAGCAGGGGCAATTTGGGATGTGCAGGGCTGCAACGGCCAGAGAAAGAAAGAGGCAACTCCCCAGCACCTGCAGCTCTTGAGCTGGGGAAAGAGACCCCCTCTCCTTCCCAGCCCCAGCTGCCACGGCTGGAGAAAGGGCACATTTATCGCATTAGAAAGGTAAAACTACTGATTAAACAAAAATATGAGTTGTGTGCTATTTGTAGAAAAAAAAAGTTTAAGGTTTTTTATAAATATAGTGCTTTTTATCCAAAGTGCTTTACAATAGTTAGCTAATGGTACAAACAACATTTGGAAAGACCAGTAAGTGGTCTGCCAAGACCTTCAGCAATTTGCAAGTGGTCCACAGGGAAAAAAAAAAGTTTGAGAACTACTGCTCTGGAGGATGATATGGAAGCATCCACTAGGTATATTTGGAAAATAAAACCTGCTTTTAGGAGGAAAGCTTTCACCCAAGTAAAAGCTCAGACATTGTTTTTCACTTGTAAAAAGTGTGTTAATACCAGTCTACTGTATTAATGTTATTACTCTGATGCATACTAGCACACGTATTGGCTACAGATGAAGTTACACACACACACACCATTCAGTGGGTGTGTAACTGGAGGCAATCTAAGCCACACGTGTGTTGTAGTGCATACTCTTTTTTTTTTTATCCCCCCCCCCACACACACACACACAAACAAACAAAGAAACCTGAAGTTCATGGTACTGTATAGTTCACTTTATTTATGAACCCTGAGGTCCTTCAGGGAATCTCCTTTGTATGCTCTACAGGGAAATTGGACTTTTCAACTATATCCAACGTGTGTTGAGGAAAACAATTGTGACAACTGAAAGTTTTCCACTAAGACTATTGAATTCTTACCACCACCTCTAAGGGTGGCTATTTTCACTAACATTCAGCTAAAGGCATTAAGGATCCCAGAATATCACCGCAGTTCATTGCAGAAGAGGATTTGCACCCAGTTCTCAGTGTATACTCTTCTCTTTTCACTTCCCTAACTCCCACCCCTCCACAGAGAGAGGACAAGCTTCCAGAACTGGTCATCAAAACCACCTGTGCAAGTCTCACACCTGAGCCCATGAACGGATACTCACCATAGTTACCCATTCTGTACATAAACGGGAAATCTGAGCACACAGTTTAGATCAGTTTTGAAAGTGCTTTCCCAACTGTCTCCTCAAGAGACTAAATTACTATTCTTTTACTTCCAATACATTAGATATTTGTGACTAGGACCTCGCACAGTTTCTTAGGGAGTTTTTAGTCAGAAAAAGGTGACAGATCCTGCCCCCAAAGAGCTTCCAATATGAAAGCACATCTGTGAATCTCCAAGCACTTTACATGTGTTAATTAAGCTTCAAAAGAACCCTGTGAGGTAGGAAAATATCCTCCCTTCCCCTCTGCCACAAAAAAAAAAAAAAAAAAATCTGCAGATCAAAAAGATAATAGTCTAAGTTTCCACAAGTGATCACTGGATTTTGAATGCCTCAATATTTGGGAGACAACTTGGGCCTAGCTGACAAAGGTGTGTGTCCACTGCTTCCACTGGACTTCAGTTGCAGTTCTGACTTTTCAGCATTTCAGGAAAAACAGATCTAATGTGTCTCAAGCTGGCCACCGAAGAAGAGTGGCCACTTTTGAAAGTTTTAGTGCAAATGAATTACCCAGGATCCCACAGAAGTCTGCATCACAGCTGGAACTTGAACTACAGTCTCCTAGCTCCAAGTTCTTGGTCTAACCCCATAAAGCCTTTAAAAATATATACACACAAGTTTACAAAACATTCATGAATGGGATAGAACCTTAATTCCTCCTTGATGCTACCAGGCAATAATATTGATAGAATATCCTGTCTGAAGGAGACTATGCATCACTGACTGACTGCTTTAATGGACTTGAAACATGGGACTTACGTTAAAGTTAGCATATCAGATGTGTCCGTCTAGCCCCTGTCAACACTAGTAGGAGAATGAGTGAGATGAGGCAAGAAAACTGCTTGATGTCAAATACATCACCTGAAACAGGAAGTTCCAATTTGTTTGACTCCAATGATATGCTTAAACAACTGCTAGTTTGTGTAACAGATAGACAGGACAGATATACAATAGCTTGTGTGTTTACTTTGCTATCCATTCAAGATATTACCAGCATTGATTTCCGTAATGAGGGCTAAATACAGTGAAGTTGAATGACTCTTTAAGAGCACCTTTTACCAACATGATTATTGTAGAACCTAGGCTAAATACACAGTGCCACTGCTAAGGAGTCTGAACTACAGGTAATTCAAGCCAGAAATTAAGGCAACCACAGGCCTAATCTACACTACAAAGTTAGGTTGAAGTAAGTAACCTAGCCTCAACCTATTGCCCAACTATCTACACTCAAATTTGTTTATGGCCAATATAAGCACCCATTTTAGCAATGCAGTAAAACCACCTCCTGAATGGCACAGAGCCACGGTTAACCTACTGAGGTCAACACAGTGCAAGTTTAAACACTGAATGACTTTGTGTCAACCCTTACAGTCCTCCAAGCAGGGGTCCCACCGTGCCACTGTTGCAGGAAATGGGGCAGCTCTGGTCACAGTTATAAACCACTGCACAGGAATCAGGGCGACTATCAGCGACACAACACTTTAAGAAATTATGTGTGTTTTTGAAATTCCTTTGCTTGATTGCCCACCTTGGCAAGCACACCTAGCAGCTCTCTTGTTGCATGCAACTGCCCAGCCAACCATGCTGACTCAATGCAGTAGACGTATTGGATCTCCTGGGCCTGTGGGAAGAGGAGGTTGTGCAGGCATAGCTATGGACCAGCTGTACAAATCCTGATATGTTGGAACAAATTGCATGGGGGGGTGCAGACAAAGGGACAGGACAGCGATCAGCAGCAAGGATATATGAAAACAAAGAACCTTTGCAAGGCGTACCACAAGCCTAGGGAAGCCAACAATCAATCTGATGCTGAGTCACAGACCTGCTGCTTTTACAACAAGCTGCACACCATACAGGGCAGAGACCCCACCAGCACCCCCACAGAGCACCATGGAGGAACCTAAGGCAGAGATCCTTGCTGTGAACAGCAAGGTGGAAGAGAAGGAGGGGGAGACTCTGCTACAGTCTAGCCAGTTCCGCCAGCTGAGCGCAATGAAGGGAAAGGGACCTTGGGAAAGTGTGTGCATGTATTTTGGCTTGCAATGTTTAAATTTAAAGATGGCATCCAGCCCATCCCCACATTAACAAAACACAGTATTGACTTTCATTGTTTTACTCCTATGAGAAGAGGCAGCAGTACAAAAAGAGGTAGAGTTGGCATTTGCTTTTCACTCCCTGTTGGGTTAGGCAGTGGGGATGTGTGGACCACTCGGTTTATATGAATAGGGATGTCCCTTTTATCCTCCGGAGACCTTGATGAAACTTTCACGGAGATACTCCGCAATAGTCTCCCAAAGATTTCTAGGGAGGGCTGTCTTATTTCTTCCTCCATGGTAGGACACTTTCCCAGGCCACTGCACAATGAGTTCAGCTGGCACCATCGCAGTAAACAGGCGAGTGGCAAATGGGCTGCACAGCTTTGGGACACCAAGAGCAGCTGTGCTCTCTGTACCTTTTCTACCCTCAGGAGTGAGAAATCACCTACAGCCACCAGTAATAAGGGAAAACAGTACTGATATTCAGTGTCTTTGCCCTGTACTTATACCCAGGGACTACGGGCTGAACTTTTACTGCTTCTTGCAAGTGAAAGTCCTTCCCCTTCTTACCCATGGGGGGCCATACTCACCCTGGTGGGGACTGGAGAGCAGTGCCATGCACACATACTCCAAAGTGTCAAGTTGTCTTATTCAAAACTCCTTTCCCTTAGGGTATATCTACACTACAAAATTAGGTCGAATTTATAGAAGTCCGTTTTTTAGAAATTGTTTTTATATAGTCGATTGTGTGTGTCCCCACAGAAAATGCTCTAAGTGCATTAACTCAGCGGAGTGTTCCACAGTACCAAGGCTAGCATCAACGTCCAGAGTGTTGAACTGTGGGTAGCTATCTCACAGTTCCCGCAGTCTCCGCCGCCCATTGGAATTCTTGGTTGAGATCCCAATGCCTGACGGGGCAAAAAACATTGTCACGGGTGATTCTGGGTACATGTCATCAGGCCCCCATTCCCTCCCTCCCTCCATGAAAGCAACAGCAGACAATCGTTTTGCGCCTTTTTCCTGAGTTACCTGTGCAGACGCCATACCACGGCAAGCATGGAGTCCACTCAGCTCACTGTCACCGTATGGCTCCTGGGTGCTGGCAGATGCGGTACTGCATTGCTACACAGCAGCAGCAACCTATTGCCTTGTGGCAGCAGATGATGCAATAGGCCTGAAAACCATCCTCATCATGTCCGAGGTGCTCCTGGCTGCCTCTGTAAAGTCGGTTAGGAGCGCCTGGGCAGACATGGGCGCAGGGACTAAATTAGGAGTGACTCGACCAGGTCATTCTCTTTAGTCCTGCAGGCAGTCCTATTGTACCATCTTATGGTGAGCAGGTAAGAGATGAGGATGGCTAGCAGTCCTACTGCACTGTCTGCTGCCAGCCAAAGATGTATAAGGATAGATGGAGTGGATCAAAACAAGAAATAGACCAGATTTGTTTTGTATTCATTTGCTCCCTCCCTCCCTAAAATCAACTGCCAACAATCATTTTGGTGAAGTCTGTCAGGGGCACCTTGAAACTTTTAACAGCGATTCAGTCCTGCCTGAAATACCAGAGGGAGGGATAGCTTAGTGGGTTGAGCATTGGCCTGCTAAACCCAGGGTTTTGAGTTCAATCCTTGAGGGGGCCATTCTGTGTGACAGTTGTTTTTGTTTCTCCTTGATGTAAAGCCACCCCCTTTGTTGATTTTAATTCCCTGTAAGCCAACCCTGTAAGCCATGTTGTCAGTCGCCCCTCCCTCCGTCAGAGCAACGGCAGATAATCATTCCGCGCTTTTTTTCCTGTGCAGACGCCATACCATGGCAAGCATGGAGCCCGCTCAGATCACTTTCGCAATTGGAAGCACATTAAACACCACGTGCATTGTCCAGCAATATATGCAGCACGAGAACCTGGCGAAGTGAAACTGGGCGCATAGGAGACGTCAGCGCGGTGACGAGAGTGATGAGGACATGGACACAGACTTCTCTCAAAGCACAGGCCCTGGCAATGTGGGCATCATGGTGCTAATGGGGTAGGTTCATGCGTAAGGGCACTTTCATGGAACTTTGTGACTGGCTTTCCCCTGACCTGAAGCGCATGAATACCAAGATGAGAGCAGCCCTCACAGTTGAGAAGTGAGTGGCAATAGCCCTGTGGAAGCTTGGAATGCCAGACAGCTACCAGTCAGCTGGGAATCCATTTGGAGTGGGCAAATCTACTGTGGGGGCTGCTGTGATGCAAGTAGCCAACGCAATCAAAGATCTGCTGATATCAAGGGTAGTGACCCTAGGAAATATGCAGGTCATAGTGGATGGCTTTGCTGCAATGGGATTCCCTAATTGTGGTGGGGCCGTAGACGGAACCCATATCCCTATCTTGGCACCGGAGCACCAAGTTGGCGAGTACATAAACCGCAAGGGGTACTTTTCAATAGTGCTGCAAGCACTGGTGGATCACAAGGGACGTTTCACCAGCATCAACGTGGGATGGCTGGGAAAGGTACATGATGCTCGCATCTTCAAGAACTCTGGTCTGTTTCAAAAGCTGCAGGAAGGGACTTTATTCCCAGACCAGAAAATAATCATTGGGGATGTTGAAATGCCTATAGTTATCCTTGGGGACCCCGTCTACCCCTTAATGCCATGGCTCATGAAGCCATACACAGGCAGCCTGGACGGTAGTCAGGAGCTGTTCAACTACAGGCTGAGCAAATGCAGAATGATGGTAGAATGTGTATTTGGACATTTAAAAGCACGCTGGCGCAGTTTACTGACTCGCTTAGACCTCAGCGAAACCAATATTCCCACTGTTATTACTGCTTGCAGTGCGCTCCACAATATCTGTGAGAGTAAGGAGGAGAAGTTTATGGCAGGGTGGGAGGTTGAGGCAAATCGCCTGGCTGCTGGTTACGTACAGCCAGACACCAGGGCAGTTAGAAGAGCACAGGGGGGTGCGGTGCACATCAGAGAAGCTTTGAAAAACAGTTTCATGACTGGCGAGGCTACGGTGTCAGAGTTCGGTTTTGTTTCTTCTTGATGAAACCTCCCGCCCCTTGGTTCACTCTACTTCCCTGTAAGCTAACCACCCTCCCCTCCTCCCTTCCATCACTGCTTGCAGAGGCAATAAAGTCTTTGTTTCTTCACATTCATGCATTCTTTACTAATTCACCATACAAATAGGGGGATAACTGCCAAGGTAGCCCAGGAGGGGTGGTGGAGGAGGGGAGGACAAGGCCACACAGCACTTCAAAACTTATTGAATGCCAGCCTTCTGTTGCTTGAGCAATCTTCTGTGGTGGAGTGGCCGGAGGCCCCCCCCACATTCTTGGGCATTTGGGTGAGGAGGCTGTGGAACTTGGGGAGGAGGGCAGTTGGTTACACAGGGGCTGTAGCGGTGGTCTGTGTTCCAACTGCCTTTCCTGCAGCTCAACCATATGCTGGAGCATATTAGTTTGATCCTCCAGCAGCCTCAGCATTGAATCCTGCCTCCTTTCATCATGCTGCCGCCACCTTTCGGCTTCAGCCCTCTCTTCAGCCCACCACCTCTCCTCCCTGTCATTTTGTGCTTTCCTGCACTCCTACATTGTCTGCCTCCACACATTCATCTGTGCTCTGTCAGTGTGGGAGAACATTTCATCGCGAGTGCGTTTTTTTTTTGCCTTCTAATCTTCACTAGCCTCTGGGAAGGAGAAGATCCTGTGATCCTTGAAACACATGCAGCTGGTGGAGAGGAAACAAAGGGACAGTGGTATTTAAGACGACATTTTTATAGAGCATTGGGTACACTCTTTCACAGTAAACCTTGCTGTTAACATTACATACATAGCACATGTGCTTTCATTCCAAGGTCGCATTTTGCCTCCCCCCACCGCGTGGCTAACCTCTCACCCCTGACCCGTCCCCGTGGCTAACAGCGGGGAACATTTCTGTTCAGCCACAGGCAAATAGCCCAGCAGGAACAGGCATCTCTGAATATCCCCTTAAGAAAAGCATCCTATTTCAACCAGGTGACCATGAATGATATCACTCTCCTGAGGATAACACAGAGAGAAAGAACGGATGTTGTTTGAACGCCAGCAAACATACACTGCAATGCTTTCTTCTACAATGATTCCCGAGTACATGCTACTGGCCTGGAGTGGTAAAGTGTCCTCCATGGTGGATAGAATAAGGCTGCCCTCCCCAGAAACCTTTTGCAAAGGCTTTGGGAATACATCCAGGAGAGCTGTGAATGCCAGGGCAAATCAATCATTAAACATGCTTGCTTTTAAACCATGTATACTATTTTAAAAAGGTTCACTCACCAGAGGTCCCTTCTCTGCCTGGTGGGTCCGGGAGGCAGCCTTGGGTGGGTTCGGGGGGTACTGGCTCCAGGTCCAGCATAAGAAACAGTTCCTGGCTGTCAGGGAAAACTGGTTTCTCCACATGCTTGCTGTGAGCTATCTTCCTCGTCCCCAAAACCTGCTTCCGTGTTGCCTCCATCTCCACTGAAGGAGTCAAACAAGACGGCTCAGGTAGCGGTGGCTGAACCCCCTAAAATGGCATGCAGCTCATCATAGAAGCGGCATGTTTGGGGCTCTGACCTGGAGCAGCCATTTGTCTCTGTGGTTTTCTGGTAGGCTTGCCTCAGCTCCTTAAGTTTCACATGGCACTGCTTCAGGTCCCCGTTATGGCCTCTGTCCTTCATGCCCTGGGAGATTTTGACAAATATTTTGGCATTTTGAAAACTGGAACATAGTTCTGATAGCATGGATTCCTCTCCCCATACAGCAATCAGATCCTGGATCTCGCGTTCGGTCTATGCTGGAGCTCTTTTGCGATTCTGGGACTCCATCATGGTCACCTCTGCTGATGAGCTCTGCATGGTCACCTGCAGCTTGCCACGCTGGCCAAACAGGAAATGAAATTCAAAAGTTCGCGGGCCTTTTCCTGTCTACCTGGCCAGTGCCTGAGTTGAGAGTGCTGTCCAAAGCGGTCACAATGGAGCACTCTGGGATAGCTCCCGGAGGCCAATACCATCTAATTGCGTCCACAGTACCCCATATTTGACCTGGCAAGGCCGATTTCAGCACTAATCCCCTTGTCGGGGGTGGAGTAAGGAAATGGATTTTAAGAGTTCTTTAAGTCAAAAAAAAAGAGCTTCGTCATGTGGACGGGTGCAGGGTTAAATCGATTTAACGCTGCTAAATTCGACCAACTCTTAGTGTAGACCAGGGCTCATGCCCATAAATACTTTTAATCTTTTCTTTCCCTTTTCATTATGACTGTTAACCCAGTGATACTTTTGTTCTTGTTTGTTTTTGTTTTTTTAATATATATTATTAGCAGCTTCTCCCATTGTGGCCTTGAGGGATGTCCCCTCCACATCCACAGAACACCTGAGTCTGATGAGAAAAAGAGGTGGAGTAGGAAGGATATGTTCAGTGAGATCATGCAAGCACCGTCCTGCTGAGACAGTAGTTGAATCTTTCCTTGGTGCTGTGGCCAGCATGCAGTTTCATGAGCCACAGTAGCCAGGGGTAGGCTGGGTTTCCCAGAATCACTCTTGGTGTTTCAACATCAGCAATGGCAATCCCCCAGTCAAGAAAGAACATCCCTACTTGCAGCTTTCTGAACAGGCCTGTGTCCTTAAAGACATGAGCATCATGCACTTTCCCTGACCAGAGTACATTGGTATCAGTGAACAGTCCATGGTGATCCACCAACACCCGTATAACCACAGAAAACTAGGGCCCTGTCTGTTAATATACTCTGTGGCAAGGTAGACTGGTGCCAAAAATAGGGATAGGCATGCCATCTATTACCCCAACACAGTTTGGGAACCCCACTGCATCACATCCATCATGTCCTGCACATTTCCGAGAGTAGCAGGAGCCCTACACAGTTGCATGCCAGTCACCCCCCACTATGTATTTTCCAATTCCAAAATAATTTCCTCCTGACTAGTAGCAATTTGGAGTTGCAAGCTTCCAGAATGCCATCACAACTTGCTTTTCCACTGTCAGTGCAGCTCTCATTCTACTGTCTCAGCACTGGAGGGACAGGGTGAAATCAGCAAGCAAATCCAGAAATGTGACCTTTTGCATCCATAAACTCTGCAGCCACTGCTGATCATCCCAAACCTGCATAACAATCCCACCAGCTGGTGCTCATTTCTCAGGCCCAGAAATGGCACTTCACAATCTGCAATTGCTCCCTGAATGCCAACAATACTGAATTGGTTTTCCACTATGTCCCTCAGTAAACTGTCCAAGAAATCATTATGTCTTTAGTTGTTGCAGTACTTCCTAATGGTCTGCAAATACAGGAGAATCCTGTGTTTGCAGTATTCATGAGAATAGTTCAGAGCTCTGCTGGCTCCATGCATCTGTCAGAAATGACACAGACTGAGAAGTGCCATACAAGTTTGTAGGATTTATTTTTATATATATTTTTTTTTAAAAAAAGATGAGTAAATCATAGAATATGCAAGGCATTATGGGACAGAGAAAGTTGCACATTGGGAACTTGACCCTTAGCTGCCAGAGATCCCTGTACAAGTCACTTCTATTCCACAACACATTGCCAACATTTCCCAAAAGGCTTAGCACAGGACAGCAGCATGTGTCACACTGGGATATCTACACTCATACATGCACTTTGCCGTGACAAGCACTCTTTGCGTCAGTGCTGTGTGAACTCGCCATCAGCCAACTATGCACACACCCAGACTATATACAAACTCGGCGGCTGTATGCCAACATAACTTGCATTGACCAAAGTTTGTAGTGTAGATATGGCTTCATTCTCAGCCTACAGACAGATATCTTTACAAGTTAATAGATAAGAATCGAATCCTAATAAGTTATATCCAGCCCTACTGAAAATTCTGACAGCAAGTCATGGAGACCAGAACCCCAAGAGGTTCCGAAACATTTAAAGTGCCCAATCTGGCACAGCCTGGTCTGACATATGACAAAGATGATATTCAATAAATGCAATAAAGTTACCTACTACAGGACAGGCCCAACAAAGAAAATAACAGAACGCCACTAGCCATCACCTTCAGCCCCCAACTAAAACCTCTCCAATGCATCAAAAGATCTACAACCTATCCTGAAGGACGACCCATCACTCTCACAGATCTTGGGAGACAGGCCAGTCCTTGCTTACAGACAGCCCCCCCCAACCTGAAGCAAATACTCACCAGCAACCACACACCACATACCAAAACCACTAACCCAGGAACCTATCCTTGCAACAAAGCCCGTTGCCAACTGTGTCCACATATCTATTCAGGGGACACCATCATAGGGCCTAATCACATCAGCCACACTATCAGAGGCTCGTTCACCTGCACATCTACCAATATGATATATGCCATCATGTGCCAGCAATGCCCCTGTGCCATGTACATTGGTCAAACTGGACAGTCTCTACATAAAAGAATAAATGGACACAAATCAGACATTATAACATCAAGCGTTATAACATTCAAAAACCAGTCGGAGAACACTTCAATCTCTCTGGTCACTCGATTACAGACCTAAAAGTTGCAATTTTTCAACAAAAAAAACTTCAAAAACAGACTCCAATGAGAGACTGCTGAGTCGGAATAATTTGCAAACTGGATACAATTAACTTTGGCTTGAATAAAGACTGGGAGTGGATGGGTCATTACACAAAGTAAAACTATTTCTCCATGTTTATTCCCCTCCTTCCCCCCCGCCCCGCCACTGTTCCTCAGACATTCTTGTCAACTGCTAGAAATGGCCCACCTTGATTATCACTACAAAAGGTTTTTTCCCCCCCGCTCTTCTGCTGGTAATAGCTCACCTTACCTGATCACTCTCGTTACAGTGTGTATGGTAACACCCATTGTTTCATGTTCTCTATGTATATAAATCTCCCCACTGTATTTTCCACTGCATGCATCCGATGAAGTGAGCTGTAGCTCACGAAAGCTCATGCTCAAATACATTTGTGACTCTCTAAGGTGCCACTAGTACTCCTTTTCTTTTTGCTTATACAGACTAACACAGCTGCTACTCTGAAATAAATGCAATGTAAGATTTAGTCAGTCTGCAACATCTCTTTTCATTGTAAGGAAGTGAAAGTCTCCTATATGGCAAAAATATATGGTTTGATTTTCCCACAGCCTTCCTCTCCCTCCAGTATACCATTCTGTCTGTAGAGTTCTCCCCCAGCTCACTAATACTAAAACTTAGAATTTGTGAGTGTACTATGTTAAGTGTTAACTGGCAGTCACAGCTAATCACCCCTTGCTGAATATTCACCAGTAGCTCTATTTTATGTTTAGGGAAGGTAGAATGCTTTGGCCAAAGCTACATATTAAAGATGGGTCAGGACAGGACAACTCCCTTGCTCTGTCTCACAGCTAGACCATGCTACATCTCACTACTGAGCTGCCCCCTCCCCTCTTGTAGCCAGAGGGCACATTGCCTCTTCTGCAGGTGGGGAGGGAGCTTGTGAAGGGACGTAGCACCATCTGTGACAGGTTCTAGTCCAGGGGCCTCAAACTCAAATCACCACGAGGGCCACATGAGGACTAGTACATTGGCCCGAGGCCCGCATCACTGACACCTTTTAATACAAAGATACAAAAGCCCACCCCTCTGCCCCTGGTCCCACTCCACCCCTTCCATGAAGTCCCGCCCCTTCCCCAAATCCCCATTCCAGCCCCACCTCTTCCTCCCCTGACCATGCCACATCCCCACTCTTCCCCTCTCCCACCTGGAAAGTCCCAGCTGTTTGGCAGTGGGAAGCACTGGGAGATAGGCAGAGGAGCAGCACACTTGCGAGATGAGGAGAGCTATGGCGGACTGCGGCAAATAACTCTGCGGGCCGCATGCTTGAGACCCCCTGTTCTAGAACCATATAATGGCTGGGATTCCCCACCAGGGACTGCACGAACTGCACATGATTGTTGCAATTCTCTCTCTCTCTCACACACACACACACACAAATTCCCCCCAGGGTGAAGAGAGACAGGAAGGTTTATGAAATTACACACACAAAAAAAAAACACACATGCTGCACCATTTGCTCATAAGCATTTTTAGTCCTCAACCAAGAGATAGCACACGTTACCCAAGAGGAACAGCTTACAGTTCTGCAAGGAGGACAAAAGTTCAGACTGCCAGAGTCAGGCCTCCTCCTCTTCATTTGTTTACTTTTTCCAGCACCAAATCTATTATGAAGTTTTGACCAAATCAATACAAGTATACTAGAAATACACTAGTTGAGGAACTGGCCAGAGAGGACTGCAAGGATCTTAAAATATTACAGTTCTGAATTTGACCGTCCTATGATCCATAATTCACTTCCACCATTATTTAATGCATTGCACAAATATTTAAAGAGCCTGAGCTAGAATTCTGGCCCTTCAGATCCAAGAACACAGTAAAAAGCTTGTCTCCCTAGTGATCAGTTTCACCAAAGAGATCATTCTCACAGCATATTTTCACAGCTCTTATTTTTATGTTATATCTGAGCTGAGATTTGACATGTATATGATCACAAGAGTCAGAGCTAAAGCTGTGGGTTTTGTGAGCCCAGATGCCAACTCACATCAGAGTTTCTTTGTTCCATGCAAAGCTACTACTGAAGCCAAAAGAGCCAAATCTATCACTGGTGTAAGGGGACTCAATTTAAAGGCAGTTATAACCAGATTAGTTTGGCCCAATGGAAGTCTTGTGCATACCAAGAGGGATGCTAGAATAGGATCTATTGATAAAAATCCACACCCAGCCTTGAAAACTACAGCCACAAAATTCATGAAATATACCCCAGCATGAATGTGCACAGAAGACATTGTTTGCTGGAAGAGAAGCCACAGCTAGAATGCCTCTCTCCCCCCAGCGTAGAGTTTCTAACCAAGACCTTTCAATTATAACCCAACATGTACAGTCACAAAGATATGAGTTAGACTAAGTCCTCCATGGAAAGAGCACAGTCTCCCTACATGTTCTTTCAGTGCTGTGCACACAGGCAGCTATTTGAGTGTCAGTTTGCATTCAGATTTTAAAAACAAAAAGCAAAACACACTCCTAACAAGTGAAAAGCCAGCCATGGCCTGTAGCAGCTAATGAATTTCGAAGTTGCTCACAATTTACTCACCGTTACTCAGACTCAGAGAGATCTGGTCTACAGTACCATTTAAACTAGGCTAGAAAATCATGTATAGACACATACCGTTGCTAGATAACTGTAGAGTTAACAAGGCTGCAGGGTGCCATAAACGTTGTGCTGTTATCAATGGATGATCCCAGATCGATGAGAAAAGCGCAATTGCAGTAAGGACATAGAAGCATAATTAAACAGTGGTATACACCTAGAGGAAAGAGAGAAAGCCAGGACCTACTAGGAACAGAATAATCTCCTCTTGCAGTTCTCCCAACAAGCTGAATGGTCACCATATTGCTATTCACCCACCCCTTTTTTTGCTAGGTAGATGAGTCAATCCAATAAGACTTTCTGGGCAGGACAGCTCTACAAGTGTCGCTGTGCTCCTCTGTCATATACACAGTACCTGACCTCTAGGATTCCACTGGAACTACGAAGGCACCACTCATCTGGGGGCTGAGGTAGTCTAACCCAGCAGATCCTAAGCGTTTAGAGACAGATATTCAGAGGTGATGAGAACTTTCAGCTAACCTTAAGCTCAGCTGGATTTATACATATACTTGCTTAAAATAAAAATATTCAGGTTTATGTTGGCTGACTCATCGGAGTTCTTCCAAGGCATCAGGAGCACATATTGCAAGGGTCACCGCTACACTTTTAAGACCCTCAATAGGAGGGAACTATGGCCCTGCCCCTTTACGGGAGTGCAGTGTCACTAGCTGGCTCCACTCTCCCAGTCCTAGTATGGAGCAAACACGTTGTGCTCCTTACTCTTCCCCTTGCATATCCATGTAGGGACAACCATAGTCTGGCCCATAATGTATAATTTATAAATAACTTTGGGGACCTGTCTGTTATTTAGATGGCACATCCTATAAGAAACCTTCTCTTATTAGCCATTCTTATTCATTACCTGCAGCAGAAAGAACCTGAGTTCCATATCTGACTGCTAAAGGAACTGGGTAGTTAAAGCAGAGGACTGAATCAGGAAACTTAGGTTCTCTTCTCAGCTCTTCCTTAAGCTTTGTAGGTCTGTCTAGCTAGTCTGTATTAGAAGATATTTGCCAGTATACAAGTTCAAGTTCTGCTCTCACTAATGCCAGAGGAAAGCCATTAAAAAAAAAAAAAAATCAATGGAGCTGCCTCAAGTTTTCAGCAGCATAAAGAGGAGCAGGAGTTTAACTAGCATAACACAAGCCAACCAACTACAGCAGCCCTGGTCAAATCCAAGGGAAACTTAAATTGATTCTTTCCAGTATGATCTTCCAATCATATTTTGTCTATTCACAACAAATGAATAATCTTAGTGAAAACCTCAGACCTTGTCTACTTTGTTCTGTACGGTTCACTGAACTTCCTAACACAGAAGAGCTTTGGTTGGCTCACTAAATTTCTTCCTTCCTGCCTCTATAAGCAGCAGTCACTACTGAACTTAATCCTCAACCCAGGCATAGCTAGCTATCTTCTCAGTTAGTAAAGGCATATCACATGCAGCTCAATTCAGTGCACAAAAGAGTAAATTTCAATCCTTAAATCATGGGCCAGGGTGGGCGTGTGTCGGATAGTTAAGTGTGAAGCTTTGTACTACTGGATAAATGCCCTGATACATTAGTGTGGAACAGTGGTGACATCCAGTGGCCAGTTAGATTATTAACACTTAAGTGTTTTTATTATTATTTACTTTATTTATTCAAATCCATGTTGTCTGAGGATTCTATTCAGATCCAAATTCATTTCATAAAGTTATGAGCCCTAAATGCAATGGGGTTCTCTCAGCTGGTGTCCCACAAAGCCTTCTACATAACCCTTTATTAAAAGCACTCCACACCACTTTACACACCCCACATTCCTGTTAACTTTTCCTTTAATTCTCTTTCAGCTAGAATCCATGTATACTAGAAGGTCCACATAAAGAGGCTGGCCTGCTGTTATGACATAGTGCTCAACTGTGACAGGCATGCATCCAAGACAAAAGGGACATTATTTTTCTTTGATTTGTTTAGATTTATAACATCTTTAGAAAGCCCCTATCCTCAGCTCTAGGCACCCTTGTGAACATTAAAAATGCAAGCAAATTAAAAATAAAGCCAGCCAGTACTTCCCATCCATAAGCCCAAAATAACTAGCCACAGTACAACTCAAGGCCAACAAATCTTCCCCATCTGAAAACAATAATAGTCCTTTTCATTCCCCTCCCTCCAAAAGACTATTTCAGACCAAGGTTGGGCAAGTTTCAAAGCAGAGAGAATCCCATGACAGCAGCTCCCCCTGTTTTCATACTCAGGGGTCTGACTCCAGTTCAAGCACCTTAACGGATTTCAGTTTTGGCAGCAGGACACAAGGAGAAGGTGGTCTCTCAAACAGAGAGTTTACAAGCCAGTTACAATTCTCCAGGTCAAGATCAACACCTTACAATGAGAACTGATTGAAAAATGTGGGAAAACTTTAATGAAAAAATGTTGATTTTTGTGTGTGCAATTTGTCTAAATTTTGACTTTGAGAACTGTTGGGCTCTTTATATACCAATACACAGCCAAAAAAATTCATTAAATTTCCTCCCCCCCAAAAAAAAAAAATTGAAAAGCTGTATTTAAAATACACTAGGAAACCAACTGGCTGCCAGCGTAGGTCATGGAGCATTGGCATCCTATGCCCCTACCAAGAGGCACTGCTTAATAGGCTGGCAGCTGCATTTTTACTTTACTTTCTGAGCGGATTTAAGGTGTAGGGCCACGTAAACTGCAATGCAATAGTCTATCTTGTCAAGAGCGCATGGCAGCAGTCTAATCTCCTCAAATAATGGTGTATTGAGCAAAAACTAGTAACCATTTCTTGAAGAAAAGCCAACATCCAGTTCTCCCATAGGAGGGTTCATGGTCTCCACTAGCAATAGACCCCATTTCTTCACCAGCCAGGAAGGACACTTGTCCAAAGGACAAAACATAGGATAAAACACCTCAGATAGTATTACCTGCCTAAACTCAGCCAAGAAGATTGAAGAGGGCAATATTAGGTCTTCTCAAATGTCTGTCTGTGTCAAGGAACAGAGATAATCTGCTCAGTTTTACCTACAAAACAATCTGAAATCTCATCACAACAGAAGAGATGAATATCAATTACCAAATCAAGGCAGTTTAGATTAACCAAGCTGTTCACTGTGAACAACAAATCCACTGATTGAGATTTTGTGGCTGTTAAGATAGAAGTAAAGAACCTCTTCTTTGCCATCCATCCAATGATGATGCAGGAACTTCAAAGCCATTATGATATAAATGAGACCAGCTTCAGCCTGAGACTGTCACCTTTACTCTGGCCAGCTTCCCTCATGCTTCATCTAGCACAGGTCATCAGTAAATCAAAGCATCGTAAATTCAAGTGCCTTGTGATGTTACCCCCATAAAATGAGTTTTGGGGCACTGCTACACTAATCTGCCTTAATCTCTTCTTCCTGAGGTAAGAATTCCCAGGGTTGCTAAAGAAGCATTCTAAAGGACAGATATATAACCTACTGATAAAGTAATTGACATAGGCAGTTATCTTTCCAAAAGTATTATCTTTTCATTAAAATAATAATCCCTAATACAGTGTATCCTAAAAATCCTAAACAATGCACAAAATCCGTGAGACACCAATCCATTATTGCAAGTTAAAGGGCACCTAAACTACAATAGCATATAGTACAAATGATACTAAGCAAAGCAATTTGTTGCAAGTGGCCAATTTGCAACAAAATTACTGACAGGAGATCTTAAATTGCTTTAAAGTGTACCTAAGTAAGTAAAACACACATACGCATCTCAAACACACACATATTAAATACTATAAAACAACCCTAAACTAATATCAAATCTATAATTAAAAGAATGTTAAGCTTACTCTATAAATCCATTGCTGCTTGCTTTTAAAAAAATCAAATCACTACTGCTGCTGTTCAGCTCCTAGTCAATCAGTTTTGCTCCACTCCAGCTTTCTTTTCTCTCTCTCTCTCTCTCTCTGCATCAGTTTGTCTTTAGCTTCTCTTACTAGCTTCCCAGCTCCTTCTGCACAGCCCTCCCCTTCTCAGATGCATTTTACTAGCAGGTGGCCTTTTATGCAATGTTCTAGCTCTTTCTTTATATAACTCACAGGCTCTAACTTTTCAAAGTGGGGGGGGGAGCCAACCCCTGGCCCGGCCCCCACTCCACCCCTTCTTCCAGGCCCCACCCATGCCCCACCTCTTCCCACCCAGTTCCATCCCCTCCCCCAGACTCCTGCACAACACCAAGTGAAACAGCTGTTTGTGGTAAATGGGAGGTGCTGGGAGGGAGGAAGAGGTGCTGACCGGTGGGGCCCACCGGGGCAGGTGGGAGGAGCTGATAGACGGGGCTGCCAGTGGGTGCTCCAGCCCCAGAATCAGCACCTATGATATAGCTTTCTATTCTTAGCTACAGTTACCACACTCACATGTTGAGCCTTGACCATTACCTCAGAATTCTGATTGACAGCTCTGACCTTTAAAACCAGTTGTGACTGGTCTGAGTAGGTTCTGACCCCCTAGAGGCCTAACTGACTGACCTCTCTCTCTCACCCTTCCCTTTACTGCACATGCTCAGTAGTGCTATAGCAGGGGTTCTCAAACTGCGGGGCAGGAGCCCTCAGGGGGTTGCAAGGTTATTAGGAGGGGGGGTCGTGAGTTGTAAGCCTCCACCCCAAACTTTGCTTTGCCTCCAGCATTTATAATGGTGTTAAATATATAAAGAAGTGTTTTTACTGTATTCGGGGGGGATCACACTCAGGGGCTTGCTATGTGAAAGGGGGCACCAGTACAAAAGTTTGAGAACCACTGTACTATACTATTGGCCGTCAGGTCTTTGCTGGGCATGATTTTGCACCTGCTCACTAGTTGCCAATCTTCAACCTGCTCATTGATGTCCTTTACTTCAGAGCTGTGATGCTGCCTAGCCACACCCACATACACTTGGCTCTTTGTCAGGGCACCTTTTTTTTTTTTTTTTTTTTTTTTTGGGTAAATCCTAAATTCTTACTCAGCATGCTCTGAGTCTGTAGCATCATCTCAGAGTGGAGTGCTGTCAAGGTTCCTTCCCCACTCTGAACAGATGTGGGGACCTGCATGAAAGACCCCCTAAGTTTATTCTTACCAGCTTAGGTTAAAAACTTCCCTAAGGTACAAACTTTGCCTTGTCCTTGAACCGTATGTTGCCACCACCAAGCATCTTACACAAAGACCAGGGAAAGAGACCACTTGGAGACATCTTCCCCCAAAATATCCCCCCAAGCCCTACACCCCTTTTCCTGGGGAAAGCTTGATAAGAATCCTCACCAATTGGTACAGATGAACACAGACCCAAACCCTTGGATCTTAAGAACAATGAAAAATCAATCAGGTTCTTAAAAAAAGAATTTTAATTAAAGAAAATGTAAAAGAATCACCTCTGTAAAATCAGGATGGTAAATACCTTACAGGGTAATCAGATTCAAAACACAGAGAATCCCTCAAGGCAAAACCTTAAGTTACAAAAAGACACAAAAGCAGGAATATACATTCCATTCAGCACAGCTTATTTTACCAGCCATTAAACAAAAGGAAATCTAACGGCATTTCTAGCTAGATTACTTACTAACTAACAGGGGTTGTGAGGCTGCATTCCTGATCTGTTCCCAGCAAAAGGATCACACAGACAGACTCTTTGTTCCCCCACCCCCTCCAGATTTGAAAGTATCTTGTCCTCTCATTGGTCATTTTGGGTCAGGTGCCAGCTAGGTTACCTTAGCTTCTTAATCCTTTACAAGTGAAAGGGTTTTGCCTCTGGCCAGGAGGGATTTTATAGCACTGTATACAGAAAGGTGGTTACCCTTTCATTTATATTTATGGTAAGTGCTTTGCTATTCAGAATAGAGATCAGAAATACAAAATTGAGGCTAGAGGATTTTATCTGGTAATAGTAAGGGCAATTTGGGAAAGAAAATGCTTAAGGGCCACCCTTCCAATGGCTCAGGATAAAAGTTTATGATTGCATCCTATTAAACCCTTGAAAGAGTGGTCTGTCATAGCAAGAATACCTTCCTTCAGGCCTCCAGGATCCATTAGCCTTTGAGAGAGCTCCAGCAAAATGGATTCTTGGTGCTGACTGAAGGGTGTTCCCCAACCTGAGAACACAGAAGATAATGGTGGGTGTATGTTATTAGCTAATATACAAGTGTCTGTGTCTAGCCTCTAATCTGAGCCCAAACCCCAGATCAGTGGTTCAGGAGCCAAATTACCCATAAGAGCCACAGTAGTGTGAATGCATTGTTACTATAGTACTATATATTCAGTATGATAGGGGAAATATTTAATTTTTATATATACATATGTTATTCTCACAGCAAAATGATTGACCAATTATTATTTTATCGACTACAATTGGCTAATAACATAGTAAAAGCATCCTGACTGGTTAATAACTTATACTGGTTAATAATTAAATCACACAATATTTTAATATGTACTGCAAAGAGCCACAGGAGACACAATAAAAAGCAGCTTGTGAGCCTCAGTCTGAGTATCACTGAACTAGATCAAGAGCGTGACTAGCTGTGTGAGTTAAATCAGAAACCACCCAGGATAGTCTGTGTTTTTCATGGTGGCCATAGAAGCCTGAACGAATTCTAAGGATGTGTCATCCACACAGATGTTAAAATCATTGAATACTATCAGTGTCTTTAATGCCACCATGCAGGTAATATTATTGATCACACAGGACATTTGCAGTGAAGTGAGGAAATGAGTACATTAAAACTAGTCTCATTTTGACATAGTCTTGGGACTCACATACAAGCTAAACTATATTTGATCTAATTTTGGGGAAGAAAGCTTCCACCATTTGAGGCTGCATGCAAACAGCACGACCACATCAGCTCCTCAGAAATATCCTTTTAGCTTCATACTGCACTGACTATCCAGTTCTGACATGGACAGCAGGGGAGGATTCTGCAAGGCAGAGCAACAAAAAAAAACCAACCCATCACCTTTAGAAGGAAACATACATCTGCCAGGGCAATCACTAATAATATTTTCCAGTTTGGGGTTCTTGCTAATAACTAGATTGTGACAGAGTGTGAGTAGCGTATGGCTGATTCATCACTCTGTACTCTTGGGAAGTGTCCCCACATGGGGTAAATTGACAAGGTAACAGTTTAAGTACTAAATGATTAATTAATTAGCTGGTTGAGTCAGGTCTTCAGCTGGAAACAGTTAAAGGAGAGGCAGGAAAAAACTGTAGGGAGACAGAAGGCCCAAAGAATTCCAAGAGCAAAGCTTCCCCTCCCACTGTCCCAAATATGCCTTGGTGGTAGGTAAAGGCTTGGGGAGAAAAGCCTTATGCTGTGAGAAACAAACACTTGTAGAGCGTGTAATAAATACAGCACATGGCATTGAACTGGTCATTGGGGTGGGTGAGGACTGTTTGCAGCAAGGAATCCAGGGTGAGGAAACCCTATCCTGCGACCAAGGTTTTTTCAGCCTACACAGGCTGACTTCACCTAGGAGAACGATGATGGCTGACCACCACCCTGCCCACCCCTACACCATTTTCACTGTATAGTTCCATGGAAAGATAAAACCAAAACAATACGGAGAAAGAAGACAAGATGCAAATAAACTTAAATGCAGTCAGTGCAACCACTTAATTATGTGCCTCCCACCTCATATCTCTGCTGTTTTTCCTCTCCAGGAGTGTAGGATTCTATACTTAATTAGTTCAAAATCTCCACTCCTAGCCTCCAGCTCCAATTACTCTAATCTGATTGCTCCTGTTTTCTTGTGCATTTGCTACCCCTTCAGTTTGACAGTGCCTCTGGTCTGGCTACTCAACTAAATCAAAGAATAAATGTAATAATATACAGGATGTGGGCTTGATTGCCAGGAACTGGCCAAGCAGAGTTGGCTAGCCCCTAGGGCAACAGAGAGTAGTTCCCCTTACAACAGCCTTCCTTTGCTTTCTCTTTATAGGACCCCTCATTAGGAAGAAAGTGAGGCTGCCTGTAGTGAATCAGGCTCCCCTAGAATGCAGCTGTCCCCTCTCAGTTCTCCTGAGGTGAGAGAGAAAAACTTCTGGAGTCTAGTTTCTCCTGGTATATTCCTGTCGAACATTCTAAATCAGTGTCGCTTTCTGTTATTAGGAAGACACGAACAGTAGAAAGTTATGACCATGGGAGCCCTCTTTCTCTACTGACCATGATTTAGTTGATCAAAAAGCCTCTGGGAAGCCTAACAAAGATTCAGACTGCCAGGAAGCATCACCGTCTTAAGCCTGACTCCATCACTATGGGAGAAGAAACTGCAGGGAGCTCCTAGACTGACTGACTGATCTGCATATGATCCATAGACCACAGACTGAAAACCGCTGTTCTAGCATTTTCTTGTCTCTTGCTCTGCGGGCAGAACAGTTTCTCTTTCTGGTTATACCAGTGATTACATCCCAGAGGGAACTGATGTTTTACTACCATCCCATGCAGCAGGTAGTGCAGCTTTGAGAGCCATTGCACAATATGAATTTCCCCAACACAGTGCCTGGAAACAAAGTAAAGAAACACCTGTTTTAAATAACACTGGGCTAATCCACTATTAAAATTCATAAATTGTCCTCCAGCAGAGGTTTTCATTGTTTATAGGTGTTGAGCTGCCATAGTATCTTCAATGAAGGAGATAATCTGAAGTCAAGGTGGCTTAATAAACAACTCCAGAAGGATTTTGCAGAGCACATGTCTCAGACAAAGCTTGAATAAGCTGTTTACAATAAGGACCAAAGACTGGAAATTCTGGGAGAGCCAGGCAAGGGGGCAATTCCCCCAGAAGAGTTTTGTGATTTTTTAGAATAGAGTAATCTGGTACACAGATGGATGAGAGAATAAACAGTTTTTAGAGAGGAAAATGATAGCACTGGATTCTGAAACTAAACACAGCAGGCAGGAAGATTCTGGATGGATATTAAAAAAAACTGTCCCAGGGTTATCTTATTTTCTAAAGCTGATATTCTTAAACCCTCACAGAAGGAAGTGTAACTGTTATCATTATTTCAAAATTAAGTGCCTGATCTCCTGGTTATAATGCAAGTATTAACCATCCTCAAGACTTAATTTGGCACATTACTAACTAGTTACCCTTCTGTTATGTAGGCAGAGGCCTAGGATTGTATGAAATGCCATTACTCATCCACTGGAAACTGTTTGCTACAATCCTGGAAAGAAGAAGACTAGATCAGCTGATGGGGCACTATTATAGAAATTATTGCTGTTTCTATAAGAGAGTTTATAACTGTGTGTGAGCACATGTATTCCATTGCCACCACATTCCAAATTGTTGCAGATCACTGACACCCCATGGAAAACTTTGAAAAAAATTCTATTTCATAATAATTCCACTTATACATCATCTATATTCTATATTGCCCATCCTTCTTTCTTTACTACTCATGGCATCTGATTAAACCACGATTTCTGTTTCTCAGGAGTTCATCACCTACTTATTCTTCACCTAAAAGCATAATCCTTTGTGATACCACAGTTACTTCAACATAAACCAGCTGTGATGTGTCAAGCAGAGAATTAGGATTTCACATGAGGAACAGCATGAGATATTTATTCTTACTCTTCTTAATACTGTACTAAAACATGGGAGGAAAACAGTGGCTCAGGGGATACGTAACTGGCTATTGAGTCTTTCACCTTTGAATCAACTCTGCTCCAGGATGTTAGTAATCAAAGGTTACTGCTATCCAATGGCTCTTTAGTAGTCTTATGGATAATGAGTTGATCCATTTGTTAAGCCTGATCCACTGAATGGGAGTTAGGTCAGAGTTGGACCTCTAATGAACAAAATAATGCATCACAATAGGCATCCTCACTAGAAAGGCCAAAGACTGATTGGGTATTAAAAGTAAACTGCTTTCTCAGTGCTAGATCTAGTCCCCTCCAGGTCAGGGTTGAGCCAGATCTCTGTAGGACAGCTTGCATTGCTCGTGCCTGTGTTAAACCTATTCTGTACACAGAGGAATCCAACCTCCAATGCTATCTTTTAGGGGCCTTTTGATAACATTAAATTCACAAAGGAAAGAAAGGAAATATAACATATATTGTGCAAGAAAAAAATGTTTTTAATAATTTATGTGAGTCATCTGCAGCCAGACTGTACAAAAATTGATGCACACTGAAAGGATTGAATGATCAGCCCCGGATATGCTGATTTTTAGTAGGAGCTGGATGTTTCTTGGGAATGTGTACTGTTAATTTAATAAACAAAACATGTCACCGGCATTCTTACTAACCAGCTCTAAATGGGTATGTGGATGCTTCTAAAACAAACAAATTAACAAAAAACAGTTCAATTCTCTTGCAGCCTTTGCAACTGAATGATTCACAGTACATATGAATCTCACAGCTAAAACCTTTGACAGTGCGCCTTTCAGTGATCAAAAGCAATGTGTTTCTCTCCCATTTGTGACTGCCTGATTAAAGCCTCTAAATATTTTGTGTCATTACAGTGCACCTTCTGACCAAACTACTAGGTCACAAACAACTGACCTATAATTCCAAATCTATTCAACACTTCTGTCATTGCTGAAGAGTTAAACAATGTATACAAAGCACTGATATTTTCCTGGCTGTCTCCCTTTAAATCTCTCCTCATAATCCCCATTTTCCACAGTCACTCCAACAGTATTCCACTATGTTGTGCTAAACTTCTCAACTAACCATATAAAGCAATTAGAGGAAGAAAATAGACTATGATTAATTTCATATAAAAAAAAGCAACTGCATAAGCATAGGCTATGTCATGACACCAGTTTTTACTGATTTCAGTAGGAATTCTGTTTAAAAACTGACAGTACAAAACCACGTTAATTTCAGTGTAGAGTTTTGATTGAAAATCTATAGTAATATAAGCCCCCTTGTTTTGTGTATTCTGCCCTCCTTTCTTCCCCTTGCCTGATGTAATCTCCCCTGCAATCAAAGTTAGCCTTTACTTAGGGCTTGGTCATGCAAGCCCTTATTTACAGGAATAACAAAAGTCAATAGAATTACTCACGTGAGTAAGGACAATTCAGCTGAGTAAGAATCGCTGGATGGTTTCCTAAGGAGCCAGTCCTGCCAATGTAGATGAATCACTTTACTGATGTTAATGGTCTCATTCATTGATTTCAGTTAGATTATTTGTGTAAGAAAAATCACTCACATATATAAGGAATTGCAGAATGAGCCCTAGGACTGTAAGCCACTTGGGCAACCACCATGCGCTCATTCTTGCAAACTCTCATACATGTGCAAAGTTCCATTGACTGAAGTTGGGCTACGTGTATAAGTAAGAACTATTCAGAAGAGTAAGGGTGCGCACCATGCACACATAAGGAACAATACAAACTATTAACAACCTCTAATACCTTATAAAAATATTTCATATTTTTAGACAACTGAAGCCTGCCATATAAAGACACAGAGACTATGATTAAAAAATCTTTCTCAGCCCATTCAGAAAGGAGTAATAAAAGGTGTAATTTTTTCCCTTTGTACCTCACCTTTAATGAGTATTTTGAGGGCTTAAAACTGTGGTTTGTGATCAAATTATAAAGAGTACCATTTTGATTACTCTGATCACTGTTTTTAATCTCTGAACATTTTCTCCTCTTTTGTACTATTCAATGGCTGTTTTCAGCTGCTGGTCTCAAGCCAACAATGAGGGGAAATATTATTGTCAAGATCTAAGGATTATGCATCTGGAGTACATTGGAAATCTAGAACATGCACTTTGGAAATCAGCAAACCTTGTGATCTGTATAAAATGTACCAGTTTTTACAAGGGACAATAATAGATGAATTTATTCTCTACATTTTTCTGAATTTGCTTTGATATTTACTGTTCCACCCATACACTGAACAAACAGGCTTTTGAGGCCCCCTAGGTAAACACTGGATTTAACTAGATGCATCAGGTATGTTTTCTGTCTCCTATGGGTTTGAATACATTGTTTATTTTAGATCAGATTTAATTAATAATGTGTGGATTGTTATTAATTATATTATTATTTATTATTATATCTGAGGATTTCAAACTGTTTTACAAACAGGAATTGATTGACACTTCCCAACATCCCTGTGAAAGGAAGGAAGTATCATTATCTCCATTTTGCAGATGAGGACACTAGCTGAGGCAGGGAGAGATTGGGGCAGAACATGATGTCAATGGAAAGACTCTGATTAGCTTCAGTGGGGGTGTGAATCAGGCCGCAGGTCTCCTGCCTCTCGGTGCTATGACTTAGCCACAAGAGCTTCTCGTCTTAGTTTTCTCTTCTTACCCTCTCTGTATCCTCCCCTGCTGTGAAAAACGCACCGTGACAGTCCTGAGAGCACATGCGTGCAACGTCCAGAATAGGTCCCGCTTACCTTAGACCAGGGCATTTCTGTGAGCTGCAGGTAGAGACGGAAGCTGCTAGCTCTGCCCTGAAAGGAAGCAAGCGCTCAGCAGCCAAACAGAGGCTTTTAAACTCCTTGTTCAAAGCAAACACGTCGGGCACAGGGCCTGGGACAGTGAGGGCTCTGCAGCATTAGGAGCCTTGTCGTCCATGTAGGGGCATTGAGGAGTCTGACTCAGCATCTAGGAGGGAAATCAGAGCAGGCGTTTGAAGAAACCGGAGTTAAACTCGAACCTAGGGCTCTTGGAAAGTTCGTTTGTTCTCTGGATACTGGTAGCAGCCTGCAGCCCCTTCCCCCGCCCCTTTTCCTCTCCTCGCGTCCTCACAAGCCCTTCGTACCAGAGCCTCGCCCGGGGTGTAGTTTGCAGAGGATGGAGACACGCGGTTACCGAGCTGCTGGTACAGGTGCTGGGGGATCCGGGAGGATGAGAGGCAGTGCTCTAGGTCCGACCGGGCGGGGACCCTCTGCGATGGGCACTGGGGGAGAGGGGGAGCTATTGCTAGAATGATGCACAGCTTGGCTCCTACCCTCTCCCTCTCCAGGTGGATGCCTCTGGCAGGCACGGGAGACGGAGAGCAAAGACACAGGGATGCTGGTTGTTTCGCTCTGCAGGTTAGTGACATGACCTGTAACAAGTGCAATGGCTGAAGAGTAAACAAGGGCGATCTATGGCAAACAAACCGCTCAGAGAGCCCAATACTGATCTCATTGATCCCACTCTCCCTCCGATTTACTCCGCCTTTACACCAATGGCAATGCAAGCAGAATGTGTCCCAGGAGTGGTGAAGACCAGGAGAGCATGGATCTTGGAGCATCCTAGGGGCGAAGAGGGACTGGAGATAATGAGTCTCTTGCAAAAGAGGATCCTTGAGAAAAACAGAAAGTTAAAATGTAAAGAAATCAGTGTCACGCTAAGAAATCTCCCTTACCTCGAGGTTGCTTCCTAAAGATGGATACAGATGAAGTTAATGCATTTGGGCAGAGGAAACAACATGCAAGGCACTGGTACTTCAACAGAAACAAGTCCAGCCCCCGACCTAGACATTGTCAGAGCCGCCCGGACAGTGCTGATGGGAGCTTCAGCTTTGAGTAATTGCGATTGTTTTCCCCAGTACTTTATATTTAAAGCTCTCGGAAGGTCAAAACACCATCACTGCATAGGAGGGATCATAAACTCGGCCTGAATAGCAAGGAGAATAAGCAAAAGTATAAAGACACAAATTCCTTTTTAACACCACCTCCCCTTCCCACAGCTAGAGTTGCCACTCCTCCAGGATTACCCTGGAGTCTCCGGGAATTAGAGATCAATCTTTAATTCGAGATTATGTCATGTGATGCAACCTCCAGGAATACGTTGACCACACTTGGCAACCCTACACAGCACACTCACCCACCCACCCCTCCGGGACAGCTGGCCTCGTGTAGGAAGAAAACGGATCTGATCTTCTGAGGGTGGGGGAGGAGTTTGGGGGAGCTGAAGAGACTGCTCCCTGTAGCCCACCCCCCAACCTTTAGATTCAGCCTTAACTTGTTGACCAGTTTAAAACTCTGCAAAGAAAGCAATTAACCGGGTTTTATTCCATTCTTACATTATTAAAAATCAATTAACGCATAAATTTTGCCGGCGAAGTAGCTGCCTTTCTTCTCAGCTTGTCTTAAAATAGAGGGCATTAGTACTGAAAAGAGTGGGTTTAACATGAAATGCACGCTTATTAGACTTCCAGAGGCAATCGCTTCTACCACAAACGCAGCTGAGCTACGTGCGTGTTTTACAAGGTAGGATCGCTACAGGGATTAATTTGCATTTATAAGTTCCTCTAGGAAACAATTTTCTGACAAGTAGCATTGTATTGATCCACAATTGATTGTATTTAGCTATTAATAAAGTCAGAAGGGGAAATACAATATTTCAGCTATATCACTTTGCTTGTGCTTTTACAGTGAAGCTCTGTATCTGTATAGAACCGGGGGACTAACTGAGATCTCGTCATGAAATGAAAAGGAGGACTTGTGGCACCTTAGAGACTAACAAATTTATTTGAGCAAAAGCTTTCATGAGCTACAGCTCACTTCATGGGATGCATTCAGTGGAAAATACAGTGGGGAGATTTATATACACAGAGAACATGAAACAATGGGTGTCACCATACACACTGTAAGGAGAGTGATCAGGTAAGGTGAGCTATTATCAGCAGGAGAGCGGGGAAAAAACCTTTTATAGTGATAATCAAGGTGGACCGTTTCTAGCAGTTGACAAGAATGTCTGAGGAACGGGGGGGAGGGAAATAAACATGGGGAAATACTTTTACTTTGTGTAATGAGATAATATTTTTCATACCACCAACTTGTTTTCCGTTACACTGTTGATGCAACAATTTGGTTCAGTGACACAATTATGTCTTTCCTCAGAGGAACTTCAGGCAGTGAGTTCTAGCACAGTTTTGTGGCTTTTAATTACCATTTTGTAAATTGTTCTTTTGGGTGTTTGGAGAGACTGGCGCCTCGGTACCAATAGACTGTATGTCTATCTACTCTACCTGAACGCAGAGACACAGTGTTTTGCCCGCTAGGTGGCGGTACAAGGCAATATCATAAATTTAACTTGGGCATCCATAAAACGTGTTTTCCTTCCTCCCAGTCTGTACTTCCCACTTTAAGAAAGAAGAGAATCAAACCGGGCTTTTAAAAATGTATGTTGTAAACAATCGTTAAGAAATAAAAAGTTATCCTGAGACCGCAACAAAACATGAACATGCAATTCATTTAATACCGGTGCCGTATATTGTTCAATGGGAAGTGCCCTAAAGAATTTGGAATGGAATCTAATTGTTAAGGATAGGAATTATGAAGCTCAGTTCCGTTAAGAAAATATTGTACATCTTTAGTTTTTCATCTTTCTAATTCGATCTAATAACTGTAACAATATGCACATAAAAATAGAAATGATTAAGGTAACCAAGGATGTTCCCGAATTGACATAGTAATAAATATAATAATTTGTATGTTATATAGAGTCTTTCATTCAAGATTCTCAAAGAACTTTATGTAATCCAAACATTCGTTAACTGGGACTCAGGGCTACACCCACCCCTGCTTGAGGTGCAGATTATTGACAGCTCTAGGTCCATGCAGATATTAAAAATGAATACCGTTTGACACCTACATAGCAGTTTTTACTCCCCAGATCTCAAATCACTTTACAAACAGGGATGAGGGTCCTTATCCCCATTTTACAGATGGAGAAATCAAGGCACAGAGAAGTTGAGTGACTCGTCCAGGGTCACAAAGCGACTCAATGGTAACCCTAGGTATAGCACCCAAGTCACTTGTCTCCCATTCTTCTGCCCTCTTGTCACTGAATTACATCTATCTGTCTATTTAGATTCTTGAACGGAACCCATCACCTTGTATCTGAGGGACACGCTTTAAGTGCGAACTGTATAATATTCTGTCTGTATATCATCATCATTCCAGTAATAGCACCCACCGCTCCACTCTAAACTCAGCTCTCATGAAAAGGATGTGTTTAAGCGGGAAACCAGAACAAATGAGAGTTTGCGGAGACTCCAGGGGTTTCTTGCCTCCGTGATAACTATATCAACAAATATACCTAGGGCTTCACCAGGGACATAACCAGTTCTGGCTAAAGTAGAATATGACTAGGCTACAGTAACATCTAATTAGACTAGAATCTTGCTGGGCTAGGATCTGGCCGTGGATCTCACGGGGCTCAGATCTAACTGCTCCATCTTCCCCCTAGTTTGCCGTATTTATACATACTGCTGCAGTGTGAATACTAAAATGGCAATACTCTGTTTTGTGTAAACCCCCCTGTAGGCTGGTTCCCTTTTGTATGTGTTCCCCCTCCCCGCACGCACCCCTCCCTTTCCGCGCACGTGTCACATGTGAGGCGCCTCCTGTGTCCTGGGGTTCTATGGAACCCGAGGGGATACAATGTGATTGCGCACTTGATTGGCTGTTGCTAGGTGACGTCGCCTTCCCTCACGTGACTGGTGTTAAATGCCCGCCTGGCAGCTTCCACCGCGGCAGACAATCGTAAAGCTGCTGGGGAGCCGAGTGAGCTGCTGCGGCCGCCGCCCGGTGTCTGGGAGAGTGTGTGACCGGGCTATGATGGTGACTCCTCCAGCAACAGAGTGGGACCTCCAGTGATCTCCTCCTCGGGGCTTCCAGCAGCAGCGTCTCTGCTCTCCCTGTACTTGTCCTGAGGGCTGAGGCGCCTTTCTCCCTCGCCCCCTGCTGCTGCGGCTGCCTCCCCCCACACCCTACATTTGGGGAGGGAGGACCAGGATGACTGGAGTCTTTGACAGTCTAGTCTCAGATATGCATTCAAACCAGATTACCTCCAACAGTTACCACCAGCACAGCAGCCTGCACAAGTCCCAGGAGTCCCCCACCTTACCCGTGTCCACAGCTACCGACAGCAGCTACTACACCAACCAGCAGCAGCAGCACGGAACAGGCGGCGGAGGAGGCGGGTCGCCCTATACACAGATGGGCTCTTACCAGTATCACGCCAGCGGCATCAATACGGTTCCCTACTCCGCCAAAGCCGGCTACGACCTGGGTTACACTGCCACTTACAGCTCCTATGGACCTTATGGAACCAGGGCTTCCCCGGCTAACAATGAGTCTGGTAGGGCTAAGCCTCTGGGGGGAATAGTTTGGGGTCAGCTGGTGTCAAACAGAGCAGCTCCATCGCCTTAGACAGAGCTTGGTCTGTTTACACCGGACGAGGATTTGGTCCATTATTTTTAAATGTGCCCCTCCCTCCCCCTCTCCTTTTTAAGGCAATCAAGCCGCTCTGGCTGCGGATCACTGGTTTGGCGGGGGATGGGAGCAAGAGGCTAGCAAGGGGATGGACTGGCCACGTTTCTCCCGGTAATTCACGCAGGGCTTATAGGAATAGGCTGCATGGGGAACAACGTCTTGCAAATCAGCTGCCTTTTGTTGATTCCAGGTTAACTTTTCCTTACAGCATGGCTGGTGAGTGATGGTGGTGATTGTTGTTGTCATTATAGCAGAGAAGGAAGAATGCGAGCCCGAGGTCAGGATAGTAAACGGGAAGCCAAAGAAAGTGCGGAAACCCAGGACAATCTATTCCAGCTTCCAGCTGGCCGCTCTACAGAGGCGTTTCCAGAAGACCCAATACCTGGCACTGCCCGAGCGAGCTGAACTGGCGGCATCCCTAGGCCTCACCCAGACGCAGGTAAGATGCCCCAGTACTTTTCATCCTCAGGGTGAACTCCGGGCCCTGTTGAATTCAGTGGGAGTTTTGCCATTGACTTCAACAGGGCCAGAATTTTTGCCCTTTACGCCTTGCACCCTGCGTCCTGCAGCAAAGGGTCCGTGCCTTTTAGCACTGGCTCAGAGGGGCAGGTGGCATATTCCCTGCTGTGTCTCACCGTGTCTGGTCTGTTTTTCCTGCCCGCTGTTACACATTCAGTAACGGAGAACCCTGTTTGCAGTTCCCACTTTGCGCTCCCGGGATGATGAAATGGGCCGTGGCCCTTACCCCTCGTGTCCGTGGGAGGGAGGCGCTGGGGTTAACAAAACTCTCAGAGAAATGTTATCTGTGCTTCGTCTGCTCTCCGGCATACGGAGGGGTTGAAACAACTGATTGGCCCTTCTTGCTCTCTTTAGCGCCCGTTCCCCACCCCCACTGCCCTCCAGCTCGCCCACCCGCATGCTCTGCCTGGCCCAGCTGAGGATCTTGGAGCAAGCCCTCTGCTCATAATAACCTCTGGCTTGCCATTACCCTGCCCTGCCAGCCCCCCCACACCCAGCACCTCCCCAGCCCAGCCCTCACGCCTGTCTGTCTGTCTCCCTTTGGAAAGGTGAAGATTTGGTTCCAGAACCGCCGGTCCAAGTTCAAGAAGATGTGGAAAAGTGGCGAAATCCCCTCGGAGCAGCATCCTGGAGGCAGCGCCTCTCCCCCCTGCGCTTCGCCTCCGACCTCGGCCCCTACCTGGGACTTTGCTCCACACCAGCGCATGAGCAGCGGAGGAAGCTCGGGATCTAGCCCCAGCGGCGGAGCGGCCGCTTTCCTCGGTAACTACTCCTGGTATCACCAGGCGGCTAACACCGCTTCTCACCTGCAAGCCGCCTCCCCGATCCTGCAGCAAGCGCAGCCCCATCACCATCACCACAGCGCGGCCATCAGTGCAGGGACGATTTTCTAACTCGGCAGAGACTGAGCAAACAAGCCCCGCTGAGCAGAGATCCAGGGGGATCAAACCCAACACACACCCGAGCGGACTGAGGTACAGACACTGGTGCTTTGATGAAGAATTTCTTCGGCATTCAACGCCTCCCTCTCCCTCTGGCACATTAAACAGGCGAATAACTCTTCCCTGCAGACTTTGCTTTGTTCTGATCCGGGCTCGGTTACCTCTGTGTCTCCCTCACCCCGTGTCTTTCTCTATTCCAACTCGCAGACTAGTTCCTGCCTGCGGTTTATGTCCCCCTTCCCGTGTAGTTCACAGCAAATAGAAAATAAAACTTCCCCTTCCCTCCTCTCCTATTTTTCATCAAATCACCAGTGGATAACTTTTGTTAATTTTGTTTTTTAAAAGTTTATAGGTGCCTTTGCGGATGACCTCATTTTGATGTTGAAAAAAGATAAATAATTTTTATATGTAGATTTAAAAAAAAAATTCCCGAGTTTAAATTATCTTTTTTAAATGGGTGCAGGACTATCGTTCCCGAGGAAATGTTTGTAAATAAAGCTGTCTGTGCAGATTTTTTTTCATGTTTTCTTTGTATAAAAAAAAATTCCATTGGATCAGCCTGTATTTCATTTTTGGTTTTTGTGACCAAAGTGTGGAAACTCCCAGCTCTCTGCGTAGGCGCCACACCTTCCTGCTTATTTTCAGTTTGATACGTTTTCTCTTTGCTGTCAAAATAAGCTACTGATTTCCCCCTCACCGTCGTTGTTTAAACCTTAAAAACAAAAAAAAAGGTACTGTTGGTTATTTATTATGGACACAAAATACTCTTAATGTTGCTTTTACAGTAAGAGATTATTTAAATAAATTATTTTGTTTTCACTGTACTTGGTCTGTATTTCCTTCGGGATCCAGACTCACACACATTATAGACACCTATTTACACTAGCCCCTGCAGCTCTGCAGACTTACCTAGCACTCCCTTACAGCCCAGCTCTGGAGGAGGGGTCTGTATGTTTCTTACGTGGCTTTCTTTGCCCTCCTTACAACTGTTGCGTTGAGTAATTGACCGCCCCCTCCCCCTTCGCTTCCCTTCCCTTCCCCTCCACAGTCAAATCTCGCCCCTGCCAGTCTGCAGCAGCCATGAATCACTCAGCAAGCCCCTAGCAATGCCAGACTCGGCCCCTCCTCCCAGCGCGCTGGCGCCACAGACATTTAGCCCGGGACTGTCTCCTGCCGACTTGCAGCTCCTCCGGGCTCCAGTGTGACACACGGGGCGGCGACACTGGTAACCGATTCCAGCCCTGACCAGTCTGCACTGGGCGCTGCACCCCTAGCCCCAAGAAGCTTTTAAAATTCAGTGTTAACTACCTAGTGCCAAGCTCCAGGGCCCTGCAGTGCGCTGGGGCTGGCTGCTAGGCAGAGCTGCCCTAGTTTGCCTGCATGATTGCTGCTAAGGGGAAGGTTGGGATCCTACAACGTTATTGCTGTGCGAAAGCCTGGGCCAGTCGAGGTGTTTTGTGTGTTCCATGGTACCTGATCAGTGACCTCCCTTCAAAGCAGCCCTAAATCCAGCTCCCCACCAGCCAAGGGGGAGCTGTATGGAGCTGTATCAGCCTCTTCCAATCAGGCCCAGTCAGTGCAATGTGCAGGCTGGTTACATTGCAGGCAGGTAACCGATTCTTTACCAGCCTTCCCTAGTTTGGTTACCAATAAAACAAAGATTTTTTTAAAAAAATAAAACCAACTAGGTAGGCCTTAACTTTGCTCAGTTGCACCAGTGTTCATCTGGAGTAATTTTTATTGAAATCAATGGAGTTACTCCTTTTAAACTGGTCTAATTGACCCCCCCTCCCCCCTTTGGCCCTAACTTGTTACCAGGAGCATTGTTTAGTTTCAGCTTCTGGCTGCAGGGCAAGCACAACTAGTTGGTGTCACTTGACTTTACTGTTCAAGAGCCCCTATGTTTGGGTTGTGACTATTGCAGGGGACTGTTTACAGCCCAAAGAGCGCTGTTGGCATTGCAGGGAAAAAGATGGAAATGCTTCTGCTGCCACCAGCTTTTGCAACAGCTTTTATTTTTAGCAAAGCCTAACTGTGGGTCCGAACCACCGGCCAAAGTCCCTGGAAGGGAGTCCCGCTCTAACCAAGATGCACCAGCGTCAGTGCTAACACCTCATGCCTCTGGTGCTGCTTTTTGACACAGGCATTTTCGGGCAGAGAGCAGCTCTGAAAATCATGCTAATCTTTGAGGTAGCCCCCAAAGGGCTGTAACATGAAAGAGCCTTTCGGCAGGATATGAAGCCATGCACCAAAGAGGCCTGTCCGGAAGCAGGCTTGGGTCCAAATCCAAGGCGGCCTTTTTCTCCGTTGAGCCGCTGTAGATCTTGCTGCTGTTGCTCGGCAAGTGGAACTGGCGCAAGGAGTAGAGGGAAGTGGCTGGTGCTGAGGCCTCTGCTGCAGACGAGATGATTAAGAGGCCTAAACCACAGCGCCTGGGGCAGGGAATGTGCAGCCCCACTTGGAATCACGCAACAGGCCTTGGCATGAGAGCGGGGCGGGCGGGACAGGCGCTGGGTGGGCTGGGTTGGCCCGTAGACGCGGCGGAGTCTTGGAGCCTGGCAGGGCAGATTGCTCCAGGGAGCTACGAACACACTCACCCCGGATGAGACGGAGACAAGGGAGGAGGGAGGGAAAAGAGGAGCGAGTGAGCAGAATGAGAGAAGAAAGGGGAGGAGGGACGGGAAAAAGAAAGGGGGAGTCAGGAGAAGAGCGGAGCGTGGGGGAAGGAGAGAAAGATGGGAGCCGAGGGGGAGAAAGAAAGAGACAGAGGAGAGAAAGGGAGCGGGAGAGCATGGGAGACAGAGAAGGGAGGGGAGGAAGCTAGAGTCTCCATAGCCGCCCCAGGCAAAGCTCTTGGAAACGTTTCTCACAAGTTGCAGCTCTCTCCAAGACACAGGGCCCTGTGATCCGGCCCCTAGCAGACATCCCCTCCCCCGGTGATGAACGGGCCTTCCAAATGTGCTGATGACAAATGGAAATGGGAAACAGTCAACTCCCCTGCATCCACCGGGAAACATCCCGACTTTATCAAACCCATAAATCTTAATTGTAATCCCTCTCGACCTGCACCAGAGCAGTGTCAGGGGAGAGCCAGGCATTGGCAGGTGCTGGGAAGGGCAATCTAGCTAACTAAGAGCCTCTGCCTTAGATAACCACGGCAGGGCCACAGGAGTTTCCAAACTTCCAGACATGATTATTTGTGGTCAGGGGTATACGTTTCATGTTTCGCTTGGAAGCAAACCACTGAAATAAAACCAGGCTTGCGAGGAGCTCTGCAGGCACTTTGGAGGCGAAGGAAGAGTTTCAAATTCAAATACCCTGGAAATGATGGGCATTGAACCTTCCTGGTTTTTTTGCAGTTCAGCAAGGACCGAACAAAAAACAAACCCCTTCCCCAAACTTTTCAGTGTGATCAGCAGAGACAGAAATGTGGGTTAGATTTGACGGCTTCCTCATTCCACTCAGCCTGGAGGGTAAAAAACTGGGAATATCCCTCTGTGTGTAACCATTTCCGAGCCTCTTTAGCGAGGTTTTGAAGGGACACTTGAGCCGTGTTTGTACAGAAATGGAGGAGCCCTTTTACATTCTGCTTTTGCTTCCTAATGCCTGCTTTGAAATGCACCGTGTGTACAGCGCGCCAGGCGCCAAGAGCTCATTTAAAAGCAGTCCCACCTTTTGTATCTTGATAAATAAAAGACGTCTCTCTTTACACCGCCTTATTTCAGCCGCGGTCATCACACACAATACAGAGAGGGGCTTGCTCCACGAGGTGAAAAGTTCGCCAAGCATTTCCCCGCTCGCTACTCACCCCGCCAGGCTGCAACAGGCCGCTAGGGCCCGGGGTGGATTTACACCTGGAACCAAGAAAGTCATTTGCTAAGCTGGTATTTTGTGTAATGAAGTCCCGACACAGAGCAGCCAGGCAGAGCGTGCACCCGCCGCACCCCGGAACCGCGCGGGGCTCCTGCCGCAGCAGCGAGCGCTGTTAAGGTCTACGGCGCTGGAGATGAAGCTTGTCCCGGTTGATCGGGTTCAAGCGCCCGCCACGATCGTGACACTGCGTAACAGCAGGATGTGGGGAGGGAGCAGGGTTCCGACGCCTCGAGGAGCGGGACCTTCTGCATAATAGGGATGTACTTTGTCAGTGATTGCTACATTACAAGATGCTACATTACGCCCTGGGGCTGTCAACAATATATAGCCGTGTAAGCGCCCCCACTGAGAAATAGGAAAACTAGACGATCGCGCCAGGAAGACAGACAGACCGACTGACTTGTCCTGAGAATCCTTTTCGTTTATTTGATTTCCGTGTAATCCAGATACCACTTGGACTGGCCGCTCCTTGGCATTTCCCAGTGTCTCGTCTTTCAAGCCATTGCTTCCAGTTCCCAAACCAGCCCCCCTCTCAGTCACTCGGGTGCTATTTATTTTGCGTTGGGCTTGCTTTACGCGAGCTCTACACGCACGGAACATTCATTAGGGGGAAGGCGCAAACACATTGCGATACTTTACATTCAGACACCTCTTTCATTATTGTTCCCCCTCTTCCTGCCTTATCCAGGCTAAATGAGGCGCCCCCAGAGCAGTGAGCCCTGTCCAGCCTGGGTCCCAGCGACATTGAGTTTAGGCTTTGCAAGGGGCCAGCGGCGGGAACACAGAACACTTCCCATGCCCGGAGGAAGAGCTGCGCCCTAGAGCCGCCAAGCATTGGTGGGCAAATCACGTTTGCAGGCGGAATAAAGGGGCTGAGGTGGGGTGGGGGCTGATCTTGGAACGTGCAACCGCTGGGGCGCTTTCAAGGTTAGCCTCCAAAGGTGCGGAGGAAAGTGGGGCTGGAGATTTCAGTTCTCTCCCCCACCCTCTCGCACCTTTAGCAACAAGCGTGCTCGGATTTGCCTGAACTGCTCCTGTGACTTGCTGCTGAAGGGCTCCTCCCGCCGCGCCCTCTTTCCCTGTGGGGTGGCTGCCACCCTAGGGCTCCTGCAGTGGGTCAGAGCTGTGCAGCAGGCTCGGATCTCCCTGCTGCAGCCCGGGTGGGGAGGGGGATGGGGAGCCGAGCCAGAGAAAGAAGAAGGGTGGGAGGGAATCTGGTGTAATTAACTTCTCCAGCTCAGTTACCAGATTGAGTCCAGGGGGACTCAGCCCGGAATCCAACCTGAGCCAGGGGAATCATCTCCCTGGCAAATTTGCAGGGAGAGGCTGGTGAAATTTTGCCATGGGTAGGCAATTTACTCATTTGCTCCTATTAAGAGAAAAGGCATGAGAAATTGAATTAAAGCATCTCTGGCAAAGGAGTTACTTGAGGCATAAATGTCTCCCCTAAAGCTGTAGCAATCATGTGGCATTAGACACTTCCGGAATCCTATAGCCAACTTGAAAAATCCCAGACCCCCTTTTTCCCTAATTTTTGCTCTGATCTGTAATTTTATCCACATTTGCACTAGTTTGAGCATTCTGGCTCTCCCATCTGAAAGCCTGCAATTACTATATAATTCTTCGCAATTTCACATGTCCTAATATGGACTGTAATTTTTGCGCAAGACAATTTCCTGCTATTTCAAGCATCAACATTGTCAAAGTTGTATGTACATAATAAATGGGAATATCAATGCATAGTTTTTAGCATAACATCTTGACTCCTCGATAATTATATCCGTTCGGAGCCTACGCAGAATTAGCCTGAATTGCATGGTAACTGCTGCTGCTTTAAAATTTTTAAAAATTACTCATAATTTTCCCAAAGATTACCAAGATCTCGAGTGCACAATGTCATCAGCGTAATGAAGAGTAAACATTTATGCTAATAATCTGCAATTTTTTTCATCAGCTATAAAGACAGAGGCTATATAGCAGAAAATTTCAGTCATATTCTGCAAGAGCGGAGCTGCAAAAAAGGCTCTGCTCTCCGAGGCATCTTCATCTCTGGGGGATTTCAATCCACATTTGCACTCTCGGGATATTATTATTGTGCTTGGCTTCTTCTTTTTCTTTTTTTTTTTTTCCTTCTTCCTCTCCATTCTCTCTCCCACTCTCTTTCTCCTGTAACTTTCATAGCAAAATGCCGCCTTCCATCCTTTGAGTTGTTGTAAAGCACAGAATTGTGTCCAGATTAACTGAAATTGAGACTGAAGGTAAGGGTGGCAACACGGTTTCATTTTTCTGAAGGGTGGATGGATGCGCTGTGTCGATAAGTTTCCCAGCGCGGGGAGTAGGGGGGTGGGGGAGTGATTATATATGCACCAACTAATTCTTCCATCAAAACTTCTTGTCAGTTGTGTCAAGATTATTAAAAGGGGGGAGAAACCTTGATGCTAGATCCCTTAAGATTCATAGTGCAATGGGGGGGCGGTAAAGGAATCTAGATGTTGCTGTTCAAGGGGTCTCTGGTGGATGTGTACAGCATATACTGTGTGTGCGGGGCTGCTGGATTTCAGTGTTTGCTTTGGAAAAAATCAGAAATAACAGAACTACAGACAAACGTGCAGCGGTGTGATGATCACAAGCTGCTGACCTGTGCGATCAAATACGATATTTCCTCCCACCTGTTTTAATAAAGAGGCTGCGATGCAGAGTGGGGAAATTTGTTAGGAGGGGGAAACCTCACGCACAAAAGAGGAACCTGGTTTTATTGATTACCGTTTCTTCTTCTAGTTGGTGCTCAGCTGAACAGTTTCCTCTTTGATATGTTTTAGTGAATTTAGGGTGTATTTTCTGGTTTCTGTGATTTTTCGCAAACGTTAAAATTATTCACTGATTAATAAATATCGGGGGTAGCCAAAAGCCAAATCAAACTTTTTCTCTGCTGTGAAACTTGTGAGGGAGCTGCAGGGAAGCCAGCGGACTGTGGAAGGATATTTGATCTGGACAAAATGTGGATTTATTTTTAACACGTGGGGGGAGACATCCGATGTGAACTGGTTTGGACTCTGATTTTTAAAACATTTCTAGATTCAGAGGCTGTGCGCTGCTCTGCAATTAGACTGACATATGTTACAACAGCCATTCAGGGAGTTCTAGAAGACACGCCAGAGGGTTTTTTCTTATTTTTTTGGTAGAAGATATTAAAGAGATATCTGTTGTTTGGCAATTTTGCTAAGTCTGTCTTCATTACTTCGACATTGTGCATTTGCTAATTTGGAAGCCCCTTCCTATTGACAGTCTGGCTCCATACACCTGCAAGCAATTTGCAGTGCTCCAATATAGGAGAATTGCAGAGATGGCAGCTCGCACCTATTTTATTTTTTTTTCCTTCCCTTTTCTCAATGCACAGCAAATTTGGCTTTCAGTGCGTTATCTCTTTTGTTAATGCAAAAAGATTCCCTGGGCGAAAAAATTGCTCATAATTACCAGAGAGATGGGGAAACTGCATTAGAATAAATAAACCTGAAATTACTGTAATTATGTTGTGTTTGATGGGCTCGGCTTGTAATCAAGAAGAGAATACAGTGAAATGATGCTGACCCTCTTGGGTTTGCAGCTGTACGCACACTTTGGGGTCTTTTTTAGCAGAAAAGAGTCATTTTGATCATCATTAAGCGGTGTGTAGCCTAGTTCAGAAGTGTTTGAAAATGAGGGCCACATTTTTTTCCGACAAGAAAAAAAATGTCCCAAAATTGCATTTTGCCATTTACAGACCCATCCATACGGTTGTGTTTGCAGGGTGACAATTGGTAAAGGTATAATATTCGAAATCAGTATTTAATCATTGTAATGAGGTATTGTTTCAATATAAACACCTTTGGATTATTCATAGTTTAATTAATATCCTCATTATGAAAATCTTCGAATCAGATATTTGATGAACTACTTGTCAGCAACAAGGCAGAATTAATTAGATCTTTATTGAGATTAACATTTTCAAATCTATTTCAATTATAATAGACTCTAACTCAAGACCGCCTAGTTGAGAGAAAACTAATAATTTCTCTATTTGAACGGTTAGCAAGACGTTATTGAATTAGTAGAAGCTAATATATCTTAAAGTGTTCCAATATGCTTGACCACACCGTTCCTGTCCGGTCAAAGGCATTTGGTCTCTGACTGCATTAGGCTGGGGCGTGTGAGATTTGCATTATTATCTGTAAATAATGTAGCCACTGAGTCAGGCAATTATTGTTCAGATAGGGGCTGTTCGTGTTCACATTTTAGCCGGTGGCATTGCAGGAAATACAGAGTGTTTCTTCAGTGTTTCTCCAGGCAGAATCTTTCATTCCCTGTGAACTCAAAATGCAGCGGATCTCCCTTATCTCTCCCCTTTAGTCTCCTGCTCCAATCCTGTGTTTAGCAGTAACTGCACCCCGTGCCTTATCTTTTGAACGTACATTAGACATGACCGCATCATTTGATCACTCATCACCAAGAATTGAAAAATGGGTGCGTGTCACAACAAAATCGATACAATTTATCATTACCTTCCTCCACACAACCTCCCGGGAGGGATTCCCCCCCACTATGGAAACTGCATGCAGATCCCCACATTGCAATCGGAATACAAAGCAGATGCAGCGACTTCCCAGATCAAATCTACCATGTGACGATTCTGCTCTGATTCATAAAGCTTTAACCAAAATTACAGCTGTGGGCATCTGATCTTTGCAAAGCCACTTTAATAAGTTGGTATATCTGAGTCCAAACATCGGTCTTAATAACTCTTTAAGTGGCCAGATTAGTTTAGTCAGAAAAATAAATTTTGCAAAAAAACCTAGCTACTGTGAGCTACAGAACCACGTAGCGGGCTCGAGCTCCTTTCCCACCACATCTCCATTGAGTTGATTTGTGACAGGACTCTCCTATTTTATATCTATTTGATAGCCTTATTAGCTTGCAAATTTCCAGCGGCGATTGTTTTGCTTAAGGTTGGGGGGTTTGAGGGCAAACTGTATCCTTCAGAGCATCCCCGTGATTGCTGGCGGCTTGCTCAGAAACATGCTCCTTCATTTCCTGCCCTGACCAAGTGAGTTTTCAGGGACAGCAAATCTCCACGGCCCACACAAGCTGCGTGTCAGAACTGCTCAGATCCAACATGGGGAGGAAAGGAAAATCTCCTCTGCATAATAACGACTTGCCAAATCCTTGTACCGGAGTCCCCACCACCACCACAGACACACATCAACCTGCCCCCGCCGCAGAAAAACGGGAAAGCTGGCAAGGCGCAGTGCAGCTCCACTAACACCGGGAGACATTTTCGGAGCCTGCAAAGCCTGTGGTGCATAATTTGCCGCTGGATAAACTCTGCTTGGGGTCTTTAAAGCTAGGCCTGCGCCCCGCTTTAGTACCAGGGCACCCAAAACTATGGCACCCGCTTGAACAAACGATCCAGTCTCCCGCGCCCACTCCCACACCGGGGGACTACGGGGAATATTTCCCTTTCTCCCCTGCTCAGCCCTTCTTCCTTCTAGCCGGCAGAGGCGGCTCCCACGCCACCCCCCAGCAGCCCCTAGCTTGGCCCTGAAGGGAGGCACCGGGTCCTAGAGCTGGAACTCTCCGTACCAGCTGATGTCCTGACGCTCCCAGCCTCGCTTTACAACGTGTCGGTCCCGTGAAAGGCGAAAGCAAAGCCCTGGGCCCCAGGCCGCTTGGGACACCGGCTCGCTTCGGGCGCAGCTCGCCCTCTGCCATGCCGGCGCTCCGCTTTTGACGTCTGGTGTAAACGCACCTTGTGTGGTTAGAGAGCAGGGAGCACGTTAGCCTCCTTTTAAAGCCCAGAGGGGGCTGCCACTCAAGGTGCTCGCTCAGACCCCAGCACCCAGCCCAGGCCCCTTTGAACTTGTCAGCCCTCCTTTTTTTTAACCTGAGCTCCACTTTAACTTTCTTTCCTCCAAACCGCGGCCTTTTCCTGCAGCACCTGCTTCTTCTTCTAACCATTCACTTAAAACACATCATAGCTTCCTCCGCCATTCAGCCTAGGGGGAAAGACTGCGCCCAATCCAAGAGAGGCAAAAAGAGGAAGCCGGGAGCACCTCCGTTTGCAATGAACAGGACAAAGGATGCATCAAAACAGAGACAGGGGGACGATGGGGCAAGAGGGCGGCAGAAATGAGTTAAAGAGGAGCTTCGGGCCGGAGAATTGGGACTAAACACGTAGCCAAAGCTGATGTGAGTAACATTCCCCACTGCGCTCTCGAGGTCTATTTTCTCCCCGTCAAAACGACAACAAACAACCAGTGACTGTGGGCGAGTTGCAATGAAGGGAAGATAAAACCCAAAGGAGTTTGCACGGTGTGAGTTGTCTGTATCATCTCCCACAGACAGGATCGCTTTGAAATCGGAAGGCAGGATATTCTTAATATTGCCTGTGTGAAATGCCCGCTGGGATCTTACATATATATCACTTATATCATATCATATGTATATTTGCACACACACACACACACACACCCCATGTGTGGAACACACCGAGCCCCTTATTTAGATGCCGATAGAGATCTGTCAATGAGACCTCTTGATTTATTCGCCCGGTTAAAATCTTTCTCTCTGGAAAGTCTCCCACGTGGGTTGGTCTCCACGACGCTCAGATATATAGAAGAGGCCGCAGGTCCCTTAGCCAAGGCCTAATTCCCAGGCTTGAAAGAGGCTTGCACTTTCCCTTGCTGAGGAAAGAGTGTGAAACCCCAGCTGACAGTGTCTGTCAATGTCCCTTCAGATCGGATCGCAGGGTTCCCATCCCCGGTGCTCTTGAGTCTGCTACAAGCGCCGCACGTGAGAAAACAGCACGCATGCAGAGGCTCTTTTTCCAAACCATAATTTTACTGTCTCAAAGAAACTTTATAACTTATGTACAAAGATTTGTGTTTTCCCCCAGATACAAAGCAATAAGTTAACATTCTCAATATAAAACTAAACTTTGACATATAGAACACTAAACACGACTGATCTCAGTTTATCACATCTTCCGAACTTCACAAGTCAAATGTCAAGATCTCAGGTCACAAAGCATCATGTTTTACAGCCACACAAAACGGAACGGAAAAAAGGCTAAATTTGTGCAACGTGTTTACAGAACAATAATAATAATAATAATAATAATAATTAAGAATAAAATATGTACAGCGATCAGATCCTGCACTTCAGTAGCGCATGTAGACTTCAGATTGGCATTCTGTGGTAAAGCCTCGAGATTTCGTTTAAAGCTGAATTGTGTCACGTTAGAGCCAATTGGCATCTCTTCTTCCCTGCCATCTCTTTCCAACTGCTGAGTATAGGGAACTATTGCCTTCCTTTCCCTCTCTTCACATTACGTAAAGCGATCAACAGCTGCCGTGATTCCACTTCCATTAAATAATGCGTATTATTTTCTTTGCTAAATAACTCTAGAGATGTGAAAAATGCAGACCACTCGGAACAAACCTCTCCACACCAGCAAAGTATAAAAGTTATTGTAAAAGTTAAAAATCACATCCTTCTTTTTGCTGTTTTTGTTCTGTTTTGTTTAAAGTAAACTGTGCGTTGAAACAGTGCCCTTTGCAAACCAGATAGTCCGTGTGTTTCTAGCACTCTTACAGTGGTAATTTAAGTCAATAAATTAAATCCCCATCTCTCCCTTTAACAACAACAATAAAAATGTACACAGACGAGTCGTGAATGGTACAGGCAAATGCAAAGAAAAAATATCTGGCTATAGTACAGGTTGTTTTCGCATTGCCGTTAAAGAGGAGTGGGGTAGTAAATAAATGACCTACATTTCATCAGGCTAGACACAGACAGACAGACAGGACAGAGGAGAGCTTTTTTCCTCTACAAACATATTTTTCTGATTGTCCCACAAAGCCGAGGGTCGGATTTTCTCTCTGCTCCCAGGCTGTTCTCCGGTTGAGCTAATGGCTGCTCTGTCAGCTGTCAGCAGTTGGGAACCAGCCCCGCATCACATCTGTGCTTGTCTGCACCACGCTATAGTGCAGTGTTAATGGCTCTGTGGGCAAGAGACCTCTTTCCCGATTGTTTGTTCTTTTTATTTCCCCCTCTCTTTTTTCCCTCTGTTTATTGATTGGGCTTATTTATTTTTCTGGACCGATAGTGCTTGAAATGGGGAAACTGGTTTGTAATCACATCAGCTGAGGTTGCTGCATAGCTTCTTGGTGGGCTGAAGGGTACCACGATGTGTAGCTGGGTATGTAAGTGCCCGGGGTCCCCGTAGAGGTCTTACCCGATGACGAGGTGGTGTTCCACACTGGGGGGACTGGGGGCGAACTGGCCGAGAGCGCCCTGCCATTCGCCAGAGCGCTGCTTTCCAAAGCTGCCCCTCCCTGCTTCATTAGCTTCTTGAATTTAGATCGCTTGTTCTGGAACCAGATCTTCACCTGGAATACAATGAAGCCATTACTGAATGGGAAGAAGGGCAGAGGGAGACGGGATTGTTCATAGGGCTTTGTGTAAAAGTCTGGAGACAGTGTGCCCAGAACAGAGACTAGCCAGCGCCTCTATTGCCGAATAATGGAAAGTTCTTAGCTCGCCCTGACTCCTAATCTCAGTGCGAGAAGTTTGATACAAATAAACCCCTAATACTGGCCAAAGGACTAGGACAGCCGGGATCAGGCTTTGAAATTTCCAACCAAACTGCCTTTACAGCAGGAAATCCTTTCGCAATCTCACGGCATTTTGCTATCAAAGCAAAGATTTAGGGGTTAGCAGAGCCCATTTCCCCCTTTCCCCTCCCAGAAAATGGGTGCGCGTGGGCAGAAACATACATTGGAGTTACAGTTTAAGCACGGGCTTGAAACAGTAATGCAATCAATAAACAAATCGTCCCTTTTGGAAATGAACTCAAGCCCCCCGCTCCCTGTAGTCTCCGGGCGAGCTGTTCATTCCAAGCAGGCTCATTTCCAGGGTTTCCTTCCCCCTGCCTTTGCTAGCGGGGCGGGTGAAACCGTATTTTGTTTTGTTCGATCTCTTCTCCCGGAGCAGGCAACTTTGCTTTATTGTTGTTGCTCCAAACTAGCCGAGAGAGGTAACACTGAGCCGACCCCAAACGGCCAGGCGCCCACAGCTGGCAAAACCTACCCTCCGCTGTGGGAAACTTCGCGTCTCCCCTTTCAAAAATGCCGCGAGGATCAATTTAGAAACGCTGTGGCGAAGCACTTACAGTGAATACACAAATAAACCCGGCCCGAAGGCTGGCCGGGAGGAAGAGGAGGGCGATGCTGGTAGATTTGGGGTGTGGAAGGCTGAGTGATTAGCTCTATTGCTCCAGCAGTCCGGCCACGCGTGGCCCCAAAGCCCCCGGACAGATCCTGGGACAAGCTTTCCACAAGCCGGGCTAAGGCGGCTCCCGGTGCAGGGCAGGGCCACTCGGTGCGAGGGAGAGAGAAGGGGGGAGAGAGGAAAAAGCAAAGCGATGAGGCGGGCTGTGTGGAGGGTAGGACGGAGCGGCGGCTCTGTACCTGTGTCTGGGTAAGTCCCAGCGAGGCTGCGAGCTCGGCTCTCTCGGGCAGAGCCAGGTACTGCGTTTGCTGGAATCTCCTGTTCAGAGCCTGCAACTGCAAACTGGAATAAATAGTCCGGGGCTTGCGGATTTTTTTCCCTTTCCCATTAAAGCGAACTTCCCCTCCTTCTACTACAGTGCTTTTCTCCGAGTCGGCCCCTACAACCACAAACGATGCACAATAAATAGGAGTAACAAGAGAAGCAGCATCAACAATAACAATAATGAGAAGGAAGAAAAGAAAAGTGAAGAACAAGTCGAGCTAACAAAGGCTCCAGGCGATTGTGGCAGTCCAGGCTCCTTCCCAGAGAAAGTTTGCTATTTTTACAGGCTGCAGTTTAGGTTTAATTACCCATAATTGCATACATTGTTTATAGCGCTACGCAATAAATAATTACGAAGACTAATACGTGCACATCTGGGTTGATTTTTTTCCAGCCGGGCATTGTGTGCTCTGTGTGCTGATCCTCGCTGAGCTTCAGCCTTTTCTGACTAATTATTTTTATTTTATTTTTATAGATATATTTTGATACAAGCAACCTCCCTCCCCCCCTCCCTCCCCCCTCCCCCCTCCCCAAAGCCAAGTGCACCTACCTGTCTCCTCTAACCGGGTCTGAGTCAGGCTGGAGCTGTTGGGGTAGGATTGCACTGAACTGATGTAGGGGTTAGACGAGTGGCTGCTGACCGAGTTGACATAGGGGTAGCCCAGCGGTCTGGAGAAGGACGAAGCTGTGCTGTACGAGCTGTCAGGCTGAGAGTGGCCAGCTGAGTGTAAACAGTGCATGGAATAGTGTCCGTGGGACATGGGAGAAGGAGACATTTGCTGGCTGGGTGGCCCAAACTCCATAAAGACAGCCTTCCCTGAGACAGGGCTATTAAGACTCTCTGGCATGGTAGTCATGGTCATTTCTTGTCGCTTGGTCTGTGTGTGGGTTCTCTCTTCAGCCTGCCTTTTGGGGGTCTGTTGTGTTTCTCAGGACAGGAAAGAACCCAATTTAAGCGGAACAGGGCTTTTCACTTTCCATTCATAAGAAAATGGAGTTTGTCTCTTTGAAAAGTCTAAGCATGATGCCGTAGATCTACACAAACTCGCCTAAAAGCTTTGACTCAGCCAAGCCTATGAATATTCATGAGCTGGTGGAGCTGATTGGTCCGCCGTCTTGCATAATCGCTTTGGATTGGTCAAAGGCGCTTGGGGCTCGCCCGGACCCTAGTGAGTGAGACGAGCCGGACTTGGTGAGCTGAGCGTCCCCCGTCCCCTGCGTGTGATCATCTGGAACAGACAACGCCGGGGCGCACAATGAAGGCGGCGAGAGAGAGACTTTCAAGCCAGGGGCGGGCGGCCCAAAGTTACTCCAGGCGGGGAGCCGGCCAGCCAGGGGGCTTCACATCCTCCTGGGAGACCCCAGTGCACCCCCCCAGAGCCCACTCCCCAGCCCGGACACCCCGTGATTCGCTGCGTCCAGAACCTATTAGTAAACAAGCGCGCGGAATCGCCTTGTCTGCGCTAGATGGAGAGAAACGGCATAGGACGCAGTCAGGCAACGCAGGAGTCACAGCAAATCCCCTCCGATCTCTCCCTCCTCCCCCTTCCCCGGCACGAGGCCCTGAGGGTCATCACACCAACCTCTGCTGCTCTGCTCCTCAGGCAGGACAGTCCTGGTCCTTCCTGAAACACAGTGCTCTGGGAAAGGTGGCCCTGCGTGTCTCCTCACAGCAGGACTAGATCCAATGGCTCCTGTTAAAGGCCTTTTGCCACCCACTGATTTCTACTTCACCATAAAGGAGCTAGTACCTATAGACAATTGTGTGAGCTAAGCTGCAATGAGCATACTGTTAGTGTTGTATTTGTTTTAGCATATAGTTTTTGTGTCTGTATGTGAATGTGTACACACACATACTCGCAAATCCATAGACACAATGCATGCTTCTTTGAATTCTCTGCATTCATACACACACACGCATTCTGTACCCACACACAAATATCACTAATATCTGCCACGCTGATTTATACCATCTCATAAATTATTATTAAGTTTTTGCTATCACCTGAGCTGGACCTTTTCCATTTTTTTCCTCCCTAAATTGTGCATTGAAACCCAACCTGGGATGAAAACTTCCGTGTGCGTGCGTGGTGACAAGGTGCGACTTTGGAGATCCTGCACAGAAAGCCTACGCTGAATCCCAAATTACTTTGTTAGATAATTAGAAAGTGTGGATAATTATTTCTTTCATAATTTAGTGGTGTGTGGCTGTAACAGGAAAATGATCTTGTGAAAGTTCACACGTGCAGATGTATTAGTTACTGATTCATTTGATTAAATGCTAGTCTCAAGTGCTCTGATCCACAGCTGAAGGCGGCCCCATTAGCATAACACCGATGTTTAATTTTCATACGCATAATTAGCCATATATTTAACACTAATAGCAACATGCAGCCTTTCAGCATTAAACAGCCTGGGATTTGATCTGGCCTGAGCTGAACTTTCTCGGTTACACCTAGATTGTCTAGGGTGCGCAGTTATCACAGAACCAAATCTATGTAATCAAGCGCATTTTGGCAAAGGGAGCACACCAATAAAAATGAACATTCAAAACAAATCACATTGCTGATGTCGTTACAGATATTAATGGAGGCTTCTCTTCCCTGAGCTCCCGCAGCTCCCGCTCACGGTATTTCTCTCTCAGGGTATCTGGTGGGGGCACAAATATGGCAGGAAGCGTGGCTGGGACTCAACTCACTCCCAAAATACAATCAGAGACCTTTGCCGGCGTTTAAAAGATGTGTAAACTCTTCGGGCAGTGGTGATGTTTGAAGCAACCAGCTAATGACCGTGCAAGCTGACAAGTCTAAGCCTCTCTGCTCTTTTTTTTTTTTTTTTTTTTTTTTTTTTGCTTTAGTGGCTCTGTCGGTTTTAATTGCCCATTTCCTAGCGCCTGTTTTATATCCTTTTTGGTTGCGATGCGAAAAGTTCATTTTCATAAAGTAGCTGCGGATTGGTGCGGGAAGAAGGGGCAATGGTCTATCCCCCCATGGACTCCGCTGGCCATCAGCTCTCTGCCCCGTGCTCATCTTGTCAGCCCTGGCTATGTAAGTGATCATTCGAGGCGGGTTTGAGTTCTTGGACAGAGAGGGAATGGTGACCGTTATCCGAGATCTAGGAGAGGTGTGATTAATAAGCAATAATTAAGTAATGTCTATAGTCAAACTGAAGGGAACTGGCTAGCCAGACTGAGTAATTTATTCCAGACAGCTGCAGATATGTCAACTACTAAGCAACAAGCGTGTGCAGTTGAGGATGTTCATTGCTAGATAAATGCGGTGCCTGAGTGTTTTCACATCTGGACCATAGGATGGATGGACTCCACTCTGGGTACATGGGCGTCAGATTCTGATCCCGGTTACGCTGGTGGACATTCGGAGTAACTCAATTGTCTTCACTATCTTTATTCCGGATCCACAGTGGTGTAAAGGATCGGAATCTGCCCCATTCTGTTAAACGTGCTCTACATATACGAGCTCAGAATGTTGACACTGGCTTTGATAGCTGCATGTCCCACAAGAGATAAAAGCGCAGGCTGAAAACGCTTAGCTTTTTCTCCTCTCTATTTACTGGGTTTGGTGTTTTGTGTGTATAACACACACACACACACACACGCTCCAACGTGTGTGTGTGTGTGTTTAAAACCTCACTTAGTCAAAAAGATCGTTATGATTCTCAACCAGTACTGTGCTTGGTTTTATACCCTTTGGAAGTATGGAACACAAAAGCCCACTGTAATTGTACATAACACCTGTTCCCAGATAGCCTGTCTTTATTTGCGTGGTTCTGAACACAGACTAGAGATATGCTCTTCCATGCAAAGACTCCCAAATATTTACTTGTTTGGAAAGTCACTGGGGAGTAGCAGGACAGCCCTAGCGAAAAGTGTACCTGGATGTGATGGTATCCAGGTGCATTGTGAAGCCCATCCTCGAGCTGAAAAAAGTTTGGTGCTAGCAAATCAACGGGGAAAAAATAATTAAAACCTTCTAAGCCTCCTTCATAATGTCTGCCTGAAACATATAGCCTGAGTGAAGTATTTAAAACCGAGTTGGTTTCCCATACAGCCGAAACGTTTTTACTTTAGTAGTCACCTTTATAATTAGGATTATAAATGTGTACCCTAAATACCATCACCTCGGTATAATTGCTACCCAAACAGCTTGTTACCACAGCAGTTGGTAAAATCCTGCAGTCCTAATAAATTTATACTTGGGAAAACCTCAGAGTAAACAGAGACTAAAACAAGATGCTGGACTAATTGCTAGCAATCCGATTACACTTTGAGGGGAGAAATCACTTTTTGGTTCAGCAGTTTATCACATCGAAACGGTCTATCTATCTCCCTATATTGTATTGTTCGTGCTGATCACCCACAGAGCTATGCAGAACGCTGCTGCTCACCTTTATCACTAGACATTTCTGTAAATCGCTAATTGTGTTTTTGTCAAACTAAAGTCCACTGCCTGTCGCTTTTGAACAGCTCATCTGGGAGGCTGAAATATTACCATTCTCGATTGATAGTCCAGGCCAATACAAGTGACATTTCATATTTACAACCCAACTGTTGGTAAAGAATAAGAAATGAGATGAAAAGACACATATAAAGGGGAAGGTGGTAGGATATTTTATTGTTCCACCTTTCTACTTTAACATTTAAGGCCGATTCAACATCCCTGACGCACCCAGAACTCAGTGGGAATTTGGGGGGAGATGTATTCTTTTTATTTCATTACTAAATTGTCGTTACTTTTTGTAGGGATTAAACCTTTCAACACGGCGAAATAGCAAAGCGTTTTTCTAAACACAAGCACTGGTAGCCCAACCTTCGTCTTCAGGAAACAAAATCTATTTCCCAGTATACTGTATTATGGATTCTACGTCTTCCTGGGATCAATGACTATTTAACTTCTGGGTATTAGTAAAGTTGTTTGATCCATCATTTCTTGTACAGGTTTTAAGGGCCAGCTATCTTCCAAATTAATCTAAAGAACGACTGTGCAGTGCCTAAAATATCACTTTGCATGCCTAAAAAAATCCCTTTACACGGCTCCAGGAAGTCAGAATTGTGCTTTGCCAAAACCGCTGTAAGAAAGGAACAGAGTTGACAGCTTTTTGTGTTCCAGAACAAACAAACAGCAGAGTAAATCTAGTAGAATTCGGTTACTTTGACCCCCCGCCCATCAGTCACGACACGCTGGGCTGGTAAGAGGCTAAAGGAAGCAGTTCGCAAAGAAAAGGCAAGTGATGAAGAGTAAGGTATCAGATTGGCGTTGGCAAAAAGAAGAGGAGTACTTGTGGCACCTTAGAGACTAACCAATGTATTTGAGCATAAGCTTTCGTGAGCTACAGCTCACTTCATCGGATGCATTGGCCTTGTGGCAGTTTTGAATGCCACTTGTCTATCTCTGACTTTGCAGTGCCGGGGCTGGGGATCTGCAAGCTCAGCAGCAGCACCCAGTGTATTTAAATACCAGATTCAAAACACTTATACATTCGGGCAGGGTGATTAGCAGCCACCTAATGGCAGATCAAAACCTTAATCTTCAGGACAGGTCCGGCCTGAGATTTTAGCAATTCATCTTGGAGTGGTGCAGCTGGATTAATTATTAGTTATTATCAATATTCATGGGATCAGAACAGTTGCAGTTCTTATTAAAAGTCCAAACTCCCCCAAATAAGCAACCACCGGAGGGGAAGCTGGGGTCATCTAACTAGGGGTCTAGATCCTAAAACCCACTTCTTAATTTTTGCTAAACGTTCAAAAATGCGGAATGAGTTTCTCATAGCTGGAGCTGAGATCTTTAGAAAAAGGAATGCTCAATATAACATGTGCAAGCTGGCTAATTCTCCAATCAGGGCGATGGTTGATCCTAACAAGGGAAAGACGCTTTTTAGCTCACCCGGAATCTCGTTTTCATCACTTTTTCTTGTGTGCAAAAAAAAACAAAACCCAAAAACATTAACCGAGCCAAGAGGGCAGAGAGCAGCTGGGCAGGCCCGCTGGAGGAATACGATCTCTGTGTTTGATAGCACAAAGGCCGCATTTCGGAAATTAAGTATTTGAATTTATTTATTTAGTTTTCCTAGTAGCGTAGATCACAAGCTTGGGAAATAGCAGTGTGCTCATCACAACGAAGGGAAATTGTTCCATAGCTCTCCACAGTTCAGATATAATAGGAAACTACCATTTCCCTCTGTCTTCTCAATTGCATTTACTAAATATCATCCGATACGTGTTTGTCCAGTGTAAGCATCTGGAAGTAGGAGTAATAACTTTGTGTATCTGCCCCCTTCCCCCCACCCTTCATAATTAAGAACCCAAACTCTTCTTGCTTTTAGAGTGTGCACGGTAGCTTCAAGATTTACACAAATCAACTGATTTGTATTAAATACTTATCAGGCAGTGATCCGCAGTATGTGTCACTCACATCTGCTCTAAAAGCTGTCCACTCCATTTCCTCTAACGAGCCACAGCACCTATTCCCCGTAAAAGTTCCAGAAACCTCCTCTGGCTTGGTAAAGCTGACAGGCATTCCAGGAGCATAGTAACTTCAGCCACTTCTTGAGCCAACCTTAAGATTCTTCCAATACTTTAGTAAGGCTTTCTGCTCCTCCTGATGTAATTACAATGGTATGCTCAAACTGGGCTGATCTGAAATACACATTTAGCAATTATTAGGGGCCAAAGGTGGCTAGCAGTGCCTATGAAACTCACCCATTCCTTCCGGCTGTCAGTGATCAATTCCACAGTTTAAAATACATAAGAAGTAAATTCAGGTACCTTTTATTGTCGACAGAAACTGCAGTCCATTTATCCTCTAGGATCTTAAATTCAGGGGATCCTTCCATTATTATTGGCTCTGTAATAGGGGGGGAAAAAACGTTTGCTAAACTGGCCACAGCACATCGTTGTCCTGTTTCTGAAAAGAAAGGGTCCCCAAAGGTAGAGTTTTGAAATTGTATCGCTACGCTAACATAAGAACTAACGAGGAGGAAGAGGAAACTCTGAAGTATGACGTTATTCATGTATTTTTTTTGGTGAAAGACTAAAGAAGGGCATTTTAATCAAGCTTTAATTAAGACCCCGTGGATAATAACCAAAGCACCAACCACTCCTAAAAACAGCAGATAGTTTTAAAATATTTGAATTTTTAAAAACAGGCTTAAAATGTTCATTAAATCAGCAAAACAACAATTTTCTTATTTCCCTCTAATTGCTGCGCCATTTAGGCACACAGTGAGAAGAGGGCTTTTTTCCCCCTTAAGCTTTCTATGATTGGTATTTAGCACATTCAACCTTCCAGGGAAAGGATTCTGACTGGTTAGCTAGGATGTAATACATCAAAAACCACACAACAGCTCCTGTCATGAAGCAAATGACAAAATAGTCACCAGATAGCTTGGTGGTAAAAACATTGCTTTGGTAACAGAATTAGATTGTACTATTTCTGCAAAGGCAGCTCCCAAATGTGCTGGATAAGTCTCTACCCTACAAAAATATGGAGCAAACCTGTTATTTAATAAGATTTGGGGGGGATTTTCCTCTCCCAGATCTTATCACATGGCAACTATTTCCACGAATTATTTCCCAAATGAAAATTTAAAGGATGTTTTCAATTTGCTTCCCATGGGGTTAGCCTAACCGAAATCCCAAAATCTGAAGAGTAGATAGTCAAAGAAAGAGAAGGTAGGGATGCGGTTTTAAAAAAGAAAGCAAAAGAATAACATTCGCAACTGTTACTAACCTATTGTAAACGCCATTCCCTCTTCCATTAACAAATCACTGTCATTGTCTACAAAAGAAAACAAAAATGCTTTTTTGGTGGGTGGGTTTTTTGTTTGTTTTTTAAGTAAATGTAACCAGCACTTGCTTTCAGAAACCCTTTTTTGTCCCGCAGGTACCATGTAAGGCAATTCCCTTTAAATATCCGAGGAAAGTGTTTAAAAATAATCTTCCCAATCTCAAAGCAAAGCAAACCAGGTATAAGATCTGGAAGATCACTCTATTATGCATAGATGAAACTATTTTGAGTACCAGCTCACTTCTAAGGGAATTACAGAATTTTAAAATTTAATCAGTACAGTCATTTGTTTGTTTGTTTTGCAATAAACTTTGCCCGTTTCGGTCAGCTTATGACTATCGGTGAAGAACACTAATAAAAATAGGGACTGTATTCATACTGATCTTTAGTCTTTCTGGCTTTAAACAAGTTATCTGTTGTTCCTGAAGAACAAAACTGACTATAAAAGGGGAAAGCCTGCAGGTAAACTTGCATTTGGTCAAACAGAAAAGTTTAACCGATTCTTATTCTTTTAACCAAGGCTTTTTGTTGCAAAACAAAATCAAATATATTTGGCATAGGATAGGTCGTCATCTAGGGATGGTGTTTCAAATGTCTGCTTCCGAAGAGAGCGCTGCCGAGGCCCTACTTTCCACTTTGCCGTCTATTGTGATCTTAGGTATTATTTAGACCTCTTCTAAACACGCTCCGCAAGTCACACCTTCTGAGTGTCCTCCCAAGAGAGCCTCCGCTGCAAGGGGGGTTATGGCCAAGGAAGGCCCGGCAGAGGGGGAAGTGATTTACTCCTATTCAGAGATACTGAGCTGCTGAGCTTCCGCTAGGACCTTCTGGGCGGTTTCAGGGGGCCTCCGAAATAGTTTGCAGACTGTATTTGAAGGCCTTGCAGAGCCTCGGGTGGCTTCGTCCTGGCCTCTGTCAGCCTTCTGAAGCATCTCTTGTCATCAGGTGTCAGTGGCCGGCCAGCCACGCTGTGAGCTGGCCCAGAGCTTGGCAGTGGGAGGAAGGGGTGAGGAGAACAGCAAACACTCAGCCAAGGCTGAGCAGGCAGCGCTGATCACTGCTACCCCCCGCCAGCCCCTAGGAAGCGCAGAGCCTGGGTCCGATTCTGCTCCCGGTGAACTCAACGGCAAGGCCATCGTCTATTGATTTCAATGGGCGCAGGGATCTGCCTGACAGCGGCGCCGGCCAGGCCAGTGGGAGCGCCCGGCAGGGCTGCCCGGGGGGGCCCAAGCCAGCGCTCAGGAGAAGGCGGGCTGCTGGCCGGGCCCCGCAGCCTAGACCTCCCCGCAGAAGAACCTGCTGCTCCATCAGCTGTCAGCACGGGGGAATGTAATGAAGCTTAACAGCAAGAGTCAGCGGTTATGCCTGCTGGGATATTGATGCAGCGAGGGTTTGTTTTTACTAATTTTAACTTTTCTCCCAAAGAAGTAATCCCAGTGCCTTCAAACCACACCAGCCTGGGGATCCGGCAGCAATCTCCCCAAGTCACTAATAAGGGGGGGGGGGGCTGTATTCGCAGGGAAGAAGAGCTCCTGCTGTCTCAGGACTGGTAGATTGCAATGACCCCTAGGCGGGGGGGGGGGGTCGGGTTTTGCAGCTGGGTTACGTTTATTAAAATACTTCAGTAAGATTCCTACGTATCTTTCACAATGGACTTCCTTACCATGATGCCAAACTTCAGGGTGTCCATGGAAGTAAGATCCTATTCCATGCCCAACAAAGTACGGGCAGACTCGGAAATCATTCTGATGTGCTATGCGGCTTTAAGGGACAGCAAAAATAAAATAAGATAAAAAGAGAGAGAGAGAGAAAGCCCATTTCCAATTAGACATCAGACCCTCGCAAACCCCGCGTTTCGGATTGTGTAACACTCACAAACCTATGAGCCCCAAACTGTAGCAGTGACACTGGGATAATTCCAGGCACTTTCACAATAAACACCTGTCAGGCAGTGTGGCTGGTGATAATCTCTTCGGAGTGTAACACAATGACACATTCACACCGTTAGTGGAGGCTTCTCCAGGCATTCTTTATGTGGGGGGCAGAGTCCAGGTGCACTCAAGCCCCGCCCACAATTCATAACTCCACCCACAATCGAAAAGTAGCCGGGCGTCTCTGGGATTATCAGCAGTGGAACAGGGAACCATGTCGCCAGTGTAACTGTCATGGTTAGGCTTCAGCTTTTTTATACCAATACACTGGAATCTGGAAGCTCAGAGCTATTGGTTCCGACCCTCTCTGTGGACTCTGAGAGCTTGATCAGTTTATATTCCAGAGGGTTGTCTTGGCAAACAAGTGTGCTAGAATCTTATTTGTTGTAAATAAAACTTAATACAGAAATTGAGGCAGGTCTACCCAATAAAGGAGACTCCTGTATACCAGCACTTAGCAGTCTGAACCCTGCAGCAGATCTGGGAAAAGGACACTGAGGCATTTGTTTGGACTCTACACACACAGATTTACAAATATTTTTGCAAACACAGATTTTTGCAGAGATACAAGAAAAAGAGCAGGTCATATTTGGGGTCTACCAGTCTGGGGCCCTTTAAAAAAGTTACAAGTCTAGCAAATGCATGTAATGCTAATTAAACAGTCCACCTGTTTCTAACATGTCCATAATCACAATATCTGGGCACCAGAACATCAGTAAGAGCTGAAAGAGGGCCAGATCACTCAGCTCCTCTCTATGCCTTTCTAATATAGGCTTGTTCCGTGTGGTTGTCTTTCAGAACAGAAACTTCTAGGCTATTCTGCAGTCACCATTATCTGTTTAGGGAAGGCCTGTGCGAAGTTTTACATTGCATCCAAAATATGAGAAATTTGGGATGAACCTGTTCTCGGGAGGCATACAGTTCTATAGCTAAGGGCCCTTCCTCAAGAATGTCCTACCCCAGTCCCCAAAAGTTTCAGCCTAGGGCTATAGATTTCCATCCGCTCACTGCTATTTGCAGAGAGAGAGAGAGGGTCTTGTTAGGTAGCTGTGCTTTCAAAGCTTTAAAGATTAGATTCAGAACCACAAGCAGAGCCTTTACAATCACCAGCCTGAGTTACTGGGAAAGTCAAATTACTACTGTATGTATCAGCATTATCTTAGACCTACAAATAAGTCTTTATCTTATTAATTTGAGATCGGCCATGATGGCAGCTGTGCTCATCCATATCACTTCCATCCAATTTCTAAAACCACACAGGAGTACTGTAAAGAACAAAGGATTAGTTTTACACTTAAAAAATGTCACCTAAAACACAGAAAAGCGGAATTTGTTGGTTTCAAATCCAGTGGACCTGGTTGTTTCTGTCAATATGAAAGGTAAGTACTTAAACACACTGCTAAATGATTTCCTACAGAAGCCGGGATATTTACACCTTTGTGCATCACAGGCCAAGAATTTACCGTTGCTACAACTGAAGTAAATGGTGTAATGCTGCTGTAAAACAAGTGTTAACAGGGTGGAGAATCAGGTCAGTGGTAGTTAATAATGTTACAAAGCTCAGATCTAAAATGGATGCTTGAAAAGGTTCCATATGTTATCTAGTACCTGCCTTCCAAGCTAACAAGCATGTTTGATAGTACTTCATTTGACTTTGAAGGGAAACAAGGTCCTCAGTTTAAGATATCCCCAACTTCTTTAAGACTCTCCTAATTATTGGCATAAACGGCTAGTAATGGTACAAGATCTTGGGCTCCATTCTGCTGGGATTTTTATCCCATGAAGTACACAATTTAAATAACATTAAAAAAATAATGTAAGTTAGAGATGGAAAAGCCAAATAGGATGCATCTTGGATATGATGATAGTAAAGGTCAAGGAGGAAGCAATGGATGTGGAGAGGAATTAGAAAATTACAGTTTATTCACTAACATATAAAGAACAAAATGTGAAATGATGTGAGTTGTAGAAAACCAGAATTAGTGCAACACAAGCAACACTTCATGTAACAATGAAATATTCTTAAACAATTACCCTAGGGGAGGAGAGGAGTGGAAGACTATTTATGCAACATTTGGCAAGCTTTTGTTCCACCTCTATTTTTCTTAAAGTATGTTGGCCAGTGCAAAAGCAAACCCATTCACTATTCAGTTTTGCCTGTCCCCCTCTGATACCATTCAAAGAGGTTGATAGACCCCAGGGTCATTTTTTTAGGCTTACAACTTTGCTATAGGATGTCTTTTCAAAACTCGTCTTCTATCTAGGAGGTACGTCCTCTAAGTACCAAAACTAATTATTCTTATCTTGGCATGGAAAGCTCCAGTGTGCACCATTCAACTAGCCACTGAGAGAATAATGTTCAACACCAAGACTTTAGAAGCAACAGCAGTTGCTTTGAGGCATCAAAAGTAGGAGCAACATGGTCATCATCATGAGAAGACAAGGTTGAGACAGTTTTTCTTCCTCATACAATGAAAGTAGTTCTTGTGCACTGCATTGATTAATTCTGCCTCTTCCTTGCTCAAGAGCATGAAAACAACTCTATTAGCATCACTACTTATGCTATTACAGTCTGATCAAAATAGGAATCTTTGTGCTCATATGTATTTGACATCTGCACTGAAGTACTCAACTGACCTTCCCTCTTCACCCATAAACGGTGCAGAGTATGGATGTTCTTTACATAAAATGTAATGTATCATATGAACCTGCATTGTTGTACAGAACATCTGTGGAGAAAAAAGCTGTAGGTATGAAATTCAGTCACTTTCAACCTCTTTCTAATATTTACACTTACATATGGTAGCACCTCACATCCGAGAATTTTAAAATACTACAAGTGTTAACACCTGTGAGGGAAGATCTTCAGGGTCCTGTGTATTCCTCAGTTCCACATTCATGGAGTTAAGGTTTTGCTAACAAACTGTGCTCCAAAATCCCTTCATTCATTTTTTAAAAAATTGCTTTTAGTCCTGATAGTGCAGAGGTAACCTTGTAAATATGAACTGACTGTAAACTGATCCAGTGATGTCTTCCTGAGTCAGTAGAGAGCTTGAAACATCGCTCAGAGAGGTGCCCACCTCAGTCAGGGCCCTGTGGGCTTTGTGATGCTGGGGCTGTGGAATTTGGGATTCTTCGTCAAGATACCATGGAATTCAGCATTTTTGGCATGGAATTCACCATTTGCTGCAGCCTGGGACTCAATGTTTTGTTGTTTGGCTCCCTGCCCTACCAGGATTTGCCTGCACTAGCCTCACTCTCTCTCCAGCTTTCTCCAGAAGAAGTTGTTTATCAGACAACGGTGCATGCTTCTGCCACCGTTCCATGGCACTGGGCAACAGATCAAGGAGCCAGAGGTGAAGTCCAACTTGAAGTCAGGCAGTGGAGGTAGCTGAAAATATAACTGGTGAGCCAGGCTGCCGGAAGTACATCCCTGGTGCTGAGGCCCTGGTTGCCAAGGAGATGAGCTGTATAAGTTCTCCCGTCCCTTGGGTCACACAAGGGGAAAAAGGTCCTGAGTCTGGCTACTGGGATAACATGGCGGAATGAGGGCTGGGGAGCAGAGCCAGGTTGCCTGGAGAGCACAGAGAAAAAACACGTTCTTCAAAATAATCCCTATTGAAAATAACTATTGACAAGTTTTACCTCAGTGAGTATTTTCAGCTACGAGCCATTGCTGTGTTAGGGAGTAGGAAGGACAGGAGTGACAACACAGTAATTCAATGTTGCAGCAGACTTTAGTCTGGTGGTTGCCATGAAATTTATCCCAGTGTGCTGCAGAGTGCACAGGACCCTGGGTATTATACCTGTTTTACAAATGGCAAAGAGAGGTTAAATATCTAAAGCAAGGTCACACAGCCAGTAAGTAGAGAACTGTAAGCAGAACTCAGGACTGCTCACTATGGGTCAGATCCTCCCTCCCAAATGCCTACATACAACCATTTGCACTCAGATATCACCCTTCCTATGAGCGGTAGGGGAAAGTGGGACATCAGCCACCACCAGAGCATCATCTTCCCAGAGTCGCCCAAACTATGGACAGCCTTCTGTGAACAGAGGAATCCATACAGAAGGATGGGACAATAGGCAGATACACATCATCCCTCCACAAACCCTACAGGTAAGCCGCAGAAAAGCTACAGGCAACTAGAGGCAGGACTGGATTCTCTACAATGCTATCTCTTGATGCTGTAGAACCTCTCTCAAAGGTCTTCTGGGGCAGAGGTGGCTGAGGTAAGCCCCAGAGCCCTCCTACCAGGAAGTTGCAGAGCAGACTCAGGGGCTCCAGTGCCAATGTGGTGGCACAGATCCCTCGTACAGCTGGTCCTGTGCCTCTAGCAGATCCCCTAAGGTCCTGGGAGATCAAGAGGGATCTATGGCAAATCCCATCCCTTGCCAAAATGGGGAGAACTTGGCAGTTTCTTTCACCCTCTCTTGAAGGTTTTTCCACAGGAGGGCAGATCTGGCCCAATGCACTAAGCAATCACCCAAGAAACACAACTGAAACAAATCCCATTGTAAGCATTTATAGTGGTACACTCTAGCTGCTTTACTCCGTGCTCTGGTGACACAAAGCAGCTGTTAACTAGCCAGTTAAGACAGGTTAAGGCTGCTTCATAAAGCAGTTGAAGGCTACTAGTGAATCTGACCCTCTAATTGTAGATTCCAGTTTCCTTACAAAAAAATTAAAACTTAACTGAAATGGTGTTAAAGAGCAGCAGCAACAACAACAACAGACTAAAATTACTAAATAGATCTGACCCACACTGATGAGGCAGGAAAACTGCTCTGCAAACAGGGACAAGAATATCAAAGCTATGAAAATAATTCTTTCGTAGGGAGTAATATGAAAGCATAATGCACCTTAGAATTTAAAAAAAATCACATTTTTCTTTATATTATTATTTGTAAATTATGGTTATTGAATGACATTACTATTTTTTGCACGTTCTTAAAGAGACATCACTAGTTTAAATCATATTTGCTCATGAATAAAATATTTATTTTGAATGCTACAGTATAACCTCATTTGGTAAATTACAAAATCCAACTGCACGCTTCTAAAGGTATTTTTCTTTTAAGTAGTAATCTTAGATTGAGGGAATGCACAAGTTCAGGGATTCCCTTTAATGACAACGAATGTTGAAGTATAATTAGTAATATTTTTGAAAGCCAACAATTGTTTTTTGAAAGAAAGGTACATTTTGGTTTCAAACTGGAACACAAATTACTGTATTTTTCTTACAATAGTGTTGAACTTTTATTTGAGGTTCTCTGTTTCTGAAAAGCAGACATGATGGATTGAAATAAAAGATAATTTATTGCAATGCTTACTTTCAAGTGTAGAGAGAAGCAGTGTAATTGTAATTTACAGTAGCTGTCAAGGAAAATCTATCACAGATGACATTAAAATGACTTATTTTGCCTGAGCCACTTATTGTTTAAATGTGCATAATCTGATAGAAACAGATTTTTTTAAATCTGCTTTATATTGTTCTAAATTAATATCAAAACATATACTTATGAGTTAAACATTTAAAAAACATTTATTAATACTTTCATCGCTGCAATTTTTTCCTATGAGTTTGAAACTGGTTTATTTAACTATGCCACATTTGCATTGTTTGGATCAATATATTCATAACACTTTCACATATCTAAACTCACTACATAACAACTACACTGTATACATGTATAAAGACTATAATTCAAACTATATTTAATCTTAAAGAAAAGCATCTCAAAGGGTATAAGAAAATAGAACATGAGGGCCCAATCCTGCTTCCTCTGAAGTCGATGAGACCTTTGTCATCAATTTAACAGGAAGCTTAGCAAAGGATTAGCAATTTGCTAGGCAAAGGAAATTGATCCATTCATGTAATGTTTTTATTTGTAAGTTCCACCTGATGACACTGAAGAGCTACTATATACTATATATTCCACTTTGATGGGTCTGAACACTTCTAGCTTTAGGTGTTTGCTTACAGGTATTTATATTATATATTTTTCCACTGAACTAAGATTTTTACTGCATACGTAAATGTAAAATGACAAATATACAGAAAATGATGATTCAACACATCAGGACATTCCTTCATCAGAGTTAATGTTAGAGTAGTTTTAAACAAAACAGAACATTAAAATAGCGTGCACAATAAAATCTTTTAAAAAAAAGTTCACGATCTGTTATTTTGTACGCAGTTTTGAACAAGCACTAGTTCTGATTAATTTGCTTTTCAGTGGAGCCTTTGCATACATATTTACACTCTGTGAGAAAACTGACCTCTTCATCAACACAGTGAAAATCCAATGTCACTTTCAATTCTGCTCCTGTTTTGTTTTTTGTTTTTTTTTGTTTTTTTAATATAGCTAGAATTAATGTAGTGAATCTGTAATGAAATGCATTATCTTGCATGGAGATTTATCAGATTTTCCAACTGAATGCCATGCTTTGCTAGCACTAGCTGGAGTTCACCTGCATGTTGGTGTGGCGTGTGGCTCTTTTTTGTGAAGAGTTAAGTTGAACACAAAAAAAGGGAACAAAGGTCAGCACCCAGCCGCCACTTGAATGTGAGATTTTTCTTTTTATTCCCCTTGATGTATACTAGGCTCTGTGTTATTAGTCTTAATGATGGAAAATTGTAGTGTTGATACAAATCTTTTTTTCAAAGTAGTAGGCGGGAGCTCCATTTGTTAGTAAGTTTTTTTGTGACTAAAAGCCACGGACAGTACATTTATGTAGCAGTAAAAGGCCTAGATGCTCTTTCCATAGCAGAGCTAATTATTCCTACTGTGACCTTACTGATCTACCCTGTTCCTAGTACATCTCATCTGCACGCCTGTTCCTCTGTGTAGATGGTGTCAGAGAATATGAAAAACCCTATAATGAAACCATTTTCATGATGGAGAAAGGCTACTGGAGTTGCACTTGCTACAAAGAGGCTCAATTATATGAGTAATTGTGATAATTTTCTACATTCATAGCCTTCAATGGGGAAAAAAGAATGAGAGCCACAAAGGAAAATTACTTTAACAAGAAAGTACAGAGAGTAAAAATGGAAGAAGAGACAAAAAGGGGGAAAAAAATAACCAGAAAAAAAAGTTTAAAAAATAGATCTGGAGGGAGGAATAGCAAGACAGTGAGAACAACAGAAATGCTCAAAAAGCCTATGTGCAGCTGTGTTGCACAATTAAATTGAATTTTTTTCTGCAGTTGATGAATGTGACTACTGCAAATGTGCCTCTGTAGTTAGCTATCATTTGTTGTTCCGTGACAGGAAAAGGATAATTACCTCTCAGAGAGAATCAAAGGCTGACATGCCCTTTAGACACAGCCATGAATGCAGAGCTCGATAGAATGCTTGAATAAGAATCTAGTGTTCTGTGCCCCCTTCTACTCAAGAATAAATTTTGTTAAAATGCAAGAGCACCACCAGTAAATCTGTTGAACCCTAGGTGTTCAAAAATATGAGGTGCCTCTATCGACTCATCCCATTTGCAAAAATAAAACTACATTTTGAATTCACTTCTATTATATTCATGGACAGTAAGATAGTGAGATATGCATTAAATTTCTTTTCCCAGTAGGGGTCTGATTCAACATTTCCTATGAAAGAACAAAAAGACACTATCCTTTTTCCCCAGGCTAGTTAGCCTATAATTTAAAACTGTCAAAAACACAATTTTCTACAAAGTCTTCAATAAAGGCTTCTCAGACATAACCCAAAGAGGTTTTACTAAAGTTCGATTCAGACTCTGTTACAATATTTTTAAAGCTATAAATACATCTAACTGATATTTTGCCTCTCTCTTTTTTCCCCCTTAAAGTATTTGAAGATTTACAAAGAAAAAAAGGCAGTATCTTTTCAAAGTGACTAAGCCTTGCAGCTTTTAAGCAATCAGAATGCATGCAATAGTTTGTCATATCCATTAATATTCACAAAAGTACCAGTGAGGTACCTGTTAAGGAAAATGTATATGACGTGTTTATTTAAAAAAAAATTGTTTAAAAAAAATCAAAGAAATGGATACATTCAGGAAATAGTGACATATTTTAATTCAAACCAACAAGAACAAAAGCAAAGATTACTTTTATATAAAAGAACAAATGCAAAATAGGAAAACTTCTTCAAGAGGGTGCTCTTTCCTTATGATATTTGCATGCACTCTGGTTTGAAAGGTAAGAATTTCCTGAGCTAAATATTTTTGTACTTTTTAACAAAGTGACTTATTGATTTTGACTAATTCCTTTATAACGTTATTTGCTATACAACAAAAGGAATGCAGGTTTTTCATCTTCTTACAGTGATTCTATTAAAGATGTGACGTTTCAGGTAAAAATAATAATAAAAAAAAGGGGATGTAAAACACTACAAATCACACCTCTTAATCTAAAACCACAGCAGTCTGATAAATATCTTTGAGTCTTTCTACAGGTATCTTTGCTGATCCCAGTGTAATTCACTTTTTTAAATCTTTCTTATCCAAGGAACAACATTATAGCCTGGCAGTTCACATACTGATATCAGACTGAAATGATGGTTCTGAATCATAAAACATGTCATCAGCTTTATACCAAACCACCAATAACCTTTGTCCCACTTGCCAGCCCTCCCTTTACTTGTCAGTATAAGGCTTACCTGATTGTGTTTCCAATTACAGAGAAGGGAGCCCCTGGTCTGCAAGCTGCAATTGCTTCATCTCTACATTTCCTGGCAACCTCCACTAACTTTTGACCAGATTTATCCACATTGCCCACCAAAAATGTTTCAGAAGTGTCACCATGGTAGCCATTGTAATATACCTAAACACATGTAGAAATGTAAAGACATTTTCTTGTTTTACATTCAGAAACAGATCTCCTGTTAGTTAAATTAATCCTATTTATTTTAAGGTTTTCTTTTAGGTTGCCTTCAAGCTCAATTTGCAAAAATAAGGTAGAGGAAATAAAAGATTAGAAATTAGACCTAAAAATGCAACTTTGAGGTACAACTGTAATGATAAATTATATGTAAAACCCTTCAATTTTATGTCTAGGGCTGAACATTTGAACAAATACTGGAAATGCAAAACTGGAACGTTCTAAGAGCCCTAAATACACAAACAATTAAATTCATTTAATCTACAGGAAGTTAGGTCTTGTCTTCACTACCGGAGTAAGTCGAACTAAGTTTTGCTACTCCAGCTACGTAAATAACGTAGCTGTAGTCGACGTAGCTTAGGTCGACTTACCATGGTGTCTTCATTGCGTTGCTCTCGTCGATTTACCTTAATCTTCTCAGGAAGCTGGAATACTAGGGTCAACCGGAGAGCGCTCTGCCATCAATTTAGCTGGTCTTCACTAGACCCACTAAATCGACCCCTGCTGCATTGATTGCAGCAGCATGATCTCCCTGTAGTGAAGACCAGCCCTTAGAGTAATTGACCTTTATGTCAAAGATGTGCAAGAGGTGGGAGTGGGTCTGAGGAGGATGAAAACCACTTCCCAAAACAGGGCCAGGGTGCAGGGGTGCAGCACAGCCCTCCCAGAGATACAACATCACCCTGTGGGCTAGGATAGTAGCTGCTGCAGCTGCTTATCCATGCCATCTGCCTATATAGTGTATGGTGGTGCCACTGGATTGACATAATTGCAGATCCCATGGCTTCTCTGACCTCAACGCCTTCCTACACACTGGCTTAGGCGGTGCAGAGACCCTATTCATGGCATACAGTGGGTGCTGAGACCGTCCTTACACCTGGAGTTGGTGGCTGGGAAGACCTTTTATTGGCTCCTCACACCACAGTGAATATCATCCAAAATGAATTTTAAAATGTACATTTAACAGCCTGATTAGAAATCCAAACTACTACAAAGATGTAATGTGTGTAAACTAACATAGCTATAAAAAACTTAGGTCAAATCAATTGTTAGTATAACCCAGTACAGGGCCACTGTTGTTGTGCGCATTTCACTTAATTACTTTTTAAACTCCAGTTTCAAACTGTAACATTGCATTAGCATAGGTTTTTGGATTTAATTTCCATGGTTTAATTTAAAAAAAGAAAACACGTAGCTCTGGCACTATGAAGTTGCCTACAACAGAAATGCAGCATTCTGTTAGATACACAAAACCTCTACCTTTTTGACTATGTAATTATGCAACTGTTCGTCAGGAGCAACATAGGTTGTGAACTACAGCACCCTATAGATTTCTCTACAAACACAGGAAAACCCCGCTCTTTTACTGTGAAGTCTTATAATGTGGCATTAAAAAGGGTTTTGCAGCTCCACAGTACTTCAGGCAATAATGTAACTGAAAGACTATTCGAAATTTTCGAAATGTGTAAAGGACAATTTTAATTGCATATAACTTTGGTGTTATAAAATATCTTTTTCTCAAACTTAGTGGGCAACTACTCTTCAGAGACTAACACACTTCAGTGCTTAACGTTCTGCTACTTGTGAGCTATTTGTGAAAGAAGGTTTGTGACACTTTTTTTAATGGTCAGGTATTCTTTGCCCACTCCCAAACTCAAAAAATAGCTAATGATATTTTTCCTCACACTTTTCTGCAAAAAAAATATTATACTCAACTTGAGACTTGAAACATTTTTTAGATATACTTATGAGTGAGTGGTAACAGGGTTATAATGAAAGTTGAATTTCAACAAAAAGGCCCCACTTGCTCTCACTGGCTACAATGAGAGTGGACTCAAGCCCTTAGTTATACACCTTTTTCTGCCAGTTAAGAACATCACTGCAGCTTTTCATTATGTTGTTATATGTTATAGGACAGTTTTTGTTCTAGCAGGTTCACTTTTAATAGGACCAGATCATTTTTAATAGAACAACTCTCAATCTATCAGAAACCAAACTGTAAAAAAATCTGATCATTACCATGTCAGAAAAAGGAGCACAATTGTAATAGAACACGGGGGGTGGGTCGGGGTGGTGGTGGGGGTAGGGGTGGGAAGAGTTGATCCTGCAAGCTCTGCATGACTTTAATAAGAACTGCATGCACTCAGGGCTTGGAGAATTGGCACCTAAATTAATGAAGCAGGACTCATCTAATACTATCAAAACAATTTCTTAAATACAATTAGGGTTTACTACAACCCACTTACCACAATTACATATTTTTGACATTAATAAATTACCATAACAGAAAGTAAGATATGGTAGCTCTATAACAGCCAGCGCTCGAACTAAGACGTAGGACACAATATTTGATAACGGATGGTTGAGTGCTGTGTAGTATGTTGGTGAAGCACAATGTTTTTTTTCCATAATTCTTTTGAAAATTTAAAGGCAACATGATTTAAGTCAATAAAATGCCTTTATATTTCATCTATGACATTTCACAAACCCACTTGTGTAAAATACATTTAATTTTTTATTCCCAGATAACTTGCACTCACTGTGAAGTATTTACATTTGCTAGCTGGCAGATTATTATGTAATCATTTTATAGATCCTGTACACAGCCATAAACAAATTATTGTAGAATGTCTACTGTAACTGTACTGTTATGTCCATAATTGTTTCCATCTGTGAAATGTCCCAGTTTTTCTCATTAAAAATAAACTAATAGGTCAATTATAAACACTACAAAGCAATATTTTTTCCTCAGACATATTGGAAATGAACAATTACCAAACACAATGTTTATTTTCAGTGATAAATATACACACACACACACACACAAACCCAAAGATAGGTAGTCAAAGACACATGAGCGCTGTTCCCACAACTGTCATATTCTTGGATACTTGCAAGATTTACTTTGTTTTATGAGGTTAATCAGAAGAAAAACTCAATGTATTTTCAAAAAATATCCCTCTTATTTAATCAAATGTTATTTGAAAAGAAGAGTGGAGAAAGCAAAGAAAAACGAGTGTAAAAATGCTTAGAACAGTCACTGTGGAAAATACCTGTATGAATGTGAATTTCGTTATTAATCTAAGGAGTCAATGTTGTCTTTGGGGGCAATACAAAAAAAAAGGAAAATTAACTTTAAACCAGATTTGATTTAAAGAAAGAAGAGGCCAGATCCTCTCAGCTGCTGTCAATGGACATAATTCACTAACGTCAGTGAAGCCACATCAATTCAAACCAGTCAAGGATTTGGGCCAAAAATATATTTTGAAGAATACCGATCATCCTATGTAAATCAAACAGAACAAATACCTACAGCTAGAAAATGTAGAGTAAGGTGGAATGCAGTAAAATAAGTTAAAAAACCCAGTACAGGATCACAAGTGAATGGTATAATGGGGCAAAAGTTCAAGTTGACTAAATGTAATGTAAAGAGCTATCTAAAAAGCTTTAAATGTGAGGTCAGAGTTATGGCACTTTAGAGCTGCTCCCACTTATGCCAGAGGTGAATTTGGCCCATGGTAAGCAATATCAAACAATTGGTACAGATAAGTGTATCAGGAAATTCTTTAATGGTTAAAAAACTTTCCCTTACAAAACATTACTTTATTCTACACCATTTATTATTGTAAAGTAATGTTTAGAATTCAGGAATACAGTTGTGTATTCACTAGAAATAAATTGCCAAAGCTTTGGGGAAACTTACCACTTGGGGACAAAAATAAGAACCACAAAACATGATTAATCCCCATTTCAATAAATGAAAATACCAAAGGGCATCACAATTAGGTTTTCTGTTTCCATATTTTTTTGTTCTAATGCTAATTTGGTCAGCCTTTATTTAAATGGTATAAGTGACCATTCTGTGAAAATGTTAAGTCAATGGTTATATCACACTATCTGTTTGTGAGTAAAGGGTTCAAGGCTCTTATACCAGAAATGGAACACAACACTACCTTCAGGGATTTTAATAAATGTAGGGAACACTGCTAGCAAAAGAGTTGCTGTCCAAATAGACTGACATACACAGGCCAATGTAGCCTCTAATGACAGAGTAAGATAATGACAGGCCCCACTCAAAATCAGCAGGAAGAAGAAGATCAATCTTGGCAGAGTGAAGGAAAAATGCTGGCTTTCTTCATGTTAGCTCATCTCATACATATCTGTCTTCAGCTGCTGCCCAGTACTGTGGTGCTCTGCGTTAACTACACAGTGGATCAATAACAATTACACCTTCTCAAAAACATGACACATAGCAGGATTGGGCTGACATTTCACTTAGGCCAACATTGATCTCAGTGCATCTGATTCCAGCCCTAAATTCAAGTCAGGCCTGGGTCTAGTTGGAATAAACACAGAGTTAAAAACAAAAAAGGAAACCAGCTGCTTGTGCCTTGGATTAGAAATAAACAGCACACATCCATCTGTGCATTCCACATTTTCAATCTACTGCTCTTCCTGTTGCTACTAGCAATTGTAAAGTTGATCAAAGACTATTTTTTATATGAATTACTCACTGTGACATCAATGTTGATAATGTCTCCATCCTGAAGAGGTCGACTGAAACATAAACAGACAAAAAAAAAATAATGGTGACAGACAGTTCTCAACAAAGGGAATATAAGAACAAACACCTAATGACACACACACACACACAAATCTGGGGATGGAGAGGGGAGAAGATATTTTTTGGTGGAGGAGGATGGAGACAAATGGAATAACCTTTTCTAATCTTCAGCTCTTGCTACTTAAAGAACAAGTACAGATGAATATAATGTAATGACAAACAACTGACAGAAAACATTATCAGTGTCTGAAAATCCACCACCATATTTCTCTGATTTATAGTGAGCTGATTTTACTTTGTGAGCAGCCTCGTGTATTGCTAATAATAAAAATTTACATCAATTCAAATGTCTTCAATTCCTTAAACTACATGTATTTTGCTGAAAAATTAGAAGCATTTACTGTACTGTATTTTTTCAGACTCTAAACTCTGGAGGCATTACACCACAATTTATGAGTGTCATGACAAACAGTCGATTATGTTTTTATTATTATTAAACAAACTCCCAAAGTGCCCATCGCCACAGTATCGTTGCATGCTATGCAGCTGCAATAGGTTTATAGGTGTTTTTTAGGTAAACTGAAACATGTTTAATATTAACCTCTAAATTATGAACATTAACATAACATTTTTGTTTGCAGTGGTAAAATGTGTGTTATTAAGGGAATACCTGTCAGGAATACCATGACATACCACATTGTTCACAGAGGTACAAACAGATTTGGGAAAACCTCCATAGCCTAGAGGTGAAGGATAGGCATTTTGTCTGATTATTTCGTGATGAACAATGGAATCTATTTCTTCAGTTGTCATGCCAACCTAAAATATAAAATAAAAATTGTGCTGAAAAAAAAATATTGAAGACATTTTCTTTTATTTACTGAATGTGATCACAGTCATGCACTTCAGTGAAATCTAGGATGATACAAATCAAATGCTTTGATACAAAACACTAAACTGTTTGATACACTTTATAGATACATTATGTTTTATTTAGAGAGAAATCAAGCATACAGTAAAGGGAGCACTTAAAAGCTTCCAGAAAACTGAAAATACTGTCTACTTTCTTTCTTTATCTATATTTGCCTTCTCAAGGCCACGATTTTCTATTGGCCTCTCTGTTCAGTAGCTGCTATAGAAGTGTCTGCTTTTTTAAACTTCCTTCCTCTCTCTTTCCATCCCCCTTACATAAATAAAAATACAGAAGCTTCAATTTGTATTTACAAGTATTGCATTTAATGCTTTCAACCTTTTAAAACATTTGCAGCCATTTGTAGATAAATCCTTAATTCTTATGACTTGCAAATAAGATTACGGTCATATTGTTGTCAATTATTTTTTCCTTCAAATTATTTTTGAAACCATTTTAATTCATTTATACATAATTTTAATATTTGGTTTCATACCCAGGAGCTGTTTGCATTACAGTGGGCACAGCAGTGACTTTAACAGTGAAATCTGCATTAGAATTTCCATTCTAGCACCCTTATTTCAGTGACCTACAATACTCAGAAACACTCATTTTTTGACTGAAATTTTCTATACTCAATCCTTTTCTGAAGGTGAATTTTTTTGTAAGATTAACAGAAATGGTTTAGCCATTTTTGACTTGTGAAAAAATGCCACACACTTTAAATATTATTATTCCAGCTTTTCTTTTGGATCAGCTTTAGTTCTGAAATGGTTCAAGGTGAAAGTTGAAATTTGGTAGCGAAACCTCCCTCATTGAGAAGAAGTACCTTGGAGTGTTCCTGTGAAAATTAGTTTTTATTTGAATGAGTTTTAAGCCTTTGAAAATCACACTTCGCACATATGTACTACAGTGACTTCGATTTTTGAGTACTTTTTAGTATCGTTTGGAATAAAGGATGGCTGCGGTGCAGGTGTTCATATGGCTTTCCTAGCGGTGCAGTGAAAGATTTAGCAATTGTGCATGGTGAATGAGGCAGCATACATAGCATGCAAGGAATAAGGGCTGTTGTGGACCCCTTACTTCATTCATGATGAACTTGTGGTTGGTCAGGTGAAAACTACTGCCTACTTCCCCCCCGCCCCCCCCAACAAGGGCAGGATGCTATGTTGCTCCCCTATCCCACAGCAACTATTCCAATCTATGTGCTGGAATCGTAGTCACAGCCCCTGCACACAGACTGTATTAGATACTAGGGCCACTGGATCAAACACAGACCATAGTTCCCATCCTGTGTCACCTGCATAACACTTTTGACGCACACGCAGCATGGGCCTTCTGTACCCGTTGGTGCCCAGCTCCTTTCTGTGGTGCACAAAAAGTGCCTGGGCACGTGTGCATGGCCATTCAGTGGGCAGATCTCCTGTGTAGCATGGGAGTGAGGCTTATGTGTTCCAAAGAGCCTTTTGTCACCACTTCACACATCAGGCAATTTTGCTTTAATTGAAAATACTGTCTGAGGGGCAGTAACAGCATCCTCTGGTGGACCATTTCTGCTACCTGGGATAGGGTATTCTGGTGGTCTCTTGCCACATAGTTCCATATTGTGGAATTTGATTTTTTTCCAAAAAACACTACAAAATTCCATCAAATATAATGTGAAGAACATGTTATGATTGCATGGTTAAGCACAAAAATGTAAGGAAATTACAAAGTTAAGACCATACATTCAGCCTTAACTCTGTCCCCTGTGTGTATGCATTACAATATAGCCTTTAATTTACATAGTGACATACTATTTCTCAAAATATACTCCCCCCACAAAATGTAACCCACACATACATGCCATCTCCTATTACTTTGTACATTCTAGCAAAAAAGAATAATCAATATGAAAAGTACACCATAAACTACACTTACACAGAGCACTACACATTACCACACAACATCAAAGAGTAACAGTGAGAAACTGCTGTTATTTATAATCCAAGTAAGTTTGGCGCTAAGTCCCTGATTCTGCAAACACTAATCCATGGGCTTAACATACATATGAGCTGTTCCACTGAAGTCAATGGGATTACTCACATAGAAGAGGTTAAAAACACCCACAAGTGTTTGCAGGATCGAGGTCTAAGTTACTTTTATTATTTGCTGCATCATCTCCTGAACTACCCCTAAGGAAAGCTGTATTGATGGTTGAAAAGCAAATGCACACTAGATGAATTCTGACAAAATTTTTCAGGTTGAAAGCACTAAACTAAGAGTAGTAATATAAACATTTTAAATTAATAAAGATATTTAGGAAGATTACAATGATGAAATTAATGTGAGTATAAATAATGAACAAATGCTACACATCCACTTAAGGTTGCAGAAAAATAGTATATTATTTATTGTCATCAAAGAAATAGTATGTAATTAAAAACTGTATTATAATGCATATGCATGAGGGGTAAGGGTACATAATTTTGTCATTTTCTGACTTTTGAGTGCTTAACTGTGCAATATTAATCTTTTCTAAGTGTCTTTTTTTGATAAAATACATTTTGTACCTCCACATGCTCTGAACACCCTTTCTGTACCGCCACACACATATCTACTAACTATAGAATATATTTCACCCTATCTTGTATGTTATTCATTAAAGAAAGGGAGAAGCTACCAAAGCATTTTTCCATCTCCAAAGACTTTAAGGAGGTTCCCCTTTATTATGTGGGAGGCATCCCACAAAAATGTTCTCTAGAAAACATTACTGAAAACCAAGAGTTTTCCTTATCAGTGCACTCTGGCAAGGTGCATGGAATTTTACAGTGGCATTCTTTAACAGTGGTTCTGTAGTTTGTGACGTGTCTGATCAATTGGCCAGAGGAGAAGGAGCAGCAGAATGGAAGGAACAGCCCAATCCGTCAGATTTATGGAAATGTAGAGCTGGAAAGCAGAAAGTGTGAATCACAGGATTTGCTGTGTCACAAAATCATATAGAATCCCATGTGCCTTATGACAAACCCATGCAACTTGGCAGGTCAGAATGCAGACCTAAAAGGATTACACTTCTAACAATGAGTAAATGTAATCACGCCCCACACAGATTTCAGTGATAAAAGAAATTAAACACGTATCTTATATAGCAAAAAAAACATTAAAATTAATACCCCCCCTTTATTCAGTATGTAATTTAATAGCAAGTTAGCTGTACATTAAATAAAAACAAAAACAAAGCACAGAAAGCATCCAAGTTGTTACAGGACTTCATGTGACTGTTACCTTTAAACTCTTTCCAGCTAGAAGTAGAATATGACAGGCCAGTTGACAAGCCTGATGAAGCCCTTGAATCTGATCTTCATTCTTAATTTCTATGTAGTCTCCCCAGTCTGGTACAATGCCTGTCGTCACATAGTCTGGCTTCTTTATGTGCTTGGAGAAGAAGGATTGAAAATGAAGATCAGAAAACTGAGCATGACAATGGGATCATTTTCTCAGAAAGTGCCTCCTGCTTCATGGCAGTTTGCCCTTTCTGTCATAGTACTGACCTTCCTAAGCCATCAGGGCAAGCCCTCAAGGCTGCCTCAGTATTTCTTCCAATGTCCTTTTGAACTTAACATTGCCTGTTACTATTGACTTAGATAGTGCATTAACCTTACAGTACTGAAATTCAAGATATTGCAGTAGTCTTTCAGTCCAAATAGCTGTGAGCTTTAAAACTATCAGAGGAAGACTTAAAAGCTCATTATTTTATTTTTAAACAAAGGTAAATTTTATATAGAAGCCCATTACACACACTCTCACTGAACAAATATATGTACAGTAGTACAGGAAAGTCCTGAGCTTCTTACTCAGACAAAATTCCCATTAACTTCAATGGGAGTTTTTCCTGATTAAGAACCTCAGTATTTCTAGCTGTCAGCCTCATTCAAGCGTAGTTGTAGCCGTATCAATCATAGGATATGAGAGAGACAAGGTGAATTTGGGTACGCATGTATAGTATTATAAAAAGAAAAATGTATGTGCAGCATAATAGATATGAATGAGAGACAAGGTGCGGGAGGTAATATCTTTTATTGGACCGACTTCTGTTCTCTCTCTCACCAACAGAAGTTGGTCTAATAAATGATATTACCTCCCGCACCTTGTCTTTTAATCGCATTGATATCTATTATGTTGCACACACATATTTCTTTTTAACAGATTTAATTTTTTTATTAAAGCTAATGTAAATAAATATATATAATACACAGGTTAAGAAATGTACATCTGGCTATAGTGATTAGATTATCCACAAATACCAAGTTTGTTTTAAAAATCATAAGATACATATAGTACATAATCAGCAATAACCTAACTGTACAACCATGTCCTAATTCATTGTCTTTCAAGGAAAACTATAATATATTTTTATTTCATGAAAAGGTCTCAGGCCTCATGCATGTAAAATTCTATTTCCATTTAAAAAAAAACAACAACATTATAATTCTAAGACGAATATATAGTAACAACAAAAAAATATCTTACACATATATACAAGCACATTTCATCCTCCTAAGGATTCCAGAATATTTACAAGCTATATATAATTATCACTTTACCCATCACAAAGGGCCTGGTGGTCCTGCATCGTTCAAGTCATTGCAAGAGTTTTACAATTGACTTCAGTGGAAACAGGATCAAGCCCACAATGCACACAGGATTAAATGGACATAGGACCCAGGCTGTAGGGTAGTTACATAGAAGCTGTTTAAACAGCACACAGCAAGACTACACAACATTTTAGTGTAGGAAGTGAAGAAGAATGGCGTATCCAATTAACTCTAAAGGGGGACTTTAGGTAGGTAGACTATAGTTACCCCAACTGGTGTTTGGCCGTCCCTATGCTTACAGAAAGTGTCATAGGATCTTTAATGATCCCAAGCCATCAGGACTTTAGGTTTACATCTCATTCAAACACACAGCACCACCAGCAGCACAGAACCTGTTCACACCATACTAGGACATTAATTTATTTCTAAATCGGAGGGAAAAATCCCACCTCCTGAATTACCAGCTCCATGCCCTGCAGCACTCTGAGTTTTCCCTTGGAGAACACTCATCCAATAACTGCCTAGACCTGACACTGTTTAGCTTGTGAGATATGATGAGATAGCAGCTCAAGATGGTATAGCTGCAGACATTTATGTCTACCTTTTCTCACCATTTCTCCTTTCCTACAAAAATCTGTAAAATTCATATGCCATTTTTAATATAAATATTATTTCTGCGATATTCTGTAGAAAAAATGCTCTTTCCCCCCAATAATATATATTCCTGTAATAAGTTTCCCGCATTATTTAGATATTTCCTAAATTATTCTTATATCCTAGTTAAATTGTAATTCTGTAGGCAGATGAAAAATGAACAGATTATTAAAGATGAGCATTGCAACCTGTGAAGATTAGTTTTCAGCATGACAGTTTATTTTTTGTATTCATCCTGAAAGAAATATCTACAAGTGCTACAACAATTTTTCTAATCTTTGAAAATATATAGGGTCTTGATCCTATATTCATTGTGTATCCAAAGCTTCTATAATGTTTTAGGCTTAAGAACTCTATAGTAAGCATCCTCAATTTTTACTATCACCTTAGGAAAATGTAAATATTTTATATTTTGTGCTAGAAATCTACTTTCTTATAAAAGAAATAAAAAACTACTTATAAACATCACTATAAAAATATTATCCAAAATTATTTTCATTAAATAAAGGGTATGAAACAGCCAGAGTACATACTACAATTAAAGCAGAAACAGGGAAAGGGCAATAGCACACCTGTTAGAACAGCTCTAAATAAAGTCCTAATGGATTCAAAAGCAGACAAAAAATGTATTTTCCAAAAAAACAACATTTAGTCAATGACAGAAAAGGTTAGTTCATAAGTTACATAGCAGGGCAGCTGGCTGACATTTTGATGTATGCTTTCATCTAAGCCTGAAATCACCGAATCACCAAAACTGCAGGAGGATGTAAATGTTTGAGACTTAATGTGTTAGAAATTTACATTGAAAGGGCAATATTTTGCCCTCAGATGAGCATGTGCATCTCATGTTGACTTCAGCTGGAACTATCTGCTTCTATCAGAGGTGCTGCTAGACCACTGTGGACCCTAAGCAGGAATATTTTTCCACCTCCCTTATCTCCTTCACCCACTCCCTAAAAATACTAATTGCATTATTTTCGCAAACCAAAAAATACACCAACACAACACATACTAATACACTGGTTAAAAACTCCATATGAAATTAGAGGCATGGTATTTTGGGGGTAAAACTAAATCAGGGACCTCTAAGCTGCCTGGCACGCTACGCAATTGCTGCGTATGCCTAATGCCACCACTGCCTGTAGCCAAAGGGGTTTGGATCTAAAAGTGTTAAATGTTATAAGGTGATCAGTTACAGTAACAAACATAATATATGAAGAACTGCCAATTTTAAACTCCCTAATGGCGTATTTACACCACTCTGTTTAGCATGGCAGGGAGCTGAAAACTTCTCACACCACTGTTCCTATTTCAAATCCCAAATCAAGTAACAAGACCATGATTCAAACTCCCAGCTGTCAGAGGATGAATGTACTTCATCACTCGTGCAGTCAATCTTTATACTGACTGGAAAAAGGATCAGATAATAGAAATTACAGTACCTTAGGAACTGGGTGAGCTAGAGAAACTATAGCCGGCCGAACTATACTATAAGCAGTATTTCTTTGTCTCTGGAAAAAGAAATATCTTCTTTGTTGACTGCATGACTGCTTGTGTAAGCAGATATGATTGACCGGTGAAGAGAAAACTCCACGGCAGTGAGTCACACACCCTGTGAATAGAAATGTTTTTTTTTTAAAATGGTTCAAGAAGTCGTTTTATTACTACCAAATTACTAAGTGGTGACTATGCCAAAGAAAAAACCCTAGATAAAAAAGATAATCAGATTGTATACAATAGCAAGTTCCAGTTCACTAATTTAATTATGATTTTGCTAACATATTTATTACTTATCTGTAGTTTTATATAAATCTACATAATGAAAAAAGTGTGTTAACATTTAGAAGCACTGAGAACAAAACCACATTTCAAAGCCTTATCTAGCAAAATACTGGATCTATTTTGGTGCGATGTATGAGAAAGTTGTGTAAATCCCCAGAGCATCAAGAGTAGAATTGACCCTATAATAGGGCCCTGTTCTCAATGACTTGAATTACTAGTCTGGACAGGCCAACCCTTGGGGCAACAGTAAAACAAGGGACAGTATCTAGAAGTCAAGGGAGAGAAAAGGATGATAGTACATACAATTTTTCCATTTGTGTTTTGGTTTGGATTGTGTCTGTATCAGAGTAACCAACAGGCTGGTTCAGTGTACTTTGCCATTAAACTTTCAATAACTCATACAAGAATGTTTGGAAGCATTATGGAGTAAATTTCACATAATAAATTAATTGATCTTGAAAGGTGTCATATATACACGAATACACTAGCAACATTGATGTAGCAGAGAACCAACACAGACAATGACTCCTCAATAAAGGGGCAGTGTTTTTTGTTTTGTTTTTTAAACCTGAGCTAACTATTCCGGTTAGATTCAGAAAAATTAGTGATGGAAAATCTCTTGAATCATCTAGTTTAACTCGTTGTCAATGCACCATTTCCCCCTACTGCACATTTCCTATTGTATTGTGTAATCTAGTTTTAAATGTCCCAATTAAAATTCTTTATATTTCTTAGAAAATACCCGTTTCTTCCATATCAGGGATGCATGTTCTACCTCCCCTCCAAATACGCTTATTGTGACCAATGCATGGAAGTTTCACTCTACATTTATGTTTGGCTTCTTAGATAGCCTTTGTCAAGGTTCCTTCCCCACTCTGAACTCCAGGGTACAGATGTGGGGACCTGCATGAAAAACCCCCTAAGCTTATTTTTACCAGCTTAGGTTAAAACTTCAAGGTACAAACTATTTTACCTTTTGCCCCTGGACTTTATTGCTGCCACCACCAAGCGTCTAACAAATACATAACAGGGAAAGAGCCTGCTTGGAAACGTCTTCCCCCCCTCATAATCCTCCCAAACCCTGCACCCCCTTTCCTAGGGAAGGCTTGATAAAAATCCTCACCAATTTGCATCGGTGAACACAGACCCAAACCCTTGGATCTTAAGAACAATGAAAAAGCAATCAGGTTCTTAAAAGAAGAATTTGAATTGAAGAAAAAGAATCACCTCTATAAAATCAGGATGGTAAATACCTTACAGGGTAATCAGATTCAAAACATAGAGAATCCCTTTAGGCAAAACCTTAAGTTACAAAAAGACACAAAAACAGGGATAGACATTCCATTCAGCACAACTTATTTTATCAGCCATTTAAACAAAACAGAATCTAACTAGATTGCTTATTAGCCCTTCACAGGAGTTCTGACCTGCATTCCTGCTCTGGTCCCAGCAAAAGTAACATACAGACAGAGAGAACCCTTTGTTTCCCCCCCACACTCCAGCTTTGAAAGTATCTTGTCTCATAGAATCATAGAATATCAGGGTTGGAAGGGACCCCAGAAGGTCATCTAGTCCAACCCCCTGCTCGAAGCAGGACCAATTCCCAGTTAAATCATCCCAGCCAAGGCTTTGTCAAGCCTGACCTTAAAAACCTCTAAGGAAGGAGATTCTACCACCTCCCTAGGTAACGCATTCCAGTGTTTCACCAACCTCATAGTGAAAAAGTTTTTCATAATATCCAACCTAAACCTCCCCCACTGCAACTTGAGACCATTACTCCTCGTTCTGTCATCTGCTACCATTGAGAACAGTCTAGAGCCATCCTCTTTGGAACCCCCTTTCAGGTAGTTGAAAGCAGCTATCAAATCCCCCCTCATTCTTCTCTTCTGCAGACTAAACAATCCCAGCTCCCTCAGCCTCTCCTCATAAGTCATGTGTTCTAGACCCCTAATCATTTTTGTTGCCCTTCGCTGGACTCTCTCCAATTTATCCACATCCTTCTTGTAGTGTGGGGCCCAAAACTGGACACAGTACTCCAGATGAGGCCTCACCAATGTCGAATAGAGGGGAACGATCACGTCCCTCGATCTGCTCGCTATGCCCCTACTTATACATCCCAAAATGCCATTGGCCTTCTTGGCAACAAGGGCACACTGCTGACTCATACCCAGCTTCTCATCCACTGTCACCCCTAGGTCCTTTTCCGCAGAACTGCTGCCTAGCCATTCGGCCCCTAGTCTGTAGCGGTGCATTGGATTCTTCCGTCCTAAGTGCAGGACCCTGCACTTATCCTTATTGAACCTCATCAGATTTCTTTTGGCCCAATCCTCCAATTTGTCTAGGTCCTTCTGTATCCTATCCCTCCCCTCCAGCGTATCTACCACTCCTCCCAGTTTAGTACCATCCGCAAATTTGCTGAGAGTGCAATCCACACCATCCTCCAGATCATTTATGAAGATATTGAACAAAACCAGCCCCAGGACCAACCCTTGGGGCACTCCACTTGATACCGGCTGCCAACTAGACATGGAGCCATTGATCACTACCCGTTGAGCCCGACAATCTAGCCAGCTTTCTACCCACCTTATAGTGCATTCATCCAGCCCATACTTCCTTAACTTGCTGACAAGAATACTGTGGGAGACCGTGTCAAAAGCTTTGCTAAAGTCAAGAAACAATACATCCACTGCTTTCCCTTCATCCACAGAACCAGTAATCTCATCAAAAAAGGCGATTAGATTAGTCAGGCATGACCTTCCCTTGGTGAATCCATGCTGGCTGTTCCTGATCACTTTCCTCTCATGCAAGTGCTTCAAGATTGATTCTTTGAGGACCTGCTCCATGATTTTTCCAGGGACTGAGGTGAGGCTGACTGGCCTGTAGTTCCCAGGATCCTCCTTCTTCCCCTTTTTAAAGATTGGCACTACATTAGCCTTTTTCCAGTCATCCGGGACTTTCCCCGTTCGCCACGAGTTTTCAAAGATAAGTCTCCTCATTGGTCATTTTGGTCAGGTGCCAGCGAGGTTATCTTTAGCTTCTTAACCCCTTACAGGTGAAAGGGTTTTCTCCTCTGGCCAGGAGGGATTTAAAGGTGGTTAGCTTTCCCTTTATATTTATGACAGCCTTTTTACAGTGTTCCCTGGTCTATGTAAAGTACAGGAGTAGTAGGACACTCTTTCAGGAGCCCAAAAGTATAGAACAAATGGAATTATTGAATAAGCTCCGCCACAGAAGGACTTTTAATGATATTTTCATATTTTGACAAGTGACAAGGTTAATGAATATTGTTCATATCTTTATAGCACCCTGAAGCGGTGCAGAGGCCCCATACATTACTGTTTAGATCTCCCACAGGGGTACAGGGTAAAGTAATGAAGTAGCGATGGGGGCTGAAAGTTCAAATCAGGCTCTCAGACGAAAGCCAGGGAATTCTGTGAAAGTTGTTCCGCAATAGTTAAAGAGCATAGAGGGGCCTCTGAGGAGGCAGAGCTTCACAGTTTTTAGATGGCTGGGTTGTATCCCCAGCTGGGTTCATTCTGTTTGCTTTTTTGTTTATGTAAAATCCTTTTTTTTTTTTTTTTTGAGCTGTGTACCTTGGATTCTAAGAATGGTACCTAAGAGAGAAAAACCTGCTGGTTTTTCTCTTACTTGCTGGACCATTTAACCCAGCCTACCAGCTGACACACAGCATTCATCCCCAAAGAGCCAAACACACAACTCAGTGGCCCAACTTGCATCAGTTTTCAGTGGTACTAAGTGCAGAGTCTGCAGAAGCAGCAACATTTAGGTTATCAGAAGTAGCAGCAATGAGTCTACTGTGTGTGATCAGTGTGATCAGACCACAATAAGACAGTTCTTCTACAGAGTGTAATGAAGGTATCTTGCTCTTAGTACAAATAGAGGCTCTTTCTGTGCAGTTTTATACAAACGTAATAATTTTCCAATCCATTCAAAATCCACCCTCATTGATGTGGTCAGCTAGAGTCCACTCAGATATCAGGATGTGAATGTGCATTTCAGATGCTCTCCTTCATGAATGGCATGCTGCCAATGCACGTGTCCTGCCACATAGAAGTTTAATTGGGGAAAAAAGATGCAAGTGCACTTGTTAATTATTTGACAATAGAACTCTAAACGTTACAAATGCATGCTCTGAAATACACCGGACCCTCGCTAGAACGCGGGATTTGGGATCCATGCCAAGTACCGCGTTATAGCAGGGACCACGTTAAAATGAAATTACTGTATACAGTAAATGTCACATCCAGAAAATAAACTCCTACTTGAAGGAAACAAACAAGAAAAAAAAGTGTTGCTTTACTAGAGATTTAAAGTAGACATTATAATAAACTAGTCTAGTTTTTCTTAAAAAAGTCGGTGAGTTGCTTTTGCTTCTTGCTGCTGTGCTGCTTCTGCTTAGCAAACTGCAAAATACTACGTAGCTGCATAATTTTTATAGGCTCAACGTCTTGCATCTCAAACCATCTTAAAGCAGTCTCTAAGCCAGCTACGGTCGCAGCTGACGTTGGAACTATGTCCACTTCATCTTCCTCTTCTTCTTCCACAGTGAAGGCCAGTTCTTCATCTTCTGGAATGTTGTTTGGTCGTACTGCCTGAAGAATTTGGTCATCCGTTAGACTTTCAGCAACGGGACAAAATTCTTCTGCTTCATCGTCACCTCTTATCCAGGACTTGTTATTTTATGGCAGAACAGTTACCCCGAGCCCGGACAGTTGCTGGCACAGCTCCTGCATCCACTCCATGTCTGTTCTTCCAACTTCCTCCTCCATAAATCCCTTGAAGTCAAATTCCTCGTCAGACTGTGATTTGCTTTCTTAATTTTCTTCCAGGAGCGGGTGGCCAAACGACTCTCTTGGTCCCACCATCCAACAGTGGTTTACCATTTCAGCGCGTACTAAATTCCAGGAATTGCCGCCAATGTAAAAGAAGTCTTTTATAGTCAACTTCTTCAGAAAATCAGTGACAGGCAACTCGCTTTCTATCATTTGTCGTACCAAGATCCTTCGATAGTGCTGCTTAAAAATGGCGATAACACCTTGATCAAGCGGCTGAATTTTGGAAGTCATGTTTTTAGGTAAGTATTCAACCCGTATTTTACCTTCACGGGTTCTGAGTTTTTTGGCCAGAGGATGTGCTGGACAGTTGTCTAGCAAAAGAACGGCCTTTTCATCTAAGCTTTTTGCCCGCAAATGCTTTCACACAGAACGGAAAATTCGGTGAAGAACCATTGTTCAAAAATCTCTCTTGTCATCCAGGAATTTTTGGAGTTCTTGTATGAAAACGGCAGGAAATTCACATTTACGTGATGAAAGCACTGAGGCATGCGAGACGTTCCAATGCACAATGGTTTTACTTTATGCTTGCCTGTTGCATTCACACAAAACAATAAAGTAAGGCAATCTTTTGTCCGTTTATATCCTTCTTTCTTACGTTCACCTGTTCTGACAGCCAGGGTTTTATCGGGCAACACTTTATAATAAATTCCTGTTTCGTCTGCATTGTTAACCTGTTCCTCCGAGTAACCCTCTGCCCATAAAATTTCCCTCAACTTCTCAGGGTACGATTGTGCATCATCATCGTCAGCAGAGCGTTTTTCTCCCAAAACTGCAATCTGAGAGATTCCATGTCTTTTCTGAAATCACCACAGCCAATCCGAACTCACCTTAAAATTGCTGAATTCACCATGAAGTTCCCGGTTGAATTTTTCCGCTTGCATGGCTATAAGCAGACCAGAGATCGGAATGCCTTTCTGCTGTTCTTGCACGAACCACGTGTCCACCGCAGAACCAAGATCGGCATCATTCGCTAAACAGGCTCATTTTCTTTGAAGACCATGCTCTTCATCCAGGTTATGAATGTAAGTTCTGAGCTTGTCAGCATCCTTTAGCCATCCACGAAAGGTGGACTCGTTAATGCCAATACCACGGCTAATCTTTACCTGGGTTTCGCCATTTCTAAGTCGTTCGATAGTGTCCAATTTCTCCTGCACCGAGTAAGCCTTCCTTTTCCCCAACATTTTTGACATCTTTCTAAAGATAAATACAGTACTGTACCTGTAAATTTTTATTACATTACATTTGCATGGCGTTATAGGCCTACAGCAATCGTCATAAGGCTTGTCTACACTACCACGCGGGGTCAATTTAAGATACGCAACTTCAGCTACGTGAATAGCTGACGCTCTCCCGGCAACTGCACTTGCGCTCCTCGTTCTGGTGGCATACTAGAGTCAACAGGAGAGTGCTCAGCGGTTGATTTATCACGTCTACACTCAAAAAAATTGTACTGTAATTACATTTGGGATCCATGGCTGCGACCGCATTATATCTGAATTTGTGTTATATAGACGCACGTTCTAGCGAGGGTCCAGTATACATCAAATCAATTTATATTTACTGGTGCACTCCTATCAGCTACCCCAAAATCAAAGGGATACCTCTTTATTTAGAGTAAAAATTTTACCTCTGTCCCATAAAAGCCACACTATAGGTGTTGTCACAAGGTAACAGGATAATAAGGTACTGTACTGTGTTGTTATTCCACTAACTATTCATTACAAACCAGAAATTTGTTTTACTTGCACTGGTGAAATGCATAAACCAAATGAATGCCATTAGATCATCACAAGAGCCCTAAAATAAATTGGTAAGAAATACAAAAATAGGATAACGAAACCTTTATTTAAAGGAATAAATATAATATTAAAATATTTTCTTCTAAGATTTCTTTAAAAAAAATAGAATGGCATTACAAAAATAATGCACAGTGTTTGTTTAGGGGAGAAAATATCTAGTTACTGTCACCATGCTTCCTTTACAAAGAATGCATTTTTAATGTCTCTACAACTACTCTTAATTTTTAAGCTTCCCTATTCACAGCTAATTTGATACACCAACATCATCAATCACTAGACACAAGAACAACTGGCTGTGTTCCATAACTCTTGTCCGCAGACTCCCAGAGCCGCTGACACACATGGAGGCTGCTGTCTGTCAGAGTCCTGTTTACTTCTATTATTCTACAGTTCGCAGTGCATTTTCCTTGTTAAGCTGTTTTGGGCCATAAGTGTGTATATTAATTCTTATAAGATATAATTTTATAAATGTAGAGTTTATGATGTTTCCTGTGGGAATTATAAACATCTGGGAGATATCAGAGTGAGAAAGCAGTAGCCTTGTAACACACAGATCATCATAGCAAGGGTGTAATGTTGACTATTTACAGGGTTTCTTTTTCCCCCCTAACACTAAATCTGTGTTATTTGTCATGAATAACAGAACATTTACTATCAGCTGCAATAAGGAGACTTATTACCAGTGTTACAAAAAAAAAAAAATAAAAAAAAAAATCACATCAACAGTTTGTGCTGAGCACAGAAAATTATAGACAACTGCTTCTTTTACTCCATGGTGAATCACACTGTGCAGCTTGTATGTATGTCTTTGGAAGCTGCTGGATCCCCCAGCATATCTTCCATGCTTTAATTTGTATTAATAATATAAATATGCACAAATATGTGAGTTATTGCAATTTACCATATGAAATTATCTTTTATGGAAATTACATTTGATTTTCTTTTAACTGATTCAGCCAGAAAGGTTGAATACAGAAATCAAGAATGATGATGGGAGGGAAGCATTTTAAGTGACTAATTTTGCAGCACAATGTGCCCCATATTTATTAGCCTTTTACTCCAGGTCTATTTTAATTGTTATCTGTTCATGCATGCTATACCATATAATGAAATTCTCCCATCTCACCCACTGAGTAGTGAGGTTTTTTTATATGTACCTCTATTAATGACCCTTAATTAAGTTGATTTTAGTAATTTAAATGTAATTTTTCTTCTGGTCAACAAGTATTTTTAAGGGAGAGGTCAGGAATGAACTGTTAAATGACTGCTTTTAAAATGTTTCTTATTTAATAGTAGAAAGAATAAATGCTGTATGTTTCAATGACTGTGGCCTACCAACATCAAAACCATAAGTCTACATTATTCAACAGATTTGAGTGCCAATACTCTCACGTCATTAAGCTCTTTAATACCCGTTTAGTCAAGATATCAAACGTACCAATTAAGAAGCAGAAAAATTACTACAGCATAAGCTTCAGTCTGATTCTACTGTACAATAACTAAAACGTACCTTTAAAAAGATAGACACTATAAAACATATATATTTTAGGAGTACTTGTGGCACCTTAGAGACTAACAAATTTATTTAAGCATAAGCTTTCATGAGCTACAGCATCCGATGAAGTGAGCTGTAGCTCACGAAAGCTTATGCTCAAATAAATTGGCTAGTCTCTAAGGTGCCACAAGTCCTCCTTTTCTTTTTGCAGATACAGACTAACACGGCTGCTACTCTGAAATATATATTTTAGAATCTTTTCAACTATTACAATGATCAGTAGACTACAGAAGCGTACCAGCAAAAATATTTATGGGATATCAGAATTAACATCCAATTGATTTAACAAATATAGGCAATTAATTCTTGGTGAAGTGAGCCTTGCATAACACAAAATAATTAGCAATTACCAACATCAAAACCAGTGTTTTGCTATCCTATTTTCAAATATTGGGCATTAGTTCATCTGAATTCAAAATGGAGTTTGGTGATTTACATGAATACACGAGGGAGTAAAAAATGAGCATTTAAAATTTTTTATTTGCTCTATCAGATAATTTTAACCTTGATACATAATTATGCTGCTTCTGCCAGTTTTGATTTTTAAAAGAAAGGAATGATGTTTGAAGTGGCTGATTTAATAAGCACCATAGCTAACAGCACCTGGACTTCAACCAGCGTAACTAGAGTAAGAGTACACAATTTTTTATTGTTAATTACAAAATGTTTAGATACAAATTTTCAATGACCCTATCTAAAATACTGGAGTTACGTTCCAACTTTTTTGGCAGATCTTTCGTGGCACAGGTTATTGTAATAAAAATTTATTCATACAACACTGATTTTGTAATGCCCGTGTTACAGAGGTGCACATGTGCTTCAAAAATAAAATGCGAAAGATTAAAGGTTCTTTCCAACTCTATGTAACCTGTACAACAGAAGAGCAACTCACATTTCACAAGCAATAACCTGTGCATTTGCTGAAGAAAAGAACAACACAGAAGAATGCCTCAGGCAGAAGTTGAAACTGATTGGGCAAAGTAGAAGAACAAGAGCCCTTGAAACTAAACAAAAGCAAATTCATTCTGTTGACAGATGTTGATTACATCAAAGCAATGAAGGACTTTTTTATTTAACAAATATCTCTGCATTATCTGTACATGAGAGATGTAACATGTCTTAATCAACATAATCTAACATGTAATAATTTTTAAATTCAGTAAAAATATATTGTAATGAGGTCTTAACTACAGGCTTCTGTAAACAACAGTGTATTCACATGGTCGCGTCTCCATACCCGTGCTGATAACGCCACCATCAGTCCCTTACTGCCAGGGGTTAACTGCTCTGGCAGCCAAATAAAATACAGAGAGAGCCGTATAATTATGGAGACAGTCAAAGGGCAGGCTCTATTTTGAAATCTATTTGCACAGACAAGGTCTCCCAATTTGGCTTACAGGAAACTAGCTGGTAAAGGGAGTCTCCTTTTCTCCAGATGCTTTCCACACTTTTCCCCCACATCAAGAAATCATGGATATGGACACCATACACCACTGTTTCCTGGGTTACAGGCCTGTGTGTCATTACAGGAAGAAGACCAAATCCATAAAACAAGCTTGTGAGAAGTATTTTCCTCTAATTGACAATATCAGGAAAAAGCAAAGCATAAAAAGACTACTGAAAATGTTAATCTAGCAGCAGTTCTACACAAGATTTAGCCAGAGCTGACAATAAGGTGTTGACAAGGAAAAAATAAAAATGCATGATAAGCATGTCTGTGTTTTAAACAACATGCCTGGGAGAAACATAACATTCATCAGCATAGATATGCCTTTGGTTACAATTAACAATATATTAGTATAAATCTCTACAACTATGTGGTTCTGACTGTGCAAAATATTGGCAAAATATTGACCTAAGGCCAAGGTCCTTAAATACATAATGCTAAAACAGAATTTATTTTTATTCAATTATTGAAATGAAATAGAAATTTATGACAGAAGTTGGTTATTAAATACTGTAACTAGAAGTCTTCCTATCCGACTTACTCAGACCCAATGAAGTTGTCCTGTTTCTATCAAAATCAATAGCAAAACTCTCACTGACTCCAATGGTGCAGGATGAAGCCCCAAACCTGGCATCACTGGGATTCCTCAAAGGCGTGAGGCAAGCTGGATATTGTCTTTAGGGCCCAATACTACTCCCCACAAATTCGAAGTTTTGCCAGTGACTTCATTGGGAGCAGGAGTAGACCTTCTTTGACAATATTTGAATTTGTAAAGTATTATATTAAAATTCACTTCGCATTTTCACAAATATTGACACTGCTTATTATTTCTTTATATATCTTCCATATTCATATTAAGATAATTCAATACTATCTTTTCTAAGATAATACAGTTCTTGTAATTCTTCACTGAGCCCAAACCTAAAGCCAATAGAATAGATATCTTAGAAGTAGGTAAACTGGGAAACTATGAAGAATCAGAACCTCTTCCATGTACAGGAAGGATGACGGCCCGAGGGTACTCCAGCCCAATAATAACAACATTCAAGTACTAGCACCCAGGTCATGACAAGCCATGACCCTACCCCATTGCTCTTTCAGGAAGTTGGCTCTGTGCCACACTTTATCAATAGCAATTAATAGTGTGTAACAAGTAAAGAGAAAGAGAAAAACTTCTAATTTTACATGTTACAAACCAATAGCCTTACAACAAAAATCCCCAGATCTTCAACTGGTGATGATTCCCTGAGCAGCTGTACCAAAAAAAGTCACATCAAAAAGCCAGTAAGATAAGTTAAATTTACTGCTTCACTAAGAAAATTCTGGTATTGTCAGAGCATATTACTACTACATACTAGGGTTTAGGAAACACAAAACCAATAATTGAGTATAACTATGTCTGAGTATTACAACCCGGGCTCATTCATTCATTCATACCCCAAAGGAACTTCATTGTCCATTAAAGTGTGACTAGATTCCATATGTTTCTATTATTAAAAGCAGGATTCTTAACATTTCTGCAACACACAGACAGGCAGCTTCTTTGACAAAGAAATACTTTATCTTCCCTGTTGGGATAACTGGGTTTATTAAGATTGTACATTCTAGTGAGGTTCTAAGAAAACAACAGAAGTAATCTTACATCCAAATTTTTCTGTCTCCAACATAACAACATAAACAGAAAACAAAAGGCAAGTGTTGTTTACAGCAGTAACAGCAGCAAAATGAAACAAGTCAGATTCCAAAGCCTGGACAAGGCAATATTAAGAGTTTCACACACAGTTAATTCCAAGGAAATATAAGCCCCGAATCAGCACAACACATCTGGCAAATTTCAACTTTTCTAACTAACAAATGAACCATTCCCATTAACTTACTACATTCCTGTTAAGATGAAGAAAATAAATGAATTCATCTTAAAATGCACAAATTAGAACCAGAAACATATTTGCTCAGGCTTGCACATTGAAATACATCTTAAGAATGGTTTCTAAGAATTTTATAAACATAAAGTTTAGTCCAGCTTGAAAGAATAGCTGATATATTAACTACTTTGCTTTTCTCAAGGAACTGATCATTGTTTGGCTTAAGTATTTAACTTTAAATAAAACAAAATACCCTCAACACATACACAGTATAGAATCTCATTGTTAAAAAGCACACAGCCACAGCTGTAACATCTATTGAATTCTACTGTTATAAAATAATTTCAGATAGTATATGGAACACAACTGTTTTTCAAATAACACATTTATGTCCAGTATACTGTATCACTATTCTGATATACTATTAAATGTTATGGTGCTAAAAAAAATAAATCTTGCTATAAACTCCTTGTTTCCCATTGAACTTCACAAACCTATATCCGTATCCTCACAAAAATGCTTTACACATCATTTCTTTCATTGTGCAAAACCATGACAAAGATTGATAAAATAAGAGCATAAGTTTGCATAGAAATTTTGTGGACTATCATGATAATTATCTGAATATTCTCTATGTAGTCCCTCTAAGCTGAAGTAGTGAGAGTTTGTAGTTGGTAATCTTTTCCCCAAATAAAAGATACCACCCACTACAGTAATGTGTCATCATACTAATGTAGTTCCACATTTCTGCAGTTGAATCTCTGAGGAGTTAAAACAAAAGGATTCTTGAATCACAAGCCAGTGTTATCTCAACAATAAAGATAAGTATAAATTATGTTAGCAATTTCTTCAGATAGAAATCTTTCAATAAAATACTTATAATTTTACTCTTGTTTGGAAATAATGACATATAACCACAGGTGTTTCCAGCTGTATGTCAAGTTTTGTTAATTATCTGTATTATCTTGTTTTATAAGCAGCGGCTGCAAGCATCTAAAAACACAATTTATATATTATAGGGGTTAGTCCCCCATTGAGAGACTTTACAAATGTAAGTTACATGCATCCATCCCTCAGCACATCTATGATGGAGAATAGACTTTAGGATATTTGTCATTCCACTACCAAAACTATTATTAATGTCACCAGCTTATAAACTAGGAGTCTGATTCTACACTCCTTACTCAGGCAAAGCTTCCACTAAAGTCAATGAGAGTTCTGCCTGAGTAAATATTGCAAGGTTGGGCCATTACACTCTATAACCTATTCTTCCAAATATATGAGCAAATGTAATATTTTGCAGGATTACAAAGTTATGTTGGTGAGGGTTGGGAGGCAAGCTCTTATTTTGTTATAGGAAGATACACTGTGTAACAAAGATGTCCCAATCAAGAGCTCACTATAGCTAAAACTTGGTAGCTTTATCACAGTATTTATTTTTCTACCAACTATTCATTAAAATGCACTATTATATCACCGCGTAACTACAGCGTTTATTCATAAATGTGACATTTGATTCACTGAGCGAATCTGAATTATAGGATTACAGATCCTGTTTAGAAGAGTGTAATAAATATTTTGTTTGTTGTTGTTGTTTTTAAATAGAACACCCTACCTTCTTGCTTAAAATATACAAAGATCTCCTTAGCATAAAAGTGCCTGTTTATCAAACAGTGATACAGGAAGAAGTTGTTTACATTTTCAGCACAACCAACATACATCATTTATGACAAAAAAAACCCCAAGCACTCAATAAGAAATGCTCAATCACTGTCAATCAGACACACTAAAATATACATAAACCAAAGCATGCAGTGTGAACTGTATTAGATTCAAACTGAACACAGAATTACTAATACAACAAACAAAAAACAAATAATTATAAGTGACTCATAGACCTATTTGCACATCTCACAAAACTGTTGAAAAGGTGGATAACCACAGAAACCTTTTGACAGCCTAAATTAAATATTTTAAAATTTGTATTCATTTTAAAATGCTGGAAATGACGTCTCTATCTAATTAAATTAATATTTTTTCAAAAGCCTCAACTCACCTTTGTTTCCTAACTAGTGCTCAAAATGACTTTCCAACTCAATTACTAATAATTTGCCATTTAAATTTGATTTTACTCAAATAAAGAAACAATTAAGTATCATTGTGCTATAAAGCACATCAATATATTTTAGTCCTGCAAATTAATATTTCTAACTTCCTTCTTTAATGTTTGAAAGTAAATAATAAAACGATACAAAACAAATACTCTGATTTTAGTGCTTTATTACAAAATTGTGTTTTGACATATAGACTTTTTTAAACTGCACACTTGCAAAAAAAAAAAAGACTACACAAATTAACTGTTATAGCTGAAATGCTAATAGCCTTTTCAATTTATAGTTCTTTCTCACTGACAATTACAATTTGCATGGCTTAATATTTAATACTGTGATTAGTACTAATGTCCTATATTATACTTCATAATCTAAATGAGTAAAATATTATTTTGTAGTTCACTGGGTCCTATACTTAAGATGTAATGTTCGGTGTGTATTTCATTATGCAGATGAGCAATGGATGTTGTCTGACATGATTTAAATGGGTCAACAGTATTTTCCTATTCACATTAATCATTTAGACAGCTAGAAGAAAAATGCTTTGAAAACTAAACTAGAAAATCTGTTTTACCACTGATACTTACCACTAGTTGGTTTAACAACAGTACAGATGTGCTGTGTGAGACCAGGACTGTAGAAATCAGACAGAAGTCTGACTCTGCTGTTCTTGCTCAGGAAAAACTGCCATTGAAGTTAATGGGACAAATTCACTCTTGGCATAAGTGCATTCAACTCTGCTGAGTTCAAAGGAGTTGTGCCCATTTGTGTCAGAAGTGAATTTGGCACAAAGGATGTTTTACGCGAATACAGATTGCAGAAAAACTCCCATTGAAGTAAATGGGAGCAGGATCAGGCCATTTATTAGCAATTGTTCCCGAGCACATAAAGACCACAGGCTCTATTCTCAAACTATGTAACCATAATCTAAGGCCAATTTTGATATATGGCAAATTGCAAGGAAAATTGTAATTTATAAATAATGTAGTATGCCTGTGCAAAGGGAAGACTTTCCACTAAGTGCTAGGGGAAGTGCATAAGTACAAAACAAGGTGGAAATAGATGGGAACAGGAGGATTAGGTACGAAACACTAGTTTCAGCCATTCAGTGAATGAAGAATTTACAACATTTAAAAAAACTGAAAGAACAAGCCAGTTTCCCCAGCATGCAAACTGCATTACATGACGGAAAGTGCGCACAGAGCCAGAGACAACATATTTGGTCTCATCACTGTGTAACAGCATTATCTGAAAATCCTGCTGTTAAGAGGAGATGATCCTGCTGATATAAAATGGGTTTTTACTGACACTCTGTTGCAGCTGGCTCTTTATTCCACCTGGATATAAAGGAAAGGGAAGACCAAGATCTAGTGTGTGGGCTGAGCAGTCCTTTTTGAGGAACCCTAGAAGCAACCACACATAAGGAGAAAGCTTGGACTGCATTATATATTTTTTTCAAATTCGTTAGGTGAATAAAGCCAAACCCTAGGATGGAGATAAATTTTGAGTCATTGAAACTTGTATGGCCTATGTTTTGAGCAGTCTGGGAGAAGCCACCTACTCACACTAGGGTTATAATTTATACAAGAGTTAAGCTGGTCTTATACATTTTCACTAATAGTAGACACAAATCATTTTTATTCTTGGGGGCTGCAGGGTGAGACTTATGCTGGTTTTCATTTTCTGGTCCATGTTTTCAGAGCACATTTTATGGCCACGAATCTGATGCTGCATGAGTCTAACTAGTGGATCACCCCTTTCTAAAAGGCAATCAAAGCACAGGCGTCTGGGCTGATTTTTTTTTAGATCAATTAGTAATCTTTGCTACCACTGACAAGGTGGCGTTGAGTCATCTGTGGACGCCAGGTGGGATACATCAAAGTGTTTTGGTTCTTTCTTATCATCTGGTTGGCAACTGTTCATCTACTCAAAGGGCTCTTGCCTGGAGGGGTATGTGCTGTGACCTTATCCTGTTCAAACATATATGAGGCAACTGGGGGAGCCCGTTTTGTGCTGCAATGCCATCAATATACAGGTGACATACAGCTCTACCTTTCCCCCCCGCACAAAATGGGGAAGTAATGCAGTCTCTTTGTTTTCCCAATGCCTAATAGATGATGGGGCTTGAATCAGGGTAAGGGCACATCTACACTACAAACCAGGGCTTTGGAGTGGAGCCCAGAGCTGGAGCGCAGAGCAGCTCCGGAGCAGTAGGTTTTTGCCTGGAGCTGGAGCAGAGCCAGAGCACAGCTCCAAAGCCCTGCTACAAACTGCAGTCAACTTCAGTTAAGTGGACATCCAGTGGCCGCCGTAATTAATTCAGTTGTGTGTCCACACCACAATTCTTGTGTCGATGGAGTGTGTCATCAGTTGCATCAATGCAGAGAGCCAGTGCTTAATTTTTACTGGGCTGATGAGGGCTGAGCTCCAGCACCTCCAGGCTTGCTGCATCAGTAAGGCCCTTCATTTTCAGTTTTTATTTTATTTAATTTTTCCCAGGAATTCATCACTATTTATTACCGCAACAACAAAAACAGGTGAAAATCAGTGCAAAAAACTATTAATAATTTTTCTAGGTAAATACTGGGGTTTATTTTGGTGGACGGAAAGACAGGGGAAAAAAGTATTCAGTAGATTAATGCTATGAGTTCCATTCATCAATGTGGCTCGCTACAGAACTCAAACCTCTAAGTTTAAGAAAACAATATATCTCTAATCCCCAAATAAAACTTCTCATTTAAATAAACAGTGTACTGTTTTAGTCTTAGACCTATTAGCCTATAAATATTTACATTTAATAATTGGGCAATACCGTTTGCAGCACATACATTCAACTTCATCCTTTTCTCCTGGTTTTTGTTTTTTTTAAACTTTCGAATACTTGTGTGTGTTCTGAAACGTATTCTGATATAGATTTTCCTTTTCTTCCCACTTTAGTGTGTCAAATCTTTAAACCATTATCTGCTAACAGCTTGAAATCACAGTTGCCAACTTTCACGTGGTAAATAAGCACCCTGACTTTCACAATAAGCGAAAAATCAAGCTAATCTCATTTCAAAACAAGGTCAAAACAAGCCAATCCCTAAGAACCCCAACACTCTATGTGACTAGATCCCCCTGGTGTGCAGTCTGAGACTGTGGTGCACCTGCTGTGCCCCCCAACTCTATCCCCCCCTTGCCCCTGTTTGCCGGAACCCAATCAAAAAAAAGAAGCAACAAGCTACAACCAGGGTCTCAAACACGCGGCCCGCGGGGTTATTTTCTGCGGCCTACAAGCTCCCCGCGGCCCTCCCGCTCCCCCAGCGTTTACCTAAAGAGGCTCCGGCCCAGCACGCACCGGAGACAGGGCAGGCTCCCTCCCTGCCTGCCTACTCTGCTCCCACACTGCTCCGGAAAGTGGCCAGGACCTGGAGGAAGGGCGGGGGGCACAGGGGTCTGTGTGTTGCCCTGGCCGCGCCTCCAGGTACCTGCCCCGAAGCTCCCATTGACTGGGAACAGGAGCTTCGGGGAAGGGGTTAGAATGGGGGCAGGGAAGTGGTGGGAAGAGGCGGGGCAGGGGCGGGGCCTCATGGAAGGGGTGGAGTGTGGGTGGGGCAGGGGCAGCGGGTGGGGGGTGGTGGTCAGTGGTGTGGCCCTCGGGCCAATGTACTAGTTCTCATGTGGCCTTCGTGGTCATTTGAATTTGAGACCCCTGAGCTACAACAAGCAACAAGCTACAAGCCAAAAACTAACCAACAAGCAACTCCCAAGCCAACTAAGCCAAAAAAAAAGCCCAATTTCTGCGTTTTTTCCGTGGGTTTGGCATGTATGCTTGAAATGTGTACGTGGTGGGTGTGAGATTCATCAATACGTACAGATGCGCGTGCGCTTCAGAGCTAGAGTGCGCGCCTGTTTGTTTATTGCGTGCGTGTTCCAGACTAATACATAGCTTTACTTCAACAGGCACATACACTCAGCCTTGGTCTACACTACGAGTTTAGGTCGAATTTAGCAGCGTTAAATCGATTTAACCCTGCACCCATCCACATGACGAAGCCATTTGTGTCGACTTACAGGGCTCTTAAAATCGATTTCTGTTCTCCTCCCTGACGAGGGGATTAGCATTGAAATCGATATTGCCAGGTCAAATTTGGCGTAGTGTGGACGCAATTCAACGGTATTGGCCTCTGGGAGCTATCCCAGAGTGTTCCATTGTGACCGCTCTGGACAGTGCTCTCAACTCAGATGCACTAGCCAGGTACACAGGAAAAGAACCAGGAACTTTTGAATTTCATTTCCTGTTTGGCCAGTATGGCGAGCTCATCAGCAGAGGTGACCATGCAGCCCCAGAATCGCAAAAGAGCTCCAGCATGGACCGAACGGGAGGTACTGGATCTGATCGCTGTATGGGGAGACGAATCCGTGCTATCAGAACTCTGTTCCAAAAGATGAAATGCCAAAATATTTGAAAAAAATCTCCAAGGGCATGATGGACAGAAGCTATAACAGGGACCCAGAGCAGTGCCACATGAAAATTAAGGAGTTCAGGCAAGCCTACCAAAAAACCAAAGAGGCAAACGGCTGCTCTGGGTCAGAGCCCCAGACATGCCGCTTCTGTGATGAGCTGCATGTAATTCTAGAGAGCGCCCCTACTACTACCCCACCCCTGTCCATGGACTCATGCAAGGGTGGAGTCTCACGCAACAGGGATGAGGATTTTGGGGACAAGGAAGATGATGATGAGGATACCACACAACAGGCAAGCGGAGAAACCGTTCTCCCCGACAGCCATGAACTGTTTATCACCCTAGAGCCAATACCCTTCCAAGGCGGGCTCCCAGACCATGAAACCGGAGAAGACACCTCTGGAGAGTGTACCTTTGTAAATATAATACATGGTTTAAAAGCAAGTGTGATTTAATGATTAATTTGCCCTGAAGACTTGGGATGCATTTGCAGCCAGTACAGCTACTGGAAAAGTCTGTTAACGTGTCTGGGGATGGAGCAGAAATCTTCTGGGGAGATTCAGAGGTGGCCGTTCCTGCTCGGCTGTTTCCCTGTGGCTGAAAATAAATCATCCCCACTTTTAGCCACGCGGTGGCGGGGGCCCCGTTCACGCTCAGCTGTTCGCGTTTGGCTGGCAGTGATCTTCCCTGATACTAGTCACGCAGTAAGAGGAGGGGTGAAGCAATTATCCCAGAGAATTCGGGGGGCGGGGCAGTTGGGTTTGTACTGCACGTTAACCCGAAAACCGCAGCCCCTCCTTTTAAATGGCCAACCCAACAGGCTTTGCTTGTTATCGGAAATGAGGGCGCTGCTGTTTGAAACCATTCCCACATGTTATGAAGGTTGAAGAAGCTGAAAGACTGTGGATTATCATGGCTGCCTGCAAACCAAATTCTGTTGCCTGGCCCTGCGTGTGTGATTTCTCACACCAAACCGGCAGGCCTTCAATATAAGAGGCAAAATGCAACCTTGTACCAAAAGCACATGTGCTATGTAATGTTAACCGCTTGGTTCACCGTGAGTCTACCCATTGTTCTCTAAAATGTGTCTTTTTAAATACTACTCTCCCTTTTTTTTCCCCTCATGCAGCTGCAAATGTTTCAACACTCCCCCTATCATCTCCGTCCCAGAGGCTAGCACAGATAAGAAGGCAAAAAAAAAACGCACTCGCGATAAAATGTTCTCTGAGCTCATGCAGTCCTCCCGCACTGAAAGAGCTCAACAGAACGCGTGGAGACAAACAATGGCAGAGTCCAGGAAAGCAGAAAATGAACGCGAGGACAGGAGGGACGAGCAAGATGAGAGGTTGTGGGAGCAAGAGGAGAGGTGGTGGCAGCGTGATGAGAGGAGGCAGGATGCAATGCTGAGGCTACTGGGGGATCAAACTGACATGCTCCAGCATCTGGTGGAGCTGCAGGAAAGACAGCAGGAGCACAGACTGCCGCTGCAGCCCGTGTAACCACCCGCCCTCCTCCCCAAATTCCATAGCCTCCTCACCCAGACACCCAAGAATGCGGGGTGGGGCGCCCCTCTGGGCACCCAACCACTCCACCCCAGAGGACTGCCCAAGCAACAGAAGGCTCGCATTCAATAAGTTTTGAAGTGCAGTGTGGCCTTGTCCTTCCCTCTTCCCCTCATCCACCACCCCACCCGGTGCTTCCCTCCTCCCCCACCCCTCCCGGCCTACCTTGGCAGTTATCCCCCTATTTGTGTGATGAATTAATAAAAAATGCATGATTTTGAAACAACAATGACTTTATTGCTTCTGCAAGTGGTGATCAAAGGGGGGAGGGCAGTTGGCTTACAGGGAAGTAGAGTGAACCAAGGGGGCGCGTTTTCATCATGGAGAAACAAACAGAACTGTCACACCGTAGCCTGGCCAGTCATGAAACTGGTTTTCAAAGCTTTTCTGATCCGCAGCACACCCTGCTGTGCTCTTCTAATCGCCCTGGTGTCTGGCTGCGCGTAATCAGCGGCCAGGCGATTTGCCTCAACCTCCCACCCCGCCATAAACGTCTTCGTCTTACTCTCACAGATATTGTGGAGCATACAGCAAGCAGCAATAACAATGGGAATATTGGTTTCGCTGAGGTCTAACCGAGTCAGTAAACTGCACCAGCGAGCTTTTAAACGTCCAAATGTACATTCTATCACCATTCTGCACTTGCTCAGCCTATAGTTGAACAGATCCTTACTACTGTCCAGGATGCCTGTGTATGGCTTCATGAGCCATGGCATTATGGGGTAGGCTGGGTCTCCAAGGATAATTATAGGCATTTCAACATCCCCAACATTATTTTCTGGTCTGGGAAGTAAGTTCCTTCCTGCAGCTGTTCAAACAGACCAGAGTTCCTGAAGATGTGAGCATCATGTACCTTTCCCGGCCATCCCATGTTGATGTCGGTGAAACATCCCTTGTGATCCACCAGTGCTTGCAGCACCATTGAAAAGTACCCCTTGCGGTTTATGTACTGGCTGCCAAGGTGGTCCCGTCCCAAGATAGGGATATGCATTCCGTCTATCGCCCCACCACAGTTAGGGAACCCCATTGCAGCAAAGCCATCTAGTATGACCTGCACATTTCCCAGAGTCTTTACCCTTGATATCAGCAGCTCAGTGATTGCATTGGCTACTTGGATCACAGCAGCCCCCACCGTAGATTTGCCCACTCCAAATTGATTCCCGACTGACCGGTAGCAGTCTGGTGTTGCAAGCTTCCAGAGGGCTATCGCCACTCACTTGTGAACTGTGTGGACTGATCTCATCTTGGTATTCTTGTGCTTCAGGGCAAGGGAAAGCAAGTCACGAAGTTCCATGAAAGTGCCCTTACGCATGCGAAAGTTTCTCAGCCACTGGGAATCATCACCGACCTGCAACAGTATGTGGTCGCACCAGTCTGTGCTTGTTTCCCGGGCCCAGAATTGGTGTTCCATTACATGAGCCTGCCCCATTGCCACCAGGATGTCCAAATTGCAAGGGCCCATACTTTGAGAGAAGTCTGTGTTCATGTCCTCATCACCACGCAGCCGTCGCCTCCTTGCTTGCTTTTGCAGGTTCTGGTTCTGCACATACTGCAGGATAATGTGCGAGGTGTTTACAATGCTCATAACTGCCGCGGTGATCTGAGCGGGCTCCATGCTTGCCGTGGTATGGAGTCTGCAGGAGAGCAGAGTTGCAGCAGAAGCAGTGGCTGACGATGGATGCCACGAGAATAGATATTTATAGAGAACGACGAGAGGACCTGCAAGGTGGATTCATGAGAGCAGGAGAGCAGAGTTGCAGCGGAAGCGGTGGATGACAACGGTTAGCACCTCACACATTTCCCGAGGAAGAACACACGTACCCGGAAGCCCATGACAGACAACATGGAGACATTTGCTAGTGAGACAAAAGCAGCAGAGTAGAGCTGCAGCGGAAGCAGTGGATGATGACGGTTAGCAGTCCGACTGCACCATCTGCTGAAAACAGTATGGCGTCTGCACGGAAAAAAAGGCATGAAACGATTGTCTGCCGTTACTTTCACGGAGGGAGGGGCGACTGACAACATGTACAAAACCACCCGCGACAATGTTTTTTCCCCATCAGGCATTGGGAGCTTAACCCAGAATTCCAATGGGCAACAAGACTGCAGGAACTGTGGGATAGCTACCCACAGTGCACTGCTCCATAAGTTGATGCTAGCCACGGTAGTGAGGATGCGCTCCACCGACTTAATGCACTAAGTGGGGACATACGCAATCAACTGTATAAAATCGATTTCTAAAAATCAACTTCAATAATATCGACCTAATTTTGTAGTGTAGACTAATGTATTATCATAATACATATATCTCATGCAATGTATTGTATTTTCCTAATAACAGAAGTTATTTTTATATATTTGAATGATACAAAAGTCGGGTGAAAATCAGAAAAAAGCTGAACAACACTTTTTGTAAAACCTGTGAATGTTTTGGTAAAAATGGGTTTAAACTGAAAATGAAGGGGCTTTTGCATCAGTTATGAATGTAAAAAATCTGCTTGAGCCTCAGCACCTCTTTCATTACAAATTAGGCACTGCAGAGAGCAGCGCACTGTGGATAGCTCTTGCATGGCACAGCTTGCCACAGGGGTTTGGGGAAGGGCTTGGGAATGCCTCTTGGTACTAAAACATTCTCACAACTGCAACCCATAATATTTCATGCCTTTTTTCAACAGCCTGGCATAGCCACGCGTACACCATATCCCGAGAAGCGTGGACCCCGCTCAGCTGTGCACTCTAGTTCTGAGCATTACAAATACCACATGCTTTATCCTGCAGTATTCCCAGAGCTGGGAGAGGAGCAGCCACGCAGAATATGGCAATGTCCTTCAAGCAGCCCTGCTGGAAGCCACAGAACAAAACAATTCCTGGTTGCTGCTGGCAATCCCATAGCAGCCAAACATGGTTGAGCACCATTTTGGTCCCAAGAAACAAGCACTGACTGGTGGAATTGCATCATTATGCAGCTATGCAATTTTGATCAGTGGTTGCAGAACTTTCATATGCACAAGGCCACTTTCCAGGAACCGTGCGCGGAGCTCTCCCCAGCCCTGCAGCACAGTGACACTAAAATGAGATCTGCTCCGACAATGGAGAAGCGAGTGGCGATTGCTGTGTGGAAGTTTGCAATGCCAGACTGCTACCAGTCAGTGAGGAATCAATTTGGAGTTGGTAAATCCACTGTGGGGGCTATGATCCAAGTATGCAGAGCCATTAATTGCCTTTTGCTAAGAAGGGTAGTGACTCTTGGCAATGTGCAGGACATACTGGATGGTTTTGCTGCAATGGGGTTCCCTAACTGCGGTGGGACAACATATGGCACGCATATGCCTATCTTGGCACCAGACCACCATGCCAAAGAGTACATAAACAGCAAGGGATACTTTTCATTGGTGCTGCAAGTGCTGGTGGATCATATGGGGCGTTTTATTGACATCAACGTGGGATGGACAGGGAAGGTGCATGATGCCTGCATCTTTAAGACCACAGGTCTGTTTAAAAAGCTGCAAGCGGGGACTTTCTTTCTGGAATGCAAAATAACCACTGGTCACGTTGAAATGCCAAAAGTGATCCTGGGAGACCCAGCCTATCTCTTGTTCCCATGACTCATGAAGCCATATACCAGCAGCCGGGACAGCAGCAATAGGCTGAGCAAGTGCAGAATTGAACGTGCCTTTGACCAGGAAAGATCCTGTAAAAGGGTTGCTGGCGCAGTTTACTTACTAGGTTAGACCTCAGTGAAAGCAATATCCCCATGGTTATAGCTGCCTGCTGTGTGCTCCATAATATCTGTGAGGCCACAGGTGAGAAGTTTCCACAGCGGTGGGGTGTGGAGGCGGATAGGCTGTCTGCTAATTTTGAGCAGCCAGATACCAGCAGAATAAGAGTGCTCAGCATGGAGCACTGCAACTCAGAGAGGCTTTAAAAACCCGATTTAGTAATGACCAAGTACTGTGCACTGCTTCTTGAGTTGTGTCTTCCCATACTGTGAACCTTGCGGTGCCTACTGGGTTTCTGTCTCCAGCAAATCCCTTCTGTTGCCTCAGTTTCCCTGTACCTTCCCTTTCTCCCCTCCCTCTATTGTGTGAAGTAATAAAGATTATTTCATTCTCAGGACCTGCACTTTTATTGCACAAACATATTGAAACTGAAAGATCAGAAAGATAATTTAATCTTGGACAGACAGTGGAATAAAAGTGGGAGGGGAAAAACACATCAATATTGTCTTTAAAAGCACAGTGGCCTTGCCTGTCAAACATCATCATATGTGCGGCTTTTACTCTTAGGACCCTCCCCCAGTGTTGAGTAGAAGGGATAGAGCATTTTCCCTCCTCACCTCCTGGAGGATTTGCGAGAGGGGGAGGGGGAATACAGAGCTGCAGGAATGCCATTCTGCAGGGGCTGCAAAGGGAGTCTAGCCTCAGGTGTTTCTCCTGAAGGTCTACTAGAAATCTCAACGGAATCCTTCCAGAATCCACAGCATTTTCTGCTGCACGCCATGCTCACTCTCCTGGACTGGTCTCCTGCTCGCCATGTCCATGTCCAGTTTTTCAGAGAGAGAAATCCTCTTCGCTCTCTGCTCAGTGTCTGCTGTCCCAAAGGCGTTCACAATCTCACTGAACATGTCGTCAAATGTTCTCTTTTGCCTTCTTCTAATCTGGGACAACCTCTCCACCAGTGTGGAGGAAGAGCTGAAGACCACACTTTCAGCTGTAAGACATGGAAAGCACAAAGCAATCATTGTCAGTGCAGACCCAGGGTCTAGTGCACAGCTGTTATATAAAAATCACTCCCCTTATTCTACTGAAGTACAAGGCAGAACATTTTCATTTACACAAGGTATTCATTGAACCAGCTTGCTGTCCCAGTCATGGTGAGTATAGCCCAGGGACATGGGCGCCGGACCACCTACAGCATTGGGTAGGCAACCCATGGTGGGAGCACAAGTGGGCAGGGAGCCAATGCCACTTGTCCTTTGTAACATGAATGTTGTGTGGAGAACGGAGACCACTGCTGACCCTCCCAAACCACAAGCCTTAGCAGAGGCAGCACTGGGGGCGGGCTCGCAATGGCGAGAGTGCACAAGAAAATTTCCCTTCCCTCAAACCCCCGCAGCGCCACTGCTGCTAGCAATGGCCTGAGGCTTGCAGGTGCTAAGCTCAATGCCAACCCCTGCCACTCAAACTACCGGCATGTCTGGGAAACCACGAAGGAGCGGAAAAGCACAATGGGGATGCGATCACATGTACTACTGTTTGCAGTCTGAACAATTGAAAACTGCCATCCTCTCCCTAGGTGAGCCTAGCTGATAACACTCTCCTGAGGGTAACAGAGACGGCAGGAGAACAGATGCGGCAAGCGTCCAGGTACAGACAGGGTCCTTATGCTGCTATGCTGTGTACTGCAGTGATGCCAGCAGAGTTAATACTGGAGTGACGTGGGAAAGAGCCCTACCATGGTGGAAGAAATTAGGCAGCCCTCCCCAGAAACCTTCTGCAATGGATTGCAGAGTACCTCCAGGAAACTTTCTTGGAGATTTCTGTGGAGGATTCCCAGGCCACCCCTCTGGACATCAACAGTCCTCTGCCTAGCTGGTTTGGCCACTGGAAAGCAGATAGCCAGTCTACCTCACCTATTTTTTAAAAAAATTAAACAGACTATAAGAATGTGAATTGGAAAATATGAATTGGAATTGCATACTCACCAAAGGTCCCTTCCCTGACATCACGCTTGGCCACGATGCTGTTCTGCAACTAGCTGGACTGCTCTGGGGTTTTAAAGAGCTCCTGGCTCTCTGGGAGAATGGATCCCCCCCTCACCTGTTTCCCATTCACCTCCTCAGTGTTGCCTGCAGTGGCCCAGGACTCCGACTCCTCAGAGGTAGCCACGCTGCTCTTGGGGCTCGTAATGGGTTCGTCGCTGAGGATCACATGTAGCTCACTGTAGAAGTGGCATGTCTGCAGTATATAACCAGAACGACTGTTCACCTCCCTTGTCTTCTGGTATGCCTGCTGAAGGGCTTTGATTTTCACGTGGCACTCCTGCGTGTCCCTAGTGTTGCCCTTGTCCCCCATGTCCCACGTGACCCTTTTGTAGATGTGTACATTTCTACAGCTGGACTGGAGCTGTGCCCTGCACTGACTCTTCTCCCCACAGACAATAAGATCCACCACCTCCTGTGTACTACAGGTTAGAGTGCGTTTGGGACACTGAGTCACCCTGATCAGCTGGGCTGGTGAGCTCTCCTCACTGATCAAACAGGAAATGGGAATTCAAAAGTTCCCAGTCCTTTAACAAGGGAGAAGCTGTTTCCTGTGTACCTGGCTGCTGTGCAGTGGAGTTGAAATCGTTCACCAGAGCGGTCACAACGGAGCATTGTGGGACACCTCCTGGAGGCCAGTAAAGTTGACGTAAGTAATGCTGTGTCTACCCTGCCTCCGCATCAACCTTACAACATTGATTTAAGTGCTACGCCTCTGACGGGGGTGGAGTAATTAAGCCAACATGGCAGGCAAGTTATGTCAGTTGAATGGACCTGGCAGTGTAGACACAGATATGATTAGGTCAATGTACGGCAGCTTACATCAACCAAACTGTGTAGTGTGGACCAGGCCTGAGTTAGTTAAGCTTTAACCCAGATGTGATGAATGTGTTTTTGAGAAGCATGGGGAATCAAATGGAAAAAGCTTGACAGGGATGGCATCTTTCCTGTTAATGCAGATGCTTTATATGTTTGGTTAGCAATCTGTGGGTGTTTATGAATCCCCTATTGCTGCTGGAGTCCCAGGTAGCATGGTAGCAGTTTGGTGCTTATTTAAACATAATGGATCTCAACATAACCATTAATGCCTGTGTGACATTACTGCAATAAGTTCTACTTCTACACGTGAAGACCATTTGGAGGCTTTGATTATTGCTGAGTGTGGCTCTGCTTGCTGAATGTTGCTTGTGATAAGAAACGCAACATCTCTTCTCCAGAAGCTGCACTGGCTTTCTATATACTTCTAGGTGTAATACAAGGTGTTTGGCTTGCAGCTATAAAAGCTTGTATGGTTTGGACCATGGCTACTAGTGAACTACTGCAGTGCTTTCATTAACCATCTCTAGTTTTCCAGTTCATTGAACTGCATGTGGTGGTGTATTATCCAGCTTCCTTTCTTGGACTGTACCATCCTAGAGATGCTAAAGGTCACTCTACACCAGCTATCGCCAGTTCTCTGATAACTCCACTTCACATGCACCATTGTTGCCCCAGTGCAGGTGTTTTGCCATTGTCTTTCCACAACCACCAGGAGTATACCATAAGCAAACCATTTTATTATGATAAACAATAGAAATGAGAGGAGCTTGATAAGTGTGGAATATATCCATGCTCAAATTAATGAGGCATTACTACAATGAAGAGAGTCCAGGATCCAGAAAGATATGCAGGTACAGTGTGAAACCTCCATCAGCACTGACTTGGTAGTTTATTTTTAGGGTAAATAATATGCCAAAACAGTAGCCATCCAAAAAGCAGCCCTGGGTTTAGTCATGACCATCTACTTCTTGGAGTTCTTCCTGTTGTTTGTAGCATTTAAAAAAAAAAAAAAAAAGGATCCACAATAGGCCCCAGGTGTGCCAACCTAACTGAAGTGAATGTGATCAGCTGCCACTCCAGGAGTTACCCTTGCACGTAGGCCAACCAAAGTTAATGTGTCTACTATAAACATGAAAATTTATGGCTGATGCATAATATTAATTCATTTGCAATGTGTGTTCCTGGGCTTAACAGCAGCACTGCCAGTATTTTTCAGGTGAACAAGATTCAAGCCTTGATGCCAGGAGTCAACAGAGGGCCTTCCATGGTACCATGGCTCATCTACAGCCATGGACAGTGAAAGACAGCTGACTAATCAAAATATCTTTTGTTCTAGAAACTTGAGTCACTGTGTGAGACTCAAATTTTGTATTGTTGAAACCAAGTTATAAGCTGCCTATCACTCTCTCTTTAACCTAGGAAGACAAAAGAATCCTTCTCTTTGACTTTGGGAGCAATCCTGACCTGAAAACTGGTCAATAACGCTGCTGGGAGCATGTGGTAAGAATTTTACTTTGAACCAAGCCTAGTTTGTTTAGTTGAATACTAAAAAGCATTTTATCTTTATTCTTCCTGTAACCACTTCTGACTTTAAAGCCTTAATACTTGTACTCACATAAAATCTCTCTCTTTGTAGTTAAATAAACTTTTTTGTTCTTTAATCACCATTAATTCAGTTTTGTGAGCTGTGTGGATAATTCCATGTAAGGTGGTGTAGTGGTTCAGCGGCAGGGTTCCTCCCTCTCCGGGACCATGGAAGGCCACTCCACCTCACTACGTCTCTGGGCGTTGCCTGTCATGGGGATTTAGTGGCGTGGCAAGAGTCTATAGCTCGGGCCTGTGGTCAGGGTCAAGCAACAAAGGCAGTTAAGTAACCCAGGCCCTCAGTCAGCGCAGGGCAATGAGTCTATAGCTCCAGCCTGTGTTCACGGCCGAGCAGCAAACACAGTTAAGGCGCCCAGGCCCTTAGTCAGGGTGGGCAACAAAGACCTATGTCTTGGGCCTGTATTCAGAGCCAAGCAGCACCGGGTTCGGGCATCCTAGCTCCAGTAGATGGCTGACAAGCACTGGCTTTTTAGCCTAGAGAGAGGAAGACTGCCACCCCAGGGTTGGGATGGCGGGGGCGCACAGGCCCACTCACTCCACTGAGCCCCTGTCCAAGACTCTAACAGTGGCAGCGGGATTTGCCACTGAGTCAGAGGGGATCCTGACCACAACACACTGACCTAAATTCAGGCAGTGCTGCAGCCAGACTAGGGTCTGCTGCCCCTGGGCCACTTCCTAACTCACCCTTGGATTGTACCTGGGTCTGTAGAGGGTAGTCCAGATCATCAGGGTAGAAGGCCTTTGGTAGTCCTGGCAACTCCTCTGTGGTCGGGTCGGTGTATGGCTTCAGCGGCTCTGGCCAGTCCTCAGCTCCCCAGGGGTCTGCAGCAGTCTCCCAGCTCGGAAGCAAGCAGGAAGCATCTGCCTCCTCTGGCGGCTGCAGCCCAACTGAGCTCCCAGACCCGCCTTTTCTACTTCCTCTCCTGCCCACTGACTTCGGGGGGAGGGGGGGTGAGTCCGGCTTGGCTCCACCCACCAGGGCTCAGTGAGGGGTTCCTCCCCCTCCGGGTCTGTGGGAGGCCACTCTGCCTCACTACAGCTGGCAAGTTGTATATTGCTCCCTTATAGGGACAACGGACCTTTGTTACCTGAACTGTCAGGAGAGGGCTGGACAACGCAGTACAGAATACACATTTTTTGGGGCGTGGAATCCGGGATTGGGGATGAGTTGGGGTCACCCTGAATATAATAACCAAGGCTGCTGGAAGCCAGAGTCTGGCTGGTGTTTGCTGACGGGATGCTGGAGTCAGAATTGCGAAACCAGGACTGTGGCTATACACAGACACTCCAGGAGTGACCTGCTTGCTGTTTGTGAGGCGCTCTTGTTGGAAGCCACAAAGTCAAAGCATTGTAAGGCATCCAAGGCTGCAAGGCAGAGGTGCCACAGCCCCTCACTCATCTGGATTGCACCCTGGAATGTCAGATCTTCCCACATTGTTAAGATCATATGCCAGTCCAATATATAAAATATTACACACCTTTTTGTTTCAGAAGCGAGGGTTGTGTTATTAAACATTATCAGATGAGCTATAGTTGGCCAGATCTTTTTAGGGAATGGGCTGCATTTATAAGACACAGGGACTGATTATAACTTTTATGGCTATCTGTGGATAGTGAAAAGTTTTTGATTACCCACCAGGAACTGGTGGGAATCACAGCTGTGTTTTGCTGACAGTGTGGAGGGAGACGCATTGTCCTAGCCCCATCTCCAAACTTGAATATTGTTTTTGGAATGGGAGACCTTGTGGTATGTACAGAGGTGGGAAATTGAACACGGGAGCAGGCACAAGTACAAGGCTTGTCCTATCAAAGAACCTAATACCCCTAGAGGAAGGCTTGACACAAGGGCTGTAGCAGAGGACCACAACTCATGCTACTTGGTCAGTAGCTTACAGTAATTGGTTCTTTACTTTGCAGTGATCTTAACTGTGACAGCAAGGCCTAAGAAGTGTTTGGAAAACTTTCTTTAGGCTTTTATAAAGTTGTCCTTTTGTACAGGCTTTAATAGAGTTATGCCCTCAGACCTTGAAACCCAAACATCTGTCAGTTTTTAATGATGATATTAGATGCAACAGCAATATTACTGAAGTCATTTATTTAAATTGAAAAAGTCAGTTCAATAAAGTCATTATTCAGTACATTAAAGAAAACCAATGCAATTATCTGAGTAGGATTCATCATGTCCTTGCACTTACTTAAAGAGCATAAAACAAACTGAATGGAGAGTTACAAAGAATAGCCTAGAGAGTGCTAGTATTCCTGTTTTTTTCCACTGCATGCATCCGATGAAGTGAGCTGTAGCTCACGAAAGCTTATGCTCAAATAAATTTGTTAGCCTCTAAGGTGCCACAAGTACTCCTTTTCTTTTTGCTAGTATTCTTGGTCTCTCAACTTTCCACAAATGAAATGAAACAATGAAACTTCACTGAGTAACAGTTAAGATTGGTAAATGTTACTCCAAAGATGGTTACTCCTGTACGTAGTTCATTTAAAACACATTAAAAACTGAAAATAACTAAGTTTAAACAAACAATTTTGATACTGCTTAATACACTATATAGTAACACACCCACAGACTGGAATTTTTTGTTTGTGCAAAAATCCAAAGAACCTTAACTCGGCTCAGTAGAGATACTTACTGCCTTCTATTCCACCTACCTCCAGTCCTGAAAGAACTTACACAAGTGCACAACTTTGCTCACAAGTAGTAATAGAGAAGTCAGTGGTACTTCTCACATGAGTAATTGTAAACATGTCTTTACAAGATTGGAGCATTTGTTTTGTTGGGGTTTTTTTTAATACTTACGTCCTGATCCTGAAAACCCATACTTACAAAAATAAGCATTTGCAAGATGAGGCCCCTAAGCTGAGTAGTTTACAATTTAAATTGGACAGACCATACAGTGCAAATACATAAAGGTGATCAAGGACCAGAAGGTCCAGTCTCAGAGTGGTGCACTGTTGCTTTTGGTTTGAGTTTTCTGTGTTGTTTTCTTCCTGAGTGGATCACTGTCGGCAGGATATCCAAAAGAACTGTGTCTCAAGGATGGATCCTTACAAACTGAATGTGGTCAGAAGTGAGCTGTAGCTCACGAAAGCTTATGCTCAAATAAATTGGTTAGTCTCTAAGGTGCCACAAGTACTCCTTTTCTTTTTGCGAATACAGACTAACATGGCTGTTACTGTGAAACCTAGAAAAGGAAGACGGGTCCAAGGACAGGATGCATCATGGAAGAAGACAAAAAACCAAGAGTAGAAGAAAGATAAAAAGGAGTCGTGGGTAGAGCAAACAGCATGAGGTGGTGGGAGTGAGATAATGCGGAAAGTGAGAAGAAGACAGTAATCAGTCATGCTACACCTCCTGGACCCAGAACTATACAGGGGAGACTTCCCACACACACTCTAAGGGCATTAGGATCCAGGTGGTGCTTCTCCCCCACACAACAGCCTTGGGGAAAAGGTGCAGAGAGGAGCCAGCCAGACTCCAGCCAGTAGCAACAAGCAGCCAAAGCAGGGACCTTTTTCCACATTAGGACATTCCAGTCAAAACTGTAGAAACTTCTCTGACTTTCTCTGCCCTGTGTGGATTGGCCGCTTCCCCCAATCCTCCCTCTCCTTCATTGTCTTCTTGGTTGGCCTTTAGGCATTGCCATAATGATAAACATGGAAAGTGAGGAGAGAGCCAGTGAACAGACATGATGCAAGTGACAAGAGAGGAAGAGGATTTTAGTGGCAGTCTTTCAGATGGACTGAAGGCAAGCAGGCCACTGGGGTGGGAAAGATTGTAGTAGTCAAGGCAAGAGATGGACAAGGCTTTTGGCAGAAAGGAAGGAGATGAAACATTTGAGAGATGTTAGAAAGGAAGAAACAAGAGTGTGCAGTGAGGGAGAGAGAAGGGAACTGAATGAAAATAGATCCCTGTCCTATGAAGATCTAACTTTTACAATTCTGAAAAAAAGAGTTCCTGTTGTTCAATTTTAAAAACCATTTTGAAGTTCAGATTTTTGCTATAGACAGCATAGGAGGGAGATATGGACTAACTTCCATGTTAAAAACTCCTGGACACAAAATATGAGAGAACGTTTGTAAATGACAACAGAAAACTAGACTTTGATCTCATGTAGTGCCTTTCATACTTGGGGTGTTACAAATTGCTTTAAATATTGTGCAGGCAAACAGCCATTATGCACTTATGAAGAGCTCACACATAATACTACTAGTTAGCATTTTTACAGCGCTTTTCATCTTCAAGTACTTTACAAACAAATCGTTAACCTTCACAGCACACTGGTGAGATAGGTAAACATCTCCATTCTGTAAGTGGAGAAACAGACAAAGAGATTAAGTGATTTGTCATTGCCACATATTATCAGAGCTGGGATCAGAATCCAAAGATTTTTGGCTCCTAGTCCTGTGCTCAGATCACACCTTTCACATATGTACAGCTGTGGAAAGGAGAACCTGTCCTATTGAGAAGGGGATGCTGGGCAGGATAACAAGATCTCCTATCATGTCTGAAAATGAGCAGGATGGTCCAATAGACACAGCACTGGAAAAGATCTTGGGAGAACTGATTTTTATTTCAAGCTCTGCCCTGATCTACTGTGTGATGGTGACCATGGTCAGTTCATCTTTCTGTGCCTATACTTTCTCTCCCATGCTTTGTCTGCCTTGTTTATATAGAATATAAACTCTTCAAGGCAGGGATTATATGGTCTTATAGTGTTTAGCGTTAGGGGCCTCAATCTAAAATGAGGCCTCTAGGTACTGCCCTACTACAAATAATAAAATAACTTCTGCTTAATGTCTCAGACCTCCTGAAATTATCCACAATTCTGTGATGAGCATGGCTCTCTACCTTTATCTAGCAGCCACAACAACTCCCCATTATTGTTCACCTGCAATGGATATTTTTTTAATGGGATTATGCCCTCTTTGTGGTTATCCTGTTTTTTACCTCAGAAATATTAAGTACATCAAGACTGGTCTACTTGAAGGGGTGGGGAAGAGGGTGCTAAAATATTCTCCGAAATGTTTGTTAGACATTGGAGTTAAATATGTAAAAATAAAAGTGTTAAATAGTCTGACAATTCTTTCCTCTCCCAACAGCTCAACTTTCAGCCTCTTGCCTCATGTGATACCAGAACTTCATAAGTGCTCCAGTCACGGTAGAGTCTTCCAGAGTAAACAAAACCCAATTTTTTTTAAAAAGCTTCCTTTGTAAATAAATATATATCATAAAGAAGGAACAATGGGCACATGCCCAATTTTTTCCCATCACAGATCACCTTTAACCTTTCAAATGTTATGGTGGTTGCTGTAATGAACACTTATTTCGATATTTCTCAGGCTATTATTATATGTACAAATGTACAATGGGATAAACAGTTAGTGCAATGAATATATATGAGAAAAGATAAGGGAGTAAGGGGATTAAAACCTGTTTGGCAGTGCAAACCAGGAACCTCTCGATTTCATCTGGCAGAATGCTCAAGGAGCACAGAGTTTCACAAAAAGAAAAGGAATACTTGTGGCACCTTAGAGATTAACCAATTTATTTGAGCATAAGCTTTCGTGAGCTACAGCTCACTTCATCGGATGCATACTGTGGAAAGTATAGAAGATCTTTTTATACACACAAAGCATGAAAAAATGGGTGTTTACCACTACAAAAGGTTTTCTCTCCCCCCACCCCCCCACTCTCCTGCTGGTAATAGCTTATCTAAAGTGATCACTCTCCTTACAATGTGTATGATAATCAAGGTGGGCCATTTCCAGCACAAATCCAGGGTTTAACAAGAACGTCTGAGGAATGGGGAGGGGTAGGAAAAAACAAGGGGAAATAGGTTACCTTGCATAATGACTTAGCCACTCCCATTCTCTATTCAAGCCTAAGTTAATTGTATCCAATTTGCAAATGAATTCCAATTCAACAGTCTCTCGTTGGAGTCTGGTTTTGAAGTTTTTTTGTTGTAATATTGCAACTTTCATGTCTGTAATCGCGTGACCAGAGAGATTGAAGTGTTCTCCGACTGGTTTATGAATGTTATAATTCTTGACATCTGATTTGTGTCCATTTATTCTTTTACTTAGAGACTGTCCAGTTTGACCAATGTACATGGCAGAGGGGCATTGCTGGCACATGATGGCATATATCACATTGGTGGATGTGCAGGTGAACGAGCCTCTGATAGTGTGGCTGATGTTATTAGGCCCTGTGATGGTGTCCCCTGAATAGATATGTGGGCACAGTTGGCAACGGGCTTTGTTGCAAGGATAGGTTCCTGGGTTAGTGGTTCTGTTGTGTGGTATGTGGTTGTTCGTGAGTATTTGCTTCAGGTTGGGGGGCTGTCTGTAGGCAAGGACTGGCCTGTCTCCCAAGATTTGTGAGAGTGTTGGGTCATCCTTCAGGATAGGTTGTAGATCCTTAATAATGCGTTGGAGGGGTTTTAGTTGGGGGCTGAAGGTGACAGCTAGTGGCGTTCTGTTATTTTCTTTGTTAGCCTGTCCTAAGGAATTCTGGATCAGTTATATGCATAATAATTCACTGAAGGATGTCATGTGAGGTCTCTACTGAGAGCCAGTAACACCCTGGTCATCCTAACCATTCTGAAACGTATGCAAAGATAGTATTTAAGGAGTTATGTACCTATACTGAAAATTATGTTATTAAGGTCTGAGAGTTGAAGCAGGTCACCAGGAGAAGACATACATGTTCCTTTCAGGCACGCAGGGGCTGCTTATCTATCTGTTGGGTTATATGCAAACTGAGTATTGTATATGCAATGGATACCTATCTGCATATTAATCCACCAGCTAATCAAAATTCTGAAATTAACACGATATGATAAAATCTACAGGAAGGAACACACAGCAGGACAGTGTCCAGTTTATGGATAAAGCTCAAAGGACCCTGTTTTGATATATCTGGGCTTGCAAAGGACCACCCTGGTATCTTTTACCTAAGAAGTAAGCAGACAGTGGGCTTGCTTCATGAACAGAACATCCCAGCCAAGCCTGGCTATAGTACGCTGGAAGGATTTGGGGTGAGCTTTTGCTTTTATGACATAATAATGTCCTATTACTGTAGTTAAGTTTGGGCTCTAATATGTGTGTTATGATTTTATTTTATATGTAACTCTGTTTCAAATATTTCTGCTTGCTATCATTTCAATCTTCTTTCTTTGTTAAATAGACTTATATTTGTTTTCACTATAAACAAATCTAATGTTAAGCCAAGATGTGGTCTAACAAGTAAGCTGTGGTGATCGTGTACTATTCCTTTGGGAACAGTACTTCTGAGAACATCTAGTAGATCAGGGCCTTGACACTGCAGGGGGATTCTGAGAGGACTCAGGGGTTGGAGTGTGCCTTTCACTAACCTGCATGAAGAAAGAGAAAGGGGCCTGTGAGTGCTAGTGTTGCCAATAGCTGGTGGAGTCAGGGAGCTGACCCCAGCAGGCACAGACAAGATGTCCTCACACTAAGGGCAAGTGGTAGCAAGATGCCTCACAACCAGGGATTCTAGAAATCTGTTTGCCATGGAAAAATGTGGAATTTGCGTTTTTACACAGAATCTTTAGTTTTTACATTTTGTGAAAAATAATAACCATATACATTAGAAACCTGTTTATCTGAGCCTCATTCTCTGGCTCTCTGTGTTAACTGAAGCTCACCCCAAATTCTTCCAGTGTATTATAGCCAGGCGTGGCTGGGATGTTCTGTTCATGAAGCAAGTACATGATAGTCTGAGCCCCAGTCGAGGGAAACTAAAGTTCAGCGTTTCATTTTAATCATGGAAAAACATGGATTTTTATGTTTTTCTGTCAGAGAATTTTGGTTTTTTCATCATGGAAAACTAGGATCCCTGCTCACACCCCTGGGCATCCCCAGGAAGTGTCACAGGCAGAAAAAGTAATGAATGTTCTCTGAAGGGATGCCTGGCTCACCTGGACAGAATAGCTGATGTAGGGAAAAGAAGCCACTTCATATTGGCCCTCTAAAACTTTAAATAAAAAAAATAAAAAAATAAGAAAAAAGAACCAGCAAGGAGACAGAGTCCTAAACAACATGAAGAGGCAGCTGTTGAGTATGCAAACAGTTAAAAAGCGTCCTCTAAAACTAAAGTGGTTTTTATTTTGTTTTAAAGTAGTATGGCCTGAGGTTATAATTATGGCTTATTTTTAAACAAAATCCTATGGCTTTTGCTTCTGCCATACCAAATCCATATTTTCCTTATATATGCACAACAAACTTACAGCCCCAGATGAAAATAAAGGCATGTAGAAGCAAACTAAAAATAAACCAAACAGGAAATGCAATTAAGTTTAATTACATTGAATGCTAACACTCACCCTGCAATCATAACAAATTTTAAAATATTTTCTAATGAAAGATCCACCAAGATAATATTATGCAGCTAATAATAATATATTTGTATTATGTCTAAATAGTATACCATTATAAAGAGACTATGAACCAGACTAGAGAAATAAAACATGTAAGAACAAAATTAATGTAATTGTGTCTACCAGTTAAATTCTGTTAGTATAAACAATGGTAGTAATATTGTCAAAGATCAGCAGATAACTACAGAGCTATAAGTAACATATTTATTATTTTATTTAATAATTTGTCACTTTTTTGGTAAGCAGTAATCAAGAGATATCAAGATAACTTCTTTCACTGAATAAACTGTTGACTGTGTTTGTATTTATTCTATTTTAAAAGAATCCTTTTCCCTTAATTACCAAAAACCCAAAAGAGGTTTCACTAATGGTGATGTACACTAGCCCATGGGTATAACATGATACCATGTAACACCAGCAAATAAAATAATAAAAGCAAGAGCCAAAGCTTGAACACAAAAAGAAAAGGAGTACTTGTGGCACCTTAGCGACTAACCAATTTATTTGAGCCTGAGCTTTCGTGAGCTACAGCTCAACTTCCTTGGGAATTCTGGTACTATAGGTCTTAGATTCCTTAACAGAGGGGATCATGTTTATCAGTTACAACAGTCCATCTGGGCCTAGGTCTAGGTAGACTGTTTGATGAAGTCTAGGCGCCACCAGGTAACAGCAGTGGTCAGGGATCCTGCCAGACATGTGTAACTAAAATCTAAAAAATGAAATTAAAACACTACTTTAGTCGAACAGTCTCTTTCTATAGGATGTCATAACTGTAAAACAGAGACTGTACACAACACAGACAACTCTTTGTATACTTTCAGTAACTTTCTCATGTATTTAATAAAAGAAGTTAGCCACTAACACTTCATTTTAATTGCAAAAGCCTACAATTGCAACAACCACCAAAAAACAAATGAAGGCTCGAGATCTCACCATCCAGTAAAGTGGCATGAAAAAGCAAATAAGCAATGGAATCTACTCTTCCCCTCCTTCATTAAAATATTTTTAAAACAATTTCTAAATGCTATGAAAATGTGTTCATTTAAATTTTTTTGTACCTCAGTTTTTTTTGTACCTTGATAAATTTTTTTGTACCTTGATAATTCTGAAAATTACCTACAGCTATGGATTCTAGAAACAGTTTTAATGTAAACAAACATTCTCTGAAGTTATAGATCACGTAAAATAACATTTGTTGCTTTTAAAAGACTATCTAATTGGGTTGGGACAGCAAAATTGTGACTGTTAACACTCCTCATGTTGAAAACTGTGAGCTTTTGTTTTCATTTGCTCTTGGTTCAAGACAGTCAAAAACCACACTGGATAGGATCTAAAACTAGAAAACAATTTTCTTTCTGGTTCTACTTCAGCTGTGGCCAGATTTTACACAGAACAATTCCACCATTTAAAGACAAAAACTTCAGACTTTAGCCTTATCAAATATAAATCAGAATGCTGGCATTGTTGTTTGCTTGCTTGCTTGTTTTTTGCTTCTATCAGCCTTGAGAGTGCACAAAACGAACTTGGAATTTTGTCAGAATGAAACAGTTTTCCAGGGCTACAAAACATATGCGACATAGTATATTAGAACTCCACTGGTACATATATTGTGATATTTTTGCCTATGACTGTTATAAGTGACTTCAGGACTAAAGAATGAAATTCAGTGTGAAAGCTAAAGCGAAATGAGGACACTATCAAAACACGGAAAGCTGGTCCCTATTTTAAAGGGGCACAGTCATCTTACTTTAAGCCCATTTTACTTTTGTTTAAATGTCAGTAAAAACAGTTGTTTGTTCATTTTAACATGGCCCTGTAATGCTGGAAATACAAACACCACTGTACTAGGTTAGGAGAATCAAAAAATGAAACTGAGTGATCTAGTGTCATCATTCAGTTGAGCGAGATGGATGTAGTAAAAATGGGCAAATACCTAAACCTTGGATTCAAACACTCCTAAATTTTGAGGAAGTTCAGATCCTAATCTGGACAAGTTGGGCCTATCTCTATGAGAAAATTAAAAAACGAACAGTGAAGAGTAAATTAGATTTTTATTTGTTCAGTTTTAATAATGTAAAATCTAAGAACTGGTAAGGATATATAATTGGAGGAAAATATAGTTTGTAGCTGCTTTATTTTCCCAGCTAACCTTAGCTAACAGTAGGAATAATATATTTTCAAAATTGGAGCTTGCAAGTTTTCATGCCTGTTTGGTAGAGATAAATACAGATATGGGCATCCTGTAGAAATCAGTCTGTTTTTCAGCTGCATAACTATTATTAGATGTGACCATAACTAACCATTTCATATATGCTGTATCTTTAGTATTACACACTGTATCTTCACAATATATGGTAGCTTAAGTAGAAAAAACTATCTTTTTTCTTGCATATAGGAATATGATCTATGGATGCGTCCACTGCAAGATATCTTAATATAGATGAAGAAAATTTGAGGGTAAGTATGTGGTGAGCATACTAGAGTTTACAGGAATATTCTGTTATAGTGTCACTAGAGGCAGGCCCTGAAGTCAAACCATTAATTCTCATTCTCAGAGAAATTAAGTGAAAGCCTGTGGTAGGGAGTTAAAAAAGAGCGGTTGGGGAGAGTGTAAAGGGAAAAAAAAAAAGCATTCGAGATAGTGTTGTTTTTTCCTTCTTTATAGTGTATACCGAAGGCCTGGTTTTATTATTATTTTAATTATATCAATTCCCTATCCCTATTTTTTCTATTAGAAATAAGGCTCTATGGTGACTGGAGAACTAGTGAAACTAGGAGAACCAAGGTTTCAGAGTAACAGCCGTGTTAGTCTGTATTCGCAAAAAGAAAAGGAGTACTTGTGGCACCTTAGAGACTAACCAATTTATTTGAGCATGAGCTTTCGTGAGCTACAGCTCACTTCATCGGATGCATACTGTGGAAACTGCAGAAGACATTATATACACAGAGACCATGAAACAATACCTCCTCCCACCCTACTCTCCTGCTGGTAATAGCTTATCTAAAGTGATCACTCTCCTTACAATGTGTATGAAAATCAAGGTGGGCCATTTCCAGCACAAATCCAGGTTTTCTCACCCTCCACCCCCACAGACACACAAACTCACTCTCCTGCTGGTAATAGTTCATCCAAACTGACCACTCTCCCTACAATGTGCATGATAATCAAGGTGGGCCATTTCCAGCACAAATCCAGGTTTTCTCACACACCCCCCCCCCACACACACACACACAAACTCACTCTCCTGCTGGTAATAGCTCATCCAAACTGACCACTCTCCTTACAATGTGTATGATAATCAAGGTGGGCCATTTCCAACATAAATCCAAGTTTAACCAGAACGTCGGGGGGGGGGGGGGGGATAGGAAAAAACAAGGGGAAATAGGTTACCTTGCATAATGACTTAGCCATTCCCAGTCTCTATTTAAGCCTAAATTAATAGTACCCAATTTGCAAATGAATTCCAATTCAGCAGTTTCTCGCTGGAGTCTGGATTTGAAGTTTTTTTGTTTTAAGATAGCGACCTTCATGTCTGTGATTGCGTGACCAGAGAGACTGAAGTGTTCTCCGACTGGTTTATGAATGTTATAATTCTTGACATCTGATTTGTGTCCATTTATTCTTTTACGTAGAGACTGTCCAGTTTGACCAATGTAAATGGCAGAGGGGCATTGCTGGCACATGATGGCATATATCACATTGGTGGATGTGCAGGTGAACAAGCCTCTGATAGTGTGGCTGATGTTATTAGGCCCTGTGATGGTGTCCCCTGAATAGATACATGGGCACAGTTGGCAACGGGCTTTGTTGCAAGGATAGGTTCCTGGGTTAGTGGTTCTGTTGTGTGGTATGTGGTTGTTCGTGAGTATTTGCTTCAGGTTGGGGGGCTGTCTGTAGGCAAGGACTGGCCTTGAACCAAGAAAGTGACAGTTCAGCAACTGAGTGGAAGACATTTTTAGTCAGGCTGTTTAAGAACTTTTTTGTTTGTTTGTTCAGGGTTTTTGGCCAGCTATTTAACATCAATGAGTAATTTAAGGGAAGGGTAGTTTAGTGGTTAAGACACTTATGTGGGACTCTGGAGACTGGCTGTGCCACAGACTCTCTGTCTGTAAAATGTCTGTCTCAATTCTCTGTCTGTAAAATGGAGATAATTCCTTTCCCCCCCACTCTTTAGTCTTGTTTATTTAGCCAATGAGCTCTTTGGGGCAGTGGGCGTTGTACTATATATATGTTGTCTGCAGTGTTGTTGTAGCCATGTTGGTCCCAAGCAGGGGTGCGTACAGGAATAAAAATTTGGCCGCTTTTGGAGGGGCACTTTCTGTGCCCCGCAGGACCAGAGGAGCTGGCTTGTCCCTCTCCCCTGCAGCCAGAGGAGCTGACTCTCCCTCCCACGGCCAGGCCGGTGGAGCTGGCTCTACTCCCCACCCTCCATAGCCCCGGGCCAGTGGCGCTCACTCTCCCCCAGCAGCTGGAGGAGCTGGTTTCCCCCCGCCGTGGCTCCAGGGTCAGAGGAGCTGTCATCTCCCACCCCAGCCCAGGGCCAGAAGAGCTCGCACTCCCTGCCCCAGCTCTGGAGTTCTCTGCCCCTACCAATTGGGGGAGCAGGGTGGGACACGTGCCCCTGCTTGCCCCCACCCCCTCCTTGCACACTCCCCTGGTCCCAGGACAAGGACTAAGAGGTCAAATATGAAGTGACTACTGTTTTGTGAAAGCTGTTCACCCATGGGTTATATGGTCTTTTTGCCTTTTATCATTCTTTTGAGAGTTCATTCAAGAACATAGTGATATTCTTGTATCACCCACAGAGTTATTTAGTGCACTGGATGAGGTACACCACATGTTGTGATAGGCATGTGGAGGACCCATGGATCTTGAAAGGTGTGTTGTGGGCGATATTTCATCACAGCACTGCAGAAGGTCCCTGGGGATGGGGTTGCAGAGTTTCTCTTGGAGTTGTTTGGGGAAAGATTTGATGATATCCTTAAATTCTTGGGTGAATTATGGTATGGGGTATTCTTTGAGTTCTTTATAGCAGGTGGTGTCAGAGAGTTGTAGGTTGGCCTCATTGATGTAATCATCCTGGTTGTCATCACAGAAATCACCTCTACATCAACATCCCTCACCATGATGGCACTGCTCCCTGCCTCAAATAGCCACAAGACAATGGAAAACATTCAGATATCCACCCCAAACCATCGCCAAACTCATCCATTTCATCCTCACCCATAAAAATTTTACATTCAGCAACAAGCACTGTCCAAACCATGAGAATAGCCATGGGGACTAGAATGGGTCCCCAGTAAGCCACCTTGAAGAAGAATTATTGGACAAATGCACCATGAAACCAATGATATATCTCAGTAACATCAATGATATTTTCATCCCCTGGACAGACAACCTATACTCCTGCACAGATTTCCACCACAACTTCATCCTCTCTCTAGAACACTTCCAAACCAACATCAGCTTCAACAATGGAATCCTACAGACAACTATATACAAGAAACCCATAGATCACCACACTTACCTTCACAGATCCAGTAACCACATCGAGCACATCAAGAAATCTGTTATCTACAGCAAAGCTCAGAGATACCACAGAATACGTTCCAAGGAGAAGGCCCAGGACACCTTAACACACTTAAAACCGTGGTCACCAAGCAAGGACACACAAATACCCTGAAAGAACCTGCTTCAATACAGAAGAAAGAAAAAACACAAAAAACACCAATAGCATACCCCAGCAGTCACCTTCCATCCCACACTGGAATCCATCTGGGGTGTCATTAAACTATTATAACTGATATTCAGTGGGGACCGCATCCTTAAAGAAATCTTTCCCAAACTCTCTCTTTGCACCTCCAAACAAGCCCCCAGCCTTGCCAAGCCCATCATCAGAAGCAAGCTGACCAAGACACACTATCTCAAAGCAGCACCAGACTCTGCCAAAACCTGCAGAATATCTCCATTGCTACGATGATCAAGACGCTCCACAACCCATCATTCAGGATTCTTGAGTCCTACACATGCCTATCACAATATGTGGCATACCTCATCACGTGCACTAAATGCCCCAATAACAACTATGTGGATGAAACGAGAGAATCACTAGACTCTCGAATGAACTCACACAGAAAAATGATAAAAGACAAAAAGACAATATCACTCATGGTCAAACACTTTTCACAAAACTATCACTCTATATCTGACCTCTTAGCCCTTGCCCACAAAGGCAACCTACACAACACCTTCAAAAGATGAGCCTGGGAGCTTAAATTCATAACTTTGTTTGACACTAAAAGCCATGGACTCAATAAAGACACTGGATTTATGGCTTGTTACAACAAGCTGCAACCCACTAACCCTCCTTTGTCCTCAGACAGCAGAGGTGTTAACTGCCCACTTCACCTCGAATGGTCTCTTGCAACATGTACATAAGAACAACCATCAGATTAAAGGTCCATCTAGCCCAGTATCCTGTCTTCCAGCAGTGGTCAGGATACTGGGTTAGATTTTAGTAAGAGTATGATTACCTGTCTGATCCATTCCCTATCGCCCATTCCCAGCTTCTGGCAAAAACATAACTCCTTATGCTTAACAATGTGTTCCACCTTGTATTTAGCTGTGACACTCTGGAGTACCTTTCCCAGACCTGAAGATGAACTCTGTGTAAGCTTGAAAACGTGTCTCTTTCACCAACAGAAGTTGTTGGTCCAGCAAAAGGTATTATCTCTCAACCACCTTGTCTCTGTACTATATATACATATAGTGTCTAGCACCAGGATTTTAGTAAGAGTATCTAGGTGGTACTATAAACACAAAATAAATAATCTGGGATCCAGGATGTCTTTGTTAAAGACACAGCACTTTCACCTTTTCTATTAAGTTGTTAAATTGGCAAATACAATTAGATCTTCTCTTCACTGGCTGTAAAACTCTCATTAATATGGTTCAAACATAGTTGTAGCAAAATTGAGTTTAGGATAATTGTAAGGCTTGTCTCAAACAGTTTTTTTAAGTGTACATCTAATGCAGTTCTGCCCCCACCTGCATTTGTGCAGACCACTCATACTATTGTAAACCAGTTCTCATTGCACAGGAGTTTCAATTATGTTTTAAAAGTTTTAAAATGCAATTCTACAGACAGTAAAGCAGGCGCTATTTGAATCAATCTGTAGTAACGTTTACTTTTAGAATATAAAAGAGCTTTTTATCTTTCCACAAGCATACCTATCACAATAATTCAACTTTTATTAACATTAAAAATACACAGTTTTCTAAAAAAAAAAGAGTATGCTCCCCAATCAAGTTTCTTTGATAATTGGTGGAGGGTATTTACCCAGCATTCAATTCCCAATATCCAAGGTTTTCAGATATGCTTATTTTCCCAGTTTCTAGAAACAGTTCCGTCACAATGAACAATCCTTTTTCATAATTTATCAAAATATTTTTAAAAATCCATTAAGAGATATCAGTAAGGCACAGCTGACAAAAACAAGGTAATTTATATTCAATTTAGATGGAATAGTTTCCCTTAGCTCAACAGCAATCTTTTAAACTGGGCTGTCCAGTTCAGGGAAAATCAGCCCTACACAAACGCTTTGGTGGTTTTGGTTTACAAACGTCTCATAAAGCAGAACTGAGAAGGAAACTAGATAAAGTAAGGTGCCCTGAGAGGAGGTCTGATATCTAAACAAAATAAAAATAACTTGGGACAATAAAATGGATAACAGACACAAGTTTGCACCCACAGGGAGAAAGAAAGTGCCAAGCAAGATGGCTGCAGAGGTCCCAGCTACAAAAGCAGAAATTGGTGAAACAAAGGACTCAGAGAAAGACATGCTAGACTAGAAGCTCTGGAAAACCTTGCCAGGTTTTGAAGCTTCTGAAATTTAGAGAAAACTGACAGTGTGAAGCCCTCCAAACTGTTACGTTAAAATCCAATTAATTTGAGACTCAAGCCAGAAAATGATTCTTTATACACAGAGCAGCGCTACCGCATAGTTCAGGGAAAAGAATGGATGTGAATGACAGAGGGAAGATCCAACAGGTACCAGGAATAAAAATAAATAACTAAGAGTTTGAATCTGAAGGACAAACCGTGTGGCTTTTTACGGACTTGAGTAAAGTAAAATTTCCTTACTGATACAAACATTCATCACTAAAGAAACTGACATTTCTGCCCTTCAAAGTTCAGGGTTATATACAAAGGACTTTTATATTTTCAAACTCCAAAACTGTTGTATAGACTTAAAACAAGAAGTATGGCAGAAGATATGGGCTCCTTATACAAGAGAAAGGAGACTGAACTTTTGTTATGTATTAGCTCTAACCTTATGCTTTAGTTGGAAGCATGCAGAGTTTGGCTTAATGTTACAGTTAATGGTTCTAATATTTTCAGTTTATGCTCTGTTATTGTAACAGATTATTTAACAGACTTTTCCAGAACAACATGAAAGAACTTTTCCTTCATGAAAGACCATTATTTCTCACTCCTTACAGATTTAGAGACCAATTCTTACTCAAGCAAGTACTTTGATAGGATTATTAATTTGCAACCCCTCAAAAGCATGGTTGCCTGAAACAGCTTCCAATCTTATATCATGTGACAAAATAAAACGAAGTGGGGAAGGGGTTCAGAGAGAAAAACAATAGAAATCACAGCAATAAGATTATACAGTTACCCAGCAAAGGTAAGTGCATAGCGTGTCTGAACAATTTTTTAAAATAGTTTTTAATCAATATGCTACTTAAATAAAAATAAATTGTCTTGGCTGACTCGCTTCTTGTGGGTTTCATGTTAGAAGTGGTGCTTTTAGGAGGGATTTGAACAAGGGGAGAGCGATGACCTGGCAAATAAGTTTGGGGAGCATATTCTGCACATAGGTGGCAGTGTGAAAAAAGGTACGGAGTGAGCACTAATCATGAGGGTTTGCACGATTGGACCCTTATTAAGGAGACAAGAGGTAGCTGAGATGCATGCACACACTTCTGTCAATATATTGAACCTATTGCTGATACAAACAGCTGAAATTATAACTGAATGGTTAGAGGAAAATAATTATCCTGTGTCTTTATATTATGTATTCAGTAGTACTTTGGGCCTGATATGATTTTAAGACCGCATCATCTAATCCTGCTCAGAGCTGGTTTAATAAACACAGACAGTAATACCCAATATGAAGGCTGCCATTTTATATTAAGGCTCCCAAAGTGACTAATTCTGGTAGAGCTGATGCAGCGCAAGCAACAGAAGAATTTTTTTGAAAGTTATCCTGATGTAGACCGGGACCTTCTGTAGGAATGGGTTTGTTTGTGCCTTGTGTGTAGTAGTGTGTCGGGGTGGACAGCACTGTGTCCCCCTCTCCCTTGGGTATGGTGAGTTTTCTATATCTGCATAATAGTTTCTCTTGTAGGAATGGGTTATTTTGGGTCACAGTCTCTGCCTGCAGGGACAGGAAGAGAATCCCTCCCCTTGAAAAGATTTTGGAAGAGGGATATTTTCCTGTGTGTTTTACACTCCCTAGAACGTATAGGTGGGATTTTACTCTCTGTATGTGTGCATCTATAAAAAGCATTGTCTACTCTAGAAACTCAGAAATAAAATTTCTGTTAGTTCCACTAAAATGGTGTGAGCATAACAGAGGAAAGTGTACACAAGCTTCCCATGGCAGGACCAATTTTTACCATTGTTCAGTTACACTTGCTTTTACCATTAATTACAATGGCAGTAAAGAGGTCCAGCCGTTGAAACCTTGTCTACACAACATCTCTCAAGAATGTTAAACCTAGTGGGAATTTTCCCCCAAAATTTCTACAGCGTAGACACAGTCTCTCCATCAAGGGAAAGGGGAGGAGGATGAAGTTGTTGCGAGTTACACCGCGCCTCCTTGGAAAAGGAAAATGACAGTGTTCGTCACTGTCTGTCTCCCAGGGATCAGTGATTTTGTTGTGTGTGTTACACCTTCTTCCCATGGGGGAGCCCAGCAGTGGGCGTTAGCGTCTCCCGAGCAGGGGAGTGTGGAGAGAAGATCATTTTGCTGAATAGGTTTGTTACAGTCGGTCTCCGGGGTGGGGGGGAGGATTGTGTCTCTCTCGGGGGTGGAGAAAGGATTCTGCTAAGTGGTGTTTTTGGTAAGGCTGCCGCCTCCGGGGAAAGATACGTTAGTGGGTTTTACAAGGAAACTTTCACCGCCACGCCACCTCCCCTTCCCTACACAGGCGTTCACTAGCCGCCGCCAGGCACAGAGTGGCGAACTCACTCACCTCCGCTCAGCAGCGTGCAGGCAGCCCTGGGCGCCGCCATCTTGAACAGATGGGCCAGCGTCACGTGGGCACGGGCGGCGGGGGTGGGGGACCTGCCCGGCGGGAGGGGCGCGCAGCGCACGCGCAGCCCGCCCTCCAGGCTGGTCGCGGGTAACCGATCCTGCAGCGCCCCGACCCCCAGCCCAGCCTGGCTGAGCCACTCTGCCCGCCGGGCTCGGAGCAGGGAGCGCCTGGGGCTTTGCCCCGCTCTCAGCCGGCCCGGCGGTCCCTGGAGCGCGGCTTTCCTGGCCGAGGTTCCTTGGAGAACGGAAGCGGGAGAGCGAGGTTAGAGGAGAGCCCGCCCCCGCCTGGGGCTGCCGCCTCGCCTCGCCCCGCCCCGCCCGCTGCCCCACCGGCCTGCCGCCGCCTGGGCCAGCTGAGGGCCACTGTCAGGTGTCATCATGCGCCCTGGTCACTCGGCTCCTTGCCCAAGGCCTCTAGCCCCCGCGGCCCGCTCCGAGAGTGCTACGTTTCGCAGGGCAGAAGTCCCCAAGCCGCCTCCCTACAGCCCCCAGCTGAACGGGTCGCTAGTGGCCCACCGCCCTTTCCCGAGCCGTCCCTTCCCTTCCTCCGCACACCCCTTCCCTTCCTCCGCACCCCCCTCCTTAATGCCAGTGCTCACAGGGGAAAGTCATGAGCCTGCTGCGGCCTCCTGCTTCTAAGCCGCTGTAGCACTGGAGGAGGCAGCGAGCTTGGCCTCGCCCCTGTTACAGCCGCTTTTGCAGGCATCCAACTGAGCTCCTCTTGATAATATTGAGGTTAGACAGCTCTTAAAGTGAGGAGGTGGAACAAGCAGCGCTGGAACCTGCCAGACCGTCTCTGAGCTCCATTCAGAAAGTGCTTCACAGAGCAGGGCTTGAAAACTTTACCAAGGCCCCGTCTCCACTGGCAAGTTTGTGCGCAGTAAAGCAGCTTTGAGTGCTGTAACTCCCGAGGTGTGCGCACTGCCAAGCCACATAGTGCGCAGAAACCGCGCAGATGCAGTGCTCTGAAAAAACCACCCCAAGGACGTAGAGCTTTCTGCACCAGGGCTACAGCGCTGCAGTGCCCGTGTAGACACCGTGGTGATTACAGAGCTGCGCCTGGAGCTCCGGGAGGTGTCCCACACTGCCTGTTCTCACCTCTCTGGCCTTGGGTTTGAACTCAGCTGCCATGCCCTCAGGTGGTCAACCGTCAGCCCTATCCCGTACATTCCTTTGCAAATTTGAAAGTCCCCTTCCTGTTTGCTCAGTGATGCGTGCCGTGGTCACAGTGCATCTTTCCAGGTGGGCATGCCTGTTCCATGCACCAGGCGATCCCCTGCTTAGAGCAGTGCTGAGCTGCTGGACCTCATCAGCATTTGGGGAGAGGAGGCAGTGCAATCACAGCTGTGCTCCAGCCATCAGAATTATGATACCCACGGTGCATTTCTAGATGCATGACAAAAAGGAGCCACAACTGGGACGCCCTGTAGTGCAGGGTCAAAGTGAAGGAGCTGCGGAACGCCTACCACAAGGCACAGGAGGCAAACCGCCACTCCGGTGCTGCGCCCACAAGCTACCAGTTCTACAAAGAGCTGGACACAATACTCTGTGGTGACCTCACCTCCACTGCAAAGGAGCCTGTGGATACTTCGTTGGCTTGTGTGCCAATCGAGAGTGGACCGAGCCAGGAGGAGGCGGCAATCTTGGACCAAGAGGGGGAGGGGTCCCAGAGGCAGAGGATGACTTGTAGGCCAGAGATGCATGCAGTCAGGAGCTCTTTTCTACCCTGGAGGAGCTTAGCCAATCACAGCAGTCGGATCTTGGCAAAGCACAAACAGGAGAGGAGGGCCCTGGTAAGTGGATCTGATTTTGGGAATTACTGAAGCGAGTTGTTGGGGGTAGGAGAGTTGCAGAAAGCAGGCTTGACTCCCACCTCATGCCTAGTCTGAAGGGCAGAACAGGCTGTTGATACACTCCCTCACTTCATGGGAATCTCCCTCAGATCTCCAGAAAACTCTCGTGGAGATACTGGGCAATCTGCTGCTACAGTTTCTTCAGCAGAGCTGCTTTTTTTTCTTGCCCCATGAACGGTAACTTTCCCGTGCCTCTTTGTCATGACGGGTGGGGGGAAAATTGCTGCCCACAGGCTAGCTGCATAGGTGCCAGGGCGGAAGCTAGAGGCTTGGAGAAGACCCTCCCTTGATTCGCTGCTCCCTTGACCCTCAGCAGCAAGATATCGTTTATAATGATCATCTCCTGTGGAAAGTGTGGGGACAGGAATGATTATCAGGTCCACCCTACAGTGCTGGCTCTCGCCAAGAGCCACGTGCCCAGAGTACAGCAGGGTCCGGGAACAGTGATTTACCCTGCCCCTGCAGCTACTCACCATTTTGGGGGTCTTGTGGCTCATGGGTGCTTGCCTGGGGTCAGCCAGTTAGTGACAGGTGTGTGAGTACTGGCTGTGTTTTAAAGCACTGAATCAGTGTTGTCTGTGTTGCAAACAATACTGCTTCTGTAAAATGTTGCATTTGAACTTCACAGAGATGACCTTCGGAGCACAGCCTCCCTCTTTGTTATCGGCGGCAGAATGGCTGCGCAGAGTTAGAAAGCGTCCAAGAAGAACTAAGGAGGACTTTATGCATGAGGTTATTATGCACTCCACCACAGAGAAAAAAGAACTGAAGGAGTGGCGGGACAGCGAGAAGAGGGACCGAAAGGACAACGCGGCACACCAGAAAGAAGCTATGGAGTGCCAAGTAGTCACACTAGAGGCAATACTAGCTCTTCAAACCAAGCAGATCCGCGCCTGCCCTCCCCTGCAGGCGCTGTCACAAAACTCTTTCCCATGCACCTCCCACACACCAGCAACACACGGTTATCAACCTCCTGGCTCCACTCTCTACCCATAGCATTCCACTCCTCCCTCCTCACAATCCAGCAGTGTGGACTCCCACTACCCACTGCACTCAACACCCATCCATCTGCAGTTTGGTTCTGCTGAAGTACAGCACCCGCTGCATCATACTCCAAAGGAGAAGGTTAGGTATGATCCCTGGACATACACAAATCTGTAGCCATCCCAGGACCCCTCCTCCTCCTCTTGAGACCTTCCCTTCCCCCATGCCCACAGATTTTTTTTGTTTGACTCTCTGGTGGTTTTTTTTCAATAAAAGAATTGTGTTTGTTTGAAAGCAATCTTTATTCTATTAACTGAAAGCAAAAACAGCACTGCAAAACAACATACAATTATGTTAAGGCCTCTTCTTGCATCATGTGCACCAATCACCTACTAGCATTACAAGCACTGCAATCCCGAGCATAGCAACAAATATTAGTAGCTTTCAGCATCAAATTGCTGCCTCAAAGCATCCCTGATCCTTATGGCCACACGCTGTGCCCCTCTAATAGCCCTGGTCTCTGGCTGTTCAAACTCAGCCTCCAAGCGCTGAGCCTCTGCGGTCCAACCCTGAGTGAAGCTTTCACCCTTCCCATCACAAATATGGAGTGTACAGCACGCGACTGTAAGCATAGGAATATTGTCATTGGCCATGTCCAGCTTCCCATACAAGCATCGCCAGCGGGCTTTTAAATGGCCAAATGCACACTCCACAGTCATTCTGCACTTGCTCAGCCTGTTGTTGAACCGCTCCTTGCTGCTGTCAGGTTGCCCCATGTATGGCTTCATGAGCCACAACATTAAGGGGTAGGCTGGGTCTCCCAGGATCACAATGGGCATTTTGAGTTCCCCTATGGTGATCTTCTGGTCAGGGAAGAAAGTCCCTGCTTGCAGCTTCTTGAACAGGCCAGTGTTCCGTTCTGGACCAGCCTGCGTTAATGTCTGTGAAACGCCCACGGTGATCCACAAGCGCCTGGAGAACCATTGAGAAATACCCCTTGCGATTAATGTACTCAGTGGCTAGTTGGTCTAGTGCCAGAATTGGAATGTGAGTGCCATCTATCACCCCTCTGCAGTTAGGGAAGCCCATTTGTGCAAAGCCATCCACAATGTCCTGCACATTGCCCAGAGTCATGGTCTTTCAGAGCAGTATGTGATTAATGGCCCTGAACACTTCCATCAACACGACACCAACAGTCGACTTTCCCACTCTGAATTGGTTAGCGACCAATCAGTAGCAGTCTAGAGTAGCCAGCTTCCACAGTGCAATCAGCACGCGCTTCTCCAATGACAGGGCAGCTCTCATTCTCAAGTCCTTGCACCACAGGGCTGGGACAAGCTCATCATGCAGTCCCATGAATGTGGTTTTCCTCATGCAAAAGTTCTGCAGCCACTGCTCATCATCCCAGACATGCATCACGATGTGATCCCACCACTCAGTGCTTGTTTCCTGAGCCCAAAAGTAGCGTTCCACTGTGGTCAGCACCTCCATGAAAGCCACTAGCAATCTTGTGTTGTAGCTAGTGTTATACCAATAAAATAAAAACCAGCAGGATCTTATTAAAGAGGAAAAGGCAAAATACCACATTTATTGTGAATACAGAAAGAATCATAGTAAGCAGTTAGTTATAGCTATAACATTCCATTCAATCTCATATTTATTCACACATTCATTCACACACACACACAGAGGTTCTGCAAGGTTGTTATCATATAGTTACCAGCCTTAGAGTTGCTCATGCCAAGCCACTGGCCAGGTGGCCTGGACATGAGGAGGGAGCACAGCCTCGTCAGATGCACATCTGATGCTCCTGGAAGTTGGTTTGCAGAATCAGACCCCAAACTTCTCACTTTCTAGAGTCCATTTTTATAGGAATTTCTTCCTATGCCAGTCTATGGGAATTGCTTCATCATGCTGTTGCTGAATCAATCAGCAGATGTCACATTCCTGACGGCTCCGTGCTGCCAGATGTTATCTTGTTCTTTGGTTCTCCCATTCTTGAGGCTGTTGGGTGGATTCCAGTCTGCCCTCTGGGGGTCCTCTGGTTATTTCCACTTGACGCCTTCTTCAGCCGATGGACACTGCATTCTTTGGCTGGCACCTCCCTGATCATTCAGTTATTATCCACACCAAGCATCCATCCACATACATCCTCTATCTCTATTTTAATCACAATTGTTAACAAAGCGAGATGAATACAACAAAAGGGCAGGGAGTCTCTGGGTGCTGTTTCTGTTGTTACAGAGTATTGCTTTGAGTCTTTGTCTGTGTGAGTGGTGGTTGTTACAAAGAATTGCTTTGAGAACAGACTCTGTCTTAGAATGTACTAACGCAATTAGCAGCTTGCAAGTTTCACACATAGAGGGAGATAAACAGTACCAAAAACCAAAAGACCTCTTAATTAGTAATACCCTGGAATTTAAACTATAGGGAATCAAACTCATTTGTGATTTTAATACAGAACTTCTTTAATATGATCCAACACTAGTGTGCGTGGCAAGATCAATGTCGAACTCCTCTTGCCTTTGTAGTTTAAGGAATAACTCCACTACCACTCATACTGGCAGCATACTGGTCAGCAGTTCGGGATCCATTCCTGCAGCCTGAAAGAGGCAGGGCAGGGCGCACAGTACACAAACCATTGAAAGATGGCACCAAATGCAGACTGAAGCCCAGGGATTGCTGGGATGCGAAGCAATGCATGACGGGGCATTCGGACAGGAGCCAGGATGCCCCGCGATCCCTTCCACCTTCCCACAATTCTTAGTGGCAAAAGAGAAAGGTGCTCTGTGGAATAGCTGCCCAGAGTGTACCGCTCCAAATAGTGCCGCAAGTGTGAAACACGCTATTGCACAGGCAGCTGTCAGTCTGAACACACAACAGCGGTTTTCCTTCGGCGCTCTCTGAGCAGCACTGTAACTGTCGGTGCTGTAACTTTGCAAGTGTAGACGTGCCCTAATATACACTGCCAGTAGTTGGTTGCCTACAGAGTGGCAAGCTTGGCCTGCTGGGAGCATCGGAGTCTGTTCTAAAGCTGATATTGAAAAGGACTGCTGAATTTCTCTTGTGTGCTGTAATTTAAATCATATTGAGTCTTTGCTTCTAACAAAGTTAGCTTGATTAGGGACGCTGCTGTAAGCTGTATGAAGTAGTCCCACTTATTATTCAAGTCATGAGTATTCTCCGTTTTTTCATAGCTTTGAATGGCAATGATGGGAAGTAAAAAAAAAAACAAAACAGAAATAGGATTTAGTCATTTTTAACCAGTAGGTGAATCAGTGTGGCAGAGTGATTCCTAAAGAGAAATTACAATCCACAGGTGAGTTGTATCTATACCACACTCCGTAATACTAGAAATGATGTATTGTATAATTTCCCCTTTTAGAATTTTCTCTATCTCATTTGCTTATATCAAGTAAGAACAGTCTATGGAACAAACCCTGGACATGAAGCAGTCACGTGAGAGGACAAAAGTCTTCACTGGAGCCACAGTTTTATTTACTACTGTCAAGGTTCCTTCCCCACTCTGAACTCTAGAGTATAGATGTGGGGACCTGCATGAAAACCTCCTAAGCTTATTTTTACCAGCTTAGGTTAAAACTTCCCCAAGGTACAAACTATTTTATCTTTTTCCCTTGGACTTTATCGCTGCCACCACCAAACATCTAACAAGTATATAATTGGGAAAGAGCCCATTTGGAAACGTCTTTCCCCCCAAAATCCTCCTGACCCTTACACCCCCTTTCCTGAGGAAGGTTTGATAAAAATCCTCACCAATTTGCGTAGGTGAACACAGACCCAAACCCTTGGATCTTAAGAACAATGAAAAAGCAATCAGATTCTTAAAAGAAAAGAAAAAGTAAAAAGAATCACCTCTGTAAAATCAGGATTGTAAATACCTTACAGGGTAATTAGATTCAAAACATAGAGAATCCCTCTAGGCAAAACCTTAAGTTACAAAAAGACACAAAAATAGGAATATCCATTCTATTCAGCACAGCTTATTTTCTCAGCCATTTAAAGGAATCAGAATCTAACGCATAACTAGCTAGATTACTTACTAAGTTCTAAGACTCCATTCCTGTTCTGTCCACGGGAAAAGCATCACACAGACAAAGAAAGCCTTTGTTTCTCCCCCCCTCCAGCTTTTGAAAGTATCTTGTCTCCTCATTGGTCATTGTGGTCAGGTGCCAGCGAGGTTATCCTAGCTTCTTAACCTTTACAGGTGAAAGGGTTTTTCCTCTGGCCAGGAGGGATTTTAAAGGTGTTTACCCTTCCCTTTATATTTATGACAACTACATAAACTTTGCCTAATCCATGCAGAATCATGAAAGAGATGCCTAAAACTAAAACAAGTTTGTTGTATTTTAGTCCAGCTAGTTACTTCATCTACAGTCACTTACTGCAACACAGCCAAACATCATGGAATAAAAATTAAACACCTAAAAAAACCAAACTAGCTACTTACTATAGAGCAGAGGTTCTCAAACTGTGGTCCATGGACCACCAGTGGTCGACAAGCTCCATTCAGGTGGTCTGCAGATAGTTCCCTCTAAGGTGTGCACCTGGGTTGCCGCACACAAGAGAATGAAGGGCCACTTACCAAGTTAGTGAATCCACACAGGCATGGCTCCACTAATTAGGTGCCTGGACCCTGGAGAAGATGCACATGTAATGTGAGGTGGTGGCCTTGGGGGGAATAGGAGGCAGGTGGGAGGGGGCAGTGTGGTGAGAAAAGGAGGTGGGGGGAATTTGGGATGTGCAGGGCTGTGGCGGCCAGAGAAAGGCGACTTTCCTCAGCTCCAGGGCTGCAGCTGTCGGGGAGAGACAGCCCTCCTTCCAAGCCTCAGCTCTGGCTGCCGTGGAGGGGAAGAGAGGGCACATCCATCGTATTAGAAAGATAAAACTACTGATATTAAAATATGAGTTGTGTGCTTTTATTTGTAGAACAAAAAAAATGTTAATTATTGGGTTTTTTTTAATATAGCTCTTTTATCCAAAGCGCTTTATTATAGTTAGCTAATGGTACAAACAACATTGGGAAAGATCATTAAGTGGTCCAGCGAGACCCTCAGCAATTTTCAAGTGGTGTGTGGAAAAAAAAGGTTTGAGAACCACTGATCTAGATGATGAACCCAACAGCTCTAAGGCAAACATATCAAGCACAAAGGGATCAAATACCCAACTAATAAGAGGAATGGAGAGCAATTAGGGTAGCAGCTACAAAAGGAAAGGGAGGGAACCCAAAATTTAGAAGTGACAAATAGTCCAAGAGGGTAAAAAAATCCAAAAACTTGCAGTATGTTTTCACGTCAGCTGTGGGGGAGGGGTGGATTGCTCCTGCAAACTTCCATCAGATAAGAGTAGATGGCTAAAACTTTGTATTTATTTCCTGGCTTTGTTCTTATTGTCTCTGGGTGCATATACAGATTCTTAAAAAGTAGTTTACTAGAAATAGGTTAAAAATCAGAGAAACACCATCAATGCAATCAGCCCCCCACCCACTCATGGAAAAATATATGAACTTTACCCTGCACTCTCAAGGACAGACTACCTACTGAACCAGCGAGGGGGCAACTTCAAAAGTTGAGGGCCTCCTATTCAAAACAATGTGCAACCCATCCCCCACATGTTCCTGTTTAAGGACTGTTAGCTAAAGTGTATCAGTTGATCATATACCTCATATGCAAACCATGTAGTTCTTTAAAGCTCAGTAGCAGTACCTTGTATTGCCCCCAGATATGAACAAGTAAGCTAATCCATTCCTTACATCAAGACTCACTAAGCAGATGAGATGCTACATTCTGTATCAGTTGTAGCCTGTGACTTGTCTTCAAGGGTAGCACTATAATAATCCAATGTGGAGATGAAAGTGGCAAGATCCAAATCAAAGAGAAATTGAGCTAAAATAGATGAAAAATGGAGTTTCCCCCACTCTTACCCACTGCTACTTACTCAAGGAATTCCCCTACGCATAGGGGCAGAATCCAACACCTCCGTATGGCTGCTCCTTCAGCCAAACGGCATGATCTCTCTTTCACTGGATTGAGCTTCAGCCTGCTTGCTTCATCTTGGCAAGGCACTTGGAAAACAGACATCTCACCTTTGGTTCAATTAAAGAAACGTAGAGCTTCATGCAACCTGCACAATGGCCACCCAGCTCAAAGTATCTTACATACATGCTGAAATGGGGGGAGGGCTGCATGCCAGAACAACTACAGAACTTCAGAATAAAGTTTATGAACGGCATTACATGGTGGGGTTGTCTGCAATAGCAGATGACTGGGCCTTCAGGTCCTATATCCTTAGGTTCCTATGTAATCCGTGTGTGTAGGTGTGTGTGGGGGGGTGCAGATATGTAATTAGCTATCACTATTCTCTGGAGTTTTTCTAATGGGCAGAAACAGACACTATTCAAATGCAATTCTGTGCTTTCTTGCCAGGGGCCATAGATGACTCAAGAAAATCTCAGTCAGTCTTATCGAGTGCTGCTGTAGTAGACCAATGACAGAGGTTAGCTTGATCTCCATGAGCCTGAAACCCAACTGACAGGAACCAAGGAAATCCAAGGATTCCAGATATGCCACAACTGTCTTGCAATTACCTTGCCAATAGAGGGCAGATTTTGGAACTAGTACATGTGATTATATACTACTGCTAAGACTGAATTGTTTCATTTTTTGTATGGAAAGTAAAGTGTGGATCAGAAGACTGGCATGCCCAGCTTCTTTTCTATTATCCTAAAGAACAAGTGCAACTTCTGGATCAGTTTCAAAGGAAGCCCAATTAGGAAATCATTATAGTAGTCTTAAATTTGTGCTTAGATGAGGATTTTTGCTACTCAGTAAGAAAGCACCTATAACTTGTCAGATTTAAGTATAGTCAAAACTTTTATACAGATTCAGATACAGTGAAAATAAGTGAGGACCGATCTAGTTGTAGTCAGAAAGGAAGTGCCCACTAAATCTAAGCACATTAAACATAAGGATTTGCATCCTGCTGTGACCAGATACTACTAGTAAACCCACCACTGGAAAAACTTTGATTTTGCTACTCTGTTCTTAGATATGGCTTTATTCACAAGTCACTCAAAATCTTCCAAAACCTTTGAAACGATTAGTCAACTTGCTGTGGGAGGAGTTTCCCCTAGGAATTGAAATTAGAGGAGGGGTGTTCAAAACCCACTAGATTTGACCACTAAGGGAAGGATGGGGGAGTTCAGGAGAGGTGTAGGGAAGTATTTAGTCTTGATGCACATGCAAGTTATCTACATTAACATCAAGTGAAAGTCATATGCACATGGCAAGGAAAGAATATACCTATGGTGGGACAACTTTAGGTAGTATCAGTATATAAAATGATTTTTCTCCTAATGGGCATTCAGTATTGAGAGCTCAACATCATCATTTTAAAATGATATTTTCAAAATGAACTGCAAAGCGTTTCTAACAGAAATTGTTTCTAAATGAGTGATAAACCAAACATATAAAATAGACAAAGGTTACAATAAATTTTGACACCACATAAAAAAAATACAGCCCTTTCACTTACCTAACAGGTTTTAGGTTAAGATTAACATGAAATAGATAAACTAAGCAGGGAACATGAAAATCTTAAAAGCATGCTTTATTTCAAAAGATAAGCAAAGGCTCAGTGGGAAGGGAGATGAGCATCTTCAAAAATAAATTATATTAAACATGGAGCATCTCCTTCATTATAATGCATTTAGAAACAAGAAGGCAGATGCTGAGCCTTCCCCTCCCCTACTAGATTTCATTTATGTTCACTCAGATTTACTCAGAACAGCCCTAACTAGAGCACATTCTTCTTATTTGAGGCATGTTAACAGCATTACATTTTCTCTGATCGCTAAAGGAAGAAAAGCTGCAGCTGCTGCAGGAACAGACAGCACACAGTCCTGCTCTGCTGTCACCCAGAGCTTTCACAATGAACAAGACGGAACACTGAGGCACATATGTGATCAGCCCAAGTCTTCTGTATGTAATCACCTGCCACAATAATTCTTTTTAAAAGATCTTCCAGCTGAACTGAATTTGTCTAAATCAACATTTTTCTATTAGCTTGCAATATTTTGAAAGGGGTGAAGGGAGGAATTTACCTGCCCTTTTAGATCTGTTTGTGCTGGAGATTTAAACATTTTTAACCTGGGAACCTGAGAATTGTCATAATAGATCAGATCAATGATCCCTCTAGTTATATGGGGCTAACAATGGGACTGCAGAGAAGCCTCATAGATGCTCGTTGTTAGGCTTGGCAGAATTCAATTTTTGTATATAATTTTTATGGATAATATGGATGTTAAATTTCAGAGTAACAGCCGTGTTAGTCTGTATTCGCAAAAAGAAAAGGAGTACTTGTGGCACCTTAGAGACTAACCAATTTATTTGAGCATGAGCTTTCGTGAGCTACAGCTCACTTCATCGGACATCCGATGAAGTGAGCTGTAGCTCATGAAAGCTCATGCTCAAATAAATTGGTTAGTCTCTAAGGTGCCACAAGTACTCCTTTTCTTTTTATGGATGTTAAAGCATTTTTTCAATTTTTATTGATTTAAATTTTCACAGTTGCATAAAATTATGCAGGGTTGTCAGCATCACATCTCTAAATATACAAAATAAATATCCTTAAATCAAACTCTAAATTCTCAAGCAGCATTCTTCTTACTTTGCATATCTGTTAATTATCATTGATGAAAATATTTTTTATTGGTTTGGGTGTACATAGTGAAATCGATGTTTACCAACATTTACTGATAAAAATCAAATCCTTCCAAGCCTGCTTATAGTCCAGTATCTTGTTTCTGACAACAGTCAGTACCAGATGCTTCAGAGGAAGGTGCAATTGACCTGATGATAGACAATTATTTGATAGGTGGAGTAGTTTGAGTAGACATGGTTATTTATATTGGCTCTCCACTTTATTTTTCCTCTTGCATTGTAAAAGGTTTGGGTGGTGAAGAGAAAGCAGCATTCCTATTCCTTCAGCTTTTCCTCCTTAGAAATCAAACAAGTGTGATGATGGATAGTGTCCTGTAACACGGCTGCTACTCTGAAACCTGCAAACAAATTGTGCATCTATTAGTATTGCTTTTAATAGTTAGCCTTCCATTTTCAACTACTGCTTGAGATTTTTGGGTGAAGGATATCAGTGAGAGCCAATTGTGTGGCTAAAAGCCTGTGCAAGCTAAACAACTGGATAAATGGAAATTAAGTACTGAAATCTTTTTCCTCTCCAGTCACTGGTCCAGGACTAGTGCTTGGAATAGCTTAGTGGTCCTAAAGGCGCTTGTATTCATCTGTCACAATGTTCCTAGCCAGTGCAGAGATATCAGACTAATATTTTATCATGCTACCTTCTTTGCCCCACTTAAAACCCAACATTATAGTGACCAGTGCCTTACAAATCAATAGCATTAGAGAACGTTTTGCAGTTTGAAAGCCTCAGTTCCAAGTTTTCAGGTGGTCAGCTTACAGCCATGTATTTCAGCTCCAGCAGTTTGACACACTGCTGAAATCAGATCAGAACTGATACAGGGAGAAAAGGTAGAATGGTAAAATATACAACATTGGATTTAGCTAGCACTTTTCCTCCATAGATCTCCAAGTATTTTTCAAAGAAGGGTAGGCATCATCACCTTTGCTCAAATGAAGCAACAGTCAAAAAGGAAGAGTATCTTGCCCACAAGTTAGAGGCAGAGTTGGGAACTGAACCCAGGTCTCTCTGTATTTAGCTGTGACATTCCAAGTACATTTCCCAGACCTGCAGCACAGGGCTGTATAAACTCAAAAGCTTCTCTCTCTCACCAACAGAAGTTGGTCCAATAAACAATATTACCTCATCCACCTTTTGTCGCTAGTATTCTGGGACCAACATGGCTACGCCACCGCATACAACCTATGCTTAGTCCATTTTAAAGTTTAGTATTATGTAACTATTCAGGGTAGGAAACATATGCTGTTTACCTTGAAAAGCTGAAATTCCAAACTTTACCAACTAGTATACAGTTTTCTTTACTAGCCCTGATAGAGAGGTTCAGTTTCAAAACTGTTTCTGGTCCCCTGTTCTAGCAGTGCTTTTGGCACTGGTCCAGGACCATGCCAAGTCCCAGTTCTCAAACCAGTATAATTTTCAGCCCCTGCAATAAACAAGAAAAGTTGGGTCCACATTTCTGCATGTATGTACTTAAGACAAACATACTTGCTAATTACTTATCTCCTGTTCTGAGTGTCCAACAAACCTTTGCTAAATTGAGTTGGTCTCCCTTCTGTAGGCTAGAAAGCAGATCAGAGCACATGTCCTCAAGCAGTTGCTCAGCTTCAATCTAAAGGAACAGCTATTAGAAAAGTATACTCGCAAAGCAGTGACAGTACTTAAACTGTTAGGAGATTGACAAAAGATTAATTTGCAACTGTCTTCAAATAAAAAGTATAAGAGACAGTTGCTATCAGACACTCAGAATCAGAGACAGGACATTACAAGATAATCTAAATGTCTTCCTTCTTCCAGAGTTCAACAATCCTACTATAAGACAAAGAGCAGTGAATAAATCGATAAAGTTATCTGTATAAACAAGAGTAATTCCTACCAAGGCATTACTGTATGCCTCTGTTGAATGTTGCAGAGGATAATAGTAGGTTGGACTGAAACCACATACGGGAGCTTTTTGTATTTCTTCATAGGAGGCATGGACATCTTCTGCCCAGGATATTGCTTCAGATACAGAGCCTCAGCTACACGAACCTCTATCGATATTACTTTGCGATTTATGCCTCCTCTATCTTGACATCAGATAGATTTCTTTCTTGGCTCCTGAAACTATTTCCTAGTGACTTTTTTGTATTTCCTTTTAGTTTTCAGTATTTGTTGTTTATCCAGAGGTGGTTTCCTCATTGGCGATGTCAGATAGATACCACTCATGTTATAGAATAGTCTCAAAGTACGTGGCAGAGTTTCCTTCTCTCACTGCTCTTAAAACTTCAAAAGCTTTCCTTCTACTGTTTCTAATTCCTGGTTGATGGTATTGCTCTCTTCAGGACAGCAAGTGAAAAAGAAGTTGAGAGGTGTATTGCTCCTCACTTGCCTTTGTCATCATTCTGTGAGTTAGCTGTTTGTTGTGACTCAGGATAAAATGCTGATGCATTTATGCTGCTCATTCAAGATAGACTCACTCAAAACCACCCTGCATCTCAGCTTGTGCTTTTTGTGTAGCGGGGTGTTCTGCATTCACCTGCCGCAAAGCCTTTTCTTCATGTCAAACAGAGTCAATTTGGTAGGACAATGGCTAGCGGGGCAACTGAGAATAACATAGTTCCTAATAACTACTCTGAAAGGTTGCGGGCCCAGGTAGTCCCATTTGGAGGGTCCTGTCATGGTTTGGACCCCCCTTCTCGGATGCCACCTAATGTACTGGGATTTCACTGAGCCTCCCTGCTCCACTAGCCTGGGCTCTCTCTCCCCATTTTGCTGAATTAGCCTACCGTTCCAGAGGCCGGAGAGCGAGGCACCAGCTATAAAATCACACAGAATCTGCGAACAGCTCTCTATGGGAAGACTCAGCTAGGAAATCGCGAAGCACTCAAGTGCAGCTCCCCTCAGGAAGGTACACCCAAAATAATATTGTCTTGTGCTGTAGAGAAATCTATACAACGTAAGCTAAGAAATTCACCCCCTCCCTCAATGTGGAGGAAGAGACGCACCACTTCTCCCCCCACACAGTTAGAAATTGCACAAACTGGGTTTAATAATAAACAAAACAAGTTTATTAACTAAAAAAAGGCAGATTTTAAGTGATTATAATGGATAGCAAACAGAACAAAGCAGATTGCCAAGCAAATAAAACAAAACATGCACACTAAGCTTAAGATCTTAAAGAGACTGGTTTCAACAAAAAGAAAAGGGGTACTAGTGGCACCTTAGAGACTAACCAATTTATTGGAGCATAAGCTTTCGTGAGCTACAGCTCACCTGATTTCAACAAGTAATTTCTCACCCTAAATGTTGTTTTAGGCAAGTTGCAGAGTTTCTGTAGCTTCAAGTTCCAGTTATTTCTCTTTACAGACTAGACTCTTGTCTTAGTCTGGACTCAGCCCTTGCCTTTCCCTCAGCTCAGTTCCTTTGTCTCATCAGGTACTTTCAGCAGTCTTTCTTCTTGGGCAGGAAGACAATGGAGAAGAGTCCTGTTTGCCTTACCTCCCAGCCTTAAATAAGATTTACATAAGGCAGGAATCTTTTGCTTCCCAGTCTTGACCTTCCCCTCCTTTTAGTGGAAAATTACTAAAAGTCCAAGATGGTATTTAGTACCAGGTGACAGGACCACCTGACCTAATAGCGTCACAGCTACGTCACAAGATGCCTCTCAGGAAAGAAAGAGATTAGTATCTTCAAAGTCTTATTGTTTCTTCTGAATGGCCCATCTGTTGTCTGGTGGGTGTCTCCCAAATACACACACAGTTGTAATTGTTACATAGTCAATATTCCTAACTTTAGATACAGAAATGACACATGCATACAAATTGGATAATCATATTCAGTAAATTATAACCTTTCCAATGATACCTTACAAGACCCATCTGGCATGCAATATATCTCAGTTATGCCGTATCTATATCATAAGCATTAAGACTATGGGGTGTAACATCACAGGTCCTTGCTCCCTCTAAAGAATACAGGGATATGGAATTGGGAACTTGGGGGTAGGAAGAAAGGCAAGTTGTCTGCCTGTAAACCAGCACAGGCAAAAGTCTCTGGAAGAATTTAGTTTCCCTGTCCTGAAATTCAGGCAGAATCATGGAGAGGAAGGGAGGTTGAAAAGACAACCAAGCCACCACCCAAAAAGCTCGTGGGCAAGAGAGTTCTGCAGAGGCCAGGTTCCCTATTCCTTATGCATGTGAACCCTGATGCGGCTAGTGCTGAATCTGCTGTGGGCAGTAGAGCTAAAGCCAGGGACAGGGAGTTGCCTTTTTGTGGTACTGTATGGTTTGGGTAACCCATCCTTTAAATATAGCCAGGTTCTCACTGAGTTGCTGGTTTGGGGGAAGAAGGGCAGATCAGCTACATGAGATTTTAAGGATTTTCCCCACCAGCAGCAGCTTGTCTGCAATAGCAGATGGGAGGGAGGTATGCGGGGTCAGAGCACTGGAATGTTTTCTCAGATTCTGTTCCATCTTCTTGCTTTGTCACAAACTTCTTCAGCCTTGGGTGGGTTAACAATGGGGTTAGCAATGACTCAGAAGAATCATATTCCGTGCTAGAGGATTTTGTGCTTGCATTTACAAAAATTTTTTTTTTAAAGTTTGCGTTAAACAACATATTTTGCACAGGAAAAACTTATTCTTAAGGTTCCATAGTAACGGGTTACCTGGAACATCCTGTTACTGCTGCAGAGGGCAGGGCAGTTCTCTAATGCCTTCCTGGGGACCAAGACCAGCAACTAGCTGAAGGTCTTTGGCCTAGTCTTTCTCCAAGCCTCATGAAGGGGAACAATTCATCATAGGATGATCAGGTACTAGAAGTAGAATGAAATTATCTTAATGGTTCTGGGAAGTGCTCTTCTCTCTCCTCCTGATCCTTTAAAGTTCTTGTATTTAAGGACTATCTTGTGTTTAAGAAGCACTTCTTTTCTGTGCTATTTTAGGCATTTATGATGTCCTCCACTGTTGCAGGGGAAACATGGAACTCTAAACTTGGCACTGCTCAGGTAAGCACAGGAATTGGGTTTTAAAATAATATTTAAAAATGCATTTGTCATTAAATCTACCCATATAATCTGAAAATTAGAGTCTGGTTGTCTTCCAAAAAGCTGTACAAAAATTTGCAATGAGTATTCCACATTTTGATTGTTTTGAACATATTTGCTCCATTTCAAGTAAAAAATGTTGGGTTTTTTAGGTGATCACACATAACATGCGGTCTGACAGTCTAGCTGCATTCTCACACATCACCACTAGAATAGGAGTGTGCAACCCAAATTCTGTTCTGTTAAGCCTGTGCAATACCACGGATGGCAGTGGGTTTGCACAGATGTAACAGAAAAGAATTTGACCCTGCAGTTGAACTGCATTAACAATTCTGAAGATGTGAGAGCCAAAATAAAATCCACCTCACTTTCCCATATCTGGTGTTCTCTCTGTATTGCTAGCAGGCATAAAAAGTACTAAAAAAACCCTGTTCTGTAAATGATCAAGCAGCTGGGACTCTGAATTAATACAAGGAGCAGATAATGGTGAGTAAGGTGCTGTTTCTACATAGTTGCTGATCAGAGTAGAACTACATTTAATGCTGAGTTGCTGTTACTGTAACTTTTATTTTGAGACTGAAGGGAGTTTGGCAACTTTTCAAGTATTCCAATATTTTTTCATTTTATTTTACCCCTTTGCTTTGAAGTACTTGCTCAGATTCAAAGGTTTCTCTACTGGTAACAAGAGACTTTCACTGTTACTTGCATAAAAATTGTCTAGTAAGCGATGAAAGACTACGTCAGAGAGCAGAAAGCAGCACTCTGATGCTTCTACAACAAAGAACATCATACACAACTTTAGTTTCTTGACCAATGCTGTACAACCTGAAAGTTCAACATGGTATTTCAAGTGCAGCAAACTCTCCTTTAAATCCTGTTTCAAGAAGTTTAAAGTTTCTTCAGCTAAAGTGACTGAGCAACTTGGTTGTAGCCAAAATGGTAAGAAATACATGGAGAATTTTTAAAAAGATAAAATCACTTAAAATAAATCTGTTAATGCTTATTCCATATATAATGAAAAGTTCCCATTAAATATTTAATAATTCAGTGGAAGAACAGCAACTTCTTGGTTTAGTTTATCCTGGAGAATTTAGATTAAATTTGCTTAAATATAAATTTGCATTCAGAATCCTTCTAGTTTTCTATAGAATGCTTGTCATTGGAGTGTCTGTTAGTAATTATTTATGTTTAACACGGGTAATGAATAGGAGAAAACATGGCCTAATTCAACATTTAATTATCCAATTTCAGGTAGCTTTTTTTTTTTGCATTAATATCTGTAGCTGAAGTGTAAACTTTTCCTTTCTCTCTCAGCATTTAAAAGAACCAAGATACTTAAGTATGAAAAGTTAACTATTGAATGCCTGTATATTATGCTACCAAGTTCATAGCTCCACAAAATGAGATTCCCGTGACCATTTAATGGCAAAGCTGTGCAAAGCATGTTATCCTATCAATGCAAATCTATCAGGATGGATGAAAAAAAATGATTTTTTAAAAAAAAAATCACATTTTTAAGTTTAAATTAAATAGATTTTTAAAAATAAACATATTTAAAATTAAATTTGAAATTAACAGCTTATGTTAAGGCCTAAAAATATATTAAAGTTATTTAAATTAAATACAAAAATATTAAGCAGCATGTCTGCTACTGAAGTTTTAAAGAAAGTCAAAGCACTGAGCTAGTGGAAGTTAATAGCTAAACACCTGCAACCAGAGTTGGTTGAAGTGCTAAATCAATGTTTGACAGCAGAAGCATCTTCTGCAGGTAGAGAGAGAATATTTTCTTCACTTTTGTTGGTTCAACTAGTTCAGTACAAATGCAAGTTCATTCAAAGTTAAGAAGCTGACTGGGAGTTGAAAAAAGCAGGAAAGCTGGTTTTCTTCTTCCAGTTTGTGAAAAAAAAACTAGGTGTGAGAGGATGAGATCCAATCGTTCTAAAATCTCGCAGGACCCAGTGACCAGAAACAATCAGGTCAATTCATTAACTACACAGAGAATACTTCCTTTGTTTAGTAAACCGCTGTTAAAGGCAAAATGTGTTTTCATATTTTTTTGGATAAACTTTTCTTATGTATCCCACACATTTAGGGCAGTTTTACTTAATACAAAAAAACCTGTTGTTTTTGTGTATTTTTAATTGAATTTGAATTTCCGTCCAAATAGAACTTGATACAAATCTCAAGTAAAAAATTTATCATCTAGTAAATAAGAAATATATCATTCATCATTTTATAACAATAAAAAATGAAAAAATTAAGACTATTAAAATGTCTTATTGAGACTGAATAATTTAAGTTTAGCTACATCATTGCTTAAATAAATGTGTATATAGTGTATCCTCCTGGTTAGCAAAAAGAAGCATCACATTGAGTGTAAAGGCTATACTTAGTTACAAACAACATTTTAATGGTTAGCAACTAATGAGAATCAACTTTTAAGAAAATAATTAAAAATTACAAATGCAAAACATGATGAAAATTGATTTAAATCAGGATTAAAATCTGTTAAATCGCTTTGATTTCAACCAGTCCACTGTGAAATCTATGAAATAAATTGTAAGAGCAAGTCCCTAGAGCCTCTCTGTCAGTATAACAATTTCAATACTAATATATCATCCCGTACATTACTGAGAGAAGGACTATTGACACAGGGGACTACTGCACAGACAGGATTTTGAGAGGGAGCAGCTATGTGGAAAAGGATGATTCACCCTATCAGACTTACATTTATTTCATTAACTTGAGCAATGTAGATAGTTATAGTTGCTGTTTGTACACTTTGAATATTACAGCACCACAGATGGTTTTCAAGTAAAGTACATAATAATATTAAGCGTTGTGGGACTCTTATGGATCTGCAGGAGTGGTAAGTCATAAAGCAAAGTGAAGGGTGGTCTGATAGCATCAGTTGAACTTGGGTGTTCTTGTCATCAGTTCAATTTTTAAAGTTTTTGATCTGGCAAACTTTGCCAAAAATTCCAAATCTCAGAGCTAAGGAGTTAGCAAACTAGTGGTTTCTGAAAGCTGTGAGTTATAGGAGTTGGTTATGGGATTGCAGGTAAATACCATCACAAGAGAGTGTGGAACATTATATAAGTAACCTAAGCACACTGAAATGAGAAGCTATGCCTCCATAGGCTAAGCACACTGAGTTAAGCCAATTGCTTAACTGTGAAGAGTTTTAAAACTATCAAACAAACACATAAATATGTTACTGCTTATCAACGGTTTCAACAGGAATTCCCTAGAGAGAGAATGACCATGGATCTCAGTGTTTGGAGCCAAATGTAAAGTCCATTTCTTCAAATTAGCATTCCATCAACAACTCTTTTCTTACACACACACACAGAGTCATCTTTCAACACAAACATACTGAAACTTACTAAAAAAAATCACTACTATTTATGTTTATTCCTATAGGCAGGAGGGGATGAGGTTTTTATATTGTTTAATTAAGATGGGCTCAGATCATATGATGAGAGCCATATAACAGTATATGCACGAGGCAGGTCATGAACAGCAGAGGGCAGGAGAATGAAATAGAATTTTGTAAAAATTTTCTAGTAGTTAACTCAAACATTTCACTTTTAAAGCATTTGGTTTTATTTTTAACTTACCTTATGAACAACTGAAGTATTGAGATTGTTAGTGACTTCTTAAATACTCCAGGCTACGGTAGTCCAATCTGCTTCATCTCAAGCCTCACTAAGCATCTGAACAAAACTGTACAGAAGACCTGAACACTTGCAGTGATAGTGCATCTCAGAATCTATATTCTTGTTTATTTAAGCAATAAGTGCCCCAAAACCTAAGTACAACCATCTTTAAATCTACAGCACAAAAATAGAAAATATTCAAAATGCACAGAAAAAAACACACACAAAAAGTCATCTTAAATGTGATTAAAACGTCACATGAGATTTTGCAATTAAGTAGCAATTATGGATGTGCTTCACAACACAATGTATAGAAATCTGCAAGTTTCCAGTACAGAAAGGTAGAATTCTCATGCTTGAGCAAGTCGTTCTAGGACCCTTCGGTAATCTGAAACAAGTTGCTGGAAGCTCTCTTCTAACTGTTCATGCTGCATATTTAGGTCTATTTGGTTCAACTGGTTCGTCAACTCCTCTGGTCTCAGACATCTTCTCATCTTGGCAAGTTCTCTTTGCTTTTTCTAAACAATTAAATAAACAGGTTTAAAAACAATGTCATCACCTTTATTGGCAGATATTTGTATTTTCAAAATGAAGTGAACAGCAGTAGAGTCTAAAGATTTATCCAAAAGGTGTTTATTGATTAAATATATTCCTTTTATTAGTACGTATTTCTTTCCACAATGTCCCTACTTTTAAACAAGAGCAGTGGGAGGCTGGGTAAATACTCCTGATAAAACACCTTTTTTTTTTGAAAGTCTAAACAAAGAGGTCAATAATAAACTAAAAGAAAGTAATATCCAGATTTCTGTATTTTTTCCTGAAGCTAAGAGACTGGGAGTAGTACTACTCATTTGGTGGGTTTTTTGTGTGCGTGTTGTTGGTTTGATTTTGAAAAAAATGTTATATTGACCTTAATTTTGGTAACCATCTGAACTGATACTACTTTATATATTACTCCTCTACCAGTGTTAACCACACCTATGTACTACTATGCTGATCTTCTGCCAAATTTTTATATTTCCCACATAATCTATTTAACAGCTACTAAAAACTAACTTTAACCACCCTTCCTTCACTACTTAGAAAATAATCCAAGAATAAGGAAGGAAGGCCTAATAATTTATCTGATGCAAAAAAAATCATATGCGGATGATCAATATTTGGGAACAGCAGTAAAACAGACCCACCCACACAAACACTAGCAGAGGAGAATTATTAGTGGAAACACATAACGGGTCACTTGTTGCACAATATAACAGACAAGAATGCATCTCAAAAATGTTTCCTCACTAACTGGTAAGCTCCTCCACATACCCCCACCCCATTACCCATCAATAAATTATACCTAACTACTACCAAACCCCCCTCCCCAAAACCTATTAGGAATTTAAAATACTGATTAAAGATAATATGGGACTAAGTACTTAGTTATGAAAGTCAGGGAAATAAAGGAATTGCTATAGAGGAAGAGAGGTGTCATGTAATCCAGTACTCTTTGGCCAAAGTGGTGTGCTTCAGAGCAAGTGATAAACCCTCACAAAATGGACCTAATTTTGTAATTATGGCATGAATGCAGACAAAAGAGAATTTCTGCCCCCAGCTGGTGGTCAGTTTGTGCCTAAACTGTACTTAAAGATTGAAATGCCTTTTGTTTTTTAAATTGCAGATGATATTCCTATGAATGTTTGTCTGTTCCTTTTATGAATATTAGTAAGCTAATGTCTCAGTGCTACCAAGAGGCAGTCTATTTCCACAAGTTAATTATATGTTGAGAAAAAAAGTATTGCATTTTAATTTAGAATGGCCTCTTGTTCTCGTATTATAGGGAAAGGGTAAAAAGGAGCACTCAGCTGGCTCACTCTAGACCACTTGCTGTTTTACATACATCTCCTTTCTTGTACTTTCGCCAACTTAACAGAAAAAATATTAAAGAGAAGGAATTCTTTAGGCTGACCTCAAGAGTAAATAGCCTGAAATGATGGGATGAAAATGAGCAATGGAAACTATAGGCTGAGTAGCAGGAAAAATAAGAGGTCTGGAACAGTTTCCCAAAGAAAGCCCACAACACTTGTGTTATTTAAAAACTAGACTGGACAAAGCACCCGCTAATAGACCAAGAACAGTTCAGCATCAGCAGGGAGGTTGGACAAAGTGACCTCCCATTTTCCCAGCTCTGACTTCTAATTCATCTTTTTAGTCTCTCCTTCTATGGAAGCCCTAAACTAGATTTTCACTGCCTCTCTCTGGACCTTTTCCATTAGCGTCTGGGTGATGAAGACCAAAACTGAACATAGCACTGAAAGTGAGGCTGTATTATCAAATATATACTAGCATGATTTCTAGCCTATTCTTAAAAACAGCCTAACATTATTTGAGCACAGCTGTGCAGTAAGAGGACTTCATTGAGCAGTACACATGTAGCCTAAGGCTGTTTTCTGAGATGTTAACTAATTCAAAACTAGTAGCAGACAAGAGTATTCTTGTTACTTACAATATGTTTTGTCCTACCAATGACTACTTTGTACTTCATCAAAAGTTGGCCGATTCCTTAGTTTTGTTTGCTTCTTTCCAAGTTCTTCAAGTCCTTCCTAGTTTTGACTCATGTCATCTACAGATGTTATCACTTCACTATTACCACGCCACTTCTTCCACCATTGTCCCCACCCGCTTAAAAATTAAATAGTGACCACCACTAGTCCTATTCATGATCTCTGTTCCTATTAACCTCTTCTCCATCAAGACTTGGCTATTTATTTTCCTATCTCAATGAGTTCTTAATCTGTAATAGGGCTTTACCTCTTTCATAGTGGTTATCAAATTTTCTTACTGTCCCTTGGGGACGGTCTTTATCAGAAAACCTTTTAAAGTAAAGATTACAGTACCGTTTTTGCTATCACCATGAGAAGTTACCAATTCTGTAGAAAATGCACTTTCTCTAAATGAAAAGGAGCAGTAAGAAAAAGCTTAGTTTCCTGAACTTTTCACCTAAATGATCTTCTCCCAGACTATCCTAATAGAAACAAACTGCAAGTATGTCAGATTCATCAGTACTGTCACCTGTGCATTACATTTGGCTAGGCAAGTAGGTCTAAAGTGGCACAAATGGGTCATCATCTTCTCATGCTGCCACTCTGTTCTTCCTGGTAATACATTTTACAGACTAAAAGTTCTTACTTGGAAGCAGGAGTTAAACTGGGGGATTAAGTTTCATTCAGTGTTGAAAAAAGGGGTATCACTATTTTGGTCAGCTGAGCTCACTTACTACAAAACTTCCACTGATATAAAGTGGCAGCATGTTGTGTCAAAGACACCCTTTCTGAGTAGGTTTTGAGTGTAGCTGTAGTAAGTTTTGGATAGATCATCCACAGTGAGAGAGACAGTGTTCAATATATGGCATGTTAATATTCTAGTATTTGTGCCACCTGGCATTTGTTTTTCCAGTGGAACAGCACCATTATTTGTTTTTTTGTTCCTCATATTACCTCCCTACCACTACCAATACTTTCACCTCTGGGATGGGAATAATTTTGTTTGTTAATGGAAGAGTTTGCTAGTACCACACACTCCTTGTACTGGCTTCTCCTCCCAAAATACTCTTTAGGACACTTTTCAGGTTTACTATATCCCATTCCTGTTTTTAAGATGTAATTGCTCATATGCACGGACCAATAAAGAGATAAATAATCAATATATGTCAGAGTGAGAGAACCCCTGCAACAATTTGACTCCATTATACTTCCATAATTACTTTCCCACCGCACTATCACTATAGAATTCTGATTTTCACTTATTCCCCCTTTTTCTGTATCTGTTGTCAATTAATCTAAGATTTTTGCACACCGCTTTTGCACACCCTCCTATTTAGTGGATTGAACCAGTATTCCTGGCCTTTCCACAGTATCTAATGGCCCACCACTTGGGTCATAGCAGGGTTTGTATACATTTTTCATAAAGGAACTAGCTACTGCAGTACATGTTAGAATATGAATAAGTACATACATCATGATTCCACAGGTCTGTGTCCTAACGTCCAATATGAAAATACCAAGAAAAACAAGCATGTATTGCTGTTCTTGTCTTTTCCTCAGCTCTAAATGGAAGTATATCAATTAGCAATTTTCTTCTAATCGAATGTATATAGTTCAAAATCTAAATGCTACCAGAAGTGAAATTATTGAAATGTCAATTATTTAAATATTCATGTCTGTAGTTCAAGTTTGGTCAGTCTTCATGAGCCAATATTTTTACGTTAGTCGACAACAGCTCTGTAAGGGCTGAGAAGTCAGAGACAGCTGTTCTATATAAAAGTTTCATGTGAGAAAAATATGTTTTGTTGAAAGCAAGTCATTCAGAATTGCAATACTTTTAAGAGATGTGCTCAATGTCTTTATCTCTCCATTTGTGTGCATATGCACTTCTCATTTCTGCTTCAGACAGGACCACTGCTTTGTCTCTCCACCTCACAGTATCACCATTGGTACTTCTACAACAATAGTATCTATCTGAAAAGAAGGTATTCATGCATCACCAGCACTACAATCATCGTCCTACATGCCGAGTACATTAGCAATGAATCACCCTTTGTGATGTCTATGTAATTATACCGTCTCTGGTAAAACACAGAAGAAAAATTGTTAAGAAATTTCAGTCCCAAAGCCAGTCTCAAAGTAAAAGCCACCACATATTGCTTTTACACTCATTTCCCAGAACGCAGAGAAAAACAACAATATTTTGGATTGTAGAGCCTTTCAAGTAGACCTGGGCTCCCATTCAATGAGAATTTTCAAGATTTCAAAAATTTTTCCCCACACCAAATCAAGATGAAAAGTCAGAATCGTGAAAATTTCTGTGAACCAAAAAAATCAGGAAAAAAATTCAGATCAGAACAACTGAAACATTTCATTTTCATAATCTTGAAATGTTTTGATTTGATTTAGATCTTTACATTTTACTATAAGGTAACAAATTTTTAAACAAAAAGTCATTTTGAACATAAAAATGGAACTTTCATTTCAAAAACATCAAAATGCGGTTTCAACATTTTTGAAATTTTCAAAAAAAAATCTGAAATGGAAAATTCATTGAAACCATCTCTTTCCTGCAAAGAGTTTAGGTTTTGACAATTTGGCATTTTCAGATGAAAAATGTTTAGCTGAAAAATTCCAGACCAGCTGCACTTTCAAGTAATCTTGTCTTTTTTTTTTTTTTTTAAAGAAAGGAAAGAGGGAAAACATCACCAGTCTCACTCTTCGCACTATTCTTTGCAGCCTTCAGGAAGCTGCTGTCAAAAAAAATTAAATCTCCCCTCACACCTACATATCCAATTTCTTTGAAAGGTATTTAATTGGAACAGTATCACCTATGAATTTAAGCCTATTACTCATTCTTAAAACATCATTTTTTCAGAAAGGCAGGAAGGTACCTTTAAAGTCTAGTTTTACTTGGAAATAGTGACTTTGTTAAAGTGGCATCACAAGGGTCCATGTTAGTTGAAGTTATTTTAAGGTCAAATTTATCCACATTTTTTATTTCTCTTTAAAAGCTATCAAACTGAGATATTACCCTCAAGTTAAACTCTTTCTTTTCTCATGGTCACCTGTAAGATTCTGCATGCCAAATTCTACCTTCACTTATACCTGTGCAACTGGTTACACCTGTGCAATTCCACTATGTTCACTGGCATTACACAGGTGTGAGTGAAGGGACAATTAGGACTGCAACTGAATATGTGTAATGTGACATTTTTGCTCCTAAACTTGCAAGCTGGCAGTTTCCTACCAGTATAAATCTAATCCAGCTCATAGCTGTTGTCACAAAAGCAATTCTCAAGAAGATTCAAGACACCAATTTCCAATCTATAAAGGCAAGAGGGACCTCAACATACTCCCAGTAGATACTTCAAAAGCTTAAGCAAAACATATCCACAACTAAAAATAAATGCCCAGCAACAGCAATCAATAATAACTTCAAGGAGAGAATAAAATAATTGCTGGACTGGGTAGATGATCAATTTATAGTGAAAGGAATTGTTCAATTCTCCTATCATCAATCCACCAGTCCTGGCCCAAATGGAAATTAAACAGTAAGGAAAAGAATACAGGGTCATCTTGCAGGACCCAGTAACAGAAAGCAGCATCCAACACAGCTACGATATCAGTTTTGTAATGCTTAGTAAAAATAGCAGAAACAATCCAGTCACAGCCATGAAAAGCTTCGAAGATGCTGTTTCTGACACTATCACGGGTATAGTTGGCTGTGCTCTCGAAGTGGAAGTTTCCTGTTGATTGTGAGACCCAAACAATAGCAGAACGAACTCATCTTGCTATACTGGTCTTGATGCTTTGAGGCTTTTCATGATCTCCATAAAAAATGAAAAGGCAATTCTATCTGCAGAAAGATTTTTGTTCTGTCCAGATAGTACTTTTTAGCCTTCTTAACATCCAGAAGGTGATGGTGAAGCTCCAAAGGGCAACATGGATAGTTGGAACATAAGCCTTTGTGAACCCAACATCCTTGGGAGTGGGGGAGGAATGGGACAACCACCACCCTGCAAGACCTTGACAAAAGCTTTTTTTAAAATAATATTTTAGGGTTAATGCTGAAGGGGGCACACCAGGCTGCAAGTGAAGAACAATTCAGCGGTAAATCTTAGTTTTAGAGTCTCATCCAGATTTCAGGATAAACTTCCCTGATCCCTTGAGTAGGCAAGAGTCCAGAAAGTTCAGCTTCTTGAGGTGGGATATTCTAATCTAAAGTGCTCAGTACTAGCCTAAAATTTGCATGGACTTCAATGAGAGCAGAGTTAAGCTAATACAGAGAGCTTTGGAAAATACCACCCTTCATCTCCAGGTTTAGAGACAAGCACCTCTGGATTGGGTGCAGGATTAAGCCCAAGTCAGGAGATCTCTGGTTGCTGGGCAGCTTTAAGAGATCTTGCCTCGACATATGAAAGCCAAGATCTTTGTGGCCCTGTTCAGGCCACTTTTCATGGCAACTCTGGCTAATGATGATGGATGGGATGAAGGCATAGAACTTTCCACTTGAAGGAAAAGGTGTCCATCTTCCAAGAAGACTTCTGTCAGTGCTGGGAGTAGACACAAGAACTTCATTGTTGTAGAAAAAGTTCCATCTCGGGGACCGCACAGGCCAGGGTGGGGTGGGGGGGGGTAGGGGGAGAAGAGGCGGTAAGGTGTGTAAAACATGTTGGTTTAACTTAATTACTATTCTTTGGCAGGGGCACTTACTGAGACATAACTGTCTGCTTCCTATGACGGCCTTTCAATACAAGACACAATCCTGATCACCTCTACACAAAGAGGAACTCCAAAGTGCCCCCACATTTGGCAACACTGCTTAGGGTCATTCTGTTGTCACAATTTGTAAGAATTTATAGATTCCAGGGAAAGAGTAAATTTCTTCAACAAAGACCAGATGAACCCAAATTCTAGTCAACTGATACTCCATTGATCATTTTCCTGGGAACACTTTGGCCAGCACATCAGGGAGCCTAGGTGGGCACACCAGCTTCTGAAGCTTGCTGCTTTGGAGATCCTGATATGTCAGTTCCAAGAGTGGGTTCCCTTGGAACAAGTTGTTTGGGGAAGTAAATCATTGAGGAACAAACTATTTCTGTTGAAATGGGAGACAACAGTAGAAATTATTTTCTTATTGGTCTCATAACAAGAGCATTGATTGATGGATCCTGTTGCCATCAGGCATGGGTGGAAGGAGAATTGAAGAGATGAAGGGAACAATTCCCAGGAGAGAAGAAGCCTGCTAATGAGCCTGAAGTAGAGAGTAAACATCCACAATGAAGCTGTATATGCAATGTACTGGGACTATGCTGATACACTCCATGTCTACACATGCTGGGAAGTTGACTCCAAGAAACTTTTATAAAGCTGCTACCATAACAGCAGCTGTGGGCTGTACCTCCCTGCAGTTGGTGGATTGGGTACAGTATGAGAACAATTCCACTGATGTCTGGGAAGAAACACAATTCCAGCTCACTATTGCATGCTGTGTGTTAGTTCCGCAGGGCAAATAAGAGTTAAAACAAACAAAAAATTATTCTTTTGACCAAAGTAAGCTGATCTTACTTTGAATACTCACATGGAGCACCTCAGCTGAGAACATACTGTTTTTAGATAGTCACCTTTCACAGCAGAATCATATTTTAAGGCACAAAACAAATCCTCTGCTTATTTTGCTGACTTCCATGCTCTTTTATTATCCTAAATAGAACACTTTAAAAAAAAAAGTTATGATTGAGTCATCAGCCCACTCTCTATGATCTCTCTTGGACAAAGTTTTCTTCCCCCTTTTGATGCCCTACACGACTTCATAAGTAATCCACAGCATCAACTTCAAACAATTATATTCTCCTGTTCATTTTCATACCAAATCTTTTGCTTTTTAAAAGAATTGTTATGAAAAACACAAAATCTTTAATTATAGCAATTACATTCATCACAACATTCTCAACTTCAGCAGTCCCTTCAATTCATGGACCAGTAAGAACAGATGTAGTATCTTAGTTCAGTATTTTCAACAATGATCTTTCGTTAACAAGGACAGTTCTAAAGGAGTGAAAGTGTTACAAAATTTTTGGTTTTAATTTTCTGCACTCACTTCATTAATCTAGGAGAGAGCTATAGGATGGAATAGGTCTATCATGAGATTGAGAGTTGCAGATAGTTTGCAATATTCTGCATTTATACAGCCCTATTCAACTGAAGATCTCAAAGTGCTTTATAAATATCAGACCTTACCATCAGTACAAGAAAGATATTAAGAGTGTAAGTACATCTCTGTGATGTAAAGATGAGAAAATGTTTGACAATATGAAAAGCTGTTTCACAACAGGTTATAATTTGGAAAGTGAGGTAAGTACAAATGAGTTAGTTTAATTGCAATTGTTTTGAGAAGCAGTTTTTGAAAATAGCATGGCTGGAATTTATTTATCCAACCACAGAAGTAATGCGCTTGTTATTTCAAACTATACTTATGACTGTAAGATATACAGCAAAACCTCAACCTCAATATTTAGTGAAAAATGGGTATGCAAGGTGCTCATGTTTCAAGAAAGTGAAATGTGAAAACTAACTTAAAACAAAACTTATGTTAATTCAGTACAGAAAAGGTATATGAACCCCAGCACACGGATTTAGTGAATACATGAGGTGCTGCTTATACGCCGAAAGACAGCACTGTGAATTGGTGGCTCTGGTTAATTGCCATGTGAAAGTATGTGTCTTCTAATTCAAGAGCAGCGTACCAGACCCTGGTATCTAAGGAAGGGATAACAGATGCTAGACTAACCATCTGGAATTTTGTTTTCTTTAGGAACTCATTTAGCTCCCTTTGATCTAAAATAGTCCCAAGATCCCCCTTTGCTTTTGGGATTAACAAGTATCTGAACGACATGGGAAACTTCCTGTATGTCCCCCATGAGGAGAAACTGGACTTCCTGAAGTAGCACGCTTTCATGAGAGTGGTCTCTGAAGAGGGATGGGGAAGGAGGGGGATTGAAATAAATTGAAGGGTGTATCACAGTTCCACCGTGCTTAGGACCCACTGATCTGTGGTGATTACCTTAGTATCATTGGAACTGGGGAGACTGGCTCTGAGTCTGGAGATGGGGGTACCAGTGAGATCATTGCTGACTTCCTTCTGGATGGAACCCTACAGAGAGGTGCAGCAACTGTAGCAGCCCGCAGTATTGAATGGCGGATTGGGGCTGAAGCTGGGACTGTAAGGATGTGCACTTCCAATCCTGGTACCAGGCAGGAGTTCTACACCATGGGGGAAGCCAGCACTAACAAGTTCAGTAACTCAAGCTGCCTCAGAAGCCTCGGGTGTAGATGGTACTGGAAGAGGCTCCTGACTGTGGTATCGAAAGGTGCGCCAACATTTCAGGGATTGGTCTCAGTGGACCCTTCTTGGGCTCGAGTCAGCAATCCTTGCTGGCTTACGGAGTGTGTCTGGTGGTGCCTCTTCTTTGTCACATCTCTGAATCCTTGCCTCCACTCGGTGCCTTCACTGTAGATTTTGAAGGGTTCGGTACTGAGTCTTTGGGAGACTTGCATTGTTTCTTCTTAGGTACTGGTGACAAGGATCTGTTCCGAGTGGGGAGGTTCCAATGGTGGGCGAAGCACAGACTCCATAAGCAGGTACTTGATTGTGGCAGCCCTGTCCTTTTTTGATCAGGGCTTGAACCCTCTACAAATGTGACGTTTGACACTCACATGGGCCTCTCCTACACATTTAAGGCAGCTGGTATGGGGGTTGCTCACTGGCATAGACTTTTATATGAGCAACAGGCCTTGGTGCCAGTAGAACAAGGCATTAGTCCAGTACCAAGCCTCGTACACAAATGGGAACTGGTGACCCAATTCTAGAAAAAAAGACTCTGAATTTACTCTTATATCTAACTATGTACAAACACACTATGCTAGACTAAAAACTAATAGTGCACATACTATATACGCTAAAAGGGGGAAGATTTGTAAATGCAAGCATCGAAGCGCCAATAATTGTCATTGGCAGTAGGAAGGAACTGAAGGGGTGTCGGGGAGCAATGTTGCCCTTTATACCTGCGTGCAGTGGCGCAAGGCACCAGAGGATGCTCACGCTACCCTGATGGATGACACTGAGGGAAAAATCTCTGACAAACGTGCCCATAGCATGCACACACTCACAGTGGAATGGATATGTGCAATCACTTGAAGAAGAAACATATTATTTAAATAATGCAATACAACTAAATGTTAGGTAAGAAATACCGCTGGAAATTTCAATGTTGTGGGTATCTCAGATTTTAGCATATAAAGTAAAATGGGATCTTCAGCATGGCAGTGTAAAAACATACCACTAGACAATACAAAAATGCTCTATATTTGTGTATAGATCACTTTCATGCTGCATAACTAGCAACAGTTGATTGGCAAAGTAACTGGCATCAGCTGTATTGATAGAAACGAAAGCAAAAACCATGTTTGTTTAGTTCTGGAGTAAGTTTTAAAAGGTACTGAAGTCATATACACCTTATATGGGCCAATCAATCTTTTTTTGATGTCCAACCTATAGCCTCTGGACTGTTCTGGATCACCCATGTCTGTTGCACGCAATCGGAGAATTTCATAAACCCGTCTTGTGTGTTGCTAATCAAAGAAAAAAAAGAAAAAAACAGTATGAATAATAATGTTATAATTTGCAATCTTATTGCTGAATGATTTAAGAAATGAAAAGATGTGCAAATGCTACATGTTCAATTATTTTGCTCAGGATGTTACATGTATCATGAGAGATTCAAAGGGCATTGACAGAGACTTGATTCTCCTCCTCCCATCACTTCCTTACTTCTATGGTACTTCGTAACTGACAAGTCTGGCAGCTCACTCAGTCTTCTACCAATGTTTCTTCTAAAATAATCCCCCTTGTGCAACCAATGCCTTTAATGCACCCCAGAATCCTTTGTACCAGCTGCAATGGTACTTCAGAAGCAGCAATGCTCAGTTGCAAAGGATTCTAGAGTCACAAAGGCATGAGCTGCACAGGAGTTTATCTAATTAATTGGCAGAAACCCTGCAGCCAGAGTTGAAAGACAGTTTGGGACTGGTCTGTTGGTGGGTAATTCATAATACTGTGGTTCCACTGCTAATTTGGAGCTGCTCCACCTGCTGCTTTCCTTAAAGCCACTTCCTCACAGTTCTGTATCTAAGCATGGAACAGCCGTTTTAAAATTAAACTATTTAGGAGATGGGGAGGGACGATCGGACAAAAACCCCAAACCAGTAAAGTGGGGCAAGTCAAAGTAGTGATGCAATTGTATTTAGCAAAATTCACAAATCTGGAAAAAAAAAAAAGATTCCTGTTGCCATTACACCATTCCATTTCTGTTGCATCTATTCTATAGCTTTTGGGAACATTGTTCTAGAGGAAAATGTTTCCGTCAGCCTCTAGAAATAATGGGCAATGAAACATTATTTAGAGGAATACAGCAAATTTCTGGTTATGTTAACGGGTTTTATTAACTCAATTTATTAACTTAAGAAATGAGTTAAGAAATTTCTTTACTCAAAATGAATAGTTTAACAAAATTGCCTACTACCTCTGAAAGCCTCCAAATCTACAACAAAATATATGAAATCAAGTCACATATTTTCAGCATTTAAAAAGAATTTATTCTGCCTTTATTGTATGTTCTTTAAATAGAGATGGAGCCTTTGATACACTTATTATTTCTACATGTTTATCTAAGTTTTCATTTAAATATTAAATATTTATCCATTCAAATGTAATGTTCCATAGACATACAAGAGGTCTGCACTCGGCTCTCCCCTTACACCACTATGTAGTTTTCATATGTAAAATATGGGTACACTTTTCTTTTTTATTTAGGTCTCAGTATTTTCAAAGACTTCATAAAAATCAGAAGTTCAAATAAATCAGAGTATCCAGAACAAGTTAAGGGAAGAAGCAGAGCTCCTAAGCAACTCCACAGCTCCGCTCCTGCAGTTTAAACACTCCGTAAGGAGCTTACCTTCAGTTTTCAGTTCTGTAGCAGCTTAGAATCTGCCTTTTAGCAGTTTTCCCCTACATTTTCGTATTCTATTATATATCCAATTAAAACATATTTTATCTGTATAAACACACTGTTCCTCCTAGTCAAGTCTTATGCCAAAATACTAATGGTACCATATCAAAGCATTCTAGGAAAGAAAAGTATTTTTCTAAAACCATAGTAAGCTAGGAAATGTTTCATTTCCAAATGCACTCCAGAAATATGCTGCATGTAGACCAGGAGGTGTGTGTTAGAAACTTGAAGAGCAGAGCACCGGTATTTGTGAAAACTTTTGAATACTAAGCACTAGATTTGATTAGATTAGGCCTGAGTATACCTGTACAAATTTTAAAATACCTTATTTATTTTCAGTTTCTGTTGAGCCTCTGTCACCATTTCTTGATTGAATCCTTGCATTAACTTCTCTGAGGAAAAGCAAGGCAGATCTTGGCAGAGCTTCACAAGTACAAAGTCTCTGAGTTTCACATAGTTTTCAGATGGATCTTCAGCTGGAAAGAATATAGAACTATACAGTAACTATGAACTTTCTGTAATCTGTTCTTTCTTCAAGCATCTAATTATCTGATACTTTGGGAAACTTATTAAAAGTAAGGACAGACAACATCCTTAAAACACAGAAACAAAAGTATACATAACCGTACTTCATTATTCACCCATATTTTGGGTACTGCCATAACATAAACAAACCTAAATAAGACAAGTTTAAAAAAGATCACAGTGGGCCACAAATTCTTAAAATGTATCTAAAAGACCTAACACACAATGTCCTTACACATTCAGCTACTGTCCAACATAAATTCTCAGTTTCTTTTTTGTTGGTTAAGACTAATTTTATATCTAACTCTCCTTCTATCCCACAGAACCTATATTGTATGAGTTCAGTGGGTGATTTTTCTTATAAAATCTGTTGTAATATGTAAGGCACTAAAAGGTGGGTTGGACCAAATATTAACCTCTGTTCTTCCTTGCTTTAAACTCAGTGGCTTCTGCCTTCCAATGCCTGGAGTATGCCCATTTTTTGTGATTTAAAGGTGGTTCTTATAGTACAAATCATAAGAATTGGATAACACTGAGTGAAAATAACCTCCAAAATATATCAATTATAAAATGTCAGCTATAGAAAAATAATAAAAGCTGCACGGAGATGAGAACCGTGAAATGGCCAAGACACCCAACAGCCGGTGTAAGGAACGCAGTGTCTGCAGAGACACCGTCGCCCTAACCGCTCGTGGAGCTGGAGTTACGATGTTGGTGTAGTAGAGCACTTACATCGGCAGGACAGAGCTGTAGTGTGTACACTGACATGATTAGGTTGACGTATGATGCCTTATGTTGACATAACTGTGTAGTTTAGACCAGGCCTCAAGTTGTCAAAAAAAAAAAAAAAATTAAAAAGCTCTCTCAACTTTTTAGATATTTATTAATCTACCTAACAACAACAAATATAATCATAACAGCATTGGGTTTGTTTTTATTATACCTCAGGATATGACAGGGTATTCAGGCAACTATCGTGGTATAGACAGGAACACACCTACTCCATTTCAATGAAGGATAGCAAACGGAAAAAACTCCTGTGAGATTCGAATTTAAAAATGACTCACTATTAGTGATATTTTATTTGGAATCTGATAGTCTATCATCACACATGCTTCTCTGTAAGCAAAAGGAGTTAACTCTATTCAAATCACAGCTCTGGAGAGCTACTAGGAGTGGGAAGGAAACTTAAAAAAGACATGTATCAGCTACAATGCAAACCAGCATGGAGTCATTTGTGCAGACTTATTTCCACCTATGAACTACTCAGCAGGAAACGTTTACAAAACCATTGCAAGCAGCTTTTACTCCCTTACTAAACCTTCATAGACAGATCTCTGACAAAAAGTTTATCTGAAAGAAACACTGGGCTCCCCAGAGCCTGGGAGCTGCTTTTGATCTCTAACCTGTGGAATTCAGTGCTACAGGCAGCCAGATTCACATAATACTTGGATTTTTAAAAGGGTTGGTAAATGTCTGACATTAACACTTGTGATTTAAGGATAATCAGGTGTCATGCTTCAGGGCATAAACTGACCACATAAACAAGGTTAAGACAGAATTTTTCCATCACACATACAGTACTGCACAATTGGCTAGTTATTTTCTTGGCGCAGGAGAGGAGAAGGCTTCTGATCATTACCAGGGAAAGTATATCAACTTGGTGGACTAATGGTCTACACTTGTATGGTGAGCCTTTTGAGCCTATCTTGAAAGGAAGGCACGAGGATATGCACCAGAATTAATTTTGATGAAAAGGAAAAACTGGGGACTGATTTCTGAAAGGACAGTAAAGGTGAAACTGGTGAATTAGAGCAAGACAAAAAGAGGTGGGCAATTCCTCTGTAATGAGCACTGTTGAAGTACATTTAACTGACATGAACTTAGAATCAGGCTTCTGTGACTCAAACTAAATGTAGGAATGGACTATTCACAAAAAATGCCAAACCCAAGTAAAATATATATGTGCAAACTGAAGACAAGTTAACTGCTTTCAACTCACTCCAACCAAGCAACAATTTTATAAATCCACATTATCTTGTACTTCTCACTGAGTTTGATGCCCCTTCCTTACCCACCTTGTAACTTTAGATGACATCTAATTTTCATAATTTCCTACCCATCTTACGCCTATCCAGCCCAACTTTTCCCCAGCAGTGGCAATGAGAAATGAATGAAAAGATGATTTTCTCTCCATATACCCTTTAAACTCCGTGTAGAAAACACCATGGTTCCTAGCTGATTATTCCACAGGCCAATTTAAACTCTTTTTTGGAACAGTTTTACTGGGTCAGAACATATACCACATTGTGCACTGAGGGACAGACTGGTCACCTGCCTTTTACATCCTGGTTCCATCTCTTGTTTAACACTATGCTAAACACTTTTTGTCAAATGTTTCATTTGCTTTGCCATAATCAGATTTACTGGATCATATGAAAGGTGTTGTTGTATAACTAGAAACCACAGCATTTTACATTAACAGGAAATTAGATATACATTTTATAATGTAAAATATTCCACTTCATTTCACATAACAGTAAAAAAAAAAAAAAAAAAAGTGTTTGTGATGCTTCAGTGAGGTTTCTGTAACTTGTATTGAAGTTCAGAGACCAGATATCCTGTATGTATTAGTTGATAATCCTACAGCACTGTGTAGAAGAAATCAAACATGTCTTATTGTACTTAATGTTTCTCTTTGAATAATTTTTTTAAAATATCACAATTGGATGTTATTTGTACATAGGTAGCACCTAGGGTGGAGTGTTATTCTACTTGACATTGTTCTCACAGTTGTTTATCATACTGTGGACTAATATGTGGGCTCCAGATACAATATCTCTCCTGTGGTTTCAGATGCCAATTCCTTTCCCTGTTATAAGCAGCACATACCTCTTCTTTTTATATTCTTTTTCTTTCTTCTCCACCCTACAATCCCATTAATATTTTTCAGGTATTCATGCAAGGTCAACTTCATGCAGATCTTCAGTCAGTCTACTACCCATGCTCCTGGGACACCAGACTGCTGTATATGTTTCCAGTAGTTGAAAGACTCTGGCCTTCACATTAACATGAATATTTTACCATCAGTATATTTTCTGATTTGCTGTTTTGTTTAAAAGGAGCAAGCTCATCAAGGAGTTTGAGAAAGCTCAATCTCTCGGCAAACTCAGCTGTGTACCTCACAATAAAATAGCTAATTAACTGGTAATCCTTTCATGCCAGGGATTTGATTTTCCTGGTGTGCTGTTCTCTGTAAGTACAGGATTTAAAGAGCTGCATTATATGCAGTTCTTCTGTAAAACAGGGTAATATTAACCCTGAAGTAAACTGAAGCTAAATCTTCAAAAGACCATTTAATTCTGACAGATGAATACAAAAGTTAGGCTGCAGGCTAACAGGCAGCAAATGCTCCAAGATTTGTCTAATTGAATTCACATATCTAATAAAATGACCATTCACATACCTGTTATATCAAGCACCGTTGGAGAAGACATATAGTATCTATGAACAGTTTCAAAAAGCTGAGCACCATGGCCTTCTCCTTGGAATGGTGGCAATATCAGCATCTGGCTGCAGACAGAAAGGATTTTTTTTTTTTTTAAATTAAAAAGGGACTCAACAAGGAAACAACACAACTTAAACATTTAAATATGTTGTGTTATGATCAACATTTTATTTAAGGATTAAAGCTAATTCATGGCAATTTGAGGGCTAAAACATGCAACAATTTTTTTAAAAATTGCTAAAATATTGAAAACTGGGTTGAGATTCCACCCTGCTACAGAGGGCAACAATGAAACAAATCAGTGCAAAGCCAGCTAATAATGGGGACTTTTTTTTTTTTAAACAAATCAACACCATTATAAACAAGTATTGGGAACTTCAGCAGTTCCCTCTTCTGAAATAAAAGGGAAGGCACGTGTTATGCTGCCAATTACCTTACACGTGGCCGGGTTTTGTCTGGGTACACATAGTAATTATAGACTGTCATGTAGCCTACGGTCGCAAAGAGCGTAGCTCCATCCTTATTATACTTCTCAAATCTGCAGATAAAACAGAAAGCCAAGCAGGTCAATTACAGTCGCGCTCCCATGCAGTGTCCATTTTCTTTTCCATTCTCCAACTGAATTTTCAGTGTCAGCAAGCTACTCTGTGAGGGCCCAATGGGTACACCTGCTATGTTCTGAATGTACAATTCACTTAATTGGTGTGCAGCAACTTGGATAAATCAGGCCTCTTTACAGCAGTTTAGTGCACTTGCCTATTATAAAGATGAATAGGTGGCAAGTAAAAGAAAACACAGGCAAAGCTCATTTTACTGTTTAAGCCTACATTCAGGGTTCTAACTGACAACAGCATTTAATTCAGCTCTATTCTCAAGGTCTCCTAAAGCATAATGGAGAAAAACTCAAGCCTGATAAACAATGATTTTTCTTTCCTGGGAAAAATATCATTATACTGTCCCAATAATTGGCCAGCCACAATTAAAATGCAGGCTTTGTGGAGGTAATAAGTTCCACTGTTGCTTTAGAACTGTACTTACACTAGAAAGTAGTTCCATCTTTCATCATCCACGTCAATAAAGCTAGCAGTTTCAATAAACCACATCAAGAAGGTCTGAAGCCTTTCATGATATTCTCGAAAGCCTGGACATGTCATGTCAGCCTAGGGAAAAAGCCAGGAGAAGTCAGGTGAAACTCATCACCAAGGTCAAAGAGAAAGCCTGCAGAATACAATTAAATACTCCTGTGGGAAAATATTTATAAGCAGAATACTCTGGTTCAACTAGACACATACTGAAAAAAGATTTGGTAAAATAATGATGTTTATACGCTGCAGTTATAACAGATTACTAAAAATACATCACTACAAAAGCAAGCTATATCTGTCCTAAAGGATCTATTAGACTTTTTCATACCTGATATATCTGATACGTTATGTCTTCTCCTGCCTCCTCATTATGAACTGAATATGTGTGTAGTAACGTTCCAAAGGGCTTAAAATTAACCTCCTTTTCCAGCAAGGACACAAAGTCATCTGTGCTTGTGCAAAACCCAGGAGGGATGATTTTTCTAATTTTGCTTTCTACATCATCTGCCTACAGAATAAAAGAGTGAGAAAGAGAGACAAAAAAATCAAAAGCTAGCATTCCACACACAATATTATGAAAGCATAGTTCTACTGGGAAAAACAAATTATTGTAAAAAGTACCCAGATACCAAAAAAAAAAGTCACTAAGGCCTGTCTAATTTCAGGAGGAGTGCTCAGTACCAGGGTGAAGGAAGGCAATGCCTTTCATTGCTTAACAATAACCCTTCTGGTTGAAGAAGCAGCAGCATTAAAGGGCTCCAAAGGAAATTTGGTCCAGTCACTGTTTCATGGTAGCTATACTGTATGCCCAAAGGGTAATGATGTGAAACGGGGAAAGACTGGAAGTGTTGGGGGGATAGTCCTCAAAGCTGTCAACTAGTAAGGGTTTTTTTTGATAGGCCAATTTTGAACATTTACTCCGTTAAGAGAGAAGATACTGTGTTGATAAACACCAATGAAGATGATGGGATAAAAGGGAGGCTGTGAACTCAGAGACGCATAGGAATTCCTGCTTTCCCATTTGCCAGCGTGTGATGGATGTGGTGCAATTACTCTTCAAAGTAAGATGCTGGCTCCACTTACTGTTCCTTAAGACTCTCTTCAGCTGGCAAATCTTTGAAACTGCACTGATTGTGGTGTGCTCTTCCATGATACTGCTTTTTCCAAGCCAAGCAATGGCAGCTAGCAAAAGGCATAGGGGAGGTAACTGAGAAAATGGCAGTCCTAGTAAGAGAGAGTGGCAGCTAGCGCTCTTGTTCTCTCTTACACACACACACTTGAAATGCATGCCTAAAGGACCAACCACAATAAACATTACAAATGCAAAGAAGGAGAGCCTACCTCCTAACCAAAATATTCTTTGAAAATTGAATTTGAGACAAAATGATATTACACAGAAATGTAACAGGACAATTTTCAACAACTTGGATTTGTAACCTCAAAATGGGGGAAGGGAAGAGACATGAGTCTTCAGAGCAAATTTTAATTCAGAGATTAAAATTACCTTTGTCAAATGACCACAGTGAATGTTAGAGGCTATCAGCTGAGCAGACTTCATAATCCTTTTCAAACTCCCAAAGACCACTTGATTGAATACATTTACTACTTCTCTTTAACCATGAATATTTGATGAAGTTTCACAATAACGTATTACTGCTTCTCACCAGGCAATAAAACTTAATGAATTGGTCTCAACTTAACAAAAACCTAACCCCTCAATACAACCCCTAAAAGCCTGACATTACATTCAACAAAATGAGCTTACATTCTATTCAACCTTTCCTCTGAACAATGAGCCCAGGTTTTTACTTAATGGAGTTTGCCATGAGTTCAGCTGTAATGTTTGTATTGTATCTATTTCCACAAGGACTGACACAAGAACACTGTGTTAACTTACTAAGCAGCTCTTTCACACCGTTTACATGCATGATGGGTATTAGTTCTAAACCAAGACCCTTGCTACTTAGCATTCAAAACAGGGAAATTAAGATGCTTAGGACAAAATACACTACAAAAGGCTAATACAACATGCTACTAATTCCTGTCCTTTCAACCACAGTCCCCTAAGTAGAAGTAATGCACCTGCAAATGAATAGCACTTTATCATCATTCAGTTAGATTTTTAGGACAGAAAACCATGGATGGAGTTCAGCACAAACAAGTTTTATTCTCAATGGTTTGGTACTACCAACATTTATATTTAAACTTGCTTTATATCTATAAAAAGAGCTATTAACTGGTTAAGATATAGCTCTACAATACTTTGTCTAAGAGCCTATTTTAAATCCATACATCAGTCTTTGCATCCATTTCATTCTCAGGACAAAGAAGGTGCATTTACTAGAACCTTTTCTGTTCTCTCTAAAGCAGTATTTGATAAATATTTTTTTCCCTGGAACCATTAATTCAACTGAATAATGGATCAGGCAAAACAAAAATTATGCATTTTTTAAAGATCAACGCAATGTAGTTACTAACGAAAGAACAATACAACAGAGTGAATGTGTGTATTAACATTAACGTTATTTTTCACAACCTATTTATCTAGCCATAAAATGGTAGTCATGCCTTGTGAACTATTATATGTATTAAAGTACTTATGCTTGCACAAACTGACAAAATTGAAGAAAACGGCAAATCAACATTTACCATAAAATTTATTTTGTATTTCTGGAAAAATACCACAAAATAGAAACGCAATCATCCATTCAGTGAACGCTTACAGTAACTCCTCACAGTATACATACAGAAAATCTAGAAATAGGAGAAATTATGTTCAGTATGATCCATTAGTTATTTGTTAATTCATTGTGCTTAAACATGTACATTTGAGAGTGTGAATTCCCTCCAGTGTACTGCACAGAACAGCAGCAGCAAACTTTCTCATGTGGCTAGGCTAGTGGTGGTGGTGAGGACATTGCAACTCTTTCCCATACTGAAATTAAGAAGATACACCAAGCTGTTTGAATATGATCAACACTTCCTATGGGAGCCCTCATTAGCTACTGCCATAGTGGGGAAAAAGCTACAGAAAAATCTAAAGCAACCTCTGCATAACAAAAGATTTACAGTCATGGCTATAAAAGCTTTATTTTGTTTGCAGAAGACAGAATTGGTAATTCTTTATAAAAAGTTGTATTCCTCACACTGCTTAGGAGTTTGCGAGGTTACCTCTTACAAGGAAAAACCCAGAATCCTCAATTTGGGGAGGTGGTAGATGTATAAAGTCCTGATTTTCAACTACTTTGTTTTACTATATTTGAATATGAACTGCCTGAAAGCACAGGTATAATCACATCTGGGATTTTGGTTCTAGAACATGGCTAGTACCACATGGCTACTAGCAAATGGCTAGTAATTTAAATCTGCACATATATTTTACTAATTTTTGTATTCATTTATGGCAGCACCCATATTCAAGAACTTAAATAATCATTTCCCCCTTGTCATGGACTGCCCTTTGCTTCCTTAATTTCAGGGTAGGAGTCAGCTCCCTGAAATCCTTCCATTTGAGACTATCCCACCAGACTTTTAACTCCTATAAATGTGTGCAACCACCAAAATGTGTTATGTTAAAAAAAAAACAAAACCAAAACACACCTTTGAAAAATATCCAGAAAAACTGAAAAAATCCCAGAATTTTCTGTAAATTTTAGTTTTCCTCCTGCCCTTACTCATGACTAAGCTTTTAGCATGCATTCTTCTTGAAGACCAAGAACATTACGTGGAAGGGAAATAAGGATCAAATCCTTTTAATAAAGAATAATAAGGGAGTTACTGCAATTCCCACAAGAAATATTTTCCTATTAAAATTGAAAGAGGGCCATCGTGTGGGCTTCCACACTGGCACTCAGGAGACCTGGATCCAATTCCCCATCCAATATATATTATTCTTTGGGATAGGAGAGATTATGGCTGTCTAGTCTAGTGAACTGAAACTTTGTCAGTTAATCCAATGGTGCAGCATGTATATACTGGCTATGCCATCCTGCTTCATATTCACATGTCACCTATATGATGCAGTTGCACAGCATTTTGGGTATTAATCCCATGGTTCCTGGCATAGCTCCCTACTACAGTTGTTTCATTGAGATTTTAAAAGGTGTTTGGTGAGCTCAGAAGAATTATGGGAGAGAATAAATTCTCAGGCTCTGAACACTCAATTATCAGTCCCTGTTCGAGACTGAAGACATCTGCCAGAACTTCTGGAAAAGCAACTGCAAGGTGGTAGAGTGGGGGCTTCATCTCTGTGCAGGAAGCAAGGTTTACAGTTGATGGATTTTTTGCTTTAATTCCTCTTCCCCTGCAGAGACATTGTCTCTGTGCTGGTTTCAGAGTAACAGCCGTGTTAGTCTGTATTCGCAAAGAGAAAAGGAGTACTTGTGGCACCTTAGAGACTAACAAATTTATCTGAGCATAAGCCTTCGTGAGCTACATCTCACTTTGGAATGCGTCCGATGAAGTGAGCTGTAGCTCACGAAAGCTTATGCCCAAATAAATTTGTTAGTCTCTAAGGTGCCACAAGTACTCCTTTTCTTTTTGTCTCTGTACCATGCTTAATAAGGATTACTGTGTGAAGTGATGCTTTTATTTTTGGATCATGACTACAGGCAGCTGGGACAGAGCTGTTCTCAGCACCTAGTATGAACAGCTACGGCTGCCTAACTTCAGAAGGGGGAGACTTCTGTACCTCTGTGGTAAGTTAGTACCAACACTGCAGCACCAGGGCAAGAACAGAAAAGAGTGACTAGCTACTCTTGACAGTTATGGTTAAATTTTGTTAAGTTATGGTTACCAAGTCCACATTACACCTACTGCTACACTTAACAACAGAGATATGAATAATTAGAGAACTCTAGAACTATTCCAGAACACGTGATGGAACTCAAGTGCCCGTTCTTAGTCAGTCCAGGAGCACATCAGCCTTAGTGACAGTGAAAGTGATCAACATAGCAGTTACAAACAAGGACCAAGCAAAGTGCATGATGTGACTCTTCAACAGGGATTATTCCCAAATATTTATCTTAATTTATCTGTCCCCAGAGATTTTGAATGACCACATACGTCAATTTTAATCAGCTATTGCAAAAATGATTACCCGATGAATCAGTATCTCTCTGGGTTTGTTTAAACAAATTCTGCAAATGCATGATAATGGTGGACTCTGCCTTTGACAGATCTCCATCTTTATATCATTCTCCCAATCTCAATGACAGTTCAGCCAACTAATATAGTAATTATAAAAATCTGCCTGCTACATCTTGTATAACAGACAAAATCAAGCGTAAGGTATTCAATAAACAAGAGTGAGACAATGAAATAACCTATGCACAGCCACACAGAAAAGCTGTTGAACCTGGTGCTGTTACCTACATAGGCATCACCTGCAGTCTGTATGCTGCCACATAAGAAATGCCATGTGCACTTAATTTCAAATTGATGATGGGGAACTGGGAATGGACTAGTGAACTAAACCCTACTTTTATTAGGAGATATGCCAAATTGATGTTGGATTTCTCCTTGTGTATTAAAACTTTACCTTAATTAGTAACCTTATTCTCTTATTTTCTGTGGTGGAGGTGATTTATGGAGAAGTGCTTAGTTGTATTGACGGGTAGTTGCTAATATGAAGTTCCTTTATGTGGCTTGCATGCCACTATTAAGTAGCTTCTTATAAACAGGATTATACTTTTGTTTAGATACATAAAATGTAGCTCCTGCTTTAGAAATTATTTGTATTAGTTTTGATGAGGGAGTATATGAAGAAGCGATCTGAGGTATGTAATTAAATAACATGCCAGATGTTAAGTTACACACACTTTTCATACAATTTCTTTATTAAAAGCAAAAGAGAGGTCACAGGCCAGTTGCACTGGCACAACAAGGTAACATTTACAGTACAAAGAGCAAAAGTTGTCTAAGAGGCTACAATGCCTCATTTAGATTCCATGTAAAAGAGTGCAATATCTAGGGAATGGCAGTGAGCAAGCGGTAGAGCAGAAGGAAGTCCAATAGGTAATACTGTTCCGATTTAAACTGTGGAATGGGGGGAGAAAGAGAAGAGAAATAGTGTTTTTTTCTAATCTCTCTTTGAAAAACAAGCTAAATTCTGCCCACTTGTAATGCCAAAATGAAGTACTACTCTCAGAAGAGTATGTAGATGTTCAAAATATATCACGTGCTCCATTGGGCTCCTCAGGCTTGGCTCTCTCTCAATGGGATTTAGATACACTTATGGGCAGTGCAGATTAGGCATATGCCTATGCCTTAGGTCCTAGCTTTTAAAGTCAGGTGATGTCAGAATCTCATCTTTAAAAAAAAAAAAAAATTAGGTTTCTTGCCCTGATGGTTTTTTCCCCTCAAGATCTTTTTCACATGATCCAAGAAACTATGGCAGAAATGTCTGCTCAGATTTGCGGACAGCCTCCTTCAGAGGAAAGGGCAGCAACCCCTGTCACCAGAAAAGCAGCAGCATGGCTCCCTTTCCACAATCAAAGCAGATCATGGCCCTCTGGATGCCTTACTGGGCTCTGAAGGATTGACTCCCCCTGAGTAAGGTTTGTCTCACATTTTTGGCTAAATGGATCAGTTTGAGGCGAGAAGTTGTGGTCTCCTCCAAAGCATCATCTATTCATAGCACCAAAGTTAGCCATCACTCTCAGTAGACTGCACAGACCTTAATACAATCAGCCTTCTTTCTTATGTGCTTTGATCAACACTAAAATAGTTAACATAAAAAAAAAATCTGTTGTTGGGCATCTGAATAATACCCCTTTGAGTTGATAACTCGTGTTTCAGTTTCTCTGCAAACATCACCATATTGTTTACTCCTCTGTTTATGTATTTGAAATTTCTCTCCACAACCATAAAGGGTAGAGGTGCTTTTTTTTTTTTTTAAATAAACGAAAGATGAGATTCTGGAGAACAAGATGACAGCCTCAGACAAAAAGTGCCTGATCATCAATTTAGCTCAATCTGGTCCAATTCAAGCCCTGACACTTCTCTCTCAAAAGTGACCTTATTTGTTTGTCCTTAAACCTATATATGCAATCTGAGCATGCTGAGGAATAGGTTTTCCTTGCTCTTCCTTTTCCTGGACCTGTGATCTGGGAGCCTTTCCTCTGGTAAGGATTCAGTCTATTTGCCTGGCACCTACTCTGGGATGTCCATACTATCGAAGCAGTCACTGAAGTGAAAAAACAAGAAATGAAAGATAAGGGACAGATTTGCTAATGCTATGTTAACACACCATGGAATAAAATAAAAGTAACAATTAGAGTTCATTTTGAATTCCAGTGCTTTCTTGCAAGCCATTTCATCCTTGGACCAGATATGATAAAGACTTATTAAAACTAACATAACCCTTTTAAGAATAAAGGTGATTAGCTATGGTCAACGAGTGCAATAATAATGAGAATGAGAGGTGCTCATAACAGTTTATTACTTAGTGCAGACAATATAGGACCTTCAAATATCTAAGGAGTGTCCTCCATCCAGGGAAAGACTGATATGCTTGCAGTGTGTTGTTTACATGGAAAACAGAGGACCAGCTTCAGGAAGGAAAAAGTTGTGTGTGCTTCTGTGGGGATGGAGGAAGATATGCGTTGTCCCAAAATCCGACTGTAAGGCAAGAGGCCTTGTTTTGAGAGTTTTCCCCCCAGATACAAATCGCAAGGATGGAGGAAAATAGAGGGGTAAGATTAACTTACATCTCTTCTTGATTTAGAGAAATGTATAAAACAACAGGGAATAGGCAATATTTTATCTAGTCCCATGGCCTGTGTCACTGGTGCATCATGTGGGCTCAGTCAGCTGCTCTGCATGCTGAGTAAGACTGCCCTGGCCAGCAACAGCAGCCAATGCAGTCAAAAGGGAAGGAGGTATGCAAGGGGGAGAAACATCACAGGAAGTAATGAGGAAACCAAATCAGCTGGACTACAAGGGACTTGGCAGCTAAGTGGAGAGGTATATGGGAGAAACACTACTAGGGGAACCAGGAGATGTTTGCCACATCTGTCCTCAGGTGACACTATAAAAAAAACCAACAAAAAGACCACCAACAAAAAACCTTTTGCAAACTTATAACAACGTTCATAAAAACCTAGGAAAAAACCATAAAACCTGCAGAACCAGTAAATTTTACAATTAAAGAAATTACATATCTGCTACAGAGGATACCAAGTCTCCAGAGTCCTTTATTTTCTAACTACCTCAACCATAGTCTCCAGATCCTGGGATCCCAGTGTATCTAGCATTTCCTGGTCTGTCACCACTTCTCACTTGTCTACCTAGTTCACAGAGCGGGCGTTTTCTTTCACATCCTCCTTGTCCTTCACCAACTCACTGTATGGTGCCAGAGTGATATCCAGAAGTCCACTGGGCTTGGTAGAGTCCTGAGAATTTGGCCCAGTTTGTCATTAAAAAGGTAATATTTCCTCTGAGTCAGACAGACTTCTTATTCTGGACCTGGAGATCTTCCTGAAGCACTGCTTGCTGCTCCAAGTGATGTATGTCCCCAGTCAGCTGTTTGGACACCTAGTCATACACTGAAGTACTGTGTATAGTAAAGCACAACTGGCACTAGGTCTCCCCCTCTCTGAATCGTGATAGTGCTTGGAGGTCCCAGCCCCATTGTGCCGGACAGTATACAAAAAAATCAAGAAGATGGTCACTGCTCCGAACATTTTATAATTTAAGTAGATGGCTGCCTGCACATCTGTTTCAGCCCAGCTGGCACCATGCTCATAGGAAGGCCTCCTCTAAGGCAAATATAAATAATTAAGTTTGTGTCTGAAAGCAGCACACAAATGAGCTCAATTGTGTGCACAGTACTATTTGTACAGGTAAATGTCTTCCAGTCAATTTGATCCAGGTACAGTAGAATGCAGGAAGTAGATCTAAACAGTGACTGGTATGATGGCAAAAGGAGGAATATTTTTTCTACTAGGGCTATAATGTACATGTGGTATGTTGCAGTCATGCAAAGGTAAGAACAAGCTATCTGCCGCATCTCTCTCATGCGGACAAGGTGCATGAGTATTTCACAGTAGGAAAGGGTGTGCTTTCATAGTGGATAACGACACCTCTAGCTGATTAAAGATTGTTCCTTCAGGCTCTGAATGAGTCCTGATCAGTCTTCCTCTGCCAGAAAGATGGTAGATATCACCATGGGGATTTGAGAGAAAGTTGAGAGCTTTGAATGAGCAAAAAAGTTGGAGGATCGCAGGGACTACAAAGGTGAACAAGGACTCTCCCATCATGAATAGAGAGGGAAGGAAGCCGTGTTGGTGGTGGTATATGAATCAGGATGCTCATGGAAGTTTGCTATGGTGTTCTACACCTCGCTCTCCATTTTACCACAGCTCTGAAATTACATTGTTGAGAAGGGCTGAACCCATTCAACTGTGTCATCTAGATAATCCTGATTTTGGAGACTGCCATTTCTCATCTCTTTTCAGCTCTAGAAAACTAACAAGATTACAAAGCATGACCTTTAGGTGTCTTGATCTGTTGCCTTAGTCTTGATACCATTTTAATCATAGGGTAAATGATTGAATATGACTTCATGCAACTTTAGAGAAGAAATGGCAAATCCCCCACCAAAAAAATTAATCCAATTTTTCTCTTTAGAAAAATTAAATGTGTCTTTTCTTGAACATATTTAAATTTTCTCCACTTTTGAAATGGGGAACTTTAAACTCAGTTTGAAATCATAGAAAGGAAGGCTGCTTACTGGTAAAAATATTTCTAAATGGTAAACCTTGTTTTCAGGCTCAGTACAATGAGAAGTCAATACAAATGCATAGCTATTTTTCACTCTATGCAGTGTTATAAAGATTCAGCAATAACCAAATCAATAGCACTTTTGCAAAGAAATCAATACAAACTTTTTCTTCCTTGTAACCAAGTAATAACCAAACAATGGTGAATTTTCTTAATCCATCAGGAACCACCAGCAAGATCTTAGTCTTTTTCTAAACAACTAGGTAGACTCTTATTCAAATATTTAATATCTAGTTGTATAAACATGACTAAAAACTTCATTATTAATATTCTATGTCTATGGTATACTTTAGCCTACTGAAGGGAAAAGCAGGACTATCAAAAGTTGACTGTTCAGCTTCAGTTTTCATATCTGAATAATTCAGCTAAAAGGCTTTATAAATGGATTCAAAAACTGAGGTTAGCTCACAAAAAGAAGTCAACCTGATAATGAATGATATGAGGGGTGGAAAAATTAGTCTACTAAATTTTTAAAAGGATATAAACGGAAGGGAAAGATACCTTCCTATAAAAATGTTTCGTAAGCACAGGAAGTGTGTGTAGTAAAATATAAATACTGACAATATCCCTTTAAAATGAGATCAGAGAGTAACCGATACATAACTGGGATGGGAAACTAGGATAGCTCTATTTCTAAAACAAAATTCTGTATCGGTTGCTTTCTGCACCTCCCATTTAAAAAGATATTCTTAAATATTCCTATTTTACCATACACATTTTATTTACAAGAACCTCTTTACGGTCTAATGGGATTATTTTAAATCTGGAAAACTCAACACCACCTATCTTCTAATTAACATGAAATTTCAGCCTTACTTTATTTTTGAACACTAGGCTTGATGTCAGCTCATCTCTGGAAACAGCTTGCATTAATTTGACTACTGTAGTCAGAGGATGCACAAGGGCACACCACACAGGTGGGTTCAATGCTTTTTCTTCTTTTTTTAAATTAGCTACAGTATGAAGAGAATATATTTTTAAAAACTGATAGTTTAACTATGAAGTAGATAAGTGTGGGGCCTAAACCTCTTGATTATGGCCCTTTTAAGAATTTTGAATATTCTACAAAGATTTGAACATGTAAGTTTGACTCTGACTTTACCTCCACACAGTCAAAGTTTTCATTAACTTTAGATGTATACTGGATGCGGAAAAGTGTTGACAGGTTACCAGCATTGTAGTACAAAAGGATCTTCAGACCCTTGTAACCGAAGGCAACTTCACTGGGGGAGGAAAAAAAAATAAAGCAATCAGGAACCCTAGACTCTACTAAACAATCATCACAGTAAACTGTAATCTGTATAAAGCTTTGAAATTCATGTCTACTTTCCAAGTTAAGTGTACAAACCTGCTCATATATAAAAAGAGAAATAGAATTGCCATATACTACATCAGAATATATACAATGAAGGTAACTCCTTACAATATTTTATCATGAATATACCACTCATATTCCTTCATCTGTCAATATGAAACAAAGAACTGAAGTGACTAGTTATCTGTGGAATTTATCATAAAGGAATAAAGACAACTCATAAAAAGAGTCTTAGACCACGCACACACCCCCGACCTTAAAGGACAATGTATACACGCGTAAAACAACCTCTATTTCAAAGGTCAAGAAGTTAGGAGACATGATACAACTATGCATTCCATTTATTTTATAAGATCTTTTAGAAATAAATTTTTAAATCAATCACTTGTAATTTAACCTTTTAATACAGACAGATACTGAGGCAGATTGCATTTACTGGGATCCTTGTTTCAGAATGTGGATTTTATATTCAGGTAGACTACTGCAAATGACACTTGCATATTTAAAAAAAATAATAATAATTTTATAGCAACCTCAAGTAGGTTCTCTTTTGGTTGATGGTTCTGATGAAACATACCAGACTTAGGACAGAACTGAAGGAAATACAGGGAAGTCTAATATTGAAAACAGAAATGGGGTTATGTGAAAGGGAGGGAAGGAAGCGAAGAGGTTTTTGAGCCTTCTACTACCTATTCAAGGAATAGAACATACCCAGAAGATCACTGGCACAAGGTCTATGAGAATTTCTATTCATGAATAGAGAAATACACTTTGTTTCTGGAAAACAGTTCTACTTACAGTGGCACAAGTGTTACTGGATTACTTACAAACCAATATTGACAGTTTTTATTTTCCCATGTTTATTTAGGAAAAAGTGACATTTCATTCATATTTTCCCTGAAAGGTAACAGGCCTTCAAAATTGATAGCAGCAGTTTTGGAAATAATATTACTAGTGCAAGGGAATCACTTTAAATGGACAGATTGGAAAGTTCTCATAACAGCATTGAGAAGTGAGATTGTTAGTAATAAACTGAAACAGTTAATAGTTGTAAAGTTGATAACTCATTATGGTTGGTTAATGTATAGAGACCATTTCAAAATCTGATCTTTTTAAGGATGTTCTTTAAGGAATCTCAGAAATTAGAAAAGAAAAATCCTTACTACATCTAGTACACCACTATGTCAATACAGGATTATTACACATAATACATTTTTATTTATAATGGACAGACTGGTAATCAGTACTGTATTAAAAATAATGAGTGAAATCCTGGCCCTATTGAAGTAAATAACAAAACTCCTGCTGACTCTTTTGGGGCTAAAAATTCATCTAATGCAGAAGCTTTTTTATTTTTAAACTGAAATATACAGACACGCATTAGGACACAGACTACGGTTTCTATATTTTGTGTAGGTATAAGTTGACATACAGTAGATTCCACTTAATAGCAGCCTAGATATTTACAACTTCTGGTTAATAGTAACATTTTGCCAGAAACCAATCCCATCCCACTGACTAATTTTAATGGGATTTGGATTATTGGCCAATTATTATGCCACTTATTAAAACAATATTTTTGGAAGAAAGGCCCAAGTTGCAGACAGGTTTGCAAGAGTGAAGCCGGGGAAGGAAGTGCTGGGACATGCCTTCCTTGTTTGCAGCCCCACTAAGCTGGCTGAAGCCGGTGCTCAGCCTGTCCCGCTGTTTCTTTCTGGGGCAGCAACCTTGCAAAATCTGCCTGCACATAGGAACTGCAGAGGAGGTAAGGGACTGCAGGCTGAGAGGGGAGGCTATGGCCAGGGCAGTAGCAGCAAGGAGAGGCTACAGCCCAGATACCAGAGCTGCATGGTACCTCTCCCCATGCTCTTAGGGCTGCACCCAGGGAAGAAAGCACTGGGACTTTTCAAGCCCTGACCTCTGGAATGCAGGGAGAAGTACCATGTGGCGCCATGTCCCTCCAGAACCCTCACAGATAGCCCAGACATCTGAGCTACAGCCCCACACCCCACAGGCAGGTTTTTCAGGACTGCAGCCAGGGAAGCCAGATCCCAGTGCTTCATTCTCTGACTGCAGCCTCACAAACCTGCCTTCCACTTATCAGCAATTAACAGATAATGGGAACTTTTTCCTAGCAACCCAGCAGTAGCTAATAAGGGGAATCTACTGTATTTGAGAAAATACTCTCCTGAATTTTAACAGTCCATGTGTTAAAAGGAGGGATCTGGATTGAAACAAAAACCTAATGTGTACAGATGTGATTTAAAAAAAAAAAATTAAGAAACTAAAATGTAGTTAGCTAGCAGTGGTCCACAAGTACCTATATGAGTTTGGCACACACTAATGTGGAAGTCACCTAATAGGATTTGGAACTGTTCTATGAACAGAATTCCCTTTGAAGTAAATGGCAATTTTGATTGCAGAATCAGACCCAGCATTCTTCAACAATCTGACAAAATTTCTACAAAAAAAAAAAAGCGACTACAGTCCCAAACTGTCAGATGACCATTGAGGTATCTTTCTTACCACATGTTCATCAAGACATTTAAGTATTTTCTTGTATGATTTTAAAAAGTGATTTAAAAAAAATACATTTCCTATTTTCTAAAACTAGAACAAAAATGACCTCTTCCTTCAAGTCCTATTCATTTGTCCTGACATTTGATTAGATAACTTACTCATCCCCGAACACTTGATGGCTGTACTCTGGATTAAATGTTGTGCTGTCATCTTCCAGATCCTCAGGAAAACGAACTGAAAAGAAAATGGGCATAATTTTACTGTAAGCAACATTTTTTACTGTAAGCAACAAGATTTGTCAACGCAATTTTTTTTGTAATTTGTTTTAAAATACTGTAGATGCCACACCAGTTTAACACCCATTTTCTCATTGTGGTCAGACAACTTTATTTGCCGTGGTGCGCAAGAAAAATTCTAACAGTTCTGAGAATTCTTTGTGGTTCTGTTCATAATTTAAAAATATCTACAGGCAGGGTGGATAAAAATAATCAATGATTTAAAAAAAACTGGATTTTTTTCAATCGGATTTTTTTAATTTAAATTGGATTATTTTGGTAAAATGCTTTTTGAGGACAAACCTATCGAAAAATAGTTTTAATTAAAATATCTTTGAGCTATAATGTATCTCATCATGGAATAGGGATTATAAATTTTAATTCAATAGTATGAGACAATATATTCATGTAACGGTTGAGATAAGTTTTGTAAATGAGTTCCAATAGTTCATGGATTAAGGATCCAATCTTATGGAGTTCCAGGGGCTTCTGTATAGATTATTTAGGGTAATCTTGCTATCTACTCAATGGGACTCAGTGCTCAATCTAGAAGATACCATCAGAGATGCTTAGTTTTGCAGTTATCACACTGTGGATTTGGGGCTCCAGAAATAGACAGACAAAAAAATAAGTAGAGAGGTTAGAAATAACAGACCTCAACCCTATTGTCCCCCCACAAATTTGTGTACACAGTCAATCCCTTACCTCTCTCTAAAAGTGCGAAGTTTCAAAAAGTCCAGTGAATAGAAGATTGCTGGGAATGGAATAGATCCGGAGAAGTCCGGAGATAAATGTGAAAAGGGAGGGACAGGCAATAGAAACAAAAATTAAACTGAGCAGCATATTCCAGAAGTGTTGAGGTCTTTCTGAGTGTAGTCTTCACTGATTTGAGATCTACCATACCGTTCTCTCACTAGAAGGGAAAACATATAATGGCAGCAGGCCATAAGAGACCCAGTTTGGGAATATTTTAACGAAGTTCCTCTACCTGTGGGTAAGACAGGCATACGTGCAAAATGCAAACACTGCAACAAAGAAATGCAAGGCCTGGTCGCCCACATGAAACAAACGTCATGAGAAGTGTTCCTTCTCAGGAGGAAGCTGTGTTGAAGATGATGAAAGGAACATGTCTGAACATACAGGATCTTCAGGTTGGTAAACTTTTTTATTTCATACTTCTTTCTTAAGGACTGGCAGCCTTCCTTCTGGACTATTTTTGAATTCTCACGTTTGAGCAAAAAAATATAGTTGTTACTCTATGGTACTATCAGTTTAGATGCAGTTGTGATACAAAATAAATAGCTGAAATAGACATATCTTCCTTTTACAATTTCACCTTTGAAGTAGTACAGAGTGTCAGTGAATGCAATGAGTAATACTAAATGAGCAGTATAGTTATCACCAAATAACTGCATTGACTTATTTTGTTTAGGAGAATCCATCCTCAACAAACAGGATTCTGAAGACTATCCACCTTCAAGATCACCATCATTTTCTATAGTTTCAGAGTTATCTGCCAATTATAGTGTTTCAGTCACATCATGTATGTCACATAGCCACAGTATATATCACCTGTGGCAAAAAGGAAAAAAAAAATGTCCATCATCCAGAAACAACCATAGATAAGTTTGTGATAAGAACCAGCAGATTGCCCAGTTTGTTTATGCAACAAACTCTCCTTTCTGTATGACAGAGAACCTACACGTCATTAACATGGTTCAGTCATTAAGACCAGGATACAGTCCACACAACAGAGCAGATGGCGCAGGCAAATTGCTGGATAATGTGTATGAAAAAGAAATTGAGCAGTGTACAAAAGGTCTAGAGGGTGAAATGGTTAACCTGAGTCTTGATGGGTGGAGCAACGTCCACAATGATCCTGTTGTACGTACTTGTGTGGCAACAGAAGAAGGGAATGTCTTCCTTACAGAAACAACTGATACATCAGGAAATGCAGACAGACAGCAGAATACTTACAAGTAGCAGCAGTAAAAGCTATAACAAACTGTGGGGGAAAAAAAAGATTTAAATGTCTAGTACACAGCTTGGTCACAGACAATGCTGAAAACGTATCCAAGATGAGAAGAAATTTAGAAGAGAGTCCCAAGCTAACATATAGTTGCAGTGCTCACTTGATGCCCCTCCTAGCCAAAGACTTCAGTATTCCAGAAATAAAGGCTAATGTTGTTGAAATTGCAAAATAATTCCAAAATAAACCACTTTGCAGCAGCTGCTCTGAAAAAAGTGGGAGGAACCAAGCTAACTCTCCCACAAGACATGCAAAACTCAGTAGTGTTTTCAGCACTATATCAAGAACTGACCTAATCTGATGACAGTTTGTGAAGAAAATCATGACAAAATAGATGGCACTGTCACAGGCAAAGTTCTCAACATTGGTCTTCAGAGAAATGTTGAACACATCCTGAGTAACCTGAAGCCTATTTCTGTAGCCTTGAACAAAATGCAGGGAAATTGCTGATGGTGTTGAAATTTGGAAGGAACTGAGTGAGATCTTAAAAAGAGAAATATGCAATGACAGAGTTAAATTACAAGCATTAAACAAACGAATGGGACAAGCACTATCTCTAGCTCATTTTCTTGCAAATATTCTCAATACTCAATACCAGGGTCAAACCTTAACTGCTGAAGAAGAGGAGTTGGCGGCTCTGACATGGACATCCAGTAATCATCCCTCCATAATGCCAACTACAATAAACTTCAGAGCTGAGGGTGAACCATTCAAGACATATATGTTTGCTGATGATGTTTTAAAGAAAGTCACACCAGTGACCTAGTGGAAGTCACTTAAGCACTTGGATTCAGAGACTGTTGAAGTGATAATCTCACTTTTAACAGCAGAAGCTTCTTCTGCCAGTATAGAAAGAATATTCATTCCAAACTGAAAAATTGTTTGGGACCTGAAAAAGCAGGAAAGCTTGTTTTTCTTTTCCAGATTACGAACAAACAGGAAAATGAAGGTGAAGACAACTGAGTTAACTGCAGAAGCCAGTATTTTTAGTTTCTCATGTTGACCTGGCTGACATAGCCAATTTTTTTTTTTTTAATATTTCATTTAACTATTTTAGTTAAACAATTTTAACAAAAACAGATCTGATTTTAAAAAACTTGAATGTTTAACTAAATTCAAAATCATATGCTTGTTTTGTTAAAATATTATATGTTTTAAGTGTCTGTCTGGTGATGTTCTTATCCTAATACAGCATGGCAAGAAAATCCTCCAAATTATTACTGATTAACCTGTTGAATTAGAGATGGTTCACCTCCCAATGACTTCATAAATATCTGCTTCAATTACCTTTGGTAAATGAAATAACCAAACAATGATTCATTTTCTGACATAGCTGTAAAACTAATCTGAAAAGTTTTCAAAATAAATCACTTAAAAATGTATAGTGTGTACCTTCTAAAAATGAAACTTACATCTGAGTTGTGAAGAATATGTATTAACGTTATAACAACCAACAAGAATGCACTTTTATCTAGAAATCTTCCTGACTAGCGATTTAAATCAAATCCACCCTGTCTACAGGCAAGCTGTAACACCATTAAAGCTGGAAAGAAGAAGTTAGTTTACACAACCATTTGTTTGTAGTATATTTTCATAAGGGCAATATTCAGAAGATTTTTTCATCTAGTGGTAGTTCTAGAATGCTAGTAAACCTTGCTAATGCTACACTAACAATTTCCCAGGAGGCCTGTTATTCACTGATTTCCTACCCCGCAACAATTAGCAAGCAAAGACAATACAAAACAAGGACACCACATTAAAATATGAACAATGCACATTTCGTATCATTTGTAGTTCAGTTGTATTTATGCTTCATACTGTCCATGAGAAAAGAAATCTTTGCACTGTGAATCTTCACTACATCTGCTTTTACATTTTTATTAAGAGCAGCACAATCACTGCTTTGCATAGATAAGTTTTGCAGGTCACCAATGTTCTGTAGTACCAAAGTACACACAATCAAAATTATACCTCTAGGTTTTTACTGTACTTTCAGGACATATGGTTAAGTGACAAAGTTTCATTTTCATCCGTTAATAGTGTTATGCATTCAAAATAAATCTGTTATTTAAAATGTTTAACAAATTGAGATCTCTACTGAGAAATTGATATATTTTCAAACTTATGTATGTAGATCATTAAAATAGAACATCACTGTGGTCACTATATAAAATTACAGATGGGGACAATCCCATAGAAGCCAAATCAATCTACCGATCTCTTTGCACATATAAGCATATATGTAACATTGCTCCCCCACTCTGTCAGTCTTCTCTGTACTTGTGAATAAGCAAAGTATACAGTCAGTTGCAGGTGATTCAAATAATGCAGCAAGGAGTAGAGAGATCCTGTTATGTGCTAGGTCTAATGCTTCTATCACTTAATGACATGAAAACCAGAACACACATGTAAGCAAAAAAATTGCACCAGTCCTGAGACTATTTTAACTGATTATACTGACTTTGTTAATCTCAATAAACAGGTTACTTATTTATTTTTCAGCAATATAAAAACGTTCACCATAGATGCATCTACACAAATGCAATAGCTTACTAAAGCTGTGTTTTATTCACACTGTGGAGTAATTGCAGTTACTCTATAGTTAAGGTTACAACAGTGTTTCCACCATAAGCCTGCTTCGCCTTAATATCAGTAGGCGAAGTCTAAGGTTGAGGTAGAATTTTTCTGGAAAATTGTGAATGATTAGGATAAGGGGCTTCTGATTTTCAACACCTCAAAAACAATAGTCTTTTCAGAGTTCTAGAAGTCAACACATTTTGCATCACTTTACTGCCCCCTTTTTAGACATTTAACAATATCTTCTATGATGGAAAAACATGTAATAGGGCATAATGTGAAAAGCTAGCAATTGCAGAAATCATTGTAAAAATAAGTTTATATCCAGTGTGTCAAAATATATACTTGTACAGTAAAATATGATAAAGATGTAACTGACGGGAAAAAAATAAGTTCTTGCCTCATCCAATTTCGGATTCCTGTGACTTCCATGGAAGTTCTTTCCTACATTTCTGAAAACTCTACAAGTATCTACTACACTCACATTAAAAAAAATAATAATCAGTTAAATGAAGTTTTGTAACAGTATAAAGTGTGCAGTGGTCAATATATGCATTACAATGGCAGTTTGCCTATACCTTTAATTAAGGGGAGGCCGTTCAAGACATTATAAATTGTATATTTGATTGGTGTATGATAATGAATACACGTTTAGTGTTTACACATGTATGCAATGTTGCAGAGTTAAGCTTGTTATTGGAACCTTCATTTTTGCATTTCCTGCCTGCTGTCAAATATATAACTTTACAGCTGCTTAATGCATCTTTCTACATTTAAAATGAGAAAACTAAGGTGTAAACAAAGAAGGAAGAAATGCAAACGAGGAGTTTCCAGATAGAGAAAGCAGTCCCCGCACCTACAATAGCAAAAAGGGACAGAAAGGCAACCATTGCTAGATTCAGAAAGCAAATACGCAGAACTTGCCTGAGGCAAGCCCATGAAGAGTTTTAATAAGACAAAGCACTTTTGAAATGAGTGAGGGTCCATAAAAGGTGATGTACTCCTACTTCTTTGTACACATGCAGGAAAAACAAACTACATTTTCGAGGAGGAGGGAGACGCTGCAAAGACATGCAAGGAATAGAAGTGGTTGATCCTTAGTGGTTGATCAATCCTCTTCAGTCTCAAGTTGGAAGAGGAGAATAAAACAGAAAAGGAAGACTAGAATATGGAGATATTAATTAATTTTAGGGGGACGATTTGAGATTTTTTCATATTAATGTAATAGCTCATTTAATTGGTAGCCAAAATTCAAATACACCCCATTATTTCCATCCCTTTTGAAAAATGTAAGAGGAAATGACAGATTGTCTCAAAACACAAAAGTGAAAATTAAATCCCTGTAAAACATGATATTTTCAAGAAAGTATATGTAAAACAATATTTTTTTAATCTGAGGAAAATGGTTTTACAAATCCAATATTTAAAGCTTTAAACTACTTCAATTAGAACAAAATTTTGGCTTTTTAAAACTAAGTTCATATTTTTAAATTGAGTTCATATTATGAATTCAATTTTAATTATAGATGAAATCAGCTTATTAAACGCTCATCTTCTCCAAAAGAGAGAGAGAATGAATGTTTCTTTATTGTTTAATTTTTCTACTTTAGATTAAGCGTTCTCTTTTCTTTCCCACTAACCTGGAGTATTACACATACTCTTGGTCTTCAAAGCAATACTCTCCTACCCTGAAAGTCAAACACTAGTTTGATATTAGCTCTCTTTCAGTATTCTGAAGATTGCTGTTGCTCCTCTTCCAAACTTAGGCCCCCCTCTTAGTACCTTTCAACTATGCAATTCGGTCATATCAGAGGAGCACTTACTCGCAGGTGGAAAAATTTAAAGTTACAAAGATATGGTTTATTCTTCTCCTATTGCAAAACTTTTATTGACACTGATAGGCTTGTTCAAGTTAAATTATGTTGCATCCACATCCAGCAGAGTTCTAAAGTTCTTTTTTGCATTTTAGATGTTGTTTAGGTAAATTCACTACGGTGAAACCCAGAATTGCAGATATTTTCATTCAGATTTCCCCTCCCCCCAAAAGTTCTCATTAAAAACTCTTAAACCATCAAGAAAGTCAATGAAAATGAGAGAGACTATTTATGGAGTATTTTCTTTCAGACCACAACCAGGATTTCATACTATTTTACTAAGTAGCAAGAATGCAAGATCCCTTTTCTGGAAAAAGTAATTTAAAGAATTAATAGATAGTACAAAATTAATGCATAATTGGATATTTGATACGGTGCAACTGAAAAAATACACAGTTGAGTAATACTAATTTTTTCACTAAATCCACTGAGAGGTCAAAGGTACCCTCAAGAGAGCTGAATACCAAAGACATGGAAGGAAAGGAAGAACTAGAAGAACAGAACTGCTGTGTCCCTTCCCTCCCAGTATTATCAGCATGTACTGAATGCCACATAAAAATAAGGGATGGGGCAATTTCAGCATATCACTAATTTTAATGTAGGTTTACTGAAGTGCCGAAACCAACTAAAGGATCATTCAACACACATTATGGGGAGGTGGGACTCACTTTATTTGCATGAGTCCTTCAATGACTATTTCTATACTGGTGTACTTTATCTCCACTGAGCCAAGGGAACTAGACATTGTTAAACTACACTTATATTTACACTTCATGCAGTGTATGGTGAATAGAAGAAAGCGAACAAACTTTTACTGGACAAACTTTAAATATCAAGCAATGGTTCTAAAATACTTGGTAACATACTGCAGTATCAAATGCAAAGACTTGAAAACAAATTACCTAATTTCAGTTGAATTGCTTCATTTGTATTACACTTGAACTCAGCCAACTTCTTCTCCATAGCACTGAGCCCTGGGAAAAAAAGTTTATGCAAATCATTATTTAAACTACATACTGCCACAATCCAAGGGAACATGTTTAAAACAATAAGGTTCTCATTTAAACTTTACAGAAGTAAAGAAATAAATACACATCAAAAACACTTCAATTTGTCTCTTTTCATATGTGGGTTCTCATTTTCAAACAGGACCCTTTAGAGATGTAACTAAATGTTATGTAAATCTACAATATATAGAGAGTAATTACACACAGAATTACTCTGTGCATCAGAGTGGCAAGAACCATTTAGAGGGTACAGAAATACCCTAGTTCATATTTTTTGAATGAGGGGCTACCATTTTTTACAATTAAAAATACAGTCCTCTTAGTAATGCAAACAAGTCAGCTAAAATATTTCTGGTTTTGTTTGTTTGTGTTTAAACAATAAAGAGAACTGACATTTTGTAAAAATTAAAAAAAAAAATTCCTGGCAAAGAACTTGTATGTTAAATTTCATCCAGTAGTAAATATGCTACTGGCTGAAATTTAAAATACTGTACAAGTTCTTTGCCAAGAATTATTTTATAGTGACAGACTCAAGGAACTCAGTCTATTTAGCTAAACAAAGAGAAAACGGAGGGGTGACTTGATTACAATTTGTAAGTACCTACAGGAACAAATATTTGATGATGGGCTCTTCAATTTCACAGAGAAGGGTATAACATGATCTGATGGGTGGAAGCCGAAGATAGATAAATTCAGACTGGAAATAAGAAGTTAAGTTTTATCACTGAAGGTACTTAATCACTGGAACAATTTACCAAGGGTCATGGTGGAGTCTCCATCACTGGCAATTTTAAAATCAAGATTGGATATTTTTCTGAAAGCTATGCTCTAGGAATTATTTGGAGGAAGTACTATGGCCTGTGTTACACAGGAGGTCAGACTACATGATTGCAGTGGTCCCTTCTGGCATTGGAATCTATGACTTCAGTAACTCTGCCACAGGTTATGGGTCTATTACAGGAGCAGGTGGGTGAGGTTATTTAGCCTGCAACGTGTAGGTAGTCAGATTAGATCAGTGGTCCTCAACCTGTGGCCCAATCAGCACATAGCTGCAGTCCACGTGACGTCCTCAGGGCCATACAGGTAGCATTGGATATGGCCAACAATGGTAAATAGGTTGAGAACCACTGGACTAGATGATCATGGTGGTCTCTTCTGGCCATAAAGGCTATGAGTTATATATTTCAGAACCTAATGCTGTTATGAGATAGTGGGTGGCTTTTCTTCCTCCTAGTTTTTAAGTCTGTGCATCACATTGCACTAGTGTTAATAAAATGACCCAATATTATAGAGACAGAGGATATGAACCTCTCCAGGGTGGACTGATTTAAAATCACCAATTTCAAAATTTCATCTTTTTCTGCATTTGTACTATTTTGAGGAAAAATAATTCAAGATGTCAATTTTCATTGGTTTATAATCATTAATACATAATATAGCCTCTACACTAAACCCTGGTGCTGCTTTTCACTAGCTCGGAGGATACACTCTATTACAAAACTTACATACATTTTTCAGATTCTTAATGTTTACATTTTTATTGTGTGAGCAAATGAGGAGTTTCTTATCTATTTGATTTTTTGTTTTTCCACTTATGATTTGTGTCAAGCTAAATTTGGATGGAAACTATAATTAAAAATGCACAAAAACATATTCAAGTTTTTTATTAGTTCAGTAGAGCTACCTTAAATGTGCTGAATACATAAGAAATAAATTTATCAAACCTTGCCTTTAAACTAATATATTAAACAAAGGCAGTATTGTCTGTACTTAGTGAACTGAACTGATCTGTGGTCTCCATGATCTTCAATATTTTAAAACAAGTAAGTCTCAGTCTCTCACACCTCATTTTTATTTAGACTGAAAGAAGAAAACTGCTGTTTTTCCGACTCCCAATCAATGTCTCAACGTTGCATGGACTACTCATTCAGCTGAACAAACAGAAATGAAGAAAATATTCTCTCCACACCTGGAGAAGAGGCTATTGCTGTCCAGAGCAGGTTTAACACTTCACAAACTGTTTCCAGGTGGTTAGCTATTGACTTCCACCAGTTCAGTGGCTTTACTTTCTTTACAACTTCAGAAGCAAACGTACTGCTTGAATATGATTTTTTTAAATTTAAATTATTTTAATAGATTGTACTAAGTTTAGGCATAAGCTGTCAATTTCAAATTTAATTTTAAATAGTTTTTTTTAAATGTACTTATTGTAAATTTAAAAAATCAAAAATAAATCAGTTTAAGTTACCATTTTTCTCCACTCCACCTAACAGGAGCAAATCTACACACACTAATCTCAGTCAATAGGGCACGGACAAAGATGCCCACTCCCACTGAAACGTGTTGAAAAAGTTGAGAGAAGGTAACACACAGGAGAGAAGCTATTGGACAAAAGGATGAGGAGAGAGGTGCTGGTAGGCTAAACAATTAACAAAAACAATTTAAGTGATTAAAAAAGCTTCTCCATCTCAATAAATCAGGGTTTTACTACCTTGCACTTTGAAAAACTAGTAGGGCTATGATATCACGTTGTTCAAAGAGTCCTAATACAGACCAGCCCTTAATTTCTAATGTAAAGTACAAGCTGACACATTTGAAAAAAGGTGTCATGCATTCAGAAAAATCATGAAGAAAAAAGGGCACAAGTGCAATTGTTTTTCTTTTGCAAGTCACCACTAACCTTGAACTGAGTAGTTTACCAATAGAACTTCAGAAAAGTCTGCCTAACTCTCAAAGCATTCAATAATGTGCAAAAAATAATTCCCAAACATTAGTTAACTTCTGATATCTAGTTACCTATGCATCTCACACATTTCTAGTGCACCCATCATAGTATCTAGTCAAATGCACTTGACTTTATATAGGACAATGGACTAAAACAAAGGAAGTTTCTAAACCACATTATTTACAGGCCACAGCTTTACAAAGTTTAAAAAGTAAATTTTTGAAGTTTTTTAGACCCATCTCATAAATCAGCTGAAGTTTGCACAAAAGATTTTGCAGTTTAATTCGTTTCTGGGGATCCATAAAATTAGCATAAGCATGTACAAAGGAGAGTTGGTACTTAAAGGAAAAATTTGCTACTATCCTATCCAGACCATCTGTAAAGTTGTTTTTTATTGACTTAAACAGGCTGCTGTGTATTTAAGAATTGGGCAGACACCTGAAACTGGACATAGCTCACAGGTGCGAATGTATCCTTGGCCGGGACCTATAGAGCAGAGCCACTGCGGAGTCATGTTCCCTTGTTCTTCCCCAGAAGCTGGGTGCAGACACCCCGTGAAGAGTCTCATCGGCTCGTAATGAGAAAAGGAGTACTTGTGGCACTTTAGAGACTAACCAATTTATTTGAGCATAAGCTTTCGTGAGCTACAGCTCACTTCATCGGATCTGTAGCTGTAGCTCACGAAAGCTTATGATGCATCCGATGAAGTGAGCTGTGGCTCACGAAGCTCATGCTCAAATAAATTGGTTAGTCTCTAAGGTGCCACAAGTACTCCTCTTCTTTTTGCAAATACAGACTAACACGGCTGTGGCTCGTAATGAGAGAGTCTTCTGGGCTCTGCTTCGCGATAAGCGCGTCCCTTCCCACGCCTCCTTACCACACTGCGATCCGGATCCCCTCGGAGCGGCCAAGCCAGGCCGGGTCGCAGCGAGGGGAAGAGACAGGAGCAGCAGGACACAAGGAGCCGCTTTCCGGAAGACCCAAGCTCCGAGGGACGGGGCAGGCGGCGTGACAGGCACTAGGCACCGCACCCCGGGGACTGGCAAACACGCCGTTGGCAGCTCCCCCAAACAGCGGGGTGAGGGCGGACGGCGGGAGCTGCCGGTCCCCCCCTTCCCCGCGGGGAGCAGGAAGCCCCTCCACAGCCGCAAGCAGCGGCACCGGGGAGGCCCCTATACTCCTGGGCCGCAGGACAGGCCGAGGGAAAGCCAGGGTCCCTCCCTGCACCGCGCTCGGCGAAGCCGCGACAGAGCCTAGGGCCACAGCTCGCTTCCGCCGCCACAACTTACCCGCCATTTGGGAGCAGCGGCAGCAGCCAAGTCACCCGGACACAGACCGAATCAACCCGCGCGCCCACACACCGGACGTGAGCACATAGCCACGCACTTCCGCTCGCCGACAGCTACGGTGCGCAAAGGGGGGAAGGAAACAGGCGGCTACAGATAGTGCGCATGCTCTGTACACTCCAGTGGCATGGTAACGAACTGTCCCTTGTTATTGGAGACGCTGTGTTTTTTACAGAGTTAGTGGCTCATTTGCATAAGCCCGCCTCCCTCTAGTCTCCATCTTCCCCCTCCTCCCCCCGATTCAAGTCCTCCAGCTCCCTGCCAGCCCAGGGCCTGTTGCCTAATCCCTGTGGCTTGGCCTGCTCCCAGCTCCCTTCGTCCCTGTGGCTTCAGCTCCATGCTAGGGGACGCTCATGTAGAGAAGGGCTGCCAGCTGTCTAATGGCACAAACCCAAACCCCCCTGCCCCACCCCTGCCCCGAGGCCACGCCCCTTCACCGCCCCCTCTCTGACGTCCCGCCCCCATTCTCTCCATCCTTCCTCCCTCTGCAGCGTGCTCTCGCCCATCCTCACTGGGTTGGGGGTTGGAGTGTGGGAGGGGGTGCAGGCTCTGGGCTGGGGGGAGGGGTGTAGGAGGCAGTGCGGGCTCAGGGAGGGAGTTTGGGTACAGGAGAGGCTCCGGGTTGGGGCCAAGGGGTTTGGAGTGTGGGAGGGAGTGTGGGGTGTGGAAGGAGGCTCAGGACCGGGGCAGCAGGTTGGGCTGCAGGAGGGGTTTGGGATGCAGGCTCTGGGAGGGAGTTTGGGCATGGGAGGGGGCTCAGGGCTGGGGTAGAGGGATGGGGTGTGGGAAGGGGAATGGGGTGCAGGCTCTGCCCAGTTGGTGCTTACCTCGGACAGCTCCCGGAAGCGACCAGCATGTCTGGCTTCTAGGCTCGGGGTGACCAGACAGCTCTGCGTGCTGCCCCTGCCAGCAGGCACTGCCCCCCGCAGCTCCCATTATCTCTGGTGACTGGCCAATGGGAGCTGCAGAGTCACTGCTCCAGATGGGGGCAGTGCACAGAGACCCTTGGCTGCCCCTGTGCCTAGGAGCCAGAGGGATGTGCTGGTCGCTTCCAGGAACCTGCCTTACACCCACCGCGCTATCGACTGGACTTTTAGCGGCCTATTAAAATCTCCCGGATTGGTTTCAGTAGCCACTGGGAGATTGATTCCGATTCCAGGAGACTCCTGGACAATCTGGGAGGGTTGGCAGCCCTAATGTACAGTGCTCAGCCCTATACAGCCCTGGTTTTGGCTGGAGATGCTGTAGTACAGATATGGTGTCTAGCTGGTTCTGCCTCTTTGTGCCTGTCACTCCCTCAGGCTGTCTCCACACTTACACCAACATCCTAGTGTGTTTTCTTCCTCTCTCGGTAGTCTTCTCCAAACATGGTTCTCTCAATTCCCATTCTCTCCACCCTATGCCCTCTGATTTGGAACCTCTTTTTGATGCTCTTTGTTTTCTCCTTTCCTCTTTCTTATTGTGGACACCAGACTCCCCTTCCAATACCTTCTATTCCTAACAGTTTCACACCCTTCCACTAAGGCTGTTTTTCTAGGCTGCTTATTCACTACCTTCTGTTCCCGTTCTGTCACTGCTGAGACATTCGTGAAATACACTACCTCTATTTAAAGAAATGTTTTTTAAAAAGTTATGGCACAGTTTTTCTATTATTTAATATTTCTATATTCAAAACCTGCATATTCAGGTGAAAAAAAATTACTTAACAGATATGCCATGGTCACAGTGTTAGTTACACCTCTGCCCCCTTCCTGATCTTTGAATGTACCCCCTCAGATGTTAGGTTTCATGCCTTTACCTATCCTGGGGTGGATTTGCATAGTTTTCCCACTCCTACACTGGATCTTGGGCTACACAGTGTCCTGTGCACAACTCCTCACATGGAACAGACATCTCTTATATGTGTTTCCACCAATTCTTACCCTGAGGTCTGACTGAGTTCGGGCACCTATAGTCTTCGTTTCAGGAGTGTATGACCAGTGGTACACATTGATCAGGCAAGTCTTCTTAAAATCAAAGTACTGGTTATTTTAGCAAAAGGAATAGAGCTTTTAGGGGAAGAAAAAGGATTTTTAATATAAAAAAAGTATTCATGCATCTATTCTTAACTAAAGTCTTATCACCCTCTGATGGTAACCTAGTCAGGCCTAACTTCTTCAGGCACCCTCAGCAGCGTGTTGTGTGTCTCAGTCAGGTTCCTCTGAACAAGTTTCCCTCTCCTCAGAGACGGTCCTGTCTCATACTGCCAGAGTTCTTCTGTGTTCATGGACCTATCCTGGCTAAAACCAGTTTTGTAGGTTGGTTGGAAAGGAGGCAAAACTCAAGCTAACAGTTCTTCAAATAGTGACCCTATAGGTGCATGTCCCTGTGCTTCAGATTGGAGATTTTTGGTAGTAGTATCCATTTGGCCTGCATGTGCACTCTCCCCATCTCACGCTGTGCTCTGTTGCTAAATAGTGTTTTGCGGGCAAATCGTCCTCAGTTCCTTCTCAACTACCCTTGGCCTGAGACTGAGCCTTAGCAAGCCCATTGATAGAGATTCTTCTTAATAATTTTTTTCCTTAGTAGTAATACAACTTCAGTTAGTTAATGTTAGTGTTAATAATTTCTTTTTTTAATTTTATTCATATATATTATTATTTTGCTTATAGAATAGTATAAATTATATTTCCCTAGTTCTTCCCATTCAGAAAGTGAGCCCTAAAAAGGGTATGCGCAGCTCTCCCCAAGTTTAAACATTGTCTCTTCTGTTGGGAAGCCATTCCTGTCAGCAACGGCAATTCCTGCTGCATTCGCTGCCTCAGAGACGGACACCTGCCTCAGAAGTACATGTTTTGTCTCAAACTAAAGGCAAGAACAGAAAGAGTCATGAGCTGAAATTAAGACTACTCATGATGGAAATTCAGTCTGACCTGCCTCTGACCAGAGCCCGGGACCCCCCTTTTGACAGCAGTCGCCATTGAGACCGATCCCATCAACATCGTCCATTCAACACTCTCCAGTGGCTTCATAGAGGAAATCCTTAGACTTCTCTCAGAAAGTCTCAAAGAAGTGGGCCACAAGCTCCCCAAGCAGGAAATCGGCCAAGAGAAAGAGGTCTTAGGCATGGTCAATAACTTCAGTACCGACTGACACACAGTTAGGTACTTATGAAGCTGCAGAATCCTCCGGTACCGATACCACCAGTAAGCCCAAAGACCCTATGAGGGCAGGCTCAGGCAGAATAGTCCCATCAGTGGAAAGGAGCAGCAAAGAAAGACGCAGCTCCTCTAAAAACAGCACTGATGGAGGCTTATAGACAATCAGTGCCAAGTACATCAGCACCGTAAAAGACTTACGACAATGCCTGTTGGCCATTCCTCGGAGTGCAGAGGGCCTCCAGTACAGATGGCTATCTCCATTTCAATGGCACTCTTATGACCTCAATGACACTGATGGCTATTCCAGTACTGCAGGAATTTCAGTTCCCCAAAGACTTGATGGTCTTGGAGATGACTGAATCACCATTACCAGACACCGACATAACTGAGGTACGGATTACACCCAGGTCTCTGGATTTACATGTGGTACCAGGACAGTCTATTCCACCATCCATGACTGCTTCACCCTGATCCGACAACGACAATGATGGGGATGACTTATATTGATTGTCAATCCAGAGCTCTCCATTGCAACACCAGGGAGCTAGCCAGGTGGAAACTCATGTTCCTTCAATCTACTGCCAGAGTAGAAGAGACAGTTGGTATGGACACCCTTGGGTGCCCCTGTCCATGCCATTTCCACAACCTCAGTGGCCACATGGGTGGCATATAGACAACAATTTTCAAGAAACTCTAGCATCATTCAGAGAGAGAGAGAGAGATGATCTACCTCATTCTCAATAGCCAGAGCTCCTGATCCTCAAGAGGAGAGCTTTGAGGAACAGGAGGAGAGACTAGACAAGGAAGCCACTCTGGTGACCAACATTTCCTCATCATCTCCTGACAAGGCAGCCATGTCTCCTCTGCCAACAAAAGCAGATGACTTCAAGCAGTTTCAAGACCTCTTTAAGAGGGTAGTGGATTCCCTTCAAATCCCACTCAAAGAAGTCAAAGAGTCACAGCAGAAACTACTTGACATCCTGCAGACGTTGCCATCAGCCATAATTACACTCCCCATAAATGAGGTGCTGCTTGATCCAGTGAAAACTATATGGCAGACACCAGCCAAATACCCGTGATGTCCAAAACGGCAGACAAGAAATATTATGTGCCCTTTAAACACATGGACTTTTTGTTTTCTCACCCATCCCCAAATTCACTGGTTGTCAAACCTGTTAATGAACATAACAGACAGCACCATGCTAAAATGACACCATATGACAAGGACTGGAAATGTCTGGATTTATTTGGATATAAATCATATTCTTTAGCAACCTTATAATTTAGGGTTGCTAACTATCAAGCCGTCATGGCAAAATATAACCATATCAATGATTCCAATTTAAATGCCTTTATTGAACATCTCCCATTGGATCAGAAAGAGTATAGATAGACCTGTTCACTACAACCACAGCCAAGAACTGTAAGACTAGGGCCACTTGCTTGCTTCTACACCTCTCTATGAAAACTGCATTCCTAGTGGCCATCACATCTGCTCAGAGAGTGGGAGAGATAGGGGCCCTAATGGCATATTCCCCCCACTTTTATGATTTTCTTCAAGGACAAGATCTTTGAGACCACATCCCAAATTCCTACCACAAATACCTTCAGTCTTCCACATAAATCAATGTATTCACCCTTCCAGCATTCTTTCCCAAACAATATGGGATAGAAGGGAGGCAACACTGCACACGCTTGACGTCAGGAGAGCATTAGCCTTCTATTTGGAAAGGAATGAGCCTGTCCGAAAATCTCTCCCTTGCAGACAGATCTAAGGGATCCCAAATAGCTAAGTAGAGACGCTCTAGATGGATATTGGAATGCATTAACTACTGCTATTGCATGCATGATGTACAACCCCCCTCGGGAGACCAAATTCATTCTACAAAATCTTTGTCCGCTTCCATAGCCTTCCTCAATAATGTTCCAGTCACAGAAATATGCAGAGCAGTGACTTGCTCATACATTTGCTAACATTATGCAATCACTCATGATTCAGCATCTGATGTGATATTTGGTTTCACCATATTATCATCAATATTGGACTCAGCTCCAAAGCCCCACCCCTCCATTAGGGACACTGCCCTAGAGTACCTAGAATAAAACACACATAGGGACACTATTCAAAGAAGAAGAAAAGTTTACTCACCTTGTGCAGTAACTGAAGTTCTTGAAGATGTGTGTGTGATGGGTTGGGTCACAGAAACCCCCTTGGGACTGCCACCTGATGTGCTGGGACCTCTGAGCCCATTTTCCCTGCCAGCTTGGGACTTCAGTACCTTGCCTTGTTTGAGCCAGACACACTTGCCTGCTGCAAACACAGATCCAAGTCTGAACCATGTCCCCCGCAAGCTGCAGGCTTAACTGAAAACAGCTTAAGAAGTGCTTCTGTCTCCAGCACTCATACCCAGATACCCAGCTCCCAAACCCCAAATAAATCCATTTTACCCTGTATAAAGCTTATACAGGGTAAACTCATAAATTGTTCGCCCTCTGTAACACTGATAGGGAGATATGCACAGCTGTTTGCCCCTCCCCCCACGTATTAATACTTACTCAGGGTTCATTAATAAATAAAACGTGATTTTATTAAATACAAAAGTAGGATTTAAGTGGTTCCAAGTAATAATAGATAGAACAAAGTAAATTACCGAACAAAATAAAATAAAACACGCAAGTCTAAGCCTAATACAGTAGGAAACAATGCAGGTAAATCTCACCCTCAGAGATGTTCCAATAAGCTTCTTTGACAGACTAGCCTCCTTCTAGTCTGGGCCCAATCCTTTCCCCGGTACAGTCCTTGTTCCAGATCAGGTGGTAGCTAGGGATTTCTCATGACTGCAGCCCCTTTGTTCTGTTCCACCCCCTTATATATCTTTTGCACAACGCGCAAATCCTTTGTCCCTCTCTGGGTTCCCACCCCTCCTTCTAAATGGAAAAGCACCAGGTTTATGATGGATTCCAGTACCAGGTGACATAGTCACATGTCCTGTGAGATCCCAAGCCTTCATTCTTCCCACCTGACTCACAGGAAGGCTTGCAAGTAAACAGAGCCATCTACAGTCAATTGACCTGGTTAATGGGAGCCATCAAGATTCCAAACCACCATTAATGGCCCACACTTTGCATAATTACAATAGGACCTCAGAGTTATATTTCATGTTTCTAGTTTTAGATACAAGAATGATACATTCATACAAACAGGATGAATACATGCAGAAGAACATAACCTTTGCACAGAGATGTTACATGGCATATCTAGCATAAAACATATTCCAGTTATGTCATATTTACATTCATAAGCATATTTCTATAAAGCATTATGGGGTACAACATCACAACGGGTTCCCCCTAGGATGCCACTGGGAACTGGGGTACCACTGAGCCCGCCTGACCCTGCAGCCTGGACTCCCTTTCACACTGTGGTGATGTGATAAATTGCCACGCTCTCTAAGCTTGCTCTTTTACCAACATACACACAGATAGGGACACACCAAACTGCAGCTTCACACATAGATGCTGAGATCAGCTCTGCATCGGATGGCTCAGCTAAGGCACCTCTCAGATGCTAAGGCATGCATCCCCCCTGGAGTGCAAACCCAAAATTATACTGTCTTGTGCTGCACAGGGAACTGTACAGTAAGGTCATAAAATTCACCCCCTCCCTCTATGTGGAGAAAGAGATACAACAGCTTTCTACCCCAAGTTATAATTTCCACACACTGGTTTTAGACAAAACAAACCAAGTTTATTAACTACAAAAGATAGATTTTACATGATTACAAGTGATAGCAAACAGATCAAAGCAAATTACCTTAGAAAATAAAACAACCCACAAACTGAGCTTAACACGCTAGATAGGTAAGATAAGAATTAGCAATTTCTCACCCTGAGTGATAAACAGGCTGGCTGTCTTAAGACACAAACTGCCTTGGTTTTCCCAGGTTTTCAAACACAGACTAAAAATCCCTCTAGCCTGGGACTATCACTTCCCACAGTTCAGTCTTTGCACCTTAGGTGTTTCCAGGTGGGTTGTTGTAGAGAGAGTGAGGTACCATCATGATGTCATTTCCCCCCTTTTATATCTTCTTCCCACTTGCTCAAAAGCTCTTTTGCTGTGACCTGGGTCAAACAGTTCCCATTGTGTAGTGCTGTCTCTGAGAGGTTTCTATCGTACACAGTCCCTGGGGTAATCCTTGAGCTTGTGTACATTTCCTCAATAAACCATTACCATTGTTTGGCCTTTTTACTGTTGTACCTGAAAGGCTCCTTGTGGGTGTTTTCAACCTCAAGACATGTTTCAGTAACACATACATAGCCAAACTTCATAATTTCACATACGACGATAGCACATACAATCCAATGAGATATTACTGTCTAGCAGATCAAGACTTTTAGAGTAATACCTCACAAGGTATACTTTGTACAAAACATATCCTAATTACATTACATTGGTAAATATTGGGGTTCCCAGGTGTCATAGTGTGTCCCTATGGGTGCTCCACTACCCGCATTCCTCCCTTCTGCTTCAGAGTTCTTATATATGAGCTCTGAGGTAGAGAAGGAACTGAGGGCAGTTAGCTTGCACAGCCGGATATAGCAACAGAGCACAGCGTGAGATGGGGAGAGCACATGTGCGAGCCAAACAGACACTGCTACCAAAAATCTCTGATTTGAGGCGCAGGGATCCGAAGACACCCAGAATGGAGCACCCACAGGGACACATCTTGAAGAACCTCAGTTACTGCAAAAAGTGAGTAACCTGTTCTGGCCCTGTCCCTTACAACTCTCAAGTGTTTGCTGAGAAGTGACTATCTATCTTGAGCCATTACTTTCCCTTCTTGACTTGTTCACCTAGATAGCCCTCTTGAGTGATCCTAAAATATTAATACAGTAAACATTCTAATAACTAGGTCAACATACAGTGTTTATAAATTATTACAGAGCAGCTCCAAATCTGACACAAGGTATATTAGCACAACTGATGTGAGGGGGAAAATGTAATGTGCCTACATTATTTTAATCTAATCTAATCTGAGATTACAAAAACTATTATGCATTAAAATAATTATATGGTTATTGCATGGTAATGAACTAAAAGTGGGCTGTGGGAATTTGTCATTGAGCTGTAGCCTGACAAAGTTCCACTCTACCATAAAAGTAAAAGTAAATCTACTTTTTCAATTACCCTTATATCACAGCAGAGGACCTATGGCTTTATCACACTGTTTATAAACCCCAAACTCCTATCTACTGTAGTTGGAAATATTTGCGTGTATCTTATCTGGGGTTAAAAAAGCAGCAGTCATATATGCTTTGCAAAGAGATCTTATTGGTCACTTTGAAATTTTTATATGGCAAAATCAAAAGTGCATTATTCTCAAACATTTGGTTCCCAAAGGCAGATTGTGAACAAGTTGTCCAAACATAGTGCCATTGTCTCCCTCCTTGAGAATGAGAAGCCTGCATATTTCTTTCAAGTTTAAAGATAGCCAGGCAGCATTGCCTAGTATTTAAAGCACAGGACAGCTTCTAACTAGAAGCTTCTGAATTCCAATCACAACTCCACTGATTACTTTGTGTCTCCATTTCCCCATCCATAAAATGGGGATAATAATATTTATCTGCCTTGCATGGATCATGTTGCTAGGATTTATTAGTTTAGGGGCCAAATATACCACTTGACGTAAACAGGTGCAATTACATTGGTCTTCAATGGAGTTGCTGCACCTGGTTATGCCAGTAATGAATCTGTGCAGCATTTTACAGATATGAAATGCTACTAGATATAAGTACTAATTATAATTGCTGGAACTATACATGCAACATAATAACAATAATTAGAGCTGGCAAAAAGATTTTTTGGGGGATGGGCAGTTTTTGTCAAAAGTTCAAGTTTTTTTTACTAGATCTGCTTATACTGTGATTTGTATAGTGCCTTTAATAAGGATCTTCAAGTACTTTACAAACATTATTAAATAATTTATGCAACACCCCTGTGAGAGGGCAATGTTATATCCATTTTACAGATGAAATATATAGGGGTTAGTGACTTGCTAAATCACTGATAGAGCCAGGAATATGACTCCCAGTCAGTTTTTTCTACCTAGTAGACCTTGCTTCCTCTGCACTGCATCTTGCTTAGGTATAAATGACTGTATAAGGTGTAAGGCAGTACAGAGTCAGACCCCTAGAGCAGTTCTCAATCTGGGAGTCATGAACAGATGTCAGGAGGTCAAGACTACCCGGCATCCGATGAAGTGAGCTGTAGCTCACGAAAGCTCATGCTCAAATAAATTGGTTAGTCTCTAAGGTGCCACAAGTACTCCTTTTCTTTTTGCAAAGACTACCCTAATCTTTCTACATTGGTATAAACAGAGGGGCATCCTGGGGTGGTCACTTTATAGAAAAGGTGATCCAGAGCTCTGGTAGGGGAGGAGAGGAGTCACACAGAGATTTTGAGGTTGTGCATTACTGGGCAAGATCCATACCAAGGCCTTTGTAGGAAAGGCTGGCACCCCCCCCCTTCCCCTTCCCCTTCCCTTCCCTTCCCCTAGACCACCAGCATCTGACCTAGGTCAACTTCCTCACAGCCCTGTCTGGCAGGCGCTAGGCGGTCACAACCGTAGGGCTGGCACTCTTGCCTCGCTCGAGACCGGTGTCCTCCTCTGGGAGGTGCCCCCCCGCGTCACTCCGGCCACTCTCCTTCCGTGGGGACCGCTTACTGCGGCCTCAAGGTTCAGGCGGGCGCCCTCTGCCTGGCCAGCCGCCGGCGAGGCCCAGCACCACGGCCCCGTCCCAGCCTGTTGGCGCAGGGTCCCGGCAGGGGGGGCTCATTAGCATAGGGCCGGGCTGCGGCGGCGCGGCTGGCTGGTGGTAGTGCCGGGCTGGCAGCTCCTCCTCCCCCTCCCCGCGCTCAGCATGGCGGTCAAGGTGACTCTGCTCCTCCGTCGCTTGTTGCATAAGGAGCCGGGTGTTTCGGGCGGCCCCTTCGCCGCCAGTTCGGGGCTATGCGGGCAGGCGGGGAGCTGGCGGCGGCGGCTGCTGCTGCTGCAGCCCCTCTGTGGTCCTGGTACCCGGCAGCGGCCCCCAAACAGCAAGGGGGCAATGGGGGGGAGGAGAGCGCCCCACACCCCGGAGGAGGGGAAGGGGAGACCCCCCACCCCGGGGGCAGGGGCGTGTAGTGGGAAGGAAGGAACCCGCTTTGGGGGGAAGGGTCCTGCGGTTGGAGGGTGGGAGGGAGCTCGCGATGGAAAGGTCCTGTGGTGGGGGCAGGGAGCAGCCCTGGGGGAAGGGTCCTGTGGTGGGCAGTGGAGGGTGAGAGCACCTCTGAGGGGTATTGAGGGTGAATAGAGGAGCTCTTTGGGAAGATGGGAGTTTTACAGCAGGAGCTTGCAGAGCAGTCCTCAGCTGGGGGAGCACAGTTGGGGTGGGGGAGTTCTCAGAACAGTGTATCTCACTTGGAAAAATATTGATGATTCTTGTTGTGTGTCAGGTTTCAGAGTAACAGCCGTGTTAGTCTGTATTCGTTGTGTGTGTTGGTTTGTTGTTCTGTTGCACATAGTCAAGCCAAAGGTGTTAAAATGTGTTTGCTTAGTGAGTTTTTAGCCTACAGGTGTAGCCTGGATGCTGGTGCATGTGCTTGAACTTTTAAGTGTCCCAAGGTCTTCCCAACTGTTTGTCTAAACTAGAGTGTGGTCATGTTTTAATTCAAGTTAACTAAGACAATTATAAATGCAAGTGGAGACACTTCACAGGTGTTGGTGATTTACTGCAACTCCTTCTGCTAAGGGCAGTTTCTACCATTTGGGGCACTGGAAATACTGTTGCTTCTGACATTTGAGCCTGTTTCACTGTCTCCCTTATTCTCAGACAACAGTTACTGAGTTTGACAGCTATCACTCCTCCCTGAATTTTTTTAAAGTTAAGCAATAAAAACTTAGATTTTAATGTTTTGGATTCTGTTTATCAGTTAGATAAGAGAGCTGACATTTATTACCCTTATCAGCATAGATTGCATGAGGATTCTTTACACTATAAGTCAATTACCCAGCTAGTAAAGCATTAACTTTCTTTTCTTGGCTTTACAGGTGCAAACAACCAAAAGAGCGGATCCCAATGAGCTACGGAACATATTTTTACAGGTAAACTGATTTATTTGATTGACAGTTTTTTCTTTAAGGGTATGTCTTCACTACCAATGTTAATGTGCCGCCGCGGCAGCGCTTTGACGTGGCTGTGTAGTCACGGCACCAGCGCTGGGAGAGAGCTGTCCCAGCACTGTAAAAAACCACCCCCACAAGGCAAGTAGCTACCACCGCTGGGAGCGTGGCTCCCCAGTGCTGGTGCACTGTTTATACTGCCACTTTACAGCGCTGAAACTTGCATTGCCCAGGGGTGTGTTTTTTCACATCCCTGAGCGAGAAAGTTTCAGAGCTGTAAAGTGGCAGTGTAGACAAGGCCTAACTCTTGATATGCCCTGATATGCTAGGGGGGGGGGGTTGCTGTGGAGAGTGGTTACCATGGAGGGCGGTTGCTATGCGGGGCGGTTGGTATGTCAAATGTATGACACACATTTTATGTCACACTAAGATCTTTAAAGTTCACACTGTTTATATTGTATGTCTAAAGGCCCTTTTAGGTTTGAGTGGCATTAAGGTAAACCGATACTGAAACAAGTTATGGCTTAATACTTCTTTCCTTCAAATATTTTTGAAATAGTTACAACATTTCCTCTACAGCACAAAAACAAAACCCCAAACCCTAAGCCTCATTATTTTTTTAAGTTATACTTTTCAAGATAATAAAAAGCTCTACCTTGAAAGTGGTTTTATACTGTAGATCTTACCTTAAGGATAACTTAAGATTACAACTTGTGTGTGTAAAAAGAAAAGGAGTACTTGTGGCACCTTAGAGACTAACCAATTTATTTGAGCATAAGCTTTCGTGAGCTACAGCTCACTTCATCCGCCAAAAGTACTCCTTTTCTTTTTACACACACAAGTTGCATCCGATGAGGTGAGCTGTAGCTCACGAAAGCTTATGCTCAAATAAATTGGTTAGTCTCTAAGGTGCCACAAGTACTCCTTTTCTTTTTACACACACAAGTTGCATCCGATGAGGTGAGCTGTAGCTCACGAAAGCTTATGCTCAAATAAATTGGTTAGTCTCTAAGGTGCCACAAGTACTCCTTTTCTTTTTGCGAATACAAACTAACACGGCTGTTACTCTGAAACCTGTCAACTTGTGTGTGTGTGTACTAGTCTGTTTACATCATGTCACTTTCTTAGTAAAGGGTGTCCAAATTGGTATGTTTACTTTTTTTCTTCCTTCCTCTCTGATTTCCCTCAAGCCATCAGAAAGATAATTCTAAAAGGAAAACACAAAATTATGAAAGTAAGATTTTGTAACAAGATTGATGTGATCAAATGTGTCTTTGGTGCTTGATTGTGTCCCTTAATATTTTAAATATCTTTCTATGTAAAGATGATATTTCCCTTACATTCAGTAATTCTCAAGTAAAATACTTTAGCTAGAATACAGGAAATGAAAGTAATTTTAAATTAAGGAGTTCCCCTGGAAATAAGACAGTAATAACACAAGTCACCTTTACGTCACCCTTGACATGTGACCTTTGATGCTGTATTATCAAGTTCCCAGATGTGATAAGCAGCCAAGAGACCCTTTTGGCTGAGAGAACTAATTATATCTAACCATCACATTTTTTCATAGATAGTTAATTTGAATACAGGAGTGGATGCTAAAAATTGCAATGTTGTATTCAAATGATTGTCTAATTTTTTAACATCAGATATACCCTGTAAAGATTTTTCCCCAGCATAAAAGCATAAACTGGATGTGTAGTATTTAGTTTTAAAGAATAAAATAGTTAAGTATTAATTTATTGAAATACAAATGAGTCTCAGATATCTAAAAGCTCTTTTATTGGCTTGTGGACTTTGGTAGTTAGACAGTCAAAAAACATTTTGCAAGTCATACAAGACTTGAAACATGATTGGGTTGTTTTCTGACATTTGGCATATTTAACTTTTTGCGTAATCTTATTCTGTTCAACTGGAATGCTTCGCATAATGCAGAGCGTATGTGATTCTTGTCTTATGTTATGTTTTGAAGTAGGAGTTTTTGTTGCCGAAGTGAAGTAAATTATTTGAAGCCCTTGATTTAAGTCATGTATGTAGTATTTTTATGCTTACCATGATGCTAAATCTGTAAATTCTCCATATGAAGTTAAATATTTTACTGTCACGTTGGCAGTTTATTGTTTTTAAAAAGTCTTAATTCCACAAGTTCTACAACAGATATGCAAACTACCTTGTTTTGTGCACATGAGAAATGAAGATATAATGGATGCCGTATTACTTTTCTTGAATAGCTGAGACTTGCAATAAAAAAGCTATAGGAACTTAAACATTTTAAATTGTACGCCTGTTCAGAGGTACACCAAATTAAGAAAAAGTTATGGTCATAGAAAGAGATAATCTCCTGTTTCTTTTTGATAATTTGGTAAATTACACAAGTTTGAAATCCTGTTCATGCTATGTTGGTAGGTTATAAATAAACGTATATTTTTTTATCACAACAGAAACCCTCCGGACAAAAAAGAATAGAACTTTGTTGAGAAATATTGTTAGTGTTACAACACATTTCATGGGTCAAATATGTTGTGCTCTTTGCTGAGGGTGCAAGTCTGTTCCATGTTGTTCAGCTAAAGGGCATGCATTCCTGCCTAAATTTGGCTTCCCTTGAAAATAGACACAAGTAACGATGAGGATCATGAAGAGGAAGAGAGTTCATATGTTCACCTTGCACTGTGGTACAGGGTGTCCTTATCCTTTCTCTTGTTCACGTGATGCATTCTACTAAATGTTACCATCCAATTCACATGAATATATTAGTGTGTATGCTGTGCATATTAGAATTTGTGAAGCTTGGTGTAAGATTTTATTGTTTAAATTATTAAAGTGTTAGCGGAAAATTTTTATTTTTAGAGTATAAAAGCTTAAAGGAGCAAAACAAAGGAGAAGTTGAAATGGAGAGCAGGAGGGATACAGGTCTCTTTAGGACAGTGTTTATTTAATCTCCTGGTGAACCTCCATTTTTTTCCCTAGAGGAGATGCAGTTAAATGTGGGAACTATCCGGTTGAATGAGTCCCTGTCTGCTGAACCCAAAATGGAACTGAACCAGTAAGGAGGAAAAAAGAACATGCTACCCTTTTCCATTTATTTAAAACACAGTACAGTTTTTTCCATTAAAAGTCCATTTTCTCAAATCTATTGCACCTGATTTGATGAGAATGATGAGAGGGATACCTGTGAATTTTTTCTTCTGTCAAGGATAAAGTTTGGAGGAAATATTAATTTAGGCTGAAAACCAGTGTGATGGCATCTAACTGTATGTTAAAAAGACAGACTGTGCTTAGCTTAGACATGTTATGTTATGGTGGTAGAAAACAAGATGTTCAAATTAATCAAATGCTCAATTTTGAATTATCCTTTTTATGTGTGATAAGAATTCTCTTTTGCAAAGAAATAATTTGGAATTGAAGAATCTATTTTTAATTTTAGTATAAAATTTAATGTGTAATGTAAATTTATTTTAATTTTTGGGTAAATTAAATAACTTCTTAATAAAATATAGATAAATATAAAGGAATATATATGTCAGAGTTTAGTCAAACCTTTTATTTTTTTCATGCTAAGAGATCCTTGCCTTATAGGTTGCATCGCAGAAAGGTCACTTGGGGCCAGATACTCTGAATTTATAAATACATGCCAAAAGTGAAAGGCTTACTTACTTTATCACTCCTTATTATGTTGGCTTTTTGCCAGCACCCTTTCTAATTATCATGACTTTCTCATATGGAGCTGAGAATAATCTGTCAGATAATGGTTCATTCATTTGTATCAAAAATAAATTCCAAAACAGATTATTTATTGTAAAATAATTCACAATTTAGTAAAAATAGTTTGATTAGTTTTTAAAGAAATAGGATAATTATGTTTACAGTATTATATGCTTAAATGTTTACTGTCTTCCATGTGTCCTTGACTGCGTGCTTCCTCTTTTATAACTGAATTCTGCTGCTATTGTGGATATTTTCTGTACCCTGTATCTTATGTGATCTTGCATATGCAGCGTTTACTGTGGAATGCACTCCTTACAGCGGAATCACGCTTCATAATCTAAGGTTTTATTATTTTAAAATGGAAAGGGAACCTTAAGAAGGTGTTGCAAGGATGTTTGCCTGACTTTGCCAAATATGCAGGAACCCTGAAACATAGCTCTGATAAAGTTTGAACTATCCTGTTTATTTTAATGGAGTGTTAATTCTTAAATATAAGACAACAGTTTATTGTTTGTCTTATGGTGAGTCCCACGTGCCCCAGTCAAAATAATTGCTAGCTTTCGTAAAATACATAGACAGATGCAGTCCCTGGCCCCAAAACTTTGCAGTCTAAGACAAGACACAAGTAGATGTAACAAACAAATAGGAGATGATTGATATAGATAATAATTATAGGTTTGGAGTCATTTAAAGTTGTTTGTTTTTTTTAATTATAAGGGATAAATATAAATGTTAGCTTTTAACCATGTCACTGTTGATAATTTTAACAGCAGTATACATCTACTATTCTTCTTATTCCACAGTCCCAAACAATTCCTACACTTTCTCTGGAGCCAAAAGCCTTGCCTTCCTCTTTCTCAGATTTTGAAACCCCCAGCTTCTCTGATAACTTCTGTTATGGTTGGTCACGACAAAAATATATTTTCAGTACAAAAAGCTATGAAACATTGAAGACTAAAAATGTGGACCACAGCTTAAAGTACAGGTCAAAAGAACATCCTATCATGTAAATTAATTGTAAAGATGGGATATCTCAGTATTCATCTCTCTTTGAAATGTACTATGAATGGTGGAGGAACAAGCAAATGGCCTTATGTTAATTTATATAGCTAAGTACCCGTGATGGACCTCTTTCAAAGTCATCCTATAACCTTTTTGTTCTCTGAGGAATTCCAACTTGTCAAAAGACATGAAATTTTATAAAAGATCCTGGGTCGTGATTCTGTCATCTCGGATCTGCTTAAGCTTCATCAGGGGAAGTTTGAGTTGCAACACTGAGATCCCAGTTATTCTAGTACTCCCTGAATATGATATTTGTACATTGGAGTATGACCTATGAACTGAATTCTAAAGGAACTCTTTGCAACTACAAAGCTCACCATCTCTACGAGAAAACCTGGATTTGTGCTGGAAATGGCCCAACCTGATGATCACTTTAGATAAGCTATTACCAGCAGGACAGTGGGGTGGGAGGAGGTATTGTTTCATATTCTCTGTGTATATATAAAGTCTGCTGCAGTTTCCACGGTATGCATCCGATGAAGTGAACTGTAGCTCACGAAAGCTCATGCTCAAATAAATTGGTTAGTCTCTAAGGTGCCACAAGTACTCCTTTTCTTTTTGCGAATACAGACTAACACGGCTGTTACTCTGAAACGTTTCATCTCTACTACGAATCTGAACCTCAAGAATTGAACTCATGTCTGTATATATATTAATCTTTTTACCATACTTCCCTCTGTTTTTTAATAAATTTTAGTTTAGTTAATAAGAATTGGCTGTGGTGTGTATTTGAGTAGAATCTGAAGCATTCATTAACCTGGGAGGTAATGTGTCTGATCCTTTGGGACTGGTAGAACCTTTTCTTTTATATGATGAAATAAGATTTACAGAAATGTTCATCATATTTGACGTGGGTCCGTGGATGGAGGCCTGAGGCTGGATCACTTAAAGGGAACTGCGTTGTTTGGACTTCTGAGTAACCAATAAGATAATAAAGAACGTCTTTTATGCTGGCTTGGCGAATCTAAATATTGGAATATCCAGCAGCTTTTTGGGGTTTGGCTGCCCCATTCTTTGCAGTTCACCCTAATTGAGTGACCATAGCAAGCTCCCCACTAGGATCCTGGTCACAGTGGTGTAGTCGTTCTTGGATACACATTACCACAGGTTAATCGGGTTTTTGGATCACAACCACACACTTGTCAAAATTTAATTTTGATATTGGGAGAGTTAAAAATCAGTTACAGTGAGTGACCCATGATCAAGATGCCTGACGGAAAATGCCTGGAAGTATTGTGCTTACAGAGAGGGTTGTATTTTAAGCAAAAGGCCCCAGAGCAGGAACTGGAAGATCTGTTAATTGCCAGTGATAAGGAAGCAGATCCAGCAAAAATGCTTGCAGTGAGAAACCTGCAGCTAGAACTTGTACAAAAGCAAAAAATAGCTAATATGGAAGGAGAAGCTGCTGAAAGAGAGTGCCTGTGTTTTGAACATGAACAAAGAATGGCATATATTTGATTGCAGGAACTAGAAGCTAAGGCAGAAGTGAACAGACTTAAGCTCCATCTCAAGAGAATAAAGGAACAACAGGAACTGTATCATCCTGGAAAGCCAACTCCTCTCAACTGTGAAGACGGGGATAGAATCTATCCAGTTTGTAACAGTGTTGGTGTGTTGTTTGACTCTAAACAGTTGAGTATGTGTAAACAAATTTACCCCACCACTGCCACCTTTTATGTAAATAATTTTACTCTGACCTCGGGTGAAGGTAACCCCATAACTTGTGCAGAGAATGTAAATGTCAATCGTAAAAGCTGTTTAGGGCAAATTACAGCTAACATTACTCTTGTTAAAACAGATTTTGTCAAAGAAGAAGATTATTTACCAAATTAGCGAATGCATATTGTAATCCTCTATGAGTTTACTGTAAGTATGCCTTTAGCCAGAATCCATCTTGAATGGAATGGTGTTAAACATGAAGTTATAGCTGGTGGAAAGAAGTTATTGCCTAAGGATCTTTTGATTGGGGATGATATTAAAACTTTGTTCAGTCAAGTTGATGACATAAACCAGTCACAGGAAAGAAATAATCCTGAACCTGTGTCTACTAGGGGCAAGGATTTGTCTATGGAAGGTTTCTCCAAATGTTTATATGAGGCAGATAGCTGTTTATCTGTGCAAAGAAGCAGTGCATATGTGGAAAAAATTCCTATTTGTCTGTCTGGTATCTCAGGAGTGAATCTAACATTAGATAAGGCTCAGGAAGATGTTTCTCTAGAAAAAATTAAAGTTGGTGATTAGGTTAAAGCCCTAATTGAGGAAGAAAAGGGTAATATTTTTATGGGTGATGGGAATGTTGGCTAATAAAGTTTGGGAAAGTAAGCCTGACCCAGGTAAAAGTGATGTGCTTAAAATAGCTCAGTGTAATAAGACACTATTTGTAGAAAACAGCAGCTTATATGATAAGGGAGGGAAAGGCAAAGAAAGTTTAGATGACCATAGGCAGCCCTCTGAGCTGATAGCTTTGTCTAATCAGCAGTTTGGGAAGGCAAGATTAGTGGAACATGAGTATCCCTACACCTTACCTGTTACCAGTGTGGAGAATTGTGACAGTGAAGGAAATGTTTCTGAGTCTGTGAGGGGTAATGACTTGCCTATGAAGGGAGCTATCCCAGTCTCCAAGCAATTGTCTGTGAACAGCCATGTGTGCTGGGACAAAAGAAAAGATATGCCAAGCTGTTTGTCTGTTAAAGGGGAATGTTTCTCCAGCTCTTTTCTGTCTGTAAAGCAGACAGTAGAAGCCTGTCAGCCTGTGATGGTTGAAAATTTATCAGTTGACCCAGAGTTGATTCTGGATACAACTAAAGCCCAAGAAGGAAATGTTCCTGAATTTGTGTCTTCTAGGGATGCTTTTGTAACTAGGTTGTATCCAGTTAATGTCATAAATCGCTCCCAGAGACCAAGTGATTCTGGTGCTTCTATTTTGCCTGTTGCTAGTATGTTGCTGAGTAAAGATATGACAGCCTTGTCTGATCAGGGTGATATAGCCAGGGCACAAGGAAAGCATGAAAGTAATCTGACTATGTTACCCACAAACATTATTTTAAAATGGAAAGGGAATCTTAAGAAGGTTTTGCAAGGATGTTTGCCTGAGTTTACAGTGTGGAAACTTGTAACAAGGAAGAGAATGCTTCTAATCTTGTGACTATGAAGTCTAGCAGTTTACCTGAAAGGGCGTTTTGTGAAAATCTTTCTGAGGGGACAGAGATGATTCTGGATTTAAGTGAAACCCAGAAAGTCTGTTGTTGCTCAGGAAAATGTTCCTTTAGAGCAAGCCCTAGGTGAAAAGGCTAAGGGCAGAATTCTGTGAAAAATGGGTTGTTGCTTAGAAAGATTCCTGAAGAGAAATCTTCAGGGTAGTTTTTACAAACAGTTCACTGCAACTGATGGGTGTGGAATTGATTTGGTAGAGTTAACTCAGGATGAATCACTGGATAGAGAAAGCAACAATTTGTTTGGGAGACTTGTTCCAGTTCCTAACTGCCAGATTCTTTCCGAGTTATATAGATCCACTGACTTTGATTTAGAAAGGCCCAGTGTGGATAGCTTTGAAAAGATTTCAAATGCAATAAAAATTTTTAGGGAATTTAAACAGCCCTATAAGCTTAACCAGCTTGTTGGGGAGACAATGTTGTTGATTCTTTAAGTAAGCAGTCTGTGACTCAGATACTGAGGAAAGATCTGGTTACTGGATTACAAGGATGCAGGGGAGAGCAGGCAAACTCTTGTCTCCAGATATTTTGGATATGACTTGTAGTCTCTTAGTGGACTTGACATCTGATTCCATGTGGAAGCAGAGTTTGGTAATGGAAAGACAAAAGAGTATAACATGCTAGTGAAAATTGATGGTATCTCTTTAAGATAGAGTGCAGCCTTGGAATTGGTAAAGCTTGAAGATTTGAAAACTAGTAAACAAGCTAAGGTCTGTGTTAATGCAAATGACCAGACTGACGGGGATGGGGGGGGAGAAAGACTTGCCCATAGCCATTAGCAAAGATGATGCACCCAGCCAGCCAATGGATTCTGTTACACAAAAGAGTTCAGATTTTGACCCTAGTGGATAGTGAAGAAAGGAAGGATTAAACCTTGCAAATAAAAGCCACAGGTTAACCCTAAAATACCAAAACCTCAAGGAATTGGTTAAACTGAAAGCCTATGTTAAGGAAGACCTGAGGTCAAGAAAAAGCTACAAAGATTCAAAAGGGATATTGAACAAGCTGACCTAAAGAATGATTTGTCTAAACCAAAGGCTTGGCATGACAAAAATAATTGTAAATGTACACATGATAGAACTGATGTTAATGTTATTGCTAATGGTTGTAACTAATTTGTTGCTGATACAAAGAACTGTAAAAATGTACAATGTGCATGGTCTTTTGGAAAAGCTCTTGAACATGTTAAGAGTGGTACATAATAGAAACCTTTATGATTATGCTGTTTGGTTCAACAAGAACACACTTTGTGTTTAAAAAGCCTAATAATGTTGAGGCTTCACAGCTAATGCATAGGTATATTTCTAAAACTTTCCACAGCAGAAAAACCATGACAAGCTTGAACTGCTGTGCTCAAAGGGAAACTGGGGTACAACACCTCACAGCCTTCAGGGCTGAATACCAGAGTAAGTGCTCTCTGAAGAACATTAATGGATATGTTAATTTAACACATAGACCAAACCCTGGAATCACTAAAGTGTTTCACAAAGTATGGGCTAAGTTTTTGGCTGGGGCCAAAGCAAGCATCGATACTTTGGCCTTACAAAAAATTCAATGTAAACACAGCTCATATCAATGTTGGAAGATCCTTAAGGTGTACCCAGGAGCTCTAATTTCGCCCTTCCACACCAGACTAACGTTGGGGGTGTGACGCATGGCTAGAAAGGGTTAAACATCCTGAAAAATAAATAACCCTCAAAAGACATGTAAGGAGCTAATGTTTGTGTATTTACATATGTATAAGTAGGGTGGACAATGTAATTAATAGTCCCTGTCTATGCTGTATTCTGATAATTCAGAGGTCAAAAGAACATCCTATCATGTAAATGAATTGTAACATGGGATATCTCAGTATTCATCTCTCTTTGAAACGTACTGTGAATGGTGGAGGAACAAGCAAATGGCCTTACATTAATTTGTATAGCTAAGTACCCGTGATGGACCTCCTTCAAAGTCATCCTAATTACCTTTTATTCTCTGAGGAATTCCAACTTGTCAAAAGACATGAAATTTTATAAAAGATCCTTGGGTCGTGATTCTGTCATCTTGGATCTGCTTATGCTTCATTAGGGGATGTTTGAGTCGCAACACTGAGATCCCAGTTATTCTAGTACTCCCTGAATATGATATTTGTACATTGGAGTATGACCTATGAACTGAATTCTAAAGGAACTCTTTTCAACTACAAAGCTCACCATCTCTACTACGAATCTGAACCTCAAGAATTGAACTCATGTCTGTATGTATATTAATCTTTTTACTGTATGTCTCTCTCTCTTGTTTTTTAAATAAATTTTAGTTTAGTTAATAAGAATTGGCTGTAGTGTGCATTTGGGTAGAATCTGAAACATTCATTAACCTGGGAGGTAATGTGTCTGATCCTTTGGGATTGGTAGAACCTTTTCTTTCAAATGATGAAATAAGATTTACAGAAATATTCATCATATTTGACGTGGGTCCGTGGATGGAGGCCTGAGGCTGGATCATTTTAAGGGAACTGTGTGGTTTGGACTTCTCAGTAACCAATAAGGTAATAAAGAAGCTGGTTTGGTGAATCTAAGTTTTGGAATATCCAGCAGCTTTTTGGGGTTTGGCTGCCCCATTCTTTGCAGTTCACCCTAATTGAGTGACCATAGCAAGCTCCCCACTATGACCCCGGTCACAAATACCCAAAAGTCTGAAAACTGTTATATTATGAGCAAGTGTAGTATCACTTTTTAATATCTAATGCTTCTGTAGGAATAGCGGTAGGCCCTACATCCTGCCTTTGCAAGGGGATGGGATGAGACTAGACTAGGTATGCTCTGCCTCAGGTTACTGTAGTCCTAAAACCAGGCATTTCCTCTCCTTTTTTTCTTCAAGAAGTTCTAGAATTATAATAATTAAAGGGATAATGTCAAGTTTGTTAATGTGCCCTGAAAAATGGGTAAACAGTGAGGTGGCAAAATTTGCAGATGGTATGAAACTATTCAAAATAGCTAAGTCCAAAGCAGACTGCACAGAGTTACAAAGGGATCTCACAACACTGGGTGACTGGGCAACAAAATGGCAGATGAAATTTTGTTGATAAATGCAAAGTAATGCACTTTGGAAAACATCATCTCAACTATACATACAAAATGATGGGGTCTAAATTAGCTGTTAACACTCAAGAAAGAGATGTTGGAGTCATTGTGGATCGTTCTCTGAAAATATCCACTCAATGTGCAGCAGCAGTCAACAAAGCAAACAGAATGTTGGGAATCATTAAGAAAGGGATAGATAATAAGACAGAAAATATCGTATCAATTCAGTAGCTGCTAACCTAATCATCCAAATTATGTTATTTTGTTTTCTCTCTTTTTCTTTAGTATGCCACTGTTGAGAAAGATGGAGAGCATTACATGACACCAGGAGATTTTGTACAGAGATACCTAGGACTCTACACAGACCCAAATTATAATCCTAAAACAGTGCAACTGTTGGCGGGAGTAGCAGATCAAACAAAGGATGGGTGAGAACTTTGCTTTCCTTTAAAAGCGTATAATTGGCAAATGATTTAATATGTCTTCTGGTTACTTTATTGCCTTCTAAAACAATACCTTACTATTTGTGTTGAGCTGTATGAGCTTGTTTGTTTACCTAAATAATGAGATTTTTCTCAAATTCAGTAGATAATTTTGTTTCAGATTAGTGAGAATATAGAGTATAACAATTTTTAAGGTGCTTTAACTGCGGGGTTAACATAGTATTTAGGTTATTAATGTCGGGCTTAGCCAGAGGCCATTGTGTATGCCTAACAGAATAGCTACATTTTTGGTTAAAATAAGTACACCCATTTTTTCATGACTGCCTTGAAGAAGTTCATTCTCAATTTATTCAGGTCCATGATCAGCAACTGTAGAGTCTTTAGCAGGGGCGGGCAAACTACGGCCCACAGGCCACATCTGGCCAGCCAGCCATTTTAATCCGGCCCTCGAGCTCCCGCTGGGGAGCAGAGTCTGGGACTTGCCCCGTTCCAGCCGGGGAGCAGGTCGGGGGCCACTCCACGTGGCTCCCGGAAGCAGCAGCATGGCCCCCTTCTGGTTCTTATGCGTAGGGGCAACCAGGGGCCTCCACTCTGTATGCTTTCCCCACCCCAAGTGCAGCCCCTGCAGCTCCCATTGGCTGGGAACCAATGGACGGGGCAGCGTGCAGAGCCACCTGGCCATGCCTCTGTGTAGGAGCCAGAGAGGGACATGCCGCTGCTTCTGGGAGCCACTTGAGTTAAGTGCCACCCAGAGCCCTTCCCCATGCTCCAAGCCCCTGCCCCAGCCCTGATCCCCTTCCCGTCTTCCGAATCCCTTGATTCCAGTCCAGAGCACCCTCCTGCACCCCAATCCCCTCATCCCCAGCCCCACCCCTGAGCCCGCACCCCCAGCCAGAGCCTTCCCCCCCATTCCCGCACCCCAACCCCCACCCCATCCCAGAGGACCCTCCCTCACCGTGAACTCCTCATTTCTGGTCCCACCCCAGAGCTCTCACTCCCTCCTGCACCCCAACTCCAATTTTGTGAGCATTCATGGCCCACCATGCAATTTCTATTCCCAGATGTGGCCCTTGGGCCAAAAAGTTTGCCCACCCCCGGTCTTCAGTATCCATAATTAAACACAGCTTGGAAAAATAAAAAAGATGTCATGCATGTTCTGTAGTGTGTGGTCTTTATAATACCTCACTGCCACCATTCACATACAGATCAAACCACTGAGAACCTCTTGGCAAGAGAGACACCAAACACTTTTTATTTAGGAAGAAAAGTATAACCTAATCAAGATAAGGTTATACTGCACAGAGTTTTTAAATCATTGCTTATGAACAGTAGTCCTTGTTTATAAATTGCTCTCTGAAACTATTTTACAAAATGCCCAGTCTTAAGATGTATGTTATTTTTTTAACCGACTCTGTTCCAAAGTAGCCTTGCCTTCTTGCTCTTTTCCATTGCTGCATGTAGGCATTCCGGTTTGGCATTGTATTGTAGCAAGAAGCATAGATGTTGTTAAAGTGGAGCCAAGAGGTTAAGAAGCATCAGAGCAGAGGTCAAAAATACCATCAGAGAGGAGTGGGCATTTGGTAGAGAAGAGATGGAAGGCTGCTATTAACATAGAATACAATCTGTTTTTCATAGATAAATTTCATTTATTTGAAATTGAAAGCCTCTTATTTTCCTTGGTTCTGTAAGTGTAAATCTGACCCTGGATGGTATTCAGATGGCTTTTGTTTTCCTTTATTGTAGTATTTTAGAACATTTTATTTTATATTTCAAGGACCCTGATCAAGAAGGTTTGGTATCTTCACTTGATAACTAAAATTATCGTTCTATGAAATGCATATAATTTGTGTTAAATAGCAAAGATAGAATTTACTCTGTTATATAGTTACATAATGTTTGTTAAATAAGGTTGCAACATTTCTCCTTGGACTTTTAGGAGGTATTTGATAACCCAAAAAAGTTACATTACTGTCTCTAACATATGGATGTAATGGGATGTATCACCAGCAATATGGCTGAATATACGTATCTTTTTGAAATCATGATCAGTAAACAAGCAAATCTGTCATATTTTGCTTTCTCCCGCAGCTGTTCGTCATCTTTTAGAAGTGTGTTTATTTGAAGAGTGGTTTTATAAAAGGACTTTTTGTACAGTTAGGAGTCAAGAGTGTCTTTCACTTCTTATAGCAGACCCTCCGACTGAGAAATTGCTGGTTTTCTACCACTTTCTGTTTTGTGTGTAGCTTTTTGTTTGGACACTATTGTTCAGAGCGAGATCAGTGTATTCATGCAGGTGATAAAATATGATGAAATAATGTGTAACTTACTATCCAGAGTTTGGATTTTTACAGAGACAGAAGAAGTTGGAAGGCAGCCAAGGTATTTGAGCATTAACTTGTCCAGATTTAGCTTGCCTTCTCAGTTTTTGAGCATTTCTTTGCTCATTGGCTAATGGTAATTTTAGCACCCTCCATGAGTAACGGCCAATATTTCCAGCCTTATATGCCTATTGTGAAAAAGCAAAACCTCCACCACTTGATGCAATAAATGTAGTTTACATCTACTGATCATGAAATCCGCTGCTTAAAATTCAGAAGAGCAAGTACTTATAACATCTTATTATTCCACCTTCACTAGTGTTTGGGTTTTTGTAGTTGAGAGCTTTCATATCAAAACATTCTCAAAATATGAATAGGACTAGTAAAATATGGTTTATATCTTGATTGGTATTTACAAATTAATGCAGTATTCTCTAATTTTCTATTCACTTACGGTTTCATTTTTATGAGGCTTGAGCCTGCTCTCCAGAATATGACAATCTACACCTTGGAAAAAGAGCTCACTGGTTAATTTTTACAAATTACAGAGTGAAGCATGCTGCATATTAGAGGGCAAAAATTACACCTTTACCCCGATATAACGGGACCCAATATAACACAAATTCGGATATAACGCGGTAAAGCAGCGCTCCGGGGGGGAGGGGCTGCGCACTCCGGTGGATCAAAGCAAGTTTATAACGCGATTTCATCTATAAGGCGGTAAGATTTTTTGGCTCCCGAGGACCGCATTATATCGGGGTAGAGGTGTATCTCTAAAATCTATTTTAGATTATTTAACAGGATAGAAAAATGTGATTAAAATAATCTTGATTGCATAAAACTAATCTTTTTTCAAATTTACTAGTAGGCATTTTAACTTTCTTTTTTAATGCTTTCTTTAATACCTCTTTCTCTTCCACTCACAATTTAAGCAATTAATGTTGTGTGCTTGAGATTCTTAGTTGACTGGGTCTAGAAAAGTGTTTCTTTTCTCTTGTTGCTATCATCCAAAATTGGTGGGAGATAGGAACTCAGAGTTGGATTTATTTAGGAGTCATGGGTTCAGATCCTAAAAGAGTCACAAATGAAAATGCATTTGGTTTTGTCCTAGTTTCTAGTTCTGATTCAGATGCAGAATACTGTTTAATCTGATCAGTAGTCTCAGTTCAGGAAAACGCATAACTAAAATAGGATTTCCCTAGGCTAAGATGGAGTTCCATTTTCAGAATTATGTGAGACAATTCACAGAGCACCAGACTGCTGCATGCTTTGTGTCAAAGCATTATTTCCTCACAGTTAAGAACACAAAATTAATCTAGAAATAAATGTGATCAGGGAACAGAAAAAATAAGGATATGATTCTATATCATATTTGCTTGTGAGGGATGTTTGAAATAGTAACTTGGTGTTATAAATAACTTTTTGTTCAAAAGTAGAAGTTATTAGAAAAATAGGATGATGTGAATTGCAACTTAAATGTGAAGTTTTAGTTGTACAATTAAAAATAAAATGACTATGCATTATATGCAAATAACTGATGATGTGATGGGGAACTATTATTGTGTGATCTGGAATACAAAATATTTGGACACTCAGTTGTCTGAAACTGCGCCTTCTGGAATCTTCAGATCTATATTTATCTCTAGTCAGGATTTTCTCATGTGAAAGATTTATTCTGTCCCTATATGGTAACATCATCAGGTTTATCCCTGAATTTTTTTTTCCAGAAGCATAGTCTTTTGTAGCCTTCATTGTGAGTCTTAGCATCTTATACCAAATTTCAGTCTTAGATAACTGTATTATTTCTAGAGGTAGTTTCATTTATAACATTATTAATTACTTTAGTCTACAACTAAATTGTAATAATACATTACGCTTTTCAGAGGATCTAAAATTGCTTTACAATGTTTCGGTAGGTATTAATGTACCTTTTGTGTACACACACACAGAGCTGAAGCGACTACCCATAGTCACACTGCAGATCAATTGCAAAACCTGGGAATAGAACCAAGGTCTTCTGAATAGCCATTAACTAGTCTGCCCCTAAAAATTAAGTTCTCAAGTTTTAAGTAACTCAAGAAGGATTAATAATCCTAGAAAAAATGGTCAAGAATAACCAAAAAGTTTATGACAGTTCTGGAAAAAGATGGAGTATTTGGGTACCTGTTTGCTTTAGGTGCACCTTAGAAAGGCTTTTGTAAAAATAGTTGTTCTGTCCTTTAGTTTGATACGTTTGTCATTTTTCTGGGATTGAACTCAGCAGCAGCAGTGTTTGGCTTTCTTGGTAGAGGGCTCCTTTTCCAAAATCATCACCTTGTGGAAGAAACTCATTTTTGTAAATTGTTAGACTGGTGGTCTATGATAGAAATGTCAAAGTTGAGATTTTTTCTGTTTAGTGGCCCATAATGTTTCTAGAGTCTAGTTCAGTGGGAATATGGAAAGTAAAGGATCTTGTTATAAGGATCTATATTTTGGTTAGTGTGTGTATAAGGGCTAGATGAACTAATGGCTACTATGGCCTAATCCACTAAACTGTTTCATAAAATATGCATCTGTTCAACTGGGGTCTTCAGACATGAACAGTCCCAGTGCAAAATAACTGCTATGAACTGAGTTCATCCTTTAGCACTGAGAGTACTGGAAGGCTATATTTTGTAAATTGAGATCAATAAATATTTTTTTGAGACTTCTTACCTTGACAATCTGCAAAAATGTTATGCATGTTTTTTTATTGCTATAGATGCAGTTCATTTTTGTGGTTTAAACTTATTTTGGAGATTACAATGAAATAAAAAAATACCTAATTGATGTTAAAATAAAGTAGATAAAGAAATTCATGATGGAATGTGAATAAAATGGGCTTCGTGTTATACTGCAACTATTTTTCTAGACACCTGCTAATCTGAAATTCAGAACTGTAGCAGTTATACGCGTTTTGCTTGCTTAATTTGAAGAGTAGTGTATTATTTCAGTGTTCTTAAAAGAATTTCAAGGTTTGTTTATATTCTGCATTTTGCGAGGAAAATCTCATTTTTATCTGTATGTTGGTTCATAAAAAATCCAACTTTTTCTGGTACAGCATGTATATTAGCAGTGGCAACCCTCCAAATTTCATTTCAGCAGAAATGCTTTGTTACTTCACACTTTGTAAATCCAAGTAGAACAGCACTTGAAAAATAATTATGAAGTATTAAATACTAGGCTCACACTGAGAGTTGTGTCCACGGATCTGAATGCAATTGGAAACTGAGTCACAGGGGTTGTGACTTCCCTAAGGCGACACAGCACATTTGTTCCCATTTTTAACATAGAATCGGTTTTCTTGTCACCTGTTCTTAATCACTGGATTGTGAAGCCTTCCAAATTATCAAACCCCAACCTTTATGGCCCTTGTGAATATCTTTTAAAGCCTTTAACTTCTGTTTTTCCTTTGTAGGTTGATCTCCTATCAAGAATTTTTGGCATTTGAGTCAGTTTTGTGTACTCCAGATGCAATGTTCATTGTTGCTTTTCAGTTGTTTGACAAGAGTGGCAATGGAGAAGTGACATTTGGTAAGAATACTCTCAGAAAGCATTTTAACAGATTAAGGTCAATAGTATCGATAGCAAGAATGGCCAAGACTCCCTGGAAATCTAACCGGAAATACGTATAGTTCTGCACATACAGTACTGATTTCCTAAAAGGGTATCTATAGGTAAAATTTGTTTTCATTTTTTCAAAGTGTTGGTTAGAACACAAGCGTAAGAAATCCAAAAATGTAATTACTATACTTTGTTGAATCATTGACTCTTACACATTCCTAAAATAGGTGGTGCAAAACTTGCTTGTGCAGGACCGTCCTGTAACATAGTGAACCATGGGTACTAATTCCTTCATTCCTGAAGGGATTTTTTTAAGAAGTTCAGGATCTCCAGGTACCACCTTTGGAGAACTGTTACTACATTTATTGAGAAGATAATAGGGGTTGCAGGTAGAAATGAAGATGTTCTAATTCATGTTTTAGAAATCCCAATTTAATTTTCCTGTTTTAAGGACAAATTCTACTCTATCTTATATGGGTACAACTCCTGAGCTGAACCCATGTAAGTAAGAGTGGAATTTGGCTTTTAGACTTTTTTATTGTTACAGTCTAATTTTTATCACTGAGTAAGAACTGAACAGGATTCTGTAGGTGAAAGAGTTTCATTTTATCATGTTACTGAATAGGTAAAAGCTTACTGATTATAATAAATTGTAGATTTGTTATTTAATGTTAAGCTAAAATGTATATTTAGATTAGAAAACATTTAATGCTGAGAATTTTAATACATGGAGTGCGAAATGTTAATTTTATCCAAAAGAATAAAGCTTTCAATAAAGATAATGCAGTTTATGCTTGGATTTGTAGCCACTTACTGTCTGTACCAGTAATTTCTGAAAATTTTTGCACCAATTTTTGAGGTAGTGGTGAAACTCAAATCATGCACGAGCCTTTTTCTGAAAAAATATATATAGTATTGCTTGAATCATTACTCGTATACAGTGACATGATTAACAAACAGGGCAAAATATTAAGCACTCAGGGGCTGCCACATCCTAAAGAGAAATAATATGTAAGAACTTTATAAAAAGAAACAGTAAATTCAGGTACTAGCTAGCAGTCAAACTGACAAAGCAATCCATTACATTAATTCTCACCAAAAAAGTGATGATGCCCCGATTTCTCACAAATGTACATGAACATAGTCAAGTTGAAACAGCTGGTTCAAAAAATGAGTTAAAAGTAATGTCACGGAGTACATATGCCCTTGTGTCCCTCTGTGCTGATTTTGGTGGTTTTATGGTCAGAGCTTCCTACTGTTAAATTGTGTTTTCCCTCTTCTGTGGCTGTATTAGAGGATCACAAAACAAGGGAAACTGACTAAACACAAAGTGGTGTCAAATGCACAAGGCAATCTCTAAAAATAGATACAAATTTGTCCTCTTTCAATTATTATAAGGTTAGTTGTAAAAATACAACTAAAACCAATCTTTCAGATAGAATTGTGATTTTTAAGTTGATATTCCTTTTAATATCAGAGTGGTGTAGGGAAGTTTTATACTACTGTCCCCAGTTCATTACTTTTACAAAATATGCCATAGTGCAATTACTTGTATATTTTATAGTTAGTGGCGTACTGTGAAATGTTTTAATTTCTTTATAATATATGTTTTGTGATGTGGTACCCCTGACTTCCTGTTGCTTCTTGCTTGGCAGTTTCCCTTGGCAATTTTCCTACATGCAAAATAGCATACATAACCACCTTCACAGGGTTATTATAAGTGTGTAGAGTATGGGGGAAATATAAAGCACAATATAATTTCATATGAAATACTGACATTTGCTAATCAGCAATTGGTCTCAGATCACTTTTGTGAGTTAAGGAGATGCCTCTGTATTGGTTTATTTCTGGGCTCCCCCCCCCGCCCCATTACATATGTATCAGACAGTAGGTTAGCTTCATATGAGTGCAGGAGACCATTTCAGTTATGTCAAATTAGGAAACTCTCCAAAGACCTCACGAGATGAGATCATGGTGAAGTGTGATATTTCCATTTTGGATCTTTGCTTCAAAGAATCTTACAAGATATTTACTCCTTGTGGGGTGAGGGGAGAAGGCCAGTTTTTTTCGATTTGTAATTTTTGACCTTAGCCAATCAGTGCGAATAAACAAAGGTATTACCCATTGCTTGACTTAAAATACAGACACTTAATAGTGGCATATTGTGTATATTAATCTGTGTAGTGTACAAGGTTCTGTGCATGTATATCATGTCCCGTATGTATAAATATTTTTAATGTAGAGAATTATTAGAAATTATACCGAAATGGAATAGAGCTAGCCAACTAGCGCGCACAATTGGTAGACAGTTGTAGATCTGGAACTGTGGTTACATTTCAAACACACAACAAGTAGTTTCTTTCACTCTGATTTTTTTTTCTTCCCCTTAGGCTTGACCCTGCATATATACCCATGACAAATGTGGCCATCTTGGCTTCTTGCTGGTTTTTTTGCCCTCTTTCTGTCACTTTTCTACTTTTACTAGCTCTTTATAAAATGTTTATATTCTACTCCCAATGAGTAACTTGTTTGTTAAATTATGTGTAAAGCTTTTACACAGAAACACCTAAAATCTCATAGAGGTCAAGGTTAACTTTATATTTATATGGAAACTTTTTGTCGGAAAGATTGATCCATTATCAGTGGATAACATATGTGAGATTATACATTACTGAGAATTATCTAAAATCTAAAGTTTATTGAAATAAAAGAAAAGGGGGGTGGAATGGTTAGCAGTCAATACCTAGTTGAACAAGTAACAACTTCATTTAACAGGTTTCAGAGTGGTAGCCGAGTTAGTCTGTATCAGCAGAAAGAACGAGGAGTACTTGTGGCACCTTGAGACTAACAAATTTATTTGAGCATAAGCTTTCGTGGGCTAAAGCCCACTGTGTTCAAATAAATTTGTTTGTCTCTAAGGTGCCACAAGTACTCCTCGTTCTTTCAACCTCATTTAAACCATTCATTCCTGTTTCAATCTTGGCTATAATAGAAAGAAAACAATTTTTGAGAAAGGGATTTAGCATCCCTGAATAATAAACATGCTAAGGATTTGTGAAATCACAGTTCACCTTTAGAATACTTTCAAGTCAGGACTTTTCCTAATCAGGTAATTCTAAGACCCTGATTATTTTTTTAAACCTTCATTGATGAAGGTAAGTAACTGTCTACTTCATTGATGATAAACCTTCTTAACTTGAAAGAAGTATTTAAAATAAGATATAAAACAAATGCTACAAAGCTGAGAGAATTTACAGATTTTTTTTCTATACATTTTTAGTTGAACTGAAATTGGGTTAGAGCAAATGTTCGTATTGGGTAGTTTTTGCTTTTCAGCTCTGTTTTCTGAGATAACTCAAAGAGCTGTGCCTTTGCTTGATGCTAAGCAGATAATCCCCATCTTGTGGGGTAAAAGTGACTGGAACCTGGGATTGCCAAGACTGCTTAAAATTTCTCTAGAAGTAGGTATTTGACTGGAAATGAAAGGATTCTTCTTGAACTGTCAACTGGGTAAACTTTAAACTGATCTGGATTGTGTCACTTAACTGGTGTGTACAAGTCCAAGCACTTTCTTCCAATTTTGCACCTTCTCATGCAGAGGCTAGAAGGACAGCCATTCTCATGGAATGTTTCAGAGACTGATTTTTAATAAAATACCTGAGCTAACTTAAAATCTTGTAGCTCTGAAGAGCAGAAGAACAGATAAAATAACGAAACTGTATATTGTTTTACAGTTTTCCTGTTCATGATTTCCCTGTGTTCAGTTTTCAAATTCTTTTGGAGCAAGTTGGAAGGTATTTGGATACTTGAACGCTGACTAATGCAAGGCATTTAAATATTGCTGCTCAGAGCAAAAAAAAGACTATCTCCTAATCTCTTAAGAAAGCATTTACAAAAGCTCTGTCTATACTATTATAAATGGATGGGATTATTAACAAATTTCTAATTTTAAACCAGTAAATTTACTCCAACAAATGTAACACATTACTCCTTGGGAAAGAGAGGGTTAAATCTTCCTTAAAATTGAGAAACAGTAGCGGTTTTGAGAGTGTTGGAGGATGGGGAGGGGCTGAGGAAGCGTGAGTGAGAGGTAGTTGAAAATACTTCAGTAGCGGTAAACACCCATTTTTTCATGGTTTGTATGTATAAGAACATCTTCTGTATTTTCCACAGTATGCATCCGATGAAGTGAGCTGTAGCTCACGAAAGCTTATGCTCAAACAAATTGGTTAGTCTCGAAGGTGCCACAAGTACTCCTTTTCTTTTTGCGAATACAGACTAACACGGCTGTTACTCTGAAGCCTTTCAGTCTAACTGTTTACTTCCTATTTTGCTAACCCCCAACGCTCAAAAATCATGAGTCAGGCTCTAAAACTAATTCATGAGATTGGATAAAAAAACCCCAAACTTTAAATACAATACACCTTCATGTTAAACTTAGCGTACATTTATTACCTTACCTGAGGTTGGTTTCTGTTTAACGTGGTATCATAGGTACATGCAGTGAATATGGGAACATGATGTATGCATCAATGCATTTTAGTTATTTATGATAATTCCAGGAGTTCCTGTGAAATTAGAAATGGCACCCTTCCTTTCTTTGGTCCTTCCACATGTTTTTCTGTTTAATCTTCTATCCCACTACCCTTTCTCCTCTCCAATCTCACAACTAGAACCACTCAACATAATCTGTTATCGATATTCAGTTTTAATAGTAAATAGTTTAAAGTCCAGGGACAGTGTTAATTTACAGAACAAGAGCTCAGCAGCGCAGGAAGCAGTGACTTGTACGTGTTTATTTGCACAAAAATGATTAATTCATTACCTTTGTACTTTGGCCACTATTAATGATGGTCCTGACCTTTTAAATAGGAATAGAAATATATTTCCATTCATTTTAGTTCCTTTTTATTCACCTCATGCATCATCCTCTTCCCACTCTCCCACCTCAGCACTAGCAGGCGTACTGCTGCACTTGTTACACTTGGGGTATGGCTATACAGTAGATGGGAGGGTGCTTCCCAGAACGGGTAGATAGACGCGTGCTAGCTGCTCCTGAGTGATTATACTAAAAATAACAGTGTGGCCACAGGCAGCAATGGCAGCAGCTGGGGTGGCTTACTCATGCTGCTGAAGCCGTACAGCTATTTTTAGTATGGTAGTGCATCTGCTGAAGCCGTACAGCTATTTTTAGTATGGTAGTGCATGGCTGTCTACCTGAACTGGGAAGCCGCCTCCCAGTTGCTGTGTAGATATACCATTGGATTCCTTCTTCTGTTATTCCCTAACACACCACTTGCGCAAGGGAGCTTTTCAGACAGTCTTCTGTTTTTTATGTTATTTGCAAATAACAGCAGGTTTTTGTTTTGATTTTTGTTTTGTATCCTGAAGGTGGAAGTGAATGAAATTAGCTTTTTGCAGAAATAGCAAAAGATCATAGCAACACTTTAGAAGTGCATTGCTTACATTAGTGTTTAGACTTTAAGTGATGGGGACCATAAAAGAACCTGGATACACAGATTAAAATCTCACTTAACCCCCCTACCCCAACATTGACGTGCTTATGCTCATATAGCTTATCTGTGGAATGGATTTTGCCTGTAACTTTAGTGTGACCTTTTGCTTCGTGAGAGATGATAGGGAGTTACAAACTCTGCTATGCAGGCTGGCAGAGTGTAGAACTTCTATGAAATCTCAACTGTGGTTTTTGTGTGGGCTGTATTGGAGGCCTCACAAACTATAAGCATTGCCTATATAAAGTGATGAACTTGTACTTACAGTGAGCTTAAAGTTTCAGGCTCACTTACAAGCTTTAATATTCCCAGATCTTAAATTTTGGGAGAGTTTAGAAAGAGAAGAGAGAACTCAGAACCCAGGGTTCCCAGCCAGGATCACTTAAAAGGCTGCTTTGATTCTGTGCACTATCCAATGTATCCAGAAAAGTTGAGACAAAGTTGATAACCCCATCTCATGGACATCTTACAGAATGACTCCCTTCTCCTTGTTCCAAGGAAATGTCTTCAATTTTTGATGAAATGTAATTCATTTGAAGTGTTTTTCAATTTAAAGTACAAGCATTTTGTGTAAGACTTCTTATAGTAGCTATCACCCAAGGGCCAAAAGAAAATGAGTACTTGTGACACCTTAGAGACTAACAAATTTATTTGAGCATAAGCTTTTGTGAGCTACAGCTCACTTCATCGGATGCAACTGTAGCTCACGAAAGCTTATGCTCAAATAAATTTGTTAGTCTCTAAGGTGCCACAAGTACTCATTTTCTTTTTGCGGATACAGACTAACACGGCTGCTACTCTGAAACCTGTCATTACCCAAGGACCAAGACGTCCAACTGCCAGTTTTGCCTCTGTGCTTACCCTCGTGTTAAATTGTTGGTGAGGGCTGCTGCCTTTCCTTTTTTTAATGTATGAGCAATAGCATAGTCTGAGTCCTGAAGTTTACATTCTGCCGAAAACATTTGAAATGCCAAAAATCTGCAGGCTGATCCTAAATTGGTGATGCAACATAGAATTTCCATTGTGTGCATTTCCAGTGGCCTTAGCCATAACTAGAATGTGCTAACTTCCATTCTATCCTAAATTGCTGTACAGTTCAGCTTGTTTAGCCCTCTGCTCAGTGGAAAGCCAAGATTAAAAGATAAGGGCTGTTGGAGATTGTCATGATGTAGGTGCAATGTTAGAGCTACATGGAGCAATTTACATTATTCCTGTTTGCAGCTGATATTCATATTTGTTCACAGTTTAAAAAAATACAGTACAGTATATAAAAGTAAAACAAATATATAAATAGAATACTTTCAGCACTATAGCTCAGATCAAAAGGATTGAGTAGCACTGTTACGATTCTGCGGTAACATAGTCTGTTCCCCCCTTCTGGGTGGGTGGGTTAGGGGGATGATGATTGAGCTCATTTGCACCTGTGTTCTGTTTGGGTTCTTATGCCATGCTCCTCATCTTTGTATCTGCGTGCCTGGAACTCAGATTGGTATTTAGCCTCTTCCCTTGAAATTGAATGTTGTCTGAAAAGGATCTTCTTTTGGAGAAAATTTACTGCGCCTCACAGGTGCTGACTTTGGCCCTATCTTCAAAATATTTGAAGGTGATTGGACAAAATCTGGTGTGCAAAGCCTTCAAAGAAATGCTGTTCAGATACAGCTATAATTTGCTTTAAATGGTCAGGTGGAAAATTTCTGTGGCAGTCATGTAAACATTTTGTCTAAGCACTTGCCTTTAATTTGGAGGTAGTGCACTGGAATGCTGGAGCTATGGGTTTGTATGTGACTTTAGGATTATAACTCCTGGGGCTGATGGTAGATTGGATGCATCACAGGGCTGTGCTCTGGCCATGTCATTTGTGTGGCAGCCCACATCCAAGCTGCATCATGGAGCTACATTGATATCTGCCTTGGAGGAGAGTATCTGTCCAGCAAAAGGTAATTCTACCACAGAAAGATTAGCAAAGACTGGGAAGAGACTTCAGTAAATAAGCAGCATGGATTGATGGGGACAATGAAAAACTTCTATCAGATTGTAATCAAATCGTGTTTTTTACAATTTTTTTTTTAAGTTTAGTGAATTGCTATCTGATCTCTTTCTTATTTGAATGGTTCTATCAGATATGAACTACTTGCAGTTTATCTTGATAATTTGCTGACATCTGTCTCGGGAAATAAAAGGAGTACACGTACCTTAACATTAGCCAATTTTATCAATTTCTGTTGTTATAAATACTCTGTCAGCTTGAACGTAGAAATATAAGTTCCTGCACCTGCTGTGATAGAACAGAGTAAAGAGAAAAATTAGAGCATGGGACAGTGTGACAAATATGCTGGTGGACATCACTTCATTCATAGTCACCAGAGTATGACCATACTTTTGAAATCTCCCTTGCAACTATAATGTGAGGCAAATGATATAACCAAAAACCCAATCTTGTACATTAGTGAATTGATCTGGAACTCTGACCCCTTCCATAGATTTCCATTCGTCCCTCTTTCTTTCCTTCTCACAATGATTTCTCATACACTGAACCAATAAAGCCTCTACAATCATGGAGTAGCATTGATTCATGTAAAGAAGGCAGCTATAGAACTGAAAAGCATATACTTTAAAACATGAACAAACCAGCTGATCGCTTAATGTAAAGAAGGGAACAGATTTCCATCAAAGAAAGAGTCTGTGATGGAAAAATGGACGGAAGATATTGCAGTCCACATCTGTGAATTTCCGCTTAGAAACAGAGTAGATAACTGCTCATAGGGTAAGAGTCCTCTAGTACTATTGATAAATGTAAACTCAAACAATGTTAAATATGCTAGCTAAGTTGTTAACAGAAAAGAGTCCTGTCTTAAAGAAAATATTTTAGCATTTCTCTTTTAACTTAAGCTCTGTGGTGGGCTTTTAAATTAGTTTAGTTTCACAAGGAAATTTAGAATTGATTTAAAATTTTTGAGCTGAATTTAGAAAATTATGTGCTGGTCTAGTTTGCATGTGTCCAATTTGTGTGAACAAATGTCCAGTTGTGTCCCATTGGCCATTTGCATACACATACCAGACTTGTATGCACATAATACCCCATCTAATTTTTCTGTATCGGGCTTTGTATATGCTATAGGTTGATTGGTTGTACAGTACACACAATATAATTCCATACCCTAAAATGTGTTTTTTTCCCTCTCTACTTCATTTAAAAGGTGACATCTTTAATTTCACTTACCTTAAAACATTTTAATAACTGAGACTACCAATCATGTTTTATAGGGTTTAATTTCTGTGTCAGGGCCATATTTTATGACACTATCAGAAGCTTTTAATAAGGTGCTTTCTGCTGAGCTAATGATATGCTTTAGGTGGCATTTCTTATGCCTATCTTCAATAGACATATTCAGGCTAGTGTGAATGTAATAATCAAGTTTCAATCAAACCATACTTAGTATGACAAATATTGCATTAGACAGTGATGCAGGTATTCATGTTTTTGATAAAAGGCTTAATTTGACTCCTTGCAGAAATGGGGAATTACTATTGATTTCTGTATCAGAGTACAAAATAGCAACTATTTATAGTGCTACAAGAGAAATTGCTTCTTAATTAAAATTAAATATGAAATTATTAATTCCATGGCTTTACATAGTAATGTACAATTTTGGGTATTAAATTCTGTAGTAAATGTGTTCTTGCACGTGGCTCTGAATATATAACTTAGAAATTACTCTAAAGTGACCAGACTACAACACTTTCTAAATGGCCTTATAAAACTGCTTATTTTCTACCAGGAACATTTAGGCAGGGGTGAATTATTTTATCCTACAACTCATTTGCTTTTTTTCCCCTCCCAAGAAAATGTCAAAGAAATTTTTGGACAGACCATTATTCATCATCAAATCCCTTTTAATTGGGATTGTGAGTTTATTCGACTGCATTTTGGACATAACAGGAAGAAGAACCTTACCTACTCGGAGTTTACACAGTTTCTGCAGGTCAGTTATTTATTTTTCTTTCTGTGCATAATTGGCCGTCAGCTCTGTCATTTGTGCTGTATTAATGCCATTATAAATTAGTTTTATTACATGGTGGTGAGAAATTTGTTGTCCAGATAGACTAATCAGAACAGAGCTAAACTATCACTGTACCATACAGATTATGTAATAAGATCACATACAGTGCATTAGACTTGGGTCCACCAGCCTGTTGGAGGGCAGGATTAATTTTGTTTCTAAAACATCCCCTCATTGATGAGTGTGGGTGTCTGGTCCTGCTCCCGTTGGAGTTCAGTGGCAAAACTGATTTCAATGGGAAAAGGATTGGGACCTGAATATCTCCACTGGCTGTTACTCCATAGCTTCCCTTGATACTTTGTTGTATTGATTAATTTTTCATTTAGCTTCATAAAGTTTTTCCTATTACATTTCCCCATAATATACACTACTGCACCTCAGAAGTTTAAGACCCTTGTGCCAAACTTGCAGTAAGCCAGAAGTCTTCCTTTCAAAGGTTTGCTGAAGAATCCTGTGGGGAGAGGACTTTAAAAGTATTCACTCCCAGAACCATATTTCACATTAGAGGAGAAAAAGGAGTTGTCAGCTAAGAGAAAAGGAAGGAAGGAGAATGTGGACAGCTGTGCATTGTAATTAAGGGGAAAAGATTTTGCAAATTTATGTAGGTAATTGAATTCTATATAATTTGAAATGATCAACTCGTATTATATTTTTGTTGTGGTTTCTGGCTTTTAGGCCTAAAGAAAATTAAAATTTCATAACTGACGTAATTCCTCGGCTGGCCTGTGAAATTAAATTGCTTTGTTTTTGGAAATAATTGCAGGAAAGTACAGGGTGTTGAATTAGATTGGTTATATGGCTTGTAATGATAGTTTAGGATATAGATACTGAGGGCATTCTACAAAATAAAGAGTTTGGTTAGATAGGTTCTAAAGTCCATGGTGTGTATGGAAGAAATGCAGTAAAATTGTGGGAGGTAAGCAGAAGATAGTGGTACAAGGAATTGTGGGAATGGCAGTGGAGTGCCATCTCAACTCAAGCCCAGATACCTCTGCTGCGCCCACACTGTACAGTAGGTGGTAAGGGAGTGGTGGGTCACAGCTCAGTATACCCTTACACAAACATGTGAGCTGGGGTTCAGTACATCCCTAGATGTGGCTTTAGGGCTTTGAATGTGGATGATAAGGGTTTTGGGCAACAATGCACTGTTCACATATCCTGAGTGGCAATTTTTGTTGAGATAATCCAGAGCAGTATCCTGGGCAGCCCCAAGGAAGCTCTCTTATGGGATACAGCAGGGTTCTGTCCAGTGCTTAATTTGTAATGAAAGGTGTCGTGGCTTAAGCAATTTTTTTACATTCATAACTGATGCAGCAATCCCAGAGGTGCCAGGGCTATGAACTGCCAAGCCTAGAAGTGCCAGGGCTCAGCTCTGGCAAGCCCATGCAAATTATCAGACCTGCTACTGCATTCAGCTGGCTTAGTCTGTGTTGTGCTGAGATCAGAGTCTGGATGAGGGCAAGCTGGTTGCAGCTCAATCTAGACAAGACTGAGGTAGTACTGGTAGGTTGGGGAAACTAACCAGAATATTTAGTTCAGTGGGTATCAGCTGGAAAATTTTGCATGCCTTTTGTTACTCTGGTTAATAACCTGGGAATATTTTGGATTCCCAGCTGCTTCTAGACCTCTAGGAATAATGGGAGTTGAGTGTGTGCTTTATTATTATGCATGACTAGAAGGATGCAGTTTTTTTTATATGGGTCTCACTAGAGTGATCCATGCTTTTGTCACTTTGGGATTAGATTGCTGCAATGTGCTTTATATGAGGCTACTCTTTTTAAATTCATTTGTAAACATTAGATGGTATAAAATGCAGTGACCCACTTGTAAAGAGATGTTTCTCTCAGGGAGCATGCTAAACTTGTATTCTGGAATCTTCACAGGCCTCCAGTTTATTTTCAGGACAATTCAAGGTGATAATTTTAACCTATAAAACCCTAATTGTGTTCAGTCCTGAATACCTGAGAGATCAGCACTCTCCTCTTGGAAGAGGTCTCAAGAGGTGATCTAGTCCAGTCCCCTGAACTCATGGCAGGACTAAGTATTATCTAGACCATCCCTGACAAGCGTTTGTCTAACCTGCTCTTAAAAATCTCCAATTATGGAGATTCCACAACCCTCCTACGAAATTTATTCCAGTGCTTAACTGTCCTGATAGTTAGGAAGTTTTTCTTAATTTCCAACCTAAACTGACCTTGCTGCAATTTAAGCCCATTGCTTTTTGTCCTATCTTGAGAGGTTAAGAAGAACAATTTTTCTCTCTCCTCCTTGTAACAACCTTTTATGTACTGCATAACACATCATTGGAGGAGCATTGGCTAACAGCTCCCTGGTTTAACATTGAGCAGGCTGCAGGCAGGGCATTGGGTTCGAAATGTGAACAGTCCTTTGTGCTTCAGTTCACCAAAGCCCAGATTTGATGACATTTCAAACTCTAATTGTTCTCCTTTGATTTTCTTGTGACAGCAAAGATGAATGGGTGGGAGTGGTGGGAAGACTTTTTGGCTTCCATTTTGGATTGGAGTTTTTTGGGATGAATCAGTTTGTTGAGCGCTTTTACTAAAACTACTGTTGTATTTTTATATAGAGTATAACATTTGCATGCACACTCTTAGGCAGGCTGATGAAGACAGTGGGAGTTCCATGCACAGTGGGTGTACAGACTCATATTCCTAATGTGATATTTCTAATTCGTATTTCAGGAGCTACAGTCAGAACATGCAAGACAAGCCTTTGCACTGAAAGACAAAAACAAAACTGGTATGATTACTGGACTGGACTTTAGTGACATCATGGCTACCATTCGTTCGCATATGCTAAGTCCATTTGTGGAAGAAAATCTAGTTTCAGTAAGTGTAAAGAAAATAATGTCTTAAATATAAGTGCTATTCAAGTGAGAGTTTGTAATTTAATTGATATATATCTAAAATTCTTAACACACGCCTTTTCTTCCTCTTCATTAGCAATACTGACAATGCAGTACCATTCATTGCTCACATAGGGTTTTTATGCAATATAGTGTTTTTATAGAAGTAATACTGATTAGGGCTGTTGATTAATCACAATTAACTCACGTGATTAACTAAAAATATATTAATTGCGATTAATCACAGTTTTGATCACACTGTTAAACAATAGAATACCAATTGAAATTTATTAAATATTTTGGATGTTTTTCTACATTTTCATATTCGTATTCTGTGTTGTAATTGAAATCAAGTGTATATTATTTTTATTATAAATATTTGCATTGCAAACATGATAAACAAAAGAAATAGTATTTTTCAATTCACCTCATAAAAGTAGTGCAGTGCAATCTTTGTTGTGAAAGTGCAACTTTCACATGTAGATTTTTTCGTTGTTACATAACTTCACTCAAAAACAAAACAATGCAAACTTCAGAGCCTAGAAGTCCACTCAGTCCTACTTCTTGTTCAGCCAATCACTAAGACAAACAAGTTTGTTTACATTTATAGGAGATAATGCTGTCCTCTTCTTATTTACAGTGTCACCAGAATACCAAATAAATGGTATTCTATTATTGTTTTAACAGTACGATTAATCACAATTAATTTTTTAATTGCGCGATTAATCATGGTTAATTATTTTTAATTGCTTGACAGCCCTAATAATGATGATAAAGTACAAGTTATTCTGCATTACTGAAAGCAAGATTGTTTGTCATGAATAGCTGAGTATTTTCCTTTTTGTAAGAGTCAGTGAGGTGAGTCACCATAGGTGCACGTTCTTATGGCTTGGCATTTCATAGTAGTGTCTTCTCATTAGATGCCTTCTGCTGACAGTCACTCTAGCCCTGCAGTGGTCTGCTGTTCTCATGACTTGGCCCTCCAGCCAGGGACCTCTGTATGGTCCCACCTCTTTTGGGGTAAACATAATCCTGTATGGCTGTCGCCCAGTGACTTTATGTTGAGTTTTCATCCCAGCTACAGGCTTAAGTCCTTTCCAGCCCTTATATCCAGGGGCCTCCCCACTACTTTTGTTAGTAGGGGAACCCAGGTGCTCCCTGAACTCCAGTTTTCAGCCCAGGGACCTTGTAATAAACAGCTAAGGTCTGCCTATTTGTATCCACTGCTTCCTACTGTGGCCTGCTTCTAGGCCTTTCCACCAGCTCCTTCCTGGGTGCACTCCTTCACAGATCCCAAAAGGAAAAAATCCATAGCTCTGGGTACAGACAACATATATGAGTCCCTTGCCAGGCCTACATACCCCTAGGGAGACTCAGGTCTAACTGTGTCTTGTTATTTTTTGGCTCTGGCCAGGCCTTTTTTTCAATCAGTTCTGGGGTAGGCCCTGGTCCTAATCAGGCCTTCCTTCAAGAGGCCTTCTTCTCTTCCCAGTCAGCCCCTGCACGGAATGTTTCTCCTTTTAAGTTCCTCCAGGCTTGGCACTTCTTGCAAGTGAAGCAGGATGGGGCTAATTGCGCCCACAGGTTCTCATTAACCACTTCCCACCTTGTATGGGGTTTGTATACTCTGTCACAGTAAATAAAAAATTTGAGCTGAAATTTGCAATGTAAACAGTATTATAACTAGTGACATGAAATGTGGTCCAGATCCTGCAAATTCGTACTCATGTGAGTAGTCCTATTTACTGTAATAGGACTATTCATGTGAGTCAGAATTTGCCCATCTTTTGGCTCACTGCTCTTTATAGACAAGTCCCCAGTCCAGCAAACAAATTAAGCATGTGATTAATCTTAAATACATGAGAAGTCCCATTGAAGTCAATGGGGACTATTTATACACTTAAGTATTTTGCTGGATGGGGGAGGTGTCTTAGTTTGGAAAGTAAGGATTTGTGTTAATTTCAACTTCTAAGGTTAATTGTTAACACTGTTAACTATTGCTATAAATTATCTAAAATAAAACATATGCAAATTTCACTGTTGGAAAAATCTAGAACAACGCATTCTACAAAAAAGTTTAACAGTAATTCTACAGTTGTTTCCTGATTATTTTTATTGCATCAAAAACCATAGTACCCTTTCTATGTAATAATGACCCCCTCACTAGTATCACTAAAAAAACAGGATATAACTACTACGATGGAAATATATCTTAATCTTTTCTTGCATGTCCAGATGGATGTTAATTTACAGTAAAGCTCTCTTGGGTTGTCAATGGGTTTAAGGCTATCAGCTGAATCCTAACCACATATCAGGATCTGTGTGTTATCTTTTTTTTTATTTATGTTTTTAAGGTAGCAGGTGGAACTATTTCACATCAGGTCAGCTTCTCCTATTTCAATGCTTTTAATGCCCTGCTGAATAACATGGAACTCGTTAGAAAGATATACAGTATTATAGCAGCTACAAGGAAAGATATTGAGGTCACAAAAGGTAAAATAAATTTACTATATTTTATTAATTTTCAGATCTATAAAGTGTGTCTTTTTTATACTGTATATGGATTAAGACTAGTAAATCTAGTAATATGGAGGTTTAGCACAGCTATGCAAATATTTCAAGTTTGATTCTGAATGTGCTTCTCCTGCTCAACTCCAGACTTTACAGGCCAGCAGAGGGTTCTAGCTGGCTCTTTAAGGAGAAGAGTTGTCAGGGTTCTGACAAGAGCCTTGACTGGTTCTGATATCCTGGGGATACCACTGCAATGTGGACCTTCTTATGGTAGTGATAAGTGTTTACATGGAGCGTAGAAAAGTCTGGGGAATATGGCAACTATGGCAGAATGGGTATGCTTTAACAATAACAAAAATACTTAATCAGAAACTCTCTGTGTCCTGTTGGCTGTTCCTGTGTGCTACTGTAGCTCTTTCCACACAATTTTAGCGGAGTTTGTAACCATTTAATGGCATGGTGTGTGCTAAATATAATTTGTTTCCACACATACAATGAGGCTAATACTGTTAGCAAGCGTGCAAGTTAACTGTGATTCAACCTTGCCACTGGCCTGGATTGATTGGCTTTCTGTAACCATTTCATAACATAGCTATTTCCCATCTGTGGATGGGACCCGCTAACTATATCTTCTGGGTTGGCCCCACCCCTTTTCCTTCCAGTTCTCATGAAGTTAGACATCTAAGAGTGCAATACCCCATGTGTGCTGCTCTATGTTCATATGCTCTGGGCACCCTCTGTCTTTGGATGGTAGGATGGGACACCTGTCCAGATTCTCCAGTTTGCACTGATACATCACTACCTAACTATTTTGGTAAATGTGAATGCACAAACGTGGCTCACATGATTATCTTGTGAAAAACTTGTTTTATAGATACTACTAAACCATGTTTTCTGTAACTGATCAGAGGAGTGTCATGGATGTGTTACAAATTGTATTTGTAGTGTGGATAGGCACTTATCCAAACCTGGGAACAATGAGAGCTAGGGGAGGAAGGAACAGTGAAATGATTGTGCTAGTTTTAATGCTGATTGGTTCATCCATAAATTATACCATTGTCTGCTTTTACAGTAGAGCCCCAAATACTGGATCTGATCTATGGACTTTGCTGATAGGAGAATTGCTATAGATTTCAATGGGGACAACTTGCATAAGTAAGAGTTGCAAGATCAGATTTACTCTGTGATTGAAGCTGCTGTTCTGAAATAGATGTGGTACTAATTCTGGCTCATTTCATTCTATTTAAAGTGAAAATGTGATAAATGATTCAGGATCATTTACCTTATTTTCCCCTTCCTCTTAAATCCAGAGGAGTTTTCCCAGGCTGCAATCAAATTTGGACAAGTGACACCGCTGGAAATCGATATTCTCTATCAACTTTCAGACTTATACAATGCTACAGGGTAATTTATAACTATCATAATCATTCATATTAGTCTTTCCACCCTATTTATATTTACTTTAAAATAGATTTGTTTTACGTATATATTCATATATTACGTATATATGGATTATTTGCTGACTGTGCTGGGGGGTGAGTGGTGTATAAGTATATGTATAGTGCAGTCATCAGATAATCAGTATATGGTGTAAAATAACAAAATACACTCCCTGCTTCAAAAAACTTGTAATACACAGATTGCTGGTGTAAACTTGAAGTGTGAGAGGTGTCTTGACTAGATTGCAGCATGTGAGTTATTATGGGGTACGTGGTGACTGCTCCATTTACAGAGTGCAGACCCTATATTACCAGTATGCAAGGGCCCAAACCTGGGTAATGCTGAGTTCCCTTTATTCCCACTGAGGACAATGAGAACAGAAATGCTTATAACTCCCAAGATTGGATCCTGCAACAGTACTTAGTAAAGTACTTAGGAATACCTGAAATATAACAAGTAAAGCCATAAACTTATAAAGTCATAATCTAGTCTGTTGAGGAAAAGGTGCTTGCTGAGATTTGTTTATGATTTTGGCTAACAATGATTTATTTTCCTTGGGCTTGTCTGAAGGCGTTTAACTTTGTCAGATATTGAGAGAATAACACCACTGGCTGAAGGTGCCTTGCCTTACAACTTGGCAGAACTCCAGCGGCAGGTAGGTAGGAGTGATATCATGTGTACAGTCAATTGTGAAAATGCTAAACTGAAGGAAACATTTAGAAGTTGGCAATTTATAAAACTTCTGAATATTTGCTTATGAAAATTAGATCTATTTGCCTTAAAAAGACTTCTACAAAACTCAAATCTGTGCTTATAGTTTAAAAAGAAAAGAAAAGAAAATCTGTTCCCAGATTTTACAGATTTTCTTTTCTCTCTTGAATATAAAGAAAACATGTTGGATCCCTCTGACATTAGTGATGTTTTTGTTGTCTAGGCACTAGATTTTAAGGGAAGTTCTTATTACATTTTTTTATAATTGGACTGAAATTGTAAGAATGTTTTAAAACATTACTTCCTGAAACAAATCATTCATTGAGTAGATGCTTATAGATTTTAATCAAAATATTAGATATTTTTTGTACTAGAGAAGAAACTTATGAAACCGTTAAACCCTCTGATGAACTGTCTATACACTTGGATTTCCCACTATTGTTAATAAACCAATTAAACACATATCCACTAACTCCTGAAAATATCTGGAATTTTCTGTTAAAATCCATCCTTAAATAAATATTAGTTTGGAAGTACACTTTGAGTTTTATTTCTGTTTTAGTACACTTCCATATTGAGCTCCATAATAAAGCTCTATCTTTATGTTGTGAATATACTTGTGTATACAGCATGTAAGGCTGATAAATGTGTTCTCCTTTGAGAGATTAGTTGGAGTAATCATCTTCCATGGTGATTGACTTGGATGGTTTGTTTAGAATGCTCACTGAATCTTGCTAATGTTATTTGATACTCATTAGCTCTTGTGATTTACATAGCAACAGGAGAATCCTGTTTGTGTGGGGCTGATGAAAAATGTAGAATTGGAGGATGGAAAATACAGCTTCAGAATGTTAACTCTTTACTTCACCTGAGCAGGGCTGGCTCTAGGTTTTTTGCCGCCCCTACCCAAGCCAAAAAAAAGAAAAAAGGGTGGCGGAATGCTGCCCCTGGAATTGTCGCCCCAAGCATGTGCTTGCTTTGCTGGTGCCTAGAGCTGGTCCTGCACCTGAGATCTTTCTTCATAGATTTGTGTGGTTTCGTTTCATGGAAATTTTATATACTTTAGATTTAGGTGTTTTTACAAGTCAGGGCTCTGTATCCTGTGTGGCATGTTACACTCTCTTTGTTGTACTGCTACCTCTTCTAGTATGAGTAAATATATGAAAAGTCAGTAATTGTGTCCTGCCAAGGTGGGGGTGCCATTGCTGTAATGGGAAATAAATGTACAGTCTTACTCAAAGTTCCTTCCTCTGCATCGGTCTTGACCACCGGGACTGGCTGGACTGCTGTGGAGTCACAAACCGATCCTGGCTCGTAGCATAGTTGGAGCACCCCCCGCACCACCACCATGACTCGCATGTCTCCTGTCCTCCTCCTCCTCTCTGTTCCTCCCAAGGGCCGGTGACTTAGACTTCTCTGAGGTATCCATGGAGGTGTGCAGGATGGTGGTGAGGTGTCTAAGTATGGCATGCAACTCTTTGTAAAAGCAGCAAGTCTGTGGCTCGGCACTCAATCAACTGTTGGTCTTCCTGCCTTCTGGTATGTCTGCCGCAGGTTCTTCACTTTCACGGAGCACAGCCACTGATCCATGTCATACCTGTTCTCCCACATCCCCTTGTAGATGTCCACATTACTACGGCAGATCCTTAGCTGTGCCTGCACAGCCTCTTCTCCCCATAAGGTAGATCCAATATCTCCTGTTGACTCTGGGCTGGAGCGCATCTGACGTACATAGCTGGCATGGTCAGCTGGGCAGTTATGCACAACAGTGGAGAATTGCTAGGTGTGCTTGCCAAGGTGGACAACCAGGAAAAGGCATTTAAATTCACAGGGTTTTAAAGGGAACAGGTCTTCTGGTCTCCGTGACCCCTAGGCAGTGGAGTTCACAACTGTGATTGGAGCGGTCAGTGTCAGTCATTGTGGGACATCTGCTAGAGGACTGTTCGGGTCAACATAGATAACGCAGTGTCTACATTTGTGTTGTCTCAACCTGAGTTCATCAACTATGACTCAACACTGCTCAGGTCTTACTATGTCGGCGTAATGGAGTACTTACATCCGTGTGAGACAAATTTAAGTGTAGACACATGCTTAACTAGGTCAACACAAGGCAGCATACGTTGACTTAACTTGGTAGTTCTATACCAGGCCTCAGCTACTTTGTGCTGCTCGTACAGTCACTCTCTGCATCTCCAGTGTTTCTGCAGTGACTGCTGTCACTCGAGCTAGGCTAACTTTGCAGTGAAGACAAGCCCTGAAACATGGTTCGGCAGCAAATTCAGAAAGAAGGACATGTATGTGGCAGATTAAATGATTACATAATCATGCTGCCCTGACTGTGATTATTTACATTGAATACTAACTGTGCTCTGAGCTGAAAAATCAAAGAAAAAATGCAGTACTTGAGCCTAAATGGTTTTATTTATACTTTTAGTCTATAAAGTATAGATAGAAAGTCTATTTCATTCTAGAAATATGGAGCTGTACCTTTAAAAGTAAGTCTTTCAAGAAGGTACAGCTAAATCCAGTGTTTCCCTGAACTCTTGTCTCCATATCCTTTTTCCTTGTTACGTAAAACAGAGATAAATTCTTCAGCTTCTTTATGTGCACAGACACCCATGCTCTGTATTTCTGGCTTAAGTGCTCAGTGGATTACCATCGTTTCCCTTTTCTAGGTCCCCACTTCCTGAAAATCAGAGTGATTTAGCTACTATCTATTAGTGAGCTGTAGCTCACGAAAGCTTACGCTCAAATTAATTTTTTAGTCTCTAAGGTGCCACAAGTCCTCCTTTTCTTTTTGCAGATACGGACTAACACGGCTGCTACTCTGAAACCTGTCTATCCTTTAGTCGACCTTTGGAATTTTTAGAGTGTCTGTCACCACGGTGTCTATGGCCGTGTTGACACTGACAAAGATGGAACCCTAATTCTCCATCATTGTGCAGTGGTGTACCTCCACTCGTGATGGGAAGGGTGGAGTATGTACTAAGTAGAGATAATTAATATGGTGGTTAAAAACACCTGAGCCTTGTCTACCATATGGCTTACACCATTGTTACCATGTTTGGAACTGTGAATCGGAGCACCCTGTTTTTGCCATCCTATATAAAAGACCCAAGAACTGGTGCAGAAAGTGAGAACTGAGAAAGATATATTACTAGTTTCTTTAAGCAGCCAGGATGGATTTGTCAAATGCATACAATGCTGTATAGCTTTCTGCCAGATGAAAAAGAGATGATCCCAGAAATGTGTCCCAGTGACACTGCATTAATGAGTGAGCAGAGCTTTCTTCTCCAGATGCACAGTATGTTGTGAGTGTCTACCCAGTCTAGTGGCCATGTGGGTTACCATCTCCAAAAATACAAAGACTTCCCTGAAATCTCTAGAGCTTTAAGAGTAATCAAGGACTTTATAAAGCCCCTGGCTGGAACTCCTCAGCTCAGTTGGTTTAAAGTATGTGTATTGGAAACAGATTTCTTTGAATCTACAAGAAAGACCATAGGAGTCCAAGCCTTGGATCAGTCCCTGAGGAAATGTTAAACCTATTCAGCTGCTGTGGTTGAGAGATTGTCCCATGGAGGGTATGGTCTTGAGCAGAGTGATTTATGATGAAATTCTGTGCACAACCTGTGGCTCATCATATACATTTTGGTCACCTTCTCTGACATGGATTTGACAGTTGAGCAGAATCAGTTTCTGGAGTGTTCTTCCCTGTTACCACTTTGTTTAAATCCTTATGGGTAAATACGTACCTGAGCTGATGAAATAGGAGTCTACAAAAGTTACGTACAGGTAATGCTTTATTTTGTAGACTTTTGTGGCAATCCATTCCATCTTTCTTTCCCTGCAGAAATCTGTTTCTGTTCATCTGGACTGATAAAAAGGACTTTGAGAGATACTGTACTGTCAAAAACATGCATTGCATTTTATGGTGTCATATTTGGTTTTCATTAATGCCTTCAGACAGAATGCGTAGCTTTTCCTTGGTCAGAATTATTTTTGTAGCTCACCTATGTGGTAAAAGGAATGTGGGGGGAAAAAAAAGTTTTGCTCAGCTGGACCTGTTTTCTTTCCTTTCTTGATGTAGCATCATCCTCCTCCATTCAGAATGCTGTTGCAAAGATTATTTTCTTAACCTGTCACTTTGATTGTTATCCCTGTCTTTGCAGCCCTCCACTGCCTCCCCCTTCACTAGTGCATCAAACATAAGCTGTTTGTATTCACTGTTAAGATCTTGAATCTCACCTCTGATCAGCCCATGATGCCAGCCTCCATTGTCCACTTACTGATTTTGCAGATAAGCACTTTCGTGCTTTCTCCGATGCTGCCCCTCATGCTTGGGAGGGACTCCCCATAAATATCTTGAAAGCTGTCTCATTGTCCACTTTCAGAACCCTCCTGAAAACTCTCCTTTGTCATAATGTCTAAATACACTTGACAATGGTTAGGCTGTGCTGAGATCACTGCTTATTGTGCTGACCAGTAATGTCTCACTGTTTCCTTGTGAGTCTGTCTGTCTATAGCCCTCTGTTATCTCTTGTCTTATACTTAGATTATGCAGTCTTGTTGTAGTCTCTCTCACCAACAGAAGTCGAACCAATAAAAGATATTACCTCACCCGCCTTATCTCTCTTATACTTAGATTGTAAACTCTTTGGGGCAGGGACCGTCTTTTTGGTTCTGTGTTTAAACAGTGCCTAGCACAATGGGGTCCTGGTCCATGACTCGTGTTCCTAGGCACTATGGTAATAATAATAAGCACAGAATGTATTCTCCTTGCACCTTCCCACTTTTGGAATAAGACATTATTCATCCTGCCTGTTCTACTCTGTTTTTAAAAATGCAGATTAGAAGGAATAGTCAATTTTCTTTCTGTTCCTGAATCAGCGGGGGCGGGGGGTGAATTTTGATCTCTGTTGGACTCTATTATCTTATTGAATTCTATGATTTATACTGGGGAAGATATGTTATCAAATCCTAGAGAAGGATAAGAAATTCTATGAGGTCTAAGAAGTATCTACCTTGCAGGGGAGCTATGCTTGGGAAGAAAAATAGAGATGTTTCTACGGTGACTCTAAATGACTCCTAAATTCTGGGGTTTTTTAGAAAAAATTAACAAAATGTAATGTAGAAAAATTAATGTAAATATCTCTTCAGTAAATTTAGCATGAATGAACTTAGGGCTTGTCTACACTACTCCATAGTGCAGACTACGAGATTTTGAGTTGTGCTTAAACTGCCCTGTGTAAATATTGCTGGCAAGAACGAAAAGGTACCAAGTTGTTGTGCAAATCTTTGTGCTCTGCAGTTCACACCCCTGTAGTCAGCACTACAGCTCAGTGTAGACACAGCTTGTCAGACATGTTTGCTGATTATTTGATTAATGTAAGAGTGTGTCTATAGTGCAAAAAAAGGTGTCTTCTGAACTAGGGTATAGCAATGAAGACATGGCAACTTGGCTTTTAACTCAAGTTACCCGCTCAAGTTCAACTCCATGCTCCCCATAGGCTTTAGCTTGAGTTAAAAGCTGAGTTGCTGTGTCTTCACTGCTATTTTAACCCAAGTTCGCTAACCCATGTTAAAAATACTCCTTTTTTTTCAATGTTGACATATCTTAAGACTTTTTTAAACCTAGCAGTTGAATATCAGTATACAGTGGTTATATGGGTATGACAGCTTCAGTAATTTTCTGTTTATAAATATGCATGATCTGAAAGCTATAGCATTAATTATACTTATTTACATTTGAACACAAGTGAACTACAAACTATAGTGAACACTCATTTAATAGGATGAAAGTGACTTTTGTTTCACAAGGAATTTGAGTATTAACATCCGAATTTAAGTCTGAGTATAATATATTGGTTTTGATAAGACTCTGATGCTTACAAGGAAGAGACTAGCTTTAAAAGATTAAAGAGAAGCAAGACAGAAGAAAACTGTGCAGGGATAAAAGAACTAGTCCTTTTTCAAGTCTTTTAGGAGTTCATTGCTTTTATCTATTTTTATCTACATAAATCGAGACACCATTTTACTTTGGGATTTATTTAGTGTTGCTTTTTTCAGTATGAATTTTTTTCTGATTCATGGGGAAATTCTTCAGATTTATCTTTCTTTTCCATTGTACCCATTGGGAAAATATATTTCTGATCTTAACTAAAGGTTTTTCTTCTGATGTAATCTTATGGGTTTTTTTTTATCTATGTGCACAATTGATAAATATCTGAATATTCTCCATTCTTCTCTGTTAGGCTGTATTCCAGTGAGTTATTCTGAACGAAATATCTTGGGGAAGGAAATTCTTGATGGCCGTGTATATTGTGGAAGGCCTTTGTAAAAGTTTCATTATATTTTAAAAGAAGTGAGCTCATCTTAATCTCATAGTTGCCAATCCTATATAGTACCATGTACTTCATGAGCAGCATAAAGCCCTACAAATTTCAGTGGAGCAGTTCAGCAGCATGCTACACATTGCGGGATCAAAGACCTACTGAGACCATTCAGTGGATGGCTGCTAAGATTTTAGTAGAAGCTAACAAAGATCAGTGACATAAAATGTTGTGAGATAAAACTGCACCTTCCCTCTGTTTGGCCTGATCAGAGCCCAGCAATGAGAAGGGTTGCTGCTTGGAACTGTATGCATGATGGAACTTTTAAATGTCTCATTGAAATACACACAGTAATATCCTCCATAAACAAATGAATAAATAAATACATCTGCCCAATCAAAGTGAAAAAGAATAGTGGACCCCAAAATTATATAATCTTTGCAATTTTTGCTGTATTCTCCACACTTATTTAATAAAATCAAGTAAAGCAAGATGTACAATATGTTATAACTTCAAGTTTGTACCTGTGCAATGGAATATCAGTACCAATAGGGCTGCTTAAATGAATTTGCTGCAGTGCCTGCTGCATGGCAATGGCTATTTCGCTCCCCAGTGCTGCAGCAAGCTCAGCACAACTCTTTTAAGGAACCTTAGTGATAGATCCTTTAAAATATACTCCTGTGGATATAGGAACTGTGTTTTCAGTAAAATGCCATATATCTTCTAATGCATATTCATGTGTTCATGTGTGGTCTAAGAGCAAAACCTTTCCGTAACACCCTGGGGCCTCTGCAAGATCTAAATATACTGTCAGGAGTGTTGGGGTCATCTGCCATGGTGCAAATGGCTTCAAAAATGTCGGGGAAATGGAGCAAGGAGATTTATTTAAACACCTTTTGATATTTTCCCTCCTTGCTTGTACAACCAGAGCATAAGCAAGAGGGGACTTTGATGACTAATTTTGATTGTAAGGCCTTGGAGGTGGGGTCTTGGTTTTTGTGTCCATAGAGCACTGTGCATATCTCTGGCAAAGTATAAATATCACCCTTACTATGCCAGACCAGATATTTCCCTGACTTGAACACAGTTAATTCCCAATAATTTCCATTTGATCTCAATTCACAATTTTGAATCATTCACTTTTTTTGGAGTGGGAGGAGGGACTAGTCTTACTGCTATCTTCCTTTCCTTCTGTGTGCAATTCATCTTACACTCAATGAACAAACTCTCCTCTACCCCACTGATTTCTGTTTGGCCCAGTTGGCATACTTTACAGAATGCCTCATCGGTGCAAGTTAGACTAGCTTGCTAGTGGCACCTTTTTTCTAACTAGTCGACACCACAATATCAGTCTCTGTAGGCTTTTCCCCTTGCAGATGTACATTTGTTTAAGTCTATCATTGAAAAATTCCAAGGCCATGTACCGCTTTGTTACTCTAGCGTATGTCAGTGAAATCTGAGGCTCATCATTATAACTTAAAACAAAAGTCAACCCTATAATTATAACTTATTAACCTCTCAGGGGTGTTATGAGGACTAGATCACTTTTTTCCTTGCTTTTGAGACTGTAAAGTGCTGTATGTGCTAAGTATGGATATCTAATGCATGTATAATGATAAAACATAGACTATATTGATGATGCTCTTGATCCTGTGAGGTGCTGAGCTCTGTCTCTGAGGTCCTCAAAGCTTATTGAAATCAGTGGGCGTAGAGGGCACGCCCCATCTCATAGAATCGAGCCCTACAGAAGGGAAAAATCATAAATTAAAAGCATCTCTGCATGCACCTTTCATATAAAGAAATAATTTTTCAAACTGTTTCTTTGGTCAGACAAGGAATATAGGAGGTAGAACTATATGAGAGATTTATTTGAAAATGTGCTATTTCTTTTATGCCAAAGGAGGATTATCCAGTCTTTTTTCCCTTGAACTAAAGCTGCTGTTCTGTCAAATTTTTTCTTTAATTTTACAAAAGCCAGTTCATAGGCTGCTTCAGTTTCTCACATGTTTTCCAAATCATGTCTCCCTTCTCCCCCCACCCTTCACCCCCCCAGCAATCTTACGGCGGTATGGGCAGGCCTATCTGGCTCCACGTAGCAGAGTCTGCTTACAGGTTCACTTTGGGCTCAGTTGCTGGAGGTGAGTGACATGTCTGTGTACTGTTTTCAAGGCTGGGTTAATGTAATATTATCTCACCAGACTAATGGAGATCATCTAAGGTGCAGTTCATTGTTTGAAAGGGTAAGAACTGGAGAGCTTTGTGAAGAGCTCTTTATTTTTACCTATGATCAGAAGACTTGGCAGAACATTGCAGTGGCAACTCTGGCTCCAGACAGTCTTCAAGGCAAAACGTTCATAATGACATCGGCTTTCTGCATGCAGTATTGCACCGCCATTGATTATACTTGGTGGGAGTGATACCAAAAACATAAGAACAAAATTGAGAGGGACAAAACTGAGGATTTTGCTATATCTGTCTACATAATTATAAACAAACTTTTTCTTATTTTGTTAGCTTTTGTCAATTTTCCCCTTAAATATAGTTTTTGAATATTTTAACATGCCTTTAAAAAAAATCCATGATCTACTGGTGTCATAAGGTTTTGTCCTTCATTTTTTGTAATAGCGTTTGAAAGCTTTGTGTTTGTTAATTTCAGCGGCTTTTTGCTTAAGACATATTGTACGTTGGGGTGAAATTCAACCCCTTCTACTCCTACACAGCCTGAGTAAATGATCATTGTGCAGAGAACTACTCAAGGGTTGGGAGGGCCAGAATCCATCACACAACTTGCAGGAAGGGTTCAGAGAGCCACTGAACGTGTGCCCACCAGCCCTGCAGCAGAACAGGTGAAGTTACAGTGCATTCTGAGCTTTCTGCAGTCCTTACAACCTTTGGCAAATTTCAAACAAGGAGAACAGATTATTTTACATATTCACTTTTCTATGGTTCTCATCACTATAATATCTGTGCACCTCACAAATACGAATATTTATTCTTACAACATCCTTGTGAGGTTGGGACGTATCCTGTCCATTTTACAGATGGGGAACTGAGGCATAGGGATTACACTCCTGATCCAGCAAAGACTGGCACATGTTTACTGTTTCACAATGTGAGTAGTCTCATTAACTTCAATTGGTACTATTCACAGTGTATACAGCCTTCTTATGTGGCATCTCCATTACTGGAGGATTGCAACCACAGTAGCCTATTCTGTACCATCCTGTGCTAATCTCTGTGTGGCTGAATAATTCTTTTGATCCACCAAGGATGCCACGTTGTCCATCCAAGATTTCTTTTTCTGCCTCGTGTTCTGCCATCAACTTTCCCTTGCAGTGCCCGTAAACATGAATTACCCTCTGAACCTCATGTTTTGGGTCACTGCTGTAGAAAACTAGTACTTTTTTTAACAGTCAATTGCAACATACACACCTGTGGTACTGTAAAAATAATGTTTTGTAATTTTTGCTTATAGCTGTGGGTGCCACTGCTGTGTACCCCATAGACCTGGTGAAGACACGAATGCAGAATCAGCGCTCTTCTGGTTCAGTTGTGGGAGAATTGATGTATAAAAACAGCTATGACTGTTTTAAAAAAGTTTTGCGTTATGAAGGCTTTTTTGGTCTTTACAGAGGTAAGTGAATAAATCAAAGGTATCTAGTAATTTTCTTCATCCAGTGCATCAACAGCCAACCCCTTATGGGAACACCAAAAAAACTCTTGCTAATCAGAACAATTCTGCTTCTATTTCACATAGCTGAACTGAGTATTTATCTTCCCTTGATCAGTGTCGTTATAAACACTTGCTTGGAAAACAGGATCTTTGTTCCTCTAGTGCTATTTACATTGTTTGAAGTCCTAATTTTCTGGGGCATTATGGGTGCTGTGGACTTGATTGTTATCTTGCAAAAAAAGGATTGTGACTGTAGGTGGGAGATAAACAGCAGGAGCAGATGAGTGTCTAAGGAGCAAAGATCCTATTTTAATGCAAATATTTGTTAGAGAAGGATGAGAAATACATAATACGAGATAGAAACAGAATCATTTGAAGTGTAATGTCTGAACTAAGGGTCAAATCCTGCTCATCATACTCAAGCAAGTAGTCTCATGCTTTTAATGGTTCTGTTCACATGAGTGATAAATGGGATTTGCTCCATGATTTGTAAATGTTTCCTTAGGAAAAACTAAACATCATTCACTAGGTGAAGCCTTCCTTGTTTTTTGTTGCTGTCTACTATTGTATTAGTTCTAAAATATGAATAATATGTCTCATATTTTGTAAAATTGATTATCAGTGTAATACTGATTTTAAAGTCTAAGTTGAGAAATTAAAACTGCTTTTTATCAATCAGGTGCTTCAATATACCCAAATATAGGGGGTCCATCTCATGTTTTTAGCTCGGGCATATTCCAAAGGACTGTTACTATTTCACGTTATATGGTTGGGGCCCTTCTAACTGGTCACCTGCAATCTTTGTGTTTTAACCAACCTCTGTATTCTTATTTACCATTTGGTTTAACTTAATTGTGTTCACAAAAACTTTCTCCAGCTGCCATAGGAGTACTTCTTAAGTTGGTTCTTTTCCCTGGGGTGGAGTCCCTCACCTCCTTGATGCTCCCTGTCTGGGTCATCTGCATTGTGCTGTGTCCATGGAGGCATTGGTAATCTTCCAATTTATTTAAGGGATAACGCCTGAGCAGTTTTTACACTAGAGAATTCAGTTAAAACGAGACTGCTCTGATTAAAGAGGTTTTAATAATCTCATTATTTGTGGTCCGTAGTTAATGTTCGACTTTTACATTGTCTTTCTGGGGGCTTGCAATGAAAGTGAACACAAAGGGAGGGATATATTAGGGATGATATAGTTAGTGTAGCACAGCTTTTGTTATGGCTCTTGCTAGTAATTTATCTTACTGGTAAATAGATTTGCTTTCCCGTGTTGCTAATTATTTCACAAGAACAATTTTACCCCTTAATTCATAATTTAAAATTTCACCTGAAATTTCACCCATCACTTCTCTTCCTTTTCTAGTGTATTTCCTTTTCTAGTCAAATAGCTTTGCATTGCAGCTTTTGGCTTTGATGCTGTCTGAGTTTTGATTGTTGCTAACAGTACCAATGTTGCCTCTTTTTGTAACCTTTGACAAGCACTTTGAAAGCAAAGACTCTCTCTACATGAATGATACACAATGTTTTACATTTTTAATGTATTGCTTAAAATAAACAGTGATCAAATTATTTTTAGGTCTCTTCTATACTTGTTTTTAATTAGATTGTATGGTGGTTTTTAGCATTTTTGTGTCCTTGAAAAACTTAAATCTGTGGAGAGTCTGATACTGAGTTCATAGCGCTAGATTGTTTCCACATCCATGCCAGACTGTCATAATTCAAATTATGTAGAAGTAGAAGTACAGAAACATTTATATTGCATTCACAGAAGAGATGCCCAGTGTATCTGTAGGTGGATTCTTGTGTGCATAAATGTGTTAATTTTAATTGTATTTAGACAGAATAGGACAGTGCAGACGTGACGTGTGTTTTTTACTACATAAATTACATAGAAATAAAGTGATCCCTTACAGGAATTCTTTATTTTTTATCAATATCTGTCATAAGGCTACTGGACTCTGCCACCCAACTCCAGAATTAACTCTGAAATGTTTTGTACATTCCTCTGGCTAGAATCTCAGGCTCTCTGAAATATAGATTTATGGAGTGTGTGTGTGCATGTATTTAACAGCACATAAAAGGCAGTGGGAGGTGTGTCTTGTGGTGTTTTGTCTAGTAGGGTTTTTTTGTTTTTTGTTTTTTTAAACTGTGGGCACTGTAGAGCTGGATTTTCTTTTCACAGTGGATCAGAGATTCAGGCTGGGAGGGCAGTGTTTCTTTTTGTCATTGTCAACTTTTCTTTGTATGTAATAAGTACCTTTCCTCAGTGTAGTAAGCCTGTAAATTGCACAGAAAATACTGGGTTGGAAGAAAACAAGATATTGCATGTATTATTTGTTGATCTTTCTATGTAGGTACATGTTTTCTGTGGGTTCGGTTAGAGGAAGGTACTATGTGAATTAAATGGGCTAAGTGTGGTGGGGGATCTTTATACCTTCTTTATTATTTAAATAGCATAATATTTTCATAGATTTTTTTTTTCCTGCCTTACCCTTGCAAGACAGTAGGAAACCTGTGGTTGTATTGTTTATTGTTGTTGTCTGATATCACCTATAACTGGTGGTCTGTTGTTCTGGCCGTTGAATGACAAAACTCTTGACAGGTTAGCCTAATATTCGTTAAAGCTACAGTGATATCATCAAAGGGACAAATCAATACTTTAACAATTTGTAAGCTTTTATTTATGCAGGTTTTGTAACATATATACTATACTGACATGATTATGCAGAAGATTTAGAATAAAAGTAACAGGAGCTGATCTAATCATGGATGTTAGGAAGTTAAGACTGCCATCTACTGATTTATTCTTTTAAATCAGTCTGCTCCTAGAAACGTGTATGAGTAGGTCATGTGCTTTTGTCATTGATTCGGTTTGACTGATAGTAGTATGTATGCAAGAATATTTGCAGGCTGTCTACAAACAAAACAAAAAAATGTCCATCTCATCAGCCTCTCCAAGGTATGTTTTAGGGGTCCATCAACACACACACTTGACAGAATAGAAAACATTTATTAGTAGCAATTTTTAAAGTGCATGCTACCCTGTTGTACTGAAAGAATGGAAATCCTTTAAAGCCTTAGATAAGCTGTAGCCTCTAGCAAATTGAGCCCCGTGACTCCATATAGAAGTTAATTGTTAGTTTGTCTTAGGCAGCTGCTGCATGCCAAAATGTAGCCTGTAAACAACATTTTTAATGGTTTAAAAGCTAAAGTACTGCATGTGCCACCTCAGGTGGTGCTTGAAGAGAAACTAGTGAATTCGAATTGAATGTTCCTTACAACTAACTTTTTTCCCGAATGCTGATCCTCGATATCCATTCTAACTATGTAAGTTAAGTAATAGGAAAAAAAAAAGAAAACCATACATTTTGAGTAGTACGTTGTCATTTGGGCAAAGGAAACTTGTGTGTGTGTGTTTTGTGTTTTATTAAACAAGTCACCTAAGTAATGGCAACACTTGGCCGTGTGTAACGATGCTTTGCTTAGATGTCTAATACTGTCTCTTATTTCAGAGAAAAGGTGGGTGAGGGAGTATCTTTTTATTGAAGCAGATTTGGTCGGTGCAAGAGACAAGCTTTCAAGCTTACACGTTTTATTTATTTTATGTTGGGAATTTTGACATTTAACAGGTTGTTACCAGACTTGCTTTAGTTATCAAATAGCATGATTATATGTTTAATGTGAATAAATTAAATCAGGTAGGGAACATCCTTCATCAAAAGTACAAGATAAACTTTTGTAGAGGAGAGATCCAAGCTCAGTCTGCTTTCAGTGTACTGCAAGGATGAAAATATTAGACAGACATTCTTCAGCCTTACTCTCTCGTAGAGTAAATCATTCATTTGTATACTTCATGGGAGAGTGGTGCTGAGTAAGGAGGCTAAAATATTCACGAAAATGCTGAATGATCCATTGTGTAAACAAATATTCCAAGCCCCTCCCGTTTTTTACCACTATTTCTGGTTTCACTTGATTATGGAAGGGGGATTCAATTATCCTTTATATTGCCAATTTCAGCAGAAGTATTAAGATGTTCAGTTGCATAAGTACACGTTCAGTAGCCAATGTTACAGCCAGCTCTACATGCAGAACTGGCATTGAGTTCAAAGGAAGTTCCACCTGTGGAGAGGCAGGAGTGTTGGGCTCTTATAAAAGTAATATTTTCTTTGATAGAAAAAAATGCTTCCTAATGATTTTCTCTATCTCTATAGGCTTGTTACCACAGCTTATAGGTGTTGCTCCAGAAAAGGCCATTAAGCTCACAGTAAGTTTCTCCATTTCTAAATTAATTCTGTCTCTTACTAATCTTTGTCTGATTTGTAGTAGTAAAAGACAAGTCTGTTTTCCTGGCATTCCCATGTTTGTAGAAGCAGCTGGGCTTTGTTTCCTTTAAATGCATGAATGATGAACACTTACTAGTGTTCCATTAAGTTTGGTTACAAATGCAATGTGTATTGATCAGAAAAGTTCAAGTAAAAACTGTTTGTGATACATAAATTGTATATTTTTATTAGGTTAATGATTTTGTCAGAGACAAGTTCACTCAGAGAGATGGTTCCATTCCAGTATTTGCAGAGATCCTTGCTGGAAGTTGTGTAAGTATCAGTTCTGTGCTGTTCATACCTATGTTAAAAAAAAAAGAGTGAGAGAATTCCCACCCTTGCACTGGCCAGTCAGAATAACAGATAAAGTATAATGTATATTCCATGACATCAGGTAAACCATCCTCTTCCACACAGAAACATGGGAAAAGTTACTGAAACTCTGTGGTTCTCCATGTGGAGTGCCCAAGCATTATCTACTTGTTTCAGTTCTGTAAGAAAGGGGCAGGAAATATAGAGTGATCCAGTTCCCTAAGATCTATTCACACCCCCTCTTCCAGTCTCATGAATCGTGGAGAGCAGCATGGAATTATGGCCCCTCTGTATTGCTCCTTGCTTCTTTCCACCCTATCAGCACAGCTAACATATGAGATGTGCTGGCATTGCTGACCCAGCCAAAGCTGCTTGTTACGTCCATCCCTCTTCATTGTTACCTTCAGCTGCAGAGATAAAGTGAATACTACTGTCAGCAACACTGATGCTGAGTGAATCTTATACTTTATAATTTGCCATGGAAGCCTGCTTTGTGGAGTGGCTGCTTATCACTGCTCCTATCTTTGACTGACCATACTTTCCCAGCTCAGACAGACTGAGTCCCAGGATGTGGTGTTCATAGGAGGGGCTTCCGCAGTCTCAAAGAGAGGGTGCTCCTCCTCCCTTTCCATAGTTCTTGGCACATTTGGATGGTATTAATACTTTGCGTGAAGAGGACGAGATGGCTCACTGTCAGTCCTTGAGAATACAGTAGAGGGATCATCATCAACTTCCTTTGGTCCTCCCAGAAAAAGTCCCATAGAAGGGGGTTTAAAAACTGACTTGGACAGCCCAGTTCCTGCTGTAAAACTCAAAAGAGAATTAAACCTATGTCTTCACTTGGTATCTTCTGTTTAAAAACAGCAACGACAACAACTCTTAATATATTGTTTACATAAATGTAAGGAGATTGAATAACAGTATTTATTGGCTTTGAGCTAACAGATCTGAGGGAGTTTGTTTAAATTCCTTTATACAAAGTTTTAGAGCTATTTTACTCCATCTTTTAACTAAAAGCAGCATGTAAAAGTAGTAAATATACAAATGGAATTTACGCTGGAAATGAAGTCTATAATTTGGTAGTTCTTTAAGCAATCTGTACTTGGTTTGCATTTTTAATGACAATAGACTTTGGTGTTTGTAACTTGGCTAATTTCATTTGTGGGATTTCACAACATTTGGTAACAGTGTAGAATGTTTAAAGCTGGTTAGGGATACTTTTGTAGCAGAGAACCCTAATAACTTCCAGCTGGAAGTTGGCAAGCTGGAATAAAACCTCCTCAGCTTGCCATACAACCTGGGGCAATAAGGTGGTTGACCTCTGCAAGATTTAAATTCAAAGAAGAAGCCCTGAAGGTAGGCTAATTATAGTTCTCCCTGATTAGATTTGGCAGTATGGTACATACCTGAGTCTTCACCTGTCAGTGTACAAAGTTTACTTTCATGGAAATGGGTAAAAGGAGTTGCAATATGTAGCTAGCAAAAATCAACCACAAACGCTAACCTTCTTCTCGAAGGCTCAGTTGTACAAACAGTATTTGCAGACTGTGTAATTCATTAAGTGTTTTTCTCTCCTGTGACGTGTTAAGTTAAAAATATTTGCAAGATATTTGTAATTTCCATCTGGCTGTGAAATCTGATCATCAGATTTACTATGTTTAGATCCTTTTGTACCAAAATGTTTCATACACAGTAAAACCTGCATTAAAGGCCATATCTTTTCTGATAAGTAGTTCCCTATCTGAAGGATCTTCTTTATCATATATTAAGAGGACATGTGAAAATTTGAGAGAATGTTTGATTTTCATATAAGGGTTCAAAAATTCAGATGCTCCTCTGAAATTGAGGACTCCCCATATTGCTATCCAAACACAACCCTCTCCTCCAATTGGCTGTATTCTCAGTAATTATTTTCTTGGGGGGCAGGCCATTGGCCTAGTACTTCTCTCTGGTGTATTATGGTGTGTCTAGTAGTCCTGTTTCTGCCCTTTTGGCATCTGTAGGGGAGGATGGCATACCTATTCTGCCCCTCCATTCATTTTTAGGAGGTGCAGACAGCAGACCACTTGCCCTCACTTCAGCTACTTCAGAGACCACATTCTCTTCCTTGTAGCCTCTGTCGGTCACGTGATAGCTTACAAATGGGTGACTGCTCTGTTGCTTCATGCCATTTCAGCTTCTTTTATTCTTTTCACAAATACTAGTGTTGAATCTAGGACACACTGCTGGCAACTCATTAAAAGCTAAAGTAGAAAACTGACAGGATTAGGTGGTTGAAACAATGCCAGTTGATTGTCAGTGCTTCCCTCTACATGTTCAGTACCGTTTCCATATGGATCCTGTTCCAAGCAAGGTAGGGCAGGAGAATTCAAAGTGAGGCTATTGTGCTGGCTGAAAGTGGAACCCTGCTGGAGATGCTTCATGAATCCCATCCTGAACGTTGGTTCCCCATCCTCAGTGTGGGTCAGCCTCTGTGCATGTCATCTGCTTTGGGGTATAGAGTGAAAAAGTTCTTCTCACTTCTGATGTTTACAAAGATGTCAGTTTACTGGAGAGTATTATCAAATGTGTTGCTCCCCAGCTGGTACAGGTCTGTCCTCAGTACCTAGGCTTAGTGAGGGCCAGGACATGGCAGGGTTTTCTCAGGACTGCTGTGAACAAATCTGCTGTGAACTCCTTTACTGAGGTGTGTCAGAGTCCCTCATTGTCTGTCTTTAGGACACATTGCAAATCCCACCTGGCTCTTTGGCGTACTGTTGACCATTTTGGGGACCCACCTTTCTCTCCCTGTCCATTAATCCATTTTTATTAATTGGGAGTGGGAGGTTGTTAGTGGGGCTGTTGGATTCTCTCCCATGCCAGACTTATTTGTGTTTTCAGGCTGTGTATTTGGGCTGGTGGGTTATTATTAAGTATTGTAATTTGTTTTTTATTGTATGACTCTTGAACACTTTGCTGATAGTTGCTTTATAAATGGATTAAATAAATAAAATTAATTAATTTCTGGAGACCTATAAGTTACAAGCTTTCCTCCTACTCAGCATCATGGGTTTTGCATTCAGATGAGAATGCTGTGAGAGAGCCCCATAAGCCTGTATAGTTAAATATTGTCTCTGAAACAATCAGTTCATCAGTCAGGAGGAGAGTCCATGTTAAGTCTGTAAAGCCGCATGCACGCCTATTGTGCTGTATAAATGCTTTGAAAGGACTTTCACAGCCTTTCAGAAACAATGTTCTGTGACTTCTAAAATTAAACAGGAAAAAGTTAATACTTCCTAAACAGTGTGGAGACAGTGCAATAGTAAAACTTGGGACAGGGATGCATCCAGTCCCAACTGGAGGAGATTTCTGATTTCTGCTGGAGGGAAGAGGAGGAGGATGTGGGGTGCAAGAGTCGCAGGAAACCCAAGGCCCAAATACTTCCTTTCAGGCAGATGTGGAGCTTCCACTAATGTCTGTAGCTGTCATATGCATCCATCCATCCAAAGGCCAAATATGACCCTAAAAATAATCTTTTTTTTAAACCATTTTGTGTGTTTTTAACTAAAAAACAAATATGATATTGTCTAGTCTCGAAACACTCCTTGGATTTTATTTCAAAAAAAGAATTATTACATTTTAATGGTTTTCTTATGTGCATTTCCTTCTAGCTTGTCAAGGTAGGCATTTGTCAAATATTTTTTTAAAAACTAAAGAAGTTATAAAAAGTTTAAACAATTGTTTTTAATTATCAAAGAGGAAAAATGCAGGAAGTGTAGAATTAGAGATGATTGTTTACCTTTACTTGTGCTGTTGTATGTTTTTGCCTGTTGAAAGTACAAGGAGAGTTAAGGGCAAAGTCAGCTACGATTTGAAATTGCTTTGATTTCTGTTACAATCTTAAACATACGTATTTAAATGGAGAGGGGGTGTATTATTTAGCAATACTGTAGTAGGGTTACTGTAGGTGTATGAACAATGAAAGCTCTGACTTGGGAGTGGAGTGCAAGTTCTTTAAATCAGACCACTTCATAAACATCAAAGAACATATTCTTATTTTAGTTGGTTGAGTGGGGAAATAGTTTTGGTCCAGGATGTGGCAGTTGCAAGGAGGAAGTAAACAAGGGCTTGGAGCAGACATCTCCCACTTTGTAGCGTATGCCTCTGGGGTGGAATTGGAAAGGGCAAGAGGTCTCATGTTGTAGGGTCATTTGTGTATTTCCTTCAGGCTTTGGCATGTCATGAGGTGTTTGCAGTGGGATCTCAAACTACGTCTTTTCTCTCATAACCTTTGCTGTCAATTGTAGTTCCTTCATTTGCTTCTTGTGGAGTTTTTATTTTATGTGACATTAAGGTTAAATAGAAGCTTTTATTATTGTTGTTTCTGATGTGTATGAATAACCTCCATTCAGAAATAAATTTGTCAACCTTTTTTTTTAACGTGTCTGTAATTTAGGTGCAAAAGGACAATTCTATTTTAAAAAGAAATAAATTTTTAATATTAGTACTTGAATTTCCTTTGAGATGTGTGTCTGTTTATATATACACACACACACTCTGTCACAAACACACAAAGAAATAAATAGAAATAGGACTATTTGAAAAAGGAAAAAAGAAGTACGAATATTTGCACAACCAATTTGCAAACAAATATTGAGGATTTACAAGCAGTGCCTGCACTCCACCAATTTCTTTCCATTAACACTTCCTTTCTATCTTTCTGCTTCTGCATTATCTTCAGTACTGTTCCCTATGCATCATTTTACCTCCCTGATCCTATCCAATTTAGTCTCCCCTCTTCCTTATTCCTCAAAATCCTCTTCTTTTCATAATCTTTAAAACAAACAATACATTGATAAAAATAAATTAAAAAATTACAATACATACACTGCCAAAATGTTAACTTGTGCTTCCCATTTTCCGTAAATGCCCTCTGTTTTGCCTTCCCCCCTTCTTCTGTCATACTCATAAATGATATGTTCAAGGAACCAATCTGGCAAAACCCTGCTCATGCAAATAGTCCTATTGAATTCCGTGCAACTACTCACGTGAGTAAAGTTACTCATGTACCGAAGTGTTTGCAGTATCAGGTCTTGGATTGTAAGAACATTTTGGGAAAGTGTGGTGTCTTGTGGGGTATGTCTAAACTGTAGTAAGAGGTGTGATTGCAGCACAAGCTGGCAAATGTGCGCTAGCTATAATTTAGCTATTATTGCTAAAAATAGTAGTGAAGCCAAGATGGCACAGACTGACAATGCGAGTATGTGTCTAGGGTCACCAGCATGCTTGTACAGCCCATGCTGAAGTTGAAGTTGAAGCCCACCGCATCTTTGTGCCTTTTTTTTTTTAAGCCATTTTATGTAGATTTAAGCTAGCATGCAATGCAGACATAACCTTAGAGACCTGCAGAGGTCCAAGCACACCTATAACACTGAATGAAAAATAAAGCTGTGTTGAGAAATCAATGTTTGGGCAAGAGAATTTATTCTTAAAGAGCAGCATTTAAAATGGGTTTTAGTTGTGGTTGTAGTTATTATATTATTATATTTAAAATATTTTGAAACTTCTCAAGTCACCTTTGTGACAAGTGTGTCTGTTATTGGAGTCCGTCAGTATCTTGAATACTGTGCGCGCCAAATGTTAATGAGGTTGGTATGATTAATGCACTTTTCAAAATACTACTTTAATGATGACACACAAGCCCGCACATGCTAGGGCTCCCCTAGTAGATGTGTTTTATGCAGCTATCTGTTGGTCAAAACACACATTTTTAATAGAAAATGGTTAAAGAGTTTTGTATGAATTAGAGTCCTATTTGTCCAACTCTGCCCCTTCAGAAGCAGGCTTTTGTTGGGATTTAACAGAGACCCAGCCACTTTTGCAGATAGAAAAAGAGAATGTTAATTACAGGAAGATTGGATTTTTTGTAGAAAATAGAAATGTTTATGAATTGGTCTGTTTGTGTTTCTCTGCCGCGTGTTAGGCAATGAGGGACAGTTATTTTGCCTGCCCTGCAGGACATTCTAATTTATAGCTGATTAAAAATAAAAACCAGAATTTAATACATGTATACACAGTATGTACATTTAATGAGCAGTTAACAAATTATTGTCTAGCAGAACTGAATTTCTGGTTTCAGCATCTAAATTTGTGGTTTCTTTGAGGATTGTTTTTGTGGTATATTGCATTATAATGCAAGCATTCTGCCTAAGATTATTGCTACCACAATTATTGAAATAAATGAATGTAGGAAAATCATAAAGTTTTCAAATTGGTTTGATGTTTAATACAACATGAAGAAAAATGAATTAGGTGATTATTTAACAAAATTTGCCGGCTGGTAATTTTATAAAATTTGTTTAGATTGAAACTCTGAAATGTTTCTTCTGCAGGGCATCATCCATTGTTGTTTTATTGTTTTAAGTGCATGTGAGGGGGAGAGAGACTGGAAGGAAGGAAACTAGGTCTGAAAAATGGCGTTGGACACTAGTGGCATTATTGCACTGAGACAACTTACTGTATATAGTTCATCACAGAGGAGCTGGGGTCAAATTGAGCTGGCCTGTAGGGGCTCAGCAAGTTGGCACTTTCCCTGATGGCTGCATCAAGTGTTCCAGAAAAAGAAAAATTGAAGACCTAACTCCTCTGTTTGAGATAGATCCTTCAAAAAGTTATCCAGAGGTAAACCAGTATGATGATGACAAATGGGAAATTATGCCATTAAGATAAATGTGAACTGCCCTTATTTGGGTTCAGGGGTTTTGACTCAAAGCATAATGACCATTTAATTGTCAGGGTTGTCATTCTCCTTTATTGCAAACTTTGATCAGTAGAGAAATAATTTACAGTCGGTGCAGTCTGCAGTTGTGATCAGTGGAGAGTTGATGTTTGATTCCCTCTCCAAATAATAGAAGGGGTGAGAGATAAACTGGGGCTCTGCAGTGTTGTCCTGCCCCTGATTTGAAGTAGCCCAGATTTGCCAACTTTCACTCCATGTTGCATGGCCTTTTAATTACATCTGCCTTTGAAGAGAGGTAGGGAGATTGACATATAGGCCAATATATGGGTGTGTCTAGTTCTTAATTTGTAAAGAAATGATGTTGGGGCTCAAATAGAGGGTGCTGTACAGAGGACGCCATTTTGCGTGCTGCTCCCCTCGGCTGGCCTGACCTTGCACAGACAGTGCATGCGAGGTCATGTTGCACAGAAGATGATATTTTGTAGAGTATGCTGCTCCATCCCTGCCAGCATGACTACACATGACAGAAGAGGCTGAGCCCTGGGAAACCCCAACACAGATTTCAATTCTGGGTATGTCGAGATTTGGTTATGAGCTACTGCTTGGCAGGAGGGGTGAGTTGGTTGAACTGCATATTTAGTTTAGTAATTTTAAATCATTAGTAGATGCTCAAAGCCTGGGTTTGGGTGCTTTGTAGGAGACAGGATAGCTGTCCGAAGAAGCAAGTTCCTGCATTTTTCCACTGTGCTCACAAAGTGGGAGTTGAATTCCTGGATGATAAAAAAGAAAGCTGTTTGGGGTAGTCTCCCTTTCCTTAGGTGATGTTTTTGACAGGTTGGAGTGAATGTAAAAGGGTATGAGGAAGGGATTCAGAGTTTTTAAAATGCGAGGAAAATGCTAATTAATATAAGGCTGGGCATGTTCAGTGCCACATGTTTTAAATAGAATTTGTAAATGGTTTTAATTAAAAAATTAAAGAGGGGGAGAGGAGAGAAAGGAACATTGGGGTTGGCAGTAAAGACAAATTATCCGTTTTGTGAGGCACCATGCACTTTGCCAGAAGGGAAGGGTGGTACCTACAGCATACCAAAGAGAAGTCTAAACATGCTACTTGCAAGTACATTTACATGTTTCTTGAATAAACTGTCATGTTGAATCTCTCTAAAATTTGAGATGCAGCTCTGTGAAAGTCTTAGGCTAAAATGCAGAATCTGTAGAACAGTTCATGCAGCAATATTAGATGGGAGAAACGAGCAAGATATGGTGCTTCTGCTTTGCTAATAAAGTAAAAACAATTTGCCAGCTATTAAATCTGTGTCATGCTCAGGTCAGAGAAATGGATGCCAGTCTGTATCTAGCTATCTATTTTCCTTTGTAACAAATTTGGAAATGTTGGTATGTCTATTGTTTAGATTTATTTATTTAATTTTCCAGATAGAACAATTAAAAGCTCCACACAAAAAATATGACCATTCTGCTGATTATTTAAAATTACAACCTCAAATATAAATTTCAGTCAGCTTACTTCCCGCAGGCAGCAGCACTAACTACAAATAACACCTCACCACATTGGCTGGTTTTCATTTATTGAACCCAACTATTCTACTGCATATCAAATACAACTGTACAAAATTTCATAACTTTCAGGTTTGTAGAGTTATGGCAACTAAAATATCCATTTTTCTGAGCTGTCACTGCATATTGTAAACTTCATACATATTCCTCTAATATTGATCAATTAAATATCCCTTTTTAATATTTATTCTTCATCTCTGTGGCAAAACTGTACTTGCTATATACTCTACCTTAGTCTGTGAATGAGAGCAGTTTTCTTTTGTTCCTGTTTTCCTGAGCCTTGGACTGCAGAGCATTATGATTAACTTAACCTGATATCTAATATGGATGAAAGTTGATAAACTTCTAGGCAGTAATGTGGCTGTTTAGAAATATGGATGTCAGAGGGAGAAGAAAAATGGAATGAATTGCTGTAATAGAAATCACAAATACATACAGAACCATGGCAGTCTGCCTTTGTTTCTGTTTCAATTTACTTTAAAACGCACATGCTTTTATGCAGAAGAACGGGAGACTTCAGAACAGGGATTTTACTGAGTGTGTTCCATATTGCAGATACGTAATGTAATAGGGCTCTGTTTTCCCTCAGTGGGAGCCAAAGGTGCTCAGCACCTTGCAGGAGTGGACTCTTACTGGTGTGATATAATGATAGAATTCACTGTAACTCATTTTCTCTGGTCTTGCAGGCAGGAGGTTCGCAGGTCATCTTCACTAATCCACTAGAGATTGTAAAGATTCGGTTGCAGGTAGCAGGAGAAATCGCTACAGGACCCAGAGTCAGTGCCCTTACTGTTCTAAAAGAACTGGGAATTTTTGGTCTTTATAAGGTATGTATTTGGGCATTCCTGGCACACCACTTTTAAACCATTTTATGCTAAATTTAAAAGAACTTTTAAAACAAAAACATTGCTAAAAAACAAAAATCTTTTCAAATTTAAAAATAATCTCTTCCTGCAGGGCAGCCACATGGTGGAAAAGTGGGTGGGGGGGAAACACATTTAGCCCTGGTCTACATTAGAGTTAGTTTAATGTAGGACAGCTTACATCGACTTAAATCTGTAAGTGTCTACAGTAAAATGCAGCTGCCACTGATGTAACTTCCCCACTACACCAACTTAATAACTCCACCTCCATGAGAGGTGTAGCACTTAAGTCAATGTAATTAGGTCGACGCAGTGTGTTGTTGCATTAACTGTTGCTGCCTTTCAGGAGCCATCCCACAGTGCCCCACCCTGACAGTTAAATTGATTCCACCGTTCCTGGTGAGGATGCGCACTACCAACACAAGGATTGTAGGGTTGACATGCAAAAGCAGTTTATTTACTGCAGTGGCTGTATGTCAACATAACTTAGGGCTTGGCTACACTTACATTTTATAGCACTCTAACTTGTTGGCTCAGGGGTGTGAAAAATCACCTTCCTGAGCGTAGAAGTCAGAGTGCTTTAAAGTGCTAGTGTAAACAGGCTCCAAGCGCTGGGAGCCGCGCTCCCAGTGCTCGGAGCTAATCCCTTCGTGGAGGTGGATTACCAGGAGCACTGGGAGAGCTCTCTCCCAGCACTCGCGCGCGACCACACTTGCACTTCAAAGCGCTGCCACGGGAGTGCTTTGAAGTTTCCAGTGTGGCCATACTCTCAGGTCAACTTAATTTTGTAGTGTTCAGAGTAGCAGCCGTGTTAGTCTGTATCCGCAAAAAGAAAAGGAGGACTTGTGGCACCTTAGAGACTAACCAATGTATTTGAGCATAAGCTTTCGTGAGCTGTAGCTCACAAAAGCTCATGCTCAAATAAATTGGTTAGTCTCTAAGGTGCCACAAGTCCTCCTTTTCTTTTTAATTTTGTAGCATAGACTTGCCCTTATACTCATATTAGTGAAAGAGGGAAACATAAAAATACTCTCCTGTTCTATCCTTTGGGCTTTTATATCAGGTTGCAGGGAGTCCTGTACTGCAGACCTGCTGGCTTCTGGCATGGATCATTTCATTTGGAGGCTTTTGTGAAAAGTTTCTTTAGCTTTTCTTTTGTGTTTGTTTAGGAGCCTTACATTTATTTTGAATCTCAGTTATCTCTATTGTTATCCTCACAGCAGCATCTTCTTTTTGTCTTAATAATTTGGCAGCAGTGAAACAGTAGTAGAATTTAGTAGGATTCAGATCTTTAAGAAGTTAAGTGGTGGGATTTGTCAATAATGAATTCCATTTAAAAAAAAAAGCCTGTACTGTACTGTACTTTACCAGAATGCCAGTCAACAGATTCCTTCCCTGCAGGTATACTTACTACCATCATTACAGATCAGATGTAATGGTGCAGAAGCGATTAGTTTTCTTAAACAAGGAAGAGTATTTCTTTCTATATCCTGTGCCAGTGCAAGGAGTAATACGTAAATTCAACAGCTATAGGCAGCTGTGCACTTCCATAATATTGGTTTAGCTGATTTATTTATGGAGCTATGTAGCACTGTAAAAATGTGTAAATTTACGTCCATAGCTGCAGCTTTTATTCTGAATTCACTAGGTTAGATTCACACAGCTATAATGTTTCCCTAAATAGCATCGATGTTTTGGTACATAGGACAAAATTTTAGTGCAGTAATAATTTTTGTGTCTGGTGACTAGAAAGATGGTTTTATTACAAATTTTATCTTTCTTTAAAATTGAACAGTCATCTCAAGGAAGTTTAGGATAATTAAGTTAAAGAAAAAAAGAATACAAAGCTCAGTGGAGTAAATACCAAAAGGGGACTGGTTTTAAAACATGTAATAACGGTGAGTGAAATTCATCCAAGCATAGAGTGTGTCTCCACAAGACCATACATACCACTTAAGCCCCACAGATCCCCTGCGGAGAGCACTCTGTCTGTCTGCTCCAAATAGGTCAGCGTGGAGGGGAACTTTTAGAAATGTGTGACCTCCTAAGGCCCTGGCATCACTCTTATGTGGCCCATGGCCCAGAGCCTCTTATGTAGGGAACTCAGAGAGTCAATGGCCACTATTCTGGCACAGAGTGGACTGAAGTGGTGGGTGGAGGAGATAGTTTTGAAGCCTCCATGGCTCACCCTCAGGATGAGCTCTTTGCAGCAGGAAGTAATTCACCCAATATCAGATGAATAATTGGGGAGTTATTTTAATCAGGATTCTTGACATAACATATTTTAACAGCCCCTTCACAGATATTGTAGCATGTGTCAAGATCTAGAGGGACTCTCTTTAGTTTGCTTTTAGGCCTTGTATGCCAAGTTCATAAGAACATAAGAATGGCCTTACTGGGTCAGACCAAAGGTCCATCCAGCCCAGTATCCTGTCTTCCGACAGTGGCCAATGCCAGGTGCCCCAGAGGGAGTGAACCTAACAGGTAATGATCAAGTGATCTCTCTCCTGCCATCCATCTCCACCCTCTGACAAACAGAGGCTAGGGACACCATCCCTGCCCATCCTGGCTAATAGCCATTAATGGACTTAACCTCCAGGAATTTATCCAGTTCTCTTTTAAACCCTGTTATAGTCCTAGCCTTCACAACCTCCTCAGGCAAGGAGTTCCACAGGTTGACTGTGTGCTGAGTGAAGAAGAACTTCCTTTTATTTGTTTTAAACCTGCTACCCAATAATTTCATTTGGTGGCCCCTAGTTCTTATATTATGGGAACATGTAAATATCTTTTCCTTATTCACTTTCTCCACACCACTCATGATTTTATATAGCTCTATCATATTCCCCCTTAGTCTCCTCTTTTCCAAGCTGAAAAGTCCTAGCCTCTTTAATCTCCCCTCATATGGGACCCGTTCCAAACCCCTAATCATTTCAGTTGCCCTTTTCTGAACCTTTTCTAATGCCCACGTTTCTTTTTTTGAGATGAGGGGACCACATCTGTACGCAGTATTCAAGATGTGGGCGTACCATGGATTTCTATAAGGGCAATAAGATATTCTCCGTCTTATTCTCTATCCCTTTTTTAATGATTCCTAACATCCAGTTTGCTTTTTTGACTGCTGTTGCACACTGCGTGGACGTCTTCAGAGAACAATCCACGATGACGCCAAGATCTTTCTCCTGATTAGTTATAGCTAAATTAGCCCCCATCGTATTGTATGTATAGTTGGGGTTATTTTTTTCAATGTGCATTACTTTACATTTATCCACATTAAATTTAATTTGCCATTTTTTTGCCCAATCACTTAGTTTTGTGAGATCTTTTTGAAGTTCTTCACAGTCTGCTTTTGTTTTAACCAAGAATTACTTTTTTTTCCCAGCAAGGGAGTCATTCAAGTTCCCCATCCTTTATCTCTGTATTACTTTCCCATGCTTTAGTGTTTCCATGTTGTGGCAACTTTCCCATAGGGAAAGAGAACAAACTGTGCTAGCCCTGCAGTGCAGTTTTTTCTGGCAGCCGGAGAGGGTCAGTGGAGATGCTCTCAGCTTCCTGTGGAGCAAGTGGCAAGCAAGGGCCCCAGTCGACTCTCTTATGTGGCAGTACATTCCCTGTCACCAGGCCAGCAGGATCAGCTAAGAGAAGGTTTTTTGTAGGTTAAATTGTCGTGTACATTTCTGTACGAAAAACGATCTATCTAAGGTTTGATGGCAGGCCCTTAATTGTCAAGTGTCATTCTTTTGCTAAAGTTAGAAACCATCGCTGAAGCTGAGAGCTGACCATCGAATGACTAACTGTGCTTCTTTTGATGTTCAAATCTCCATACTACATTCCTTAAGACATATTACATTTACTGGTTACCTGGTAGATCCCCTCAAGAGCCTTGGCTCAGTCTATACCCAGTGGCCTGGGGCTTCTTGCCAGCCTTTAAGTCTAATCCTATTTATATAACGTGTGTATATTATGTTTCCTTTTTGTGTGACAGGGTGCCAAAGCGTGTTTCCTCCGAGACATTCCCTTTTCTGCAATCTATTTTCCTGTTTATGCTCACAGTAAACTGATGCTTGCTGATGAAAATGGCCATGTGGGAGGGCTTAATCTCCTTACAGCTGGTGCCATTGCAGGTAACTTCTCAATATGTTTTCTAGAAATAACCTTTTCCCCCTTAATAGATAATATTTAATATTCGTTCATCAGTCCCATATAAATGAAAGCTAGTATGCCATTGTATCTGATTTAATCTAAATTTGATCACTTTTATCCTTGGTGGGAGGTAGTGTAATTTTGATGAGAGCTAATTACATTTGCATAATGTGGATAAACAGCTTAATGCAGCTCAGCAACTTGTAGCCAAATTTGATCTGTCTGTCTCAATGGGGTTTTAGTTGTTACCAGGCTCTCTGACTTGAAGGCTAATTTGAATCTTTGATGAACATATACTGAGAAGAATTAGAAAGAAAATGATTCATCTAGCTTAGGGCTCCTAAACAACTGGGGAAGAAACTTTCAGTTCAAAGGTAAATGCCAAAACAAGGATTTGAAGGTGCCTTTACTGTTCAATAGCAGGACAGGAGTGGAAATAACATACTCTTCATGTTTTTTTAAAGAATTTCTAATCAAGATTTCCCTTCTAATGATAGTGGGACAAACTCACCCCACTTACGTGAAGTTAGTGTTTAGAAATGACTTCTGTAGGCTTTTATTTTATTTAAAGTGAATTTTGTAATGTGGTATTACACCACCGTGGGTTCGGCTCTGGTGGCTACAGTCTCAGGCTTAATGGAGTGAAAGTCACCTCTGCTACTTGCTTCAAATTTAGAGTCTCTAGGAACACACAAAGGCCTAGAGTAGAGACCTCACATACATTTATAAGTATAATGTCTAGTCTGTTTGACAAGTTTTACTAAAGTTACAATCAAAGTTATGATTACCTAAGCATATAGAAATTCTATACAGACCTATGCACACGTTACTTATATAGTTATACTCACATCCTCCTAGATAGTGTTAGGGTCTGGTGGGTCTCTCATGGATTGATAATAAGTAAAGGAATGGTTCCTGCTGGAGTTTCCCATAGGGAGCTCAATTTTCCTAATCTGGGTACCCTCTCTTTATAATGTGATTCTGACTATACCTCATTAGTATTTATGCATATAGTGCACCCTGCGGTGAGGGTTAGAAAAACGTTAGAAAAATGTGACTAATGAGCATCTTGTAGCGAAAAATGACTCTTACTGTTAATTTTTTTTGCAATATCACCCATTGGTGCATCTTTTCTGGTAATGTTGTGGCATAGGGTCATTCTTTGGTCCCTTACTTTTGTCAAGCTTTTCTTAAGCCTATGGTCTAGTATGGCTAAGCTAAAATCTTACAGGCCTGAGCCTGTAAGCCTTGTCTTACAATCCTACTTACTTAGATATCTAATACATAATTAGTCCTTCTAACTGCTGATCAATCTTATATTTCTATAATCCTACAATTTAACTCTATTTCGCATACGATGATTATATGTAAAATAACATGTTAGTAAATCATAACATTACCCAATGAATAAACAATAAACTAAAATCATTGGCTGCACTTGGTATGAACAGAATGTGTAACTGGTTTGTTGGTAATAATGGCCTCTTATCTCAGTCAGTAGGCTAATAAAATTAGGCCCAGATGTGATGGTGGTGAATAAGCTAAAAATGCACTGCTAGACAAATTAATGGTAGACATCCTGGTGGACAAATTCTCTTTTGCACCCAGTATCTGCTGGGTGTAACACAAGTGGGGTGGAATGCAGAGGAGGTGTTTGCAGTTCCTTGATCCTGGGCCCATTTGGTGCTGGCCTATGTGTAGTTTATTAGACCATCCTTGGAGCTATCCAGGGATCACTAGAGCTCTGTGTGCTCCAGCCTGCCACCTAAACTGGAGTTGGCGTAGGACCTAGTTATGCCCGCTCTTTCCCAATTGGGTATGCCCCCATGGCTGGGGAGATGTGACAGTTTTCTGGGCCCTTTTGCTCTTGAATGGCACAAAGGGACCAGAAATGGGAAGAAAATCTGTTCCATTTTATTCATAGAACTACTGAAAAATACACTGTGGGGGCTAGTATCCTATAATAAGACTTGCCATTTGTGTTTTTTAACCACAGCTTAATTCATTAATGTTTATCAGACACTTGGATATTGATGCGATGCGCTCAGTAGAAATGGCTATAAATCTTGTTTGAGATATAAAATTTAGCCTACAAGAATCCTTCTTTCTGAGCTGCAAATTCATGTTACTGTTTAATGGGAGTGGATCAGATAAGCATAACTGAGAACATTGTGTGTACACATGTGGCTTCAAAAAAAGTTTATAGGGTTGTAATAGTGCATAGTTAGCTTTAGCAAATAGACTGGCTTTGCTGCTCCTGTTCCAAGATAAAACCTCCTGAATTGATCAGCAGGATGTTTTGGGAAGGTTTACTGTAACTTCGTTAAATTTCTGACCTGTCAACTTTATAAATCTTCCTTAAGTGCTATGTAGACAACTGTTAGGCTGTTTTTTTAATTGTATTGAAATCAACAGTAACAATTCAACCAAGACTGAAAGTGAACATTCAAGTTCCAAGTTGGAAGGGAATTCTTGGTTTTGGTTAAGTGATTGAGATGAGTCAGTATTCATTATACTAAAAATGAGAGTTGGATTTTTACATGTAAATTTTATAAATATTCTAACAGCATAGTACTTTACCTGCACAGTTCCCCTTTCATTTGAATAAGAAACCAGTGCTGGTGCTTGGGGTGAGGTACTGTTACTGTACCATCATTGATGGCTGTTACCATAGTGTGTGTGCCCAAAATGCCTTTATTGTCAACCTTTCTTTATAGTTTACTTTTTAAGTAGACTTGTGTTCTTGTGTTCTGCTAATGAACTGGCCAAAGAGCACCATAGAAATCTCACACTGTAGAATAGAAGGCCTCTAAATGATCACTTTGCATATTTACACCTTTAAACAAATGGATCTGTGAAGGATTGGAATGTTAGTACTTGAGAGGTTTTTGCAGAGCAGTTAATCAGCTATACTGTTACAAAGTACTTGGTACATACAATAGGTGAGTAGAACTATTAATATTCACAAAGCACAGTAAGGCTGACAGAGCTCCTAGAATCAGCTGAGAGCACCACTAATTTGTGTCAGGAATATTTAATCCTTTATATTGAAAAAGAGAGAGAGTGAGTTTTAACTATTTATACTTGGAAATATTTGCGTCTCTCTTTAAACAAGGTAAAATAAAAGATATTTGAAATGACTGATAATAGAACTCAAAGGGGAGCTCTTGAGAGAATTGTTCTGTTAATATCGTTGCATAATTTTTGCAGTTCTCTTGGCTGTATTTTCATAGTGTTTTTCTTTCGCATCTGTATTAAAATTAACTTCGTGATGTTGAAGAGACATTTAGAAGGATTGTGCTATGCTAGCTGCAGTAAAAGTCAATTTTGAATACTTTGTTAGTACCAGGGTGTGTGGGTTTACATTTTTAATAAGCTTTGATTTCATAAAAAGATTGACATTTGCAGGTATTTTCTTTGACATTAGAAATATTTCTATCTTTTACAAGATACTTTGTGTGAATTAAATGCTGTTTTCTTCTAAAAGGTGTGCCTGCTGCTTCCTTGGTAACCCCTGCTGATGTCATCAAGACAAGACTGCAAGTGGCAGCTCGCGCTGGTCAGACAACATACAGTGGAGTTATCGACTGTTTTAGAAAGATACTTAGAGAAGAAGGCCCTTCGGCTTTTTGGAAGGGAGCTATGGGTAGGGAATTTTCTTTATATTTTAAGTCAGACCACAATCCTGCAAATTTTTTCAGTGTTGTTTTACTCAGGATTGCTCCCAGCAGTAAAGTTTGCAGGATTGGGCCTTAGTATTGTAGTTCACAGGTTCATTTGAAATTCTCAGACCATCTTTCTTGATCTAACGTTGCTGTATTACAGTATTATTTGTAATATTCAACAGCTCGAGTGTTCAGATCTTCACCTCAGTTTGGTGTTACGTTAGTGACCTATGAACTTCTGCAGCGATGGTTCTATGTTGATTTTGGAGGAATGTAAGTGCAAACATTTGCTCACTAACATGCAAATTGGGTCTGCTAAGTTTGAATTCATACAGAGCCTTCAGAGAACTAAATGGAAAGAATATGTTGAAACAGATGTAGTTAAACTTAATGATATTGATTAGCTGTAAATCAAAGTGCCAGAATTTTGTTTTAAGTGTGCCCTGCACAAAAAATCCCCCAAACAGTGATATTACTATTAACATCTTTGGGTATTAAAACTGAAAGAGCTTAAACAAATCAAATTGCCTTGATTTGTATACTATTTCATTGTCTAAGCAACAGGAAGTATGTCAGTTTCACTTTTTTTAATACACTGCACAAAACTTCTGTATTTGGGTTTCCTACACTGCAAGATGATAATTAAATCCCCCTCAAACTGTTTTAATTAAAATCATTTAAAATATTTTTTTCATGAAAATATTTCTATTTTAAATTATCCAGAAACTAAATTTTAGCCTGAACTACTTGATAGTGGCCTTTAAAGCAAGCTTCCTTTATTTTAAAAACTAATCAGAATAATTAACTTCTAACTATGTTGATTTATATGTTGTAGACAGATGATCATTTTTAGTATTGGCTTACTATAGATTCTGCTCTGTTATTCTGATGCAGGAGAAACATTTTAAATAAAGAATCTTTTCTTTTTTTCTCCTCAAACAGCAAACCCTCTGGATCAGAACCAACCCCCAAATCTCGAATCTCAGACCTGCCTCCTGTTAATCCTGACCACATAGGTGGATACAGACTTGCTACAGCTACATTTGCTGGCATAGAAAACAAGTTTGGGCTTTATCTTCCAAAATTTCGATCTTCTGATGTTGCTTCAGTTCTACCAAAAGTAGCAGCTGAATCCTGAGATGACCTTTCAGCCTAGTATAACGACACAATGAAAAAAAAATTCAAGAGAACAGTACTATATCTATCCAGTCAGCTGCATGTTGCTCTTGCTGAACTGAGAATTTAAGTCAAATCACTCCTTTCTAAATGATATACAATATGCATTTATTTGTTTATAAATTAATCATTTGCACACAGGAAACGGATTGAAGCTTTAGTTCTGCATAGATTTTTTTTTCCCCCCTAACCAGTGGCATGAATCAGTAACCTTTACTTGGCTTTGCACAGCTTGCACTTAATGTTACTGTACATATTGTACATCTTTGTACAGAGACATCATGGCATCCATACACGATTACATTTATATAATGGGTATGCAGTTCTAAGCAGTTTGAAATGTACAGAATGTTTTGAAGGTGTTTTTATTAAGAATCATGGAACAATAAAATATATTTAAAGTCATTTCATTTTCTTATATTTGTGTAATATATAAAAATAAACCATCAGATATTTGGTGTAGTTAGTCATAGATTTTTAAGGCCAGAAAGGTCCCATTATAGTGTAGTATGACTTGTCTTAGAGAATAAATCAAGGTATTAGTTAATAAAGGCAAAAGCATAAACATGCAATGCTGGTAGGAAGTTACAGCACAGGAACTGTGGGTGTGTATGTGGGGAGGAGTGCTTGAAAACTGTAGGAATTACCCAGAAACTCATGGTAATGTTGACTAGTAACGTTTTGCTAATTCTGAATTCCAGCATATCATGTTTAAATGTGGTGAGATTGTATTTACCAGTTATAAGTGGATTTTATTATGAGCACTCTGAATAAATTTATCCTGTAAATGTACATATCTGAGTAGCAAGTAAAATAAGTCCAGGGTTTAGTTTTAGCATATTCGGATGAAATAATTGCCAGGATATGCACTGCTAGTTTGCCAGCAAGTCCCAAAAGTGTCATATTTGTAATTAAGTAATAAAAGGCCTTGGCCTAACTCATCTTTGATGTAACTATTGTGTTCAGTGGAATCTCCTAGAGATAAATTTGGCTCCCCGTGTAGTCTAGGAAATCTATCACCCGGTGGTTGGATTGGTGAATATTCATAACTCCTGAATTCTGATGTAATCTGTTTTTGTTTAAAAGACACAGCTTTCATTTTATTATGATTGTGCCTTCACTAGAAGTACAAAGTTTGGATTAATGTGCAGCGTGGGGAAATCTGCCAGGGGGTTAACATCTGATCTGTAGCACTGTGTGAATGTGTGCAAACATCTCTGAGTACAGCCTTGCAGACTTACAAAGCTGCTCTATGTTCTGCACAGGAGGTTTCTGTAGCTTTAGAAGAATGACTTCTGACAGCTCGGGGAGCTGCAAGCCCTCCTGGCTTTGTGGGCTTGAAGTATATACAAATTAATCCACTTGGAAATACTTGCTCAGGGAGGGGCTAAGTTCCTTCTTGGTAGGAGGAAAACGAGGGGGAAAGCTAGTTGTTTTCCAAAATCTCTAAATTCCAGAAAAAATAAAATGGAGGCACCTGGTTGTGTTCCACAGGAGGAGTGCTATACTCTGAGACGATTTCCAGGTATTTTGAAGAAAAAATTATGTAGAACTTTTGCCTCAAGTTTGCTAAATTAAAATTAAAATTTGCTAAATTAAAAGCCCTTTTTGACTGGTGGGTAATCTGCTTTTGGAACAATGCAAATGCAGAATTCCAGCCAGACTCTCAGGAAAAAGCAAGAGTCCCTGTTCATAGCTGTAATCTATCACCCTACTGTCATAGCTGGTCTCTGTAAGCAGTGCAGGACCAGTGCCCCTGTATCAGAGCAGGTGGACCCAGTTGAGCCAATTAAAGGAGGCAGGGCTACACCTGGGGCTGTAACAGCCTGTCAGAGGCGTAATGATTGGGACAGGCTGTACCTGGCACCACAGGAGAGTGGAGCTAACTCCTGTGGTGGAGTTGTTCCAGAAGAGCAGCTGGAGCTGGCTGAATGAGGACTGGCTGACCAGGGAGCTGGAAAGCTGCAAGAAGCAGAATTACCAGAGACCTCTGGGAGAAGAGGCTAGGATAAAGGGTGAGCAGAAGGACTATTTTCTGTTTATTTGGCTTATGTTTGGACAATAAACCTATTTAAAGGAGACTGGGTCTGACAATGTATGCTTGGTAAACTGGGGAGAAGCCCTGCCAATCCTTGCCTACAAACTGACTTGGGTAGGGACCGCTAAAGTAATGCCTAGCTAACGGCTTGCTTCCATGTTCTGGGTTTAAGAACTGCAGTAAAATACCAAATGACAGGCAGGATTGCTGCTGAGCTCAATCCAGTTGCCACTTAATCTCAGGCAGCTATTTTAATTGAAATGGGGGACAGTGAAAGGTTTGCAATTCCTTAGGAAACTGTTAAGGAAATGTAATACTGAGAAGAGAGAGCTGTTGATTCCACAAGACAGGCAGTGGCCAGGTTTTTATAAGCAGGTAGAAAATTACCTATCCTACAACTTCAGTTTCAGACACCATAGTTTCTGGGCCATGGTTGTGTTAAATAGCCTCCAGGACTTTTTTTTTTTTAAGGCAACTAGAATTGCCTTGACTTTATTCCAGTTAAATATTTTAGTTCACCGTACGACAGGTGAAGGCCAAGGCTTTAGAGAGCATTTAAGGAAGAAGGAGCTTTTTTAAAAAATATGAATAGGAATGTCCAGCCTTTATTGTCTCTGCCAGATAAACACTTGCAAATCTCCCTGTGTTTTCGTCGCTGTCCAAGAGATGGTAACTTTTTGTAGCTGCTGAACTACAATCAGCCCTTAACTTTGGAGCAAAACTTCCCTTGACTTCAACAGGAATTGAGTGCATGTAACCAAGGCTATTATGGGGCACCCAGTCCTCGGTCAGAGAATGTATCTCTTTACGCAGTTTGCCTCGGCATAGGCTTCTTAGGCAGCTCACACTCCTGTATCTTCAAATTTTGTTCTGCTCTGTGAAAAGAATATGCTCCCTTGAGGGGTAGAAAAATCCTTGGTACACACTGGCATTTAATCTCGGTCACAGCTTGTTGACTGACTTGAGTTCCGAAATAGTTATTGGACAGTGAGGCTCCTGGGATGGTCATTACAATATCTAGCATCCTGCAACTGGCATGCTGGTCCCTCCATAACTGCTGACATGGGATTGTCCAAAGAAATCCCATCGACCCTATCCTCTTTTCATTCCCTAAATGTTTGGGGGGATGGGGTTGTCAATGCAAATATGGTTTGGGAGGAAAAATAAAAATGGTTATAAATTGCTTGAAGCTAGATTCCATTTTCCAATACATTTCCCTAAATGATACCTGACCTGTGGATTCAGACCCATGCTGAAGCTACCAAGACTCGTATTCATACCTAGTGCTTGTCAGGAGTCCTCTGGAGCAGAACTAGTTTGTTGTGTTTTTGAAAATTTTCATCTAGAATTAAAAGAAATTGTTTTGGAGTGGAGAGGGAGGGAAAAATACCTCTAAAATTTATTTAAATCCCAGCAGAAGCTGCAGAGCTGTGCTCCGCTTGCTAAAAATTCCCATGCCTGGAGGATAGACACCATCACATGACATGCCTGTTCTTTATGCAGTCCTTGTGTGTCTCAATTGAACAGAAAGCTACTATCGTAAGGTTGGTGAAAATATACAGGGCAAATGTCAAATTGAATAGCATGATTTTGGATTGAAAATAGAGGGGGTACTTTGATAAGGCAAAGCTGATGGAAGCCTGAAGTTTTCACTTTCAAATCTATTGAGCAAAGATAACCTCCTGAAGACATAATTCCAATTGCAGCAGCCAGTCCCCATATGAGCTTTGCTCACAATAGAATGAGGGTTTTTTTTAATACCAAGAATTGGTAAGAGAACTTCTGTTTATAGCATAGATTAAATAACAACATAAACCCATTTCTGATTTTGAAATACGTAAAATGGTTCTCCTGGCAAAGAAGTAGGATTGTAGAGGAGATTAAGAACAAATGGCACTAAATAAACTTTGAATGCTCTCTGGTACTAATGCACAGAAGGTGATTTTCACCCATATAGTAGAGCTAGTTAAAGCATTTTCAGCTAAATGTTTTGTGTGTGTGTGTGGTGTTGTTTTTTGTTTGTTTTTTTGTCAACACATGAAGCCAAAATGTTTTGCGCTGTGTGGAACAAAAAGAAAAGTCAAAACTTCACAAGTTGTTGTGAAACAACTGTCATTCTCCAGCCAACTCCACTGTGCAGGACGGGGCTCCATCAAAGCTACTGTAATGGTGAGGGTAGCGCTCTCCCTATACGTGATCATTTTCAGGCACTTGAAACTTGCTGGGTGGGAGAAAAAACCCTTGGGGGTATGATGTTTCCCCTTGTTCTCAGCCCAAAGGGTATTTTTTATTTTGTGAAGCACTGGGCAGCTGTTGAGGTTTTCAGAGAGAAGGGAGACGGGGAGTATTATGTTAAATCTGATGTTTTTTTCCACCTGGTTAATTCATCTGGATTAATTTTAAAACTTCAGTCTCCCACTGGATTAAGTCATCCCTTCAGACAAGTGCCACTGAAGTGTTAGAAGCGATTTGGATCAGAAATTAAGTTTTTTAAAAATCATGGCATATTTGCAGTCTGGGCCCAGCTCTCCCCACAACCACAGCACAAATGGACTTAAAGCAGAGGTTTCCCTGTCACCAGAGTGCCGCTCAGACACTTTGATTGCTGCTGCAGCCCCGGGGACTGCAATAGCCTCTATGATACAGACCCCTCCTGCCCAATGTCGCAGAGTTAGCTAGTGGAGCTGTATAATTGAGAATCCACTGGTTATGGCCCTGCCCTCCCTTTAAAACATCCTTTTGATGCTCCTACTGATGTATGCAACAGATCTGTGGTGGGGGAGGGGAGAGATTCCCATCCTGGGCCATCTGAGCTGGGTCCCCAGCATAGTGGATGGATGAGCTTTGCTGCTTTTGGAGCCCTGCCTATCTGTATGAGCACCTCTGAATTTTCTACCAAATATTTTGAATGTAGCAGTGCTGCATTCCAGCTCTGTGCATGTCTAATGCACACAGAAATAAACAAGTGCTTTTAGTGCTGTGATTACATGTCTCATTACATAGACACAAAGACATGTAATTAGCACATTCAATGCTGCATGGCATTTATTTCCATAAAAAACATAGTGCAGTAAGCTGCAGCTATCCTGTGCATGTACCTGGAGCGCCACCCATCTGAAACGCACAATCAGACAGAGAAACACTTGAGATTTGTGTTCTTTAAACCTACATAATGCTAAGATTGGTTCATGTGTTGGATTTTTCTATTGTTTTTGTTAAATCCTCAGTCTCAAGTTTCTTTGTTTCAAAGTGTGGGTTTTTTTTTTTTGCTGAAGTTGAAACAAGGAGGTGTAAATTATCTTCCCAGGCACCTCGAGGCAGAAGCGATGTCACTGCCTGCCCTGAGTAGCTTTAAATCCTGATCGGTGCTGAGTTTGGACTGGACTGTGGGAGGTTGCCGAGGGGATGTACCGAATCAGTGCATTTGCCAGCTGCCATGGCCCCACACACCCTGCCCAGCCTTGCCCATTTGTGGGACTGTGTTGGGCCTCCTCTGTTTCTATGTGATTAAAACTGCTCTCTGCTACTGTAGTGTCCTCTGTGCAGAGAACTTTCCACTGTCAGGGCCCTGCAGCAAGGTCGATGCCGATGCAACTGGAAGCTAGTGTGCCTCCAGGCCTGAAGGTAGCCTACTTTTTCCTTGGGTCTCCAGCACTGGAGAGTTACTAATATTCAGTCTTGTTTGAAGTATTGCCAGATTGTTTGTTTGAAATAGGATAAGCTACTCCGGAAAGGCAACTTGCTCTCGAAATGAAAGCCAGGCTTTCATCCACCTTAGGACTGAGCACAGATTTCTTGCTTTACTCTCGAACAACCTGGATCCAAACTTCTTTAGGAAAAGGGCACCCTCTCTGAACATGAGCATTTTTGCTTCAAGATGCACTATTAACATTTTTTTTCTATTCATGCTGCTTTGGAAGCTGCCAAGATCAGTGGTTGATCTAATCAAATACAGTGTCCATCCCTTACCATGGCTAGTGTCTGATAGTGCTCATACTAAATTACTGGGAAAAGGTCTTCCTAACTCCACTATGTCATACTGGGGTATACGCTGAAGCATAAGAAATAAAAAGACATTGCATGTTAATGTAATAAGTGTAACTGCACCTGCTAAGTCTTCTGTGTGTACAGTGCTTCTAAGCATTTGCTACTAAGATATTGCCTCAGTGATACCTTGCAATAGCGAGTTCCACAGGGTGTATGCTGCCCAGAAAGGGATTTCCTGTTATCAGTTTGATCTTTATTGCCTTCCTGGTCATTTCACCTTTGCACTACAGGAAGTGATAAATTGAACTACATGATTAACCTCTTTTATACCATTCAGAATCTGTATTCCTCTTTCCAAATTATTATGAAACATTTTGAGATTAAAAGTACTAAGATTAAATAGACCATTCCTATTAATTTCCCCTCTATCTAGACTCCTGCAGCAGGAACTGATTTTTGTGTCCTCTTCCGGATGTCTTCTGTTTTTGATAGTTTTTAAGATGACCAATCCTGAGCCCCTGAATGCTGCAGGATAGCTTTAAAGAGCTTTTCCAGTTTTCTACACTGAATTTCAACTGCCATGTTACCCAATTACAAGAGCTGATGAAATTTTTTTGAATGTTTCTATTTGATTGAAAAAGGAGTGATTTCGCATAGCTTGACAGTTGGTCACATTTTGAGTTTTGCAATTTTTCAGCAGACATGTTTAATGACAATTATTCCCATTTTTGAATCCGCTCTACCACTTACTCAGTTTCATTAGGTTCCTTTGGGGTTGCTCACACTCCTGTCTAGTTTTCATGCTTCCCAATCCTGAAAGAGTCGTGTAGGTCTCATGAGATGGGAAGCAAAATTCTCCTTCAGAGCTCAGGGGAGCTCTGGCCATAGGTCAGGATTTGTCACTGGTGACCATCACCTCTCTCATGGTTACATTTAGTGGGATAACACATTAGCCTTATGCATTTTCCACCATGATTCTGGCAGGGATTCTGGCAGATGCAGTGTCACAGCAGAAATGAGCATTACTTCAGCCTCTTTTTGACTTATGTCTCTGGTGATCCCAGAGATGGTTCTTGTAAGTACCTCCCCCCCCCCCCACCCCACATTAAAAGCAACAACAATTTATTGTAAGGTCCTTCAATCTGCCTCCAGAAGGGAGTATCACCATTTTGGTCTCTTAGGTGAGAAAGGCATTATCCTTCCAGAACTTAGCAGGTTCTCTTCAACAGCAAGAATAATCATGGGCCTGCATATAAGGTTGGGTTGCCAAGGTTTCAATCTTGGGCTCAGGTGATTTATCCAAAGAATTTAGAAACAAGCAGATCCTACCTTGCTTACCAATTTATTTAGGTTGGCTGAAATGGAAAAGATTGGAGTTCAGGGCTGTCCTTTGGAAAGCACTCAGCCTCACTCTCAGAGAGCTTAGCTTAACAAGCCTTAGCCTTCCAGAACTGGAAAGGCCTGGTTTGCTTTCCCCCCGCCCTCAGTCTCAAATGATTGTGTAGTTTAGAACAATGCTTATATTCCTAACTCTCTCTCACATTGGGATGACCATTAATGTTTAGTAGCAGAGGGGTAACCATGTTAGTCTGTATCCACAAAAATAATGAGGAGTCTGGTGGCACCTTAAAGAATAACAGATTTATTTGGGCATAAGCATTTGTGGGTAAAACACCCACTTCTTCAGATGCATGGAGTGAAAATTACAGATGCAGTATATTTATGCCTGCAACTGTTGTTTTTCACTCCATGTGTCTGAAGAAGTGGGGTTTTTTACCCATGAAAGCTTATGCCCAAATAAATCTGTTAATCTTTAAGGTGCCACCGGACTCCTTGTTTTTGTAACTGTTTAGTGCAGTGCTTTCACCAGGCAAAGGACTGTGTATTATGATGGATATCTTATCTACTTGTAACAGTAGGGAAGTCCCTCAGTTGCACTATTAAAGTGAAGGAGAGCATCAACAAGCCTACAGGATGCCAAGTTCACTTAGTGGACACGACTCAATTTTAAACCATTTGAGAACCAGTCATTTCAAGTCTAGGGTCAGATGACTCCCCCCGGTATGATTCTTTGCACCTATCCCAGGGAAAAGCATGATCTAAGCCAGTACAGAAGAATGGCCATACTGGGTCAGATCAATGGTCCATTTGGCCAATATCCTGTCTTCTGAGAGTGGTCAATGCCAGAAGGTTCAAAGGGAATGAACAGAACAGGGCAATCTCCATCCTGTTATTCAGTCCTAGCATCTCGCAGTTAGAGAGGCCTAGGAACACTTAGAGTATGGGGCAGTATTCCTGATCATCTTGACTAATAGCCATTGATGGCTCTATCCTCTCTTAACTTACCTTATTCTTTTTTTAATCCAGTTATAGTTTTGGCTTTTCCAGCATCCCTGGCCAATGAGTTCTGCAGATTAACTGTGCGCCGTGTGAAGTAGCTCCTTTTGTTTATTTTAAACCTGCTGCCTATTAATTTCATTGGGTGATCCCTAGTTCTTGTGTTATGTGAAGGAATAAATAACATTTCCTTCCTTATTCACTTTCTCCACCATTCATGATTTCATAGATATCTATCATATCCCCTTTTAGTAGTCTCTTCCAAGCTGAACAGTTCCAGTCTTTTTAACCGCTCCTCATATCGAAGCTGTTCCATACCATTAATCATTTCTGTTGTCCTTCTCTATACCTTTTCCAATTCTAATATCTTTTTTGAGATGGGGTGACCAGAATTGCACACAGTATTGAAGGCATGGGCATACCATGGATTTATATAGTGGCACTATATTTTCTGTCTATAACTTTCCTAATGGTTCCTAACAGAGTTAGCTTTTTTGACTGCTGCTGCACATTGTGTGGATGTTTTCAGAAAACTATCCAGATGACTCCAAGATCTTTCTTTAGTAACAGCTAATTTAGGATGCATCATTTTGTATGTATAGTTGAGACTGTTTTCCAGTGTGCAGTACTTCGCATTTATCAACCTTGAATTTCATCTGCCATTTTGTTGCCCAGTCACCCAGTTGTGTGAGATCCCTGTGTAACTCTTTCCCGTCAGCTTGGGACTTACCTGTCTTGAGTACTTTTGTATCATCTACAAACTTTGCAAGCTTTTTCTACATCATTTATGAATATGTTGAACAACACAGATGCCTGGTGGACACCACTATTTACCACTCTCCATTCTGAAAAACGACCATTTATTCCTACCCTTTGTTTCCTGTCTTCTAACCAGTTACTGATCAGTAAGAGGACCTTTCCTCTTATCTTAGGACCTCTTACGTTGCCTAAGAGCCTTTACTGAGGGACCATGTCAAAGGCTTTCTGAAAGTCCAATTGCATTGTATCTACTGGATCACCCTGGTCCACATGTTTGTGAACCCCCTCATTAAAGAATGCTAAAGATTGATGAGGCATGGTTTTCCTTTACAAAAGCCATTTTGTCTTCCCCAACAAATCATGTTCTTCTGGATGTCTGATCCTCCTGTTCTTGAGTATAGTTTTCAATCAATTTGCCTGGTACTGACATTAGGCTTTCTGGCCTGTAATTGCCTCTTTTTTAAAAATTAGCATCACATTGGCTATCCTTCAGTTGTCAGCTGGTACAGAATCTGCTTTTTTTTGGGTGAATACCATCTGGTCCTGGTGACTTATTACTGTTAAATTTATCAATTTGTATCAAACCTCCTCTGACACCTATCTGGGACAGTTCTCAGATTTGTCACCTAAAAAGAATGGCTCAGGTGTGTGAATCTACCTCACATCCTCTGCAATGAACAACAGTGCAAAGAATTAATTTAGCTTCTCCACTATGGCCTAATCTTCCTTGAGTGCTTCTTTAGCATGTTGATCATCCAGTGGCTTGCCCTACATGTAGGAGCTGGAGTGGGGACATAGCACTGCTTCCGAAAGCCGTACCACACGTGGACCCTGGCAAGCCCCAGACCCCACTCTCTGGCGGGAGCTCAAGGGCCAGATTAAAATGTCTGAAGGGCCAGATGTAGCACCCGAGCTGTAGTTTGCTCACCCCAATGTAGCAAATCCCCATTAATAGATCCTCCCCTGCACCTGTGAGCTTTCCTTCAGCCCTTAGTTTAAAAACTCCTCTACAATTTTTTTTTAATTTTACAGGTTAGCAATCTGATTCCATTTTTGTTCAGTAAAGGCTCCTCCTTTCCCCAATGGTTCCCCAGTTCCTAATAAACCTAAATCCCTCCTCCAAACGCTATAGTTTTATCCATGCAGTGAGACCCTGCAGTTCTGCCTAACTGGGCCTGCACATGGAACTGGAAGCATTTCAGAGAATGCTACCATGGAGGTCTTAATCTCTTATCTGGCAGCCTGAATTTGGCGTCCAAGACACTTCTCCTGCCTTTCTGGAGGTCATTGTACCATGTACACTGGCTCTTCCCCACCAGTACATATAAATCTGCTTAGATGTCTCGAGATCTGCCACCTTTGCACATGGCAGGCAATTCACCATGCAGTTCTCCTGGATATCACAAACCCAGCTATCTATATTTCTAATGATTGAATCCTACATTGCTATTACCTGTCTCTTCCTAATAACCAGGATTCCCTTCCCTGGAGGAGGTATCCTCAGTACGAAAGGATACGACTGACATAATCTGGAAGGAGGGTCCTAACTATGGGATCATTTCTCTCCTCTTGAGGAGGATGACAGTCTCAACAGCACCGAGACTGTCAGATGTGGAGGAGGATTGTTCTATGTCCCAGAAAGTCTCATCTTTGTCTCTTAGCTCCTTCAGTTCAGCCACTTTAGTCTCAAGAGCCTGTACTCAGTCTGTGAGGGCCATGAGCACCTGACACGCCACCTACCTACAAGGCAGTTAATCATACATGCTGCATTCAGTGCAATAAACTGTTAACCTACTCTGCTGCTGGACTTCTGCCTGAATTCTTTTTTCTCCTGTGGCTATTTTCTGGGGGTGGATGGGAAGAGGCTACGTTTAGAGAATGGTAGGGAATACTGTCTACATCTACATTTTTGAAATAGCTCTGGGCTACTACCTTATTTAGTCAGAAGGAGTAAGTCTCCATTGCTCTTTAAATGTTAAGAGCCCCTTCCCTTACATGTATGATGGATAGGTACGCCTTCTCCCAGCATGAGTGGGATTCAGCTTGGGCTAGATTGTGGTCCTCAGGCTCACAGCACTTAAGTATTGCTTCTGCCGTGGTTGTAAAAAAGAGGGAAAATAATGGAAATAGGACCTAGGCCTCAGAGTACAAGACTGAGACTTTTCTTCTAGAAGCACTGCCCTAACATTTCTAGAGAGCCCATTTTTGTCACTTGCCAAACAAATGGGCCCAAGTTTGGGCAGGGGAGAAGATAAGCTAAAAGTTTCCTTCCCCTCCAAGATGGCTCTGAGGAAGCATTTGGGGAGCACTATTCTAAGCAGATAGTCTTGAGGAGTCCTGTGCAGCATCATTCAGCTACACAGAAGCTATCTTGCAGAGTGAAAAACCTGAGAAACAAATGTTCTTAATGGAGGAGTCAGGCACTCTCCTTGATGTTCAATGAGGGCCTTTTCTGTACAGAGAGCACAGAGATAGTTAAGCGGGCACAGAATTCATAAATGTTTTTTAAATCACTGTCAATACTCTCACAGGAGGTATGAAGGAGTGACCTTGGTCTTGATAAGACAAAAGGCTTTATTGGAGCAGACATATTAATCAGAATCTTGGTTCAAGAATGGAGAGGCACTGTCTTCTCTACGCAAAGGGCAAAGCATCTTTCTTGCTGCCGAAGCAAGGGAGGGGACAGAGTGGAGTAACTGATAGAGGAAAAATAATATAAAAGCAGATGGGTGATACTGCTGCATTAAACTGGCAAATCCTTGAGAGGAGAAGCACCTATGATAATATGGAGAGCCTTTGTAGGCAGTCCTAGTTTGAAAAGTTGGGGTCAAATGGTCTCTGAAAGAAGGTTCTGGCACCCTAATGTTGACCTGGGGAAACAGCCTGAGCTGGAGCAAACAAGAGCTTAAGAGATCTTATTCTTGTGACACAAACTAGGTTGTTTTTTTGTTTTTTTTCCAGAGTGGGATGGGGTAGGGGATAGGCTAATCTAGATCCACATCTCTACAAAAGCCCCTTTACTGCCTCACATGAACTTGGCACAAATGGAGCATGTTTCTCTTTTTTTTCCTAGTTGCTTGGCAATTTTATTACCTATAACATGAGGTGAGGTTTTTTTAAGTAATTTCATCTACTCTATTAGTCATTTTTTCATCTTGCAGATTACAATAGGCTTTTCAACATCCTCCAGAAGTCCTCCTGCTAATCCTGGAAATCTCTACCCAAAACATTGAATAAGGACTCATTTCTACATTCTTTGCACACATTAAGTTAGTCACACAATGTTTTAATACCATATACTTCTATGTACAGGCTGTGGCAACAAGGACACCAGCACCTGGCTCTTACAGTATGATGGGGATAGCAATCTTTATGACAGGAGTTGGTAACCTCTTGCTTCTTTGAATTGTCTCGGGAGGAACAGGAAAGAATCTTACACTGATTTATTTGACTATAAAGAAGTGGTTCCTAATGATTTTGTACATCTGAGCAAAGATGTTACTACTAATGAGAGACTGGGGGCTGGGCTGGTGCTAAAAGCTTGCGTAACCTTTATTTATAAAGGAATCTCACCTTTTAACAAAGACCTAGTACTAAATATGTATTATTTTACAAAGTCAGGTTCAGTGACCAAATAAAATTATAGACAACTTACTACCCTAGCCTTGCTTGCTTATTAAAAAAAGAGCAAAAAAGAAACTGGATGAAGGTTTACTTTGAACAGATGCATGCACTTCTGTGGACAGTTCTAATATCCTAATATTAACAATCCTTCAGAGATTAACTACCTAATGAAAGCTAGCTAGTATAATACAGGAAGTTCTGATTGAGAAATGGAACTTGTTTATCTTTCAGAAATAGTTACATACTGTTTGAAAAATTCAGTAGCGTTACAGCTAATATACATCTGGGTTAGTGTTTCAGCAAAACATTTCTTGCAAAGTCAGGGCAGCTGTATTAAAAATTAAACAAATTCAAGAATAACGTGTTTGTAATTATGTATAAAAAATGTGACATTGCAAGACTTAATTTTCAGTGACCTTTATACAATTTCAAAATCCACAGTTTATTCCACGTATTTCTCCTCAGGTTACCAGTTAGACTGAAGCATGCTATTACTCTGAGAATGTACACAAGTCATTCCCAAATCCACTACTATAACTCATTTTTGAAAGATTTACGCAGGTATGCGGGTTGCAGCTTCCTCCTCTGCATCAGCTCTGTTTGCATTAATTTCTGCTAGTGTTCGACCAAAACGTGTCCATTCATCATTGCGCGGAACAGCAATTTGCTATAGAGAAATATCAATGGGTGTAAATAATATTGTAATTACACAATGTAATTTAGCTCATTTTTACACCTGGTCTAAACACCACATTTATAAATTATGCTAACAGCTTACCTTATTCATTAAAAGTTTTCCAATAGTCTTACTAGCAAATACAGCTGGTATGCATTGCCCAACAAATGGTGGTAACTGTGGCTATGGCTAAACTAAGCAGCTTTTAGCCACACGGCTGTGCTGCTACAGCCGTGCTGCTAAAAGGCGCACAACGTAGCTGCTGTTTGTCAGCAGGAGAGAGCTCTTCCTCTCCACTCCACCAGCAGCTCTGTCAGCAGGAGAGTCCTGCAGGCAAAGCACTGTTCACATCGCGCTTTTTGTCAGTAAAACTTTTGTCGTTCGGGGGTGAGGGGTTTGGTTTTTTTTATTAACACCCCTAAATGACAAAAGTTTTTCCAACAAAGTGCCAGTGTAGACAAAGCCTTAGTAAACTTTAAAAAACTAATAAATTCAGTGCTTGATAAGGGTGCTGTCTGACTTTTTGGCATTGAAGTCCTGCGTTTAAGCACAGAACAAATAGGGCAGCGGTAGTAATAAGCTTGGCCCATGTACCTCAGTCTGGAGAGACCACCTCCACAGGTGAGAAAGTAGTTCTTTTATCCTTGTCCAACAATCCTTGAAATATATATACCAATTCTAATTGTTTTAGAGAGACTGACAGCTGCTCAGTGGGAACTGAAGTGAGGCAACTACTTCTCACTTTACAGTTCAAATGGCCATTGGATGGTACATTTTGTTCATAACCAACCTGGCATGCATTCAGAGTAGTGATAAAGGAAATCTTGTCCACACCCACTACTAATCTCCTCTATATGCAATTTCTACTGCAGTATAAATTTAAATGGTTAGATATCTTTATTTCAACAGCTTAATACTGACCATTTATCTTTTAGTTGCACAATTACAACACATCAAAGTTGCTTTAAAATGCTAAAATATTGTATGAAATTGAACTGAGATTGAAACATTTAAAAATCATAATTAATCCTGAAAGCAAGAGGACTAGAAATTTATCTTGAATTACCATTTATTCCTGGCAAAAATGTTTTGAAGGAAAGTTGAAAGTCGAAAGTCAAAAAGTTAGGTGACAGAGTAAATTCAGGAAGAAGCTTTAAATCCATGTAACACAAAGTAGCAAACACAAAAGTTACCTACCTCTCCCACGTCATATATAACTATTTGTCCTTCTGAATCACCTACAGCAATCTCTCGCCCAGAATGTGTCCATCTCACACGATTAAGAGCAGGATTACCCTCCACAGTAATGCTTGCAGTTGGCACCTATATCCATTTAGAACACAGTTAAAACTAGCAGCATAAAAATCATACGGAAATGTGTTCTAGCCAACTGTTCCCCTTGAGAAAAAGGAGATTTTAAAAGGTGAAACAAATCTTCAACACTGATCTGACAAGTATTTTCCCCAATGGTCCAATACATTGGGAAAGGGAATTGGGAGAGATGGGAGCTTACAAGTCTTACCCCAGTTACTCTTTCCTCCCAAAAGCTACCTCATTTCTTAAAATAAATCCCGAGTTTGTAGCACTCATGAAATATACATATGCAGAAACGGTCATGAGAGAGCCTATTTTAAGCAATCCTCATTTAGAGAGAAAAAATTGCCTCATAACATTAATACAAACAGTCCCTAAATCATTAGGAACATCTCTGGTATAAATACAGTATATGTTACAGGACAATAGGTATGAATTTGAAATTTGCCAAAAAATAATCATCCTAGGACAATTTCCCCCTCCTAATTCTTCTTAAAACACATAACACAACAGATATTTGTTTAGTGGCAATCAATTTCATTTCTACTTGGAAGACCTACATTTAGGAATGACCTCAATAGCCTCTGCTAGTACAGTGAGGATCAGGTGCATTTTGAGGTACAAAGCCCTTTGGTATTGAAAGCTCTATGTAATATAGGCAAGTATACTTGGGCTTCGGGATAGGTACTGACTACAATCCTTTACAGAACCTTACTGTTTGCAAAGCTGTGCTGTAAATAAGGAAGTGTTATTTCCTCTTAACAACACAAGAACTAGAGGTCACCAAATGAAATGAATAGGCAGCAGGTTTAAAAACAAACAAAAGGAAGTATTTCTTCACACAACATACAGTCAGCCTGTGGAACTCCTTGCCAGAGGAGGATATGAAGGCCAAGACTATAACAGGTTTCAAAAAAGAACTAGATAAATTCATGGAGGATAGATCCATCAATGGCTATTAGCCAGGATGGGTAGGGATGGTGTCCCTAACCTCGGTTTGTCAGAAGCTGGGAATGGGCAACAGGGAATGGATCACTTGATAATTACCTGTTCTGTTAATTCCCTCTGACACACCTGGCATTGACCAATGTCGGAAGACAGGATACTGGGCTTGATGGACCATTGGTCTGACCCAGTATGGCCATTCTTATGTCTGAAAATAAGTGTGTGTCACCCTACCAGGTGATTAATGATCGTGGGTTTTTTTTTTCATGCTAGAAAAATTAACAGCTACATTTGAATGTGAGCCAGTGAATCTACTAGAGCAACTAACAGCATAATAGCAATCTTATGTGACTCATTCATAGTATTGGGGGGGGGTTAGCCCTTGTATGCACGTCCAAGGAAAAAGCCACACAAGTATAGCATGCTATATAGATAGAAATTCTGTATTCCTTTTATACTGGGAGGACAACATTTTAGTTACCACCATCTGACACTAAAAACGAGGTGACTTGAATTATTCCCCTCTAATCACACATCTACTGCGTAATGCCACTGCAGCAGCAGAAATACATAGTGCAACCATGATGAAACATTTCTGGCCATACACATTTCTGAAGAAGCCTAAGATTTTTAGTTCTTGTCAGATTTGAAGTAGGTAAGTTATTGTGCCTCACCTCAGTATCATTGTTGAGATTCCACAGATCAAGCCTACCCATTCCATCCACACAAGCAAACAGGGCAGGGTGAGTGGGAGACCACATCACATCATAAACATAGTCTGAGTTGTCTTCAAAGGAGTAGAGAGGCTTATTATTCTGAAACAAAGCACCATATAGTACTTTACACCATACAATCTTTACATTTGGGATTCTGAAAGTGAAATCTTTTTGCAAGTGAAAGACTGAGTTTTTGTATAGTTCATATTGCAGCAATTCTAAAATAAAGTAGCTATCTGTGCTTAAAGAATTTCTTAAACTGTCTCTTACATAGAAAGAGGCCAAAAAATAACCACAGGATGGGGGAAAAACCAAACCCCCCTGTTTGGATGAATTATATAGCATGTTTACTGCCTGCTATTACAACATAGCTTCAATAGGAGGCTGGTATAACAACCTAAATATGAGTGAATTCTGGTAAAGTCTCCTGAGCTGACCTGATGGCCTAGGGGTAGGCTTGTGCACTGTTATGGGGGAGACCGTAGCTTGACTTTGACCCTAGTCCAGCTTCATGATCTCTGGGACAACAATGTTGCAGAGGCAGCTTGCTAAGCAAGCGATGGAAAAGACATGAGTATCATGGCTCTTGACTGCAACTCTGTTCAGGCTCATTAGAAACAGTGTTGATGGTAATGCATTGTGGGCTGTAGTGAGAACTATGGAGATGCAAGGACATGAAATGGACATCTAAATTACCATAATTATAATATACTTAATATAATACATAATATACCTGAATTACAACATAACTTATTTGAAATAATTACATTGGTCTTCCCAACCCAGTTACAAAAGTTGAAAGGATGAGCAAAATGGACCAGAAATAGACAAACAGCCAGGATTTACATATAAGTTTCATTTAGGTGATAATAAGTTACAGTAATCTTGGTGATGCTACTTGCAGGTTCTTAAAAGAGAACTAAGTTACATAAATTAACTCATCTGATGTTACCATTCATCCAATCGACTTAACAAGCTTCCCTAAACCCTTTGACAACAATTTGGTTAACTAAAGCTTACATTATAGCACCACCTTGTGTCAAAGTCTGAATTGTTAGACACCTCTGTTTTAGATACCTTAGTTGTCCAAAGCTTTACTGTCCAGTCAAATGATGAGGTGACAAAAAGATGAGAGAAGTCTACAGGTCCAACTGCGGCATGGCAATGGATACCCGTGATTGGTCCTTGGTGTCCTTCAAACATCTCACTGATTCCCGCTTTGCTGTTTTAAAATACATTATGTAGGTTAATTTCCTTTGAAACTATATTTCACACAAAGGCAACAAGGAATACATGCTTTAAATAAACTGGGAGTGGGTTTCAGTGGAACCCAAATAGATTTGGCCTGCAGAGGGGAAGTGAAATGTGGGTTTGAATATGATCCTGTGTATTAGCCTCTCTTTTCCAAAACCCTATTCTGTTATATTTAAGTGTAGACATAATATCATAGAAAACAGTAACATTCGGCAAGGCTATCCCATCCAGATTTGACTAGGTACCTCTTCAAGCAATAGCTAAATATTTGGATCAGATAACAAAATTCAGTCCTCAAATATGGATACGAAATTCCTTAAATTGCCTTAAACAGGAGTTGCACGTAAGTAGCTGGGGCAGACTTTAGTCCCAGTGACAATACATCCCCAATAATCTCATATCAAAACTGATAAAGTGGAGAGGAGGGAAAAAGGATGTTACAAAAGAGACAATTTTGGCTAGTTTTAAACCAAAGAGCTGTGCTGTGAGAGTGATGTGTATTTGACATGAAAACTGGACACTCAATTTTATTTAAGAAAGCAATTGATAGGATACAGCCAGACAATTTCAAAGCAGATTGAACAGCAGGAGAAATGCTAGCCAATTTAAGATTTGTGTGTGATTTTACTGTACAATTATCTGGGGAACTGATACAAAGTTTGGGATGTTCTGCTACAATTCAAATGAATAGAACTGAAGTCTACTAGTTCATCTTCCTTTTCATAATTAAAAGTAGTCCTAGCCAAGGTAAAGATCCAACAGTAGCAATGGTGGATTCTTTTCTTGAACTTTAAAAGTCTGATTTAATACTTCATAGTTTTAAAAAGATATTACCTTTTTATATAAAACACAAAGCTCTGCTATGAACGCTAATTAAGCTTGCTCAACAAAATCTTTCTATATTAAGGGGAAAATCCTGATAAGCTTCACTATTTAAAACAAAAAAATAATTTGAGTGTCTATTCACCTGCCATGGCGGCATGCTGTGTACACAGAGCCTTCCTCACTTCCAACAACGAAGTTGTTGACATCTCCAACAGGAAAGGACATGCATGTGACAGCTACAGCCTTGGACTGTTTATGAATCAACTCCATACTATCCTGTAGAAAAAAGTAGCAGGAACTTATTTTTCAAACTTGCCATCTTAACTTCTACCAGAAATCATGTAGGTTTCCTAGTACTAGTTAGTCCACAAGCCGTTCTTATTCCAGCCCTTTTCTACATTTGGAAATCTAGCTCTTATTCATGAATCCAAACTTTAGCATCAGTACTGAAGAATCCAAAAATTATTATGACACTTAATGTACTACAGTAAAAAAGGAATTTATCTTACAGAATTACGATACAACTACTCAAGCAGGGAATGTCTGCATATTGTCAAAATGCAGAACACTACTTTACAAAGTCTTATGAAATAGGTAAAGCAAACAGGTGAAATTAATATTAAAATCCTAAGTATTTAGTAAGGTACAGACTACCTGAGCTAAAAAGTGGTAAGTAATAGCCTTATCTATAGCTCTCTATTACATACTTTCCCAAGTTTACTCTACCTGCGGTTGGGAAAGCATGTCCAGACTCCATGAGCATATCTTTCCATCAGTTGAGATGCTAATCAAATTATGAGCATTTTGGGTCCCAACCACATTTACACAGTATACAGGGTGCTGAAGAGAGATTACAAAATTCTTTTCAGAAACAGTTTCCATAATAACAAATTCAATGACATTCACTTAACACAAGTGTGAAATACAAATTTTAATATTTCATACAACAGTTTAAGTTGACTTAACAATACTATTTGAAAGATATGAAAACTTATTTAGCCTTTTAGCATTTAAGTAACGCATGGTGTAGAGATAGGCTCCTTTAAAACTGACAGCTGCATGACAAAGACAATTCTTCAGTGCTACTATTGTTAAACCCAGACATAAATATTAAAACATCATCACTGTTCACCCAGGGGAAACCCTCTCCCACCCCAAGGGGTTAACGGCTCAATAGTGAGTAGTTCTCATTTCACCCCCTACCGTGTGAGCAGCAGCTGAAAGTGGAGTTCTCTGCACTGGGGTTCTTTTATTGCTGCGATTATCCCATAGCACAATTTGGCCTGAATATGTGCCACCAACCACCAGATTTGGATGAAATTTTGCAAATGTAGCCGACATCACTGCTGACTGCAAAGGACACACACACAAGGAAAAGTTTTGTTTTAAGACTAAAATCCAGAATTTAAGGATAGAAAATCTGACCAATTACTGGTAGTGAGCTGTTTCCTCAATTACATTTGATATTGCTTTTCCTATCTTCTGCTCCTTTGTCCAAACACACGAAGGTTCACAACTACATGAATTGAATGGTTATTTAAAAATCTTGATATTCTTCTGGTCTCAACTTTTACTAAATACAAATAAAAATCACACTCTCCCCATATGCATACTACTAACTTCTAGGAAAGATACAAATCAAATGTAACAGAAATAGAATCCAGTAATAGGACACATTCTGTGGTCATTTTTCAAGGAGATCAGAAAACCGTTTTGTCACTATAGTATGAAATCATAATATAATTACCTTTGCAATCTATGCCTTGACAGTAATCTGACAGCATCAGATTACAAACTAGTTCTAATTCAATTAAGTGATTTTTCAGAATTATGACATTTTGAAAATAAATGGTTATTGTAGGTTTGGTCAAACAGAAAAGGTTTGCACATTTTTACCTCTCAGTAATCCATTTTAAAACCTGCATCTGTTTTCTACTTGAAGCATGTGTTTTTACTTATCTATTTTTTTCCAATTCCTCAGGCTATGTACACTTTATTCAGTGGGCTAAGGTCTAGTTGTACATTCTGCATCATAGTTCCCGAAAAGCCCCTCGTACTGAAAGCATAAATGTCAGTTTTTCTTTTAATAAATGAGATTAAGGAACAGATTTTCAGACATGCAAAATTTCTGATATTCAGAATATTTAAACAGAGGAATCTTTTCAAACTGATGAAGTCTTCAGCCATCAACATCTGTTTGCAAATACATGTGGTTAAAGTACATGCCAACCCAATGAAATCATCATGTTGACAAGTATAAATAAGGCACTTGTCCAAATTAATCAACATAAAATCTTGAGCCTGGTGAGACAGGAACTCACATCATACCTGGCAGTGAAAGACATACTCCGGGGTAGTTTTCTTGTATTTCATATTCCACACAAGAGCCACCCCATCAGGCTCATGAGGGGCATCTTCATTATTGTTGTAGGAGGCTACAAGCAATTCTGGATACTAGTTATAGAGAAATTAATGGAAAAAAATGTTCAAAATAAACAACTGCCTTATGGTCCAGTCAGTCCTAGAATCTTGATTTATACTGGCAAAACTAAAAGTTTAACCAATGGATAAGTCAGCCCCATAAACAGAAAATATTGGATTAGCTAATTACCATAGTAAGTATAATTACAAGGGTTTATTCAAAAATAGTGTTAAAATACAAGATAATATTGTGTTCGTTACTTATGTATTATAAATAGTATCCATTTAAAAAAATTTTAGGTGAGGCTAGTTTCTTGGAGCTAATACTGTATCTTTGCGCCTTGGACATTTTTTGTTCTATTTATAGATTGCATTTAAAAGAACATTGAGTTAACTTCTGTTACCTCTTTCAAAATATATAAACACAATCACATCCAATTACAGTATGTAAACAGCAGAGCGTGTCAGAGCTATTCTAAGAACTATATGTAAACCACTGAATGTATGGTTCAAATAAAAGTTGAGTGCACAAAACTTGAGGTATCTGCAAAGGTGACTCAAAGTAAATATTTGTTTTACCTGAGATGACCAGTCCAAACAACTAACAACACGATGCTTTGACCAGCGTTCATCAAAAAACTGTCTGTTTAAGGACAGTTTAGCGCCTGCTTGAATCTCTCTGTAAAGACAGACAAATGGAGGGTACTAATCCAAGATCACGTTTTCAGTTACAAATATAGTAAACACAGTAAAGCACTCAATACTCCCACATTACCCTTCTTTGTCTTCCAGATCTCTTCCACTGTAGTCAAAGAAAATGTTAATCTGCTCAGAAAGAGCTCTTTCTACGATCCTTGTAGAATGGTCAAAGAAACTTAAAAACTCTTCAGAGTGTAAAATTTGCTGTTTTTCCTCTTCTGTAAGCTCATGAGGGGCAGCTGGGGGGAGGGAAAAAAAGGTTAGATTTTCCTAAAGTTCATTCTTATCTGTTTAAAAATTTATGAAAAAAAACCCAAATATTTTTCAAATTAAAAAAACATTTTCATATCCATATATTTTAATAATTTTTACATGGGATTTTAAGTTATTCATATTTTTGTTTACAGAAAGGTGCTAAAAAGTCAAATGTCAGTTTGATTAAAAAAAACTATTACATTAAAATGCCTAAACATCCTTTTATTTGCAATGCCTAATACTGTGTCCTAAAGCGAGTTGTACCTTCCTCCTCTTCATCATTTTTCAATGTTTTTTCTTCTTCGGGTTCAGTTGATGGCTTTGGTACCACTACATCATCTTCATCTTCGTCATCTGAAAAGAAATGATACAGCAAAATACTTAATAACAGTCCTAGAGAAGCACAGTAAAGTTCCATCCAGTTTCACACAATACAAAAGTAAATACATTTGTGCATATGGAATAGTTTTACATAAATTGATGCAGTTCCTAAAACGTAATCCTTAAAAAGGATAATGTTTGGTTAAAGTGAAGGAATATTAATCAGAACATTATCTACACCACTATTTAGTATACAACAGTCATACCAAATTGCGTAGCTGTGTAAACTGAAACAGAATACATAAGCAATTGTAGAGAATTCACAGTGGAAATCTCTAAATTTATAAGCATTTATCATTCCAGACAGAATATGAAAGTACCACAGTTTTATGTAACATGCTGACACATTAATGCTGCAGAATAAAGAAAATCAAATGTCTAAAATAGCCTACAGAGCTGCTGCTTACTTGTGATCTGAAACCATCAGTGTCTAATGGGTCTTCATATGGCATAAAGATGACTTACATTAGCTTTCAGGTTGCTATTCTGAGAGGCAAATTTTGCTAAAGATAATAGCTGAGAGATTACATTTTCTTTTCTGTCATTCTAAATGCAAGTCTCATTATCTGTATCATGTTTGGCAATGAGAATTTTAAAGCAAAATGTGTTTTCCCTAATTGCAATGAATAAGGTAAAATGTTAATGTTCTGAATACTGACAAGGTTTACAGCACTTTTTACATTACTACATTTTATCCTTTGAATACTGTAAACCAGAAAATAACTTTAAATTACTTAGTGTTGTGGAATATGCATTTCCTGTCTTTTCTTCCTCTCCTTTCTAAGGTAAGTTTTTGAAAAGACTATTTTTATTGGTTAAACAGCTATGTCATCTGTCTATAAGGGAATGGCAGCAGGAGTCTACAGCATGCTTCATCACAAGTAACGAGACAGTATTCAACAGGGACTCTACTTGTTTGTCACAGACGTTTCTCTGACCCATGTTTAAAGTTCTCTAACAAAAAACACACACGAGCACACACACAAAAGAGTGGTCAAGGGATGGGAAACCAGCTGCCAAGCCATGCTCCCAGCAGCCAGGCCAGCTGACTAGATAGCAACAACCAGATGGTACTGCTGGGATTGTGTGTCTCTGCTATGAGGTGGCAATGGGATGGCACAACATTTTTCTGCCTCACTGCTTCCAATCATGTCTTTCCCCAATGGCAAGCCTGTGCAATTACCAGCACTCCAGGAGGTCCACAGACAAGCCTTTACCCTCTAAACAAAATACAGCTTGTAGGCCATACCAGCTGCCAAACCACACACATAGTGATAGGTTTAGAGAGGTCTGAATGTCTTTTTAACTCCATAGTACAGGCAATAAAAATATAACTGTACCTGCAGGAAAGAAAGCTTTAAGTGACACTGTATAATGCTCACAATAATACAAACTCCAACTTAATCAAAATGATAATGACGTATGCCAATCGTACATTACTTGAAATTGAGCGATTTTTACGTTCTGACAAGTTTACAGAACTAGGATAAATGGCATGAATGATTTCAATATATGCTCATACTTTTGAACCAAATGGTGAAGGTTAAAATCTTTCCTTTCAAGGGCCTCAATCAGCCACAAAGGAAAACAGTAATCACTGTCTTTTCAGCCAGCCCAACCGCATTTGTCAGCCCTTTCTCTGTCAATGCAGCCAGAGCAATCAACCTGCCAAACATTCAGAATGGAAAAACAATCTGAAAATACAGGGTATAATGCACCTGCCAGTGAAAATGGCCATTTCAAGAAAAGCTAGTGATCTCAGTGACCCTGCTGAGGAGGCGGTGGTGCAAAGGGGAAAGAACGCGTAAAAGAATTCTTAGTGATCTCCACTCTCTTGCACATTGACACTTCCTTACAAAGCACGCCAATTACAGCTTTTGTGCTACTTAAAAAAAAGCTTTTTTGCGCAAAATAATCACATGGAGAAACAGAAAGACACTGCTCCTTTTTAGATGGATTCGCATGTACAACTGACTATTAATCTGAAAACTGTGTAACTTGTAGCAATTCTAAACTGTACTGTTCAAAGCAAACTGAAATTCTAATGTCCAGTCACTGTGGGTGTGAACACTGATAAATTTATATTTAATAGATATGACTGAGAATAGCAAATTGCAAGACAACTGATGTACAATGAAAATTTAATTATGTAAAAATATTTGTTTCCCCAACCAATCTTGCTGCAGTTAACAAAATGCCCTATATTTAGAGACCTGGATTCTGGTCACTCTGGACAGCTACTCTAGCTTTAAATTTAATGAATCAGAAAATGCATCCCAACTTTGCTGCATCACACTGATTTTAAGTACCATTTTCAATGACAGGAGTCAAATTCCTAACAAATGCAGATGGTCAGCTGTTTAGTGCTAAGTGACCTCATAATCTACATATTTTACAGAAAAGATCTTGTAGCAGATTGCTCCTCCCTTTTAATGTTTCAACATAGATGGTGTATATTAGAGAGATCCAAATTCCTTCATATTACTCTCAGTATATGTTGTCAACTTATTAGTTACTGCTGCAGCTGAGTCCTAGACATAGTAGAGCAGCAATTATTCCAATACTTTAAGTTATCAGGGCTTTTGATGACTCAGTCCTATTTTTAGGTTTACATATGTACAAACATCCCCCTGGCTCATAAGACTTGTAGCCTTAATTCTATTGTGGTTACTTTACATTAAGCAACACTATTATATATATAAAAAATGGATTAGTAAAGAATCTTGAATTAAAACATAAAAGCTTAGAAAATTAAAACGTATATCAAGTTGTTAACAAAAGAATGGTCCCTACCAAGAGAAACTTACAATCTAAAGACACAACCAGAATCCACTGGAGAACAGGAAGGATCAGAGTTAAGTTTTTAAAATGTCCTTTCCTCTCCTATTCTCCCCTCCCCTCCAACTCGTTTCCCCCCAGTCACCACCTCTTACTTTAACAATAATGGTCCAAGTGTTAAGTGTTCGCAGGGGTTGTGATACAATATGATGAATAGCAACACACACTAAAAAGTATTAAAAGTTCTAATGTCGAAAAACAGTTTACCATTTCTAATGCATTAAGTACTCATTAAAATCTAAATGCATCACACCAACCCAAAAACCTATCATCTTAGCCTGAATTTTTGCAGAGATGACCTCCTCTACTTCAGCCTCCCCTCTGTTCATTACTGACAACTTTATCTGCTGGGTGTTTATACCATTTAAGTTAGCAATACATCTGATACAATTTCTAGTTTTTTTTTAAAAATGCTAACCTTTTTTCCCCAAAAAAAGATGAAGATAAAGCAGTTAAAACTTTAAAAACTGCACAGGATCATGAAGACTGGAAACTGGTCTGTATGTCACATCAATTTATTGATGAATATTCATTACAATATTCTAAGTGGTTAACTCCATGTTTTTTCCTGACAGGGGATCTAAGGTTATAAACCTTAAAGAGTAAAGAGTGCATAAAAGTAGCAGTTACTTTTAAAGTGACAAATCTCTTGTCAATGAATGCTAAAACCAGATTTAATGAACCACTGAATTTTTACTTTGAGTTAACATCAAAATTGTGATGTATTTTGGTGAGATGGAAAGAAAAGCAGTGCTGTAAATTAGTCTGCACCTAGCAGTAACGCTATAGAGTGAAGTTCCAGTTGTCTGAGTAATCTGTTGCTGAGTAGGTTAATCAAAGTTAAATCATCTGTGAAATGGGTGGCTTTTGTTAAGATGAAGTTGTCTTCCTATTAAGTTTTCCTTCTGTATTTCATTGTATATTTATAGCATGTACTGGGAACTAAAGGCATATATAAAACTAAACTATTTCTTAAAGAGTACAGTTGGAATATATAAATACTATATGTGGTGTTGTTTGTATTGCTGTAGCACCCAGAGGCCTTACAGGCGGATGTTAAATATAGTTAAAACCTGAGTTAAAATAATCAGTCTTAACCAAATAATATTTTGATCATACAAGTTTTATGCATTTTTTTAAACTAATAATTAAGCAGTTATAAGTCACCAATAACAAATTACAAATACTTAGTGTGGAGCTAATACAGCAATATTGTCTTTAGTTAACAAATAATTACATATGACTTGCACAAATGCACTTTACTGTACAGAGACTGCAAATACATTAATTTTATGATCTACAAGAGTAAGGAATACAATAATTGTAAATTAAGAGGTTCCCAGTTTTTAAGTATATTACACATCAAAAGTGTCCCATCTATGCAATAAATTATTGAAATAAGCCAAGTCCATCTGGTTCTGAGGAAATACATTACTAAATAATGTCCCAAGCAGAAACTGAGTGTAATTCTTTGCTAATTTTCACATTTATACAGATCTTCTGTTGATTTTCATGTTTATAATACTTACCTGTTCACATATACCTTTTTCTCTTTGGGTCTTTCTCCCCAGACTCCTGTATATTATACTTATTAGTGCAATACTCTATTCTACTGCTTATCAGCAATTCACTCATTGGAAATCACTCTGAATTCCCTAACAAACATGAACTGCAAAACTTTCAGGGAGTGTGTCAGCCTGCACACTTCCCCCATTTACTTTCTGAATGTAGGGTGAGTTTTTACTTCAACATCAAACTTGTGATGTATTTTGGAGAGATGGAATGAAAGGCGGTGCTGTAAGTTAGCCTATACCTAGAAATAAATACTAGAATGTGAAGTTCCAGTTGTCTGAGTAATCTGAAAGGAAGATGTTATAAGAGAGATGGTTATAGAGAAAAACTGTCACCTGACTTCTTACTAGACATCCTACGTTCAATCCTCTGCTGTATTGGAGTACCTTTGGCTCAAACAACTAAGGGGAAGCCAACATGGTGCTTTGCCATCTTTCCGTCTCCCCAAATCATGGGCCTGTCCAGAGGCTGACCTGGCACAACAACTAAGTCCAGCCTAAAGACTGGACTAACTTTCTCTGGCTACCACTAACACCCCCTGCATTAAGGTTAAGGTCACCTGAGCACACCGTGCTCCAGATATATGCCCTCTGATGGGAGCGAGGAAAGCTGAAATTGGCTGGCTACCTCAACTATAGATTAGCCAAGGATTCCCTCACAGCAGGGGAATCCTCAGCTGCTCCTTTCAGCTTTACAGTCACTTTGTAATGCTCTGATACAGCACAGTATAGTAGAACCTCAGAGTTACACACACCTTGGGAATGGAGGTTGTTTGTAACTCTGAAATGTTCGTAACTCTGAACAAAACGTTATGGTTGTTATCTCAAAAGTTTACAACTGAACATTGACTTAATATGGCTTTGAAACTTTACTATGCAGACGAAAAATGCTACCTTTAACTATCTTAATTTAAATGAAACAAGCACTGAAACAGTTTCCTAAGCTTGTCAAATCTTTTTCTTTTTAAGTTTCCCTTTATTTTTTTAGTAGTTTACATTTAACACAGTACTGTACTGCATTTGCCTCTGCTGCTGACTGACTGCATACTTCTGGTTCCAAATGAGGTGTGTGGTTGACCGGTTAGTTCATAACACTTAGGTTCTACTGTATCTAGTTTTAAGAATTTGTTTTATGCCGGTTACGCAGGGTCGAGGCATGTGTATATACACACACAATTTAAACATTTAACAATAAATGAGCCACATCCTATCTTTTGTCTAACAGAATCAGTGTTTCTCAAACCCTGGTCCATAAGTGCTTCCATGACAAAGGTGCAACGTGGCATTTAAAACAAGAGGTGGGCCTCCTATCCCAGAAAGCATCCATTAACAATGAGCCAGTGTTTAAGCAGAATTCCCTTGGATGCCTATTCCTGTTTGCATTACACATGAATCATATCAAGTCTTTGTCAGGTGTCCCTGGTATTAAAATTCTTTCATGATCAAATTTGCTGACACCATAAAAATTGATGGGTAGCAAATCACAAGAGGACAGCCCAAAACTATAAAATGACCCAGATAGATTAGGTTAGTTCAGTGGCAATTATAGGCAACGGGCAGATTTAGTACAAAGGAATGAATTAATTCAATACTCTACATTATGGAAAGGTAACAAAAACAAAATAAGGAGAGAATGTTACCAAGACAACATACTTGTTGCATTGGAACAAGTTTATTTTCATCTCATCTCCTTTATGTTGTTCTAATACTACTTTAGGTTATCAATCATTATAGCTACTGCATAGGTGTGGGATTAGCACTGGGGGGGGAGACCATCCATAAGAGAAGATCTGGCTGAAGAAACAGTCCACAAATATGAAAAAATTGTGAATTACTGCAATATTAGTCTAAAATGTGCTTTTTCATTATCTTTTAAAAAATGTTTTAAAACAGATTTATTTGACCTACATCATAAAGCTGGATTAGTTTTTGACCACCACAGGAAGGCTACTCTAGCGCCAAGGTCCCGGACTGAGCAAATTCAAGAACATTAAGGCCCTCCATTGAGAATGTCTGGCTGCCTCTCCCCAATGGTTATCTATTATTTGTATTACCATAGCACCAAGGACTCCTACCATGGATCAGGACCCCACTGTGTTAGGTGCTGTGTTTGCTTCCATCTGGTTTTTGCTCACTTCTTCTAGACTATACTTTTTACACAGAGACTAGGAGTACTTTGTGGACACACAAAATCTTCAAGTGGTAGGTGCAACCTGAAGAAAGGTTTAGTAAACTTCCTTTATAAGTCTGTTTTGTACTCTGGAATTCTGCTTATGTTTTAGCATTTATTGAATTTACATCATTTTAGGACCAAGAATTAAGAAAAGAAGGTACTCTGCTGTGTTGCTGGGAGCATGTATGAAAAACTGTGGCAAAACATTCATTAATGAATCTCTTAAAAGACTATTTATTTCATCCTAGTCACAAAATTGAAAAAACACATGTTGAGAGCTATGCTTATATTATTCTAGTGTGTCAGATGAAAAGCAAAAGAGAACGATTTCCAATCTCTCCAAGACACTGAGTTTCTCATCACTATTTTAAGGAACTCAGAGGTCATAATACAGCTATACAACAATAGGTGAACAATTGTCATGCCTTCCATTGCCTGCAGCTACAACACATCCGGCTTGGATGTGGTCACATTTCATAAACACAGGCCTCCTATAACAGAAGTGAGATAGATGAGGCCAGCTAGTGCTTGGAGGAAAGACTTTCAAGCAAAATGGAACATGGTCAAAAAAATCATGATTCAGTATGTGACACTTTTCCATCTGAATCAGTACTGGACCAAGTGCGGGGGCATGACATAAGGAGGCACTGTACTGACTTGCAGATGAAATGTAAAGTCAAGATCCTCATTTAGCCCCTATATCTTAGAACAGTAACTACCAAACTGGAATTGTCGACCTACCTAAATCCTCCTATAGGATAGGGTCGTCTTAATTTCTGGTCTTAATTTCCATACTGGGCAGTGTTCAGAGAAGTGCCCCCTTTTCGACCTATTTCATTGAGGGTTAAGTGATCTGTACAATTTCAAGTTTGATGTTCAAATGAAAGACACTAATTATTATTAAAACTCAGGTCAACCATTTTATCAACCTTCACACCCCACCAGTGTGCTTAAAGAGGAGAAATGAGGCTTCAGCCATTCTGAAAGGACCTGAGATTGTAAGTCATCCACAGAAAAGGTATGCGACTTCAAATTATATGTACAAACAAGGACCACTGGCCAAAACACACGATAAAACACTTACAGCTAAAAAATACAGACACCATGCTGTATACGTAGCACGTAGACAAGTACAGAGAATAAGGCTGAATGAACTGTCTCTGGTTGCTTGACTTTCACAACCTTTCCTGCCAAAGTCAAGCACCTAGGGAAGAGCTGGGGGAGTCCAGTAAGGCTGCCTCTTTCCTCTTTTTTGGGGTGAGGAGGAGGCATGGGCAGCAGAGAGTTTGAGAGAAAGGAAACATGTTAAATGGAGTTCCAAAATTGTTTTAAACTACACTTTTTAGGATGTCATAATTGAGAAATGCTGTGTCCAATTCACCACACATTTTATAGAAAAAAATTGACCTCCGCTCTGGATCTAACCTGCTAATTTTCATTTGTGGATTTTTGAGGGAACTGCCAAAATTAGGATTATAAATGGAAATTCAGTTGCAACCCTAACTCTGAAGTGACTGCCTCTGACTGTATAGTCAGATCTTCTAATACAGACATAGTTTGAGTATACAGATGAAGGAGATTCCAATACACATTCTCATCATCATGGTTCCCTGTATACAGAACATTTTGTTAGTCTATGTAATATCAAGTTACCCTATGTTAAACAGAACAAGCTTCAAGTATACTTCTTAGTCTTGCTACTTAGTTTAAACACTATGAACTAGAAATTCCATAACTAAATACCGCCTAGAGATTAAATGTGATAATTGAAAAGATATACATGAACTAAAGGTGCTCCATTCTCACCAGACTCACACAACTCATGCGTACATATTTGCCTGTATCCTCTTAGATATTTTAGATAGGAAAAAACTATGACCATAGCATCCCACATTTCAAGACTCCAGTTTGCTGTGGCAATTTCACTTTCTGACTGTAGTATTATTTGTAGTCCCCATATTAAAGAGGCGGGAACATAATTCCCAGTTATTTATTAAAGATGTATTTGGAAAGAAGTCGTATGAAAAAGACATTCAGGCTTCAAAGCAAATTTATCAGTCCCATTTCTTAATACAAGTGTCAAGTCACTTTTGAGAGATGCACATTCACAATACCAGTAGATTAAACAATACAATTAAAGCAGTAGTTCTCAAGCGAACAGGAAGCAAGGAACTTTTAAGTTTGCTTGCACCCACCCATCCTAGTTTATAGTGTCCAAGGGAGGGTTCTTGTAATCACCAGTGGGAGGCAGACAGTTCACAGTCACTTTCCTGAACTAAAGCTCTTTAACTACAGCATATCTGTTGAGAGTAAAACTAACAAGGATCATGCAATCTCAGGCAATTTCACACACAGCAGGCATTGTAAGTAAAGCACTTCAGCACACAACCCATGTGCTAACTCTCCACCTTCCAGTGAGAATCTGAAAAAGGGAAGAAAATGAGAGGGGGTGGGAAAAAAGAGGCAAAGCAAAAGAGAAAGACTAACATGGAAGGAAGAAAGACGGAAGACAATGAGAACTTTGGTAGCTCACTTGCTTTTTTGACATAGTTATATGGGTTATTACAGTTTATAGGTAAAATTGCCTTGATAGATTAAAAGTAACAAAGGGCAATTTTTCCCCTGGAACTGTGGTCTACTCCCTGGGACTGTGTTCCATGAGCCAGAAGCTATTTGGAAATAATGAGACAAAATGGGCGAGGTAATATCTTGCATTGGACCAACTTCTGTTGGAGAGAGAGATGAGCTTTCAAGCTTACACAGAGAACTTCCTCAGGTCTGTGTAAGCTTGAAAGCTCATCTCTCTCTCCAAACAGAAGTTGGTCCAATGCAAGATATTACCTCGCCCACCTTGTGTCTCTAATATCCCAGGACCAACACGGCTACAACACTGCATATCACAATAGAAATAATGAAACCAAGAATCTCACACTTAATATTTGCAGTCTTTCCATTAGGAAATGCTGTTTTCCAAAAGTATGGACTTTCCCAAAGTTGCATGAAAAGGGAGCCTGATGTAGAAGGTGTCAACACAGAAGTTATTTCTGTCACCAAAAACACATTTAAATGAATATTGTCAATTTAAATACACTTTTGTCCAATATTTTTATATATAAACAAAATTAGTATAGCTGAAAGGTTACAGAAAAGATTTTTTTTCTATTTGTTTACTTTGCATATAGTCAGGTTTCACTGTTTGTGTGGATTTCATAGCAATAGGGAAGAGAAAAACATCTGTAAAAATTGAAAAGAGTGACTATAAAACCACCAAAACATGCAGAGGAATTAAGGGGCAGTTGTAGCACTTGAAACTATTTTAAGTCGGTTTTAAATTCACTACATTTCAAGATAGCATTCTTCCTTTAGAATGTTTCAAGTTTAATCTTTGAAAAACCTGAACTGCCTTTTTCTAGACTATATTAGAAGGTAACCAGTGGTACTTTCAATGCATGTTCCATCACACTGTCTCATTCAGTGGTCTAGATATACAAATGGATGGAAGGAGCAGTATTGCATAGTTATGCTACAGGGAGCTTCCTAGGCAAAGGAGTGGTTATTTTCAGGAAAGTCAATGAGGGTACAGAATTTGAGAGTTAAGTCATCTTTAATCCTCTAAAAATGTATGTTACGGGACTTAAGATGGATTTTCAGGTTTAACTCTGAGTTCAATGTATCCAGTTCCCCTTTTGTCACTTAAGTTGCCAGTTTTAAAACACCCCTCCCCACCCAAATTTCTAAAATAAAATTGTATACAAATCACTCTGAAATACTAAAGCTTGTTTGAGCACAGGTAATCTGAAAATCATGAATTCTAATCCAAGTATTCATGGTTTTGGAGGCAAAAGAGAATAGAATAAATTACTTAACCTCTGACTCAATCTCCCCATCTATAAAATAGGAATATCTACTTACTGCTTGAACATCTTATGAGGATTATTAGTAAAATACTTGGATGAAGAATGCAATCCAAGAGATAAAATTTTATCTGTTCATTAATTTTCTCTCAGCCTATGCAAAATTTGCAGCAACACCATGTTAAAGAGAGACACACTCAACCCTTAGCAGACTTACTTTTAGAACTCTCAAAAAAGTAAACTCTCCTACATACAGTTTCTGCATAAACTCCTATTTTTTTTCAGACAAGAAGATTCTTTAAGGAAAAGTTGTTCCATCACTGAAAAATTCTGAGATGCCACCCAGCTGTGATCACACCAGAACAGTGAATTACATGATGCCACGAGAGTGGAGGAGAGTTTGAAAACTGACAGCAGACACCATGCCCAACGCAATACACGTAGAATGTGAATGCACACCTATATGGCTCTTGCTACTGTAAGCTCTTAGAGGCAGAATTGAGACGACCTCATAAATAAAGAACAGTTAAAGTGGAAATCAGCATTTTCATGAACTAGTGAGTTCCTGAAGAACAATGTGATTCCTCTGATGTCACTACTGATGTACCCTTGAAAAACAAGCATTCAGCTTCCATTTTTGCCAGTGCTCCAAGTAGACGCCACCATTCAAAAACTGAAAAGAAACTACAGAAAAGCCTTTGAACTGGTAAGTATTTTTAAAAACCCTCACATATGAAGGGATAGAAAGCTTGTTCACAAGAGAATGGATTTGCCTGTGATCTGTAGGCAATATATTGAATATTCAATAAATACGTTTTATTGAAATATTAGTACATATTTCAGTTTGTCAGATAAATAAAAATAAATACTAGGTCTATATATATTTTTGTGGGGAAATAAAACAAACCATTTAAATACAGGGAAAAAATCCTCTTCTACTCTAGTTTATCAAGTTTAGAAACCTGCCCTCTTAGGTGTTTGGAACGTATATTGGATTCCCTTACATGAGGCAAAACAGGGGGGAAAAGAAAGAAAAGCTCTTTTTCAACAGAGAGGTAGTAGTACTGTGACTTGCTTTTTCTCATTTCTCTTCTATAGAGGTGTGCTTCTAATATAAGTGACTTCAACATAAACCACTGCCAAATGTTTAAAAAGTACTGATGCAAGCTAGAGTGCTATACATTCTGCATCAAACCTTTTCAGACAATATGCTTGTGATTCTTAAATGAAAAGATTTAAGAACTAAATCCTGTAAAATATAAATTTAACAGAATAAATGAACACATTGCCCATAGCTTTTATCTATATTTGAGAAGATGCCAGAAAATTAAACACAAACCCCAACAAAGCTAGGAAATACAAAATTGGAAGTTGAAATTCTAGGCCCTCAATTTATGTTCTCATAGTGAACTTCTCATCAGAGATCAGGCAGGAAGTCACACTGAACAATTCAGTGTTTTTGTGATACGAACTAAGGACTAGGCAAAGACCAAATATTGTCATTTGTGATCGAATTCCCAGGTCTCTAAAGGTTAACAGCAAGTGAATTAACCCACTGAATCTTCTTTAAAAAAATCTCTTTCCTGCAAAGACAGCGAGTTACAACCGAAGCTTTAACTTAGAAATTTCCAACTCTTTTCAGTTTGTGCCATAAGCTGAGTCAAATATGTGATTAGCATATGCAACTCCTATTTTCATCAATGGAATTTTGATCAATGATTAATGGCAGTCTGTGTCCCAACACATAAAAATCAATTTATAAAAATAAGAGTCTTTGAGAGTGGCATCACTAGCAGTTGACAGAAAAATGCCACTTTCAAAGACTCTTATTTTTATAAATTGATTTTTATGTGTTGGGACACAGACTGCCATTAATCATTGATCAAAATTCCATTGATGAGAATAGGAGTTGCATATGCTAATCACATATTTGACTCTTAGCTTAAGAAAACATAAGCCTTCAAATAAACTGATTTTGTTACGTTAATGTGCATGGAACACATTCTACATTGCTTAAACATCAGGAAGTCTACAAATAAATATAGTAAATCTTCTAGAAAACTGTGTATTTGGGAGAGGAAAATACGAGTGCTTAATAGGTTTCCTTTAATTAATTACAAGATGCAGGATGACATTCTTTAAAAAGACGTGTATGGACTCAAGACATTACCAGTCATCCCTCAGATCAATTTACACTTAACTATGTCCAGCTCTGAAACACTATTTATTTTGTAAAATATAAAACATCAAATAGAAATGACTGATCTCCATCTGTCCTTCTAGAATAGTCTTGGTACATTTTAATAACCAGAAAAAATACATGTAATAGTAGTATAAGTTAACATTCACCTTCCTTTGGTTGAGTCATAACTGGTGTTTGAGTCTCCTTCGTGTATGTAACAATTTCTCGGGGAGGAAAGTCAACTTGTGTAATTTTAGCCATTCCAAGTTTAATAGGTCCACGTCTAAATAAAATGAACAGAGACATCAGAACAATTGATATTTTTAATACAATCATGATTAAGTTATAAGGCGTTTCAGATTGCAAGGCATCATCTCACTCCACACTCTAAAAATCAAGTTTAAATCCAAAGGATGCTATCATCTGAAAAATGCTATATATGTTAGTGATATGCTATCTTTATTTTTTAAAAGGTGTCTGGCTTATACACACAGACTAGAAGAAAAAGAAAAAAGGCAAAGATATCTGGATTTCTTGATTTCACACGAAGTGTTTTTCAAGGCTTGCTAAATCTTAGTGTATGACAAGGCTCTTTTTCACTGGCTAAAGGGTCTATTTTACAAACCAAACTCATGTGAGCACTACCATTGTTTTCCTTGCTCACATGAAAGATATTTGCAGGACCAGGGTTCCAAGATTGCATAGCTTGCAAAATTGTTTAATTATTCTGCAATTAATGACTGTTTGCCAGTCCATTTAACTATGTTGGCCATTTCCTTAGCTCTCCCAAACCTATTATTTATGACTTAGAACTGTAAGTCTGTTCCCAAACAGTAGTATAATATCCTGGAACGGAATACTAAAGAACTTAAAGATAAAGATTTAACAAGAAAAATTGAGAGAACAAGATCTCATTTACAATACTGACATGGACAAAATGGGTCTAACTGCAACACACACACGCACACTATATATAAATATATATATATATTGCAAGTTAGACCCACCTCAGGAGAACTTTTATGTAAAAACCCCTATTAACTTCAATTTGTATATTAATCACTAGTCCAATAATCCAGCAATAAAAAGCAGTATATGAATATTAATCTTTCCATCATCTTCTCCCACACTTAAAAAAATTCATTACAGACTAAACAGGCTCAAGGAAAAATTCTAACATTCTTTCTTTAATTTTTGGAAGGCAAACAATTCTATAACATGATGTGGGTCTTAATGAAAAAGCTTACAATTTATAATAGACTTCATGATACATTAGCCACAAAACAATAAGTTCCCATCTTTTCTTATACTAGACACATTTTGTATATATTTAAAATGTGTAGTTATTTTATTTCAATAGAATGACATTTTATAGTTTGTCTTGCCAAGAAAAAAAAAGATGTAGATAAAAAGTTAAAAGACTGAAACATATTGCTGGAAAAATGATAAACTTGCAATCACAGTAAGACTGAAATTGCCTACTATAGGCCAGTTGCACTAAACCCAGGGAGAGCATGAACTTTGATTACTTTCAGAACTTGTGTTCCCTTAATAGTAACAAAGTTCATTTTTTAAAAAAAAGAGCTCTCATATTGGAGTATATATATAAAAATTGTATATTTATAAATACACAAAAGAGGGAATATAAAATCTATGAAATACCCCAGATCGGAATCAGAGTGGAGCTGAAGAACTGATGGATCAGTATCCCAATGCAGCGTCCTGATACCGTAGGTTGAACAACCATGCAGCATTAGCAAAAGAGGCCAGAGATTAGTGAAGCAAATACACACTATGAAATGTTAAAGCTACTGTAAGTTTACAGTTTTTTCATTGTTCAAAGGAAACAAAATATCAGTTAGTGGAAATTCAGTGAATGTTCAATGCTACAATACATGCAATAAGTATAAAACAGTTAAACACAAACATACAATTCAGAGCAATTAGAGACATTCAATTCTTTCAGAGATGGGAAATTAAAGCATTGCAGAATCGCTGACAAAAGTAGCCTAAATGAAAGCCAAATGAATAAAAATCCATTTGAAACAGCTTAGGAACTGTTAAACTTTAAACTTCATTTTAAAGCTATACAAATTTGGTTATGTCATACGAAGTCACGTTTGTTAATGTACTGCAATCTTGCCCAAAGCATTAAATATGTGCAGGAAATTGTCATATTGGTAAAGGAAATGAGTCAACACACAAACTTTTTGGTAGAGAAGCAAAATGCGTTTCCACTGGGATACAGAACTGCTAGAGTTTCCAAGATGTGACACTGCTGTAATTATGGGTTAAGCACTGCCTTGGGCTTACAAATGTCATCCGACTTAAAGCCAATTTAAGATATTCAGTATCGTAGAAAACAGTGGGCTTTATATTAAAACGTTTCAAAATAGTGAGTATTCAGCACAGTACATAGGAATAAGAAGTGGAATGGATCTGTTACAGGTCACTTATATAAAATAGGACCTTCTTTATAGTTTAGTCTTGCCTGGAGGGGGGAGGGAAATCTACTTCATCCAGTATTGGTGTCTACTTCTAACTCTACCAGGGCACAAAGAAGCAATTTCAAACAAACGTACGTGAAATATTAGCAGCAGAACATCTGCTTTTAGTAAGCTTGTATATGCTACCATACTTTGTAGAGAAGTTTACTATTATTTTGTATCAGAAGCTTAAAAATAAAGAACATGTAATATGTTTGTATGCTAGATCAATAAAAGGTTTTTCCATATGATTATTTTAGGAAGACTGAAGTTATTTTCCAGTGTAACTGGAGAGTTCCTAGAAAGATGTAAAGTTGCTCCCAATAGTTTAATACAGTGTGGTAAAAATATTAAATTAAAATTTATGTATCTTTAATTATGTACTAGGTTGTTCTAGTTGCAAGTTTTGGTAAAAAAGGCATGAACCTTTCATTAATGATTTAGTTAGAAATGCAAAGCCCTGAATTTTTATTCTGAATGTTCCTGAGAAACATAGGGAGTGGGAAAGAGAGGCAGAAGAGCTGCAATAAACACAGCAACTTGAGGGTGAGAAGAAGCACGTATGCAAAATGGTTTACTGATGAAAAGGACAGGAGAAGCAGTCAGGTAAACTGATAGCATCAGTGGACATAAGGCTTGAACAGTGGTTTACTGCTTATCAGGTAGTTAAGAAATGCAGCTGTGTGCCAACCACCATAAGGGAGAGGTAAAAATGCAAAGGAGATGCTAAGCTAACCAGGAAGACAATCTTTGTAAACTGAGTTGCTGCGTAAGAGAAGCACTGTGATCATGTGATCACATAGCTGTTCAACATGCAACTGAAGTGGAATGTTGGGATTAAAGGGTTAAAAACATGGAGAAAAAAAACAGAAGGATCAGTTTTACATTTTCAGATCAGTATCAAACTTTTAGAACTACATCCCAAAAGATAATGTGTAATGATATGGGCACATTGATGGGCCTCTGAAACTGGTTAACTCCTTAACATGGTTTCTAGAGGCGATCATACTAAACTATTCCTGCAGAATGATTTTCCAAATTCAAGATTTTTTGAATACCAGTGTGTCTCACCAAGAGTCCATATGTACTAATATACTATACATAGAGGCAGATATTTTAGTACTTTAAATTATCTGAAAGTATTGTCTGGTGGTTGGCTCTTCTGACTCCCAATGTAATGCTCAAAATTATGTTCTTTTTCTACCACTGACTCACTATTTGATCATCAGCAAATTAGGTTGTTTATCTAAACCTCAGTTCCCTCACCTGCAACATGGGAAAACTGCTGTACTGTACTTCCAAACTCTGTAAATTGCTGTTAATCCTAACATGTAGGGCACACTGAGATATATGGATGAAATTATAGAAGTGCACGGTATTATTTTCTCTCAGTTTTCAAGCACCTGTGCCTACTCTACATTTATGTGACATGCATTTATGTAACTGCACGTGCAGAATACACAATGGTGAGGACTATAATATTTTCATTAGTTAGAGATGAATTCACCATAAAATGTACATGTGAAGTTTGTTTCATGTCAAACATGTTTCATACTCGCTTCACCATTAAATATTACACATGAATGGAATTTAATCTTCAAATATTTTAGATTAAAATAATGTTAGCAGAGAATAACCCTCCCACCCAATGGATTATGATACAAACGATTCACAGATTTCATGTCACATGTGAACTGTACTACTTAAAATCTGGTTGTTACTAAATGAAAGACTAATATTACTGGATATTTTATTACATCAAAAGTGGGCTTTATCCATGCAGACTGAATGAAATATTAAACACAAAGTAGCATTCAAGAGGCATAGTGTCCACGAACAGCCAGGAAAGCAATGTGTCTCCATGTTAGTGATCTGTTACATTCTCCTAATTTTGGTCACGGCTCATTTTTTAGCAACAACCTAAACTTTTGTTTATGCCACTAACTGGTTATGAAAATAATCACTTTTTTTTTTTTTTTTTACACAGTTAGGCTGGTGGAAATAGCAACATTTTAAACTATACATAATGGGGCTCAAGCAGTCATTCTTCACAGCATGGGGTATGCAAAATATGGGAAAAAGAAAAGGAGTACTTGTGGCACCTTAGAGACTAACCAATTTATTTGAGCATGAGCTTTCGTGAGCTACAGCTCACTTCATCGGATGCATACCGTGGAAACTGCAGCAGACTTTATATATACACAGAGAATATGAAACAATACCTCCTCCCACCCCACTGTCCTGCTGGTAATAGCTTATCTAAAGTGATCATCAGGTTAGGCCATTTCCAGCACAAATCCAGGTTTTCTCACCCTCCACCCCCCCACACAAATTCACTCTCCTGCTGGTGATAGCAGGACAGTGGGGTGGGAGGAGGTATTGTTTCATATTCTCTGTGTATATATAAAGTCTGCTGCAGTTTCCACGGTATGCATCCAATGAAGTGAGCTGTAGCTCACGAAAGCTTATGCTCAAATAAATTGGTTAGTCTCTAAGGTGCCACAAGTACTCCTTTTCTTTTTGCGAATACAGACTAACACGGCTGTTACTCTGAAACCTGTCAAAATATGGGAATGACACATCAGCCACAACACAAGCATTTGGAAGACATGAATATGTGCATCCTGATAAATATTATAGCAAACATCTTATTTAAACTTATTCAAAAAGGAGCAAAACTCATGTACAAGCACACACAAAGAAATCTAGAAGATTATGTTTTAACAAGTTATTCTATAATATAAACATATAGTGTGATAAGTTAAAAAACATATTTGATAGCAGCATAATACCTTAATCTCTTTGCCAATTAATAGATTTTCTGAGCAAATTATTATGAGAATTTACCTACTATCTGAAGAAAGTGCACATATGACAGTGAAAACATCCCTTTGATATAACATTCTCTTTCCTCCCAGCCACTTTAAACTATCGGTCCATTAGAAACAAACATATCTGATTCATCTTAAAATTAAAAAGAAATTCAAAGTTTCATTTCACATTTTATTTGCAGCTTCAGTATTTAAATAAAATACATTCCAAGAAAATTATCTGAATCAGAGGATAAAATGGTTTTACATAATCACTAGAGTAAAAAACATTAATTGCTGTAGAACAAGAGATGTTATGTGGTTTATCTTAAAAGGACTTAGACATATAAAATTTGACTTAGAAGTTTACAAATTTTAAGTTAACACTAACTCAATATTATTTTAAAGCACTTCTCAACCTACAAACATATCTAACATCATTTTAACAATCTAATGTTTTAAGAAAGTTACCATACCTAGATCCAACAGCACCATCACCAGAGTCTTGGCTTCCAGCCTCACTTGGAGTACTCACAGATTTGGAAGATGGAGACATAGGAGGAGGGACTAAATAGTGAAACAGACAGGTATCCGCTGTTACTACTCGTAGAGGTTGCACAGCTTAGGATGTTTCCAAATTAATTTAACATGAAGTATTAAAAAAAAGTGATGGCAAACAAAAAATACGTGGATGAAAATGAATAGTAGAAAGAGAGGGGAAAAGACAATGTTAACATTTCATGCTGGACACTCATGCAACTCTTTGGCATTTAATGTACCTGGGATTTTATATATATTAAACAAAAAACAAACAAAAAAAGACACACCCAGGAGAAAATGACTGGTGAATCTTTTTTAAAAAAAGATCTGTTTCTACAAAATGCTGCCACCAACTTTCAAAGGAGACAATTTTCCTTACAATTTGTCATTTCCAAATAAGTTCAAGGCATTTGTTAGTATAGCATTAAGAACTGTTTTCATGGATTAAACAGATCATAAAATGCACTATTTAAATTCTACTAAATTTGTCTTTGCTTCAGTTACAACTGCAACAATTTTTTTTGCCATACAATAAGTTTTAACCTGTACTGTTGTTGTTTTATCGGATAATAGTAATTAACACTTCCTTTAGACACAAGAATAGCTGCTATCCTGAAGCTGTTTTTTAATTAAATATAATGATGTTATATTTAAAATATATATCTCCTTTAAAAGTTTCAAGCATTTTGGGCGAAGACTGTAAACAAAATTTAAAAAGCAATGTGCCTTTGGGAACTGATGCATAATGAAGAGTGACATCATGCAATTTAAATACCACGCAAAACTGTGTTTCCCCACTCTAGAAATTATGATTTGTAAGAATGGCCTAACCCATCTTTATACCTTTTTGACAGCCTAATAATGCCTCAAAGTTCTTTGCACCTTCTATTTTTCAGTAACAGACACCCAAAGCCATGGTTCTCCCCTAAACTGGGAGTTAAAAAAAACAAAAAACAAACCAACCACCAAAAAAACAACCAAAAAACTAACCACCAAAAAACAAAACTCCCCCTTTGCTCCCAAAACAGGGAAAAATTACAGGTAGAGTTGGTAGATAGCTCTTTTTACAGGTATAATTTTACTGGGTAGTCACTGCCATCTGCTGGATAATTTATAGAATGACTGCCTACAACCCTCTATTCTAGTACAGCATGATTTTATCACTAACTTGTTCAATTAAAAAAAGGTAATTAACATAAAAACAGACAAACATGAATGAAAACTTTTTCTGCTTTTATTAAATTAAACAGTTAACTCCTGAAAACAGAGCTAAGGGATTATAATGCCCAGACTATCAATTTAGCTCAGACTGTGTCAAATACATGGCCTTGAAAAATATGTCACGGACCACGAAATCAATTCTCCCCTGTGAAATCTAGCTATTGGAGGGGGTGAAGAGGGGCAGGACTGAGGGTGGAGGCTCCTACCATAAATCGAGCTCCAGCTGCTAGTCCTGGCAGGATTGGGGAGGGATGGTATTTCCTCTTCCCCTGCACAGCTGCTGGGGGGTGGGGTGGGGGTGAGAGAGTCAGCCAACCCCTTTTTGGGTCAGGACCCCCATGAATACACCACCACAAAATTTCAGGTCTAAACATCTGAAACCATAAAATTGACTAAATTTTAAATTCCTATGACTATGAAATTGACCAAAATGAACCGTGAATTCGGTAGAGGCCCTAAAAATGTGCAATCTAGTGATTGAGCTCTAACTAATAGATATAAAATATCAAACACTGAACTATGACATTAAATATCACAGAGCCAAATCTAAAAATACTTATGTATACTGCAACTTAAAATTGTATGTATTTATTCTCCAAAGCAGAGCAGCTCTTCCCCACACTCCCTCCAAAAAAATCCAAAGGAAGAAAAGATGAGGACAAATGACTGACTTTCCAGGATTTCTTTTGCCCCAGGAAGCAGCTGCTTACTGTACACAACTTTATAGATCACAAAAGAGTCAGATACAGAAAAGGTAAGAGCAGCAATAAAAAACCCCCACCAAAACATGACATAACTGTTCCCTGAACAGGGGGCTGCAAACAGCGGAGTCTGAGAGGGATATACCCTGCTGAAAGAGCAAACACTAATTCTTGGGGTAAGTGAGTTTGTTTCTGTTTGGTTTTTCTTTTGGCTTGCTTAAAGTTTACAGCGTGGCCTATATGGGACTGTGTGTTTGGGGATTGTGTGGGAGTGGGGGCCAGAGGCCTGCTAACTGAGTTAAGTTAAGTGCATTAGCAAGGCTCTAGCCTCCTGTCCCTTGATCCTGAATCATCTTTGACCCATGCCCCCTGTGCGTTAACGAGGGGGCATGGGTCAAAAAGGCCACATTGCCAATGCCTACACTGCTCCTGTGTCCAGACAGAGGACCCAGTCATGGATGACTCTATGGTGTGGATTTGCAGAGACTGTGACCTGTAGTCCCCATCACAGAAAGCCAGGCTAGAGAGGTCATCCAGTGTGAAAGTTTCCTACTGGTAGAATCCCTCAGGGAGCAGGTGGGAAAGCTACAGGAGGAGGTGGCTAGGTTGAAAATGATTGAAAATATACACATGGAGACCTCCAAGACTGAGGAAGCAATCCAAGTGGGGAGGCCAGCAGTAGCACCACCAGGGGAGGAGGAGTGCCTTAATAGGCAGGAAGCTGGGTGCTGGCTACTTCTGCTCCCAACCTACCTTCAATAGAGGCCACAAAAAACCCCTCAAAACTAGTTTTCTACCCTGGCAATGAGGAATCTCCCCCAAAGGCAGCGCAGGAGAAGCCACATATCCCCAAGGCTGGAAGAAATGTGGCCACCAGTCCTGAGAGAAAACCACCTGCTGGTAAGATATAACCATGGGCAGATCAGACGTGACTACAGGCCTCTGGAGGTGAGGGAGAGGGAGCTGGGGGCACAGGTGGCGGTGTCATCAATCCTTCTGGTCAAGGGTAGGGACCTAGGCAGAGAGAGAGACAGACACATCCTGGGATGAATGCAAAGCCATTCGGTCACAGTGTTGCCAGGAGTGCTTTGACTTCCCTGACCATGGGATGCTGTTCCAAGAAGAAGGGACTGCTGAGCAGAGAGAGGATCTATCTATCAAGGAAGGGAAAGAGCATCTGGCTGGCTAACCTACAGAGGAGGGCTTTAAACTACATTCAAAGGGACCAGGAAACAAAAATCCACAGGTAAATCCAAAACATGGAGATCTGGATGAAGGGTCAGAATCTGGGGGAAACATAGGAAATCATAGGAGGGGAAATCTAATCAACATCTTAGATACCTGTACATTAATGCAAGTAGTATGGGGAATAAAAAAACTAAAAATACTAGTGAATAACCACAATTACAACATACTTGGTATCACAGAGACTTAGTGGGATAATTCATGTGACTGGAATATCAATATAAAAGGGTACAGCTTGTTCAGGAAGCACAGGCAGGGACAAAAGGGAGGAGGGGTTGCTTTGTACATGAAAGATGTATATACTTGCATTGAGACTGAGACAGAAGTGGGAGGCAGACCTGTTGAAAGTCTCCGAATAAAGATAAAAGGGGTAAAAAACAAGGATGATTTCCTAGTATGAGTCTACTATAGACCATCTAACCAGGAAGAAGAGTTGGAAGAGGCTTTTTTTAAACTAACAAAATCATCCAAAGCACAGGATGTGGATCTTCAACCTGCCAGACATCTGTTGGGAAAATAATACAGCAGGGTACAGATTATCTGACAAGTTCTTGGAATGCAATGGAGACAACTTTTTATTACAGAAGGTGGTGAAAGAGACTAGAAGGAAGAAGTTATTTAAGATTTAATTCTGACAAATATGAAGGAGAATTTGAAGGTGGAAGACAGCTTGGGTGAACATGATCATGAAATGGTCCACCTTGATTATCACTACAAAAGGTTTTTTTGTTTTTTCCCCCTCTCCTGCTGGTTAACAGCTCACCTTAAGTGATTACTCTCGTTACAGTGTATATGGTAACACTGATTGTATATAAACCTCCCCACTGTATTTTCTACTGAACGCGTCCGATGAAGTGAGCTGTAGCTCATGAAGGCTTATGCTCAAATAAATTTGTTAGTTTCTAAGGTGCCACAAGTACTCCTTTTCTTTTTGTGGATAGACTAACATGGCTGCTAATCTGAAACTTTTTTTTATTTCAGTTTTTCACCAAAAGAGCTAACATAGGGAACATAAGTGTAAATGAGCTAGGATCTGTGGAGGATGGGAGAGATCCCAGAGGACTGAAAAACGGCAAATATAGTACATATTTATAGAAAGAGGAATAAAGACAACCTAGGGTATTCTAGACCAGTCAGCTTTACTTCGGTACCTGGAAAGTTAATGGAGCAAATAAACAGTTTGTAAGCACTTAGTTACCACCGTTATTTTCTTCTACCAGTCAACATGGATTTGTCAAGAACAAATCATGTCAAACCAACCCAATATCCTTCTTTGACAGAAGCCTTGTGGATATAGAATGGAAGCAGTAAATGTGATATATCTCAACTTTAGTTAAGTTTTTGGTACTGTCTCGCATGATGTTTTCATAAGCAAAATAAGGAAATATAGCCTAGGTGAACCTGCTGTAAGGCGAGTGCACAACTGTTTGGAAAATGATAGTGTAGTTATCAATGGTTCAATCAAGCCAGAAGGGCATAAAGAGAGGGGTCCCTTAGGGATCTGTCCTGAAAGCAGTTCTGTTCAGTATCTTCATAAATTATTTGGATAATGGCAGAGAGAGTACACTTGTAAAGTTTACAGATGATACTAAGCTGGAAGGAGTTGCAAGTGGTTTGAAGGACAGTAGTAGAATTCAAAATGATCTTGACAAACTGGATAAATGGTGTGAAATAAATAGGACAAATGCAAAGTGCAACATTGTCAAATATAAAAGGAAAGGGAAATATAAAGGAAATATAAAGGAAGGAAAGGGTAACCACTTTTCTGTATACAGTGCATTAAAATCCCTCCTGGCCAGAGGCAAAATCCTTTCACCTGTAAAGAGTTAAGAAGCTAAGGTAACCTAGCTGGCACCTGACCCAAAATGGCCAATGAGGGGACAAGATTCTTTCAAATCTGGGGGGGGGGAGGGTTTGGTCTGTCTGTGTGATGCTTTTGCTGGGAACAGATCAGGAATGCAAGCCTTACAACTCCTGTAAAGTTAGTATGTAATCTAGCTAGAAAATGCATTAGATTTTCTTTTGTTTAATGGCTTGTAAAATAAGCTGTGCTGGAGGGAATGTGTATTCCTGTTTTTGTGTCTTTTTGTAACTTAAGGTTTTGCCTAGAGGGATTCTCTGTGTTTTGAATCTGATTACCCTGTAAGGTATTTACCATCCTGATTTTACAGCGGTGATTCTTTTATCTTTTCTTTAATTAAAATTCTTTTTAAGAACTTGATTGATTTTTCATTGTCTTAAGATCCAAGGTTTTGGGTCTGTGTTCACCTGTACCAATTGGTGAGGATTCTTATTCTTATTATTATTTCTTCCCCAGGAAAGGGGGGTGTTGGGCTTCGGGGGAAGACGTCTCCAAGTGGTCTCTTTCCATGTTCTTTGTTTAAAACTCTTGGTGGTGGCAGTTTACTGTTCAAGGACAAGGCCAAGCTTGTACCTTGGGGAAGTTTTTAACCTAAGCTGGTAAGAATAAGCTTAGGGGGTCTTTCATGCAGGTCCCCACATCTGTACCCTAGAGTTCAGAGTGGAGAAGGAACCTTGACAAACATGCAGGAAGTAATTTTTCAAACAACTGCACAAATACAAAATGGGAAACAATTGCCTAGGAAGTACTGCAGAAAAGGATCGGGGGGGGTGGTTATAGTAGACTGATCACAAGTTAAATGAGAGTCAACAATGTAATATTGTTGCAAAAAAAGTGAACATCATTCTGAGATATATTAGAAGGAGTGTTGCAGGGAAGAGATGACAAGTAATTCTTCCACTCTACTCAGCACTGATAAAGCCTCAGCTGGAGTAGTGTGTCCAGATCTGGCTACCACACTTCAAGAAAGAAGTGGACACACTGGAGAAAATCCAAAGGAGAGCAACAAAAATGATTAAAGGTCTAGAAAATGTGATCCACATGGAAAGATTGCAAAAATTGGGTTTGCTTAGTCTGGAGAAGAGAAGACCAGGGGAAAGGGGAGGCATGATAAGTCTTCATGTAAAAGTTTGTTATAAATGGGAGAGTGAAAAATTGTTCTCATCCACTGAGGACAGGACAAGAAATAATTGGGCTTAAAATCGCAGCAAGGGATATTTAGGTTCGATGTTAGGAATAACTTCCTTAGAGTAAGGGTAGTTAAGCACTAGAACAAATTATCTAAGGAAGTTGTGGAATCTCCATCATTCAAGATTTTTAAGAACAGGTCAGACAAATACTTGTCAGGGATAGCCTAGATAATACTTAGTGCTCTCAGTGCAGGGGACTGGACTAGATGACCTATCGAGGTCCCTTCCAGTCCCACGTTTCTCTGATTCTATAATCACTGCCATGAAAGTAATTAACCAATGAAAACAATCATTTGAAGGTTCCCTGGTTTTCTACACCAAATTTTGCCCCAATTTACATATGATGCAACTCTGTTAGAGACATGGAAACTACATGGAGTGAGAGTCAGGACAGATTTTGACCCTCTAATACACACTAAAGTTAAAATGCTTTTTTCTTTTTAGGAATCTCTTGTTCAACAGAAGACCACACAAGTGTTTAATGAAAATTCTATCTTTATTAAATCCTCTTTGCACCAGAATTATTATTTTTTAAAGAGACAGCACTATATAGGTGGAAAGGAAAGGCTAGTGTCAACCTGAGTACCTACTCTATGCCTCCTAGTTTATTTGCATTTGTATGAAGTTTCCATTTTTTTAAAAAAACAACTGTTATATACAGCATAGCTGAGTGATTTATCTGTAGTACAATGTGTATATGCTAAAGAAATAGATTCTCATTACCAAAGTAAATGGCAGATCTAATCCAGGGTTTTGGAAAATAATTCTTATTTCTGATGTTCTGCCTATTAAAAAAACCCCTAAAGTTGCTCCTCCCGCAAAATGCTTTTCTTGCAGTGGAAATTACATTTAGAACTCTCCAATACATGTACGATAAAAGCAGATCTAAAATATTGTAATATGAGTAGAAAACAGACTAAAATTAGGCAAAATGTTAAAGGAATTGACAAGAACTAGTCCTTTTAAACTTATTTACCAAAAGGCAACTTGTAGTAGCCTATCACTTACTTGTAGTAGGCATATATATCTAGTAAACAGATTTTCAGGTAAAACCATGATTTACTACATCATCTTCTACAGTACTTAATATTTGTAGTATTGATTATGAATAAAGATGCAGTGAAGAGGTTTGAGGCCTAATCTCTTTAGGCTCTGTTACTAGACTAAAACTTGCACACTCTTCCTAGTTAAGAAGTGGGCTAGTGGGAAGAGCAGATCAGAGGACTGTTGAGAAAAAGATTTGTGCACAGGATCCTTATGATAAGCACAAAGAATGTATTATTTCTAGATCATTCTCAAGTTTAGTCTGCGATACTGCAATGCCCCCTTGTGGAGCATGTCATTTCCAAGAAGGCAGTCTTCTCCTTGGTGGGGACAATGTCTATTTAATGCATATGTAATTATCTTACAAGACTGTCCAAATAAGGATGCTTAATTTTGGTTGTTAGAAGATAAAATTTTAATGATTTCTTGAAGCAGTTTTGTGTTTCACTAAGTAAGTATTGTTAGATGTTCAGCTGCATGTACGTTCTCCCTGTGTGTTGCCCTAGCTCTACGCAGACAGACGGCATAGCAGACCTCGAGCAAACTGTCCAATAACCACAAGATCCGTTAAGGTACGAAGGCACCAGGCCAGGTTTATTGCAGAAAAAGCACAGCAATAACACCTGGCAGACTCTACGAGGATAGTAAGACATGTATGCCCATGACATAGCTCTGTGAATGGCAGGACTTTCCATTCCTTCCTTGGCTGGACCAAGATACTCTCTCAGGGCATGTCTACACTTACCTCTGGAGCAATCGATCCAGCGGGGGTCGATTTATCATTCCTAGTGAAGATGCGATAAATCAACTGCCGAGCGCTCTCCCATCGACTCCAGTACTCCACCGGCGTGAGAAGTGTAGGCGGAGTCGACAGGGGAGCGTCAGCAGTCAACCTACCAGAGAAGACACTGCAGTAAGTCGATCTAAGTACGTCAACTTCAGCTAAGTGGCGTAACTTAGATCGATGCTCCAGAGTGTAGACTGATACAAACAAATTACGTACTGCCCCTGTGAGATAGTTAGTTACTGCCCCTGACGTGGCTAGTTATCACCTATCTCCTTGTACATGTTGGTTCGATTAAAACATCTCTATTTATCACTCTGTTATCCTGACCTTATCTTTTAGGAGGGGGGTCAGCATGTTCCTTATTCTTGGAAAATATTTTGTACCATCCTTGATACCGGGATGTTTTGGTACCACTCTTCTGAAATGTGTTTGCATACGGACTCTGTGCCTAGCACTTCTTAGAAATGTGTGTTTCTGCAATATCAGCCCTATTCTTGCCCGATTCTGTGAACTTGCAAGCAGGCAAAGCCTGATGTTTGCTCACAGCCTAACTTTTGCTAACTTTGCGTTATATTAGCAAAGCTTGCCCACTACTTTAGCTCAGGCCTCTAACACAAGGGCTTATATCTCAGGCTCTCTTCCTACAACAAGTATATCTTCTTACATCAGGGATATGGTGGTATTTAAGAAAACGTGGATCAGAGGATGAGTTCTTGGTGAAATCCCATATTCTATCATTAAGGCAATATCTAATATAGGAAAACCACCTTACTGGAAGTCTACAGAAAGGAAAAACTATCAATACCTGTTTACTTTATACATTTTTCCAATACCACTCTTTCCTTTGAAGAAACTTAATTTAACCTGAGTTAGAGCTTGATCAAAGCTACTGCTTGAAGTTAAATATAGCCACTGAAAGGGAGTGTTGTCCACTGTCACATGCAAGCAAGGTCCAGGCTTTGGACAAATGGTTCCCTGCCTGAAGAGTACCAATTTTGTTAGGGCATGGTTTTTCAGACAATTTTCCATTAACAGTTATACCTTATAAACCCATTTCTTTCAGAGAGATGTACCAGTTCATGGCTTTCAGACTTTCACAGACAGCTAGTAAGCATATGCTTGTGGACTTCTGAAAGAGTCTTTCATATTATTTCAGCAGAACTATCAAACCATCATTTCTCCTGAATAGAAATGTCCTAAATTTTAGTCTACCAAAAATACACAGAGAGGAATGGATAGTTTGTAACATATTGTACTGCTAAAGACGCCAAAACACTGAATGGCAGGCACAGAGAAAGATACTCAAACATCTGTGGAGTACAATTGCCAGAGTAATGATTTCAGGGCAGGATTCTACCCTCACAAGCCATTGTAGGTCATTGCTGAAGTTTATGGAATAAGAATATTTTTAATGGCATCCCCATGGTCACTTTCAAAATACACAGGGATTGTTTCAAGACCAGATGCAACAGAGTTGTCAGCGAAGGATCATGTCCATAATGGAAAAGCAACTACCACACTGCTTCATACTTGCAAGACAAGATTCACAGTGAAAGCCCAAATCAAAAGGATAACTTGAAATCCTGGGTGCTCAAAAACTAGTGATGAGAGAAGTGTCTGAGATATAGGATGGAGTTTAAAAATACTTCTCCAGTCTGATTTTTTTTTTCAGAAAGATATGACTAAGGAAAACCAAAGTCTGAGCAATCAGACATACCTGATATACAAGCCTATCCAAGAATGGGGTAGGAGCTCAGGCTAAAACAGGGAAAGAACAAGTATATTTTCCTAGACAGTTAAAACTTACATTTGACCTTGCTGTTACCCCCACTATTGAAAGTGAAAGCACCTTTAGGCCTGACAGAAGACTGCTGTGGATTTTAACACTCTGTTCTGGTAACATTTAACAGCATAAACAGAAATGTGTACATGTAAGAAATTACAGAATAATCATGTTAGTATTGCATATGTGTAAGAAATTGCAGAGTAATCAAGATTATAACTAAAAAGCTAGAAGAGACCGGTCTGCTTTAAAACTAAACTTGTACGGACAGGGAAGAGAGTTAACATGGCAATGAGAAATTAGTACATATGTATAAGAAAATATAACCAGAAGTTATAAATAAGTTTGTGTGATGAAGGGAGACTGCTGTATTGTTTGGTGCTGGAGGATACTGATGAGATCGTCCTAATGAACTTCTCACTTGTAACTGATCACTACTCCGTTTTTTCTTAATAAATATTTGTTAGACCCATCGGCTGATTAAGTGAACCTCAATCCAACACCCATAAGATTGTGTTGGTGGGAGGGGGAAGTAGTAGAAACAGAACAAATGCACAGACTGATACATTACTGATAATGTATAGTAATTAAAGTCAGTGATTGTGGAGAAGTGGAAAATCACTAGCCAAAACCCTGCCTGTTGACAGAGGACAAAATACCAATGTGTTGTTCAGGGAAAATAGGAGGAAAACAAAAATGTATGTTATTTAATGCAGACCAAAACAGATTCCCAATAATTCACTTTTGTTTATGCTCTGAAGAAATCTTACTTTTGACATATACTCCTCAATTTTATGTACCAAAGATACTTTAAATTTAGATCCCAGTTCTCAGAGATGGTCTTAAATATTGAGCAGATTTGCAGAGTTCAACATTTTACTCACAATATTTTGTAAAAGAAGAGAGATCGAGCATTTAATTGTGTGCACTGAGGCACATCATTTAGGATTGACACTTATGACAAATGGTGAACTATGCAGGACAAATTGTGCCAAAGACAAGAGACAGAAGCAGGCTAGAACCACTGAGTCAGTCATTTAATTTTCATGCTTTTAATATAAGTGCTACATTCTTAATGTAGGATACGAGGGATGAAACAGTTAACTGGTACTATTCTTACCTATAGGAGAATCTGGTGTTAATCCCATGCTTTGAAGCAATGCTTCAGCTTCTCTTCTTTTCTTTTCAAGATCAGACTCTTCTTGTACAGGAAGAGCTTCCTTCTTCTGATCAGTCTAAAAAAATTTCAGGAACAGACACAACCTTTATGAGACAGTATATAGTTGGTATAAAACATTTTGTGGTTTCATGTGTGAGAAAACATTTAGTTTTTTTTCCAGTATTCATTAACATCATGAGCAGAACTTGGAAAAGTCTGATCTAGAAATCCTCAAGCTCCTTTTGCAGAGAAAGTCAAAGAACTCTATGTTCCTTAATGAGATAATGGTCTGGAAAACCTCTCGAATGGCAGTAACTGTAATAAAGAAAAATACTATGGGTTTGGGACAGCAAGGAGACAGACTGAAGCTTGGCCAATGGTGTGACAGGACACTCTGCCCGATATGGCAAATATTTACAAGCTTACTAATTAGGAGAATATATAGATCATATGCTAGCGGGCATGAACATATTTAGAACCACTTCTCTGTAGGTGTGTACATGGGCTGCTTAGATTTTCTATACAATCACATAGGTTTCACAAAATGAAAGAAAGGGAAGGGTGAAATAACTATATTACTCTCTGTCTTTACGCAAAAACACAACTGATGGATGCAATGTACAGTTTAAGTTAAGTTGTTTCTTGCAACACTCCACAAAACAAAAGGAAAAATCAAGTGATTAAATGCTTCAGCATATTATTCAAAATAATAACCAAAAGATTGTTTGGGCCAAGGGAATTTTAGGATTAAAGTACACTCAGCTCCCAACAACATCACTTCAGACTAAAAATTAAATGAACTATCCTCCAACTGGTCACTGAAAAAAGTCTACAATAACTGATGTTCTAGAGAGAGAGAGAGAGAGAGATCCATAACACTTCATTAAGTTTAAACAAATAAGTCTATGTCTACTACTTATTAACTTGAAGAAATATGACTCAAATTCAAGTTGCTCATACCATACAATAAATTTATCTCAATCACATAATTAGAGTACGATCATTGGCACTTTATAAAAAAGAATAACAGTGACAAAGATAAACCAGTCATTCAACCGGAATCCTTTGTATAGGTGGAAAAACCTAGATAAGTCAATTTTCTCACTATGTTTATGGTTAAAGATAAATGTCTACTCCTCTCTTGGATACACATAATATTTCCAAACCATTGTATGATTTCTCCTAAATCAAGGAGTTCCCAAATATTATAACAAGCCCCCGATGATGTGCTATCTGTATTATACATGATTCCTGGAAAGTGCAAACTGTCAATACACTTTTCTGTGATCACTGGGACATGAATTATATTGCAAGATATTTCTCTGTCTTTTCTTTACATATGAATCATGCTTCTGGCATGTTCAGTAACGTGCTGTTTTAAGATTCTTAACTGCTCATAACTTAAGTGCAGAAAAGACATGAACGAAGGCCTCAGTTCAGCAAAGCATTTAAACATGCTTAATTTCAAGCACATGCTTAAGTGCTTTGTTGAACGTGTGCCAATGTGCAGCAGAAGTCTCTAGAGTATAACTGCCAACTGTGCACTTAAGCAATTGCTTGGATTTCTTTTTACTGATTATTAATTCTATCTTCCAACATGCAGAGTAGGTGGCTTTGACCTGATTATTGTTTTGACTTGAAAATGCAGGTTGAAGATTAGAGTTGGCTAATGGCACAATATTCTACTTGGCCACCGACAGCACTGATAGTCATTACTGAGGGACATATTGAAAACTACATTTAAGAAAGTACTTTAAATTAAAAAACAAAAAACCAAAACTTTTCACAGTTTATGCAGTTTGTTTACTTTCTACAGGTGCCGCCCTGATCACTGATTAGTGATCTGACTAATCACTTCAATTTTCTGTTTCTCATGCACTAGTATAATGCTATTATGTTTGGATTTCTAACAATGCATGGGGAAGAAAAACACTCATCAAAATATTTCTATTCAGAAGTGGTGTTAGTCCCCCTTAAAAACAAAACAAAACCGCACATTTAAGTTTTAGCCCTACCCTACTTGACAGCATACCTTTAAGTAACATGAAGCAAATTAATAACTTACTAAGTGCAAAACAAGTTACAGGACATAAGCAAATATTTGATATTTTTCTTGTTGATAAAATTTAGGTTCTTACTTCCTTTTTCTTTCTTTCTTCCTCCTTTCTTTTCTTTTCCTCCCTGATTTGCGCCAAGCGTTGTTTTTTGCGCTCTAACTCTGCCTTCAATTCACTTTTGTCAGACATGGCTGGAATCCTGATCAAAATGAAGTGATTATTAAACAAGTCATATAATACTGAGAGTGATGTATTTTTAACACAGTGGACTTCCATGATTTTTCAAAAAATTAGTCAGTTTGATAAAAATATACTTATCTGACCTACTAAAAACAAAGCTGTGAAACAAAGCCTTAAGGAGCCACCTAAACATTCATTACATCATATCCAGATTTCCCTCACTCACCATATCCTGCTGGCTACCAAAAGATTAGAGTCTCTAATCCGACAATGTGTCTCTGCATATGAAGAGTGTCAACTACATTCAAGATCCAGGCATAGGACAGTAGGAAGGAAAATATCAACGAATAACGTACTGCCTTTGTATTTAAGTTCATTTTAAAAGTTGCTGTTTAACAGCATATTCCGTAGTACGTAGCTGTATTAAATCTATATTCTGAATCATATGAGGAACGCCAACTTTATTATGAACTAAAAAGCAAGGTAAGTATAATTTATTAGAGAACACAATTTGAACTATACAAAATGTAGATTACTCAATGTTTTTCTGTATATTTTTTTTTTGTCTAGTGTTTACTGTCAGGGATTCCAGTGTATTTTTCAAAAGAAAAATGAAGACACAGGTGGATTCAGAAATACATGGTCAATTATATGTTATATTGTGAACACAGCAAGGTTTCCCAAATTCAACAGGTTGGTAGAAGTGGAGAGTTCATCCCCATTAAACGAAGGTACCAAAAAATTAAAATACAGATCAGAAGAGCTGTATGTGTATGGGGTGGAAGACTAAGATCAAATTTGTTGATGAAAAAGAAATCCAAATTATGTCTGAGGAAGTTCTACAGCGAACAATAGGAGGAGCCGTGAATGCCCTTAAACCCTGATCCTGCTAACAGTGATGCACGTGCTTAACTTTAAGCCCAAGTAATGGAACTATTCAAGTACCTGAAATTATGCACTTGAGCAAATGTTTGCAGATGCAGTGCTTTCCAGAGATGATAAAAGCTAAAAGCCGTGAACCATTAATTGACAGCTGTTTCTTTTTTCACATACATGCATGTGTGCATGAGAAAAGAAACATACCAGAAATTTCATATATTTAGTCCAATGTAAATGTTGATTTTTTATATTTACTTTAAACATAAAATTGCCAATTGATTTGTTTTTAAGATCGTCAAAACAACTTAAGAGATTAATACTACCATTGAATATTTTTGTTTAGTTTTGTTTTAGTTTTTAATAAAGGAATTGGAAGTTTAATACTAAATTTACAAAGCATAAATTATGTAACGTGGTGGCTCCAATACAGAAAGCCAGCTTCACAGCACTGCTGCAACTGGAAAAAGATGAAAAATTGATCTGATTAGGTGCGTCTTCCTGACCCAGTACATTATCACCAGAGACGCCTGAAAGGGGCTGTGCCAGCGGGGATAAGCGAACAACGGGTGAGAGAGCTCGACGGGACACCCGCGCACGGTGGCTGTGTTGTTGTTGCTGCTGCACAGACTCGTGCTGTCACCCAAAGGTGACAGCATCGGCGCACCCTGGAGCCCTTCGGGCTGGAAGGAGACGCCGCCAGGATGCCTAGGCTTACCCGGGCTTACCCGTTACAGCAACCGCGGCGCTTCAGCCCAAGGCCCCCTCCCCACAACACAAGGCAGCAAGCGCCTCCCGAGAAGCCCGGCAGCTCCGCCTGAGACAGGGGCCGACTCTCCCCACCGCCCCAGCCTATCGCTTCCTACTGCCCCGCGTGTGGGGCCGCCTCGCCCACCACAGTCCATGGGCGGAACCTGCTCCCCCTCTCCCCACTGCTGGCGTCTCCTCCCCTGGGCGGCACCGGGTGTGGGGGGAAGGGCGGGCCCGACACCTCTCTGCCGCTAGCGGTGGCTGGTTCAGGGGCTACGGGGCGCTCCCCTCCCCCAGAGCTCGCCGGGCACGGCGCTAACCTGACAGCGGGGCCTCTCTCCGCTTAAACCGCCGCTCGGAGGCTCCGCGCCCAGCTCCGCTTTCGCCTCTTCACAAAGGCGGTGGCAACGTCGGGCGAGCCGGGAACCTACGGCAAGTGCGGAAGGACACACCAGCGTCTCCCGATGGAACGCGCACGCGCCGCAGAGCTCAGGCGGACACATGCACTTCTCGACCCGAACCCGAATACACTGGAACGGTTGGCAAGACGCTGCCGACCCCGCCCAGGAGGGCTGAACTCCAGCGGCACCTAAATGGCATAAAATAAACCCACCACTGCTCCCTCGGTATCAAAGTACGGAACTACGGCCGAGGAGATCACCGTTCCCAGCATGCATAGCGCCGCCAGAAGGCTAACACTTCCCAGCAGGTAACGCGACCAGGCCGCAGCCCTGGGAATGGAGCAATGCATTCTGGGAACGATCGTTTCAGGAGCTGAGGCTGCGAGGAGCACTGCATGCTGGGAAGTGTAGTTTCTATAGGCCACATCGGCACACTGGGAGCGTACGCAGCCATGATGGAGCGCAGCGTCTGAAGCGGGCGTGGGTGCGGTCGCGGTGTCCCCCTGGTCACTAAGAAGGCTCCCCACGTGTGTTCACTGCTGGTGTGAGGACATGGCACTGCTGGGCCCCAAGAGCTCCCATCCTTGTCACATTCATGTTGAGATGAAATAGGGACGGGGAGAGGCATTTCCCACCTTGCTCTGGCTAGGGACACAAGCAGGGACATCGCCTGCATAACCCTCCCCTTCCTCACCTGCTGCCCTCTCCACTTACTGACATGTCTGCTAGCGATGGGGCAGTAATGTCACTGGGTTCATAAAGAAGCAATTTTAACAAGGCTATTAGGACTGTCACTGTTTTGCGCAGGGTGATACCAAAGTCCCTTAAGTGCAAGTGCCAGGCCAGTAGTCAATTTTCACCCACAAAGTAACTGCTCTGGCTCGAGGGCCAAGCTGGATGACGTTACACAAACAAGCTGTTTCAGTGCAAGTACCAAGCTGGGTAAAGATACACAGGACACTCCCATGTGAGTGGCAAGCTGAAGTTCCACACCAGTCACTTCAATGTGAGTACCAAACTGGGTGAAGTTACAAACTAGCTGGTTCTGCAAGAGGATAGAAATGAAATTAGATACAAATTACTTCAGTATACGTACCAAGCTAGGGATGAAGTTGTGAACTAAAAACCTGCTTTGACATGAGTGCCAAACTAGAAGTGAAGTTACACAAATAAACCAATATGAATGTCAGACTGGGTTAGATGAGATTACATGTATCTCAGTCACTTTGATGCAAGTTTTGTTAAGCTAGAGGTGTTGCACACAAGCTGTTTCAATGTGAGTGCTGGGCTGAGGTGAAGTTACACACAAACAATCAGCTTTGATTCAAACTCCAAGCTAGTGCTGAAGTTATACACAAAGAAATCCTAGTTTAATAATATGGATAGTCGGTTAGTAAGGTTAAGACAAATATTCCAAAAGATAAAGAGTTGCCACTTGTCCACTGGGCTGTCCTTTTGAAGAGCTGGCCTTTTTCCTGCTGGTTAAGCCAAAGCCATAGGCAAACCTTGCCACTCTCACTACAAGACTTGATCCTTCAAAATGCTGATCTCTGTGATCCTGAGTTAGCAAATCAGTTACGCATACACTTTAAGCATGTTATTAATGTGGACTACTCATATGCTTAAAGTTGAGCACATGCTTAAGTGCTTTCTAGATCAGAGCTAGAGTGCACAGCACCCTGTAAAATCAAATCCGTAGAACAGTGATACTCAGACTGAGGCTTGCAAGCCACAAGTGGCTCTGTGTCTCTCCTTTGCAGAACATGATATGAAAACACTGTGTGATTTAATTATTAACCAGTCTAAGTTATTAACCAGTCAGGATGGTTGTACTATGTTATTAACCAATTGTAGTTGATAAAATAATAATATTTGGTCAGTCATTTTGTTGTGAGAAATATATATACACACACACACACAAAATATTTCCTCTGTCAAACTGTTTAAATATGAATATATAGTACTATAGTAAATGATACAATGAATTCACACTACTTTGGTTCTTTCGCGTAATGTTGATCACTGATTTGGCGCCTGAACCCCTGAGGCCAATATCACTGCAGTAGAGCAAAGACCTGCATTAGTTAGCTCAAGAGTCGGGTCCAGATCCTCAGGTGGTGTAAATTGGCATAGCCCATTAGATGTCAATGGAGTTGTGCTAATTTACATCTGCTAAGGAAATGCTCCAGTGTCTCCTGGTTGGCTTGCTTTTGTTCTCAGGATATGTAGTCTCAAGCCTGCATTCATGCCACTTCAGGCTGTGATTTTGTAATGTGTCATAAACCAGAGGTCCCCAAGCAGTGGGGTGCGACCCCTTTGGGGGGGCAGAGGAACATTCGGGGGTCACAGTGGGGTCCAGGTCAGTCCCCACATGGGACAGGGAGGGAGTGCCAGCCAGCCCTGCTCTGCCCCCAGCTCTGCTCCGGCCCTGCCCCCAGCTATGGCCCAGCTCCTGCGCCCAGCCCCTGACTGTGGCCTATCTGAGGCTCTGGCCCTGACCCCGCCCGAGCCTCAGCCCCCTTACCCTGTCTATGTTCCTCTTCCCCCCAGGAACCATGGCCCCAGCCCCAGCTCTGGGGAGCCACGGATGGTGTCATGGAGGGTGCGACCCTGAAAAGTTTGGGGATCACAGTCATAAACTAAGCAAGTTAGTACATGACTTATATGTCTCCAAAGAAAACTCAGATTGCTGCAAGAAGCAGTGTTGACTATTCAATAGCTTGTCTGTTCTGTGAGTCAGTACTGAACCATTGACCTAGAATATATTTAGGGGGAATTAAAAAAGGTGTCTTGTGTCCTGGCTACTACTAATCGTTAATGAGGTATTATTCATAAGAGTAAGGGATACCATTCAAGGGAGAATATAAATGCTTCTTAATGAAACTGTCAGAGGAGATTTCATGATGTGCAAGAAAAGGGGCTGCCTTTCAGTGATGAGAATGTGAAGACAACAATAATGAACTGCTACAAACATCTGTCTGTGTTTGAATTTCATTGCTAAGGGCAGTATGTCTTCTGAAAATTGTGTGTGCCTGAAAACAGGAATGTACTAGATTTTAATTTTATTTCTTTAATGTTATATATTTTGATATATAGATATCAAATTTTGATATTAGTTAAAAAGTCATTTTAAAATGTTTTATAAGATTTTGAAATATTTGCAAATTCTTTCAAAAGACAGGTTACAGGTGTTAAATAAAACTTCATATATAAGATTCTATATAGAGAAAAACATATTAATTCTTAGCAATGAGAGTCCAAAGAAGAGATTGTCATATGGACAGGTTAAAAAAATCATGATGAATTTGGCTCATTGATTTTTATTAATTAATTCTTAAATTCGTTAACACTGGGTCATATTTCTTAGTATAGAGCATATTATTATTACACTTAATGAAGTGCAGTTTTTAAAATTAGTTTTATGTTTTAAAATAGTGTGCATAATAGTTAATATTTAATATTTATTAGCATTAGAATCCATATCTTTCTTCTTTCTCTACATCTGCTGATTAGTTTTAAAATGGTTTTATTTGGGGCAAATTGGCAATGGTGTACAAATATCTACAGAATGTTAATTCATATACAGTGCAGATCCAGCACCAGCATAAATCCATAATTTTCCTTACTTCATCCCACTATTCCCAAAGTAAAGCTGCTTAACAGGGCATCTGGGAATTCCTTTTGAATAGGGCAAACGTTGGCTGGCATAGAGCCAGCATAGCTATCTCTAACCTTCCCCTGTTGTTGCAGCATCTTGTACTACAGGGATCCCCAGCTGTGTAATAGCCTCTGCCCCTGTGTAAATTAGATTGAAGATGCTCTAATTTATGATGGGAATACAGTTGGCCCTCTCTATTCCCGGGACTGGGGGAATGTAAAGGTGGCTTTTAGCTTCCTTTGTCCAACCCACACCTTACTTCCTATGCCTAGCACAGCTGGGCCAGACCTGGGGATCTGGGCTGATGACTCTACAGTTGTATAGGAATATTCTGTATCTATAGTCACCTTGCAGGAATATTTTTTTACTCAAGCTTTTATTGTATTTTCAGGCAATAATAAATCCTGTTGTCTCTTTTCTTTGAGCCATTGTAAACCTGGTTCAGATTTTGCTAATTTAAGTAAGCATTTTAATTGTCTCGTTCTCCTTGCATTTCAGGAAAACTCCTCAAATACAGTTTGGGAACTCTGTGAAGTGCATGAACTCACAGGCAAGTCTTTTCTCATAATGTGATAGTATTACTTTTCTGTTATCTTTATTAACTTTCTAGCCTGTGTTTTTTCTCTTTGGAAGATTTCCTACACCATTAACACAGGGTTTTCGCCCTGTTATTTCCCCTGCTTGATACACATATTTTTCCCTTAGTGTCAAAATAAGGTGATGGTGAATTATGAGTCCCTTGGGAGATGAGTACACTTCTGCAATCTGATAACCTTTGGCACAAAACACATATAATCGTGAATGGGCCAGCACTTAAGAGTGATTCACACTGAGCATTATAGAAAATAGATATATCAGTTCAAAAATTCAAGGTAAGTTCCTTTTCCTCAGTGTGGTCTATGTACTATACTCTCACTTTTTCCTATTATGTGGTTAAAAAGAGGAGAGATAATGAAGGCTTCTTAAAGGTCCCTATAATGCATCCAGACCTGTGCTAGTTATAATGGTTTTAAAAGACAGAATGAAAACACAGCCAAAAGATCAGCACCCAAAGAACCATTTTTAGATATACTACAGGCTGTGATATAGTCTGCTCTCAATTTGTGCATCTAACTCCCATTAACCCTTACAGGGATTATGTGTATGTACCAAGAAGAGAGTATGCCTGAATGTTTGTTAGAAGATGCTATAGGAGTTCCTTATAAATTTACTATATACATTTTGTTAATTAAAATAATTAATAGGATAAGTCTGGAGAAATGAAGCATCTCATTTTTCAGTCGTATTCATTTTTTTACATTTGTTTTTAAGTTGTAGGATAAAATATGCTCTTTGCTGAGATTTTGTGAAGATTAATAATTGTTTGTTCAGTGCTTTGCAATTATAAGTACTTAGTGTTGTTAGCAGTATTATTTACCATCATGTAGCAATTGTCAATTACTAACATGCAAAATGTTTTATGACTTTAGAAAAAAAACAAAGATTACATGAAAGAAAATCATTAATCTTAAAGCTATAAACCAGGGAACTATAGATAGGTGTCTAATCCTAGATAAATTTAAAGCCTTTCTGGTTATAGAAAAAGTTCAGTATGCTGATGACAAGTAATAAACATGACAAAGAGCAATAAAATATAAGGATATAATAATAATTTGCATTTATATACTGCCTTTCATCTGAGAATCTCATAGAATCGTAGAAGTGCAGGGCTAGAGGCACCTTGAGCAGTCATCAAGTCCAGTCCCCTGTGCTAAGGCAGGACTGAGTAAACCTAGACCATCACTGACAGGTGTTTGTCCAACCTGTTTGTAAAAACCTCTAATGATGGGGATCCCACAACCTCCCTTGAAAGCATATTCCAGAGTTTAACAAACCTTATAGTTAGAAAGTTTTTCCATAATATCTAACCTAAATCTGCCTTGCTGCAAATTAAGCTCATTACTTCGTGTCATACCTTCAGTGGACATGGAGGACAATTAATCACAGTCCTCTTTATAACAGCTATTAATGTATTTGAAGGCTGTTACCAAGTCCCTTGTCAGTTCTCTTTTCTCAAAACATGCCCAGGTTTTTTAACCTTTCCCCATGGGTGAGTTTTTCTAAACCTTTTATCCTTTTTGTTGTTCTCCTCTGGAATCTCTCCAGTTTGTCCAAATCTTTCCTAAAGTGGTGCCCAGAATTAGACACAGTACTTCAGCTGAGGCCTCACCCATGCCAAGTAGCATGGAATAGTTACTCTCTGTGTCTTTTAAAAAAAATTAAAGTTAATACAACTCAGAATAATATTACCCTTTTTCACAACTGCAGCACATTGTTGACTTGGATTCAATTTGTGACCCACTATAATCCCCAGGTCCTTTTCAGCAGTACTACCACCTTGCCAGTTATTCCCCATCTTGTTGTGTATTTGATTTTTGACTTCCTAAGTGAAGTACTTCACACTTATCTTTATTGAATTTCATCTTTTCAAATTCAGACCAATTCTCCAATTTGTCAAGGTTGTGTTGAATTCTAATCCTGTCCTCCAAAGTATTTGCAACCCCTCCCAGTTTGGCGGCATCTGCAGATTTTATAAGCATAATCTCCAACCTATAATTCAAGTAATTTATGAAAATATCAACTAGAACTGGAGCTAACAGTGTAAATAAAAATAGAATCTGGCCCTTTATTGAGGATTCAGTAGGAGCCTTGACAATGTGATGGACAAAGTCCTGAAAAATGATGTGCAGTTAAACTACAGAGAAAATGTGTACACAACAATATTGCATTGCATCGTACATTTTTCTTACTTGCCTTAAAACTGAAACAAATCCCTCATATTTAAAATAAGTAGGAAGGCTGTAAGTAGTTGAAAATGCAGTTCTACCGTTGTCGGAAAACCTTGACTCCTCGCTCTTGCCTACAGAAGGAAGTGAACTGTAGCTCACAAAAACTTATGCTCAAATAAATTGGTTAGTCTCTAAGGTGCCACTAGTACTCCTTTTCTTTTTGTCCAGAGTGGGAAGACAGAAGTAAAAGCTGGCTATTTACTGCAACAAAACATGCCCTAAAGCTCACTGTTACAGGCCCAAAAGTGGGTGGAGATAGCTGCACAGGGCAGAGACATGACGTCAGAGAGAGGCACTAATTCACAGTATCTCCCAGGCAGCCTCTGCTGTCAGAGTTTTTATGTACCCTTAGCCAGAACTTCAAATTGCCCTTTTCTGGTTGCATGGTTGTGTGAGAATGGTATCAATACGGTGAACTCCCCAACAGCGCTGTTGGCACAGTTGCCTCCATGGGTACAAAGAAGCATGTAATCAAACTCTTTATCTTTTGGGGATGTATAACAGACAGTTGTAGATGCACTTCATCAACACAACTCTTATGTGCAAAAGTTGGGTGACTGTCAATGAAAGATATTGTAAGTGAACCATATTTTGATTTGTTTCTGAATCAGCTGTTTTTGAAAGTTAAATGTAAAACCAATATGCCTTCATAGGAAAATATTTCCAGATAAAGGACTAAATCCTAACTTTTTATAATGTAAAGGGAAGAATGATACATGTTACAGACAGGAAATACGTATTTGAACAGCTAGTCAATCTCCCTGCTAGTCACTGCTGGTGCTAGCCCATGGGGGCCCTAAGCAGCAATAATTTTACCCACCCCGACACATATTAATAATTACTTGGGGGCCCCCTTGAGCTGCTCGGGGCCCTAAGCAATTGCTTAATCTTCTTATGCCTAGCACTGGCTCTGCTGTTTGTGCAGAACAGTTGTTCACTCTAGTTTTAGAAGTCCTAAGCCATAGGGCTATCACCACTTCCCCTGCAAGACTTTTCACAGACTATGTCTGTGAATCACTCTGAATTACTCTATCTAATCAAATCTGTTTGATAAATGTTTTGGTAAATCTTTTCTTATAAAGTACTCTGGTCTTTAAAAATGGTTTGGTTTAGAAATACAATTATTTTAGAGCAAAAGACTCACACTTTTATGTCCTAGCAATCTGGTTTGAGTCATAGGGTGTTTCATTTTATATTCTTGATTGTTTTAAAGGATCTGTATTGGGATGCAAAAAAGCAATAAATAAAATATAAAAAAATTGAAAAAGGCCTTCTTTTATGCTTCTGATACAATGGAATACATGCGTTAAATTGCGTGGAGTTAAATGAGTTTATATCCATCCTTTAACATGAGATTTTAAGACTCAAGAAAATCATAAGACAATGAAAAGCACACATCACATAATGTTAGAAATTTTAAAAAATACTGCTTCTAGTTTTTAAAAAGCTGAGAGAAGTGTGCAATTTCCTGCAAGGACGGTGTATTTTGCTGCTATGTATATCTAGAAGTTGATACTCTACTGCTGGCAAATTTTTATCCAATAAATACTTTTAACCATTAGGGTAATCTCCACAGGTCTCAGTGGTTCTTAATGTTCAATTTCCTGTGGAGTCAAATCTGTCCTTTCTGTCAGTCATAAGTTATGTCAGTTATAAGATGCGTAGCCTGTTTGTCTTAAGAAATCGCAGTTTGTGTTTGTGTTTTGTTGTTTGAGTTGTTACTGGAGCAGAAGTGCTCGTATAAAAGAAACGTTACAGCTATGCCTTAAAAGATGTACCTTTCTCATAGGGGACTGCCCACTAGCCTGTGGCTAGAGAGGAATGTACTATTACTTCAACATGTGTGATGTAGTACATCTAGATTTAGCATAGCAGATCAGTTGTTAATCTGAAGGGACTGATGATGATAGTGGGCTTAATTCTCATTCTTGAAACTACAAACCTAAATCTGTACACACATAAAAATATTTCTATCAGGTAGTGGGCTGAATCTCATTCTTAAAACTACAACTTTAACCTTTACACCCACTTCAAGGGCCCTTTACACTACTGGAGAGATGTAGAGCAGCCGTAATGTAAATGAGAATCAGGGCAACTGTATGCTAACGTTGACCAATTGCTGGTCAAAAATCCAAATTAACCATTAGCAGATCTATTTATTTTAAGCCAAAACTTGCAGTCCTTACACAAGTAAAACTTTCATTGACTGGTACGATTTGGTGCATCTTTGGATGCATCAATTTTTGATATGTTTCCAAGTGAATGAATTATGTATGTGTGTGTGTGTGTGTGTGTGTGTAATTTTGAGAGCATAGTTGGTAGCTTCTTAAGCAAAGGACTATAAAATAGACTTTAAAATAAAATAGATTGGAATAGGATAGTCATTGGGTTTTGGTCATCCATAGGATAGTCATCCATGCTTGCCTGTCTGAAACCAAGAAATGCTACTAAGAAATCCTTATAATTCTTCTCAGAGATTTGCTACCAAAAAACTCTTGCATTGTGTTAGTAATGTCTTCTACATTGCTCAAGTTTCTAGCTTCTTCCAAACATATATTACAAACAATAGAACATAGAGTACGCTGTTCCTTTATGTGTCATAGTCTATTCCAGTGAACTCCCTAGTAAATGAAAAATTAAAGTATTTTATAGTTCTTGTTAAAAATTTTCTAATGGAACAGATTTTGGTGGAAAATGCCATTTTGGTTAAATCAAAACTTTCCACAGGAGCTCGTCGATTTTGATTACATTTTGTTTAGATAAAAAATTGAAATGAAGCATTTTGAAGCATATTGCTGAGATGGTCCATTTTGATTATTTCCAGAATGGAATGTTTAAATTTTTAATTTAAAAATTTATCAAATTATTTTTAAAGTCAAAATCAAAAATGATTTTTTTAAAATGTCATTTTGTGATAAATTTGGAAATATTCAATATTCTGATTCAGAACAAAATCAAATTTTGACATTGCAGAACATCCTGCTAAATGGAAATTTCAGTTCCTGTACATTTCTAGTATTTTACAATTAAAATTCTGCTTCTCCACACAAAGTAAACATTTATTATTTGCAGAAATTTTATATATAGTTTAATTACATATGGTGGAAATATATACTTTTCCAAATATTTTGACTAGATAAATAAAATGTGTTGGAAATACATTCTCTCATGTATTTCAAATATATAATTTAATTAAAACAATATACACCTGGTTGCTGTTTGTGTTACAGAGAACATATTGCATACTACAATATTTTTAAAATATTGGTCCCAAAATTAACTAATGGGCAAAAGTCAAGGATTCCGACCCAATAGTTGGATCAAATTGTTGAGATAAGGCAAAGGGCCTGATCTACAACATGTACTCACATGCCGGGCCATCCCTACCCATACACAAAGTATGCAGCTATGTAGGACACCAGGAAATTTGGGGTGCCAAATTCCCTGGTGCCCTACGCAGCTGAGTGCTTCTCCAGCCCCTGCCCCGCCCCTTCCCCATGGCCTCCGCCCCTGCTCTGCCTCTTCCCACCCCCGCTGTGCCCCAGCCCCACCCCCACTCACCTGAGGACTGAAGCAGGTCCGGGCTTGCAGTCACCGGCAGTGGGAAATGCATCAACCTGGCCCCAGATGCGCCGCCGGTGAGTGCTGGGGGGTGGTTCCCTCCTACCCCTCAAGCCAGCCCTGCCCCTTCCCCCCCGATCCCGTGCGGAGGCCTGGGGCCCCACACCCCTCCCCACCCATATGGGGGGCTGCATAAGGCCCCAGAATAGCTAGGGAGGGCCCTGCTCACATGCTTAAGTTTAAGCATATAAGCAGTCCCATTGATTTAAGAGGAGCTATTCATAAGCTTAAAGTTAAGCACATGCATAAGTGTTTGCAGGATAAGGGCAAAAGTTTGAAAGACTTTTGGATTCTTGGAGTGAAAGTTATGATATAAAAGCAGGGTCAAAACCATTATAGATAATCCCTTTAACTGAATATGCAATAAAGAGAAATATGATGATCAGTGAATTTAAAATCCATGTAACCAAAATGAAATGGCCTAGTTGATTGTTTCCCATAGAAAAACCTGTAAGAGTGGGTGATTGGGGAGAAAATCTCTGCAATGATTCTCTTGCAAATTTTCCCCAACATAATACTACAGAGAAAGGGGAGTTTGCGGTCTTTCCCATCTTGCTAGCACAAGAAAAAGTCAAGAAACCCACCCCCAAGTGTAGCTGATTTCCACTGTTTCATACAGATCCCAAAGAATGCATGGATGGCCCTGTGCCTCCGTATGAGCTGTAATCCCTGGCATGCTGGCTTCTTCATGGTGCAATTCCCTGACTATATTTTTCCCTTGTACTCCTGGGACCTGAGGCTGTATTATCTCCTCCGGGGATTCTCCTTAGTATCGAAATGGAGATAACATGCATTCCCACCATCCCCAAGCATTTTTCACTGGCACCTGGACCCACAAGGCACCTGGAGTCTTTCAAGGCTGAGAAGAGGTGGAATATCGCTGCGGAGGTGGCTGAGCCCATTTCTACACTGAATGTGGGAGATTGCAGTCAGAGGTCGCTTTCATGTGTGAATCTGGGAGAGTACAATGTGGAGCAGTATTTTGAGTTTGTTTTGTGATTCACATTAGCACAGGAAGAAAAGGAGAGAAGAAATTATAAAGGAATTACTCTGGTGTTTAAGGAGACTTCAGCATATCTCATTATTAAGTTGTCTGTCCAGGGTATAAAAAAATTAGGGGTTTTGTGGCACCTTAGAGACTAACAAATTTATTTGGGCATAAACTTTTGTGGGATAAAACCCACTTCATTGGATGCATGCAGTGGAAAATACAGTAGGAAGATATATATACACAGAGAACATGAAAAAATGGGTGTTGCCATACCAACTGTAATGAGACCAATTAATTCTGGATTGCTCAGAGAACAGTTGGTCGGAGACTGGTCAGAGAACACTTCAACCCCCCTGGTCACTCAATTTCAGACCTAAAAGTTGCAATTCTTCAACAAAAAAACTTCAAAAACAGACTCCAATGAGAAACTGCAGAATTGGAATTAATTTGCAAACTGGACACCGTTAAATAAGGCTTGAATAAAGACTGGGACTGGATGGGTCATTACACAAAGTAAAAACTATTTCCGCATGCTAATTTTCCCCCCTACTGTTACTCACACCTTCTTGTCAACTGTTGGAAATGGGCCATCCTGATTATCACTACAAAAGGTTTTTTTTCTCCTCTTGATAATAACCCACCTTAATTAATTGGTCTCGTTACAGTCGGTATGGCAACACCCCTTTTTTCGTGTTCTCTGTGTATATATATCTTCCTACTGTATTTTCCACTGCATGCATCCTATAAAGTGGGTTTTAGCCCATGAAAGCTTATGCCAAAATAAATTTGTTAGTCTCTAAGGTGCCACAAGTACTCCTTGGTTTTTTTTGCTGATACAGACTAACACGGCTGCCACTCTGAAACCTGTCCAGGGTATGAATCATTCCCAGAAAGTAAAGAATTTAGGATGCTTTGATTTTTAGTGCAACAATCTGAATTGAGAATTTGACTATATTCCCATTGCAGTCATATCAGTTCTCAGTTTTATCAGAACAGAAAGTCATCATTAGAGATGGACAAACTTAATAAACCTTGTTTTATTGAGGTATCACATAAAATCCCTACAATTAGCAAAATCGGAGTCCTATTGAACAGCCGTGAGGTAGCAGCCCAATGTTACTAGCACTCAACTTAAATATGTACATTGATGTAATACATTTGTTTTGTAATGATATACATGTTCTGTAATGATATGGTTCACCTGTAGTCCAAATTAACTGGTTTTACAGTAAATTATGGTAAAATTGAGGTTAAAAGTGACCGAAGTGTAGGTGAAGAGCTGCATCCTTGTCTTAAGTCATTAAAACAGATACATTCCTGGCCTCTAACCCAAACTCAAGCCCTACACCCATTATGTTGTTTATATTGCTCTTTCCATTCAGGGACGTAATTTGTTTGACTGTTATTGTTTTTAATTATATATTTTATGAGTGCATTTGCAGAAAGTGGGAGGTGGTCTTTATACATTATTCTGTTCATGATGAAGACTTCATGTTTTAGGGTATCTCTACGCTACCAGCCTTACCGGGCACAGCTGTGATGCTGCAGCTACACTTGCTACAGCGATGGAAGGGGCTCTTCCACCACAATGGTAAATCCAACCCTCCAAGAGGTGGTTGCTAAGTCGATGGAAGAATTCTTCCGTTCACCTAGTGGTGTCTACTCCGGGGCTTATAAGGGCATCGCATCTTAACTGTGCCTCTCACACCCCCAAGCAATGTAGCCAGGTCATCCTAAGTTTAGCTATAGACTAGGCCTTATGAACTTTCAGCACAGCTTTTGTCCTTTGGGTGTAATCTAAGCACACAGCATGATAAAAAATTGATAGGCTTTACATAAGAGACATCATTTACACATTTTTTCAGTAATTTTCATTGTGGTTTTTGAGTGAATGGTGTAGTTAAGGAGCCCTCTTCTGGTAAAAAAACAAATTAACAGTTGTCACTGTTTCAATTGCCTGAAATCTAACAAGTATGGGGGAGCTTTGTTTGAGTTTCAGTTAATAGTATATCTGGGGCAACAGATATTAATGGATGAGGAAAATCCATGAATTCCAAGGAAGTAGAATCTCTTAAAAGAATTCCCTAGAATCAAACTTTTTATTTTTTTTTAAATGCTTGCTTGCCTATCTGTAGGGGTTTGTGTGAATTTTTAGTATGTAGAACAGGGATCTCAAACTCAAATCACCACAAGGGCCACATGAGGGACTAGTACGTTGGCCCAAGGGCCGCACCACTGATACTTTTTCATACAAAGATACAAAAGCCCCCCCGCCGCACTCCTACTCCACCCCTTCCATGAGGCCCCACCCCAACTCCACCCCTCCCTGCCCCTATTCCAACCACTTCCCCAAATCCTTGCTCCTACCCTGCCTCTTCTCCGCCTCCTCCCTTGAGCACGCGGCTCCCTGCTCCTCCCCTCACCCTCCTGGAAAGTGCCTGGAGGTAGGCAGAGGAGTGGGGACTTGCCGCGCTGGAGAGGGGGGACGGGGAGTGAGGGGAGCTTGGCAGCCGCAGGAAGTAACTCCAGAGTGGTAGGGGTGGGGGTGGGGGGAGCTTGGCAGGCTGCAGGAAATAACTCCGTGGGCCGCGTGTTTGAGACCCCTGATGTAGAACCCATGTAGAGCAGGGGCCATGGGTATTAAATCAAAACTGTTCTAACCATGTAGTCAGAAGTTGAGAGAATTTTTCTTTTTGTTAGCTGTGCATGCTGGTACTAGCAAAATCTAGCACAGAGTTTGAGATGTATATGTAGGATCAAAATCTAGCTAAAGCTGTGGGTTTTTTAGGCTATTGAGGTGTGCAATATTTAAATAGCTCTCCCCTCTAGTTTTAGGAGAAATTTTCCTCCATTTCCATTCCAAATGAAACAATTGCATACTGTAGCTGTTCTTCACCCTAGTGATGAGGAAAGAATCGCCACGTATGTAAACCTACAGTGCATAGGTACAAGGGCAGATTTTGGTCAGTTATTGTGATATATTTGTAATCATTAATGTTTTTAAAATCCAAGGTAAGGGTGTAACAAAAACGGAGTTATACAATTCAGTAATTATTATTATTATATTTTGTTTGTTGGTAAATTTAATGTTTTTTAGAACTCACTTTTATGGGAGGGAAGGCAGCCTTGTGGTTAGTACACAGAACAGAAAATCAGAAGAACTGGATTATTTCCCATATCTAGCACATATATCCTGTTTCCTTTTTTTTGGGCAAGTGAGTTAGGATCTGATCCTCCTCACGTTGATGTCAAAGGGAGTTTTGACAGTGATTTCTGTGGGAGCAGAATCAGGGTCCTTATTCTCTCTAGGTTTCAGTTTTCTTAAAATGGGGGTGATAGTACTATTTTACAGGTCAGGCTAAATTCATTAATATTAATCATACTTTACATTTACATAACTTTCTATTCAAGGATCCCAGCCCACAGCGTTTAGAGTAAACTAATGGAGTAAGCTTTACAACACCCCTGTGAGGTAAGTATGACAAGTATGAGCCCCAGTATTATAGATGGAACAGCTTAGGCACAGAGGTCTTAGACAATTTGACCAAGGTCAAAGAGCCACTCGAGATAGAGCCAGAAGTAGAATCCAAGACTCAGGTTCCATGGTCTAACCAGAAGACCACATTACTTCTCATAATTAAAAAAAATACTTAGAAGTAAACCTTTTAAATGACTGAAATTTGTCATGTCTCCTATGACTAAAAGGTTACCTCTTTCAAGATGGAAATGTTCAGTGGAGCTTTAGTTTAAACTCAGAAAATCTGCTAAAGCAAATTTCATACATTTCCATTAAGAAGGCAAATTACTTCTCTTAGAAAAGGATTAAATGCATCAGATAGAGTGGGTATGCTATGTTAATGATAGGAGGTGGGGCAGTGAGAGTAGAAGAATTGATGGGACACTTACAGTTCAAGGAATTCAGTGCTTTTCATTTATGCTAGAAAAAATGTAAATGATGTCACCTTCTCCTGCCAGTGCAAAGTTATCAGGCAGACATCACTAGATGGATCATATATCTGACATTAAAATGACTAGAAGGTTATTTCTTTCCTCTTGGAAATTTTTCAAGATTTTATTGTAGCTAAAAAAAACCCCTGCATAATGCTGCAGGAAACAAAGCTTTGGCTAGAGTCTTACTACTGGATTATTGCCATTGTATCTCAATGCTGATTGAAATCCAGGATATTTGTATCAAACCATAATGAGATACTGGTAAATATCTTTCTGCCCCACTGAAAATGTAATCTTTCTGTTGAACATTTTGTCTTGGTGAATTTCATCTGCAACAGGAATAGGTATTTTGCATTTGAATCAAGTAGGTCACTGCTTTGGATCAGATGATGTGGTATATACTCTACTCATGTTTAGATTAAATTGATCCTTTACTGTGTTGAGTATAAGACAGTGAATTTTTAGAACAAATTATCTTATTGTTTCATCTAAATGAATTTTGAGTAATAGTGGTACTACCCCTATTTGAATTGTGCATGTAACTATAAAATGACTGCCAGTTTCAGTGCAGCTGTTCTCTCTATAACCAATTACTCCTTGATATTAGTACATTTTAAATACCCAATTGACTTATTTAATAGAAAAAATATTATCAGATACTTTCCCTATATTTTTATAGTTGATAAAATTTTCCTCAGTTCTGCACCAGTAAAGGTATGGTCCAATAAATAGCTATTCAGAATATTTAACCTTTTAAAAACAATATGTAGAATTCATGCATAGCATCCTGCTCACCTTACTATCAGAAATAGTCTCATTGACTTAAATAAGAGAACCACCATGGAAGCCCACAATATAGAATGTTACCCCTTGTGATCTGAGTGGCTAGGCAAAAATGTGGGGCCTAGTAGGTTATTTCACTTGGGAAGAGAAATTGGTGACAGTCAGGTATTTCTTTGATGCAGTTTTGTTTATTTATAAAGAATGTACAAAGTCTGTGTCTCTGAATGCAGAAGGAATCAAATAACAGGAAACAGCTTTTATTGCTTGTAGCACCACCAAGAACACTTTTCAGCCTGACCCTGACCCAAAAACCTCTCCCCAGGTTTCTTCCAGGGTCAGCCACCGTGCTTGCAGCAGCTCCTTTAGGTGCGCACATGTGTGCTCTCTCTCCTTCAAGCTCAGTCTTTCCTTGTTTTTTTTTTTTTGTCTGTTCAGCCTTCACACATAAATACCCCACGTCACATGCCCTTCCTGCCACCCAAAGTAAAACTCAGGAAAAGCTCCTTTGATGTTAGGTGAGTTCACATACTCCTTTTGGCTAAGGTTACTGCGTTTCAATTTCCCAAGTGGAGGACACTGCCGGGGGGGAGAGGTAGGGAGAGTTGGAGGGGGAGTGTACAGTTGGGGGGTGCTGAAGGGCGGTGTGTGTACCGGGAGGGTGTAGTGGGGTGTGCTAGAGGGATGAGTGTGTGTACTGGGAGGAGGTATTTGGGGTGCTTGAAGGGGTATTTGGGGGGGCTGGAGGGGGTACCTGTGGCCTTACACTTGAGGTGGGGGGCAGTGTTGCGCTCTCTGTTATGATAGCACAGGCTGGCACAGGCCCAGGATGCAGCACCAGCCCATCAGTCAGAGCCTCTCTGTGGGCCTCTCCCCTTCCCAAGGGTGGAGAGCTGGGGCCTGTCCCTGTCACCTCTCCCAGCCCTGTCACCCCTCCTGGTCGGGCTCTGAGGCCCCGTGGCAGGCAGGCAGACCATCTATAAGGCATAGAGCTAGTGCTAGAAGGCTGAGAGATGTGAAAGTACTATGTTATAAATGTGGCTGCACTGGACTGAAATACATTTTAAAATAGATATTTTACTTGTGCTGTAAGTGATAGAAAATTCTGGTGTAGTGTCTGTTAAGAAAATGTTGGTACTGCTTTAAATGAGAGTTCCTTAATCCAGACTGAATTTAGATTTGGTTGAAATTTGTCAGCATAATAATCAGGGGATACTAAAACTATAATTTTGAATGGAAAATAAACAACTCTCATAGTAAAAGTTGTATGGAATTGCAAAGTCTGATATGGATAGTCATTCTGAGTCTCCTACCATCCAAAATTAAAGGATATAGTGGGCCAGATCTTCAGCTGTGGCTGAGCAGTACATAGTACAAGTTGGGATGTGGGATGATGGAAGGGTGGCATAAAGCTCACTTTTGCACTTCTCAAATCCTGGACTAACTCTGTGACAGTCCAGTTTTGGCCCCATGGGACCAAAATAGTATCTTTGGGTCAGCAGGGTACAGACACGTCCCCAGCACTGAGAGCAGGGAGTGAGTGGCTTAGTCTCCAGGGCCAGATTCTGCTGGCACACCTGAGAATCTAGATAATTAAATTGCATTATTTGCTGAATATTATATCACATTGGCCACATGATGATTGTGACATACCACAATCCAGACTAATGAGCCGCTGTGTCACCCTTGCCCTTCAACCTTGGCAACAAACAAAAATTCATGGCCCGTGACCTGTCCATGACTTATACTATAAATACCCCTGACTAAATCTTGGGGGCAGGGGCCCTGCTAGTGGTGGTGGGGACTTGAGGGGCCACTGCTTGGGTTGGTGGAGCCAGCGGTACCAGCTGCAGGGGGCCACCCCAAGACAACTGCTGGGGCCTGCTGAGCAGTGGCTGCTCTGGCCACCCCCAGGACTGTTGCTTGGTGGGGACCGGGGGGGCTGCTGCTTGCCGGGGGCCCAGGCCAGCAGCACCAGCCGCCGGGGGCTGCTGAGCAGTGGCTGCTCCAACCGCCCCTGGGACCGCTGCTCAGGTGGTTCCTGGGGCTAGCCGTACCAGCCACTGCTCACACTGTCCCCGGGCCAGCCACACTGGCTGTTACTCAGGCGGTCCTCGGGGCCAGCTGCCCAGGGCCGCCAGAGCAGTGGCCGGTGCGGCTGGCCCCAGGGCCACTCCAGCAGCGGCCGGTGTGGCTGGCTGCGGGGCCACCTAAGCGGTTAGCTGCAGAGCTGCCCCAACAGCAGCTGGTGTGGCTGTCCCCGGGGCCACCTGAGAAGCCAGCTCCGGAGCCAGCTGCTTGGGCAGCCCTGGGGTCAGCCACACTGGCTGCTGCAGAAGTCACAAAAGTCACTGAAAGACTCCATGACACACACACAGCCCTATCCATGACCCAAAAAACTAAGTAGACACAATATTTTCAGTGTTCCCTTGGGCAGTTCTTTCTCCTCCTGCTACACCTTGCTTATGAAAGTTTAGGACTTTCTTCTCTCTCTCTACACTTTATCCCTGTGTAACCTTACTTCCTTAGCTTCAACTACCATTTCAGTGCTCAGATCTCAAATCTCTCTTTCATACCTGTCCTGTCTCTTGACATCCACTCCCACATAACTGAGGGTCTCTATCATTCACATACTGGCTTGCTGCCAACTCCAGGTAAATATGGACATAATTTCTCTAAAAACCTTTGAACTTCCCCCTTTCCTGTTAACATCACGACCACTGCAGGTCTTCAAACTTGATGAAATCTCAGACTCTCTTAATCCTCTCCTTCCCTTGGCCCAATTAGATTATCATCAAACTGTGCTTCTTTTTCTTCCATAACATTTAGAAAATCAGACCCTTCCTTTCTGTCCAATGCAGCACCTCAACAAATCTGGCTCATTGTTTTTAAAGCTCAGAAAGACAGGGTCTAGTTAGTACCTTGATGGAAGACCTCGAAATAAACAAGAAATCTGAAGAAAGTGTTTTTTGTGTATTACAGTATATTTCACAGATCTCAGCTAGGACTACAGCTGACAGAAACTACAGATTCTCTTTTAGTGCTACTGATTTAGATGCAGATGTCCCCAATTCAATCTCTTGCTGGACTGGATTCCTCACAAATAAGGATAATCCTTCATTTTTCACTTGGATACCTTTCTGTATTCTGCACTGTTCATATCAGACTTTACAATTTTTATTTATTCTTGCCAGAATGCATTTATGCATTGGCTGATTTTATTACAGTTATATGGTTGAAACGGCACTTTCATTTTACAGCCCAATTTTTAGTGCCTTAAAATAATTTTCCAAAACAATTGTCTGTGGACTGATTCTTCTCATCCTTGTTCTCAGCCTAAATTTTTTTTTAAAGTTTTAAAAAAACATATCTGGTAGCTTTTGTGGGTCAGACAATCAAATACACATCTACCCCGACAAAACGCTGTCCTCGGGATCCAAAAAAGCTTACCGCGTTATATCGAACTTGCTTTGATCCCTCCCGGAGCGCTGCTTTGCCGCTTTATATCTGAATTCGTGTTATATCAGGTCACGTTATATCGGGGTGGAGGTATATACACCAATGAGTTTTTACTAAATGTATTATTCTCTTATTTTTCTTTTCAATTTTGTTGGTTTTTTTCTTGTGGTTTTTATTTTTTACCACAAAAAATGAGTCAATTAGAATTAGTAATGAACAACCATGCACCATTTTCAAAAAACAAAAAGAGTTATTCTCTTTTCTGATCTTTCCTGCGCATCCTGTCCACTCTGTGTCTGTCTTGTTTAAACTGTAAGCCATTTGATGCAAGGACTGGCTGGATTGTGTGTGTATTGTCTGTGCTTATTAAATAATGTTAATAAAAACACTATTTTGACTTTTTTGGTAAAAATAAACTTACACAGAAAACTATCAGTGAAACATTCTGATTTTACATGCATAAAAGTTAAACCATACCAAGTTAAAATTCCAAGAGCAGACACTACTCTGCATCATAATATAATGCATTATATAATTATTATATAACCACCTATGTTGTGATATCAACATTATATGATCACATGGCCAATGTGATATAATATGCAGCAAATAATGTAATTTAATTATCCAGATTTACAGGTATGCCAGCAAAATCTGGCCCTGAAGCCTGTGCAACTCACTCCCTGCTGTCAGTCCTGGAGGTGTAAGTATTCACACCTTACACGCCACTGAAATAATTTTTGTACAAAGTATGCCTTGTGAGGTATCATTTGAAAACTCATAATTTACTGGTCAATACTGGTCATGTCTTGGTGAAATATGTATGTGAAGTTATAAGATACCCCTGTATAGTGTTATTAATACATGTTCCAAACCCCACAGCCCAGCCCAAACCGAAATCGATAAACCTAAACAAAGGGAGCTTAAACGGGTGAGGAAAAAGCAGCAGGGAACATCCTTCTCCATAGACTTTTTGTTTCCTAGTGCCCAGCTGCAAATGTTTTTCAAAAGGAGGACTGAAACAATAAAAAGGGAGGGACAAATATCCAAGCCACCCCTCTCATCCCTTGCTCCCCTGCCTATCATATTCACAGTACCTGAAGCGACAAAGAAAACATTTGTTGAACTCTGGGAGAAGAGGGTCCTGACCCATAAGGTAAGATTGCTGAAAGCATATAGTGCGAAACTTTGCTTGAATCTGATATGGTTTGTTAAATTTGGGAATAGTAAATGTCTTATCTTTATTTTTCTTGTAACCATTTCAGACTTCTATGCCTCATTATTTGTACTCACTTAAAATCTATCTTTGCAGTTAATAAACTTGTCTTATTGTTTTTTCTAATCCAGTGTGTTTAAATTGAAGTGCCTGGGGTAGCAAGTTATGTGCATATTATTCCCTTAAAGGAATATCGGATTCAAATGGTTTTATTGTACAGCAGAGGGCTGAGCAGAACAAGACATACGTTTCTGGGAGGAAAATCTGAGATGAGGGCTATGCTAGGGTCACCCTGCAGTATAACCAAGGCTGGTGAGAGCTGGAGTATAACCCAAGTATGGCTAGCAGGCTGCAGTTACACACAGACACTTGGTGTGGCATGCATGCTGGAAGGCTGTTTGTGAGTGGCCCAGGTGGGAGTTACTTCAGCAAGGCATTGTAAGGCAGCCAAGGTTGAAGGGCAAGGGTGACACAGCGGCTCATTAGTCTGGATTGTGGTATGTCACAATCATCATGTGGCCAATGTGATATAATATTCAGCAAATAATGCAATTTAATTATCTAGATTCTCAGGTGTGCCAGCAGAATCTGGCCCTGGAGACTAAGCCACTCACTCCCTGCTCTCAGTGCTGGGGACGTTTCTGTATCCTTGCTGGCAGGAGCCGTGCTAGGGAGAAGCCCCGGCAGGAGCCGCACTGGGGAGGGGGTGGAGAAGCCCCGGATCCCGGCAGGAGCCACGCTGGGTGGGGGGAGGAGAAGCCACGGACCCTGGCAGAACATGTGGGGCTGAAGTCTCCGGCTCAGGAACCCCAGCCACCCTAGTGGCAGAAGCTGCAGGGCTGAAGCCCTGACTCCACTCTGTGCGGAGCTGGACTGAGCCCCCCTCTCTCCCATCCCCACTGGGGAGCTGGCTCGCACTCTCTGGCTGTGGAGAAATTCAGCCCAAATGTACCCACATTGGTATCTCCATTTCCCCCATCATCACACAGCCATGAATGGATTTAGCCTAGGAGGCAGGGTCAGCATTAGTCCCATTTGGCAGGTGGGCTCTAGGGCACACAGAGGTGAAGTGACTTTCCCAAGGCTAAGCAGGAAGTCTGTGGCAGCAGAGAATCAAACCCAGAACACCTGAGCCTAAGGCCTGTGCATTAACCACTAGGCAACCTTCCCACCCAAGGAGGGGGAACCTCCTCTGCCGCTTTGAGTGGGTGGGTGGAAGCAGGCACTAGACAGAGTCACCAGGAGGTGGGGAGCAGAGAGAGGTGGGAAAAGGGACATGGGTGGGAAGCAAGAAGGGGGAAACATCAGGAGGGGGAGCAAGGACTTAGAGAAGAAACAAGAGAAAGGGAAAGGGGCAGGGAGAGCGAAAGGAAGGGAGAGGAGAAAGGGGCAGGGAGAGGGGAAAGACTCTCCAGTGCTTGTCCCTCCCATCCACCTTCTTCCCATAGCCATCAGTGGCCTCAGCTCCCAAACAGGCCCCAAGCAGGTATGAAGCCCAGAGCGAACGTAATGTCTTTAAACAGGGATGTTAGTGAAGACAGGTTGTAGCTGAGTGTAATGATTTTAATATACTGGAATTCATGATAATGTAATGATATATTTCATTACTATTTTAATAATGATTACATTGTTAAGATGCCAATGATAGACACACATTCAATAACAGAATATGAAAGAAGAGTATAAATATGCTGAAAATTGCCAGTTTTGGGGGGAGGCTGAGCCCCCCCAACACAAACACCTCACCTTCAAGGCAGGAGGGGGCAGAAGGGAGTGAGCAGTGGGCAGGATGCTCAGGGGAGAGGACCTAAGGGGAGGGGGAAGAGCAGGGGCAGGAAGAGGTGGAGTGGGGCGGAGTGGGGGCAGGGCCTCAGGGAAGGGGGCAGAGCTGGGATGGGGCACCCACCGGCAAAACCAAAAGTCAGCACCTATGTCAACAAGTATCAAATTCACCTGTGCAAAGGCCCTCTGCAGAGCTTAAAGTCTGGGAAAGAGGGCAGATGGTAGAGAGAGTTTCTGCAGCTCTTGTATGGAAGAGGGTTTAGCATTGACCTTAAAAATTTACTGTGTGAGAAGGTAGAGAGGGGACTAGGGAAGGAACAATTACATCTGTAACTACACAGCTCTGACTTCCTTTACACTCACATGGAATATGTGGCGTGACAGTAATAGTAGTTCAATTTGTAGGCGGGAGTAGTAGGTGCAGAGGAGCTTTGTTACAGCATACAAGTTGTTGTGCAGGTGGGGGCCATGAATTCCATCTCCCTTATTTACTCTGATCTTTTTTGCAGGAGGGGTGGTCTGTGTTTATGTGATGTACAGTCTGCGCTGGCTCAGTCATATGTTGCTCACTGATTTTCTTTTAATACAAGCAATAATCAATATTTCATTTCCAGTATCAAGCTAATTTGTTCAAATACGCAATCACAGCCTGAACATTTGTTTCTAATTAAATGAGACTGAGGTTATAATATAATTACCATGTCATAAAAATGACAAGAAGTTTAAGGCAAAATGAAAATATACCGTAAAGATACAGAGGAACAGACCCAGCTTATTTTATTAACGTATTATTCATTTCACTTAACAGTCAACCTCATAGGGAGAAAGCAGATTTGAAAACTTGAAATCTGTCTAGCTACATCTGATGGTCTAGATCCTGAAGTGTATCTTTGTAGTAATATTAAGGCTATATAGTGTTTAGCTTATATTTTTATTGATATTTAACAGTGTATATTTTTTTCTAGTATTTAAAACTAGGGATGCTCCTGAACCAAAAGAGATGGAGAACGAATACAAAGTAGGAAACAAAGAGAAAAGAGCAAGAACAGAGTCAGGTGATATCAGCAAAAAGGTAAAGCTGAGCAAGTTATATTGATGAAGTGCTAACATGGATTTGAAATGATTACTTGAAGTTGTTTTGTAATTTCTATGCTGAACATTTTAGCATGGAAATTTAACTACACATTGTGTTGTACTGTTGTCATGAAACAGTCATTCTTTTCTGATAACTTCCAAAAAGTACCTTAAAACCAAAATGCTGGAAGTAGTTATACTGCCAATTATTAGACCTCTGCTTTGTATGTATGAATATTAATTATTGCTGTAAAAATGAATGAGTAATCACACGAGATTCAGGCTCAGGAAGTCATCTTCAAGACTATTTCTCTAACAGTGACACTGATTTTGGGTCCCTCAATTTTTGGGTGACCACCATGAGATATTTTGGTTTTGATTTTCAGATATAATGACCACATTGATTTAACATATAGTTGTGGGTGTTCAACACTTCTGAAAATCAGATGCAGCATGTCTCAAGTTAAGCACTCAAAAACGGAGACACCCATAATCACCAGCCACTTTGAAAATTGTCATTGAAGGGCAATACTTCCATTGATTTCATTGGCCATTTAGACTAGGTCTAATTTAGATCAGGTTCTAACTAGGTCTAGTTTAGATCAGGTTCTAACCCTCTGGAATCCACAGGATCTACTTTGTAGTTGTTTGCCAGTTATCTGAAACAGCAATTAATTTTGTTTGTACAGGGATGTATAGGAAAATAATACATCTATCTTTGTTTTGCCTAATTATACCAAGTATGTAAAAACAGCAGATTGTAATTTGATCCACAGTATCAACAGTGTCAGCTGTGACCATCTTTTGTAAATTGTATTAGATTTTTTACTTTGTATTAGGAGTTTGTCCTGCAAGATGGTTGCATATGTCAGATTTGGTCATAACATATCATACGTATCATAAGAGCAGAAAAGCAATGATATTGTTTTATATATTGTGGGCATAGTGCTGCAGTTCCTTCTTAGGCAAAACGCCCTAATAAATTTTGCCCACATGCAAAGTAAGTTCTTATCTAACTCACCACTTCCTAGTCTTGTCATTGTTTAGGCTAGAAAAGTACACTAGTTTAACTAAATTGGTTCTAAAGTGATTTAGTTGAGCTGGTGCAGACACTTACTATAGATTCACTTCAACTGATTTAATGAGACAAGGTGGGTGAGGTAATATCTTTTATTGGACCAAGTGAACTTTAAGTCAGTGAATTACTTCTGTGTGTGGACAAGTCTACGTGGAGCTTCTGGATGAACCAGACTCTTTGGTGGACCATCCATTTGAAGCAGAAGCACAGAATTATGCCAAAGAGTTCAGAAAAGACAGGAATAAGTACTTTTGACAACCTTTACTGAAAAATACTGACATGAAACTTGTAACAGGAGCTAAGAAATGTAAACATAAATTCAAGAGGAGGAAAACTAATTAGCTAAGCCTTTTGGAATCAAAACTTATGTGCTTGTTTAGACTACATGTATTTCCAGGAAAATGGTAATGAGTCATAGCACATCATTTCCAGTGCTTTCGGACCCAATGAAACATATATAGGGGTTTACATTTTATATTTGTTTTCTATAACAAATGGCTAGGTGTGGGTAACATAATAGATGTTGAGTAATGATGTACGAATGAGAGATCATCTCAGCAGAGATACAGCAGACCTCCGTTTATCTGATCTAATTGGGACTGGGGCCAGATCAGATAACCAAAAATGTGGATAATCCAGAGAACATGAGAGTGCAAGGCTGCAGCACCATCTAGTGGTCACAGGAGAGATCACCTGCTTCTGGACCTGTGAGTGCTGGTTGTTTGGTTAATATGGAGAGCCCGATAAGTGTGATTCTACTGTATTTGTACTTCTGCCTGGGGAATCACGTGTAGGCATTTTTACTTTCATTGTAGTCACTTATGGCCCAATCCTGGAAGCCCTCTAGGCATAAAACTCCCATTCAACTCAACAGCAATTCCAAACATGGGGGCCTAATCCAAAGTCAGCTGAAGTCAGGGCACATAACAGCCTTTTCACCAGGCACTGCTATCTCCCTCACAGCTTTCCAGAAGCACATTCCACTGACATTCTGCAGTTACTCAGGCTAAAGTTAAATCTCTCCTTCCACTTGTACAAGTGTCCGGTGTAAGGCTTCATAAGCCAAGGAAGCAGAAAGTAAGTTGCATCTCCAAGAATGAATGGAGGCACCTTAATTCCATGAATGTCCACAGTGTTTTGAGGAGGAAAAGTTCCCTTGCTCACTCCAGCAAACAGGCATGATTTTCTAACGATAGTTGAATCATGGACCTTTCCAGACCACAGTACATTACAATTGATTCGTCTTCCACAGTGATCAAGCATGCCTTGCAGCTCCGTGGAGAAATACCCCTTCCTTATGATAAAGTCTCTGTGGCCTGGTTTGGGGACATAGAATAGGCGCATGTGTCCCATCAATAGTTCTTACATGGTTTGGGAGCCCCAGGCCATCAATAACCTCCCGTGCATTGCCAAGCTTTATGAAATGGCACAGTAGCACCCTCCTCATAGCATTGCAGATCCTCCTGACAACAGCCCTGACAGTTTCTTTACCAACACCAAACTGGTTAATTACTGACCAGTACCAATCAGACATGGTGAGCTTCCAGATGGTGATGGCAACACGTTTCTTCACACAGAAGGGTACTCTCATGTTAGTCTTGTGCTGTTGCAGATCTGGGATGATCTCTGCATAGATTTTTAGGAAAGTTGCTTTTATCATCCTGAAGTTCTGCATCATTACTCTCTCTCATCAGTAACTGTTAGTTGGCCGAGCACAAAAGCAGCACTCCACTGCGTACAGGTGCTCCTGGTACATGCCCTGTGAAAGTGACTGCTCAGTTTCATCCTCCTGCTTCTCCTTACCTTGTAGCCATACTGCCACAACATCAACATCCCCATGAAACCGCAGAGCCAAACCCATTGCCTACCTGACTCAAAATTCACATGCATCATCCTCTTCATATGAATGATTACCATAATCACAGTCCTCAGCACTGGGTGCTCCATGCTGCCTGATACCAGCTGGCAAATGGGACCAGCAAAATGAACGAATGGCAGGAGAGGAATCATGGGATTGTTAGTTTGACGCCAAGTCCTAGTATTCCTGGAGTTTACAGTATGCATCAGATGTATCATGTGAAAAAACATAGAACAGAGAGCAGAGTAATGGAACAGTGCACCATGAGATATCTGCCCAGAATGAAGAGCAGTAAATTTGATCTAAGGCAATAGTGTGTGGACACTATTATTAATAATGTATTATTATTACACTGTAATAAGTGCTGTGGATGCACTTCTGTTCACTACAGGTAAATCGCTGAATTTTAGAGCAAACAAATTACATCTTTGTAATATCCCCATGTAGACGTGGCTTAACTTTATGCTATTATTTTCTTCTGTCTTGGCTTATAGGTTAAGTTACAGCAAACTAATACCACTTTATTCCTGAGTGAGAGCATGCACACATGGATTTAACCCACGGTAACTTATGTGCATTGACTTCACCCTGTTAATTGATTTCCCTTAAGTTTCCTGAGTGTCCTCGTGTAGACACTCAAAACCAAACACAACTAAGAGCATGTTAGCTGGATTCTATTCCTTCTTGTATAGCAACAGAATTTTTTACTGACTTCCAATTACAGGACGAATTGGTTCTACCTGTGCAAACTTATTGATGGCAGCTTACGTATAAGAAGAGTTACTGATAGCTGACTTGAAGACACAGGGTTGCACAGGTGTCAATGATGGCCTAATTCAGCCTGCCAACCTTTATTACAGGTGTTAATGCATCAGAATGAAAGAACCCAATTTGACTTTGAGATTGCAGGGTTGGCAGTTAGAAATTTTTTTTTAACTTGTACAATGAGTACACTGGATACATAAGTCTTTGAGACAGACAATAAATATGGAACCCTACACTGCCATTTTGTAGAGCCAGAATAAAATTGCACTTCAGTGTGTTTAAAAAAAAAGCTTTTATTGATTAGAGCACATACTGAAATCCAGATTCTATTATAATTTATAATCTTATAAATTTTGACACTGAACCTGAATGTCCACAGGCAAAAAAAATATTTTTAAAAAATTACTGTGATGCCTTTTTCACAGTGACCTTAAAATTTGTCCCCTTTCTTTGTGATACTACAAGAGAGAAAATAAATCTGTTCATTCTTGTTCTTCTTAATTTGTATGATAGCTAGCACTTAATTATAGGTATAAAAATGTGATGTCTATAGTGATAGGGACAATGCATCCTGTAACTTGCATGGGTAAAGTTCAAGGGTCAGATTCCTCCACTGCTTGCACCTAAAATTCCCATTGATGTCAGCGGGAGTTCTGGATGTGAAAGTTATATTGGATTGGGTTCCCAGGCATACTGGCCATATATTGGATGAAAGGAGAGAACATGAACTGGGCAGAGAATTGCTGTTGAATGACATAAGAGCCCGTGCTAGCCTCGTTGCCATGGACAATATGCTGGTGTACTCAGTAATGGAGTATAGGACTCTGAACACAGTTCCTCCTTCCATGTGTTTCATTTATTTGGGACTGTTAAGAGGCTAATGGCCAAAATCCTGGTTCCATTGTAGTTGGTGGAAAAATACCCACTGACTTCAGTGGAGAAAGGTTTTCATAATGTGTATATCATTCAGTAGTCCAGGGGCTTATGTTCTAGAAATACATTCCATCTGTATAGGGATGACATTTCTGGACAATTTATATAATAGCTACCAATCAGCAGGATCATATAATAGAAATAAAGCTTCTTTGCTTCATTCTAGGATGGAAGTAGAACACTTTAAATATCAGAGGAGGGTTACTAGGTAGGCATTGTGACAGTTGCTTATGTAATTGGAGGTGCTATTTGAAACATCCAGTTTTTATATTTAATAGGCTAAGAAAAGATGTTACAACACATCCAGCTAAGATAAAAGCATCTTAAGTGTGTCCACCAATTTTGCACTCTCAACAAGCTAATCTATAGATATCTTAGATTTAGACTCTTTGGGGCAGTGACTGTATTTTTATTTGAGCATAAGCTTTCGTGAGCTACAGCTCACTTCATCGGATGCATACTGTGGAAAGTGAGGATTGTCTGCCTATGTAGACTCCCTCCTCAGGCCCTACGCTACCAGCACTCCCAGCTACCTTCGAGACACCACTGACTTCCTGAGGAAACTACAATCCATCGGTGATCTTCCTGGTAACACCATCCTGGCCACTATGGATGTAGAAGCCCTCTACACCAACATTCCACACAAAGATGGACTACAAGCCGTCAAGAACACTATCCCCGATAATGTCACGGCTAACCTGGTGGCTGAACTTTGTGACTTTGTCCTTACCCATAACTATTTTACATTTGGGGACAATGTACACCTTCAAATCAGCGGCACTGCTATGGGTACCCGCATGGCCCCACAGTATGCCAACATTTTTATGGCTGACTTAGAACAACGCTTCCTCAACTCTCATCCCCTAACGCCCCTACTCTACTTGCGCTATATTGATGACATCTTCATCATCTGGACCCATGGAAAAGAAGCCCTTGAGGAATTCCACCATGATTTCAACAATTTCCATCCCACCATCAACCTCAGCCTGCTCCAGTCCACACAAGAGATCCACTTCCTGGACACTACAGTGCTATTAAACGATGGTCACATAAACACCACCCTATACCGGAAACCTAGTGACCGCTATTCCTACCTACATGCCTCCAGCTTTCACCCTGACCACGCCACACGATCCATCGTCTACAGCCAAGCTCTGCGATACAACCGCATTTGCTCCAACCCCTCTGACAGAGACAAACACCTACAAGATCTCTATCAAGCATTCTTACAACTACAGTACCCACCTGCGGAAGTGAAGAAAGAGATTGATAGAGCCAGAAGAGTTCCCAGAAGTCACCTACTATAGGACAGGCCCAACAAAGAAAATAAGAGAACGCCACTAGCCGTCACCTTCAGCCCCCAACTAAAACCCCTCCAACACATTATTAAGGATCTACAACCTATCCTGAAGGATGACCCAACACTCTCACAAATCTTGGGAGACAGGCCAGTCCTTGCCTACAGACAGCCCCCAAACCTGAAGAAAATACTCACCAGCAACCACATACCACACAACAGAACCACTAACCCAGGAACCTATCCTTGCAACAAAGCCCGTTGCCAACTGTGCCCACATATCTATTCAGGGGACACCATCACAGGGCCTAATAACATCAGCCACACTATCAGAGGCTCATTCACCTGCACATCTACCAATGTGATATATGCCATCATGTGCCAGCAATGCCCCTCTGCCATGTACATTGGTCAAACTGGACAGTCTCTATGTAAAAGAATAAATGGACACAAATCAGATGTCAAGAATTATAACATTCATAAACCAGTTGGAGAACACTTCAGTCTCTCTGGTCACGCGATTACAGACATGAAAGTTGCTATATTACAACAAAAAAACTTCAAATCCAGACTCCAACGAGAGACTGCTGAATTGGAATTAATTTGCAAATTGGATACAATTAACTTAGGCTTGAATAGAGACTGGGAGTGGCTAAGTCATTATGCAAGGTAACCTATTTCCCCTTTCATAATGACAGCTTTCAGAGTAACAGCTGTGTTAGTCTGTATTCGCAAAAAGAAAAGGAGTACTTGTGGCACCTTAGAGACTAACCAATTTATTTGAGCATAAGCTTTCGTGAGCTACAGCTTATGCTCAAATAAATTGGTTAGTCTCTAAGGTGCCACAAGTACTCCTTCTCTATTTCCCCTTGTTTTTTCCTACCCCCCCCCCTTGGACCTTCTTGTTAAGCCCTGGATTTGTGCTGGAAATGGCCCACCTTGATTATCATACACATTGTAAGGAGAGTGGTCACTTTAGATAAGCTATTACCAGCAGGAGAGTGGGTTTGTGTGTGTGTGTGTGGGGGGGGGGTGAGAAAACCTGGATTTGTGCTGGAAATGGCCCAACTTGATTAACATACACATTGTAAGAAGAGTGATCACTTTAGATAAGCTATTACCAGCAGGAGAGTGGGGTGGGAGGAGGTATTTTTTCATGCTTTATGTGTATATAAAAAGATCTTCTACACTTTCCACAGTATGCATCCGATGAAGTGAGCTGTAGCTCACGAAAGCTTATGCTCAAATAAATTGGTTAGTCTCTAAGGTGCCACAAGTACTCCTTTTCTTTTTGCAAATACAGACTAACACAGCTGTTACTCCGAAACCTTTATTTTTATTGTATGTGTATATAGTGCTTAGCACATTAGGGTCCCCGTCCCATTATCTCTAGGTGCTACCACAATAGAAATACTTAATGATATTATCTGACTGCCTGATTTCTGAGTACACTTCTGTTGCTAGCCATCTAGATACCAGCATTTGCACCTGCAGTTAAGTGAGTCCACAGAATCAGAAGCTGCTTTTCAAAAGCAGCCTGTAGAGTGTGTTACCTTCCTTTTCCAAAATAGCTAGCAGCAGCTACAGCCGAGAGCACAGAGAGTGCTCTCATCACTCCCCAAATACAGGTTTGTGGTTGAAGGAAATCTTGTAGCTTTGTTTAGGTCTTACCAGAGTAGGATTCTTTTTATTTTTATTTTTGGGGGGAGGGCGGGGGGAGGGAGGAGGGAATCTTTTGTTCTAAAGGATGTCTGAACTGCGCCCAGATGGGCGTAGTTCCATGCTTGTCTTAGTGCTGCTCCGATTGGCCTTTTGTAAGCCTAAAAAATTAAAATTACGTAAGCTAGAGATCTAAAATGAATTTTAATTATGTCTGTTTAAACATTATTATGCTAGGCAGTAATCAAGCTGGCATTGCAAAATATTAATACAGCAAGAGAATAAAGGCTAAGTGAAAGCATTTATTGCTTTTCAAATGTTTATACCATTTAAAGAGGAAAAAAATGTGGAAAACTTCTTCTTGTGTCTAATGACTTTGCAGGCTCCAAAGTACACAAGGGAGCTGAATCCATTCCAAAGAAAAACCACAGGAATGCAAACATTTCACTAAATACAAAACAGTCCTGTTTTGACTTTCAAAAATTGTGTTATTGCAACATCCCTAAATTACCAAAAAGCTGGAAGTCTTCTATGTCCAAAAGTTGTGATGTGGGCCAAAGGAAATATTTTACTTAAAGTGTAGAGAAAAGCTAGTTATACTGTTTCAGCAAAGCCTAGGAGCATAATGTGATGTGTAAGCGGAAAAAAGAGCGACACATTTCCCCACAGTCCAGGAGCTAGAGGAGTAAATTCTGTCCTCAGTTATACCAGTGTAAGTCTGGAGTAACTCCATTGATTTCAGATTTCAGGCTCAGAATTTGGCCCTTTATATTACATAATTAGAAAAGCTTCAAGTACAGAAGTATCCAAAAAGAAATAGCCATATTGAACTCGAAAGCAAAAGATTAATTTCAGAGTGTATTAGGCCAGGTTTTGTACTGACTTATAGCCCATGCAAGTAGTTACTAAGTACCAGTGTCCTGCTAAGGAGCAGGATTATCAGTTCTCAGTAGTTGCTGGGTGAGTGTCATGCTATTAAAGTATGTTCAGCTCACTGAAAATCTTCTGTTGTTCTGTTTCTGTCTTTTTTCTTTGGTTGAGCGTGTTGCCACTCAGTATCCTGCTAGAGAGCTTTCGTAGGTTGAGTTTCTGTGAACTGGTATTAGCTGAAGACTTTATCTCATCATGACTATCATCATGACAAATCTTGAAGGGAAGTAACCTTCTTGAAGATTGAGTGCTGCCCAGATCAGTCTCTAGTTAGGTCCTTAAGATGATCTGCCTGGATATTCAATCAGTGTCCAGCATGGGTGACCTTATGCCACCAAAGCTTTTGGCACCCGTATAATCACCAAGCATATAGCAGCATTTTTTGGTCTTCCATTCTAGTATGTTAGTATCAAGAAAACTGCCAAAACCTCAGCAGTGCCGATGGAGATGATTTGCAGGTTCAGCTACGGATATTATTACTGATCTTTTCCTGCTACTTATAAGGAGCAGCTGATGACGGTGATGAGACTTGAGCATGTCAGTCTGGTCCTTTTCAGTCTTCCTCAGCCTCCATGTTTCACTGCTGTACAGTAGAGTTGATATAACTGTAGTTCTGTTCATCTACAGCTTCACAGTAAACTTGATGTCCAACATATCCACAGAGGCCGCTGAAGGCCCCAGAACGTGGCAGCAGCTTCTGCTATACAAGCATCCACATCTTTAAAACTGGACGCTGCTTGATGGTAATGACGAGGGACAGTTTATCTAGTTACATTTAAACTTTGGTTAAAAAAGTTTCCTAATACTTGCCTAATAGCAGTGGAGTGCCTGCCATTCTTCCCTATAGACTTCCTTTACTTTCCTGTACCAAAGCTAGCCTACTGCTGCCCAGTTTATTGTGGGATTATTAAACTATTGGGATACTCCAAAATACTTATCCCAGAGAACAGTCACTGCAGACGTGTCCTGTGCAGTCACCTTTCACCACTTCTTTGTCCAGAAGCTACCTACCTGTACAAGTAGTGCAGCACACTACAGAGAGTGCAGTTGCAAGTCATTTTCATAGCAAAGCTTTTCAACCAAAACCTATTGAAATGCCACAGTGTTCAGATGGCTGCTCCTTTGTGGATTTCTATACCTTTGCCTTTAAGCTGAGGAGCATATCAAGGCATAGCTGACAACTACCAAAGCAACACCAACATGTATTAATATTTGACTTAACAGCTGTTTGCACACTGTTGCAAGCGGGGGAAGGATGTGAGACATGCAAAAAACCAACCAAGGGTCACAATAGCACAGAGGTGGGCAAACTATGGCCCACGTGACCCTCCTGCCCGGCTCCTGGCCGGGGAGGCTAGCCCCCGGCCCCTCCCCTGCTGTTCCCCCCTCCCCCGCAGCCTCAGCTCACCGCACCGCCGGCCCAATGCTCTGGGGTGCAGGGCTGCGAGCTCCTGGGGCAGCGCAGCTGCAGAGACCAGCCTGACCTGGTGCTCTGAGCTGCGCAGTGGCATGGCGCCACCAGCCACCGGTGCTTCAGGCAGCACAGTAAGGGGGCAGGGAGCGGGGGGAGTTGGATAGAGGGCAGGGGAGTTTGGAGGGGTGGTCAGGGGGTGGGGATGTGGATACGGGTCAGGGTGGTCAGGGGGTGGGGAATAGGGAGGTTGAATGGGGGCTGGGGTCCTGGGGGTGCAGTCAGGAATGAGAGGAGGGGTTGGATGGGGCAGCAGGGGGCAGTCAGGGATGGGGAGTCAGGGCGGGGTGGATGGGGCAGGAGTCCTGGGGGGGCCATCAGGGGACAGGGAACGGGGGGGTTGGATGGGGTAGGAGTCCCAGGGGGGACATCAGTGGGTGAGAAGCGGGGGGGGGGGTCAGATAGGGGTTGGGGGCCGGGCCAAACCTGATTGTTTGGGGAGGCACAGCCTCCCCTAACCGGCCCTCCATACAATTTTGGAAACCCAATGTGGCTCTCAGGCCAAAAAGTTTGCCCGCCCCTGCATTGCCTGTTACTATATATCCATTCTACCAGGACATGGACAGAATCCTCAGTAAAGATCCAACCTGGCAGTAGATAATACCAGAGCTCATCGGAGAGCCTTGTCTGGGTGAAGAAGAGAGCTAGAAGGAGGAAGATGAGAATGAGATCGACCTTACCAGCCAGGAACTGTTTGCCGAGGTGGCAATAGAAGCTCCAGAGGATTATCTGACTTTGCCAGAGGCAGAATACACAAGTGATGCAAAGCAAAACTGCAACTACTATCCTTAAACGTTTGCAGGATGACCATACTCAGCAGTTAAGCAATCAGTGTAAATCGCACCAACTGATTTCTTGAATGTAGACAAGAGCTACAGGGTTGGTGAGCTGGAAGACAAGGCTCAGAGGGGAGGAAGGAGGCGGCATGTACCATAATACACTCAGATTTGCCTTACACTTCTTTCACCAACACCATGGCTGAAACAACATGCTACTTAGAGGGTACCCTAACAGTATATACAAGTTTATATTGTCAGTTTGCTAGCTACAGGCAGTTCGTTTGGCAAATGGAGTCTGACCGGGAATTGCTCAGCTGTATTAATTAATGGCAGACACACACACACACATACGAGTTATATATGCCAACTATTCCCTTTTCACTGGGACTGTGCTTTTTTTTTTTCTTTTTTTTTTTTAAACAGCGCTGGTGTTTGTTTCCCCAGCCAAACTGCTGGATGGATCTGTTTTTTGTGTGTTTTAATGTTTTTCATCATTATATGTTGCTGTGGGTGGGGGAGGTAGGAAGCTGATGACTTAATGCTCTCTCTTTTCTTCGTGACATAGCCGCTCTCATCCATTACAGAGTGGATCTAAAAACTGACTGAGACAGAGAAGGGAGGAGCTGTCAGTAACTGGCCTCCTACCTCTCTGCAGGTGTCCTGGTGTTGCAGTCATGTGTATATGTGAAAGTTACCACAAGCAGGAAATGGAGGGAATAGAGTGCCCATCTACCCCTGAAAAGCTGTACTGTCCCTGTTACAAAAATTAGTTTTCTGCCAGTTTTTGTAAATGTGTAATGGCTAGAAGAAGGAGCCATTGGCCAGATGAGACAGAGAAATTATTGACACTTGCTGTTAGTCAATTGATCTCCCATGACTAGGCCTGCTACATATTGATCCTCTGCCAGATGATCTGAACAACCCTCTCTAATCAACCCTCACAACTCATTCCCCCTTTGGACAGAGTCAGATATATGTGGTGTCAGGTGAGTTCTGTAGGGCAGGAGAGAGAAGTGGGCACCTTTTTTCCCCCTCACCCTTCCAGGCACACCTTTTTGAGGCCCATAATAGAATCATAGACTATTAGGGTTGGAAGAGACCTCAGGAGGTCATCTAGTCCAATCCCCTGCTCAAAGCAGGACCAACACCCACTAAATCATGTGAGCCAGGGCTTTGTCAAGCTGGGCCTTAAAAACCTCTAAGGATGGAGATTCCACCACCTTCCTAGGTAACCCATTCCAGTGCTTCACCACCCTCTTAGTGAAATAGTCTTTCCTAATATCCAACCTAGACCTCCCCCACTGCAACTTGAGACCATTGCTTCTTGTTCTGTCATCTGCCACCACTGAGAACAGCCTAGCTCCATCCTTTTTGGAACCCCCCTTCAGGTAGTTGAAGGCTGCTATCAAATACCCCCTCACTCTTCTCTTCTGCAGACTAAATAACCCCAGTTCCCTCAGCTTCTCCTCGTAAGTCATGTGCCCCAGCCCCCTAATCATCTTCATTGCCCTCCGCTGGACTCTCTCCAATTTGTCCAGATCCCTTCTGTAGTGCGGGGGGGACCAAAACTGGACGCAATACCCCAGGTGTGGCCTCACCAGTGCCGAATAGAGGGGAATAATCACTTCCCTCGATCTGCTGGCAATGCTCCTACTAATAAAGCCCAGTATGCTGTTGGCCTTCTTGGCAACGAGGGCACACTGCTGACTCATATCCAGCTTCTTGTCCACTGTAATCCCCAGGTCCTTTTCTGCAGAACTGCTGCTCAACCAGTCGGTCCCCAGCCTGCAGCAGTACCTGGGATTCTTCCTTCCTAAGTACAGGACTCTGCACTTATCATAGAATCATAGAATATCAGGGTTGGAAGGGACCCCTGAAGGTCATCTAGTCCAACCCCCTGCTCGAAGCAGGACCAATTCCCAGTTAAATCATCCCAGCCAGGGCTTTGTCAAGCCTGACCTTAAAAACTTCCAAGGAAGGAGATTCCACCACCTCCCTAGGCAACGCATTCCAGTGTTTCACCACCCTCTTAGTGAAAAAGTTTTTCCTAATATCCAATCTAAACCTCCCCCACTGCAACTTGAGGCCATTACTCCTCGTTCTGTCATCTGCTACCATTGAGAACAGTCTAGAGCCATCCTCTTTGGAACCCCCTTTCAGGTAGTTGAAAGCAGCTATCAAATCCCCCCTCATTCTTCTCTTCTGCAGGCTAAACAATCCCAGCTCCCTCAGCCTCTCCTCATAAGTCATGTGTTCTAGACCCCTAATCATTTTTGTTGCCCTTCGCTGGACTCTCTCCAATTTATCCACATCCTTCTTGTAGTGTGGGGCCCAAAACTGGACACAGTACTCCAGATGAGGCCTCACCAATGTCGAATAGAGGGGGACGATCACGTCCCTCGATCTGCTCGCTATGCCCCTACTTATACATCCCAAAATGCCATTGGCCTTCTTGGCAACAAGGGCACACTGCTGACTCATATCCAGCTTCTCGTCCACTGTCACCCCTAGGTCCTTTTCCGCAGAACTGCTGCCTAGCCATTCGGTCCCTAGTCTGTAGCGGTGCATTGGATTCTTCCGTCCTAAGTGCAGGACCCTGCACTTATCCTTATTGAACCTCATCAGATTTCTTTTGGCCCAATCCTCCAATTTGTCTAGGTCCTTCTGTATCCTATTCCTCCCCTCCAGCGTATCTACCACTCCTCCCAGTTTAGTATCGTCCGCAAATTTGCTGAGAGTGCAATCCACACCATCCTCCAGATCATTTATGAAGATATTGAACAAAACCGGCCCCAGGACCGACCCCTGGGGCACTCCACTTGACACCGGCTGCCAACTAGACATGGAGCCATTGATCATTACCCGTTGAGCCCGACAATCTAGCCAGCTTTCTACCCACCCTATAGTGCATTCATCCAGCCCATACTTCCTTAACTTGCTGACAAGAATACTGTGGGAGACCGTGTCAAAAGCTTTGCTAAAGTCAAGAAACAATACATCCACTGCTTTCCCTTCATCCACAGAACCAGTAATCTCATGATAAAAGGCGATTAGATTAGTCAGGCATGACCTTCCCTTGGTGAATCCATGCTGGCTGTTCCTGATCACTTTCCTCTCATGCAAGTACTTCAAGATTGATTCTTTGAGGACCTGCTCCATGATTTTTCCAGGGACTGAAGTGAGGCTGACTGGCCTGTAGTTCCCAGGATCCTCCTTCTTCCCTTTTTTAAAGATTGGCACTACATTAGCCTTTTTCCAGTCATCCGGGACTTCCCCAGTTCGCCACGAGTTTTCAAAGATAATGGCCAATGGCTCTGCAATCACAGCCGCCAATTCCTTCAGCACTCTCGGATGCAACTCGTCCGGCCCCATGGACTTGTGCACGTCCAGCTTTTCTAAATAGTCCCTAACCACCTCTATCTCCACAGAGGGCTGGCCATCTCTTCCCCATTTTGTGATGCCCAGCGTAGCAGTCTGGGAGCTGACCTTGTTAGTGAAAACAGAGGCAAAAAAAGCATTGAGTACATTAGCTTTTTCCACATTACTAGGTGAAATTCTGTGGTCTGTGTTATGCAGGATCAGACTAGTGATCATAATGGTCCTTTCCAGCCTTAGAGTCTGTGAACATCTCCTCCTAAGACAGGTGTCCTGGTTTTTCCACTTTGAAAATCTGAGCACTCAGCAGGGGAGGAGGAGGAGAGAGATGTGAGGATTACCCAGTTCTCCCCAGGCTCTGAGCCTCCATCTCATGATGTCATGGAAGGAAGAGGGGAGACAGAACAAAGGTAAAGAGAGAAATAAAGGAGAGTTTGAGAGAGGGGAGAAGCCCCAAGTCTTCCCAGTTCCAAAAGGGAGAATTCCCAAACTCCCACTCTGAGAAAACAACAGATACCTCCTAAAAATACTACTGTATGGAACAGACCTGCCCCATGTGTCTATACAAGCTGGTAGAGGTCATTAGGCTTCCCCTAGATAGAAAACCATAGGCATAAGGGTGTCTGTTAGGGGAGGGAGGATCACCGAGTCTTGTGAGAAAGGGCCTCCCTGTGGTCAGATAAGCATACAAACACCAGCATAAGGCTCCCCACTAGTTTTTCCTGGCTGTTCTCCTACTCTAATAACTGCTTATTTCCAGGTCTGCTCTCCCTAAATAAAGTCTCTCTTCTGACTCAGTGCAGGCTAGCCTTATCACTACCAGCAGGCCTGGTTCTTAGTGACATATTCTCCTGCCAGGTGACCTTGTATTCATTGCCTCCAACCTGGGGAGATGGACTAATCCTGTCACAGAAAACGTTGAGTTCCAGCTCCCCTAAAGGGGTAGCTCACCCTGTGACAGATCCTAACAGCATATCACAAAAAATAAACATACAGCAGGACAGAGGGACATTTTGTATATGATTTTCATTTTAAAAATGGGTTTCTTATTAAAGATATCTTGTGCAATCCATTGGATATGGAAAGTAAATCACAGAAGAACAAGGAATAAAACAGTACAATATGTAGGAATTTAGATGACACCACAAACCACTGCAGCTCTTGTAGATTTACCATAATGTCGTTGATATATGTATATAAATAGCTCACTTATACGTGTATCATATTCTCTCTTTCCATACTTCAGAATGTTAGAAAGCTACCTAAAACTGCATTACTAGAAAAATTGTTTGAATATATAATATTGTCTTAAAGAACAGGGCTTTTGATTATCTTGGTCTAATTTACTGAATTTTGGAATCAAAATATTTTTCTGGCTATAGTTTCCATCTTGGTGTAAAAGATATAGACTATGTCCCTCAAACCTCATGCTAACAATTTTTAGTAATTTAGATCAATAATTTGAGGTCAAACCCATTTTGATAAAGATAGACTGTATAGCCTGTATGCAAAATACAGTGAAAGACAGAGACTTCAATTTGTTCCCTTTACAGATTTGTTGCTTTGAAATGGAACGATGGCAAGTTTTCTGAACCATCAACTGTTATTCTTTCATAGAATCATAGAACTGGAAGGGAGCTTGAGAGGTCATCTAGTCCAGCCCCCTGCACTTGTGGCAGGACTAATTATCTAGACCACTCCTGACAGGTGTTTGTCTAACCTGCTCTTAAAAATCTCCCATGATGGAGATTCCACAACCTCCCTAGGCAATTTATTCCAGTGCTTAACCAGCCTGACAGGAAGATTTTTCTAATGTCCAACCTAAAGCTCCCTTGTTGCAATTTAAGCCCATTGCTTCTTGTCCTGTCCTCAGAGGTTAAGAAAAACAATTTTTCTTCCTCCTCCTCATAATAACCTTTTACATAGTTGAAAACTGTTATCATGTCCCCTCTCAGTCTTTTCTTTTCCAGACTAAACAAACCCAATTTTTTCAGTCTTCCCTCATAGATCATGTTTTCTAGACCTTTAATCATTTTTATTGCTGCTCTTCTCTGGACTTCTCTCCAATTTGTCCACATCCTTCCTGAAATGTGGTGCCCGGAACTGGACACAATACTCCAGTTGAGGCCTAATCAGAGCAGAGTAGAGCAGAAGAATTACTTCTCGTTTCTTGCTTACCACACTCCTGCTAATACATCCCACATCATCCAGAATGATGTTCGCTTTTTTTTGCAACAACATTACACTGTTGACTCATGTTTAGTTTGTGGTTCACTATGACCCCCAGATCCCTTTCTGCAGTACTCCTTCCTAGGCAGTCATTTCCCATTTTGAATGTGTGCAACTGATTGTTCCTTCCTAAGTGGAGTACTTTGCATTTGTCCTTATTGAATTTCATTCTATTTACTTCAGACCATTTCTCCAGTTTGTCCAGATCATTTTGAATTTTAATCCTATCCTCCAGAGCACTTGCAACCCCTCCCAGCTTGGTATTGTCCACAAACTTTATAAGTATACTCTCTATGTCATTATCTAAATCATTGATGAAGATATTGTACAGAACCAGACCCAGAACTGATCCCTGCGGGACCCCACTCATTATGCCCTTCCAGCATGACTGTGAACCACTGATAACTACTCTCTGGGAATGGTTTTCCAGCCATTTTTGCACCCATCTTACAGTAGCTCCATCTAGGTTGCATTTCCCTAGTTTGTTTATGAGACGGTCTTGCGGGACAGTATCAAAAGCTTTACTAAAATCAAGATATACCACGTCTAGCGCTTCCCCCCCATCCACAATGCTTGTTACCTTGTCAAAGAAAGCTGTCAGGTTGGTTTGACAAGATTTCTTTTTGACAAATCCATGCTGACTGAAAAGGTGTACTTGCAGTTTCCACGGTATGCATCTGATGAAGTGAGCTGTAGCTCACGAAAGCTCATGCTCAAATAAATTGGTTAGTCTCTAAGGTGCCACAAGTACTCCTTTTCTTTTTGCGAATACAGACTAACACGGCTGTTACTCTGAAACCTGTCACCATGCTGACTGTTACTTATCACCTTATTATCTTCTAGATGTTTGCAAATTGATTGCTTAATTATTTGCTCCATTATCTTTTTGGGTACAGAAGTTAAGCTGACTGGTCTGTAATTCCCCGGGTTGTCCTTATTTCCCTTTTTATAGATGAGCACTATATTTACCCTTTTCCAGTCTTCTGGAATCTCTCCCGTCTTCCATGACTTCTCAAAGATAATCGCTAATGGCTTAGATATCTCCTCAGTCAGCTCCTTGAGTATTCTAGGATGTATTTCATCAGGCCCTGGTGACTGGAAGACATCTAATTTGTCCAAGTAATTTTTAATTTGGTCTTTCCCTATTTTAGCCTTCTCTGATCCTACCTCATTTTCACTGGCATTCACTTTGTTAGACGTCCAATCACCACCAACCTTCTTGGTGAAAACTGAAACAAAGAAATCATTAAGCATCTCTGCCATTTCCACATTTTCTGTTATTGTTTCCCACCCCTGTTATTGGTAACGGGCCTACTCTGTCCTTGGTCTTCCTCTTGCTTCTAATGTATTCGTAGAATGTTTTCTTGTTACCCTTTGAATGCACATTACCTTGGTTTTTTTTAAATCACTAGAATATTTGAAAGTTTTTAGTGACTAGAAATCTTAGGAGAAAAGTGGAACAGTTTAAGAGGATATTTTTGGTTCCCCTCCCCCATGTCTGCCTGTTGCACTTATGTGAAAGATACCTGCTGATTTGTCTTTTCATTCTACTGTGTGACGGATGCCAAGATTTACGTGATTGCTGTGGGGAGCAACTGGATTTAGCATGAGGAAGAATAACTGCTTTACCCCTAGGGAGAGACAAAAAGGAAATGAGAGAGTGAGGCACATAGGCAATATTATCTGGAGCTATATTTCTGTTCAATTATTTTATTCAGCCTCTATTTTGGATTCTACTGCAACTAATAAAAGTCAGGACAGCGGTTGGCCTGGAGCCAAGGTCTGAGATTAGCGAAGAAACTGTGTATTTTAGCATAACTCCATTTGTACCAGTTGCCAATCCATAATGGAAGTGACATAGTGTTTTTATTTAAAGCCAACCATGTTGCATTGTGTAATGTATGTATAAATAAGAAAGACTGCCACTAGAATTTGCCAGATGGAGTTTTGGCTTGCATGCAGGGTTCTTCCTCTAAGAGAAAAGAGTCACTGTAGAACCGTGCATCATTACAGTCATTTTAGCAATTTGTTGTTGTGCATATGGTCTTTTTTGTGTTTTCAGATTTTGGATAACATGCTCTGAATGATAAAATAGAGGAAAAAACATTTTTGCTTATAATCCAGACCTGTATGATGTTTAATCATCTACAGTTAGCCTTCAGGCTATTGTTTGTGGCTTACCTTACAGTACCTATGGAAAATATAAAGAATATTGAGATGCAGAAATATGTTTACAGTGCAGTGTTCCTCAGTGTGAGGATCTTCTTGAGTGAGGAGAGGCTACAAACCGAGGAAAACAGATGGAGTGACCACAGGTGAGTTTGAATGATGTGTGAGTTTAGCATTGAGGGGGAGTAGACTTCTAAATGTAATTGTTCATAGATGATTAAACTAAATAATTAGAAGTTCTTCCCTAAGTGATTAAATAGAGCACATAAAAACTTTAACTATATTCAGAGTTTAAATGCAGTCTAACTAAGGAGGTAGAACACCTATTGCACAGTGACCAGGGTGGGCATTAACCAGTTTAGTCTCAGAGTTTAAGACTAGAAGAGTCTCAAACTAATCTACTATGATTTTCTGTGTATCACAAGCTAACAACCAGAATTAGATTAAAGTATTACAGCCACAGTTGCCAACTTTCACGCGGTAAATAAGCACCCTGACTTTCACAATAAGCCAAAAATCAAGCTAATCCCATTTCAAAACAAGGTCAAAACAAGCCAATCCCTAAGAACCCCAACACTCTATGTGAATAGATCTCCCCTGGCGTGCAGGCTGGGACTGTGGTGGGCCCACTGTGCACCCCTGATTCTCTCCCCGCCCCGGCCCCTGCTCGCCCCTTGCCCCTGCTTGCCAGTAACCAGTCAAAAAAAAAAAAAAAAAAAAAAGAAGCAACAAGCTACAGGCCAAACAAGCTACAAGCCAAAAACTAGCCAACAAGCAACTCACAAGCCAATTAAGCCAAAAACAAGCCCAATTTCTGCTTTTTTTTTCATGGGTTTGGCATATTTGATTAGAGCCCTGAGATGAAACTATTATGAGCCACAGGCAGAGAACAGGAGGAACTGAGGTGCACCTATGCCCAATGCCCTTGCAATAGGAGGGAATTGATTTAGTGAAATTTACCCAGATGATTCTAGCAAGTGACCCACCCTCAGTGCTGCAGAATAATGGAGGAAGAAGAAAGAACACAAAAACCCCAGTATCCAGGCCAATCTGACCTGGGGGAAAATTCCTTACCAGTCTCGAATAGGCAGTCAGTTGCATCTTTGAGCACATGAGCAACACCTCTCAGCCAAGCACCTGAGAGAGAATTCTCAATGCATCACTTCTCTCCGTCCAGTGTCACATCTCCAGCCATAGCCATTTCTGATGCTTCAAAGAAAGGAGGAAGCCCCTGCTCCCCCCAAAACAAAAACAAAATCACCCCCAAACATAGAGAACATCAAGGGGAACAAATTTCTGTCCTGACCCCTGCAGATGACTGGCTTCATAGAATATCAGGGTTGGAAGGGACCTCAGGCGGTCATCTAGTCCAACCCCCTGCTTAAAGCAGGACCAATCCCCAGTTTTTGCCCCAGATCCCTAAATGGCCCCTTTAAGGATTGAACTCACAACCTTGCGTTTAGCAGGCCAATGCTCAAACCACTGAGCTGTCCCTCCTCCCCTTCATATAACTATTTGGTTTTTTATGCCCAAGTGGTGTACGTATGTGTCTGATGCAAACAGCTCATGGCAAAAGGTTAACAGCAGAGTGCCTCAAGGCTCTTTATTAGTTCTGGTATTGTGCAATATATTTATTAATGATCTGGAAATGGAGATAAGCGATGAAATAATAGAATTTGAAGGTGACTCAAAGTTAATTAGGTTAGTCAGGACCAGAGAGGACTGTGAGAAATTTCAGAGGAACATAATCAGTTTAGGTGAATGAGTAACACAAGGCAGATTAAGTTCAATGTTGATAAGTACAAAGTAATGTACATTGGGTGGAAGAATTTGAACTACAGGTGTACTCACTTACCTACAGGGTTGTAAATTAACCGTATCAACTCAGGAAAGGGATAGGGCATTACTGCAGACAACTCAGTTTAGATCTCTGCTCAATGTGTGTAGCTGCAGTCTGATGCAGTACGATAATGTCCTATGTTCCTTTTTTGGGTTTGGAACCTAAGCAAGGATTAGAAACTATGAGAGGTAAAAACAGAGGAGATCACAGGGCTTTATCGGGATTATGGAGGACTCCTGAAGGGCAGGGAAGAACCCAAAACCAAATTCTGCTGTCAGTTACACACTTGCAACCTCATTGAGGGGCAAATTCTGCCTCACGTTTTGCAGAAACAGAAGACCCTATCTGCAGTGCAACTGGCATGGTTCCACTACATGGGATAGAGGACTCTCTGTAAGGGCTCCCTCTTTGCTGTGGCAGTAGGACTTGGGGTAGGGATATGATCAGTGAATCTGCCATTCTGTGCAACCACCAGCTGTATTTTCAATGCAGAAGGGTAACAGCCATAGAGACTAGAGCAGCTGAGAGTATCGCTGAGTACTACATCAGTTGTTGTAGTTGCGTTGGCCACTGCAGCTAGTTTTATAGGGACCTTCCAACCTCAACTTTCATAGAATTCATAGACTGTGCATTGAGGGACAGGACTTGGTTTTGACAGGATATTGGTAGGCCCTACAAAGGGAATACTATCATATTGCTAGCTGCTGTACAGTTTAGATATGAAGAAAAACCAGTCAGAGGTGCGGTTGAATTGCAAAGACCAAAAGTGATATCTTACATGTTATACATTTTTACTCGACTTATGTGCCAGACCATCTTTTTTCGTTAAACACGCTTGCCATTGCTTTAAAACTATATTGAAAGATGTCAATTAAAAGTACATTTTTAAAAAAGTTTATTTTTTGAAATTTGGTGTTTTCCTTAAAAACATAAGAAGACAGTTTGACAGAAGTGTGATTATGGATAGAGAGGCTTTTATTTCTGCATGACCTAAATATTAAGTACAGACAGAATAACTCAGTTCACGAGGGAACAATTTAACCAGACAGTATTGTAATTATATATTTTATTGCCCGTTGAGAATCCTACATTTGGGAGATAATCGTTTTTAAGTCCTGTCTACACTAGGAACTTGATCTATTCGACCAAGTCTCAATAACTGTGCATCCGATGAAGTGAGCTGTAGCTCACGAAAGCTTATGCTCAAATAAATTTGTTAGTCTCTGAGGTGCCACAAGTACTCCTTTTTGCGAATACAGACTAACACGGCTGCTGTTATACCAATAAAATAAAAACCAGCAGGATCTTTATTAAAGGGGAAAAGGCAAAATACCACATTTATTATGAATATAGAAGGAATCATAGTAAGCAGTTAGTTATAGCTATAACATTCCATTCAATCTCATATTTATTCATACATTCATTCATACACACACACACACAGGTTCTGCAAGGTTGTTATCATAGTTAGACACTGCTCTAAACAGCCTAAGAATCCAGTGTCCATCGGCTGGACACTGAAATTGTGGAAAAGCAGCATCACTTGCCCCATAACCTCAGCCGTGCAGAACACAATGCCATCCACAGTCTCAGAAACAACTCTGACATCATAATCAAAAAGACTGACAAAGGAGGTGCTGTTGTCATCATGAATAGGTCAGAATATGAACAAGAGGCTGCTCAGCAGCTCTCCAACACCACTTTCTACAAGCCATTACCCTCTGATCCCACTGAGGGTTACCAAAAGAAACTACAGCATTTGCTCAAGAAACTCCCTGAAAAAACACAAGAACAAATCTGCACAGACACACCCCTGGAACCCCGACCTGGGGTATTCTATCTGCTATCCAAGATCCATAAACCTGGAAATCCTGGGCACCCCATCATCTCAGGCATTGTCACCCTGACAGCAGGATTGTCTGGCTATGTAGACTCCCTCCTCAGGCCCTACGCTACCAGCACTCCCAGCTATCTTCGAGACACCACTGACTTCCTGAGGAAACTACAATCCATCGGTGATCTTCCTGATAACACCATCCTGGCCACTATGGATGTAGAAGCCCTCTACACCAACATTCCACACAAAGATGGACTACAAGCCATCAGGAACACTATCCCCGATAATGTCACGGCAAACCTGGTGGCTGAACGTTGTGACTTTGTCCTCACCCATAACTATTTCACATTTGGGGACAATGTATACCTTCAAATCAGCGGCACTGCTATGGGTACCCGCATGGCCCCACAGTATGCCAACATTTTTATGGCTGACTTAGAACAACGCTTCCTCAGCTCTCGTCCCCTAACGCCCCTACTCTGCTTGCGCTATGTTGATGACATCTTCATCATCTGGACCCATGGAAAAGAAGCCCTTGAGGAATTCCACCATGATTTCAACAATTTCCATCCCACCATCAACCTCAGCCTGGACCAGTCCACACAAGAGATCCACTTCCTGGACACTACAGTGCTAATAAGCGATGGTCACATAAACACCACCCTATACCGGAAACCTACTGACTGCTATTCCTACCTACATGCCTCCAGCTTTCATCCAGACCACACCACACGATCCATTGTCTACAGCCAAGCTGTACGATACAACCACATTTGCTCCAACCCCTCAGACAGAGACAAACATCTATAAGATCTCTATCAAGCATTCTTACAACTACAATACCCACCTGCTGAAGTGAAGAAACAGATTGACAGAGCCAGAAGAGTACCCAGAAGTCACCTACTAAAGGAGAGGCCCAACAAAGAAAATAAGAGAACGCCACTAGCCGTCACCTTCAGCCCCCAACTAAAACCTCTCCAACGCATTATCAAGGATCTACAACCTTTCCTGAAGGACGACCCATCACTCTCACAAATCTTGGGAGACAGGCCAGTTCTTGCCTACAGACAGCCCCCCAACCTGAAGCAAATACTCAGCAGCAACCACACACCACACAACAGAACCACTAACCCAGGAACCTATCCTTGCAACAAAGCCCGTTGCCAACTGTGCCCATATGTCTATTTAGGGGACACCATCATAGGGCCTAATCACATCAGCCACACTATCAGAGGCTCATTCACCTGCACATCTACCAATGTGATATATGCCATCATGTGCCAGCAATGCCCCTCTGCCATGTACATTGGTCAAACTGGACAGTCTCTATGTAAAAGAATAAATGGACACAAATCAGATGTCAAGAATTATAACATTCATAAACCAGTCGGAGAACACTTCAATCTCTCTGATCACTCGATTTCTGATCTCAAATGACTATCCTTCAACAAAAAAACTTCGAAAACAGACTCCAACAAGAGACTGCTGAATTGGAATTAATTTGCAAATTGGATACAATTAACTTAGGCTTGAATAGAGACTGGGAGTGGTTGAGTCATTATACTAAGTGAAACTATTTCCCCTTGTTTATTCCTCCCCCTTTTCCCCCACCCCACTGTTCCTCAGACGTTCTTGTTAACTCCTGGAAATGTGCAGGAAATGGCCCACCTTGATTATCACTTCAAAAGGTTTTCTCTCCCCCCACCTACTCTCCTGCTGTCAAATCCCAAAGCCAAACAACACTAATTACCTGTGTCTAGCAAAAAGGTCTGTCAGTTTTGCAACTTTGAATTAAAGAGTCAAATGGATATTTAGTGGCATTATTTAAAACAAAAGCAAAACCAATTGGTCCTTAGAACTTTACATATTTACACACACACAGATAGATACATACACATTTTCTTTTCCTTAACATCCCTTCCACACTGCTCTGTTTTTTACATCTTACATACCCTTTATACATTTGAGGCAGTTAAGTTCCAATAGAACCCTCTTATGTTCTTTTAGCAAATTTGACTAAATTGTCCAGTCAAATTATTTTAATTAGATAGTTTATTTTTGCCTGGCTAATTTACAGACATTCCTTTGGAAAAGGGCCCATTTTTCCTTCAGAATGGCTGCAAAGAAACGAAGAATGCTCTTTCTCTAACACTTTTCCTTTTTAACATTTTCACAAAGTTTAGCTGCTTAATTCCTTCCAGCCTCTGCAGAGTTAACTTTTTTACTCTCTTTTCTCTTTGTAATTATGCCTGGGGGTGCCATACATAGGACCTTCTCCCCCTTTACCTGCGTCTCTCCAGCCTCTGCAGAGTTAACTTTTTCACTCTTTTTGTATTCCTGGAGTGCCTCTTTCACTATTTTCAGCTGACTTTGGGTATTTGTAGCCAGCACCTTCCAATTGTCTGCTCCCTTTTCCGTTTGTGCCTTTTCCTCTTTACATGAAGACAAGCGGAGGGAAGAATCCTTACATGCCTCCCACAACAACCAAATTGCTGCTGCATCTCTTTTGGCACTAGAAGGTTTGTATATGAGGATATACTGAGCCAATCTATCCTCTAGGTCCGAAATAGTGCAGACATCAGCTAGGGCTTGTTTAGTCCAAGGACTGTGCCCAAATTTTTGAAGGATTTGTTTAAAAGGTGTAATTTCTTTAACAAAAGGTGAGGTTGGAGTTCCTTCTGACTCCATTCCTCCCTCTGGTACTGGCTTACCCTGTTTTCTTTTAAATATCTTAGCATGGATATTTCAATCTCTTTGTCACTCCTGGTATTACTTAGCAAGTGACACAGCCTAGATTCTGAAATCATAGCTTAATCTATGCGTTTTTCCCCTGCTACCTTCCCGGAGGCCAGCAGGTCCCCTGCTACCTTCCCGGAGGCCAGCAGGTCTGGTTAACCTAATTGAAATGCCTAGCTCAATAGAGCTGGCGGTGTGCACACCAATATTTACAATAACTGAGGTTTTTTACCAATATTCCCCTTTTCGCAATTCTCCACCAAAATGTTAGGCTGGCACCTCCCTGATCATTCAGTTATTATCCACACCAAGCATCCATCCACATACATCCTCTGTCTATTTTAATCACAATTGTTAACAAAGCAAGATGAATACAACAAAAGGGCGGGGAGTCTCTGGGTGCTGTTTCTGTTGTTACAGAGTGTTGCTTTGAGCCTCTCTCTGTGTGAGTAGTTGTTATTACAAAGAATTGCTTTGAGAACAGACTCTGACTTAGAATGTACTAATGCAATTAGCAGCTTGCAAGTTTCACACATAGAGGGAGAGAAACAGTACTAAAAACCAAGAGACCTCCCAACACTGCTACTCTGAAACCTGTATCTACTTTGAACTTTTTGTAAAAATCTCTTCCCATGGCACTAGCACCAGTGCAGTTCCAACAGTAATAGCAATGGTGGGGGCACTAGTGTAGACTGACCGTCAGCATTTTTAAATACAGTGTTGCCTAGGTCTGCGCAGAACCAATAGCCAGTCAATGCTAATGCTCCCACTCCTGCTGCCATCTGTGGCGCTGCCTGTGAACTAGTGCAACAATGGAAAATGTTAACAAAAAGATCAGCATTAAAGCTGGGCATACCTGATACTCCAGGGCTGTATCTACGCTTGATTTCTCCCACCATTATGTTGTTGCCAGTTCAGATCCAGCAGTCACAGCATTAATGGGAGAGCTAGTATATACTGGGGTCAGGTGTCCACTGGTATTTTTACCACTTTGTCATCTAGACCTGCTCTAAACAGGTGTAAAACCGCAAATATTCTGTCTATGCGAGTGCTCCCACTGTTGCTACCACCAGTGGATCTGTATTAGTGGTAATATAATGGTGGGAGATTAAAAAAGTCCTTCCAGTTTAGATACAGCCTCGGAGAACCAAGTATATCCAGTTTCAACACCCAGAACAAAAAGCAGCATCTATACGATCTTCAGAGTGATTTCTTGTGGTTAGAACTAACATAAGTAAGTAAATCAATTTGTTTATGTCTGAATATCAGTGACATAGTAGCAGAACTTTTGGAAGCCTTCGTGATCCATTGCTAAATTCGAGCACATAGCAACTGACCTTCCACATGCCGTCCGTCTGTTTCCTCATTGGTTGTCCCATGCACAAGGAACTGCATGGGAAAAAGAACGAAGATGCTTGTTGGAAATTTTAACAAATGAGCAATGAAGGCTGGCATCACTGGCGGAGCAGAAGTGGGAGTCGACATCTTGATAATGTCTAAGAGATGATAGGGAGGTGGTAGACCAGGAAGGGCCTTAAAAGTCAAGGTGAGTAGTTTGTGTTTGATGCATTGTAGGACAGCAGCCAGTGGAGAAATGCAGAGGGGTGATGTGGGCAAAGCGGCAAGCCAGGAACATTTTCTTTGCAGCAGTATTTTGAAAGGGTATATGAGTGACAACACTGCATTTCTGAAGGCCTGTGAGGAAGGGATTGCTGTAGTTGAGATGTGATAATGAGGGCCTGGATAAGACATTTAGTTATCTGGATGTTAGGGAAAGGCTGGATCTGAGGTCTGGTCTACACTATATGGCTAGGTCGACACATACACAGCAAGGTAAGGTGCCTTGTGTCTTCACTTAAATTTGGATCCTGCCAATGTAAGTGCTCCGCTACGCTGCCTTAATAACATCATCTCCCCAAGTGGCATAGACTCAGGGTTGACACAGTGGTAGTGTAGACATGGCATTACTTACATCGAAGGTTACTGGCTTCCAGGAACTGCCCCACAATGACTCATGCTGACAGCTCTGGTCACCATTGTAAACTCTTTTGGAATCAGGTAGATAGGAAGCCACCCCCTCCTGTTTAAAGCCCCATGAATTTTTGAAATTCCTTTTCCTGGTTGCCCAGCTTGGCAAGCACACCTAGCAGCTCCCCACTGTTGACTGTAACTACCCAGCTGACCATGCCAGCTACACTGTGTAGACATGCTCCTGTCTGGATTACACAGGAGGTGGTGGATCTAGTGGGTCTGTGGGGGAGAAGAGGCTGTGAAGGCAAAGATCCAATTCAGCTATAGAAACGTGGACATCTATGAACAGATTGCTGTGGGGATGCAGGAGAAGGGCTACAACAGGGACCTGCTGCAGTTCCACTTGAAAGCTAAGGACCTCTGGCAGGCATACCAGAGGGCCGAAGAGACCAACAGTCGATCTGGTGGAGAGCTGCAGACCTGCCACTTTTACAAAGAGCTGCAAGCCATCCTCAGTAGGATCACCCCACCCCCCCAAGAGCACCGTTGATATTTCCAAGAAGCCTGAGTTACAGGCCCCTGCATGAACAGCAAGGAGGAGGAGGTGGATGAGGAAGAGAAGGAGTATGGGGCACAGATGACCAGGGGATCCAGCTGTGCAGTGAGCCAGGACTTGTTTGACTCCACTGTAGTCAGCCAGTCCTGACAGTCAAGCACGAGAGATGTTATGCAGGAAGAAGCAGTGAGATTTAGACATGGCCTGGACGTGAGGAACTAAAGAAAGGGCTGAATCAAAGATAACACCCTCCATAAGCGAGTGTGTGTTAATGGTCTGTGTGAACTGAGTGTTAAAATTGGTTTCAAAATTGCTTATGTAAACTTGGCATGCGCTTTGGTGTTTGTGGACTTTTTGCAGATGTGCCTAATGGTATGTTACCTTTTGAACTTCATTTAGCAGCCTTAACAATAATGTAACTTCATTTTTGTTGTTTAATATAACTTAGGATTTTCTTCAACTCCCATAGAGGTCAAGGACAAAACTGCCTTTGAATTCAGTGAGACCTAGACCTGTCCCTTGGGGCTCATCTCTAATTGCTAACCATCTGAGTACCACTGTAGGTAAGGGTCGCAGGTCCTAGTCCTTATATTGTATAAACCCGTTGGTACAGGGTCATTGTCTTTTTATATTATCTGCAAAGAGAGACACACGTGATGTTGTAAAAGCAGGAATCATTTGTGCAGTTTTACTCGTTTTGTAAATATGCTGCATCAAGTTAGTGGATATCATCCAATTTATTTGAATAAAAACATTGTGTCAATAAATGGTTCCTAACATTTGAAGTTTCATAATATTAAGCACCAAACAAGGCAATGAACCTGCAAAAAGTTGTGCATTTGTTTACATTTACACACGAGTAGTTTCATCAACTGTGGAACTACCCACAAAAGTATAATAGCTGTAAAACAATCACTGAAGCCAGATCTTACTATTATTGACTTCAGTAGTACTACACATTTTCATTAAGTTAAGCCTCTGTGTAAGTCATTGCAGTATCAGGGCTTAATATTGTACTTTAAAATAACAGTGAACCATAAAAGCAAGGAAGTTCTTAGATAAGGGTGAAATATATCATAGATACTCCCAGGCTACCTGGATTTTTTTTTCTTTTTAGTGTGTCCTCTTGTGATTTGTTGTTGGAAGCAGTGAACAAAAATATTTTGGTCTTAAAAAATCCTCTCCAGTATAATTTGTACAGCCTCAAAGTTTCAGTATATTACATCTGTAGCTATTGAATATTAATACAAAAAGGGAAAATCCTGACTTACCTGTGAATTTTCATTTAGGGTTTTCCATGTCAGACAGCTTCATAGTGGGGCATTCCCAGTCTTCATGGCAACTGAAGACAGACTAGATCTGTGCTCTCACACTGCCTTTAGGACTACCATTCGGAAAGAACTCTCCAAAAGCAGAAAAATATTACCTTTATAAAAGTGCTATTCAACTCAAACCATTTGCAGCAGAGCTGGGATTTTCTGTAGGAACGCTCTCTTCCCTTTTCAAACTACTTAACAAGTGAGCAATAGTAGATAAAACCCTGGATATAATGCAGTCTTCTGAGGGAGGGTCACACTGTCTGACATGGAGGGTCTGAGAATGAAAATTCACAAGACAGAATCTGTCCTTTCTCAGTTCCCTCCATGTCAGACAGTCTTCATGATGAAACGTAGAAAGCAGTACATTATCCCTAGGGTGAGAGGAGAATTGAAAATGAACTTATGGATTACTGGGGCCCTTTTTTCTGTAACACCCTTCAACCAAATGCTGTATCAGCAGGAGTGAGGATGTTCACGCTAAAGTATCAAAGTATGGAATACATTGTAGGCAGAAGTGTCCCTAGCTGTTTTGCTGGCCCGGACTGAAAATGTTTTCAGTGCTCCCACCCAATGAGTAGCCAAGCAACCCCTCTGCTGGCTCACTCCTAGACCCGAGCTGTGCAGACCTCCTCAGAGGGTGATAGGTCACTCCACCCACAGAACTGCTGCTCTTTTCACGGATACAGAGTAATGAGAGGATTTGTACCTGAGGCTTTGACTCCTCCTGCTATATTCACCTGTAGGCTCTGTTCACATCTAACTTACGCATTTCCACAACCTTAGGATGTTTCGATTCAGTCACTAGGGCAGCAATACCACTGCTACCATAGGAGGAAGATCATGGAGACTTTGGGGATGGAGGCCTATTAGTTCACAGAACTACCATGTTTGAAATTTTCCTGCTTGCTCTGAAAACTGTGGGAATAAGGGTCCCATGCCTATAGCAGAGGGAGGGTATCTTTGGGGTGGGGGAAACACCTTCCCCTGTTTCCATTATTCTCACTGGCACGTGGACAAGGTCTACACTGAGGCAGTTGAGCATGTGGGTGAGGTCCATGTTGAGACAGTTTAGCAGGCTACAGGGAAAACTGGCTCCCTGCCAGGGTGTGGAAAATGGATACTGAGACAGGTGAGCCAGGTGCATGGAATTGCTAAATGAAAGCTCATAACTCTCTCTGGAGAAATTTCTGTGGAGGAAACTCTTTTCTGCTATGCCTCTCCCAGGCAAGAAGATACCAAAAGATATTTTTTCACACCAGTCGACAGGATAATTTTGTTATACTCTGCAAGTTTAAATCTGACCATACTTTCCTATTATTCATATAGATGTAAATATGGGATAACATTTTTTGTAAAGCACTTACATGATTTATAAGACTAATTCCCCTAGATTTTCAGTGAGATTAAGGCTCCTAAGTATTTACGTGACTTTGAACAATGGGATTTAGGCAGTTGGTAAAAGATTACCCATAGTCATTTGTCTTAAAATTTCTCTGTAAAACTGCAAATAAAGACTTTTTTAGTTTAGGGCAAATTGAACTGGGTGTCTGGTGGCCATTATTCTTGGGGTCAAGGTAGCTCTGCCTAAATGCCAGGTGAAAGGTGGCAATGCTACAGAACGGCTGGCAAAGATCACTGTGCGGGGGGTCCTAGTCTTATAGAGTATAACAACTTTATGGCCATATTCTTTTCTCCAGTATGTCTGCACAACTTCCACAGAAATCATTAGGTGGTGCATATGCAAAATTTCTCCCTTATGATACTGTGATTATAATCAAATCTTTTAATGGTGTACCATGCATAGTATTCAGCATGAAACTTACAGGGAAGATTTACATCTTCAGTTACTGAATTTTCTTAGCACTCTTCACTATAACAATATACTGTATACACTGTAATTAAAACCCAAATTTGAATTCGCACCGAATTCAAACGCTTGAGATTTAGTATCAGAATACACCTCTACACTAAGTAGTATTGCAAGCTTCAAAAATACTTTTTATTGACATACAAAAAAGAGTAAGGAAATATACATTGTAATAAAACATTTTTCTTTTCCTCCACAAATAAGCACTGCAAATGATCAAACATTCAGTTGCTTCAGTTCCTTATAAATAGGCTGAAATAGAGTAAAGAACTCTCATGAAATAGAAAATATTTTGGTAATGTTCTTTTACTATCTTACTAAAATCCCGGGTTGTAATTTGCATGTACATTGTTAATCCTTATTTACAATCTCATACACAATCATCTTCATTATCTGTGGCAGAGAAATTTACATGTAATTATTGTACGTTCAGCTATTTGGTTTTATTCAACTCCATTTTAGCTTAAAAATCATTACCACCACTTTAAATATTCAAAATAGAAATTATTTTTAAATCTAATTTTCAATAATTTATGCTGTCTAGTGCTGGCATTCACTCCGAAGAGAGAATTTAGTTCTCAGTTTCCCTTTTTTTCGGTTGCATTCATGAGGAACAAAATGCTGTTATGTCTCAATGCCTAGTACTGCAGGGAAGCATTTAAATACATTAAAAGTTATCCTGTTTTCATTCAATTTAAAGGAAAATACTTGTTTATTTTAGGTTTTGTAGCCTTCCTCACCCCCTATTTATATATAGTGTTACACAAGTCCAAAATTGGTGTCTAAGCTCTGTGACAGTCTCCCTTTAAAAGTCTAATAGTTTAGAGGGACATTTTCAAACGCACAGTTAGGCATCCAGGTGAAAGCTGGTAGAAGCTGTGGTCTTAACTCCCATTTTTGCCTTTGAAAATGACCTTCGGGTTCCACGTTTCTACAAGACTTGAACTTGTTTTTGCACATCACATTTTATTAGAGGTAATACAAGTTACATATTTATAACATTTTTCAAACAGAGCAAGAATATGTGCAGTTTATTTATCTGATGTAAGATTTAACAGGTCTCTGAATGCATATTTCTTGACAAATTGCTCTGAGAAATACCCTATTATACCCTACGATGAGAGGTAAGCTAACCTGCTCCACTTACAGTGTAATAATTTAAGTTAGGATGTGAGATTTCCATTGCTTTTTAGGAATTAATTGATTATAAGGTGAACATTTTTTCTTCAGTCCTTAAAGCAGCTTTATTTTAAAGATATTTTTCCAGGACAGAACTAAAAGAAGCATTTTTGAATTGGGATAGAAATGTTATTTTATTATCAGTTTAGAATGAAAGATTTTATAATGTATTTCATAGGAAGGGGAAAAAAGTGATACTGCTCTTTTAAACAGTATCATTACAACTAATTTCAAGTTAATCTTAGACAGTATAGGTAGCAAATAGAAAATAAAAGGCATAGTCACTAGTATAACTCAAGGCACTGTTAACAGAATGCAGAACTTTTCACCTGTAAGTTTCTGGTTCCATCATAGCCCAAGTTAGAAGTGATTAAATAGTTACTGTGCTATGTCCCATGTGAAATTAGTCTGTTCCAGGCCACTTCCTGGGCAGGTGTCCATATTGCACACAAAAGACCCACATTTATTATGTCTTTATTATGTCAGATGACACATATATTAGCAGTCTCAGCAGTGCATGAAGGATTAAATGGATATTAAAAATGTATTACATATCTCCACAGGTGGCTGAGACACAAGAGTTGGCAAGTTTGTAGACATTTGAACTACTGCTTCCTGTGCTGTACCTGCTCTATAGATAAACACAGGAATCCAGCCTCCAGAGTTAAGATGGCACCTTTTATAAGCACTAAAGTATCTTTGTTGTTTTTTGTTTTGTTTTGTTAAGGGCCTTATTCCGGTATCGGGTGCTCACTGAGTCAAGCTTTCAAAAAACACTGTAGATTGATCCGATTATGAAAAAATCATAGGAAAAAACACAGTGCAATTTAGCACATTGTGTAAATTATGGTGATCCTTCCTTTCTCATGTGTAACTTGTACAGCCATAATAGGATGCAGTAAATTCAAGGACATAAATTGGTCACAGTGAACTTTGACAAGTACTAATTTTCCTCACTTTTCCTCTTATCTTAACAAACATTACCATGAATGCAGAGTGCCTTCTTGATTTTAGACTCAGACTACAGAGGGATTCTTAGTGAATCCATATTGTTTTGGGAAATATAGACACACCTAGTGTACACTTTAAAAAGATGGAAGCAGCAGCCCTCTCTTTTACTAAGGGCTTGTCTACACTACCGCGGGGAGGGGGGGGGGTCGATCTAAGATACGCAACTTCAGCTACGTGAATAGCGTAGCTGAAGTTGACGTATTTAGATCTACTTACCACAGTGTCTCCACTGTGGTAACTCAACAGCTGACACTCTCCTGTCAACTCCGCTTCCGCTTCTCATTCTGGTGGAGTACCGGAGTCGACAGGAAAGCACTCAGCGGTCGATTTATCGCATCTATACCCTATCCGGTGGGTAGTGTAGACAGGCCCAAAGAGTGGGACTGGAGGTCTGATCAGGCAATGGAAAGAAAGTATTTTCCCATCTCATATCTGAGTTCTACATTAAAATGTGTAGAAGTTTCTGATCTCCTAAGGCTATATGTTTTCTAAGAGGAAATGGCAGATGTCAATAATATGATTTTTTTTTTAAACAATGTGTGTAGAAATCTTTTTCTAAGCAATTATATTAAGATCAAGCACACATTAAGACTTTAAGCTCTGTCAGACATATATGTAAGTGATACAGAAACCTAGGATATAAACCTTATTTACCAAAACAGAACTGTAGAGAAATTTTTCTAAGAATTAATATACTAGCTTTTCTTGTATTGTCAAATGATTCAGTGTTATTATAGACCCAAGCTCATGACACAAGGTGCTTTATTATCTCAAAGGAGACCTAAAATAACAATAAGCAATCAAAACTATGTACATCAATTCATCACTTTGAGCTAGAAAGTTTAAAATATTTGTGGGATCCTAATGTGTCTAAATATATGTGAGAAGCTGAAAAATAAATCAAAATGAAAATAGTCTTCAGAAGAAATGGAAAGTGGTATAGTGTCCACAGGTCTAGTCTAGAGCTCTTTGCAACATGAATAGTGGTAAACATGAAGTAGTTATGCCAGTTGTCAATATGATTTTAGGTCTAGACACTAGGATTCCAAAAGTAAATTTGGCAACCCTTACAAGCAGATTGCAAGAGAAAAGCTAATCATTTTGGACATTTAAAATCACATAAAGCCATCCACTATAATTATTTTTCTATGAGAGTAGTTTTCCATTCTTCTAAAATTATGCAAGTGAGTAAAAGTATGTTTATTTTTATATCTGAGAGAGATTTTAGATAAAAGTAATGCATTAATACTGATTGTCAGAAGAAGCTATAGAAGTGCAAAGCACTTTTACAAACGTTAAACTGCCTAAGGTAAGCATTACATAAATCTTCAATTTACAAATGAAGAAAGTAAGACAGAGGTTATATAATTTGCCTAAGATTGGAGTGAGCCAGTGGCAGAGGTGGGAACAGAATCCATGTGTATGTCTACACTGTAATTAAAAACCTGCCACTAGCCCATGCCAGCTGTCTACACTGCAATTAAACAGCCTTAGCCCAAGCCCCAGTCATCTGGCACAGACTAGCCACTGGATTCTAACTGAAGTGTAGACATAGCCCATATGTCCTGATTTCTACTCCAGTGCTTAAACCATTAGACACTGCTTTCCTCATCTTACTCTTCCAGATTAAAACAAAAAGAAAAAAGGCTTCAAAATATTAGCTTATAAGATATAACCACAAAGGACCAAACTGTACTGGTTCCAGAGGCCAAGGGAAAGGGATGGATTCGATGACCCAATACATAGTTTTTGTAATTCTATTAATGAAGTGAATGCAAAAACTGCATACATTTCAAGACAGGTCAAATGCTTCCCTTAGATGTCTACTTGTAGCTCCCATGGATTTCAGTAGCAATCACGTGTATCCAAGGGTGAGTGCTGGCTATAAATCTGTACATTTACTAGAGCTGGTTTAAAACCAATTCAGAATGTTGATGAACACTCATTAAAAAAATAAATGGAAAAAGCTGGTCAAAAACAACATGACATTTTAGTGAAAATTTCAACAAAAATTCTGTTTAATTTCTTTCCTAATTTCAAAACTTTTGGCCAAAAACGTTTACAATGTGATTCTGAAAAATGCTTGAGAATCAGGCCCTTAAGAAAGTGGAACAATATTATAAAACAACATAGGCATGTGCTATTGGATAAATTCTGCACTCTGCTGTGCATATACAACTCTCATTTATGCCCATTCACAGCATAACTCGGGGCAGCATTTTGTCCCAGTCATAATAACTGGTTAAAGAAACTAGTGAACTGCATAGAAACAACCGATAAATTAAGATGTGATGTAGAAATTTTCCCATTAGATGCTTTTTTAAACTCCGTCCTTATTCCAAACATACTACGTTTTTCTTAAAAGGCACAAATCTCAACATGATTTTTCATCCCAGTCCCCAATTCTTTTAGACAGAGATACAATAAGGAATGTCATGACAAATGTGGGTCTTACTGAATTTTAGAGACCTTTTCAGCTCATACTAGTTGTACAGAAAAATTGAACTGCATTAAGCAAGCCTGATAGAAATTCCCTGTTTAAATACCAAATGTAATCAATAGCTGGATAGGAATAGCTTTTTTTATAATGTAAGCAATTCTGTGTACTCCCTTTACATGGTAGACCTTTGCCCTACCTCATCAAGTTTGAGGTTTCGTTTTCTGGCTGCTGCTTCACTATTGAACTCCACATCAGATTTATCTGTATTGCTGCAGTCTGTCATAGTGGATTCCTCTTCTGTACCTTCAGGTGTCCCTCCACTTGGTTGCTGAATTTTAGAATTCTGTTCTGGTGGGCGCTTCCAGTGGGGTCTTGTTGCCATCCACAAAATAAGAGCACCAAAGATTAGAATCAGAAGACCAAGAGTGTTGACAAAAATCGCCTCTGGTGGAGATGTGCTATATGCAGGATTTTTCCTTTGCAGGAAAAAATAAATAAAAAGAACCGTTTTAAGGACAATCATCTTAAAGTTGCCTAAAAAAAAAAAGACTACTATTCATGTTGTTAAAAATAAACACTGGATCAATACTAGAATACATTGGTGTATGCAAACTTGACGATAGTTTTCATCGTTGAATTTAATGAGCAAACAAGTGGAAGGGTGAAATTATGAAATATAGTACTTACAGAGCAAAAATAAGTTTCTCTGTGAATCCCATGAGAGCTGTTGCAATCACTGTTGCAAAGATGAGAAGGCCAGAATAAATATGTATTGGCATGAGAGATGCTCGAAGAGAAACTGGAGCAAAGGGCAGCAGAAAGACAGCAAAACCTAAGACAAGCTAAACACAGAATACAGATTCAGCATTAAAACTGTGAAAGAAATCTGCACTTTTAAATGAAAATTGAAACCACCCTAAAAGGTTCATTTTTAAAGTGTCTGAGATCCAAACCTAATTGGACTAGGAATATATTTTTAAGTATGTTGCCCTATAGTGTTAAACACAAAGACAATATTGTGCTAGTTCCTAAGACACAGTCCATGAAATGGATTATAAATAAACCAATCTTCTACCACTGTCCAAACTAAGTGGAAATGGTAAAAAGTAACCACACTGCATAGTGAAAAACACCATTTTAAGTTACATAAGAATGGCCATACTGGGTCAGACCAAAGATCCATCTAGCCCAGGATCCTGTCTTCCAACAGTAAAGCTTTCATTTTCAATAAACTATGGCAGAATAATACTGTGTGGAGTGAAAATTATTTTTATTTTAACAGTATCCTCTTTCATTTTGATTTCTCCCCCTTCCCACAAATCAACTAGTCTGACCTGTATAAGACAGGCCAAAGAATTTCACCTGGATACCCCTGTATTGAGCCAAGTAACTTAAGTCTGACTAAAACATATCTTCCAAAAAGGCATCAAGTCTTGATTTGAAGACATCAAGAGATGGCAAATCCACCATTTCACTCTGTAGTTTGTTCCAGTGGTTAATCCCACTCACTGTTAAAAATGTGCATCTTATTTCTAATTTAAATTTGTCCTGCTTTATCTTCCAGCCATTGGCTCTTGTTATGCCTTTCTCTGCTAAAGAGTCCTATATTTTCTCCCTATGAAGAAATCACCTCTCAGTTTTCTTTCTGATAAACTAAACATGTTGAGCTCTTTAATCTCTCATATTAAGGCATTTTTTCTAGCCCTCAAATATTTTTTATGGCTTTTCTCTGCACCTTCTCCAGTTTCTCAACATCCTTTTTAAAATGCAGTCACCAGAACTGGATGCAGTATTCCAGTATCAGTCTCATGAATGGTGTATACAAAGGTAAAATCACCTTCCTACTCACTGTTCCCATTTATATATCTAAGGATCGCATTAGCCTTTTTTACGCCAGCATTTGGAGGTCATGTTGAGTTACTTGTCCATTAAGACCCCTAAGTCCTTTTCAGAGTCACTGTTTTCCAGGATAGAGCCCCCATTCTATAGGGATGGCCTGCATTCTTTTCTGTTCCTGGATAGATTACCTTTCACTTCACTGTATTCAAATAAATTTTGTCCAAATAGAGCAGGTTACAGTACCATATCCATAGGAACAGAGTATCTTCTAGCTACAGTACTGTATATGAGCATTGTCTCAGGAATTCTACTGAAATATAATTATTCAGACTATTAATTTGTAAAAACTTATTTTATCATATTAAAACTTTTTTCTTTAGGCATTACTGCTTTGCTATAGAAATGTTGAATGGTGGGCAATGGTGGAATGTCTAATAATGAGAGTAATATTTTTTATATTTCAATAGGCCTCTCATAAACCAGTAATTGTTGCTCTTTTAGTCAACAATAGACCGTATGCTGAACAGCGATGCAAAATGCTCCCCCTTTGCAGTATCAGAACACGACTCCCTGCTCTTGCCAGCCTGGAGAATGAGGGACAAAGCTCAGGAGTGGGCATTTTCTGTGTTTTCTTGTGACCATTGGGTAACCAAGCCCTCTTTTAATTGTATAGGCTTGAGCTCAAAATGCAGAATCACTAAACTGAAGGTAGAGAAAATGACTCATATTAAACTTATAGAGTATGTCAACACAACAAGCAAGGGATGTGATTCCCAGGTCGTGTACACATACTTGTGCTAGCTCTTATCTGAGCTAATGCACTAAAAATAGTAGTGCAGCAACGATAGCACAGGCTAGCTTCCCTGAGTACAAACCCACTTGAACCCTTTGAGTACATACTCGGGACAACTGGCCCCCACGACTGCCGCCGTTGCCCATGCTACTGTGGTGATACTACTATTTTTACATCAAAGTAAAATAAACAAAATACATTTTGTGATACAGTATCCTTGACATTTTTTAATCGTTTGTGTGTTTATTTGCACATTTGCAATATTCAGTAAATCAAAATAGGTCTCCTCGTAGTTAATGTAAATGATTGAGGTTCTACTGTACTTTAATTAATTATAGGACACATTCTTCAGCTTTATATCTTATTTATAAATACAGTAGTTAAAATCTGACCTGCAGAGTATAAAATATAACAGCAGCCAGTCCAATCCAGCTGTGCAGACTGTACATGTTGGGAATGTTCTTGGCATTGTGGAAATCAAAAACAGCTACCAGAGAAACAATTGCAAGAATCATTGCTATGGTATTTAACCCAGCATGGATGAATTTAATCAGGAGTTTGCTGCATTTCCAGGTCCATGGCAATCTGTACACAATAATGGCTGAGGAGGGAATAAAAGCAAGATTTAATAGTAAATCTCTTTTCTATAAGGATTTTGATAATCATGCATAATTCAAATAATTCCAATGTGAACTACAGAACAGGAAAAACTTCAGAGGAGTCAGATTTTTTTCCTCCCACTTCACAGTGTTACGTGTAATCTCATTAGTTCCCAACACACAATTCAGGCCAAAGTATAACCTCTAGGGAGAAACTTTCTTCTAACTTTTTCGTAGAAGTTTTGTCTAAGCAGGTTAAAAACTAACAGCAAACAAATGATAGGCCCCACTCCTGAAGCCTGATCTGTGTGGGATCCTACAGGGCACATGGGTCCTCTTTTGCAGATAAGATTGCAGGATTGTGGCCTAATTCATTTATCCATGGGATCATCTACTGGAAAAATTTATTCAGATGCCTTTACTCATTTTAAATAGCGCTTTACTCCTCAAGTAGCTCCATTGCCCCAATGAGACTATATATGGAGTAAGATGCTACTCAGTGAGAGTGAGGGAATCAAAATCTGGCCCTTAAAACCAAAGGGGTTAGGCAAAAACTTAATCTTGTATCAGTATAGTTTTTAGTATATGCATATTGCAAAAGAATGTTAGCAAATTGTATATTTTGTCTAAGTCTGAAAGTATTACTCTCCTGTCAGGTACTGACTTTTTAGATACCACATGCCCCTTCCTGAGAAAATTTGTGGAATGAATCGCTGTGCAATTGTTATTACTAATTCAGAATCCACTAAATGTACACAAGTCATGTCTTTTTTGGCACTGACCCCTTTTACACAGCTGTCAGTCCTTAAACTATATTATTTACAGAAAGGAGAGGCTTCATCTGACTCTGGATTGCCGATGAAATAGCATTATCTTAACTGCTCACCAATAAGAAAAAAACAGATTATGAGCACGGGTCCCTCCCTTCCAAGGAAATATCAATGAAGGGAGGAAAAGCAACTGAATGAAGAGAGGCAGAAATTTACCACTTTAATGTAAAAAAAATCCAAAAATCTTTTAATGGTTGGAGGGGACAGTCCCTTCACAATAAACAAAGCAACGGTTTCTTAACAATGAGCTAATTGATAAAATCCTCATTTAATTTTTCTGGCTGCAGACTGGCATTCAGATGTGTTAGGATCAAGCTGAGTGTATATCTAGTTAACTCTGCTGAAAACAAAAGAATGAGAGTATTCCTAGCTATATGAAATGTTCCTGCTCTGCGGGAGCATGAATGTACTCTTATGTACACTGGGGAGAGGGGGAGTGTATTTCTTGACTTTTCCCCAGTAATATAAGGATAAAATCACTACTTAGCAAAATAAACAGCACTCATGCTTTCAGTTCACTGCTGCGCTATAATCTTAGCATTATTAATGAAATCATATATGATAGGAATCCTGAAAGGAAATATGTGTTGTGTGTGTTTGGATGAATAATAATGAATGGCAAATTGCTTTTAAGGCCCTATTTATGCATTTGGATTTTTATTTGGGTACAATGCATGCCAGAAATTACAGAATTTCACTACACAATTCACAAAGAGAACTCTGTTCACCAGTGGAATGTCCTTGAATATGAACAGCTCTCAGATCAATGTAAATTTCTACATCCTATGGGAAGCATAACGTAGGAATGAAAAAATGCTCTTAATATAACTGTGCATACAGCATTTAGGTATTTTATGGGGTTTTGTTCAAGAATGGGATACAAGTAAAGCATGCACTATTCAAACTCAGAAAAGATGACAGCCTCATTTTCAAGACAGCTTGACAGGAGTCAAACCACATGACATAGCAAAGATTGCTACAGTTCAGCATGTCAGTCTCATGATTACTATCTAACAAGAAGGAAAACGCCTTGCCTTGTCCTACTATGAATGAAGCTAAGTAGCATAATCGTAAACAACTTCTTGAAGATTTTCATGTAATTATTCCCAAAGTTTTCTGAAAATAATGTGGGCATAATTCTGCCCTCTGATACACAAATGCGACTTCTATTATTAATGGGTATCTAGGGCAGAATTTGGTCCTTTATATTTTACAAACTAATAATAATATTTTAAAAAATGAGAAATTTACATTTTCTATTACATATGAAATTTTTTATTTCAAATTAAAAATGACTAAGAGTTACAAAGTTAAAAGCCAGTGCCAGAATATTACTCCTTAACTCTGAAGAGTTATTGGCTAATTTAAGGATAGTTGGATTTTATTTAGGATAGGAGACTATTAAAGGTGTTGTTACCTATAAACACAATATTTATTCATATACTCAGAGCACAGGAGCTTTGAGGCGTCCCCATGAACTAAATGATAAACAGCTGTAAGAGTTTACATTTCTTCATTTCTTATGGTCGTTAACTCACAGCTGTAGAGCTGAGTGATTACTTGATTTTTTTGGTTTGAGGGCCAAACCAGGAAAAAATTGGTTAGTTTCAAACTAAAATGGATTTTTTTCGGTTTCTTGACAAAATGATAAATCAAACCAAACCAAAAAAAAATTGTTTCAGATATAAAACTCCCAAAACAATGAAAAAAAAATCAAAACAAAACAACTTTGTTGGGGGAGGGGAGACTTCATTTAGTTTTTGGGTTGTTTTTCGATCCACAATGGTTTTTGTTTGGTTCCTGATGTTTTTCACTTCCCCTCCCAAATAAATATAATTACATTTTTAAATGAAAAGTCCAAACATTTTATTTCAAAATTATCAAAACCAACTGTTTTGACTTTTTCAGAAAAAAAAATCCATTTTAGTTTGGCTGAAACTAGACACCAAATTTGACCTGAATTCACAAATAGTTTTGGTGCCCTAAAAAATGCATTTTGGGGTCATATTTTCTATTCGCTAAAAGAATTTTGCCCAGGTCTACTCATGTAGTAGTTGTTTACTGGAACTAGGTGATCATAGCTCATAACTTAAAGCATGCAGCTTCTCTCTGGCAGCAACAGTGGGTCAAGGTTGGCATCACTAATGACCCAGATGTTTCAAGGGAAGCAAGGAGCACGTGGCAGCAGGTGTTGCTCTGGCCTCAAGAGACAGCACTTTATTTTCACATAGTCTTAAGTTTTACAGGGTAGGTTTCCCTTTACTCCGTATCAAAGACCACCTTTGTAGCTTCAGGACCAATTAAGTGTATCCAGGTATTCTGGATAAAGTAATTGTAATTCTAGTGGGCAGTTTTTAAGCCGTACTTCATCATATGGAAAATCCTATCTGAATGTCCCTGGTTGTACAAGATCCAGAAATGTGTAGGCTCAGGAGGAAACTATTTTGGTCCATGCTCGGAAAGACTGGTGCATCCTCTGCTTTGAGTTCTAGCATGAGGTACACACTCAATAAGAATTATCTCTTGATAAAAATAACTAATAGCTTTATCAACAATCCCACATCCATCACATCCCCTCATTCTCAGCACTTCTTAAAATATTGTGGAATGTACCTCAGTTCCTCAGTTCTCTGTTGGTAAATTATTTCATAACTTTCCTACTAAATGCTAACCTAAGCATAAGATGCTTTTTCAATTAATAAAAATAATTTTGTTTACCATTAAACAGTTAAAGTTTATAGAGGCCCAACTTAAGATAGGACTTATAATACTTCACACAGATGACACTCTAAATAATCTGGGAAGATTTATTCCATCATCCCCACTGATGAACACTGGCTTGCATACCTTTCTAGATCTTCCTGAGATTCCTTCATAAATAAAAAAGTTACGTTTAAAATTGTTCAGAAACTTGTTTGGCACAAATGGATTGAGGAAGATGTAATGCATTTTCTATCATCTTTTTAGGAAACTTTCAGAATTGAATTATAAGGGCAAAAATTCCACTGGCTTTTGGATAAATTGTGGGAATGGATATTTATGTGTCCAAGAGTTTAGCGATTATTCAAACATGCTAAGGTTCCTTGGTCACCCGTTTTGGCATAATCCTAATTTACTGTACTATTTCTTCTTGTAAAGGCAATTTAGGGAAGAAGTTTGGGTTCAACTATAGTTGCTTATTTGTGTCTCTTTTTGGGAATGCCTTAGGAGTTGTTCAGGCTGTGTTTGAGGCCCAGTTGTTATGACCTCCATAACTGTACTTGAACTGATAATTATTTGCTTCCATTATCCATTTTACAGTGACAAATGGGAATTTTGCAGGTGCAACACAGATGTATTCAAAGTTTTGTGAAACTAAGGAATTCCAGTGAAAATGTTGGTCTTAAAACTCAGGTGATTAAGGGCTCACCATCCCTTCCACTCCCATGCGTGGAGGAACCTAAATTATTTTCTGTTTATGTTCATATACTGGCACCATGCCCATCACTGTGGTAACTAGGGGGCAGTTGGAGGTGGACATAAAAAAGCGAGGGGAATACAGCTTTGAGTCATTCTCCAATCCTACACAATCCTCCATTCAGCCCATTTACCAAATAAAGATATTGAAACAGTGACAAGTATTTCTAAAAACTGCTGTGAAATTATCTTATTAGTTAAGAAAATTAATAATTTCATTAACATTTAATTTAGCTACATTAAATATGCGGGCTGATCTCTGAACCTGCTCATCCTCGTACACACTGTTGTGTCAAACTCATCTTGGAGGTAGAGCTGGTGACATGCAATAAAGATTTTTTTACCTCTGTGTAGGGGCCCATGCACCTTTTTCTTTCACAGCTCATTTACTATGTCTGATCTCCAGTTGTGCTTATTCTTGCGTCACTTACAAAGAACAGCAATACAACCAGCTTTCTGCCTTCCTCCTGGGCTGAATTTAGATTGTCTCGGTCATTTTACAAGTTTACTTCTCAACCACTGTCCACGCTTCTTTTTCATACCTCACACTTCTGCTTTTCCGTAACTTTCCACCCTTAAATAACCGCATGTGCTCATTCTATTCTCAGTTTGGATGATCTGGTTACCCATTCATATCCCACAGTTAAGTTTAATTTGAGATTCCATTCTAATACAATATTAATTACTTTGAAATTGTACTTCTTTTCACAGTTTGTGTACAAAGGGGTGCCCTATTTTAAGGCCTGATCCAATTCCAAATCCCTTTTAAGTCAATGGCAGTCTTTCGATGGACTTCAGTGAATTTTAGATCTGGTCTATAACCTTGTTGTTTATGTTCTTAATCTTGTATTAATCCCAATTTCTTGCACAATCTTGTTTTCATTCTCCACATTTGCTTTTCCTGTTATTTGACAATATTAACTGTACTCAGAGTTTAATATCACAGATAATTCTTTTACCAATGACTTCTTTTTACACTTATTTCTTTTGAGCTGTGAGGACCTTTTATTTACTTTTTAAAAATATTGTGCAAATATTGCTTTAAACAAAACCTTTGGTCACAGCAGAAGGGCAAACCAAATCTCGGGGTGGTTGTGATGGTGGTGGGGGAAAGGTCTATAGAGAGAAACTTGTTTACTTTCTGCACAAATAAATTCCCCTGCTTGTAAATAAAAGTTGTTCGTGTGATGCAGACTGATTAAGGGCCTTGTGACAGAGTCCTTGGTGGTTCCTTCCTCAGGGGGTGGGGGAACCTGACCAAGCCCAGTTATCTACACCAGGTGGTCACAACACCAGCCCCACTTCCGTATTATTGGCAGGTGGTGGTCTGCCCTTTGTGGGCTGCCTTAAGTCTCTCTGGTTGGGAGATCAAAATGGAAGTCACAAAACCCCATGCCTTCACGGATACTTTCTCCATGAGGTCACAGAAAAAGGGACTGGGGAAGGGAGCTAGTGAATCTACAGTGCTGTCAACAATCCAGTCACAAGGTAATGGGTTTGTGGAAATAGCTCTAGCTAGGTCTCCGTGGCAGACTCAACCTGTCTGTCTTGCCCTCGGAGTCTGCTGTATGCTACTTAGTGGTGAAGGTCTCCAACCTAGGAGTTCACTCTGCAGTATCAGGAGTCACTCCTACAGCCTGGTGCCTAGAGCAGTGGTTCTCAACCACAGGTACACGTACCCTCGGGGGTACACAGAGGTCTTCCAGAGGGTACATCAGCTCATCTAGACATTTGCTTAGTTTTACAACAGGCTACAGAAAAAGCACTAGCAAAATCGGTACAAACTAAAATTTCATACAATGACTTGTTTATACTGCTCTAAATACTATACACTGAAATGTCAGTACAATATTTATATTACAGTTGACTTATTTTATAATTATATGGTAAAAATGAGAAAGAACAATTTTTCAGCAATTGTGTGCTGTGACACTTCTGTACTTTTATGTCTGATTTTCTAAGCAAGTAGTTTTTATGTGAGGTGAAACCTGGCGGTACACAAGACAAATCAAATCCTGAAAGGGGTGCAGTAGTCTGGAAAAGTTGAGAGCCACTGGCCTAGGACAATCCTGCTCTTCCACCCCCCCTCCCCCGCCTCCCTTGACTGCAGTTTCCACCCTTTCAGCCTTCCTCCCTCTTCTGTATAATTGAGAGGGCCAGAAGGGTGGGGCTAGTCCTATCACAAGGGCCTCTCTGGCCTCTTCCTTGCCCATGAGGCTCTATTCACCCTGTCACAGGCCTGATCCATCTCCTACTGAAGTCAATAGGAGTTTTACCATTAGAAGTGTAATCAGACCCTACAACTGCACTTCATGTGATCTACTGAACCTATTAGAAACGGACAAAAAATAAATATTTTTTCTTTAAGCTACCAAACTGGGACTACTTCCCCACTGAAGGAATGAGTTTTGGATTTTATTTTTAAAATCACAACTCCCTGTCCAAACCAAAACTAAAAGGCCACCCACACCCTTATGTTTTGATTTTAAATCTGAGGCTATGTCTACACTGAAAAGTTACATCAGGCTAGCTGTGTCAGTCAGGGCTAACAACCTGCAGTGTAGAGTGCTTCCATCAATGTAGATAACGTTGTTTGGGTAGGTGGTGTTGCCACTCTGAAAGAAAAACTTCTTTCATCCGCGTACGCTGTGTCTGCACTAGGGGGCATAGCTGACATCGACAGCCCCATCGTGTAGATGCAGCCTGACTTTTCTGCTGCAGGAATGTGCATGCAGCAGTTTCCTATGAAATAGTGTGATGTTTTGGACTAGTGAGCTTACTGGATGAATCTGAATCATCATTCAGCAGTGAACCAAACAAAAACTTTGGTATTTAAAGTGGTCAAAAATAACCTTCTAAATTAACCACTACTGTATAAAGTGAAAAAAAAAAGACACTAATTTACATTTATATTGAAATTTTTTGCAAACAGAAGGGCTAGAAATGATTCCCTGCCCTCCCGCAAAAAAGTTTAAATGCTGAACAAAAAGAAAAAAGTGGTAAAATAATCTGGTATTTTACTTTTTTTCTGCACTGCACCTGGACATTTGTTAATATAGGACTTGATTCTGCTCCTGTGGAAGCCGACACAAATTTTACCAGATTGCAGTGGGAGTAGATTCTTGGAACCCTTTCTGTTATTCTTCTATGTCCATTTCCTCTATTATTCTATCCATTTTATTTTCACCCAACACTTCAGTATTTTCTGATGCAGTCTAATGCCTTCATTTTTGCACTCTGTAATCTCAATTTGGACCAAATCATAGACATAATAGATTAATGTCACTGTTATTCCACTCACCCATAGCTTTCCTACCACTTTCTCTATTGTTTAAAGCCTAATAAGAGAATTGCAAGTTTTTCTCTTCTCCCCCATATTACATAAAGGTACAATTGTGCACCACAGTATGTCTTCATTCGTTGTTTCTGGTGAGCTCGCAAACATTCTAAGTAATAAAAGTTAAGTCACAGTCCAAAATGGAGAGTAACGATTAGCCCATTCTGAGCACCCTCTGCATTTAGAACAAAGGTGCCAGGGACTAATGGTGTGTTATGGAAGGGAAAGGAGAAATAGTTAATATTATCGGGGTAGTTGTTTAACAGGAAGCGCTTGAAAGTCATTGAAAGTTTGAAGAGTAAGCAACCAAAAACAGAGTTATTGAAAACAGCTCCCTCCCCGCCCTGGCCACTTCACAATAGTTAGGTTGCAGCGTTAAAAATACATAAAACAAGAAGTGGAAGCCCGATGGGGTGACTTGCACTGAAGCCAGAGTGACTAATTGCTTTTTAAGTGGCATATAGGATGCTGCCGTTGGCTCTGGCTAAGGCAAAACTTCCCTGGGCATGGTGTCAGTGGTGCAGACCCTCCCTTCTCTTTCCTGATTTGCTTGTTCCCGGGCGAAGCAGCGAGCCAGACACGGCAAGAGGAAGAGGAGCAGAGTAACGCCTCAGCCCTAACATTTAGTTCCACAACTTGCATAAAGGCTGCACCCTGCCTGCCTGCCAGCGCGCCGCCGCGTTACTCAAAGCGCACAGAAATGCCAGGCCAGGGTAGATCAGCGGCCCCAGCGCAAAACCCACCCAGCCGCCTGGGCGAGTCACGAAAGCCGCGTTGTCCCTTCCCCGGGGGGGCGGGGCGCTCGCGAGCGAGAACGCGAGTCTCCGGGCTGCTCCTGTCAACAATAACAAGAGCCGCACGAGGCTGTGCGCTGGCCTGTCCCGGCAGGTCCCTCCAGCCCCATGGCCCGCTCCTCGCCCCGCAGCCCCACGCGCGCCCGGGCCCCCCTCCTCCCAGCCCCCCAGGCTTCCTCGCCCCCGGCCCGGCCCGGGTCCCCCGGCGCCCTCCCCGCGCCCTCTGGTGCAGGCGCCGCGCACGCACCGATCCCCTGGATGAAGACGAAGCCGGTGATGATGAGGACCGGGTGCCAGTTGAACTCCGCCGAGCCCCCGTCCCAGCTGAGCCCCTCCCGGTAATGAAAGACCCAGATGAGGGCGAAGAGCACGGAGAGGAAGCCAAGCAGCAGCGCCGAGACCAGCAGCACGAGGAAGAGCCTGTAGCCCTCCATCTTCCGAGCCCCGCACGCACGCCCCAGCCAGAGGGGCAGGCGCGAGCGCTAATCCCCTTCCGTCGGGCCGCGCAGCCGGGCCGGGGCGCCAGGGGGAGAGGAAGTGGGAAGGGGGCAGAGTCGCTGCCAGTGCAGAGGGAGGCACCCACGCGTACCCTCCCCGAGAGAGAGGCACACACCCCTTCCCTCCCCCCACTGGATGTGTGGCTCGGCACTTCAGCAAGTCACTAGCGTGGCAAGGCAAACACGTCTTGTCCAAGAGGTGCTCCGCCGGTGACTGTTTGCCCCACCGCGGGGGTTAGCATTGTGTTTGGGGAAAGGGTTACTATCCCTCTTTCATTTGGGTCCCTTTCTGGGCTGGTAGGTTGCCATCACTGCCTCCCTCCTTCCCTCAGCTTTTCTGCCTTGCTTGTTGATGAAAAGTCTCATCGCGTTTAAGATTTTGAGGAAATACTTTTCTCTCAGTTCCTCACATTTTGGACAGTGGTGAACAAAGTGTTTTTCTATCTCAGGCTCTCCTCTTTCAGATAGATTGCACTGTCCTCCTCTGGATTTTGGTGCTTTCTTTCTGGTTCATAGCCACTGATTTTGTATTTGGTAAGAATCAGCCTTATATATATATATAAAAATCAGTGTTATACGTTTCGCTGTAATGAGGTAGTCTGCTGGGGTGGCAGATGAATATACTGAGGCAGACTACAAGGATTCAGAGACAGACTACAAAGACAAAGGTAGGCAGCCAAAATCACAAAATAGACTCAGAATGTTACACAGAAAAACTGACAGACATACACAAAAACACAGTACAGAAATATACTTAGGTGTGTCTACATTATGAAATTAGGTCGATTTTATAGAAGTCGATTTTTAGAAATTGATTTTATACAGTCGATTGCGTGTGTCCCCACTAAGCGCATTAAGTCGGCGGAGTGCGTCCTCACTACCATGGCTAGCATTGGCTTACGGAGCGGTGCACTGGGGGTAACTATCCCGCAGTTCCCGCAGTCTCCGCTGCCCACTGGAATTCAGGGTTACGCTCCCAATGCCTGACAGGGCAGATATTGTCGCGGGTGGTTTTGGGTACATGTCATCAGTCGCCCCTCCCTCCGTGAAAGCAATGGCAGACAATTGTTTCGCGCCTTTTTTCCATGCAGACTCCATACCACAGCACGCATGGAGCCAGCTCAGCTCAGCTTACCGTCACCCCTGCTGTTGTGTCCTGGGTGCTGCTGTAAGCAGATGGTGCAGTAGGACCACTAACCGTCATCATCCACCGCTTCTGTTGCAACGCTGCTCTCCTGCTCTTGTAAATGAGCTCAGTCTCACTAGCAAATTTCTCCATGTTGTCATCATCTACCACTTCCGTTGCAACTCTGCTCTCCTGCTCTCCTGGTGCCATGAAAACCTCACAGGTCCTCTCGTCGTTCTGTAGAAATATCTATTCTCGTGGCATCCGTCGTCAGCCACCGCTTCCGCTGCAACTCTGCTCTCCTGCTCTCCTGCAGATGCCATACCACGGCAAGCATGGAGCCCACTCAGCTCACCGCTGCTGTTGTGAGCATTGTAAACACCCCACGCATTATCCTGCAGTATGTGGAGAACCTGCAAAAGCAGGCGAGGAGGTGACGACAGTGCGGTCATGATAGTGATGAGGACGTGGACACAGACTTCTGTCAAAGCACGGGCCCTGGCAATTTGGACATCATGGTGGTAATGGGGCAGGTTCCTGCCATGGAACACCGATTCTGGGCCCGGGAAACAAGCACAGACTGGTGGGACCGCATAGTGTTGCTGGTCTGGGATGATTCCCAGTGGCTGCAAAACTTTCACATGCATAAGGGCACTTTCATGGAACTTTGAGACTTGCTTTCCTCTGCCCTGAAGTGCAAGAATACCAAGATGAGAGCAGCCCTCACAGTTGAGAAGCAAGTGGTGATAGCCCTCTGGAAGCTTGCAATGCCAGATAGCTACTGGTCAGTGGGGAATCAATTTGGAGTGGGTAAATCTACTGCGGGGGCTGCTGTGATCCAAGTAGCCAACAGAATCACTGAGCTGCTGCTATCAAGGGTAGTGACTCTGGGAAATGTGTAGGTCATAGTGGATGGCTTTGCTGCAATGGGGTTCCCTAACTGTGGTGGGGCGACAGACGGAATGCATATCCCTATCTTGGGACGGGACCACCAGGGCAGCCAGTACATAAACCGCAAAGGGTACTTTTCAATGGTGCTGCAAGCGCTCGTGGATCACAAGGGACGTTTCTCCAACATCAACGTGGGATGGCTGGGAAAGGTTCATGACGCTCGTGTCTTCAGGAACTCTGGTCTGTTTAAATGGCTGCAGGAAGGGATTTACTTCCCAGACCAGAAAATAACTGTTGGGGATGTTGAAATGCCTATCCTTGGGGACCCAGCCTACCCCTTAATGCCCTGGCTTATGAAGCCATACACAGGAACCCTGGACAGTAGTAAGGAGCAGTTCAACTATAGGCTGAGCAAGTGCAGAATGGTGATAGAGTGTGCATTTGGACATTTAAAAGCGCGCTAGTGCAGTTTACTGACTAGGTTAGACCTCAGCGAAACCAACATTCCCATTGTTATTGCTGCTTGCTGTGTGCTCCACAATATCTGTGAGAGTAAGGGGGAGACGTTTATGGCGGGGTGGGAGGTTGAGGCAAATCGCCTGGTGGCCGATCATGCACAGCCAGACATCAGGGCGATTAAAAGAGCACAGCAGGGCACGTTGTATATCAGAGAAGCTTTGAAAACCAGTTTCGTGACTGGCCAGGCTACGGTGTGACAGTTCTGTTTGTTTCTCCTTGATGAAAACCTGCCCCCTTTGTTGACTCTATTTCCCTGTAAGCCAACCGACCTCCCTCCTTCGATCACCACTTTCAGAGGCAATAAAGTCATTATTGTTTCAAAATCATGCATTCTTTATTAATTCATCACACAAATAGGGGGAAAACTCGCAAGGTAGCCTGGGAGGGGTGGGTGAGGAGGGAAGCACTGGGAGGAGTGGTGGATAAGGGGAGGAGGGAAGGACAAGTCCACACTACAGTTCAAAACTTATTGAATGCCAGTGGCTGGGCGCCTGTAGCCTCCCCCTACCTCCCACGTTCTTGGGCATCTGGGTGAGGAGGATATGGAACTTGGGGAGGAGGGCAGCTGGTTATACAGGGGCTGCCACAGAGGTCTGTGCTCCTGCTGCCTTTCCTGCAGCTTCACCAGACGCCTGAGCATGTCAGTTTGCTCCCCCATTAGCCTCAGCATTGCATCCTGCCTCCTCTCATCGTGCTCCTCCCTCCTCTCATCGCATTCATTTAATGCTTTCCTAGACTGCCATTGTTTGCCTCCACGCATTCTGCTGAGCTCTTTCAGTGCAGGAGGACTGCAGGAGCTCTGAGAACATATCATCCCAAGTGCATTTTTTTCGCCTTCTAGTCTGTGCTAGCCTCTGGGACGGAGTTGATAGGGGGAGCGTAGAAACATTTGCAGCTGCGGCAGGGAAAAAAGGGAGAGTAGTATTTAAAAAGATACATTTTAGAGAACAAAGGGAAGACTATTTCACACTGAATCAAGTGATTCACATTACATAGCACATGTGCCTGCCATTTTGGTGCAAGACATCACACACCCTCAGCTGGGCAACAGAATTCAGCTTGCAGGCAGCCATGGTAAGGCAAAGGGTTTCGGCTCCTTCAACCTTCATAACATGTGGGAACAGTTTCAAACAGCAGCATTCTCCTTTTCCATACCAAGCAAAGCCCGTTGGGTTGGCCATTTAAAAGGAGGGGCTGCGGTTTTAGGGTGAATGTGCAGCACAATCCAAACCCCCTCCTCCCCGCCAAATTCTCTGGGATGATCACTTCATCCCCCACCCCCCACTTCATGGCTAGTATCAGGGAAGATCCCTGTCAGCCAAACGTGAACAGCTCAGCATGAATGGGCCTCCCCCCACCGCGTGACTAACAGCGGGGATGATTTCTTTTCAGCCAAAGGCAACCAGCCCAGCAGGAACAGGCACCTCTGAATGTCCCCTTAAACAAATTTCCCATATTTCAACCAGGTGACCATGAATGATATCACTCTCCTGAGGCTAACACAGAGAGATAAAGAATGAATGTTGCTTGAATGCCACCAAAGCCTGGGTCCATTTGCTGCAGTGCTTTGTTCTGCAATGCATCCAGGCTACTTGCTACTGGCTTGGCATAGTAAAGTGTCCTACCGTGGAAGATGGAATAAGGCTGCCTTCCCCAGAAACCTTCTACAAAGGCTTTTAGAGTACCTCCAGGAGAGCTTCATGGAGATATCCCTGGAGGATTTCTGCTCCATCCCCAGACACATTAACAGACTTTTCCAGTAGCTATACTGGCCACAAATGCATCCCAAATCTTCAGGGCAAATTAATCAGTAAACACGCTTGCTTTTAAACCCTGTATTATATTTACAAAGGTACACTCACCAGAAGTGCCTTCTCCGGCTTCATGGTCTGGGTGCCTGCCTTGGGAGGGTTGGGAGGGTATTGGCTCCAGGGTGATGAAGAATTCCTGGCTGCCAGGGAGAAGGGATTCTCCGCTTGCCTGCTCTGTGCTATCCTCAACCTCCTCCTCCTCCTCCTCATCTTCCTCCTCCACAAAATCCTCCTCCCTTGCAGGTGTCCACGGACAGTGGTGGGGTAATGGTAGGGGAGGCTCCCTAGAATTGCATGCAGCTTATCATAGAAGCGGCATGTCTGGGTCTCTGACCCAGAGCGACTGTTTGCCTCCTTTGTTTTTTGATAGGCTTGCCTGAGCTCCTTAAATTTCACGTGGCACTGCTGTGTGTCCCTGTTGTAGCCTCTGTCCATCATGCCCTTGGAGATTTTGGCAAATATATTGGCATTTCGTCTTTGGAACGGAGTTCTGCCTGCATGGATTCTTCTCCCCATACAGCGATCAGATCCAGTACCTCTTGTTCAGTCCATGCTGGAGCTCTTTTGCGACTCTGGGACTACATGGTTACCTGTGCTGATGAGCTCTGCATGGTCACCTGTGCTGATCAGCTCGCCACGCTGGCCAAACAGGAAATGAAATTCAGAAGTTCGCGGGGCTTTTCCTGTCTACCTGGCCGGTGCATCTGAGTTGAGAGTGCTGTTCAGAGTGGTCACAATGGAGCACTGTGGGATAGCTCCCGGAGGCCAATCCTGTCGAATTGTGTCCACACTACCCCAAATTCAACCCAGCGAGGACGATTTTAGCGCTAAACCCCTCGCAGGGGAGGAGTACAGAAATTGATTTTAAGAGCCCTTTAAGTTGACAAAACAGGCTTGGTCGTGTGGACGGGTGTAGGGTTAAATCAACCTAATGCTGCTAAATTCAACCTAAACTTGTAGTGTAGAGCAGGGCTTAGAGATAGAGACTTAGAGTATGTCTACACTGCACTCTAAGACAGGGTCTGTGGGAGCTTTGCTTGTGTACTTGATGTTTCCAAGCCTAATTGCTGGACCCAGGTCTCACAGCTGTGCTAATGTGTCATTACTGTACTATGCAGACCTTCTGACCTGGGTCTGTGTTTTGACCTGCTTCCACACTGCAAAATGATTCGGACTCTGACCCACCGTCCTAGCAGGATCCTAGGTCCTAGGTCCTCAGTGCCTGCTGATCTGAGTCAGACTGATTTGTGTGTGGATGAAAGGAGGTCTTGGGCTCAAACCTAAGTCAGAGCCCAGGCTTAGTGTGTAGTGTAGACATATTTAAGGGTATGCCTACAACACTGCACTCATGGAGTGTGATTGCTGCGTGTGTAGACATACCCAAGATAGCTTTAATCTGTCTAGTTTGGGTACTGGTATCAATTAAGCTGTGGCAGCAAAGGCTTCAGGGTGGCCTATCTGCCCAGATAATTACTGAGCATTCCAGGCAGGGTTGCACAGTCCCTCCTGAAGCCCATAGTGCCACAGTTTCACTGCTATCAATATCTGAGCTAGCTAGATTAAAGCAGCCAGAATATGCGCCAGCTGGGGGTGGGTGCAGGAGAGCTAGGAAAATAAGGGATGCCTTGTGTCCAGGCATCCTGGGCTTGGAAGGACACATGGAAGAAAGGGGAAATGATAGTTTTAAATAATGAAATAACATCTATTCAAACATTTCTTAACATCTAATATTAAATATACATTGTTCCTTGAATAAAAATTTAAGAACGTATTTTAAATTACAGATGCATTTTATTGAAATTCTAAAATATGGGTAGGCCTTTTACAACACAAAGCAGGGTTGAAGGAGGATGCAATTTTATTTTTCTGAAGGAGCACTAAACTTTCAAAAGTTTGAGGAACAGCTGTAAACAAAGTGAGTAATGCTATGGTAAGGTTTAGTGTGGCAGAAGGCTTTTATTGGCATATGTTTGGGATGAATTTACTCATGAATAAACTTGCAGGAATTGCACATCATCACAAACTCTTGCTCATTGGAGATGCAGGTCATCCCAAATATATGCCTATAATTTTTTTTACACAGTGTATATTCTGTACTGTATAATCAGAGACACACACACAAAAGGAAATTAATTCACATAAGTGCCTAGCACAGTGTGCCTATGTGGAGGGCTCTTAGGTGCTATGGCAACACGAATAAGTATAATAATATTATGTATTGCAAACCCCCACCCATAGAAAATCATAAATCAGACCCCCTAAAAAATCATGAGTGGCTTAAAATCATGTGATTTTTTAAAAATAATAATTAATGTTGGGGTCTTGAAAACAAATAATGAGTCACATTTTCAAGCTCTTTGTGCAACCCATCTATAATTACTTTTTTGGGGGGGAGGGGGGGAATCTCTGGTATAGAGTTATTTTCCCAAAGTATTGTTTTTACAGCATATTTATTTCTGACATGTTCGGATGTATGATGAAATTATAAAGCATTGTAAAAATGTTACATAGCTCAGCCTTTTTCCTAGTGCTTGTTCGTTTCAAATAGGGAAACGCAAACGATCCTGTGTAAAGAATGATGAAATAGACAGCGAACAATAGCATACAATTATTCTGCGCCAGGTTCTGCTCAATGAGCCCAATCCTGCAAAGTGCTGCATGGCAATGCCCTCAACTCGCATTGATTTCAGTGGGAATTGACATCCCAGACAGCTTGCCCCCAAGCTTCTCCCCAGGAAGCCCCTACACATTCACCTTCAGGTGCCAATGCCAAATGTCTCGCATCTTGTCGGTACTCACAGACAGGCGCATTCCTGCGGGCCAGGCAGAATGGCCCGCCCAGCGGCGCTTCAGGAATGCGCTGCGATTGCAGGTCACGCCCACGAGAGGGCGCCGTGGTACCTGCTGAGTTAGGCTGCCAAGCGGCCTCTGTCTCGCTACTCCCCCTGCTGGATCTGAGCGAGGCAACAAGCGGGAGGAGCAGGCAAGTGGCACCGGCTGCAGCTGCTGAGGAGGCAGCAGGGGTAAGTGAGGGGAGGCTGGGAGCTAGTACTGGGCCTGTGTTCCCCGCAGGTGTCTCAAGCCCAGCCCCTCCTCCAGTAACCCCACTACCTGCATAACACCAGCTACTGCCCAGTTTTCCCAAGGAACCCCCAGCCAGCCCCACACACCCCAGCTGTGCCCAGCCCCTGCCACTCAGCATCTCCCTATCTTTCCCCACAACCCCAGCTCCCTGTAGCTACTCCCCACAAACCCAGCCCCCAATCACCACCTCCTCCACCCAGACACCTCCACAACCCCAGCTTCCTTTAGCCACTGCCCACCCAGCTTTCCCACAGCCCTCGCTCCTTTACAGCCCTCATGCAGCACCCGCCTGCTCCCCGCACGCACATCAGCATCCCTCCACCGGCCAGCCACACATGCCAAGGTGTGTGCAGCTCCATGTCCAACCCCTTCTACGGCCTGGGGCAGGGTGTGTTGACATTCAGCTGAAGTTTATGGTCTTCTATAAATGTATCCTGCACAAAAGTTGGCAGCTATGCAGTTCTTGCCCCACACCCAGTCCCCAAGTCTCCCACTCCACTCAGCAGCCAACTACCCCCTAGGTACCCTCCACCACCCATCTCAGGTACCCGAACATTGCAGACACTTTCCAGCCCCCACCTATTCCAACCATAGCAGATGAGTTTGGTGCAGCTTCTTGCCCAACCTCCACCGTTGCTTGGAGCAAGGTTTGTTGACTGTAAGCCGAAGTTTATTTGCAGACATGCAAATTAGACAAAAAATTGCATACATTTCACACATGGAACTGCACAAAGCTTGGTAACTATGTGTTTGTGAGTAGGGTATGTATGTATTTATGTACATGTGAACACAGTGGAAGTAGACATGCCGGTAGCTGGAGTTTTGTTACCTCTACTGACTGCCTCTGGTTATAGCCACTTCCCATCTGCCCCCTCCCTGTTCCTGATGAGGATGAGAGGCAACCCACACCGCGGACTGCCTGGTGAGCCTGCAATCAGACAGATGAAGAGAAAAGGTCAGTTGGGGGGCAGATGATGAGCAATATTTTTCTCAAGAGAAAACTCCACAAGTAAGCCAGGGGCCTGGTGGAAGGATAATTCTGGTGAACTTTAGGGTCCTCCTACCAGTTGCTTTTTTCATTTCTCCCTACTAAGAAGAAAATGGCCTAAAATTCACCAGAGTATGTACAGGATCCCCAGTTGATTTGGTACCCTCAGCCTATGAGGTGAGTTGTTGCTGACAAACATTTTCACATGTTGGTAACTATGATGTCTATGCAAAAGCTGTACCAAGAAGCTCAGTTCTTTTGACTGCTTCACTACCCCCATTTGTTGTGCTGGAAGAATGTATAATGGTCGTGGGCTTTTTGGGTGAGGGTGAGGGGTTGCAGCCAAGTGCTTGTTTCCTTATTGTGCAAAGCAATAAATTTTACTGTTCCAAAAGATTTCTTCTCTTTAAATAACGCGTATCAAAAGGTTGGTAGCCATATTCTGTTGGGCCCTCCTGATGGCTATGTGGGACATTATTCTGTGACTTCAATTAAATAGAAATATTTGCTAAAATCACGATTGGGTATATGATAAAACCAGGAGTTGGGGAGCTTCAAGTGGCCATGTCTGGATGAATTTGAAGGTGAAATATAATGATAAAAAAGTTTCCCTTTTTAAATACCTGCACATTCTGTTTTATTGCTGTTTAACCTTTTCAATATTCATAAGAAAATACTAGGGTATAATTCTTTATAAGACTATATTTTAAAAGTATTTGGAATACAAATTAATATGGATAAGAGAAATAATTTCAAAGCCTCAGTGTTGACTTTCTTGCGCTGGATTTAGACTACTAAGTCACTTAGACGCTTTTGAAAATTGTTCTCTAAGTCTATTTTGGCATACACTCTTCAACCACTGCAGATAATAGCAGCATGCAGACTGTAGAGAAAAAAGGATATGGCTAGTTGTACCAAAGACAGTGACACAGTTTGCAGGTAAAAAGAGGTCCAAGGAATTTAGGATGATATGTGGAGATTTTCTCAAAAGGAAAACAAGCACATAGATTTAATAATAAGATAGTTAATATATTGAATCAAAAATGTAATTTCTCAGGGCCTCTTAAGCTAATGGATATAGGAAAAAAAGGATTCAGCTCAAGCAGCCAAGATAACTAACTCTCTGAAGATATTGCAGCCATGAATATGGCACTATTTTGTTTGTAATGGGAGCGTATTACAGATAAATTAAAGTCACAAAAGCAGCATTTTACTTATGAACAAAGAAAGAGGCTGTTAATAGAAAGGACAAAGGTAGAAAGGGTGGCTGTACACTATTTGTGTGTCATAGTACTGCAAGGTTGAGAGTGAGTGAGTAATACCCTGTCAGTTTTATTCTTGTGATATATGTTTTAATGATCTCAAATATTATATTAAAGTTGACTTTAAAAACAAATGTCATCAATGTAGAGCTTGTGAAAGTCACATATTTATCCATATAGCACCAAGAGTGGCAGTGCAGACTTCTCTGTCAACGCGGCTGCACACCAATCCTTGTTCTAATTCTTGAAGGTCTGAATTTTATTTGAAAATCTCATAGAATGATAGAAGTTAGGGCCTGGTCCTGTGAGATGCTGAGAACCCACAGCTCACACTGAAATCAGTAGCAATTAAGGATGCTTAGCATTTGACTCTTTGTAAATCCAGGCAGTTGTTGTTGTTGGGCTAAAACCGCAGCTTTCCTGATGTTAAACCATTGAACTGCTGCCTGGAAAGAAAATGCAGATTTTAGTTTCAAATGAGCAACACTGAAAAAATAATAAAATATTCCACTTTATTTCAAATGCATTGGAAAGCTACACACAATTTTCAAAGGTATTTCCTTCCTTCTTCCTTGTGCCAGTGCCACACTTTGATGTTGAAAGAGACAATTATGCTGAGCATGTGGATATCAAATGTTTTTTTTCTTGCAATTGGAACCATATGGAAATCCTCGGAATTTTTCCACTTTACTCATTTCTTACTGTTTAGCATATTAAATAATTCAGTTAATATAGGTGATTTCCAAGTATCTATTTTACACTGGTTATAACCAGAGAAAGGTAAATGCTCCACAGTCACATGCTGGTAGATGGGTATCAAACTCCTGGCCCACAGGCCAGATGTGACCTGATTTCATATATCTATTCAGACTTCACTTTAGTTTGAGATGGCACAGCAATTTGGCCTCACCAACAGCAGCAACCAAAGAAGTGCTTTAGTGCTTTTTATATTGAATCTATTGAAAATGAAAATAGACCAGGACTGAATGCAGACCAAAACTGGGCTCAATGACAGTGGCTCAATACATGTCACTTTCCTCTTGTGGCTGTATATTGAGTTTCAGAATCTAACCTGAAATGAATTGCAGCTGTCCATACACAGGACTTTAGCCATTTACATTTGGTTCACATATAAGATTATTTTTGCAATCATAAAGGCTATTTTTTTTTCTTTAAAATGAAAATTTGTTATTGGATTTAACTGGGGTTCTGCACAGGTGCAGAAGCCCATGCAATCAGATTCCATTGGTGGACTGGGGACTATAAATATTGATAGGCTCTAATCCTCCAGTGGATCTCACCCAGACTACAGCTAGGATTGTGAGTATGTTAACAGTTATGGGGTTGGTCACCTTAACCAGTTGTGTTGTAAGATACACAGTTGGTGTGTGAAAATAGAATGTTTTCTTCCATCACAACTGTATTTTTATGTCCACACCCAGCTCTCCGCCTCTTTTTAGCAGTTCATGCTAGGACTTTCTGGGCATATCTCTCATAATGCCCTATCAGCTGCTGCCAGTCCCATGGCCTATGTGTAATTCAGCAACACTCCTTCTTTCTACCTAGGATTATATGATTTCTTACATAAAGCCCATAATCTTCTTCCAAGGGAGTCACAGAGACCTTGGTATCAGAGACCTTTTTGTCACTGATAATTGCATCCTCCAGCTTCTGAATTTTGATGCATGACATACTGGAGGAAGAGCAGAGCAGAAATGGTAACAATATCCAGAACATTCTGAGGTGGTACCTGAAAAGAAGACAAGGAGATATGTATAGAATTGGGTTCATCTACATGCTGAACTGAATTGTGAGGAGTGCTGACTTTGAGCCAGATCAGGCTCTAGCCACTGGTGGGACAATGTTGTGACTCCTGGACTGACAGTGACGAGCTGAGACAGCTGAGGTTGACATTCCTTACAAAGGCTTAGCTTACACTATAAAATTATGCATTTGACAGCTGTTGCCCCCGGTGACAAGAGAGGTGTCTTAGGCATCTGGGAACTAGCACCAACACATACTAAGGCTCCTTGGCATGTAGAAGACCACATAGGAGCGGAGTGCAATGAAGTAAATGCTGTAGACTTGTGTGATCAAGGTTACGAGTGATCCTGAAATAATGGATGACTTTGAACAATGCTGAAGCTTTCCAGACTGTACTGGAATCATTCAGGGAACTCATTTTCCAATTCTTTGTTACCCTAATCAGATTCAGAATTCTACAGCTGAAAGTCTTACCACTCATTGATCAGGCAAGCTGTGGTGGACTACAGAGGGCATGTCATAACCATACAGCTAAGGGTAGCCTAGAATTCCTCCTTACCTGTAAGGGGTTAAGAAGCTCAAATAACCTGGTTGGCACCTGACCAAAAGGACCAATGGGGAAAGAAGATACTTTCAAATCCGGGGAGGGGGAGGCTTTGTGTGTGTTCTCTTGGGAAGCAGAGAAGCATCAGGTCAGAAAACTCCTTCTCCTATAAACCAATCCTGAACCAGTCTCTAATATTACAAAAATAGTAAGTAAAGCTAGGCAAGGCGTGTTAGATTATTTTTGTTTTAGCTTGTGAATTTTCCCTCTGCTAGAAGGTTTATTCCTGTTTTTTGTAACTTTGAACTAAGCCTAGAGGGAGTTCCTCTGTGTTTGTGAATCTTTTGTTACCCTGTAAAGTTATCTTCCATCCTGATTTTACAGAGGTGATTCTTTTACCTTTTCTTTAAATAAAATTCTTCTTTTAAGAACCTGATTGATTTTCAGTGTCCTAAAACCCAGTGGGCGTTTATCTGTGCTCACTTTGTAACCAGTTGGTTAGGATACTATTCTCAAGCCTCCCCAGGAAAGGGGTGTAAGGGCTTGGGGGGATATTTTGGGGGAGATAGGGCTCCAAGTGGCCCTCCCTGAATGTTTGTTTAAATCACTTGGTGGTGGCAGCATACCGTCCAAAAACAAAAGGTATTTGTGCCTTGGGGAATTTTTAACCTAAGCTGGTAGAAATAATCTTAGGGGGTCATTCATGCGGGTCCCCACACCTTTACCCCAGAGTTCAGAGTGGGGAGGGAACCATGACATAGAATTCTACAACCGAAAGTCTTACCACTCATTGATCAGGCAAGCTGTGGTGGACTACAGAGGGTGTTTCATGGATGCAAACACTGGATGGTTTGGCAAGGTTCATCATGCTAGAATATTATATTTAATAATTCAAGCTTGTACAGGAAGGGATATGCAAGAATACCTTTTCATTTCACACCAGAGATATCAGCGCTGCTGCTATGCCAGCTGTGATTAACAAGGACCTTGCACTCCCTTTGTTACTCTGAGGAAAATTATGGGGATATTAACAAATGGTAATTTGACGACTGCCTTTGTCACGTTGAACTGGTGGTCGAGTGTGCTTTTGGAATACTGAAAGGGCAGTAGAAATGCCTATTGAAGCAAAATGACAAAGACCCAAAGTACATCACTGCAACCATTGCTACTTTCTGTGTATATTCCCTAACGTGTGACTAGGAGACAGAGCTTTACATGAACACACAGGGTTGTTGTGGCCTGACAGTGCTCATTTTCGCAGGCCACATGTGAGCTGGGAGCTGCATGACTACTACTGCTGGTCATGTAGTGCAGGTGAGCATAATAAGGGCTGCTCTGTGCCAGGCTGTTGCTCAGGTGAACACTGAGGGAAGGGGAGAGGAAGAGGAAAAGAAGAGTACTCTCCATGTATCTGTGCTTCTGTCATATACTCTTAACGAGTCTGCCTTGTTTTAGTCTGGTTTGACATCATTCTATCATTGTATGTACTAAAGCGAAGTTATATGAAGGCAAATTTTATGGCAGAACATGTTTTAATAAAACAGTAATGGATGAATGTCATATTCTGGGGTGCAATCCATACTAGTGGGGGTTTGTGTCACTACTTGCCCTGTAACTCTGAATGCCTTAAAATGCTTTGCTGTTGTCGTTCCCTGTCTGGATGCTCCCAACCAGCGTATAAGCATGCAGTGAGTGTCTGTGTTTTATGCAGCTGTCACTCGGCAACTCTGATTCCAGCAGCCTGCTTGTTGTACCCCAATCACACTCTGACATACACTAGCTCTGGCTGCACCAGGTGAGATGACCCCAACAGCTCTCAGTTCCAGAATTTTCCAGAACCATCTGCTGTGCAATGTCCAGCTCTCTCTTGACCCTTCATAGCGATATTTGTTTGTTCATTTAAAGATGGAACACCCAGCAGCTTGCCACATTAACTGGAGTAAACATTCACTTTAAATCATACACAGCACTGGATTGGTTTATTAAAAGTAAAACAAGTTTATTAACAAAGAGATAGATTTTAAGTGAGTTCAAGTATAAAGGATAGAGTTGGAAACGGATACAAGCAAATAAAAGTGGAAAAACAAGTCAGTCTTTAAAAAGTAACAAAACTACAGTCTTGGTTCAAGGGATGATTCTCATCTTACTACCTTCCAGCAAGATGGCTGACTAACCCCTCTGGTCAGTATCTCCTACAAAGTCCTAAGTGCTCAGTTCCTTTGTTTTCTTAGATGAACTAAAACTTGGGGTTCTTTGTCCCTTTCCTTTATGGTCGAGTGAACCTTTGAAATAGATTCTTCTGAAGGTTACCCCCCTAACATAAACTTCATTCAAGGTGTTAGGAAGGCAACATAGAGTCTGGTGGTGAAAGTTCCTTGCTGGTTTCTTACCCACTGGTGTTTGCTAAATTGCAAATTGATGTTTCCTGCAGCCTTCTCCCCTGCTGTCTTGATGGTCCTGTTTTATCTTCTATGTAAATTGCAGGCCCATTTTCTCTGGAAATATCTTCAAGGTCACAAAACCACCTTTCTTTGTCTGTCGGCAGACAGACTTTAATAACATAACTTTCAATATGTTTGAAATTTTGAATTTGTCCTCTGTACACCACACAATAATATTAATGATCAGTATGTTATTAGCGCTCTATTGGTATCTTATATGCCACCTTTTACATACAGGTTATCACATCTGTGAATTGGCGTACATTCAACTGATCAGGCCAGCTGAAACTCACTACCAGATACCAGCGAGCCCTTTGGCATTCGGATGCTGTTAGATCACAATAATGTTTTTGAAATGATAAATTGATCCAAATTGATAAACAGAAGTGCAAATGTTCTGCTTACTTGTTGTTAATGGACAATAGTTCCTGTCCCTGTACACACAGTACTCATGCAAAGCAAGTCTGAGATTCTGAGACAGATGGGGGCTATTTGGGAAGAGTAGAAATTTGAATCATTACTGTTGTACATGTTTTGGTGCTAATTGAAGATGGGAGTGAAATGTATTTGAGGTCCTCTTTTTGATCTGATAGTGAATGATAATTCTCTCTTCACTTGAAGAAAAGCTATACTATGTGAACAGAGCCTAACTGGTGAAACTTGCAGTGGACTGAGAGTGGTGTATGGCCCTAATATTATAGCATTGGTCCATGGATCCTAACTTAAAATGAAGCCTTTCATAGAATGAGTCCAGTGATGCATCATTTTCATCACACACATCTGACAATTTAGAAAACTGAGTTTCTTCCCACATTTCAGAAGATTTCATCTGCATAACAAGACAACTGATTTAGTAGGATATTACAAGCCTGCAATGGCTTTAAAAAAAATCAGTCTTTGGAAAGTGTCACAAACCCATGCACACTTCAACAGATCTTCAGATCAACAGCTGACTCCACTGTACAATGTATAATAGGCTAATGAAGACTTTAAAATTGGAAATAGAAATTTCTCATTCAGGGAAGAAGTGCTTTGACCACTCAAGTACTGATTACAAAACACCACTTTGGAAAACAAAAAGTGAAAAAAAGTGTCAAGAAAAGGTTGAGTGGGGTTTTTTTAGATAACAGTAGCAACTCTGCAGATCTGCCATAAGATTGCCAGGGAGACAGATTCAATACCAGCTCTGCCCAACTGGCACTTTGAGGAAGTTCCTGTGTGTCTCTGCCTTTATTGCTTCCTGCCAAATCTAGTTGTTCAAGGTTGCACGGGGCAGTAATGCAATGTGTAGTGTGCCCTTCTGATGATGAAATAGTCCATTGCTAATCAACTCTAAAACCAATAAGGGGGAAGAGACTTACATTTTGGGGTTTTTAAATCCTCCTTGTGTAACTCTTAATTGCCATGGTCAGAGACGCAAGTCTTCTGGGTACCTGGAGATTGGTCTACTGCCTACAAAATATCTTTTTAGTTTTTCTTTCCTTCAGTCCACGTGACATTTTTCCCGGTCTCACTAATGACTCTTATTACTTCCCATTGGCTTCCACTGAGATAGTTTAGCATCTTGCAGGATTGCTCTGTCTATATTGATACTGCTACAATTTCAGAATAGAGCCCAGTTATTATTGATTAAAATTCTATTCTATAAAGGTTCTTATACTGCATTCATCACTGTAGTATCTGAGCACCTTCAAGTAGTGCATTAAATGATGTAACAAACATCTGTCACGTGGTTCATCCTCTTATCCTCTCCTCAGGAAAGAATTGTGTGTGCGGTGTAGTGTTTTTGTTTTGGTAGATTTTGTTTAAAATATCTACAAGATGCTGTGTGTTTATATTAGAGAAGACAAGTTGAAGTGTGCCTTGCACGTGGAGTGCAAGGTGCTGAGGTTTATGGTGGTCCTTACATCCTGTGGGAATTCGTTCCACAGCATGGATCAGACCCTGAGGAAAGACCTGTCTCCTGCAGAGGAGCTTTGTCCTTGTGGTTGGCGGTTCCACTGTGCCCAAGTAGTGGATTTGTCAACCACGGTCCTTATCCTGGATCTGTAGGTGGTCTCAACTACTTTCACATTCAAAAGACCCTGAACTTCTTCTACATGTAACATAAGCACGGTCTTTCTGGACCAGTTTTATATTGGATAATAAAGTACAAAATATCCACCAAAACAACCTAGGTACTTACTGCAGGGTGCAGTTGTATTTTGAATTTTTAAATATTTGTTGGGTTCAGATTCATATTGCTTAAATCTTCTGTTTGTATATACAACATTAATGTCCCTAAAAAATGACTCTTTAAAATTGAATTAAAAAGGTGACATATGGATTCCAATATTAGATAGTATCAATACAAACATATTGTTTGTGCATCCAAAATAATGATGCAGAAATGGGAATAAAGAGTATTATTAAAACCAAGTGCATGGCATTTCTCCCCAAAGTATATATGTTCTAGACATGAAATTGGTTAACAGAAAGAAGAGGTGGGAGGACAAGAAAAGAATGGAGGAGCTTGAAGTATGTAGGGTTTGTAGAGAAGTGGATAGGCCAGGCATTCTAAGGGAAGATGATTAGAAAAAAGTGAGAGGTGAAAGGAAGTGTGAAGGTTATCAGATGAAGAATTATTGGGTTGAATTGTTTGGAACCAATAATATATAGAAGCACTTCTTGGGATTGGAAAGGCCCAGGTTGCCTCTCTGCTTGAGAGTAATTTTGTCCATGGTAAGTGTTGATGCCAATTCTGTTTTCCAGTGTCTTTGTAAAAATTTCTTTTGCTGATATAAAAACAGGGCTATGAGAACACTTTTTTGAATAAGAAGGTGGTTTGGAGTTGTCTTCATTGTGACTGAGAAGGCAGAATCTTAGCAAAGGGAAGAATGGGTACTGAGTTAGAGATAATTGTTGAAAGTATCTGGCTTTTGTTCAGTTATATAATTACAGCACAAAAAGCTGCCTGGTTAAGGATTGGGCTCTAGATAAGCACTTTATGCTTCACCCTATCCATCCCATCTGTCCTATATAGCACCAGATACTGTCCACTGACTAGGCAGGACACTGGACTGGCTGGCTCAAAGCCCTGAAACTGTAGGGCAAATGTTTTTTCCTTGTTACTGCTCAGAATGTTTCCACATCACAACTTGGTGGTGGGAGCGCAGTTGATGACTGATAATTTGACCCCAAACTAAGTGATTATAATAAAGTAGTACTTTTAAACCAATTTTAGATTAAGGGTATCAAACTAATGCCATGTAATAAGGCAGAATTACATTGTTAATTATGATGTATGGTGCAGGGAATACATTCAGGACTATATACTGTCCACAGTGGATCTCCCACTGATGGCAGGGGGAGGCTTATAGAAAGATCAAGGATAAAATTATGGTTGGGGTGCTTGGAACAATTTTTATAGTGGGGGTGCTGAGAGCCATTAAACGAAACTGTAAACCCTGAATATAATGGAAACCACTTCAAGTCCTTATGTTAAATAAGACCCTTATGTTTAATCATTATTAAGGATAAGATTTTGTCATGGAGCTCATGGATTCCATCACTTTCAGAGACCTCTATGACATTTTCCGCTTTAGCTTCAGCCCCACTGCAGCAGGGCCAGAACTGCTGGGGACTCCTTAGCTATCAGCTGCCAGTGGTGGCAGCGGCCCCGGAGCTGTCTGCCATTAGGGGGCAGGTGGGACTGGAGCTGTCAATCCCTCCCTCCTTCCCCCCCATTATTTTTAGTAAGTCGCAGACAGGTCACAGGCTTCCAAAATTTTTTGTTTATTGCCCGTGACCTGTTCGTGGCTTTTACTGAAAATAACTGTGACAAAATCTTAACCTTAGTTATTATTGGTTGTCTTATTGTAACATTTAGTATCAGAGGGAAAAATAAGCTCAGTTTTTTATGACCACTGCTATTTCTCTGTTTCCCATCCTTCCCCATTCTCCTCTCTTTTCTTCCTCCCTCTTTGTCTCTCTTCTTTTCTTCCACCATCTGCATTTCATTCCTGATAGAAACTCACAGTATCCACTGCCACTTGCTGTATGCTCAAGCCCTTCCTCATTCCATCTGCTAAAATGATCATCAATAAAATAGATAATGCTTAATCTGACGTATAATTATCAGGATTGAGAATTAACACTCCTGAGAGATGAATTAGGGGAGGGGAGTTCACTTCTCCCAGAGCCACTATTTTAAGGTGTTTGTGGCTCATATTTGGAAAGCTTTTGTTGCAGTCATGAGGCCGAGACACTTGCTGTTTTTTAGAAATGAATGCTTACATTCTGCATGATCTCAATATGCCACACGGGATACAGCAGTGCATCAAAGAGGCTTGGTGTTTGACACCTCTGGCTCAGATTTAAAAATTTCTGGACTGTGACATAGGAAGAGATCATCAAATTGGTGGGTTTCACAAAGAGGGAAGGAAGGAAGGATAAGTAGGTTAGGTTAATTACTAGACACGTCATTTAAAAAAAAACCCTTAAGTGTTTTTACACTGTCAAGTAGGATTCACAGCAGGTCATGGTTCCCTCATGTCTAAATAGCTTGATGACAACTCTGCCATTTTGATTCTATATATAATTTTATCCTAAAATTTTTATTTACTACAATATAGACTAATTAAAAGAAAGTTTCAAGAGAAGATCTAAGCATAAGTAAAAGTATGGATGTCAGTAAGTTCAAGTCCTTATGCCTGATACCCAGTATTTAAATCAGGTTGGTTGGTGGACAAGGGCAATAAATACGATCATTATTTGTGTTACAATATCATAATCAGTAGCCATAATCAATAGCAAAAGTAAAAGGCAAATAAATGAAGTTAAATTCTGGTCTATGAAAATATATACAATGACTATCTTCATATGCAAAAGAGAAATTAAAAAACCCTGACAATACAAATATTTAAGCTGAAAATATACATTTTAACACACAGTGGTTGAAACATAATATTTGACTAGTCCAAAGAGACAAAGTCTGTGGATATTGTGTACAGTGAAGCCTATGCAGAAGGTCTTTCTCTCTTAAAAACGTTCAAAAATTCTCTCCCCTTTTTTTACAGAAATCTTTCTCCGCTTTTTCAAGGCTTGAATGTTCATCTTCCTCTGCACTATCACAGAACATTTGGTAAAGATAACAGATGAAGATCCTGTTAGGCTTTTGTTCTATATGTAACACAATGTCTCTGTCAAAGTAAACTTCGTGATTGTAAGTCTGCAATGAGAAAATAATTTTGAATGACCGCTTCATTTCCCAGAGGCTGGTGTAAGTACCATGTAAATAAGACTTCCCTAGAACTGATTAAAAAATTACATCAGAACACTGTTCGTTTTCCTAGTACACATAACAAAAGCATATATGGATAATTGGTCTTTCAGATAAAGCAAGGACAGTGTTTAGAAACCATAGTCCAGATCTTCAAAGGTATTTAGGAACCCAACTCCCATTAAAATCAATAGGAGTTAGGTGTCTAAATACCTAAATTCCCATACAGTTAGGCCCATACTTAATTTTGTGCACATTAGAAGTTCCACTGCCATCTGTCGGACTGCTCAAAGGTTATAAAGTTAAGCACACATACAAGTGTTTGTGGGATCAAGGCTTAGATTGATAAGCATTTTATAACTGTCAAAAGATACATTTTTCAATGCAACTGATGCACATTGAGGGAAATCCTGATTTAAGATTATGGGGATTTTCAGATAAATGAACTACTGTATCACAGAATACTTGGAAATTCAATGAAGTAATTTTTGCCACAGATACTATACATGGGAATTGCCAGTGGGAGTTGTATTGTACATCTGACTCAAAAATTTGAACAGAACAGTTACTTGGATGCAAAGCAGTGTGTCAAGTGGATACAGGGGAATGTTAATGTAAACTGAATTCAGTGGATTATACTCACCACATCCCAAGACTCCACTAAAGGAATACTCTTAAGTAGAATCCCATGTTCATTACAGTGAAAGTCAAGGTGAGCTTTCCCATCAGCTCCTATCTGAGTAACTGCCACAACAGATAACAAATCCAGCTCATCTTCATAGTCCACAATTTTGAAAGTCTTATGAAAAAACAAAATCTCAAATTGACCAGTTAATAAATAGACTTTTACAGTTATTTTAAAAAAAACTTTACATATGTTTTTTTCAGAAGGGGAAAGAAAAGAAATGGAAGGTACCCCAGTTCACAGATCTGCTATCATTCATCAGGAAAATCTTTGCCATCCACATAGTAAGCTATAGGCATCTTTCCAACCACAAACTATTCAGTGCATTTCAGCAGAGCCCCCGTATGAGGGGGAGAAGAGAAAAAAGGTCCTGTACTGTCTCAGTGCATGAGTATAAGGGTTTTACATACACCATATAGGAAATGTAAAACAGAATACTGTAAACAACAAGAGGGAGAGGAAGTAAGGCATCACTTCACTTCAGTGCCCTTTGCTTATACACATTAGCAGCAGCATGACTTAAACCTGTTGTCAACATCTAGGCCGTGAGATTTGAGAAATTTACGAGGGTAATATAAATCACAAAAACTCCTGTATCCTTTCTTTAAAGTTACATACCTCTACATCCATACACAGTCAGCAGCTCCAGTTTATGATGGGGGAAGGACGGGTTTAGACAAGCTGTTATCAACACATGTGAGTAAGCATGGTCTACACCGCTATTTTTGGAGTGCTACTGCAAGTCTGCGGACCAGGCTGGGAGGCTGGCTCCTGGTTGCCGCGGAGACATACGCTAAATGACTCTTTTGCTCTTCTCCTGTCTACATCCAAGGAAATGTATTTTCCACATAGTTCAGAGCATAAAGCTCAATAGCAGGAACAAAATCTGTGGAGTTCTGACTACTGAAGTGTCTTCTTTGTAATTGTTATTCTGTTGATTATAAATGAATATACATTAACTCCAAGCTTTAAGGGCTATGTAAAAACATACCCTGTTTTCACTGAGCTGGTATCCATTTCCATGGCAACAAGAGTGGAAATGGTTGCCAGAAATTGAGGCATTAGAATTCTCATTTCAGTGTGAATATCAGCTGAGTCCTAGCTGAGAGCTAAAAAAATGTTTTTCAAACACTACGTGAAGACCTTAGCAATGTAGCGTTTTTACTTTGAAAATATTCAATTAAAAAAAACACCTTAAATAATTTCCCTGCAATTTACCAAGATGGTTGAATAACTCCTCTAGTCAGGATCTATTGGCATCAAAATTTAAGGTAGGCTAACCTGACCAAAGAGTGGTGAACTATGCAGTTACATGGGTACCCAAACACTCAGAACTTTAATTGGCCAATTAGATGCTTCAGACCTCTTTTCATAACAGTGTAGCCTAAACTAACCAAATGTTATTCATCTGATAACCCATGTTATCTAACTAATAGCATATAGGGTCCTGTCTTTAACTGTGGATATAACAGTCGTATTTTAGAAAAGCGCTGTTCAGATAACTGGAGAAAGTCTTCTGGCTCATTCCTTACTTACCTTTGTGGGGTTGGGAAGAGAAGACTAGGAAGAAGGGAGGTTTAGCTGAAGCACTTTAGCTAGAATGATCTAGCAAAAAGTCTTACATTGAATCCTGGGGGATTCAACCACTAGTCTCACTCTCCCTTCCGCTGCTCTCCCACCCTCCCTGTTTTTAATGGCTGCATTACTTAGGAGTGGCAAAGTCACAGCAGGCCTGAACATTCTTCTAGTCTTCAAGACTATAATGTATTTATATCCAGGGTAAAATAAAATGAATACAAACAAACAAAATGAAAAAGAAGACTATGTGAAGATTTTCACCTCTTTTTCTGCACTTCAAGACTATGAGCAGGGGTGGCGGGAAACAAGCTCCAGCCTAGTGAACTAGTAATTCCCATACTAGTTTCTTGTCCAAGTTGAAACAAAATGCAAAGACTGAGTAAATGAAACACAGAAGAAATAAAACTGGAAAGAGATCAGCAAGCAGGAAGGATACATCATGGTTAATCTGAGGATCTGGATCAGACCTGCTCTGTAGCGTTCTAGCATACTTATCATATTCCAGTTAACCACTGGAATAAATTGCCTAGGGAGGTTGTGGAATCTCCATCACTGGAGATTTTTAAGAGCAGGTTAGACAAACACCAGTCAGGGATGATCTAGATCATATTTAGTCCTGTCATGAGTGAAGGGGACTGGATAGGATGACCTCCTGAGGTCCCTTCTAGTCCTATGATTCTATATAGCCACATTGCAGCTTACACCTGAATTGTGATGTCACAGGAGTTCCCATCACCATCCACTGTTTTTTAAACTGTTCAATTTTACTGAAAACAAAGAAAAATTTCATGAGTGACGAGTGACAGAGTATTTTTGTTCACAGTCAATCATGTATCAGTGTGTGCTCGGTGCTGTACAGAGCAGAGGAAGAGATGGTCCGGTCCCTGGCTTGAGTTCACATACTACAGTAAAGTGGGGAGACAATGTAGTTCAGACACAACACACCAGAGTCTGGGGATCAGACGATCCAGTCTCAATGCAAAAATATAATTTAAAATTTTGTTTCTTTGTATTTACTGCTGAAAAGTGTCAGTAGAAATGTTTTAAGGCGTGATCTGAATGGTTGTCATTTTTCACATTAAGGATTTGATCTCATACCACTTAAGTCACTAAGTGTTTTGCCATTGATTTCAATGGGAGTAGGATCAGTCCTTACATGAGGAAGACTCTTTCAGGCACCAGTAGCAACAAAGAAGAAGAAAGAGATAAAGATGAGAAGAAAGCAAAGGGAGGGGAATGAAGGCAGCAGAAGTGTGGTGATAAAGAATGAACGTAGAGCTTAATATAGCTAAAAGTTCCAGCGACTGCACTTGTAACGAGAGATATGCCTTGATGTCTCAACTCCTTGGCCAATCTTTTAGTCCTTTTTAGCTCACTGTATCACAGTTACCTCTTGTTCTGGGTCATCATCCAGCACGTTAAAACGCTTTTTCACCACTCGGCCAGAAGCGGTTACAGTTACTGAGTTGTTCGCCTGAGACAGAATTTAAAAAAGGAGAGAGAGAGAGAGAGAGAGTGTGTGTGTCTGCGTGGCAGGTAATAATATAGGATGCGTATACTTTTTTAGTAGTATATTCATTTTATATGAAATTTGGTAACGCTTTTAAATTGGTTGTAAATGGCTGTTTACTTGTAAGTCTTCCTGTCTAGTGTGTGCTGGCAAGTGGGTAATGAAGTCTTACAGTGACATGTGATCATGTCACCTGAACTGGAATCCATCTTTAACCTGGTGCTTTTCCATCTAAAAGAAGGGGTGGGAACCCAGAGAGGGACAAAGGATTCCTGCCTTGTACAAAAGATATATAAGGAGGTGGAACAGAACCAAGGGGGCGGCAGTCATGAGAAATCCCCTAGCTACCATCTGAACTGGAACAAGGGACTGTACCAGGGGAAAAGATTGGGCCCAGACTAGAAAGGAGTCTAGTCTGTGAAAGAAACTTATTGGAACATCTCTGAGGGTGAGGTTTCATCTGTAATCAGTTTCTTACTGTATTTCATTTAGACTTGCATGTTTTAGTTTTATTTTGCTTGGTAATTTACTTTGTTCTGTCTGTTATTACTTGGAACCACTTAAATCCTACTTTTTATATTTAATAAAATCACTTTTTGCTTATAAATTAACCCAGAGTAAGTAAGTAATTCCTGGAGGAGCAAACAGCTGTGCTTATCTCTTTATCAGTGTTATAGAGGGTGGACAATTTGTGAGTTTACCCTTTATAAGTTTTATACAGAGTAAAACAGATTTATTTGGGGTTTGTATCCCATTGGGACCTGGGTATCTGGGTGCTGGAGACAGGAGCACTTCTTAAACTGTTTTCAGTTAAGCCTGCAGCTTTTGGGGGATGTGGTTCAGACCTGGGTCTGTGTTTGCAGCAGGCTAACGTGTCTGGTTCAACAAGACAGGGTACTGAAGTCCCAAGCTGCCAGGAAAAACGGGAGCAGAGGTACTCTCAGCATGTCAGGTGGCAGTCCCAAGGGGGTCTCTGTGACCCAATCCGTCACAGATGATCCCTGCCATATGGTTGGTGAAGCATTTTAGGATTGTTTGCGGTTAAAACTATATAAATAAATAATATAATAAAAGGTAGAAAAGACAGCACTAAACAGCTTTTCCTCCTTTAAAACTATTTTTTTCCCCACTCCCTGCAGAGAAAATAGGAATATTTTTCACATCTTTAAAGATTTCCCCCGCTATCCTGTTCTTCCTCTATTTTATCCCTTGATATGCCAGTGAACCTAATTTCACTGTAGAAATTCTAGCACAAAGATTGTGTAATCTTGTTGATTTAATTATTTTTGTTGATTGGAGTATTTTTTAGTGACTTGAGGTAATTACAGTTTCTACAGAAAAACTGGGTTAGTTAGAAATATTGAAGTCAAGCCAGCAATTTAGGTTCCAATCCTGCACCTGGCTGTGCACAACCACCTTCAAGTTAATTGAGTTGTGCCTATGTGGCCTACATAAATAATCTATCAAGGTACAAATAATAAGGCAGCAATCCAGCTCATATGGAAGACCCTTAATTTAGCAAATAGGTACACTGGTGAGTAAAAGGAGACTTCCAATAAAAAAAATCAAGGGATGCAGCCCCAAGCTCTGGGTATCCTTTAGCTTCTGATTGCCAGAAGCTGGGATTAGATGATGTGGATCAATTGATAATTGCCTGTTCATTCCCTCTGAAGGGTCTGGCACTGCCTGCTGTCAGAAGACAGGATACTGGGCTAGATGGATCATTGATCTGACCCAGTGTGGCTATTCTTGTGTTCTTATTAAACCACCATCTTCACCACATTACTTCTACTTTCTCGAAGTGATTTACAAACATTAATTAATATATTCTTGCAACACTCCTGTGAGGTAGGTGCTATTATCCCCATTACATAGTTGAGAAAATGGGAGCATAGCAGCATTAAGAGCTTGATCCTGAATGTGATGAGTGTCCTCAATTCCCACTGGACATCAATAGGAGTTGAGAATCCTCATCACCTCTCAGAATTGGGCCCTTAGTGTCTTGGCTAAGGAAGGTCACAAGAGAAGGTTGTGGCAGAATTAGAACTCACATCTCTTGATTCCTATTCCCAAGCCAAGATCATCCTCCCTAAACAAAATCCTGGGAAAAGGAAAAGAAAAGGCGTGCACTTGGGGCTACTCCTGCCCCTACTAATTTAATGGGAGTTTTACTATTGACATTATGTATATTTTTAAATACACACATTTTTATTTATGGGGGAACTTCAAAAGCAGTGTCAGTGACTGCAAGGGACTCAGTATTCATAAACTATGAAAAACCCTACAAGTCTCTGCTGAAGTAAACTACAGTTCCAAGCTACAGCAGTGTCATCAAAGGTTTTTCACTAACATGCACCAGAGTGGGGTCTGGTCTTTTTAGCATTTCCATTTGATTTTTGTGGTTTGTGTCACAAATGTTTATTTTCACCAGGCTTGACATTTTTCAGCCATTTGAACTTCATTGCTATCAAATTTGCATACAATTATGACACCTCCTTGCCAAAGCAATCCGTCTCTGTGTGCGTCTTAAGGTTTACACCCCAGGCAACTATTTGCATTGTTCACCACAACAGATGCCAAGAACCTAAAAACTGACAGAAGGTTTCAGTGAGAGACCCCAAAAATATAATTGTCTTTGAAATTCTTCTCACACGGGACTGAAGCAAAGACTGCTGAAGTCAAAGTGTCTTTCAATAGGCTTTGGATCAGGCCCACACCATACACTGATATACATATGCATATGAATCACCTACATACGCTATATAATCGTGCAAAAGTAAAATATATTGTTTGTATTAAGAATTTCCTGCTATAGTCTCACATTGTTCTGCCTGTTGGCCATGATGACAAAATCTTCTGCAATTTCCTGCTGGTATTTATTATTTTCAATTTCTTTCAGCTTCAAGACTCTTTAAAAAAAAAAAGATATAAAATAAGTCATGTTAAAATCTAACATGCTGTGATTTCTAAAACCAGATGTACTAAAATAGCACAGACAAGTTACAGTCATAACTTCTTTCAAATACAGTACAGGGTAAATATATACCACATTTGAAAGATGTTATTACTGTAACACATTTATCTGTGCAATTTTATTACATCTGATTAGCACATCATTTCTAGAATATACAATATGTTTCCTTATTAAATTCTACTGTTGCTCACATCCACCATGTGGAAGTCTGCACATGTTTCTTCTAGAATTCCTGATGCTGGTTGGTTTATAAATTCTCCAGGTGCTATAGGTTGGTGGTAATTCTTTGGCTTACTACTTCTCAGTCTAAGTTGGAGTCATGTAGGGGAGGACTGGTCATAATTATGTCACTAAACTTTAACATTCCATAATGCATACTACTGAGGCCACTCAATATGCAAGTTTTCCTTTGAGAGAACCTCAGGAATAGCTATGAGTTGCACAGTTGAAATTTGGATCTGACTTCTCCCAAAGTTCAGAAGAGGGCTTGGATATGAGCTTTTAGTTTGGGTCCATTGCTAGTTATCAGTGTTTTACACTTCTTCCTACATGTTTACAAAGCTGTTGAACCAGCTCAGGATCCACTGATGGAAGCAACATATGATTACTAAGACTGTAGTTCTTTCGGGGTGAGATATTTGTGTATTCATTGCCTAGTACAATGATCCTCTAATAGGGCTTTTAGGCACTACCACAAAACAAATAGTGATCACTCCATAACAGAAAATAAGCCATACTAGCCTTTAGAGAACAGTAATTCTCTACAGAAATATGCCGAACTTTATTCATAAAATGAATTATCTTAAAATTTGAAAAATGAGCCACAGTAACGTAACATTTATGGAAAAGGGGAAAATACAGAAGTAGAATTTAGTCTATTTAGTAACCCCCCCTTACAGGAAATAACAGAGTGAAATCTGCCTTTGTTGTTTAGATATTTCCCAAAATAGGCTTCAGAACTACAACCTTGACTATATTTTCCCTCAGACAAAATTTAGTTCTCATCCTGTTTTCAAAATATTTTTAAAATTAAAATGTAGATCAATGTAAATAAAAATGTCTTCTATGATATGAACTACTGTATAATTGTGGGAGGTGACAAAACATTTTGTGCTTCAATGCATGTATGTAACTTTTAAAATGCATTCAAGCAACAGAAATTAATCTCCCCAGAAGTATATCTGCAGTGATAATATTAAGTTTGAAAATTTATTTCTTTGGGGGGAGGGAGAAAGCTTTGTTACATCATTTTATAGAGAGCTGAAATTTTAAACTCTAAAAAGTCAAGAAACGATCAATTAAAGTTTCAGAACCAGCACTTATGCAGTCTCCTTAAAATACATCTTCTATTTGGGGGAAAAAAATGTATGGAATAAGATGATTGTCATTGGTGTGTATAACAGGGTAGCTGGCCCTTTAAGTGAAAATGGGCTCAGTGCTCGTGCTCCAGTTGGGCTAATTAATAGGGTGGGGCAGCACTTGAGGAACTCTAAGAGGCCTGGTGAGAGCCATTGGGCTGTTGGCAGAAGACTCGGAGATGAGAGTTGCCAGAAAGAAGGTGGTTTCTTGGAGAGAGCAGCAAGAGCGGTTTGCTGGTAAGGAGAGGGCTGGGCAGGAGAGGGCTGAAGACCAGAGGAACAGCAGTGGGAAATGCCTGCTGCCTCTAAGCCAGAGAGCTGAAGCCAAAAGCCAGAGAGGCTTACGGGCTGATGTCTCCTTGCCAGAGAGCTGGGTCCCAGACGAACCAGTGGAGAGACTGTGAGAATTCCCCCTAGGAAGAGTGGGTTGTGCCCCAGAAGAAAGGGCTGGGGTGGAGGGTCAGAGGAGGATTCCAGGAGTCCACATCTGGTAGAAGACACCAGGATGGGGAGAATGAAGCCAGGGCTCAAAGATTACTTGCACAGGGTTGATGTGGACTATGCTGTGGGACATTTGGTTTGGGACTTTTGCACTGTTTTGGCTAATAAGCTATAGGAGGGACTAGAGAAAAAGCTCATGTGGACTTACTGGGAACTGAAGAGAGGGACTGAGGCAAGGGACCACTAGCAGGGCTGCCTCAAGAAAGGCTGCTTGTTTACAGTGTGTTCAGTTTAATAACCATAATTTTCACTGTTAAAAGAAAGACACTGTTCTGTCCTCTTTCCCGCCCACCCTATCCCAAATCCATTCTCTTGCAGTCTGGGCTTGGGCCTCAGATCTTTTAGCTGAACAGAATGAGGGTCTGTATCAGTCTGTCAGTAGAACATGGTAGGAGTATCAGAAAGTGATTGCATGCTCACCATGGTGGGGGGAACAGTCTGGGAATATTTGGGCTAGGAAGTAAGGTATCATGGGCTTGTCACTGAGTATTTGAATGTATGCTGAGAAGATGAGACATTCAAATCAAACTGTGCATATTCTAGAGTTGACATCCTAGGGTGTACAAAATTTAAAATTGACGGGTCAGGAAGGAGAAGTAAAATGACTGAAAGATGTGCTGGGCTCATTTGTATATCATCTTAAAAGTAGTGGCGGGGATAAAATTTGGCCCAGTTCCACTCTTTTCAGGTGGCACTGCAAGAGCAAATCTGGCCTGATTCCTTACTTGGCTCCCTCAGGTGTTAATTTTCTGCTTACGCTTAAAAGTGCCATTTCAGTGCAAAGCCAAAAAACCTGCAAACTTTGGAATAAAATTCCCATAATGAACTTCGGGGTGAGGTACAGAGAGGAAATCAATGGCAAGCAAGGACTGCAGGACAGTAGAGAAAGGTCAATGGTCTGAATGATAAAGTCAGATTTGTTTTATTTTAACAGGTTAAATCTGCTGGTAGGAAATAGAAAATGCACAGCATTAGTTGAGCAAAGCTTATGCACCCAGAAAGGGGTTTGGGTCTCAAAGGTTTATTCTTAAGGCATGTGAATGAACTTGTAATAGTGGAAGCTGGAATTCTTAAAAAGCATCTGGATTGTAACATAAACTAGGAAAATACAAATTAAAGAAATTTTCCTATGTAAGCAAAATCACAGCTATTTTTACTATTTTTTTCAGAGCTATTTCATACACAAGAATTATAGCTTATTCTCTCTAAAGAGCACTATTAAGTATAACTATGGGTTCACTCTTTGTACAGGAGCCTTTCCCAGAATGCTCCTTTTCTGGCAGATGGCCCTTTAATAGTGCTCTAGACCAGAGGTGGCCAAACTACGGCCTGCGGGACCCTCCTGCCCGGCCCCTGAGCTCCTGGCCCAGGAGGCTCGCTCCCGGCCCCTTCCCCACTGTCCTCCTTCCCCCGCAGCCTCAGCACGCTGTGTCGCCGGCCACAATGCTCTGGGTGGCCTGGCAGCGCAGATGCAGAGTCGCAGCCTGACCCGGTGCTCTGAGCAGCACGGCTGTAGTGCCGCCAGCCACCGGTGCTCCAGGCAGTGCGGTAAGGGGGCGGGTGTGTGTGGATAGCGGGCAGGGGAGTTCGGGGAGGGTGGTCAGGGGGTAGGGGTGTGAATAGGGGTCGGGGCAGTCAGAGGGTGGGGAACAGGGGGGGTTGGATGAGGCAGGAGTCCCGGGGGGGGCAGTCAGGAAGGAGGGGGGGGTTTGGATGGGTTAGCGGGGGGTGGGCAGGGGTTCCGGGGGGTGGGCAGGGGACAGGGAGAAGGGGTGGTTGGATGGGGCAGGGGTTCCGGGGGGCAAGTCAGGAATGAGGGAGGGCTGGATGGGGCAGCAGGGAGGCAATCAAGGGTGGTCAGGGGACAGGGAGCAGGGGGTGGTGGATGGGGTAGGACTCCCGGGGGCCCAACAGGGGACGGGGTGGGGGTTGGAGGGGCAGGAGTCCCGGGGGAGCAATTGGGGGTGAGAAGCAGGGGGTGGGTCGGATAGGAGGCGGGGGCTAGGCCATGCCTGGCTGTTTGGGGAGACACCGCCTCCCCTAACCAGCCCTCCATACAATTTTTGAAACCCGATGTGGCCCTCAGGCCAAAAAGTTTGCCTGCCCCTGCTCTAGACTCAACCTAGTGTCTAAAAATTAAACCCTGTTTTTTCTGGATTCTTTTATCATCACTAGTAGTAGAGTCTTTGAAAAGAATGTCGCGTTCTGGGAGGATATACAAGGCAGAACCTAATCCAGCTTGTTTTTCCTAATTGCACTGCCTCTCTATTGCTTATAGTACCAAAAAACATGTTAAGAAAACAAGCAAACATATCTGAGATGGAGTCATTTTTATAGTTACAATTGGGATCTATAGGCTGCAAGTGCTGTTAGTCTCATCCCTATTTATCAAGCCAATTGTATTCTCTGGTTATATATACATGCCCTCTCTCATGGAAGAGTAAGTGGAGTTCTTTCTACCTCATGTATCATGAAGGATCCAGCTTGCCTGTCTGTAACTGTATATAATGTTAATTATTTAATGTGCAAGTTTATGTGGAGGTCAGAAAAAAAGAGAATTTGTAAAAAAAACTACATGATGTCATTTTTACAGATGTGTTTTTCTGACACTACACAAATTAACAATGGCATTGCTCCTGGAACTCCATAATTACCCTGTCTAACTCTTAGCCATCTCCCAAAATCAGAATGCTAATAAGATGTTATCCTGTAGCCTCTTTAATGAAAACAACAAACTCTGAAAAAAATTAGTGCTCATACTTACTTTATCAAATTTGGTCCCACATGGATTATTCTGCCTGAAGTATCTGGATGGAAATATATCCAGTCGGGTTCTAATGAACAGCACTTCATATCCTGTACGCCATTTTTTGCCTGAAGGTGGAAGAGAAGGCTTTGAATGATTATATTTAGATCTGATTAAACTGGAAAAGCTCAGCTCCCTCCCATCTGCATCTGAGTGTTTACAGTACTGGGTAGAACCATATAGACACTACAAAAAGTTGAAACAGCAATGGAGCTGAATCAGTAAGGGGAATAAGCAAACCCTTATGGAACACCAAGACTTAAAGAAATTCCATCACACTGGGTTGTAACATTGTTTAGTATCTAATGAACAATGCTTTTAACATGATTAGACCTGTTCCTAGTTCTCCTGAAACTACACGTTGAAAATTAAAGACCTAGCCTGCAAGCACTTCACCAATTCAAAACAAAGTGAGCTTTGACTTGGGATGAGACCTACGAAAAGCTTTTATACAAGCATTGAGGTTTATAACAAACCCAAGACCTGGGCAGGTATGTGGAAAAGCCTACTGAGGTCTGTGAACTTGGGACGGTTTATGATTTCAGCCTCAAACCAGGCAAAATTCAGGCATTTTGGCAGAGTTTTGTTCTGAGTTAATTTGTAACAAACTTTTGTGGATGTGAACTCACACAAAATAAAGCCAGGGCAAGAGGTTTGCCTGAGACCTGTGAAGCAAAAGCACCACATTTTGTACAGCTGTACTTCACCATGAGGCTGAAGACCTGTATATTCTGATATTAAAAGAGACAGGAAGGAAGGGACATTGGTCTCAACAGACTATGAGATGGGGACACGCCTAGACGAGAAACTCGGTACTTGAAGAATCCTAAACTGGCAGGCCAATGTTATAGATGTGTTTTTAGCCTGAACAAGGAAGCCAAAATAAAGTCTGAAAAAGTGAGCTCATGCAAATGATGAAATGGTGGATAATACAACTTTTTAACAAAGGACACAATTATAAACATAGTGTTCAAAAACATTTTGAAAGAGAAACCACAAAAGGAGGATACTCCTGGGGGGAATTCTGCGCACAACATTTTAAAATTCTGCATATTTTATTTGTCAAAATTATACAATATAATCATACCAGTTTCAATTGTTTTGGTAATTTATTTCAAAATACCTGTCAGCAAGTATGTCTGTAACAATACAGACAACAAAAGATTCAGAAAATGTTTTTTGATAAATAGATTCCTTACTAGGCATATTAATGCAGAACTCTGAGTAATTTATTTAAACTACAATACAGAACTGTACTTCTCATACCCCCTCAGAAGCCGTGCCGAGGCTTTGGGGAATCAGGGGTAACAGAGGAGCTGAGGGAGAGGGACGTAATTGCTGGGAAGGAGTCTGGTTGTGAACTTGGAGGGTTGTTGGGTGTGAGTGGGAGAAGTATATAACAGATTTTTGGGGGTTCGGGGAGGGACTGTTAGGGAGCCTTCCCCTTGCAGACCCTGGCTGATTCCTAGCCTCTCCTATTCAGTAAGGCACGTATGTCCCTGCCCACATGTGGCCCTGCACCCCCACTCAGCCATCCCCTTCTCCCCCATCCCCGTGTTGCCCTGCACCCACTCAGACAGCCCCCTCACCGTCATCCCTATGTGTCCCTGTACCCCCTCTCTGTCCCAACGGGTCCCTGCACTCCCATTCAGCCATCTCCCTACCCTGTCCGCATGTGTCCTTGCACCCCCACTCCCATTCAGTCCCTGCCCCAGTCTGTCTCCGCACCATTAGCCCTTATGAAGCCCAGTCTGTGATCCCGTCCCCAGAATCCTCATGTGCCCAATGCTGTCCATCCCCCTAGCCACCTAACCTGGCCCCGGGGAAGGCACTGTGAGGAATGCAGCCGCATCTGGGGCTGGCCTGGGAGCGGCTGCTCTGTTCTGGCACCACTGCGGCCCCTGATGGGTGAAAGGCATAACTGCAGCCACATTCCAACAGAATGTATTTCTGCAGGGGAAAAAAATTCTGTGAGGCACATAAATTCTGTATGTGCACAGTGGCGCAGAATTCACCCAGGAGTAGAAGGATCAGACACCAAATAATAAAGCAGATTATTTGTAAAATGGTTGTAGACAGTGGGAAACAACATGGCACCATGCAGGGTATCGGCAAGACTCAGCTCAACCCATCACTGTTGAGCTGGGAACACAAAGGAAGTAATGCTATGTGTGCAGGGGAAAGTAGGAGGCACCAGAAGCAACACTGCTGGGAAGAAAATATTTCCATTGCTTTGTGTTGATTCTTTTGGCAATATCAGAAGCAGCATTGCTGGGCTATAGATGCAGCCCATTAAGTATGGCACTCCCTGGCGAGGGGGCAATCAACACATTAAAAGGGCATTGTAGGAGAGAATTAAAATCTTTATTGCTCCAAGTGTTACTCAGATGGTAGGGTGAGTGAGGCTGCTATGTGAATATTTACCAAAGCATTGTCTTTCAAAGCACAAATATGGAAGACTCCTTTATGCTTTTTCTTGTTAGGTGTGATGATGTAATGCCAAGGGTATCCTCCAATCTGAAATGAGTTCTCCAGAGAAGACACTTCAAATAGCAAAGGTGGGGTATCTGTAAACATTGTGTAATGTTAAGATCATTATTAACAGCCTCATAATTCCATTGGTCCATAGAATTCTAATTAAATTATTCATTCTTGAGAACTTCTAAAAACTCATTACAGTGTTTAATGTCATTGTGCACACAGAAATACAATACAGATGGGCAACTAACTTCTACCTAGCAAAGTGGCATTATGTGCAAGAAAGTGTCTGAACTTTAATATTTCCCCTCCACATATCTCTCAAGAAAACAATGGGGGAATCACAATCAATGGGATCTGCAGCTGCATTTATAAATTTTACAAATAGAAAATCTTAGGACTCAGTGCAGTAAATGGCAAAAGGAATCTATTTCTCCCTTCAGCTCATGTGGAGCAAGTTACATTCAGTATTAATAAGCTACTCATATAAATCCTCCGTGCAACGATGGGAGAAGGAATTTACATAGCAACTTTAATCTAAATGGATACCAGAAAACTTTACAAACCTTTACTAACTAGCATTCTACAAATAATTTCTACAGCCACTAACATGGACCCAACTTTTAGGCTGAAAAACAGCCCTGTTTAACAGCACATTGCAATACTACAAAACAATATCACTGGAAGTAAAGACTATTTGAAATTACAAGGGGAATTGAAATAGGTGGAATGTAATTACCCAAGCTGGAGTTTGGCCAGAGCAAGAAGGCCCACATCTCTGCTTTTGTAAAGTATACTGTAGTACTTTTAATGACAAGAACTGGTTATGACTTCAGTTCGATGCCTCCTTTGAAAGACTGAATTTAAAGCAGTAAAGTGCCCTCTTGTGCTGTGCTGGGGCATTGGTTACATGCTGCTTTAGGGAAAAAATGCCACAACTGAATCAGCCACAGTACTTCTTTCAGCACCTTGAGCTTTCCGTAGATGTCTCAGCCAAATTCTGACCTGGTTTTATGCTGCTTAACTTATGAGACTGGACAAAATTACAGCCTGAAGTAGTCTGACTGCATCCAATATCTGAACTTACATTTAGCTAGTGCTCCCCATCCCCATGCATCTCAAGATCCCAAAGTGCTCAGCCAGCTATTCTGAGAGGAGTCGCTTTATCTGTCATGGAAATGAAGCCACATCTGAGGTGGAAAGTGGCAGCTGTTTAGCTGCAGCCTGTAGGTTAGGACAGGAAGTGAAGACGACTACCTCTGATCTAACATTTAGTAAAAAAGGGAGATTCTAAGCAAGATTTAGTAAGGTAGGGTTAATAAAAAATGATGTCTCTGAGGGAAAAGTGCAATATGTGGTATATTAGATGCACTGGCGGAGGGTTGATAGCAAACAGAATTGGTTAAAAAATTAGAGGAAAACCTCATTCTCTGACAGGCTGATTATTTTCTTTATAAAAGCATTTAGTACTAAGAACCCTGAAAAAGTTCAGGGGGATGGACTAAATTACTAACTCTGAGCCTATTTTTATGCCACAACAGCCGTAGAAAGTATAGGCTTCTCAAGTTTCTCTTTTTACACTTACGTTGTCTTTTGCCAACAGTTTTAAAGATCAGATGCAAAATCACAGCAACCGCTGTCACTATCTCCCACCTCTCCTTTCTTCCTTATGTGTTGCTTTCTCCCATTACCCAGCAGTCCACTGTCTATTAGAATACCTTCTAGAAATATCTATTTTCAATCACTATTTGAGCCTCTTTAGTTCATTTCCACAAAATATTCCAGTATCCTCTAAATGCAAAGCCTGATTTTCTCCTGGCAGTACTAGTATATTTGTTCTAAATGTGGAAAAATAATGAATGAGATATTTTCCTCTCCATTTTTATGAAACTACCAAATACTCTCATAATAAATGTTTGTTTTGGTTTTTTTTTTTTGGGGGGGGGGCGGGGGGTAAACAGGAAATAGCATTTTAAAGTTCTGGACCTTTTAGATAGGTGCCTTTTCCTCTTTCAGATTTGGCCAGGGTCAGTAGTACGTGAAAATCATTACCAGCCAACAGCTGTTTGGTGACCTATGTGCACTAAATTATTGATCTCTGTGCAGTTCCTCTTGGATAGGTGTCCATATCACCTATGTTGTTGTCAGTCTTGGAAGAGAGGCCAAGAACTGAATACACATGGAGACTACTCTACCCTGTCATCTGTAGAGATGGTCTCTCCAGGTCAGGGCTACCCTTGCAGAGCAATGCTAGGAAGTGTGTGTTGCTTCTGCCCAGGATGTGGTTTTTCTGTGGAAAAATACAAGATTTCAAGTCCCCATAGCTTTCAAGGCTTCACATAGCATCCCAAACAGTTAAGTTTCAACAAGTACAAGTTTAGACTCTGTAGTCTTCAAAAAGATCAGCTGCTTCTTCATGGAAGCACTAAATATCACTGCACAGTTTAAGTCAGCCATCTCACTCATAAAAGAAAACTCAAAAACCACAGGAATGTAACTATCTCCAAACAGCAGCTATAGTCAATGTTCATCAGAAGCTGAAAATGTCCTAACCACAAACTGTTCTTGAATAAAGTTCAAGATCAAAAAGGTTTCTTTTTCTTTTAATTTGTCTCTTAACCTCATGATCCAAAACTCTAATGATCCACAAGCCGTGGCAATGTATCTAATATAAGCTGCCTTTCAAAACTCTCACAGGCCTATTCTCAACAGGGCATCCAACATTAAGTTATGGTTTAGTATACTACATCAGAGAGGAAACTGAAGAGAGAGTTCCTAAACTCCCTCTCCTTTGCAGAACTCAAGCCAATGATCATCGTATGGTCTCATTTCTTGTTTTCATATGATGTTACATAATTAAAGCTTTAGATTATTATCTAGCTCTATATTGTATCTTTGTGAATTACTTGCATTAGGCTGAAGTATCTGGCTTGTTTTGTCTGCTATTACTATGTGAAATTGTTCAATAAAAATTAATGTAAATGTACTTTTTATATGAAAAAAGAAAAGGAGTACTTGTGGCACCTTAAAGACTAACAAATTTATTTGAGCATAAGCTTTCGTGAGCTACAGCTCACTTCATCAGATGCATTCAGTGGACTTTTTATATGGAAAATCATTTGTTAAAATATTGAGTACAAAAAGCCCAAGATTTTTTTATTTTTTTTAAAAGGGAGCCTAAAATTGGTATTCTAAGTGCATATTTGGCAGCAGTGGGAGCTAGCAACTGCTTAGCACTTTTGTGCCCAAATATTAATGTAGGAGGCTCGTACTTTTGCAGGGGTGGGGAGGAAAACTTCTAGATTTTTTTTAATTAGAGAAAAAACAATTAATTTGCTGAGATGGAAGGCCTGGGCTTGGGACCCACCTTAAGATTCTGATTTCAGATGCACTGGTGTAAAGAAGCCTTTTATATCTGAGAACTGTACACACACAAAATGTAATACAACAGAATACCATGTTTGTAAGCTGGACATAAGAGTTATTTTCTAAAATAGCTTAGTTTTTCACTTAGAATTAAGCTCAATGTGACTGACACACTGTGGACAGCTAGAATGGTCAAACTGCAATTTGGATAAATTACATTCTGTCCCCTTGAGTTCTCCCTGCAGTTTAGATTAGATACAGTAATCTGTTTCTCACTTCCTATGTTATACTATTGTTAGGCCCTACCAAATTCACAGCCAGGAAAAACACATCACGGACCATGAAAACTGGTCTTTTGTGTGCTTTTACCCTATACTAAACAGATTTCACAAGGGAGACCAGTATTTCTCAAATTGGGTGTCCTGACCCAAAAGGGAGTTGTAGGGGGGTTGTAAGGTTATTTTAGGGGGATTGAGGTATTGCCACCCTTACTTCTGCGCTGCCTTCAGAGCTGGGAGGCCAGACAGCAGCAGCTGTTGGCCAGGTGTCCAGCTCTGAAGACAGTACCCTGCCAGCAGCAGTGCAGAAATAAGGGTGGCAATACTGTACCATGCCATCCTTACTTCCGTGCTGCTGCTGGCGGCGTGTCTGCCTTCAGAGCTGGGATCCTGGCCAGCAGCCACTGCTCTCCAGCTGCCCACAGCAGCAGTGCAGAAGTAAGGGTAACAGTACCACAATCCCCCCTACAATAACCTTGCAACCCCCCTGACAACTCCTTTTTGCGTCAGGACCCCTACAATTACAATACTGTGAAAGTTCAGATTTAAATAGCTGAAATCATTAAATTTATTATTTAAAAAATCCAAGACCATGAAATTGACCAAAATGGACCATGAATTTGGTAAGGCCCAAACCATTGTGTAGCTTTTCTGTGTGCAGTTTAACAGCTATCACGTTCCATCCCAGAAGTGGTTGCTTTACACTGGTAGGCGAAGGGATTCCTGTTTATGCACAGTTTTTAGAGTTTCTGAAGCAGTTTTGTTCCTGTTCTAACTTTCTGTAGAAGTCCTATTTAGTAAATTCTTGAGTTTGGAAGTAAAATAGAAAACTTTCTGAATTATAATATGAATACCCAACTAAAAGTAGAGGTACACTACAACACACGACACACAGCAGTTTTAAATGTTCTTGCCAGCAGTGAAAGATCCACAGATAAAACATAACAGCCATCAGTCTTGATAACGCAAAGATAAAATACCTGTTATTTTAATGTTACAAGGAAGGCCAAATGGATACTTTCCTACAATTCCAACTTTACCATTCCAGTTGTATTTGCATCCCAAATCAAATTGCTGCTCTGTGAACTAAAATAAAGCAAAACAAATTGGTTTTATTGATGTACACATTTTCTGTTCAGTTTTACTGCATTACTCAAATGGTTCATTTAAACCTAAAATCTTGTTTTCTAAGTACTAGTAGATTTTTTTTTTTGGCTGAAAGAATTTAAATTCACTTCCAGCTCTACAACTGATTTTTTCAAAATTTAAATCTGGGAATATTATTCCTAGACTCTCTCTGATTCCATTTTATATCAAGGAGTCTTCCTTGACCATTGGTTTCCAACCTCAATACTTCTTCCTGTTACAACAGACATGACATGTAACAGTCTGTAGATACTCGTTTTGGTAAGTTGTCTCTATGTCAGTGCCCACTCTACGTACATTTCACAATTTGAGAATAATGCTATTAGAATTGTTTAGTAAGGTAGTGTGCCCATTCATACCTTAGACTGTAATTTTCTTACAGCATGGCTTCTAACCTTTGTTTGGTGCATTTCTCCTATTATAAAGTGTCATATTCATATACAGTGCTAAATTAATAACAATCAATTTCCTCAAAGTATAGTAGGTTGTGTGTCAAATTCCATGCTCCATTACCTGCTCAGAGATAGACTGGAAACTATAGAGCCTGACCAGACCCATGCTATACATCACAATCAGCATTCCATGAGAAACCGCAACATCTGTCACATTGTTCCCAAATATCTGGCTCAAGGAAAAGAAAATATTCCATCAGGAAAGAGATCATTAAAAAGAAAATGTAAAACACTAAGGCTGCTTGAATAGAAATTGACTTGCTTTGTTTTACAGTCTCATTTCCTGTTACTCTTCTCCAAAATTGCTGACAGATGTTTTATTTTAGATGGTTTTGCAAATCAGATATTCTTTTGCACTTCAATAATAATACTTTGCACTTCCGTACCATCTGAAGTCAGAGAATCTTTACCGACATTCATTCTCAATATGCCCCAACAACAGGTAACTTGTTACCCTGTTTTTACAAACGCACACAGTGATGAAGTAGGTTAAGGGTACATGATAAGTCAGTAGCAGAGTTGGAAATACAATCTTTTAATCCTGATTCCTGGTTTGCTGCTATATGGCAAGTGGTCATTCTGCTCAGGGATCCAGGACAGCACATAGCTGAAAAGTTAACTATGTTACTAATGCATCAGTCAGGATACAATATTGGATGTTTAAGCTCTGAACCTGAACCCAAGTCAGATAGGTCCATGGAGAGGTGCTTATAGCTCTTAATGACACTGCAGTATTCATTTTCTCCAGAGTGCCTCACGCATCTCCACTAAGGAAAACAACAAAAAATCCAAACAAACAAACTTTTGTTGAATGTAAACAGATGAACTTTATTCTTAATATTTAATGGGCCACACACATGCTTCCAAGCTGCATTTCTTCCTACATTTATAAAGCATTTATAAAGAGTAAAGTTTTCACTCTGCTAATAGATATATTTTATGGAAATGTGGTTAAAATGGGGAAGGGGAAAAGCCAAAAACAAGCATCAAATCAGATGTTCCTTGGCCTATCTGTAGGACAAAAAACGCAAACCACTTTGATCCACAACACATCTCAGGAACCACATCCCAAATGCATGCTGTCAGGTTCTGGCTGTCTTAGAAATACATGTATTGCCTGTTTCACAGGCCAGAGGGGGCCAAATCAGTGGGGTTTAGGTCTGAATCCACGTGCCTCGTTTGATGCTCTTTCCACAGAACTAGTCACTATTTGTACAGCTGGTTGAAAATTTCTGATGGAATGTTTCTTCATTGGAATTTGCCAATTCATCTAAATCAAAATGTTCCGTGGAGACAGCTTGATTTCTGTGAAGTTCTGATTAAACCTGCCTGGTTTCCTGCCAGCTTGCTTGTGGGCATGCTGGGGTGCCCAAGCTACCAAGTCCTTGGCAGCCCATGTTCCCAGTTTAATCTCAAATTTGACCCTCACAGTTGAAATCTCTGTATTAAATTCCCTACACAGGTTGGTTTTTCAATTATGTCAAATTCTATGCTTTGTGGTAAACTTTAAATAAAAACATACTAGCATATAAGATGTTAGATTTCTAGTTTGTGTCAGACATTAATTTACATGGGCTGTCAAGAGTAAAAGTACTTTATAAAGTAAAGAGTACTTTATAGTTTTGCTATAAAATAACCCCACTTAGTGCATTCAGTGTTGCCATTTTTTTTTGACCACTTGCTCATCACCCATTTCGTAAACTTTATCTTGCCACTCAAACTATGTATGGACAGAGGTGCTTGTTGATAGTAAAATTTCACTGCTGCTTCTCTCATCAATAGCTTCCTAATGAACATGCTATTACAGACAAATTTCAGATAGGACATGTTTCCTCTTGACTGGAACAGCAAGACTCACATTTTTATTATTTTTCTAGTATCTTTCCAGCTTAATATAAACGCAAGTTAAAAATCTCTCACTGTATGTAGTATTTACATTTTACACCCTTAATGGTGGACAGGGATATTTTCACAGCTAGCTTCCTTTAAAACCCCAATGCCCACAAACACCCACCAATTCCCAACTCTCTTCTTCCTCTAAGGAGGAACTAGTTTCAAACAACTTTTCCTAGCACCTACATAACAGACCTGGTGCATTTGATATTTTGCCAGCAGGTCACTTGTGTGAAGAATTACTCTGTGGTCATTTCTATCCAAGGGAAGTGGGATACTGATACATTCACTAGGGAAACGAGCCACTGCATTATATGAATTAGTCCTGCATTACTGGGACGTGCAATGAGGCAACACAATGCTTTTTTAAATTACTACACCTTGGAGCATAGTTAATACAGAAAGTAACTCACTTTTTTGTTTATCTCCAGCATTCCAATAAATTTCAGAGGTAGCACTCTGAATACAGCAAGAAAGAATAGCACAGACTGTTGGATGCCTGCCTGGGAAAGAACAGTAACACTGAACTTAGTTATTGTATTTCAGGCAATATTACGTGCTAGGACATTAATCTAACAGTATGAAACCGTGATAAATATTGTTAAGACCTTTTAGGGGAGGATTATCACCTTTTTTCACAAGGGGAGACTGAGGCTTAGAGAACCCAAAGCCATATGAGGAAGGGAGGGGCTCTTGACCGGGTTCTGTCCTCTAATCACAAAGCCAGTCATGTTTTTTCTTCTAGTAACATAAAAGTGGAGAGTGTTTCCATACCTGCAATAGTTAATGACACAGGGGCAGCTCACAAAGAGTTCTCTCTGAACCTCTGGACCGGTCCTGTAAATATTTGGCTATATATACCTCACCTAACAGAATGCTTGAGTAAACCTACCTGCTGTGCTGCTGCTGGAAGTTTATGCTGAGCTGATTTGAGAACCATAATCTCTTGAGGAGTGTCCCAGCTCAGATACCTATTGGTGATAAGAATGCATTTTTTAACGTAGTAATTGTTTTAGACTTTCTTAAGGCAAATGCACCTTTTCTCACAAACTTTTTGTAATACAGGTTATAACACAAGTCAGCTCATGTGGATGCTGGAGCAGATCCCAGTGTCTGGCCAAGCTCTGCCTGTTAAATGATCTGGGGTAAAGAGTGTTTGGGCACCTGGAGTAGCACAACAATGATGGAGTTGGGGGCCAAGATCTGGCTCACTTTATCTGGGACAATGAGACAAGCACTATTGCAAGCTCTTAATATATTAAAACTGGCTAATGCACTTTTCGCCTTTCCCTTCATAAACCAATTTTTTGATTCTGCACCATAAAAAGGGTCATTTCCTCTGGGAATTGAAAGAAAAACTTGCACTTCTCCAGTAGCAGTAATTTCCCTCCTCTTAAATGGCAAAATGGATACTTTGTGCAAAAGAACATTCATAAGTTAAAAATTGCCTATTTCTGAATTGATAATATTTTCCTTGTTTTATGACGTTTGCTTTGCACATCTTAAAAGGTACATTCTGGTATGTTGTTATTGCAATATTAAAAGTTGTAAAATTGGCAGAGAAAAGCCAGCGATAGCCTGATTCTGTGGTTTACTTTCTTTTCCAGATGAGTTAACTGGAAATGTAGGTGTAAACTGAAGTCCTTAACATTTACAGTGCTGAAGTTTAAAACTTTTCTAAAAGAAAATTCTGTGTAGTAACTATGCTCACGAAAGATACGAGATTGAGAGCCTTGAAGTCATCCATAGAGCAGGTACAGCATGGGATCAGCACTGCAGGCTGCCATTCATTGCACCAACAACATGCCTTTATTCTGATCTGGAGGATAGTTCACCTCCATGCTATTCAACAACTTGCACCTCCACAGAGTATGAAAAGAATGGTGTTATTTGCTGATAAGTTTTGGGCTTCATCCTTTTCCTGCCGTGAATTTGAGAGAAATTCCATCCATAAAAATGTATTTTACAGATCTCTGGTTAAACAATATGGATTCTGCCCTTCCAAAGTAATACAGTGTTAAACAAAGCTTTGTGAATGCATAGGAACAAAATAGCTTTAATATATTACAAATTAAGTGATTTTCCCCTATAGTACTGCTATAAATCCCAACTAATTAAAACATTACTTGTAGAAAGCCCAGCCAATAATTAATACCTGAATTTGCAGTAGGGTGGGAGGTATATTTTTTCCAGTATTTCTCCAGTATTAGCAGAGAGACGAAGGAGCCAGTTATGAGCAGTCAAAACTGCAAGAGAAGATTTATAGTCTGATGGACTGGGAAGCGTTTCCCCCTACATAAAAAGAAGTTATCAGTAAAAAGTTTGAATGTGTACATGAGGAAAGCCTTATTGCCTACTTTCTATAGTTTTTAAAGCAAACTATCTGGCCTAGATGGAGATTAGGGGCCAGATTTTTGAACACCATCCTCCCTTTTCACACTCACAGTTTGCAGGCACAAATAACTGTGAGCACAATTGTTCCTAGGTGCAATTGATATCACTTAGGCGGAATAAGCTAAACCAGAATAGCTCCCTATATGGACTCACTTTGTGAGTGGAGTAATTATTCCAGAATAAAGTCACTTTTATTCTGGAATAGAGCATCCACACAAAGAATTATTACAGAATAAATAAATTATATCAGAATATCTAGTTATTCCAGAACAGCTATGCTGGTCAATTTCCCCCATACAGGCAAGGGCTTAGAAGTCTAACTGCTTGATGTTAAGCAGTTGGATGTCATGCCAATTGTGCTTACAAAACTGCAAGTACAAAAAAGATGTAAGTAGAGGCCAAACTCAAAATCAGCGTCTTAGTGATGGGTGGCGTTTACAAACCCAGACTAAAACACAGATACAATTAAAATGTCCTGCAATAAAAATGAAACATACAGACACAAGACTGCAACAGTTTTAAAGTAGGTGATAGGAATGCTGGGCCACTAGGGGAATGGTGGATGCATAGTTTTATAACTACCTTCTGCCACTTCCTAAAATCTACAACCAGCAGCAACTGATTCACTTTCCCACCCCCATCTAATATTCATCAGATATTCTATAACTCTTTTCTTTTAATTTAATACCATTACGGATGCTGTTCCATCTCCAGACTTTCTACAAAATCCTAAAAGGCAGAAGGTGTCAGACAGCCCTTTTGCAGCAAGATCACCGACGAGGGAGAGGCTGCTCCTCTGAGACTAGATAAAATTATGGACGGGCTAAAACAAATCTCAAGTGATCTATCTTGAGGAAAAATATCTGAAGATATAACTGAAATCAAAACTATTACTAGTACACATCAAGCCAATTTGTAAGACTCAGCATCAAAACTAGAGGAAGCTGAAAACCAAATCTCCTCACTAGAAGACACAGTGAATACTATGAATATAACCTCAGAGCAACAGGAAAGGACTACTAAAACACTGCAGGAGAAGGTTAATGATCTCGAGGGAAGATCAAGGAGAAAACTTCTGAGAATTGTGGGTCTCCAAAAGGGGTTGGAAAAAGGGAAGCTTGTGGAATTTTTATCTGCCATGTTGCCAGCTCTTTTTGTCTCACCCCCTCCCCAATCAAAGTTAAAAATTGAGATAGTCCATTGCTCATTTGTGCAAAACCCCACTCCAGATACAAAGCACCAGGCCATAACTGTAAGATTTTTAAAATATACTTTTAAGGAACTCATTCTTTAAAAAGAACTTAAAAACCTAACGTGGAAGGGACACAGGCTGATGACTACACCAAGGATGTGGTGAAGAGGGCTAAATTTAACAGATCAAGAGCTGTAGCCAAAGGATTGGGTTTGGACAACTTCATTTCCTTCCCTTCTACTTTCAAAGTTAAAAAGGAAGGCAAGATGGTTTTATGACAGCAGAAGAAGTTGAAAGGTGTCTGATCTCTCTACTACTACAACAAAAACCCTGCAAAAGAAACAGATGGGATGTATTAAAACAACTTTACCAGATCCGCCACTGCAGTGGTGGCATTTAGTTCTCAGTCTAACAAAACAATTGTAAAGGACAAATCCACCGTTTTGTCCCCTTACTTTTCATTTCTTTGAACTTCTATTGTTCATCAGCAGAGAGGGCTGGCTGGGAAGAAGGATCTCATCTCTGATTTGAATTTTGACCCTCCATTGGAACTAAAGAAGCAGCTCTGTGCTCCAGCTGCTGCTGTGAGCAGGTTGGAGTGTTACAATATGGACACACCTGCTTTGCTTGCATCCATCCCACGCCCCTCATTAATCCAGTGTACCAGGAGCACATCCACATTCAAGAACCTCACTCCAACCAAACTGCTTAACTGGACCCGTGGACTCCTTACAGCCGTGGATCGGTAAGGTTCCACAGAGAAGCATGGTTTTATTTTCTGTCTGAGGCACTCTCACTCCTGATATCTTTTCCACCCCCTCCCCACCTTTTTTATTTTTTTCAATCTTCCTCCCCTTTCCCCTTCCTTAATTTTGTTTCAGCCCCATCTAATTTCCTAGATTTTGGGTTTATAGTAAATCTGGAAATGTTCAATCCATTTGCCCTAAATGTACACTTATAAGAGATATCCGATCTAAATAGTGTAATGAAGATTTCAATTGAATGATAAACTGTTTCAATTCCCCAACTGTAAAGAAATCTGATCTCCTAAAATCCTATCCAAGAATAATTACTATTATTGCTGTTTATGATTCACCAAATTACTGAGAAGATGTTGTTATGACACTGTTGTATGCAGTGTAGTTGTCTGTTTTTTTCAGTAATATTAGTTCAGTTTTTTTCTTTACTTTTTATTTTTGTTAGAGTTGAAATAAATGTTATGCTGATTTACATTGGTAATGTGACTACGGAGTTTACACTATAATCCAGCGTGGACAAGGCTCCAGGGGCAAAGTTTAGGCAGAACTGCTCTGCTAATGAACTCTTATCTGCAAACGATCCAGTTATGTTGGAATAAGGTTGTTTAAATAATTTGTGTAACTTTCTTATATTTCCGCTATAGACTTGTTCTTAAGTTTAGAAACTAGCCTTCTTCACCCTTTTTTTGCTGTTGGGAATAGTGCAGAAACCACGCCCTCCCTTGATATGAGACTATTTCTCCTTTATAAAATTAAAGGGAATCCAGTTATACCCCAGTTGGGTGTTTTGAGTGGTGGGGAGAATGAGTGATGTGGCCACTCTTCATGTCCCAGGGTGGTGAGGAGGAATCCAGATATCCAGCCCAAGCAATGACACTATTCAGCCACCCGATAAAGAGAGATTTGATCTAAGCATGCCTTATTGCTAATATTGTAAACTGTGTTTCCTGGAACATCAAAGGGGTCAATCATCATATAAAAAGAAAAATTATTGTCACTTATCTTAGAACACTGAAAGCAGATATTATCTTCCTACAAGAAAGCCATTTAATTACTTGGCGGCAGAGACATTTAGGATGGGGGGAGGGGTACTTAAGTTCTTCTCTGCAGCCAAACATGTAGCAATATTGTTTCATAAAAGACTCACTTTATAAATTCTAGATGTAAATAAAGATCAGGAAGGTAATTTTTGTTGGTGAAGGCTATGACTTCTGATTCTATATATACCCTAATTGATGAATGTGGACCCCATTAACTATAACAGGGTTCAAAAAAGAACTAGATACATTCATGGAGTATAAGTCCATCAATGGCTATTAGCCAGGATGGGCAGGGATGGTGTCTTTAGCCTCCATTTGCCAGAAGCTGGGAATGGGTGATGGGATGGATCACTTGATGATTACCTGTTCTGTTCATTCCCTCTGAGGCACCTGGCATTGGCCACTGTTGGAAGACAGGATACTGGGCTAGATGGACCTTTGGTCTGAACCAGTATGCCAATTCTCATGTTCTTAATAAAGATGCTCCACTTTTTAAAAACATTTCCCCCCCCCAAAATTAATTAATATGCCATTAGAATCAATCATCATAACAGGAGATCTTAATGAAGTATTGGACCCTTTTTTTAGACAAATCAGGCCAGCCCCAACATACACAATCACATATTAGAAATATTATAAAAGATTTTAAGGAAGAATTGGGGTTAAAAGATGTATGGTGGTTGCAAAGCCCCTGGATGAAGAATTTTACTTTTTTTTCCTCCTTGTAGTCCACATATTCACAAATAGATTTCTTCCTGATTTCTATGACTCTGGTAGACTCAGAGCTCAATAATGAAATCAAGTCTATTGTGATCACTTATCATGCACCAGGATGCTACCCCTCCCAAGACAAACTGGACTTGTAAAGATAGATACTGAAATCCGCTCTTGTGCAACATAAACATTTTCAGAACCATGTCACAGAAAAAATTCAGTTTTTTCCCTAAACAATTGACTCACCAGAGATATCCCAATCCACCCTATGTGATACACTAAAAGCTTTTATTAGGGGTAGGATTATTTCCTACTCAGCAGATAGGAAGAGGGCTAGCCAGGCTCAGGTCCTAGAATTAACCAAACAACTTAAAGCTATGGACATAGAATGTGCAAACTAGCCCTAACAAGAAAATCTTAAAAATGAATCAATCTTTGGTAAGAAGTAAATAGACTGAATTCAGCACAAGCTCAATTTGCTCTTTTTAGACTCACAAAACACACTGGGAGTCAGGGGTAAAAGTGGGGAAAATTCTCACATACAGATTAAAAGTAAGCAGTCAAAGGTCCCAAATACTATCACTCAAATCAGAACAAGAGCAGGTTATTACTAATCAAAAAGAGATCAAAGATCAATTTTTGAAATTCTACCAGGCTCTTTACAATAATGATTTGCCACCTGACCCAGAAGAACTAAATAATTTTATTAAAGCTCTAAACTGCCCACAATCTCATAAGAACAGCAGACTAGGCTGGCCTTTCCCTTGAAATTAGAGAAATTAATCAAGGCCATGGAGGAAATGAATCTGGCCAAGACCCCTGCCCTTGATGGCTTACCAATAGAATTCTATCAAAGTTTCAAAAAAATTCTGGCCCCTAAGCTGTTATACTTTTTGAAGATGCCTTAAAGAAAGATATGCTACCTCCTACTATGAGAGGAGCCCTAATTACTGTATTACTTAAACCAGGTAAGGATGCGCAAAATGGTAACAGCTATAGATCCATCTCATTAATAAATACTGATGTAAAAATACTTTCACAAATATTGGCTAAGAGACTGGAAGGTAATGAGTGAAATGGTTAACCCTGAACAGGTGGAATTTATTTTAAAAAGGCATAGTTCACACTCTAGAAATTCCCATGGAATTGTTTAACTCAATGCAGAGAAAGCCTTTGACAGAGTGAACTGGCAATATCTGTTTGTGACCCTCGATAAATTTGGCTTGGGAAAATCCTTCATTTCAGGGACAAAGCTGTTAGGATCCGAGAATTGGGACTGGAATATAACCAATAACACAGTAACTCCCCCGCCCCTTTGATCTGTTTCAGAGAGCAAGACAGGGATGTTCTCTCTCCCCCCTCCTATTCAATCTAGCATTAGAACCACTTGCAATACAAATTAGGGAACTCCAAAATATTCAACCGATCAAATTTGAGACTCAGGAGACAAATTTTTCTATATGACATCCTCCTATTTATTAAAAATCCAGATCAATCTATTCTAAATATTCTACAAACTATAGATAACTGGTAAATTCTCTGGCTACTAGATAAATTGGGATACATTTGAAACAATAAAGATCTCATTGGATTTACATGGAAGTGACTTTCCCTGTATAGGGATATTTATATGGCAAAAGACAAACCTCCGATATTTTGGCATCCTCTTTCCTAAGGAAATTAAAAGCACAGTCAAGATTACCCTCACCTCATTAATCATGCAGTTAGCAAACTACTTCTCTCCCTTCTGGGGAAAAATAAACAATCAAAATGAATGCCATTCTGAGGATCCTTTTTACTCTGAATTCCTTTCCTACCCATATTTCTCCCTTTTATTTTACCAAAATTGACAACATGTTCAGATCTGTTTTGTAGGCTGCTGGTAACAAACCGAGAATCTCCTTACAAAGATTACAGCTCCCTGCCAAAACAGGTTTTAGATGTCCCAACTTTAAACTTTACCATCAAGCAATAATCCTTAGCCACCAGCACAGTGGTTCATTCCCTCATGCCTTAGAAACTCAGATTGGTTCCAGCTGGAAGCAGAATTGGTTGCTCCTTTACCCCTTTCCAATGTGCTGCGCTTGGATTACTACTGATTCCCTAAAGAACAACTACCAGCTATTGTGGCAGACAGAAATATTTGGCGTACTATGTCTACTAAATTTAAAAATTACCCTCTTTTACATACCAAGGACACTCTATCTGAGGTAACTTGAAACTCTGTATAGCAGACAACCCCATCATTTGGCCAGATTGGATTAGGGTTATAATATTCAAAGAAAGGTTCAATCTATAGACTAAGAAGGAGTAGCAATTATGTCCAACTTAAACATGCCATCTCCCATCTGTTGGGCCCCAAAGCCTATGTTACCCCTACCCACCTGAACTTCTTTCATCTCTCAAATATTACCCAGATTGCCAAGATGTACAGCAACACTATATGCACGTTTGGCCAGCAAATTTGAATGAAACATGGATTCCCAAAAAAGAAATGGGAGGAGAAACTAGGCCAATTTCTCTCTGCCAGCCAATAGAAACAAATTTTAGCCAGTGCTAAATTTTAGCCAGCCTTGGATCTCTGTTTAAAATTAATCCAGCAGAAAATAATCTGGAGGATGCACTGTTCAAACAGGTGCTGCTAAGTGAAACAAATATTGGAACTATGATTCAGCAGGTGCTAACTTAACCCATACGTTCTGGGAATCCTCCTATATCCATATATAACATAATAAAATTGTGTTATAATCTAAACATGCAATCTTAAACCTAATGGATGTTAAGTGGAAGCTGAATAAATCTGAAAACCTTTAGCTCAGCGGGGCACTAATAATTACTAAAAGACTAGTACTACAAAAATGGAAATCTTAAAAAATGACCAATAACTGAAGACTGGAGCACAGACTCTGTAAGCTTGGCCACCATGGAAAGCATTGTATGCTGTAACAGAAATACCCAAGAAAAATTCTCAGCGATATGGTATGCTTTCTTGAGGTATCTGAATGATCCTATTCAATGCATCCTCCCTTACCTCCTCCTCTTCTCTACCCACTTCCTTCCCTTCTCATCTTGGTACCCTCCTCTGAATTTTGCTTCTATTCTTTATCTGATTTTAATCATTTTACTTTAAGTAGTTGGATTTTAATGTATAAATTGTTGCTTACAAATCAATTGTTTTGTAAATTGCTCCAGTATCTTTCCATGTATTGAAGGTAAGCTGACTAATCTATAATTCCCTGGGTTCTCTTTGTTCCCCATTTTAAAGACAGGTACTATATTTGCCCTTCTCCAGTCCTCTGGGACTTTATTCATCCTCCATGAGTTCTCAAAGATAATTACTAATGGCTCCAAGATTGCTTCGACTAGTTCATTAAGTACCCTAGGGTGAATTTTGTCAGGTCCTGCTGATTTAAAGACATCTAACTTATCTAAATATTCTTTAACCTGCTCTTTTCTTATTTTGGCTTGTGTTCCTTCCCCCTTGTTAATATTAATTTTGTTATGTATCTGATCACAATTTACCTGTTTAGTGAAGACTGAAGCAAAACAATCATTAAACACATCAGCCTTCTTGATGTCGTTCATTATTAGCTCTCCCTCTCCACTAAGTACAGGACCTATACTTTCCATTGTCTTTCTCTTTCTCCTGATGTATCTATAGATCCGCTTTTTATTGCCTTTTACATCCCTTACTAGGTGTAACTCACGATATGTCTACACTACAGCCACTAAGGCAGCACAGCTACACACGGCAGCTGTGTGCTGTAGCATAAACACTTCCTATATGGAAGCAAGGGGCTTTTCTGCTGATGTATTTAATCCACCTCACCAAGAGGCAATGGTTAGGCTGATGGAAGATTTCTTCTGCTGACCTAGCTGCGTCAACACTGGCAGTTAGGTTGACCTAACTGTGGTACTCAGGGCTCAACATTTTTCACAGCCCTGAGCCATGTAGCTAGATTGATCTAATTTTTAAGTGTGGACCAGGCCTCATTTTATGCCTGACCTTTTCTGATTATGTCCCTACACGCTTGTGCTATTCTTTTGTTCTCCTCTTTGGCAATTCATCCATGTTTCCATTTTTTGTACAATTCTTTTAAGATTTCCAGGGCTTAAAGAGCTGCTGTTGGAGCCATGTTGGCACAACATCTTTGAAAATAAGGCCATTAGTTCTTGAAAGCAGGCATTTTTTTATATTTACATAAATTAAAGTATATAAAGTAAACAAACATTACTCCTGGAACCTTAACTTTCACATTTTTATGACATTTGTGTTCAAATATGCAACCTAAACCTAAATATTAATGCACTATGCATTTAAATAGAAAAGAAAGTACTTTCTCTGACACTATGGAGTTATCCAATTGTTTTTTCATGACTCGATGGGATTTAAACTATATTTCTCTGTACGGCCTGATCCTGCAAGATGCGGACTATCCTCAATTCCTGTGGGAGTTAAAGATACTCAGCTCCTTACAGGAGGCAGAAATCTAGGAGCAGCACGGTGGAGAAATGTGGCACTCTAAAGTCGCACAATATTATTGTACCATGGGCAGTAACATAACTAAAAAAAACTATAAAAGTGTTGTAGTTTGCATTCATTAATGCAAATTTTAATATATTTACTAATTTTTCTCAAAATTTACCAAACTATTTCCCAGTAGAATTTGCCGTATGAAAAATGTCATATTTTAGACTTCCCCTATTTGAGTTAGCCAGACACAAATAAATCTTAATATGAGAAAACTGCTCAGTCTGTCCCTAAAAGTCACCTTTGGTCCAAGAGAAAGTATGACAATTTCAGTCAAAAAATGAATTTTAGAAAAAGTTGTGCGCAAATGAAAATAGTGGGTTAAAATGCCAGTAGAGTTATGACCAGCTGTAGTCATTAAGGATATGTGTACATGGCAAGCAGAAACCCATGGCAGCAAGTCTCAGAGCCCCCATCTACAGACTCGTGCTATGCAACTAAAAATAGTGTGTAGATGTTTGGCTCGGACTGAAGCTCAGGTTTTGCAAACTTTAAATGAAGCCTGTATTTTCATGGAATTTTTTCAAAGATGATTACTGAACTCAAAGGAGAGAGAGTATTCGCTAGTGTCTAAGCCCATTTCATTGCAAAAATTCTCACTTATCTACTGTGTGAAGATCATCATTCCTGACAAGCACTGTGATAGTTGTTAACAAGAATGTTGTTACAAACAGTGCAATTGACCCATTAAAGAATTGCTCCAAGCGAAGAAGAGCATAATATATTAATGTATACTGCTTTGTAGTTATTTAGGTTAACTGAAAATGTTAGAGAAGAGCGGATTGATAATACGGTCTCTGAATACTTTGCTTCTTCCACAAAGTAACAGCAAAACTCCACCAACTTCAATGGGAGCGATATGCAGCCATCTGAAGACAGAAATTGACCACAATTTGCAATAAACATCATCCCAATTTTTTGAAATGTTTGGTTTCAATTTTGTCTACATTATCAGTGAACTGTTCTTCCACAGCTAAAACAGTTGCTATATTTTGTTTTCAAAATTTCTTCAGTGAAAAGTAACCTTACCAACGGGCATTCCAATAATAATGCATCCTCTATTTTTTCTGATTTAGAACATGTTGGCAGTTGATAAAGTATTCTTGGCTCTTGTGCAATGCTGAGAAAAAAGATTATAAACAATCAGTCTACTTTATAAACTACCTCTGTCAACAGGTCAGTTTATGCACTATTATAAATCATTACCTCCTCCTCATGCAGGCAGCATTCTGAACTTCCCAGCATGCTGGGCTATTCTTATTTTGGGAACTGTCTCTCTGTGCTACTCTCAGAATTTGGGTACCCCCACCCCCCAGTATAAGATGCCATTAAAAAGATCACTTTTCATCTAGGTAAACATTTTAGACAAGAGATGTACCAATAATGTTCTTATTTTAGTAACATACTTTAAAAAAGAACTAAACAGAAAATACACACACACACTAAAACTCTACTAAAACAAAATACTTCACAGCATGCACAATTCTCCCCCTGGGGAGAGGAGGAGAAAAAGAATGAAGCACACATGACAGATGTTACTCATGTTGTTGATTGCTCTACTAGAAGGTGCTCAGACTCTAGAGTCATGAGGGTGATAGTATAGCCTATATAGATTAGAACTTGGGGTGAGGGGGAGCTATTAGTTTGTAACAAGTTATTGTGCCAAATTCTTCTGAGTTACAATTAAGAGTAACTTCATTGACTTGCACTGTGTACCTGACAGCAGAATTTGACCCATTAAGTACTATCAGGAGGAAACTCTTCCACTGTATCAGAGTGTCATGCCTTTCATGGCATGGGTGCCAGAAGCTGAGAATTCTTTAAGAATTTAGCAACATATGTTTCCTGAAATGAACGCTGTCTCTGGTTCGGTCTTCTTCTTTTGGCCTTATTAAATGACACCATTCACAAGGCATTTTATGTGCTGGAAATCACATGCTAAAAAGAGGCCAGATCCTGCAAGATCATAAGTATCTTCAATTCCCATTAAAGTGCATCTGGCACGTAAATATCTTGCAATGCCGGTTACAACAGTGCCATGCAAACGCCTGTTCTCACTTTCAGATGACATTGTAAATAAAAAGCAGGCAGCATTATCTCCTCCAAATGTAACCAAACTTGTTTGTCTGAACAATTGGCTGAAGTAGGATTGAGTGGACTTGCAGGCTCTAATGTTTTACAGTTTTATTTTTGAATGCAAGATTTTTTTTTTTTTTTTTTTTTTACATAATTTGACATTTGTAAGTTCAACTTTCATGATAAAAGATTGCACTACAGTGTTTATATTAGGTGAATTGAAAATACTATTTCTTTTGTTTTTTACAGTGAAAATATTTGTAATCAAAAGTAAAGTGAGCACTGTACACTTTGTATTCTGTGTTGTAATTGAAATCAATATATTTGAAAATGTAGAAAACATCCAAAAATATTTAAATGATATTCTATTATTGTTTAACAGCGAAATTAATCATGCGATTAATTGTGATTTAATTTTTTTAATCACTTGACAGCCCTAATCTTAAACATGTGCGGTATTCTTGGGTAACACCCAACGGATAGAATTTACATTAGAGCCAGATTAGCTGTGTCTCGTCAGCTGCTGGAAATGGCCCACCTTGATTATCACTACAAAAGGTTTTTTGTTTTTTCCCTCTCCTGCTGGTAATAGCTCACCTTACCTGATCACTCTTGTTACAGTGTGTATGGTAACACCCATTGTTTCATGTTCTCTGTGTATATAAAATCTCCCCACTGTATTTTCCACTGCATGCATCCGATGAAGTGAGCTGTAGCTCATGAAAGCTTATGCTCAAATAAATTTGTTAGTCTCTAAGGTGCCACAAGCACTCCTTTTCTTTTTGCGGATACAGACTAACACGGCTGCTACTCTGAAACCAGTCAGGACACTTCACTCTAACAATGGGCAATAGAAGAAACCCATTCTGCCCAGATAGCTCTTCCTGTGGATGCCTCAGCAAGAATATAGGCAGTGACTACCCCTGTGCATCATCAAGTCATATAAGGATATGTGATATGCTTACGTGATCCTAAACTCCATCTTGAGACAGTAACTTTCCATAAACTGGGCTGTGAGCTTTGTTTTGAGACCGTAAATTTACAGGCACATGGCAGAGAATATAAAAGACTCCTGAAATATCTTCACTTTGCCTCTTTCCTGCCCTGATTCTCTGGACTCTGGATTCCAATCTTCGGGAAGTCACCTGAGAGACTTTACAAGCTAGCAGTTTATACCATCTTTGCTACAAACCTGATATAAGAACTTTGCAGTTATTTGATCTATTAAGCATTAACAACTCTCTTATTCCTTTTTTTATTATTAAACCTTTAGTTTATAGTTACTAAAGGATTGGCATCAGCATGATTATTGGGTAAGATCTCAGTTATACACTGATCTACCTATGTGCCTGATCTCTTGGGGGTAAGAAGAACCCTATGTTTGATTAAATTGTTTTTTTAGTAACCACTCATCATAGAGTCCAGTGTCTGCATGGTGAGACAAGGGCTGTAATGCCTAAAGAGACTGTACCCTTGACTTCTTGTTAATCAATGTGCTGAGACAGAAGTTTACTTTTGTTACTGGCTTGGTATAATCTAATGATAGAATAACCACCAATTTAGGGTGAGACTGCCTTATTTCCCAGCAGTTTGTCCTGAATTTGGCATCCTCAGCTGTGACCCACTGAGGCCCGGTGACAACTACAAGAAATAAAACTAGTGTTCAGTCTGTTTAATTTGAATTCTGTGCAGTGCTGAACATCCTCAACTCCCATTAAAGTCCAGTGATAGTTGAACATAAGCAGCAACTCACAGGATCAGGCCTTACCTTGCCAAAAGCAATGCAATACTTAATGCTACAGCTATTATCTAACACTTAAGAGATATTAAAATAAGGATCAAATCCTGTGAACAATTAGGCATATGGGTATCTATGCTTATACAAGTGATCCCATTCAACTTGGTCGGACTACTCAGGGGAATTTCTAAGATCAGAGCCTGAGTATTAAAATTAAAAATAATGGCAATTTTTAGCAATCAAATAATTACCTGCTCACACAGCACCGATAATTGTCAAAATAAATTCTTCCACGCTCATAAGCAATAGGAGATGTGGAATGAGTTGTCCAAACATTCTTGAATTTAGTACTTTCCTGAAATAGACAATGAATAGAAGAAGGCTTTTATGACAAGCTGTGGTTTTGGAAAATATTTCACTTGCCCCTACTGCTTAATAACTGACGTTAGTTGAACATAGTTTGTTGAACACATAAAGGACTTCTTAAATAAATAAATAAATAAGTCTCCTGAAGTTATCTAGCCATTTTTAATTTTTCTTTCCTTCTTTCTACAATTGTACACTAGATGCATCCAGTTGTGAATACAGTAGGCATTGAAATATGACAAGCAGGGCTTTGACTCAAAAGTATTTGAAAAGTAAGTCTAGAAAAGTTGGAGGGGGTATGGTGGAGAAAAATGTAATAAAATTTATGAATGGGCCTTTATAAGAAAACTAGGGACAAAAAAATGAAAAGAGATGCTTTACCAATTCATGGACACCATGGAAAATAAATATATATGTTAGTAGTCCCACTGAATTCATGGAGTTTTGGGATCCAGGCTACTCTTGGTGTTTGGAGGAAGGCACAGGAGGGAATTTACACGCTTGCTTCCATAAAGAATGCAAGATGTTAATGAGTTCGCTTGAACTACTCACATACATAAAGTTACTCATGTGCATCAGTGATATCACGATATGGGGTTGCAAATAATTTTATCTGTATTAATTAAAGCCCCAATCCTTTATGAGATGAATGTAGGTGGGCTATGGTCAGACAAAGCCCCACTAGCTTCAGTGGGGCCCTATGTGGGTGCAGGGATCTCCCTTCACACATCTGGTTGCATGAATGGGGCCTAACACCTTAGATTGCTAAAACTAAAGTAATTTTTAAATACTAATTTAATTATTCCTATATATGGTATTTCTACATTTCTCTCAGCTTGGCCAATAAAAAAAATTAAATCAGTTTCACTTTGGTTTATAATCAGCTGCAATTTCAGTCTCCCAGTGCTGCAATGTTTGGTTTCCACTTCAGAGGCATGTTCATTTGTTTACAGAAAACTACTGATTTTTTTAAATTGTGGAAACAATTCTGTTGCACTTAGGCCAGATCTACACCATCAATTTACACTGGTATAACTATGTCATTCAGGGGTGTGAAAAATTCCTGAATTATACCAACTTAATTGCTGATATAGTCAGCACTGTGTTGATGGGAGAGCTTCTCCCGCCGACATAGCTATCGTCTCTTGTGGAGGTGGATTAACTATACTGACGGGAGAAGCTCTCCTGTTGGTGTAGTGGAGTCTTCACTAAAGTGCTAGTTACTCCTGGGGAAATTCTGCGCGACTGTACATATGCAGAATTCATGTCCCTCTGCAGAAAATACATAATGCCAGAGGCTCTGCAGTTCTGCCTTTTTCCCACCAGGGGCCACTGTGCGCCACAACAGCCAGCAGCTGGCTGACCAGCAGTAAAAGCCAGCAGCTGGCTGCATTCCTCAGTGCTCTGCCCGCAGAGCCCAGTTAGGAGTTATGGGATATGGGGGGGGGAAACGGGACACAGACAGCATGGGGCACACAGTGGGGGGGGGGGTCACAGACTGGTGTTCAGAAGGGCTAATGGGGTGACAGCATTGAGCAGGGGCTGAATGGAAGGTCAGGAGCAACAGAAGCACCCTAAAAGTGGGAGGGGGAGGCCATGCAGGCACCCAAACCATGCTCCCCTGCAAGTCCACACTGCCCCTTCTTCCCAAGTCCCACCCTCACTGCCCCTTTTCCCAAGACCCTGCCCTCACACAGCCTGTTCCCCCAAGACTCCACCACCTGCTTGCTTCTCTCCTCCCTGGCACTCGCCTTTATGGTTGGTAAAAAGTGGGGGGGGCCATGGCCCCCCCGTTCTAGCTCCCCTGCTGCAGGGCCACATGGGGAAGTAGGAGTAGGAGCTGCAGGGACACATGGGGACACCCAGGGGTTGCATGGGGGAGCCTCCCTTACTCCCTAACAAAAAATCCTGTTCCATACTTCTCCCACTCACACCCAACAACCCTCCAGGTTCTCTCCCAGGCTCCTTCCCTCTCCCTCAGCACCTTCATTACCCCTGCCTACACCCAAACCTTTGCACTGCTTCTGAGGGGTGGAGGAAATATAGTTCTGTACTGTAGTTTAAATAAATTACCCAAAGTTCTGTATTAATATGCCCAGTGAGGAATCTATTGTAAAAAAAAAAAAATTCTGAATTTTTGTTTGTATTGTTACAGACATACTTGCTGACAGGTATTTTGAAATAAATTACCAAAATAATTGAAACTGGTGTGAATATATATTGTGTTATTTTGACAAATAAAATATGCAGAACTTTAAAATATTGTGTGCAGAATTTTTTATTTTTTGGCACAGAATTCCCCCAGGAGCACATAGTGGAGCAGCCTGCACCGCTGCACATGTAGACAAACCCTTACAGTATTGAGGTCAAATTTAAGGTTGATGATGTCCCTTACACTGCTACCATAATTTTAATATTAAGTATTATATAATTGTCTACAATAATAGTCCCCCGGATTAAGAAATCTGAGTGAAAGAGTTTAAGAAGAGTCACACGGTAACACTGTTATAATGTAAAATAACAATTTGATTTACAAATGGTAATGCCATTTTTTCCACCATACGATATTCTTCAGGTTTGAATGATAAAGATGTTGCATCTTTTCCAGATTTTTCCTGAGGTAAATTTAATAGTATTGCTAACTCTCTCATCCTTAATCAAGAACTCAAGCTGTTTGCTCTCTCACAAACTTCTCCTATTCAGAGTTTAAGTCCAGAGGTTGCCCAAATTCCTGCACTAGACTGGAGTTCAGAACATCTGGACTGAAGAAATCAGGCTCCAAACAAGGATGGATTCACTGCTGGAAAATATTAGAAGCGGTTACCTGACACACTAGCATTCTTAGGATTCCCATGTTTTTTCTGTGGGCGACACCCGCATCTTTTGTATAAAATCCGTGAGACCTCCTGGTTAGGCGGCGGCAGACATTGTGAATTTTAAAAGCACTGGAGCAGAGGCTCTTGGCTGAGGAGGAGGAAGCGACTGAATCTGGAGACATTTTTATTTCTTGGGAAAAGCTCGAATTCCTTCTAATTCCTCCTGGCTCAGGCAGCAAGCGTGGGGCTGTTCAATACAAGGAGACAACAATGCATGTGCCGGATCGTCTTTCGATGCCACAAGTATTAGGGGCCCCACTTGCTGATCTCGCCGTCTCCCTCCCGGAAATCCCGGAGCCCTCCGCGGGAACAGGGTAAACCAAGCCCGGAAAGAGCTGCCTGCACAGCCCCCGCTACACCCCAGCCTGGATGCAAACGAGGAGACCCCTGCCTGCCCAGCCGCCGCCGCCGCCGCCGCCCCGGGCGCGGGCCCGTTCCACCCAGGCCCCGTGCTCTCCCCGTTGCGACGGCAGCGCACCTGGGCCGTTGCTATTTATAACGTCTGAATCTGTCCACGGTCAGTCTGCAGCAGGCCCTGGCCTGATAGCAGCGCCTGGCTGGGCTCTGAGAGGAATGTACCACAAGCCAGTGGCGGGGGGGAGGAGAGTAACTCAACTGTCCAGCAGCCATTACTTACTACCCCCGTCACTCCCCACCGACTCTGTGCCGCAAGCCACCTGGCAGCGGCTGACAAGGCCAGCACCGGCCAGGCCGCTCCTGCTGCGGGCGCTGCGCGGCGCCGGGGCGGGTAGTTTTCAGACGCTTCCCAATGACGCGCCAAAACTACAACTCCCCGAAGCCATGGCGCTGCCCTCTCTATGCGCCTCCTCCCACGGGTGGCGCCTGCCCTTCCGGGGGCATGTTTCCAGCTCCGTAGAGTGTTTCCCCAGCAGCCAGGCTGGGGCGCTGAGCAGAGCTCCCGCGGGTCCTGTTAAGTGCGTTGCCGGATGGGAAGGTGTTGTCACGCCCAATCCAGGGGGCTAGACATTGCTGTATAGAAAGGTTGTGGGGCGCCTGAGTGGGAAGTAATGGATGCTGTGAGCCCCGTGCAATCTGTTACTGTGTTTACTTGTGACACAGTTCCCTTAGCTGTACACAGAGAAGCAGTCCTGGGGAGAAAATTAGTAAAAAGGCCCTACGATTATTTTGAAGGATTTTCTCTATAAACTAAAAGAACATTTTGAAGGTATGTTTTGGTTGTTGTTTTTTTTAAATTAAAATGTTACTGGCACTTTTCAGTAAATCAACCACAGTCAGCTCTTCAGAGCAAGCAATATGTCTTAATTTATAAAGATCATGAAAATTTACAGTGCTGGTGTAAATGAGAATAAGTACACACATAGAGCCCCTGATACTGCAAAGACTTATGCACCTGCTTAACTTTACAGTAGAGTAGTCTCAGCGAAATCAGCGATACTACTCCTGTGCACGAAAGTTAAGCATATGGATAAATCTTTGCAAGATTAGGGCCTTAATATTTCATTATAATGATTTCTTTGCATTCTTATAATGAGGTTCCATACGTCTGGCAAAAGACAATATAACTAGTACACATACGTTGTCATTTTTGTTCTAAAAAACACCCCCTTCTAAATGCATTTTTATCACGCATTTATTTAAAAAAAACAAAAAGGGGAGTAAATATATAGCATTTATTTATGATTCGGAAAGACAAGATAATTTAGGTGGGAATTTATTTCCAATTTTTTTGTTTTTATTTCCTTCATTGAAAATAAAATACCTTTAAACTGAGCAGGGGAAAAGAAGAAAAGTCTGTTTTTGCTCTGCACTGTTACTTTCCAATAATATTCAACAATATTAGCAGGGCAATTATACTGTGCAACTCACTGAAACTGTACTCACTATTCTGTGCAGTCATGCTCATTAGTGAGATGCCAGTGATGATAGTGGTCATTTATTTTTTAAATATAAATTTGGGGATGTGAAAGTTGCTGGACTGAAAATTATGGAGGTTGAATTTTTTTTTTGTATAACAGATACAGAAGGTTAGAAGGGTAATTTGCATTTTCATGGAGACTTGGTTTTGTTGGTGATTTGACTGATATGGACACATGGATATGGAACTAATGGAATTCACAAACTCATTGTATTTGTTCCGTTGAACAGCTATTACCAGGTAATGAATTCTGGTCACTATTGAACTGGGCTGGATTTGAACTGATTCAGTTCCCGATCCTAGAAATTCTGATTGACATACGTGAAGTTTGCAGGATCAGGGGCTTAGAAATGTAAAGCCCTTCATCTCAGTCATAGTTCTCTGAGATGTACAACGTGTGGGACTTCTTACTGCATCTCTTGATAGATATCACAAAGCACACCTCCACAATTGATAGCAATTGTCAGCAGAGAAGCTGAGCTCTGAATACCCATGGTAATCATCCTCTTGCCTGAAGAGGTCTGCAGATCAGGAGTGAGGCTTGTGTGGAAACTGGTGCTACCCGTGTCTATGAGGCTAAATAGTGGGCCTCAGTCTTTAGGAATGTCAAATACACTGGCACTTTACACAAGTACTAAATTATCTTAAAAATTTAAAAATATTTTGAGGGCCAAGGGAAGATGGAGTTGCAGCCACAAATGTCTGTGGGGCAGTCGCCTTCAGGCCAAGCCCTAGCAATGGCTGTGAATGAATAATGAATGAAGAAACTCAAGTGGTAGTGCAGAGAGTGTTCCTGCAAGAAACAGGGGAGAGTCAAACTATTCATGTTGTGCAGGCTAGTGAGAGGAAAGTATGGTTCAGGTGCACACCTGCCAGCGAGGAACTAATGCTAATAACACTGAGGCTATGTCTACACTACAGATACTACAATGGCACAGCTGTCGCACTGCAGATGTGCCACAGTGGCATCTGTGGTGTAGACACTTGCCACAGTGATGGAAGGGGTTTTTCCATCACTGTAGTTAATCCACCCCTATGAGAGGTGGTAGCTAGGTCGATATAAGAAATCTTCTGTTTGACTTGCCAGTGTCTACAATGGGCATTAAGATGGTTTAATTATGAATTTTTCACACCTGAGTGCCATAGCTAGGTTGACCTAAGTTTTAGATGTATTAAGTTTTAAGCCTGACTGTGCTTAGCTGGTGCTATAAAAAGAGATGTATCGCTAAACTATGAAATTCTGAATACCTAGAAAAATTCAAGCTTATCTACTCATTGTAATGAAGAGAACTAAGTGCATGATCACTGTGGAGGCTGCAGTTGCTCAAATTGAGGTGGGAGGTTCCTGATGTTTTTTTCCATGAGTGGTGCTCAGCTCTGGGACTCACTCCTGGTCTGGCAGGGCTAGGGTTTGTTGGCCTTCAGGGTTTGCTGTGCATGGACAAGGCCCATGTAGACTGTCAGTGTTCTCTTGGAGGGGTGGGCGGATGGGTTTGTAGTGGCCAACAGTGGAGTTCTTAAATATAAATTTTAGGTAATTTGTGATTTTCATCCTGTGGCATCTTATAGACTAACAGACGTATTAGAGCATAAGCTTTCGTGGGTGAATACCCAGTTCGTTGGATGCATGTAGTAGAAATTTGCAGAGGCAGGTATAAATATGGAAGCAAGAATCAGGCTAGGGATAACGAGGTTAGTTCAACCCTGATTGGTTCGGCCGATCGCAGCTCCCAGTGGCCACGGTTCGATGCTCCAGGCCAATGGGAGCTGCTGGAGGTGGCGGCCAGTACATCCCTTGGCCCGCGCCGCTTCCAGCAGCTCCCATTGGCCTGGAGCATCGAACTGCGGCCACTGGGAGCTGCGATCGACTGAACCTGCGGAAGCGGCAGGTAAACAAACCGGCCCGGCCCAGCAGGGGCTTTCCCCGCACAAGCTGCGGAACAAGTTGGGGAGCCACTGTTCTAAACAGATTCTGTCACTTTAAAAGTCCTCACATTAGATTTTACTATTATTATAGTTTGGATGAAGTATTTCATTTCTTAATACTCATTTACTCAAGATCTATCACTGATTTAAGGCCACTGTTCATGCATAAACTTAACTTTGCTTTGTTTTGCTGTTGCAGCACCAGGAAGCAGGGGATACACAAATTAACTAGCAAACCCTGTGCCCAGAACTGTGATGTTCATTGATGACTTTCTCTTTCCATGCTGATGGGGGCAAAGAAGTCAGTGAGTCAGATGTTTGATAGACTCAGCTTTATAAGTAACAAAAAGGGAAGTGAGTTGTCACATGTAAAAGGGGAAAAACTACGTCTACACGGCATTTTGGAGCAAGCCTCTCAACTCTGGATGACAGACTCAGGGTAGTGGGTCTCATGTTAGTGCTCTTAAAAATAGCTGTATGGACAGCACTTTGAAGTTGTGGCTTGGGCTGGAGGTCAGGCTCTGAAGCCCACCCCGTTCCCTAGGCTTCAGAGACCCAGCTCTAGCTCCAGTTGCCACTGCAAAGCTTTGTTTCTACAGCTATTTTTAGTGTCATAAATGGAACACTAATGCAAGCCCCACTAGCCCGAGTTTCTAAACCCAGGCTGGGAGACTCGCTTCAAAATGCTGTGTAGACATACCCTAATAGGGAAAGAAGGGGGACGGGTTCTTTTCAGCCTTTTGGAGGGAAGTACATATGTGTGTCTAAATCCTAGATGCTGCAAACACTTACCACCAGGACTACTCGTGTGTAGAGTTAAGTCTTCTCAGGATCTGGACCCAAACATTTAAAAAAAATATGTGAGCCGATCCCTTTAAAGTAGCAAGCATTAGTAACAAAAAACTCTGAACTGAGGGTCACCAATATTTCCCTCACGTCCATTATTTAAAATCTCTACATCAGGAGTAATTACAGGCACCAGTTTTGCTGTGTGCGCCTTTCAGTGCACATTAAGAATAAAAATCTTTAATTGGCATGATTAACACAAACACTATTACATGTAGAACTTGCTGAAGAATGGAATTTCCATCCTGCAAGAAATTCTGAAATTTTGAAATATCGTTTTTCATCCCAAATCTCAATGAAAAGTTGAAATCTCTGAACTTTTCATAAAAGAAAATATTCCAAGATATTTCATTTTGACATGGTCAAGAATGTTTCGATTTTATTTTTTTGACTTTTATAATTATTAACAAAATATAATTTAAAAGTTTAAACATTTTGACTTTTGTAATATAAAAGTTGAAACAATAAAGTTGTAACAAAGTGTTTGAACCTTATCAAAATTAACCATTTTGATCTTATTGTAACTAAATGTTTTGATAATTTCCCACAACATTTTCAAGGAAATCAGTACTTTTCTACAAAACGTTTTGATTTAATCAAATCAGCATTTCTCAGTGGATACTGTTCCATTGGAGAATTCCTGACCAGCTCTAATTACAAGTAAAAAGATAAAATAGGGGCACAGGTTGTTTTGGATGGAATGAGTCCAAGCAGCCTTTTACAGACAGCAAAGTCTGTCCTTGCTTTTGGTTGGTAACCATATCCTGCAATTTTCCTTGCATAATTCATTTTCAAAACTGCTTCTTTTAGTTGTTGCACTCTGACTGCATTTGTATTAGTTAATTAAAGATTCTCTAAATAAATGATATCTTTATGTCGAAGGTACTTACTACTTCCTTACCTGTCAATCCATTCATGTCTTTGTTCTTGCATTTGGCATTAGCTCAACTTGATTTGCATTTACATTTTGCTTTTAACTGTAATGTTTATAAAAACATATTAACAAACACAGTAGATTCCCTCAGTGCAACAAAGGATAATTTGGAGCAGTTCCCTTAAAAAAAATTCAACACACTATTCACACTCCAATTCATATACATTATTAAATAAAATAGATTTCCCTTTTGGTGGAGGTATGACTATTATTTTTTAGCAAAGGAATATTGATAACTTACTGTTTTTCACCTATATCTTTGCAGTTCATCACAGACTTGAATTATCTAGCAGAATAATTTTAACAGGCATCTACAGAGGGAGAACAGTGACTAAGGAACAAATCTCCAAAAATGCCAAAATATGATTAAAAAAAACCAAACAACCCTCCAAATTCAGTATGGCTATTCCATAATCTTAAACATTTTTAATTCACCACTCCTTCCACATTACTGTGTGCTGGCTGTTGTCTTGCTTTTTCAGGAGCCGACAGTAGCTCCAGAATTTTTACTCCAAAGAATGTATTCCTTATAGTTCAGCTGATGGCTTTAGCAAATTTTTGCTTCCAGAAAGGCTGTTTTATATGACTTTTTTCCTTCCTACAGCTCTTGGTGAGGGAGATACGGTCAGGAAAATGTAAGCTTTCTTCCTCATTGTACAAAACATTTTCTCTTTCCCTAGCTACTTTTAAAGATCAGTTCTACTCTGAAATGTGATTGTAAAAATGGTGCCGCCTTAAACTCAACTAATCTGCTCCTTGTGTGTATTCAGAGTCATATCTGCTGACCTTAGTGGCAAAAATAACTTTTTATTATTTCAGTTAGCTGTATTGACCCTACAGTGCTGAGAGAGAGATTTGGATTCTATTCCTTCTTATATATATAAAGAGAATCATTGACAAAGTTTTCCCATAGTTAAATCTGTGCAAACCCTTGGAGGGCAGAAAGGTTTCACAGGAGTCATTGTGGGCCTGAGTTGGCCTGCATCACCACCCGAGATGGTGCATGAGAAGGAGAGTACTATGTTTGAATCTCTGATTCCAGGTTGTTTGCGGGATTGGCAGCTAGAAAAATATCATTTTACTTACAAATTGAGCACATCATCATACCATTTGAGAGAAAATGAATATGGAGCCCCACAATGCCATATTTAGAGTGACTTTTCAGAGTAGAATTAAAGTCCATCGTTTTCAGTTTTGTCTGATGGTACTGCAATAGTGGTGCCTGACGAGGAATTTTTTAAAAGCACTTAATATGTATCAGATCTTTTCCCTCATTGTACACTTGTGGCATAAGTTTTCCCTCGAAACCCATTGAGTCTACTCCCTTCTCACCTTTAAGGATTCCCAGAACTCATCTGTTTCCTCTCATGTGGTATTCCAGCATTTCCATTTTTCTCTCCCAAATTCCTGTACTTTAATACACTAGCTGCAAAGTCCTTGCTTTCCTTCCAAATTATCTGTTTTATTTTCTAGCTTCTTTATGTGATTTTTCTGCACTGTTTCCCAGCTCTCTGACCCATCAATTTCTGTGAATTCTTTTTCATCTTTATTTTCACAAGAGGTTAATGACTTCGTCTTGTTGTCCCTGTTATGGCAAAGAAGATCCAAAGAGGCTGTAATACCTGCCTCCTCACACTGCTCAAGGCAAGATCAATATATCTTTTTGCTGCAACACCTGAGCTATGGAGGCTGACTGGTTTTTAAAAGTCCATTTTGTCTATTCTTTTTGGTTTGGTTTAGGCTATTTGCAGTTTATGTCTGGACCTTAGAAACATCAGTGTTCAAATGTTCGGTAATTTGTCCACCAACTCCGAGTATTCTGTTCTGCAAGATCTTCTCCAGGACTGACTCTTCCGCCTTGTGTCCGCTGGCGCCTCTTATCTTTTGGAGATGTTTTGCATAGCTAAGGTCTTTTGAGCCTCAGTAGCATTTTGGTAATAAAATACCAAATTTTAGTAGTACAGTACCTGCTTCACAGGAGAGTTGTGAATGTTTGTACAACTAAGTTTGTAAGTGCCGAGTAATAGTATGACGTTCAACTTTTTCAGAATATCTTATTTCATAAGAAGGTAAATAGAGTAACCCAAATTATTACAAATATAACCCCATTAGTCCCCTTATAAATATAATTGTGACAACAACAGCAGGGCCAATGGTTGCAGATAGAATGAATCAGTAGTTTTGTAGTCCAGAGAGCTACCAAACAACAAATTGTTTTTGCCACAGTTTATTGGAAACAAATTTTCAGATAGAAGAATACTTGATTTTTGTCTGACCTCTGTTTCAGAGCTGATACTCCTCTGGGCTTTATTCCTCCATGGTGAGTGGTTTACAGTATGTCCTGGTATTGATCTCTTGTTCCAATCAGAAGAAAACTTGACTCTTTGCTATTTAAAGCAGGATGGAAACAGCTCTTCCCTCCCCCATCCTGTCTGTTTTACAAATCTCAAGTTCCAGCAGGGTGGAGACCACCATTGGGAAGCTCAAATGTCAACTTCAATTTAAAAAAAATAATACTTTCCAGTCCAACTGGCAGTTTAAACATAACGGCTTCTCTGTGTGTGCGCCGTGAGAAAGCTGCACTGAGTGTGTAGCTTTTTTTCTTTTCTTTTTAAGAATCTCCTCCATTAGCTCAGCTGAGGCAGAGAGGCAGAGTCTGTGGTTGTCAAGATGATAATTAGAAATAAAACATCTCACCACGAACCTCTAAAAGCTTAAACACATCACTCCACAGGAAGGACAACTTCCACTCCTTTTCCAGCGTGTTATTCCTCTAGTGTTTTTGCTGGATAAATGGCTCTGCTTACAGTGGTTGGTAATTTTTTATATAAATCCTGTGGGTGGTAATTTCTGGGAAGATGAAGGGTTTTCAAATGGAGGCCAGATTATTATTGCTATAATAATCAAGTGTATAGTCATTTTGCTTGTTCCTGGCTACGGGTCTGTACCAAATAATTAACACGTTCAAACAATGTTCCCTGGTGTCAACTCCACAGTGTGCACATAGCTGGCAGAGAGTTGGTTACCTCTTTCAATAGATCATTTAAAAAAAAATCAGGTAAAGAAGCAATTGAGCGATGAGTCACTTTTGAAAATGGGATTTAGGCTCCTAAGTCACTTAGGTGTTTTTTGAAATTTTATGCTTAGTAGCCACACTGCTCATTAATCACATGATCAGTAGTTCCGTCAGCACATCAGTGCTAAGCCTGGTTCCAGGGCTTTCCTCTGCATTCTTACCACTTCCAGCTTCCATATTTCACTTGCCTTTTCCCTATATCCTTGCAATGTTTTGAATATTGCAGGCTTCAGCAATTAGTCAGCTACAAATTCTCATACAAAGGTCAAATTCTCATACAAATCCATATGTTTCACCTGTTACTTGTGCCAAATCATTTTAGCCACCTGTCTATAGATCCCATCTGTGCATCTTTTCATGTTCTTAATGAGATAGAGAGCCAAGCAAAATTATGCTTAGCATCTGAATAATTTTTATTTTATGTTGAACATCAATTATAGCAAAGGAAATTCAGGGCACGAATTCAGGCCTTGGCAGGTAAATGAAGGAGGAGCTGATTTTGAAACCGTATGTAATGTAATAACATAATTTGCCTCTAAGGATCTATATAGTCTGTTAATGATTTGAGATCACAGTTTGGTTTTGGGGTTTGTTTTGTTGTTTTTTGTATCTTTTAAAATAGTATTAACTTCGCATAATATAAATCCTACATTATGGAGCAGTAGGTATGTTAATTTTTAATCCTAGCAACTGTACAGAAGCATTTCTAATAACTTCTTGTGTGCAGTCTATATGCATGCTGTTGCAGAGCTGTACTGATAGGATGTGAATCTGTTGTTTTATTGTAAATAAAAAAAATTAGCTAAGGCCCTGATCCTGCAAAGACTTAGGTACATACTTAACTTTATGCATGAGTGATCCCAATGAAGGAATATTACAACTTGCATGCATAAGTCTTTGCAGAATCAGAGCGTAAATGATTTTATTGTGGTGGTTTTATTGTAAATTGGAATTATCATTTTAGTTACCCAAATATGTTGCCAAGGGACATGGTAAACTGATTAAAATTAGAAGTGGTTTTGATTGAAAAAATAGTTTTGTTATATGATTAAGTGCTACACCTTCACCATGTGAAATCATACATTGCAATAAGGGGGCTCCTGTGTACTGGCAAAGAAGCTATTATATAGCAGGTACAGCAGCCCTAATGTACCAGTTGTTGTTAATGAGACACTGGAAACCTAGAAATATGTTTTTAAGCCTTCGGACAAATATAAGGAAATGTTAATCTTGTTCTCGCTCTCTTAAAGGCTTAAAATTAATAAACAACAGCATTTCTAAAATATTAATCATTCAGAAGCACATCATAACTGAGGAATTGTTCAAGTTATTTAACTGATTCGTTTACAAAGATTTAGATCATACATCTAGTGAATCTTTTTTGTTCACAGTGCAAGACTTGTGGTCAATCATATAGTGCATTACTGGTTTTTTCCTTAGATAAAAATCTTCATCTTTTAACCAGTTTGCAGAGATTGTTTTACAATAATGTTTGCATTTAAATAGTGCCTGCGTCTTTGTAACTAAATGTTGTGTTTTCAATGCTACGTGCATTAGATTTATATACACATTTTATGCAGAGAGAACACTCTAAAAATAATGACTTAGTAGCATTTTTTTTTTTGGAATATGCAGAGCACTTGAAGGAGAAAAGAACAAAGGCACGTCAGGGTAAAAATAGGAGGAGGAGCATTTCGATTTTACTCCTTTACTTTAAAAAAGGGCTTGTATCAACTAGGATATGGAGAAGAAGAAAGGAAAAAAAAAGCCCCCACAAAACAGGATGCTGGTACTAACAACAGCATACATCTCATCGTTGCTTATTAGACTCGTTTGAACAAATTCAGAGTTAACATTTTAGAGTAATAATAATGTAAAAAAAAAGAGGTGTTAGGTTAGAATTACATGTTTAATAGAATAATCTCAAACACTTTATAATTCACATGGATGTAGAATTAACATCTGAAAACATTCACTTCAGATGAGGTATTGAATACAGATTACTATAATGCGCAGTAGAAGTTTTTGAAAGGTGTCATGTGCATACCGTATATAATACGTTTCTGAATATTTCGCTTTCTATTTTAAAGAGTGAAACCACAGTAACAGCTTTAGAATGAAATCTTTTGAAAACCATAACCTCGTGAGTGGGGTGAAAAATGTCAAGTAGAATAACAGTATGTTTCCACTAGAACAAATGGTTTGCACTCTGATCACTTCTTGATTATTTTTTTAAAGGGACAGTGTCAAGGTAAAAACAAAATAATCCAAAAATAATTTCCTTACCTTGATTACTAATAACATTTTCCATTTTTCAAATGGAAAAACAAAACACATAAATGCATTGATTCACCATTTTGTGTGTGTGGCTTTTTGTCACTGTCTAACAGGACTTCGAAAGTAGATTGGCAAGTTTTACTTTCTGCTTCCTATATAGCAGAAGCACATTTTGGGTTATTTGGGTTTCCAGCACTCTTGAAAGATGTTAACATTTAAAAAAAGCATTTTAATTGATTTTAAAAAACAACCTGCATCATTAAAGCCCATATTGCAAATTGACTACTTGACCAAGGTCTCTTCTAAGTGATATATACCATTAAGTTCTAGCAAAGCTATAATTTCAATGGATTGTGTTTTTACAGGTCTCTGATCAAAATGAATGTCATTAAAAGGCTTTCTGCTTCATATCTGAGGAAAAGCAAGATGCAGCAGAGGTGCCAAAGTAACAGACGACCAACTGCTCCACTTGGGTCACGGATTTTAACTGATCCTACTAAAGTTTTTGAACATAACATGTGGTGAGTTGCCTCTTCAAGCTTGATGTTTGATACTGATTCATAACACTTCTTTGAGATGTGTTGCACATGTCCATTCCACGGTAGTTGTGTGCGCGCCTTGTGCACAGTTGATGGAGAGGTACTGACAACTGGTGTACCGTCGGGGGTACCCATCGTGGTGATCTGAGTGCCCTCTATTGCCGCTCACCGCTGCATGCTGGTATAAGAGGGCAGAGCTGCCCCCAACTCCCCACTTCTCCCCGTTCCTTCTTACTCCCTGTGATGGTTGTCAGAGCAATTCCAAACTCGTGACAAGTGCTTCCCTCACTCCTTTATTAGAAGTTAGTTAGTTTTTAGCTAGTTTTTAGTACTAGGTTTTCATTTTAGGTCTTTTTTGACCACTCTTTATCTGCATTACCAGGATCTTTAGTAGGATTAGTACTGGAATGATGTCTCACCAGCTGGGGTTTAAGTCCTGCTGGACTTGCACTAAACCTATGTCAGTCAGCAACCCTCCCCTGGCCTGCTTGAAATGTTTGAGGGAATCCCACATTAGTTACAAATGTCACATTTGTAAAGGATGCAAGCCCTGCTCACAGAAAGAGTGTCAGGGTTTGAGTGCTTACTTATGGAGGCAGTGCTTTGCCCTCCTTTGGTGTCATCACATTGGGAAAGCTTCCCAGGTACATCAGCTTCAGTGTGGAGTGCCCCAGCAGAGCTATCTGTAGCTTCTCGGGCCCATTTGCTGATACCAAAGAAAAGACTTAGGCCTTCCTCAAGTTTGGTACCTCGATCGAGTGTGTTGGTACTGAAGCAAAGAGACTCTGCCTAACATTCACGGAAGAAGCTCTCTTTCAAGCTCTCATCGCTAGAAAGAGGGGATTGCCACCTCCAAAACGTAGAGAACTTTGCAGAACCATCAGACAGTGCTGCTCCCAGCCACCCCAGAGGCAAACACAGCTGCAAGGGACCTGCTTAGCATCTCAGTACTTGTATTGCCTGCAGTTCAAGAAGGTTTTATAGCTGGTACTGATGTTGCAGCTCCTACCTCACTGTGTCAAGAGCCTGCGGTACCGTTACCTCCCAAGCTTCTGCAAAAGCCAGTGCAGTTGAGAGGCAAGCCTCTGATGATATCTCTAGTAATGCCATCCCTGGGCTCAGACCACCTCTCTCCCACCCCAGCTGGTTCTGCCCCTCCATTTTCAGAAGTTTCGGACTCTCAGAGGTGAGGTCATCTGTATCCTGTCAAGGATGGGGACTGTGAGTCATGCAGTAACCTCAGCACTGGCCTCCTTCTAAGGGACGATGGTCTGGTCAAGGATGGGTCCCAGGTCCATACTGCCTGCCATTTTGGACACCTTGGGGTGTCCCCCCTTAAGCTACGACCTCCCCTCAACTATCTCATTCACTGTTTTCAAGAGCATTCTGGGGGCATTGGCAGCAAATTCTCCAGTTCCTGGCACTGAACTCAGTACTGACCAGCCAGAAGTCTCTCAGGCAGGACGTAGACCAGCCACCACCTTAAAAGCCTTTGGCATCCTCTTCCTCGTCACCAGATGAGGCTATCAAGCTGGCAGGTGATTCACCACCACCAGAGGACCGCAGAGCTCATCAAGATCTTTCAAATAGAGTGGCCTCTGTGCTTGACATTCAGGCAGAGAAAATCCATGAAATCTCGTACAAGTTGCTGAACGTTCTGGTATCGGTGGCCCCTGTCAGAGTGGCTCTGCCAACTAATGAAGCCATTATGGAGCCCATTAAGGTGCTTTGGCAGACACCCCCCTTCTCGCCTCCCACAGCAAAATATGCTGAGAGGAGGTACTACATCCCTTCTAAGGGATACTACTATTTCTACTTTCATCCTCCTCCGGCTTCCCTTATAGTGGCAGCTGCCAATGAGCAGAAGAGAAAAAGACACTAAGCATCGACGCCAAAAGACAAAAATTCAAAGAGACTGAATCTGTTTGGTTGCAAACTTTATTCCTCAGGAAGTCTACAGCTCAGACACTCCTGGGTCGCTCTCTGGGAAACGGTTATAAAATGTAAAGATAAGTTACCAGAGGGCTGTAGACAGTTTGCAGTAATGGTGGAAGAGGGTAAACTGTTCTCCAGGATAGTTTAGATAGCACAGACTCAGCTACTTGAACTATGGCATTGGCTATTACGATGAGAAACTGTTTTTGGTTGCAGTCTTGTGGGCTACCCCAGAGGTCCAGCACACCATCCAGGACCTCCCTGTTGAAGGTCCTTCACTGTTTTCAGAAAAAAACAGATACAGGGCTCCATAGCCTAAAAGATTCAGGACAACACTAAAATCTCCTGGAAATCTATGATCCAGCAACGAAAAGGAAACAGTTTTGTTCACAGCTCCTGTGCGGGCACCAAGTTTTTATTCCCCGGTCCCAAGGTCTGCCAAGGAGAAAGGTCAGGGGTTATAGGAGGCACCCCTACCACCCTCCTCTTCAGCATCAGTGGTCTCATCTGATCCAGCTGCCTGGTTCAAACAGCCATTTTAATAGGCTGGTCGAGAGCAGTGTGCCAGTGACCATAATTCCATTGGTTCCTCACCTTTTGTTTATTCCACTTCCTAAGTGGTTGGTCTCACGTAATGTCAGATCATGGATCTTAAAGCATGGTGGACTAGGATATGCCTTCCAGTTAATTTCTACCTCCCCTTTCCACCTCCCTTCCTTATTCCTCTCCAGGGACCATTTTCACGAGATTGTCCTTCAGGAGGAGGTCCAGTCTGTTCTTCAGGCAGGGGCTGTAGAGGAAGTCCCGTTGCCTTTCCACATGAGGCACTACTATCCCCACTGCTTCCTTGTTCCCAAGGCAAAAGGGGGCCTCAGGCCTATTTTAGATCTAAGAAAGTTGAACAAATTCCTGAAGAAAATTAAATTCCACATGTTTATCCTACCTTCAGTTATTCCCTCCCTGGAACAGGGGGACTGGTACGCTGCCCTCGAGTTAAAGGGTGCTTACCTCCATGATGCAGCATGCCACAATTATCAGAAGTTTCTCAGATTCATGGAGAATGGGTACCATTATCAGTTCCATTTGATCTTTCAGCTGTTCCTCAAGTGTTCGAGAAGTCCGTGACCATGGTGGCACTGTATCTATGAAAACTAGGAGCCTACGTGTTCTCATACCTGGACTACTGGTTGATTTTAAGTTGGTCCAATGCTCAGTGATACCAGGCATATCCACAGTCCTGTCCACGTTCAGTGTGCTGGGACTCCTACTAAATGGAGACAAACCAATCCTAAAATCAGTACAGAGACTAGAGTTCATTGGGGTGGTCTTAGACTTCACAAAGGCCAAAGCCCATCTTCTGCAATCCAGGTTTGAAATGTTATGAGACCTAGTGATGCAGCTGAAAGCCCATCCTTTCACTCCAGCATACAGCTGCCTCAATCTCCTGAGTCACATGGCAGCATGCATCTGGGTAATTCAGCATGCCAGGCTATCTCTCAGAAAGCTGCAGCGGGGCTAGTTTCAGTGTTTGCACCGAGTTGTTGTCGTTTGGACAAAGTGGGTTGAGTGCCAGTGTTAGTTTTGTCATCTCTGGTTTGATGGATGGATCCTCTGAAAGTTTGCATGGGTGTCCCCTGTGGCGGGTTAGATCCCCATTCTGGGATGCCACTTGATGTACTGGGGTTTCACTGAGCCCCTTCTGCTCCACCAGCCTGGATTCCCTCTCCCTGTTTTGCTGAATTGGTGCTCTCTGGCCTCTTGCAGCACACACATGAGGTAGACACAGACTGATGTCAGCTCTGTGTGAGAGGATTCATCCAGCACTCACGTGCACACCCCTCTTGGAATAAACCCAAAATAATACTGTCTTGCACTGTATAGAAAGATCTGCACAGCGCAAGCTCATAAAAATTTGCCTTCTCCCTCAATGTGAAGAGAGGTATGCACAACTTCTTGCCCCCCCAGTTAGAAATTGCACATACTGGGTTTCATAATAAACAAAACAAATGTATTAAATATAAAAAGCAGATTTTAAGTGATTATAAGGGATAGCAAACAGAACAAAGCAGACTGAGCAAATAAAACAAAACACGCATACTAAGCTTAAGATCTTAAAGAGACTGGTTTCAAGAAATAATTTCTTACCCTAAATGTTGTTTTAGGCAAGTTGCGGAGTTTCTGTAGTTTAGAGTTCCAGTTATTTCTTCTTACAGACTGGATCCCTGTCTCAGTCTGGACTCACCCCTGCCTTTGCCTACAGGTTAGTTCCTTTGTCCTTTCAGGTACTTCCAGCAGTCTTTCTTCTTCGGTAGGCAATGGAGGAGAGTCCAGATTAACCCCCTTCCCAACCTTAAAAAATATTTACCTAAGGTGGGAAACCTTTGTTTGATCCCCATCCCCCTATAGAGGAAAAACACTAGCAGTGTCCAAGGTGGTATTTTGTATCAGGTGATCTTATCACCTGACCTTGCAGTGTCAAAGCAACTATGAAGCCAGGTTTATTTGCAAGGTCCACAGGAAGGAACTCCATGCAGACGGGAGATCCACATCTCCAAAGACTCATTGTCTTTTTCTAATGGCCCATTAAGGCTGATTGCTTTCTGTCTGGTGGGCGTTTCCCAAGAATACACACAGATGTAATTGTTACATGGTCAATATTCCTAACTTTAGTTACAGAAATGATACATGCATACAACTGGATAATCACATTCAGTAAATTATAATCTTTCCAGTGATATCTTACTTTATGCAAGATTGCTCATGTATATCTTAGTTATACCATATTCATATCATAACCATATCTCTGTGAAGAATATGGGGTGTAACGTCACATCCCCTTTGTTCCTCCCGCTACCATCCCTCACTTTAGTCACAGACACATCATCCTTGTGTCGGAGAGCTCAAATAGAGTTGCTGCAGACCCAGGGTCTTTGGCTGTCGGAAGTTCTAAAGACTCATAAATGTCAGGGAGTTAAGAGCAGTACCTCTAGCCTCCTTGGCAGGGCTGTCCTTACTCATACGCAAACTACGCAGCTGCGTAGGACACCAGGAAATTTGGGGCATCAAATTGCCCCAAATTTCCTGATGCCCTACGCAGCTGTGTGTTGTTCCAGCGGTCAGCCTGATCCCCCGGCCAGCAAAGCTGCCCCCACCTCTGCTCCACCTCTTCCCCAAAGCCCCTGCTCCACCCCACCCCACCTCTTCCGGCCCCCATCCCCACTCCACCCCTTCCCCAAAGCCCCCGCCCTACCTCTTCCCACCCGTGCTCTGCCCCAGCTCTGCCCCCACTCCACCCCTTCCTCTGACCTACATCCCGGGGGACTGCAGCAGAGATCGGGCATGCCCTGCACTCACCAGGTGGCAGGAAGTGGAGTGACCCAGCCTGCTCTGCTCCACCAGCTCCCAGCTGCGCCACCGGTGAGTGCTGGGGGGCGGTTCCTCCCTACCCCCCAAGTCCCAAGGCTGGGAGCCAGGGGAGCAGAGCAGAGTGGGCTGGGGCCAGGTCACTCCACTTCCCGCCGCCCCGTGAGAATGGGGTCGGGCCCCCCCTTCAATCACTGGACGGCAGGAAGTGGAGCGACCTGGCCTCAACCTGCTCCGCTCCGCCGGCTTGTGCTGGGGGGCGATTTCCCCCCAGTCCCCCAAGCCTGCTTCTGTTCCCCCCCCGCGGAGGCCTGGGGCCAACCCTCCCCTCCCCCCAACCCATGGGTGGGCTGCATAGGGCACCAAAATGTCTAGGGATGGTCCTGCTCCTTGGCCTTCCTCCCCCACATAGTAGGGAAGAATGTATTAATTGTAACAGAAAACTCTGCAGCTGTGTTTTACATAAAGAGGGAGGGAGGGGCACGATCAACCCAACTCTGCCAAGAGACGATTTGCCTCTGGGACTTTTACATAAACAACTCAATTAATCTCTGAGCTGCTTACCTTTCAGGGGAACAGAACACATTAACTCATCAGCTGGGCAAGTCCTTTTTCAACCACCAGAACTAGCTGTTGTGTCCAGACATGGTCAATCCATCTTTCAGCTCTGGGGAACTCCCCGAGTGGACCTGTTTGCAACAAAGACCAACAGAAAATGCCATCAGCTTTGTGCCCTGAGAAGTCTCAGCCCAGGCTCACTGACAGATGCTTTTCTCCTATCCTGGAAGAATTCCTTCCTGTATGCCTTCCCTCCAATTCCTTTGCTACCCAGGTTCTTATTCAAAGTCTGATAAGATCATGCGTGTCTCTTTCTTATAGCACTAACATGGCCTCATCAACACTGGTTTTCAACCCTACTAGCCACATCAGTCGAGCCTCCGCTGTCTCTCCTGTTGGATCCAGACATCATTTCCCAGGACCACAATCACCTTCTCTGTCCCAGCCTCTGAGACCATCATCTGATCGCATGGGTACTTCGTGGTTAACACCATTTGAGCGATCTTGCTCAAAGGATATTCAGAAAGTGCTTCGGAATAGCAGAAATCCCTCAACTCAGAGTACTTACCTGACTAAGTGGAAGAATTTCTGTGTTTTGGTCCCATCAGAAAGCCATATCTCGAGGGTGGTCTCCCCTGAACCTCATGCTGGACTGTATTCTATATCTAAAACAGAGTTTAGCTATTAGCTCTGTAGCATCTGGTAGGCTATTTCAGCCTTCCACGTCTCAGTGGATAGTAGATCCCTTTTCTCCAAAACCATCATCACCAGACTTCTAAAGAGTTTGGTCAGATCGTACTCACAAATGCAAAATCCCATTCCTCCTTGGGATCTGAACTTGGTCCGAGCAAAATTGATGGGACCAACCTTTGAACCCTTTGCAGCGTGCTGTCTGCTGCACCTGTCCATGAAGGTAGCATTTCTAGTGGCCATTACCTTGGCCAGAAAAGTGGAAGAATTGAAAGCCTTAGTAACAGGCCCTTCTTACACAGTTTTCTGTAGGGATAAGATTTATCTTCTCCCTCACCCAAAATTTCTCACTTAGGTATCTCTAATTTTCATGTTAACCAGGCAGTCTATTTGCCGATTTTCTTTCTGAAACATCATGCTCCCAGAGATTCGGAGAGACTACATTCGCTGGATGTGAGAAGGGCTCTAGCTTTCTATCTGGAGCGTACTAAGACCTTTAATCCTCAGTTGTTCATTGCAATTGTGGGCAGAGCTAGGGGCAGACCAGTGTCTACTCAGAGGATGTCATCCTTGGTCTCTTTGTGCATTTGTTTATGCTACCAGTTGGCTAATATAACCCCACCAGCTAGGGTATTGACACATTCTACTAGAGCGCAGGCAACATATGCATCTTTCTTGGCACAAGTACCTGTCATAGACATTTGTGAAGTGACAACTTGATCATCTGTCAACACTTTTGTATTATGCCATTTCCTGTCATTCCAGGGACAATGCCAGTTTTGGATGGGTTTTGTCTTTCAGTCACAGGTCAGGTAGACTCCGAGGCCACCTCTACGTTTGTCTGCTTGTGAATCACCTACAGTGGCATGGACATGTGCAGTACTCAAAGAAGAAAAAACAGTTACCTACCTTTCTGTAACGATTGTTCTTGAAGATGTGTTGCACATGTCTATGCCATGACTCAACCACCCTCCTCTCTATTAGACTCTGTCCAGTACAAAGGAACTGAGGGGGCCTGGGAATGTCTCTGCCTCTTATATCAGCATTCAGTGGTGTGTGGCGACAGAGGGTGCAGGGACCACCCTGATGGGTAGTGATGAGGGAAAAAATTCTCCAACAACTGTGCACGAGGTGCTCGCTCACCTACAACGAAATGGACATGTGCAACACGTCTTAAAGAATAAAAGTTACAGAAAGGTAGTTAACCGTTTTTTCTGGGTTGGATGCTGGTGTGTATAAAGGGTAACAGTTATAGAATAGAGGCCAGGAGCAAGCAAACTTGAAATCTGATATAATTTAACCTTCATGTGGATGTTGTTGGTTATGAAGCGCTCTGTGTCTATTAGGCTGCTAACAAGTAGTCATGGGTGAGATACTGTTATGGAGCAAAAACCAGCCAGGTGACAGAAAGCAAAGAGTAAGGTTAAATGGCCAATTTTCATCGTGGCAAAAGGTTATCAGGTGCCTCAAGGTTCCATGTTAGGTTCCGTATTGTTTAATTTATGCATTAATGATCTGGAAATTGGGTGAGTAAAGAGGTGGCAACATTTGCAGTTGACACAAAGTTATTTAGGTTAGTCAGAACCAGAGAGTACTGTGAGGAACTTCAGAGAGCCCTAAACAAGCTAGATGATAGACAACAGAGTGGCCAATGAAATTCACGGTTAATTAATGCAAAGTAATGCATATTGGAGGGGAAAATTTAAACTATTCATATACCTTAAAGGGTTCAAATTAACTGTATCAGCTCTGTTGTCCTCAGTGTGCAACTGTGGTCAAAAAAAGCAAACAAGATAGACAAGGAATATGATGGCAAATATTATAGAGAACCTCATAATGCCTTTAAATAAATCAGTGGTTCGGCCTCATCTTGGTAATGTCTGCAATATTGGTCACCCCATCGCTAAAGGTTTTTGCAGAATTAGAGGAAGTTCAGATAAAGGTGACAAGAATGATCAAAGGCTCGGAAAAATTATCTCTATGAAGAGAGATTGAAGAGGTTGGGGTTGTTTACCTTAAGACACAGATAAATAAGAAGTGATCTGATAAAAGTATATAAAATAATGACTGATCTAGAGAAGGGAGACCTGGACCTTCTGTTCCCCCATTTCATAACACAAGAACATGGGGACATTCACTGAAATAAAAAGGGTGGCAATTGTGTGAAAAACTGTGTAAGTAAACTGGAAATCAGTGTGTCAGGAAGTTGCTGAGCCTTAATAAGAATCAAAAACGGATTGGACAGGGAACATAGAAGGGGTATTACACCTCATGCTTTAGAATTTAAGCCAGTCTCTTAAGTATTAGGGTACGTGTACACATCCCTCAGAAGTGAGCCTCCTAGCCCAGGTCTATAGACTGGGGTAAGGGGCTCTTGCTAGCACTCTAAAAAGAGCAGTGTAGACATGTTTTGAAGTTGCAGCTTGGGCTGGAGTTGGAGGTCTGAAGCCCTGCCCCCTTCCTAAGCCTCAGAGCCTGAGCTCCAGCCCAAGCTGCAACTTCAAAGCGCTGTCTATTCAGCTGTTTTTAGAGTGCTGGCTTGAGCCTTGCTAGCCAAATCTGTCAACCCAGGCTGGGAGGCGTGCTTCCACGGGCTGTGTAGGCATTGTCTTAGAGATCAGGATGAGATCTAATGTGAGGACAGATTGTCCTGCCTCTACCTACTGCAGGGTTCTCACCTTCCTCTGAAACACCAGCCACTGTCACAAACAGGATACTGTGTAGATGGACCTCAGGTCTGATCCACCATCACAATTCCCATGCTCCTGAATAAGGTTTGCAAGTTACTGGATCTTTTAATAGTCTCTTTTATTTGTCCATCAGGTAGGTATGATTGAAATCTTTCAAACCAGCTTTTAGTAGAATTTTGACAATAAAAAAGCAGATAAAATGGGTCAACAACATAAAAGATAGCAGGGTCACTCTATTGAAACTCAGGATAGAAATATCACCACAGTCATGATTATATAATGTAGAAGGAAAGGTTTAAACTGGACCTTTCTTTGTATATTACTATTTTGAGCATTTTTCAAGCCTATGACTATTGCAGAGGATGGGAGCAAATGTTTTAAAGCATGACCGAGAGAGCTAAACACAAAAAGGGCCAGTCCAAGCTTTGTTTTTAGTAACATGCATATTCATAAGAGAGTATAAATCTTAGAGGAAGAAGCTGCATAGCTAAGAAGCTCATTAAATAATGTGCTGGTTTGCAGAATTTTCTCTCTCCTGGTTAATGTGGTGGTGGCGTACTGTTAATTATGTAGTACTATTATTTAACAGGTAACCCTGATTTCCCAGTTAAACCCATGTAGGATTTACTGGCAGATATTTAGGTGGGGCTTTGATTAAAATGGTCCTGTATCCTTTCGTGTTGCCTTCTATATATTGCTATATTTCTCTAGATGCTTGTTGCATGATCTTTCATCATTTAAAGAAGTGACAAATTATGCAAACAATGCAGAAAATGTCTGCTTCCATTTACACCCCCTGTTTAGGCCAGTAATCTGCTGGGTTTTCACGTGTGGAGATGTGGGGACAGTTTGTCCCCCTGTTTAATAGGAAAGTTAGTGGAAAATGGGTAATAAACTGAAGATAGAATTGCCTAATCTTACATCAAACATACTCAAGTGAATACTATTCTGACGGAGCTGAGATGGAGAGCTTGTAGGGTCCCTTTAGAGAGCGCTATTGGAAGAAGTGTTTAAAGTATTTATGTAAGCTTTATCCTAGTTCTAGTTGGCCTGTATGAAAGGACAAGCAGTCTCCTTTAAAGCATGCAACCTCTAGTCTTGCTACTGTGTGTGAGACATGTCACGCATCTTATACAGACTTTTAGGGAAAAGCCAAGAGTCTTTCATTCAGCTTAATGAAAATATCAGTGGAGCAAAAGCAATAAATCATTAATTAAGAATGAAAACTTCAGGCCACCATGATACCTGAAGCACAATACCATAGCATGAGGCACATCCCTGTGTAACTGATTCCCCTTGGGATAGGCAGGGAATGCTGTTTTTTATGTTAACTATTAGAGAATGAACAAAGTTCCCTGGTTGTCAAGACTTCCTCGTCTTTTAAGAGCCACCAGAGTTCTGCAGTTTCCCCTCTGTGATACACATGACTGGCTGGCTTTCTTCAGGACTCCAGGTTTGAATTTTTAGTTATTACATATTACATGTGCATCTCTTATCTTCCTCTGCATCTTGTGAACAGCAGATTGGGCAAACTGGCTGAATTAAATTTATTTAAAAAACAACAATCTCAAAACACAGACGAGATGCCCGTGTATGGTTGGGAATTGAGCACCCAGTTGCACGTTTGGGCACTGATTTTAATTAATGTCTGCAGAGGGATTCTTGTCTTCCATTTAATTAGGGGACTGCAAACATTATTCATTGCGTATAAGATAGAGTTTCTACTTAAACTTAATACCAAATTTTGTTCTCAGTTACATATGTATAAGTTCTGCTGCAGTCACTAGAAGTTACACCCATTTCACTGAGAGCAGAATTTAGTCCTTAGTGCATAGGAACTAGCTGGCTTTATGAGAGCATGGGAGAATTACCTCAGAACAGTAACATTGTACTGATGTTCTAGATGTCACCTATTCCATTGTTCTGATATTTGTTCTTCCTGTCCTCCATGGTTCACGCTGATGCAATAGAGTAAGGGTCACTCTCTATATAGCTCTACCTACCATCAGTCCTAAACCTCAGTGTCCAAGCTGGCATAAGGACATCACATATTGCAAATGAGTGTGGAACGTGCTTTGTTACATCATTGACTCTAAGAGAAACGCAGCAAAATCAGACATGGGTGGGATTTTCCTTGCTTTGCCCATGACAAATATTTGTTAAAGCAAGCATGCAGCTGAGAGAGAGAATAAAATGTATAACTGTTAATGACAGCAGGTTTGTCCACATCTTAGCCTCTGATCATCTTTATGTGGAGTCCTCCCTATGTAATGCTGCCTGCATCAGTGTCTGTTTGCCATATCCCATGTGAACATGCTGTTTAACTGTCAGAAGTCTTTTTATATTTTTTTAATTTCTATGTTTCACATTCAGGAATTGGCCTGACTTATTCCTTCCGCCCTGCTCCTCATTTCAGCTCACATATCCTCTTCTTCATAACAAAAGAATTTTCTTTTCTATTGTGAAAAACATGTCTGAAGCTGCTGATTTCTGGAATAACTTAGCTGGGGGGAGTCTTGAATGATACTTGGCCTTGTCTGAAAATAAATGTAGCCTGGTTAGTAATATGCTCAAAGACAGTGTCCAGTGCATTTTAAAGCAGAAGAACATGGCCCTGTTCAAGTTTAATGTGCAAGCTAAAATAAAATTAACCTTTATTGCTATTGTGCATTTGAGATGATTATTTATATTGTGGCAGTACCCAAAATGCGCTAGGAGCTTTCCAAACACAGAGGAAAATGAAGATTCTGCCCCCAAAAGCTTACAGTTTGAAAACAATCTTAGAAAGGAGTTAAAGTAAACAAGTTAGATCCCAATCCTGCTTATGCCGAAGTAAATGGGAGTTTACCAGGTCTTTAGGGCCTGATCTGAGAGCTACATTAGAGTGAATAGGAATTGCCGGAGTTCAGCACTTGTCAGGGTCAGGTCCATATTTTGTTCCATTTAAGGTATGACATGAATCTGTTAAATGAGCAGGGTGAACCATTTTACACAAGCATAGTAACACGTTCCGGAACCACAAAGTATTGCAGCATAGTTCGCCTTTTTTCAGAAACTGATTGCTCTTCCTTCTTCCATATAGCCTGTAAGAATTTCTGGATAGAAATGTGTTCCCTGTCTCAGCAGTGACTAGTTTCCTACATAGATGACCTTTGGTCCTCCACATGATAAACATTAGTAACAAGTGGATTCTTTGGATCAGAATCTGCGCTAATAGATCTGCATAGGCTCAGTCAAGTATACATCCAATGTGACATATGAAATAAATGCATATAAACAAGAATTAACTTGCACGGTGCATGCTAAATCCAGGGATGAAAACAAAATGCCAATTATTTTGCCTCATTTTCAGTTGGAAGTCTATGTTTAATCATTCTTCTGGTTGAGATTTATGTCACTAGCGATTCATCGTTATCTATAACACACAAAAGCTTAGATTTTTTTTAACTCATACAAACTCCAAGATTTGAACCTGCGTCATTCCTGGGAATTGTCTCACATAGCAAAAAATCAAAGTGTGTTTTTGGAGGCATAGGCATAATGTGATAGTAGGGCATTGGCTCCAGTATTCATTAACTCTAGTCTGGTTGACATTTGCAAGTTATTAATTGGCCAAGAGATCTGAATCTTTATTCCTGTCTGGTTGTTCATGCTTTGCTATTAATTGCTTTCTAGCACCATCCTTCTGGATGCTGTATCTATGTTTTTGTAGTCCATAAGTATACACAGAAATTGCAAAAGTCTTTCACCAATCCAATGAATATATTCTTGTATTAAATTGTTGTTTCTAAAAAGTACAGTTCTGTAGGACATACTTCAGCTCACCAGGATACCAAATTGTATAACTATAAACTCATGGAGGAAAAGTTAAGGTGACCCATTGTTTTTGCTGGAATGACAATATATTGCTCCAACATAATGAATCAACTTTATACAAGAACAAGACAACACAGATAAATGCAAGCTAGCAAGAGAGCCTTTTTTTAAATTACAAAAATATAAAGAAAGCAGCACTACAATTTCTACCATTGCCAATGTAAGAATAAATCATCAAGCAAAGGGATAGCTACAGAAAATATCACAGAGAGAGCAACAAAAAGACAACATGCCACAGAATCATTCAGCTAATCAGCTAGTAGGGTGTACAGTTAAGAGAGGACATTATATTAGCTGTCAGCATAGAGGCTGCTGGAACTCAGAACAAAGCAAAAGAACTAAACACAAGAACTGTAGGAGCTCCAGATTGCATCAGGACCAGCTGAAAGAATTCTCTTGCACCAGAATGTATTTATTATATGACACTGGAACATACAATGTAGTTCATTTGCGAGCAGTCCCCCCCAAAAGGCTATGGAGAAATCATATTAAAAACGTGTTCTGCGTCTGTCTTTTTGCAGGGACCACATGCAGTGGTCACAAGAGGAAGAAGAAAGAGCCAGAGAAAAAGCAACAGAGAACTCGCTTGTGCGAGTTCAACCGGAAGATCAAGGTACTGAACCCATAATTCCTAAGAAGTTCTAATGCTCCAAGAATGCTCTTTTTTTATTTATATTTTTCCTTGATTAAATCCACTTTTTGTACATTTACCTTTGTCCTATGAACCACGACAAACTTGTCCAAAAGCATTCACCTTTACCTAGCTATTCAATTATCCCTTTAAAGTATTTTCCCTTTCTCCAGGGCAACAGATCTCAGCCTAATATGATGAAATATGCAAATTGCAATTTCCAGAGTTGTGAATCCCGACCTTTACAATGCTTCAAATTGAAGCCCCCATCGTTGCTTGTGCTGTCACCATAGGGAAAGGGAGTGAATTTGCAATCGTTGGGGGTGATGAAATCTAAAGTTCTCATGTACAATTTTCACATTTGCTTTTTAATTTGGTTGCAGATAAGCTTAGTGGGCTAGTGGATGCAGATAGCATTGTCTCTCAGGAGATCTGCGATGGATTTCTGGTCCCAGCTTTATGCCCTTGGCAGCTTGAGCTAGAAGTGCTTTAGAGACATTGTGCTCAGCCCCTGGGCAGAGGTGTTTTCTCATATCATTCAAAGGTGACTCCTGTGAACTAAGGAGATTCCTTGGCTGGCTATATATTCCCTCTTTCAGAAGGATGGTGAATTGAGGGAGTAAAGGAATTAAAATTTTCAGGGCTTTGCCCTGTCCCTAGAATACCTTCTTAGGGAAGTAAGCAAAGAGTGTGACACACACTGGTGGCATCATCATAGTGGAATTTCTACTCACAGTTGGATCTCGCTGAATTCATATCCCCAATGATCCTGTTACCTACAATTGAAAACCAGCACTCCTCTCCACACATGCACGTTTTTGAAGCATTGGCATGCAGGAGGAGAGTAAGGCAGATTACACTGCATATTTTGATGAAAAAAATCAGCAATATAGATTTTTGCAGCACCTGGTGAAATGGACAGTGTTGATCAGGGGCAATTGGAGGGAGGTCTCCATGTACAGGAAATCCAGAATCCTGGGTTTGTTCTGTTTGGTTTTTGTACATTCCCAGAACTGGGGCATTAAATCTATCACAGCATTAATCTTGGAGGCCGATAATCTCTCTATTATTAGAAGGATATTCTGAAAACAGTTATTTTTGTGTGCATTAAGGTGACAATGGGGGTTGCAGGTCTTGAACTTTGTCAAACTAGACTGTGTCATTATGACGTTACACACATTTTAATTGATAGCACACATTGGAGTGTGTTTGAATTACCTGTGAATACTTCTTCTGTAATGTGCTCTTCATTACTTTTAATATCTTGTGATTGCGGCTTTTTTTCTGACCCTTATTTCTTTGCTTCATAATACCCTGAGAATAGGGCATGCATTTCCCATCATGATGAATGGGAGTGATTCTCTGCACACCAGACTGAAAAATGACCCTATTCTACCGCCTTCCGTGTCATCTTGCTCTTTTACATTCTCTCCATTCTCTCATTCTTTATCTAAATCCACAAAGATAATGTTTATCTTTTCAACTTCACATTTAATATTTTCATCCATTTATTGAAAACAGTTGAAAATGAGCCTGTCAAGTTTCCTCCCCCACTCTGAACTCTAGGGTACAGATGTGGGGACCTGCATGAAAACCTTCTAAGCTTACTTTTACCAGCTTAGGTTAAAACTTCCCCAAGGTACAAATTAATTTTATCCTTTGTCCTTGGAATAACCACTGCCACCATCAAACTCTAACTGGGTTTACTGGGAAACGTAGTTTGGACACGTCTTTCCCCCCAAAAATCCTCCCAACCCTTGCACCCCACTTCCTGGGAAAGGTTTGGTAAAAATCCTCACCAATTTGCATAGGGGACCACAGACACAAACCCTTGGATCTGAGAACAATGAAAAAGCATTCAGTTTTCTTACAAGAAGACTTTTAATAGAAATAGAAGTAAATAGAAGTAAAGGAATCACCTCTGTAAAATCAGGATGGTAGATACCTTACAGGGTAATTAGATTCAAAACATAGAGAATCCCTCTAGGCAAAACTGTAAGTTAGAAAAAAGACACACAGACAGAAATAGTCATTCTATTCAGCACAGTTCTTTTCCCAGCCATTTAAAGAAATCATAATCTAACACAGATTACTTACTAAAAGTTCTAAGACTCCATTCCTGTTCTACCCCCGGCAAAAGCAGCGTACCGACAGACACAGACCCTTTGTTTCTCTCCCTCCTCCCAGCTTTTGAAAGTATGTTGTCTCCTCTTTGGTCATTTTGGTCAGGTGCCAGCGAGGTTACCTTTAGCTTCTTAACCCTTTACAGGTGAGAGGATTTTTCCTCTGGCCAGGAGGGATTTTAAAGGAGTTTACCCTTCCCTTTATATTTATGACAGAGCCCCTGGTTGAAAACGTAACTGTGTACGCAAGTGGTTGATGTAACATTCTTACTCCTCATTGAAAGTAAATTATAATTTAATTTACACTTGCTAGAAATAAAATAATCATGTGTTTGCTTATTGCCAAGAAATGTAAGAATCCAAGGACATTTTCTATGAACGTCACTCTGTTTAAAACTTGAATTAGGCGAGCATTGCCAGTAATGTTTCCCCAAAAACTCCAGCTTGGTTCAGCAAGTGGATTACATTTTGGCCTATTTATATTAACAAGGAACTAGACTGAAGCTAATGAGCAGGTATTTTGGTGCCTTGGACACTGCAGTAAGGGGGAAAAAATGAGTTTCCTACAATACTGTAATATCACTAAAATAAAATAGCTGTGACAAGCCTCAGTCCATTAAAAAAAGAGTCCATTAAAAAATGAGGCAAAGTAACCAATTTCTGCAGGGTCCTAGTTTCAGAAGCTCAGTGCACCTAGTTTCAGAAGTAGGTTTTGGAAAGTGCTACAATTGGGCAGCTTGAGAAAATAAACAGAAGCGAGGAAAAACCATGACTCAGAAGCTAGGCTGACTGACATTTCTTACTTATGAAATTTTCAGAGATTAAGAAAGGAAAGTTAATAATTTAATTTAATTGGAAACTGCATTACCCTTCTCTGTGCCTGAACCACAAAGAGAGACAGTCGCGCAGGAGCATTGTAGGTTGAATACACTCTTTTCTGATCAATTTATAAAGAAATTGTTAAATGAATTAATTTAATAATGATGGGTTCTGTCATATTGATAGGAAAACTAACTGGCAATAACACGATGCAGTGAAGGATGGATGTTTTAAAAAAAAAAAAAGACTGGCCAACAAACTACTGAACCTGAATTTTAAAGGCTTTAATTTTAAGCATTGTGCTTCTGTATTAAACATGCTATCAAATCTAGAAATCTTGTAGGGAAGTTAAATGCAAGGTTTTTTAATTGTGTTTTGATCAGACATTTAGGGAAAATTGTGACTTTAACAAAGAGATTAAAGTAATTTAAGACTCTTTTGAGAAGGAGGCTTAGTTTTGCATTTTTATCAAGTTATCTATACAAGTGCAACATAGACTTTTGAAATCCAGTATGTATTACCTCAATTAACTCTGTACTTGCAGTGTAAAACAACTCTGCACCATTAATGAGCATGACTAGGTCTTGCCCTTTAATAAAGAATTATGCAGATCTCTAGTACACGGTATTCTGTCACCCTATTGGCACATCTCACTACCTCTCCTAAGCCAAACATCTCTAATGGCTGTTCTCAGCTTTATTTAACTTTGCAAAATTGGTGTGATTGTAGGCAATTTTGTTTTAAGATACAAAGGAAAATGACAGGAGAAATGTGATGTAGAACTAGTGGCCCTGTATGTATATATTGTATGTAATAGTTGTTAAATCATGTACTAGATATTAAATAAATTGCCTGAGAAATCAGAATTCTTGAACACAAAGGGCCAATTTTTAACAGCTCTATTTGAAGGGTTTGCAAAGTAAACAAGCATTCCTGTTACTCCTGCACATGTTGTTGTTTTCTATAGCACATCAATGGTATGGTTAAAAGAGTATGGGCTGCTATTGGCCACATGCAATAACGCTGATCAGTGAATATGGCTCTGAAGGAGTGGATTTCTAATAGCATATATTTAGAGAGAGAACTGCAGTTAGCAAAACATTTGCAGTTGTTCATATAAATTCATAAGTCACAAAAGAGTATTAATTTCAATGTCATGTTTCTTAATTTAGGGGAAAGGGCAGAGACAGCTTAACTAAAATGATGCATTGCTTTTATAATTTGGCTTATGGCTTCTTTATTTCCTGAACAATGTACAGGTGCACGTTTTTGTGTGAGCTGTTACAGTAGATGAAAGCAGGTTTGCAAATTTGTGTATTAAAAATCCGTAGGTGTTTAGATTTTTATAATATTGCTTATGGATTTTTGGACGGGACAATAATAGAGCCATGGGACCAAATTTAGTGCAGTTGCATCAGCTTACACCAGGGATATTTATTTTTGGCCTCCAAACTAATATTTTAACTCAATGTTCTAATATTTGCTTGGTAATTTTGCATCTAATAACTTTGTCTGCAATATAGCTACATGCAAACCCATTTCCAGAGGCCCATATATCTTTCCCTATAGTTAATATAAAGTAAATATATCTCTTATTTATAAAAATGGAAGTATTAAGAGTTGGTTTATATGAAATAAAACATAGGTAGGCAGGTTATTGTGCATTTTGGTGACATTCTCCTTGTGCGCGACTGAACAAAAATAGAATTAAAGATGCAGAAAGTGTGTTTCTATAGTCTTTATGCAGGTAAAATCCTTTTTAAATCCAGTAGGAGTTTTCCTTGAACACAAGTGAAAGGACTGGGCCCAAAGACTGGATATTTGATGTAAACAACACCATGTGGAGAGCATCAAATTTCTTAACCTGTATTTCTGCTATTAGCTAGTTTGATTTTTAAATGTCATATTGTTTTATTATGACAGTTAAGTGCCCATCCACCAATTTTTTTATTCCAGACAAGTATGAAAGAGAAGCTAGTAAATACTGGAATGAATTCTACAAGACTCACAAGAATAACTTTTTCAAGGATCGTAACTGGCTGTTTCTGGAGTTTCCAGAAATTCTTCCAAAAGGAAGGAAAGATCAGATGAATAAAGAAGAAAAATATTGTTGTCATGTAAAACTGAATGCTACAAACAATTGCACAAATGTGGGCTTTCCTGCAATGTTTGAAGAAGGCGAAGATTATTGTCAGAACAATTTGGTGGATGGTTTAACTTCTGTGCAAGGACACGCATACAACAAAAGCCAAGCAGAACCTGTTACTGACAACAAACATGTTAAGAACTGTGAACAAGAACCTGTGAAGCAAGAATCCTTCCCTGGCAGTGGTGCTACCTATAGAATACTAGAGGTACTTTACTGCAGACATTCAACACATAATTTACAACTCCAAACGATGGCTTCACATGTAGTGGTTGCTTAATAATTATCAAGGCAACAACTATTCAGAGTTCACAACACTACTTTTGCCTTGTGCCTGAAATTTTCAAAGGGACCTAAGAAAATTAGATGCGAGTTCCCATTGAAAGTCATTGGGAGTTGTGCTTCTAATTCCCTTAGGCCTGTCTGAAAATCCCAGTTTAAAATATTTTGTTGTGTTTAAACCAATGCTGTGTGACAAAATAGCAAAATTGTACAAGAAAACTGTACAATTTCCTGTGCAGCTGCCCCTGGGAGAAGAATCTTTTCTGGGCATGGGAGAGAGTGTAGGACCTGATCCTAGCTCATAAGCATAGCGGAAGAGTCAGTGCTTCTGAGAGTTGTGGTGTAAGGAGCAACAAAGCCATTTACCCCTTTTTTGCCTCTTTAATCACTGTAATGGTTTCAGTTAATTTGGGACTAAAACTCTGAGATATAGGCTTTATTTGATGGTTTAGTTAAATTTTTGTTTCTGCTTCAATTCCAGGTTGGTTGTGGTGCTGGAAACAGTGCTTTTCCTATTCTGAAAGTTATATGGTAAGCTGTGTCAGCCTCCCAAATACATGCCCAACATTAATGAAAAAAAAGTTTTAAGATAATCTTATGCTGTGAGAAATGCTGGATTCACGGTACTAGACACCAGAGTCTTCTAGTTACCCACAGAACAGGGACAATGGCAGTAGCCATGTAAGTTGTTCCCCATGGTGCTGAGCCAGTTATTCAGCTTTGATTTAGAAGGGAAAACATCTGGTGTTGAGGCGGTAGGTCAGTCTTCAGGCTCATTCAGGCCAACTGCTAACAAAAATGTCTGTCACTTGTGTTAGTTTGGGTGTTTACACCAGTCCAGTAGCATTGGACTGAGACCACCAACACTTGTCATACAGGTCACTGAACAGCCAACAGATATTATCAACTTCTGGTTCCAAATTCAGAGGTGACAGAAATGATGGTGTATATTACACATTGGCAAGAGCTTGTGAGTGCTACCTTTGACTCCTTATGTCACTTCTGAATTTGGTCTATGTTCTCGATTAAAGCAGCTCAAGTTTTAATGACATAGAGACCCAAAGTTCCATATTGCATTACTTAATCCCCTGACCCCTCCATCCCATCCACATAGCTTTTGTCTTGAGAAGGAAGTGTGAGAGAATGTTCTCCTTTCGGTGCACGTTCTTAGCTTTCACTGGAAACGATGTCCACACATCAGGGGAAGGGACAGACTCTTTTCTGCTCTCATCTCTGAAACTTTTGTGCAACACACTAATTGTTGTTCTGCAGACCAATACTAATAATTTACACTTTCGTAGTGACTTCAGTCCACTTCACAAACATTGTTAGCCCCAGCATTTCTGTGGTACAAGCACTATTGGGTCCATTTCACAGATGTGGGAATTCAGATACAGAGAGATTCAGGGCAGCTGGGAGCATGCTTCCCAGCCCAGGGAGACATACACACACTAGCTCTGCTCTAGCTAGCATGGTAAAAATAGCAGTGTGGCCACAGTGGCACAGGTGGTGACTCAGGCTAGCTGCCTGAATACAAACTGGTGGACCCCTGGCTACATACGAGGGTAGCCCGAGCTGTCACCACACTGCTTGTTGGTTTGAGCAGAGCTGGTGTGTGTCTGTCTGCCTGCCCACACTGGGAAGCAACTTCCCAGCTGCTATGTAGACATACCCTAAGTGGTGTGCCAAGGTCACACAGTGTGTTGCAGTGTTAACAAAAGAATCCAATCTCCAAACCACCAGGCCTTAACCCCAAAACAATCCTTCTCCCCTAAACATCAGATTGTATTGTGAAAGGAGAAAGCCGCATTATCAATGAAAACAACAGAAGGTAGTGTTGTGTGGGAGAAAAGACATTAGGTACGTGTATGAGGAAAAACTCAAACTGGTGTGTATTATACAGGAGGCATTATTTGTGCTGCAAAACTTGTTATAATTAATAGTCTTCCTATTAATCAGTATTTTACTCGGTGATCTCAGTTTTCATGCAAATCCTGCATGTGACCAGATAGGTGCATTAACTATATAGCATTTAGCATTTAAAACGCAGAGGTGTAACTGAAGTCTGGATGTAGTTAAGAATCCATTGCAGTTAAGAGTATGCATTGATTTCATATCTGAATTGATGGAAACATCTCTTATCTATTGGAGGGCACATCTTGTATCTAAGTACAATTCACACTATATTTGGCAATGTAAAATTGCCTTTTGTTTGCACAAAAGAATAGTAATACAATGTAGATGCACACTGTGCTTGAAAGAAAACCTTCCCCTTTCTTTGGAATATTTTTTTTTAATGATCCAAAATTAAAAATAAAAAGGTATGGTACTTTACACAGTTAGTGCTTAGTGTTACCAGGCGTCCGTTTTTTGACCGAAAAGGGACCTTGGCGGCTCCGGTCAGCACCACTGAAAGGGCCATTAAAAGTCCAGTCGGAGGTATAGCGGGGCTAAGGCAGGGTCCCTGTCTGCCCTGGCTCCGCGCAGCTCCCAGAACCGGCTGGCATTTCCCTCCGGCTCCTAGGCTGGCATTTCCCTCCCGCTCCCAGCATCGGCTCCGCAGCTCCCATTGGCCAAGGTTCCCAGCCAATGGGAGCTGCGGTGGCGGTGCCTGTGGGTAGCACACACCGCGGAGAACCTCCTGGCCACCCCTCTGCCTAGGGGCCAGACATGCTGGCCGTGAAATAACTGTCCAGACCAGAACTGTCCCTGTTGTTTGACAGAGGCTTTTCATGCAGCTTGCTTCCCACTTTCTGAGAAGAGAAGAGCTGTTTATACACATTGGTGAGTCAATTTGATAAGTGGGACTTGGTCAGTCAAAAACCCAGCTTGCTTGCCCTCAGTCATGCTAGGGGTTTCAGGTTCCACAAGATCTCATATTCAGTCTGGGACCTGTAATTCCACTGTTTGCCTGAATACATTTCATAAGTATTCACAGAGCTAATGAGGGTTTTGCTCAGTAGTGAGATCAGGATTGGCTGCTCTTGGTCCAAGAGGGCTCTCCTGCTCAGCCCCCTTAGAGATATGGTCTGTTGAGCTGGGTATACAGCAGAATCTGCTGGGCACAGGGACACATTTTCTATTTGGTGAGACACCTTTTCCAAAATCTCCAGCACTTTAGGAGAGATGGCTTTTCTGAGGGCTAATCCTGTTCCTTAATTAGTGGGACTGCTGCTTGACTCACCCTCATTTACATTGATTGTTGAAGAGTTGAAAAAATCCCACCCTAAGTTCCTGACATCAGATGTTTTGATGTGAGGGAAATTTGCAACTGGCTTCGCAGTGAATGCGAGGGGAAGGGAAGCTAGCACTACAGGAAACCAACATGTATTTTGATGAAAAAAGGCCTAGGGTAATAGAAGGAAACAATCAAAACCACATAATCTGATCACAGCCAGCACAAATGACACCTGGGAACCCAAATGTCTTCAGAACAGTTAATAACTGTTAAGTAATTTCCTCGGTTGAAGCTGAAATAAATATTTTTCATGTTGCTAATTAAATTACATGCACAGACCAGTGCCGGAAAAATCTCTGAGTGGAGTTGCAGAAACCCACAAAATGAGTGCAGAGTGAAATTGTGACCCATTATTGCATATTGATGCAATGCAGCACCTGGGTATTGTCACGAGTATTTGATGGCTCTCTGTGACTCCATCCAATGGTGTCTTCTTTCTCTTGTTTTTCAGTTCCACTTTCTTCCTAGCTTGGTGTCCCCCCTCCCAATTCCCACCCCACAAACTGTTGACAGATATTCCTACAGCTCTCGCCTGTTTGCTTAGTGCTGAGCAATATAAGGCATGTTGCTGAGACCAGTGAAAGGGATTTTGATCAAACCTGTGGAGTACCCCAAAGAGCTGCATGTGGTTAGTAAAATAGCAGTTCTTTAATTGATGTTTGTTTTGTGTTCATAGCAATACCCCTGGAGCCTTTCTGTACTGCTGTGATTTTGCATTGGGAGCAGTGGAGCTAGTAAAGGTATTTCAAGTGTTCACTTTAGAAAGTGTGGTGTCATTTAGAAGGCTGCAAGGAGGCCATCCTTGTGAAATGGAGCACAATGGCTTTGACAACTTTGAACTGGAGGTTTTAATACTTCAAAGAACAAAGTCCTTCTCAGCAGAGAGAGGAATGAATACCACCAGTGGGCCTGTCTCTTGCCCTGAGCAAGATCCCAGAACAGAATCTGCTTTGAGAAATGTTTTACAAAACTGAATAATCGAAAAAACGTTTCTTGGGTCATGATAAATTGACTAACTACGGCTGTTCTCTCTGTGTTTCTCTTAATCTTTATCATTACAGTCACACTTGTCGTACAATTCAGCCTGGTGTTCTGCCTTTGTTCATGATGTGTGTGATGATTCCTTACCCTACCCTTTTCCAGATGAGATCCTGGATGTCATTCTCCTTGTCTTTGTGCTCTCTGCCATTCATCCTGACAGGTAAATGAAGACTAAAGGGCAAAGCAAATGTGTTAAAGCTCTTTTATCACTAGTGGTTTTCAAGAATATCAAAGTGAGATGATGAATCTTGAATTTATTATTTAGTAAGCTACATTATGTATAATGCAGGACATTTTAAATGCTGCTTTCCCCTTTTCCAAATCCAGGAGAGAAGCTGGTCAAACTACTTCATTAGTGAGCCTCCTGTCACCATCAAAATGAAATGAACCTCTTCTTGCAAGACATATACCTATTAAAGGTGACAGTGCTTCAAGAAAGTTACAAATTCAGAAACAGCCTACTAGTCTCCCAGAGGGAAATTATTCTTGGTGATCAAAAACAAATATCCTTGATTTAGCATCTTACAACATGTTGATAAAGACCCAGGCTACTGATTCATTAGTTGCACACAATTGCATACATATTGGCCTCTTATGAAGAAGATCACTTAGCGTATCTGGCTTGTTTGGATTAGGCAAATTAATCTAATTTGTACTATATTGGGTTGGGAGCTATTAGCTTTATTACTGAAGCAACTCTCAATATCAAAAGAACCAGCTAACACTGACAAATTTTGAAAGAATATTCTTTCCCATGGGAAAAATACAAAAGGGTATATATTATTCACGCTTACCACTCAACTGCTCCTTTAACCAGACTGTACAAAGGGAAATGCATATTCCACATATACTGGTAAGTGTGTTGTTTTAAGAACTGCATTAAATATGGCCATCCATGCTCAGCAAACATTAGAACAATACTCACCTGAGTCAGTTGTACATTTGAGGACTGTTTTCTTGCCTGAATGGCTGAGTTATTAATCATTAGCTTTTGCAGAAAGATGATCTTTTCCAGAAAGCATATCTCTCCTTCCTGTTTGTGCAAAGATGAGCATATGAGTCATGTGCAGAAGAGTGTTTTGCTAAGCCTGGGTGCAGATTCCAAACACAATTCAGACAGTAGATTGAAATTTGTGTAAGTGCAGCAATGCAGTGGGGAGGATACCCGGCAAAATATATTTTTATCACACCTTTTGTCCACAGGAGCAATGATAAAATGCTCGCAGACAAAATTTCTGAGGGTGTTTTTCCCAGTAACCCTTAAGAGTACAATTCCCCTCCCCCGCCACCAAGATTAGCCAAATGAATGCTGACATGGGCATTTATATGTGTATGTGCATACAGATTTCTGTGTGTAGATTTCTATGCAGCATAATCCAGTCTCCAAAAGTTTAAGTACTAAAAGATACTTACTTCATTACAATATCCTCTAGAAATAAAGTCGTTGCATAAAAAAATTATAATCGAGACCCTTGTTGATTTTTATAACAATTGTCTAACAGCTTAAAATATAAGAAATAACAAGGAAAACCAAGAGAATGATACTGCAGAACCTTAAATAAAAACACTTGGGGGCCTGGGAAACGTAAGTTTCTGGGATGTATACATTCTCATTCAGCACCTTTGTTACTTGATGATTTATTAATGTTGTTAGCTATTGTGTTCTCATTTTAACAGTTGCTGTTCTTTTACTTTATAAAGCAACACTCTTCTTTTCTGCTAGCAGCCCCCCTTTTGAAATTGTTGTTCTCAAAAACAAGGTAATTTGGAAGCCATTAACCTTTCTCCATTCCAGGTGGTATTATACTGGGGCAAATTTTCAAAGGGTTCCTACTTCATGTGCATGTAGAATTTGTCAATATCCCCATGTGAGTGCACAGAACACGCATTTTCATGTGCAGAGTTTGTAATTCTGTGCCCACCTATCTGCTCTGAGAACTCTTATGCCCATTTGTACATGCAGCTGCCCCTTTTTTGCTTGGGCAGAAACATGCAAATTTTGTGTATGAACAAAACAGAGGCCCTTTAAATGTTTGTCTTCCTCTATTTCTGAATTTAAGCATGGGATTTCTTTTAAAAGTGCATGTTTTCCTTTTTGGTGGTTTCTCTTAGCTCATAATTCTCCTTTTCTGCTGAGTTAGGGCCTGATCTTGCACCTTCAAAGTCAGTGGGAGAAAGACTGGGCTTCTTGCTAGATTGTGCTTCTAGGGATAGCCTTAAGCAATAGCCAGTGTGTGAGCTGGAGGAGCCCAGGAGGCAATGTACCCAAGAGATACCCCTTGGAGGTGCAGTGCCTCTATGCTCATATCTTGTATTAGAGGAGGATGTTTCTCACAACAGCTCTTTTCAGGGTGCAACATACTCGCTCCTCCCCCACTTAGCACGCAGCCAGGTCCACTGGCTGGCTGGTAGGAGGAGCAGAGCCATTGCTTCCACACTTTCCATCCATTTGCTTGTGGGATGGAGGGGAGTGTCAGGAATGCAGCTCCTACCCTGCCCCCCTTCCAGGAGCTGTGTTGTGAGAGAGTCTTCTGTGGCCCTGCAGGGATGTAGGCAACCTTACCCCTGTGCAGCTGTGGAAGACCAGGGCACAATTGAGTCCTAAATGATGAGTGTTTTACATTTTAATCTGAGGTTTGCTCAATTTTAAACTGTTATCAGATTACATGCCTTGCAGAACACACAGTCCTTCTAAGAAAAAACGAGGAGTCCTTTTGGCACCTTAGAGACTAACCAATTTATTTGGTGCCACAAGGATTCATAGTTGTTTTTGCTGACACAGACTGACACAGCTACTGCTCTGATCCACCAAAATTTCAGGGCAAGAGGATGCTAGACTTTTCCCCTCTCTGCTTCCTGCCAGCATCTTCAGACAAGTTTCCCCTACCAAATTCCCCTCCATCGACAGATCTCAAACTCTTCCTTTTATTCCCCTAGGATAGGCATTGGTAATCCACTGTGTGTATGGTATAAATACCTAGATAGATAGCTGGATTAGAGAGAGAGCTTCTTGTCTGCTTCCTGCTCCAGAGTCTTTGATCTTCCTTTCCAAGAGAGACAGCCCAATCCACCCTATCCTGGCAGGTAGCCCAACCCATCCTACCTTGGTAGCTGGCTGTTCATTCAGCTGTATGCCATGCATCTGCCTGCTGCTTTACCTGTAACTCACTGCAGGTCCAGGCTTCCTCTGATCATGGGGGATCGGATCTCAAGAATCTTACTTTAATCCATCCTTGATGTTTTGCTAAAGAGGAGGAAAGGACTCATTTCCTCTCCCCCCATTTTATACTATTTAATAAAAGTTCCTTGTGCATTTTTGTGCCTTTGCATCTTTGTAAAAAAAAAAAAAAATTGTTCTTCCTACTGAAGCTGTTTGTTAGTGTCTAGCATTTTTTGGTGATTGAAGACAGTCCCTTCTCACTGAGACCTCAGAAACTACATGTTGGACCTAGTGGCGAGAGAAAAGCAGTGTTTGGAGTTACACCAGTGTCACATTTTATTTTCTAAGGATGCAAGGAGTTGTAAGTAGACTGACCAAATTATTGAAACCTGGAGGGATGTTGTTATTTCGAGACTACGGAAGATACGATACATCTCAGCTTCGTTTTAAAAAAGGTATTTCCTAAGAGGCGTGCGTTTGTTTAGTATTTATTTTGCACATCTTTTAAAGGGACAGCCAGTCTTTCTATTCACAATTTTTGTCTTTTAGGCCGCTGTTTGTCAGAGAATTTTTATGTACGAGGAGACGGTACCAGAGTTTATTTCTTTACAGAAGGTAAAACAAATTTCAGTTTTATAGAAAAGTTCTGAGTGTCTCTTTAGATGACATGGGGTTCAAAGCCTCTTAAAAAGCCATTTAAGTAATTTTCCTAGCCCTTCAACTCTCCATTTTTCAAAAACATGAAGCTCATTTTTGTGGAAGATCTTTTCTTTTACAGCATCAGACTTTGATTCCCTTCCTCAGCTGTGTCATTGAAGCTGAAGTTATCATGCTTCAACTCTCTTAATTTAACAGTAGTTTGAGTGCCTCTTTACCCTGTATAAGTAAGTTACCTCTGCACTAGCATCATTGCTTTGTATCTGTCACTGTCTCAGATTAATGAATGGCCGCTACAGAGCTGGCAGAGGGAGCACACAATTGTTTTTATGGGACTAGTAAAAAGTTTTTTCCATTTTATTCTTTTTAAATTCCTAGGACTGGGTTGATTAATTTTAGCAAGAAGTAGGTCTATACTGGGATATTAACAGTTTTAACTAATTAGGTACCTTTATAATAATTCTTGGAGTATCCAGGACTATGAGTCACCTGATTACCTCCCTGCCTCCAGTGAGAGGGAGAATTGCTTGTGCTTAACTTTCAGCTCCCTGACATGTCCAGTCTGTTAGCCACCCAAACAATCTCTTCTGCGCTCTGCCAGCCCTAACTTTGCCTTGCAGGTAAACCATAGGTGCACATGAGTCCTTGATCCCCTTTGAAGCATTTCCCTGTAGTGTTCAACCCCTTATCTACTGAACACCCATAGTAACACCAGGCCTGCTGTCCCCAAGGAACAGTGTGCACACCATCTTGAATGATTCATAGAATAGAAGATAGAATATCTGGGTTGGAAGGGACCTCAGGAGGTCATCTAGTCCAACCCCCTGCTCAAAGCAGGACCAATCCCCAATTTTTGCCCCAGATCCCTAAATGGCCCCCTCAAGGATTGAACTCACAACTCTGGGTTTAGCAGGTCAGTGCTATCCCACCCTCCAACTCAGGATCAGCTCCTTGTACAACACCACAGCACTGAGATATATTTATAGTGAAAACAATAAGAAGTTTATTATCAGCAATCAAGATTTAAGAGGTAGTGAGTAAGAATAATAGAAATAGGTGGGTTATATAAAACAAAATCATAATACAATCCACAGAGACTAAATTTAATAGGCTAATCTCCAATCTAAATAAGTTTGTCTCACCCAGATGTCGTTTGCAGTGCTTCAGCCAAGCCTGGTTGTGATCCATTTTCATTAATACATTTGCACTGGTCGATGACTTCCTAGGTGTAGGATAAAGGGTGTCTTCCTTGCCTTCATTTTATATTCCCTAAAGTTCATTGCTTGTACCTCAGAGTCCGGCCAATCCCCACCATAGGTTATTCTCTAGTGCACTGTCTCCCTGCTGACTTCATATCTCCTCTCTGACTTTGTATGTAAATGCCTTCCCTTTGTGTTAACTTATAGTTCTTAATTTGCACACAGACCAGCAGAGACAGGTGAATAAACATCCTTTGTCTGACAGAAACCTGTTTGTCAACTCTGCCTTAATACAGACTTGAGGAACATATTTTTAGTATACATACAAAACTTCTTACATAGTATTTGTACATACCTTGCACAACAGTATTAATGACCAGTGTAACCCGGGCTTTCATTTAAGACCCCACATGATATTCTTTGGTGAACCAGAATGTTCATACCATAATCGGGATATTCCTGTAACTCCCTTGCCAGTTGGCACTGAGGCGTTTATGGGTCATAACCTTCAACCTACTTTTGATAGCATCCGCAATTTTATGCAGGTATAACTCTGACTTTCATGGTGCTAGCTCCTGGTGCCCTAACAAGGGCATGAGATCCAAAATCAGATCTCTTAAGGAAATAGCATTACGCAGCTAAACGGTGGTTCTTAGGAGCTGATTGTGTTCCCATGACCTATACATAGAGCAGTCTCAGTGTGTGGATCTTCCCCCTCCCACGGGTCTGTGGACATGCAAGTTTTACTACGTTTTGAGACCTCTGAAGAGTCTCACCTCTAATGCTTCCTTAAAGATCCTTCCTACTGTGAAAGATATGTTTGAAAATATCTTTGAAGTAAAAATGCTGGGACAGATAATGGACTGTTGATTTACTTCTGGCAGATCCTGACTGTCTCTGGCAGGTATCTCTGGCTTGAGTAGAATCACCCACAGCTCTGTGAATGACTGTTGGCCTCTTGGGGTTATTAGCAACCAGCAAAACCTGGCAGAGGAGGACTGGCCCTACACCCAGCAGCCAAGGATTTGGGGAACGCAAAGGGGAGTTTTATGCTGCCTATACCTCCCTGGCCTGCACTGTGTGCAGTACAGCCGGAGCCAAGGGTCTGGCCTGACAGCTGTGTAATATGAGACTGGGGAAGTGAGTAGGAGGGATTAAGATATTAGCTATGGTGCGGCGGGGAGGAGGTGGGGAGGATGTAGGGGGAACCCTAACATGCCATGAGATCTCTTAATCATTAGCAGAAAATGAGGAGTGCCTACTGTGGTAAATTCGGGCTCCATTTATACAGCTTATGAAATCTGGTTGCTATTGTGAACTTGTGTTATTAAAAACTGCTGGGTCATGAGTGCCTGTATGTATGTGGATCCACCATTACTGACAGGTCCTGTAGCGGGTACACATGAGAGAATAACACTGGGGAATATTTAATGTTAATGATGGCACTTTGACCACACAGAGGCTATTCTAAAAAGCAGCTGCATCCTTAGAAAACCGGTTTTAGCTTCACCCCTTGAAGGTAGGAGCAGTGAAAAGTTACCTAAAGGACAGAACAAAAGAAGTGGGGGTTGGGGCGGGATTTAAATAGCAAGCCACACAGGAACAGAGAGGTCCAGATAGGAAAAGAAAGCATGAGATAGGAGGGAGCAAAGTCACCCAGCATGTAGCCGCCTCATGGGGGCAGTGGAGCCCTGCCCACTTTTCTGAGCCTAGATGGCCCCAAGGACTCTGGACAGCCCAAGGGACTCTAACTGCAGCCCCAAGAATGCCCTGTAGTGGGAAGGAAATTGCGGCAGGGTGTGTGGTCTTCATTGTTTTGTATGAGTTGTATTCTCTTGTTTTCTATGTGATTAAGTATAAAAGAGTATTAATGTGTTAGACTCTGTGCAAAGTGTGTGTTTGTGTTAACTGCTTCACAACTGCTGTATGCCCTTGAGGGAGTTAAACTGTTATCAGAAGCTTCAGACCTTTAAGGTGGAGTTCACAGGATGGGGTTCTAGGCAGCAGGTCTGTGCTCTGAGGCTTCATCTATACTACAGTACACACCACTGCCTGTGGCATGTAGCAACCTGCCTCAGCAAAAAGCAAGCTGCGCCCACACTGCGGGGTGTAGCTACGAGTTTCAATGGGAGGCTGTGGCAGAGAGGAGGCAGCAGGTAAAACTCCCTGCTGTCAGAGCCCTTCACTGCATCAAGGAAAGGCTGTCGGGGGGAGGCAGTGGAAAAAGGTTCTGTCAGAGCTTTTCCTCCCTTCTGAAGTCTTTCTCTATTGTGGGGAAGGCTCCAGCAGCGGGGGACTGGCAAAGCCTTTCCTCGCTGCTGGAGCCTTTCATGGCGGTGAGGCCTTTCCCTGCGGCCTCCCCCCTGCAAGAACCTTTCCTCACCTCATGGAAGAGACTCTGGGAGAGGGCAAAGGTTCCAGCAGCAGGGAGCTGGTGGAGCCTTTCCCCGCCTCCTTTCCCTGCCAGAGCCTTTCTCCACTGGTGGAGTCTCTTCCTGCAGAGTGGAAAGGCTCCAGCTGTGGGACATCACATTGCTCAAAATGGCAGTGTAGCTGGAGAGGCAGGGCTTGGGTGAATAGAGAGCATAAGTGTCTTTTCTCCACTTGTCTACACTGGGCCTCTCTGGCTAAGCTGCTGTTTAAAAAAAATGAGGAGTACTTGTGGCACCTTAGAGACTAACAAATTTATTTGGGCATAAGCTTTTGTGGGCTAAAACCCACTTCATCGGATGCATGCAGTGGAACATACAGTAGGAAGGTAGATATACACAGAGAACATAAAAAAATGGGTGTTGCCATACCAACTGTAACGAGACCAATTAATTAAGGTGGGCTATTATCAGCAGGAAAAACAACAACAACCTTTTGTAATAATAATCGGGATGGCCCATTTCAAAGAGTTGATAAGAAGGTGTGAGTAACAGTGTGGGGGGGAAATTAGCATGAGAAATAGTTTTTACTTTGTGTAATGATCCATCCACTCCCAGTCTTTATTCAAGCCTAATTTAATGGTGTCCCGTTTGCAAATTAATTCCAATTCTGCAGTTTCTCGTTGGAGTCTGTTTTTGAAGTTTTTTTGTTGAAGAATTGCAACTTTTAGGTCTGTAATCGAGTGACCAAAGAGACTGAAGTGTTCTCCGACTGGTTCTTGAATGTTGTAATTCTTGACGTCTGATTTGTGTCCATTTATTCTTTTGTGTAGAGATTGTCCAGTTTGGCCAATGTACATGGCAGAGGGGCATTGTTAACACATGATGGCATATATCACATTGGTAGATGTGCAGGTGAACAAGCCTCTTAAATACCTATTCAGGGGACACCATCATAGGACCTAATTACATCAGCCACACCATAAGAGGCTCGTTTTATACAGTAGTTTACTGTGAAAACCAAGGGGTACGTCTACATTGCAATAAAAGACCTGCAGCATGGCTGCGGCTGGCCCATGTCATCTGACTCAGGCTTGTGGGGCTCGGGCTGTGGGACTCTGAGACCCCATGAGGGGATTGTCAGAGCCCACGCTCCAGCCTGAGCCCAAATGTCTACTGTGCAATTTTTAGCCCTGCTGCCCAAGCCCCTGAGCCCTAGTTAATTGACCCAGGCTCTGGGACTTGGTGTTTTTTGTTGCAGTGTAGACATATCCAGAATTATCAAAATGTCATATATTTGCCATCCTCAAATCCTGTGTAACTTAGAGCTCTGAAGAAAGGTTGTTATAAACTATGAGCAATATGATCTGGACCCAAGGTGTGAGATTTTATACCATATTATAACTCAGTGATGCCATAAAGGTGGTCTCTTTTACAGAAGGATTTCTCATGGACTGTTCTAGCTCTGGGTTATCAGATGATAAAGCAGAGCTGATTCCAGCTCTGATGAACTGTGTGTTAAATTGGTAAATTCTTTAACTGGCTGTATCAGTTTGTTTTATAATTATAGTAATTCTACTTCTCATTTGGGGAACAGATGAAGTCCACAACATGTTTACCCTGGCTGGGTTAGTTGAAGTGCAGAATCTAGTTGATCGACGATTACAAGTCAACAGGAAGAAAAAAGTGAAAATGCAGCGAGTTTGGATACAAGGCAAGTTCCAAAAACCATTTCAGCCACCTCAGAATAGCCGCCAATCGGCACCCTCATAGCTAAATATATAGTATTCCCCAGAGACCAAAACAAGTGAGTGCACATATATTTCCTGTGGATCCTGTGTTAACTGCTGAAAAGGCAGGAAAAATGTTGAACTGAAAGCATTTTCTTAAAAAAAGTGTACTTTTTTGTTGTTAAGAAGTGATGTGGGAAAATGTCTCTTGTCTTGCTTGTATACATAATAAAATGGCTGTGCATTAACCTATTCATATCTCAATGACCTCTTATTATTTGGTTTGAATAGTTGAACAATAATATTAATTTTGTGTCTGGGAGCATTGTGCTAGGAGATTTGTGTTAATTTATGTAGGTGGTGAATGAGTGTGTGCTCCAGTGAAGGGCCATGTCTGTTTGGGGTTCTTATGTATGCTGGTTGTGAGTGGTTGTGTTGATTTGTGTTTGTTGGGGCTGTACTGGAGATTTGTGTTGATTTTTGCAGGTGGCAGTTAGGCACACAGGTGTGGCATTTGGGCGAAGTAATCCACCATCTGTGTGGTCTCCCTCATATAACCAGTTAGGTTGTTGCATGTAAATTAGCTGTAGAGTAAGAATGGTGACTGGTTGAATTACCTCTGATATCACACTGGTTTAAGACTCTTGGCATGGCATAGACCAGGGGTGGGCAAACTTTTTGGCCTGAGGGCCACACCGGGGTGTGAAACTGTATGGAGGGCTGGATAGGGAAGGCTGTGCTTCCCCAAACAGCCTGGCCCCTGCCCTCTATCTGACCCCTCCCACTTCCCACCCCCTGACTGCCCCCCTCAGAACTCTCTACCCATCCAAACCCCCCCCCCCACTCCCTGTCCCCTGACAGCCCCGACCCCTATCCACACCCCTACCCCTGACAGGCCCCCCCCCCCGGGATTGCCACACCTATCCAACCCCCCGTCCCCTGCCCCTCCCCCCCCGAACCTCTAACTATAAGGATAGTTAAGCACTGGAACAGGCAATTTAATGGGGCTATGGAATCCCTGTCCTTGGAAACTTTTAAGAATAGGTTAGACACATGTATGCCAGGGTTGGTCTAGGTATACCTAATCCTGCCTCAGTGTAGGGTGATGGACTACATGAGCCTCTTGAAGTCCTTTCAAGCCCTACATTTCTGTGATTTCTTCCATTATGGTAGATGTGAAATGTCCCTAATTTGTCTAAATATTTTTATGTTACACTTTTAATGTATTCTGTCCAGGTAAGTTATTTTAAATATGTGACATAGGTCTGAGCTTTCCCCTCCCTCTCACAGCATATAGCATGGCAGAAGGTAGGAAATAATGCCCATTGCATCTTAATCTCTTCCATTCTTCTCAGTGCCAAAATGAAGTCTTTAAAACTTTTTATCTATCAAGAGCATTTTAACTCGCAGGAGTTATAGATGGAAAAGACCTTACTAGATCATCCAAACCATTTTCCTTCCCATTCATCTAAAATGTGCTTTTGTTTAAATTTCTAGACCCTTGTTAGGGCCTGGGGTAGATTACAGAAACATAAGTCCTTGTTTTCTACATTCACACAGAAGAATTTTGTGGACTTGATCCTGTATTCCTGATAAACATGTAGCTCCTGCGGAAGTCAGTGGGAATTTTGTGTGCACTGTGCCTGCAATGTCTGGCACTAAATCATTTACCCACCATTGAGACTTAGCCACATGTAGGTTGAAAAATGGTAGCTCTATTACTGCACAGATATGCTACACCACTGTTCAGGACAAGAAGTGAAGAATATCAGTTTTATTGTGAACTGTAATGGGGATCTTCAGGAGACCGAATGTAATTACCCCCAATTGAAATTTAACCAGGACACAGGGAGGGTAACATCCCTACCACTGCAAAAAGTGTTGTGAGATCTTTCCTGACCACAGCTGGTCAGCACCTCAGGACACCTCATGCAAAAGACAAATTGGTTAAAAAATGCAACAAATCAACACAATATAATATTGGCATAATCCATCTAACTGTATAATATGTTGTTTTGGCTGGGCAAGTTTATTGATCTTATTCGTGGAGGGATGAGCAGTCCACTGTATTAGTATATGATATTGTTTTGTTTAAAAATATTAATGTAATTTTTAATTGTTGCAAGGGCATCCAGAGCATGGGAAAGTGCCTTTTGGTTGAATGATTAACAGTGAAATAAACAAAATTATCTAATAATCTTTAAAATTTAGATTTATAATAAAATGTACTTTAAAACAATATTTTTCCACTTTAAAGGATGACAGATCATGTGCTCTAAATTAAAACTATAATCAGTAATTTAGTATCTAATCCTTGTGCATTCATCTTTCAAACTCAGCAGGAGTCTCATGGTGACAAAACACTATGTGTCCAGTTTCAGAGGTTTTCCAGCTTGCCTCCCTCTGATGTTTTAGGTTCAGTCTGCTAAGGACAAATATTCAACAGACTCCTTCTAAGTGTTCCATTAACATCTTTGAACGAGAGATGGATTGGCTCTGCATCACACGTCCTGTTAATATTAGTTTACTAGTCTGTAGTGCAGAAAAGTCTTTTCCATGTGTCTTCAGACGTATCCAGCTCTAATGTAATCCTTACCAATATATCATATTAATTCAGAAGATATCATCAACTCCAAAATATCTGCTATAATTTGTTGCCTTATAAATATCTTGGATATGTTAATGACACATTTGTGTAGTTTCAAAACAAGAAATATTAAACTTTTTTTGTTGATTGCTTTTAAAATACAGAATAACTCCAAAAAGCCTAAAGGTAACTGCAGGTCATAATCAACAGGATCATAAGTCAGTTAAAAATAGAATAACTGTAATGTATATAATATATGTAAAGCTCCTTAGGTGGTGACCTGAAAATCACACAAGAAAGGAATGTCAAAAATGAGACAGCCCTCCATTTATGTGGGTGGAGCAGAGCATATTGCAGCCAAAATTGCTTATTTCTCCTGGTCTGAATCAGAAACAGCTCAGAAACAGCTGAAGGTTGCAAAATAGAGAAACCCATTGTGTGATGTATTATCACAATAGCGTAATGTAAACAACAGTAAAGTCAGTATAATAGATGCATCCAGGATATCGTATCATTATTCACAGAAGAGAGACGGGTTTCTGAGCCCTCACCCAATGTCTTAGAATCCAGACACAAAGCAATATGATCTTCACTGTAGGGAGATGCAAATAAGTTCCACAGAGCACACAAACATTTCACGTGGTTTTAAAAAGAAAAAACACCCTGAGAGGCAGGTGCTTTTCAAAGCGAGTCCATGAGATATGACCACTTGAACTAGTATTTAAAGCAATAGACACCAATCCTTCCAGTCTTAGTCACTTAACATTCAGTGACAGAGGGCAAGAAGCAGGTGAGTGAATAACCAAACATCAGTGATATTTTAAAATGGTTTTGAACATATGTAACTTTGAATGCCATCCAGCCCGTGGAGTCCCCAAGGTCTCTTCTTTCTCCCTTTTGATTTTTGTCTGACAGGTAAGCATGGTGCAGTCTTAGCATCATAGTTTTTCTGTCAGATATTAACTACAAAACTAAGAAAAATTATTGTCTTCTAAAATGGCAAAATCAGTATTCACCGGCTTAGCGGGAGAGGTGAAGTTTTGAAGTAAAAGAATCTTTATTACTCTTGGCAGTGTTAAGGACCAGCTTACTTTTAAGAAAATCAGATAAGCCTCACAGATAAAAAGCAGTAAGGGATCCCAAGTTAGGTCCTGATCCTGCATACCTTGTACATTTAAAGCTCCCATTGATATCAGATGTTATGTTCTAAAGTAAAGTAGCTCTTTGTTTTTCATTCAAGTCAGCAATATCTAATCTAAGGCATGATTCAGGCCTGTAACTAAACTGCACTGTAAATCAAGTCAGAGATTAAAGCTTCACTGTGTTCCTTCAGTCCCTAAATTTGGCTATGGGTTTTAGGCTATTGTACAATCTGCATAGTTTAGGAAAGAGTAAACATAAATACACATCTGCTGATACATTATATTAACTTTCTACACTATATTACTAATTCTATGCATGGCTGAAACAAAAAGCATTTTCAGTTGTGGAAGTTCCTACATGATGATGGTGGTGATCATTGTTAAACTCCAGAGGATGTTACAGTCTTATTTGTATGTGGGTAACATGGATTTTCCATAAGCTCAGATTAACAAAAACCCATTCACTCTGATTTAGATTGATATGCTGATAATGGATATAGGATCTCTGTGTGTGTGTGTATGTATATGTATATATATATATATATGTTTCTAGTTTTAACAAATATATGAAATATATGATGAAACAAAAACTTGCCTTTTCGGCATGATTGACCAGTTGAATTCTCTTAAGGCCTGGAACAATACAGGCTTCACTTATTGGCTGTTTCTGCTCCATGCATTGCAGTTAGAGTGCTGAATGGTGGCGGTTTCAGAAGCCATAGGATAGGCTAGTAAGTATAGGACTGTGGTTACTCCAATGGAAAAACAAATGATCAGAGTAGTCTGAAATGTTATAAAAATTAATAAGGGGAGGAATGGAAGAAGTATGGCTGTCAATTAATTGCAGTTAACTCACGCAATTAACTAAAAAAAAATTAATCGCAATTAATTGCACTTATAACAATAGAATACCCATTGAAATTTATTAAATATTTTTGGATGTTTTTCTACATTTTCAATATTGATTTCAATTACAACAGAGAATACAAAGCGCACGGTGCTCACTTTATATTCTTGTTTTTTAGCAAATATATGCACTGTAAAAATTATAAACAAAAGAGTATTTTTCAATTCATCTCATACAAGTACTGAAGTGCAATCTCTTTATCATGAAAGTAACTTACAAATGCAGATTTTTTTTTAGTTACATAACTGCACTCAAAAACAGAACAGTGTAAAACTTTAGAGCCTACAAGTGCACTCAGTCTTACCTCTTATTCTGCCAATTGCTGAGACAAACAAGTTTGTTTACATTGACGAGAGATACTGCTGCCTGCTTCTTATTTACAATGTCACCTGAAAGTGAGAACAGGTGTGTGCATGGCACTTTTGTAGCTGGTGTTGCAAGGTATTTACATGTTAGATATGCTAAACATTCGTATACCCCTTCTATGCTTCAGCCACCATTCCAGAGGACATGCTTCCATGCTGATGATGCTCATTTCAAAAGTAATGCATCAATTAAATTTGTGACTGTACTCCTTGGGGGGAGAATTGCATGTCTCCTGCTCTGTTTTACCTGCATTCTGCATATATTTCATGTTATGGTAGTTTCGGTTGAAGACCCAGCACATGTTCATTTTCAGAACACTTTCACAGCAGATTTGACAAAATGCAAAGAAGGTACCGATGTGAGATTTCTAAAAATAGCTACAGTGCTCTACCCAAGGTTTAAGAATCTGAAGTGCCGTCCAAAATCTGAGAGGGACAAGGTGTGGAACATGCTTTTAGAAGTCTTAAAAGAGCAACAGTCTGATGTGGAAACTACAGAACCCAAGCCACCAAAAAAGAAAATGAACCTTCTGCTGATAGCATCTGAACTCAGATGATGAAAATGAATGCATCATTTTCAGTGATGCATCAGTCCGCACTGCTTTGCATCGTTAACAAACAGAACCCATCATCAGCATGGACACATGTCCCCTGGAATGGTGGTTGAAGCATGAAGGGACATAAGAATCTTTAGCGAGTCTGGCATGTAAATATTTTGCAATGCTAGCTACAACAATGCCATGCGAATGCCTGTTCTCACTTTCAGGTGACATTGTAAATGAGAAGCAGGCAGCATTATCTCCTGCAAATTGTAACCAACCTTGTTTGTCTGAGCAATTGGCTGACCAAGAAGTAGGACTGACTGGACTTGTAGGCTCTGTGACAGGGTTGGGCCAGATGGCTATAGGAGAGTAATAGAAGGCAGATATATAAGCCCCAAGCTAAGTAGGTCCTTTTTCCCTGGGTAAAGTAACAGGGAAGGTTCCAGAACAATCAGGAACCTTCTGGAGATAATTAAGACAGGCTGATTAGAACACCTGCAGCCAATCAAGAAGCTGCTAGAATCAATTAAGGCAGGCTAATCAGGGCACCTGGGTTTTAAAAAGCTCACTTCAGTTTGTGGTGTGCGTGTGAGGAGCTGGGAGCAAGAGGCACTAGGAGCTGAGAGTGAGAATGTGGACTGTTGGAGGACTGAGTGTACAAGCATTATCAGACACCAGGAGGCAGGACCTATGGTGAGGATAAAGAAGGTGTTGGGAGGAGGCCATGGGGAAGTAGCCCAGGGAGTTGTAGCTGTTGCACAGCTGTTCCAGGAGGCACTCTAGACAGCTGCATTCCACAGGGCCCTGGGCTGGAACCCGGAGTAGAGTGCGGGCCCAGGTTCCCCCCAAATCCTCCCAACTCCTGGTCGGACACAGGAGGAGTCAACCTGGACTGTGAATTCAGAAAAACAGCCAAGCTGAGGGCTGCTGTGAAGCTCTAAGGCGAGCAAATCCACCAATAAGCGCAAGACCCACCAAGGTAGAGCAGGTTTCAGAGTAACAGCTGTGTTAGTCTGTATTCGCAAAAAGAAAAGGAGTACTTGTGGCACCCTAGAGACTAACCAATTTATTTGAGCATGAGCTTTCGTGAGCTACAGCTCACTTGAGCTGTAGCTCACGAAAGCTCATGCTCAAATAGATTGGTTAGTCTCTAAGGTGCCACAAGTACTCCTTTTCTTTTTGCAAGGTAGAGCAGGAACTTTGTCACAGCTCTAAGTTTTACATTGTTTTATTTTTGAATGCAGTTTTTTTAACATAATTCTACATTTGTAAGTTCAACTTTCATGTTAAAGAGATTGCACTACAGTACTTGCATGAGGTGAATTGAAAAATAATCTTGTTTTGTTTTTTACAGTGCAAATATTTGTAATAAAAATATAAAGTGAGCACTGTACACTTTGTATTCTGTGTTGTAATTGAAATTAATATATTTGAAAATGTAGTAAACATCCCAAAATATTTAAAATAAATGGTATTTTATTGTTTAATTGTGCGATTAATCGTGCAATTAATTTTTTTTATCGCATGATTAATTGCGATTAGTTTTTTTAATCGCTTGACAGCCCCAGGAAGAAGGCAGATGTTCTGTCCAGATGCAAACTGGAAACTCTTTAACCTGTATAATAACACTCCTTGTCTTGACTTTATGAAATTTAACTTTTTTTATGTAGTAATCACGGATGTAGTCTCAAAGTATTTGCAAATACTCTAGTGTTGGTATTGAGAGCAGATGCTACCAGTATTGCCAAAGGGGGGGGGGGGGGTCCAATGAAATGGTTGCAACAGTAGGCAGAAAGAAACCACAAAGAGAATTATAGGGGAAAGTGCAACCAACCCTAAGAATGGTTTATTAATTAATTTACAGGGACAAGGAAAATGAGGGTGTAATGTACAGAATGTCCCTACTATAGAAAAAGGATGCTAATTGGAACAATAGTATTGATCTCTTGAAATCTGAGCTTGTTCTTTCATAAGGTACATGCCTATTGTCCTTTTTTAAGAGGCACAAGCCTTTGTGTTTCAGCACGTTTTTGGCCCTTGGCCTCATAAAGTTGCCAGTGGGAACAGATAAGGGGCTTTGTTGGAAGATAAAGCAGTTTTGCCATAGCAAAAACACTGTAGTAAAAATACCGAATTTGTAGTGTTCACAAACAGGCTGGAATCAGGCTTTGGTTTTTTGTTTGTTTTTGTCAGTGGGATGTACTTTTTGCCCAGCTTCCACGTGCACCACATGGTAAGAGGAAAAAAAAGATCTAAAGACTCATTATCACGCAGGACCAACACCATCAAAGTTACCATGCAAACAAGTACAAAAGGCAGGTAAAGGTAGAAAAAATAACTAACATCTTCTAATAATTTTTAATTCTTAAGTGCCCTGTTTCTAAACAGATATAGCTAAAATCTCAGTTCCAATGAACAGCAGCTACATGCCTCTCTTTTTATAAAAACAAAGCCCACCCCATCTCATGAGAGCAAACAAAACCAATCATGCCCAGTGAGGTGACAGGGAGTCCAATAACACAAGGAAACCATTTCCAGTGTGTGAAAACTGTCCTGTGAAAAAAGTAGTATGTGAGTATGTAATTGAAGAGTGTACCATAATGCATATACACAAGGGACCCAGATTAAGGTTGTATGGATGACCCTAATCCTAGCATTTCCTAACTTTTGGGTGCTTGACTCTACAAACTTAATAATTTTTTGACATAGGTTTTTTACATAAGAACATAAGAATGGCCATACTGGGTCAGACCAAAGGTCCATCAAGCCCAGTATCCTGTCTACCGACAGTGGCCAATGTCAGGTGCTCCAGAGGGAGTGAACCTAACAGGTAATGATCAAGTGATCTCTGTCCTGCCATCCATCTCCACCCTCTGGCAAACAGAGGTTAGGGACACCATTCCTTACCCATCCTGGCTAATAGCCATTAATGGACTTAACCTCCAGGAATTTATCCAGTTCTCTTTTAAACCCTGTTATAGTCCTAGCCTTCACAACCTCCTCAGGCAAGGAGTTTCATAGGTTGACTGTGCGCTGTGTGAAGAAGAACTTCCTTTTATTTGTTTTAAACCTGCTACCCATTAATTTCATTTGGTGGCCCCTAGTTCTTATATTATGGGAACAAGTAAATATCTTTTCCTTATTCACTTTGTTCACACCACTCATGATTTTATATACCTCTGGCATAACCCCCCTTAGTCTCCTCTTTTCCAAGCTGAAAAGTCCTAGCCTCTTTAATCTCTCCTCATATGGGACCCATTCCAAACCCCTGATCATTTTAGTTGTCCTTTTCTGAACCTTTTCTAATGCCAGTATATCTTTTTTGAGATGAGGGGACCACATCTGTATGCAGTATTCAAGATATGGGTGTACCATGGATTATATAAGGGCAATAAAATATTCTTCATCTTATTCTCTATCCCTTTTTTAATGATTCCTAACATCCCCTTTGCTTTTTTGACTGCTGCTGCACACTGCGTCGACATCTTCAGAGAGCTATCCACGATGACTCCAAGATCTTTCTCCTGATTTGTTGTATCCAAATTAGCCCCCATCATATTGTATGTATAGTTGGGGTTATTTTTTCCAATGTGCATTACTTTACATTTATCCACATTAAATTTAATTTGCCATTTTTTTGCCCAATCACTTAGTTTTGTGAGATCTTTTTGAAGTTCTTCACAGTCTGCTTTGGTCTTAACTATCTTGAGCAATTCAGTATCATCTGCAAACTTTGCCACTTCACTGTTTACCCCTTTCTTCAGATCATTTTATGAATAAATTGAATAGGATTGGTCCTAGGACTGACCCTTGGGGAACACCAGTAGTTACCCCTCTCCTGTTTGAAAATTTACCATTTATTCCTACCCTTTGTTCCCTGTCTTTTAACCAGTTCTCAATCCATGAAAGGATCTTCCCTCTTATTCCATGATGACTTAATTTACATAAGAGCCTTTGGTGAGGGACCTTGTCAAAGGCTTTCTGGAAATTTAAGTACACTATGTCCACTGGATCCCCCTTGTTCACGTGTTTGTTGACCACTTCAAAGAACTCTAATAGATTAATATATCTTCTTACTATATGTTCCATTCTATGCATCCGATGAAGTGGGCTGTAGCCCACGAAAGCTTATGTTCTAATAAATTTGTTAGTCTCTAAGGTGCCACAAGTACTCTTGTTCTTTCTAATAGATTAGTAAGATATGATTTCCCTTTTTAGAAACCGTGTTGACTTTTGCCCAACAATTTATGTTGTTTTATGGGTCTGACAAGTTTATTCTTTACTATTGTTTCAACTAATTTGCCCGGTACTGACGTTAGACTTACCGGTCTGTAATTGCCAGGATCACCTTTAGAGCCCTTTTTAAATATTGGTGTTACATTAGCTATTTTCCAATCATTGGGTACAGAAGCTGATTTAAAGGACAGGTTACAAACCATAGTTAATAGTTCCACAATTTCACATTTGAGTTCTTTCAGAACTCTTGGGTGAATGCCATCTGGTCCTGGTGACTTGTTACTGTTAAGTTTCTCAATTAATTCCAAAACCTCCTCTAGTGACACTTCAATCTGTGACAATTCCTCAGATTTGTCAGATTTTGTATTTACGTGTATGTACATGGTGTGTGTGGAGACAGAGAGAGAGAGAGAGAATGAATTTTAATACTGACTAAAACAGAGAGCTATTATCTAAAACTAATAAAAAAATTTCACCCACCTCCAAAGCATATTCCCCCTTGGGCACTACTATATTTTGACTTTTATGGTGAAATATTATATGCCTTGCCTTTAGTCCATATGTATCGCAACATATTTCAATGTATGGAATATTTTATTTGTTGTACTTTATATGTGCCATATTATGTGTTCTTAAAACTGCAGGAAGGTTTATTATATACCTGCTTATTCTTTTGCCTTGGAAAAAAATGTTTTTCCATTTTTCAAGTAGAACTGTAAAGTTGCAGAAGCTAAAATCCTAACCTCCTGTGACACAAATGCAAAAAATAACAGAAGTCTGTACACACTGATTGTTGAATTAAGGTAGAACAATTAAACTGATTCCATGTGTTCCATTTAAATCAATGCTGTATGTCCAGATAAGCACCCTGAAGTTCCTCCCAGTCCTGGCTTCAGTTACACCTGCATCTGTTCCACAGAACTTCAATAAATATATATAAACTAAAAAAATTGTTTAAAAAGAAATCACAGCTGGACAGTCCTTGAGCCTTATGTGGGATTCTAACAGAGTTCTCACTAGCAGAAACATATCTTCAACATTTTTATTTTTAGAAAACAACAGCCAACCCAAACAGCAACATTGTTAATAAGAGACGCATCCAAAGGGTCTTACTTCTCAAGATCCCTCAGGAGTATTAAACCTAATGCCTGTTTAACAAAGCCTTGTATCCTTCACATCATTTAGCTCACTGTGAGCCAAAGGCATCCCTGATGTAACGCCATTGAAAAGGGGGGCGGGAGCAGTAAAGTGGCAAAATTTGCAGATGACCCACAATTATATAGGTTAGCGATGTCTGTGAGGGATTGAGAAAGCGCTAGAAAAGCTAGGTGAAACGGGCAGTTCAGGGGAAAATGAAAGTCACTGTTGACAAATATAAGGTAATTAGTATTGCAAAGAGTAATCTGAGCTATTCATGTACCTTGTTGCGTTCTAAATTAACCAAAACCACACAGGGAAAAGACCTGGATATTTTTATGCACAGCTCAATGAAAACCACTGCTCGGTGTGCATTGGCAGTTATAAAAGCAAACAAAATGTTAAGATGTATAAAGAATGGGATAAAAATAGTACTGAAAATATTGTGATGCCATTATGTAAATTCAGGGTATGGCTCATTTGGAATACTGTGTTCTGTTCAGGTCTCCTGATCTCAAAAAAGATATAGCAGTAATAGATGGTGAAAGTTATTAGAGTCGTGAAAAGACATTATATGAGGACAGAACGAAAAGATTAGAACTTTTTAATTTAGAAAGGAGATGAATAAGCAGGAACACACTAGAGGTGTATAAAGTCGTGCTTAGTATAGAGAAGGTCAGTTGGGTATTTCTAGTTACCCTTTCATATAATACAAGAACAAGCGGTTATTCAATCAAATTGAAAGGCAACAAACTTAAACTAATAAAAAGAATTGTTTTTTAAGTAGTACACAATTAACCTGAGAAAGTCATTGTCACAAGATATCATTGAGGCTAGGAGTTTAGATGGATTTCAAAAATGGAGACCCCACATGTACATGGAGAATGGAAAAATGTGAATTTACATTATTTAGGCTAAAAATAATTAGGAACATAAAGCTTTATTCTTTAGAGCATAAACCAATCACTAACTGTTAGGCTTAGGAAGAAACTTCTCCTATCAGCAGGATTATTCCATCATTTTCTAATACAGAACAAGATTTCTTGCACTTTTCTCTGAAGTATCTGGTACCATCCAGCATCAGAGTCAGGTGTACCATTGGCCTGATGCTATAGGGCAGTGGTTCCCAAACTTTTTCCGCCGCTTGTGCAGGGAAAGCCCCTGGCGGGCCGCGCCGGTTTGTTTACCTGCTGTGTCTGTAGGTTCGGCCGATCGCGGCTCCCAGGGGCCGCGGTTCGCTGCCCCAGGCCAATGGGAGCTGCTGGAAGCAGCGTGGGCTGAGGGACGTACTGGCCACTGCTTCCAGCAGCTCCCATTGGCTTGGAGCAGCGAACTGCGGCCACTGGGAGCCGCGATTGGCTGAACCTGCAGACGCAGCAGGTAAACAAACTGGCGTGACCCGCCAGGGGCTTTCCCTGCACAAGCGGCAGAACAAGTTTGGGAACGCACTGCTATAGGGTAATTCCTAAGCAAATGTTATTGAATCAAGGTAGAGGGGAAAGCACTATTTTAAAAAAATGGAAGTGAAGTCCTCTATATTCCAACAGGTAGTCTATATAGCAGCTAGTAGTCTATGTAAGTTGACAAATTCAGTACAGTGCAGAAAAGAGGTACGTAACTGTCAGCTTCATTCTCCTGTGACTTATCACAAGTGTCACCATAAATAAATATTTAGACTACTCAAAAGTGAAGGGAATAAAAAGAAAAGTTGATTTGATAAATGTATGTGCAATTGATTGATTATGCCTAGTTGAAGCTGACTGTGTTGGATGATTCAGAAGTGCAGGCAAACATTCATTTTCTTTTTCTCTACTGTCAGACTTTCTCCGGTTTCTGTTTCCTTTCAAACAGCAAGTGCTGTTTAAATAGGTGAGCTGCATCTTTGGACTCTCAGTGCTGTTATGTTGTGTGAGATCTAGCAAATGGACTTTGGTTCTTGGTCACATGCTCAGGGTCTAACTAATCGTCATAGAATCGTAGGACTGGAAGGGACCTTGAGAGGCCAGTCCCCTGCACTCATGGTAAGGACTAAGTCTTTTCTAGACCACCCTGACAAGTGTTTGTCTAACCTGCTCTCAAAAAATCTCCAATGAGGCAGATTCCACAACCTCCCTAGGCAATTTATTCTAGTGCCTGATAGTTAGGAAGTTTCTCCTAATATCCAACCTAAACCTTACTGTAATTTAAGCCCATTGTTTCTTGTCTTATCCTGGGAGATTAAGGAGAACAATTTTCCCCCCACCTTCTTGTGACAACCTTTTATGTACTTGAAAACTGCTATCATGTCTCCTCTTCTCCAGACTAAACAACCCCAATTTTTTCAATCTTTCCTCATAGGTCATGTGTTCTAGACCTTTAATCATTTTTGTTGCTCTTCTCCGTACTTTCTCTAATTTGTCCACATCTTTCCTGAAATGTGGAGCCCAGAACTGGTCACAATACTGCAGTTGAGGCCTAATCAGAGCAGAGTAGAGCAGAAGAATTACTTCTTGTGTCTTGTTTACAACACTCCGGCTAATACATCCTAGAATGATGTCTGCTTTTTTTGCAACAGTGATATACTGTTCACTCATATTTAACTTGTGATGCATTATGATCCTCTAGATCCTTTTCTACAGTACTCCTTCTTAAGCAGTCATTTCCCATTTTGTATGTGTGCAACAGATTGTTCCTTCCTAAGTGGTGTACTTTGCATTTGTCCTTATTGAATTTCATCCTATTTACTTCCAACCATTTCTCCAGTTTGTCCAGATCATTTTGAATTTTAATCCTATCCTCCAAAGCACTTTCCACCTTCCCAGTTTAGTAGTGTCTGCCAACTTTATAATGTGTACTCTTTATGCCTTTATCTAAATCATTGATGAAGATATTGAATAGAACCAGACCCAGAACCGATCCCTGCGGGACCCCACTCGTTATGCCCTTCCAGCTTGACTGCGAACCACTGATAGCTACTCTCTGAGAATGGTTTTCCAATCAGTTAGGCACCAACCTTTAGTAGCTCCATCCAGGGTGTATGTCCCTAATTTGTTTATGAGAAGGTCGTGCGAGACAGTATCAAAAGCCTTACTAAAGCCAAGATATGCCACAACTACTGCTTTCCCCCTATCCACAAGGTGTGTTACCCTGCCAAAGAAAGCTATTAGGTTGGTTTGACATGATTTGTTTTTGACAAATCCATGCTGACTGTTACTTATCACCTTATTATCATGTAGGTGTTTCAAATTGATTGCTTAATTATTTCCTCATTATCTTTCCCGGTACTAAAGTTAAGATGACTAGTCTGTAGTTCCCCAGGTTGTCCATATTTCCTTTTTTATAGATGAGCCCTATATTTGCCCTTTTTCAGGCCTCTGGAGTCTCTCCCATCTTCCATGACTTCTTGAAGATAACCGCTAATGGCGCAGATATCTCCTCAGTCAGCTCCTTGAGTATTCTAGGTTGTATTTCATCAGACCCTGGTGACTTGAAGACATCTAATTTGTCTAAGTAATTTTTAACTTGTTATTTCCCTGTTTTAGCCTCTGATCCTACCTCCTTTTCTTTGGCATTCACTGTGTTAAATGGCCAGTTGCTACTAACTTTTTGATGAAAACCGAAACAAAAAAATAATTGAGCACTTTTGCCATTTTCACATTTTCTGTTATTGTTTTTCTACCCTCATTGAGTAATGGACCTACCCAGTCCTTGGTCTTCCTCTTGCTTCTAATGTAGTTGTGGTATGGTTTTTGTTACCCTTTTTGTCTCTAGCTAGTTTAGTCTCGTTTTGTGCCTTGGCCTTTCTAATTTTGTCCCTACATACTTGTGTTATTTGTTTATATTCATCCTTCATAATTTGACCTAGTTTCCACTTTTTGTAGAACTCTTTTTTGAGTTTCAGATCATTGAAGATTTTCTGGTTGAGCCAGGGTGTTTTCTTGGCATACTTCCTATCTTTCCTACAGAGTGGGATAGTTTGCTCTTGTGCCCTTAATAATGTCTCTTTGAAAAAATGCCAACTCTCTTGAACTGTTTTTCCCCTTAGACTTGCTTCCCATGGGATCTTACTTTCCATCTCCCTGAGTTTGCTAAAGTCTGCCTTCTTGAAATCCATTATCTTTATTTATCATTTGTGGGGTTGGGAAGCAATTTTCCCTCTGGTCAAATTGGCAGTGACCTGGGGGTGGTTTTTGCTGCCTTCTGCAGCATGTGGGTGCAGGTCACTTGCCAGGATTATCTGGGTGTATATCACTTAGTAATTTCCAAGCCATTGCATGGGCCTTGGGCACCAGTGCAGCTCAGACACTCAGGTTCTTTGCCAGTGGCACATAATAGTCTAGTCTCCTGTGGGCTGTAATACTTTGGTCTAATTTCAGTTGGTGGGTTTAGTGTGTGGGTGCTGGGGGGTGTTGGTGGCCTGTGATATACAGGAGGTCAAACAAGATATAATGGTCCCTTCTGGCCTTAAGCTCCATGACGCTCATCTGAACCCACTAGTCTTATTTTTGGCCTTTAGTTCTTTACATGGAAAAATTTTTAGGATGTTAATGTCTCTGTTTGCTTTACTGTCTGCCATATTGAGGATAATATTTAGATGTCATTCTGGAGAATCAGCCAGTTCAGTTTCCTCTGATGTTTGTTGTGGTTGACACAAATAAAAAAGCAACTTGGGTGGGAAGGTGGAAAGAAAGTGCTAGGGACTCCCAAAAGAAAGGATCACCCTTATCCTGGCACTTGGGTGACAAATCTTTTTGCAAAAGGTTATTTTTATTCTGAACTAGAGGTGAGCCAATTCTGCTAAAATTGAGTCTGGTTTTCAACTCCTCCCTCCGCAAATTTTGGAGGTGTTTGGATTCTGGTTCATCCCGTTATAGAGAAAGGGCCTAATTGCAAAAATCTGATCTGAGTTTGGGTCCATATTTCAAAGCTCCCTGTGTTTGGCAGAATCCAGAATTGGGGTTCTGGATAGGGCCTAATTATTTGACTTCAGGTATTTATTCCTGAATACCCATTTCAGAGTTCAGGGGTGTTTGGATCAAGATTCCTGTTCAGGATCATCTCTGTTCTTAACCATAACAGAAACTTGTTTTCATGTGATGTGTTTTTTATAGATATATAGATTATGTTATGAAATTAGCTGAGAAAAAAGTAACATATGGAATCCATGGACTCTGCTTATCATGCATAATGTTGGCACTGGAGGAAATATAAGTGAGGCATAGATGTGACGGCTCAAATGGCACATTCTGCGATTATTGTTGTTATGCAATATTAACCCTTTATTTCACATTATCAACATGTGAGCTCATTGACAAGGTGAACAGTTCTCTCCACAGCTTTGGGGATTTACACAGGCTTATTTCCCATTGAAGTGAAATGCCATGAATGAATGGAAATACTCCCACTGTGAAAGTTAAGAATGCAGTATTATCAACTATGGGCTTTCAAAATCATGAGTCATGCTTCCCAAAATCATGAGACTGGCTACAAAATTATGAAGTAAAAAAAACCGTGTGGTTCTTTTTGTTTGCTGTGTGGTTTCTGAGCCTGTAGCTTCCCTCGGGTCATGTTTTCAGACTTTTCTCTGCAATCATTACAGCAAGAAACTTACTTTTACAAAAATAAAAACTGAGATTCTCTGATGGTCACTTGCCTCCAAGAACTGGGGCTTTAAGAAACAATGTCAAATATTGTGAGAGAGTCATGAGAGTTGACATGTGCATGTGTTTGGGGTCAGGCCCTATCTGAGATCAGGAACAAGCTTGAATCTCCTGAACAACCAGGAACTTTTTTGTGAGGTGGTTCTGTTCGCTGTTCATAGGGCAATCTGATGTGCACATCTTGACTCCCTTTTATACTAAAAGAACTACTGTGTTGGGGGTGGAGGGCCCTCGGTTACAACATAGCAATCCTCCAGCCTAGCACATGGTCCAACTTTTGCAGTGTATATAGCACTGGACCATGATTTAATCATTTTCCCAAGCCATGCTACAGTAGTGGGGTTTTAGCAGGGCACAAACTTGATTCAAACCCACCTACACTCCAGACTCAAACCTTCTTCAGTTGTCTTACCCGGTCCCTCAATTTCAGCGGCTATTACAGTGAGAGAGGAACCTTAGGCCTGGTCTATACTAGGGGGTGGAGCAGGCTAAGTTGGTCTAAGTTATGCAACTTTAGCTACGAAAATAGCGTAGCTGAAGTTGACGTACTTAGTGCTACTTATCACGGTGTCTTCACTGCGGTAGGTTGACGGCTGATGCTCCCCCATTGACTCCGCCTATGCTTCTCGCTCCGGTGGAGTACCAGAGTCGACGGGAGAGTGCTCGGCGGTCTATTTATTGCATCTGCACTAGACACGATAAATCGACCCCCAGTGGATCAATCACTCTGGAGGTAAGATTAGACATGGGCTAAGAGACCTTAGATCTGAAAATAGCCTAGAAGGCAATAAGGTTGGCAGAAAAATGGTGAAGGTCTTAGATTATCTGGGTATTTCCTCATGTATTTTCATTATTATGAAAACAAAATTCTAAATTAATTTGGAGAAAATCCTTGTTTTAGTTTTAGAAAATAGCTGTAGTGAATTTTCTCAGGGATTTTTAAAATCCATTTGTGGAACTTGCAGTGCCTGTGTAAACTCATGAGGGTCTGATGGAGTGGTTCATACAAAGTTAGGATAATCACTGTGAGTTTACGCACATCCTAGTATTGACGCACTGAGCTGACAAAGCCATTTCAGAAAAACATTTCTATTAATTGTTGGTTTTGTAAGATGGTTTTGGTTTTCAGAATGATCGTTTTGAGAGAAAAATACTTGAGCCTCCTTTTCAATTTTTTTCTTTAAAAAACAAAAGAACAGAGTTTAGTTTAAAATAAATAGCACAATAGAATAAAAATAAGTGAAAGCTACATCCCTGGAATGAAACGCCTATGAATACTCAAGGGATGGATCTCATTAATCCTGGGTATAAGTGGGTGTAATGCCAATTGAGGGCTAAGCCTGCTTACACTAGGGCTGAACTAGGCCCAGAGATGGTGAGTAGAATTGTCAAAATCCATCACTCTCATTCTCTCTGCATTTCTGTGACCTAACAACCAAAGAGTGTGTCAATAAAGTGTGAGGTGCTGAGACTATGATTGGTCATTGAGCATGATTTGATTTGAAATGAAAATAGTGACAAACACAATAATAATTTTATTCCATATAAATCAAATATCTCTTATCATTGTTCAAGAGCAAATATTAGTAGGCTAAATGAATACCACACGACAGTTACCAAACTGTGAAATAAGGTCTATTTTTAAACTGGAAAACTCTCACATGCTCACAGAGAGAGAGAGAGAAAATACAAAATCACATTGGCAGTAAAGTCTACACTTTATTTTACTGACGTTTATGAGAAATCAATAGACATTTTCAGCAGAAGCCTTGTTTGTAACCTTATTTGTTTCTACATGTGCTTATTTTCAAAACAAATGAGAGCAGCTAAAAGGAACCTAAATGACAGACATCATGCATTAAAAAGTATTGAACCTTTCAAGATATTTAACCAAGTACTAAACCAAACTGTTTCCTTCTTGCATCAATTGGCTGGAGAAAGAGTAAAGAAGTAGTAAATATTTGTTTTGCTTTGAAACAATAAAAGCCTAGTAACTTTTAAGGGGAGCTCAAAGGTTAATTTCAAAGGTAAAACCCCTCAACGCTTTGGTCCAGATTTTGGCAGTTGCACCAGTATAAATCCAAAGGATTCTCAGTAAAGTCAGTGGAGATACTCCGGACTTACACCAGCATAATCGTGATCGGAATCCGGACCAACATGTGCCCAAAGTATTTTAGAAAAGAAAGTTGAAGAAATAATGGGGACAGATTTATTTCACCTGTGAGATTTTGCAAAAATTAATCTTGTTAATCTCTCTGATTTAAAAGTTTCTTGCAAAGGGGAAAAATGGGTCTGTGTCCTGTTTTGCTTGTTTATGTTGTAAAAGGACGGAAAGTCTTGTGTAATAAAAAGTTTGGCTATTTTTCCCCCCTTGCATGTTTTTTATTTTAGGAATTTAGGCCTTGTCTATCCTGCAAACTATTTAAGTCACTGGAAAACTGATAGTAAGTACTATGACATCACAGCCAAGGAAATGAACCCTGATAAAATGAGATGGGAAGTGATTTTTTATTAAAGATATTTAAAATTCTTTCTTTCTGGTATTTCATAAATTCCTTTTTAACTCAAATGCCTGAGAATCTCTGGGGAGAAAATATGTTTATTTTAAAATATTCAACATCCCTTTAATTAGGGTCTGAGAGAACTTCTAAACTGCTTCTTTGAAACCCTCAGCAGGTGCTGCAGCAAAATTAGGGAAGATCAAATAAAAAATTAGCAGAAAAAATCCAAACACTTGTCAAAAACCTTTCAGGCTTTCTTCATATATCATAAAGAAGAAAAAAATGTACTAACCAATGTATTTTTTCTGCTTTTCGGATTAACTCCATACTACTATTACTAGGGAGACCATAACAAAAGGCAAAGAAGTCACCTACAAGAAAATACCTGGTAAAGTAATGGAGTTACTTTGGGGAAAATAAGACTCCCCTGGCCTAAGACGAATCTGGCCAATTTTCAAGGTAAAAGGGGATTTCTTGCTAGTAATTTAGGTGGATGAAAATAAGAATATGGCCCAAGATGAAACTTTAACTGGGGGCCCATGACCATCATAAGAATGTAGATTAGAGGGTGGCAAATATCATGTAGATAAGCTTGCATGATACTAATCTTAAATGGCAAAGCCTACATGGTCCTGGTGGTATTGTTTAGAGAGCATGGAAATGCTCTGCTCATTTTTGAACTTTGAATGCACAGTTTGCATATATAGCAAGAATATGAACAACAACCTCAAAATGGAAGGGTGGTTCATGGAGAAAATGGTCAGTGGAAGGGACTTGGAGTTAATAATAAAATGATATTCTCAAGTCTTCATGGCAGACACCAACATACGGTAAAAAGGGAAGTCGACAAAATGGCTTTAGGGCAGTGGTTCCCAAACTTGTTCTGCCGCTTGTGCGGGGAAAGCCGATGTGGCCGAACCTGCGGACGCGGCAGTTAAACAAACCGGCCCGGCCCACCAGGGGCTTTCCCTGCACAAGCGGAGGAACAAGTTTGGGAACCACTTCCATAGGGATTGAGGCTGAAATCTTGTAAAAGTGTGATTGGGTTGCCAGAATGTTTTTGCTAATTAGAAGCAGTTCCTACTAACTCATCATTGCATCCAACCCATATTAGCTCCTATTAGGAGCCAACTTTTGGTCTTGTGCTGCTAACCAAATCTTGAAGAATTTGCATCTGTGCTCTCTGTCGCAAGGGCAGAAAAGGGAGCTGCTCAGCTTTCAGAGGAACATCATCCTGATCCATCTCCATCAGGTTTCTTGTTAAACTGGGCAGATCACTTCATTGATTCCATTTCCACTGCTACCACAATGTACTTTAATAAATATGTGCCCAGCCTAGACTTCGTGTCTGTTGCTTTGCTCCACGTGGTGGCCATTCAGAACTTCACAGCAGCATGAAGATAAAATTCAGATTCCCAGGCTCCAAAAGATCAGGTCCAAAAACATGGCCTAAAAGAGCACTTCTGCTCGCTGCCATAGATGTATAGGGACTATCACACACAGCTCAGTTGTTCTGATTTCTTCCACTTGAGGAAAGTGTTACACACATTAGCCACTAATTTAGGGCAGGGCAGTCAAACTCATTTTCTGGAGAAGACTGACTGCCGTTTTTGGTTATGGACTGTGTTCTGGGGGGATAGATTTAGCACTCTATACTATACTCATCCCTAGCAGAATTCTCACTGAAGTCACCGATTGGTTTGCATAAGATCTAAAGTAGAATATGGCCTTTGTGCAGCAGCTAAACTTTTTGTTGTTATTTATTATGTGTTCAATAGCTTGTTATCCCATGCAGCGTCACTCAGTAGGAAAATTGCTTACTTTGTCTTCCCTTTGTTCCTCTCCCTCTTCCCTGTCTCTGCTCCTTCTCCCCTCTGTATTTTCTTCCCTGCAGCAACTCTGTATTTCCAACTCTCAGGGGCTTTGCTCCTATCCCCATCTGCTCAAATGAGCTGCAGTTAAATAATTAAAGTCATCACCAAACTTTAAAGTTAACACCCCAGTGAAATCAGGGAGTCCTGGTTCTGTACAAGGGCTCATAGTTGTTATGTAAATACAAATAATAATAACAATAATTGTTAGTGGGAAATAGTAGGGGGAAATAACACTTCCTAAATGCATTGGTTCAAGCTGTCTGCATACTCAGGAAGATATTACTAAATCAGTGACACTCAAGTCAAATTTGGAAGGTTTCCTTTGCAATTTCTTGAGGGCTAGAAATATACATTGTTAAAAATGGAAACTTAAACTTGGCAAACTCACAATATGCCATGGTGTCCAGGTGTCTGGCATCCCTGTATTAGAATGTGTTTATCATAGAATTTATCCATTTAGCTTTCCTGCTTTGCCTATGAAACACATCATTTAAGACTTTAAAATAATTCCCATAATTACAAAGCAGTTAAAATAACTTAAATACTTCACTAGAAAGAATGTTTTAGACCGTGGAGAATAGGAAAGTCTAAGCTAAGGCCGCCACTGTTCATATTCCTGGGAATTGAGGGAAAGTGACTATATGGGAATTACTCACCTGATCATCACATGATGATTCCTTTACATTTTTCTAGAGGAGGATAAAATCCCTCTGTGATTTCCACCAATCAGGTAGTTAGGTGTACACTATTCCCATTTGAACTCTTGTTTCCATTTTTTATTGTTTTACCACCTTCTCTCTTGAGTTAGGTCTTACATCCCAAGAGTTGATCATCAGTATAAGTTCTGAAGATGCCCTTTTGAGTGTTATGTGGTGAGACTAGACTTACCAGTTTAGTCTATGCTTACTGTACTAAATGTTCTAGAAATTTACTCCAGTCGACAAGCTACTGCCAAATAAGGCCCACAATAGCATCCGAGACTCAAACTACTAGACAGCACTTGGGATGACAGTACATTGGTGCATAACTTACCTCAAGTCAGTCATGTACATTACAGAGCCGCTGAACACAATGTTTTTTTTAATGTAATGCCTTTCCTAATCATGTGATCCCAAAGCACCATGCAAAAAAGAAATAATTTTATATTAAAGGTGAAATTTTGGCTTTGTTGAAGCCAAGGGAATTTTGCCATTGACTTCAGTGGCACCAGGATTTCACTTTTGGAGAGTAGTGACCGAGTAATCAAACCTGTAGCCGTTACGTGCTACTGCTCATGCTGAGCCTTAGACATTTGCACCTGTTTTATTGAGACAATGAATAAGGGCCTGCTCCTTCTGTACCTTTTTAGGTATTTCTGATTTAACAGTTACAGGGATGAAAACACAGGATCCTTCAGGTAAATGAAAGGGGAGGGGAAATTAAAACATGCACTGTTTGAATAGGAGTCAATGTTCTTTATACTTTTATCATCACTTCTTAAAACTAGCTTTTAACTTCTTACAAGAGCCTTAGTATGAGGGTAATTTTGGTGTTCAGACTAAATAGGGCAGAAGCAGCTCAGAGCTGGTAGCTGCACCTTATACAGAAGATCAGTAATAGAAGCAGCAGGATGAGTTAATAATACAAAGAATTCTTAAAGAAGAAACTAAACTGTTTTGTGTTCTCATTTATTAGACAGAGAAAAGGTTTCTCTTCAGTTTAAGAAACTAATTTAGTACCTGAATAATTTGCATTTAGAGAATCTGTGCCTTTCCTGTTCAGCTGGTTTGTTGATTCGATGTTAGATTTCTGTACTACTGCACAAATGTGGCATCTACAGTGCTTTGCCTAAATGAAAGACTATCCCTTGGAAACTGGTTCAGCTGCGTTACAGTTATGTTTAGTCTAATAGAGTTTGTGAAGGACTTTGAACTGAATGGTATAAACTCCCATGGCCATTGAGGAGCAGCTTTACCAACAACTCAGCTTGGCTGGGATTCTGGCGCATTAGGAGTTCCATTGTTTGATACAGCTCCTATGGCTATTAGCATGCTCCCATTCAAAATACTTTGTGAGCTCAGATTTTAGTTATTTGTTATGATGGCATGGCCCGGCATGGCATTTACTTAATAATAATAATAATAATATTCACTCCTGCAGTACCTTTCATCCAGCTGAGAAATTAAGTAGAAGGCAGGTCTCTTGAATAGTTGTCTGAGGTCCCTGTCATTTCATCGGCAGCGTCTTGTGATAACTGGACTCCTATATTACTGAACAAAGATTTTGAAAATGAGTATGTTTACAAGCCAGAGAGGATGATCAAAATGTAGACTGAACTGATTATTTTTATACAGTGGGCAATGTGCATTGGCAGAAAATTCTTCTTGTCGATACTGGTCATGAAAAGTATTGCCCTTGTAGTTAAGACAGAAATGTATAAATTTTGCAGGAATATGAGAGAAATCTAGCTGTCTGAATATACAAGCTATGTTAAATATGCCTGTTTCAGTCTTTTTTTAATTTCAGCACTTCTGTGTGGTCCTGTTGTAAATGTTTTAGAAAGTCAGTATGGATCCAGGACAGAACTTCAGTAGGTAATTGAAACCTTTAAAGTTTCAGGAATCTTTTCATCATTGCCTTGGGAAATATTCAGGGCACTTAATATATAATATAAAAATAATGTTGCAATCTAAGGTGGATCAAGTATGTGACTAAACTTCATCAGTGATTTGTGGGAAAATATTACCTTTAAACACTTAAAATTACAATGTAATTTACAGGCCTCCATACCCACCTATATCAATCATAAAATAAAAATCAGACTGTGGATTCCCTTACTCAGAATGGTGAACAGTGACTTTAATGAGACTACTTATATGAGTAACTGATCACCAGTGCAAGTAAGGAGATCAGAGTTTAGCGCTTCTGTGGGGGGAAAAAAGGTAGAATGTTTTGTCAATGGGAAGGAGGCTCCGATTTTTGCATAGCAACTGAACGCTGTATTAACTCTGTTGTCTTTATGATGGTTTACAATATAAGTACAATTGCTCTCATGATCCAAGGAGTCTAGGATCTGGTGAATATTATCATTGTACACTAGGCTCAGCCACTGACATGGTGATCTCCTAATGGCTCCTTCTTCCCCATCACCCACACAGATCTCTGTAGTTTTTTTGACACCGTGCATCAGATGAAGACAGAGGGGTAGAAATTTGAGTGCTGATGGCAGAAAACATTGATTGGTTGGTGCAGAAAGGAAAAAATAAAAATAAAAAAAGGGTTAGAAAAAGGAATCCTACCAAAATTGGAAACATATGGACTGATTGCTAATGAATACAAAAAATAGCACAAACATGTAGGGACAAAATCAGAAAGGCTAAGACACAAAAGGAGTTATACATAGCAAGGGTATAAAAGACAATAAGAAAAGATTCTTTAAATACATTAGGAGCAGGAGAAAGATGAAGAAAAGTTTAGGTCCTCTACTTAGTGGGGAAAGAGAGCTAAGAACTGATGACATCAAGAAGGCTGAGGTGTTAATGCCTATTTTGCTTTAGTCTTCACTTAAAAGGTTAATCGTGACCAGATACTTAATCTAATTAATATTAACAGCAAGGGGGAAGGAATGCAAGACAATAAAGGAAAAGAGCAGGTCAAGTGGGCAGGGCCTAATGAAATTCATCATAGGGATCATAGAATCATAGAATATCAGGGTTGGAAGGGACCTCAGGAGGTCATCTAGTCCAACCCCCTGCTCAAAGCAGGACCAATCCCCAATTAAATCACCAGGGCTTTTACTTAAGGAATTAGCTGAAGCAATCTCTGAACTGTTAGCAATTATTTTTGAGAACTCATGGAGGATGGGTGAGGACCCAGAGGTCTGGAAAAGGGGAAACATAGTACCTATCTTTAATAAGGGCAACAAAGAGGACCTGCGGAATTATGAATCATCAGCCTAATAGTGATACCTGGAAAGATACTGAAACAAATATTTAACAATCAATTTGTAAGCACCTAGAGGATAATAGGGTTATAAGGAATAGCCAGCATGGATTCATCAAGATCATGCCAAACCAACCTATTTTGTTTCTCCAACAGGGTTAGTGGCCTAATGGATAAGCAGAAGCTGTAGATGCGATATATGTAGATTTTATTAAGGCTTTTGGCACAGTCCCACGTGACATGTTCATAAGCAAACTCACGAAATGCGGTCTAGATTAAATTATTATAAGGTGGGTACACAACTGGTTAAAATACTGTACTCAGAGGAGTTGTTAATGGCTTGCTGTCATACTGGAAGGACATATCTAATGCGGTCCCACAGGGGTCATCCTGTGTCCGCTATTATTAAATATTTACATTAATGACTTGGATAATGAAGCTGGGAGGGATGCAAGCACTTTGGAGGATAGGATTAGAATTTAAAATGACCTTGACAAATTGGAAATGTTGTCTGAACTCAACAAGATGAAATTCAATACAGATAAATACAAAGTACTTAATTTAGGAAGGAAAAATCAAATTAATAACTACAAGATGGAGAATAACTGGCTAAGTGGTAGTACTGCTGAAAAAAATCTGAGGGTTATAGTGGATCACAAATGAATATGAATGAACAGTATGATGCAGTTGCAAAAAAGGCTAATATTCTGGGATGTATTAACAGGAGTGTTGTATGTAAGACGTGGTAGGTAATTGTCCCATTCTACTCAGCACTGGTGAGGCCTTCGCTGGAGTATGGTATCCAGTTCTGGCCTGAATCCAGATTGTGTTGGGTCTAGGATAATAGCTTCAAATATATGAGCTTGTAGATGCTGGCGAGCTTCTCTGTGGTGAGCTGCTCGGGAACGGAACGTTTGACACTGAGCAGTAGTTGGCTGGAATTAATATTTCCAGTATGGGTTTCTTTGGTGTTGGTCAGATTATTGCGTGTTTGAAGGAGGAAGGGAAGGTTCCTTCCCTGAATGAGACATTGGCTATTTCAGTCCGGAGCGGCACCAGTTGCTTGTGACTCTTTCACAAGTCAGGACGGGCACTGGTTGGATTTACATGTCTTGGGTTGTGACTTCCTTATGAGTTAATGTACTGAACTCCAGAAATGCAGGTGGCCTATTGGTTGGTGAGTGGGTACAGACAGAGCAGATCCAGATTGTTTGGGAAGCTTTCCTGATTGTCCATGATATAGAGGCACTGATTGATGATATTCTGTCAATGAATAAAGACCAGAAATGGTACTGGATTTAAGGGACTAACTACAAGGGGGTTTCTTTGTACTCTGTAAAAGTAGTTAATAAATGGGACCCACAAAGGGACCTCTTGTTCTCAGTTCCTGGCTCTGAGTAAATCATTGCAGACCACAAGAGGGGGCAAAAGAGGGCAGCCAAACAGCAAGCTCATGCTGTGCCGCAAGAGGGGATGTTTGAGGGCACCACCCCATCACAATACCTTTTTTTAAAAATCCGAAACACTCCACGGCACACACTTCTCCCTTTGGGGAGAGAATCAGAGAGCAAACACATGATAGATGTTAGTCACATTGCTTAATACACTACTGGAAGGCACTTGGTTACTAAAAGCACAAGATGAGAATTTATATGGAATGGAATAGAACCTGATTTATATAACACTTAATTTTTTAATTCTGTGTTTTGTTTATCTACAAAGCATGGCATAAATAAATGAATATAGACACTTTAGCATATGCTATCCCTATTCACAAATGACCTGAGAGCTTCATTTTAGGCTAAACTATACAGAAAAATTCACAATTTACTTTTCTTATATAAATTGGAACATTGATTTCTGGGTGCATTGTGGGACTCTCATCAAACAAGAAAATGAAAACAGTGGGTAGAATAAGAGAATAGGGCTAGAGCTGGCACAAATCAGCAAGGAACACAAATGAATCAGAGAGTCATATATTATCCAGAGTACACATCATTATGGGAACCCTGGTCAGCATCACCTCCATTGCGATGCATGACATTTTCTCATGATGGACCACATTATCACAAGAAGAGTTGGCTGGCACTTAGCTTCGGTGATGGGATGTACCAGGCATTTGCTGCCTCCTGCCAGAAATCCCACTGCTTTGGTGCACCCCACCCCAGGAAGAAGCCGTTCAGGAAGATAAGTGCAGAGCCTTTTAGACCTCCTGCATTGCCTAGAAAGGTCTCCCAGGGTCAGCTACTGGTGAAACAAACGAAAGTTGGTCCTCCAGTGGCTAGAAGGCCTGGGAGCAGGCAGTAGCCTGATAGGGTCCAGCAGGCAAATGAAAAGGGCTGGCTGCTTCCATTAAATGGTAGTTCCTGCGGGAAGTCAAGGGATGGAGATTGGGTCCTCTACCATAATCCAAGAAGCCAAGCTGGGTCAGAATCCATTGCTGACTGCACTTTGCATTTAGGTCAATGAGACTTTTTGGTTTTCTCTGAGTGTAAAGCCCAGGCAGGCTAACCTGATTTAGACATTGGTCAGGCTATTGAAAACTAGGGGAGCTCACGTTTTGGGACACCCGCTGGCTCAGGTGAGCAAGTGACAGTCTTCTTTTGAAGTTAGAAGTTAAATTACATGGTGGTTAAACAACAGGCACAGATGATATGGTTATTAAAATGGCAGCAGCCATCAACACCCTGTCTACACAAGGGCTCCAGCCATTGCTACCACGGGTGGAACTGCCCTGGTAATATAGAGTGGGAATTTTTAATAAAAACTGTCAGGTGAGAACCAGGCTGTCTACATGGGCCTGACAATCAAGTTTAATGACCTGCTTTAGCAGTTTAAGCTCGGCTGTCGCTGTAACAAGGTCTAATCGTTGGCTGGTTAGTGGGAACTGTTACTACAGTGCTACTCATTTTTAAGTATCTAAACTACAGGTACTCACAGTACATTTTATAAGATCATATAGATCAGTGCTACTTAAAGTGGTGGTCCGCGGACCGGTGGCGGTCCGCGAGCCATTGGCTGCCGGTCTGCGCACACATTGGGAAAAAAAATTGCCGGTCCCCCACAGCAGATAGCTTGAGAAGCACTGATCTAGATCATTTGTTCCCTTAGATCATGAAACCTTACCCAGATTACACCACCAGAGACAGACGTAGCTTCGTTGCTTCAGGAAGAGCTGAACAGGGTGGGTGAGTGTTTCTCTGGAAGGCTGAAGATGAGGTGAGGATAACTTCTGAATTGCAATGAATTGGTATAAAGTACTGCACCTGCAGTGTTGTAGCGTGTTGAGTTTTGCAAAACATTTGTGTAAAGCAAGGGGGTAAATTTTCCCCAGGGAAAGGAATGAGGATGTAGAAAGTGCTACTACAACTCTTCATGCAGAAACACTTACAGTGAAACCCTGGCACTATTGATGTCAAAGGAAGCTTTGCCATGAACGAAAATAGGGCCAGGATTTTGCCCTTAGGGTGCAGCCCTGCTGCTAGTATCACCTAACTTAATGTGTACAGGATAACGTTTGCTAATATTTTGTCAATATAGTAACAAAGAGAAAAGATAACAATTAACTGTTTGCCAGAAGCTGGAAATGAACGTCGGGTTGGATCACTTGATGATTACGTGCTCTGTTCATTCCCTCTGGGGCACCTGGCATTGGCCACTATTGGAAGACTGGATACTGGGCTAGATAGACCTTTGTCTGACCCAGTATGGCCGTTCTTATGTAAATGACCTCCATGGTCAATACTAGCTGTGGTAGGAGCAAAATAAAGCAGTGTATTAATTTTAGTCACCACTTCCTGGTTATGTATGATGCTCGATTATTTCCTCAAATTTGGATGGGGTAGGCATGGGAGGAACGAGGATATTTTTATGGTCATCAGTTATTTTGAGGTACTCCTTGGAGTTCATCACAGTATTTCAGATATGATGCAGTTTCTTCTTGTTTATCAGTAATAACCTCACATTTTATAATAAACCTCCTAAAACCCTTCATGTTCATGTATCATCTTATTTCTTAGATTTCCTTGTCATCTTCTGTTTAGTAATTTTTCTCTGATTCTCCAACGCTAGGTTGCTTTCATAAGGTCTTGCCTTTTGAAAACCAAATATTATTAATTACACATTTCTATTTTGCACCCTCCACCCACTGAACTCAAGGAAAAGCCCGTCTCTAAATATTACTGCAGGTAAGATTAATGCTTTCCCATTTTAGTATGGCTGATTGAAAAGGGTCATACGTGACCTCAGCTCGGAATATAGCTCCTTAGCATGTTTGCATGAGAGGGAACTTTATAAATGAGATTCTATTGCATGGGTGTATCCTGTCCCCTCCCTATGTAACTGTTACCAGTAGTCAATTTCCAAAATTTAGGTCAGCCACCCTTTGCAAAAATGGACTTCTACTTTATGCCTCTCATTGCTCCTCTCGGCTGAATTAATGATCTGAGCAGCACTTCTTCTTCCTCTCTGAATGCTGTTTGGGTGCTTGCTGCAACAGCAATGTACTTTACCTCCTGCTGAACTCTGAGACACTGCCACAATAACAGCTATAATGGGTGCTTTAATGTACTGTGTTCTGTTTTCTTCCAAATTATAGAGAATCCTATACATCAGTGTTAGCTTTGCTTAGCTTGTGTTTGATTATATAGCTGGAATCAGTTGATTCTAAGACTGACTGTTGTCCTGTGGCATCAAACTTGGCTGTGATTATTATCTACATTAGGGAACTGTTATATGTCAGTGTAAATGATGAAATAAGGCTCATAATAAAGCTAGCCTCTAAATTGCTTTGTAGTGACCCACTTCAAGAACCTTAAGCTTTCCTGAGTGCAAATGGAAATTCTCCCTTCCAGCTCATGAAAGGATGAATGCTCCACCTTTGGGTTGTGGTGAGGAAAGCTGAGAAAAGGGGTATACTGGATAATTTTCCAGTCAAAACTGGATAAATTTTAGAAGCCCAAAGAGATGGGGTAATGAAGAAAGATGTCATTGGCTTCTGAGTCTTGCAGAAAAAATTGAGGTTCTCCTCAAGAATGGGTCAAATTAATCCCTAATGTAACTGCATTTAATGGAGGTTATAATTCAGAAATGTTCATTTTGGTGTTCTATTTCACACCTGAATATTCAATATCCTCAAATCTTGTCTTTTATATATTGTGCTGAATAGTCTAAATTTTCCTATACAAACAGGCAATATCTTGAGTTGTCCCAGAAATGCTTCATGGATTCAAGCTGACTGTTAATCAATTTTCTGTACATACACAATTTAGGTGTTTTCCTCTAATGTCTGGAACACACAGTACTAGATTTATCCCTGGCACAACTGTCATCTCAGACCACACTTAGAATGATTGATTCTGGACACCTCATTATCAGAATGGTGTCAACAAATGGAAGGGAATTCAGAAAAGTCCCAAAAAGGGATTGACATACAAGGCAAGATTAAAAGAATGACATATGAGTACTTTGGGTAAATGATAGTCAAAGCAGTATGGACTCTAGCAGTTAATGGGCAACATAATTTTCTTATACAATACATAAATGGAGCAAACCTCAAGAAGAGGCAAGAATTTTAAGGATGAGGTATTAGGAGCAAAGGGATAAAATAAAGATAATTAACAATGATAGAATGTAAGGAAAAATGTCCTAATGATGAATCATAGAAGATTAGGGTTGAAAGAGACCTCAGGAGGTCATCTAGTCCAACCCCCTGTTCAAAGCAGGACCAACACCAACTAAATCATGAAGTCTGTTCATCTGCAGAATAGCCTTCCAAGTGAACAAATAGAAGTCCCATTAATTGAAACCTCACAAAGCTGTAGAAAATATTATTTAAAAAATCCTGCACTGGTCAGGGGATGGACTGGATGACCTATGAGGTCTTTCCCATCTCTAATTTGCATTATTATTATGTGCTACTTCTTGCCTGATTTCGTTTGCTTTGAGGCTGCTATGAAACACTGCTGAACAGCCATCAAGCAGATTAAAAATGAAAGATGAATGAGTCCCTTTTGACCTTTGAGCCTCTTTGATTAGGTGCTGGTAAAAGTCAGTGGCACCTGCATACTGTAGCATGTGTTTAATATCTGCTCTTGCTCTCTGGGTAGGTTTGCAAATTTGAGTCCTTGACTTATGACCTTGTTTACAGATTCTTCTACCACAATATGAGCTATCCTCTGACTACAGTCCACAAGGCTGTATTCACAAAATCCCTATTTGCAGCCATACTAATAACAAGCAATACTCTAAGCCAAAGCTGCAGTAATAAAGGTAGTGGTTCATGGACTCAACATCATCTTGAATGAATCACAGTTATTTTGAAGCTATCCTGGAGTGATGGGAGAGGCAAAAATGTCTTCCATCCAGTAGATTTCTTATCCCAAATGACCAGTTTTTATTTATATAATGTTTGGATTTTGCACAACCTCTTTACTGCTTTTCTTGGGCTGGCTTGATATTTAGTTCCAAAGGTGACCAAGGGAGAGCCATATATGACACCCATTTAATCTCTTTCTTCCCATCTGTACTAAGTAAAATAGAGGCAAATGGCTGCCAGTCTCAGGAACAAACCAGGGAAGAAGCCACATGTCCCAAAAAACAAGAATCCTCTCACCCTCCCTGAGGCTTTTGCTCTCCCTAACTCTAACCCAGTCTAGTGTTGAGAAGTAAACCGGACCATAAAGAGAGAGAGAATATACAATAAACTCTTCAGTGGAGCAGAGGGGGTAGCCTTGAACCATTTCACTCCTGTTAGCTTGGGTTTTAAGTTAGATGCAGGATTCTGGGAATGTTGTATTTTCCTGTACTGGCCAGTCTTACACACAAGGATTGCATCTTTGCCTCTGCCACTGCTGATCAGAAGCAGCAGAATGAAATGGATGTAATTCTGATGAATGTACTGAATAGCTCTTGCTGGTGAATTAGCTATGGGAACACACTGAGAATATGTGTTGGTGAAAAGATGAGAGAGAAACAATTTCACTGTGATGCCACTCCAGGCTATATGCAATATAACTCATCCCTAGAGGAGGTGTGGGAAGGAGAGGGACCCAAAACGCAATTACAATTTGAGCTGGTTTAAAAGGAAGCAATTCTAAAAGTATGTACGCCCACAAGAACCTGTATTTATATGCACGAATTATCATTTTGTGTGCACAAACTGGATAACTATTTACTTATGATTTTTGCATGCACAAATGCACAGTATAGCTGAAGCTATTGTGGTTTCCTTTGACATTTTCCCCAAATAGTTGTTATAGTAACCATTGTAATAATATTGTTATGTTATTAGAATGTCTTGTTGTTTTATGTTGGAGTCTGCTTTTCCATATCTTTTAAACAAGCTTGAAAAAAATCCTATATTCTAGCACACGGATAAACTAAAATCCAGTTCAGGCAAGTGAAAAAGTAATGACCTGGAGTCTGCCAGAGAAACTGCTGAAAAACCTTCTCGCATTACTGCACTTATAAATCCTGGGTGCAGTAGTGTATTTGGAAATTAAAGCTGGCCTCTTACTCAGTAGCCTTGCAAATGTGACCCAGTGGCAGAGGAAATGGATGTTCTTCGAGTGCTTGCTCATGTCCATTCCATGCTAGGTGTGTGCACACCGTGTGCACAGTTGCTGGAGATTTTTCTCTCAGTGATATTCATAGGCCTAGCTCTAGTGCCCTCTGGAGCTGTGCACATATGTGCTGGTATAAGGTGCCCTGCTGGCCCCGCACCCTCTCAGTTCCTTCTTATTGCCCATGATGGTGGCCTGAACAATCCTTGCTCCCAGTGGTTTGGACTTTCCTGTCATATATTGTAGTTACTTACATAGTTCTTAGTTAGTGTTAGTGCATATAGTAGTGATAATAGTTGTCCCTATTGTTGAGGGAGTTTTGTTCCAGGGGCTGGGCATGCACCAGACCCTGTGCTTCAAACCTGTACCTCCTATGGCAAGCTGATGCCAGTGAGTGGCTGTCTAAGGTGCCTCAGGGAAACACATTAAAGAGAAGTGCCAGATCTTCAGACTGCACAGTCAAAAGAACAGAGACATTCATTTAGGCCTTACTCATGGACCAGCTCTTGGACCAGTCTTGGAGCTGAGATGCTCTGAATTGATGTTGAGCACTTTGGCTTCCATGCTCCTGGCACTGTTCTCCGTCCCTGGTGCCAAGGAAGAAGCATAAGAAACAGCGCAACAAGAGAAGGTGCTCTCTGTGCTGAAGAGGGACAAAGGCGGACTGACCAGTGTACTGAGACCCGAACCGGGCCACTCATCCTCCCCAGAGGCACTGTTAGCACCAGCAACTCTGCCTAGACCGTTGAGTCCAGTCTGGGACCTGCCTCCAACTCCTGAGAGCGACCATGTGCCTGTGGACCCCTACAACCCCATAGGCTTTCCAGGTGGCAAAGGACCTGATGTCCCTCCCGATCCCGCAAGGCTCCCTGCCAACTAAAGTGACCGGGGGTGGAAGGGAACAAGGGGCGGTGAGGTCCACCATAGCACTGTCCAGGGGCAAACCCCTCATGGTCCCAATACAGCGATTTCCAACCCGCCACTGGTCCCCAGTGACCGGCACTGCCCAGAGACAGACACAGGTACTATCCCGCCATAGTCTTCAAAAGAATCCTCTTCAGAGTCTGAAGGGGAATCCTTTGCTCCATCTAAGTCCTACCGGTACCTGAGCTAGTCACTGGGGTTTGGTACCAGCCCCCTGGCCGACGCATGGCCACTGGCCAATGCAGTGGCAGTATTGGAACTTGTGGGGGTTTCCCCTGGTACCAGGCCCCCCTTCCTACCACTCATACTCAGTGGAGTCCGAGAGGTGTGTCTGGCACCGGACCCTGACTCCAGTACCAACCCTGGTGCCGATGTCCAGGAAATGACCCCAAAGGACGTGGTGCAGGTGGAGGAAGAGGAGGCAGGCCCTCCTCCAGTATAGGCCTCTTCCTCACCATCCCTGGATGAGGCAGTTGCAGGCTCTAATAATCCACTCCCACCGGACGACTTCAGAGCCCACCAAGAGCTCCTGAAAAAGGTCACTGCAAACTTGGGACTGGAAGTCAAGGAGCTCAAGGAGTCTGCATGTAGCCTAATTGACATCCTGGCTGCAGCAGCTCCCTCCAGAGTGGCCCTGCCTGTTAACAAGATGGTGATGGGACCCATCAGGGCACTATGGCAGACTCTTCCTTCTCTGCCCCCCCACCTAAAAAGGGCAGAGAAGAAGTACTATGTCCCAGCCACTGGGTATGAATACCTTTACTCGCATCCCCACCCCCACCTGGGTCCCTGATAGTGTCAGTGGCGAATGAGCAGGACAGACTGGGTAGTCGAGTGCTACCCCCAAAAATAAAGAGATTGGACCTGTGCTGATGCAAGGTTTATTTGACAGGTAGCCTCCAGTTGCATATCTTCAACTAGCAGGCTCTACTGCGGAGGTACAATTTTAACCTATGGGACTCACTGTCCAAATATAAAGATTCCCTGCTGCAGGAGTTCACGGCCATCCTAGAGGAGAGCAAGGCAGTGGCCAGGACCTCTCTCCAGGTGGCTCCAAATGCAGCCAACTCAGCAACCAGGACCATGGCATCAGCAGTCACCATGAGGCGCTGTTCATGGCTCCAATCATCGGGCCTCCCTCATGAAGTGCAGCAGTCTGTCCAGGACCTCCCCTTTGAGGGTACCTCCCTGTTCTCCACACAGACGGACTCCAAGCTTCAGCCCTGTGCCAGGATCTTCGGCTGTGGGACTTCTACGAAAAACACGCCATTCACCTCAAGGCTTCATGTCTTTCGGGAGCCCAAAATGCACTGGCAGATTGCCTCAGCAGATCCTTTTCCTTTCACCATGAATGGTCTCTTCATCCGGAGATCCTCAGTGTCATCTTCCAGAAGTGGGGGCCTCCCCAGGTGGACCTGTTTGCCACCAGGCTCCCTCTCCGATGTCTTCCTGCTCTTGTGGGCAGACCACCTACTATACGCCTTCCACCAATCCCCTTGGTTCACAAGATCCTCTTAAAAATCAAATGGGACAAGGTGAAGGTTATCCTGATAGCTCTGACACCAGTATTGGTTCAGTATACTTCTGGACCTCTCAGTGGCAGCTCCACTCATGCTCTCACCCTTCCCAGACTTGATTTCGCGAGCAGATCGAGGGACGTGATCGTTCCCCTCTATTCGACATTGGTGAGGCCTCATCTGGAGTACTGTGTCCAGTTTTGGGCCCCACACTACAAGAAGGATGTGGATAAATTGGAGAGAGTCCAGCGAAGGGCAACAAAAATGATTAGGGGTCTAGAACACATGACTTATGAGGAGAGGCTGAGGGAGCTGGGATTGTTTAGCCTGCAGAAGAGAAGAATGAGGGGGGATTTGATAGCTGCTTTCAACTACCTGAAAGGGGGTTCCAAAGAGGATGGCTCTAGACTGTTCTCAATGGTAGCAGATGACAGAACAAGGAGTAATGGTCTCAAGTTGCAGTGGGGGAGGTTTAGATTGGATATTAGGAATAACTTTTTCACTAAGAGGGTGGTGAAACACTGGAATGCGTTACCTAGGGAGGTGGTAGAATCTCCTTCCTTAGAAGTTTTTAAGGTCAGGCTTGACAAAGCCCTGGCTGGGATGATTTAACTGGGAATTGGTCCTGCTTCAAGCAGGGGGTTGGACTAGATGACCTTCTGGGGTCCCTTCCAACCCTGATATTCTATGATTCTATGATTTGACAAGGCCAGGTCTGGTTGCTTCACCGAAACCTTGTCTCCTCTTCATCTGATGGCATGGTTGCTCCGTGGCTGAACCCTGAAGAGCAGGTCTGTTCTGAACAGGTTTGGCAAGTCTTGCTAGGTAGCAGAAAGCCTTCCACCAGGGCTACCTACTTGGCCAAGTGGAAACATTTCACTTGTTGGGCCTCCAAACAGAATTTTTCTCCATCCATCTTCACGGCAGTCTATCTTGGACTATCTGTTCCATCTAAAACATCAAGGTCTGGCTCTCTCATTTATTAAGGTTCATGTGGCAACCATCTCAGCCTTCTACCTGGCAGGGCATGGCAGATCAGGGTTCTCTCATGAGATGATAATTAGGTTTCTCAAGGGGCTGGAAAGACTCTACCCTCAGGTTTGTGATCCGATCTCCCCCGGGATTTAAATCTGGTCCTGTCAAGGATCACAGGGCCTCCCTTTCAGCGATTAGCATTGTGCCCCATACTCTTTCTCTCTTGGAAGATTGCCTTCCTGGTGGAGATCACTTGGCCAGAAGGGTCTCTGAAATCAAAGTCCTGACATCAGAACCTCCTTATGCAATGTTCTTCAAGGACAAGGTCCAGCTGCGCCCCCATCCGGATTTCCTACCAAAGGTGGTGTAGCAGTTCCACAACAATCAGGACATCTTTCTTCCTGTCTTCTTTCCAAAACCTCACAAGACCACTGAGGAACGTTGGGTTCATACGTTGGATGTTAGGCGAGCCCTCGCTTTCTACATTAAGAGAACTGAGTCCTTCCGCAGGTACCCTTGCGCAGGTACCAATCCAGGACATCTGCAGAGCTGCAACATGATTGTCAGTTCAGACCTTTGCTTCCCTCTATGCCATCATCCAACAGGCCTGTGATGATGCCAGTTTCAGGAGAGAAGTGTTGCAATCAGCATGTCTATGAACTCTGAGCACATCTCTGGACATGAGTGGACAGGAGTGAGCACTCGAAGAAAAAACGGTTACTAACCTTTTGTAACTGTTGTTCTTTGAACTCTCTTCTGAGTTACTTACAAGAAGGAACTGAGAGGGTGCGGGGCCGACAGCACCCCTTATACTGGTGCATACACGCTTGGCTCCAGAGGGCACTAGAACCGGTCTTACAGATACCACTGTGGAAAAAATCTCCAGCAACTGTGCACGCGGTGTCAACACACTTGGCATAGAATGGATATGAGCAACACATCTCAAAGAACAACAGTTACGAAAGGTTAGTAACCTTTTTTTTTCCCCTTTCTGTCTTACTACTTTGCTAAATTCCTTCTCTGCCTCCACTTAACTAGTTGTGCCTAATACCAGCTTTCAGGAAATACACACATCATACATGGCTATAAAAAGATGTGGTAGCATAATCTGAGGTCCATACTGTTCTTGGTTAAGTTATTTGGGGGGGGGGGGGGAGTTGCTAGCTTGTTTTAAACAGTTGACAACATTTTAGTAAGCCTGCCAGCCTGTCAAGGCTCATCAGAATTCTCCTGCAGGGTTTAGGGTTAGGGGTTAGGGTTAGGGTAAAACAAATTGATAATTGGGACCTTTCCACTGTATGTGGCCACACATCTAAAGTTTTGAATTAGAATTCCTCTATTTACTGTCTTGTTGTCTCCTTGTATCCCACTAAGTACAAATCTAGGATGAAAGACCAAATAATGAGGAATTAGATTTAGTGTTTTGTTTTGAGCTATGATTTGAAGGTTGGTTGGAACACATGAAAAACCTATTGTGGTGCAGTTTGTTTTGTAAATTACTACAAGCCCCAGGTTTCAAAACCTTGCCATTTTGAGGTTATTGGAAAGTAATAAAGAAAATCTTCTAAAATGTTAATGGAATAGAGTCTCTCTTTCATGGTTGGATAACTAAAAAATGACCTTTTGCCATTTATGAAAAAACAGTTTTGAAACCTGGGATAAGGCTAAGTTCACCCAATGGTGCTTTTGTTTCTTTAAAAGAGTATCAGCAACTCTCAGGATGAACCTGTCATCTCAACTGTAATTATACGTTGACACTTTGTGCTTGTGTGTATGTATATAGATTGATATTATCTGAATACCAGTAACTGATACACAACACTACTGTATTTATAGTGGAGAGTTTCTGATGACAGCATGTTAATCACAAGAGTAAAGCTCATGTGGTTTATGATATCATCATAATCCTGAGGTGCTGACATACTCTTATTCACAGTTTTCCTGTGGGGTGTTTTTAGTTACTATATGTATCACTTATATTTTTTCTTGTTAAAATCTTATATATTAAGCTTATTTACAAGTGTGCCGTTGTTTTTTCCCCCTTTTTAAATTAACCCAATTAATCATGAATCCATAAAAATTAAAATACTCTGTACCTTCCTATTTATTTTAAAAATATTTATTCTTACTTGATTTCAGAATACATATCAAATTCAGGGCAGTGGAATTGTGCTTTCAGAGACAATTCAACTAATTAAGAACACAGTTTAGTTAATGTGAACACTGTAATATAACTTCTTCCATGTGACTAGTTATTTCCATCAATGTGCCATTGTCAGTTCTTCATTTTAGTGAAGTGGGTTTTGAATGAGGCAGTTCCAAAGACAAATCCATGCACAAATGGTGTGAGCTGAGTTTAAGGTTAAAAACCAGACAACTCTTGATGCCAAAGATTACTGGAGTCAGAGAAGCAGCATCGGTGTTGTGTTCTTGAATGTCTATTATCTATTGCTGAATATCTATCGACAAACAATCTTGCTTTTAGAGGAAGCGTTGAGAAATTATACTAGCCCAAAAATGGCAATTTTTGGGCCTTGTACAACTGCTGGGAAAATTGGACAAAGTGATGAATGAACATCTCCGAAGAGTAACTGAAAATGAAATACATGATCACTATTTGGGACCAAGAATTCAAAATGAACTGATCATGCTAATGAGTGGTAAAGTGAGAGACAAAATTGTTTCATTGGTGTCTTTGGCAAAATATTTTGCCATAATTCTAGATTGCACTCCGGACATAAGTCATAAAGAACAGATGTCATTAGTAGTGAGATTTGTCGACATTAGTGATTCAACACAGATTACAATTAAGGAATCATTTATCACATTTTTAGAAATAGAAGACACTACAGGTTTTGTACTTCTTCAAGCTCTCCTTGATGAACTAAAATGAATGGGATTGTCCATAATGAACATTAGAGGACAAGGCTACGATAATGGCACCAATATGAGAAGATGCATTTCTGGCATGCAGACTAGATTGCTGGCAGAAAATCCACGAGCCTTTTTTGTTCCGTGTGAATGCCACAGCCTTAATTTGATTTTGTGTGATATGGCCAAGTCTTCTGTAGAAGCTATTTCTTTTTTTGGTTTGCTGCAACGCATTTACGTGCTCTTTTCGGCTTCCACTCAGTGATGGCAAATATTCAAAGCACATGTCAATGGTATTACCGTTAAGTCTCTATCTGAGACATGCTGGGAAAGCAGAGTAAAACGTGTAAAAAAGTTGAGATATCAATCCGAGGAAATTTACGAAGTACTGGTTGCTATTTCAGAAGAAGCCAGAGATTCAAAATCTAAAAGTGAAGCACAGTCATTGGCCTCTGAAATATTCAGCTTCAAGTTTCTAACATCTGTTGTAATCTGGTATGACATTCTTGTTAAAATCTCAAGTGTAAGCAAAATAATGCAGAGTCCAGTGATGCAGCTTGATTCAATACTTACCTTACTAAACAACACACAAGACTTTTTAGTGAAATACAGAGAAAATTGATTCAAAAAAGCACAGGTCACAGCAAGAGAGTTTGCAGAAGCACCCAGTGTAGAACCAAAATTTCCATTTCTTGTCCAAAGTGACAAGAGTTTCAAGGAAAAAACGGCAAGCAGAATATGAAGGAGCAGATGAGCCCATAGAAGATCCAGAAAAGAAACAGAGGTTGAATTTTTTAATGTTGTGATGGTTAAAGCAATATCTGCCATTGATGAAAAATTTAATACTTTACAAGTACATCATGAACAGTTTGGATTTTTGTATGACATGACTAAATTCAATGAAATAGGAAAACGAGAGCAGCTAATGACAAAGTGCAAGAAACCTTGAGAGCCTCCTGAAACACAGTGATAGTTTTGATTTAAATGGACTTCAACTGTATGAAGAATTGAGTACATTATCACCAATGTTGCCACATGCAAAGTCGTTGATGAACACTGTACAGTTTATTCATACCAGCAAACTTGTTGACATATATCCTAATATGTACACTGCCACTTGTATTCAGCTGATAATTCCTGTAACAGTAGCATCAGGAGAACGGAGTTTCTAAAAACTAAAGCTCATTAAAAACTATCTCCGCTCTACAATGAGTCAGGAACGCTTGATTGGTCTTGCTATTCTTGCAATCAAACAAGACATCACTTTGTCATACAATGACATTATTACTGATTTTGCAGACAAAAAAGCCAGAAAGATTGCTTTTAATTAAAAACAAATCCTTGTTTCAGTACCTCTTCGTAGAAATTTCCAATAAAATGTTGACAAATTTAAAAAATTATCTTATTCGAATCATTCTGTCAATAAATCAGAATTTTTTCTATAGCGCTACTTCTTTAGTTCATGTATAGTACATAAGCATTATACTGTGCTTAATTTGTTTAAACTGGTTTTAATAAAGTGCATGTGGCAAGTTTTCCAATACTGTAAGCTTATGTTTGTGTTGCTAAGAGCAAATCTGGCATAGGGGCACCAGTTTAATAATACTGCATAGGGCACCATAAATCCTAAGGATGGCCCTGAGTGCACGGTAGAATACTAAATGTGTGTGACATTAAATGTTTTTGTCACAATAGCTCATAATTTTAACAGTTTTTGAACCTGATTCTCTTTTGTGCTATGGCGCCTTTGCACCTAGGTGCTTTGTATTTAAATGCAAAAGGAAACGGCAGGTAGAAAAAATCATATTTAGAAAGAATTTGAGTAAAACAATGTTTTTTATTTATTTTTTTCTTAAAGCAATTTGTAAAAATCAGATAGGACATCCTAGTAGTATGACATTGAAATGTCAGTTTTAAAAACAGCATTTATAATGAAATTAATGATAACATTTAATTTAAAATTGTACTAGTACAAATTTTCAAATTAGCTTAGGCTTTGTAAAACTGTCTTAAAGCAGTTATTTTTAAAGGTAATTCAAATCTTGTTTAAAATCAGTAATTTAAATCTCCTGGAATTAGAGCTATCTACCCTGAATCCATATATTACAGTATATACATTATACAATTAGCATATAATACTTGATAGGCAGCTGTGAGTTACAAGGAAATTGTGACCCCAGAAATTACATAAATAATAAATACTCTTATTAAATATACCAGTGTACCAAAATTAAAATAATCATAATTTAAAAAATAAATAAAATCATATTAAAATGTGTCTATTTCTTAATCACAAAATAAATGCATTATACACAAACACACACACATTTTTACTATGTAAGTGGAGATAAATGAGATGTTTCTTTTCTTGCTTGAAGTGCTTCTTATCTGGATCTGTCAATCTGCTTTCACTGATGCCCAAAATTTCAAGTCCATAGTTGTTTATCTCCCTCATGATCTGTGACATCTTTGGTGTTTGAAACATTATTCTCATGCTCCAGTAATTTACTTTATCTAGGCTTGGGACCAGCAGCCACATCAAGGTACAGCAAAGCTTAGAGAAGAACAGGCTCGATTCAGGCCCAAGGGATCCCATGTAAATTAGCTAGTCACACTTAGGACATCACAGAAGAATGTGTACAATGGGCAGCTCTCCTTATCATCAATTCACCTGATTTTTCAAAAGGCATTTGCCAGCCTGAACAGACTTACATTGTAGAGTATTATTCTGTCCTATGGAATCTGAACTAAAGTTATCAACATCATCAAGGCCATATACAGAAATGTAAAGTGCTCTGTAAAGGTGGACAACCAGACAACAGAATGGTTCAGCATGAATACTGGTCTGAAACAGGGCTGTGTTTCATCTTGCTGTTGTTTGGCATTGCTATAGACTGGATAATGAAGAAGTATATTAGCAACACAAACACTGGTATAGCCTGGGTAGATGGCAAATACCTGGACTTTGCTGATGGTATTGCGCTACTGAATGACACCTCTGAAAAGTTACAAGTAAAGACAAACAACTTGGCAAAAACAGCAGGCCACGCAGGGCTCAGAATTAGTTATGCTAAAATAAAGATCCTGGAAACCCAGACATCAAGCAGTAACATCACATTACTAGGCAAAAATATCAAGAAGGTAGAAACTACCTGGTCAGCATCGGCTTGGTCAATGGCGACTCCAAGAAGGAATTGATATCAAGGATAAGAAAGCATTTACCACAGCATTTACTAAACTCAACAATGTATGGAAATCAAAGGTATATAGCACAAGAACAGATCTCAGAATTTTCAATTCAGATGTAATCTCAGGTCTAACATAAGAATTTTGGAAGCTAGAGATCTCCCAAAATGTTATACAGAAAACTAGATGCCTTTGAAAATAGGTGCCTACAAAATATTCTGGGCATTGGTTGAAAAGATTTCATAACCCAACAAAGAGAGCCAAGAAATTACTGAACCAGCAGCTTGTTTCCACAGAATCAGAAGAAAGCTGAACATTTGATCTTGACACAGTGGCGAATTAAAGATGGATACATGGATGGATTTTTAGCAATAAGCTTCAACTTTTAGTAAATTTGGACACAGAAAGGGACGCTACCTGTCTATCACCCATAATTTCCTATACCAGGCATTTAAGTGATTCCAGTGCAGGGGTTATAAGGGTCCTACCATATAAACTATAACTCAGGGTAGGCTCTCCTAAGCCTATTGCTAAGGATCAGCTCATTATGAGTCCTACCAGTCCTCAGTCCATGAGTAGGGCCCTACCAAATTCACGGTCAATTTTGGTCAATTTTACAGTCATAGGATTTTAAAAACCATAAATTTCATTTCAGCTATTTAAATCTGAAATTTCATGGCGTTGTAATTTTAGGGGTCCTGATCCAAAAAGGAGTTGTGGAGGGGTTGCAAAGTTATTGTGTGGGGGGGTATGGTACTGCTACCCTTACTTCTGCACTGTTGCTGGCGGCACCGCTGCCTTCAGAGCTGGGCAGCTGGAGAGCAGTAGCTGCTGGCCAGGGGCCCACCTCTGAAGGCAGAGCCACCGCCAGCAGCAGTGCAGAAGTAAGGATGGCATGGTATGGTATTGCCACCCTTACTTCTGTGCTGCTGCTGGCAGGGTTCTGCCTTCAGAGCTGGGTTCCTGGCCAATAGCCGCTGCTCTCCAGCTGTTCAACTCTGTGGGCAGTGCAGAAGTAAGCATGACAATACCGTGACCCTGATAAAATAATCTTGCAACCCCCCTACAGCTCCCTTTTGGGTCAGGACCCCCAATCTGAGAAATGCTGGTCTCCCCCATGTAATCTGTATAGTATAGGGTAAAAGCACACAGAAGACCAGATTTCACAGTCTGTGATGCGTTTACCATGGCCGTGAATTTGATAGGGGGACAGAGGGCACACAAGCGTGAGGACCTTGGCCCACGAGGGCCACAAGTCTCTCACCCTATCCCATGAGCCCAAGGCCCATCAGCAACATCCTAGGTCTTTTACCTCTGGAAACTGTTCATTTTATCCTTTTAATTGTACTGGAAAGCAGCCGCAAGTTGCGATGAATTAACAGCTCAACCAACTACTGTAGTCAGTGCTGCATGTACTCTAGATGCCAACACACAGATTCCCACATGGAGTTATCAAGTGGGAAGCCAAGTGGTGTGAGGAAATGCCCAAAAGAAGCCCTAAGAAGAACCCTGAGCAGGGAGGGCAGAACAATTGATCTCAACACCGTAGAGCAGATGGAAGAGATTAATTTCTGGACTGTGTGCCAATATGGGTGAGGGAAGGATGCAATATATATAATGCAAATGGGGATAAATTGCCAAACTAGGTAATAACTGTATATATCATATACATTTGACATTATTACCTCCAGTCATGTCTATTAACCCATCTGTGCCAGGGCTAATTACATTCCAAAACTCTAAGCAGCCTTCCAATAGTTGTCATTTAAAAAAAAACAAAAATCAAACTCATCTTGTCATCTTGCCACAGAAATGTTTCTTCTCCATCCCCAATCCCACATGAATGTGGAGTTTCCCCCCTACTCTAAGGTATAGGTTTAATAGCCACACTCAGCCCAGAGTCAGTGATATTTTAAGGTCCTCATTTTTTTCTGTTACTTTCATAAAAATTATAATTAATTAGTACTAAGGGTGTCCCGGTGAAGATCTGAAAAATCCCCTTTTCTACTACATAAACTTTCCCCAACATCTCTGCTGCCTCCATATGAAGTCTCTGTCTTGACCCTTGGTAACTGTAGAATTATCAGCAATAATGGTGAAGGGTGTTGGAGTAGGAAGAGAACTCTCTCAGCAGCTGGCCCATGGACATGGAATACACTTCCTCAAGAAGAAGTGGTGTTTTATGCACGAAAGCTTATGCCCAAATAAATCTGTTAGTCTTTAAGGTGCCACCAGACTCCTTAATGTTTTTGTGGATACAGACTAACATGGCTACCTCCTGATACTTCCTCAAAAGAAGCTGAGGATAAATGTGGAGTTTACCATACCTTAATGTTTAAAATAAAGTCAGTTTATGTTAAGAATGTTTGTTAAAGTTCTGCAAAAAGAAAAGGAGTACTTGTGGCACCTTAGAGACTGACAAATTTATTTGAGCATAAGCTTTCGTGAGCTACAGCTCACTTCATCAGATGCATCCTAGGTCTGCATCCGATGAAGTGAGCTGTAGCTCATGAAAGCTTATGCTCAAATAAATTTGTTAGTCTCTAAGGTGCCACAAGTACTCCTTTTCTTTTTGCAGATACAGACTAACACGGCTGCTACTCTGAAACCTGTTAAAGTTCTGTAACTGTGCGCTTTTATTGGAGTATACTGTTAGCCTCACTGGTGTAATGTGTGCAGTGAGACCAAGCTTCAACTCCCTCTCTCCCTTGTTCCCTGTGCAGGTTGTTAATGTCTTCATTGCTTGAGTTAGTGTTAGGTACAAAACATCCCCCCAACCATTCCCCTCACCCAGTGCTGGCTACCTCCTCTTACACTCTTTTGGCTTAAAATACAACCTCCTTATAGTAATGGGCAGTTAGTCACACAACTAGTCCCACTGTCAACCGCGTTACTAACTCCCACAATTTATCATGAGCCTCGTGTGTTTTAGTATTTTTCTGAAAGTCCCAGCTGCTGAAATACGATGTTGCATGGGAAACTCAGCTTTCATTAAAAAAACAACAACAAAAAAAGGTGAGATTCTAGCCCTCAGGGTTGTGAAGAAAAGGATGAAAATATACAAGTGCAGCCTGCAAGGTAGGAGGGTCCCAGAGCTTGGGCTGCAGCCTGAGCACACACATCTACACCACAACTAAACAACCCCTTAGCGCGAGCCCCGTGAGCTTAGCTGCGGGTTTAGCTTAGCTGCGGGTTTTTAATTGCAGTGAGTGTTTAATTATTTATCCACAGTGAAACAGCCTCAGTAGGAAGGACTGGAAGAGACCCACATCAGAATATCTCATAGCCCCATGTTTAAGGTGCTCTCCTGAAGGGTGGGAGACCCCTGTTCAAATTTTTTGTCCCCATCAGGCTGAGAAGGGAATTGACTCTGGGTTATCTCCCGCATCACAAGTGAGTTTTCTAACCACTGGGCTAAAAGTTATAAGGTAGGAGGTGGCGGCATCACATCACCTCCTTCTCCTCCTCTGGCTGTTCTGTGTGGAATTAGGCAGGTGCCCAATTCATTCCTGCAAGAAATGGCTTAAGTGCCTAAGCTCCCGGACTCCAAGAGATGGTTTCCTCAGTGGGGATACCAAGCAGTGAGAGGTGCCCCCTGAAGCCTAAATTTAGGTGTCTAACTGCATTTAAGCACTGCTATACAACTTCTTTGTATGCATGTTAATAATTTTCTGTTACAATCTGCCTCGTTAAAGGGAAAATATAAATATAAATCTACTATATGGCCACTTTTATTTAAGCTTGAGTTTGTTAAAATGTCAGAATACTTCTATTTCTGCAAGAATTTTTTTTTCCAGATGTCACTGAAGAGTGTATGTCCTGGAGCAGTCCTAATGTACCAAGAAACCATGTTACTTTTTATTTCAGATTAATGCATCATCCTTAAGAAATCTGCAGCTCTGTTGTGTGCTGACATGAGGTGAGGATCTTAGACAGTTTGAGAGGTGTCACTTAGAAAGTGAGAGGAAAAGATCTGTAACATCCCTGGGATGTACAGATCTGAAATCAAACTTGCTACATATATAGTTTCAGAGTAACAGCCGTGTTAGTCTGTATTCGCAAAAAGAAAAGGAGTACTTGTGGCACCTTAGAGACTAACCAATTTATTTGAGCATAAGCTTTCGTGAGCTACAGCTCACTTCATCGGATGCATACTGTGGAAAATACAGAAGATGTTTGTTTTTATACACACGAATCATGAAAAAATGGGTGTTTATCACTACAAAAGGTTTTCTCTCCCCCCACCCCACTCTCCTGCTGGTAATAGCTTATCTAAAGTGATCACTCTCCTTACAATGTGTATGATAATCAAGGTAGGCCATTTCCAGCACAAATCCAGGGTTTAACAAGAACGTCTGAGGCGGGGTGGGGGGGTTAGGAAAACAAGGGGAAATAGGTTACCTTGCATAATGACTTAGCCACTCCCAGTCTCTATTCAAGCCTAAGTTAATTGTATCCAATTTGCAAATGAATTCCAATTCAGCAGTCTCTCGCTGGAGTCTGGATTTGAAGTTTTTCTGTTGTAATATCGCAACTTTCATGTCTGTAATCGCGTGACCAGAGAGATTGAAGTGTTCTCCAACTGGTTTATGAATGTTATAATTCTTGACATCTGATTTGTGTCCATTTATTCTTTTACGTAGAGACTGTCCAGTTTGACCTATGTACATGGCAGAGGGGCATTGCTGGCACATGATGGCATATATCACATTGGTAGATGTGCAGGTGAACAAGCCTCTGATAGTGTGGCTGATGTTATTAGGCCCTGTGATGGTGTCCCCTGAATAGACAGGTGGGCACAGTTGGCAACGGGCTTTGTTGCAAGGATAGGTTCCTGGGTTAGTGGTTCTGTTGTGTGGTATGTGGTTGCTGGTGAGTATTTGCTTCAGGTTGGGGGGCTGTCTGTAGGCAAGGACTGGCCTGTCTCCCAAGATTTGTGAGAGTGTTGGGTCATCCTTCAGGATAGGTTGTAGATCCTTGATAATGCATTGGAGGGGGTTTAGTTGGGGGCTGAAGGTGAAGGCTAGTGGCGTCCTGTTATTTTCTTTGTTAGGCCTGTCCTGTAGTAGGTGACTTCTGGGAACTCTTCTGGCTCTATCAATCTGTTTCTTCACTTCCACAGGTGGGTATTGTAGTTGTAAGAATGCTTGATAGAGATCTTGTAGGTGTTTGTCTCTGTCTGAGGGGTTGGAGCAAATACGGTTGTATCGCAGAGCTTGGCTGTAGACAATGGATCATGTGGTGTGGTCAGGGTGAAAGCTGGAGGCATGTAGGTAGGAATAGCGGTCAGTAGGTTTCCGGTATAGGGTGGTGTTTATGTGGCCATCGTTTATTAGCACTGTAGTGTCCAGGAAGTGGATCTCTTATGTGGACTGGACCAGGCTGAGGTTGATGGTGGGATGGAAATTGTTGAAATCATGGTGGAATTCCTCAAGAGCTTCTTTTCCATGGGTCCAGATGATGAAGATGGCATCAATATAGCGCAAGTAGAGTAGGGGCGTTAGGGGACGAGAGCTGAGGAAGCGTTGTTCTAAGTCAGCCATAAAAATGTTGGCATACCGTGGGGCCATGCGGGTACCCATAGTAGCGCCACTGATTTGAAAGTTTCAGAGTAACAGCCGTGTTAGTCTGTATTCGCAAAAAGAAAAGGAGTACTTGTGGCACCTTAGAGACTAACCAATTTATTTGAGCATGAGCTTTCGTGAGCTACAGCTCACTTCATCGGATGCATACCGTGGAAACTGCAGCAGACTTTATATATACACAGAGAATATGAAACAATACCTCCTCCCACCCCACTGTCCTGCTGGTAATAGCTTATCTAAAGTGATCATCAGGTTGGGCCATTTCCAGCACAAATCCAGGTTTTCTCACCCTCCACCCCCCCCCCCACAAATTCACTCTCCTGCTGGTGATAGCCCATCCAAAGTGACAACTCTTTATACAATGTGCATGATAATCAAGTTGGGCCATTTCCTGCACAAATCCAGGTTCTCTCACCCCCTCACCCTCCTCCCAAAAACCACACACACAAACTAAACACACACACACACAGGCCGCTACCACCACCAAACTAATACTGGTTACTGGGGAAGAGCTGTTTGGACGCGTCTTTCCCCCCAAAATACTTCCCAAAACCCTGCACCCCACTTCCTGGACAAGGTTTGGTAAAAAGCCTCACCAATTTGCCTAGGTGACTACAGACCCAGACCCTTGGATCTTAAGAACAATGAACAATCCTCCCAACACTTGCACCCCCCCTTTCTTGGGAAATGTTGGATAAAAAGCCTCACCAATTTGCATAGGTAACCACAGACCCAAACCCTTGGATCTGAGAACAATGAAAAAGCATTCAGTTTTTTACAAGAAGACTTTTAATAAAAAATAGAAGTAAATAGAAATAAAGAAATCCCCCCTGTAAAATCAGGATGGTAGATATCTTACAGGGTAATTAGATTCAAAACATAGAGAACCCCCCTAGGCAAAACCTTAAGTTACAAAAAAGATACACAGACAGAAATAGTTATTCTATTCAGCACAATTCTTTTCTCAGCCATTTAAAGAAATCATAATCTAAGACATACCTAGCTAGATTACTTACTAAAAGTTCTAAGACTCCATTCCTGGTCTATCCCCGGCCAAGACCCAGCATACAGACAGACACACAGACCCTTTGTTTCTCTCCCTCCTCCCAGCTTTTGAAAGTAACTTGTCTCCTCATTGGTCATTTTGGTCAGGTGCCAGCAAGGTTACCTTTAGCTTCTTAACCCTTTACAGGTGAGAGGAGCTTTCCCCTGGCCAGGAGGGATTTCAAAGGGGTTTACCCTTCCCTTTATATTTATGACACGCCCCCCAAATCTCAGCTAGGGTGAAACATTGGCTGGGATTTCTTCCTGGAGCTCTAGGAAAACAGAGTTAATAAGACACATGCATCTCTAAATATACTACCAAGTACATAAAGACTAACAATATTTTCCACATCTCAAGGACGATTTTAACCAGTTGATTCTGGGAAACTTTCACGGGAGAGTGCATCAGCCACTTTGTTAGAAGCTCCTGAGATGTGTTGGATGTCGAAATCAAAATCTTGGAGAGCTAAACTCCACCGAAGAAGTTTTTTGTTAGTTTCTTTGACGGTGTGAAGCCACTTCAGTGCAGCATGGTCGGTTTGCAGGTGGAAACGCCGTCCCCAAACATATGGGCGTAGCTTTTCCAGAGCGTAGACAATGGCGTAACATTCTTTTTCAGTGACTGACCAGTTGCTTTCCCTCTCAGACAGTTTTTTGCTGAGAAACACTACAGGGTGGAATTCTTGATCAGGTCCTTTCTGCATTAAAACTGCTCCCACACCACGCTCAGATGCATCTGTGGTTACTAGGAACGGTTTGTCAAAGTCTGGGGCCCTTAGTACAGGGTCAGACATGAGTGTCGCTTTAAGCTTGTTAAAGGCCTTCTGACACTTTCCGGTCCACTGAACAGCACTTGGCTGTTTCTTTTTGGTTAGGTCTGTCAGTGGGGCAGCGATTTGGCTGTAGTGCGGTACAAATCGTCTGTAATAACCGGCCAAGCCTAAGAAGGATTGAACCTGTTTCTTTGACTTTGGGACAGGCCACTTTTGGATAGCATCCACTTTGGCCTGTAGGGGGCTGATAGTTCCTTGACCCACCTGGTGTCCAAGGTAAGTCACTCTGTTTAGGCCTATTTGACACTTCTTAGCCTTAACAGTTAGTCCTGCCTCCCTTATGCGCTCAAGGACTTTTTGTAGATGTTCCAGGTGGTCTGCCCAGGAATCCGAAAATATGGCCACATCGTCAAGGTAGGCGACTGCATATTCTCCTAATCCCGCTAGGAGACCATCTACAAGTCTTTGGAAAGTGGCGGGTGCATTTCGCAGCCCGAAAGGGAGTACGTTAAATTCATACAGCCCGAGATGTGTGATGAAGGCTGACCTTTCCTTGGCAGATTCATCTAGCGGTGTGAGAGAACCTGGATATGTGCAGGAAATGGCCCACCTTGATTATCATGCACATTGTGAAGAGAGTTGTCACTTTGGATGGGCTATCACCAGCAGGAGAGTGAATTTGTGTGGGGGGGTGGAGGGTGAGAAAACCTGGATTTGTGCTGGAAATGGCCCAACCTGATGATCACTTTAGATAAGCTATTACCAGCAGGACAGTGGGGTGGGAGGAGGTATTGTTTCATATTCTCTGTGTATATATAAAGTCTGCTGCAGTTTCCACGGTATGCATCCGATGAAGTGAGCTGTAGCTCACGAAAGCTCATGCTCAAATAAATTGGTTAGTCTCTAAGGTGCCACAAGTACTCCTTTTCTTTTTGATTTGAAAGTATACATTGTCCCCAAATGTCCCCATCTTGGCTAATAGACGTTCTTGTTAAACCCTGGATTTGTGCTGGAAATGGCCCACCTTGATTATCATACACATTGTAAGGAGAGTGATCACTTTAGATAAGCTATTACCAGCAGGAGAGTGGGGTGGGGGGAGAGAAAACCTTTTGTAGTGATAAACACCCATTTTTTCATGATTTGTGTGTATAAAAACAAACATCTTCTGTATTTTCCACAGTATGTATCCGATGAAGTGAGCTGTAGCTCATGAAAGCTTATGCTTAAATAAATTAGTTAGTCTCTAAGGTGCCACAAGTACTCCTTTTCTTTTTACATATATAGTATACTCCTCACCTCCTACTGGATATAAACATCCTCACAAATACAAGAGTAACTGGGATGGAGACTAGAGGACCAGGAAAAAAGACTTCTTCTTAACTAGGATGGGGACTAGAGGACCAGGAAATAAGACTTCTTCACACATTTATGGAACAATTACAAAATAACTATGAAGAAATTATGAAACTGCAGGTTGCATGCCTGGTTACATAAGAATGGTCACAGTGGGTCAGACCAATGTTCCTTCTATCCCAGTAACCTGTCGTTGACAGTGGCCAGTACCAGACATTTCAGAGGGAATGAACAGAACAGGGCAATTTCAAGGGATCCATCCTCTGTTGTCCAGTCCCAGCTTCTGGCAGTTGGAGGTTTAGGGACACCAAGAGTATGGGGTTGCATCCTTGTCCATCTTGGCTAATAGCCATTTATGGACCTATCCTCCATGAATTTACCTAATCCTTTTTTGAACCTCGTTATACTTTTGACCTTCACAACATCCCATCACAATGAGTTCCATAGGTTGACTGTGTGTTGTGTAAAGTACTTCCTTTTCTTTGTTTTAATCCTGCAGCCTATTAATTTAATTGGGTGACGCCTTGTTCTTGTTTCGTGAAGGAGTAAGTGACATTTCCCTATTCACTCTCTCCATACCATTCATAATTTTATAGATCTCTCTCATATCCCCTTTTAATCATCTCTTTTCTAAGATGAACAGTCCCAGTCTTTTTAAGCTTGCCTCATAGATGAAGATGGTTGTCTGTGTCTGGCATGGTAGCCTTGAGAATCATGGCATTAATAATCAAAGCTGTACTCGGCAGTAAGTTACATGTACAAATTAGAAACTACTAACACTGAATTCCCTATATACCCCAAACTCTTACTGAAGTCCATGGGAGTTTTGGGTGTGCAGGGAATGAGGAATTAGGCCTTATGTTTGTAGCTGTGCCTTAATACCAACTACTCAATACATTTAAATATATTAATACTATATTAGATATAGATTAAAAAAAATAAAAATCATATCTACAAATTATATACAGTACTGACATACCATACCAGACCATTATTGTTGTTGCTAAATATTTATACTATTGTAGCACCGAGAGGCCCCCAACAGGATTGAGACTCCCTTGTTCTAGGTGCTGCACAAACACATAAGACATGGTTCTTGCCCTGCAGCATTTAGAATCTAAGAATACATAAAAAGAAAGGGAGTACCTGTGGCACCTTAGAGACTAACCAATTTATTTGAGCATAAGCTTTCGTGAGCTACAGCTCACTTCATCGGATGCATAAAAGTGGAAAATGCATGTTTTTATACACACAGATCATGAAAAAATGAGTGTTTATCACTTCAAAAGGTTTTCTCTCCCCCCACCCCACTCTCCTGCTGGTAATAGCTTATCTAAAGTGATCACTCTCCTTACAATGTGTATGATAATCAAGGTGGGCCATTTCCAGCACAAATCCAGGGTTTAACAAGAACGTCTGAGGAAGGGGGTATAGGGGTAGGAAAAAACAAGGGGAAATAGGTTTCAGAGTAACAGCCGTGTTAGTCTGTATTCGCAAAAAGAAAAGGAGTACTTGTGGCACCTTAGAGACTAACCAATTTATTTGAGCATGAGCTTTCGTGAGCTACAGCTCACTTCATCGGATGCATACCGTGGAAACTGCAGCAGACTTTATATATACACAGAGAATATGAAACAATACCTCCTCCCACCCCACTGTCCTGCTGGTAATAGCTTATCTAAAGTGATCATCAGGTTAGGCCATTTCCAGCACAAATCCAGGTTTTCTCACCCTCCACCCCCCCACACAAATTCACTTTCCTGCTGGTGATAGCCCATCCAAAGTGACAACTCTTTACACAATGTGCATGATAATCAAATTGGGCCATTTCCTGCACAAATCCAGGTTCTCTCACTCCCTCACCCCCCTCCAAAAACCCACCCCCATACACACACAAACTCACTCTCCTGCTGGTAATAGCTCATCCAAACTGACCACTCTCCAAGTTTAAATCCAAGTTAAACCAGAACATCTAGGGTGGGGAGTAGGAAAAAACAAGAGGAAATAGGCTACCTTGCATAATGACGAAAGCTCATGCTCAAATAAATTGGTTAGTCTCTAAGGTGCCACAAGTACTCCTTTTCTTTTTAAGAGGAAATAGTTTACTTTGCATAATGACTTAACCACTCCCAGTCTCTATTCAAGCCTAAGTTAATTGTATCCAATTTGCAAATGAATTCCAATTCAGCAGTCTCTCGCTGGAGTCTGGTTTTGAAGTTTTTTTGTTGTAATATCGCAACTTTCATGTCTGTAATCGCGTGACCAGAGAGATTGAAGTGTTCTCCAACTGGTTTATGAATGTTATAATTCTTGACATCTGATTTGTGTCCATTTATTCTTTTACATAGAGACTGTCCAGTTTGACCAATGTACATGGCAGAGGGGCATTGCTGGCACATGATGGCATATATCACATTGGTAGATGTGCAGGTGAACGAGCCTCTGATAGTGTGGCTGATGTTATTAGGCCCTGTGATGGTGTCCCCTGAATAGATATGTGGGCACAGTTGGCAACGGGCTTTGTTGCAAGGATAGGTTCCTGTGTTAGTGGTTCTGTTGTGTGGTATGTAGTTGCTGGTGAGTATTTGCTTCAGGTTGGGGGGCTGTCTGTAGGCAAGGACTGGCCCGTCTCCCAAGATTTGTGAGAGTGATGGGTCGTCCTTCAGGATAGGTTGTAGATCCTTGATAATGCGTTGGAGAGGTTTTAGTTGGGGGCTGAAGGTGACAGCTAGTGGTGTTCTTTTATTTTCTTTGTTAGGCCTGTCCTGTAGTAGGTGACTTCTGAGTATTCTTCTGGCTCTGTCAATCTGTTTCTGATAAAGGGTCTGAGGAAAGGGAAACAAATATATGCAATCTGTGAATACATTTGGATTATCTTTATTATTATAATTAGACAAAGTATCCACTATCTGTATCTGCCCCTCAAGCCATCATTAACTGGCTGATTTCTCATAGGCATGGAAGCAGAGATGGATTTTGAGAAGAGACAAGGAGGAAAATGTTGTGGCGTTGTGGGATGGAATTCCATGCACATATGTGGATAGGTGGTGATGGTGAGGTGTGTGTATGGGAGAGTTAGTGCAGCAGGTAGGGCTGTGTTAGGGGCATATGGGAAGGTAGTGGTGAGGTGTGTGTATGTGGGGGTGTCAATGCAGGAGGCACAACTGAACTGTGCAGGATCAGTGCAGCAGACACAACTTTGTTAGGCAGAGGGGTGATAGGGTCCATGCAGCAGACACAACTGTATTATGTGGCTGTGTGGGGCAAGGATGGTAGGGTGTGGGGGGGTGTCAGTGCAGAAAACAGGGCTGTGTAAATTGAGGAGGGCTGCCGCAGGCAGGGCTATTAGGTACATGGGGGTGGTCAATGTAGCAGGCATGCCTGTGTGAGGTGTGGGTGGCTGTGTGTGGGGGGAGGGTCAGTGTGAGCTATGGGAGGTTGTGTGTGTGTGTGAGGGTAAGTACAGCAGGCAGGGTGGGGTGGGCTGTAGTGCATGTTGGGGGTCAGTGCAGCAGGCAGGGGGGTGTGAGGGGTTAGAGTGTGCGTGTGTGGGGCACCAGTGCAGCAGGCAGGGCTCTGAGATGGGGGATTCTGTACATGGGGGGGGGGGGGGGTCAGTGCAGCAGGCAGGGTTGTGTGAGGTGTGGGGGTCAGTACAGCAGGCAGGGCGGTGTGAGGGGTTAGAGTGTGCGTGTGTGGGGCACCAGTGCAGCAGGCAGGGCTCTGAGATGGGGGATTCTGTACATGGGGGGGGGTCAGTGCAGCAGGCAGGGTTGTGTGAGGTGTGTGGGGGTCAGTACAGCAGGCAGGGTGGTGTGAGGAGCTGTAGTGTGTATGTGGGGGTTCAGTGCAGCTGGCAGCGTGGGGAGGGGCTGCAGTGTGTGTGTGGGTTCAGTACAGCAGCCCGGGCTGTCCTGTGGAGGGGGGGTGAAGGGGTGTAGTGTGTGTGTGTGTGTGGGGGGGGGAGGTCAGTGCAGCAGCCAGGGCAGTGCGGGGCTGTAGTGTATTGTGTGTGTGGGAGGGGCTGTAGTGTATTGTGTGCGTGAGGGTGTCAGTGCCCCTGCCGGCGGGGTGAGACCGGGCAGTGCCGGCCAAGCGGCCGGCAGGGGCAGGTGTACGTGCGGGTTCCCTACCCTGCCCGGCGCGCCAGAGGTGCGCGGCGCTCGCTGCTGGTGGTGTTTGCGCATGACCCCTCCCCGCCCGCCTGCTCCCTCCCTCCTGGTGGCGGAGGTTAGCCTGAGCCTCAGACACAGGCGGCTGCTCGTCGGCGGCCGCGGCGACGCAGTGCAGAGGTGCGGGCAGGTTGCGCCGGCCCTGAGCCCTGTCTCCTTCGCGCCCCGCCTCTCTCCGGAGCCCTCTCCCCGCGGCGGCCTCCTCTCCCCGGTGTCGGGCCGGCCCCCCGGCCATGAGCGCGGCGCTGGGTGTCCCCCCGCCGCGCCGCCTCCCCCGCCGCCCCCGGCGGCTGCCGGGCTCCAGGAAAGTAGCTTGATGAGTGTCCAAAGTAGCAGTGGAAGTTTGGAGGGGCCGCCATCTTGGTCCCGGCTCTCCACGTCCCCACCGAGCCTGCAGGGCTGCTCCTCGGCGGCGGCCTCCCTGCTGCACAGCGCGCCGCCCGGCAAGCCGCCCAAGGAAGGTAAATAGCGCGCTCAGTGCCCATGGCGCTGCGAGGGGGGCCCGGCCCTCGGGGAGGGGCCCAGCCGCCGCCGCCGGAGGCCAGTCCCAGGCTTGTAGGGCCGGGTGCGCCGTGAATGGGGGTGAGGGCCGGCGAGAGACTTGTCCTCCTTGCAGGGGTATTTCCTCTTCCGTACAGGGGGGACCCCCAGATCCTGCCGTGCGGGACCCTCCCTTCTCCTGAGGGACAATCGGGAGACACCTCCTGGTCCCTAAATCCAGCAATCTCTCTCCCATCCCTGTTTGTTAGCAGTAAAAGCGTTTTGATATTCTCCTCCCCCCCACCTTTTCCAGGGCTACGGAGGGGGATTGATTAATGTTTGTTCATTTCTTTGACGATCCTTATAGAAGGGGCTAAGTGTACGTGTTAATTTTTCATCCCTTCGTTGTGATTTTTATGGCAGAGACTTGCATCCTCTGTTCCTTTCCTTTCCAAATTTTATTCTCCACCTCATATTACAAAGTAAAAGTGATTTGTTAGATGTACTGGGTGAATGTGGCTGTTGTTGCTTAATGGAAAGGGTCGGGTCCTTTTGGCATCATGGAGGTGGAGTAGAAAAAGAGACCGAGATCAAGGAATTTGTTCCCATCGGGGAGACACTTTTCTGAGCAGCTAATTTGGAAGACAAAAGTGACACGAGACCTTAAAGCCACCACAGAATGACTGCAACTTTCTCCTCTCCTCCATCACATCTTAGATGATGATATTTTTCTACTCCCTCCCCTGCTCCTCCCCTCTTGTGTTATACCGACAGTGAGAGCAGGGTGTTGTGGGTGTTTTCAGGGAATATCTGTATGAAGGTTATGTGCAAACAAGTCTCTTTTTATTCTGTTTGTTGTTGTCCATTTTTCTTCCTTGCACTTGAAATACATTGCCACAAGATGTAGCAATTATACAGCTAGTGAAATGCTCAGTGCTTTTAACTAAAATGACTGCTTGCTGTATACCAGTTACTGCTGGAGAAGTTTTATACCCAAATGCGTATATTTGGAAAGGAAAAAATATGCATATTAAGCAGTTGTATAATTTGACTTGGATGTTTGATTCAGTACTGAAGGCCTCAGAATATTGAGTGCTTCTGTTGTCTTGTACAGAGAACACTGGTAGCCATGCTCAGAACTTTCAAACTTAAAATAGGCTAATAAGGTCTTAGAGAGAAATTGGATAGCTTCATTTAGAGGACACTTGTGCAGTACTACAAGTTTTATCAGTGAACAATTTAAAGACTTGACAATGTGTTCAGCCCCTTGAAAATGTTTAAGAATGAGTGTGTTCTCAGTCTCCATGCCAGTAGTTGTTAGACTTGCATCATTCCTTGTGACTTTTGCACATGCTCCTAGATCTGAGATTGGCATGAATACCCCCCAGAAGATATATGGAAAGGTTGGATGTATGGCATTACGTTAAAGGTGCCGAGTAAAGTGGCAAGAATTTTGTACTCTTGTCTCCTCAAGCTGAATCTTTAATAAGAGAAGACAGTGGTTTGTGTTTTATATATATAAAAATGTTTGGACTAGATTTACCGGGCTTAGAATTGTACATATTTTACTTTGTGAATTTTTTTAGGCAATATATTTTTGGATGCATTTATTCACCTGTCATAATTGGGATACTTGGTGTATAAATCTTAAATTACTGTTGCAGTGTTAAGTTTGTAATTCTTTTTGTTAATGAGTGAGCAACATTACAAGTGCTACTTGAACAGCCTTGACAAAAACAATACACAGAGGCATAATTTTACATTTATATTTCTTAGCATTTAAAATTGGTTAACAGTATTACTATTTTTTCTGGCTACTGTAATTTAGGTTGTGCAGTTCAGAGGTTAGAGAGCAACTACAAAACCTGCTCTGTGCTTCAACGTAGCATAGTGTATTTATGTACTATAGAAATATCATTTATTCCCTGTGTGAAAACAGCAGACTCTGCTTTTACCTCTTTCTTACTGTAGAGCTACTGAATTATTTCTGTCTTTTAAAAGGATGTGAGATATAAACAGTCTTTGGGGTTGGTTTTTTTTAATATAAATCTCTACCCATTGGGCATTAACACTACACCTTACATTAACGCAAAGGAAACTTACATGTCAGAAGAGCGTCGCATCAAGGTAATACGTCCTATAAAATAAAAATTAGCTATTTAACAATAGACTTGCACTATTTTCCATTTATGCACATCAGTAAGCTCTATAAATGAGTGATGGTTAGAAAGTTCTGTTAGGTAATAGATTCATAGCTGTTTTTTCTCCCATTGATTAGTGCTTGTAGTTCCCAGTGATGTTAATGCAAGTTACTTACAGAATCGTAGAACTGGAAGGGACCTCGAGAGGTCATCTAGTCCCGTTCTACTTGCTTGTCTCAAGTAGAGCCTGAACCTGCATGTCCACGCTAGGTTAGGGGGTCTGTTTATATTTTGTATATGTTTGTGTAAATAATAATTTAGGTTGGCTGATACTATCAGGTATGACACACTCAATATTAAAATGAGCTTTGCGTCCAGTTCAGATGTGTTGATGTAACTCCAGTCCAAGTGAGAGTTGTGCCTATGCATTTGAAGGCAGCATGGGAACTTTATTGGATACGTCATTCATGCTTTGATTTATCCAACCAGTCTATATGATTCATTTTGAAAGTTGAGCCTCCCCAAATCACATGCACTGGCTCCTAAAGTGTCTAATTCATTAACAACAAAATAATAATAAAACTGACATTCAGAGTTCGGAAGTTCCAAAAATGTTCTCTGAAGCTCTTGTACAGACTCCATCATGACATTTTTTTAATGTAATTATGTCCCAAGAAATTATCTTAAAAGTCATGCTTACATCTAAGGAGCTGATCCTCTAAAATCCTGTCATCGCCCTTTCCTATTTGCATATATGTGTAATCAGTACTTGTAGTTGCATGTTATTTACATTTATCAAACCTTAACTCTATCTCTTGTATATATGCATTATAGTTTTTAATCGGTATGTGCTATTTCTCAATAATACCACATATCACAACTTTTCTACCACTTCTGATACGCATGTGTACTGTCTTACAGTACTGTATACTGCTGTGTATTACAGTAACTTGTATGTGAGATGCTTGATACAATATATATGGGAGTCCTACAAGATGCACCTTCAAGAATATAAAACTATTATTTTGCATTATTTGAGATATAGTATGTGATTATGTAACTAAAGCTTAATACGTAAATAATAATACGTAAAACCGGTACAGATTTAAGGTAGCGCTATAACCTTAAATTTGGAAATGTTGATTATTTTTTTAATGCTGTAGCTATGACTAGCATTCTTTTAAAGTTTTTTTTTTTTTGGTTGGAACATCCTATTTTGTGCCATTTACTAGGTATGTAGGAAGGAGACACTTGGTTGTGCAAGTTATAGTCTACAAGGTATGCAGTGGCTGAGGGTGATGGAATATAGTTGAATACCTTATGTTTGCTGTTTTTTTGTATATCACACAACATCTGTTACTTAAGTACTTACCAGATATTGCTGTTGGTAGTGAAAACTTCAGTAAAAAACAAAAGGCCAGATTCTGCTCTAAATTACAGGGGTATACAAGTGTTGTATATCTGAAAATCACCAGTATAATGTAGTAGAATTGGACCAAAATTTAATGCACATGATTTATTAGTTAGGCAGAAATGTAAGTTTTGTATGTATTAAATTGATACAACTTTGCAAATACTTAGACATTTGAGGAGTTCCTATAAAAATACTGACAGACGTTGGCAATTTTTTCCCCAAGAAGTTTCTTGACAAATATTAATACTTATTATTATTCGTATTCCTATAGCACCCATACTATGCTAGGTGCTGTCCGTACAAACATGAAAACTCAGTCCCTTCCCTGAAGAGTACCCAATCTTGGCAGTGTTCCCAAATGCAGGTTTGCCTTGTGCATGGTACATATAGAACTGGGGTTCATGAGGTTATTACCTAGGGGGTCGCAAGCTGTCAGCCTCCACCCCAAATCCCACTTTGCCTCCAGCATTTATAATGGTGTTAAATATATAAAAAAGTGTTTTTAATTTTGGGGTGGGGGGTCTGACTCAGAGGCTTGCTATGTGAAGGGGGTCACCACTACAAAAGTTTGAGAACCACTAATATAGAGTGTTCATAGGTATGAACATAAAGGCAGCCTGTTCATAGTGGTTCCTTGTCTAAATTAAATTTTAAATACATGTATACTTGGGCAACTTTCAGGGATTTTTTTCTCCGTTATTACTTGTGTGAAGTGTAAAACTCAACAACTGCAAATTAGTTACGGGTAAATTCTTAGCAAGTCCACTGTCTCTTGTTGTTTTTTGACATCTAGTGGGAGATGCGTTTTGAGTTTTGAATTGTTTTATTTTACTTTATTTTATTTGACTTTGAAGAAATCAGTTGACATAAGGCAATGCAAGAAATCTGGGAGGTAATTCAGATTTCACGGTGATACTTTGCTTTTACTTTGTTTTAAAATGTGAATGAATGTAACACTCATGAAAGAAAAGGTTTAATGTTAGTACTGGCTTATGCTTCCCTACATATTTTTACCAGTGTGCTCATCTTCTTGTTTTAGGTTTCCCATTAACAAGCTGACAGTCATGCCATATCATGTGGATTTGTGATGTGTACAAAATGAGGAATGGGAAAGGTCACTAAAATCATTTGTATCTTTGCCCTTTATGGGGGTGGGATACAGCAGGTGCATTACAGGAGTTCTTACCTGACCAAATCCTCTGCTTCTGCTGGCTTCCGACTTGTAGCCAGCTACACTTTCCCCTTTTCTGTACACCGTTGGAGGAAAGTACTAATACTTCAAACTTTAGGAAGTCAAAACGAGGGGAGCTACATTCTTATGTCCTTTCTGTAGGAAATGAGCCCCTATCTTGAGTAAGTATCTTGGGTACTTACATAGATTTGCAAGTGTCGGGCTCTCTTTCTGTTGACCTTAGGTTTTTGCCAAATAGATCCCCCTCAGGATATAGATGGAAACTTTTGTAAGTATTCAATATTGTGTGGCCAGCAGCCAACGAGATGTCTTCCCCTTTCCTCCACAGTTTCTCTCTGGATTTTTGTGGATCTTCTAGGATTTCCAGGATTAGGGCTCTTATCCAGTGTCCCTTAATATAATTTGTACAAAAATTAAAAAACAACCAATCACCCATGGGAAATTTCATTAAGATGAAGGTAAGGCTGCAGGTAGTCCACATCATTGGTTTGAGTAAATGTTACCTTTCAAGAATGTTAATTTGACCATTACACACACAAACTTCAGAAAAACCCAGCAAATTCAGAATTAAAATTAAATTTACAAAAAAACAAAACCTTTGGAAGTATGGAAATTCATAGTGAAGGTAGCCAAGTTATGTTAACTCTGCCTCATGTTGATTCTAGGCTACTATTTTTCCTTCTTTGCATGTAGAGCATAAAAACTTGGCAGTACAGAACACTGCACTCTATAACTTTGATATGGTTTTTCTTATACAGTAACTAAAATCTAGCACATAATATTTAAATGTAGTTGAATTGACATTCTTGGCCTATATCCTATAGAATGTAAGGCATTATGTTACGAGATAATTTTATTAGTACAGCACCTTGTGCATCATTAAAAGTGATGTGCATCTATCTGAGCTAAACTTTCACCACCTATCGTTAAGTGCTCAGTACTATAAATAAACAAGTTAAGAGGAACTGTCAAGGTTCCTTCCCCACTCTGAACTCTAGGGTACAGATGTGGGGACCTGCATGAAAAACCCCCTAAGCTGATTTTTACCAGCTTAGGTTAAAACTTCCCCAAGGTACAAACTATTTTACCTTTTGCCCCTGGACTTTATTGCTGCCACCACCAAGAGTCTAACAAGTATATAACAGGGAAAGAGCCCGCTTGGAAACGCCTTTCCCCCCAAAATCCTCCCAAACCCTACACCCCCTTTCCTGGGGAAGACTTGATAAAAATCCTCACCAATTTGCATAGGTGAACACAGACCCAAACCGTTGGATCTTAAAAACAATGAAAAAGCAATGAGGTTCTTAAAAGAAGACTTTTAATTGAAGAAAAAAGTAAAAGAATCACCTCTGTAAAATCAGGATGGTAAATACCTTACAGGGTAATCAGATTCAAAACATAGAGAATCCTTCTAGGCAAAACCTTAAGTTACAAAAAGACACAAAAACAGGAATATACATTCCATTCAGCCCAATTTATTTTATCAGCCATTTAAACAAAACAGAATCTAACGCATATCTAACTAGATTGCTTATTAGCCCTTTACAGAGTTCTGATCTGCATTTCTGCTCTGGTCCCGGCAAAAGCAACACACAGACAGAGAGAACCCTTTGTTCCCCCCCCACCTTCAGCTTTGAAAGTATCTTGTCTCCTCATTGGTCATTTTGGTCAGGTGCCAGCAAGGTTATCTTTAGCTTCTTAACCCTTTACAGGTGAAACGGTTTTTTCCTCTGGCCAGGAGGGATTTAAAGGTGTTTACCCTTCCCTTTATATTTATGATGAACATACTAGATGACTTTGAAAAATGGTGTTAATATTCTGTGCACAAAGTGCAGGCATTAAGTGGATTCACTTAAGAGTGGTAATATACACTTCAAATAAATTTGCTTCTAAGTTGTCTTATCTGTTGCTCAGTGTTAATTTTAAGCGTATCACTAACTGAAAGTTTAGGCCTTGTGTACACACAGTTTTTATACTGGTTTAACAGTTTCAGGTAGGGGGTTGATTTTTTTGTTTTACCAAAATAGTTAAATTGATAGAACATTACAGCTGTGTCTAGAGGTTATAAATGCTCTTTTATACTGGTATAACTGCACCCACGCTAAGGGGTTGTAATGCTTTATACCTGTACAGTTAAATTGGAACAATCTTGTGTGTAGACATGGCTCTACTCAGTCGTCTTTCAGGTACTAGCTACCGCAAATATTTGTTGCTTCCTGAAACACAATGCAAGGATAAGAATGTCATAACAGAACTTTGTGATGTCAGTACCTTAAACTCTATTGCACTATCCGTTTTGTTTTGTTTTTTTTCCAGCAAAGGGGAACATTTTTCTTTCTTCTACTGACTTAATTACAGATGACCGCTTATTTTAAAGGTAATATAATCTGCAAATATCTTTCAGAATGAAAAATCATGAGAACTATACTACGCATTCTGTATGCCACCAGACACAGAGTTAAAAGTTAAATTTAAAGTTAAATTTCACATTATTTTTTGAAGATCAACAAAGCCCAATCATACTGTGTACTAGTGGGTCTTGCTTGGTATTAGAGTCCATCATGCACTTTACCGGCATTTTCAAATAAATAATCATTGATGGCTGCTTGACATAATAATCTGGCCAAAGTAATACTGAAACTAACCCCATTGAAGAGGTCACTGTGAGAATTATGTTATCCCAAATCCTTTTAGATACTTGGTAATTTTCTGAGCCTTCTCTATACCAGAAGGAGTTTGCTAGTATAGCTTGTATCCATCCCCTAAACAAGGCCTTTGTTGGTATCTCTTATTTTTCTTATTTAGAAGCGTCTACACTAAGTCTTATATCAGCAAAAGCTGTCAGTGAAAAATCACCCCCCCCCCCCCGACCAACATAGCTTTGCCGTTTTAAAGTTTTAAGTATAAATCAGGCCTCAGACATATATGATATAGACACTCCAAGCACTGTGGTTAACAAATTTAACTTTTGGTGGCTTCCCAGTAAACATTCACATGCTTCTAGTAGGTACAGGAGAATTGTTCAGTACGACTGGCTGGAGAGAGGATGCTCATACCCTAGGTATAAATCTTAAAGGTTAATTACAAAAAGAAAGTAAAGAACTTCCAGACTACATATGTAAAGGCAACCCAAAAGAAGAATACCAAAGGTTCTTTGCCTTAAATGCCCAAGCTGCTGCTTGTAGCCCACATGATTCAGAGAGAAAGAAACAGTAGTAGACCCTTGGTTTCAGCTTTGGTGGTGGTGTGCTTCTGGTGCTCCGATGGTTACATCAGGGGCTCCTCTGTTGTCACTCTGCCATCCACTCAATTGTTGGTCTGTGTCCACTGCTGAATGGCTTCTGCTTCTGGGCAGGACAAGACTATGTGACACACCCTGTTCCCTACTCTCCTTTGGCTGAGTCTGGCTTAACTCCCTGCCTGCTACTCGATTCCCCCAACCCCCTCTCCTCTGCACTAGATTTTCTATTTCTCCGCAGTTCCACTGGGTCTGTTCCAACCCCCTATCTATTAAGCTACCAAGCCTCCTTGCTGGGTTGCTGTCCCTTTCTCAGCCTTGTACTCGGCCATGCTCTTTTCATGCCCCCCCAAAAAAGGAGTACTTGTGGCACCCAAGACTCCCAGAGACCCTCTGATCCTCCTAGTCCTAGCTATTCTAGGCTCTGTCTGTGACTATTTATCAGGCATTGCTACCTTGCCTTCCTGCTGCTGTCTCAAGCCTACTGCTTACATGCAACTGGCCTTCAGGCAATTCCTGGTTTTTTTGTGCCTTGTTTCCTCCATCTGGTCACTTGAGACCCCAAATATACTCTACTGTCTTGTTAATGATTTGGGTCCCTGCCCTGGATGACCAGAAGCCAAATCCTGTCTCTCCAAGTTATTCTAAATACAGGTAATGGGAGAGGATGCATCCAATAATGAATCAGCAGCTCATTACAAATCAGGTAACACATTAAAAACAAAATAAAGTATCCCAGAGTTCTCTTTTTAACTTTATTTTAAGATTAATTAAAAAACTAAACATAATTGAAAATTATAGTGAAAAAGGGGTTTACTCTTTTCGGCAGGCAAGTGAATATTATCTTGTGAGATGGCTTATTTGGCATTGGTGACTTAACATGACAAAATTTCTTGTAAATTACATTGTTGTAATTACCCATTGTGCTTATACAAAACTTTAAGGAGAGCCATTCTCTTAAACAACACAACAAATCTCATGTCTGCTCTGCATCTTTTAAGGGTTGAAGTCTTTAAATCATGATTTGAGGACTTCAGTAATTCAGCCAGAAGTTATGGGTCAATTACAGGAGTGAGTGGGCGAGGCTCTTCGGCCTGTAAAGTGCAGGAGGTCAGAACTGATGGTCCCTACTGGACTTTCTATGAGGGTATAATAACTCTTTTGAAGTAGTTTTGCTTTTTAACGTACTTTGCAAATATTTCTTCATACGTCGTATGTAAAAATATATTTTAAAGCCATTATACTGGAGGTTCTTTACCTTTTTGCAAAATGCATTCGATCTGATGGATAATGAACAAATTGCCTAGTTGGGAGACTAGAGATTTGCTTATGGTTTGTTTGGGGTTTTTTTGGCTGGGGGGTGGGGAGACACAATTACCTCAGATGTGGTCTAGTGACAGCTAAAAATAGATAATTGATTAAATGATTAGGTACCCCCAAAGGAAATGTGTAATATTTTGAAAAATCAAAAAAATCCATAAAAGCACAAATGAGGTCATACAAGCCATCTAACATTTACTGATTGGGGCCAAAGACCTGGCCCCATTGATTGCAAGTGTACAGATCATTCATGATATTCTCTTTGGCTGCCAAAATGAATGGGGAACATACAAGCCATCTTGGATCCCAAAATGTTCAACAGATTCTCCTAAAAATAAATAAGTTCATGATGGAGATCTTAAAATGTGTAATAGCAACTTTAAACTCTTGTGATTTCCTTTCATTGATAGACTTGTAATAAGTGTATCTCCACATTTCCATTGAGGGTGTGTCCTCACAAGTTACTTGCACTTCTGCTACCACTGAACGTGCTTCCAGTACAGGGTCCTTTCTTCTGGTCTATTGACCTCGTGTCGGGATTTTATCTAGGCCATGCTTGAAGTCCTGTGTGAACACAGAATCCATGCCTGCCTGTTTCTGGACAACTTACTCATCAACTTGCTGCAGAGTGAGAAACTGATCGTAGATTTGTGATCCAAGAAAGATATGGAAGGGTGTGCCTTTGTTATGTGAAGAGCAACTAAAGTCTACCCAGATAAGTCTGAAGTCTACAGAAAGTTGTCTGCACTGCACCAGCCAGTAGTCAGAACCAAAAAAGACACCAAGGCTTCTGTGGTAAGGTGGATCAAAGCACTCAGCTTGGAATCAGTTTTACTCAAAAACTTCATATATTATTCTACTGAGAGCTGCAGATGAAAGATGAAATTTCAGGAGGGATTGTCGACTATTTAGAGAGCTAGCTTGGGAATCAGAAAACCTGCTTTGCCATAGACTTCCTCTGTGACTTGGGGCAAGTAACTGGGTGTGTCTGTTCCCCATCTGTAAGATGGGGGTAAGAGTACTTCCCCATCTCACTGAAGTGTTGAGGAGAAATACAGCAAGAGATTGTGAGCTGCTCAAATTCTGTGATAAGAACTATATAAGTATCTATGTGAGGTAGAAAGGTGTCAGGACCACATTGTCATCTTTCATACTCATCTCTCTGCACATTCTCAAGATGCTGCAGTGTAGATATCATGTCCTCTGAAGACACAATATTTGGCAGGGGAGTCCTTCTGAATGTGTGATGCTTTTAGTAATCTCTGACTTCTCTATTGATACCGTTTATTGCACATAGTTGTTCAACTAATCTTTTCTTTCCCAGGATGACTTTACTGCTGTGAACATCCCTCAGTTAAGTTGTTGGACACGAAAAGGACAGAGACGGGTAAATTAGTTCTTGCCAAAGAATTTCTTGTATTCTTCATATCTCAGAGTGACTCTCTTGGAAGTTATTTCTAAGGAGAGAAAGATTTAAGGTGTGTTTTCTTTAGATCTGTTGCCAATAGGTGAAGGTTTTCTTGCAAACAGGTATTAGTTTAATTTTATAGCTATATTGAGTATTTTGGTTAATTAGAATTGTAGTATTTTAAAACTATAGAAGTTTGTGTACTGGGAACAGATCAGAAAGATAATGGTGCTGTGCCTCTTCTAGGACAGAATGTCTGGAGTGTCGCCAGTTACCTACCAAGAAGGGAGAAGGAAATTCATTGTTAAAATTGTGGAATATAAAGGGTCCAAGAAAGGACATGTTCAAGAAAGAACAAATTTTCCCTTCTTTAGTGTTCTCTAGTGCTCTAAAATACAGTGAAATCTTATAAGTAATAGAAATAATTATTTTTAAAATTTCCATTTAAGACCAGGGCATTTACAGTTGCTCTTCATTAAATTATATTTGATATTTTGAATCTATTGGTTTTGTTGAAGGTATTGTCTGTAGATAGAGCATGGAAGGCTTTTTTTTTCAGTAAAACGTATTATTATTTATTATAGGAGAATTCTCTATTCTGATAAACAAATGATTTAGCCTGCAGTCCGTTTCGAATGTCTTTACTATACGGAAGCAGTAAATTACAAAATGTTGAATAATTCCAACAAATACTGAATCACGAGACGAGGGGTCGGCAACCTTTCAAAGAAGAGGAGTCATTTTTTTGTTTTTCTCTTTGACCAAAATATTTTGAGAGCAGCATCACACGCAAAGCTACTTGTAGAGTTAGAATTTATCAACTAATAATAATTAAACATATTAAAGTTGCTACTACTCACCAATACTTTTAATGTGACTTCTGCCATTTGAATTTGAATACAAACAGGAGTGGGCTCCGGGCTGGGGCAGGGGATTGGGGTGCAGGAGGGGGTGCAGGATCTGGGAGGGGGTTCTGGGTGCAGGAGGTGGTTCTGACCTGGGGCAGAGGGTTGAGGTGTGGGGGCGGGTGCAAGATGCAGACTCTGGCCGGGAGGTGCTTACCAGGTGGCTCCCGGCTGACGGCGCAGCAGGGCTCTGGCCCCATGCTGCACCTGGAAGCGGCTGGCTGCTGGCACATCTCTGTGCACCACTGCTAGTGGGGGAGTTGGCTCTGTGCTCTGCCCCCACCCTCAGCACCGTCATCACAGCTGGCCAATGGGAACTGCGGGGGCGGTGCTTGAGGGCGCAGGCAGCGCACAGAGACCTGCTGCTCCCTCCCCCCAAGGGGCACACAGAGATGTGCCAGCAGCCAGCCGCTCCCGGGAGCGGCGTGGGGCCAGAGCCCTTCTGCGCTGCCAGCTGGGAGCCACCTCTGGTAAGTGCCTCCCAGCCAGAGCCTGCACCTTGCATCCCCTCAAAAAACAGCTGCCTGCAAGGAGGCAGCCAAAGAGACACATGCTGCTCCAGAGCCGCAGGTTGCCGACCCCTGCACTAGACCTAAACTAGCAAAATATGTATGGCGATAGCTATTAAGGATTTAAATTGGTTTCATTAGAGACTCGACTGATTTATATTTGAACAATAGTAGCAAAAGAAACTGTATGCTGTGGTGGTTTTTGTTAGCATGTGCCACATATTTTGAAGGTTTTCAATGAGTAGGCTTTGCCTTATATGCATATTAATTTTGATAAAGTGTTGTCGTCAATAAAAATCGTGCCTTTTTCTGAAGTGGCATCTAATACCTGTTTTACTCTTGCTTTGTTGGAATGTTCTTGGAATTGATGTAACAATAATGTAGCAAGAATTGTATGATTCACAAAAGGGAAAACTCCAGTATGCTTTCATTTAATTTTATTCTATCAAAATTTGATTTTGTATTCTGAGGATGAAAACGACACTTCATGAGGGAAGGAGGTAAGTAAATGTGCCTGTCTCCCTAATCTTCATTCCTTTTTGTTGTTACTTGTTCAGCAATTTCCACTTGCCCACTGTATGTGGTACTCTATTATCAGGGCCTGGAATATTTGCCAGATGCCTACTAGCCAAAAGTAGATAGGAAAGATGAGTAGGGTGTCCCCAGTTGTCCTCTGCCTCTTTTTCAATTGGCAAATGTTGGTTGTTAAACTATCCCTCTTTGCTTGACAGTTTTTATGTAATTATCCTTAATTAGTTCTCAGGTTTTTAGTAATTTTAATAACTTTTTTGTCCATTCAATAGCCACTTAAAATGATAAATCCAGAGAGCAAGCCTTGTTTAAGAGGAGTATATGACAAAATGTTTTATAAATCTTTGTATCATGTGCCCCTAAGTTGTTCTTCATGTCTTAGGGCTTCAGCCTTGTATGCTAGGACATGGGCCAATCTTCTCGCACCTGTTCAGTCTGTGCCTGATTCACGCCAAGGTGAATGTGAGCCACCTCCTCCTTGGATGTCACTGGGGGGAAGGGGGAGAAAGGCAGAAGATCTCAGACTCGTTCAGATGTTTTGGTTTGGAAAATTTTCAGTGCAGTTGAATGACACTTTCGAAAATAAGTCTTGCTTTAAAGGCAGACAAAGATAAAGGCGTGAACAAAGATTAAATTAAGAGAGCCTGACTAATCAGCCAATCTATAATTTAAGCTATCACCTATCTAGTAACTATTACAGCCTAGTTGCTGCTGGAGCTACAGAGGAGTGGACCAGCTGTGGTTCGCTTTGGGTATGTTTACATGGCAAACAAACACTCTTGGCTGTCCCATGCCATCTGACTCAGGCTCATGGGGCTTGGACTGTGGGGCTGTTGCACTGCTGTGTAGATTTCTGGGATAAGACCCAATCCTGAGACAGTCCTAGAGCCCGTGCTCCAGCCTGAGCCTGGAAGTCTACCCAGCAGTGAAACAGCCCTGCAGCTCAAGCCCTGTGAGCCTGAGTTGCCTGGCCCAGGCCTGCCATGAGTGTCTAGTTGCTGTGTGTGGGGCTAGGCACACATTTAAGACTGAGCACATGGCATGAGTTGCCCATCCCTGCCGCTGGGGACAACATATGATACAGGAGCGCCTTCTACCTCCACCTAATAGCTGTGTCAGTCTTCCCTCAACTATAGCATGGGCTCAGCAGTCCATCTACCCCTTCTCGTGCTACTAACTAATGTAGTTTGTTCTGTAGATTAAGTGGTAGAAGTCTGTGCTATAGAGCTGAAGGTTCAGGATTCAAAGAGTACTGATGATGTGAGATGTAGGAGTTGTTATAGTTGTACATCATAACATTTTTACTTTTCTCCTTTTAAAACAAACAGAAATGACATTAAAAGAAAGCTATTTAGGTTGCGACGTCAAACATTTGAAAACTAGGAAATTCCAGATTCTGTTGCCCATACAACCTTAACACTGCTCCTTTTGTGTACGCATTATGAGACTCTAATTAACCCAAACTCGTCACATACTGTTGTTCTTCACAGTGCTTCATTCAGTGCACAGGATGGACTGTTCTCGGAAAACGAATTGGTGCCATGTTGTGAATGAAGCTATTGTCTCTGGGATTCCTACTCTAGAAATTGGAATGTGTGAATTTGAGAATTAGGTGGGGCCAGGAGGAAGAGAGAGGATGGTTTTATGGTTAAGACAGGTGAATGCCACACACAACTTGGTTCTGTCCTTTTTTCTGCCACTGACTTTCTGTGGTGAAGCTGAGCAAGTCACTTAAACTAAAATGTTGGCAAGTAGTCACTAATTGTGGTCTTTTTTTTTTCTGGATGCCCTGAGCACTGAATTTTCAGAAATGCTGAGTGCCTGCACCAGAAGTCAGTGGGAGCTGTGGATACTCAGAACCTGTGGTAATTCTGCATTGGGGACTGGAGGAATGAGCGCAGGATTGAGTCAGTAGGTTTTAAGTTGTAAACTAAGCTTTTTCACTGTGTGGCCTTAGGCATATCTCTGTTTTCCCCTCTGCAAAATGGGAGTAATACTCTTATCTCACAGGGGAGAGCTGTATATAAATGTTTTAATATTTGAAGCACTTGGATGCTGCAGTGATAAATGCCTTAGAAAAGACTGAGTAAATGAATAATTCCACATTCAGTGCAGAGTTAGGAGGGTGCACAAGTAAGTAAGGCAGGGGCCTCTCACTGAATGATGAGGCTTAAAAGTATTGAACTGATGCCTTATTTCCTGTACACTAAGTGAGGAAAGACCCCTGTTGGGAGGGGTCGGGGGGAGTATGGAGTATTTTAGAATGATTTATACATATGCACAAGGGGACAGAATTAAGGTTGTGTGGGCAACCCAACTTTCAAGTGGTTGACTTTGCAACCTAACTAATGTTCTTTTAACATAGGTGTTTTTAATATGTTATGTACTACATATGTCATACAAATGGTTATAAATGAAAATAATTGAAAGTTGATTGAGCCACATGAACTTCAGTTTAAAATGGTGGTAGTTTTAAAAGTAAAGTAATCCATTAGCCTTACAGTTGCAATTAGAGATGGTGTAATAAGACTTTTTTTCTGAAGTATGCGTTTGAGAGTTTTGATGTGTACACCTGAGTTTTAAAGTTAGTCAAATACTGAAAACGATGGTGTATTTTTGCTTCTGCTCTAAAATAATAATTGATCTAGTATCTCTCCTGAACTATAAATAATTTTCATATACACTGTTGGAATAAAATATACCAATAATAATTTTCATATACATTTTTTATGAGTCTTTTCTGCTGTGGCTCTGTCTTTCCTCCACAGTGGGGGAAATGTAGACATATCAAAGTTTTATGACATTACCTCTTTCTTCTGCTTGCCAGATGACTTTATTTCCCCTGTCTGCCCTTTCTGAGAGAAGGAACGATTGTTGTATTTGTTAGACAGGACATGAAGATGGGGCCTGCGCCATTTTAAACTCTGACAGAACAGCCTTTTCATGGTAAATACTGACTTGAACATTCAAAGCTTCTGACTTGTCTCCTGAAAATGTACAGAAAATGTGTTTGGCTGGTAGTGGTTTCCAGTGATCCTTTGGTCAGATGTTCATTCTTGCTGTCAGCATTGCTCTGGATTTTAAAGATCTTTCACCATCCAAACAGAAATTGGGACAGATGATGAGTTCTGTGTTAACAGATAGTGACATATGTTACAGCCCCAAAAAAGCCTAAATTTATTCTGAATTGGTCTGAGTCTTGACCTCTCAGTTGAAATGGTTTTGTGGGTAGTGCATTGGGCTGGGACTCAGGAGGTCTGGGTTCTTTTGCTAGGTCAGCCACAGACTTCCTATATGACTGTGGGAAAGTCCCTTAGTCTCTCCTCTTGTGTATCACTTTCCCATCTGTAAAATGGGGATGTGTTCCTTCCCTATACGGTAAACTCATTGTTTGTTGGATCCTCAGATACTCTCTTGGTAAGCATCATAAAAATAATCGATAAAATAGTTCTTCCTGATTGTGGTGAGTGGAATGCAACACTACTGCTTCAGTATGTTATGAAATGCTATAAAACAAAACTAAGGATATTTTATGCACTTTTTAGTTCCCTGAGAGGCAGTCATGTCCCATAGACTCAAAAATGTGTGTACTCATTTTCATTTTCTGCTGTGATGGCCTTTTCTAATCTGTCCCCTGTCTCAGTAAAGTACAGTCCTAGTAGCAGTACTTCTGAAGTAACTTACCTTTACCCAAGTGTTCCTGAAGACTCCAAATAAAGTGAAGATGGTCTCAGTTCAGGAATAAGTTGTTGTGACCCTCGGTGATTCAGCATGCAGTTCCTGTTTGAGGACTCTCATTGCAGGGAGCACAGATGGAAATGACTGTTCTTTCTTTTACGAGGGGCCTGAGAGGAGGAAGTTTTATCATTGTACAAAACACAGAAAATGAAATGGTCATGGACATGCCCAGTGCCCCAGCCCCATGGTTCTTGGTACTTCCCAAGTTGCTGCCAGAACTGACAACTATCTTGAACAAAGACTTCCCTAGAAGTGCTTGGTTAGAGTAGACACTTGGCACCTCTTCTTCCTCCATCAGCACCTCCGCTCATATGCTATTATTAAAATAGACAGTGGAGATGTTTTTTGAGGGTGCAGAATGTTTGAACTCCCTAAATGTTTAGAGATAAGTCCTCTAGATAGTGAGAGTTAACTGGAACTTAACTTTCTGTCATCACTGTCTTTGGCTACACTAGGAGCTAAGTATATTTTTAATGTGTTAACTTGTCAGCTAACACGTTGTAATGTATTTTCCTACTGTAGACATGGCCAGTCTCTGCTATTCTATTGTAATCCTTGATGATGCTGAAAATACACCTTAAGTCCTTGTGCCAAATCAGAAAGTTTCTCCCTTTGGTTACCTAGTTGTGTTGTAGGCAGTGCATAATAATCCAAAAAACTGCTGCAGGTAAGCAATATGGATGAAAGAGTGGGTGGGGAAAAAATGGCATCAGCTGTTAAACTACAACACAAATTCCAAGAACAACATAGGATGCCACTGCTTGTGGAAAACATACTCTGGGTGTGTGCATCTAGTTTATACAAGTTCATAGTGTTCCCTTCTGTTGGTCCTTTGTAAGACTCATTCAAAAGTACCATGTAGCCAAAAATCTGCTAAAATTGAGGAATATATTTTTAGCAAATGTTTCATTATTTGTAATTTTCACAGCTTTCTCAGTTCAGTATAGTTCTTCACAAGTAGGAACACTTCCAAGAGGGATGTTTCTTCTTGGTGTTTCTCTCTCGCAGGGTGTTGTATTGTTATTGTCTTAGATGCAGAAAGGTTGGAGAGCAAGTTCAGAATGTAGTTGGGACCCTGAAGATGAGGAAAAGAGAGGGGAATATATGCTTTCATACCATTATCCCTAACCAGATCAGTCTCAGTATTGTTCTCAAGAACAGAGAAGAGATTACTGAATCTGGAATGATATCTTAAATATCAGGATTCCTACACCCAATATGATCATTCTTCCCTTTTGGCCACTGCACATGTTTTTGTGTGCTGCTACTCCCAGGATATAATTTGTTGGTCTCTTCCCTAGTCCAGTAATAGCAGTGGAGAAAGATAAAAGTACAAATAATTTTGATCTTCATACTGCAACCTTATGTCTTCTGTGTTATCAAGCGGTAACAATTCTGTGGAAATAGCATGTTACTGATGTTATGTGAGTCTGTCTTTATATTCTTCTAATCAACTATTTCCTGCACCCAAGCTAAACATTATTCAACAGACTCAGGAAGGACCTTGTCGTGGTTCTGTTGCTCATAGCATTATTTGCTATGCTAACGCTTCCTGTGCATGCTGCAAAAAGAGGCACCTTGAAGTTTGGGAATAGGGCAGACAGACACATAATGTTGGATCTTCTATACTCTTCCGCATCATCTCTGTATTCGCCTTTTTATGCTTACTGATTTATTTGGGGCCTCTGTTATTGGGATGGCCAAACCATTGCAAAGAAGTATGGAACATGATTTAGTGATTTGAGGGGTGGGGTAGGAAAGCATGCCCAGTGAAGAATTTCTCTAGAAAAAGCCAGCTTAAAGAAGTGTCTGGCTAAAAACTGACTTTAGTTTTTAGCCAGAACCATTTGCCAAAACAAAACAAAAGTAGACTCTTCTTTTTTTACATAGAGGAAAAATAACACTTAAATGAGGCACAATATCTCAGAATTTCAATGAATTATGAATCTTTCCAAAAGATATTAATATTAATATTTTTCAGAGCCGGCAACCATTGTCAGATTCAGTCTTAAAAGCATCTCTACTATGTGCTGTTCGTGAAAGTACATCAGGTACTGGATCAGAATTTTTATTTCAAAGGTGCTGGAGCTAGCCTTATTCTTCCTACTTCCATGATGGTCCTGCCACCTGGTTTAGTGCTTATCTTTCCATATGTTGTAGCAGAGGTGTAGAAATGTGTGCAGAATCTGAAATAAGGTATTCTTGGCTCCTGAAATCAAAGTATGCAGAAAAGTTTGATCCCAAGTAATGCAAACTAGAAAAAGAGCAGCAGACTTGGTGGAAATTGAAGTAACAGTTATTTTGCACTCTGAGGGATTAGAACCAACTTTCCCTCAGTGTGGTAGCTATAGGGTATTTATTCTGTGCATTTGGGTTTTTTTTTTATAGTTTTATATTATGTCTCTCCTCTATTCCCTACTTTTTGGTATAAGAACAGAGGCTGGAGAAAAAGATTTGTATTATCTTGTGACTGTTGAACTAAAAATTAGTTTTGGGATAGAAAATGGGACAGAAACTGCTCTGAAAGCTGGCAGTTGAGTTTACGATTTCAGAGTGTCTGGAGAATGAAAAGCCACATCAGGGGATGCCAGTGAAATTATGAAAGGAAAAAATACAAAAATTACATTATTCTTGAAAATCTGTGAATGTTGTAGAACAGTGATCATCTAACACCCTAACAAAAGATAAGAACGTGACTAGAAAACTGACATTGAATATGCATGTCTCATAAGCAAATGTAGGAAATAAGTCTATTCTTTATTCTTAAGTGTGTGTGTGAGAGTCACTTGACTCAATTAGCTGAGCTTACTATAATGATGCAAAAAGTTTGTGGCCACGAAGAGACCTGAGAGTTCTTTTACTCAGTATTTGGGAGAAGGACCGTCAAATTCAGAAATAAGAGCTAAGGACGATGAAGGCAATTCTTTTGGTCTCTACTGGACAGACAGATGCTGCCTGTGTAAGCACTTGATGAAGTAACTTCTGCTGACTATTGCCGTCTGACAACTTTTACAGTAGTCAAAATGGAGACAACAGTGTAAAGTGGGTGGCTGTCCAGGAGGCAAGGGGAGGAGAACTCAGTTAAAGGGACTGCTTTTTAATTTTTTTCTCGGTGTTGGTCTGCTGGCATTCTGCATGTGGTGTTCATCCATAATAATTCCCTGGAGACAGAACTGTTAGAGGCTTATTCCTTCCCTCATCCCCACTGACCTGCTCCTGTCTAATTAACCTTTCATTGCAGATTTTTGGTTGGAAAACTGGAATGAGGAACTGGCAGCAGAAATGTGGGTCACGTGAGGAGTGCGGGCTAGAGATCAGTTAAGAGTTTCCAGCATCAAGGAATTAGTTTGGGTTGTAGCTTGCTCTGCAAAAATGACTGCCTTTTCCTAATGTTGGAAGCTTTCTCCAGTTTCTGTTGCCTACTCCAGCTCTAGCAAACTGCTGAAAAAATGAGAACCGCCAATTTCTAAATGGCCAGAATTATTAATAAACTAAAAAAAAAATTTAAAAAAAAATCACTTGAACCAGTTTCAAAATGTAGCTACTAAAAGCTTAAAATGTAATGTTTCTTCAAAAAAAATGCCCCAGAGAATTTTATTCCATGCTTTCAGTGCAAGAAAGATGAATATAGAACTATATACTGCCTGACTTCCAGAAGTGTTAAGTGCTCAAATTTCCAGTTGACTTCATCAGGAGTTAGATGGGCTCAGTAGCTCTGAAAATCAAGCAACAGGTTTCTCTTTGTATACAGATACACATTACAACTGTTTTAAGTCACTGACTGGATGCAAACTGCTTAAATTGCACATCAGTTCAATTCTGTTTGTTCAGGATAGATATGGATTTAATAATGACAACTCAGACCTGTTCTTCCATTTTGTGTCAACGAGTGCCCCTGTGCTTTAATGCACTCTATGGAGTATGCTTTTCTTTTGTGATTATTTTTCCCCCAAATATGGATACTGTTTCAAACAAAAAAGGGCCCCGCTTATTTTACCCTTCTCCAGAAGCTTCATGTAGACTGCATGACTGATCAGATATTTCCACCTGTACTAAACATCTGTTTGCCCCCCCCCCCCAAAGAAGATAATTAGGGTCTTTTTCATAATTGAAATTATTTCCTAGAACAGCATATTTTGAAAGCTATATACATTTAGAAAGTAAAGATCATTCAGGAAAGAAGTGCAGACTTTTTGGGAATGTAAGTTACAATAAGCAGTTTTTCTCATACAGAAACCACAAGCTAGAACATACCGGTACATAACTAATGTTGATGTCTTTAACTTGGAGTGGTAAATTACATTGAAATTCAAGTTAGGAACACAGGTCTATCTTATCCATCCTTTCTTCTGGGGCAAGAACACCTTTTCCACAAGCTGCTCGTACATTCACTTTGTATCTGCTTTGCCTCTGTGAATTGCTAGTGGAAAAATAGCCAACATACTCCTTCACCACTTTGAAATGCTTTTGAGTATGTTTTGTTTTTGTTTTTAAAAAGTGCTAGACTTCACAGTACTTAAAGATTTGAGTTTTAAAGGGAGGTTGGCCACTGGTCCACTGAGGTCTGAACCCTGTTTCTGCATAGAGCTGGGTGACGTATTTTAATCAAATAGCTTATTTGCTGAAAAATTCAGTGTCAAGTAGTCTGAAACTATTCATAGAATCATCGAATCATAGGACAGGAAGGGCCCTCGAGAGGTCATTTAGTCCAGTCCCGTGCACTCATGGCAGGACTAAGTATTATCTAGACCATCTTTAACAGATATTTGCCTAACCTGCTGTCGCAGGGGCTGATACACCCCATCACCCCGTGGGGGTGGCGGAGAAGTGCATCACAGCCCCGCGATCGAGTCTGAAAGGTTGCCCCGTGTCTCTGGGCTGCGCGGCTTAGTGGCCTTAGTCCTTAATACGGCTCTTGCTAGCAGGGTGGTGCGGCCTAATGGCTAGAGCTAATACTACAGTCCTTGCTGTCAGGGCAATGCAGCCTACTGGCCAGAGTCAGTACTGCAGTCCTTGCTGTCAGAGTCAATACTGGTGAGTTGGGCCACCACCCTGGGGTGGGTGGTGGCCAGGATAGGGGGACCCTGACCTGCCCTCTCCACCAGGTCCCAACCCAGGGCCCTATTGGTGGTGGGGTTACCTGCCACCAGCTCAGCAGTGGTTCGGCTGAAACACGCTGAGTCTTGGTCTGGTTCTGTAACCATTTCCCCTGAAGATTTCTTGAGTCACTTGCTACCCAAATCACTACAGTTCGCCATCTCTGGGACTCTGATCTCTCCACCCCCTGTGGTGTCCCAAGCCTGGGTGTCAGAGTCAGTCGCCGTCTGGCTGGCCTCTGCGTGTTAGAGTGCAGGCGGTCCTCTCCCAGGACCTATGGACGCACCTCCTTCCCTGCCAGTGGTCAGCCCAGACTGAGCTGCTCTGCTGCCTTTTGTATCCTGGCTCCTTGGCTAAGAGAGAAGGGTTAACCCCTGCTGTACCATTGTGGGGCTGATACACCCCATCATACCTGCTCTTAAAAATCTCCAATGATGGAGATTCTACATCCTCCCTAGGCAATTTATTCCAGTACTTAGCCACCCTGACAGGAAGTTTTTCCTAATGTCCAACGTAAACCATCCTTGCTGCAATTTAAGCCATTGCTTCTTGTCCTTTCCTCAGAGGTTAAGGAGAACAATTTTTCTCCCTTCTGCTTGTTTACAACCTTTTAGTTACTTGAAAACTGTCATGTCCCCTCTGTCTTATCTCCTGAGCAAACAAACCCCATTTTTTCAATCTTTCCTCATAAATTATGTTTTCTAGACCTTTAATCACTTTTGTTGCTCCTCTCTGGATTTTCTCCAATTTGTCCACATCTTTCCTGAAATGTGGCGCCCAGAACTGGACTCAATATTCTAGTGAGGCCTAATCAGCATGGAGTAGAGCGGAAGAATTACTGCTCATGTCTTGCTTGCATCACTCCTGCTAATACATTCCAGAATGTTTCCTTTTTTTTTTGTAACAGTGTTAAACCATTCACTTGTATTTCATGAATTCATGTTGTTTGCTATAAAGTTTAGACTGAATGAATGAAAAAAAAATTGAAAAGTTTTGGTAACGTCAGAACAAAAGATTTTGTTTAGGCCTGAGTTAAAAAGTTTTGTTTTGATTTCAGGAATTCTGACAAAAGCAAAGTAAATTAAGATTCACAAAACGACCAGAGGAGGTAGTGGTCCTGCTCCTGCCACCTCTTATAAGATTTAACTTAGTGGTTAGAAGAAAAGGAGTACTTGTGGCACCTTAGAGACTAACCAATTTATTTGAGCATGAGCTTTCGTGAGCTACAGCTCACTTCATCGGATGCATCTGATGAAGTGAGCTGTAGCTCACGAAAGCTCATGCTCAGATAAATTGGTTAGTCTCTAAGGTGCCACAAGTACTCCTTTTCTTTTTGCAAATACAGACTAACACGGCTATTACTCTGAAACCTTAGTGGTTAGGACACTTACCTGGGATTTGGGAGACAATCTCTAGGCCTGATGTGGAGAAAGGATTGCACGTTGCAGAAGAATGTCCTAACCACTGGTCTATGTGGGCTATGGAATATTCTGATAAGGGACTTTTTCAATCTCTCTGGTTGAAGCTGTTCCACTTTGAATAAATACTTAACAAGTCATTGGAGCAGGGACATGAATTTGGGTCTCTCACATCCTAGGTGAATTCTGTAACCACCAGATTGTAGGGGCATTCTCGGTTCTTTTCCTGTCCTAATGACGATTCATTTGTCATCCATAGTTGTAGTTCATAGTTGCTTGTGACCTCTGAAACATAATTGCCAGGGAACCAGAAAAATCCATTATTCTCCTAGTTCTAATTCTTCATTTAGGTAGGTTTCCTTGTCTGGGGGTTAGCCTGTTAAGAAGGCATCACTGTTTGTTAGGGCTACATCACTACTACTGCACAGTTGCTTGCTATGTTTTTGGTTTGATTATAATGTATGTGCAGACATGGTAAGCTGCAGTGGTCTTTTCCACAACCCCTTTTCTTCATGGCAGGACAGGTTAACCTTGTGAAATGAAGACATTCATTGAAGATGGTTTTGAAACTGTTGGGTAGGGGGATTGAAATGAAAATAGGTTGATTTGAGGCTAGCTGCTCAAAAGGCCAAAAAGAAGCTATTGTGTATATAGTAATAGTGGTGGTTGTTTGGGTGTCTGTCTTGTTTAGATTGCCTTGGTGGGCTGCTCTGGAAGTTCTTTTTTGGGCATTCAGCTGTGGCAACTGTCACATTAGTGATTACCTCAGGTGGCGTAGATCACTGAACAATGCTATAACTTGATTACAGTGGACTGTAAAGAGATTTAATTGTAGGGCATGGGCCCTTGGATCAAAATGCTAGTTGTAGAAAGAGGGAGACAGCAGGAAAGACTATGTATTAAGTGTAAACCAGGGTCAAATGTTGCACTGGGTTTCACCTTATGTTTCTTTTTTGGGTGTCTGTGTGTACATGGACCCAGCTCTGTGTGTCACACCTCTTAATGCAGGGTTGATGCTTATTAAAGTTACCACCAATCATGATATAATTAAGGGTGAAGCCTCCAAATTTGCATGTACAGCGGAGACTTGATTGCTTGCCATTACCTGTGTTGGCAGAATTGTGTCAGGCCCAGTATGTTGTTCAGCATAGAGAGGATTGCTTGTAAAGCTGTGTGCTGTTTGCGTCTCTGTGTGTGTATATGTCTGATTCAGATGTCCATCTCATTTATAAGTCTTTGGGATTGAGATAAAATGGGTCTAGTGTTAGTCTCCAGGATATTTCACTGCATATCAGAATGCCATTTTGAGCTCTGTAATGGTGCAGGTGATGAACTATTTTAGGTTACTATAGTGTCCATACAAATGACGGCTCTTCTGAGTTAGCTCAAGATCTCATGGACACCATGGCAACCACTGGACTATCTCATTTGGCTTCTGACTTCCATTTGTGTAACTTGAGTACAAGCTGAACTTTATGTTCAGATTTGGTTTGGAGACTTGTGCGCAGCAGGTTACATCCTCAGCATGGACTGACTGACTGCATCCTTCAGTTTAGTGCTGGAAAGTATCGTCCTCATCAGGGTAATGGAACTTTTTTGATGATCCATCAGAGTTTAATAAGATCAATGGTGCTTCCTGGGGGATCTGAGCGAATACTTTTCAGTTGACAGTTGTATCAATGACCTGGGAGGACTTTAATAACTAACCTCAGATAGGGAACAGAGTATTTATAAATATTGTAAGTTCATTCCATAAGTAACCAGGATATATAAATGGTCTGCAAGAGATGAAATGAGAGAGAAGATGGCTGGTTTGCTGGTTACAGAAGTCTCATGCCAATTCTGGTTAATTAAAGCATAAAGATATGATTGGCGGGGTTGTTTTTTTTTTGTTTTTTTTTTAAGCGTTATGCAGTGGATTTGTAAGAAGCAGAATTTTTTTTTTCTTCCCCACTAAAACACCTGAAAAGTCCTGCATTAGTTTGGGTTTTCTGTACTTGGTACATAGCCAAGTTTACCTTGTTGCTTTTCATGTTATTTTGATAATTTGCTTAGGTCTAGATTGAGTTGTTTGCCTGTCTCTAAGCATAGCAAGTTGAACCAATGGGTTTCCTTTAAACACAGTCTACTTAATTTCCTTCTGATCTTGGGCATCTTATTGCTGTTCTTTGGTCCTGTATCATACAGAATAATTTTCCACATTAAAATGACATAATCAACTTCAAATCTAGTCAGTTTCAGGCACTACACCTGCCCAAGTCCTGTTTCCAGTTTTTGTGGATTTTGTTTTTGTTTTTAAAATGCTTTTCTGATTCTACTTGCTTTGTGAAATATCTGGTTATAAAAGGGAAACAGCAAACTGTCTATACACCAATTGCTGTGAAAGCATAAAGTAAATAAACAAAAATAGAAGTATTTTCTCTAAAACTTCAATTACAATAATCTTAGATGTTGCAAGTAACAAGGTATGTAAATATTTTTGAGACAGAAATGTGACTTTCAAATTGTTGGTTTTAAGCAAGGAATGCTGTTATGATCAATATGATTTATTAAATTAGCTGAAAACACTATAACTAGAATTTTATGCCCTCAGTCACTTGACATGTACATTTCTTCACATCCTTGACTTTTTTCTTTCAGCCAAAGTTGTTGCTTCATTGATCCGCCAATAAGTGGTTATGTTTGTCCTGAACTTAAATCTAGTAAAGCAGCTGCTGTTTGCTTGTTTCTTTTTCCTGTGCATAAACTTTGGATAACATTTGATGTTAATACTTTTTTTGTTGATATAAGGCTTATTATGGAAAATAATACTGCAATTGGATATTGCACTTTTCTTGCAGCAATGGGGATTATGTATTATCCCCTTTTAAAGATGGGGAAATGGAGGCACAGAGAAGTTAAAACCTGGTCTACACTTAAAACTTATATTAGAATAGTTACGATGTTCAGAGATGTTAAAAAAACCACATACCTGGTCACATAGTATGCCAACAGCCTCCCCTTGTCCCCTCCTGGTAGGTGCAGATATGCTGATAGAAGAAGAGGGCTTCTATAGACAGAGCTGAGGTCATTGGGAGAAGGTGTATGCCTATACCAGCAGAACTCTTCCTCCTGTCAGCATTCTCTGCATCTACACTAGGGGACTGTGCTGGCATAGCTATGCCAACATGGTGGCTACATTACAGAGCCTAAGTGACTTCCTCAGATTATACAGCAGACTAGTAACTTGGGGGTAGAACATTCATCACTGGATTCACAGTCCCATGCTCTAGCCTTTTGGTGAGCCGTACATATTATATAACTGTTTAACAGAGAACTTTTTGGAATGAGGTTTGAGTTGCCAAACCAAAGCATTTGTTCAGATTTTTCCTGTATATTATGGAAGTATAATTAATTCTTCTGATTTGTCTCGCTTCCTTAATGCATTTAAGGTGACCCCTTGTGTATCTTTTTGTTGAAAGAGGACAAATGAGTGCTGTAGTGTCACTGATTGGAGCCATGACCTTCAGACTGCAGAATGGATTAAAAGGTTCTTAAAGTTTAATGTGCAAAATTAACTATCTTAAAAATTAAAGCACAGTATCAAATAGCATAAGCCCAAAGTTATGTTCTGTTTCTTTTCCACTGTGGTCAGAGGGGCAGAAGTAACTTTTCCAGCACAAGGTAGGGGTATGTCTACACTAGAAGCGCTACAGCTGCACCAAGGGACTGCACCACCGCAGTGTAGGTTTTTCTGTTGGTGTAGTAAATCTACTCCCTTGAGAGGCGGTAGCTAGTTCAATGGAAGAATTTTTCTGGTTGACCCAGCGTTGACCTAGATATGTCTGCTATGGGGTTTAGGTTGACTTAACTACATTGTGCAGGTCATGACATTTTTCCACAGCACTGAGCAGTATATGTAGATCAACCTAATTTTTAGATGTAAACCAGGCCTAAGGAGCAGGTGAAATAGGGACCTTGAGAGTTGGCTAGCTTCATAGTCCTGCTGTGATTTTTTTTTTTTTTTTTTTTTTTGCTACTTTTATGAAAGTGAAATTAACTCATTTTCACTTTCAGGCTGAAGTGCAAAAAGTAAATAGAATAAAAATAAATGTTGAAATTACTAACTTTATTCTCAGTTATACTTACATTGTCTTTAAGAAACAATGGCTGGAAACTAGATCTTTTGAACATTTTTTAAAATTTTCCTCCTGTAGATAAGCTGGTAATGCTGTTCTGAGCTGGCAAACTCATTTTGACAAACTTCTTTGCTTTTGAGATTTTACGTGGGTTGAAGTTAACTAAAAGTTGTGTGGTCACTACACAACTTTTTACCTAGTCAACAGTCTTCCCTGAGGTCAGAACAAGTACTCAGGTTGCTCCCACTGTAACTGGAATGGAGAGTGGAATATAGGTGCAGAATAAACTATTACTGGGTTGTTTTGGAAGTGCGGGGTGGGGGTGGGGGGAGAATGACTGAAAGGTATATTTTAATTGTAGGCTGAAGACGAAGTTAAATTTTTATCCTTGTTAGCATCATTTCAACTTTGTACTTAGCAAATGAGGAACCATCAATTCAACATTGAGTAATAATAGCCAGTATTCAGTACTGGATTCTTGTTTTCCTAAATCCTCTAGAACAGAGAATAGCTATTCCTGTCTAAACTTCCCTTGTCTCCCACAAAAACAGCTTCAAGCCTCCTTAGGGAAGGCAGCCTCAGAGTTTGAGCAACGTTGGAATATTAAAATGTTTACGACAGATAATCATCAGTTCTTCTCTGACACTCAGAGATGAGCAAAGATATTTTAAGAATTTTATACATCACATGGACCTCTCTACTCATGCATAAGAAATATAACCTGAAGTGAGAGAGTGTCAAGTTGACTTGTCCAGAGTGTTTTCAGAAACAGCTGCCTAATGGAAGTGATTGAAACTTTGGCAGAATTAGAATTGACTGTCCTTGCCATTGTTTACCATAAGTGCTTGTTTGGTGGTGGTTAGAAATGAGCGTGCCTTTTAAATCTTCCTTAAAAGCAGCTGATAATTTAACTGCTTGTTGTAAGAATGCTCTCTGTACTCCTGTGAACACCATCAATGAAGTGCAGTGAAGCTTGGGAGCTTTCATTTATTTTTCTAGTCATTGATCTGGGTAAATTTTTGTTTGTTGTCAAAGGCTAGTTTTTGACATTTTCTAAATGAGGTCAAGACTAGTAAATACCTTCTAAATTGTTGCTATAGGCAGCAATGTGGATGTGCTAATGGTGAATTCATTTTGATTTAAAAAAAAAAAGTTGGTTTCACCATCTTTTAATAATTACACACAAAACACCTACATTAAAAAAACAGTATTTAGGTTGCAAAGTCAAGCAGTTAGGAAATGCCAGAATTAAGGTTGCATGTGAAACCTTAATTTGGCCCATTTCTATGTATACTATGATACAGTCTATAATTACAAGATCACATGCTATTTTTTTTCCACAGGGCCCTTGCCTCATTCAGGATGGACTCTACAGAATTTATGAGCAGCTATCTGATATTTTATCGCAGGGGTTCTCAAACTAGGGGTTGGGACCCCTGAAGGGGTCGTGAGGTTATTACATGGGGGGTTGCAAGCTGTCAGCCTCCACCCCAGACCCCACTTTGCCTCCAGCATTTATAATGGTGTTAAATATATAAAAAAGTTTTTAATTGATAAGGGGGGGGGGTCGTACTCAGAGGCTTGCTATGTGAAAGGGGTCACCATTACAAAAGTTTGAGAACCACTGCTTTTATCGTCTAATTACTCAGTGTGTGTGATCCTCTGGCCTTATTTGCCACATACTATTCAAACCCTTCCTAAAAGACAAAATTATTAATTTCCTTCCAGGTTTTTCTATAGCACTCATATTGTATCTGCCTCACAAACATTTATTTATTTATCTTCATAAAACCTGTGAAGCAAGGGGGTATGATTCTCCCCATTTTACAGGTGGGAAGCTGAGGCACAGAGCGATTAATACCCAAAGTATTCACTGATTTTGGGTGCCCATTTTGAGGCACGATGGGTCCTGGTTTTTCAATGTTCTTTCAGAGCTCTGATTGACTTCAGTTACATCTGTGAGGGCTCAGCACTTCTGCAAATCAGACCTCATGGTCTCAAGCTGGGCACTTGGCAAATGAGGAACACACAGTTAGTGACCACCTGTGAAAAACTTTCTTAGCATCACACAGACACGGGAACTCTGTGGCACAGGCCGCATTGAATCCAGTTCTCCAGAGCAGCATTCAGCTGCCTTCACCATAAAGGACATCCTTTCTCTTTCTGCAATCCCCTGCCTCATGCATTGCATATCTTTCAACTTCTGCAGCAAATGAGGCTGGGTCCTGCAGCTGACAACCTTCTTTACTACTTCACCTTAATCTTTTACTATTTCATCCCCAGAACAAATCCAGTCTGTGCCCTGAATGAGGCAGGGCTATTATGAGTAAAGCCACGTCTTTTCCCGGAGCTTCATTCTTGAAAACATCTGAATCATTTTGACTGAAATTTTCCAAAAGTTCAGCCTGAGGCAAATGTCCAGCAGGGAAAAGTCAGCCCAAATGGTTAAAGTTTGAGAAAGTTATAAGCAACTGAAAACAGGGTCTTGCAATGGTAAGTGTCAGGCAACCTTAATCGGTGCTGCTACCAGTCCGGCCTATATAAAAGCGCCAAGCATGGGGAAGTTGTTAATCTTTGAATTTTGTCCAGCTCTTGTATAAGATTGCCTCCACAAATTCATTATACTGTTTAGATTGCATATAGAATCCCTAAATAATATTTGGTATCACATATTTGGTGAATATTGCTTCATGACTCTGTAAACTCAGGTTTTTTTGCCTTGCATGTATATGTATGTCTAAAACAGTCATTTTCACATCCTCATCTGACATAAGTCAATATTAGCACTAGTGAATAGTTTAGCTCAATCAGCTGCAGAAGTTTTTTGGATTTGAGAAGTACCAGTTCCTGTTGCCTGTCAGTGTAATATTTGGAGGACACACCCATCAGTTTCAGATTTGCAGATTCTGAATTTGCAGAAACTATGATAGGTCTTCTGACTGTACGGGAAATTTATGAAATCAGTAGCCTCTCCCTGTTAACTCCTTTTTGTCAAGCAATAATCTACCATTTCATCACCATTGTGTATCCCAGCAGAGACTGAAACATATCAAAATGTTTGAGAATTTATCAAATCAAAGTCAACAGGTCATTATAAATCAACCAATTTCCAATGAGCGCCAATTTGACCACCACTAGTTTTAATCCATATAATTTTAGGGATGTATATTAGATTGCAGAACCAAGAGCTGGTGTCCCCTCTTTTGCAGAGTACACAGTCAAAATAATACACAGGCTAGTGGTGATGACTTTCTCCTGGCTTTTTTTTTTTTTTTAAATGCTGCATTCTGCTGCATCTGGAACTAAACAAAGGAAGAAGATTCCAGCCAAGCAGTCCAATAAAATATAATTTTACAAAGTTTCTGGAACTCAGAGATTTGATTGGTGACTAAGATGGAATCATTCTCTTGTAAAACTTCCTTTTCACAATTCCCTATTTAGGGTGTGCATGAGAAGTTAAAACATTAATGAAAAGCATTTTTTCTTTTAATACAAAACTTTCAGATTTAAAATCTGAAGTGTAATGTGTACACACAAGCTTGTGAATATTTTAGGGCTGTCAAGCAATTAAAAAAATTAATCGTGATTAATCGCACAATTAAAAAAAATTGTTAATAGAATACCATTTATTTAAATATTTTTGGATGTTTTCTACATTTTCAATTATATTGATTTCAGTTACAACATAGAATACAAAGTGTACAGTGCTCACTTTATATTTATTTTTATTACAAATATTTGTACTGTAAAAAACAAAAGAAATAGTGTATTTCAATTTACTTAATACAAGTACTGTAGTGCAATCTCGTGATCATAAAAGTTGAATTTACAAATGTAGACTTATGTATAAAAAAAACTGCATTCAAAAATAAAACCATTTAAAACTTTACAGCCTACAAGTCCACTCAGTCCTACTTCAGCCAGTTTACATGCCAGATGCACTAAAGATTCATATGTCCCTTCATGCTTCAACCACCATTCTAGAGGACATGGGTCCATGCTGATGACTGGTTCTGCTCAATAACGATCCAAAGCAGCGTGAACAGACGCATGTTCGTTTTCATCATCTGAGTCAGATGCCCCCAGCAGAAGGTTGATTTTCTTTTTTGGTGGTTCAGGTTTTGTAGTTTCCGCATCTGAGTGTTGGTCTTTTAAGACTTCTGAAAGTATGCTCCACACCTTGTCCCTCTCAGATTTTGGATGGCACTTCGGATTCTTAAACTTTGGGTCGAATGCTGTAGCTATTTTTAGAAATCTCACATTGGTGTCTTCTTTGCGTTTTGTCAAATCTGCTGTGAAAGTGTTCTTAAAACGAACATGTGCTAGGTCATCATCTGAGACTGCTATAACATGACGTATATGCCAGAATGTGGGTAAAACAGAACAGGAGACATACAGTTCCCCCCCAAGGAGTTCAGTCACCAATTTAATTAACGCGCATCATCAGCATGGAAGCATGTCCTCTGGTATGGTGGCCAAAGCATGAAGGAGTATATGAATGTTTAGAATATCTGGCATGTAAATATCTTGCAATGCTGGCTTCAAAAGTGCCATGCGAACGTCTGTTCTCACTTTCAGGTGATGTAAATAAGAAGCAGGCAGCGGTATCTCCCTTAAATGTAAACAATCTTGTCTGTCTTAGCGATTGGTTGAACAAGAAGTAGGACTGAGTGGACTTGTAGGAGGCTCTAACTTTTTACATTGTTTTTGAGTGCAGTTATGTAAGTTACACTTTTACGATAAAGAGATTGCACTATAATACTTGTATGAGGTGAATTGAATGATACTATTTTTTATCATTTTTACAGTGCAAATATTTGTAATAGAAAATAATATAAAGTGATCACTGTACACTTTGTATTCTGTGTTGTAATAGAAATCAATATATTTCAAAATGTAGAAAAACATTCAAATATTTAATAAATCTCAATTGGTATTCTATTGTTTAACAGTGCGATTAATTGCAATTAATTTTTTTAATTGAAGTTAACTTTTTTTGAGTTAATTGCGTGAGTTAATTGCAATTAATCGACAGCTCTAGAATATTTGTTTTACATTTAAAAAAATAATTTCTCCCTCTCCAGGTTTGTGTTTTGGTATGAGGATTTTTTGTTTTGTTTTGTTTTTCACACTACCATGGAGTATATCCTCTTAGGAAGCACGTACCCACAGCAGATGTCAACATTCATCCTAGTAATCACAGTGATAACTGTGAAACCACAATTTCCCCCATAACTTAGATGAGAAAATAACTTTTTCAGATCTAGGAATGTACAATAAATGTAGCTTAGATGTTAACTCCTTTAAGGGCAACCAGTGTAATGTTCAAGTATCTGCAGCACCATACTCCCGACTATCGAGGGGTAGCCGTGTTAGTCTGTATCCACAAAAACAATAAGGAGTCTGGTGACACCTTAAAGACTAACAGATTTATTTGGGCATAAGCCTTCGTGGGTAAAAAACCCACTTCTTCAGATGCATGGAGTGAAAATTACAGATGCAGGCATTATTTTATTATTATATTACATTATTTGGGCATGAAAGCTTATACCCAAATAAATCTGTTTGTCTTTAAAGTGCCACCATACTCCCAACTGTGTGTTGTTAATCCCCAGAATTGTCTTGGAAATGAATGATAGCATTGCTGTTGAGTATAACACTGACAAAGTACTAATTAATACTTTTCAAACCTTTGGCACTAATTTTTCTTTATACTCTTCCTTGTTTGTCTTCTTCCTTCTCCTATTCCTTTCTTTTTTATGTTCTAGTTTGAGATGTTTACAGCACTGTTGGCTCTATGAAGATTTTGTTCTCTTTCAGCATGAATGTTGAGAGGGAAAAGACAAAGATGTCCTAAGGGGAGAAAATATTGGAATGGAAAAATGGATCCTGACTCCTGACCTCATCCAAATTTACCCTGCCTGTTTTTGCAGTTGTTCTGTGCTTCATGTGTTGATTTTTAGGGAGTATGCTGCTGAGAACTGTCATTGTCCTGAAGCAGATCATTATCTAGCCTAAAGGTGACACCATGTAGAGGAGCTAGTCATAGGAGGAAGTAAGGTGGATTGGGTAGGAGTTGGGGCATTGTGGCTGAAGAGTGATCACAGGTGTGGGAGAGCTCTCTTTTGAGACAAGAACTGAAGTAAGAAATTGGAGTGGCAAAGGAGAATTGGCTGTAGGCACAGAGTGGGAAACAGATTTTTCAGGTTGCCTATCCTTCACCCTAGACAAGAACTTCATCCAAGTTAAAATACAGGCATAGTCAGAAAAATAAGTAGTAATGATCTGATGGTCCTCCATATTTATTTTGAGTCACTTCTTGATTTTCTTATCTTACACACTTTCTTAGCTTTCAATTCAAATAATGGTGTTCTAGCTGCCAGAATTGCATGCTTGGTGTTAGGGCTAGTCTACACAGGCAACGCTAAATCGTTGCCACGGCAGTGCTTTAACATGCCTTGTGTGGTCGTGGCGCTGTTAATTGCCAGTGTAGACAAGCCCTTAGACTTGAATATCAAGCTATGGTCTCTGCCTCTTACATGTTACCAGTAATAAAGATTTGAGAATTAAATCTTAACTGATAATGTCATGGATTATGCATAAGGCTGTGCAGAATCCAGTTCACTCTTCCATAGCTGTATTTGCTTTGCAGTGCTATCAGTGGTAAGAAGCTTAGTTATTTCTATTTTAGTGGAAAAGCTGGTGCTCCTTGCTACTGGTAAAATGTGTGCTGTAGATTTTGGTTATCTAACTATTATAGTGGTACCAGGTATATATATATTTTGGAGTTGTAGAGACTTCATGTTGCTGTCTGCCTCCTTCACTGCTAATTTGGTCAAGTGGGATGACTTGACTCCTGAATTCCCAGTACTGGATAATTATGGCCTTGGGATTGTGATTCACTTCCAAGTGTGCTGATAAGTGAGCGGCTGCATTTTATTGCTGCTATCTTGGTTTTGAACTTTTCCTTCTTGTATTACTTCTGCTTGGCTTCACGCCATTCTACTGCCATCACCATCTCATTTTCTTGCAACATCAGTAATTCTCTCTCATATAAACATGCTTTTCTTTTAGGAAAAGGAAGTTTTTCAAGATTCTTTTTGACAGCCCAGGCCAGCTTGGTTTTCTCGCACCTTCACTGCCCCACCGCGCAACCCAAGTGTTGTATTTGGAGTGGTCCTGCTTCTTAGTAAAAAACCTGTTCTTACACTTGTTTAGACTTAAGTTTTATTTGATGAAGGGTAAGAATCTAAATAGAGAGCTGGTGGTAAAAATTTCATTTTGTAACCTAATAGTTAGAAGTTTTGAAAATCTGTCTTAGCTGTAAGAAGTAAAGAAAAAAGGGTCCTTCAGGGCACTGTGCAAGGCACATCTGCCCTTCCAGTCTTCGCTGGTTGAGATGATGGGTGTTCATTGAAGATCTGGAGTTGTTAGCAATGAGTCTTCTGTTGAGATTGAGCCATTTTGTAAATGTGTCTAGTTGAATTACTCTTGTACAATGTTATGTATGTGCTTAGAGACTTGGTCTGCTTATTTGAAAGAACTATTTAAAATATTTAGTATGAAGTCTGAAAAAAATTAAATAGTTATGTCACCATCATTGGGGTAGTAAATAACGGAAAATGTGATGGAGGGCAGATGAAAAGGCAACCAACATCAAATCCAAATTATTCAATCGTGTACCCAGCAATTTCATTCCTACTTCAACACCACTCTACTGAATTGTCCCCATTGCCCCCAAACAAACTTAAGGTAATTGGAGAGCAGTTGGAATTCTTCTAGCTAGATCGTGGTTACATATGTCCTCTGACAGTAGTTTACAAGCATTTACGTTGGAGTTTAAGATCTCCAGAGACCTCAGAAGGCTTATTGCAGCTTTGAGGAAACAAGTAGGCAATTTATTTGTGCAACTGCTGCCTAAAGGATCATGGAGCAAGCCTAACTATTCTTGGAAAACTAAGTGGAATCTGGAAATGAATGCTTCCTTTTAAAATGCAAGGTATTGAAGTAGAAAGTATTTCAGTAGAACTAGAAAGGATAGGCACTGGTAGCCAGCAGCAGTGTTCTTCCGTTCTACTATTATCAGGAAGGTTTGGATTAGATGGTTTTTTTTTTGACCTAACTCTCCTGAGGTGAAAATGGAGTATTCTGGCTGAACTGATTGTGTTTTATGTTCTGAGCCCGCCACAAAGAAACAACTGAAATAAGGTCTGAAAGAGTCCTATTCAGCCCCTGATGTGCATGGGATCTTAACTCTGTGTGTGTGGGGTGGGGAGAGGAGGACTGGGTGTGATCTTCTGTGGTGTGGATGACTCATTGTCTACCAATTAGTATTTCTCATTGCTAGGATAACACAATTAAATGCATGTGGTTAACAGATATTTTAAGATCCTATAAGCATTATTACCATATACTTATATAAAAAGCCTCAAATGCACAATTATAATAAAATAAGGATATTATAATGTCTGATATACATAATATAGTCATTGCTTATTAATGTATTATAATTGTTAGGATTATCTTGGTATTCATAATTACTTTGAACTTTGGTAGTGATTCTCAAATAATCCAGTAGATCAAAACATTGATGGTCCTGCTCCACTATAAAGTAGGTCATTTTCTAAACTACAGTTATTTATTTTAAAATGTTGTAGTGCCCTTACACTTATAAAACGTACACTCTCCATACATTTGGATAGTAAAGCAAAAGAGCAATTGTGTAACTGTACCTGCCTAACAAACTTATGCTGCTTCTGTTTCTTGCCATTTAAACTCTCTTCTTTTCATAACTGTGCTTTATGATATGTTTCAGAGGAATAAATTCTCACTGTGAGGGTGGGTCATTAGAATACACGTAAAGATATGTAGGTACATCTGAAAGCGTGTGCTGCTTTTAGAAACCAGCTTATCACATAGTTTGAGGAGCTCACCATTATTTTCTCTGGTACATTGGCCAAACCGGACAGTCCCTATGTAAAAGAATAAATGGACACAAATCGGACATCAGGAATGGTAACGTACAAAAGCCAGTAGGAGAACACTTCAATCTTCCTGGACATTCTATAACAGATCTGAAAGTAGCCATACTTGAACAAAAAAACTTCAGAAACAGACTTCAAAGAGAAACAGCAGAACTAAAATTCATTTGCAAATTTAACACCATTAATTTGGGCTTGAATAGGGACTGGGAGTGGCTGGCTCATTACAGAAGCAGCTTTGCTTCTCCTGGAATTGACATCTCCTCATCTATTATTGGGAGTGGACTACATCCACCCTGATCGAATTGGCCCTGTCAACACTAGTTCTCCACTTGTGAGGTAACTCCCTTCTCTTCATGTGTCCGTATATATATGACTGCATCTGTAATTTTCACTCCATGCATCTGAAGAAGTGGGGGTTTTACCCACGAAAGCTTACGCTCAAATAAATGTTAGTCTTTAAGGTGCCACCAGACTCATTATTTTCTTTAAAAAGAAAAGGAGTACTTGTGGCACCTTAGAGACTAACCAATTTATTTGAGCATAAGTTTTCGTGAGCTACAGCTCACTTCATCGGGTGCATACTCTGGAAAGTGTAGAAGATCTTTTTATACACACAAAGCATGAAAAAATACCTCCCCTCACCCCACTCTCCTGCTGGTAATAGCTTATCTAAAGTGATCACTCTCCTTACGATGTGTATGATAATCAAGTTGGGCCATTTCCACCACAAATCCAGGGTTTAACAAGAACGTCTGGGGGGAGGGGTAAGAAAAAACAAGGGGAAATAGGTTACCTTGGATAATGACTTAGCCACTCCCAGTCTCTATTCAAGCCTAAGTTAATTGTATCCAATTTGCAAATGAATTCCAATTCAGCAGTCTCTCGCTGGAGTCTGGATTTCAAGTTTTTTTGTTGTAATATCGCAACTTTCATGTCTGTAATCGCGTGACCAGAGAGATTGAAGTGTTCTCCAACTGGTTTATGAATGTTCTAATTCTTGACATCTGATTTGTGTCCATTTATTCTTTTATGTAGTTTTCAGAAAATTTCCCATACCGGAAACCTACTGACCGCTATTCCTACCTACATGCCTCCAGCTTTCACCCTGACCACACCACATGATCCATTGTCTACAGCCAAGCTCTGCGATACAACCGCATTTGCTCCAACCCCTCAGACAGAGACAAACACCTACAAGATCTCTATCAAGCATTCTTACAACTACAATACCCACCTGCGGAAGTGAAGAAAGAGATTGATAGAGCCAGAAGAGTTCCCAGAAGTCACCTACTACAGGACAGGCCTAACAAAGAAAATAACAGGACGCCACTAGCCATCACCTTCAGCCCCCAACTAGCTCACGAAAGCTTATGCTCAAATGAATTGGTTAGTCTCTAAGGTGCCACAAGTACGCCTTTTCTTTTTGCGAATACAGACTAACACAGCTGTTACTCTGAAACCTGTCATTATTTTCTTTGACATGATTGCAAACAGTACAGTACACAAGATAAGAATGCTTGAAGGGCAAACAATTTTAAGAGGATTCCTGTTTAATTAGTTTTATTATAGTAGTGCCTAGAGACTCCAGCAGATATTAGATTGTGCTTAAATGTGGTAAAACACAATCCTTGCCCTGAAGAACTTATAGATAGTCATGACAGACAAAGGGTGGGAGAAAAAATGTCAGCTAAACTTGCTTATATCTAATCAGTTAAGATCAGGGTGGATTTGATTTTTAATCATGTTAGGAAGACTCGATTTAATCATGGATTTCTACATAAAAGTGTATTATTGTTGGTTGTTATAACCTTTAATACATATTCTCACAACTCAGAGATAGGTGTAGGTTTCATTTTCAGAAGACACACGCTATACATTTTTAAAGTGATTTATTTTGAAAACATTTCAGATTAGTTTTCCAGCTATATCAGAAAATGAATGATTGTTCAGTTATTTCATTTACCAAAGATAATTGAAGCAGATATTTATGAAGTCATTGGGAGATGAACTATCTCCAATTCAACAGGTTAATCATTAATATGTGGAGGATTTTCTTGCAATGCTGTATTAGGAGGAGAACTTCACCAGTCAGACATTTAAATTGTTTTATTTAAGTAAAACCAACAACGTTATGTATTCTGGATTTTTTCTTCAACAGCAAACAGAATATTTTAGCAAAACAAGCATATGCATTTTTGAATTTAGTTAAACATTCGAGATTTTTAAAATCAGGTTTGTTTTGGTTAAAATTATTTTTAACTAAAATAGTTAACTGAAATATTTTTAAAAAAAAATCAACTGTCAGCCAGGTCAACATGAGAAACTTAAAATATTGGCTTCTGCAGCTAACTCTAGTTGTCTTCACCTTTATTTTCCTGTTTGTTCATAATCTGGAAAAGAAAAACAAGCTCTCCTGCTTTTTCAGGTCCCCAACGATTTCTCAATTGGGAATGAATTAGTCCAAAGGAAGAAAATATTCTTTCTACACCAGCAGCAGAAGCCACTGCTGTTAAAAGTGAGATTATCACTTCAACAGTCTCTGAATCCTAGTGCTTAAGTGACTCCACCAATTCACTGGTGTGACTTTCTTTAAAACATCATCAGCAAACATATATTTCTTGAATGGTTCACCCTCAGCTCTGAAGTTTATTATAGTTGGCATTATCGAGGGATGATTGCTGGATGTCCATGTCATAGCCAACTCCTCTTCTTCAGCAGTTAAGGTTTGACCCTGGTACCAAGTTGTCAAGGTTCCTTCCCCACTCTGAAGTCTAGGGTACAGATGTGGAGACCTGCATGAAAACCCCCTAAGCTTATTTTTACCAGCTTAGGTTAAAACTTCCCCAAGGTACAAACTATTTTACCTTTTGCCCTTGGACTTTATTGATGCCACCACCAAGCGTCTAACAGATATATAACCAGGAAAGAGCCCGCTTGGAAACGTCTTTCCCCCCAAAATCCTTCCCAAACCCTTCACCCCCTTTCCTGGGGAAGGCTTGATAAAAATCCTCACCAATTTGCATAGGTGAACACAGACCCAAACCCTTGGATCTTAAGAACAATGAAAAAGCAATGAGGTTCTTAAAAGAAGACTTTTAATTGAAGAAAAAAAGTAAAAGAATCATCTCTGTAAAATCGGGATGGTAAATACTGTACAGGGTAATCAGATTCAAAACATAGAGAATCCCTCAAGGCAAAGCCTTAAGTTTCAAAAAGACACACAAACAGGAATATACATTCCATTCAGCACAGCTATTTTATCAGCCATTTAACTAAAACAGAAGCTAAGGCATATCTAGCTAGATTACTTACTAAGTTCTAAGACTCCATTCCTGTTCTGTTCTCGGCAAAAGCATCACACAGACAGAGAGCCTTTGTTTCTCCCTCCCTCCAGCTTTGAAAGTATCTTGTCTCCTCATTGGTCATTTTGGTCAGGTGCCAGCGAGGTTATCCTAGCTTCTTAACCCTTTACAGGTGAAAGGGTTTTTCCTCTAGCCAGGACGGTTATAAAGGTGTTTACCCTTCCCTTTATATTTATGACATGAGTATTGAGAATATTTGCAAGAAAATGAGCTGAAAATAGTGCTTGTCCCATTCATTTTTTTTAATGCTTGTAATTTAACTCTGTCATTGCATATTTCTCTTTTTAAGATCTCACTCAGTCCATTCCAAATTTCAACAGCATCATCAATAAGAGAGCTATATCCCTGCATTTTGTTCAAGGCTACAGAAATATGCTGTAGGGTACTTAGCATGCGTTCAACATTTCTCTTAAGCCCAATGTTGAGAACTTTGGCTGTGACAGTGCCATCTATTTTGTCACGATTTTGTTCACAAACTGTCATCAGATTAGGCCAGTTCTTGATATCGTGCTGAAACCAGTCCACTACTGAGTTCCATCGCACGTCTTGTGGGAGGGTTAGCTTGGTTCCTCCCACTTTTTTCAGAGCAGCTGCTGCAAAGTGGTTGTTTTGGAATTATTTTGCAATTTCAACATTAACCTTTATTTCTAAAAAACTGAAGTCTTTGGCTAGGAGGTGAAGCAAATGAGCACTGCAACTGTATGTTATTATCTTGGGACTCTCTTCTAAATAATTTCTTCTCATCTTGCCGGATACATTTGCAGCATTGTTTGTGACCAAGCTGTGTACTAGACATTTGAATTTTTTTTTCACAGTTTGTTTAGCTTTTACTTCTACTACTTGTAAGTATTCTGCTATGTGTGCATTTCCTGATGTATCAGTTGTTTCTGTAAGGAAGACATTTCCTTCTTCTGTTGCCACAGAAGCACAAACAACAGGTCATTGTGGACATTGCTCCACCCATCAAGACTCAGGTTAACAATTTTACCCTCTAGACCTTTTGCACACTGCTCAATTACTCTTTCATACACTTTATCTAGCAATTTGCCTGCGACATCTGCTCTGTTAGGTGGACTGTATGCTGGTCTTAATGACTGAACCACATTAATAAAGTGTGAGTTCCCAATCATATGGAAAGGAGAGTTTGTTGCATAAACAAACCGGGCAATTTTTTCATCTATTACCTCTTTTTTGTAATCTGCTGGTTTTTATCACAAATTTATCTATGGTTATCTAAGGTACAAATAAGTGATGGTCACGTTAACACCACCCTATACCGAAAACCCACCGACCACTATGCCTCCCTTCATGCCCCAGCTTCCATCCCGGACACACCACATGATCCATTGTCTACAGCCAAGCACTGAGGTACAACTGCATTTGCTCCAACACCTACAAGATCTTCGCCAAGCATTCTCAAAAATACGATACCCACACAAGGAAATAAGGAATCAGATCAACAGAGCCAGACGTGTACCCAGAAGCCTCCTGCTGCAAGACAAGCCCAAGAAAGAAACCAACCGAACTCCACTGGCCATCACATAAAGTCCTCAGCTAAAACCTCTCCAACGTATCATCAGTGATCTACAACCCATCCTGGACAACAATCCCTCACTTTCACAGGCCTTGGGAGGCAGGCCAGTCCTCGCCCACAGACAACCCACCAACCTGAAGCATATTCTTACCAGCAACTACATACCGCACCATAGTAACTCTAACTCAGGAACCAATCCATGCAACAAACCTCGATGCCAATTCTGCCTACATATCTACACCAGCGACACCATCACAGAACCTAACTAGATCAGCCACACCATCACCGGTTCATTCACCTGCACGTCCACCAATGTAATATACGCCATCATGTGCCAGCAATGCCCCTCTGGTATGTATATCGGCCAAACTCGACAGTCCCTACGTAAAAGGATAAATGGACACAAATCGGATATTAGGAATGGCAATATACAAAAAGCTGTAGGAGAACACTTCAACCTCCCTGGACACACAAGAGCAGATTTAAAGGTAGCCATCCTGCAGCAAAAAAAACTTCAGGACGAGACTTCAAAGAGAAACTGTTGAGCTTCAGTTCATTTGCAAATTTGACACCATCAGTTCAGGATTAAACAAAGACTGTGAATGGCTAGCCAGCTACAAAATCAATTTCTTCCTCCTTGGTGTTCACACCTCAACTGCTAGAGGAGGGCCTCATCCTCCCTGATTGAACTAAACTTGTTATCCCTAGCCTGATTCTTGCTTGCGTATTTATACCTGCCTCTGGAAATTTCCACTACAAGCATCTGATGAAGAGGGTATTCACCGACGAAAGCTTATGCTCTAATACGTCTATTAGTCTATAAGGTGCCACAGGACTCTTTGCCGCTTTTACAGATCCTGAGTAACATGGCTACCCCTCTGATACTTGACACCATGCAAGGCACTGTATTTAGCCGTATGGAGTGGAACTCCATCAACCTCATGAAGAAACTTGCACAAATATAGACAGATATCATCTTCCTTTCCAAATGTAAACGGATGGACATCATACCAAATGGACTGAAGCTGAAAAATCCATTGCTATCTACATACTGCACAGACCACAGTGAGAGATTATGCCACACACTAGCAAAGAAACTGAAGAACCACCTGATAAGCATCCTATACAGCAAACAGGAAAACATCAAAAAGGAGCTCTCCAACCTGGAGACTCTCATAAATAACTAACCTTCCATACAAACGGACTTTACTAAAATAAGACAGGAGATCCACATTACACACTTCACCTCTCTACAAAGGAAAAAGGACTGTAAGCTGTCTAAAATCATACCTGCCACATGGGGTCACAACAGTGGTACCCCTAACTCACCCAGCAATATCGTTAACCTATCCAGCTACACACTCAGCCTGGCAGGATAGTCTTCAGAATCCTGTATGTTGAAGATGGAGTCTCCTTAACAAAATAAGTTGTTGCAGTTATTTCATTATTATTACCATACTGCTAATTTAGTATTACTCATTGCATTCCCTGACACTCTATACTACTACAAAGGTGAAATTGTAAAAGGAAGATCTGCCTATTTCAGCTATTTATTTTTTATCACAACTGCATCTAAAATGATAGTACCAGAGAGTAACAACTATATTTTTTGCTCAAATGTGAGAATTCAAGAATAGTCCAGAAGGAAGACAGGCAGTCCTTAAGAAAGAAGTACGAAATAAAAAAGTTTACCAACCTGAAGATCCTGTATGTTCAGACATGTTCCTTTCATCATCTTCAACACAGCTTCCTCCTGAGAAGGAACACTTCTCATGATGTTGTTTCATGTGGGGAACCAGGCCTTGCATTTCTTTGTTGCACTGTTTGCATTTTACACGCATACCTGTCTTACCTGCTGGTAGAGTAACTTCATTAAAATATTCCCAAACTGGATCTTTTTTACGGCCTGCTGCCATTACAGGTTTTCCCTTTTAGTGAGAGATGGTAGATCTCAAATCAATGAATGCTACACTCAGAAAAACCTCAAGACTTCTGAAATATGCTGCTCAAACAGTTTCACTTTTGTTTCTACTGCCTGTCCCTCCCTTCTCACATTTATCTCCAGACTTCTTCTCTTTGTCCAGATATATTCTGCCCCCAACAATCTTCTATTCATTGAACTTTCTGAAACTTTGCACTTTTAGAGAGAGGTAAGGGATTGACTCTGTGTACACAAATTTGCAGAGGGACAATAGGGTTGAGGTCTGTTATTTCTCACCTCTGTATATTTATTTAAGAACATTTTTGCTGTTAAGAAGCATGTTATCTCTGGAGACCCAAATCCACAGTTTGAGAACTGCAAAATTACGCATCTCTGATGGTCTCTTCTAGACTGAGCCCCATTGGGTAGGTAGAAAGATTAACCTAAATAATCTATACAGAAGTCCCTGGAACCCCATAAGATTGGGTCCCTAATCCATGAATTATTGGAACGCATTTAAAAAATGTTCTTAAACATTACATGAATATATTGTCTCATACTATAAAATTAGAATTTATAATCCCTATTCCATAATGAGATATCTTTGAGCTATAATGTATCTTAATTAAAACGATCTTTAGATAGGTTTTTTCCTCAAAAAGCATTTTATCAAAAACATTCAATTTTTATGTATTTTTAAATAATTGATTTTTATCCACCCTGGTTAAGATTAACATTTAAGTATTTTCTAGAGAAACCGTACACATACATCAGCACCTCCTTCATCTTTACAGAGGATAAAGTTTTATTGGAAGAAGTTGTCTAATGGTTTTTGGTGTTTGCAAAGAAATTAAAAGCTGAATATGTTTTAGATGGGATGTGATGTATTGGTGAAAAAGGCTTGATAAAAGGTATTACTGTAAAGCTATAGTTCACTTTTCTTACATATTTCACTTTTCATATTAGCATGTCAACAAAGTGAACAGTTAAACTTGGGAAAAATCTTTTAAGTGAAATTTGAATGTATTAAAGATAAACTTGCCTTTTTTAGTGAGGTTGTTTTTGGGGTAGGAGGGAGGGAAGTCAGCTTCTGTGACCAACAGGTCCTTCTCAGGTATAGCTTCCATTACGAATAGCGTGTATTAAGTCAGTTATTCTTCCAAGGAGGTAAATTGGTTAAGTTGTCTTTACTGTTCAGATTTCTGTAAGGTGTACCAGATTGCTATAATATGTAGAACTTAAATTTTTTTTATAAATGGTCTTCCATATCCTGCATTGTACATATGTTCCTTAATCTGTTTAAATTACCATGTTCTTAAAATTGAAAAAATAGCCTTTTTGTTTTGCTTTGTAAACTGAATAAATTATAGCCTAGTTATTAAAGATACTGAGGACTTACAGATACCACTTGAAATCCACTTAAGTTTTAGGTGCTCAACACCTTTGAAAAATCAAGCCAGAAATAAAATAAATATTTTAAGAGAAGAATTTGTAACAGCTTTTTTTTTAGTAAATGTAAGTGAAAATTGAAAGTGTTACATTTTTAAAATGGTGATTAAACAGTGTAGGGATATTTTTGGAGACTATAGAGAGGAGATTTTCTAGGCCCAGTATGATGATAAATATGAATAAAATAAAGGGCCTTTCATAATCTAAATTCCTGAGGCAGCACTATGACTGCTAGAAAGCCAATTATAGTATTCTCCTGCACCACTGCCAAAAAAAAAAGGGGGGGGGGCTCTATGTGTACATATTTGGTGAAAAAACACTTGTGATTTACTTCACATATCTACTGCACTTTGTAAGGCTATGCCAACAACAGACTTCCTGAGTGTGTCTGCTTCCTGGCTGTCTAATTTCAGCACATATGCAAAGTTAAGCACGTGTACTATGAAGGAATATTTGTTTTTTTTTGAGTCCTTATGTTTTTTTTCATTCCATAAGAGTAGTTCTTGGTAGTAGAATCCTCAGTAAAGAAGAGAGACAATAACATTACATTCTTTGATGATCTTTCATCATATTTTCTTACACTCTTATGTTGGGACAGTGAAGGAAAAACACCAAGGAAGAGATTAAGGCAATTTGAATTGGCAAAATAAGTGTCAGCACATTCCCTGTCAACAAAAATCAGCTGTGGTTTTGCACTGACACACACTCCACCTCGGCCAAATAGTCAACCCTGCATGGGTATAGATAAATCAAAATGAGCAGCCTGGGCACAAAAGGGTGCAGGACAGAAAAGTCTGTTTAATTGTTCTACAGTAAAGGGTTGTGTCTTATATACAGGGATTACTAATGCTAAATAAATAGTTCAATTAAATACATATGCAAATAATACAAACTAATTGTGCCTTATGCTCAGGTTAACGTGGGAATCTTTGTTTCTTAATTTCATCTTTAACAATAACAACCCTGTCTGCTCCTCCCCCACACATGCACATTTTCAAAATCTTCTCATTTGGGGCTTGGGCTGTGGGGCTGTTCCATTGCTGTGTAGACTTCCAGGCTCAGGCTGGAGCCTAGACTCTAAGACCCTGCAAGGTGGGAGTGTCCCAGAAATTGGGCTCCAGCGTAAGCCTGGAAGTCTACACAGCAATGAAACAGCCCCAGCCCGAGCCCCAGAAGCCAGGTATGCTGTCTAGAGTTTTATTTCTCTATTGATACAACACCAGGTAACCATGTGCGATCAGTTTATTAATCAAAGATAGATCAGCATAATACAGAAAGGTTAGTACATTACCAGTCTGGAGAACAGGTTTGCAGTGGTTACGTCTTCGCTCTGTTTCAAGTTGTGAGCTTATTTTGGGTGTGAAAAATGGCTAGAATCGTGATGGTCAGATCAGTCATGTGTCTAGTTGGTGTGGAGACATACCCTATATAGATTCTGGTTGACCAAAACTATTTGCAGATTTGAGATGAATTCAGCAAATAGTTTCAGAGGAAGGGGAAAAAAAGGAAGAAAAAGATTTTGGAAATCTCAAAACATTTCTTTTTCGACTTTTTGTTTGAGCAAGAAATTTCATTTAGGAATTTACCACCTTTTAATTAAAAAAGAATACAAAATGTCCCCCCACCTCCAAAAACAAAATAAAATGAAAAACTGGAAAAAAATGTTTTGGGCCAGTCTAAAGTGTTTTATTTGATCGAAAAGTACATTTTTCCCCGACAAAATGAAAAAAAAAACCAACCTATTTTTTTGTTTTGTGTTAGTCTGAAACAGAAGTTTTTCAATTTTTTTTTTTTCAGGTTGACAACCAAACCAAAAAATTGGTTATTCCCACAGGCCTATTAAAAACTAGGTGTGCGAAGATGAGATCTACTAATTCTAAAATCCAAAAACCATCAGTTCAGTTCACAAACTACAGATAATACTTGCTTTGTTTAATAAATCGTTAATCTTAAAAGCAAAGTATGTTTTGTTAAACAATTTTTCTTATTTAGTCATCACATTTTAAGGTAGTTTAATGTAACTAATTTTTTAAAACATGCTTTTAAAAACATTTTTAATTGAATTCTAATTTCCATCCAAATAGAGCATGATGAAAATCATGAGTAAAAATATCAGTCTAATAAATCAGAAATGCATCATTCACCATTTTCTAATATAATAAAAATGTCAATATTAAGACTCTTAAGTAAATGTATATTAAACTAATATAATTGCTGAAATAAATGTGTAGGTACAGCATACCCTCCTGGTTAGCAAAAGTGCCAAATTTAGTGTAAAGGCTATATTTCATTGCAAATCAACATGTTTTAATGGTTACTAACGAATAAGAAACAACCTTTCTTCAGGAAAATAACAGAAAAGTACAAATGCAAAACAACTTTAACATCAATTATTTAAATTAAGGTTTTCTGCTTGCTGATTAAAATCAGCAATTTAAATAGCCTTGATTTAAATCAGTCCACCCTGATGCCCTATATTATACTGTATTTGTGCTCCTTGCTTTTTAAAATCTTTTAAGATTAAGTGGGATATAGTTTATACAAAAAATGCTATGTAAAATGTGTGGTTTTAAATATGAAGTAACTTAACTTTGTTTTAGAAAACTTTACTAAAACTTTTTAGTGTTTTCAGTGTCACTTGAAAATGTAACAATCCAGTAGTTAAACTGGAACAAGCAGAGAGCGGTTGCACAATATAAATAATTCTCTGTGCAAATTCAGAGTATTAGGAATGTCCTCTTCCTCTGTCGGATTGGTTTAGATCCATAAGTGGTTTATAATGTAATCTAGAGGGTTGCATGCTTTGCTGCTTCTGTAGGCCTAGCTCATTGAACACACATCCCTCCATTCCTCGCCCAGGAGCTCCTGATGTGCCACCCTCCCATTTCTCTGTATGTCAGGGACTCCTTGCAACCCATCCACTGCCCTGCTTCATGCCAGTGGCTCTGTGCACCCCACCACTCCCCCTTCACTGCATATGAGGGAAATCTGTGCCCCCCCCATTGCTTCCAGCTCTCCTCAACTTGCCAATGGCTCTTTGTGGCACCCATGCAAGGGTTTCCCAGTCTCCCCCTGCAAGGGCTTCTATGCGTCCCCCATCCCTCTGCTCCCTCATACGTCCATTCACCCCTTCAACATAATGGCAGGGACTCTGTGCTGCATGTCCTCCTCTCCTGTTGGACCCTAGTCATGCCAGGAGCTCTGTGTGCCCCTGTTTTTCCCCATACCCAGATTCTCTCTTCATCTCCACCATTCTTATTTCTTTTCAGTCTGGGAGACAAACTATTCAAGGTGACAATATATTTAAGTTGTATTGGACCATGGGCAGAGCTGGTGGAAGGGGTTATTGGTTCTTTGATACTCAGATAAATTTGTTAATCTCTAAGGTGTCACAAGTACTCCTTTTCTTTTTGTGGATACAGCCTAACACGGCTACTACTCTGAAACTTGATCTAGACAATTACTGAGGTGGTTGAAGTTGCTGGATCTGCTAACATGATAAAGGGGCTCCTTTTGTCTCCTGTTTTCCTCTTCTGGATTTCTGATTTTCACCAAAATTAATAGAGTTCAGTATAGAATATTCCTTGAAATTTTGGAATTGGTTAGATGTTCACAAGTTATTGTATAATAGACAGATATGCCCTCGAGCTGAGTGTGAGACCTCGCTTCATGCAGCTTGTTATGGTCTATACTATAGTGAAGATTTTGTATAATTATTTGGAAACTTTCTTGTGCAAGCAAGTTTGTTATAGAATATAACTAATTAAAATTATTTCTTAGGTGCAATGGATGAGCTTCATAGCCTGGACCCAAGAAGGCAAGAATTGTTAGAGGCCAGATTTACAGGAGTAGTGAGTGGCAGCACTGGGAGTACTGGAAGTTGCAGTGTTGGAGCTAAAGTAAGTAGAATTGGGTGGCTATTTAAACCTCTCTGTGAAATGTTAATTTAATTTTAATTTAAGAAAATATACTATCTATAAAACATACACCATGTATAACAATGAGTCTCATCAGAAAATGCTGTAGCCTATCTGGGGTAGGTTGGCATGATTTATTTTCTAGTTTAGTCTCTTATTCCAGTAAAAACATTGGCTTATGGGTTCCATATACTTTATAAAAGTTTTTCTTTTGGTAGGATGTGCAAGGGTCACTGTGAAAATGGGATATATGACTCCTCTAGGACAGCTTTCATTTTGGGAGAGAGAATGAAGGGGTATTCCTTTACATATGTACCTCCCGCACATCCTCATTTTTCCACTGTCTGAAACCAGCAAGACACACAGGAGTTGCACCTAAGTACATCTGTGTTTCCTGTTCAAGCAATTAGTTGAGATTCTAGAACTTTCCTCTTCTCTTGATGGGCAGTTTCCCTTATTTCCTGGGAAGAACAGTTATGAAAAGGCTATCTCTATCTAACTGCTGCAAAAGAGTTGTTAGAAGTTTGCAGAACATAAGGTGAAAACCATAATAAATAGATTCTTAAAATGAGTGCTCCTGGTTGGTTTCTGTGTCCAAATACACAAATGTCAGAGGAACACCAGATATGACATGAAAAAGAACTACCTGAAGATGTTCCTAGATAACAAGGAAGATCCCTGAGAAACGCCTACCAATTCTATTTATTCTGGTTATGTTTCAACAGGAACTTCAATTCACAAGTCATGATCTAGTCTGAGGTCAGTCTCATTCTGCAAACTGGCTGAATAATGGATCAGTGATCCAGTGTCTCTAAGATGAGCACTTGCTCTGGCAAGAGTTATAATTTTGCATCATAATATTTCTGCACAGCCTTGCTTTTGAGTATTGGATTTGTGGAAGAAAAGAGAACAATCCATTGATCAAGGAGGTAGAAAATGGACAGCCTAACAGATATCAAATGCATTGGCAATAGGGCAAACGTTTCCACTAAAGGGCTTTCTGGAATTCTTTGTCAAACAGATCTCTGAATAGATATAAACCAGGCCAAGAAAAGACCTGTTTTACATTACTTCTCAGGCTGCATGACTTCATACATTTTTATAACCCAAGGATATTTATGGTTTAACTTCTTATTTTTTCTTGGCAGTCGAATCCTTTTACATAGGGAAAACTATTTCCATTTAAAGAGTAGGAAAATACTGGCAATAAGTTGTAGTTTTCGGATAAAAGAGGAGGGTTCTGCCATTAGGTTTGAAACCCACTCTAGTAAAACCTTTCTGCAACAGAAACATCTCAGTCAAAGCATAACTTGAGGACGTTAGATGATGGGGTTGAAAACTCAAGTATGACAGATGTCACTGAAAACCAAAAGGAAGCTGAGAATCTTGATAATCCTGACAATCAAATTTGTAACAAGAATAGGTATGCGGAATGTGTGTACTTTGCACAATACAGGAAAGCTGGCACGGGTTACATGAGAGGAAAAAAAATGATCTGAACGTACTGGATGTCTGTGAAAGGAGATGGGCGAGGAGAGGCAAGGTGGTATGTGTGCTTCAATCTTATACTCAGGAGGAGGAATGTATTAAGTGTAGGAATTATGCTGGATAACATCACAGCAAAGACACTGTTGGCTTGGGAGCCAGTGAAAGACACAATAACAGCCAGGCTGTGAAAAAGACGCCCCTGTAATAATAGGGCACCATAGATGGTGGTTAGTGGAGATGTTGCACAACTTTGACTTTGCCAGCAATGTTGCTTTGCTAACTATAATGTGGAACTGAATGGTTGCTCTTACATCAGAGGTAGAATAGGAAGCAGCAAAAATTGGATTGGAATTAAAGAAAACCAAGATCATGAATGTAGGAAGCCAAACAACAGGTGTGAAAGTGCAAGTGGATGGAAAAGAAATTGAACAGGTGGTACAGTTTTGCTATCTGGGCAATGTGATGACATTTGAGGGTGGCTTCGATAAGGATATTTATATGTGATTAGGAAAAGCAGACATCACTTTTGGAAAGATGAACAATATCTGGTCAAACAGGTCTCCACGCCAAACTAAAGATGAGATTATATCATGCAATTGTACTGAGAATGCTAAGGTATAGAGCAGAGTTGGCCAATGATCGTGGCTAACAAAAAGAGATTGGAGGCTGCCCATCACAGATGATTGGGAAAGATTCTATATGTTTCATGGAAAGACATCATAACAAATGTGAGGGTATGGGAACTGACAGCAGGACGTTCTAGAAAATACCAAAGAAAGAAGCCTCAGGTGGTTGTGATGTGCATTGTATTTAAGATGGGAAGTGTTGAATTGAGCAAGTGTTGAATTGATTAAAGAAGGGAGAAAAAAGAAAATGAAGAAAGTCAGGGAAGAACTAGTAGAAGACAGTGACAGAGGATATTGAATGCACTGACAATTACCTAGGAAGAAGTACCAGACCTAGTAAGAGATCATAATCAGTAGAGGAACTGGGCTGCCTGATGTCAGTGGCACTGGAGGAACTAAGGTCTAAGGTAAGATAAGGTTCCTGGTGTTATGTGGCTATTAGATAGCTTTTGGTGGTTTTTTTTTTTATTCTCTCAGAATCCTAATCTCAAGACAAGAAGACTACAGTCCTTACAAAAAGAAAGAATTGCTAACTCTCTCTTCACATCTACTAGCATTAGTTGGTATATAAATGCATACTCTGGAGTCAGAGCTTTCAAAAAGTGTCTGTCAGATACTTTGCTGGTCCAAAATAAGGCTGGAGGAATGTGGATCATTCTAGAGGTTTAACTTTTTTTTTTTAGGAAAGCCTTTCAAAATGATAACTTGATTCTGTATCTGACATACTTCTTGGGCCATGTCTACACTACCACTTATGTTGGCAAAACTTACGTCACCCAGGGGTATGAAAACACATCTCGAGTGACATAAGTTTCGCCAGCATAAGGGATAGTGTGCATAGAGCTATATCGGTGGGCTTGCTTCTCCCATGGACATAGCTTCCACCACTTGTTGGGGGTGGTATAGTTATGTTGATGAGAGTTCTCTCCCGTTGGCGTAGAGCTGCCACATGAGAGATCTTAATAGCAGTGCAGCTTCATTGGTACAGCTGTGCTGCTGTAAGCTCTCTAGTATAAACACATCCTCATTCTTAACCTCTTAATCATTTAAGTGGTTTCCTTACGGGTGTTATATTGGCGTCACTGTTTCATGAGTTAGTGGTCTGTCCTATAAATTATGTTCGTGCATTCTTTTCAGAGAGGATATGTACATACAGTTGTTTACTTTCCAATTTTGTTACCAAACTACATTGTTCAGAATAGCTTTAGAAGCAATTAAGAAACAGAATTTACTGTGCTGGAGCACACCATTTGTCCATCAAATCTGGTATTCTGCTTGCAGGTCATATTGTCTCTGCAGGTGATCACTGTGTCTTGAAGCATGAAATTTGTTTACCCTTACTTTGCATAACTGCAAATACTGTAATTTATTAGCTGTTTTAAAAATCTGAACATAGTATATGATATATTATTTTTCTCAATAGGCCTCAACAAATAATGAAAGTTCTAATCACAGTTTTGGAAGCTTGGGATCTCTAAGTGATAAAGAATCGGAGGTATGTATGTTTACAAAATTAATTACAAGTACAATATTTTAATGCAAACAAAATACTTATTATATGTTCTATTGTAGTTGACACTTTTATATGTAAGCTTCTTAAAGAAAATATAATATTTCTATATATACAAGAAGATTAAAAAGTGCATGTAGTGGTAAAAGCTGAAATTTGTTACACCTTTGGACCAAACTAATTTTTTTGAGATGGAGATGTGTATGGTAAGACTTCATAAAAGTGCTGTCATGGAGTGTCCTACTTGGAGTGCCCTCCTACAGCTGGCTGCAGCATGACAGACATGCCTGCCTCAGTTTTCCCTTTCATAGTCCCAGAAATAGTCCAAATAGTCTTCCAAAGTATAACTATAGCCTTTGGGGTTCATTTTATTATAAAAGTTCCATGCACATAAACCATAAGAAAACAAGTCCCAATGCCAAGTTCTACAGTTACAGTCCTGTCTCCACACAGTACATCAAGTAGAGCCCCAGCGTCCCTCATCAGTGACCTGGCTATCCAGTGCAACCCCAGTGTACCTCACCATGTCCTGGGTCTCCAGCACAGTCCCAGTGTTCTTAATCAGGCCTAGGGTGTCAGCCTTCTCTGGTTTTGAGAGCCAGCAGGAACCTTTCTCTGCTGCATTCAGCCTTCAGCCCTCTCCAGCCTTTTCTGACGGTGGCTTTCTCACCCAGGAAGGATAGCTGGCTAGCTTCTCCATGGGCTTCCAAGCCCTCAGCCCTTTTCAGCTTCCCAGCACTGGCTTTGACTTCTGATAGTCAGCAGGCTAATCCCTTTGTTGGCTTCCTTGATAATTCCTCCGTCTTTCCAGGGAGTCTCCTGACTGGCAGCCTTAACTCACTAGGTCTCCCTCTTGCTGGGGCTCTTCCTCCCTCAGATTCTCCCAGTTTCTTTATAGTACCATGTGCTGCCTGGCTCTCTTAACTGGCCAAACTGTGGGCACCTGTTCAGGCACTGGAGAGCTGGACCCTGCTTAATTTAGTGAGGCCAGCCATCCTGTGAAAACCTCCTTTGGACCTGTGTTCAGAGAATTTTCACTTTTTAGCTTATGTTGGTTCTGCATTGTATCATGAAAGGCTAACTACATTTTATATATAAATAATAACTGTATTTTATCTCAGGCCTGTTATTAAAAAAAAAAAGGGAGAGATTCTGTGCTATGCCTCTAAGAGCAGCTGGGGGAAAGATTAAGACCACCTATGTGCCCTCCTGATCCTGGGAGGCTTTGGGGAGGTGAGGCCCCTAGCATAACTCAAACAGCTCTGGAGGATCTGTCTGAGTTACAACAACGTCCTTGGGTTTCCCTGTGCGTTGGAGTGCTGTCCAGAAACTGCATAACTCTGAGTGCTGTGGCCCTGTCACTGAAATGCCCTTATGTTAGGACTCGCAGGTGAGAGCGGGGGCCTCAAAGTGGTGGTCTTCAAAATGCATGCACTCGGGAAATCCTTCCTTTAGAGCACTTGCATACCACTTCAGCCCTTTTACCACTGGGGGGGACAGCATGAGGGTTAGACTCTCGCCCCAAGACTTGATATATAGCGATGCTACATAATGATTAAGATTAAGATTCTGTCACAGGTATTTTTAATAAGAGTCAGGGAAAGGTCGCAGGCAATAAACAAATATTCACAGAAGCCTGCAGCCTGTCCCGGACTTTTAATAAAAATACCTTGTGGGGGACAGGGACAAACAGAGCGCTGACCGCTGCTGCTCCAGCCCCAGAGGGGCTGACCCAATCCCAGCTACTGCTCCAGTGACCCAGCTACTCGGTCAGCTGTTCCGGTGGCCCTGCTCCAGAAGTCCTGGATGCTCTGGAAAGTTATGGAATCCGTGACCCACGTGACTGTCATATCCTCCATGAAGATAAATTCATATTTTGGAATTAAGAATGGTGTGTATAGCTTGCTAAATTTTTACCTTAAGGCAGTAAAACTTTCACCAGCACAGGGAAACCTCTTTAGCCACTGTTTAGTTGTAGCTGTGTAAATACTCTTAAAACTTAATTAGTTTGCCAGTATTTATTATTCTGAGAAATACAGAAATGTGTTCAAAGATCAGACATTAGATCACTTTCCACTTCTAAAACCCTTTTTCTTCATAGTTTACAATATCTAGAGCATCTGAAACCAAAATTTTTACCACCTTTATTTTTTTTCTTTTTGTGTGGTGTGTAAACTAGTTTTCTTATTGTAAGGATGAGTTTCTGGAGTTTTGGCAGCATTTTTTCCCCAAAAAGTGTTTTATAGGAAAAATTGTAGGTTTTTTCATGTTGGGAGGAATACCTATATAAAAATTACATGGACTTTGTAAATGAGATACAAGAGTGGAGAAGAGCAGGAGTAAATTTGCACCTGTCATGCTTTGAATGTTTTTTAATATCGTTCAAATTAGAAACAGCTTTGACTTTTTCTACATATGAAGTGAGGTACTGAACTTTAGTCTGTAATTTCAAACATAAGCTCTTTCTGCTGCTGGCTCATTAGCCCTATAAAAATGACAAATCAATTTTCAGAATTATTCCAACACTGCTAGTTCAGTTGTCTCCCTCATCTCTCCAGTCTTTGCCTTGAATCACTGTGAAAATATACTGCGTATCACTAAAGGTTAGTGCACTTCTGACATTCTGACCAAATGTGGGGTCAGTCAGTTGCCATTAATGGAGAGAGAGACAGAGCACTGGACATTGTTGCGCCAAGTGATTTTTGGATATCTAACTCTCTGTTGCCCATCTTATATTAGTATAGTTGTATGGACCCTCACACTCCAGAATAGTGTGGCAGAGGGCTCTGACTCATTGGGGATTCCCTTTTCCAGAGAAAATCTGCAGTCAGCATGAAGGACAGTGCAAGTGATGGAATCTTCTCTTATAGTAAATTCGCATTTGATAAATATTAGTGGGTCTCTTGTGCACCATGTGCTCCAGTACAGTTAATCTGTACTTTTTTAATTGGACCTTGTGATGGGGATGCACTAGGCCCTTCAAGGCTCCCTACTGGACTTAACCACATAACAGTTATAAATAGTTTTTAGTTCTTAAATAACCTATTGATTGATAGTTTTAGAATAGAATCAGATTACAGCCCCTTCCCCTCCCCCATGGTCCAATGTTCAGGTACTGGACTATGCTCAGAATTCCATGCTTCAAACTATGCATCTCCTGCCCGCAATCCTTCTTGGTCAGTGATGACTATCAGTGCTGTCTCTACTGCCTGGAGGAAGCTCACATTGTGGCTCAGTACAGTGTTTGCCAGTCTTTCCCCAGTTGTACCTGAGAAAGTGGGCACTTCGCCTCCGCAAGTATCTCCTGGACATGGCCATTAGACCACAATCAGACCCAGGCCAGGGAACTCCCCCATACATCATCCTGAATCAGCAAGGAGAGCGCCTCCTGCTGCAAAGTCCGCCTCTGGTGCTGGAGAATCCTCTCCCACAGATTCTGTGACAGTGCCTAGTTAGGAAGCACTGTCATAAACATGGGACTAAGTCTTCCTCTAAGTCCACTTCAGAAAAATCAGACATCCCATCCACCAGCATTGCCTCTGAGGACTCAGTACGTACTGTCTTAAGTCCCAGAAACTTTGGGCTCCACTGGCTCCAGGCCGTGTTCCATCGGTACCACCATTTCCAGCTCCTCACAAGACCCAGGATCCCCGTCACCTGCAAAGACAAAGTTTCCTTACACGTACACCCCAAATTTATCCCTGTAGTAGTTAGTTTCACCTTAATTAATCCATTCATTTAACTTTCATTCTTTCTGAAACTGCACACTCCCTCGATGTGTGATGAGCTTTGGCCTTTTACCTGAAGAGAACAAGACAAATCAGGACGTCCCTGAGACTGTTTATTGTGATAACAGAGAGAGCTGGGGGCATGTCATCTCCACCCAGAGAATTTCTAAATTGGTATCCGGGTGCATTCTACATTGGTATCCGGATGCATTCTTCTGTCAACTCTTGAATCTTCCTCCCCCTACAGGGGTATGAGCTCACTCCACAGAGCACAGCAATCATGGCATCTCTTCAGGATATACCCTCCTAGACCTCTGTAAAGCTGCTATGTGGAGTTCCATCCACACATTTTAAAAGCATTACGCCCTGGTGCAGGACTTGGCTGCTGATGCCTCCTTTGGAACGGTGGTCCTCTGCTCAAACCTACTGTCCTGATCCTTGCACCCTCCTCCTACTTAGGTATTGCTTGTCAGTCACCCACAGTGGAATACAATAGGGACCATCATTTGAAGAAGTGGTTACTTACCTATAACTGGAGGTTCGTTGAAATGTGTGGTCCCTGTATGTATTCCACTACCTGCCCTCCTTCCCTTCTGCTTTGGATCTTTCTGATTCATGGTGGAGAAGGAACTGAAGTGGTGGTTGATCTGCCCTGCCCTTTATTGCCTTGATCAGAAGCATGAGGTGAGTCTGGGTGCATGCACAGACCAACAGATACTATTTTCAAAGTTCTCTGATTCTGGGTGCATGATGCGCATGTCTAACCCACAGTGGAATACAGGTAGGCACCACACATCTAGAAGAACCTCCAGTTATAGATATAGCCTTCTTTTTCACAGTACATAAAGGTTCAGACATGTATTAGGTTGCAGGATGCTGAATAAGTTCCACCTTGTCTAGACTGGAAATTTGTCCTGCTTACAGCCATAATCGGTCTGCCATTAGTTTAACTGCACTGGTATAACCATTAAAATGGACAAGCAAAGCCACTACTTGCATCACTGGAGCTCACCCCATTTTTAATATGGGTAGGCTTGCCTGCTGTAAATAGCTAGCTTTGACCATCTACACCAGATATTGCAATGGGTGGCAATACCGATGGCTATAATCCGAGCAAATCTCCAGTCTAGACAAGTCCTTTATCTAGTATGCACCAAACCTAAGTATGGTTATCTTGAACTCTTTGGCTGGAATGATAGTTTGCTTAATCTGAATTGTTGTCACATGTTGTATTGCTAATTAGAAGCATTGCTGGTTAGCTAGGAGTGCTTTCATTTTAGGAGAAGTTTCATCATGTCCAGGTAACTTAAACCTTAAGGAACTATGTTTTTATAATTAACAAGGTAGAGAGCTCAGATTCTGCCTAAGCTGCTGAAGCTTATTTCAGTTGTCTAGTAAGTGTGTGTCCCTTCCAAAACAGGTTCCCCAAGATGGCTGTAGTATACCAAGTTTACCAGTCACAAAGAGGATGTAGATCCTAAGTCTGACATTGTTTGTTTGTTCACCCCTTTTAATAATTTTGCTAGCCAGATAAATTTTGTATCTTGTCCTTCCAGGATGCATTTTCTTGGCATTAATAAATAGACGATTTTCTTGGCCAGAGGGGTGTGACTGCCTATACTTTTTATTTATGGTTTTTCACAAGAACAAAACACTCAATTTTCTGCTGTGGCAGTCTACTTAAGAAAAAAGTCTTAATTCTCTGGCTTTTTTTGTCCATCTTTCTGGCAAAGGAGAAAGATATAGCATTACAATACTGCTTTCACATTTTATCTGGTTAGATAGAATTAGAGGGTGGCATAGATCTAGCTCTGATCTTTGTTTATTTTGTTTGAATCCCCTGAGAGCGATTGTGTAACTTCCAGAGTACTGGTAAGCAAAAATTGCCCAACTTTCAGTTATAGAGCCTTTTGGCTAACTGACAGCCGTGCAAACTCAATGTTGTGTCTAAAAGTTGTGCTATGTTCATTCTGGCTTGTGCATCATAACTAGTTAGAGAATCTTTGGGACACTGTCTATAATTGGGCTAAACAGGTTAATTTAAGGCCCAGTTTGACCTCTAGTTGATATTTAAACAGTTCTGTTGGTGACACACGGGTTAGACTAGTGTTCATCCTCCCAAAGCAGTACTGGTTCTTAAGTGCTAAAAAGAGTAAAAACTACTAACAATGTAAGTAAAAAAAAAAAAAAGAGAGAGAGAGAGACAGCAGAAAAACTTTTGAATGTATGCCAGGAGCAAATCTGATAGGTAAGAAGTTGCTATTTTAAAATTTCTTTTCTAACTATAATTGCATGTTGAAGATCTTGCATTGTCTGAGACATGGAGCATGATCTACTTGGGTAGTATCTCAGTTTTTCAAATAGAAAATTTCATTAAATTTTTATAATCTATTTACCTCTTTCTAGTTAATCTTGAAGGAAATTTGTAAACAATTCTAGAAAGCAACTGAGTGTTACTGCTAGTTGTAGAATTGCCTAATTAACTTTTTAATGGCACTACTTGGAGAACTATTAACAGCTATACAAAGAAATTAATGGTGCTGCCTGGTAACTCTCTTTGAACAATATTGCAGTGGTGTAGGTTGGAAGTTAAGGGAGATGACAGTGGAAGTGTTCCATTGCACGCTGGAAATTATGCTACGTTGTTGCAATTCTGTGAAAGAAAAACATAATCCTATATCAGGGTGGTGCCTATTATCTAGGACAGAGCTTCCCAAACTTTTCTTGTTGCGTGTCCCCTTCCAGTAGTACCAGCTGCCCACAAACCTCTACCCTTCTCATCACTGGTACTTTGTGTTTTTTTCTTAACACTACCTGTCTTTAACCATCTGTCCATATTTCACTGTTACATAAAGATATAGTTATAGTGCAGGGGTAGGCAACCTATGGGACGCCTGCCGAAGGTGGCACGCAAGCTGATTTTCAGTGGCACTCGCACTGTCTGGGTCCTGGCCATTGGTCCGGGTGGCTCTGCATTTTAATTTAATTTTAAATGAAGCTTCTTAAACATTTTAAAAACCTTATTTACTTTACATACAACAATAGTTTAGTTCTATATTATAGATTTATAGAAAGAGACCTTCTAAAAATGTTAAAATGTATTACTGAAACGCGAAATCTTACATTAGAGTGAACAAATGAAGACTCGGCACATCACTTCTGAAAGGTTGATGACCCCTGTTATAGTGTGACATACAACCAAAAAAAAAACCCCGGACTAAGTTCTGAGCTCTGCTAGGCTGGACAATTGCTGGGTAACTAAACCTGCGCTGTACGGTGATTGGAGGTGGGGGCTCTGTACATCAGTGTCTCGGTGTATCTGTGTTCTCATTGTTACATTTTGAAGTAAATTAACTACCATATTTATATACAACAAATTCCCACTGAGTTTTAAAGTTTTGTCTCAGTAGCCTATTATGAAAATGCAATAAGTAAAATACAGTCCACCATTACACAATTCCTCCTGTGTACCCCCCAGAGATGTCTCATGTACCACAGTTTGGGAACCCCTGATCTAGGATCTTGTATGACCTCCATCACCAGAGATCGGCGGTTCTCAAACTGTGTGTTGGGACCCCAAAGTGGATCGCGACCATATTTTAATGGGGTCGTCAGGGCTGGCATTAGACTTGCTGGGGCCTGGGGCTGAAGCCAACGCCCTAGGGCTTCAGGCATGAGAAGCGGGGCTCAGGTTACACACACCCCTCCCCCACAGGGCTGAAGCCCTGGGATAGGGTGACCATCCATCCCGTTTTTTGGGACTTTTTCTTATATAGGCGCCTTTTACCCCCCACCCTTTGTCCCGTTTTTTCACATTTGCTATCTGGTAACCCTACCCTGGGGCTTTGGTCCCCCCACTGCCCTGGGCGGTGGGGCTCGGGCTTTGGCCCCCACGATCCTCCTGGGATCGTGTAGTAATTTTTGTTGTCAGAAGGGGGTCACGGTGCAATGAAGTTTGAGAACCGCTGCCATAGATTATTTGAATGCCTCAGAAACACTGATGAATTTATCCTCAGAACATTCTTGTGAAGTAGGAAGGTCAATTATCCTCAATTTACATATGGGGAACTGAGACACACAGAATAAGTGATTGATCCAAGGTCACACAAGAAGTCTGTGGCAGAACTGGGAATTCAACCCAGATCTTCTGACACAAAGTACAGTGCCTTAATCACAAGGCCGTATTTCCAAGGCTGTGGTGATTATTTCTAAATTGTAAAGTACCTTTGTATATTGGATTCTTAAAAAAAAGTAACAAAAAAGCCCCCAAAATTCAGCAACCACACATTTAAAAAAAAAAAAAATTTAAAGGGCCCTAAGCAGAGCTATTCACTGCGTTATGTCTCCTGCTGGAGGTTCCTTCCACGTTCTCTGAAAGATGATTTCTGGATTTCTGCCATGCCAAGTCTTTATTTTTTGCAGCTGTGATGATTCATAAAAAAATTAAGTGGAGGATGTCTTTACATTTTGAATGAGCAATCAGAAAAATGGTGGCACTAAATAAAGGAATGTGCTTTCTTGACCCATTTTTCAAAAGGTGTTACATTCTCTTCAAAGAGTTTGTAGTTATGCCAGATATTATGATGAGAGATTGTAGCATTTTACTCCTTTAAGTAACATCTGGTTTGTTTTCACACTAAATGTAATATTTTAAAAGAATAAATTTAAACTTTTAATGTTACATAAAAGGGTTTTTGAAATGGTGTCATAAGAGTTGGTTATGGTAGACAATTTGTATATGAAAGATAAAGTAGGAGCTTGAAGATATATTCATAAGGTGAGCAGTGCTTCCCTTTGTGATGCTGAGACCTTAACTGTATTGCAACAGATTGTGAAAAATAATGTAGAAATTTAGATCTTGATTAGAAATGCAATACTAATATTAGTTTATGTAGTGAGAATGTTAGTTTATTATCAAACTCTGATGCAGTACTGATGCAATCACGCTATGCTTTGTTAGTGATAATGTGGTATATAAAAATATATCTGTATTTGACATTTTTAAATTTCTCAATGCATGACATACTTTTCCTTTCTTTTTTCCAGTGTATATTTATCTCCTGTTTTGTATGCCAGGCAAGGATGCAGAAAATATAGTAGAATTTAGAAATTAATCATTTTTCTATGTCACTAATACGAGTATTAAAATCTAGGATTTTGGAATAGCAGAATTTTAATAGAGATGCCTTGCAAATATAGGTTCTGATCTGCATTGGTGGACCTCAGTTAATTTGGTTGGATTCCACCCATGCGGATCAGATTGCAGATTTGGTGTGACAATGAAAAGACAATTTAGTAAATGCTGTATTTCTTGTACTACTTTGATACAAAATAGTCACATATAATTTTCCTGAATGTTTGTTCCTGAAAACTATACCTGTATTTCAGTGTCCTTTTACATGTGAATGACATAAGTTTACTAGATTCTGTTCACATTTAAGGTATGTAGATTTTGATTGGAGTACAGATTGGCTATGTGCAATTCATGGTTAATCTTAAACCGAGTTCTGTGGATTTTGAGTGCTTCTGATAGTGTATGAATACCTTGGTCTTTCCCACCATTATAAGTTTTTGTATTTTCTATTCTCTGCAGATAAAGAATTCTTTAAAACTCTTTTTATAGTCTTTGGCTGTAAATCTGAGTGGAGAAGGGGGTAAGATTTAGGGGGGAAAGTAAATTTAAAAAAATATAAACACATTAATTATACATAGGAAAAATTTAATGATTATTAAAAACTGAAAATCTCAGCACCATTAAGTGCTGTAGAGAGGGAAAGACATTACATATTTAAGACACAAATAGTACAAATTGGTGGTTTTCCACATTTTTTCTTTGAAAAAATTCTATATGCTACTATGAATTGTTCTGCAAGTAAATATAAAATATTTATATAGATCTGTATTTCTATCTTAACCCATAATTTTGGAAAGAGAGAATAATTATTTTAGAGACAGACTATTACAAATGAATACGTTTTATAAAAGGAAATATTAAGGCCAAAATTAAAAACTATCAAGCCAAGACAGAAACAAGTGGTAAACCACAAAATACACAGGTAAACTAGGGCCTGAACCACATGAAGTATAGGGGTCTTGCAATATGCCAGGTTTGTGTTTTTCTTCATAGTTCTGGAATCTGATATTGGTGGCTTTCTAAAAATGTTTTTTCTTGTTTGTAAGTTTTGCTGAAGTTTTATACGTGAAGGCAGCTTTATTATTTGGGAAGTGTTCACCAGGAAGATATTTCCCCAGCTCCATAGCTCTTGAATTTGTTGTAATTCGTATGGTTCCATTAGAAGATGAAAGGTGCTGCTTGGTTTCTGGAAAACATTTTGTGGTGATTTGAGCTGATATGCCCAAGTTTTGCGTACGCATTGTGCATTATCATATGATTATTGTATTTACCAAAGTGAAAATTACCTCCAGTATAATTTTAGACATCTTATTAGAGTGCTAATACTGTTTGCAGTTTAAGGTTAAACTAAACAAAACGAATGAAAAGGGTTAAAAGAAAATTGAAATATTTTTCTACAAATCACTGGAGTTTTGATTTTTCAAAATGAAATTTAAATTCCTACAGAGGTTTATAGATGAGAAAGCTGATAGTTATTCTGCAATTGAAAAATTAACTTTTTGGGAAATTTGAAATGATTATGTAGACATATTTAATAGTTGTAAAGAATGTACAGTTTTAAAAAAATATACTTTGGCTATTTAAGATGCTGTATTAAAATGCTAATAACGGAATAACAAATTTGAGAATAAAATCACTTAACTATTTTCCAACAAAACTGAAAGCAGAAAAGGAAAGAGGAAAAGATTACTTTTTAATGTCATCAATACTTGGTTAAATCTTGTCAATTTATCACTTAACATTAACTTGCTTTGTTCGCAGAATGTTCATTAAATGTTTAGACTGAACATAACTTTAGATAACAGTGCATCACTCAACAGCATAATATAGAGAAACATTTGTAAGCATCATGTTTCTGTAGAAAGATACGTTTTGAAAATAGCTTTGACAAACTTTTATTCTTATATCAAAACTGTGCAGTATATGGAAGTCAGTAGTGTCCAGAGCTGTCAGCCTGGACTTGGGCCCCTTTCAACTGGGCAGTGTACAAATATAGTAAAAAAGCAGATTTTGACCATAACACCTTATTATCTCATTTAAAACTATAGTAGAACCTCAGTTACGAACATCAGAGTTATGAACTGATAGATTAACCACGCACCTCATTAGAAACTGGAAGCATGCAATCAGGTAGCAGCAGAGACCAAAAAAAAATACAGTATGGTGTTAAACATAAGCTACTAAAAATATAAAGGGAACGTTTAAAAAAAAGATTGACATGGTAAGGAAGCGGTTTCTGTGCTTGTTTCATTTAAATTAAGATAGTTAAAATAAACTTTTCTTCTGCATAGTAAAGTTTCAAAGCTGTGTTAAGTCAAGGTTCATTTGTGAACTTTTGAAAGAACAGTCATAACGTTTTGTTCATAGTTACAAACATTTCAGAGTTACAAATAACCTCCATGCTCAAGGTGTTCATACCTCTGATGTTCTACTCTAAACACAACAAACAGGTGTAATAAACCTTATGAAGGGAAGGAGTACAAGAGTAAGTACTCATATTGTCATCTTTTTCCTTCAGTTAAAATCTGAAATGATATTCCGGCTGAACTGAGACCATGTTTTATGAATGAGACTTTTTATTTATTGCATGTAACAATAATTTAAATAAGTAGAGCTGTTGCTGGATCAGATTCTTTTGCATTTAAAGACATTAATTTGCTTTTTGTAGACTCCGGAGAAGAAACAATCAGAACCTTCCAGGGGAAGAAAGAGGAAAGCAGAGAATCAGAGTGAAAGCAGCCAAGGTACACCAAACATTTTTTGAATTATAGCAAATCAGTTAAGTATTACATGCATTTAGTCAAATTATATTTGCTTGAACACATAAAATTTAGGGTTTGTCTGCACAGTCCTGCAGTGCAAACTATGGGGGTATGAATTGCAGTGCACAGTAAAGTGTTATACTGTAACTGTCCTGTGTAGACCCTGCCTAGCGCAAACTAGAAGGTTCCTAGTTCGTGTTTCAAACAGGACTACATCAACGCAAACCAGGTATCTTTTAGTTCATACTAGCAGGGTCTACACAGGACAGTTACAGTGCAACATTTTAGCACTCACTACAGTTCATGCCGGGTAGTCTGCACTGTGGGGCTGTGTAGACAAGCCCTTAGACAGCCTTACAGAGTTCTACACTCATTGCCTGAGATAAGTGATGTTTTTAACTGGTGAATAAAATATATCTTTTTCCCCATTATCAGTCTTGGATAGGTACAGGCAAGTACATTCTGTATCTGAACTGTTAATTGTGTAAAAGAATTTTGTATGGCTGCACTTAGCTCTTGCCATTATGACATTCTACCTGTTTGTTCAGAACTGCCGCAATTCTTCTCACTAGTATGCCTCTGCAGTTCCTTTTCTTATTCCAGCTGATGAGCAGGAATTCATGGTTTTAAAGTTTTCATTTGCTTGCTCTTCAGATAAATTTCCATTATCCTGAGTGACCTTTTTCCATCCAACAAATGTTCATAGGGGAGGATTAAATAGTTGGGGGATCACTAGAGTGAAATAGATGACTTACATCTGATATGACTTGACTTTGACTTGAATCCAGCCATAACTGTTACTATCCAGTGGCTGTTTGGCCTTTGTGAAATGTGGTGCTCTCAGTCCATTTCCTAGTGGACAATATATATACTTGTTCCTCAAAACACTGTCATGATACTTACAGTTGGTACTCTTTTAGACAAGTATGGGGTTCATTGAAATATCCTGTCCCATTTTAAGGTGACTTCTTTAGGGCAGGAATGGTGGAGACTCATAAGTCTCTGGGTACTATCTAGCATATAAAGAAAAAGTAGTTGTGAGAATGGGGCTTATTTTATTGTTTTGGTGTTCCATTTGAACTAATAAATATCCCTTTAAATGCAAATATGTAAGCCAGGAGCTAGGAGCATTGTTCATTTGCCTCTTGGTCATTTACTGTGTTTTTTATTTTGTCTTTGTGGTTGGTTCTTGTCCTGCCTCTGAGTTGATACTTGAATACTTTACCTGTTCTAATCACTGGTAGGCCTTTTGAACTGGCAGTTCAAACTACGTAGAAATAATTCTAATGATCAAGATTGCTATTTTAAAATACTGTGGCTTAGCTGCCACTTGCACCTGATTTTCCAGCCAAGGGTATGTATTCCATTCTGAGCTGAGTGGTGTAGGTTTTAGACTCGTTGGTGATGTACACCTGGGCAATCAGCAAACTGGGACTCTGGCAGCTGAGGGAATAGAATATCAACTGATTAAAAGGAAATTAGAGCCAACTGTGAGGACTTATGGGGTTTGTTCATAAAGACAATGTAGTTGGATGTTCCCCTTCCCTTTACCAGAGTGATTGATAAAGCATGACCTGCCCAGGAAATTACTTGGGAGGGAGAAGGGGTTTGGGGTCTTTAAATACAGAGCCTTCTTGGGAGCAAAGATAAAGAACTCCTTCAAATGGATGTTTGGTATTTTTGGATTGGAGAAATTTATTAATTTGTGACTGCATAGTTTAATGTTAACATGGTTTTAAGTCACTTGATAAATCACAGTCACTTGTTTGGGTATGAAAGCTTATGTCTCTGGGACTGATTTCTATTAAATATCTCTGGTCTGCTTGAAGCTACAGTGGCAATATTTCACACATACAGATAAATAAGTTGGGAGTTTTTCTTGTAATGTCTTGCCAAGACCTGAATTTTGGGTTTTATATGTTCAGTGCAATAGCTGATGACATCACCGACATATAAAACAATGGAGGCAGCTGCATTCCTTATAATGCTTTAGATGTTAATGTTGTTAACTGTTACAAAAGATACTCTGAAAACTAGAATAAATAAATTAAATAACTGGCTTGCATTATAAAACAATATTTTTATCCATTTCTTTTAATACTTAAATTATTCTAGGAAATTTTTTAGTATTGTCCTCAAGATTAATTTCTCCTCTAGCTACTTATGCATGGTGTAAAGTATAATGCAGGCTGTCTAACTTTGTCTTGCAATATTTTTTTTGTACATTTTTCAGGGAAGTGTAGGCTGTCCCTTCCCATGTTAAGCCAAAAAAGCAAAGTGTAAGATATGTTGCTTTAAAATATTTCTGTTTAGGTGATCATTTTGATTTGAGTGTTTACTGCTATTTAAATGTATAATTTATTTTGTTCTTAAAAAAAAAAAAAGTTTCAGACAATCTGACACTCTCCTGTCACTTGACTCTTGGTCTCTTAACTGTTGTGGTACAGTCACCTCACAGAGGCTTTGCCTATTATAAACTTTTTTGGAAAATTTCCCACAGCTGCTTTTCTAGTGCTCCCATCATTGCTGCCCCTCATGGAGTGGAACAAGTGGTAGTAAAAGCAGGAAATTTTAACCATTTCTTAGAGCAGACAATCTGGTAATAAAAGCTCTTATGCCCTGTTTACCATGTTGTTACTGCCCATAGAACTTTATAACTACGATGTATCCTAATGTAGACAAGGCAGTAGTGTCCTCCATGCTAGATAGGACAGAATTTCAAATGTGAAAAACAAGCAGAAAAAAATCTGTTTGTAGCATAGGATCACCTTTCTGGCCTTCCTTATGCATTATAAAGAAGCAAAGGCACAAAGCCCAGTTTTTTTCCTTACAGATCACTTTTAATGCTTCTCAGCTGACAAACTCCTTTCTTACCCATCCAGGTCAGCTTTTAGATAATTGGCAAGACTGGTATGGATATGGGGAAAGTGATAAAATGGTGCATTTGTTTAAAAATGTAATAAACCATCTCCTTCTTTACTGAAACCATGAAGAGTAGGGGGTATGTAAGTGTAGGGAAATGGCTTTTATGAAAGAGACACTTGCAGTATGTGCTGGAATCCACTAAACCATGTCATTAAATGCCATCTTGCTTAATTAGGGTGATTCTAAGGGAACAGGTTTATTTAATATGTTTAAAAAACTGTAAGAATTGGTTAATGGCAGAATAAGTCAATATAAGTTGCATTGTACACTGTAATAACTTAATGTGTTGTCGAGCTAGTTATCACTGAGTTGTCCCTCAGCATGATGATTACAATACATAATTACAAATGCTGTTATGTTCTGTTCAGGTGTGTACAGATTTGTTAGCATAAGTTTCCTTCTGGTTCTTTCCTTTGTTCTCATCTTTCTGTTTTCCTGGTCTCTTATGGCTTCTCAATAAACCATCTTGCCCCTAATATGTCTAAATATATAATGATTTGAATGCTTTGTAAAGGCAATTAATGGAAATAAAGGAATATCTCCTAGCATAATGTATTTCTAGGTGTGTCTGATAATAGGTTTGAGTGCTTAATTTGAAACAGCTGTATGTCTACTGTGGTGTGACAATTAATGGGGTCTACAGTAGTTGTAAGAGACAGCTGCACCTTCATGATAGTGCTTACGTGAAACCAATGAACAAAAACCTCTAGAAGCTTAATGGCTGAAATATCAAATGCATTTTTTGTGGAAAACAAATGCATATGTATTTCTTTTTTAAAGTAAATTTTCTGTGGCTTGGTTCCCCAGTGTGGTTCCGCAGTTCTTCTCTTCTGGTGTCAGGAAGTGGAATAGCAAAAGATAGGCAGTCTCCCTCCCCTTTAAGGCACTGTTCCCAGTCTCTTCCTTCCTCTCAGTGAGGAAAACAAAAAACGCTTCACACTGATGTGTTGTCTTTAGACTTCAAGCACAGGCACTATGAAAAATAGCACAGAGGAAACAGACAGACTCCCTCGAGGTGGAAAGTGTAGCCTGAGAGTGGGTGCTTCCTGCAGATCATCACTGCAAGGCTGGTGGGTCTGAATTGTCTAGTCAGCAATTCAGCAGTCCCCTGTCTTGCCAGTGGGAGCAAACCTGTATTGCGTGGCTTTCCCTCACTTTTAGAGCACTCCCACTAGATTCATTTTAGAGAAAATGCCTAGAAGAGCAGGGGAAAAAGAGCTGTGGTGCTTCATCCAGGTCTCTTACCTATTCCTTCCTTTGTTCTGAGGGGGAGGCAGAGATGCTTAATCTTGAGACCATTGCATGGACCAAAAAGAATACAAAGCCCACCTGCTCTCTGTACGGAAGGACTCTACCCTAATTTACCCCAAGCAGTTCACTACACTCACTCCTTTGTGGAGCTTTTCTCTCCCACTCGCTCCTCAGTAACCTACCTTCTCTCTTTAGGCTCCACTAGAGATGCACAATGAGGACCCATCCCACTGGGACAAGTTCCTTAGGTTTATGTCCTATCTTAGGCCTCCTGTGAAGTCCCTGAGTCCTCAATAGGGTGCTCAGTGCTTTGCTCAAACCTTGTTGAATTCTTAGCTTTGGTGCTTCTTACTGTGCTTTTCTTGAAAGTGGAATTCCTTAGTCGAGGTCGCCTTCACCTGGCTTATGGCGTTTGTTTGCCATCAACACTGTCTTGTTTTTCTTAAGGAAAAATTAATGCTTTGCACTTGTTACAGCTTCCTTACCAAAGCAGTTTCTTCTTTTCACCTGAACCAGGAGATTTCCCCCCGCCCCCCACCCCAACTTCTGTCTGATCACCAAAGCCCAGAGGAAATCCCCTGACACTGTGTGGATATATGTGGGACAGTAAAGGTGTACCCTGTCTCAAACACAGGAGTTCAGAAAGTTTCATTCCCTCTTCGTGCTCCGAGAGTCCCTGCAGTGGTTTAAAGGCTCTGATTAACTTCCCCTGCTGGAATCTATTGTTGCATTTGGAGACTCTCCTGCATCTGTTCTGTCAAAGCCGTGTCTACTTCCATAGCTGAGAAAGAAACCTCCATAGATGACTATGCATGGCAAAGACTCGCAGCTCTATCTGCAGTCACCTTCACCAAGCACTAGAGACTGGATCTGTCCTCTTGGTCAGAGCATTCTAGTCATTCCTCTGAAGATTTATGACTGACTTGCAAGGGGAAAAGAGCTGCTATCATCTCCACAAGGTGATACTCATTCTTTCTACTCTCTGTTCAGTCCCTTTGCATCTTTATATTGCCCAGCTATCACAGCCTACTGAGTTAGCTGGTCAGTAATTTATTGTTGCCTCCGTAAATTGGTACTGTACTTCTAGTTAGATTTTGTCCTCACTGTTTTTGCCCACTCAGGTTCAAGAACTGAGCAAAGGGACTAATATAGAAAGTGAGTTGTAGGCTAACCAGATTTGACATTTTTGGCAAGTCATTAACTGGTGAGCCTGGAGACAGAGTGCCTAAAAGGTGGAGGAGCTTGGCACCAAAACTCTTGCCTGCCGACGTTAATGATGAACATCTCATCATGTTAGTTGGGGATAGTCTTGTGGCTAAGGCACTGGAGTAGGAATTAGGAGATATGATTTAATTCCTGGCTTCTCTGCTACAGACGTCTTGTGAGAGTTGAACAGGCCATTCTCTCTGTGCCTCAGTTTCCCATTTGTGTGTTTTTTTTGTTTTTTTTTTTAAAAAAGCATAATTATACTTCATTGCCGTATGTGGATGATGTGAAAATAAAGTAGTCAAAGTGCATGGAGTTCTCAGATGCTGTGCTGATGGGATGCCATATGAATATCTAGATAGAAAGATCACACATTGGCTCACCAAGCTGCAGAAAACTGCTTAGCAGATTCTAAGACTTTATTTGACATACTGTATACTTTTCACCTCCACAGTAAGTATAGCGGTCTATTTTTGTCACTTCTAACGTCTTTAATTTTTTCTTTAACTTCAGGGAAAAGTATTGGGGGACGTGGTCACAAAATTAGTGACTATTTTGAAGTAAGTTTTTTATTTATTTTGAAAATTATTTTTTTGACTTCTTTAAGATTGGAAGTAACTGTTTAAGATACTAAATTTAGTTAAATTCACAAGCATAAATGTAAAGAGTACTGCACTACTCAGGCAACAGATTTGTTTAGATTGTCACCTGCCTTGATTTAGAAACACAAAATGCATGGCTTTCTATACAAAAGTAACACAAACAAGTCATGTCTACACTGTGAGCTAGCAATGTCTTTTAAATGTTACATTATTTTTACTAGTGTGGACAGGAGCTCAGTCTTTGAGAGAATAGTGATCTTTAATAGACCTTTTTATTTTTAGATCTAACGGTTATGGTGGGATGTTATCTTGGTCTTGCTGGAGCTGAAAAAAGATGAGGGGAATGGATGGTTTAAAATGAGTAGTTTTTAAAACATCTTTGGAGCTGTTTGTAAAATTTATATTTAAAAATTAAAGCTACATCTTGAATAGTGGTTTTTGGGGTTTTTTTTTGTTTTTTGTTTTTTTTGCACTCTCCTCCCTTTAGACGTATAGGTTGTGCAGTAATACAGTAAATGATACTTTTATTTTAGCCATACAGTCGATTTTCGATAAGAATGTTAACTAATTCTTTGGCCATGTTTCCTCTTCAGTACCAAGGTGGAAACGGCTCCAGTCCTGTAAGAGGCATATCTCCTGCAATCCGTTCTCCTCAAAATTCACATTCACATTCCGCCCCTTCTTCTGTAAGTTTGAACTATTAATCTGTTCAATTTCAGCATTCAGTTCAAAAGTTTTCAGTCAGTGAAAATAGCCTTAATTGGGAATCACTGATTATAAATAATCACTGTAAATAGTGAAACTTTCTAAACTTACTTTCAGAAAGAAATCTATAATACTACTTGTTTGGTTCAAGAAATAAAGTTCAAATTTTTAAAAATGCTTTCAGTAAATTTTAGGTGTATAAACTAGGATTACTGTCTGATTGAAACATTGTTGTAAAATCGGAAGGGAAGCTCCAAGTTAATTATTACACTGTATAACTTCAGGTAACTGGTCACCAGGTATGGGTGGTTGTTGAATTCCAAGTCATTTATTTAAAATAAATTCATAACTTTTTCACTAAGTAATTTCAAAAACAGGACATAATAGCATCTGTTCACAAATACCCTACACACATTAAAAAAAATATTTCTTACTTCTTTTTGCTAGGAAGGAATAGTGAGAAATCCAGGTTGTTTTGTTATAAACAAAGATGCTGATAAACCAACAGATTCTAGTTAAATTTAAATACATGACTACTGTATCCCATATAATTCTCCTTACTAGTAATGTTTTGAAATGTGAAAGTTGGGATTTAATTTGAAAATAAATAGTTTCCGCTCATATACAGGCTTGCAGTGTTAATGTTGGACTTGCCTTTGTTTAATTCCGGGTGGCAGGACCATTTCTGGACAACTACACTTTATTCTACTTGCTATCAGCTTCAGAATTTGAACTCCAAATTTCCCTTATGCTCTGTTGCTCAGGAAATGTTTTTGAGTTTTGCTATGTATTAGGGCTGTCGATTAATCACAGTTAACTTGTGCAATTAACTCAAAAAAATTAACTGTGATTAAAAAAATTAACCGCGATTAATCTCACTGTTAATAGAATACCAATAAAATTTATTAAATATTTATGGATTTTTTCAACATTTTCAAAAATATTGATTTCCATTACAGCACAGAATACAAAGTGTACAGTGCTCACTTTATATTTTTATTACAAATATTTGCACTGTAAAAATGATAAACCCAAAAGAAATAGTATTTTTCAAGTCACCTCATACAAGTCTTGTTGTGCAGTCTCTTTATTGTGAAAGTGTAACTTACAAATGTAGATTTTTGTTGTTGTTACATAATTTCATTCAAAAACAAAACAATGTAAAACTTTAGAGCCTACAAGTCCACACAATCCTACTACTTGTTCAGCCAATGGCTAAGACAAACAAATTTGTTTACATTTATGGGTGATACTGCTGCCTGCTTCTTATTTACAAAGTCACCTGAAAGTGAAAACAGGCATTCGCGTGGCACTTTTGTAGCCAGTGTTGCAAGGTATTTACGTGCCATATATGCTAACATTCGTATGTCCCTTCATGCTTCAGCCACCATTCCAGAGGACTTGCTTCCATGCTGCTGATGATCATTTAAAAAAAACAGTGCGTTGTGACTGAACTCCTTGGGGGAGAATTGTATGTCCCCATCTCTGTTTTACCCTCATTCTGCCATATATTTCCTGTTATAGCAGTCTCGGATGATGACCCAGCACATGTTGTTTGTTTTATGAACACTGTCACTTCAGATAGGACAAAACGCAAGGAAGGTACCAATGTGAGATTTCTAAAAATAGCTACAGCACTCGACCCAGGGTTTAAGAATCTGAAGGGCTGTCCAAAATCTGAGAGGGATGAGGTGTGGAGCATGTTTTTAGAACTCTTAAAAGAGCAACACTCCGATGCTGAAACTACCTAACCCGAAACACACACATACACAAAATTAACCTTCTGCTGGTGGCATCTGACTCATGATGTTGAAAACGGACCGATGAATGTTCACTCTGCTTTGGATTGTTATCGAGCAGAACCCGTCATCAGCATAGATGCATATCCTCTGGAATGGTGGTTGAAGCATGAAGGGACATATGAATCTTTAACATATCTGGCACGTAAATATCTTACAATGCAGGTTACAACAGTGCCATGTGAATGCCTGTTCTCACTTTCAGGTGTCGTTGTGATGTGTTTGGTCACAGAGACCCCCTTGGGACTGTCACCAGATGTGCTGAAATGACCTCTGAGCCCATTTTCCCTGATGGCTTTGGGACTCCAGAACCCTGCCTTGTTGAGCCAGACACTTTAGTCAGTTGCAACAGAGACCCATGCCTGAACCGCGCCTCCAAAGCTGCAGGCTTTAATTGAAAACCATTCAACAGGTTACCTGTCTCCAGCACCCAGAAACGCAGCTCCCAATGGGATCCAAACCCCAAATAAATCCATTTCACTCTGTATAAAGCTTATACAGGGTAAACTCATAAATTGTCCGCCCTCTATAACACTGATAGAGAGAGATGCACAGCTGTTTGCTCCACCAGGTATTAATCACTTAATCTGGGTTTAATAATAAACAAAAGTGATTTTATTAAATAAAAAAAGTAGGATTTAAGTGGTTTCAAGTAATAACAGACAGAACAAAGTAAGTTACCAAGCAAAATAAAACAAAGCACACAAGTCTAAGCCCAATACATTAGGAAACTCAATACAGGTAAATTTCACCCTCAGAGATGTTCCAATAAGCTTCTTTCACAGACTAGACTCCTCTTAGTCTCGGCTCAATCCTTTCCCTGGTACAGTCCTTGTTCCAGCTCAGGTGGTAGCTAGGGGATTTCTCATGATTGGCAACCCTTTTTGTTCTTTTCCACCCCCTTTTATAGCTTTGGCACAAGGCGGGAATCCTTTGTCTCTCTCTGGGTTCCCACCCTCCTTCTAAATGGAAAAGCACCAGGTTTAAGATGGGTTCCAGTACCAGGTGACATAATCACATGTCACTGTAAGACTTCATTATCCATTCTTTCAGGGTTGGCCTGCACGTACCCAGGAGGGTTTGTGAGTAAACAGAGCCATTTGCAACCAGTTGTTCTAGCTAATGGGAACCATCAAGATCCTAAGCCACCATTAATGGCCCACACTTCGCATAATTATATTAGGACCTCAGAGTTAACTTCATATTTCTAGTTTAGATACACAAATGATACATACATACAAATAGGATGAACACACTCAGTGGATTATAAGATTTGTAATGATACCTTACAAGAGACCTTTTGCATAAAGCAAATTCCAGTTACATTATATTCGTATTTCAAGCATATTTTCATATAGCATATGGAGTGCAACGTCACAATTTGTAAACAAGAAGCAGGCACCATTATTTCCTGCAAATGTAACCAAACTTGTTTGTCTGAGCGGTTGGCTGAAGTAGGACTGAGTGGACTTGTAGGCTCTACAGTTTTACATTGTTTTGTTTCTGAATGCAGGTTTTTTTGTACATAATTCTACGTTTGTAAGTTCAACTTTCATGATAAAGAGATTGCAATACAGTATTTGTGTTAGGAGAATTGAAATATGCTATTTCTTTTTTTACAGTGCAAATATTTGTATTCAAAAATAAATATAAAGTGAGCACTGTACACTTTGTATTCTGTGTTGTAATTGAAATCAATATATTTGAAAATGTAGAAAATATCCAAAAATATTTAAATAAATGGTATTTTATTATTAACAGTGCGATTAATCACGATTAATTTTTTTAATTGCTTGATAGCCCCACTCTCTCTCCTTCCCCAAAACGTGATTTCTCTTAGAGGTTTCAGACTGTTGTCTCAGTGATGTCTGGTTCCATAATATACAACAGGTTTCCCCTGTTCTGGGCCCTCTGATGTCAGAGAAGCCCTCCAAAACTAAAGGAAACCCAGCTTAGTTATTTTTGAGTTGTCAAACTTAGTCTAAAGCTTTATGTACACTGGAAACTGAAAAAAATACACACACACACCCCCCCGAACGACAAAAGTTTGGCGACGAAAAGCACTAGTGTGAACAGCACTTTGTTGGCAGGAACGCTCTCCTGCCGACAAAGCTACCGCTGCTCATTGAGGGTGTAAGTTTTTTGTCGGTGGGAGAGCTCTCTCCCACCAACAAACAGCAGCTTCACTGCGCGCCTTTTAGTGGCACAACTGTAGCAGCACAGCCATGTCACTAAAAAGTGCGTAGTGTAGACAAAGCCTCACAAAAATCTAGCTGAGGGACGTTGGAAAAGGATGCAAACTTATGATACTAGTTGCTACCAGACAAAAGTTGGTAGACTTGGTATACAAGAGTCATTATTAGATCAGCTTTGTTCATACTATCTAACTGCTGTGGTTGATGCCAATTTTTTTTTTTTTTTTGAGCATTAGTGTGAATTGATATGTATTGTGACTGTTTCTGCAAACTTTATTCTATTCCTCTTAAGGTAAGTAACGGTCTTTAGAAATTTTCTAATAGCTCCTGTTCCACAGAGAGTAAGACTAAATCTCTCATCCTTTTCCCTGGAAATGGGATCTAATCTTAGTTCTTTTAGAGTATGTTGCATCCTCTCCAAAATACATATGTCATTAATTGCATGGTGAATAGCTAGATGCAATACTCCAAAGATAGATCGGTCATATAGTTAAAAAGTATGGTCTTTCCTTGTTTTGTATTTTAGCTTGCTAATTACAACCAATGGTCAAGTAGTTATTCTCACAGGATTTTGAGATACACATTCAAAATTCTTTCACTTTGCAATCTGAGTATTTCAATTTGAAACTGATATCTTTTGTTTATGTATTTTAGGTTCAACAGAATAGTCCTTCTCCTACGGCATTAGCTTTTGTGGACCACCCTGTTACACAGCCAAAACAGTTATCATTTAAAATCACTCAGGTAAACACTTTTGTGTAGACACTTCCCATGTTCTTTTTAGAATACATGAAAACATTGATCAGTGACCATTTATTTCCGTGCCTGATAACTGGTTCAAGACCAGTAATTACAAAATTTACAGGTTCTGCAAGCATTTGTAGTGGTCTGCAAAAACACTTCTGTCCTTGATAAATTTTGAGCTGCTAGTCATTCTGATTACCATCTTGCTTTTTATGCTCATATAGCACTTCATGAACCATTAGCGTTAGATGAATGCTTTGTACCTTTTGCTCAAGATTCAGGTTGTCATGTGATCTTAAGTGTTGGTTTCTAGCTCTATCAGTATTTAAGATAGCAACCACTGTGGCAATGAGATATGGTCAGATACAACATGGCCTTTCAGAGCTAAAAGTCAAAGTTCTTTGTCAATGAAAATGGCAATCCTTTTTATGCCCTGAAGCACCCTTATTGTTGAACCGCTGTTTCGTCTGGCGTGTCCAGCCCAATCCTCTGACCCTCTCTCTTTCACAGTTGGTTAGTTTAAAACTTCCTTACTTAGAGGGATACCATTTCAGACCAAACAGATACAATTTAACACAGTATTATTAGTAGACTTTTTCATTCAAGCCATTTTGTGTTTATCCCCTACTGAAAAAGAAAATTAATTGCTCTTTAATAGATTGGCTTTCAATTAATGAAGAACTTTATCAGTTAAAGTGGTTTGTCCAAACTCTTAACTCAACCCAGCCTGTTAATTGGCAAAGACAATTACAATAATTTAAAATAATTAACAACATTGATGCAAAAATGAGGAAAATCATGTGTTACAGCTGCCAAAGAATGGAATTAAATATTTGAAAATGTTTTTGTTTAGACTGATCTCACGATGCTGAAATTAGCTGCACTGGAAAGTAATAAAAATCAAGACTTGGAAAAGAAAGAAGGTCGTATAGATGATTTGCTCAGGGTAAGTGTAAAAGACTGAATAAAAGATGTCTATTTAAAATATCGGTTAGTGATGGTATATAGAAAATATTTGTACTACCATATAAAGCTGAAAATATATTTAAAGTTTTAATATAAACATATGACAGAAAACACCAGATCTGTAAAGATTAAAATATTCTATAAAATCTGCATAAATGCTTTTTCTGAGAAGCAGCATATACTATAAGCTCACTTCATCCGATGAAGTGAGCTGTAGCTCACGAAAGCTTATGCTCTAATAAATTTGTTAGTCTCTAAGGTGCCACAAGTACTCCTTTTCTTTTTATGGATGCAGACTAACACAGCTGCTACTCTGAAACCTAGCATATACTATGTGATAACTAAGTGCATGAATCTCATTTTTTTTCTGCTTCAGCATTTAAAAGAAACATGTCTTTGGCACATCTAACTATTAAACATGGTTATAGACTTCTTGAGGCTCCAGACAAGGGTGATATTGTATAAGGCAGTGTGTTAATTTAATTTCTTTGGCTTTTTACAAATCTTGATATATTTTCACATGACAGATTTCTTGCTTTAATTGTAAAGTAAAGCATTCCTCAGTAGGACAACTTATTACTGCCTACGTTTTCAAGATTACCATAATAGAAGTACCGTGGGCACAAAATAACTACCTATAATGAGAAAAAAATGAAGTACTTTGGAAAGTTCCTGTACTAGAGTAAGGGGGGTTGGGGTGGTTATACTCCAAAAGTAGTTGGGTTGCAGAGGTAACTATATCAACAACTAGACAAACAGGATGTGACAAAAAGCAGACAACAGTGCGCAGATACAACAAATAGAAGTCTTTAAAGGAGATGAGTGAAAGGGATTGTAATAACTTCACAAATTGTATATGTCTTATCTAATTTGTGTTCATGAAATCTTGTATGTTTCTGTTTTTACCTGCTAAACAGTGTAGAAGTAATAAAGATAACATTGCAAAAATTCTAGTATGTTATAGCTAGAACAACATAACTTCAGTCTTCTGAGGTCATAATGTGAATACAAAGAGCATGCTTTAAACTTTTTACTCCCTTCCACTCCTCAGATATTTTTTTAATTTGTCAATGTGAATTTTTATTTTACTGCGGGTTATGAAAGAGATTATTGTATTTCCATTTGATTCCTGTATGCATCCGATGAAGTGAGCTGTAGCTCACGAAAGCTTATGCTCTAATAAATTTGTTAATCTCTAAGGTGCCACAAGTACTCCTTTTCTTTTTTCATTTGATTCCTGAAATCCTTTATCTGAAGAGGAACTGGAGCTAGAATTGAGCTTCCTATTTAATATTGGAAGGTTGGAAAAGTACTAGTGCTAATGTACTAGATAAGATGTATTTATTTACATATTTTATCTGATAAAATGCATCTGACACTTAAATATGAAGATACAATTCAAACCTGTGTAATGATAGGTATCATTCTGGTATTCAGCTTCCAATGATCATGGATCCCCTTCTTTGGGGGAGGGGGAAAAATAAGGCCACCTCTATACAGACCTGATGAGGCTGATGTACTGAGAATAAGGTTGTTTTGTTTATATATTTGTATATATGTAGGCATTCTGCTTTAGTGCATGTCACTGAAGATATACATTTGTATTGATAATAGTTATATGTTTTTGATTTGTAGTATTTTCCATAAAATAACACTGATCTGAAATATAACATTTTTTTTCATATTGTTCTTAGGCTAACTGTGATCTTAGAAGACAAATAGATGAACAACAAAAGCTACTTGAAAAATATAAAGAAAGGTTAAACAAATGCATTTCAATGAGCAAGAAACTTCTGATTGAAAAGGTAAGGTTGAACACTGTTTTTTCAGTGTGTGTGGTGGAAAGCACTATAGATAGTTACCTATGGAGTGCCATTATTAAACTCTCCACCTCATTTTCACTTGCTCGTAACTTTCTGTTTGGACTGAAACTTTCTACGTTTTTGTTTTCTATGTTCTCAGTCCAGAACTAATTAATTTTAAATTTGAGAAAAATACCTTCAGCCATTTTTGAAATATGGAAGAGTAGAAAAAATGCATTTTTGAACATAAATGTTTGTTTGCTCACTAATAATTCAATCACTGTTGAGCATAAAATATATGACGTTAGCATGTGGCTTTTCCTCTGGGTGACATTCAACCTTTTTGTGAATTTTGGGCAAACTGTTTTAAAATAAATGTACAGGTGATTGAAAAATCACTTCTGAACATGCTCACTGGGGACATTCTTTTTGTGAAAAGCACATAAGAGAGCTAGGAGAATTTCTGCTGTAAATAGATCCACTGCTACCTTCCATTTTCAGCTTAATATTAAGAGCAGCAAAAGCAGGTACTTACCCCTCTGCCATCCCATTCACCTAAATGAGATATGAAATTCAAATTTAATGCTAACATTCTTAAACACTAGCAATACTGCTTTTCTTAAAAACAACCCCAAAAAGTCAAGGAAAATGAATGGAAAAATTAGTTTAATGCAATGAATACAATACAAGTCAGGACGTTAAGAAAAGAAACTAAATTTTTCCTTAAATCTGCTGCAAGAGACTGCGGAAGAATTCCCACAATGCAGGGTCACCCCGAATGCCTATACTGTCACCATTGCTAGCCCCAGCATCAGGGTATGCTGAGAACAGGATGTAGCAGGCCTGTTGTTCATCATACTGGGGGGAGTGTGGGCTGCTCTGGAGTGTAGAGCATCCCATAGACAGCTCTTGTGCTGGGGACACACCAGCCTGCTGAGCAGCCCTGAATTGTGACAGTGTAAAGGTAGCTCAAATTCCCCCTGCCTTCTTCCCTCATTCTTTGAATTCCATGTAACATTTGCAAGTAAAGTCAAGATTGGGTTTTCTGGCTTATGTATCATTATGAATAATAGCTAAATTCTGATAATGTATAAGCCAGAAAAAATAACATGTATCGGTTCTGCAGAGGTAATTGGAATATGAGTAGTTGAAACTTATTTCCATCCATCATTCTTTTACCTACTACTCAAAAAAAGACATTAGAGAGAGGACTGTGTTTTTTGCTAACTTTTAAACACTTTAGAAAAACTGAATGGTAATATTTTGATTTTCTTAGAGCACACAAGAAAAGCTGGCAAGCAGAGAGAAGAGTATGCAAGACAGACTACGCCTCGGGCATTTTACAACAGTTCGACATGGTGCTTCATTTACTGAACAGTGGACAGATGGCTTTGCATTTCAAAATCTTGTGAAGTTAGTCAATGTTATGTTTTTAAAATTCTCAGTAATTGTCAGTTCCCTCCAGTGGATTTTTTTTTTTATTACTAAGAGCTTCTAGGATTGGAGCTGCTTTTCATATGTAGTATTTCACTTTGCTTTTTGAAGTTTCAGAATACAGTACAGAACTCCCTTAATCAACCAACAGAATGTAGAATGCTAAATCCTGTTGTTTTTGAAAGAAGATGATTGGGCCTCTCTTGATTTTAACAAGCCTTAGAACAAGTGTGAATTTACTAACTGAGCAGCATTTCATTAATCATCACAATTGATAGAAAAAGTTGTAAACCTAGATCAGTGATTCTCAAACTGTGGTCCACCGACTACTGGTGGTCAGTGGAACAGTTGATGGTCTGTGGAGGGCTTGCTGGTCACGTGGTGCTGGCTCCACATCCTTCATTATAGCAGCTTCTACAGACATCCAGGCTCTTCATTGCAATGAAGGAGGAGCGAGAAGGAGGAGCAAACCTAGCAGCCGCCACTAGGGGCTGCTGCTAGCATAAGCGGATGGGGGAAAGGAGCCTGTAGCCGCCAGCAGGAAAAGAGCTGCCTCAACAAGGTACTTCAGCAGAGAATGGGGCAGAGAAGGAGCTTGGGGAGATGGGGCAGAGGGTGGAGCTATGGAGTGGGAGGAAGAAACTAATTCATGACTTCAGATACATGCTTTGGAAAGTAAACTGATTTGACCTTTACATTGTTAAGTATTAATGTATTCACTAGAAACTCTAGCTTTCTCAAGAAAGATGTGGGAATGCAGATGGGATTGTGATTGGGTAGGGATTTGGTCTGTGACGACACTCTTCAGAAATGGGTCCACACTAAATGTTTGAGAACCCCTGACCTAGTTAATATCTAATGATTTAGCTTTTACAGTCTTCCTTATGTGTTTTGTCCATACATACAATAGTTATTTATTGTGTAATCCATCGTTGCCATTATTAGAAGCCTGCTTTTTAAAATGTTATTAGCTGTAAAAATATTAATAATTAATGCAATATTTTTGGTTTTACAGGCAGCAAGAATGGGTGAATCAACAAAGGGAAGATATCGAAAGGCAAAGAAAGCTCCTAGCCAAACGAAAACCTCCATCTACGAATAATTCTCAAGCACCATCTGCCAATTCGGAACCAAAACAGAGGAAAAATAAAGCTGTCAATGGGGCAGAAAATGATCCCTTTCTTAGACCCAGTTTACCACAGCTGTAAGTTTACCAATTCAATCTATCTTTTTCATCGTTTCCTAGGTGTTGTCCATTTTGTTTGCAGCGCAAGTAGTGGCATAACCCCAACAGTTATGCCATATGCCAGCAAGTTAGGGACTTACTCTGTTCTCACTGATGGCTTGTCTAAATTGAGAAAACTTCCACCGAAATCTATGTAGCTGCAATGTATCATTGCAATCTTGGGTAAATTGCATCAGTCTGTTTTGCCTTGATGCAATGTGTCTACTGGTCTCTAATTAGACATGCCTAATTCTAGTATTCTACACTTGTAACTCCACTGATTTCAGTGGAGTTAGCCTTCTTCTCCTTTCAGTTAAATTGATGTAAAGAAGGCTTTGGTGACCAATTCAGCTTCGACTGAAGAAGATAATAGTCTTTCAATTGGCTTCGAAAGGAGTTGGATACATCCTGTAGTATCTGAAGGCCTGCATCTAAATTAATAATGTGCTAAAAAAAAGTAAATGATCTTGCATCTTTTCTTCTAATTTAAATACTTTAGTGCTGGTTTAATGGACACCATCAATTTAAGAATTACCCTTCTGTCTGAAAATTTTTTACCTACTATGGAAAGAGATTGAAAAAAAGAAAACTTTGCTTTTTTTCAATTTGTTTACTTTGTTTTTGATTGCATTTCATCATATATATACTGTATATTCATTATCACTATCTCCCTGTATAATTTCTCCTCTTTTGTTTGAGTTTTCCGTACAACATCAGGAGGGAAGCACATTTTTACAAATATGATAATGTGGTTATTGAACTACAAAAAGTTGGCCAGCGCACCAGGAGAAGTACTTCAAAGTTCTTTTAAACTACTATTTTGAAATTGGCTAGATCCCAGGTTGATTGTGACCATTAATCATCAGAAAAATCATTATTTTAAATATTTACAATTATAACAATGTTCATCTTTTTCTGATTATCAAATCCAATATCCCCTTCACCTCTGCATCATTTGTTTCTGGCACATTTTGCACATGGTGGCAGAAGAATTGAGACTAAAAGGGGGCTGCAACAGGATTTAGAACTGACAGACCTTTAAGTTAATACTGATTGTGGTTTGTTTCTAAAAGTGATGCTTCTCAGAAAGTTTACTGTAGGAAGGCTGTTCAGAGATGCTAATTTAAAACACAAAAACCCTTAAACTTTCATATATAACTTACCACTTAAGAAGTGCTTCTTTCTCATATAAATGCTTCCCTCTGCAGCTGTATTCTGACGTTTTCTTTTGAAATACTGCTGGAACTAAAATGGGCTCTTCTCTAGAATATTTGTTTTCAGGGGAACTAGCTATTTCTTCTTCCACAGTTTGTCAATCCCTAACTCTTTGTTCCACTTAAGAAAAAGGAATACATACACTGGGATCTGTAAATCTTGTGTTGTGTTTGTAGAGACTTTAGCATTCTTGTTGTTTTATAAGATCTGCAGGGCAGCTCTGTAGTCACTTTTACTTTCTACCATACAAACAAAGCTTGTGCCAATGTAAATGTTCTATATATTAAAAGCCAAGCAATTGTTACTGTTACTCTTAGCCATGAATATACCTGACCAGTGTATTTGGCTAAGTCTTTTTAGTCTATATTCATGTTAAATTTTCTGAGATTTTCTGCTACTTTAGTAGATGATTAATTAGTAGATGATAAATTTTGCTTCAGTTGCATGTTTCACAAGAGCATTGCATATTTAATTGTACCGTGAATCTCTCTTGTCCAATTTGTTCCAGATTCACAAATAGCTATTCCTGTCCTTCCTTCACAATATTCTCAAATTAATTATATTTACAATTTTCAAGTTCACATTTAATTTAGGTTTGATTAAGCAGATTAAATTGAATACAAATTGAGCATTGAAGACTTCTTTTGACAACTGTATATCCAATAAGTTAATTGCAGTTTGTTTTTTATATTTTAGTAATCAAATGGTAGTTTACACATATTAATCATGATTGAATCAAGACTAGCTGTGCATTTGTATACGTTAATTTGGTCCTGATACAACTGCTGTTTTATGTATAACACTGCCTGCCTATTTTGTCTTTGTTGAACAATTGTGTGTTGTTTGCTGGGGTCCTTTATGCGACCTGGGATCACCAGAACACAAGGGCCTCTTGTGTTCCTTTGCCAGGAGCTTTAGGGGTTTTTCAAACTTTTAATTAGGATTTGTTGTAGTCTTGTTAGTGTGATACCTCTTCTTGTCTGAAAGATACCTACAATAAAACTGCTGTTCCCCATTACAGAGCTAGACAGATAACACATGTCCATGTGTTAAAACAATTATTAATTGTGCTTTTTCCACTCTAGTATTCAGTATTCATTTACTCTTTCTGATCTCCATTACTGCATTCATATTGTGCTCATCAGTGTGCCCACATCACTCTGAGAATAATAGTTCTAATTAGCCCATAGCCGAAGGGAAGAGGCTTTATTTATACCTAACGGAGGGAAGTACAGAATTGCTGAGATTAATTAACTAAAACAGAGGTACATTAGTACAACATACATGTATGTGATTAGGCATACCTTTACACTGCTATGCTGAAAAAAATGATCTGGTAACAAAGCTTGTCAGCAGAGAGTCCCTCTGGCACCACCTTATTTAGTTTTGACAATGGCGTAGCTTCTTGTGTAGAGAAAAACAAATATTTTTTTAGCTTGGTTACAAAAAAGTGTGATTGAAACCAGGGTTGAAAACAGCTTTTTGTATATGAACAGTTTTTTAAAACAGTTTTCAAAACCAATAGAAGGTGATGGCTGTGGCTTTGCCAGTGACAGGTCATTTTCCTGATGTAGTTGGATGATGAAAGGAATAACAACTTACCATGTTTGTCTAATGAGTTTGAAAGTGAATCAAAGTATTCATCAAGATGGCAACTGACCACCTGAAGAAACCCTCAATGCTTGTGTTTAGATGCAATTGACTAAATGAGCAGCGCAATGTAAACACTATCCTTGTCTGCCAGGGCTCTTAGTAATTTTTGGTGTCCCAAGTGGTTAATGGTTCCATGTGAGATTTCTTTATTACCGAACAAGCAATTTTTTATAATAAGCTCACTTAATTGGCATCAGTTGAAATGTACCTCAACAACTGTTAACTTGAAGTGCACAGATAAACTCCTCAACTCTTAAAAAAAAATCTATCCCAAATTTAATTCTACTTCAAGCGAGGCAATTAAGTGTTTAATGCCAGCCCCCACTGTTTGAATTTCTGGAAACAGCCATTATGTGCCCATCTATAAAAAATTACAGACCAGTCATTTTAACTTCTGTACCTGGAAAGATAATGGAGCAAATAATTAAGCAATCAATTTGCAAACATCTAGATGATAGTCAGGTGATAACCATCACCATGGATTTGTCAAAAACAAATTGTGTCAAAGCAGCCTGATAGCTTTCTTTGACAGGATAACAAGCCTTGTGGATAGGGAGGGAAGTGGTAGACATGGTATATCTTGATTTTAGTAAAGCTTTTGGTACAGTCCCTCATGACCTTCTCATAAATAAACTAGGGAAATACAACCTCGATGGAGCTACTATAAGGTGGGTGCATAACTGGTTGGAAAATCGTTCTCAGAGAGTAGTTATCAAGTTGTTCAAAGTCATGCTGGAAGGGCATAATGAGTGGGGTCCCTCAGGGATCATTTCTGGGTCTGGTTCTGTTCAGTATCTTCATCAGTGATTTAGATAATGGTATACAGAGTACACTTATAAAGTTTATGGATGACACAAAGCTGGGAGGGTTTGCAAGTGCTTTGGAGGATAAGATTAAAATTCAAAATGATCTGGACAAACTGGAGAAATGGTCTGAAATAGGATGAAATTCAGTAAGGACAAATGCAAAGTATTTCATTTAGGAAGGAACAATTAGTTGCACACACAAAATGGGAAATGACTGCCTAGGAAGGAGTACTGCGGAAAGGGATCTGGGAGTCATAGGGGACCACAAGCTAAAGATGAGTCAACTGTGTAATGCTCTTCGCAAAAAAAGTGAACACCATTCTGGGATATATTAGCAGGAGTATTGTAAGCAAGACCAAACAAAAAAAAAAAAGTAGTAATTCTTCTGCTCTGCTCTGATTAGGCCTCAACTGGAGTAACATTTCAGGAAGGATGTGGACAAATTGGAGAGAGACCAGAGAAGAGCAACAAAAATGATTAAAGGTCTGGAAAACATGACCTATGAGGGAAAACTGAAAAAATTGGGTCATTACAAAAAACTAATTTTACCATACTAATTTTCCCCTACTGTTACTCGCAGCTTCTTATCAACTGTTTTAAATGGGCCACCCTCGTTACCACTACAAAAGTGATTTTTCCTCTCTTGGTATTCTATTGTTAATTCAATTGTCTTGTTAGACTGATCCCCCCACTTGGTGTATGTGTGTTTGTGTGTGTACACACACACATACGTATATATGTATGTGTGTGTATATGTATGTGTTTGTGTGTGTGTATGATACACACACACACGTACAAACACACATACATATATACGTGCTACTGTATTTTCTACTCCATGCATCTGATGAAGTGGGTTCCAGCCCACAAAAGCTTCTGCCCAAATAAATTTGTTAGTCTCTAAGCCCTGGTCTACACTAGGACTTTAGGTCGAATTTAGCAGTGTTAAATCGATGTAAACCTGCACCCGTCCACACGATGAAGCCCTTTTTTTCGACTTAAAGTGCTCTTAAAATCGATTTCCTTACTCCACCCCTGACAAGTGGATTAGCGCTTAAATCAGCCTTGCCGGGTCAAATTTGGGGGTACTGTGGACACAATTCGACGGTATTGGCCTCCGGGAGCTATCCCAGAGTGCTCCATTGTGACCACTCTGGACAGGACTCTCAACTCAGATGCACTGGCCAGGTAGACATGAAAAGAACCGTGAACTTTTGAATCTCATTTCCTGTTTGGTGTTGAATGTGATTTAATGTGCTCCTAATTGCCAAAGTGAGCTGAGCGGCCTCCATGCTTGCCTTGATATGGCGTCCGCACAGAAAAAAGGCGTGGAACGATTGTCTGCTGCTGCTTTCACAGAGGGAGGGAGGGAACGGGGGCCTGACGATATGTACCCAGAACCACCCGCGACAATGTTTTAGCCCCATCAGGCATTGGGCTCTCAACCCAGAATTCCAATGGGCAGCGGAGACTGCGGGAACTGTGGGATAGCTACCCACAGTGGAACACTCCGGAAGTCGATGCTTGCCTCGATACTGTGGAAGCACTCCGCCGAGTTAATGCACTTAATGCACTTAGAGCATTTTCTGTAGGGCCGCACACACTCGAATATATAAAACCGATTTCTAAAAAACCGACTTCTATAAATTCGACCTAATTTCGTAGTGTAGACATACCCTAAGGTGCCACAAGGACTCCTCGTTGTTTTTGCTGATACAGACTTAGCCCGGCTACCACTCTGAATCCTGAAAAAAATTGGGTTTGTTTAATCTGGAAAAGAGAAGGCTGACGGGGGACATGATAACAGTGTTCAAGTATGTAAAAAGCTTGTTACAAGGAGGAGGAAGAAAAATTGTTTTTCTTAACCTCTAAGGATAGGACAAGAAGCAATGGGCTGAAATTGCAGCAAGTGAGCTTTAGGTTGGACATTAGGAAAACTTCCCAACTGTCAGAGTGATTAAGCACTGGAATAAATTGCTTCGGGAGGTTGTGGAATCTCCATCACAGGAGATTTTTAAGAGCAGGTCTAGATAATTAGTCCTGCCACAAGTGCAGGGGACTGGACTAGATGACCTCTCAAGGTCCCTTCCAGGTCTCTGATTCTGTGTTCTTCAGATGAGTAATAAATTATTGCTTTTAGAAAGAACAATTTTGGTTTACATAGTGACTTCTTCCCTTCACTTTTCAGCTTTATCTGTTTTGGTGCTGGTGATTTCCTAACCATCACTTTCTCTGTCACTCCATTTATTCAGTGGCAGTGTCTCATACAAATACTTCAGATTAGATCCCTGTGTCTAATTTAAAATGTTTGTAGGAGGGGATACTAAGCTGTCAGTTATGCTAATCTAATTGAACGAACTTGTTTAGAGCGAACATTCTGTTGAGCATGGAGGAAGTAGAAAATATATTCAGCAATTTTTTCAGAATTACATGTTTAAGCACCAACAATGTGCCTGGGTCTTTACAGGACAAATAAAGACAGCCCTTGCCCCAAGCAGCTTAGTCTATAAGACAAACAGAGATAAGATGCATCCGATGAAGTGAGCTGAGCTGTAGCTCACGAAAGCTCATGCTCAAATAAATTGGTTAGTCTCTAAGGTGCCACAAGTACTCCTTTTCTTTTTGCGAATACAGACTAACACGGCTGTTACTCTGAAACCAGAGATAAGACCCAGAGCAGATGTTGAATTAGAACATTACGGGTGAGATTTTTGAAAATGCATAGCATTGGCCTAGCTCTGTAAAAACCTCCAATAGAGTTAGGCTAGCTCTGGAGCACTTCTAAAAATTCCATCCTAAAACATTTTCTTTTTGTTGTGTAAGGAAGGTATGAGCAGATGTATTTGAACATTTTGTTGTATTCATATCCCCACTTTTTTTTTTTCTTGGGGGGAGGTTGAGAGGAGAGATCATTATACTAGTAGCACCATGTTGGTTGTGATCCACTATAGATTATGTTTAAGGCTGCGAGTCTGTCATGGAGGTCACATAATCCGTTACTTCCATAACTTCTGCAGTGGCTGGTGCTGGCTCAGGGGCTGCCTGAGGCAGGCAGCCCCTGGGCCAGCAGCAGCAATTTGAGTGTGTGGGAGGAGGCTACGGACAGGAGGTTGGGGGGCACTTACCATGTGGTGGGAGGCTCTCCTGGAGTGCCTAGGTGACCCTGGGGGGGGAGGCGCTCCGTACTGCCTGCCCCTGCAGCTCCCATTGGCTGTGGTTCCCAGCCAATGGGAACTGTAGCAGCCAGCGCTTGTACTCCTCTACCAGCTAGGAGCTGCAGGGATGCAGAGCCAGGTAAGGAGCCCCTTCCAGCCCCGGGCCACCTCCCCCAGCACCTGCAGGATCTCCGGTCCACCCGTGCCTCTTTCCCATCCCCTTTCCCTCCCCCCACTCATTTTTAGTCACAGGTATTTTTGGTAAAAGTCATGGACGGGTCACGGGCCGTGAATTTTTGTTTACTGCCTGTGACCTGTCCATGACTTACTAAAAATACCTGTGACTAAAACATAGCCTTAATTATGTTGCATCACAATTTCTATTTTAACTACTTGTCTTCAGTCATTCACTTCTGAAATTTTCAGGTTTTAGCTGAAATTTTCCATGATAGGTCTGTGCCTGGTGATTATTTTTGATAGGAGAAAAATCACTGAGCTGTTCTTGCATGAGAGAAGAATGAAGAGAAATATGTCAGTCAAATAGGGGTAATCCTCAGTATTTTTGTCAAGAGTTTTGAAATCTATCTATGAAAGAGACTATCTAAATTATGTGGCCCATCTAACAAATAGAAAAACTAAACCTGAAAATTTGGGTGACTTGCCTGGGCAGTACAATGATGTAGTGGCCTATAAACCAAAAAAACCTGACACCAGGTACGTTGTTAGAACTTAACATGTGATAAATAGGAGTAATATTGCTATTAAAGTTTCTATAAACTAATATGTGAGGGGTAGCACACTTTAATGTTCAAATAAGGAATACTTAACCTACTTCTAGCAAGTCACCGTTTTTGAATCCAGGTGGGAACGAGGTTTGTCTCTTCACCAGTAATCTAACACGAATTAAACTAATTGTGCCTACAGTAAAATTTAGCGTTTCATAAGCTTCTCTGAAAAATTGTCAACAGTTTTAAATTGCTTATGCATCATGCAGCGCCTCTAACCACATTAGATTTGTAAATAAAATATACTGTAAGAAAAACAGTTGTTTACTGGGCATAGTGTGAAAGGATGGAGAGAGTCTGGCTTGAAATGGTAATATATTTTCAAGGTGACCTCAGCATATTCATACTTGTGAGTTGTGCCTCTCAAGGGTTACTGAGCTTCAGGAATATCCTGTAAAGCAGTGCCTATTGGAGCTATACAAACTTCCTATCCTGGCTCTGCATGTAGGTACCCAAGATTATGAAAGGACCAGGTTTCCTAAACTGCCTTAGTTCCTTCCTTTTTTCAGCTAGCTGTGGCTGAAGGACTTTCACTCAGTGCCCAGAGTGGTTTCTGGAGGATTTGATATAAAACTTATGTTTCCAGTGATTAGTTTGTGTTTGTGCCTTTATCCTAGATCAGGGGGTTCTCTAACTTTCTTATTGTGGCCTCCAAGTACTTTCATAAGAACAGCAGATTTAGGTGGTAAGCATTGTGTCTCTCCATGTTTCTAGAAGTAGACACGCAAACCAATAGTTTGTTCTTGCCATGATGTGTGTAGGGTCATCATATCTTGACTCCTTTGGGCAGCCGAGGCTCTTTGCCCTTCTACCCAAGGAAACTTAACAAATCCAGTCCCTGTATCAGACACTGGACATGGACCTTGTGGAGAAATCTCAGTCAGGGCCTTTCTTCTGTGAGTGTCTGGCTCAGCCTTGGTGCTGTCTTGTGCAGCTGGCAGGTTCATCGTGACAGTTCTTGGAACTGGAGTGGTTGGTTTGTCCAGGGCTCATGTTCTTACTTGTGCTCACTTCTCTGGCCTATTGGGACAAGCCATTTGAGGCTCCATTCATTTGCTCTCCATTTAGCATGTGGGCTATATGACCTTAATGACAGGATATCCTCTCCCTTGTGGGTTTGAAGAAGGTCAGACATAAAACTTATTGCTAATCACCCATCTGCTGCTCTCAGACAGCTAAGGTTTTTTCTTCACTGCCACTTCCTCTGCTGCCCACACCAGTATCTGTAAAATTGTCCCCTCGGTTGGTGTGCATAACTGCCTTTCACCCAACAAAGAAGAAGTTGTCGGGCACTTTGAAACAACATTGTCTTAAAAGGAGGATTGCTTCTTCCTCAAATTTTCCTGGGGACGTGGCCACGTCCTTGTTTGTTTGCCCACTGATATCAGCCGGTTTCACGAGATGTTAGAATGTATGACTGAAGCTCTGAAATTCAGATGTCCGTAGATAGCCTTTTTAACTGTTCAAATGAAATCCAGCAGTACTAAGAGAAAGAGGGTCTTGCTACATTAATAATGAGCTACTGGACCTTGCTAAAGACATCTGATTGATTCCAATGTCAATCCCAACCATATTTAAAAAAAGGCAGTGACAATAAGGAATTCCAGTATTTCTGTACCTATATTGGCTCATTAGTGGTGTCAGTAGTAATTGTAAGATTGACAAAAATCCAAGATAATTTTTACCTTTCTACTGGGTAAGGACACCAAAAAACTTGACTTTTGGTGAGAGATGTTTAGTAAATTTCTCTGGGGATCTGTGTGGCTAGGTACCAATTGCATCTTTGGGAAGAGATGTGTCTTCTCATTGACCACCTTTCTGACAAGTAGAAAAATGCTCTAAGATGGTGACTGAAAAGTGTTCAGTGTCCTAGCATGTCTTACAGGCATGACATGTCAGATGCTTTGATTCTTATGGTGGCATTAGTTGTTTTTCCTCAGTACTCCTACGTTATTCTAAGGCTCAGATCTGTGGAGACCTACTCCTATTTGATGGGGAGAGCCCTTTCAATTTTAAGATGAACGAGGTGCTTCAAAGAATAGAGGACTCCAAAGTATAACAGCAGTAAGTCTCGGGAAGTCCTTCCATCAGTCCTGACGAGGGAGAACTCTTTTTGGTATTAGAGACCTTACATGACATTCTGAAATTCCGGCCTCACTTCTGGAAGGTGCAGACTTTGCAGTATCAGAAGAAACAGTGGAAAGTATGTCAGGCAGTGAGCTGATTAATCTTCTTCCACTCTTTTTGTCATCTTTGGGATCAAGCCTTCAGATTTGACACATTGAATGAGAACTGAGAGGTGGTTTTAACTTTGGTTTTTCTCCATTTCCCCTTCTTTTGAGGATCTGTTTAGTCTGTTTCCTTGCAGTTTTGAGTGGAATTACTACAACTCACTGGGTAGTTGAGGTTGTTCAACTTGGATGCATGATGCAGTTCCGCTCCATGCTACTTCCTAACTACCTTCCCTAATTTCTATGATTGGAGACAATGATCTGGAAATCCTGAGTCTTAAACTAGATTCTTTCAAACTGTCTGTGGATTCCTTTGTGGTAGTGCACTGAGTGACATATTTTGAGAACCAAGCACTGAGGCAATTGCTAAGATTTTGGGATGAGAGATGGTCAAGGAGAAGATCTCGTACTAAGTAGTGGTCTCCTGAATGGGAAGTGGTCCTAGCATAAACAATTAATGTTTCAGAGTACCAGATAGATTTCTATAAATAATGGAATGACATATTATTTAAAAAAAAAAAATCCAGACACAATTTTAAATGTGATGTTGTGTTGGTAGTTATAAATGGTAAATAAAGAATGCTATTTACTGATGTTTGACAAATACATTAAAATATGAATATTTCTGTATCTTTTATAAGGTAGTAAAATCTATAACTGTATATTATTATTTTTGCAGATTGACTCTAGCAGAATATCATGAACAGGAAGAAATTTTCAAACTTAGATTAGGACATCTTAAAAAGGTATGTGTAGTCATTTGCTCTGTGATTTTTGCTGCTATGCATCAAAGTGCAAAAACTAATACTGTCACAGTGTAAAAAGAGCTTGTTAGAGCTGTCTTACAAAATTGATTACCAGTAAGCAATGAAGAGTTCTGTATATGCTGAATAATGACTTTATTCCTTCCTGTTCCCTAATGTGGCATATTCTGGAGTATTGGAGAGACAGCATGCTTAGCTTCATGAAGTACTGAGTACATTGTATCAGTCTGCACTGACCTCTTGGATCAATGCAAATAATGAAGCAAGCAATTTACAAATACCTAGAAGATAATAAGGTGATAAATAACAGTCAGCATGGATTTGTCAAGAACAAATCATGTCAAACCAACCTGATAGCTTTCTTTGACTGGGTAACACGCCTTGGGGGTGGGGAGGAAGTGGAAGATGTGGTGTATCTTGACTTCAGTAAGGCTTTTGATGCTGTCTCGCATTACCTTCTCATAAACAAACTAGGGAAATACAACCTAGATGGAGCTACTATATGGTGGATGCGTAACTGGTTGGAAAATCGTTCCCAGAAAGTAGTTATAAGTGGTTCACAGTCATGTTGGAAGTGGCATAATGAGTGGGGTCCTGCAGGGATTGGTTCTAGGTCCAGTTCTGTTCAATATCTTCATAAATAATTTAGATAATGGCATACAGAGTACACTTACAAAGTTTGCGGACGATATGAAGCTGGGAGGGATTGCAAGTGCTTTGGAGGATAGGATTAAAATTCAAAATGATCTGGAGAAATGGTGTGAAGTAAATGGGATGATATTCAATAAGGACAAATGGAAAGTACTCCACTTAAGGAGGAACAATGAGTTACACACATATGAAATGGGAAGTGACTGCCTAGGATGGAGTACTGCGGAAAGGGATCTGGGGGTCAGAGTGGATCACAAGCTAAATATGAGTCAACAGTGTAATGCTGTTGCAAAAAAAGCAAGCATCGTTCTGGGATGTATTAGCAGGAGTATTGTAAGTAAGACACAAGAAGTAATTCTTCCGTTCTACTCTGTGCTGATTAGGTCTCAATTGGAGTACTGTGTCCAGTTCTGGAAAGATGTGGATAAGTTGGAGAAAGTCCAGAGAAGAGCAACAAAAATGACTAAAGGTCTAGAAAACATGACCTGTGAGGGAAGTTTGAAAAAATTGGGTTTGTGTAGTCTGAAGAAGAGAAGACTGAGAGGAGACATGATAATAGTTTTCAAGTACATAAAAGGTTGTTACAAGGAGGAGGGAGAAATATTTTTCTTCTTAACCTCTGAGGATAGGACAAGAAGCAAGGGGCTGAAATTGCAGCCAGGGTGGTTTAGGTTGGACATTGGGAAAAACTTTCTAAGTGTCAGAGTTGTTAAGCACTGGAATAAATTGCCTAGGGAAGTTGTGGAATCTCCATCATTGGGGATTTTTAAGAGCACGTTGGACAAACACCTGTCAGGGATGGTCTAGATAATACTTAGTCCTGCCTTCAGTGCCGGGGACTGGACTAGATGACCTCTCGAGGTCCCTTCCAGTTCTATGATTCTATAATGTAGGGATATTATTGTTTTCTGGTCACTGAGTGAAGGAAGGTTGACTCAATGGGTAGAGCTTATCAAATGAGACTGGTACGGACAGGGCAACTTTTAATCTTTGTTTGGCATTAATGGTATTTGCTGCATATACATTTTATCAGCTATGTAACAATACATTAAATATGAAATATCAATATACAAAATACTACTGTTATCTTTCTGTAGGCCCCACAGATGAGGTCACTAGGAATTGAGGGGACTCAGCTTCCTGCAGTGAGATGCTCCATACCTCGTTGTCCCTTCCACTAAATCACATTTCTGATCTCTGCTTAGGAAAAGGGCATATTACTCCAGTTCTTAGTTTCAATGCAAGATGCAGTGAATAAGGCTACAATTCCCTCATGGGTATTTTTAGTAAAAATCAGGGACAGGTTGCGGGCAATAAACACAGTTTCACAGAAGCCTAAGACTTGTCCCTGACTTTTACTAAAAATACCCCAGAGGGGGGAGCGGGGAAGGACAACAAACAGAGCACTGCTGGGGCTTGTAGTTACTTCAGCCCCCTGCTGCAGCTGCAGCCCCATGGGGGTTGACCCAAACCCAGCCGCTGCTCCAGCGGCCCTGGAGACTGCTACTGATCAGTTGTTTTGGCACCATTCCCCCCAGCTGTTCCCAGTGTGTTTTCCTCGGGGCTGACAGCTGCTCCAGCCTTGCCCCAGAAGAAGTCACAGAAGTCCTGGAAAGTCATGGAATCTGTGACCTCTGTGACAGAATCGTAGCCCTAGCAAAGAATGTTATACACATACTACAATTAGAATGGTTAATGTGAAAAAATTAGAATGGAAATAGCAAGATAGTTGGTATCCAGGCAGTGTTCTATTTGTGCAAATAAAATTTCTCGTCTCTCCCCTCTGGCTGTCTTTGTGTCCAGAATTGCCACATTTCAGCCTGAAGGAAGATTAAGAATTTCTCTTTTGTTTAAAAATGTTTAAGCCCAGATTATGCTAACTGATTTGGTGTTACGATGCTTTGTGTGCTCTAGTGTCACACCTCTGAATGTTGCAGTCTGTCAAGTTTGTATTGTGTACAGAGGAAACAATGCTGTGGAAGTAAATATTTTGTGTTGGCAATATCCTGTCCATAATTCCAGGTGTGCTGATATGCTTTATTCTTGTTATGAACTTCCTCTGTTAGAATAATTCGTGAATTCAGCCGTTCCTTTAACAATGTGTTTTAAAGTAAAAATGAAAATTGATTTAAGGTCAAATATCTTTGCTGAATATCTTGACTAACCAAGTTGTCAGGGGCATTCAGCACAGAAATAAGTTTTACAAACCATTTATTTTCAGTTGTATTTATCATTTGAAAATGGAAATGATATCTGTCATATTGTGACTAAAGTTGAAGCTCTCTGTGAATCCTCATGATACTTTTTGACTCAGTAAAGATCTGAGAATGCTGTAACATTCTGTAACATAAATACCATGGATAAACTAGGTTGCAATGACAGTTTTGATATTTATGTCACATTCTGGAACAGCTTCAATCAGACAGGAAATGCAAAGAGGGTGTCACAAAGGAAGGAAAGGGGTTTTTTAAAATGTTAAAATACATATCCCCTTTGAAAATTCCCATATAATTTGATTAGTGGAGGCATTAAACACAAAAATTCAGGCTTAGTTATTATTCATTCCTCCTTGGCAGAGTACCGTTAATGGTCTCTCTGATCTGGGTGTCTGATCTACATTTTCCAATATCACTGTTTTTTTGACATTCATTTCTGTCTTGGCATGGTTACTTTTTTATTTGTTTCTTAAACATTTTTCTTGAAAAATAGAAGAAAATATATTTAGTTTTAATTAATCAGCATAAATGTATTTGACTCTGTTCTTGTGGGTAAAAAGCAAATTGGAAGCACTTACTGTTCTTGGAGGAGGCATGTTTTTAGACTTCATTCTGGGGAGGAAATGCTTTTTGTCAGTCAGTGACTCAGCAACAGTTGAGTAGTTTTAGATAGATTGTTTAAAAAGCATTTAAGGCCCCACTGCTACAAAGGTTTACACACATGCCTAACTTTACTCATGTGAGCAGTTCCTTTGTTAAACAGAGGGACCATTCAAATGGGAAAAGCTAAGCATATGCTTAAAAATTACAAACTATTTTACTTGTAAATAATTCTGTGTTTCGTTTTAGAATCGAGTAATATACCTGGTCTGGTAGTTTGAAGCTAATGCAGCAACACAGGAGAACTAAAATGAAAGCTTAAATCCAATGTATATGTGTCTACTGATCGTTTTCCTTGCAGGTAGACATTTTGAAGTTTCACTAAAATTTCTCAATTTACTTCATATTAAAATTAATTGTAAGTCAAGGATATCGTCAAAATCACCAAAGTGGAACTTACAGTTTAAAACAAAAAAAAAAAAAAAGTAGATTTTCAGATTTTATTTTTCACACCAAACTCAAGGTTTCTAGACTTTTCTTTGCATTGATTTTATATATACATTATTATATTTACATTTTGTACATTTGAATTCTATATATAAGCAAGTATATGTCCATGTTCACTAATGGCTCAGTTTAAAAATACAGCTAAATTAATCAGTGGCAGAATAAGTGTGTGTGTGTCTGTCTGTCTGTAAAAAGTAATATTAGAAAAATATTTATTTGTAACTCTATAATGTGCTAGATGTCCTTTTTTAGAAAAAATAATCAGTCTCCTTTTTGCTTTTCATTTTATCTTCACTTTTATTGGTTCTTCTCATCTCCTAGTGTTCCCTAGATATGGGTTTCTCTGCCACCATAACTCTTCCTTATTTCCATCTGCATGCCTTCTCCATCTGGTTCTTTGCTGCCTGGTCCTCCTTCCCTTCACTCTCTAAATGCTTTCATGTTGCTCCTTTCTTTGCTCCCCTGGGTGTGGTGCTTACAAATGGTCCTCTTGTTTCCCAGCTTCTCAAGAAATGTCTCTCCTGCTAGATCCTCATGGCTCTTGTTCTTATGTTTTTACATAGCTGGTTCTTCCTTGTTTACAGGTATTCAAAACCTTAGTGTCTGAAGTAACATCTGGAAACTGTGAGACCAGCCAATTCTCTTTGGCCTAACACTGGTCTAATGAACCACATTTTGAGAACCACTGAGTTGCATAATATATGAACAGAACTCCAAAAGAGGCAAACAGGATCCCCCCCCCCCCCGTAGTCTCTGAGAATAACACTGGCAAGAAGAGACAAATAGGGTTTTTTTAAGAATGGTTGTGTGTCAAATTCTTTATAGAAGACTAATGGCTTATGAGAAGCTGCATATCGTTTCAGGATATTCACCTGAGAGCTGCCAGGGTGAAGCTAAATATGAAAAAAATGGCTTGTTAACATACAAACAGGAAAATGCAAATAGTATTGTATACTAGGAAAAACCAATACTCCACTTAGTTTTGCCAGCAGAAGAGGTACCTTGCACTAGTCCAACTGCTGAAAATTGGGGATTTGGTCCTTCTTATCATTGAAAATTTATCTTGCAGGTAGTTTTTTGTCCTGTCTGTGATGGGGAGGGATTCTTGATTCCATTGGCAGTCTTTTGATTGATCTGTGTCTTAAGACTGTTGGAGATATATTCATTTAATTTATATTTCAGATAGCAACAACATAGATTTGAGTCAATTATGCAGTATAGGTAATACTTCTTTCCTAGGGGGTAATTTTTCTTAGCGGGTATCATCTTAGAGTAATTCCATAATTACTTGCTTTTGTGTATGGATTGATTTCCAGTCCGCTTTGTAATTATAAAGGTTAACCAGAGAGGCAGTTATTCTAGAAGTAAGGTATTATCCATTCTTTCTAAATTACGTTCCAATTAATTTAAACTTTCTAAGCAGAACTATCTAGAGTGGAAACCTAACAAACAGTACAGGGAAAATATGAAAACAGTGTCTCTGACATTTTCTGTTGAACAAGCGTAGACCAATTTACCAATAAATTTATTCTAATGTTTCACATTATAAGCTTGTAGTTGCAAAGAGAGGTATTCTATTCCCTTCGTGGGTCATTCCACTGAGGCAAGGCTGTCAACTCTCCCCCCAGTTCATGCGAGTCTAACTCTGTGGAAACAATGGTGCTCAGTAATCTGGCAGAATCACACGTTGTATTGTCACAATTATGAAGTGATATTCACCCAAGAATTCTGAAGGAACTCAAATGTGAAATTGCAGAATTACTAACTGTAGTCTGTAACCTACCATTTAAATCAGCTTCTGTACCAAATGACTGGAAGATAGCTAAATGTGACACAAATTTTTAAAAAGGGCTCCAGAGGTGATCCGGACAATTCCAGGCCAGTAAGCCTGACTTCAGTACCAGGCAAACTGGTTGAAACTATAGTAAAGAACAAAATTGTCAGACACATAGATGAACATAATTTGTTGGGGAAGAGTCAACATGGTTTTTATAAAGGGAAAGTATGCCTCACCAATCTGCTAGAATTCTTTTAGAGGGTCAACAAGCATGTGGACAAGGGGAACCAGTGGATATAGTGTACTTAGATTTTCAGAAAACCTTTGACAAGGTCTCTCACCAAAGGCTCTTAAGCAAAGTAAGCTGTCATGGGATAAGAGGGAAGGTCCTCTCATGGACTGGTAACTGGCTAAAAGATAGGAAACAAAGTGTAGGAATAAATGGTCAGTTTTCAGACTGGAGAGAGGTAAATAGTGGTGATCCCCAGGGCTATATACTGGGACCAGTCCTATTCAGCATTCATAAATGATCTGGAAAAAGGGGTAAACAGTGAGGTGGGGAAATTTTCAGATAATACAAAACTACTCAAGATAGTTAAGACCCAGGAAGACTGCAAAGAGCTACAAAAGGATCTCTCAAAACTCGGTGACTGGGCAACAAAATGGCAGATGAAATGCAATGTTGATAAATGCAAAATAATGCACATTGGAAAACATCCCAACTATACATATAAAATGATGGGGTCTAAATTAGCTGTTACCACTCAAGAAAGAGATCTTGGAGTCATTGTGGTTAGGTCTCTGAAAACATCCACTCAATGTGCAGCGGCAGTCAAAAAAGAGAGCAGAATGTTGGGAATCATTAAGAAAGGAATAGATAATAAGACAAAAAGTATCATGTGTCCTCTATATAAATCCATGGTACGCCCACATCTTGAATACTGTGTACAGATGTGGTCGCCCCATCTCAAAAAAGATATATTGGGTTTGGAAAAGATTCAGAAAAGGGCAACAAAATGATTAGGGGTATGGAGTGGCTTCCGTATGAGGAGAGATTAGTAAGACTGGGACTTTTCAGCTTGGAAAAGAGACGACTAAGGGGGAATATGATAGAGGTCTATAAAATCATGACTTGTGTGGAGAAAGTAAAAAAGGAGGTGTTAATAGGGGTCACCAAATGAAATTCATAGGCAGCAGGTTTAAAACAAACAAAAGGAAATATTTCTTCACACAACGCACAGTCAACCTGTGGAACTCTTTGCCAGAGGATATTGTGAAGGCCAAGACTGTTATAGGGTTCAAAAAAGAACTAGAAAATTCATGGAGGATAGATCCATCAATGGTTATTAGCCAGGATGGGCAGGGATGGTGTCCCTAGCCTCTGTTTGCCAGAAGTTGGGAATGAGCGACAGCGAATGGATCACTTGATGATTACCTGTTCATTCCCTCTGGGGCACCTGGCATTGGCCACTGTTGGAAGACAGGACACTGGCTAGATGGACCTTTGGTCTGACCCAATATGGCTTATGAACACAGTATGTCAGTGGTTCTCAAACTTTTGTACCGGTGACCCCTTTCACATAGCAAGCCTCTGAGTGTGACCCCCCCTTATAAATTAAAAACACATTTTTATATATTTAACACCATTATAAATGCTGGAGGAAACGCAGGGTTTGGGGTGGAGGCTGACCACTCCCAATCCCCCCCAGCCCCCGCCCATGTAATAACCTCATGACCTCCTGAGGGGTCCTGATCCCCAGTTTGAGAACCCCTGCAGTATGTCAGTAGATAAAATATAATGTAGACACTGTGCTAAATAACTGTAATGAACATTTCACAATCTTAAAGAAAAAAAAATTGTAGGCTGGTAGTTTTAATGTCCCATGTTCACCTATTTTTTGAAAATGAATAGTTCATTATCTGCCAGTATTGATTTCCAGGTTTTATGATGATCATTCTCTATTAACATAAACAGGATTTCAGATATCATTTCCCTGTTTTTTTGAGGAGTCCCATTTTAAAAGCACTTCTTACTGCTGCTCAGAAATTCTCAAAATCCTTGACTCCCAGTTTGGCTGTGTTAAATATAACAGCTTTGTTCATACCCAACTCTCGTGCTAGACATTACAACATGTGTGAAAGGTGGAGTAGAGTGCATACCAGTGTGATTTTTGTTTTCATTTTAGGACAAAAATGTAAAAATACTGAAGAATATTTTTTGAATCTACCTTTTTTTGAAAGTAGTAATAAAGTTCTAAACTTTCTGTTCACAGTGCTTATTCAGAAATAGTTTAGAAATACCTTAATCTGAGATGTTTCAGAGGCACAGCCGTGTTAGTCTGTATTCGCAAAAAGAAAATGAGTACTTGTGGCACCTTAAAAATAAATTTGTTAGTCTCTAAGGTGCCACAAGTACTCCTTTTCTTAATCTGAGATGTGTGCAAAATACTACTGGATGGGAACACTAAGAAAGCTAATAAAGAGTGTATTCCATTGACAGCGCAATAGTCATAGTAATAGGATGATGATGCTGGTGCAATGACTTTATATTTCAGTTAAATTTTAAACTTGTTAAACTCATTTTCTACTTGTAGGAAGCATATTTACTGATGCTAGAACATCAGTTATTAATATCTGTCTTTCTGCAAGTTAAGCACCATTAAATTGTGTACTTGTACTATGGGATATAAATCAGTGATACTCAAGAGAGCCACAGTAGTGTGAATTCATTGTAGCGTGTATGTGTGTGTGTGTGTGTGTGTGTGTGTGTGTGTGTGTATGAAACAATGAATGTGTGTGTGTCTGTGTGTGTGTGTATATATATATAAAATTCCCAAAGCAAATAAGTTAATAACATAGTGCAAATTGATAACTTAATTTGTTAATAACATAGTAAAAGCATCCTGATTTAATTATTAACCAATCTAAGTTATTAACCAGTCACACAGTGTTTTAATATCATGTGCTGCAAAGAGCTGCATTAAAGAGACACATTAGAGAGCCACTTGTGGCTTGCGAGCCTCCGTCTGAGTATCACTGATATAAATTAATTGTAACTAAAGGATGTTTGAATAGGCAAGTATGGACAGTACCGATGAGATTTTCAAAGGTGCTTAAATTAGGGGTTTTGCTCCTGATGCACCTAGGTGCCTTTGAAAATCCCACCGTAAGTCTTTGACAACATACATTCAGCATTTGTGATCTCAATAACACATAAACGGGAGAACTCTGAAATTACAAAAATATTCTTTGATCAGTGTTACAGATCAAATGCTTAATTAAATAATATTTAGATTATTATGAATATTATTGCCTAGTCTTGCTTTGTTTCACACTTGAGCTTTAAAATATTTTAAAGCATCTTTTCTAAAACTGCACATATCTCAATTTTTTTTTTCACATTATACATCAATTTCAGACCCAGATAATCTCTCTCCCTGGCTGAGGTACAAAACCAGCTGCCACTCGATTTGAGTAGCATCCCCACAGTACAGGACAAAACTGAACATCCCATTACTTATAGGTTTCATGGAGAGAAGGATTCCTTGAAATTGGCTTAAACCTTATCTCTGTGAATTGTTCGGGTATTAAGAGAAAAGCAGTTCAGTTTTCTGGTTCAGCAGCGTTTTGTAATGTAATGTTCCTCCATCACTACCAGCATGGATGCCTGGGTAAAAATATCCTTTTCAAACAGTGAGTAAATTGAGCTTTTATAGTTCATTCATTTCATTTGCAGGAAGAAGCCGAAATACAAGCAGAACTCGAACGTTTGGAAAGAGTTAGAAATCTTCACATACGAGAACTCAAAAGAATAAACAATGAAGACAATTCACAGTAAGCCACTAGATTTTAATTTTGCACGTTTATTCTTAAAATAGTAGCTTAATGTAGTTTAAAAACCACCTTCACCAAAATTGAACAGGATATACTATAACTTTTTATTAGGTGTTCTCTCTTTTTATATTTATCTTGCCTTAAATGGACTGTAATTTTACCTAAAAATAATGGTTATAATATAATTTACAAGGCATATGAGGGATTGAGCATGTAGAGCTGAAAATGCAGAAAATCTAAAACTTGCTACATCACGGTTCTGACATAAAGAATAGTTATGAGGGAGTCTAAAGCAACCCACTCATCTGAAAGTAATGCCTGTAGACATGGTGAAATCTTGATGCACTTGTGGAAATTTTATGTTGGTGTAACACTGTATTCAGCTCTATTGCGGTATTGTTCACATATTTATGAAAGCTCCAAAAAGCCCGAAAAAGCAAATGACTTAAGTCAAGTATATATTACTGATACGTATTACAGCATTTGAATTTGTGTGGTAATCGATTGTAAGATAAAACTTGCATCTAGAATTAACTGTGACTCTATATATTACATAACTGAGTAAAGTGAGCTCCTCTATAATGGTAGAGGATACCAAAAGTTTAATTTTATGTTTACTGTTTTGTCTATAATGAAACTACATATATGGTTTCAGCACTTCCAAAAGTGTTAAAGTCCACAGTAACACAAATGGATGAGTTTTTAATCAATAATATTTTTAATGGTTGCCATATGCTGCGAAAAGTGTGGTTGGTCTGAGGCTGTAGCATTAGGGCCATATTTTGCCATTGTTTTGGATTCAAGAAGTAACTGACATTGATGTTTTGCATAAAAACCAATGGCACAACGGTGTCCTTTATTAAAGACAAAAATTCTAGACATTAGGTGGCTGTCCAATGTGTAGAACTCAGATGCACTGAACATTTGGTTAACTGAAGAAGAAAGCATACTTAAAATAAAGAAGCAGGATTAACAAGAAGGAACTTATTGATTCTTGGAGAATGGCAGGTTTTGGCTATCCTATGCAGTAGTACCTGGTATGGTTGCCAATTCTGGTTGGACGAATTCCTGGAGATTTCACCACATGACATAATCTTTCATTAAAGATTAATCTTTAAATCCTGGAGACTTGGCAACCCTAGTAGCTGGATAGAAAAGCCCAAACTGTGCTTCCTGTTCTGAAATTGAGAACAGTACCTGTTACACAGGCTCTGTAGGAGTCCATGTACGTCAGTGCTGATTTTCTGCAGTAGATGATTATAAATTCTGTGTTGGAAAATGAAAAACTTCCTATCTTGGGTATGTGTTGGGTGGATGGAAGTACGAGTGTACCATCACTTAAAAAATAGATTGGATCCTCTGTTTCTGGTGCTCCTGGAGGACACTGTGTCCCTAGAGCTATGAAATCAACCTCACTGTTATATATGATACCCTGAATTTGGTTGGTGGTACGTATAACTATCTGCTTTTAAAGTGTTTTGTTTTTCTTAGACAAAAGTTTTCATGAACATACAAATAAATTTTGATAATGAGAAATGAAACTTTTGATGTTTCATAGATGGCCACAGTAGATAGTAATGTACTTGTTACTTCTAGTAACTACATGTTACTATGGCTATGCCCGAACACATACTTCAACCCACACTTTTATGTAAACATAAAAACCCAGCTACTGGCAAATCCTAACATGCAAGGCCTTACATAAATTCTGCAGAAAACTAAGGAAGCAGTCCCAGATCAGAGAGAGAAAAGTACATAGCAGTGTCTCACCATTATGGCTCCATGTCTAGTTGGCAGCCGGTGTTAAGTGGAGTGCCCCAGGGGTTGGTCCTGGGGCCGGTTTTGTTCAATATCTTCATAAATGATCTGGAAGATGGTGTGGATTGCACTCTCAGCAAATTTACGGATGATACTAAACTAGGAGGAGTGGTAGATACGCTGGAGGGGAGGGATAGGATACAGAGGGACCTAGACAAATTAGAAGATTGGGCCAAAAGAAATCTGATGAGGTTCAATAAGGATAAGTGCAGGGTCCTGCACTTAGGACGGAAGAACCCAATGCACCACTACAGACTGGGGCCCAAATGGCTAGGCAGCGGTTCTGCGGAAAAGGACCTAGGGGTGACAGTGGACGAGAAGCTGGATATGAGTCAGCAGTGTGCCCTTGTTGCCAAGAAGGCCAATGGCATTTTGGGATGTATAAGTAGGGGCATAGCGAACAGATCGAGGGACGTGATTGTCCCCCTCTATTCGACATTGGTGAGGCCTCATCTGGAGTACTGTGTCCAGTTTTGGGCCCCACACTACAAGAAGGATGTGGATAAATTGGAGAGAGTCCAGTGAAGGGCAACAAAAATGATTAGGGGTCTGGAACACCTGACTTATGAGGAGAGGCTGAGGGAACTGGGATTGTTTAGTCAGCAGAAGAGAAGAATGATGGGGGGATTTGTTAGCTGCTTTCAACTACCTGAAAGGGGGTTCCAGAGAGGATGGTTCTAGACTATTCTCAGTGGTAGAAGAGGACAGGACAAGGAGTAATGGTCTCAAGTTGCAGTGGGGGAGGTTTAGGTTGGATATTAGGAAAAACTTTTTCACTAGGAGGGTGGTGAAACACTGGAATGTGTTGCCTAGGGAGGTGGTGGAATCTCCTTCCTTAGAGGTTTTTGAGTTCAGGCTTGACAAAGCCCTGGCTGGGATGATTTAATTGGGGATTGGTCCTGCTTTGAGCAGGGGGTTGGACTAGATGACCTCCTGAGGTCCCTTCCAACCCTGATATTCTATGATTCTATGCTGGAAACAACGTGGTGAGAGGATTCTTAATACGCATGTGGTGGGTGCACAATAGCTCCAGCTACAACAAATACAAGAATCATACCTACTCGGATTATTCTTATCATGGATCTCTGTCATAACCGCTGTACTCATCTGATCAACAGTTAAAAACAAAATTGCACACTTTATGAAGGAGAAATACACATACCCCGTCCCATCTTACAAAGCCTGATGGATTCAGGGAGTTTGTTACAGTATGGGCATGGGTAAACTGAATTTCTCCTATTGGGATCCAGGAAGGACCCCCCTTAGCCTAAGGGGAGGATCCATAGGACCTGGAAACCAAATGATTCCGGGGGACAACTAATGAAATAGCAGGCACAGGAATGCAGTCAAAGGGTCAAATGAAGGGAACCTGATGGGGACACCAAGCAGAGAACCCCGGACAGTGCCCACTGCTCCTCGAAGGCATCAGGGGAGCCAGTGGACGCCACCCAGAGGAACTCTGCCCGGATGCGTGAACGGGCGGAGGATCGGAAATAGGCCCCACAGTCACAGGAGGTCCCGTCCTTCAACCTCCTCTCCCTAGTTTTATAGATGGCCATTTTAGCCAGGGCCAGGAGGAGGTTGACCAGGAGGTCCCGTGACTTTGTGGGGCCAAAGATAGGGAGTGTGTAGATGAGGAGGTGAGGGGGAAAGTGCAGCCAAAAACGTAACAGGATATCTAAGAGGAGCCAGAATAGGGGCTGCAAGTTGGTGCACTCCAGGTAAACGTGCGCCAGGGTCTCCCTCAACCTCAGAAGGGGCAGGTGCCCGGGACGGGGGTAAACCGCACCAAGTACATGTTTGTGCTCACGGCCCTGTGAAGGAGCCGCCAACTGATATCCCCAGCGGGCCTTGGGACTAGGGTGGAATATAGGCTGGCCCACCTGGGCTCCTCACCCTCTAGAGGTGGAAGGAGGTCCCGTCACTTTGTGTCGGGGTGGGACGCAAGGGTAAGGAAGTAAAGGGTGTGGAGCACGAGCATGTATAGCTGTTTCCTTGGCACAGTCTGAAAACGAACCGGCTGCAAATTGTGCAGCCGGCTCACATTGAAGGGACTAGGGGGAAGCCAGTCGGGTCTATGGGGCAGGGGCCCAATGAAAAGGTCTGGAGGGCCTGGGGTGGAAGGTGGGCAGGGCATGCCCTCTCGCAGGACCCGGTCAAGGTAGGCCTGAGCAGCGGGTGATAAGGTGGCCGTCACCTCCTGAAGTACACACTAGGGAGTATGAGGCCTGGAGAGCCCCATGCGCCGTGCAAGCATCAGGGGATCCAGCCAGTCTCCCTGGTCGTAGGCCAGGAGGTCTCCCGACTCTGGTGACTTCTGCCAGGACCAACCTTTGGCGCACCGAGGGGGATTCCGCCATCTGCACACGGAGCTGGGGGTTGTGTAGCAGGGGCTCCGTGAGGAGATCTGCCCCCTTGGTGGCTGCCACGGACCTGGTAGCTGAGAACAGTTTCCAGGTCCGGAGTAGGTCCTGGTAGAACACCGGCAGCCCGGAGAGGTCTTGCGGAAGACCTCTTGGATGGAGATAAAGGAGCTGCCGGTCATATTGGAGCCCTTGGAAGCGGCGCAGAAAGGCGTGTGCCAGTACTCTCCACGCCAGACTACCTGAACTATAAAGGAGCCTCTGTAGGGTCTGCATAGGCACTTCAGGCCCTGCCCTCCCTCCTCCAGGGGCAGGTGGAGGACCCCGCAGAGACCCAGTGCGCTTCTGGCCAAAAGAACTCCAGAATCGCCATCCGGAAGTTGGCCAGCAAACCCAGGGCCGGGACTAGGGTGTTGAGCCGGTACCAGAGCATGGACAGGACTAGTAGATTAAGCACCAGTGCCCTCCCTCGAAGGGAGAGGCACCGAAATAGTATTGTCCATTTCTGCAGCCGCTCTGTCACCCTGGCCTCTAAACCATACCAGTTTGCTGGCGGAGACGGACGCGTAGCAGAAAGGTAAATGCCAAGATAGAGCGGCAGACCCGCGCTCCACCAAATGGCCTGAAGCTCGGATGGGAGGGAGCTCACCTGTTACCCGTCCCTGACCACCAGGCCAGAGCTCTTGACCCAGTTGACCCGGGTGGAGGAGGCTGCCAAGTAGACGGCCTGGCAAGCCTCCACCCATGCCAAGTTGCCTGGGTTCTGGACCACGAGGAGCACGTTGTTGGCTCTTGCAGCACCAACCCTGTCAACCTCCGACAGAGGAGACAAAGGAAGGGCTTGATTGCCAGAGCGTACAGCTGGCCCGAGAGGGGGCACCCCTGCCGTACTCCCCGCCTGAAGCTGACCAACTCAGTCAGGGTCCAGTTGAGTCTGACCAGACACCCTGCGGAGGCGTAAAGCACTGGAGAAAACGCGCAAACTGGGGTCTGAAGCCTAACGCTCGCAGTGTCCAGGAGATACCCATGGTCCACCCTGTTGAACACCTTCTCCTGATCCAGGGACAACTGGTCCTTTCTCCTAGGCACAACTGACTTTGTCCTTGGCACAAAGACTAGGACTACTTTACCCCTGTTAGTTCTGAGTGGGTGGGAAGAGGTCTACGGTAGAAGAAGGCTAAGCCCCACAACCTGAGAATGTTAGTGGGAAATGAACAGATTCAAAAAGGCTGATGATTTGCACATGTGACTATTAAGAACAGGACACTATAAAAAATATTAAAGCATTGCCACAATTCATTGTTGAAGAAACATATTACAATAATATACAATGCTACAGATGTAAATTTAGGAAATCCCACATATTGGCAAAAAGATAATCAAATCATTCCCATTCTCCCGTCAGCCTCGGGGCAGCAGGGACACGCTTTGTCTGGGCCAGCAGGAGAAAGAAAACCCTTGGCCCCTTTAAGAACTTGTACATGAGCCCTCCTCTCCTTATGGACACTTATGGACCTCTTTATGGGCTTATGAAGGAGCTCTGTGGCTCATTGGTTGGACAGAAGAGTGCAGCATAAGCCTATGTCTCCCTTGCATCCAAAGGGAGGAATTATAAATCCTGCCCTGGGATGCCATCCTGTGCTGAGAAGGAAAGCTTCCCCTCCCTCCTCCTGGGATTAGAGTAAGAATAGATTTTGGGGCCTTGCTGGTGGGTAACACTAGGTTTTGGGGCTGGGAAGGAAGGAAATTTTCGCTCAGTGAAGTTTGGCTTGGACAAAGTACATTTTTCAACTTCCTCTCAGCAGCCCAGGGACCTGAAGGGTGGGATAGGTTGTAAAAATTAATTTTATTGCAGCTTGATAGGTGTGCAGTGCAGGTAATTGTTCCAAAGTGGTCCACTTCCCTGGTGCACTGGAATTGGAAGTGGATTAAGAGAAGGCATCTCGTAAAGAAAGTGGAGAATGAGGTTGGTGCTCCTAATGTCTGGCATAATAAGGACATAGCCCCCTCTTCTCCACTTCCTTTACCCTTGTATGAGGGAAGGGTGGTAGGGTCCCAGCATGTTTATGGGGTGGGGGCTGTTGGTATGGGTAGAACAGGTTATCAAGAAAGGGTGGCCTGTCCTGGACAAGTTACTGCCAAATAGGTCCAAGGTGGGTTACTTAAAGTTGCAGCCTAATTAAACCACCTTCCTGGTGTCTTGTCTTCCTGTAGTATATTGGACATGGGACAAAGGCTAAACTGAGGGATGGGGGAAGGAAAAAGGAATGTTAGGAAATATTTTGGGTTTGTTTTTCTTTTGAAAACAAACAAGGAACTGGAACTAGTGATGTAAAATGCAAATAGAAAATAAAATTTGTGTTGTCACTGATCCAATAAAATTTGAAAATCAAAAGTAGCTCGAACACTTTTTCCCAGACAGTACATACCCAAAAGAACAGCTGAAATTTTGTTTCTCATTGGACTCAACTCACATATAGTAAAAATATAAACAGTTAAAAGCTTAATGGTAAAACTTAGACTTCTCATAATCTCTCAAAAAAGACTTGAACAAAACTAAGTGTCTGAATGGCAGTGTTTTGGTAGCAGTTGTTGATTTAATACCATATAATGATAACATTAATTTACTATTTTAAAAACTGCATAGCTATATTACACAGTGCTGCCTTAAAATTATATTTAGTTGAATATTACTGAACAGGGTTTTTCTCTTATCAAAAAATACTCGGATAAATTAGGTTAAAATGATAATATGAAGGGACCTAGAATAGAGCTTGAAATGTATCTGTTACTTGAAGTCTTCCTACTTTCTTTTTAAGGTTCAAAGATCATCCCACATTAAATGAACGATATTTGTTACTTCATTTACTTGGTCGAGGTGGCTTCAGTGAAGTATATAAGGTAATCTGTATTTTGGTCTGCCAATGTAATATTTCATAGCCACATAAGTTTATATATATAATTTTCTTACTTTTGATCTCCCGGACTAAGGGACTAAGAAGGTTCTAGTTAGACGTGACAAACCCATGGAAAAAAATGCAGAAATTGAGCTTGTTTTTGGCTTAATTGGCTTGTCAGTTGCTTGTTGGTTTGTTTTTGGCTTGTAGCTTGTTGCTTCTTTTTTTTATCAGCTCCTGGCAAGCAGGGGCAAAGGGGGGAGAGAGTCAGGGGTGCACAGCGGGCCCACCGCAATCCCAGACTGCACACCTGGGGGATCTAGTCACATAGAGTGTTGGGTTCTTAGGGATTGGCTTGTTTTGAAATGGGATTAGCTTGATTTTTGGCTTATTGTGAAAGTTGGGGTGCTTATTTACCCGTGAAAGTTGGCAACTGTGGTTCTAAAACAGTAGCACTTCTTAAACAAAGGCTGGAAAAACTCCTTAGCTTATTTATGGAGGGAGAGAGCATCACTGAGCTGAGCATCACTGATCATACTTATGTAATCAATAGACAAAGGCTCCGTTGGTAATAGGGAAGAAGCCAGGATTGTGACTGTAGACTTGCTGATATGTACACTAAGGAAAATGCATTACACAAATTGGAAAATTAGGGACTTGTGGTACAGCCATAGAAGGGAGTGCGTGCCACTGAAATGAGCCTTTGTGAACCCAAACATAGATGTAACCTCTTGGTTAGTCATAGCTTCTCCGGATACATTTATTTTTCTGAATATAAAATTGGCAGAAGTCTTACTGGATAAGAAAATATCTGAGGAAAGTGGAACAAAATTGTCAATGTTATGATAAGCTATCTAGTGCAACACCATGGCTCTAGAAACTGCATGTAATGTTACTTGTGTAATAAAGTTTGTATACGTCAAATTAACTGGGTCTTCACGATTATGAAGTGTTTTTCTATAACACATCTGTATAATTTCATTTTGCTTAATTTGTCTGTAGATCTGTGGATTATATGCTGAATTTGGACCTTTTTGGGTGTTGTTGTTTTTTTTGTCATCTTTGGTTGTAATTGTCCCATATCTGGTTTTCTAGGCTTTTGATCTTTATGAACAAAGATACGCTGCTGTGAAAATACACCAACTTAACAAAAGCTGGAGAGATGAGAAGAAGGAAAACTACCACAAGTAAATATTAATAATTTAGGATTCTTGTGGTAAATTGAACTTTGTTCTGTTGATCATGGAAAGTTAACAAACATCTTAAACATCTTCTTTTAGACATGCCTGCAGAGAGTATAGAATACACAAAGAACTGGATCACCCCAGGATAGTTAAACTCTATGACTACTTCTCCCTGGATACAGATACGTAAGTGAAATGACACTGGTTTTAGAACATTCCAAGTATTCTTAATACCTTACTTTTATTAAAATGAAGACTGTATTTGAACATTAAGGGTGAGATCCTCACCTCAGCTCTGACCTCATTATCTAAAATGACTGGAGCAATAATGTAAAGGGGCATTAAAAGCCCCAGTTCTGGCTGGTAGAAAATTCCCCATGGTGCAGACATTGTGGAAGACAGTCGTAAGGCTGCCTTCTGGGGACGCCCTCGTATAAGGGGCATGTTGGGATGGACTGCAGCACACAGTGCTGCAAGTGAGTCCAGGTAGCACTGTAGTACATAGGACAGCCCAGGGAAGCTACTGCAACTTAGACAGACCTCCAGGGCTGTCTTAGTTACACCAGGGGCTTCTCCAGTTCCCTGTGCAGCCAGGATTAGGAGTATCCATAACCACTACCATGCTTCCCTTGGGCTGTGCCTTTAAGATACCCAGCACAGAATTTCACTGTAAGAGATTACACTGTGTTTTTTATCAAGAAACTTGTCTAAGTATGCAAAAAGGAAAGTTTTTACATGGCCTCACTAATATTTGTGTAGTCTCTTTTCTGTTGAATACAAATGCTTTGATGTTGGGTTTTTAATTAACTAGTTATGCCAGTTTCCCTTAATTAAAAAAGCTAGATTATTTTATTCATATAAATGAAATTGTTAACTTGTCATTATCAGTCTTTAATTTTTTTTCATATGATTGTGCAGTTAGATGGCAATTTGTACTCTGCCTTATCTGACGCTGTATTTCTGAATTTTTACTCTAGGTTTTGTACGGTGTTGGAGTACTGCGAAGGCAATGATTTGGATTTTTATCTCAAGCAACATAAACTGATGTCAGAGAAGGAAGCTAGGTCCATTGTAATGCAAATAGTAAATGCACTACGGTATCTCAATGAGATCAAGCCCCCTATTATACACTATGATCTTAAGCCAGGTAAATGAAAAAAGTTACAGCAGAAAATGCAATAATTTTGTTCTCTCGTATTTTATTTGTAATCCGTGTTGGAAAATCTCAGATTAATTTCTGGTTGTCAGTTCTTAAACATCTCCAAAATCCATCTTTCTCTTACATCTTTACAGCTGAAACCTTTGTCTGTTCTTTGCTAACACTTGCCTCAACTCATTAATTATTTTGTGATTTTAATTTATGGGGTAAGTCCCTGTCACAAGGTGCAGCCCTCATCGCCAGACTGGCGCCTCCTGCTGGTCATGCTGGGGATTAGCTCAAGGCAGATGCCCACATATGCGGTCTGCACACCAGCACTCTGTCTCTGCTCCTGCCTACGGCTCCTCTATTAGCTCCCAAAACGGCAGCATCCTCTTCTCAACTCAGCCCTCTGGCTAGATCGTCATCTGTTTCCCCCTTCCAGGAGGGGATCTCTATCCAACAGTTGAGCCACTTCCCCAGTGACGAGTTCGGGGGGAGACCCAGGCCAACCCACTAATGTTGCCCAGGAACTCAGTAAGTAGCAGCCTCCTGCTGCTGCTCTATAAACTCAGTCAGTGCTGCTATATTTCCCTGGGCCACTTCTCCGTGGCCCTAGCACCTTCTTTGCCCTTACCTCAGGGCATTCAGCTGGGCTCCCTGCAGCAACTCACCCTACTCATCCCTTTTATCTGAGCGTCCCTTTTATCTGAGCCTTCGGGGCCTGGGTTGCTCCCTGCATCTCCTCCCTAATTGGCTGTACTTCACAGAGCCTCTCTGGGCTGCTGGGAGGACTCACTTCCATTACTCCTTCCTGGGCAGGGCATGATTAACCCCTTTTATGCCTGTGTGGGGTACATACCCCATCACAGATCCAGAGAACATGACGGACACCTTCAGAAATACAAAGAAAATAATTTTTTGTTTCATTCCCCTCTGGTCTTTCCAGAATGCTGCTGTGAAAATCATTTCCCTTTATTGCGCATTTTCCTTGTCTACTCAAATCCTTTCACTGGCTATCACCTACATCTAGTTAAGGATTTTGCCTTCACATTGAAGTCTCTGTGTAATTGCACTCATGCCTACAAGTGTTGTCCTTCTTTGTTATAATCAGGCCTCTTTCCTAGCTGCTCCCTTTGTATCCTCCTTCCACTGTTATCTTCATGTCCTCTTCCATGCTATCCCCTTATGCCTGGAACGCTCCAATTTTTCTTGCATGTCTAATGACCATCATCTTTATTCAGTTCTCTCCTTAAATCTTAGTGGATGCGTCTTCCAATAGAGAAGTCTTCCAATAATGACTCAGCATAGAGTAAATAAAGTGAAAGTGACCATTTTAAACAGATTTACACCATCTTCTACCTTGGGGCTTCATTTGGCCATCTAGTTTGTTAGTACTCTCTTTGTGAATCTTAAATTGTTAACTCCTTAAGGCAAAGCTACATCAACTGTACAACATCAAGCTACCGCTTAATAAGTAGGACACTGTTAACATGGATTTCTTCTAGAGAGGATAGAGTTGTATGGTATGCATGCTCTTTTGCACAGTTCCAGGGATGACCGTTCTCATATAGAACAATTCTGAATATATTTTTATTAAGACAACTTACATTCTCTTTCAAAAATATTAAATTAAGATTGGTAAAAAAAAAAATTGTTTAAATAATGAATAAAGTATAATGCTAAAGAAAAACAAAAATAATACGAGAAATTCACTGTGCAGTTTAAAAACATGAGGGGGAGGTCCTTGGCCTGTCTGCAGCCCCTTTGCACTGTTTTTGCGGGGCATATAGAGGCTGGCCTTAAAGCCAATTTAACCAGCTTCCTGTGAATTCTGTGATGCTGGTAGAACATGTTTTTGGGACAATAAGTGGGGAAAAAGCACCATAGCCAGAGTTGCTGTGATCTGGTGTTTCCCAGCTACCCAGTCAGTCCCTTGGGGGGCCACTACAGTTGGGAGAAACTTAGAACTGCGCAGGGGGTCAGTGATTTGAGTAGGAGGGTAGAAAGGTGGTGTTCAGCTGTTTCAGCTGTATCAGGCACTGCTGCAGATTGAACCTATTAAGAAGCACTTATTTAGTATTTTTGTGATAAGATTGCACATTCATAATTTTTTGTTATTGTTAGGTAACATCCTTCTAGTAGATGGAACAGCATGTGGAGAAATAAAAATCACTGATTTTGGTCTCTCTAAAATAATGGATGATGACAGCTATGGTGTGGATGGAATGGACTTAACTTCACAAGGGGCAGGAACTTATTGGTAATTTTAAGTTTGGACAGATATGTTGTTTAAACTCTTATTGTTCAAATTTCAATAATGTAAAATCAGTTTTACACAGATATCTAGGATTAAAAGCATCAGATGTAAAATGGTGAAAGGAAAATGATTTATATGCAACATTTAGCCTGTGGATCTTAGTGCTCAAGAAACATCATAATACTGAATTTTGTAGGATGCATAATATAATAAAATGTTTATAGGAGTACAAATAACGTCTACAGTTACATTAGCTAATCTGTTTTCAAATCTGGGGATCAACTAAAGTAAGAGAGAATCACCCTGGCCCAAAGCATAGAGTTGGACAGTTAGGTGCAATATGAGGGTTTTAGTATGGGGTTTTTTCCCCCAAAGTGTTGGGTGTTGGAAAAATGAAGTTAGACTAGGAGGACCTTTGATTACTTCTAGTATGGCAATTCCTATATTTCTGTTTTTACTTCTCCTGTGGAAGTCAATTTATACTTCACTCATCATCTTCCAGGAAGGCAGCAGCCAGGATATATATTTGAACATTCTGAAAGAATCACCATTTTAGTTCAGAATGTTATAAACATGTTTTCCAAGAAGAAAATATATATTAAACCCTTTGACTTTTGGTAGTTCATGACAGCCATCCCAGGAGTGATGGGTTTGCATAGATGCTTAGCACTGGGAAATCTTAATGGGAGAAATGTTATCAATTCCAAGAACTTCAGATCCTCAGATCATCATCTTCAGATAGACCAAGTATACGCACACATTAAAATAATTCCTTTAGTCTTAAAGGTTCAGTTGACTGGAAAACTGACCAGCCATACTATATGTGTAGGGATAATATATATATTGCAGTTTTTATTACATATGTACATATAGGATAAATGTGCTGTGTTAGTTTAAAAATGTTATAGAGTGTTTTCCAGTATTGTGTATGTTAATTAAAATTTGTACACTAGGTTAGACCCTTAGGAGGACCTTTGAGAATTAGGCATTTCTCATATGCGTGCCTGAAATCTTCATTACCATGCAGTGAAATTGCAACATATGTCCTAAACGAAGCATTTTAAAAAATGTATGCCTAAATACATTTCCCAGATCAGCACAAGTGTAAAAGTCTTATGGAAAAGTAAGACTGAATACACTCTGACCTCTCACTTTATGCAAAAGCCCAAAAACTATGAAGGGCATGGCCAGTTTATATCTTCATATGACTATTTATTTGAAAAATGTATGTGGGAAGTGGAGGGGGTGCCCGCTTCTCCTGCTACTTGGAGAGTTTAAGGCCAGAAAGGACCATCAGATCATCTAGCCTGACCTCCTTCATATTACAGGCCACCAACACCATCCAGCACCTGCACGTTAAACCCAACAACCAAAATTAGACCAAAATATTACAACCCACAGGAGACTAGCCTATTCAGTGCCACAGACAGAGAATAGGAGGGACCAAGGTGCACCAGTGCTCAAGGCCCCAACAGTGGCAGGGAAATGATTAAATGAGATACAACTAAATAATCATGCTACGTGACCCACATCCAGACTCTGTAGAGGAAGGCAAAAAAACTAGGGCTGTCAAGCGATTAAAAAAATTAATTGTGATTAATCGTGCTGTTAAACAATAATAACAAACCATTTATATAAATATTTTGGATGTTTTCCTCTTTTTCAAGTACATTGATTTCAATTACAATACAGAATACAAAGTATACAATGTTCACTTTATATTTATTTTTATTATAAATATTTGAACTGTAAAAATAAAAGAAATAGTATTTTTCAATTCACTTAATACAACTACTATAGTGCAATCTCTTTATCGTGAAAGTTGAACTTACAAATATAGAATTATGTATTAAAAAAACTGCATTCAAAAATAAAACAATGTAAAACTTTAGAGCCTACAAGTCCACTCAGTCCTATTTCTTGTTCAGGCAGTCGCTCAGACAGACAAGTTTGTTTACATTTGCAGTAGATAATGCTGCCCACTTCTTGGTTACATCACCTGAAAGTGAGAATAGGTGTTCTCATGGCACTGTTGGAGATGGTGTTGCAAGATATTTACGTGCCAGATGCAGTAAAGATTCATATGTCTCTTCATGCTTCATCTACCATTCTAGAGGACGTGCATCCATGCTGATGATGGGTTCTGCTCAATAACAATGTTCATTTTCATCATCTGAGTCAGATGCCACCTACAGAAGGTTGATTTTCATTTTTGGTGGTTCAGGTTCTGGAGTTTCTGCACTGAAAACTTCTGAAAGCATGCTCCACACCCCATCTCTCTCAGATTTTGGAAGGCACTTCATATTCTTAAACCTTGGTTCAAGTGCCGTAGCTATCTTTAGAAATCTCACATTGGTACCTTCTTTGTGTTTTGTCAAATCTGCAGTGAAAAAGGTGTTTCTTAAAACGAACAACATGCTGGGTCATCATCTGAGACTGCTATAACATGAACTATATGGCAGAATGCAATAGAACAGGAGACATACAATTCTCCCTGAAGGAGTTGAGTCACAAATTTAATTAATGCATTATTTTTTTAACCAGAGCCATCAGCACGGAAGCATGTTCTCTGGAATGGTGGCCAAAGCTTGAAGGGGCATACGAATGTTTAGCATATCTGGCACGTAAATATCTTGCAATGCCGGCTACAGAAGTGCCATGTGTACGTCTGTTCTCACTTTCCGGTTACATTGTAAATAAGAAGTGGGCAGCATTATCTCCCGTAAATGTAAACAAACTTGTTTGTCTTAACAATTGGCTGAACAAGAAGTAGGACTGAGTGGACTTGTAGGCTCTAAAGTTTTACATTTTGTTTTTGAGTGCACAAAAATCTACATTTGTAAGTTGTGCTTTCACGATAAAGAGATTGCACTATGGTATTCGTATGAGGGGAATTGAAAAATACTATTACTTTTGTTTATCATTTTTACAGTGCAACTATTTATAATTAAAAAATATAAAGTGAGCACTGTACACTTCGTATTCTGTGTTGTAATTGAAATCAATATATTTTAAAATGTAGAAAAACATCCAAAATATTTAATAAATGTCAATTGGTATTCTGTTGTTTAACAGTGCAATTAAAGCTGCAATTAATAGCGATTCATTTTTTTGAGTTAATAGTGTGGTTAACTGTGATTAATCAACAGCCCTAAAAAAGCCCCCAAGGTCACTGCCAGTCTGACCTAGGGGAAAATTCCTTCCTGACCCCGCATATGAGAATCAGTTAGACCCTGAGCATGTGAGCAAGAACCAATCAGCCAAGCACCTGGGAGAGAGAATGCTTGATGCTGCCTTAGAGCTCTGTCCAATATCTCATCTCCAGCTGTGGGTCCTCCCTAATGTTTCAAAGAAAGGAGAAAAAAACACCCACCCAGAATATACTGGGGAGCAAATGAATAATCCCTTATTGACTCCTACTGGTTGCCAGGTGAAACCCTGAAGTATGAGCTTCAGATGCATAAGACATAAACCAAAAGTGAGCCCCAGGGCAATTGAGCCCTTCCCCCTAACACCACGAGCAACCTCATCATACAGTAGCTCTCATAAATTTGTTCTGCTCTCTCTTAAAAATAATAAAGTTGCTTGCCTGCTCAACTCCTTTTGAGAGGCTGTTCCAGAACCTCATCCCTCTGACAGAAACCTTCTTCTGATTTCCAGCCTGAATTTGTTCATGGACAGTTTATATCTACTTGTTCTTGTGCCAGCATTGTCCTTCAGCTTAAATAGCTCTTCACCCTCCCTGAGAGCAATCATATCCCCTAATGTATTTTTAGAGAGCAGTCATATCTCCCCTGCGCCTTTGTTTTACTAGACTAAACAAGCCATGTTCTTCCAGTCTTCTCTCATAAGATGGGTCCTCCATTCGCCTTATCTTATGGGCCCTCCATTCCCCTTATTCCTACTAGCTCTTCTCTGCACTTGCTTTAGTTGAAATTAGTCTTTCTTGAACATGGGTAACCAGAATCATACCAGTATTCCAAATGAAGTTTTACCAGTGCATTACATAATGGCATTAATACTACTTTATCTCTACTGAAAATGCCTCATCTGATACTTCCTAGGATCACATTTGCCTTTTTCACAGCTGCATCACACTGGTGGCTCATAATCATCTTGTGATAGACCCACACATCCAGGTCTCTCTCCTCCTCTGTCACTTCCAACTGATGAGCCCCCAGCTGAAGCAGAAATTCTTATTGTTGGACCCTGAGTGAATGACTTTGCATTTTGTACCATTGAATTTTATCCCATTTCTCTCACTCCCGTCTTCAAGTTCATCCAGATCTTCCTGTATAATAATCCAGTCTTCCTCTGTATTGACAATGCCTCCCAGCTGTGTCATCAGCAAATGTCATCAGCACACTTATACTTTTTATGCCAAGGTCATTAATAAAAAATGTTGAACCAGATTGGCCTCAAGACTAATCTTTGAGGAACTCCCCTAGTAACCTCCCTCTAGTCCAATAATTCACCTTTTAGCATAACCCACTGCCTTCTCCCCTTCAGCCAATTACTTATCCACCTTACAATGCTTGTACTGATCCCTATATTCCCTAATTTAAGAAATAATTTCCCATGTGATACTGTTGTCAGACGCTTTACTGAAGTCCAAGTATATTGGTTTACTGCACTTCCCTTATCTAAAAAACCAATTATTTTCTCAAAGAAGGAAATCATGTCAGTTTATCATGTTCTACCTTTGTTAACCCTTATTGCATTACATCCCCTTTACCAGTTTCCTCTATGAATGTAATTACTCTTTCCTTCACAACTTGATCTAAAACTTCACATATTACTGAAGTCTGACTAACAGGCCTATAAATGCCCAGATCACTTGTTTTCCTTTTCTTAAATAGGTATTTTCCAGTCATATGGCATTACCCCTGAATAGACAGATTTATTAAATATCCTTGCTACTGGACTAGCAATGTCATATGTCAGTTGTTTCAGTATTCTGGGGTGGAAATTATCTGGTCCCACCGATTTGAGCACAATAAGATCTTTAAATTTTCCTCTACCTGAGATGTAGAAATTTCCACTTCTTGACACTCATTTCCATTACATGTACATATTCTGTAATGTCATCCTTACTGAAAACTGAGGCAAATTTTATGTATTTAGTTTTTGGGCTGTATCTAGATTATATTTAATCTCCATCCCATCCACACTGCATAATGGCCCAACCTCATCTTTCCATAGTTTCTATATAACTAAAAAACTTTTTATTTATTTAAATGTCCATGGCAAGAGCTAATTCAGCTTGACTTTTGGTAATTCTCGCTTTTCTCCTCCTTTTTCTAACCTCCACAATGTAGATCTTTGTTTGCTTTTTTTGCCTTTTCTTATTCCCTATAGGTTCTCTGCTTACTCCTAATAAATTTTTTAGGTGGTCATTCATTCAGCTGGGTCTCTAGCCTTTCCCTACAAGTTTTTTTCCCTTTTCTTGTGATGCAAATTTCTGATAGTTTTGTATAGTTGATCTGAAGAAATTCCAAGCAACCTCCACATTTAAGTTTTTTCTGCTCTTCATTACAGTTGACTTCTTTAACTAATTCTTTTAATTGACCAAAGTCTGCCCATTTACAATAAAAAATTATAGTTCACAACCTGGTTTTGATTATCTTTTCATTTAATTTAAATTGAATTAGCCCATGATCACTTGATCCAGGTTATTTCCTGTGATTTGCTCTTCTTTGATGTCCTCACTGCTTACTAAAAGCAAGTCTAAAATTGCATCAACTCTTGGTTCAGTGATGATTTGAGGAAGAAAACTGTCATCTGTCACATATCACATCCAGGATTACATGGGTCTTACCAATATTAAGAGCATTTGTTCTCCAATCTGTATCCAGGAAGTTAGTCTGTCATTATTATTGTTCCTAAACGTATTTGTCTCTAATAATATTGGAGATCTCTGTGTACATGCGAGTCTGACCATGGGGGTCTATAGCAGATCTCTGATACTATCGCAACAAGACCCTCTTTTTACAATCCTTCCATAAAGTGAATTTGAAACAGATTGTATGGACAAAACAAATTCTGTTTTGTCCATACAATCACTTTGTATTTCTTTAGTGTACCACTTCGTTGACATACAACCCTTACCTTTATTCCTCTCTTTCTCTGTCTCAAACAGCACATACCCTTCAGTACCTGTATTCCAGTCATGAATGTTCTGTAATCGCTATAATATCTGGTTTCACTTCTGCACCAGTAGCACCAATTGCTCCATTTTATTGTCCGACTCCTGGCATTTGTGTACAAGCATTTCAGTTGTTTCCCTCAGACCTCACCTGGTTTTCTTCCTTGTGATGTTCCACTACTACTTACTATAGCTTCATTTAGCTGATTTTCCTGTTCCTGTGTATTGAAGCCAGATGTGAAGATTTCACGAGTCTCTCCCAGTCTTGTCCCCTCATCTCCTGGTTTAAAGCCCTTCTTGTCAATTGTGCCACCTTTAATCCCAGAAATTGAATACCCCTTAATTAATACTACTTGGTTTCAGGAATAAGCCCCACACCTATTGATGAAAAGAGGGAGCACTTTAGGGAATTGTGTTTGCTATGAAATCTAATCATGTTAGAATATAACCTTAAAGAGTTAGTTAACAGTATACTGGCCACAGTTTTGTAATCATTGTAGACAAGGATAAATTAGATTCAGCATTGTCACCAAGACATGGTCGAACAGAATCAAGATTAGCTGACACAATGTGAAATACAACTTGCCCTTGTCTGCACTGACTGCAAAGTCATGGTCCGAATTGTGTTGGAACGTGCTTTTTAAGAGTCAGGTTAACTAACACATACATAAAATGTTATAACCAAGACAAGCCCTAGGACTTGCTCATGGCAGCCATGTGAGGAGGTAGTAGGAAACACCGTCGCTCTTGAAGAGCGAGGATATTAGCAGCTGTAGGGCAGGATTAGCAGCAGCAGGCTGTAGAGCCAGCCTGAGATACCCAAGGAGGGAAATTACACTCACACCCTTCCTGCATCCTACCTTCACTAGGTAGGTAGGAGGCCCAGAGACATCCCACCAGTGTATCTGTTCGGTGGTAATGAAGGCTGGGGATAAACCAGCTCTTCTTTCTTGTGCACTCAGGCACTTTTACAAAAAGCTATTATGATAAAACTACCTACAGAACAGGGAAACCAGTGAGTATCTTCATTGTTTATAGAAACTTCTTGGCTGGGATTTGCTGTGCCCAGTACCTCCCTGTTCTGAAAGTGCTTTTGGCTTTTCTACTCTTTGCCATAGCAGCCCTTCAATCCTGCTAGTGGGTGTGAAGAGTAAGTAGGAGGGTAGTGTTGGCCAGCCCATTATCCGCCAATTCTTCTGAGCACTTAGCCTCTTTTTGTTAGTTTACCTGCAGTAAGGAAAGAAGTCAGGGGCTCAAACTTAATTTTAAACAGAAAAGTCAACACTGTACCTGTCAGTTCTGTAGCTTTTTCCATTTACTAAGTTTTAAATAATAGAATTTGTTTTTACCTTTTTCTTTAGCTAACGAAACACAAAACCCCCCACATTGAAAAAACATAATTTAGGTAGCAAAGTCAAGCACTCAGTAGTTAGGAAATACTATATCCATATGGCAGGGGGAGGAGGGGGAGAGAGAGACACACATTAATATTTGGAAATATTTATGCCAAATGAAAATGTTAAATAATATGGATGTGTTAGGATTATTTTCACTCATTGTGATATCTCTCTACAACTTGATTGACTTTTTCACTTTCTAGTCACTGTGTCAGGCTAAAGGTATTCTCTAGTCCACAACTCTAAATAGCTTGTGTAAAAATGTCTGTGTATGTATTGTTTTGTTTCATTAATGTTTCAGTTTGGCCCTATATTTCGGTATAATTTATTATTTGCTGTGTTTCATCTTTTAAAATGATTGGTATATTAATATTCTGTTACTGGCATAATTATGCCTGTAGTCATTTATACAATACATACACATAAAATCACCTGACAAAATTTTCAATCTTGGGAGCCTAAAGTTGGGTGCTTAATTCCATATTTAGGTACTTAAATAAGTGGCTTTATTTTTTAGAGATATTAGGCACCTTGAACTATTTCTGATGTTATATCTACTTAAGCCTCTCAATATTTATTTAGGTGCCTAACTTTAGGGGAATCTGTTATTAAAATTTTGGTCCTTTACCTCTAGCTAGTCTGAAATGCCATGTGCACTAATTACATTATAAATTAGTACAAGTTCAAAAAATAGTAAGGTCCATGACCTTTATACCACTACTAAATTTCAACACATCACATTGCCAAAACGATTGGATTTTCTTTAGAAACTAGCTGTTTTCTGTCTCCTAGTATGTCTTGAAAAGGTTGATTCATAGAAGGAAATGCTGTAAGATAATTTGAAGAGGGAGTTACTTCATAAGGAATTTGTGTAAATTGTCATGTACAGAAGCTGAATATCTATGTTCATTGTATCTCTTTTAAACTATTCACTACCTACTGTGTGTACTATACAGTGTATTTTCATTTAATTGTTATACAATACGTTGCAGTAAGTCATCAGGTGTGAAGAAGGGACAGTAATGGAAGGGTTACATAAGTTTTAATGTTGATTCATGTAAAATACTGTATAGTCATTTTTAGAGTTTTCTGCTTCTATAATAGGTAGAAAATAATCTTGAGATTTATATAGACGTTTTAATAAATACATATTTAATTTATTTACCTCCTGTGAGAACAGGCAACAAAAAGGGAGGAGTATATATCCAGTCTAGGGCCCCAATCTCTAAATAATTAGTATCTCAGGCATTAGTTATTTTGCCCACTCCTAGGAATATGAGATAAAGAATAAGGTCTATTTTATTTAACATGAACTTCACTTTCTAAAAATTGAAATCTCACTGTATAGTTGATTAGTTCTATTACCTGTGTCTGACACTATGGACAATTGAAAATTACGTCACTCTTGATATTAAAAACAAACAAACAAACCCACAGACTTGAAATAACTGTACCCATGTTAAAGAATCAGGTGCAGTCAGAACTTTGTGTTTGAACATGTTCTAAAGATTGTGGGCTTACTTGCAGTGACAAGGTTTTGGTTTTACAGGTACTTGCCCCCAGAGTGTTTTGTAGTTGGGAAAGAGCCGCCGAAGATTTCAAACAAGGTTGATGTATGGTCAGTTGGAGTAATCTTTTTCCAGTGTCTTTATGGAAGAAAGGTGAGACAAAATGTGTTTAAAAACCTTGTACAGCTTTAAGACAAGCTTCTCTACCTATATTTCCACTACGCACTGAAATTGTGGTCATAAAGACCTTAAATCAATGTTACTTCAGTTTCTGAACATTGATACTATGTTCGTTGATGCCTCTTTCAAACAAGAGGTAGAGGAACAAATAGTCTAGCCTGACATAAAAATGTAATTTTACTTAAAAGTGGTGTTAGATATTTTTGTGAGCACACAGACAGTTTAAAATAAGATAAATTAGAGTGAAGATATGTTGTCACTGAAATTGATACTTGGATGCTTCATGAGGAAATTTATCTGAATTTATTTTTCAGCCATTTGGTCATAATCAATCACAACAAGATATCCTACAAGAAAACACAATATTAAAAGCCACAGAAGTCCAGTTCCCAGTTAAACCTGTTGTAAGCAATGAAGCCAAGGTAAATTTTCTTAGAACCTAATTAAGTAGCATGAAGCAAATACTAAATTTATTGATTGGTTTTAGAGTATTTACTTTAGAAGTAAGCTATAAAATTACCACTAATTTAAGAATACCACGTAAGTGGGAAAGAGACAGGTTACAGCCTCTCTTTACAGTTTGAAATTATTTCAGTTTTTTGTACAATATATCTCTTTTGGGACTTAACCAAGATCAGATGCCCAAAAGTAATCTGGGACAGACCTACTTCATATTTTACATTTACGTAGTGCCTTTCCTCCAAAAGGACTCCAAAGTGCTTCAAACCAGGCCTTCTCAAAAACTGTCATCACTGATGCTGTCTTTTTTTGGTGTTTATTCCCTAGAAGACTCTGACTGCCTCACTGTATTAGCTAATTAAGTCATTTCATTAAAAGTTTGTTTTGTAACAGGCTGCTTCTGAAAGTAGTGGATGTTTGTTACCTAATTTTCTCAATCTGAAGAACCAGCATCACTGCTGGAATGCATCTGGAAAATGCCTTCTACTATTGCTCCTTTTGAAATTCATAATGTACCAGCCACATTAACTCTAGGCTGATTCAGTGGTACATTTTCAAGATCGGATCAACTTCAGGAGGGACAAGAATATCAAAATAGTTGGGCTGCCATAGGGCATGCAGGGCAGAGATCCGTACATTTAAAAACACACATTATTTTGGGACTGGAAGAAATGTCTAACCCCTTCTGCCTGGACATATTATTCAAGATTCTACAGAGAAGTGAGGATAAAAGGAGATTCCAGTGACTTTGGTGATTGTAGCTGTGGACACCTGCACCATAAACTAGGTTCTAGAAATTAGGGCGGGGGGAAATAAATCTGAGGTACTTGATTTAAAATTGTTCTTATGCTTACTCTGGATATTAGTGACTTGACTCAAGCAAAAGACTCAGTGCTGGTTCAAAATAATGCTATAGGAAAAGGATTGGGCACTACTTCCAGTGTTGGAAAACAATTAATGTAACAATGTAAGGAATACATCTTTTGGAATCCAATTGGTGTAGAAGTAGGAGCAATGTGGAATCTTGTTCAAATAAGTAAGATTCTGGCTCTGAAGGTTAAGAGGGAAAAGTAGACATAATTTAGTAACTCTAGAGACTACTTTTCAAAAAGATGTGAATCTTTTTGGAATGAGTCTTTTTGTGATGGTTTGCCTGCATACATTTCTGTTGGTGATATTCTTAAAAGGAATTTCATATAGAGCAAGTTTCAGTTAGGGGTCACATAAAGTTTATGTAGACATTTCAAGAAGAATTGTTTGTCCTTTAATTTTTGTTCTCCTTTTGGAAAAATTGGGTCTCTTGTATTCAGTTAATGGACACAGGCACATACAATATGAGAACAGCATGTGACTGATAAGCTTACATTTTTTAATAGTTTATGCCCCTTACCTTTTAGTTTGACCCTGATGGTTTTTGTGATTGAATTTATTGAAGGAAAACATGAGGCAACAGCTATTTAAATGTGGTTATAGTCAGAAAATGGCTATTTAAAACTGGCAACTTATTACTCTATTTGTATTGTGAGTAGTATTTGCTTCCATTAGTGACAAAAATAATTTTTACTCATCTTTTACTGTTATTAGCATTGATTATCTACTATACCTATATGAGAGAGATGAATTCTTTTCTGATATGCACACCATCGTCAAGTGTAAACTAACATGCATTTGCAGACTTTGTATTGATGGCAGTGTGGAAGCAAGAAAGAAGCCAGACCTGGCAGTTGGAAAAAAACACATTGTAAACTGAAAATTTGATCTAAAAATTATTTAGATTAAATAAACATAGATATTCTTGATGATATTTTTACAGTCAGTTTTCAGTGTGTGACTGTACTTTAAGGTCCTCATGTCATTTTCTTCCAATTTGTGTTTAGCTCTCTTTTGCATTATGTTGTTGTTTATACTGTGTTATAGGTGCACAAAGATTTAAAAACAAAACCCTGCCCCAAGGACCTAGCATACTATTTCAATAATTCATTTATTTTTTAAAATGTTAAAATGCTAAAATCCAAAAATGTCCAAGAACTGCTGAATATTAATATACAAACACATATATTTGCATGATTTTTTACTTTATTTTTCAGTAGGAAAGTAACATATCTTTTTATATAAAGACCTGCAGTTATTGGATATGCAGTAGTTACAGTAAATTATGAAATTGTGAAACTGTGAAATTATGTGAAACTGCTATGTACAAGTCTGGTTTCTATAAAATTTGCATCACTAACAAATGCATGTTTTTCTTTGATCTTCAGTCTTTATTTTAGGACAAAGGGTAAAAAACTGAATTGCTTTATCAGGGAAAGGAGGATTTTTCCCTAATCCTCCCACACTCTAATTACTTAACTAAATGCTAATTATTTTTTTCATGGTATGTTAGTTAAATCCATAGCACTGTGTCACAGGGTTAATGGCCCCTCTAAGAGGGAGCAGGGTCCAGTACACATGCTATCCAGTTGGGCTTAAGGAAAGGCACTAGGGCCTTATAAAATGGGAGATAGCAGCAGGGGAAGGATGGCTACCCAGGACCTCTCTCAATCCAAGGAGGTAAGGGTGCTGCTAGAGGAAGCTGCAAGAGAGGCTGCAGAGAGAACGAGACTCCTGAACGAGAGAATAACTAGGGGAAGATCAGGACAGCAGCAGTGGAGGGTTGACTGCTGACCCTCTCTCTGAGCCCGAGAGAGAGTGTTAAAGAAGGCTGAACTCTAGTTAGGAAGGGCAGGTAGTGGCTGCTTGGTGCAGAGCAGATTTAGAGAAAAAAACAGCTCCAGGATTGGCTGAAGGCACCAAATCTAAGTATGAGCTTTTGTGTTGTGGTGATGGACTTTATTTTGGGACTTAGAGGCTCATTTTGAACGGTTTATGATGTTAAAGTCCTAGGCAGGGTAATGTTAATCACCAGAAGGCTGTGTGGAGTTTATTACAGAGCCCTGGGAGAAGGGGAAACTGAGGCAGGTCTCTGCAGAGCCACACTTGACCAGTAGGGAGCACTATAGGGAAAGCATGCCCTTTTACATACTGGTGATAGGGATTACCCATCACTGAATGCCAAAGCCCTAAACCCCATTAGGATGCGGAAATTAATGTGTAGCCTGATGCTGGGCATTGGACTCAGGGACTGCAGGAGATTGGGATTTAGGACTGGACAGTGCCTTAGTATTTAACAATTCTGAGGTACAGAGAAGGATTCTGAGTTGATTATAGAATATATATAGGGTTGGAAGGATCAGGTATTTATCGGTAAATGTCAATTTAACTGTACCCATGAATCAACAAAAAATATTTCCATTGATAATTGAAATGTATAGGTAAGCAAAGTAAGAAAAATGTTTCTAGAGAACTTACTAGGAATTGATTTAAGGATTTTTTTACTTTTTATATTTTGAAATATGATGATTACAATTTGTGTGTTAATGTTATTAAGCTTTAAGTTTTTGAATCTCAATGTCCACTGTTGTTAAATTATTTTCTGATCCTCCCCCATGATTTCTCCCAACTGTAAAACTTTAAATCAATTAAAAATTGAAAAAAAAATATTTAAAAATAAAAATCAATATTATCCACAGAAATTATTTTTTTTAAAAATCAAATTTTGTCAAGCCTAGGGGAAGTAGGTTGGGGGCTAGGAGTTTGCTGTGAGGGGATTTTTCAGCCAACTTTTTTAAAATACAGGATGCTTAGAGGTACAGTGCCTTTCCAGCCTGACATCCAGCACCATCAAGAGTAGTTTTTTGCTAGATTCCCGCACATCTAGGCAAACCAGTGTGATAAAACCTTCTTAATTTACAGAGGACAACTAGAATGGAATAATTTAATCAACTTCTCATCTACTCTCTATCTGATTCACAGTAGAATTTCCTACGGTTTCCACAAAGGAAAGTTATAGAAATCTTCTAAATTCTGAAGATGCTAATTTCTTACATGCCATATGATCTTGTGAGAATATATTTGATTACACATTCAATAATTCTAGCACAGTCTGACAGCTGCTTAATTTCACTACCACAGAGCCTCCCAAATTCAATCTCTCTGAAATGGACCAAGATGATTCCTTCCCTCCCACCCACCCACCAGTGCCAATATCCTATTTCTGGAACATTGCCATAGCTATCCTCATTATTACAGAGAACATCACTAAATCTGCTAGAGAGAACAACCCTTCTAGCATCACTGAATGGAAAAATAAGCATGTATCTGGAAGGACCATAAAAACCCACTGGCGAACATGCATTCTCTCTCCACATTCTCAGACTTCTGCACTTGCTTCAATTTATTGGTTGCAAATATTATTTCAAAACAGTAATGTGTTTTGTGTTGAAGGATGTTTGTTTTCATGTAAAATGTGGATTCCGTAGTTTTTGTCTGTTTATGAAGTTTTTCAAATAAGATTGATTTTTTTTTAAGTGACACTAGATTTGTTGTTACATGCTAGCAGACTAACAAGTATGTAAACAAGTGCCATTGAGAAATGGTTGGTGTAAAGTCAAGAGTAAGGGAAGAGCAGAGTACAGAAGCAGAACTTTAAATCAATGTAGGTGGTGGGAAAGGTAGTGAAGAGGTTTTTCAGTTTTGCAATCCTTAAGATGAAAAAACCTTGCAGGCAGAAGAAGGAAGATTATCTTCAAAATTGCTGTTACAAGCGAATATTGTCATAGAAATGCCAGAGGCTTCACTGAAAGTTGCCATAGAATTCTGTCTGCTCTGCATTTGTTGTACCCTTCCTACCATTTTGACATAAGTGTTGCAGAATTGTGGGGACCCACTAGTTAGTTACAAATTACATTGTCTTGCTGAATTGAGCTGCTTGAAAACAACTCCTCTTAAACTGTTTAGAACTTGTTAAATCAACTGGAGGAAGAATTGACTCATAAGCAGCATTCATTTTGTTTGGAATACTAGTAATTTTTTCCCCCCCTGCTTTTCTAGGCCTTTATCAGACGCTGTTTAGCATACCGCAAAGAGGATCGATTTGATGTCCACCAGCTGGCTAACGATCCTTATCTTCTCCCTCACATGAGAAGATCAAATTCTTCAGGAAACTTACATATGACTGGGCTGGCAGCATCCCCTACGCCACCTACTTCAAGCATTATTTCGTACTGAAATTTCTCCAAGTGAAGACTGGCATGATATATTTGTAGTTTCCAGATGCAGACTAGTTTGTGAACATTTGAGTGTTTTTACACAGGACAAGTTTGATTACTGTGTTTTCAGACTGAAGTCCTTCTGCTTAGTGTCCATTTGTATGATGGGAATGGATCATGGACTGTGAATAAATATACCCTTCTGACTGTAACCTTTAAACATTGAAGAATGACACTGCTTGTTGCACACAAATCGATGTGCTGTGTTTAAGAGTAAAGAAAAGGTTTGGGTTTTTTTTGGGAACACTGTAAATAATCTTTTTAATACTTATAAAGTACATTTGGTTGATACTGGAGACTGCTAACATGAAGGGTAGTTTTTCATTATTTAAATAAGAAAAGTAATGGACAAATTTGAACACACAGGAAAGGTTCAGTGTCTGGACATAAAAACAAAACAAAAACTTACTTCCCAAGTGGTTGAAACCAAAGTAAGAAGTGAGTGTCACAGCTGTATTCTGTATTAAGCTTTTCAGATAAAGTTATAATATTTTGTTTGGCTATTTGGTCTTATTTAAAGGCTGTACCTCAAAACCCATGTGTTCTTGTTTCATTGAGATTTTGAAGGGTGATGCATAGTTTCTGGTACATTATCCCTCAAATAGTTAATTTTGAACCAATCTACATTCTTCAGATTTATTGTACTTGTCACAAGTTTTGACAATGCTGCCACTTTCCAGGCCTTTGATAAAAGTAAATGATAGCATATATCCAAATGCAGACAGGTTATGTATGATGTTCTATGCAGGATAATGATGAATTCCCTTCTACTGCTATTGTAAATTGTTGTACAGAGGTCATATTTTCAGTTATTAAATTTCAGCAACTTATTCCTGTACAAATGTTTAAAGTATGGCTTTTTCTAATTGGATATTGTATTTTTTTTAAGTCTCCTTGAAGGCGCTTTTAATTGCTGCTAAATTATGTTGCTTTTACTTTTGCAAAAGAATCAGATGACCTCCTTAAAGTGCAAGTCAACTGTACGTTATAGAGAGATTAAAAGTAGATGATTCATTAACAATCAAGGCATGTAAAAGAAATCTGTGTTGGACATATACAGTACAGATCTTTAAGTCAGTTTCTTGTGCTCTTAACCTGTGGAGCACATTGATACTAGATGTAGAAGTTGTTCATGGTTATTTTCTATTTCTGGAAGTTCCTATCAACAAGGAAATGTTTCTTGTGGCTTGTACAGATATTTTAAAATGTGAAACATTTTCTAACTGCCTTGTATGGTAGAAACTTATTCTTCAGAACTCTGTCTCTCTTACGTACATTATTCCTTTTACTGTCCCATTCATGATGCTGAATTCGTAAATGTAATTTTGTCCATGCTGCAGAAAAAGGAGGCTATATTACCACAGGTTTTCATTTACTATTGTACAGTTAAACTGTGGCTCTTGTTTCTGATGTTACAAGCCATTTTGTTTTCATTGTAAATAAAGATACATTAACTGTCTCTTTAAGATGCTGCTGAAATTGTAGAGAATGTAGCCAAAACAGTAATAAAACAATGACAGTTGAAATTTCAAGTATGTATGAAGTTATTGCACCTGGGGAATCGGCTTGGCAGTGCCTATCAGACACTGCTAGAAGTAATTCTTTTGCTCACAAAAAAGCCAGTAGAACTTAAAGGGTCCCAAAATATTTCAGACAACAGTGGTATTGAAGTAAACTGCTGCTGTTCTTTCTTACAGAGGCAATACTGTGGTGAGTGGGGCTCATAGAAGTCATTATCTTAAGTGAAGGTTTCAAACTACTCTGTCTCCCACAGAAGAAAACATAACATTTTAGGTCCAAATAGTGACTTTTCCTCCTCAGATGTGCAGGGACCCTTCTCCCCATTGTACCACCCACACTGCAGAGACAAAGCCATTTCTCTTGCTCTCTGAGCTCAAGTGGGAATTGGAGTAGCTAGAAATGTTCTAGGCACTCTAAAGGTTGTGTTACCTTCCCACACCATGTCTGTACTGATATCTGCAATTAAGTCAAGGAGTATTTTTGCTTAAGCAAAAAAAAAAGTGCAAGATTGAGTAAATTGTATTCTTGTTGTTCAGATTGTGTTAATTATGTATTACATCTATTATATGGTAGTGCCTGGGAGGTCCTGTAATAAGATACAGCCTGTTCCTGCCCAAAAGAGCTTACAATTTTATAAATGTTGTTACCTAAAAATTAGTTTTCACACATACTGAGTCTTGAGGCTCTGGAACGTCATCTGCTCTGGGAAGAAGGAATTTGATTGTTAATTACAGAAGTACTTAGAATTTAGCTTTATTCTGTATGGACAACATCAGTTTTTCCTGGTGTCAGTTCAGAATGTGAGATGCTATGGTGGAACATATCACAATTGTTTGTTTTTCTGTATTTTTGAAGTTCTTATATCAAACTTTTATACAGATTAGAGCCCTAGCTCTGTAATATAGTCTATTCTTTTCATATAGCTTTCTAATCTGGATATATCATCACTAGATCCAGAGTTAGTGCATTTTAACTATCATCATCCAGGTGGCTCTTCCTAGCCACGCACCCTAGAAAAGGTGCTGCAGCCCCAAACATCACACAATAAAACACCAACTTTGCTTAAACAAAGTTTGAAGCTGGGCATCAGTGGCTCCTGGGTGATCTATGTTAATACAGTAATTTTTCTTTCATCACTTTTACACCTGTGTAACTCATTAGCTTAACTGATGTTACTTCTGATACACAGTGTCACAGTTTGGATCAGAATCAGGCCTTACAGCTCCCCCAGGCAATTCAATGGGGCATTTTGATCCCAGATATGATATGAAAATAAAGGTGATTGAAAACTGGCTCAGGGTAACGGGAGAGTTTGAGCAGTGTTTGACCTTTTTATGTACCTTTGCTCGCTCTAAAGGTCAATCTAAATGGGAAGCCATAAGAAGGAGCTCTGGTTCCAGGTCCTGTCTCATGTTGCAGGAGATGGGGGAAGCAAAAGACTGTTTGATATGGGAAAATGCAGAAACTTTAAAAATAAAGATATTTATCAGGAACAACACTGTAATATAGCTTTGATGTACCTAATGGAAGGTTGAGAATGAAGACTTGCTTTCCTATTACTGTACTGCTTTTTGATGGCCTAGAAGTCAGTGTGTCCTATCAGTGACCAATGTCTGATCAGTTTCTTTTCAACTCATTAGAAGGCAAATAATTTGTTTGACTTTTTACATCTCTTCTCCCCAAAAGTTTATAATAGTAAAAATGATCCCTGGACTGGAGAAAGCTTTGAGATTCTTCAAGAATCGGGGAGAATATTAAACTGGCATAATATATTGTTTTTACCTATTCTTTCACTATGTACATGGAGTCATTTTATATTTGCAATAAGACAAGCCAGTTTTATCTCAAGTTAGTACTCTCTAGTGCCTAACGTTCAGTAGAGTATGTTTGGGGGGAAATTCTGTTTGTACTGACATTTGCAGCTTCAAGTGTAGCTTATGATAGAGAATGTCACGTGCATCTAATGCTCTGCATGTGTATGTTCCTAATTAGTCGATATACATTTAAAAAATTTTACCTCGTATCTAGCTGTCACTAAAATTTTTAGATCATCATCTGACTTATGAGCAGGGAAAGAGAAATGAAATAAATGTAGGCAACATACTTTCATAATGAACCTTAGAAAAACAAGTCTAATAAATCTCAAAAGTAGTCAGATATAGAATTTTTGCCTTCACCTAGAAGTGAAATGGGAGTGTCAATCAGAAAAGCTGCACATTGTTAGCTGTGGTTATAGTGTTCTGTTACAGGTCACATTAACCACAGTTAACAATGGTTGGTTTCTCTCACACAACACCCTTTTCAAGCTCCTCAGAGATGCCAGAATAGTCTGTTTGGATACTAATATCAGATTTGTTCAAACTGCTGTGCAGAACATCATGTACCACATCTTATTGTTCAGTCAGTTGTTAGACACAGTGTTCAGGAAAACTAGTTAATGTTTTAGTGTGCCCCAAGAACCTCAGCAATACCAGCAAGAAAACAGGAATTGTGTTGCATTGCTGGCCTTCTGCCCAGATCCTATTGACTGCACACACTATGGCTATTAGTGAACTGCTGCATAATTAGTGGAGCTTTCAAGAATTATAAAGCTCTGAATGCTTTTGGTATGCAAGTCATGCATGATGCTAGGTGCAGAATCACTGATGTAACAGCAAGATTCCCTGGAGGATGCTATATTTTAGTGAGACTGAAACATAAAAATTAGCAACCCCTAAAGACTTAAGAGGTGGTTGGCAAGGTGTGTTTAAAATTAAATACCCTTGATACATGCTATATAGCTGTTAAGTAGCCATGATGTGCATTGATCAGACTTTACTATCTATCTAGAAAAATGAAAACTCTGGGGGTGGGTTGGAGCGGAATAGGTAAACTTGAGGGCCAAGAAAAATAATATAGGTGTGTGTCTACGAAGCTCACCTCAGCAGTATTGAACTGTCCTGTTTGTTGTCAGGTGACAGTAAATTTGAGCCAAATTCTGCCCTCAGTTTTTCCAGTGTAAATCCATGTAACCTTAGTAGAGTTACTCTAAATTTACATAGCTATAACTAAGGGTAGAATGTGGCTCATTTGTGTGCAAGACAGCAGCTACACCAAGTTGTCACCTGAGACAGCATTAGGATTCTTATGATCTTCAGATGTTAAAAAGATGGAACCATGTTTAGGTGAGGGCTAAGCTTACCATCCAGGATGGTGTCAATGCATAGAGTTGTATGGGTTCTCATGGAGTCCTGCCATTTATGATCCTTATGTGTGATCTATTTACTAACGTTGGCTGAGCTTGTTTCAGAATTTAAGGTTTTTTCTTCAATATTCATTTCATTTCAATTGTATCGAGTAACAAAGAAAGGCTGGGGAAATACAAATGCATCAGCCAGAGAAACATTCACGGGTGGTGTCAAACAATAATCCATTGAGAGGTTTCTCTTTATTGTGCAATGAAGATGGACAGTGAGGGAGCTCCAGAAGTTGGTTAATCAGTTTATTGCATGTACCAGTAAACAAGTATCTTTTCCCTTACTCTGATGGTGTCAGTTCTTAAAATATGTCACCTCTGGTGCAGCTTTAGGAACCAGTGCTCTGTGTGTTTACTAGATAAATAGAAATGATGGTCAATGGCCTATGGATCTTATGAGGGAGCTGATGGATTTTCCTGCATGGCTCATGCTGGAGTCACAGGATCCAGGAGTGAAAGTTCTGCAGGAAGATATATTGGGAGAAGTGAAATCAAAGGAAAATAATTCTTTTTTAAAAATTATGCTTTAAATTCAGAGTGTGAATATTTTAAGGGGTGGGTTATTTAATGGACTTGCATGGTGTTGAAAGGTCATTATTAGCGCCACTTTGGTGCATGCATGCTGTATATCCCACGTATGCAGGGATTGAATTGCAATGGAAGAAGGAATCATGCTGTGTTGTTACCAGATTTACCCATTACTTTGGGGTACGCTCATTTATTAGGGTTATTTTTTGGCGGGGGGGGAAGGTGTTGTAATTCTATCAATGTACTACTTGTGTTCTCATCCGGAGCTCTACTTCTCCCTTCTGCAAGTTCCCTCCCAATGGAGCTATCCTGCAGGACCTAGGTTCCCCAGGGCTGAGTTCTTCCAGCCCCAGAATCAGACAACACACACACATTAACAAAGCGTGTCTGAGAGAACCAGGTTAATCAGCCAGGTGGTGGTGGTAGCCGAGGGTCTGGAGTGCTGGAGACTGGCAGAGCCCCCAGCACAATCAGTCAGGAGAAGATGCAATCCCAATGGAACTGATGCAGATTTTGGATCCAGGCATCAGAACTCTTACTTGAGCTTTCGTAGGGAAGAGAACGATAGTTCAAGGGAGATCTTCAACTTTGGTATACTCCCTTGAGCCATCAGTTTACCCAGATTTGTTTATGGGTAAACTGATGGCTCAAGGGAGTATACCAAAGTTGTTTTGTTCAGGCTAGACAATAGGAACTGATCATTCCTGGCTATAGGTGGTGTTCCTTGGAGGGAGCTCACAATGCAATTAGGCAGCTTCAGTATTTTAGATACCAATAAAGGATTTATTACTAGAATTGGTCTGATAATTACTGATCTGGGTGTGTGCAGGCATGGGTTCATTAACATCTGGAGCAGAGATTCCTCATCATGCAGTGCTTCCCTCCTTCAGTGCAGTTCTTGCCTTGGAATCTCTGTTCTCCATTCTGTATGCTAATGGAGATGCCTCCCTGTGCCATCTTTGATTCAAATGAGTCTAGGCCCTGGTCTACACTAGGACTTTAGGTCGAATTTAGCAGCGTTAAATCAATGTAAACCTGCACCTGTCCACACGATGAAGCCCTTTATTTCCACTTAAAGGGCTCTTAAAATCGATTTCCTTACTCCACCCCGACAAGTGGATTAGCGCTTAAATTGGCCTTGCCGGGTCGAATTTGGGGTACTGTGGACACAATTCGACGGTATTGGCCTCTGGGAGCTATCCCAGAGTGCTCCATTGTGACTGCTCTGGACAGCACTCTCAACTCAGATGCACGATTGTTTGCCATTGCTCTGACGTAGGGAGGGGCGACTGACGACATGGCTTACAGGGTTGGCTTACAGGGAGCTAAAATCAACAAAGGGGGTGGCTTTACATCAAGGAGTATTTCAGGCAGGACTTCACGGAGGGTTCCAATAAGAAATGGTGCACCTAAATTATTGTTCTTATTGGAACAAGGAGGTTAGTCTGGCCTCTGATTGATACATGGCTAGATTTACCTCGCTGCACCTTCTCTGTGAGTGACTGCAGTGTGACCTAGAGGAATGAGTCCCCTAGACGGGGGGCGGAGGGGGGTTTGCAAATGAGTACAAAACAAATCTGGTCTATTTCTTGTTTTGATCCACTCCATCTATCTTTTACATCTTTGGCTGGCAGCAGACGGTGCAGAAGGACTGCATGCCATCCACATCTCATGGCTGCTTGGCAGAAGATGGTACAATAGGACTGCTAGCCATCCTCATCTCTTGCCTGCCCGGCAGAAGATGATGCAATAGGACTGCTAGTGATCCGTATCACCTGCCTGCTCACCATAAGATGGTTCAATAGGACTGACTGCAGGACTAAAGAGAATTACTTGATCGAGTCACTCCAGATTTAGTCCCTGCGCCCATGTCTGCCCAGGCGCTCCTGATCGACCTCACACAGGCGACCAGGAGCATCTCAGACATGACGATGATGGCTACCAGTCCTATTGCAGCGTCTGCTGCCACAGGCAATGGGTTACTGCTGCTGTGTAGCAATGCAGTACCGCGTCTGCCAGCACCCAGGAGACATACGGTGACGGTTACCTGAGCGGGCTCCATGCTTGCCATGGTATGGTGTCTGCAAAGGTAACTCAGGAAAAAAGGCGCAAAACGATTGTCTGCCCTTGCTTTCACGGAGGGAGGGAGGGAGGGAAGGGGGGCCTGACACTATGTACCCAGAACCACCCGGGACAATGTTTTAGCCCCATTGGGCTCTCAACCCAGAATTCCAATGGGCAGCGGAGACTGCGGGAACTGTGGGATAGCTACCCACAGTGCAACGCTCCGGAAGTCGACTCTAGCCTCGGTACTGTGGAAGCACTCCGCCGAGTTAATGCACTTAATGCACTTAGAGCATTGTCTGTGGGGACACACACACTCGAATATATAAAACCGATTTCTAAAAAACTGACTTCTATAAATTCGACCTAATTTCGTAGTGTAGACATACCCTAGGGGAGTTTCCTTAATGCTGTCATCCTTGTCTGGAGGGGTTTAGGTGTGTCTCCCACTGGCTTTTAACAGTGTGTGTTAGCGATTTGGAACCATCAAGCTGTGCAATAGTTAATCTTAGGTAGCTCTGGGATGATGTAGCCCTTGTTAATGTAATATAAGGCAAGGTATATAAGGGACAAGGACTAATTCCTGCTGTTTGTTTGTAGAGTACCTAGCACCATGAGGTGCCTTGCTTCTGATTTGGGGCCTCTGCATACTCTTGTTATACAAAAATGAAGCTCAAGTCTGAATTTCACAATGTGGGCTTCATTCCCAGCTCTGCCAGAGACTTCCTGTGTGAATTTGGGTAAGTTACTTCACACTCCCTGAGCTTCAGTTTTCTTCCTCTGTCAGATGAGAGCAAATAATACTTCCTTACTGCACAGGATAAATTCTTGAGCATTTGTAGAGTGCTTTGAGTGCAAAAGTAGTACAAAGTATCACATGGTATCCCTTAAGTCTCATGATAAACGGAATCTGCATAACACCAGACCTTCTGTGCCCACTAAACATCAGACGTGTCCCTGTAATCTGTTCAAGTGGCTTTTATTACTTTTGTAGTGAAGGAGTCTGTCACTGGGAGCAGGTAGACCCAAAGGGTTGGTTGGTGGGTGAATGCAAGTCTAATGGGTAATTGTTCTTCATTCTCTCTAAGTTCCAGGCCAAGTTCCTTTGAGCTAATAGGTTGATACTGTGGAAGCTGTACTGGTGGTAGTGCTTCAGGAAGTAACAGGAGCCCACCGTGTTTGCTATCAGTGGGGAGCCTCAGTTTTGAGTCAGGTGGGTGGGGCTAATTGGCTGTAGCCTACTGGATGAGGGGTATTGGCACTATAAAGCCTGCTCCAGTCTTGATAGATTGTTTGCTTAGGCAGAGGCCTGTGCTAGCTTTGGAGGACTTAATTATCCTGGGACTGATGTTAGCCTGAGTCTGGTTTAGGCAGAGGCCTAGCCTGGACTTCCAAGACTTTTGTTTGGCCTCGATAAAGGTTTGTTCCAACTCGGTGGGGGGAGGGGGTTACTTTATTTGGGAGCTATATTGTTATGAAATTTCTGTGGTAATTCTGTCATTTATGTTTCAATTGGTATGGGACCTACATTTTTTTTAAGTACTCCCCCTCTCCCCATCTTTGGTGCTTCTAGGTCTTTTTCTACCTCTTTTCTCTCCATGGGATCTGTCTCTGTGATCCACAGTTCACACTTGTTAAACTGCTGTGTGACAACATGCATTGACCTATCCAGAGCCGGCAGTGCAAGTGAACCTTTATAAGGCTTGAGTGTTCAAAAGGGTCAGAAAGCAATAGCTCTAGCCTGGTAAAGCATTTGGTAAACTAAGTGCTGAAATGCTACTGCCTTTTAAACAAACACATTGCAATTGATCTGGCTTCACTTTTAATTAAAATTGCTTTGAAATCATCAGAAACAAAACATGCTTTAACTTCAGAAAATCAGATGAATGCCACTTGCAAATGACTGCAAGAGAGGCTGAAACACCATTGTGTCTTTAACAGAAACAAGTGTACATGTAGATGGAGTTCACTGACTGAGTCAGAGCAAAGAGTCTTAGCAGCTCCCTGGGAAATGCCATGCTCAATGAGCAAGCAGCTGTGCTTTGGTGAGCTCTAGAATCTATTGAGTGCATTTGTATGATTTTTAATAGGCCACCATCTTCTAAAAATAAATGTTTAAAATGTGTGACATTCCTGGGAAGGAAAGCATGTCTCTGGTAATTGGGAGAGAGATCTCAGGGACTCCAGCCCTTCTTTAGTCCGACTGTCTTCTTCTGATGTCACAAAATACGGAGTCAAGCAACAGAGGATGTATTCATAATAAATGTATTGAACACACATCATTTAACCATCTGAAAGAGAGGCTGTAGGGCAAAGCGGCAGTGTTACCAGACAGCATATTTATCTAGATTGGTGAAGAGTAGAGGGGGTTTGTCAGGAACTGCTCGTGGATCTCCCAAGCTAGCTAATACAGGAAACACTTTGTATTTGTCCACACTAAGCTTCACCTGCCAAAATAACATAAACTGGAAGGAACAACCTAAACTGTTTCTATACATGTCTTTGTCTACAAAGTGTTTCCCAAACTGTGGTGTGGTGTGAGATGCTGCTGGCTCCACCGGCTTGTGTGTAGCTCCAGCCACGACAGCTGGAAGGATGTTCCCTGAGCTTGGCATGAGGGGCCACTGCTTTTTAAAAGCAGCTGTCTCTTGGGCTGGCCACCCTCCCTCCCAGGTGCGACCACTCCACAGCTACCATGCTGCCACCAGAGCACTTGCCATCCCTGCTTTACCAGCAGAGGGGGACCCTACAAATCTGGGTTGGGGCAGCAGGACAGATTCAGACCAGCAGAAGTAGAGCTGAAAAACAGAGTTACATTTCAAAAGCTCAGGTCCTAGCTGGAGTAAAGGGACTAAAGCAGGCAGCATTTTCCCTCCCTCCCTGACTTTATAAAGCTGAGAGAGGGCAGCTGTGGCCCTTGGTAAATGGGCTTAATCAGCGCAGGTGAGACTTATCACCCAATCAGGAGCTTATAAGAAGGGCTGGCACCTGTTTTAGGGTAGGCAGACAGCAGGACTCCAAAGGGTGGAAGAGACTGCTCTCAGACTCTGCAAGGAACTTGGTATGTATCCAGTTCATCCCATCCCAAATTACTCTCAATTTGAGTTTCTTTTCATGCTTGTATTAAGTCTTTGCTGGCCACCCCAAGCCCGTCTGTGTATGTGTTACCTGCTCCTAGAGAGGGGGCTTTATTTCCTTTTGTCAAAAGGCATTCAGGTAGTGGGCGAGGGAGGCTTCCTGAGTAGACTCAGCCCACCCCATGAGAACATCAGCAGTGTAATTAGGGGGCTGCCAGTATTTTACTCACATGGGAAAAAATAGAAAATCCCCTCATTTAACTGGTTTCAGAGTAACAGCCGTGTTAGTCTGTATTCGCAAAAAGAAAAGGAGTACTTGTGGCACCTTAGAGACTAACCAATTTATTTGAGCATAAGCTTTCGTGAGCTACAGCTCACTTCATCGGATGCATACTGTGGAAAGTGTAGAAGATCTTTTTATATACACACAAAGCATGAAAAAATACCTCCTCCCACCCCACTCTCCTGCTGGTAATAGCTTATCTAAAGTGATCACTCTCCTTACAATGTGTATGATAATCAAGGTGGGCTATTTCCAGCACAAATCCAGGGTTTAACAAGAACGTCGGGGGGGGGGGAGTAGGAAAAAACAAGGGGAAATAGGTTACCTTGCATAATGACTTAGCTTTGTGTGTATATAAAAAGATCTTCTACACTTTCCACAGTATGCATCCGATGAAGCGAGCTGTAGCTCACGAAAGCTTATGCTCAAATAAATTGGTTAGTCTCTAAGGTGCCACAAGTACTCCTTCCCTCATTTAACTGTTGCTGAAGCATGCAGCCCAGGGTGTCTGTGCTGCAGAGCAGAGAGGGGGGAGGGGCTGGGCAACTCTGTGTTCCTGTTTTAACACTAACTAAACAGGGGGGGAACAAAACTAACATCCAAACCAATGCACTTGTGGGGGGAATTGTGTGTGTACTAGCCCTGGCTGGGATGATTTAATTGGGGATTGGTCCTGCTTTGAGCAGGGGGTTGGACTAGATGACCTCCTGAGGTCCCTTCCAACCCTGATATTCTATGATTCTACTCTTGTTCCTGAGAAAAACACTAGCTTGTGCTGAAAGCAGGGCACAGTAACCAACAGTGTAGCTCTGAGGAGGGTGAGAGTGCGTGGTAGAAAGATATGAATCTAAGAAGGGCAGAGAGGCATCTGCATTGGGATATTTTTTTTAAAAAATAGAGGACCCCTGGCCCATTTCAAATGCAGAAGCTTTTCTCTTCTGACGTATATAATGAGCCATGGAGAAGAGTCCTTTCTAGCAGGGATTACTGAGCAGTGCTCAGAGAGAGGTAGCACTCCAGCAGAGGTTTCCATTTGGGGGGCAGAATTGTAACCATGTTCCCCAAAGCCCCACATATCCCTCTACCTCACCTCACTGCACCTGGCGCTAGCGGATCCTCCTCCATCTTCCCTGCTGTGTGTTTGCTCAGTTTGATCAATTATGAGTATTTAGCACTTTCCTGTGACTCCTTTGGCTGCTGTCAGCATAGGGATCTAGACTAAGTGTCTCCTTAGTTTGTCCTAGTACAGCAATTTGAGCTTTCTTCACCCTTTACTAAGCATGGCTGATTATTGTAATGTGTGTGGATTAAAAGAAGTAACCAGTTAAAGGGGGTGGAGTAGTATTGTATATTAATGATGAAGTAGACTGTAAAGAAATCAGAAGTGATGGAATGGATAAGAGAGTCTGTCTGGGCCAAAATCATTATGGGGAAGAAATCTACCCGAGGTTCCCCTGGATAGTGCTTGGGGTGAGCTACAGGATCCAGTTTGGATATGGATAGAGACCTCTTTAATGTTTTTAATGAAATTACTACTACTGGGAATTGTGTGATTATGGGAGTGCTAATAAAATATGTGGAATATACAAAATTGGCTGTTTTTGCCAATACAGAGGAGGACCAGAATATCGTACACAATGATCTGAATAACCCTGAAAACTGGAGTAATAGAAATGGGATGAAATTTAATAGTGCAAATGCAAGGTCATGCACTTAGGAACTAACAACAAGATTTTTTTGCTATAAGCTAGGGGCATATTAGTTGGAAGTGACAAGAGGAGGAGAAAGACCTGGGGTTATATTGTTTGATCACAGGAGCTGTCAATGTGATGCAGCCTTGAAAAAGGCTGACGCAGTTCTATGATGCATCAGGCGAGGTATTTCCAGTACAGACAGGGAAGTGTTAGTACCATTATACAAGACTCTGGTGAGACCTCATCTGGAACAGGGTGTGTAGTTTTGGTCTCCCATGTTTAAGATAGATGAATTCAAACTGGAACAGGTGCAGAGAAGGGCTACTAGGATGATCTGAGGAATGGAAAACCTACCTTGAGCTTGGCTTGTTTAGCCTAACTAAAAGAGGGCTGAGGGAAGATCTGATTGCTCTCTATAAATACATCAGAGGGATAAATACCAGGGAGGGAGATGAGTTATTTAAGGTAAGCATCAATGTTGGCACAAGAAAAATTGGGTATAAATTGGTCATCAATAAGTTTAGGCTTGAAACTAGATGAAGGTTTCTAACCATCAGAGGAGTGAAGTTGTGGAACAGCCTTCCAATGGGGGCAAAAAAGTAACTGGCTTCTAAACTGAGCTTGATCAGTTTATGCAGGGAATGGTGTGATGAGACTGCCTATATGCCATTGTAGGCAATCTGTGACTGCTAGCAGCAAATATCTCCAATAGCTACTAATGGCATACTAGATGGAGAGGGCTCTTGAGTTAATATAGAGAATTATTTCCTAGGTGTCTGGCTGCTGGGTCTTGTTGCCCACATGCTTGAGATCTAACTGATTGATTGCCATATTTGGGGTCAGGAAGGGATTTCCCCCCCCAGGTCATATTGGCAGAGACCCTGTGGGGGTGGTTACTTCCCTCTGCAGCATGAGTGACCTGCAGGTTTAAACTGGTGTAAATAGTGGACTATCTGTAACTTGAAATCTTTAAATCATGATTTGAGGACTTCAGTAACTCAGTCAGAGGTTAGGGGTCTACTACAGGAGCGAGTGGGTGAGACTCTCTGCCCTGCGATGAGCAGGAGATCAGACTAGATCATCATGATAGTCCCTTCTGACCTAAAGTTGATGAATCTTTGAGTTTTGTTTCTTGGATTCATCATGTATATATTTGATATGTGAGAATTCTCTGCCAAGAAATTAGTCTGGTAACAGGCTTTATCCATTTGAAAGGATAGTGGCGCATTATGAGTCTGCAAAACCACATCACCTTGGGAGTGCTGTCAGAGGCAACATATATTGTGATGGGTTACACCCCCCACCCCTTCCAGGATGCCACCTGATATACTGGAGTCCCACTGAGTCTGCCTTTTCCACCAGTCTGGGTTCCCTCTCCCTGACCTGCTGTGCCAGGCCCTCAAGCCTCCTCTAGCGCACACTCTCACAGAGGTAGGGACATACCCAGCTGCAGAAAGACCCAGACAGTGAAATCCGCTCGCAATGGGAATAATCAGCAAGGGGATTGCCCACTACTCAAGTGCACACCCCCTCTGGGGTGCTAACCCAAAATTGTATTGTCTTGTGCTACACAGAAAACTGTACGGCATAGGCGTATGAAATTTGCTCTCTCCCTCAATGTGGAGGAAGATATGCACAGCTTTTTGCCCCCCAGTTATGAATTGCACAAACTGGTTTATAGAAAACAAAAACAAGTTTATTAACTACAAAGGATAGATTTTAAGTGATTCTAAGGGACAGCAAACAGATCAAGGCAGATTACTGAACAAATAAAACAAACATGCAAACTAAGATCAATACGTTACTACTTGTAACTCATTTCTTTAATTTCTCACTCTAAATGTTGTTTTAGGCATTTCTTTCACAGGCCAGACAACTTTTCCAGCACAGGCTCAGCAATTCTCTCTCTCTCTTCCCTCCACCCCCCACCTGGAGGTCCCTAAACACTGCCAGTGTGTGGCTGGGAAGTGTTGGATGTAAGCGTGAGAGGCTGTGGCATATTCACTACTTGATTTGCACCCTGTACTCCTAGTGGAGTTTTCACAGGATTGCCAAGAGGACGACACACGATGGGTTGTTTTTCTGGCTTTTATTACCAATTGAAGAGTATTATAAAATATATACACATAAAGGTTGAATTCGTGCTGCCATTTGTCAGGGGATCTGCAGGCACCTCTCTTATAATAGATTTCACTTTAATGCCTTTGTTCCACAGTTTCAGTGATCATTACTACTTTCTATATATGCTGCATGGCAAAGTTACAGCCTGGAAATATAATGAGAAGTAAATGAGGTGGGCTAGCTCTTTTTATTGACACAAATGAAATCTGTTGCTGGGCTAAGAGAGCTCCCAGCATCGTGAGTTAGGAACATATATTGCTGTTGCATTGACAGGTTTGACATGAGTTGGGGAATGCATTTGGGAATGATGTGAGGAGAAGGAGAATTGGATCCCCTCGTGCCCCTGAAGGATGAACTTTCCAGTCGTAGAATAAATTCTAAATTGATACTTTTCATATGAAGAGTACCACAAATGCTTTACCAGGAGAACACGGACTTGGGTGCAGTTATTGTCATACCGGGAGAAAGGAGAAAATGATGCAAAAATGGAGTAGAGGAGAAGAGAGCATTTGAAACATTAGTCATCTGAAATAAATAGCAGCATAGATTACCTAGGCTGGAATCAGGCAGCAAGGACCTGCTGAAGAACTTGTGCTGGAGACTAACTGTTGGTTAGACAATTGTAACTGCTCTGGAAAGGACTTTGCACACCTGGGTAGAGAGAAATTTAATTGATGCTCAAGCTTTTTCCAGAGTTTTACATGTGGAAAGTTTTACAAACGGCAGGACCCTGGCATCCTTAAATCAGAGATAATTGAGGGGTGGAATTCTGAAACAAATAATTTTGTTAGAGTTTAAGATTAAGCGCAATTAAAGAAAAATGGTCCCTACTGAACGCACTAGAGGTGAGGAAAAATCCTTAAAGATTAAACTACAGTAGGGATATGAATTGCTGTCAGATTTGTTTCTGCTTGTGATTTCCATATTTTTAATAGAGTTTTTTTAATAACTTCCTCTGTGGCACTCATCTTCTCTTGCACTGCATTTAGCTACCTTAATTGTAATTTAATTGAGGCTTTGGTTTTGGAGTTCTCCTAGTCTTCTCTCTCACTGAAACGTTTAGTGGCTGGGACCTGCTTCTTCCTGGCTGTGCTTCTCTTTGCATTCAAAGTCCATAGGACTGTTGCAGACTCCGTTGGCTGGTTTTTGCAGCTAGGGCATAACTTTTCTGTTTCTTGTTTAAGTAAATTGTCACACTCTGCTTTCCCTACATTGCTTTTCTACTGAGTCAAAGGACACAGCACACCCTAATATTCTTTTTTTGACAGGGTTACTGGCCTAGTGAATGGGGGAAGCAATAAACATCATATATCTTGATTTTTAGTATGGTTTTTGACACTGTGCCACATGACATTCTCATGTAGTCTAGAGGAAATTACTGTAAGGTGGGCGCACAACTGGTTGAAAGACCATACTCTGAAATTGTTGTCTTCTCTTTGGCTATCCCTCGATGCGAGGTTGATGTCTGCCAAAGGGGTTCATTGATGAGTTTTATGGGTGTGTGCCCTTTGGCAGAGGCCTGTGCATGAAATCTTTTAACGTGGGGAAACTGGTGTGCAGGCGGTAACCAATTGAGACCTGACAGGAGGAAAACCCTGACCCAGTGGGAGACTGTCCTTTGATTTCAGTGGGCTTTGGAGATGGCCCCACATGAACAGCATGTAAATACTGATTTACTGATATATTGCATTTGTAAATATGATGGTAGTTCAGATTATGTATATTTGACTCTATAATACTCTATCTTTCATTAAGAACTGCAAGACTTGGGCACCATGGAAGCAACACAGTCTTGTTATAAATTAACTGAGATTTTTTTTAAAATTAAATCCCAGAGTCTCTTATTAGTTCTATAAACATATTTTGCTGCCAGGCAATTTTGCAGCAGAGATGCATTTAGAAGAGGCAAGCTGAACGTTTAATGGCAGCACAGGCTGATTTGAAAAGTATATGCCACCTAGGAGCAATAGGCTTAAGTTACAGAAAAAGAAATATTTCTTAGGAAATGATTAGCCAAATCTAATTCACTTTCAGGCAGCCTCTCACTGTCTGTATTGGCCCTTGCTTCTCTCTCTGGGGTCTGAAAGATGTCTTTTAACTCCTGGTTTGCCCTTTGAAGTTAACTGATTGGAAATAGCCCACCCCCTGAGACTCTCAATTTCTACACTTTTAAAATTAGATTAATTGAAGAGAGGAGAGAACCTGTTTGCCACTAACCTTATTTGAATGATTTCTCCTCAGGGTATTGGGGCTATTAGTGAGGAGTGATTCTCCTGTGTGGTATCTGTGGGTATTTGGCCCATGGCAATCCAAGACACAGCCCGTTGTGCTGATCTAGGTGCTTCTCAGTGTGGTGTCTAGGTGCTAACATCAGTGCAGTGAACAATTTAGTTCTGAGTTCACAAGCACCTGTAGGATCCAAATCCAGTGGAATGGGCCCATTTCAGCAGAGTTGTAGGGAGATAGGAAGTAGGGGGAGAGGATGCTGGGAACTCATGGACAGGGTCATCACCGCCAATGCTCATGGATTTGTTCTTTTAAAGGGGATCTTTTTGAAGACTTGGGTCTGAACCCAACTTGTTATAGCTGGACCCTGAATTGAATGGTAATATTTGTCCAGATCTCCCCTTCCTCTGCAGACCCTCCCCCCGCTAGTCAGAATTCCAGATATCCATGGCATAAGGGGACGGAGGCTGTAAAATGCCAGGGTCCAAGGCCCCCCCCCTTTCACTTTAGGAGGCAACAATTCCACAGCTCCCCGAAGGAGGACACTAGAATTGGGTTTAGGGGCTCCCACACTGACCCCAGCTCTTGAGTGTAAAGAAATCCAAATGCAGCCATGACATGCCAGCCACCAGAGGTCACTGCCTCGCCCTGCATTGGTGAGGCTGGAGAGCATGACCATCTGCCAACAGCTGCCTCACCTGCGGACTGGGTCTGGGTCTGAGGAATTCTCTGGAGGAGGTGGGCAGTGAAAAAATCCCAGACAATCCTCTCTAACCAGCTGTGAGTCAGCAAGAGGAAGACGCTTACCTGTGGCTGGCAATGTCTGCAAGTGGGGATGTAAAACTGCCACACAGTGTGTGTCTTCAGAGTCTATTTACACCAGGGAGTAAAGACTGAGCTATCTAGTGGAGAGCAATGTCGCCTCTGTAAAGTTAGCTTGGGGCTTCATAGTGTCACTGGATTGCCAATAATGTGCTCAGCACAGGAGTCACTGGCTGCTTTAATTATCCTTCCTGGGATTCGTAAGTGTTTCTGAAGAGCTGGTGGGAGACGGAGCGGCCTAGACTTCTGAAGGGACTCGACTGCAACAAGTGTCTGGCATATTTAAAAGATACCTTAGTGCAGGATACTCCCTGCTTCTCCACACAGTGTTCACCCTGCACCCCGCTCTTCAGTATACACGCTGGATGCCATGTTATGCTATCAATACACTCCCTCTGTTTCTCGGGAATCAAGTATAAGCATTTCTGCCAAGTACTTTTTATAGAAGTTTGCCAGGTGGAGTTGACAGCCTCCTCGACTGTGTGACCATGAGCGAGTATTTTCTATTTAAATGCAAAAACACAAAGTCTCTAGTCTCTCTGTGCAGCACATGTACCCCTGGTGCAAAGAGTTTCTAACAGGCAAAGGGAGGCATTTCTGAGGCTGCCCTTTGTTAGTATTGGCAGCATATACTCGCTTGAACGGCACCAAATACAGAGCTGGTTTTCAAGATAATTTTAAAATTTTTTTATTATTATTTTTTTTAAGACCAGGACCGGTCTTGTTCTTTACTGGGGCTTCATGCATCTAACAGTTGCATCTCTTCAGTGACCCTTTTCTCTCAGCCAGCAGGAGGATTTCATAGGCTTGGAGCAGCCTCTGAAATGTGGTGTTTCCCATCATGGTGAAGGAGAGTTCCAAGGAAGAATTTGTGTTTGTATGCCCTTTGTATTTCAGCATCTTCAGTGCCAGAGCAGCCCAGGGATGTTGGCTTTGCTAGAGAACTCTGGCTCTATTGATTGATGGACTTGCTGTGCAACAGGCATCAGGGCAAAAATGTTTGGGGTGTGGATATTAATGAAATACTATTATTTGTATGTAACTTGTTTTATAAGGTTTCGGAAGTGGAATTAACCCCCCCCCCATTTCCCCCCGTAGACAATGGGACTCTGCGCTTAATGATATAGGAGAACCTGAAGTAGGCAAGGTTCTTCCCCAAGGAACTCGCAGTGTAGAGGCCTGATCCTACCAAGGCTTAATGCTAGCAGTGTGCTGACTGCTTTGAGTAGTCTTACTGATGGCAAGAGAGAGAAGACTGCTCAACTAGCCAGCACTACACCAGTAGGAAGTGTTTGCAGGATAGGGCCCTCAGGATGTTGGGAATGTTACCCACTGGTTTAAAAGGTGGGACTCCTGGCAGTGCAATTAACATGCCCTCCCCTCTCTCAACTCAGCCCTCACGTTGAGGGTTATGGTGAATTCAGCCCTCGCACCTGGGGTTGAAGTATGCATGCCGAGCAAGTGACTCCTATGTTCCCAAATGTGACAGCTAGTGACATGTGAGGAAGGTCTGTTGCTGTGTGCCTCAGAAAGGGACCCAGTTAGCCAATGCTGAGGGTGCAAGATTTGGACTGTAATGGGTGTTGCTGTTTGGGTTTATGTTGGCATCAGGTAGGGGCATTAAGGCTTCTGGATTTTTCATAATTCTTAAACTGAAAAATACCAGAAAGTTATTCCCTTTGGCTGCTTCTTCTGAATCCCTATGTCAATTTTTCAGGCTTTGTCAGTTTTTTGCTCTTTCTGAGCCACACAGCAACAGACATTCCTCACATGTCACTAGCTATCACATTTGGGAACATAGGACTGACTTGCTCAGTGTGCATACTTCAACCCCAGAGACATGTATGACAGCCAGCACAGGATGCCTCCTGTAAGCAGTTTAAAATCTAAAAGGCATTAGAAACATGACATCTGCCTCTCTTGGGCCCTCAAATGGACTATGATCTGTGATTCTCCAGGTTGAGACCAAATGCAGCAAGAATCTTATTGTCAATATGTAGAATTAAATTTCTAGCAGAGCTGGGCAAAGCCCCAGACTATCTACTCTACAAAGCTGGAACTCCAGGCAGGTTTGCTGGTAAATTTGCAACGGTTCTTGAACCTTTCCAATGACCCTTGGCTACCTACTACTTTGGGTGAAAACCAGACAAATCATCATGGTACCTAAAGGCTGAGGTTTCAAATTCAATCAAACAGAAAACTCCAACTCAGGCGGCCTGAACCCAAACTCAAAAGGTGCCAGATTTTTCACACAGTTATTCTCTAGGCACTGGTGTTTTAAATAAGGAGCAGCCCAAACCAAACTTCATTTCTGCACACCCCTTTAATTTTAGGAAAGTTTGGATCTGAATCACTGCTTAGCTGCCCCGGCTCTGTAGTGGAGTTCTGCAATTTGCTAAATCCCAAAGTTGAAGAGAGTGTGCAGATTTTCCCAGTGTCCACTAGATGGTGCAGCAAATTGCAATATTCTGATTGTCAAAAACCAGCTTGCAATTTACACTTTCCATCTTTGGGACGAGTGCATGTGATCAGGAAAGTGGGCTTTGTGCACCAAGCAATCTGTTTTTTTATCATCCGTGGGATATTGATATGCGGCTAAGCACATGACTTTCTGGACCTGCTCACATGGTTCACCAGAATCTAGAGACCATCCGTTCTCGAATTCTTCTCCTCATTAGCATTGGATGTCAGGTACTTGCTAGTTTGTGTGACAAAAGCAGTTGACTTGGTCTTTGCTTGGCTGGCTTTGAATTCAGCACATACTTCTTAATGCTCATATTCCCTTTTATTTTAGTTTTTTCCTTAGATGTAAACTTTGGAGAAAAGTTTATGGAGGCTAACAGTGGAAAAGACTTATTAGGTCAGCAAGGCCATTTGATCCAGAGCAGGAGTTCTGGAACAGTGATTACAGCTCTGCTAGCAAGAATCCAGCTGAAACAGGGCTCTGGTTACCACAGTGTGAGTTGCAGTGTATGCTAGATGGATCTTAAAAGTAGCTTATTCTTATTGTTATTTATTATAATTGAGTTGCTGTCCATCTCATTGTTGTGTAATTCTTACCCTGCTAGAGCGCTCCCAGGTGCTCTGATATTGCAGTGATGACTCCTTATAAATACCTAGATAGATATACCTAATAGTCTGAGGCAAGATTCACAGAGATAATTTTCGAATGAAACTGGCTGGCAATATTGTAATTCAGCTCTATTTAACTCTGGATTTTAGTCATCTTATTGCCATCTTGACAGCTGAAATGACAAAATTGCAACTCAGAAGCTTTTTAAGTATCACATTTATCACTTTCAAGTCATACATTTCCTTGTGATGGTCACTACTTAAAATTCCCAACATAGTATTCCTGGAACATGTGAAGTGATAAAGATGAATTAATGATAGGGCATAGTTTTCAGTTTGATTTGTAGTGTGGCATTCAGGCAAGAAATAGCATATCTGATTACAATATAGCCTATACAAGGGAGTTTTGTACTCTACATTATAATTTTAAAATAATAGTTTCCAGTCTTAATTGCAAAGCAATTGTAGTTTTTAATTTCTAAAAAAATGCATTAAAATACATTTTATCATTACAGCTTTTGTTAGATCTTTTGTCCCAAGCAAATATTTCCACGTGATAACTGACTGAGTGCTTCACATCTGTTGGTTACATGGCTTTCTGATAGAGCTTTAATCTTGTCTTTTTTATTATTCAATATTATGTTGTACTTCATTGGCATAACAAAGAAGAAAATGCTCTTGTCTAATAGCTGCTATGGTATCACCATCCACAAGGGATAATTAAAGATGTGACAGCCCTGACGTTCACATGTCTTTGTTCATCAATTTAAAACTGTGGTTAAAAATTTGCTCTGGGATAAAGCTTGTACTATATATGAGATCTCAGCAATCAGCTTAGTCTCTTTTTAATTAGAAGTTTGAGTGTGTGGTTTGGTGATGTGGCAGGGCACTGTGTGGCCAGGTGGCATTGTATGGCATAGTGACTACCCTGAATTATACCTGATGCCAGCCTGGAGCTAGAGCATGGTGTCTGCCCTGCCAAGGACTGGGTAAAATGGCAACAGACTGGCCTCCCTGAAACTGCTGGTATCCTGTCACATGATGCTTCAAAAACAGTGAAAATAACCCTGCATACACATAGTCAGCTGCACAATTTAGAGGCTTGCAGACTTTTCATAGTGTGGACCACATCTTACTAGAGAGCTTCTCTTGTGGACACCTCCCTTCTCCTCCTATCTGCACAGATAACTTCCCTCTTCAATTATGGTCTAGCAAAGTAAGCCTTTTCCAGCTGAAACTACAGGGAAAATTTCATACACACTACAATAATACATCTGGAATCTTATTTGCCCAACACCAATGCTGTTCCTCTCACTAAAGAAAGGTGAACTCGTATTCAATAGCTATTTTTTTTCATTTGTACTTTACATGCATCTAACCTAACAAAACCCAGTCGGCACTTAGTGGTAGCCTGCAGTTCTCTGCTCTGTTGACAACTCACAGAGTCCTGCATTCCATTACGGAGGGTAACATCTGCAACTGCAGCTTTGCATAACAATTATAGTCCCTCCATACAAGAAATAAACTCCTATGCTGGTGAGAAGTGGATTTGCTTCTTTTAATGACCACAGATGGTCATGGTGTGGGGGCTTTCTCTCCCACCTGATAGATACCGAGCAGCGAACAGTACGTTGAGCCACTGGGGAAGTGCTACATCAGCAGGAAGAGTATCCCCAGCTGAGCCAACACTATTTCCTGAAGCACCCTGGGCTGGTTGGTTTGGCTGGCTTGTTTTGGTGTTTCTTTTGTTTTTCATGCAAGTACTGACCAAGCGTGATCCTGCTTAGTGCATGAGAGATGACTAGAGCACAGCTCAAGCTGGTATGTCTGGCCTAGTGAATCACAAAGAACTGAACTTTCCAAAGGGCAACAAAGATCAACAGAACTGTCTCAACCATCTTCCAGAATCTATCTGCACTTGTCTGCTCCTAGCCATTTCTGAACAGCTCTATCTTTAGAGAGCATTATTACAAGAATGTATATCGTTTTTTAAATGTTCCCTGGCTCTTCAAGCCAATACGATGGAAGCAAGAACCTGGTGTTCTAACTGACTCCTGTGTATTAGACTTTAATTCAATTATCCTTTTAATTTTTGCATTAACTGAGTGTGCGAAGCATGCGTCTATCATTGCATCTGTTGCTCATTCTCATTCATGGACATGAAGCTGAGCCTATGTGAGGCTTTGAACCTCTTTGGGTGCCCGCTACTAGGATGTTGTTGAAATTGCTCTTTGCAGATGTGCACCAAGCCATGCCGCAAATATAAAGTATTTTCATCCATGCAATAAACTTGTAATTTTTTTTTGGCCAGAGAGATTCACTCTGACTGAATCAATAGTCTGTTTGCTGTTAAACTGATTAATAGCACTTCTGACTCAAATGAAATTTGCTAAAAGATTAGCAAAGATTGATGCTAAGCAAAGTCCAGCATATCTGCCATCAATATGCTTTCAAAGACACTGAAGTTACTTTAGAAATCATTCATTTTTCTTTGTAGATAGGGCTTTTTAAAGTCAATTAATTTTAACACTCATGGAAAATGTCAGCTTGACAATCCTGGAGACAGAGGTCTCTTAGTTAGCCACATAATAGGCACAGCACTTGTTACTTCAGAGGCAATGACCATGTTGTCACTTTGTCCTGGAGGGGGTCTCCTCTAGGGTGTAAAAGAGGAGGCCAGCTGCCAGTTAGTCCTGGACCTCTTTGTTGGGGCTGTCAGCTGGAGTACTGATTGTTATGGTGGCTTTTTAAAATTTTGCATATGTTCACTGAAAAGTGGACTGTCACAACCAGTCAATTTAATCAAGGCCAATGGCTAGGAATAATTTTATTGCCAGCTTTGAACTAGAAATCGAGTTGAAAGAAAAGTCCGAGGAAGGATGAGCTTGTGATCAAGTACTAGGTTGGGAACACAGGAGATGTGCGTTCAGTGCCCAGTTCTGCCACAGACTTTCTGCGTAAGCTTGGGTGCCTCACGTCGTCTCTGTCTCTCACTTTGTTGGTTTTTTAAAAATGGGATAACAACAATGGTCCCTCCCTCCCACCGTTCCACTTCTCAACTCCCAGGCTCTCAAAGGAGGGACAGTGACCCTTGAAATGAGGGACAACATGTTTGGAAATGAAGGACTTCAAATTTGTTACTACCCACCCCTAGGAGTATACGCTTCCTGCTCCTCCCTTTCAGCCCCATTACCACTGAGCCTCTAAACACCCCCACCCCAAACATTCCCCTCCCCTTCGCTCCTTCCTAATTGCCAGTGCTACCTCCCTTGCCCCACCAAACACACCGGCCCAGTCTTCCATAACAGACCGCCTCCTTCCCTTCCCTGGGCTCCCTCCAAACCTGTTTCCCTCCCGCCTCACAAAGACTGCTCTGAGTCAGTGTCTCCCCACGTGCCCTGCCCCCCAAGCTCCTCTCCATGCCTGGATCCTCCTGAACTTGTCTCTCCCACATCTCAACCTCCTTCACTTGGATGACAATAAAATTGTAGGACTGGAAGCAGAGGTGCTGGAAGTAAGAAAGCTGGGGGTCCTGCTGCACCCTGTGGCTTGAAGTCATTTCCATTATATACATGGTTTACAGTTTGGTTCAATAGCTCTCAGCTCCTCCATGATACAAACTGTTCCAGCACCACTGAATGGAAGGAACCTTAATAGGTCATCTAGTTCTGCCATGAATGCAGGGAACTGGACTATATATTATCTAGACCATCCCTGACAGGTGTTTGTCTAGCCTGCTCTTTAAAATCTCCAGTGATGGAAATTCCACAACCTCCCTAGGCAATTTATTCCAGTGCTTAATCACCCTGACAGGAAGTTTTCCCTAAGGAAACCTTAACTGCCCTTTCTGCAATTTAAGCCCATTGCTGCTTGTCTTATTCTCAGAGGTTAAGGAGAACAATTTTTCTCCCTTCTCCTTGTAGCAACCTTTTATGTACAGTACAACCTCAGAATTACGAATTGACTGGTCAACCACACACCTCATTTGGAATCAGAAGTACACGATCAGGCAGCAGCAGAGACACCCCCCACCAATGCAAATACAGTACAGTACAATGTTAAACTTAAACTACTTTAAAAAAAAGGGTGGTGTGCTAAAAAAAAATTGACAAGGCAAGGAAACTGTGCTTGTTTCTTTTAAATTAAGATGGTTAAAAGCAGCATTTTTCTTCTATATAATGAAGTTTCAAAGCTGTATTAAGTCAATGTTCAGTTGTAAACTTTTGAAAGAGTAACCATAACATTTTGTTCAGAGTTACAAACATTTGAGTTATGAACAACCTCCATTCCTGAGGTGCTCATAACTCTGAGGTTCTACTGTACTTGAAATCTGTTATAGTGTCCCCTCTCGGTCTTCTCTTCTCCGGGCTAAACAAAACCAGTTTTTTCAATCTTTCCTCATAGGTCATGTTTTCTAAACCTTTAATCATTTTTGTTGCTCTTCTCTGGACTTTCTTGAATTTGTCCACATCCTTCCTGAAATGTGGAAGGTCTAATCAGTGCGGAGGAGAGAAGAAGAATTATTTTTTGGCTTGCTTTACAACTTTACAGCACTCCTGCTAACACATCCTAGAATGATGATTGTGGGTGTTCTTTTGCAACAGTGTTCCACTCTTGACTCGTATTGAGCTTGTAGTCCACTTATACCACCCCCCCGCCCCGATCTCTTTCCACAGTACTCCTTCCCAGACAGTCATTTCCCATTTTGTATGTGTGCAACTGATTGCTCCTTCCTAAGTGGAGTACTTTGCATTTGGCCTTATTGAATTTCATCCTAGTTACTTCAAACCATTTCTCCAGTTTGTCCAGATCATTTTGAATTTTAATCCTATCTTCCAAAGCACTTGCAACCCCTCCCAGCTTGGTATCATCCGCAAACTTTACAAGTGTACTCTGTATGCCATTTTCTAAATCATTGATGAAGATACTGAACAGAACCGGACCCAGAACTGATCCCTGCAGGACCCCACTCGATGTACTCTTCCAACTTGATTGCAAACCACGAATAACTACTCTGGGAATGGTTTTCCAACCAGTTATGCACCCACCTTATAGTAGCTCCAACTAGGTTGTATTTCCCGAGTTTGTTTATAAGACGGTCATGCGAGACAGTATCAAAAGCTTTACTAAAGTCAAGATATACCATGTCTACCACTTCCCGCCAACCACAAGGCTTATTATCCTGTCAAAGAAAGCTATCAGGTTGGTTTGACATGATTTGTTCTTGACAAATCCATGCTGACTGTTACTTATTATCTTTCTTGGTACTGAAGTTAAGGTGATTGGTCTGTAATTCCCTGGGTTGTCCTTATTTCCCTTTTTATAGATTGGCACTACATTACCCTTTGCTAGACCTCTGGAATCTCTCCCATCTTCCATGACTTTTCAAAGATAATTGCTAATGGCTCAGATATCTCCTCAGTCAGCTCCTTGAGTATTCCAGGATGCATTTCATCAGGCCCTTGTGACCTGAAGACATCTAAATTGTCTAAATAATTTTTAACTCATTCTTTTCCTATTTTAGCCTTTAGTTTTTTGATGGAGGAGCTGGAGCTGGGTGCTTGTGCTCTCCTCTGAAGCAGGCTCACCCTCTGCTCTGCCCTCAGAGCCTAAGGATGGGCAGGCAAGGACTCTGGCTCCTGAAAATCCACCTGCCCAATAGGCTGCTAAGAGGCTGCATTACCACCTAAGACTGCAACGGCAGGTGCATCCTCCCTGTGCTGCTGATCAGCTCAACAATTGATGGGCAATGTGGGACTAGGTTTAAAAACTGGAGCCAGATGTGGGATGTCCTGCAAAACATGGGAGGAAGGAATGGTATGCCACCATTTGCCTGTCTTGTGGGTACAGACTATAAAACTTTGGGGCAGGCACTGTTTCTTACTATGTTTTTGTACTGTACCTAGCACAATGAAGTTGCAATATTCTTAGGGACTCCTGGGCATACTATTGTAATGCAAATAACAATAAGCTACTACTAAGCCTAAGTGTCAATTTCCAATGCTCTATGGAAAGATGGCAGTGTCAGCACTTATTTGCTCATACCTCAAGTAAGCAGACACAGCCCCTGAAGCAGATGACTTTCTAGAAGTGAGAAGTATCAAGGGTAGGAATGGGGTATGGAGAGGGTTAAAATTGTGGAAGCAAACACTTGCCCTTGTTGAATTCTTATGAACTATATTTGTTCGCTAAATCTAAGCACCGTTACGTCATGCTAATGAGACAGAGGCACTTATTTTCATTTGGAAAATAATTATCACTGATTTCTTCATTCGTAGTTTTAAAGCCCACTCATTCTAGCGAGGTGATTGGCAAAAGTTACATTTTCCCTGAAGTATATTTGGCTCAGAGTTGAAATTCATAGGTAGATTGGAAAAAATTTTAAGAGTGTAACTCTCCTCCTGGCAATAACTACTGATAAACTCATGTAAGCAAATGTGTTGTACATATCACCAGGGACTCGGTACCCATTAGCCCAACAAGGCACCTCTCCCTGCCCATTTAGTGAAGACTTGGGAAGATTCCTCTGTATAAAGTATTAGTGAGACCATTACTGGAATACTGTGTCCAGTTCTTCTGCCCACGCTTCACAAAGGGTGTTGTAAAATTGGAAAGAGCTCTTTGCTCAGCCACAAGAACAATTCAGTGTCTGGAAAACCTATCTTACAGTGAGAAATTAAAGCAGCTCAGTCTCTTTAGTGTAACAAAAAGAGGGCTAGGAGGTGACTTGGTCTCTAAGTACCTACACTGTGAGAAGATTTCTGACCACACAGGGTTCTTTAATCTAGCAGACTCCGGAACAAAACAAAATCCAATGGTGGAAACTTAAGCTAGATAAATTCAGACTAGAATTAAGGGGCAACTTTTTAAGCGATGGTAACTAATCATTGGAACAATTTACCTAGGGATATAATCAATACTCTATCACTTAAGTCTATTAAGACTTGATGTCTTTCTAAAATGTATGCTCCAGCTCAATCAGAAGTTATGGGGTTGGTACAGGAATTATGAGTGAATTGTATAGCCTGTGTTAAGCAAGAAGTCAGACTAGATGACCATAATTGTCCCTTCTGGCCTTAAAAATCTGTGAATGTATAAACTAAGCTGGCCGAGGCTGTAATGGCTCCACTTGGATTTGTAGGCTTTATTGCTGATGATAGGTCAATAGTGCCCCTACCCACAGCAGCACCAGGGAGTCAGCAGCAGAGAGATGGAAGAGTTATGAGTCAGGGAGAAGGACATCTGAAAAGCAGGGGCAATATCTGAGACTTAAATCAATACAAATGTTTAGTTTGTTCAATCATGCTGGTTAAGAGGGGTCTTTCCCATTTTGTCTTTGGTTGGCCTAGGACTCAGGGCTACTTCTATTTATGCCCTAGTAAGTCAGATGACCAAGGATTATTGGTACTGAGCATGGTACCAATAAACAGAGGTTATTCTGTTTCTCTCTGGGTTAACAGTCAATTCTCTCCTCCCCTTTATTTCATTTAGGGTTTCACACACACACTGTCTCTTGAGCTTAGAGCTTGGAATCAGAGATTGTTGCTGCCCTCTCCAGAGTGAGGAGATAGGAAGTAGATTAGGTCCATCTCCATAGGAACACATAGCCAGCTTCCTAAGCCAATTTCTCCTGTTCTACCATGGCAGCCCAACCAAGAAATGGAAAACATTCTTGTGACTCTTCTTACTTCTCCAATCTAAATTACACCGGGTGCTTCTTTTCATAATATCCCTGCATGCACCATTTTGTGATGTGATCCCTTGAAGTCTCACATGATACAAAAAGATGGGCCAGATCAATCCTGGCAACGCCTTGGCCTTGCAGGAAAGGGTGTTATGGATTCAGAAGTTGGCACTTCCTTAGTGATTCAGTACTGAACCAACGCCACAGCATGGTGTTGGGCGAGCACTGTGCTGCTGGAGCTAACTTTGGAATAAGAGGTTGAATGGAGGCTCTGACCACTTATGGCGATGACCAAATATATGAAGAGCCATGATATCTTTCAAAGTTAAAATCAAACGATGGTACTCTGCCTTCTTAAATCTAATTTTCTATTGTATTTTTTTATTTGCCTCTTCTACTCTACCCAGATTATTGGATTCTGTTGCTGTGAGCTGTCATACAACTATTCTCAACACCACATTACTGTTCTTTATTCAAGTTTCAGCCCACCATGAAAGGGAAAAGGACCAAAAATGGATTAGAAACAGTAATGAAACTGACTAGTCTCTTTTCATCAACTGAGCCAAGAAAAATGGAAATCAGCATAAAGAAGGAAAATATGATTTTGGAAGTTTTCTCTAAGTGTTACTGATAAGACTGGTAAAAGAATCTGTGTTATAAACATTTAACCTCTAAGCGAAAGGTAATTTTTTCCAGTTTCAGTTATTCTCACTACCCAGCATACCATCTGGCAATGCTTGGCTTCCAGTTGGTTTCTATTTTCTTAGCAATTGCAGTTGCTCTCCAAAATGATTTTATCCGAGCACTGTTCAAATTTACAAAATCACTCAAATCCCCTAATGTTAGATTGCTGGGCTTGCTGGAACTGTCACTACTGGGATCATTTTCATTCTGTTTTCAATGTCTTCTGAACATGAACACATGCTGTGAAATCAGTCCCATTTCCTTCCCTGCAATTCTAGCATTTAAAATTCTATTTAGTCAAGCTTTCTTCAATTTGATTGGTACCCAGTAAGTACTAAAAATGATCTGCTGCTGTACAAGTTTCCACCCCAGCTTCTGAGCGGATTTACTCTAATATTCTTATTCTTTGTCTCAACCATTACTGTTCATGTGCTTTCCTAAATCCCTTCTCCATGCTCTTTAGACTTTGCATAATAATAAATATTAATACATATGTGTGTTGGTGTATAGGTGTGTATGGATGTAAAGTTCTGTACATAAGATACTGAGTCTTTAGTCTAGTTTTATTAAGAATGTTTTCAAGATTTAAGAATTGGTCTGTTGGGAAACTTTTTCTACTTAAGGTGGGATTTTCAGAAGCACTCAGCAGTGGCATAACTTTGCACCTATTGACATAAATGGGAATTAAATTTATCATAATTTACCTCATCATTCCTGTATGTTTTAGGCCGATGCTTACAGGATCAGTCTCAGAAATATGGTAAAGCTGTTAGCAAGGTATCAGCCAACCTGTCCTATCCCCACACACTGCAGGGTGTGGAAGAAGTGGAATATCTTTGCATCTGCTTGACTCCTCTTTATTGAGACTGTATGTGCAAATATGCATGCAGTGGTGGTGAGGCTGTAGACTATTAGAGAGACAAGGTGATTGAGATAATGTTTTATCTGAAGTTGGTCCAATAAAAGATGCTACCTTACCCACCTTGTGTCTCAGTGCAAATATGTAGCAGTTCAGATTCAGTGCTGAGACAATAAGCCATTTCTGGCTAATGTTCATTTATACAAGGGCAAGAAATCTGAAATGACCCATCTGCTTCATGAAAGTTAACACACACTAAAATAACAAGGGCAAGGAAGAGATTTGCTATTAGCATAGGGTCTGTGCTGGAAACTAAGGGCTAGAGCCACAAAGATCCCCAAATTACCTGCTCAGATGCTGCCTAACCCTGTAGGTGCCTAAAATTCTCTAGATGCCACCCATTCCACCCATAAAGTCCCATGGCCCTTAAAAATCTGCCAGTGAGCATGTGCCCATCTCGTGCCTAAGCCCTGGTGGGATCCTCAATCTAGGAATTTCCCTGCTTGTCTTGCTTGTGGGGCCCATCTGGTAATCCATTTCAGATGCTGCCTAAGAGATCAGGTCCTACGCAAAACACAGCCAAATGGGGATGTGGTAGTAATCCCTCATCTTTACATTTTTAGCTCGGTGGTGGGCGCTCATCCAGGATGCAGGAGATGCAGGCAATGCGATATTCTAGGGTGGGGTGTTCTCAACCTACCTGGGGAACAAATATTCAATAATGGGCTTTTTCTATCTAGCAGCCAAGGGTGTAACACGATCTAACAGCTGGAAGTTGAAGCAAGACCCGTTCAGACTGGAAATAAGGTGTATGTTCTTAATGAGAGAAATTAACCATTGGAACAATTTATCTAGGATCATGGTGGATTCTCCCTCGCTGGCAATTTTAAAATCAAGGTTGGATGTTCTTCTAAAAGATTTGCTCTAGGACTTATTTGGGGAAGTTCGGAGGCCTGGGCTATACAGGTCAGACTAGATGATCACAGTGGTCCCCTCTGCCCTTCGAATCTATGAATTTTCCTGTTGAAGATGTTCCACTTCTGATAAATAAATATGCATTGGGCCAGAGAGTGAGAATAAGTCTATAGTGTGGCAGTTAGGGTACACAGCTGGGGGTAGGAGATCCAAGTTCATATTCCTGTTTTGATTACTTTGAATGTTTATACACACATCCTAGCAGGGGCCCCTTTAATGACATACATCAGGAAATGTGTTTCATTGTAGGATTTGCCTGTAGATCTAGAGATCCTGTGTAAACTGGAGTCTGCAGTTTGAATACACCTGCCAGCTGTTCTGGTTTTGTTACTACTGTAACAAAAGCTAAATGATGTAAAGAAACTTAGCTGGGAGTTCCTTCCTCAGTGAACAAAGCACTTCAATCTTCAACTATTGTGCTCCCTATTCATGGCACAGCTCTCAGACTAGGGGACTGTTGTTAGTATGCGTTGCTGTGCTGGCAAAAGTAGCATCCAAAATTCCTGAGTGAGAGCGGCACACGGGGAGTCCATCTCTTCGGGGTCTGCTAGATCCGGTCTCTTTCTTCTGGAGAGCTGTGGCAATGTCAGATGGTGCATTTGAGATGGACTGTCCATACAAATAATGGACAGAAATGATAACTGTTCTGTGCTAATGAGTAAAAAAAATTGTATTATGAACTTCAAAAAAAAAATCTTTCTAACCCCAACTTGTTTGCCAGAAATGCTTGTTCAGGTGTAAGAGGCCAGGCTGTTAACGTATCACCCTTAGCCCTGGTCTACAGTACGAGTTTCAGTAGAATTTAGCAGTGTTAGGTCGATTTAAACCTGCACCCGTCCACATGTTTTGTCGACTTAAAGGGCTCTTAAAATCAATTTCTGTACTCCTCCCCAGCAAGGGGTTTAGTGCTAAAATCGACCTCGCTGGGTCAAATTTGGGGTAGTGTGGACGCAATTCAATGTTGTTGGCCTCCAGGAGCTATCCCACAGTGCTCCATTGTGACTGCTTTGGACAGCACTCTCAAATCTGATGCACTGGCCAGGTAGACAGGAAAATCCCTGGGAACTTTTTAATTTCATTTCCTGTTTGGCCAGCGTGGCGAGCTGATCAGCACAGGTGACCATGCAGAGTTCATCAGCACAGGTGACCATGGAGTCCCAGAATTACAAAAGAGCTCCAGCATGGACCGAACAGGAGGTACTGGATCTGATCGCTGTATGGGGAGAAAAATCCATGCAGGCAAAACTCTGTTCCAAAAGACGAAATGCCGATATATTTGCCAAAATCTCCAAGGGCATGATGGACAGAGGCTACAACAGGGACACACAGCAGTGCTGTGTGAAAATTAAGGAGCTCAGGCAAGCCTATCAAAAAACAAAGGAGGCAAACAGTTGCACTGGGTCAGAGCCCCAGACATGCCGCTTCTACCCCCCTACCACTACCCCACCACTGTCTGTGGACACCTGCAAGGGGGAAGTCTCATACAACAGGGAGGAGCATTTTGTGGATGAGGAAAATCAGGAGGAAGTTGAGGATAGCGCAGAGCAGGCAAATAGAGAATCTCTTCTCCCCGGCAGCCAGGAACTCTTCATCACTCTGGAGCCAATATCCTCCCATCCCTCCCAAGGCAGGCTCGTGGACCATGAAGTTGGAGAAGGCATCTCTGGTGAGTGTACCTTTGTATATATAATACAGGGTTTAAAAGCAAGTGTGTTTAATGATTAATTTGCCCTGAAGACTTGGGATGCATTCGTGGCCAGTATAGCTACTGGAAAAGTCTGTTAATGTGTCTGGGGATGGAGCAGAAATCCTCCAGGGACATCTCCATGAAGCTTTCCTGGAGGTACTCTGAAAGCCTTTGCAGAAGGTTTCTGGGGAAGGCAGCCTTATTCCAGCCTCCATGGTAGGACACTTTACCATGCCAAGCCAGTAGCAAGTAGTCTGGAATCATTGCAGCACAAAGCAGGGTAGCGAATGGTCCTGGGTTTTGGTGGCATTCAAGCAACATTTGGTCTTTATCTCTCTGTGTTAGCCTCAGGAGAGTGATATCATTCATAGTCACCAGGTTGAAATATGGGAAATTTGTTTAAGGGGACATTCAGAGGTGCCTGTTCCTGCTGGGCTGGTTGCCTTTGGCTGGAAAGAAATCATCCCCGCTGTTAGCCATGCGGTGGGGGAGGCCCATTCATGCTGAGCTGTTCACATTTGGCTGACAGAGATCTTCCCTGATACTAGCCACATGGTGGTGTGTGTGGGGGTGGGGGGGGGTGAGGCAATCATCCCAGAGAATTGGGGGGGGGGGGATGGATTATGCTGCACATTCACCCTAAAACAGTAGCCCCTCCTTTTAAATGGCCAACCCAACAGGCTTTGCTTGATATGGGAAAGGAGAATGCTGCTGTTTGAAACTGTTCCCACATGTTATGAAGGTTGAAGGAGCCGAAACCCTTTGCCTTACCATGGCTGCCTGCAAGCTGAATTCTGTTGCCCAGCCGAGGGTGTGTGATGTCTCGCACCAAACTGGCAGGCACTCAATATAAGAAGCAAAATGCGACCTTGTACCAAAAGCACGTGTGCTATGTAATGTGAATCACTTGATACAGTGCGAAATAGTCTTCCCTTTGTTCTCTAAAATGTATCTGTTAAAATACTACTCTCCCTTTTCTTCCTCCCGCAGCTGAAAATGTTTCTACGCTCCCCCTATCATCTCCATCTCAGAGGCTAGTGCAGATTAGAAGGCGAAAAAAAATGCACTTGGGATGATATGTTCTCAGAGCTCATGCAGTCCTCCTGCACTGAAAGAGCTCAGCAGAATGCGTGGAGGCAAACAATGGCAGAGTCTAGGAAAGCATTAAATGAAGCGATGAGAGGAGGGAGGAGCACGATGAGAGGAGGCAGGATGCAACGCTGAGGCTAATGGGGGAGCAAACTGACATGCTCAGGCGTCTGGTGAAGCTGCAGGAAAGGCAGTAGGAGCACAGACCTCCGTGGCAGCCCCTGTATAACTGCCTTCCCTCCTCCCCAAGTTCCATATCCTCCTCACCCAGATGCCCAAGAACACGGGGTGGGGGAGGCTACGGGTACCCAGCCACTCCACCCCAAGCAACAGAAGGCTGGCATTCAATAAGTTTTGAAGTGCAGTGTGGCCTTGTCCTCCCCTCATCCACCACCCGTCCTGGTGCTTCCCTCCTCACCCACCCCTCCCAGGCTACCTTGCAAGTTTTCCCCCTATTTGTTGTTTCAAAATCATGCATTCTTTATTAATTCATCAACCAATGGCTTTGCCTCTGAAAGCGGTGATTGAAGTGGGGGGGGGGGGAGGTCGGTTGACTTACAGGGAAGTAGAGTCAACCAAGGGGGCGGGTTCTCATCAAGGAGAAACAAACAGAACTGTCACACCGTAGCCTGGCCAGTCATGAAATTGGTTTTCAAAGCTTCTCTGATGTGCAGCGTGCCCTGCTGTGCCCTTCTAAGCGCCCTGGTGTCTGGCTATGCATAATCGACTGCAAGGCCATTTGCCTCAACCTCCCACCCCACCATAAATGTTTCCCCCTTACTCTCACAGATAGTGTGGAGCACACAGCAATAACAATGGGAATATTGGTTTCGCTGAGGTCTAACCTAGTCATTAACTGTGCCAGCGCACTTTTAACCCTCTAAATGCACATTCTACCACCATTCTGCACTTGCTCAGCCTGTAGTTGAACAGCTCCTGACTACTGTCCAGGGTGCCTGTGTATGGCTTCATGAGCCATTGCATTAAGAGGTAGGCTGGGTCCCCAAGGATCACTATAGGCATTTCAATGTCCCCAACGGTAATTTTCTGTTCTGGGAAGTAAGTCCCTTCCTGCAGCTGTTCAAACAGACCAGAGTTCCTGAAGATGCATCATTCACCTTTCCCAGCCATCTCACATTGATGTCGGTGAAACGTCCCTTGTGAACCACCAGTGCTTGCAGCACTATTGAAAAGTACCCCTTGCAGTTCATGTACTGGCAGCCAAGGTGATCCGATCCCAAGATAGGGATATGCATTTCCTTTATCACCCCACCACAGTTAGGGAACCCCATTGCAGCAAAGCCATCCTCTATGACCTGCACATTTCCCAGAGTCACTAGCCTTGATAGCAGCAGCTCAGTGATTGGATCACAGCAGCCCCCACAGTAGATTTACCCACTCCAAATTGATTCCTGACTGATAGCAGTCTGGCGTTGCAAGCTTCCAGGGGGCTATCCCCACTCGCTTCTCAATTGTGAGGGCTGCTCTCATCTTGGTATTCTTGCGCTTCAGGGCAGAGGAAAGCAAGTCATAAAGTTCCATGAAAGTGCCCTCACGCATGCGAAAGTTTTGAAGCCACTGGGAATCATCCAGACCTGCAACACTATGCGGTCCCACCAGTCTGTGCTTGATTCCCGGGCCCAGAATCAGCGTTCCACAGCATGAACCTGCCCCATTACCACCATGATGTCCAAATTGCCAGGGTCCGTGCTTTGAGAGAAGTCTGTATCCGTGTCCTCATCACCGTGCTGCTGTCGCCTCCTCGCCTGCTTTTGCAGATTCTGCACAATAAGGCACGAGGTGTTTACAATGCTCACAACAGCAGCGGTGAGCTGAGAGGGCTCCATGTTTGCCATGGTATGGCGTCTGCAGGAGAGCAGACTTGCAGTGGAAGTGGTGGATGACAACGGATGCTATTTATACAGAACAACGTGAGGACCTGTGAGGTGGATTCATGGGACCAGGAGAGCAGAGTTGCAGCGGAAGTGGTGGATGATGACGGTTAGCAGTCCTACTGCACCATCTGCTTAAAGCAGTATGGCATCTGCATGGAAAAAAGGCGCAAAATGATTGTCTGCTGTTGCTTTCATGGAAGGAGGGGCGACTGATGACATATACCCAAAACCACCCGCAACAATGTTTTTGCCCCATCAGGTGTTGGGAGCTCAACCCAGAATTCCAATGGGCAGCGGAGACTGCGGGAACTGTGGGATAGCTACTCCCAGTGCAACGCTCTGAAAGTCGACGGTAGCCACGGTACTGTGGATGCACTCCACCAACTTAATATGCTTAGTGGGGACACACATAATCGACTGTATAAAATTGCTTCCTAAAAATTTACTTCTATACATTCGACCTAATTTCGGAGTGTAGACATACTCTTAGTGTGTGCTATGCTACACTGTACCAGTGCTGTGCTCTGATTTCTCTTCCCCCAGCGCAGTGAATAACCACCTCAACCAGATGCTGCTCTCTTAGAGTGAAATTTGGTCTTTTGTTAATGTGAGATGCATTGGGGAAGAGAGAGGAAGGCAGTCAATCGGAGGGTCCCTGAACCATCCTGCCTCTTGAGGAGAATTAGTGAGTAACTTAAGGAAAGAGCATGAGAAGAACACAGAACACAGAATCATAGAACTGGAAGGGACCTTGAGAGGTCATCTTGTCCAAGGAGTTAAAAGGAGTTTTGTGCAAATAAACACCGAAGACGTTGAAGGGAATTAAATAGTTGGGGGGTTGTAAAAGTGCTAAAGAGAATGTTAGAGTATATTTTTTTTAAAAAAGAGTGCTTAGTTTAATAATAATAACCCAATGATGGCAGTATAATTTAGTGCAGTGACGCCTGGTAAAACCCTTAGTAAAAAAACAAATTATGGACGGGGGGGGCAGGTGGTGGTAACTACCACCACTAGATGCTTTTCCCCCCCACGAAGTCTTCCAGCTTTTCTGAAGGGAATGGGCCCTTCCCAAAGAAAATGTCTACAACTACTCCCTTGTGCTGGTTGCTGCAGGCAGAGTGATAATCTGATTTAAATTATTGGACTATGACTAATTTAGTCAAAAACAGAAATGGGGATTTCTATATAACTGGACTGCTTCCGAATGTACTAGTGGGAATATATGCTGGGTACAGCTGTGCTTAAAAAAACATGTTCCGAGCAGGGCCAGAGGTGTTACTCAGTTCAAGTAACAGATTGTTTAAAACTAGGGGGTAGGGGTGCACCTAATAAGTTGAAAAAGAACTACTGCCTGTTTAAAAAGCCCAAGCTGCTTACTAAAGCCTTAACCAGCTAAGAGCCTGAAGGAAAAGAAGGGAGTACAAAGACCAATAACATTCTAAAATACAGCACTTCTCACAGCCAAGGCCAAAAACCCCGTTACCGTGCCTATTTTTAGTTAAAAAAATAAAGGAATTGTAAGATGGGGGTCACTGAACAACAGGATTGTAGTGCTTCCTGTGTTGGACCAACGCGGGTTAAAATAAATCACTAGTAATTAGCCTGCTGTGGCTCTTTGGAGAGTGGAGGCAGGCAGCAGTGCTGGTGGATGGCGAATGCAAAGTGAGCATTTACCTTGAATAGTCAAAAGTGGGGAAAAAATAGCTACACCTGAAGTCTGAGCTAGTGCCAAAGACGTCAAACCCCCACCCTCTGAAGTGTGCGGGGAATAATCCATTAGCAAGCCCTTCTCACTGGAGCCAGCTACTGCCCCCTGCAAACAGTCCAGCAACACCTTTGCTTCGTCTGCAGATGCAGGGTGCAGCAATAGCCCCACATGGCTGTCAGTTTCACACACGCTTGGGGCAGGGGGGACTTCCCTCACTGAAGAAGGAAAAGATCTCAGGTTCCAATGTTGCCCTTTTCTGGCCGGCGCAGACTTAAACTGCCACAAACCCACCTCACCCCTGGACTGCAGCGATCAGGCTGGGCTGGTCTCCAAGCCCCAAACAGGCTGCTGCTTGTAATGCAGTTTTCAAGACACGCTACAAAACGCACATGCCATAACTAGCCTGGTTTTTTTAGTTCTTCATAAAATTGCCAGTGGGTTCTTGGAGTCCAGCAACAGCGAGCCAGAGCAGGTCCCCTTACTGGTCTTCTCTGCCTCCAACTTACCGCTGGGTGGAGGTTAGGCATAATGCCTTAAAATGTTGTGCTTCTGTCCAGCTGTCACAGAGTCAAATGTGGTGAGTTTCTGAGAAAGACCACAGACACTGCTGGGCCTTTATTGGGCATTTCCTTGCCAGTTAAGGCAAAGAAAAACTACCCAGTGCCATCTAGTGGCACAACACAGCTTTCTCCCTCTGAAGGCAGCAGCAAGAGATTCTACAGGTGTAACGAAAAAGGACTCCAGTTATTTTAATTGACTCACTGTACAGGAATATTTTACTCCCTCTAGTAACACGTTTGCATATGATGGGATTGGGAGTAGCTTTCCATGTATCAGGCCAGAAAATACCTCAGTGAGATTTTGTTCAGCCTTCAGCATGAGCATCCAAATTTATACAGCTCCTTCACAATGTGAGCAGCTGGTGCTGGAATGGCAATGAAAACTTAGTACTCATTATGTACCAACTTTTAGTAGGTAATAAATTTCTTGAGCTTGCCAGTAATTAAACATAATGCCAATTCCTGGCTATTGATCAGCATGGCTCTTGCCCTGTGCTTACAGAAAAAGAGTGACCAGATGTAGCTTTCAGAGTAGCAGCCGTGTTAGTCTGTATTCGCAAAAAGAAAAGGAGTACTTGTGGCACCTTAGAGACTAACCAATTTATTTGAGCATAAGCTTTATGTGAGCTACAGCTCACTTCATCGGATGCATTCAGTGGGGAGATTTATATACATAGAGAACATGGAGAACATGAAAGAATGGGTGTTACCATACACACTGTAACGAGAGTGATCACTTAAAGTGAGCTATTACCAGGATGAATAGCTATTACCAGCAGGGCGGGGCAAGGAGAACCTTTTGTGGTGATGATCAAGGGGGGGGCCATTTCAAGCTGGGAACGTCTGAGGAACAGTGGGGGGAATAAACATGAGGAAATAGTTTTACTTTGTGTAATGACCCATCCACTCCCAGTCTCTATTCAAGCCTAAGTTAATTGTATCCAGTTTGCAAGTTAATTCCAATTCAGCAGTCTCTCACTGGAGTCTGTTTTTGAAGTTTTTTTGTTGAAGAATTGCTACGTTTAGGTCTGTAAGCAAGTGACCAAAGAGATGGAAGTGTTCTCCAACTGGTTTTTGATGTAGCTTGTTGGACATCCCTGGGCATGCCGAACTATTAGCTTTTCAAAGCCGCAGCTCTACCACTGCCAGATAAAATATGAATCTTAGCTCTCTATGTATGTGCAGTCTGATAAACTTTAATTGCATGATCATATGGCTTTTAGCTAATCTTCTAATACAAAGTGCCTCTCAGACAAATCATACAACCGGTCTCCATTTCTCCTATATGCAAAATGGGACTAGTATATCGCATTAATTTAGTCCTTCAGCTGTAGAACTCAATGTGCATTACAAACATGCATTATTAGCTCCAATTACACATGGAGTAACTACTCAGATACAGATAGTTGAATACATGAGAGGGTGAGTTACAATTAGCTGAGATCTGGCTCATGCCTGCCCTGATGTGCAAGGTCTTGCAGAAAGTAGATGACTTCAGGGAACTTGGGAGCATGCTGAGGAAGAGCATCCAAGCAATGTTCTCCAAGGTACTTCCTATCCCATGAGCAAATAATTCTGGAAGCAACAATAAGTGGTGAAGGGTATAGAGTTTTGTGGAACACTGGTCCACCATCTAGGAGGGAGGCCTCTCAGTTATTAGCATCCAGGAGACGATGTAACTGGAGGGGAATGGTAGTTTCTTCAAAACTCTCTCTTGAACCAGGCATATTGTTAAAATGAAAGCTTTACTTAAAGCAGGTGAAATTTTAGTTTTCCCCTACATTTAGTAAAGAGTTTTGCATAGTGTTCATCAGGGTCCAAAGCAGCTGAGGTCTCTGTATACCAAACATAGTTCAACATTGTTTAGTAGTGGACATGTGACAGAGTCATGTTAGCACATCTGACTCTTTGGGCCCATTTATTCCATCAAAATACATACAAGAGACTCCCATCTCCGGTGCAAGGGGGAATTGAACCAAGATCTCCCCCATCTCAGATGAGCCCTCTAACCAGATAAATTTAAGGGGATGCTGCCTGTTCCTCCAGCTGGTTTTTGGGGAAGGTTAAGTGTACTCTGAGAACATAGGCCACAGAATTAAGCCCTTGGGTAAGGGCAACCTGATGAGATTGAAAGTAGCAGTATGCATGCTCGCTGGCAGGTTAGGCAGCAGCTTTGGGGGAATCTGTGCTACCTAAATGCTGAACTGCCACTTTAGGTGTTGAAGTCCTTTTCTGGATCCAGCTTCTATAGACTTGTTTGCTTAGTTTTTTTTATAGTCATGAATGGTGCTGTGCCCTGCTGCAAAGGCATAGGAGGGAAGAACGGCAGTGAGGTTCAAGTTTTCTGATCTGCCTGCAATATCACCCTTTGTACATGTGAGTGGGAGTAAGGAAAAATGTTAGCTCCAGTAATTCAAACACTGTGGGCAGAGCCTCAACTTCAGTGCAAGGAGATGGAATGGGAAGTACTGCAAGTATGCTGTAATCTTCACTACCACAGGGGAGGGGACAGGGCAAGGTATGTCAGTTTCATGCTTTCAGTTTGACAAAGGTAGCTTCTGGCTGAAAGAATTCTTCCTTGATATTTTTTAAAATGATTTATTTTGTAAGCAGAGACAGGGATTAGCTCATCACAAAGGGGACTATAAGCACAAGCGCTGAGATCCCCATTCCTGCTGCAAAAGTGTGTTTGGGTGCACTCTTACAGAGCTATTAGTGAAAAGACAAAAATCCACCTCGCTTGTGACCACTAAAACCCCTCAATGCCAATGGGCAAAGGGTTCAGTGTGCTGTAACAGCAACTCTTTACAAAAGTCTCTTAAAAAAAAAAGTTGTCATAGCGATCCTTCGACAGGGCTCAGCGTGCATCTATTTTTAACCTGCACTGCTAAGGGAGTTGGCTTAGGTCTGAGAAGACTGTTGAGCTGCCACCCAGTTAAGCACCAGCAAGTCTTCCCTTGCTGGTGGTGGGGAAGGGTGTAATAAGGTGATTCTCAGTCCTAGGCAGCCTGACTAGATCAGGCAGACTTTCAGTGTGTCCTGTTCAAGTGCAAATCACTCAAAATATCCCCACCCTGAGGACCACCTTTGAGCAATACGAATATAATACTTGTAGAAAAAGGAAACTGAAGCCCTTGATGTATGTGAAGATGCCAGCTATTGCACAATGACAAGGAAAGATTTGCATTTCAACAGTAGATGAAGAAACCCTACTACATTTTGTAAAGCACTTTATTGATGTAGCAGAGTCAAAACACTCCCCTTCATCCTGAGAAGCAACTGAAATGCAAGCCTGTGCCACAGACATCACTGAGAGGAGACTTACCAGTGTCAAATGCACCACTAATACTAGGTCATGCCTCCCATCCTTTTCGGTGACAAAGACTATTTTCTCTAGGGTAGGGAAAAAAGTCACTGAAAAGTGAACACAAGGTTGTCACATCTTATACACTGAACAAAAATATTGTGCTATTTGTGTCTCACAATAAAATTCCAGGACTTTATTGCTGTATGTATGTTTTCCTCTATGTAACTTTTCTTACAATAGTCATAGTCCAAGTGCCACCTTCTGGTTTAAAACTGTGCAACATTTAACATTCATTTTCTTCTAAAGACCATTATACAGTGGGGGTGTAAAGCAATCCAGCAGCAGTTACAAAGTGTTGCCTGACTATTTTTTCTTAAAAGATTAAGATAAAGATCTGTACACAAGCTGAATAAAAAGATGCTCAATTGACAGACCATTCGGTAACTTTAATAAAATATTTTAAGTTGGAAGTTTTGTAATGCTAAAATTTACAACTAAAACAAAAGTAAACACTCCCCCCCCGCCCCCATAGCCACAAGATTTCCATACTTGTAAAGAACAAGAAATCTGGTATGTAATTGTCTCACACACCTAGTTCATTTCTAACAGAAGCAAAAGTTGGGGAGGCTAGCAGACTGTCAGCCTGTTAAACCTGCAAGTTTGGCAGTGGAAGTCTGTTTCACTACCATGATGCTTCTTTTTGGTTGTTTAAATACAAGCCTTTTTCTTCCCCTCCCACCCATTCAGCACACAGTATGAATCCCATTTCCTTTTATTTATCTTTTATCCTCAGTATTATTTACAGGACTCCTACAGATAAAGTACAAACGAATATGAAATTAATGGTAGTTTGCGTCTTCAAATATGCTTTCCATGGCTAAATTTACCAAGACACTCCAACAGAATGATTTGAAGTTATGATGATTCTGAAGTATGAACAGCTGTGACCGTGGATGGTTTTTCATTTACTGTAGAAGATTCATTTGATCTGTCATCAACAGGAGTTGCCTTAGAGGGGGGGACAGCAGTATCCAAGGTGAGTGCAGAGGTTTGTTCTACGCTTACAGTTGTGCTATGGGGAAGCAGATCTGTAGGTGGAGTAGATACCTCTGTGACCAAAGGAAATTGTGCAAGAAACTCAGGTGGCATTGGGAGAGGAGTTATTCCAGATAGATTTAGAGGTGGAAAGGAAGGAAGTGGTGGCAAACCTAGAAATTTAAAAAAAAAGCAACAAATCACACACCATTCACTTATACTTCTTTTAAAGTTTTCCCCAGGATGCCATGTGATCAGTTTGATCTACACTAGAACTATGAGTCTGCCAAGCCTCTTTGTTCCCCTAGTCACTATGGGATTTCTTCTGCTCCTATTGAGTTTAGTGGGAACATGATCAGGACTTTTAAACAACGATAACTCAGAAACAGCTAGTTTTAAAGCTTTAAATGTTTTGAAAGCCAAACAATCCTCCTCAACTAGATCATCAAGCATTCCTTAAAAAGGTTAACAATAATGGAACTTGTGTTGGCCTGCTGACATGTACAAGAGGCAGCTACAGCCTCGAGACAATGCTTTTAATGTATTTATTTCTACTACAGCCTGGATGTTTTCCAGCACATCCTAAAACTGCCAATGCCCACAGAAGCCTTGTTCCACTTTTTGCTTGCTCAATGTGTATTTTTCAGCAGTTGTATTCAGTATCATAAATTTAGTATTTCTGATACTTATTCTGACTTCTCAATCTTCTTGGCTGGCACACAGAAAATATGAACTGTGCATTTCACTAAGCCTCCCCAAAAAGCTATATACTCCCTCTAATTTTTAGCACAAAGGAACATCTTTTGAAAGTCTTTATGAAGCCCTAAATCTGATGGGGGTAATGAGGAAACAACATAAATCTAAGACAGGGAGGACTAGATTGGATTATTTTGACACATTCCTTGACTGAGCAGAAGAGGTCACTAATGAGAGCACCATTCCATTGCAGCTCTGGCAACAGAATCAACCACCCTCTTCATGAATGAACCATAGAGCACAACATGGAGTTAGTAATGAATGGGTCGTATCAAGGAAACAGTGTGGTCTAAGATCTTCAGAAACCAGTTACTGTAATATTTACATTTGTAAACATACCAGGATGTAGGATTTCTGACAATCCAGCACCAGGAATGATGGGTGGTGCAGGTAAATTCAGACTGGAAAGACTGGTCAGGTTAGGAAGTCCAGTTGGTAATGACATCAGACCTAAAAAACAAATACAAAACCTCAATTTCAAGAGCTACACCTAGCCAGCTGAAAAACTGTTCCAGACAGAACTTGCATATCACTGGCTCACACTATACTTCAAGTTGGTGGTTCTTTTTACAAATGGGAAAGTGAATAAGCTTCTCTTTTGATCTTAAAATGATGATGGAAGGGATTTACCTATACATAGTAATCACAAGAGTTAGGGCTAGAAAAATCCCATTTCCCAGCTAATTCTATTTTTACTATCATAGTAATGAGCATCTTCCATAGGATTAGCAATAATGAAGGGAAAGGGTTTTTTATTTTTTTTTTAAGTGACAAATAAAAACAGGAAAATCAAGGCTAAAACAAAACAAGCAAAAATGTTAGTTATAAACACAAATAGAAAAGGCTAAGGTTAAGGACAAAAAATATACAGAAATAAGGGCAAGTTTTAAAGTTATTTTCAAAGTCAGGCAAGGGTTATAAAATGCAATACAAGTGTGGAATTAAGATATTATTCTGCCAACAGGTATATCCTGTTTCCTCCCCCACTTTCCCTTTTTTTTTTTTTAAATTGATCCTCTATGGCAGTGGTCTCCAAAGTTTTTGGATTGCGCACCCCCATGGTGCCGCTGAAGAAAGGAGGAGGAAAGACCTGCCGCAGGTGTGCCACTGGAAGGGAAGACCTGCTACAGGCGTGCAGAGCTGCCGCCGAAGAAAAAAAAACCAGCAGAGTGCCATCCGGTGGCTCTCCTCCTGCCGCACACCCCTGGGATCCTCTGGCGCATCCCCTGGGGTGCACGCAGCCCCCTTTGGAGACCACTGCTCTATGGAGCACGGACCACCTCTTTCTTCTTAAGTGTGTACACAGGGTTTAGGTTAATGAGGACTAATCCTGAAATAAACCTTTTGTGTCACAACATTAATAGAATATTGTAAAATAAATTTTTTTGTTGGATCTTATTTAAAAGCAAAAATCAACAGATTCAAAACAGAACTAGCCCAATAAATAGTTAAGATTAATAAGTAGGTCAGCAGTAAAATAATGGCACACTGATTCACAAAGAGAGCTTATCTTTAGACTGAAAGCTAAGACTAGTGTGAATATTTATCTGGGAAACTCTTAACTGTACCCAGAAGCCCACCCTTAGCTACTAAAAAGGCTTTAAACATCTATACTTGTAGTAGTGAAACTGTAAATCAAAGAAGTGAACAGTTTCCCTGGGGATTTCAAAACCACATTCATATTGCCCAGAGTTGGCAGGGAAATGTTCACGCTTTAATGAAAGCTAAACTTCCTAGTAGTTTGACATTTTAACCTTGTGGTACAGGAATTTAGAATTTCCTGACATTACCACTTCACACACATACTTAACTCTACTGTATTTTCTTCCCACACTGGCAAATCTGCCTCCAAGAGTTTTGGGTTAATTTTTTTAAAACTTTACTAAATTTCCAATATTTCAGTTATATTAGCATGCAAAGTACATTAAGTAATCCTATGTATCCTGTACCAGTTAGTAGGAAATATATAGAGAAATTCTACATAAGACTTGCATTGTCTGTCAAACCTACAATAGAACGATTTTGGCACATAAAGATTCAGTGTTTCATTAATCTCAGTGAATAAAACATTACTTTATTCACAGGGTATGTAGCAAGAGTTTCCACACCAGTCTAAAATAATACATTATGGAAACTGAGCTAGTAAGCCTGTGAAATATAGGAACTCTCAACAATTTAGAGAGATAATGGAATCATCACTAAACATTTTATGGTAGATTGACAATGCCATCTTTTAGCAAAATTTAATAGGCTATTATCTAAACTGCTGTTAGAAACTTTAAACTGATCCAAATGCAAAAATAGTTGGCTACCACCCATTGTTCTAGATTGATAATCTTATGATAAACTATGTGCAGAGTATTAATATGAATACTAAATTAATCCAGTGTAAATATACTTATGTAACTTTAGTCTAACCATACATAATGTGTTGCAAAATAGTGCAGTTAATATGTCAAACATATCTGACACTTAAGCCAGTGGAGCATAGCAGTCACAAGAGAGCTCTTAAGCCCACCCCACAGATTTGCTTCTCTCCAAAAAGGAGAGCCCGACTGGGCTATAGGGTAGCTGTCTCCTTCCTGGGCAAGGGCCTCTTGCTCTGCCCCTTTTCCCTGAAATGTAGCTAAGGCAGTCATGCAGCACTGTTTGTGGTGGGGAGAAATGAAGTCTGCTGAGAGCAGCTTCCAGCTCCACTAGCTATTCAGTGGACATCTAAATACCCAACAGAAGTAAAACCCTCAGTCTTTGGGTCTTGCAGAAACTAGTCCTGCAAGACCTCCAAGATGTACTGAGAGTTCACCAAAAGATTAGGCGCTGCCAGATTGATTGAAATATTAAGAATTAAATGTATATAGGCTAATTAATAGCTGAAGTATAGTGTGATTTTAGTCTAAAAATATTTGAAGGATGTAAATATCAAGGAGAGAGAGAATGAGAATCATTTAGTTGGGACATGAGGGTATAATTAAGAAGGAGAAGAAGTTAAGATAGGTATCCTTTCCTGATATCTCCTAATTTTTTTTCCTGGCAGTAAGCTCTATTAGGCTGTGAAAATCCCATTGCTTGAGACTAGACTGGACAATACACTACCAGATATACATTAGAGATTAATCCTTCATTGGCAGGGGATGGACTAAATGACTTAGCAATGAACCTCTATTAATTTCCATGTTCTTTCTTGTATTGCACACACATTCAAATAGACAGCTATTTTTACATCAAGATGACCTCCAGATCTATGCCTTGTGTGTGCGTGCTATTATGGGGACAAAATCAGAAAGGCCAAGGCCCAAAATGAGTTATACCTAGCAAAGAACATAAGGCAATAAGAAGAGGTTCTATAAATGCATTAGGAGTAAGAAGGACAAAGGAAAGTGTAGATCTACTACTTAAGAGGGAAAGGAAAGCTAACAAATGACATAAATAAGGCTGAGGTATTAAGTGTCTATTTTGCTTCCGTCTTCACTAAAGAAGTTAATTGTAACCAGACGCTTAACATAATATTAACAGCAAGAAGGAAGGGACACAAATCAGAATAGGGAAAGAACAGGTTAAACAATATTTAGATGTATTCAAGTTGCCAGGGCTTGATGAAATTCACCCTAGGGTACCTAAGGAACTAGTTGATGCCATCATGGAACCATTAGCAATTAACTCATGGAAGACAGGTGAAGTCCCAGAGGACTGGAGAAGGGCAAGCAGTACCTATCTTTAAAAAGGGGGAACAAAGAGGACCTGGAGAATTATAGACTAGTCAGCTTACGTTCGATATTTGGAAAGATAATAGAGTCTATTGTTAATCAATTTATGAGCACCTAGAGGATAATAGAGTGATAAGTAATAGCCTACATGGATTGGTCAACAAATCATGCTAAACCAATCTGATTTCCTTCTTTGACAGGGTTACTGGCCTAGTGGGTAGGAGGAAGCAGTGGACATGGTATCTTGATTTTTAATAAGGTTTCTGACACAGTTCCACAAAACATTCAAGCAAACTAAAGAAAATGGCCTAGATTAAAATGCTATAAAGTAGGTGCATAACTGATTAGGAAAAAAAAAAATTAAAAAGTATTTGTCAATGGTTTATCATCAGACTGGGAGGATATATCTACTGGAGTCCTGCAGAGGCCTGTCCTAAGTTCAGTACTATTCAATATTTTCATCAATGACTTAGATAGTGAAGTGGATGATATGCTTATAAAAATTTGTGGATGACACCTGGAGTTGCTATCACTTTGGAGAACAGGATTATAATTCAAAATAACCTTGATAAACTGGAGAAGTGGTCTGAAATCATCAAGATGAAATTCAATAAAGTGTTACACTTAAGAATGCATAAATACAAAATTGGGAATAACTGTCTTGGCAGTAATATCGCAGAAAAAGGATCTGGGGGATTATAGTGGATTGCAAATTGAATGAGCTAACACCATGTTGCAGTTGCAAAAAAAGGCTAATATTCTAGGGTGTATTAACAGAAGTCCAGTATAGGAGGTAATTGTCCCACTCTGCTCAGCACTGGGGAGACCTCAGCCGGAGTACTGAGTCCAGTTCTGGATGCCACACCAAGAAAGATGTAGACAAGTTTGAGAGTCCAGAGGACAGCAACAAAAATGATATAAGGGTAAGAAAACCTTACCTAGGAGGAAAGGGTTTAAAAAACAAAAACAACACTGGGCTTGTTTAGTCTTGAGAAAAGAAGGGGAGACCTGATAAGTCTTTGAATACATTTAAGGGATGCTATGAAGATAACTACGATCAACTGTTCTGTACATCCACTGAAAACAGTACAAGTAGAATGGGCTTAATCTGCAGCAAGGTACGTTTAGGATAGATGTTAGAAAATAAACTTTCAAACTATAAGGATAGTTTAAGGTTTAAACACTGGAACAGGTTACCAAGGAAGGTTGTGGAATCACCATCACTGGAGATTTTTAAGAACAGGTTAGACAAACACCTATCAGGGGTGGTTTTAGTACATTTGGTCCCACCTCAGTGCAGCAGGATGGACTAGACGATCTGTCGAGGTCCCTTCCAGCTCTACATTTCTGTGATTCTGTGTGTTTCATCCCTAACCAACTTCATATTCATGTGCATATATAGGCCTTAACATCTCAGTTCCACTGTAACGTAATATGCATTAGGTATATTTCAGACCACAGAAATTTAATGATGGGTTGATTATATTTTATTTTTACTCCAAATGTCAAACTGCAGTGAAAAATCAAATTAGGATGAACTCCTGACCCCACTGAACTCAATGGCAAAACTCTCATTTGTTTCAACAAGGCTAGGATTTCACCAACATTTACTGTAGATATAACTGTTCCCTGAAAATGCAGATATTACCAAATTGGGGGATTTTCAGATATTTGAGAGTCCAGTCCCAGTTTGCCAACCCACTACCTCCTCTTTATTTAGATTACGCCTCAAAACTCTGTTCCACAGTGTGACAGAGTGCTAGGTACAAAGGCCTGAGTTAGCACTCTTCACAGCAGCCCCATTCAGGTAAAGCAGATTGGAGCTGACTATACAAGGCTGCACCTCATTTGTGGGCCCAGCAGGGCAGAAAGGCCAATTAAGCTATTAGGCAAGACCCCACAACTAGGCACAGGAAGGAGGACGGAGAGATTAAGCTCCTCTGCTTGGGAAAGGTCTTAGGTATGCTGTGAGGATGGTGGGATGCAACTGTAAATAAACTACACAGGGTACTGAACCAGCAAAAGGGTCTCCGCAAAATTTGTGGACTGAGACAGAAGCAGGACCAAGGCAGCCTTGTTACACAGTTTTCTAGAGAATCAACATTTAAAAAACGTAATTGAATCATTAAGTTGAGCACATGTACCTTCTCCTTCCTATCGGTCACATCACATCTAAAAATTTGATTGTATGGTGTTTGAGGCAAAGGCCACACAAATTATTTTTTCCTGTTATGGGTCTAGCACAATTATAAGTGCTGAAGAAAAAATATGTTCTAAGTGAACAGCAAGTATGGTTTATCTAGATATAGAAATGTAGGGCTGGAAGGGACATCAGACATAATTTCATCCATCCACTCATGCCAAGGCAGGACCAAGTAAACCTAGATCTTCCGTGAAAGGTGTTTGTCTAAACTGTCCTTAAAACCTCCAATGACAGAAATTCCACAACCTCCCTGGGTAACCTATTCCAGTACTTAACTATCCTTAGAACACCATTACACCTTAATGCTGTTAGAACACATTATGACAACGAAAGGGACAAATTACTCCTACATTCCAGTTAAACAAAATGACAGAAATGGACATACATGGATAAACAATTTTCTAAAGAATGGGGCCAAAAAATACAAACCTCCTCTTTCTCCCTATTGTTCTATATTATCTTGTGTTATTTTGTTTCTAAAATGTTTGAGCTTGCTCAAAATTTTCACTACTCACCTGGCAATGTAGTTGCTGGGTTAACTGGTGGCACTGAACTGAGGGACTGATTTACTTGTGGTGGCAATAATGGTACTGTTGGGACACCTAATGAAAGATTCATGTAAGTATATACCATCATTTCAAATATGTCCAAGTATGCAACATTCCAACACACTTCCTCACACAGTATCTCAAAGAGGAACTTATAGGTTAGGTCATAGGATTTAAAAAAAAAAATAAATTTCATGATTTCAGCTATTTAAAATTTCACAGTATTGTGGGTCACAAGATTATTGGGGGGTGGGGGGTTTGTGGTACTGCGACCCTTACTTCTGTGCTGTTGCTGGTGGTGGAGCTGCCTTCAGAGCTTGGTAGCTGGAGAGCAGTGGCTACTGGCTGGGATCCCAGCTCTGAAGGCAGAGCCGCCGCCAGCAACAGCACAGAAGTAAGGATGGCCTGGTATGGTATTGCCACCCTGACTTCTGCACTGCTACCTGCAGAGCTGGACCCCCAGTCAGCAGCCAGCACTCTCCACCCACCCAGCTCTGAAGGCAGCAGTGCAGAAGTAAGGGTGACATGGTATGGTATTGCCACCCTTACTTCTGCACTCTGCTGGCGGGGCGCTGCCTTCAGAGCTGGGCACCTGGCCAATAGTCGCCACTCTCTGGCCGCCCAGCTCTGAAGGCAGTATAGAAGTGACCCCACCTGCAACTCCCTTTTAAGTTAGGACCCTCAATTTGAGAAACGTTGGTCTCCCCTGTGAAATCTGTATAGTACAAGGTAAAAGCACAGAAGACCAGATTTCATGGTCCATGATGTGTTTTTCATAGCATGAATTTGGTAGGGCCCTACTTATAGGGATTCAGTGTTTCTCCATTAGCATTTTATGCCATGTTTATAAGGTTTTGCTATCAGTAATTTTGAACCCTGGTGTTAACAGGTTAGGAGACACTCACCTTAGAGTGAAAGTACATTTTACCATTGGGCTATGATGTGAAATATACTAAGTCCTAGTTTTTGGGAAATGTTTTTGGAAGAGGCAAAGGGAAGAAGTGAACTCTGGAAATCATATGCATTTCTACAAACATGTTTTCTCTTTGTGAAGTTAACTGACAAATCCATCTTTCTGAATTACAGAAGTCAATAAATTATGAATGCATTTCACAAGTGAGGTTGTTCTTATTTTATACATACCTGTACTGAGAACACTACTGACCGTAGTAGGGGTTGAACTAATGGACAGTCCTGACAGACCCTGTTCAATTCCTGTTGTTCCAGGTGGTAATGTGGATGGGGGATTAACTGAAGACAGTTGAACCTTACAAAAATGAGAAGTTAGTGTTAGTAGTTATGTTTCACTGGAATCCACAACAATGAAAACAAATGTTAGTTATACTTTCACAGTTATTTTATCAAGCACAAAAGAGATTACAACTTACCTCTGTAAATCCATCTTTGAGTGGACTGATGGGTGCACTATGCAATTGCCCAGGGAGAGAAATTTTCTTTCCCTCTTCAAATGGACGTGTAGGTATCCGATGTAAATACCCATAGCCAATGCCACAACCTAGGCTTTTAAAATATGAACATTTAAAGGTTAGACAGGAACAGACCAGTCTGACCTTGGTACATGCATAAGCCACCATCACCACGGACCCTACACTAAACAAACAGCACAGAACAACCTTGCCTAATGTGAAAAGGACTCAGTTCTCGGATTCCCAAAAACCACAAGAATGGTGTCTTGAACTACAGCGAGACACAGAAGTGTGTCCACCAACAGAGCTGTAGGCACTTATTGAAGAGACTTATTAGATTAGTCTATTCCCTTGCGACTACAGGATTGTTCCCCCTACAGTATTTTTTCCAAGGGCTTCCTTTGTGTAATCCAGTTTTAAGTGACAACTAATGAGGCTTCTATAACTTCCTTTGGAGGACTGGTTTACAATATACCATAAGCAAATAGCTATTAGAAAACATAGCCAATTACCTGCAAATGGCTCAAGATGTCATAATGAATCTCAAGATAGAATAAAGCCTATTGTTATATGGAAAAGTACTAGAGTACATGTCATTTTTCTGTGGACTCACGAAAGCTCATGCTCAAATAAATTGGTTAGTCTCTAAGGTGCCACAAGTACTCCTTTTCTTTTTGCGAATACAGACTAACACGGCTGTTACTCTGAAACCTCTCATTAGTAGATTATACTTATTACTTTGAACCTCTATAGCTCCTTCCAACCACTAGTATCACTACACAAAACCACAGGTATTCAAAAGATTTAAAAACTATTAGAAACATAGCTAAGCCTCAACCACACCCTTATAAAATAGGTTTACAGATAGGGAAATAAGGTACAGAACTTAATTACCTGCCCCAAATCAGAGTAAGTTAAAGATATAGCTGAAAATACAACCCAGATACATCAGTTGCAGTCTTCTGTTCTACCTACTACATGCTTTAGCATATTATACTGTATCAAGATTTCAAGTCTAATGCACTAAGCATTCATAAAGTTTTATGAACTTTTAAATGAGCTAATTTGAGTAACTACAAAAAAAACAAGGGCCCTCCTACAAACTAATTTGTATGTAAATCACCACTGCACACAGTTTCTTATTACCAGTAATACGCTTTGCAACAGGAATTACCTTTTCCTCTGTTTCTACAGCATCAAGCACAGAGGGGCCCTAATCCTGAATGAGCTAGGTGCTGCTGCAAAACTATTATTTGGTATGTTGAATTAGCTTACCTGCCTTCTCCACCCCATGCAGAATTGGGGGTAATAATCACCTCTCGACAATTATCCGTGTCTGTGTTGTACACATAAAGTTTTAATGGTTTTCCTTCATGTGTTTCAATGAGAGAGAACAGATCTTCAGACTGAAAAAAAATAGGAACATTGCAAATTGGTTAATTTTTTTAAATAGTATTTTAATTTTAGGATCTATAAACATGGAAACTGGCATCTCATAGGCTCCACTGCAGAACTAGCAGAGCCTGGCACCTCTGAGGTGTTTTATTGCAGGACAAGAGCCTTAGAGCATGTGTGCATGTAAAATTTCAATATACTCCACAGATAAAATAGTTTATTTACATTTTCAGACTGAAAACAGATGATAAACTACTACATTTGGTACGATAACTCAGATTTCAAATCAGAATAAAAAAATTAAAGTTTAAATTATGTTTTACTACTTGTTTAATTCCTAATAAATCTTTCAAATTATTTTTAAAAAGTGTAAACTAATCCCATCTTATTATATGAAGGCATTTTAAACAGCATTTTTAAACTCTAAAGTTATATCTGTGTACTCAGAAATGTAGACTTGCTGTGCCAGAGCTCCTCCAACTAATTGGCAAAGAATGTCTATTAGCACAGGATACTGAGAAAGTTGGGCTTAATATTAATATTGCCCTGGTATTCTGCTTCTTGTAAATGAAACTCAAAAAGTTATACTACCTCATTCATGACAGTATCTGCTCCGATGACATAGTCACTATGTGGTCTAAGACCTGCTAGTGCAGCAGGAGAATTTGATTCGACTTCCTAGTTTCAAGATATAAAATTACAGAAGTTAAATATGCTCAAAGTATTAGCAAAGACAGTAATAAAACCCTTCCCAAACTTTGAGTTTAAAGGAATTAACACACACAAAATGTAAAATGTTCCAAATACTTAGTCCTGTTTTAAAAGATACTGTAAGATATTCAAAATTCCTACTACAACAGTACATATGTAAAGATAAGATTTGATAAGATATCCCGCAGACATATGGATCTCTGATTTGTCACTATTATTCCCTGCCACACAAAATGTTTTGACTCCAGTCTTCAAGCTGGAGGATGTGCTGGGGAGACCTCAATATTTATGCAAAAATAGTATTAACTGTTTAGTGTATTCTTACAATGTTAGGTTATTACAAACTAGATTGCACCTTTATTGAATTTTAGGATGTAGCTACAACTATGTTATACGATGATACCTGAGAAAACATTACTGGATACAAGCCAAGTGCCGAGGGAGTTAGCTTGTTTATGACCCTTGGACTGCAGCCTGACAGTCTGGTCTATTTGCCTTTGTTTTATGAATTGAAGGATGCGTATGTCTAGGTGTATGTATGTGTATGAAGGATGTGTACTGAAGGATGTCAAATGGTAGTTGTGTGTTGTATGGAATTTTCCACAGGCATATTTGATTTTCAAATAGAAATTGCTGCAACTGGGAAAACATCATTTACTTGAATAGACAAAGCTTATCACAGAGCAATACTTCTTCGGTATAAAATATCAATGGGCAAAAAAAGTTTTATCCCTATCAACATTTTTTGCAAATAGTTAGTCCTGACTTCAAAATGGTGTTAAGAGCAAAAAACAAAAAACGAACAAAAAGGTCATGAATAGGGATGTGTTATCCCAGTCATAAACTAGGAGTAAAGTGGGTTTCTTTCAATAAACACAATTACAGCTTCATTTTTCAAATGTAAAAGAACATTTATGGTTGGGAAATATTTTACAGACAACGTTACTTATAACATGTTTCCACTCAAAAATAAAACCTCTTGTAATTCTTTAGATTATTACAGTGCATGAACCTCTTTCAGATCTATATTCACAAATATTTTGTCTAAAGTAAGCATCTAATGTCATAACTTCCTAATGCAATTGTTATGTTAATAGGAAATGGTTACAGACCAACACAGCAAGATCAATTGCTTAACTACCTATCTAAGAAAATATTTTAAAATAGAAATTTATATTGATGCAGTATTTCAGCAACTCCTCACAAAACAAGAATCACCTCTTCAAAGATTAACTTAGTAACTCTTCCAGTTTGAGGACAAGGTGGAAGAGGTGATATCTTTTATTAGTCTGACTGCCGCTGATGGAAGAGATAAGCTTCCGAGCTTACGCAGAACCAAACCCGAAGAAGAACTCTGTGTAATCTCAAAATGTTAAGACAATTTTAAAAACTTTGTAAAAACTAGGAACATTGAACTTTTCAACAGGAATTGAAATTCTGTTTTTAACCCTAATGAAACTGAAGAAATATCTCAAATAGAATAAAAAAAATTAAAACCTCTAACATGAACATTATCTGAGAGAGTCCTGCCACAAAAGACCACAAGCACTTAGAAGTGTGCTACATATTCATTAAAGGGACTGAATGTTCAGGAGCTGAAGGTGTCAACAAAACCAACTCATGAAGCCACTGAGTCAATACAAAAAGGATACCAATGAATATTTTAGTCTAACCCAATCCTAAAAAGGTGCACCTTGGTCTCCAGTAAAGCTATGACCCGAGAAACTCCCAGCGATAAAGCTACCACTGCTCATTCGGGGTGTTTGTTTTTTTTATCACCGAGAGAGCTCTCCCCAGCAATAAAGCACGTCTACGCTGCCCACGTCACAGTACGGTTGGGGCTGCGCTGTAACATGGGTAGTGTAGACATACCCTAATTGTAAGGATAGTTATGTACTGGAATAAGTTACCAAGACATGGGAGGTTGTGGAATCCCTGTCACTGGAGGTTTTTAAGAGCAGGTTAGACAAACACCTACCAGGGATGGTCTAGGTTTACTTGGTCCTGCCTAAGTGCAGGGGTCCCTTCCGGTCCTACATTTCCGATTCCGTGACTTTGCTTACTTGTAATTGTGGTGACTACTAAGGTATGTAGATGAACCCGTGTCTAAAAATAGTGGGAGCCACATCCCTAAGTTGGCCTACCATTTCTAGTTTCTCTATACAACATTTTTTTAGTAACTTTGGAGATAAATTACTTGGCACTGAATAGCTAGCCTTCCCACTCCACAGGTGCATGTTTGTAACTTATTTTCAGCTAAAAATTAACAATAAATGCAATATGGTTAATAAGTTGTAGGCAATGACTTTTTACAGTAGAGAAACCTTGAAAAGATTGTACGTACCAATACATGCCATACATTTTCATTGGCTCCATCAAAACTGCAGAAACGAATACTCACTCCCAGCAGGCCCTGTCCACCCCACATATTACTGGGAGTTACTGATGTTTCTCTCAGTTCCAGCGTTTTGCTACTGTACACTTGCATTTTTACAGGCTTTTCAACATTTGCTTTCAACAGATCCTTGAGTGTGTCATTGTCTTTATTCTGGAAGTACACATACAAATCACTTTGGTTTATAGTGTTTAACAAAAGTAGTGTTCAATTTTATAGCACCAAGTTTGCATTTCAAAGGTCATACAGAGAACACTGAGATTAGGAAGTATTTATTGGATTTCTCTACAGTGGCTTTCATATTAAAAAATTTCAATTCCTCATAGTTTCCTATCAAGTAATTTCCTTAACTTCTCTATTCAGAAAAAGAAATATACCTAAAGTTTTGTCTTGATTTTTTTACACACAAATCACCCAAAACGTAAGCAATTCAAAATTAAGGAAATTAATTCTTTGTGCTTTAATGTGATAGGAATCTGGCATTGGTAAGCAATGATCTGTCTTATGCAATACATAAACTTAACATGGGGTAAGTAATTATTAAGCTTCCAATCACTTTGTATACAAAAGTCTTTAACTGTAGGGTTAAAGTGCTGAACAAGCAAAACAAGAATTGTAACAGGGCCATTCAACATGATGTACAAACTTACTTTTTGTTTGCTGCAGAAGTGCAGAGTGACAGTTTCTTCTGGACTTGTGAAAGTAAGCAAGCTTTCAAAATAGACATTTTATAGATAGACTAATGTTCCTATAGGATAGTGATATTCAGAGTGAGGCTCACAAGCCACAAGAGGCTCTTTTAATGAGTCTCCTGTGGCTTTTTGCAGCACATAATATTAAAACCCTGTGATTTAATTAACAACCAATCAGAATGTTTTACTGTTATTAACCAATTGTAGTTGATAAAATAATACTTGGTCAGTCATTTTGCTGTGAAAATAATTATATATATAAAAAATAAATAAAATGACTGACCAAGTATTTATATATAAATAAAAACTATTTCCCCATCATACTGTTTAAATATAAATATAGCACAATAAATGACACATTACTGTGACTCTCTTGGGTAATGTGATTGCTAATTTGACCCCTGAACCACTTAGGTCTGAGTATCACTGCTATAGGATCTGAAACAGTCCAAGTAATCTTACATTAATTTGTTTATTCAAAAACCATATAGGACACACAACTGAGCCCAAATCTAGCTCGAAATTTTAGCTCTTATTTAGTTGCAAAATAAAAGCACTGAAATTCAAAATGACTTGGCTTAAAACATAAATGTTCTTAAAGTTTTTGGGAAAAGAGTTGTTCCATAACTAACAGGATATTGCAAATAGCAATTCAATAGCCAAAAGCTAGCCCTTCCAGATGTAAACAATAATCAAAACATGCAAAGTAACTATTTCAGACATATTTAGTTCAAGGCTATAAAATGTTTACATTTACAATACAATGTTAGTATAAGATGTCCACTTGTAAAAACAAGCCTTGTGGTTCAGAAAACTTTTAGAATGATATTTCCAGTTTACTTTGACTTCAAGTGCCTATTTTCTTTGCTTGCATTGGACCTATGTAGAATGCAACCAGAACTGCACTTTGATCATAGAAGGTCCTTGTTATTTCCCCCGTAGGCTTAGAAGTCTTCTGCGCTGAAAAGCCTGTGGAGATGCAGTTATCCTGCATTACAAACACTGGAAGATGTGGCTCTACTAAGGCTGTCCTATCTTCCCTTTTAGAAGTTCTGATCTTCAATCACCTGCTATCTAAAGTCAGAGAGGAGCACCTGTGTAGTTCTTCTTTAGTTATGGCAGCAGCATCAAAACAGTGCACAAGATTCACTTCAGTGACTGCAGAATGCACAAAATCTTTTTCGTTTACTCAGCGTGTCCCACAGGACCTGTTACCCTCTCTGGCAAGTGGCCTGTACCACATGGGAGGTGCCATGATCAGATTATAGATCTGAAAAAGTGAGTTCAGGTACACCAAGTATTCCTATTTTCCTCCTAGTTAAACTCTGCTCTGGCAGAGTTTGAGGAGTCTCGCTGAGATGTGACCAGGTCTTCCTCTTCCACTCTGCCAAAATCCAGTGCCAGAGGGACTCTAATGTATGTTTCACCTACTCTCCTGTCCACAGAAGATTCAGGATCCATTCAAATGGGAAGGGACCCTGCCCTCAGAGGGGAGAGACACAGCTTGGATCACTGCATTCTCCTTCATTCCTGTTCGATAATATTTGCATGTCAAGATACCAAAGTCCAGAAGCTTTGATCAGGGTGGATAAAAATCAATGTTTTCCAAAAAATAATTTAAAAAAATATATAAATCATAAAATGGTGATTGGAAAAATCTAACATACTAAAATGTATAATTAATAGGAATGTGAAAATAAGTTATATAGTTGCTGAAATAAATGTATATCATTATTGTGTACCCTCCTAGGTATCATAAAGATGTACCAAATCTAGTGTAAAGGCTCTATTTAGCTGTAAATGAACAATGTTTCAACGGTTATGTCAATCAACAAGAATGCACCTTTCTTTAGAAAATAAGAAGTACAAATGGATGATTAAATAGATGATTTAGATGGAGCTTTTCTACTTGGCAATTTAAATCAATCCACCCTGGTTTTGATCAAGACAAATGCTGTTCTCCAGTTTAAGTTTTGCTGAAAGTCAAGCTGCTGGATAAGTGACTCAAGACTAACTTTTTAAGTATTTAGATTTGCCAATTTAGATAAAACAATTCAAGTAAAATATGAACTCAAAGTTTAGCAAAACCAGATTCTCACCACAAAAACTTATGGCTTACATGCAACTAGACTGTTACAATACGCAATGAACTTACCAATCTTGAATCATTAATAGAAACAATAAAATCAAAGAATGGCTCCAGTCCAGCCCTATGTCCTGGTGAATTTTCTTGTACCTATCAAAAAAAAAGTTATAATAGAGGGGGATTTAGTGGAAAAATTACAATTGTATGGGTATTAAAATTTGTATTTTACAACCATTAACTCCTACTATTGCAAACCGTATAATTTTAGAAGTCACACAACACCCAAGTACAGTAGTTGAGTCTCAAAATTTGAACTGCCTTGAAATAGCTTGTTGGGAAAAATTCAGTCTTAACAAAATACATCATTAATTTGTTGGGAAATCAGTTATACAAGGTAGCTACTATTTCTCACCAACATTTACATTTTATTCTTCTGCTGCAGGTAAATAGCTCTAGATAACTGGTAAAATTATGATTCAAAGCCCAACTTTATTCAAGCCTGCCTTTTACAAAAAAAAAAAAAAGTTAAATCCTTCTTAGCTTGTTCTGTTTTAGCATCATTAGGAGACAGTCAGCGCCACATCCTGAAATGTTAGAACCGTGGGTCGGGACTCCAAAGTGGGTTGCAATCCTGTTTTAATAGGATTCCCAGGGCTGGCTTTAGACTTGCTGGGATCCGGGGCTGAGGTCGAAGCCAAAGTCTGCCACTCAGGGCTGAAGCGCTCAGGTTATAGGCCCCACATGCGGGACTGAAGCCCTTGGACTTCAGCTTTGGCTCCCCCCCTGCCCAGGGCAGTGGGACTTGGGCTTTGGCCCTCCTGCCTGGTGTGGTAGGGCTTGGGTGAGCTCAGGCTTTGCCCCCCCCCCCCGGGTTGTGTAGTAATTTTTGTTGTCAGAAGGGGGTCACGGTGCAATGAAGTTTGAGAACTGCTGTGTTATAATGATTGCAGTGCACCTTTAAGTGGGGGGGAAGGGGTGACATCCAGCTTGCCAGGGAAGAGGGAATAGTGCTTTACAGGCAGGGCAGGGGTGGGGAGAGAGGCTCAGAAGCTGCTGCAAAAGGAGGAGTGGGGTCAGCATGCTGATGCTGACTCATCCCCCAAGGACCGGAGTTGATAAAGGGCAAGCCCAGTGGGAGAAGCCCCTTTCCTCCAGACCAGGTGGAGCAGCACACACCCTTCCTCCCTCAGAGGGGCAAAACACCAAGTTTGGTTGGGACCTGTTGTGGACATTGCACTAGCCGCAACTTTCTAGGGGACTGGCCTAGGTGGAATGGGGGTTGAGCACTTCACCTTCCCCACAGCAGTTTAGGGAGGGCTTTGTTATGGGAGTAGGGAAGGGAGTTAGGTTAGGATGATGCAACTCATGAAGTAAGTGTGCGGCAGATGTCCAGTGCAGGTACTCCATAGGGAAGGGATACAGTGACCAAATAAATGGCTTGGTAAAGGACTTAAAAAGGAGATGTGGTTTAAAGGAGCAGAAAGGGGGGGAGGGAAGGGGTGGAAGAAGATTTGTGGCCCTATGAGTGGTACAGCATGGAGCCAACCCCCCCTTTCTTACAGCCCATTTTAACCCATGTTCCGGGGCGGGGGAGAAGAGGAGGAGGAGGAGGAGGAGGAATGGTAAGATCCCAGCAATGGGTTGGCTGGGGGACCTGGATGGAAAAAGAGGGAAACTGGCGGAAGCCCCCGGGCAGATATTGAATGAACATGGAGTTACCTGCACTGTACAATTTTACCTGCCGAGTAGTCCCAGACATCTAAAAATAATAAAGTTATGGCCTGATTAAAACCCTACCAAGTGTCTCCGGTCCTCCTTTTGGTATAGCCGCACAACTGGAATACACACTATCCCATGAGTAAGCTGCACTCGTCAATATTATGGACAAAAACTGGGCATCTGCCAACTATAATTAGTTATATGGCGTATAAAAACAACAAAAAGTGCCTTTTTACAACCACATCAGCTCAGATAATCTATCATCATAAGAAGAGAGCCTAGATATCTTAGGCTCTCAACCTTTTTCTTTCTGAGCGCCACCTTCCACATCCCCCGCAACATGCTATAAAACTCCACAGCCCAACTGTGCCACAAAAACTGGTTTTCTGAATTAGGGGGTAGCAAGCAGGGCAACTGCCTGGAGCCCCTGCAAAGCTACATTGCTCAGGCTTCAGCCCCAGGTAGTGGGGCTTTGGCTTTTTACCCTGGGCTCCAGTGAGTTTAACACTGGCCCTGCTTGGCGGCCTCCCTGAAACCTGCTTGCGGCATCGACCCCTGGTTGAGACCCACTGTTACTGACTGCACCCAGGAGCTTGAAATCTGCTCCTAATACAAAATAGAATAACTTTAATCAGAAACTGTGACAAGCATCTTTGTATTTACATGGACTCATGCGGTACCAATCTAAACTACCATAACTTCAGACCTGAAGAAGAGCTCTGTGTAGCTTGTACCTTCCATCAACAGATGTTGGCCAAATAAAAGATATTACCTCACCTATTCTGTCTCTCATATCCCAGGACCAACATGGCTACAACACCACTGCAAATAACTTTAATGAAGATGCTAAATTATTCCTCCAACTGTTCCCTTCTAACATGATTCATTTCACCCAATGGCTTTATTGTTTATACTCTACATTCATCTTTGAGAGGTTTAAAACAGTTTAACATTTTCACAGAAGAGAGTTTTCTTACTGTGTATTTTCTGCAGTCTTAACAGAATTGGTGCCATACTGGTGGTTAGTCCTATGTCAGTCTGATAATTGCAAATTTGCTTTGCCTAGAGGAATTTGGTTTTCCTAATATGGGCTACCTAGAGTAAAATGTTCTACTATGGAAAAATCTGACACTTACTGTCACTTTACCCTAATGTGTTCATGCATTTTTACAGATTATGCATACACAAAACTAGAACGTGAAACATCTTTTTGTAATTGGTGAGTGAGTAGCTTTCCACGGGAAATGTTGTGAACCTAAAACATTTCTACTTTACTCAAGCTTTTACTAAACAAATAAACACACAAACACATAGTGTATCAAGAACCTGTTAACATTCAGAATTTAAATTCTGCAATTTGAGTGCCACATAGCTTTGTCAAACAGCAGCAGCACGAAATTAATGTGTCTCTGGTCAGTTTCACAGCAGCAATTTAGAACCAAAGGGGCAAAATGAAACTATTAGACCAGTTACTTGCCTGTAACTTAAGCAGAGAAGACTGCCTACTTTTCAGTATGCCTGCACACTAACATATACAACAGAACTTTGATGACTGGTTGCACGCACATTCCCTTGGATACAAAACATTCAGGGCTGTATAGACCCACAGCCCTGATTCATTACTCACTTTCTTGAACCACCTTGAAGTCCAGTTACATAGACTCCAAATATTGCCTACAAGTATCCAAACTCTTGGACAATTGAATAGCATTGGCCCAAAGGTGGTGAGTCTGAGTACCATCAAACTAAATAAAAAATGAACACTACACTAGGAACCTGAGCACTGGATCAAGATAAAAAAAATCAGGGCTCTTTATGGCCTAAGAGTACAGACAGAACTCTATGTAGCAGATATTGGCGAAATGGAAATCACTGGGGCAAGCTTTGGCAGTTGATTAGGCTTTAGTAGATTGTGCCCAGAGGTTATCACAGAGTCACTAACTATTATAACCATGTCTTAATGCAAAGTGTTTTCAACTGAGACATTTTTGAAAATCCTACTAGACACATATCTGCATCTTACCTAAATCTTTGAAAATCTGTCAATTCACTACCTACACTTAATACTTCCTTAGTTTAACTGCAAAAATTGTTTTGATAAGCTTACTTTTTTCGCATGTATCCATTACATTTACAGTAGTTTCATTTAATAAAATTTTTAAAAGCTATTTTTGTATATTTTTAATTGAAATCCAATTTCCTCTCCAATGCAGCTTGACACAATTGAGTAAAAAATCATCTAGTAAATAAGAAATGCATCATTCACCATTTCCTAACATAATACAATTTAAAAATTAAGACTCTGAATAAATGTATGCTAACCTATATAATTACTTAATAGAGGTGTATCCTCCTGGCTAAGAAAAATTAGCATCAAATTTAGTATAAGGCTATATTTGGTTGCAAACAAACATGTTTTAATTAGGACTGTCAATTAATCGCAGTTAACTCACATGATTAACAAAAAAAATTAATCGTGATTTAAAAATTAATCACAGTTAATCGCATTGTTAAACAGAATACCAATTGAAATTATTAAATATTTTGGATGTTTTTCTACATTTTCAAATATTTTATTTCAATTTATAACACAGAATACAAAAGTGTATAGTGTTCGCTTTATATTTATTATAAATATTTCCACTGTAAAAGATACTTATTGTATATACTCATTCATAAGCCGAATTTTTTTAGTAAAAAAAGGGATGCACCAGAGAAGGGGGTTGGCTTATGAACAGGTATAGAGAGGGGGCAAGGAGCAGGCCGCGGCCGCGCTGCCCGGTCTGGCCTGCCGGAGCAGGCCGCGGCCGCGCTGCCCGGTCTGGCCTGCCGGAGCAGGCCGCGGCCGCGCTGCCCGGTCTGGCCTGCCGGAGCAGGCCGCGGCCGCGCTGCCCGGTCTGGCCTGCCGGAGCAGGCCGCGGCCGCGCTGCCCGGTCTGGCCTGCCGGAGCAGGCCGCGGCCGCGCTGCCCGGTCTGGCCTGCCGGAGCAGGCCGCGGCCGCGCTGCCCGGTCTGGCCTGCCGGAGCAGGCCGCGGCCGCGCTGCCCGGTCTGGCCTGCCGGAGCAGGCCGCGGCCGCGCTGCCCGGTCTGGCCTGCCGGAGCAGGCCGCGGCCGCGCTGCCCGGTCTGGCCTGCCGGAGCAGGCCGCGGCCGCGCTGCCCGGTCTGGCCTGCCGGAGCAGGCCGCGGCCGCGCTGCCCGGTCTGGCCTGCCGGAGCAGGCCGCGGCCGCGCTGCCCGGTCTGGCCTGCCGGAGCAGGCCGCGGCCGCGCTGCCCGGTCTGGCCTGCCGGAGCAGGCCGCGGCCGCGCTGCCCGGTCTGGCCTGCCGGAGCAGGCCGCGGCCGCGCTGCCCGGTCTGGCCTGCCGGAGCAGGCCGCGGCCGCGCTGCCCGGTCTGGTCTGCCGGAGCAGGCCGCGGCCGCGCTGCCCGGTCTGGTCTGCCGGAGCAGGCCGCGGCCGCGCTGCCCGGTCTGGTCATGTGGCAGGTGGTCACAGGGGTTACACCCCTGACCCCCAGCTTCTCCCCCCTCCCCAAAATTTCCTCACCACTTCCTGTCCCGGCCCCTCAGGGTAAGCAGCTGGTGTGCCGGGACACTTTGTTTACTTAGGTTCACCTCTGTGCCTGCAGATGCTCGAGGTAAACAAACCATCTTGATCCGCCAGCAGCTTATCCTGATGGCCCGGGAGCCAAAGTTTGCTGACCCCTGAATTATAGGGTCGGCTTATGAATGGATCATAAAAATTTTCCATTTTTACTTATCTATCTTGGGGGGATCGGCTTACAAATGAACTCGCTTATGATCGAGTATATACGGTATTTCCTTTGTTTTTCAATTCACCTCATACAAGTACTGTAGTGCAATCTCTTTATCATGAATATGCAACTTACAAATGTAGATTTTTTGTTACTGCACTCAAAAACAAAATGTAAAACTACAAGTCCACTCAGTTCTACATCTTGTTTAGCCAATCAGTAACACAAACAAGTTTTTTTACGTTTACAGGAGATAATGCTGCCCACTTCTTATTTACAATGTCACCTGCAAATGAGAACAGGTGTTCGCATGGCACCACCACATTGCTAGGTATTCACGTGCCAGGTATGCTAAACATTCGTATGCCCCTTCATGCTTTGGCCACCATTCCAGAGGACATGCTTCCCATGTTGGTGGTGCTCGGTAAAAAAATAATGCGTTAATTACATTTGTGACTTAACTCCTTGGGGGGGGGGGGGGTGGTAATTGTATGTCTCCTGCTTTGTTTTACCTGCATTCTGCCATATATTTCATGTTACAGCAGTCTCAGATGACAACCCAGCACATGTTGTTCATTTTAAGAACACTTTCACTGCAGATCTGACAAAATGCAAAGAAGGTACCAATGTGAGATTTCTAAAAGTAGCTACAGCACTCAATCCAAGGTTTAAGAATCTGAAGTGCCTTCCAAAATCGGAGAGGGACAAGGTGTAGAGCTAGGGTGACCAGACAGCACGTGTGAAAAATCAGGATGGGGGTGGAAGGTAATAGGAGCCTATATAAGACAGAGCCCCAAATATCAGGACTGTCCCTATAAAATTGGGACATCTGGTCACCCTATGTACAGTATGTTTTCAGAAATCTTAAAAGAGCAACAGTCTGATGTGGAAACTACAGAACCCGAACCACCCAAAAGGAAAATTAACCTTCTTGGTGGCATCTGACTCAGATGATGAAAATGAACATGGGTCAGTCTGCACTGCCTTGGATCATTATCAAGCAGAACCCGTCATCAGCATGGAAGCATGTCCTCTAGAATGGTGGGCGAAGCATGAAGGGACGTATGAATCTTTAGCGCATCTGGCACATAAATATCTTGCAACACTGGCTGCAAATGTCTGTTCTCACTTTCAGGTGACATTGTAAACAAGAAGCGGGCAGCATTATCTCCTGCAAATGTTAAAAAACTTGATTGGCTGAACAAGAAGTAGGATTGAGTGAACTTGTAGGCTCACTGTTTTATTTTTGAGTGCAGTTATTTTTTGTATATAACTCTACATTTGTAAATTCAATTTTCATGATAAAGAGACTGCACTACAGTACTTATATTAGGTGAATTGAAAAATACTATTTCTTTTGTTTCTTTTTTACAGTGCAAATATTTGTAATAAAAATATAAAGTGAGCACTGTGCACTTTGTATTCTGTGTTCTAATTGAAATAAATACATTTGAAAATGTACAGAACATACAAATATTTAAATAAATGCTATTCTATTATTGTTTAATCGCATAATTGCAATTAATTTGTTTAATCACACGATCATAATTAATTGTTTTAATCGCGCAACAGCCCTAGTTTTAATAGTGTATAATATAACCTCTAATTCAGGGACTCCCTGCAAAATTCCTCTGCCTCCCTCACGCAACCCCCACAGTATGTCAGGGACTCAATGACCCTTCTATTCCCCACATACCAGGGTTCCCATTCTCCTACCTTGTTAGGGGTTCTGTGTGCACCCCCATTTCCATGTTTCCTCATACCATGGTGATGGGTCTTCCATTCTCCCCCCCCACCCCCACCAGTAGTTCTGGTTCTCCCATTTCTCCTTCCCCCATGCCAACAGCTCTGCATACCCTTCACTGCCCTCCATACCAGGGAACCCCAATCTCCCCGCCAGGAGTTGTGTAGCCCCTCATTCCCCCATGGCTACCATTCCTGCCTCCTCCACACCAGGGTTGTCTCCCATTCTCCCAACAACCAGGGATTCTGAGTGCCCCCCCCCCGCAGGTCTCCCCCATGCCAAGGGCTGTGTGTGCCCCCAGACACAAAGTCCCCCATTCTCGCCACATGCCAGGGTCTTTGGATGCAATCCCATTCTCCACTTCCTCCAGTCTCATATTTTGTCCTCTCTTTCAGGGTGTCAACATTTTTAAAACTATTGGGAGGATCAGCAGAGATGCTACTGGGGGTTATGGTGGTGGGTGTAATTATGCTGGAATGTGGTAATGGCTGTCAGCGGCCAGTTCTTTGATCTACAGACAATTACAGAGGTATTTGCCAGTACTGCTGCCATTACTAACCAGATGCCAGAGGCTGTGTTATCATCCCCTTTCAGTTTTCCTGATTTCCACCAAAATCGCTAGGGTTCTGGCCACTGAGCCCTAGAACACTCCCTTAAATTTTTGAATTGATCAGATGTGACCATCAAAAGTTCTTGTGTACAAACCAAAATGCCATTGGGTAGAGTGTTAGATCTCATAACGCTCTGCCAAAAAGTGGTTATTCTTCACACTACCTTGACTAGAAAAATCACTAAACATCAAAGCAGCATCTCAAAAAGCTTAATCAAAAGCCAGCTAATAATTTGTTTTCAGTTGCAATCAAGTTTCACCATTTATTATTTGAATTGCACAATATATCAATTTAGTAGCTGGTGGCTTGTCTAAAGCACACATTTTAACTTATGAACTTACAGTATGCCTGTATAATGTATTTAATAGGTCTACATAGTGTTCATGTGTGTAGTGCGAGAGAGAATTTTGTTTATTATAAAGATTATTAATAGAAATACTTATTTGGCCAACAGGTTTATTTAATAAGGGATCAGAAACACTTTACCTTTTTAAAGTGCATTAGGAACATTGTCACACTACAAGAAACTGGCAGTCTATTCCTTTAGTAACAGCTGCCTCAGGCCCACAGAAATGTGGTTTGTTGTTGAGATGGAACCACTCAACCAACCAGTAGAGTGCTGAGCATGGAGCCTTGTCAGTCATGATTCAATAGTGAAATAAACAAGCAAACAGGCCAGCCGGTTGGCAAAAAACAAACACAGCCAACATGTCAGGAGGCATTGAATAACTGTCTGAGAGAGATACGTACTTGGGAACCACTGGAAGCATTTCTGTGTCTATGGCTGGTCTCAGATTGCCTCTGCTTTCCCCACCTCTCCTGTGCAGAATTGCACTTAAACATATTGTTCTCTAGGCCCACCTCAGAATGCCAATATGCCCACCTCAGAATGCCACTTCCTCACTCCAGACAATCATCACTACTCACTTCATTGTAGGCTTAGGCCTTGTCTTCCCTAGCTAGAAAATGTGTGTTCTTTACCTTGGGGTAACCAATATGCATGAGCTATCCCAAGGTAAAAACCATACTGAAGCCAAGGAACTTCAGTTTTTCCACACATTAAACTAAGTGGAGTCAGAATTATACCCATATCTGGGGTTAAATTCACCAAATTGACCTCACGGTAAAACTAAAGTGCTTTGTTTTCATTTTGTTTTTACCTTGAGATAGCTCATACATGTTAGCTACCCCAACATAAAAAGCACACCTATTTTCAGCAGTGAGGATAAGGCCTCAGAGAAGTTTACTCAAGTTGCTGAGCTCATTTTTCCATACTACGCAAAACCCTCTCTGTGATGGTGATGAATAATAAGGGTATTGTATGACAGAATGGTCAAGATTTTCAGTTCTGGATTTTTAATGTTAGGCTTCTAAATCCATATAGCTACACCTAAAATAGTCTGATTTTCAAAGGTGCTAAGTCCCTACAGCTATCACTGACATCAATGGATGCTGTAGGCACTCAGCACCTTTGAAAGTCAGGCAATTTATATAGGTTCCTAACTTTGGATTAGGAGCCTAACTTCATGTACCTAAGTTTGAACATTTTAGTCCAAATCCATGGATTGTAAGTCATTTTCAGCAGCAGAAAGTTTGAATTGACTTTTACAGGAAACACTGCTAAAGTAGTATCCAGTTTATCACCTGCAAGACAGTGAAAGTAAAGCAAAAAATTGTGTAGGTATGTAGGCTGTAATAAAACTATTATGAATTGCTTGAATTAAAAGTAAGTTTTCAGAGCTGATGGAGTCATTTTTATCTCTGCCAGCTTTTTTACTGCATTACATGGTACACAGTTGTATTGAATTCCTTTATGAAACACCTACTTTTCAAGAGCAAAAGCTTCATAAGTGAATTGATCTAGAGGTTTTAAGAAAATAAATCCACATACTCAGCACTGAATTTCACTCAATGTACAGTTCATATAGACTGGCCTTTAAAAAAATAACTATTTGCTGCCTTGCTATAAGATAACTAAGAAGTGTTGAAGTAAAAAAAAAAAAGAAACCCTTGGGAGTATTTATACTCTGATTCCCTTTGCACCAAAGCAGGGAAAAAAGTACTCTAATATAGGTTTCAGAGTAGCAGCCGTGTTAGTCTGTATTCGCAAAAAGAAAAGGAGTACTTGTGGCACCTTAGAGACTAAAATTTATTTGAGCATAAGCTTTCGTGAGCTACAGCCTTTTGTTAGTAGTCTCTAAGGAGCCACACTCCTTTTCTTATTACTCTAATATAGTAACCTGTAAATCACGAGAGGTCAACTTAAATATCTTTATTTGCGACAAAGAAATTGGCTGAATCAATACAACCGCATGTCCAAATTGATTACTCATGCAAGGATACAGAGCAACTGGAATAAAATGGAGAGAATATATTATTTTCAGACTTTTACTCTCCATTTCGTCTTGAAAGTGCAGAAACGAATGCATAATTGGTCAAAACAGAAAAGACTGTTGCCTTAATTAGCTAAGTGCACACAAGAAATAAGAAGCCTGACACTGTTTCTAGTGAAAAAACACAGTAGGCATTCCAATAACAAGACAAACGTTACTGGGGAGAGGTTATAGAGGTAAATAAGATTGAATGTTGTCAGCCTGAATGGGGTTAATAAATTAACAAATCTAAGGGCATGTTATACAATCAGCAAATACAAAGCTAATGGCAAATGTGAGGAAGTTTCCATTCCTAGAGGGCATACCAGAGAAGAGAAATTTTCCAACAAAAGCTTGGTTCATAAAGCATACTTGGGAAAAGATTACTTAGTTTAATGGTAACAAGGAAATGTAACCCAAAGTTAACTACTTTAAATTATATAACCACAAATTTATTGTATTTGAGGATTCTCCCCTCCTCACCACAAAAAGAAAAAAGTTACAATATAATTTTTAGTTTTCAATTTATATTCCTGGATAGCCCTAGAAAGACAACCCCCAGCAAAGTTTCCCACTTAGCACGCATATAAACAGATCATTTCCCTCCACCACCCTTGTGCTTGAGTATTCAATATATTCAAATGCCTATATTTCTTTTTCCAGGTGTACAAATAATAAGGCTTATAATGAAAATACTACATTAAATATAGCAAAATCAACAGGAACCACCACAATGAAATGCGAAAGGCATTTTAGATCATCCAGCCATCCCTTTTCCAAGGATGCATACTCCTAATACTTTTCCAGTCTAGTCTGAAATGGCCTGAATAGTGGTGCTTCTACCAGTTTTCTTGGGAGATTTCATAGTCTATAGGTCTCAGCACAAAGCCGTTTTCCCAGATACTAATCTTAATATTATCTTTGCTTAATTTCCTCCCATAACTTCCAGTCAACCCTTAGGGCCATTCTAAACAATCCATTGGTTTATTTGTTTTTTTTAAAACATCCTTCTAACTTTTCTTCCTCTTTAGTTATTCACCTAAACTACATTTACTTTCTTTTGAACCTCCTTCATAAATCCATTCTCACCAACACTATCAATCGTTTTTTGTTTATCTTTTCTGAATTTGCTCCAATTTGTCAACATCTAATTGAGACAAAGCAATCTATAGTCCAGTAGCCAAACAGATATAGTTTCACGAGGCAGTATTCCCCCCCCCCCATGGCCCTATCTGAACTGAATCCATAACAGAAGGCACCTACAGTTCAGCTTTTCATACTTTGCCCTACACTTTTATTAAAAAATATTAAGCTCAGGGAAGATACGCTTCAGTGTAAGTTAACAAGAAACACTTAACATTTTAGGTCTCTGAAAGCTGATCCATGCAGACAGATCCAATGAAGTCAATAGGGTTATGCCTGCACAAAGCTCATTGCAGGATATGGGCCTTAAAACATTCATTTTAGGGAAAATATTTTAAACAAAAAAAGCTCTTCAATATTTCTTGTCACTGTATATTATACGTGGGTAACTAAAGCACTCCTTTACTGTTGTGAAAAGCTTCCATTTGATTTTTCCTACACAGCATTAACGCAAACTCCCAACTACATAAAAATAGGTGTCATTCAATCGTGAGGTCATGTGCTATTTAAAGAGATTTTTTTTTAAATATACAAGTTTGACCACAGTAGCAAAGAAAGTGTATTATGGTGTTTTCAGAATAAGTTAGCAACAGAGAACAAAAATAGTGAGAAATACAAAAATCATGTCTACCTGAGCCTATAAACTGAATTTACAGTGATGAAAACCTCATTATCCTGAATTTCTGACATGCCTCTACAGATCACATTACATACAAATGTTAATAAACACAATGTATTTCAGTTGTGCTGTCTGAAGATACTATACCAAAATTGAATTAAAATGAAAAGGTGTCTACCTGACTAGAAACAAAACATGTCACATTTAAACAAGAGTAAAAAGAAAAAGGAGTACCTGTGGCACCTTAGAGACTAACAAATTTATTTTAGCATAAGCTTTCGTGAGCTATAGCTCACTTCATCGGATGCATCTCTAAGGTGCCACAGGTACTCTTTTTCTTTTTGCGAATACAGACTAACACGACTGCTACTCTGAAACCTTAAACAAGAGTGCAATTTCAACAACAAAGCGGATTATACCACATGGAAGACAGTCAATTTGTTAGTGTTCTTTAATCAGAGGGCAAATTAACCTATGAACTAATTCTGATCTTGCCGTTTTAGAGATGTACAATAGTAAATTGTGCCGAATAGTTATACTGTGCCCTTCACTTAGGCTGTACCTAAATCGTGGGTTTGTTTTTTTTTTAAATTATTCCATACTGAGCATACCAGTTTCCTCCTCTCAAATTCCAACCACCTCTGGCATGAAACACAGCAGCCTTTCTGTACTTAAATACAAAATTGTTTCAGTAGGAGAAATGAAGCACATGCCCATTTGAACCCTGCATGGAAAATTGTAGGTACACAGAACACAATTACCCATATTGAGATCTGGCCAGTACTCCAGGGTTTTCCCATGGGATTTTCATGAGAAAAGGAGATTCACAGTTCTTCTGAAAGATGATCCTTGCTCAGCACAGTATTCAATATATACTTCTAGGAACACCTCCTTCATACTGGATCACTGGCTCAGTACAAAAATCACCAGCCTGTAGGACAAGTTTACCTTGGATGCTTCTAAGCTAAGCAGGGTTAGACCTAGTCAGTTAGCAATATGGGAAAGTTACATGAGATCATATCTAAATGTGGTATGGCTACAGGCCATATATATAGTGAAAGATATCAATGGATGATATTCCAATCCATTCTCATTTACTTTAAGGGTATTTACTCCACAAGTACACAGAATACAAGTGTCAAGGTTCCTTCCCCACTCTGAACTCTAGGGTACAGATGTGGGGACCTGCATGAAAAAACTCCTAAGCTTATTTTTACCAGCTTAGGTTAAAACTTCCCCAAGGTACAAACTATTTTACCTTTTGCCCCTGGACTTTATTGCTGCCACCACCAAGCATCTAACAAATATATAATAGGGAAAGAGCCCGCTTGGAAACGTCTTTCCCCCCAAAACCTACACCCCCTTTCCTGGGGAAGGCTTGATAAAAATTCTCACCAATTTGCATGGGTGAACACAGACCCAAACCCTTGGATCTTAAGAACAATGAAAAAAGCAATCAGGTTCTTAAAAGAAGAAGAATTTTAATTGAAGAAAAAGTAAAAGAATCACCTCTGTAAAATCAGGATGGTAAATACCTTACAGGGTAATCAGATTCAAAACATAGAGAATCCCTCTAGGCAAAACCTTAAGACACAAAAACAGGGATATATATTCCATTCAGCACAATTTATTTTATCAGCCATTTAAACAAAACAGAATCTAACGCATATCTCACTAGATTGCTTATTAGCCCTTTACAGGAGTTCTGACCTGCATTCCTGCTCTGGTCCCGGCAAAAACAACACACAGACAGAGAGAACCTTTGTTTCTCCCCTCCTCCAGCTTTGAAAGTATCTTGTCTCCCCATTGGTCATTTTGATCAGGTGCCAGCGAGGTTTTCCTAGCTTCTTAACCCTTTACAGGTGAAAGGGTTTTTCCTCTGGCCAGGAGGGATTTAAAGGTGTTTACCCCTTCCCTTTATATTTATGACAACAAGGAAGTCCCTTTTATATCAGTCAGGAATTCTATGAGTCTCTCATAGAGTAATTAACCTTCAGCATCTCTGAATTTTTCCCATATATGGAGAGAGTGGAATTCTAATAAGACATGGTACCAAAAGCAAGCATACCACGTGTACAGAAGTGATGCCACTGTTGCTACCGCCAATGGTAGGGTTCTAAAGTGAGTTTTCCCAAAAATCTAGTATTGAAAGGCCAAGTTTTCTTTCTTATCTATCACTGGCTAGCCTTTGCCTGATAAACTTTTCACACCCTGTGCATAGTAGCTACTTATTGTATCAACGTTCATAGCACAAATCCTCCAGCAAAAAGCTACAGTGCTGCCCAATGTACCAGGTACATGATTCAAAAGGCATCTTCAGAACTGCCCCATGTTTCTGGTAAACCCTCTATAGTGTCAATGGTCCAGTGGAAGACTGTATTTGACCACAGTGATGAATATATGCAACAAAGGTTTTTGGAAAAAGAGAGGAGAGAAATATGAAGGGATACTAAGAACCTGCAACTGTAGCTGTAGTTATCAAGAGTTTCTCTCCCTGCCTGGAAGTTACTTTGTTATACAATCTGTAACTCCTGTACTGCTTTCTTACCACTTTCCTCTCAGCACTTTCCTTAACCTGCCAGAGCCCATATAAAACATATTACTAGCAAATCAATTACATTTTAAAAATCATATAGTCAATTTCCAATTAAGTATTGGATAAACTCATACAAGCATAATCTAAACCACAACAGCTCATCAAAACAGAGTGATCTGAATTATGGAATAAAGTCATAGATTTGCTTCTTTATCAGAAGCACAGTGTATTCATCTTTAGAACTCTGGGTAATTATTTGAGCATTAAGACAAGCACAATACTATGGCAAGAAAGGACAAGTGAAGTCAAAGTAAGGCCACCCATCCTCCTTAAGCTTTTTAACATTACCATCCTTACAAGCGTCTAGAAATAGACCTAATGAAAATATCAACTTTAAGGATAAGTACTGAACATCTGTCCCCATGCGAACCAGGCTATGAGAAGAAATAAGCATATTCAGCCTCCCGACCCCCTGACCCTCCTGTGGTCATACCATATCCAGCCTTGTCATGACTAGTTTGCACTTCTCTACTTGACAATTCAGCATGCAATATGTTGTTGATGTCACAGCAACTAACGAACCCCACTGGAGCATAAAGCTAGCCTAAAAGGGAACAGGCAAAGTGGAAACATTCTGTTTTAATATTTGGCATGTTTTGGACCAGGCAGTTGTGCATTATGTTATAAACGTTCTCTCTTTGTCCTCCCATCTTCTGAGATTAATTCCTGTCCTCAATTTACAGTGGTACCTTGAAGGCATACATAAGTGGATCATGTTTCTTTGCACTCCCCTCTTCTCTTATTTTTGCTATGTAAATCTGGCACCTAATTACTGTGTGTTGTCCAAACTATAATATGTCCTCATGTTGTCTGTTTAGTTTACTTATTACTTTACAGAGAAAATAAAGACTGTTGTTCTCTCTTAAGGAAAGGAATAGCCTTAAATTGTGAAGAAAAGAACATTATAAAAAGGCTAGAATTGAAGGAACAACAATTAGTAATAACCCAAGATTCCAAGCCGCATAAATATCAGAATATGCCTCTGTGGACTAAAATGTGATGACTAAAATACAGAACTTGATGAAAAATGATACAATGTTCTGGGGGTGAGTGTTTAAAATAGACAGTTTTCTTCCCTTATGAAAACAGGGCCTTTTAGAAAAAGTTTTCCACCATTGCTAATTCTGCTTCAGCTCCACTGGTGTTTACAACATTGGGAGCACTTGGACAGTCAACCTGCTGGTGTTTAAACATTGCGTTCATTAGACCTGGCCTGAATAGGGATTTGTGACAGCATTAAAAATGCCAGTAGCACATCCACACTAAGGATTATCAATAGTAAAAAATATTTAGAAAGGTTCCCTAATGCAAATAGGTCTTAGAGGCAAGATGTTAGACAGCAATCTTGATCTAATGAACACATTCTAAAACTCTAGTCAAGACAAATTAGCCTGTTCTAAAGTAAAGTTTAACTAGTTGAATTAAAGCCTGGGGGAACCTAGGGTTCACTGCGACCAGCTAATGTGTTAGGAGGACACATTAACCTTCAGCATTAAAATGAAGATTTTAACACAGTAAAAACATCTTTTTTCCTGTTGTAGACATAGTCTATGTCTCTGAACACAACCCCAAAGGGAGCATAACAACATACATTGCTTACACAATGAAGTACAAACAAGGGGTAAGTGGTTAGTTATCCTGCCAATAGCTTCTACAGAAGTAACGTAGATACAGTATCAAGACACCAGAATTTATGAAGTTACATCGTTTTCTTGTACAACTACCGTTTTATTCTTCCATTTTTGTTGCAGTAATAGAAAGGACACTGAGCATTCCTGGAGTCAGACTCAAAGCATGAAAAACTGGGGGTGGCGGCACTGCTATGGGTACCCGCATAGCCCCACAGTATGCCAACATTTTTATGGCTGACTTAGAACAACGCTTCCTCAGCTCTCGTCCCCTAACGTCCCTACTCTATTTGCGCTACATTGATGACATCTTCATCATCTGGACCCGTGGAAAAGAAGCCCTTGAGGAATTCCACCATGATTTCAACATTTTCCATCCCACCATCAACCTCAGCCTGGACCAGTCCACATAAGAGATCCACTTCCTGGACACTATGGTGCTAATAAGCGATGGTCACATAATCACCACCCTATACCAGAAACCTACTGACCGCTATTCCTACCTACATGCCTCCAGCTTTCACCCTGACCACACCACATGATCCATTCATTGTCTACAGCCAAGCTCTACGATACAACCACATTTGCTCCAACCCCTCAGACAGAGACAAATACCTACAAGATCTCTATTAAGCATTCTTACAACTACAATACCCACCTGCTGAAGTGAAGAAACAGATTGAGAGAACCAGAAGAGTACCCAGAAGTCACTTACTACAGGACAGGCCTAACAAAGAAAATAACAGAACGCCACTAGCCATCACCTTCAGGCCCCAACTAAAACCTCTCCAACGCATCATCAAGGATCTACAATCTATCCTGAAGGACGACCCATCGCTCTCACAGATCTTGGGAGACAGGCCAGTCCATGCTTACAGACAGCCCCCCAACCTGAAGCAAATACTCACCAGCAACCACACACCACACAACAGAACCACTAACCCAGGAACCTATCCTTGCAACAAAGCCCGTTGCCAACTGTGCCCACATATCTATTCAGGGGACACCATCATAGGGCCTAATCACATCAGCCACACTATCAGAGGCTCGTTCACCTGCACATCTACCAATATGATATATGCTATCATGTGCCAGCAATGCCCCTCTGCCATGTACATTGGTCAAACTGGACAGTCTCTATGTAAAAGAATAAATGGACACGAATCAGATGTCAAGAATTATAACATTCAAAAACCAGTCGGAGAACACTTCAATCTCTCTGGTCACTCGATTACAGACCTAAAAGTTGCAATTCTTCAACAAAAAAACTTCAAAAACAGACTCCAACGAGAGACTGCTGAATTGGAATTAATTTGCAAACTGGATACAATTAACTTAGGCTTGAATAGAAACTGGGAGTGGATGGGTCATTACACAAAGTAAAACTATTTCCCCATGTTTATTCCCCCCCCCCTTCCTCAGACATTCTTGTCAACTGCTGGAAATGGCCCACCTTGATTATCACTACAAAAGGCTTCCCCCCTTCCCCCCCCGCTGGTAATAGCTCACCTTAAGTGATCACTCTCGTTACAGTGTGTACGGTAAAACCCATTGTTTCATGTTCTCTATGTATATAAATCTCCCCACTGTATTTTCCACTGAATGCATCTGATGGAGTGAGCTATAGCTCACGAAAGCTTATGCTCAAATAAATTTGTTAGTCTCTAAGGTGCCACAAGTCCTCCCTTTCTTTTTGGGTGTTGAGTGTCACCGCACATGGCTTTTATAACATCAAAAAAGGTAGATGCACTTAATATTGCTGAAGTTGGACACGGACAAACCATAACAAACCCTGAGCTGAGGCGCAGAGTTACCTCTACTTTTAAACAAACACGAAGCAGGTTTAGCGGAATCGCCCTCGCAGTCACAGGCAGGGCTTTAAACTCAACCTGCGGCTCGGACATCAGGAGACCCCAGCGCAGGTCTGGGAAGCAGGTCACTCTTGTAGTGACCGCGCTGCAACTTTCTCTCTACCCGACCCTGGAAACTGGCCAGTCCCAGCGGCTCCACACACCTGGGCCCGGAGGCGGGCGGGGGAGACCCGAGGCAGCAAGTCACTGAGCCAGGCCCGGCGCCGGGGCCGCCCGAGAGAACCGGGGACAGAGGGGCCCCCTCCTCCGGACCCCTGCTCACGGGGCCAGCGAAGCCAGGCCCACCCGTGACACCCGCCCGCGCGCCCTGCCCGGAGCCCGCCGGCCCGAGCGGCGCGGCTGCCGTTAGGCCCCGTGGGGAGGCAGGCCCGGCCCCGCGGGCTGCCCCCGGCCCCGCGCCTACCCGCAGGACGTGGTAGCCCTCGGTGCCTCCGCCGGGGATCTCCACGCTCTGCGAGGCACCCATGGCTCGGGCCGGCGGAGGAGGCGGCGCTGCTCCCCTCACAAAGCGCCGCACTAGGGACGTGGCACTCTCTCCCTCAGCCCCGCCCCTGCCGGGGAGGCGGAGGAGCGGGGGATGCTGGGAGTCACAGGCACCAGCCATCCGCTCTCGGGACAGCGCCACCTGCTGGGGCTGGCGGGCGCCAAGGCTGGAGTGGGGACGGGCTGCGCGGTGGTTTGTGGGACAGCCGGAGCCTCACCACCCTCGTCCCACCAGGACGTCCTATGGTGGCCGTCGCCGGACAGTCTTGTCACCGAGCAGCGCGCCCGCTCGCGCTGCCGGAAGGAAGGGGCTGCCAAGGATGGTTCTGTGCCCAGCGGGCTCTGAACATCGGCCTCCCCTAGCCCCGCCTCGGGGTGGAGTGTCTCCGCCCGCCCCCCGAGCACGCGCCGCCCGTGGCATTCGGCGCCAAAGGGCCTCTTGCTGCCCGCCGCTCTGTCTGGGTCTCATCCTCATCGGCTTTGACAATGGAATGATTGTTCCAGGAATGTCTGAGTCTTTGTGTAATGCGAAGTGCAGTGGCACGGTGGCACTCGTGGGAAAAGCCACGTTGTGTACATAATTTTTCTTCAGCACCCATAATTGCGCTAGGGCCCTTGCAGGAAAAAAGAGACGGTGTGGGCCTTGCTCAGAACATTTTACAAACTAATTTTAGATGTGATATGACCAATCAGACTCGCATCCAATAAGGAGGAGATGGGGAAGGGCAAAGTAGGTGTGCTCATCTTGATGTTTACATTAAAAGTGTTCTTAAAAATGCTGCCTCATGTCTTGCTTGTATTGTAAAAAAGGAGTTTTGAAGAGTAAGCTAAATAAAGAGGGAGTAGTGAGTTGGCAAACCAGAATTGGAAAAGGATTGAGCTCCCAAATATCTGAAAATCCCCCAATTTGGTAGTTTCTGCCTTTTCAGGTAACAATTACATCTGCAATAAATGTTGGTAAAATCCTAGCCTAGTTTAAACTGTTGCCGGCACCCAGTGCCGAGAGGCTAAACAACAGTAGGGGTTGGTTTGCTACCGGTCTGCTACACCCAATAATCACAATGGGGTGGAGAAGCAGAAAAGTTTATTTGCAACTGCAGAAAGGTAGAGGGAGAATAGAATCTCAAATCCTGCACACAGAGCAGGAAGTTACACAGGCTTTTATACCTCCTTTCTTCAGCATACTTATCCAATAGCAAGCTGCCCTAAGTATCCATATAGCCAGCCAATCCAGTTCGCAGCTAGTTCCCTTGTTCTCTGTATCATTTGTTAAACTATACATAAAGCTGCTTTATTCAGCATTTTTCTTCCATATCTGCCCTGTTTGGCCTTGCTTAGTTTCAGGCAGTCTGACTCTGCAACATATTGTTGCAGATCCTTAGCATAACTGCTGCAAGTGCCTCCAGGTGGGGGGGCCAAGGACACTTGGGCCTAGTACGCAGAGCTGCTGTGAGTGCCTCCAGGCGGGGGTGGGGGTGGGGGCAAGGACACGTGGGCCTAGTGCGAGGGGGCTTCATCGATACTCGTGGTCTTCCATCCCCTCGAGTTACCTAGTGGCCATGCCCCAGTGTCCCCAACAAAACAAATGGGAGTTTTACCATTGACTTCAGTAGGGTCAGGAGTTAATCCTAATTAGCGAAACTGCAGTGAAAAATCAAATTAAGTTTGGACATTTAGAATAAAAGTAAAATGTATTCAACCCATCCATGGTTTGAAATTTACTTTATACATATTAAGTTACAGTGGAACTCAGATGGTGGGGCTTGTAGATGCACATGAATATGCAATTGGTTAGGGATAAATTGTTCACTGATAGAATCATAGAAATGTAGGGTTGGGAGGAACCTCAAGAAGTCACCTAGTCCATCCCCCTGCATTGAGGCAGGACCAAGTATACTGAAACCATCCCTGATAGGCGTTTGTCCAACCCGTTCTTAAAAATCTCCAGTGACGAGGCTGCCTCGATCTCTCTTGGTAAGCTATTCCAGTACTTAAACTATCCTTATAAGTTAGAAAGTTTTTTCCCAATATCTACCCTATACCTGCCCTGCTGCAGATTAAGCCCATTACTTTTTGTCCTGTATTCAGTGGACATGCAGAACAATTGATTGCTATAGTCAGGCACCAGCAAGGCAAGCACGTGCTTGGGGCGGCACAATTCCAGGGGCGGCATCATTCCGGTCACCCTTTTTTTTTTGCGTGGGCAGTTGCGCTCTTGGAGCTTGGGGAGGCAAAAAACCTAGAGCCGGCCCTGGCTTTAGTCTTTATAACATCTCTTAAATGTATTTGAAGACTGTTATCAGGTCCCTCCTCAGTCTTTTTTTCTCAAGACTGAATGGGCTCAGTTTTTTTAACCTTTCCTCTTAGGTCAGGTTTTCTAAACCCTGTATCATTTCTATTGCTCTTCTCCAGAGTCTCTCAAATTTGTCCACATCATTCTTAAAGCGTGGCACTCAAAACTGGAAACAATACTCTCACTGAGGCTGCCCCCGTGCTGAGGAGAGCAGAACAATTATTTACTGCACCACACTCCTGAATCACATCCTAGATTCAGAACATTAGCCTTTTTTTCGCAACTGCAACACATTGTTGGCTCATATTCAATTTGTGATCCACTATAATCCCCCAGAACCTTTTCTACAGTATTACTACTTAGAGAGTTATTCCCCATTTTGTATTTGTGCATTTGATTTTTTCCTCTCTAAGTGTCTCACTTGTCTTTATTGAATTTCATCTTGTTGATTTTACACCAATTCTCCAATTTAACAACTCCAATCTGAATTCTAATCCTGTCCTCCAAAGTGATAGCAACCCCTCCCAGCTTGGTGACATCCGCAGATTTGATAAGTGTACTCAGTACTTCATTATTCACTCCCTCCATTATTATTTATAGTAAAAAAATATATAAGATGGAAGACAGGAAAACTGGAGCAGATCATCCCTCCTTACTTCTTTAATTCTCCAACTATACTACAGCTACGGTGCTCAAGGAAAAAATCAGTATTAGAGAGCCCTGAATATTATTCTTACCAGCAGAATTGGGCCAGTCAGGTATTTGGAAGGTAATCAGGAAGCACCATGACACCTGGTACTGTGAGACTGGCTGATAGCTAAAGTTTAAGTAAAGGGATAGGCGTGGAACATTTTGGATGATACACACTGATCAAGAATGACATTTTGAATCAAACTTTTTCTGAGGATGCATCGCCTTGTAGACATAAACAAGATAATGGTGTAGATTCTAATTTCAGAGGCACGTTGTACAGTGACCCAAAGCTCAAAGAAATCTCTTTCGGTGCTTCTTTGTGTAGCAGTAGTCACTTCGAGCCAGTGAAGTGTGCCATACATCTAAGATTAGAAAGAATCTAACATTTACACAACACTATGCTACCTGTTCTTCCCCAGGGACTGTGTCTTGATATGGTAGGAAGGCTTGCATGTCCCCATGCCACTGAGAGTTATGCTGTCTGGGGCATAACTCTTGGTAGAGTCACCTATGCCAGCCAGGTTGAAAAGTAGGAGCCAGACCCTCCTGATAGGGAGTTTGGAGTGGGCTAATGACCCTCTCCTGTAAAAAAACAAAGTCATTACAGATACCTACACTACCACTGAGTTCAATAAACTATGCAACTCAACTCAATTCAAAGAGATGATGACACAAAGTGGCAAAACCTGCGAGAAAGCTACTCCACTGATTAATTTGTTCCCTCCTAAATCCATAACCAAAATTGGTAAGTGCAATATACACACACTATATGAGCCTGGTAAAACGGCTGAAGTAACAAAAGAAATGCACAGATATAAACTAGATATGCCTAAGTGAAGCAGAACTGAAAGCTATCAAGATGACATGGGAAGAAGCTAAGACTGGCAAAGATGGAAGGCAGTGGAGGAGGCCTTGTGTTCCTCATGGAATAGAAAGGCAAAGAGACTAAGAAGATACCATCTGTAGCTTGATGGACTACTCAAAAGTTATTACCAAGACATTGTTAGGATTAAACTTGTGAATGAATAAGGAATGCATAACACTGGCAAGGCTAAACAAAATTGTAAGAGCTTGATCAATTTTCTCCTGGGGTCAGGAGAAAATTCACTCCCATATTTAACTATTTTTCCATTTATGAAAGGCGCTTGTCACTAAATACAGCAGTATTGTACAATTATCCAGGTGCATAATTTGTGTGGGGAGGTGAGGATTCATCTTGCTTAAACATAAATTTCCCATGTAAGCCACTGTTGGTGACAAAATAAAGAATGAGGTAGTTCCATTTGTCTTTCCTAGTTTCTTATGCACATGCCATCTCTCCTTATGTTGTTTGTTGGATATCATCAGTCCTGTGTCTTGCTTGTTGGTTTCTTCCTGTCACAAAGCAGGTGCCCAATAGCTGTTGTCCTCCTGGTTGGTTGGCTTTCTGATGCCAGGTCTCTCCTGTGTTGGCTCTGTGGTCATTAAGTGATTGCTTTATGTCTGCTGTCTCATGCTTAGCAGGTACTAAGTGATGTCTTCTGCCTTCTTGGTTTGATAACCCTTCTTCTTGTGCCTGCTCCTTCACTGCACTAGCCCTGCCTGCTGCAGCTATCGCTATACATTTTATGGTAGTGCCCTATACCCTGTTCATATCAATGGCCCTGGCTTTGATACTCTCTGTGACACTAAGCACCCTGTATTTACACCCTACGCACGATTGTAATTATCTTTGTACAAAATATGTCTTGTAAGGTATCATTTGAAAACTAATAACTCACTGTTCATTAATAGTCTTATGTAACAACTTCCCCGACATACCTGATTTACTCACACTTTAGTCATAAGTCCAGCATAGATCCATCTCTTAATACTCTTATGTACATACATCACATAAATCTACCCTAAAAAAAGAAATCTGTGTTTACCTCAATGTATGTATGCAAACAGACCCATCAAGCTAACAAGAGGTGGAGGCAAATCTCACGCTGACAAGTGCGGAGAAGACAGCATGGCCGCTACACCCAGCAGGAGAGAAGCTTGGTCTGGGTTTTATTTTTCAGAAGAATACATTAGAAAGATTTACTGGTCTATAAAGATGGGGCCCGGGAGGGGGTCACTGAGTCTCAAACGATAAGCAACTGATTGTATAAAATATTACTGTATGATAAAAGTGTATAGAGTGAAGTCTTTTCTGAAAGCTAATGGCACACTGGTGGTTATCATTATTGTGAAATGTATGTATTGACTCTATATAAGGACTTATGGATACTTATTGATATTAGGCTGTACAGTCTGCCCAGACAGGAGGGAATGTCACAGCTCTCTACCTGTCTTCTTTGCAAATTAAGCATGGTGGAATCAGAAACAATGGAAGCCGCATTTCATAGAGATCACACACTGAGATGGGAAGCCCACAGGAAGGAAAGAATAGAATGAGGTCATCCTGCTTCTTGAAACAAAGTAATTGAACTTTGGAAGATATAAGCAAAGACAAAAGTCATCTTTGACATCCATCACTAGATGGATGCAAGAGGTGAGAGCTCTTACAAGCTGAGACAGATGGTTCCTTCAACCAATGAGGGGTTGAAGTCTCTGGAATTGAATATAGGTGAGAATCCTCCTTAGGCAAATATCTTTCACCTAAGAATGCAAGAGAAGCCAACACCTTGTACTTTTGTTTATGGTCCTGACTGAAGGAAAATCAGCCATGGGAGAGAAGAAGAATGACTGGTTAGAGAAACCATCTTGAACAATGCCTGTATTTTACTAGATTAAGTTTTAGACTTGTAGATGTGATTTTGTTTTGTTTTACTTGTAACTCTTTCTATTTCATTCCTTCTACTTGAACTCAATCCTCTATATATTTTATGAATCAATTTATTTCATTTTTACCATAAACCAACTCAGTGCTGTGTTTAAATTGAAGGGTTTATTTACCTCCAGTTAAGTCAATAAGCTGAGGTGTGTTTATGTGTCTTTAAAGGAACAAACTGACCCTATTATTTCTCTGAACTGTCCAGGAGAGTGCTGGACATTGAAGAATACACAGTTTTGGGGAAAATTCATAACTGGGTGTGTTTTGAGGTCACCTTGCAAATGGTAACCAAGGCTGGTGGGAGCCAGAATGGAGCTGTGGGGCTGCAGACAGGCTGCTGGGGTCAGAGCTGATGAACCAGGTCTGTCTAGCACACACAGACTCAGGGTGTGACCTGCATTCCGGTAGGCTGCTTGTGAGCGACCCTGGTTGGGAGCTACAAGAACAAAGTATTTTGAGACACCCAAGGGTACTGGGCAGGTAATAACACAGCCCCTCACTGGTCTGTATTTGCACTCAGAATGTGATACTCTCTTTCTTCCCAGTGCTTCTTATTGGTAACTTTTCTGCCACCCTCCTCTACAGTTATGTCTGACTGTTGCTCCCCAGCTCTGGCTAAACTAGTACTGCTGCTATGTTCTGAAACTGAATCATCAGTGACTCATTTTTGCCTGTCCACACCTGCTCAACTCAAGCTCACTCACAGGTACCCAAATAATGCAATTGTTTTTACTTAGTACTCTAGCCTCCAAATCCTGGATCCAGCCCATTCCAAAGCTAATTGCCTCTTACTCAGCTCACTCGGAGATCTTGATCTTTCTTTTGATTTTTAAAATTGTTTAAAACTTGTGCTCACGCATTGTCTTACATGCTGCCTCACCATTGCAGCTACACTATTGGCTGAAATCCCAGTGTAGCCAAAGCCTTAGACAAAGGTAAGGTGTCTTGATGGCCTGGAAGCCAGAAGGTATCCTCTTGCAGAAGAAAAGCAAAAGGTAGTCTCCAGTTATCCAAGTCCATTAGAAGAATGCCATACATGCTGTTGATGTCTTGCCAAGTGTTTAAAATGCTGTTTGGTTTCTAGCCTGACTCAGTGTAGGACAGAGGGTTGGAAACTTGGGGCCATGTTAAGGGAGTTGATGTATACACTAATTTGTCAGACTTCTTCCACTCAGTCTCCCAGCCTCTCATACACATTGATCCAGATTGGTGTACCTTACATGGCAAGGTGAGGAAGTAAAGTGTTGGAAGGTGTATGTTAAAGTTATGTGGGAGCTACGTTCTCTTACTCCTTTTTATATCTTTGTGGTCGTTGCTTTTCTTGCTACACTGGTTTTCACTGGTTCTCCGCACCTGAGTTACAGGTAGGCCCCATTCCTACAAAAATGCATATAACTTTACATATATAAATAGTCCCTTTGAACTCGATGGGACTGCCCCCATGTATAAAGTTACTCATGTGTAACTGTTTGAAGGATCAGGTCTTAGACTCCATCTAAACTTATTAATTCTCAGTTTAATCTTTCTTGGTCATGCCTCTGCATTTGGCCTTTGGCCTTTCAAAAATGTATGGTTGGCAGTTGTAACCTGAGCAGCAAAAATAGCTTGATGAAGAAAAGCTCATAGTGGGAATCTTTGGATGAAGGTAGGGTGACCAAACAGCTAGAAAAATCGGGACAGAGTGTGGGGGGGTAATAGGTGCCCACATAAGAAAAATCCCTGAATATCGGGACTGTCCCTATAAAATCAGGACACCTGATCACCCTAGATGAAGGCATCTCTAGGGGAGATTCAGTTTCATGATTTGCCTTTGGAGTCGAGGAGCCTGGAATTATGTTGCTGCTGTAAATAAAAAACCCAAACTGCATTGCAATAGAAAGCTTCTCTCCCCAGCCAAGGTACCATAAATTCTAGAGTGGTTTTAGACCACACAGTAAATTTCAGTGGCAATTCTGTTTCTCCCAGAGATTACAAACAAATAAATGGCTATGGTGCTGATAAATACTTCATAATAGTAGGTATTTCCCACCCAGGGTTTACGGTGAGTCAGGCATAATAATTGCTAATGTACTTCATTGAAGATACGTTAAATCCTTACCTAGGACTGCTGCGTGTCTCATCACTTACAAAGCTACCCTTCATCAGAGCTTCCTATAACATAAGCTCTACATTACACTGAAAAGTGCTGTAAAACACTTTTAAAGGCTGCTCTCTGTATAATTAAAGATGGGCTAGCAGAGACATATCTAACCTCCCTGGCTTCCTCTGTATATCACCTACAACCCCAAATTGGACATTCCCGGCTGGCAAAAAAGGATTACCTTTTGCCCTTGCTGCAATCTGAGTGAAAACATGCATGAAAATTCTCAAGGTGCATATTGGTGATTTTCACACACTTCCATCTCCATACGTGGAAACAGATTCTGAGCTGGTCATGAGCAAACTACCCACTGCTACTGCTTTGTTTTTCAGGACAATTCCAAATTAATATATTCCTGTTGGTTGCCAAAGTCAAAACTACCTCTTCCCCGCCTGCATCCAGACCACCTTCCAATGGGCAGCCATAATTTGAACTCCCTCATCATTCATTCACAATCATTCAGTGGGCTAATAAGGCAATACTGTGATAGTCTATGTCTCCAAAGTGATTAACAGTTAATATTTCTGAGTGCATTACATCTCTGAGACACGTCCTCTACGAAATATTAACTTTACCGCACCATTGTTACTACTAATGAAAATGTAATCTGCATGTTAAGTCCATTTGGGATCTTTCCAGTTAGTAATGATTATCCAAGGGGTTTTTAAAATGCCCATTACTGGCCATTATGTACTGAACAAAGACACCTGCTTCTTTTATCTGGGGAATATATTTTAACTTGATCCGATGCTGTAGAAGTAAAAATCCAGTTTTGTAGGTAAGGAAAGAAAAACATTAAAAATAGCCCTTTAAAATGGAAAATCCACAAATACAAAGTGAGAAATATGGAGGACAATCATCAGTTAATACCTAAAGACAACAGACTGTATTTGCAGAAATTAACTAACAAATATGGCCCTACCTGTTCATCTCTGTATGTACCTGAGCAGCTGCATTTCAAAGTAATTAAACTTAATGATCTGTGCTTTGTGGTAAAACCATGGAAACTTAATTGTTGTAATTAGTTGGGAAATGGCAAGTGCATCTATTGAAGTAACACCGTGTCATCATCTAATAAGAGTAATTAATTTCATAAATAAATCAAGGCCCTTAATACGTTAATAAAATAATGACATAGAACCCATACATATCTTCAAATTATGAATTATTAGTTTGGCTATTATATATAATTGACTAAACAAGATGGACATTTGAGTGGCCTTCTCAAAAACTGACAGCCAAAGTTCATCTTTACAAAAATCCACCCACAAATATTTTGAAATGTCCCCTGTGTGACTGTTGAAAAGAGGGTGCTGTGAACACTTTAATGGAGGGGGTAAGCCTCTCAGAGGAGCACTACATACAGCGGCTGGAGCAAAGCAGACGTGAATCCCTTCTTAACACCTTATGGATGCTCAGTGCTGTGCAAACAGGAATAAAGATGGAAGCAGAAAACAAATCATGTGTAACTGCAAGTGAGGAACTACTGAAATATAGTGTACAAAAACATGACCCATCAGCCCTAAAGCATTTCGCAGCCAAGGCAGCCAGAAAATGATGATTTATTAAAGAAAGGTAGCTAAAGTCAAACACAGTCAATTATGCCAGACCAAAAACTTTTCTGGAGAATATTAGGTATCTATAAATAGAGTGGGACAGGGGAACATTACACTGTGGTAGTCCTCTGCTGCCAGAACAGCAGCTTGAGGGCAACTGCAACCAGGTGAAACTTAAAACAGCCTTGAGTCTTCTTGAAATTAAGCTGGGGATGGAATCAGCCTCGCTCTGGATTGGGGAGCTGCAAAGGGTGTGCAAATCTTTGCACCACTCTCCTCAGCTGTGCAGGTGCAGCACTGGGGTAGCTGAGGATCTGCCCCATAGAAATAAGAAAAGGCTTCAAGGAATTTAAAATCCCACTTGTGCCGACAACTCAATGGGTAAAAACGTCAAGTCATGGGCATGGCTGGGAAGAGTAGGTGCGAAAGCATGGGAGGTGAAAGCTCCTGGAATAGAAGGGACCATTATATGATAAGTTAGTTTGACCACCAGCCATAGAATTTCACCCAGATTTCTATTTATTTATTCTGCACAGTTAGGTGCTGACATCTGAGGACTGCTACAGGCAGGTAACTTTCTGGGTTAATTTTCTGTTTTGTTTTATAGCTTTATCATGGGAATGCCAATGGGAATTATCTGAGTGGTGAAAGATGGACTTTAAGGAAGAATTTGGAGGTGTGTGAAGTTCCTTTTCATTGTACCATCTTCAGCAGACAGTAAGAAAATATACTTTACAAAGTAATTACTGCACTGAAGTAAATAACAGGAATGTTAAGGGCACAAGTGTCTCAGGTAGATAGACAGATGAATCTCAGAGAAAATGTCCCTGGGGGCAGAGAGCTAAGGGGAGATAGTTCCAGGTAGAATGCACAGCAACAGCGAGACAGTGTGATCTAGTGGATTGAACACAAGACCAGGAGTAAGGAGCTCCTTGTTTCTAACATCTAATCCTATCTTTTCCACTTGATCAATGCATGACCTCATGTATTCAGTCTGTGTCCTAGTTACCCACTGTAAAATACAGGGCCAGATTCCCTTCTGTGCAGCCTGCTTGTTTGTTAATCACACACACAAACACACACCATTTAGAAAAATAGATCTTCAACTTTGTGGGGTCCTCAGGAGTTTAAATTCCACTCAATACCAGTGTCACAAATTACAGTTGTCAGGGAGCTGTCCAGATGTCACTAAGCCACTTGGAACTTCATCAGCGGAGGGGATAGAACCTAGTTCCTGCTGCACCAGGACATAGACCATATCACTAGAGCTAAACGAGTAGCAATATTAGCTGTCAGCAGTATAGGTCTGATGACACACAGTGGAGCAGTTCTAAACCTGTTCAGCAATCTGCAGTAGTAGACACACACTAGCCATTTCATTGCAATATTAGCCTAGGTAATCTTTAGATGGATGTGGCATAAGGATAGTCAGTCTGATAAAATAGGGACAGCTGGCATGGATGCAAGATACAAAACACTGTTAGCTTTAGAACCTGACCTTGACTGGGGATGTTAAAAAGTTGGTTTTTCTGGTTCTCAGATCACGTGAGAAATGTAGTAAGAAGTAACAGTGAATCACTTTGAACAGACTCGAGCATTAGTGACTCTCACACCAAATGATCCCCAGAAATTAGGCAGGTTGTGATAAAGTACTATGGTCTGATGCGCTAAAAGTTAATTAAATTGAGGAATAAAGCATTTCTTTAAATGGTCATTAGTTGTTGAACAGCTGTAAAGGGAAGGAGAGGTTAGAACTAGCCATCCAGCTTTCCCTGTAAGTATGTTCTCCTCACTCAGAACTCTACAGGCCTAATTCCCCCCCTGTGGCAGGATTTGTGGCAGGGTATGAGTCGCTCCCACTGAAGTCTGAGGGCCTGATTCTGATCTCTCATCAGTTTTATGACAGTGTAACTCCACTGACTCGAATGCAGTTACTCCCGATTTAGACAAGTGGACATGAAAAGGGAAACAGGTCCAGTGGGATTTCAGTGGGAGTTACTCATATCTTGCAGAGAAAGTATTAGGACCTATTAATTCACCATTTTACAACTAAAAGAAAATTCTAACTTGGTAACACTGGCCATCAGTCTGGGCTGTGCTGCAGCCCCCTTACACCTTCTCTAGCAGGAAATGGCCAGAAAGCTGGCAGATCTGGGTCCTGACTCCTGGGTCATATCTCCTACTGCTACATAAGAGGAATATATGAGGCACCTAGAGCTGGCTGAAGGGCTCTCACCCCAACCTCGGGGACAGGCAACATGCCAGAGGAGTAGACGAAGTGCTATTATTCTCTAGCTATTATCAAAAGCAGAAACATCCTCTTGAGGGTCATTACAGCCAAATGTAAGCTAGAGAAGTTCTCTGCCCTCTCTAATTTACCCTGAGGACTAGAGCAGTCACCAGTTAGTCAATCTCTTTAGGGTGAGGAAGGTTAAAAACACAGCCCTCCTTCCCAAGCCATGCACAGCCCAGCTCAGAATCAGGGCCATTATTTCAGAAACTAGCAGCTAGGCCAAATTATGCCCCAATTGGCTTGTGATGTTACCATTAGAAAATGAGTTAGAAGTTAAGTAGAATTTTCATAGACATTTGGGACTTGTGTAGACTAGCAGAAGTGGTTGAGTTTGGATCAGGCTGAACACCGACTAGATCCCATTGACCTGGAGTTACGGATGCTTTGTATCACAGTGCCAACATAACTGTGCCTGTATTTCCCGTCCATGATCCACTCCAAGAGTGACCATTTAGGTGTCAGGTCTCCAGCCATCACCTGTCTCTGAGCTGGGACCCGGGTCCCATTCCCTTCTGATCAGTGTTTTTAAGGCTGCACAGCTTCCTGCCTTACACTGATATCCCCACCAAGCCAGTCTGCCTAAAGGCCAGCACTTGGGCTGTGGTTTCTCTCCAAGGGCTCTGAACAGGGTGTTGCCAGCTGTTACAAGTTACCACACAGCACTTCCAAAGCAAAGTACATTTATTCTTAGGGCAAAAGCAGCACAGAGAAAACCTAAAAACAATAAAAGTTCCCACATGCCTACTGACTGTACCAGAAATCACCCATCTTCCACATGGGCAGTCTGGTAGCAATATCCTTTCCAACCTTTCCCTCCAGGGTTGCCTCTCCCAGGACCAAAGCTCCTGTCTGTTCACTGAATCAAAAAGAAGATCCTGAGCCTGTTTAAATTCAGCCTTTTATTGCAAAATCTTGCTTTGTCCCCCAGCCTCCTGAAAACAGGTAACACCAGTGCTTGCCTCTGTTGCCCAGGAGATCAAGCTTCAAAGGCTAGGAATTTACATAGCAAGCCTTGGGATTTTGCATTAATCACCCCCTAGTGATTCCAGAATCCACAGGAGACATTCCTCCTTCTTCCCCTCTACCCCCCACAGTGAACGAGGAACACATAAATACACATCACCTGTATTGATACAAAAGTCCATGAATATTCTACAGCTCACACTATCTGGGTCATCTCAATATAATGGCTTTTTGAGGTTTTCATGCTTCAGCCATAAAATACAATATGGTCTTCAAAGATGTGGCCTGTGGCTGCAACATCGGTCACAGTCGGCACTCTTGAAAACCAGGCCCCAGGTGTCTCCAGTCGGACATCCAAAAACCAAGATCCCCAAAATGAGTGGACACATTTGGAATGTGAACCTGAATGAGCCAGAAGAAGACAGTTTAAGGTGAGACTGGCCTTGATTTTTACCCCTACAAGTTATGGCTTTGATCCTGCAGTCCTTATCCAAGCATAGTCCCATTTTCTCCAGTCATCAGCCCCTGATTCCTGGCCAGAATACCAGAGAAAAACAGGTTATTGAATGGATGACTAAAAGCAGCAAGAATAAAAGAGAATAATTACTGTGTTCATGCACTTGGCATAAAAGATGCCTAGGTAAATGGCTAATAGAGAACTGAGAATTAATAACAAATGTCAGAATGATTTTAACTCAGGTTTGCTTTGTTTTTAGCTAGCCAGTTACATACTGCACCAGAATCATAGGCAATGGATGGTTTCAGAGTAACAGCCGTGTTAGTCTGTATTCGCAAAAAGAAAAGGAGTACTTGTGGCACCTTAGAGACTAACCAATTTATTTGAGCATGAGCTGTAGCTCAAGAAAGCTTATGCTCAAATAAATTGGTTAGACTCTAAGGTGCCACAAGTACTCCTTTTCTTTTTATAGACAATGGATTTGCTTCTTTGTAAGTGAAAAAAATGGTTGAATGGCTCTTTTATTTAAGTAAGCTAGAGGCTGAAAACAGGGTTCAGAATAGAAACACTGAGAATCTTAATTATACAAGCAATTCTATAATCTACGGGGTCTATCCATCCCATTTAGGAATTAGAAAGCAAGTACTTAATAGGTTTAATAGACCCAACTACTAGTCTGCTGCAGGTGGCAGCTGGCCCTTAGAGTGTTAAGGCTAAAGATGTTCACAAAAGAGGGTTTATAATGGCTGTTGAATGAAATAATTTTGCACCACTTCTTTACATGTGATTTCAAAGTATTTTATCCAGAAATGGCTCTCAAACAAAAGCCTGGATCTGAACTCTCCCAATTTAGGAGTTTGAAAGTTGGATCCACATCCAATCTTTACTAAAGTTTGGATTCAGCTTGTTATAGAGAGAGACTTGAGCTACAAACTTGGATCAGGAATTTGCTCAGTGCTTAATTTGTAATGAAAGAGGTGCTGGGACCAAGCAATTATTTTACATTCATAACTGATGAAACAAGCCCAGAGGTGCCGGGGCTATGAACTGCCAAGCCCAGAGGTGCTGGGGCTCAGCCCTGGCACAAATTAAGCACTGTTGCTACCCAACTGGCAGTTTCTGCTCCAGAAAAGTCTAGAACTAAGCTAGTATGGAGACTAATTTACATCACATTCCTAAGAGCAGTCTGCCTAGGTTTGAGGTCATGGGTGAGGAAGCTTGAATTTAGAAATGGGCCAACACTGAAATCTTTTAGTCCTTTATTCTGAAGTCTGAACTGCCTAGGTTTAGCAAAAATCTAAATCTGACTTTTTTAGCTGACCTCCACTTACCTTGCAAGTGCCTAGGGTTACTATATCTAACGGGTGTAGAAGACTTTACTTTTCATGGCTGCCAACCCCCTGACCCTTCACACATATGTTATAGAGATAAAGAAAATGCACAACAAATTCACAAAAGAAATTACACTTGGTTAGATGGCAGGGAGGGCAACATCATTCCTAATAGATCTATAAGAAAGAATGTTTCTGTAATGGTTTCATAACTTGTACCTAATTGTGTATGCTTGGCCCAATACACAATGTTCTCCAAGGCCCAAGAGCAGCCTTAGAGGCCTTCAGAACAAGGGAACTGCATATGAGCCAAAGCTCAAATAAGGCAGCGATTTGTCTCTAGAAATTTCATGATTCACTTCAGTTCCCCTAAATTTTAAACAGTTACCCCCTACTGGCACTGTCCACATTGGGCCCTATATAAATGCAGAGTATATTATTTCTGGTGTTACTGGGCCATTTGAACTTTCTCTTGCCTGGCAAGAGGAATGTGAGAGAGACAGAAGGCCTCCCTCTACAGACAGGTGCAAGAAAAGGCACAAGAATTTCATTATTATTTATTAGCTGTAATACAGATTTGTATTTTATTATTATTTATGAATTCTAGAACCTAGAGGCCCTAGCCAAGGTGCTGCAAAACCAGAAAGGAGACAATCAAGCCTTCACCTGAGGAGCTTCCACACTAAGTGGACAAAAGATAGGAGGAAGGAAGTATTATTATTCCCATTTTGCAAATGGGGAACTGAGGCACAGAAAGCAAGGGCTCAAGATCACACAGAGCCATGAACTGAACCCAAAGCAGTTGAATCCCAGTCCAGTGCCTTAGCCATAACACTGTCCTTCCCCACTCACACAGTTACAGTTTGACATTCCTTCCTTTCTCCGTCATTAGTCATATAAAGGCACAGTCCTCCATCTTCTGGGCAGCTTCAGTCTAAACACCATTAGAAGTTCTCACTCAGAATGATACATTTGTAGCTCAACGTAATCTTTCTGTAGCAGCAGTCAAAAAGGCTCATGGTATGTTAGGAATTATTAGGAAGGAGATAGAAAATAAGACAGAAAATATCATAGTGCCACTATACAATTTCATGGTGTGCCCACTCCTGGAATACTGTGTCACCTGTCACAGGGTGTGCACAGGTTCCCGTCCTCTCATCTCTGTGCTCAGGCTGGTCAAAGAAAGGGTCCCAACACCTCTTCCAGGTGTTTCACCCATGTCTCTTTATTTACAGTGCTCAGTGCAGCCCCAATTCCCCCAACACCGATCCCCACACTGACCCTTCCCTGGGTGTTCTGGCCCCTGAGGCTTCCTGCAGTTGGTAGAGACAAAGCTGCAGTCCCCCTGTCTTCTCCCCTGGCTAGCCTCCCTCACTGAGCCTTTCCCTGGGCTTATATCTCCTCCCAGGCACCAGCCGAGCTGGCTCCACTTGGCTCAGCTGATTCCCCTGAGCCTGCCCCTTTTAGGGTCTGTAGCTGAGCTCCTTGCTGAGTGTCTGGGCTCCTACACCCGGCTGCTCTGCCAGGAAGCAGGGGAGGAGCCATCCCTTTGGCAGGGCATCCAAGGGGTTTATACCTCTGCCCTACCACATCACCCCATCTCAAAAAGGACATAGTGGTACTGGAAAAGGTTCACAGAAGGGCAACAAAGATGATCTGGGTATTGAAAGGCTTCCATACAAGGAGAGACTAAAACTATTAGGGCTGTTTAACTTGGAAAGGAGACTTCTAAGGGGGGAATATAATAGAGGTCTATAAATTCATGAATGGGTGTGGAAAAAGTGAATAGAGAAGTGTGTTTTACCCTTTCATGCAATTAAAAAAAATGGGGTCACGTAATGAAATTAATAGGCAGCAGGTTTAATGCAAACAAGAGGAAATACTTTTTCACACACCCCTCAACTAACCCATAGAGCTCATTGCCATGAAATGCTATGATGGCCGAAAATATAATTCGTTTCAGAAAAGAACTGGACACATTCATTTGTTAGTCTAGATGGTCAGGGACACAACCCCAAACCTCTGACTACCAGAAGCCAGGAATAGAAGACAGGGGTGGATTACTCCATAATTGCCCTGTTCTGTATGCTCCCCCTGAAGCTCTGGAATGGACCACTATTGGAGACAAGATACTGGGCAAGATCGATCATGGTCTGACCCAGTATGGCAGCTCTTATGTTCTTAAGTATGGATTTGTTTAGTCTCTGTTATATTTTGAGAGTTATTTTTATCCATGACACAGATTCTGCTTACTCTGTTGTATATTTCTTGAGCTATTTTTTCTCCCTCCTCAAGAAAAAAGGAAAGGTTCCTCAACTCTCTCTCTCTCTCTCTCTCCCTTTTTTTTCTTCTTTTTCTTGGCCCTGAGATGCCTTTAGTGATTTATTTGCTTCTGCCCTGGTGGCTGATAACTTCTTTCCCTTCAGACCTCGAGGAGAAGGGCTCTTTTATCTTCCTGATTTTACTACACCTCCTTGCTGTGGATTTTTTAGCATTTTGCTGATATTTGTCACCTCATTGAAACAGGGCACTACTTCTGTTTGGAACTTCTGGAATATACCTTACTAATTCTGAGCTTATATGTTTACGAAGGAATGAAATTTAAAAGCAATCAACCAAGGTGGTGACCAAGGCTATGTCTAAACAGCAGTTGGGAGATGTAATTCCCATTTCCGACAGCCATACACTAGCTCTGCTCAAGCTAGAGTGCTAAAAATAGCAGCATGGTCATGGCCGCACAAGTGTAATGTGCTAATTGGGAATAGTGGCAGGGCAGCAGCAAACAAACAAAACAAAACACCCTAATGAGAGTGCAAGCTGGTGAAATGACTCCACAAAAATAGATTTAGCTGCAGTCAGCAAGGTCTTTCCTCAAAGGATCATTTTTATAGGAAGAAAACAAAATAAATTAATATAAATAGAAAAGGAAAGAGAAAACTCCCTTGTGCTTGAGAGCAACCAATCCTAGGAGCTTGGATGTAAAGCCCTGCCTTCCCAAAGACATTTTCCTATCTTTGTCTTAAAGATAAGCTGGTCTTCCCATGTACACCTATTTAGAAGGGATAGGGAGCTATGTTGAGGTTAACCCCTTGTTCAACGGGGACCACAGAGTGCCCTTGGACAGCATTGTGTGTGTGTGTGTGTATGTGTGTGGGGACCCTCAAAGACTGCAGTGTATAAACTAAAAAATGCCTTGCAGCAGAATTACTTGCTCTTTAGAAGGAAAAAAACTGCACCATTTACTTCCACTGCTCCCAAAAATCAGCAGCAATTAAAATGCAATAGCTGTATAGCTTAGGAAAAGATGCACCATTCCATATATGGATTTATTTAATCTTATATCCAATTTCAAGTGCAAAGTTTGACAGGTGAATAGGGTTCCCTTGCTTGTTTCTACTCATTTAAATGCTGTAGTGTACTGAGAGCGACAGCAGAGACACTGCTGTCACCCATGTGTCATGCCAAAGGATGATCCAGACTAGTTTGTCATTTTAAATGACTGCAGCTAGGACCAAATGAAACTGAACAATAACATTTTCAATTGCAACTGGGTTACTAAATGTTCTCTTCTAATGTCCCTGGTGGAATTCTTTCCAGAACAAACCCTAATTTTGGCATAAGAATTGCAAGACCCACCTAATTGACACTGGCACTTCCCAGTTACTCATGTCATCAGTCATTCTCCTGATGCTGGCCTAGAAACCAGCCCTTTGATCGGATCACTAGCAGTCAATGGCTTTAGCAAACGGACAACAATGGTGTATCTTGAGTTGCTGTGGAAAACGCCTAGATACAACATTTGAAATCTATAATAAATATTTCATAATAATAGTTTTAACTCAAACATCAGACCACTGGCTTAAGGATAAAACTTTTTCCCAGATGAGTCCTTTCCTTCACAGCCCTTTCCTTTTGCTTTAGAAGAGACTGACTGCAATAGACAAAGAATTTATGTACAAAGCGTTATGTCTGTTTTACTGGTAGGTATGTTTCTAAGGTGCTCATGTCTGTAATACCTTAGTTCAGGAATCTTGGGAGATTGATATAACAGAACTGACCTCTTTTTCTGAGCGTCCTGGGCTTATCATGACCTCATACCCATTCACTTCTTGTGTCAAACCTATAACCTTCTTTGTGGTGGGTCCCCTCAAAAGGCAGGATGTGGGACTGGGCTCTAGAGCAGGTATAACAGATGTAGACTGGGAACTGCTAGGGAAAATGTGACAAAGCTGCTACAGGAACAGTAATTGAGAAATGGCAGAGACAAGCAAGGAATCAGCTGGGATCCTTGTTAGTGTGGTCTGCATGAAGAGAAAGAGCTTTCGCAGAAGGCAGACAAAAGGTCAAATGCCAGTGTAGAGAATGTTACTGAGGCCAGAAGACTGAATGAGTGATCTGCAGTTAGCCATTGGCACTGGCAGTAGCCACAAAACTATTTAGGCTCTGTGCACACTAGGAGCACTTTAGCAGTAAAGGAATAGCGGTGTACTGTATGGGTAAAGCGCTCCTAGCACGGACACAGCTACACCAGTAGCTGGTATAACTGCATCTACACTGGGGGCTGTTGTTGTCACAGTTATGTCAGTCAAGGATCACACCTCTTCACACCCCTGACCGACATAGCTATGCCAGCAGAAGTCTGTAGTGTATACCTGGCCTTAGCAAGCTAGATCCTAAGAGAGAAACAAGGGGGTTCTATAGAACCGGTTGGGGCCCTACAGGCTTAGGCCTTGATCCAGCAAGCTACCAGAAGGTAGCTCCAAAGCGGAAGGGAGAAGATTGCGAGCAAAGGGCCTGCAAAGGTTCTCTGAGCCTAAAGGCCATGATGCATTGGGTTGGAGCAGTGAGTTTACGTTGTACCACACTGCGATGTTGAGTACTATGTTCATTGTGAGTCCCTGAACATCTTAGAAGGTATGTAGTGTTTCTACAGCACTTGTTTCAACCCCTGTGGTCCTTTACTACAGTTTTCAATACATAGCTGAATTAGCCTTGCATGCATTTGCCACAAAATTGGCCATCTCTATCTGTGCACTCTACAAATGTGGCAGGAAAATACCCCAAAAAAATCTACTGATCATGTGCTGCATGCAATTTTCAAAGGTTCAAAACTTGACTATATCAAAAAGATCAAAGGCACTTCTCTGCCGTGAGGGCTATTTCCATGCCAAATTTCAGCTTTCTATTTACAAGTCATTTTGGCTGTTTATTAATTTTTTTAAAATAATGGGGAATTCCTTTCCTCGCTCTCCTATTCAAAAATAGCTATGTTGCTTTTGTTCAGATTTTCCTCAAAATTACCTTCAGGCAGAAATTTAGCGTGAAAAATTCAGTCTGAAAGGTGAAAGTATCAAAGGCATGTAAATACAGACAGGGAGTCAGAATGCAAACACACACACAAATCGGGGGATAGGAGGTTGTCACATAAGTGGTTTGGGTTTGTTTTTTTGTCTCTGTTTCAAACAGAACTGTAAAACCAAGATTTATTTGGTTTTGACAGACCTTGTTTTTCAGATTTCATTTGAAAAACCCAAACCCGGCCCATTTTGTCTTAAATCCCACTTTAAAGAAAATGTGTTACAAACTGTATAGGATATCAACAAAGATATGAAGATAGATCCTAAAACCAGGAAAATTAAAAAGCGGAAAATATTTTGAATAACATAACTTCAGTCAATATGTGTCATGCATCAAATAACCCAGTCTCATAAGACACTAAGCACTTGTATCTCTAGTAGATACAAGTGAGATACATACAAATGGTTAGTTAAACTACCATTCGGGACTTTTATATTTTATATATATCTGATAGGTCACATTATTTACCTACAGAGGTCATTGCAGGACTGTTACCTTACATTCGCCATTGCTTTGCCCCTTCCAGTTTCAAATGACTCAAGTGATGAGACTTTCATTATTTAACTCTATTTAACTGTTATAGACCCCCCGTACTATTATGAATTGTTCCTGATATATGTTAGTTTTCCTTTGCCCATTTTGTCCCATTATTTTAAATTAACCCCTCCCATCCAGAAGTCCCTAAACAATTCCCTTCATGGTATCGTCACTTTTCAAAGTTTTGTAAATACTTATAATATCTACCTAAGTCATTGTTTAGTGAAATACATTAACAGACAAAAAATTAATGAACTAAGCTAAGGTTTCTATTAGAGATGCATGTATTCTAAAAATACAGATAGCAAAACCCCTAAGCATTTAAAAATATGGAAATTAACAGTTAAGGGAAGGTAAATATTCAAATCAATTCACACTTTGAATATATACATATAAATTATCACATGGTAAACTGGGATGGTGAGAACATTCCATTGCAAGCTGTATACAGTGGATAAATCATTAAATAATTCTAGATTCTGTGATTAAATAATTGGGCTGCTCTTGATTGCTTGCTACCTTATAAATTATTCATTCTTAGGGGTGCTCTTTATTTCTTTTTCCTCCTCTTGGCAATTTTGTTTTGACATGTCTTTGGAATGGGCACTGTGTGAATGTTACTTGGAATTGTACCATCCCTTTTCCCTTCTACTTGTATTTGGGATGAGAGGATCTGATTCACAATTTCACATTACTGTGATCCCTTTTTGTACACTCCCCCCACCTCACAAACACATGCACCACCCTCTCTTGCTTGGTCTGATTTTCCATCCAGTACAGGGCAGAGGTACACAGTACTGGGGGACTGACAGGCAGAGCATTATTCATTCTGACAATGCTTTGGGATACTGTAAACGAAGGGTAAGACAATAATGATACCCTTCATTTATCTATGAACTATGTTTGTAAAGAGAGCAACATGACTGGGTGGATTACAGACAAATGCTCAAATAAATTGGTTAGTCTCTAAGGTGCCACAAGTCCTCCTTTTCTTTTTGCGGATACAGACTAACACGGCTGCTACTCTGAAACCAGACAAATTAGAAGCTCATCTCATAAAACCAAATGGAAGGACATGTTTTCAGGGGTGTCGTTTGTTGGATTTAATGCATTTTTTGGACAAAAAAGTTTCTTCTATTAACCAGAGTCTTCTTTAGAGGCCTGGAGATCCAATAGTACTACTTTGGGGCCCATGACGATTCCAACTATCCCCTTCCAGTCCCCTTGCCAGCCTTCTATAAACCTTCCAGACAGCCAAAAGCAGCTCCTGAATTGAGGTGCAGAGTAAACTGAAGGTTCTTCAGAGCCCCCAATGGCTGTACATACCAGTTCTGTAGCACTTTCAGAGCTTCAAAAATTATAAAATTATAGCAGCATATAGACAATAAATATGGGTACTTGAATCACTCAACACCATAATTATTAAGACTATGCTCACAGAATTTCTGACATCCCCACCCCTCCATGAGATATGACTTTTTGGGAAGGCAACTTGGTGCAGTTACTGGACTACTGGTTATTTTTATAGTGTAGGTGATGTATTCAAAAGAGGAGAATTTTGTGGAGGGTTTCGGTTTTACTCAGGGTGTGGGAGACTAAAGCAGCTTGTATTCCAGAAATGCAATCAGAACATGGCTTTTGCTCACAAAAGAAATCTGAGGGAGCTATCTGAAGCCAATTGAAAATTCTCACTGTGGTGGGGCCATGTTACACAAATTAACAAATATAAAATTGAAGAGCATATTCTGATCTCTGATCACATCTTGAAAAACATAAATCATGGCTTTCTTTGGAAGACAGGCAAATATAAAACACAGTGTCATTGTCTAACACAACACTGATAATAAAACCACTAGCTAGATTACTGAGGATCAAATGCACTTTTATAGAAATACTACAATTCACTAGGAATAATAAAACAGAATGGAGACTCTAGAAGTCAAGCTTCCAACTTGAGTGTGTTTAATAGCACTGGTGCTCTTCCATGTGGAAAAATATGTGAAATAATTGAAGACTCATAATAATGCAAACTAACCCTGAAACCTAACTCAATAAAGTGAAAACAATATAATAGGAAAAATAAAAGTGATATTAATAAACTGACCTAATTAACTGTAGACCTTTACATAACAGTAAATTAACAAAGCGTTAATTTTTGTTAGTTAATTTTGCAGTACTCTGTACTTGTTGTAGTACATTCAATATATATTCAGAAAAATACTTGAAACCTGGACAAAATGGTCTAAAAACATCCAGAGATTATGCAAACAAGGTATAACCAGGAAAAATTAATGAATATTTAAAATTAGTTATTTTTCCAAAGAGAAATCTAGCAATAACTAAGAGCCAATTAGATTTGTCCAAAAAAATTAATTCCTCAGTCACACACACACACACAGACACAGACACTTGTGCAATCCCAATAGTAACACTCACCAGGCCCACTTCTTCTGATATGTCAAAAATAAAAGCTACAATCTCTAAGCCCACTGAGCTGCTACTCTGACTCCAGAATTCTCCATTAATCTGTCTCAGAAGAAGGAATCTATGACTTGCAGAAAGCCACAAACTTCTAAACCCAGGTTTTGAGACTCGAAGTAGCTACAACATTCAAAAGCCATAAACTAACATCTTCAGGTCAATAAAATTCTCAACAGCTTCTTCTTCTCTAGCATCTGAGGTGTTTACTTGTATCAAGTTCTACAGTTCAAATGCCAGGTAACTAACAAGAAAAAACACCTCTTTTCTGCTGTTCTCACTCTTTCTTTAAACACTTTCCACAGCGTAGGGCCAAAAGTGGTACTGTGCAAGCAATATGGACCAGATCTACATTCTGAAAATAATTGCTAATAGTGGGGAGCACCAATAGTTCTCAGGTGTTTATTAATATTCCATGGACTAGAAGATATACCTCACATTCCTAAAATTTCACTGTACATCCATAGTTTAATTTTAAGTCCTGCTAATTGAAGTATCTGTTACTTGTTGTTAGTACATTGTTAAAAATAATATTTTTTGCTAAACAATTCTCATAAAGGTTGTCAGATCTTTTATGGTAATTCTTAGCAAGCTAGTTTCTGTCTTCTTAGCCAACTCCTAAAGCACTTTGGCAGTTTGGCTCAGAGGCAATTATGAGCCTTATAAAATGTCTAAACCCCCAGATTAATAGATACTAAAATCGGGGGGAACCATTCTGATGATCCAGTCGGACTTCCTGCACAATGCAGGCTGAAGAATTAAATCTAATAATTCCTGCATCAGACTCTCAATTTCTGGGTTAACTAGAACACATCTTTTAGAAAGGCCTTAAATCTTGATCTAAAGATTTCAGGTGCTGGAGATTCTATCACATATATATTCATAGAGAAGAGAACATTATTGCTTTCATTCTTGATGGAATACTTGTTTTATATGGAATACTTGTCCTGACTTTTAGAATTTTTTTAAATTGTATTTTCTTACCATACATGTCCTGGCGGAAGTCATAGCCAGCCTGGCCAAGATCATACAATTATGTTATATTATATGCACACACATGTTCACTCTGTAAGAATTCCACCTAGGTAACAGAATAGATTAACTAGTACAAATTAAAACATTTTAAATTTTGGTGTGTAACATGTTTCTGTACCTTTTTATGTCTGTCTGTACTGAGAACCTTCACCCCTTTCTTCAGGAGACTTCTCTAAAGGAACAGAGCATGAGATTTTTCTTTCTTTACTGAGTCCATTGCAAAACCTATTCCCCACCTTTTTTTCCTAACTGTAATTGAAATTCTTGCTTTGTCCAGAATACTGATCCCCAATCATACTCTGATGAAACCCAGATCACTTCACCTTGTGCAGTTCTCCTTTTAACCTTCTTTGTTTCCTGTTGATGCTGCATCTTCTCATTTTAACTTCAGCAGCTTTACTTCTCTCTTTGTTCTTCAGTGAGTTGCTATTTCCCATTGAAAGCACTTCTTGTTTCAAATAACTTCATCCCTAGTGTAGAGTTTGTAATTGAAAATCATAAAACTCTAAGGGACAAAGTCAGGCCTGGTGCAAACTGGTGCAATTCCCTTGACCTCAATGAAGATGCATCCACTCCCAAACTTTCTGAATTTGGTGCTAACATTTTATCAGTCAATCACGTCTCTGCATTAGCTGATCATTCCTAAACATTCTTGGGGGAAGAAAATATTCTCCAATATAATACAATAACTCTTTTATGTCAGTGCTTTATTTTACACTTTTATATATTACACTTAGATATTAACCTTTAGCACACTTATTTGTAATATAAATTGCCTGCCTCCGTCTGTTTTCTTTCTGTAATCTTATAAATCAGAACTAGAACAGGTCCTAAAATCCCTTAGCATATAAATACAAGCAACCTCAAAGTTTATACAAATCCACATTTGTGTGCATGCTATTGAAATAAATTGATACAAATTTTAATATCATGCTATAGATAATATATAAGGCAATATTTTTACAGCAGTTTCTATCATCATGCAAGAAGAAAATGTATTTGTTATTTTGAGTACTAATTCATAATCACCTTTATTTTTCAGTGGCACACACAAGGAAAATGTTAAAATTAATTAGACTCCTATAATGGCACTGTAGTTTCCCATAGAACACAATACATTAACTAAATGTACACTAACCTTTTGAACCATCTTCTTCAACTTATACATGTAAGATAGTATTTAAGAAGTTTTATGACAAATTGCCATACATTCAGATATTTCTTACACAGGAAAAGTCTTGGCTTTTGTATTTATGATGCATAATTCAAGTCCAATTTAAAATTATGTTCTACTGCAGTAAATTATAGGTTTCAGAGTAGCAGCCGTGTTAGTCTGTATTCGCAAAAAGAAAAGGAGTACTTGTGGCACCTTAGAGACTAACCAATTTATTTGAGCATAAGCTTTCATGAGCTATAGCTCACTTCATCACATGCATTCAGCCATCCTCCTTTTCTTTTTGCAGTAAGTTATGGCATTCTTGCAAACCCTTTGTCTTATTTTTACATGACAGGTATGTTACATCCATGTATAACACATAAATGCTATTAAAATATAATTAGTATTTTGCTCAGCTATTACATACTCGTTGAAATGCATATTGTGGCTGATATTAAAATTTATACAATATTAGCTGTAATCCTCTGAACGTGTGTGACCTTGGTATGCCAGTGCCTACTTTTACAAATAATACAGAAACGTGACCATTTTTTTCCCAGCTCTGATTTAGAATCCCATTCTATAGTTGTTATGTTAGCAAAACTCCCACTGTATGTCACTTATCAGGGACTGGATTCTGCTTCCTTTGAAATAAATAGAAACTCCCATTTACTTCAGTGGCCACAGGATTGGGTCTTTCATGTATACTTTACAAAACGATTTATTTTAAAGTTTGTTCAGGTCATTCACAATATAAACATTTAAACCTAATTTATATATGTTTAAATGAATCATTTTACTATAACTGAGTGTGTATTATGATACTCGGTCATTCAAGATGTTGAACATTCTAGCCCTGACCCAATAAAATACTTAAGAACATACATAACGCTACACATGTACGTAGTTGCATTGACTTCCAAAAGAATACTCCTGTGCCTAAAATTAAACAAGCACTTAAATGCTTTTCTACAACAGGTCTAGGGCATTCTGCGCCTTGTAGGACTGAACCCATAATGAGCAGGTAGCCCTTGATCTTGCATTTGATTGCGTGTGGGTGCAGTCTGGCACCTGTGCTATGCAGGATCAACTAGTTGCAAGAGCAGGATGCAAGTAAATACACATAACACTTCTGCCCACCCTTGCAAAACCTGATCCTGTATTTATTTTACACACAAAACTCCCCTTGCAGTATATAGCAGTTCTGATTGCATAAACAAACTGGATCCCTGAACCTGCAAAGACTTACACACATGCTTAACTTTACACAGTGTGAATAATCCCACTAAAGTCAATGGCACTACTAAATGTGAAAAGTTAAGTATGTGTACAAGTCTTTGCAGGAATGGGTCCTATGATTGGAATCATGATGACCTCTGCTACAAGGATGTTAGTTTTATAAAGACATCCACATATTAAGTAGCAGTGACATGCAAAAATTTGGCTCTGTGTCTTCCAGAAGAGCTTGGTCCACCTCTTATTAGTTCACCAGTTCTCAAACTGTGGGTTGGGACCCCAAAGTGGGTCAGGACCCCATTTTAATGGGGTCACCTGGGACAGCATTAGACTCGTTGGGACCCAGGGCTGAAGCCAAAGCTTGAGTCCTTTAGCCTGGGGCAGCAGGCCTCGGCTTTGCAGTTCCCCCCTACCCCCCAGGGTCACATAGTAATTTTTGTTGTCAGAAGGTGGTCTCAGTGCAATGAAGTTTGAGAATCCCTGTTTTAGTCACACTAAACTCACATACTTTCATGTGAGTTTTGCTTGAATAAGCTGAATTGGGCCTTTAGCAGTACCAGATGAAGAGATATTTCTACTTTATGCTTTTCACCAGATGAGCCACAATCCCTGCAAAGTGGTAAACTTCATTACTCTGTTCATATCTAATACTGATGTTCTTATGCAGCTTGTATGCATGCAAGATCCCACGGAATTCAGGATTAAAAGCTGTGTAGTGTCCTTAAGATTTGGCTCACTGTTTTTTGTGTTTAAGATTTGCAGTGAGATGTACATCTTGTGTTCTGGATGAAAAGCAGAGAACTCACAAATAGTATGAGACAAATGAAACAATTTTAAGATAAATTTTTATTGAAAAATTTAAATTGCATTGCTTATCATTTTTATAATTTCACAGTTCTTTTAGCCACGAAACACAGAGATTCTGTTTAAAAAAATCTCTTATTTGTCACCATTCAAAAACCATGTTGTGCCCTGAATAAATGATGATTTTAAAATTCTGGGCTATTCTCCAGAACCCTGGTTCTGCCTGTCTGCCATGGATGGTAGAATCTTCTTGTGTTCTCCAGAAACGGGTTCTAACAACTGAAACTGGAACTTTTCCTACTTAAAATCAACAGCTGCTTTGGCCAGTGATTATCCTTTTCCAAATCTAATACATCAGCTAGTAAACACTGAAGCAACAATTTCCAGTTTGGCATCTTCCCTCTATTTGGCATTTGTCAAGGTACTTTGAATTCACCCATCTTAATAGTACAGCACTTGTCAGTAAGATTTTAAAGAAGAAATCACAACCTCAGAGTTTCCTCGTTATATCAGGAAAATTGAGTTACTCATCTATAATTGTATTTCTTGGAATGAGTCACCTCGTCCATGGCTTCACACTATCTGATCTTCCCCACATATTGCTGTGTGGATTTAAGAACAAGATAGTTCCAGAGAGGTCTTTGTTTGAGAAGCCGTTAGAATATTACTCAGATGAAGATTGCCTACTGGAAGGGAAATAGAGAGAATTTGTCTCATTGATGACCATGGCAATCCCCTAAATAAGGCTCTGTTAAATCAGCTATCTGAGTTGGGGTAAACAAGGACCCTGTGCTGGTGGTGATAGGCAGTCATTACTGATAAATATCCTAATGGCCGACACCAATCACCAGAAGACACCAGAAACTGGTTGTGGGCATCATTTGCCACAAAACTAAGATACAGTGATACCAGAAAGGAAAAATCCCATACATCAGGTATGAAGATAAACTTAACTCTCATGGCTGCAAGAACCACCTCAAAGATAAACTACATGATTCTGTGATATGCAGCAGGATCTACATTATTAAATGTCTCTTCTAGATGCAAGCGATCATTTGCAGTAGCTAGAGCAGTCTGGTGGTTCTGATCTGACAAAAGCAAGACACTGTGCCAAATGGAAGAGGAGCCATTTGTAATCGAATTACTGTTTGCACACTACTCAGGAGAATGAGATTCTGTTCCCAGCCAGTACCATTCAGGACTTGCTGCATGACCTTGGACAAGTCACAAGTCTTTGTCCTTTTCCAGTTTGCAAAATGGGGATCCTGTTATTTAGCTTCCACACATGTTTCTAAAGTATATAGAGTTCTTCAAATATTATTGTTATAAAATGGTGATAATCTGGAGACTAGGGCCGGAAAGTAAAGCTTTTAAAGTTAGAGTGTAAAGTATGAAGACTGCATCTTACCTCTCCAGTGGTACTGTCACTGAGACTCCCTGAGTGAGGGAATGAAGGGGGGGTCATAAACTCTAAACTAAAAATTGGTCAAAGAAACCACAAGAGGCTGTTGCTGATGTATGTGGAAGAAGTAGACTCCCCTTTCAAGGGTGGTCAGATGTCTTGGCAATGACTATCATAGGTCATAATGTTTTTCATACACTGTGAAGAGTAGAGAGATGCTGCAATCTTTTGTAGCAGGTATTTGAATAAAGTGAACTATTCAGAGGGGAAAAAAATCTCATCCATAAGTTTATGCTTCAAAAATGAATCCAGCCTTTTCCTTTCTAAGAAAGGAGTTCCTTTCTGGGCACCTGAGAACAGCCTTGTGAGTAGGAGAACTCTGACATTTAATGAGAAATGGCCTGCATCTAGAGAGAATGGCATTTGATTTTAAAAGGATGAAGCCAGAACCAACACTGATGCTGACAATATCCATGGTAGCAGGATTCAGACCTTATATCATTGACTTTTATACCAAAGGTGCTAGCATCAAAGAAGGGAAGATGTCAGGAATATTTATTCTGGAAGATCAAAATTCAAGAGTGTAGAAGCATGGCCCACTGCAACTATCTGCACCAGCTGCGTGAAGCAAAAACATTGCCCTAAGGAGATGGGACTACTGTGCTAGTGGGATTACTGGGTGGCTTCATAGTCATAAGATTTTGAGGTGGATAGTATGGATCATCTTCTGTATGTCACTGTTAGGAGGCAAAAAGAGAGCCACAGGAGTGAAACAAGCCCTGATCTTAGCTCCAATAAGCAATAAGGTCATAACAAAATTGATTTAAAGAAAAAACTTGTACAGAGGGTAAGGGAGGAGACAGGTATACTGGGTCTCTAGGAAAAGACAGAGAAAACAGTGCTTGGGAATGACTAGCCACCCAAAAATCATCTGCTTAAATTTTGGAAGAATCCTGGTGACAAAACTAAGCATGGAATGCTTATACATCAGCATTAGAACCTCTGGACCAAGTTAGATTGGGCCCACCAACATTAGACTCTTGAAATGGGTTTCTCAATTTTTCCATGTCACCACAGAATGTCAAAATGCCCCAGGCTTTCCTGGCTATATGAGACAGGTTAGACATGGTGTTTTGAATATCCAACTGGTATTTATTCCAAAGACCACGGGTGAGACTCTGTGCTGTGCACAGCATAGAATTTGCAGCCCAAGGGGACCATGGTCACCTTTGCGCCTTCCCAATCCTGGGCTGCTCCAGGGGCTGGAAAGACCGGCGGGGGAGACTGTGTAAATGATGGCTGACTCCCTGGATTGTCCTATGAGCTGCAGTGATGTCTGGAATTTCCTTAGTGCTGTGTGATGTGGCCCTGCCCCTGGCACTCCTCTCTTCCCCAGCCCTGCCTCCAGCATGCCTACTAAGCCAACCTTACATATGTCTTCTGCATTGCCTGTACTAAGGGAATCCTCTTCTGGCTACAGCCAAGGCTTTTAGGGCCCCTTCATGCTACTGCAGCCCGTTAACATGGCATAAAGAAGGGTTTAGGGCCCCTTCATGCTACTGCAGCCCGTTAACATGGCATAAAGAAGGGCGGCGAGGTGGTGAGTGTCTCACTCCCTCTAAATAAATGAAAAAGCAACACAAAGGGTGAGGGACTTTTTGGACAGAGTACTGCTGTAGTTTTAAATCAAAATGTGTCTCTTTACACTCCTTTAATAGAATGTTTCTAATACAATTAAATTTTATTTCAGAGCTGAAAGAAAAGTAGCTTATTACAGACTTTCCTGTGCAATAGCCATAGCTGCATATTTTGAAAAGATTTTGAATCAGCATATTTTAGTTATCATCACAATAGTCATTCTGTAGACAGAGGACTATTGAGCCTTTATTTGATTCCACTACTTCGCTGGTCTGCCAATACAAAACCATGTACTTTGTAGATCTGGTTACCTAGCTAGTTAAAAACTGAATGGGCTGCGGATGGCTCTGGTGTCTATATTTTGAAACGTCTGATCAGTTAAAATTATGGTGACAAGCCAGCTGTATTTAAACATTCTGTGGTGAGTTTTTCTTTTCCTCTCCTGTGAACTCCAAAATACATAGTGAATTCCCCTTCTGCAAAACATTACTAAACCTGGTTAACACTCTCACAGATTTGGTACAGATTTTCTTCAGGAATCTTGCCACAGAATTTAGCTAAACTAGTCACAGAGATTGGTCCTGAACTACAACAGAAGTACAGGGGCCTTGGTTATTATCCAATATTCACTAGAAAAGCATTCAGAACACTGGACGTACAGGCAGACATTACAATTAATAAAGGTGAAGAGTCATAGAATCATAGAATATCAGGGTTGGAAGGACCTCAGGAGTCTATTAAAGTAACGGGATTTAATTATACTAGTGTCTATATACAATGTTAGAATTCCTAATGATCAGTAAAATTATCTGTAAGTTGTTATTTTAAGGGTACTATTATTTAAATGAAAGTGTCAACTAATATTTTTATTGTCTCTTTGGCTCACAAATGCACTAAAATACCATAAACATCATTTAGAACTTCAATAATATATAAATAGGATACATTACAAATGGAAGAAAATACAAGACAACTCTTTAGCATGGTAAATCTCTGCATATAAATAAGCAAATATTTCATATACTTAGAATTGAACAGTTATCTTGCTGTAAAACTGTTACATTTAAATCCTTTTCACAAAGTCATTTAACAATAATATACACAATCTACACAAATTAATCTCTAAAAATACATCAATAATATACCTGTTACAATGACTCTGCTACTATTATCCCCTGATATGACACTAAAGGGGAGATACAACTATCTTACTGGGCGGTGCTTTTAGGATCCATTGTTTTTATATGTGAGAGAAGCACCAACAATAAGGTTTAATACTGTTAAACATTTTTCTTAGCTCCTAAGAGTCTACATTTTTTAAAATGTTTCTTTACAGCAATTTGCATCTGTTAGAATGATCTGCCGCACATTGTCCACATCATTAACTGTTGAAAGAAAAGTTAGTTCTCTTAAAGTGGAAAACATGCTGTGGCTTAGTTCTAAATTCATTACTATATATATATATATATATATATATATATATATATATAGTACATAGTTCTTAATTCTCTATTTTAATACTTATTAGTTTCCTGCTGACTATAATAAACAGACTAAAATAAGGATCAATAATACACTTCAAGATAATATATTCTCCTTCATTAAAATGATCTACCAATACATATATGTTTCAGTAACTCATAGGTGCTGGAACTAGGGGTACTGGGGTGTGTGTGTGAGCTACTGCACCCCCGGCTTGAAATGGTTTCCATCATATACTGGGTTTACAGTTAGGTTCAATGGCTCTCAGCACCCCCACTGTACAAGTTGTTCCAGCACCTCTGCAGTAACCTACAGATTTTTTTGTGTTAGAGTTTTTTAGGAGAGTGGAACATTTAGAAAGGGAATTTCCTTAAAGGGTGTTCTGCAGAACTGGGTAAAAAATAGCCAGTGCTGGAAAACAGTGGACTACAGGAATAAATAGTTTGCCAAGAGTATTACAGATCCTGCCCCAAGCTTTCTATTTCTTCAATGAGGAAGTCAATGTCAGACTTAGTTGCCGCTGGGTTTGAGACAACCATTCGGAAGAAGTTGACTTTATCTCCCTGTGGCTGATATCCAACCATTGTGGTACCTGACTCCATCATCAGAGCTTTGATTTTGGGTGCCACCTTTATAATTAAAACAAAACAGGAAAGAAATTTAGAACCTTTTTCCTTTTATTAGTCACCGTATTTCTTAATTTAGAAAAGAGAGCAATTACACCAGAGATAGATGTTTACATAAAATGTCTGTAGAAAGAAAATGCCTGATTACATATAAGTTATATGTAAATTAGATGTTCAAAATTCTTCCATACTTAATACTCTAAGATGTTATGATTAGCAATGATGTCAACCTAAAAACCATTGCTTATGCAAACAGTATTCCTTATTAAGCTACTAATAACATCTTAGAGTACTGGAAGAATTTACAAATCTTAATTTACATGTCACTATTTATTCCTCTGATTAATTATTGGAATTATTATAGTTTGGACAATGAAAAGTAACAAAGCCAATTTCATTCTGGTTTATAGTGTAATTTTCAACTTCTTAATGCTTCAGTATTTGGATAACAAACACTGAAAGTGCATCGTTAACGTTTAAAACGGGTCAGGAAAAGAATTCAGTGGAAAATTTTAACAAACATGAAATTTTTTTTGTCTTTGTAGGAATTTTCACTGGAAAATTTGGACTTTTTATCAAAAAACAAGGAAAGGAGACACTTTCCATTAACATTTTTGTTTACTCAGAAAATGTTTCTGTCAAAAATTTTGATGGAAAATTTTCAACCAGTCCTACTGTATAAAGAAAACTTTCTACTGGTATTTTTTTTTAAATCATGAAAACATTTGGATTGATTTTACAGCACCATGCAGTTATTACAATTATCTTCTTTATTTTCACTTTCAAAGAAAAAATTCCATCAAAGTCTTAACCGTTGCACGATATCTGTCACTAAAGAGCAGAGCACCTTGTCTTTCCTTGTCTAATTATGGGCCAGATTCTGCCACCCTTACTCATCTTGAATAGTACTCCACATGAATAAGGGTGACACAATTTAGTCTTGTGAAATCGGGGGTCTATCTAAGAAGACTCAGTAGAGTACACAGGCAAGTAAAATGATGATTCCCAGAACTACTTCATCTCTGACCTAGCCATTCAGTGTCTATCTCCGGGTGCCATTTGACACTTTTTCCTTGATGTCTTATAATGTCCCATCACCAGCTCACTCTTAACACGAGTGAGCTGGTCAAATCAAACACTTCATCTTTCTTCACAGACTTTTCCCTCTCCCACTCTTTTCTGTCACTCTTGGCAATTCCATTAGTCATCTTGTCCCATAGGTTCACACAAGTAATTTTAATTCCTCTCTGTCCTTCTTTCCCCACAATGATCCTGCCACAAAATCCTGCTAGTTCTTCCTCTTCAATATCCCCAGTCTGCCCTCTTCTTTCTATTCTCACCACAAAAAACTCTTGGTCAGGGCCTGATTATTTCATCTTAACAACTGTAATCACTTTTTGTCTGTTATTCTTAACCTCACCCCAATCTTAACTATCCAAAATGCTGCCACCAAAAAATATACTTTAGAAGAACTGGATATGTTCCATGTCTGATTTCAAAAAGAGAAATATAACTTCAGCCCCAATAAGAACAGGAGAGGAAGTGTCAAGGTCCAGAGGCCAGTCAATAACATGGAACTCTGGGGTAGAGCTGGTCTGGAATTTTCCAGTGAAATAGGTTTGGAAAATGCTGATTTGTTGTACCCAAAGTGTTTCATAGCAATGTATGGGGTTCAACAAACTGACTAACCACCTGCCTGGGTTCCTGCCAGCTCAGTTCAGAGGCAGTCCCACCATGGAGACTGTTCCTGGATCCCAGAGATTCCAGGCTCCTAGTCCCAATGGCTCTCTGGGCTGTTGATTCCCCAGGCTGCAGGAATTGGGCAGCCCAGGGAGCTAGCTAGCCTAGGAGTCTAGAAGCCCTGAGGTTCCTGGCCCTAGACAGTCTGCATGGTGTGGCTGCCCAAAGACACAGACCCTTGAAAATCTGACAGCTGTGGACTGAAAGGGACATTATTCTTGTCACTTTCACTTCCACCCATCACTGAAAAGCAGCTGTGAAAATGACAAGAATCATGACAATCTCAGTGAGCAGTTGCCAGGGTCCTGCGGGAAATATTTTTGGAAATACCATGTGTTGGCATTTCCAGAACAATGATTTTACGGAATTCCCCTTTCCCCTGCTAAACAGAAATCCCAAATTTCCATCAGCTTTATTTTGGAAACCTGGCTCAGAATAAGACTCATCAATCAGCACATGCAGAGATATGTTATTTTAGATAAATGGAACCCTTTGGCTTAGAAATGAAACAATATATTATACATTTAATGTGAGCCGCATACCCTGTGTAGCTTTTCTCTTCTCTCCTCAGAGTCTGGTATACCCCTGAGACTCTGAGGAATGTACCAGAAACATACATTTGTGTGTTCAGGCTGAAAAAAGAAAAAACAAACACGTAAGTGAATAAACATAAGAAGAAAATATAGATCTCCCACACCAATCTCCTGAAGGACAATAAATTGTTATTGAATATTTTATTACAGAAGTGGAGTCCATACATTTTATTAAGGCTGTTAGTTCTATATATTAAGAAACAATAAATTCTGTGTAATATTGCTACTTCAGTGTACTTGCAGCCGCCATCTTGGATTCACTATGCATTGTCCCTTTTACAGTATTCTAGAGTGCTGATGAAGTACGAACATTGTTCAACACTTATGTAATTTTAAGAGGATGTCCCTTCCAAGATTCCAGTGCCAGACAGCCCTCAGTCGTATTCAGTGACATCCTACACAGATGGGTCTGTCTTTTGGTAACTGATTTTCCTCCTCTTAGTAAGTGAAGAGACAAAGTGTGTATCAACTAAGACTTTATACAGAGGCACCAGCAGCAGAGGAGGTAGAAGCTTTCAGAGAACCAGGAGTGACAACCTCAGGAATGTCTGCGTGAATAGGCTGTATTAAGGCCATCTTCATACCCTAATCTGAAAAACCAAACCAGTTCCTCTGCACTACATTCTTATGGGAGTCTGGCTTTTTGCTGATAAAGTATTCAGCTTGTGGTCCAATACAGTCCTTTAAGGTGAAAAGAAAAGAAAAGAAAAGAAAAGAAAAGAAAAGAAAAGAAAAGAAAAGAAAAGAAAACGAGGGGAGGAATCCCTGTGTTCATAATTGAAATCCATACAGAAGTTCAGTATGTGTCTCGATAAAAGTCTGCCCAGATGTCAGTGGCCAGGTTGTTCTTTTTCATACGTAACTATGAGCTCTTGAGAAACCTACAGAAATTTCAAGATTGCTCCAAGAAATGTATACAGACTTGGTTTCCAGATGTCAGGTTACATGAAAAATATTTTTGGTCTATGTAATGACTTACCTCTCCATCAAAAACCATCTCAAATTCTTCCCTGTTTTTAATTTTAGTATAGAGGTATTCTGACAATTCCAGACATTTGTTGATCTGATTTTCAAATCCTACTGTACCCTATTTTAAAAAGAAAATGTTTTATTAGTTAAAAAAGTTTCCCCTCTTTTCTTTTACCATCTGGTCATCTCTAGTAATTAGGTTTGGACAGAAAATAAAATATGTAACAGGATTATCATTTTGCAAGTTAAAGGATGACCACAGAAATAAATAATACTTTTAGTGCAACTTATTTTGTAAATAGTGAAATTCACATGGTTAAATGTGACCTACAAAAGAATTACTATTTTGTTTGTGCACTATTTTGTTTTTAAAAGAACTTTATTTATGGTGATAAATAAAAATAAATAAATAAATAAATAAATAGAGGTCTTTTTAAATTTTTAAAGAAGATTAATTTTTCAGGTTTTTTTTTTTGCCTTCAAAATATCAGGAATATTAAATCTTGGCTCCTCTGTTTTTGCTGGAGGACTAGAGCATTGGGGACAGTTTTAAATCTTTTCTCCCAGCTGTTTGTCAGGAATTTGCATTAAGAAAAGCAAGCTAGAAAGCAAATAAAGAGTTTTAAATAGTTTGACTGAAAATCCCTTTCCCCACTCCGTTGCTCAATTTTCCAGCTGGTCTTTTGTAATGTCATAATCCCACCCATTCTCCAGTCCTCCAAACAAACAAACAAACAAATAAAAACAACCCTGGAAAAATAAAGCTTTAAAAAAATCCAGACCACCTTTGTACTTCATTGAAAAGGTAAAGAAGGGCATGTACACATTTTTTCCCCCTCTTGCAGGTCACCTTTCAGCACCAGTGAAGCCCTTAATGCCACCCTCATTATGCATTTGTGGTGCAGGTTCTCTACACTGGGATAAAATTCACACTGAAAGAATATTTGCAAGATGATTCAAGGGCTTAAATAAATATCGCATTAAACCCACTGTCTATTTTGGAGGCAAATTTGTGCTCATTTTTGGCAGCTGTTAATGCTGGAAGAAAAACCTCCACAGCTTCCAATGTCTCATTTTCCCAAAAAATGACCCAAAGGCAGTTGTTGCAATATAACATCCAATTTACTAGAAGTGGGTCCAACCCAAAACCTCAGAGCTGAAAGCTTTGAGAAAGTCTGCCTCTGTAAAAGGCCCAGACCAAAATGCTGACTTTGAGCGCCTCAATTTTTGCAGAAATTTGAATTTCTTCAGTTGAATTTTGTGGTGTGGTCTGGGGACTACAATTTGTTTTAATAAAGTATCACAAACATCCTACTCCACTTCTGAAGTGCAAAGATGGCCGTATCCAGGGGTGAAAGTAAATTAGAGGACTTATCGGTACGCAGGAGTCCTGAGCAGGGGGCGCGGCCTCAACCGGAAGAGGCAGAGCCTTAAATCCCCAGGCCCTTTAAATCTTGATTTAAAGGGCCAGGGCTCCAGCTGCGGTAGCCCTGAGCTCGGGGGCGATTTAAAGGGCCCGGGATCCAGCTGCTGCTACCACAGCGGAGCCCTGGGCCCTTTAAATCCCTGAGGAGCCCTGGAGGCTCCCGGCTGCTACCAAGCTTTAAAGGGCCTGGGGCTCTGCTGTGGGGATTTAAAGGGCCCTGGGGCTCCAGCCACCGCTACCCCAGGCCTTCAGCAGCAGGGCTCCAGTGGGGATTTAAAGGGCTGGGGCAGAAGCGATGGCTGAAGCTCCGGGGCTCTTTAAATCCCCGCCAGAGCCCCCCACCCCTACCCCAGGGCTCGGGTAGCAGGGCTCAGGCAGGGATTTAAAGGGCTTGGGGCTCCAGCCACCGCTACCGCCTCGGCCCTTTAAATCCCCTCTGGAGCCCCGCCGCCGCTACCCCAGGACTTCGGCAGCAGGGCTCAGGCAGGGATTTAAAGGGCCCCAGGAGGGTAGCGGGGGCTGGAGCTCCGGGGCCCTTTAAATCCCCGCCAGAGCCCCGCCACTGCCGCTCCCCAGGGCTCGGGCAGCAGGGCTCAGGCCAGGATTTAAAGGGCCCCGAGGCGGTAGCGGTGGCTGGAGCCCCAAGCCCTTTAAATCCCCACCTGAGCCCTGCTGCCCAAGCCCTGGGATAGGGGTGGGGGGCTCTGGCAGGGATTTAAAGAGACCTGGAGCTCCAGCCACTGCTACTGCCCCGGCCCTTTAAATCCCCGCCAGAGCCCTGCCGCCGCTATCCCTGGGCTCGGGCAGCAGGGCTCAGGCTGGGATTTAAAGGGCCCCGGGGCAGTAGCAGTGGCTGGAGCTCCGGGGCCCTTTAAATCCCCGCCGCAGCCCCGCTGCCGCTACCCCAGGGCTTTAAATTGCCCTTTCGGAAAGCCGGTCCTGGTACGGCGCACCGGCTCTTACCGGTACGCCGTACTGGGGCGTACCGGCTTACTTTCACCTCTGGCCATATCACATTATTGCTTAGATGTAAGCTTGTTGGGGCTGATGACTCTTTATGTTCTTGTACAGCACCTATTACATCGGGTTTCTGTTCCATGACTGGGACTCCTAGGCACTAAAAAATGCAAATAATAAATAGTAATAATATTAAACACAACAGTCTTCCTCCTATTCTCCCTCTCTGCACCATTGACTGGCAGTCAAATTCTTCACACACCACACTGGTGCTCTAGCCTCTCTTTGATAAGCAGGGGAGGATTTTGCACTTCACACCTGTTCTATATTCATGCTTGATTTTGGTGTGCTAAATGGCTCTCAACCATGGGTGTCTGGTGAACCGGAGGTTGGGGAGGCTAGCCCCCGGCCGCTCCCCTTCTGCCCGAGGCCCCGCCCCTCCCCTCTCCCATAATGCCCCTCCCCCTCCCCCGCAGGAGCTCAGAGCACCCCCATTGCAGCCCCCGGCCCCAGCCCTGGGCCACCCAAGTGCCCCCAGTCCTGGAGGGCCCAGCGGCACAGCAGCAGTGCCTCCAGCCCTGGAATGCCAGGCGGCATGGTCTCAGTGGCCCTGCCCCAGAACACCGGGCAGCCAGGAGGTGCGGTCCGAGCTCCAGGTGGGTGGCGCACCCCTGGCCCCAGTGCCAGCTGCCCCGAGTCCCAGTGGCAGGCCGTTCCGTCCCAGCCCCAGCCAGCCTGGGCCATGGAAGAGTGCCAGAAACTGCAGGATGGGGTCTGGGGGCAGAGTCTGGGTGAAGCCATGCCAGGCTGTTTGGGGACGCACAGTCTCCCCTTGCCCATGCTCTCAGCCACAAAAGAAAATGTTTGTAGTGAGGTTAGCTGCCAAGAGAGGGCCACAGTGTGGACTGCTGATTTTGTTGAAAAAAGCCAAAGGCAATAAAACACATGCTGGACTGATTCTTAGAAGGCCAACTGATCTATGGGTGACTCAGGTTTGACAGGGTTCTGTAGTCAGTAAATGGTGATTAGTACTATACATATAATATTTTCAAGTTATGGGTCACAGTCCAATTTTAATGAATCGTAGGTGGATTTATGCCCTGGGCCTGCAGCCCCAAAAGGGTTTGATTTGGAGAAAGGAACCGGTACTCAGTGTATTCAGAACTACCACCAAATCTGTGTTGGATACCACAGTAATTGGAAAAATGAACACAAGAAAAGATAATTTAGGATGTTCCAATAATTCTTCATGCTTTTGCAAATCTGAATGTTAATATTTTGTTCAGTTGTATTTCCTTTGCTGCAGTATTTTTAAAGACACTCTGATGACTCAGAGAAAACTTTGAAAAAATATTTTGTTTAAAAAACAAAACTAGAGATGCATACTTGTTATTTGATTCCCTCATTTTTTAATATTAAAGAAATTTATAGTAAAAATGAGCTTTTATTCACCAGAGGTTATGTGCTGCTTAATCCTCCTCTGAAGTCAAAATTCTCTTTATATGACTTTAGAGTGTGCCATAGCAATAATTACCATTTAATAAAGGGTTAGATTGTGGCCACCTTATCAACTGAATCACGCATTTGGGTAATTTTGCCTGACTGAGCGCTACAGGAATGGCCACAGAGTATCACAATTTCACGTAGCGAAATAGAGAGCAAGAAAGTAGTAGTATTACCAGGAAGAAATGTGTTTACCTGCAAATTTGGGCCCCGATCCCACAAATACTTATGCACGTGCTCAACATTAGTCACATGAGAAGCCACATTGACTTCAATGTTATTAATGTTAAGCATGAGCCTAAGTGTTTGCTGTCTCAGGGCCTTGGGAACCAATCCTGCTGTCCTTTGTCAGGCAAAGCTCTTCACAGAACCAAACGTTGTTTTCTAAGTTTTCCATAAAGTCCAAACAACTCTTCTAAAGAAACAACATAGGTATTTTCTCTAATATATTTCTGAGTCATTTTAATTGGACATTTATTGTTTACCTTAGCTTTCCACATCAACCAGAATTTGAAAATGTCCACATGACGACCACATTGTATTGCTTTATCTCCAGTGTCATAGGATATATCATATTGTTTATCTTGCTGGAACAGATATCCGGCACACATCTGATTGCAACCCTGAAGTAGACCCTATGATGAAAAAGCGAATATGTATAACACATATGTAATATATCCATTGAATATATACAAACATACATATATTGTAGAAAAATTGTACTTTTAGGGACCAAATTTTCAGATACTGACCTGATTTTGAGGGCACAAGCTGTAGACACAATTTTGTGCTCTCAAGCTGATCATTTAGATGTCTAAGTTCCTGATTATTCAAGCGATGAAGTTGCATGCATATCACACTGAGACATTACATGCATATCACACAGAGATAAAAATAATTTTTAACAATACTTAAAAAAAATATTACTGAAAATGCCAGGCTAAATGTATTTGAATTCTTAGTATTCCAAACAAATGTTTCCTGCCTTATACTCCTGGATTCTAGAATATGAGACTACTGTTTCTTAGAAAATAAGACTTTTCGGAGAATCATAAAATACTAGGGTTGGAAGAGACCTCAGGAGGTCATCTAGTCCAATCCCCTGCTCAAAGCAGGATCAACACCCACTAAATCATCCCAGGCAGGGCTTTGTCAAGCCAGGCCTTAAAAACTCTGAGGATGGAGGTTCCACCACCTTCCTAAGTAACCCATTCCAGTGCTTCACCACCATCCTAGTGAAACAGTGTTTCCTAATATCCAACCTAGACCTCCCACACCGCAACTTGACACCATTGTTCCTTGTTCGGTCATCTGCCACCACTGAGAACAGCCAAGCTCTATCTTCTTTGGAACTCCCCTTCAGGTAGTTGAAGGCTTATCAAATCTCCCCTCACTCTTCTCTTCTGTAGACTAAATAACCCCAGTTCCCTCAGTCTCTCCTCGTAAATCACATGCCCAAGTCCCCTAATCATTTTTGTTGCCCTCCACTGGACTCTCTCCAATTTGTCCACATCCCTTCTGTAGTGGGGGGACCAAAACTGGACAGAATACTCCAGGTGTGGCCTCACCAATTCCGAGTAGAGGGGAATAATCACTTCCCTTGATCTGCTGGCAATGCTCCTACTAATACAGCCCAACATGCCATTGGCCTTCTTGGCAACAAGGGCACCCTGCTGACTCACATCCAGCTTCTTATCCACTGTAATCCCCAGGTTCTTTTCTGCAGAACTGCTGCTTAGCCAGTCAGTCCCTAGCCTATAGCAGTGCATGGGATTCTTCCTTCCTAAGTGCAGGACTCTGCACTTGTCCTTGTTGAACCACATCAGATTTCTTTTGGCCCAATCCTCCAGTTTGTCTAGGTCACTCTGCAACCTATCCATATCTACCTCTCCCCCCAGCTTAGTGTCATCTGCGAACTTGCTGAGGTGCAATTAATCACATCATCCAGATAATTAGTGAGAGTTGATTGGTTGAGAGTTAATTTTTCATTGTCATTTTCTTTGTTGTTATATGTTTATACTGAACTGTGAGACTGAGTAAGCTTGCTCTGGTGCATAAATTAATTTAAAATGTGGAGGATGGCTTCAACTCCATTTAGGGCCCAGCTCTGGTACTACTAAACATCAGTAATAAGTATGAGCATAACTGGGTCCATACTAGACACATGCTTTTACAATGAAAAGAAAAAGAACTGTTCCACTTCTTCACTAGCTCTATTAGTAATACTATTTTTCCTTGACTGCATACGATCTACACAGAAATATGAAGAGAAACCAAAGTTCTCATGTTCTGAGTTATCATATTAAGAATGTATACTATACTTTCATCTTTAGATCTCAAAGCACTTTACAAAGGAAGGCAATTATCCCCATTTTATGTTGGGGAAACTGAGGCACCGAGCAATGATGTGATTTGCCAAGGTCACCCAGCAGGTCATGGCATGACTAGAACTGAGGCCTTCCAAGTTCCACTCTTGTGATCTATGTAGTAGACCAGTGTTTCTTAACCTTTTTGATGCCAGGGACCAGCTTGCTGCCTTCCTAAACTGTGTCAGTGAGCTCTCAGGGACCAGTACCAGTCCATGGGACTGGTTGTTGAGAAAAGTTGCATTAGAGACTAGACCACATTGCCTCTCTAAATTACCGTTTCCGAGAGTGATAGTTAGACAAGTTAATGGAAATTAGAAAGATTAAAATGTCCTGCTCATAGACGATAATGTTCACCTATTGAAAGAGAAGTATTTGGATTCTAATCCTGCTCCCACTGATGACAAAGGCAAAACTTTGAGGATCCTAAAATTGCTTCTGGAGTAGAACTAAAAGTAATGTGGCTACTTTCCAGCAAGTTTTTAAACTCTTAAGCCACTTGTGCAATGCAAAATGTTTGCAGTTTATTTTTAAAGCCTAATGTTTGTCCAATTATCAAGTCACAGGGTGGATGTACAATGTTTTATAAAAACACAGGGCCAGATCCTCAGCTGGTATACATCAGCATGACTCCATTGACATCACTGAAGCTATCTGAGGATCTTGCCCTGTAGTGTTTACTGTGTTAACCAAAAGCTGAAAAAGGAAAAAGTACTTCCCTCCTCCTCCAAATAAAACAAACATAAATCTACCCAACTCTTCCCGTCAGAAAGAAGCCTACAAAGAAACATACCTTGCAGCATGCCCTAAAAAACTCATGGCTCATTTCACTACTTGTTCTATTGCAAGACTATCAAACAATATAAAACAGACCTTTTCCCGAATCAGAATGGCTGAACATTGTAACAAAACTCCCATCATCTTGTGTGGATTCCATGTGACCGAATTGGCTCTGCAAAAGAATTATGCCCTCAGAGTAGATATGGAAAACAAAGATAAACTTACACCAGTGTAAAGCCAGTGTAAGTGACAACAGAATTGTCATAAACAGGTTAGCTGTTTTGCCTAATTGATGTAACTATGGAGGGTATCAGTGTCTTTGATGTCACCTTTCCCAGATGTGCTGCCTAGGAAAGCAGTTCTTCCAGGATTGATATTACTGTGTCAGACAATAGCGATTACTTGATATTGTAATTAATGTCAACTAATTAGTGTCAAACTATGCTGATTACTTGATATTGTAACTTTATTCCCAGAAGAATCATCTTCTGGAGACAGCACTAACAGGAATAACAAAACCAGCATGACAGCTTCAATTAGTTCAAAGTATCTGCAGGTGGGCAGGGAATTAAGGAGACATTCTCACACACCAGGTATCTAGAGTTCTTTGCTAAATGGCTGGTGCTGTTATAGTCCTCCAGTAGGGAAAAGAAGCTGCTAATTCTTACCCACTTTTCCAGCTAAAGCTCTAATGGATCTTTTTCTTGTTATTTTGTCAGACATATAGGTTGTTAAGAGGCTATAAAACTCTTTACAGTGCATGCCAAACATATAATGTATAAACTTTTTAGGCTGAAGAGTCAATGAATATGCAAGATCAGTTAATTTACTTGCCAAGCAGGTGAGATGTCCTGTGTTTTAAACACACTATCCTAGATAGTTTCATAGTGTTGGTAGAAGAAATGTCCCAACATTTTGCTGCTACTGCCCTCTCCATTCCATCTTATTAACTACTGAATATCCCCTTGTGTAACTATGTATTTTAGATTCTTTAAAGAAGGAAAGTATATAGTATGGGTGAGATTTTTCATGGTGTTTGCCTGGGTGCACACAGGGTGGGGAAGGACAATTCAAAGAGTCGTTCTCTTTTCTTGCATCCCCCTCTCAAGAGCCAAAAATAATCATAGTCCCTGCATTCTGGGGAGAACAGTGACTGGTCCACCCTAGTGGCCACAAATGAAGCAGCTGTGCCCTCTGCTACCAGAGCTATCTCAGGGATGGAGAATGAAGCACATCCACCTAAGGAATAGCACAGCATGTGTGGTCACCCTGCACCTTTGGGAACTCATAGTCCCTCCAGGAACTCCTCTTTGGGCAGTGCAGTCGGATACAGGCCCCACATGCACACAGCACAATCTGGACTCTTTACATAGAAACCAGACTGTGTGGGATGTGATTTTTTCCAAAAAAGTTCAATGACATATTAGAAGAAACATTTAGGAAGTAGAATTTATTTGTTATATTTTCAAATGGTGAGATATGGTCTCAATTTACCATCTGTGTTACAGAATCTTATCTTTATGTTTCAAAAGCATGAGAGAATTTTAAGTAGTTTTCTCAGGACATGTTAAAAACTAAAAAAGGGGGATATTAGGAGGGTTTTAACATAAGGGCACCATTCACTGACTTGCACAATAAAAGGGCATGCCAAGATAGCTCATTCAGGCCCTGCCTCCATAGCAGAAGGCCATTCAGAGCATGTACACATTTTTTGGTATACCAAGTCTGGCTAGAGTGCTAATAGATCCCAGCTGGGGCCTGTGACAATCAGTTATGCAGCATGTGTCCTCTACCAGTCACTGCAGATCAATGTGGTTTATTATGGTAAGAAAAATCACAACACCCACTGGGACCTGCTGTTTTCAGTCACTGCTTAGAGTTGAGATTTAATGATTAGCCCCAGCTGCCCTCAGGTCAGTATCAGTGTGCCAGATTCTGTCCTGATTTACCAATGGGTTGAATAGGGTGTGAGGGCAGAATTTGGCACAATGGCTCTTCAGTGGACCTACTGCCGTAATAAGAGTGGCTGGCCAACTGGATTGGCTAGTGGTTAGACCTGGGTTTGTGTGGCTCAGTTGCTTTGTGGTTTCCCTGCCAGGTGCTTCATACTGCTTTCTTGATCTTTGCACTAGGAGGGTCCACATTATTTTCCCACCCACCAACCTCATTCTTTGTCCTATTTTTGCTGGTTACTTTCTATATATGCTAAATTTCCCACCGGTGGGGAATTTTGGCTTTTACAAGAAAGTGCTTATGTTTCACTGTTTCCTTTTATCGTGCTACATTATATCTATCTTTGTGTCCTGGGAATTAGAAATGAATGGCTCTAGGGTATGGAAGGAATTTTGTGCTAGGCTTTTCCATGCTAATTTGACTGGCCATGGCTAGATTTTACCTCAAATGCCTTTTTGCTTTCCTTGGAGATTCAGATATCTTGCACATATTAATGGTGCACCTTGTATGGTGTCTGGGTATGCAGCAGTTTTCTGATTTACATGCATATGGTCAGTTCTTGCTGATAGAGCAGTATCCGGTGGGGGCAGGTGAGTCAAGAGACAGAACCTCACGTAGGTTAAGGCCTTGTCATCATTGGATGAGAGCCACACCTGTGGAAAAGTCTTCTCATCATACTAGACTGGACCACTGTTGAGGTATGGATAAGCTTGGAAATACAGAGGGGGTCTGTCCTGTGACACAGGCTGTGGACCAAGACAGTGCCCTGGTGATGCAGGTTACCGCACATGAATCTGGGTCAAGTTCAGCAAGAACTTCCTGCCTGTTTTAAATTTGGTTGATTTGAATCAAGGTTATTTAATGAAGGTCAGGTCCTTGCCTCAGTGAACATCCGGATGAAGGGGGCTGTGTAAGAGGGAATGCCATAAAGGCCCATGGAAGTAAGGTATATTTCCCACAGACCATTCTCTGGACACTACAGCAGCCTTAGGCTTTCAGTAGCCCTCCCGGCCCCTGTGTCCTGCTGGAAAGAGGGAATAGCTTTTGGAACAGTGTATTTACGGAACCACTAGCCCCACCTCCGAAGTCCCCTGCACATTGAGGTGCAGTGACTCTGTGATGCTGTGCCTGCACTGCAGGAAGACCCCTAGGTGAGCTCCACAAATCCTTCTACCCTTGCGTAATGGAATGGCACCAGCTCTGCTGCGGTCGTTGCCCTTTTCAGCCATGGAGAGCGAAGGTCTGCCCCCAAAAGCTGCTGCCAGTGTGACCCCACCATGTGTCCCTCTAGTTCAGGGGTGGGCAAACTATGGCCTGCGGGCCACATCTGGCCCTCCAGCTGATTTAATCCAGCCCTCGAGCTCCCGCAGGGGAACAGGATCTGGGGCTTGCTCCAGCCAGAAGCAGGGTCAGGGGCCACTCCGCATGTGTGTGCCCTGGCTTCCGGTAGCAGCGGCATGTCCACCCTCCGGCGTCTACATTTACGGCCAGCCAGGGGGCTCTGCACGCTGCCCCCACCCCAAGCGCCGCTCCCGTAGCTCCCATTGGCCAAGAACTGTGGCCAATGGGAACTGCAGGGGAGGCGCCTGCGGACGGGGCAGCGCACAGAGCCACCTGGTCACGCCTCTGTGTAGGAGCCGGAGAGGGGACATGTCGCTGCTTCCAGGAGCTGCTTGAGGTAAGCGCTGCCTGGATCCTGTGCCCTTGACCCCCTCCCATGCCCCAACCCCTGCTCCAGCCCTGATCCCCCTCCTGCCCTCCAAACCTCTCAGTCCCAGCCTGGTGCACCCTCCTGCGCCCCAAGCCCCTCATTCCCAGGCCTACTCCAGAGCCTGCACCCCCAATTGGAACCCTCACCCCCCCAAACCCCAAATTCCTGCCCCAGCCCAGAGCCCCCTCCTGAACCCTGAACTCCTCCCACCCCAAAGCCCACACCCCCAGCCGGAGCACTCACTGCCCCCCGTGTCCCAATCCCCTGCCCCAGCCCTGATCCCCCTCCTGCCCTCCGAACCCCTTGGTCCCAGCCTGGAGCACCCTCCTACACCCCAGATCCCTCGTCCACAGCCCCACGCCAGAGCCCACACCTCCAGTAGGACCGCTCCCCCCCATACCCCAACCCCCTACCCCAGCCAGGAACCCCCTCCTGCACCCTGAACTCCTCATTTCTGGCCCCACTCCAGAGCCCACACCCCCAAGCAGAGCCCTCACCCCCTCCTGCACCTGAACCCCAATTTTGTGAGCATTCATGGGCCCCCATACAATTTCCATACCCAGATGTGGCCCTCGGGCCAAAAAGTTTGCCCACCCCTGCTCTAGTTGATGTTTATATCATTGGCTCTCATTTAGAGAAGATTCATCTGTAGCTAGAATAAAGGCTCAATATTTACTGGAAGTGATTCCAAAGAGCTTCCAGGTGAGGAGTCCCAAAACCTTCCCCCCCTGCACACACACACACACACACTCGAATCCCTTCCCAGGATTCCTCTTTTTATTCCCACACCAAGTTTAGCCTTCTAATCCTTACTCTCAAGGCCCAGCCCAGCTTAAATCTCATTTCCTACAGGTCAGCCTGTCCTCTCTCTTTAGTTTTCCCATTGTGCCTCCTTTGAAGTTACGCTTTACTTTTGGAACTGCCTCCCCTCCTCCTATTTGCTAAACAATCTCCCTGTCCTCCTTCAAACTTACCTTTCACTTTGCTTTCCATCACTGACCTCCTCTCCAATGCATTTTTCAACCCCCTGTTCAACCTTTTATTGTTTCTGTTTAATTTACAGTGTAAGATCCGTGAGGCAGGGACTTTGTCCTTCCATACATTTGTGAAAGACCACGTACAACTGCATAAATAAATAGCAACATCAATAAGCTGTGTGCAGTACCTTTCTATTCCATTCAGTTTATGACGATGCTTCCTGGACATTAGCAGTCCACCTCCCCAAGCAGCCTGAAAGTGTTGCAAGAATAGGTAAAAAGTCAGTGTTTTTGAAAAGTCTATAATATTTTAGTTTACCATGCACCCAGCCCTTTAAACCTTCCGGCCACTGGACTACTAATGGAAGTTAAATACGTGGAGCATTCTTAGGATGGGGCTCTATATCTATTTGCAACTCTCTTAAACTCAAAATCACAGGGAAGATGAGCACTGCTCAACAGTAAAGATTTAAATTCAACATCAAACATTTGCAGACTAGAATCCGCTGTCACTAGGATTAGTTTTAGCAGATTGTTCAGTTACTTACATCTACATGGAGCCAGAGGTTATATTTTTCACATATGTCTGCAATCTCCTCTATTGGATCAAAGGCCCCGTAGACTGTTGTTCCTGCGGTTGCATTTACATAAAGTGGAATATGTCCCTGCAATATAAATAATGTTGATTCAGCGTGAAATCTGGTCCACCTCAAAAATCAGACTTCAAGGTGATTTCAGGTGCTTCACCTGCCCCTGTGTCCCTGTGTCAACGTTTGTGGGTTTACTCTCAATTTTTCCATTTTAAAAAAATGTTTTTGTCTCCATTGTTGCTGCATGAAAGCCCCCCACAAACAACCATGAAAACTGATTCCCTGATTGGCGACACAGGGGAAATGGGGAAACTGGTTATACAAAGTGCTGTCAAATGCCCAAAGTAAACAAACAAAGAAAAATTGTGTCTCTGATCTCTTTCAGTTATGGTAAAGTTAGGAGACTTTTGTAACAAAATTAAGCAAAAAATAAGTAAATGAAAAATAAAAAAAATTCAGACGGAAGTGTGATTTTAAGTTGACAGTTGTTCCTTTGATCTTTCTTGTATACAGTAGAATTTTAAAAGTGCAACTGCAAGCCGTATCAAACTGAGATGACTTTGAACTTCATTAAATAGAATTTAAAATATACCTATCTACTTGTTACTGGGACAGCATAGCTACAAAAATATATTTAATTTAATATGCAAGCTACAGCTTGTTTAGAATAGGTACTCTTGAACACCAACTTTTGAAGATTCCTCTTCACTGTTTTACAAAACATTAATTTATTCTTGCATTGATTTTTATTTTTAAATATAGGATTCCTCACATGGAAAATTAACATTAACGTTTAAAGGGACCAATCCTACAAACCCACCCTTGAAGCCAATAGGAATTCTAAAGAGTTCATAGGATTAGCCCCAAAAAGGTTCTTACATATTTTCATATAATTTTTCATATTAATAATAATCTTTTTCAATTTTTCTAAAACAGAAAAATAAAAAGGAAAAATCCTACCCATTTAGGCCTTGTTCAGAAAGATATATGTGTATATCAAGAGTTTGAAATAACTACATGAATTAAATAGTAAATTAAAACCAAAATCTGTAGATTATTTCTTGAACAGTGTAGAAATATAGAGCTATACAACCAAAATCATCATTGTAGAATAAAATAGGTCTCTGACAGCGTCTAGAATAAATATTCTGATTTAATGTTATTCCTCATCCTCAAAGGGAAAATGTAATAAATTCTTAATCTAAACATTAAAGCTCTAAGCTTTAAAATGTGTACCTTTTGCTTAGCTTCCAGAATTTTGGCTTCCAAATCAGCTGGTATTATTTTCCCTCTGTAATTATTGCAGAAACAAAAAGATAAAGAAAATTAGAAGATTGTGCACAAAGAGTTTCAGCTACAGCAGAAATAATTTAATGGGATCTTTTCAACAGACCATTAGCAGCTTGACACACTGTACTGAACCAGTCCTTAAGCACAATAAAATAAATTTAACAGATGAACACATTTAATACATCAAGAACTTAACATTCATCCTACCTTTCATTGCATTTTATCAAAATCACATTTTCTGTTCCAAACCCAAGTGCAGCCCCAGCTTTCTTTATTGAGTAGTGACTCTGCAGGAAAAACATACACAGCCTTACTGGTGGAATAGTCACTTATCTGAATGTCTTAAAAACATTTAGCAATATATTAACAACAACAATTAGCAGCGTGTTAAACTCACATGTTCAGAAGTGAAGAGAACCAGTTTAGGAACTGCAGCCATGCCTTTAGTTTTGACTTCAGGGAAATACTTGTAGCGAGCAGCCATTATGCCGTACATATTGGATATAGCCCCTCCTATAAAAGAGCACAAAACATTGAAAATGAGAAAAGCAATCTGACCTTTTATAGAAGAAAGGCATGTCAATATCATTTGTGCAATGTAGTGAAAACTTCAGTGAAGTATGAAAGAACAACTTACTGAGATGCATGGTTATCTGTCAGGAAGGTCTAAAAGACAGACCTTTTAAGAGTCCATATTAGAAATCAGAATTTCTTATTTATCTCCCCTTCTGATTGTTAATATTTCTGTAACACGTTCATTAGAGGATCAGTGTTCAATATGCTGCACTTGGGAATGAGGCCCACGACCTTGGTTAACAAGAATAGCAACTTCATACCTAATTCCATGTTACTGAAGACTAAAACAGACTCTAAAACAACTTTCCTTAAACATTACCATTAACCAGTGCATTAGGCCAACTGTTTTGTGTCTTTTTCCTGCATAAGGGACGAGGACCTTAGTGAGTTTGCATTCATGGGTTTTGTGCTTAAGATTTGTCCTCCATCTTCTGAAACAAGAAGGGGATTTGTCCCCCAAAACCCACACATCTCAGGAATCCTGCTAGAAACTAGGGCCATCAGCAAAGAGGCCATGTACCTCTGCACTGCTTCCCAGCCCCCTCTGCCACTGACCATCGTCCCTATGCTCCACTCATGGAGTGGGTTCAGAGCATGGAGGGGGCGTGATAAGAGAGGTACTTTGGCCTGGGCCAGCATAATCATACTCTCAGATTCTCTGCAGGTTTCCGGGGAGATGATGCCATAGAAAGTGGCCAGCCTCCAATCCTTCACCTAGAATCCAAATCCTTATTGATCACCCAAAGAGCTGCATCTGTGAATTATGAGGAAGGGGAAGATGATGCGGCAAAGACAGCACACTCCTCTTCTACAACCTCCAGCCCAGATCTGTACCTAAACATGTGTCAGGATTTTTAGAGGTGTGAGCTGTCAGGCAAGGAGATGTAGTTGCTCAACACCTCTGGAAATTAGGCACCTAAATATGGATTTTGGTACCTAACTTTAGGATTAAAGTTTGAAAATTTTGGCAAAGTTTCTGAATGGCCCCTGCCATTATATTCATAACTATACTAAAAGATGAAAACTGCATATAAATGTTTTTAACCCTTTATGGGAAGTTTAAAAGAAACAAATGCTTTAGAAGGACCATTATTAGTTTTAAAACTCAGACACTGCGTTTTCTATTACAGTACTTACATGACTGTATGCTTTCAGCTACAGGCAATATTTATCTCAACTTGTCAAAAGTGAGACTAAAACCTACCAGGTGAGAATATTCCATCACCATCTTTATTTGACCATCCAATAATTTCTCTCATCTTTCGAAGCGTTATTTGCTCCATGAGGACAAAAACAGGTGCAATTTCATATGTAAACCTGAGTGGATAAAAAAAATGGATACATAGTTCCCATTCCAAAAGGCACATAAATGCTTAATCTTTGATCTTTCGTGAAAATATTTAAGACTCATAAAATTGCCTGTGAATTCAGGACCTTATACTGCAGCTTTTACTCAAGCAAAACTTCCTACAAGGCCAGTGGGAATACTTTGCAAGTAAGGACTGCAGTATTGGGCCCCACATATGTTTTCCACTGTTTCTGTGTTTATACAATTTACAGTAATTACAACAATATTGACAGTCAATACCATGCAAAATTAGACTGTAAAATATTTGGTTCACAGAGTGCCAGTTTCACACTTGTAGAATAGCATATTGTCAGAATCGTCGAGTTATGAAAACGGTAAGCGTTAGACAGCTTACCACAAAGATAATTAGAAATATTGAACTATGGCTTAAAAATCTAAATACAATTATTTATGTGGACATAGTCTGCTAATAATCCCCAAGGACAATTTATTTCTACAATGCCATGCAATCAATATCTGTCAAGAGTAATTATAAATGATGATTTTCTAATTACCAATTATAAACAACAAGAGAGCAGTCAACTGTTATATCCACCTAACGCAGACCAGAAGTATTGCATAGTCTAGTATGCCATGCATGTCATGGACAAAAATTTGAATCTAGATTGATAGGCTATGCTACTCTGCTAGGTGACCAAGGAAGGCTTATTGTCAAATTACTATCAGTGTAAACAAGCTATGTGAGACAAGGTTTATTTTGAACACTGAAAAAAATGAATTTAGAATGGGGCAGAAAGTAACTAAATGTAAGGAGTGGAATTTTCAAAGGGGCCTAAGGGAGTTAGACACCTGAATTTCATGGGATCTGGGCATCTAAATTCCTTAGTCACCTTTTTAAAACCTAAACAAGGTCCTTAATGATATCCCTCTTCTGTCCTAATACCAAGATGACTTTGTTAGGATATCCATTTAAGATGAGATAGGCTTTGTATTTTTGTCTATTCCTAGTTATTTTCGGTTTTGAAGAGTCAAAACAGTACATTTATTTTTCTTTAGATCATCAGAATTGCAACAGGGAATCACTTCTAGTGGTGTTCTGGAAGTTGGGCATTGTCAGCTATGACAGAAATAGAGTTTATAAATTAAGCTTCACCTGCAGTATATCCAGGAGCAAAGTTATAACGTTGTTTTTAAACACTGCAAATCTAGGGCCCAATCTTCCATTCCTTATTTGGAAAAACTCCAACTAAAGTCCATGTGAATCCTCTAGTGTACAGGTCATTGAGGGCCTAATCCAAAGCCAACTGAAGTCAAAGGGATTTTTTTCTGTTGATTTAAATGGCCTTTGGATTGGCCCCAAGTACTTTCAAATGGAACTCCAAATACCTCCTGAAAGAATAAATTGCCTGTACACAGAGTACAGAGCTATTAACAAGGTTTTTGTGTGTGTGCCATATTAAGAGTATTCACAGAGAAAATTTTAAATAAGTCAAAATGAATTAATGAAATTGCTAGGGAAAATATCGCATGAGCCTGCAAAGATTCACAAAGAAATGATGGAAGATTGTGGATGATAAAAAATCGTAAGTCCAATACCCAAAGACTAAGGCTAAGATCTGCAAAATCACTTTTGGGATTTGGATGCTCTAGTCTAGTCCCATTTATTTTTACCCTTAAGTCGCTTTGACAATCTCAGCCTAAAAGTATAAAATGTGTGCAGCCATGGAAAAACAACTCTTGTTATGAAATGACCTTCATGTGGATATGACCCTTGGAACTCCCATACTAATATAGTCTTTACCAATATCATTGACAGTGATTGCAAACATGGAAGGGTGGGTTTTTTAAAAACTACCCACCAGTAGCTTAATTCTGCTCCCACTGAAGCCAATGGAAGCTTTATCACTGACTACATGGGAGCAGAGTTAGATCAACACTGACCACTTCTGAAAATTCTACCCTAAATGTCTTATGAGTTGTCATTTCAATTATTGATACTACCCTGGTTCTCAATTTGTATATCTACATGATGACTCTAGTATGATTAACATGGCTTATCATATTCATAAAAACACCAACAAAATATAAAGAAGGTAAGATGAAATTCTGATCACTAAAAGCCCATATGGGGAAAAAAATATTCTCTGCAATTAATCAAAAGTATTGAGAGGTGTTTAGAGGTGGAAAAGAAAAATGGCAGTAGGAAGATAACTTAGTCACAAGAGTCCAATGTTACATGCTTCTGTAGCAGAACTAGGTTAGAACAATTTTTAGATAAAGGTCATTCATTAACTCTTCTTCAGTACTGGAAAGCTGCACTAACCAGAGAACCTATTCTCTAGAATTGATCTGTTTGAATCATATAATATTGTATAAACACCTCTTTAACAGTATCTGTAATTACTGCATTCTATTAAGCTATTTCATTTTGGTCTTAAATTCTTTAAATATATTGCATTTTTCCACTGCACAGCTGAGGTAAGAGAACAGTCTATGTGATTTGTGTTTGGTAAATCCAACACAAAAAGGGGAAGTTGTGCAATTTTCATGCTTACAGAAAATCATTTTCTATATGTATTTAATATGTGTCTCTGTTATAGTGCAAATGGTCCAGAAAGGGTATAGAACTTTACTGAATTAAGCTATTTTAACAGGACAATTTTCTAAGTCAATCCAAGAAAAAAAAACCCTTCATAATAAATAATCACCTTTTTGAAATTAGATAAGTGAATGAAATGGTCTTAATAATTATTTTTAATATATACAGCCACACAGTATGCTGTCATAAGGTAAAATTCTGCTTTGACTTACAGCTTGTGCAACCTAACTGACTTCACTGATTTTGCATGAGCTGATAGTCAAGACAGAATTTGGCTCACAATAAGTGTCATCTGCTTAATTTACCTGATAACTTTAAAAACAGAGTATGCTTTCTCCCTACACAGTAGTGAAATTTAAGCAACGTTTTTTAGAAAATTAATCACATTTTTAATTTTAAAATGTTGTGTGTCATACTAAACAAATAATTCAACAGTCACATTACAAATTGAGTGTATAATGGGTTATTTTCAATTATTTCTCTTATTTGATTTACTAATACAATTTTTTTGAAAATACGAAATTAACTGGGAGCAGTATTATTAAAAAGAACTAGGTGTTTTTGAATTGAGTCTTTTATGTGGTTTTCTTTGTTTCTGGAGTCACTGGATGGGCACATCTGGCAAACTACATACAACAGCTAGTAATCAGCTGTACCCAGTGAACCATTATCAATGGATGAAGGAAATGAAAATAATCTTAATTTTTCAATTTGCAGGTAAATTTCATTGTGCCGTACACATTAGCAACAACAACAAAGCTACATTTCCATGCTAGCGGCAGTTTTAGGTGAAATGAACACAGCCATAACACAATACATACACACATCCATTAAAGTCCTGAAATGAAAAGTGGTATTTGTTATCTGATAAGTATTTTGACTCCAAGCATGTCACACTTTTTGGAGCATACACAAATCAATACATAATTTAAAACTGCCCAAAGGCTTCGCCCCCCCCCCCCCCCGAATGACACTATTTGTTGTAGAAATACAACAATACACCTTGAACTTAATTTTCACTTTCATTACATTGAAATGTAATGAATAATGGAGTGTAATTTATTAAATAAAATCTAGGTCCAAAAGGTTATCTGTCTGATCCTGCCATACTCTGTATTTTAACTAATCTCAGTTAGGATAATTCCTTCATATTATCAAGTTAATTTGGAATGTTATGGTTTTTAATCCTTTTGACAGCTTTTCTGAAGCCACTTAAAAGCCACTTATGTGATGACAACTGAATAAAGAGGAAGCTAAGGGCCCAATCCTGCTCTCACTGAGGTCAATGGGAACAGGAGCAGAATCAGGATCATAAATAGTTTATGCTTTAGTGTTTGCATTAGGCTAATTGCAAAATTATTAATTGGAAAGTCAGATCTTAACAAGAATTAGCAAAGAAAGAAAGAAAGAAAGACCATCTAAATTATAAGAGTTCTGGTTGTAACACACTGGGATAGATAAACAATAAATTTCTCCAAAAGAAGTTCCATCATTTGGTTTTGCATTATCAGAATGACTATAGTTTACTTACACTTTATTTTGGGATATTTGAGTTTGTGTGTGATAGTAATGCAAGATTTCCTCTTAAAATCTGTTCAAAGCTATAATTGTTTCCACTAGTTTATTGCTGCGCTATATAACATAAGAATGTGTAGGACACATAATACATTACATGGGACATCTTCATTATAAATGAGTTGCAGAAATCAGTCCTGTATAATCATTAATCACAAAAAAGAAAGAAAAATAGGAGACTGCTTACATGTTAGTATTTGCAGTTGAGGTCAGCCATTCACCAGCCAAGCCAATAACATCCAGTCCAGTGGAGAGCTGGTTGAAAAAACGAGGATGACCTGGGAAGACGATTGAAAACAATATAGCGCATCTCATGCCTTTCATTGTTATCTTTGAGAGTTCATTTTTATTTCAGCAGACACCCAAAGCCTGGCTTTATAAGACAAAATGTGTGGCACCAAGTAATACCTTTTCACAAAGTGAAAAGGTTGAATCTGTGGTTTATTCTGTTAGATGCCCCTCGAACTGCTGTAATTGAGGTGATGGTGAAGTGCAGGGGGATAACATATTTCAGCACCAGTGGTCAGCAGACTTGAGCCATATTTGCATTTAAATAGAGAAAGGAGAAGAGCTATTCAGAGTGTACCCCTTGGTCTCTTTAGATAAGCAATGGTTAGGGTCGGGAACAGTAGGCACGCGGAGCTGAACAGCCAAGAACTCTGCTCTCCCTTCTCTTGCATGAGCCTCTGCAATAAGGAAAAGTTTCACTGGGCCTGATCCTGCTTGCACGGAATGCATGATTCCCACAGACTTCAGTGGGACAGGATTGGGGCGAGGGCCCTGAAAAGTTTTGAAAGAGAACATTCAGCTAAACTAAAACGAGGGTATTGCTCTAACTGTGAATTACTTTAGAGTCAGGCAGACCGCTGTATTTTAGCTGGCCTCTCTTTGCAAAGACAGAGTGAGTCCAAATATTAGAACAAGTCTGTTCACTCCCCTAACACTAACAGGTGGTAATCTCTCCCGATCAGAAATCCTGAGCTTCTGAGGAGTACCCGGAACAGATGTATAATCCAAAGCTCTCCCACGTATTTATCAATTCAACCCCATACATCGGGGAACTATGGTAAGGTTCAATGCTGGACACCAAAAAGGGACACGGGCACCTCGAATTTGGCCCAACATTTAGCTTGAAAACAAACAAACAAACAAACACCAAACTAAACAACCTCCCCTCCCCTAAAAACAAAAACAAAACAAAACAGTTTTTTACAAAAAGTTGAGCGAAAGAAGTATTGCCATAGGATTGTTAAACATTCCGGTGGAAACAATTTTTAAAACAAATAAATATTCCTCTGTAGTGTTTGTATCCCCAACACTCTGCAAACCCTGAAGCTGATGCGGACTATAAACTGACTATCGACTTTCATTGCCCAACCTCAATAATGCATGCATGCATCCATAAACAAATACATACAACAAACACCATTAATAAGAAAAGGAAAATAAGAACTTTAGAATCATCGCAGTTGTAATAAATGGCCAAATCCTCCTACTACAGAAATCAATTGGCAGAACTGCCAGGATCAGGCTCTACAATGTTTAATGTACTGATTTTCACACCATCCCCATTTTACAGATGGGGAACTGAGACACAGAAAAACAAAATGATTTGGCTAAGATTACACAAAAAGTTTGTGGTGGACGAGGGAATTGAACGCTGCTCCCCCAAATCCTTGGCTAACACCCTAGGCCATCCTTCCTTTTGAGGGATCCTTAATATAGATAAGAAAATTTGCTCTAGAACATTGCTAACATCCCTTTCTTGCAAATAGGATACACTGTGAACAATTGATCTGTGAGGTGCTTTAAAATAATTGATAGAATAAAGTAAAAAAGGCTCCAGAACTCTGTTGTAAATAGTCTGTTGTAGAGCATAAAGATTCCACATATTTGTGATTCACTGAGTATACAACTGTAAGATTTGTGGGGGATTGGGGGGGGGAGAGGACTGTCCACTAGTTAACAACATTCCTAAACAATAGGCAACTTGCTCAACATCCATTAATTATTATAGCCTAATTAATTATTTTTACTTATACAAAATTAATTGCTCATGTATTTTACACTTTTCCTGCAAGCCCCTCTTCAGGGGATTAGATACATGCATGGGGTTCACTACTTCTTTCACTCGGCTGCATATAATGTCTACATTACATGCACACCAGGATTTTACAGTTGTATATTAACAAGCCACATCTTTTCTAACAACATTAACCCACACAGTTTTTGCAGGGAAGTTTCACACTCTCCAGAAAACCATATGCTAAATGAATGTAAATATTTGCTTCCAGATACTGCTCTGCTGAATAGTGGTTGGGTAGAGGTTAAATAGCAGTTATATTAAAATGAATTCGCTTTTGATTTTACAAAACAATTATTCTTCTCTTGCTGTCCTGACACAGTTTGAGAAACTATTTTAATAAATCAGCGGGGTTATCTTCCGCCGATGCTTTCAGCGCGTATCCTTTCCCCCTTATGATGGATTACTTTTAAACAACAGACTAAATAAATCCCATGGACTTCAACTGGGAGTTTGGCCTGAAGAAAGCCTTTACAACTCGGTGCCTGATCCAAACTCCACTGAAGTTAATTTATTGGAATATTTCCATTGCCTTTAACGGCTGCTGCTGGATCTGTCACCAAGCCCTAAATTTCTGATTTTAAAGTCCTTAACCTGCTGCTTCTATGAATACAGTCTGTTTGACCGTATCTGCGTCTCAAATCTCGGGAACAGGTGTCCTTTAATAACATGAATAAGAAATAACTGCCAGCATACAGCACCAATAAACTCCCAGGTAACAAGTAGGAGGAATCAGGAGACAAGTGCTAGCTCAAGAGCATAACAACATAACCCCACTAACAGGACAATAGAGAACACAGACAACCAGGCATGGAATTAGGAAATTCAATTAAACTGCAGTAACTGTTGCTTTTGTTGAAAGAACATGCCGGCCACAGGTTAATAGGGCTTGGGAGGCTGAAATACGCCATCGCTTGTTAAAACAAGCACACGACCAAAACCCACAGTACTGCTGCTCTTGAAGAATTCAAACGGTGCAGGTTGGGCCGACAAGATTAAACTGTTGTGTTCGTGGTTTTTGTTGCTTAGTTCAAATCTATCGGTTTGTACTAGGGAGGAAGATACGATGAATAACCCCCCGCAACCCTATGTGGCTGAACCGATCCGCAAGCAGTGTTCGCAGTTTAGAAAGCATGGCTCTTAATAGCTCATCGGCAGAATTTCAGAAGGAAGATTTGAACACACACACACCCAGCCCCTCCCGGAGCGTCTATTGTCAAACCATATGAACAATCTGGAGCGATCCTGAATAGTTGTGACAGAAGTTGTAGCCTTTCCCATCGGTCTCACGGAGTGAGCAGAATTAGCGGCAAACTGCAACCCTGGAGCAGGGGTGGGGGAAGAGGGGGTCTGCCCTGTTATTGCTCCAGGTCCTGAACTGCCATTCGGGTAACTGCCATATGCTGAGTTATTGGCAATTTAAATTTCTACCATATAGACTTAAAACGTTTCAGGCGAAACAACAGGCGGAAGATCAGTGGCTTTACTTTGGGTTTGTGGCTACAGCTCACTGAATAAGAAGGGAAGTTGTGATACAAGAATTTATTGATATGGGATTCAAAATGAGCTGGAAGTGAGAGACTCCCTGTGTGGTGAGTTGAAATCTGATTATTAACGATTCCTAGGATTTCATTAAACGTCTTGTGAACATAAAGAAGAAAAATTGCGAATTCAGTCTCATTTATACCCTCATTTCCCTAATGGCATCGCTCCCCGGAGATGCAGGCGGCTTGCGTTTCATCAAGTGAAAGAGATTACGTCTTAAAAACTTGTGTCGGGGCTCCACAAACAACCCCTAGAAATGCCCGTTTGAGCGACGGATGGGGCAGCCGCGCCTGGCACCGGTGACAAAGTCGCTTTCCGCGCGCGAGAGGGGCTGGAATGAAACTTTACAAAGTTGAGCCTCTTCCGGCGAGGTAGAGGCAGGGACCCAATCCTGCTCTGATGACTCACGCAAGGAGCAACATTAGAGTCAACAGGCCCCTGGGCCTGAGCCAAGCCCGCAGAAACCAGCCCCTTACCGCGTTTTTCCCTTCCCCCCACTCTAGAGAGCAGGATCTCTGGGACTGTACCTGTCCTGACTCCGTACTTCAGCGTGTCCCTGCAGTCCACCAGGATCTGCTCCAGGGATTCGGGGTTGTCCGAGAGCTCCAGGTTGAAGCCCTCCATCCCTTCCAGCAGCTGGTGCGGGTGATGGAAGTCCAGGACTTTGGTGGACCTGTCGAACGTCTTCCTCACGTAGTTCAGGAGAATGTCAACCACCTCCAGCAGGAACTGCATGGTCTGCTCCTCGCCATTCTTGGCAGGCAGCAAATCTGCGGCGGGCGGGACACAAGAACTCAGCGCCTGCCTTGCAATCGGGAGACAGAATATGGACCAGCTCCCTTCGGAGCGTCATTTCCCAGGGTAGCAGCGGAATGCCCCGGCTCCCGCTCTGCCGCACCGCGGCCGCCAGCCCAGGAATGGTGTGACAGAGTCTGGTGTCCCCTGCCAGGGCTCTGTCAGCTTCATCCCCATTCGTCATTGGGCGGCGAGGGCACTAAACCGCAGCTTCCTGCTCGATGCTAAAAAGCGCATGTCACTGAAATCATGACACCCTACAAGCTAATCTATCGTGTTCCGAGGGAAAACATGCTCACCAACCAGCCCGAGAATTAGACGCTGCTCCCTGCACAACATTGTCTCAGTTCACTCGCTCTGTCTGGCGACAGAAACCTGTGGCTGAAGGTGCTTCTGGTTCTCCCCCCACATCACCCCATTAGGAGTAAATTAACTGCGATGCTTCCTAACCGGATAGCTCTGCTGTTTTAACTAGCTTTTAAACACACATTGGTAACGAGCACTCTTCCCAAATTAAAAACAGATTTACTGTAAGTATTCATGGGATAATGGAACAATAAAATATAAGACCAGCACTCTGCCTATCCTCTCTCGCCTGCAGCAGATTGTCAGAAGAGACCAGCTTATGCATCAAAACGTAATCACAGCACTCTGACACAAACACACCCCTGTTAAGCATACTTTGTACTGGAAAGAATTTAGCGTTTTTAGTGGCCGATTTAAAATGAAAAAAAATGCGTGTAACTGATTGTGGGGCAAATGCTTAGATGGTGCAATTGGCCTAACTCCACTGAAGTCACTGAATTAGCTGAGCCGATTTACGCCAGCTGAGGATCTCGCCCAAAGTATTTTAAATACATATAAGTACGTATATATTGATATTATACATGTTATCTACATCTACAGGGTGTTACTCTGACAGCAAAATTCTCAGGGAAAAAAAGATATTCATTATTAAAAAGCAAAATCTGCAGCTAGATGAAATGCCAGAAAGACAGACCATAAAAACACTGCTGAGATTAAGCAGCCAATTGTTCTAAGGATCACTTACCTCTAGCAAATAAATTGGAGAAGTCTGTCTCAGCCCGCCTGAACCTGGCTTCCCTCTCGCTGTTCTCACAAGCCAGCAAGTTCTTGGAAGACTGCCTTTCCTTGAGAGAGCTCACAATCCGGCTCTTATCTTCCAGGCTGTTGTTCCTTTGCAAGAACCCTACATTATTATTACAAGATCCACAGGTCAGAGTATTCTCACTTCCAAGCATGTTTATAAACGCTTAAAGCTGCTCACTAGATAACAGTTCAAAGTGGGGTTTATTCTGTATCTACCTAATGAGGTCAGGAAGAAGAGTATTTATAGGGATTATTTGCCTCGAGGAGGGTGAGCTCCAAATGACATCGACTACAGAAACCCAGCCATGCAAAAAACGAATTTTCGTCATTTAGTGCAGTGGTAAATTCTTATTAAGTCGATCAGACAGATTCCACTTCAGTAATCAGCCACGGGAAGAGGGTTCAGGATAAGTCAATGCCATTGCAGCCTGCAGGCGAAGTTTATGGGCCTAGCAGACAGGAAGGGGCAGTGATGTGTGATTAAAATCAGGGCCACTTTCAGTTTTCCTCCTAGTGTTGCCATCACGCTAAGGAAGCATGTTAGTAACTGGCTAACCTGGGAGATTGTCCAGTTCTAAAGATACAGGCACTAAGCTCAGCGAGAGTTCTCTCCCTATTAGTGATGATAAATCGATATCAGTAAAAAGTGAGCAGGTGCTGATTTTCAGGTAAAAAAATATTTCTGTGTTTTTAACCATTTCCTCCTGGCCTCAGAAAATCTGCTTTTATCAGAGATACAGTTCTAACACACAAGATTATATAGAAATAATCATTATGACAATATTTTCAGGCGCTGAAGTACTTGGGCGATGGGCTCCATACAATATCCTAATAGAAAACAACAATATTCTCCGTGCACAAAGTAGAAATGAAACAATAATTAGATTTGCCATTCAATCCACAGTAGCTAAACAAAGTAAACCAGCTAAACCTGTCTCCTTGTGTTAACGAAGTAAATGGATTTTTATTTCCCATCCGGCAACATTGTTTTTATTGGAGACCTTAGAGAAACGTCTTTAGACATGATCAACTCTTCAGCCTCTGTAGCCACTTAACATCAAACGGTGCCATAGTTTTGTTTTAGTTTGAGAATGGCACATTCTGTGGTAATTCGACATTATGAAAGGGATACTGATAAAGTAAACATTTAACTAGAACTGCAATCATCTGTCATCCAAAGGTTCCCACTGACCCACCAGCCTCTGGAGCCTTAGCACTTGAAAAAAAACCTTTACCATCAAATTTGAATCCATCAAAACCAATCACACTTCGTGTTACCAGTTAAGGAGATCGACTGCGTGTAGGAAAAGCCAACACTGTAACTAGAAAAGGAGTAGTTGTGGCACCTTAGAGACTAATAAATTTGTTAGTCTCTAAGGTGCCACAAGTACTCATTTTCTTTTTGCGGATACAGACTAACACGGCTGCTACTCTGGAACACTGTAACTGATTTCCTTGTTCCGTTCTGTCCATTTCCCTTGGCTGGCTTTCTAGACTCTGGGCTCGCAGCAACCAGTATACTAACTAGCTAGAGGTTTATTCTCTCATAGGTAAATGCTACGGGGGGCTGACGATTGAAATAGCCTTCATGATTTTAGACTTTTGCAAACTGAAAATTGCAGATACATCTTGAATGGGGGGGGAGATTCTACTCTCAATTACTGCGCAGTAAATCCGCAGGCTCTGGAGTTCCTTTTACAGATTGGCTCAGTAGACTTGGAGCGCAAAATGCAAAGAAGAGGGAGTGATAGCCTTTTTTATTTAAATTGAATTGAATGATTCTGTATTAAACCACAATGGATTTAGCTCCTGTTGCTACAGTTTTAATCTCAACAGAGTGAAAAATCACCTCTGCTGCTTTGTTATGTATATGAAATAGCATACGGGTCAGAGTTTACCATAAAACTAGATAACACGATGATAACTAGATGAACTAATTGGCTACAGAGTAATACCTGTGGAACAGTTAAACTGAGCCACTAGCTGAAAATTGATGGTCTTGGAAGTTCTTCGTTTCAGTTTCAAACGTAGAGAAGAAATTTGTCGCATAAGACCAACACTAAAAGGTGGATGCAGGACAACAAACCCTCACTGCACGAGTCACTTAATCACCTAAACAGCCAAATGAAATCAACAGGATTACCCCCATAATTGAGGATTACTATCCCATGGTTTACAAGGATGGCCCCAGATAGTCATTGTACTCTGGACCACCACTTGATGATCACCTCCACCTGCTCTAGCTTGTAGTTCTCATCCTCCCACCTCTACCTCATGCATTTAAGAGCATGAGCCTCCAATCCGGAAACTTCAGAAAAATTAAAGGGCGTCTAGGATCTAGTGCATGGTAAGGGGAGCTGTTCAGGTATTAAAAATAAATGATTTCTTACCAACAAACAAAAGACAAACGAACAACCCACCTAACTGCTGTAACCTTATGAGTAAATGATCCTCGAATAAAGAGAAACAGGCTGTAGCATAACAAAGTAGGCATGTGCTATACCGGGTGTATGGTCTGCCTCAGGAAGCATATTATTTTCCATATAAACAAGAAGACATTTCCTTGAGATATTCAGTGCAAGAAGTTCTGTAAAAAGGACAACTGCTCTGAAAAATAATAATACAGCGATTCCTCATTGTTGCATACCCCTTATGGCGTTCATATTATAGAGTGAAAATAAACATATATTTAAAATATTTCCAATACTAAGCTGAGGGGCAGATCTTGAATTACAGACAAGATGACAACTACCTCCCGGGAGGCAGAAGATTGTATTTAAGATGGTTGGAGAAGTTGTCTAGATGCTAAAGGGATTGGTATAGCTGGCAACTGCTTGGTTGCCTCTCCTTGGCGGTCGCAGTGTTTCACTGCTCAGATTGATCCCCTTACCGAGGAGACGGAACCAGAGTCCTTGTCCAAATTAAAAGACAGCAATATTTCCTTTGACATATTAAAGAAAGTTACCCCAAAACCCCGGTCTATGTTGTTATCTAACTAATCTAAAGTGAATAAAGGCAAATGAGGTTAATTCCAGAACAAAGCAATTGAACTATTAATAGTAAGCTTCAGAGGGGTAGCCGGGTTAGTCTGGATCTGTAAAAGCGGCAAAGAGTCCTGTGGCACCTTATAGACTAACAGACATATTGGAGCATGAGCTTTCGTGGGTCCGCCGAAGTGGGTATTCACCCACGAAAGCTCATGCTCCAATACCTCTGTTAGTCTATAAGGTGCCACAGGACTCTCTGCCGCTATTAATAGTAAGTGACAGCTTCACTTGAGCGCACACCCCTAATGTAAGGACTTTTATCAGTCTTGATTTCCATTTAGCAGAGAGAATCTAGCAGCGCTGGTTAACGTTACAAGTCACTGAGAACACGGTTGTACCCCCAGACGTGAGACTCATGCTCCGAGATGGGTTTATATAACTACTTTGTAGCCAACTTGGGGGCCTCGTCTTGTATTTTTTGCTCATTCAAAGCTTCCAGAGAAATCAATGGACATTTTGCGTGACTCAGGCTCAGGACTGTGAGTTGGCGCATTACCACCTATGTATAGACTCACATGGGATAGGACCACCTGGCCTTATTGAGAACCTACAAGAGAAAAGGCTGGTTTGAGGGCCTACATACCACAGGACTGAATTTAGGGGCTGTTGCTGCTTTAACTTTATTTGCCTACAGGTATACCTGTGTACGTTGTGGAGCTCTCCTCGACCACAATATTATTTTAATGGAACTTGGTGAATTTATAACATAAGGGAAACCAAAGTGGTTAAAAGCTGCACCAATAACAGAATGGTCTACTGCTTTCTGATTGGCCGACAACAGCGCAACAATTTCTCTTCCCGCCTACTTTTTTCCCCTGGGCATCTTCTAGGAACTGGTGATTTATAAACGCCTAACTAGCTCATTGGAAAGCAGAAAAGAGTAGCCATGCTAGGGCTTTACTTGGAGGCTGTTTCTGTGCCTGAGGGTAAACACATGAATAGATCAAAACGTTAAAATATCTGTATCCCACTTATGAATTTAAATTAAGAATTATGTTGGAGAGACAGTGGAAGCAGCGGAGAATAAATAACTGTCCATGCAATTTGTCGTCTGAGAAGACGAAAGCCCTTATTAGCACCTGCTACACTCAGACATTAAACTGCAAGTTATTTTCATAGCTTTGCATGGGCAGCATTTTTAAAAGCTACTTTTCTCAGGAATGTACCAGAAGGGACAGAACTAGAGTCCTGAATCTCAGGCTTAATAACAAATAAAATGGATAAGAAACAATAGCATTTGCACTCTAAAGGGGGAATGGATAGTGTGTGTAAAACCGTCTTTTATACAACTTACACTGCAGATCAAATAGACTTCAGAAGGAAGGATATAATCCAGATTTCCCAATTTCCAGTTCAGTGCTTTAACCACAACATCACAGTCCCTCCATACACACATAAATCTTTTGTACTAGATGCATCATAAACCTATATCTCCCTGGGGTGTTAATTGCAAAAGCGCCTGGATGAGTCATGAGCAAAAGGCTCACGGACTTTCAGTAAGACTTATGCTCTAACTCACTTAGGCGCCTTCGAAATTCCCCCCGTGCCGTGTTACTTGCTGTTCTGTAGAGTATCATCATCAGCCGTGAAAGCAGACTGGGCCCCATCGCCCTACGCGGACGCGTAGTCCCACTGATCTCAATGGGAGTAAAATCAAGTGTTTGTCGAATGGGGTCCCGTCAGCAATGATAGCAGTCTGGAGCGGACACTTTTTTGAGTGGGTCATAATGAAAGATTATAAACAAACTACACCCATAGTGAAAACCTTGAGCACGGCCAGCAAACTTGGCTTTCAATGAAAATCAATCAAGCCATTTAAAATACATTTGCTTATAAAAAGGTATTTCCCCCTTCCGACTGTGGCTTTTAATTAGATAAGAGAGCAGACAGACATATTTAAGGGAAGATACGCCGCATACATTTTGGACAAGTAGTTGGTAAAAATTTAAAATACACGATATACAAAAACATTGTTATCCATTGCTCACGGTGTTTGCTTTTGCTTTGAACCATGTTTTGAATCTCATTTAAAGTTTGCGTTCAAAATTAATGGTTTTCAAGAAACAGCAGTTCTGCCTGACAGACAGGAGCGACTAATGTCCGGTTTACTGTAAAACTCTGTAATTCCATGATATGTAGGCTCTGAAACAATATTGTGTAGAATTAAGAGGAATCGACTGTAAATATTCAAATGTCATATTTCTAAATAGCCGTAATTAAAAAATGGTATTTGGCAGCATTCAGCTTTTACGCTATTTAGTTTCCAAGGGTAACTTTTTATTCCTGTGCTTGAGCTATATAGCAGTGTGATTAATTGTGTGTGTGTACTTATACATGTGCTGAGTAAAATAAATCACTGTATTAGATGAATTACCGTGTATTATCACTATTACCGAGTGTATCATTTTACTATAAAGCAGAAAAGAGTAATAAAATAAATAGTACTGAAAATAAAAGTAAGCCTTCATGCAATACAGTGTCCTTTCAATCCTTGTTTGTTTGCTTGCTTGGAAACCAGATGGTTATTTGCTTGAATTCCCCCCAACAGTCCTTTTCCTTCTTCAGATCCAACATGGTGGGATTGTTCATTTTCAGTTTATTTTATTTAACACCTGCACTGTGTGGTGCTGTGATGTCCCTTCATAACCCTGGTAGTCTAGCAACACAGAACAAACCCAGCGGTGCGTTACTTTATCAGTTCTGCTTGCCGTACTAAATTAAAACGATGATGAAAAAGCCCATAGCTCCAGACACTGAAGGGACCCGTAGGGGAACGGTCCATTAAACCCAGATCAGGGGCTATTTATAGAACTAAGCGGCTACCCGTTAATAGCACCATTGGGTTCCAATGCAACTTCTTAATAGACCGAGGGCTAAAAAAATTGCAACCTACAATTTCCTGAATCCAAACTTCCATGTAACAAAGCATCTAGCGAATGAGCTTTGATTAGGGAAAAGGGAGTTTAAATAGTTCTTTGCATTGATAAAACGCTCTCACCGCCCATTTCACACACACTAAAATGATCCTCTTACTAAAAGGTAATTGAGAATGGGGAGAAAATAATTCCTATTCATAACGGGGGAAATGCTGCGTAAAAGGAATGATCGTTTGGCATCAGATAATAAAGATCAGACTCTTTGTCTTCAAAAGGGAAGGCGCGGTGAAGAAATCTGGAGAGGCGAAGACAGCTTGTTATCTGTAAATGAATCTCTTGCTGTAACGTTGCAATCTGATTGTATATTTGTTTCCTTTCCTTCATTTAATCGGCCTGCACGCTGACTGGCTGCCAGCACTATCTCCCAAACACAGCGCTCTGACGAATTGCTGTTTAATAAGGCTCTCGTTAATCTCTCCCCCCACCTCCACCCCAGGAGATTCTATTTTCCGGCCTGATAAGGTTGAAAATTTTCAGACAGTGAGATGTGGCAAAAACCTTGCTCGTTTCTCACAGCCGCCCTTCTGGCCGCTCCCTCAGTCTCATTAAGCTTCCACCAGTTCTGCGCCAGCCCCTGCCACTTTCGCCTCCACTTAGCCCTCTCCCCAGCTCAGAGGAGCTGTGTCATCAGACAGGAGACCATGGTGAGCTACAATGCTCCTCAAAGCTCTTCTCATAAAGAAGCAGCATAGAGACAACGCTTCGTTTTTAGCAGGTCAAATAGTGCTGGAATGGGTAACCACCCGCCACAGCCCCACACAGACTCGGTCACTTTCTCCCAAGCTCAGTGCTTGAAAAAATGCTTTTAAATGTGGCTCAGAAAACCTCCGGGATGAAAAGCTGCGTAAAGCGGCGCTCTGAGCCACAGACCTGCTCCCGGGGACGTCGATGGGAGCGCTCCGATTGACTTCAACTGGAGCAGGTTCGAGCACAAGGGGGTCGGGTGAAATGAACCAGGGATTTCATTGTGTCTAGACCGAGTTAGGGCGGTGCTGCGCCTCCAAGCCCTGCTCTGCCCTTGCTCTTTTCTGACAGCAGAGGGCGGAAGAGTCCGCAAAGAGCGGCGCTCACACAGCCTCCCACAAATTACTAAAAGCAAATCGGATTGCTAACTGAGGTTAGGGGCTTAATTGGGGCTCACTGGGAGGAGGCACATCTCTTCTCATTTTGTTCCCTTTGCTGAGTTATCTTAATGCAAAGAGATGGCTTACTAAAGCTTCCCTCTCTCAGCCTTGCTTCATACCAGGAGAGAGCGCTCTGTTTGGCAACAAGAAACTCCCAGGCATGGAGGGGGTCAAAGACAGAAGAAGGGTCACAAATGCACATTGCGAACTATGGACAGCCTCTTTGCACTTACCACATATTTTGAGACCAATTTTTCTGGTACATCCATGAGCCACATCACACCAGGTGTCGTAAGCTAAAACAAAAGACAGATTCACATAATACAGAAGCCAGGCACTAGGGGCTAAGATCCAGGCACTTCCATGTGGGGGGCATCTGCTGTTAAATTGTAATAAAATACCCCCAAACCAATACAATATACACTCCGCCTCTTGCCTATCTCCTCCTCCCTTTCCACCCTCATCCTCACTGCCCTATAAGGAGGTATACAGATAATTTCAGAGATCACCATTTTAAAAGGGCTCCAAGCGCCTAGTCTGTGTTGGACCAGCGTCTGGAGTCACCCGGGGCAGAGACGACTCTGTCTTCAGATCAGCAGCACCATCGAGATGTCACACCAGCCCATCAAGAAAGAAAGAAAAGGCATCTGGGACCTTAATAGCTAATAATTTATTGGCAGGCCTCCAACAAAATGGCAGCTTAAAATAAACTGGCATGAAATGGGGTCCTGGAAGAGTTCAGGAATTAATTGGGTGAAAAATAGTATTTGACTACGTGATCGGACTTGCATGAATAAGCTTCAGCCGGACTGACAGTGGGCAGCACTTTAGTGCGTCTCACGTCTTCTCCCTACTTCTGCTCCCCACTTTCCAGCCGCCCCTTCATTCAACCCCACCCCCGGGCTGTGCTTTCAGACAGTGCACTGCCGGTAGGGTTCACTGCTGAACTGGGGATGGGCGTGTGGGTGTGGGCGGAGAGGGAGGACGACAGAAGAAGCAATCGTTGACATAATCACAATTCTCTTTGCCTGGCGTTTGCCGCGTGTGTGTGTGTGGTTTGAATTGCCGACATTCAGCTACCAGGAGGTTACTGTCCCCCTACAGTGCCAGGCAGCTACACCGCGTAAGTAGCAGGTATATTTCCACGGTACCATAAGCAGTCCCTCTCCAGTTGCCTCGATCTATTTCCTCGCAGGGCACGCTCCTGTGGTCACCTGAGCTAACGTGAAGCAAGCAAGGGGCTTGGGGTGAAAAGATCAGGCAAGCTAGCCCCTCGGAAAACAACGCCGGGAGGGGAACGGAGGAAAAACAAAACCAGGCAACGAGTGAAAGAAGGGCGAGAGGGGGATAGAGAAGAACGGAGGAGGGAAAGAACGGGCCCAGTCTTTCCCCTAACAAACCTCCCCGCGCAGAGCGCCGGCTGGGCGGCGAAGCCGCGGCAGGGCGTGGGCCCCGATGGGCTCCGGGTTACTTGGCGCCGGTCCGTAACCGGACTGAGCAGTCGAGGTATAAGACGTGCCCCACAGCCAGGGCGAGTCCTGTGCAGTGAGGGACCCCACCCCGCCGCCTGCCCTGGCTCACGCGCCCCGCCAAGGCTGTGGGGCCGGGCTCGGAGCTGGGCCCCTGGGATCCCTCGCTACTCGCCGCGGAAGCCGGGGGAGCCCGGGGCATTGGGCCCGCTCTGTCCCGCCGCTCACAAGCCGCTGGCGGACAAGGCAAGCGCCGGGCCTCTGGTGATGGAGCCAGGCCACCGCCGGAGGTAGGGCCCGGCCGGCTGGGGCAGGCGGGGCCACCCCTTGGGCACGGCGAGCCCAGCGCCCTGGAGAGAGGTCCCGAGCGTGAGCCCGCCCAGCTGCCGCTCAGCGTCCGGCCACAGGCGGGCCCGGCTTTGCCGCCTCTGGTCTCCCGCCGCCCGGGCCCGCGCGGCTCCCTGCCTGTAGGGGGCGGCAGGGCGCGACGGGCTGGAGAGGAGGAGCGAGAGCCCTGGCCCGAGGCTGGCTGGAGAATAGACAGGGGAGGTCACCCCAGGGAAAGGGCGGGAGCGGGAGCTTCAGAAGGGCAAGGGGGCTTGGGGAACCCGGGGCGGCTGGAGGGGCCCGGGGAGAGAGGCCGAGAATAGCCGGGGCTGCGGGGCAGGCAGGAGCGAGCGGGAGAGGAGGGGCTGGGCAGAGGCAGCGGCGGGGAACAGACTGGGCAGGACCAGAGCCGAGGCTCAGGACCTCAAGGCAGGAGGTGGCGGGCGAGGGGACCTCAGCCGAAGGGGTGGAGACTGGCTTGGCCAGGAGGGAAGAGGTGCGGGGGCTGGAGGGGTCAGAGGCGGACCCAGGGGGGCAGGAGAGGAGAGAGTGACAGCCTGGAAAAAGAGCTCGGACACTTCAAGCAGCCGAAGGCATTTAAGGGCTAGAATAAGATGGAGCCTGACAGCAAGACCATGGCCAAAGGGAGCCAGGGGCAGAAGCACTTACTCCGGGAACATGGCAGCCCTCCCCAGTCAACGCCCAGGCGGCCAAGAAAACAGCAGGGCGGGAAACAGCTCGTGTGGATGAGGGAGCTCTGCACTCCTGGGCTATTTCTAGCCCACGGATTTGGTTAGATAGAGAATTTCGTTAAGTGCCCCTCTGGGTGATTTTTTTTTTTAAAGTTTAAACCCTATCAGATTGTCCCCTAACCATTTTTTGCTAATCCATCGTAGATACAGAGAGAAAATGGGATTTTGTATTGCTGGCAGACATAGTTATTTCTTCCTAAAACTGAATTTCTGATTAATCCGATTTTAGTCCTGACATCTCAGCAAAAGACGACGCCCTCCCGCCCAACCCCCCCCAACAACTCAAACCTCACACAAACGAACTGTTTTCCAGTGGGGTTTTTGCATGGTGGGTGTCCCCCGCCCATTCTTTCCAGTTGCAGAATAATCACAATAATGACACTAATGTTCATGCCTCACAGCCCAGGCAGCCCTTTCAGGGTAAAAGCTATTCCCCGCGTTACTGTGCCTGTCAAGCTTTTATTTCTTACTATTCCCCCCTCTTTGTCTCCGGTGATTATGTCATCGAGCTCCCCCCCCCTTCTTTTGGTAGTTGATTGTCTGAATTGTCTAGGCAGAGCAAGAAAACGATTCTCCCTCCACCTGCACCAGATCTGCTTCCCACTCACACCTCAATAACTCAAGGCAAATTCGGAGCAATTAGGGATACAGAGCTCTGAAAAGCTACAATTAGCATCGAAATTTCAGTTGATTATAGGCCTCAATGTAAGCAAAAAGGAAGCCATAGCATTAGCAGTATAAAATGCAAGTCTGGAACACACTTCACACCCAGGGTCTAGTTACACCCTCTAACCAAGTCAGTTCCCTCCACCCCTTAAAAAAAAATCTTGACTTTCTAGCCATCTGGGGAGTTAGTTTATTTTCTAAATCTCCCAAAATGTGCCTGTAAAACCAAACGCTACTGGAGCTGAGGCTTTTCGGCATCCTTAGAAAATTAGTGAAAAATCTAAGGAGCAGCCTCTGATTTTAAACCACCAGAAAGATGGGATCTTTCTACAGAGCAATTTCCACACCTAGTTTAAGGGCATGGAACAAGGATTTCCAGCTTTGTCGTTTTGTGGCGAATTTGGTCTCACCGAAATGCCATGCTAAAATGATAAAGCATCCAACAGGTTTAAAACGAGGAGAAAGACTAAAACCTACTTGTGGGTCGTAAATTAGTGGGGTTGGAGTCCTGATTGGCGTTGGAGGAGGATGGAGCAGAGGATGCCATCACTTCAGAAAGTCAAAGTCGTTTGGTCCCGTATTTTCCTCCAATATTTCTCTGGTGGATGGACAGTAAAGAATTTACTGGAAGGAAAGAAAAGGCGGCTTTAGAGATCTGGTCTCCTGAAAGGATGAAACGCGAGTCCTGTCTAGATTAACTAGTCAGGGTATGATTCTGCAGCCAACAATAAGCAATTAAACTCCTCGCGAAGTGACAGTGTCTGGGAAAGCCTGCACAAAGGGTTGCATCTCGAGTAGAAGAGTCCTTATCACGACGTTTCTTAGCCAGGCAAAAATATTCACAAACAAAGCGATGAAAAGGAAAGCTCAGGGAAGGCGTGCCGCGGACACTTATTTAGTTTAAGGCAGCTAACATGGAAACATGGCAATTAGAAAATTCTTCGATAGACTGAAGAGCCAAATCGTTTCTTTGCTGGATGTTGAAGCGCTATATCCTGTGCGGAATGATGGATTTAGCAGACCATGAAGTCTATCGCAATTATATCAATGGCCACTGAAGAGGGCAATTATGGCTCATGTCAAATTGAAACCAACTTATAAAACAGGCTTTTAAATTATCAGTCAAAATGACCTACAATCACAACAGAATTCTTGCTGCGATTCTGTGTTTTATCGTCTAGTCCCTGAAATATTAATCAGATTAAATACAAAAGTATTCAGGAAGGATTGATATATAAATCTTCAGATCTGTCGCCGGTAACAAAGGCACATTTTCTTTTTTGCCTTTGTACGCGTATGTGTGTTATATGTATGTATTCATGTGTGTGCATAGATGCACGTTCAACGTGCACACGACTGAACCATGCCATTCACATTTAAACTTTGGCATATGCTATCAGGGGGTACGTAGCTGAAAAAGGTGATCATAGTAAGATCCACCTCTTATGGACTAACCCTTGTTCCCAGCCAGCTGTTAAGTTCTTTACAGGCGGACATTGCATTCCAAAAACCAGTTTTGGTTCGCTGATCGAGAACCTCCGGTCAATGCCTCGCTTTTCTGATGGTCCCCACCCATGGCTGGGTCTGATTTATTTTATCCAGAAAAATCAAGAAAGAAAATCAAGATCCAGTAAATTAAGAAGCCCCCTCCTCCGAAGCCAATAATAAAAAAATTCATTTTCACTGCGCGGATTAAAACCAGCGTGTAAATACAACGGGCCAGTGATTTCAATGGTAAACGGGTAAATTATTTAAAAAAACCCACAACCAACCAAGATGTAAATAGACATCCTAAAGCAGAGGGACTCACTGGACAATGCCTGGAAGTGAAGTAACAGGTTAGCCCAACAGTCTACCACACCGGTTGTCTCAAAATACATATTATTTCTCTCTGGACAGGGCAGCCACACAAAAATGGTTTTGGGAAAAGCCCCCTGTTCCGAAAGAGCCTCCTGAAGGCTTGAATAATACAATCTAGTGAGGAGAGTTAAAAGGAGACTTACCGCGGAGGAGAGCGAACCCACCCTTACTCCAAGTGTCCAAAAAGCCAGGGGATTCTAACCTTGGGAGGGAGTCGCCGCTTATAAACTCCGCGAGAAACGACGTCGGAATACCAATCGCGCCTCGGAATTTAATTCGCGATGACCTTTTTCCACAAGTACTTGGATTTGCTTTTTTTAAAGCGTGAATCGCCGGGTGATCTGCTCCGACGCAGGCATGAGTCACACCGCTTCCACCACCTCCTCTTCTTCAATATGGAAGGCAAGCAGGCAGGCTGGGGGGAGATCGACCAGGTCAGTTTGCTGGGTCGGAAATCACGCGCCCAAGTGTTGCCTTCCCAGGCTAATGTGACTTATTTGCAGGTGTTTTGGTCGCCTCGGGGTTTTATAGCTCGCTTATGAATCCAGATCACGAAGATGCACCCAGAAAGGCTGAACCTATGAGTAATACAGTACGTACTCAACACGCTCTGTTTTCAGAGAAGGGCAGGGGGGCTAGTAGGAAAGACACTTCCGCTCGGCGATGTGCATGTTTTAAAATACCTATTGAGTCCTTTCTGAGCCCGAGAGGGTTATCTCCAACACAACAAAAACGTTCATTATATAAACACGAAGCAATCGTGACTGCCAACAAACAGCCGATTTTTTAAAAAATCATCTCTTTAAAAGAAAGCTATTTGATCTCAACTTTAGCTGCCTTTCAGTCTCTTTTGTTCTAACTCATATCACACTGTACTACCATATAAAACATGTTATCTCAGGAATAATTTCAGGCAGTGTCTTTGTTAAATGGGGCTTAGCAAAAATACCCCCCTCTCTTCACTGTGATCAGAATATTATACCCCATTCATTTTTTCTTCTTTAGGACCCCCCAAGCTATGAGTAATTATTTTTGTGAGTCTCCACCAGAGGGCGTCAAAGATCCAGACGGATGAATCTTTTGGTCTTTACCATGGCTACAAGGAACACCTGTTTTTTTATGACTTAGTTTAAATGTTTTAATTAGATCCAGGACTTACCACCAACCTCCTCTTGCTAAAAATAAATACACTCAGAAAACCTTTTTGTTTTTAGCCTCTAAAACTCAGAAGAGCATTACATTTTAAAGGAGATGTTTTGCTAGCAATTTCCAATGAGGACTGTAGTGTTAGGTTTCAAATTGTAGAAGTAACTAGACATATGAATCAATACGAATGTCTCTAAAGAAGACAGGTACATGATTTGCAGGAATGTGCAATGACTGAAAAAGAAACGTCTTATGGAGGTCAAAGAAGTGTTCGTCAGTCAGAAATGTTAGCAGCATAACAGGTTCAGACGTGTCCTTTCTGAAGGACTTGGTAGTTGGAAGAATGAAAAAAACACCTTAAAATCTCCATTCAAACTACCGAATGACAGCACTAAATGCCCAGAACTATCGCTCCGCCGTGAAGACGCGCTGTCTAGGAAATGGACACACAACTAAAATACTCTGAATCAAAAAAAGCATCTTTTAAATATACTTTGAAAGGATCTAATAGCTCCAGCTATTCTCGGGAAAACTATTAAAAGGATGTTTCAGCTAATGAGACAGAACGTTTGCTCATTACAGAGAATGAGACAGAATAATGTAATTATAGTTAATTGTCTATATAATTGTAAATAAATATATTTGCTTTTAGAAAATTAATACAAAATATGGCAATGGGTGCATTTACTCTTCTAGATCTTGAAACTTTTCAAGCTGTGTCTTCGGGTAAAAGAGAATATCTACACGTCTAGGCTCAAGAAAAACTCGAACTCGTTAGTGGGAAGAAATCAAACTATTAGAACCCAAAGTGCTGTCAGTGGCAAGCTGAAGACAGAGTTGTTTCAGCGTCTGAAACAACAAATCATTAAATGGCACGAACGTCCGTCAGGCTGAGTTCTGAAAAGTGCTGTTTAGAATTGCAAGGCAAACGGACCAAACTTTGCATGTTTTAGTCGACGTTTAGCAAGCACCATGTTTCCAACCGAAAAGGTAATGCGAGAATAATGGCAACCCAGTAGACAGCAGAACATTCCTGCATAGGCTATAGAGTAAGAAAATTGCATTCACCCCTACACGCTCATTTAGCTGTCAAAACCCCAGCGCTGGTTTCAGCACCTCGGACAGCAATCATGTAACGATAAGGGAGTTCGATGCCGGTGCCTTCTATGAATTAGCACTTTGAAGGGCAGGCGAGGATTCTACCTCACGCCTCTTCCTTAGAGGGTTTTGTACGTACATGCAAACTGCCGCAAGGTTTTTTGCTTCAGCTTTATGATCCACTCAAATAATTCAACTAACTATTGGGAGCGAAGCCGGAAGGCAGGGATCTGTCAGGGCCATAATTATTTCAGGCTGTTGCTGGAGTAAGAGTGGGAGGAAAGGGGAAAGCTGAGTGATGGGAGAGGGAAGGGGACCAGTGGCACACGCTGAGCGCTCTCTCACGGAGGTTGCCTTAGAAAAGCACGCAGAGCCTTGAAGTCAATGCAAAACCAGCAAAAACATGGTTCTCTCTCTCCCTTAGCCCCCCCCTTCGAACCCGAATCCCCCAGACCCGGGCACATTTACTTGACCAGAGCTCTGGCAGATAAAAGGTTTAGTGTTTGAAGTCAGTTCTTTGTCAAGGCGGATAGATACGGAACTTCGGTCTGAATTTAAGGTGCTCTTATGCCTTAAAGATCATTTTACATCCTTCTCCTAAAGGGTGGTTCAATAACACACCGCATTTGCTTAGATCCTTTTAATCCTGCAGTTTCATGCAAAACATAACACCCTGCCCATATTACATTTATCGAAGGCAACCCCCTTCATCAACAAGGGGAGTATTTATGTGCTAGCAGCTTCTGTGTCACAGCAGTAGTCCGAACCTTCTCACCGGGCAGAGGCTTTGTCAAAACCAAATTAGGGAGCAGCGGTTACCTAGGGGGCAAATACAAATTTGTGGTCCCCAGTGTAGATTAGTCAGGAACGTAATTTTATAATTTAAAACAAACGTAAAATAAATCCGAGTTGAATCAAAGTGATTTCAAAAAGGCGTTTACAAGGGTGCAGCAGTCTATTGATTTTGACTCAGTAGGGCAGAGGGGGAAAACCCCGGGATAAACACAACAGTAGTGAAGATAGCCTTTGTTACAAGAGGAAAAATGTTTTAAGAAAAATTCCTGCAGATGGCGCTATTTCTCAATTTCAGCTTTTGAACAAAAGTAACCTTAATGGAGATGGGTCTGTACTGAACGCAATAATGTATAGCTTACACTTACTGCGTTTATTTCACTCTGTGTCGTGTCATCTGAATTAATGTGCAGTTCAAGGGGGGCTGAACCATCAACTCCTGTGGCTTCAAGGGCAGGCGAGGGTGATCTACACCGTGTAGAATCCATCCTTACATTAAGGGGCCTAGAATTTCATTTTACACCCATTGGAGAGTATAAGCAAGACACCCGGGGAAGAAGGTGGGAACAGTATTAGGCCCTTAACATTTTCCCAGCATAAGTCCCTGCTTTTGCTTTCAAAATTCAGAAACATGGTAAATATTTAGACTTTTAAAACATAAAAGGTTCCTAAGCAGTTGTAAAGATTATTTCCTATGGTTAGACAGGGTCCAAGCTGAGAGACACTGGTTTCAGAGGGAGCTGCAGGTACTCAGTACCTCTCAAGATTAGGCCTCACTCTGTGATACAAACTTGAACTATTTGTACAGTTACTTTACCTTAAAAATGTGTGTAAATTGTGCTTTCACTGCCTTGTTTGAGTGCCCCTTACACAGACCATGCACACAATTGTTTTCTGTTGTGTGCTTTGCAAGTCAGAAACTTGACAGAGTGTCTCCATTCTTTAAACTTACATACCTTTATTGAATGAGTTAAATATGTCAAATGAAAACTGTTAACCTGCTGTATAAATTCAAAGGTAATAGGATATAATATGCTGTAGTGCTACATTCTTGGTGCCTTTATCATCATGGTGCAGGTTAGAAATCTCCTATACAAGTATTGTTTAACACCTAGTATTGGTTCCATTTCACCTCATCTGAATAAGTTCTCCATGAGCAGGGAGCAGTTAATATGAACCTTGAGAATTCTGGGAGGCTACCGGAACCAAAAATAAATATCTGTATGGCTATCCCTATATGTCTATTCAATAATTAAGGTGCATATATAAATTAACATAGATCTGAATAAAAACAAATGGAAAGGGTCATTAAGATACAATATACCAAACACTGGAAGCTAGCTCTGCCTGTTTAGAGTTTCAGGAAGTGCATTACCAAATATGGTAGTTTCTCCAATACTCTGTCCTCTGTCTTCATTTGTTTTTTCTACACTTGTTGCCTCAGTCCTCATATGTTTAGACAACACTCCCTGGGGCAGGTACAATCCTCACACATACCCCAGTCCCAGTTGGGGCCTCTAGTGTCACAATAAAAATTATATTCTACTCAAAACTCATGCTTCTTCATTACATCACACTTGTAACCACTGTAACTAGTTATGCTGAGCTCTGTTGCAAAATATTTTGTTGTGTATAGTTATCTACTTGTACTTAATAAAAGGTTGCTTTCACTGTTGATGCTATTTTTAAATCCTTGCATGAGAGACCCTCTGCTTTATGTTTATGATTGATCAGCCACAGATCTATGCTAAGTGTTCCACACTTAAAATCAGGCCTATCACTTATTTCAAAAATAGCTAAATAAAGGATGCCATTCTAGCACATTCTGCACCCCTGCAATGAACGACATGCAGAAAGGTCTAATCAGAAATCACATTATTTTACATACACTGTGGTCTCCCTATAATGCAAGATATTCCCTTCTTTATTCACGCTTGTTTGTGCTGCTGTCTATTCTAAACACGTCTAATCTCAAGAAGAAAAAAAACGTATGTAGTTTTCTTTAATGAAGGGACCAAAAGGTGGTCCTACTTTGAAAAGTAACTTTGTAAAAATGGTACTTTACTCAGCAGATCTGCTCCTTGGGAGTAGTTAGAGAGTCGCAGCTGCTTACTTTTGTGATTCATAATTTTTTACTCCCTCCTCCCCAATTAATCCCGCAGTGTTAATATAGCTAGAGCTGGATTCCATTCGTTCCTGTGTGTTGTCAATAGAATTGTTTACTTCCCACTCAGCTATACCTGCACAACCCAATTAAAGGGCATAAATGAGGCCCACAAAACCTTCAGTAATGGTGGTAATATACAAAAAAGTAAAGAGCCCAGGTTGAATCTCAAATCCTAGGTAGAATTTGGAGGGCTGGAAATTAGAATATATATTCTTTTGGGGGTGGTAACAAAAGTGCATTTGATAAGGAATAATTGAGATACAGCAAACAGGGAACCTCTTGCCATGTAAAGAGTCACTTTTCAGAGTATAACCAGACCTGGGAGACCTGAGCTATTTTCAGGATTATAACATTGGGCATATGAAGGCTTCCTACAGGGGTTTCTTAAATCAGACTCAACTTATCCATTTGCAAGATTATTATAACAAAAACTTTGCCCTTGATTGGATATTTTTCTCCTACCTAAAAGTGGTATTTCTCCTATGGAGAAGGTCAATCTCCTGCTTGACAATTTTTACATAGGTTACACTTGAACAGGCATCAGTGAAATTGTAGGCCTCTAGATCACCAAGTCTGGTAGTCTTGAGCCTTCTATTAGCTTCCCATTTGCAGTACTGTAGCAATCCAATCAAATTTACTTCCAAAATGGAAGGTGAAATGCCCTTGACTGAAATAAAAGAAGCATAGGAAGAGATAAATCCACTCAAAAATAACTGAACAATTTTATTTTCAGAGTGCAAATTACAACATAGAAATTACTGGAGAAATACATTTTGTAAATAGGCCCATTTCCCCTGCATTGTCCTATCTGAATGAGGCCTTTAGATTCTGGAAACAATATTTTTTCCTTAGTTTAATTAGGATTTATATGAATAAAATCTGACAACTCTTTTGCTAAGAGGTGAGCCTTTATCCAATTTAGCAAAATTGTTAGTTTCCCAATTCTTTACCAGTAAAAAGCCCAGTGAGAATTAAATGAACGAGCGGAAGGATGAGTGAACAACACTGATCATGTGAAGACCACGTCTGTACTCGCACAAAGGAGGGAAGCTAGGCCACATCTGTGAGTCAACTCCTGCTGATCCCATGATTTTTAATATTATTGGATTAATCTGTTATAGTCCAGTGATGTAGGTCATTACAGAATTGCCAATAAGAGATAAGGCTTTCCAGTCTGACCAAATGTCAAGCTCACTCACCCTCAGCTCAGATTGGACCATGTTATCAGGGTGATCCCCTGATTTGCTCAGATCTCTGGGGAGGTGCCAAGGTATGGAGTGAACTAGAGTTGCAACTGTAAAGATCCAGGTGATCTTCCTAGGCCACCACAATACTAGAAAGGGCTGCCCCTACCATCCCATTCACCTAGGAAGGAGGGGACCAAGCCTATGCCATCTGACTAGCCAGGTGCTTCAAAGGGAGTCTGCCAGAGAGCATAAGGTACCAACTAGAGATGATATCACTTAGTCCCCTGAACTGCAGTTCAGACTGGTGCTTTGAAGACCAAGAAAACTAAAGAGATAACCTTTTCCTCTAAGTAACATTTCTTCCTCTTTTTTAAGCTACCTGGCGGGGATGCCTGCCACCTGTTTTAAAGATTTTTTCCTCAATACTTTTTAAGGTGTGAATAAGCGGGGTGGGGAAGAGAGAGAGAGAGAGAGAGAGAGAGATTATGTCAAAGAAATAGCACATGCTTATCTAAATTTGAAGTAAATCCTATCTTAAATTACTCTTTTCAGAGTAACAGCTGTGTTAGTCTGTATTCGCAAAAAGAAAAGGAGTACTTGTGGCACCTTAGAGACTAACCAATTTATTTGAGCATAAGCTTTCGTGAGCTACAGCTCACTTCATTGGATGCATACTGTGGAAAGTGTAGAAGATCTTTTTATATACACACAAAGCATGAAAAAATACCTCCTCCCACCCCACTCTCCTGCTGCTAATAGCTTATCTAAAGTGATCACTCTCCTTACAATGTGTATGATAATCAAGTTGGGCCATTTCCAGCACAAATCCAGGTTTTCTCACCCCCCCCCCCCACACACAAACCCACTCTCCTGCTGGTAATAGCTTATCTAAAGTGACCACTCTCCTTACAATGTGTACGATAATCAAGGTGGGCCATTTCCAGCACAAATCCAGGGTTTAACAAGAACGTCTGGGGGGGGGGGAGAGGTAGGAAAAACCAAGGGGAAATAGGTTACCTTGCATAATGACTTAGCCACTCCCAGTCTCTATTCAAGCCTAAGTTAATTGTATCAAATTTGCAAATGAATTCCAATTCAACAGTTTCTTGCTGGAGTCTGGATTTGAAGTTTTTTTGTTGTAATATCACAACTTTCATGTCTGTAATCGCGTGACCAGAGAGATTGAAGTGTTCTCCGACTGGTTTATGAATGTTATAATTCTTGACATCTGATTTGTGTCCATTTATTCTTTTATGTAGAGACTGTCCAGTTTGACCAATGTACATGGCAGAGGGGCATTGCTGGCACATATCACATTGGTGGATGTGCAGGTGAATGAGCCTCTGATTATCATACACATTGTAAGGAGAGTGGTCACTTTAGATAAGCTATTACCAGCAGGAGAGTGGGTTTGTGTGTGTGTGTTTTGGGGGGGGAGTGTGTGAGAAAACCTGGATTTGTGCTGGAAATGGCCCAACTTGATTATCATACACATTGTAAGGAGAGTGATCACTTTAGATAAGCTATTAGCAGCAGGAGAGTGGGGTGGGAGGAGGTATTTTTTCATGCTTTGTGTGTATATAAAAAGATCTTCTACACTTTCCACAGTATGCATCCGATGAAGTGAGCTGTAGCTCACGAAAGCTTATGCTCAAATAATTTTCTCTAGTCTCTAAGTCTCTAAGGTGCCACAAGTACTCCTTTTCTTTTTAAATTACTCTATTACCCTGGGTTGTGAAATAATATTTGCAGAAACTACTCTGTCCTGAAAGGGGAAACTAAAGGTTGCTAATCTACTCTGTATCAAAGTGGCTAGATTAATCAGAAAAAAAAAAGTCAACTGTAGAAGTCACTCAGTGAATGGCAATTTTGCAGGAGTTTAAATACTCCTTCACAGGGCTGTGTAGTAACAAGAGGGTTTTCAGGACCTCAGACAAACAATTTATCAACGTTTAATTAGAGTCCCTTTAATCAGAGAAAACCTATTTGGTGTGTTTTTATGCTCTCAAAAAGCAACCATAAGCTACTATAAAGCTAACTAATTCATTATAAATTTCTAAAACATGAGAATTCAATTCAGGTTACAATGCATGTTACAGTAAGGTTTTTAACAACAATGCACGTTAAAATTGGTGAGCCACCAAGAATAAAATTTGAGACCAGAATTGATTAAATCATTGCATAAGTACAATAACCCCCAGATTTCGGTGCCTAAATCCCATTTTTAGGCACCACTGCAATCCACTAAACCCCCACTTTGCTGTCACCTAAACCTGTAAGTGCCTAAACTCAGCACCTAAGATTGTTCAGTAAAAGTTTCTGCTTCTGGGTATGCACACTGCTGTTTCACTCTGTGCCCCTATCTCCCACTTATTCCCAAAAGCGATCCATGAACTGCCTTACTGGCTTTTAGGCAATAAAATGTCAGCTTCAGCCTGTTCTAACGGAGACAACATGAATCTCAGCTTCTTAGCACATTGTTACATATTTCAAGTTTTCTTTAGCGTCTGCATCTGACACAGCATTGTGCAGCAAAATGTTAAACTCAGCCGGGGCATTAGAGTACCCAAAGGCACCTATTTCAGATGTACTCTTAGGGACTGAATGAAAAGACCAATTTATATTGATCACCAGGATCTACATTTAAGGTTCAAAACCACATTTCCCATGTCCAGAGCAAATTTTTGCCTCAGTGACCTGTCATTTTCTGAACTATGTATTCCATTGGGCACCATGATAATGGTACTTGTTGGTTGAACTGTCTATAGTGTACCAGAAGCCACCAATTTCTGTTGGGTTTTTGAACAGGCAAAGGTGATCTATTAAAGGCAGAGTTACACCTTTGTATGCTATTTGTTTTAAGAGTGTAATTAATGTCTTTTGTATAGATTGGTAAGCAGTAAGCAGTATTCTAAATTGCCTTTTAAAAAAAGGAGGCACTCCTGCTTCTGTGGGGACCTTACCCTTTGTAGGTTTGTTTCTCCACAGTCACAAAAGTTCTTTGCAAATATTTCACAGTGTTCTATCTGTAGCTGCTTCAATTCTTCGCTTTGCTGACTATTCTCTAAAGCATCTGCCTGGTGTACTTTTTCCTCTACTTCTTGTTCAAAGTCAAAGGATGCCTGGGTTTTTTACATTGCAGTGGGCTTTCAAGAGAAGTTGTTTTTTCCTAAGAGGTTTTACTGAAAGCACCAAGCCATTCCTACCGATGTCATTGCTTGTTACTCTGTGCATAGTATTTTCCAAAATGGATCCAGAGTAATAGGAGCACAAGGCTACATTTGCATTGTCTCTCTCAGGTTTCTAACCTGTAATATTCCTTCGGGTAATACCCAAATTGTAGAAATTTAGAGCTCAAGTAAGTAGAAACCCTTATCAACTAGATAGCTAATTTCACTTCATGCAGAGAGGTTTATCTCTGTAGGGGTGCAATTGGTAACCAGGAGGTAATAGCGTTCTGACTGAAGTTTAAGGAGGGAATTGTGACAGTTTAGGAATCTCCTTGTGCACATTATAAGTTGTGAAAGGTTATGAACTCTGTTTCTTTTCCAAGCTACAAACTCCATTTTGAAGGTGTAGACTTTTGCTTTCTCTATGGTCTGTTTGCAGCTCAACATGAAGAAAGTCCCAGCACATATTGCTACAGGGCTGACAATAGAAGGTCGTTACTTTAAGTATCCGAGCACCGGAAGTCTATTCATTCTAGCCAGGAGATTAGCTTCTGTCCAAGGGAACTGGTTTTGTCAGAGGACAGGTCGCCTTGACAATGAAGTCACTTGGCATGGGTTGGAGCTTGTGGGGGAAGCTGGTGAGGGTGTCACCTCACAGAGGAAGCCAAGAAGTTTTAAAAGGACAGAAGATGTTCTGCTCAGGACAGGAGCCATTTTCTGCAGTCCATGAAGGGGAAGCAACCCAGGTTGTAATGTCCCATGAGATAAAGAGCACCCTGCCTGTCTGGACATGGATGGTCCCTAAGGATATAAGCTGGAAAGTGAGGAAATAGAGGTAGGGACATGTATGTAGTGTTTATTGGTTTGTATGAGCTGTTGTCTCCTGTGCTTATATAATTAAAGTATAAAAGGAGCATAAAATGTGTTAGACTCTTGTGCAAAGTGTTCTTGTATGTCAACTGCTGTGTGCCCCGAGAGTTAAACTGTAACCACAAATGTCCTACTTTCAGGGGGGAATTCTGGAAGAGGGGATGTTTAAGTAGAAAGAAGCCTGAGGGGTGACTTCTGTGCCCAGAGGGGTTAGGCAGTTGGACAGCAGGTTCCCACTCTCAGAAGGGGTGTTAGATAGAAGGTCTGCACCCTGAGAGTATGCCTAGGCACCACAAGATTGAGGCAGTGGCTGGACTTTATTCTGCCTCCAGATTAAAACACCCAGGGAATTAAGGGACACAGAGGCTTGGATTCCCCTCACAGCAATCCAGTGGGTGGCTGACAGGGGTCACCCAGCTGGATCTGTGACAGGGATACACAAAAGGTCTCAACTGTGTGGACAGCAACTACTGTGAAGAGATTAAAGGGAGCACATTCACCCCCTGGTCTCTCTCCCTTCTATATTGCAAAGTGTAGGGGCATCCCTATCACACCAGCTGGGATAAACCACTCAGCTTCAGAAGTTACTTATCAAACCTGGGGAATGCTTTGACCTGATCTTTGATGCTATGGCTCTTAGGGTGCATTTGCTCATCCCTCAAAATCAGAACCACAACATTTTGTTTATTAAATCTACCTGGACAAGAAAGTCTGCTTTGAGATAAATCGCAAGTTTTAGTCCTGTAACCACTGAAGCCCAATGTAGTATTGCAGGGTTGCCCACTTGAATGTTTAAAGCACAAACTTCTTGGCTTTTCACACACTTTTTCCATAGAAGGGCAACCTAAGATTTTCAGTCTTTTGGACTACTGCTATGGGCATCGGTTCTCTCTTCATTGCTTGACTAGGAAATCTTTAACTAGGGTTTTTTCAAAGGTGAGATTTAGCAAAGCTTCATTTACCAACCCCCCTTTCCCTTTATATGGGGGCATGGGGCAGACGTATGGTCTCTGGTTGTCTGGATTTTTAGGGATGTTAGTGAGGCAGTCAGCAATCCTGTGCTTATCATGCTGTGAAGCAAGGATTTCATGTGCCTCTTTGCCAGTTTTTTTAAATAAACTCCACATTTAATTCTTTGTCCAGATTTTGCATTGATAGTTGTTTTTCCTACTCTTGTAGCAATTCAAGTTCTCCAAGGATTAACATTTGTGTTTCTTCCTAAGGTCCAACCTGCACTTTCAGCACTCTGGACTGTTGTGCACAACCATATCTACATAATATTTTCCCATGTGGGTAATTTATATGCCAGAGGCTTTTTAACTTGTGCCCACAGGTTGTAGGAATTGTAATCTATTAGAAATTTTAAGCAGGCTAACAGGTCATTACTCACTAACAGACTCTTAGTTTAACACAGATGACAAACAGGGTATGTTGCTTTCATGTGCACAAAGCTTTGAAATTAAGCAAAACCCCACAGCATGGTGTATTGGGTATAGCTAGTGAAGTTAGCCCTACTTTTCTCAATGTTCCCTCTGTCATGAGGGTTTCTTCTGCTCCCAAATCAAGGAGCTCTGTGCATATCACAGCATCTTGCACTTTAGTCCAAAAGTACAATCTTCTGGCAGCATCTTCTGGGATAAACTCTCAGAGACAAACTTCCCTGAACTCCCTATTAGCAGTAGAGGGGAAAGAAAAAAAAATGGATACACCTGACAAGTCCTCCTGCCAGCAATGTGACTTCTCATTTTTGAACTATTAGGAGTTTGTTTTCCTCAGTCATGGAATTTACCCTGTATTATCAGGTCCCAGTCAGCTATCTTGGGAAGGTGGTTCCTGTGTGGCCACCTTAGATCTGGGGGTTTCTTGTCTTCCTACATACGCCTTATGGCTAGAGGATACAAACAGCGACATAAGCTCTAGTTTGTCATCCATCACCTGGACCATCTGCTTAATATGGGCACCATGCCCTTTAACAGTTTCTTTTGGCCTTTCCAAGTCCTATCACCTGTATTCTGACCTTTCTTTGACCATGTCAGTTGGGAAGGCTCCCTAAAGGCTGAGACTTTACCTTCTCATCCCTGCTTCTTGGGGAATGATTTCTTGTTGGAGGTTGGCACTTTACCTTCTAACAATAGCTCAGTTTTTCCAATCTCTAGGACATAAACGCTGCCTGGCACATCAAAGGTCTTTTTTCTGCCTCCTTGGACAGTGCCTCTTGTCACCTATACCTTCTGGGTCAGAGTGACTGTTTCTCTCATGGGGTTTTGCCTGGATCCATAATCAACTTCATTTTTTCTTTGATGTAGGCTGGTAACTTTCCCAGATACATCATCTTCAAATGAGGGTGCTGGTCTGGATCCACCAGCATTTAAGCAAATTAGCTTTATTTTATCATAAAAGGTGCATCATCCTTACAAAACAATCTTATAAATCAGAGCAGTGGGACTTACCTCACTGTAGTGATTGATTAGCTCAAGACATGACTTTTCAAAGTTCTGGCTGATGTCTGGAGATAAAGTAGATAACCAGACCTGGGATTTATGGTTAAAGTCCTCCTTAAAAACCTCATCTTACTGTTTTCTGAAACTCCTTCAAAAGAAGCTAGGGAAGTTTTCACCACAGTAATATGCTTGTGAATTTGAGCTCCCTTCTTATGGGGGAATTGAACTTATCAATAAGTTTAGCTTCCTTAAAATTTCTTTACCTGAGACTTGAGGTGCAATGTACCAATCCAAGGGAAGGGCTAGATTCACCTCATGAGTATCTGGGTTGCCTTGGGCTCCAGAAGCTGCCACAGCTCTTCTTAACTTCCACTTAAGAGAATCCCTGTCTGCTAACAACTCATGGTTCTTCTCCTCCACCTTTCTACATTCTGCAATTTTTTTATTCAACCTATTGTTTGTCCCTGTGAAAGCCTGAGTTGCTTTATCTCTTTCTATCCTTAGGTTGTCTAAGTCTTGCTTTCTTTGACCAGTTCTCCATCAACTTTCTGTTCAGTAGGGTGGAATCATAGGGAATATGAGGAGGCATCTTCCTGCAATATAGAGCCTGCCACTGTGCCTTTGATGATCCAGCTGAGGGTCTCTTGCAACTGATCAAAATCTTGTCTTTCCCATTTTGATAGAGTGAGAGAGAGAGAGTTTGACATCTCTGGCCAAACAGTCTATAAGGAAGGGACTTGGCTTCATGTTTCAGATGAGTTGGCTGACTCATGTTTATGGGACAGAATTAATTCACCCCCTATCACATTGTGGTGTTGAATATGGGTGGGGATACTAGGTGGAAGGACAGCTGAAAGATGCTTAACACTCACCATTTGATTCTTCTTGGTGTGGTGGCTAGCTGTCTTTTCCCATGGCTACTTTGGGTAACAGTTCGTCCTCTGAGTTGAGGGAGACAAAGTTCAGCATCTCTAACAGCTTTCTTCAGGTGAAGGCAAATCACAACGTGTGAAGCTTTTTATCTCACAGCTTTATCAAAACTCCTAGGAAATCCTCTATTCTGACTTTCTCAGGTTTGTTTGACCGGTGTGCCAGACCCCACCCTCTCGCCTCTTTCAAACAGGAAACTTCACTTCCTCACAGTGTCAATTTAGTAGTACAGGTGATTGGAAAGGAACTTCCTCTCTCCTCTTACTGAGCAACTTTCAGCTTAACTCTTTACAAACCTATCTTATGTATAGGTACACTGTTCAAAAACACCTATCACGCCTTCAAAGGATTTCTTTCCAAATGACTGATGCAGGCTCCTGACTGACTCACCAAATCCGTAGTAAGAATAGGATTGTTAGGGCTTAAATCAAATGATTAATGTTTAATTAAAGACACTTTAATTACATTTTTACCTCATCAACCCAAGATGATTTTTAGTGATGTGTGGTAGAATTTGCTTTGCACTTACATTAATTTATACTATGTGCCTATATGCATGTGTTATTATCAGTCACCTCCAACCCCTCTCTAACAGCCTGGACAAGTTTTTCCTGGCAGGTAGTCCTACCCAGCTATTCCGCTAAAGAAAGAAAAAGAAGAAAATTACTTAGGAAAAGAAAAAAGACCTGTTGTTTGACTTGTTGGGTTCATGGAGTTCTAGAGTCAGTCAGGAACTGCAGTTTGGCAAATCAGGCAATCACACTCACTGGTATGGTCTTTCAGTCAACTGACTGTGTTTTTGTCTCCACTTTCCTTGGGACCAGCCCAAGGTAAATAGAAGCATTAGACAGCCAATTGTGTTAGGGCTAGGACATGGGCAGCCTGCCTAGGAGTTACAGCAGGAATGGGTGGAGGATCCAGGAGCCAATTACCAGGAACCAGGCTGGATCAGAACTACAGGAGATCAAGCCAGATGATCAGAACCATGAGACAGGTGTGAAGCGGCAGGCTGAGTCAGGTTAACAGGAGGTCAGGATCACACAAGAGTACCAGAGAGCAGGAACCAGGAGGCAGTTCCCAAGAGTAAGGCTTAGGCAGGATACCAGAAGGTCAGGAACAGAAAAACGCCAGGGAAGAAGTTCATGGGAGGGTAAAGCGCAGGTGTTCAGACAACTTCCTGCCACCTCTTCTGGCTTCAAAATGGTCTGCTGCCCAATCAGAACACAGGGGCAGAGCTTAGGTCCCATTTGGACTTTATGGGCTGCAGTCCAGCTGCTGTCTGTGAGCTAATAAATGGAGGATTGGAGTGCGATGGACTCCATGGACCTGGGTTCAAGGCCTGTGGTGCCTGACAGGTTGTCACTGTGGTGACCTCAGGATGAGCATACTTCTTCCTCATTTACCTGGTTTTTAAGGTTGAGATAAAAGTTGGTAACATCTCATAGGGCATTCCCCCAGAGACCCTCTGAGCAAATCCAGGGTCTATACTTGGTCTATACTTCAGGCCCTCCTTCCCAGGGGACTGTTTCTTTGTCATGTCCACACATTCACATGTTTTTCTCATGCAAGCAACAACAGATGAATAACAGGAGTGGATGTTGTTGATCAAAATTGTTTTAACTCCCCTTATTTGGGGGAACAGTTAGGGCTCATAAATGGCTTCTTAACCACTGGGGAGCTCGCAAGTTTCCTGGTCCTAACTTATGATCCATTGTCATTTAAAATAGAAAAATTGTCATTGTTTCTTATTCATTAACACATCTGAGGCTTACACTTTTTCAAGACCTGTGAGACCTCATATGAGAGAGCACCATAAGAAATTACAGAACTGTCACTGCAGTTGGGAAACTGGAGACCTGGGTGCAAGAGTATTTCTCTCTAGCAAAGCCCAAAGCCAAGCTGCTTCAAGAATACTTGCTGAATCCCATTAACACAAACCTATTAAAATATGTGCTTAGTGTGGAGGACAATGCCACAGCTTTATAATGCAGATTTAGGGCATCATTACTTCTCTCAGACCAAGAGACAGAGGTGATTCTAGCTGAATGCCCAAGGCTCCCAGTGAACAAGTCTGACCCTAAGCATTACAGGCATAATTGAGACACATTCAGATCTATTTGTGCAACTCACTCTTGGGCCCTGCTTTAGTCTTTCGAAATAGCTGAATAAACCCTCACTCACCCCAAACTATTACATTCTGTTTATGTGAAGTTTTATGATGCATCTAACATGCTTTCATAGCTTAGATGGCAGTGTATTAGACTAAGAAGCACCCAAGAAAGAAAACAATCTCTTGATTGTGATCAAAACTGGAACATTCCATGAAGGTGGAAATGGTAGAAAGGATCACTTTATTCTCATTGAACACTTGTAAAGGAGATTAAATCCAGCCCAGTCATCTCCAACACTTGGTATGTTGACACGATAAGAAAGAATGTCTTCATATTTTAGAGAACCCCCCCCCCCCGCAAAATTAGATTCAATCTCCATGTAACATGAGGGGCTTGGAGGGCCAGATGGCCTAGTGGTTGGTGTCTCTGGCTTCCTGCCCCTGCTTCTGTACTTCACTCTTTAAGGCAGGGGAATAGGGGAACCCGGGGCCCTCTCAATCCATTGGTTCCCAGCCCAGGGCCCTGTGTAAGTCACCCCTGAGTAAGGGACCTCCCAGTAAAGAGTCTATGTTCACTGCCCTTGGCTACTGCCTACTGTTACCCCTTTAGTTTGGGGCATGGCTCCGATAGTCCAAGTTCCTGTGTTGGCTTATCTCTTAGTAGGCACCCCTCGTGAATCCTGGGTAGCATCCTGCTGCAGTCCCAGGTTCCTCCAGGTGGGACAGCCATAAGTCTAGGTGGGATCAGAACCCCACAAGGTGTCCATGCTTCAGTCACCGAGGATCCTCTCAAGCCGAGTTTCTAGATTCTACTCAACCTCTACCTAGCTTTTACAGATCCCTGTCTTATAAAACACCGACAGTTGAGTGGAGTGAGGCACTACCAGCAATGGGGCTGCCATGTGCTCAGGACAGAACAGCGAATTTGAACACAGAGTGGAATATCATACGACGAATTAATGAAGATTTGACTTCAACTTCTTTTTTATCATCACTAGTGGCTCAACCCGATCTTTATGCTATGTTTCCTGGGCTGAAAGAAGTCGGAATTCATCTCTTGCTACTCCCAGTCACAACAGCTACAGCTGAGTGTTCTTTCAAAACACAAAATTCTATTCAATGGTGAAAAAGAAGTCACCTTCTGGCTGATCATGTGAATGACCTAATGAGCATATCAATTGAAGGAATGGAAATACCGGACACATGAGAAGTCACCAAAGATGACTGTTTTTCATTCAAGAATTTCATTAACAGAGTTGTGCAAAATTATAGCAAGAAACCAAGAAGGATGTAGATGTAGTGCTTCATAGAAGGCTTGGGTAGCCAACTTTAATTTGTGTGATGATTTTAAAATCTAATAAAATGGTCATGAAACTATGGTGCCATACAGCCCACCTTCACCCTCATGGACTCACCCCTCATTGGCCCTGACCCCCCCTTCCATAAATTTGAACACACACCCCTAATTTCAATTCCTGGGGAAAACACTGCGACTACTTGCTCCTTGGTGGCTGGCTCAACCGGCAGCCTAGTGATCCTTCCCTCAGGTAGGACAGCAGCTAGCTCCTGTCTGTCTGGCAGTCAGTCCCAAACTGGGGCAGGCTTCCTTCTTTTCTCTCCTCTCCATGCATTGGTTGAAGGTATAATGGGGTGGGGCTAGCTGTGCCCAAAGGCTCTCCTTAACCCATTCTGGGCTGGTGGGTGTTTCTTCTGCTTCACCACACACAACATAAGGATAATCTGTTTGAAGATTTATAAGGGCTACAAGGAAATGTCTGGAAAGGGATGCTAGCCTATAGGATAACCCAAATAGTACTCTGACAACCTTGAAGGCCAAGTCCTAATGCTTTGTCGGCCTGATAGTAAGGTTAGTATCAGACCTTTGCTGGAATAAATCTAAGATCTTACTGACAGGCTCATTCAGGCTGAGTTGTTCTGGTTTGCCACAAGAGGAACCTTTGTTATGTTTGCTTAGCCTTCTCAAGTCTATGCTCCATTTTTAATATCCTCTTAGAAGCCTAACTAAACTGGGTGTAAACTAGGTTAGCAAAAATTCTGAAAGTCCTGCTGGATCTCCCACTGATGCTTTTCACACTATATAATGCAAAGAGACTTTGAGTTAATTCTGTGGACCCATTGGCCATCTCCCCCAGGAAAAAGGAGTACACTGGTTACAGGGATTACAGCAACCTTAAACCTACAATACTGACCACAGAGTAAGGCCTAAGGGCAGATTCCTTTTCCTTCACTTTGAAAACTGAGGTTCAGTATTTGCCCCTTAGCATTTTCTTAGGCTAAGATGTAACTCTGCTTGTCAAAGGAATATATATATAAAGATTAAGGCAATTCGTATTCCAAGAATACAGGTTCTCATGGGTGACTTTAATCTTCCTGATATCCGCTGGGAGAGCAATACAGCTGTGCATAGACAATCCAGGAAGATTTTGGAAAGCATAGGGGACAATTTCCTGGTGCAAGTGCTAGAGGAGCCAACTGGGGGGGAGCTTTTCTTGACCTGCTGCTCACAAACAGGGAAGAATTAGTGGGGTAAGCAAAAGTGGATGAGAATCTGGGAGGCAGTGACCATGAGTTGGTTGAGTTCAGGATCCTGACACAGGGAAGAAAGGTAAGCAGCAGGATACGGACCCTGGACTTCAGGAAAGCAGACTTCGACTCCCTCAGGGAACGGATGGGTAGGATCCCCTGGGGGACTAACATGAAGGGGAAAGGAGTCCAGGAGAGCTGGCTGTATTTCAAGGAATCCCTGTTGAAGTTACAGGGACAAACCATCCCGATGAGTCGAAAGAATAGTAAATATGGCAGGCGACCAGCTTGACTTAACGGTGAAATCCTTGCGGATCTTAAACATAAAAAAGAAGTTCACAAGAAGTGGAAGGTTGGACATATGACCAGGGAAGAGTATAAAAATATTGCTCAGGCATGTAGGAATGAAATCAGGAGGGCCAAATCGCACCTGGAGCTGCAGCTAGCAAGAGATGTCAAGACTAACAAGAAGGGTTTCTTCAGGTATGTTGGCAACAAGAAGAAAGCCAAGGAAAGTGTGGGCCCCTTACTGAATGAGGGAGGCAACCTAGTGACAGAGGATGTGGAAAAAGCTAATGTGCTCAATGCTTTTTTTGCCTCTGTCTTCACTAACAAGGACAGCTCCCAGACTGCTGCGCTGGGCATCACAACATGGGGAATAGATGGCCAGCCCTCTGTGGAGAAAGAGGTGGTTAGGGACTATTTAGAAAAGCTGGACGTGCACAAATCCATGGGGCCGGACGAGTTGCATCCGAGAGTGCTAAAGGAATTGGCGGCTGTGGTTGCAGAGCCATTGGCCATTATCTTTGAAAACTCGTGGCGAATGGTGGAAGTCCCAGATAACTGGAAAAAGGCTAATGTAGTGCCAATCTTTAAAAAAGGGAAAAAGGCGGATCCTGGGAACTACAGGCCAGTCAGCCTCACCTCAGTCCCCGGAAAAATCATGGAGCAGGTCCTCAAGGAATCAATCCTGAAGCACTTACATGAGAGGAAAGTGATCAGGAACAGTCAGCATGGATTCACCAAGGGAAGGTCATGCCTGACTAATCTAATCGCCTTCTATGATGAGATTACTGGTTCTGTGGATGAAGGGAAAGCAGTGGATGTATTGTTTCTTGACTTTAGCAAAGCTTTTGACACGGTCTCCCACAGTATTCTTGTCAGCAAGTTAAAGAAGTACGGGCTGGATAAATGCACTATAAGGTGGGTAGAAAGTTGGCTAGATTGTCGGGCTCAACGGGTAGTGATCAATGGCTCCATGTCTAGTTGGCAGCCGGTGTCAAGTGGAGTGCCCAAGGGGTCGGTCCTGGGGCCGGTTTTGTTCAATATCTTCATAAATGATCTGGAGGATGGTGTGGATTGCACTCTCAGCAAATTTGCGGATAATACTGAACTGGGAGGAGTGGTTGATACGCTGGAGGGCAGGGATAGGATACAGAGGGACCTAGACAAATTGGAGGATTGGGCCAAAAGAAAACTGATGAGGTTCAATAAGAATAAGTGCAGGGTCCTGCACTTAGGACGGAAGAACCCAATGCACAGCTACAGACTAGGGAGCGAATGGCTAGGCAGCAGTTCTGCAGAAAAGGACCTAGGGGTGACAGTGGACGAGAAGCTGGATATGAGTCAGCAGTGTGCCCTTGTTGCCAAGAAGGCCAATGGTATTTTGGGATGTATAAGTAGGGGCATAGCGAGCAGATCGAGAGATGTGATCGTTCCCCTCTATTCGACATTGGTGAGGCCTCATCTGGAGTACTGTGTCCAGTTTTGGGCCCCACACTACAAGAAGGATGTGGATAAATTGGAGAGAGTCCAGTGAAGGGCAACAAAAATGATTAGGGGTCTGGAACACATGACTTATGAGGAGAGGCTGAGGGAACTGGGATTGTTTAGTCTGCAGAAGAGAAGAATGAGAGGGGATTTGACAGCTGCTTTCAACTACCTGAGAGGTGGTTCCAGAGAGGATGGTTCTAGACTATTCTCAGTGGTAGAAGAGGACAGAACAAAGAGTAATGGTCTCAAGTTGCAGTGGGGGAGGTTTAGGTTGGATATTAGGAAAAACTTCTTCACTAGGAGGGTGGTGAAACACTGGAATGCATTACCTAGGGAGGTGGTAATATCTCCTTCCTTAGAAGTTTTTAAGGTCAGGCTTGACAAAGCCCTGGCTGGGATGATTTAATTGGGGATTGGTCCTGCTTTGAGCAGGGGGTTGGACTAGATGACCTCCTGAGGTCCCTTCCAACCCTGATATTCTATGATTCTATGATTCTAAGATCATTACTGCTAAATGCTAGTTACTGTTTTTCCAACCAGTGGAACAATTCACTTAGATTTGCCTGTCAGAAAGAGGCCTTTTCCCAAGCTGTATCTAGCATGGAATCAAGATGAATGCAATGTAACTGATAAGAACTTTTAGTAACTATTGTCCTAGCAATGGTGTTACATATTGATCTACCTACCACTTTTATGTGCTTGTTAATCAATATACTTGGTAGAAAATTGTATATTTTAAGTTGGAACAGAGCTGATCAACACTTTTGGAAAACATATGAATGACACCAAGTTTCCAAAAGGTTTGCCCAGTACTGCTAATGAAGCTGAAAACATGCTTTAATGTAATCATAATCATAACCAGAAACCAGTTCTAAATTAAAACTAGTTGGCTGTACAGAGAATATAAACAAGTTCTGAAGTTAGAATTGAGAAAAGTAACCCTTGATTCAATTATTCAAATACTTCCTTTCCTTGAAGAAGAAAAAAAAAAAAAGTCTGAGGACTTTCTAATGATTAGAAAGCTGTGAAAGGCCTTGGGCAGCATGGGTAAATGCCCAGAGGATATAGGACTTTCAGGTGTTTATGTGTGCATGGGAATCCTCTTCTTGGGATTTGTATTTATTTGTAGCTCAAGTGACTCACCATAAACAATATCATCTTCCTGAATCACCAGCTGCACCCTCCTTCATATGGGTTCCAAATCAGTTACCAAGAATGAATCCGTTTAAACAAAATGGTACAAAATTCCTTCCTTAGGCTTCTAAGATCTAGAGCCATACCAGATAAGTCCTCCTGCCTGTACCTCCCTCCTTTCCTTCTCTTTGAGCAGGTGAACCTCTTTTTATAGTTCCATTACTGGCCTTGTTTCCAGGTAATAATTTACTAGATGAAGAAGTGATGCAAACCCAGTTGTTTTCCCTTTGCACCAGATCAAAAGATGCAATTCATGTTTCAGGGGGCAACCACACCTGACTAGAATCCAGGTTCATTATAAAGCCTGAACATTCCCTTTGTTCAGTTGATGGTTTTGGAGGCCACTGTTCCTTGTCTATATACAACCCGGTAGAGCCCTGCAGTCAGACTGGGATCCTGCAGGTCCCGCTGCCATAATAGTGGGAGCAGAATTAAAAAAAAGTCCCTGCAGGGTTTTGCAACATGACACTTCCTGTAGGATCCAATGGAGACAGAGAGGGAACTTCACCTGGTTTAGAAAATGCAGCACAGATGTCCTGGTCTGAAAGGATATGTTAAGCCTAAGAGTTTGTGCACAGAAAGTTATAGTGATTTTAATAAAATCCTCTTAGCTATGTGGTGATGTATCATATTTGTTTGTAATAAGAAAACTTGAGATTCCATTACCTTTTGATGATTTTGCTCACAATTATCACTACTAAGACTGGGAAAGTGCATTTTGTATTTATTTTTCATAATTTGCATGGCTGTCTTCCACAACTACAGAATATGTTGTAGAATTCATCCCCTCCCCCACGTCCGTGCTTAGAAATAAGCATTTCAGTTAAAAACGTTTCTAGACTTTACAGTTTCTAGTCTCTAAGGTTCAAAATATGAACTAAACCTAAACCAAAGAGTGTTGTGTTCCTAGTTTTGCAAACAGCCAGCCTGAAAGAATAGCTTTAGGAGAGATGAACTGCTCCTATTATCTAATGGACACTATGCTTCACTGTCAATGAGTACACTTTAAACATGGATACAAATATATGCAGTACACTGAAAACCTGTAAATACAAAATGTATTGAACTGGAACAAACAGGGAATAATGTATTGATTGCATTATTCATTTTTCTATTTAATTCATTAAAACCTTCATTTAAGAAAATTTTATTTTTGGGCAAAATTTCCAGTTTCTTGCATTGGAATGCCACAGAATTTCACTATAGAATTTAGAGTCCGCACACCACGAAGTATGGAGGGGCACTGGGTATCTATAGTAGTGTCTGCTTGTCAAAGCTGATTCGGAGTCACTACTCATGATACTTAGTTCTTGCAGTAGTACACTGAATCCAAAGGAGTTACACTAGAGGTGAATCTGGTTCAATATATTCCGATAGATAGATCAATATCCCCTCTTGCGTGCTGCTAGAGAGGATGGGGCTCAACCTACTGTTATCAAAATATGGTGCTTAAGAGGCACTGGAATATAGAAGAAGGGCTACTAGAAAGAAAGAACAAAAAGATTAGATCATCTTTTAGGAGTTTTGCCTGTCTGCCTCAGCTTCTCTGATTGTGTAAAATTTTCCAAACTTTCCAAGGAAATAACTTTTTCTGGAGTCAGAATCATAGGCTTTCAGAGAAATAAGGCAGGTTTCTAAAGCTTCCATGATTGCACTATAACAAGGGTGGCCAAACTGTGCAACTGTAGTGAACATAGTGGTAAGTTACCAATAGCCTTAAGGAAGTCACATGATTTGCATATATTTTAAATCCTCAACACACCCATACCCATAAGGCTGGTTTGTGTTTGTGCAGCAAACGGAAGCTTGTTGTTAGAGGTCAATAAAAATGTACAATTAATTGACTTTGCCCTTGCCCTCCAGAAGAGAGCAACCACAGGACATATTTTAGGACTTCTCATGCTGCATCTGGCCCTTGTGCCACACTTTGAGATGCTCTCCTCTGTTGCCCTACCTCAGCATCAAGGAATGAGCAGATTTCCTCTTCATGAAATATTCTTTGCTATAGCATCAGGCCATACAAGCACGTTCTTAAGGGGAAACAATATCAAAACTCAGATCAACAAACATTTGATCAAAACCTTAAGTCCCTATTTCATCCTTGTTGGGGTGTGTACAGAGGCATCCTTCTCTTCTAAGGTTGCCCCATTTTTATCGTTATTAAGTAATATATGCAACTGAATGATAATGAGAAGTGGTGAACTGGGCAGTAGTAGTGCAAACTTCCTCACATTACCCCATCAATATGCTCCAAGCCTAGATCAGGGAAAAACTTCTAGAGAAGAGAGGGTAGTTCAGACTTAATGCCTATTCAGTCTTTTACCTCCTTTTGAGTGGTCCAAAATGGGTGTGAAGTAGGGACACATGATGTTTTTGTGATACGGACAACCTTGTCCTGTCCACAGGGAATAACTGACACCACTACCTAATTTCACAAAGGCCAAGAAAAAATGTGATAATTTGCAATCACTATTGCCCTGGGATGGATCTAAGCCATTTTTACAAGGCTTTGATAACTAAAAGTAACATGAAATTTTGTAGCTATTTCTATCACAGCCTTAGGTAAAGAGGACTAGTCATGGTAGACAATCCAAGAGATCTTTGTAATATTAATTGCTCACCACTTTGAAGTTTGGTTCTTCTCTGAAATGTGACTGTAAAAATGGCATTGTGAGGTTCCACATTTATTGTGTCTCAATAAATTCCTTATCACAAGTGTGCTCAATGCAGTCCAAATGTTTCCAAATAAAGATCTGTTCTGTCAGCCCTGCAAACTCAGTCTGGATTCTGGGAAACAAGCAGAGTTCTCTTCTTCTGTATCAGCACCAATAAAAAGAAATAAAATAAAATTCTGCAGGACAAAACTTTGCTTTCAATCAGTAGAGCTTAGTAAACAATTCCATTGATACACAAAGAATAGAATTCCACTCCCTTTCTTTTCGCTGCGTTAGTTCTGCAGGGCTAACAGGAATACATAATTATTTCAGCCACTGAAGTTAATGGATCTAATTCTCAACACATAGCAAGCAGATCTCCTTGGTAAGAAAGTGCCATTTTTAAAGTAATTTTTCATAGTAAAACCTCACTTACAGGCTATACCCTATGCTTTGCTGAAAAGCATATACGTGCTTGGCATAAGTCCAGGTATGGGGACAAACATGTCTTTAAGCATCCCTAGTGACTTCCCAGCCCTGGGACCTGTGGGCACCAGTTCTGGCCAGAGCCTGAAGGCTGCTATCTTAGGCTAGCTACAGACAGACTCCAGGAGGTATAGGGACACCCTGGCAATGCTCCCTGTCTCCTTGGTACTACCTGCACGAAAAGCCACAATGGGAGTGCTGTAGGAGCTGCTAAGGTATCCCTATGCCATGGGAGGATTTTTCTATGCAGAGAAAATCCGCCCAGGTTCATTTAAATTTGGGTTACAGCTCCTTTGTGCTATCAAACCTATACAAAACAGCCAAAGGGGCCTACAAATATCTACAAGAATCACAAATATTTGACAAGTATCTTCTAGATCTTATTTGAAAAACATATTTTCATAATGAAATGCTTAAGAAAAATAACTTACAAAAGAAATAAAACAGCTCATAAATAAGACAACACCAACAGTAACAGATATTATGCATGCATACTTATCTATACACACAGGTAAAATGTCTTACCCAACTGATTTCTCTCACTTATCAGACTTAACTTATAAGAGGTGATGCTCCCATAATGACTTGAACATGTGTACCAAAATAAACAAGCAAAACATTTATTCTGTTATATTTAATAATTTCACTAACCAACACATTTGTTCCACTGAAGAGGAAGCAAGTAACAATTAGGAGCTACAACAAGAACCATGGTGTCAGACAGCTACTGACATTAACAAGGGGTCCTGAAATGTTAGTAGTGAAAAAGCAACACTGTACTTAAGTGTACTGGTGCATGAAACAAAAGATGGTTACATGTGTACTGTGACACATTTTCTGCACACTAGAATGCAGTATTTAAAAATATGAATGGTTTTCATGGTTAGACTACATAAAACATAACAACAGTGTTCAATCCAAGTCTTGAATACATTTTTTCACACTATGCTGTCCAATGCTTTTTCTGCTGCATTCCATGCCACCTGAATGTGTTCGTTATCCTCACTTTGCACACCCGCTGAATGCCAAAATTGGTACAAGTTACTCTACTTTATTATTTACATATATTTTCTGACTAACTTTATACCTGACAAATCTTAAACAGTAATGTAAGTTTTGTCTCCAAATCTGGCCAAGAAACTTCCATTGAAGTTGCACCCACTTATGTCAGGGCTATTGTAATTATCTAAAGTAAATTGTGGGGGAGTGAGGTGGGAGGAGACAGGTTGCATGAACAGAATTTTAGCAGGTATTTCCAAAAATATGGTTTAATGACAACATTTTGTAACACAAAATATTTGTTTGAAAACCTGTATGTTTGATTTCTTCCAAGAAGCTGTATATTTCTCTTTAAATTGTAAAGAGGCTTTTTACCCCATTCAGAGTCTTACCAGCATTGTGTGAAATCAATTGCTCTGCACAATCATTTAGGAAGATTTTATTGCCCTGTTGAACTGGTGTCAATGAATTTGGAAAGCACAAAATTTCTCAATAAAAAATCATGTCTTTGCTCAACTGATGACACGCACCCTAGCTTTTCATCTAGCTGATTGCTCCAACAGGAAAATTTTTTAGGAGTTATGTCTAAGGAGATCAATTTTGTCTATAGCATCAAATATGCTATGGAACAAAGTTAGTCTGATGCAGTGGCTCTCAACCTTTCCAGACTACTGTACCCCTTTCAGGAGTCTGATTTGTCCTGCATAATCGCAAGTTTCACCTAGCTTACAAAAATCACATAAAAATACAAAGTGTCACAGCACGCTATTACTGAAAAATTGCTTGCTTTCTCATTTTGTCTGTATGAAATTTTACTTTATACTGACTTTGCTAGTGCTTTTTATGTAGTCTGTTGTAAAACTAGGTAAGTATCTAGATGAGTTTCTGTACCCCCTGGAAGACCCCTGTGTACTCCCGGGGTACATGTACCCTTGGTTGAGAACCACTGGTATGGCGGGCTGTGTGTGAGTGTGGAGGCAATCTATATGAAAAAGAATGCAGCAGTTTAAGAGGGAGAAAAGTTATAATGATTAAACAGTGCATTTTAATATGGTGTTTAAAAAGAGACTGTACAGAAGAATCAAAATAATCAACCTAAAGGGAGTATAGAAGAATTACCAAACTGCTATACATTTTCATCAGAATCATCAGAACTTTCTTCTCCTTCATCATCACTGCTATCTGAACTGCTAGTATCCTCTTCACTGTCCTCACTGCTTCCTTCATCTGTTTCTTCACCCTCTTCATCACCAAAATTCTGTGTACTTTCTAAGGCATACAGGTACAAGATATACATTTTAGGTAAGTCTTAAGTTTTGGTTAGTAAATAATTGACTATTTCAGGCATGTGATAAATACATAATATTTGATATTATATTCCAAATAAATTCAAATTTATATATCCAAAATAAATAGGTTGTACACGGTGTTTTGGGGTATTTTTCTGAAGAAAATAATTGTATTCTAAATCAGTCATTGCATTTTGCTTTGTACAGAGAGGGATTAATACAATTGTTTTGCTTGATAGCGCTGTCTAATTTTCAAAGAAATATCTAAACAAACGTTTTCCCTTTTCTACTACAGGAAGAAAATTATGTGTGTGTTTTTCCTGAGAATTTAGTAAACAGTCCATATATTCACAAATATTCCAAATATGTATCTTGTTTGAGATGGTGCAGGTTTTGGAAACTTTCAGCAACAGTCTTATAGTGATAGGATGACTATTTTTGTCAGTTACACCAATTTTTTGTCTATATAGTCAACACCCATTTTCCAAAATATTTTATAAAATACACACAGCTTTTCGACAACATGAAAGTGAACGGGACTTCTCATGTGAGGAAAACTGCTCATATTTGTTTTTACAGGATTGATAGCCAGTTTGAAAGAACAAGAGCATGTTAAATCATAAAAATGATACTGCTGAAATTGATCTCGTCTGCAAGGAAAACAAGAGTCTCCAACCTGTACTACTATGGGAACATGGAACTTGACTGAAATTTCCCATTTCAAAACCAATTTAAAAGTGAAGAAAAAAATGAATACATGCTATTAATATTTTAGGTTCTTAGCCACAGAAGAGTATTTTTAAAATAGGAATACTCTCATAATACAATAAAATACTTAAATTAAAAACTGATTTAAGGCAATTATCCATTTTGAGATAATAAGCTACAGGGCTAATGTTGTGAAGCTGGCCCAGATCTGTGTGCTGTGATCACTTTGCTCTCAATATGGAAAATGGGAGAGATTCCAGAAGACTGGAAAAAGACAAATATAGTGCCAATCTGTAAAAAGGGAAATAAGGACAACCCAGGAAATTACAGACCAGCCAGCTTAATTTCTGTACCCGGAATGATAATGGAACAAATAATTAAGGAATCAATTTGCAAACATCTAGAAGATAATAAGGTGATGAGTAACAGTCATTTGTCAAGAACAAATTGTGTTAAACCAACCTGATACCTTTCTTTGACAGGGTAACAAGCCTTGTGAATGGAGGGTGGGAAATGGTAGATGCGGTATATCTTGACTTTACTAAAGCTTTTGATATTGTCTCGCATGACCTTCTCATAAACAAACTAGGGAAATGCAACCTAGATGGAGCTACTATAAGATGTGTGCAAAACTGGTTGGAAAACCATTCCCAGAGAGTAGTTATCCGTGATTCACAGTCACGCTGGAAGGGCATAAGGAGTGGGGTCCCAGGTCCGGTTCTGTTTAAAATCTTCATCAGTGATTTAGATAATGGCATAGACAGTACACTTATAAAGTTTGAGGACGATATGAAGCTGGGAGGTGTTGCAAGTGCTTTGGAGGATAGGTTTAAAATTCAAAATGATCTGGACAAACTGGAGAAATGGTCTGAAGTAAACAGCATGAAATTCAATAAGGACAAATGCAAAGTACTCCACTTAGGAAGGAACAATCAGTTGCACACATACAAAACGGGAAATGACTGCCTAGGAAGGAGTACTGCGGAAAGGGATTTGGGGGTCATAGTGGACCACAAGCTAAATATGAGTCAACAGTGTAACGCTGTTGCAAAAAAAGCAAACATCATTCTGGGATGTATTAGCAGGAGTGTTGTAAGCAAGACACGAGAAGTAATTCTTCTGCTCTACTCTGCACTGATTAGGCCTCAACTGAAGTATTGTGTCCAGTTCTGGGCCCCACATTTCAGGAAGGATATGGACAAATTGGAGAGAGTCCAGAGAAGAGCAACAAAAATGATTAAAGGTCTAGAAAACATGACCTATGAGGGAAGATTGAAAAAATTGGGTTTGTTTAGTCTGGAGAAGAGAAGACAGAGAGGGGACATAACAGTTTTCAAGTATGTAAAAGGTTGTTACAAGGCGGAAGGAGAAAAATTGTTTTTCTTAACCTCTGAGGATAGGACAAGAAGCAATGGGCTTAAATTGCAGCAAGGGCTGTTTAGGTTGGACATTAGGAAAAACTTCCTAACTGTCAGGGTGGTTAAGCAGTGGAATAAATTGGCTAGGGAGGTCGTGGAATCTTCATCCTTGTAGATTTTTAAGAGCAGGTTAGACAAACACCTGTCAGGAATGGTCTAGATAATACTTAGTCCTGCCATGTGTGCAGGGGACTGGACTAGATGACCTCTCAAGGTCTCTTCCAGTCCTATGATTCTATAATATTGGCACAAAGTAGCTAAAACTGGTGTAGCTGACCACAACAGGATCACTCCAAGGTAGGGGGATCCTGAGAGGAGCAGAGACAGTATAGCAACTCCTATGCCACTCTCTTTCCCTGCAGCCCACACAGCAGTTATAGCAGGCAAAAAGAGTGTTTCTGCCAGCTTGCTAATATTAGTTTGAGTGGCCTGATGGCAACTGTAACTCACACCAGATGCCATTGGTCCCAAGGGGCTAATACAACTGTGACATGCCCCGAGGTGCAATCCAGACAGTGGAAACCCTATACCCCCTTAACTCTCCTGCCTCCTCTAGGCTATCTTCTACACTGCTATACTAGTGAACAGCAAACGCATCCAGGCTCTGTTCACTCAGCCATCAGCATGCAGAGGAGCACCCTGCTAAGTTGCATGAAGGCTCTCACAAGCCATTCATGAACTGTATATAGGGAGATATAAGCAAATTCCCCCAGCCTGGCACCCCAGAAATGTGCATCTTACACTGCTCAAGACCTTCTTGATCAAAGTTTGCCGCTCGTTCAAAAGGTAGTGGACATGTCCCAGCCTCTGTAATCTGAGCAGATCCCCCAAGCACTTTAGACAAATTCACTGGTTTAGATTAAACATCAAAATAAGTTTATTAACTAGACAAAGATAGATTTTAAGTGATTAAGTGGAACTGGCACAGAAGATTAGAATTGGTTGCAAAAGGAAATAGCAAAACCACAATCTAAATTCTAAATTTACCAGGCTAATAATTCTAAAATCAAGATGATTTCTCTCATCCAAAACTTAACAGCAGTGCATACTAACTGGAACACCTTCCAAAGTTTCAATGGAGATCTCTTAGTTTTCCTTGTATAGTGATGGCAGTAAGAGGCAGGCCCTGTGGTGACATCACTGTCCCTGATTTATACTTTTCTCCAGATACTGGAAAATCCATGCTGTGTCATGGGGTTAGGCAGCACTCATGGTGTACATAAGCGGCTGATCATCCTTCATTATGAATTGCAAATTTTTGCTTGCACCTTTTGTCTATGTGAAGATTGGCACATAAGGCCTCAGTTTTCCGTTTCTTTGTCCTCTCTGAGTTTCCCAGACTCACCAAGTTTCAGTAACAAACATATAGCAAAATGTCATAATTTCATATACATTGATGACACTTTCATTTCAACAGGATAATGAGGTTCACCAAATCAAGACTTTTCAAATGATACCTCATAAGGCATACTTTGTACAAAACATAACACAATCATATAACAGTGGTGAATATGTGGGATATGGGGTACAGTATGTCACAACAACAGCTTGAGGTCATCTGGGTTTTAAAGGACACCCCAGACAGTCTTAGGCTGTTGTATTAGCCCCGGGGAGCACTAGCATCTGGTCTGAGTTAGAGTTGCCTTCAGGCCACTCAAACTAATGTTGGGGGGCTGGCACAGCTGAACTAGCACTGGGGTAGGACGATGACAGGTTAAAGCCATCTATGCAACTCCCTTCCTCCAAGTTCTTCTGTATTCTCCTATGCCTCTGCAAAGGATTTTGTACAAGGGGGTTACCATTTTTCAGTCTAGTATGCATTTTCTGAGCAAATGTGATTCCCAGACATGACTCTCTGTTTAAGTCAACTCAAATGTCTACAGTAAGGATATCCTAATATACTGAAAGACAGTATTAGTGCTTGAAATTGAACATTGACAGTTAGGAAATGGTTGCTTAATGTGATTTTATAGCCTAATGCAGGGGTTCTCAACCTTTTTCCTTCTGAGGGGCCCTCCCAACATGCTATAAAAACTCCACGGCCCACCTGTGCCACAACAACTGGTTTTCTGCATGTAAAAGCCAGGGCACACGTTAGTGGGTAGCAAGCAGAGCAATTGCCCAGGGGCGGCTCTACCAATTTTGCAGCCCCAAGCAGTTGCCGCCGAATTGCCGCCACCGCAACAGCAGTGGAGCTGCCGACGAACTGCTGCCGTGGGACACGGACTGCCGCCCCGTTCTAAATGCCGCCCCAAGCACCTGCTTGGAAAGCTGGTGCCTGGAGCCAGCCCTTCCAGGGCCCCATGCCACAGGGGGACCCACAAAGCTAAGTTGCTTAGGCACTCCACTGCTTAGGCTTTGGCTTCAGCCCTGGATGGTGGGACTCGGGGCCCCAGGTTTCAGCCCCATGAAGGGCGTCAGCTTTCTGCCCTTGGCCCTATTGAGTCTAACACCAGCCATGCTTGGTGGACCCCCTGAAGTCTGCTTGCACCCCCCCACAGGGGGCCCCAGACCCCTGTTTGAGAACCACTGGCCTAATATATTACACTTAAGACACATTAAACACAAAAGTGATAAAAATATTTCTCACCCTATAGTTTTTAAAAATAAAATAGGGTCCATGCAGTTACAGCAGTCCCAAATATTGTTTACTTGTGAAAAGCATGAACGCTTCTCCAACAGCTAGTTACTGTTCTCAAACTTACCTATCAGCAACTTTTCTTCAAGAAGTGGAAGAAACTGCTTGGCCTCAGTATTTTCTGGTTCATATATTAGAACTGAAATTTGACAACAGGATAAGTTAATAATTCTGTATGGTGACAATAGCAACTGACAGACTGCTGAACAGTTTCAAGGCATATTGTTAAAGTGTATGCTGTCAGATAGTGGCATAATTTTGATTTCAGAGACTTAAAATGCAAACAATGATGTCTCAGTTATTTGTATTTATATTTCCTCATGAAATACTATATTAAGATGGAGTTAACTTTGAGAGTACATATCAGTAAATATGTAACTTACAAAAATGTATTAATGATACAAGAAATAGGCATAACAAACCCAAGAAATTCAGATATAAAGTTAAACATAAAATAAACCCAAACATGTTCAGGAATGAAGATGCCGAGTTAATGTTGTTTGGATGCCTTTACTGATCCCTGTAGTGATGCCACGAGGGAAAAAATATTTATAAAACCTAATCTATTGAAAAATTAGTGAAATCTAATCTGGAACCACAAATACACAGTTACTGTATGGAAACCTACAAGAAACATTTATTCACTGATCCCTGTTACAACAGCACTTTGCCACACTATATCACATTCAATCATATCAGTACTATTAGTCGTTTACTTTTCTGGGAACTAAATTCATTCACATTTAAAAATGAATAGGTAAACACACAAAATTATTATTAAGCTGCCTTTTGTAGACAAAACAGTGGAAGTGTGCACACTGGAATGCTCCTTCTGCTGACAAAACTCTCTTGCTTTGCCACCAAATAAAACCACCTTGATGAGAGAGAGCTTTTTGGGGCAAAGTTATATCGACAAAGCGTCAGTGAAGACACCGCAGTTGGTTATGTCACTCCAATTGGCCTCCATGAGGTATCCCACAATGCCCATCCTGACAGCTCTGGTCAGCAGTTCAAACTCTGCTCCCTTGCACCTAGATACACAGGCATCCACCTCATAGGCCCAGGAATTTTTGAAATTCCACTTCCTGTTTACTCAGCGTATACAGCTGACCATGGCGGCGCTACACAGCAAACACTCTCCTGCTTGGACCACACCTGAGCTGTTGTATTTTCTGGCAGTGTGAGGAGAAGAGGTTGTGCAGTCCAAGCTCCACTCCAGCCACAGGAACTTCGATACCTATGGACAGACTTTTTGTGGCTTGTTGGAGAAGGGCTACAACAGGACATGCAGCATTGCCGAGTGAAGATAAAGGAGATGAGGTAGGCGTACCAGAAGGCAAGAGAGGCAAATCATCACTCCGGTGCTGCGCCGCAGTCCTGCTGCTTCTATAAGGAAATGGATGCCATTCTCGGCAATGACGCCACCTCCACTGCCAACAGCCCTGTGGATACTTCAGTGGGGCTGGAGGCAGTGGACAGGGGACTCGACCCCGTGGACAAAGTTATGGATGAGGAGGTCAAGATGGAGGACGACGTGGAGCACACGCCAGGGTTGTCCAGTGGCATAGTGAGTCAGGACCTATTTTCCACTCCTGAGGGGTCTAGCAGTCCTGGCAGCCAGTCTCTGGCGCACATGATGCAGTAGAGGATAGTCTTAGTAAGTGATCTTTTTGAGTTGATGCTGCTCGGTTATATGAGGTAGAGCTGTCCTTTGCTCTGAATATTCTAAAAGTGGGTGAAGGGATAGAAATCTACAAGACTAGCTGTGTTTGCGTGTGCTCCACATTATCTTGTGCAGCTAAGTAGTGCAGCAAAACAGTGTGTTAATGCACACCGAGATTTCATGAGAATCCTCCTGCAAGAACTCTAGGAAACTTTCCTGGAGGTACTTGGCAAACCTCTGCTGAAAGTTCCTTGGCAGAGCTGCTTTGTTCCTTCCCACATTGTAGGAAACTTTCATGCACCAATCGGCAATTCCTTGAGCAGGGACCAAAGCAGCACATGGATGAGCAGCATAGGGACCGGGTCTGAACTTCCAAGCATGCAGGAGATGCACCCTTGCATACCCTCAGGAGTGAGAGATTGGCTTCAGTGATCTCTGCTTGTGGAAAACTGGGGCAGAATTTGCAATACTCTTCCGCACTTATTCCCTTAAAAAAACCTAGACCCTTTGCCCCATCTTCAACATCCAGGACCACCCTCCCTCCCTGGACCAAACTCACCATGTTTAGGGTGTTCCCCGAGATGTGTGCTTGCCAAGGGACAGTGAGAAAGTGATTCATATGTGAAAAGAGGTATATTTTACTATAATGATTCAATGTTGTGCATGAACTAACAATCATGCTTCTGTGTATTGTTTCTTGTACTTCTGCAGATGTGGCCTTCAAGGGAACCCCCTACACACTGGCAGAGCACCTCTGCCGGAAAATGAAGTGACCACAGTGCATCAAGGAGGACATGTTACAGGAGGTGCTTCAATCCTCAGAGGTCAAAAAAGAGAACACAGGGAGTGGAGAGAGACCCTGAATGAAAAATTTAAAATAGAAAGGCAGCACAGAAAGGAGAGCAAGGAACAAATTGTAAAGGGCCAGGAGCAGATGACAAAATTGATGGAGGAGCAAACAGAGATGTTGACGTCCCTAATCACGCTCCAGGCAGAACAGATGCATGCTTGCCCTCCCCACCCATAGCCAATACAAAACTGCTTTCCATGACCCCCCAAACTCCTTTCACACAGTCCTTGCAACTTCTCAGAATGTCTCGGTACCTCATTCACTCCACCCCTTCAGACAGCTTCCAAAATGATAGCTGGAGTTACACACAGCTAGGAAAGCATATACTGCCCTGCACTCTTATCTCCCTTCCCAGCAATTCTTTTGTGTGTGTTAACTGTTATTTAATAAAAGCAAACTGTCCCGCACATAGTGGTTGCGGCTGATAGAAATACATAGCGGCAATTTGATCATTTGCTGACTACAAATCCTGGTCAGGAATCATCACAACTTTAATGCAAGGAGGCAAGATAATACAGCATGACCACTGTATAGAAAGACATTACTGATGCTCATTGTCAAAATGTTGCCTTGAAGCCTCCCTGATTCGAATAGCCCCCCTGTTGTGCCCCTCTAATAGCCCTCGTATCTGGCTGCTCAAATTCTGCAGCCAGCTGATCCGCCTCTGTGCTCCACGCCTGGGGGAATCTTTTCACCCTTAGACTCACATATATTATGGAGTGCGCAGCAGGTTGCTATGACCATGAGAATATTTTCCTCATTTAGGTCTAATCTGCCATAAAGGCAGTGCCAGTGCGCTTTTAATCTGTCAAAGGCACATTCTATGGTCACTCTGCACCTGCTCAGCCTATTGGTGAAGGGCTCCTTGTTGCTGTCCAGATGCCCCATGTAAGAATTTATGAGCTACAGGAGTAAGGAGTACATTGGGTCTCCCAGGATCACTATGGGCATTTCAACATCCCCCACTTGAATCTTCTGGTCGGGAAAGAAAGTCCCTGCTTGCAGCTTTCTGTATAGGCCAGTGTTCCTGAAGATGTCTGCATTATGCATCTTCCTGGACCACCCCGTGTTGATGTCAGTGAAACTCATTGTGCTCAGGGTGATCCACAAGCGCCTGCAGTACCATAGAGAAGTACCCCTTTCTACTGATGTACTCCACTGCAAGTTGGTCCAGGTCAAAATTGGAATATACATGCTATCTATCGCCCCTCCGCAGTTAGGGAATCCCATTGCTGCAAAGCCATCCAATATTTCATGCACATTTCCAAGAGTGTCAGTCCTTCATAGGAGGATGCAATTAATGACCCTGCATACTTGCATTAACGCTGCCCCAACGATGGACTTCCCCACTCCAAACTGATTTGCGACCAATTGGTAGCAGTCCGGAGTCACCAGCTTCCACACAGCGATTGCCACTCGCTTCTCTACTGAGAGGACAGCTCTCATTTTGGTGTGCTGGGGCAAGCTCTGCACACAGTTCTAGGAAGGTGACTTTCCGCATACAAAAGTTGGCAGCCATTGCTCGTCATCCCAAACCTGCATAAGTATGCGATCCCATCAGTCAATGCTGGTTTCCCGAGCCCAAAAGTGACAGTTCAATGTGATTAGCTGCTCCGTGAATGTCCAAAGTAATCTTGTGTTGTTTTTTTTTCCAGAGCGCACACAGATCAGGCAACTCCGATTCCTGTTCAAATTGGGAGCTCATGATATACTGCATGATCATTCCGAGGTATTCATAACAGTGACTACAACAGTAAAGAGCAGTGTGGGATACATGCTTTCAACCAAAGATGGCGGGCACACAGTAAACGGGCTGTTGAAAAATGCTGCGAAATGCAGTCAGAAGCCCATGGAATGCTGGGATGGAAAGAATTGCATCATGGGATATTGAGCCCACACGCATGATGCACTGTGATCCAATCTGCCTTCCCACAACTTCTAGCTGCAGAAGGTGGCGAGTAGCACAGTAGGGTAGCTACCCATAGTGCACTGCTCTCACTGTCGATGCTAGACCACCAAGTGTGGACACAGAATCACAGAATATCAGGGTTGGAAGGGACCTCAGGAGGTCATATAGTCCAATCCCCTGCTCAAAGCAGGACCAATCCCCCATTAAATCATCCCAGCCAGGGCTTTGTCAAGCCTGACCTTAAAAACTTCTAAGGAAGGAGATTCTACCACCTCCCTAGGTAACGCATTCCAGTGTTTCACCACCCTCCTAGTGAAAAAGCTTTTCCTAATATCCAACCTAAACCTCCCCCACTGCAACTTGAGACCATTACTCCTTGTCCTGTCCTCTTCTACCACTGAGAATAGTCTAGAACCATCCTCTCTGGAACCACCTCTCAGGTAGTTGAAAGCAGCTATCAAATCCCCCCTCATTCTTCTCTTCTGCAGACTAAACAATCCCAGTTCCCTCAGCCTCTCCTCATAAGTCATGTGTTCCAGACCCCTAATCATTTTTGTTGCCCTTCGCTGGATTCTCTCCAATTTATCCACATCCTTCTTGTAGTGTGGGGCCCAAAACTGGACACAGTACTCCAGATGAGGCCTCACCAATGTCGAATAGAGGGGGACGATCACGTCCCTCGATCTGCTCGCTATGCCCCTACTTATACATCCCAAAATGCCATTGGCCTTCTTGGCAACAAGGGCACACTGCTGACTCATATCCAGCTTCTCGTCCACTGTCACCCCTAGGTCCTTTTCCGCAGAACTGCTGCCTAGCCATTCGCTCCCTAGTCTGTAGCTGTGCATTGGGTTCTTCCGTCCTAAGTGCAGGACCCTGCACTTATCCTTATTGAACCTCATCAGATTTCTTTTGGCCCAATCCTCCAATTTGTCTAGGTCCCTCTGTATCCTATCCCTGCCCTCCAGCGTATCAACCACTCCTCCCAGTTTAGTATCATCCGCAAATTTGCTGAGAGTGCAATCCACACCATCCTCCAGATCATTTATGAAGATATTGAACAAAACCGGCCCCAGGACCGACCCCTGGGGCACTCCACTTGACACCGGCTGCCAACTAGACATGGAGCCATTGATCACTACCCGTTGAGCCCGACAATCTAGCCAACTTTCTACCCACCTTATAGTGCATTCATCCAGCCCATACTTCTTTAACTTGCTGACAAGAATACTGTGGGAGACCGTGTCAAAAGCTTTGCTAAAGTCAAGAAACAATACATCCACTGCTTTCCCTTCATCCACAGAACCAGTAATCTCATCATAGAAGGCGATTAGATTAGTCAGGCATGACCTTCCCTTGGTGAATCCATGCTGACTGTTCCTGATCACTTTCCTCTCATGTAAGTGCTTCAGGATTGATTCTTTGAGGACCTGCTCCATGATTTTTCCGGGGACTGAGGTGAGGCTGACTGGCCTGTAGTTCCCAGGATCCTCCTTCTTACCTTTTTTTGCTCCATCAATAGAAGGAGAGTTGTGTGAACATGCACAAGTGATGTAATTATACCAGTTTCTGTTGGCATAACTTGCGCTACAAAACTCTGTAGTGTAGACAAGGCCTGACTCTTTAACAAAGACATCCTTTCTCCAAAATGTCCATTAGCTATTGAAGTTAAATGGGTGTTAATCCAACCCCTCCCCCCAATTACTTGACTATTAAGCAACTGTCAACTGTGGTGTCATAATTTCACTATTTGTTAATTTATTACTGGTCCTGTCTTTGCTAGACTTAGTTTCCTAAAATTTCACCCCATTTGGTCTGCAGTAACTTGCAATACTACCTTCCCCATTTTGGTTGGAGAAGCGTATAGTCTGGCTAGAAGATAAAACAGGGAACTGGAAGTCAAGATTCCTAGGTTCTATAAATGGTTCTGACACTGACTCACTGTGTCCTCAAGCGAGTCATTTAATCTCTCTCTATGCATCAGTTTACTCCTCTCTAGAACTACACTACCTGTCTACTACATAGGGATGCTGTGTGGCAGAATTAATTAATACTTAGAAAAAAATCTTTGCAATGCTCATAATTACTTATTGCTACTATGCTTCCATACGGTATTATGGTCTCTATGCTTCAGACACCTTTCATAAGCCTGCAGCTACAGATCCAGGTGGAAGGGAGAGCGCTAGCTTCGTAGCACGTTCCTTCCTTCATTCCAACTATGTGGAAATCTGTCTCTGGGAATTCCACAAGGTTACAGTTTCGTGGATAGAGAGAGAATGTAGCAGGGTAGGGATGCTTTGAGATTTCATCAGAATTCTCTCCTGCATGGAGAAGAATTATTTTTTATGTAGGAAGCTGGCACATCTTACTGAAAACAGAGAAATTTTATGTAAGCCAAATCCAAAATGAAAGCCACCTGAACAACTAAGAAATTTATTTATCAGCACCAGACACAGTGGCGCATGCCTGTAATCCCAGCTACTGGGGAGGCTGAGGCTGGTGGATTGCTTGGGCTCAGGGGTTCCAGGCTGTAGTGTGCTATGCTAATCAGGTGTCTGGTGCCACTGAAAGCCTAGCCAGCGGGTGGCCGAAGGAATGGCTAGAACAACATGAATGACATGTTGTGATTGGCTCTCTCTCTTTTAGGGCTGATGGACCAATCGTTCAAGGTGACTAAGGATTTATCAGCAATTAAGAAAATAGACATGAGGAGAAATAATAAAATGAAACAGGTGAAATGTAAAGAAGTTTTATATATATATATACTTACTCATCTGACAAAGTTTCTTTGAGAGACTGTAGTCTTGATCCATAATTGCTTTCAGGAACTAAAAGAACAATATGGTTTAGTATGAAAGTTAATATAGAAAACTGTTGATGTGCACGCTTTGAGAATTAGTTCCAAGTTTGGTCAGTTTTTATATAAAAATACTTTAGTGAGAACTTTGATCAATTTTCCAACAGCTATAAAGTGCAGAATTTTTCTATTGTTCTAAGTAGATCCACCAGGGGACAGTGAACAACTGCTAGTCCCACCACGACTTGTACAAACTCCATCACAGCTACTACATCTTAGAATTGAGGACTATGTTTCTGTGTAATTGTGTTACCCTAAGCACACAGCCAAGTTACTCTGGAAACAACTTGGTACATGTGTTGCTTTACAAATGAGTAATCCAATTGACTCCAGTGGAACTACTCACATGAGTAAAGTCATGCACACTCTTAAGTGTCTTCAGGATTGTGGCCTAAGTTTGATGTGAGAACTGATTATTTTTTTTAAAACAGGTATCCTAAGTAACACCTGTGCTCACATAAGGTAAAAATTAATAGCCCTGAGATATGTATTTGACAAGAGTAAATAACACAAGGCTTCACTGTCAGTATGGCACAGTGTGGACAAAGGTCTTGAATCAAGCTCTGACAACACCTGTTGGGTCCATAGTTTACTTTTGGCATCAGATGGAACAGTCTTGGATCTCAAACATGCTATCATTCATTGCTATCAAGTAGGAGGGGGAAAAACCCCAAACTCAAACATAGATCCATAAAGATCTCAATGACCTAAAAGCAGTAATACTAAACTAACAAATGGAAATCCACAACAGACCCATTTAACTGATGTTTGAGGTGGCATTATTGGCATAGTGAGACAATGGTTAAAAGCAGTATAAGAATCTACTTATATAATTAATGACAGGATGTTAAAAACTAATTATCACATAAGCAAATATGATAAATACAATGGTCACCACTAAAAAAATCCAAAAAATCCCCCCCCAAAAATCAACATTGGCTAAAAGGTATCTGAGGTATCATCATTTTCTCTCCTTAGACAATAGAGTATCTCAGACAGCACTGTGTGGTAACTGCTGGCTGTTGTTTTAATAATGAATATTATCACTATTCTTTCATTTGAAGTCAAGTAGACAGTTTGAGAGTTGTTAAAGTCAACAGTTCTCTTTAAATTCTTGGAGCTATGTTCATAATAGGCAGAGCCTAGACCTACACTACTTTGAGTTTTGCTCATGTCTCTCCTACAGCATACGATCTAGATTTAAGTCTCTGACCCTTCCCACCTTTTGTACACTCAGTAGCAACTAATAAAGCTTTGTCGGCGACTGCAAAGATAGTCAGTCCCGCAAAAGAGGAGCTGAGTAAGGTTTTCTTCAGCTTGCCATGCAAAAATCTTATTCCAGAGCGTTTCTTACTGCACTGTCATTTTACCTGTAAGCGTATTAGTATCACAATGACAGCAGAGTCTTAACTTTAAAACACATACTTAACTCTTAATGAAATCAATGGGATATAAGCATATGCTTAAGTACTTTGCTCCATTGGGGCATTTGACAGCAACACTACACATCTCATGCTTCGTTTTAAAAAAAATAAAAGGAAGCACTGGATGTTGAGCAAACACAACCAATTAGCTGAAAAAAAATAATACCATCTACCATTTCACAAACATTTTGATATTCAAGTCTAGGTAACAGGAAGGAAAAAAAAAACAAAACTCTTTTCCATATACCCTGCATACTCCAACTGAATATTAAACACACAGTGGGCACTCAGGATCTCTTGCAGTGCTTAGAAGAGAAGCCATCATACAAAGCTGACTGAACTGTTTTCCCTCTTCAAACAACTAAATACAAGCAAACATCTTTCATACAGGAATATTTTTTGAAAAGTTGTTTTTGAGTGTCAGCAAAGATTTTGTTTGCATAGTACATGCATAAAAATACTAGTTTTCAACAGAGTATTTAGCATTACAGTGCCAGTCGCAGAGCCCCAAGTATTCCACAACTGCAGAACTTGCCACAGAATTCACCCCTTGCTGCACAAGTGTGGTTTAGGATTCTATTAAAAAATTAAGTTTCTAGCCCTTATGGGTATGCAAACCTAAAAAATGTAATCCAAGTGTGAATGGTGGCCATCTGAGTCTACAAGCATGAAAACAATAATTCTGAGAGATGTGAATGGCCCCAGTCATTTCACTCAGGGCTCCAGGGACTCTGATTGTGCAGCTGTGGGCTTTGGCATCTTTCCAAGATACCACAGAATTCAGTATTTTTGTTCAGAGTTTACTATTTTGCTGTAGCCAGATGCCTAGCATCTTGGGTTCTTTTGTCATCTTGTCCTGCTGGGACTTGCCCAAAGCTGCCTCTTACTCTGCATCTTTATTCACAAGGGGGAATTAATTGATTATAGTGTATCACTATTCTACAGAAAAGACAAGACAGGTTCAGGGAGCAAGGGCTAGAGACCAGTTTGTGGCCAGGGAGCAGGGAGAAAACCATAAATTCAGGCTGGGCAGCTAGACTGCCTAAAGAATAGAGGCCTGTTGAACTCAGATGAACCACTGAATCTCACGATAAGCTCCCCAGTTTTGATGGCATGCATGATGAAGGGAAAAGAGATTCGGAGCTGAGACACCCAGACAACATTGTAACCACTGAAGCCCACAGAGCTGGGTCATCTGAAGGACAAAACAAAAGATTAAAAAATAGTCATTGCTGAAAATAATCATTGATGAATTGTGCATCAATGAGTATGTTCAATTTTGAAACATGGTCGCAAGCATGTTTGCACATGACAGATACAATAAATCAACACTGATTCAGAATTTGGCAGAATTATGGAGTGTTTGCTACAGAATTGGGTCCCACTGTGCTGCAGAGTACATGGGTCCCTCAGTCTATGTTCACACTGTTCGGGGAGGCAGGGGCAGGGAGTGAAATTTACCTCTCCCAGCAACTCTATTGGTGCATTTCTTTTTCTATCTTCATTTTCACTGCTGCTTTCGTCGTCATCTGTCGTTTCTGACAGCTGCTCATCAATATTATGGTCATCTATACTATTTGTCTGAAATTCAGTGCTGAGTTCATTATTTGCTGGCTTTTCTACATTTCTGGAATTTTTCTCTTTATTGTCTAAATTCAAAATGAATATTATATCAACAATAAAAATAAATAATACTTAGCACTTACAGAGCATTTTATGTGTTCAATTCATCAGCATTAATTAGTTAATGAGATTCACTGACAAGATGCTTTTGCATACAGTTGAAAAATATTTTTGATGTAAGAAGATAAACAGAAAAGTTAATGCTTACATTACTGAGCTCAACTGTGCCCTCATATACACTAGGACAATTACCACTGAAGAAAATAAGAATTGTATGGTACCCCCCAGGGAAGGATTAGGCCTGCTGAATGTAACATGTCATGACTAGAACTCCATTTTAAAACTTGTTATATTACAGAAACTCAGCTGTAATACCATTCTTTCAGCTAAATATTCTGAAAGAAGAGTAATTGTACTGATGGTACTTATAACAATGTTTGATCTGCTTGGAGCCAAAAGGCAGTATATTTTTGTTTTACAGAATGAGCGTCTTACATGTCTTCGAAAGCACTAAAGAATAACTACTTTACCTGAAAAAGAATGCAAAATTTGAGAAAGTAATAGTTGCTTTGGGAACCATAACTCTCACCTTCCTAACTTTTGTTGCACTTATATTCTCAATCATAACAGTGCATTAAGTATTTATTATTTCATTTAATTTCTTCTTCATTATATTTGTAAAGGTTTTCCCAGGAGTACATTTTGAGTATTTAAAATTGCTGCCATGTCATATATGAGTAATACCTAATACCTCAAACTGCAGACTAGCATTTCTTGGACTTGCCTAACAAAACCCAACCAAGAAGAAACCTGCTCTGTCACTTTTAAGTATTATAAAGAATTAGTAAATTTACAATGCCATTCCTCTAGTGAAGAAGTGAAGAGGAGTATACAGCCTGGATGGCAATTTTGAAGAAGCTGCTGTCTTGGTCTGAAACGCCATGGTGTGTAGGATGTTTTTATTATTAATTATTATTATTATTATTAAAGATAAAAGCTCTCTTCCAGCACAAATACAATGCAACAGTCCACAGAGGCTTAAATGCATGAGATGATATCTCTTTTTCCCAAGAGATATTAGAATATCCAGTTAATCAAATGATCTACTGGCTGAACACATAGGTGCTTTAGAATGAAAAGAAAATAAGAATTGTGATTGAATGCATATTCAAATAAGTACATCTATATGCATGTGCAATGTGAATGAAATTATTATAGAAGGACTTATTCACTAATGAGGGAATTTATTTCTCAGGTCTCATATATAGGACTATATGTTGAAATGAACACACAGATTAGTCCCTAATCTTTTGAGTTGAAAATCAGTGAGAGGTCAATAAAGGTTGCTGGTCTGGGCTCAGTCCTAGTGGGTTTTTGTTCACATCATTGAACCACGACCTAATGGAGTCCAGCTGATAGCCTTTCCTGCAAAGTCCCAAGATTGAAATAAGCAGACATGAGCTACTGGCAGAACTAGGTGGCAAAGCTTGGATTGTGCCAGCTTGCAGTATATGCCCTTCTTCAGCCAAATCTCTCCTCTTAAATACACAAACTACAAGCTAATGTGTTTGAGGAGAAGTTCTATGAAATTGTGGTAAGAAGGTCTGATAAAGTTTTCTGAGATTTCAAATTAACAAAGTGCAGAAACATATACAAACACACGGCCTGTTGAAATCAATGCAAAGACTCTGACTTCACTGGGCTCTGAATCAGGATCATAAAAGCAGTATGGGTTCTGATAAGAAAATTTTACCTCAGCTGTAACACCATTCTTTCAGCTAAATATTCTGAAAAAAGAGTCATTGTACTGATGGTGCCTATAACAATGTTCGATCTGCTGGAAGCCAAAAATGCAGTATATTTTTGTTTTACAGAAAGACAGTCTTAGACGGATATCAATTGTACCAATTTTATCCTTAAGAGGTTCTCCTATAGAGCAATTTAGCTAACAGCAGGTGTCACCGAACAAAGTAATAAGGAAGAAAAATGAAAGTTGAAGAAAAGACAACTTCTAATTAGAAAAAAAACATGGAATTCATAAAGTTAATGAATACCAATACTCTGTTATGGAGGTGCCAGTTGCAGCTCCATTATTAAGGCTGAGCTGTTTTGCACTTAAATCAGAAATTCAACTGCTTACGTATATACAAAATTGTGTATCCTAACCAAAATTACCAGCACTTACTCTTTGATTATAGAATTAATTTACATTCCTTTGATTAAATTAAATTTAAAATTAAAATTTAAATTAAATTTAAAGATAAGAAATTCAGCACCTGCTGCTAGATTTTTTGTCCCAAATGATCTTATGAAGAGAATAATGCACTTTTTCAAAATTTCCCTGTGGTTTATTTACTGAAATCTTTACTGTGTGTAGGCTACATTTGAAAAAATGTTTTTTTTTAGTATTAATGGTCATTTCCCCCTGTTGTACACTGTACCTCAAAATAGCACCCTGTTATCCCCACATTCATCATTCATATATTGTTGTGATATTTCATACAAAGCTTTGTATTAAGTACTGTAAACCAACCTGCAACATCCAGTGGCGTAAGAAAAACTGCTTGATTCAAATACTGCTCAGTCTAATAAGATTCAAAATTTAGACTGCATGCTTACCTTTTATTGTCTTTGGTACCTTTCATGCCTACCACTTATAATCACTTAAAATCTATCTATCTTTCTGTAGTTCACAAATCTGTTTTATATTTTATCTAAAAGTGTGTTTTGGTAGAAGTGCTTGGGAAATCTCAGCTCAGTTTACAAAAGCTAGTGTGTGTCCTCTCCACATCGAGGGAGGGGTGGACTGGGTAATGAACTTACACTAGTCAGGCTTCTGACCAGGGCTAGATGGTACAGTTCTGGGTACAAGGCTTGGGAGATCTGCTGATGCCTTTTCAAGATCTACCCAGCAAGAGGGCAGGAGTGAAAAGGGAACCATGTCTGTGTGCAAGCAGGCACACATGTAAGCAGGGGTATAGAAGGGAGAGAGGGAGAAATGGGGTGTGCACACATGTGCAGGGGAACCTAGGGAAGTAGAGGAGGAGGGAGAATTTGGAGGATAGGAAGAAGAGGGAAACTGGGATGTAATTCCCCACTTGCTTTGAGCTATTCTGGTGAAACAAAGCAGCTGTAGACAGTTTGACTGACCAGGATGCTCTGACTGCATCATACCACTGCAGACTAGAGTAACACAATCAGGACATACTAGTGCATCTGGCTATAAAAAGTTAAAATTGTTAAAAAAAATATTTAAAGCTGGTAAGTCTAATGATTTGAAGATATGAAGTATCACATAGCATTATCTTTGGAGTTTCTTGGTTGGAGTTAATGTATGGAATTTAAAAAACAAAAACAGACATTCCTAAAAAAATATATTAAGTAGATGAGGAGAGTATATATCAGTAATTTAGGGTAAAATACACTAAAGGATGTTGTAATTATTCCCAACCCAATTGTTGTAAATCCAGGAAATTCAGGGTTAAAAGTTAAATTTAAAAGAAAGCCAAACATGTTAAGTTATGGAAATGCCTCAATTCTGCCCTGTAGTGAAACCACGAGGGGGTGGGTAGGGGAGGGGGGAATCTAGAATGTCTTTAAAAGTCAGTTTAATATAATCTAAGATCACAGACATTAAAATGCCTCAATAACATTCATATAGTTGTTGCATAGATCCACTGAAGGGCAGAACTAGCTTGTCTGGGAATGCTTTTAGGGTCTGATCCAAAGCCTATTGAAGTTAATAGGAATCTGTTGACGTCAGAGGACTTTGGCTCAGGCCCCAAGACAGAACAAGATCTCTTAGACTTTATCCTGGGGTTAGCTCACCAACTATCCCAGTTTCTATTGCTGACTGCAGCTCCATAGAACCTATCAGTAGTCTTCTTGCCAGATTTTAAAGAGTTTCAGGTTTGCATCAACTCAGTTCTTTATTAACTAGCCTTGACTTAACTATGACATCATATGCTAGCTCATAAAATGGAGTGTAAGTGCTGGCAGAGCAATTGTATATTAATCAACAAGATTCCCTTAAAGGGCAGTAAAACTGTGCTAAATACTATGTCAATTATTAATATTATGGAATTGAAATGCTGGTAAAAAGGAACTTTAAGACTAAGAACTCTAACAGGTAAGCAGTGAGCAGTTTTCAAGGTTAACACTTTCTGTCAGGCACATTTGAAAGAAGTCAAATTATCATACCAAAATGACTTTTTCCAACAACAATCACGTGAGAGCTGATGAGGATGCAAATGTAGGCTAAGAGTCATGTGCTGTGCGGCTATACTTTCAAAGGAACATTTGGAAAAATAAGTGTAACAGTAGCATAAACAGAAACCCAAACTTGTTTACACAAGGGCAACTATTATAATAGTGAATGTCTTTAAAATATATAGGACATCCTATAAGAATGTGTCATTTACCCTCAAAAGGGATGTCTGTAAACATCTTTGTTTGCATGTCTGGGATTGATGAACAGGCTAACACCTTTGAACATCAAAAGCATCACTGACTAAAACTTGGGGGATTGGAGATACCTGAGGAGGAAGGAAGAATGGATGACAGTTACCTGGAGCGGAAAGACGGTTTCACTGCCAAGCTGCTCAGCAAAAGCAGCAGAGGAGAAAGAGACAAGCTCACCAGAGAGGATATGTTGTGCATAAAATGTAATGTCCTTAATTGTACCTACCTATGTTATTTAGAAATTAAGAATAAGTATGTTATGCAGGCTGTTTCTTTGGAGTTAAACTGGATTTTCTCTCTCTCCTTAATATATTTTATTTTTGATCAGACCAACTGAGTTATGTGTACAATATGGCTTTGAAAGGAAGGCAACATTCTGACAAAGTACCACCCAATGACTGGTTGGCTGATGACAAGAATGGCAGGAATAGGTTACAATTACTAGTAACTGATTTCACTTTGTTTAGTTTTTATATTACATCAGTTGCACTGGTAGCAACAGCTATAGTTAATATTATAAAACAGTTCCCATTATAAACTAGAGATTTCTACTCTTGATTTCTAATTTTACTCCTTTACAAAGTTTATTTCAGGCTACTTTAGTGCCTTGTAACTTTCTACTAAAACATCTTTTATAGGTCTCTTTGAACTAACTGCATACATCTGAGCAGACAGTATTTCATTAGAAATAGAGATTAGAAATGAAGTTTTTTAAATCTATTTTTTTGCATCCTATGTTCCCATTCTGTGTAACCACACAATAAAAAGACTGCTTACTGTCCGCTATGTGCAGTCAAAAAATGAGGCATGCAGAACCTGAGCAGAAAGTGAAACAGCTTGTAATTTACAGAGGACAGTGTGAACAGGATGTTAACTCCACTGAAAGAATCATTAAAAGAACGTTGCTATTTTGTAAGGTTTACTTCATATTTTTTAAAATAGACTTAAAATTACACTAAGTATTATTTTCTTGGTTGATTCTGGATTATACTGAAAACCTGAATTGCTACCTTAGCATTTAGCGAACAGGACGATGGATCTATTTTTAATGGCCCATATACCCTACAAGGATAACGCTGGCACATAGTTCTATGCCACAATTAGTGGTATCTGTGTTATAACACTTTTTTACTGCTAGAGTGGAGCTAGAGTAGATCTGTACTATGCGGAGAAACAGTATTTTATATTCCCTATTGACCTTAAAGATTTCCCATATTATTTTCCTTTACTTAAAAAAAACAAACAAAAAAAAACCCAGAAAAAGTTATGGGTTCCAACAGCAATATTAATACAGTGACATTGCTGGAATCTTACCTTTTGCATATCTTGACTTCTTGTATTTCTAACTATGCAACCTTAACATTACTTTAACATTATATGGTATTTTATTAATGATTTTGATTAGTTTATTTTGGTTTTTTATAAACCTTGGGCCAAATGGTGCCTGGCCCTGATACAAGTGCACAGCATATGCATGCATACGCAACTGCGCATACGCATAACCTCCTTGCCCACCCTAAATCAAGACTTGTCTACAGTTACAGTGCGGCGGCAGCAGGTGCAGCTGCGCAGCTGTAGCGCTTTGTGAACATGCTGCCTACGCCAACAGGAGACCTTCTTCCATCGGCACAGGTACTTCACCTCCCGAAGAGGCGGTTGCTATGCTGATGTGAGAAGCCCTCCTGTTGACATACAATCTACAGTGGGCATTAGGTCGGTAAAATCTGCACCCCTGAGTGATATAATTATACCAACATAAATTTGTAGTGTAGACGAGGGCTAAAGGCAAAGTAGAAATCAGTCCCTTTCCTCAGAGCTCTGACCCCAAAACACAGAGTAGCTGGCTGCAGGAGGAAAAGATAGATGCACCCAAAGAAGAAGAGCAATAGAAAGAGGTGCAGCCTCTGCATTTCCCAAAGACAGAAGGCCACCAGTGCTCCTTTCTGGGTAGTGTGATTGAGATTCACCCTTATTGTGGGCTGTGTCTAAAACCTACAAATTAAGCTTCAGACTACTACACTTTCCCCAAACCAATCTCTGAAGCAAAAAACATTTTTTTAAATAATAAAAGGCAACTTTGAATAGAAAATATTTGCATGGAGAATTGTCAGGGATTCAGAGAGACATTTCACTTCAACCAAACAACCAATGACTTCTGATTTGATGCTCTCTCTCCTAGCTTCACTGATCGTTGTTTCATGATGTAGTTTGTGTAAATCAATTTTTAATCACTCACCCATATAAAATTATATAAAATTAAAACCAGGGATAAAAAAATGCAGTCTGTTGTTGTGCAATTAATGTTAATTCCAAAAGGGAAAGGATAATATATAATATTCTATGAAGACATTTATTAAACAAAAGAAAAATCTGCACAGCCTAATGTGGAGTTTCCTTTGTAGAACCACTTCACATGTGGTCAGATCTTCTTGTATGCAATATAATATTACTGAAGCAAACAGAATTCTAGAAGTTCAGAACTGACAAAGTCGGATAATATACTGTACATGCTTTATGATGGCATGAGCTGTTCTGTTGTGTCAAAGCCATGAAATTATAACCCCTTTTCAACCTAACTGAGAATAGTGTCTTCCATGAACACTGTAGATATTCCCTAGAGTCTTCTTAGATAAAACTAAAATTTTCTTTTTGCAATTTTACAATGTATTATCTTCCACCACTCCTAAATTCAGGAGATATCAGAACTAAAAAAGATGGTTTCCATAGTGTGATGTATAAGCTATAGGCAAGCACGTCAGACAGTTAACCTTTGATCAAAACCACGGCAATGTCTCCATCAAACCAGATACACACAAGGCCTAAGATATCACATTCAGGCCTTACAAGAATCCTATTCTTTCCACAATCATGCAGCACAGAAACTAATATCACTTTATAATGTCTACTCCTTACCCATTGTTAGACTCATTTTTTTGGGAATGTGGCTGGCTGAATAAGAGACTATCTGTAACTCAGTGAAGAAAGTGCAAATCTTACCTGTAGTTTCTTGTATGTAGTGGGGTGATCTTAAATTAGTCTCTTGAATCCTAGATGAATTTTTATTTTTTGTACTTTTTGCAGAAGAATCCCATCTACATGTTGGATATGATTTCCAGAAAAAAAAATAAGCATCATAAAGACTAAAAATAACATCTCCAGGTTAAGCTAATTTTTACAGAGATGTACAGCAGCAGCACCAAAATAATAAGCCAGATATGATAATCCTGTCATAATTAATAACTGCTTCTTATGGAAAAGTGATTTGCCTGCTGGATGACTGTGCACTTTTTGAAGATCATGATGGATATTTCTAGACATAGGATTTATTCCTTAATTGATGGTGAGATTAAGAATTCTCCTAATCAAAATTATAAATTAACAAAAGGGAGCAAAGTAAATTTAGTTACTATTTCTCTCCTGCCATGGGTTCCCCACAGCAGCAGGAGCTCCATCTCTCATCCCAAGAAGTCTCCTTCCACTGCCTTAGATTCCTGGGAATTTATAGCCATTTTGTTTCAAGATAATTAATCCAAGGACAACCTGGAGCTCAGTTTGGTTCTACAACAAAAAAATTAAGGTTGATTCAGGTTTGGTATAGCAGGGCTTTTTGGTAGCCATGTCAGTAGCTTTTCCAGTGCTATGTTTTTACATTGCTTAGTGTTTACACTGCACTGCACTGTTTAATGTTTTCTGATTATTCTCTGGCAGCTCAGGATACTATTTGCTCAGCCTGCTCTTGCTCCTGCTAGGCACTGGCAATCCACGCTGGCTGTAGTCATCTGAGCTGCCTAACCAATGCTCATGCTACCAGCATGCTTTTGTCTTGCCTATACACCAAACCAACCTAGGCTTCATATTAGAATTTTCCATCCTGGCCCTGATGTACATCCCCTTTTCTGATGTACGTCCCCTTGTTAGTTCCCAGCCCAAGGAAGTGGTCATTAACTTGTGATGGGAGACACAGAGCCATTTGATACTCATTTTAGCAAGATTTCCAGCCCAGCATTTCCTCCCAGTGACCACAAATCCATCCTCCTCTGTCAGAGTGCTCCTGACTGGCCAATGCCTGACGCATTAATCCAAAGGGTTAAAATTATTTATTTAACAAGCACAAAGTTAATATTTTAATAGCCCATTTTTCTTAAATGCACCTAACGAGCTACAAAGATATAAGACTTACTTTTCAAAAGTTGATTTAGCTGCACATAACGAGATTTGTTTTGTTGGCGTATAAACTCTGTTTGTAGATTCTGGTCCACATCCATGCTGCCTTGGTTTAAATTAAAATGGTTTTTCACATAATGAAACACAAATAAAATATTGCCATTAACTGAAATATAATTATGTTCATTCCATTGATACTTGTAAGCTTGTGGCTACCCAAGATTAATCCCATCTGCCCTTTGTCCCACCAAAAATCCAAAGCAAACAAAAAGGCTGTGATCTGTACAATGGCTTCAATACATGTTTCTGTTTTTTCCCTTTCATTTAAATGTATATTGTGATATAAAAACCCAGTGCTGAATTTAGCCCCCATTGGAGGCAAATCATTAACCTGAATATTTATGTCTTTCTTTATATAGATTATGTACAACAGAGATAACTGTATTTCTGTTTATGTACAAGAAATGCTGAATAGGGTGCAGCTGTTTCAAACTTTGACAGTCAATAAAATGGTTAAAAATGTAAATTATTTTATCCTCACATCTTTGTGGTACAAGACTACCATCCCACAGCATATCAGTCTCCGCAAGGACCAGTCTTTAGCAACTAGCCTAAGCCACAGAAGACAAATTTTACCTGATTAGTGCCCCATCCATGTTGAGAACATTCCCCTGTTCTTCTACACATACTAAATGTTGCAGTTAATGAAAAGAATTATATTTTATTTAATGGCATGTGCTGATTAAATGAATCAGTAGTGGAAATCACATTTATTGATTATCAGTTCTTGGCTATATCATCAGCTTCCCTGTGTGTTTACAGTAGGAGTGTAAAATGTTAACTTGCCTTAACTGTTAATCCCTAGGCCAGCCAGCTGGAGTGGCTTCAGCTGCACCACCTGGCCAGAGCAGCCCCACCTGGTTTACTATTTAAACGAAATATTTTTACATAATTTAAACGGTTTACTTTTTAAACGGTATTTACATCCCTAGTTTACAGCTCACAAACATTCACTATGCCTTTTTAATAACTCTCTCAGAATGACAATGACAACTGATTTATGGAACTGAATATGCTTCCCAAAAAGAGCATATGTAGCTTTCTACATTAAAGCACAAAAATATAAAGTTGGGATCACAGAGAAATTAATTTTCAACATTGATTTTTGCATCTTGAAGCTTCAAATCCCCAAAACATGTCATTTGAAGTCTTGAAAGTAGATCAATAACATCAATAATCTCCACAAATAACCAAATCATCATCAAAATGATCAAGTCAGTGAACATATGAAGCTGCCAGCTAACTGGGTGCTAAGTTAATTATTTATCTTCATTTTTATTTCAGAAAATAGAAACTCCAGTGGACACCATTTCACAAATAACGACAAATCGTTCACTGGAAAAAGATATTTTCTCCAGTTACAAAATCTGAGGGAATGTTTGTTTAGTACCTCCTATTACCTTTCAAAATCCCAGACACTTTTAAAATCCAATTACATTAGCTCACATAGGTGATAAAGCTACTCAGACATGGAATACAACAAAAAAAATCCGTGGACAGATGGAGTTTAATATCTATTCCTCAACAATATTGATATAGACAGTATTCAGCTAAAAACAAGAATTAAATTGAATAAGATACTCTTGGATTTAAATAATAAAGTATTACTTAGTTTTGAGAAAATTAGAATAGATGCATGCAAATGGAGAAAATGCAACATATATGTTGTCTGTACAAAGTACATATTGGCGTATTTTGTATATGATATATCTCCTATATACCTTGGATCATTAGCCTGAAGTTGTCTTTAACTAATGCTTTTCCTTAAGAATCTAGACCAAATTTCCAAAAGTGATTTTGAGTGCCCAACTTGAGCCTCTTTAAAAGGGGTCTGATATTCAAAGGGCAGGTGTTTAATACTTTCTGAAAAATCAGACTCCTTTAAAGTGTCTTAAAGTGGGCATCCAAAAATCACATTTGCAAATTCATACCATACAAAACGTAAGAAGGCCTATACATAACTGATCAGGAATAGGCCTTTCTCATGAGTGGGAATGAATCAAATGCAATATAGCATTTAACTCCTATTTTCTCCTTTTAATTAAATATTAAAATAAATTCTATGCCTGTGATCATTACTACAGGTACTAACCAGTTTACACTGAATTGTCCAAGACCATTATAATGTAGTATTTCTATAAATTTAAGATTACTTTTCAAAATAACTTTTTAGAAGATTCACCAGATAAAGTCTACATAGAGCTGAATGAGAAGAAATAAATAGATCACATCCAGATGGCAGGGAAGATGTTCTCATATCTTTTATACACATTTTCTAACACAGGAAACAAGCATCCGTGAACTGAGTTTTGAAAATGTACAGGTAACTCTTCCAACTGTGTTACGTGCTACAGAGGACCCTTAACTGAATAAGAGTTTTCAAACTTCAGTAAAAATATGGAGACAGTCTCAACATAATTATACAAACTAGGGGTTACATACTCGTATAAAATAAATACCTCCATTCAATTACTTGCCTGTAATAAAGCTCAGTGCAAGAAAAAAAGACAATACCCATTCTTACAACCTAATTACTCTTTTACTAGAGATTAATATTCCATTTTTTAAATATTGATTTAGTGATATATTTAATATACACATTTTAATGAATTGCAGTTATATTTTACATAATGATTGTTTGGGGGTGGGGAGAGGAAGAGTCACAAATGGAATTTATTCCAATTCCAGCGATGAAAAAAAACCTAGTAACTAAAGCAATTTTATAGAGTCATATGGTAAGAGAAGTATCATAACATCAAGAACAGTCCACTTGGCAAGAATTTTAAGACCAAGTATTAAAAAGTGGCTTTAAAAAAATTGCATCTACAAGCTTTTCCACAAACCAGTATATTTTGCATGGGTATTTCCATTATTTTACAATTTCCAGGTAAATTATATTTGTGTGAAAACAGAGGTCAAAAGTCCAGCTACCTACTACCTACCAGATTACATGTGTAAATACAGTTTGCATGCACAAAAATATGAAAATGAATATATCCAGGAACAAGAGTTCCCTTTTAAAGTTTGACCCATTTAGTCTTTGGAGTTACTCCAGGTTTACACTTGTGTAAATGAGATAAAAAACTGGCACTCCACACTGAGTTTTATGGACATGACAATAAAGGAAGGAAGGATATTTTGGAGCAATCATGGATAATCACCAGGGGACAAATTTTCAGACAGCCTTTAACAAGAATATTCACAATTTTTCATACATACCCTTTCACGTGTACAAAGTCTACAATCCAAATTTAGAAACCACTTCTAAAAAAATGTGATCTTAGATCATTTACTGTACTGTGACACCTGCTCTTTGACTGCTTACATGGATGAAGGGATCTTGTCATGATGTGTGATCCTGTTCCACTGAAGTCGATGGGAGGTTTCTGTTGACTTTTATGGAAGCAGTCTAAGAGCCACGGTAACTTATTTTGGAAAAATTTTCACAGTTTTCACTTAACCTCATAAGAATCTTAAATATAATGGCTGATATTTTCAAAGTAATTGAGATCATTCACGGCCTGAACTTGCACTTATTATGGCTAATAGCAAAGCTCTTGCTGACTTCAGTGATACAGAATCTGGCTCTTAGATAAATCTTCCATTAAATTTTAATCAACTAATTTCAGTTTATACATGAATTCTATTATTATTTTCAAACCAAAAGAGTATGCACAACAGAAAATGTTTTCATAGTTTCTGAAAATTTTATGTAAGTATATTCTACAACAGTAAAAAAAAAAAAAATCAAAGAAAATAACTATTCAATAACTCAAAATTTAAAGGCCTTAATTTAAACAATATGTACTTCTACAATATCATTAAGATTTAAATTCTATTTTAAATACCCATCTAAATAATAATGGTGCCAACTGAACCAAACGTTAATCCATGCATTTCCAGTCTTTCAAAATTAATTGGGTGACAAATGATTTCATTATCTAGCTCTAATTGCTTAAAAAGGCATGTAATAGATCAGCTGCAAAACCAAAGACATCATCTTACCATGGCATTGTTTGAATTGGTTCAATAACCACTTCTTCTAAAAAACAAATGAACAACAGCTGTTTCAAGTTCTGATTTACTTAATACAAATTCTGATTTTCAATTCTAAACTTTCTTTGACTGTGACAGATATTGTAAAACGTTTCAAAGTTGCAAATAAAATTTGCACTGCTAAACTACTCAAAAACTTGCTTACTGGATTTTTTTAAAATCATCAGGGAAAGCTAACATAATAAAAAAAAAAATTTTCTCCCCCCAATACTAAATCAATATTAGGTCACTTACCTTTTGGACCAAACACATGTAATCTGCCATTTTGTCCATTCTTTTGGTCCTAAAATAAACAACAATAGTAACATTGAAACCCGCTGTAATTACTTAAGACACCCATCCCGCATTTATGAGGGTTCTTGCAGTGATGCAAATTCCCAGTAACTTTAACAGAATTACACACCAGGATTCAGAATTGGAGCTTTGAAATTTCTTCACCACACATACGAAAATTCAAATAGCAGTAGCTATTGTTTTTCAATAGCAATAGCTAAATAAAGAACAAAATACATCAATTGCCCATGAAAGAGATGCCGAAGTAAATCCTATGGAAAACTAAGTCTTACCTTTATGGTATCTATCCTTTCTAAACAGTTCTGCCTGGTAGAAAACACAGACATTTGTATTAACACATATACTCCTTGAACACTGGAATTTCTGCTTGTTCAAGTGGACACGTGGTAGCAAAACAAAATAAAATAAAATAAATCTGGAAGGCACCAAATTCTTACACAACTGCAATTACTGCAACAATTACTTAATCTGGCCTCTAAAGTCTGACTCAACAAAAAATACCCAGGCCTTTTCCCGGGTTTGTACTAGCCTAGGATGCTGGGTTGGCCATTAGGGCCCACACCCACACTAGAAAGAATTATAACCAGATTTATGATCTGATTCAGCAAAGCACTTAAGCACACACTTAAGTCCATCCCCTATTCTGTAAATCCCTTATGTTTTTACTGCTGAGCTCACTAGGACTTAAATATGTATTTAAGAGCTTTTCTGAATTGGAATATTAGTAGATACAAAACATTTTCAGCTGCAATGGTATTACTAATATTGTAAGTAAGCTATTTAGTGTAGACAGGGCACAGGTGATTACAATATGATTTCAGAAAATCTTGTTTCTCTATTGTGAGCCAACTTTCCCCAGTATAAGGAGGTTAGCCCTTATCTAAACTAGGACTTTTTATACTGTGTAGCACCAGTACACCACCACACAGCAATGATGTAACCAGGTGCAGGCATTTTAACCCACAGAGTGATTTTTTTTTAAATGTCCAATTTACACCAGTCTTTTCACCATTAGAGATTCATTAAAATAAACTTGCCATGCCCTGCACTCTACGACTCCCTAATCTGGGTCCATGTAGTCCTCTTTTTTCTCCACTCCTATTAAAGCCATGAGGTTGGACCTTGTCAAGGTTCCTTCCCCACTCAGAACTCTAGGGTACAGATGTGGTGACCTGCATGAAAGACCCCCGAGGCTAATTCTTACCAGCTTAGGTTAAAAACTTCCTCAAAGTACAAACTTTGCCTTGTCCTTGAACCCTACACTGCCACCACCAAGCGTGTTAAACAAAGAACAGGGAAAGAGTCCACTTGGAGACATCTTCCCCCCAAAATATCCCCCCAAGCCCTACACCCCTTTTCCTAGGGAAGGCTTGATAAAAATCTTCACCAATTTGCATAGGTGAACACAGACCCAAACCCTTGGATCTTAAGAACAATGAAAAAGCAATCAGGATCTTAAAAGAAGAATTTTAATTAAAGAAAAAGTAAAAGAATCACCTCTGTAAAATCAGGGTGGTAAAAACCTTACAGGGTAATCAGATTCAAAACATAGAGAATCCCTCTAGGCAAAACCTTAAGTTACAAAAAGACACAAAAACAGGAATATACATTCCATTCAGCACAGCTTATTTACCAGCCATTTAAACAAAAGGAAATCTAACGCATCTCTAGCTAGATTACTTACTAACTTAACAGAAGTTCTGAAGAGTTATGAAGAGCATTCCTGATCTGTTCCCGGCAAAAGCATCACACAGACAGACCGAACCTTTGTTCCCCCCCACCCCAGCTCTGAAAGTAACTTGTCTCCTCATTGGTTATTTTGGTCAGGTGCCAGCGAGGTTATCCTAGCTTCTTAACCCTTTACAGGTGAAAGGGTTTTGCCTCTGGCCAGGAAGGATTTTATAGTTCTGTACACAGAAAGGTGGTTACCATTTCCCTTTATATTTATGACAGACCTACACAAGAAAATTACTCCAGAACTAGCAGGGGAGACATATCTTTGGTCTGTTAATGGCTAAGAATATTTCTTTAAGCTTCTTTACATTTCTAAAACTTATCTAAGAGACAACAGGTGGCAGACAGCTCCTGTTCATTAAACTACTGTGGAAGGAAGGAGGGAGCAAGAGGAGTCAAATAATGTTTCTGCTGTCTGGCATCGAGAACAAATATGTACAACACCCTACTCCTATGGAAACTTGCATGGCATACTATCGCTGACAAATAGAGGAGATAGCTCGCAGATTCAGGAGCAGCCTGTGGAGCTGTGCAACACAGAGAGGTCAGAATTATTGTGGGCCAGAAGCCACCTTGATAGGGACCTAATCAATATGGGACAGTCTCAAAATGTTTAAAAAAACAGAATAAAAAAGTCTCCTTTGGGCTGGGAACAGGTATGAGTTAACTGAAAAGATACATTTTTCTCAACCAGAACTAAGCATCACTAGTACAAATCTATAATATTCAAAGTACAAGATGTGAATTTAACTGTTAAGGAAGTGCTTGAAAATATGACATTTTACAGTCATATCACAACAATTATAATAAATGCTATATTTAACCTTTTTTTATCTTCACAATGTGCCCTTTTTGTATTAAAATTTTGATTTAACCACAGGGCATGACTCCTCTTGTGCTTGATCAATTTAATGCAATAGAAGAACCTTTAATATATGAAATGGTAATTGAATGTAACACTTTGTATTGTATCATTGCAAATCACAGTAAACAAATAAAACAATCCATTTTATATATATTATGGTTTTGATACAAACTTCCAAAACCTAAAGAAGGAAGCTTTTTGGCCCCAAAGATTGCATATTATTATATACTGAGCCAATGAAAACTCATTTCACTTACTTTTAAATACGTATAAAGGAAAGAATAGACCAGGGATCGGCAACCTTTGGCCCGCGGCCTGCCAGGAAAAGCTGCTGGCGGGCCAGACAGGTTTGTTTACCTGCAGTGTCCACAGGTTTGGCCAATCGCAGCTCCCACTGGCCGCGGTTCGCCTTCCCAGACCAATGGGGGCTGCGGGAAGGGCGGCCAGCACATCCCTTGGCGTGCACTGCTTTCCGCAGCCCCCATTGGCCTGGGACAGCGAACCACAGCCAGTGGGAGCTGCAATCGGCCAAAGCTGCAGACGCTGCAGGTAAACAAACCGGCCCACGGCCTGCCAGGTTGCCAATCCCTGGAATAGACCAATAGATGGTGGATGTGGGAGGCCATCAGCAGATCGCCTTGACTCTTCCTCTACCACCAGGTCTCCCCAAATTCACACATCTCACATTTCTTTACAGCTTGCCTTACACAACAGAAAACTTCTGGAATTTTTTTGGGGCCAAGACTGCTTCTTTCTTTTCTTACCTTGACATTGTCAAGCAGGCTTCCAGAATAAATCCATCTAAACAGAAAGATGTACATGATGTATTAAGCACAACACAGAACAGACCATGTTTTTTCAAACTGTATATTTTTCTATTCACAATTAGTTCATTATCTAAGTGTACAGTTAACGTTGGGCGGACAAAGTTTCTATATATATACACCAATGTAACACTTGATAATTATTAGTGAGCCTATAAGAAAATGGCAAAGAGTCCTGTGGCACCTTATAGACTAACCGACGTATTGGAGCATAAGCTTTCGTGGGTGAATACCCACTTCGTCGGATGCATGTAGTGGAGATTTCCAGAGGCAGAAAATTTCCACTACACGCGTCCGACGAAGTGGGTATTCACCCACGAAAGCTTATGCTCCAATACATTGGTTAGTCTATAAGGCAGGAAATTTCCACTACATGCATCTGACGAAGCGGGTATTCACCCACGAAAGCTTATGCTCCAATATGTCGGTTAGCCTATAAGGTGCCACAGGACTCTTTGCCGCTTTTACAGATCCAGACTAACACGGCTACCCTTCTGATATAAGAAAATGGTTTATAAAACCGGACAACAGAAAATTTTTGAAGCACTGAATATTTCAAAACACTGAGCTATTAATGGATTGCTAAGATGTCAATTTATACATTACATTAGCACTTTTCACTTTATATATTAATTTTCTCCCTGACTTTACCTGGGTGTTCAAAAATCTCTGATACAATGCCATTTTTAAAAATGTTTCTGTATTATCTGTCTTCTTTTCCTTTATATATGGAGGACTGTAAATGTCACATAGAACAGACTTAGTGTTGGTGATGTGAGACTAACTCAAGAATCTTATCTTTGTACATTTCCTTTTTGATATCAAACTATTGTAAAATATAATTTTAAAAAATTAAATTACAATTTTCTTAGTTTAATTATAATTCATTTGGTAGCACTCATCCTTGGACAAGAAGACTGTGGGTCCAAATTTCATACTAGAATTAGGGCTTATAACCAGTGCTGAAAATGCAGTTAAGAATACTGTACCTCTGATAAGACATTAAACCAAGGTCCATATTGTCTATATCACATGGCTATCCAAGTAGAAGTTAATCACAGAGAACTTTTAGAGTCAGGGATAAATCCCGTGGTCTTGTCAACATTCCCTTCCTCAGTTATAAAACAGTCTAAGTGTACAGTATAAGATAATATGAATCTTTGTTGAGTGCATAATGATCACTAATTTTTCTTGTTCTGCATAATGTTATTGTAAAACAATTTGGGTGCATAAAGCCAATTTATATTCAGTTTTTCTGGAAAGTTTAAAGACCAGACCCTGCTATCATATAATCAACGGCAAATTCCCATTGACGTCACTCAGAGGACACCTAAAATATTTTTCACAAGTTACATTTATTCAGTAGACTAAAGGAGATTTTTAAAATCTTGTGAAGTTCCATTATTCTGTATGGTCTTCCTTCCTTTCTAAAGGTTTTAGAACTATTTGTTCATTAACACTCTTCTGTGAATGAATGTAGATCAAATTTAGAAAACAGCCAGGAAGAGACGTGAAAGCCAGGAAGAACTGTGAAATACTGCAGTACTCTAGAGTAACATCTACCTAAGCATACTCAATGGAGTCCCTGGTCATCAGTGGCATGTGCTCAATGGCTTGCCGTATATTCCAAATATGTTATACTGAACCATTGACTCTATGCTGAAAGGACAGAGCATACATGGTATAGACGATCTAACGTATTCATCAACTGCCAACAGAAGATATTTTAACAACCTTCTTTCCTTCTGAATAATTATAAACCAGAAATAGGGCCAGTTTTCTTTATAAAAAAATTGTGTGTATCATTATATAAATAAATACAGACAATTAAAAACCTTTTGGGATCACTGAACCAAAAAAACTACAGCAAGATGACTTTATAAATGTAAGAGGTATGTACAATTAACTGAATAAATACAGACTGTTAGACAGTTCATTTCCAAAGTTTGCATATGGTACACAGAGTTCCAGTTTTATGACACAGCCAGGTGTGCAGTACAGTTTCAAAGGCCCAGATGCAGGAAGGGACTTAGCTGTTGCGATGCTGATCATTGTAGCACCTAACTTCTAGGCTTCTAGAAAAATCACAAGAACAGCACTGTGATCCACAAAGCCTGAGGTAGGCGCCTAAGCTCCTATACAATGAATGGGGAGAGATAGGAGCCTTAGACTGTGATCTTCAAAGCCAGCATACTAGGTGGGGAGCCACCGAAGCCAACCAATGGGCAACATCAATCAGATGTGTGCTAAAACCTGTCCGTCTCATGGAGATAGGTGCCTAAGTCTAGGGTGCAGGGAGGTGCCTATCTCTGCTTGCAATCCACAAACCAGGGAAGACAGGCATTTGAAGCCTAAGTCACATGCAGGGGCCCAATATGGTAGACTTACTCAGAGACTGCCTACTGGATCGGACCCTTCAGGTGAGTTCATACAAAACAGATGGGAGGAGGAGGAGGAGGAGGACCACCTCCCTTACACCCTTTTGCCTAGCAGATAGGATACTCACCCAGGAAGTGGGAGGCCCTCAGTTCAAGTCCACCCTCCTGAGGAAAAGTGATTTGAACAGATGTGTGTTATGAAATATTCCAACGTGGGTCTCCCTCAAATCCTGCATGTTGAAGTTGTTCCACTTCTATTAAATAATTGAATAATTAAATATTAATTGGGACAGGGAAAGCATTACAATGCCTCATGGTTAGGGCAGTCACCTGAGAAGTGGACAATCCCTGTTCAAATCCGCTGTCCCTCTCAGCAGGAGAGGGGACTACGTGAGTAGCCTATCCACGAGTTTATAAGGGAATTCCTCCTCCTCCGACCCAAACTCCTGGCTGTCTTGTGTGAACTCACCTGAGGGGCAAGATCTGTTAGGTGGCCTCTGCTCATGCCTCCCGGATCAGGTCCCCACACGCAACTTAGGCAGCTGAATGACTATCTTCCCCAGCTTGTGACTTGCTCTGGAACTCAGGCAGGAGATACGTGCCCAAGTAACTAAAGCATGCACACTGAAGCCTGACTCAGGGAGGAAATGGGCGCCCAGCTGCCTAGTGAGACTGCAGCACACATGCTCAGTGATAAAAACTTAGGCGCTGAATGAGTTGAGGCATGTCAAGGTTCCTTCCCCACTCTGAACTCTAGGGTACAGATGTGGGGACCTGCGTGAAAAACTCCTAAGCTTACTTTTACCAGCTTAGGTTAAAACTTCCCCAAGGTACAAACTATTTTACCCTTTGCCCTTGGACTTCCACTGCCACCACCAAACGTTTATCTGGGTTTATTTTTATTAGGAAAGCGTTGTTTGGAAACGTCTTTCCCCCCAAAATCCTCCCAACCCTTGCACCCCACTTCCTGGGGAAGGTTTGGTAAAAATCCTCACCAATTTGCATAGGTGACCACAGATCCAAACCCTTGGATCTTAAGAACAATGAAAAAGCATTCAGTTTCTGAAAAGAAGGATTTTAATAGAAGTAAAGTAAAAAAGAATCACCTCTGTAAAATCAGGATGGTAAATACCTTACAGGGTAATTAGATTCAAAACATAGAGAATCTCTGTAGGCAAAACCTTAAGTTACAAAAAGACACACAGACAGGAATATCCATTCTATTCAGCACAGCTTAGTTTCTCAGCCATTTAAAGAAATCATAATCTAACACATATCTAGCTAGATTACTTACTAAGTTCTAAGACTCCATTCCTGTTCTGTCCCCAGCAAAAGCATCACACAGACAGACACAGACCCTTTGTTTTCCTCCCTCCTCCCAGCTTTTGAAAGTATGTTGTCTCCTCATTGGTCATTTTGGTCAGGTGCCAGCGAGGTTATCCTTGCTTCTTAACCCTTTACAGGTGAAAGGATTTTTCCTCTGGCCAGGAGGGATTTTAAAGGTGTTTACCCTGCCCTTTATATTTATGACAAGGCACCTACAGGGTTAGAAGGCAATTGAGCAGGAGTTTAATGGATAACAGCGGTGCCTGAAAATGGGACTTAATTGCCTAAGTACCATCGTGGATCACACCCAATTCATGATCTGAATTTATGTTTTTACCGTGAGGAGGTGTTGAAAAGATTTCCCTTCATTTTTAATTTGAAACTTGGGAGCAGGATTGGGAATTCACATATGTATTTCCATACTAAGTCTCTAAGCTTGTTAGCAGATTCTTACTCCTTGATCTGTGCAATTTCCTGGAAAGCAGAGATGTGAACTACATAATTCACAGGATAACACCACTAAATAGATCCACATCACTATACTGCTATTAGCTTTGAAAAAGCGTGAATGTGGCCACCCTGAAAGACAAGCTGCAAATATGAGGGACATTTCTTAAAAAAATGAAAAAAAAAACCCTTCAGTTTGAGAAAATAAAAACATCTGGATGAAAAAAATAAGCTTACTTATGATTTTACAAGCAAATATAATAGCTACAGTTTTTTAAATTCAAATGTTGGAAATAATAACACAATTCTTCACTTTTAAAACAATTGTATTAATTGATAACTTATAACAAGTACCATCTGGTCCAATCACTTCCAGCATTCCAGAGACCTGAAAAAATTGACAGGAAAAAAATTCAAGTTATCATTAAGAAACACATTTTATTTTATGGGGACAGTAAACAAATTTGTTGGATGAATATCGATATTCATCCGACTAGATAATTCTTCAAAATGTTCTTTTAAACAGAATCAGTTAGCCTGTTATGTGACAAACTTTCTATATGCTACAAATTGTCTGATTGCATACCACAGATAGATGTCTACAACTTTTCTTCTGACTCAAAAACAGAACTATTTGTGAAAGGGATTGACATGAAGTATACAAAAATATATTCCTGTGACATACAGTTTCCTAACTGTACGTTAAGCAGCTACAAAAATCCCAATTCCATATAATGACAGTAAAAAAGATCAACTCTCCAACTCCTTAACTGGTAGTGTTTGTGGATCCCTGGTAGCAGTCGCCCAATGCCTCTCTCCCCTATTTACTAGTATGGGTTTTTGTGCTCCCCCAATCTGCTATCCCCTTTTGAAAAAGGGTTCTACTTGGCCAGCTGTATTTCTATTGTTGTATTTGGTCACTGGTGTAACAGAGTGGACAATCATACACAGTGAAACTTAAGAAATCATTGGGAAAAAAAATCTGACAGTAGACTTCTTGGCATTTTTATACACACCCTTCTCAGAGGAGAATTTAGCACTAAGTTCATCAGATAATTATGTAATTGTACACCTATGTTTTTCTAAACAAAATCATGTGAATTCAGTGCTCATCAAAACCAGTGAAAGAGGGACTTCAGTCTCCAGGGCTGTCAGTCTGGGACAATGACAGTAAAAGCTTTCCTATATTGCCCTGCCAATATGGCACTAATCTGATTTGAATGGACCATCTCTATGGGTTGGAGGGTAATGCATTCTTCATGCCCATTTAGTCCGTGGCTTTACTGCTGAAACTAATAGCAATTATGGTGATAATTTTTACGATGTGGATACTTTTTCACTAGTAGCCACACTGAGAACACCAAACACATCTCATGCAGCCATCAGATGGTAACTTCTCAAGCACTAAGGGTATGTCTACACTATGAAATTAGGTCAAATTTATGGAAGTCAATTTTTAGAAAGAGATTTTATACAGTTGATTGTGTGTGTCCCCACTAAGCGAATTAAGTCAGCGGAGTGCGTCCACAGTACCGAGGCTAGTGTCGACTTTCAGAGCGTTGCACAGTGGGTAGCGATCCCACATTTCCCGCAGTCTCCGCTGCCCATTGGAATACTGGGTTGAGCTCCAAATGCCTTATGGGGCAAAAATATTATCGCGGGTGGTTTTGGTACAGGTCATCAGTCACCCCTCCCTCCGTAAAAGAAATGGCAGACAATCGTTTCGCATCTTTTTTCCCCGTGCGGCCGACATACTGCTTTCAGCATGCAGTGCACTAGGTCTGCAAACCATAGTTATCGAATGACTGCTTCCACTGCCACTCTGCTCTCCTGCTGCTATGAATCCACCTCACAGATCCTCTATATGACCATCGTCATCCACCGCTTCCACTGCCACTCTGCTCTCCTGGTGGTCTCGCAGGTCCTCTGTTGTCATCTGCCGCTTCTGCTGCAACTCTGCTTTGCTGCTCTTGTCTTTCCATACCACGGCAAGCGTGCAGCCCGCTCAGCTGTTGTGTTCTGGCAGCAGACGGTACAGTACGTCTCCAAACTGGTCATCCAATCACCACTTCCCCTGCAACTCTGCTCTCCTGCAGATGCCATACCACGGCAAGCATGCAGCCCACTCAGATCACCGCGCAGTTATGAGTATTGTAAATACCTTGCGCATTATGCAGTATATGCAGAACCAGAACCTGCAAAAGCAAGCAAGGAAGCGATGGCAACGCAGTGATGAGAGTGATGAGGACATGGACATAGACTTCTCTCAAAGCATGGGCACCGGCAATTTAGCCATCCTGGTGGCAATGGGGCAGGCTCATGCCATGGAATGCCGATTCTGGGCCCGGGAAACAAGCACAGACTGGTGGGACCGCATAGCATTGCAGGTCTGGGATGATTCCCAGGGGCTGCAAAACTTTCACATGCATAAGGACACTTTCATGGAACTTTGTGACTTGCTTTCCCCTGCCCTGAGGCGCAAGAATATCAAGATGAGAGCAGCCCACACAGTTCACAAGCAAGTGGTGATAGCCCTCTGGAAGCTTGCAACACCAGACAGCTACTGGTCAGTCGGGAATCAATTTGGAGTGGGCAAATCTACTGCGGGGACTGCTGTGATCCAAGTAGCCAATGCAATCACTGAGTTGCTGATATCAAGGGTAGTGACTCTGGGAAATGTGCAGGTTACAGGTGATGGCTTTGCAGCAATGGGATTCCCTAACTGTGGTGGGGTGATAGACGGAACGCATATCCCTATCTTGGAACCGGAGCACCAAGGCAGCCAGTACATAAACCTGAAGGGGTACTTTTCAATGGTGTTGCAAGCACTGGTGGATCTCACGGGACGTTTCACCAACGTCAACGTGGGATGGCCGGGAAAGGTACATGACACTTGCATCTTTAGGAACTCTGGTCTGTGGGAATGGCTGCAGCAAGGGACTTATTTTCTGGTCTGGAAAGTAACCATTGGGGATGTTGAAATGCCTATAGTTCTCCTTGAGGACCCAGCCTACCCCTTAATGCCATGGCTCATGAAGCCATAGACAGGCACCCTGGACAGTAGTCAGCAGCTGTTCAACTATAGGCTGAGCAAGTGCAGAATGGTGGTAGAATGTGAATTTGGATGTTTAAAAGCGCGCTGGTGCAGTTTACTGACTCAGTTAGACCTCAGCGAAACCAATATTCCCATTGTTATTACTGCTTGCTGTGTGCTTCACAATATCTGTGAGAGTAAGGGGGAGACGTTTATGGCGGGGTGGAAAGTTGAGGCAAATCACCTGGCCGCTGATTACGCACAGCCAGACACCAGGACGATTAGAAGAGCACAGCAGGGCGCGCTGCGCATCAGAGAAGCTTTGAAAAACAGTTTCATGGCTGACCAGGCTACGGTGTGACAGTTCTGTTTGTTTCTCCTTGATGAAAACCCATCCCCTTGGTTCATTCTACTTCCCTGTAAGCCAATGGCCCTCCCCTCTCCACTTCAATCACTGCTTGTAGAGGCAATAAAGTCATTGTTGTTTCAAATTCATGCATTCTTTATTAATTTGTCACACAAATAGGGGGATAACTGCCAAGGCAGTCCGGGAAGGGTGGGGAAGGAGGAGGGAAGGACAAGGCACAATGCACTTCAAAACTTATTGAATGCCAGCCTTCTGTTGCTTGAGCAGTCCTCTGGGGTGGAATGGTTGGGTGCTCGGAGCCCCCGCGTTTTTGGGCATCTGGGTGAGGAGGCTATGGGACTTGGGGAGGAGGGTGATTGATTACACAGGGGCTGCAGTGGCAGTCTGTGCCTTTCCTGCACCTCAACCATACACTGGAGCATATCAGTTTGATCCTCCAGTAGCCACGGCATTGCATCCAGCCTCCCCTCATGACGCTGCTGCCACCTCTCCTGTTGCTCCAGCCATCTATCCTCTCGCACGTCCCTCCAGTCCTCGTGTTCATTTTGTGCTTTCCTGGACTCTGACATTGTCTGCCTCCACGCATTCTGCTGGGCTCTTCCAATGTGGGAGGACTGCATAAGCTCAGAGAAAATTTCATTGCGCATGCGTTTTTTTCACTTTCTTAAGTGCACTAGCCTCTGGGACGGAGATGCTAGGGGCAGCGTTGAAACATTTGCAGCTGCGGGAGGAAAAAAAAGGGAGAGTAAAATTGAAAAAGACACATTGGCCATTTAAAAGGAGGGCCTGATGTTTTCAAGTTAACGTGCAGCATAAACCCAATGAAACCCCCCTCACACCCAATTCTCTGGGATGATTTCTTCACCCCTCCCCACACCGCATGGCTAACAGTGGGAATGATTTCTTTTCAGCCGCAGGCAAACAGCCCAGCAGGAATGGCCACCTCTGAATGTCCCCTGAATAAAATTCATCTATTTCAACCAGGTGACCATGAATGATATCACCCTCCTGAGGATAACACAGAGAGATAAAGAACGGACGTTGCTTGAATGCCAGCAAACACCGGGACCACATGCTGCCATGCTTTCTTATGCAATGATCCCAGACTATGTGCTACTGGCCTGTGGTAAAGTCTCATACCGTGGGGGATGAATTAAGGCTGCCCTCCCCAGAAACCTTTTGTAAAGGCTTTGGGAGTATCTCCAGGATTGAGATGTCCCTGGAAGATTTCAGCTCCATCGCCAGAGATATTAACAGACTTTTCCAGTAGCTATACTGGCCGAGAATGCATCCCAAGTCTTCAGGGCAAATTAATCATTAAACATGCTTGCTTTTAAACAGTGTATTATATTTACAAAGGTACACTCACCAGAGGTGCCTTCTCCTCCTTCAAGGTCCGGAAGCCCGGGTTGGGAGGGTATTGGCTCCAGAACGATAAACAGTTCCTGGCTGTCGGGGAGAACGGTTTCTCCGCTTGCCTGGCGTGCACTATCATCTTCCTCATCCCCAAAATCCTCATCCCTGTTGCGTGAGACTCCCTTGCAGGAGTCCACGTACAGGTATGGTATAGTTGTAGGGGAACCCCCTAGGATTGCATGCAGCTCATCACAGAAACGGCATGCCTGGGGCTCTGACCCTGAGCAGGTGTTTGCCTCTGATTTTTTGATAGGCTTGCCTGAGCTCCTTAAGTTTCATGTGGCACTGCTGCGGGTCCCTGTTATAGCCTCTGTCCTTCATGCCCTTGGAGATTTTTTCAAATATTCTGGCATTTCATCTTTTGGAAAGGAGTTCTGATCGCACGGATTCGTCTCCCCATACAGCGATCAGATCCAGTACCTCCCGTTCGGATCATGCTGGAGTTCTTTTGCGACTTCTGGGACTCCATGGTCACCTCTGCTGATGAGATCTGCACAGTCACCTGTGTTGATCAGCTTGCCACAGTGGCCAAACAGGAAATGAAATTCAAAAGTTTGCGGGGCTTTTCCTGTCTACCTGACCAGTGCATCCAAGTTGAGAGTGCTGTCCAGAGGAGTCACAATGGAGCACTCTGGCCTCCAGGAGCTATCCCAATACCGTCAAATTGCGTCCACACTACCTCAAATTCGACCCGGTGATGTCAATTTCAGCGCTAATCCCCTCATTGGGGAGGAGTACAGAAATCGATTTTAAGAGCTTATTAAGTTGACAAAAATGGCTTCGTTGTGTTGACGGGTGCAGGGTTAAATTGATCTAACGCTGCTAAATTCGACCTAAACTCGTAGTGTAGACCAGGGCTAAGAACACGAGCTGTAATGGACTGATGCTGTAGACATGAACATTTCTGTACCTCAGTACCAGTGCCAGCCAAAATGTTTTAAATATGCAGACAATGGAACTTACCAAATCCTATAGTCTACAGTGTAAATATGTACTTAGGTTCAAAAAAATAGCTGATTTTTTTTTCTTATAGAAATTAAGCACCTTTACAAAGGTTACCACTCACATTAATAACTTTTACCTTTGTTTTAATATACAAAAAAGGGATTTCAGTGAAGTCGGGACTATTCATGTGTCAGATTGTACTTTAAACTAAATTAGCTTTCAAGTTATACAAGCATATTTTTACATGCTTTTGAAACCAGCAAACCCATATATTTCATTCTCAGCTTTAAAAAGCTTTCTGTTAACAAAAAAAACAAAAAAAAAACAAACCTTCTTTAGACTTGGTATACCAAATTTCTGCCTAGGAGTAGGGGAGATTTTACAGAAAAATTACAAAGTTCTGAAAAAGAGAGTTTTATAATGGAAGCACTGACACAATCTTAACTCTCAACAACATGAACTGTGATGATATAATACCAGATACTAAAAACAAAATTAGGCCTAACAAGACACTGCAATAAAAATGTCTTGATGTCAAGTGGCTTTCACCAACGACATATTGAGTAACTGTGTGTAGGATTTACAACTGTGCAGGATGCATCCTGAGATCCTGATTGCTATATGCACATCTGAGATATGAAGGATATTTGCATCAAGTGTCTTGTGCTGAATTCTTGAAAATCCTGTCTATCAAAAAAATGGGGAGTTAACATTTGAAAATAGAAGAGCCAACAGGTAGTTTCAATCCATGCCACAAAAGCAGATGAAATTTGACCATTTACATTAAAAAAGTACCATAAATTATTGGAGTATTACCAAGACTACATTTAAGGTGTGGGGGGAGACTTTAAAGAATAGGAAACAATAAATAATTCATATAATAAAGTATATAGAGCCTTACACAACCCAGGAAGATCAAAGTAAAAGATAAATTCTACTCTTGATTAGGACAGCAATTACTAATGCCCATAATGTGCCTGCATTAGAAGGCAGAATTTGACACTAATTAAGCCACAAATCACTCCTATGAGTAGGGACCTACCAAATTCACATTCCATTTTGGTCAATTTCACGGTCATAGGATTTTAAAAATTGCAAATTTTATTATTTCAGCTATTTAAGTCTGAAATTTCACAGTGTTGTAATTGTAGTGGTCCTGACCTAAAAGAGAAGGGGTTCCCAAGGGGGTTGTGCTACTGGTACCCTTACTCCTGCACTGCCGGTGCTGCCTTCAGAGGTGAACAGCTGGAGAGCAGTGGCCGTCAGTTGGGAGCCCAGCTCTGAAGGCAGAGAAGTCACCAGCAGCAGCGCAGAAGTAACGGTGGCTATGGTATTGCCACCCCTTACTTCTGCACTGCTACAGGGGTGGGGGTGTGGGGGGGTGTGCTGCCTTCAGAGCTGGATGTCCGGCCAACAGTGGCCACTCTCCGCCCACCCAGCTCTGAAGGCAGCACAGAAATAAGGGTGGCAATACCATGACACCCCTAAACTAACCTTGTGACCCCCCCTGCAACTCCCTTTTGCTTCAGGACCCCCCAATTTGAGAAACACTGGTCTCCCCTGTGAAATCTGTACAGTACTGTATAGGGTAAAAGTATGCAAAAGACAAAAACTGAATTTTACCTTGGGGGCTGCAGCCGGGTTGCGGGGGGGGGAGAGGAAGAATCTCTTACCTTGGGGGCTGCAGTGGGCAGCCTGGGGGTGGAGGAAGAATCTCTTACCTTGGGGGCTGCAGTGGGCAGCCTGGGGGTGGGGGTGGAGGAAGAATCTCTTACCTTGGGGGCTGCAGTGGGCAGCCTGGGGGGGAGGCGGAGGAAGAATCTCTTACCTTGGGGGCTGCAGTGGGGGGTCGGGGGTGGGAGAATCTCTTACCTTGGGGTTCGTCGTCCTGGGAGCCCCTGGGGCCCAGACCACATCACACCTGGAGACAAAAGCAGGGTGTTTAGAAGCAGGGGCCGCACCCCCAGGCACGGAAAGGCGCCGGGAAAGAAGCAGCAGACCCGCTACCTGTTCATATCGCAGGCCGAGCGCGCTGGCGGGGTGACCGGCTCCCTCCTACTAGAACCGGAGCGCGGGAACCGGGCCTGGCTGCCGGAGTGTGACCATGGCAACAGCGGCGCCAAGGCGCGGAGCCCTGGAGAACAGGGCCCGGCCTGCAACGCTCCGGCAGAACTAAGGGGTCCGGGCCGGCTCCGCCCGCGGCCTCCCTTTTGCCGGGGGGGGCACTCCCGCGTCTGGGGGCGGGCAGCGGGGAGCCCGGCGCCTGCTGCTCCTTCAAACCGGCAGGCCCCGGATTGTCTCGGGGCGGCAAAGCAGCTTGTGTGCGGCTGGCTTCGTCGGCGGCGCTCCGCCCTCTTGCCCCGCGGAAGGCACCAACACTGACTCTCCAAAACACAGGTTGCTCATGGATATGAAAAAAACCACACCCCTGAGCAACTAGGGCGGTCAACTGTCTAATCTCCCAAACCCAAACCCCCTTGCCCCACCCCTTACCCCAAGCCCCGCCCCTTCTCTGAGGCCCTGCCCCTGCTCACTCCATCCCGCCTCCCTCCGTCGCTCGCTCTCCCCCACCCTCACTCACTTTCTCCAGGCTGGGGCAGGGGTTTGGGGTGCAGGACGGGGCTCGGGGTGCAGGACGGGGCTCCAGTCTGGGGCAGGGGGTGGGGTGCAGGCTCTGGGAGGGAGTTTGAGTGCTGGAGGGGGCTCAGGGCTGGGGCAGAAGGTTGGGATGCAGGAGGGGATGTGGGCTTCAGCTGAGAATGGGGATGAGGGATTTGGGGTGCAGTGTGCAGGCTCTGGGAGGGAGTTTGGGTGCAGGAGGGAGCTCAGGGCTGTGGGGTGGGCTCTGAGAGAAAGTTTGGGTGCAGGATGGGGTGTGGGATGCGGGCTCCAGCTGGGCAGCGCTTCCCTGGGGCAGTTCCCAGAAGTGGCAGCATGTCTCTGTGGCTCCTAGGTGCAGGCAGGGGCAGCCAGGCCTGCAGCTTCTATTGGCCGCCATTCCTGGCCAATGGGAGTTGCGGAGTTGGTGCTCAGGGCGGAGGCAGCTCACAGAGACACCCTGGCCACCCCTGCCTGTGCCTAGGAGCCACAGGGACATGCCACTGCTTCCAGGAGCCACATGGAGCCAGGGCAGATAGGGAGCCTGCCTTAGCCCTACTGCGCCACCCCCGCCGACCAGAGTTTTGGCCTATTAAAATCTCCCGGATTGCTTTCAATAGCAATCGGGAGATTGAGGCTGATTCCGGGAGACTCCCAGCCAATCTTTGAAGGTTAGCAACCCTATGAGCAGCAAAAGTTTCACCGGCATAAATGCTTGTGTGCATAGCACTACGTTGGCTGGAGACGCTCTCCCACCGATATATAGCTACTGCTGCTTGTTTAGGTGGTTTTATTATGTTGACAGGAGAGCTCTCTCTCTCTCTCATATAGAGCAGTGGTTCCCAAACTTATTCCGCTGCTTGTGCAGGGAAAGCCCCTGGAGGGCCAGGCGGGTTTGTTTACCTGCCGCGTCCACAGGTTCAGCCGATCACGTCTCCCAGTGGCTGCGGTTCGCTGCTCCAGGCCAATGGGAGCTGCTGGAAGCGGCGGCCAGTACGTCCCTCGGCCTGCGCTGCTTCCAGCAGCTCCCATTGGCCTGGAACAGCAAACCGCAGCCACTGGGAGCTACAATCGGCCGAACCTGCGGACAGGTAAACAAGTTGGCGTGGCCTGCCAGGGGCTTTCCCTGCACAAGAGGCCGAACAAGTTTGGGAACCACTGCTATATAGTGACTACACATTTTTCAAAAGCAAAAACAAAAAAAATTATATGTTGTGTGATAACTTCCTGTTGCACTCCATCAGGAAAACTACAAGAGAGCCAAACTTTGTAAGTCTCAAAGCTCAGGACAGAAGAAATAAAACATTAATTCTCTGGGCACATGAGCAAATTAGAAAAGCAACATACTTGACCCTGCAAATATTTACGTCTGTGCTTAACTTTAATGTGCTTATCTCCAGGATGAAAGGTAGGGTATGCCTTTTCTATAAGTTGCTTCCTCTGCCAAGGTAGAGCTTCTTCAAGGTTCTGTGGAATAGCTAGCTCTGTGCTGCATCCTCCCATTGTAGATTCTAGCAACAGGCTGCATGGCCAGAACATGTTGTGCCGTACTCTAGCTATTCTTGACTGCCCAGAGCCATGAGAAGCATGCGTGTAATTTGGGCCTTGACTACACAAGAGAGTTACACTGCATATGAAAACTACAGATGTGATTTTAAACCGATTTAGTTAAACCAGTATAAACCCCTCTGTGGACACTTATTTTACTAAGATTCCCTTTCAGATTTTGGGATCTATCTGTCTTCTCAATATGTATCTATAACTCAGAATAGCCTAAGTGCATAATGTTTTGCATTCTTTGGGAGCACATAAGCCCTAGAAAACATCATAAGCCAGCTGCACACTGGTGAGTTTTATTAAATGGGCTCTTACCTGAAATTCACTTGGTTTCTGAAAGGGAACAAGTAACTCATACAAATTAGCTTTCTTACTCCAGTCAGACCACGTACATTTTCTTGGTTGTGTTCTCTCTCTCTCATGCTGAGCTACACAAGGGACAGGGAATTACTACAGATGTATGGCTCTTGCCTTTTGTGAGATCCAAGGGGATGGGAGAGAAGAGAATTCAGATTCTTCATTCTGTGCTGTTTATTAAGAACCATACTTGTGAGTATCTGGGCTGAGGGATTATTTTATTCATCTCTATTGGATCCTGCAGGGAGCTAGGTCGGGGGATTCTTGTCCAAAGGTGCATGCCTCCCCAATGAAAACTGACTATTTCCTTCTCTTTTCCATCATCCTTGAGATTATTGGAGGGGCAATAATCTTCAGACCCCTGCCTCTCTCATCTCTCTTCTTGAGGTATGTGACCCTTTCCAAGAAATGTCTTCAGCTGACAAGGGTGGGGGAGGGAAGAACCTGCCTTTGGTGAGATGTTGGGGGTGCACTGAGCATTGCAGTCCTCCATGTCATTTCCAAGAAGTGATTGGGGTAGAGCCATATATTAGTGTTGTAGTTTTAGAGTTTGCATACATTAATTGTGTTACTCCAAAGTCAGTTTTACTTATAGTACCCCATGATATCAGTCAGTCTAATTACTCTGATAGCACTGCTCACAGTGCTGTCTGATTGTGATCTCTGTCTAACTTAACTATTCAAACACTGAACATACCCTCTATTACCTTTCCTTTGCAAATACTGTAGATTTAATAAGCTGTATAATGACCTTGACAATCTTTTTATTAAAAAGCTCATAAGATTTGGTCTCATGTAGGCACATATAAGAAGATTTGGTTAATATTTGGGAAAAATTGAAAAGATGATTACCTTTGACTACTGAAAAATATTAACACCCTGGCCCTAATTCTCCTCCAATGAAGTGAGCTGTAGCTCACGAAAGCTTATGCTCAAATACATTTGTTAGTCTCTAAGGTGCCACAAGTACTCCTTTTCTTTTTGCGAATACAGACTAACACGGCTGCTACCCTGAAACCAGTTCTTATTGTGTACATGAAGAGTAACTCCAATGAAGTCAATGGAGTTACACTGTTGTAAAATAATGTACAATAGAGAATCAAGCCTACTGTATTTAGCCACTAAGGTCAACATGCAATTCTTTTTAAAGTGTAAAGTAATTAGGTGTCAAGATTTTGATTGACCCTTGCAGGGCTCTTCAAAGACCTTCCCTCCACCACAGCCCTGCAAGCACAAGCGCAGTCACTGCGAAAAGAGACTGCTCTGTTCTTGCTTCCTCTAGGGAGAAAAATCATCCAGAAGGGGATGGGAGGAGGTGGAGCCATTGCCTCCCTTCCCTGAGAAATGGCACAGAATGCCCACTGGACAGCCTCAGGCTGACTTCTCTTTACACCAATTTTTATAAAGGGGTCCAGAGGCAATTCTCACTCGTGATCTTAACTTCAGTACTGGGCAAACTGGTAGAAATTATAGTAAAGAATGGGGGTATCAGATATAGTTGTACATTATTTGTTGGGGAAGAGTTAACATTGCTTTTGTAAAGTGAAGTCATACCTCACCAATCTATTAGAATGCTTTGAGGGTGTCAACAAGCATGTGGAAAAGGGTGATCCAGTCAATATAGTGTACTTGGATTTTCAGAGAGTCTTTGACAAGGTCCCTCACCAAAGGCTCTTAAGGAAACTAAGTAGTGATGGGATAACAGGGAAGTTCTCTCAATTATCAGTAATTGGTTAAAACATAGGAAACAAAGAGTAGGAATTAATGGTCAGTTTTCACAATGGGAAGGGATAAACAATGGGGAGTGATCCCCCAAGAATCGGTACTGGGACATATGCTGTTCAGCAGATCCATTAATGATTTGGAAAAGGGAGTGAACAGTACAGTGTCAAAGCTTGCAAATGTTACAGAGTTATTTAAGATAGTTAAGTCCAAAGCTGACTGAGAAGAATTACAGGGGACCTAACAAAACTGAGTAGTAACCAGCAAAATGGCAGATGAAATTCAACATTGAAAAGTAATGCTGTAAAATGGGAACACTCACCACCAGTGTCACCTAAGGCTCAGGCAGGGGTGCAGCTGGTGGTTGCTCCTTCTCACTTATAGTCCTGTCCTTCAGCTTCTCTTAGGGCTTTTGGTGGGCAGCTATGTTCTGCACTTTAGGGTACTATGCAGCTGCCTACCCCCGGAACTATTTCCTACCCACATTTCCCTTCTTCCTATGGAGTAAATTACAGAATAACAAACACAATCTCTGACCTTCCCAATCAGTCAACTATCTCTCCTTTGTAGGTCCTATAAGGTCTGTTTAGCAAGGCCTCGGGTTACAAGAACTCCTGGGAAAGTATTTCTGCAGAGCTCTGCTTCCTTCCACTGCCTGCTCTCCTCTGAGCAGCTCTGCTTCCCCTTTTAAGCACCGTCTCCAGCTTGTGCAGGCTTTGCAGGTGTGGCTTGTTGGGGTCACCTGGGCCCAGAGTTGCTCCTTAACTCCTTGTTCTCTAGTGTGGGTTTTGTCCACCCAATCACAAAAGCATACTGGAAAAAATAATCCCAACTACACACATATAAAGAAAAGGAGTACTTGTGGCACCTTAGAGACTAACCAATTTATTTGAGCATAAGCTTTCGTGAGCTACAGCTCACTTCATCAGATGCATACTATGGAAAGTACAGAAGATCTTTTTATACACACAAACCATGAAAAAATGGGTGTTTACCACTACAAAAGGTTTTCTCTCTCCCCACGCCACTCTCCTGCTGGTAACAACTTATCTAAAGTGATAACATTTGGGGACAATGTATACCTTCAAATCAGCAGCATTGCTATAGGTACCCGCATGGCCCCACAGTATGCCAACATTTTTATGGCTGACTTAGAACAACGCTTCCTCAGCTCTCGTCCCCTAACGCCCCTACTCTACTTGCGCTATATTGATGACATCTTCATCATCTGGACCCACGGAAAAGAAGTACTTGAGGAATTCCACCATGATTTCAACAATTTCCATCCCACCATCAACCTCAGCCTGGTCCAGTTCACACAAGAGATCCACTTCCTGGACACTACAGTGCTAATAAATGATGGTCACATAAACACCACCCTATACTGGAAACCTACTGAATGCTATTCCTACCTACATGCCTCCAGCTTTCACCCTGACCACACCACACAATCCATTGTCTACAGCCAAGCTCTGAGATACAACCGCATTTGCTCCAACCCCTCAGACAGAGACAAACACCTACAAGATCTCTATCAAGCATTCTTACAACTACAATGCCCACCTGCGGAAGTGAAGAAACAGATTGATAGAGCCAGAAGAATTCCCAGAAGTCACCTACTACAGGACAGGCCTAACAAAGAAAATAACAGAACGCCACTAGCCGTCACCTTCAGCCCCCAACTAAAACCCCTCCAATGCATTATTAAGGATCTACAGCCTATCCTGAAGGATGACCCAACACTCTCACAAATCTTGGGAGACAGGCCAGTCCTTGCCTACAGACAGCCCCCCAACCTGAAGCAAATACTCACCAGCAACCACATACCACACAACAGAACCACTAACCCAGGAACCTATCCTTGCAACAAAGCCCATTGCCAACTGAGCCCACATATCTATTCAGGGGACACCATCACAGGGCCTAATAACATCAGCCACACTATCAGAGGCTCGTTCACCTACACATCCACCAATGTGATATATGCCATCATGTGCCAGCAATGCCCCTCTGCCATGTACATTGGTCAAACTGGACAGTCTCTACGTAAAAGAATAAATGGACACAAATCAGATGTCAAGAATTATAATAGAGACTTGAATAGAGACTGGGAGTGGCTAAGTCATTATGCAAGGTAACCTATTTCCCCTTGTTTTTTCCTTACCCCCCCCCCCCCAAGACGTTCTTGTTAAACCCTGGATTTGTGCTGGAAATGGCCCATCTTGATTATCATACACATTGTAAGGAGAGTGATCACTTTAGATAAGCTATTACCAGCAGGAGAGTGGGGTGGGGGAAGAGAAAACCTTTTGTAGTGGTAAACACCCATTTTTTCATGGTTTGTGTGTATAAAAAGATCTTCTGTACTTTCCACAGTATGCATCCGATGAAGTGAGCTGTAGCTCACGAAAGCTTATGCTCAAATAAATTGGTTAGTCTCTAAGGTGCCACAAGTACTCCTTTTCTTTTGCGAATACAGACTAACACGTTTGTTACTCTGATACACACATATAATGATGGGTTTTAAATGTGCTGTCACCTCTCAAGAAAGAGACCTTGGAGTCATTGTGGATAGTTCTCTGAAAACTTCAGCTCAATGTGCAGCTGCGGTCAAAAAGGCTAATGGTATGTTAAGAACTGTTAGGAAAGGGGTAGAAAATAAGGCAGATAATATCATAATTCCAGTATATAAAACTATGGTTCAACTGCACCGTGACTACTGTGTCCAGTTCTGATCACCCCACCTCAAAAGGATATAGTGGAACTGGAAAAGATTTATAGAAGGCAACAAAGAGGAACAAGGCTAGGAACGGCTTCTACACAAGGAGAGACTAAAAAGATTTGAGCTGTTCATCTTAAAAAAGAGACTATTGGGGGGGCAAAATAGAAATCTATAAAATCATGAACGGTGTGGAAAAGGTGAACAGAGAAGTATTATTCGCCCTTTCCCACAATACAAAAGCCAGGGGTCACCCAATGAATTAATAGGCATCAGGTTTAATAGAAAACAAGAAGAAATACTTTTTCACATAATGCACAATTAACCTGTGGAACTCATTGTCTTGGGATGTTGTAATGGCCAGGAGTATAACTGGGTTAAAAAAGAACTAGATAATTTTAGGAGGATAGGTCTATCAACAGCTATTAGCCGAGATGGTTAGGGATGTAACCCCATGATAAGGGCAGTTCTGAACCTCTGACTGCCAGAAGCCAGGAGGGGAAGATAGAGTGGATTTCTCCATATTGCACTGTTCTGTAAACTCCCCCTGAAGCTCTGGTACTGGCCACTGTCAGAAGCAGGATTCTTGGCTAGGTGGACCATTGGTCTAACACAGCCCTGGTCTACACAAAGAGCATGGCTACACTTGCAGATGTAGAGCGCTTTGAGTTAAACCAGCCTTTGGAGAGCACAGTAGGGAAAGCGCTGCTGTCTGTTCACACTGACAGCTTCAAGCTCACTGGCATGGCCACATCTGCGGCACTTGCAGCAGCATTGGGAATGGTGCATTATGGGCAGCTATCCCAGCATGCAAGTGGCTGCAACATGCTTTTCAAATGTGGGGGTGGAGGTGGGGTGGAGTGTGACAGGGAGAGTGTTGTGTGTATGTGGGGGGGGAGAGAGTGGGTTTTTGGGGGGCTGAGAGCATGTCAGCATGCTGTCTTGTAAGTTCAGACAGCAGCAGACCCCCCTTGCCTCTCTCACACACAGCATTCCACACTAATGGTTGCTTTGTCTCGGAGCAGATAAGCAGCCGGCTGTCAGAAACAGAGCTTTCAAAGAGCATTTCCACATTCCTCCAGCCAATTCCAAACAATGACAAGAGTGGCCACTTGACTTAAGGGGATTATGGGACGTTTCCGGAGGCTGATCAGAGCGCAGTAAAGCAACACCTCGTTCACACTGGCGCTGCGGTGCTCCAGAGAGGGCGCAGCAAACGTTATTCCACTCGCCAAGGTGCAGTACCAGCAGCGCTGTAGCCGCGGAGTCAGAGCGCTCTATGTGCCTTGCCAGTGTGGACGGGTAGTGAGTTAGTGCGCCCAGGGCTTCTTTATTGCGCTGTAACTCACAAGTGTAGCCAAGCCCTAGGAAATTAGGTAGCTATAACTACATCACTCAGGGGAGGGAAAAATCCACAGCCCTGAGCAATGCAGTTAACCCAACCTAACCCCCAGTGTAGACAGCACTAAGTCAACAGGAGAATTCTCACATTGACCTAGCTACTGCCTCTAGAGAGGTCAATTATCTATGCCAATGGGAGAATCCCACTCTGCTGCTGTAGTGGTTTATGTGTAGACAAGCCCTTAATATGGGAGGTCTCATGTTCTTATCTAATCTCTGATAGGGAAACAGTGTGCATGTATATAAATAATGTGTCCTTCCCCACATGTACATCCTGGATCTGTGGAGAGCTGTTTGGCAGAAGGGGGAATGCTGCAGAGGAGACATCTCCCTTTAGCATGGAAAGGGAGAGATCTGCATGTGGAGGGCCTCCATGTGCAAGTCGCAAAGGTATAATCTGGTCCTGAATAAGGGTGGTAGGGCCCCCAAGTAAGAACTGTGGGGTTTGGTCTAATAATGTTTCCTTTTACCTGCTTTACAATTACAGACTATTTTGAAAAAGTGCTTTGTGGACTCCTTCCCATTTTAAAAAGATCAGAATGGTTTTGAGTAGTATGTTATGTAACTTAATGCTGGAATCTTGTCTGGAGAGCTACATACTGCCATATAGAGTAGGTACCTTGCAGGTAATAGAAAAATATCTAGTTTTAACAGAAAATTCTACACTTTAATAACAATAACGAAATTGTAGCCACAAACTATGTTTTTTTAAATCCAGCTAGGGACTTGGAAGATGCAATTAGGAACTTTCTAACTACGAAAAAACTTACTATATACTCTATTTAATCGTATATTTTTGTACTTTTCTTATGCTTTTTCCAATGTTCCTTCTACTTGTCAAAAATAATTGTGTTCTAATTAAGGGCTTTTAAGTCATGGTTCATCTTGCATCCCATGCAAAAAGCTACAGTAATATAATGCTGGATTTGTGACATCACAATTGGTGTCCTCACAATAAAATATTGTGATGGGGTGGCCTGGCTCTTCTGTTGACTCATGCTGTTTCTTGGTGTTAGAACCAGGGCTTAAATTCAACCAGAGCTATCCAGAGCAGAGCATTCATTTCTGAATGAGTCTGACGATGGAACAATTGCAAGATCAGGATGTGGGTTTGATTTTTTTTAAAGATTCATCTTATTAGGAAGCTCACCCATTATAACATATCACAAAGGGAAAGAATATTATCAAAGAATGAGAGCAATACAATTGCAAGCAGGACTTCCGAATTCTCTTCCAGCTCTTATGTTGACTTGTTATGATGTGGACATATCATTTGACCACTCTGGGCCTTAGTTTATGCTTCTCTATAATAGGTATCATACTTATCCAACTGTTGTGAGGCTTACTGATTGCAAAACACTTTCAGGTCCTTGGATGAAAGGTGCTGTAAATGCAAAGTTATTGTTATTAAAAATATCTAATAGGATGTCCTTTGTGGGAGGAAATATTGTTTTGAAGTTCATTTTTCTTAAAGGGTTAGGGAATTACAGTAGATGCACGACATATTTTTCACAAGTTTGGCATGAAAATCTACCTGACCTGTGGGTTGGCAGGTAAATCCATCATCTGCTGAGGTAACTGAAATCTGCGTATCTTTAAATAAGAATTCAGATGAACTTCACTAAAATGGGTATATAATTAATGAGTAAGCCTAGATCTTTTAAAATAGTTGGAAGAATAAAAATAAGAATAGAGGATCTATTCTAAAGTCATAAAATTTCTTGTCAATAAACTGGATAGTCTGTGTGTACTTCACTACATATAGAATGAAACTCACCCAGATGAGGACCAGCATAATGCCTATGCACTGCTTAAGACTCATTTAAAGGTGCATAGGTACTGTGTTGGTCCTCTGCATGGAGGGAATATATTGAATAATACCTAAGCTACAAGTGGACTGCCGCATGTCTAATGATTATATCAAAGCCTGAAATACTATTGGGGATAATGTTTCAGCATAATAAAGAAAGTGAAGGGTAGAATGTATATCATGTCCAATAAATAAAACTAAAGTATGTAATATTGCCTTTCTTCAGTATTCAACAGTCTGTGAGATCAGATATGAGTAATGACAATGTTCAAATTTGTAATATGTGAGCTAGAGTTACTCTAAAATTAATGTAATCTATAGATATCAGCAAAAATCCCAATACGTCCCAATTATGTGATTACATCTTTAACAAATTACATCTATTTGCTTTCTGTCATGGAGGGAAGAATCATATATGTGGACATTATTTTAGTGGATACCCCAGTCAAGTAAGAGACCTTTAAAAATAGCTGCCTGTAGCAACTGATCTGATTCAGATGCAACACAGCCCAACTATTAAATGTGTAAGAGAAATGTGCAACAGAAAAAAATGGATATTATGCTTAGAAAAAAAGAGGTGTCTGGGATGTTAACCCTCATAAGCTAGAATCCATCTGAAAACACACAAAAAATGCCCAGGAATAATTTAGAACACAGGACCATATTCTGACACTGATTTTTATGCAGAACTTCCTATTGTTGGTTGAATTTACCAGTCATGCTATTAATAAATCATAATCTGTTAGATTAGCTACATCACCTTCAGTGGTTTTACAACTTTATAATCATCACTTTAACTCGAGAGATTTTAAATATATTTCATTTACCTTTTTTTTTAAAAAAAAATTTTCATTGTCACTTTTGTTTCTTTACCAAAGATGTGTTTTTAAAGAAGAGATTTCCCTTCACAATTTACTTTCTCCTTCTACTCAGTTCGGAAGTGAAGTTATGCAGCTGAAATTGTGATATTATATTTACTTCTATAGTAACAGACTGAGATTCTCATAAACCCAAGATTATGGTTTTGTTGGATTATCAAGAGAGAGGGAATGTGATCTGTAAAGACTAAAATTCTCATTTTGCAATCCTCATTTAGGCATGAGTCCTACTGAAGTCATCTGAGTCACGTCTGGCTCAAGGCCTGAGTCAGGATTGCAGATTTTGGCCTTTAGCTAATAATAGTCATGGGGAATATATCTTTTTCTTTTAATATAAAATGTTCTTTTCCAAGTTTCCCCTGCTGTGAAAGTCACCTTTCAACACTGTACAGAAAACATTTCAAGATTTAATTTTTGAGACCACATAATGTATTTTTCTTATAAATTAATTTGAATTAACTGTGAGATAAATTAGCCTATATGATGTGTCTGTTATAGCAAATAACCTAGAAGATTTAAAATTTAGAGCTGAATTGACCTTGAATAGCATACATACTCAACATTTATAATAAAACAATATTAAGCATTTAATTTTATAAAACTAACAGCTAGTTGATTGGAAGCAATCATAGGTGCACAATGTATTTTAGGAATGCAAAGTTAATACAGTTACTTCTAGTGTAGTGTACAAATTGAGGTAGAAATAAGTTCTAGAAATGTATGCAATATGTTATTGCAATGTGTTGTTCCTTATATCACAAAATTCATTGGAGCGTTAAATTCTACATGAGTTTTGAGGCTTCAATATTTACATTTGTCACTGATTCCAGATTTTCAGAGTTTAGACGAGGTTTTTTGACTACCACACAGATTAAGATTTTAGGTAGCATTGACATAAAGTTTTAAATTAGTGCATATTTTGTCTTGCAAACATTCCGTTAAAGTTGACTTTCTGTATTTTTAATGTTAGCATTTTCCTGTTTTACATGTGAGTATCATGTAAAATGTATGGACTACATCAAGCCTTCAGGGTTTTTGTTTGTTTTAGCAGAAATCCCCAATGACATAGTGATAGCACTATCTGGCCCTCTTCTACCATTTGAAAGTCCTATGGCCTGATCCTGCTAGCAATTAAGTCAATAGCAAAGCTTTATCTACTTCAACACTTTTGTCTTCAGGAACCAGCCAAAACAGAACATACCACTTTACTATGAGCTTGATCTGTCAACACCAAAGTCAATGGGAGTTTTGCCATTGACTTCACTGGAAGCAAGATCAGGCCCCAAGTACATTATACCAAATGAAATAATATGTCCCACCCACTCTGAGTAATATATCTGATTAGTAGCCACAAATATAAGAACAGCAGCTAACTAAAGACCAATTTAATTATAAAAAAGTAAACATAAAAATGAACAGTTACAAATAGTGTGGCTTTTGATTAGCTAGATACAGATCAAATCCATGCTCTAATTCAACTAGAATACAGTTTTATCTATACTGATCTAGTTTAGAAACTGCCACTCTGCTGCATCAGTGACCATCAGGCTATTTATGTTAGCCTTGTTTAGTATAATAGGATAAACTCCTGCTATAAAACAAATATTTTGGTTCACCTCATATTTGTGCTTCACTTTGGTCTTTCCATTTTTTAGCAGCAAAAGGCCCTTGTACTGTGGCAACATCAAAGTCCATGATATTATTTCTTGAATGGAGCTTTCACACTGTAAAACTTTATGTCCTTTCTCCCCATTGCTGTCAGCAACAGCACTGTCCATTTCCTTTAGAAGTGAAATTGAATAGAATTGAAATGTACATGGAATTGAATGATTTTTTAAAAATTGGTCATTTCCCTGTTTTGTGAAACAAGTTCCTATTTAAACCAGTGCTAAATTTGAAGCTCTCTATATCTTGTTGAGTTAATTGTACTAACCACTTAATGTGACTTAATCCCAAAGAAAGGAAGGTTGAGAAGAAGCCATTTTACACCAGAAAATATTTTAACATTGAAAATCATTACACAGTTAACATATTCAGGGCCTGTTCTTGGCTCAGTGAAAGTGTTGCCTGAGTGAGGACCTATGGATCTGGACCCTCTGTATGCCTATCATTTTCCCTGTTATTGTTGCTTTCTTCTTTACAATATAAATAATATGTCATTAAGTAGTATCAGCAGCCTAAAGTTATATCTAAATGTATATTTACCAATGGAATTTCACTAATTCATTAAAATTAAACTATTTCTGTCATATAAGATATTATAGAATAGATATGCAAGAATCTTTAATAGCTCATTATATCACATTAATTTAATACTTTGACCCTGAAATTATTGCTGCAGAAATTATTTTAGGATCATACAAATGAATATATTCTCCTATAGATGTAATATGCAATTTTGGAGAATTACAAATTAGACAGGAACTCCTAAGTGTTTCAGATGTTAAGGTTCACTGGAGTACTTTTGAATTGGGCTCTTTTCATAGGGAGATAAAATCTTTAAAAAAATATATAACACCATCAATTTTACATTTACCATCATTAAACATTCTAAATATTTTTAAAACTGCTAACTCCAACACTTGATTAAAAGCTGTCTGGCAAGCAATATCTGTATTTATAATTAAGCCTGTCCCAGAACTTCTATTACAATACCCACTTCGCAGGTCTATTTGAGCCTGAAATTTCACATGTAATATTCAACCTAAAAACAAGTTTTGACCAATTTGTTAAAAGAACCTTTGACTTTTTTATTGATAATTAATGGAGTTTTATGTTTCTATCCCATAGAGAATTGTTAATATATTAGCCCCTATTTTTAAAAGTGACATTTTGCAAGTGATTAGTCAAAGATCCTGGTTGGTTTGATTTTTTTTATAATTACTTTAATTTTTTTATTAGCAAATTGCCTAATGTAAAATACAGTAATTACTTTTAAAAGACATTTGGCAACAGTATACAGTGCCTATATACATACATGACTGATAATGCCTCAAAGGGAGCTGTATTAGTTTTTTGGTAAATATCATATTTCAAGTACATAAGTGTGTGTAAAAAAATCACTAGATGCTGACTTACTCAACAGTTACTTGATAGTCATTTTGGCCTCTTGGAGGAGAGGGAGCATTGTATATACCCTACGCCCAAAATAGTGCAATGGTTAAACAAAAGGAAAATTAAAATATGAATAGTATTTTTAATCGTGCTGTGACATAGCCAAACAAAAGGCAGGAAATGGCTCGTTAAAGCTGAGCACAATATCATGCTGTCATGCATTTCTTTTTATATAAGAAGTGTGTATTAACTCTGACTATTCCCACCTTTCCTTGGATTCAGAATACAGTTTGTACCATCTAGTCTGTGAAGATTTAATTATTTTTTTCATCTTTTGTTCCCCCTTTATGCCTATGGCTTGGCTTTACCAGAACTAGTGAACACAGCATCAGCCCAAAGGACCCCACATTTTAGACCATTTACAAAGTTTGCAATTGTTATTCCTAAAGCAATGTGAATTCGTACTCTGTTGTTAAAGTTTAATGTTAAACATTGCTGAAGTTTGGACTAACATCCGTATTATATAGGTAAAGTGCACTCAGCGGAAGTTAGTCTTATAAATCCTGTAGATCGCAATGCATTCCATAAGGAATACTATGAAAACTTTGTCTTGCCTTGGCAAAGGTATCTGAGAGCATGAAATGTGGGGAACAGATTGTGGCTTAAGCTATTGCAACAGTTGGGTGTTTACCAAATAAATGTTGTCGATGCATTTGTTCAGACTAAATAAACGATAAAATAGTTCTTCAAACTGCGGCGTTTTGTAAAGCCTCCAGAAGGAAGAAAAGATCAAATGAAACCGACTCAGTGGGGTCTTCCTAATGTGACCCCAGTGTTAATGTATTTATTTTCACGCTGCAGTTGCAGGTCGCTTTACAGAAACATCTCATGCTGGAGCCCCGCGTGGAGCCAAGGACAAGAAAAACACTTTTATTCAAACAAAGCTATTAAATAACCTGTACACAAAAGTTCAGTCTCTTCCCCTGAAAGAAATGAGGACGCAAGAGCCAGGTCCCCAGACTAGCGCTGCTGCTCCTATTTACTGTCTTAGAGCAGTCCCTTGTAAGTAACCCCGTTTCCAGACTGGGGGAGTGATCCTATGGCCCAGCCTGCGTCCAGAGCTCTCCCTGGACGGGAGCGGGACAGTGGGCTGGAAACAGCCGGCACTTCACTCCCATTGAGCAGCAGCGAAAAAGATCCTGATGCCAGTAGCAAGGCGTAAAGGAGTCACGTATTTCCCGCATCTTTGCCCTGGGGCCAGAGAAGGGGACTTGTCCAAGGGCTTCTTCAGGACAACGGGGCGGTACAGGGCAGTGCCGCCGGGGGGGCCTGTAAATCTCCAGGGCAGGGCTCCAGTTCCCAGAGCGCCGGGGCCGCAGACCTTAGGCCCTCCTGGGCCGGGCACGGGTCCTCGATCGCCCTCGCAGGGCTAGAGCGCCTCCCGGGAGGCGGCGGCAAAGCCCAGAGCTCTCCCCGGCCAGGGCTCCAGGGCCGCGGACGCAGGCGCAGCTCCTGCCCCTCCCAGGGCTGCAGGTCCCCCCGGGACAGGGCTCCGGCTGCGGGGGCCCCTCAGGCGGGGCGGTGGGTCCCGAATTTCTCCGGCCGGGCGGCGGGCCCGGGTCACAGGCCCCGCGTGTCCTCCCGCTTCACGCCGTCGCCCGCGGCTTTGAGCTTCTTGTTCTGGTGGGTCTTCACGTGCTTGGCCAGGTGGTCGCTGCGCATGAAGCGCTTGCTGCAGACGGGGCAGGCGAAGCGCTTCTCGCCCGTGTGAGTCCGCAGGTGCCGCTGCAGCTCGTCCGAGCGCGTGAAGCTCTTGCCGCAGAAGAGCCAGTTGCAGACGAAGGGCCGCTCGCCCGTGTGCCAGCGCAGATGCGCCTTCAGGTGCGAGGTCTTGCCGTAGACCTTGCCGCAGCCCGGGATGTGGCAGATGTGCTGCTTCTTCCGGCCCGGCTCCGCCTCCGGGGCGCTGCCCGCCGCCGCCTGGCAGTTGGGGCAGCGGCAGCGGCGGCAGCGCCGGGCCGTGGCCGCCAGGGGTGGCTTGGTCTGCAGCAGGGCGGCGATCTGCGTCTGGTACTGGGCCAGGTCCGAGGGGCCCAGCACCAGGCTCCTCGGCAGGGCGGCGCCAGGGAAGCGGTGGCCGCAGCCGCCCGGCGCCCCCGCTTGCTGGAGGCTCCACCAGGGGATGTCCTCGGGGGCCGGGTTGGGGGAGAGCTGCCTGCAGGGCTGCGGCGGGGGCAGCAGGTTGGAGTAGCCGGGAGGCAGGGCGGCCTGGGCGGCGTAGGGGACGTAGGCCGGGGGGCAGCTGGAGGGTAAGGCGGCCATGGAGGAAGGGAGCATCTTGACTGGGGAGAACTCATAGGCGTAGGAGGGGTCAGCCGGGGGGGTGAGGGGCAGCTCGTGAGCGCCCCCGAAGGAAGGCTGCAGGTGGCTCTTCTGGGGGGTGAGCCCCAGGCTGGGATGCGGAGGGGGGAGCCCCCCGGGGGAATGGGCTGGCATCTCGCTACTCCACGGGTGGAAGATCCTGGATGGGGATCCCAGAGCTGGGTCGTAGGAGACCTGCAGGAAATCCGAAGGGGCGGCGCCCGGCTGTCCGATCCGGCTACAGGTGGCGGCCAAGAGCGCCAGGGGCGAGTGCTTCGCCAAGTCTGGAGAGGCGCTGGGGGTGCGATCCTGCATGTGGACGAGGGAGGAAAAAGATCAGGTCACTAACCGCTCCCAGAGCATTTGTTGTTGCTGCCTACCCCGCGATCGTCTCCCCTTTGCACCCACCAGCAGACGCTGCAGCTCAAGGAACAGGAAAGTTTCTGTGTGTGTTCTCCAGGGAACCGGAGAGCTCTAATCGGTCATCACATGGGCAGAAACTTTCCCCAGACAATACTGAGCTGTCTGTAAAGAGAAGCCTGAGTCAGCAGCAGGACAGGCCACAACTAGCGTCTCTCCCGCTCTCTAAACACACGCCTGCTCTGTGCTGTGTGTTCTTTCAAGTAACCCTAGATCCCGCATGCAGAAGTGAATGCCCATCACTCAACCCCCCGAAGCTGCTCCGTAGCCCAGGAGTGACTGTTTACAGTGCCCGTGGCAGGCGAATGGTTTGAGCCCCCCAAAGATCTTACTCATCTAGTGACCAGCCGGACTCTAAACGGAGTGGGGAGTTATTAATCCAAGGAGATTTCTTTAGTTTACTTTGAGAGCTGTCCTTTCAGCTGCAGCAAGCCTCTTACGGTTACGGGCTGACACTGCCTTCGCAATCCCCAGAGCAAAGTAGCCTGGCTGCCCCCTGCTTTAGCGTTACTTGGAGCGTTGTCTCCCCCATAACTTCAAACTTATGTTCCTCTTTGTCAGAGTGTGAGACACACAGCGAGCCGCCAGCCGCCCCACCCCGCCCCAGCTGGGCTCTCCTTGGGAGGCGCCGGTACTGACCTGGAGGAAAGCCTGCAGGGAGTCGTTCCGGAGGACGGCCACTGCGGCCATAGTTACTGCTCCCGGAGCGAGGGGAGGACACCGGGGCAGTGCCGAGGCATGGAGACGCCACGGGGAAGACGAGGAGCTGCCCAGCTTCCTTCTCTCTCCTTCCCTCTGATCTCTGTGCTCTGCGTCCGGCCCACCCCCCCGCGCTGCGCGATCTGCGCGGACTGTCTGACTGCACCAGGATCACCTCCAAGAATTTGATAAGGACTTTGCTGGGCCGCCAGCCAGTCAGAGGGAAGATTTATGGCTTTGAAGTTTGCCGCTACCCAATCATCAAAGAATAGCGGCTCTTTCAGAAGCGAAAGCAAATCCTTTGAATCCACAAAGCTCCTATGGTGTGTTTGTTGGTCTGGATAAAAGAACTGATTATTAGGGGGGATGGGAAAGGAGGAGATAAAGGCGGGACAATTAATGAAGTAATCACTATGTGGGAAATGTATATACACAAATAATTGGATTTTCTTGATCAAAGGAGACCGCCTGGAGACCCACGCATTGGATGCTCAAGACACTGGATCTCCCCACCCCTTGCTGCCTTTTTGTGTGTGTGTGCAATTAAGGATTTGTAGCAGAGCCCTAAAGTGACAATGTGTCTTTGTTATCCCCAGAGAAATCTGCCGGCGGATTCCGCTGTTAGAGTTTGATGACTCAAAGTAACAATACAAACACAGCAAGTTCACCTGAGCCGGGCTGGGAGATCCCAGCTGCAAAACTTCCCGACGGTTTTTTCCTCTCTCTCCTGAAGCTGAGAAAAGCGAACTCCATCGAGATGGCTTAGCTAAGGCACATTTCCCCCGCTCTGGTGCTGCTTGCAGGAAGAGCTCTCTGTGCTCTCGGTATTTTCTGTAATTACGGAGGCGCTGGGCTCAAGCCAGGGGTCGATGTAGCGGAGTTACAATGAGGGGTTCTTTGGTCACGTGCAATCAGCATTAAAAGTTAAAAGACTGCGAAAATCACAGAGAAAGTGTCCTTTCCCCGGGGGGAGGAGGGCGATATAAAGGTGTGCAAAAGACGTGACTTTTTTTTTTTTTTAAGTGAAGGTGAACGTCTCTCTCGGTAGCGTTTGTGTGTTAAACTGAACGGTTTGTGTGTCAAACGCCTCCCAGTTCAAACTGTCGGAACAGCACGGGTGGCCACACCGGGGAACTATTACTCCGATCTCCGCCGAAGCCGCTTGTTGCCCTCCTGCCCTTGGCCGCAGCTCCACTGAATCGCTTCCTCCCAGCTCTGGGGCTCCGGCCGTGTTTTAAAACCGAACGGGCTTTGGCCCACGTGGGCGAGAAAACTTTCCGCGGCAGCCGCGCCAGGGGCTTCCCAGCCTCCCCCGGCCCGGCGTTCGGCTCCCAGCGGCACCCCGCCGCCCGCCCCAGGGTGCGCGCCTGCGGCGGGGAGCGGTGTGAGGGCAGCCGAGCGCCGCGCGCTCTCCCGTGGGGTCACAGCCCGCTCTGCTTCCATCTCCTCCCCGCTAGCTACGGCGGCCGGATCGATCCGGACACGTGACGGACCAGGACGTTCGTGAATATCTTGGCCAAACGTGAGAGCAGGGAGCGCCCTGCCCCTCCTTTCGCTCACATTTCTGTAACTGTTCCCCCAGGTAACTCGAGCCTCCCAGTAGCCGTCGGGGTCAATTGTATTCACGTTGCCAAGGAAGCCTTTTTAAACGCCAGCACACAGAGATCTTTATCTGGCTTTCCTGTAGAAACAATCACTGGCCTCTCAACGACTTCCAAGAGTGGTGGGGCTTGAATCAGATCGGTTTCTTTGAAGGGATTAAAGTGCCAAGTCCTCTCCCACGGCTCCATATTGAGTCCTGGGGAGAAGTTTGGGCTCCCGCTGCTCGCCCCCCCCAACACTGACCCCCTAATGCATGAGTCACTTGAGGCTCTTCCCTAGGACTTGCAAATGCTTCATCAGATCGACACTATGGAAATGAGTACAACACACCCAAGCTTTAAATCGATTCAGCCCCATTGCTAATGTTCAAGACTTCTCTGCCATGTATAACCTAGAGATAAAGACGCCTCCAAAACTTGGTGAATTATTCGGGGAAGCTGATATCTGGGTCTGTTTGCAATGTAGAGTATGGTTTTGGGGCGGTCATTTCTTGTTGTCCTCACCTGATAGCAGAGGGCGAGGAGGAGCTGGTAATTACTGGTCTCCAGGACCCCTGGGTAGGATTGTAAAACCTATGACAGACAATCGGAGAGCGCCGGAGTGGGACACAGGAGTTCCCAGCCAAACTTAAAACCAAACGCTGGCCGTGCCTTGCGTGTGATCTCTCCTCCCAGAGAATTGGGAAATGTTTACAGCTGATTGAAAACATGCGAGTGAATGCAGCAGCTCCAGCGCTCCAACAACAGGCATCGAATCGCTGGGGAGCAGGGGCAAGGCGCTCACTCTGGGCCACTTAGAAATCTCCGCAGCCGTCCGCTGGTCCTTTGCGGACTTTTCCCGGGTGACTTGAACACACACACGTGTAGTGCCCGGGGCTCCTTGGACGCAGCCTACTTGCCGTTTTGTTTAGGCAAGTGACAGAAACGCGCACCCATCCGGTTTTACTCCAGAAGCAACACTCGGGGCAGAACCAGAGGTTCGAGTTGCCGGGACACAACTCACAATGGATAGGATCCTCATTCCTGCCCATTCTGATGACACGTCTCTTTCCTGGAGATGTAATAAGCGAACCACCCACGTCAGAATATGTCACTTTCCCCGTTCTTAAACTTTTACAAAAAGTTTGATCTGATTTCTAGCGAGATCTTTTTCACGCGTGAATTGTATCTTTGATTAAGGAATTATTTGAATAATAAAATTCAGAAACGAAATGGAAGTCAAAGGTACAATTTTTAAAACAACTGAACGCGCTGGTGTTTCCCTTTCCCCTTCATATAAATTATTCCTCCACGTATTTTGAATATGCAGAATGATTTGTTACATTGCAAAACAGTTAGTAGAAAGTTGGATTAAGTTCCTATATGAAATCCATACCTGGGATCCCATAAACTCCGCATGGATGGAAGCAATCGACTTAAAAAATTGAGGGGGAATTTCTAGTTTCCGGAACAAACAATGGGCAGAATAATGAAATGTTGCAGCAGTAATTTTCTGTACACATAATTAGTGTTCAAACTCGGAGCATTTCGGTCTCCTGAAATGTATTCTTAATGAAGTGATGCTCAGAGCTGTCATTAAAAATGCAGGACTGGAAGATCAAAGTACAATATTTATTTTAGAAATTTGTTTCAGTTATCAGGAGATACAGGTATCAAGGCCAAATGCCAAGTCAGTTACCCAAAGCACTATTTTCATGAGCAGTGGGCGGCTGCTACTTGCTAATGTAAAATAAAGAGACATCAAAGATCAGGACCAAGACACGAACCAGCCCTTAAAAGAGGCAGAATGGAATAGGATTCCACAACCACAAAAAAACCCAAACCCACCCAATGTGGGGGTAGAAGAGGGTCAATTCAAGCAGTTACTATCTGGGTTACACAGCTAAGACGTACGCTGCGCTATATACGCAGATGAAACATGACACTTCTACGTAAACCCAAATTCCACCGCATAACCACTAGGCTGTAATAGCAGGGACGGAGTTTTAAAGCAGCGAGGGCTAAGGCCAGACCCAGCTGGGAGACGGCAGCTGTAACTTGTCCCAGTGTGTGTGTATTTCTCTCCCTCTTGGATGGCTGCCGCCTGGTGTAGGGACCACAAAGAGCAGCAGCAAAGCGAGCCCTGCAGGAGGCGATCTCCCGGCCCAGCAGAAGAGTGGAGCTGTGGGAGTAGTGCGCGTTCACACGTCTTCCCCAGTGAGCAGAGAGAACCGTGACCCAAGGCGAGCTGTGGAAAGAGAGGAGAGGTGGGGCAACGTCCTGTAGCACACCCAGAGATCAGACACACTAGCAGTGAGTTAGCTTCAAACAGTGCATTGGGGGTAGGCATTTCCATGGAGCGAGACTCCATGTGCCAACAACACACCCCACGTACTTCGTAAATAACCCCAGTGGCGGCCCCTGCCCTGCCCTGCCCAGGCAGGCTGGTCAGGGCTCTAGCAGCCTCTTCCAAAGACAGCCTCAGCCTCCTGGCTTGTCTGAAACGCTCACATTTCCCACCTCTGTCTTACACCATGTTCCTGCTTTGTTAAAGGTGCTTCAGGCTGCTGGGCACTGGAACTGTGAGAACAGCACACAAAGCGCCCGAAGGGCATCTGCCAATATCCCCAGTGATCTACAACAAAGTATTCCTCAGCGCAGTCACTCAGCGGGCCTTTGAAATCCTGCTCCAGCAGAAAGCTCCCTTTGTTCCCATCCTTCAGTGTGGAGGAGATCAAACTTTATCCTCTCCAGCTGGAAAGATTACTCCCCCCTCCTCCTGCAATCCGATATCCTCTGCCTTCACCTCTCAGGTTGGAGGAGGTTTGTGGGTTACTCTCTAACTCCTGAACACCTGACCCCAGAACATACTGCCTGTGGTAGGTCAAGCCCAGTGACAGATTTCGGAGGGTTTGGAGAACCTGCTCCAGAAAGCAAGTTCTGTCATAAACAAATAGCTTGTCTAAATAAAAGGAGAGTTTAGTACAAACTACTTTCCTCTGTCTACTGCTAGTGCCCTGTCTCTCAGGCTAGTGCCAGTCAGGAGTGTCCTGAAGGAAGGCTCAGAGCAATGTACTCCAACTGCCACAGTAGCTGGGGTCAGTCACATACTTTAATATTATGTTTACAACACAGGCTCCATTTCATAATCAGGCCTGTATCTTTAACAGATACTGCTTCAAGAAGATCTTCTGAGCATGCATTTAAAAAGGAGCAGGAGGATTAAAAAGCGCTGGGTCTACAATGGTCAAAATACGGCTCTTTGGAGGTCTGAACCCTAATGAGGTGGCAATTACAGCTTTTTTTTAAAAACAGAAAATTATGCATGGATAATATTGACAGTCCTGGAGGCTGCAACCCTCAGAACAAACAGAGCATAGGCAGCAGCTGCAACCTTGAGGTGCGGAGAAAGTGAATAGGGAAGTGTTATTTATCCCTTCACAAGAACCAGGGGTCAGTCAATGAAATTAATAGGGAGCAGGTTTCAAACAAACAAACAGGAAGTACTTCTTCACACAACACACAGTCAACCTATGGAACTCATTGTCAGGAGATGTTGGGAAGGCCAAAAGTGTGACTGGGTCCAAAAAAAATTAGCTAATTCATGGAGGATAGGATATTAGCCAATATGGTCAGGGATGCAACCCCATGCTCTGGATGCCCCTAAACCTCTGACTGCCAGAGCTGGGGCTGGGTGATAGGGGATGGATCACTCGAGAACTGTCCTGTTCATTCACTCTGAGGCATCTGGCACCGGCCACTGTTGGAAGACAGGATACTGGGCTAGATGCACCATTGGTCCGACCTAGTATGGCCTTTCTTATGTTCTTAAGGTATTCCTGAATAGCTCCCTCCGTGGACAACCTATTCAGGGACAAAAGTAACTTTTTTCCAGATAATTACTCTACTTTTTGAGAAAGAGCCTCCACTTTTCACCCCTAGGTAGGTAGGCTCTGCTTCTCAGTCAGCCCACCAGGGTGAAATATCCACCCCCATATCTGACACAGACAACACAGTAATGAGAGACCCAGACGAAGTATTAATAATTATTAAAAGCATCCCCCACAGGATATGCTCTGGATTGGAGAAAGTCTAATGAGGAAATGGAGTCCTCGGTTCACATTTTTTTGGTACATTAGCCTACAGGACTTGTTTACAAGATCTGGATATCTGGCAAACAGGTTTGATGCAGTTGTACCTCTAGAGCCTTAACTGTGTGCAATTTGCATCTTGGATGGGACAAAAATAAAAGTGAGACTGAAGTTTTTTATGAAGTCTCTTGAGTCCACTTAAACATGGCACATTTTTCCTTCAGATGAAGGAAACGCACTAAAACATGTTGAGACTGACACAGAGCAAAAATATATTGAGCATTTTGAGGCTTGCGTTATCATTTTCCAACCAAAGTTTCAATTTCACATAGTTTAATGTAGTGTTTCCTTTTAAAGCTAATATGCCATTCAAGAAAATAAGACCATTTGTATCCCTGCTACAACTTTGCCACGTGTTGTTAACAACCTAAACATTTTAATATATACATGTTCTGCACCATCCCTGGCTAGTCTTTTATGCCACCTCTCCTTGCCTTTTGGAAACATTGGTATAGATTTTCATAATATGATACTTCCTCTAATTTTTTCCATGCTTTAATGAGCGGTGAAAGAGTTAAAGTATCATCACTAGCATCCAAGTTAGAGCCCAATAAAATTTATGCCATTCTCTTCTCAAAGCTATTGTTTCAAGCTCTCTGGAAACTCAGGTTGACATTGCTACATTGGTTATACCTGCTTCACATTTTGAAGATTTTCTTCACAACCATAACAGCTAGAAATTTATTGAAAGAAAGAAAAAGAAAGAAAGAAGCAAGCATGCTGAGACTATAGATAGCAATCAAGAGCCCTGTTTGTTGATGTCCTTCTTGTCCTCACGTTTTAGGAAACACTGGATAAAAAACATGATTTTTTTTAGCTGCATGATTAGTTTGGGTGAGATTGGTTGGGATCATTTCATTTTACAGACACAGATAAACAAACACTAACCATCTACTTATTTTTAATTATTCACTATATAGTGTGGTTATGTCTTAACTACACAGCAAATGTAAAATCTAAAAACTGGATCTGCATGGTAATTCATTTTGGTTACTTGGTACATTTATTGACAAATTACACAGCTGTTTATGCTGTGTGTCAAAACTGCAAACAACAAAGTTTAAATGGAAACAACATATGATCAATCAGCACTTTAATATCAGGTGGATCATCCAGTTATCAAACTGTATCAATTTGACTGAATCAGTTATTCAAACTTAATAATAACATACAATTGTTAATGGATGACCAAGTTATGCTACAAATGCAGACTGCTTGCTGTTACATTAAATCTGTTCTAATGACAACAGAACTGCTTTCCAAGTAGCCTGTTCTTCAAAGACTACTGAAGAAGAGAGTATATCAAATCCATGTTTTTTCTTGCATGGTACAATAGCTATGTAACTTCAGCTACTGTACCTTGCAAGAAATAAAACATGGTTTTGGTGTGATATAACTGCAGCAACCTATAATTTACAAGAACTATCCCCCTCCCTCCCCGAACCGTTTCCACCCCCCAAACAAAAACCAATCCAAACCAAAAAACCCAGCAGGCCTGTGAGGGGCAGATCAGGGGAAAGGATGAATGGGAATCTAGTCGGGGATCAGAAATGTGGTGGGAGGGACACTCTGAATGTTGGTAGTTTTAAAGCTCGCATGCTCCTTTCCACACCAGTCAACCAGGACACAGGAAAGCTTTCCTTATCAACCAATGAAGAATTTTATAATTTACAAAAATGTACAAATTATTCCCAGAGTCTGGGAGTCAGAGTAATTTAAGAAGACAAAAGAGCCCATCATGACCATGACTCCAAATCAGCCCCACAACTTCTGGAACATCCAGCAATGCAGCCAGCCAAGGGGCCGTAAGAAGCCAGCTAGGAAGCATATTACATACCCACATGTTACCAGAGAACACATTCCAGTGCTCAGTATATGGGTACTGTAGCTGTCAGCAATCTGTGTGTGTAGCCACTGGTACTAACTAATGGGGCACATGTGGTTACCACCATTTGTCTGGTTAATAACAAGGGATTGTAAAAAGTACTAGTCCCCTCACGTCTCCTCCCGGCCAGCATTTCAGGTCAGGGCCCCCAAGAAGGTTTTTGTGAAGTATCAGTCAGATTTATGAAATGACTGAACTCCTCTTCTCCAGCTGGACAGCTCTTTACAATGTTTGATTTTTAAAACCGCTCTATTTAGAAAATCTCTTACAAAGTATGTGGTGTGTCTTCTGTATCACATCATATTCTGAGGTCTTTGTATTCATTCGATGTAACACATAATAACTCAATACATAAGGAATGTGAAAAATTAAATTATTCAATGTGCTGTAATGATAATTTTTAAAATTATGTTTTTCTATAAACAAAACAACAATATAAATATATATATAATGTTGAAGACTTAGATAGCGCCTTTCATCTTCAAAGTTCTTTACAGACATTAACTAAGCTCTTAGTAAAACAGGGTTAGGCTTCTTCTCCCATTTAATGGATGGAGCAATCAGGGCAAAGGATTTAAGTGACTTGACCTAAGACACAGAGGGAATCAGTTTCCGAGTTGGAACTAGAACTCAGGAATTCCTTGGCTTCTAGTCTGTATTCAGGTTACTAGATTATACATCTCTTCCAACCCATTTTTCTTGATCAAAGATTTCAGATACAGTTTGAAACACGGAACTCCAAAATTAATTAATGATCAGGAAGCATTTATTGAGAAATTTACCTATTACTACACCTGGCCTGCCATTCACAGGCTGAAGCAGGCAGGATCATCCCACCCCACATTTTACTTAGCTCTTAAACTAGTCCCTATTGCTCAGCCCAAAACTGGGTTGGATGCTTGGAACTTCATAGGAAGAAACAGGCCATGGAGCAGTCAGCATAGCCATCACATGATGACTACTGCAGTCTAATGGCTCGGATAGTTTCCATTGCCTAATAGTCCCTCTCTGGCGGAAGGAGTAGAGGATCTTCAAAGTGGAAGGCCTTCTGGTCTTCACCCCTTGGTCTAATCCTGCACCACCCCCAAATCCCCTGTATGACAATGTGCATCAAGCCCCAAATCCTACCCATTTGGAGCAATAGGAACCATGCATGTTTTATGGCAAGAGGGCCCTCTGCACCCTGGGTGCAGACAACAAGCTCTGCTTTTACAGTAACACATTTATTAAGAAGATATACTTGTGTAGCTCTCAGATCAGAGAATCAAGACTAAACTGTGACTTTGAGAGACAGGTGCACTGGGAGGTGGAAAGGCAGAAGGGCAGCATCGTAGCGGCAGTGACTGGTGACATTCTGATTATGGAGGGCATATGCATTTAGGGCACTGGAGGAGCATGCCCCAGTGCAACAACTACATTTAGTCTGCCTGATAAAATGACCCAGTGTGATTATTTTAATTTCTATCCGTGGGGATTTCTAGGGTGTATCTGAGAGCTGAATTTAACCCACTATTTGTGTACCACAGTAGAACCTCACTAATTTACAATGAATGGGAGACCCATTGCAAATTACTGATGTTTCTTTGCATGGTAATTCTTTGCAAATTATCAAACAAGTGTACAAATAAAAAAGGAAGGGATACCGCCTCCGTAAAGATAGTTTGTTAACATACTCTATCAATTGCTTATAATACTACACAATGTAGCAGTAAAAGTACTGTAGTACATTTAATAACATAATGAAACCTTAGCAATATGAGACCTGACTATAGCCCTATATTGCAATAGGTGTTGATTCTACTGTAGTTGAATGCAAACAATATATCTGGATTATATTATCAGTCCTAATTGCTTAGTCCTTAGGTCTTGTCTACACTGCATAAACTTTGCTGAACCAGCTATACCAGTATAGCTATACCAGCAGAACCCCATAGACTCATCCGATGAAGTGAGCTGTAGCTCACGAAAGCTTATGCTCAAATAAATTGGTTAGTCTCTAAGGTGCCACAAGTACTCCTGTTCTTTTTGTGAATACAGACTAACACGGCTGTTACTCTGAAACCTGTCATATATGCCAACAAGAATTCTTCTGCTGGCATAGTAATGCCACCTCCCTGAACAACATTAGCTATGTTGACAGAAGCACTTTTATGTTGGCATAGTCACATCTACACTGGGGTTTTTCCTGGCATAGCTGTGTTGGCTAGAGGATGTGTTTTTTCACGCGCCTGATCGACATAGCTATGTTGACCAAACTTTGTAGTGCAGACCTGGCCTTTGTCTGAAAGGGGCTAGGAAAACTATCAAATATCTTGTGATGCAGTGCAGTGACTCTAATACCAAAATGGCTCAGCTCTGTCAACACTACCACTTCAAATCATTTTTAACACCAGTTGAGGGGAGCCAGGAAGAATCAGTGGTTGACAACAGAGGTGAAAGTAAGCTGGTACGGTCCGATACAGTGTACCGGCAAGAGCCAATATGCCGTGCCGGACCGGACCGGCTTCCCCAGGCTGGCGATTTAAAGAGCCTGGGGCTCCCCGCAGTGGCCAGAGCCCCTGGCCCTTTAAATCACCACGGGAGCCCTCCACCACTCCCCAGGGGCTCCGGCAGCGGGGCTCAGGCAGCGCTTTAAAGGGCCCGAGTCTCACTGCCGGAGCCCCTGGGTAGCGGCGGCAGGGCTCCGGCGGTGATTTAAAGGGCCTGGAGCTCCGCTGCAGTAGTGGCGGCTGTAGCCTGGGGCCTTTTAAATTGACCCTGAGCCCCAGGGCTCCCAGCTGCCTGTGCAGCTGGTAGCTCCAGGGGTGATTTAAAGGTCCTGGGGCTCCCAGCTGCAGCCAGAGTCCTGGGACTTTTAAATCTTGACTTAAAGGGCTCGGGTATTTAAAGGCCCTGCCTCTTCCGGTTGAGGCCACACCCCCTGCCCAGAACTCTGGAGTACCAGTAAGTCCTTTAAGTTACTTTCATCCCTGGTTGACAACCACTGTCATCTTAAGGGCGGGGGAAAGAATATTAAAGCACAAGGAGCCATTCACCACAAAATTTACCTTAAAATGAAGAAGCAGGAGAGGAGACAATGGAGTAGAGAATTAGAGTTCTGTGGTCATTTACATGCCAGCATCTAAACTTAACAATGAAAGATTCTTCTCTTATTCAAAATGTCAGAAAACAGGGCCAAACGCTGCAGTCTTATACAATCAACATTCTCACTGAAGGCAATGGGAATGTTGCCTGAATAAAAGCAGAGCAGAGACCTCATGCTTTGCTGCTTTTTTTTTTTTTTAATAGCCATTGCTACATATGCTAAGTATATTTGGTACATTGAGTGATTCAGGAAGAAGCTCTTCTGTAGTGTCAATGATTCTTTTTAATGAGATATGGTTATTGGCTGATTTATGAAGTTCTCTTGCCAGTTTTCATTTAGTTGTTTCTAATTTAAGAATAAGATAATTTGCCTTCTAGAAGCAAAACAATGTTTATAAGGGAACAGAGTAAACACAAAATTCCTCTTAAATCAGAGGTTCAGAAATGCACATAGTGAATTTTGGCGTGGTTCTTCCCAACATCAACAGAGAAATTGATTCCAGCAATGTTCACAGTCCTGTCTATTAAATTCTACAGCAGGCACCCAAGAGAAAACATTACATTTACAGTTTTATCTAGTTATCCATATTAGGTTAGTGTTACCTTATCTGAAGAGTTTAATATAGGGAGAGACAAAGGAAAATTTCTGCCTCAGTTTTCTGATATCCTTGTGACCTCCTACTGGGCGATCCTATGCCCTCTGTTAATTGAGATACCCCTGCTGCTCCCTACTTTATAGTCCTAGCTGGGATTCTGATCATATAAAACTAGCCACTTCCTCTGTTCACTGCTGCCATTCCAATCCTCAGACGATCAGTATTTTCGCTCACACACTGAGCGTAGTACCCTTTATAAGGCAGAGCATATGTATAAGTAGAGATGCTACAGCCTATTTGCTGTGCACAAAGCACCAGACAGGAAGGGCTGGAGCAGGCAGGGAGCCTGGGGTAGGAATAGGACTGAAGCTGGCAGAAGACCCAGGGTTAGGGTTCGGGCTGACAATAAACCAGAATCCCTGGCAAGAAGCATGAAATGGGATGTGGTAGCTGAATGGGCAGTACTTGTCAGCTATATATAGCAGAAACCCAGCTCCCCTGTAGTTAGGGTTGAACATGGCTTTCTGTTTAAAGGTGGGCTCTTATAAGTGATCTAAAATCTGCATGCTTAACTGGATTATCTTGAAATGCAATGTACCTAATGGGGGTGCTGGGTAGTCCAAGGCTGAGGTCGTTTGAACATGGAGTTCCTGATATATAGCCCTCCTTAAAAACCCAGAATTGTACAAAATTACCTGTACCTTATGTTTTTGTGCTCATATCTGGGCCTTAGACTGTGGCTGTGAGCCTCCCAAACTGATCTCAGTACCTTGGGATTTTTCTCCATTACTGCATGGCACTTCTACTTTGGGGAGAGGGGGTTATATTAAAGAATTTATTCTGCGGGGGCACATCTCCCTGGGCTCCCATGTGAGATGGGATCTAAGGGCCTTGCTCCTCTGATGGGGTCTGAGCTCTTCTCCCTCTCCCCCAAGAGCAGTCTGAGCCCCTCTCCTTTCCTGCCATGTGTGAACTAGGAGCTCAGCCCCTTCAGGGGGTGAGGGCTGAGCTCCTCTTTCTGGACCTTGTGTGTGAACAGTGATCTAGGGGGGCCCTGCCCCTCTGCAAGGGTGAGTGTTTAAGCCCTTCTCCCTGACTCCTCCTGAGAGAGCCAGGATCTGGGAGTCATCCTTCTGGGTGCAGAGCTGAGAACAGACATGCTTGCTGCATAGCACAGGTTCATAAGCACTGATAGCAAAGCTACATATATATGTTCTATACTCAAACAGTGAACCTGCTTTACAGAAACACAGTTGCTAAATTTTACAACACCTCCACCACATATTACAACTGCTTCCCCCTTGTTCACAAGATTTCATCTAACACGGTCCTTTCACTACCCATCATTAAATACACAGACCTCATATCCCACCTCACTGTTGACAAACCCTATGGCAAGTTGACACCGGTGTACTGCTACTGACAACCTGCAGAACTCAGTGCTGAAATGAGGAATATTGGGTTCCTCAAGGGGCACAGGCACTCCTTCCTTGGATCACACACACAGGAGGTGAGGGGTGGCCGGGAGAGGGGCTCACACACTTCCCCAAGATCCCACCCAGATCTCTTCATATCACAATCACAGCTCTGCCAGCCTTCTCTAACTAATCCCTCCAAAATTCATACAGCTTAAATACAGTGAATGCAACTGGAGTGCATGAAGATAATTCTCAGTGGGTGCTGTCAGCTCCAGGTGGGGAAAAGTTAGGGTTGCACTGGCATGCACCTTAACTCTGTATTACCTAGTTTTCAGATATTTAAGATTGCATTACTTTAGTTCTTTATTTCCTGATTTTCAGAGGTTTGAGTTTAGCTGAGCTTGAAATATTGGAAGGGCACAAGGCACCACAGGGCAACCTCAACTTTGTTAAATAAGTTTTTGGGCATTTAATTTTTTCCTTGCTAGTTTTACTCAAACTTTCCTAAAGCCATTATTTTATGACATAATTCACAATCTCACATCATGCGGGGCTGGATGGTCCAGAAGACTGGTAAATTGTGGAGCTTTTCACCTTTTCACAGGCTTGAATTCAGGTCCGGGCAGTAGGGATGGAAAATCATTACCACATGACAGCTATTCAGTGGTCTCCCTACATGCAATGAATTTCAATCCTGTTACACATCACAATTTGTAGGCAATTCCAGATGAACTAAGAATTGAATGGAGACTCTAAGGATACTGAGAACAAACTTGTACTGCTACTTTTCATACTGTACTTGATCTGTGATTAAACAAATTTTGTGAGCCAAGGAATCACTTATCAAGTATTTTGTACAAAATTCACCAAACGCTTACTATTTTTAACAAAAATACCCGCCCCCTCCCAATCCCCTTATTTGAGTGATTCAGTCTGACTGCAGGCAGGGACTGTGTATTTTACTGCATATGGTCTATAAAACATCTACTATAATTTAGGCACAGTATAAATAATAGTATTTATATCTTTATCTAGGTATATCAGCTCTGGAAGGAATTTTTCAGGGAGGGACTAGCAGAAACAAAATGAGATCTTTTGATCTTGTGATATCTGTGTGATATTTTTTGACCAGCCTAATTTGAAGGGGAAAAGATGTTTATGTTAGAGGGATCCAGGGGTATCCTTCTCCCCTCCCCCTCCAGGCAATTTGTTTGAAAATGCTCGCCATTCGGTGCAACATGGTACATTCAACAGGGGCAAAAATCATCCCTAGGAGGAGTGGGTTTGCTACAGAAGAGAATGAATTCCATCAGAGAAAGCCCCATACCCTACCCCCCAACCCATACAAATAGAAACACTGTGAATATGGTGGTGATAGCTATGTGATAAATCATGGAGCCATATGATAATCAATATACAACATATATGTGGAAGTGATATCTCTGTGATAAATTGGAGAAGGATGTGATAACTTTGTGTATCACATTCCTGTACAATTTCTCACATACCTATGATTTCATCACTTGCCCACTATTCCATCTCTCTGAAACACCAACAGCCTCACCACTTGACAGTACCAAACAACCACTATTTTTAAAAATCAACCTCTCTCTGAAATATTTCGTCCTTCTCCACCCAATGCTGGAATCGCCCCCAAACTCACACTCACTCGTGGTCCAAGACACACAAGATTCTATCCTAAGCCGGTAACAGGTTTTTAAAATGTCATGACTTTAAATTCCAATATCTTGTGGCCCTGCAAGTCTAGGTGAAAGAACATTTTTTTCTTACCATCAGAAAGGGGAGATTTCCACCCCTTCCAATGGGACCCAGGACCTAGCCCGGAAGTCCTGATATCAGATTTTAATGCCATGGCTATTTTGTTTAAAAAAGCTACTTAAGTTATTTTTAGAGGTATTTTACATTTTATTGTTCTGATTTTGCTTTTTTTCTTTGAGCTTGTATATTTAGCCTCATGGTAGCTAAGTTACTAGACTTTATAGGTGGAGTGATACAAAAAACAGTCCCAATATTTTAAAAACATATCTCCAAAGCATCTCTGAGTGTTTTTCTAATGTATGTGGCATGTGGAACTTAAATGATGATTTAATATGGTAAAAGGGCTTTATCACAGCACTTGTTAGGGATAACGTTCATAACTCACTTTAAGGCTACGTCTACACTATGAGATAGGGGTGTGATTCCCAGCTCTCGTCGAGCTAGTGCTGTAATAATAGCAATGTAGCTGCAATAGTACGGGACATGGACTAGCTGCCCAAGTACACACCCACAGGGTTCAGGTGGGTTTGTACTCAGGGTGGCTAGCCTGTGCCCATTCTACCATTGCTACACTACTAGTTTTAGTGTGCCAGCTCAGATGAGAGCTAGCATGAGTTTGTGTATCACCCCTGGGAATCACCCCTCTACCTCATAGTGTAAATATAGCCTAAATATCTTTTATTTGCTCCCTCCTTTATCCCAATCTTCCAGTCTTTTCTCTCTCATATTCTATTGTTTCTTCCTGCCTTTTATCCACTCCCACCTGTCTCTGTACCCCCATGATCCCAGAATCTACTCACTTTTCCATTCATTCATCAGAGATCACCAGCAATGCTTTGTCCATCTCAACCCCTAGAATTGTCTCCCTCTTTGCAACCCCAGAAACTGGATACTACAGTGAAAGGAATTACAGGAAGCCCTAAGATATAACAAATAGTTTCCTCTCTCAGAGATAACAGTTAGTGTGCTGTTCTGTTGAGCTCAGTGCAGCAGCATGAAGCAAAAACATGGCTGCCTCTATCTCATTGTGCTGAGGGGAAGGAAGCCATCCCCACATTTGTAATCCATCCTCTTTTGAAATGAAATGGGAGATGGTAAAATCGTGGCCATTTTGAGCTCAGATTCCCCCTTTTCAGTGAGAAGGAAGATGAGGTCTTTCTAGCCTCAATTCAGGGAGCTGATGCCAGTCATGTTTCCTGCTCCCCATGACTGAGTTGAGCATAAAAGAGGAGCACAGCACAGAGTTAGCTGTAACACTGAAGATTCCCAGGAAAGTCCTCAAAGAGCCCCCTGAGCCACAGTCTACAGTTCAAGAACACCCCAAAATAGATCACTTTAGCCTTTAACTCTGTCGAGTCAGCACCTATCATGAGCACTACAGTCATCTGAAAAATTCACATCACTATACTTTCATCTGGTCAGCAAAAGTTTCAGATATCAAATGAGAGGAACCTTTTCTCTTTATTAAAGCAGTGCAAATATTTGTATCCTCTAGATTTCTGCCTGCAAATCAAAAATAGGCAACTTTGAAATGTACAATATTTCACTAGCCACTCAAATTTCTCTCTAAAAAGAGGTAATATTATTGAGCTACTAGACTATACTATAATATATAAAACCTTATATATTTTACTCTCATTTGGTGGTTTGATGATAGGTGCTCTCACCTTCTGAAAATCTGGCCCATTTAGCATGCTGCAAGTTGGCCCCAAAACACTTGTCACTTTTGAAAATCATGCCTACCGTACCCTCTTAGTTGTAAGATAATTTACAGATAGATTCTGAAAGAAATTGCTCTCTGAAAATTGTTGGAAATTTCCACCCTGAAGAGAAAATATGCAGAACATATTGAGGCTTGAAGCTCAATAAAGGCAGGCACTGAGTTTATAACATACCTAGTTTACCAATCCATGGCTACATACAAACCCAAACAGTGTCAGTTAATGCTTCCAAATGTGGCCTCACAAGCCCTATACTTGAACCAAAGGAGAATCTGCATTGCCATGTAAAAGCAATATTGATTCTTTGTATCCTCTTTGTAGGCCAGACACTAATGTAGGTCTTTTCAATTAAGTGAAGGCCCAGATGCTGGCATACAGCCACACACAAGCTGATAAATTTCAACTTATTGGAGAGGAGGATCAAGCTTTAAACTGTAAATCTTACACTGTTTTCTCTCATTAATATGAAACCACAGTACATTTTTCTGCTACAAATTCTACTGTGCATATATTTCTTTCAGTTTTAGCCCCAAGTAATCTCTGTGTAGCATTATATGGAATATAATTTTGCATTGTGAAACATGGTGCAAAAGCATGTTCCTCTAGAATAAATCATTCTAGAAAGACAGACATGTTTTATCCCATCAGTATTTTCTCTAGGCTTTTGTTACCTGTACAGAAAGAAGCCACGCTTTCTGGGCTGCCTTAACTGAAATGATCTGCGAGCAGAGCAAATGAGATTTGTAAGATTTGTTTCTGTTGTCATTATTAAACTTCATATGTGTAGCTATCTAGAGAACATGTCGTATTTCTCCAAACTTGAAAAGAAGTTTCTGTCTTATTGTTGCAATTTATTAAGGGCAAACAATCTGGGGCTTATAATAGGCCTGTAGGCAGAACAAAGCCCTTGTCAAATGGAAGAGGTGGCTGCTCAGCTGGGTATCATGTAAATGTGCAAAAAGAACTGTTCTGTTCAAAGACACTAGACATGCTTTTTAAATATAGCATCTCTCAGATAATTGAAGAGTTGCCATTTAACTGTTGTGTTGGAAATGTTAATTAAAAAAATTAGCTCAAGAAAACAAATAGAGCTGCAATTGTATATTTTTGTAAGATCTCACGCTAACAAACAAAAACTCGTGTATCACTTATGTTTGTATTAGATTTCTGAGTATTATATGAACCTAAACAGGCAGCTCTATTGGCATTTAGATAATTATATTATGTAAGTTAGGATAAGTTCATTGACTGATCTATTTATCTGGACAGATAGTTTGAACCTTATCTGATGCAAGTATGTCTTTTTAATAAAACAGGTTATTTTGACTTTTCCTTTGACAGACACTTGTGTCTCAAAAACCAAGTCAATTTCTCATTCTGCAGTTCATTTAAGATTTCTAATTATGTGATTGCTTTGCAAGGACTGAAATTAAAATGACAGATAAAGATAACAATGCAATAATAGACATTTTGCATGCAGTGGTTCACTTGAGCTGAAAGATTTTTTCCCCTCTTCCTTTTGAAACAGATAATCAGGACAGTGTCATCAATTAGATTTTCACTTTAACTTTTCCTAATGTTTCTGGACTTCACTGCTTGGCAAAGACAATTGGTACAGATTTCTTTATTTTTTCCTCTGGCCTAAAACTCAACCCCCCCCCCACTTCCCAAACTGTTACCACTGAAGAGTTTATTAAATGGCTGAAAAAGACAGCTGGTCCCACCATCTGTTAAAATTTTTCAGGGGCCAAATGAAACAGGTTACACCTTTGGCCATGCCAAGTCTTCCAATACCCCCTTCCTCTCACAGCCTGCGGAGGGCTAATCTGAATTTCACGCTCTGATTTTGCTATTGCTAATGTCTGAGCTTCTTACTGTTGCTTATATTACTTCTCTTTTCAGTAACAAAAGCCATCCTCTCCTTTCAACCAAGTTCATTTGCAATCAATGGAATACTGGTTCTACAGTTTCCCTTGCAGAAAAGACTACCTTGAAGGAAACCCACAGAGAACGAATATCTGACTTTTTGGAGCAATAGCAAGGAGCAGGAGTATGTTTCTGTTGTTTTGGAACCACTCTTCTATAAATGCTAATGGAGGTAATTCACATGTGCCAACAAAGACATAGTCTACAACACACTGCAGGTGTGAGGGGGTTGAAACAAAAGGGATGCTAACCCTAATGGTATTTCTTGTCATTAACAATTCTTTGATGTTCACACTCGAGGCTCTCTTTTATCTTGTAGTTTTTCAGCTATCTTTGTTAACATGCAGCACAACTGAACCTTCTCTCTCCCCCCGCCAGCATTTAAAGACATCTGCAAAATGTTCAAGCTGAGTTAGTTTCCACAGCATCTTTCAGTAACACACATTGAAATAGAATGAGATAAAGCTTATAAGGTTATTATTAAAACATCAGTAAGTTCCTATCATTAAGTTGAAGGAGCAGATCAATAAAAAGGAACACTTAAGTTACTTTAATAAGGATGAGTTTCCTGTAACAGAACTGGGGATTAACTTCAGTGTAACTCAAGTGGTGTTTGTAATACAGCAGCTCTGATAAGAATAGTTTGTTTTACTTGCACTCACTAAAAATAATTGCAAATGTTTCAAATGTATTAGATCAATAAGTTCCTGTATTAAAAAAGCTTTTATAATAGAGCGATATAAGGACATTTAGTTTTATAGAAGGGAGGGATTTCTCTACCGCTAAGCAGAAAGTGGGATTCATCCAAGGAGCTGTAGGTGGAGTTTCTCCACGTCCATCTGTCTTTTCATGACCTACAGATGGTAAAACACTGTGTTTTTAAAAATGTACAACTTGGTACGATGACAGTAAAATGAAATGAACAATCAAGGCACAAAAGACATTGTTCTAAACTAATGCGCAGTATCTCCAAACAAATACTGTAGTACAATGCAGTAGGGTTTGTGCATGCTACGAACAGTGCCAGCATTTTGCTTTCATCTCATCAGTCACATCCTGTTAGATCGAATCCATTTTATCACTGTATGTTGTGTTACATTGCAGTATGCTGTAATGTTAAATATCTAACAAGATCAACACCCCTTTCCAATCAGATTTCTGCTGTAAATCTGGATATTAGCAACTGTTTTTCAAAATGCTGATGATATAGTTATCAGCTATCAAAACTGCAGGTGATGTGAAATCTCTATGGAGAATTTGCTTTTGTTGCTCTTTTAGAACTCCATCATTAATTTAGTCAAATAGTAATCTGTGCCTGGATAGGATGGCGTGAAACTCCGAACTGGGATATACATACAAGGCTCTTCTGCTACCAATGCTAAATATCAAGAAGCGGGCAGTAAGCAATGCTAAAGAACTATCATATTCATTATTTACCTGCTTTATACCTTATTTTACATGATGTCTGAAGGCAAAATAATAACATTGCACTGAGTATTATCTTATCCCAGAGTTTAGGTGAATAAAATGATGGATTGAGTGCTCTGATCTCTGTTTATTGCAGCATAAGGCAGACTCAGAAATGTTTATGGCAATTAGAAATATCACCTTATCAGAAATTTCAAAAAAAGAAAATGTTGTTATTTTTAAGTTTTGTATTGTGATAGTGCCTAGGAGTGCCAGTTATGGACCATTGTACTAGGGGCAGTGCAAACACCGAACAAAAATACAGTCCCTGCTCCAAGCACTTTACAAGCTATGTAGGAAATGTTCTGTGATCAAAGTTTCTACATAATCTTCCACCTTAAATTGGGTAAATTTGGTGCTTACCAAAAAAGAGTACTAATATTGTCAGATATTGCATAACTTTCCTCACATAGCTGTGCCAAAGCCTCTCATTCCAAATCTATATCATCCCTTCTGTTTCAGTCATGGGCTGTGAAAGAGCACTGCTTTTTCAGCTAATCCCTGATCCACAACAATCTTGCTATTCCAGTCCTGGCTCCCAGATAAACCCGGATAATGCATCTCCATCAGATTAGCCATACTCTTGTTTTCCCAATCCCACACAGCCCTGCCAATAAATTGCAATCCAGGCTTGCCACTTTCCTGCCACTGCAATTCTGGGCTTCTCTTGAGCAGAGATTCCAGGTGTGTCATGTAATGTGGCTTGTGATCAGGTTTTGTGATATTTGCCAGTATCATCAAGAGACTAAAATGAGGCCATCAAACTTATTTTCACTAGTGGCCTTAATCAAAATTTGGACCCAGGTCTCCTTCAGAAAAACACATATACATTAACTTGTGAGCTCACCCTAGTACCTGTCTGGAGAATAGTTAACAGCACTTTACAATTGCTTTAGAAATTGTTGCTTAGATTGTGTAATAGTTGTACATTCTCTGCAACTGAATAGCAATGAGGCCTGCTAAACAAACAAATGACATTTAATCCATTATTGGCATGGGCAACTAACATATAGAATCTGTTTCTGGAAACATAACTAATTTCCTTTTATGGCATCCAACACCATGGTATCTGAGTCTATAGAAAACAGACCACTGATGAGAGTACATATACATTTGTTGTTCAGATGTGTGTGGGATGCACACCTATGACAAAATGAATTTCTAACAATTCTTAAGAGACTGCAGAGAATGAGTCTAAGATTCAACTTGAATTTACCCGTAAAGGGGTGTTAACTTTTATGAATCATTACCCCAAGGGAATGGAAAGACTCTCACTGACTTCCATGGGCCCAAAGGATTGCTCCCCAGCATTTTGGGTCTAAGAGGCATCGCATGCTGTTTTCATAAAGCTGGCAATCCTGCTTTGCTTGCTGAGGAGTGACTTTTTCTCCTGGCTGAACATTTTGTTCCAACAGCTCCACAGAGTGCTCTATCTTAAAGAAAAAGAGTACCAACAAAATTTGTCTTCAATGCTAACAGAAAGATATGAGATTATTGACAATTGTTTATTGCCAGGGATGAAAGATGGGGTGGGTAATGGGTACATTTATTATGGCACAACAGTGAAGTCTCTTGTGATCAATATTTGGTGTCAGAGCCACTGGGTTGGTTCTCGCAAGCGGATACTCTTATACCATAAGATGTGTTCTTAACTACATGTATTCATTTGTATTTGAGTCATTCCAATAAACAGGAGATATTCTAAAATGTCAAGGACAGATTGTCTTTCTGATTTATCCTATTTTAGGACTTTTAGGAAATGGGAAGGGCAGTATAAAGCCCCATGTTTGCCATTTATTATTTAGGTCTCCATTAATACTTTTGTAATGCAAATAGTTGGCATTCTTCAGTTTCAAGAGACCATGCGTATGCACCCCTCAGAGGTAAAGAATTAACTCAGTTGGTTTTATGGCAGCTGCAAAAATGGATGAAGAGACCAACTTGAGAGAGAGCCCCTGGCTCTCAACTCTACGCCAATAAAGTATGAGATTAGAACAGGTGGCTGCTGCCTTCCGTTCTGTGTCAACGCTCAAAGTAAAGCTGGAGTACCTTTCCAGGGCGCAAGCCTGGGCAGATGATATAGAGGCCCTGAGTTGCCCATGCATCAGGACCCTGCTCTTGGCATCACCGGTAAAATCCAGAGGAGAGGAAGAACTAATACATCTGGTACCAGATCCACTGCAGGAGTTGCTGGAAAGATACTAAAACATTAGTACCTGACCACCTTCGGGGCTCCACTCCAGATTTTCTGTCTGAGTTTACTCTCATAGCCTCACATTCTCCTGAATTCCTCCACAAGGCAGTGGGGCTTTTCTGTCAGGGGCTGCTCCCTTACCCAGGCTACCCACAAGGCAGTGGGTTTGATGAGCCTCAGGTAGTACCGTCTACTCTCATTACGGTAGCAGGCATAACCTGACTTGACTGTACAATTCAAATACAACAATAATTTATACTTACAATTTTTATAGAAGTAGAAATCTAAGTATTTGATAACACTTCTCTTTTCACCTTTGGGACTGAATCTGATCTCACTTTCATCAGTTCCATTCTGATGTCACTTCACTGATAGTACTAGCTACAGTTGATTTATAAAACTGTGAGATCAGAATTATGCAGTTGGAATCTGAGCTCCAGTACACAATTTCCCCTTTGGAATCTAAGTAGGGGCTTGTCTATACAGCCCTCCAGTTCGGACTACAGGGATGTGAATGGCAGTGCACACCAAAGTGCTGTGCTGTAATTCCCCCCTTGTGGATGCTGTGGGCATGAACTAAAAGATTCCTCATTTGCATGAAAGTAAGCTTCTTCAAACAGGATTTCATTAATGTGAACTAGGACCCTTTTAGTTCAAGCCTGAGGCATCCACACAGGGGAGTTTCAGCACAGCACTTTGGTGCACATGGCTAGTCACAGCCCTGTAGCCCAAACTGTGGGGCAGCAGAGCCATGCCCTAAGTTTAAGCATAAATCGTTTTAATGTTTAGGATGACAGAATTTGGAAGCTACTATTTAAGCAAAAGCAAACACCCTACAAACATGAATGGGGTAAGCCTCATAACACCATTGTAAGATAGGTAAATTATTAGTGTTATCATCATCATCATCATCACATTTTACAAATGGTGAAACTGAGCCACTGGAAGATGAAGAGGAAGTCAGTGGAATAACTGGTGACACAACGTAGATTTCCCGACCTCCAGCCATCTTCTTTAGTCACAAGACTACCTTCTCTCTCTCCCTATTCCTGATATCACCATCCTTTCCCCCATATTATGTGTCTCCTGACTAGGACCAAAGAAACAACTGTTGTGAGGACTCTCTATTTCCAACACCAGACCTTATTTCTGACAATAGTTATGCTTGGCTGACTATACTCACTCGAATGAAATCTGTAGCCTCTTCTCAATATCTGTTGGCTCATGCAGGATTTCATGCAAGTGAGTATGGGGCTGAGCTCTGGGACCTTTTACCCTCACAGGATTCCAGAGCATGGCCTTCAACTCGAGCACTACATAACAATTTTTCAGTCCCAGAGCCCAAGCCGCGTAAGCCCGAGTCAGCTGACGTAGGCCAGCTGCAGGTTTTTTATTGCTGGGTAGACATACACTGAGGGGCTTGGCTATACTCAACACATTTCTTAAAGTGGGTACAAATGTGAAGTGGATGTAATTTATGCATACTCTGGAGCCCCTTTATAGTGCCAGAGTGGTGTAAATGGGTCAATGAGAAGCAAGCTGAAAATGCACAAACTAGAGGCACCATTATTTAAAATTAATTCCCAAATGCTCATTGTGCTTTTTTTTTTTTTTTTTTTTGGTCAGCACTGGGAGGAATTTTCATCCCAATATAACAGTGAAGTCACGGGGAATATTGCCATTGAGGCCTCATGCTGGGATTTATCTTTCATTCAACCCTTTGCCTGATGATAAGGTTTTCTTATTTTATTACACATACTGTCTAACAAAGTCTTTCAACTAGCTAGTTCACAACAAGACCTGTATTCTGCGTACTTTGAAGGCCCTCTAGGCAACTGGTATCAGATATCAGCTCACCATGGCTGCTCAGCAGCAAAGGTTTCCCTCTACTTTTGTTTCACCATTAATCTCTCTCGCTCTCTCTCTCTAAATAGAGCTGTTTGGAAAATTTCCACTGGAAATTTCAACATTTTGAAATTTGTTTTCATTCTGAATCAGAACAAAAATCTGACATTTTAAAATTTTGGAAAGGAAATTTGGAAAAATTTTGATGCAGAACCATTGAAACATTTCATTTAGATAAACTAAAAATGTCTAGTTTCAATAATGCAAAAACATTATCATATAAAATATCAAATACATTATGATTATGTTATATATCATATAATATTAAAATTCATATTTAAACATACAGCAAAACTAAATGAATTGAAATGACATAGTGAAAACAAAATGTTTCAACATTACTGAAATGACAAAGTTGAAATGATTTATTTTGACTTTTTTTCCCATTGAAAATGTCAAAACTGACATTTTCCATCAAAGTGTTTTGATTTTGACAAAACTGAATTTTCCAATGGAAAACTTCTGTCAAAAATGTTTCCACCAGCTCTATATACCACCTTTCTTGAAAGCTTTTTCCTGTATCCTTTGCCCCATTTTCTTCTGACACTGGAGGACAAATGCATGTCGTCTATATAGCTACTGGAGAATTTGGATTGGGTTTCATAAACACTCAGAGCTAACTCCTTCAAACTCATTTTTATATTTTCACCTGTAACTGTAAAAGCCCATTCAAACAAACAGGGCCAGATTAACTTTCCTGTGGACTCGGGGCTATTAGATTTTGTGGGGCCCCTGTAGACAAGTCTTTTTCCTAATTTAAAACAAAATGATTACAATTATGGCATCGAGGCTACTAACGCTATACTAAACTTGCCTTTTAATTAGGGCTGTCAATTGATTGCAATTAAATAAAAAAATCATGATTAATTGCAGTTTTAATTGCACTGTTAAACAATAGGATGCCATTTGAAATTTATTAAATATTTTGGATATTTTTCTACATTTTCATATATATGGTATTCTGTGTTGTAATTGAAATCAAAGTGTATATTATTTTTTATTACAAATATTTGCACTGTAAAAATGATAAACAAAATAATAGTATTTTTCAGTCCACCTCATACAAGTACGGTAGTGCAATCTCTTTGTCGTGAAAGTGCAACTTACAAATGTAGATTTTTTTTTACATAACTGCACCCAAAAACAAAACAATGTAAAACTTCAGAGCCTACAAGTCCATTCAGTCCTACTTCTTGTTCAGCCAATAAGACAAATAAGTTTATTTACATTTGCAGGAGATAATGCTGCCCTCTTCTTATTTACAATGTCACCAGAAAGTAAGAACAGGCATTTTTATGGAACTTTTGTAGCCAGCATTGCAAGGTATTTATGTGCCAGATATGCTAAACATTTGTATGCCCCTTCATGCTTCGGCCACCATTCCAGAGGACGTGCTTCCATGCTGATGACCCTCGTTAAAAAAATAACGCATTAATTAAATTTGTGACTGAACTCCTTGGGGGGAGAATTATGTGTCTCCTGCTCTGTTTTACCTGCATTCTGCCATATATTTCATGTTATAGCAGTGTCAGATGATGACCCAGAACATGTTGTTTGTTTTAAGAACACTTTCACTACAGATTTGACAAAATGCAAAGAAGGTACCAATGTTAAATTTCTAAAGATAGCTACAGCACTCAATCCAAGGTTTAAGAATCTGAAGTGCCTTCCAAAATCTGAGAGGGACAAGGTGTGGAGCATGCTTTCAGAAGTCTTAAAAGAGCAACACTCTGATGCTCCGATGGAAACTACAGAACCCAAACAACCAAAAAAGAAAATCAACCTGCTGGTGGCATCTGACTCAGATAATGAAAATGAACATGTGTCGGTCTGCTGCTTTGGATTGTTATCAAGCAGAACCCGTCATCAGCATGGATGCATGTCCCCTGGAATGGTAACGGAAGCATGAAGGGACGTATGAATATTTAGTGCATCTGGCACGTAAACATCTTGTGACACCGGTTACAACAGTGCCATGAGAATGCCTGTTCTCACTTTCAGGTGACATTGTAAACAAGAGGCAGGCAGGAGTGGCGTGAGGCCATGGCATGCAGGCAGCCTGCCTGAGCACTGCTGCGCCGGGGTCCCCCTTATACCAGGGCCCTGGGCTGCAGCCCCTAAAGCCCCTGCGTTAATCCGGCCCTGCAAACAAACAGACTTATCATACCTATAATAGAATAAAATAATGATTATTATATAAAGATATCCATTCATTTCCTTCCAGGCAACTCAGACCCCTCTGATATTGACATTTTAAAAATATGGTGATACCTGTATTAAAGGACACCTGTCTTAAATGACTGATGTACATCCTCTCCAAGCATTTTACAATACTAAAAATCTTATTAAGTGATCTCCCCACCCCCAATGTAAGCAGAGACTGAACAAATATTGCCCCACTGTGAAAGACACTATATAAACATACAGTAAGAGACAGTTCCTGCTCCAAGGAGCTTACAATCTAAATAGAGAAGACAAGACAAGAGTTGGGAGAAAGTAATTATCCTCATTTTACAGATGGGGAACTGAGGCAGAGAGAGACTAAATGACTCACTCAAGGTCCCAGACAAAATCTGTGATAAAGTTGGGAATTGAACATAGATCTCTTGAGTCCCAGGCCAGTACCTTAACCACAAGTCCAACCATGGCCAAAAAGCCAGAACTGAAATCAGCAATGGCACTCAAGCTGGAGCTTTTCTGGTATAAAGTGCAGAGAGGGGCTGGCAGGATCCTCTCTGGGAAGATACCTGACTCTGGAACTCAGCGTTCATTCATTTCTCCCCTTGGTCCATCTCAGCTTGGATCTATTACCCCTTTAGGGTCACGCTGCAAGGCCCATTTTTTCTCCCACGTACTTGGTAAGAGGACAATTTGAGGGGCACTTTTTTTGAGGGGGACATTTACTGTTAGGAACATCAGGGATGAGGGTCACCTATTTATCCATCAATGTGGGATTGAGAAGTCCGTCTGTGCTGCTGGTTCATGATATGAGATTGCTGGGTTACCTGTTGGGAGGGCCCCAGGAGAAAAGGCTTGGCTTCTGTTAATATAATGAAATATTCTATACCTCAATACAAGAATACAAACAGGAGGACTGGAACATAATTCTGCATGCATTTTGTTTGATTCCTGGGGTGGAGTAGCCTGGGCCAGTTCTTGACCCTTCTGCTCAGCAGCTGCAAAGCCCCATCAGAGCTCTGCACTCATGGAACAGTAACTGAACCCTATGGGGGAAGGTTTAGTTACCTCCTCACAGCCACCACAGAGCTGAGCCCTGCATACACAGGCCACTTTCTCACCTTGAAGCAGAATCAGACTCTACCTTCCCATGTCCACATAAGGCAGTGGGGCCACCAGGGAGTTGGTTCCTTTGCCGAGGTCCCTATGGGGAAGCAGGTTCAGCCAGGGCGGCAGTGGGAGGGCCGAGAAACCTCTTCTCTCCCAGCAATGAAACAAGTTGAGAGCTCCCAAACAGCTGATGGGGTCTTGCCTCATGATGGATAGGATGCCACAGAGCTTCCCCCCTGCAAAACTTCCCTCCCCCAGCCTGCAGGATTTGGCTCTGCATAGTGGTTCTTTGAAAAAGCAGCTTTTGTTCAGGACTGCAGCAATATGAAACAGTGTTTCTTCAGTAGCAATGCAACACCCTGCCCCTTTCCCTCACTGTGAGCAGAACAAGCCTAAACAAACGAAAGCTGACAGACTCAGTGACAGCAAAATCTCAAGTTTTTCAGCTGACTTCAGTGTAGATACACTGATTCACAGCAGCTGAGAATGTGGCTCTTAGCAGCAAAACTGTGAGATAAAAGTGTATGAGTGCACTAAATTAAGGATGAGAAGGGAGTTAACCTGCTTAGGTCTCTAGGCACTAGACTTATGTAGGGAGCAATATACATCTGGGGGAGGATACAGAGATGTAGGCAGCTATATTTATGTCTATTGTGCGCTGCATTACGATGATGATGATGAAACATTAATATTATGGTAGTGCCTAGATGCCTCAGCCATATCTTTGGCACCCCATTCCCCTGTTCTCCTAGTCAGTGTACAAACAGGTAGTAAATGGGAGTCCCTATTCCAAAAGGTTTATATCCTAGAAAACAATACGCAGGTGGACAAGACAAAGAAGCAGGTGGAGAAGGGAGGACAGGGTACAAAAGTAATAGGAAGAACAGACTTGTTGTGGACACAATTCTTATCCAATTAGATTTTCAGAATGGCACGCGATTAGATTATTCAGTAACGGGTGCTTAATGTTGTAAATCTAATCATTTGGGGCCAGCTTCACCCACAGTTAATACTATTTTATTCTGCAAGCAATCTCACTGGACAAAACAGTCACTCACTTCTCGTAACTGTTGTTGTTCGAGTGATTGCTCATCTCCTTTCTAACTAGGTATGCGCACGCCGCATGCACAGTCGTCGGGAAGTTTTTCCCCGAGCAGCACCTGTCGGGTTGGCTGTAGAGCCCCCCAGAGTGGCACCTCTATAGTGCTCTATGTATGACCCTGCCAAGCTGGCACCTCCTCAGTGCCTTCTTGCTGGCTACTCCGACAGAGGGGACGGTGGGTGGGTTTGGAATGGGTATGAGCAACACATCTCGAAGACCAACAGTTACGAGAAGGTGAGTAACCGTTGGGTTTTTTTTTTTTTTGTGTGATTGCTCATATCGATTCCAATTAGGTGACTCCCAAGCCTTACCTAGGTGGTGGGCTTGGAGTTATGGAATCGCTGATTGGAGCACTGCTCTGCAGAAAGCTGCATCATCTCTGGCATGCTGGTGTAATGAGAGGTGAACATATGTACCCAGGACCAAGTTGCTGCCCTACAGATTTCTTGGATCGGAACCTGGGCCAGGAACACCACGGATGAGAACTATGCCCTTGTCGAGTGTGCCGTAAGTGCCGGGGCTGGTGTCTTGGCCAGATAGTAGCACATGCGGATGCAGGATGTGATCCAGGAAGATATTCTTTGAGATGAGACCAGGAGTCCTTTCATCCGATCTGCCACTGCTACGAAGAACTGGTACGACTTCTTGAATGGCGTAGTGCACTTGATGTAGAAGGCTAGCGCCCGTTGAACATCCAGAAAGTGCAGCCTCTGCTTATGGCTACTGGCATGAGGCTTTGGATAAAAAACAGGCAGGAATATGTCTTGGCTGGTATGGAAATGTGACACAACCTTCGGAAGAAAGGCGAGGCGGAGTCTGAGCTGCACCTTGTCTTTGTGGAAAACTGTATAAGGTGGGTTGGAGGTAAGGGCCTTTAACTCTAACACTCTTCTTACTGATGTGATGGCAATTAGGAAGGCTACCTTCCATGACAGGTAGTGAAGGAAGCAAGTTACCAGCAGCTTGAATGGGGGCCCCATTAATTTGGAGAGGACCAAATTGGGGACCCACCCAGGAACAGTCTGTCTAATCTGGGAAAGTAACTGGTCCAGACCCTGGAGGAACCATCCAACCAGGGGGTTGGCGAAGACGGAGCATCCAGAGACTCCAGGGTGGAAAGCCGAGATAGCAGCTAAGTGTACCTTTATGGATGGCACTGCCAGGCCTTGCTGTTTCAGGTACAGAAGATACTCCAGAATAAGAGGTAACAGCACCTGAAGTGGGGGCATATGATGCTGGTCACACCAGCAACTAAACCTCTTCCACTTTGCCAGGTATGTGGCCCTTGTGGAGCAATTTCTGCTTCTGAGTAAGACCTCCCTTACCTGTTCCGAGCACAGGAGCTCCACAGGGTTCAGCCAGGAAGCTTCCAGGCTGTGATCTGGAGGGACCAGAGGTCTGGGTGATGAAGCCGCCCTTGGTCCTGAGTGATCAAGTCGGGGAGGAGCTGCAACATGACCAGGGCGTCGACTGACAGATCCAAAAGTGTGATGTACCAGTGTTGTCGAGGCCATGCTGGTGGTGCCAGAATTAGTTCCACCCTGTCCCTGCAGACCTTGAGCAGGACCTTGTGCACGAGAGGGATTGGGGGAAAGGTGTAGAGCAGATGGCCTCCCCAGGGTAGCAGGAATGCGTCTGCAATTGAGCCTGGGCTGCTTTTCTGGAAGGAGCAAAACAATGGGCACTTCCTGTTGTTCTGAGTGGCGAACAGGTCAACCTGGGGAAACCCCCATCTCTGGAAAAAGGAGTGAATGACATCCGGCTCAATGGACTGCTCATGGCTTGGAAGGACCTGCTGAGGTGATCCGCCAGTACGTTCTGGACTCTTGGCAGATGTGATGCTTCCAGGTGAATGGAGTGGGCTATACAGAATTCCCAGAGCCTGAGAGCCTCCTGACAGAGGGGCGAGGACTGGTTCCACCCTGCTTGTTGATGTAAAACATTGCAATGGAGTTGTCAGGACTGCCACATGCTGGCCTTGCAGACGAGACTGTAAGGCCTGGCATGCAAGTCACACTGCTCTGAGCTCCTTGATATTGATATGGAGAGAGAGCTTGTCCTGTGACCAGAGGCCCTGTGTTCGGAGATCTCCCAGATGTGCGCCCCAAGCTAGAGCTGACGCATCCGTAACTAGAGACAAGGACAGCTGAGGGCTGCTGAAGAGGACTCCTTCACAGACTATTTGAGCATTGAGCCACCACTGGAGTGACTCTAGTACCTGCTGTAGCACCATGACCCCTAGTCCCAGGCAGTCGTGCCACGGGCGGTATGTCGAAGCAAGCCACGTCAGCCTGGCATGTCGAACCACGTGTGTGCAGGCCTCCATGTGACCGAGGAGACTGAGGCAATTCCTTGCTGTAGTGGTTGGGTACTCATGCATCGAATGATGCTTGGAATCGGGACTCCAGCAGATGTGCTCTTGCCTGGACTGAGTCCAACACTGCTCCGATAAACTCTATTCTCTGGGTTGGTGACAAAGTGGACTTGTTCACACCCAGTCTCTTGAATGTGGATGTGGCCAGACTGACCCGCGACTCCACCTGCTGTCTGGTGTGCCCCCTGAGCAGCCAGTCATTGAGGTAAGGGTAAACCTGCAGCTGCCTCCTTTGGAGGAAGGCTGCTACCACTGACAATTACTTGGTGAACACTCATGGGGCTGTCGACAGGCCAAAGGGAAGGACCATGAACTGATGATGTTTCTGGCTGATCATGAACCTTAAAAGCATCTGTGTGCAGGGCGAACTGCTATGTAAAAGCACGCATCTTTCATGTCGAGGACAGCAAACCAGTCTCCCGGATCCATAGAAGGGATAATTGTATTGAGGGAAACCATGTGGAACTTCACCTTGTTGAGTCCTCGCAGGTCTAGAATGGGACTGAGACCCACTGGGGATTAGGAAGTAGCGGGAATAGAATCTCCTGCCCCTTAACTCCTGAGGAACCTCTTCCACTGCTCCTATGGCAAGGAACGCCTGCACCTCCTGGATAAGGAGTTGCTAGTGAGAGGGGTCCCTGGAGAGGGACCGGGAAGGGGTGTGGGAGGGAGGGTAGGAGCAGAATTGGAGAGAATATCCCACTTCCACTGTGCGAAGAACCCAGTGGTCTGAGGTTATTTGGGACCATCCACGGTAGAAGAGGGATAGACGGTTCAAAAAACACAGGGAAGTATCCGGCTTTGAGACAGGTGCTCCTTCCTCGGGCGCACCTTCAAAATGTCTGTTTTGAGCCTGACGAAGGCTTAGTCAGGCCTTTGCCTTGTCCGGATGGGGGATGGGAAGGCTTACGCCCGGGTTGAAAGTGGGCCGGTACGGGCTGGTATGGCATACTGGTAAGAACTCGCACCGGCCAGCGCTTTAGTGTCCCTGCCCCTTTTGCCTCCCCCGTCGGCGGCCTGGCTGGTAGGATCCATACTGGCAGGGCCGCGACGGGGGTGGGGGCAGCAACGTTAAAGCGCTCCTGCAGCAAAGGACCCTGCAGCGCTTTAACATCCCTTCCCCTTTTGCCCCCTCTCGGCCACCGACAGGTGGGGAAGGGGGGGCAAAGGGAGCAGCTGCTCCGGGGCCGGCGATTTAAAAGGGCCCAGGGCTCCGGACGCCCCTGAGCCCTTTAAAATGCCACTGGAGCCCCAGGCAGCATTGGCCAGGCAGCTGGGAAGGGCTGGCTGGGAGATGCTGACGCCCAACCCCGCCCCTTCTGCCCGAGCCCCCACCCCTTCCGGGGGCCAGAGCTGGCCCCGGCCCCGTACTGGTAAGAGTCTGGAGTTACTTTCACCCCTGCTTACACCTGCTATTCCTACCCCTGCTCCTGTAAATATCCTGCCTTGGCCAAGGAGGATACCAGGCGCTGTTGCAGCAGCTGGGGCTTAAAGGGCTTTCGTTGGGTTGCTGGTGTATGCATACTCAAAGATTTCATTGTCGCCCTGGAGTCTTTGAGGCTATGCAGTTTGGAGTCAGTCTGTCTGGCAAACAGGCTCACCCCTTCAAAGGGTAGGTCTTGCATAGTTTGCTGAACCTCGGACGGGAGCCCCGAGACTTGCAGCCATGAACTACGCCACCTATCTATCCCTGAGGACAAGGTGTACACTGCCGAGTCTGCAGTGCTAAGAACTAAACAACTACAAAATAAAAACATTCCGAAGAGAAGCTAGGGAAATGTGGAGAGCTTGCAGAGCAAGATGCCACAGTTCCAATGACCATCACTGGCGGTAAGAAGGAACTGAGAAGGCCCCGGGTCAGCAGGGTCATATATAGAACACTATGAAGGCGCCACTCCAGGGGGCTTCACAGCCAACCTGACGGGTGCTGCTCGGGGAAAAACTTTCTGACGACTTTGCACGTGGCGCGCACACACCTAATTGGAATCAATATGAGCAATCACTCAAAGAAGAATATGGCATACCATCCTTTAAAAAGAATGTCAGAAGATCTAAGATTAGTAAATGCTTATGCTTAATAACAGAAAAAACTGTTAAGTGTCTTCCTTGTGTTTTACGATTTAATGCCTTGACACAGCTTTCGCTGACCAGGGCCGCAATTCAGCAAAGCACCTAAACATGGGTTTAAGAGCTTTGTTAAATAGAGCTGGGATTACAGACATGCTTAAAATTAAACATGGGTTTACATGCTTTGTTGAGTTAGAGCCATATTTGGTATTATTGTAGAATTATATTCATGTCGAATTTATGATTTTTGTTCCCTGTTACTTATGTGCAAAGCTTGGCTACCACCAAATAATATACAATTGGCAACCTATAATTAAACTGCCTATGACAATAACGTGGATTACAGCCATATGTCCTGACTTTCTGCATTTAAAAATATATAAAACTACTTTAAAAACTGCTTTTTTATGAATGTCTTTGAGAGACAAAAAATTGCACTATGAAGAAACCATATATTTTTGAGGGTCTTGTGACCTAAGTCAGTATGGGAGCCCCACATTCATGCGACTTTCTTCAAGACAGTTTTATTTCCCATTCTAACATCTCATAAATTCTAGCACTTTGAGTTTTAGCAAATTATCTCAAGAAAAAGTTTTCTCTTGAGATAGTACAAAGGATGCTCATTCATGGCAAGTTTTAGTGAGATGGAAAGAGGCTGATGGGCATCCAAGAGATTTCTGGAGAGAGAGAAACAAACATCCATCCATCGTATTAATTACCAGCCATATTTGTACTGCACTTCTGGATGTCACTAACTCATTGGCAGCTGCCCACATGTTCTCATTCATATCTGTACTTTAAAGATTCTAACATGCACCCTCACACACTCAGTGTTCTCCATAATCCAAGGTCATGGCCCATTGCTTGCAGCTCTTTGGCCTTTAATCTTGCCAGCCATTCTGTCAGGTTTTTGATGGAGATTGAAGAGAAGAACATGAATGGGAAATATTCTTTTTAAATTTCACTTTCAGCCTCGTACGCCAGACTGCAGGAACAGTACTGTGACCACTAGGAGAGATCTGAGGCTTCTGCTAGACTCCCTGTCTGTCTCCCTTTTCCTGACCCAAAGCTTTAGGAAAGATTGAAGAAACTGGACATGTTTAATCTTGAAAAAAGAAGATTGAGGGGGGACCTGATCAGAGTCTTCAAATATGTTAAGGCCTATTATAAAAAGGACGGTGATTAATTATCCTCCATGTTCACAGAAGATAGGACATTGCTATGGCAGTAAAAGCTCTACGTAGATGCAGTTATACAAGTTATAAAGTCCTTTTGCTGGTGTAGCTTCTTTTGTTCAGGAAACTGGCATAAGCTGCATTCCCACTAGAATGGTTACCAGTACAGCTATAGCCAGGGGTGAAAGTAACTTAAGGGACTTACCTGTATGCAGGATGGCCAAGGTCCTGAGCAAGGTGTGTGCAGGGAGGGGCGCTCAACTGGAAGGGGCGGGGCCTCTGGTAAAAGGGGCTGGGCTGGGACCAGACTCCCCCAGCCAGCCCTTCAGCGCGGCCCGGCGGTGATTTAAAGTGGCTGGTGCTCCCGGCTGCCACCACCACTACTGCTACCCCAGGGCTCTGGCAGTGATTTAAAGGGCCCTGGGCTCCTGGCCGGTGCCATCGCTATGTACCAGCTCTTACTGCCGGGCCGGGCCGGACCGGCTTACTTTCACCTCTGGCTATAGCTGGCAAATCCTTTTTAGTGCAGTCAAAGCCTGGGACTCTCTCAGCCCTTAAGTGAAGGGTTATGGCCACTGTGCCCCAATTCAGCGCAGTGCTTGGATCTACTAATATATGACAGAGACTAACCAGCATGGTTTTACAAAGGAAAATCATGTCTCACTAATTTTTAGAATTCTCTAAACTTGTCAGTGAAGTAGTGGATAAGGGAGAACTGGTTCATATTGTTTATTTAGACTTCCAAAAGGCCCTCAACAAAGTCCTGCATAGGAGGGTACTGAAGAAGCACAGTCACAGGGTGAGACACAAAATATTGTCATGGATTAAAAGTTGTCTGGAAGACAGAAAGCAAAGAGTAAGATTAAATGGTTAATTTTCATCATGGTATCAGGTTAACAGTGAGCTGTCTCATGGTTCTATACTAGGTCCTGTGTTGTTTAATTTATTTATTAATGATCTGGAAAGGGAGCAAAATTTGATGCAAAATTTGATGCAGATGATGCAAAGTTATTTAGGTTAGTTGGGACTATAGATGACATAGAGACACCTAACCAAATTAGGTGACTGGGCAACACAGTGGCAAATGGAATGAAATGTCAGTAAATGCAAAGTAATGCACATTGGAGAGGAAAATTTAAACTACTCAGACAGGGTAGTTTAACAATCGTACAGGGTTCTAAATTAACTGTATCGGCTCAAGAAAGGGATCTGGGTGTTGACAGCTCAATGAAGACCTCCCATCAATGTGCAGCTGTGGTCAAAAAGCAAACCAGATTTTAGGATGGATAAGAAATAGGATGGCAAATCTTACAGAGACTATTATAACACCTTTATGTAAATCAGTGGTGGCCTCATCTGGATAACAAGAATGATCAAAGGCACTGAAAAGTCTCCAATGAAGAGAAATGAAAAGGTTTGGGATTGTTTAACTTCGAACAGTGATGAATAACAGGATACATGATAAAAGAACACAAAATAACGACTGGTCTAGAGAAGGGAGTTTGGGACCTTCTGTCCTTCATCTCATAATACAAGAACAAGGGGACATTCAGTTAAATTAAAAGGAGGGAAATTCAAAACTGACATAGGAAATACTTTTTCATATAATGGGTAATTATGCTATGGAATTCACTGCAACAGGAAATGATTGAGGCCAAGAGCTTAACAAGATTCAAAAAGGGGTTTGAGTACTGATATCAAGAATATCCAGAGTTCTCATAATGAATGACATTATATTTCTGTGGAAGGGATATTAAACCTCATGCTTCAGGGTTTAAGGTAATACCTAAATAGTTGAGATTAGGATGAGACAGAACGTGGGGGGCAGATCACACAACATCTGCCTATTGCAAAGTTCGTACATCCTGCTCTGAATCTTCTGGTGCTGACTGTTGTTGGAGACAGGGTACTGCCAGCCAGGATGGATAGAGCAATCTGGGTCTGAGCAATTCTGGCAGTTCCTATGTCCCTATACATGTTAGCATATGCTAAATTAGGCGTGCTTAAACCTCATTGACTTCAATGGACAGTGAATTTCACCCTAAATGAATTAAATTTCACAACACCCCTAAGAGGCAAGGAAATGCTATCCACATTTTGCATATGAGGAAACTGCAGCACAGAGAGATTAGATAATGTATCTAAGATTACGTAGATCTCAGAAGGGAACCCAGTCTTGTGTTTTAGTCAAAAGTACCCTATACAATTATACACTAAATTATTTTGTATCAATTCCTTTTAAAAACTTTGTTGACTCATAGGTGCTGCCGCACCCCCTGTCTTGAAGTGGTTCCCATTATATACAGGGTTTACAGTTTGGTTCAATGGCTCTCAGCACCCCCACTCTTTTTGGTAACTCTTTCAGGGAAAGTATGAACATTACTAAATTAAATACTCTCTCATTAAATACTATCTTATGAGATAAATTCTGAGATACATATTCAGCATTTTAAATGGTTTTTACACAATGCTTTTTATTGTGTTAATTCTTTGTAGTTTTAAAAAAACATATGAAGTTCTGAAAGGCCTATATGACATATAATATTTTTACTGTGACCTCAAATTATGCTGAACGTCAATACAAAGTCCCAGTCCCAGTTCTGCAATGCCATGCTGCCGAGTTTAAAATTATACAGTATCCTGTTTTAGAAGGGATGCCTATTTAGGGCCTGATCCTGCGAACACTTACATCTACAAGTAACTTTATTGACTTCAACAGGACTTCTTATATGAGTAAAGTTAAATGGAACTACTCAGGTGGGTAGTGTTTACAGAATCAGGGTCTAATTTTGCAAGAGGCTTCATAAACTGTAATTATGTCTGTCTCTCTCTCAGACACACATGCAAACCAGATTTGCTAAACACGTGCAATGACTCTTACCAGCATTAGACCAAAGCATAAATGGTGAAGTTCAGCTCTGAGCAAAAGACGCTCCTCTTGAGGAAAGAGAAGATGTGGGGTTGAGTGAGTTGTCATCTTCAGTGATAGATTCGACAGCTGACAATGATTTGTAATATTCATCCTCCCCATCAAGCACTTTGATCTGGCTTTGAAACAAAACACAAAACAAACTATTTTTATTAAGTATATAAAATAAAAAGTACAAAGTAGTTCTCCAAAACCTTAAGAAATATACCTCTCTGTGGATGGTGAAATGAAAACACTGAAAAAGTGTTAATACAAGAAGGGGAAAAGATGGGATGATTTTGTTAACAAGATGCAGCCTTTGTACATGTCTCTCAATCTTGCTGCCACTTTTCAGTGCTTTAAATCTCTCTGTGGGAACTGAATGGCTCTGAGGATTGGTAACAGGTCACACAGCCTTTCATCTCTAGGTCTGCAGTACAGTCACAGCAATTATTTGTATCAAGTATTTTATTTCACAAATGTAGCATTTTTGTCTGATTGAAAATTTTCCACACACAGACTTTGATATTTACAAATACGTTCATTATTCAGAATTGTTCGAACTCCATGGGCAAACAGTTGTTTGTGAACTATGGGCCTGATCCAAAGCCCACTAAAGGGAATTCCATTATCTTCAGCGGGTTTTGGATCAGGCCCTATTTGCTCCAACTGCGTCTTCAGCTTCTCATGATGTATGATTGGACACCGAAATTACATAGTATTATTTCTGCTCCCCGACTGGGGGACAGAGTTTTATAAACTGGAGGAGGTAACTCAAAGAGCTACCAAGAGAGCCATGCAAACAATTCCGGTTTGAACCTTCTCACAAACCCCATTTGCATTAGTATCCACAAGACTTTCACTTTCCGTGAACATTGTTGTGAACAAAAGAAAGTCACTTATATAACTATCTGCAGAAAATGAATAAAAAAGGGTCAAAATACATCAAAGAAAATGTATGGGTGTCACTGCCTGAGGGTTCATTAATATGTCTTTGCTGTGTTCATCCAGCACTAGTTGCTGCGCATGTCAGTAATACATGAAATTTGTTACTGCTGGATGGTGGCTTTTGTGAAATGCAATAGTGATCTCTGCCCACCTCCTGGTGAAAAGCATCCACGTTACAAGTGGTACTAATTAGTACCACTGGTGGCAGTCTTAGCTGAGAGCTAGTGGGCAAAGAACAACCCTTTTTAGGAAAGAACTCCCCTCTCTGCCTTCTCTTAGAACTGGTCCCTCCTGAGGCAGGGCTGAAGCATATTGCTTGGGTGGTGAGAGGAAGCCTGCATGGCTTTTGTCCATGTTATGCTTGCTGTAGGCTAATGAGCTTCAACCTCAAAGACTCTCAGTCCAGCACCTTTTACTATGACTAAATTTGTTTATTTAAAAAGGGGAAGCTAACATTTGTTTGAGTTGTATTGAGAGAGAGTTGGGGAGAATATTTTGTAAGAGCCAGTTCTAGTGTTTGCAAACAGTATTAGATACATGTTTTATATTTGCTTCTGTAGAAAATGTCCAATGTCAATGCACTGAGATATGGTAATTGTTTATTTTTAGAAACTTCTCTAGAAAGTTTTTCATTTTCTGTAATATCACAAAGGACTTCTTCTGTTTACAGTTGCTTAGAACTAAGAAGATAGATATTTACCCAAGTTTTCTTGGCTTCCTCTTGCTCCCTTGATATTCTAGAGTTCCCTGTGGAGAGGGCCAAGAACACACAGTCAAAGCAAAGCAGCAAGTCGTTAATTTTTAATTCAAAGTGATTTTGTGTTGAATGCAAGCAGATGCTGATAATATCAGAAGTCACAGCATAATTTTTTTGATCAAAGGGCTCAAGTGAGCCTGATGAAGCATGCATCTTGCTCGTCTTTGATAAACCACATCAATTATTCACCGTGAAGGCAGACATCCTGACATGAAAGCAACAGATAAAGAGCATAAGCACATGTTCAAGACGAGAGCAAAAGAACGTGGGGGTGGGGCTGGAGGGGCTGGAACAGGTATTAATAACCGAATTATTAACTGGAAACAAAGCCAGTAAAACAGCTTTATTGCCACTTTGAACTCACATTTAACTGGTTATAGTACATGTTGTCCTCAGGGCTATTCAGCATTTTGGGCTGCTGACATCGTCGACGAGGTGTTCTCAGCTTCTGTTTGAGACAGTTTTCTGAACCTACAGTAAGATAACGCAATTTAGTTTTAAGCCATGCCAGGTGCTGCGAATGTCTTAGCATATTTTAGCTATAAGCAGTCCTTTCTTCTTTCCTGTTCACTCCTAGATTTATTAGCAAATCTGTCCTATTCTAAGAAGGTATACAGAAAGTTTGGGATCTCTGTTTTCTGTTTTGGAACTTGGTTTAAACAAGAGTTTATAGATGAAACTTTCTCTGATAACATCATTTTATTCCAGGTTTCAGAGTAGCAGCCATGTTAGTCTGTATCTGCAAAAAGAAAAGGAGTACTTGTGGCCCCCTAGAGACTAACAAATTTATTTGAGCATAAGCTTTCGTGAGCTATAGCTCACTTCATAGTTCCTTGTTCCTTTGACCCTTTATATTGACATATTTTGTTATCTAAGCAGGATAAGCACTGTGACTAGCTAGGGACTAGTAACAGCATCAGCATCAAAACCGTTCATCTATGTTTATAGATGCAACAGTAACAAATCCCTTTGATGAGAATTAGTTTATTATTGTCTTTGTTTTATTATATAAAAAGCGACTTTCTTGATATAACATTCTATTTAAACAGAGAAATCAGTGCCATTTGAGATAATGCCTCCTTGAGTTAATTTGTGATACACTATGGAGTAAGAGTTGGTTAAAGCCATCTGGAACACACACAATTTAAAGATTAGAAAAACATTTTAGAAGGGTGGATTTTGTAGAAAATATGGTTTGAGCTAGTGCAAGCTAACAGCCTTCGTATTTTTGCTTTTTTCAAAAAAGAATATTGTTCTGTGGAATCTATAAGAGGTGATTCAGAAAAAAAAAAAAACAGTTGGAAAGAACCTAACACAGCAAAACTAATTGATGATATAAGCACTATTTTAAGGACAATTCATAAATATGCTAATAGAAAAAAAAATCTGGGAATTAATTTCTTTTCCAAAAAGATCATTCACACAGCCTGTTTTGACCTTTCTAATATCTGATTTTAACATGATTTTTTAAAAAATAATAAATAATCTAATAATATTTCCAGTTCAAAGAAACAGGTGAATATTTAACTTTCAATACAAACATTGAAGGAAAAATATTAGTCACATTACACTTGGATCCTGCCTGAAGAGTCAAATTTGCCCCTCTTCAGAGGCCCAGCACAAGGTCCTTGTTCCACTTAAGCCCCTTTGAAAACTTCAAAACAGAAGCTGATGGGCGGCCCTGTGCAGATGGGGGGGCTCTGTCCAGACAGATCTATTTGTAGGATCTGGCCCTTGATGATAAGATAATTCTTTAAAGCAGTTTTGTGATGTTCCCAGGTCCACAGACTACTGATTGCTGGGATTCTCTAAAGTTTTTCAGGTGTTATCCCCATTTTGGGACACATCCTGCCATTGTTCCAGATGTGAAGCACCCATGGAAATCAGTGTGAGTTTTACATAAAAACCAGTGTCAGAATACGGCTGTCTGTCAGCAAAGATCCAACACTGCCTTCTATGCCAAGGAGCCTTTATATAAGGTCTTTTCAAAAGAATTATCTAGTCCTTAAAGAAAGGATACATTTCAATGCAATTATATTTTTTAAAGAAAATAATTCTGCTAGCATAAAAAACCCCCCAAATTTCACAAACCCAAAGATTTGACAAACTGTTTTTTCTACCCAATTGCAGTAGCTTTTATAACTTGCCTGGTACTATGTAGTGTTCACCTATTATTTATTTGTTCTTCATGGAACTTCAAGCTTGATGCAAATCCATCCCTCAGCTACCACTGCCCATGAATTATTGTAGGAGAAAGCCCATTATCCACATTTGCCTATGTGTGTTTACTCAGTTTTACTCTCAACTATGGTATGTACACAGTGCACAGGTGTGATTCCCACTATGTGACTCAGGGCAAAGTCAGGCTCAAAATCTTAAAGTTATTTGTTTGAAGAAATTAACTCTTTACAACAACAAAAGACCCTCTAGTAATAAATTCATATTATTTGCTAACTATAATCACAAAAGCTTAAGATCTTGATGCTTTCCAGTGTTCTACTCATTTTGCAAAGAGTGGTTTGTGGTTCAAGAAATTCTGGCGGCACTGCCTACACTTTTGCTGTTTGCCGATATTGTCTCTAAGTAGACAAGGTACAAAACTCTTCCAGGGTATATTGCTCGAAAGTCAATGGGAGTTGGATGTCTAACTCCTATTTGTGTCTTTGAAAATGTCCCCTATGATATTTAAATATAATAAAGAGATTATCAATTAAATCTTGGTCCCATTACAATCAATGGACATTTTGCCATTGACTTCAATGAGGCCAGGATTTCACCCTATATCACTGAGCATTTCCAAAATTATTAAGTTTAGGTTTGGAAGAGACCTTAGGATTCAAAACTCTGATTATGTCAGGATCTGTCATTGTCCTCGTGGTGATGTTTCAGTTTTAGGGCCAAATTATGATCTCCCTTACATAAATACAAATCAGGAGTCATTGCACTGAAATAAATTCTTGTTATACTGGTGTAAAGCTAGTGTGAGTGAGTGAAGAATTAGACACTCTTTCAAACATCTATCAGATGCTTGCCAAAAACACGCAATTATTACAAAGTTTATCATCTGTATCCTGCTGTGATGTGATGTACTGGATTATGTGACAAAGGGAATACACTGTATTCTTTTTTCAAAATATATTTTAATTACCTTTCTTTTATTTTCCAGCAACATCTACATTAAAATTTTATGTTGCTATCGTTTATTTTGTCCATCTGAAGTCTAATTTAATAAAGTTTTGCTCTTGCTTTTTATCCCTACACAATTATTTCTGCATATTACACGGGTGGCCTGCAGATTGCGTCCTCCAAAGGAAATACCTTTTCAGTGGGCCCATTTGTCTTAGCATTTAGTAGCATAAAATAGGAATAGTAAGAAAATCTGGTAACGTTTATCATACACTACTGTATCTGGAGAAAAGTGTATTAACATATGCTCTACATTCAGCAGTTAAATAGGCATTTCAAATAGTGTTTTAAAATGTTTAGCTTTGATGACAAAGTTAAGGCCACTGACAGGAAAAACTACTTGTCATTGTAATAACAACAACTATCTATTTATTTTTTTATAAGCACCCAAAGTGTGCTACGTGCCTCTGATATGCCCACAAGAGTCTGTGTGCTACACATTCAGATGCCACTCCTAGAATTAGAAAAGAGGGCCAGCTTCATTTCCTTCACTCTCTCCTTAAGCCAATATTTCTATAGGGCAGATTTGACCCCCTTTCCTCATACTAAATCAGAGACTTAGGGCTAGAATGAGACAACCTATTGCCCTGTGTTAGGGCTAGGGTATTGCTGCACTGCCTCGGGAGCAGTACAAGGATGGACCTGTGACTCAGAGACCCAGTTTTGTTCCTTGTGACAGTGTGAAGTATTACCCCCTAGTTCTTTACCAGGTGCTGATTACTTCTGCCCACTGAACCAGCTCAGCTGCACTGGCTGACATGCTGGTGGTAGTGGTGAAGGGGAAGATGAGCCGAGGCTCCACTCAGCCTCTACCTCTCTCTCTGCCCACAGACCTCGCTTTTCCCCACTGTGCACACAGACCAGAAAATCTGGGCAGAAGCTGCAGGATGGGTGGACAGACACTTATTCCCATTACATCCCTGATTTTTGTACCAAAATCAAAGTAGTCCATTTAAAAAGAGTTAAAACTGGCTGACAGATCTAAAAAAAAGTCATTATAAATTGGGAAACATTAGCCAATAGGGCTGTTTCGAATAGGGTCCTGAAGGGATCTTTTCTTGGCCCAATGCTACTCAATATCAATGATTTGGTAGAAAGTATAAAATCATTGCTGGTAAAGTTTGCAAATGACATAAAAATTACTGGCATAGTAAGTTATGATAAGGACAATTTAATTTTACAGAGCAATCTAAATCACTTGGTAAGCAGGGTTCCCTTGAACTATATGTGTTTTAATAGAGCTAAATGCAAGGCCCATACATCTGGGAACAAAGACTAAAGGTCACATTTTCAGGAATGGGGACTGATTTTGGAAAGCAGGGATTCTGAAAGGTACTAAGGCATCATGGTGGATACCAACCGAGCATGAGCTCCCAGTCTGACACACAGCTAAGACGACCAGTGTGATTCTTGGATGTATAAGCAGGGAATAGTGAGTAAAAGTAGGGAGTTGGTATTGCTATTGCAATACCCTACAGCGTTAGTGAGACCATTACCAATGGAACAAATTTTAAAAGAGAAAGGAGTTAAGGACATAGAGGTAAATGGGATGAAATACAACATGACTTTACAAAGGGTAGATTGTGCCAGACCAACCTGATCACCTTCTTTGAGAAGATAACTGATTTGTTAGACAGAAAAAATAAAGAGGAAACCCTAACCCTAACTCTAAGCTACCTGGATTTCAGTGAGGCATTTGATAAAGTTCCACATAGGAAAGTATTACTTAAATTAGAGAAGATGGAGATTAATATGAGAATTGAAAGACGGATAAGGAACTGGTTGAACGGGAGAATACAATGGGTCACCCTGGAAGGTGGACTGTCAGGATTCGGTCTTGGGATCAATCTTATTTAACATTTTTATTAATGACCTTGGCACAAAAAGTGAGAGTCTGCTAATAAAATTTTCAGATGACACAAAGTTGGAACATATTGCAAATACAGAGGAGGACCAGAATATCATACAAGAAGATCTGGATGACCTTGAAAACTGGAGTAATAGAAATGGGATGAAATTTAATAGTGCACTAAGTGGAAGGTTATGCATTTAGGGGCTAACAACAAGAATTTTTGCTATAAGCCAGGGACATATTAGTTGGCAGTGACAGAGGAGGAGAAAGACCTGGGCTGTATTGTTTGATCACATGGTGACTATGAGCCGTCAATGTGATGGGGCTTTGAAAAAGGCTAACACAGTCCTAGGATGCATCAGGTGAGGTATTTCCAGTACAGACAGAGAAGTGTTAGTACCATTATACAAGACTCTGGTGAGATCTCGTCTGGAACACTGCAATTTTGGTCTCCCATGTTTAAGAAAGATGAATTCAAACTGGAACAGGCACCGAGAAGGTCTACTAGGATGATCAGAGGCATAGAAAACCCATCTTATAAAAGGAGGCTCAAAGAGCTTGTTTAGTCTAACCAAAAGAACATTGTGGGGAGATTTGATTGCTCTCTATAAATACATCAGCAGGAAAAATACCAGGGAGGGAGAGGCCAATGTGGACACAAGAATAAATGCATATAATCTGGCCATCAACGAGTTGAGGCTTGAAATTAGATGAAGGTGTCTAACCATTTAGAAGAGTGAGGTTCTGGAACAGCCTTCCAAGGGGACCAGTGGGGGCAAAAACATAACTGGCTGCAAGACTGAGCTTGATAAGTTTATGGAGGGGATAGTCTGATGGGACTGCCTACAATGTAGCCCATCTGCGACTGCTAGCAGCAAATATCTCCAACAACCAATGATGTGACACTAGATGGGGAGGGTTCTTAGTTACTACTGAGAATTCTTTCCCAGGTGTCTGGCTGGTGCGTTTTGTCCACATGCTCAGGATGTAACTGATCGCCTTTAAATCAAAGTCTTTAAATCAAAATCTTTAGATGTTCTAAAAGATATGCTATAGCTCAACCAGAAATTAAGGTCTTGATACAGGAAACACTGGGTGAAATTCTCTGGCTTGTGTTATGCAGGAAGTCATACTAGCTGATCACTGAATTTAAGAGGCCAGTAGGGACTGTTATAAATATTTTAGTGTGTCACTTACCCTGAGTCCCAATCTGCTGGGGATTGTTCTGTGCTGTTGATCTCAAAGAAAAATTTTCATGCATGAATTTCCCTTTTCATTGCTGCTTCTTTGTTTTATTATGGAACAGGAACATTTTCCTCTGAGTTAAACATAGCCTCCAAGATACTAATAATTTTAATGACAAACCTTGGCCTGGAGGGGATTTGTATATTTCATGTCATATATTACATAGATTACCTACTGATCAAGACACCATCATTTGGACAAACTGCAAAGTACTCCCACAGAACTATACAAGGGCCTCAAAAACAAAAGTCAAGTGCTCTTTAACTCTGAGGCAAGGACTCTTTTGCATCTAGGGGCCCATGTTTCGACCAGTACATTCAGGAAAGTTGCATCCATAAGGAATGTTCTTTTCTAAAGAATTCATGTAATGGGAGTGGAGGAGTGATTCCATCTTTGAAATTCAGCAGTTAGATGTCTCACCTGTGAGTGATAGTCCTGCTTATCAGACAGGCACTAGGTCCATTACTGACTGGAACTGTTAATACTGCCCTTTGAGATGAAGGCAGGGTGCTCCTGAACAGGTTCCCTGCTTTAAAAACCATCTCTTGACGTTGACAATTTTGCCAAATGTTGCACAATTTTTAGGGAATTTCGTAGAGAAAGTGATGAAGAGGCAGCTGCAGTTGCATCTGGAGGCTATAAAATTCATTGACCTTCTTCAGTTATGTTTTACATCTGTGTATGGCACAGAAGTGGTACTAATATTTCTGGGTGATGATATATTCCTGGCAAGGGATGCCCGGAATATATCCTTGCCTATGTTATTAGATCTGTCAGCATCTTTTAACATCAAGTATGATGAATTGTTGACTCCCTTGTAGGAGTGGATGGTTCTTTTCCTTCCTCTCTGAGATATTTCAGAAGGTGGTGCTGAGTCCTTCCCCTCTCTTTTTGAGCGCTCCCAAAAGCTGGGTGTGGCAAGGATCAGTCTCTTGTAACTTTTCTTGTTACATGTAAACAGCATGCCCTAATGTTGAAATATTGAGACACATGGAGATTAACAGCAAGAGGTGAAGAAAGAGCAACCTAATAAATAAAACATACCAGAGCCATTTCATTTACAGGATTTCATTTACTATTAATGAAGTAAACAAATAAAAAACAGATATATCAGTATGACCAAGAAATATAGCAAATATGTGGCTGATTTCCAACCTATATTATCAGCTGAAACATGAAAGTGCAGCTCTTAATTATAGGCAAATATTAGCACAGACTCATGGGATCTCATCATAACATTTCAAGGTCTATATTCATGAAAATTTAAGCAATGTTTAAAATCATGTTAATTTGTTCTTTGTTTGTTTCTTTTCCTGCCAGTCTAATTTATTCCAAATGACTTTGGTTCTCAAGCTTGGTTATATTGATCATGCCTATGTAAAGCATTGTTATAGCCTGGGGAGAAGATTTTTGTGCAAAAACTTGTCTTTGTTCTCTTTTGATACTTCGTAGGTGTTTTGATGCTTTCGAGCTTTTCCAGTTTTTCTCAGATTTGCATCTTCTTTCAAGGCAGCAGTTAACTTCATTTTTCATCCTGAAGTATTGGACAAATGCACAGATGACCTCACAGAGTATGATAAGGTACATCATCCTCCCTGACTGGATGCTAAGTGGATAATTATGTGCAGCCAGTTGATTCCAAGGAACAATCATATTTGGTTTCCATGAAATATAAATATATTCCAACACCAAGCGTCAGATTCTGATCCCATTCATACCAGCATAAAATCAGGAGTAACTCCATTGAAGTTGATGGAGTTACACTGGAGTAAAATTGGTGTAAGTGAAGTCAGAATTAGGCCCTAGGAGTTGAATTATGTCAGACTGATTGAAAAAAAGAAAGAGAGACAGACGTTACAAATGACATGTGCTGCTATGTATATGTCAAGTATTCATACAAAGTCACAACCCTCCAACCCCCACTCCCATACTTCAGGCCTGATTTTTCAGTGCCTTCCACCTTGAGGAGTTATTTAGATTTATGCAAAGTGGATGTAAAACAATACATCATCATGAGGAAAAATCAGGACATCTAAGAGATACATGACCCAAACCAGGAAGTGCTTTATATTGTAGGCCAAAACTAGGTCCTTGAATTGCACCTAGAAACAAATCAGAAGCGAGTATGGGTTTAAGAGCAGAGCTGTAACACGCTCCATGAGACCGGCACTATGGAGTAATCTGGAAGCTATGCTCTGCAATAGCTGAGGTTTCCAAGTGGTCTATGTTATAGATTATTTATTTATTTTATTAATTATTATTATTAATAATAATTATATTATGGTATTTCCCCATATGTGCTGGGTGCTGTAGAAAGATATGGGAAGATATAGCCACTGCAGCAGAAAGATTACAATCTGAATAGAGATAAAGACACATACAGAGAAGGAAAACAAAAGTGGGGAGGGGAGGGAGGAGAGAATACACAGATCATATGGTTATTTTGGTAATTATGCATGTCTCTAATGCGTTTGAGGTTTTTAATGGGAGAATTGGTGTTGAAATGTAGGAGGAGAATGGTGGGAAAAAGACGGTAGGAAGAAAAATGGAAAAGAAAGTGGGAGAGGAGTGGAAGACTGAGGAGAAGGAGGTTGGAAGGGAGAAAGAGAAGAAAAAGGAGAAACCTAGTTGCCAGGGAGAGAGAGCCTGGGGAGCCAAGGAGTTGAGGGGAGAAACCATCACCACCGACTAAGCAACAAAACCTAATTAGTCCACGTTTCCAAGAGTTCTGTAAACCTGGTGACATTAAGAAGCATCTTCAGTCTTGAAAAAAAGAAGACGGGCGGGGAAGGGCAACCTGATAACAGTCTTCAAATACGTTAAGGGCTGTTATAAAGAGCACAGGGATCAATTGTTCTCCATGCCCACTGAAGGTAGGACAAGAAATAATGGGCTTAATCTACAGCAAGGGAAATTTTAGGTTAACGATTAGGAAAAGCTTTCTGACTATAAGGGTAGTTAAGCTCTGGACTATGCTTCCAAGGGCAGTTGTGGAATCCCCATCACGGGAGGTTTTTAAGAACAGGTTAGACAAACACCTCTCAGGGATGGTCTAGGTATCCGTGGTCCTGCCTCAGCACAGGAGCTGAACTGGGTGATTTCGTCAGGTTCCTTCCAGCCCTACATTTCTATGTTTCTATGAGTAACACTACCATCAGGCTACTTAGCACTGACATAGTGCTTTACAACTTCAGACCGCTACAAATGTTAACCAAGGCTGTTCCCTCTGTTTACATAAAAAAGGGGACCTGACATGAGTGGAAGTTATTCTTTCCATATGGTTTAGGGTATTGCCTCCACAGCACCATCCCCTCATCCTTCGTTTCCTACAGAAGAGCATCTATGAGGGCCAGTGCTCCTCAGGAATTTGGGGGCAGGCATGGATGGGCGGTCAATCAGCTACTCTCTGCAGCCCTGTGTCACGCTGAACTCCTGAATATTTGCAAGGAAAATCTGGGGGTTAGCTCCCAGGAGTCACCTTTGTAGCTGCAACCAGTGGCTGCATGGCTCTTGTTGGAGGCATCCCCAGGGTAAGAGTGAGGCAGGACGACAGCAGAGCAGTGCAGAGGGGCATTCACCCATGCAGGATAGCATCTGTCTCCACATCTCTGGAGGTGGCCTATATGCAGATCCTCTGAATCTGTGGGTCTAGAAGGCTGCAGCCCTTGTCCTCTCCAAACCTCTAACCAACAAGGAAATATCTTCAAAGCTGTTGGGTTCATGTTGCAGAGCTTTCAGTCATCACTGGCCTCCTCCCACAGACAGGCAGGTGCTATCCTGCAGATGGCTGCCCCCTGCACTGCTCTGCTGTCCTCCTGCCCCACTCCCACCCATGACAATATATCCAAGAGCCATGCTGCCCTTGAGGGTAGCTGCAGAAGTGACTCCACAGGGCCTGATGCAGGAGGAAGGTGACCTGGCCCTAATTAAGTTAGGATATGGTGCCTTAGCATGATTTGCTTATCCTGGCCAAATCCTGCAGTTCTTGCTCAGGCAAAACTCCCATTGGCTTCAGCTGATGAGGCAAATAGGACAGCAGGATTTAGCCTTCTGTGATTTTTAATGTTAAGTACTTGGCACTGCAGCTTCATAACACCAAGTGTGATTATCTGATTCCTTGGAAGTGTATAGCATTTTTAAGACAAACAGCTCTATAACAGAGAGACATAAAAAACCCAACAACCCCCAAATCAGCCTCTGGTATCACCTGAGATCCTGCACAATAGTAGCCAGCTACAGTTTTGTTTACTCAGATGGAGTGTGTTCATAGTGCCAAGAGCCCTAGATTGCTAGGGAAATTCATTAGTGTAGACTCTTTGATGTCATGTGCATCTCAGAATCTGTAACACACTGCTGAAACTGCAAGAGCTGCCTTTTGTTTATAACCCTAACCAGAACCATTTGAATACACACACTGAAAGAACTCATAACAGAAGCAAAGCATTTTCCTCCATGCAGTGATTCATTACTTATGTCTTCATTTTGGCCACTGCAGCTCTATGTGAAGCCATATGCTTTAAATTATAAAGCACACTAAGCAAATCATAAGTTTTTCAAGATGGTGCATAAGGACTTTTTCTGCATCTGTTTGTTGCCAAAGACCCAGATGATACTGTAATTAAAACAAATATTTTCTGTGATATCAATCATTTAGCTATTTATGAACCATGAGATTATGGCCTTGAGATGCTTTGTTGGGAAACAAATTCTACAATTAGTTAAGATCTTTTTCCCCCCACCAGTACAATTCTGATCTTTCAGTATTTATCATTTCTTTCTGTTTTTATTGTGAACAATGTAACTGTAGAAGGAGAAGGCAGAAGTTAAAACAAAGCAAGCAGTAGGACCAAAATGTCAGTAACCAACATGGATAAGATCAAACCTGTCAACAAATAGCAAGCTCCTGGAAGCATTGTTAAAGCCATGCGTTCCTATTCAAAGTGAACTGTAAGGAAGCTCATCATACACTTTACTGTAAAACTGAAACTAAACCCACATCTAATAGTGAATAGTGTGCATCTATGATTCCAGAGGGGTAATAGCATATTTCCTAACTAATCAATGTCAAATGGGTTTACAAGGCTGCACGTCCTTTAGCTTAGTGAATTGTTTCTCTTCCTGGTACCTGAGCTTGTTTGCAGAAGCTTCTTTTAGGATGGGATTTAATTGATGATAATCTGCTCTCACCTCAACAACATTCTGTCTGATTCTTATGGCCAAAAATCTGGACTTATGCAATTGTGGAAGTTGCCTTTTGGGCAATAATCCAGTAAACAGCTGGAGTGGAACCTCATGACCTGATTTTCAGAGAAGTTGAGCACTGGTGAAAAGCAGGCTATTAGCATGTACAGATTGGCTGGAAACACCACCCAATACAACTATATTTCACAGCCCTATTAGGCCTTCCTGGCTTGTTAGCCAACCACCTGGAGAATATGTGGCCACCTGCTTTCAAGATGGCCAGCCTAAGCATAAGCACCAGGCAACGAGAAAGTAGCTAGTTCAGATCTTTATATATCTTAGATCAATGTCTCTTTCGCTATTTGAGTGACATTGCATGATCAGTCTGGCTGACATTATAAATACTAAAATGAAGAGTAAAAAAGTCCATCTTGCTTGAAATGAGATCACAACAATACAAATCACATCCAACAGGGCATCAGATCCTAAGGTGATGCAAAACTGCCCAGAATGCACATCAGGGGCTTGTGTGCAAAGATGGTTTATAGCTATCATTAACTATGGACCCTGCTGCGGCACTGTGCAGGCCATTTCCCATGGAGCAATCCAAGAGCTGCTCTCATTTATGTCAGACAGCAATGCTAGGAGGATGGAGGTGGTAAACTCAGCCGAGCATTAGAAAAGTGCAGGGGTATGCCAACCATACTCCATTCCTCTGGACATTCCCCACTTTCCCTGATACAATGATAGTAGGGAGGTGGAGTGGCATAAGAACTCTTACACTGGCTCTATACAACCAAAGGATCCCCCCTACACTAGAATGATCTTCACACATCAAGCTGAGATGGCTTTAAGGCCAGATTCCACCGGAAGTAGGGCACAAGCAGCTATACAGTACTAAAGCTCCCACACTTCCACAAAATATATTTTGCGATTATACTCAACACAAAGAAATTTCTTCACATACCTAACAACAAGGGTGGAAAGATCCATTATTATACCTGCACAATGGGAAGGAGACTATTCTTTTAGAGAAGCATTACAATAGTCAGCCAAACAAACACTTACTGGTTGACTGAACATCTGTGGGAGCTTTAAAATACTGATCCTAAGCAACTTTATGCCAGTACTGGGAACCTCTAGAGCTGTTTTATAGATTATATTTGGAGCCCCTGGTAGAGAGGTTCTCAAACTGGGGTCTGTGGAACACCGGAGTTTTGCAGATTGCATGTTAATGCACAACAGAGTTGACTGATCACGTGGGGCTGGCTTTCTTTCTGGTTTCCAGCTAAGAAGAGCTAAGCAGATGGAGGGAGAGAGTAAATGAACAGCAAAAATTAAACATTTTAATAATCAGTGAAAACATTTATTGCATTAAATACAACTAAAGAATCACAAATACCTAATATATTTCTCCATGTGAGCAATTGCTGCAGTTGCCACAAAGATGTTATATGATTGTGGGGAGCTGATCTAGGCAATCATAAATAGGATGGGTGGTGCTCCATAAATTCTCTCTCAGTTAAGATTTGGTTTACAATATACATGTGTTTGAGAGACCCTGCCCAAGTATAAAGCCTTGATTTTTTTATAGGTAATCCCTCACCTTCCTCCAAACTGTGATAATAGCATTTTCATCCCATATCCCAGGAGATTAAGACTCTTGATTGACTTTGAATTCTGGACACACAGGAAATTTGTATTAATTTAGCATAATGATGAGGCTCAATAAAGGCTCTGTGGAACCACAAGAGTAGGGTCTCTAAGGTTTTGTTCTATAAAGGAACAATTTGCATTTCTAAAGGCTTGAAATGCATAGGTCCATATCAATACACGTTCTTAAATCTAAGTGTAGCAGATTCAGCATGTATTTCAAAGAATTGATGATAGAAGCCCAAGATAAAACTCTGAGTAGATATTTTGTTTGTTATGGCAGAAGTTTCTTCTAAATTCAAGGTAGTTGTCAGGAGTAACTTTTAAGGGAAGAATTAAAGACACTTCCACTGAAAGTGGCAAAAAAAGTCTAGTAGCTAGATGATAAAGTATATGTTCCCCAGTGGAGCCACAGTGATTTATGCCAGATGCTGATTTGGCCCTGCATTTGTAAATGCGGAAAGTGAAGAAGGTATTTTGGCCAGATACAGAAGACTAGAACTCCAGAGGCCTATAAACCTATGCATGGAAGTGCCATAAGATCCATTCCTTTTAAGGGTGAGTTAATTGCTTCTGAGACTTGTAACATAAGACCAATAAATAATTATGGTTCACAACTCCACCACAAAATCAGTCAAACCAGAAAATTCTCAGGAAATAATCTGCAAGAGCAACTGAAGAAGCCTGAGCGAACTCTTCAGCCAATGACACCTAATTACAGAAATGAATAGTTGGGAGTGAAACCTTCAGAGTTCAAAGGTGGATGCAACTTGTGAAAAAAAATCACCTAGATTTTCTCCTCACTCCAAATATAACTCAAAAGCCGTTTATTGACACTTTATAGTTTTAGAGTTTTGTGGCAGAGAACTGGGTGTATATAAGAGGTCAATATTTCAGAAGTCGGAAGCAGGAAGAGAATGGCTCAGTAACATTTATTCTGTCTATCTGAAAGCATATTTAAAATGTGAAGAGAAGGGGGTTAAAGAGAACCTATGAACTTGGGGGAAACTGGCTTGGAGGAAATTACAACACCAATATTAAATACCCACCAAATTGGATTTTGCATCCAAATTTGTATTGTATGCACACCTGAGAATCTTACTGCCTTTAGTAGGAGTTTAGGGAGTGCAAAGAACATAGAAATAGAGTGCATGAACCCTCCCTCTAATTTGGAAATAACCATTTCCAAAAATTTCTATCATAGAACATTAGCCAGTGTGGGAAAAATTGGTGTGCATTTAACAAGCGTTTACAGACAACTGAATTAATTTTCCAAAGTCATAATGGTTCACTTTAAGCAAAAACATTTTGGACTCTTGAGCTGTGAAATTCAGTTTCTTGTACAACACATATGCTCGATGTTACATATTCTTCAGAACTGGGCCCTGTCCTTTTAACATAGTGCTGCTTATTTTAGGTGGTTAAATACTAAAGAAGATGATGAAGGTTTTATTTTTATTATGAACATATAACTGATGATTTTGGTAATTTTTACATTTTGTCCATTAGCACTTTAAACTAAGGGCCTTCATTTTCCAAAGTGACTAGTGATTTGGGGGGCCAACCTGAGATACCTCAGAGGGGCCTGATTTGCAGAGCGTTGGTGCTCAGCACTTCCTGAAAATCAGACCCCTTCAAGAAGTCTCAGTCTGGTTACCCAAAACCTGAGGCATCCAAAATCACTAGTTGCCCTGGCAAATTTAGAACAAGAATTTTAAGATAATTGCTTAGGGAATGTAGTAGGTCTTAAATTCTATAATACTTGGTGTCTGTTTCTTACAACTCTGGTCTGTGCTAGTATAAATTAGCAGAGCTCCACTGAATTAGACTGTGATATTAAACTATTTAAAATATCAAACTGCAAAATTAATTTAAGAATGATCCTATAGCACTTTCTATTGGCTTTACTACTATGTATAGACCCGTCAAAGTATACTACTAAGTAGTAGACTGTAGTCATAAGGACAGTAGTAGTAAGGACTGCGCCCTATCCCCAGCACTTAGGGTCTGATCCTGAAAACACTTAACTCTTGTGGTTAATTTTACTACCAGGTGTAGGCCACAGAAGTCATCGTAGTAAAGTTAAGCATGTATATAAGTGTTTGCAGGATTGGGGCCTTACAGCATTGGACAGATATTGTACAAATCTAAAATCAACCTACCAACCAAACATAAAAAACAAATCACTGTTCTTTAATCCATAACAGAGCATGAAGATATGGAAAAAATGGAAGGCACAGAAAAGAAAAATATATTTATATTAATATGGTTTAAAGAAATATGATTACAAATGGAAATACTTTTTAAATTTAATAGAATTTTAAACTATTCCCTTTGGAGAGTAATGTTTTAATTATTTTAATTATTAAAAAGGCTGTAGAAAGTAAAAGGCTAGGGGCAGAGAAAAATAAGCATTTTTCTCGATTTGCAGAAGTTATATAGAATGTAAAAAGAACCATCTCCTCCCACCCCCTACACAAAACTTGAATTAACTCATGGAGCAGTTTTAATTCAGAGATAATCAAGACCTTTCCACTTTCTATAAACACAGAATAACATGTAGGATTACTTAGGTTGATCTTTGAAGAAAAATGAATATGTTGAGTTTTTCAATAAAATAAGTACAAGAACAATTTTTGCTTTTATGAAAAGTATCAATTCCACATGTAATTGCTCAGCATTGTCTAAATTAAGTGAACATGTGGCTGGCGGGTGGATGAAGAGGCTCACTGAAGATAATCAGCAAAATTTATGTTTTCAAATAAGGCACAAAACACATAAATCACTTCAAAGCAGTCCACCAAATTATCATTTTCAAACAAATATTTAAATCATCATGTAAAAAAGGGCAAAGAAATATGACATGTGAACCATAAGTTACAGTTCATTGTTTGCTTTTACAAGGTAGAATGGCAGGAAATTATCTCCCTCTCGTCATGCTTTTCATTTTTGATTAGTTGATGTTGCATTATTTGTAACTTCAAAAAGCAGCAATAAAAATATGAAGACCTAAAGTACCAAAGATAATTTTTTTCTATGAAGGTGCAATTTCTATGAGAAAACTGATTTGTCTATAACACCAGATGCTGAAATTTAGAGCACAAACCTGTACTCACTTACTCATGCTGGTAACCCAAGTGAAGTCATAGAATCATAGAATATCAGGGTTGGAAGGGACCTCAGGAGGTCATCTAGTCCGACCCCCTGCTCAAAGCAGGACCAATCCCCAACTAAATCATCCCAGCCAGGGCTTTGTCAAGCCTGACCTTAAAAATATCTAAGGAAGGAGATTCCACCTTACATTCCTAGGTAACGCATTCCAGTGTTTCACCACCCTCCTAGTGAAAAAGTTTTTCCTAATATCCAACCTAAACCTCCCCCACTGCAACTTGAGACCATTACTCCTTGTTCTGTCGTCAGCTATCACTGAGAACAGTCTAGATCCAAGTCAATGGACTATGCCTGTGAGTAAGGCCTCCTCATGCAAGGGCTTGCAGGAGCTGACCAATACACGTCATGATATCACTTATCACTCAGTGCACATCTACTCTGCAGCTGGAAGCGTGCTTCCGAGCGTAGCTAGACACCCACTAGCTCTGCTCAAGCTAGCATATTCAAAATAGCAATGCTGTTGAGGGTAGCACAAACAGTGGCTCAGGCTAGCCGCCTGAGTGCAAACCCATCCAGACCCTTAGGGCACGTTCTTGGGCAGCAGGCCTGAGCGGACACCCATGCTACACCCACCTACACTGCTATTTTTAGTGTGCTAGGTTAAGCAAAGCTAGCAGATCTATCTACCCATGCTAGGAAGCACGCTCCCAGCTGCAGTGTAGACATGCCTTTAGAAATTCATCCCTTTTAGTGCTCATAATAAATGACAGATATCAGTCTGGAATTAATAATCACCATTTTGTCTTCAATATTTCATTATCATTTTGTTCTGAAGACTCCACAATTTTCTAAAAGACACACAAATCCATGTATAATCACTAATAAATGCACCCTTTGCTGTATTTTGCACAAATTATGTTAGATATTCACTTTAATTATTGCACTTGTACTGGCCATTTATCTATCAGCAGGGCTTGAATTAGGGGATTGTGTAGAGGGACAGAATACTGGCACTTCTCCAAAGCTGCCATCTTGTGCCCCAGAGTCCCAGCTTTTATTTAAAAAAAAAAAATCGGCAAGTCTCTAGATTTTATGTTTGCAAAGAAAACCTTAAAAGCACGAACCAAGCGCAGCCAATGCAGTGATGTCTGCCTGAATTTGCAGAGAGGCTGCGACAATAGTCCTGAGAGGAGCAAGCTGCATCATTCATCTCAGTGAGGTATAAATTAAGATGCCAAATGATAATTCTTTAAACGTTAACATTGTTAACTATTTCACTGTGCATCCCAGCACATAAGAAAAGGGATGGTCGAGCATATTATGAAGAACTGAACAACTTACTGAGACAGATCATATTGGCACCACGAATGGGTTGGGATTGGTAAAGATATCACCGCTTTTCCCCTCCCATTCAAGAAAGAGTCCATGAACACTAGCAGAGCACAGCTGTACATCTGAGCCCCACTGTGGGGAAGCTAAGCCTAAGGACCGCAGCAAAGCCCCAGGCCATATTTAAACCTCATAGTGGAACAGCCATTTCCAAGGGCCCAGGGGAACCTTGAGTGCATGCATGATCATATTTTGAACATCTGCATGATCTACTGTGAATGACATTTCATATTGGCATATCAGGTGGGTGCTCTGTAAATGCTAAGTTTTATTTTATTATTATTATTTGTATGGAGAAAGATGCTTATGACATCTCCATTTGGACCCCATATTTTTTTTTTTTCACTCTGCTGGTAGATGCTTACAGGTTTAACCAACTCATTTTAGGTAGAATGCAAAGGTGGGTTCTTTTCGGATATCAAGAAAAGTTGTTTTACATGGCACCACTGATGGCTTGTCTAGGTTACTATTGTCATTCAAATCCCAAAGGCTTTGCCAGCTGACATTTTCTGTTCTTGGAGAAACAGAAAACACCATTGACAGCTATGCAAGTAAGAAAACATACACTGGTACATCCAGCCCTGTCTCAAGTTTTGGACCTGATGTTGCTTAGGAAACACTAAGAAAATCAGAAGAGCTTGAATCCTATTATTCCAGAGGAATAGAACTGTTGAGTCAATCTGGCTTCTCAGGCTTGTATCATTCAACGAAGCTATGTCCGTTTACACCAGCTGGGGATCAGGCTCTTGGAGCTATTATTCTACCACCTTTAAGACAACAGTTATTCAGGCTGGACACTATGGAGAGGTGTATATGAAGAAAATTGTCTGACATTACTTTTTGGTATTCTACCTTGTTTCACACCATTGAAGAAAATGCAAAAACTTCTATTTCATGTTAGAATCTAAGGAGTATGTCAGAACTAGCATTCCTGCATCCAGGGTCATTGCTGGCAAATTCATGGCAGTGCAACCAGGTGGATTTTACTGCTCCCTTTTGAGAACTTTTGGTTCTTTGCGGTCACTGATATATATTGAAAGTAGCTAGAGATCCTTTGATAACTTCTGTATCTCCTGAATGTACCAGCTAGGAGGAGTTTGGCATTTTAGCTGTCATGGCCTTCCAGAACAGGTAGTAAGTGGCAATGGACCTCATGTTCAGTCAGATAACAACTGTGTAAAGCACTTTGAGATCTAAAGCCGAAAAATGTTCTTTAGTGCCAAATAACTTGCTACCTATCTCAATATTTCTCAGACCATACTGATGTTTGACGATTATTGTGCATTGAAACTTTGAGCATAATACCAAGCAGTCTGGAAATCCTAGGATTTGACCTCCTATCCCCTGGCCTAGAAGATTATTTTAATTTTTGCTAATGCCAAAGGAAAAGAAAAGAAAGAAAAATCTTTATGTATTTGGCTAGGTGCTACAAAGCTAGCCAACGACATGACAATACAGTGTCTTGCTTTCCTCTCTGATGGTGTGACAAGTCACATTTGCAATGTGAGAAGCTGTCAGGAGTGGAGCTAGAAGTCAATAAAATGATCTTACTAACATTCTCTCAACATACCCAGGGAGTTTTAACTCTAAAAATAGTCAAGTGCTTAGTTGCACAAAGTCTAAGTGATGTTTAAGTGGATGAGAATGATTAAAGATATCTGAAAGGCATTTATACTAGTTGGCCATTAGCATGTTTCATTTGAGATAATTCAGGTTTACTTTTAGGCATGAATACTTAATGTGGGAGTCATGACACTAGATGTCAAGGTGTCACAACCATTCTGTCCTTCTATCATCCTAAATGGGAGGGGTCCTAACTAGAGCTCAGCTACATGGAAAGGAAGCCCAGGAATGTCCCAGTATGGAAAAGGTCCAAGGGATAAATTCTGATCCAGGTTCCATGGCCCTGGACAAGGGGGTGAATGAATTGGTTTAGGAAGTGGACAGAAGAATCTTAACTACTTGGCTCATCCAGGGGATCAGAGAGCTACTCTGCACAGAGAGCTACTTCAGCTAAAAGCCTGAAACAGCTTCCTTAGAGTAGCAACAGAACTGCTCTATAGTTTGGACAGGGAATATTCCTCCTTTTCTTTGCCTGCATATCTGCCCAGTGCAAGGCCAGCTGTGTGGAAAGACAGTATCATGGAGGGTGAAGAGCTAATATTTCCTAAAATCTAGTTTGTTTAAGGACAGATTAGTTTAATGACAAGAAATAGTGTGGTTTTTTTTAAAGGAGTAAGACATGAGACATCTGTATCTATTTGTATCCACTGTTCATCCCCCTTGGCACAATTAATAAAAGTTATGCATAAATCACATGAAGATCATTCAATCAACTGGCTTACTCTGCTGACTAATTGGTAAATACACACTTCATAAAAATGTGATGTGCATGCTGACTCTACATTTTAAAAGTGGTTTCTCCTTGAGCTGCCCCTGCTCCCAGTTGTTTCTCCAACTGAGATTGATTTTCATGGTGTTCGGTCTTATAAGACCAATAACATCTAGGGAAAGAACATGTTCTCAAAGAGATCTCTGTCTGCAGAGCTGTGAAGACAAAGTGTTTGTTTTTGCAACACCCATTTTAGGGTTTCAAATAGCCCTACTTAAAGGCATAATTCCTGAGTGGAACTCTCAATGAGCCAAAGCAGGCAAACGCAGCTGGAGAGAAGGATCCAGCCCTATACTTAGGACAGACAGACAAGTCATCTGGTCCAATCAGAAATGCAGCATATTTAGATGTGGAGAAATGTCAACTGAAAAACTGAATACAATTGTAAGATTAGCCTTTTTGCCAATGACAGGAGTCACCCACATTAGACTCTTCAGCAGAAGTGATGGGGAACCCTCCACTACTTTTGAGGGGGGACACACTGAGGCCTTGGTGCTCCCAGTCTAATGCTCCCTGTTTTCAGGCAAAGTGGGGTCTGTCCAGGAGAAGGGAGCACTCAGCCTCCCCCTTTAAAAAGGACTCTGTGTGCGGTCTCCCATCACCACCACAGCAAAAGGTTCTACTGACACTCTCTCCAACCTCCCCACAGAGAGCCCTGTGTGAAGGGGCTCTTCCTGATGCCCTAGCAGAGGTCTCTGTTTGTGCTGGACCCTCCTGACATCACAGGATCCCAGAGATGAGGGCCCTGTCATCATCATGTTCCCATTATGCCTCTGGCGTTTAGGGCAGTGACGAAACTCCTCCACTCCTGTCTGTTTCTGGCAAGTCTTTCAATGGTTTCCCAGCTGTGCTTCAGGTTTTTCAGCTCAGTTTCCACAGCTCTTCGCTATGTGTCCATCTCATTGCTATTCTGGTGATGGAATCAGTTTCCATCCGGAGCACATGGCCAATCCATCTCCAACACCTCCTGGTAATGATGGTGCTCATACCTTCTTGGCTGCAATATGTGGGAATAGGATGAGTTTATTGTGCCTAGTGTTTAATCTAGAGCTGACTGCCAGCTCTCTTCATTTGAGGTCTCTTGATCCAAATCAATAAAGATGCTGAACTGATATTAGTGGACATCAGAGCACTTGCTGAGGGATGAAGCAGAGACTCACAGTAGAAGCGCAAGAGATATAAGAGAGCAAATCAATTTATCTCACATCTAGAGATGAGTCTGAACAGAATCACAGAGCAGCCCCCCCTCCCCACCAGGTTTTATCCCTCCTGCCACAACTATGGGTAAGTTGGACCCCCTATCCAAATAACAGTGTAATTCTATTACAGGCTGAACCAAAACCTCCATGTTTGAACATGAACAGCCCTGTAATTGGGGGATTTTGTGGCTCGAGCCCATCTCTGCTCATAATCCCTACTCCTGCCATACAGTGTGCAATTAATAGAACAGCACATTAAGAGCTCTGATTTCAATACTTCTATCCAACCCCCACTTACCCTGTGCATAGTCAAGACGATGGATGTATAAATATTATCAAAGAATATTAGGAAATGGTTACAGGTTCATTAGTGTAAAAAAGACTCAAATGAAGGAGATGGAAATAAGAGACTCCCTCCTTGTACATCCAATGTGTGGTGAAGGGAGCTGTCCACAATGGGGAAAAAAATGTTCCCAAAGAAAAACATTCGGAAACAATAAAATGACATATGGCCAGTTACGTCAGCTCTGCTATGCCTCCTAACTCCTTCAGGGTGAAATTTACCCTCCTTCTAAACAAATTCCAAGTAACTGGGCTTTGTCCAGGAGGACTGGGGGAGGGTATGAAACCTGCCGTCCACACATGGCCAGGCCAGGCCACAGAGCTGTAAAGCGGCTCCTCTTCAGCTGTGATTGTAGCACTTGATTGGAGCAGCAGCTATAGCTCTTTACACCCCATATGAGGTGGCTGCACTGAATGTTTGAGAGTGTTGCTCCATAGGCCCAGGCTCACCTGATCCCTCTGCACCAGCCTGGCTAGGGCCTGTTTCCTCTGCATTCCCACCATGCAAAGCAGCAGAGCTCAAATGATGCAGGATGCAAACCCTTGTGTGGGCTTTCTGCAGCTGTGTCTGAGGAGTTCTCTAACAATCAGCACTACACCACCCTCTGCAAGACCAAGACAGCAGAGTAGCTAGGGCCACATCAAGAGTTCTGCATGTGAACAGCCACATTCTGGAGTATAATGAGCATGCCAAGGCCTCCAGGGCATGCAGTTTCTGTGCAGTAAAATTTTCCCATAGAATAATATAGGTGCTAAATCAGGGGTTCTCAAACTGGGAGTCAGGAACCCTCAGGGGGTCGCAAGGTTACTACTGGGGGGGGGGCGCAAGCGGTCAGCCCCCACCTCAGATCCCGCTTTGAACCAGCATTTATAATGGTGTTAAATATATTTAAAAGTGTTTTTAATTTATAAGGGGGGGGGTCGTACTCAGAGACTTGCTATGTGAAAGGGGTCACCAGTACAAAAGTTTGATAATCACTGTGCTAAAGTTTTTCTCTTTTGAAATCTTTATGTACTGAAGGTTCTGAAGCTAATTTACGTGATGCATTTTATGACACCTGATCTTGTGAGGTATATAATCTCCACACATACAAGCCTGGCTCTTGAGGAGCTTGTCAACCCAACAAGTGCAGGGGCTTGTATCGTTTGGCAGTTTTTTAAAGCTCCACTAATACAGATCTTTTAATTTACTGAGCACAGCTAGTCAAATACTCAACAAATAATTTAAGTGACTCATTTCTAAATATTGTAAAAGAAGTTGCTCCACAGGTTTTTTTTTCAAGGATGTAAAGTTTTCATTGACACTTTTTGGGATGAGCTGCATAATCCACTTGTGGTATCACTGTTTGTGAGTAATACAGACATCCCAGTCTTGTGCCAAAAAACCCCTTTATTCCACCTTATCATGAGCGTGGTACAGTGCAGTGGATAGAGCATCACACTAAGTAAGGACTTCTGAATTCTATTCGAGCTCTTCCACTTACCAACAGTATGACCCTGAGTAAGTCACTTTACATCTCAGTGACTCAGTTCTTCCATCTGTATAATGGAGATAATTACACTTCCAAAGCTCTCTGAAATTCAAGGATGAAAAACACTATATAAGGGCGAAGCCTTACATATTTGCTCTCATTATATATAAGCACGAGTGTGTGTACATCATATTACATATGTATTATGTTAGATATGGACCAAATCCACAAAATCATATCTGAAAAATATATAAATACTTTTGTCAAATCATTTGTTCAAAACCAGGAACTCATAATTCCCTGATAATTTCCACCTACAAACTGGGATTTCCTGCTGATACACCAAAGATACACTCCACCATTTGACAGTACTTGACATCAGTAAAACTGTTTGACTTCTAGAGCCTTATGAAAACACTTTAAAGTTACAATTCCCCTCACACATTGTGACTTTTACACACAGTCAGCCTGCAATATGCATCCCATACACGTGGCCAAGAGCTGGCCTTCACAGACTTCTGGCCATTTGTTTGCTCTCTCCATTTTGTCCCTGCCAGATTGAGAGTGAATATTTCCCTATGGGGACAGAGTATGGTAGTAAGAGGGTACTCTAGGGAGCAAATCCTCAGAGGATATAAATTTGTCATAGTGTGATCAGTGGAGGCAAATTACACTATCTGAACAAGGACACAGCAACAGGAGGTTGGCTGTGGAGAGGCTGTGTACAGGAGAAAATGGGGCAGAATCGTACTGTAATTTAGAATGTCTGTACATTTCTGAAACTGCTTATTTGTTGTTTTTCTGTATCTTTTTGTCTGTCTTGTCCTTTTAGCTTGTAAGTTCTTTGAGACAGGGGCCATCTACGTTCATGTAGTGCCTATCACAATGGGGCTCCCATTCTGCCTGGCGCCTTTAGGCCCTATCAGAATACAAACAAACAACAACATTGTACCATTTGAAACTCCACACACAGATCTTACAACCATCAACTAAATGCATGTCAAAACTTGTTCTTACTGTATCAAGAGCCCTTTGCTTCTGTATCATCTCCCTGCACTGAGGATAGACTGCTACCTACTACTACCTGTCTCCCAACAAGTGTATTGTTTATATCACTGTATTTTGGTTTTAAAAAAACCTGAACTTAACATTGGCTGTTTTAGAGCAGCACCAAAGCTGAGGAAAAGCGATCTCTCTTCACATTTAATATTTGGAAATGCTCAAGGGTTTTGGAAAAATATTTTCATGGAATGTTTGATGTTCTGAAAGTGCTCCAGGGCAGTTAGAGTTCTTTAGTTAACATTTCAAAATTGCTTCAGGACTGGGGGTGGGGGGAAGGATTGGATGAAATGCATCTACGTTTTAATTTTCAGCTGGAAAATGAAATTCTCTTTAATATTTAAAAGGTCTTTGAAAAAGTACACAGAAATATTAAACACTACCTGGGCTGTATTGTCAGGAAGGGAAAGAAAACGCACATGCCTAGAATACAAGGTCCTGGAGCGACTCAGCCTTGGTGCAGAGCAGCTGAGTCACTTCTTCTCAGTGAAGTCCCCTCTCCCAGCAGAGGTAGAGTGCTACATGTCTTAGCCAAGTATTTGAAATACTAAATGGAAAAGCAACAGTTTGCCTGGGCAATTCTTAACCACATCTCTGATGGATTGTGCCAGGCCCTTGAAAACTTCAAGAACATCCCCCATTCTTGCATCATTTGCAAAGGCCAGACACAATGTGCTTCCCTGAGTGCAGGGACTGATGTTTCCTAGTGCCCTAGGTCACATGCCACTCCAAACAAACAGGGAGAAGGCGGGGTCAGGTCTCCACCTCATCTCTCTCCTAAGAGGGCAGACATGCAGCAGGGAGCAGTCTGCACCATTCCAAGGGATGCTGCATAAACGCTCCCTGTGTGCTCCCTGGGGTTCTCAAAGACAGTCTCTCTGGCATCTCTGTGATTGCCCCAACCAGGGCCAGTGCCTTTAAAACACAATTTTGCCCTCTGTGGGCATGGAGAGGTTGGAATTAATGCAGTGGGAGAAAGAATGCAGAACACCTGTGCAGGGGGTCTACACCTCCCATGTGCTGCAGAGGTGTGCTCTGCTGAAGCACCATCTCCCTTAGCATGGAGGGATATCTTAGCAAAGGATGGCTTGAGAGATGGGGTTACAGCTGGCACGTACACTAACCAACTGTCCCATCCTGCTAATTTTGTAGTGGTAAGGGGAGCATAGCAGGACCTGTAGCGGCTATTTCACCCTTGAAGTGCACTAATGGCTGTAGAATGACTCCACAATTACTTTGAGGGCATTTTATCTACCTTGACCTTGCGCAGAACTCTCCCACTCACAACCCGTTTATTCAAACTGGGTGCAGAGATCAGGATTTGGGCTATGGTGAAGGCTGCTGTCAAGGTTCCTCCCCCACTCTGAACTCTAGGGTACAGATGTGGGGACCTGCATGAAAAACCTCCTAAGCTTATCTTTACCAGCTTAGGTCAAAACTTCCCCAAGGTACAAAATATTCCCCCCGTTGTCCTTGGACTGGCCGCTACCACCACCAAACTAATACTGGTTACTGGGGAAGAGCTGTTTGGACGCATCTTTCCCCCCAAAATACTTCCCAAAACCTTGCACCCCACTTCCTGGACAAGGTTTGGTAAAAAGCCTCACCAATTTGCCTAGGTGACTACAGACCCAGACCCTTGGATCTTAAGAACAATGAACAATCCTCCCAACACTTGCACCCCCCCTTTCCTGGGAAATGTTGGATAAAAAGCCTCACCAATTTGCATAGGTGACCACAGACCCAAGCCCTTGGATCTGAGAACAATGAAAAAGCATTCAGTTTTTTTACAAGAAGACTTTTAATAAAAAATAGAAGTAAATAGAAATAAAGAAATCCCCCCTGTAAAATCAGGATGGTAGATATCTTACAGGGTAATTAGATTCAAAAACATAGAGAACCCCTCTAGGCAAAACCTTAAGTTACAAAAAAGATACACAGACAGAAATAGTTATTCTATTCAGCACAATTCTTTTCTCAGCCATTTAAAGAAATCATAATCTAACACATACCTAGCTAGATTACTTACTAAAAGTTCTAAGACTCCATTCCTGGTCTATCCCCGGCAAAGACCAGCATACAGACAGACACAGACCCTTTGTTTCTCTCCCTCCTCCCAGCTTTTGAAAGTATCTTGTCTCCTCATTGGTCATTTTGATCAGGTGCCAGCGAGGTTACCTTTAGCTTCTTAACCCTTTACAGGTGAGAGGAGCTTTCCCCTGGCCAGGAGGGATTTCAAAGGGGTTTACCCTTCCCTTTATATTTATGACAGCTGCATTTACTGTTCTTTCAATAAAATTATAGGAACCTGTGTCACGAGCACTCGACAAGTATTGTCTGGTGGTGTGAACATAGGACTGTGAGCTAAGAATCAATATTCTAGAACCTCCCAAATAGCCTCCTGACCAGGAAATGTCACTGAGATGGCTCTGGTACACAATGTCCTTTTAGCCATGGAGGAGGGGAAATCATTCTTGGTGACATTGTCAGATCTTTCGGTCATAGTTCAGGGGAAACTGTATTCCTGCTCTACGGTTCAGCAAGGGCACCCCCTCTAGACCATTACTTCTCTTGGGCGGAGACCCACATCTTTCTCCCTCCTCCTGGGGTAATTCCAGACTGCACAGCTGTAACCTCCCCAGCCCCATCAGGCTGTTTTACTTTTCTCCTCAGAGATGATAAACAATGTAATTGCCACAGTTAAGCTACCACACAACTCTGTCTAAGCAAGCACAATTAGTCTTAAGGTAAAAGCATTACAGAGAAAATGTATAAAAATAATAAAAGACCCTCCATGCATGCTATAAGCTTATCAGTGATCACCCCTCACTTCAGCAAGGGCTCTGGTTGGTGATTAGTCCTTCAAACCCAACACAGGGCCTTTTCCTCTGGTTACAAGTCCATCTCAGTTTCCGCTCAGACAAAGCACACTCATGAGTAAATCAGTTACTCATTTATACAGCTTGTCTTTGAAATGTCCTCATGTAACAGGTGCTCAGTAGACAAAAGATTCTGCCCCCTCCTGGGTAACCTTCAAAGACTGTCACGAAGTGGGAGTTTGCAATCCCTTCCTCCCAAGAACTTCCTAGGCATTCCACTTCACATGTATTGTCCCAAAATATCATTCACATCTGCTACATTGTTCGGCATAGTCTCCTGAAGCTCACAGTACTTCCCAGAGATTGCATTAATCCTGCTTTCCTCCTCAAGAAGTTCCATTCAATCCCACAATAGTACAGAAACATTTGCATTTTTAATACTATGAACTCCTAACATACTTAAACTTAACTCAGTCAAGTTTGTCCAGGATATTGCAGGCAATTACCATAACTATCACACTTTCATCAGCCTTCTACAGTCAACTGTGAGGCACTTTTGGTTCATCCACAAGACCTGGCAGGACTGGGGAGAGTTGCATTAAGCTGGCTCTGCTCATTCCTCTCACCTTCCAAAGGGTTGTAATAGGCGGGTCCTCCTAACTGAGAGCTGCCACCTGCGGGGTCTCAGCAGGTTAAATCCTGCCCTCCCACTGTTTAACATTTATGGTAAACAGCTAGGAGAGAGTGTAAGATGTTATCGGCCCTAGTGACAACAACGTGCTGAAGTCATCTAGCTCTACATTCCTTTCTCCTTATGCGCAGTCAGTACTGTCACTCAGGGTATGTCTACACGGGAATAAAAGATTTGCACCATGGACTTGGTTGGCCTGGGAGAGCTGACTCGGGCTCATGGGGCTTGGGCTGTAGGGCTAAAAACTGCTGTGTAGACATTCAGGGTGAGGCTGGAGCACAGGCTCTGGGACCCTTCCCTGTTGCGGGGTTCCAGAACTTGGGCTCCAGCCTAAACCCAAATGTTTACACAGCAATTTTACAGCCCCACAGACTGAGCCCTGTGAACCTGAGTCAGTCGACCCAGGCCAGGCCCGGATGTTTGATTGCTGTGCAGATACATCCTCAGTGCTAGAATGACATCAGCAGCTGGATGAAAACTAGAGGGATTACATTCAATCCAGAAAAACAGAGGTAATGCTGGCAGGTAAGGGAATCCTTTCAAGGACCTGGAAAGAAAACTGCCCTCTCTTCAGACTTGTGCTAAATAGATGAACAATTATCTTGACTCCTTTAGAAATAAGCCAAAGAAAACCATGGAACTGCCAAGATGGCATGCTTAACTTCACCTCTCGCTTGCACTCTTCTCATCACTTCCCATCCCCCCATGTCTGAACCATAAACGTTTTTGGGCAGGAACCTTGTCTGCATACCCGTCCGTAAAACACTAAGCACCCTGTCGGTGCTATACAAATAATGAAAAAGAAACTCCAGGAGCTCTTGCATGCTGTGGGCTGTCTAAGACGGGTACTCCACACTCTACCTTGACTCTTCCTGATCTGATTTAAAGTCGTAGTGCTGATCAGTAAAGTCATCAATAGACAGGGGCCTAGCTATTTAAAATGTGCCTCTCGGACACCACAGCCCACTGTGCCTGCAGTGAACGGGAATGCTGAAACTGCTGAAGGATGGGTTGGATTTCTCATTATCTGGGGACTCAACATTCTCAGGAGAAGGCCTTGACTCTAGAATTCCCTACCATCAAAGATTAGGATGAACCCCATCTTGCCAATAGAACGTGTTGAGGATTCCAAGGCTCCACACCACCTTGACACACAGGGACAGACGCCTTCAATGAGAGGGGCGATCAGGGACCTAGGATTGCTACAGACCCACATTTTTAGGCAAGTCACAAACTCTTTCTGTCCCAGTTTCCCCAGCTGTAAAATAGGAATATTGATTCTTAACTACCTCATTCCGAGTTGGGAGGTTTATTTAATTAACACTTGCAAAGTGCTTTGAGATCCTCTGATGGAAAGTGCTATAAGAATGCAAAGGATCATATGAGAGCAGAATTTGGCCTGTCCTATAAACTCAAAATCTCATATTCAGAATTTGTGGCTGAAAATAGTTAATTCTTCAGTTCTTTTAAAAATCAGATCTTAACTTTGCAATGACTTCTTTTTCATTTGCATGCAAAATTTTAAAAATAGGACTGGTGTTTCCTTTAATTAGTACTTGATACAGTATTAATATTCCTATTTATCTTCTACATGCCATATGGATTAAATTCTCATTACTTTTGATCTTAATACTTTTAGAATATGTAAATCAGCAGACAGATACCCTCTTTAAAGCAGTGTTTGCACACCACATCTATTATTGCCTTGGGCAATAGGGAAATATCTGCATTGCTATAATTCCAAAATTGTGTGGAAATCTTAAAAAAAATCAGACATTAAATTGATCAATCTCAACAAATTAAATAATGACCAAGTAAAATAGTCATTCAGATGTACCTAAAATGTGACCAAAAAATGGACACATGCTAGGGTCAAACATACATGAAAAAAGTAAATTTAGTTAATTTAAGGGAGGAGAAGTGTGTTTCAAAGACTAGTCTATTTCCACATGGGAAACAATTGCACCATCTAAAATAGAAAAATACTGTAGTTTATTTACTCAGACATTTTTTAAATATAAAATTCTATGTTCATAGTTACAGAAGCTAAAATTATCTTACATCATGTTTTATTGCCCCAACATTACAATGCACTGCTTATGAGCAGATTTTCATGGGCATATATTTCAGTTTACCTGAACAATACATTTAAATGGAGAGGGAAAATATATGGGACTTAATAACATAGAAGACATGCAAAGAGCGGCCCAGAACAGACAGGGATGGCACAGCCTGGTTCAACATCTGATGGTGTGGGAAGGACTCAGATTCAGAATTGACATGCCAGCTGGGTAGTGTTTATAAGCATGTGAGTCTGAGCAGACATCAATCCTAGTCAGTTTACCATGTAATCTTCCTATAACACATAATAAAATCTTTTTAGCTATGACTTTTTAACTTCTCTCCCTACAATATGCTGCTACTGTTTATTGCACAAGTTCTAGGAACTTACTGAAGGAATGAAGAAAATATTGTTATGAAATATTGAAAATGCCCTGGTAAAAAGTGTCACTGCTTCTCAGTGCCAGGGAAGCCATCTTCAGTGGAGTTGGGCTCTCAGGAGTCAAATTGTCTCATTTTGTTCTCTCTCTCAACTTTTGCTTCAGTTCCCTTTTTGGGGTCCTGCTCTTATCTGCACTGAAATCAATAGGAGTTTTTCCATTGATGTCAATGGGCTTTGGATGAGGCCCTTTATTACATATTACATAACTAACCAGTCTGTCTTATTTATAATACACATACTTTGCTTTTATCTTGTTTACTGTAGGTGTTTGTACTCCTGAAGCTTGAAGGACTGAATTAAAACTGGTATTTATCCAAAACTTATTGGCAAGTGCAGATAGCTATTTCTTATTCTTTACCCTGCTGATAACCTCAACATGCTTCTACAGGGGTCTGACCTGGGTGATATATATATATATATATTTTTGGCTAATAGATTTTTGGTTAAAAATGCCTTTTTCCAAGTCACTAAAGATATTCACAAATTTGAATCAAATTCAACATCTAGTTTCTGCCATTAAAACACTAATACTTTTTTTAAAAGTAGCAACATTTAAATATGTTTCATTTGAAATGTTTTATTTAGACCATTTCAAAATGTTTCAGCTTGACCTTTTGTTTCAAATGGCATGTCATTTTCAAATTAGACCAATTAAAAAAACCCTGAAAATGGCTGACTCAAAATCAAAAATATTAGTTTCAAGCTGGCCAATACATATTGGTCGATTCAAAACAAATTGAACCCCCCTCCCTCAAAAAAAAGTCATTTTGAGTTGACCTGACCCTAGCACATTTTGGTTGATTCAAAACATTATTATTAATTATTATTATTATTTAGTTTTCCAATCTGATGAAAAATTTCAAGAAAATTTGTTTTGGTTTGAATTGAACCAATTCCCCCGCTTATCCCCCTCCAGATTTTTCAGATCAGTCTCCAAACCAAAAAATCCATTATTTGCTCAGCTCTAGTCTGAATTAATGTAGGGCCTGAGTCTGAGATCACATATATCAGTTTTAAACCAGTTGCACTTCTCTGCCTTCACTGGGATTACTTCAGATCATATCAGTGAAAAGGTCTGGGGATCCTGCTTCCAGTGAAGCCAAGGACAGTTTTGCCAGTAGGCAAGATGGAAAGCCCTATTCTGTATGGTGATTTAGTCTAAAGGCCTGGTTTACACTAGAGAGTTTTACTGACATAGCTAGACCAGCAAAATCCCTAGTGTAGATGTAAAAGTCCTTTTGCTGGTACAGCTTATTACTTTTGTGGAACTAGTTTATGCTATAAGAGTTCTTTTGCTTGTATAAATTGCGCCTATACTAGGGGGGGGTTGTTGGTAAAGCTACACGAGTAGAGTTCTACCAGCACACTCTTTGAGCAAGTCTACATTTAAAACGCTGTATTGGTGCTCTCCCGTTGGCTTAGTTAATCCACCTCCCCGAAAGGCGGTAGCTATGATGGTGGGAGAAGCTCCCACACAGACATAGCCCTGTCTACACAGGAGGAGGTCAGTTTCACTATGTTGCTCAGGGCTGTGGATTTTTCCACACCCTTCAGCAATGCAGTTATACTGATTATAGGTCTGTAGTGTAGACCAGACCTTTGCAGTGTAGACTAGGGTTAAACCAGTCAGTTCTGTGCATGGTAGTGTACCCTATGAAAAGTCTGCTAATTTTGCTGAATTATGCTGATTTATTTTAGATGCCCCACTGTCTAGGATCACAGATCATACCACAACATAGAAATCCATAGGCTAAATTCATAACTGCACAACAAAGAGGGTATAGACTGATACCTGAATCTCTGAACTACCCACTATTCTGATAAGGATGAAAAAAGCATAAAAATATGAAGCTAAATTAAAACTCTCCAACATTTGATTTTATAGTGCAAAATTAGTCATTTACCAAGGCATAATTAGAAGGAGAATTCTATTCAGCTATATGGTAATTGCACGTTCCATAGTGTATATAATTACTGTGTTTAGAATTGCTAGGTGACAGAAAATTTCAAGTAATTTGAATTTGCCCTTTTTAAGTGTCATAATGACACTGCAGGGGACAATGCAGAAATAACCAGTTATTACACTATAATTGTTTTGTGTATGTACACCACAAGGAACTGCTCATTACTTTTCTGTTGTACGGGTATTATGTTATCTTTGTCCTAAGCATGAAATATGTCAAACAATTTTTATGACAGTCACTACACTGCCATGCATTTGCCGATATTGTCAAGTCAATTTATCTTCCAGGCCTTAAATAAGAATCCACAGTAATACTGTAAGCTGAATGGCACATACTCAGGCAATTACTGCCATGAATGTCAATGAGACTACACAGGTGAAGAAGTACTACTCAGTAAGGCCATGTCTATCTGTACAGTGGTGCACTTTGGGGTCCTGACCCACAGTTTGAGAACTGATGCTCTATGCCAACAGGAGAGAGCTCTCCCACTGGCATAAAAAAATCACCTCCACGAGTGGCATAAGCTATGCTGGCAGGAGAAGTTCTCCTGCTGACATAGCACTGTGCACACAAGCGCTTATGTCGGTGCAATTTATGTTGTTTAGAGGGTGGAATATTCACACACACACCCCCACCCAAGCAACATAAGTTTTGCCAAGATAAGCTGTAGTGTAGACATAGCCTTAAGGGTTGCAGAATCAGGCCTTTAGGCATCAAATTCTATGGCTGAATATTGCACTTGTTATATTCAACAGGAGGGGGTGTTGCAAAGAAGGCAGTGAAAATCTTTGTTAATAAACCAAGGATCTCTTTGCTTCTGAATGCACAGCTCTGTTCTCTAGTTAGTTCACAAGTATTTCATATCAATGGGATGCAAATGTGATGGTTTAGAAAGAAAAGAGTAACTTGCACATAGATGAGGACTAAATAAAAAGCCCCAAAGCGGTAATATTTAAGAACCTATAATCAAACTTTTATCCCGTCTCTTTTGCTATCACTTAGACACAATGTTCTCATAATGGTGGTAGAGTTCGCTGTTGCCTTTGCTCCAGATAAGAGACTCTCTTTTTCCATACATGAAACACACACAAAATTTGCATCTTAGTTTACTGTATTTTAGACAGTTGACCCATTTGGAACCCAACCACACAATCACATGCAGGCAAAACTCCATTGCCTTCAGTGGGAGTTCACCCTTCATAAAAACTGCAGGATCTGGATTTGAATAGATTAAAATTGGATCCTCTCCTTCTGGAATTACCAGTGTCTATGAAAGCCTCTGAGTTTCCTAAGACTCAATTATGCTTTATAGGCCGAACAGAAAAAGGTATTGTGGTGCTATTCCAGGTGGCATTCTGATTGGGAAGCAGAATGCCTCCTGGAGTTGCAGGGTGCTTGGTGGACTCCTCCTTATCCCACAATCCATGTGGCTGGCGAGTTGAGAGTCAGAGCCTTGGCCCAGCTTCTTGCCCTTCACCTTTGGGATTCTCTATGTCCCCAGTGGAGTAGGGAGAGGCCAGCGCTTACACTCCCCACAGCACAGAGGATGAAATGCTGTCTGGCCCTTATATATGCCATGCAAGACAAGGGCCATTCCCCAAACACCTGCTCACTGCTCCCTCAACCTCCACTTCTTTGCACACTCACATAAGAACCAGGCACAACCAGGGCCCCGCACATTAACTACATCTCCGGTTTTCAAGGGACTGAAGTGGTAGCTTTTTTGCATGTGTCCTTCCAAGCAGGCCAACTGTTTCAGTGACAGATCACTTCGTAAGTCAGCAATGGAATGTGAACAACAAAACGTACACCCAAATCCCAGTGCACAAGGCTCAGCACTGCTCCTAGTTTTGTCATTTGAAAGCAGGCTCTGGCCCATCCCACAAAAACTTGGTTTGTACAGTTTGTTTTTGTTTGAAAAGGTCCACGAGGGGAAGGAATCTGGACAGAAATCCAGCTACAGTTATTCACAATGGTTATGTAAAACACACTCAGGACGTCTATCTGTGGCAGCAACATTTTCAAATGTTTGTGTTTTTTGTTTCTGATTTGTTGTTCTTCCCCCATGTTCTGATGTTAATGTGAACAAAGCCAAACCAAACCATTAGTTTAACTAATGTAACCCAGATACAGAGGGACAGATTTTTCAAGCCAGCTAATTTATGCTTGATGCAGAGTGAGTGTGGAGGGCAAAGTTAGGTGGAATGGGCCTGATCCATGGTTGCTCTAAGGTGTCTCCACAGAACAGCGCCAGAGCAGGAGGTCCTCACTGCCACATGTAGAGCCAGCTGTGGGCTGCTGTCCCTACTGCTCTCATGATAAGAGCTTCTAATGCTGGAGCCATTCTGGGGCAGGCTGGTGGCACGTTTGAGCTGGTCCTACTTCCTCGCTATTTCTCAGCGGCTACCAGGCCCCAAAGGGTCTTCAGTAGCTTGATGCAAGCTAGGACGATCTGACACAGTATCAGGGGCAAAACCGGCCCCCATCAGCTCAGAATCAGTGAGCACAACACTCCCCTCCATGCATGCTTTGACAAAGTTCCTGCTCTACCTTGTATCTGATGAAGTGAGCTGTAGCTCACGAAAGCTCATGCTCAAATAAACTGGTTAGTCTCTAAGGTGCCACAAGTACTCCTTTTCTTTTTGCGAATACAGACTAACACGGCTGTTACTCTGAAACCTGCTCTACCTTGGTGGGCCTTGCGCTTATTGGCAGATTTGCTCACCTTGGAGTTTCACGACAGCCCTCAGCTTGGCCATTTTTCTGAACCCACAGTCCAGGTCGACTCCTCCTGTGTCTGACCAGGAGTAGGGAGGATTTGGGGGAAACCCGGGCCCGCCCTCTACTCCGGGTTCCAGCCCAGGGCCCTGTGGAATGCAGCTGTCTAGAGTGCCTCCTGGAACAGCTGTGCGACAGCTACAACTCCCTGGGCTACTTCCCCATGGCCTCCTCCCAACACCTTCTTTATCCTCACCATAGGACCTCCCTCCTGGTGTCTGATAATGCTTGTACACCTCAGTCCTCCAACCGTCCGCGTTCTCACTCTCAGCTCCTAGTGCCTCTTGCTCCCAGCTCCTCACACACACACCACAAACTGAAGTGAGCTCCTTTTTAAAACCCAGGTGCCCTGATTAGCCTGCCTTAATTGATTCTAGCAGCTTCTTGATTGGCTGCAGGTGTTCTAATCAGCCTGTCTTAATTGTTTCCAGAAGATTCCTGATTGTTCTGGAACCTTCCCTGTTACCTTACCCAGGGAAAAGGGACCTACTTAGCCTGGGGCTTATATATCTGCCTTCTATTACTCTCCTATAGCCATCTGCCCTGACCCTGTCACAATGCATACACACACACACTCTCTTCAGTCCCAGTCTTGTGAATTTGGCCCAATGCCTCCAAGAGCAGGGACAGGATAGACCTGAGCAGTGCTTGCTACCCTCTTCTACAGGTTACCAGAGGCGGTTGCGCTGCACTAGTCCAGCTCAATTGGCGAGGCCATAGCCCTGCATTCATCCTTCCTCCCTACTTCCTTAGGAGTGTCTGCTCCTGCAACCTGTACTAGACACCTCATGTTCTTGCAGATCAGGAACACAGACTGGGATTGTGCCTGTGATCTCTTGCACAGAGACACAAAGGCTCTTTTCGTATCTTTCCCTCCACCTCCATGTCTCTGTGCAGACCTAGGTACAATGTAGCTGTTAATCTGAAAGTAAAATAAAAATGCAACACAGGCTATGCTTTCAGGGCAAATACTTCCCTGCTTAGGACCATCAGCCAGGTGTCTCTAACCAATGGCAGTTCATTTTCAGTTCTTCACTGATTAGGCTAGAAGATAATAGAGACAAGCAGGAATAAGAGAAGGGTGATGGCTGCAAAGCTAGAGTGATACGAAGCATCTACAGAACAGAGAATAGGTCAGGGTAATCTATTTTCACAGGTGTCATGAATGGATCCTGAACCTTCCTCAGTGAACAGACCTTTCCATCACAAGAATGACACAGACAACATCAACACCCCTCTTCAGCCCAATAAGTCCCTACTAATGAACAAACAAAAATACCCTCCCCCACAGAACCCTGAAACAAATCAACCAAAAAGTAAATACAATTTAAGAGCCCCCAAATGTCTGGCCCAATCAGAGTTCTTCCCCGCAGACAGGAGAAGTCACATCATGCATATTTAAAAAAAGTACCAGGGTGCTGAACAAATCACAAATGAGCCTTTCATACACACAGCTTCAGATTTGCTTGGGGCTGTGGACTGGCTGGTTTGTTGCTAAGGATGTGAACTAGAATGTCTCTGGGAGCCTCTCCAGCGCAGTGGTTTAAACCCACAACTTTGCCCCATGAATCAACCCATGAGGTAAGGCCCCTGTATTCTGTTCAATCCATTAATTACAGTACTTCATTTAAAATAGTAGGCCACTGAAAAATACCCATATTCTAGAATCACAGAAGCTAGACAAACAGCAAATTGACTATGTTTCTTCTTTGTTACTGCTGTGCTCCAGGGAGCTGGTCTCAATCACGCTGAGCCATAAAGAGCGCTCACACACTACTAATCTTATCGCTTGCTGGGTGATTCCAACAGGACAGGACTATGCTAATCAAAACCATTGGAACTATAGACTCATGAGCCTTTGCACCAGGTGAACACATTCTCCACAGCAATATGGAGAAACAAACACTTCCAATAACTCTTTGTGTGCTCCGTGGGCAAACTACCATTGAGGCAGCTCTAGGTTACGCTAGAAGACCAGTGTGGTACATAGCAGTCCAAAGCGGCTGCAAAAGTAACCCTCTGCCTGCCCTGCATGCCTGCATGGTACTAGGTAGTCTTGGCTGGAGCCAATCATCTGGCCCAGCATATGTGATGCCCAGCTTGAACCCTTCATAGGCAGCAACTCTATTAAATGAGCCAAAGAAAAGTTTTCTAGTGGCTCCTACAGAAAAGGCTGTAGTAAGTTTGTATCAAAGAGAGAAACTGCTCTTCTATAAATCACAGCTATGAGCCAGAGTTTTCAGAAGAGCCCAGCTCCCATTTAGACACCAAAATAAATTACTAGATCTTCAAGGGCACTCAGTACGTTGGGCGCACCTTAGGTGTTGAACTCTTTGGAAAACCTAGCCTTTATTTAGGCTCGTAAATGGGAGCTGAGCTCTCTTGATAATCTGGCCTCACTGGTGGGTGTTGAACTCTTGAGAATCTGGCCCTGAGCTCTTTTGGAAAGGTGGCCTTTATTGCTCATGTATTCCTTTGTCAGTAGATGATACTTCCAGCCAAAGCAAATGTACAAATCTTTAATCTTCAGTAAAAGCAACGTGGGGGGTATCGACATGTGCTACTCAATAGAATACAAGACAGCTAAATTCAATGTGCCCCTCTTGGAGAGTCCTCCAAGCTCCCCTCAATTTCATTTTTAACCTCCCTCCTCACACCCTCACACAGATCTGTGGTGGTGTGTGTGGTGCATAGCGGACTGCGGAGAGGTACTGTTGGGGCAGTGAATTAGAAAACTGCGTGGATCAATGCAGGAGTGACAGTGCCAGGGGTTTCAGAGTAACAGCCGTGTTAGTCTGTATTCACAAAAAGAAAAGGAGTACTTGTGGCACCTTAGAGACTAACCAATTTATTTGAGCATAAGCTTTCGTGAGCTACAGCTCACTTCATCGGATGCATAAAACTGGAAAATGCAGTGAGGATGTTTTTATACACACAGATCATGAAAAAACGGGTGTTTATCACTTTAAAAGGTTTTCTCTCCCCCGACCCCACTCTCCTGCTGGTAATAGCCAGGGGGATTCCTATCCCTCCTTTCCACTCCCTTACCTTAGTAAATGTGACTGCCACTCTTCACCCTGTTCTCGCCTTGGACTACTTCCTGCCTTACTTCCACTCCTCCTAGTCAGAGTCCTCTCTCCTAGGGTCTACTAGGCCTCAGGGATTCCTATCCCTCCTTCCCTCAGGGAAAGTGACTACTGCTCCCTCCGTGGCCAGGCTCTTGGCTTTATGTAAGCTCTGCCTGTTCCTTCAGACATGAGCATGCTTTCAGTTAGTGGCTGCCTCCTAGCCCAAATGTCTCCTGTTTGCCACTTAATTGCCTGATTGAGCCCACCTGGCCTAATTCAGCTCTCTCAAGGGCCAGGATGGGGAGTATACCTATCACACACCCCCTTTCCTTTAGCTCTTCATCGGCTCTCCCCACCTGTTCTTTTCCTCATTCTTCTGTTTCTCTGCATAGGTTTCTTTCCTTGGTGGTCCTTCTCCCCCTCCCCACTTCCCCCAACAGCCTGCTGGCTTGTTCCTCTCTTGTGGCTGTCTGGTTTTTAACTTTCCTGAACATGCAGTCTGGTTCCCATCTCCCACAAGGCATTACTTTCTGGTGGAGGGCTTAGGTCCCACTGGTGTCTCCTGTCTCCTCTCCTAATGCTACTGGTGGCTCTAGCCCCTGAGATAATCTTGTTTCCTCTTCTCCTCCTTATGTAGCTGGAATCCTTATAGTGGTGGCAGCTAGGCTGGTTCCTCCATATTTCCAGCTGCTTTACAGGCATCTAGGTTCTTCTTTGGAAACATGTAGCTGGAAACAAGGCAGAGAGGAGCCAGCCCCATGTGATGTACCAGTTCTCTGAAAATCACAAAGTACTCTATGGACTACCAGAGATCCATGGACTAGTTATAGAATCTCTGTTGCAAAGTGACTGATACTTATTGCTCTTCTGCACCTTTGTTTTGTGGACAAGAAGAGGGAAGGAGAGTTTATGAACAGAGACTCATTTTTTGCACCTTGCACTATGACTGCCTTGCCTGTGTCACATTGTATAGCAAGTCTACAGCCACACTCTGGATCCAAATGTTTATAGTTTGAATTTGGAACTTGATTATTTTGATCATAATCTTGCCCCCTGATTTACATGCCCTGGAACTTCTCTGCAAGTTGCTGTCTGTGCTGACCACTTTCAAGTGAGTGACTCTGTACAGACTAGAAGCTGCCTGCTAATTTAGAGTTTCCTTTGTTTTATGTAGTGAAGCCTTGTTGGGTACCAGGGTGAGGAATTTATACATGCTGGGCCTTAAACCAACTATCACAAGGCCCAAAGCACCAGCTCTGGCACTAAGTTGAAACAGATGTCAGTATTAGTAATATTTATCATCCATTTGCAGGATTCTATTTGGTGTTTAGACTGCCTTTACTGTAGTAGAACTTAAAGATCACAACTCTTCAAGAGTAATATTGCTACCAGTTTTTTAAATCAGTTTAATATAATTCAAAAATGACTTACAGAAACACAGCCAAACATAATCTAATGGAAAGCAAAATACGAACGGTCTTTATGTCTGATAACATACAAATGAGAGATGAGCCCAAAGTAGAATCCTATATATAAACCTCAAGTAAAGTTTGGGGAAGTTTGGATTCGGATCTGAACTTCACGTCTCAGGCCCATCACTAAAAATAAATAAATGACTCAAATGCTTTTGTTCTACAAACACCTCTTCTACCTGTTTTAAACTGCAACAGCTGGTTATCTCAATATAGTTTGAAAATGACATCCGTAAATGTTGAAACTCAAATTAGATCACTCTGTGTTTTTGTAGAGCTGCAGCAAGCTGTTTGTTTTCCTGGCAAATAAACCCTTTAAAGCTCACAAGCTTATTGTCATTCTTCCGATAGTCATGCTCTTTATCTTAAGTAAGAAAATGTGGTAAAGAACAGTCTTAAAAAAATATACAAAAAACAATCATGCCACTTAGCTGGAGGACATTTTCGGTGTTTGCAAACTCTGGAGTCCACAGAGATGCTGAAACAATGCACTGACCATTTCCTTCTTCTGGGAGTGAATGTTTTTTTGCATGTACGCGAGGCAAATATGGAGACAGATTGGTGACTATGTCACAGAATCTGAAAGAAGAATAGATGAGAGGCAGTCTCCAAAACAGCACTGTACAGAGTTTGATCAGGCCATGAAATCAGGGCCCAGATCTCCTGACTCACAACCCTATGCTTTAACCACTAGGCCGTGCGCCCTAAAGAACTCCTCTGGTACCATGACTGCCTTCAAAAAGCAGTCACCTGGCCCGAGTCACTAGTTAAGAATGGCAGAGAGTTGTGAAGACAGTTGTGGACCTTTGAAACCTTTATTTACAGCACTTGTCATGTGACTTTCTGGCAGAGAAACTAGCAGATTTCAGAAGATCAGAAAGAGGTGGTAATTATCTCATTTGTCACTGTTAATTACATTTTTAAATCACCCATAAATATAGAGTTTTTTCATTTCCCAAAAGATTGTTTTTAAAACCTCGCCATTAGCCTGCTGTGACCAAACAGTCCTACTTGTGGAGCGGATGGAAGAGGAGTGTTAATAGTGCCAGTGGAGATGGACAGCTCTCAATGTGTGCACCTGTAGATTGCTCATCCTATACACCTATGTAGCTAGTAGATCCTAAGTGTACATAAAATGTGCTACTGCTGATCCATTTGTAGAAATAAACAGATACAAATAGCTTATTTGAAAGACCCCAATTTATTTAGGTTGTTTTTTCTTGCTGTTCTGATCGACAACTTTAATTTAATTAAATGTAGACTCGTGGCTTTCCAAGGCTGAAAACTTGGGAAGAGGATTTTCCCAGGGATCTAATCAAATTCCATAATGACCTTGACCACAGGATGATTTTCCGTGTCATCACATCAGGTCTCCATGTTTTTTTTATAACTTCTTTGGAAGGGATTGAGAAAGGAAATCCTTATTGGATGCATCCAGGAATTTGTAGCATGATGCAGTGAATGCTGCCTGTCCAAAAAGTGTCTAAACACACTTTATTTTGAGATGATACTCAGAGTCTTTTGCAACATCACTCAAGCTCTAAAAGACTTTGGTATAGTAAATAACAGAATTTGACCCTTTTTGAATTTTGACTCAGGAATGTTTTCCTTAGGGCTTTGACATTACACCTTTCTCACTGACATTCCAATCTCTAGTATCTTCTGTTAGTTAATGACAGATTTCCTTTCATTATGTAATTATTTGAAGTCCTAAAGTTTTCTGAAGCAAAAGCACCAAAGAGCTCTGCATTGTTTTCTTCTTTGCAATGTGAATTCAGTATTGTGCAAAACTTTAGTAAGTTTATTTTTTAAAAAGGGGTTCTCTGTGCATATACTCAAAACTCTTAATCATTGTACATGGTCAGGTAAAATGTACTCAGATACTAAAGCAGGGATTTTGTTATTTTTACTGAATAGCAAGAAGCCAAATATACCCTTCCCGCTAGTGATTTTTTTAAAGAAGGAAATGCATGTGTAAATAAATTAAGCCTACATAGGGGCATAAATATGAAGTTGTTGTATTTATTGGACTTAATAGAGTATATATAGAAAATATTATATAAATTGCAGAATGGGAAAAATAATACAAAAAAGTCCTTATCAATTATGAGGAAATGATTAAAAGAAGCTCAGGTCTAAGGTGACTAAACAGACAAAGAAAGCACATAGAAAGGCGGAATGCAATTTTTATAATTCCTACAGCCATAGACAGTACTTTAGAAAACCATAAAAAAGAACTGAAGAGAAATTAACTGAAAGCTACAACATTTGAACGAGTGGAACAGTCATGTGTGACATAGTCTGCTGTTTTGGAGCACTAGCAACAATGGCTAAGCTTCATAGGAAAAGCTGTCAAAGATTCTCAGAGAATACTTAAGAAAACTTTGAGCAATAATAACAGAACAGTGAGGTACAGTACGATAAAAAGCTTAACCACCAACAAAGAAATGGCAAAAAGAAGTACTTAGGGAAAGCTGTGTGTCAGGGATGGAAGATGAAGAAGACAGAAAAAGTAAATATACTGGAAGCTGGAGTGAGAAACACACTGCTAGCCATGATATTTTATTGGGAAAAACCTGAACCTTTACTAAAATATTGTCGTGTGGTACTATTACATGTTGGTTGTTGAACTTCATTACATTTCATTCTTATATCATCAGGTTTTTTTGTATTTTAATGAGAGATTTACTTATTCTGCTTTATCACAATACAGTCTGTACTAATCCAGATCCAATATGTTTACATCACTAGCAATAAGAAAGCTGTCTAAAGAAAACTATTCCATCCAATTCACACAGTTCTGTGTATGCTATTCAGTTGCATCCCATTTTAATCTCTCACATTTGATCCTAATCAGCATTGACTACAGGTTAGATCCTTCTATATCCAAAGCAATAACAATAACCAATCCTCAAGTAAACCAGCCTGTAATGAAATTCACAGCCCAGGGCTAAACACAGAGCTAACATGTGTTTAACAAATCAAAGCTTGTATTTATCATTTGTCACTGCTTGTGTCTTGGTTGTTTTTTCTCTCTCTCTCCCCAAGAGACAATTAAGAACCCGCATTGTGAAAGAAACTTCAGAACAGTCTGACTTTTTTTTTCAAAATTGGTTGATCCATAACATCTGCAAAATGCAATCTGGACATCACGCCTACTGGCAAAAGGGTTAATAATAACGAGTGAGGTGTGAACCAATTCAAACTACAAATCCCTAAAATGTAGTCACAAACCAAACCTTCATAGGAAGTTGGGGGGAAATATCAGCTAACCTTATAAAAACTATTTTATTAAAATTATGTTTGTTGGCAATTCTGGGTTCCCATTAAGACGGGAAGTGGAAGCGCTGAAATATCTACCTAGGTATCCGCACTCCATCCAACACCCTAGTGTCTGAGCACCTCACAGTGCTTCTGGCTCAGTTAGAAGCAGGAAGAATCAGAAACCTCATAAAACTAAGGATTCCCACAAGGTTAGCAGACAAAGGTCCCAATTCTGGGATCTCTATGCAGGTACAGGGGCCCATCCATGTACAAAACATTACACACTTGGAGCCGAATATTGTAATCAAAAGCAACTTGGATAAGCTTCCATCCAAATCTATCCCAGCGGAACCAAATCACACAACTTTTTGAGTCATTCATCGTTATTAATAATGACCCCCTTTGTGATGTACATGTATGTCTATTTTTGGTTCATTTTCTCGAGAGCCACCTTGAAACAAACTGGGCATGTATCTTTCTTCTGGATGATATATCGTTACAGCTTATACATAAAATCTATAAGCAACAAAATGAACTGGAAATCCTATTTATGTCTGCCATATCTAGAACTGTGCATTTGGCACAGCAGTCAAAGACACTCATGATCCAACAGCATGCAGTTTTAAGAGAAAAGGGTGTTATATCTTCTCCTGCCTCTCTCCAGCCAGATGTTGGACCAAACACTAGAAGAACACAAACAAATGGGTTGTGGTGGGGATAATCAGCTGAACATGAGCTCTCAGTGCAATGCTGTGGCCAAAAGGGCCATTGCAATCCTTGGATACATAAACAAAGGAATATTGAACAGGAGCAGAGAGGTTATTTTACCTCTGTATTTGGCACTGGTGTGACTGCTGCTGGAATACTGTGTCTATTTCCGGGTCCTACCGTTCAAAAAGGATATTGATAAATTGGAGAGGGTTCAAAAGAGGACCACAAGGACAAGCCAAAGAGGAAATATTTAGTGGATATTCTATGGCCTGTGTTATGCAGGAGGTCAGACCAGATGATCACAATGGTCCCTTCTGGCCTTAAAATCTCTGAATCTATGAACTCCATCATGTATTCCTCTCAACAGATGGAAATCCACTGTAGAACCACTGTATCACATCAAGAATTTCTCCAGTGAGGCTGAGAGAGCTACTTGAGCAGTACCCCATCCAAAGCTTCTTCTCCATATTGTGGCATACAGCAGGAGAACACAGTGGGGACACAGTGGAGCACACCTAATTGTGCTGTCCTAAAATCCGGCTGGATCATGCCAAATAGGACCTTTCCCAGCCATGTCCATAATATCCAGAGTGACCCATGAGACTGCTGTTATTTTCTTCATGACAGAATCATAGTCCTAGCCCTGACATGCAAAGAAAAAAGCCACATGGAATTTTTGAGCAGAATCAATGGGATTCTGCTATCACACAAGTGAGTCCATTGACTTGAGTGGAGTTATTCCTGATTTACACAGGTGTAAAATGAATCAGAGTGTGTCTTAGAATTAATGCAATTCTTGTATATCATCTTTCACCCAAATGGATTCTAAAATGCTTCACAGCCTTGATGTATTGGGATCACTTCACCTACTGCTGAAACATTGCCACCTATCAAGGTAGAATATGGGGGCCACACTACACAATAGTGTCTTTGAAATGTATCCAAGTGAAACGAAATAGGAAGTTGAGTTAGGCAGAATGAATTCAAACCTGGCCAGAACTCTAGGATTAATCCCGTAACTCTTACAAAATGTACCATGGCATCTTTGATTAAAAGTGGTCCACTCCAGACCTCAATATTACATCTCCTCTAGAACACAGCCTGTCCAGGAACACAGTGCCTGCTAGCACCATGTTGGGGACCTTGACTCTGTGGATTCAAAGGGAAGGAAAGTGAATCACTAATGCAGGATGGAGTATTCTAGTTATGTTTTTTTAAAGCCATGCACAAAAAGAAGTTAAATATGAGAATATTGTTAAACTTCTTCTCTGATATAAAATCTACCTAATAAAAGTATGAATACTATACCTGACTTAAACATCCTGTAACACATAAGAAAAATATATCAATTCATTCTAGGATTCAGAATGGCACTTCGAGGATGGTAGATGAAAGTCTATTCTTAATATTAAGGTCTGAAAGATATTGTAACTTGATTGTTAATGTTATTTTGTAGGGATTGTAAATTTCAAAGAGTGAACTCCCGGTTCAGTATTTATTCAACACAGAATTTGTAATGTATAGCACCTTTCATTCAAGCACTTTATGCAAACTATTATAATTGGCAAAAACAATGAGGAGTCCTTGTGGCACCTTAGAGACTAACAGATTTATTTGGGCATAAGCTTTCATGGGCTATAACCCACTTCATCAGATGCATGGAGTGAAAAATACAGTAGGTAAGTATAAATATACAGGACATGAAAAGATGGGAGTTGCCCAAAGATGGGGGGGCAGTGTCAGTGCTAACGAGGCCAATTCAATCAGGGTGGATGTGTCCCATTCCCAACAGTTGACAAGAAGGGGTGAACATCAACAGAGGGAAAATTACTTTTTGTAGTGACCCATCCACTCCCAGTCTTTATTCAGGCCTAATTTGATGGTGTCAAATTTGCAAATTAATTCCAGTTCTGCAGTTTCTCATTGAAGTCTGGTTTTGAAGTTTTTTTTGTTGAAGAATGGCCACTTTTAAGTCTGTTTTTGAGTGTGCAGGGAGATTGAATTGCTCTCCTACTGGTTTTTGAAAGTTACAATTCTTGATGTCTGAGTTGTGTCCATTTATTCTTTTGCATAGAGACTGCCCGGTTTGGCCAATGTATATGGCACAGGGGCATTGCTGGCACATGATGGCATATATCACATTGGTAGATGCGCAGGTGAACGAGCCCCTGATGGTGTGGCTGATGTGGTTGTCAACACCATCATAGGACCTGTGCACACATCTGATGAAGTGGGCTTTAGCCCACAAAAGCTTATGCCCAAATAAGTTTGTAGTCTCTAAGGTGCCACAAGGACTCCTCATTGTTTTAGCTAACATTGTGTCCTTTCCCAATGCAGACAAGCTCAGAGATACAAAAACCTCAAGGACTGGACAAACAGAGATGAACACAAACACTCTGGAAGACTTGACATGGATAGTTTGACCGAGACTGACATGCTTATGTTTCTCTCATAATTGATTGTCCCCCTAATCTACCCACTGCTTTCACTATAGACATCTGAAGTCATTATTAAAAAAAATATGTGTTGAGATAGTTTACTCCTCTAACGTTCTGAAATGTTACTTGGATACCAAACCGAGTAAGAGTTGATAAAAACAGCAGCATTTGCTTACATACAACAATTTCCATCTCAGCTATATCGTGTACATAGCAGCACCATATAATCCTTATTAGCTTTTTTGCTTTTCCGAGGGAGGGCAATCACATCATCTGCAAACAACAAAACAAGGAGAACAATATCCTTCATGGTCCCATCCTTTAGACTCTGCTCAGCAAAGCTTCCACATTTTCAGTTAGGGTTTTGCCTGAGTAAGAGACTGCAAGATTGGGAAACATAATAATAATTCCATTTGCTTCTGGGATCTTGACCTTACACTAATGAACACCCACAGATCTGCCAGCTAGGAGAGATCAATGTGTTTTCCATACACAAAGGGAAAAACATGCACTCTCAGTCTACTTGACTCATTTGAGATTAAAGAAAGCAATGACAGACATGAGAGAGAACACACAGTGCCAGTCTCACTCTAAGACCCCATCCTGAATTGTCTCACAGCCCTGCCTCCCAGTGGACAAGCAGGTAAACCATGTATATTTAAAGTTGCAGTACACAGAAAACAGAATCTTAGTTAGAGCATCACATAATTCAGAGTCAAAAGATTAAAACAAGTGGGCCAGTTTCTGCCTTTGGTTACACAGGAGTGAAACAAGGGTGCAGCCATTTAACAGAGCCAAGTTTGGCCCATTCTGGCTGAAAATGGGGGTAAGGACCAGTGATGTATGAGTCATTGAAAATAAGGAACTGCTTAGAAAATGCAGCCTACCGTAGATTTTAAAATCTTGCTTTATTTTCTGTTTAGAATGGGGAATGGGTAGTATCACCTGTGTAACAGCAGCCTTTTGGCAATGGCATTTGACTCTTCCTTAACCCACAGTGTTCCTTGCCAGACTTCAGAATGGTAGCCGTGTTAGTCTGTTTATGGTACTGTTTGAGACGGCAGACCGCAGCTGTCCCCTTGCCAGTAACTTTGCACATAGGCAAGTACCTACTGCATTTCATTACCTCCCTTGAGAATGCAGAGACTAGCTGCCCTCTCTACACGCAGCAGACAGCCACCGCCTCACATTTCTCTCCTAGCCCAACTCAACTGGGCTCCAGTAAAATCACGTTACTGTCAATTTTACAGAAAGAAAGAGACAATCTATTAAACAAGAGAGAGAGAAAAAATAAAGATGGTGGTGAAACTATTCAAACGGGGCCACTGATTTTAGGTGTCCAACTTGAAACTCCCCGGGCTTCATTTTCAATAATGCTGAGTACCCTAGTGCCCCTTAGACTTAACAGGACCCCCCAACATTGAAGAATCTAAAATCAAAGGACACTTTAGAAAATGTTGACTTCTACAACACTATGGGCAGCATGACTAGACTGGCATTAAGATTAGTTACAACACAGCTGGCTGTTTAACTCGGAACATCTTGGAACCTAGCTATGTTTCGACATTTCTGACAAAGTTTCAGTATCTCAGACAACAGGGTGAGGAGCATGGCATAAAAGAGATGTATCCTATTTCCCTGCAAGAGCGCGTATGTGACTAGAGACTCTTCTCTTATATTCTGTTTGACTTTTGAAGCACAGGCATCCATATCTCTATTAGCATTTGAAATTACATCATCTCCTGGTCAATGGATAAATACTATTAGCGTCTTCTTTTACAAACATATTTCCTTTTCATCTAGAAACTCTCTGCTGTATTTATTCTTGGTCCATCCATAGCTAAACATTAGGCAACTCTCTCTCCAGGGAGTACTTTCAAACACTGTGTTGGGGCTGAGACATAGGTAGCCAGGAGTTGGAGTCTAGTGGTTAGAGCAGGAGTCAGTGTTGGGAGTCAAGCCAAGTGTCAGAGCTGGAGTTGAGCCAAGGCTCAGGAACAAGGCAGGAACCAAGAACAAGTCATTAAAGCAGAGTCCAGGAGTCAGGCAAGGTCCAGTGTGGCAGCCAGGTAAAGCCCAGTTGCATGGACAACTTTCTGTGCCTCTCTTTGGGTTTAAATAAGAAACCCTGACCAATCACAGTTCACAAGGTTCCTACAATCAGACCCTGATGTAACTTCAGGTTTCATGGTCTCTCCTGTTCAGCTGCGTAGTAATGAGCTGTGGAGTAGAAGCAGGGTGGTGCTAGTTAACAGGGAACCCTATGGACTCAGGTTCGAGACCTACAAGATATTCTCCAGTCTCTCAGGAATATGTCACTACTCTGCCTCTAATGTTACCTTATTGTGACTTAAATAGTCAGCTTCTATCATATTAACTGGACTCTCCTCCCGACCTTACCAATAAAGGATAATATCAGGGAGAAATTATTCATATAGAAGAGATTGGGCAGGATCTTTGGCCCTGCTGCAGCACTCTGGTGTTGCTAATGGACTATAAGGCTGGCTTTACTGTCTGGTGGAAGCTCCCCCCACGCTCCCCTCCCCTTGTAGGGGGAATCCTTGGGTGACACAGAGCCAGCATAGCTTTGAGGGGAGACTTTCAAAGGCACAAAGAAGAATTAGATGCCCAAATCCCAGAAAGTCTATAGGAACTGAGCTTCTAACTCCCCATCTGTGCCTTTGAAAATCTCCCCTTTAAGCCATTTTAGCCTGTGCGTGGACACACCTTGCACTGTGTGTAGTTTGGCCATAGCTTTAAATATGTTTCTTATAGGCCGAAGTCAAAGCCCAATGAAGTCAGTGGGAATCATTCAGTGTCTACATTTTTGCATAAATCATTGACTACAGATTTTGCAGTGTCTGTGTGGAATCTCCCAGCTCTACCTTTTCCTTGCCACTGTAGCATAATTGGGAACATCCTAACACACTAGAGAGGTAGGTATCACAATGTGATGACCACTGTGCACGACAAACACACTGGCAAATTTTCAGAGGAAATTTGCAAACTTTTATCATTCCATTTCCCCCTTTTTTTCCCCTTGGGCCAGTCCTGTTTGTAACATAATCTAAAATGATTTAGAATCAATTTATAAAATTTGCAGTGTAAATGTTTCATCAAGGAAAAAAAAGTACCATCATCATGTACTTTGGATCACATAGTATATATTGCTTTTATGTGGATAATAATTTAGATATTATATTCAAAGGTTATAACAAACATATTTACACCATACTTACCCCAAAGATAATGCTCTATATTTGCCATTTCATTTTGGTTTTCATAAGTGCTACAGCACTGGGTGCCTAAAACTACATATCATGGACCAAAAGTAAATACAGAATTCACTGGGGTGTGAAAGCATTTGAATCTCTGACTGAAGAACTATGCTTTCACAAAGCACTGGAAGAGGCCATTATTCTTCAACAGGTTTATTTCTTTAACAGTTATTACTTTAAGTGTGATTTATATCATTTCCAATCTTGAATACCTTAAATGCTTTACTGAGATTTTTATTTCTTTGTGGCTGTGTGCTTGTTCTTTTCACATATTTATTTCCTGAATAGATCAAATCCATGTTTCAGTGATCTCTTCTTCAAAACAAGTTTTTTAATAGGAGAATACCAATCACAGTTATTTTAAAAAGTCAAATCTTAATTATTGGGTAATGGACCCTGAATCACACAAGGGCCTAATTCTGCCACGTTTAATCCCTCTAAGTAATAATTTTATTCCATACCTAATACCATTGGTTTCAATGGGACTACTCACAAAGAAAGGTACTACTCACTGAGATTTGGGGTGACAGAACTTGACCATTAGTGCTTCTCTTAAGAAGGTATAATGCAATGAAAATATTTTTGTTTGACAGATTTATTGTTACTATCATTTAAACGTTTTCCACTGTAATGCACACACCTTCTGCAATCCCATTCCACAAATTCAAGTCCCCTGGGAACTGAAACTCAGAACAAGAGTATAACGAATTTCCCAACCTATTGTGTTTATGTAGAACTCTGTATTTGCAATTGAAAACAACTGTGTATCTATAAAGGATGAAAAATGCTACATTTGTGTAATTTCCTACAACATAAGTACCTGATCCTGCCAACATCTATGCACCTTCTTAACTATATATATATGAATAGCTTCATTGACCTCAAAGTAAACATTATGTACATGTGAGTTGGCAGGATCAGGGCCTAAGTGTGCAGAAAAATGATTGTAGTTCTATTGACCCTGTAGGAAAAAAGTGTACAATAGTAATAATATGGTACAGTGAATTGCACAATCAGATTAATTAGCATATATAAAGAGCTCAGGACAGAAAGGCCTCATTTTAGGGTTGTCAACTTTCTAATCCCTGAAAACTGAACACCCTTGCCCCGCCTTTTCCTGAGGCCCCGCCCCATCCCACCTGTCCCCCCCATCACGCGCTCTCCACCCCAGCTCTCATCACTCGCTCCCCCACACCCGGGACTCACCTGCTGCCTGCAGAGCCGGGCTGGGAGGAACTGACGCAGAGCCTGCCCAATCAGTGCACAGTGGGGCATAGCAGGGGTCACTCCCTGGAGCAAGGGGCTGGGGAGAGGTAATCAGGGCACAGTGGGGTGTGGGAGGGTCCGTCCCTGGAGCGAGGGGCTGGGGTGGGCAAATCGGGGCTCAGCGGGTGGGGGGGAGGGGGAGAGAGGGAGGGTGGAGGTTCTGACCCAGTAGCAAGGGACCGGGGAAATCAGGGCATAGCAGGGCGGGGGGAGGGGGAAACTGGTTACCATCCCAGATGACGCCGGTACCTACTTTGGAGCTTGTTCCGAGAGCCAGCCAGTTCTGTCGGTCAGGCTCCCGCAGCAGCTGCTGCTTTTCCCACCCCCTGATGGCAGAGACTGGTTACTGCAGGTAACCGGACTTTTAGCGATGCTGCCAGTTTCCCTTTTCGACTGGACGTTCCGGTAAAAAAACAGACACCTGGCAACCCTATCTACTTTTCAGGAATGGCCTGCAAGCTTGTGTATTAGCATGTAAATTTGGGGTCTGATAAAAGATATCAAACTATCTACCTTTTCTATCTTGAACTGTGGGTAATAATTTATGGCCCCATACTAAACCCTGCATTCAGTGATATGCAAATACAGCTCCATGACAACAATGGAGACAAGCATTTTGATAAGTAACAATTTCTGATATTGATTTCCTGGAAGACTAGAAATATGGACCTGTTAAAACAACCTGGGGTGCTTCATTTTACATTTTTAAATTGATAAAAGAAATCACCAACCAAGACAAGAAGGAATAGATTATCAAACAGAGTAAGAACCACATTGGGTAGATTTTAGCATTGTTGTAGGCTTCACTGTGTTGCAGAATGAACCTCTCTGAATGCAAACAAATCAATTGTCTTTCATTCTGACACACATAAGAGGTTTCATAACTTCCAGTTTGTGATGCTTGCAGCCAGAGGGAGAGGTAGAGTTCTCTGATGTCAATTTTGTTTCATTAAAAAGGTATTTTTATGGAGTGAAGATCATGGCTCATGTTCTTAACAGAATGTTATCACACCATACTTCTGTCTCCGTATTGCACTTAAGTGCATTTGACAATGTAAGTTCAAATAAATTGCACATTTTCAGATGGCAAATGTTAAATAAATAGTTACTTACAGTATGTTTCCTGTCTTCCATGGGACTGTTAAAAGAACTCATCGATATATTAACTTACATGCAGACAACATGTATCTTATAAATATTTAAAAAAATAATCATTACTTTAATATATTTCTTACCTTGTTTTTTAGGGGATCCCAGGGGACTTGATAATTGATTATTTGCAACTGCAAGGGCTTGGCTTATAGGCTGTGAATCATTCATTTGGAGTGAATGCTTTAGAAGAAACTGAGATGTGGGAATCTCATCCGAATCCTTTTTGAATAAGGAACAATGTTTCAGAAACATAAAATAGTATAAGTATTCCACTCAATGAAGTCAACTTTTAACCACAATCTTACAGAAAACAAATGTATATTTTGTATACTTCATTGTAAAATGTCTAATGCTAGATTGAAGTCACACAAGATTCTTGTGGCTTTTAGCCACAGTGACTAAGCACCTGTGTCATAAACATTTATTTATTTCCCCCCTCTAACTTATTTACCCCATACTCATGCAGTTGATCACAGCATGCACTGTATGCTGATTTCCTCTCATAGTTAATTTGTATCTTTAGAAAAAGGCTATAGGAAGGTATTAATCTGCTTAACATTTCTAAGTACATCATCCAAGGGATTTTGTTTTTTTAATCTTACATATGCTCAGCAGAGTTACTGGCAAAAACTGTACATTTTCTTCATTTCATCCTTTCAACATCAAATGGTAAGCAGCAAAAATTGGATCAGACTTCAAAGACTATGCTGTGCTCCAAGTCACAGAGCGACTCCTCCATTTCACATATTGAATTCAAGCCGGATATCAAAGTGCTACCAAAGAACCTCAGGTCCTTACTAAAAAAGAGACGAACATCTGTAGAAAGTGAAGTGCACAGACAAATCACCTCAGGGAGTAGCTAGCATTTATTCTCAGCAGCAAATTTCCAGCCTTTTGATTCTCTTATTCACCGTACCTCCCTGTCTTTCTACAGAACTAAAGTTCTTAGCAAGCAGGCTTTTGTCTCAAAGACTTCAAAACATCACTAAGTTCCATGTTGAGATGGCTATGCCAAGCAGAACTGTGGACTCAGGAATTTGAATCTGAACTTAATAGTACCTTTTCCATTTGTTTGTGAAGAGAATCAGGCTCTGCAGGAGAAGTCTGGTTGTTGGTTTGCTGCCTAAAAATTACAGTAAAATAGAGAGTTTAAATGTTGTTATTTTCCTCTGTGCCACTAAAGAATTACGGGAATACACAAGTTTTGTCTTAGTGTTTTTTTTTCCAGTTGCCTGCACATGATCAGTTCTGAGAAAACAGACCAGTCACATTTCCTCTAATGATGAAATTCCTTGATATTAAATACATTAGTACTGTAACTAGAACTGAGCAAAATATTTGTCATTATAGCTTTGTGTGCGTGTGTGAGAGCAAGAGAGAGACAGACTAGATTGAGATTATGAAACTTCTGTGAAATTAGAGAGCTTTTATGAAATGCAACAAGAGCTAACACTAAATGTTTTTCACTTTCAGAAGCCTGTGAAAAGCCACTTTCCCTTGAAAATTCAAACTCAGAAATTCTGGAAAAGCCAGCAGGAGGACCAGGTTGTATACCCCTCCCCAAAGCAACATGGTCTAATTGATTAAGCAGAGGTCAGGGAACGAGGATTTCCCAGGTTTTTATTCCACCTCTGCTTGTCTTAATACTTCACTTATATAAACTTCACAAATATTATTTAAGGCCCAGTCTTGCTCCCACTGAAGTTAATCAGACCAACAAAAGACCCCTTATGTAGGCCCCAATTCATGTGAGCAGACTCTTGAAGTCAATGGGACTCTGCACTGACAGGAAAGTCTACCCACACAGATTCTGCTGCATGATCCCTAACTATCAAGCAGGTAAATACCACCAATGTCATTTTACAGATGGGAAAACTAAGGCTTACAGTGGTTAACTGATTTGTCCAAAGTCACAGGTCAGGATTAATACCTAGGTCTTCTGATTGCCACTAAGGCCTAATCCACTAGACCACAGGATCCTCTGATCTAGTCGCACCTTTCCTGAAAATGAAGCTAATATCAATTACATATCTATCTTTCTGGGGATGAAAACATCTTAAATCCTGTATATTTTCAGACTTCATTTGCAGTAAATATCATTGCTTTCATTTAACAGATAGGGGAAATGTATAGCAGGGTGGGTAAGAGATTTGCTTGAGTAACTTCTTGAGTTTTACATGCTTCACTGTGAATAATTTTCAGTCCCTCATATTTTGAAAAAATAAAACCCAGGTTTTTTGGAGGGATAAATATCATATGGAACTATATTAAAAATACAGCACGCATATCTGTGAATTACACTTTTTGCCACTCTTTCCCAGTTTTACTCAGCTCTGTTGATAACCAAAAATGACTCTTGAGCAGTGGTGCAAGTATGGTAGTACGGTACGCCACGCTGTACCAGTAAGGTATTTAAGGTTGGCACGGTGTACCGGAAAGACCACTTCCAGCCCTGTCCCCTGCCCTTCCATGGAGCTGCGTCTCCTCGGTCTGTACAGCAGCCCTGCCGGAGGACAGGCTGGGGGGGGGGTGGGGGCGGCTGAGGGCAATACAGCCATCGGAGGAGCCACCAGCGTTCTGTTCTTTTCCCCGCTGCATCCCAGGTAACGGAGGATGGATGTGGATCATGGGGAGGGGACGAGGAGAACGTTGGGGCCCAGGCTGGGGTTGGGGCAGGGAGGAGTCGCATGGGGAGTCATGTGCCCCCCCCCCCCCTTTGTGTCCCTCCCATGAGTGCAGCATACTGGGAAGAAATGATTTCCACTTACACCACTGCTCTTGAGTAACAGCAGAATAACATAACGCACTGTTTGAACAGTAATTGGTGATAGCTACATGTACAGACTTACTTTTCAAAAACACCTACAATTAAAATAATTGAAACTAAACAAGGACATGAAATCTTTTAAACTGTTACTTTGAGTACTTAACTTGACACATGTACATCAAACGCATTACATAACGTGCATATCTTATCACTACATCCACAAATGCAGACTACAATTTTTGGGCTCTGACTTTCAAAGGGACTTGGGCTCATGAGTGTCTCAGTCATTTTTGAAAATGGGACTTAGGCACATATGAAAATGTTACCCCAGGTCCAGAGATCTGATTTAAATTGCAAGTTTTACAAAGCTGGTTGCAAAAGTAATGACAATTTAAGCAACTGTTTAAATAAAACTCCCAAGAAGTGGCAACAAAATGAAGAATTCACTGATGAGTTCAAATGTCTAATTTCTCTGGAATATTACAGTTCACATGACCACAAGATGGGTTTTATTTATTGTTTGTTTTTTTTATAATTTATTCTTTAGAAATTGTTATTTGGAAAGATGACAAAATATTCTGCCCAAAGTCATATGTTAAATTTGAACATAAATATTTTATTTAATGTATAATATATAACTCACTATCAGAGATAAAATGCTACCCATATTCTGCAATCAAAGAATCACTGGACAGTACTGTCTCTGATAAAAGTATTACCCATAATAAACTATCTCAAAATGACAATGAACCTGAGCTGCATTAAAATAGCATCTAGGCACAACCCTGAGGATTATCCTTAGGGCGGTTCTAAACCATTTGCAACTAAATACTTTGCAAAGTAATGTCTCCTACCCCCATCCCCCCACAAAAACCAAAAAAACCAGACAGCACTGTTATGTGCTCTGGGAACAAGCCAAAGAGTTTGGCTGTGCTTGTGGATACATAGAGTTCTTTTCCATGTGTATTACAAGCCAGAATTGTGGAAGGCTTTTTCCACTTTTAGCCTCCAGACCTTAACTGACCATGAGCCACTAAAATCTTCGTAACAAGGAATTGACTGGTATACAATTTTCCATGTTCCCTGTTCCAACTAGTTCACAATTCCTCCCTTTCCCTAAAGATTATTAATAAAGTTGGAATTGAGACGGCTAAAATGTTATCTTTATTTAAACATAGCCTTTTTAGATAGAAAACTGCTTTCTTTTTCTTTTCTTATGAAAAGGGTGGAATGTGGGATTTACAAGTAAACATACAGGGCCAAATACCATTGGAATTCGCAAAATATACCAGGCATGAAATGGAAATATTGCATTCTTTGTTCAGAATTTTCGGAAGGGGTTAGCTCCCATAATTAGGCCCAGATTTTCAGAAAAATTCAGTTCCCACACAGGCACCTAAATAAGCAGTCAGATTTTCTAAAGGGCTCTGCATGATGAGTGAAGAGCTCATTTAAAAATCTGGCCATAAGAGTCACAGTGGCATCTGCTGAGAGTGAACTTTGGGAAATCTGGCCTCAATTGTGGGTGCTCAGCACTTTAACGTCTGGCATGGAGCTCTTTCGAAAATCTGGCCCTTAACTTATGACTAAGGAAAGAAAATGGAACACAGTTAATTACCTGTTATGACAAAGACTGCAATGGGACTCAGGAAGCAGCAAGACAGTAACTAATTCTCATGATGCATTTAATAATATTGGCAAACATTTTCAAAGTTGGGTACTTAAATCTAAGTGGCCTCATCCTGAGAGGTGCTGGGCACTTTCAGATTCCACTGAAGTAGAGAGAGTTGATAATTCTCAATATCTCTCAAAACCAGACCTTTATATTTAGATGGCTAAATATGGATTTATGAGCCTACCTCTAGGCATCCAACTTTGACAACTTTGACCTAGTGGGTAGGGGGGAAGTAGTAGACATGATATATCTTAGGCCTAGCCTACACTAGCACTCTAAGTCAATGTAAGTTACGCTAGTTAAGTTATGTAAATAACATAATTTAAGTCAACATAGCTTACATTGACTTAAACCGGTGTCTACCCAGCTCTTTGTCTCCCATCAACATAGCTTCCACCTCTCGTTGAGGTGGATTAATTTAGTCAACAGAAAAGTGCTCTCGCGTTGACTTATCGCATCTTCACTAGACCTGCTAAATCTATGCCACTGCATCAATTGCAGTGGCGCCAATTTAGTCCATAGTATAGACAAAGTCTTAATTTTAGTAATATTCTCACAAGCAGACTAGGCAAATGTGATCTAGATTAAATTAATATAAGGTGGGTTCAAAATTGATTGATAACTACTCTTTAAGTACAGTCTTTCAATGGTTCACTGTCAGACTAAGAGGATGTATCTAGTGGAGACCTGCTGGGGTCTGCCCTGGGTCTGGTACTAATCAATATTTTAATTAATGACTTGGATTATGGAGTGAGGAGTATGCTTATAAAATCTGTGTATGACACCAAGCTGGGAGGGATTGCATGTACTTTGGATGACAGGATAAGAATTCAAAACAAACTTGATAAAGTGGAGAATTAGTCTGAAAGCAACAAGATGAAATTTAAGAAAGAAAAATGCATACTACTACACTTAAGAAGAAAAAATCAAACACACAGCTACAAAATGGGGAATAACTGGCTAGGCATTAGCCTGCTGAAAAGGATCTGAGGGTTATAATGGATCAAAAATAGAATTCAAGTCAACAATGTGATGCAGTTGTGAAAAAGGATAATATCATTCTGGGGTGTATTACCAGGAGTGTTGTATGTAAGACATGGTTGATAATTAACCTGCTCTACTTGGCACTGGTGGAGTTGGAGTACTGTGTTTAGTTCTGAGTGCCACACTTTAGGAAAGATGTGGACAAACTGGAGAGAGTCCAGAGGAGAGCAACAAAAATGATAAAAGGTCTAGAAAACCTGACCTATAAGGAAAGGTTAAAAACACTGGGCATGTTTAGTCTTGAGAAAAGAAAACCAAGGGGGGACCTGATAACAATCTTCAAATATGTTAAGGGCTGTTACAAAGAGGACAGGGATCAGTTGTTCTCCAGGTCCACTGAAGGTAGGACAAGAAGTAATGGGCTTAACCTGCAGCAATAGAGATTTAGGTTAGATATTAGGAACAACTTTCTGACTATAAGCGTAGTTAAGCACTGCAACAGGCTTCCAAGATTATGGAATCTCCATCACTGGAGGTTTCAAAGAAAGGGTTAGACAAGCACTTGTCAGGGATGGTTTGGAACACTAGGTCCTGTGCAGGATGCTCGACTCAAGGTCCCTTCCATGCCTTCATTTCTATTATTCTATAATTATGATTCTCTTTTTAGGGGAGAGTAAATTACTGTAATCAAAAGGCCACTGAATAACCTACCTACCCTATGTATTCACTCTCAAAGTAAAATGCTGGTCTTTTCCAAAAATCACCCAAATAGACCTGATATGAAAAGACCTGATTCATTTAATTTTTTTTAAATCAACCTATATTTTGCCTATTTTCACACGTAAAATTTTAAAAATGCCTAAGTAACTTAAGTGACATAGGCAATTAGGAGCCTAAGTCTCACTGAAAGTCAAATGGAATTTAGGTTCCTACATCACTTAGGTCCTTTTGAAAATTTTAACCAACATTCTGAAACACTCCACTAGGAAAATTGTTGATCACACTGCAGAAATAATACATTCCCAGATGCACTGAACTTTATTCTCCCATGCAGAAAGAATTATAATTCAGAGAGAAAAAACAAGGCAGAATAATCTGAAAAATTCTGGGCCTAATTCTGCTCTGTACACCACTATAATCAGGAGTCATCAGACACCAGTTTAAAACTTGTGCAGGTGAGAGCAGAACCTGACCTCTTGAGTTTTCTCACACTGGTCATGTAAGTCATGGATCCCATGATTTTCTACCGGAAGCGAAAGGCTGAGGGTTCATCTACACTATGGGGACTATACTGTCATAGCTATAGTGCCATAGCTATGCTGCCATAACTCAGTGGTGTAGACCCAACCTATATTGATAGAAGGGGTTCTTTCTGTTGCTATAGTAACACCAACTCCCTGAAAAATAGTAGCTAGGTCAATAGAAGCCCTCTTCCATTGACCTACCTGCATCTTCAATGGGGGTTAGGTCAGCCTAATTACATCTGCCCAAGGTGTGGATTTTTCATACTCTTGACCAGTGTAGCTAAATTGACCTAAATTTTAAGTGTAGACCAGGCCTGAATGTGACTGTCAGCCACCAGGATTACCAATGGGCAAATGAGGCAATTAAAAGGAAGATGAAGAATGTTTTCTTTTTTGCGTTAGTCAGTTATCACTGTAGAAAAAGAAAGGAAAATTCATATTCCAAAGGTTCTTTTTATGGGAAATCAGAGTGTGTCCTTTACTGAAACTGAATTATCCAAGGAGGAATTTATGGAGCAATTTGAGAAACCTACTATCAGGTTTCTGATAGTATTCATCTGAAGGTTCTGAAAGAAATTAAGTGTAAGATAATGGAGATACAATCAATCCTGTTAAGCAGTGGTCCCTGAAGACTGGAAACAATTTTATTTTTTGACAAAAGGAACCAATGGAGATTTGGGGATTTACTGATTGGTGAGCCCCACTTCAGTACAGGGCAGCCTGATTGAGAGTCTCACTAAGAAAAGAGTAGTCAAGCACTTAAGTAGGTACAGGTTATGCAACAGTAACCAAACAGCATTAGGAATAAGAAAAGGAGTACTTGTGGCACCTTAGAGACAAACCAATTTATTTGAGCATAAGCTTTCATGAGATACAGCTTACTTCATCTAACACGGCTGTTACTATGAAACCTAGCATTAGGAATGCATGTTAATAATGAAGGGTCCCAGGGATCAATAACAGGACCAGTGTTGTTTAACATACTTATTAATCATTTGGAGAAGAAGTCGACAGCAAGTTGGTGAAGTTTGCTGATGATACTTTTTTTGATTACTAACCATGAGGGGGGGAGGCATTCCAGGTGGATTTAGAGACTTAAGGGGATGACAGCTGATGAAACTCAGTTTTGAAAAAGGGCAAGGATATTGTATTGATGGTTAAGGACCTGGTTCAATGGGCATTGGATTAGGTCCTAAAAAGGAACGGGGAAATTATATAGAAAATATGCTAATTACAGTATTGAGAATCTCACAAATTCATAAACAGATTTTTAAAAATCATAAGTTTGGCTTAAAAAAACCAAGATATTTTTAAAACTCACATAGCTTTTTAGTCTAATTTCTCATTTTGGAACCCTTTGTGGGAATTGTCCCTTTGTACATATGTGAGCTTTTCAGGACACTCTCCTGGAATACTCAAAAAGTAAACACAAATTTGGGGGCAGCGAGGGGGACCTCCTCTCTTTTATTCCTGGTTGACACTTCCTACACTATCCCCTTCCCAGGCACTGATCTCAGCTGCCTCCTTCGTGCCCTGCTCTGAGTAACCCCATCACTCCAATGGGAACTACCTCCAGGCTTGCTCTTTCTGCTAACAGTGGGCATAGCAACAGGCAATCCTATCATTATGCCAAATAACAATATGCCCTTATCTGTCATAGGGTGTCCAGTTTTTATCTTCATGCCTTTAAAGTGAATTGCAAGGTTAAAGTGAAAACACTGAAACCAATAGTAATAACAGTCCATCTCCGAGACCTACAAATACTGGCTTGGCATACACCTGTGTATAGCCTGCCAACCCAACACAATATGGGGAATACAGGCAAATTGATAACTATTCTGAATGGCATAAAGGGAGTCTAAGATGACCTTAGCTGTACAGCAGGCAACTTGCTCTGCAGGGTGTGCTTTGTGGAAGCAGGCAACCAGAGGTCAGTATCATGCAACTGTCCAAGCAACCTGAGAAAACCAGAGATCATTGTCAACAAAAGAGTGAAATGGACTTGTAGTACAAATCAAGAAGTGATACAATGCTGGATTTTGACAAAAACAGAAGATTGAGGCTGGAGGAAATGAATGCTGCAGGAAGGAAAGAAACAACATCAATATGAAGAAAGAAGTGACCAAGCATAGAGTTTGCTAGATAACTGAGAGCTTTATTCCAAAGAAAAGAATTTACGGAATTGGAGCTTGAAAGCATGAAAAGAGAGATCAGTGGTGTTGAACCACATGCAAACATATTGATAGAAGCAATGATACAGGATAAACAGCAGCCACAAATGACTGAGGAAATATTGAGGACAAATATGAGTGAAACCTTACCTGAACAAAGTTTGGGAAATATGAATGATTTGTTGCTTGAGATCATACAGAGTTAAGAGACATTGATCACCAACTAACTCTACCATGTATGAAATTTGTAGGCCAGCAAAGACCCAATGATACAGCGCAAGAATTGAATGAAGCACTCAAGGAAACTGTAAGACCAGCGAGTATTAGCTAGTTAAATATATGCTACAGCAACAGTAGCAGCTCATTGGCTTAACATCAAGCCTGATGAATGAACCACCAGGAAACTCTCAATATGCCACACCCTCCATGAAAATGGAGGTTAAACCAGAAGATTAAGCTTTTATGCTGATATCAGTCTATTGGATGAATTTGAGAAAAATCATTTGAAGAGAAAACAGAAGTGAAAGACCCTGGAGATGAAATATCCACTGAATGAAAGGGATGTGAGAGTGGTGAAGGAACAATGTAAACAAGCTGATCACACTGAGTCATAGGCTTGAAAGATATTTAGCACGAAGCTGTCAGTATCAAGAGAAAAGACCTTTCACAAGAGACCCTAAGAGATTCTTTGATCAGATCAATGTTAAAAGCAGAATGGGAAAAAATAGAAAGTCAATAAATAATGTGGAAGAGTTTCAGTGCTCCTGGAAGGAAATCTGGTCTGAGGATGTACAACATAACCAGACAGTGAACTGGATTAAAAATGTGAGAGAGAAATTTAAAAACGACACAATAGAAGAATACACAGGAATATCAAATAAATAAATAGATGAGGTACCAACAGGAATGAAAAATTGGAAAGCATCCAGACCAGATGGGGTGCATGGATTCTAGCTAAAATGCCTATCTCTATGCCTCTATCGTTATTTACTTGAGCAACTTAATAAATGTTTGAAGAACGAATGTCCAAGATAGATGGCGACAGGGAGAATCATCCTTATACAAAAAAAAGAAAGAAGGCTGGAGTGATTCTATGAATTATAGTCCAATCAAGTGTTTTCTAAATATGTGGAAATTTCTAACAGCATCTCTGGCAAAGAAGATCTGGATAGTGCTAGCTCACAATGGAATTCCGCCTCCTGAGCAAAAAGATTGTACAGTAAACATGAATGGGACAAAAGACCACCTTAGGCTGAACAAGAGGATCACAGAAGATGCACACACACAACCCCCCGCACCCCAAAAAAACCAAGAAAAAATAAAGATGGTGTAGATACCTACCAAAAAGCATATGACGGCGTCCCACATTCATGTATCCTCGACACACTGAAAATGCACAAGGTTCATCCAAAGATTGTTTCCTTTCTGCTGCTATCTATGGTTAACTGGAACACTTGACTCTACCTGAAAGGGACTCTCATTAATGAGGCACAAATTAAAAGAGGAATTTTTCAAGAGAATTCCTTATTACCAATGCCATTTGTGGTTGCAATGCTGATGCAGACATGGATGCTCCATGAGATAAATTATGGTTATGATAACAGCAAAGAACCACAACCAGTTAACCATGTGTTATACATAGATGATCTGAAACTATGGATGGTCAAAAAAGGAGACAGAGAGTGAAGATCTGTTTAGAACAGTTTGGTTAAGATATAAAGCTATAGGTTGGGGTAGATAAATGTGTTTTGGTGTCCGTACAGGGTGTAAATTGGTACAATCGAATGGCATACAAGTTAACAAAGGTACTATTTAAGCTATCTCTCAGCATGGCCCCTACAAACACCTTGCAATCAGTGAACTGTTAGACTTACACCATGAGGAAGTCAAAGAAGAAGTGAGGAAAGAATATGAAAGACAAATAAAATCTACACTGAGGACAAAACTCAACTCAAAGAATTTGATCCAAGCCATTAATACTTAGACAATACATTTGCTGGAGTGATCAAGTGGAATCAAGAGAAGAAAAATGTTGTCATCCAAACAAGAAAGCTCCTGGCAAAACATAAAGTAGTGAATATGAATCAAGAAATGGACAGAATGTACATCTGACAGTGTGATGGAGGAAGAGGTCTGCTATCTCTGGAGGAAGGAATTGACAATGAAGAATATAACATCAAAATATATGAGGAGTCAGCCAGAGTAACAGATCATCTGGTTATGATAACATGCAATGGCCGAGCACGCATCCCAGCCCAAGACAGCATAAAAGAAAGAAGAAACCAAATTGCCAAAGAAGGACTTGAAAGATTTACAGAGAAATCAATACACAGACAGTGGTGGAGAGAGACTGAACCCATTAGTGAACAAAGATTAACAAACTCATGGTCTGTAGAAGGACACCTCAAAAAAATAGACAGAGTGCCTCATTATGAGTGCATAAGAGAGGTCCTCAAGACTTAATTACATTTGAAACAAAATCAGCTAACAGAACTGCTCCCCAAACTGCAGAGTGTGTTCTAAAGAGCAAGAGCTAGTGGAGCATGTGTTGAACATATGCAGGAGCCTGTCTGGGAGAGAATGTCTGAACAAACACAATGAAGTCACCAATGGTATGTCTACACTGCAGTAAAAATCCCACAGCTAGCCTATGCCAGCTGACTCAGGCTCATGGGCTAAGGGGCTGTTTAATTGTGGTGTAGATGTTTGGGGAGCTCAGGCTCTAGGACCTCATGAGGTGGGAGGGTCCCAGAGCTCAGGCTGCAGCTTGAGTCTGAATGTCTACACTGCATTTAAACAACCCTTAGCTAGAGTCAGCTGGCACTGGCCAGCCGTGAGTTTTCAATTGCAGTGTAGACATAACCCAAGTGCATGTATTGGAGCCTCTACCGCAAGTATGGACTCAAACACACTATGTGGTATTATGACCACTGAATTGAAAATGCTCTAGATAACGAACAGGCTAAGTCTTTATGGGATTCAGCAAGTGCCACAGACAAATGGTTCAGGCAAATAGGCTGGACATTGTTGTTGTAGAAAAGAAGACAACTCTGACCGTGTTAATTGATATTGCCATACCAGCAGACAGAAATATAAAGAAAGGGAAGAAGAAGAGAAGATAGTGAAGCATGAAGAACTTTGCCATAAAGTGGAATAATTATGGAAAACTAAAACAAAGATGATCCCAGTGATTACTGGGGTACTTGGAGCATCCCTGAGGATATGAATGAGCAACTCAAGAACACGAAAAGAAGCGCAAGACATCGCGATCAGTAACATCCAGAAGAGCATGCTCCTAGGCTTTTCAAGATTTTTAAGGACAGTCAGAGGAGAACGAGAGCATTTGAGCACCTAAAATGCAGGAATTCTGTGGAGGGTTTAACAAAAGCCCTGACTACCAAAGCTACAGAGTCACCTTGTGGTCAGGATTTATTTGGTGACTCATGGGACAAATTTTAGATGGCAGCTTTCCTCTTTTTATGCTTATATATCTTGTATGTTTTTAAGGTTATTTGTTTAAAAACAACCCCCAGGATGTATTAATAATGAGGGATAATAATAAAGTTAATCCTGTATTCCAGTGCTTTATTTACCTGCCACCCGCCACCTTCCCAGCACCCACTGAGAAGCCTGTGGGGAGCATTCAAAACAGAAATAAGTTTTAACTAACTACCTAAAGAAATTCCCTCCCCCTAGTCATCAAATCCAGCACTTCCTGGTTAGCTGACGATATCCCCAAATACGTCATTTTGTGACATCACAGATACCAGCTCGGAAAGATGTAGCATCTTTGGCTTCATAGAATGATACATTCTGAGATGGAAGGTTTTGAGGAGGGTTCAGACAGTTTTTCACTTTTCTTGATGGGATTAAGCATTGGCCAAGGCAGGCTCCTCAAGGTAAATTTTGCCCATTCTGTTTTGAATTAGATATTATATCTGATTGTGATTTGGCCCCTATGTGCTGCTCAGGCCATGAAAAGGAGCCAGTTTCTAGCTGTAATTGACTTGTTAAGGATTCCTGCTCATTGCTGGGGATATCAGAAAAAGGGCTGGCAAAACTGATATATACAGATGTGCTTCGTTGCCAAATTCAGATCAAGGCAATTCCCATTGAAGCCAATGTAACCCTAAGATTCTTCACAATTAGAAAGTTCCACAGGCTGCCCCTCAGTTCTATACAGCAGAATGCAAGAACATGCCAGTTAAATGACAGGAAGCATTTATGCCACTAATGTTTAAGTTAATGTTATGCAGCTATTTATACTCCTACTGTGTACAGTAAAAACCTACCTGTTAAAAGCTAGCAACGTAGACACAATTGTGATATCAATTACTGAGGTTCATATAAAAAGGTCCTTTGTATTTGAGTACAGTTCCTTCTCATTTCAAATTAGGCAGCTAAATGTAGGAGATATTTAGTACTTAGTTGAAATAAGAATCTTGTGTTTTTAATAACATTTAATAGCGTGTATTTGCTTCTACTCTGTTCTACAGGTTAAGTGGATAGCCTAAATTCATTTGAAGGAATTTAAGTTTTAAAAAGCCTCTTCTCCTAGATGTGCCCATTTCTTTTGTAAATTTTGGAAACACCATGATTTCCTCAAATATTAGAATATGTACTCTCCATTCAGTTATGCTGAACTTTTGAATTTTCTTCAGGAAGAAGGCCAGATTGTGATACATTTAATTGTATACAGTTGTGTTCCTGTGGATGTCATGAACTGAAACTGAGTACCTAGATGTGATTCTGCTTTCTGACCCACAGAATACATTTCTCATTTTTCATTCTCACAAACTACTATCTTAAAAAACCCAACCAACTACCAAATAAAAAGAAACCTAAAAATAATTGTATTATTCTACACTTGAATGTAAAGGTATGTGAATTCACAATGAAGCTTCCTTCTCTAGGGATATATTACAAGCTACTGTGTTAAACATCTGAACTATTATTCATCAGCATTCTTATTTACTATGTTTCCTATTTGACTGAACAGCCATATGTTTAAAAAAACCCAGCACGCAGTAACAGCCTCACATGGAAGTGCAGCTTGATTTATGAAAGGTAAATTATAGAATCCAGACTTGCAAGATACTGAGTGCCTTTTATGAAATGGTGAGTACCCCCAAGTCTCATTGAAGTCAATGGGGAGGTGGGGGTGGGAAAGAGGGTGCTGCTGAGAAAATTATAGGATCAGGCTCATAATCTTCAATATTTATCAGGGATAAAACCCAGTATCACCAGAAGTGGTGACATTTTAACAGAATACAGCTTTGGATTAGAGAATGTGTGGATTTTATTGAGACTCATAGTGTGTACAGTAACTCCTCACTTAAAGTCGTCCCGGTTAACATTGTTTTGTTGTTCGGTTGCTGATCAATTAGGGAACATGCTCGTTTAAACTTGTGCAATGCTCCCTTATAATGTCGTTTGGCAGCTGCCTGCTTTGTCCACTGCTTGCAGGAAGAGCAGCCCGTTGCAGCTAGTTGGTGGGGGCTTGGAACCAGGGTGGACCGGCAGCCCCCATCAGCTCCCCACTCCTCTAAATTCCCTGTGCAGCAGCCGCCCAGCAGGCTACCAATTGCAGGCAGTTCAGTGTCCCTCCCCCCACTGCCATGTGCTGCTCCTGCCCTCTGCCTTGGAGCTGCTCCCGGGAGCCTCCTGCTTGCTGTGCAAGGGAGGGGGGGAGAGAGAGGGAGACTAATGTCAGGGTGTCCCCTTACCCCCGTTCCTGCACCCCACTTACCCCATCTACATGGGGGGACAGGACATGACAGGGCTCAGGATGGCAGGAGCTTCCTGGCAGCAGCAGCTGCTGTCTCAACTTGCTGATCTACTTAAAAAGGCAGTGTACTTAGAGTGGGTAACTTGCTGATCTACTTAAAAAAGCAGTGTACTTAGAGTGGGTCAGCGTACTTAAAGGGGCAATGTGCATCTCTCTCTCTCACACAGGGTGTGTGTCTCTGTCTGCCATGCTGTCTCCCCTTCCTTCGTGCTGCCTTGTAGAGTGTGAGGCTACATTAACATCAGTGGGTTAACCCTTGAGGGCTCAGCCAAAAGCTAGTTCATCATTTAGCAGCAAGGCATTCCCTGGGAAATATACCACCCTCTTCCACCCTCTGACTTCACCACCTCAACCAAGCTTCACAATCATCATCGCTGTGTACAGTATTAAATTGTTTGTTTAAAACTTATACTGTGTGTATATATACACACACCTCGACCCCGATATAACACGGTCCTCCGGAGTCAAAAAATCTTACCGCGTTATAGGTGAAACCGCGTTATATTGAACTTGCTATGGAGGGCCAGATAGGGAAGGCTGTGCCTCCCCAAACCACGTGGCCCTTCCCCCTATCTGACCCCCACCTACTTCCTGCCCCTGACTGACCCCTCAGAACCCCTCGAGACCCTCTGCCCCTTATCCAACCCCCCAGCCCCGGCCCGGCCCTCTTAACACGCCATTCTGAGCAGCGTGTCGGAGCCAGACACGCAGCCACCATAGGTGCCAACTCCGGGGCTGGAGCACCCATGGAGAAAAATTGGTGGGTGCAGAGCACCCACCAGCAGCTCCACCCCTCCAGCTCACCTCCGCTCCACCTCCGCCTCCTCTCCTGAGTGCGCTGCCGCCACTCCGCTTCTCCCCCCTCCCTCCCAGGCTTGCGGAAGCCTGGGAGGGAGGGGGGATGAGGGGAAATGCTTTACTGCGTTATATCCGAATTCGTGTTATATTGGATCGCGTTATATCGGGTAGAGGTGTATATATAATATAGTCTTGTTTGGTTAAAAAAATTTCCCTGGAACCTAACCCCCCCATTTACATTAATTCTTATGGAGAAACTGGATTTGTTTCACATCGTTTAGCTGAAAGTCGCATTTTTCAGGAACATAACTACAACGTTAAGCGAGGCGTTACTGTATCAAGTACATTCCTGCATAAGAGATGGATGGGTAATGTACTCCCATTAGCAACTTAGTGTTCTATCCAGCCCAGATTTGCCTCAATGCCTGCTGGTCCCTGCAGCTTCATGAGCCTGAGGGGCTATATAGCTGTGAAAAATACTACCTAATCCAAGAAAACACATCTACCTGGAAAGCAGAAAGTAATTCCAAAAATAGCCTGATGTAGGGTGGGGAAATAGTCAGCCTGGGATGGGCCTATCTATCAGAGAGGCAAGGTAATATCTTTTACTGGACCAACTTCTGTTGGTGAGAGAGAGAAGCTTTCAGGCTTACACCGAGCTCTTCTTTGGGTCTGGGAAACGTACTCAGCATGACACACATGGTGACAGCTGATTTTTACCACCACCAGCAGGCAGCTGAAGGGATCACTGTGCCACGACCAGCATGACTGAGATGGCGGCAAGAGAGTCCCACTGGAGTACCTTGCAAGGGTAGGGAGCTGCACCCTGCTGGTGCAGTTATGGATGGTGAGTTATGGATTTCCACAGGGAGAGAGGACCAGCATGCAGACAAAGTTGGGGTGGTAAGTTGTACAGAGCTCATTTTCATGAACTCTCCCTTTGCCTGAATGCACTGCAACAATCTTTTATTTCTTCTTTTTGCCCTTGTTCATTGGACCAAACCTTTCCCTTCCATAAATCAGATTGCTGCACTAAAGAGCATCTGTAGCGTTCTTGGCTTGCATGGCCCAGGAGTATACATGTGGTTGTACCTGGTTAGAATCTTTTAATGACACACATTGTAACATTTAGTACAAATTATTCAATCTAAACCAATCACTAAGTTATCATTGAATTTAACTGAACTGAATTTTATGAGTACAAGCAGAGAAATCAGAAGTATGGGTTTGGAGATTTCAAAGGTCACCTCTTTTTAAAACTATTACTCCATGGAATAATGCAGTCTGCTTAAAGTCAAGTAAGTCATCAGTTTTCTCAGAGAGCTCTCTTAAGAGGTGTAGCAGACTCTTGCTGTACCGCTAACTGGGAAGTATATATTCCAGAGAGAACCCAGAACTGTCATTCCTTGGGCCAGAGGGACAAAGATGTATCAAAGAGGGGTTCCTACCCCGGTGAATAATCAATGCAATGTCATGGATGGCAGCTATAGAAGAGTAAGCGGCCTCCTACAGTTCCAGCTGAAGGTAAGATACATGAGGACAACTGGGTGGAGTGAATCAGCTGGTAGAGCTTGGAGTGAGAAAGGTTAAAAATCCTGCTCTCTCAGCAAAGAGGTAGGAACCAGGGTGAAGATTTGCTGTACTCCTAGGCTCTCTGAAGGGGACTTACCGACCTGCCTTTTACTGTTATGGTCTCTACCTTAGATATGCATGGAGCATTACAGATATAAAAGAAAACCATGCCCCTACCTCAAGGAGCTTCCAATCTAGCAAATTTAGTCACCGGTATGTAGTCCAGTCCTGTGAAATGCTGAGCAGACTCAACTCTCACTGAAGTCAATGGGTGCTGAGTGTGCTGCTGAGAAATGTACAGGCCCACAATCTGGACAGATAATACAACAAACAAAGACATCAAACTCTGACAAGAGAGAGAACATTGAGATGACTAAACTGGTGGAGGGACTGGCCCGCTTACAGGTTTCTTGCTTACAGAATAACAGGATCCCAAAGAGATGGCTGAATGCTGAAGCAGGGTATTTGTTTTCAGAGCCTATTCCTTTCACCTTGTGTTGTATGGGATATGATTTTTGTGAAAATAATGGACACCAAAGGATTCAACTCACCAATGTTCTTCACAGCCAAAACTGGGGGCAGAGCAGTTGTCCACAGACTCAGTATCATCGCTACTTTTCAATCTTGAATAATTTTTTCGAACAGTGTATCCTCTGAAAGCTAGACAGACGTAAGTATGAATAAGAGGAATCTTCACAATCACTCCTAGTCAGAACTACCAGCTTCTCTTATACAGAACAGGCACCCTCCTGCTCAGAGCTGAGTGCTTTCAGTCTCTATTTAAATAAATGCAGGCCAAAGGCAGCCAGCACCTTGCAGAATTGGCTCCACTTTTAAAACACTGTAAAAATATTTAGGGCCTGATTTTCACTTACACTAAGGCCACTTTACACCATTCTGGTAGTGCAAACAAACTTAAAGTGAGAATAAATGTAATTAGTTAGTTTGATGAAAATCAGGCCCATGGTATATTAATTAAAACAGTAATAAAAAAGCCATTCCATTTTACCCACAACTACCAGGATTAGAACGGATTAACATTTTTCAAAATTTGAAATTTTTACTTAATTTTTTGTCTAGGTTTAACAACAAAAGTCACAATTTTTTCTTCCCCTATTTTTCAACCAGTTGTAACCATAACAGAGCATTTTTGATATACATTAGGCTCAGTCATGTCAAATATCTTTACATGCCAAGAAATGTTTTGAAGTTATATCACCAACGCAAAAGCACACAAGTTAAGTAGGAGGTAAGAAACAATAAATTAGATAGGAAGCTTCTACTGCAGTGGAATGACAAAAAAAGTCAGTGGGTAAAATTTTCAAATGTGCTTAAGCCCCACTGAAAGTCTATAGGATTTTGGCACCTGAATCAGTGAAGCACTTTTCAAAATTGAATCCAATATAAATTTGGGCTTCATTCTCTCTAGCATTGAGCAAAGATATTATAACTCCTGTATACAGTACAGGTAAAACCAGACCTTATAAATACAGTGTTGCATTTGAGAAGCAAGAAATTTAAGGAAATATTAATGTCACAAAGGAAAATAAAACCAAGGGTCTCCTTCTCTCCCCTAGGATCTATATCAAACACTGATTTATTTTAAAACATAAATAAAATGATTAAATGGCAGGAGGGGGTGAGGGAGGGATAGGTCGGGAGGGGGAGGGATACATCAGTGGTTTGAGCATTGGCCTGCTAAACCCAGAGTTGTGAGTTCAATCCTTGAGGGGTCCATTTACAGATCTGGGGCAAAAACTGGGGATTGGTCCTGCTTTGAGCAGGGGGTTGGACTGGATGACCTCCTGAGGTCCCTTCCAACCTTGATATTCTATTGTATGTGACATGAGGAAAGTACATACAACGGAATTTAAATACAATACCCACACAAAAATGATGATAACCTTCTACTGCACAATATATGAAGCATGGAAACAACATAGGGAAAGGATTGTTTGTCATGGACCACCAGGGTATAGTAAAAACTAATAGTATGATAACATGCAAAGGAGAATTTGGGATGAATATGAGGACACATCTCCCAGCAGTGGCCTCAATTAGGAAAGTATCTTTGCTTTAGGAAAGGCAGTTAAGCATCAGGTTCAGTCTGCAGAATTATTCCACAATGGAATAGGAGAAAGCCCCATCACCTGACTTGTTGAAATCTATGCCCTGATGTTGCAATGACATCAGTGAGACTCTGTATGGGCATAGTGGATCCCAATGCAGGATCAGGCCCAAGAAATTTGAGAATATACTGAAGGGATTGATCCTGCACTGGCTAAACGATGTAGCAGGATGGAGAAGGGCCTGGATAACCTAAATATAGGAGGTCTGATGAGAAGACCTACAGGTCATTTCCATCTTTAATGCGTATGGTTTCTATGAAAACAGAAATGTGTGTTGATAACAGCTATTTTCCCCAGTATCAGAGGAGTAGCCATGTTAGTCTGTATCCACAAAAACAATGAGGAGTCCGGTGGCACCTTAAAGACTAACAGATTTATTTGGGCATAAGCTTTCGTGGGTAAAAAACTACACTTCTTCAGATGCAACATCTCCTCGTTGTTTTTATTTTTCCCACGGTGTTTTAAATTCCAGGACTACTAGGCACTGTCCACGCAAAGGAAGTCCCTGCCCTGTACAGTTTACACCTTAAAATCCTCACATTTTGGGATTATTCATGGAGTCTCATCTTTCAGTGTTTAACTACTCTTTTAAAAGCAGCCCATACTGATGTTATGTTGCATATTAATAAGTGTGTGTTAAAGAAAACAGAAAAATAGTCACCATAATCTCTTTTTAAGGGTTTCCTTAGGGAGAACTGTAACCAATCCCCTTCCTGTCTAGTTTAATCACAGGATAGCATTAACTACCTTCTCTTCAACCAGTGTTTCTCAAGAAAAATCTTTGTAGTTACATTTTTCTGTGCAATGCACGAAAATGAAAGCCACCTGAACTGCTTGAGTTGTGGTATGCAGTGCACCATAATAACCTAAATATTTCAGTGCCTTTGGGAGTTTTCAGAATTGCCAGTGTTAGAAGCAGCAAAAAATGCTTTTTAGTGAGATGTCATTATCTTTCACTTCATTTCCACTGAAATAAATAACCATTCTTTTGCAGAAAGAATGATAGAATTTGGGCCTGCTGAGGTGCTGTAAATACAGCATTCAGGTATCATGAGACTGAAGCACTTTCCTTCCTTAATAAGAAGACTGGAAAAGTCTGCCTACCAGGCAGAGAGGAGGCAAACATTCAGCTGCCTCATGTGATCAGCCTTCCAATCCTTAACTATCCCCTACTGACCAGACAAGAAGCCTACTCTGATGTTGGCTGCAAAGACAACTGGCCAGCAGCAGCTATCTCTACAGAGCTGAAATGTGCCAAATACTGGTCAGTCTATGGACAAGTTTAAATAAAAAGGAGCATTGAAAATAAACTAAAATAATAAAATGATGATAGCATCAGCAGGCTTGTTTTTCACCTTTTCTTAAGTCTGAACCTTTAGACTTTTTTTTCCTCATTACTACTATTTTAAAAAACGGAGTGTCACATTTCTTACAATGGCACTTTTTACCCTGTGGATACACTGGACTGCTCTTCAATTTTTTTTTAATGCAATGAAACAATTCAGGATTGTCCTTCATTCACTAAATAAATGGAGCTTGACTATATCTGATTTCACTGTAATAGGTTCCACTGTATTCCTTTGTTTTCATAAATATTTTAGAACTTAGCTTGTCTTTGATTAAACTCTATCAAAGGCAGGTTTCCTAGAATGCTTAGGTGCTGCAAGGTAACAGGTGTGCAATTCCTGATTCTCCTTTGACTCCTGGGATAACCTCAATAGCACGGCAGACCAGCATGTTTCCTAAAGGTTTCATTCAACATTCAGAGGAGTGTTTCGCTTCAGCATTTTTGAAATGGATCCATAATGTTTCCAAAGCAACATAGACACAGGGCATTCTACTGAGGGAGGCTGAGAGGTCAGGAAGCTGCTCCATCACAGCAATTTGCATTACTGACTATGGCTGGTTTTGACACTAAGCACTTGGCTCAAAGAGTGTGAAATTAGTAGATGCATGTTGCTAATGCCCCATGAACAATCATCACATCACTGAAGAAGAATGATTACCAGCTGTCACTTTATTTTCACCTTATGTATCTCTACCGCAAACTTCATAGCAACAGTATATTCAGTCCTGATCCTTACACTGCTAATGACAACAGGATTTGAGCTTGGAGCAAAATGGGATGTGAACTGCACATTATCACTCATATTAATAGTCATTTGGTGTTAAATATTATATGTGCCATGCATTTTGGATACTGATGCTCATACAAAATGAGTCTTCCCTCAGGTTCAGCGGGTAGCAAGTTGCAATTATTTTTACCTTCAGGACTCGGACTTGATGCTTTGCTGTTAAAGACCTTTATTCACAAAGAATTTACTGAGCCATATAGATTACACACAAAGCTGTTCAATTTTGGTCAGCAAAAAGTCCAGGCATTTTCCTGCTGATTCACATAGAGCAGTGTTTCCCAAACTTGGGACGCTGCTTGTGCAGGGAAAGCCCCTGGCGGGCCCGGCCGGTTTGTTTACCTGCCACATCCGCAGGTTCGGCCGATCGGGGCTCCCAGTGGCCACGGTTCACTGTGGCCAGCCAATGGGGGCTGCGGGAAGCAGCGGCCAGTACGTCCCTCGGCCTGCACCACTTCCCGCAGCTCCCATTGGCCGGGAACAGCGAACCATGGCCAGTGGGAGCCGCGATTGGCTGAACTTGTGGATGCGGCAGGTAAACAAACTGGCTGGGCCCGCCAGGGGCTTTCCCTGCACAAGCGGCATCCCAAATTTGGGAAACACTGGCATAGAGCATGTCATGCTACAATGGGCTGTTGAGCACAATGTAGAGAGCAATCAGGACAATCATAGATCGATGCATAAAACATATAGGCAGGAGGTACGAAACATTTTAAAGCAGCAAGAGAGGATTCATCCTTCTCAAGAAACATCTCTCTCTCTCTCTCATTCCTAACCATAAAAGAGCAGGTAAAACAGCTACTTACATAGACGGACACTTTCAAATCCTAATCCCATTTACAGTAAAAAACAAGAATTACTGTGCCCTTGGAAATGCAAACTAGTCACTTGTTGAAGGGATGATACCATAATATCGTGGTACTTTATAGGCCCAATTTTCAAACTTGGGTTCCCAAGTAAGACCTCCGACTTCCTCATTTGTCTTCTCAAATAAGCACTTCCAGAGTTTAAGTGCCAAAATTTGAGAGGGTTTGGACACTATGATCCTCCACTTTTTTACACAACTTTTATGCCAGCCTAGTTATCCAGAGATGCCCATTGTCTCCTGTGGATCTCAGGAGGTTTGCAGGTTTACAACCTTAGGGTGCAAAACACTTCTCTCCCCTGCGCCGCCATTCCGTCAGTGGAAGAATGAATAGAAAACTGAGTTTCAACTTGTGGAATTTCTTTTCCCAGCATGTGTTCTCTCATAAAGGGGAGAACAGAGCCATAAATGTACTAGTAAGTATTAGCACCTTTTTTCCAGGGTTGCAAACAGGGCTTATGATGCTGCTGGGTATTATTGACTACACAAAGTGTTTTAGATTACTGGCTGTTATGGTAAAATCTGGAGTGCAAAAGCCTGTGACAGCACCCAAAATTGTAACTGCTAATCTGAACCTCTTAAGTCTAGAAATCAGGCTGGACCAAGTAGGAATAGGTTTGCCAAGGAGTTCTGTCCTTTCCTGGCTCCAGCTGGGTCATGAAATAATGCAGGAATAGGCTGCCTGTCCAGTGAGCTTTCAGTGCTTTTCCGTTTACAGTCAAAACCAGGAAGTACAAATCTAATGGAAATGTAGATGCACTCATAGTGTATGTCTACATTTGGAGCTGAAGGTGTGATTCCTGAGCACTTTTGAAAATCCTAGCCATATACATTTTACATACATATTAACTTAATGTAAATCGTATGTAGTTCTCCCCAGTCCCAAAATTTTGTTCTTAGAAGGTTGTTAGTTAAGACTGTGAAATAGTTGGTGAGCAACATCACATGGTAAAAAGTTACAAGACAGAACTAGTTCATAAAGGGATTGTCTCATTTCTCTTTCCTCCTGAGCATCACAAAAAAGAATTTGAATCTTGAGTTCTCAGTAAAGAATTCCACAGTAAAATGTGGCATATGGTGAGTGCATGAGTGTGTGTCGGAGGAGGGGATGGTGGCTCAGTGGATTAATCATTTGCCTTTCACCTCTGGAAGCAGAGTTTAAACTCAATCCTGACTAGAGTTGCACAGCGTATTCCAGATGGCTAAAGAGGCCTTAATTAACATGAGTTCAGTGATGTCACCTCAGATCTAAGTGAATTGCATGCACCACTCATTTGGCATTTTGGCAGTGTCTGCTCACAAATGAAACAGAGATTAAAATCCACTCAAGTCTTTGGAGAGAGCTGTCACTTGACATGGAAATCCACGCTATAGTGACTGGGAATGGAGTAAAAACAAACAAAATTACCATTATAATTGAATTTACTTGGTTTTAATTCTAATTAATAAAACATGGTGATACAAATATAGCTACAGATCCAAAGCTGGTGTAAATCAGCATCGTTCCACTGAAATCAAACAATGGCAATCCATTGATTTACACCAGCTGTGAATCTGGGTCAATGTAATGTTAAAATTATTTCAACAAAGTGATTTTTTCCTTGTTCTAGGCTTTAAACAAAGCAATACAAACCACAGCACAAAGAAATAACAATACTTCATTTTTGTTTGAGCAACTCAATTCTTTCACAATACGTTTGCCTTCTCTGTGAGGTAGAAAATTGTTATGATCCATCCATGTTTTACTGATTGGGAAACTGAGACACAGTTAGGTGGGCAAGGTTTTGCCTACACTGGGGATTTTAGCTACCAGTGTAAATACACTGATGTAGCTCACATTGTGTGAACCACTATTGTAGATGTACTGAACTGCTTAAATTCATAAACATTTTACCTATTAGCAAGGGGTTTTTTCCACCTCCAAATAATGACTTAGTTTTGGTGTAATATTATACACACAGGAAATGTATCTTCATGGATACTTGGGTTTTTTAAAAATTTGTTTTTTCTTCCAACATTTCCATCAATGGATAGTGAACTGGTTGGGCCCACTGAGATCTCCAGACCAACAGCTCATGTATTTGAAAGGCATCTGTTTATTTTTAAAATGCAAATGTAGCCTACCTCAAAGACTGACTTCACGAAATGAACAATCTGAACAAGTCAAGAGGTTTTCAATCAGAAGCTGTGTTCCTCCTTTCTATCAGGCTGTGCTCACTTGCTGTCAAAACCACTTAAACAATATCCTGGAATCTGAATGAAGTCCCCCCACAATTAAAATGAGCAGGATAATCCTGTGAGAATTATTCAGGCAAATCATTTTTCACACAGTTTAAACTAATGATAAGGTCATTTACAAAAGAAATCACTGCCTTTGAAATGTTGACTTGTAGACAGAGGACTGCCTGGAGCAGGGCCATAGATAACAGTGAAGACTGGCTTCCTAACACCACCCTTGCAGTCTTTGGAACTGATTCCAATGAAGAGAAGGCCCAATAAGGTTAATACCCCCTACTTTGATCTCTGTCAAAGCGTACCAGCAAGAATTAATTTACATTTCAGATGAAAAAGGTTGACAGCATGAAAAGGCATCTTGTTTCTGGTATGTGAATGTGCTGTAATAGATCGGGAATTCTGAAAGGAAGTTCTGAGGAAGCTAAAGGGATAAGCTGCACTGCTGCTTTTATTGGGAAGGAGATGAAAGGAAAACAAATTTCAATATGTGCTGTTCTGTAGAAACATGTAAGCCAAATGCTTCCAAAATTTCAAGGACTGTTTTATTTTGGTATATATACTTTAATTATGCGGTTTTACAAATGCCTGACCAGCAAACACAAGTACTGTATCTCTGTGATCTAAATTGCTCATTCTTTAAAATAATGTTAAAATGACCACATTTCTTTTTCTTGAAATGCTGTCCTTTATCTGTACTTACGTTGTAAGCTCTTCAGTGTGGAGATTATGTCTATTTGCCTGTTCAGCACCACACACTTTTATGGTGGCATGGGAGTAACAATAGTAATAGACAGTCTATTTTAAAACCCAGATAATGGTCACACTTTGCAATTATTTGCTCAGCCTTGAAACACAGAAAGACTAATCTGCAGAGATAAACAAAATGTTTAGAAAGAAGTTTCAATTAGAGAGTCCTAGATATAGATTTCCTAAGGCAGAGAGTCACACACACTGAAGTTTTATTTTCTGAAATAAATGATTATGCACCATAAATTCTAAAGCTGTACCAAAGATGGGAATAGCTGTAAAGCATGATTAACACGAAGGTGCGCTGTGTCACTCTGAACTCTGTAGTCCTAATGCACATACATCCAATCTGATCAACACAATGATCAATGGTTTAGCAATGGGCATACATATTCTGCATGCCCAGGACCTCTACATGGAATTCTAAGGCAAAATGCTGCCTAGCACCCTCCAGGGCCAGGTGTTGTACCACATTGCCTTCCTATGTGCTGTGCCAAATGACTACTTTAAGAACTGGTAATAGTGCAGACTGAAGGGTCATCTGTGACCTAGCCTTTCTTTCCCCCTGTACTGCACGGGCTGTTGGGTTGGCTGGGAAATTGAAGTGCAGGCATCCAAATGTAAATGTAATAATGATTTCCAAAAAGAGCATTACTGTCAAGAGTCAATGCTTTAAAATACATCTAAAGATGGATTCCCTGTATGAAGAACTGGTACTCTGTGTTAAAACGAGAACAATGGAAGATAACAGCACAGGGGTGGGGAGCAAGTAGAGCATATGATTATCCAGTCACTTGGTGTTTGCTGTAACTTGGAAAAACCTTCCCGTTCAATAGCTCCCAATTTCATTGAACATACAGCATATAGCCCTAGAGCAAGGCACATGGTATTTTATGAACATACAGAATAATGTGTATAAAGAGCCTTGCCCTAAAAGAAACATACATTGCCTTTCTAATACTACAGCCAGAATTGTATTATTTTGCCTTCCTCTTAAAGTCATAGTGATGCTGACTCTCAAGGAACAGGGTTGGGGACAGGAAGGAAGTTGTTGGATTTATAATGAAAATGGCTTGTCAATAACATTTTAGTTTTATGTTCAGAAGTGAGAGAACATTCAGCAGAAAATCTTTTCTTTCAGTTTAACTATCATCTGAGAAAAACAGAACTCAGAGGTAACAGAAGTCACATAATTATAGTAAAAGCAATGACTGGACTGAAATGTGGAGCACAGGTTTCTCTGTTGGTACATCTGCTATGGCTCTTTTTAGATCTGCTACAGAACGACTTCACCCTTGGTTGTAGGGAACAATGGCATACACAGGTGTGGTACATCATCCCTAGTTTGCTTCATGTTGGCTGCATTTGAAACTATAGCCTCTCTGCTACTGACTTCAGTAGGTTGGATCTTATAGTTTCAGTGCCCTATGACCTCTTGCTCTCTACTAGAGACCTGCACCAGCCCGCAGGCCTGTTCCTTCACTAATCTCTTTCCAGTTTATCCAAATTCATATTGATATGCGTGCATTGAAGCCTGGCAGGGAATCGAGGCTTGGCCCATGCTGGGAAAATCCACAGCAATTAAGAATAAAACCTGGCAATCTGCCAATATTAGGGATAACCACAAAGCCAGAGAGATGGCATGTCCAGTGGCTATCATCCACACTTTAAGCAAAACGATTCTAGTGCTTCACACCAACTCTACACATGGTTAATACACATTGATTCTCTGAGCCCAGATGGATCCCTGAGAATTCATTCAATGGCTTTTAATCAGCATGTTTTGCTTTCAAAAATGTACTCACCATAAAAGCTCCAAAGTCCTGTCACTGGTGACATTTGATATTGAAGAACACATGATCAGAAGCAGTACTTTCTGATTGCTTTTGTTTGGGCTGTTTACATTTCTCTCAGCTATAAATACTGACATGAAGTTATCCATAGCAAAATAGTCTGTGGAAATAATGTTTTAATTACCTGCTTGAATATGTATAGCAGCATCAGTTCTTCTGTTCCTTATTTCCTTGTACTTCCTGCGAGTTTCATATCCTCTCCAGGCTAAAAATACAAACCCATGTGTTGGGAATTACGGTACAGTTCTTTAAGGAAGTGTTATAGAGTCAGAGATGTGCCTAATCTTTCATCTTCCTGCCATAACCACCCCCTCCCACTACCTCTTCCTCACCCACCCACCAGTTGAACTCTGGGCTCAAGACTGGAGTATAAGCATCTCCACAACTTCAAACACATCTCCAGTCTTCCAAATTTTAATTGTCTACATGTGCTCTCTGATGTCACAAAGTCAAGCAAAGACTGAGGTGCAGAATCATTGGAGGTCAAAGTTCAATGCAAACAACTGCATCCCTCTAACACCGCACCTCCCAAAAAATACATCAACAGAGTGAAGCATGATAAACTACTAATAATCAAACTTCCAGCCCATGGCAGTATTTATGTTATTTGGAATGCAGAGGTACATGCAAAAAGGAGACTGTAGCTATTGCATCTCTTCTGTGTGCTGCACATTAGTGGAGAAACACTAAACAACACTCTTCCTTTGTTACAGGCATAGTCTATAATAATAAAACATTTAAACAAAGACATTAGTGATTACTAAACTGATAACTTAGAAATTAATCTGTAATGTTGGTATCAGTTAGCTGGAGGGGGAAAGCACCACATATTATTTTGATTTCACAGCAAACCACTGAGAACATGAATAGATAATTTGCAGGCAATTTAAAATGCCAAGATTGTGCATGAAATAAGGAATATGAATGTTTACCTGACTGAATGGCGACGGCACTATTTTCTCTTCTCTCTTTGATTCTCCTATATCTCCTAGCTCCAAGCCACCCCTTGGTATAGGCCTGCATTACCACCACCCTGCCTATAACTTCTCGCAGCAGCAAATTTAACTGCTCTATGTGGTAATACTTTAGAAACACCTGAAATGGAACAACAGGTTCAGCATTACATGTAAGCAGCAGAATAAAATCTTTTATACTGCCTCCTCATCAGTATTATTTCAATCTACATTACAGCATCATTGCTAGAAAAAGCTGCTAACTCTTATAGCTAGAATTTCAGAAACCATGTGGTAGAATATATGTTTTTAGTTTATTGCACTAATTACAATCAGCCATTACAATGCAAGTCACACAATTATCCCCGTTACCCCCAAGTAAATCACTGGTGACAGCTTGGTCAGAATGCTGCATTTCTGTATCAGCAATGTTTAAATATAGCTTTTCAAGCTACAGCTGATTTGTGGTAACATTTTCAATAATGGTCTCTTTCATTAATGTGGCATTACACTGAAAATCTGGTGGGAGTCCTTAGGATAAACATTAGCACAAAGCGGTCCTCCTGATAATGATAAGAGGGGAGAAGGGTGAGTTTATAAATACAGTATTGTATCCAAGTTCAGGGGCCAAATCCTAAAAGCCCCTATTCAGGAAACTCCCTTTGGCTTACTTCTAAGGAATGAGTAAGCAATTTCAGGATTTGACCCCATATTTTGCAAAATCGGTCACACCATTTTAAACTATGAACAAAGGCTGCTCCTAAAATAGCCCAAAGCATCTCATCTGAAAGGCTGGACCACTTCTGCAAACCGATACTGGCCTACAGTGGTTCACAGATAGCAAAGGCTAAATGGTGGCATTAAGCCACAACCTACAGCAGGGAGGATTGTGGAGGAGCCCCACACCAGCAGGCACTACTGGAGGTACTGTGCCCTAGGTGCACCCAGGGGTGGTGCGGGTACTATGCCACCTTTGGGAGAGGGGTCTATGTGCATCTCTCCTTATGCAGGCTAGGCAGGAAAGGGGCAAGGCATTCCCTCAATCTAGGGAGGCTAGCACCTGCAGCTACACTAGCCTGAAGCAGCAGTCAGCGTGCAGGAGCAGTGGACATTCCTTGCACCCTCTCCCTTTCCCATCACATCCACACAGGGAAGAATGAGCCACAGCTTCATTAAACCACTCATTTGACATGCCTCGCTGCAGAGAGGACACCCCTGGAGAAAACCAGAAACATGCCCTACCTTTGTTTTCCCAAGAACCCAATTGTCTAGTTTCGATTTCTCCAAAATAGCAATACAGCTTTCTCTGGTACCAAGAGGGGTCTGATGTGCCTTGAAAGCCAGGTAATAATACCTACAAACCCCAAAGAACAAAGAAAGAGCAAGTTAATTGCTACATAAACACACTTGGATTGCAACAGGAAATTATTAAACTCCCGCCAAAGAAGTACTTTGAGTATTGTGGGCAAGATCCTCAGCCCTACTAAGTCCCAAGACCCCTTTCCACTAATACGGTGGAAAAAGGGGATTAAAATCCTAAATGGGCAGCTGAGGATACGCCCGGCAAAGGGAAATCTTTGAACCAATATTGCCGCCACCTATTCTATCCTTGGGTACACGAGGAAGGGGCTGTGGCTAGAGTATACTGCACTCTAGCAATCCCTGCTAGTGTAATGGCCCATAAGGAGATTTTATGAGGCAGTGCCATTTAGAACAGCCTAGAGGCTGCACTAAGTTTTGCTTGGGAATAGAACTATGCCAGTGAGAGGTTGGGGAGGTGGCAGAAAGCAAAACAATGAAAAGGAATGAGAAAATTAAAAAACTCATCTCCCCGGAAATCTACAAATGTGCCACTCAAGTTTAGATGTAGCCCTAAGTGTCCTGAGAAGTGGGAGAAAGAAAGCACTCCTCTTTCCCTATGTGACACCATTGCATTCACACTCAGTGAGGCAGCAGAAGTGCTCAAGCTAAGTCCCAAAGACAGTTTAAATGGAAGAGGGCTGCTCGCAAAGTATTTTCCTTGAAGTCTCTTTTTCTTTGGCACTTGTTAGCCTTCTGGCCACCCTGCAAAGCCCTTTTTTCAGGTATTTGGGAAAAGTGTGGGGAGGTGAGCACTAAGGAGACGTTTTGCTGCTGCTACTACTGCTGCTAACTAGCTAGTAATTATTAGTTAGGATTGCGTGAGGAGTTTCTCTCTCTCTCTGTGTATATATATGTGTGTGTGTGTATATATATATACACACATACACGCACACACACTCATTTTTATTGATATTATGCATTTTTAATCATTATGAAAGCCTCAAGGGCAATGGTCTGCCACTTGTTACAAAGTGTTAAATACAAATAAACACACATCATCATTCGCCAGTATTTAACAGGATTAGAAGATCAGTCTTATTGTTACACTCCATCCTGTTCTCCTATGCTGCATGTACCTCTGTTTTTTGTATGTAGATAAAACCATGTCTAAAAGTAATGCCGTCTTTTTAAAAATGAAGGGCCACATTCTCTGTTGGTGTAAATTGGTTCAGCTCCACCAGAGTCCATTGGAGCTGTGCTAGTTTACACTAGCGGTGAATTTGACTCTGCAACATTTTAGGTATTAGTACTTCTTAACTGTCAGTTGAGCAAACACCTTTTTTAATAGGGCGGAAACAAGCCTAAATCAGCATACAATGTCTGAATTCAAAATCAGACTTTATCACCACCAGTTATGGGACCATATTCAGCTTCATACTTATCTCTGGTCCCACAGGAAGTGATTATGGCTTCTGGAAAGAAGAAGCATAAGAGAAAGGTGCTAATCTGGAACTGGTGTCACACTAACAGAGAGATGACATTCTGGCTCCAGTGAAGTCAATGGGAGTTTTGCCTTTAACCTCCGTAGGGCCAAGATTTCATCCAGTGACCACTCTTTGTGCCTTTAAATTTCTGGAGTAAAAGTCTGTGTACACTCAGCAGTCAGTCTGGCCCACCCTGCATATTTACATGTAAATTAAAACCCTCCAAGTTCCTTTTAACAGTCGGGTGCTGTCAGCTAGTCAATGAGCTGATTCCACTTGTCTCCAGCAGGAACAAAGTCAAATACCAGCACCAGAGAGGAAGAAATACAGTGAAGCCATGTTAACTTGTTATCTAATGAGATGTTCATTTTCTTACATCAGAAGTAACAGAAAGGATTATTTCATCCCCAGTGTCACTGAGCGTGTTTGCTATTGGTATTTGACTATTTTTCTCAGAGAAGCATCAGCAGCCATAGTGCTCATTGGGCAGCCTGAGCTCACACTGGGGCCCCAAGTTTGCATTCATGATAGGGCTGCCCTCCATAAATGGAGCATTGCAGGGGGAGGTCTCCCAGTGATCAATATACCTAACAATGAGACCACAGATTCTGAGCCACTGGCGATAAAAGCCAGCATTAGCAGGGTTAGTAATATAGTGTTTACTGCTGTCTGTATTAGTGACATAAACTGATTATCGAGGCTGAGAGTCTGCCAGTGTGGCAAGAATTTAAAGATTTACAATAAAAATGACTCTTGTTTCAATCTTCACTTACAGAAAATGGGAATCTTGGACATTCTAAGAGACCACCCGTGCTCCCTATCTCTGGCAAAGGGGTGTGTTCATGCGAAATTAAAACCAGTAAGCCCTGCCTATCTCATTGCTATGGATTCATTGGTGGTAGAGGTGCTAGCTGATGGGAGATCATGTGATGTTTTTAATTGGAAGCATTCCCACTGACTACAGTGGGCTTTGAACCAGGCTCATAGGGAAAAATAAATTATTTTGTTTTGCTCAGGTGACCTTCACATGCAAGATTTTCATACAAAGAACAGTCATCAACAATTATGTGAACAAACACTTTGCAAATAGCTGATGAAAAAGGGATATGAACGTGTTCATATTGAACAGGCATTCAGATTATGAATGAACCAATGTTCCCGGACTCTGTTTTTGCACTATTCAAATAGCTCTGGCTAAAAAGTACTGTATTAATTAAATAACTGATATTATGCACTTCCATTAGTTTACAAATTAAAATTATTTTACAATTGCACTTCTTTAAGCTGTGACAGCTCCAGAACTGTCACCTCTACCACATTTAAACTACTTGGCTGTTAGTACTTAAGTAACATCTGTGTACGAGCTCATTTTTTAGACTGTGATTGAGGGAGGGGTGACAGGCTTAACTAACTGTTCCCCGACATATAAAATAAGGAACAGCAACCAGGTGCCCCCTTCAGATCCAAGCAAGAGCCTGAGATGTGCAACCATGTAAGGACAGAGCACAGTCTCACTCATACTAAAGAAAACATGGATAGTTATTATGGAGGATAGAATATAATGGCAACACTTTTTAACAGGAGAATATGATTTTCAAATATTAGCTTCAGTTAATCTCTAGAAAGCAGCACCAATTGTCACAAGAAAGAACAAAGAACCACTAAAATTATCAATTAAGATCAAAGGGTAACAAACCAATGACTAAAGCATTGTAGCCAATACTGGACCAGACACACTGAGGAACTATGCTGATGTATCACGATTGAAGACATGGTACGCACTGTGTAATGAATGGTGGCAGATTATGTATTATTAAAGTACTTTTTTAACGCAGTGAATTTCTCCATACCAACCATATCTCATAATTTATTGAGGCAAGTACTATGAAGGAAATTTAAGGGTGATATCATTTAGCAGCTATGGAGAGCAGTGCTACATTCAGGAGAAAATAAAGGAGTGGATCTAGTTTATTACTAAGGTTAAATTTGTTTTTAGTGTTGTAGCCTGGCTGGTCCCAGGGTATTGGAGAGACTTCTGTTGGCAAAAGAGACATGCTTTCAAGCTATACAGAGCTCTTCTTCAGGTCTCAGGCCCTGAATGTTGTCAATCCCCAGAAGGGTGATGGACTTTTGCACTGTATTGGTGAAACGCAATCAAAACACCCCCAACATTTCCTAAAAGGTATGTGCTAGTTTGCAGTCCCACAACATCTATTTTCAACATGGCCCAGAATATACAATTTATGTAGAGTTAAATAAGTTCTGTCATAAATAACACTGGATGTTCATGTGATTTATGCTTACTGATAACTTAAGTTTGTTTTCATACTTCTTTGGAAAGGTCATATCAGTTTCCCAGTAAGCCATGTATTTTTTAGTGTGTGGGGTGGGCTGGGGCATATAAAAGTATAGAATAGTTTTCAGATCGTCTGGCTTTTTTGTAATTAATATCAAATATTCTTTCAACATCTAATAATCTTCTGCACATTAATATATTACAGCTGGCATCCTAGTAATTTAGAAGCTACATCAGGGTCACATACTGAAAAATTCTTGGTTATACAGGTTTTCGAGGTATTTTGCTTATAGACTTGACCATACAATTTAGTTACATTATAAACTTATTACCATCATCTTTAGTTTCCTATACAACTTTGTATTTCAAACTGTTCATGGCTTACTTTCTGCTGCTATCCTTATAAAACAGTATATAGTTGAACTGTAAGTAAAAGCAATGCCACTTTTCAGTACCAAATGCTTTTCCTGAGTGCTATGTTGACTGTCTGCTATTTATAGAAGATGTTAATCTTGTAAAAAACTATGCGCTTTATTAACTGAGAGCTTCTGGGAATTTATTTTTGTCTAAAGAGAGTGTTCTATCTGTAGTCAGTCTTTTGATGGTTCCTATAAGCTTTGTTTAGCTTATCCTGTGCTTTTCTAAATTTGTCAAATGTTCTTACAAAGTCCAGCCACTGGATGGAGGACTCCACTAACTGGTTAAATAAGTTTCCTTTAGTGTAAAAAAGAAAAGGAGTACTTGTGGCACCTTAGAGACTAACAAATTTATTTGAGCATAAGCAAGTGAGCTGTAGCTCACGAAAGCTTATGCTCAAATAAATTTGTTAGTCTCTAAGGTGCCACAAGTGCTGCTTTTCTTTTTGCGAATACGGACTAACACGGCTGCTACTCTGAAACCTTTAGTGTCAAGTTTCTTGTTGGAAGCTACAACACTAAACCTTTTCGTTTATGGTGTCAAATGTAAAAACAGAAGTGTCGTCATCATAACATACAAAAGAGCTGCAAGACTGGCAAATCCTTTCTCATTGCTAAAAGCTCTTGTGTAAGAACTTTTTTCCAGAAATGGTCCTGGAGTTTGAATAGTCCCAAAGTTTGAAGGTACTTAGATTTGGGTTCCAAAATTAAAATCCAGGTTGAGGTCTAGATTTTGGATCACCCCTGAAGCTCAGTGTTTGAGACCAACTCTAGTTTTTCTCTTTTTCTGTTAGTGGATAGTCCAGTTTCCATCTGGTTCCTGCCTCTTGTTATATTGTAACCCACACACCTTCTGGGTGTCGGGTGTGGTGTTCTGTCCCTTCTAGTCAGGGGTGAAAGTAATTTAAGGGACTTACCAGTACGCAGGGTGGCCGGGGTCCTGAGCAAGGTGGGGGCGGGGCCTCAACCGGAAGGGGTAGGGCCTCAGGCAGAAGGGGCAGGTCTGGGACCACACTCCCACAGCCAGCCCTTCAGCATGGCTCCAGCAGTGATTTAAAGGGCCGTGGCTCTGGCCCTTTAAATCGCCACCAGAGCCCCACGGCTCCTGGCCGCCGCTGGTACAGTCAGCTGTGTACCACTCTTACCAGTACGCCGGACTGGCTTACTTTCACCTCCGCCTATAGTGGAGAAAAGGTGGGGTGAGGGAGTGGGAGAGAGAGAGAAGATCACACTGTTGTAGGCACCTATTTAATCTGTACTAAGTTTCAGAGTAACAGCCGTGTTAGTCTGTATTCGCAAAAAGAAAAGGAGTACTTGTGGCACCTTAGAGACTAACCAATTTATTTGAGCATGAGCTTTCGTGAGCTACAGCTCACTTCATCGGATGCATACTGTGGAAACTGCAGCAGACTTTATATATACACAGAGAATATGAAACAATACCTCCTTCCACCCCACTGTCCTGCTGGTAATAGCTTATCTAAAGTGATCATCAGGTTAGGCCATTTCCAGCACAAATCCAGGTTTTCTCACCCTCCACCCCCCCACACAAATTCACTCTCCTGCTGGTGATAGCCCATCCAAAGTGACAACTCTTTACACAATGTGCATGATAATCAAGTTAGGCCATTTCCTGCACAAATCCAGGTTCCAAGGAGTGAGAGAACCTGGATTTGTGCAGGAAATGGCCTAACTTGATTATCATGCACATTGTGTAAAGAGTTGTCACTTTGGATGGGCTATCACCAGCAGGAGAGTGAATTTGTGTGGGGGGGTGGAGGGTGAGAAAACCTGGATTTGTGGTGGAAATGGCCTAACCTGATGATCACTTTAGATAAGCTATTACCAGCAGGACAGTGGGGTGGGAGGAGGTATTGTTTCATATTCTCTGTGTATATATAAAGTCTGCTGCAATTTCCACGGTATGCATCCGATGAAGTGAGCTGTAGCTCACGAAAGCTCATGCTCAAATAAATTGGTTAGTCTCTAAGGTGCCACAAGTACTCCTTTTCTTTTTGCGAATCTGTACTAAGGCTCACTGCCTGTTGGAACACAAGATTTGCCAAATGGGATCATACAATCAGTTCATCTAATCTAACATCTTGGTTCTGGCAATGGCCAGTACCTGATGCTTTAGAGGAAGGTGAAACACCTGCTTGAGTCACTGTTCAACTGTGCAATCTTGTACAGGGTGGAAGAGGGAGGGCAAATGTGGCTCAATTGAGATATACACCAAAACATCTTGAGGCTATCCAAAGCAGCTGAAATTCTGAGAATTTCTAGTTTTTGGGCCTAATTCTGACCTCCGTTATACTTGAGTAAATCCACAATAACTCTACAGAAATCACATACAAGATGGAGTTACTCGGGATTTACTCAAGTACAACTGAGGTCAGAATTAGGCTATATAGTTTCTACCAATTATGTAGGGATAAAATTAGAAAGGCCATGGCACAAAACAAGATCAAACTCACTAGGGACATAAAGGGTAACAAGAAAACATTCTACAAATACATTAAAAGCAAGAGGAAGACCAAGGACAGAGTAGGCCTGTTACTCAATGATGCGGGAAAGACAATAACAGAAAATGTGGAAATGGCAGAGGTGCTTAATGACTTCTTTGTTTCAGTTTTCACCAAGAGTGTTGGTGGCAATTGGACGTCTAACATAATGAATGCTAGTGAAAATGAGGTAGAATCAGAGTCTAAAATAGGGAAAGAACAAAGTCAAAAATTACTTAGACAAGTTAGATGTCTTCAAATCACCAGGGCCGGATGAAATGCATCCTAGAATACTCAAGGAGCTACTGAGGAGATATCTGAGCCATTAGTGATTATCTTTGAAAAGTCATGGAAGACAGGAGACATTTCAGAAGACTGGAAAAGGGCAAATATAGTGCCCATCTATAAAAAATGGAAATAAAGACAACCTGGGGAATTACAGACCAGTCAGCTTAACTTCTGTACCCAGAAAGACAATGGAGCAAATAATTAAGAAATCAATTTGCAAACACCTAGAAGATAACGAGGTGATAAGTAACAGTCAGCATGGATTTTTCAAGATCAAATTGTGTCAAACTAAACTGATAGCTTTCTTTGACAGGGTAACAAGCCTTACGGATAGGGCATAAGTGGTAGATGTGGTATATCTTGACTTTAGTAAGGTTTTTGATATTAAGAAAAGGAGTACTTGTGGCACCTTAGAGACTAACCAATTTATTTGAGCATGAGCTTTCGCTTTGGATGAGCTATTACCAGCAGGAGAGTGAGTTTGTGTGTGTGGTTTTTGGAGGGAGGTGGGGGGGGTGAGAAAACCTGGATTTGTGCTGGAAATGGCCCACCTTGATTATCATACACATTTTAAAGAGAGTGGTCACTTTGGATGGGCTATTACCAGCAGGGGAGTGAGTTTGTGTGTGGGGGGGCGGAGGGTAAGAAAACCTGGATTTGTGCTGGAAATGGCCCAACTTGATGATCACTTTAGATAAGCTATTACCAGCAGGAGAGTGGGGTGGGAGGAGGTATTGTTTCATGATCTCTGTGTATATAATGTCTTCTGCCATTTCCACAGTATGCATCCGATGAAGTGAGCTGTAGCTCGCGAAAGCTCATGCTCAAATAAATTGGTTAGTCTCTAAGGTGCCACAAGTACTCCTTTTCTTTTTGCGAATACAGACTAACATGGCTGTTACTCTGAAACCTGTTTTTGATATGGTCTTACATGACCTTCTCATAAACAAACTAGGGATATACAACCTGGATGGTACTACTATAAGGTGGATGCATAACTGGTTGGAAAATTGTTCCCAGAGAGTAGTTATCAGTGGTTCAGTCATGTTGGAAGGCATGACAAGTGGGGTCCCACAGAAATCAGTTGTGGGTCCAGTTCTGTTCAATATCTTCATCAATGATATTGATTTAAATAATGGCACAGAGAATACACTTATAAAGTTTGCGGACAATACCAGGCTGGGAGGGGTTGCAAGTGCTTTGGACGATAGGATTAAAATTCAAAATGATCTGGACAAACTGGAGAAATGGTCTGAAGTAAATAGGATGAAATTCAATAAGGACAAATGCAAAGTACTCCACTTAGGAAGGAACAATCAGTTGCACACATACAAAATGGGAAATGACTGTCTAGGAAGGAGTACTGCGGAAAGGGATCTGGGGGTCACAGTGGACCACACGCTAAATATGAGTCAACAGTGTAATGCTGTTGCAAAAAAAGCGAACATCATTCTGGGATGTGTTAGCAGGAGAGTTGAAAGCAAGACATGAGAAGTAATTCTTCTGCTCTATGCTGTGCTGATTACACCTCAACTGGAGTATTGTATCCAGTTCTGGCCACCACATTTCAGGAAGGATATGGACAAACTGGAGAAAGTCCAGAGAAGAACAACAAAAATGATTAAAGGTCTAGAAAACATGACCGATGGGGGAAGATTGAAAAAATTGGGTTTGTTTAGTCTGAAGAAGATAAGACAGAGGGGACATGATAACAGTTTTCAAATACATAAAAGGTTGTTACAATGAGGAGGGAGAAAAATTGTTTTTCTTAACCTCTGAGGATAGGACAAGAAGCAAGGGGCTTAAATTGCAGCAAGGGCGGTTTAGGTTGGACATTAGGAAAAACTTCCTAACTGTCAGGGTAGTTAAGCACTGGAATAAATTTCCTAGGGAGGTTGTGGAATCTCCATCATTGGGGATTTTTAAGACCAGGTTAGACAAACAGCCGTCAGGGATAGTCTAGACAATACTGCCTTGAGTGCAGGGGACTGGACTAGATGATCTCTCGAGGTCCCTTCTAGTTCTATGTTTCTATGATTCTAATTAGTTAAAATAAAATAGGAAATAAACTGCAGTGCTAAGTTTCCAGTAACAAACCTTTGACTGCTAATTTTGATGCAAGTCTGTTATCTAAATATTTCAAAGTAAAAACACTGGAACTTAGATGCAACCTGGTGCAAAAAGGAATATTTTATTTTCTACATTTGCCTGTTCCCATTTGCAAACTTCCTATGTAATGTACTTAGCGCCTAAAAATACTTGACTAGTCACATTTGTAAGAGCAGCAAGACTGCAAGCTAAAGAGAAGGCAATACCTCTTCAGAAGGTTTTATTCCTCAGAGATAGAGATACACTTTAAATGGTGTTAATGATCATTGTATTTATATAGCCTTTTTGAACCCAATGATTCCTACATTGCTTTACAAACTATGCTGCCTGATGTGCAAACACATATATTTATAATATTCCCAAACAATATGTTAAAATGGAGTTAAGATTAACTGTACACATCAGTAATTTAGGGTAAAACAACATTACAAAGAAGTTGTATTTATCACAAAATCGGGCATTATAAACCTGGGAAATTTAGAGTTAACCTTAAACGTAAAAGAAATCCAATCACACTAAGGTATGTAAATGCCGTGAAGTGGCACTATCCAATAATCCTATGATTATGATTGAGAAATTTGAGTGTTTGTTGTCCCATATTAGATTAAACTGACCTTTAAATAAATATTTGAAGTTTTCTTTTTGGCTCCCTCATATGATAAACTGCATTTATCATCCACCTGTGACTACTAGGTCTATACTCCACCCTCTAGCCTATCTCAGAAAGATCCACTTCTAACACTCCAGATCTCTGAGCAGCTGCATAGAGCTACCATTTAGAACCAAATAAATGATTAACCCTTTCCCTCCCACAATCAAATCTCTGCCCCAAAGTACACTGGTATGAAGTGCAGAATGGGCAATGTTCAGTGAAAGGTTTCAGGTCCAGTATCTCACAACCCATTACTAGCTGATCCCTAGCTATGAGGGGAGATTCCCAACTTTCCAACAGGACACAATGTTTGTTCCTAGCCCTGGTAGGTCCTGAGATATTGGACCTTCAAATCATGGCATTTTTATGCATGAAAAAACACTATCATTTTCAGAGATTTCTAAGCTGTATTGGCTATGATTTTTCTCTCATTCTCATGCCTGTACAATTGAACACCTGGTTCTAAGGGACTCTGGCTTTACCGGTGGAGAATCTGGAAAAATGTACCAATAATAATATTTTTTAACTTTTTAAAAATCCCTCTAAAAGATCACTAAAATAGTTCTTCTGTAAAGGATTCTGTAATAGCAAACAGGGTCTGTCTACCCTTCAACCTGGAGTGTGGTTCACAGGTTGAAGAGGAAAGGAGTACTTGTGGCACCTTAGAGACTAACCAATTTATTAGAGCATAAGCTTTCGTGAGCTACAGCTCACTTCATCAGATGCAGCTGTAGCTCACGAAAGCTTATGCTCTAATAAATTGGTTAGTCTCTAAGGTGCCACAAGTCCTCCTTTTCTTTTTACGGATACAGACTAACATGGCTGCTACTCTGAAACCTGTCATTATGCAAGGTTGAAGAGAGACACTCACACTAGCTGCATTAAGCCAGTGTACTACGAAAAAGAGAGTAGCTGGAGTAGCACCAGCAGTTGAATGGGCTAGCTGCCCAGAGTATGTGTGCCTAGGGTCTCAGACAGATACGTACTTGGGGCAGCTGGACCCTCCCGCAGCTCACTCTGCCTGCAGCTACCCTCTATTGTTAGCAAGCTAGCTTGGTGAGAACAAACACAAGTGTGTCTTCTCAGCCTGGGAAACACTGCTTCCCCCTAGCTCTAGGTGTAGACATACCCACGCAGATTACATTCATGTGTGGTGTGGTGTAAGGGTTTCAGTGGTGCTCATTTGGGATGCCCTATATAACTCACGAGTGACTCTGTACATACTTGCACATAGGCAGTCATTTTTTTCCACCTATTGATTGCAAACCTCTCTGGAGTAAAATTCTATCCTGCAGCTGTTTAACAGTACACAACAAATGGCAAGAGTCCGGGAACAAGATATGGAAGATAAACTACTGTATCACATTTAATTTACAAGAGAAATTTGGGTAGACAGACGAGGTGAATTCCTGGTCCCACTGGAGTCAATGACAAAACTCCCACTGACTTCAGTGGGGCCAGGACACTAAAGCCATGTCCCCAAACATCATGTTGGGGCACTGGTTCAGTGCTGACTCAGAAGGAAGAGTGCCACTCACTTTATCACTTATTACAGAACTTAGGGATGAAATACTGGCTTCATTGAATCAGTAACTAAACTCCCATTGGCTTCAATTGGACCAGGATTTCACTCTAAGTTTTCCATCCTAAAGTGCTCTCCGTTTGAAAAACAATCAAACCATAGGAGCTGCAATACCAAATGAGATCTGTGGACCAGAGGGATCCTACATCATCCCACAGTGGATGATTATGGAATAAACTGCCTACATAAGGGACGTTTCTTTCAAACTACCATGGGAAGCAGGATGGTTTACATTACTTATTTAAAAAATATCTAGTGTAACTGAGGATGCTTTTATTATTCATATAAATACCCAATCTATGTTATCCCACTAATCTCTTGTCCTTGATGATGTCAAGACCCCAACAAGAGCTGTGAGAGCCAAGAGTCAGAGCAGGGGCAAACCTGAAGCTGGGAGTAGTGGTGGAGTTTGCAGTCAGGTTGCAGGCCAAAGTAAACACCAAGGGCCAGAAACTGAGCCAAGTTTCAGGGAATGAGCCAGGAGGCAAAACCCAAATCAACCCAAGGTTAAATCCATCAAATTCAGACGCAAGGAGAAGGAACGGTCATGGCAGCTACAGGAGATGCACATGGTTGCCTGCACACATCCTGGAATGCCCCTTGGGTTTATATAGGGCAGGGAGCTATGAGGCTGCTGTCTGTCAAACCCTCAAGGCAGAATGTCCCATGGTTTGAGTCCACAGCAGTTCATGGGAAGTGGAGTGCAAGCTGATTATAGCTGCTCTGGGCTGGCAGCCTGGAGATGTCAGCTGCCTAGGAGCTCTACAGACCTAGCTTCTTATAAATATCTTGTGGAAATCAGTTCCACAGATAGATTTTTTTAAAAAATAAGTATATCTTTTTCTCAGTTGTAAATGTGTTGCCTTTTAATTTCATTCACCTGTTCTTGAATTAATGAATGAGATTAGACAAAAGCACACATTGAGGGGAGATGGCTTGAGGATTGCATATATTGAGGAAAACATATTAGGGATTTAGAATGGCAGAGCAGTACTAAATGCAGTGGTTTCCACTCCTCTTCTCCCCGCGTGGACCCCTCCAACCCAAACCTATCACAGAATTTGTGTAGGTGGATCCTTGTGCCCCTAGGGAATCTATTAACATCAATGGTGCTCAGCTGGGGTAGATGGAGTCATAAGACCAAGGCCATGGATTGTAAACTTTTTGAGACAAAAAGTATGTCTTTTTGCATATTGTACAGTGTCTAGCACAATCAGGACCTGCATTGGCCATCCCTGTTATATAATAAATAATAATATCATCATAATCCTGCCATTGAGGAGGCAATGTTCACAGGAAAAGCATAACAGTGATGTGCCCTGTCACAATCTTGGAGTGAGGCATTCTATAACAAAGGATAGGAGGCCAGAGAATAAGGTAATGAAAAAGAAAATCACAGCTATCTTTTATTTTTTCCTCCCTAACTTGTTATACAACACTTCATGTCACATTTTTACGTGCTTGTGAGGATCTTGGAAGTGATACTATTCAGTTGTGTTTATAGGGCTAGTGGTTTACTTCTTTCCTACTTCAAGGGAAGGGATATACACAGATATATATTTTATAACAGATGGTTGTATCCTTGGTTAAGGAAGCAGTGTGTGAATGGGTGAGAATTAAGCTCTTTTTCACTATCTGTTTTTAAACCCAATAAACTATCTTCCAGGTCTGCAACACTGTGAAATAATCTGTTCTACTTGAAAACAGAAGACAGTAAAGAATAACATTAAACAAGAATTTATCTTTTATTTACCTCCACCTGATAAACCCTGAATGGCTCTGCTCCCTGACTTTGATTGTTTTGTCCTCAGATTTCCTGCTAAGAGTTTACAAAACACCACTATTGAACAGGAAGATAAGAAGCACACCTATTTGTTTAATAACATCAAGGGGAAAAAAACTGCTGGCTCATCCATTTTGTTGTTATGTTGCTCAAAAGGATCAAAATACCAATTAACTTGCTGGCTTAGAAAATCTTTGATATCCTCAGATTTACTGACATTTTGAAACTCTTGTTCTTAATAGCTTTTTGATTATGAAAAAAGAAGTGCCAATCTGTTTAGCATTTGACCTGTTTTCTCAAATATTTTTATGTCTTCAACTACTTCAATGCCTAAAATCACTTGACTAGTTAAGGGAGCCTGCTTTCTCTTCTACCTATGAATTTTTTTAAGCATTGCTAATTTTTTTTAAGTAGGGGATATGGAAATTGTTTTAAGAGAAGTAGGAAGGTGTGGACTAAAGGACAAGGCTGGAGCAAGAAATTTCTGGCCTGTATTCTGAGCTCAAATACTGAGTCCCCTATGGTGTTGGGCAAATTAATTATCTCTTTGCCCTCATTTTCCCTACTTAGATTCTCTTCACTAGAAAATTACATCAAGTCAGACCACAAACCTAAGGACCCTTTGACAAGATGTTAAACATGACTTGCACCTGTCTGCACTGATGGCAAAGCTGCAGTTGACATTATGACAGGTTTCAGAGTGGTAGCTGGGTTAGTCTGTGTTAGACTTACCATGGCTTTTCAAGGTTGTGTTCTCACACTGTAAATTTATAGAGAGGAGAAGCCTGCTGATAATACTGGCCCTGTTCTCCATTCAATTTACAGCTACATTTCAAGGGAGGTAATCCTGATGTACTCAGGAGTAAATGAGAGAAGAATCAAGCCCACTAAGTCTCCCTCATCTCTCTTCAAAAGTGCTTTGAGTATTAGTTAATGTTCATAAAACACTACAAAGATGATGGGCCTGGTATAACCTCAGTGAAATCAATGGAATTACACCAGTGTAAAACTGGTATAATGAGTGAAGAACTAGACTCGAAAAGTAGAGTGTTTTCAGTGAACAGAGAACTCTTCCTACCTGAAAAATGTGTTTCTTGCTCTCTTCCTTCACAATCTATTTTCCTATTGTATATTCATTAAGTGTATGGCTACACTACACAGCTTTTAGCAACATGACTGTGCCACTATAGCTGTGCTGCTAAAAGCCACGCAGTATAGATCCTGTTTGTCTGCAGGAGAGAGCTGTCCCGCTGACAAAAAGCTCCCCCCCGCCCCAGGAGCAGCAGTGGCTCCTGCTGACAAAGTGCTGCTCATATCAGCGCTTTTCGCTAGTAAAACTTTTGTCGTTCAGGGTGTGTGTGTGTGTGTGTGTGTTTTTTTAACACCCCTGAACGACAAAAGTTTTGCCAACGAAGTGCCGGTGGGGACACGCCCTTAGCATAAAAAGTCATTAAAAATTTAGCCCCTATTAGTTAGTGATTGTTCATGACCTGATCCTGATTTTCTTTGAATGGATTCATTATTCACGAGTATTCTCTATCGCCTGGATGATCAGTTTTCAGACTGTGCATTATTTCTGAAGTCTTTGCTTTAGCTATTCACCGCTAACATTGTCACCTGGTACTGGGTCTGATCCCTGACTAGACGACAAATATTTTAAACAGGAGAATAATGAATAGCAAATAATTCACAGATTCAGAGATTTTAAAGCTAGAAGGGACCATTAGGACCATTTAATCTGACTCCTGCGTAACACAGACCACGGAATTTCACCCAGTGATTCCTGCATTAAGCCCATAACTTCTGTCTGAGCATCTTTTAGAAAGACATCCAGGTTTGATTTACATATAATTAATTATGGTCTTCCAGTACAAATGTTCAGGTCAATAAACACTTGTGTTAAAATTCATGATGCTTCCAGGACACACAAACATTTTCACAAATATCCAGAGGCTGTCAGAATGCTCACAAGTCCTAGCTATAACTACACCAATACAGTTAAACCAAGATAATTATAACCCTCCCATATGGACACTCTTATTCCAAAATAGGCCCTCATTCCTGAAGAAGTGGCTTTTTCAGTGTAGCTTAAACCCCTTCCAAAGTGATATAAACTAAGCCAAAAAGGTGCTCTTCTACAGGATTAAGTCTACATGGGGAGTTACATTGTTATCTCAATTTAAATTCGCACTTTAACTCAGACTGCTATAACTTTCTTATGTAGGAAAACCCATTACAAGTCAAACAATGTTTTTAGTCACAAAAACATTTATAAATCATCTTTTACATTCATCTAGCTGAATGTGCAATATCCGCAGCGCCACTGCGATGTTGTCATGTGGCAGAAATCACCAATGGTGAAAAATGTCTGATGGGGTGTGGTTAGTTTTTTGCCACTATTTGATTAGTGCTGTGCAGACAGCTTGAGACAGAGGCCTTGTCTCACTACAAAGTTTTGTCGGCAAAAGTTATGCCGCTTTAATCAAAACTGCTGTTGCATGTCCACTAGGAACTGGGGGGGGAGGGTTAGTCTGTGTCTAGGTCTAGGTCTTTGTGTCTGCAGAGTGCATCCACACTAATTGCTCTTGCATCAACACAGAGAGCAGTGCATTGTGGGTAGCTTTCCCACTGTGCAACTGGCTGCAGGGTGCTTTGGGAAGAGTTTGCAATGCCTCATGGGGCAGGTGCAGTGTCACATGATGCAGGTTTCTCAATCCCATGGTCCAAGGGCCATCCTAGTAGATTTTCAGCCCCAGCCCCCTTTTCAGCTGAAGTGTGGGGTGGGGGAGGGAGAGGAGAGTGGTGTGTCTGGGGTGGGGGAGACAGCAGGCTGACCGACCTATCCGGAGGCAGGGAGTGGGGACACCCCCCACGTCAGCCCCCAGCTCTGCTCAGCACAGCAGTCTTTCCCAAAACAGCCCGCTCTGTCTGCCTGCCTGCGGTTCTGTGATTCCCTCAGAGTTCTCCCACAGCCTCCTCAGCTGCCCTGAGCGGCATCCTATGCAGCTCTGTGAGCCCTTCATGCTGAGGAATGTCAAAGCAGCACAGCAGACCCCCCCTCCTCCCCTCCCCGCCCCCCCAGTTCCTAGTGCTGGGCAGAACAGGAGCATTCCAGGCTAATGGTTTGCTCTTTGTTCCCCAAAGGGAGCAGCAGGCTCAGCTGTCAGATACTTGGAGCTTTGTAAGGGGAGGGGCACATGCCTGCAGGGCAGCAGAAATCAAAACAGTGAGCAGAGTGGTCATGGCAGGTATTGTGGGATACTGGTGGAAGCCAGTTCTGTCAAAACAAACAGTGTCTACACCGATGCTTTGTTGCTTTAACTTTGCCACAAAAAGCGCTATGCCTCTCATTGAGGTGGTTTTGTTTTGCAGCCAAAAATCACTTTGTAGTATGTACACCTCCCCTGTTTTGTCGGCAAAAGGCAGCTTTTGCTGACAAAACTTTGTAGTATAGACAAGGCTGAACACACTGCTCTGAGAGATTTTGTATAAAGGTTTGTGTTAATCCATTTCTAACCATATGCATAGTCTTTTTATAATGGTTGAAGGTGATTAATTTCCCTGTACTTGTAATATAAGTGTTCATTTACACATCACTACTACAGGGACACGTGATGGGGATATTTTTTTGTATAGAGCATTAAGAGCTTGATTCTGGTCTCACACTGGTTTTATACCAGTGTAGCTTCATTGACCCCAGCAGGGTTATGCCGGTTTTCAGTGTTGTAACTGGAAGCAGAATCAGGCCCTAAGTGTACAATCCAAGATTTACTGAATCTTCTGCATTAAAACACACAGTGTGTCCAAGAATGCACAGTCTACTGAATGGAGTCTTAAAGGGAGAATCATATTACAAAAGAGACCTGTTTTACCTTTTCACAAACTCTTCAAAGAGGATGCGGTGAGAATAACCTTGTTGACGGATCTTGACAGTTTCTAGAATTCCTGTGTACCGCAGCTGTACTAGAACTCTTTCTTGGGAAAATTTCAGTGCCTCTCGGTCATCATTTGGTTTAATGCAGCGGACAAAGTGAGGTTGTCCAACCACCATTTTGGATAAAAGATCCATCAAGGAATACTAACAATGAAAACAAAAAAACCATACAATTGACAAGAGACCCCAGTACAATTATTTTAAAGAAGCAATAAATATCCATAACTATATGTACATGCCTGAAGATATCACATAGAAAGGCTGGGAAATTATTTCTTTTTCTAATAAAATGTTTTGATTAATTTTTTTTTCATTTTCATTCAAGCTTTTCTTTGACTTTTTTTCATTTTTACCTAAGCACCGAACATCCAAAAACCAATCCCAACCCTACCCCCAGTTTTCAGATGCCACAAAACAACCTAAATTATTTTAACAGTTATTGGAAACTGAAATTTTTTAGTTGTTTGAGGAACACACTAAAACTTTTGATGAAAATTGATTTTTGTTGCAAATTTCCATTTAGACATTTTCTGTTGAAAAATTCAATTTTTACAAAATTTCGACGAATCTAACATTCAACATATTTGGCCAAGCAATATTACAAACAACATACCAAATTGTACTAGAATGAAAAATATATTTAAGTAATTAAAATATTTGCTACTCACGGGTACTTGTATATAAGTGGATACCCCTGTTACAACCTAGCTCAGTACCCCATTTTCTGGTCACCAATCTGTCGCAAGTGGACCCAATCACTGAATCCCATGCTAATCCAAGCCAATTTGATCTATATAGAGTCTAGTCACTGTTTCTAGCTCTGGGTCTACATGGCACATTCCCAGGATCAAACCTGTTGTTTGACAACCTTCTTTAGGATGTAGGTACTGCCACTCAGCTGGTCTAGACCTCAAAATCAGTATCTCAGACCTCCTGACCCCCCTCAGTTGCTTAAGTATGCTTCCCCAGAGTTCCATCTAGGCTGTGGCCAGTCTGGGCTTTTAGTTCAACCACTTCAGGGACAATATAGCAGACCAGCAAGGAATACAGGCTTAGCAAAGGAACTTCTTAACCACAGAAACTTTACCCTTAAAACATTTGAGAGTTACAGATCTTTGAAGACAGAATTCCTGAGGTGCACTCTCCCCTGACCTGATCTCACCCCTTCTGTGAGTATGAGGCCTGTCAGTAGTGCAGGTTAGACATTCACTCCTGCTCTCATCCTCCTGCAAGTCTTTCCTACATGTGACGATGGTCAGCCCCCCCCCCCGTACAGAGCAACACCCTGCTCTTAAGTAGGGTCTCTGTTTCTATGTCATGTGCTTAACTTTGAAACCTTCAGCCCCTGCCGACCATGCTTGCCCTGCCCCCGCCTTCACTGTCCCCACTCCCACAATTCCCCATATAGAAAAAAATAGTGTTTCAAGGTGTGGGGCAACAGTTTAGAGATGATCAAAGTTAAATGGCCCCAGTTTTCAGTCTTGATGGATTCTCAGTGATAGTTCTTTAATGAGGGGTCAAGTATCCTTCCTGGGCAGGGCAGCTGTCTGTAAAGCATAAAGTTAAGTTGCCCTCAGGCAAGTTGAGCCACAGTTCAATACATAAAACAAAATGGAGTTCAGCATTTGATAAAGACATACCCCACTCTTACAACTCTTCCAGCACAACTCCCACCCACAGTCATGAAATTTCTGGACTTTCAAACTACAGAAGCAGTGCTTTTGGAAAGGGCAATTTCATACCAGTGATTCCAATACTGATGCACCATCTTGGCCCCCATTCACAAGGTATTTGATCATGTATCTAATTTCAACCGAGAGTTCCAGGGACAGCAATAAATATAGTCCCAGCAGCTACTCACATGTTTAAAATTACACTCACATACTTCAAATACCTTGCCAAATCAGGTCCCAATAAAGAAAACCTTTAGAGAGTTTGACGTGCTCAAACTTACATACCGCAGGATACATAGACAAGGTATTATTATTGAGCTTGAAGTAAAAGTAACTAATAGTCTAGAAGTAAATCAAATATAATAATTTCTTTACTATGAAGCTTAATCTAAACTATACAATCAAGAGCTGGCGGAATCGTGGAAAACATTTTTGGTTTTCAAAAATACCATATACAACTTAATAAGGTTCCTGCCTCCTTGTTAGTCACTATTTGAAAACATTCCTGTGAATGGATGTTACTCAGAGGTGAAAGTAAGCTGGAGTGGTGTTGGAGGACTATAAGAGTGGGGTATGTCTTTATCAGATGATGAACTCCATTTTGTATTATGTATTGAACTGTGGCTCAACTTGCCTGAGGGCAACCTAACATAAGCAAGAGCTGGTACACAGCCGGCCATACTGGCAGGGGGCAGCTTCCCCAGGCTGGCAATTTAAAAGGACCCTGGCCCTTTAAATCACCCCCAGAGCCCTGCTGCAGGAGCCCTGGGGTAGCAGCAGTGGCCAGAGCCCCAGGGCCTTTAAATCACCTCCAGAGCCCCGGGTCTTCCAGCTGCCACTGCTGCTGCCGCTACCATGGGGCTCTAGCAGTGATTTAAAGGGCCCAGGGCTCCTGGCTGCTGCTACTGGAGCCCCAGGGGTAGCAGTGGCGATTTAAAGGTCTCGGGAATTTAAAGGTCTGGCCCCTTCCACCTGAGCCCCCCCACCCTCCTTTTTCAGGACCCTGGCCCTGCATACCAGTAAGTCCCTTAAGTTACTTTCACCCCTAATGTTACTTAATTAATGGTTAAGAAACAGCTGCCCTTTATGCAAATACCTATGTTTACATGCAAAGAAGTGTATTTGTGAATGAACAGTATTGGCATTTGGCTGTGAGCAAGAGGACAGTTAATTACGTTCCTGCTTTAGAGTTGCAATCAGCCATTCAGGGAGCAGAAACAATAACATATTGCTTAGATAAACAATCACTCCTTCTAATGGTGAACAGTTCAATTGAACAGTTTCCAAACAACCCAGAGGAAACTGTTTCTCCAAATCATCCAGCAAACAATTTTGAACAACAAATACTTCACTGAAATCAGGATCAGTTTGCAAAATATCTGTGAACAGTAAAAAGAGCAAAAATATTGGGCCAAATCCTTGGGTACTGCCAGAATCCACAGAGCACAGGCAGGTGGGTGTGCCACGGGGGCATAAAGCTTCCACTAGAAGTGCCCTGATCCTGGTTCTGTGCTGTAGTGTACACTTCTTCCAATATGCGCTGGGTTTCAGTAGCTTGGGAGCTGCTCTAGGCGATGCTGGCCGACAATGACCACATGAAACCAACAAAATAACCCAGGATCAGCATGTCTTAGGAGTGTTCTGACCAGACTCCCTCTTAATAACCACCTCACCCCGTCCGTACCAATCTGATTGTAATAAATTCACCTGCACGGTCTATGTTAACTCAATCACAGAATTATTACAGACAGACAGACGACCTTTATCTTCTGTAATGGTGCTTGCAAAAATGGATTGACTTTACTTATTTATTAACACACATACGGCCAGTATTTTTAAAAAGTAGGCCCACTTGCACAAGCAAAGATGCCAGGACAATTGAATAATTGCAATTATAATATTTGTATGCACAAATACAACTGCACCCTCAGTTTTGGGTGCTAAACAGGCCTTAATTCTTGGCCCATAGTGTTTTAGAGGGAGAATATTCAACTGCAGCTCATCATGAAGTCATAGACTGCAAGTCACTGTCTAGGCCCTAGATCCTAGTACCAGTATATTTTTGGCCAGTTCTGAGAAGCACCATGGTCAAGTGATGAGAAAGAGCAAGAAAAAGAGTCAGAGTTCTGTAGGTCTAGTGAGGCATCACAGTGGACGAGGGATACGCTCTTATCCACCGCTCTCACTTCGCCGCACAAATGCTAGATTAATCATCTGTTCATGTAATCAAAATGCACTTTGTAAAGTTTACATTTTATACCCTAAAATAAGAAGCCACGGTTTGCCTCTTCATGTTGGTTGTTTCCTCTGGGTGTCGCATCATCTCCATTGTGTCAATCTGGAAATACAAACTCAGACATCAGTGGTGTTTTACAGACCTTCTTGGATCCCAAATCTGAGAGCAAAGTACAATATTTATCAAGATCATTCTTTTGTGTATATATACATTTTCAATGGTTCATTAGAAACCTATATTTACACATGGCAAGTTCCCTAAGAGGTGCTGAACACTCAATTCTTACTGACTTCAGTAGGAATTGTGGGGGCTCTGCAGCTCTCAGGTCTTGGCCTGCAGAATTTCAGTCTTGTTAATCCATTTGTCAACATTGCCCTTCAGAACAGAGAAGAGCCCATACAATAATATTTTATCCCCATCCCCTCTTTGAGCATTGTCCACTCTGATGCAATGGAACTTGGATCCGATTCACCATGGTTTGGATTTGGGTTTTGCAAGCCCAAATCTTCTGATCTGAACCACTGAACTATTAATAATTCAGGTAAAATGGAACTCAGATCCACGCAACCCCTTGCTTGGGTTGTACAAAACTAAACTCTGACCCACGCAGCATTGCAGAAACAAAAGGTGGTGTCTTCTGCCCTTCTCTATCCTGAGAGAATATAAAACAGTGACCATCTGAAGAATGTGCAGGCTACTTATTCTCCACAGAGTATCATTGGCACCTCTCAAGTGAGCACTACACTACGGTATAGAAACAAAGTACCAAATCACCAAATTACTAAAGTAGTGAGTAGAAAGCAGAAAAAACACTGGGAATCCATTCAGCAAATTTACTAAGAATTTGTAGATCTTTTATAAAAAGAAAAGGAGGACTTGTGGCACCTTAGAGACTAACAAATTTATTTGAGCATAAGCTTTCATGAGCTACAGCACACTTCATTGGATGCATGCAGTGGAAAATACAGTGGGGAGATTTATATACACAGAGAACATGAAACAATGGGTGTTACCATACACACACGTAATGAGAGTGATCACTTAAGGTGAGCTATTACCAGCAAGAGAGCGACGCGGGGGGAAATAAATCTTTTTGTAATGATAATCAAGGTGGGCCATTTCCAGCAGTTGACAAGAACGTCTGAGGTACAGCGAGGTGGGGGGGGACTGGACTTCTATATAGAGTGCTTCCGCCGATGTGCACGGGCTGAAATTGTGGAAAAGCAGCATCACTTGCCCCATAACCTCAGCCGTGCAGAACACAATGCCATCTGCAGCCTCAGAAACAACTCTGACATCATAATCAAAAAGGCTGACAAAGGAGGTACTGTCGTCATCATGAACAGGTCGGAATATGAACAAGAGGCTGCTCGGCAGCTCTCCAACACCACTTTCTACAAGCCATTACCCTATGATCCCACTGAGGATTACCAAAAGAAACTACAGCATTTGCTCAAGAAACTCCCTGAAAAAGCACAAGAACAAATCCACACAGACACATCCCTGGAACCCCAACCAGGGGTATTCTATCTGCTACCCAAGATCCATAAACCTGGAAATCCGGGGCACCGCATCATCTCAGGCATTGGCACCCTGACAGCAGGATTGTCTGGCTGTGTAGACTCCCTCCTCAGGCCCTAAGCTACCAGCACTCCCAGCTATCTTCGAGACACCACTGACTTCCGGAGGAAACTACAATCCATCGGTGATCTTCCTGAAAACACCATCCTAGCCACTATGGATGTAGAAGCCCTCTACACCAACATTCCTCACAAAGATGGACTACAAGGCGTCAAGAACAGTATCCCCGATAATGTCACAGCAAACCTGGTGGCTGAACTTTGTGACTTTGTCCTCACCCATAACTATTTCACATTTGGGGACAATGTATACCTTCAAATCAGCGGCACTGCTGTGGGTACCCACATGGCCCCACAGTATGCCAACATTTTTATGGCTGACTTAAAACAAAGCTTCCTCAGCTCTCGTCCCCTAATGCCCCTACTCTACTTGCACTACATTGATGACATCTTCATCATCTGGACCCACGGAAAAGAAGCACTTGAGGAATTCCACCATGATTTCAACAATTTCTATCCCACCATCAACCTCAGCCTGGACCAGTCCTCCCAAGAGATCCACTTCCTGGACACTACGGTGCTAATAAGCGATGGTCACATAAACACCACCCTGTACCGAAAACCTACTGACCGCTATGCCTACCTATGCCTCCAGCTTTCACCCAGACCACACCATACGATCCATTGTCTACAGCCAAGCTCTACGATACAACTGCATTTGCTCCAACACCTCAGACAGAGACAAACACCTACAAGATCTCTATCAAGCATTCTTACAACTACAATACCCACCTACTGAAATGAACAAACAGACTGACAGAGCCAGAAGAGTACCCAGAAGTTACCTACTAGAGGACAGGCCCAACAAAGAAAATAACAGAACGCCACTAGCCATCACCTTCAGCCCCCAACTAAAATCGCTCCAACGCATCCTCAAGGATCTACAACCTATCCTGAAGGACGACCCATCACTCTCACAGCTCTTGGGAGACAGGCCAGTCCTTGCTTACAGACAGCCCCCTAACCTGAAGCAAATACTCACCAGCAACCACACACCACACAACAAAACCACTAACCCAGGAACCTATCCTTGCAACAAAGCCCGTTGCCAACTGTGTCCACATATCTATTCAGGGGACACCATCACAGGGCCTAATCACATCAGCCACACTATCAGAGGCTCATTCACCTGCACATCTACCAATGTGATATGTGCCAGCAATGCCCCTCTGCCATGTACATTGGCCAAACTGGACAGTCTCTACGTAAAAGAATAAATGGACACAAATCAGACGTCAAGAATTATAACATTCAAAAACCAGTCGGAGAACACTTCAATCTATTTGGGCACTCGATTACGGACCTAAAAGTGGCAATTCTTCAACAAAAAGACTTCAAAAACAGACTCCAACGAGAGACTGCTGAATTGGAATTAATTTGCAAGCTGGATACAATTAACTTAGGCTTGAATAAGACTGGGAGTGGATGGGTCATTACACAAAGTAAAACTATTTCCCCATGTTTATCCCCTCTCCGCTGTACCTCAGACATTCTTGTCAACTGCTGGAAATGGCCCACCTTGATTATCACTACAAAAGGTCCCCCCTTCCTCGCCCTCCCCCTCCCCCGCTCTCCTGCTGGTAATAGCTCACCTTACCTGATCACTCTTGTTACAGTGTGTATGGTAAAACCCATTGTTTCATGTTCTCTGTGTATATAAATCTCCCCACTGTATTTTCCACTGAATGCATCCGATGAAGTGAGCTGTAGCTCACGAAAGCTTATGCTCAAATAAATTTGTTAGTCTCTAGGTGCCACAAGTCCTCCCTTTCTTTTTGCAGATACAGACTAATGCGGCTGCTACTCTGAAAATAGATCTCTTATGTTTCCATGAATTACTTAAAGTTGGTTTAAAAACAAAAAATATTTTTAAAAAATAACCAAACACTAACGATTTTGAACATCTTGAAAGAAGAAAAGAAAGATTAGTACAATAAGTTCTTTGGTTCCAAGCTATGTATTGAAGCATTTTATTATTTTTTATTATTCTTTTATTATTATTTTTACCCATTACTGTTACAGTTCCACCCCAAGATTTCCACTCATATACTCTTTCCCGACAGTGCAATGCAGGCTGAAGTGCCATCCTTTAAAAACAAAGATCCATTCTGCCCAAATCTGCTGACTGTCTATTTAGATGTTAAAGACCTCCTAGCACTTAGTGAAGCATATGGTATAAGCTCAGTGTACCAGCCAGCATTACTTCTTTCACTAAAATTTTTCTTATTTTCAAAGTTGTTTATGTGGTATAACAGACCACATAACAGCTGCCATGTTTGCCTTTGTATTACCAGTATCCAATTTGTTACCTTGTAATGTGCTTTGAGACAGCTCATGTATGAAAGGCTCTACATAAAAAATCCACATAGGTACCACTCTTCTCTTCTATAAACTAAAATGCCAAAGCATTTTAGTTTACAGAAGACGTTAGAATTTCAGTGAAATACAGTTTAACATCCTGTTTTCCCCTAACCACAGGCAAGGACTCACGCTTACAGGTACAACTATAGGGTATAATAGAAATGACCAGGCAATTGCTGATTTTCAATGGACCCATTAAGTATAGGTGACATCTCTTTCACCCCAACATTGATTACTCCTGTCTGATAGCTGGGTCTTGTCTCAACCCCCTTCCTTAAGCAACAAACTGTACTTCACCTATATCTTCCTGCCAGGACAAGGACTCCCTCCAATCCTGTTAATCCAGCCTTTTACTAAATCATCACAGATTGCTAATCACTTCTCACCGAGTCAGGGTCTCAGTTTTGGATTCTCTGCATGGTAACACAGCTCTGGGCCCATGGAGCAGTCACTAAAATACATTTACCTTGGAAACTGATTTTAAAAAAGAGTTCCTGCCCCAAACCACTGGGAGGAAAAAATCTGACTGTTTTTAACGCTTCCTGTAAATAAAATGAAACGTTGATGAAGGTCAGGAAGTAAACTGTAAAACAGCTGCCCTGTTTTTGTAATGCACAGAAAAATTACCACTCTCAGTTAATTAAATAGTATGTAAGAGATAATGAGGGCACAGAACACAGAAGTATTTGCCTACCCACTGTTAGGATTGCTATTACAGTAAAAGCTTTGTTATCCAACATGTTGGGGAAATGGGGGGTGCTGGTTAGTCAAAAATTCTGGTTAACTAAGAGCTATACTTACCAATGGAGGGAGGGAGTTTGGGTGCAGGAGGGGGCTCAGGGCTGGGGCACAGGAGGGGGCGTGGGGCACGGGCTCTGGGCGGGAGTTTGGGTGTACGAAGAGGCTTGGGGCAGGGGATTAGGGTGCGGAAGGGGTTTTGGGGTGCTGGATCCAGGCAGTGCTCACCTTGGGTGGCTTCCTGCAAGGGGCAACCTATCCCTGCTGCTCCTAGGCAGAGATGCAGCCAGGTGGCTCTGCATGCTGCCTCTGCATGCAGGCGCCGCCCCTGCAGCTCCCATTGGCCGTGGTTCTCGACCAATGGGAGCTGCACACCCAGTGCTCAGGGCAAGGGCAGTGCGCAGACCCGCCTGGCCATGCCTCTGCCTAGGAGCAGCAGGGATATGTAGCCCCTTGCTGGGAGCTGCCCAAAGTGAGCGCTGCCTGGATCCGGACACTTTGCAACCCTATTGAAGATTTGTATTGGGAGATATCAGAAATGGTGGTTTCTAGAGCTTTCTGGTTGGTAAAGTGCCAGATAACACAGCTTTTACGGTAATTACCCTCTGTGACTGTTTAGATGCCCAGCAATTCTATGTTTCACCCAGCTGAACTGCCATTGCTCAAAATACCACCTTCTTGGCATTTCGGCAAAGAACATGTCATAAATATAAAGGGAAGGGGCCAAGAAGCTCTGATACAGTACTGTAAAATCCTCTTACCTGTAAACGGTTCAGAAGCTCAAGTAATCTGGCTGGCGCCTGACCAAAATGACCAATAAGGGAACAAGATACTTCAAATCTGGGAGCGGGGGGAGGGGGTGTGTGTGTGATGCCTCTGCCAGGGACAGATCAAGAAAGCAAGCAATCCAACTCCTATAGAGTTAGTAAGTAATCTAGCTAAAATATGCATTAGATTTTCTTTTGTTTTTGGCTTGTGAAATTCGCTGTGCTGGAGGAAATGTGTATTCCTGGTTTTTTGCTTCTTTTTGTAACTTAAAGTTTTGCCTAGAGGAATCCTCTATATTTTGAATCTGACTGCCTGCAAGATTATCTTCCATTCTAATCTTACAGAGTTGTTCTTTTATCTTTTTTTTTGTTCTTCTAATAAAGTCCTGTTTTTTAAGAATCTGATTGGGTTTTTTGGGTCCTAAAAACCCAAGGCTGGTCTGTGCTCATCTTGTTTATTCTCAAGCCTTCCCCAAGAAAGCTTTTTTTGGGTGGGAAGATATCTCCAAGTGGTCTCTTCCCTGATTCTTTGTTAAATCGCTTGGTGGTGGCAGCATACTGAATCCCAGATATGGGGAATTTTGTGTCTTGGGAAAGTTTTAACCTAAGCTGGTAGAAATAAGCATAGGGGGTCTTTCATGAGGGTCCCCACATCTGTACCCCAGAGTTCAGAGTGGGAAATGAACCCTGACAGACCACCAATAGAGGGTAGATATGGACAGCAAGTATATTGTTCCTCACACATCTCAATTATACTGTCGATACAGCTGTTCTTATGAAAATCAAACCAGAATTTGTGAATGACAATAACCAGGGTTACCAATCACAGGCAGATTGTGTTGCTCTATTACAGCTCAACAAAATTACACAAAACAACCAGCACACAGCTTGCTTGGAGCATTAACAACATTTTAGTGCTCACTTGCTCTGTGGCAGTTTACCATCTGCTCTGAACAGGTGGCATTTGTATAAACTATGAATGTTTGAACCAAATAATGCTATTGTCAGCACATGGGCTACACTTACTGGACTTCGCTTCACTGATTATTTCCAAAGCTTAAGCCCACTCTTTGTAACTCTAAAAATAGTTGCAGAAAGATTATTGTTCTCAATAAAGTAACTGTGTGTCTTACCTTGAGGAGATATTTAGGAGACTGCATGCAAAATATAAAGGAAATGAAGCCCTAAGTAGTATTAGATCAAGAAAACAGACTTTATATTGGGAAATAAATCAAAAGGAAAGATTGGATTTAGGCTACAGATGGTACAAAGGCAACTAGATTCCATTAAAGGTGACAGTATGGTTTTATAATCTGTGATGCTCTCCGTTGCCCAAAGTTGTGTAGGCATCTTATATCAATAGAATAAAAGATCTCTATGAAGTATGATATTTATTTTTAAGTTGCTAAAGGAAAGACCCTGCTACATAGCACAGGAGAAATGCTTCATCAGCCCAGATAACATCAAACGTTTCGGGAGGTCATGTGATGATGTAAATATCGATGTTCTGGTCAGAGCAGCATGGATGTCAATTGGAGGGACGGGGAAGAGTTTTAGAACTATTTTGGCCAGGCAACTATTTTGAGCATTCCTATCTGAACTACAGACTAAGGTCACATAGGAGACAGGGCCACACTATTGAGCTCTGGCTGTTTAGGCAAAGGGGATAGGGAAAAGTTGCTACTACAATTAGTGTTACCTCTGAGAGGTGTAAGGATGCAAAGCGCCTCTCAATAGTGAGGGACCATAAAGGTCAGTACAACAAACGGGCTTCTGTTCCTACAGTCATTTTTATTTCTAAAGAATCCATCTTGAATGCCCAACAGGGTGTGCTGAGTCCAAAGGTGCAAGCATAAGCAGGTAGACAGACACATTGGGCCAGATTCTCGTTTACACTAAGCCTTCTTTATACTGCTCTGGCAATGTAAAAACACCTTAAAGTTACATTTACACCCCCTGAAGGGCACTTTACACACTGACTATAAATGATAATCAGGGCCAAGGTCTGCAGTGCCTCAGGAAAGGGCAGGTGTGAAGTTTATTTAATGTCTTGTCTATATGGGAACATTTTTTTAGTATAAACTAAGGTGTGAATTTAAGCCAACATAGTCAGTCCATTGTTCAGACACCCTTATTACAGTATAAGAGTAAAAAGAAAAGGAGTACTTGTGGCACCTTAGAGACTAACCAATTTATTTTAGCATGAGCTTTCGTGAGCTACAGCTCACTTCATCAGATACATACCGTGGAAACTGCAGCAGACTTTATATATACACAGAGAATATGAAACAATAGAGTAGTTTTTTTCCGTTTAGCTTACGTCACTTGGGAAGTTAAACTGAAAAAATCCTCTTACACTGAACTAAGACTGTCCACAAGGCTGCTGGTGGTGGTGGGGATAGCAGTAAAACTATATCATAAAAACTGGTAAAACTTTCCCATGTAGACAAGGCCCTTGTGTTGGAAGCGAAACAGACTATTCACCCAAACAGAAAAAAATAAAAACAAAAAACAGCACCCATAGATTCTTCTTCTTTCAATGGAGCTGTAAATGCATTTCTCGAATAGGTGCATGGACTAAGAACTGGCTTTAAATTATTTCAGTCACATGGGCCAGCATCCCTTTCGGTAGGTTCTTTTTTTTTTTTAATCCAATTCAAGGATAAATAGTTTAAATATTATTTAGTTTAACTGAATGCTTTTGCTAAAGCTGCCAAGACAAAGTTGCTCTGATCCACCCACGCAGAATCAGTAAAATGTATACAGAGATGACTAACAGTGGTTGGAGCTGAAACTGGAAAAACAATGTGGGTATAAGTGCTATCTTGCAAGGAAATCCGATAGGGTATTATCTTCCCTTCAGCACTAAACAAGTTTATACCAGTGAGAGAATAAATCTCTGAAATCTGAGTCTATATTTGCAGGTATAGTGAAGCGTACCAGCTCCAGGAAGATATATGAATGGCCATAAAAGGCCCGGGGGGGGGGGGGGGGGGATCAAAACAAAACAAGCCTGGAAGGATGGTCGTTGTTATTACCACTATTTATTAATAATATGCATTGTAGGCATAGACAAAAAATAAGCAAACAAAACCCAAACAGTAATATACCTCACCAGCAGACTGATAGAATATATAGGGAAGGACCAGGAATAACTGCCTGAATTCTTAATACTATCAACCTGATGCATAGAGTTCTCTCCCTTATTGCCTGAGCTTGGTGTAACAAATTTTATTAATGGTCAGAAAATTATCACATCCTTTTAGAATCTTGCCACAGTATTTACTTGATGAAATCTAGCAGCAACTAATTCCATAGTTCCACTGTATGTTCCATTAAGAAGCATGTCCTTTCAGTGGTTCCACATTGATTGTCCATCTCTTTCAAATGTTTTTGCCTTAAAGGCAGGATAAAGCAGAGGAATGGGTCAGTTTTCTATTTTGCCTTCATAATGTTGAATACTCCAACCAAAGTCCAACCAATTAAATCTCCTTTTCAGGCTATACACTCCTGGGGTGAAATCCTGGCCCCACTGAAGTCCATGGATGTTTTGACATTGGCTTCAATGGAGCCAAGATTTCATCCTTAGTCTTTTCAATCTGTTGTCATATATAAATTCCATCACTTCTCTAACCGTATCTGTTAGTGTTTGCTGGACTCTTTAATGGGCTAGTGACCAAAACTGGATACAGTAATCCAGATCAAGGTGCATATTTTCTGAAATAGGGCCAGATTCTCAGCTGATATAAATCTGCCCATTGTGGATTTACAGCAACTGAATATCTTGTCTATAGTTCCACAATAATATTTGCTGACTTAAATTTCTTCCCTTTTGCAAATGCCTCCAGGAAATATAACACTACTAACCTTGATGCGCCCAGCACTAAATTGTGGAGGCAAAGACCTAGATGCTGCTGTCACTCTGGCTCTTGCCTGTGCCAAGTTACCTGTTAAAAGAGATGGAAACACAAATTGAAAGAACAGTTGCTGTTTCACTCAGAGAAGGGAAAATCTGAAAGATGAGAAAGTAGTCTAAGTAGCAGCACTAAGAATGCTACCAGATATAACCACACTTCTTCTGCTGAACCCAGATAATCATAGATCCTCCACATCACTGAGCATTCAGCAATGGTAGGGGTAACAAAAGAGAGATACCAGGGTGCAGTGTTGATTTAAGAGGAAAAAAGTCGGTGATAAGGAGGCTTGTCATTGGCCCTAGCGTACAGAGTTGATGAAAGCAGCAGCACAAAGGCATAACAGCTCAGTTGCTAGTAATCAATTTATCAGTGAATCATTCAAAGTTTTGAGAGAGAAAGAGCAGAAATAAAGCTATCCAGTAAGAAATCACATTGATCCCTGATGTGCGTCAATGGCATCTAAAATCACAAACTAATGAAAGAGGTGATAAAACAATCTCTTTTTTTGATCTTTGGACACACAGGCCTGCTTAATCCTGAATGATATTGTCTTTTGGGATTTTTAAAGACTGACTGTACTCCTTGGTCAAGACCACACTGTTTTGCTGTGGAGTCAATTGAATGACATGTTTACATTTTTTAAAAGTACAGTGTGAATCACCCAAAACATTTCAGCTTTATTTGCAGGATAACAAAATAACTTTTCAAAATAAAGGTTCAGAGAGGAGAGAGGAAGTGATGTGGACTGTGCATACATATGCAAGACACACCATATATTTTAAAGTTTTAGCAAGTCTAGCACAAGATGTCCAAATGTTTTCTCTGGCTATATCTTCAGAGGCTAAACTGTGATTAATAGCATTGAAAAAACCCTTTGAAGCAGGATTGGTGACATCAAAGTCCTAATCCATGGGTGGCAGGATTTTTATAATGAGTGGGAAGCATTTTAACACATTTCAAAGGATTTACAACATGAATAAACAATAGACCTCTGCAGATGTACCACACACACCTTTCAGAAACATAAAACATAAATAAGTTTCCATTTTAATTTAAATGTAAATAAAGTGTTAACACTTCTCTCAGGTGGTAAGTGCCTTGTTTGCATCACTCCAGAGTTTAGCTATTTGCTTTACAGAAGACTTGTAACTCCAAACATTTTTCAGGGTTTTGCTAAAGTATACATTATATAACTGGTAAGGAAGTCAAATGAAATACACAAAAAGCAAAGAATATTTATTTAAAAGTACTTATCCCACAGGGAAATTGCGAGAGTACATTACCCACATTAAACTGAAAAGAACCTTTGACAGTCTGTAGTCTCACTTCCCTTCTAACAAGGAAACTGACAACCTTCTGAAAACAATCTGGAGGCTGACACTCGAAATTTGGAGATTACATGCTCAGGAGCAATTCAAACACTTTGGACATTTATTCACTCAATGTCTTTTTGTGTTAAGGTCCTGGCATAGAGGACGGTGACACAATACTGCACAAAAATGATACATTCTGTCCAGTCCAAACACAAAATGTGTCAATGTTTTCAGAACTTGTTTTGGAATGTAACTTTTAGATGCTAACAAATCTGAGCCTGTTTTGAAAATCTGCTACAAAACTAAGGACAAAACCTGGACATTTTTCTCCTAATCGTAACAAAATTTCTCAACATGAGCTAATAGCTGGCAATTCTCACATAACAATGTTTCCTCTTATTGAAATGTACTTTTGGTTAAAAATGACTGGGGGTGTTGGAGCGGGAGGGGAATAAGAGTTTCGTCTTTTTATTATATAAGGCTGAAAACATGGAAAAGCATTTTGTTTGATTTGGTTTCATTTGTTTTTTTGGCTTGGGTTTTACAACAGCCATTCAGGTCCTGTTTAGGCTGGAAAGTCATGAACTGGAGAACTAGTATCAGTACACAAGGATAAAAGTTAAGCAATAGAGAGGGGAAGGAAACGTAAGTTGGATTTGTTCAAAACTGTTTGGTTTTTGTTTGCTTTTATTAAAGCATATCAAACTTCAATGGCTAATTAACACGTTGGATAAATGATGTTTTTGTTAAAGGTTCAATTATGATTGTAGAGCTCACAGTCAACATCCTAGCTCCAGACATCCTCCATCAAAATTCAGACTACACCTGACATTCCTGATAAGGCAATAAACAAGCAGGGGGAAAAAAGCAGACATAACCTTTCAGGCCTTCTTTACACATCATAAGGAAGAAAAAAATGGAACAAGGCCAATTAAAAAAAAAATCCTACTTATTTTATTGGTTGGTTATTTTCAGGTTAGGGATAGATCAGAGCTGCAAATTCAGGTCCATATTTCAAACGTCCTAAAGTTCTAAAGTGTTAAATTCTAGGAGCTTGGTTCCAACTCATCTCTTGTATTTTTTTTTTAAATCTGATATGTTATTATTTGTGTATGAAAATTAATTTGCTGTGCATTTACAATATTTTTCCAGTGTGCACACTAATTCCATTAAATATTAATCAAATACAACTTTATACCATTCCAACAGCGTTCTCTTTATAAATAGATTTTAAAAAAAATCTCTGTTTCTAGGGCTGTGGAACAATTATGATAACTGGACATCTTCTTTGAGCTTGTAATAAAATAACAATATAATATCACTTTTACAAAGTGCTTTTCATGAGTAGATTTCAAAGTGCTTTCTAAAGGAGATCAGTATCATTACTGCCATTTTACAGCTGGGGAAACTGAGGTACAGGGAGGTGAAGTGACTTGCCCAAGGCCACCCAGGAGACGACTGACCAAGCCAGGAACAGAATCCAGATTTCCCAAGTCCCACTCTAATACTCTATCAATTAGGCCATTTTATAGAGCTCTGACAAACATTATTGGGTCATTTACTATTATTGGTGGTTTTATCTATCTCTGAAAATGAATAAATGAAAATTTATTTTAAAACTTTGGGGAATATGTTAAGGACTGTACTTTAAGGTCAAAAGAATGATTTGTTTTTGTAGAGAATTTCAGGTTATTGAACTTACCACTTAAGAAACAGGTTTATCTGCTACTTGCTTACGAGGAGAAACAGAGAGATTCTGATCCTCCTAACACTACTATAAAGCCCAACACTGCAGTCTTAACATCAGCATAATTACTACCGAATTCAATTAGATATTTGCCTTGAATTGAATTTAATTGATTTAATTGAATATTAAGAGACCAGCAGAGTCCATTCCAGTTAAATTTTTCCACATACCATGGGAGAACTGAAACATGGGTCTATATGTTCTGTATAGAACAAACTTTGAATACTCCCTGAGTTGTAGTTACACACCTAGAAGATATATGATTGCTTCATAATGAATGTAGCGAAGTCGATGGTCATCCTCACTAAGATTATTATCCTGTGTTATTTGCTTCCTGTTTTATTAGCTCTGTGACTGATGGACTCTTATTTTGTTACTGGCTCTTTAGACCATTGGTGCATGTATATGATTTTCCATGATACTGCACTGACTGATAATGATGTTTAAAATCAACAAAAAGTTTTTTTACAATAAATAATTCAAGCATTTATAATGTACAATGCACAGAATGTGTGATTCTGTCTAAATACAGTGTGGCTGAAAGAGACTGCCAAGTCAAAAAATAAGATTCACACACAGTGATCTGCTGCCTCTTCTAGAACAGTTGATTTTATTTATTTTTACTGGCAAAAGAAATAGCAATTCTAGGCCAAATATAAGACCCTTTTACGTTTATGAATTCGTATCCATTCTTATTTTGGACTTCATTTTGTATTTCAAATGAGCTCCTATATAATTACTACATAATGGACAGCAGCTTCAGTCAAATTGAAAGAAAGTTTTTATTAGGATTTTCCAAACCAAATACCAAATAATGCTTTAAATAAAGGTTTGTGACCCAATAATCTCAAAAACTCAAGTTCAGGAAAATAACTCCTTCACCTATACCTTTAAAACTAACAAACAGAACAAGCCTTCTTTGCAAATCACTCCACATAACAAAAAGTGATAGACAAGAATTAATATGGGGTTTATTCCCTGATCAGTAAATATTAGAAGCTGTGCTCTCTGCATTTGATTTTCATTTACAATGTCATTTATTATTTTACACACCAAAATAATTAAATTTTATTCCATCTTATGAATAATATCAATATTTGAAGAATAAAAGTTTTTAGATAATATCACGCCCAGTTAAAACGTCCCATGTGTTCCTGGAAAGGTTAAACTGATTAAAGACAGCACTGTTTCTTTTAGAAGTCTAGCTTCCCACATACAGCATTACAGACAATCTAGAGGAAACAGAGTATCTGCAGGTGTAGATGTGTTTAAATAAAATATTGCTTACATTAAATCAAAATCCATAAAATGGGGAAATTAAAGTGACTAAAAATTAGAATTTTTCCTAAACTACCAACATGGATGTTTAATTAGCAAAAGAGGGAGCACTGCCTAGTGGTTACATAAGAACAGCCATGCTGGCTCAGACCAGTGGTCCATCTAACGCAGTATTTTGTCTTCTGATTGTGGTCAATGCCAGGTCCTTCAGAGGGAATGAACAGAATAGGCAATCATCAAGTGGTCCATCCCCTGTCATCCACTCCCAGCTCCTGGCAAAATACAGGACTATGGTCCCCGTCCTGAAAACATGCATATGCTTAACTTAACTTCAGTGGGACTACTTACATGAATCATGGTAAGATCCTCCTGCCTTAGTGTTTGCAGGATCAGAGCCCAGAGACTCTGAGACTGACTTGCTGTGACCTTGAGGGAGTCACTTAACCTCTCTATTCTCAGTTATCCCTTCTGTACAAAAGAGCTAACAATGCCACTAGGGTTTAGGTAGGCTTCATTCATTAATCTTTGCAAAGTGCTTTGAGAGCCTTCTACAGAAGGTGTTGGAGTCGTGCAAAAGACTGTATTATTATGTAGATGCTTATCCAGACTCCTTTTGTCAGAAACTGTGCTGGAAATTTCACAAGTACAGGCTTTCTTTCAAATACCCTCTTTAGTGCTGGCTCATTTCAACCATGTAAGAAAGACAATACTGTCAAAATACCCTGCCTCCTCGTTCCACCTAAAGCCAAGTAGCACAGGTTTTGAAAAAGAATTATAAAAAATTCACTAGATGTTTACAAACTGCAATAAAGATCAGGGTTTTCTTTTTTCAGGTTCAGTGTCGGTAGTGTTATCTAGTTGTTAGAAAGAGAGGACTCCTGGGAGTCACATGACTCCTGGGTTCCAAGCCTGATGAGTTGTTTATTTTGCATGATCATCATTTTTTCCAACTGTAATATAGATAGCATAATACCTACTTGCCTCAATGAGGCCATAGTGCTTAATTAAGGATTATAAGAGCTTTACTATTCTCAGATGGCAAATGCTACAATATCTAAATAAATATTAGTAAGCATTACAATAATCATTTGCGTCAGTTCTGATCTGATTTGAAATGGTTCATTTATTCCTTTAAAAAGGGGCAAGGATAACATTGTTCTTTTAGCATAATATTTACTTTCTGAAGTGAAATTGACTCAGAGCAAAACATCTTAATGACAATGTCACCATACCTATACTGACTGTATCAGGAACATTACTGAAAGCTGAAGCTACAATATAGGAGGCATAGCACAAGCTCTTCCCTTATCTCCATCTATTTTATTAATTTCATTCATGCTTGTTCCTAGATATGGAAGGGGCATTTTAAATATCAAGTAATATAATATGGTGGGGAATAGTAAAATGCATTCATATTTCATTGACACTGCTTCTAATCACAGCTAACACTTGCATCCTGGAAGAGGTACAGTCAGACCATGTCTTTGACATACAGAGATTCTTTTCTGCCTTTCCTTTTAGTACATTTTATCTTGCCTAAGGAAGTCGACTGCTTATCTCTATAATGCATTTTCATCTTCTGCTACTGTAAAAGGTTAAGCTTCTCTGAGCTAGACAATAAAGGAATATATGTCATTTTTTATTGGGTGCTCATTTGAATCTGGTCACTGACTATCAAAACTCGATTGAGTCACTGAAGCCATTTAAGTTAATCTGTCTGCAGTAAAATAGCTAAGAATCCAATTTTCATGCATATTAAACATTTTACATACGGATATAATATTTATATAAATACTATATATATAGGATACAGAGTAACAGCCGTGTTTACACCAGATACTGCAGCCTCAGATACTATACTGGAAAATACAGTGTACTTTCTCCCCAAAATGAGTTATCAGTCCTGTTGAAGTCCCTAGAAGTAAACAGAGATCCTAACCAGTTTTTCAAAATCAGAACTGTACAAACAGCATGAGAACCATGATATTTTAGTAACAGTAGTATGTATCTATGTGTGTATATATAGCTCCGAAATTATGATTACTATCGCCACAGTACATAATATGTAAATGATCTTTGTAGACAAATAAAAATGACAAGCCCCATGCCACAACAGTTTGAGCCTAACAGTTTGAGCCTTTGGTTCTCATTTACACAAAGGCCTCTTTACACCACTCTGGTAGCATAAAGGGGTCTAAAAGTGGGCATAAATGAAAATTACACTAACTTTAAAACCACTTTCCATTGCCAACGTGGTGTAAAGGGGCCTTATTCTAAATAAGAATTAGGCCCTAAAGGCTTCCTTGTGCAGACTTCCCATAGACTTGGGCAAGTCACTTAGCCTCTCTCTGCCTCAGTTCCCCATCTGTAAAATGGGGAAAATAGCAGTGCCATGCCTTGCACAGGTGTTGCAAGGAAAAATACATTAAAGATTGAGAAGCATTTTGAGATCTACTGATGAAAAGCACTATATAAGAGCAAATTATTATTGTTATTTGTCAATGACCAGGCCCTAAATTAGACATAGCACACCAATGGCTGGCAAACAAAGGAAATTATGGGAAGCAAGAGGTTTACATTAAATACATTAAATAATATGGAATGATTTTGTTATGTAAGCATATTGGTCATTTCTGTTTTGAAATCATCATTTTACTGGAATAAATTAAGTTGTAATTTAAAGGAATAAAGTTATCAAAAAGAGTAGAGGGTGACAGAATAGATGCCAACCAGCCGATTGTTTCAAAATACACAAACTTACCTCAATAATGAGGTTTTTATTTTCAAATTGACCACTAGGATTGGTTTCATTGACCAGGACACAGTGATCAACTCATTGGTCAAATAGCAGTATTACAACGGTTATCCTGAAGAACGTGAATTAATTATAACAGCTAGATTAGTTGAGTACCTGTGGAATCTGACCAAGAGCTAGTTGTCTGAGGCTCAAACCAGACAAGACAGAGGTGATGATAGTTGCTTGGGGGAAGCAACCAAGGATATGGTGAAAAACAGTGTCTGTCCCTTAAACGGAGGGGTTGTGCACCACTTGAGGGTCATGGTTTGCAGCCTAAGGGTCTGTCTGAACTCTCAAGTCAGTGCTACCACAACATCAGGCAGCGCAATATGTAGCTCTGTTTTTTATCATTTCTGTACAGCCAGAAGGCTGAGACCATTCCTTTTGGATCTGGACCCTGCCAATGTCATCCATGTCAATCCACAAGATTAGATACTACAATGCATGCTACATAGGGCTACACTATTCAGCTTTCAGGAACCAACTGCAGCTGCAAGTTGAGCATCTCTCCGCCTGCAAGCCATTCATTTTCTACACAAGAGACAGCCCTTCTTCCTGTGCCACACCACCAGAGTAGAGAGCAGCGGAGGGGCTCAGGCTAGAGCACCTCTAGAACAAACAGGAAGTGACTGCCGGCAGGGCCCCACAGATTTGGAAGTCTCTCTCCCACCTTGGTCCAAAATAGCCCAGATCTGATGACCACCCTTCAGGACACATTGCAAGGCTCGTCTTTTCCCAATTTCAAAATGGATGTGGGGGATGGAGGCAGGGATTAAAAGGGTGGTGAACTGCTGAATGAGGAGGGGAAACTTGAGCTTTTAAACCTGCTTGGCTTACTGGTGGTAGGTTCTACTGAACTGTACTGCTGCTCTTACAGGATTGTCTCCGGTGTATTGTGACTTATGTCAGGCACACCCAGATCATATGGACAGATGCCCTTTTCAGTACTTGTACAAACCTAAATAGATTTATCAAATAAATTTACCATAACTAACAGCCTACTGTATATTGCTCCAGCACTGCTCCATTTTGCTATCTAATATATTTCACATTCTCTTTTATTGATTATGTAAGAAAATAATTTGTATTGTCCACAATTCTGTTTTCCTCAGATTAAAAAAATTATTCACTAAGATGTTAGAAGGAAATACACTATGTTGGGTATCTATGATTTACATTTTATCTATGTTCTTTTACCAATGGGAGCCATAATTCTACAAACACCACCACCACCACATTGCACTTTTCCAACACCTTGCATCTGAAGATCTCAAAGCTGTCCTCAAGCATTAAATGAGCCTCACAAGATGCAGTGAATAGTGTTACCAAACTCCTGGTGTAAACTGAGGCACAGAAAAAGTTAACCAATTTAGCCCAAGTAACATTGAGTAAATGGTGGAAGTAGGAGTAGAATTCAGAAGTTGTGATTTCCAGCCCTCTGTTTTTGCACACTCCCTTTCTATACACTGTATGCTATGTGTTTTATTTTAAATATCTCATTACTTAGTGCCTCATGCTGCAGTTGCTCCATACCCAGACCCCCCTTGAAATCAGTGTAAGAATTTGCACGGGGTGACTGCAGCATCAAGCCTTTACTTATTCTGTACAGTATTAAGGTAATTATAAGGATCATAGTACTATGTTTTCTGATGTAGTCATCTCTATGTTTAGCTGTTCCCACTGTTATAAGATGCACTGTAGGATTGTTCATTATGGAGTTTGAATTCAGCTGTAGGTTGTGCCACGTTCTCCTGGCATTTTTATGGGGCATTGGGCCAGCAGTAGTGGAAAATCTACTTGGAAGTTACTGCAGGAGACCCATACTTCCTATTCCCTTTGAGACTTCATAGCTAACTAGCAGGGTCCCAACACTGGACAGTAGTGACTGGAGAGGGGGTGTTGGCAGGGCATCTCAGGAATGCATTGTTTCAGCTCCTCAGTCGGACATCCTCAGCTGATGGGGCTCCTGTGGCAGTCTGACCACTCATGAGGAACTCTTGGAACTCATGAGGAAGAGCAGCAGTGAAAACACAATCTGCCACCCCCGGCATGTAATTTTGTGGTGTGTCAGGGGTGGGAGGTTGCTTGTTTGTTTTCTTAATCAGGACATCCCTCTTTTAAAGCTTTACCTTCCCACTTGAATGCTGCCCAGTCATATTGTATCTATAAGGAATACACTAAAAGATTGAATGTAAGAAGTAATATCAAAGAGAGAGAAAAAAAGGTTTCTCCTCCCATTCAAACAAAAGCCAATTAGGTATCCAAAGTTAGATCTACAACTGGTATAAATAGAAGGTACCATGAAGGGGAGGGTAAATTAGTTAGTAAATGAAATAGCCTGTTGCTTGCAATAAAGACTTAATGTCAACACCTAGAGCTGGTCGGAAAAATGCAATTTCCTTATTCCGCCATTTCAAACGACCCCTCAAAATATAAATATTTCCTGCAGAATGAAAATTCCAAAAAATTTCAGTGTGAAACCATGGTTTGGTCTGGTTTGGTTCTATAAGTGTTGAAAGATGATAATACGAAATATTAAAATATTTTAATAGAAAAGTTTACATGAAATAAAAAGGAATGAAAATGTCAAACCATTTTACCTTATCAAAACAAAATTAAAAAGTCAAAATGATTAAAATTAAGCTGAAATGTTCCTACAAAACATTTTGCTGTAATTACATTTTCTGACAGAAAACTGCTTGGTCAAATTTTTTCAACCAGCTGTATGAAGAGCTGTCAGTTGTGTACAGCAATATTGTGGATAGACTGTATTAACTCATGGCAATTGTAAAAAGAGGTTTCATTTTCAAAGTGCTTGAAGTACTCTAACTAGTCTTTATAGTATCTCTTTACATAATTAGTAATAATATTCTCATTTTCTTGTTATGGAAACAAACTAGGTACTTCAGTTGACACCTAACTTTAGGCACAGGAGCAGTCCAGTTGACTTCATGTTCTTAATACTAGGTTTCTTGTTTACATTCTTTCCTGAATCAGGGTCATAGAGAGGCTAAGGCAGGGGTGGGGATTCTTCTTTCTATCAGGGGCCACTGACCCTCAGAAAAAATCAGTCGCAGACCACACACAGCCCTGGGGGCGGGGCGGAGGGGGGGCTTCCTCTAGGCTCTGGGGTAGGACCAGAAATGAGGAGTTCAGCATGCAGGAGGGGGATCCGGGCTGGGGCAGAGGGTGGAGGTGCAGGAGGGGGTGAGCGCTCTGGCTGGGGGTGCAGGCTCTGGGATGGGGCTGGGGATGAGGGGGCTCCAGGCTTGGGCCAAAGGGGTTGGAGTATGGGAGTGGACTCAGGCAGGAGGATAGGGTGCGGGCTCTGGGAGGGAGTTTGGGTGCAGGAGAAGGCTCAGGGCTAGGGCAGTGGGGTACAGGTGGGGTGCAGGAGGGAGTTCCAACCTGAGGCAGGGGGTTGGGGTGGGGATGGAGATGCAGGGTCTGGGAAGGAGATAGGGTGCAGGAGGAGGTTCCAACCTGGGGCAGGGGATTCGGGGTGTGGGTTCTGGCTGGGTGGCGCTTACCTCAGGTGGCTCTCGGTTGGCGGTGCAGCAGGGCTAAGGGAGGGTCCCTGGCTCCGTGCTGCTCCCAGAAGTGGCTGCCATGCCCGGTCCCTAGGTGGAAGGGTCAGGGGGCTTTGCGCAGTGCGTGCTGTCCGTGCACACAGGCACCGCCCCCGCAGCTCCTATTGGCCATGGTTCCCAGCCAATGGGAAATGTGGAGCCAGCAATGGGGGCAGGTGCAGCGCGCAGAGCTTCGCTGATTGGCCCTGCTCCTAGGGGCCGCATGGACATGCCAGTTGTTTCCAGGAGCTGCGTGGAGCTGACCGTACTTTTAATGGCCGTAGATTCCCCACCCCTGGGCTAAGGCCTGTCCTTGCAAGCTGGGTGTGTGCAAAAATCCCACTGGCTTCAACAAGAGTTCCATGAATACAGGATTTGAAGGATAAGGCCTTAGTATGAATGACTTCCTCAAGCTCACAAAAGGCCTGATCCTCCTCCCAGTGCAAAGCTCCCAATGAGTTCATTGGTGAAGCTCAGACTCAAAACACATTAATGGCAGATTAGAAATGATGTGTTCTTGTCCCAAGCTCAGTCCTCTAGATCAAAGAGCCTCTCTCTCTCTCTCTCTCTCCTGTGCAGGCACTTATGACTGTATGGTATGTGAACACCTTTTACTATCTTAGCATTGGTTTATTTTCATAGATCATTTTAATTACCACAGACATACTGCTTCTGTATCAATATTTCCTGAAGCATCACCTTCCAGAGTCAACAGCAATGTTACTACTGTTCATGACTTTATTACAAATCTCACAAAGTTTGTCTTGAAGCCCTAGCTCCTGGCATCAGGTGATTAAGTGAAGATCTCCACTTTCTTTTTAAAACAAACAAAAAAGCTGGAAAATGTGTACCCTAAAGGCTCCTACACAAGAAAGTAAATAAACCCAAAATGTATTTTTTTTTAAAATCTCATGATTTTTAAGCCATTCACATGGTTTGGGGGACCTGATTCATGATTTTTGAACACTTGGGGTTTGGGAATCCTGCATCAGGACTCGTGGGAACAATATCAAATTGCACCAGATTGGTAGCCCAATATTATTATTACTATTCATTGATTGTCACAATGAAAACAACCGCCTAGGTCCCTACCCATAGCTCTTCTTGAAATCTGTCCTATAATGCATGAATCAGGAGAAATAACAATAACGAGACACGGGATATTAAAAACTACCAGGTAGTTGCCATCTGAAGGCAGTACTGCATTGTATTTTCTCTTTTCTTAATTCCAAATTTTCCTTTACAGGTAAGACTAACATCAGCCAGCTCAGAGAGATTTTCCAAACCTAGGAATTCACTCTTCAGAGACAGCAGTCACCTTCTTCAGGTTTTACTTTAGTACAAAAGACAGCTATAGAGCCTTGTGCAAGATGCGGAGGACCCATTTTGGAAGTCTGTGAGTTAAAGAAGTTGACTGTTAATTCTTACTGAATTGGGTCTCAAGGGTTACTCAAGTGAGTGTTTGTTCCTTTGTATCTCTGTACATCTGTATATTTTATGTCATGTTCCCAAAAATATCCATTTCTGATAGAATATAATATTAAGGGAAATTATTCTATTTTTAATCTACGCTTAATAAATGGAACAAATACCCAGCTCTTTTGCTATTTTTGACATTATCTCACTGAATCATTGCTATCCATTGCTGATGCTGTTCTCACAAGTCAAGTCAAAAGAAACAAGACTGTGTTAACTAACAGGAAAACAGACATGCTGGTTCAAAAGACCACTGACCTTTGCAGCTTGTTGTACGGTGAAAGAGTAGTGAAGGTGGTGGACCTTGTTAAAACAAAGTACAAAATCAGAGCTCAACAGCACCACCATCACACAAAACATTGAAATGAATATATGAACAAAATCTAACGCAGACTCAGAGGTAGTTTGCCATAAGACACTTTGGCTATTTGCTACAATAAACACAAGCTGGATGATTTAGAGACATTTGGATTTGTTAGCACATTCTTTGTAAAAGTACAGTACACCCACAAAATATTATGGATGCTTAAGTTGTCAGTATGTTGCATGTATTACTTGAACATCCCACATGCTTTATCTGCTGTACCGACTCATATGAAAGCTTAAGAATTATTAATTGCTCATTTGGATCTTGATCCTTTGAGCTGCTGAGAGCCTCCTGTGAGGTGATGAGCACCCTCAATTCCATTTGACGTCAGAGCACTCAGTGTCTGGCAGGGTTAGCTTCTAATAAATTCACTTTTAAAATAATCAGTGTACATGTTTTGTAAACATTTGACTATTAAAATGACAGTATATACCACACAATGGGATCCATATTCTAATAGTTAACATTAAAACCAATAATATCTTCTACATAACACATCTTTGCTACCTCTAAGTTAATTTATATTTTAATTAAATCAGTATGAAATGAAATATTAAGATTAATTATTGTGTATCTATGTTAAATGACATTTTTTAAACAGGTAAGAAGTTAGGTTAGAAGTAAGGCTGGCTGGATAACACAACCACCATTCCATTTTGTGAACATTTTTGAGGTTTCCACATTTATTTTCATTCCACAAGAGAAAGAAAACGAAGACCTTTTGACTCTTGGTATGAAAAGAAAAAAAAAAAGTGAGTGAAAGAGACCCTAGAGCAGCTGAAAGCCCAATGGTTAGGGCACTCACCCCGTATATGGGAGACCCAAGTTCAAGTCCCTGTTCTTCCCAATTTGGAGCAGGGACTTCACTGTGTGGCACTCCCACATCTCTGGCAAATGCCCTAGTGACCAGTCTATTGGCTATTCTGGGGTGGGTCGGTGTCGGTCTCTCTCTCTCTCTCTCTCTCCTGCACCCAAGAAACCTTCCCAATAAAGTCTTTATTGAAACTTTATTCATGGAAACATATTGGTTTAGACAAAACAGCATTCTTCAACAGGAAACATTTTCATCAAAAATGTTTCAACCAGCTCTAGTAGTTGGAGATATTAAAAGAGAAAGGATCATCTTCCCTACGCTATTAAGAAGGCAGAGAACAAAACAAAGTTCCTCCCAAGTTTTGCTTATTAGGAATGGCCTTTTATGAATTGACACAATTAAACCATCAATATCTATTTCTTAAAATGACTCAGTCCTATCTATTAGGGTCCAAGTCTTCAGACACTCACAGCCAGATTCTGCCATCTTTATCCAGGAGTAATTTATTCTGCAAGTACTCACATTGAAGTCAATTGACTTCTCGTGGAGTAAGATACTACTTAATGAGAGCAAGGCTAGCAGGATCTGGCCTAGAGTAACAATTGTAGCGCTTACTGCCATGGGTAATCCCAGAGATTCACGTCACTCTTGATTGTAATGGAATTATTGACAATAGTGACAATTATATCTGGTATTGTGTGTTAGCATGATTGGACCCTTACTTGTGATTTTGATAGAAGGTTCTGTCCCTAGGTGAGCTCCATTTTTATGGCTATCCCAGATAGCCTATATAGGTGGCATGCTCTGGATCCTACTTTTATTGAATCTTATTATGAGCATCTGTATATTTCCATTGCCTTGTGACACAAATCCTGGGATCTGAGGAAAAGCCTCAGACAGAGGAAGCGTGGAACTGTATGTATACTGTGTAACTGGGAACCTAAATAAAATGTAATCAAACACCCAACTCTAAAGCTCAGTTAAGCTCCATTTAATTTAGTTTACTGATGTCCCACATCTGCAACCCAGTAAAGTTCACAATTGTTACTGTGCACAGCTGTGGTTTAAAGCCTCTCTTTGCACACAATACACTGGCAGCAAAGCAAAAACAATTAATTTTTATATGCTTTTAACATATGGATCAGACAGTCAGAAGTAGGAAAGCCTCTTGTGTTCTAAAAAGAAAATATATAGCTTCTATTAACTTGACCCAAATTCTTAGAAAATGTAAGTTCTGATTCATCTTTAAGTAGAGAGATTATAATTATAATGGCTTTGTTTCGGATTCATTTGATTTAAAGTGCCTGCAGTTATCTTTTAATAGGGGAAATATATGACACAAAAGTCCCATTATAAATAGATTTTATTATGAGATAAATTAATAAATTGTAAAATGTTTGGAGTCTTTTGTTCTGTTGTGATCTGTGGAATTAAAAGGAAAAAAAAAAAAACAACCTTTAAGCCTAAATGGAAACACATTTCATTTCAGTGAATAAACACGATGTACACTTAGCCAAGGACCCAATTCTGCAAACACTTATCACCAGGCAGAGTGCTTGTACTTAATGGGATTACACAGTAATAAGCAGTACAGGTAAAATCCTGACTCCACTGCTGTCAAAGGCAAAACTCCCATTGACTTCAATGGATCCAGGATTTCACTCTGTATATTGAAGTGAAAGGATTGAAGGATTGGAATCCAAAAGAATCTAGTTATTTTTCACTATTTCTGATTGTTCAGTAAGTATCATTTGCTGTCAAAAATATAGATAATTTATACGGAGACACTGTATATTAAATTGGAAAATTGCCAAGTTAAATTGATAACTGCAAATCATTTAAAAAAAAAGTCAGTCCAGCCCCCATTGAATTCAATGTGGCCAATATTTCACCTGGTATATTTAATGAAAAACAAAACTCTTTAAAAAATAAAACCCTATTACTCCATCTTTACACACTACATAGGAACCAAAAAAGGTTCAAACACAAACATTTCCTCCCCTCCTTCCCAGGTCACTATTAATGCTAAAAAGGTTGCTCGTGCTTTTTTTAAAAAGCATGTATGATTTGTTGTTAGGGGACTGTCACCAGATTTCTGCTAGTTGATTACGGCTGAGAAAGCAAACAGAAGACCCAAACTGCAGAGAACTGGATGTAGGCCTCTTCAGAATCAGCCGTGGGACTATTAGCTGAACCTTTGCCATCCAGCAAAGGCAATCGTCCCCTAACAACTCATTCTACAGTATAGAGCTTATAAAAAGAGATAATACATTATCTTGAAGATAAACAACAGTGGGAGCTATGGAGAATCATGGATGATGGCACAGTGGCAACAGACCAATGGGTGTCCCTCAGGAAAAAGAAGTTTCTTCTGAGACCGTTCCATGATTTTAGAAAGTTGGATGCCATGGATGTTGGAATCACATATTAAATCAGGTGTTGTGACGCTAGACCATGCACAGTGAATCCTCAATTCAAGACCAAAAGAGTTGGGGCACTCATGAGCATTGAACACAACAGGAAAACAAAATTATGCAACTGTGGACCAAGAAACAAATACCATTAGGGAAGCAGAAAATGAGTTCCCTCTTCTTCTGGGCTCATAAAACAGTTATCATAGGATACCATGGGAAGAGTCTCCAGTATGCCATTATCTGTGTGCCACCCTGTTACTTTTAAATGATACAAGGAAGACACTCAGAGATGGTCCTTCCATGAATAAGGATGAAGAAATATTTAAAAGATTTCCCTTGCCATAATGTAATCCAGACAAGTGCACAAAATGGCAGGCAAGTGACTAATACACATTTTTTCTTTAGGGGAGCAGGATTGCTCAGGAACCTTTAACAATTAATGTTGGAAAATGGTCTCGGTAAGACTGTGCTGTGGACAGCAAACTTTGCTTTCCCATCACAGTAATTATTTCTTCCCTGTCAACACCTGAAACTCTTGGAAAATCAAAATATTGCTTTGTTAGTTGTTATGACTGGTTTTCCTAGAAGGGATCTGACATTAACTTCCAAAACACCAAAAAAGCAGCTCAGTTCAAATTTCCAGCCATTTCTCACACAAAAACTGTCTCCAACTGGTCTGCAGAACCTGAGAGTCTAACACCATCCAAAACACAGGGTGTACACAGCAGCTGAGAGTATGCCTCCCAGTGCAGGTAGACAGCCACAGGTTAGGTCTGCTGGAGCTACTGTGCTAAAAATAGCAATGTGGCTGCAGAGGCACAGACAGGAGATCATGCTAGCCACCCAAGTATAATCCTGCCTGACCCACTGAATACATACTCAGGTGGCTAGCCTAAGCTTCTACCCTTGCCACCATGGCCGTGCTGCTAATTTTTAGCCCACAAGTTCAAGTGCTGTGTCAGTCTACCCACCTGGGAACCACATGTACCAGCTGCAGTGTAGACATACCCTATGTTAGAACATTTATTTGACCATCCCTTTGTGATGAACTGGCGCTATATCTGTACAACTTATGAATTCTGATTGATACTGTGAAGTCGTATTATGAAAATCTGCTCTGTCATGAGTGCCTATATGTATGTAGCTCCATCACTGCTGACAAGTCAGGACTTGTCACACCAGACAGAGATACAATGGAGCAGTCTTAAACTAAAGACCCTATTCAAGCACAAACACCTAAACAGTGGGTGAGATGCATCCTTAGAAAACCATTTTTAGCTTAACTCCTCTGAAGGGAAGCAGAAGGCAGGAGCATTGGAAAGTTATCCAAAAGACAGAACAAAGGAAGCCAGGTGGGTTTAAATAGAGAGCCACACGGGAACAAGGGGGCAATAAAAGAAGTGAAAGCATGGGGCAGGACATAGCAAAGTCCCAGTGCTGCCAGTCCTCGTGATTTTGTCATGAGTCTCATGATAATTATTGTTTTCCTTAAAGCCCCAGCTCCTGGAGTCAAGTACATATGTGATGATTTCAGCCTTCATTCTTAAAGAAAAAGTAAGCTTCTAGTCCTTGTGGCTGTGGAGAAAGTTTCAAAATGTGACTCCAGTGCACTCTAAAGACTCAAAAAGCAAAAGGCAAATAAAAAGAACACCAAATCTATTATTTTACATAATCTTGTTATTTTAAAGCAAATCTCATGATTTTTGGTGAACCTGACTCATGATTTTTGAACATTCAGGGTTGGCAATACTGAGTCACAGAAGCTGGGAAGGGGCTCCATGAGGGAGAGAGATCACCTAGCATGCAACAGACTGCATGAGGAGGAGACTCTCTTCTTGCCTTCCTAGACCAGATGGTTCCCCGAGGACTCACAAGGGAACTGTGAGACAGAAATTGAGAGATACTGCTGTTTCAGATGTTTATTGTTTTGTATCATGTGTACATGGTTAAGTATAAAAGAGCACAAAGGTGTTAGATTGTGGAAAGGGTGTGTGTTGACTACTTCACAACTACTGTGTGCCTCTGCGAGTTAAACTGTAACCAGAAGCTTCATACTTTTTGGGTGGAGTTCTGGGAGACAAATGTGTTTAAGTAACTGGGGTATCTCAGGGGTCAGTGCTGGTCCTGAGGCATACTGCAGGTAGGCTGAGGTGCTCCATTTTGGAGAAGGGATAGCAAACTGAGAGCCAGTGCCCAGGAAATGTGCTAGAGAGGCCAAGAGAGAAACCACTGCTGCAGCTTTAGAAACTTGAAGCACCCTAGGGTTTCATAGCACAAAGGCTTGGATTCCCCTGGTGATGCTTCCTGGGGCACCCAGGGCTGTGAGTCACTTTGTTACTACGCGAGGGAGTCTTGCCTGTGTTAGCTGGATGTCATCTCCCTAACACAACCAGCCCGTCAGCCACTCAAGCACTCTCCTCTGGGCTACACCAGTCCTGTCTTTGCCTTGTAGGTTGACCCCAACTGCCAAGTCCCTTCAAAACGTCCCCCTGTGGTATCCATACTTTGATCACTGGATACTCACAGAAATCCCAGATGGAACAGACTACCACAGTTTACCAGTTTTGGCTTAGACCAATGCTCCTGTAGTATGCACAGCACTTGAGTTACATTATACAATAAAAGGACATTTACTTAAAAAGAATAGAGATTTGAATAAAAAACAGTTTGAGAGACCGGAACAAATAGTTACATATGAAACAAGATCATATCACACATTCTAAAGCCTCAACTTAACTAAATAACCAGTTATCCTTATGTCTAAAGAAGCTTATCTCACCCAAATTCTCTTCAGCATTTTCAGCCAAGGCATGAAGCAAACTCGCTGTCCATTTATTTCCTAGGTACAGGATACCATCATGCCAGGGTGCCTCTTTGCACCCCCAAATCTACCAGAACAGACTATCGATTTTCACCTCAAGACAGGCCCGCCCTTCTGTTTACCTCTTCCTTTAATTTGCTTCTCAAGTCTCCATCAGCTCTTCATTAGCATTTGACTTAGAATGCTAATACACACTGTTGCACCCTTAGGATAAGTGTCTCCCATCCCGTCTGGGAGGAGTTTGTTTCAAGAAACACTACCTATGAGTGACCTGTTTTTAACTACAGACCTAGAAAACATAATTTGTAGGATATATACATAACTCCTCATATATATTTTCCATACGTACATTTTGCAATGATTATGATGACTAGTATGAGACAGGCTTTCAATAATGACATCACATGACTTTTTTGGCGAATCCAGGGGATCCCTGTACCCCTATATACTGCTGTGCCCCCTGCCTATTGGTATCCAGAGGTTCTTGGGTCACATTGCTCACAGCAGTCCTAGTGGATGGCCAGGAAGGGGCACTCATTAGGATCTAAAACACCCATTTATAGCTTGTTACTAAGCCACTCTGGTGGGTAGTGGTGATGGTGGTGGGTAGCCGGGTTTAGCATAGAGCATGTCCACACTGGGGAAATTTTCTAAGTGATATTAAAATTAGTTCAACAAAAGCAATTTATCAATCAGTTAGAGCTGTAGCGTAGACATAGTTTTAGGCAGTTCAAAGTGGCCTGAGCTGGTTTTACTGAACTAGAATGGTTTCAGAGTAGCAGCCGTGTTAGTCTGTATCCCCAAAAAGAAAAGGAGGACTAAGGTGCCACAAGTCCTCCTTTTCTTTTTGAACTAGAATTGGTTAGGCCGCCTAAAACCAAGTCTATAGTATAGGCTTAATGGCTCTTAATATAGATTTAGGTGAGCTAATTTAAAAATTTAAGATTCTCCAGTTTAAACAAGCCTAGTACATTTAAAAGGAACTTTTGCTTGTTAAACAATAGGGAAGGCAATATGGCAATAATTTTCCATGTTACTTACTCAAGTGCCATAAAAACATTGGTTGTAAGCTCAGCGCAGGCAGATTTTCCTTCCTTCTATTCCTGACACAATTGTTTTTAGTGCAGTTTGGTGACAGAACATTTTAGAGATGTGTCGGGCTACAGCACCTGGCCTGATCAGTGGGGATCATGGGATTCTATTAGGATTTCTGAGGCAAGCTCAGGTGATATTTAACATTACTGTATTTCCACAGCAGTAAAAACAAGTAACACATTGTAGCTGGCACCAGAGGCTTAGTGCATAAGTTCATGGGCTGTTGACAATCCCATAACCATGCAAGCAACCCTTCTTTTGTTCAACTATCGATCTCACCTAAAAATTAAACCTTTAAAGGACAGTTATAGCCACCTTCCCTCAGAAGTTGAGGGTTTTTTAAATGTATTTTATCTATCTAGGGCACTAAAATGGCCCCGTTACCATAGTATCTGCGTGCTTCACAATCCAGTGAGGTAGAAAAGTTCTCTTATCTCCATTTTGGGGGCAACCCAAGGAGCAGAGACACTAAGTGATTTGCCCAGGCTCATACAGAAAGTCTGTGGCTGAGCAGGGGCTTTAACCCATGTCTCCTCAGGGCTAACCACTGGACCATCCTTCCTCTGACCTCTTCCTGGTTTGAGGCAGGAGTAGAGAGAGTTACTCTGATGGTATAAGTATCAGACTCATCAGCTACTATAGGGAAATGCCAGGTATAATCCTCACCAATTTGCCCCTCCTTGTGAGACCACAGATCCACACCCTCACAGCACGAGTTCAAGCCAGGAGGGCATATGCAAGCCCTTTGGGGCAACTTACTCTGAGGGGAAGGCAACACCACCAGGTAGGATTGCAGGATATTTACTATAGATATCATAAAGCAAAATCCATTCTCTAAGAGATTATGACAGAATCTGCTCAAACATCAAGGAGACATCAGTATCAGCATCTATAAGTGGAGTTACTAGGGTTACTTCTACAACTGCTGCTTGAGCCTTTTATAAGGCCACCTTCAATTAAACTCAGTATAATGTATAGTTCTCGGGTTACTCTCTTTCCCAGATTATTTAATCCTTTTGTCTCTGACACTGTGACTCACGATACCAATCCCCCAAAATCTGTGAAACTAAAGAGACCAAAATAGTTGCATTTGGCTAAAACAGGAACTTGCAAATTCAGCAAAATAGACGCATCTTGTTTCTTGCAAGTACACTATGCTTCTCTCTTTTAATTGGGGCACAATCAACACTCATTTCACATTCACAATTCTCATCAGCAGGAACTCTGCCGATGGAAATAGTGTAGAACATGGAAGCAATTTGGAAAATTAGTGGATTAATATTTAGGTTCACTATGCAGAACATATTCATTTCTTTTTGAAGTTAAAGGTCACTAGAAAGTGAAACAGATTCTGCAAGGTTCTGAATGAACCTTACTTCCCATTGAAGTAACGAAATAGGAGGTCTGAACCCTGTAGAATCAGTCCTAGAATGTTCACTTTGAGTATGAATGTCAGTTAGTGAGATCTGTGAACTCTTTTAACGGCAAACTATACTACTACATACATGTTCTTAACATCCTGCTGTTCATTTCTGGCACTTTAAACTACACACACTGCTCCAATGAAACAGAACCATTCACTGAGAGAGGGTAAGAACATTTGATAAATTACAGAGATTCACATGATCCTAAATTAGGAAAATAATTGTGTCTTTTTAATATTTATTTTCTTGCTGCTGCTCAGTTTTTGACACTTGAAAACTATATGTAAGGCATTTAGATAAATTTACTTCAAACAGAGAAGAGTTTGTCAGGGCGTGGAGGGAAGCAGTCATCTGGTTTCATTATTTTCATTCTTCGTGGCATTTAGAAAATGCATTTTGTAATAATCATCATGCTTATGTTATTTTCAAACTTCTGAGATAGCACCACCTAGTGGCCATTGCACAGATGGAAGAGGGCTCTTCGGCCAATAGCATGAACAGCAAAAATTCCAAAGCTAGTTGTGAACAGATGTAAGACAGTCCTGTTGCTTATCTTCAAACAAAGCATTGAAGACTCTGGAAGAAAGGCTCATATAAAGCCAACACTGCCTTGGTACATTTTTTTAATGTAGCCTCCATTTAAATTTTATTAACATTTTGTGTCAGTAAATAAATAATCTACACAAACTGAAGAAAATGTTGTAAAGCCTTGGAATGTTAAATGCAATCCTGGAATCAGAGTTAGTATTTCGTTTTGGCTTGCTTTGCTAATGAAGTATATGTTTGGGGTTAGGGATGCATTCAAACACAAGCAGAGGATCTTATGGGACATTTACATAATCTCTATTATTTTGTGTACAAGAGCTTCTTTGCAGAAAGTTAAGAGGAGACTGCCTTTAACTTCCTTCACAAAGCAGGGATGAGATATTAATAGCCACACTTATACCGTCTATTCTTTGCCAAACCTTTCATTTATCCTGCAGGCTGCCAAAGACAAACCTGGCAACAATCTGATTTCAGAACACAGGTCCCTACACCAGAAGTGGGGCCAATTATATTAGATGGCTGAAAAAAATAGACCACAAAGTGTCTGGTTTTTTTAAGCTCACAAAGACTTGTAGCACCCTATGCAGGGGTACATGTTTAACCATTCCAAGCTACACGGACCCGGCGGAAAGTATTGCTGCTGCTATTTCAGAGAGAGGCAAGAATTTTGTAACGGAAGGCAGAAGTCACCTGATCCATTTAGAGAGTGACAACAGTAAAGAATTTAAGATACAAAAAATCGTGAAAGCAACTTGGTATAAAGTAACAGTGGTCTGCAACTCCTAATCGGCATGCCAGACTACAGTTCCTCCTGTGTCTCACCCAAAGCACTCAGTTCAATACTGCTGCCGGAGAAAATATTTTTAAAAGCCAGAGAGACCAGTTTGTGTGAAAGGACCAGAGTTCAGGAGAAGCTTGTATGGTATAATTACCTTGCTCACAATCAAGTTCACTGCTAATAACTGACAGTTATTATAATAACTGGGACTGCTAATTGGGACAAAGAACCTAAACTGTCATTTAAGAATAACAGGAAAAGCACAGAGTCATTGGATCAGAATGACAAAAACATTGACAAAAAGAAAAGGAGTACTTGTGGCACCTTAGAGACTAACCAATTTATTTGAGCATAAGCTTTCGTGAGCTACAGCTCACTTCATCGGATGCATACTGTGGAAACTGCAGAAGACATTATATACACAGAGACCATGAAACAATACCTCCTCCCACCCCACTCTCCTGCTGGTAATAGCTTATCTAATGTGATCACTCTAATGTGATCTTATCTAATGTGATACACCTTACAAAGTGTATGATAATCAAGTTGGGCCATTTCCAGCACAAATCCAGGTTTTCTCACCCTCCGCCCCCCCCTCCCCCACACAAACTCACTCTCCTGCTGGTAATAGCCCATCCAAAGTGACCACTCTCTTTACAATGTGTATGATAATCAAGGTGGGCCATTTCCAGCATAAACCCAAGTTTAACCAGAACGTCGGGGGGAGGGGGTGTAGGAAAAAACAAGGGGAAATAGGCTATTTTGGAAATATTCCTTGAGTCAGAGACGTCGAAAATAGGATTCTAGGTCACCACAGAACTGTATCATGTACAGATACAGACAGACATCATCTTCCTTTCCAAATGCAAACAGATGGACATCGTACCAAAAGGACTGAAGGTAAAAAATCCATTACAATCTACATACCACACAGACTATGCTGACAGCTTGTGCCACACGCTCTCAAAGAAACTGCGGAATCAGCTGATCAACATCCTCTACAGCAAAGAGGGAAAGATTAAGAATGAGCTCTCAGAACTGGATACTCTCATAAAAAAACAACCTTCCACACAAACTTCCTCGTGGCTGGAATTTACTAAAACTAGACAAGCCATTTACAACGCACACTTTGCAAAATACCTCTGAACAACATACTAATCCACAGAGGCCTCCCTACCAACATTACGAAAAGAAGGATTCTAGGTGGACTCCTCCTGAAGGTCGAAACAGCAGACTGGACTTCTACATAGAATGCTTCCGCCGACGTGCACGGGCTGAAATTGTGGAAAAGCAGCATCACGTGCCCCATAACCTCAGCCGTGCAGAACACAATGCCATCCACAGCCTCAGAAACAACTCTGACATCATAATCAAAAAGGCTGACAAAGGAGGTGCTGTTGTCATCATCAATAGGTCGGAATATGAAAAAGAGGCTGCTCGGCAGGTCTCCAACACCACTTTCTACAAGCCATTACCCTATGATCCCACTGAGAGTTACCAAAAGCAACTACAGCATTTGCTCAAGAAACTTCCTGAAAAAGCACAAGATCAAATCCGCACAGACACACCCCTGGAACCCCGACCTGGGATATTCTATCTACTACCTAAGATCCATAAACCTGGAAATCCTGGGCGCCCCATCATCTCGGGCATTGACACCCTGACAGCAGGATTGTCTGGCTATGTAGACTCCCTCCTCAGGCCCTACGCTACCAGCACTCCCAGCTACCTTCGAGACACCACTGACTTCCTGAGGAAACTACAATCCATCGGTGATCTTCCTGATAATACCATCCTGGCCACTATGGATGTAGAAGCCCTCTACACCAACATTCCACACAAAGATGGACTACAAGCCGTCAAGAACGCTATCCCCGATAATGTCATGGCTAAGCTGGTGGCTGAACTTTGTGACTTTGTCCTTACCTATAACTATTTTACATTTGGGGACAATGTATACCTTCAGATCAGCGACACTGCTATGGGTACCCGCATGGCCCCACGGTATGCCAACATTTTTATGGCTGATTTAGAACAACGCTTCCTCAGCTCTCGTCCCCTAATGCCCCTACTCTACTTGCGCTATATTGATGACATCTTCATCATCTGGACCCATGGAAAAGAAGCACTTGAGGAATTCCACCATGATTTCAACAATTTTCATCCCACCATCAACCTCAGCCTGGTCCAGTTCACACAAGAGATCCACTTCCTGGACACTACAGTGCTAATAAACAATGGTCACATAAACACCACCCTATACCGGAAACCTACTGACCGCTATTCCTACCTACATGCCTCCAGCTTTCACCCTGACCACACCACACGATCCATTGTCTACAACCAAGCTCTGCGATACAACCGCATTTGCTCCAACCCCTCAGACAGAGACAAACACCTACAAGATCTCTATCAAGCATTCTTACAACTACAGTACCCACCTGCGGAAGTGAAGAAACAGATTGATAGAGCCAGAAGAATTCCCAGAAGTCACCTACTACAGGACAGGCCTAACAAAGAAAATAACAGAACGCCACTAGCCGTCACCTTCAGCCCCCAACTAAAACCCCTCCAACGCATTATTAAGGATCTACAACCTATCCTGAAGGATGACCCAACACTCTCACAAATCTTGGGAGACAGGCCAGTCCTTGCCTACAGGCAGCCCCCCAACCTGAAGCAAATACTCACCAACAACCACATACCACACAACAGAACCACTAACCCAGGAACCTATCCTTGCAACAAAGCCCGTTGCCAACTGTGACCACATATCTATTCAGGGGACACCATCACAGGGCCTAATAACATCAGCCACACTATCAGAGGCTCGTTCACCTGCACATCCACCACTGTGATATATGCCATCATGTGCCAGCAATGCCCCTCTGCCATGTACATTGGTCAAACTGGACAGTCTCTACGTAAAAGAATAAATGGACACAAATCAGATGTCAAGAATTATAACATTCATAAACCAGTCGGAGAACACTTCAATCTCTCTGGTCACGCAATTACAGACATGAAGGTCGCTATCTTAAAACAAAAAAAACTTCAAATCCAGACTCCAGCGAGAAACTGCTGAATTGGAATTCATTTGCAAATTGGATACTATTAATTTAGGCTTAAATAGAGACTGGGAGTGGCTAAGTCATTATGCAAGGTAGCCTATTTCCCCTTGTTTGCCCCCCCCCGCCCAGACGTTCTGGTTAAATTTGGATTTATGCTGGAAATGGCCCACCTTGATTATCATACACATTGTAAGGAGAGTGGTCAGTTTGGATGAGCTATTACCAGCAGGAGAGTGAGTTGGGGGGGGGGTGAGAAAACCTGGATTTCTGCTGGAAATGGCCCACCTTGATTATCATACACATTGTAAAGAGAGTGGTCACTTTGGATGGGCTATTACCAGCAGGAGAGTGAGTTTCGGGGGGGGGGGGTGGGGGGGAGGGCGGAGGGTGAGAAAACCTGGATTTGTGCTGGAAATGGCCCAACTTGATTATCATACACATTGTAAGAAGAGTGATCACTTTAGTTAAGCTATTACCAGCAGGAGAGTGGGGTGGGAGGAGGTATTGTTTCATGGTCTCTGTGTATATAATGTCTTCTGCAGTTTCCACAGTATGCATCCGATGAAGTGAGCTGTAGCTCACGAAAGTTTATGCTCAGACAAATTGGTTAGTCTCTAAGGTGCCACAAGTACTCCTTTTCTTTTTGCGAATACAGACTAACACGGCTGTTACTCTAAAAACATTGACAAGGTAGCACAGTCTCAGACATCTGACTAGGTGCAAGGCTTCTTTTGCTTTGCCTCACCCTACCAGGATGAATGGAATAGGCTCTCTCATCAAGTCAACCAGGACCCAAAAATCAAAGCATGTAAAGGTAAAGGGGTTTTCACCCCCAACTAGGCACAGAGCTGACCCCAGTCTCATAAGATAGTCCTCACCCACATTTCACCAATTGCTAAGCTCACAGCAGCAAAAGGAGAAGCAGATCCTCCTTAACTACAACATCCCTTCACAAGCAGCCACTGAACAGTAAAAAGTAGTTCTTCCCTCTCCCTTCCAGCAAGGCTAAGATCATTGTCTCTATCTTGTTCAGCCCTAGTCCGCAAGGGACGAGAATCCCAAAGTCACATCCAAATGCAAAACCACAAGAAATAGGCTGACTCATAGTACTTATCAAAAACTCAGCTTAGGTTGTGCTGTGAGGGGCAGCCCTTGACCTTATCAACTTGTTGCTAACATTTCCCCCTAGGATCTCCTAAAAGGAGGAGAGAACTGACATTTTGAAAGAGCACAATAATCCTTGACCTAGTGAAGTTACAGCAAAGTGCCTGTGAAGATCAATCAGGTTACACAGTAAAGTCTCATAATACAAAAGATGAACGATTTTCTTACAGGAAAGTTCAGGTTCTGAGCTCCGCCTCCCACCTCCAAAAAGGAGAGAGAGAAGGTACCTTCTTAGGAATGGTTTATAGAAGCCCAAACCAAAGCCACACTCACAAAAATAGTCCTCAAGCTATACAGCCAGCATAATAGGCATCTAGCCTATTCAGAATATAGTCAAATAGACTCAAAAATTGCTATCAACTACACTTGTGCAAACCCACTGAAGTTAATGCAGTTTCATGGCTTACAGAGTGGAATTCAGCCAAAAGCATTTAGAGTAATTTGAAATGACTTGTGCTGTACTCTATGTATTAGTTTTGACATTTTGTATCAGCAAGATAGTGATTATTGCATGAACTGGATGGGTATACATCATCGTATTCTAGCCTATAATTCTCTAACCACAAGTGAATTACCAAAGGTCTCCTTACTCCTGGAAAGAAATGTCATATCAGACCAAAAACCTTCAGGTGTCTACATCCTTTTCTAACGTGTTCTGAAAGAGACTTTTCCTTTTATGTAGCAACTCCTGACAGTCTCTTAGCTTTGTATGTGTGTTGTAGTGTTGGTGTTTATGTAACGTCACATGCACACTCTACTGTAACGTTTGCAGACTCTTTTTGGCTGTGTGTGTGTTGTATTGTTGGTGTTTGTGTGGCAGAAGTGTCACATGCACATTCTGTTGGTATGTGGCAGCTATCTTTGAAGTCATTGAACTTCACCTTATTGTTATAAATTAGCAATAGACATAGGCACATATGTGTAAGTCAATGTCACCAAGTTTCAAATCATCTGAAATAATTAATTCTATCAGTTTAGTATATTTTTTATTCCATAACTAGTAAGATATTTTTAAAGTATTGTGCAGGTGTGTTTAAATAGAAAGGATGTTACTTGCAAAAACTATCTTTGCCTAAATTGGATATACATGGTTTACACAATGTAAAGCAAATTATGCAAGAAGCTAGAGACAGAGAAGTGTTGTCTAGTGGTCCGAGCACAAAACTAATACCAGGAAATTCCTGAGGCCTCATCCCTACTCTGACAATGAAGTCTGGTCTTGGCTATCATTTAAGCTCCCTGCATCTCTGAAGTGGGGATACCTCACAGCATTCCTGTGAGGATTAATTAATTAATGCCCATAAATTGCCTTGAAAATAGCAAGCATTCAGTATTTTACAACTCCAGATTACTTTCTGTAACCCTGATGGAAAACAATTCCAGGGTTCTGTGCAGCAGTAGTAGAAGGCTGCGGGGGCATCTAGTCAAGAAATCTTAATATTAACAAAGCTATGCAGAGAAATACCTGTTTTGGTTAATGGACTAGAGAACAGCTGCTGAAGAAGTTTGTTCTCTGAAGTTCTCAGCACCACCACTGTATCAGCAGGAAGAGTGTCTCTGTTCTTCTCAAGGAAACCATAGGCATCATATAATACCTAGGTGTTGGAGACAGAATGAACAAACAGCTGAAATAGACTACCAGAACCCTGCCATTTACTTTAAACAGGCAAGTTGACCAAATAAGCTAGTTCAAACCTGACAAGCTGGTGAATTACTGCAGTGTCCTCAAAGTGTGAGCTGGCTTTAGGCAGCATCTGCATTCATAACGTGTCATTGGTATATCAAATTGGTTTAAGTGGCTTAGGCTGAGTCACACTGTATTACACTGTATCACATCAAACTACGACGTGCCCAATGCAACATAACACACTGCAGCACCACACTAGTCGCATAACTTGACAGGTTACATGTGAAAGAGGCAATGGTTTTCAGACAGAGCAGCCACTCTGCATTTACTGCATGTAGCCAGTGTGTGATTTGTAATTAAATCTTCTGGAGAAACAGGAGAAAATTTCATATCTAGCACACTGGCAAAATGGATACAAAATGTACTACCACTGTTACCAAATGGATATTTATTCATCTGGGATCCTCTCTTTAATTTGCACTGGCTTAGGGCACAGTATTTTTAACATTTTAATTCTGAAGGCTTTGAAAGGCAAAATTGCTCTGAATTGTTTTTCTCATAGTTATTAGTAATCAATGATCAAATCTTTTATTCAAAATTGGAATAGAGTTATTCTGCTTTAGATTTTATTTTTTAAAACTACAGTAATTTCCAGCATCCAGCTTTACTATAAATGGCCTCACTGCTGGAAAAACACAGGCACAGCACATGGGGCAGGTCTACACTACCGCAGGGACCGATGCTCTGAGATCGATCCACTGGCGGTCGATTTAGTGGGTCTATTAAAGACCTCTCCAGTAGTTGGAGTTGTGTAGAGTAGTTTGACTTACCACGGTAGTGTAGACATATGGTCTTGATGTTACATTAGAGCTGAATTTGGCCCTACTGTGGAGAATGACAGAAAGTCAGCACTGCCTCTAGGACTTTACATTTAGGTGGCAATGAATTTACTGGAGCTTTGTGGAACTTTACAGTTTTCCTTAACAATCCCAAAAGTTGGGCGAGGTTTACTGGAAGATTTGTAGAGGTTCTTGACCCTTGCATTGAGCCTAAGCTAGGTCTGCATGGAAACCATGCAAACCTAGGCTGCTTTGGTTGAGTTTTGTGTACAATTGGGAATTTAGACCTTAAATTCCAAACAAAACTCAGTGGACACGAAACCAACTAAAACCAAAACGGCTGAGTTCTGCAGAGTACTAGAATATACCTATAGTATGTAGGTGGGAATTCTTCCAGTCACTCCTCTGCCCTCTACAGGAGTTTAAAAAGAAAGCACTATTGCAGAGACAGTTTTAAACTGTTTTATTCATTGAACCTCCTTTCCTTTCCTGCTCTCTCTCTTCCACACAAACAATTACTACTGAGTATATGTGTTAATGGCTAGAGATATTATAACTGTGCAGGTTGTTCTGGGTCAAGGAGGGCCACCACTTCTAAGAAATGTCTCAGCTGGGGTGACCAGATGTCCCAAATTTATAGAGACAGTCCCAATATTAGGGCCTTTGTCTTATATAAGTGCCTGTTATCCCCATCCCTATTTTTCACAATTGCTAACTGGTAACCCTAGTCTCAGCTGGGTTCACGTGTCAGGATGCCACCTCCAGAATTGGGTAAGGAGCATTTATAACATGGGCAATTTTGCATTGTAAATCATATCACAAATTCTAGGTTTCTTTAAAAACAATTAATCCATTAAAAAGAGAGAAATCTGCAAGCAATTTAAATGCCTCTGGATGGAATGGATAGTGACTATACCACTTATTACATTCAGACCATATGACCTTTACCTTCCCAGCATAGTGCTGAATGCCAAAACACAGCTCCACTCGTTTGGGCCTCCAAAAGTATTTGCATCTTAAATTATCTTCAAACTTATCTAGTCATTAAAAAAACGTAACGGTTAAAGGTGAACCACAGCAATTTAAACCACAACTCCCATAATTAGGGACAGCTTACAACCCAAAAAAATCAGAATTAGTACAAAATACCCTTATAAGTTATCACATTGTCCACCAATGATGTCAGCCTTTGTCAGCTTTTGCTACAAGCACCTGTGTTCTTTCTTCCAAGTTGCCACTTATAAATGAACAGCTTCCCCAAACTAGTCCTTCAAATCCCTCACGATTCACTTCTAATGGGATGCCTATCAGAAACTAACAAATGACAATGGCTTGGTAGGTAGAAGGCTAGAAGAAACTTCTCATATATATCCTATTTATTTATTCATTCGTTTATATCTTATCTTTTTAATAAATAACCAACTCAAAGCCCTCTAGCTATGTACATATCTGCCCTATGTGAATGCCCTTGTTCCTTCCCATAGTTGGTTATATCCACAAGAAAGAAAGGGCACAACACTCCAGCCAACAACTAGGTCCCCTCCAAGATTACACCTGTCACTTCTGTGGGAAAATCTGCAGGGCACGAACTGGGCTCCTCAGCCACCTAAAAACCCGCCAATGAACCCCCTTGGTGGACAACATCCTCGCATCAAGGGATAGCCAAAGAAGATGTCCACCTGCACTTTGATTTAAATACATGCTAAAGCCTTTAGGCATCTTTTATCCTGCATTTGAACTTCTTCAGAAAAACAGGCTTATATCCAAAGGGGCCTTCTGGGATATGTCTACACAGCAATTAAACACCTGCAGCTGGCCTGGGTCAGCTGCTCGGGCTTGGGCTACAGGGATGTAAAACTGCAGTGCAAAACATTGGGGCTTGGGCTGGAGCCTAGGCTCTGGGACCCATCCCACTCATGGGCTCCCAGACCTTGGGCTCCAGCCTGAGCCTGAACGTCTACAGTGCAATTTTACAGCTGCGCAGCCCAAGCCCTGGTTATTGAGAAATACAGACACTCTATGAGGTACATGCCCACAATACACTGAGCTAAGGGAAAGAGAGACAGCTTATAGAGCTGAGTGAGAACAAGGCCTTTTCTGCCCTTTGAGATAATCCTGTGATATTTTGTACTGAAACTAGTGCCTGTATAGTGAAACTTCCCATTGCATTTGTTTATCTTAGTCAGCAGTTATGGGCTTGATACAGGAATCACATGGAGAAATTCTCTGGCCTAAGTTATGCCGGAGATCAGACTAGATGATCAGAATGGTCCTGTCTGGCTTAAAATCTGTGAATCTTAAATTTCATGATTTTTTCCTGTTTATGTTTCACTGCCACTAAAATATTCTTTAGTTTAAGACACAGAATTAGGCTTTGAGCTTTGTTTGGAGTGAGTTGCTGGCTAGCACACCTGCATACGGTCAAAGATCTCAACTTGCTACACACATCTTGAGATCTTCCAGGACACCCTGATCTCAAGGCAGCAGTAATAGAATTGAACAGCTCTGAGGCAGGAAGTCTGCCTATGGGGAACTGTAAACTCAGTATTCAATATTGGCCTATTTATAGGACCCACAAGCAGGCTTCCGGCTCCAGCACATGAATGGGGACTGGAATGAAACTCTCTCATTCATTGCACCTTTGACCTAAAATCAAGTATGAACCCAGTTCTCTGGAAGTGAAAAACGTGTGTATGGACTATGCTATCTAACCTGCAGCTATTATTTTAAGGCAAAATTCGGCTCTCTAAATTGCTGTGAATATCTCTACTGTGCGTTCTGCACTCATTCCATTGACAGCAATCGGAGCTCTGTGTTGCTGATCAGAGAGGAGAATTCCACCCTAAGTAAATAAAAATAGGATCATATTTTAATATTGGCTGCACGCATTTTAAAGTTGGCAACAAGATTTATTAAAATGTTCATGAAATAATCATCTAGTTAAGGAACTATCTAAGCAGATGGCACAGCAAAGTCACACACACACTTTCTCCTTATGATGAGGTAATCAGTAATAAAACAGTGGTGTGTAATGGGGTAATAATGTTAAAAGCCAGGAAGATCTGAATTCTACCCTTGTCACTACTACTAACTCAATGTATGGTCTCGGGCATGTCTCTCTTCCTTTCTGTGCTTCAGTTTCCCATCTTTTTAAATGAGAATAAGAATCCTTAAAGTACCTAACACACAGCAGCATTGTAACGATTATTTAATATTTGCAAATCCTGTAGATGATAATAAGCCCTATTTAGATAGGTATTAATATTTAAACCATAAAATAACATTAACCGTATAAAAACAATTAGAAACTAGCAAAATAGTTGAAGAAGTGAGCACCTGAGCAAAAAGAGAGAAAATAAATACTTAAGTAAATAAAAATCCATTTATTCATGTCTGAATATTGGTGACATCATAGCAGAATTTTCAGAAGCCTTCACAATCCATTGCTAATGCCACAGACTCAGTGGTTATGTAGACTAGCAAAAATACTATGAGATGGCATGACTCTCACTCAATGTGTATCAATCATTCTTCAGGGTTTTTTTAATTATTATTCTTACCAACTAACGTTAGGTCTGTCGCCTGGGGAAATCGACTTTCTTCGTCAAGTAGAGAAAGTACTCCCATTGGTTTCTGGAGGAACATATCTAGAAGTGGACGATTGTCCTCATACTCCACTGTAGTAGCATCAATGCCCTCATTCTGATATTCCATCTACAAAGTCATAAACACAGTTAATACTGAATTGACCATGGGAACATTACCATCAGGACATTTCTGGCACAAAACTTCTTTCTTGTTTATAGCACCGCATAACGTTTAATTTCCTACAAAGCTCACAACAATTGTGTGGCAGCTAGGTCACAATATCATGTGGGAAATGGGTCTGAGTGAGGTCTAGTCTCTAAACTTCCATTTTCTTGTTCTGTAAACTCTTAATTTTTCTTTAGCTTAAGTAAGATTTGTATTAACAGAAAGTGACAGCGCTTTTTCTTAGAGATGACCATATGATCAAGCCATAGAATTGTCAGTGGCCTAATTCTATGCCAGTAAAAAGCCCAGAATATTTTAAGATCTGCTAAGGGAATGGAAATATGAATGGGTGGAAGTAGGAGTGAAGTAAGAAATAATATTAACTTAATTAAGTCTTCAATCACTCTAGACCACATTTCTTTCTTTGGTTTGATGACTTAGGTTGTTATAGAACTGCTAGTAAGAGATGGGACTTTCCAGACTGACCAAAGGTCAAACTCACCTACCCACAGCCTGGATTGGAGGTCTATGATCCCTGGATTTGCTTGGAAGATTTCCCAGGATGTGGCATGGGGTGGAGTGAACTAGAATCACAACCTTAAAGATCTAAGTAATCACAGGTGATTCTCCCAGGCCACCACAACACCAAGAAGGGCTGCTGCACTCTCCCAACCCCCTTTCCCATAAAAAAGAAGAGACAGACCAAGACCACTTCAGGCTATGCCAGCTGACTAGCCAAATGCCCAGAAGCAGCCTGCCGGCCAGCATAAAACACCAACTAGAGATGATGTCACCTGATCCCCTGAATTACAATTTTTACTTTGAAAATCTGAAACCCAGCAAGCAGAAGCACCGTTAAAAAATTTTTCTTTTTAAAAACCTTTTATTATTTTTCCTATTTTGTGGATTGGTAGAGGCACCTACTTCCCGTATTCATTATTTTTTGTGTTAATACCTTTTAGATGTGAAAGAGAGAGAGAGAGAAAATATTAAACACATAGCACATGTGTATCCAATTTCTAAGTAAATCATATCTTAAATCATTTTGTGTTACCCTTTTGTTCTGCACTAACAAGGGAAATTATAGGTTGTTAATCATTCTGTATCACAGTAGAGCTAAATTAATCAGGGAAAAAGTCAACCACTCAGTCAATGGAAATGTTGAAGGAATCTAGCTGCTTCAGAGATCTGAAAAGTAAATTACATCCCCTTAGCTTTCCAGGCTTAAATATGTATAAGACTTAATCATGCACTATGCTAACTTCATGATTTAAATCCTGATTGTGTTTATCCAGTGATTTGGTCAATTGCTGATTTCATTCCATATTATTGTCAATATGTTGATTTATTAACTCAATTATAATTTTGATTTGATAACTGTTCTCTTTAATTCTTAGTTTAGTAAAAGTCTAATAGCTATTTTTAGGAAAAAGTTTCTTTAGGTTTGTCTTTTTATTAATTTGTAATACAATCCATAAAAATTACATAAAGCTAGTTTTTCTTTCAAAAATGCAACAAGGGTCACAACACACTTCCCAATGGCAAAAAGTCTTTTAGTAAAGTTTTTAAGAGCTACGTAGCTCTGTTCCTAAATTAGTACCTGTATCCCTCACAGTAGGGTATATTGTTCAGCCACAGTCTTGTATTAGAAATAAATTATTATAAAGAGAGAGATTCAGGAGTACTATATTGGACAGACAGATAGATAGATAGACAGAACTCCTGAATCTAGCTTACAATCACAGCAGCCCAATTTACCTGTTCAAGTGCAAAGATGTGCTGATTGAAATAAAACTGGATTTGTTCATTCGCAATGTTTATGCACAGCTGTTCAAAGGAATTTCTTGTGAAGTTCTCAAATCCAAAGATATCCAGTATCCCAACATGCATCCGGCTTTCAGCATTGCTATGTAGAAAAGACACACAAAATCCAACATGGGGCAAAACCCAGGATAAATCAAAAGAAACAGGATATTCAAGATCAGATACTATCATTAATTCAATCCACCACAAAAGGAAGAGAGACAGCCTGTATAAATCAAACACAGCTTGTGCATTTGTTTATAGTCATTACTACACTCCTTTTTAGGGTGACCAGATAGCAAGTATGAAAAATCAGAACAGGGCGTGGAGGGTAATAGGCAACTATATTAGACAAAGACCTGAATATCAGGACAGTCGCTATAAAATCAGGACATCTGGTCACCCAACTCCTTTTCAACTCTGAGATTCTTGCATTACACAAGTTCTGCTAAGGTTTTGGGAGGAGGAAGAGAGAAATCATTGGGAAGTACTGATTCCAAGCAGCACCTCTTCAGAGGTATTAAGGGAATGGTTTCAGCAAGCAGATCTCAACAGAAAACTATTTGACAGCCTCCTCAGGTAGAAGAGGGCTGTGTAGACTCTTCGGTGGGCAACCTAGATAGCCATGCTAAAGTAGATTGAGAAAGAAAGAGGAGCTCTCAAGCACTGGCTATGGAAGAGGAGGAGTTTTCCCTCTGCTGTTGACAGAAGAGGGGGAGCTGTGCTCCCGCCATTTCCCATTACTTTGACCCTGCCTAAGACAGACAGACAGGCAGTCTCAGACTGAAGTCTGCATCCTTTACAGTGTTGACCTCATGTACCGCACAGTTATGAGGAGACAAAGGAAAGAGAAATATAAGACACCTTTCCACTTTCCCAATTCTGGCACTACAGGGAATGAAACAGCCCCCAGCATAACTCAAAGCTGCCTAAGGGCTGCTCTAATTTACACCACCAGCAGCTGTCCCATGAGGACACATTGCTGCAACCCTGCCCCCGATATATCCTCTCCATGCCTTCCCCCACTTCCAACATATCCTCTCCATGGAGAATGTGGGGGGAGCCAACAAAATCAAAGCAGCTATGCCAGCTTTACACCACCTGAGGGATTCACTTATGCTTGGGAATACCCAGTTGCTCCTTGAGAAGTGCAAAGCAGCTAGAACGGGGTCTGAGTATCTGTCTTTGTTCCAGGAAAGGAATAAGATGGCACAGTGTAAACATTTCCATAATGCAAATTGGCATTTAAGTTTTCATAATTAAATGTTTTGACAGCTGGTTTTAACAGCTTGCATTAGAATGTCAAAAATATATTCATGAAGTAGCTGTTCTGTAATCATTTATATTTATATTTTATCACTAGTTTAATACTACTTGAGAATTGGAAGGACCACATAGAACAATACTTGTGTTTAATATATCCAGTCTACTGTAATTAGTTATCTATGGGCATCTGGTATGATTTTCATGCTTACCAGATACACAGGCTCTTTTCAAAGACTTGCCTGAGATTTTAACCACACAATTCCCATTGATTTCAGTAGCCAAATCCCAGTGAGCTCTTTGAAAAGGATGGAGTTAATGTCCTGGAAACAGAGTTCAGGATCACAGCATGAAGGCCATTTTGAGGTCTTTTTCAAATAAACACAATATTCCTCCAGCAAAATCAAAACTACAAAAGGGGATGATCCCATCACACACGTCAGCAATATGTAACTTGCCATATATTTTTATCTGGCTGCAGCAGTGTATTAATGCGATTTACAATCCAGCTGAAGAGTCGGCCATAAAGTGCTTTAGACATGGCATCTCGCACATCAGCAGCTTTGTCCACAGTGTTTGTTCGGATAATAGTCTCTCCTCGTGTTACAACACAGTGAGAGGTTAGAGCTTCTTGGAGCTCTTCTGAACCAATACTGAGCAGTGCAGCAGCTGGAAGATAACAGACAGGAAAGATGGCTGTGACTGGAGAACAAAAATTGCCAGCACTACCGACCTGATACCCATCAGTTAGAGATTCTTACAAATGCAATCAAGCTGCATTTATAGAACTGACAATATTAAAAACATATTTACCATTATCTAAGGCCTCTGCATTGGGAACTTCACTTTTATCAGTTTGGTGTTGTGAGGAAATGGCAGCAAACTCAATGTTTCCTGTATTCAAGATTCCAGCCAGAATTTTGTAAACTGAATGCACTTCCTGCAAAATGAGACAAGAACTACCTTAACAAGACACAATTAGTTAGTTGTAGCCCCCAGATGTGGTCTGTTTAAAAATAAGATAGGGAGTGTGTGTGTAAAGCCCATTGGGTCATTCTGAGGTTTTTACTTGCCCAGTTCAGTTTTTACTCTCTCTTTATTCAGGCAAACTCCCTCTGAAGTGGAAAAGTGAGATAGAAATGGAAATGTGAAGGGGATAGAATGGAGCTTGCCTCAGTAAAACTGAAGCCTCAGTCTGTCCTCCAGTTCTGTGGGTGCAGTTTTGTACACACAATTACAAAGGTGAGATTCTGTGGAATAATGATATATTTAGACAACAAATGCCACTATTTGCACAGGAAGCGTTGGAGGTGGTTTTTAAAAATAAGGTCAATAATGCTTTGGTAGCTAGTTCATGATTAATCTCTTACCTCATCAGTGAATCCTATGATCCTAAAGCAATGTTGAATTGCTTCAAATTGTCTTCCATATGAGTCTTTAGTAATAATATCTTGCATTACTCTTCCAGTTTCGTTATCAATATACCTAAATAAAGTGGCATAATTAAAATGCTGTGTTAACAGATGTTAACAGATGTTCAATAGCATTGCATCAGTAATGCAGCAGACCACTTATTGCAATGTTTTTTAACCAAATAAATATTGTTATGCTAATCAAAAAGTTTTGGATTATTTTCTTTCTATTAGTTTTTGTTCCTTCAGCACAAATTAAAATGTTTTCCCAACATTATAGTTTTCCAATAAAGAGACGGAGAGCAAATGAAATTAGTAACTCAAAGTTAACGAACACGATTCAGCCCTGAAATAAGACAGTGCAATTCCATTTACTTTAATGGAACTACTAATGCATTCAAGTAGAATTTTCCCTAATATGCAAAGAGTAACATAAATTTAAACCAATATATTTTGAGTTGCTCCTTCAGTATTACCATAAAGCTCTACATTCACAGCCATTCATTTCTAGGGATAGAGAAGACCTGAAAGAAGGAATGAAAATCTAGATAATGATGAGATGGCTTTTTTCCCTCTTATTATAAATGCTGCGAGTCCTCAAACAAAATAATAATGTAATTCCTTATTGTCCATCCACTTCTGTACTTGGGAGGATTAAGAAAGATCCGTAAGGGATAGAAAAAGATTGAGAGAGATTTTAAAGCACCACACTGAAAGCAAGCCCCGATCAATAGCAAATTACAACCGCATTAAAAACAAATTAGTGATAGTTACCGAGGAGGCTTTTTTTCAGGAAGTCTATACTCAGAAAGTTTCTTCTGATGAAAAAGACCAGCATAAATATAGTAAAATATATGGAAGTTTTTTTCTCCTCTGGAAAAAAAATGTATTATTTTAAAGCTTACAGGTATATCTGCATCTACATGTCTGCACTATGCTGTACACTGTCAAGTTAATGGAAGAGGGATTGATCCTATGCTCATTGAAGTCAATGGCAAAGCTCCCAGAAGCAGCAAAAGCCCAATGAAAAGCTCTTCCATCTTATCTGTTAAACACACAAAACCCAGCCCAACTAGATGGTGGCAATGAGTCCAAGATCAGGCTCCACTCCTTCCCTTTATAAGTTGTTGGAGGTTGAGCACAAAGGTACAATGATATGTTTATAGGAAATAGGCTCTGGGAGAAACAATATACTATACACAGCATCCTTTACCAAACAATGGAGTGGTATTGGTCTCCAGCTCAGAAGAATGAAACTAACTGTACTTCCAGCCAGGGAGTTAGAACAAAATTTCATTGAAAAGTGTTTTTTGAAAAGTAAAAACTGTTCTGGAAAAATAAACACAAACCCCAAAAAAGGTAGACTAGATTTGAAAGGACATAGTATTATTAACCTACACAGCCTGCTTTATGACTCTGGATTTTTCAAGTAGATATTCAGAAATTTTTGCCCCCATTACAGCTCCTGTTGGTGTAAACAGCATTTCCAGGTATTTTCCAAAACGACTTGAGTTGTCATTGATTGCAGTGCAGGCGTTCCCAAACGCTTCAACCAGAGGGTTCACTTGAAGAATCTTCTCACGCAGAGCGCGGTTATTGGCCTTGACAGAATAGACACAGGTCAGAAGGAATGCCCCAAAAGAATGCTTACTCCAGGCTTCTTCCCAGCCTCAGAAACATAGTGTGCATTATCAGGTGTCCAGCATCTTCAGCTACTGGCACATGTGAATTGACCTAGTTACCGATACAACACACCCACATATTGAAGGGGAAAACAAAGTCTCTAGCAGGTGTGAAGATATTGGATTTTCCCCCTCTTTGCAATTTATGTGCCTTAGGAGGCTCCATATATTTTATTTTAACAAAATAAAATTTAACAAAATAAAATATCAGACAATAAATAGCATTTAGGCTTTGATCCAGCCAGCATTTATACATATGTTTAACTTTAAGCACTTGAGTTTTCAAAGTGCTGTGACTTCAATGGCATTATTCATATGCTTAAAGTTAAATATGTGCACAAGTGTTTGCTGCAGCAGGCCCTTCCCAATTTCATTCTGGCACTGATCCTTATAGTCTGAATAATGGACCTAGGTCATAAGCACTGTAGATAACCAGAGGCACTAATCATTATGGGCTTGATCGTTTATACATTGAAGTCAATGGCAAAGAAGGATCAGACCCTACGGTCCCAATTCTGCAAACAATGGTGCATGTGAGTACTCTCACTGACTTTAATGGGACAACTCATGTGCATAGAGTTAAGCACGTGCATAAGCCTTCGCAGGAGCTGATCTTAAAACTAGCATATTCTTTATGTTAATAATTAATCACTAGGCCATGGTCTCTTCAGTGTAAAATATCAGATCCAAATTAATAACAAAGTCCCCAGTCTGTACTGCTCAATTTTCAGTGTTTTCAACAAGCTAGAAATAAATGCATCAGGGCTTTTTTCAGCAAAGATGGTTTAAAATGCAATGCTTACTGGGCTACCTGGCTGGCTATAAATACCTTTCCCAGGAATGTCAAATGCTGGACAATCAGGTGGGCGCTTTCAGTCTTTCCAGCACCACTTTCTCCACTGATGATAATGCACTGATACACAAAACAAAGTTGTAAATGCATTGTTCACCATAAAGCTGATCAACTCAGATGTTCAACTGCTACTTTTACATTGTTTTGAATATATACCAAGACATCTTCAGAGTCAACTCTCTGTATATCAGTAAGAGTCACAAGTATGTTTGTTTCTTCACTCTTTTGATCAATAAAAGGTGCATCATCATAATCTCTGGGTGCTTATACATTTATGGAGAGAATAAGATCCATAGAGCCCAATGCTATGACACTATTTGAAACATGGACTCTTTTACTGGGAAAGTACCATTCTACCTAACGTACAGTCTCAGGGCTTGGCTACACTTGTGAGTTACAGCGCAATAAAGGCGCCCCGGGCGCACTAGCTCACTACCCGTCCACACTGGCAAGGCACATAGAGCGCTCTGACTCCGCGGCTACAGCGCTGCTGGTACTGCACCTTGGCGAGTGGAATAACGTTTGCTGCGCCCTCGCTGGAGCACCGCAGCGCCAGTGTGAACGAGGTGTTGCTTTACTGCGCTCTGATCAGCCTCCGGAAACGTCCCATAATCCCCTTAAGTCAAGTGGCCACTCTTGTCATTGTTTGGAATCAGCTGTAGGAATGTGGAAATGCCCTTTGAAAGCTCCGTTACTGACAGCCGGCTACTTATCTGCTCTGAGACAAAGCAACCATTAGTGTGGAATGCTATGTGTGAGAGAGAGAGGCAGGGAGGTGAGGGGGGTCTGCTGCTGTCTGAATTTACAAGACAGCATGCTGACATGCTCTCAGCCCCCCCCAAATCCACTCTCTCTCCCCCCACATAGATACAACACACTCCCTATCACACTCCACCCACCCCACCCCCCATTTGAAAAGCATGTTGCAGCCACTTGTATGCTGGGATAACTGCCCATAATGCACCACTCCCATGCCACTGCAAGTGCCGCAAATGTGGCCATGCCAGTGTGCTTCAAGCTGTCAGTGTGGACAGACTGCAGCGCTTTACCTACTGTGCTCTACGAAGGCTGGGTTAATTCAAAGCGCTCTTCATCTGCAAGTGTAGCCATGCCCTAAAAGCCTGATCTTGCACTTAAAAAAAAATCCTCAGTGTTTGGTACCATGTACAGGGAACACCCTACACACAGTGCTAATCCCTGAGCTGGCACAGCATTCTGGGCTTCTAAAGAAGACAGACAAACAAATGTGTTTCTGTTTATGAGAGGAACCCAGAAGAGAAGATCTACATTCCTCCCGTACCTGGTGTCAGAACTAACAGATCCGTAGCCACAGATTTTATTGATTGGATCAACCAACCCTGGGAGTCCTAGGCTCAAAGATTACTTGTACAGTAGTCTTTTGGAAACAGTAAACAGTATATTAGCTATGCTGACAGTATACCAAGATGCCTATAAATAGTTAGCTACCTAAGCTCAAGGATATGGATCCACAAGGCAAAATTAGTTTGTAATCATATATAAGGCACTTGAAAAAATTAAGATTTACAAAATAAACCTGATGGGCTGATTTCAAAATGATGAACTTGCTTCTTAACTTCAACAAATCCCCTCATCCCATTTATTCTACACAGATACTAGTTTCTTAGCAAAACCCCTCAAGAGTTACATAACTAATAGCTACATCTAATGGACCCTTGGTACCTGCACTCCCCAAAACCCAATAAACTGTCAACCCTCTTTCTCCTTTTTCATGTGCAGGGTTCATCTATATTCATCTTTGTCTGGTGTATTCTGAATACGGTTTTATTGTATTATTTTATTGTGTTTTTAAACCTTCTTTAGAAGTATTTACTATGAACTAATGTGCAGTATGCATGTCACAGAGGATTTTATAAATAAAATCATTATTATTCCCCAATACCCATATCTATGCATAGTGCATCATGTGAAAAGGAATACAAGAATTACAATCTTGAAAATATTGTAAGAAGGAATCCAGTTTCTGTACACTATATTTCCATTCTCATTAAAATCATTGCCATATAATTGGATTTGCGTCCTCATTACATTTATGTTAGAACTCTCATTATTATATTTTACCATGAAAATGAGTGATCCCATAGTTAATGTTTGTATTTTCTGTGACTTGTAGTCACAGGGACTGATTCTCCATTGTCTTGCACCTGTGCGAGCTAAGTGCAAAATGCCACTGATATGGCAGCATTTTACACACATTTTGCACAGTTGTAAATGAGTGTACTGGATGCAAGAGAGTACAGAATCAGGCCCATAGGGCAAAGATCGTCAGCTGGTGTTATCTGGAATCAATGGAGCTACGCTGATTTACACTGACTGAGTATTCAACCTTATAGTGTCTACTACTGTACCATGACCTTTTCAGTAGTCCTAAAACTGATTGGAATGCTGTTCCATTTTTTCTGCTATACATACATACTCTGGAACAGAAGGTTTCACAAAGATCAGTGACAGAATACTAAACGTAACCTAAGTAATACAGCATTCTATGACCAATGTTAAGTATAAAACGAGATTAACTCATTCTTACCTGATCCTTGCTGAAAGTTACCATGCCCTGGTAAGCAGCATCGGCAGAGGCAAATATGTGGGGGGGATTTGATGACCGCTTCACACCATGGTAAAGCGTGGAAAACTAAATGAAAAAGAAATCTGTCAAAATAAAAATTTCACCCTGTGTAATCAGGGATGTCAGGAAGGATGGTCTGGTGATTAGGATGCTAGCCTGGGAAGACGGTTCAATTCCCTTATGTGCCGCCGACTTTCTCTGTGATCTTGAGCAAGTCACTTTGTCTGTCTGTGCCTCAGCTCCCTATTTGTAAAATGGGGATAATAGTACTGCTCCCCCATAGGGTGTTGTGTGGGTAAATATATTATAGATTGTGAGGGCTCAGATACTTTGGTGATGGGGAAGGGCACATAAGCTCGATAGAGATGTTCTCCACAGAGTAATGATTTAAAGAAATTTTGTAAGTTTTATTTTAAATATATTTTTGTGGTTTTCAGTGACCAAGACTCCTAACCATTTACAAGCCTTTTCTTTCTTGTGCATCTTCAATTTTACAATCTACAGCAGGTATTGTCCTCATCTTGTTGTTCCTCTTACCTGTGGAGAATATATGCTGAGATTCTGGAAGGGGTTTAAGGCTATTAAAATGTCTCCAACATAAGTATAAATTTGTAGATCAGCATAACGCTTCTGAAGTTGATGGATAATTGTATCCTAGGATTATAAAACATTTGACAGTTAAGAAATATTTTTCCAGATAGCAAAATTCATTGTAAATATATTGAGAACACTGAGTAATAACTGATTATCTTAAATGTTATTTGTCATTTATGTCAACCACTGACCTCACAAAACCAAACCAATATTTTCAAAACGTCATGCATCTCTCTTTACAGTATTGCAACAAAACCAAACTAAAAACAATAACCCTATTTTTTTATTAGTTTATGCTGTTATGCCTGTCAGAGAAGCAAACACTTTAATGCAGTAAATGGCCATAGAGGTTATCGGATTTGGGGGGGTTTCATTGCCAAACTTGCATGTAAACTGTCACTTAATTTTTGTAATTTGACTCTTCATGCTCATGAGTTCATCATAGAACAAAAGGAACATAAAACAAGATCACAATTTTTCAGGTATTACTCCATAAAATTGTTTTATATGGGAACCCAGCACATTTTTATATTATATGTTGTTCCTGTTGGAATACAAGTTAAGGTTACCCCAAGCTAAAATTAACAGGTTCTCTGCACACATGTGGTGTATTAAAACTTGAAGATTATACGTATGAGTTTATCACTCTTTTCATAATAGAGTCTTTATTATCTGTAGCTGGGACATTCTTTTAAATACATTATTGGTTTTGAAGAAAAATAATTCTAATCCTGGTTTTTGAGGCTAAGCTTCAATTTTCTTGCAAATAGAAAATAATTTAAACTAGCATCATCCATCATTCAGTTCTTCTGTGTTTTAGGTTTTACTGAAACTGCTTTTATATCACTGAGTAGAATATAAATGAACTTGTGATAGCAGATCAGAATCACGTGTGGAACAGTTATTCTTCTATGCCAAGACTATGAACAATTAATTTTGTGACATGATGACACTGTTAGAATAAAACCTATAAAGCAGAAGCAAGCAATACATGTGATGTAATGGTCAGGGCTGAGAAACTGATGCCTGAATGGTACAGTACCTCATCTAGAACCTCTAGATTTACTAGATCATCATCTAGAGCATATTTGTTAGCCGCATCCACATGATAAGGTCTTCTAGTATGTATTCGTTCATACCTGCAGGTGTGTTAACAGAGTATCAGTGTGAAAACACGATTCTAAAAAATTCATCCAGTGAGAGGCAATAATAATTAACTTAGGGGGTGATCTTTTCAAACAGAAAACAGGCACACTCTCTAAACTACTTACCATGGAGCATTTTGAGGGAATATTTTTAAATAAATGCATCAGCTAAAAGCCCAACATAGCTCCCATATTTTTTCCTTCACAATATTTACCCCTTAACTTTTTTGCAGTGCTCTCAGATGAAGGATTATCTGTGGGCAGGCTGTCTCTGAATATTATATGTTCCAGAGCAGCAGTCGTGTTAGTCTGTATTCAGAAAAGAAAAGGAGTACTTGTGGCACCTTAGCGACTAACAAAATTATTTGAGCATAAGCTTTCGTGAGCTATAGCTCACTTCGTCGGAATGCATCTGATGAAGTGAGCTGTAGCTCACGAAAGCTTATGCTCAAATAATTTTGTTAGTCTCTAAGGTGCCACAAGTACTCCTTTTCTTTTCTGAATATTATAGAAACCTATCGAAATACCTCCCCTTCTTTCCCACCTCCTCATCACAAGATATTAGTCCCACGTAAACATGAATATATTACCAGTTCATCTAATTAAATATTTTTTCTAGGAACTTTAGTTATTCCAACTACTGGGGCTACAACAAACAACAAAGAGTAAAATGTCCTTCCCGTTACCTTGGCGTTTGCCAGAGCGTCTCCTCAGATGACCCTGCGCCTGGTCCAGAACAACATTTTTGAACCACAACTGCCATCAGACTTTAAATTCTATGGATGTTCAGTCAGCTTCTCCTCAGAGATTTAATGATAGTCTTTAAGCCACCCAATTAGAAGCAGAGACAAACTGTCCCATAACCCCTTTATAATCTGATTACACTGAAGGAATCTTTGAAAAAGCTGGTGTATTTTTTTAAACAACATATCACATTTTATAAAGAAATGGGAACAAATTAAGAGAGTATGAAATGTCTTCCACAGAGGAGGTGATAGATGAACACCATGTAAGCACGACCATGTTTTTTCTCTATAACAAATAGAATCAAAGCATAGCAGGAGGACACCCACTGAGATACAGCAGCATCCTGCTGCGTAACACTAAGCATTGATCCTCAATGACAGCTCCTGACAGAATGCTGCTGCATCAGTTGCCATGTATAAAGTAGGAATCACATGAGAACACATTCCTAACCAATGATAATAGTACATCTGGTAGGTAGGACAATACTAGCATGCTTCTGTCGACACGTGTATATAATATGGAAGGTTGATGTGCAAAGAAAAAGATACCAGGTCTTTTCCCCTCCCCCCGTCTACAATTACTGACTTTTGAAAATCATGTTTCAAAGAGCAGCATAAGTGCTCTTGCTCTACCCCCGCCCCCAACACACATGCAGTTCCAAACTTAAGTTTTCCGATACAACAAGCAAACTTACGGTCAGGTGCATAAGAATTATTGATCGGAATTAGCCTTTTAGCAAAGAGGGAGGAGGTAGAGACATTTAACTACAGTGGCACCCTGACAAATGCAGATTACATTTAAGGATCTTGTTTCTTGGTTTCTTTTTTTACTCATTTTCATTGTTAGTTTTGGCTACTTAGTACACTGTAACATCCTAGAAAAATCATTTCTATAGATTTATTTGAACTCTGATTGTGTAAAATAGAATCAGGATACAATTGTTTCACCAGCAATGAAAAAAACCCACCAAAATACTCATACAAATTTTTTGAGACAGTCTTATTTATATTTTGCATCCCATGTTCCCACACAATCTGGTGGTTTACTATGCTGCTATGCATAACCAAGAAGTGACACAAGGAGAAAATGAACAGGAAGTGATGAATTAATAATTACCATAATGGGAGTCATTTCCTGTGGACAGCATGGATAGGATGTGTATTAGCTGAAACTCCCATCAAAGGGAACTTGTCATTTTCTGTTTTTTCCTGTGTTTATTTTTTTAAAAGGTGATATTTAGAGATTTACATTCATAATGATGGGCCAGATCCTCAGCTGGTGTAAATCAAAGGAGCTGATCTGGCCCATCGTTGTTTTGTTGATTGTTTTTGGTTTAAGTTTAAATCTAGAGTCTCTAATTAAATTGCAGAGAAGGATGTCATCATGAGTAATCAGGTCCATCCAAACATAGGAACATTCATTAATCCAGAAGTAGAACAACTATTTTAACATTAGTTCCTTTATCGGCCTTGAGACGCACCAGGCAAAGTTGTTGTCAGAAAGGATGATGGAAGAAAACATCCATATTCAGACATTATTGAAGTGAAAGATTGCAGGAGCAATGTCAAATCACAGCAAATTTGCAAGTACTTTGGATGTGCCTATGTTTATACCATAGGTGCACGGAGGAAGTTACAATCATACCTAAACATCTCCAATTGCAGAGTGGCTTTGTAAACTAATCTCTTATCTGATTATAAAATTCCAACTGTTTCTTTTCCCTATGCGATAAACAAGTCAGTTTTATTACTGGAAATTTTTTTTTTACCCTGTACAAACAAATGAGTAAAGAAACTATTCTTAATCAAACATAAGGAAAACAAAGACCACTGTGAATATATATTTTCTTGTGCTTAACTCATTTTCTCAAGTACCTGATTAGGAGGAGAACATTAGGAGCATAACATCACATTAGCTTCAGATCTCATGCTTGCCTCATCAGTTTTCTATTGACCCTATGGCCTGCAGATATGTTGACAGAGAGAATGTTGAAGGAACGCAAACAGTAATATTTAATGGTTCTACCAATGTCAGCCCTCTACAGTTAATATTTTACCTAAAAAGTATATTACCAAAAAGCAGAGAAAATCAATTTTTAATTGGGGAATAGCCATATTTTTATGAACAAGATAAAATCAGTGACAACTATTCTTGGTTTGTATGTATGTGTGTGTGTGCGAACGTGCACCTATGTATGAAAATAAACAAAAGAACACTGACATAGGGTATTGGTGGCAGCAGCATAGAGGAGGATTATTTGGTCATTTGGGGAAGAAAATGTAAAGGGATCACGTGGCCCAAAGAAGAAGACATCCTCACTGACAGCTCCAAACTCAGGAGAAAGGCAGAGTGGACCAAAGATTTTCATCCATGTAGTGTCTGGAAGTACCAACCACCCTCTCAAATTCCATCAGAGCCTCTTTCTTGGCCTAAATACTCTTGGTGCAATGAAACTTATCACAGTTTTTAGTTTATTCATATTTTATCTAGGACCAACATAGGAACAAATAGTTTGTGCATAGAAGAGGTGGAGGAAAAACAAAGAGTCTAAACTCCTAGCTCACCCTTTCTTACATTATTGTAATCTGAAAGCAAACGATTGCTCCTGGACTAAGACTTTGCAAGGAAAATATTGAACACAATAGGAAGAATTAACTGTGAACCTCTCACTGACCTTAATGACAGTCATAATGGAAACACTGACACAACCTTAAATGTAACATCACAAATTTGGGCCTGGCTATAATAAAAATCTGTGTGAGCTCCAGCATAAGTATATATCGTGTAATCAGGCTGGGAATCAGTAGTTTCCTTGCCCATAATAGTTTTCAGGTTTTTGTCTTTTAACTCCTTCCCTTGATATTTATACAGCTGATGTCTTGAAGAGTTGCATTAAATCCTGCACAACATTTTACAATCTGAGCACTACTTTTGGTTTTGCTTGCCATTATACGTCTTAGCTCACGCAAAGAGGAAATTTCAAGCTTGATGCAATCAAATTCTTTACAGTTAATTGATTTCAAAACTGAATGTAAGCTGCCAAAGTAGCTGGCTATCTGTTTGTAAGACCTTCCCCTCCTCTGATAGGGTCCTGCACTAATCAAACTGGCTAATGACAATGCAGGGGGCTGCCAGGCCAGTGCAGTTCTGGTCCTGATATTTGACCTGCCGGCACTTCTGAACCTGCTCTCTTTCTGCATTCTTTTAATGTTAGCTAGGAGGCTTTTAGACTTGCCTCCTTCCCTAGTGACAAATTTACAATCTCTCATTAAGGGCACGAGGATTCAACACCAGGTTCCACCAGCTTCTACCACAGATAGAGCCCACAAAGAAGGGACCCCAGTAATGGAAAGCCTGCTAGGGTAGGCAGCAGTGTCACCAAGCACCTGCAACTTCCCTTCCTTTGGGGAGTTCACAGCTGACCAGTGGATCCTCCAAAATGGGCAGCAATGGGCAAGGAGAGGATGCGGAGAGGATGGCTGTGGGATGGGACAGATTCAGCATATTTCTTGGGCAATCTTCTTCAGTAGGTCTCCTATGGCAGGTAGCCAACTGCAGCTTAAAACTGCCCTCCACCTGGAGAGAGTATGGGGGCAGTGTAGTGGTGTGGCTGGAGCAGTGCCCCTTTGTGGACCTTCCAGGTGCCCTGGGGGAAGAAGTCTCTATTTCCGGTGTCCACTGAGGCAGACTGTGACCCACTGGCTCATTGTTGCCTCTTCAGTCTTACCCCTTTCTGGGTAGGTTAAACCTCAAAATGTTCTACAACAAAAAGCAAGCCTACCTCAATGCTGGGCCATCCCCCAGTCTTCCAGGACAGCGTTCCTGTCCTTTAATTCGGGCTTTCTTCCCAAATAGTCTCTGATTCAAGCATTCCTCATTCCTTGGGGTATGATGTTCCTGCCCAGTGACTGCTCCAGCAATCAGGCCCATCTCTCTGCAACTCTGCAAGCGAAGCTCCCTTCAGGCGGAGAGGCGGAACTCTGTCCTCCTTCCTGACCAGTCAACTGAGTCAGGCTCTCCTTTTATTGCCCCTCCAGGCTTTGAATTGGCTGCAGGTATAGCAGGCAGGGCTAGCTGAGCCCACAGGTTCTTCTTCATCCTTTCTCTGCTGGTGCAGGGCCCCATCTCAGGGGAGTATAATTTGTAACTTTCTGTGCCAGCATAGATGGGGGGAATTAAATCTCACAAAGGGTTAATTTTTCTGCTAATGGTTCTCTCTCTCTCAGAAATGCACATGGCAACAAAGCTCGGTCTTTGCATTAAGACAGGGCGGCTCAATATGGATCAAATAAGAACCCATCCACTCAGACACTAAATCTTCACTTTCCCCTATTATCATGAGAAGATGAGCTGGCCAGAAGCTGGCAGAACAAGTTGCCTGACTGACCCTTCTGAAGGGAAGAACTATTGGTAGAGGGGAGCACAGGCTCTCCAGATAGCAGAGAAACAGCAGAGAGAGTAGAGAGCCAGATCTGGAGTGAGGCTCCTTAAAGCCTCTGTTAATCTGAGAACTGGCCATTTTGAACCATAACCATTTTGGATTTGCCCAACACCAATTTGTGACCATCAGCTTGATTCTTCCAGACTGCAGTTCAGCCTGGGGTGCTACAAAAGACCATTGTTTTTGTCAATTTTAACCACTATGATGGTTGATTGAGAGGGTTAGCAAAGTAGACAGGTGGCAATGGATTAACAGAGCTGCCCCATATTAACTTCCTCTGAAAATCAGCCAGATGCCATCAAGGGACTTACCAATGACCTGCAACCTATTTATTAAGCATATCTCTGCTAGACATGACATCCACTACCTTTTCATCTCCTAATATCAATAGCATTCTATAGAGGGCCCTCTAAGGCTCTTTTCTGTTACTCTTCTATTTCATCACAACAGTATAATTTGAAGTGTTTTTGTTGCACAATACCTAAAATGTTGAGGGCTGGTTCAGGAGGAGGATGCCAAGTGAAGGTTAAAATGCATATTCTACTATTTTTTAAATTGTTTCTAAATTCCAGTATTTTTCAAAATTGTTTTTCCTCACCAGGACTTGCAATTATTCCCCCAAACCCAAAAAGCAGAAACTGCTCTTACTGAATTTGTATTCCTCCAGCTCACACATGGCCACTCTCTGTTATTTTAGATTTGCTCCTGATTGCTAGAATGGGTACAATGATTTTTTATTTTAGGATTTCTTTTTACTTGCTGCCTGAGATTTTTGAGTATTTGAAATTGCAGGGGAAACTATTTGCAAAAATGTATCATGAATTATTTTCTGGTGTTTTTCAAAATGTCAACAAAATATTTTATGCACTTCCCCCTCCCTCCCCCCGCATTTTCCAGCCAATTCTATTCACAATTACTCGGCTGTTGGAAGTATTTCTTGCACTCATTTTTTAGTTTTGAAAAAAATACCATGGAAGGATTTGGTTCAGGGATAAATCCATACGAAGAAATCAAGAATTGGCAACCAGACTAAAGGATGCAAGAAGAAGGTAGAATTTTGAGATTCCTAACTTTGACGTTGCTCTTCTAAATGTAGCACAACAACATCTTTAAGCATAATGATATTATGAAGTTTGACATATGTTTTCCCATTGTTTACATTTTGAACCAGCTACCAGCTCTGCCAAGTTTGGATGAGGTCTTGACATGTACAATTCCACAATACACACCTACTTTTTGCAGTATATATTGCCAGTGAAGTCAGCTCAAAGAGCAGTTTAACATTTAGGAGTATCAGGAAACAGCCTGCTGAAAATCAGTCTAGATGGTGGAATCTCTTGTGCCATGAATCAAAAAAACAACTGACCACAAAAATGAGTTCAGGACATCAAAAGACATGTTTGGAAAGGGAACAGCTCTCCATTATAATCTCCCCTAATGGATTATCCAACATACCCAAATGCTATTTCACAAAAATATTTACCTACCGGAACTGAGCAAGGGTTTTATTGTGAACGGAGAGCTTGGACTTTCCATAATCACTAATACTCCCCCCTTCCCTGAGCCTTCCAAGGGACAGAGAAAATAGATAGAAGTAGGCAATATTCAAGTTCTTCTTCATTAATATTTTTACAATGACTAAAAGCATGCCTAAGGGTGTCTAATAGAACAAGTAAAATACAAACTTCTGCCTTCAAGAGATTACAATCTAATTTTATAGACATAATGCAACAAGTGAAGACGTTATCATAATTACCACTTCACAGGTGGCTGAATTGAGGCACAGTGAAATTAAGTGATTTACCAAGCTGCCATATGGATTTAGTGACAGAACGGGGAACAAAACTTGGTTATGCTAATTCCCTGTCCGATTTTTTTATGATAATGATTATGTATATAGTTCCATGAAATGTTCCATGCAAATCGATGAGGTCCCTGCCTGGAAAAATTTACAATCCAAATATAGCAAGACTGTGCCCTAGCCACATTATTACACACCCTCCTTTATTTATGGCATAGAGTATTTATGTCAGAAAGTCTTTACAGACACTGCATGTGACCGGGAGCTCTGCTCATTTACTCCTGAACCATGCATCCATCTTCTGTTATTGATACCCTTTCCTGAATTTGAGTCCACCTCCCTTCTAGTTTTCCTCAGTTCATTACTATGTGGGGCCTGAGTCTATCAAAACAAACTCTATTCCTGTCCCTCATTCAGCACCAGGTCACTTTCTGTAGCAATATACTCAGTCCCTTCCCCAGCATCTCACGTTTATTATGTAAGGCCAGGTTCAGTAACAAGAGTTTGATAAAAGAAAAGGAGTACTTGTGGCACCTTAGAGACTAACAAATTTATTTGAGCATAAGCTTTCGTGAGTTACAGCTCACTTCATCGGATGCATGCAGTGGAAAATACAGTGGGGAGATTTTATATACACAGAGAACATGAAACAATGGGTGTTACCATACACATTGTAACAAGAGTGGTCAGCTAAGGTGAAGTGATGATGAAGTGAGCTGTAGCTCACGAAAACTTATGCTCTAATAAATTTGTTAGTCTCTAAGGTGCCACAAGTACTCCTTTTCTTTTTACAGGTAAGGTGAGCTATTACCAGCAGGAGAGGGGGGCGGAAAAAACCTTTTGTAGTGATAATCAAGGTGGGCCATTTTCAGCAGTTGACAAGAACATGTGAGGAACAGTGGGGGATGGGGGGACATAAACATGGGGAAATAGTTTTACTTTGTGTAATGACACATCCATTCCCAGTCTTTATTCAAGCCTAAGTTAATTGTATCCAGTTTGCAAATTAATTCCAATTCAGCAGTCTCTCATTGGAGTCTGATTTTGAAGTCTTTTTGTTGAAGAATTGCCACTTTTAGGTCTGTAATCGAGTGACCAAAGAGATTGAAGTGTTCTCCAACTGGTTTTTGAATGTTATAATTCTTGACATCTGATTTGTGTCCATTTATTCTTTTACGTAAGACTGTCCAGTTTGGCCAATGTACATGGCAGAGGGGCATTGCTGGCACATATCACATTGGTAGATGTGCAGGTGAACGAGCCTCTGATAGTGTGGCTGATGTGATTAGGCCCTATGATGGTGTCCCTTGAATAGATATGTGGACACAGTTGGCAACGAGCTTTGTTGCAAGGATTGGTTCCTGGGTTAGTGGTTTTGTTGTGTGGTGTGTGGTTGCTGGTAAGTATTTGCTTCAGGTTGGGGGGCTGTCTGTAAGCAAGGACTGGCCTGTCTCCCAAGAGCTGTGAGAGTGATTGGTCGTCCTTCAGGATAGGTTGTAGATCCTTGAGGATGCGTTGGAGAGGTTTTAGTTGGGGACTGAAGGTGATGGCTAGTGGCGTTCTGTTATTTTCTTTGTTAGGTCTGTCCTGTAGTAGGTAACTTCTGGGTACTCTTCTGGCTCTGTCAATCTGTTTCTTCACTTCAGCAGGTGGGTACTGTAGTTGTAAGAATGCTTGATAGAGATCTTGGAGGCGTTTGTCTCTGTCTGAGGGGTTAGAGCAAATGCGGTTGTATCGGAGAGCTTGGCTGTAGACAATGGATCGTGTGGTGTGGTCTGGATGAAAACTGGAGGCATGTAGGTAGGCATAGCAGTCAGTAGGTTTCCGGTATAGGGTGGTGTTTATGTGACCATCGCTTATTAGCACCGTAGTATCCAGGAAGCGGATCTCTTGTGTGGACTGGTCCAGGCTGAGGTTGATGGTGGGATGGAAATTGTTGAAATCATGGTGGAATTCCTCAAGGTGCCACAAGTACTCCTTTTCTTTTTGCGGATACAGACTAACACAGCTGCTACTCTGAAAAGAGTTTGATACTGTCCTCTACATTTTCTGAAAAATGCTCCCTTCCTAGGGACATCTAAACCTTGATGGGTGCGAGATTATTCTGGCTCCCAAAATGGGCTGCAAATTAGTTTCCATTTGCTAAAATGTGATGATATATTTTGGCTCCAGGAGAGAGAGAGAACTGGAAAATATAGCCTTGCTGGAACACTGGTAACTGAAACCCAAGATTCTGGTTTGTTTATTCTGCTTTCTGGACTTTTCCTTATCCATGAGATACAATATTTTTAAATGAAAATCTTATGCAAATATTGTTATGGTAAATGTGATAATGAAATGTATGTGGATATTATTATTTAACATATATATTGCAGAAGCATCTAGGAAACAAACAAATGGCCCTATTGTGCTGGATGCTGTACAAAGATACAGTAAATGACAGTCCCTGCCCCAAAGAGCTTATTTGCTGGAGTTGGAAGAGATGGGGAAATAAATATAATGGCCAGAACTCATTTCCATGCAATGGTGACACCTGATTTTGGGCTAAGGGTTTACCAAGCGAGAATAGAAGGGACAGGTTAGACACAAGACCAGAGTACTAAAGGAAGGACAGAGGGTGAAATCCTGATTCCATTTAAGTCAATGATAAAACTTGCAGGTTTTCATCTAGAGAAACCAGATCAGATCCTTGGCCCACAGTGGCACGAAGTAGTCGGAAACCTACAATATCAATGGTGATTCTCCCAGTGCTGGGCGAATCTCTCACTGGCATAGAGACAATCACAGCATGTGTGACTGAAATGCAACTGTACTCCAGTGATCTGTCTGCCAGGTGGCCCCTTGGGTTGTGGGCAGCTGAAGAGTTTTGGTCAGCCCAGAAGTAGCTCTATTTAAGTCATAGGGCTTGCATGGCATCCATTCACCCTAGGACCAGAAAAGTAAAAAAGGTGACTTAGAGCCACTTTTTCTCTCCCTTCAGCTGCACTAACCATAACTTGGCCACAACCACTGGTTGAGCCCATTATGGCAATAAATTCAAAGTAATGTATTAAACTGAGGCCATTTGAAATAACGTGGCCCAGAGTTCTAGAATTTAGCTTTTGTATTTCTTTCTAATAATATTTTTACAGTTTTTTCATTTAAATACAAATTTATGTAAAGGATAGAATTCTGCCAGTGTGATTCTGATTCCAATTTTATCAGTGTAAATCAAGAGTAATTCTCTTGAAGTTAATTGAGGTAGACCAGTGTAAAACTGGTGAGTGAAATCACACTGGGGCCATATGGATGTTCACCTGAGACTGTGAATTCCTTTCACAGCTCATTTACTAATAATGAAAAGAGGAGAATTTTATCCAAGAGAAACAAGTAGGTCTTTTGCTGCCTGTCACAGCCATGGTTCTAAAGATATGTCTACACAGCAAAAGCTGTGCACAGGCTCATCTACACCCAAGCTAGCTTGAATCCAGCTAGTACAGGAAACAATACCTGGAAAGACAGCACAGTGTGGGCTCCATCACAGGTAATGCAAGCCTGGCATGGATCTTGGGTATGAACTTGGCTTGGTCGCCTGCTCTGAAGCCCACACTGTGCTGTCTTCAATGCTATTACCCACACAAGCTGGATTCAAGCTAGTTCAGGTAGTCTAGCCCATGCTCAGCTTCTTCTGTGCAGAAACACCCTAGGGTTCCTTCCCATTTTTAAACAAGGAAATTGACAGTGTGATAAACATCATGGAGACTAACGGCTTTGAGGCGAGCAAAATAATTTCACAGGAAACTGAAAATAAAGGCTGCAGAAACCATAAGGGAAGAAAAGGACACAGTATCCTGATTTCTGCTTCCTTGAGTCTAGATAAACGCTATTAACCAGGGTGTTGGATGGCACATTAAAGAAGAGGTGGTCTTAGAGATAACATGGATCTGTTCCATTGAGGGTTTTATAGCTCAGTATACATTGGAAATGGATCTGATAACACACAAGGTTCCAGTGCAGGATGGGTAGAATGGGCCTAATAGATGGTCTTCGGTTTATACCACTTAGAAGTATTATTTACCAGTTGCAGCTTCTTCATTACTTTCTTGCTTAGGTCTAGATAGCATGGTTGCAATTGTCTTGCCTGGATATGACAAATGCATGAACTACTGAGGTGAGGAATTTATCCAAGATAAAGAGACTGAATCTTATTAGCTGGAGATGGCGGGAGCAGCTAACGGTAACTGACTGTGGAAAGCTGCCACCCCAATACACCTCTTTGTGATCAGATGTGAATCAGTTTCCCCCCACTGTCGTTTGGTCTTCTCTGATTGTAGGAGAGTCTTGGCCATCCAGACAGCCCACGTTGCAGATTCCTGCTTCTTTTGGGACCACAGAGTCCTTTACCAAAGGACAACAGAAAGGTAAACGAAACAAAACCTTCAGCCCTGCTGTGCCCAGCTAACCACCTCTTCCTCCCAAGCACACCTCACCCACTACAGTTTGTCCCCACGCCTTGTCTCAGGCTCCTGTGCCTTCATTAACCCCACAGTCCAGAGGCTGACACACTCCCCACCCCAGAGTTCAGGTAGGCTACAGCTCCTCAGGACCCTTATCTCCAGTCAGGCTTCCAGCTCACCCCTGCTCTGCTCTGCTTCCCCCTTCTCAGCCTTCTTTCAGGTTGCTTCCCAGAGGGATGGCATTTCCCACCTCCTCTCCTCTCCATCTCTCTACGTGGACTCATCCAGCTCATTATGGAGAAAAAAAACCCACAAACCCCTGCTCTCCCCCACCTGGACTTTATCTCTAATTAGGCCTGGCCCATCCTCCAGGTGAACCCAGGCTGGCTAATTGGCCTCTCAAGCCCATATTAACCCTTTCATGACATATGTGGGGTACACACCCTATTACACTGATGTTATTTGATTTTCCGGGGTCAGTGATGTGTTCAGCATGACCTTCAGACTAAGCACTATCTTGACTGACAGAGGGTATGTGTCTTTGACTGTAGGTGAAGTGATGGTGTTTACCACCTCCTCAGAGCATTCACATCTTTCAAGCATCATTTTGGGCTTTCCTGGTTTCAGTTTGCACTGTTCTTCTGCTTAATTTCTTGCTTTGCTGTAAATTGTGGAATAACAGCTTGAGTTACAATCTCTACAACTTTGCAGTATTTCTAAGTCAGTTCTCCTAGGGTTTCTAGCCTGTAGCCCTGCCATTTGTGTTGTGATCTCACAAAATAAGCAAGGCTAATCTTCTTAGATTCTCTCAGGATTTAGACGAGACACCTGCAAGGAACACACAGATGCTGAGTCAATAATGAACCAATGCATGATAGTGGGCACCATTCTGATGCTGAAATCTTGCAAATCAGACATAAAAGTGGAACCTCCTGATCACCTGTAGTCAGTAATCACTAAGGAGTCTGGCTCTTTTCACAGGAAAAGTCTTGGTAAATTCCCAGTTCTAGATAATTGCAGTCTGCCTCCTTAGTTTCCTTTAAGTTTTAATGGGAAAATACATTATTTTCTGCTCTTTCTTCTAGACTGTTTTGTGGTGCTGATATGCACTCTCAAAAAAAGTTTCCTTATTTCCACACCCAAGCAGTTATTAGATAGATGATTTTATATAAAGACTAACATTTTATTATACATTACATATACATGTACACATTAAAGAGTCAGAGAGAGCACGCACACGGCGTGGTGTGGCAAAAAGGTTTTATCAGCATGCCCTCGGGAATTCCAATGTATTTACAAAAGGTGAAGCTATTGTACAAGTGACTTCTGCAGATCAGCACAAACGGATACCAATAAAACTTTTATATAACACTGCACCATCATGTGTTCTGTGTATGTCATATACTTTATTGAAAACTATTTTTAAATGCTTTAGAGACTTTTAAAACTTTTCATTGGTACTCTTTTTTCATATCCCTCTGCAAAGCCAGGTCCCTAAGCCCTGGTCTACACTGAGGGAGGGAATCAATCTAAACTTCTCAACTTCAGCTACGTGAATAAAGTAGCTGAAGTCGACGTACTTAGACCTATTCACCACAGTGTCTTCACTATGGTGAGTCGACTGCTGCCGCTCCCCCGTCGACTCTGCCTGCACCTCTCATGGCGGTGGAGTACAAGAGTCGACTGGAGAGCACTCGGGGGTCGATTTATCGTGTCTAGACTAGACATAATAAATCAGCCCCTGCTGGATCGATCGCAGCCCGCCGATCCAGCAGGTAGTGTAGACATACCCTAAGTATCAAAAGTTCAACTGTACAGACCTCCGAGGAAGAAGAAAATTATAACTAACATACGTATGATACCTTTAAAAATTAACTTAGTTAGTTTTTCTACCAATAATAATCTTATGATTATTAGCATCAGTCCAATATCTCAATGTCTTTCAGAGCTGGAAGTAAGTGCCCATTGAGAAGTTATGGATCTCCCAATTCCCAAAGTATACTGGGGCAAACCTTAGTGATGGCCAGATGTAAGCTATTAGACCTTACTCACACTGGAAGCTCTTTTGGGGAGGGGATGTTTTTTTGCTATATGTCCACACAGTACTTAGCAAGACTGTGCCTGATTCCGGATTAGGAGCTCTAGGTGCCACTGCAATTCAAAATTAAAATTTGTTACTGGGCTAAGGCTGTATATTGCCCATCCTGAATCTCAGCTTAATGTTGTTTTGGGTGGAAATGGCACATTTGAAAGGTGGGAAGTATAAGGAAACATGTCTCTGTCCGGTTGTTTTATAGAAATGATAACCTTGTGATGGTGTTTAACATTACTTTGGAATGTTAGAAAAAGATGGATTATCCGGTGGACAGCAGTTAGGCAATCAAAGGTGCATGATAAGTGCTATTTATAACAAAGTTCCATGATTAATCACGACTGTCACTTCCTAGTAAGTGTGTGTGTGTGTGTCTGTCTGTCTGTATGTACATGTATGTATATGTCCTTTTCCATCACAGGGGTATTACAAAGAGTAATTTATTATTGTTATTATTCATTTATTATTTGTATTTTAGTAGTGCCCTAAGAGCCCCAATCATTGACCAGGGCTCCATCATTCTACATGCTGTACAAACACAGAACAAAAATATGCCCGAAAGAATTAGAGCTTTAAAGAGTTTTGAGATCCCCAGATAGACCATATATAAATATACAATGTATTATTAGTCTGTGTCACACAGGGGGAGCCCAAACCAAAACCCACATTCCAAACTAACTCCCCTTATAAGACCCTATTGTCACTTGCTTATATCTTTGTGAAATTTTAACCATTTGGGCTGAAATTTTCCATGCCAGGTGTCTTCCTCAGTCTGAATTTCTTTGGCAAATTTCAGCCAACTGTTTCTGAGAACAAGGTTAATGAAGAATACATTGTTTTGAGATGTTAAAAAATTCTTCAGACCTTTTCTTTGAAATGCTCTAGCTCCTCTATGCTTTGGAGCAGGGACTTGAAATTTGCCAGCAGAGTGGGCTGTGTGTCTGGGACATGCCTTTTGCCACCCCCATGAAAATCCACCCACATTTTGCAAAGTTATAAACCTTTGAATATGTGCAGTTCACAGGTGCTCAGTAGAGACTTCTTTGATTTTAACAGCTAAAATCTGACTTTGCAACTTTAATTATGTTTGTAATGTAGCATGTGTGTGTATAATATGAATAGTAGTGTTGGGAAAATATGACTTATGCAGAGGAAAAAATGATTTCTATACTGTGTTGAAATATAACGAGAAGTCCAATAGCACCTTAAAGACTAACAGATTTATTTGGGCATAAGCTTTCGTGGGTAAAAAAACGCACTTCTTCAGACGCATGTGAAAATTACAGATACAAGCATAAGTATACTGGCACATGAAGAGAAGGGAGTTGAAGGTGCTGAAGTATTTTTTTCACAATACTCAGCAGAAGTAGTACTTCATTTAATAAGAAACTAATAAACACAGAATCATAGTAATGTTAGGCTGGAAGAGACCTCGAGAGGTCATCTAGTCAATCCCCTCACCCCGCCCCCCAGCTGAGGCAGAACCAACTATATGTTGCTAGACCATCCCTGACAGATGTTTGTCTAACCTGTTATTAAAAATCTCCAATGATGGGGATTCCACAACCTCCCATGGAAGTCTATTCCAGTGCTTAACTACCCTTATAGTTGGAAAGTTTTCCCCAATATCTACCTTAAATCTGCCTTGCTGCAGATTAAGCTGATTACATACTAAGCAGCCTGTGGATTCGAGGTTTCTGAAAATTTCCACTTGCTATTTCCTGTCTCTAAGGCCTAAATTGTGCTTCTTCAGTCTGCCCTGTCTAGTGGTGGTACTGCTGCAGTAATAGCGCAAGGAAGGAATCGTGTCCCAAAACAGTTAAGGTTCCTTCCCACCTTTCCTGTGTCTTTTAGGGAGGTGGATAGTAATCTGCTACTGGTCTTGATCAGTAGCACATTGCTAACCCTCCCTGCAGTTGAGCTGCACTGGCCATAGCATAGAGTCCAGGATTCCTCCACTCAAGGGGAGTAGCGGGTGGGAAGTGCATATTTACATCTGTGTGTCTGGACCCAAGGGCAGGGCTTTATGCTGACAAGCCAAACTATTTTTGATGTTGGTGAAGATTAGTCTAAAGATGGCAACAAATTCTGTATGTAATGTATTTGAAATGGATCAGGTTGTAAATTCTTTGGAGCAGGAACCATGTCTTCTTAGGGACCTGAAAGCAAGATCCCTCAGCTGGGCTTTTCCTTCTCCACTGATGATTCCCAGTTTGTAGAGTTTTACTGGGAAACTTCCCCAGCCAGGCTGAATTAGCCCCCCAGCTCCCTAGGTGAGACCAGTCATCACATGCTCAGCTCTGCTCTTTCTGCTAGTTCAGGGCTGCTGCCTGCTGTGAGTGTGTCTGGATGCTGGGCTAGAAGACTACAGTTTGGATTTTAGTACAGTTGTGTAATCTGCACCTTGAGCCCTGCACCCCTTTGTGGTGAGGGAAAATCCTGGGACCGAAGCAGCCTGATTCCTGCCTGAAGAGGATCCCTGCCAGCAGAAATCAGCCCCTCTTTAGCAACTGAGGAATCCAGAGTCATCTCTGAACTTGAGGATCATTCATGGAGTTTGTGAGTGCACCATCTTTTAATCCGTCAGGGAATTTGTTTTCGGGACCCCCTACTCACTGAACTGTGTCCTCAAGCCAGGGAGTAAGGGTTTGGGGGTTTTATAACCTGCTGCATATTAAACCTGTGGAGGGATTTACCACCTTCTCCCACTTGCGAGTCCTTTGGGCTGTACTGAACCCAGTCAGCCACACTGCTAAACCACTGCAGAGAAGAATTTTGTGGTCATAGATCATCAAGGGCCCCAACAAAATATGTGTACCAACAGGACACTAATCTTACATTTGCTACATCAAGTCACGTGACTGGGGAAAGTCACAGGTATTAGCAGCGTGGGCACCAGTGAACCTAAAAATAGTGTTTTACCCTGTTATGTTATATTTGTCTCCTGTTTAATATAATTATTGTGTTGAATATATTGTACGTGTTTGTGTTATTTCTTGGAAGTCTCCAACTATCTGGCAAGTAAATGGAATTACCCTGTGATTAGAATTTTCCTCCCAAGCTGCTCTGGTGACCCTGCCAGGAAGAAGCAAGGGGGGTGGAGCCACCACCAAATAAATACATAGGAAAAAATAAAGAAGATACACCCTGCTGAGTGGGTGGCGGGATCCAGAAGAACCCAGACCTGTCCATCAAAACCTGTAAGCAGGTTGGCATTAAAGAAGGTAACCGGGTGGAGAGGGTGTGCTAGACTTGTGTTATTTGTTTATATTCATCCTTTGTAATTTGACCTAGTTTCCACTTTTTGTAGGACTCTTTTCTGATTTTTAGATAATTTGTTAAGCCAGGGTGGTCTCCTGCCATACTTCCTATCTTTCCTACACAGTGGGATAGTTTGCTCTTGTGCCCTTAATATCTCTCTGAAAAACTGCCAACTGTCTTCAATTGTTTTTCCCCTTAGACTTGCTTCCCATGGGATCTTATCTACCAACTCCCTGAGTTTGCTAAAGTCTGCCTTCTTGAAATCCATTGTCTTTATTTTGCTGTTTTTCCTCCTACCATTCCTTAAACTCATGAACTCTACCCTTTCATGATCACTTTCACCCAAGCTGCCTTCCACTTTCAAATTCTCAACCAGTTCCTCCCTATTTGTCAAAATCAAGTCTAGAACAGCCTCTCCTCTAGTAGCTTTCTCCACCTTCTGAAATCAAAAATTGTCTCCAATACATTCCAAGAACTTGTTGGATCATTTGTGCCCTGCTGTGTTATTTTCCCAACAGATGTCTAAGTAGTTGAAGTCCTGCATCACCACTAACTCCTGTGCTTTGGATGATTTTGTTAGTTGTTTAAAAAAAGCCTCATGCACCTCTTCTTCCTGATTAGGTTACTTGACTAATCATAATGGAGAACTGATTTAACATGGAGCCAAGTACCTATGACAGTAGCAGGGCAGGCAGAGAGTTAGATTATGCTGGACAAACATGGGCTAACAGGCACAATCCCTCCCCCAGCTCCCAGGCATACAGGGGCAATTCACATGCTGCATCTTACTTTTGGGTGATTGCAGCCTGCACCCCGCAGCACTCCCAGCTAGCTCTATGAGATGGCATGGAGAAAGGGCCATGGCCATGGTCCTGACTCTTCCTCATCCCCTCTGTAGAGACTCTTGGGGTGCAAGGAGGATGCAGTCTTTGAGCTCCTCCAAGCATCGGAAGGACACTGGTGAGTCTAGATCTTCTGCATGGTGCATAACTGGGTTGGGGAAGGCTCCTTGTGCCTCTCCCCACCACTCCCTATTCATATTCTACCCAGAGGCAGTCTGGTCCAGAGGCGAGATAATGCAGAAACTGTTCTGATGTGAGCCTGGGCTAGATGAGGGATTAATATTCCACCAGCAGAAAAATAGGGAAGACACATTCACCTTGAAACCTCTAGCTATTCCAGTATTTTAACTTGTACATGTACATTTAGGCTTTTCCTTTTTAATCAGCAGATTCTTAAAATATATACATTTTTATGAGTCATGAATCATGACATTTAATTTTCTTCATCAACATTAGTGGGTATTTGTTTATAACAATGGGCCTGAGCTTATCTAGTACTAGACAAATTTTATATTACAAAATGATTGCTGAGCATAGGAAGGTGTGTTCATTTGCATTTAAATTCACTTTCAAAACAGTGAAATCCTGCCACCTTCTGGACAGTAACCAAACCAAGAGACATTTCTTATAGTCAGCCTTAAAGGATGCTGGAAAAAAGTACCCTCTACTGATGATGAACATTCATTGCTCTTTTTCACCACATTTTAAAAATTAAGTGTTAGGCTGTATAAAAATAATAGTTCTTATTAATCCACAGGCAAAACAATCATATTAAGTATTAAAGGGCTTCCGCGCTCACTAGTAATAGCTAACCAAGTTGCAAACAACTTTAAAATGTTCAATTCTTAATCTTTTCTGATAGTCACTTTGCTGCTCATGTTTATACTTTCAGGTCTGCTACCAAAACATAACAGAATTTCTATCCACTCAGTGTAAATAGCTTATTAACTGTTCAATAAAAATCCCTATATTAGCAGTACTAGTGATAAATGCATTAAATGAATATGTATAAAAACAAAGTCAAATGGGACAGAGAAAGATAGTGTGGTTTTCATGTTATGGTTGAATAAAATAAGTTATAAAGGCACAAGTGGGAAGATTATTTCTCCATTCATATGGCATGCAGCACTTAATACAAATAAAATTGCTAATGCATGTAGATGATCATCTGAAGTAATAAATGTCTGAAAATTAAGCATTTTAAATTGTGCTTCCAGGACTAGTCAGAGGAAGGCTGCAGAATAATGCAATGCACAGTACCTTATTTTGGCTGCAAAGTCTAGCTGTTCTTGTGCTTGGATGAGATCAGCCAGCTGTTTTTGCAGAGACATATCCTTACCATGGGCTTGTCTAATAAATGGATGCTCTAAAAGGTGGGTGACTGAAGGACGCTTTTCAAAATCCTTAATAAGACACCTGCGGAAATAGAGCAATAGCATTACACATACAGTACATGCTGTTTGATAACAAAATCATTTAATTTGACTTGAACATTAAACTGTTGACTTATTCTCTGGCAGTTCTGTCACAGAAACCAGATTGCTTTTTCTACTTATTAGTATTATTAATTATATGAGAGGACCATATTCACTTTTCATTTACAGTGGTGTAAATCTGGAATAACATTACTTAACTCAATGGAGTTACTTAACACTTATAACACTGGTGTAACAGAGCAGAACTTGGACCAGTAAACATATGTCAATCTTTTAAAAAAGAGTAAACAGCATAAAGTACAGGTTTGCAGCTTTACTATAGTCTTGTTTGAAGTATCCATTCAAAGTAGTTTTCATCTGAGAACAAAGAGTAAAGTCCTGGAGTAATTAATTTCCTACATATTATCCAATGGGAATTCTGACTGAGTGAGGACTGCAGGATTTAGCCCAAAAAAATAAATGAGTAAGTGAACACTGGTCAGAACAATTTGATGCCAAGTTTTTAATAAACTAAGAATGTTTTCAATGGGCTCTTACATGCTATGGTGATGGGTATTAGTATAAGAACCTTGACAGGTAAATTAGTAAACCTACTTAATATAGATCAGACTAGACACAAATGACTCAGACTTAAATGCTAACTAGGATGGGCAAGTTCAATCGCTGACAGGGTCAGGTGATCTCGTAATGAGCAAACAGACAGAGCTTATGAAATTAACATGGAATAATGCTTAACTAATAAATATCATAGCATACTGTCAAAGATCTAAAATCTAGGAAGCCGTGATAAGAAGTATAATTCAGTGCCAGTACAGTAAAGCTGGAATAATATGCTCCAAATAGAGAAATGCATTTAAACTATCAGATTTTTTTCAAAACTGTCCTTTAATTTCTTTTTGTATTAGTTTGTTCAATTTTATTTAGTTCAGTAATTATACTGTGATTATAACCTTTTGATCATTTGAGAATCAGCAAAGGAAAAACTATATTACAGTATATATGGCAATCCTAGCATATATCTATCATTTCAGGGAACTCCTACTGGACTCCAGTGCAAGATGAGATTGTCTGAATAGATGCTTTAAAATTAAAATGTTTTACACTTCATATTTACCGACGTTTCATGAAGCAGTTACACTAAATATACATTTAAAGAAGTCTTTCCTTTACATGAGAAAATTTGTCAAGCAGAGGATACCATTTTACACAAAAAGTGCAATGAAACTTTCATACCTTTTATAGCGCTCAATACTCTACCAATAGCAATCCGCAGACTTTAAAATTATATCTAGAACATTATACATTTTAGTTTATTACAAAATGTACTAGCAAATTATTAAAGCTTAGCCTCACCTTGAATATTTTCTAGAACATTAAAGCCTGGTTCCCAGAATAATCCTGCAACATCTGTCTTTCAAAATAATTTTAATAATTGTGGTTCATCGGGACCATTTTCACAGCCCTTCTCGTTGACCTTCATCTAGTCCAGAAAAGACAGCCTGTAAAATGTTCTGTCAGTTTTACAATTGGTCAGGGGAGTTTTGCTATCTGTTAGAACTGGAGCTTCCTGATAGACAAACTAAACCAACAGAACCTACATTATCTCCATTCCTCTGACTGCGGAGCTATAAATACCACTCCTGTCCTGCCATGAAAAGAAATCAATCATTTGTCTTTTACATGTTCTGAGTCCTTTTTGTTTTGTTTTGGGGTTTTTTGTTTTTTATCCGTGATTTTTAAAAGTGAATGCACCCACATATAAAATATTGGGCATGTCAATCTCCATTTAAATGTATACCCTTCTCTTTTGTGTGTGTGAGTTGTGTAAAAGGAGAGCGAATATTATAAAGAAAATAGAGAAAAACACAAAACAAGCAGGTATTCAAAGTCTCATATTCCTTATTTAATAGAACTAGTGACTAACTTTATTTCAAATGTCTACCATGGGGAATTGGTACTGAAAAGTTTATATTGAATTCATTTGAAGTTTACCACCCTTGACAATACTAGGTTCAAAGACAACATTCCAATTGTTTTAAGGCAATAGGGTTAGAGTGAAGTCTGCACAAGAAATGGGATAGCTAAAGTGCTGTTAAAAGCACTAAAAGCATGGAAACTTTTTATCTTACTGTCTTGCAGACACTAGGACAAATTCTGCTCTGAGTTACACCACTGGAAGTCTACAGAAACTCTGCTGACTAGGCCTAGAGCCGCTGATAGATGGTCTTACATGTAGGGATGGCCCAGGGCTGAAGCATCCAACTGTCCATGGTACTGCATGTAGTATATTATAAAATTACCGACACTATACTGTGGTTTTGTCACGGATTCTGGTAAATGTCACAAAAATATAGTAAAAAATAGAAGTTAGAGGCATTGTTTTGTTCTCCCATTTTTAATGCAATTAAAAAGCACAATGCTTAACACAATTATTATTAACAACAACAAGGTGGACAGAACATAAGGCAGGATAAAGAAATATCAGGTTAAAAATATTTAGATAAGTTAGATGTATTCAAGTTGGCAGGGCCTGACAAAATTCATCCTAGGGTATTTAAGAAACTAGCTGAAGCAATCTGGAAACCATTAGCGATTGTCCCCGAGACCTCATGGAGGACAGGTGAGATCCAAGAGGACTGGAGAAGGGAAAATATAGTGCCTATCTTTAAAAGGGGCACAAAGACTACCGAAGGAATTTCCAGTCAGCCTATATTCAATACCGGGGAAGATATTGCAACAAATTATTAAGCAATCAATTTGTGAGCACCTAGAGAATAACAGGGTAATAAGTAAAAGCCTACATGGATTTGTCAAGAACAAATCATGCTAGACCAACCTAATTTCCTTCCCTGGCAGGGCTACTGGCCTAGTGAATACGGGGGAAGCACTAGATGTGCAATGTCTTGATCTAAGTAAGGCTTTTGACATGACATTCTCAAAGCAAACTACGGAAATGTGGTCTAGATGAAATTACTATAATACGAGTGCACAACTGGTTGACAGACCAGACTGAAAGTGTAAGTATCAATGGTTCACCATCAAACTGGGAGGATGTATTTAGTGGGATCCTGCAGGGGGTTTGTCCTGAGTCCTGAATCCAGTGCTATTCAACATTTTCATTAATGACTTGGATACTGGAATGGATAGTATGTATAAAATGTGGGGATAACACGAAGCTGGGAGCAGTTGCAAGGAATTTGGAGGACAGGATTAGAATTCAAAATGACCTTGGCAAATTGGAGAATTAGTCTGAAATCAACAAGATGAAATTCAGTAAAGATCAGTGCACAGCACTATACTTTGGAAGAAAAATATCAAATGAACAAAGACAAAATGAGGTATAACTGGCTAGACAGTAGTACAGCAGAAAAGAATCTGGGTGTTATAGTGGATCAGAAATTGAATATGAGCCAACAATGTGATGAAGTTGCAGAAAAGTCAAATATTCTGGAATGTTAGACACAGGAGCTAATTGTCCCACTCTACTTAGCACTGATGAGACCTTGGCTGAGATGCTGTGTCCAGTTCTGGGCACCACACTTTAAGAAAGATGTGGACAAATTGGGGAGAATCTAGAGGAGAGCATCAAAAATGAAAAGAGGTTTAGACAACCTGACCTAAGAAAAAAAGTCAGAAAACTGGGCATGTTTAATCTTGAGAAAAGAAGATTCAGGGGTAACAAATAGTAACAGTCTTCAGATATCTTAAGAGCCGTTATAAAGAGGCTGGTGATCAATTGTCCTCCATGTCCACTGAAGGAAGGACAAGAACTAATCAGATTAACTTGCAGCAATGGAGATTTGGGTTAGATATTAGGAAAAACTTTATAAGGATAGTTAAGTACCAGAATAAGTTACTAAGGGAGGTTGTGAAATCCCTGTCATTGGAGGTTTTTAAGAACAGCTTAGACAAACACCTGGCAGGGATGGCTTAGGTATACTTAGTCCTGCCTCAGTGCAGGGGGATAGATTAGATAATCTCAAGGTCCCACACAGCCCTACATTTCTATTATTCTATGGATTTGATGCTCCCATAGGGGAGAGAATAGTCAGAAAAATGTATAAAGCTCTGGAGCCAATTCTCCCAGATGGGGTCCTGAAATTCATGGTAGAAATGTCAGAAATGACAGACACATTTTGGAGACACCACACCATCTCTGTAAACCAACTCCACTCTTTAAAGAATATTTTTTAAATGATCATTTTGGGTGAAATTCCAGGCCCACTGAAGTCAATGGGAGTTTTGCTAATGGAGCTGGGATTTCACCTTTTGTGTTCAAAGGTCCCACCTTGGTCCAGATTCCCTCTGAGACACCAGGACCCCAATGCCTGCCTTTCTTCTTGCCTCCTAATAAGCAGGGGAGGGCAGAGTCACCACTAGCACATCACATAGGCTGACCTATAAAAATCCCCCACCCGGAGGAAGCAACCTAGAACTGCAGTGAAAGCAGCAACAGTATGATCAAAAAAAAGAAAAGGAGTACTTGTGGCACCTTACAGACTTACCAATTTATTTGAGCATGAGCTTTCGTGAGCTACAGCTCACTTCATCGGATGATCAAAGACACACTTCACTGTCCCATGAACCATGTCCTCACCCTCCAAAGTCAACAGGACTTACCTCACAGAATACTCAGTTTCTGCAGGTAAAAGAGGGATGGTGAGGAAGAAAAGGAACAACTTGACATGGGATAAATTGTAGGCAAGTTGCTGGAGAAAGGGTCATAAATAATGTGACATGACTGGGAACAATCACTATTGGAGGCTGTATTTAGCAAGAATTTTAGTGTATGTTAAACACTCTTCCCCTCTCCTTTGTCTCTCTTTTGTCTATTTAGACTGCAAGCAGTTGAGCTGGGACCTATTTTATTGTTTATCCATAAGTTTTGTAGAGAGAGTGGCTTGAAGCTTGTATGGTAGCTGGAAGTTTTCAGGGACTCTTTACTGAGAGGTTGACTTTTACGAGAGGGGTCAGTTGTTAGATTTTAGTGTTGTTATTGTCTCCATAACCTGTCATAGGTGCCTGAAGATTAAGATTGTATCCTTCGTGTTAATATTTTAATAACTCTAATTAACTAAATAAATAGAAAGTGCCTAATATACTTTGGGCACTAGATGAATAATATTAATATAACAACAACAACAGGGAAATGAAAGTTATCCTCTGCTCTGGCCCTTTGTTTCACTGCTGTATGCTGTGAAGCCTCACTGTTCCACACTGCAGCTTATAAAGAAGTTTGTTCAGCTGTTTACCACTCTCTCCTGACAAGCAAAAATTCCCAAATATCAAAAGTCATGGATATTGTAACAAATCTGCGGCCATCTAGGACTTCACTTGAGTTAGAGGTGAAACTTCATGAACTCATCACACTAGAGACTGATGACACACAGTTGATCAGTCTGGAGGTGATGAAGGGCTGAGGCCAGCTGGCAGATCCTGTCCCGGAGGAAAAGGAGAAGTTTCTTACTAAGAAGACATTGAATTGTTCTTCACTGTATCTTGTACCACCTATGCGAGGTATAGACATCTTTCACATGTGGTGCTACATATGACTCTTGGAGATTGTTGAGCTTCAGCTTGTATGATAGGCCCAACCTCTGCCAGGAGCCACAGGGTGATCTCAGTATATTGGTTGCACTGAGTTGCATGGTCAGACAGGAAAAAAGTATGTGGAAAAATAAAGAGTAAACTACTGAGTACAGTAGTTCCTTATCTAACCAGTGGACATATACTAGTAGGGATACTTCCAGTGTTTGTGACTGGTACACTAGGCTTCATCTCTCTGCCTTAGTCCCCAGTCCTGCATAGGGTCTTTATGAGAGACCTTTGAGCTTGTGCGGATCTGACTGCAGATCATCTACCCTGTCCCTGTTGTGTTTACTGCCATTCAGCAGTGTGTGTTCCAACTCACAATGGAAACTGGACTGTACAAACTCCATATGTTCACATAACTTATTTTTAGGCAGGGAAACTGTATTAGAATATTTAAAAAGGATTGAAATCCTGGGGGGAAATCTGGCAAAGTCAGGAAAAAGTATGCAGAAGCAGGAGCACATACCTTTGAAATACAGAGACATTTACATTTAAAAGATGAACATCTACAGAAGGCCTAGCACCACTTTCTTGATTAAAATCCTGGGCTTTATGCCCTACAGCAGAAGTCCTGTATCCTCGCACACTGCTCGCATGGTTTGGCTCTGCTAACATTCTCATGAGCTACTTCCCAAAGTGTTTTCTTTTATACGTTTTTAAAAGACCGTAGCTCAGAGGCAGCTATGGACCAACCACAGTCCTGTCTGCCTTATTGTCAAGAACATATCAAAATGTGTGTTGCATTATCAAAAAGATATTTAAAAGTTCATATCACTAAGGAAACTGCTCTCTAAAGTAAGAAAAGGCTTCAACTAAAATATGTTCAGGTGCCTATTTGAATACTCATCTAGGACCAATTTGGACAGTTAGTCTAATTAACATGATCAGTCCAACATCAACTGTACTGTAACTACAACTAAAAACACCAAGCCTACTGCACCTGCAAATTAATTAAATTTGTTTGGCCCATGAAATTTATAAATGAAAGTCCAAGCTTGTGGGACTTCTACTTCTCATTGTACAAATTGGCTCAAAAATCCATTGCAAGATGTGTGTCATATAAGATACACTAAAATGTTGTTCAGATTTGGTATGTGTGCCTATAAAATAAAAAGGGGGGTAAGTAAGTAGGGTTGAAAAGGAAACAAACACTGTACATGTTGGCCTTGACGAAAGTCAATCCATTACTTAATTTGAAATTCTAGTATCTTCCATCATGCTTTCTTTGCTGAAAATTAATTCTCAGAATTCATTAGTGTCACTACATTAAACATAGGTTGCAGTCATTTGCTGCAATCTCACAGCCAGGCTCCTAAGCACCATTTCCATTCTGCCACAATTACTGGCAAAGATGAAGCATTTATTAGCAGGGAACAAGAGCAGACACCCACACATAGGCCTGTCTAAGATAGCTTCTAAAAATTCACTGGCTGCTTGCACTTGGACGATAACATTGTTGGAATTGCTCTGTCTCAACAATGTAATCTGCCATTTGCAACTGGCAAATCAGATGACTGAAAGGGGGAACTATTTATCAGCAGTCATGAACAAATATTTACTAATGAATAAATGGAATGAAATAGATTTTATAAGAGCACCAATGGTGGTCTGAATATTTTGTAAGCTCAGAAAGAGAAAACAATTACTAATGCCCCTCATTATTCCAGCCAAAGCTGATTAGACTAGCATTAGTGTTTCTTCTTGAAATTCTTTTTTTTTTTCACCAGAGTGATTACAACCTCCATAGCTACAAATTTGTTCTTTAAAAAAAATTGATTAAGTGAGCGGATCCAGACCTCATACATATTTTTAGGCATACTTTATTTTATTTCCAGCATTTCATGGACAAAACAATATACCTCCAAGAATATTTTCATCCAAGGTACTATGTTTTTCGATACACAAAATGCAGAATGACCTTTATTTAAATTAAGTGGACAAAAACAGGAACAAAAGTAAGGTTTCCATGAGAGATCACAGGGTGTCTTTGTGTTGCAGATGGCTGTAGCAGGTACAGCAGAAAACAAAATTGTAACTGAATCTGCAGCAGAGAGAATATATCTTGTCCTGTGAGAAGATGCAGTGCACACACAGCAAGTCATAACAGATACACATTACACTCACCAAAGTGTCAGTCACTGCTATGGGTCTGTCTATCCAGGCATTTACACTGCATCCATCAATGTGATATCTAAATACCTGTGGATAGGCAACCCTGTCCAGCTGTGATAAGAAATGCCCCAGTTCACACAGAAACTTTCCTGGGATTCAAAAAGTGCACTTTCTGGATCCAGTCAGAACTGGAGGTAGAAGGGCCATAATGTTGCAAGAAAGGCCAGTGTCTCAGCCTAATTTGCAAGCTAACAAGGCTTAGATAGTTCTGCACCCAAAGTCTGAATAAATTTCAGCCAAACCTGTCACGAATGAGGGCCTGCATCTGGGCCCAGGGTCAGCTAGTAGCCAACCGTAGCCAAAATTCCTCATTGGCCAAATCACCTGATTGACCAAGCAGCACAGCCAGAACTGCTCTTAAGACCAGCAATAGCACTTGGCCAGATGTTGTTCAATGCTTACACCAGCAGGTGTGATTGCTCCTGTGCTGGCCTTGTTTCTAGCCTTCCTCAAGCCCTGTTCAGCTCAGACTCCTGTGTCCTGGTCCCAACTCTGACCGACACCACTCCAACTGCCAGGTCTGACCACCCATGCCCCAGTCCAAGACAGTGGCAAACCTTTACAAGTTTACCCATTGTCAATTGCTGAATACATTAGCTACTACATCTCAGTACTACTTGGCAATACCTTGATGATTCAGGGCAAGATTTATTTTTAATATTTATTGTTTCAATAACTCTGCATGGTCAAAAAAAGTCTTAAAAATACACATTAAAGGGTTAAGCCCCCAAAACAAAACTGAAAAATTAATAAAATCCAAGGCATGATCATGCTCAGTTAATCTGCCTTTGGCTAACCCCTGCTGTTTGTAGAGTGGAAAAACACTAAAAGGCAAGATCAGCAAAGCCAGGTCTACATGACAGTTCAAACATTTCCAAGCACTTGAATCAGTTACATGTGTGTGCTTACAAGAAATTTGCAGTTCTTTCTCTCTCTCTCTCTCTCACATACACACAAAGATACTGCATTAGATACTTAGCATTTTCTTCTCTTTTAGTTTCTATGGATTTGTGCTGCCATTTAAGAAAAAATAGAGTGGAAACCACTTATAAGGATCTCACTCCTAGTGAAAATGAACCCGCAATGAACAAAAAGTGAAGTCCTGGGTTTTGTCAAAGCATTCCAAGGAATTAAGCTCCCTTTATAATGATGTGTAAATTAGATTGTAAGGAACTATGGGAGCTAGTGTTTCTTGAGTCTGGGGTCCCACAGTAGCAGTAGCAGGACAAAGCATGCTTCATCTATGTCCTCTTCCAACCTTTCTGGAGCTCCTGCATCCTGTACAAGCCCTACTGTATCTTTCACTGCATGCACATCTTATACGGGCTGCAAATACACATCTATTAGATGTGCATGTTGTAAAAACACAAGTATGGTTCTTACAGAATACAGACGCCTTTCTTGCATGGAAAATTAAAGGGGGGCTTTCATGCAGTTGCCCTGCACCAGTTAGGTCTTTTCCACTAAGGGTCACATGCAAATTATAGTGAAGCTACTTCACTGTAAAGCAGGTTCTACTGAATTTTATCAAAAAAGGAACAATTTTAGAAAATAAAATTCACATGGAAGTGCTTATGGCTACATGTTTCTATTCAGCTCAGTTATAATCTCAGTGGGAATGACTAAATCGGATGTGGATCCTTTCACTTTTAAATTGTCAATTTGGATTTGACTCAAGTCAGTACAGAATGTGACCAAAAGTGGGGGCTCTCCAGTGGACTATGTGGAGTGAGTTGGTGGGCTCAGTCCAGTTCCTAGTGCCCAGATGTATACAGTGCATCACGAAAACCACCAACACAGTTGGGATTATTTTGCTCCTTTAGGGCACATCTCAAGGGTGAGATTTAGGATTGTTTAAGGCATTGAAATTAATCTTCTCTTTCACCCCCAGGTGACTTGCTGTAACCAATGTTTTTCCTGCTGACCAGTCTCATCTCATTGTTTCCTTGTGCTCTCCCCATTTGCTTGATGTGCATACCTGTTGTCTATAGTCTTACACTGAGATAGTAAACTTTTCAGAGCAGGGGCTGTCTTGTCATTATATATTTGTACAGTGCCTACCACAAGAGGACCCAGGCCTGTAGGTGGTACAATAATACAAATAATAAATAATGGCTGAGTTGCAATGGCAGATTGCTGTGGGGAAGCATGTTCTACTCTACAGACCTGCTCTGTGGAGAAACAAAGAATGTCATTCACTAGTATCATCAATCCAGCATTTTTCACCAGCTTTAAATCCATATAAAATCATTTTTTAAAGTGAACAGACACTGAGTGGCAATGAGGGCCTAAGGATAGCACGGAGCATACTGGCACGATCCATTATATCAAGGCCTCATCAAAGATATTTTAACCCTTTCAGGAAAAAGAAATTTTTAACAATCAGCACTATCATCTCTATCACACTCGTAAGAAGAATTCTGATTAAGTTAATACTTCCCTGTTATCAACACTGAAGAAGATCAAACATCAGGTTCCCAGTAGCTGGGAGTGAAAAATAAGCTCTTTTGGAAGGTTGCTAAGTGGTTAATTTTCTATTCTTTGTTCCCTCTCTACACCACCTGCCTCTGACTGCTCATCCCTGCCTCTGTCTTCCATGGAGCTCTCTGGCAGATGCTGGTTAGTCACATGCAGCAGACAGGTGGAGGGGAACAGGCACATCATGAATTACATTTGTAATAATGATCCAATGATGATGTGTTCCTTTCTCTGAGGCCTCCCTGCCTCCTGTTCTTATTCCTGCCCATCCCCCCACTGCTACTCCTGCTTTGAAAAATAAAGGGAAAACGGTGGCAGATTTACCTACAACATTTCTGTTTCAGTCCTAATTCAAAAGGGCACAGACGATACAGACATTATTGTCTACAGAGCTGCAGACCGATGCCCTTTCACTAAAAGCACACTCTGTGACTGTATGTAATAGGTTAAATAGGTCTTGTATCTCAAACCAGCACACCAAGAGAAATAACATATTTTACTTTTCCTTTAGCTACAATCAGAAACCAAGATAAAAGATTGAATTTATGACACAATGGTCAATTATCACATGCATAATATAAATTTTATTGCACAGAACACATTTATGTCTGCATTGATCTGCCATTTGGTAGCAAATACCATAAATTATTAATCTTCCCTAATGATGAGAGAAATATTCTAATACTGGAATGTCAACAACTATTTTCTTAAGTCCTCTTTCAGTTGGATTTTATCACGGGTCATCATGTAATCTAAATACCAACAAATGTTAGAAAGCTAAGAAAAGCTCGGTTACTGTGAAATTATAAAGAAAGGTGTAACCATAAGAGACCACATCTGCAAGCTTTGAAAAAAAATGTCTATGGAACATCTCATGTGGTTTTGGCTCGCCACACACAGGTGGACATTACTCTGAAGGGTGAGGGATTTAAAAATAACAGATGGCATTTTCCAGAACACTCATTGCTGGCCTAACTCTGCTCCCATTGAGAATTTTAGCATTGGCTTCAACAGAAGCAGAGCTAGGCTAACAGGATGTGGTTTTGAAAATCCTGTTGAATATATGATGATGAAGTCAGGATAAAGTCACAGCTCACCTTTTCCTTCCTCAGGCACAGTGTCTCCTCTCAGACACTCACGGCCATATTTGGCTTTCAGATTTCTCTTCCCTAGAACCAATAGGTCATTGATGACCTAATATTACAAGAAGTATCTTTTGTCCTCAGCTTGGTAGGCTCTCAATGTGCTCCCCTTTTTGCCAGGTCATTGTGGCACCCAGATGATTTCTGCCAGATGAAGCATATAAGGGGCTAGAGTTGCAGCGAGGAAAACAAATTCCAAATGTGACAATAAATTGCTAAAATTGGATGCAGCTGGAATGAAGACAAAGGAGGTTTATATCTCCTCTCCATCAGAAGAGCATGTGTTTAATGAGATTTTTCCCATCATGCAGTACAGATGAGGCCTCTTTTTATTCTAAGTCCTGTGGGAAGAAATCCAACAAAGGTGCCACCTGAGCCCACAAGCACCAGTCACAGGGCACATCTGCATCTCAGCTGGGAGGTGAGAGTCCCAGCTTGTGTAGAGAGACCCGCACTCACTCTGCTGAAGCTAGCATACTAAAAATAGCAGTGTACTGTATCACAGGCAGCAGCCTGGGCTAGCCACCTGAATATGTACCCAGCTGGACCTCCTTCTCCTGAGCTAGCCTCCTGAGCTGATGCCCATGCTACCCTGGCTACACTGCTGTTTTTAGCACACTAGCTCAAGGAGAGTTAGCATGTGTACGTCTACACAGTCTGGTCATCACACCTCCCAGCTCAAATGTAGATGTAGCTAGAGAGAGCATAACCACTTGGCACTTAGGAATATATGTATCATCTCTACACACGACACAACAAATGTATTGTAAGAAAAAGATTTAGCAAGGTCAATGTCCCTGATCCCTGGGTCTGGCTGAGCTATGCCACCTTTATATCTCCTAACCCCCCCATACTGAGGCTGGCAAGGGACCAGTTTGGCCCTTATGCCAGCTAAGAATCATTGGAACTTAATTGTATGTCCAGAAGCCACAGCCCCACCCCTAACCCCCAGCTGTCACACAAGGGAGAGCCCCTACCCCCACACATCCATCACCCATCCCAACCCTCTATATTTTACTCTGGTGTGTTCAGCCCTTCCCCAGCACACAGGCCCTGCAACCCCACAGGGCCTAGCACAGGTTAACTTGGCCTTTGTATGGGCCACTTGCTACTCCCCTCTGAGTATAGACTTTGCTGAATGGTGAGTGTAATGGGTTCTCCCCAGGGTGCCACTTGGAAATGAGGTACCACTGAGTACCCTGACCCACCAGCCTGGGCTCCCTCTCACACTGTATTTCTGTGAAAGCTGCAAAGCCCTCCAGCCTGCACTTTCACCAGCATTCATACAGGTCCCACACCCAGCTGCAGTTACATGCAGGCTCCCTAATCACCAGCTTCCCAGCCTGGGACCCCACAGGAGTACCATCCTGCCCTGGTCAAATCTGGCCAGCATATATAACACCCAGTCTGCATCTCCCACAATATGAAAAGGACGATGCACACTTGTGGTAATCAAGCAGAGATTTTCCCGAAGCACTCCAGTCAAAGCTCACTGGTTTAGATTAAACAAAAAACAAGTTTATTAACTACAAAAGATAGATTTTAAGTCATTATAAGGGATAGCAAACAGATCAAAGCAGATTGCCTAGCAAATAAACAAAAAACTCAAACTAAGTTTAATATACTAGATAATCTGCTAATTCATATCCAGTCTCTCACCCTAAGAGATGATACAAGCAGGCTTCAGATTCTTAAGGGACAAGCTGCACTTGCTTTACAGCTTGGCATCCCCAGGTGTTTTATACACAGGCTAGAAATCCCTTTAGCCTGGGCCCAGCCCTTCCCCCAGTTCAGTCTTTGTTCCTCACGTGTTTCCAGGAGTCTTCTTGTGTGGGAAGTGAAGAACCCCAGATGATGTTACTCCCTGACTTGTATAGCTTTTGCATATGGTGGGAACCTTTTGTTCCCAAAGCTTGGTTCCCAGAGCAGTTTGTGGAAAAATACTGACATCCCAAGATGGAGTCCAGCATCATGTGGCCTGGTCACATGTCCTTGTAGTCATAGCAGCCATCACTCACAGGCTGTCTGTAGCATTCTCAGGAAGGTTCACCAGATGGGAGATAAGCCTTTCCTAAGGCCTAGTATTTTTAATGGCCCATTACCCTGAATAGATCCTTTTACCACCAGCTATTTAGACTGAAAGCATCTTGTCTAGTGGGCGTTACCCAGGTGTAACTACATTTGAAGTACAGATACATAGTCAGTATTTATAACTTCAATAGCTCAGACATAGGTGAGAGGTATTTTGCAGGAGTGGATGGGTGAAATTCTGTGGCCTGCGTTGTGCAGGAGGTCAGACTAGATGATCATAATGGTGCCTTCTGACCTTAGTGTCTATGAATCTATGAAACAATGCTTCTCCCACAACCACACACCAAACATGATGTATACATCAGAGGCTGGAAGGGATGGCATGCAGATCTGCGCCACATGGCAAGTCTCTGTAGGAGGCAGTGTGGTAACAGCACCAAACTGCAATTCAGGAGACAGGTTCAATAACTGGCTCTCTCACTGAACTGCTCGGTGACCTTAGGCAAGTCACTTCTCCCTCCTTGCCTCAGTTTTCCCATCTGTGACATGAGGATAATAATAATTACCTCCTTTGTAAAGGACTTTGAGATCTAGCAGTAAGAGACAGGCATTATTGATGTCTCCTTTCACTGCCAGCGCAATGCAAAGGGGCAGTTATCAGGGAGGAGGTTCTGATCGATTATCTAGTTTATATTTTCTTTTCAGTTTTAGGCCTTTATTTGTCCTATCACTGTTTCATTGTTAGTTAATTCTCTCTCTTTCGTGCTGCAAAAATATATAATACACAAAAGCTGGATCCTATGTTGGTGATGCTCTAGCCTATCTATGGGAGATAGAACAAGTTGACTTGAAAGGATTAAATCTTCCCCTGAAAATAGAGCTACTGGAAGAGAAATAGATGTAGAGTTTCTGTTCTCTCTGTTGCATTAGAATCACAGGTGAATCCTCCAAAAGAAATGCCAGGTATAGTAGATCCTGAAACACAAGGATCTCCTGGAATAGTGTCTGGACATCCTGAAGAGGTATCAGACAACTGGGATTTTCCTTGCAGTATTCTCTGGTGAATGAAAAAATATGTGTGAGGTGAGGGGAAAGAAAATCTACATAACTCATTGTAGAAATGCTCATGGAAAATGTCTGTGTCCAATATATTGGAGAAATAATTCAGGAACAGCCGATATCATCAGGATTTCTGGTATAGAGATATTTGAAATTGCTGATCTCTCACCACATCCTTGTGTTCCTCTGATTTCCACCTCTTGACCATCTCTTAAGCCCTCTCTGTCTAGCACTATCCTCAGACCTTTCTTCTCTAGTGAAAACACAATGTTAAAAACACTTCAGAGTCACTTAATGCATTCCCAGAGCAAGCCTTAAGAATGGATGCACCATAGAGTAGCATGTGGCACCTTGGTTCTCATAGGGGGTCTCAGCAGCTGAAGCACTGGGACTTTGAGCAGCTGCAGTTAAGGCTTTCTTTCCTATAAAGGAAAAGATGGAAGTAGTCAGAGTATTGTGAGCCACTAGGCTTTGAGCTGAGCTGCAAGAACATCTTGGTGGGTGTGACAGGAGACTCTTTGGCAGGTTGCGCAATGAAGAGTGGAGTTTAAAGAAGGAAGACATGAAAGAAACTGGTACTTCACAGGCAATTCTTGCATTTCCTTTGTCTGACTGGCACTATGCTCTCCCTCATCCTGCTCAGTATTCCTAGTATTGCCTATCTTCCTCCTCCCGCTCTTCTTGGTACTCTGTGGCAATGGGCAGCTGAGAAAAGCAATAGGATAAGCCCAGTGAAACACGAAGAGAATCAGCAGCACTCTTAAACTACTGCGGCATCAACATTAGTGTTAAGTGGTATACTCTATTGGACACAAGGTACCCCTAAAAGTTTTTAGATCTCTTTAAAGATCTTTTAGTTCTCATTAAAGAACTCGTCTCTTCTCTGGTTAGTTGAAGGCAGTGAACTTCACTGAATACTCTTTTTCCCCCTCACCCTGAAAACAGCTCCCGTGTGTGAAAATATGACCTCTGCAATACTGCCAGGTTAATGAGATACAGGTTCACCTGCTGAACATGGACTACTTTAAACTTATTCTATACCTAGATTTTCTAAGATTTCAGAAAAGTGGGAAGTGAGAACATGAGTAATTTACTCATTTGTCCTGCTACCCCAATTCTAGCATCTCCTTCTCTTTTTGACATTTGCAAACACTGCTCTCTTCCCTCCCACTGAGTAACTGACAAGTTTCTCAAGTCAAACGTACATTGCATCCCAAGTGAGAAAATACAGTAATATGGTCTTTCTCTGTGTCACATTTTTGTGACCTACAGCCAGAAAACTGAGATCATAAATGAGACATCAGTGAGATCAAATAGGGCCCTTAGGATCTAGATGATCAATTAGGAGATATAAATTACTCTTCAGTCTGAAATTCAACCTTGTGATGCATGGCTATAATCATGTTTTACATGAAAACGTAATACAAAACTCTAAATTAAAAAAGTTAGGAAATCTGGTTTCCATTGTTTTTACAATCAGTCATTGATCATATACATGTCTATTATTGTGTTCAATGCTGGAGACCCTAAATCTTGAAATTTTACATTTTGAGCTTACTACTCCCTGAGTTTCTTAATTATTTAATTCCCTGCAGCTTGAGAGAGACAAATTAATTTCAGGAGCCATAATAGCTAATTGTTGGCTAAATAAATTTAAAAGGAGGTGCCTGTCCCTGGAGATAACGTTGCTTATTTTAATTAAAATGACCATTTTCTGATGTAATGTAAATAAAGGTTACTGTAACCTTCTGCTCCAAGAACATATTAACTCTTCTTGCCACTTCCAGAGACACTGCAACATTATATGTGGTGCTTGAACTCTTTTTAACTAATTTGTATCTTTACTCATTTTACCATTTACCATATTAACATTCCTGCATGAATTCAGAAACACCACATGTGTAAATGGTGCTCGACATAAATTGTTATCATATGAGGGCATACGTTAATGTTGCAGCTGCAAAAAAAGAAGTTTAGCCTCATAAATTTTCACAGTCATAGGATGGAGTGAACTTTTCAAACCTGAGATTTTATTTCAATTGAATGAACATAGGTAAAAGTCTATCATTTTTGGTACGTATCAAGGTGGCTATCGATGCAGTTGTTTAAGTAACTTTATAGATAGGCTTGGTAGAATTCAATTTTTATTATTTTGATGGATATCGATATTTATTTCTAAGCTTTTTTTTCCAATTTTTATCAAATTTTCACAGTTGCAGGAAATTATAGGGGGTCAGACAGCAATTATTTAATGACAGTAGATGCTGAGATTCAAAAAGCTAAAGCTCTATAACCATTAAAACACATCACATGTCAAAATATACAAAGTAAACATCCTTAAATCAAACCACAGCTCTCACACAGCATTTTTCTTACTTTGCCTATCTGTAAATTTTTATCATCATTGATGGGAATATATTTTCAGTTTGTGAGTGTGCAATGAAATCAATGTTTACCAACTTTACCAATAAAAATCTAATCCTTCCAAACCTACTTATAGGAAATGACATGCCATTTTGCTGTTTTCTGAGATGGCTTGATAAAGGCTATGTCTTCACCACCAACAAGGTGTGTTTCTACAGCAAGCTAACTATCTCATTAGCTATATCACTGCAAAATCCTAGTGGAGACAAGGTGCTGTAGTTTTTACCTCAACGTAGCTAGTCAAGGTCAACACTAGGTGAGGGAAGGGAGAGAGTTTTGACCTCACCTATGTACATCCAGGTAAAAACTACCTGTGCTTTGTGTCCACTGGGATTTTACAGCACAATCACTAACTCAAGTTGTACTAGCATTCTGTGGATTTCATGTTAACAAAAGTAATGTACCTTTATTGCCTACAATCGGCTCAAAAGCTAGATGAGAAAAACACTACACCTTCCAGCTTGGAAGTTTTACAAATTATTGTGATATGTGAGTGACTACTTAGAATACAAAAGGCTCTCAGGACAGGAAGAACATTTTGGCATTACATCTGGAGCACCGCTATTACTCTGAACAAGGCACAGAAATATGGAAAAGAAACTACATTGCCTAAATTTGCCAGTGTTGGCAAGGATGAAATCACTGTATCAACAGAACTTAAGTCAAAGGTATGCTCAGCTGAAGCAGCATGCTCCGTTTTGTGTCAACACACAGGTCTGGACCACAACTTGAACCAGATAAGCTTGTTATGCAAATGATGTTGGCCATCAGGAGAGAAGTAGATAATGAAATTACTACAAAGCCAACCACTCATCACAAGGGTGACAGAAACATCAGGCAAGGTCCTAACATATGGACAAAAGGCAGTAAGGAATTTATATAATCATTACTTTTAATTTATCATAACTAAGCTGTCATGAGTCATGCATTGACAAATGCATAACTAATGCATATAAATGAGCCAATTATCAGTAATGGCTAAAAGGTTCACAGCTGTATAGTCTGATGTTTTTATTATTAAAAAAATGAAGGTTTACTAATGTAAACTGAACCCTGGGTAAAAATGTTTCGTAACTTCACCTCTTATGGGAGATTGCAAACCAGTAAACAAAATGTGGCAATGTCACAGCAAATTCCATTCCAATGTTCTCTTTCATGAAACTACAAAACTGGTAAATTTATTACAATTGTTGTATTGCTTCAGATATCATTTATGCTTAAAACACTGCTTATTAGTACACTTTACTGCTTCACTGTGTATGTTACTGTAAAAACAAAAAGCAGGTTCAACGAATTTGGAGAATAGCAGTTGGGAAACAAATAATTAAAATTGATCAGATTACAAACGTATAATTTTAGGATATCAAAAAACTGAAAAAACAAGTATTACACTGGATATATAAACCACCAAACCTTGACTCCTACTATAAAGTCATTTATACCCTATTGGATTTCAGTGTTCACATTTAATTAAAAGTTTGAATAAAGGTCAGGAAGTGTTAAGCTTAATTTATTGTATTGTTCCCAAGCTCTGAAAGGGTTTCCAAGAATGAAGGCACCAAGAAGGAAGCGTGGAGGACAACACTGAAGCAGGATGTATCAAATAGTTGAATTTTGTTCTCATATTTACCAACTGCCTTGTCTCTACACAACACAAACAGAATATTAGACCATCGGTGATGATTTTCTCCCAAACATTGGCTGCCCGCCACAAGCACCTCAAGCTTCACATTTTAGGGGTTCTCTGTCAATATGGAAGAAAAGCCAGCCATCATCCATTGCAGACTTGGAAGATTTTTATCCTTTGTAATTAATCAGTGATCACAATGTACTACATAGTTACTAGTTAAACCAGGCACATGTAGCATAGAAAAAGAGGTCGGGTCTATCTGCTCCAAATGCACAGAGTCCTACTACTTCAGCAAAAAAAATCTCCTTTAGTTTTCAGCAGTAGTAGATACCATCTGTAGGTCAGCCAGCACCTTGCCTTACCTTATGGTCTGATCCAAAAAACACTGAAGTCAATAGGAGTCTTTCCATTGACTTTAATCAGCTTTGGATCAAGTCCTTAATCTTCAACCTCCTAAAATGGGAAGTTGCCCCAAAAGACCAACTTCAGAAGATTCAGTTCATGTACCACTGCTAGTTCAAGAGATTTCTGGATACATTATTTGTGGCACAGGTACAGAATGGACCTAGCCAGGTTTTCAAAGCCAATGGGAAAAAACAAAAACTGAGGAGTGTTGTTTCAGTTGAAGCACCAGGAATAAGAGATTTAAAGCATTAAGTAACTTGAATAGCGTTGAATCAATAAGGATCTGATAACATAAGGGCATATTAGCGCAGAATGAAGTCCTAAGATATGATGAACATAAGAACATAAGTATGGCCATACTTGGTCAGACAAAAGGCCCAAATAGCCCAGTATCCTGTCTTCCAACAGTGGTCAATGCAGGTGCTTCAGAGGGAATGAACAGAACAGGTAATCATCAAGTGATCCATTCCCTGTCGCCCATTCCCAGCTTCTGGCAAACAGAGGCTAGAGACACCATCCCTGCCCATCCCAGCTAATAGCCACTGATGGACCTATGCTCCATGAATTTATCTAGCTCTTTTTTGAATCCTGTTATAGTCCTGGCCCTCACAAAATCCTCTGGCAAGGAGTTACACAGGTTGTTTTAAATCTACTGCCTATTCATTTCATTTGGTGACCCCTAGTTCTTGTGTTATGAGAAGGAGTAAATAACACTTCCTTATTTACTTTCTCCACATCCATCATGATTTTATAGACCTCTATTATATCATATATTTGCTTATTAATGGAAGTTATTATAAGAGTTTTAGATTTGATGATAAAAGGTAAATTATGCATTTCTTAGTTTACTTGTACTAACAAACAAAACATGAGTTTGGTTTATTGAGGATCCCATGCTGAAGCTGAGTGGCACCTAGATAACACATCAGTCCCTAACTTAATATTTTCTGCTGGTTTTGGTTTGTTAGAGGTATCCAAGGTTGGATGGAAGGGGGTTAGGACAACCGCTTTGTTCCTCTCCTCTTTCATTTTGATTTTAATTGCCTAGAATTTACTTCAGCAAACCCTTCCCTGCAAGGCAAGTCCATATGTTGCTACCACATTTAGATCTCCTATACCACCAAACTTTACCTCTAAGCCATCAAGCAAACCAAGTGTATTAATAAATTCATCCTGGGTCCATCACAAGTCAAGAAGATAGTCAACTTAGTATAGTCCACAGCTGCTGTTAAGCAAATTGTATGAAGAGATCAAACTGAGCTGGTCAGTTTTCAAAACATGATATGCAGTCTTCAATTTATGAGATGATCATATGTGTTATAACCTTCTACCAAGCAAAACAACTGTGTGAACCAAGTAAATTCTGCTTTCAGGGTTTCATGTCACACTGTAAGGCCTTGTAGAGTAAGCAGTTTTTAAATGGAGGAAAAACTCACTGTGAAATGAAGTGGTTGAATCCTCTGCACCATTTTTCTGGGTGTAGCAAAGTAGGGGGAGGATTTCTGAAAAATAAACACAGTTTTCAGTTTTAAATATTAAGGGAAGATCTGTTAAATCATAATGTTATTGCAATTTTCTCATGGATATTCAATAAAGATAACATGAGCTCTATTAGAAAATGGTGACACAGAAAGGAATGTCCAAATAGTCTATATGCTTTGGATGCCTGTCTCATTTGGTTTGGGTTTTTTTAACAATTCCTTTCCCTCTTAATGAATTTCCCCTTTTTATTTCATTGATGTTGATGCTGGTGACAAGTACAGAATGCATAGTGCACATCATGCAAGCTTCCCTACAGTTTGCTTTAATTCAGCTTGACTCTGAAGGGATCATCTGAGGGCTGAGCAGTTAATCCAGTCTCCATGCCCATTCAGTCCTTGGCCTCTCCACTCAGCTAACGAATTATGATCATGATGTGCAGAAACATGGACACCTGCATATTAAAAACTAAGGGAGAGATCATCAACAAATGGTGGTAACTTTCAATCATAAATGACTTGATACTTTTATATTCTGGTAACCTGGAGATTAATGTTTCCATATAATGAACACTAAAACTATTACAAAAGTAGCATATGATTTTTTTAGTAACATTTTCCATTCATTAGTTCTTACATTACATATTAACAGGGGCTTCCATAAGAATGCACCCAGAAGCTTACATTGTTGTATTCAGTGTAGTTGTAGCAATGTCAGTCCCAGGATATTAGAGAGAAAAGATGGGTGAGGTATTATCTTTTATTGGACCAACTTCTGTTCCCTTTCCAGACCTGAAGAAGAGTTCTGTGTGGCTTGAAAGCTTGTCTCTCTCACCAGAAGAGGTTGGTCCAATAAAAGATATAACCTCACTTATCTTGTCTCTCCAGAGTCTTAGAAATAACAAATATGCTGCCACATATTAGTTGCCATATAACCACTTTCCTCACTGAATACTACAGTAAGTTATATAGACAAGTAAATATTGGCCCATAGTGGAACATCAAATCCAAACCATTTGAACACTGAGGAAATTCAGACCTGGATACAATCTTGGTGACTATCATCATCTCCATCAGAAGGATCTACCAGAAAACCAGATCTGAACTCCACAAACTTTGTGTAAGTTTGGCTCCACTTCCAGATCCAGTAAGGCCCATTTCTAGTAAAAACAAAACAAAGTTTCCTGCCTGGCATGTTGGGTCATTATCTTCCATAGCTTTCTTCAAGCAACTGAAGTTTTCAAATATGTTTGGTAAGAAAGGTCTGTTAAAAAACTTTACTAATTTGTGTTTTATAGTATTTGAGGACACACTGAACTAGCAAAAATAGTCATATACTTTAGCTTAATCTGATACCAAATTGTCATGAATAGTCTCTACATTGCATTATGACTCACGCTCATTTAATTCAGGGCCACACTCTACAACAAGACATGGTTTGGAAACATTTTGGAAAACAAAGAGTAAGCAACATAAACACAATGTAAATTTGTACTGATCTGTTTAGCAGTCTTTGAATTTCTCACACATGTACATTCAAATAGTAGCTCCATTGAACAATTACTAGTCCAAAAAAAATCAAAACATAGTTTAAAAAAGACAATGTGGCTTTGTAATAAATGGACCATTTTCATTCATCTGTATCTATTCAAAACAAATGCAGTCATTTCATTTCATTGCAGGTTGTCACGTTGTCTGAGCTGAATATGTTATTATTTTTCTCTTTTGTTACAGCAGATGCTGAGAGTGTAATTTTCTTCACAAAGTAAAGAAATTCAGAATGTTTGAGGTGCACATCATTTATCAAATTTACCATTAGAAAAAATATGTGATGGGTTATTTTCAATGGCACTAATATTTCAGTCCTGTCTTCCAATAACCATGTTTATATCTTTGGGTACATCAGAGAATCTGTAACTGTACCTTCAAACACAAAGCACAGTAGATGCTTTCAGAAGATACATCAAGAAACAAGACTATATCTGAAAGAGAGACAAGCTTCAAAAATCTCTCTAATGAACAATGGCTAGCACGTCAGATAAAACCAAGCCTCTCTCTAACGTACTTTCAGAGTGGCCTTGAGACTCCTGTTCCTTATTGTGGATAACAGCAAGTATGTTTCTGGTCATTCCACTTTTGACTCCACCTACCTTACTTTACAGGAACACTGCTTTATCTGACTCTCCAAGTTCTGATAATAGCACCAATCACTACAGTGTCTCAGTGTAAAGTATATTCCTACTGCCTGCCAAATGTTTGCAGTTAAACCTCCCTAGTTTGGAATTTCATTGCAAATTCAAAAGTCAAGCCTGGTTTGTGAAAAGTTTCACCAGTATTCATGAATTATGTAATGTAGCTAATATAGAATTGTTTGCATGTTCTTTTAGATACTATTCTCAAAGTCTAGCATCTGATTATATTCATGAAGGTAATAATGGGGTTTAATATAAAGAATGTAATTCAGAGGTAGTGTCAGTTCCATAGCATTATTTCACTAAGAATATTCTAAAAAGAAGCTTTATAAAGAGACCACAGTGTAAAACATTTACACTTTAATACATCCCATGGTTGCAGATGTTATCATGGATCCAGGTAGAATTTCATAATAGAAGAACAGACCAGTGAACCAAATGTTATTGTTGATTTGCCTGTGGGAATACAGTTAGTCAATTGATTATTTTCTGACTAAAGGAAAACCAAGTAAAAACAGAATGATTCCTACAAATGGCCATCAGATTATGCTAGCATCAAAGGCGCCTGCGTCTTCTTTTATTGGCTTCTCAATATTCCATCCACCAAATCATAAATCACTGACAATTATAAAGTAACTAATGAGTCCCTGAGTTTATGGACAGTTTCTTGAGCCTAATATTTCTATATCTGTTCATGGAAGAATTTGGTATTATTCCTAAATTCTCTCTAATCATCTAGGCTATATTGGAAAGGTCGTTTTATAGTTGAAGCACAGAACTGGATGCCAGAAGTCCAGGATTCAATTCCTGGTACTGCCGTAGACGTCTGTGTTATTAGGTAAATCTCCTAATCTGGGTCTCAGTTGCCCTATCTGTAAAATGGGGTGATACTGTTTACACATCCCAGAAGCTTGTTAAGAGGCTAAATTTAATTAATGTTTGTAAAGCACATTGAGATCCTTTGATGCAAGATGCTATTTAAGTGCAACGTATTAATACCTTTATATGCTTCTACTATTTAAATTACCCAGTAGATGAAATGTTGCCTCTTGGTCCATTGCACAGAGAGTCTAGCAAGTGACTTTGGTTAATATAACCAAAGAATGTTTAACCAACATTAAGGCCTGATTTAAAATCACAATATTGAAGAATATTGAATGAAGTTTGGAACCCAGTCTTACTGTCCACTCTGCATTCATATGTGTTCAGAAAAAAGCCAATTCACTTGCCACTGAAGTTAAGTCAGATCTACTGTGTTACTTAAGGATAATGTTATGCACTCCCATATAGCCTTCTATAGGCTGATTCTATGGAAGCAGTGGTAACCTCATAATAAACCATGAAGCCAAGAAATGTAGGCATGCCTATTATTGGAGTTTTATGGACACCTAGTACTCAGTGGATTTCCCTATAAATGGCCACATATGCAGGAGTAAATAAAATACCAGCTGGAATAAGGTATAGGACATGCTGATTAACACGTAATGCAATTCACTGAGAGTCATGTTATGCTACAATAAGAGATAATACAATTGTAACAATTCTAATAACAATACATTTAAGAATAAAAGTCCTTCCCAAATGGGATTTCTCAAGTGGTTGGCAGTTTTCTCTTCCACTAATCACTATCCTAGCTTTAGGGATATATCTCCTATGCCCAGATCTGCATTTTCCCCCAGGCAAACTAGAAATCTAGCTCTTTCAGCTATCCCTCACTGCCTGTATATATGGCTCCCTTGTTCCTCTTGGGTGACTGGAGCATCAATTTGCTTAGCTTCTCTTCTTGAAGCACTACAAACCTCACTTGTGCCACACTAATCCCAATTTAACTGAACTTAAATTAAAAACTAGTAGAAACATACTATAATGTTAATTGTTCCAATCCTTTGCAGCATACCATGACAGGCTTTCCAAGATTGACTAAAGTGTCTATGCAAATTTTAGCAATCCAGATAAACTTTGACCTTTAGCATTTCCAATGCTCAGGGCTTTTCTTGGCTGCTATCCGTGGGCTGAAGCTCCCCTCCTGAGCTCACTAATAGGAGATTTTAAAGAAAATTCTAGTGTTGATAAGGCCACCCCTCTCTCAAAATCATAAGCAACACTCTGGCATTCCCTTCTCCCAGAATGGAGCCAACATATATTCCCTCTGGACCAGAAGGATGCCTTTCTTTTTTTCTCCTTTTGAGAAGCACCTTGTCCACTGGCTGTCCTACCCCAAGAGGATTCAGGGAGCTGTAAGTGACTCTGTTGTCATCAAATATCTCCTGATCTGTCCTGAGGCTGTAGCAGTTCAGCCTCTGCTGGAGGAAGCTAAGTGATGGCCTTTTAAAGCCTTTTAAAATAGTGTGTTAGCTTAATTTTTCTTTTTATAATAGAATTTTTAAAAATTAGATTTGCCTTGAACACACAGTACTCACCAAGGATTCCTACAGAGTTTTTATGGACAGTTCAATATATAGGACAAGATCTTGCCATTCTGTGGAAATGCACTTTGCAGGTCCCAAAGTTAGATAGGACAAAATGTGGTTTAGTTAGGACAAAGGTTTCACTGCATTTTATGGTGGAGGTGGGGATTACCAAGGATCTTGGAGCATCTGAAGGGGCCAAGGTTCCTGCAAAAGGCAGTCAGACAAACTCCTAAGACAACGGTTGAGTGTTAAGCACATGGAAATAGGTTAATATCCAGGGATACGTAAATGTCCACGAATTTGTTTTTTCTTTGAAAAGACTGTAACTTTCCTGAAATCTGAAACTAATGATCAATTAAAAACTCTGATTTATAATACTGGAATTGCATGTATGAAATATAAAGTGACTGAATCAAATAGCTTATGTAGCACATACTGTTGAATCACAGCCAAATACAGCACTTGTCTTGGTACTTTGGCCCAAACAGGGATCTATCTAAGGTCATTTGTGTCTCAAGATTATGTTATATCCAACATGTGTTATTCTATTGATGGCATCTCTTTGCATCAGCTGATGTCATTGGACTTCATTAGTATCTGGCAGCTTCTGCAGCATTTTGCACATATTCATAGAAAAGCTAAATATCCATCTCTTAGTAACTTGCTGATGCGTTTTATGCTATTCTTCTTCTTCAAAAAGAGCACATGTAACCAGTTCAATCATCCTTGCCATATATAAGTAGCTCAAGGACAATAGCAGCTTATTTTCTAATATAAGTGATGGATAATTGCAAGAAGTAGATAAGAAGTTCATTGCATGAGCTGGCATAGCTAGACCTTTCTAAATGCACTCTGATGCAAGAAGGGTGATCAACCATTTATTTCCCAAGTTTGTGCTTTTTTTCCCCTAGTCCTTAGTTCTATAATTAGACCAATACCAAATGTTCCATTTCCTTAGGCAGAATCATTCTTCTGCGGATAGATATTGTCCTCCTCTCACTACATTCTCTGCCTTCCATGGTCTGATTGTTGTACTTACTTTGTGGGAGTTTTGTATGAGTGAGGACTGTTGCACTGAGCCCATACAGAAGGTAACCTACATACGCACACACAACGTTTTTAAAGTTCAGAGCTGCTTAGAACATGAAGACATTAGCAAGCTCAGCCCCAGAGAAGAATTGATTCTGAATGATCAGTAATAGGGAGTAGGTGCTGGAAATGTTTTAATTCGTTGAGTTTAATGTGTTTTCTGTCATTCAGTTTGCCTCCAAAGTCACAGCTGGTAAAACCAAAGGGGTTATTTTACCACAATCAGACCAGCGACATGGTTCAGTGAGCACCATTTGTCCTTTACATTAAGCAGGGTGCCTAATTACTGCTCATAGTTAATAGATTTATGATACGCAAAAAGAAAATAACTGCTTCAGATTTTAAATACTTTTTCTGAGAAATTAAAAATGCTTGAAAAGCAAAATGCACTTTAAAAAATTATGTCAATACATTTAGCAACGTATTTTATAAAGGAAAACCAGACCCAATCTCCAATGAACAGACTGTGTCATCAGAGCCTGCCACATTGTTTCTAATGGGGGAATTAGCAGCTGAACATCCACACCTGTCACCATGAACAGGCTCTGGCAAACACAACCAGGTACATGTTTCTTGTGCATTTCTTAAAACAGTTTGAAATGAGACAACCAGAGACAATATTTATGTTGATATTGGCCAGGTTTATACTTAAGCAGATTTCACTTGAAATTATACATATACACCTATTTCCTAAGGGGAAATTTTCTGTCTATAAAAAAAGTGAGAAGTTAATGATGTGTAATAAGATACTACCACAAATGGTTATATAATACAAATGGCTTGTATGAAAATAGGTAAATACCTGAATGAAATTTATACCTAAAAAGTTCTCACACAAGCTTAAGGTCTGACCCTGCAAAGACTTACTATTCTGTACAGTAACACAGAAATTAATTAGATTGATCACAGCAGGAGTGAGTACCTACCTATACCGGCACTATGGCAGATTTTCCATAGACTTTAATGGGAGCTGCCTGAGGCTTTAGGCCAAGAAATACGCATTTACAGATTCAGGTCCTGAGGTAGCAGGACTGGCTAGAGAGTTAGTCACAGCTAAATGAGCATCCTTTTCAAGCCCAAAAGATCTCCCACTCCACAGCCTTAGTCACATTAAATTTGAAAGGGCCCCAGGGCACTTTTATGTTGGGGTCTCACATAAGGAGGTCAAAGAGGAGATCATAATGACAAGAAATGGGCAAGACATGCTGTCCTCATAATAAAGCTAGTGTGATTTGTCAAAAGGCTTGAAAAATATTCCCAACAGCCACTAAACCAAGGAATAAGCCTAATAACCAGTATGAACACCTCCTGGGCCACTAATCACCCTAAAGCCATGTGCCCTGAAATTTTAAGGAATACAACAGTTGTTAATTGTGCACTGTATTTAATTAAAATATTATCAATCCACATTGAATTTAATTCTTTTTAAATATGAAACCTACTAAAAAGCTGGTCACATAGCAGTAAAATATATTTGTTACAAATATTATCTGATGATTTTTACATCTATTTATTAAATAATACCTTCAACAAATAGTATTTGGTCAGCTATCGAGCTAAGTGAAGATTGCAAAAAAGTATTTGTTGAAGAAATTATTTGACTGAAATCTCTCATATTATATATTCACTGAATGCTTATTCAATCAGCCCTACTTTCTATAGGCCACACCCATGCTCCTCCTTTCTTATGCCCATCTGTACCCTAAGCACCCACATACGAGGCTTGGAAAATTTACCAAGCACCTTACAGCCAATAGACTAAACCTAGTAGCCACAAACTGATAAAGATGGAGGTCCCACTAGCAATGGGTAATGCCCAAGAGAGAAAGCAACCCTGCACAGTCTCCCTCAGCTCCAGAGAAAGAGGAGAGTGCTGGGATGCCTACCAGGGTGCTGTCACTGGGCCGCATGCTCAGGAAGGTCCATCTTTCTTATCAGCCTCTGACTAGTAGGTATCTGATAAATTTTAAGCCTCCCTTCCCAGGGAGAAGGAGCATTGTCTCAGTTTCCCCCTTCTCACACCAAAGTCATCTGGCTGATACAAAGGGTGGGGTTCTCTGCTATCCTAGCTCTTCCTCAGCTTTCCAGGTGTTACAAAGGAGGTATGGCCATGGACTCTATCCCTGCCCTTTGCAGTCGTGGAGTCTGATCCAAAGCCAATTGAAGTCAATAGGAGGTTTTCCAGTCACCTCAGTGGGCTTTGGATCATGCCCTTAGATATAAACAGTCATATTCTGAGGCACAGAAACTAAAGAAAGAAAAGACAAGTTCTCTCTGCCTCACTGGTAGGACATTTTAATTTGCTTAATTTCATCCCATGTTTCCTAGTTATACCAACCCCTACCTAAGTCCTCTCCACAAAACACCCTTAACAATTCTTCTCCTTCAGTGCTGGAGTAAGAGGGGAAAGTGCTAGAGTGTTGCTGCCAACCTCCGTCTATCTTTTTTTTGACTGACAGCAGCGTATTTATGTATAGGCTTTCCATTCCCCACTCTCTGAAGCATTGCTTTCCCTCCTCGTAAACACACAATTTATCCCGCCTGAGGTTTGGAGGGGTCTATCTGACAAAAATATACATAAAATATAAATAAAAAATGTCCTGCCAAACCTTTGCCTCTGCTTACGTTAAGTATTCTCAAATTAGGATGAGGTGAAGCGTTCCGCTTTGGTTTTTTCAACCTAATTGCTGTGGTTTTTGTGTAGCCAAAAAAAGTCACTAAAAAAGGCAATAGACTCAGTTTGACCCCTCAATGTTAGTCAATAGGGAAAATGAAAGTACTACACTTCCAAGGTCTTTGGGGGTCTCTTGGATCCTAAACACATACAAACATTTAAATAAAGTATGACAGGCAAACCACTGTCTATTCTTTCTTTAAGTATTCTCCATCTATGATTAGGACAACCTGTTAGCATTGGTTTTGGCTACATACCTCTAGTGGTTTTAGTGTAGCGAAAAAATGTCACTCACCAGGTACTGGGGGTCAGTTATACCCCAAATTAATTTTGCAGGTATTCCAAGACTAGATTATTTTTGTTTTGAGGCAGCAATTACAATATTATTATATGACTCTTTCAGAATTGTTTTTATCATCAGAGTTTCAGTGATTTGTTTGTTTGTTTGTTCAAAAGAATGCACCAAAAAGGTCTTGGGGGTCTGAGAGACCCCAGATAACATTTGCCTTATGTATGATCACAATAGTCCAGCAAATTGAGTGTCTTTGAAGATAACACTGTCAAACTGAGTTTCTGAGAAGCCTACACTTGATAGGAAGAGTTTCTGGGGAAGCCACAACTGTCAGATACATTTTCTCGCAAGCCTACACTTGACAGATGCTGTTGCTGGGGCAAAGACTCGCTGTTGCATTGCACATGCACTGTGCACGTCTGAATGCATACATTGTTTGGATTCTGTTGAATTGCACATGGCATAATAAATCTCTGAATAAGAGATGGATGTTTCTCAGGGACCTGAGTACAGAAATGGTAAAACCACTCGTGCAGGTAAGAACATTGCAGCCGTGCCTCGCCTCAGGCTGCCAGGGAAGCCATGTCTAGTGTGCTGGATGCTGATCCAGAGCCTAAGAAATGGGAAGATGTTACATCTGCTCAGAGAACGAGACAGAAAAACACATCCAAAATGTGCAAAGTGTCAAAACTGTGGTATGTTCAGAACATATTTCACCTATTTGTTCAATTTGTTTGAAGTACTAGGCCATTTACAGCTACTTTGCTGTGCCTGTGCCTTTTATATTGTTCATAGAATCATAAAACATCAGAGTTGGAAGGGACCTCAGGAGGTCATCTAGTCCAACCCCCTGCTCAAAGCAGGACCAGTCTCTAATGTTTGCCCCAGATCCCTATATGGCCCCCTCAAGGATTGAACTCACAACCCTGGGTTTAGCAGGCCAATGCTCAAACCACTGAGCTATCCCTCCCCTATATAGATATATATGCTATCTATATTCATTGTCTAAACATGGGGTCAGTTAGAGCCTGACACCTGTAGACAGTGTAGCTTTTTAAAAAATGTGTTTGATCATGGGGTCAATTAGACCCCAGCAAAAGCGTTGTGTAGTGTGCTTTTGAATCTAGGGAAATTTTAACTTGCTCATAGTTTATTAGTTCACTGGCTACAATAAAGTCTATGTTAAATGCATCCCTTGTGTTTTCCTCCCCCCAGTTTTGACATAATAGGGGGTCTGCAAGACCTCAATATGGAATTAGTTGGGTGATTTTTGGTCCAATATGAAGGTTAAATGTGCAGAAAACAAAAACATTCAGTTTAAATTATTCCAAATCATCATCACTTCTGAGCAGTAAAGATACGCCAGTTCAAATCACGTGGGATTTCCCTTAATTTAAACAAGAAATGGCTGTCCTCAAGTTAGACCAAAAGATATTGACAGACCAGAATCAGTTAAGGGTATCAGCACTGGAAATAAAATGTTTCTATATGTTTCACTATCTTTTAATTACAATTCCAGAGCCAGCAGATATTTCCTCCACCACTGGGACTCTCACTCTGACACTTCGTTGTGTGCATGCTACTAAAGTCAGAGCGAAGTCCCATGGAATATAATATGTATACTGAGATCCAAGTTAAAAAGACAAATATACTGATAAGATTGTGGATTATTTATTGCTGAAAAGACTGTAGAGAGACAAAGTATTTTTCCCCGGGTTTTTATGATTCATTCTCCTGATCCCGTAAAATATAAATTGGACATTTGTTTTCTTTTCACTTCCCAGAAATGAATGATACTCTGGGAGCTTTGTGAGAATCATAAAGCCACATTGGTCCTCTTCTTTTTGTGATTTCAGGCTATATTTTTTCATCACCACTGAAGAGGCCAAAAAAACCCAAAAAAACAGATTAACAATTAGACACTCCGGCTGGCTTGTGAAGTTTTGACTGACAGCTGGAGAGAATTTTTTCCTGCAGCTGTAAAAGAAAAACGAGTGAACAAGATACCAAACAGATTTTTAAAACTAAACTTTTTGTCAGGATTTGTTGGCAAGTCTCCAGCCATGAACATTTTTTGGCAGTTGGCATAGTAATAAGCAAGAACCTATATCGACAGATAAATTCAGTTTCAAAATTATACAGAAAACATCTTTCACATTTCAAGAAGCACTATATAAATCACTGGAAGAAAAGCATTTCGAGAAGAATATAAGGAGGTGGCCAAAAGAGATTCTTTTTCATGTAGCAAGCCCAGTGTTTCAAAGCAGTATGTGTATAACAGATCATGAGTCACTTATAAAGCAATAATGATGTATGCAAATAAGTATGCATTTAGCATACTAAATTATTTTGAAGGTCAGATCATAACCTTCAAGAAAATAAACTCAATTATATGAATGTTTAAGTTCAAGTTCATACACATTGTTGAAGTATGGCAAAGTGTTCTGCTTGGGAACATCTGGTTTATCTTTGACTTTTTCCCTTGAACACTGCAATTCACAGGCCACTGGTTTGACAGCTGCAAAGGTTTCATTAGCTTTTTGCAAGACCTGACAAGGCATCATTTATTTCTGTCATTTACTTTTCAGTTTCCCGTTTCAGTTTCTAGCTTCATTCAGACAGAAACAAGTATTATATTTCACCAAAACCTTCAGATGCAGAAGAATAAACACAGTTTTGCTTTTCAATGGTCAAGCTTCATAATGTATATTTAACCTAATAACTTTATGGTTATGGTATTGCAATTCATTTCATCATGAAAGTTTCATCTTTGAAAGTTAAGGGGCAACTGAAATTAACAGCTGGAATTGAAACTGGGGAAGTATTGTGAAAGATTTTTTTTATTTATAATCAGTTCAAATCTTTACTGCAATGTATTATTTTGCTTTTCGATTAAAACCATGGCTTTGTGAATTTGCAAAGTGGAGAGTGCCAATTACCAAAGAAGAAAATATGGGAAGTAATACTTTTGCGCCTGACTGAAAAACATACAGTATTGTCTAGACATTGCAATTCTGTAGTTAGAATATTAAGGTTTCAGAGTAGCAGCCGTGTTAGTCTGTATTCGCAAAAAGAAAAGGAGTACTTGTGGCACCTTAGAGACTAACCAATTTATTTGAGCATAAGCTTTCGTGAGCTACAGCTCACTTCATCTTATGCTCAAATAAATTGGTTAGTCTCTAAGGTGCCACAAGTACTCCTTTTCTTTTTAGAATATTAAAACATTCCAATTACACTGTATATTTATATCTAAAATTCATGCCTTTAGTAGAATCCATAGGTGAAAATCTGGCAAGTGGGTTCATAAGGACACCCATTCGGAGTTCTTTGTGTACCACAAAACTCTCATTGATTTCCATCCTATTTACCATCCCTGACGGGGGGGGCCACGTGGCTAATAGCAGTACTTTCCTTTCCTGCAGAGCAGATCTGCCTCTGTTCATTCAGCCTAAGAGCTGCAAATGAGCAGGGTCAAGGGAAGGAATACTGATTGGGTAGCCACAAGTCATTTTTCTGATGGGGAGGAGGAGCACATATTAGGAGGGCTAGATTAAGGCAATCCAGAAGCATAAACACACTCCAAATGGGGACCATGTGACTCTGCTCCCATGCTGTGATTTGCCCCTGCTTGGGATAGCGGGGACCATGAACACAATAGCTGTCTGCTGAGGTTCCATCACCACCTCTCCCAGACTCAGGAGGGTTGAGGTCTGTCCAAGAGGAGGGAATAATCTCCTCCCTCCCACCCCATCAAATGTAGGGGCCCTGCTGACACTACCCCAGCAAACCAGGATTTTCAGGTCTTCAGCTTCCATTTTTTCATAAAAAAACTCCAGCATACGACAACCAAAATCTTTCCATGACAATTTTTCTTTTAGTCAATAAGCCATTTTTGGTCAAAAAATGGTTCTATGAAAAAAATGCTGACCAGCTCCATTATTTATTTGTTTGTTTATTACACTAGGTACTTTACAGGCAAAGGCTATTCCCTCCCTTGAACAATTTGGAATCTAAGGGCCCAATTCTGCCATCCTTATTCACATGGAGTACTGGTCCATGAGACTAGTTACAGAGGGAGATACTATTCGATGTGGACAAAGGTAACAGTATTGGGTCCGGAAAAAAAAAAAGCAGGACACAACAAGTGAAAGCAAAATGCACAGGAGTGGGTAGGAGAGGTAGGGCACAGAGGTTACATACACAAAATTACACCATGATGTCTGAGAGGAAAGAAAAGAAAGAAAATGGAATAGAAGGAAGGGAAGCAAAGTCTAACAGAAGGAATAGTAACAGGGTTACATTTTAAAAAATGTATTAGATAAGATACAATGGGGGGCAGTCCCTCCAGAAACAATGGAGGGCGGTGACCCTCCCATCCCCCACCTCTAGCTAATCAAAGCTTCTGGAGGTGGGCCTGTGCCACCTCACCGTATACAACACAAAAGCACTGTGCAGTGTGCTGTGTTTGGCTGTCTCCATTCACAAGAGGTTGGGGACTGAGATAAGAAGGGTCACAGGAAAAATTCAATAGCTGAACAATGTGAAAAGGTTTCTACAATGCCTGCCCACAATCAGCCTTGCTTGCACCAGGGTTGTCAATCACTCGCTCTCAAGAAGAATGCATTCACTTCAAATTTTTAAAACAAAGAATACCTAGAGAAGTCACATACAGCTTGACTGACAATAGCATAATAGGGGCTTGCTGGTTTTCATCTGAAACAGACACCACGCAGCATTTTGAAAATGATGTAGGGGCCCAATCTTTATCTCACTGAGCCTGTGGCAAAAGTCTGTGGCAAAACTTTGTATCATCAACACTGCCCATTTAAAGGATTTCCACTATAGCAAACATCCACGCACAAGACAGTATCCTGAACGACTGCAGCATTTTTGCCTTAAAACCACCAGAAAATTATATTAAATTTCTATGCACAAGGTAGGTGCCTATTCTCTACATCTGAGTTACATTCCCTTTAAAGGTGTCCTGCAAAGCCAGGGGGAAATGAGGCTTGTGACCTTTTTCATGTTTATGACATATAAAGAAGGCTTGAAATGCTAACAATCACCCAACCAGGGTCAACAAGATCGTAATTTCTAATGTAAAATCCAGAAAGAATTAAAAAAAAAAAAAGTCAGGTAAGAAGAAGAAAAAAGCACACTTTTTTCTCTTTGCAGGTTCACCAGTAATATTGAGGTATGTGAGTATGTGATCTCCTCTCAGCAATTCATGTCGCCACATTACATGATGCACGACAATATTAAATATACAGATTGGCTAAACATTAAAGGAAATTTAATACTCACTTTCCTCAGGTCAGATCTCTGCTTTTGTTTCCATTGTAGGATGTTTTCTGGCTTTTTCTCCCCCAGACAGTTCAAGCAGATGTTGCCTGTAAAAGTCTGATGTGTTTGCATGCTGGCAACACACCATGGCTCATCAACTAGCCAAATAAAGCTATCGTTTTGTAATTCAGCACATCTCTTCTCTACACTTGTTTCTAGTATGCAAGAGGCCTGATCAGAGGGAATCCATGATAATCTCTAAACTATTAACTTTTTGTAAAGAAAGAAACCTAGGAGATGCATTCTGGCAAGTTCTACCAAACTAAGTTGCACAATATAAAATCTCCACTTCTAGCCTTGTATAGCGATGGAAGGCCAATATGCTATACCAATTTTTTGATCCTGAAATTTCTTGGCACCAGGGCTGCAGGAGGCAAGTGCAGACTTGGGTGCTAACCCACCCGAAGAGGGCAAGAAATGGGTCATGTCCCTATCTCACTTCCCACTGGTTAGAAGAGCTAGGGTGGCACAGATAATGATCATATGCTACAACCTTTCGAAGGGTATGACAGGGTTTTCTCTGACCCATGTTTCCAGCTCTCAGAGTCCTCATAACCTCTTCCCCCTCAACATGTGTCTGTGGTTGTAAAGCCACAACCATATGGTCAAACATGCTAGACTTTCATTTTTAATATTTTCCCTTTCTGCAGGTACAGTGCAAAAGAGAGTATGATGTCCTCCAGTGTAGAAATGATGATACCAGAATCAGGCTGTCAGGAAAAACAAAAGCTGCTATTTCTCTCCCACTTACATCTTCTCTGGTCCTATTAGTCCAACACTCCAACCCCCTGCCCAAGCCCTGAGCCCTCTCCTACACCCCAAGCCCCTCATCCCTGGCCCCACACCAGAGCCCACACCCCCAGAGCCCGCACCCTCAGCCGGAGCTCTCACCCCCCCCACAAACACCCCAACCCCCTGCCCCAGCCCTGAGCCCTCTCCCGTGCCCTAAACCCCTTATCCCCAGCCCCACCGCGGAGCCCATACCCCCACCCCCACCCTGCCCAGTCCGGTGAAAATGAGCGAGGATAGGGGAGAGCAAGTGATGGAGTGAGGGGGATGCAGTGATGGAGTGAGGGGGAAAGGGTGTTCGGTTTTCTGAAATCAGAAAGTTGGCAACCCTACATGGTAGCCAAAATTTGCATTTTTTTTTACCTGAAGTTAGGCATCTAAATCCACTTAAAGACTCCTAAATAAGTGGCCAAAGTGATATGGCTGTAACCTCTTGCCTTCAGAGTTTATTCCAGAGCATCTCCTAGTTAAACCCCCTTGAACATTTTCCTGCTTGGTGTTTACATCCATCATTTGATCATGATGGATAAGGACTATTTCATTCTTGCTATTAAAATGCTTCCCTGTCATATCCAGTCAAAGGTAGATAAGAAACCATGTGGTCTGAATATTTTATTTCTCAGTGTTGTGTCTCCTATCCCAACCCTCTCTCTCTTTCCATGAAGACAAGCAGAGAAACCACAGAATCTTCTACTCCATACATGCATGGGGCCCACAGCTGGCCAGCCGAGCCTCAAAAGTGGGTGATGTTGATCAAGAAAAGCTCTTTGGCCAGGGAACCTAGGGGATGCACCGATCCAATGTATTCTCCATGCAGCACTGACTGGTGGGTCTCCTCTAAAGCCATTATTCAGTTTAAAGCTGCCAACCCTTGGTGACATCCCAAAGGGAAGGCAGCAATGAAAACACCATGTGTTCTCCCCTGGGGCTGGGGTGCAACTGGCAATGTCTGCCCTACAGCTCTTTGGGGATTATTTTTTTTCAGAAGATTGAAAAAGTATCAACAGCATATTCACTGTTTAAGATCAGCTAAAGAAAAAGCAAAGCAATGTTCTTCTTCCTTCCAGTATTTAGAGCATTCAAAACAACCGCTAAGGCTTTATTTGCTTGCAGCTGCTACAGGAAAAAAAAAAAAAAAAAAGATGAGTTTACACAATTTATATCCTGATGGACCACAATTTAAATCCTGACTCAAACACTAACTGTTTTAAAAGGGAAACTGAATGCTATTTGAGTAGACTTTCTAAATGTATGCTTCATGCACGCTTGCTTTATACAGAACCAAGGCATTCTTAAAATTTCAAGCAGGAAAATCTGCACTGGTTACCTTGGTGATAAACTAAAGATAAAAATTGTACATAATTGTTGCTGATGTCACTGTTCTTATATTGTTTCCAAGGCTACAGAGAATCTCAAATAATTGTGATGTTTCATTTTTATACAATATTGGAAGCCTATTTTGTTTGCTCAATAAATTGTTTAGTACTGCAGGTAATCTATCTAAACCTTATCTAATAAGGCATCAGTAGCCTCTCAGCAACCTCTTGTAATGATGTAGATATATATGTTGAAAATGTCACTAGCTAGGTCTGTATCAAGCAATTTGGCCCCTAGATTATCTCAATTATTTTTATCCTAAGACTCTATTTCCATAACAAAGTCTATTGATCAATCATATAAAAATATCAGAAAAGTGTCTTACTGCAAAGCAATATTATATGTAAATTATTAACCTAGCAGAAGCTGTTCTCTTGCCTGAATGGCAGAAAATTGGCTGATAAGTATTTATAGCTCACTGATTTTTCCATCCAGCCTTCAAATTCACAAGTACTTCCCTGCAAAACACAAACTTAGCCATGCCCCATTTTCTCCATTATAACCTCTAGTTTACATTGCTCAGTAGCGAGAATCTCCTTAACATTATTAATTACGGTATTTAATGACAAGTTCTTGTTTAGAGTGTAACTGCCTCAGGACAACTACAATTGATGCCATTATCTAGTGTAGTTTCTTAGGAATTCTTGCTTAAATGGTAACCAGTTCTGACAACATACTAAAAAAAAATTAATTTGAAATTATTAGCAAAGCAGAATATGTACAGCTAGGCACAGTCCTATAAATCTAACCAGAATGCTGCATTTCCAATGCTCAATTGTGTTGAAATAGACAATGGTTAGTGGGCATCCATCCACCCCTCTCCTCGTGTAGGATGTGCCTTTCATCACTTGACTGCACTCAGAGTGCAGGGCTTGACCTTGTCAGCATGAAATTTTCCACTGGAGCAAAACAAAATGGCACTTACTGTATCTTAGCAGTCTGCTCTTACTTATGGACTGGATTCTGAATAGTAACAATTTACTTTAGGAACTGGTTGACTAAAATAGCTTATGTGTATATAATGCATGAAATGGGCTACATATGGATTCACTAAACAAATCTGGCAGGCAACTCTATTCTGTGCTAGAATTCTGACAAAGTCAAAGAGCAGAACACAGAACACCACAGCATACAAAAGATGGTCCTTTCCCTCTGTTTGTAAAGAGAATGGCTAGTATAAGAGCTGGGCAAATACTGCCAACATGTTTCCATGATTATTGATTTACAATTCTCAGCTAATTCATTTGACTGTGCTCACATCTCGTCTGTGCTCACTTTCCACGAATGCTCTAGCAAACAGGTTTACTGGCAGGAATGCTTGCTGAAATTGCACATTTTAAGCAAATATTGCAGAATATTTATATAAAGGAATTTTTTATGTTTGCAATTGCAAGTATTCATATTAGAAACGTAGTCTAAGAATGACCCTTATCTAATCAAGAAACAGCAGAGTACCATGTGCCCATGTCCTATCCAAACAGCTAAAATTCTGAATATCAAAGACTGACAGTGAACTGCTCATGAACATGCTACAGACCCTGAATTACCTGCTGAAATTATTCCATAAATAGATGTGTACAACGAATGCATCTGCTAAAATCACAATCCATTGTGGAAAATTGGTGAACAGAAGAAAAATAAAGGCAAAATCTATCGAATAAATTCTTAATTCACCCTGCACTAACTGTTACATATTTGCAAATATAATTCACCTAAGAAATTATATATAGCAAATAGTATAGACCAGAGTGTTAATGTTTAAAGAAAGAGTTTTAAGTACGCTATAATGGGAAGAACTTACATTCTTAAGGTCTTGCATCTTGTACAATTTACCTGTACAAAGCGAGTACCAAGTGGATGTAAAACACTACCGCCCAATGTGAGTGCAAAATTCTGACTTGATATCACTTTACCACCACTGTGGATATGTATAATTGACTACTCATGGTGTAAGGCAGGGGAGAATCAGGCCCTCATTTTGCTATCATATGAATTCTAAAATCTGCAACACAAATACTATTTTGATTGTAGCCATGTAGGACTAAAAGGGCAATAATTAATGGATGTATTTATATGGCTTTAGAAGCACACACACATCTCTCTCTTTGCCTTTTTAGCCACTACTAAACCCTACAATCAGCAACACATTATTGACTCAATTCATCCCTGGCACAACTGTATTTAAGCCAGTGGATTACACCAATGATGAATTTGGCCACTACCACTTTTCATAGGGATTGGATTCTATGCACGGTTCCCAACCTAGCTCTGCCAGTACAAAGTCCTGACTTTAACATCCCTAATACTTGCAAACTGTGACAAACTGTGGGCTCTTTAATGGTGACAAAATATTGAAATCCCAGAGCCTGAGACAACAACTCATTTCCCATGGAACTAAGACCTATTTCACCAGCCCTCATAAGTAAAAAACCATATCACTCCTGTCATAAATATAAAGGGAAGGGTAAACACCTTTAAATCCCTCCTGGCCAGAGGAAAAACCCTTTCACCTGTAAAGGGTTAAGAAGCTAGGATAACCTCGCTGGCACCTGACCAAAATGACCAATGAGGAGACAAGATACTTTCAAAGCTGGAGGGGGGGAGAAACAAAGGCTCTCTCTGTCTGTGTGATGCTTTTGCCGGGAACAGAAAAGGGATGGAGTCTTAGAACTTAGTAAGTAATCTAGCTAGATATGCATTAGATTCTGTTTTGTTTAAATGGCTGATAAAATAAGTTGTGCTGAATGGAATGGATATTCCTGTTTTTGTGTCTTTTTGTAACTTAAGGTTTTGCCTAGAGGGATTCTCTATATTTTGAATCTGATCACCCTGTAAGGTATTTACCATCCTGATTTTACAGAGGTGATTCTTTTACTTTTTTTCTTCAATTAAAATTCTTCTTTTAAGAACCTGATTGCTTCTTCATTGTTCTTAAGATCCAAGGGTTTGGATCTGTGTTCACCTATGCAAATTGGTGAGGATTTTTATCAAGCCTTCCCCAGGAAAGGGGGTGTAGGGTTTGGGGAGGATTTGGGGGGGAAAGACGTTTCCAAGCGGGCTCTTTCCCTGTTATATATTTGTTAGACGCTTGGTGGTGGCAGCAATAAAGTCCAAGGGCAAAAGGTAAAATAGTTTGTACCTTGGGGAAGGTTTAACCTAAGCTGGTAAAAATAAGCTTAGGGGGTTTTCATGCAGGTCCCAATATCTGAACCATAGAGTTCAGAGTGGGGAAGGAACCTTGACAGCTCCTTAACTTTCACACTGTTGTGTGAATAATTTAATAGATTGGATTGTTAAAACAGAATGATTATATGCGTGTCTGGTAGTGCACTTTCCATGAAGACCTTAGCATTCTGTATCCCCAGTTCAGTGGATGATGGGAGCATCAAAAAGATTATACGGGATTCTCACAAGGGTAAGCAAGCTTTTGGTTCAAGAAGAACTGAAGCTTTGTCCACCCTAGAACCAAAACGAGCAATTTTTAAGCTTTAGAAAAGTTCTGATAGGACCCCTCAAGCTACACAGAAAAGGAGGGGCTATGGATGAAAACCGTGGGGGTGACCTCCAGCTGAAATAGCAGTTTAGCCTTTCTCCTGACACCAATTTTCTAGGTTTATAATAAGGTTTCTTATACAGGGTTTGTTAATAAAATTAGTAACTACCACGCTGTTTGCAGCACTTGTACTTTAATACCATGGCACAGTTATAGCACTAGTTGTAAACGCAACTGTGCTGATGCACTTCCAGAAAATTCTGTAGGGATAGCAATACCCCTTAGTCAATCCCACAAACAACCTAAGAATAGAAACACCCCCATTATGTACAATAGAACAAGAAGAAATGTCTCAGAATGGCTTCTATCTGTCTTAGGTACTTATATGCCCTGCCAATCACCATAATATCTGACAGGTTTCAGAGTAGCAGCCATGTTAGTCTGTATTCGCAAAAACAAAAGGAGTACTTGTGGCACCTTAGAGACATAGAGACAAATTTGTTAGTCTCTAAGTTGCCACAAGTACTCCTTTTCTTTTTGCATAATATCTGAGTGTCTCATAATCTTTAATGTATTTATTCTCGCAACTCTCCCCTATCCCCCGCCCAGTGTAGGAAAGAACTATAATTCCCATTTTGCTGAAAAAGAACTGAGGCAGAGAGAGAAAGAACAAGATTTTCAAGGTATTTAGGCGCCTAAAGATACAGATAGATCTCTAGTGAGATCATTGGAAGTTAGGTGTCTAGGTGCTTTTGAGAATCCCACTAGGTGCCTATCTGCATCTTTAGGCACCTAAATACCTTTGGAAATCTGGCCCTAAGAGACTTGCCTGGGAAAGTCTGCAGCAGAACAGGGGATTGAATGTAAATTCTCAAGTCCCAGGCTAGTGCCCTAAGCCCTAGACCATACTTCCTTGCTGCCTCTGACCAGCATTTTTACTCTTGAGTCCCTTTACTCTTCATATAAGCCAAGCAAAGAGAACAAAGAAAATCTCATATTTCTACTTATCTGGGTACTTACAACGCTCTCATAACTTAGCACGTGATTCCAAGCCTGCACCTTACCACAGCAAAAACATAGCACATGATAACATTTTGATCGGGAAAGGTAAAATTATTCCCTCCGATATGCACACAGGGCTCACATTGAAGTCAATATGAGCCACATGCATCCATGGCAGAATTTGGCCCTTTAATGTGATTTAATGACTATGTCACTGAATTGTTTTCCATATACCCAGTAAGTATGAGACAACTTAGGCTCTGATAGATTCAAACCTTCCACCAAATTGTTCAGCATAAGACTATATTAATCATTCCTCTTTTATTATTATAACTATCAAACATTTCATTTTAAATAACTGTGATTCCTTCTTTTGGCTTTCGCTACTTAACTTATCAACAGAGAGTTTTCTTCTGTAGTTCGTGTTTGCAATATTCCCTCCATTTCCATGTGTGCAGAACTCAGACTGTCAGCTGGACAATATTTCAGAATCACTACAAGGGCAGGATAACCTGAGTCTCTTCATTGTGGCGACTGGGAATGTCACAGAGTACATGGTAGATCCATTTGCAAGTAAGAAAAGCTAGAGCTTTTAAAGAGGAAATATTATCCAAGAAAGATGTGTGTCCCCTTTAGTTGTCCTTAACTAGCCAGCAGGTGAGGAAAGAAAGAGATCACACTCCAATGTACGGGCCTTTCCTTCCCCACACAAGGACACAGAGTGAAGGACACAAAAAACTACTTTGGCATCTTCTAAACCACATGATCTCATGGCTACACTATTTATAAAAACAAAGCATAGGTTTATTCTGTCCTTTCATTATACTGTATCTATCAAATAATAATAAAAATAAGTAGTAATTTTGCACTTCTTTAGCACCTGTCTTTGGAGGTTCTCAAAATATTTTTCAGAGTAGCAGCCGTGTTAGTCTGTATTCGCAAGAAGAAAAGGAGTACTTGTGGCACCTGAGAGACTAACCAATTTATTTGAGCATAAGCTTTCGTGAGCTGAAGTGAGCTATAGCTCACAAAAGCTTATGCTCAAATAAATTGGTTAGTCTCTAAGGTGCCACAAGTACTCCTTTTCTTTTTTCAAAATACTTTGTCAATATTAATTACTTAAACCAACTCTGTGAGGTAAGTAAATATCATTTTGCTCTTTTTATAGATTGAGAAACTATGAGCTAGAGAAATTAAGAGCCCAGTTCTGAGCTCACACCAGTTTTAAACCAGTTGCATTCCATTGCCTTCAAAAGAGTTACTCCTGATTTACATTGATGTGAGAGCATCTAGCTCTAAGTCACACAGGAAGTCTGTGGCAGAATCAGAAACAGTCCCTTAACTGCCAGCATTCATGCACAGAACTGCCCTCTCTCTACCAATCCCGTCAGCAGCATAATGAAGAGTTAGATCCATAAAGACAATACATCTACAGCCTGGAAATAAATACGTCATTCTGTACTGGTATTTATACCCATAATTCTCAAACTACATTGCAAGATATCTCTTTTTTGCCACAGTTCTTATCCTAGCCATTAGTTTTCTTTTCAAAATTTCAAGATGCTACTAGCTTAAGAGATTTTATCTATATGTTGTAATACTTTTCATAAGATAACATAGCTTGAAGAATTTATGGGTCTATTTCACTTTAAAATGGTTAGTTCTAATGACAGTCAACATTAGACAATCTTTTACCTTATAATATTGTGCCAAAACAGACACACTTAAGTAGTGGCAGCAGATGGAAGAGGTTAAAAGTATCAAATCCTGAATTACCAACTTTGCTAGGCCACCTTCCCTTCATAATTTAGACCCTTCTGTTGGAGATTTGAAAATATATTCTAGACAGATGACATGTTAACAGAATCATTTCATGGTTCAGTGTCTTCTCAGTATGATTTATCTCTATCTGTAGGCACCAGAGGTCCCTATTCAGGAGATTTATGAGCTAGTTCCAAGAATTCATTTTCATGAGGGAGAATGTGTGCATTATCACAAAATAAAAGATTAACATTTGCTTTAAGATTATGCTTTCTTTTCATGATCAGTTCTAGGATAAGCTGCTTGCATGTAACCCCAGCGCTACCACCATGACTTTAAGGATGCATATAATTAAATGTTTTTGAGGGTATGAAAGTGGTCTTTATAACATTTGTGCACTAGCCCATGAACATATATCCACTCCTCTTCTAAAGCAATACAAACATACAAAGCTAGGTTCAGAAAGTTAGTGTATAATGAAACATTTTGACCTGAAACTTAACTGAGACTTTTTAAAAAAATCTCTGCTATCTAATTCTTGCTGCAGGCACTGGATTTTCCACAGGACCAGGAAAAGGGAAGAGTTTGGCCACTGGAGCTTTCTTAAACACAGATTTTCAAAGAAGTTTGGGGCCAGCTTTTCAAGTACTCAGCATCCACAGCTGGGATCAGATTATCAAGAGAGCTCAGTTTCCATTTAGACACCCAAAGGGTAGAATTTTAAAAGGGCTCAGCTTCCAGCAGTTCCAACTATGACACTTCCATACTGCCGGCTGCTAAGTAGTTTGGCTATGCCCTTTTAAATACATTAAAAATGGGGGACGAGAAACAGTGCCCTTGTTTTTTTCCCAAGTGACGCTGTCCCTCAATATCCACCAGCCTTCCACTATAATAATGCTAATAAGTTCCCAACCTACATGGGGGGGGGGGGGAAGGAGGGCAGGGCAGAATGCAAATGCACCAGTGCAAGTAAGAAGGCAGGAACCCTTCCCCTTCCCAACCACAAAGGAAAAGCAAATTGAACAAGACAGTCTGGTGCGTGGGCTAAGCTGAGCGAGGGAATGACTGAAGCTTGCTGTACCTGCAAGGTCCCGTTAAGAACGGTCTACATTCAAACCAAACACTCACCAGACTCACGAGGGCCCTGAGCAGAGACAGGGGATTTGGAGACTTTTAATAGTAAAGTCACAACCATAAGGGCAAAGGTGCAGGGCCTCCACAATCAAAGAAAGAGAGTCATGAAAACAAGGAGAGAGCAGGAACCTTGGAGCAATGACAGGTCGCTGAAAAAAGACATCTTAGTTCTTGGGGTTCACAAACATCACCATAGCATGAATTTCATCTTAATAGTGAGAATCTTATAGACCACCCTCACCTCCCATTATAGGTCACGCAGGCCATCTGCCCTCCCATTTATGGACATATCCCCTCTCAAGCATAGTCCCATAACTACGGCAGCTACAGCAATCAGTTACATGGAGGAGTAATGTTGGGAGAGTAATGAATTATAAGTATCTTTTAGCAAGATCTAGGAACTGCTATGGTGTTCATAGTGTAAAGACAAACTACTTTGGGGTGGCTAGCTATTCCCTAGGGATCAACTCGCTGGAGAACAATATGAAGGGTTTCGATTAGCCATTGGTTGGAGTTACAGAATTCAGATCTGGATCAGGAATGGCAGGAGGCTGTGCGTAAACAGGAGCAAAAAGGGGGAAAGGAAGCAAGGGGGAAGAGGGATATGGGATAGGATACCAGGAGGTCAGGTTCAGGACATGGAACCAGAGGGCAGAAACCAGGAGGCAGTTACCAAGGGTCAGGCTGAGCCAGGATTCCTGGAGGTTTGAATCTGAAGGCAGGAATACAAACACCAGACCAGCAATCCATGGCAGGGAGAAGCCCAGTTGTACCTGTTTCCTCCTCTGGCTTAAAAAGACGCTACAGCCCAATCAGGAGCCTTGGATCTCTCTCAATGGAAGGAATGATGGAGAGGAGCATGGGTGGCAAAAAGAGAAGCTAACAATGAGGGGACTGTGAGGAAAAAGGGTGTAAAAAGTTCGGACAAATACCAATCAGCATGCACAAAACAGCGTCCAAGGTTCAAACTGAGAAACCTGATTTAGTTTCTTCCATCACAGTCACTGACTGAAAAGTGTATTTCACTTTCAAGTTAGAGGAAGAGTTATAAATAAATTATGAGTATTCCATATTCTGAAGCATTTCTGGACTGAACTTCTGTTCCAAGGATACACTTTTGTATATAATCCACATAGATTTTTAATTTATTTCTTGCTAGAAGAATGTGTTGGATTTATACCTTGTAATAGCTACATTCTAATATCAGACCCTGTGTGTTGTTTGCTTGCTGACAAGAATGTTTGGCTATTGCTAAGTTTTTTCTATTTTTAACATTTCCACTGAAACTCACACATGAAAGCATTAGGAATCCAGCAGTCCAGTGCATGCAATGCCTATTAACTTCAGTGGGGTTCCAGATCCAGAGCGACTACAGGATAAGACCCTTAATAGGGATTTGTTTGTGTCTGAAGGGTGTGACTATGGGAAGAGGTACATTCATTTATGGTCTGATCCAAAGCCCATTAAAGGCAATGGAAAAACTCCATGTGACTTCAGTGAGCTCTGGATCGTGCCCTTAGCTCTTACTGAAATGCATTGGATTCAATTATTTTTTCACAGAAGTCAGAGAGGGAAAAGACCCCTCAGCCATCCAGGCCATATCCCTGCCAGTGCAGGATTGTCCCTTGTATGTTTCCCATTGATAACTGGAAAGATGATGGAGCAAGTTATTAAATAGTCAATTTGTAAGCAACTAGAGGATAATAGGGTTATAAGGAATAGCCAACATGGATTTGTCAAGAACAAATCATGCCAAAAAAACCTAATTTCCTTCTTTGACAGAGTTACTGACCTAATGGATAGGGAGGAAGCCGCAGATATGATATCTCTTGATTTTAGTACAGCTTTTGACACAGTCCCCCATGACATTCTCATCAGCAAACTAAGGAAATGTGGTCTAGAATAGATGAAATTACTGTAAGGTGGGTGCAAAACTAGTTGCAACACCGAACTCAGAGAATAGTTATCAATGGTTCACTACAACTGGGAAGGTATATCTAGTGGAGTCCTGCAGGGGTCAGTCCTGGATCTGATACTATTCAATATTTTCATTAATGACTTGGATAACGGAGTGGAGACTATGCTTATAAAATGTGCAACTGACACGAAGCGGGGAGGGGTTGCATGTACTTTGGACGACAGGGTTAGAATTCAAAACAATCTTGACAAATTGGGGAATTGGTCTGAATTCCACAAGATGAAATTCAGTACAGATAACTGCACTTAGGAATGGAAAATCAAATGCACAACTATAAAATGGAGAATAACTGCCTAGGTGGTAGTATTGTTGAAAATATTGTTGGGAGTTATAGTGGATCACAAATTGACAATGAGTCAACGTCTGCAACTCCAGTTGCAAAAAAAGGTTAGTATCATTCTGGGGTGTATTTACAAGAGTGTTATATGTCAGACACAGGAAGTAATTGCCCTGCTCTAATCAGCACTGGTGAGGCCTCAGGTGGAGTAGTGTGTTCAATTCTGGGCACCATACTTCAGAAAAGATTTGGATAAATTGGAAAGACTCCAGAGGAGAGCAACAAAAATGAAAATGGTTTAGAAAACCTGACCTATAAGAAAAAGTTTAAAAGAGGGGCATGTTTATGATTCTGTGATTTAGTCTTGAGAAAAAGACAACTGAGGGGGAACTTGATAACAGTTTTCATATATGTTAAGGCTGTTTAAAGAGGATGGTTATTAATTGCTCTTCATGTCCACTGAAGGTAGGACAAGATGTAACTGGCTTAATCTGCAGCAACAGAGATTTAGGTTAGCAATTAGGAGAAATGTTCTAGATATAAGAGTATTTAAGCTCTGGAATAGGCTTCCAAGGGAGGTTATGGACGCCCCATTATTGGAGGTTTTAAAGAACGGGTTGGACAAATACCTGTCAAAGATGATCTAGGTTTATGTGGTTCTGCTTCAGTGCAGATGTATGGACTTGATGACTTCTCCAGGTCCCTTCCAGCCCTACGTTTCTATGCTTTCTCGTCAGGGCCAAGGAATGGACAACCTGGCTTAGGGGTTAGCACTGGGTATGGGCTAAGGGGCCAGGAGCCAGTTTCCAGGAATCAGGCCAGGTTAGAATACCAGGAGATCCAAATCAAGAGACAAATGGACGGGCAGTGATCAAGAGTCAGTTACCAAGAGCCAGACAGAATCAGGAACCCAGGATGCAGTTACTAAGAGTCAGGATATCAGAAGGTCAGATTCAGGCAACAGAACCAGAGGGCAGGAACCAGGTAGCAGAATCAAGAGTCAGGCTAAGTCAGGATACCAGGAGGTTAGGTTCAGGACATGGAACCAGAGGGCAGGAACCAGGAGGCAGTTTCCAATGGTCAGGCTGAGCCAGGATACCTGGAGGTCTGAATCTGAAGGCAGGAACACATAAACACCAGACCAGCAATCCATGGCAGGGAGAAGCCCAGTTGTACCTGTTTCCTCCTCTGGCTTAAAAAGGAGCCCAAGCAGGAGCCTTGGATCTCTCTCAATCAAAAAGTAGGGGTGAGGCTTGTGCCCATGTTGGACATCATAGACCCCTGTCCCGCTGCTGTCTGCAAGCTGCTGGGTGGAGGACTGGAATGTGATGACTCTCAAAGACCCGTGGGGCCTGACATTTCTATGATTGTTTTGTCCAGTTTAGTTTTAAAAGTCCCAAGCAATGTGGCTTCCACCAGTTCTGTTTCCTTCCTTAAATTTTCTTTCATTGCTCCTAGTTATACACCCCGGCCACATTCATTTACTCTCCTCCTTGGTGCTGACATCCTTCAAATATTCATAGACTGTTACTTCCTCCACAATCACTGCATAACTAAGATTAGATAGATAGCTAGATTAGATGGATAGATAGATAAGATAGATAGATCTTTTAACTTTCCTAAGAAATCAATCCTTCCAGCCCCAGGATAATTTTGTTGCTCATTCAGGGCTTGATCCATTATCTTCAATGGGCTTTGGATCAGTCCTTTAAGGGACACAGCAAAAAAGAATAATAATTCTACTAAAAAGAGAGTGAAAGAGAGAACTATCCTGCTCTTTGGTTGTTTATTGGAAATTAAGTTGTGGTCTTATTCCAGTTCCTAACTGACAAGTGTCTAAATCATAATGCTACTGTTACTCGCATGCTTGTTGACAATCTGAGCAGAAAGACCCAGGATTGAATTAGCATGGCAACTGAAATATTCTATCACACAAATTCAGGGATTAAGGAATATTGGGGTTTTAGTGTAGGGAAGCTTGAACTGATGCGGGCTATGCTGTATCTGTCCCTTGAACAAGTAGAGGACTTCTGTGTCCAAATCTGTCAGTCTGGCACTTCTCATTCGCACTAACGTTTCTTAAGTTCATTCATGAGGGTTAATTGTCCTTTCCTTGATGAAACGCCTCAAAATTCTATGTTAATGTAATGAAACGAGTAGCGCATACAACCAGTCTGACACATAAAAATGGTGTTGGAAATGGAAAGGTGTGGACCAGCTGTAGCCATGTATGTAGAGGAAATGAGGACACGATATTTTCAGACAATCCAAAACAAATACATGGGTCACTCATCGCAAATGGCAGTTACACCCCTCCCTTTCAAACTAGGATTCAAATCAGTCCATTCAGCAAAATGGCCAATAGAGAATCAACAAAGTTGGAATAATAGAGGATGCTTTGCAGAAATGAGATTTGGACAGTAAATCAATACTTCATAACATTTATTGTCCATTCTAACTTGGTGGCATTTTATATTTCCAGATTAACCAACAAGAAATGCTTGTTTGACTGTAGGTTATCATAGTCACCGCAGAATTCTGTAACAAACTTCAGTGCAATCTCATCCCTGCACCATTATAGAGTATATATGTATAAATAGCAGAAACTTAGCTTGTAATTGCCATTTAAACTATAAGACAATGAAAGCTTGAAAGAAACAGAGAGCCTCCATTTTAGCATGAGACGCTATGGGAGAGTGAAAAACTGGGAGCTGCCTCCCCCCATATAGATATCTTTTAACATTGATTTTTATCCAGGCTGGGGTGGGTATGCAGGGAGCACTTAGCCTCCCCGGGAACTTCCCCCTCAGCGTACTGGTAGATCCAGTGCTGTATAACTGAGAATCTGCAGAAGCAACTGTATGTTGGGGAGCTCATTTGAGTTCTCTTTCCTCCCTCTCCTTTGATTTGCTTTGCATCAGCACTCCAGAGAGCTAAATATGTTTGTTTGGGCCTATGAATAAATCAGCTGATCATGAGGGCAGGGTTTATCGCTTACACAAGCCAAAAGGCAGTGGAATTGTTTAATTAATTTATTTAATTGTGATGGATTGGATCAATAGATATTAAGAGAAGATATTACAAGCCCATTATATTGTTCCCCCAGCCCATACATAATGAACAACCATAGACTTTCAATCAAATGACTTACTTTCAGTTAAGGGAAAACAACAAGAAGGAACAAAAGTAAAAGTTCCACGAGTGAGCATCATGTACATGTCTCCTCTATAAGGGGCTACAGCAATTCTAAGAACAAAAAAGACTGATGTCTCTGCCACCAGCAGATTTCTTAGAAATTCAAAATTCAATGAAAGCTCAAATGACACTGGTCATCAGAAGCATTGCAAGATACACGCACGGTCTAGGTGTACGGAATTTTGTGTACCTACCAAAAATACATGTGTAAGCAGGCAGTTGACAAACAGTTTTTTTCTTCCAGATAGTAGATAAGATGTATCTCTCTCTGTCACGTGTAAATTAAGCCAACACAATGGACGCCCTGTTTGCATGTGAAGTCAATAGGTAAAATGGGTTGATGGGGATGTAAGACCAACAGGAGGGAGCACACTGGACATCAAAAATTTGGGAGAAGAATCTTATTTGGGGGTGCATTTCAAAAGTTTACTGGACTTAAGAGGAAGGAAAAAAGCCCCTTTCGTATTCCATTTACTGAGGAAACCTCTTGTAGGGTGGGGGAAATATTCATGAAAACTTGGATTCTGGTTATGACTGAAAACCAGCGGGTCTGACAAAGACTGAATGATTGGAAGGACTCCACTCTATTAAATAGAAAAGGTAACCATTGATAAGTGAAGACCTAGGATTGCATTTTATGGTTTTGTTTAATTTGTAACCTGTTGTTCTTACTATCTTTACTCACTAGCTCTTAAAACCTTTGTTAATAAAGGTGTATTTATTTTCGCTATAGATAGATTACAGTGCTGTGTTGTTATAAAGAATCTGATCCTGAGTTATTCTAGTTATTCTAGTCAAGCTGTGCGTACTCTGTACCTTCAGGGAGAGCCTACCTGGTTATTCATATGAGTGTCCAGTGACAGGAGTTGGATACAACAGAGGGGCAACAGAGAGACACTAGCAGAGGAGCTTGGGAATTGGTTTGTGTCTGTCAGTAGCCTGCACAAGAGAGAGTGAGATCTGCAGAGACCTGGAAGTTAGTGTGTGTTGGTGGCCAGAGGCTGTTGGTTTTCATGGATAGACAAGACTGCTTCATGCCAGGGGCATGCACAAGTGGGGGAGGGGCAAAGCAGCAGCATGGAACCCCCTCCAATAATTGGGGAGGGGACACAGAACTCCTCTGGCCCTAGGGCTGCGGCAGGGAGAGCAAGATCTCCTGGCTTTAGGGCCACAGCGGGGTCACAGAACATGTCAAATTTAAATTCCTGTGCACGCCCCTGCTCCACGCTAAGGGTAGATAGTAGCAAGGTACCTCACAACTCTGAGTAACCCTGCGGAGCATCACAGTACCAACATGCTCAGTGCTGAAACTGCTAAAAAGGACATCAGATGTAGTATGGACAAGAGGAACTGGACTGAGATGGTCAAACACCACTAGATGGTCAAACAGCCCCCCTGATGGTAGCAACTTTTGGTCACTACTCACTATCCACCTGGACTGGATTTAAACCAGTTCCTAGAGATGACAAGCTCCATATCCCATTAGCAGTCCCTCTTCCCATCTAGCACCCACCATAGTCTATGATGTCTTGTATAAGTGGATAGTTTCTAGTAGTGGCATTCTAGCTCGTAAAATGCAAAGCAGAAGAAAATCACTTCACTCAAAAAAATAATAATAAAAATTCTGCCATTAAGGAGTTTACATAGTAAATACACACTATTTATCTTATCAAAGTAGACACCCCATCTTACATATTGCAAAGTCATGCAGACATATATCAGTGAGTAGGGAGAGAGGTAAATCATACACAAAAATCAAAGCATCCACATGTCCCATTCCATAGATCTTCCTATCACTTGCTGTTATTTAACACTATGACATGATTACAGTCCTGCTAAACTGGTTTGAGTATTCATCTGATAAAATTTATGGACATTAGTTTTGAAATCTGGAGCCTCCCTTGCTGCTTTAATTGCCATGTCCTGTTTTATATTTGTGCCTCAGCAACAAGATGAACTGCTGCCTCAGTCTGAATAATTGTTGGAAGAGTGGTGGCAGTTCACATCTGGGTCGGGTACAAGGAGATAACATTATGACGCAGAACCTAAGACAGTCTCATCTGCATATAAATAGACCTAATCAGAAATGCAAATTGCAATCAGAAGAAATTTTAAAAGCCCGTGATAATTGTACGATTGTTCAGATAAGAAAAGGTCAAACACTTTTATTGTCAAAGCTTTTAAACTGCTATCAGCCAGTGGCAATTCTTTCTTTACAAACGCAATGTGGAAAAGGCAACCATATGCCAATTTGCAGTCAACCTTGGACAAATTCTTGAGAGATTTTTCCTATTATGATCGTGACCCTCTTGTTAAACCCTATTTCGCACTGTCAATAAAATCCTGACTTGTCCTGTTAGAAACCCCAATCAGGTGATGATAAAGCAAAACAAAAACAGATGATGTGAAATGAAATATTTAGGTGATATTAATAAATATGGAGAGAGCTTCCATTTTCTTTTTATATGCATACTGCACATCTTATCATCCAAGGGTAAATTAAAAAAAGAAACGATGGACACAATTTAGTGCAACTGACAGATTGCTACATAACATTCTCAAAATTACATGTATTTCTTCCATAATCAGACAAGTCTAAGATTCCAGATGAATGCCATTTAAAAACATTATGCTACATTTCAGATACTAGTTTCTGCCTACGTTGAAACAAATGCTTTTATCAACTACAGCTAAGAAAATTACATTTGCAGTCTATTGTTGAAGGTATATAAAATCAAAACCCAAGAGAAGAATAAAGTAAATATAGAATTCTATTATTTCAACGAGCCCTTACTATTAATTATTTCTAAAGTCAGATTGAATAGGAATCCTCATAATGATGACAACTCTTTTTTTATCTATTTTCCAGTGATGGTTTCTTACAATTCGAGGAGAAATTGTTTACCAAATATTTATTTTACTTCTCACTAGACTCCCTGTGAACAACAAACTAGTGAGTCAAGAGAGCCATCTAGTGCCATACCTTGGAATCTTAAAAAGCGTTTTCACAGGATGCATGTCAAATAAAGGTGGGTCTCCATCACCCAATTCAATAGCTGTGATCCCAAGGGACCATACGTCACACCGAGCATCATATGAGTAGTCAAACTGTTGTTCACAAGCAATGACCTATCAGATAAAAGCAGGAAAAACAATGTATTAACCTTCTCATAAATTCACGCTGTGCTAGCATGACATTAATGTACTTTTGATTACCAAAAATCACATGCAATCCTATTTCTGCAGCTTTGCCTGCATTTCCCAGATGGAAATAGTCCTATAGAATTATAACCCTCTCCTTGTTTGTTTGTTTGTTTTTATTTAAAAAAATATTCCCACAAAATTTAATAGAGACCCCTGCTATAGAACTGTACAGGATGCTTCAAACAACTCCACAAAAAAATTCTCTATTAAATTCTATATATTTTAATTTCTACTGAAACCTATTGCAATTCTATTTCATACCTATTAATTTCTACAGCTATTTGTAAGGTGAAAAGGAGATTTGCATGATAAGAATATTCCATCGTTCACTCCCATCAGTCAATTTCTTGCAACTATACATAGTTTGCCCCCTCTGGATTTGAGTAAATAGAAAAAGCTGAATCAATATATCATAGGCCTAATCGAAAGCCCATTGAAGTTAATGGAAGAGGGGGCTTTGGACCAGAACCTGTATGCATGCTGCCAGTGAAAGTCAGTGTCTACATTCATATTATCACAAGTTTCACAACTAGATATGAGCTCAAAACAAACCGCTAAATGTGAACGTCCACAAACCTTGCTGGGGAGGTCAAAAACCAAATCCAGGTTAAAATTTGATCCTTATCTCTATAAATGCATGAAACAAAACCTCAGACCCCAAAACCCCTTGCACTTACTGTGGTTTGGAATCGTGAGCCAAATTTTCCAGCTCAAACTCCTCAAACACCACCACCAAGTGCTTTGAAAACTTTTTACACTCTGCTGTGTCATTAATAGGTATGTGCACGGTTTTCTAAATGGGGTTAAATTAAATTGCAAATTTGTACTCACTGTAAACAGAATTGCTGACAGCACAAATTATTTTCTTATAAAAGAAGTAAAGAGCATTGAATATACAAGATAAGAAAATGTAGCAGAGGCAGCAGAAGTTATGGTTAGAAAAAAAGCATCTCCAATGACAGCAATAATTTATTTTTAATCAGGTCTTTCCACTTGGTCGATCAGTTTAGTTGTTTGTCTAGAGCAAATTGATTCAGAAAAATTAGACCCCGCCCCACCTGAACTTTCTCACAAAGCTAGAACCAAATGTTCAGATAACTCTCCTCCCTAATTTTTTTCACTTTAGTATGTCAGAGAAACTTCTATTCTGTTCTGTTTGGTTTCGTATATCACCCTCATAAGGGGAATGTCTGAGTGTTCTCCAGTAGTGCATTAAAGATTATCATCATCGTCATGTGAGGTTGTTTTTTTGCCTCTTATCCTCACTCAAGAGGTAAAATTAGAGAAAAAGTTTGTGGGGGTTCATTCCATAATCTTGGACTGACCCCCAGGAGAGGTCCATCTCCTAAACAGACAAGCTTTACTCTGACACTGGACAGTTCCATTGTATCTGAGGAGTGGAGTTGTCAATCACTGTCCTCATCTCAGAACTTTAGATCAGGGGTTCTCAAACTGGGGGTGGGGACCCCTCAGGAGGTCACGAGGTTATTATATGGGGGGTCGCGAGCTGTCAGCCTCCACCCCAAACCCACTTTGCCTCCAGCATTTATAATGGTGTTAAATATATTTTTAAAGTGTTTTTAATTTATAAGCGGGGGGTCGCACTCAGAGGCTTGCTATGTGAAAGGGGTCACCAGTGCAAAAGTTTGAGAACCACTGCTTTAGATGATCATGAAGGTATCATCCTAGGCCCAAGCAATTGAGTGCCTTGAAAATATAGACAAAGACCTTGAATTTGGCACGGTATTCTATGGGACACCAGTGTAAAGACCAGTTTGATGTGCTCACAGTAGCCCATGTTGCTAAAAAGATATGTTGTCATGTTCTGTACTAGTTACAGTTTCCAGGTGACTGCATGCCCAGGTATGTTGCAGTGTTGTAGGACTGGAAGCACCAAAATACCCCACAGGCAGAACAGGAATCAAGACATGCAGTAATTGTCTGTGTGGTCACTGTGGGCCAGAAGAGGTAGACATTTGCTGGGCTGCCTAGGATGGCAGGACTCATGGAGTTAGCCATGCTAGCCACAGGGAAATAAAAGTAGAAGTCTAGTGATAAAAGCTCTTCATGACATGTCCTGCTCCAGAGGTCTGGATAACTTTTATTTTTACAGTACCACATGAGACTTCGCACATACAGGATGATACTTTCCCTGCCAAGAGGAGTTTATAATCTAAGGGTATAATTCTACACCCATTGAAACCAATGCCAGCTTTGCCATTAACTTCATCAGGCCCTAAACTAGTCAACATATGGACACACAAGACGGGGAAAGAGAAAGTAACACACAGGATTATGCAGTGGAGAAGTTTGGCACGTGTACTTCTAATTTGGGGACAGGACGACAGACGCATTCGTATGTACATTTATCAGAACTGAAACATCAAACCCTTTTGAGATTTGCCTAGGACTATTTAGAACTGAAGTTATTTTTGTCTTGGCTTCAGTAGATATAGAACATGTAGAAAAGCATCGCTGCAAGCATATAATATACTGCTGAATGATTATGACTGGAGCTCTGCTAGCTGGAGACAAGCACTGTATAATTAGCACTGCTGACCCACCAGCTGAAAGTAGTCTTGAGGTTAAAGGGCTGAAGCTTCTTGGGAAAGGTGCTACTGTACTCAGTTGACAGCACGAGCTAAGCAGCTTATGAGGTATGTGAGCACAATGCTGAAAGCAGAGCAGAGTGTATAAAAAATGAAGCTGGTACAAAATTGTTACCCTTGCTCCAAGGAGAGCAAAACTGCTAACCATGCAAGTCCAACAAATAAAATAAACCAGCTGAATGTCTTTCCACATGACACTATGCAGCCTATTTAATTTAATCTGATCTCACCTTAGGGGTAAAAATATTTTCGTAGGCCTTGTATACACTAGCGACATTTCCTAAAAATCTCTCACTGGTTCAGTTCCACTGGTGTTTAGCAACACTGGAAGAGCTGGTGTAGGCACACCAAGGTGAGCGTCTCTCTCTCTCTCTCTCTCTCTCTCACACACACACACACACACACAAGCCAGAGTAAACACGAGACCTAAATTGGTTCTTTATTCCCATTTCTTTATTTATGACTTCCAGATCTTATTCAAAGATGACATTTTTTTAAAACGTTTATCAATGAAAGATAAATTATAATTGATTTTTTTAAGTTAATTGAATTTCAGAACAATTTATATTAGTAGTCAATTATTGATTAGGACACACAGCCTCCCTAACCCCTATCCTGTCAGTGCAGGGTTCATACACCGCAACACACACAGTTTTCACAGGGAATTAGGCTTGGGGGCTCAGGGGTAATGGAATCTTCTTCACACTGCAGAGAAGCTTACCAAGCCCTCCATATCTGTCATTCCAGCTGGATTGGAATAGCATCTAGAACCACTGCACCTTACAAAGGCAATTGTGGCAACTGGCTTTACAGACCTATGGGGTGTTCCTTCAACTTCCCTCAAAGCCCCGCTTCATGCTGCCTATCTAGGAAGTCAGCACTCCTGCAGGCAAAGGGTGACATGATGCAAATGCCCCCACTCTGCACAGTAGATTTGGTGTTGTCCCACTGCTTCTTTGACCTTCTCTGATACTGTGCTGATAGATCAATTTTTTCTTTAAGGACTTATCTGTAGCTTTCTGAATTCCATTGTATTGCTTCAATGCTGTTAGCAGCTCCAGCATAACTTTTTCATTCCTATTGCAGTTCATTGTAGCTTTAGTTTGACCTTCATCAAAACTTAAAAAAGAAAAAAAATAACCAAAAAAGAAACTAAATTTTCTCTAGTTTTTTAAATTCTTTATCCACTTCCCAAAAACATCTGTGTTCCCAATGACACGTCACTTTACTGAAATCATGTGAGTCAGCTCCCATAAGGTAGTGACTCAGAGGAAGTCACAAGCAGTTAGCCCATACATAGCTAATTAAATTGACATTATTTTTCTCCTTCACTTTCTTGAAATGTCAAAAATATTTATCTGTTTGGCTACAAAGCTGCTACAATCTATCCCCGGATCGTGTTTGTCTAGATATTTGCATGGTCCTCATCACAGCATTGTGTGAGTTCTTCACAAATATTTTGAAATTTGTCCTCAATACCCTGTGAGGCAGATGTAGCAGTTCCCCCATTTTGCAGTCAGGGAAGTGAAGTGAAGTATGGAGAGACTTAGTCTCAGGATCAGCTAAAGGTCACAGAGGTTAACTATGGCAGAGCCAGGAAGTAAATCCAGATCTCCTGAGTCCAGTCCAGTGACTTAAAACACAAAGCCATCCTTTCCCTACATAAGCATGGCATGTTGCCATTGATTCTAATTCTAAAATCTATTGTCCGCAGTTTGACAGCAAAATTCACTCTTCATCTAAACTTTCTTAGAAAGTTTATTTACAAGCTATGCCAAAATAATTAAATGAGTGTCACAAGGAATTGCATTCATGAGGGATGGTGTAGTGAAGGGATATCAGCACTGTTTCCAGAACAATGTCATTGAGCTTCTGTAGTCTTCACAAACAGTTTAAGGCCTACAATAGTTCAACAAAGAGGAGAGAACATATGAAGCATCTTTCGATACTCTCCTCTCTACAGCAGCTGACAGCTTATGACTTCAGTAAATACGGTACATCCAAGTAAAACTACATTACATTAAAAATCCCGGCATCCCAGGTGAGAAGCACTTAAAAAAAATCAAATTCTATGTCCATCTATTGTGAGTTCTCTTTGTTTCCAACTAAATTTAATCTGCAATGAAACATGCATCCAAGTGCATTTCAGGCAGTTTTCCATCACTCACCTCTAGCAAAAGAAGCTGCTCAGAAAACACATTCCATTGGTTGCCACCTTGCTATTGAGTATGTAGAATGTATATGGATTGCATTATCACAGACTCTGAGTGATTACTGAACTGAAGACAGTTTGCCATTTATCTTGGGATTTGTTAGGATTTTACCATTGTGTGCCCTTCACAGAAGCTTGTGGTGGGGTGGGAGGGAAAGTAAGATTCTGATTTATTGCTTCACCCATGGAAGATGATCATGGACAGCAAAGCAATTGTTTGGAGGTTGGTTTGTGCAGCTGGTCCCAGTTTCTATCTTGGCGCCTAAGGCCTTGTCTATACTACAAATGCTTTGCTGGTATAGCAATACTGGTATAGCTATTCCAACAGAGCACCCTGGCATAGATGCAACATATGCCAACAGAAGGAGTTTTTCTGTCAGCATGGTAATACCACCTCCACAAACAACAATTAGCACTGTTGTGTCAGCATAGCTGCACCTACACTGATGGGTTTGCTGGCATAACTCCGTCTGCTCAGGCGAGGGGGGCTTCTCACACACACTGACCAATATAGCTATGCAGAAAAATCTTTGTATTGTAGGTCTGGCCTAAAACTGTGACTTCCTGGTCCCAAAACGATACTGCTACCTATTTTGAGTACTGTACTAAAATTAATGCTCATTCTCCTGTGCATCCAATTCCATAGACCCTACAGTGGGGCTTCAGGACATATGTGGCTTTAAGGGACCAGATCCTGACCTAGTAATCACAGGCTCATTTTCAAGATCCACCCTTCCTGAAGAGCATCCGGGTTTTCTCCTGTCTTCTGAGATATAGCTGGTGTCTAGACAACCCTCTCAGAGCAAGAATCTTTTAAATTGAAACAAAAGGCAAAACATGGCAGTCTGCCTTCTCTGCAAGAGATCCAGAACCCCATATTCCTGGGGACACTTGCCCTTCTCTCAAAGAGTGCTTTAAGCCCCTCAGGTTCTCAGGGACTGATGTTTGAGATTTTCTTTTTTCTGCTCTCTGCTGTGGAAGGAGGCTAGAAAGGGAGAGGCACTAAAAGAAAATCATAGACCAGGGAGTACGTTACCTACCGTGCCTCCCTTGCTCAAATACATAGTCAGACTTGCACCATATCCAGGAGTGTTCTTCCTCATTGACCCAAGCACAGACTGAGGAGGATTTCACCTTGGCTACCGTCCTCCAGGTCCAAAGCCTGGATCCTAGCAGAAGAGTGCAGTGTCTCTCACAACATATGCTTAGCATGATGTGGCCCTGCTCTCAGCTGGGACTTAGGCCCTACAGTAATACAATCATAAATATAATAATAAGTGCCAAACATTTCTTGAAATTTCTGTGCAATAAAATTCAAAATTGTATCTATGCTCTACTGCTACTATACTAGATTTATTGTATTGTTTTCCTACCAAATGAGTTCGATTTTCAGAAATTTCAATATTCATTCATCTTCATGGCAGATAATACCAATTCAGAGGAAGGTGCAAGAATCTTCTTTAGAGGCATTTATGAAATAGCCTATCCTGGGAGAAGTTTCTTCCTAACCCCAGATAGTTAATGACTGGTTTATGCCCTAGATAATTTAAGATTAATATCCCCTTTTGTTTTTAATCTTATCTGATGTAATGCATGCTGTGAAAACAAAACTAACCTCTAAAAAGAGTTCTTTCAGTAATGCATCTTATAAGCAGTGCTCTGAAAATAGATATTTGCCACACATGCATTACACGTGCTGTAAATACATATTTTCAAAATTTTCCTCACAAAAGGCAGAAAGGCCACACATTTTCTTCTTAGATTTATTTTCTATTACAAAATGTAAACAAGCTTTGCATGCACGATCATTTTTAAATTACTTTCAGGCAACAAAAAAAATAAAATAAATTTGTTTTTATACTTTCTGATTTCTCACCTGTTTAAGTTGTCTCCCTTTACCATGTGGATTCCAAGAGTTTCTTGTGGTAATCAGAATTTACAATAAAAAAAAAGTTTCATATTTGAATGGCACCTAAATGCATAGTCAAAATGCTCATATCAGAAGAGCTAATTTTAGCTAAATAGAAGTTAAAGCAAAGAGACCTAAAGCTATTAACCCAGGGCTGACCTTGAGTCCCATGATGTAGGCAAGTGAGCAGTGAACAAGATAAATTGAAGGCTGGAAAATGGGGGAACATGCTGGGTGCTTTTTAGAGGATTGTATGCACCGCACATGTCTATTTAGAATTAACTTTGAAACACAGAGTACAATTTTCAAATGAATGCAATTCTGTGATTTGGGCGGGGAGTTGGAATTTCTGTTCCAGGTATTAGATGCCTTTTAACTACAGGTACTAACCTGATTTTTAGGGTTCATATAGTTTAGGTTTAAACAAAAGAAACCTGCTCTAAGATGAAATCTGGCATAAGGTGACTTCTTGGAGCAAAAATCCTGGCCCTGAACCCGAAAGCCCTTTATTCACATGAATATGGGATGTCAGAAGGACTGCTCTTGTGAAACTTTGCAGGATCAACCCATTGCTTCAGATATTTTTCAAATATATGAATGTAAACAAAAATATTGTGCTAGTTTAATATTTGTGTTTACATAATGTGGAGAGAGCACCTCATATTACAGTATGACACTGCAAGTGTTTTCTCATTGTTCCAACATTCTGTTTATTCTCTCTCTGTCCAAAAAAAAAAAAAAAAAAAAAAATCAGATTCAAAGCCATAAAATAAACAGGAGTTTTTTAAAATAAAAGGTGCTGTGGGTATATCCAGTTGAGCACCTGCTCCTCTAACATTCTCAAGAGCAGGCTCTTGTGCACTGAAGTAGCAAATTTCATGGAGATGTCTATTTCACCAAGGAGGAGGAAAGCATTCTGCTGTTACTGGAATAATCTTGCTGAATGCTATGTTCTCTTGGCTGGTAACACGGACCCAAAACCAGGAGCTGATACAGCATCAGACTCCTCGTTTGAAGTCCTGGCACCATTTAGGTCAACAGCAAAACTCCCGCTGATTTCTAGGATAGATGCTAGCAATGAAATCTTGGCTCCACTGAACTTATATGATATCTTTTCCAAGGTGGAAGTCCCTATTATAGCTATATGTCACTCTCCTATCCGTACAGCTCTTCAACGGACACATTTTTAAATGTTTTGTGCTCAACAGCCCCATAAGTAACTAGTATCTATGCACCTCTGTCATTTTCTGATGGTTATAAGTAAAGTGTAAAAGTTGGTGTCCATGCTACCTCAGTCTGTGTTGTTTTTAAGTCACCCCCAATGTCTGTCCCAGATCCTGTATGGCAATTCCTGTTCTAAAACTAGATTTGGTACAAGGTGAAAATGTGCTGATTCACTTAGGTTTACACTTAAGTTCTGAGGTTCAGATTTCAGGCTGGACCAGGTCAAGAGTTTAGCTTTAATAACTGCTAAAATCTTGTGAGCTTCTCTTGCAAAGTTTTGGATGAATGTGTCAGTACTCAAATGAGATCATCTGATTTTGTGATATTTTCACTATTCAGGGTAAGAATCTTACAAAAACCACAGCACTGTTCCTTTGACCACTTCTGAACCAGAACTGGAAATGAGACACCACTCCCCTCCCTTTATTATTATTATATTTTTTTAAGACTTGGAATTAAAGATATATAGGTGAGTTCAATTCAAAGGTTTCAAATTTGACTCTCCTCCCTTGCCCCCGGAGCATTTTAGGGATGACAGAGAGAGATTTGAGGTAACTTATTTAACAGGTGACAAGTAGTATGTATAAAGTAACCTCAGCAATGATTCTGCTGAATCTAGCCTGGCTGTATTCTCTGTTTCAGTCTCTGCAACTGATCTTGTATGTGTGAGGTGATTATGATTGACATAATAACCAACTCTTAAGTTTACTTCTTAGGTTTAATCTTTTTTTTTCCCCCTGAGCTCTTCAGCTGCTTCTATACAGCTTACTTTCTGTACAATTATCCCCCACTTTCACTTTCCAACCATATTTTGGTTAAACCCAGGATATGCACTGATCTCTTGCTCTTTTTTCTCTGTCCTGATGCTATTATTTGACATACAAATACATCAGAAAAACATCTCTGAAAAGCCCAATTACTCACTGGGGGCTTAGTCCAATTTCCTCATTTTTTTCTAAACCATATGCTTTCAGTTTCTCTGAATCGTATTATTTCCTATTGACCCACTTGTTTTAAGCTGTTTCAGGGTTCTCCTCTGCTGTTTCTCCATAGACACCCCCACATATCAAAAACATCAGGCAAAAAGGAGCAAGGAAACTTTCTTTGCATGCTGCCCTATGTTTTCTCTTCACTGTACAAGTTTCCATTAGCTTTCACTAATCTTACCTTAGACTCACTGGAAAATTTTGTTTTCAAAAAGCTGTTATCAAGGAGGATTTTTCAAGTTCTCATAGTTCTAGATTTTCATCTTTCATAGCACAATTTACACATGCATTAAAAAGAACTACGAAGGCATCACAAAAAGTAATGCAAATCCTACAGCTGATGGAATATAAATGTGTCATTCACACAAACACAAGGAAACCAGCCATAATGATGTAAGCCCTTAAGTCTTACAGTACTTGAAATATAAAAGATAGTTCAGGGAGCAGCATAATCAGGGTTGAAAAGATTAGATTTTTATCAGTAAATATCAATTTCACCGTACATACACACACAAACCTATGAAAAAATATATCCATCAATAATAATAAAAATTTACAGATAGGCAGTGTAAAAAAAGTGCTGCTTGAGAACTAATAGAGTTTGACTTAAAGGATACTTTCTATATTGAACATGTGATGTTGACAATTTATATTTCAATAGTTACAAAACTTTCACGTTTTGAATCTCAACTCCTACTGTCATTAAATGATCATTGTCTGATTTCCCCTATTGTCTAACAACCCCCCCATAATTTCCCACACCTATGAACATTTAAATCAATAAAATTAGAAAAAATGTTTAAAACCCATAATTTTGTACAACTATGAAAATTTAATTGCTAAGAATTTTACAAATGTTAAAAACTTAACATCGATATTATCCCTCAAAATTATTTTTTTTTAAATCAAATTCTGCCAAGCCTAAGCATAATGGATAGTTGAGCATTGTGCAGTTATTTCGCAGAGTTGTATGTCTACAGTGCTGAGCAGTGCATACATGGTGGCTCACACATGCATGCTTACTTGCTGAGGGTGAATGTGCTTAGGATGCTGGATTACTTGGAAACGTCTTTTCAGAACAGGAACTTCAAAAAGAGCTGCCCCTGTTCTGATGTGGTACGTACACAGTCATTACGTGTAACCATATTTTCAGACCACTTACATCAAAATGTCCATTTATTTCTTTGGATTCTTATTCAAATTATTTTTATTATTTTCCAGCGAGATAATTAGAAGGGGGGTGGAGAGCAGGAAATTTGAGTAAGATTTCAACCATTAACCCTGACAGTAATTACTGAAGAAAAACACTACTGTAAACAGCATCCTTAATTATCTGGGTTTCATAAGAATATTCTGTCTTCATAGCCCTTGGCAATGTCAGAATGAATTGTCTAAACTGTTTTTAGAGTGTCTTTAAGCAAGGTGATATCATAAATAATGATGGCACAGTGGTTACTAAGGTGTCTCATGTCTCTTCTGTGATGTCAGCTGGTTGTTATGGAGATGGTAAAATATCAACCATTCTTTGTGAGTCTGTACGAGATCAATTTTTGGATCCTTTACAGCAGGTTCATTTCTCTGCTCAACTGTAATCAGTTTTCCATGGCAAAAGAAAGAAGACCAGATGGGACTGTAACATTTTAAAAAAGAAACAAATGTTTGCATTATATTCAAAACTGCATGCCGTATGATACAGACCTCTGCTTGTTTACAACAGATGCAGAATGTAAGCTCTATCCCAAATAGCCTGTGGTTCAAACAGATGATATGTTCCATCATTTTTGTTGGAGGCCACTATTTTTGTTTAGATTTAATATTGCGCATTCTCTCTCTTTTTGTGTGTTTTTGTACCATTTTATAAAACACAGACTCCTGCAATATTTGCAGTTAAAGGGATACTGTCAAGGTTATTGTTCTCTGTCATGCAGTCACTGCAAATGCAGGTGGGTTAGTTCACTTTTAATCTAAAAGTAAGACAAAATCTCCTAAAGCTGCATGAAATGGAATGAACAGTAAAAATACAGTGGGTAGGCTGTTATAAAAGTGCACTGAGTCAGTTCTCTTGCCTAAGAAGCTTGATGGGGACCCTTTAATTTTCTTCATTTCTATTCCATGTTATGTCCAAGGATCTAAACATGCTTTGCTACTTATGAGCATATAGAGGCCTTGCAACCCACTAGACTAAGCCAACCAATTCCACTAATAGTCTACCTAGACTATCCGCAGTCTCAGCGACTTGTGACCCCCTCCTCTATGCTTAGCCTCTCACGGTCCTTCCTCATCTATCCAGTGTTTGGTGCCAGTGCTGCAGGCTGGCAAGGAGCTGAGCTAGAGCTCTTTATCTCTTGGCACGCCTCCTCATGCTGTTTGCTATGTCCCTGGCAGGCTAGCTGGTAGCATTTGTGGGTGAAGGAGTTACATGATTAAGCAGATGTTGGGTGCCTGGTCACAAGCGGGGAAAAATCAATGGCCAAACTAAGTCTTCACAGAAAAAGACCGAGTAAAACCTAAGGCGGAGCTGGTAATATGCTGTTCACTCTGGGAATTAGCTCAGTTCATGCGGAGCGCCCTCTGCTGGTGGTGTCCCGTCCGTCTCTCGCCCTAGATTGGCATCTCGACCTGCGTTGCTCCCAGCTCGCGGCATCCTCTTCAGGACACTGCCCCTCCGGCAGTGCCCACTGCTCCGGTCTCATCCCCTTCTGGGGGTTTGGTGTTATCAGCAGTCCTTCTCTTCACCCCAGCCACAATGGCCAACTACACCCCAAAGTCTAACCCCCTTTGGCAGGGGTCTGGTGCAGTCCGTGATGGCCACTCCTAACGGCCAGGAGAAAGTGCAAGGAGGAGGGGGGGACCCAGGCCCACTCTCTACTCTGGGTCCCGACCCAGGGACCCTTTGGCGGCAGCCTTCCTGCCTGCCCTCCTTCTCTCCCTTTGTCCGTCTCTCTCCCCGGGTCGTTTCCCCTTTGGCCCCTTTGCACCGGGTAGGCCCTTTTTCTCAGGGCCTGCGGCCCGGCAGGTACTGGGCGGGACTTCCCTTCTGCTTCCCCTGCCTGCTCAGCACCGCGCTCCCTCACACAGGAGACAGACCTTCACCCTCTGAAGGCCTGGGAGAGACTGCCTGCTCCCTTCCTGGGCAGCCTTTATATAGGGCCTAGCCTAGCCCTGATTGGCTGGCTGTAATACTGGCCCTGATTGGCTCTCTAAAGGCCCTCCCTGATTGGCTGCCACCTTGCGCAGCCACTCTGGCCTGTTGTAGCCCAATCTGGCATGGGGGTGGGGCATCGCCCCACCACATGCACATTAAAGATTAAAATGAAAGAAACATCTACAGTCTTAGAATCTTAACAGTTCACCTTATCTGCAGGAGGCAATTAGAGTTTTGTGTGTTTGTTTTAAACAAGAACTCAATGGAATTAACCCTGAAGCTCAGGTGGAATTTTAGGGGTCTAAAGCTGAATGTATCATTCCCTGACTTCTGATCAACATAAGACAGCAACATGCAGTGTAACAGACTTGCTACATCTAAGGCTGGTGCTCTTTCAAAAGGCTGGTGCACATGTTCTTCATAAAGAATGATTTCCATGTGGTGAATATTAGCTATCTTTATGCACAGTTGATATTATGGAACCTACATTTATTTCACTGTTTTTACTGTAAAATTGTGTGTCATATGAGTGCCATCTGAACCTTGATTTTAGACTATTTGTCTTTAGTTGAACACTTTCATGTACAGATTGTGGGCTAAGGGCTAAAGAAGGCAGAGCTGAATCTAGGTTTTGCAGGACTCCATCTGCTTTCCTTCAAGTCTGTAAGTGGGAGACCTGGGTTCAAGTCGCAGCTCCACATCAGGCACAGCAGGATTCAAATCTGGTTTTCCCATATCCCAGGTCAGTACTTTAATCATGAGATCATCACCTATTCTGGGGTGGGCTGGTGACTCTCTCTCTCTCTCTTATTTTTTGTAGAAAATGTCTAAAGGTCTCAGGTTAATCCCCATACAGAATGGAAAATTTTTTGAAATCTTCAAAATATTACCAGGATGGGAAAACCATTTTCCACCCATTCCTGCACAATATATAATTTATATATATAAAAGTAAGAACAAGTTCAGTGGACACTAGCATCCTCATTAATTTAAACTACCTGTATACTATGGGGATGTTTAGTTCAATACAGTAATAGATAAGGATAAACATTACTACTTATAACTTTGATAGCACACAAGAGTCGTGTACTAACTACAACCCATTCCTTTTAAATACGTTCCCAGTGCTCAGTTCTTCCAGGACAGTATGATAATATTGACCACCTTCAGAACTAAGAAAATAGAGCCACAAAACAAGTCAACTAATCAACTGAAGAAAAATTATATCCATTTTGCTAAGCCCAGTAATCTTAGCACGTGTTATGGAAGAAGTATATCTTATCACTGTAATGGTGTGGCTCCCACCTCTCACAAGTGCCTCCTCTGCTCGGGTGTCTCTACAGTCTTTAAACATGCCTGGCCCAGGTATCAGGCTATATCCCTGGGGCTTCCTCCCTGAAGGCAATGGTTTCACCCTCTGTGGTCTGTTCTGGCTCCAGATCACTAGCTAGGCCACTAAGTAGTTCAGATCCCCTTCTAGGGGTTTATCGCTGTCCAATTATAGGCCGCTTCCCCAGTGGCCTATAGAAGGGACCCAGGTCCACCCAGTATTCTGGGTCCCAGCCCAGAAACCCTAAGAATAGCAGCCACTCACCGCTGTGTGCTTTTAATGAAACTGCTTTCAGTTCCCTCGACCACTTCCCCACCACCCCAATCTTCACTGATGCTTCATCCTTATCTCGGGGCTCTTCCGTGTTCAGGCCCAGCAGCCAGACAGGAGCTCTTTCTCGCTTCCTCGGTCCCTGCCAGCATTGAACTGTCTGCAGTGCTGTAGTTCCCTTTGGCTAGCCAGGAGCATCGTCTGCATTCCTCTGGCTCCAGGAAGGAACTGCTTGTGTCTGGCTCTGCAGCTCCTTTTTATATGACCCTCCTGGGCCTTGATTGGCTGTTCCCTGCAGCCTTTCTGATTGGCTAGCCCTCTGAGGCCTCCCCCTGATTGGCTGATTCCTGCACAGTCTCTCTAGGCCGCTCAGAGAACTTAGCGCCACTGCTCTTTTCCTGGCCTAGTCCACCCTGTCACAATCACAAATAAACTGCTAAAGGTATTTGAAAACACTGACTGATGTGCCACCCATCCTGCACAAGAGCATGTGGAAAGGACCAGATTACTTCCAGAACTCTGGATTTCTACTGTAGCACAGAGTCCACATGTGACCCCCCTCCCCAGGTTGGTGAAACACCTGGGGATGGGGGACTGGCAAGGGATGAGCCCAAAAAGACAGTGCAGGCTGGGAATCTGGATCCCCAACTAAGCAGATAACAGCCAACTGAGCAAAGGGGCTCACTTAATCTGCTGTACTGTAACACCCCACTTAAGGATAAGACCTATAGAATATAATAGAGATAAAATAATAGGATTAGATGTATATATATTATGCTAAAAACCCACAGAATTTCATAGAGGATTAGATCCCTTCTATAGGCTTTTTGAACCATATAGAGTTCTATAGTTGGAATATAATTCTGTACTAAAATCCACTGAATGATTCACAGAAATCCATGGAAAAGCTATCTATTAAATTCTATAGGACACTCCCATAAGTGCCTCCCCTTGCCATGGCAGGAGCAATAGCCATTGGCCCTGCTCTGTTACTCTGCAGAGGAGAATCACAGAGCGTAAAGCTAGAGTTATTTCATGCCTTAAGGAAGCATTACCGTAAGTTTCCTGTAGATTAGCCTATAGTTTTATGGAAAAGCTGCAAACAATCCTCTTTAATAGAAGAGGATAATGCCTCTGTTATTAAAGGAATCTAATTTGTCAATTCATGCCATTGCATAAGAGATGTGGAAGGAAATGAAACAGACCCATAGCTGGGAACCACCAAATGCTTTTTCTGGTTATTATAGGTATCAGATTTTTGAGTCAATGTAGAATTGGTACAAAATTGTGTATTGCAATGAACAGAGGCAACACAGATAAAATAAAGAAAATGCTTTGCCCACCTCAGGTGCCATCCAAAAGGGTGTTCCCACTGAAGTGTTTCTGCGTAGCCGGGTGCTGGTGAGCTGGGCTGAAACACCTGCAATAAAATGGATTCAGATTTTGGCCTAAAATTAATGATATACTTTCAGTTCAGATTATATCAAGTCTCAGGAAAACAAATACATGATCCTTAAACCAAATCTGGAAAACAACAGTCAAAATCAGAGCAAGATGTATCATTTGTACAAAATTATTTATTAGATGAATTTCACATTTTGCTTTAATCATGACTTGTTCAAGGGCAGATCACAACTTTCTCTAACATATTTGTTATTCAGAATTGTTCAAATAATTGCTCTGAATAATTCTTGGCTTGAAGCTCATTCATTCAAATTCAAACTATTTGACTGGTTACCTAAATCACATGGTCTCTTTCCATTTGCTGACTGGATGAATACAACTTAATCAAGCCTGTAATGCAAGTGCTCATAGAAAGTGAATCTAAAACTTATTTTTCACAAATATTCCCCAATTTTCAGCTAAAATTCACTCTCTGAACCTTTCTGCCAGCAGACTGGCTTTCCAGAAGATTCACAAATGCCCCAGTTCAGCAAAGCTCTTAAGTACATGCTTAGGTCCATGCCTGTGAAGGAAAGCACTGAAGCTCATCTTAACCTTTAGTGTGTAATAAAATAAAGTACATGCTTCAGTGCTTTGCTGAAGAGGAATGAACTAATGTGACAAGTGCAAAAGCAAACACATACAGAGAGCAAAAAGAGCCAAATCAAATTCATTAAAAAATTTGAATAATGTACACAGAAAATGTTCTGCTCTATCCAGTCAACCCCGGTCAAAATACAGTTGAACCTTGGAGTTTCTGAGATTCCAAAAGATTTTACCACTAAGCCAATATTGTCTTCAAAGTATTTCAAATGAATGGGGTTTTTTTCATAAAACATAATGTTGCCTTCCTAAAGTATTATCCACAGACAGAGAAAAAATTGTGGAATAGATATAATTTAGCAATGTTTGCTGCTAATAAATAAGAAATTTGGAAGCTGGAACATCAGCTTCCTCAGTTTACACTGTTACCATCTGTCCATCCTGCAGTATGCTTCCCAGTATGGTTAGACAAACATGCACTAGCTTTGCTCAAACTAGCTTGCTAAAAATAGCACTGTAACCAGGGCATCAGCTTGGGCTAACCATCCGAGTACATACCCAGAGATTATATCCTCAGGGGGACAATCCAAACTGCCCTCTGGGCTACCCCAGCTACATGCAGTAACTCAAGCAGAGCAACTGAGCGTCCGTCTACCCATGCTGCAGTGCAGACATTCCTTACGTCTAAGATCCAATACGGTATTTTATTTTTAATCTCAGCATGATAGCAGCCCTTCAGTGATTCCCCCAGTATCACTCTGAACCATGTATTGGTTGCAGCCCTACAGCAAACTTATTTATTTAACTCTGATTCCTACTCACACTTGCAGGATTTGTAGCTGCTATATATAGACTTGTCTATGATACAACCGCATTCGCTCCAACCCCTCAGACAGAGACAAACTCCTACAAGATCTCTATCAAGCATTCTTACAACTACAATACCCACCTGCTGAAGTGAAGAAACAGATTGACAGAGCCAGAAGAGTACCCAGAAGTTACCTACTACTGGACAGGCTCAACAAAGAAAACAACAGAACACCACTAACCATCACCTTCAGCCCCCAAATAAAACCTCTCCAACGCATCCTCAAGGATCTACAACCTATCCTGAAGGACGACCCATCACTCTCACAGATCTTGGGAGACAGGCCAGTCCTTGCTTACAGACAGCCCCCCAATCTGAAGCAAATACTCACCAACAACCACGCACCACACAACAGAACCACTAACCCAGGAACCTATCCTTGCAACAAAGCCCGTTGCCAACTGTGTCCACATATCTATTCAGGGGACACCATCATAGGGCCTAATCACATCAGCCACACTATCAGAGGCTCGTTCACCTGTACATCTACCAATGTGATATATGCCATCATGTGCCAGCAATGCCCCTCTGCCATGTACATTGGTCAAACTGACAGTCTCTACGTAAAAGAATAAATGTGCACAAATCAGACGTCAAGATTTATAACATTCAAAACCAGTTGGAGAACACTTAATCTCTTCGGTCACTTGATTACAGACCTAAAAGTTGTAACTCTTCAACAAAAAATCTTCAAAAACAGACTCCAATGAGAGACTGCTGAATTGGAATTAATTTGCAAACTGGATACAATTAACTTAGGCTTGAATAGAGACTGGGAGTGGATGGGTCATTACACAAAGTAAAACTATTTCCCCTTGTTTATTCCCCCCCACCGTTCCTCAGACGTTCTTGTCAACTGCTGGAAATGGCCCACCTTGACTATCACTACAAAAAGTTTCCCCCGCTCTCCTGCTGGTAATAGCTCACCTTAAGTGATCACTTTCGTTACAGTGTGTATGGTAACACCCATTGTTTCATGTTCTCTATGTATATAAATCTCTCCACTGCATTTTCCACTGAATGCATCCGATGAAGTGAGCTGTAGCTCACGAAAGCTTATGCTCAAATAAATTTGTTCGTCTCTAAGGTGCCACAAGTACTCCTGTTCTTTTTTCAGAGAGATTAGAATTACAAATATACACTAAAGTGGTACTGAATACCAATGAGCCAAAAAAAATGTTTTAAAAGAGAAATAAAGAAAAAGAACTGTAGTTCTCAGACATTTTAGGACAATTTATACAGTATGTGTTAATATGTATCATGCTGAAAGCAACTTAAGGAGAAATATAAATATATATTACATCCAAAAAATCTACTTTAAAGGAATGATACAGTTGCAAAGTCAGGCAATCAAAAGTTAAGAAATGCCACAATTAAGGTTGCCTGTGCCACTTTAATTTAGCCCTCTTGAGATAATCTTTAATTACATGATCACATGACCCTGCATATCCCACAGGAACCCTGCTACATTCAGTGCACAGAATAGATGGTGTTTATTGAAAGGATTCAATATTTATTTTTATCCTCATTCAATGTGTGGTTCTATGCCTAATTTCTGCCCACCACTCAAACCCTGCACGAAACACAGAACTATAATTTTTCTCATGGGATTTTCTATGGTGTTCTCATCATAGTATCTTAGCATTTTTAAAAAATAATGAATGTATCTTCACAATGCCCCTTTGAGGTTAGGCAGTATTATTATACCTATTTTATACCTGGGTAGCTGAGGAACGGAGATTAAAGCCAAAATTCTCAAATGTGTCAACTAATTTTCTGTGCCCAATTTGAGAAGTCTAGGTCTGCTTTTTCAGAGTACTTGGCATTTTAAAGCACTTTATATGTTCAGAGCAGAGCTCCTATATACCACAGCTGCAGCTGAGCAAGGTCAGAACTTTTGAAAAACAGATCCCAGAGTCCTGAAACTCCTGGCTCATTCATTACACACCTTCCTATTTCTGCAACAGATGATGCAGGCGTAATACAGACAACAGTATCATTCACTACACAGCCCTGTTTCATACCCCAAGAAGGTCCATCCAGTGCACAAATGAGGCAGGGCTCCTGCCCTATCCTCTTCCCCATAACTAACCCACAAACTCCTGTGCCATGTCCCCCCACACCAGTTCCTGCCCCTATCCTCCCATTGCCCTTTCTCCTCCTTCTGTTCTTGCCTGTGTTCTCTCCCCCTGCTCCTATTCCCTATCTGTGGCTCCTGCCCCTTTCCCCCGTCCCTCTGCTCTTGCGCCTCTTGTTCCTATTCCTGCACCCGTTGGTCTTCTGTCTCCCTCTGCTCTTGCCCCTTTTCCAAATTTTTAGTTTCCTGTTCATAGCCACCCCCACAGCAGGGATGGTTCTTGGAGTGTCACCCTGGGCACCAAATCACCCTGCCACTCAGCTTTTTTGTTTGTTTTTACTCTACTGATTAGCTGCAGGCAGGGAGGGATCAAAAACAAGCCACAGCCAGCCACTCAGGGGCATGGGGCTGCAAATGTTTTCCACCCTGGCCAGCAAAATGGCTAGCGCCATTGCTGCTCCCCAGACTCCTGTTCCACCACCCTGAATCTCTTCCTCACCTTCTGAATTTGAGTCACACTGTTTCCTCCTTCCCCTTCACACTACCTGCAGCAAGGGGATCCAGAACACTGGAGAGATTGTTTCCCTGTCAACTCTGCTCTCAGTTCCCGGGCCTGGGTCCACAACATCCCTTGGTAACCAAGAGGAGTAACTGCACGGAAAGTGTTGCCCAGTCTCTGGAGCCCCAGAATAGCGCATGCTCAGTCAGCCCTTTTGTGAGGATTGCACATGCATAGTCCTGTCACATGCAAGGGCTGTGAGGGGATGGCATGGGGCATGCTCAGTCACTCCCTGGAGATGGCACATGTACAGTCCTGTCACACACAGGAGCATGCTCAGTTCACTCAGAACCTTAAGAGAACTTAGGTGCAAACTCTAGTAAATCTCTACTGAGTATGTGTGAATTGCAATTTTTTAGACAGTCACAACTCAACCAAATTTGGGCAAATTGTCAGAGGACAGACAGAGTCACATCCCGGACATTAGGGCATCCCCCTGCCAAATTTAAAAGTCTCTGCTCCAAAGTGTGGGAGTGCTAGAGCTTCTTGGTGAAATCATTGTCAGTATTTGTTAAACACTGGAAAAACAACACACTTTTCCCTAAGCTCATCCTAAGAAACTCTAACCTCAAGCTGTAGTTTCCTCCTTCATATCAATATGTCCAGTGGTGTGTTCTTGTTTTAGAAAGGAAAAGGAAGATTTCTGCCAGTCTACACTAGTTATTGCTCAAGATTATACTGGCAAAACCGCCTCAAATGAAAAGTAGCGTTGCTGTAACTGTGTCGGTCCCAGGGCATTAAAGAGACAAGGTGGGTGAGGTAATATCTTTTATTGGATCAACTTCTGTCAGTATGAGAGACAAGCTTGTGAGCTTACAGAGAGCTCGTCTTCAACTCTGGGAAATTTATTCAGATTGTTACAGTTAAATACAAGATGGAACAATTATGCTAAACAATCTGTTCCATCTTGTATTTAGCTGTAACAAGCTGAATAAATTTCCCAGACCTGTGTGGCATGGAATCTTGTCTCTCTCACTGACAGAAGTTGGTCCAATAAAAATATTACCTCACCTACCTTGTCTCTCTAATGAAAAGTGATTTTTAGCCCCACCATTAAATGCCAAAGAGATTACTAGACTATCACTAGTTTTGCCTTAGGCCACATATGTTTCTCCCAGCGCCACTTAAAATTGAGCGTCTCTACACTCAACAGTAATGAATTTCTGTCCCTAGCAGCTAATAAAGAGGCATCTGCTTCCTAAATTTATTCCACAAACAATCACAAACAGATTTTAAATATAATGCTAGTTTTATAATATTGTGACATTAAAATAGTTACGTTTGTTTTCCCCTTCATACATCATATTATAATTCTGGGCCATTCCTTTATTGCCAGAATTCTGGCATGCCAGTTTTATGGTACTTTCTCGTTATATGAATATTTTACTTTAGCAACATGCAGAGTTAGGCAAACAGCTGTACCGTACTGTATTTTCAAAACTGTTTATCTAACACTTTATACTGACTCACTATGATTTCATATATTACTATTTTCCTGCTCCCTTTACTGTTAATAAAATTTCTCTTTATATGTACATATCTGATTCTAGAGAGGAACTACAGCATTCTTTTACTTTACTAAACGTATATGAATTTCAACATAGAAATATTCATCTGGGGTTAAATTCTATTGCAAAATTCCCTTCCTCTGTCTCTCTCTTTATGCCTCTTGTGATGTTTCCAGTCCTGCCAGGCTCATATCTAACAGCAGTAATCACAAATTAAATGGATCTGTTAGTTTGTGGACCCATAGGACCACTTTACCTTCTGCTCAGAGGGAATAAATGTGCTTAAGGCTAGTGAAAGCCATCTGAAAGAGAAGAATGTATCCTTTTCATATGCAAAAGATGAAATATTTAAATTTAAATGAGAGACAACTTCCCTGAGATATGACATTCCTAATGGAATGCAAAAGTGTTTCAAAAATAAAATGGCTTTTTAAAAATTATTGTTTTAAAAAGCCTAAAATAGATTTTCTGACAGGATTTCCTAGATTGCTCTATCTGCTACTTTTCCCCATCACTTCCTAAATATCTCAAGATTCCTCCTGGAAAATTTTTCTCAGTAATTGGTGTTCCAGAAACGCCTCTACTTTCTGAGTGGAAAATAAATGGATGCCTTTGGCTAAACTGCACACATCAAGAAAACAAATAGTAAGCCGTCATTACCAAAGTCAACAAGCTTGACTCCTCCTTCTGCTGTCAGAAGAATGTTGTTCCCTTTGACGTCACGATGGATGATTCGGTTATTGTGTAAATGTTGAAGGCCCTGTATGCCCATGACGACAAAAAATAAGTTTACTCACTTATTTAAAAACAATTACCCTACTATTAGGGAGTGTAATGAAGACAATCTGCTCCTCACTATAGAAACATCTGTCCACTTGATCACATGCTTGATATGCCCCCCTGCTGCTATAACAGCCAGCATAATATTGTCATTATTACCATAGTTTATAAATGGAAAATGTATGAGATGGGTAAATTGCACCCTCTACTGTCATTACAAGCCCGATGAACATCCTTACCAAGAGAGCACCATATAAGATGTATGAGATTATAGCTTCATCCAACCGTTGGCCACGCTTCAGCAGGCCTTTGACAAGATCTGTGACAGAACCTCCATTACACAGCTGTGAAGAGAATGGGGAAGGAAAAAAAGAAACAAAACACAAGACCTCTATTACTCAACAGACTTGTTTAGGTTGTGAATTCCTACTATAGGAGTCTGAAACATAACACAAATCCCAAACCAAGTAGATTTCCGCCTACAATTATTTAAGTTGTCATTCTTGTCATAGAGCATATTTTAATAACAATGTTGACAATAAATCACAGTACTTCGGGGGGAGGGTGAAAAGCAGAAGTCAGAGATTGTAAAATTTAACTAAAAGTGAAATATTAAAACAGAAAAACTATATTTTATTATAAAAACAGAATCTATAGATCCGGTTTAATTTATTTGAGTATTTTTACAATAATACGTGCGTTGTCTTTTTGAAAAACTGCCTTTGTGTGAAGAAAAGGCCAGAAAAGACAAGATTGATGCACTTGATAACTGGGAGGCAACAAATTACAGTCATTTCAAACCTTCACTCCATCAATGCTCCTGCTGGCAGGCAATATAAAATAGACAGCAGCCATATCTCTATACTCAGACTTGATGGCGTGCTCTGCCAACAACTGAGATTAAACATTCTGATCCAGAAAAGCACAGCTTCTTGCAAGCACTTTCCATTAATGGGCTGCCATACATCAAAGGAGGAGGAGGAGAAAAAGTAAAATTAGAACCTTTGTAAATGTGTTTTCACCCACATCATTAGTTCATCATCCATGCCCTTCTAGCAACTGTTTCCCTCTCATCCTCCTGCTCTCTCCCACTTTCTCCTTTTCTTACTTTTATATTTACAACAACTGTATGACACTTCAAATTAAAAGGAGCGTTGTTTGGAAGGGGTTTTTTTTGGGAGGAAGGGGATCATTATATTTGTTCTTCTGGAGTCGCCTCTTATTTTTGCAGAGCGGTCCCTTCTATACCATACCAAGCTTTCTGTCACGTAAAAATCATATGTCTATATCAACAGGATATTTGAACTCAGATCTAAATTCCCTTTGCATTGCCAGTATTCAGCCTAAAACTCTAATGCATAAAATCAAACAAATGGCATGAAACCAAATACTAAAGTCCTCCTTTGAAATCTGGTGATCTACTTCTCTTTTGTTTTTCCTTTCATCTCTAAATTTTGTCAATCTAGTATCAGTCTCTCTGCACGTTAATTTGCTATGTGCTATGGGAGGTGTGGATATTTTTCACCATACATTGTCACCATTACTGTAGGACTAAAAAAACTATTAGAATTCTGAACTTTTCTGCACATGAAAAGTGCATTATGCTAGCTACTTAGGATCCAGAACATGTGATATACTGGCTTCCTTTATGCAAATAAGCTACTGAAATAATATTCCATCAGTGGCTGATGCAAGAGTTTGCCTTTCCTTTTTTACTTGGTAGCTTGTTCCATCCAGTTGGGAGAGTCCTTAAGCCACTATCATACACCAAATACATCTGCAGATGAACTAAAACCTTAGGTGGAAGGGAGTGTGTGTGCTTACTTACCCATGTTTAGTTATTTGCCTGGGGAGCAATCAATGCCATGTATAGTCTTTATTATCTTTATTGTACTCTCTGTGTACTATTGAGATGTGTTGTGCTAATTTTATTTGCATTCTTTTTTCACTAAAAGCTGAAGCCAAACAGAAAAGTAATCCCAAGTAATGAGCTATGGTAATGAGCTATGAAGCCATTCAGCTCTAGGCCACCACTTCAAACCCAACCCAAGTTGATTGAAAGTGATACAGTCTTATGGCTGTTCAGTAGCATATATGAAATCAATCACCTTCTCTCCAAATAGCTAAGTACCCACAACATAAAGACCACCACCAATTTTGACAGTGACACCTGTGTTGGTAGTCAATAGAGAGCTCTGGAATGAAATGATCATGGACACTGAACTAGCCCCCTGCCCCTAGAGGTGGTCCTTACATAAGAGAATTAATGCATGTTTTTAGGGAAGAGTGGTTAAGCCCTCATTACACAGCTGTGTGATATATCTTTTCTATGAATAAATATAAAATGTTAGTTCTCAATGCACCTTCCACCATCATATAAAATTAAATTAAGGGCCCACTTCTATTTCCCTTACTCACTTTGAATAGTACCTTACCATGGACTTTAATGGAACTACTCACCTGACTAAGGGATAGCTCATAGTAAGTAAATGTTGCAGAATAGTGCAAGAAAAAAAATTTTAATTAGAAAATTTTAAAGATGCTCATCACAATGACTATATGATTTCATCAAAGAAACAGTGATCACAGTAACTGAGAGCTTTGTATATACCCTTTTATTAAAAAAAATTATTACACTATTATAAAATGTAATTGCTGTGCACAGACAAATCTGTGTGCAATTCTAAGGCAGGGAATATTTCCACGGTCAACTGTTCCAATAAACTTGTCATATTTAAGGAAAATGAGAAGTTTTGTCTTAAATTTCTTTACAGATTTTAAATTAGGTGCACCAAAAACAACAAGCTATACATCATTAATGCAAAAAGCTAGCTTGAGGAAATGGTATGTTCTTCTGACATTCATGACTGTATTATACAGAACAGCATGTCTGATATACTTTGGGATAAGAGCGTTAGCTGTTTTTCTATTAGTCATTAAGAACCCATACAGCAAAAAAACCTGCTAATCATTTTGATAGCCATTGAAACTTATTATGAAAATTGGCATATGGTACCAAATCCTGTCCTCCATACTGTATAATGCTGCAATGCATAAAAGTCAGGTTTATTGTATTACTGGGACAGGGATAAAGTAGAGCATAAAGTGATAGTACTTTACTCTGATTCCACCCACAATCCCAGAATAGCTGGATGGTCCTTCTAAAATGATCAGTAACAAACAAGTTAGTACTCACATTTATATTGATGTAACTATGTTATAGAAAAATACTGCTATGGTGCCACACCCCCTATAAGATCACTCTAATCTCTGTGCTGGGCTCAATACACAATTAATCCTTTAGGAACATCCTAATCATCTGAGTGAAATCTTGGACCTACTGCAGTCAGACAATGACATTAACTGCAGTGAATGACAGAACACGTGAGCCAGAATGACATCCCTCATTTTGAGAACACTGAAAGCCTGCTAAAGGGGCAAAGTCTACATAAGCCATTTAAAGTGCTAGATATTCAACAGCATCCTGCTATTAATTTTACACTGCCATAAGACAGTTTTCCCCTTACATTCTCTCAGCCCACATTTGCAATGGGTCCCAGGTTTGGTAAATACTGTGTGTGGTACTTCATCCTGAAGTCATCTTTTGGATTATCCAAAATGAGACCTTGACTTCTCAACACTAACACAGATGTTTTCTCCAGCATGGAAGGCCAGTTTACTTTCAAGTAAGAAAACTACTGTGGAGCTCATTCTATGTTTCTGAAGACAGAACAAAGTACCTTGAATGGCAATAAAGTGCTGATACCAAGCCCCCATGTCTGGGGCTTGTCACTGAATAAACACTGAGTGTGTTTTTTTGAAGGGTGAATCTGCAAACACCTCCCACGGCCAGACTGTTTGATCAATATCTCTAAACACAGAAAAAAATTCTAAGGTTTGTCTCTCAGTACAGAGCATAGAGACCCATCATTTGTTGTTTCTGTTTTGTTCACTTCTAAAGGGGAGCACCTCGCCCTGAAAATCCATTTTAATTAAATTCTAACATTATCAAAATATCTTACCTCAAGAACCAGCCAGAGCTGTCCTCCCACGTATTGATCTGCTTTGTAAAACATTCCATAAAACTTAACAACATTGGGATGATTGGGAAGAAACCGTAAAATATTATATTCTGCTTCAATTTCCTCATCCACATCCTAAATGGAAAACACAAACAAATATGGTGTATAAATAAATAATAATTCAGTACAACAAACAAGTGAATCTTCATGGATAAAAAGAAGTATCTATATATTATTTTATGCTTTGAAATGTCTTTATTGTGATGCACTGAAAACAATCTGATCAAATAATAAAATCTGGTCAAAAACCAGTCACACCACAATTGTCTTATTGCAAATAAAAGTGTGAACTCCATGTGGAGTCAGTAGTTTTGCCTCAAGGGTACTCTTAATGCATAACACACTGCTACCACAAAAGCAAAAATGATGCTTCGCTCTGCTCACTTGTCTAAATGGAAAATTTGCATATATATCTTTTCTAATCTGTTCATTAAATCTGCATTTCTGATGGTTGAACTACTGTAAATACATGGATCTTAGCTTCATTTTTTTCTTTTTAAGGTAATCTAGTTATATAGCAGTTTTAAAAGACATTAAATGGGACATGAATAAAAATAACTACATCTTTAAAAAAGGAGAAATAAAGCCCACAGTGGAAAACAGACACAACAGGAACTATTAAACAGAGCGAAAATCAAAATCTACAAGATAAGCAAAAATTTGCCTAAAGAGGGATTTTTGTGAAGATGAAATAACAAAGTACCAACTATATTGCACAATAACCCACATGAGCCCCAGTTCAGCAAAGCACATGCTTAAGTGTATTCCTATTCAGCACAGACTTTGACTTTAACAGGACTTGAGCACATGCTTCAAAGTTAAGCATGTGCTTAAATAATTTGCTGAATTGGGATAGTTTGCTGTATCAAGACCCTGGTACTTTATTCCGTTAATCACATATTACTTAGTACATTCTTCTGACTCATATTGTACAAGGGATGAACAAGTTGTATTTCTGTAAATAAAAAAGGGGCAACTTTTCTCAGTAAGGGTTTTAGTCTGAATGTCCCCGTCAAATTCCAATGTGGATAATTACATACTGAAATACTGTGGTTTCTATTGGACACAATATTTGTCACACATTGAGGTGTAGGTGGTACAACCTACTGGTCAGAACAGGAGTCTGGCCTCGTGATCAGAGCAGAATCAGAGGGCAGAACTGGAGGCATGGTCAGGAGGCAAGTGAATGGTCAGCACCAGGGGTCAGAATAGAGCCCCAGGGCAGAGCTGATGTCATGGTTAGGAGACAAGCCAGTGGTCAGAGCCAGTAGCTATGAATTAGGGGGTTGGAGGTATGCAGAGATTAGGGATGGAATGGAGCAGGCAAGGAGTGGAGCAAGGGCTGAACAGGAGCAGGTCTGTTGCAGCTATGGGCATGGAACACATTGAGCAGCCACTCTGCTCCTGTTGCTACCAGGCTTAAATAGGGATCTGTTGACCCTTCTGTCCAATCAGGGAGCACAATCACTTTGTGAGGGTTTACTGAGTCCATTCAAGATCATTGCGTTGTTAGGTGACCATGCCCAGAGCCAACTGAGTTTCTGACAGTATTCCCCCCTTGTGGGCTCCTCCTAGGGGCTCATGGCTCTTGCTTGTCAGGGTATCTTCAGTGAAATTCCCTCAGTCGATCAAGAATGCGAACGTTTTCTTCTGGTTCCCAGAATCACTCCTCTGGCCCATACCCCTTCCAGTCTGTCAGATACTGGAGCTTCCCCTCTGACTTATTGGGAGACGAAGACCTGTTGGATTTCATATGCCTCCTGCCGATGGACAGAGGGTGGAGGAGGATCTACCCAGTTGGGGAAAAAATTGTCAACAAACGGCTTAAGGAGAGAAACATGAAAGACAGGTGAATCTTGAGGGATTCTGGCAGTTGAAGCTTAAAGGCCACTGGTTTATTATTATTACTGGTCTAATACTTGACCAGGTATTGATGGTCAACCTTGACCGAAAGATGGCCTGTTCTCAGATTCCCAGTTAAGAGCCTGACCTTAGCCCCTACTGCAAGGTTAGGGGCAGCCTATCGCTTTCAGACCATGTAATGCTTATAAGTTTCTTTACTGGCAAGTAAGTGTTCCTTGAGTTTCTGGCATGTTTTCTGGACCATATCCATGTCCCCCAGTACAGCAGAGCCTTCGGGCAGGTTTGGATGGAATCAGAGGTGAAAACCAAAATTTGCAAAGAACAGAGTGTGTTGGGTGTAAGTGTGGGTTGAACTGTTGTATAGAAACTCAGCCAAACAGTACTGGGAGCCAATCATCCTGACAGAAATTCAGAAAACAGAAGAGATACTGCTTCAGGGTCTGACTGCCTCTTTCAGTTTGATCATCAGTCTGCAGACGGGAGGCTGTTAAGGTGAGGAATTTAGTGCTGAGAAAGTGAAGAAATTCCTGCCAGAATCAAGAAATAAATAAAGGCTCTTAGTCCAAAATGGTGCATGTCAGTATGCCATGGTACGTGCCCATGAAAGATGTGCTCCAGGAAAGCTTGTGCTGTTTCGTGGGCAGATGGCATAGAGCAGCAGGGTATAAAATGGGCCATCTTGGACAGGAAGTCCACTTGAGTCAAGATAACTGAGTGCTGCTGGAGGTGCAGGAACTCCACTATAAAGTCCACTGAGAGGGTGGACCAAGGAAATGGAGGTTTGGGGAGGGGCTGTGTAGCGGGGTAGTCACCCGCTCTGGCCCTGAAAGAGTTAAAATAGCCCTAGGAAAGGGCTGCCCAGGGGAGCCAATGGGCTAGGCTGATTGGGGAAGGAGCCACAGCTGGGGCCACGCCTTAATCAGGCCACAGCTGGCCCTATAAAAGGGCTGTGAGCCAGGAGCTCAAAAAGACTTTCTCTCTCTAGCTGTAGAGAGAGAAGGACCTGGCTGCCTGGGAGTTGAGCAGGGTACCTGAATGGAGCAGGGCTGGGGAAAGGCCAGAGGAGCTGGGGAGCTCCAGCCTGGAGAACCCCCAGGCTGCAGGCCTTGCTGAAGGCCCAAAGCAGGTACTGGGGTTGCAGAGGGGCAGCCCAGGGTTAGGCAAAGGCAGCAGGTCCAAAACCCTCCTTGCTGATGATAAGTGGTTTACAGACTGCAGTCTGCCCCAGTGAGCGGGGGCTAGATCATGACTGGCAGTAGCCACTGAGGCAAGGGGGGATAGAGAGTTGGGGGTTCCCCTGGGTGGGGAGACCCAGATTGTGGGTTACTGCTGGAGGCAGAACCCTGATGTAAAGGGGCACCAGGGTCCAGAAGGGACATGGGGGCCAGCGGCAGGCAAGACACTGACCTGCAGAGGGCGCTCCATGCTGGAAGAGCTAATTCCCAAGACAACCAGCAGGAGGCACCGCACCAGTGAGTAATCGCCTAGCTACAGGCTGAAAGAGGCCCATATAGTTGTCTCACAGGTTCTTCATACAGGCACAGAGGTCACAGGACTTCACATAGTTTTTAACATCTGTTCATAGGGTCAGCCACCAGAAGTAACTGGTAATCAGGTACCAGGTTTTTAATTGGGCACAATGTCCTGCCATGGGTGAATCATGGCACAACCTTAGCACCTGAAGTTGGGAGCTGGAAAGTGGTCATCATGTGACTAGTGAGGGCCCCACAGACAAATTGGGAGGGTTTAAGGAGAGTGTGAGGGCTTTCTGCTCCACCTCACAGTACTCGTCCTTGCAGGACAAGGCATTTGCCTTCTCATTCTTAGACCATGGATACTAGGTAACCATAAAGTCAAACTGGGAGAGGAAAAGGACCCAGCGAAACTGACATTGGTTGAGTCATTGTGTTGTCTGTAGATGCTCCAAAATCTGATCTATCCAGACTTGGACAGGGGCATAGGCCCCCTCAAGGAGGTGGTACCACTCCTCAAAGGCAGCACTGATGACCAGGAGCTCCTTGTCCCATACATCTCTCACCAGGAGTCATTTTCCAAGAGAAGGCAGCACAGGGATGAAGCAACTGGTGAGAGGACCATACCTATTGCAAAGTCCAAGGCATTAGTCTCAACTATGAAGGCCTTTGTAGGGTCTGGATGGGTCAAAATGGGGGCAGAAATAAACAACTTTTTCATGTGGTTGAAAGCCCCCTGCATGTCAGGGGATCAAGTGAACTTAAGTCTATTCTTGAGGAGGGACATTATAGGGGCTACCAGGTCAAAGAATCCTTGGATGAATCGCTGGTACAAATTTATGAATACAAGAAACCATTGCACTCCACACATATTCAAGGGTGCCTTCCACTTGGTGATGGCTGCAACCTTGTTGGGGTCCTGCTGGAGAGATGAGACAGCCCAGAAACTCCACAGTATCCTTGTCAAATTCACATTTCTTGTGTTTCACATAAAATTGATTTTGGTGAAGCCAATCAAGAATGGTGTGGCACATGGTCGTCATGGAGTTCTTGGTTTTCTGGAAAAAATGAGATCATCTAAGATAATCACAAATTGAGGATATCTCTGAAGACATTGTTCATGAAATGCTGGAAAGTTGGAGGGGCATTACGCAGACCAAACAGTTTGACCAAATATTCAAAATGGCCATAGCTAGTTCAAACCGTTTTCTTCCATTCATCCCCCTGTTGGACTCTGACCAGGTTGTATGCTCCATGCAGATCTAGCTTCATGAAGACCTGAGCCAAATGGATTCTTTCCAGGAGTTTGTTTACGAGAGGAAGAGGATATTGATTACAGACAATGATCTTTTTTAGGGCTGGATAAGCAACGTAAGGTCAGAGGGAGCCATCCTTCTTAGGCACAAAATAGATAGATGTTCCCATGGGGGAAGTCAAAGGGTGGATGAACCCGTTACATAGATTTTCTTCAAGGTACTCCTGGAGGGCCTGCAGCTCAGGTTCAGATAAGGAAATATGCATCCAAAAGGAACCTCGGTTGAAGGCTGATTGGGTAATCATAACTGTGGTGAGGAGGTAGGGCATGATCCTTCTGTTTGCTGAATACTCTGGCATATTCTAGGTATTTGGCAGGAATTTCAGGCACTGCTCATAAATCTTTGGTTCCTAACTCTGGATCCTTCAGGGGCTTCAGCGTACTGCAGAACGTGACCAGCCATTGGCTTGAGCTGCGGAGGCATGTTCGTTGGCACCGCAGGGAACACAACAGTATAGATCATGGGCACAATCTAATTCGGGGGTCATGAATGGCAAGTCAGGGGATACCAAGGACGCCTGGTGAGTACAAAGCACGGATGACCCTGAACTGCAAGATGCCTCAGTGACCACCGAAGGTAATGACCTCCAGGAGAGCTGTCTGATGCTTAATGGGGCCTGAAGAGAGAAGTGACCCATTGATAGCCTTGACAAGCTCAGGGAAATCCTTGCAAAGGATTCCATACCCCTTAATGAACTCCTGGTCAATGAAATTGCCAGAGATGTCCAAGTCAACCAGTGTTCTAAGTGGACATGAGGGATGGCAGAATGCCACAATTGAAGAGGGAGACAGAGCAGGGAAGCGTGCTGGTTAGGGATTGCCAAGATTCTGGCAGATAGCTGGCTGCACAGCTTGCTGTGGGGAAGAGGGGAGCATTGACCCAACTCTAGCACCCCCCCACCCCCACTGGGACTGGGCTTTGGTGCTTCCCAAGCTGGAGGTGGACCAGTCTTTGGTAGGACACCCTGCTGCAACATGCCTGGGCATCCCACAATATAGGCACAACCCTAATGCCTGATAAGGATTTTTTTGTTGGCAGAGAGGTACGGCTCAGTCAACTTGCATCATTTTGGGGTCTGATAGGGCAATAGGAGCTCCAGGAGACATAAGAATTCTGACCAGCAGGGGTCTGGTGGCCTGTTGTTTTTCTTAGGCTCCCTCTGTTAGCTGATCATCAATCCTAAAACAAAGATCAATTAAGGCTCCCAGACTAGGTGGAAGTTCCACCCATGCTAATTCATCTTTGATTGGGTCATTGAGTCCCTGCTTGAAGTTGTGTCTCTGCACAGTGGATATCTGCAGCCAGACATTTAAATTCCTCTGCATATTTGGTGATAGAACCAAGACACTGCCAGAGGACATGGAGAGCAGCTTCTTCAGTATATTCTTGATTAGGATAATCAAAGATACTCTCCGTTGCCTAAACAAAGTTCTCAAAGTGTTCAAGGAGAGGACTGGACCCCCACAGGAGTGGTGATGCCTACTTCAGGGCCTCTCCAGTGGGCAGACTAAGCACTAATCCCACTTGGGATTGATCCATGGAGCATGACTGTAGCCACAACACGAACTGGAATCCACAAAACTTGGCATGATCCCTGTTTAATTTATCAGGTAGGGGCAGCTTAGGCTCACAAAAAGTGGGTGCATGATTTGGGAGTACAGAAGACACTGCCTGGACATGTACCTGGGCCTGGAGGGACGCACTGTGGTCACACAGCATGGTGATCTGAACCTGAAGTTCCTGTAGGACCCCAACAACCTCTGAGAAGGTGGGTTGGCCTCCTTCTGGGGCCCCTCTATGCCAGCTAGTAGGCTGCTCAAACTGTCACACACCAAGGTATACGCAGTGAGACCTAGTGGTCAGAGCAGGGGTCTGGCTTAGTGGCTGGAGCAGAATCAGAGGGTAGAACTGGAGACAAGCCAATGGTTGGAGCCAGAGATCAAAACAGAAGCAAAGGGCAGAGCTGGAGCTGTGGTCAGGAGACAAGCTGGTGGTTAGAGCCAGGAGTTAGGGGGTTCAGAGGTAGGCAGGGCTAGAGAAGAGCAGGTAAGGAGGCAAGGGCAGGACAGGAAGCAGGTCTGACGCAGCTTCGGGTGCTGCTAATGCAACCAGGTTTAAATAGGGATCAGCTGGCTCTTCCATCCAGTCAGGGAGAACAGTCACTTAATGAGGGTTTACTGGGCCCTGCTGAGCTCATTGGGTTGCTAGGCGACTGCAGCCAGCTGAGTCCCTGACAATATTCTTCTTCAATTCCTGTCTTAACTATTGTGCACTGTCTCTGTGCACTGTTAAAAAGCTGCTGCTTCTATTCTACAGCTGGCAGCACTTTGGTGGTGGATGAAGGAATTCCATTGCAGAGTTTGTATAGATTTGACAGTGATATGGATCCTTTATGATGAACAGCACTATAAGAATGTAAGATATTACCATTAGTGTACTGGAAATGCCACCATGCAATCTGATCATATTCATGCTCCAACTGCTGCAACCTTGGATACCTAAAATCTGTACCAGCGAACTACCTAGGTGCACTGCCAGAAATCAAGGTCAGCATGAATGCTGATTTTGAATAACACATAAGGCTATGAAAGGGGCAGATCTTACCAAGTGCTAAGCAACTTTCACTCCCACTGATGTCAGAAGTCTTTGTGAGTTGAAAGTGTTCAGAACTAGAGTTGGCTGAAAACCACAAAACAGGGTGCAATTTCCAAGTGGCTGTTTGGGTCAACCAGATTCATGCCCCTCATTATTCTTGTGATGTTTAGGGGTTGGCTGTTCATCATACGAACACACACATTTGTATGTGAACAAGTATATTCCCTACTTATTTACCATCTGCTGTGTGTCATTTGCAATTTGCTCTTCTGCTGTTTGAAAAATTTCAGTCATCCAATAAGGGAGCAGAAATGATACCATGTGTCTTAAATGACCAGTCACTCAGTGAGAATAGTTTGAGTGAACAGTTTTCTAACATCTCATTTATGCAAACAAGTTTCAGCCAAACTACTGATGAATATTTGTGAATAATGACTAACCATACAATTTTGTCAAGTCATAGAAAAAAGGCAAAATTAATTATTCTAAACAGATAATTCAGTCTGCTCTCCAGAGCACCTTGTAGGACTGTGTCCTAAATTATACAAAAGAGCCTTACAAAGGGGTCAGTATGAGGCTGGATGCAGGGTTTAATCAGTTTTTTTTTCTCTTTCCAAACCAAGTAGCCCACCCCTGCTCATAATATATTTAACAGTTCCCTCCAGGATATTTTCAGTTTGCCTAAACTTTGAGTCAGAGCTTCAAGCCTGTTTGAGAGTAAAACCTTTTAATTGTAACAATGAAGATTAAAATAGGATTATAATCTTTTACTTACACTGATAGGATCCAGAATTTTTACTGCAGCCAGACTCCCATCTTTCTTATGGGCGACCTTATAGACTTTACCATAAGTGCCTTTTCCAATGGTCTCTATAATTTCCCAGGTATCTGAGGGATCAGCTAATGATGCCTGTCCAATCATATTGGGATTATATTGAAATAATCCATATAGTGGCGCCCTGGAGAACAAAGTTTGTACATTCGTTAAATGTTATGGGATTTAACAAACTGTTTCTTATTCATTTATTTATTTAACAAGCTATCTGAGGAAACAGATCAAGCACAGAATATGGAACAGAATGGAAACAATAAGCTGCTACTGATGGCTTCCTTCTGCCCTGAGCACTACTGCTAGCCATAGAGCACTGAACCAACAGGGCAGGCAAAGGAAGAGCCAAATCAGAATCCAGAACCTCACCAATGAATAAATAAATATGGCCCCACTGAACATTTCTCTTTCCCAGTCTTCAGCTTTACAGGTTTGGAGTACTCTGCCCATTGCCTGGAAAACCAATGTTGAGCTCTGCTACCTTCTTTTCTAGCATTTGGACCAAATGGCTCTCAAGTGACTCTATGCTGGAGATGGATTCTTGTGAGCAGGGAAGGGAAAGGTGCCCTACCCTGGGGACATGAGAAGGGAAATAGTGGGGGCTCTTGGAGGGAAAACAGGAGAGAAACTGAGAAAATGCATAAGGAAGGACACATTCCCTGATTATTAGGACCTTGAGCATGATTCTGGGCACAGCTATTTTAAAGATCTCCAAATACCCAACCAACCTGTGATCAAAATTTGATCACTCTGGAAAGGAACTAACATACAGCCAGAAGGGAAAGCCAGGGAAGGGGAGATCCAGCAGGCAGAAAACTGGCAGGCTGAAGAAGTGAGTGAACCGTAATCAGGGAGAGCAAGCCATTAGAACAAGCAGCCTGCATTATTATCATGATATAGGTACTGGGTCAGTTTAACTCTGATGGAAGGTGGCTCAACTCCATTGACTTCAGCAAAGTTGTGCTCACTTATTTCAGGCTGAATTTGGTCAATACTTTTATTGTGTAAGTAGCATCCTCTAATGTTCTTATTCTCACTAGTTGTGTCAGGAGGATTCATGTGGGAAAAATTACAACTGGAAACATGTAGTAATATAGTGCCTCCCATCTGAAGCCAGGGACATTCTGTCTGGTCTTCAATAAAGGGGGAGAGTTAGCTTGGAAATGTGTGTTGGGTTTTATAAGCACAAAGTTAAAATTCATGTTTAGTTTATGCACTTTTTTTAATTGTATGGACATTGTACTCCTTAAACCCAACCTTATTCTTTACAATACTTTGGTTCTTTACATCAGGCTTAAAAAGTCCATGATAACATTTCGGAAGCCCCAGCAATGTGCTTGACACTGTTCAAGGAACAAGTCCTTTCTCCAAAGTCTAAAGGACACAAATAGAGAAACAGGTCATGTTGGGAAGTCTACATTAGCTTGAAGGTTTAAGGAAGGGGGCTTTGAGTTTGGTTACTGGCTCATTTGTTCAGGACATAGGGTGACCATACATCTCATTTTGGCTGGGACAGTCCCCTTTTTAAGACCTGTCCCTGACATCCCAACTTGCCGGGCATTTGTCCCATTTGCTCTTGCCAACTGATCATCAGCAAATGTGACAAATGCCAAGTTTTGTGAAAAAAAGCGGGGTGTACCAATCTAAGGGTACGGAGGAACATTCAGGAGTGGCGGTGCTCAGGCTAAAACTAGACCCCAATTCCAAATAAACCCAGACATGACTGACCTGCAAAACAAGCTGCACAATCTACCTGAAATACAATGTTCATTGACTTATTTGCCCTTTCCTGTCATCTACAGTTACCTACATAATATTTTCATCCCCAGTCACAACAAACTAGCAAGAGGATTCTTTACTTTGAAAGAACCATAGGGCTGACTGGAGATACTTATTGCTGACAAAGGGTCATGAAATGAAGTGGGAGCTCTTGAATGTACTTTTTTTGTTAAGTCTGAATGATTTTGTTATCTGATCAGGATAGAAAGGGCATCTCTGTCAACAGAAATTCAGTGGCCATTGTGTACAACACAGTGATTAACATGAATTTGTAAATATTTTATCTTAAAAAGACAAGGACAATATTGGAAATGTTCATTACTGTAGCATTTAAAATAAAAACAAGAATATACAAAATCATGTACCTTTTGGTCTATTTTTACTACAATGAACTTTTGTTTGTCTTTTTCCATATGACTAAGTTTTATGAAGATAAGTGCTTTCGGGCAGGGACTGTCATTTACTATATATTTATACAGTGACAAACACAATGAGTCCCCAGCCTGGTTGAGGGTTTTAGGTGCTAGCACAAAATAAATGTTGAATAGTAATGTTTAAATGTTTATAATAGAAAAACCTACAAAACCTAACAGCCAAATGCTAAGTTACAATGTCTTTAAGTTGTGCAGGAGGCTGAACTTGACGACCTCTTTTCCCCCTTCTGTTCTCCCAAAATCTCCCTCATATGGAATACAAAGTGCGGCTTAGTAGTAGTACTTCCACTGACCTCACCAGAGGGTGTTTCAGTTGCCTACAGACCATAACGATTCTGTGAGTTCATCCACCAGATGGGGGACGCTTTTCAGTAGCTAAGTCTGTTCTAGCGTACAGCCCCCAATTGGCAAGCAAAAAGCAGTCTACACCAGATGTAGAAAAATAAAGATTTGGCAATTAACACTACTGGGAGTGGAGCAGCAGAGCTATTTGTGACTGTGCACTAGGGGTATTTCAGAAATGACCAGATGGCATCAGCCCGCGCATAGTACTGCACCTAACCTTATTCACAAAGTCAGAAGTTACCAAATACAAAACAGGTGCAACTCAATGGATTTTAGTGGACTTGCACCCACTTACACTAAGATCGAACTGGGCTGCAGGCCTGTGGGTTTTTTTTAAAGAGGAAATGATAACCTAAAATTAAAATAAGCCTAGTAAAAATCCATCTGCCAAAGTGAATAGCCGGGCTTATACAACAAACTATCCACAGAGTGCAACGTCTTCTTGGCCATCTCTGGAGAGTATTCCCTTTATTTCAAATAGACACACTCTCCAGCAAGAAATTAAACTTGTTTTTCTAAAAAAAAAGTTTTAAGAATTATTTTAGGGAATTTCTATGGCCAGTGTTATACAGGAGGTCAGAATAGATGGTTAAAATGGTCCTTTCTGGCTCTCAAATGAATTCACACAGAAAAATGAAAAGACAAAAACATATCACTCATGGATAAACACTTTTCACAAAGTGATCACTCAATATCTCACCTCTCAGTCCTTGTCCTCAAAGGAAACTTGCACAACACCTTCAAAAGACAAGCCTGGGGATTTAAATTCATAACTCTGCTAGGCTCCAAAAGTCATGGACTTAAACAGAGCCACTGGTTTATGACTCATTACAACAATTTGCAACATACCGTACTGCCTGCTAACCACTAATTAATTCCCACTTCATTTTAGTGACCCACCTACAGCATGTGTGGAACCCTTCTGTGTAATCATCTGTCCCACCTTGTATTTAGTGCAGACTGTCTGGTTACTTTATCCAGACCTGAGGAAGAGTTCAGTGAAGCCTGAAAGATTCCACCAACCTCACCTACCTTGTCTCTCTCTCTCTCAATACAAATTCAGTCAGATCTGGTATGACAGCTAGAAAACTTTCAAATACAAGAATAGACATTTGTTAACTGCACTTACAGAAAACTATCCTTCATTGTGTAGTATCATCACGTAACAGTATTTCTGAAATAAAGATAGCAGAAGTTGAACTCATTATAAAAAAAAGATAGGAGGATGTAAAGGGGACATGGCATTGGCAATATCAGGACAATCTGTAACTCAATGCTCACTGTTAACCACAGTTTTCAAAAAGGATTTTGAGGAAAGTTATGTTATCCCTTAATGTTGCATAATAGGGGAAGCAAATATACACTTATTGTTACCTACTTTATCTCCTCTTTTGAAAAAAGATAGGATAAATCTGACGCATCTCCAAAAACATAAAGGCAATGGGCAACTTGTTTTTCCCCCAGAACAGTGCTCCCAAATTAGTGGATCTTTTTGCAAACCAGCATCTTTCATTCTCTAAAAATGCACTATAAAATACAGAAGATTATACAAAAAGCATATTCCAAATAAAGTAGAAAAATCAAATCTTTGCATGTATTAATGTAACAGATGATATTCAGCCAAAAAAAAATCAGAATCAAAAGGAGTATCCGAATAATCCAGTGTTCAATAGCATCTAAATTCCAAATGTACAAAAAGTAGCTATCTGAAATAGCAAGCATGACAACTCAAAAATCAGTTGTGTATCTCATCATTGTAGTATCATTATTCACAAATCTGATACTGAGGTGTAAAAAATTTAAAAAAGAAATTATACTTGGATTTTTCAAACTGTTCCTGTTTTCAAAGCAGAATATGGCTCCCTCCTTGTCCTGTTTAGTGTGTCATAGATTTCCATGCCTCATACAGCAGGTGAGAGGACATGATATGAGAGACCAACAAACAAGGATAACAGAGTCAACAATTGCGTTATTTTTACTGTTGCCTCACTGAAGTTGCAAATATGGCAAATAGCAACAGAGGCTCGCCCATTGCTTTCCAATAGACGGTCATTATCTCATCCTGTGTAAAATGAGCCATCTGGACAGGTTTGCCATAGCCCTGAAATTAGTACAAGGTTCAGCTCCAGCCTAGTGCTTATGAAAGTCATGATGTACAGTACTAAATATTTTTGGACTCCACTGTAGCTGGTAGTGGGCTATTCCAGTACATATACTTACACAATGAAATAGAAAATATTGTTATTGTTCCATATGCACAATTCTGCACGTTGTTAGTGTTTGCATAGCATTCTGGCTCTGCTTCTCTCACCACTTGTACGAGAGTAGGTTAAAGCTGCTCTTGTGAAGTAGTTGGCTGCATAACCTTTTAGCGCCTATTTAAACAGTAGAACCATCAAAAATATCAAATTCAAAATCAACTATTCAGCATTTGCAGTGAATTAAATTACGTTTTTGTTGTAACTGAATGGGCCCTAGCATTAAGGCCTACTCAGGCCTAGTCAGGAAAAGTCAACACACTCGGCTAGTGCTACATCAGCTGGCATTCTGTCTCTTCCTGATGTTCTTACCCAGCCAGACACTAAACAAGCAGTTGTTGTTAGTGGAACTAATGAACCCTTGAAAGGCACAGGAAAATCAATAGTCAGAAAAGCTCCTTCTACTAGTCTGACTCCTTCTGGCCTCTCTTCCTGAATGGGGCAAAACAAAGAGAATGTCAATAGCTGGAAATTAAATGTTCAAAAGAACTCATCAAAGCACTAATCTGTAACTATTCTCATTTTGCCATCGACAAGGAGATCACAGAGTTTTGTGCAGAGATTTCTCCTGAGGCTGAGGATCAGTCAAAAAGGGAGCTGGAGAAAAAAGGCCCTGACCTCTGTGAAACTCACATTGAGGTGTAGGAAAATTAGGCAAGAGGAGAAAATAAATAGGGCAGGTCCACTTCCGAACAGCATTATTAACCAGTGGAGTGAGGTACTAGCAAGACAGACTGAGAGGGACCAGGGATGATAAAAAAAAAATAATTTGTCTTAATTGCAGTTTCAGGACAAATATCACTTGAGTAACAGAAACTACTAAATGAACAAGGTACACGTAGTTTCCAGCCCTCTGTCCATTAGCCCATGGGGTCCTTTGCCACTTCTCTTCACTCTGTACCCTTCTTACTTATGAAGAGGACATTGTCACCTTCAAGAGGTAAAGCCAGTAACAGGCACACTTCCGGGTGATCAGCAGGTGGGTCAAGATGAGCTGTTTGCAGATTACAGTACCAAGAGAAAGACCATGAACAGTCTTTCAATCTTTTCTGAGCCTGATCTCTATGCCTCCTGCTCAGTTCTGTCAAGGGCCAGAAAATCCCATGATGCAGCTCCTCAAGTCATTATGTGCAGCTAAGACAGACCAAAGCAGCAAGACCCATGATAAAACTGTGAGACATAACAACGCTGTGACTGAGCCCAGACCAAAACCTTGGACCTGAACAATGCCAAACCTTGGGAAAATTTAAGCTATCTCCAAACTTCACGGCTGGCCCCTATATTTGAATTGGGCTGAATCAAAACCAAGCTCTGGATCGAACTGAATTCTGGGGAAAATCCAGTTCTGAATTCCATCACTTGAGCCCATCTCTACCACTCACCTGCAGGGCCCAGGTTTCAGTCCTAAACTAGGTCATAAGTGAATTATTTGGAAGGCTTTCTCCTAATATTTACTGTAGATTTAGTCCACATCACAAAGTTAGCATACATTTGGCACCATTTTGGTTTGTAGTAAAGATAAATCCCCAGGACCAGCTAAGCAGAACTGATGAATATCTGGACTCAGATGCACTGACAGAGAAATATGTGGAAAATTACATATTCTTCTCCCTCGTGGTGCTTCATTCAAGCCAATACTATTAGATAGGGCTGTCAAGCGATAAAAAAAATTAATCAAGATTAATCATGCAATTAAAAAAATTAATGATTAATTGCACTGTTAAACAATAATAGAATACAGTTTATTTAAATATTTTTGATGTTTTCTACATTTTCAAATATATCGATTTCAATTACAACACCGAATACAAAGTGTACAGTGCTCACTTTATATGTATTTTTGATTACAAGTATATGCACTGTAAAAAAACAAAAGAAATAGTATTTTTCAATTCACCTAATACAAGTACTATAGTGCAATCTCTTGATTATGAAATTTTATGTCCAAGAAAACTGCATTAAAAAATAAAACAAAGTCCACTCAGTCCTACTTCTTGTTCAGCCAGTCGCTCAGACAACAAGTTTGTTTACGTTTGCAGGAGATAATGCTGCCCACTTCTTGTTTACAATGTCACCTGGAAGTGAGAACAGGTGTTCTCATGGCACTGTTGTAGCTGGCATTGCAAGATATTTTCCTGCTAGATGTGCTAACGTTTCATACGTCCCTTCATGCTTCAATCACCATTCCAGGGGACATGCGTCCATGCTGATGATGGGTTCTACTTGATAACAATCCAAAACTGTGCGGACCGACGCATGTTCATTTTCATTACAAGTCAGATGCCACCAACAGAAGGTTAATTTTCTTTTTTTGGTGGTTCGGGCTCTGTAGTTTCCACATCGGAGTGTTGCTCTTTTAAGAATTCTGAAAGCATGCTCTTCAGATTCTTAAACCTTCGGTCAAGTGCTCTAGCTATCTTTAGAAATCTCACATTGGTACCTTCTTTGCGTTTTGTCAAATCTGCAGTGAAAGTGTTCTTAAAATGAACATGTGCTGGATCATCATCTGAGACTGCTGTAACATGAAATATATGGCAGAATGCGGGTAAAACAGAGCAGGAGACATGCAATCCCCCCCTCCCGCGGAGTTCAGTCAAAAATGTAATTAACACATTTTTTTTTAAATGAGCATCATCAGCATAGAAGCATGTCCTCTGGAATGAAGGGGTATGCATGAAGCATGAAGGGGTTTATGAACGTTTAGCATATCTGGCACATAAATACCTTGCAATGCTGGCTACAAAAAAGCCATGCAAATTCCTGTTCTCACTTTCTAGTGATGTAAATAAGAAGAGGGCAGCGTTATCGCCTGTAAATGTAAGCAAACTTGTTTGTCTTAGCGATTGGCTGAACAAGCAGTTGGACTGAGTGGACTTTTAGGCTCTGAAGTTGTACATTGTTTTGGTTTTGAGTGCAGTTATGTAACCAAAAAAAATCTACATTTGTAAGTTGCACTTTCACGACAAAGAGATTGTACTACAGTACTTGTATGAGGTGAATTGAAAAATACCATTTCTGTTGTTTCTCATATTTACAGTGCAGATATTTGTAATCAAAAATAACATACACTTTGATTTCAATTACAACACAGGATATAATATATATGAAAATGTAGAAAAACATTCAAAATAGTTAATACATTTCAATTGGTATACTATTGTTTAACAGTGTGATTAAAACTGCGATTAATCGCAATTAATTTTTTTGAGTTAATTGCGTGATTTAACTGTGATTAATTGACAGCCCTACTATTATAAACATTTATTTAAAGGAATAGCAAAAGAAAGTCCAAATTACTTTAAGGATTTACCCAAGAAACTGTGCTCACAAGCTTGGACATGCATTGAAATTTACACTATTTAAAACCAAAACCAAGAGGTACTTGTAGCAATGACAGGGTGAAAGTGAGCCTCATTCATGAATGAAACAATAATTGTTCACCAAATAGCAACAGACATAATGTCCATGAAATCCAAATGCCAGCCAACTCATTCAGCTACTGAGAACTGAAATAAGGTAAGAAAATTATTTGGTTAATCTGTAGCTCTGTTTTAGTGGTTTTCACTTCAGAATCTGACTGTTGCACTTAAAACAGACCCACAAAATAATCTTCTATCATGGATATTTTTTGCCATCAAAATTTTCTTCAGGTGTATGAAAAATATACAGATCAGTGGTAAAATATAGAGTACTGCAGGGAAAAGAAAGAGAAAGTGTGTGTGTGTATGTGCTGTTGAGTATTTAAAGATTTGTGTCAGCCAACTGCATGAGTTAGGAGAATACAGCTGGCAACTGACTAACATTTCTTTACTGCAGTGGAAATATACCTATATTTTTAACTCCTTCCTCAGAAGCATGAGGGATGGCCACAGCTGGAGATGGAGCACTGGACTGGGAGGGCCAGGACTCGGAGGGCCAGGACTCGGAGGTGGCACCGAGCATTCTCTCTCTCTCTCTCTCTCTCTCAGGTGCTTGGCTGTCTGGTTCTTGCTCAGATGTTCAGGGTCTAACTGATCGCCATATGTGGGGTTGGGAAGGACTTTCCCACCAGGTCAGATTGGCAGAGAGCTTGGGGAATTTTGCCTTCCTCTGCAGCATGTAGGTACAGGTCACTTGCCCTGATTATCCGGGTATATCTCACTTAATAATTTCCCTGCCATTGCAAGACCTCAGGCACTGGTGCACCTCAGTCCCTCCTAATCTCTGCCTGTGGCACAGAATAGTCTAGTCTTCTGTGAGCTGTGATACTTTGGTCTAATTTCAGTTGTTGGGTTTAGTGTGTGGGTGCTGGTGGTCAGACAGATGATCCTGTGGTCCCTTCTGGCCTTAAACTCTGTGGCACATAACAGTCACGTTTATTGTCTCCAGTTATGTGCCACATAGGCACTGACCAAAAAAAGCAAAATGTGATTTGTTAAAAATGCCTGTAGTGCAACAAAGCAATAGGCTAAGTCCCCTAAATACTATGGTGAAATGTTCCTCTCAAAATAAAAGACTTCGGAAATGCCGCACTGTCGCCAACATTTTGCAGAAGTTTGGCAGGTCCCATGTGGCTTATCCCTAAGTATTTGATAATCTGCTTTAACTGTCTGCTAAAGATACAATTTTACAAGCACTGATTGTTTCTGCTTTCTCAGGGGGTCCAGTATATTCCTGTCAAAGCTCTAAGGCTGATGGATTTTCCCATTTCCCTTGCTCCATACTTTAACACATAAGGTTCCACATCATAGCCTCTATTCATATAGCCAACTGGATTTGGACCACACCCAATTTGGATCCCATTGAGGATGCTTTTTAATTGACTTGCTGGTAGGAGCTGCAAGAAACTGCCTTCCCAATGCACTTTATCCATTACTTGCACTTTATTGTTATTGGCTTTGTCAGAAACAAAGAGGGCATTTACAACATAATTATGGTGGCTCTTAAATTTTTCGAACACCTTAACCTGAGAGTAAAAGCCTTACAAAATCCTAATAGTTCTGAAAGAACAGAATCAGTAAGAATGTAACTTCAGAAAAGGAGGTTCCATACTGTTGGAACAAAACTCTTCTACAAGCGTGAGTACAAACGAGAAACCTTTTCATAAATATCCTGGAAAATGGTGCGTGTGTCCAGCCCAGACCTGAGCCCAATGAAATGTTTTTGTTGCACTTGTTACCAGCACTGTTTGTTGCATTAGTTACCAATTCTTGAAAGTTAGCCCTCATTTTGCCACTTCATGCATGAGAGAAGCCTGAAGCTGTGTCATTCACATTGTCTCACAGTGTAGCACAATGGATCTGCAACACAGGGGACTACTGCTCCCATCACCCTTCTCCCCACCGCACATCACTTTCCTCCTGGCCTGGTATGACGAATCCTGAACCAGGAAATGGCCAGGCTTTATTGGGAAGCAGCTCCTGCATGGCAAGCCAGGAGATGCAGAGAAACTGGAGGCAGAGAGGAATCCCCAGGAACCATATGCAGAGCAATGTGCAGAACAGACGATGGTTTGTGAGGGACTTATGGAGGAGCAGCCATGTGTGGGCAGGAGGCCAGTGCAAGAGGGGTCCCAGTAAGAGACACTAACTGAACCTGGCCTGGAAACCCACAAGCTCCTAACTGCTTGAGTAGTGACTGAATTGGGGAGGGCAACCCCAGGTACTAGATCTGAAGAGCCCTGACTCTTGACTGGACTGCCCTGGGGCCCAAACAAGAACCGTTATTGCTCAGTTTGAACTGTAATTGTTTAAGACCCTGTACTTAGGGTATTTGCAACCTTTCCTTTTCCTGCCAGCCCTATTAAAATATCCTTTCCCTTAGCCCTGTGTCTGAGTGGTTACTGGGACCCACCAGGGCTGGTGCCTACAAGGCATAGCTGCCGAAGAGCATACAATGCTCGCCTCCAAGCCTTGGTACAAATGGCACACTACTGGGTTTGGTGTATTCCAATACTAAGCAGCCCCGCTAAGTACAGTATTATAATTGGTGGTATTGGATTGTAAAACTATTGTCTGGCCTGCTTATTACTCACACAAATAGGTCACAGAAAAGATCATTTATTTGTGTTTACCTAAATTGTATCCTCCAACTGCAGGATCCTTTCAGGCCTACTAGGGGTGTTGCATAAGCCCAGGAAGCACTATCCACTCTACAGCTGGGACACTAAGAACCCCTCCCCTCAACTTCTCTACTCCTCCTGGACTACCTCTTTCCTTTGGCTCACCCCCATTGCTCACCAGTCACCTATCAAGCTCTCTATGGCCACCTCTATTTTGGCTCTGCTCCATGGCTGCATGACTGTCAGCCTCGGCCCTTCAACACCACAGCTCCCAGGAAAATCAGCCCTCTGCTGCTTCCTGGGCATTCACTTCCAGACTTCTTCCGCCTCCAGTGTCGTTTTTGGACATTAGCCCTCAATGGGACCCCTGCTTCTGCAGCCTACAATCATCATAATAAACAATGGTCCAATCTGGCCTTGAAATCTATGAATCATCCCAACTTGCTCCTTAGTTGAGTCATTTTTATTGTCTTGAGGGACTAGCAAAAGATGCAATATTAACCCTAGAGAGGGCTGCTCTGGGTTCCCAGAATGAGGCCTCGCAACTTGTGTTCACAACTCCTCTCAGACTGGTTGCATATTTAGGAATAGAGGGAATGACTATTAGGGTTTGGTACAGCAGGAAGGGATTAAAGATAGATATGAGCCCTGGCCCACCTCTAGTTTTTAATGGCCATATGTTCCTGAATGGTCCTATTACTTGTTTGAACTATATAGCTCATTAAACTACACAATTCTGAGTTAAAAGGCAAAATAATGCTAAAGTAGATTTTCACATTGTTTTAATTTTTAAAAAACAACTATCAAGGTGTCTGATCTCATCTTGGTGCACGTTAATATGATCATTCATACCTCAGGAGAAAACTATACCATTCAGAGCCATATATTACCCATGCAAGAAACTTCCAGTGATGTCAATGGCAGCATATGATCCTATGGAACAAATTCAACCCTCAGTTATAACCATTCAGTTCCGTTCACTTCCATGGAAGTGAAAATTTCATGGGTTTAATAGAATAGATTTTGGTCCATCACAGAATGGCATTTCTCAATGGAATATCTACAAGACAGTGATGCATCTGGACTCAGAAAGATGCTTAAGCAATTATTTAAGAAAGCCAGACAGACAGAAAGAAACCCAAAGTACGTTTACAAAGTAAATGTTCTCCCATGAAACTTAAAAGAGTTTTCAGGAAGGCTCAGCATAAATATAATGGTGCTGGATTAATGGTGGCAGGCTAGAAACAGTTTGACTAAACAAAGCGGTACAAAAATAAATAGTTTTCACAACTTCCAAAACTGAAGCCTAATTGCATTTCTCACAAATTTGTGCAAAAAAAAAAAAAGGGAAACATGTCAGTTTGATCTTCAATTTTTCATTATTTTTTGTCACAAAGGTATATTTTACAGGTAGAAAACTGTTATTTTGCAATGAAAAACTAAATTGTCAAAATTTCTGGGCAAAAATTGCAAATTTCTGCTTGGAGTAAATTCATGAATATGTATAAGTTTGCTCAGAGTTAGCAGAGAAATCTGTGTCAATGGTGCAAATATTAACGTTTTGCTATGGCTTGAATTAAGGAATAAATGCAACAAAAAAAATGAATAACTAACAAGGTAAAAACAGGTACACTTACATTGTCTTGGGAAGTCCGATCCTCAATGGTAATGAGCACCTGCACTGAAATCTATGGGAATTTTCAGTGCTCAGTACCACTCAGGATAAAGCCCTTAACAGCTAATGAATGACAATAGTGCAGTTCATTTTACAGTAAAATTAACAGTGCTACATCTATAGTTTTGATCATTCAACATATCCAATATTGAATAAAAGTAATAAAATGATTTATCTGATCAGTTACATTTAAATGATTAATATAAAAATTTAAAAAATATTAAAAATAGTTAACATAACAAAATAATATTAAGCAGATGAGATTTTCCAAGATAAGATCCAGTTGTCAGTCAGTTAAAATTAACAATTTTTTTAAAAAATTCCTAATCAATGGCATCGCCACTGCAAAATTATTATTCATCTTAGCCATCTAACTAAAATTCCTGTATGTGAAATACATTAAAACAACTGCAAATCTCTAATAGCTAATACATTTCAATTTTGCCTCAAGCTGGGAGTTCAGTGCTAAAATGAAGTTTATAATCCCATGAGCCCATTCAGTTATAAACTGCAGGTGACAATTCAAGAGACTACAAACTATGCTCCCTGTGTGTGAAAATCAATACCCGAAAAGGTTTTCTACACCTCCTTTGACAGCAATTTAACAGCACCAACAAAAATGCATGTGCTAGTGGTGTAAATGTAGGGATGAAGGGCTATGAACAGAACAGTGACTCTTAGACAGCCTTTCACCACATTCTACTTACAAAGCTTGAGATGCTGTGTGCACAGATGGGAAAAGAAATCTAAGGCAGGTGCAGGAGAAAGCTGGAAAGAAAATATCTGCAAACTTACATTAGTGATCTATTTTCTGAAACCAGCTTATCTTATATTGGATTTTTCTCCCACTAAGAAATATCAGATTTCTTCAGGACTAAGAAATAGTTCTTCACATCTGCCAGTGCTGCACATTCTGCATTTTGTTCCAGTGTCCTGTACTAGACAATACAGCATGCATTAGCTTAAGATGCTTGTCATGGAGGGTACAGATAAATCGGTTCAATCCCCAGCAGCTTCACTCCATTATTACTAAAGATTAATGTGACACTAATTGGTCCTGAGCCTGATCTATTTATTGAGTCTTTTACATGTATGAGCTGTAGAATTAAAGCCACTTAGCCATTCACAGGGAATGAACAGCAACTGTTTAATTTTTCGAAGGGATTTTTTCCTATCATTTTGCAATACACCTTCATTTTATAATGTAATCAATCATATTTCATCATTGGAGTGCTTGAATATTACTTTTAAGGCAGTTTTATATTAATGAGGATTTTTAATAAAATTGGACATTATTCTTTATCCACAAGAAAAATAATAAGAAACTGTTAACCATGATACATACTGTAATCCTGAGTGCTGACAATAGGTCTTGCTCAAGATGAAGTATTTTCATCAGTAAGCTAGTTATTATGCATTACCAGCATGTGCCCAGTAGCCTAGCATGACACCAATTTGCATAATTTTTCTTCTCTAACAGGCTTCAAAAATAATAATATGCATACTAGATAAAATCTATTAATTTTAAACTTTAGCTGTTATTTTTAGGAAGTAACTTATCAAAAGAACCTTGAAAGAATTAAAATTAATAAATTATGAATGTATCGTTCTGGCTATCAGCTGTGGGCCTGTAGCCATCTAAACTGAATTCAGAAATGAAGCCTAAGGCAAGTCCAGAAGCAAATTGCTCTGGGTCCTCCCCATGGAAGTGACCACAATAAGGTGAAAGGAGAATGCCACTGTCCGATAATTACCAAGAGCAGCAATGACCTGGAAAATCAGTTGACGCTTTCATTGTACAGCTAGATTATATAGATAGATAAATAGTGATGAGTATTGGATATGCACACAAAGCTGTTATGGCTGAAGTATTAACAACACCTTAATCTACAGCAAGAAAAAACACCATGAATACTGATTTTTTTTTTTTTGCACACTGAATCTAAACAAGATATTCCTGTATGTTAATATCCATCAGAAAGATTAATGTGTTAGAAAACTTTGATGGCCAATTAGCTTCAGAAAGAAGAGTGAAAATATCTTTACATGGCATAATGGAATAAATGAGGGCCCATTCCTTATCATTATGAATTAAACATTTGTATATCCCAACTTGTATAGCAAGCAACATGACTGTAGTAGAGTATATTCTCTTGGATATTCACCCTGTCAGAAGTTTGGCTATGTGACATCTTCAAAGAGGGATTTAGGCCTGGGTGCAATTTACTACACATTTGATATATTGCCATTGTGAAATAATATTGCTCACTGTACAATGTATGAGGAAGGTGATTACACATTTACACATGGACTCAGTCTCCACTACTACAAAAACAAATTACCAAAAAGCACTCATCTACCCCAGTGACAGATGCTGTGTAAAAACCTAGAGACACATACAGAAAAACAACATATGCTCTTGTACACACACATGCCCTCACAATAAAAGCAGAGAGGGAAAACTTTGGGGGCCTGATAGTGCCAGATATTTGACCCCTGAGAGGCACTCATCAACTTCAATTCCTACTAACTTCAGGGGATTTGTGGCAGTTTAGCGTCTTCCGGAATTGGGGCCTGGGGGAGAGAACAGGTTAATAACAAAAAATCCTTCATGAGTGGAATCTTCAAACAACAAGTTAATAGAAAATGAACAAACCAACCCTTCTTCTTACTCTAGATTAACTCTTGGGCTACTGCAGGTGCTCTGAAAGAGGGATCAGGTAATTGGGGCATTCAAGCCAAGATGGTGAAATGGAGCACACTGCATAACAAAGAAAACCCAGTTCAAAAACATAATAAACAAGGAAAGATGCTCTCATACCAGTGTATTTTGATGTATTTTTCCAGTTCAGTTTTTTAAAGCTCTTCTGATAAACTTTGACTTTACATAGTTCAATCATTATAGTGTATCACCCATCACTCCATTTTCTCTTTGTGCCTTACACTTTTCTTTTACATATTGGTTTTCACATACAACTCCATATTCAATAAAAATGGACTTTCAGAATGAGAAATGGATTAAAATATTGTGATATAATTTAATATTTCAAAGACATGATCTATAGATAATACACTGCACTGTGTTGTATTCTAGCACACACTGTTCAACAATAGAGTCATTTTGCTCAATGAAAGTATTGGCTGCATATAATTTTAGAGCCCAGATTTCTGCTAAAGAAGGCGGAGGGAAAGAGAGAATGCAGTATGGTGTAAGGGGTTTTTTTGGCCTAACTTTGGGAAGGCCTCGTTAGACAGATAACACCAAAAGGCTTCATTTAAAAGTATGATTGTGGGAGGCAGGAGTTGGTGGGTTCTGTTCCTGACTATCACCAACTTCCTAACACCAGTGTTGCAGAAACTGAAATCGCTATGTACTTCAGTTTCCTCATCTATAAAATGGAAATACTATCACCTGCTTGCCTCCCAGGTCTGTTGAAAGGTACCTCCTGTGCACATATCACAGGTATAATACTTCCAGTATTGTAGCATAGAACTGTCGATACTACTGCCAGTATATTTCCAGTATACACACTCACACATTTACATGGAAGGACTTTGAATTTCTCTCATGGTTACATTTCTATAAACTAGAAATTGTATATTACATAGTTTACAACAAAAACACTCTCACTAGAAAGGTATCTTTTCAAAAAAAGAAGTCTTAGCAAAGTTTACCCAAGAAGCTCAGTCCAGGGTACTTCAGCAAAAAACCCTAAAATCCTTGTTTAATGTACTGTACTGCTCTTTTGCAATTGCTGTATCCAATTTGTATTCCTGTCGTATCAATGCCACCAAGGTAATTTTCTATAATGAATTATTTATATTCTGTTGTAATCAGACATCTGAGATAGTCTAAAACATTTATATGGCCACTTAGTTCACTAATGATAAGTGAGCTAGTCCTAAAAATGTGAAGCTATCTTAGAGACCTGTTGAACTAACATTCTGGCCAATATTTTATGTCAGAGGAGCCATCTACCATATGGATCAATGCAACCACATAGAGTAGAGAGGAAGGATAGTTTGTGCTTAAGGCATGGGTCTGGGACTGAGTTTTTCATTGATTGGAAGGTCAGAAGGGACCATTGTGATCATCTAATCTGACAACCTGTGTAGGACAAATAAAACTTCCCCAAAATAATTCCTAGATCTTATCTTTCAGAAAAACATCCAATCTTGATTTTTAAATGGTCGTTGATGGTGAATCCACCAAGAGCCTTGGTAAACTGTTCCAATGGTTAATTACTCTCTCGGTTAAGAATGTACACCTTATTTCCACTTTGAGTTTGTCTAGGTTCAATTTCCAGTCATTGGATCATTTTATAGCTTTCTCTACTAATTTGAAGGCCCATTATTAAATATTTGTTCCCCATGTACATACTTGTAGACTGTAATCAAGTCACTCCTTTAATCTGCTCTCTGTTATGCTAAATAGATTGAGTTCTTTGAGTATATCACTATAAGGCATGTTTTCTAATATTTAATCATTCTCGTGGCCCTTCTCTGAACCCTCTCAAATTTATCAACATCTTTCTTGAATTGTGGGCACCAGAACTGGACACAGTATTCCAGCAATGGTTGCACCAATGCTGAATATAGAAGTAAAATAAACTCTGTACTCCCACTCAAGATTCCCATTTATGCATCTCAGGATCACATTAGCTCTTTTGGCCACAGCATCATACTGGGAGCTCATGTCCAACTGATTGTTCACCACAACCCCCAAATCTTTTTCAGAATCATTGCTTCCTATGATAGAGTCCCCCATCCTGTAAGTATGGCCTACAATCTTTGTTCTTAGATGTATACATTTACATTTAGCTCTACTAAAATGCATATTGTTTCCTTGCACCCAGTTTACCAAGCAATGCAGATCATTCAATCAGTGACCTGTCCTCTTCCTTATTTACCACTCCTCCGATTTTTGTGTCACCTGCAAATTTCATCAGTGATGATTTTTTGTTTTATTCCAGGTCATTGATAAAAATGTTAAATAGTCGAGGGCCAAGAACCAATCCTTGTCAGACCCCATCAAAGCAAACCCAATCAATGACGACTCCCCATTTACAATTATATTGAATTACCAGTTTTGTGAAGAACATTGTGTCTGACCTAGGGCACATCACAATTTCTCTTTGCCTCTGTTTCCAGTTTGTAAAATCTAGGATAATAATCTCTACTTCTTAAAGGTCTCATGAGGATAAATTAAGTATTATCATAAGACATTCTAGTATCACTGTGGTAGAAGAGGGTATATGTGCCTAGAAAATTGATTTTAATTATTAAGAGATAAACATGGGGACTGTGACTGGCTCTGAAAAATAGGCCACAAGTCCAACATGGCCAGAGTCATGGTTCAGTCCAGAACATGGGTATTCTGGGACTTGTTTGCAGGCCTGATAGGAGTTAGAGGCACAGCTAGGAATGCTGGGAAGGAGTTCCCAGGCTATAAGAAGCAGCCCTCCCCTCAGAACACGGAGTTCTCTCTGCCAAGAAAGCCTAGGAAAGAATAGGGGTGGGTCTCTGTATGGTGGGAGGAGACTGGTACAGAGCAGGTGGTTTATCCATAGGGACCTGATAGATGCCTAAGAGGTATAGAAGGGGCCTGCAAGGCTGGTAACAGGAGAGTTTCCTGGAATACCCCATGGAGAGTATAAATAGTACCACTGGGGGGAAAGTAAAGTGAGAATAGCATGTGGATGGGATTAGAGGTTCACCTCATGGGATTAGAGGACCCCAGGGAAATGTGAGCTCTCCAATGGGTTTAAGGGACGGCCTTTGGTACGGGTGAATGAGGCAAAGGCCCGGAGTGCCATTCGAAGCAGAGCGCCTCTGGAGCAGCTGCTTCCCCCAGCTCTACAGCTGCTCCTGCTCCCTGCCTTGGAGCCACCCCGGCCAGCTGCTCCCTGGAGCCTCCTGTTTGCTGTGCAAATGGTGGGGGAGCGGGGTGCTGATGTCAGGGTGTCCCCCTCTTTCTGCCCCCCATGTACCCCCATCTCCACTGAGCTGGGGTTGGGGGACAGAACTGCTGGTGACTGCTGCTGTCTGAAGAAGCCTTCAGACTGTTGAGTGCCACTCTGCTTAAAGGGACAGCGTGCTGTCTCACACACACACACACACACACACACTCTCTCTCTCTCTCACACACACAGTCTCTTGCACGCTTCCCCGACACCCACTGTCTCCCTCATACACACTCTCTCTCCCAACACTCTCTCTCACATACTCTCCAAAACACACACACACACGTGTATTATCATCATCACTTTTTGGTACTTCCTGCAACGCACATATATTCTCTGTAATTTTATTCTTTCAAAGTTGTTAAGGATTAGAGTACTGTTATTTTAGTTTTTTGACTGGTCTGTGCATTATATAATTTTATTTCTCTCTTATGCTTAAATTTAATTCTTTGAGTAGTGAGTTCTAAAATGCCTAATCTGTCCTGGCTGGGATAATTATCATTTTTACTTTTATTATCCTATTGTGCTTTGTCATTCATTATTTAAAGTGGTACAATCAAATAATAGTATCCTTCTAGAATGTAATGTTAGCTTGTACTAACCTTAGCAGTGCCAGTTTAAAAACCATTAGCTAAACATATAACTTTAGACACTGTGCAGATGAAGGTCACTTATTTTCAAATAGTATTTTTAGTTATATCTCTAAAATAGCTTCAAATTTGCATGAAAATAAATTCAGGTCCAACTATGATACCAGTAGCAATGATGGAGTCAAGTGTTAGTGAGTCATGTACACGATTGTGATCGGTAAACATAAATGCCAAAATAATTAGAAAAATTAATTCCCTTTTGTAATGAAAAAAATCTTAATCACATATGTTAAAATTAAGTATGTTTTTAGTGGAGTGAAAAACAATTGACTAAAATAGAGTAGATAATTGTAGTAACACAGAGTGTGTCTGTTAGAGAAAGTAAGCAGATTTTAAGCAGATTTTTTTTATTTTTATTTATCTCTGCTAAAGATAGTGTACAAAATATCAAACATATGTTTCTGGTATCTGCATTACAGCTCCAGAACTGATACCTCAAGGCTTGGAATTGGGAATATCTTGCTGTATTATCTCTTGATTATTCTAAATTCACATATGAACTTTAAACGTGGCTTTAATTGGAGTTTGTATATATATATTTTTCTTTAGATAACAATTAGATACAGTATTCCTGTCAGCTAATTCCTAAATTATTGTCTGCAAAAAGCCCTAGAGTTTTCAGGTGCCTAAGTAGTCCCTGGAATCATAGTTAAAGTTTCCTACTGCCCCCAAAAATCTGAAATGGTGTCCCGGTGAGCCAGGATTGGCCAGTGGGCTGCAGGAGGGCCATGGACACTGGCAAGATGCATTCCCCGTGTGACAGCACAAAGCCCGCCTTGAGGCACATGATGAGCACAGGCATCACAAGCCACAGCAGCAGCACAGAAGGGTGGCAATACACCACATACCATACCGCCCTTGCTTCTGCACTGCTGTTGGCCATGTTGCCTTCAGAGCTGGGTGCCCGGCCAGCATGCTCCAGTATCAGGCCACCCTGCTAGTGCTTAATTTGTGCCAGGGTTCAGCTCTGGCACCTCTTTCAATACAAATTAAACACTGGGGGAGGCAGCGGGGCCCAGAGGTGATGGAGGAGGGGTGGGAATCCCAGGGAGCACATGGAGGCCAGGGGTGATGTGGGAAGCGGCGCCAAAATACAAGTTCGCCCAGGGTGCCATTTTCTCTAAGGCTGGCCCTGAGGGCATGAGTGTGGCATGCAGCAGGAGATACTGGGGATTCTGCAGGAACAAACAGCCATGTTGAGGTGTCTGGTTGATCTTCAGGAGAAACACCTTGAGGCCAGACTCCCTCTGCAGCCCCTCAGAATGGCATTCCTGCATCACCATAGTCTCCCTCTCCCAAACGTACCAGAAGGCGAGGGGGGAACGTGCTATATCCCTTCCACTCAACACTGGGGGAGGGTCGTACGAATAAAAGGTGCACACATGATGATCTTTGACAGGCAAGGCCACTGTATTTAAAAGACACAATCACTGTGTTTTCCCCAATTTTATTCCACTGACTGTCCAAGGTTTCATTCTTTTTCTGATCTTTCACTTCCAATATGTTTGTGCAATAAAAGTCCATGTCCTGAGAATGAAATAATCTTTATTACTTCACACACTGGGGAAAGGGGGTAAGGGGAGGTACAGGGAAACTGAGGCAATGAAGGAGATTTGCTAGAGATATAAACCCAGCAGGCACAGCAAGTTCATAGTATGGGAAGGCACAACTCAAGAAGCAGCGCACAGTACTGTGGGTCTTTACTAAAATGGTTTTTTAAAGCCTCTCTGAGATGCAGTGTTCCATGCTGAGCTCTTCTTATAGCCCTAGTATGTGGCGTCTCAAAATTAACAGACTGCCTATCCACCTCCACACCCACCCCTGTGGAAAACTTCTCACCCTATAACCATTGGGATATTGCTTTCACTGAGGTCTAACCTAAACTGCACCAGTGACCCTTTAAAAGGCCAAAGGTGCATTCAACCACCATTCTTCACCTCCTCAGTCTATAGTTGAACAGTTCCTTGCTGCTGTCCAGGTGGCCAGTGTCCGGCTTCATGAACCATGAGCGCAAGGGGTAGGTTGGGTCTCCCAGGATCACTAATGGCATTTCAAAGTCACCAATGGTGACGTAAGCAGGGTCTGAATGAATGCTTCCCTGACATCTACCTGGGAGGGGGAGAGACTTGGGTGTGCTTATGTAAATACAGTTTACTCCTGCTCTGCTTACATATTCAACAGATACAGCGGTGCCAAAGTAATCAACTTTGGCTGGTGTTGGGTACAAATCACCTTAGTACTGAATGCAGGGGTGGTGAAATATGGTTTCCCATGTTGTAATTATTGTAGAAGTAAATGAAAGCAGGACTGGGCTTAATCTGTCTCAAATGAGGGGGCCACCCTCAGTTGAAAGAACCTCTCTAAGCCAGGGGCTCAAATGTCAGAGTCCTGTGAAAGGCAAGGCAAGGCAAGGCAAGGGGTATCCCCAGCCAGGAGGTTGCATACCCTCAAGGGTCCTCCCTAGACTGGTTTAATCTGTTCCTCCCCACTGTTAGAGCTAAATAGGCTTCATTAGGAGCCTCTTATTATGTTAAATACCCAGTCAGAGCTGAAATCCCTTGGGGTAGGACTGTGTTTCTGCCCAGCCTACAAAGAGCTAAAAATCATTGAGAGCTGAAATCACTTAAGATGGGTGATGTTTCTCCCAGCCTGCAAAGAGCTGAAAATTACTAAGAGACTGACGTGCAGAGGTCACAGCAGAGAGGTAGGTGGCAGTAGAAGGTGACTGACAGTCAGCTGGTGAACGAGTGGCTGGGGCGGCAGAGAGGAGCGACAGGTGGTAGAAGGGTGGCTGGTGGAGAGGCGCAGCAAGAGCGGTGAGCAGGCAGCCAGCAGGAGCAGCCAGCAGTGTGGCTGGCAGAGAGGGGTGGCAAGTGCCCAAGCAGCTGAGCAAGTAAGATACCTCTTTACCCCACCCGGGGAGTGGGGGGGGGGAGGTGAACTCTGCAGATGCATCTCTGAACTGTGGGTCTGCACTGACCAAGGACAGCAACTGTGAGTGGTGTGCAGAGAAGGGCCAGGCATGTGAAAGGGACTTTTTTGGGTTGCTGGACTTAAGAACCTGAGGAGAAAAGGGCATTGCCCAACCTGCTTGGGGGTGGGTCTTTTACTCATGGCTTATGTTTATAAACCCTGTCTGCGGTGTTTTCCCAAATTAACACCGAGTTACTTCCCTCCTTTCATTAAAAGTTTCTTTTCCATGCTCAGACTCTGTGCTTTCAAGTGGGGAAGTATTTGGTGTGTAAATTTCCCAGGTTACTGGGTGGGGGCTCGAGCCAGTTCTGTGTGGTATCAATGGAAAGGAACCCCTAGATATTGAACCTGGTCCTGGTTGCTGCTGGCTCCACCTGGCAGAAGAGTTACAGTTATTTTGCATTCCAGAAAGAAAATCCCTGCTTGCAGCTTTCTGAATAGACCTGTGTTCTTAAAGATGCATGTGTCATGCACCTTCCCTGATCATCCCATGTTGATGTCGGTTAAATGGCCCTGGTAATACACCAGCACTTGCAACACCACTGAAAAGTATCCCTTGCTGTTTATATACTCTTTGGCAAGGTGATCTGGTGCCAAGATAGGGATATGTGTGCCATCTATCATCCCACCGCAGTTAGGGAACCCTATTGCAGCAAAACCATCCAGTATGTCCTTCATGTTGCCAACAGTCACTACCCTTCTTAAGCAAAAGGAGATTAATGGCCCTGCATACTTGGATCATAACAGCCCCCACAGTGGATTTACCAACTCCAAATTGATTCCTCACTGACTGGTAGCAGTCTGGCATTGCAAACTTCCACACAGCAATTGCCACTCGCTTCTCCACTGTCAAAGCAAGTCTCATTTTAGTGTCACTGCAATGCGAGGCTGGGAAGAGCTCTGTGCACAGTTCCTGGAAAGTGGCCTTGCGCATATGGAAGTTCTGCAACCACTGATCATTATCCCATAGCTGCATAACGGTGCAATCCAACCAGTCAGTGCTTGTTTCCTGGGACCAGAAACGGCACTCCACTGTGTTCAGCTGCTGTGGGACTGCCAGCAGAAACCAGGAATTGTTTCATTCTATGCCTTCCAGCAGGGCTGTTTGAAGGACATTGCCATGTTCTGCATGGCTGCTCCTCTCCCAGCTCTGGAAATACTGCAGGATAAGATAGGTGGTGTTTGTAATGCTCCAGAGAAGAGTGCACAGCTGAGCAGGGTCCATGCTTCTCAGGAGATGGCATATGTGTGGCTATGCCAGCCTTTAATGGCATGAAATATTGTGCGTTTCAGTTGAGATCAGGGGTGTGGAGGAGAAAACTGCATCACGGGACGTTGAAGCCATGTTCCCACTCCCCCTTGTGAGAATGTTTTGGTCCCATGAGGCATTGCAGGCGCTTTCCAAAACCTCCTGCAGAGAGTTGCACTGTGGGATAGCTGCCCACAGTGCATTGCTCTCAGCATGGATGCAAGTGCTGCTAGTGAGGATGCGTTCCACCAACACAAGGAGTGTGGTGTGGACACGCACTACTGACTTACTGCGGTGACTGGATATTGATTTAACTGAAGTAGACTTAAGTTTGTAGTGTAGACATGCCCAGAGACATAAGGTAGTGGGGAGTGCTACAGTCGTTCAGAGATTCCTCCTTCTGTGCATGAAGGGGAGAAAGCCCCATTATGTGGATCTGGTGAAGCACTGTCCAGGCCACAGATACCAGAGATGGAAAGGGAAAGGACCTATGAAGTCATCTAATCCATCCCCCTTGACAGTATGGCATTGTTCTCCACAGTACATTTTCAAGTGCTTTATCTAATCTGGTTTTAAAAGTTTCAACTACTGGAATTTCCACTATCGTTCTGTGTTTTAAACAAAATATTCCCAGTATCTTGTTGGAGTATATGCTCTTCAAACCAAGGAATGTGCTTTCTTTTGTGTTTTTACAGTGCCTAGCACATTATGGGAGCTAGCAGAATACAAATAAATAATTGCCATATTAAAGGATTTATTCCAGATAATTCATAATGTGAAATGTAAAGGCATAGCACAAAGTACTATGAAAGTACTCGGGTGTATGGATGTGTTTGTGACATACTCACACAAACGGTTCTCAAACTTCATTGCACTGTGACCCCCTTCTTACAACAAAAATTACTACATGACCCCCGTAGGGGGGATGGAAGACCGAGCCCGCCCGAGCCCCGCTGCCCCGGGCTGGGGGGCAAAAGCTGAAGCCCAAGGCTTCTGCCCTGGGCAGTAGGGCTTGGGCTTCAGCCCTGGGCAGTGGGGCCCAGGGCCAACACTAGCCTTGGTGACCCATTAAAATGGGGTCCCAACCCACAGTTTGAGAACCCCTGAGGTAGCCTAATATTTCTGTCCTTACAATATTGCTATTTTCAAAATACTGAAAATAGCTGAACTGTCTAGAATTTGCTAACTGCTACTTGCAGTTTCCATCACATCATTTCTGAAAAGCAGGACCTACTTCAGAGGGCGATTATCATCTTTTCAATCCACTGGATGATGGAAATGTTCTATAAATCCCTAAGAGGATTTGTCGCCATGTTTCTGGAGGCAAAACAGGAAGCAGTTTCTGCTCCACCAGCTCTACAATTGGATAAGCTAACCTAAGTACTATACAAACAGCTATATCATGGTCAATATTTTCATCCGCTTACATAAAGGTAAAGTCTGACATCATTTTAACATACTAGTGTTTGGGCTTGACGTGGACATTTTGGGTGTACAAGGAATACAGTAACAAATCCTTATTGCTCTATAGAGTATACATTCCTATATCCTTCAGGTATCATCTGGCATTTATATAGCAAGTGAGCCTTTTAGGAATAAAAAGGATCAGTATTACAAAATACATAACACGTTCATGCTGTTTTTGTTTAACCAATAGTCAGTGATTATTCTCATAAATAAGATTTAATTCTAAAATCACCTAACATGTAAAGCAAATCCTGGTTCAGAGCCTGGTCAAAGAAACCCAACCACCTATCTTTCAACTTTTGTTCTTTTCTTCTTTACATTAAATTAACAGTTCTTACACACCTCTGCGGATTCTGTATATTTTATGTACTGAAGATTACGCTCAGCCTGAGCAGGACTACAAAAGAATCCAGATCTTTAGTTTATGGGAGTTCATAAAAGGTACATAGATGCTAAGTCTGAAGTGTAACAAAATATGCCTCTGGCTGATGAAATATTCATGCCTATTTGTCATCAAGTACTAACATCGTTTCTGGAAGACTTTAATGAGTAAATAAGAATACAGAAGCTCTCCCGCCTTTCTACAGAACTTACATGTACAAAAATACCTTTGCTACATTGAACTTTGGGTGTTGGAGTAAGAGGCATCCATAAACTCTCCTGGTAATGTCCCATTTCCACAAAAACCAATAACTTCAGTATTTAGGATACAGTTTTCATCTGCAAATGATGATTCTACCTCTCAGGAACACAAATCTGGACTATGTAATAGCCCCATCCAAACTGTACCGAAGATTATGACACTCATGGTCCCACCTGTGGTTCACATTTTCTCCAGGTGTGCATCCTTAGCACTCAGAAACGGAAAGTTACGTTAAACAGAAAGAGAAAGCTACCATAGCTCACCTTGCAATGTTACAAATGTGCCTCTTGCTAAATCAGCGTTACTGTGGCATTCCTTATAAGAAATATCAAAGTAGTGTTAATTACTTGCAAATGGAAATTGCAAAGATGTTGGCCTACATTCTTGGCTGCACTGTAACCACTTTGCACAAGTCCGTAGCTGCAAACACAAAAGGATCAGGAATGTGATTCTGCAACTGCTCCATACAAGGCAGAGCAAGAGATGAGAAAACAAGAGACAGTTGGTTCTTAGAGCAGAAACCTTTGCAATAATTTGACTGGTGCGACTGTCTGTATCTCACATGATGCGAAACAACTATCCATCAGTTCTGAATAGTGTATTGAAGTAGCAGGAAATCTCCTCAACTCACTCTGTACATGCTCATTCAAAGGAAACTAGAGCCCCAACATTTTACACCACATTCAATCCCAGATTTCAGGACAACATATGCAAAGCAAATACTGTAGCACTGCCAACCACATGTTCAAAAATCATGAGTCTGAACACAAGAAATCATGAGACTAGTATTAAAAAAAATCCCAAGATTGCGGAAAAGGGAGGCTGGTTTTTAGGGGGTGTTGTTTTGGTCTGTCTTCTGATTTTGAGATTCCCCTTAATTATCCCCAACAAGTGTGTTACAAACCACAGGTCGAAAAATCAACCTGAAATGCATGAAAAGGTGCAGGCCTCATTTCATCCGTGCACTTGCTCCAACTCCCTTCAATACTCCAAAGAGGAGGAGGAGGAGTTAGAAACAAGGTAACTAACATGGCGTAACTGTCTTCTTGAATGAGCATGGAGAGTTCAATCCTTGAGGGGGCCATTTGGGATCTGAGGCAAAAATTCAGGATTGGTCCTGCTTTGAGCAGGGGGTTGGACTAGATGACCTCCTGAGGTCCCTTCCAACCCTCATATTCTATGATTCTATGAAGGAGGTACCAATTCCATACATGAGGAAGGAGGATGAAGTGTGAAGCAGGGCATGTTATTGTAAGGGACGGCCATCAGAGCTTGCCAATTACAGCAGGGGAAATAAATCAATTCTAGTGGAAGAACTGAAGAGATGTAATGTGTACTCTTAGAGCACTGGTGATGAGTCTGGGTGCAAGAGAACCTTTCCCTTCATATCTCTGTCAGGGTAGAGCCATTAATTAGGCAATATTTCATTCAAAGCCCTCCCCCCCATTGCAAGACAATCATTTATTGAGCTCTTGCTGCTTTGTTACACGGTGCTGATCGCTGGTTCATTTTCCAGCTGCTCCTGCAGCTCTGACTCTACCACCAACTTTCTGACTTTGAAAAACCTCATTTGCCGTGCTCCCGCTGCTTTGCTGCATGGTGCTGATTGCTGTCTGTCTTTCCCAGGAGGTTCCCAATCTCACTGTGGCTTAGATTACATGACCAGCTTCCTGCCTATATGGCTGTTATCAGAGCCTCCATCACTACTCCCTGAGGTGCTGTTTGTTGTTCTTCCTCCTGAAGTGGTTAATATTCCCTTTATTTTCTTCTTCTCAAGTCATGGTAAAATGCAGACAGGGTAGTTATACAGCAGCTTCACTGCAGTACACTGCACTGGACCATTCCAAAACACATAGAGCTACTTTCTCTCTCTTTTATTTGTTACAGCGCTGACTGCAGAACTGCAAGTCTCCCTCTCTCCTGTCAGGGACTGTAGTTAAAAACAGTGAAATCGATAAGTAAAGGGAGTAAGCAGCACTCACGTGAACTGCCAGTAACCATGTGAATGTCTTTGAAAGGCTAAAGGCAGCGAGTGCAAGGTGAGGGGAGGAGAGAGGAGAGATGGCAGAACTGATGAATCCCCCTTTATTTGCAAAGAACAAAGCTCTGGCTGACGTCATTTTGGGAGTTCTTCAAAGACTCTGGATTTTCTTTAAATCCTTTTTTTCCTGATCAGTTTCTGAATCTGTATTTGGCAGATGAAGCCATCCTGTGGACCTCCTTTGCAAGCTAGCGAGGGGTGTGTCTGTGAGATAAGCACTATCACGTCCCAGCATAAGAACATGGAGGTTTTGCCATGCCTACTGTGATACAGCATGGCCAGAGGGTAGCAGAAGCGTGTTAGAAGGAAGCCTTATTCCCTGTAGAGGGAAGAAAGTTTGCTATAGTTAAAGCAATTATAATTATAATTAAAGCACCTGAAGCCAATTAGAGCACCTGAAGCCAGTCACCTGATAAAACCCTCCTGCTTCAATCAGAGAAGGAAAGGAGTTGAAGCAGAGTGGATTGGTGCTGGAGGGAAGCAGAGGAGAGTTTGGAGAAGTGCTGCGGTGGGCTAAGACCAAGACCCTAGGTAAAGGGATGCCTGATTTGTGCAGAGGGAGGGCAGGATGCCCCACAAGCTGAAGGGCAGGAGAGGGAAGGAGTCCAGGGGAAGAAACTGCTAGTTCAAGCAGTTTACCGCTATCCCTAGGGCCCCTGGGCTAGGACCCAGAGTAGAGGGCAGGCCCGGGTCCCTCCCTCTCCACTCCCCTCCTCTAGGACACTAGTGGGGCAGTTAATACCTCAGTTCAGGGGCGAGAAACGGTGCCCTAAACCCGCCCCAAGAAGAGAAAGTGCGAGACACATCAAAGTAGTGCCGGCAATTTGCCACACTACCTACAACCAAAATCAAGTCAAAACAAGTTCCCATTTCTTAATTCTAGGGCCTTCATTTATATCCTTATTGATCCTAAAATCTCTGTCCTAGGCAACCACCAAGATCACTATCTCCCTTCCCCTTTCTTCCTCCCCACCCCCATTTTGGAGGGCAGATGAGCTGCCTGTTTCAAATCTAAGCCTAATCCCTCTTCCTACAGCTGGTCAGCAGGAAGGGTTCATTCAACAAGCAGTTAACCTCTGTGTGGGGAGTGAGACCAAGCACATCCCCTCTGATGGGCAGCTGAGCTTTACCAGGCTACCATCTGAAATATCTGAAGCGACCCTAAACCACTTCTGTCAAGTTACTGGACCAACTGGCTTCACTGATTGTAATTACTGGTGTATGCCATATTACTATCAAGTTATGGTAGTGCCTCGATGCTAAAATTGGAAAAATCCCGACCATTACTTTCCTTACAAGGCCTTACAGATGTGATGGGAAATCTGAGCTACTGCAGTCCCAGCCAAGGAAATTATTCTTTTTGTGAATTTATACAGGTCTGTTTATTAGCATGTCACAGGGTTCTCTACTCACCACTGGGCTGCCTCCTGGTGGCTCATCTGGGGATTAGCTCACGACTAGTTTGATGTCCCCTCCTTCAGTTTCTTGCCCTGTGGTCTCGCTTTCTCTCTGGAGTCAGATTATTCCCTTTTCCTCACTCGGGGAGCTCCTTCTTTGTGGCTTGAACGTCTGGCCAGGTTGCTTTAGTCCTCCCCTTCTGGGGTATCAAAGTCCATTGGACAACTGTCTCAGGAAGTCTTCTGGTCCACTACCCACTCTGTGCCGTTCCCCAGTGGCTGATAGGGGAACCTGGTCCTGCCAACTACTCCAGGTTCTAACCCAGGGACCCAATGAGAGGCCAAGGTCTGCACAGTCCCAAACCTTGCTGCTGTTTCCCTGGGCTACTTCCTACTTCACCTCTATCAGGCTCCTTCTCCACCCTTCTCTGGGTATGCCCTTCCCTCCAGGCTTCTGTTCTCTCTCTGGTTTCCTCCTTTCCCTCTATAAGCCCAGAGACTGACTGCAGGCCTTCTTTACTGCAGCCCCCTTCTTACTTGCTGCCTCCAGGTTTTAGAGCAGCTTATCCTGCCCCTTACCCAGCTGGGCTTCATCATCAATTAAAAGCTTATCAGACTTGACTCTCCTGCAGGTGCAGCCCGTCACAGGGTTAATTGGCCCTTTCTCTCTCCTCATGCCTTGTGTGGGGTAGGTGCCTCATCACATAAAAATCATTAGGTTAGTGCCAAATGTGCCCTTCTTATGGAAACAGATATAGTCAAACTGCAGAAAAATACTTCATTTTCTTCAATAAAATGGAAGTCTGATTTTAATTGAACTAGTCAAACACTTACATGCTGGTGTGAACTGGGAACAGGCCTTGGCTGTCATTGGGTCAGAGGCAGTTGATGTTATACATCTAAAACAATCAGCAGGGTCACTTAACCTTAGTCCATTGCTGGATGGCAATTCTTGACCAAGAAAATCAGTGGAGTTTCTATAATATGTTCAGGTTTAAAATCACAATGACAGAGTTTAAGGAAATTAGAGGTATTGCCAGAACCCTTGCCCCGCACCTTCTTATTCTTCCAAAATATAAGATTAGAGACAAGAGATTGTTTTCTAAGTATGGGCCTAACAATCATTTATTTAAGGGGAGCTTGCAATTTGCCTTTCTGAAGGGAGTTCTTGACAGTCTCCTCTTCTAAAAAAAAAAAAAAAAAAAAAACACTCAATAGACCCTCAGTTAGCATAATTGTCATTGCTCCATTGTGCACCTTTAGTTTATGCTGGTAACTGTCCTAATGTCTCCTTGCTGGACTTACATTTGGCCCTTACTTTGCCTTTAACAAAAATATCTATTTTGTTGTTGTTGTTATAGAAGAAACCTACAATAGACTTCTCAGCTGAATTCTGATAGAGTTTTTCACTGACATATAGATCTTCGTGTGAACAATGGAAGCCACATCATGTGAATTTTATAAGCAAATGATCCATCTTTCATCACTTTCAATATATTTGTTGCAAAAATAGAAGCTATTCAGGTGCACCTAAGGTCCTGTCAGGTATTATTAAAATAAGTGGTAACCTAGCTGATATTTAGCTCAAAAGTTGCAATTTAATTAAAATGTTATTAGCTTTTTCTATAAATATTGTTATAGATAATGCTTTGCTAAAAGTACAACAAACATCTTATCCAAAACACTTCATAGGTGGAAAAAAAATTAACAAAAAAATAAGGAAATCTAAAGCTGGGATCTTTACAAAGACAATCACGTTAAAAAAGTATTAAACATTCAGGCCCTGATTCAACACAACACAAACACATTCTTAACTGTAAACATGTGAATAAACCCATCCCTAGGCATCAAAATCTTTGAGCATATATTTAAATCTTATTGAAGTCAGTGCACCTAACTTTTTAATCATAGGAAATTATTCGGATCAGATGCCGAAAATCTGTTTATCTCATCTCATGATCTTTCCTTTGTCTTGCCCTATAACACAGCCATTAATACAATGCTCAGTCTGGCATGGTTTCTCATATGGTAGGTGACATTTATGTTAGGTTTGTTTCTTCAGAAGAAAATAGATTAGAGGAGGTGTCTGACAGGTCTTTATATCCACTTCACAAGCTGCACATAAGGTATAAAGATCATCCATGTAACTATTGACAGAAATAACCAGAGAACAACTGAAGACAACAAGCTGTACACTAAACATGCCCGCTCCTTAAGAATTAAATGCAATTAATTCCAGCCTAGCACTCAGCCCTTCAGGAAGTTTGAAAAACAAAGTCTGGAAATCTCAAAGGGCATAACAATCAGTAATGCAAAAGTACTGCATCCCATCCTATTGCCTCCAATTGACTGTACCCAGGAAGACATTCGGAGACAGCAGGCCAAACGCCTCACCAATAACACATAGAAAATGTCCCGTGGAAAGAGAGAGCCACGTACAGCTTTCAGTATTGGAAATTTGGGTTGCTTTATTTTTTGGTCATTTTTGTTTTTAATTACTATAACTAAGGCTATGATTTAGTCAGGGGTATTTATAGTATAAGTCATGGACAGGTCACAAGCAACAAACAAAAATTCATGGTCCATGACCTGTCCATGACTTATACAATAAATACTCCTAACTAAATCTGGGAGGTGAGGGGATGCCCCAGAGAGCCACTGGTAAGGTGAGGGCCGGGGCCAGTGGCACCAGCTGCCAGAGCTGCTGAGCATTGGCTGTTCTTGCCACCTGGGGACCACGGCCAGGGGCCATGAAGTCATGGCTGCTCCTGGGGGCCACTGCCAGGGATCGCCACTGGAGGCCGCTGACAGTGGCTTCTGCCAGGGGTTGCCGACAGCAGCTACTCCGGCCACCCTGGGACCACTGCTGGGGGCGACCAAGCAGTGGCTGCCCTGGCTGCCCCCAGGGACCACTGCTTAGGTGGTCCCCAGGGACCACTGCTTAGGTGGTCCCCAGGGCCAGCTGCACTGGCCACTGCTCGGGTGGTCCTCAGGGCCAGCTGCCCGGGGCTGCAAGCAGCAGCCGGTACGGCTGGTCCTGGAGCCCCAGTCATATGCTGAAGTACCATCCATTACAAAAGCAAATTTATTCCAAATACTGGTATTTGCTGGGGGGGAGAGGGGGACGGGGCATAAAAATCTTTGGGATCCTTACATGATGCAAAGCATCATAATTTATGACATCTAGTTATCTAACCATTATTCCTGACCCTGTGGAATTATTCAGTATATATTGTATACAACACAGTTTTATGTTAAAATTTCTCAGAAGGTGTGGCTTCCCTCGTGTCTCTTGGGAGACTATTACACAAAACAAACTAATAGACCTCACCTGCTAACAAGTTTTCCTGATATTCAACCCAAAAGCTTGTATGCTTAATTCCATTTTATTTCTTCGATGGTTAACTCTCTTTCCAGCAGGAATAATGTTTTCAAACACATGTACAGTACCTGGCAGAAAGGGGTTCCAGTCCTCACTGAGACTCCTTGAAGCTACCATATTACAAATAATAAATAGAGTGATGGAGGGTCTGGAGACTTCCTCATCATTCATATTTTTGTAATCAATGAAAAATTGTTTGGAGAGGAAACTAATTAAAAAGAAAGGTTTTAAACCTGTGGCCGGGACAGGCTGGGTTTTAACCAGACACAAAAATCTGTAAAATGCAGACTCTGAGGTACGTTGTTAAGCATTTGAAAGACATCTCTTAATCACTGTTAAGGGTCTTTCTTTCCTCAGTGCGCCATCTCTCAGACCTGACCTACACACGCTTGTGGGTCAGCGTAACTATTATGGTTAGGGATGTGGGCTTTTTGTTTGGTTGGTTTTTTGGGGAGGAGGGGGTTGTTGTTTGTTTTGTTTTTTGTTTTTACCAAGTAGGGACATTGGTACAACTCCTAGTGGACTCAAGGCACCGCTATTCTGATATAATTATACCAGAATAGCTTATTACCCTTCCTGATGGGAATAGCTATACTGGTATAAAGCACCTTTGTATATAGCTGCATCTACACTAAGAGAGTTGTATTGCTTGGTCGCCCCCAGCAGTGGTCCCAGGGTGGCCAGAGCAGCTGCTGTCGGGCAACCCCTGGCAGAAGCCACTGTCAGTGGCCTCCAGCGGCAATCCCTGGCAGCGGCCCCCAGGAGCAGCTGCGACTTTGTGGCCCCTGGCTGTGGTCCCCAGGCGGCAAGAACAGCCAGTGCTCAGCAGCCCTGGCAGCTGGTGCCACTGGCCCCGGCCCTCACCTTACCAGTGGGGCATCCCCTGGGGCATCCCCTCACCCCCCAGGAGTAACATCCCCCCCCCAGATTTAGTCAGGGGTATTTATAGTATAAGTCATGGACCATGAATTTTTGTTTGTTGCTTTACTAACTAAATTGGACTTCATCCATTTTGAGTTTCTCCGTGTCTTGCATCACACACAAATGTGGTCCCTGGGGGAAGCCAGAGCAGCCACTGAACACAAGCTTTAACCATATCAGTATAGTTAAAGTGGTACAATTTTGTGTGTACACAGGCCCTTAGAGAAAGCAACAAGCCTAAGTTTTATTGTGTATAATATAGAAACCTGGAGAAAACTGGTTTGGAAAGGGGGTGTGGGGCAAGAGATGTTGTTAAGAGAGGTCTCTGAACACAGAACAGGGAGTTGCTATCCAGACAGCAAGCAATGCTGACAGCTTGGCCAGAGACGGGATTGCTCTCATGGGAAGTAAGCTATTCACTCCTCTTGCTTTCTCTTTGTGACTCAGCTCAGGATGCCTTATCTAGTTTAGTTTATGAGAAATGAAAATCTAGAAATGTGTTAAGCAAAGAATTTCTTTTCTTTTAATTCCATTTTCTCTTTCTCTATTTTTCCTCAATCTTGGTTTAAGAGAGTCCCGTTGCTTCTACGGAGAGGGGCTGAAGGATAAAGACTTTCTGGAACCTCCATTTCCTACCTAGTCCCCCAGTCTGAGTAAAAGTTCAAGGACAGACGCATCTCCCCAGTGAGGTGTAATGCTGTGGTGAGTAACACACACTGGGAAAAGACAAAAGACCAACGAGGAGTCAAGAACTGGCAGCTGTTTTGTTCAGAAAAAATAATAATAACTACTCTAATAGCTGGACCATGATAAACCATCTCTCCCCCTCATTGGTGTTTACAGTGTCCTTAAGCTGAGGGCAGGAATACCTGAGCATACTGAATCCAAAGCCTCTCTACGTGGCCCAGAGTAGTAGATGAGTTCTGCTTGCTCGTGTGAATGTTTAAAGGAATGTTTGGGCTGTACTGAACCCAGTCAGCCACACTGCTAAACCACTACAAAGAAAAATTTTGTGATTATAGGTCATCAAGGGCCCCAGAAAAGTACGTGTACCAACGGGACACTAATTTTACATTTGCTACATCAAGTCATGGGTATTTTCAGTGTGGGCACCAGTGACCCTAAAAATAGTGTTTTACCCTGTTATGTTGTATTTGTCTCCTGTTTAATATAATTATTGTGTTAAATATATTGTATGTGTTTCTGTTATTTCTTGAAAGTCTCCAACTATCTGGCAAGTAAGTGGGAATTACCCTGTAATTAAAATTTTCTGCTCAAGCTACCCTGGTAACCCTGCCAGGAAGAAGCAAGGGGGTGAAGGCACCACCAAATAACTTCAGAAAAAAAAAAGAAAAAAGATACACCCTGCTAAGTGGGTGGCAGAATCCAAAAAAACCCAGACCTGTAAGCAAATTGGCATTAAAGGAGGTAACCAGGTGGAGAGGGGGCACTACAGGAAGATGGGTGAGGATTTTTCTTTTCAAATTGGATTCATAAGTGAGACAAGATCTCCCTTGATATCAGTACTGCAGTCCCAATCCTTGCTCTGTCCACCATAGAAGAGCAGAACCAGCACTCCCCAGCCTATGGACCCTTTCCAGGTCCCTTATAGTTTGGAGCATTTATTACTCTGGATTTGACTGGCAAGAAGCAGAATTAAGCATGAAAGCCAATATCTTCTCCTCAACCACCCATAAGAAGCAGCAGATGATACCACTTCATCTCCAACAAATCTGTACATCAGTAAGGGCCCCCAGCCATTTTACAAGGTGCTGGGTACCTTCACCGCACATTAGATCAATGGGAGTTGAGCACATCTGGCACCTCACAGGCTCAAGGCCCTCTATAAGCCACTGATATAGCTGCGGCACAGAAAGCATTTCAGAAAAGAGAGTTTGGCATATAGTACTGACCATTGTCAATTTTATATCTGCAGATATCTTGCAAAAAACACCTTTGTCAAGGGCATAGGCATCTGCCAGTTAACAGGAGTCAGATCTTTTGCACATGAATGACTTTGTCTAGCCCTGTAAAAATGTGCTAATCTAAACTACATTTTGCCTTGCAAAAATGGAGATCACTTTAGTGCAGCAGAGCCAACTGTCTTGTTTTCAGATGTGTTCATACAGTGCATTCAAACAAAGCTAGTCTTTTTAGTCATTTATACATACGTACCCCACCCAGAGTAGATAGATTTTAAAACATAAGAGGTAACTCCATGTAAGCAAGTCTATAGGTAGGATCTATGTTCCTTAAAACATTAAGATTCTCAATAAAGCAATTTTCTTCAAAAGTTCCTGTATAGGCAGGCTTCTGAATCTTGCATAACTGTAGTTAGCCATTGATTCAGCCACCATCCTTGCCCTGAGAAGGAGCCACCATCTCATTCTCTAGGCAAAGAATGTATACCACGAGTCAAATAATGAGAGTAAGAAATGCTACACACTTGACAAACCCATTCTTCTTTATAGTTTCCAGGTGGTAAATACATCTTCATGTTCCAATACCATAGATACTGCCCATCAGAGAAATCATCTTCAATGCAAGAAACCCATAATTCAAGATTGGCAGTTTATAAAGTACCATTTATAATTATTATTCCTTTTGGGGGAAGCTAGCAGGTGTGGTTATTGGAAGTCAAGTTCTGTGCTGTGTTTCCAGACTCAAAGTTGAAGAGAAAAGCTTTCTCACCAAATGTAACTAGAAATTTAACCAGTCAAGTTGATCCTTACTTCCTAATTATGTACATCATACTGACATACTCTCTAGGATGTAGTTTCTGCACAGGAATACAAGCCGGCAAACTGGAGGGCAGTTCTGCCTTCAGGGAATACTAGCAAAATGGGTATTGGTCATGCCTTGAGGTCAAAACTGTGTCAAACAAGTTTGTGCGTATCACAAGGTGGGGTAGGTGTGAGGAGAAGCAATTCAGCAACAACAACAGGGACCACTCCACACGGTTCTATTTAAATAAATTTCCTCAGTTGAATAAGTTATTAGTTCTTTCACCATGTACCATGGTTATGATAAACTTTAGTACCAGTTATTTTCCCTAACTTGATAGATTCAGTTTCCCAAAGTGTGTAATAAAAGGTTAAGAAATACAGCTGCAAGTATAGCTAGAATTCACCAGCTAACAACTGCTCATCTGGAAGATAATTATGAAGGGTTAGCAGAATTAAACAAGGACTGTTCTATTTTGAATGAAAGGGTCAGAGCAACAAAACTCCTCTTGTAAACATTCATTCCCATCCAGCCCCCTCAAAAGGTGATATATGATATGAATATTAATAATTCTGTCTTACCCAATTCAGTTTGCTTCAAGGCTTGCTGCATTCTCAGATGCTGCAACAACATGAAAAAGCAAAAACTTGACAGCCTTCAAGACATGTGAAACCTTTGGCATTTCTCCAGCTATTTCACAGTAACAGGCCACCCAGCCCAACAGCTGTTGAAGTACATGCACCCTATTGTATAGATTACATTTCCATTCCAAAGGTGACCCACAGCAAAAGAGAATGTGGTTAAAAAAAACCCTAAAGTTTCTGCTTTTTACCTGCCATGGTTCTTGTTGGCCATATGCCGCACTAGGCAAGAGGTATTTTCTCTTCCAAGCAATAAACCTAGAACAGATACAGATTTAATAATTAACAAGCACTTGAGGAGAACATTCATGCTTGATGCATGACACAGAGAAACTCAAAACGGATGAAGTCCGATTTAATTAGTAAAGGGATTGAAGAGAGTTTTCCTGCGCTGCCTGTCACAGGGCTCAGTCAATGTATTTTAAAACCTGAATCCTGGACTGCAAAAGAGCAGGATAAAACTTGGCCAAGATTTTCAAGAGCAACTAGTGATTTTGGAAGTCTTGATTGATCAACACACCTTTAAAAGGCCTGATTTTCAGAATGTGCTCAGCACCAACCCACTGAAAATCAGGCATCTTTAAGGTGTGTCAAGGTGAGCACCCCAAACTCATTAGTCAGTTTGCAAGTCTTGGCTATTGAATTGTCGTTGGAGGGGACTTTCTCACGAGAGTTGGGGAGGGGGTACCTACGTGGGTATGGTTGCACTTTGAACTGGAGGTATGAATTCCAGCTTGAGGAGACAGAGCTTGTCTCCAGCGGCTAGCTGTGATCGAGCTAGTTTGGTAAAAAGAGAGGGTAGCTGCAGCAGCACTAGAGGCTCGACTCCCTGCATACGTACCCCACTGAGACGCTAGGCACACACTTGGGCGGCTGCTCCCACCTGCTTGCTCAGGCACTCTATTAGCGCGCGAGCTCAATCCTCAGGCTTGGATTTACACCTCCAAGTCAAGGTGTAGACATACCCCTGTGTCATGTGACCAGAAGAAAACCAGGAAGGGAAGTTTTCCTTAGGAGTAGAGGGAGCTGTTTGGGAGGAGCACGCTGAGCAGAGAGTTGTGGGCAGCATAAGGAGTGACCATGTGGGAAGCGTGGCAAATTGCCGGCACTACTTTGATGGGTCTTGCGCTTTCTCTTATTGGGGAGGGCTCAGGGCACCGTTTCTTGCCCCTGAACTAGGGTATTAACTGCCCCACTAGTGTCCTAGAGGAGGGGAGTGGAGAGGGAGGGACCCGGGCCCGCCCTCTACTCTGGGTCCCAGCCCAGGGGCCCTAGGGATAGCGGTAAACCACTTGAATTAGCAATTCCTTCCCCTGGGCTACTTCCCTCTCCTGCCCTAACACCAATCCACTCTGCTTCAACTCCTTTCTTTGTCTGATTGAAGCAGGAGGGTTTTATCAGGTGACTGGCTTCAGGTGCTCTACGTAATCTATAGCAAACTTTCTTCCCTCTACAGGGAAGAAGGCTCCCTTCTAACTCTCTCCTGCTGCCCTCTGGCCATGCTGTGTCACAGCAGCAATGTGTGTCTGGTGCCTGGTGGGTGCAAGAGGCAGCAGCAGCGGCTGTATCACAGGCAGGCTGACCAAGCACTCACAGTAGTATGACAATCGCAGCTCCCAGCCACTGTCACGGTGTTACTCTGATTAGAGACGCAAGCATATAAATAATTAAAAGAATGAATGCATCGGTCTTGGAATCAACTGCACCTATCTTGCCAGTGGATAAGTCAGCAAGTACAGCTGTGGAATGCTCTGCTACAGCCTGACACCTTCACTTGGGACTCTGACACAGACTGTAACTGCTCTATTGCAATAGCTAGCTCCCAAAGGACACAGGGTGAGCCCTCACTTTTCCCATATTCGTGACAATTTGTGTCACATGCACCCCACTCGCTTTTTGTAAGTACTTCATAAAACGTACAGGGAAAATATTAAGCCCACGAAGCCCAGGAGGCATCCCTGCTTCTTCAATTTTCATCAGTTTTGCAAGCGAGAAATCCTACGTTAACTGTGTCAAATGTTTCTAAATATGAAATTCTCTCCAAGGAAACAGAAAACCCAGAACGAGAACTCGGGTGCTGCTATGAAATACTTATAGCTCAATGCTCTGTCCACACGTTAACACTGTAACATCACACACTTCCCACAATCACCAGTGCTTCATACTAGCACAGAAAGCTGGGAGAGACAGTAACTAATCCTACTGAATCAGACAGCATTATCCCAAAACTTATTGCTCTCCCCCATCTTTCCTAAACTCCAAGCTGCCCTCCCTTACCTCTCCCCCAATTCCAATGACCTTCGGACACAAGCAAACAATTTTAAATCTTTGCCCCTTCTGCCATCATATCTACTCGCAAATAAAAGAGCCCAAAAGATGGTTCAAGCGAAAAAAAAAATTACTTTCATGTATACCTAAAACTCACACCAGCCTTTTGGGAAACTGTAATCAGTGACTCAGTTCACTGAATACTGGAGCTATTTTATGGTGTCCTTCATATCCAGAATACATTTCCCACTAATCATGCTAGTTAACAGAAAAGCTGCACAAGCCAGTGAGCACCTCTGGCCTAATATCTATCATTCCATACAAAGCACCACCAAAGAATGGGGAGATCCTGCTCCCCCCGCTTTCCCACACTGTGACATCACTACAGGAGAAGGCTCAGGTCTTCCCTGCACAGTCACTTTCTACTGTGAAGTGTTCAGAAGGGAAAGCTCAGCATTTCAAGGGGCAGAGCTTTATTCCACGGTAGGGTCATTCTGGCAGGAGCTTGCAGCATCCCAGCATTCAGTGAGACCTTGTCACCACACAGAAAGTCAGCCTGACCTTACACAGAGCACCATTCAGAAAATAATTCTTCACTGAAGAGACAAAAATTCCTTGTGAAAACATCACTCCCTTGGAAAGCAATTGGTCAGTGATTAGAAGGTTGTTTTTCCACTTTCTTGAACTGGGAACTAAAAATCGGGGCCCCACTCTACAATGCAGTGGTGAGGCCAAGCAAAGAGCCATTCCGTTTTCCCTTTTGCCAAGATGCTGTTTAAATCCGTTTGCACTTCATCAATCCACAAAAATGGTCATTTCTCATCAGCTCTCCCACCTGTCCATCCACCCGGAGAGGGTGTGTGTGACTAGCTGGGACGGTGGAGGGAGGAGAGGGCATGAAGGCAGGATCATTTAAGAAGGAGCAGGATGCCTAAGGCGCTTGGAACACGAGATGGTTGCCACCCCCAGGGCTTTCAAACTGCAGAGCATAACTCCTGTCGTTCTGTTTGGTGTTACTACAGCGCCGACCACAACGGGGTCCTGGCCCGTGACAAGGGCTCCGACATGCTACAGTAATCCTACTAATAAATAACAACTCCCCAGCCCTGTAGGACTTAGGAGTGCCCCATGGCAGGGGCCTTCCCCAGCTGCACTGCTCTGCTTCTTTGTGGCTTAGGAGCCCTGTGTAGGCCTTGCATGAACAATGAAAGAAAAGAGAATAAGGAAACAGGCTAACAATGGACAAAGCATGAATTCACAAGTGGCCTTGTAAATAATGTCGTTAGTAGATAAAGAACTAGTAAGAAGAGTAATGTGTGATAAATTGACAGCTGCAGTTTTGTTTACTAGCATATTTTGTAGCCTGTGGACAGTCCAGGATTTGTTTATGTAACACGCACACAGTCTATATCTCTAATCTGATTTATTATTGTGTGCTTTTGGAGTTGTGGTAAACCCCTGTACCCACCCCCACTGCATTTGAGCTTCATCACTGTAGCATAGTGTTGCTGTATGCCAACGATGATATGAATAAAAAAAACCTCAATGACGAATCTGGAGTTGAGCTAATTTCTTGGGAACTGAGTGAAAAAGGTCTTGGAGAAAAATCTCAGCACCCTGGATGGCAGCAACCCCTTCCTGCTCACTACCAAGTGAGTAGGTGACTTAGCCTCTTCTGCTGTTGCTTCCTTTCCTCCTGCTCTCCAGTTTAGGAGCCACTCAGCTTCATCAAATGATTTTGGAACCATCTGACATTGCAAATACTTCCACGTAATTCAGTGCATCTCTTTTGCACAAAGAGGAGGCTGGACCCCAGAATTTAGTGAGATGTGCCAGGGGCAAATCTTCCACTTCATATACAGAATCTAAACGGTTTTCAGCATTTGGGACATTTGTCAGGCATGCTGCGGCTTTCACATTTTTGCACTGCTGCACCCCCGTTTCATGGGGAGGCAAAACTCTTCCCCATTGCCACGAAGGGGCTCATCCTACAAAGTGCTGAGTGATCTCAGCCCCACTGAAGCAATGAAGAAGTGGGTGCTCAGCCATTCACAAGTGGTTCTCTGTACCTTAGTATCAGCTTCAAAATATGTTGATAAAACATCGAGTGCTTACCTGGCCCCTTGTGTGTAAGGTTTGCATGATGCTTTTTTTCTCACTCCTTTTCTTTTGCGAATCTGCAGCCTCTCCCCTCAGTCCTCTTCTCTTCCCTTGCATGTCCTTGGGTTAATTTCCTAGACTCTGTGTTTAGGCTATTAGATCATCTGCATGCATTAACAAAACAGGCTGTCTCTAGAAGGCACTATACAAGTGCAGAGTATATGTTACACACCCAGTTCTCAGGTCTCCTCTCAGAGGGAAATGAGCAATGATTTAAACATTTAAGATAAGGGGGAAGTTGCTGGCCTTTATTTTAAAAATGAAGAGAAAAAAAAAGACCTACCATAGTTTCCAAATTCCTCGCTGAATGCTGACGTGTTTCAGGTTAATTTACACTGCCGCACTCTCTGTAGGAGATTATTCCCCTCTCCTCTGCTTCCTCAGTGATGGAAGGCTGATTAAGACTAGGACTTGTCTCTCTCTTTTTCCTGTTACAGTTTCCCCGCCATACTTGCCTGATCTCAGGAGGCCTCTTTAGTGAGCCTCTCTGGGCACCAACATAGCAAGAATTGCATCATTGTCCTTGTCCAATGAACTCTGTCATACAATCTGTGTTTGGCAAAAACACTGCAAAACTGGTTCCTGGCAAATCTTCAAGCACCCAAAGAGCCACAGCGTCACTTCCCAAACCTCTTTCTTTCTATAGTCACAGGAGGTCAGTAATACAGACACTGCAGTATTTCTAGCTGAGATTTTGGACAGCACAGGATACATGATTTAAACTGCCTGTACACCAATAAAATAGCAAAGCAATTCTGAGGCGGAGATTGTGCAGTTGTCTTAGACTCCTCAAAGTGGGCCTATGTATTGCTGTGGGTAATATTTTTATGGGGTACCCACCCATGTAGCATCACCAGAGCTGCAAATCTTGGGCACAATGGAGTGAGCATATTCAAATTTCCCTTGCTTTTGGACTGACCCATTTGCACTCTTATTGTACTGCTGCTACAGAAGACACTGGCCTGGCTCTATGAAAGTGGAGGGCAATGAAAATGATTAGAGGTCTGGGGCACATGACTTTATGAGGAGAGGCTAAAGGAACTGGGTTTACTAAGTCTGCAGAAGAGAAGAGTGAGGGGGGATTTGATAGCAGCCTTCAACTACCTGAAGGGGACATTCAAAGAGGATGGAGCTAGGCTGTTCTCAGTGGTGGCAGATGACAGAACAAAGAGCAATGGTCTCAAGTTGTAGTGGAGGAGGTCTAGGTTGGATATTAGGAAATACTATTTCACTAGGAGGGTGGCGAAGCACTGGAATGGATTACCTAGGGAGGTGGTGGAATCTCCATCCTAAGAGGTTTTTAAGGCCTGCCTTGACAAAGCCCTGGCTGGGATGATTTAGTTGGTGTTGGTCTAGATGACCTCCTGAGGTCTCTTCCAACCCTTATCTTCTATGATTCTATGTCATTCCAGCTGTCTTTCTTCCTCAGGAGCATCCCTGAATTCCCACAGTGCTGAGGGGACAACACAACTAGGAAGACAACTCAGGGCATTCTACAAGGCTCAGGAATAATGGAAGTTAGAGCTACTTCTCCTTTTCACTGGACTCTTTGTTCTCAAGGCTACTTTGCCTCTGCAGGCAAATGTCTGTACTCTACAAAAGGCCACTTCAGCACTACCCAATGCTTTTCCCATGGGTCACTTTGGTGAATGGTCATCATGGGAGTATTCCCACAGACCTCCGTATGCACTCTCACCTCTGGGCTATATCCGACATCTACTAGAACCAGCCCTTCTCCTGGGTCCATGGTGCCCAGCTTCTTGTCCAAGGCCTTATCTTGCAACTTCTTATTGTAATCTCTCCTTTCTGGGCTTGACCCCCTGAGCTGCATTCAAAATGCGCCTGCTAGAATCCTCACTTGTCTGTCACTTTGATCCTCCAGTCCACATTCTGAGTCCCTTCTACTGGCTCCGCTTCCTCAAGTGCATCAGAAATAAGCTTCTTGACTTCAGCTGTAAGGGATGCCTTAGCCTTGCCCTTCCTTTCATTACTGTGCTCCACTGCCACTGTTGAATTGTAGTGGCAAGGACATCCCAGAAAACTGACGACCTTTCCCTGGGGATGTACAGGGACTGGCACTGGACATGTGTTGCTGCTCCTGTACGGGTTAAGACCCCAAGGTAAACTAATTTACTCTGCAAAACTCCAAAACTTTTTAAAATCCAGGGGGAAAGACTAGTATACTGCAAGCACTGCAAATTAGGGTACAACAATTTCACTACTGTTCTTCCTGATAGGTGTTTATACATACCTTACATCTGAGAAGTTCCATTCAGGTCAATAGGATTATTGTTCATATTTGTATTGCAATACATCGGGACACTCTGCAGACACAAAACCAAATGGCAGTCCGTTTTCTAAATAGGTTATAATCTAAATATAAGACAAAAGACAACAAGGACTCAGAGTACACCACAATTTTTAAAGTCAGTTATTACAGTTACAGTATTTAGACTCTGAATTGTGGTTTGCTATTTCCTACAGAAAGCAATTCATGATAGAGCAGTACGCACCATAGTTCACATTTATTTCTGTATTATTCAATAGCATATGTAACACTGCACCTTTAAATGGACACACACACACAGACACACAGCAAACACAACTGTCATTTTGAATTTTAGTGTAACCTGTTACAGTGGAGAGATGCAGCTACATGGTGTGGTCTCTTGTGGAAACCTTACTTTTGTTCCCTCTTGTTTTGTTTTGTTAATGTAAAAGCCACTGCCTGGAAGCAGATGTTTGCTGTGTGTACAGGGGAAAAGAGAACAGGCACCCCATACACATTGTACCATTTGGACAAAGACTTCACACTATCATTAACCAAACATGGTAATTCGGTCTCTAGCCACTGACGTCAATGAGACTGATTCTGGAGGAAGAGTTTGAAGAACTGGACTCTTGTTTTTTAAAATATGTGTAAATGTTTCAAACTGCAGTTTGATTGACAGCTCAGAGCAATGCTGCTGAGAGGCCATCTAGGGTCACAGACCATCCTGGGCTGCAGCCCAGTCCATTTAGCACAAGGATATTTTCTGCTTTGCCTCTTATATGAAAAATAGGGGCCAGACGCCGTCACCCATGTGATGCCAACTCCAAAGCTTTCTACCTGTATTTCCCTCAAGACTAGTGATTTTAATACCCATTTAACATTTAGTTGAAATGTTTATGTAGCCTGGGGCTTTATTTTTCTAAGCAAAACTTTAATTTATTTAAAGTAATTGCTTTACAAAATACAGCACAATGCCCTACAGAAAATATCTTGGGTTTCTTAGAAAAGGGCCATTAAACACACCCTCTACATAATATTTAGCGAGTTTTAAAGAAACGGCTACTTCAAGAAATAAAATTAATGAATATAAACATATAATTAGTTAAACTGCCTTCACTTGATGGGTATGAAATGTTTTAGTTATTTGCATATATCCAAAGTAATCAGTTTAGATTTAATCCCATATGGACTTTGAAAATCTTCCTTTTAAAGGAAGGTTTCAGAGTAACAGCCGTGTTAGTCTGTATTCGCAAAAAGAAAAGGAGGACTTGTGGCACCTTAGAGACTAACCAATTTATTTGAGCATGAGCTTTCGTGAGCTACAGCTCACTTCCGATGAGCTGTAGCTCACGAAAGCTCATGCTCAAATAAATTGGTTAGTCTCTAAGGTGCCACAAGTACTCCTTTTCCTTTTAAAGGAAACAATAATTGTAAGACTTCTCTTTTCCAAACCTTTGTGGATTTTGTTTTTTTAAATACAGTTACCCTTGTTGACCCAAGCGGTTAGGAGGAGAAATTGCTGATGGAGTCAGGTATGGCAATCCTGTTTATTTACAAAAAACGTATACAAAGTGCTGTTTCCTTAACACAATAGGAATCAAGCAACAGGAGAGAATTTCCTTGCTCCATGTTCCAAGCCTATTTTTCCAGCCAGCACTCTGCCCAAAAAGGCTCTCTTTCTCTCAGGGTCACACTACAAGAGCCTCACCAATCCACTAGAATTCTTTGAGTGGGTCAACAAGCATGTGGACAAGGGGGATTCAATGGATATAGTGTACTTAGATTTTCAGAAAGCCTTTGATAAGGTCCCTCAACAGAGGCTCTTAAGCAAAGTAAGCTGTCATGGGATAAGAGGGAATGTCCTCTCATGGATCAGTAATTGGTTAAAAGATAGGAAACAAAAGGTAGGAATAAATGGTATGTTTTCAGAATGGAGAGAAGTGAATAGTTGTGTCCCCCAGGGGTCTGTTCTGGAACCAGTCCTATTCAATATATTCATAAATGATCAGGAAAAAGGGGTAAACAGATGGCAATATTTGCAGATGATACAAAACTACTCATGATAGTTAAGTCCAAAGCAGACTGCGAAGAGCTACAAAGGGATCTCATAAAACTGAGTGACTGGGCAACAAAATGGCAGATGAAATTCAATGTTGGTAAATGCAAAGTAATGCACAATGGAAAACATAATCCCAATTACACATATAAAATGATGGGGTCTAAGTTAGCAGTTACCAATCAAGAAAGAGATCTTGAAGTCATTTAGATAGTTCTCTGAAAACATCCATTCAATATGCAGAGGCACTCAAAAAAAGAGAATGTTGGGAATCATTAAGAAAGGGATAGATAATACGACAGAAAATATCATATTGCCTCTCTGTAAATCCATGATACGCCCACATCTTGAATACTGCGTGGAGATGTGGTTGTCCCACACCTCAGTCCCTGGAAAAATCATGGAGCAGGTCCTCAAGGAATCAATTCTGAAGCACTTAGAGGAGAGGAAAGTGTTCAGGAACAGTCAGCATGGATTCACCAAGGGCAAGTCATGCCTGACTAATCTAATTGCCTTCTATGACGAGATAACTGGCTCTGTGGATGAAGGGAAAGCAGTGGACGTGTTGTTCCTTGACTTTAGTAAAGCTTTTGACATGGTCTCCCACAGTATTCTTGCCAGCAAGTTAAAGAAGTATGGGCTGGATGAATGGACTATAAGGTGGATAGAAAGCTGGCTAGATTGTAGGGCTCAACGGGATTGTCAGGATCAATGGCTCCATGTCTAGTTGGCAGCTGGTATCAAGTGGAGTGCCCCAGGGGTCGGTCCTGGGGCCGGTTTTGTTCAATATCTTCATAAATGATCTGGAGGATGGTGTGGATTGCACCCTCAGCAAGTTTGCAGATGACACTAAACTGGGAGGAGTGGTAGATACGCTGGAGGGTAGGGATAGGATACAGAGGGAACTAGACAAATTGGAGGATTGGGCCAAAAGAAATATGATGAGGTTCAACAAGGACAAGTGCAGAGTCCTGCACTTAGGACGGAAGAATCCAATGCCCTGCTACAGACTAGGGACCGAATGGCTCGGCAGCAGTGCTGCAGAAAAGGACCTAGGGGTTATAGTGGATGAGAAGTTGGATATGAGTCAACAGTGTGCCTTTGCTGCCAAGAAGGCCAATGGCATTTTGGGATGTATAAGTAGGGGCATTGCCAGCAGATCAAGGGACGGGATCGTTCCCCTCTATTCGACATTGGTGAGGCCTCATCTGGAGTACTGTGTCCAGTTTTGGGCCCCACACTACAAGAAGGATGTGGAAAAATTGGAAAGAGTCCAGCAGAGGGCAACAAAAATGATTAGGGGACTGGAACACATGACTTATGAGGAGAGGCTGAGGGAACTGGGGATGTTTAGTCTGCGGAAGAGAAGAATGAGGGGGGATTTGATAGCTGCTTTCAACTACCTGAAAGGGGGTTCCAAAGAGGATGGCTCTAGACTGTTCTCAGTGGTAGCAGATGACAGAACGAGGAGTAATGGTCTCAAGTTGCATCCTCATTAGAAATGGAAAGGTATTAGCACTAGATTCCTCAGAAACATTTCAATCATAAAGTGTATTGGAAAGTAAAAACACCCATTCTGTCTGCAATTAAAGAGACATGAAATGTGTGTCCCTACCTTGGATAAAATAACGCTTTGCATGAACAAAGCCTATGTGCAGAGCTTTATGAACTGTGTGCAGTCCCGCTGAAGTCAATGGGATTGCTCACACTCTATAAAGATAAGCATGTGCTTTAGTCTTAATTTGTCCAAAGTGAGTGATGGATGGGCAGGCCATCGTTCAACATTGTTGAATGAAAAGCAAAGACATAATGGAGAATGAAATTGTTTGAACTAAAAATTGTTGCTAAGAGACAGTAGTGATATTTGGTGAGGTGTATGACAGCTGTTTGCATTTCTGGCTGACTGGCATGAGGAATAAAAGCGTCTGAACTCATCATGCATATTGTGCTCAAGTGATCTTACCTCATTGGGTCGCATGTCTGCTGTATGAGTTTCCTCTTCTTAGCTCCCCATGAATGTGCACTTGCAGGTCAGGTAACAACCCCTTCTTGGGATCTGATTTGTTAAACCACAAAATAAAGAAACAGTTCCCTTTGGCCTTTCAATGTAAAGTAGTTCTTCATAAGCCCCTTTTTGGGCTCAGCAGTTCATCAGCTCTCTGCCTAGTTACTATGGGGTTACCGCCACTAGAACTTCCCTCACTCCCTGGTCTCTCTCCCAGGCCACGTCTCACTTGATCCATGTGGAAATACCCCATCTCATCCTGGTCCTTCTCTGACCCCCAAGTCTCTGCTGTCAGATCCTCTTTGCCCAAGGGGCTTTACATGTGGTTTTCCTGTAATTTACATGCTTGCACCTAGTTATATGCCCTGTCACTACAGTTCCCACCTTTAAAGTACTGGGGTCCATAACAGACACCCTGGGGTGCACATATGCGTTCAAGGCTGAGGGCTCTGTAGCACACACACTATAGCTAGCTTTTTTAAGGATGCTAGGGGGAAGCCTCTATTTTTGAAACATACCAACAAGACAGAAAAAGGTAGAAGAGAGGTCTTGGGTATTAAATTTAGATCAGATTATTAAGAAAGTTTGAGGATGGATTTTGTCTGAGATGCACCCAGTTAGTAGTCAGAGGGTCAGCAATAGCAGGAGAATTAAGGTGTTTCACTGCATGGAGCAAAATAGTGGAGGGATTTCAATTAAGCACTGGAAACTCTTTTGAGAAAGGAAGAACTTTTGTATAAGGGAGCGTTTCTGCCTTAAACAAAAGGGGAATGAACTGCTAGCAACGTTCAGTTAAAACTTGATCCTATTCCCACTAAAATCAATGGAAGTTTTGCCATCAATTCCAATGGGAGCAGGGTTGGAGCTTTAAATAGGTTTTGGAAGATTGTTGAAACTGGGAGCTTGGGAGAAGCCATCAGCTGCAGGGCCTCAGAAGTACAAATGAAACTATGTTGCAGCATGAAGTAAGACAGTAATTACAGTTGCAGTGGGAAAGAGCCAGAGAACTAATTAAATAAAGTAAGTTTCTCATCAACCAACTTCTGACCAAAACAAGATAAACAAAATAGTAACAATAACTGCAGATAGCATAATTAAGTCCCAACTTAAGGTATAGAAAAGCAAAAAATGGTGAGTTGGAATGCCTGACATTAAGACAATTCCTAGATATAAAGTGGCAGTGCGAACTTACAGTGGGTTGAGAATAAACCAATAAAGAGGTTCATTGATGGTTATAAACTACATAGGAAACATGAGTTAGGCCATAGGAGGTGATGAAGCAGCACTATAGGTAAAAGATTCCATGCGATATAAAACAATTCTAGGTGGAGAGCACTGTGAGGTAGAATCTATACGGCTCTGTGAGTGTGTGGACTAGGCCCTGAGGCCCCCTGCTGAAGGCCTTGTGGCCCTCCACACCCCACCCCAGAAAAGGGTAGGAGAGAGGTCCTCCAAGCAGCCTAGAGCGGCTGTGTGGGAAGCAGCCGATCAGGGCCCCGCAGGTCAGTATAAGAAGAGCTGCAGGGCGAGAGCGAGTTCGGTTCCTTGCTAGAGCTGGAGGAGTGTGGGTGGTGGTCCAGGCTGGCTGCTGGGACTCCACAAGGACAAGGCCCTGAGGTCAGGGTGAAGACTGTGCGGGAGCCATGGGGAAGTGGCCTAGGGAATTATAGCAGCAACACAGTTTATTTAAAGGGACATTGTGGATGGCTGCTATCTATAGGGTCCCTGGGCTGGGACCCAGAGAAGAGGGTCCCCCCCATCCACCACTGGGAAGGTGGCCTGGACTTCGAGGCACCCCAGAAGGGGAATTGAACCGTAGTGGCCCAGTTGAAGAGCTGTAGCCAGAAAGGCCCTGAGAGGGGGAAGACATTGCCGCCAGGGAAGGAGCTGTGGGGCACGGCAGGGACAAACTGAGAGAGACATTACAGAGGGCACTACGAGAGGCCCCTGTTGGTCTTGTACCCCGAAAGGGGTTTGTGTTGCTTTTATCTCACAGACAGACTGTGTTTGACTTGGCCAGAGGCCTGTCAGTGAAGACATACCACAAACAGGTGGAGAGAGAGTGCAGGCACACACACTCAGCCCAGGGGCACTCGCGAGATGTGAGTGCAACCCCATTACAGGCTCTATTGAGCACGCTGAGCTATGGCCATGGCAACCAGTGGCAGGATGGCACCTCAGGGACATGGCCTAGAATGACCCAGAGTCCATAAATTTATGCTCTTTTTTCTCTGCAGATCCTTGGGGTGTACGCTGGCTGTGTAAGGCTGAAGACCTCTCCTCCCTTGAGGGCAGATATTTTACATAGATTTCATCATGCACATAATATATATATATCTCACACACGTACATAGGATGACTGAACAGGGTTTCAGCCTGGTCTCATTGTTGCTCCCAGAATTATTTGTGGGAAGAACTGATTTAGCAGGAATGTCTAAATACAGTACCTGAGTTAGATTGTCCAAAGCTCAGCAACTGCCCCAGGGTTTTCGAATCCTGGCCCATAGTCTGTGCATAGAATATGTTAATAAAGTGGATTATCAAACATTTCAAAATCAGTTTTTCTTTTCAGGTTAATAAGACAAGTGCCTTCTACTCTTCACTAATCCCCCCAAACAGGGGACACACTTTTAGCCACCAATACAGAAAATTGGAAACCGGAGACACAGTAATAAACTGAGATATTGAATTCTGTATCAAACATGTCAATTAGGAAACAGTCCCTAAACAGACAGTACTTGACACTTTTTGTGTTAGAAAGTGAGCTGAATTATGTCTACATAATGTTTTTTTTAAAATCCACAAACCTGTATTTGCTTCATTTTTGCTCACAGTACAATACCTTCTGATGGGTTATTTAGAGTTCAAATCCATCTGTGCAGCCCGCTGCTTAAAAAGGTAAATTACTTAAATGGTTTGAGCTTTCTCCTATTTATTGTTGCCAGGGGAACCTCTTCATTGGTATTCACCAGTGTAACATTGTTTGACTTGTATTTCTGAGAGCCAGATGCAACATTCAGGGAAAAAATGCACTGCAGCATACCTGAAAACAACCTGATGTACTTTAAAATGGTCACAAAAGCATTGTGGTTTAGGTTGTTTGTTATGGATTTCTTTTTGGTCTTTTAGTTAAATAGACTAACAAAACATACACAATTTGACATTTTCACTGTCATCCTGTGCATAAAATTGATCACTTTTGACCACAATTTACATGAAACACTAAATAGTGCTTAACCAGAAGCCCTGGTCAATAAATTGTGTTTCTAAAAGAATGTCAATTTAATTTTTCTCTGCTCACCTAATTTTTTTGCCCTTTTAATGCTCTTTCCACTATTCAAATTAAATATATCATCTTCATTATGTTTAGGAATGAAGTCTTGATGGCATCAGTGTATTGTATTTTCAGTTAGTTCCCGTATTCTATTTATTTGAAGGCATTTGTTAAGTGGCAATGTGAGCTACTATGAAATGGTTGTGTTTTACATGTGGACAGAAGGTTATTTGAATTATATGAATGATTTTTAAAATATATACCCTGTTAATACAGTATCTGATGCATGTAAGGTGCTAAACACCCTTGACTCTGAGTGTTTTTAATGATGCTAGCCTCTGGCAGGAGAAATTGCTCTGGAAAGTGTAGATACCCACAGGGTCATAGCAGATATTTAAGCCACAGTTGATTTTGGGAAACAAGCGTATGCTCACTGTCGAACGACTCAGATCATGGAGAAATCTTTGTGGGCAAAGGAGTGAAGTTTTAAAATGTGATGGAATTGCAGAATCTTGCTGTGCTCCAAGTCTTACACATGCTCCGTTTTATATTTACTTCATGATAGCAGCTATTATTATTTGCATGACCATAACACCTAAGAGTCTTCATCATGGACCAGCACTCCATTGTGCTAAGCACTGTCCAGACAGAATAAAAAGATTGTTTCTGTTCCAAAGAGTTTACAACAGAGGTGGGCAAGCTACGGCCTGCGGGCCACATCTGGTCCACGGGACCATCCTGCCCGGCCTTTGAGCTCCTGGCTGGGGAGGCTAGCCCCGGACCCCTCCCCTGCTGTCCCCTCTACCCCGCAGCCATGCCACCATGTGGGCAGTGGGGCTGAAAGCTCCTGCCGCTCTGAGCAGCATGGTGAGGGAGCGGCGGCAGCGCACGCATGCATGGCTGTGGAGGGGGTTGGGTAGGGAGTCTCGGGGGGCAGTCAGGGGAGAGAGAGTGGTTGGATGGGGCGGAGCTTCTGGGGTGGTTGGGGACGGGGAATAGGGGGGGTTGGATGGGAGTCCTGGGGGGCCTGTCGGGGAGGGGGGAAGGGTGGATAGGGGCTGGGGGGCAGTCAGAGGACAGGGAGCAGGGGGGGTTGGATAGGGGGTGGGATCCCGGGTGAGACGGGGGGTCCTGGGAGGGGGCAGTCACGGGACAAGGAGCCGGGGGAGGGGGTTGGATGGGTCGGAGGTTCTGAGGGGGGCAGTCACGGGACAAGGAGGTGGGAGGGGGCAGATAGGGGGTAGGGGCCAGGCTGTTTGGGGAGGCACAGCCTTCCCTACCTGGCCCTCCATACAGTTTCGCACCCCGATGCGGCCCTTGGGCCAAAAAGTTTGCCCACCCCTGGTTTACAATCTAAATATAAGACAAGAGAAAACACATGGAGACAGACAGATGGGGGAGGATGTGGAAACAAAAAATATATATATAGAACAGAAAATCCCTGCAGCTGCTTTCAGACCTTTGTTTTAGTTTCACAAAACCAAGTTGACTATTGCTTATATTCTACACATTGTTATGCCTCAGTAATGGTAAGTACTTGACCCATAATTCCTCTTGAGCCTTGATTTAAGGAAAGAAAAATCCATGTACTTACTTAACTCCCCCCAAGAGTTGTAGGGAACTTGCCCTATTCAAGTAGAATGTGGGTCATATTTTGGTCTGGAGGTGGGTGGGATGGGCTCAATCCAGAGAAGTGATCAGAATCCTCAAGTTAAGCCTCACACACATGCCAAACCACACATTATGTACATTCACTGTAGGGGCCATAGTTTTCTAGACCTATAGCAATACCTTGAAACCCAGAAATAACTGACTTTCCATTTGTTTCTGGGTAAGTCTTCAAAGTAGAGGTGTAACATACTCCATATGGCATACATCATTAAGCAGACAGACAGCCACATTCTGAACTAGCTGTAGATTCTAAGTTGTCTTCATTGGTGGCCCTCTGTAAAAGCCCATTTCAGTAATCTAAACTATTTACTAGTGTATTTTTATAAGATTGCCAAGGGCTCTCGGAGCTTTGGATGGGTACTCTTTTATTGTGGGGGTAGTGAACATATATAAATAAATAATGTGGAGGTAACAAAGGCATGGATAAATTGTGGTGAGGTGTGCATCACAGAAATGAAAAGGAGCTATTTCACTCCAAGGCTATAGGTCCCCCAGCAATCCCACACCCATGCTGAACAGGACCGACTGGAACCACTTGTAAGAGGGAAGAATGGAACTGCTTAAGGATGACGACTATAATCAGAATCTTCAAGTGCATCAGCAAAACCTCCTGATCACATGCTAAAAGTTGTTGACAGATCTGAAAGAACAAACGCACGTTATCTGTTCAACACCAAAACTTCCCGCTCCTCAATAGTTCAAATGAAATCAGTCTTGTACATGAAGCACATAAAATTCAGAATCGAAACAGAATGACTGAAACATCCAGCTGAGATGGAAGGCCTGGCACTACCAGATTTCAAGAGATATCATACTCTAGGGCATCAGAAATTAGACTGGTACTGGCATGGATCTCCAACAGAGAGGCTCAATCATGTATACAGATGGAACTGAAACTGGTTATGTAACTGTGCTGGACTTACATCCCAAAATGCTTGCATGAAGTATTACCCACCATTCAAAAGTGCACTTACTAATTGGGTATATGTGAAGCACTTGATCAAACAAAAAGAACACATTTCAGGAATATTAAAAATAATGGTGCTTTCAACCCTGGGCTGAAGGAGGAAGTTTTAGATTTTGGGACAAATGTCACTATGATGAGTGGAAGTATTTCTTTAGGATTGAACAACCATTAAAACTTATCTAGCTGACATATTAAAGTAAGAAAAGAATGTGGAACATGAGTTTACAGAGAAAAGATGGGTGAGGTCAGCACTCTGTGTAGCTTGAAAGCTTGCCTCTCTCACCAACAGAAGTTGGTCCAATAAAGAGATTCTGTCACTCACTCCATTTCACTGATATCCTTGGACTGACACGGCTGCAACAACACTGCATACATGTGTTTATGCATATTGCCTACTTCATTAAAAACATTTCCCCCCATTCTTGGTCTTAGAAACCACTTCGCTACTTTTGCTGAAACGTTCTAAAAAATTTCAGCCTGAGTCAGATACCCAGCATGGAAAATTTCAGCCAGAATGGTTAACGTTTGGCAAAGTTACAAGCAACTGATCACGCAAAGTGTTGGGCATCATTAACTATAAGCAGCACTACCAGCGTGCACACAGAGTATGAAACTGAATCCAGGGAATGGTAAATCCATTGCTTCAAACTAGGCTTTACAGAGAAATACATTTCTCAGAGAAAAGTCGCGCTTCGTGAGGGTGGGGTGGTGGAGCAGAGAAAAACATTGTAGGTTTCAGCTCGTAAACATCTGTTTTCACACTTGACTAATAAGAAAGGTTTACTAGCCATTTGGTACATACCAGAGCTAAAATACAAAATGGATAATAAGTTGTTTATTGGGTAGTAAATTATTCAATGATGTGAGGGTTTCCATGGAGTCTGTTCCAATTTTCACAAATTAAAAGAGGACCATTCACTGAATCAAGAGATAAAATTATAGAAAATAGCTTTCCAAATGATACTCTTATATGGACTCATTTTGAATAAATTTAAGTAGGGCTATGAAGCCTCATTTTAAAATGTTTTTCAAAATAGGTGAGTTGTGTTTTTTTTTTTAAATATGCTAGTGCAGACAAAACACGAGTGATGTTTGGAGGATAATTAGATTAATTTTTTGAAACTGTCACCAATTTAACAATAGAACAAACAGTAAATTTTGCTTTCTCAAACACTATTTAAAGGAACAGGCATATTTAATATGTAAAGCATATTACATACAATCTGTGGAATGTAAGACAGTGATAAGAGAAAGTACAAATTAAAATGTAATAAAAGTGAAAGTGTGAACAAAAGAAATTACAATTAAAAATAACCATTAAAACCAAAACATCAGTCTTCATCTTATATTCCTACACCATAGCATACTGCAAATTCAGTATTTCACACACACACACACACACACACACACACACACACACACACACACACTCTCTCTCTCTCTCTCTCTTTAAAATCTGGTCACTACCAGTTATAACCAGATCTCACTAAAGAATGGTGCCACACCTACCAGGCCCTCCATAGAGCCTGCAATGGCAACATCTGGTTCCACTAAAACCATTTTTTAATGTTAATACAGGGCACTGAGCAGAAGACAGAATGGAGACAGACAACCAAATGGTAAGAACCAAAGTGTGGGTGGAATTGCTTCATCAAAACCTTCTCAATAAACCACACATCCACACCCACAAAGAGGATAAAGACCAGATTAGTAATAGTAAGGTGAAGCAATGTTTTTTTTGAGCAGAGCATTACTATCACCTGTTCAAGATTCAAAGAGGCTTAATAAATCAAATTCATTACTAGTTTAATTCCACTGATAGAATTACCTCAAATATAAATTTGACTTAAAACCAAACAAACATGGTTTTCCCTAAATCTTGGTTTCTTAATTTGGACTTTTTTTTGTTAGCAGTTTTCCATAGCAACAGTGAAATAACAGCAGACTGAGGTAAAGTTTGGACTAAGATAAGAGACGATTAAGTGGTATAACTCAGAGCAAAATGAAATTAAAAGAATTGAAGTGAGTAATCAAACACACCCACACACCAGCTAAGTGGCCAAAAAGATAAAACATTCCAGTGTTGCTTTATGTACAAAATGTTTTTGCATGCATTAACTATTAACTATAAATATTAACTATAAATATTTAGACACCGAACACATTTCAATAACAAATATACCTCGGATCATTAAGGTAGAGAGAAAAAAAAGCCCACAGACACACAGAATGATAGTAGACTTTTATTAACATATCTTACAATGTTGATTACTGTACTCCTACTTTTGTACTTTTTGATGTGTTATAAAGATTGATTTAAATTCTACAGTAATGTACTGTACTTAAATAATCAGTCATCCAGGATACCACACCAGTACATTTGAAGAATGCACACACCCACACCCACCACTCTAGTTTGGAGCTGTTATTTTTCAAAGTAAGCTTAATATAGCAGGCTTAAAAAACTTATGGGGGAAATCAAAATTCTAGTTTAGCAGCATGCATGTATATTCAAGTACAATTCTTGAATCAAGTGCTTTTTTCTTTTTCTTCTTTTTATTGACTGGTGACTAATTCACCAATACCAAAATAAACACTATGAAATACCCAGATTTTAAAGTTAAGGCTAATAATTTTACTTCACATCCATATGCACAACCATAAAACATTCCATTTTAAATAATACACAGTAATCAATTTCTGGAGACATTATCTCTTGTAAATATAGCATCAGCGTTTCAAACTATAGATTACTCAAATTCATGAGCCCTGTAATAATGTTGTGCTGGAGATGTAAAGAATCTTTTTGCTCTTCAACCACATTTACAAAATGGCCTAATATTCATTATGAGCAATGCAAAAATATTACAGGCTGAACTTATGATACAATATTAAAAAAGTAGTATTTTGGAAAAGACATAGCTATTCAGTTGGTGAAACAGAATAATTCTAATCTTACAAGAAGTATTCTAATACTTTTGAAATATATATATGTATATATATAAAAAACAGCACACCATTATAATGTATTTTAATGGTCGATCTTGGGGAAAACTCAGGGCGTCACTTTTTTAAAATTTTTTTGTTTGTCCACTTCTCTTGACTGCTGTACAGTCATTGTATTTCCCCTATACACTTTTCACTAGATAATGACTTTCAGTGAGACCCTTAAAGAGGAATCAGTTTCCATTTTGTACACATGGTTTTAGCATTAGATTTTTTATTTTACACATATAAATTTTATTTTACATAAGCTATGAAAAGTCCCTAGTACCAGGAACTGCTTGATAGCACTGTATGAAATAGCCAACAAATGTCTGACTCATTTGAGAGAAAAGCTTAGTAGCAATATATTACATACCAGTATTTATCTGTAATCTTCCCTACCTACATACAGTGTGGAGTTTAGCCCAATCATGCCTATTCTCATGGATTTGTAAGCCCTCTGAATATAAACTGTTTATTTGGTATTCTTCCAATGAGGATTCAGATGCATTGCTCATTCACCAGGACCACCTCTATTGCGCTTTTTTCTTTTTAGGAAATCAAGCAGAAAGAGCACTGATTACTCTGCACAAATATAATACAGATGACCCTCTTGAGCTGACATGGAAGATTCAAAATTGTGTTTTATTTGCAGGATAACCCGCATGTTTCCAATCCAATCATTCTGCAACATGCATCTGGTTGGCAACGAAAGGCAGGCAGGCAGGGTTGTAATTAGAACCTGCCATGTTGTATGTCTGACAAATTTTGTACAGACAGTAACATCTATATATGTTATCGCCAGTAATTTACTCAACTGAAATGGCAAATTTCATTTCTGGAAAAGAAAAAATAAGAAAGAATGCGTGTTCTGTTTTCATAGCAAGCTACCTAATTCACAGCTATTTCACTTATACATGGAAAATATCTATGAAATTCCTGAGAATAAATAAGGTTTTCAGCAATGCGTGAAATCTTTCAATAGATCTTTAACAATAAGTGAAATGTTCTTTAAAGTTCTACTTTTAGACCAAGTGTTACTATACAGTCTCACAAATCATGTGTTTTATATCATTACAATTGGATATCAAGCAAAAATCTCAAATTAATACAAGAAAGGTAAAGAAAAATCTATCCAGTATGTTTAGCAGATGTAATACACATATACAGTGTTTCAGCAGAAGATGCTAAATGACTCAATTCCACCCAGAGAAATATAAGGTTCCTGGGACCTGTCATCCCTAAACAAGTAACTTGTGCTTGTCATCATTAGTGGAATTCGAAAAATACAAAACAAAAGGAGACTACTGAATTAATTTAGATTTTTCACACCATTCAGAAGAGATTTTTAAATTTTAAACTGTCGTACCATTAATTTGGTAGCAAAAGCACCTAATTATTGAAAGACTTCATATATTGGCATAGTTTCACTCCCCCACCCACCCCCCACCATGAAAGAGCTAAACCCCCATTCAATTAAAGCTATTGTCAGTCAAGTTGCATTCATTCATGGTAAAGGCGATGATATGGTACAATAATAGTGATAGTTTACAATCCATTGTAATGTGGTCCCCATCTTTTATTGATGTGATCAAAGGTATGAGATATCCACTGCTGTTCAAGCACCCTGTATCTTTCCTTACATATGTAGAGAGGTTTACCACGCCTACAGGGAGAGAAAAAAAAAATCAACAGTTAATAGCGCAGAACAAATGTAAAATATTTATAAGGTGGCTCTAAGTTAATAGTAATGTTCTAAAAGCGAAGTTTAATGATTTTTGCATTTTTTTTCTTTTCAGTTTCCATGTACATATGCATATATTTATATTATAGGATGCCAGTCTTCATTTGTTTTAAAGCACACATGCATTGAAACTCCTGACAAACAAACACCTTAAAATAATGAACTTAGCGGTAAGACATTAATGCTCAATAGCCCATATTGTAGGGAAAGCTGTGGGAGAGGCCAGTGGGGCAGCAGTCTAGGTACTGAGTACGCTCCCTAAGTCTACAGAGAAGTGGTGCTCTGTGTAGAAAGGGCTCTATATGGTTGATCAGAACATGCAGAAGAATGAAACACACAGAGGTGGAGTGGCTGCCCGAGTGGTCTGGAATGTCACTCTGGCACCTGAAAACTAGGGCAGAGCAGCACTGCGACCCCATGCACCAGACGAAGGGGCTATCGGGCATGAATGTCTTACTGCTTAGTTCATTATTTTAAGGTGTTTATTTGTCAAGAGCTTCAATGCATGTGTGCTTTAAAACAAAGACAAAGACAGGCATCCTATAAAAATACATATATGTACACAAACTGAAAAGAAAAAAATGAATGCATGACGGAGGGGAGGCCACCTGCGCCAATCTTGCATGGTGCTGCAATTTGATGGGCCAAGTCATTACGCCACTCATCACTCAAATTTGGCCTGTGCTGGGTAGGTGCAGGGGAGGTGATGGAAAGGAGCAGAGCTTGGCACCAGGATCAGGAGAAGCTGCCTTAGTCCAGGAGGGGAGCAGAGTGCTGAGCCAGAAGAGGTGCTGGTGAGTGGCCAGAAAGGTCATGGAGCAGTGAGTGAGGGGCTTGGGGTGAGTTGTTAGTAGGCTATGGGGTGAATGGGGAGAGGCTTGGTGGCTGTAGCTGATGGGGCTGTGGTGAGTATTTCAGGGTTGCTGGGATGTGAGGTGGGTGGTCTGGTCTGATCAACTAGTTAAATTGGGTTTATGGAGTGCCCCAAAAGAAGCTGGCGCATACCAGCATATCTTGCCCTTATTTGAAGTTTGCAGACAATATTAATTTTGTGAAAACGGTATTTTACTTGCACCACCAATGGACTTTTTGACTTAAATACGTGTGCTTTGGATGGAGATTAAAGACTAGGACTCTTCACCTTAGAAAAGAGACAACTAAGGGGCGATATGATAAAAGTCTATAGAATCATGAGTGGTGTGAAGAAAGTGAATAGGGAAGTGTTATTTATCTCTTCACATAACACAAGAACCAAGAGTCACCAATGAACTTAATAAGCAGCAGGTTTAAAACAAACAAAAGGAAGTACTATGTCACACAACGCACAGTCAACCTATGGAACTCATTGCCAGGGGATGTTGTGAAGGCCAAAAGTATAACTGGCTTCAAAAAAGAATTTGAAAAGTCCATGGAGGATAGGTCCATCAGTGCTTATTAGCCAAGACGGTCAGGGATGCAATTCCATGCTCCTGCTGTCCCTAAACCTCTGCGTGCTAGAAGCTGGGACTGGATGACAGGATGCCCTGTTTTGTTCATTCGTTCTGTCGTACTTGGCACTGGTCATTGTCAGAAGACAGGATACTAGGCTAGATGGACCACTGGTCTGACCCAGTATGGCCACTCTTATGTTCTTATGCCTTGCTACTTGATATGTGTATTTACTACACATATTGTGTGAAGTCTCAAAATTGTTGTTGTGCAGACTTCCAATTTGATAAAATTTGTTGGTAAAATGTAAGTTAGGTTTTGAATATGGGTGATTTATCTTATAGTTACATCACACTCAAGATGGATTTTGAAGACTCTCATTGTAACAGAATTACGAGCTTGATATAATTTCTACAGGGCTCCTGCACAATAAAAATTTAACACTGCATAATTGGAAACAAAGACACAGGGATGAATTTTAACATGGAAAGGTGCAACTTTATTAATTTTTATTTGATCTGGGGGAGGTGGATTGTATGCTAAACCACACTCCAAAATACCAGGCAGTTATTTGGGCCCAGTCTGGTGTTCAGTGGCCAAACAGCCAATATTCAGGATCAGCTCCTTCAGCCTAACCCTATGAATTCACTCCACCTCTGACTCCTCTCACCCTATACCCATGACAAGAAATGAAGGTACACATGAAGGCCATCTCAATCTGTGAAGACTTAACATCTCCCCTTCTTCCTCCAGGCCAATAGGGTCCACCAGATCTCTGGGAGCCAGCGCCCTGGAGCCTCTCACCTGCACTAAACACCAGCTGCAATTTGCAGAGAAATTACAAACATGCAACTTTTAAATCCCCTCCTTAAACCAGGCCTCCAGGATCCTGCTGGAGAGGCGGAAATACCTACTGGAGACCTTGTTAATCTTGTCCTGATCCCAAAACCTGGTGATTGCTCAGGCCCACATCATGACAGAAGCACAGCTCAAACTATACCTCCATTATTCGGCAGGGCAGCAACCACAGCAGAGTGGCTGCTATATGCTCTGAGGGCTTCACAAATAGCAAGCAGGGTGGGGAGCCATGAGAAACAATCAACTCTCCCTTCCCCACCACAGCCTAGCCAATGGCAGCAAGGAGAGGTGGAGAATCTCTCTCCTCCTCCCCTACCCCTTCTTTGCCCAGGCACAATCTCCACATGCATTCTAAATAGGAGGAGGGCTCAGAAGGTGCCAAGTCTGCCCATCCCTCACCTTCTTCTCAGGATCCCAGTGGTTGTCTTTCTCCTATCAGTCCAATCAAACATCCCTCCCATCCTGCTAAGATGGGGGCGGGGAGGGGAGCATTTTGGAAATGGGGCTGTGGTGGAGCAATAATGAAGAAATCTGGCAGGGAAACCTGGATCCCCTCCAAAGCTGCTACTGAGCATCCAGAGGAACACTCAGCCAGTTGTAACAGGGGTCCTGAAAGACTGGGGAAAAGGGAGCCAGTAGAGTCCTCCATAAAAGATTGATCCTGCTTTCAATGAGCAATGAATGCCATTCCATGTGAATCAGCAGGATCCACAAGGATGGCAAAGCCTCTCCTTCTCAAAGTGACATTCGGCAGGAAATTCCTGCACCACAATGTACACCTTGCAAGTAGCACAATTCATTTTTTAGTTAACAAGTTTCAGATCATTTTATTTATATAAAGAATATAAATCTAATTAGCATAATATAACAAATACAATGACAACATTTACATTTCTAAATATGTGTTACTCAGGAAGGGAGAACTTGTTAATTACCGTATCTGTTTTATTACACACTGTAAACATAAAGCACCAAAATCAAAACATGCTCTATTAAAATGTTACCTAAGATCTCTGTCTTCTTCACCATGTGCATCTAGATAAACAGAACCCCAAAGGCAGAAACGATGGCCTCGAATGATGATGATTACAGATGCATTGATCAGAAGAAATATTCCTGTCCCAGCTCCACAGTTCTGAGAATGCTAGAAGTTATATTTTGGCGTTAGGGGAGGGAAGAGTACAAATATCCTATTAATGGCTGACAGTTTTATAATAAAGAGGCAAGAACATTTTATTTCAAACACACTACTTATATTAATTCAAGTCACATCACGTACTAAGGAACAGTTTGATCCTTGCCCCTACTGTACACTTACGGTTATAACATATAATCCCTGGAAACATATAACTACAAGGGTTATATGTTTCCAGGGATTTGCATGACAAAGTAGAGCCTACCAAACGTTTTATGAATAAGCCAAAACCTCCTACATGATATGTTGCCATAATGCATATACACAAAGTCCCATGTAGAAGATGGTTCCAAACTCAAAAAGGGAATAATGTACTTCTGCTTTTTTTAGACAACATGCCACTCTGGGGAAAAACTAAGTTACTATAGAAAACTGAGTGAAAGTGTTCACAACAATATCACTAACTTCCTACTAGCAGAAGTGCACAATTTGGTGTGGCAAAATATTTTTTAGTGAAGTGAAAATTTGAGATTCTCTCAGATTATGAAGTACTTAGAGTAGTTTGCTACACACTGCTTTACAGGATGGACTCCTATTTGCAGATGTTGCCATACTTGTGAATTTGCTCCTCATCTTGCCCTTCACAGTATCTACATCGGTCATAATTTTTTTAAAAAAATAACACCTTAAAAGGTGAAACTCCTGGTTACAACAATATATTTTAATTGTTCATGAATGACACAGATATTAATTTATGCAGTTCATTTCTGTAATTGTATTTTGCAGATTTTAGCCCTTTCCACACATTTTTACTACAAAGGAAATTTATGACCACACAACTAAAATATAATTCTGAATATTGCAAAGTATTCTATTCTTTGTCCTATACCTTTATTGTCTGCAGTATATTTTCATAAAAATGACCTCTCAAATGTAGTCCTTATGTCCAACTATTTTAAAGTTTGATTATTTTTTCTCATACCATATTATTTTTTTGTGACAGAGTTGGAGATAAAACTATTTTCCACTTATAAAGCACCTGTCACTTCAAGCACTTCAGAAAGGTGCATGAGTATTATCCTTATGGGGTTTTTTCGTCATGGCAATTTTTAGGAAAAAACACATGTAGAGCTCATGTTGAAAAAAGCAACTAATGGAAATATAATTTTAAATGGTCAAGTGTCATTTAATCCCCAATGCCTTAAAAAAAAACATTTTAGAGGAAATTACTAAAACTCTGCTTGCGATCTGAAAACAGCAGCCAACTTTAGGTATAGTACCATAGTTACCATCTTGGCTGATATTTGCAAATCCATTCTACTATTAACTCTTCACAATTTATGTCTTTTTCTTGCATTTTATGCTGGATGGGGCAGAATCCCCTTCAAGGAATTACCAATCTGACCCAGAGTTCCCTGAGGTGGGGAACCCGAGGCACAGAAACATGGAAACTTAGAACACTAGCAGTTAAGGCCCAATTTTTCAGAAGTTCCTGCCTACTTTGGGTGTTTCAGTTTTTCAGAGCTCAGTTCAAGACAGTTGGGGCCTGGGCTTTGATCTACCTGATGAAAACCTACAATGTCCCTTGAAGTCGATGGGAGCTGTGCACAACACAACTTTTTTTAGAAATCGTCTCAAGACATCTATAGCCTGAACACTAAAAACTGAACACCCAAACTTAGGGGACATTTTGAAAGTTATAGGCAAAGTGACCTGCTCAAGTTTACACATCAAAAAAGTGGTGGTTCAGAATAGAATCCCAGTGTGCTGACTCCCCCCTCTGTTTTTCTCTAATACTGGAAACATATTCCTGCAATAAAGAGCATGTGGTTCACAGGAACACTCATCAAATGTGGAGCCTTTAATTTTTAAGTTATTGATATGAATATCCATCTAAAGACAGTACTGATCAAATAGTAAACACTGATGGTTCTTCTGTGGCTTATTTGAAATGAGTTTGTGGTCTCAGTCAACTTCCTAGTGGCCAAGCAGCCACAAATAAACAAACAATACACACACAAAAATCATAACCACAATTTGTAGCCTTGTTGGAAAACTCAATAGAGCTTTATAATAATTCAAGTTTCATATTAAGATTTCATGGGATTGAAGATAGTAAATTTAAAAGACAATGTTAAAAATCCTATTTTCAAAAACATTTTCTTAATGGTGTTATTAGCAACAATGCAGATGAATCAAACAAAAATTGAAGATCATTATCTGTGTTGTTTACATTTTGCATTTCATTCAGAAAAGGAAAATAGACCACTCAGTTTTACTTTTATTTCAGTTCAGTTTTCCTTTGTAGCTTCCCTGCACTAGTACCATGCTATAAAGTTTAGGATGAACACACTACAGGAAATTAAAAATAAACTTGTTTTCATTCATATTTAAATAAAACATCTATAAATATCAGATTTTATAAAAATTATATACAAAACTGATTTTTGGACTTAAAAACCATGTGATAGTTTCTCTTTAAATATATTTATACTAATTTTATAATGGCTAGTCTTGTGTTAGTACCATGGATATACTAATTCAGGAACAATCACAAGATTCTTTTTGCAAGCCAGCTTTGCAGAGATGGCAAATGTGAACTTCAGAGCGAGAGTGGGTGATAGCCATTGACTTACAAGAACTGTTCCACCCATTTAGTGACATCAGCACTGGCCTCAGAGCAGACGATTTATTCTCCTTCATTATGAAGGGAGAATAAGGCTAGTTGCTGTCCAAACAAGGAAAGTAAGGACTGGCTCTTAGAGGAAGGAGTACCTACATATTATCTCACTTGAGTTGCCTTTGAGATAAGGCCAAATACATAAGGGCCTTCAGAAGACTCCTGTGAAGGGGCAGACTAAAAATTTAATTAAAACATGTTTGGAAATGAAAACTGTCAGAGCTGAGAAAGGAATGCAGAACTTCTTAGCATGATTTTTTTTTTTAATTTAAAAATGGAAATAAAGCTACAGTAATTTGAAATTCTCTTATTGTAGAATTCTCTCTTACCAGTACACATTCACAGTAACTCTGTTGTTTGCAGCAAAGTCCTTTCAAGCATACAAAAGTACCACAAACTAGACAAACAGCAGGATCTTTAGGAACCTTGGTACAGACAGTACAAGTCTTTCTGTGATAATACTGGAAGATGGTATTATAATTTTCAGGCAACTGAAGGAGACATGGCAAGTCCCACTTAGGCTCTTGTATAAGCAAAACCTAAAAAGAAAATGATAGAAATATTTATCAGTATTGCATGTATATTTATCTGTGCTGTGAGAACTTTAGAACTACAGAATATAAATGTCAGAACTGTTTATAAAGGAGGGAAATGTACTCTTTAAGATGGCCCATTCTTTCTACTGCATTCCACACAAGCACTGAAGTGTCCTTTAAATGCTTTCTGGCTTCCTATGGAGACTATTAATGCTGCATTAAGACTTCAACCAGAGAGCATCACTCAAGAGCAACATGCTTCTTCTTGCCCCAAGGAGCTCAGCATACTCATATACATTGCTTTAGTAAGGTTACAAACGGACTACTGACTGCCTTTCCTCAGGGCACAATGCATTACACCTTCTAAAGGCAACAAACTTCACAGGTAAAACATGGGGCTTAAAGTCTTGTTTACTTTGGGGATTTGCCCTGATTATAGCCATTAGTGGACAGCCAGTGACATAGCTGCGCCACTGCCAGTCCCTAGCATAGACAGGCAAAGCTGCTACTTGTACTGAAATTTGGGGCCAAAAACAGTAGGGTAAAGTTAGGCTCTGAAACTGATGTCTAGGAACTTGTTTGATTTTCAAACATATTGAGCACTCAACAATTCCCAGTTAAATTGATGGGAACTGCTATTCCCTCTGAGGTCAAAGGGAACTGCTGGATACTCAGTACATTTAAAAATCAGACAGGTGCCTAAATATTAGTTTCAGAGTCTAACTTTACTCTCTTATTTTTGAAAAACTTCGCCTAAAATTTTTAAAGAGCCAATAATACATTACCATTGAATCTATTCCATTTTTTGCAGGTTACCCACTTAAGGGCACACATGTGTGAGGAATTTCTTACAAATTACTGTTCTGCTATTTCACAAGAGTTTGTTATAAAAACTGAAAGAGGTCTTATTTGAAAAATACAGTAAAACAGCAGTGTTCTTTTTCAAACATAAAAACGATATCAATAGTTTTATGACCATGGCTCAATGGTCTATTGAATGAATCAGATCTACTGAGGGCAAGAACATTTTGTGATTACCATTAGGGTTCAAGTTTTCATAACAAAGTTGTACCTGTAAAATATGCAAGTGAAACAGATGCAAACACAAAACACACATGTTGTGGGTTCAACTATGCATTTTGCCTCCTTATTTTATCATGATAAATTTAAAACACAGCATTACACATACACACTCAGCGTAACTAGAATCAAGTAATTCCATTCTTACACATCGGCACTGTATGGGGGGTGCAAATTTTTTTACGTACCTTCACTTGTTCTGCATGTCTTTCTGCAAATGAAGCCAATTCTAAGCACCACTGCGATATCATATTAAATGCTGGCACTGGCCAATCAAGGCAAGAGGCACTGGTGAATTGATGTGGTGACTGAAAAGATGATGGTAATAGACCCAGGCAGTTTGCAAGAACTGTAAATTCTTCATCTTCCTTTTAGACATGAAACAAGAAAGACTTGATCATTTTGTGTTATAAACTCAAAGCACAGCACAGCACTGTATGTATCAATTCCATATCAATTAATATGTAAGTGACTGGGAGGGAGCACGGTGGACTGAGGCTCTGCTGCACCTGATTCTCCAGTGGTGTAAAATCCCAGAGGGACCTTACATCAGAGGTGCAAGTTAAAGCTGCCCCTGAACTTGAGTGAAGTGGAGAATGAAACCCATAAAATGTTAGCTTACAGTTCACAGACCTAAGAGTGAAGTCTAGTTTGAATGGAAGTGCTGTATTCTCTACAAATTCAGAACAGGTTTTAAGATTACTTTGGTGATATATCTGAGAGGCAGATAAACCACTGTAAGGCCCCGATGCTATAAACACACACGTGCTTAATTTTAAACACAAGTAGTCCTACTGATTTCAATGGAACTACTTACATGCTTAAAGTTAAGCACATACGTACATGTTTAGAACTGAAGCCTAAATTGATAATTAGAGAAAAGAAAAGAAAACATAAAATAAGACCATACATTTATGCAGAGCACATTGATAACACAGGGATGAAATGAATGGGATAAAACAATACAGAAAAAGGGTAGAAAGAGAAAAATGTGAAGTATTCATAAATGAATTAGAGTATGTCCAAGATGCATGCCAGCCAGCAACAAGTATATGATTAGGAATAAAATAATAATAATAATAATAATAAAAGACCAATTTGGATAAATATATGCAGAGTAATCAAGGGTGAGAGAGAAGAGGCTGCAAAGTATTAAATGACAGATGATGAGAGGACAAATTATAGAATGAAGATAAGGGAGTGTAAAAATGGAAAGAAAATTTAAGTAGGAGAAAGTAAAAGAGGTTGCACAAAAGATTAAGCCAAAGATTAACACATTTTTCATTGGAACAATAGAAATCAGCAAAGGAGACATACAGCTTTTAACAAATATAGAATATAACTGATTGACAGAAAAGATATTACAAATACACATATTATTTTGTAAAATAGGACAAGAGATGGATAACAGAAACAAGATCAGGAAAATATACACTGAATGAAATTAGGATTGTTTCCAAATGGGTATGAATGAAATGCCTGAGAGTCATCAAGTTCTAAGACAAGACAAGATTCACTGCAGAATTATGGGGTGAAAGTTGCAAGAGATACAGGGCAAACATACTTGATCAACTGGCAAAACATATGGATAGAAAAGAGCTATTCACTAGGATCCCCTGCCAATGAAAGATTAGTAAATGCACAGCAGATAACGTTTTTTCCAGTCTAGTTTTAAAATACAACAAGAAGGGTTCTAATAGTTTTTCTATGGAGATCATTTTACTGTCTAGTACATCTCCTTGGTACATTCTAGTCATACTAAATTTTCCATTTAATTTCTTACCATCACTCCCAATTATTCCCCATTTCCTATGCTATGTTATTTTTCCTTTTTCCTCCTTAATGTCCTTTAAATAACTCTAAACTTATGCCACCCAATAGTCTGTTTAAGCAGATGCAGGTTGCTATGGCAGAACAGGAGCTATTGCTGGTTCTGGGGAGCATTAAATACATACAGTCAGACGTGCATACTGTAGTCCGATGGATGCTAGTAGTTTTTTCGGGTGGTGGCTAGTAAGACTGTCCAGAATGACTCCATCTTGAACATGGGAGTATGTATATGAAGGGGAAGGACCATCTTTTGACTATGAAGTAACCCTAGTAGGACCATGAGAATTGCTGGTCTGACGAGAAAGATATCCCTGTTCCTATCACTTTTCTAATTTAACTTGCATCAGTTCAAGTACATCTAATTTTCCACTTGCATCAGTTCAAGTACATATTAAGCAAAAACCCATCCAGCTAGAGACTGAGTTTGTCCACTTGCAGAAGAAAAAAGGAACAGATGACGAATATATTTTAAAAATGAGTTTTGTGAAATATGGAGACTTATTAGGAAGAGAAATACAGAAAGATGACTACAGTCATCCAGAGCTGCAGAAGAAAAGGGTCTCTCAGCTACAGTGGCAATACTGTGCAGAAGGACTGATTTAGGAGACCATTGCCAGAAGTAAGTGGTGGGATAAGGTCAAGATCTACTGAATCAATAAAAATTGAAGGGCAATAGAATATAGAATGACTACAGTAGTCTAGAAAAAGAATAGGAGAAAGGGTGAGATGAGTTGCAGTCAAGGCTGGCCCACAGCTCTACCCTTCCTACTCCTCACTGGAAAGGATAGGGGAGGAACAGAACTGCTCTTTTTCTATCTCCCTTTTAGCACAGGGAGCTGGCCAGCATCTGTGTTTATTCTCTTCCAGGAAATATGTGGCAATTGTCTTAAACACCACCACTGAAGAGAAAGAAGGTGGTACCCAGCTATTTAAAGACCACCTCCTGCTCCTCCACTAGAACCAATGACCGCTGAAATGGCTACTTGGGTTTCATGTAACTCCCAAGGTGGCCAGAGATAAGGAGCGAAAAAAGGGGAAAAAGCCTGTCCCAGACCTCACCCCTCCCACCAATTTGGGTATCTAAATTCTGGCAGGAAGCATGAAAGAAACATGGAGAAGATCAGCAGCAGCAGCAGGCATTGTAAGAACCCTGTCTGAGGATCTGTCCAGAGCCAGAGCAAAGGAAATGTAGCATCATCTGAAGTGCAGAGGAAGGTTATACAGTTCCATACTAATGCCAATAACAACTTTGTGTGTGTGTGCCACTTCTGGAGAAGAAGTCTCCTGCCTGCACTATTATGGCATCCTTGGCAGGTGTTGCCATTGCTGCATCCACTTTAAATGATCATGATGCAAACGGTTTTGGTTGTTGGCTTTAGTTTTTTGCCTTTGCTGGTTCATTCTCCTTCTCTACTTGTCTATAATGACTTTCAGCAGATTTCTTTGTTTCCCTTTTTAAGGTCTGGGTTAAATATTACTTGCAGGTAACTTAGCCTCATCTCGCTCAATTTGAAAGCCAAGTGTCTTGATCACCCTCTTTAACACGGTCTCAATTTTACCTGTCCCTTTTAAAGATGGGCCTCAGAAGTCATTCTTATTATTTTAGAGGCAGACTAGTGCTATCAATTCACACAGACTCAGGAAGCCAGACTGTGAAACAAATGAATTCATTTTGGAGAAATTTATTTAAAGCAGGGAATTCTTGATAGATATTTTCTCCCACTGGCCTTCAAGTTCACATCCAATGGTTGCTGTGACTATGCACGGGACTGCTCTCCTCCCCCACTATTCCTCTGGAAGAGCTTGGAGGGTTGTGGCTGCTCCCTAAGCCTCCTTCAGGGGCCCTGAACCTTTCCCTTTATGCACACATACTGCAAGGACAAGTACTGCAGGAAAAGCAAAGGCACTCCTTTTGTCATACAGCAGGTCTCTTCAGCTGCTGAGTTCATGTTAATAAGCTACACGGTGAAGAAGAAGAGATCCCTGTGCTGTGGAAGTAAAACCAGTTAAACTAATTAAACTAAAAAGAGCCCTGAAGTTATCCTGTCAGCAAGAAGTAAGATACATTTGATCAAAAACCCAGTCCTATGAGAAGAATTCACAATAGGAATAGGACAGAAGCAAAGGCCTGGTCTACACTGGGTGGGGGAAGGAGGGGGGGAATCAATCTAAGATACGTAACTTCAGCTACAAGAATAGCGTAGCTGAAGTCGACGTATCTTAGATCGACTTAGAATCACTTACTTCCCGTCCTCGCGACACGGGATCGATGGCCACCGCTCCCCCATCGACTCCGCTTCCACCTCTCGCCGTGGTGGAGTTCCGGAGTTGACGGCAGAGCGATCAGGGATCGATTTATCGCATCTTCACTAGATGCGATAAATCGATCCCCGATAGATTGATCACTACCTGCCGATCCAGTGGCTAGTGTAGACGTGGCCAAAGGCAGGATCACTAATTACTCCGGATTTCCCTTGACTAGAAGCCAGAAGTCTGAGGAACAGGTGGTTGGCAGGTCACAGTGCCACCTGCTGGAAGCAGATAAACTTCTGAGGGAAGAAGACCCTCCCAAACATACAGGATTGTCAGACATACCTTTGAGACGGAATATTACTGTAAATGAAAAATACATCTTCCCTATCTCCATTCCCCTATGCACAAAATGAACTCCCTATCCCCATTTATTAAGCCCTACTGTCTCGCCACTCAAATCTCTATTAAAAATTTTATCTGATCTTAAAAATAACTTTTGGACATTTATATTTTTTTACACACCCACACCCCCATCCACCCACTCTCACAAAATAAAAGAACTTTAATAAGGTTGCAAAGTTAAAACACTCAAAAGTTAGGAAATGCCAGAATTAAGGTGGCCCTGGCTAGTGTATTAAAATACAGTATCTCTTAATTCTTGATGGAATTGTTTTTAACACATTACTTGCACAAAGAAGAAAATTCTGTGGAGGTTGAGATTAAACATTGTGGGTGTGTGTTTTTTTTTTAGCATAAATGTACGCAAAATAAAGTTACACCATGGCCAGTGATTTCACTCTATATTTTGTCTTTTGCATGCAAAAAAGCCAATTCTGAAACCTTTCTGCTCACATATCTCCCAGAGAAGCCCACAGGAGGTTATGAAAATGAAGAGGAGGAAGTATCTAGCATATAATATATTGCAAAGTTAGCAGTTCTTCTTGCCATGACACCTTCTACAAAAATATGCAAAATATAGTAAAACATTCTCTAGAATCTTACAATGTATCTGAAGTCTTTCATGCATGTCAGACATGAAGCAATGTTACAGCTAAACAAATATCTGCTCTAAATAATACAAAATGTTGGACCTTTTCTCTTTTGGGGGTGGCGTAATACATGTTTCAATTATAGTATATAAAACTTTCAACAGAAAAAAACAGTGTCATCACCTCCCTCCCCGTATTGTACCTGACAACTGGGTAAATCCCCTCCAAAAAGATGATGTTGAAGAAGGCAAGTGATCCTGAGGAAAGGCAGGCAGAACTGCTGCAGATAACACTCTATTGAGTCAGGAGACCAAACACTAGGGCTAACCTAGAGTGAAAAGAGAGGTTATTAAATTCTGCTTTCCAAATTCTATGTTCCAAAGGCTAGTAGTTCACTTATAATCTCAAGTGATTTTCTAACAAACAAATCTAGGATATAGCACCTTCCAGTTAGGCATTCTCTTTCTCAAAAAGCTGCTTTATACATAAAGCCAACTTTAACAGAAGCAAAGGCTTCTGGTCCGTTAAGAAACCAAACAAATAACTAGATAAATTACCCCAGAGGAATGGGCTTTGATCTGAAAAAGAGGACCTTTATCAGTCTGTAGCACAAAAAAAGAAAATTTCTTCAAAATACCGTTTCAATGGTTCTCACGCCAGTTAGGTTAAAATATGTATATAGATTGAATGGAGATAAATGTTGGAAAAACTATAGTGAGAGATTTTATGCATATGGTGGACATGTCCAGTCATTAAAGAATATGGGGATGTGATTTGTAACCAAATATTACGAATTGCTGAATATTTATTATCAAATGATCCTTTGGTAATGCTCCTGGGGCTTCCTAGCAGAAGTGGTCACACCCAAAGATATTAAGAATTAATCTCTCATCTGCTAGTAGCCACTAGATTACCAATAGCCTCCCACTGGAAAAAGAAAAATAGTTCAACACTAGAGGAATGATTAAAAAAAAATATGGGTGGTGGATGTTATGGAAAAATTAACATATCAATTATGCACCCAGCAAAACAGACAGAGGACAATAGATGCTTAGGTATTTTTTACCATTCAATTCATTACTCAGACAAAATATATTCACTGCAAAAAAAAAAAAAAAAGAAAAAAGAAAAAAGCAGCACACATGTCCAATATTTGATTATTAACATTTATAGACATGCCTGGTTTAATAGAGTCAGTAGTTTCATTCAATTTAATAAAATCACCAGAAATAACACATGCTGGGTGGTGCAAAGAGGCTCACTGTAATTTGTTAGCATCCTGCTAAACAAAGAGATTTAATGACTACATTACTGCATAATATTTCCAAAAGAAACAAAAGGTCATTTTGTTTCTATTTACATAGTAATGATTTGTAAACCTGTTAAAATTGTCTAAACAAAACTGTCAAAAAATACCATTGCTAATTCTTCAGTTTCTCCTTCCTCAAACATCTTCCCTTTAGAGAGCTCAGAAATCACATGACTCAGTAATGCTTCCCAAGACTTTTCTCCATTGGATGTATTCTGTGAATAAAGAAAAAGGCAGACTCAAATTGCATCAGTCATACAAAATAAGGAGAAAATTGTTTCTGTAGAAGCTGCAAAGGTGAAATATATTTCCTTTAAAGCAACACACACATTCTGACTCAAAGAGAAGAGATACATATAATATTGGAAGGGTGATGTTTTAAGCACAAATAAATATGCATAACAATACACAGGATGTAGAAACTGAAACAATATGTGGATAGTGAAAAGCTCCTAAAATCAAATACAATTCAGATGGAATATATTTAGCATATACAGTGAGGTTAAGTGGCAGTTTTGAAACTTTTCAGAGTAACAGCCGTGTTAGTCTGTATTCGCAGAAAGAAAAGGAGTACTTGTGGCACCTTAGAGACTAACGAATTTATTTGATGGTAATAAATAAATAAATAAATAAATAAATAATAAATTTGATGGTAATAAATAATAAATAAATAAATAAATAAATAAATAAATAAATAATAAATAAATAAATAATAAATAATTTGATGGTAATAAATAAATAAATAAATGGTCACTTCATCAGATGCAGTTTCCACGGTATGCATCTGATGAAGTGAGCTGTAGCTCACGAAAGCTCATGCTCAAATAAATTCGTTAGTCTCTAAGGTGCCACAAGTACTCCTTTTCTTAGTTTTGAAACTGTAATTTGCTATAATGCGTTAATTAAACTGAACCAAGAAATGCTTGAAATTTAGATGTATTGAATGAGAAAGAAGCTATCAGAAAATTTAATGCTATGTAGAGAATGGGTAACATTTATACAGACAGGGAAAAATTCAATGGAATTTATTTTTTTAATCAGTCACTTAGCTTTGTGCCATAATAACTGTGTGTCAAGAAAGCTAATAATTACAGAAAACCATGAGAAATAAGCAGCATATTTCCATAAACGTCTTCCTTGAAATTACACAAAAATAGCCACAAGAAGAAACAATATCAGATACAAACTTCAGTTCATGTGAGAAAAGTATAAACATGATCAACAGAAAGACAAAATGTTGCCAGGACGAATATTTTAAAAAATACCAAAACAAATGAAGTGGGTTGTAATATATAAAAGCTCTACCATACAATGCTGTATAAAAACTGACATTCATTTCCCTAGTGTACAACAAGGTTAATCATCTCTTTCTAGGAGTTTAAACTCCTCACTGAGGGTGAAATTCACCGCAGGGGCCAGGCCAAATCCCTTTTCCCCATTTAGGCCCTTAGCTCAGGCTCTAAGCCAATGGTCTCCAATCTATTTTGTTGGAGGCTCCTCTTGTGATGATTTGGCAAAGAGGTGTTCCTCTTTTCACCCCGTGTTCCATCTCTCCAGGACTCTCAGCACCACTATATGTCCTTTCTTCTGCCCATTCACACTCTCATCTACCATTTCCAGCCTAGCCTTAACCCTGGTCTTTAATTTCTTTCTTAAAATCTTTTTTCTTCTTTTGCTCCCTCCTCATTACTGCTTCTCCTTCCTTATTCCCCCAGTCACCAAAAGGCTACATGCAACTTGCAGAGTGATTAGGGCTTCCCTGGGCTGGGTTTCAGATAATCTCATGGCTGAGCTGAGTATGAAAAGGAGTAAAGAAAACCAACTTGACATTGAGCTACTACCTGAACCTGTAGCCCTGTACACATGCCAGCTGTATTCAGGCATCTGCCAGAAACAGGCAGGGAAGGCAGGCTGCTGTCAGGAGCTACTGGAGATGCTTTAATTGCCACTATTGGACTATGTCTGCCGAAGGGTGCAGTGGGTAGTTCTGTGTCGAGTGGGTAGTTCTCTGCCTCTCTCATGCTTTACCTAAAGTGGCGTATGAAGTGGTCAGTGGGCTCTCTGTACCCAAAGCGGTGAGTGAGTGAGTGTGTGTGTGTGTGTGTGTGTGTGTGTGTGTGTGTGTGTGTGTGTGTAAAATATGTCAACCTTCTTGAATTGACAGACTTTCAGTTACCATTCACTTTGATTTACCTACACAAACCCTGAACAGCCTTCAGCAGCAGGGTGTCATATAATGTAAAACTACTACCCTCATAACTTTATTAACGTCTGTCAGAGACGGGCATGCCAATGAAAATGCCAGTTTTTCTTTCTAGAATACAAAAATATGTTACCAATACATATTTAGCTGCATATGTCAAGAGGTTTCAGCACTTGTGATTCTCAGTGCCTTTAAGATGAAAAAACTCTGCTACTTCATAAATCCATTTGCTGATCCATGAACATAATTTGCAACCCTAAGGCACAAACTACCTTATGTGCTAAAAAAGCTATTATTCTACTAGAGAGAGAAAATCTTAGCATGTAGCAAACCTGACTACTGTATGCCATCATTCTCTATTTTCATACAATAAAATATTTCATTGTAGATAGCTGTTGAAACATTTAAAATATATGTTCAGATAAAACTTGACCCATTCTACTAACATTTTATGAAGGATAAAAAAGCTGCCTACATTTATCAACTTGAGTGTGAAAAAATATAAACTGGCAGCGCTTTCAAGCACTCTCTGTCACAGATTTATACCTGTAAAATTGTCTGTCACTTAGGTCTCATTTAGATAAACAAAAAAGTGCACAGACCTCATGCTAAAATTGTGGGTTTGAAATTGAACTCTTATTATGACAGTATCCTATGAAAAAATATTTATTTAACAATAATGCAGCATCCATCCTATTGCACAGTATCCTCAGATACCAAATAGCACATAACAAAATTTCGTTACTTAGCCCCCTCTGGACAAACTACTGACTTGCACTTAAAAACTGTAGTGTTGTATGTGCTGACAAGCATGGCCAATTTGTGCTTACATGGGAAAAGTAGGCCAGGTGTCTCAGTTTCCTTATAAATACTACTAATGGCAGGAAGGAGGATTACCTGCCTGGCCCACAATATTGCTAGATTCCTCCTCTGGTTCCTTTCTCAGTTGTGCATCACATATTGCATATTTTGAGAGGATTGCACATGGCAAGTGATTAATAACTATGAACAAAACTAGAAAATTCCATATTTTCTTTGCAGACAACTTGCTTTTTTATTTACTCAAGTAAGTATATTAGATTGCTGTCTGGTACATCTAACAGGACTTCAATTTTACAGTGAGAGGAATACTCTATTCTATTCAATTATATCTAGCTAAAGAATCAGTTTAACAGAAAGTCTTATTCCCAGTCTATAAATCAGTTCTTTATCAATGGCACACTGTGAAACTTCCAAAACCTCTTCATATAAAAGTGTCTTTATCTGATTTCCACTGTCATTCAAACACAAAGTTACACACACAGAAAAGAACAGGCAGGACTTTCTGTTCATGAGAAGCAGAAGAATAATCTTCTGCACTGGGGGAATGACGAATTGTACCATGGTTGGACCTAATGAAGAATTGTATTTCTATTCCAACAGTTAATTAACAATTTCCAATAACCAATTTTGAGATCTAAAGTTGACTTTGGACAGGTCACCTTAAAAATTTCCCTGTCCTGGCAACAACACATTGACACCATCATATATTAACCAAAAATGTACTAAACCAATCCATACATGGATTTTTAAAAAAATGAAAAGCAGGACTAATGTGTAAAATTAAAATACTACTTGAAATATTTTTATTAGCATTTTTGTAGATTTTAGTGCTCCTGTCAGTGAGGGACTTACACCACTAGACACAGAGGCAGCATGTAAGCTTTTAAGCACAACTCTGCAAATCTATAGTAAAACAATACTAGAACTTTGATATATTACAAAGATACTTACTTATGCCAAAATGTATAGTAGAGTCCACTGAGATTAAGCTAAAAATGAAACAAATCTGATTCACTTGTTACTTGCACAGTAGTTGAACCAGAGATGAAATTCTAATGATGCTAGGCCACACCTATTCTACATTAAGTTCACCACTGAATTGATACAATATACTAATAAATCCTTCATAAATTTAATAACAGGTTTCAGAGTAACAGCCGTGTTAGTCTGTATTCTCAAAAAGAAAAGGAGTACTTGTGGCACCTGAGAGGCTAACCAATTTATTTGAGCATAAGCTTTCATGAGCTACAGCTCACTTCATCGGATGAAGTGAGCTGTAGCTCACGAAAGCTTATGCTCAAATAAATTGGTTAGTCTCTCAGGTGCCACAAGTACTCCTTTTCTTTTTGATAAATTTAATAGACAATCTTATCAATATTTAGTTTTTAGTAAACTGACCAACCTTTTTCAGAGCTCCTGAGTTCTTCCATGCCACCCTGTCTTCAGCGCTGCATTTTACAGAAAATGCTGCTAGGGCTTGGGTATACAATAATGTAAACAGCACCTTTACAATGCAGGTAAAGTGTTCTATAAAGTAAACAAAGAGTCATTGTCTTTCACATTTTTTAACCCATGACTTCAGTTTATTATAGACCAATTACACAGTCTCTTTCAATTTGCAAATAAAATGCTTCTCCAATGAACAATCAATTCAATATGAAAAAATCCAAAGAGCACAAAATCATTTTTAAAGTACAAGCTTTGGGACTCTCCCACCTCACAGGGTCCTAGAGGCCAGGCTGCAGGCCGAGCCCCAGGAGCCCAAGTTGGCTGGCACGGGCAAGCCGTGGGGTTTTCCTTGTTTTGTTTACATACCCTCAGTGCGTTAGAAAGTTATGGCAGACAGCCCTGGAGGCTGTGAAGTCTTCAATGTACAAAAGAGGTATAGTGAAAGTATACTTTCATTGCCCTGAAAATTCACCTCAATCTTGATCAGCAGTGACTTCCTTCTAGGGGCTTCACAACATTTGTCATGCTCACGTTATTGTAAAGAATTACTGATAAGATGTTCACCACAATCGACTGAGAGTTGTAGACTAGAGCAAATTGTCTATCTTATCATGTCCGCAAACCTGATTCAAATATCTGGGTTAATCACAGTTCTAACAAATACTGAAATAAGTGCTGAATGACCCAAATAATCACAGTAACAGGGGCATTCAGCACATTTTTTTAGCTTAATTCCTGACTCTCCACTTTCATTTTTCAGATACTGAAATTCCAGACCCGCCACAAGTCACTAGTTCCTACTTAATACAGTACCACACCTGTGCCTGAACCTTAGTAGAAAACAGAGCTGGGATGTGGAGCTAAGATAAATCCTGTTGTATTCTTATATATAAAAATATGAATTATGTTTCAACTTTTTTAGAAAGAGGTTTCTCTTTTCTTTCAGAAGCCCTCAGAATTGTATTTAGATATGTATGCATACCACACCCACCCACCCACACTATAGATATATAGATTACATAGACAGACAGGACATCTCTCCCTACAGGAAGACTCCAGTCTGCAGTGGGTACAGGGAACTGCTCTGAAATCAGCTGTGAACAGCTGGCAATCAGAGGCAGAACGAGACTTCACAATATTTGAAAGAGAAGAAAGGTGAAAGTGAGGGTTAAGGTGCAGATGTGCTAAATGTCCCTTTTTCTCATCTTATTAGAGGCTTACAGCACTTCCTGCTCCAAACAATTTCATTTATTTTCAATTTTGCAGATCAACTTTAAAACTTAAGTTTGCACGACCTACCCCTTTCCTACTTCAAGTCAAATCAGTCCCATACTAAGGGGACAATCTTCCATACTAGCATCGATGTAACTCTGATTCCTATTAAAAATAACAGGAGTTAGGCGCTTAAAACAAGTGCTCCCCCAGATTTTGGTTCACTTTTAGTTACATAATATGATGCAACAACAAACCAAAACTGGCTTAAATTCATTCCTCCTTAACCAAGGGCTGAGTGAGCTTTGTGCATGAAAACATACAGGAGCTGACGTGGATTTAATTAAGTGCTTATCCAGCATATAAGCAAGACTGAGGGGGTGCAGCAGGGGATGTTGGGTCCTCGGACCCAACATTGGACTGCAGGATTCATTTGTGAACTAGTGTCCATTTTTGTCTTCTTGTTTAGTAAATGCTCACAAGAAATCCATACACAGACAGAAACCTATGGATTTTCACATTCTTTAAACACTATCTAAACAGCATATATTTACTAAGCACAATTTACATCTAAATGGTCTATGTAATTGAAAAGGTACTAGTTTTTGTATAACCATATGCGTCCCATATTAAACAAACCAATGCATGGCTTTACTTCTTATCTCAACATAATTACACTAGTTTTCTTATAATGGATTTCATAGTATATGTCATCTATTCCCACATCCTCCCCAGAGAGAGGACAATCTCCTGAGCCTCTATCACAGCCCCCCACAACCCAAGCCCTTCTTTTGTTCCTCTTCCAGAGGCTCCATTGTCATGGCGTTTCCACCTACAAAGACCAGCCTTCTTCGATTCACGCAGGGAAGGAGATCCACAGTTTAAAGGCCATGCATGCGCACGCACACTCGCAGCTTTACATGGCTACATCTACAGACAATTGATTCCATTCTAGTTTAGGACTGAGCTCAGGTCCTCAATTCTGATCCCCCTTGTGGCAGTACATAGAGATCTGAGCCAACAAGAGACTGTGTATTAATTTTACACCATGAAAGTGTAAATGAAAAGAAATACAACTTCATATTTCTTACTGTAAAACTGGGACACCCTCCTCACCCAGTCTGCATAGCCACTACCTTTGTCTCCCCTTCAAATCTCTTAGTAAGACTCACCTCTGTCATGTTGCCTATGATAGCAGGACTCTGTCATGATGCCTAGTGATAATAGCTAGGGAGGTGGCCTTCCTTAGAGTTTCTCATGCACCTGTTCTAATTTTTTTTTTTAAACACACTCCAAACAGTGCACCTAGGATAAGAGTGCGTACGTAAGCCATAAATGTTACACTTGTCTTCCTCCTCCTTGTCATTCACTTGTATTCTACACCCAACTGTCATGTCTTAACCTCGCTGGATGATAAGGTCTGTGGGGCAGGGGCTATACTATAAGTGTGTACAGCACACTGGGTCCCCAGTCCAGTTTGGAGCTCTGGGCTCTACTGCAGTACAAAAAAGTAACAATGATCATAATTAGGGGCCTATCAATTTCACAGCAGTGAAAAACGCGACACGGACCCGTGAAATAAGCCCTTCCCCATTAAATCCGATGTCTCCTTGTTCCAAGGAGCACCCCAGCAAAGGGGGATCCTAGTTCCAGATAAACCTTGTCCATCCCCTGCATAGCTGCTCGGGTGGAGGGAGGGGCGGGAGAGACCAGACCCACCTCTGGGTGCCTCCCCCTGCTGCAGGATGCTCTGGGACTGGGCAGCAGCCCTGGAGGTTCCTGTCACTGGAGGAGGCTTGTGGAGTCGGATCTGATCTTCCCTGTGCTGCTAGGAGCACCCCAGCAAAGGGGGCTCCTAGCTGCTAGTCCAGGCAGGCTGGGGCAAGACAGGACTTGCTCTTTGGAATCTCTCCCGGCTGCAGATAGCTCCACACCCCTCCTCCCCACTCTGTTCAGCCCTGAAGGCAGCACTGAAATTAGGGTGACAATCCCATGACGCCCCCTTACAACAGATTTGTGACCCCCCCCATACCCTTTTGGGTCAGGACTCCCACAGTTACAACACTGTGAAATTTCAGATTTAAACATCTGAAAACATGAAATTTACCAATTTTCAAATCCTATGGCTGTGAAGTTGACCATAATGAACCGTGAATTTGGTAGGGCCCTACTTATAATGACATTATGGGATAACTACCACATAGATTAAATATAAACTTTTTGCATGTCCATTTTACACATTATTATTGCTGAAATTAAAGATCTATCATGCTTTTGTTGTTCTACTTACAAAATACTTGCATTGTTTGCATTAGTAGTAAAAGATTAATTTTTTTTCTGATGTGCAGAAATTTTAGTAGAAGCCAGAATTTAGCAGAACCAATTTATATTACTTGGTAACATCAAAAGAATTAGGTTAAGAATTTACAATTGGCAGAAAATGTGATTTATACAATGTACGGCAGTAAAATAACAAAATATTTCACATAAAATACCTCAATACATACATAATACAGAGATACCTTGCAGTACTTCTAGGATTAGGGGGTCTACCAGCCTTTCCTTTATAAACTCTGTTTTCGACCAGGCTTTATCGTAGGCTGTGTAAAGGGACACTCAAGAATTTGGAGCCCAAAATGTTGTTTTTGTTTAAAAATTTATTTTAAAAATCCAGTAGAAATCGCTGTGAAAAGCATTCCTTAGTGGTGTTGAAAACCCAAACACCAACAGCATGGCAATAGTTTCACCCTTGCTAATGATAACCTAGTCACAATAATACATAACTCCACCTTCTATCTGGATAATAGCAGTGCAGTCTATTTTGTTATGGAAACATCAACCCTGAAAGGACTGCACCTGGCGCAGAACGCAGCAGCAGGTCTCATCATGCACAAACGTTACTGAGAGCACATCAGCCCAGTGTTGTTCTCCTGCCACTGGCTCCCTGTAGAGCATGATGTTAAGTTTAAGATCTGCATCCTGATTCTCAGAACACTAAACAGCCAGGCACAGGATACCTAAAATAGCTGGTCCTTTAGGGACCAGAACTGCCCTCAATGTGGCTCCACTCCTCTGGTATCTGCCTCAGGGGTGAAGCCCATCTGTACAGAAATCAGGGCTTTCCTGGGGGCTAGCCCATACTGTAGAACTCTCTCCTGCAGGATCTAAGGAGTATCACAAACTGCACCATAGTGCAGCACAAACGCAAGACTTATTTTTTCAGTCTTGCATTTTCTAAGAACAGTATTACCACATTAGCTTACTTTTAAAAACCACACATGCACACTAACAATATGTTTTCGCCTGGGAGTAAGGAGCAGTACAGGAATGAAGAGGAACTGCATTTGACAGATATTTGTCTACTTGTTTCATTTCATAATTCTAGAAGGAACTAAGATACAGTGTTGGGTGCTGTGAAATAACCTAAGTAGAACAGAGTCGGAACTGAAAGATTAAACTGATTTTGATGGAATGGAGAATGACTTAAATAAACCAGTCTAGTTTCTCTCCAACCTGAGCAAAGTACATGAGGTCAACAAACATCATAAATGGTAAAAATAAAATAAGTTTTTAAAATATATTTTAATTCTAATAAAGCTATTGTTACAAAGAGCTTTTTTTATATAATATACCTTTTATCTTGAAAGTGTCTCTTTAAATGCCAAAAGAAAAGGAGTACTTGTGGCACCTTAGAGACTAACCAATTTATTTGAGCATAAGCTTTTGTGAGCTACAGCTCACTTATGCATCCGATGAAGTGAGCTGTAGCTCACGAAAGCTTATGCTCAAATAAATTGGTTAGTCTCTAAGGTGCCACAAGTACTCCTTTTGTTTTTGCGAATACAGACTAACACGGCTGCTACTCTGATATCTTTAAATGCCATTTCCTTGATTTCTATTGAGGCCCCTTTGCTTTGCTTTCTTGTGCCATAGGGTGAGAAGTCTTTTCTAAACCCCTCAAAAAATGACAGGAGAGCACATGGCATCTTGCATTCCACTAATCCAAGGCAAGAATAAATGACCCTAGTGGGCTCTTGCTACCAGCAAAACTTAAAACTGCCCTGAGGCAGTCAGAAGAGTTCAAATGCTACATTTGAATTACTTTCGGTTGACCCCCTCCCCTCAAGTCCTGCACCATTGCATAGCTTTCATGGACTTCAGGGTATGTCTACACTGCAGCTGGGTGTGTGCCCCCCAGCCCCGGTAGACAGACACATTCTAAGTCTGCTCAAGCTAGTGTGCTAGAAAAAGCAGCGTGAATGTTGTAGCATGGTTAGTGGCATGAGCTAGCCACCCCGAGTACAAGCCCGCCCAATCCTCTGGGGCCGTACTCCAAGGCTAGCCTATGCTGCAAAGTCCACACTGCTATTTTTGGTGCTCAAGTTTAAGCAGAGCTAACGCATGCCTGTCTACCAGGGCTGGGAGGCACACTTCCCATCTACAGTGTAGACATAGCAAGTCCTAGTCAATAGAGATTTAGGGTATGCAAATTTTCATCCTAACAAAACTAAATTCAGTCATTGTATTTAGGTAGGTCAAAATGCAGGGGTTTTTTAAAATGTGGTTATGCCTTTTGTACTTTAATTAAAAAAAATTAATAAAAATAAAATTTGCAGGTTAGTTTTTTCACAATATGAACTTTAGGCCCTTTGGGAGTCCAACACACCCCCACTCACACTCAAAAGGCAGAAGGTGTTTGCAGTGGGGCATCTACTATAAATAACATATTAATACCTACTATTGTTTGTTGCATGTTAGGGATAAAACAAAGTTATATTAATGAGACTATTGCACATTGGTGTAGTATTCTCATTTTGCATTTACATGACTAAAATATCCAGGCAGTGTGTCTTTTATTATTTGTTAACTGTACAGCTGATTAGGGTGAAACAATTGTGTGCAAAAATCATCCCATTTATCTTTAATATATCTTTACACAACCTACACTGAAGTCCATTATAGAGTTTATAAAGGAAAGGCTGGTGGACCCCCTAATCCTAGCAGTACTGTGATAAGTCATTTATTGATAACTCAGCATATGCCTTTTTATTCGGTCATTTATATAAAATTAAATGTCATATGCTGGAAGGCAACAACTGCAATAAGAGAGCTTGCTGACTAAACACATTCAAAGGAAAAGGTTAGCAATTCTGCATAAACTGGAAATAGTCACCTTACCTAAATAAACCTTTTTCTTTCACTGAAACTTAAACAGATATTTGAAAAAAACATTTTAAAAAAAGGAAGTCAGCATTAAAATGTAAAATAATCCATGAAAGGCTAACCAAAAGCCCTGTGTATACATAATCTACTTTCAGTGTAGAAACTGAAATATTTACTGTTTAAGCTAATACTTTTTCTCTATTTAGTCAAGATACATATCCAGTGATGAAAGATAAATGTTAATGTTCACCTGAGGTGCTGCTGGCCCCTTTATGGTGCCGAGGGAGATTCAGGCTCTAAATGGGCAATGGAGGGAAACATTACTTCCCTTATGATAGGCTACAAGTCACTTAACCTTAGAGTGGCATAAATTAGTGCAGCTCCCAGGCTGCTTTCACAGATGCTCATGCTGAGCTGGTGAAGAAGCAGGAAGCTATAAGCAGTTCTCTGATGGTTCATGTCCACCTCATTCCCGTGGCAAGCTGAGTGCCAAGCTGAACAGAGGAAGAACTGAGCTCCATATTTTGGTTATTCAATAGGTTGTGCTCTTCTTTCAGTCAGTACTAGATCAATGTCCTTGCATATTATTGGGGGCACTGTGCTTTCAGACAAGATTTTAAAAAGGATTGCCCTGGCTTGGTCATTAAACCTTCTCCCCCCTCCTGCCCCCAAATTATTTGCTAGTTTGCTAGTTTGCCTGTACAACCTTCATTTGGGCCCCCGGTGTTTATGAATTATGAGACAAGTCTTTTACTACACAATCTCATACTATTTTCTCCACAAGATGTCTGCCTTTTTCTGTTCTGGGAAAAGGCAGTTACCTTTTCCGTAACTGGTGTTCTTCGAGATGTGTTGCTCATGTCTATTCCACAATAGGTGTGCACGCTCGTCACGTGCACCAGTGCTGGAAGTTTTTCCCCTAGCAGTACTCATAGGTGGGAGCACCCACCGTGACTCCTGGAGTGAGGCCTGCCTGGCGCGGTATAAGGGGAGCTGCATGCTCCCCCAACCCTCAGTTCCTTCTTGCCAGACAACTCCGACGGAGGGGAAGGAGAGCGGGATGCGGAATAGACATCCAGGTAACTGTCTTCTCTTCTTCGAGTGATTGCTCATGTGTATTCCACAATAGGTGATTCTAAGCTATATCTGATGGAAGTGGGTAGGAGTTCACACGTTCCCAGGACAGAGGACAGCCTGCCGAACCCTGGCGTCATCCCTGGTTTGGGGGACGATCGCATAGTGCGAGGTGAACATGTGAACCGAAGACCACGTGGCGGCCCTACAAATGTCCTGGACTGGGACGTGGGCCACGAAGGCAGCCGATGAGACCTGCGCCCAAGTCGAGTGTGCCCTCACAATGGGTGGCGGGGGGACAAGTCCGCTCAAGGTAGAAAGCCAGAGCCCGCCGCACATCGACTGTGTGGAGCCGGCGCTCCTCACTGGATGGGTGAGGCTTGGGGCAGAGGACCGGTAGAAAAATGTTTGACCTATATGGTAGGCGGAGACCACCTTTGAGAGGAACGCGGGGTGTGGGCAGAGCTGGACCATGTCCTTATGAAAGACCGTGTACGGCGGCTAGGAGGTCAGGGCCCTGAGCTCCGAGACTCACCTGGGAGACGTGATTGCAACCAGGAAAGCCACCTTCCACAAGCAGTGAGACCAGGAGCTCGTGGCCAGTGGTTCAAACGGGGGCCCCGTGAGACGAGCCAACATCAGGTTTAGGTCCCACTGCGGGACCGGGGTTCTAGAATACGGAAAAAGACGGTCCAAACCCTTAAGGAACAGGCCAGTCATAGCATGGGAAAATACCGTGTGCCCTTGCACCAGCGGATGGAAGGCCAATATGGCTGCCAGGTGCACCTCAGCTGATGAGGGCGCCAGGCCCTGGGCCCTCAGGTGTTGGAGGTAATCAAGGATAAGCTGGATCAGGGCAGCCACCGGGGAGACACCAAGGTCTGCCACCCACCAAGAGAACCCGGATCACTTTGCCAAATAAGCGCGGCGAGTGGAGGGCCGTCTACTTTCGAGGAGGACGCGCTGAACCTGTTCTGAGCACGTCCTTCCCTCTCCACCTAACCACTGAGCATCTACGCCGTGAGGTGAAGCGCCTTTAGGTTGGGATGGAGGAGGTGGCCCTGGTCCTGAGGGAGAAGGTCTGGGTGGAGTGACAACGGCCATAGTGGAGCTACCACCAGGCCCGTGAGGGTCCCGTACCAATGCTGCCTGGGCCACGCCGGGGCAATCAGGAGGACTGGGGCCATGCCTGTCTTTATCTTTTCCAGGACCCTGCTGATTAGAGAGAACGGGGGAAAGGTGTAGTGAAGCCAGCCTGACCGGACAGGAGAAAGGCATCGGAGATAGCGCCCCTCCCCAGGCCCCCCCTGGAGCAGAACCAGAAGCATCGCCAGTTCTGCCAAGTCACAAGTAGGTCCGCCTGGGGAGTTCCCCACCTTCGGAAGAGCCGATGGGCCACTTCCAGGTGGAGGGACCACTTGTGTTGCGAGGAAAAGTCCCTGCTCAAGCAATCCACCCTCTCATGCCAGGCACCCACTAGGTGGAAGGCCTTCAGGAGGATGTCGTGGGTTATACAGAAGTCCCACAGCCTGAGGGCTTCGTGGCAGAGAGTAGAGGATCAGGCCCCGCCTTGCCTGTTGTTATAGAACATCGAGGCCGTGTTGTCCGTGAGGACCCTGACTACCTTGCCCTCCAGGTGCAAGCGGAAGGCCATACACGCCAGCCGCACTGCCCTGAGCTCCTTGACATTTATAGGTAGGGTCAGGTCTTGAGCCAACCACAGGCCTTCGGTCTGAAAGATCCCCACATGGGCCCCACAACCCAGGTTCGACGCATCAGACACCAGCGCCAACGACGGGGCCCTGTCCCTGAACAGGACCCTTTGGAGCATGTTGTTTGGGGCGGACCACCACTGTAGGAAGGTGATCACAGAGTCCAGCATGGTGAGGACCTTGTCCATCCTGTCCATGGCCTGGGAGAACTTCAAGGCCGACCAGAGCTGGAGGGGCCTCATCCTGAGTCTAGCGTGACGGACCATGTACGTGCACACCGACACGTGACCCAAGAGTTGCAGGTAAACCCTGGCTGTTGTCACCGGGAATCTTGTGACCGAGTTGATGAGACCTTTCAGGGTCTCAAATCTGTCTGGCGGGAGAGAGGCCCTGGCCGACACTGCATCCAGGAGCACCGTGATAAACTCTATGCGTTGGACTGGGACTAATGTGGACTTGGTATTTTTTACCAACAGGCCCAAGGTGGTGCACGTGGACAGGAGGAGCGCCATGTAATCCCTCACCTGCGACCAGGAGGTGCCCTTGACAAGCCAATTTTCCAGATAGGGAAATATCTGGACCCCCCGCCATCTGAGGTAGGCCACTACCACCAACATGCATTTGTAAAGACCCTGGGGGCAGCCGACAGACCAAATGGGAGGACCATGACTTGGTAATGATTCTGTCCCACCACAAAACAGAGGAAGCGCCTGTGCCCCTCAAATATGTGGATGTGGAAGTATGCATCCTGTAGATCGAGGACAGTGCTCCAGTCCCCAGGATCCAGGGAGGGGATGACGACGGCCAGGGAGACCATGCGGAACTTGAGTTTCACCATGTACTGGTTCAGACCTTGCAGGTCCAAGATGGGCCTGAGCCCCCCTTTGGTCTTCGGGATAAGGAAATAACGGGAGTAATACACCTTGCCCATGAACTCCTTGAGCACCGCCTCTATCGCTCCTAGTCCTAGGAGCCACCCTACCTCCTGCTCGAGCAGATCTTCATGAAAAGGGTCCCCCAAGAGGGATGGGGGTGGGGAATGGTTGGGCGGGGAGGAAGTAAACCCTGGGAGATCGTGTTGACGACCATCGGTCCGAGGTGAGCCACGACTGTTCTGGGAGAAAAGCACACAACTGATTGGAGAAGGGTAGTTTTATTGGGGGTGGATCCCTGGTGAGGACTGGCGGGGTACCCCCGAGCGTCCTGTCAAAAACGACTTTTCCCCGCCTGCTTGCCCAGGCTGGGGGGCAGGCCGAGACCGCCTCTGAGTGTGTCTCTTATAGTCCCACTGCCTCTTATAGGCGGCCCCATACTTCAGAAGGGCAGCCTGGAAGGGAGTCTGCTGCGGCTTGAACTTAGGTTTTGCTGGAGCCGGGACACAGAGGCCCAGAGTCTGGAGGGTCGTGCGGGAGTCTTCCATGCCATGCAGCCTTGTATCTGTTTCCTCTGCAAACAGAGCCTTCCCATTGAATGGGAGATCCTGCATGGAAGACTGCGCCTCGCTGGACAGCCCAGAGACCAGAAGCCATGACGCCTGTCTCATGGACACGGCGGAGGCCATTGATCGTGCGGCCATGTCCGCAGCATCCGAGGCTGCCTGCAGCGACGCCCTAGCAGCCGCTGCCCCTTCCTCCACTAGCGCCCTGAACTTCTTCCTATCACACTCCTGGAGGGAGTCCTCAAACTTGGGCAGGGAGCCCCACAGACTGAATTTGTACCAGCCCAGGAGAGCCTGATGGTTTGCCACTTGTAACTGTAAGCTCGAAGACGAATAAATTTTCCTTCTGAAAGAATCTAGTCTCCGAGAGTCTTTGTTCTTTGGGGTCAGGGCTGGCTGACCTTGCCGTTCCCTGTGGTTGACTGATTTGACCACCAGGGAGTTGGGCGCCAGGTGGGTATACAGGTACTCATGCCCTTTAGTGGGTACAAAGTACTTGTGTTCCGCCTTTTTAGAGATGGGGGCCAACGAGGCCGGTGTTTGCCACATGGCATTTGAAATTTTAGCCACCTCCTTCATGGAGAGGCAAGGCCACCCTATCCGGTGTTGATGAGGACAACACGTTAAACAGCGAGTCTGAGGGCTCCTTCATCTCTTCTGCTTGGAGGTGAAGGCTTGCTGCCACCCTCTTTAAGAGTTCTTGGTGAGCCCTGAAATCCTCCTGCGGGGGGGGAGGGGGCGGGGACGGACATCACAATCACCTCCTCCAGGCAGGGCGAGGAGGCCGGTGCAGTGCTCTGGGCGTTAGCAGGCACTGGAGGGCCCACCACCTGGTCGGACTCCAGGAACAGTGCCGAGGACGTATGTCCCACCGACTCCTTTCTCAGGGTTCTGGAGAGGGAGTCTAATGGTGCTTCCGACGCTCCAGCCACCGAGTGAGCTCCCACCGGTGGCTGCGCCGGAGGCCACGGTGCCCACTGATACCATTGGGCTGGTCACGACACTCAGTGCCACTGCACCTGCTGTGGCCCCGGCACGGCCAGCTGTTCGGGTTGACTGGCCTGGCCCACCAAAGGACAGCTACAAATGGAGACCGGGGTTGGCGTAAGATCTGCTGCTATCTCTGGATCGGGAGGAACAGTGGTGCTAGGATCTATGACGGCTGTGGGACCGCAATCTCGACATGGAGGACTGGTATCGATTGCAACAGATGCTCCGCAAACAGCCTTGACGGGCGGACCCACAGCGGCAAGATGCCAATGATCAACGCCCGGGGCTGCGGTGCCTTGGCAGAGACTTGGAGCGGGAGTCCGAGTGGGAACAGCGTCAATGACCGTGCCGTGACCGACTGCAGTGCCCTCTCCGAGATGAGGACCATTGGCGACGCCCGCTGCGGCCCCATCAATATTCACTCCTTGAGGACAAGCGGTGCCGAGAGTCCTAGCCAGAAGGAACCCAGCCAGCCAGTCTGGTTAGCGTTGAGGGTGAGCCACATGGACTCTGCCCTGAGCGGTCGCTGGGCGGTGAACGGTGTCAGGAACGTTCCCTCGACCAAGACTGGTATCAGGCCGGAGGCAACTGCGGAAATCCCAGTGGCGGCTTGCCTCTGGAGCGTGGGGCCAACATCGGTGGTGCTCTGGGCACCGGCATGGACATAACATCCCAGGACGCCTGGAGGGCTTCAGGTGCGGATGGCATCCAGACATCCAGAGAGGCCAGTTCCAAAGGGGCCAGGCTACTCTACTCAACCTGAGTAGGAGGCCTGGGGCCTGGTGGGGATCGAGGACTGCCCGACATGGGCCTAGCCTCTGTCCCTGACTTCCCTCAGTGCTGCTGCGAAGATGGAGTCTTCCTGGCCCTCTTGGCAGGCCCCGTGGATGGGGAGCAGTGCCAACTGGTCAGTGGCACCAGAGGGTCGCCGCATACTGACGCCGCGGTGCCGGGTACCAGTTCGGAGTGGCGTGCCGGAGTCGGGGTGAGCACTGACTCCATCAGGATGGCCCGGAGCCTGATGTTCCTTTCTCTTTTGGTCCGAGGCTTAAACAACTTGCGAATCTTGCACCTTTCGCTGATATGGGTTTCTCCCAAACAGTGCAAACAGTCTGTGTGCGGGTCACTTCTTGGCACAGAACACCTACATGAGCTGCCTGATTTAAACCCTGGGGCGCAGGGCATGCCCCGACCCGGCCTCACTGACTAACTAAACAGCTAACTAACTACAGGTACTAACACTGAATGAATGAGCAGTTCTGGGGACAAGCTACAGCAAAGCTGGAGCAGAGCAGTTCCAACGCACCTTCACTGGCGGCAAGAAGGAACTGAGGGTGCGGGGAGCGTGCAGCTCCTCTTATACCGTGCCAGGCAGGTGCCACTCCAGTGGTCATGGGGAGCGCTCCCGCTACAGGTACTGCTAAGGGAAAAAACTTCCGGCACCGGTGCATGTGGCGAGCACGCACACCTATTGTGGAATACACATGAGCAATCACTCAAAGAAGAAAATGGGATAACTATTTAATATTTATTTTTACCTCATTGTTCAGTGTGTGGCCCTGGGCCTTATTTACTGCACACGATCTAAATCCTGCTCTGAATACAAAATTATTAATTTCCTCTTGGGCTTTTCTGTAGTACTCTTGGGCTTTTCTGTAGTACTACAAACAATCCATTTATCCTCACAACACCCCTGTCAGACTGTATTATCATCGTCTCCATTTCACAGACGGGGCACAAAATCACAGAGAAAGCAAGTTCAAAACTGTCAAAAGTGTCTACCAATTGTGGTTGCCCAACTTGACACATCCAGATCCTAATTTTTCAGAGTACTTAGCATGTATATGATACTTTATATGTTCAAAGCACAGCTCTCCTTGACTTCATTACAGCTTTGAGTCAAATTGGACCCCACAGTCTCAAGTCAGGCACTCAGGAAATGAGGAACTTATGTTGAGTGGTTACCTGTGAAAAGTTTGGCTTACGTGATTTGCCCAGCATTAAGAATATTGTGGCAGAGGAAGGGGCAGAATTCAATTCACAAGGATGGCATTCAACTGCCTTAACCACAAGACCACCCTTTCTGTTTCTGCAGTCTCCTGCCACATACATTACATAACTCTCTACTTCTACAACCAATGTGCCAGGGCTTTACAGACAATAGCCTCATTTGCTACACAATCCTGATTCACTCCCTGAGAAGTGTCTATTCTGTGCACTGCACGATGATGCACAAATGTTAACTCATAAGCACATACATGTAAGTGTGCTTCGAGAGACCAATGTATTTAATCTCACATTGTAAAGATGAATTCACAGTATCCTACACATATGAAGAGAATTTTACTTAATCACAATGCCAAGCATGTCAAGCACATAGCAGCTCTGCCCATCTTAGATTTTTTAGGTTTTTAAAAGTCACGAATTGTTTCAGCAAATGAACACAGTGACTATTTTGCAGGTCACACTACATAGCAGGTGCACTCTACACGTACAATGTGTACCCTGTTAGTCCTATCTTAATAAATTGATGTGACTAGAGCCTGTAATGTTCTGACCTCTATCATTAAGCTTCTCTGTAATAAAAGACTTAATTTGTGTTCTTTCTTTATGATGGGTTCAGATCAATTTTCACTCTCTGAATGAAGAGACTGAACAGTTATAATGGTATTATTTTACCTTAATCAATGTAGGAATGAAAAAGATACCAAGATGGTACAACAGTTAATAAGGTAGCTAATGCAATTCCCAGAGCTATACTTGAAGGGCAATATATGAAGTTTCGGTCCTGCTTCGTAAGTGCTAATGTTCTCAAAGAATACTATGTAAATATGATTAGATCTCAAAAATGGATTTGAAGCAAAAAAGATGAACTGACACATTAAATACTTGAAGAATAAGGTAACTGTAGTTTACCACAAGGACCACAATCAAATGTACAAATATTTTATTACTTTAAAATTGTCCGCACTCCAAAGAAATGGTATTGTAATATGATGCAGAACTCAATGCCCATATAAAATTGTTTCTCTCAAAAAATAAAGAGAAAAAAACCTCCATGTATTCTATACACAGATTTTCTGTTTGTTCTTATGACTCAGAGTCCCCTGGTAGTAGGTTTAGCATCATACTGCAATACCATTTTGTCTATGAAATACTTTAGTATAAAGTTGGAAGAGCATTCTAGGGATAGGTACAGTATATAGGGATAGGTACCGTATATACTCGATCATAAGCCGGTTCATTTATAAGCCGACCCCCCAAAGATGGACAAGTAAAAATGGAAATTTTTAATGACCCGTTCATAAGACGACCCTATAATACAGGGGTTGGCAAATGTTGGCAAACTTTGGCTCCCAGGGCAACAGGATAAGCCGCTGGCAGGCCGAGACGGTTTGTTTATCTCGAGCGTCCGCAGGCACGGAAGTAAACCTAAATAAACAAACTGTCCCAGCCTGCCAGCTGCTTACCCTGACGGGCTGGGACAGCAACTGGTGGGGACATTTTTTGTGTGTGTGTGGGGGGGGGGGGAAGCAGGGGGAAGCTGAGGGTCAGGGAAGTAACCCCTGTGACCACCACCCCCCCATGACCCTACCCCTAGCCCAGGACCCCCATACTCTCCCCATCCCATCCCTTCCTATCTTAGCTGGGGCGGGCCAGGGGAGGATGTCTCTGGCCTGGCTGGAGCTGCTCTGGCAGGCCAGACTGGGCGGCGCGGCCGCAGCATGTTCCGGTGGGCTGAGCGGCGTGGCCACAGTGTGCTCTGGCGGGCCGGGTGGCGCGGCCACAGAGTGCTCTGGGGGGAGGGGCTGAGCGGCACGGCCGCAGCCTGCCAGCCCCGGAGCTGCAGCTGCTTCGGAGGCTGGGGGAAGATCAGCATGGCCAGAAGCAGAGAGACTCTGGCCCCACCTCTTCCCTTCTGGCTCTGCTGCCTCTCCTTGTCCCCTCTGTTGGGGGGCGGGGCTGTGTCCCACCTCTCCCGCTCTCTATACCCGTTCATAAGCCAACCCCCTTCGCTGATGCTTCCACTTTTTTACTAAAAAAATGCGGCTTAGCAAACAAGTATATACGGTAAGTATAAGACCACATCCCATCCATCCTCTTTGCCTCAGAATCCTCATGTCCAGTCCTGCCACAATTGCTGTGCTCTGGAATCAAACTGAGAAGTTGGAGAAAGCTTGGGAAGCCGCATGGTGAGACGTGGGTTCTATTCTCAGCTCTTCCACTGACCTGCTGTGTGACCTTTGGCAAGTCACTTTACCTCTCTCGGTCTCAATTTCACCATAAGTAAAAGGGTGATCATGATACTTATTTTGTGAATTACATACACATTACATAAGAGCTAAATATCACTATTACTGTATGTACAAATAATAACACATTTCACTGAGCTCCCAATCTCTGTGTTTGGAGTGTGAGAGTTGAAGAAGGTTTTTCCTCCTTTTTGTTCAATTTTCTTTATGGAATAAGAATTACAAAAAGTGGTGGACTTTGGTTTTACCAATCCTATTTTTCTATTTCCAACTTAATACTTCCTAGATTTGAAAAATGTATATCCATCTTTTCCCTGTCACTTCACCTTTCCCCTTTCAACTGGAACATATTCTGAGTAAAAGCAAAAGCAAATGAAAATTTACAGAACTCTCTACATGACGCCTTGCTATTAACTGAAAGTTGTCTTTCCTGATGTAAAAGTGTACCTGCATGCAAAGCTGTCCTACATTCTTAAATAAAATAGCCCCAGAAAGGTTAAATCATTTGTACCAGGGTTCATTCCGTCCTTGTATAAAGAATAATTTTAGACCACTTTCATAGATAGATTCATAGATACTAAGGTCAGAAGGGACCATTATGATCATCTAGTCCGACCTCCTGCACAACACAGGCCAGAGAATCTCACCCATCCACTCTTGCGAAAAACCTCACCTATGTCTGAGGTGTTGAAGTCCTCAAATCGTGGTTTAAAGACTTCAAGGATCAGAGAATCCTCCAGCAAGTGACCCGTGCCCCATGCTACAGAGGAAGGCGAAAAACCTCCAGGGCCTCTTCCAATCTGCCCCTGAGGAAAATTCCTTCCCGACCCCAAATATGGCAATCAGCTAAACCCTGAGCATATGGGCAAGATTCACCAGCCAGATACTACAGAAAATTCTTTCCTGGGTAACTCAGATCCCACCCCATCTAACATCCCATCTTTCCTCAGTTTAGTCTCCTTAGGGTTCAGTTATCCCTGTTCGTTAAGCCCTTCTGATAAGACTCATATTTAAAATAAAGCACATTAGTATAATGAATGTTTTATTTTTGTGACAAACTGTATCTCACTCTTAATTTTGATTCTTTAGATTATTAGAATACCAAACTATTCAGAGAACATATTTTTTGGTGCATTACAAAGAAAGTACATTATAGCACAAGGTAAACAAAAAACATAAAATTGCAAAAGGATATACTCAAACACCATAATTTCCCAATCCTGAGCTGAGTTTTAGTGGAACACTCAACACTTAAGGGTCTGCTCCCTCTCACTGGGCACAAACAGATTCTATTATCCTTACGGGGAGTTAGGTGCATGCATCAATAGGAGAATAAGCCCCTTACTTAGCTAACTGCAAACTAACAGAACACAACTAAGTACCTCCGCTGGTTGCATCCTAAGTAAAAATAAAGAACTGTGAAATCAAAACCTAAGTCACCTTGTTTAGGGCCATACATTGACTACTCACAAAATAAGCCACAGTCAATTGTCCTTTTTACAAATATAGATATATTTCAAATATCTTGAATTTTGGTAACTAAGATTTCAGTTCACAAGTGTCTATTTAGAATTTATACCAAGTTATACTATATGCTGACTACATTATAGTTGCTGCATTACTGCAATTAACATCTTTGTATGTGACCTCCTATTATACATGATTGCTGCAATTTGAACTCAAACTAAATTACTATCTTTCACCCTTAGGCACTCAGTTCAACTTGAAATATTGAGCTGCCCCTCTAGAGAAAAGAGATGAAGGTCACGCAAAGGACACATTTTTTCCAGTAAAAGAACTTAATAGTTTTTCTCAGGCTTCAGGTCTTTATTGTATTGGTTGACTGATAAGGTGCGAGAAGACAGGAGACACAGATAAGCCTGTCAAATCACAACAAAAATTTCTGTTCAATGCCACCTTCTTTAGATAAAGGCAGAGTCACTTTTTCAGAAAACACAGCAGACAAGCTCTGACTTGTTGTGTTTTTAAAATCACCATGAATGCACACAGTTATGTTTACAATCATTTAAATATATGCACTTTTGTAGAATACCTTTGCGCAATGGTTGTGGCATGGTTAAAATCTGGATGAGCAAAAGGGATGAGACATCTCTGTAAAGTACTGGAACCTCTGGCAATTCTTCACTGCTCATCCTGAAAAATTATTAAAATCATCACTTTTGACACTATAATACATCTTTCATTTTTACATTTTACTTTGCATTTTAATTTTAAATGGTTGTCATTGCAATATTACATGATTGCAAGCTTTTGGAATCCTAATATCTGATAATACTAATGAAACTATAGTTTTAAGATCACATTTTAGTCTACTGTACTTATGACAAATCACAATTTGAGCATCTGACTATTGTTACTAGTAGTTTTAAGCTTTTAAAAAACTGTCTGTAAAAAGGGTTTCTAGAGATCTAAAGATACAACTCACCTGCGACATTCAATGTGTTTCCCTAAATGCTCATGATCCACAAACTCCGAGTCATTCACAAAAACAATTTATAAAAAACCTTAAAATTCTGGCAGGCAATTTAGCTTGTTTCTCCTCAAAAGGTTTAGCATATATACATATAGATTCACATGCACACACACACACATACACATCACTAGAGTACTCATGATTAACTTTCTGTCCCACAGGATGAATTCCACTGAAAAACATTGAGACCCTATATAAGACTTTCCTTTCCTTTATGAGATGGAATAAGAACTGTATTGCCATATGTATAGGCTTGGAAGGATTCGATTTCACTATACACACAAAAAACAACAAAAATATTTACATCAACAATCATCAAAATTTACAGATAGGCAAAGTAAGAAAAATGCTGCTTGAGAATTTATTAGAGTTTGATTTAAGAATATTTACTTTATATACTTTGACATGTGATATTGACAATTTGTGTTGTAATGGTTATACAGCTTTAACTTTTTGGATCTCAATGTCTACTGTCAATTAATGTCTGATTCCCATATTGTCTGACTCCTGCCATAATTTCCTGCAACTGTGAAAATTTAAATTGAGTAAAAAAAGGAAGAAATGCTTAAAAGCAAAATTTTGCACAGCAATATTTAAATCGATAAAAATAAAACATACTTAAAAATAAACATTAAGAAATCAACATAAATGCTTAACCAATACACATTATCAATCAGAATTATAATAAAAATAAAAATTGAATTCTGCTAAGCCTACAAACTTTAGGGTAAAGGAAAAAAAAAAGTCAGCTAGATTTCTGCCCAATTTTTAGGGTCTTAATCCTGCAACATTTTATTAAGAACCATAAGTTTTATGAAAAAATTCAGATGGCTAGATTGATAGAGAGAGCAAGCACAGAAAAAGATACTACAGATTTCTTGTTAGATTAATCAGCTTCGTTCAACAATACAATTTTATCAGTTATCTACTTATCAATATCTACTTATAAATTTTCATCACAGATATTTTTAGTGAAGTCATGGACAGGTCACGGGCAGTAAACAAAAATTCATGGCCTGTGACCTGTCCATGATTTTTACTAAAAATACCCATGACTAAAACTTGGGGGGAAGGGTGGCTGCCTGGGGGCGCCACGGGTGCTGGAAGGGAGGGCAGACAGTGGCCCAGGACCTCTGCTGGTGCTGGAGTGGGGATGGAAGGCGGCGCATGGCCCGGGACCCCCGCTGGTGCTGGGGGCAGGTGGAGCCAGCAGACTTCCTACCTGGCTCAGTGCCTCTCCCCCCCTCCCCCAGCAGCAGAGTTTGGGTGTGGGGGCACAGGACGGGTGAAACGGGCTCTGGAAGGCACTTACCTGGGGGGCTCCCCGGAAGCAGCGACATCCCTTTCGCTCAGTTGCTAGGTGGAGGCGTGGCCAGGCAGCTGTGCGCGCTGCCTCCGCCCAGAGCACTAGGTCTGAGGGTGGTGCCTGCAGGTGGAGGCAGTGTGCACAGCTGTCTGGCTACACCTCCACCTAGCAGGTGAGCGAGGGGGAGGTCGCCGTTTCCGGGGAGTCCCCAGGTAAGTGCCGCCCAGAGCCTGCCTCACCCCATCCTGTGCCCCAACCCCCTGCCCCCTCCCACACCCAAATTCTGCTGGGGAGCGAGGTGTGTGGTGGACCAAGACTGCCCCAGCAGAGGCTGGTACGACTGGCGCAGGGGCTGCCTGAGCTATCCCCGAGCCAGGCACACTGGCCACTCCAGAAGTCACGGAAAGTCACGGAATCTGTAGATTATAAACAGAATATGTTAACAAGTATAAACAGAATATGTTAACAGGCATTTTTCTAGCTTGGTAAATGGCTTTAAGTATGTAGAGCAGTGGTTCCAAAACTTATTTGACTGCACTCCCCTTCTTTGTGTCTGTAGTAGTTTACGTTCTCCCCCCACCTCCTGCCACACAAGTAAATATGCACACCAATAAAAAAAACAAACAAAAAAAACATGCAACTCTCACTTAATACTAAAATCAGTAAGTCATTGGGTTCAAACTGAGCCAACAATCTATTATTTGTAATAAAAGCAAAAGCAAAACTGTGATTGTGCTCGATGCTTACAATTAAATGTGCACACGGCGTCGTAGAAAACTGATTAACATATAGATGGCAATGACTTTGTATAATGCTATGCAAGTTTCACACAAATCCATCAAAATGTATGGCGCCATCTAGAGTCAATGCACAGTGCCATCTGAGGACCTGAAATGTCTGGAGGAATCAACGTTGCTAATTATTCATTGCTTTGGGTAAAATGTGCACAGTAAGTTTTTTTCCACTAAAATTTCTCACGCCCCCACCCAGAATATATTCCACACCCCCCACCCCCTCCAGCAGGGCTCGCCTCCCAGTTTGAGAACCTCTGATGCAGAGCATACAGTACTACCAACTGGGTCAGATACTGCAATCTACGTAGCAAGGAAAATGCACCTTGCTAGCTGGGGTGCATTTTTGATCGGTCCAAGAGCAACAGGGATAACCAGTTCCTTGGGATCGCTCCACCTCCACCACCCTGAGTGGGAGTAGGGTAGGGGGAGATCTCAAGGAACTGCAGCTGGGGGCAGTGCTACACACAATTCCCTCCTGATGGCCTGCAGCATATATGTATGGAAGAGGGAGAAGGTACTGCTTCTTTCTCATTCCCCTACCCCATGCTGCAGGACCTGGGAGCAGGGGCATGGCACCTCGCATGGTATCCAAGTATCGGAACCTGTCCTGTCCACTCCTGCTGCCAGTGAACAGCGGAGGCATGGTGGGCCAGCTGATTGCTTCTCATCTGCCAAGACAGGAGTGGAAAGCTGCTTTTGCTTGCTGCAGAGGAGTAGCCATTTTGGGCTCTGTCCAGCCCCACCCTTCTCCATCCTTATCTAATGAGCTAGTTCTCCTCTGAAACTGGGAACTAGGCTGATCACCACATTTTGTTTGTGGCCTGGAAGGGATTTTCCCCTAAAGCAAAACTGGCAAACTGCTATGTGGGTTCTTCCACCTTCCATCGGCATCCCGGAGTTCTAGTTTTGGGATTGAAATTACATTTGTCACAATTTAGTGGGCTCCAGTGTGGTTGATGGGTTAAAAATGGTCTTATGTGGTGTACCATAATTCAATGGGGTACTTAGACACTGACCCTAAGCATGGCATTGCATGTCTCATGCAGTGTGTTGCTCTCCTCATATCATCTCATCTCACCTACCTCCTCTGTGGAGGTGGGGAATGGGTTGGGACACTAACTTCCAGCCCCAGTCCCGGGTCAAACCTGAGGGTGTATTGACCTCATATCCACCCTCAGCTTTTTAGAATCCGGGACCACTGGTGCCCAGCTGAAACATGCACTGGGACAGCCCTGTCAGGTAATTTGGGGAATGTTTCCCTATTGGTTAATAATTTTAATCAAGTTGAATCCTCTGCACTTAACTATGCTATGGTGTTTGTCTATCATTATTTCTGTGTCTGTAATGTCCTTTAATCAGACTGCCTCCCTGGAGAGTTAGAAATTCTTGAGAAAGCGGTTTGGAGTGAATATATCACTGAGCTGGCATACATAGTTAACATAATCACACTGATTAACTATCTCTAAGTCCATAGTGACAGGAGCCCTTAAGGAAGGATTCAGTAAAAGGAGTTTATTTTATATCTACATTATCTCCTTTTATACTTGAAAACTAACAATGTATACAATGAGCACAAGTCACCAAGCATCAAGTCACTCTAAAACAGTGATTTTCAGCCTGTGGTCCGCAGACCCCTGGGGGTCCGTAGACTATGTCTAAGATTTTCAAAGGGATCTGCAACTCCCTCAGCAATTTTTTAGGGGTCTGCAAATAAAAAAAGTTTGAAAACCACTGCTCTAAAAAACAGTGTTGTGAACAGTTAGAATTCTAGAAAAGGCAATGAAGAAGTCAAATTTTCAAAAGCACCTAGTCCCATTTTCAAAAATGACATAGGCATTTATGAGCTTAAGTCTCACTGAAACTTAGGGATGTAGGCTCCTAAATCACTTAGGCACCTTTGAAAATTTTACCCATGGTTAATTTTATTTTCCCTTTTGTGAGACAGATTTATAAGTTTCATTAGGCTGATGCCCTAAATTATAAACAAGTCATTTTAATTTTTTTCCAGAATTTTAAATTCATTAAAAAAGAGAGAAAGAAAGAAAAAGAACTCTGAACTCTAGTTGATCATGTTCATATTTGAAAAGTTCTTTCCTTCAGAAAGCATCAGAGTTAAAGCCATTTCACAGCAACAGACAATTAGGTCAAATGCCAATTTTGACACAATAAATTAGACAAGATTCCAATTTATATAGTGTGCGGTGATGACTGGCAACATCACCAAAAAAAGTATGGAAGACTCACTTTTTAAATGCGAGAACAAGTGAAATACTTGCTTAATTTATTCATTCCATATGAATTGGAGAAGTAAAGCTATATGAAATGTCAAGGTTTTCGATAAGCTGCTTCAGTCTACGTCAAGCACTGCAGCACATTAAGCACTTAAAAAGCACTCTGTCATTCATTAACAGCCTAAGCAACTTCTTCATTATGACACTGAAACTGCATTTATAAACTCTGTTTAGAATATGGAATTTATCCATCCTGCTAATCCCCTATGCATATGAGAAAGCCTGATAAGTCTGACTTTCCAACAGATTGTACCACAGTAGCAGCTAATGAAAAGCCAGTTAATGTAACTTCTCATGGTGCTGAAGCAAGGTACTGTAAAATGAATCCATGCATCCATTTTCAAAAGAATCTATATGATACAGTTCAAAGAGGTACCTTCTGATATGCCCATAAACGAAAAATTTGTTACTTGATTTCCTTTCTGGGACTGACCTCTCCCTCTAGTCCAAGACAACTGGGCTGCATTTCTCTGGCAGAACAAAAAAGTCCATGGGCTGGGGCTGGGAGCAATTGTGGAAATGCTCCACTTTACCCTTCTGTGGTTCCTGAGAGGGTCTCCTGGAGTGCAAAGCACCTCTCAAATCTCTTGTTTACTCCATTTGGCCTGCTCTGTGATGAAGGGAAGGGGAAACAAAGCCACACTATGGGTGATTTCATCAGGGAACAAAGGCCTAGAAATACTGGTCCCCAAGGGAGAGAAGAGAATGACACATAAGCTTTAAACGTTAGGATTTGTAATAAATAAGGTGTGAAGGCTGAACCAAGGCTCTGTTTGCATTGTCAGGGGCAATCTGACGGAAGGGAAGAAGAGTGGCCAAGTACAGAAGCTTCATCAACAAGGACAAGCCTATACCATTTCTAAATTCTACTCTTTGTATTGGGCACCACATAGGACGCAACACAGCTTTATGCTGTTGCCCTTTTGCTAATGTTTGTGAGCTTTTGCAGCAGGTCAGTTTTTCATTTGATGAGAAATTGGTGATGCAGTGTCAATGTATTTTCTAATATGATTTATTTAAAAAATGCTTATTACTCGTTTCCCTGAACAGAGGTGGGGTCACAGACTGTACATAGGCAACTGCAGCTTGCAAAAACCTCAACTAATGCACTGTCACTGTCTTTTGGTCTCTGTCTCTCATGGACTGTGTGCTTAAAACATTGTTTCCTCTTCCTCCCTCAGCCCCTGAGCTTTACTCCTGGTAAATGCCAAGCTGCTCATTTAGCACCATATGGTGTCAAAACGTGACTTGACCATTAATCTTCCTTTTGTGCAGCTTCTCTGCAACACACAGGAAATGTGCAGAAAAGGTCTGACTGCCCATCCAGGCAAAGAGTACTTTAACTTGCACAGTTCTCTTAACATCTGTCTGGGTGCACCTACCGTATAGGGGAACATCACAACTTTCTAGGGACAGTTCCATCCTGAGTGCCTATATATCAGGGCTAGCCAAACTTACTTACCCTCTGAGCCACATACATCTATCTTCACAAGTTCGAGAACAAGGGCACTCCTGCCGGAACTTGGGGCTTCAGCCCCGCAAAAGGCGCCTGCTGGGGCTCGGTGACTTCAGCCCTGTTCCTGCTGAAGCCTCAACCCCTGGCAGGTGTGCCCCATGGGACTGAAGCCTCGATCCCCTCCTCTCTGCTGGACAGAAGCCCCTACCTCACCACCCTGTTGCAAGGCAGAAGTCCTAAGCTCCCGCCCCACATCTAGTAGGTGGAGAATGGGGCGGGGGCTCCGCGAGCCGTACTTTGACTGTAAAAGAGCCACACCACCTCCACTACATATCAAAGACTCATATCATCCTCGACATAAGCACCTTTTGCCAAAACATTTTATCTGTCAACATATCAACCACATAAGACTAAGCCAACCCGGAGAATTCAGTTTAAAGCAATTTTCATTTTTATCCTAGATTTGGGATGGCTATGTCACCAGGTGGTCAAGCAATGACCAGCAACATACCACTATGTCACTGGTTCAGCAGAAACTGTAAAGAACCTGGTATATCACCAACAACAACTTAGTTTACCACAAAAATCTTCACAATTTATTAGACAGCTTTTTTGCTTTATAGAATAATTCACATATTTTAAGTTCTTTTGGACACAGTCTTCTTGCTTAATATTTCTCACACACATAGCACTTCACTTGTGCGTGGCTAACTGACACCATATTAACCCCTTCCTAAATTGTCTAGGGTTATTTATTTACATGGATAAAGTTGCATCCAATGATCTGTGCGTCATACAAGAGTTAAAAACAAGGCAACTGAGGGTGTGGAAAAAAAGACTATAAATTTCTCCTTATTCCTTCTTGCACAATAAATCACCTCTCCATCCAAACCTACACCTCAATCAGATGCTTCTTTTCTATAGGAACGGCCAGTAAAAGCAGATGAGTACTGCTGTGTGTATCCTGAAGTTCAACAAGTCTGAGCTCTTGCAGACCAAGTAGATGGTGGAAGAAATTTCCAGAGTCATGAATTCCTGACCAAAAATTCCCCGATGCTATCCTGCTTCTGATTAAACAAGAGGACTGTTCATTCAAGCACTCAATGAGGCATCACCCAAGAATGGAGGCAATCTCTCAGGTACCCAGATCCCTCACCAATTATGGAGGCAGATCTTGGCATAGATTGGGGCTGTTGGCAACAGTGCAACTATATGCAGATGTGCACACTGAAATTTTTTTTTAAGTAGCAGTATTATTTGGATTTAATTTTCCTATACATTTGGCATAAAATCTCCAGCCTGATATACAAATTAGTGCCAGTTGTGTAGAGGAAAACCAAGCTAAAAGTATGAGATCTAGAGTCAGACGATTTTAATTCTAAATTTGTATTTATATAAATAAAGTTATTAATGTTATATAAGAGCTGCAAGAATATAATGCAATCTTGCTTGTGTTTTGTAGATTACTTACAAAGCTGAAAAGGAAGAAGCCTTTTATTAAGTAAATAGTTATGCAATTAATCTCCTTACAAAAAAAATTTTCAATTAAAATGTTAATTTAAAGTAAAAATGAGATAGAACAAATCCAGAGTGTTACTAGGAAGTTTTGTATTGTTTTAGAAACAAAGAACCTGGATAAACAGTACTCTTCTGACACAGAACAGGTTTTGCTAGCGTTGATTTTTGTCTGAAGATTAGAAGTAGCACAAGTGAACACATTAGTGATGTTCAGTCAAAAGTTGTTTAGCTGCTGGGACTTTGTCATGCTGTTTGCAATCAGAATAAGCAAGTGAGGCTATTTGGATCTTTTTCTTTTATTGACAGATATTGTTCTACTGGGAGAGTCCTGACCTGGGAAAGATGATGATTTAAATTACTAAAATGCTTAGTTAGACTCAAAATGACAGAGTACAATCCATTTCCTAAGTCTGCACTGATATTTCTCCATCAACCTTCTAACCTTCTGCAGGTTGTAGTAAATCACCTTCTCATTAGCTGAGTTCTTACAACTGTATCTGAAAAAGATGCACTTTCAAAAGACCCTGTGAATTTTGAAGCAGCTTCAGATCACACATGCTCAATATGTCATAGTTCACTTGAAGATTTTATTTATTTCTTCAAATTCCAAAAGTGTAATTACAGGAGCTCATATTGTGCTCCGGGTGCCTACCCTACAAATTAAAATCACAAAATAACGCAAAAAGGCTGGCTGCAAATATATCCTCCTTTGCCACCCTTTCCTCAACAGCTGTAGAGAGGAAAAAAGATGGGGTTTGCAGTGTGCTCAATAGGTTACCAATCTGAGCTCCGGAGGACCAAAGCAGGAAACAGTCCAAAATTGAGGAACCTTCACAGAATGCCCAGCCAGCAGCTCCCTCTCATTTCTACTGAGGGAGCTCAAGCTTGAGTTCCTCTGCTGATCTGAACTGTGGTAATATGGCATGATGAGAAAGGCTCTCCCTCGGGTAAACAGGTCCTGAACCACTTAGTGCTTTACAGGTTAAAACCAACACCTTGAATTCTACACACGTAGTATAATGGAGTAATCAAGGCAGAGTTCCTCTTGTATGGCTGTTCACCTTGCAAAATAGATAAAGAATGGGTACAAGAACACTTGGAAAACTTGAACCTGTCAGCACTAATTACAGTAAATATTTAGAAAACCAGGAAACATCAGTTTCAGAAGTAAGAAACCTATTATACCACCAGCTGCATCTATAACTACTTATCTAAGAGGTTTTTGAGCACAGTATCTAGTACGGCCCATAGCTCCATAATCACTAAGGGCTCTAAGTTCCATAAACAGGCTCTGTATAAACCTGTACAGGTTCCATGGGGCTTGTTTGCTATGTCACATAGATATGAAATCTTTCAACTGATTCAAAAGCTCAAATAGGAAAAAAAATCTCATAGCCACTCATAGCCAAATCTCCCTCTTCTCCCCTAATACCTCTCCACAGACATAGGTAATCCTTCATTTGTGATTCCCATTGTTAAACTTTAATATTATGAAATTATGCACAAGCAGTACCCACAACGCCTTTCACAGATGGATAGACTATCCCTGGCTGACCAATGACAGTTTGTAGAGATCAGTATGGAAATCGTAATATATGGAGAAAACTTTAGAAAGGTAACTTTCAAGCGTTCTTCATGCAGAGCACATTGCACTAATCCAATCCTGACATCACACTCAGGTGTGTTTTACTGTAACCAGGTCCATATCCAAGAGAAAAGGCAGCAAATGCTTAACTAGAAGCAGGCCTGGTCATTACAATGATTTTTCCTAAATATTATAAATTCTAACAGTCCCTGCCACAGTCATCCAAGATCAGTTTTGAAGGCCCACAAGCCATTCATCCACCAGTCCTCCATTTACTGGAAGCTCTCAGACCAATCTTTAGCAATAGGGAGAGGGGAGAAGCACTCAGACTGCAGAACTGTCAATGGGTATGTTGACAGAGCTGGTGGCAGCATGCCACCAAGCCCAGGTTGAAAGACTCAGGCTCAAGCTACCACATTAAAAATAGCCATGTAAACAGCACTTTGAAGTTGCAGCTCGGGCTCTGAAGCTCAACCCCTTCGCTAGGCTTCAGAGCCCGAGCAGCAACATCTACACAGCTATTTTTAATGCACTAGCACAAGCTCTGTAAACCCCAGGCTGTCGACCTTGGCTTCGAGGCTCATGCTACAGGCTGTGTAGACATATCCAATATGGCCACAGGGGAGCAGCTCATCTATGAGGACACTGCTCAGTGTGTAGAGAAGGAGGGACTCAGCATCCTTCCGGTGCTACTAGCTGCTCCCTTGGGGGATCAAGAACCAATGTGGTTTCAAAGAAGGAAGAACCTAGCCTTTCCCACCACTCTCAGTAGTGGTGGTAGCAGACCCTTCCCACCCCCTCTCATTAAAAAGAGGTAGGGAGATTGAGGAAAAGCAGAAATATGAGTCTCCACAAAGAGAAGATATACAGATTTTACTGCCACAAAAAAAGAGCATCAATTCAAAGCTCCGGATGCCCTTGACAATCATTTAAATAATACAAATAATTGAACAGATTGTTCTAATTGTTCTAATAAAGAATAATATTTTAGCATAAATTTTTTTCTTGGTCTCCTCACAGATCTCCCTATTGCCCAGCTTTTCAAACCTCTACCCTCCCAAAAGCCAGGGAGAAAAAGTAGGCCTTGCAGTGTGCCCAAAAGAGCAAGAAACTCTGGTTAATTCAGACCAGGACCATTCACAACTCTTTCCCTTTCTTGCTTGTCTCTAACCAAGTGATTTCCTCTCCAGCTCCTCCACCATTTGGCTATTTGTCATCTTTGCATGTACACAACCTCCATGCTTTCTTCCCTACTGTTTATTGCTAGGTATCTGGGGATTTCCCATTAATTTAATTTTATATTTTTCTTTTAATTAAATATGTGGACAACTTTTACTATTGGATTCAGGCACTCTCATGAGGATAACCACAATGTGAAGGAAGGAAGTATAAAAGAGAAATTAGGATAAAGTACCTCAAAGAAAATGGGGTCACATTTTATATCAAAATTCCATTTTGAAATCGTTTCAAAAGGGTTAATAAGTGATTTATAGATGTTTGAATATATGGTTAATCAATTGTTATAAAGTCCAACAGGTCAATAAACTGCTTATAATAAACTATGACACATTCTAGCCTATAACATATACTTTTGACATATACTATTTATGTCAGTAACATTCTTATAACATCTATTAATTATTTAACTCTTTATAAACCATTTATAAATGGAATCTTAAAGTGTAACAAAAAGAGTTGCTTCCATTGTCCCTGGCTATCTAAATTAAAAGATCAAAATGTACAGAAAATTATAAGCCCAATTTCCTACCATCCTTAATGTTGGGCCTACTTGTCTTAACAGTATTACTTTAAAATCACAAATATGAATCTCTAATATTTTGTATAAAACAAATTTGAAAATTTCTTCTCTGCAAAGAAATACACTGTGTGTTAGACATTAAGTTTTGTATCTTACACATTTGGCCATTCAGATTGTTGACAAGTAAAGATTTTTAGTTTCAGAAAGGGACCATTTCGTCCAAAGAACTATACTGATGTTGCGTATTTTAAAATACTTACTGTGAATTCCTATCCTGCATTATCTGTGTTAATTTTCTCCATGGGTTATACGCAGAGTCAATGCTGTAAAGCCGCATGTGCATGGCCAAAACATGGAACAGTTGATCTGAATTGGTGAAGGAAAAAAAGATAATTTTGTTAAATATATCTAAAATATTTTATATCAGTTTAGCACCATTTATTTCCGAAATCTTCTACAAAACCTGATGTCTTCTAGAATGCTATAAATGATGCTTTAGTGACAGGTCTACAAGATTCTCTCTCATAACTTCACTGGGTTTCTAAGCATAAGGGATTATACCTAGGGCCCTACCAAATTCATGGCCGTGAAAAACACATCACGGATCGTGAAACCCAGTCTCCCCTGTGAAATCTGGTCTTTTGCGTACTTTTACCCTATACTATACAGATTTAATAGTGGAGACCAGCATTTCTCAAACTGGGGGTCCCAACCCAAAACGAGGTTGTGTGGGGGTCACAAGGCTACTGTAGGGAGTCGAGGTATTGCCACCTTTACTTCTGCGCTGCCTTCACAGCTGGAGAGTGGCACATGCTGGCTGGCCGCCCAGCTCTGAAGGCAGTCCCGCAGCCAGCAGCAGTGCAGAAGTAAAGGTGGCAATACCATGACACCCTTATTACTGCACTGCTGCTGCTGGTAGTGGTACTGCCTTAAAAGCTGGGCTCCCAGCCAGCAGCCACAGAGATTTTGGTCAATTTCACGGTTGTAGGATTTTAAAAATTGTAAATTTCACTGTTTCAGGTATTTAAATCTGAAATTCATGGTGTTGTAACTGTGGGGGTCCGAGCTCTAAAGGGTGTCATGTGGGGGTCTCAAGGATATTGTTGGGGGGGCTGCAGTATTGCAGGGGTGGCCAACCGGCAGCTCCGGAGCCACATGCAGCTCTTCAGAAGTTAATATGCGGCTCCTTGTATAAACACCGACTTCGGGGCTGGACCTACAGGCGCCAACTTTCCAGCGTGCCAGGGGGTGCTCACTGCTCAACCCCTGGCTCTGCCACAGGCCCCAACTCCACTCCACTCCACCCCTCCCTACCCCCTCTCCTGAGCCTGCCATGTCCTCACTCCTCCCTTTTCCCCCCCACCAGAGCCTCCTGCACACCACGAAACAGCTGATCGGGATGTGCGGGAAGGGAGGGGGAGGCACTGATTGGCGGGTCTGCTAGTGGGCGGGAGGTGCTGGGAATGGGGCAGGGAGGGAACTGATGGGGGGCTAATGATGTATTACTGTGGCTCTTTGGCAATGTACACTGGTAAACTCTGGCTCCTTCTCAGGCTCAGGTTGGCCAGCCCTGCGGTATTGTCACCCTTATTGTGCACTGTTGCTGGCGGGTACTCATGACACAGCAGATTTTCATAATACAACTTCACAATATCAATCAGAATTCATGAGTTGCATAGATATAGCCCCAATTCATAACAGTGATACCATGCTCTCACTTGTTTGTCTCGTATCTGAAGTACTCTTCTTGTATTCCATATGTCTACGGTTTAAAATTCCTAAAGTTCCTGGAATCAAAGGTTCAGATCCCAGCTGGATCAACTCAGCCCTTCATCTTTTGGGGGTAGAAACTTTTAGTGCCACCAGTTTATTATGCAGTCATCTTTTGGATAAGACTTTAAAAACAAAGTTTCTGCCTACTTTGCATTGACATTACAGATAGCATGGTATTTTTCTTAAGGACACTATTTTGCCCACATTTCTGCAATGCGCTGTGCAGTTTGTTGTCACCCTCCAACCCAGATGCAGCTGTATTTCAAGGGTCCCGGAGATATATGATTATTTTCAAAATACTTTTTGAATCCTTTTGAACAAAAGACACTATTATGTTATTAATGTAAGTTATTACAGAATCATATATTAAATGTGATTATTGCCACATAGATGCGAATTGTACAATTGGTCCATAGAAACAAACTAATATATTCATGAATTACAGATAACTATTCACTTGGACTACATCCATCTGCTCTTTTTTCAGATTTCCTCTTTGTTATGTAACTTAGGCTGGCAGTCACAATTAGTGCAGGCAGCATCTTCAGATTTTTACATTTTGCAGGTTTTGAGACGCCCTGAAGCCCTTTCAATTACTTCTTGTATGTTTGTTGTACTGTTACATCCCTAGTGAAAGTGTATATGCTATTCTACTGTAATGTGTTGATATGAAAGTCCTATTTTTAAAAAATGAACTCTCTAGGTTTCCCATAATTTGGCTCAGTTTTCCCTTCCTTCACTACATGTTTTCTTTCATTCTACACTATATATTGGTGTCTTCTGCTGTGTCTGTTTCAGTGTCTGCCCCCCACCCCAATTTTTCTGTAAAGTTAAATAATGGTTCCTTCTTATTTTCACTCTCTCTTCCTCTACTTCCCTTCAATTTTTCCTTTTTGCTCAATCCTCTCTCCCATTTTCTCCTCTATTATTTTACTTTTCTCTTGCTTTATGTTTAATCTCGCTCCTTTCTTCTCTTTCTGCAACCCCCATTCCACCTGCACACACATCTACAGGTCTCCATATTTAAATAAAAATAGTAGCTATTAATTTATTTTCCACAAAAAGATAATTACTCAGAGATATTTGGTCGCCAAAAAAGTCTTATGCTAAAGTCAGCTGACTCTGCCAGAGCCTGAGGGCTGTAATTAGTTCCCGGGGTTTGTAAAATAATTGAAGATGTAGATGACACTGGAACTGATTGCTGTCACCTGCTTTCTGAATAAAGTCAGTCAATGAGGACAAAATAAACCCTCATTTCTCCTAGCAAGAAATTATAACAAAATGTTGTTTTGCTGACAGATTTCTCAATGTCCTAAGAATATACTGATCTTTCAGAAAATTATACTAATTTCTTTTTATTTAAATGAACACCACAAAACTATTGGTTTCCTCCTTTCTCGTCTAAGGGAAAAAAAATAGAAAACATGATAATTTACATGAAACTGCTCCTTGCTTCAAACAGAAAGGAGCACCGAGGCAGAAATGTGCTCAGAGTAATTAACTCTTTGTTCCCATATTGACTATTTTCCAACCTTACATTTAACATAAAATGAATTGGTCAAGCATCAAATTCTAGCACCAGAGGGTTTATTATTTGTATGTTCTGGCTATATGTTTGTGAAATTAGGGCGTGTTGTATTGTAGTACTAATCTGAACAGAAACATTTTTGTTACCAAAAGCTTTATGAAACACAAAATCTTAGGGTTTGTTAGTTTGTGATGGATCGAGGAGACAGCAATCCTACTACCTACTTCTGTTCTATATAAATATGATGCAGGATATTCAGTCTAAGATAGGCAAAAATAAGCAATGCTTCTGCTGGATTTTTTTTTAATGAAAAATTTTCTACGATGCTATTTTAAAATATAAAAATAATTCTTCCATGTCAATGGAGCACAAGCATAGAGTGTTTTTTTTCTAGATTTAGAGTAACAAAAGAATACATTGCCCCCTAATGGGAACACAGTAGCAAAAAGACATGGTTTCTGAGTCTCTTCTTGATGTCTAAATATTCTTCACTGTTTAGTAAAATGAAATCCTGAAGTGGCCATTTGTTTTTTTACTACTCCTTTGCAGTGACTATGTGATTATGAAAAGCAAGAGAATAAGGACTGAGAGAGAACAGAGAAAGGCATGATATGCCATTTCTTCACAAAAATTGGCTTGTCTTGGATACATCAATATTCAAATGACAACATTCCTGCTATTCTACTCCGAAAGTTTTCCTGCTTATGTGTTTGTGTGATGGCGTGGAAGTCCATGTGGGGCTACACAAAGGCAAAATTTATCTGCCTTTATATACTGTGTTCTGCCATGACTGCACCTCACCAAAGTGTGGATAGAGGCCTATAAAAAGCAGTTACCTCATTTTCCATAGACTTTGTCTTAAAGATCTAAACTACAGCCTCTTCTGTCAAGAAGCAAAAGCAATATATTAAATGACAATGAATCATTGAAGAGCCACCCTAACTACTCTCCAGCAGCAAGAAGATGACAGCCATAACTCAACAGGCATCCCAGACACCCCCACAGACAACAGTGTTTCTTATGGGCCCCTCTCCCAGGAATAATACAAAGTCATCAAGCAGCAATGATGGTGTGCAGAAGCAAGTGAGGGGTCTGGCCTGGAATCTCCAAACTAATATACTTCAAGCTATTTGAAAAAGTCTGTTAATTTTTTTAAATCTTAGAAGTACAAAAAATTACAGGTTTACAATGTAATGAATGGTATAGGACAACGTAAACTGGACTCTCCTATTTTTCCTCATATAATACATGAGTGAGGTTACAGCCAATTAAGTTGACCAAATGTAAACAAATTGTTAGAGTTAGATTGTTAGATTGTTTTTGTTTTCAGAGAGTACCTATTTATGAGCACAAACTATGTAACATACTTAACAAAACATCATCTACATTTACAGTCAGTTTTGACTTTGATTCATGGTAATTTATTACCAAACACTCCCCTCAAAAATTATCTTGCTCAAAAAAAATACTTAACCGGCTACCAGGGGTCTGTTCTTTTCAGCTGCCCCATGCCAGCTCTGCTTTCAGTGTTTTCTTACTGTGAAACAGCAGAGATGAATTAATCAGAGTCAGCACTTTCAAAAGAGCAGCTGGAGAGAAAAGACACTAGCACTGCTTTGGGACTGAAGCTGCTAGAGAATAGTCTTCTGATGTTCTCACCCTCAAATATCAAGGATAACAGGCATTCTATATATATCTACATCACCAGCACTTGCTGCTGTAATCACATCCTTTATTATTTTCAATATTAAGGAATACTGGTATACATTTTTGATTCCACAGGAGGACAGAAAAAGATGGTCCCATACATGTTTTTATCTTTCATTTCTATCTATACACAGGACAAACTAAACTAATTTGGAGAGATGATTTTGATAGGTGAATGGAAAGATGTATCCAATGTCTGCTAAATTTACAATATCGACATGAAATTTACTGAAGCTACACATTTTCTTCTTGTTTAGTTTGGAACTCTTCTTCTGCCCTACACAGAAACTTTGCATAGCTATTTAACATTGTCTTTTGCCAAAGAGAGAGTTTAGAAACTTCATTCACATGAGGTATCACATTCTACATACGGAATGGAGGAGGTGCTGTACGAGTGATGAAAAACTGCATGTTTGGCTCACATTTATTTTACCCTTCAAAAGTCAGGAGCACATTTTTATCCTCAATTCTTCTCACATTTGTATTTTTAAATACAGATAAATATTACCTGTTTTGCTGTAATGCTCATAAGTCTCTGTTTTGACTTTACTTTTCTTGATCTGCCCTTTTTTCTCCCTATTCCAGAGACTATTATTCATATTTCCAGTGTTAACAGGGACAGCTTGCAGGAGGCAACAAGCAGTCCTCTGCAAGTGAAGCATAGTAGGTGCTTCTGGTTTCAGGTGCAGCATGAAACCAGTAGCCCTATTGCACTCCTCCCCTCAAGCTCCTGGTCAGGACTCTATGTAGATCATTACTGGAGACATTGGCTAGAGTATTGATTTTTAACAAGGAGTCGCAGATTTCCTTTTTCTCTTTATAAAGCTTAGTTAGCCTTAATATCTTCAGTAGGAAAGACTTGCCGTCTGTCTTCCCAGTCATCACTGATCCTGTAGACTGGAAATACTGAGAAAGATTTTCCTTTCTGTGAAGGTCAGGAAAATCCTTTTTCTTTTAGGCAATAGGTGATGCAGCACTGTCAGACAAATCTAAGGCCTTGAGCACTACACTGATTAAATAGCTAATATCCTCTGGACCAAAACTCTTCAGAGTGGTGTCCTTACAGTAGGAGATCAATTTTAGAGAGGATGAGGGAGAAATTTTCCCTTTTTCTTTGGAGAATATCATTGGCTTTCTTTTTAGATTCCTTCTTCGAGTATAGAAGATATGTCAGACTTCTTAGCAACCAGCAAGTGGGGCTCTTTGCTATGTGATAAAGAATGCTTTTTGCTGCTATATTTTTAGAGTTGACCTCGGTGGTTAAGCTGAGTGGGAGCTATCTAGGTTCGACAGAGGTTTTGGCTTTCTTGAAATCAGTGTCAAGACAGACTACCAGCTGTGACTGAAGAAGGCAAAAGGGGAGACGGGCACACCCAGATGGCTGAGGAGCCAGCAGCAACAGGAATGTTTGCATACACCTGGAGATGCTCATAGTAGCAAAGGATCAGGAAGTAGTTGAAAGAGAGTTTTACCTTTTTCTATGACTTCTGTATGAAGTTAGCTGGGAGTCTACTCAATTGTGCTCACGTTACTAGACTCTGCAAGATGGAAATGATACAATCTACACTGGGAGAATGATACAAGAACCAAATTACTTTCCTGGAAGAAACAACATACACCATCTCTGGATGGCGGATACAAATTGCAGTGTGGAAAGTGTGGTCAGATCCAAGGATGGTGCCGAGAGCTATCATTTGATTTGGCTAAGGAACTTGGTACAGAGTTCAATAGAGAGCATACTTATTATCTCTGCAATGCCATTTGTTTCAAGTGCTTAAGAAATTCTGTGTATCAAGAAAGCTAGCTGTGTATCAAGAAAGCTGAGCTCTAAACTGAACAAGAGCCATTAGAGAGGAGGTAGAAACAACCTAATGAGATAGTTTTTCATTGTTTAGGACCGCTATATAAGGATAAGAAGGTATTGAGTGTTTCATTTTAAGGACAGCTTACAAGAGTCCCAAATACTCTTCCTATATTCATATACATGTGAATTTCCTTCCAATTTAAAAAACTGGTGCTGTAAGCTCATAGGGAGATCACTGTTTCCTTTGGCTTCTCACAGTCAGCTCTGACAGGAAGCCTACACCAGAAATGAGCTTTCATCCCAGGTTGAGATCAGAAATGTTGTTGAATTTTCCTATCGCCACCTGCTGCTATCAGGGCACTTTGAATTAATAGTTACTTGGAAAAGATAAGCAAATACAACTACTTAAGGAAAGCAAGAAATATGGAAAAATAGGCTTTTGTGATATTTATGGACATTAGAGAGATACCATAATGAAACACACATCAAAGGAACATCAGAACGTAGTAGAGAAGACAGGTGGAAGAGAGAATCTGGATCAAAAATGTCTGTACTACATTAGAAGATGAACACTGCTACTTAGACATTGAAGGAATCAATAGGATTTATAAAAAACTCAAGAAGATTACATCTCTGTTTTCATATCCCTTTCTCCTTAGCATATGTTATTTACATAAGAAGAAAGAAGGTATTTCATATCACATTACATAACATTACTATCATAGGACAGGAGAATTCCATTCTGCATTCTTCTGACCAAATCCTAGAAAAAAAAGCAATTGAGATATCTGAGCTTTTTATAAACCTTTACAATATTCCAAAGTAAAAAATAAAATCTGTACAAATATTAGAGGACATAATTATTTCTCCTTAACCACAACATTTCAAGAACTCTGATGTCATGTTGCTATCAATGCCTAATGTCACACCACTTCTAAAAAGAACCTACATGTGAGATAAAGAGGCCTTGACCTGCACGTTTGTGTTTTATACTGTATACAAGCATATATTTTCTTAAATTCACATTTTTAAACCTTAAAATGACAATTACATGGCCAGATTTCCTTTATCATTCTTGTCACATTGGCTCAGTCACTGACTCTAGCAGCTACATTAATCATTCTTAATTTTACTTCCCAAGTACAGTTGCCCTCATGGTGCAATCTACTAAAACAGCACTTGACCTATTTGTTCCCACCATCTTCACTGACTCTTGCTGCTGTAATAGCTCACCTGGGACACCATATTCCATTTTCTGCACTATCTTATCGACAAACTTTACAGTTGTTACAAGACTAATACAGAGTGGTGTGCTTAATCACAAGAGAGATACCTCAGTACCAAAGCTGTGAGAGAATCAAATGAAAGATCTGTGGGGGCTTACATTGTCATGAATTGTAATTGTTCTATACTGAACAGAAGCAGGTTTAGAAAGACCACAAAGTTAGTATAGTACTGCACAAATAAAGCCTATATTTCCTAAGAATAAGATTAAACTCAAAATAGTATTGAATTCCTACATAGGGAAACAAATGGCTTGCCTGCAATCATTTCATCTTTAAATAAGAAAAAAAAGTGATTCAGTTCTATCTACATAATGAAGAAACTGTAGGTATTTTTCAAGTACATTTTTTTTAAAAAAATGGAACAAAATACAGGACTATGGAAGGATAATTTACACATGGCAAACAAGAAGAATTTTGCCAGGCTTATGTTTCTAAATTATATTTTGTAAAATGACTATATAGAGAGAAAAACAAGAATTCCCCTTTTTAAAAAGTGCAGCATCTGTTTTATGGCTACAGCTAACTCATACACTTGAGGGACATATTTTCACTCAGTCCACAGATATCCCAATGGCCTGAATGGACTCTCTCTGTATGGGAGGTTGAGGACAGAACAGTCTCATTAAGTTAAACACCATTTCATAAAACCTACTAACTAGGAAAAACAATTCTCTTCTCATTAGTCAAAATCTTACTGTTCAAAGCTAAACATATTAATACCAAACTCAAGTCCAGTGTGATTCTGTTCTAGGAGGACCTACATTTAAACAGGAGTCTATTTTATTGCAAGATTTAATGTGACTGAATAGTTTTCCAGTTAGCTGACAATCCAAGCTTTTTTACCAATTTAATGAATGCAATATAAATAGCGTGTGAATGAGTTAACAATAATTAGATGGCATTCATGGTTTTGTAGTTTGTTTATTTAAAACAACATGATCTTAGTTTAAATAGTGCATTTCAACTGAAGCATCTAAAGCCCTTTTTCAAATTTCCTGAACTATGGGCAGATATTTAAAACTACTCCCACACCTGACTTACCCATGTAAAAGACATGCTTAGATATGACTCCAAGATTTACACAGTCAGGTGTGTGAACATTTGTCCCAAATATTATTTTAGGTATTTCTAATATATAAATCACTAGAATATACAGGGATTATGTGACCCAGCTTTCAAGTGCAGCCACCACTGCAACCACAGCCATGGCTAACATATTGTAGCAGAACTACACAATAGTTTAGGACAGCAACTGAAGAACACCGTGTTCCACTTAAATTTCAGTATATAATATTGATAAAAATAGCAATGCAAGCTTAGGAAATATGCAATTATATTTATAAAAAAGTAGAAAAACAACAACATTTTAGGGTATGTAACAATATTACCAGAACTTAATTTCAAAGTCTTTTCTTTCCCCTCTTGTGTGTGACATGGTCCAAACTCTCATAACATAATATAAAACTATTAATTGTTTTTGTCCAAAAACCCTATACTAAAAAATTCTGTCATGTATGAAAATGAATCTGGATTGAAATCTTAAGGTTTTGTTTGTGAGACTATTTACCTTTCAACACATGCAATTAATTCCCATTAGTATACCAGGAATTCTGTGTATCAAAGGGCAAAGTACTCTATCACAATATTCAGTGCAAACTTCTCAAGTCAGCTTCTGACAGGCTGAGTGGTTAATCAGGAGTTTATCAGAAAAACCTTTTAAAGTACTGTAACTTAACCATTTTTAATGAAACGTGTGTTGTGTACTAGTTTATGTATATCATCTGTATTTAACCTTGGGTATGAGAGAAAGAGAGAACTTATTCGTTAAATTACATACAGGACCCTTGGGAGGATGTCTTTCATATACATTTTTCTTTTCTTTTTTTTTAAATTGTGCTTTGTTTTAAATAAAAGCTACAGTTTGAGTGCTCTTTTGAAGAGCCCACTACAAAAAACACTCTGGAAACTTTCCATTTAAATGATAAAATAGGTATCCTCATGGTTGTTTGGGTTTTAGTTTTACTTCAGTAAGGTATATTTCTGAGGCATAAACTGCTTCACCTTTCCTTTCAAATACATCAAACTTATCAGTTTATTTTTCAACTGTTTTTCCATTAATTTTCCAAAATTCCATTAATTAGAAGTTACATGCTGCCCTAAGAGACTATCAGTATGTTCACAAACAGTTGTGTATTTCATCAGGGTGATTTTCAACACTGGCTGATATTCAGATGTTGGTGATAAAATACTGATATAAGGAAAGTGAGACTATGCATTATCAAAACTTTTAAATAGGCAAAAACAATATGTTCTTTTGATATTAATATAACATCAAATATTTTTACAGTGCTTTAAGGTCTGGTGAATTTAGTTCATTCCACTTTTATCATACATCAAAAAATCATAAGTGGTACTACTATGCGGCTGATAAGTCTCATATTTCTGAGACTCGGGGCTCAAGATAAAAAACATTCCTTTACTCACTATAGGCCACTTTCTCCAATTAAAAAAAATTACCCTAACTGAGAAACATTAAAAAGGCAGAGCATGAACAGACACTGATAGTCATGTGGGCCAAAAGGCCAGATTGCTACTATCAAAGACCTGTCATTTATTAATGGATTGCACTCAAAACACATCCAGTACTTTCTATACATAGCAAGACGCAATCCTTGTCCCAGCGAGCGCACAAATACTTTTCACTTATATAGAGACTCTCATTCAAGGTTCATAGCCTTGAACCCATTCATAGCCCTTTACAAATATTATGCATCACAACAACCCTGTGAGAGAGGTAATATATCCGTTTCACAGGTGGGTAAAAGGCAGTGAGAAAATCTCCATTATACCAATTTTACATTTGGATAAACTAAGGCACAATGACTCATTCAAGGTACCCAAACACAGACAGAAACAAAACTGGGAATAGAACCATAGTCATCTTCGCCAGCCATGAGACAATACCTCCACTTCAAGAATTCCTATGGAAATAAGCCTTACACAGAAGAAGCAGTTGTTCTGCAGCTGTGTGGGAAATGTTTTGCTAATACACACTGGATAATATGCTGCTTATTGTACATTACATTCAAAAAATGATGTTAAAATAACATTATTTAGATTGCAAACCAAAGCACTTGAAATTTAGAAAATGTCCACACAATCTTAATTCTGCCTCTTTGTTCACCCACCCCGTGCACTGAATGAGGCAGTGGGTTTTATGTAGAAAATAGTACGTGATTATGTTATTAAAAACAACATAATGCAGATACACAAGTGGGCAGAATTAAGGTTGCATGGATAATTGTAAATCTGGTGCTTCCTAACTTTAAAATGCTAGGATTTTTTTTTTTAAAGGAGAAAGGTGAACATAAATCCTATTATGTGCAACTGTACCCTCCCATCACTTATCAGCAGAATCTGAACCTAAGCCTTCAGCAATGCAACACAGACTTCAAACCCCTTAAGCTACAGAATTAACTACATTGGCTGGTAAAAGGCTCCATCACCCCTACTTCTCCAAGAAAGGGAATGAATCACAGGGTCCTGATGCTGGGTCTTGGCAGTGATTGTGGATGACAAAGTCAAGCCCAGCCCAGCCCAGGCCTCCTCCCCACCACACACATACACCCCACCCCAGGGGCTGGGGTAAGTTCCTGGTCCATGTGACGCCCAAGAGATGGGCATGGGCCACTGGGACCATGTGCCGGTCTTGGTGGAGAGCCTAGCACAGTCCGGCTCCCTCAACGATAGCCGCTTGGATAGTTCCCTAGCCTTCCCAGTATAGCATCTGCTGCAGCATGAGCCCGGCCTCAAAACGTGCTGTGTTATTATTTTGGCAGGCTGCCCAAATTTTCCTGAAAAAGGTAAACCACAGAAGGGAAATGATCATTTTTAACACTTTATATCTCCGCGAATTCATGGGAGAAAGAAAAAGGTACTTAGCTCTCCTTGCCAAACAGCAAGGTCTTTCTGAAAATAATGGAAGTGTAAAAGCTTCTCAAAGTAAAGGTCACAAGAATTTTTATCATGACAAGTGTTAAACAACTAAATATAGGTGTCACCACCAGCTCCCCCATTAAAGAGTCAGCGTGTGTATCTAGTGTGAGTTACAAAACCAAAGTTGTGGATATCTTTACTTACTAGCAGTAGCAGCCAGGGTTGTACAAAAATTCTCTGGCAAAGTAAACTGCTTTTGTATAAGCATTATCGTTTGCTTTTAAAACGCTTATAGCTGCTTTGTTTTTATAATTTTAAATCATTCAAATGATATTACATGGTTATGATGATATTTGCTTTCTAAACGGATTATCTTTATAATACAGGAACATTCTTTGTGGATAATCTTTGTAAATTACACTTCTGTTTTCTCTTAACCAAAATTACAGTAAACAAAAACAAAAAATTAACAATCTGAAAAAACTCTAGCATAGAAATAATAAAAAGTTGACAACAGTACACCTAGAAAATATGCTAAAATGTAAAAACAGGCAGCATCTTTATTTTAAGCTAAATTTCACAGTTCTCATTTAATTTTAAAATAATTTAAATCACACAATAAATTAAACTTACTTAAACAAGATCTTTTTCCAGCTGTGCTTGCCCCGCCTAAGCATAAATTGCCTCCTCGATGAACCAGTTCAAGTTCCAAGTTTGTTCTGCATGAAATATATAAAGGTATTAGGATGCAACTTCAGGATTCAAGCGTCTATAGACAAAAAGGAGCTTCCATAAGCTCGCATTGTATACCATAGGGAAGAACGCCGCACATTAGTCGCTTGGTGGTTACAACAAGGCAATGTTTGACCATTAAAAATAGCAAAATAGAATACTTTTTTGATTTAAACAGCTTGGTTGGCAAGTATTGTATGAGGCACTCAAACTACAGTGGTGAGTGCATTACCGATAACTAAGTATATTTATTTTGCAGCATGCATCTTTTTCAGACATTTTCACAACTCATTGCTGCTAGTGGAATTTTTGTGCAAACCTGGAAAGACCATTTATAACTCAAAGTCAACAAAATTTTAGGAAGTTAGATATATTTAGAACATGTGACTTCCTTTGTGAGGCACAGAATTTTTTAAGTAATTTACAAATAAACAACATAAATCAGATACTTCATCTTCAGAATATTTTAATTCCATTACAATGGAAGCTCTGTCCTTTGTTTGATAGCAATGTTATTGGAAGCCGTGGAGGTAAATTTTCAGTGAAAGGCACTGGGATTTAGCTGTGTAACTCATTAGTATGAGATGGGAGTTGTGCAACGAAATCCCTGCATGTCACATTAACACTTTACTTCTTAGTATATTATAATATTCTGATGATTCGATATTATTTTTTGGCCAAATTCAATAACAATGTTTGACTTTGGAATTGGATGTTTATGTACTGTATTACCGTTTACCCTCAAGACACCGATCAAGCAATTTACATTTTGTCTTCTGAAAGTTTGTTTTAACAAATAAACATGCATCCCTACATTTCTGGTATAGGAAGACAAAATTACTATTCTGAAGTGATATTATGCTAAATTAATTCAAACTGCAATCTTTTTCCTTATATGTTTTTCTTTAATTGAAATTAAATAAACCATTTCTAGACTCAGTATAATTTGACTGAATATCATTAATTGCAAGAAAACCTATTTTAGAATTTTAGGCATATGCATATTTAATCTAAACTACAGGATGAAGAGAACAGAAAAATACTTCATTCAAAATAAAATATCTTGGAAAAATTTCAGCTCTATCAGTTTAAGAGACTACAGGGTTCTTCATATACAGTGTTTGTAAAGATACTTTCATATGTTTCTAAAATAGTAACATTTCAAAATATTAATATCCCTAAATTTGCAGCTCATGCCACCCATTTCTGAAGGAATGCTTTAATCCTCTCTAGCCAGGGGAAAAAAAAAAAAGCAATTTAACACTGATAATGTTCCTACTCAGAGCTCCATCTGGTAGCTGCTGATAAGGGCATCTGTGTGACAGGGGAATTTTCCACTCTTCAGGCGATTTGCAGTGCTCACTGAACTTCTAAAACCTACCAGCAAGGAAGCAGGGACAGGGATTTCATATTAGTGGGCAGAACAGCAAGTGTAGATCAGCATGTGTTAGTTCTTCTTTGGAATATAAATGAGACAAATGTTTTATTTCTACAAATCTTCTGATGACTAATTTGTAAATTAATGGCAGTCTTCTACTACTAAAACCAAGACATTTGCTAGATGTTATTTAAATGATTTAATCAGAAACACTATCTCAATCTCTTAAGAACAAATATGTCATATCTAGAATTTTCAATTTTCCTTTCACTAAGACATATATACAATTTTACAAAAGCAAAAGTCAAGGACAAATCTGACAGAACAAGACATGCATGCAGTACTATGCTCCGCAGAAGGAGAGTCCTGGTGACAGACAATCCCTCCCCAGCCCTCCTCTCCCCGCAATCCCCCAGCACACTCACTCTCTTTCCCTCCCAAGAGAGTAAGGCACCTCCTTATAGTGTATCGTATCTCCACAGCAGAAACACCAGCCCTCTTCTGGTGAGGTATCCCCTCCAAACATGCTCTTATTTATGGGAAATGCTTTCCCCTATTATGCTCAATCTTCTGAGAGACTAGAGCACTTCTCCCATAAATAGGCACTTTCTACGTGGCGTTTTCCCCATATTACCCGAAAACATAGAAGATATGGGTTGGAAGAGACCTCAGGAGGTCATCTAGTCCAACTCCTTGTTCACAGCTCAGTTGTTGGACAGAGACCTGCACCTCACTTCCTGTTCTCTTCATCCCCATTCACATTCCCATCCATACTGAGGTACTGGTTAACCCCTATAGTCAATCACCCACTCATGGAAAAAAGTAAAGCTGAACTCTTACCATCTAATCTCCTGTCACTGATGGAAAAGTAGGGACACCTGACATACCCTAAATAAGAGACGTGGAAAGTAAACTTGACTCTTGATCGAACCCTCCACTATCCCACCTCCCTCAGTGAAAAGTAAGAGAGATCAACCACTTCCAGTCTGATACACCATATCTCTCAGAAGAGGAGAAGCAAAAGGAAGTGCAGCCTCTCCATCTTTCACTGGGGCAGGGACGTAGGAAGCACAGCCTCATTTGGGTTGCTCTTCCTCCCCCACTGAAGAAACTGAGAAGGGAGGGCTGCTTTGGCTCAGCTCTTGCTTCCTTCTGATGCAAGAAAGGGACCTTTTTTAACTCATGTTTGTGAACTCCAATTAACCTGAAAAATATATGTGATGCCGTGTTTTTTAGTAACCATCAGAACACAGAGTAATACAGGGGTATAGATAAGTTACCCCTCTGCTACTGCTCTTGAGCAGGAGGGGCAGATAAAGGGATGGAAAGTATGTCTGGAGGAACCAGCCCCTCTCCTACCTTTTCACAGGAACAAGTATTAGAATTGGAAAGTCCACTACCACTACCATTGCCTCTCTCTCACCTCTTTAAAAAGTTAGCATGTATGAGACAGTGAAAAGTGAAAGGGGGGAGGGGAGAGCTGTGTGTCAATGAATACATAGCTGACAGCATAAACAATGGCTTTGTCTAAACATCAACAAAGGAGAGATCTATCACATGCGATGCGACAGAAGCAGTTTACAAGATACTGCCACAAATGACAACCATCAGTACAACATGGAGCTATTACAATTAAAAGTAACATACATACACCACTGTACTAGGCCTATAAATGCCTGTGGAGGGAGAGAAATGGCGCAAATGGAGGAACAGACTTAGGTAGCAAGATAAGAGATTGGGCGAAAGAAAAAAAGACCTCTACAGATAGCTAAGTAGCTGCTTCTCCAGCTGCACACGCAGATCAGGAGGCAATGGCCACGGAATGTCTCTGTACTGGGACAGCTGGCAAGAACTAGCTCTCTCCCCGTTAACAGCTGCAGAATACCCCCTCTACTTCCATTCCTTTATCTCTACTTGAATGTGTCTAGGCAGCAAGAGAATAATGGGTGAGGAAAGCATGTTGCATTCACACTGCTACAGAAAGGAATGAACTGCTACCACTGGCTACCTCAGGACACCATAACCAATCAATAATACCACACTTTCAGTATGTGGAGTTTACAAATGGCTGCCCAAATGCCCCTTTCATCTATTGCATACCATATCTTCTCCTCAGCTCTGCTTCAAAATTTCTTCTTACCTGCAAGATGTCTCCCTAGAGAAGGCAGGAAAGGACATTTCTCTTACTACAGATAGTACCCCAGCCTATCCTCTGACAGACAATGGAACATGGGGCTGATTAAGGCAAGACGATTCAGAGATGTATAGATTAATTCACTGGCCAATAAAACGGCCAGGCTGAAAGTCCAGTGGATACAATCAAAAAATATTTTTGAAAAGTGCTTTATTACGAAGTGGCCAATTGTCATCTTGACCACTTTACATTGCGCCATTACCCCAACTCTGTCTGTCCGTGTTTTTGATTGTAAGCTCTTTCGTGTTTGCACAGTGTCTAGTGTATTTTGCACAGGCAGAAACAAAATAATAATAATAGTGAACTAACTATATATAGTTTGACTAAGACAGACTACAAAAGGAGAAAAGTGGGCAAGAAGGTAAGAATCGACAAATAGCAGAAACATCCAGAATAGTTATTTAGTGTGCTACAAGGAGAAATGACAGCCACAGAAATAATGAGATGGGATTAAGAAGGGAAAATTTAGGCTGAATACCAGGATAAACTTCCTGATAGTGAGGAGTATAATTCTGTCATTTAACAGTGAAGTGGAGGATACTCTATTGCATGGACATTTAAAACGACACAAAACAAGACGCTAGAAAAAGTACAACAAAGAACAATCCTGCTTCAGATAACGAGGTGAACTGCTGACCTACATAAGACATATTCTTATTTCTATTAATGTTATGTGTATTAAGGTTAAATTAAATGCTTTTAAAATAAAGGTTTATGATCATAGACATTCCAACCCTATAGTCCTTATACAGATAAAATTCAAGGACAGTTCTGTGCACACTGGATTGCTGAATCAAGTCCTAAATCATTACGAGTGAAATTAACAGTGCTGCAGAAGACCTGGCAAAGGACCTCCATGCTATATCACATGTATGGGAACAATATGGAGTGGCTGGATCCAGGGTCTGAAAACCTCCATGTAGGGGAAACAGAAAGCAGCGACCACTTATCCAGTCCAAAGGATGAAAGAACAGCCATGGATAGGGAATGAATTTTATCTCCCCCACCCTAAAGGATGTTCAGGTCATTTATCTCTAAAGCAGTGTAAGGAACAATGTAACACTGTTCTGGTCTGGGATATTTTTAACTCTCACAGGAGAAACACTAAATTCTGAATTTAGATTTTAGCACAAACACGGAATGTCCAATTTACTTTTTAATTTGTTCAGCTGACATTTTCTATGTTGCATACCTTTTATATTATTATAAACAGGATTTTGCATTTTAAAAAGGCATTTAAGCAAATCATTTTTCACACAAGGAACATATTCATTAGATGAGCTAAACAGAGTGACAAGAAAACCTCAACTGTGTACCCTTGTATACAATATAGTGTATAGAATATATTTAGAGGGGGTGTACTATAACTGTTTTTTAATTTGAAATTATCTTTACCATACATAAAAATAAAGTTACTGTTTCACATTAGCTAAATATTCTACTTACAATGTCAAAAAGACCCAAGAAAATCATTAAACTATTATGAAACAAAATACAACTGAAGTACTCTTAAAGAATAATTTAAATAATTTTCCATTTAATCGCCTAGTTTGTTTTATAAATAAATGCAACAGTAGTTAGTTTTTATGGATATATAATAGACACAACAGGGCTGCGAATCTTTACTGTGACATGACTGTATCTGAATCAGCAAAATATTTGTATGAAAGCTTTAAATATTTGGAATCAATAAATGAAATTGTTCAGAAGAGGATTAAAATGTTATTCAGTATTAACAAAAAATCATCATTAGAAACTATATCAAAACCAAAAACTTTCTTTTACCAGTTAAGGTTGCTATGGTAAATTATAACAATATATTTACCCTTTGCATCACTTACAAAATCAGGAAGTGTTTAATTAAGGATATCATGAGGCTCATCAATCTACAGGTGCACCAGGGCTCTGTTTGGTGCACAGTCGGGGAAGAGAGGAGAAAAGTGGGTGGCATTAGGCCATCTTTCTTCTCACTCACTTACCCCTGATACTGGGCATAATCTAAGGGCCATTATGCTGGCAGCGATAATCAGCGTGTAATCCATGCAAAGAGGAGGGGAAGACTGGGGGAAGAGGAGTGGCCAGAAGTGGGCGGTACAGAGCTGACAGAGTTGGGTTTACACAACCAGGTGAATCCCTATGCAAGCAAACTCTCCAACTGCACTTTTTTACGGTAGCTTTAAGTTCCCTTTAAGCTGCCAAAGAGGCACGAAGGGCAACTGGCATAGGACAGAACCTGGTCCATAAGTCTTATACTGTCCACTTTATTTTTATCAATGCATATTTCACCACAACACAGCCTTGACTCTGACCCATGATTTTTATCATCTTGATTTCAATTTCCAAACATTTTAAAAGACAGTATTAAATGGGAAACGTTATCAGTATTGTTTTAAAAACTACGCATCATTGTTCTTTCTCGTATAGATACGGAGAGATCTTGCAGTCATATCTTTGGAAGCAGACATTTGTGCCCCCACTGAGCTCCATTGAAGTCAATGGTGCACTGTGTGGGTGTACGAACCCAGATGTAGGAATCCAACTGAGGCCTTTCGTTTACAAAGAAATGTGTATAACTTTATTGATTTACAGAAAAATTATGTGTGTGGATTTGCATTTGAGACTGAATCAATGTGTTTTAAGAACAACTGAATGCTGCAGTTCTCGTCTGAGATTACTGATGAAAGAACAGTATTTATTTTGGGAATTAAGGTGCATTATGATGCAATTTTTTTTACACTTGATAAAGAATAAATGGTTAGGCTATCATGTAGGCAGTGTAAGATTTATGATCCTGTACCCTTAAACTGGTCATTTCCTTGCCTTCCAGTATTTCCGTTTTGCACATAACTCCGTAAATTTAGCAATTTCGGTAAGCTAAGCAAGCATAATCGGGTTTTGAAAGAAATTGATGCTGATCAAATATTAAATATTAGCATTCGCATTTTAATAAAATCCTGTTGTAACAATTTAGGAGTTCATAGCTAAACTGCTTAAATTTTCCTTTTGTTTTTAACACACTCTAAGGCAGTGGTCACCAACTCATAGATCACAATCGACTACTCAATCCTGGAGCCTCTGCCAGTTGATCGCAATCCCCGACCGCTAAAAGTCCGGCAGCACAGCAGGGCTAAGACAGGCTTCCTGCATGCCCTGGCCCCACGCCGCTCCCGGAAGTGGCAAGTACGCCAGGCACGGGGAACTGCGGCCAAAGGAAGCTGTGGGGGTGGTGCTTGCAGGCAGGAGCAGCACGCAGAGCCAAGTGCCCCCCACCAGGGGCCGCAGGGGCGTGCTGGCCACTTCTGGGAGTGGTATGGGACTGGGACAGGCAGGGAGCCTGCCTTAGCCCTGCTGCGCCGCCAACCGGGAGCCCCTTGAGGTAAGTGCCACCAGGTAAGTGGCCCATGAGGTAAGTGCCCACACTCCAACCCCTAGCCCCTCCCGGAGCCAGCACCTCATACCTCCTCCTCCACCCCAACACTCTGCCCCAGCCCGGAGCCCCCTCCTGCACCCAAACGTCCTCCCAGAGCTTGCACCCCTCACCTGCTCCCACACTCCGCACCCCTCAGCCCTGGCCCAGAGCCTGCACCCCCCCCCGAACCCCAACCCAATGAAAGTGAGTGAGGATGGGGCAGAGCGAGCAACAGGGGAGAATGGAGTGAGCGAAGCAGGGCTTTGGGGAAGGGGCTGGGACTCAGGGAAGGGGCAGGGTAGATCCTGGGTTGCACTTAAATTCAAAAGGTGATCTTGTGTGTAAAAAGGTTGGAGACCACTGCTCTAAGGGTACAGCTATTCACCATTGTGTGGAAACCATTGCTCTTCTGTCAAACTTCACCTGCTCAGCCACACTAGAGGAGCTTCCTGCCTGTCCGAGAAAAGTTTGCTAGTCCTCATACTAGTATGTCACATCATTGCTATTTAACATTTTCCTATTTCTCAAGCAGAAACTAAATAGCTGCAGTACCATAAAAGAAAACTTTGTAACATGGGAGGAAAGAGGATATTATGTTGAATGAGCTAGACTCAGAAAGAAATTAAACGGGCTTTTTGATTAGCAAATTCTATTTTGCTTTAATTGTATCTTTTCCCACAGAAGTAAGTCTCTAAGAACAGCACTCTGTAACCATACCAACTTGTGTTGAGAGCCAGTCAGATCTCCCATATTAAGTAGGGTCACGCCCAATCAACACATAAATGGATGACCTATGGGAAGATATGTTGACGATTCAGGAAGCGACATCTCATTCCTTTGAGTCAGTGCTAAGCCAATGCCCCGACATGGTGGTTATGTCCCCTGATAATGGAGATGTGGTCCTTCAGAGGATATGCAGAACTCGGGTCCTATCTCTCCACCTCATTAGATTGGCTATTCTTAGTAGACAAGGGTTAAATAAGGTCCATTCCAACACAGATAATTCACTTCATACAACTAGTGATGTTATGACAAGTTTCACAATAATATGTGCTTTTCTTAAAGCTCCAGCCATTGGAGTTATGTGAATACATGAGAAACTCAGAATGCATTAAGAAACAAAACAAAAACAAAACAACCCCTCCCCCATAAAATTCTAGCCCTGATTGTCCTAGAGTGAAAAATGTTACTTCAGGGCACCCTACATGTTGAAAAAACAGAAAATAAAAAGAACCCAAACTTTATTATTTTTAAATCTCATGATTGTTAAGCCAATCTCAGGATTTTGGTGGGTTTTACTAGTGATTTTTTTGGGCACTATTACTAATAACAAATGCAAAAGGAATGGTCAAAACAGCTTAATGGACCTACCTAGCTACAGAATACATGAAGAGAAAATCATTGTCTGGTGATCCAGGAGTCTTGCTGTAGTCTGTATATTTCTTCTGGGTAGTACTTTTTATATCTTTCATTACAGATTCCATTTCCTTACTAAGATTGGTTTCAGACTACGAAAAAAGAAAAGGCATTAATAGGTTAATTTACTTATCTGGTCAAAAGCAATACACAATTACAAAGCTTAACATTGTCATTATACCTATACAAAAGAACATTTATAGGTTATATGAAAAATGTGTATTAAAAGCTGCTATCGTGATTTTTTGTCTAGTAGAAAGGTATATTCTGAATACGCAGGGAGATGGACAAAGCAATTTAACTGTTTTGTCCATATAATGTATAGAATTTTTAGTCTGTGCTATCCTGAAGTATAGTCAATGGGGCATATAGATTGTGCAACAAGTACCTGAAAATAACACATTTAAAATTGCAATCCTTAGCAAACTGAAGTATTGTTACTTTGAAATACCTTTTAAATAGAGGTATTTCCTATGAGATTGGAAGACTAACATGATTTTACAGATCTAATTACATCTTTTTGAATGACATTATAAAGCGGCTACATTATGTACAAGTAGAGTAAATTGTCATCTTTGCAAAACAAATAATCCACAATCTTACATGGTCTGAACTGACATACTTTAAATAGCTTCCAGTTACAAGGGATTCATGTTTTACATTGAAAAAAAAATAGTGAGCTTCATGAAATATGATTCAGTTCTAGGTCAATTACAAGAATGAACTGAATTAAAGAATAAGAAAAAACTATTCCAAAAATAAACTTTTACATTAGTAATGTTTTGATCATAATTCTGTTTTTACTTTTAATAGGTAATGTCATAAAAGGTATAAACCTTTAAAATGTTTTGATTACATTTAATCCATTAAAAAATAGTACAATTTTCCCATACAGAAAGAGGAAGAAAAATGTGGTTTCATAATTTAAATAAATCACAGAAAGAAATATGAAACAAAGTTGAAAGGTAGAGGCAAATTAACAAGGATCTTTCTGCCTTACACTGATGCTTACTGGGAAAGTTCCCAGCTGTTCTTGAAGCTCTTCCACCTCTTTTATAAGATCTTGCATACTCTTGTTACTATGACATTGCAAAAGGCTTCTTTCCACATTGTTTCCAGGATAACAAGGAAGAACACTGTTTGCAAATTGCCTACAGAGGGGGCAGGTAAATTCTCCTTTGTCCACAGAAAAACCCTGGAGGACCTGGTCATTCTTTAAAAAAAAAAAAAAGAAAGAAAGAAAGTAGATACATATGAACTCAGTGAAGATCACAATTGTGTTCTTGAAATTTCATAGACAATATCTCACAGATAAAAATATAGACCATCTACAAATAACTGTAAACCAAGAATGATACGAATGTGCGCTGAATTTTGTAAGAGTACTCTAATTACTCAGACTGTCTCATGATATCCCTATAATTTACAAGTATTCCAGAATGTCCAAGACAATCCATAGTTAAAATGTCACACAGTTAAAGGAGAGATATTCATGTTGTTCCCATACCACAGAAACAGTGACTGCATCAGCTCTAACTGACACTCTGATTTGCTTGAACAAATTCTGGGTGGGACATGAAGCACTCACCAGAGGACTTCTCCTACTCTGCTTGATTCATGTTATTTCAGGCAGAACAAGGAGTGGTATGACCAGCAACAGAGAACCCTGTGGCATTGCAACAGCCTTCCATCATTGGGAAATAGCGCGGCTAGGGTAGGATGGGGAGATTAAAGTAGTTTTTAATGTTTATTTTTTATTGTTGATTGTTAGCAACTGCCGTAGAGTTTGAAAGTTTCCCTTATTAACTTTATTACTCTCCATCTGGCAAAATGCAAATTTACTTATCAGTAATGGGAAATATCTGAAGTTACTGTCCCAGGAGAAATACATTCTTGAGCTTAGTTCACACTATAGTCCACAGGCCAAGAACCTAGCCATTGGAGAGCACCATGCCAGATGGAATGGCTCAGTTCCTCTCAACTACAACAGATCTCTTCCACATTGCTTTAGAGTCCATTGAGGACTGTGGAGCTATAGAGGGTGGGGGGGGGCAGTTTCAGGGAGCTTCAGTTACAGCACGTAACTTCCCATTTTCATCTTCACAAAGTGCCTCATTGGATCCCCACACCTGAGAGCACTGCAGGAATAGGGCTGACTAAGTGTAATTTGAGCTTCAAACAGGTAGTCCCCATACTGAGACAGTCTCCAGCAAACTGACAGAATTACCTTTGTAACTTTCTGGGTCCCTGACTAGTTAGAACAAGTTTAAATAAAAAGTTTTACCCATGAAATGGGAATACAGTTTTCTACCAAAATTTACGAGACATACAGTATATACAGGGCACAATTACAATATTTTTAAACAATGAGATTAACTTGTTGAACTTTTCTTCTTCATAATTGCTTTGGTAGGTCAAAATAATTAGATACAAAATCAATTTTTTACAAAAATGTAAAGATGAAATAAAAAGGAGATGTTAAAAATACACCATTTGGAAGACGATCAAAAAAAAGTCTTGCACATCAATGTAGAAAATAAAAAGGACTCAGTCTTGCTTCCATTCAGATTAGTTGTAAGCTCCCATTGACTTAAATGGGAGCAAGATCAGGTGCAAACAATACAAGACAGCTTTTGGAATTGCAGATCAACTTACTCTTAATGATTCCATGTAAGATTTATGACAATCTATGTGTAACGTATGACCACAAGTTTGTACATAAACACCTCCTTCCCAGCCTATTGACACTGCTTGCAGACAGGAACTCTTAAAAAAATATAAATGTACATGATGTTATTCAACAGACATTTCCAGCTAAAATGTATACATGTGCTATTCAATAAATATTTCTTTCACTTTTATAGGGCTTAGTTATAATAATCCTTCCACTATACAGCTATTGCTGTGCTTTGCATTGAAAACCCAATTTAAGCTCTTATTAAAGTTATAATACTGCAAAGGTTTGCCTCCCAGGATGGTGACAGAATTAGGGAGGAATAAAATGCATATAGAGTTCACATAGATTTTACCGTGTTAGAGCATTCATAGTTATATTGAAGGTAAGTGTCGCAATGTAGTTCTTGCAATTTTATTTCTGACCTTCTAATACACTCCACTCCCTTAAGTTACATATTATTTCAGCACCAAAGCAATCTTTTTTAAAGAATCTCTGGCATTCACTGTATTCAGAGAGCTTTTAAAGTCCATTCTGCTGTAAAACTACAAACTTTTCCCTGCTTCATAAAAGCTGACTCAAATGTATTTCACTCAGAATGAGCAATACGATGCCATAAGGCTTTGAACATAACATGAATCATGTACATTAATAAAATGTCCACAGTTGCATAATTAAATATCTATCCAATTTTAATTCAATTCAAAAACTTCAATCCTCTTGCTAACTGCTTAACAATACAGTCAGGAATACAGTATAAGATGAAAAAAGGCATTAAGTGGCATAATAATTCAATGTATCAACTTTTGGGCTGTGGAGATCTGAAGTCAAACCTCAGCCCACGTCTAAAGCCTTACATAGCTTGTTGGCATCATCCTAGCACCCTATTTGGCCACATCACAAAACTACACAATTTGGTGAATGGTACTCTAACTCAAGAAATGATCAGCTAGAAAACCAGACAGAATTATGATAAGAGACTTTTATAATACATGCAATTTCAATCACAAAATTAAAATGCATATATTGCATTTATACAAAAAACCTGTCCTAATAGTGAAGAGAGAACAGTAAAAATGATCAGCAAAAATACCTGTTTTAGCCCTAAAACAGACTTGCCCTGCAATGATTTGTAATGGACAATGTAAAAATAACATAGTGGTGGTTTGCTTTTTTTGGTGGTATAACACCTCTCTTTTCCTGCATGTGAACATATAGAACATTCTTCTATTTTACCTGCTCCAATTTGATCTCTAACATTTTATAGCTCTCCAAGGCCTGAATCTACCACCTTAACCATAACACAGTCTTTCTTCTTCCCGCTGGCCCCCATCTGATTGAGGGACAGATTGGGTGGTGAATCAAGTGAGATTATATAGCGAACTAGGATGAGTTGCTATATAATGAGCCTCATTCACTGAGAAAGCTCATTGTCTGCAGCCAGAGAGACTGGTGTCTGCAGCACTTATTACATAAATGGGATGGTCCATATAGCGAATAAGGCAGGAGTCCACAGAAAGAGGAAGGATAATCAAGAGATGCAGATTTTATTGCTAGTTCACCCACAGATCTTCAACAAATAACAATCTCTCTATGCCTCAATTCTCCCATATGAAATGGTGATACCACATTTTTACCTGTACTGAACACAAATTATATTAGGACAAATTCATTAATAGTTGTGAGGCAATCATAAAATAATAAACACCACTGAAAAAATCTATCAAGAAAAATTCCTGCTCCTGAGCGAGATGTGGATTTTATGCAGTGAATAAGGTACAGGGCGTCACACAAACAAAAGGCTTCTTTGAAGTCCTGCTTCCTTCCACATGCACCTTACCAGACCAGGTTCCACAATCTCCCTACCTGTTAAAATTGAAATTCCATTAAACTTTCTTATGTGTGCATGTGAAAATCCCTTATAATAGTTAAAGAGTGCCTACTCAGTGGAAGTCTGCACACAATTGATAAATACACATGCACATGAAGTGCCACTGGAAAGTTGGCAGATTGTTAGTTTTGTCATATGACAGTAATCGGTGTGAATACACAAAGTAAGATTTATAAACATTTTTAACTTCAATAAATCAGAACAGAATTTTTACCATAACATGTGTAAACAACAAAGGACCAATAAATGAACTAGGGATCTGCCAAATTTCAAGATTCTAACAGCTTTTAAGGGTCTAGAGTTGTGGGTTGGTTATTTCTTTTAAATTTTCCCACAGTTGAAAAAACACTATTTCTCTCCCCCCCACACACATACACTCTTTCCATTCTTAAAAATAGCTCAGCCATTTTTCCCTGACTGAGCAAATACACCAAATTTCAGCCAAAAAAGGTAAAACTTTAAGAAAAAAATTTAAATGACCTTCTTTTGCACTATTTGGTATATGGCTTTTGAAACAGTGTTTATGTTGTTCTTCAAGTGGAAGAGTATGGATCCTATTTTGTATCTTACAAACAATTTTCACAAATAAGTAAAATCATCCCTCCATCTCCTGAAACCTTCTGCAGTGCCTGTCATTACGGGAAGGACACCTACTGCTGAGGGTACAGCTGATCAACAAAAGGATTTCTTATTGCTTAGCTCAGCGGAACAAGCCACTCAGGACACTAACAGATGTTTCTGTTTTTATGCCAATAAGAAATTTAAGGATTTGTTCTTTCATGCAGAAACATTTTTAGCACAGTAGTGATCTAGAAACTTGAAAGCAGAAACAACTAATCCAACTAATGTCTGAATTGGAAACAGAGTTTTTTAGAGCAGAAAGTATTAAGCCACTGAATCATTATAGTATCTTTTAGATTATTTTACAAACACTCAATGTAGCCTCACAGGAAGGAAGAAATCTGATTGATCATGAAGTTAGACTTCCATAAGGTCAAGTTTAAATAAAATACACTTTTAATGAAATCCCCTGATATTTGTATCATGAGAAAAGCATAGAGATTAAGATTATATACATTTTTTAAAAACACTTCACTGGGGAATAACTGTCCACTGCCAGACTAAGACCGACAGTTATATTAACCAAGTTTTGGTTTGTTAACAGGTCTCCTTCTGAGCTTGACAAAAGCAATATATTATTAATTGCAACAGGTCAAAGTAAGTGCATTACTGTCATTCTTTGGTGGGTATCTATAGCACAAGTATATTATGCTAGGGTTGACAAAATAGCATCATGAAATGAAAGGTAACATCTACATAATATAATGCCAAAAAATTAAAATCTATCTATGGATACTTTTAGTAGAAGATCTGTTTGTTCAGGAAAGTTTTCCTGATGGATTTAAACACCTATATCAAAACAAATCAAGAATTCAAAGCAGACTACTAACCTTCTACTGCATACAAATCAGACAAGCTACCAGAAATTGGCTGATTTTAGTTTTCTGTTTAGAAACTGAATGTGTTATGAGCACATCATGGGGCTGCCACAAGTCACATTAGAGTTAAGATGGCAGCGACTTTTCTGTTTAAAACCAGAGTTTCAGTGTTCTAAGCTTCATGTGTCTAGTTAGATCAGTTTGAAAACTGGTATGCCAGCAGAGGGCCCAGGGTAGCATTTGTGCTGCAGATCTGGGTTCATTTGATCCCAGGATTCGGAGATGCAACCCTCTCCCCAGCAAATGACCTTTTTTTAAAATTTTCACTCTTTTACAATAATTGTTTGTACAGCGACAAGGATAAAACTATAGGCTGTCTCTACATAAGTTATCACTGGGCTAGCCCTGCTGAGATATAGTGTTCAGTACCAAGAACCAGCTCCAAAACCTAACAATTAATAAGTTATTAGACATTGGTTTTGGTTTTATGAGGAGGTGAACTGGGCTGCTGGGAGCAAAGCACAGAATGTCACAGCAACTGTGTGCAGAACCCAGGCTGGAGCTGCAACACAGAGAAAGCATACCCAGTCATCCGGGGAAAGTGCAGTTGGCTGGCTATCAGAGAACCATGAGTTCAAGTCTCTTCTTGTTTTGATCCCTGTTAATATTTCAGTGTACTCCTATTAACCAGGCATTATATCTTTACCCTCGGTAGACAACTATCATTCTTTCATTCTGCAGAAAAAATAACTGGGGAGGATGAAAAAGGTCACTTCTACCAGAACTGGAAATAGAACTGAGGTCTTTATTATGGCAAACCAAGTCTCATTCCCCTAGCCACACTATCTTTTGAAATGACATCCACTATTCCAGTATTGCAATGATACTGTATGAAAATTTTGCAGAGTTTCCACTGACCTATGCAGAATAACCTGCACAAGGAGAATTAGGCCCTAAATTTAAAAACCAAGGAGCTTATCAAATTTAAATACTTTACACCATTCTTATTTCAATTAATTTTTCAGATGCAGAAATAAAGTCAGGAAAACCAATTCTAAATACACTGAGCACAATTATTATACAACTGGTAATTCAATTCATGTTTTTACACCGCACTTTTAGAGATGATAGTACTGCCCTGTATCAATACTTACATCTTTAAAGTACCGCTGTAATGTTGTAAGCCTAACATCATGTACTGCTGCACATGTATCCGAAGGGTATATTTGCTCCTCTTCACTGGTAGGTAATTTCTTTGGCTCAGTGCTATTGCGACATTGCCCTAAAACTATACATAGAAAAAAGATGAGCAAGAGTAAAATGGACAATGATATATGCCCAATGAAAAAAGATTAAATGAAAATTACCCCAGGAAATTGTAGATATAACCATATTTGTCAGATAAAAAGTTTTGTTTCTGTTGCTAACAGAAATCGTAGGGAAAAATTAAAGAAAAACTACATTGTGAAAATAATACCTTTTGCTCTATGCTCTGATGGAGTAGGTACATACTGCTAGTTTTTACATTTTTCCTTTAATACCAGGTTCCTATGCTCCCATCAGGAGGTTTTCCTTTGGGATTATTCAAGAGGATTTGGAGGATCGGGAGAGTGAACAGGACGAAACTCCTTCTCATCTCCAGCCCCACAGAAGCAGCTAAGTGTTTAGCTCTTTAAACCTACAGATCTGCATGATACAAGGACCATCCATATGGAAGCATGTCTCCCTAATCCCCTTGCCCAGGCTCCATGAGGCACCTTAACAGCATGGGGTTTATGTTGTCAAGGACTCCTGGAACACTGGCTCTTCCAATAATCCCCTTTTCATACCTGAAGAGGCTTGTAAAAGCACAACTAGTCCTGTAGGTCGATCTTCAGTGGAAGGGCCACTCTGTCCACAAATAACACAATCATACACAGCCTCAGAAACATGCTGTTCTGATGTGGCTATCTCCATAGCAATATCAGCATCTGGCAATTCTAAGAAAAACAGACAAGTTATGGAATAATTAGGATGCAACAAACATCTTGCATATGGATCCAGATAAAATGTCATTATCCTATTCCCAGATAGGATATCATCAAAAAACACAGACGACTACTTACAACTAACCCTGATACTTCAAGTAGAATGGGTACACATGCAGACTGTGCACTGGAGCCAAAACACTGTAGAAAAGCAAAGAATACTCCCTCACAGAACTGAAGTTTCACTTCAAATTTATAAAGAGCCTTAGCTCTGAGATGCCGGTTTCTTCCACCTACTTCGATTCTACATAAAAAACTCTGAAGAGCAGCGATGAAGGGTGATGAGTGTGAATCCATATCCATTGAAATCAGCTACTGGTAAGTAACCTTTTCTATCTCTAATTAGTGTCAGAATAAATTCTGAAGATCGTGGGAAATCAGCAATAAAAACACTTTAAGGGGGCGGAGCTGAGGAGAACTAGTTAAATAAAGGTATCAGGACTGATCTGTGAACTATTTGTACGTGCGTGAATGCACCTCCAGGTAGCAGCCTGGCATATCTCAGGGATGCACACATACCCAAGAAGAGCTGCAGAAATTGCTTTAGAGTCAGTGGGCACTGATAAACCTGCAAGGGCATAACTGGTTTGTATAAAAGTTTGACGTTCCCCCAGATTGTCTTCATACATCACAAACAAATAGGTAGTTTAGAAAATATTTAAGCTTTTATCAAGATAATTTGGGGCCTTTTAACATCTAAACTGTTCAACGTGGCTTTCTCCAGTAACAAATGTAATTTAAGGGGAAATATATGTAAATATAGGTTCAGATGGAATGTAGAGAAGACCAAATGTAAAAATATGGAGGTGCAGTCATAAAACCTTTTGCTGCTATGCAACACTATGTAAAGAGTGACAGACATCAGGATCTGGATTTCACAGGCTCTCTTAGTGGATATTATTGCTTTTCGGGATATAAAATCAAAACATTTAAAACTTACGTGCCTAATTTTAGGCACCTAAATAAAAGCCTGATTTTCAAAGATGTTCAGCACACGCAACTCCCACTGTGGGATTTGCAGGTGCTCAGCACTTCTGAAAGTCAGGCCACTTATTTAGATGCCTAAATATGAAATTAGGAGTCTACTATACCTCCAAGCTCCTAGGTTTGAAAATCTTGCCTGGAGTTTTTATTGATATAGACAGTGAAATCTCTCCTAGTGGCTTGTTATCAATTTATTAAACTAAATACAAGTGGAGTTTCACACACACGTAGAAAAGTATGGGCATTATTTTATTTTTTTTAAAGGAACCTTTTGACTGTCAGAAGTCTGGACAAAAAAAATCCTTGGACAGGAATATGATTCATTGATATGTCTAATAGATTAAATCTGACTAGGCTTAAGGCGAAAACCAGAGAGCCAAAATCTGTCAGAGGCTCTCAATGTCTCCTCTAAATAGGAGGACTAAAAATAGAACTGATAATCCTTACTGGCTTAAAAGTGAAGATTGAGTATCTCCCAGGCAGGCGACCCTATACCAGTTGCTTCAGGGTGTTTGTGATCCACATCTTGCCCTTACAAGATGGGCACAGTTGAAACACAGAGTTTTTTCTGTTTTGTTTTTAACTGGACTCGGCCATGGGAGATGGATTTACAGAGGGGGAGAGATCTTCACACCTGCTCCAGCCCCTTTATGCAAGCTAAAAGGGCCAGAGCAGCATAAAGGGGGCCAAAAAGCCCTGGCTGCAGCTGGCACAGACACTGCTTATGACAGCTATAAGGCTGCCTTATATGGACACCATTTCAAGCTGGGAGCAGGAGGCGCATGTTCAGGGCAGGGCAGGGCAGGATCACGCAGAGTAGTGGAGATTCCATGCAGCGCTACTGCCCATCAGGCAGCTCCCAGGGCTATCTAAGGTCAGCTGAAAGTTTCTTGAGGTCCCAAAGCAGCCCATTATTGGGAGGGCACAAAGCTGACGTAAAGCCACTTTAGCCAGTCCCTGGGCAGCTAGTTTTGTACTGCGCCTCTTACATGTGCAGCACTGAATCTCACACAGGGACTCTAAATGAAAGCAAAGACTAACTGGACCTGATGACATCAACAGGACTGAGACAACAACGCACCTCCAACTCCAACATTTCAGTAAATTAACAATGCTAACTCTATACAAACGAGAGCTGGAGTTTTGAAATTGGAAAATAAAAACAGCCCAACGTAACAGCAGGAGAAGCAGAAAGAATTCTGAACTCATTTCTCCATAGACTGGAAAGGGCGGAAAAATGAAAGAGAGAGAGAGGTCTTGAGAAAACAGCATCTTAACATCTTGCACTGAACATTTACTACTGCACAGAACCATGAATGCTGCTCCAATAGTCATTAATCTTCTAGAGGGTTCAAACTTCAATGTAAAGGGCTCACATGCACCCAGAAGAGCAAACTTGTACTGACACTATTTGAAGGATAGCATGAAATTCTTCCTTAAACGGAACAAGTATGCAAAAACACGGCTATGAATTGTTTCAAAAACCTTAAAGCTAAAACTAACCTGGACTTTAATCTTCCTCACTGAAATATGGAATTGCTGATCTAGTCATTGTACAACAAAATTTTTTAAGTCATGAGGAAGAAAGCATTTTTACAGAGTGTTGATGAGATTTTCAGTAAGCCAAAACCTGGCTACCTCTTTGGTTTTCCTTGTATAGCTCTGGAACTCAAATGGAGGCCTGATGATTATTCTAACCTTCCTCCTCAGTAACATCAAGTCCTTTTGCTGATCACAGATTGAACAGAGCTATTTTCAGAGTTTAACAATATTCTCAGTGGCCTACTGAGTATGGTGGATCTGTGTAACAGAAGGTGAAACAAGCATATCTGCAAAAATTACAAGCTACATTTTTCAATAGATACTGCTTAAAAACAGAAATGTTTATTATTTAAAAGTGCTCCAAGGACAGTGACCCATCCACCATCAAGCAATAAACAAAAACAAAACTGTCCTTTTGCATTCTAAGTATTAGTGTAGGCCACTCAACTGAAATGTCTGAAGTATGACAGTGGTCACGAATAGTGTCTATTATAGTAAAGGTTGCAAGACAGTTTTCACCATAACTCTGTTTTCACTTGCTCATAACTTCCTCATGAAATTCAGATTTTCCATGCTTAGTCTCTTCCCACAGATGATGGTGGAAGTTTGAAGTCATTTTTGAGTTATGGGAAAGTAAAACAAAAACAAAACACAACACACTTTTGCGTTGTAAAAGAAAAGTTAACCATTCAGCAAAAACAGCCAAATATAAAGTTGATAGTTGGCATCTAAAAAGTCCTTACTGAAGAAGCTTTTGCTTGGAGTAAGGTTTAAAAACATGGTTTTAATATAAGTATTTATAAACGTTTAAAAATAGCATACTGATCCTGCTTTCATACAGTATTCTAATCTATAAAGTTTCTTGGGTTCCTACACCATGCTCAATGCTATAGTATCTGAGCCTTCCAGTAGCGTAACTAACATCTGTCACATTCTCTCATTTTCTTGCCAGCAGAAGGAAACACGTGCAGTGGAGCGTTTTTTCTTTTCTTTTACTTTTTCAAAATATATTATAATGTACACACGCAACACACACATTTACATATTTCTATGTTTGTTAGAGAAATCAAGGTCATAGAAGAGTGCCTGGCACTTAGAGTAGAAGGTAGTGGTGGTTATGGTTATGGTGTGATGGTTATAAGTTCCTGTGGTCAACTTGATGGTAATGGTATGGTTGCACGGATAAAGAATAGGTAGAGGTGTGTGTCATCTGCATACTGCTGGCATGTTAGTCAGTGTCAGTTCCTTTAGTGGATGCATGCAGATGTTGAGAGGACTGGAGAGAGAATCAGTCCCTGTGGGACTCCATAAGTGAGAGAGGCCCAGTTGTGAAGATGTAATTTCCCATCACTGCTCATTGGGTGCATCCCTCCAAGAAGCACTCAAACTATTTTAGCCCAGGACCAGTCTCCTCTCTCAGGTGAGAAAATTCACAACATGTAAATACAGAATGCAAGTGAAGTTTACATATCTTGCTTTAGGCACACATATTTAGAAATATCAGTATTTAGAATAAGATTGCTTAGAAGCGTAAACAGCAATAAAACCATTTTCATTAAGGTGGCTTTCTAACAGCACTAAAATCAGTACAAGTTACAGGATGGAAAAAACCATCATTTCCAAAATGATATTACTTTAATAGGTATTCATTCCACAATCATTCATTTTAATGTTAAATGAAAATGATAACCTTCAATATTTATATTCTTGAACACAGCAGTTCCACCTGAGGTGTTTATATTAATTTGGCTGTACCATTTCTCTAGCAGCAAAATAATGATAAAAATTATATTTAGTCTAGTCACATAATGTAATCATTGAAATCATTCTTATAATTATCAAACGACCTTTCTGTTCATTTGTAAATTATGCCCCCAGTTCTATTGATTTCCAGGTTGGTTTTCTTCCCTTCTTCATCTTTTTGATGGATGTACCATGAACTATCAGTTCTGAAGTACAAAAGGAAGGCTCATGATTCCTTCCTACTGTATTCTGAAATGACTTTGTATTACTTTTTACTTAAACTTAAATATCTGAATTTCCTTGCTGAAAATCTATGAATTTCCACAGACTACAGACTTGGAATTATTGCGAAGATTATAGATCTGTTTAGATCACAAACAGATATAATAATATTCAGTATCTGGTTATTTGTTTCTTTAAAAGGGACTTTCTCAGAGTGAAGACTGTCTGAAGTGTGCAATAATATTTACTTCATACAACAGACGGACCTTCTTGACACGATTTGGGATATCACACAAACGGTTATCAGCAAACATAGAGGTAACCACTTTCCTCCAGGAAAGCTGAGGATATGATAATCCTCCCAACAGCAGTTGTATTTTAGAACTTTGCTAAAGGAAGAGGTGAAAATAGCACACCCGTAAGTGAAATCACAACTCTTGTCAGTCACCAAGCACCACCCTGGGAAACAGAATAGCACATTCCGAACTGGTGTTTATTGTCATAATACCCAGTACACCAATTCATAAGTCAGATATTTATCAAACGTCCATAAAGAGTGTGGTGTGAAAGGTAGCTCACTTCCCATTAATCTCTAATTTATACAAAAAATAGTATAAACATTTCCAACTCTAAATGCAGCTTAAAACACCTACTGTATAAAAATAAATCATCAATTGTCACAAAAGGAAGATATTTTAAGTTGTCGGGAGCTAAAATTACAATGGGAAAGGAGGCCACAATATGCTGATTATTAATTTGTATATGCACTTAATGAATATCATTGCAATATGATTTTTCCATATATTAGCAGAGAGCTAAATCACTTTATGAAAAACAGTTTCCTTGCAATCCTTATTAGCCTATGGTTATTAAAATTGTGCAAACATTTATCACCATCTAGTGGCAGCCTGATGAAATGAAAAGCGAACTATATAAATTTCAAATATTTTTCCCCCACTCTGAAATTCAAAGTACTCCATTATACATTAGCTATCAGAGAAAGTGTGTGACACATCTGTTATCATAAGGGGGAAGCAGCAACACTAAAGTTATTTTTAATTTTCAATATTTTCGGTGCCATTCTAAACAATGGCTGACTGGCCAGGGCTTTGGGGTTGTTTTAGATTCTTTTGGTTGTTGTTGTTTTACAATATCCCTCATCTCCTAAAGCCAGAGGTGTGTGGAAAGGAAATAAGCGAAGTGTTCCTGCTTTCTCAATACTGTCAGCTTTAAAAAAAATATCACTTTCAATACAGCACATACTGGCACATCCCAGATGTAACCTATATTGTTCACAGCTCTTGTATAATGTGTGCTACCAACCTCTGTGTTAGTTTGGTGTAAGCAGGTTTTTTGCCTTTTCAGCTAATACTTTTCAAGACACTTATTGCATTCTGCTTGTCAGTCATGATGACGGATGCAATTTCGATTGCCCCAGTTTCTGAGAAATAGTCAGCCTTGTCTCTTCATTTTTAACTCTTCCAGTGAATTAAAACCACATAAGGCTATCTAATATGAGAGCATTTTCGCCTTTTATTACTTCCTTCAAAGTTCTCAATTCCCTAACATGCAATTTTTAATATAAACAGGAAATTAAAATAGTCTAGATTAGCAGTATTTGTTCAACAATTTTCAGCAATATACTATAACACAAAAAAAGTTATGCATTTGATTTATTTAGGCTCTGCTTCCCTCCGATTAGCACAAAAATCAGCCAGATGAATTAGTGCACAATTTGGATGTCAGGGTTCAGGCAGATTGTTGAAAAATATATATATCTTTGCACATTGCATGAACGTAACAAAAATATTTTACTCCAGGGTTCGCGCATTTTACAGTTGCTTGCAGGGACAAGTGTCAACATCTGGTACTTGTATTCACACTATGATAATCTATTTCTCAATAAAATTTGTCTTTAAAAAATGAAAATAAAACTAGCATAAATTTCAAATGTAAAATATAGATATTACTTTAAAAAATTTCAGAGCCACAGCTTCAAGACACGGTGATGTGTGCCAACATTGTTTCTTACTTCCTCATTGCATGTGGGGAACAGGATCAAAAACACATTTGCCTGGATTTAAGAATGCAAATGACCAAAAGTAGGCTTACTCCATAAACTTTTAGATGTGATGCAGGGCTCTTTTAGCCACTATTTAAAAAAATAAAATAAAATAAAAAAGAATTAAATACAATGGGGCTAGATCTTTGAATCCAGAAGACTACTTACTATTCAAATGAGAAGGCAATTTCCTGACTGACACTGAAGGAAAAACGGGTGAGGATACAAAACCTCAATAGTAATCATTAAACCAAGACAAGATTTTTGTTTAAACAGACAAGACCGTACTTAAGGTTGCTGGTTCAAGCTAAATTAATTGTCCCAGTTAGCCTCTGAGATGAAGTCAAGTTTTCTGCTAAAAAAGCATCATCTATGTAAGCTCCACACACTGTACTTATGGTTTCTGAGAGTGTACTGTCCAAGAACAAAATTCACAAATACTGTTCCATTAGCCTAAAACTCCAAAGAATTAACCCAGGTTACACATATTTACTTTTGAAGAAAAGAGAGGTGTATTTATTGGTGACACAGTAGTTGCAGGTAATTAAGCATGCCTTTTGCAGTTAACTAACCAGATAAAAGTAATTTTGGGTCTCTGCCAGAAGGACATTTTTTAAAGTATACCATCAACTTCTGGCTTTACAATACTGTTATAAGATGACAATATAGTAACAAACCTGGGACCACAATCTTAAAATAAACATAGGGAGGAGGAAAGTGTAGCTTGCTTGGTAGAAAGGAGGGTTAGAAGAATATTCTGAGGGGGATTAGGAGAACTGAAAGGATTTTGGTAGTTTGGAAGAGCAAATTCAGACTGTGGCTTATATCACAGAATAGAGTTTTGCAACTGGAAAGAGGATGGGCACAGGGTGCATGACTGGAACAGGATGCTGACGGTGAACTGAAAAGAGCCATATCACTAGCGGTGAGGGAGGTTTAGGATGCCTGGCAATAAGAGGGTGTGTATTCCTATGTTCCTTCTTGCCCCAGCCTTTCCGTTTTCCCACTTCCTCTCTATTGAGCAACCTACCCTCTCACTACCTTAATTCTAATCACATGCTCCCAGCTGAACTTGTGCTGCATCCAGACAACCACGTTTCTCACTCAAGACACTGGAGATCAATAGAGATTCCTCCCCACAACCCTACCGCCAAAACACATTACTACTATCTCTTATGAATGTGCAATAAGGACTGTGGTACTCAAACGGTTCAGAAGTACTTGGATTTCAGTTATCCATTTTGGATTTCACTTGGAGGTCGTTCACTCAGATGCAATAAAACTCAGGGTTTTACGACAGATGGAATTTATATGCAAGTTTAATATTCAGTATACTTTTTGACACCATACCTATTTGTTTTAATGTATAAATAGTGAAAATAATAATGCAGAAATGTCTTGTGTAGTCTGTCATAAGTTATTCATGCCTTGTTAGACATTTATAATTTTTTTTAATATAATATTCAATTGAGTTGACTGGTTTCTCTCTCTAGTATTTAGGTAATTTTATTTTAATTCTACCAGTGATGTTCTCTTTTCCTTCCTACCATTTTTTAGCTGTAGTTGAGGAGTTGAAGGTCATTAGTGAATTAGATGGGATCATTCCTTCTTCCATGGAACCACAGTTGTATAACTTCACAAGGCTTATATTGTAAGGTGAGCAATGGTTTGGTTATTTCCTTGTAGTAGTAGCTACTCCTGTTGAAGTGAGTTGATGAACTGTATGTTCACTGACAATATTTTGTTTAAAAAGTTTTAAGTAGTTATTTATTTGGAGTTTTTGTTGAAGTGCTGTGCCTCCTTACCCAAATCCTTTATATTAGTCAATGACTGTAAAGTGCTATAAATAAGAAATATATAGAGAATCTTAGCTTTGAATAATTTTAAAAATATGTGAACTGACATTTTCTAGCTTCTAGGATGGTATTAAAACAATGTTGGCTACATAAAAATCAAGTGTCTAGGTACTTTTAAATCTGAAAATTATTCTTTATATTCATCATCATTTTCTTTGGGTGCCTGTAATATATTAAGCATAAAATATCTCCTATTATCATCAACAAGACTTCATTTGAAACAAGGTAAGCTGTACCAAATTAACTGAAATACATTTCGAAGGACAGAAAGTAAGTGAGCTGTAGCTCACGAAAGCTTATGCTCAAATAAATTGGTTAGTCTCTAAGGTGCCACAAGTACTCCTTTTAATTTAACTCTGAAGCCACTGTTTGTTTCTCATATAGCAAACTGCATTGTTAACCCAATAGTGAAAACATTTGCTACAGGGTTTGAATCATTCACCAACTAGAATGGCACTGACTGCACATATCAAGAAGACAATATGGTTAGTTTGTAGGCTAAGGGCAATTTGCTCTTTCTGAGCAACGGAAATTTTTGCAAGCCATTTGCAAAGAGATACTGGTGTCAAGCCCTTAGGCAGTTTACCCTTCCTCCCTTTGAAAAGCACTTTCTAACAACAAGGAAGGAAGGAAAAACAATGATTTAAGGGGGAAAATGGGATTATAAATAATTTGCTTCTCAACTCCAAGCTGTTTAAAGGGGCTTCTTCATCCTATTCTGAATATGAAAAAATATATTTATGTTCTAACCAGACAAAAATAAAAATATTCCTCCCACAGGACAAAGAAATCTTGTCTTGAATTCTGTATGTATAGACAAGACAGCATTGTTCTCTGTAGCATTCCAGTGCTGAATTCTATGGCAAACTGGACATTTTGCAGTAGCTTCCACTAAATTTAAATAACCCAAGTACTTTATATTCAATACAACAAATAAATACAAGCTAAAAATAGGACAAAGAAGAACAAATAAGGAGAGCACGGAGAAAAGAAGAAATAAAACCTTAGGTGCTCACCAAATTTCACCTCTGATCATAACTAGTCATATTCTTTAGGGAAGGAGTCTGTAACATGAAACATCTAACACACCCTTGTAGTTTATTAATAAAATTAAGTTACATATTCCTTGGTTTATTTTTATATTCAAGTGCTAGGGTACACCTCCATGTTTTCAGTTTGCATCAGCTTTTTTTTTTTTAAACATATACGCACTGTAGTAGTTGCTGATGAAAAGCTGGAGGTCTTGGCAGCTGTGAAGGTGACATTTAAGGATATTAACACCCAGGAGGGAAATTGTGTGAAGCAGGAACCAACCAAAAGGTGATTGTGCTTTATGCAATTGACAAGAAATGCATCTCACCCCTGCTCTCCTTCTAGTGCAAGGTCAGAGATGATATGTTTGTTTGTGCTTGATCGCGCAGTTCCCTAGGCCAGCAACCTTTGACAAGAACTTACTGCCTCCACTGCAACCAGCAGTCATGGATAAGCATATTAGCTAGATGTTTTTGCTAAAATGAAGTAGCTAAAAATGGTAGATTAAACTGAACAGTGCAAACATCTCAGAGCATTTGGATTCAGGCTCTCTGCAGCCTCAGGCAGACAACACAGCAGCAGTTTACATTTCATTCTCATTTGGAAATGTAAATGTCTAGAAATGTAATTAAGGGCAAAAGATTCTTTTAGAGGCAGTTTAGGTTATAGATTCTGAGACAAATTCCAGGACTGCAGCATCGTGGACCTGTGTACAAATCAATTGCACAGAATTCTAAAATCCAGTCCTGGTAATTAAAAAGGTTAGCCTTTAACCATATTATTTTAATATAGCCCCAGCCATATGTTTTCTGTCATGGTGAAGTTTTTCAATTTGTGGAAAGAATGAAAACGGCTCTCGTCAGAATGTAATTCAGAATGGAAAAAAATCAAAGTTTTTAAAATCTCATAATAAAATGGCATCAGGAACTTCTGTGTTTTGACTGATCTAATATAGTCATGATTCTATCCTTGCACACGACTATTTGGGAATCCTTTTGTTTACTGAAGCATGCTATCACTGACACCAAACATGTAACTTACTGTTCAGTCAAAATGCAGGTTTTCAACACCATCTCAGTACATCTCTTGTTTTTCTTCCCTTCTGTCCACAGTTCTCTGGTAGATGTTTTATTGTTCTCCTACTCCTTTCAAACTCATTCACTCTGCTCACCTAAAACCTTCCTTTGCATTGCCCTTGGTTGCAGGCCCTTCTTTTCCAGTTATTTAAACCTTCTTCCCCTGACATTTTTGCCACCTACATCCAACAGGTTTCTCAGCTTCTCCAGTGCTGTTAGGCAAGAGCCACTCCTGGATGACAGGTGTCACTTCAATAAGAAAGCAGCTGATGCTTAAGACCAGCGGTACTTGGGGTTAGTTTGTTGGAATTTTTTAAGCACCCCTGCACAGAGGCACTACAAAGATGGGGATGTTAGGAAGCCAAGTTGGGGAAGAAGTGAATAAGACAAGGGAGGGAGACAAGGGAAAAAGAAGAGGTTAAGTTATTCTAGCAGAGAAAACAAAAAAATTATCAGCTATTGACAGTTAGGAAAAAGGTATTTTGTATTTTTTTAAATTACCTTAATTTTGAATCTGGAAATATTTCTCTTGGCATAAAAATTATATGGTCTGTTCTGTACTTTCCCTTGCCCCGAAGACCTCACTCACACCTTTCTGCTGTCTGGCTCACTCTTGCTATTCTTCCCCAGTTTGAGAGAGAGACAGGCAAACACCCCTACCCACACTTCCTGGCTCATGCTACTCATTCTCCAGAGTCCTTTTACTCTCTGCCTACATCCAGTTTGGCTCAAGAGGTATCGCAGGGCCACATCTTTCCTAGCCCTAGAGAAACATCTCAGTGCTTTCTCCTTATGAGACTTTCAGTACTGACTGAGATTCAGTATCCAGCAGATACTGATAACCACATTCAATATTCAAGAAATTCAGAAAGCCTGGAATTATCACATCCCTTTTCTGAATATTGTATATCTCCACACAGTTGAAAAATACTAGTACTGTATATGTATTTCCGGTCAAAACTAACACACACAAACTTGGACACTGTCTATATTATACTCAGTTTAAGGCATCAATCCTCCAAAGACTTATATGCATGCTTAACTTTGATGGGGTCCCACTGAAATCAAGGAGATTACTCACAAAGAAAGTTAGGCACCTGCTTAAGTCTTTGTAGGAATGGTTCCTAAGCATATGTCTTCACTAGCAATGTTAACAAGAGCTCTCCCAGCACTGTAAAAAACCCACCCCCATGATGGGGGTGGTTCCCAGGGCTGGTGCACTGTCTACACTACTACTTTACAGCGCTGAAACTTGCAGCATTCAGGGGGGTGTTTTTTCACACCCGAGTGAGAAAGTTTCAGCACTGTAAAGTGACAGTGTAGACAAAACAGCAGGTGAATAAAACAAAAACAGGAAGAACAAGGTAACAATGAGATGATAATGGTCAGCATGATGATAATGCCCCATCTCAGTCAATCATGTTTTTCTTGCATGATTTCTCTGAGGTCATAAACCTAGTAGTTCTCCAGTCAATCATTCGGAGTTTCAGGAAAGAATAAGTAGAAAAGATATAAAATTTCTCAAATAAAATAAAAAATTCTTTAAAAATCAATATTAGGCCTCCCTTAAAAGTCATAACACTTAAAGAGAATATTTTCCTCTTCCTTTGCAGTTCATCCTCAAGATGAGCTGAAAATGTCTATCTTTTCTATACCACACAATTCGTTTGGAATTGCTGGAAACTGTGTCAGGTTTCCTTCATGCCATGGTTTGGGAGTGAAATATCAAAGTGAAATTTCAGTACGTTACTTTCTGATGCCAATTTCTCTGCACTTCTAGCTCTGGAAAACATGCTAACCTTATTAAGTCAACATAACAGCTACATAGTTCAGCTTGCACACAAAACTTTTGTCTGTTTTCCTGAAATCTAGTGTCATTTCAACACAGTCTATGCCCAGAAGATGGTCAAAGTACTTCAGAGAGGTGCTAGTGATAGAACCATCCAGCAATACAGTATAGGACGGCTGCTTTAAAACTATGGGGGATTCTCTGATTATCACCAACTAGAAAGTTCTTGTGATTTTTTTAAAGGGTTCCATCGTATCCTCAGATTTCTGTGTATCCAAAATTATTAAATAAATTGACTATAACCCTGTGTAGCTATAGGAAATAAAGTTTACACTAAATATTACTGAGGGACAAAGAAAGCATTTAAATCTGTGACTGATATCCTCGGTGGTGCAAAGCATCCACTATTCCCATGCATTTCAACGGGAGCTGGGGTTGCTCAGCACCACTCACGGTTTGGCTCTGTATCAACATAACTGAGTGCCCCAAGCTAACAAAATCCCAACATACACTTCCTCCTAGTATAAACTTTAACCAATTTGATAAACATCTGGTGCTTTGTTTTATTATAGAATTTAACAGTGACCTTGCTGACATTATATTTCATTCTGTATTCTCCTGAGTTTAGGTGCATGAGATTCAGAAATCAAAGAGTTAGTTAAAGGTGTCTAAACATGCTAAATACAGTTTACAACGCTAACTGTAGGCAGCATTCCTCCAGCTGAATATTATGTGTCAAGGTGGTCCCCTAGCATCAAAGCATCTATTAACACACTAATATCTTTTGCCCTGACCCAGCATGTGTGCTCTCAGGAGACCAGTAAAAACTAATTTATTTTTCTAACTGGCTTCAGAAGATTGAGTGTTAGGAAATGTGTGTCACCTTGCTTTAAAAATGTGCACTTTTTTCCCTGTGCTAAGGAGCATTGCTTCAAGGACTGAAAGATGTCCTGCTGAGAATCACAGCATATTAGGAAAGAACTGAGTAAGCACTGATAATTCCTATTTGTCAAGAGGCATTGCCATATAAATTTAATTGAGTACTCCAAAGATGATAAAACTATTAAAGGAACACAAGATATTTAACATTCCTAATAAAATAAATGATAAAATTATGTAATATGTCAAGTTCAAGACAAAGGTATATTTGAGACAATAGTTTAGAAGTTTGCCTGGAACAGTTTTTATCAATTCACTTAAGAGTTCATTCAATTATTTACAAGTATCTATACAATTTATTAGAAGACATTATTAATTTGAAGAAGAGGACTTGAGCTTTGCTAATTAGTTTGTAGGACATTAAATATCCCAAATTCTTGTGTGACATGGATGCAACATTGTAACTTTACGACACTGCACTGCTATGGAGTGGCAATGACAAGCCTAATGTCATCACATGACAACTTTGTTTTAAGAGAAAGTTTTAAAAGTAGCAATTTGGGGGGGGGGTTACAAGGCTCAGGAGATTACATCAGACATCATATTGCCAGCTTTACTCTGCAACGTGACTATACAAAGATAGTTGTTTGCAGTGTTGTTGTAGCAATGTTGCTCCCAGGATATGAAAAAGACAAGGTATGTGAGGTAATCTTTTATTGCACCAACTTCTGTTGCTAAAAGAGACAAGCTTTTGAGCTCCACAGACCTGAAGAAGAGTTCTGTGGAGCTGAAAAGCTTGTCTCTTTCACAAACTGATGTTGGTCCAATAAAAGATATTACCCCATCCACCTTGTCTCTCTCATATAAAAATTACTTTCGTCATCAATAGATCTTCTCCTTGAGTATATTCAGAATTGTATCTGCTTACTTTAGTGGCATATATATTATATATATTGCTGTAAATCCTACAGAATCCATACTATTGTTAAAACAGAGTAAGCTGGACTCTATTCTTTCTTGTGCATGAATACAAATGTTTACTAAGTTTCATTCAATTACATCTAGGCAACCAAATGGCAATACTGTTGCATAGGTATCAATGGGAGTATAATTAGAAGACAATGAGGAATATAAAAACGCAACTGAAGGCCTAAATAATACGCAGAACTTCTGTTACTGGTGATTACATACAAGAAAGGAAGAGCTCTGAGCTCTCTCAATCAAAACTGAGTTTGCAAGGTTGCAGTTAAAAGATTCATTTGAATTGTAAAATGAGCACATTTAATATTAAAACACAAGCATGGAAAGTCATGCCATTTGTATTAACACAGGAAGCCCTCTGAAGATCAGACTGTGTCTGTGTTTCACTGTGCAGTGTAGTTGTAGCCATGTTGTTCCCAGGATATTAGAGAGATAAGACAGGTGAGGTTTTTAATCTTTTATTGGACAAACTTCTCTTGATGAAAGGGACAAGCTTTCAAGCACTCTGGAAACTGTAAAAGATTTGTGTTTAAAGAGATACCATTCCCTATCCTCTGTCATGTTTATCACTGTCTACCCACATTTACTCTAAAAGAGAATGATCATACTGTAATACAAACAATACAACACATACTGAATGTAGCAATTTCCATTTTCAAATAACTGTACACAAAATCAAATTAATTAATTCTCACATCTCCCCAGTGGAATAAGCGTCCTCATTTTACAGGTGGGGAAACTGAAGCTTAAACGTTAACTACTTCCCAAACCACACCAAGGAAGTCAGTGACAGCTGGGGAGGTCTTAGCTCCCTGTAATAGACTCTGACCATGACTAACACTACAAAAACATATTCATAAAATTTAAAACAGACTGGTTGCCAAATAGTCCAACTGTGATACTGCTGATAAGCAAGACCACAGTACAGATATTTGAGAACATAAAGTATTTTGATTAGGTTTGGTTTTAGTATTAACATATTGTTTTCCAAATAGAACAACACATTCTATAATAGCAATACACTACAGGGTGTTGCCATTTAATAGCATTCCTTCTGTGGGTATGTCTACACAGCAAAAGCCATGCACAGACTAGCCAACTGAATTCAGCTAGTGAACGTAACAACAGCAAGGAATACAGCACAGCACAGCAGATTTCAGCGTGGATAGTAGAAACCTAGCACAAACCCTGGGTACGTCCTCTGCTCACTAACCCACTCTGAAGCCTGTACCATGCTGTCTTTACTGCTACTGTTAGCCACAGTAGCTGGATTCAAGTGAGATCAGGTAGGATAGCCTATGCACAGCTTTTGCTGTGTAGACATACCCTATATTGAGTAAACACATGCAGAATTTAGTCTTGCAGCCCACTTTAGACAGATGCCTGACTAGTACTTAAATATCGTATCTTTTTCGTTAAATATTTCTAATAGCTGTTCCTGCAAAGTTTACAGTGATTTGCTGTTAACTAAAGAAGGTTAAAGAAATGTGTTCAGTTTGTTCAACATGCTCTACTTTAACTAGGAATATTCCATTTCAATATTAAATTATTACAAGATGATGGAATGCAAATTTCTTCTGTGTGCATATTTTAATTTAAATCAGAATATAAAAGCTATTTTATGTTGGACAAAACTGCAAATTACATATACCATATTCTCAGTAAATAACCAGACTTGGGGAAATGGCAGAGTAGCCTGGAAGGTGCACAGAAAAAAAAGTAAGCTGCATAATGTTTCTGTTTTTATCTATTAACACAATGCTTGGAGGTTGGAACTGTATTAAGATGTCACCAAGAAATGTCTGCACTCGTAATAATCATTTTAAAGTGGAGTCCATTAAATTGATGCTATGTACTACTGTGGCATACTAACATCATTAGTAACAAAAACACATTTTCATGCTAAGAAGGGTACTTAAAATTATTCACTAATAAAAGTAGGAAGCAAATACATATTTATTTTAAAAAGTTACTGAACTGTTCTAATTTGCATGCCCAGAAACCTTTTATGCATAGACCTAAGCACAACGACCTAGGTTTGTCTGTATAGATGTTAAAAATTCTATGGAATTTTTCCAAAGAGTTAGATTCACCTACATAATCTTGGTAAAAGCTGCATTCTTACTAACACACATCCTCTCTCATGTACAGTGGGTCTAGCCACCATTCCTGGATTCTGGGCAGGACCGTAACTATTTGGTCATGAGATACCTGGATGGGGAGTAGACTGTGCTCAACCAATATTACAGAGGCTGGAAGCAAAGTCAGGCAAGTGGTGTCACATATATGCACGCACTCATATGGCCAAGGAGCCCCAGACACACAAGCACAGTCATCACCAGTCTTATGCACTGGCCATTCTCTACTGACTGAGGCAACCGGAACCTGTCCTCTGTCATGAAAATATTTACCAAACTGGAATCAAGTTGAGCTTCTATGAACTTTGTTGTCTGTGATGGTGCAAGAGACAACATCTCATAGCCCTGGTCTACACTGGGGGGTGGGGGGGGAAGGGGGCGAAATCGATCTAAGTTATGCAACTTCAGCTACGTGAACGTAACGTAGCTGAAGTTGATGTACTTAGATCGACTTACCGTGGTGTCTTCACCGCTGTGAGTCGACTGCTGCCATTCCCCCGTTGACCCAGCCTGTGCCTCTTGCGGCACTGGTACAGGAGTTGACAGGGGAGCACTCGGGGGTCAATTTATTGTGTCTAGACTAGACGTGATAAATCGATCCCCGCTGGATTTATCGTTGCCCACTGATCCGGTGGGTAGTGAAGCCATACCCTTAGTTCACCAGGAGACCGAAGTAGGGAGAGAACATGATCCGGGCTGTTTCAGTCTCTTTGTGAGACCCGCCTCTGATCAGGCGGAGATCTAGATACAGGTAGACACAGATTCCCTGGTTGCTATTCTCTGTGCCATCAGCATCATGTGCTTTTCCCTGTGACAGGCACTTGGCGAAAACTCTCAATGCCATGGAGAGTCCAAAAGGTAGAACCCTGCAGTGATTTCATTTGGCCCCTACTATGAACCTCAGGTACTTCCTGTGGGCTAGATGACACCTGAACTTATGACAGCATATGAATTTGTTGTCCGGTGGCACCTTAAAGACTAATAGATTTATTTGGGCATAAGCTTTCATGGGTAAAGAACCACTTCTGCTGAAGTCCTCATCCATGTCAGTTTCTTGAGCCATATTTGATACTGCCTCCAGCTTGACTACTGGAATTCCTTTGTACATAGCTTCAACAAGTCTCAGCTTTCCATGCACGGGTGTAATCAGGAAGGCCAAAGCAGAATTGGAGTTGCAGCTAGCAAGGGATGTGAAGGGTAACAAGAAGGGTTTCTACAGCTATGTTAGCCACAAGAAGAATATCAGGGAAAGTGTGGGACCTGTATTGAATAGGGAGGCAACCTAGTGACAGATGATATGGAAAAAGCTGAAGTACTAAAGACTTTTTTTGCCTCGGTCTTCACAGACAAGGTCAGCTCCCACACTGCTGCACTGGGAGCACAGTATGGGGAGGAGGTGAGCAGCCCTCAGTGAGGAAAGAACAGGTTTAGGACTACTTAGAAAAGCTGGACATGCACAATTCATGGGTCTGGATCTAATGCATCCGAGGTGCTGAGGAAGTTAGCTGATGTGATTGCAGAGCCATTGGCCATTATCTTTGAAAACTCCTGGTGATCGGGGGAGGTCTCGGATGATTGGAAAAAGGCAAACATAGCGCCCATCTTTTAAAAAGGGAAGAAGGAGAATCCAGGGAACTACAGCCTCACCTCAGTCCCTGGAAAAATCATAGAACAGGTTCTCAAGGAATCCATTTTGAAGCAATTAGAGGAGAGGAAGATGATTCAGAACAGTCAACATGGATTCACCAAGGGCAAGTCATGCCTGACCAACCTGATTGCCTTCTATGATGAGATACCTGGCTCTGTGGGTTTGGGGAAAGCGGTGGACATGATATACCTTGACTTTAGCAAAGCTTTTGATACGGTGTCCCACAGTATTCTTGCCAGCAAGTTAAAAGAATATGGATTGGATGAATGGACTATAAGGTGGACAGAAAGCTGGATAGATCGTGGGACTCAACGGGAAGCGATCAACGGCTCGATATCTAGTTGGCAGCCAGTATCAAGCAGGTTGGTCCTGGGGCTGGTTTTGTTCAACATCTACATTAATGATCTGTATGATGGGATGGATTGCACTCTCAACAAGTTCGCGAATTGCACTAAACTGGGGGGAGACAGATACGCTGGAGGGTAGGGAGAGGGTCCAGGGTGACGTAGACAAATTGGAGCATTGGGCCAAAAGAAATCTGATGAGGTTCAGCAAGGACAAGTGCAGAGGCCTGCACTTAGGACGGAAGAATCCCATGCACTGCTAGAGGCTGGGGACTGACTTGCTAAGCAACAGTTCTGCAGAAAAGGACCTGGGGATTACAAGGGATGAGAAGCTGGATAGGAGTTAGCAGGGTGCCCTTGTTGCCAAGAAGGCTAATGGCATTCTGGACTGCATAAGTAGGAGCACTGCCAGCAGATTGAGGAAAGTGATTATTCCCCTCTACTCGGCACTTGTGAGGCCACTTCTGGAGTACTGCATCCAGTTTTGGGGCCCCCCACTACAGAAAGGATGTGGACTAATTGGAGATTCCAGCAGAGGGCAACAAAAATGATTAGGGGGCTGGGGCACATAATTTACGAGGAGAGGCTGAGGGAACTGGGATTATTTAGTCTGCAGAAGAGAAGAACGAGGGGGGATTTGATAGCAGCCTTCAACTACCTGAAGGGGGGGTTCCAAAGAGGATGGAGCTGGGCTGTTCTCTGTAGGGGCAGATGACAGAACAAGAAGCAATGGTCTCAAGTTGCAGTGCGGGAGGTCTCGGTTGGATATTAGGAAAAACTATTTCAGCAGGAGAGCGGTGAAGCACTGGAATGGTTTACCTACGGAGGTAGTGGAATCTCCATTCTTAGAGATTTTGAAGGCCCAGCGTGACAAAGCCCTGGCTGGGATGATTTAGTTGGGGTTGGTCCTGCTTTGAGCAGGGAGTTGGATTTCTTGAGGTCTCTTCCAACCCTAATGGTCTCCTGAGGTCTCTTCCAACCCTAATCTTCTATGATTCTACAATTCCAGAATCTATCATAGGTAGAATGCATACTCACATGTACAAAGAAATGAAACATCTCCTTTATTATATCTTCAAAGAATTCCATTAACCTTTCATTTCAAATTGCCATTCAAAGTTAATCTTGTTTTTAAAGTAATCCATAAACATATTTCAGCACATTCTACAGGTTTTGTTTTGCCCTACTTTTGACAAGTGCGCTGTCCCTTCACAGAATCTCAACCTAGTCGGTAAAAGACTCTTTTTGGTGACCCTTGCCATCTGGAACAGCCTTCCTGTATCTCTACTCCATTAATAAAACATCTAAAGCACCTTCAAATATAATATGAAACTATTTCCTCTATTACATCCTGTACCCCTCTACTATTTTTTTAAATCTTGTAACCACAATATTTAATTCTAAAAATTGTTTGGGTTATAGTGTGTATGACCATCACTGTATAAGATAAAAGTTCTGCTTAAATAGGGTGGATTGATTTAAATTACAATTATTTAAATCACTCATTTTAATCATGACTTAAATCAGCAAGCAGGAAACCTTAGTTTAAATCACTGGTTTTATCTTGGTTTGCATTTGTGCTTTTTAGTTATTTTCCTTATTAAAGGTTAGTTTTCATCAATTGGTATAACCATTAAAACATGTGAATTTGCAACCAAAGATAGCCTTTACACTAAATTTGACCTACTTTTTGATAGCCTGGAGGATATACTATATCTATACTAATTTATTTAAGCAATTACATAACTTAATATACATTTATTCAGAGTCTTAAATTTTTCTATTATGTTAAAAAATGGTGACTGGCCCATTTCTTATTAACTAGATGATAGGGTTTTTTGTCAATCTGTATTTGGATAGAAATTGGAAATCAATTAAAAATTTACAACAGCAGTTGTTTTCAAATTGTTTTCATTAGTTAAATAAAACTACCTTAAATGTGCTTGATACCTAAGAAAAAAACATCAAAATACTTTTTGCACTTAAACTGATTTTTAAAATAAAGGATTAACTTCAGTTACTCAATTGACATTGTTTCCAGTTATCATAAGCCAGATTTTTTTAAAGGTATTTAGATGCTTAAAGATGCAAAATAACTGCCTAGTGGGATTTTCAAACTTTAACAGGTTAGGTGGCTAACTCCCATTAAAATCAATAGGAGTTAGGCACCTAACATACTCAGACACTTTTGAAAATCCCATTAGGCACCTCTCTGAAACTTTAGGTGCCTAAATATTTTTTAAAATCTGGTCCCACATCCTTCAAATTTTTAAAATTAGCAGAGCTCATCCCCTCCCACTTCATTTTTATTTATACATTTGAAAAGGAAAAACAAGCTTTCCTGCTTTTTTAACTCCCCAAAATGTCATCTTAACTTTGAGTGAACTAGTCCAAATGAAGAAAATATTCTCTGTATCTGCTAGCTAAATTGAAAACAAAAGTAATTAATGAAAAAGCTTTTCTGCACAACAGAAACGAAAAGTACTTACATTTGGAAAAAAGTAAATACCAGTATTCGCTCCATGGTCTGAAAATAATATATATAGTAATGCAGTGCATGACATCGTGATACATTTACAAGCTTGCACTGACCTCAAATGTTAAGATGTTTTCCTTTTGATTCTCCATCTAATTAAAAAAGCAGCATCCTTTAACTATTAACATGTGAGAGGGCTCATGTTTGCAGTTTTTTTTATTTAAATGACTTTAATAGTTTACAGTAAATGTAGTCCTAACATAGGCTGTCATAATTTCAATTTTAAACAGGTTTATTTTAAAAAAGAAAAATGTATTAAATTTAAATTTAAAAAAAAAATCCATCAACTTTTATCCACCCTGTGTAAAAACTATTTGCCCTTTATGGATGGTTTGGGCTCAGTTCTACAAATTAGCTCCTGAACATTTTCATGATTGCCATGCTTTGTTTGGTAGACAGCATGGTCAGGTGGTAAGAGAGCAGAATTGGGAGTCAGATTCCATTCCTGGGTCAAGCCACTTACCATTACTTGGCCTGAGTTTATCTGTGAAAAGCACTGAGTGTGTGTCTCTCACAAGAATTTGTGATGTTCAGTGTTTGTGAAGTCCTTTGGAAGTCCTAGGATATAAGTAGCTACACAATGTAAGTGCATAGTATGAAGAATTATTTGAAGTCCAGGAAATGTAGCCTATTTGTAAAGGGCGCCTTATTAAGCAGCAGCAGCATTTTCTTTTTTTAAGAGAAACTGCATTTGTAAACATCTGTGGGAGCATCAAATGCACAGAAATTGGTACAAGGGACTTTTTAAAAATAACTTAACTACATACAATAAAATAAGTAATACAACTTACCAACATCCATGGCAGTTTCCATGAAGCTTTTCTGTCTCGAAGCAAATTCAGCTAGCAACTTTTGTTGCCTCTCTCTGGCCTTTTGTCGTCTACATGAAAGATATTAGAAATTTACTGAAGAACAGTGAGAGAAGAGTTAAAAATGTATTTTCTTGGGTTTATAGCATAACAGTTAGCACTCCACACGTAACACTGAGAGAAGAGTTAAAAATGTATTTTCTTGGGTTTATAGCATAGCAGTTAGCACTCCACACAATTGCATCTGAGATACAAGATTTACCACGGTCCCCTCTTTGCATTCATTTGTTAGACAGACAAATGAGGAATCTAATACCCTAGAAGTGGTCCTTGATGATGAATGATGACTAGTTTTTGTTGGTTACACGGGAAGGGATGAAAGCCAGACAACAAAACCAAAGGATGATGATCTAATCAGGACTTACCAGTGTACAAGAAATAAGGACATTACTCCTGAATGTTATTTTTGTACCGCATTAGGGAAGAGCAACTCACAAAAAATGGAAGCAAGCCGGAGAAAAATGGCAGCATCAGTATACACATCCCCACAATAACTTCTAGTGTCCATACTTTTCTGCTTCCCTTGCAAATAGTGATTAAAATTTACTAGTCCAGGCCAAAAAACAGCAACAAAACTGCCTGATTTGTATGCCATTGCCTGTGATCGGGATAAAAGAGGATAAAGGACCTGGAGTAGGAGGAGGGCACAAACACCAAATTCTTGTTTTAGCTATCCATTTAAAAATATGTACAAAATGTATAAGACATATAAAAGGATGCTAAGGTTGCAACATCAAGCATTCAAAAGTTAAGAAACACTAAAATTAATGCTGCTCAAGCAACCTAGAGACTGATTTTTCCAAAGATGCTGAACATCCACAACTCCAACTGACTTCATTTGCAGTTGTGAGTACTCAGCTCTTCTGAAAATCATGCTCATGGTGTCTTAAATTGGGCCCCCAAAAAAGGAGTACCACACAATTAGTGGTCACCTAGGGAATTTTGGTTTCAGTGTCTTGCCCAGGATCACAAAGGAAGTCCATAGAAGAGCCAGAGGTAAAACCAAATTGTCCTGGGTATTATTCAACTGCTTTAACCACAAGATCATCAATGCTCTTCTTAAGTTGCTGCCTACTAAGTGGTTCCAAGTTCAAATTAAATGAAAGAAATATGGTAACTCCATATATTCAGTTTCATGTGACTAGATCATCATCACAAAATTAGCATACGTTATTTAGCATAAAACAGCCTGGGAAAATATCCAAACTCTGCTCATAAAGAGCCTCAGGACAACACTAGAATCAAGACTGAATTACTTTTTTCAACCAAAGATGATATCAATGATTTTAATCCTTGCTAAGGTTTTGAAAAACCTCATCAGCAGTTGCTTACACTGGTGGGAAAAAAGTGGCCTTTAAATGCCAGTGCTGCCCGCTCATTATCTTTCACAGGTCTGGTTTCTCCTCATCACACGCTTCCCACCCAAAAACACAAACAAATTAAATTAGAGCCAATAAAGAGCCAATAAATAAATATCCCTGAAATGAGCTTCTAGCGCTGTGATATTCACTGTTTTTTCACTCCAGTTTATTTTTTAAAATTAAGTTTGCTTTGGAAATGTTTTGGAAATGCACTTTACATAGTTTATGTTCCTATTAACAAAGAAAACTCACTAATTTATTTTATTTATTTTAAGATACATTTTAAAATATCACAATAAGTATAATGGTACCTATTAATTGTTTGAGAATTTGGAGGAGTCAGTCACTAGGCTCTCTGTAGGCTGTCCCATCCCTCTCCTCCCCTTCCCATTTACTGAGAAAAATGACACACACACGCATTATATGGAAAGATAAAATTTTATGTTTTAAAGGAAACAAAAAGTCACCCTTAAAATTAAATCCACAGTAAATTGTACAGTGACTCAATAGGACCCTGGTAATGAAATTATTTACACTGATTAAGTAAAATATAGTTTTAAGAAAAGGCAAGAGTAATTAGAAACTGTTTTTCTTGAGCAAGTATTATTTAACTTAGTCAATTTTCTTAGGCATTTTTAGAATTCAAGTATCCCCACATGCGCACATATTTATTTGTCACATTGAAAAGTCACCACCACTTTTTAAATTTTTTTTTCTTACAACAATTTTAAGATTGATTATTTTAGAGGATGCATCCGTAATGTGAGACAACCTCCTATTGGAATTATTGTGGTAATTTTTCCCCAGAATTTTTTCCTCAACCTATGCTTCGTTTTTACTAAAAGAGTCTGACTGTAAATAGAGAACCTTAATAAGGAGACATAAACAAACTCTGACAGATTCAGTACAGCTCAGTAATTTTCCATGATAGCCCAAGGGCCTAAGATACTGAGGCTGAAAAATATTGTAAGCAGCTCAGTCTCTCCTCTAGCTCTGTCTTGGTTTCTATGGTGACAATCGATCATGTGAGAGATGCCAAGTTTGTCTTTGTAGGTTGAGGTAACTAAAAATGGGTCATCACTGAGTGCTCAAACACTGCCTGCTCAATCTTCATTATTACAAAACTAGACTTGAAATACAAATGTAAATTGAAGCTTAGATTCATGCTGCTCACATAGTCATCAGATTAGATCCATTTGAATTCTAAACGGTCACAAGGTACTGCCTGTTAGAATATTTGTTTCAAGTCTTTGCAAACAACATCGCTGATTCAAGGAGGTAGAAAAATAGTCATTTGGATGACAAATAACTGGAAATTATCATTTATCATAATCAAGTGATCCTTTGAGCTTTATTCAACATAAAAGTATTCAGAACATGTCTGCTCAAATGTCACATCCTTTACAGAGAAAATGCATGGAATTACCCTTTATTACATGAAAAATACAGTTCTGTTTCACTTATTCTCTCTTCCCCTCTGTTTAAACTGAAGAATCCTCAGTTGCACAACTGAGGCATAAGTATTTCAAAGTGTAGCACTGTATTTTTAAAGAGACAATCAGCACATTTAAAAAAAAGCAAGTTTCACCTTCTAAGTTTCTTCTTTAGTTCACTGAATGATTGAAAAAAGTTTTAATTTTTATTTTGTAGTGTTTAGTTTATATTGAGTTTTGGTTTTATATTTAGTCAAGGTTTTTAGATAATATGGTTCACAAAAACATATGAATTTATTTTGGGTTTATTTTATTTAAAGAAAAATACACTTCTAGTATTAGGGTTTTGCATGAGTCTAAAGCCTTCAGTAATTTTAAGTAGCCATAGAAACTTCAGTGAGAGTACTGATCATACAGCAGGTCATTTACCCTTAACTGCTCAAGGTCGCACTGGTCTTTTCTGAAAAGACCAACTTTCTTCTTTGCCACTCCAGACAGTATAGCTTTTCTTGAAGTGCCTAAAAGCTGAACGTCTTAGAATCCTACAGTTCTTAAGGTCTATACTGTATTTCTAGCCAACTAGAATAGAATGAATTTTGTTGTTGATTTTTTTAAAACTTTCCCAAACCATTTTAAAACAAACTGAAATTACAAGTACACTATACATACATATATGCACACACACTTGATGTTCTTGGGAACCTATAGCTTTTATAAAAGACTGAAATCTTTCTATTCCTGGATTTCTTGCAGCTATGTTCATACCAATATTATCTTGCCAAGTAAACCACTTGAAGATGAAACAGCTCAGAAGAAAGCTCATCTTTTCAAAAAAGAAAAGTGTTCCTTGAGTAACGAAGGGCAAACTGACCTGCTAGGTGATCCAATCTTTCACTGAAGTCTCTCTGGTTCTCCAAAAGTTACTAGAAATGTAAATATATGAAAGCTACTGGAAATGCATTTTTCTTCAAATAAAATAAACCAAAAATAAATTTAGATGTGACATTCTGTGTGTAGGTGTGTATACAACCACACACAAAAATATCCCCTATTTACTTAATGTTATTAAGATTGCATAGTAGCTCATTAAAAGTTCCTCATACAACCTTAATTCTGCCCTGTCTGCATACGTACTAACATACTCTTCAATTACATGATCACATACTATTTTTTGCCACTTAATAGTTTTTTAACATAACTTTTTGCATGTTCTATCCAAGTACTTAAAAAAAAAAAAAGAGAGAGAGAGAAAGAGAAGGAAAAACATGTTATGTGTGATGGTGCCCCATCCAGAAGCTCAATTCTGTGTGGCAAAATGAGTGACATGCTGGAAAGCACTGAACGTTGAGCAATTTTAGTAGCAAGCCACTAGCATGCTTGTCTGGGCATAACACAAACTGCATACAGAGATTTTTGAAAGCTTCTCTCTGCCAAATTTGAACAGATTTTGATGGGATCATCAGTAGGCACTTCCCTGACCCCAGGACTATCCTCTTGCCAACTTTCAAAATCATACCGAAAACAATGGGACATTAGTGTTCCCCCAAAAAACAAAAAAAAGTAGGAAAAAAGCATCAGACAACCTTTAAGTCACGTCTCTTCTGCTACAATATATACATAGGTATACACAGAGACAATATACATGTGATTGTGCACTTTATCACAGACATACAATGTCATGATGTGCCCACTAATTCATCTCCTCTGATCTTATTTCAACCTTGCAAGCCCATGGTCAGCTTCAAACTGCCTTATTTAAAAAAAAATTATCTTCCTTGAAAACGGTTTCTTTCTTGTCTTTGCTAATGTAGACTTTATCACCCCTTCCATCCTCCCAAAAGTATAGCTCACTCAAAGCCTAGGAAAGGAGAGAAAGTCCTCAGATAGTAACAACTGTTCTAGACATTAAAAGGTGTCTGCTTTAAAGTTCTTTATTTTGTAGCCCTGACTGTCTAGAATCTACATTTTTGACCATGGACCAAAAATGATTGAGAACCACTGATGCAAACAAAGAAGTCATGATCGCCAATCAAAAGACCTCACATATAACATGACACAAGATGACCAGGAACAATGGGAAGGATTAAGGAAAGGGAAGACAAGCATTACAAAAACAAAAACATATGCTAACTATCATTAGTTATACACACAGCAGGAAACTTTCCCCAAGAATTTCTTTATGTAAAGGCCCAATCCTGCAAGGTGCTGATGACACTCAACAGACATTTAAATCAGGCAGCTTGCAGGACTGGCTGTTGAAGACTAGAGTTATAATTTAAGATTTTAAATTTTTTGGTAAATTATTTGTTGGTTTAGAGATTACTGCCAAACAAATAGATCAATTTATCAGACAGACAGGGGTACATACCACCACCCGCTCCATTGTGCCCCATATTATTTTTAATACATTACCTTTCCTCTTTGTCCAAAGTTTTCTTCTCTGCAGGACTAATCTTTTTTGGTGGTACAGGAGGAGTCACTTTTCTGCATATCTCTTCAATGATACGTTTATTCAATCTGCTTTGTACTGCAGCTTTCAATAAAATTCTTTCTACTGCTGTCATCCCATCACCATGAGAATATTTAGGAATTTCTGGTTGGATTAAAACCTCCATATCATCAAACCATGGAGGATAGTAAGAGTTTTGTTTTCCTGAGAGTTTGTGATGAAGTTTGATAAGCAGGGACAATATGCTTTCTTTGATTTCCAGAATGGCTGTGGTTAGCTGTGGTGTTGCACCAGGTGCTGACCATTTCATTGATGTCTTGGGACGAACTACCTGACTTGCTTCACTACTATTGCGATTGATAATTTCCTGAAATTTCTTTCTACGTTCTGCAACCAAGCTGAACACTTGAGCTGTCCCTGAGTTCTTAAAAAAAGAAAGAGCTATTTGTAGTGGATTAATAAAAGGGAGTACAAGAATCAACAATAATCATTTTGCAAAACTATAGGCAACATCTTTTCAGCTTCCAACAGCTAGCTAATGAAAAAACAATAAAGCCATTCCTATGCCTTTAATTTCCTCTTCCCAAGCAATTATTAGTTATTTTGCCACAATTTAAAAATATTTCTATATTCAAAATATCCTGCATGTCCAACATGACTTTATACATATTGGTTATACTCATAAATATAAAAAGCCAGGTATGAAAATTTAAAGTATCCATATTAATATTTATGTTTTTAGTTGAACAGCAAATAATCAATTTCATATCTAACATTAAGATACTGATCTCAGTGTAAGCTGTTGAGTGATCAAAACTACAAAGAATCAAGTTACTTTTTAAGTGCCTAAATATGGCATTAGGAGCTTAACTTATGGATCCTATTTTTTTAAAACGTAGTCCTCATTTTCCAGAAAAGGTGAGCACTCAACAGCTTCCAATTATTTAGGTGACTAAATTTGGAGTGGGGAGTCTGACTTCAGGCACTCCCGTTTTTTCTTTTGTTTCTTTTAAATGATGGCCAGTTTTTATTGGGAAAAAATGTTGTGCTAACACACAAAAATACCTGCTATATAAACTACACGTCACTGCTGTAGCTCTCTTTAAATCTGGTGTTCTTACATAAAAACAACAATGACAATAGAGACTGGATTATCTACCGGTTATAAATCTTATGATTCCAGTTTATAAAAATTAATTTTGCTTCCACAAAAACAAACCAATTTGCCATTAATCATTTCGAACACACTTTCTACATAACATTAATAGGTCAAGATTATTCAGATATGAGACACTAGACAACATAACATTATAATATGTTAGTAACATTAGTTTGCCATCTGCAGTGGCAAAAACAAAACAAACAACAAAAGGCACATACATAGTGAGCCCATATTTGCTCCAGTAGTAGGCCAGGAAAAAAAAACATTTAATACCTTTAATAAATGGGAATTATTTTAAAAACCAAATTATGTCAAATTCTAAGTCATTCAAATCTATCAGTCTATTATTTAAGAATGAGGGGCTGACAAAATGCATAGGTACTTGCAAAATAAAAAAAGTCTCAGAAATTAATGGATTGTTATGGTAATGGAAGTTAATGGTAAGCGTAGTTAAAGCCACGTTGCCAGTTAAGGGCATTAGAATACAAACTGCACACAAATCTACCTCTCTTTGAAGGCTCTTAGACCGCCTTGGACTCTGGTAGGTTGGGCAGGGAGGGAGAAGAGGGTGGAATTAAAAACGGTCATTTGGAAAAAGGCATGTTTTGAAATAACTTCCACACTTCAGGAATAATCCTGCCACAGAAATAATGTAGTGGTATTGATGAGGAAAAATACTCCTGAGAAACTTATAAAACTAATCAGTATTAAGGTAAGTTAACTGGTGTTCAAAACAATCAATACATTAGTTACATCTTTCTGGCACTCTTATTGCAGAAGACAAAAAACTTAGGATTTCTTTACACTTACCTGGGAAAAAGCTAAGCCATCAGAGCTGGTACTTGCAGGTGGTTCTCTCTTCACTTCTGGAGCAGTCTCTGGTACTCTCACTCGAACATAGTTAATAAAGTGACGCATGTTAGACACTAAGTTACTACCTGGAAACCAACTGTCATGGCAACGTTCATGTTCACCAACAGAATCCTAGAGTAATAGCCATGAAAAACAAATCAATGGAAAAAACTTTGTGTACATTTTATATATATGTTAGCTAGATAGATATTTCTTTTATAGACTATGATAAATAATGTTGCTTTTAGAACTGTACCAAAGCTGATTATTATCTCTGTAGTAAAAGGGAACCGTACACTGGAGTATAGATTCATAGATACTAAGGTCAGAAGGGACCATTATGATCATCTAGTCCGACCTCCTGCACAATGCAGGCCAGAGAATCTCACCCACCCACTCCTGCAAAAAACCTTTCACCTATGTCTGAGCTACTGAAGTCCTCAAATCATGGTTTAAAGACTTCAAGGAGCACAGAATCCTCCAGCAAGTGACCCGTGCCCCATGCTACAGAGGAAGGCAAAAAACCTCCAGGGCCTCTTCCAATCTGCCCTGGAGGAAAATTCCTTCCCGACCCCAAATATGGCGATCAGCTAAACCCTGAGCATATGGGCAAGATTCACCAGCCAGATACCCAGGAAAGAATTTTCTGTAGTAACCCAGATCCCACCAAGGTATGTACCTTGGTAAAATGATACAGATCTTCAAAAATGCTAGTGACAGACTGCTGGACTGAAAACCTCAAAAAAAATGTAGAAAAATTATATTTTGTTCAAATATAAGCATCTATATGTATATGAAGAGAGCTTGCATGAGGAGGAAAGGAATTCTTCAGGGTAGTACAAAGTGGTATGAACTGAGAGTAATGGGATAAAATTTCTAACTGTGAGCTCTAGCATAGGGTAAACTAATCTTCTAAGGAGAATAGCAGAAGGCCAGTTTCCTGAGTCATATAAAACAGAACTGGATAAAGCAATGAAAAAAATATATATATTGTAAGGAAAAATCCTGCACTAGTTAGGGGGCACGGACTAGCTGACCTACACAGAACCACAGATATTCAAGACCTATCTATCTAGGTTCTTACACTGGTTGGAAAAGGTAATGTGAAATTCAATAGCTTTCTTCAAAATAATGGTATATCACTGCCTTCTAATGCTTTTCGTTTTGACAAAAAAAAATTAATATTCTAGGTCAGCGGTTCTCAAACTGTGGGTCGGGACCCCAAAGTGGGTCTCGACTCCATTTTAATGGGGTTGTCAGGGCTGTCTTAGACTTTCTGGGGTCCGGGACCAAAGCCTGAGGGCTTCAGCCCTGGGCATCAGGACTCAGGTTACAGGCCCCCTGACTGGAGTTGAAGTCCTTGGGCTTCAGCTTTGGCCCCCACACGGGGGCTCAGGCTTTGATATCCCGTTCTGGGATCATGTAGTAATTTTATTTTCCGAAGGGAGTCACGGTGCAATGAAGTTTGAGAACCCCTGCATAGGTCAAATAGTCTTTCGTTATGCTGCCATTATATATTTTTATCAAATATTGTCTCTTTCACTGGTATTATGGACATTGTCATCTACAGTACTAATGTTTAATGACCTCAGTATCTTCAGTGCTGATAGTTACCTGGGTAAAGGACAATGATTTCTCCAATGGCTACTAGGATTCCTCTATGAAAATTTCTCACTTAAACACACTAAACTGGATGCTGTTTTCAATATTGTATTAAACGGGTTGTTCAACTTTACAAAAACTGCGAGACAGTTTAAGATAACTGTTGTTCTGGAACTGTAATGCTGTCAAATAAATTTGAGGAATGGTAACTTCCTCTCATCCACCGCCACTTTATCTCCATTTTAAAAATAGTTTTTAAGAGTACAGTTTCTGTCCTAAGTGCTTTCTCCTTTTTTCATATGATGTTTCTTATTAAGCTATCCAAAATATAGCTACAATTCATTTATTTCCTTGTTTGCACATTACATTAAATAATGGAACAGTATTGTTTTGGGAATAAAATGTGTTTGTTAAATTCATTAATAAAAACACTTAAGATTTTGCTTCCTTTATGTAATGTCTGGGGCCAAATTCTGCTCTCAGATATTCAGAGATTTTAAAGGAAGAAAGATCATTGTGGTTATCTAGTCTGACTACCTGCACAAAATAAGCCATAGAATGACACCTAGGAAACTGCTGCATCAAGCCCAATAACTTGTGGTTGAACTACAGGCTGTCTTTAAGACAGACAACCAATCTTGATTTAAAGATGTCAGGTGATGGAGAACCCACCATATCCCGTGGCAAGTAGTATCAACGATAAATGACCCTTAATGGTAAAAAAAAAGCACTTCACTTCCAGTCTGAACTTGTCAAGCTTCAACTTCCAGCCATTGGGAGTTATAGAAACATTTTTAAAGGGAATAATTTGATTCTAACTTTTTCAAAAGTCCATGGAAAATGGAGATTTTACTTTGGTCCCTGATCCTGCATGTTATTTGTTCCAACCACATGGAGTCTCACTGAAGTCAATGGATTCTGTGCAGGTACAGAGACCTGACCATGTGGAAAAAAAAGATTGGGGTCTTGGTGAATAGTGGCCCCGAATAGCCCTCAGCCTACCGTTACGATATCCTCCCCGTAAAGAATCCTCCCAGACGTGGGATACTCAATTTTAAAGCTACTAAAAAAAAGGGTATCTTTACAACATGTTTCATTTGTGTAGCCTTCAGCTGGTGACTATGCGTTGGTGTGAAGATTAATATTATCCAATTAGACAGACCTACTCTAGCTTCATAGAACATGTAAGAATTTTTGTTTGTATTTAGCTAGCAGAATATTACTGATTGCCAAGAATTCTCTCAACATCTCATCGTTTAAGGTTTTTTTTGGCGCATACAGATAGGCTTTAAAAACCTCTATTCATCATTAAAAAGCCAAACCTTAATAAGAGTTTGACCTTGTGGTTGTGACAAACCTTTGCAGACCTGTTGTTGTGAATTCATTTGATAATTTTTGCATTTTTTATACTTTTTAAAAAATTTTGTAATGTAGAAGAATACTGAAAGTGAGAAGACCAATATGCTTGCCTGTTCTCAACTGGATATATTGGTTAAGAGATACTTGAAAGCTATTCTTTAAGTGAGCTTTATAGTCAGTTCATTTTCAATAACCATCTTCAAGCAATAATTTACTAAATATAAGTCCATTAGCATTACACTGACCATTCCAGCATATGTACTACAAGACTTTAATTTAATTTTCACAACTGTATGCTACTTTATGATATTCAAAAACACACACATTAATTTAAAACAAAAGTTAAGCAAAACACTCCTGAAGTAACTATTAACTGGCTATTATTTATTTTCTCAAGAAAATTTTCCCAGCAAATATCCCAAATCTTAAGGAAGAGTCCTGAAATCCAAAAAACATTGGGCCAAGAGCCCCATCTTGTAAACCTAGCTTACACACGTAAATACCATTGAAATTGCATACAAGAGGGACTGCATGATTAGGTGCCAAGTCTTTAGGTTAGACTACTAAAATGATATTGTTTTACAAAGACCTGTTTAAAATAGGAGGAAGCAAGAGAGAAAAAATTCCAACACCAGCTAATTTCAGCAATTTGGCAATGTTCAATCGTAGTCACATCAACAAATAATAAAGCCACTTAACTGCCTGCCTTGCTGTAACCTGAGACAGAAAGATTATTTAGCCTCGAACTGATCCCTGGTTATAGATAAAATGACAATCTTGTATCCCTAATCAAATTTTAAAATTCTCATTATTAAATTTGATTTTAAATCATGCCTATAGCTTCTTAATGTTATTGTTTAAAGATCATATACAAATAATACTTTCCTTATTAAAAAGGAAAAAACTAATGACATTTAACACTTACCTCTTCATCGGACTCCTGCTCTGGTGAATCTTCGAGTCCCAATTCAATCAAATACAAAACCATGCAAAGGACATGTTCTGACAAATTTTGATGATCCATCAATATCTAGGAAAAAAAAATTTACATTTGTAACTCAGATGATGGCATTTTGAGACCCTCATATGAAAAGTGCAAAGTGCAAATTATTGCTGCCAAAGAAACTGATGGAAGAGGTCTGTAACCTAAACTGAAAGATAAAGAAGATAACCAAGATTTTTTTTTGATGGGGGAAGATAAGGGGTTCACATAAGATTTGCTGCCCCAGAACATAAGGCTTTTCCACTTACAACTAAATGCCCTTCCAAGTAAGCTCCTTCAGAGAAGGTAGATGGATTTGAGACACTTGCTTAAAAATACCAAACCTTTCTTTTTTACATACTCTCAGGAGCCATACCTATAAAGAGAGGAATCCTGAGTGGAAATGTAGAAAAAAGAGCAGATGGACAGAGACAGTATGCTACATCAACACTTCTGTTGCCCAATTCTTTCATTCAGAATTTAAGCTCTGATTTTAAATACAAGTTTCTTGCTCTTAGAATCATGAAGGAAGACTGCCAATGTGAACTGATTTAGTGCTATCCTACTTCATCTACAAGGAATGACAGTCTGAAACAATAGTCCTCACATAGGTCAACTGCCCTGTTCATCTTACTGGGATGTTTACTGTGAAGCACCCAAACAACTTAAACGCCATTCTTTACCTCAAGAGAAAACTCTACATGGTTTCTAGACTCCAACCCAGTATCCATCTCCCAGTTTGCCTGGCACCTGAGAGGCTATAAAAACAAAAGATTTGGGGTCTCCAAGTAGGTATCTCAAGTCCTCCTAACTTCCCTGAAGGAGTATGCTGGAAGGACATTCAAATGTAAATAGAGAATGACTGTTTTTCTTTTTCCCCACCTACAGCCCAGAAACTCCTTCCAGCAGAAGCCTATGAAGATTAAAACTCTTCAAGTTTACACAGAAAAGAGGGCGAAGAGAAAAAAAAAGAGTGAACATGAAAACAAACTAAGAAAGGCATAGCACGTGGCTCCTACCCTACTGTTCAGTACTCCGAGACAGAACTCTACCAGCAGAAGCCTTTCCCACAGCTTAGTACAAATAAAGTACTACAGACAGGCAGTTATTCTGCTCCCATTAAAATGCATTTTCTGCCTACTACCATGCATCCATCCAAACTCCCAGTGCTAATAAGAAAAAGCAAAACATGAGAAATGTAAGGTTATACAAAAAACAAAACAAACAACCCACCAGATGCCTTTGTCACTCAAGCATGCTCAGCTTATAGCAATGAGATGAGAACAACTCATGTAGTTGTTAATTGAGATCATGTACTCACAGTGCTGAGAGTTTTACTATTGGCTTGTTGACCCTTGATCTACCAGAACCTTAGAGGATGAGAACCCCATCTAGGTTTCTTTTTAAGACATGGTTAGCATGACATTACAAGCCCAATACTGGCTCATGTTGTCCCTCCCTATTACTCATTCACCATACCCTTCGAATGCATAAAATGAGGGCAGAGCAGAGATTCTACTCCCAGCCAGTCCTCATGTGCAGAAAAGGCTCCGCTAGAAAAACAAGACTATCCACCTCATCTTCAAATCAACAGACAATCCTAAAAACTCTACTCAACTACAGACAGAAAAGGCTTCTCAGAAGCACTGCTGGAAATGCTGAAATGACACGACAAGGAGTCTGCTATTGTACCTCATTTTTCTTGAATGCTTCAACATCCGTACAGATAACACTGATACTATTGCGCAAAACCTCCTACCCACTGTAAACAATGGGTCTTGTACAAGTTATTTCCACACAAGACACAATTGGTCACACAACAGACTGGCTCCTTTACCTACACATCACTACCTCCTACAAGCAGTCTGCAGCAGAAGGGTCCGTCTGGATTTCCCGTTGTAGCTGAACACACAGAGTAACAGCATCAAAAATTACTTTTCTTCCATCTTCCACTAGCCAGAAGACTGAGCCGCATTGTCAGACAAAGTGATCCAAGGCTTTGTGAGCTCCAGGCTGAGACTATTAAAATTCACTCTGCCTCGGCATAAGCAGTCCAATATTAAAATAAAGCTTCCTCCACCAAAAACATTATCTGGTACTTCACTCATTATACTGGCTCCTCACAGAAACGGGGCTGAAGGGCAAGATCTCTGGGTTACCTTTCGAGGCCCCCCCTGGAATTAGCACAAGATACCTCAGAAAGTGCTTCCCTCTTTGAAGAGGCCTCCCTTGACAGTTAAATTAACCAGGAACAACAAAGATGTCAAACTCAAAGATGAAGCTCACGAGAGCCGAAGGCAGGGCTTTCTTGGCAACAGGACCAATTCCTCAGAACTCATTACCTAAGGAGATATGAATGACCACAAATTTCACTGTCTTCAAATTGAAGTGAAAAGCTCATTTCTTTGACTTCACTTTCCCACAGTTCCAGCTAAACACAGCAAAGAGAAAAAGGGGGGAGATGAGGTAGGAAATAGAATGAGGGGAAAAAATAAATAAATGCAAACAAACAAACAAAAAGAGCCCAACTGCCTTGGGTGAAGTATGGAGGAAAATTAGGCCACTAGCCTATTATGATCTTGGTTATCTCAGAGAGGTACTCAGATGTTTCAGTGATGAACACCATTATAAGGATCTAGATAAGTATCAAGACCAACCTGAGCTCATTTTTTGAAACACAGACTTGTTTTCCAGATCAGCTCCCACATGTGTGTTGATTTTGGTCTCTTACTTAAAAACCTCTGCTAAAGTACACAAGCATTCAAATTGAGTTGGTGGTAAAGAGTGGTGAGAGAATGAGACTACTGAAGAGCAAGTCTGTCTCTGGAATGCACCAACTGGCATAGTTATCAGAGAAATATGAAGAACTTCAGCAAATGCACTTTATGTACAGTTGTTCAGCAAGAGGTGATGACCTCTTTCTTAATTATGTTCAGGTGAATATATAGTTTAAATGGAAAAGACAAACATAGTTCCCTATTCCTCACCCTTTCTTTCCAGGCATACATTATGTGTACACTAGGATTATGACCAAATAAAATTGTCCTATATTTTAAATCAAAATGTCACGTAAGCCTGGAAAAATGGTAAGTCTGCTCAAGCATTACTTTTAGCTTCCAGCAAACAGCTTCTCATCCTCTTCGCAGATAAACATTGGTCATCACACTCTGCTGCTAAGATCCTTGTCCATGTTTCATAACCTTATCAGAGGAGTCCAGACCATCAGGAATATTCTCTTTTTCTACCAGGACTGTAAATGAGAGCTCCAATTTATATCCTTCTTGCTCACTGTGATCAGTTTTGAAGTAGCTATTTATGACCCTAAGAAAATAAGCAGGATTACTAAATCCAGCTGACACTCTTTCTAAGAGCATAGAGACTAATGCAATTTCCAGAAGGTCCAAGGAGAGCACCAGCCCACTTCACTCTTCTCTGATGAGGAGCATATTCAAAAGACTTCAGAAAGATACATAAAAAAGCAGCCAAACAAAGCTTCTCAAAATAAATACATACATTAAAGAGATAGCTTAAGATTTCACCCTTATCAATTCAGGGAAAAAAAGAGTTCTTAAAAAACCCCACCATTTCTCCTGAAGAGGGAGAATTATTAGAGTCACAGCCAATGGAGTTCGGAAGAGGAAATCCAGAAAGACCTCCCCTCTGGCGAATGTTTTCATTCAAAGGGAAGAACAGTTGTGAGAATGCTCAATTTATGAGAAAAAGTGGAGGAGAAAGTAAACTAGAAGCCTGTCTATACTGAGCTCAAACTGATTTTGTTGCAATAAAGTTTAAAACAAGTTTTAAATACAGTTTAGTTGTGAATGGGCCAGCTTATTTTATAAACATTTATATCCCTGAGCTCTGCCAGAATGCCATTTTAAAAGTTTTTATAACAAACGCTGTTTTGCACCTAGTCTGGTCTAGCTACCTAATGATGTTTGCACAGTTTTAAATTTATTCAGCAAACTCACTTAACCTCACTGTGAATGGGTCTTGAGAGAACTGCATTCAAGATAGCATTAGCATGAAGACTGAAACAAAATCATGAGCTATTACGCCACTCAGAAACAAAAGGCAAATTATGCAATATTTCCCAAAACAGTCATGTGTGTACTTGATTTTTTGTGATCTCAAAAATGGTCAAAATGACAAATGCTGTCTTAAATCAAAAGAACTCACAAATGTACAGAAAAACTCATGTAGAGACCCCTTAAGTCAATCCTTAAAAATAATCACAGCTTAGTTCCTATATTCCTAGCAGAAGCAAATTTGTATATTCTGATTAGGAAAGTACACTGAGTATTTTCTTTTAGATTCTTGAGAGCTTCCCAGTGAGACAAGACAGGGAACCCACATACCCCAAGAGATGAGAGCAAAGAAGTTTGGGGTGATGCATTCCTTAAAGACAGTGCAGAGCCTCTGAACAGCACAAGCATTCAAAGTGTTCAAATCTACTGAAATAGAGGACTATGAAACTAGCCTTAACATTATTTTAAAAGATCATAAAGGAAAAACAGGTGTGGATAGCTGTGTTGTCCAAAAGTTTCCAATCTGAAGCATCAGGCCATAAACAAGAGATGGTTCATTAGCAGGGCTGGAACTTAAGATCCATTGCACAGACCTCTGTTACTTGAACTAATGGAGTAACTGATAGCAGTAGTAAGTTGTCATCCTCCATTTAGACCAGCACCAGAGGAGGAGGAGACACACACTTGACTATAGGTTTCATAGATATCTGCTGACAGGAGAAGAGTCCGAGATTCAAGAATTTTGGGTTCCATTACAGGATCTTAAAAGGAGTGTAGTCTTCTACCCATCCTCCCCAAACTTGACCCTTCTGTCTCATCCCCTCCTTCAAGCTGTCCCCGTCCACCCGTCTTCCCCAACTCTTGATCTTTGTCTCAGTCCTATTCTTCTTGCCTACCCAGTCCCAGTCTTCACTTTTCAAGCTTATTATCCCTGTGCCAGGCTCCTGGCCCAGCCAATTCAAGTCTGCCCAGCTTCTCTCCCCATCCCAATCATCCTGCTTCAGTTCCCCCCTCAGTCCCATTTTCCCTGCCCAGCCATTCCCACTTTCCCCCTTGTCCCCAATCTTTAGACTTCTGCCCAGGTCCTCATCTGATCTGTCTCTTCACTACTTCCCCTCCACACATCTGCACTGGCTATTAGTCCCAGTCTCCCTCCCTAGACTCCTCATCCAATCTCCATCTTCCCCACTCATGCACTCCTTGGCTCCTTGTCCCGGTTTCTTTACACAGTTCTCCCCCTGCTCCCTGGCTTTCCCTCAGTTCTGGCTCCCCAACCCTAACCTCCACCCCACTTTTTTTTCACTCCTAGCCTCCTCTGGCTCCTGATCCAATCTTCATCTCTCCTGCCCCCTCACTGCCCCTCATTCCCTCCTCCAGCTCCCAGTCACTTTGACCAGTCATTCTAGTCCCCTACATCCCAGCTTGCAGTCCCGGTTTTCCTTTCCTGCTCCTACCAATTTCCTGTCCTAGTTTCCACCCCAACAGGCTCTATGTCCCAAACTACTCGCCATCACCGTGGTCTGTTCTTGTCCCTTCTGCATTTCTATAAGGCAGCTTCCTCTTCCACCCTGCCTGGATATCAGCAAGGAAAGGCAATGAGAATACAGGAGATATAAGCTCTCCATTCCAGTGCCTGGACCTGCAACTGCAATTGCAGGGCAAGTCCTTCTCATCCCTAGGGATCATGCTCAAGTGTGAATTAAATCTTTATCTTTAGCTGCCAATATTTACCAAGTATCTACTGAGCAGATGTGAACTGTGATTTTTCAAAGGCTTATACCTTGGCCAAATGTGGACGTATTTTCATGGGGATGGCAAAAGGCACATCCCTGACACCCAGGGCACCTCCTTGTTAAATTTCAAGTTCCTGCTCAAAAGCATGGAGGGTGTTAGAACAGATTTATTTATTTTTTAAAATCATGGGCATGACAATGTATTTTTCCCTAGCCTCATTCTTAGAAATGTCTTAACTGTTTTAGCTGAAAATTTTCCAAATAAATTCAGTCTGAGACACACATGACATGTAAAATTTCAGCCTAAATGGTAAAAGTTAGGCAAAGCCATAAGCAAATGAAAACACTAATGGGACACTAATGTGTCAGGCAACCTTAACAACAGGTGGTGCTATTAGGACACCTGACTATTAAGGAACATACATAATATATAACAGACAGTGACAAACACAGAAAAATCATAGAACATGAGCATGGTCATAAAATAAATTACTGAAAAATTTTAAAAAATTTACATCTTTGAATTCATGCATTTATATTCCACTTCATTTAAAAACAGAAGCTACTAAAAAAAAAAACCAGAAAGCAGAAACTGAAAATTTTTAAAAGTAGAAAATGCTGTATTCTGATGTTACAACTCAACCTTAGTTTAATTCATAAACAATCCTTCATTAATCAAAAACAAATTATTTTTTTCTCTAAAGTACAAAAGTATCAGTATTTACACACATATGAACCTAAACACTATAAATCAAGTGTAAGAAATCTACTTAATTTTAAGCACTCTTATTTTAAGATAAGAAAATAAAACTAGTTTTTTCTCATTATGCAGAACTACAACTGTACCTTATAAAGAAGTGTGAACAGTACAATGTGCAAGGTTTTACAGTGCAAAAGCTTCACGAGACCTTTATAGCTTGGATGCAGTGGTGTTCGTTTCTTGTAGGGAGGCCAGGGGTTTCCGGGGAATTTTCCACTCTGCTTTAAACTGTTTAAAAAAAAAAAAAAAAGAGAGAGACTAAAATTAAATGCTTCACTAATCAGAATGAAAACAATAGCTCTATTACAGACAATAGGGAATCAAAATATACAGGTAACTTATGTCTTAGGGTACTGACAGTTTCAAAGCAGTATTATTTATGTTACACAACATTTTTCAAACATATCTCCTTTATGAGCAATGGATTGACAAAGGTCACTCATTACTATTACTGGGAGTCAGTGCTGGTGTAAATCCCTCTTGAATCATTATGAGAATGGACCTGTACAAATCAGTTGCAATGACTTCAAGAATGCTTGTTTCAGTCTTTCAAAGATCGTAAAAGAACAACAATTTGCAGAAATGTCTTCACCTCAGCAAAATCTGTTTTTCCATGTGGTTACAGTTATAATATATATTAGCATGGACCAAAGTTTTCTAACTTGTGTGTCAAAAGTAAGGCACCTGCCTTTGACTTCCGAAAGTTAGACTACTGTATTTAGAGATACTGAGCAACTGTAATACCTATTATTTCAATACGAATTATCTTCAATGGGAGCTGTGTGTGCTCAGCACTTCTGAAAAATCAGAATTGACTTTGGGTATCTATATTTGCACATTTTGGCCGTGGTCTCTTCCCTTAGTACCTGACAAAAACCAATATCATCATGAAATCAAGATACACAATATTTCAATACTGCACAAATTATATTTGTATATACTGTTTGAGCATCAATTTTTCAGAATATGCTAGTGTATGGCCCAGTTCCTCTCAGCCACTTATTCCTCAGAAAATTATGAGACTTGTTGCTTGAGTCAAACATATACTTATCTATAGACAAGATGATACAACAGGACAATGTTTTTGTGTTTAAAAAAACTAGAAAAAGGGAAATGTTGAACTACTTTGTATAGTATTTTTAATACACATGGTATATTTAACACCTTATAAAATTAAATTATTCATTGAGGTATGGAACATCCTCCCTGTATCTTTACATTTTTTCCCAAATCTCTCCTGAAACCATATGTTTTCTCCTTTGCTTAAACCAGAGGTGGGCAAACTATGGCCCACGTGCCATATCTGGCCCGCAGGACTGTCCTGTCCAGCTCTTGAGCTCCTGGCTGGGGAGGATATCCCCTGGCCCCTCCCCTGCTGTCCCTCCCCCCCCCGCAGCCACACCGCCATGCCGCCAGCATTCTGGGCAGTGTGGCTGGCTCCAGCCTGGCTGCATGGCTGCGAGCTCCTGCCACTCTGAGTGGCATGGTAAGGGGGCAGGGAGCAGCGGGGATTGGATAAGCGTGGAAGTCCCAGGGAGCCTGTCAGGGGACAGGCCTGTGGATAAGGGTCGGGGCAGTCAGGGGACGGGGAGAGTTGGATATGGAGTGAGGTCCTGGGGGGAGGTTGTGGCGGGGGGGTCTTGGGAGGGGGCGGTCAGGGGACAAGGAGCGTGGGGGGTTTGGATGGGTCGGGGTTTCTAAGGGGGGCAGTCAGGGGGCGGGAAGTGGGAGGGGGCAGATAGGGGGGCGGGGGCCAGACTGTTTGGGGAGGCATAGCCTTCCCTACCCTGCCCTCCACACAGTTTGGCAACCCCGATGTGGCCCTCGGGCTAAAAGGTTTGCCCACCCCTGGCTTATACCTTGTAATTTCTCTCCCGTTGTTATTGTGTGTCTCTGTCATTGTAGAATGTAATTAGCTGATGGGGTCATGTGACTGTTTGAATGAAAAAGCCAATAGCACCATTCTGTATGTGCCTGCATGTGGACATCTGAAATCTAGGAAAGCCTCACGGAAAAGCCTTGCAGTTTTCAAGGGCATGGACGAAAATTTCTGCTGAGAGAATTTGAGGCATAGCCACATACTGGTAGTCCTGTGTAGGTGGTGACAGGCATGCCTCCAAACACAGAAGTAGTGGTGGAGCACAGTTCAGGGTAAAGGACATACAGTTGAATATCAGTGCAAGAGTAGTAACTAAGGGCAAGTACTCGGAGTGGCTAGCCATCCTGTGGCTCCAGCTGCTACAGTTATACTCTATTTTTAGCATGCTAGGTCAATAAGAGCTGGCGTGAATATGTTTCCTTGAGCTGGGAATCACGCTGCCAACTCCAAGTGTAGACATACAAATGGTTAAAAGGTGAAGAGGACAGGGAGAAAAGGCAGACTGAAAAAAACAGGGAGCCTAGAACAGAATCCTGTCGGATTTCACAAGAGGAACAGTATAGACACAAAGTCCACTAAGGAAGTGGGTGTTACAGGGAAGGGGGGGCATGGCAGAGCTCAGCCCAATTCTCAACTGGCATACTAGTTCTAATGTGTGTGCAGCTGGATGGCTGTGAATTCAGAAGCCACAAATAGGTCCCTGCAGTCCCCTTGCCCTGCATGTGAGCAGAACTTGGTTGGAGTAGAGAGTCTAATAAAAGAGGAAGAAAGTGGTGTTAGCAAGAGTTGAGGAAGAGGAAAAGGATGGGTGAATTAAAACAGTAATGTAGAGAGCAAAAGTAGGGAGAATGGAACAAAATGAGCAAATGAACGAGTAGATTTCTCACACCTGGCCTGGGATAGGCTGGAAGGAATGGGCAAGCCCAGATGCTGAATTAAACCAGTTAAAGTAAAGAAGGCTCATATTCTATCTTTCTGAAACTCACCTCCATCAAAACTCACTTGCATAGTAGTTTCTTGGTATATGAAAGTGACCTGCATTTTTTCTTTTCAAATGCAGCAATTCTAAAATTATGTGTTGAATGCAAAAGTTACCCAGCCAACATTTAATACATCAAATTACATTTTTTTTTTAAAAGTGTTAAAAGATGGGCTCCACCTACAACAAAACAGAACAAGATTGCTGGCATATATAATTAAAAAGGTCATAGAGGAGTTTTTAAATTAAGGGCTGGAGGAAAGACAACAGGTGTGGAACAACACATACTTTGGACAGAGACATCTTTTACGGGAGGACTTATTAAAGGGGTTACGCTAAATCCTAATAAAGAGGAGAGGACAGAAGTTGATACATACAGGTAGGAATCAAGAGAAACAGTCAAATGACAAAGAGTCCTATTCAATTACATCTCATGAACACAGACAACTAAATATTGGCAAATTTAATCAAGTGCTTGTATACAAATGCTAGAAGTCTAAATACTAAAGGCCTGTCTACACATACAGCGCTGCAGAAGTGAAGCTGTACCGATGGAGCTATAGCACTTAGTTAAGACACTACCTATGCCAACGGGAGATCTCTTCCCATCCCTTCTCAAGAGGCAGTAGCTATGTTGCTGGGAGAAACCCTCCTATTGACAGAGTGCTGTCTATACCAGGAGTTCAGTTGGTACACCTACGTTGTTGAGGAGTGTGGATTTTCTACACTCCTGAGCGATGTAGTTATGCAGTCGTAAGTCTATAGTGTAGAACAAGCCTAAAATGGCTGAACTTGAGTGGCTGGTATTGATATAATAGGTATCACAGAAACTTTGTGGAATGAAGATAATGAATGGGACATGATCATACCAGGATCAAAGTATACAAAATGAGTAGCACTATATGTGAAAGAAAGTAAGTATAGTAAAAATCTTAAATAAATCAAACTGTACCATAAAATCTCTATGGATAGAAATTCCATGGTTGAATAATAAGAGTATAGCAGCAGGAATATACTACTGACCACCTGATCAGGATGGTGATGGTGATTTTGAAATGCTCAGGGAGATCACAGAGACTACAAAAAACAGAAAACCCAATAATAATGGGCGATTACAACTATCCCCATATTGACTGGAAACATGTCTCCTCAGAATGGGATGAAGAGACAAAATTCTGAGACATTAATGACTGCTTCTTGGAGCATCTAGTACTGGAACCCACAAGGGGAGAGGGAATGCTTGATTTAGTCCTAAGTGGCGCAAAGGATCTCACCCAAAAGGTGAATATAGCTGAACTGCTTGGTAATAGTGACCATAATGTAATTAAATTTTATATTCTTGTAGGGGGAGAAATACCAAATATACCCACCACAGTAGCTAACTTCAGAAAGGGGAACTACACAAAAAGTAGGAAACTGTTAAATGAAAATTAAAGTCACAAGAGTGAAATGCTTGCAAGCTGCATGGAAACTTTTTAAACACATCATAACTAAATGTATACCCCAAATTAAAAAAAAAAAAAAAACAGTAAGAGGACCAAAAAACAACAGAGTAAAAGAGGCAGAGACAAAAAGTGACCCTTTAAAAACTGGAAGTCAAATCCAACTGAGGAAGACAGAAAGGAGCATAATCCCCAGCAAGCCAAGTGTAAAAGTATAATTAGGCAGGCCAAAAAAGAATTTGAAGAACAATTAGCAAAAGACACAAAAACTAACAGGAAAATTTTTTAAGTAATTCAGAAGTGGAAAGCCTGCCAAACAATCAGTGGGGCCACTGGACAATCGAGGTGCCAAAGGAGTGCTCAAGGAAGACAAAGCCATAGTGGAGAAGCTAAATTAATTCTCTGTATAGGTCTTTACTGCAGAATATGTGAGGAAGATTCCCACATCTAAGCCATTCTGTTTACGTGACATATCCGAAGAACTGTCCCAGACTGAGGTGTCGATAGAGGTGGTTTTGGAACAAACTGATAAATTTTACAGTAATAGGTGACCAGGACCGGAGGGTATTCACTCAGGAGTTCTGAAGAACTTCAAATACGAAATTGCAGAACTACTAACTGTGGTACGTAACCTATTTCTTAAATGAGCCTCTGTACCAAATGACTGGAGGATAGCTAATGTAATGCCAATTTTTTAAAAATGTTCTGGAGGCAATCCTGGCAATTACAAGGCAGTAAGCTTAACTTAAGTACCAGGAAAACTAGTTGAAACTATAGTAAAGAACAAAATTATCAGACACATAGATGAACACAATATGTTGGGGAAGAATCAACACAACTTTTTTAAACGGAAATCATGCCTCACCAATCTATTAGAATTCTCTGAGTGTCAACAAGCATGTGGACAAAGGTGATCTAGTCAATATAGTATACTTGGACTTTCAGAAAACAAGGTCCCACACCAAAGGCTCCTGAGCAAAATAAGTAGTCATGTGATAAGAGGGAAAGTCTTTTCATGGATCAGTAACTGGCTAAAAGATAGGAAACAAAGGGTAGGAATAAATGGACAGTTTTCAGAATGGAGAGAGGTACAGAGTGGTATCCCACAGTGATATGCACTGGGGCCCGTGCTGTTCAATATATTCATAAATGATCAGGGAAAAGGGATAAACAGTCAGGTGGCAAAGTTTGAAGATGATACAAAATCACTCAAGATTGCAATCTGCTTTGGACTGAACAGAGGCCTTGTCTACACTACTGGGGTAAGTTGACCTAAGTTATGTTCCTCCAGCTACGTGAATAACATAGCTGGAGTCAACGTAGCTTAGGTCGACTTACCACTGTGTCTTACCTTGCTCCTCTCGTTCCAGTGGACTACCAGAGTCGACCAGAGAGCACTCTGCAGTCAATTTAGTGGGTCTAGTGAAGATAAGTCTAAATTGACCCCCACTGCATTGATCGCAGCAGCGTCAATCCCTGGTAAGTATAGACATGGTCTAAGACTGGGATCTCACTAAACGGGGTGATTGGGGAACAAAATGGCAGATGAAATTCAATGTTGATAAATTCAAAGAAATGCACATTGGAAAATATAATCCCAACTATACAGACAAAATGATGGCATCTAAATTAGTTGTTACCACTCAAGGAAGATCTTTGAATCATTGTGGAAAGTTCTCTGAGAACATCCACTCAATTTGCAGCAGCAGTCAAAAAAGCCAACGTTAGGAACTATTAGGAAAGGGATCAATAATAAGACAGAAAATATCACAATGCCACTATATAAATCCATGGTACACCAACACTTTGAATTCTGCTTGCAGTTCTGGACACCCCATCTTAAAAAAATATATAAGAATTATAAAAAGTACAGAGAAGGGCAACAAAAATGATTAGGGATCTGGAACAGCTTTCAAAAGAGGAGATATTAAAAAGACTGGCACTGTTCATATCGGAAAATGGATAACTAAGGAGGCATCTGACAGAAGTGATTAAAATCATGAATGGCGTGGAGAAAGTCAATAAAGAAGTGTTATTTACTCCTTCCCATAACACAAGAACCAGGGGTCACTAATGATATTAATAGGCAGCAGATTTAAAACAAACAAAAGGAAGTATTTCTTCACACAACACACAGCCAATCTGTGGCACTTGTTATCAGGGGATGTTGTAAAGGCCAAAAGTATAACTGGGTTCAAAAAAGAATTAGATAAATTCACAGAGGATAGATTCACCAATGGTTAATTAGCCAAAATGGTCAGGGATGCAACCCTATGCTCTGAGTGTCCCTAAACCTCTGTCAGAAATTGGGACAGGACAGGGGATTCATCAGATGCTCTTTCACCTACATCCAGTGCATACACAGGTATATGTATGTCTAGTGGTGCAAGGACGCATGCATAGAGCAAATCCAAAATGAAGGCCAGGACTTTTAATCTACTGGTCTCAAAAAGTCTTCTGCAGTTTGTTCCACAAGTCTGACACATTCCCACCACCAGTTAACAAAAAGAAAAGTCACATTTTCACATCTATGATGTAGCCAGAGGGCTGTGTATCAGAACTATGAATAAGGCAACACACACACACACTCAGGGTTCCGATGCTTCAGTCTCTTGATTACTGTTACCCCTTACTCAGCATTACATTGTAGCTGAGTTCTATGTTCTGCTTCCTCTCATTCCTAAAAGTTATTTGCATTGATGTAAGATCTTCTACCCAAAGGCCTCGAAATACTTCATTAACAATGGATTACACCTTGCAATCCCCTGTGTTATGTCCATTTATCATTATTAATATTTTTATTGTGATTGGGCCCATCGATCCCAGTTAGGATAAGCACCTTTTTGTGCTAAGCACTGTACAGACAGATATGAAGATGCAGTCTTTACCCTGAAGATCTCATGTATCTAAGCAGAAAAGACCAACAAACAGTGATAAAGACAACATGTAAGAAAAGATCAAAAAGGTATATAATCTTGTTGGTTCCTTTTAATTTGCTTTGTGCTTCCCCTGCACACCAAACCATCCCATTTGTCATGTTCCTCTGTACCAGATATGGACTGGCTACAGACCTTGCTTATACACACCAGATGTGTTCAGCATAAGCTCCTTTAATGCTCTGCCAGGTATGGCCGGGGTTCGTTTAAATAAGGTATTTTACAGACTGTGCCTACCATTTACACTGACACTATCACCCTGTCTTTGAAGTTCCGTACATATCAGTCTGTTAAGAGTCTCTGAATCTTACTCGTTTCCTAATTACACGACATAAACACTTAACAACTTGGTCATCTGGCTGTCCACTAGTTGCAACCACTGGCTGTGGTCAGTTTGGAATACTTTAGTCTTCTTCATGAGAAGAAACTTGGAGAGTGGTCAGTTTGGATGAGCTATTGCCAGCAGGAGAGTGAGTTTCTGTATGTATGGGGGTGGGGGGGTGAGAAAACCTGGATTTGTGCTGGAAATGGCCCACCTTGATTATCATGCACATTGTAGGGAGAGTGGTCACTTTGGATGAGCTATTACCAGCAGGAGAGTGAGTTTGTGTGTGTGGTTTTTGGAGGGGGGTGAGGGCGTGAGAGAACCTGGATTTGTGCAGGAAATGGCCCACCTTGATTATCATGCACATTGTGAAGAGAGTTGTCACTTTGGATGGGCTATTACCAGCAGGAGAGTGAGTTTGTGTGTAGGGGGGTGGAGGGTGAGAAAACCTGGATTTGTGCTGGAAATGGCCCAACTTGATGATCACTTTAGATAAGCTATTACCAGCAGGACAGTGGGGTGGGAGGAGGTATTGTTTCATGATCTCTGTGTGTATATAATATCTGCTGCAGTTTCCACAGTATGCATCCGATGAAGTGAGCTGTAGCTCACGAAAGCTCATGCTCAAATAAATTGGTTAGTCTCTAAGGTGCCACAAGTACTCCTTTTCTTTTTGCGAATACAGACTAACATGGCTGTTACTCTGAAACCATTCATGAGTATAGTTTGTGGGGACCAGAGGAGGTTTTGCCCCCCAAACTGCAAGCCCTGATCAGGTGTAGAACCTGGGGTTAAGTTGATTTGAGGGAGAAAGATAGATTAAAATCATAAGAATCCAGACACTGTCTCTCAATGTATAATTATTTGCTGAAAGTCAAATTTGGGACCTAAAAATATTGATATTGTCCTTTTAACGACATAATGACATAGCATGCCAATGAATACCCATAAAATAAAGACCCTGTACGATACGCAGTATTCTGTTCTTATACTACTGAGTATGATCAACTTACAATGCTGTATATCTGTCCATTGCAGATTGCACATCTCTACGGTAAACTGTACGAAGAATTACCATGACTGGGTCAAATTCTTTATCCCAGATATCAGCTGTTTAAAAAAAAAAAAAGCAAGCATAAATTAACATTAACTTCTAAACACTATAAATTATTCTAGATTATTTTGTTAATTAGATTACAGGAGGCACATGTATTTTATGTAATTTTTAATTTTCTAAATTGTCTTCAGCAGCAGACAATGTAGCTTAGTTTCTTACTTTTTCATACATCAGTGCATATCTTCACAATTAAAGATATTTTCTCTCAGTTACACAATAAAAATTAAAAAGTAAGAACTTTTCAGGCAATAGATAGCTTTTACTAAGCAGCTTGACTTCAATACCTTGTAGAATTTCATTTATTTTTGTATAATACCTTACATTATACAAAAAAACTTGTATGATGCCTCTAAAATGACAACTGACTATAAAAGAAAAACTGGATTTATAAAGCATCATTGAAAAATTATTTCAAAGCCCTGAATAACAGCAGTGTTTCCTTAGTTGCAGTTCACATCCCCACTTTTTCATATTCATGATATTTTGCTTTATTTTGAACTCTTTTAGGAAAAGACAGAATTTGGTAAATATAGCCAGTCATGGAAATAAGAGATAATGAACATGGTTAATGGTTGGATGACATTTAGGGGTTGTCTACACCAGGGAGAGGGGCAAATGGAGGGGTGTTAAACTGGATTAAGTCAAAATAATCCAGTTTTAAAATACTTGTGTATGCACAACACAATTTATTGTAGTACACTGACTCTGTATTTATGGCAAACTCTGGAGTCCTCTTTCAAAGTGAACTAACTTTGCTGGAAATCAAGTTAGTACAGTCCATTGTTCATGTGCATGCAATGCTGTTGCAAACTACTTTGGCACTCTTCCAACAGCTACCCCACACTGCTTTGCAGGTTAATGTTACTGACCTGTTTACCTGTGTGTCCTCCCCTCCTCTGGGGTCAAGTTAACCAGATGTCCCCCCATTTATCAACTGGCACACAGCCAGAATTTGTCCTTTTGCTCATGGATTCCAGTTTCTCACCATAGCTACGATAATACTCCAGAAGCTCCACAACATGCCTCAAGCAGCTGCTTGGAGCTGCACCAAAACCCTGGATCTTTTCACCATCTGGGGAGAAGTGCTGGGGCAGGAAGTTCTTGTGACAGCCACCGGAATAAAGACCTATTTTTGCAGACACTGCTAGACAGATGTCTGTGAGGAGCCAAGACCAAATGCCAAACAGTACTAGATAAAGAACAAGTAGCTCAGGAGGACCTACATTAAAACAAGGGATGACAGTGAAAAAATCTGGCCAGGGACATGTAACCTGTCAACTTCTTGAGATACTGGATAGAATTTTACATAACTATACAATCCAGAAACTTGTGGAGCCCGCTGCCCACTCACCCCTCCACTCCCTCAAGGATGACCAGAAAGACCAGCAAAATTCATTGGATGATGAACATGAGGAGACCCATGAAGAGATCACCCCCAGAAAGCCAGGATCTGTTCAAGACTCAGGATTCTGATACAGAAGATAGGAGAGCCAGATTCCTGACATGCAGCAACCAACTTCGATTCCCAGGCAGCAATGCAGACCAGGACTGACGAGGCTGATCCTATCGGTGTGTAAGTCTATTAATAATTTTTTAGATAATTTAATATTAAAGTTTTAATTCATTATTATTATTGTTATTACACAGCCTTGCTAGCCTGTGTTCTGGTGTCCCATGGCCATCGCCAGTGTAGGTAGATGTGAGGTAGAAGCCTTTCTGAGTCCAAGATCTCCACCTCCCTCCCTCAGCCCATGCTGTCTGTTTGGTGCCCCACATACCTTTCCAAGACAGCAGCTACTCTGGCTGGGCAACTCGCCTCCTTCTCATACTAAAGCCCCAACTACTGACCGTTTTCAGGCCCACACTATGGAAGGGATGCGTCCGTGTATCTATTTTCTTTTCCCCTTCCCTCAGCTGTCCTGCCTGGAGACCACCCACTCCACACACCCCAAATCCAGTTTGCCACCATGAAACGGCAGCTGGCAGCATGGCGAAGCCACAATCTCTATCCACCCTCCCTCCTGCAGTAGATTCAAATAAGGAAAACATTATTTTGTGTGAAATGCGAAAGTTTATTGAGACAGCGATTACAGGAAAAGAAGTTTGGTTAGTGTTCTGACTTTACACAAGATAGACATCGATACTGCATGCCCATATGGCCACAAAGGGTACAACCCCCTGCTGACGTACAAATGTCCTGTAACACCATTCTCAGTGATAATAGTGAATCTTCACATAATCAGTGCAGAAAGCTAGCTATTTTTCACAGCATTTTCAACATGTCTGCAGGGGAGATAAACCAAAATCTAAGGCTCAGAGATAGTTGTTCAGCAATTATAAAGAATAGCTGCATGGCCTTCTCCCCAGGGTAGTTCGCAGCTCCCCTCCTCACCTACAGCACTTCTGGGGGAGAATCATCTTGGCGAATAACTTCACAGTGTATCTTGCTGGTCTGCCCTTTGCCTTTTTCAGTAAGGCCATTCTCTGCCTCCTAGTCACCCATCTCAGTGAAATGTCATCCAAAGTAAGGACAGACTAACGGGGATGTAGAGGGGATTACTATAGCGGCTCCCCCGTTAACTCGTCCTATACCATGTATGCACCTCCAAGACACAGCAATACTGCAAAGGCAGATCAGGATCATAATTCCCAACAGCATCTCCATATCCAGAATATATTCCTGAACACACACTCACACACTCTCCCTCAGCCTCCAAGGCACAACTGCAAAGCCAAACAGTATATACTGCACAGACAAAAATCCCAATGCACGCATCACTGTCTCCAAGATTCCCTCCTGCCTGGAAAGAATCTCAGAGATGGTAAAACCAGAAATATGTGTGAAAAAATTGCTATCACATTCTCCCTAGAACATGAACCATAACCACTTGTTATGAACAAATATCTGCACAGCTATGGCACCCTGCACTGGCCAGACCATTAAGGACAGGGATTTTATCAATGGCGGAGGGCTGTCAAACCTGAGCGAGAGAAAACGGAAAACTTGTGATGAAATGTTCATGGACATCATTTCAGAATCCATGCCCCCCATCCTCCACCAAAAAAATCCCACCCACACATCACCACACCACACCAGGAGAAATCCAGAGAGGTGGAGACAGAGAGCTGTGTCTGATGGTGGGAAGGGAATCCAACAAGATGATTTCCAGGGAGATTGTTGCAGTGGCAAAGGACTGCATGGCAGTTGCCAGGGAAAGCGATGTTGTGGCCAAAGACAGTATGGAAAAAAGATAGTGAAATGCAGAGGCAACACCTGGAGGCAATTCAAAGCTAAGATGTCCTGTTGCAATTCATGCTATTACTAAACCAGCAGGCAATGCAGTACTGCAAACCAACACCCAGCCATGTTATACAGACCCTACAACAGGGGTTCTCAACCTTTTTCTTTCTGAAGGCCCCCCGCAGTGTGCTATAAAAACTCCACGGCCCAGCTGTGTCACAACTGGTTTTCTGCATATAAAAGCCAGGCCAGCATAAGGGGGTAGCAAGGGCCTCATTAGGGCCTCATGCCACGCAGGGCATCGCAAAGCTAAGTTGCTCAGACTTTGGCTTTAGCCCCGGGTGGTGGGGTTTGGGGCCCCAGGCTACAGTGCAGCGTGGCAGGCATTTGGCTTTCTGCCCTGGGTCCTAGAGAGTCTAATGTTGGCCATGCTTGGTGGATTCCCTGAAACCTGCTCATGGGGGCCCCAGGCAGCCACAGACACCTGGCTGAGAACCACGGCCCTACAACACAGGCCTCTGGGAACAACAGCTCCTCCTCCCCACTGTCCACCTGCAGCACTGCTGCCAGAAGCCATTCCCCTTGCAAACCCCAGCTCGGGGCACTGAGAACAGTGGCACCTGGGACCCCAGCTCCTTTGAGCCCTCTGTGGCCCCCAGTAATTTTGAGCTTCAGCGCTCAACACAAGAGGTGCAACAAACTAGAAGAGGCAGCACCAAGGCATATACTTGCCTGTGATTCTAAGCTTCTTGAGCGTCGAGCTGGCTCCTGACGCCTGCACTTCCCTGCTTTGTTTCATTGCTCTTTTAATGAAACGACCTTTTGTGTTTAATACAGTGTTTCATAATCAAAAAAAGTCATTTCATTTTCATTTCAGTTGAAGGTTCATTTCTGTTTGTTCCTAACAGATTGTTTAAGCATTAAAACCTTTAAAATGTCATTGTCGACAGTTCATTTTTCACAGAAAATAATTAACTTTGTACTAATTCGTAAGGCTTTACAAACACATGGAGGCAAAGACACAAGGTACAAGACAGACTGCCACAGCATTGCACTTCCACTGCCCATAAAAAAAAACCCCACTAAGCTGCACAAAAAACTTCCAGACCTTACCCCCTCCACTGGTCAACAGCTGGATGCACAGCAGCACAATTTCAGGCCGGAAGACTCAAATTAAGCGCAGTACACATTCCTGATGATATTGCCCCAGCTCTTTACATTCTGTATTAGGCACCTTGCTGGCAGCTCAACTACTGAGGAAGTCTCTGCACCTTAGCTTCCCACCCATCGCTAAGGCTCTCTCCTTTACTCTCACAAATATTGTGCAAAATACAACACACTGCTATAATCTTTGGGACTTTTTTCCTGCTGCTTCCAGCCTGTTCCACAAACAAACAGTGCCTTCCCCCCTACAAACAGCCAAATGCACACTCCAATTCCATTCTGCAACTACTGAGGCAGCAGTTAAACAGTTCCTTCCTTCTATCCAATTATCCTGTGAATGGCTTCATTGACCAGGGAAGCAGAGAATAAGTTGGGTCTCTCAAGATAACCGGAGCAATGTCCACCCCATTAATGTCCATAGCATGCCCACTGACAAGTCCATTGAAGTAAATAGAGCAGAGTTCCAAAAGATCCTAGCTTTATGGACCCTTCCAGACGACCCAGCATTTCTGTCCATAAGTTTGCTATGGTGGTGACAAGCCCTTGGAGCACAATGGAGAAATACCCCTTTCTGTTTATGAATTCTGAGGCCTGGTTGGGAGGGAGGGGACAAATAATAAGCATGTGGCTCCCATCAACTGTCCCAATCAGCTTGGGAATTCCATGTGTGCAAAGCCATCAATAACCATTGCAACAGTATTTTTTCCATGGCATCACACACCAGCATGACAGTGTTGATCTCTCCTTGCCAAATTGGTTTGCTACAGACTGGAAGCATTCAGTGGTGGTCACCTTACAGATGGCAATTGTTTTCCACTTGCACATGGATATGGGCACAGCACATTGCTAGGCTGCCGCTATAGTTCTGGAGTTAGCTCAGTACACATATCCAGAAAGGTTGCCTTCCCCATCCTGAAATTCTCTCACTGCTGCTGGTCACCTCAGGTCTGCAGAACAATCCTTCCCTACCAATCCGTGCTAGTTTCCAAAGCCCAGAAATGGCGCTGCATGCTGTGAAGCTGCTCAAGGAACCAGTCCTCTATCATCAGTTGCCTTTTGTCATCGTCTTCTTCATCCGTGCTCTGGTTCCACCACCACTGAAGCCCCTCCGACTGTCTTGTTACTGGAGGAGCTGCTGCCGCCATATCACCTGTTTGATGACGCAGCAGGCAAAGTTGCACGCCGAATTCATGCTGCTTTGAATACCGAAATACATCACAAGCAACCTCTACATATTCAAGTTTGCCAGCATAGCAGCGCGGAGCATTGTTGGATCCATGCTGGCCGACAGCAGTTCAAAAATGGTGCTAGCCCACCCTTAAAGGAAGTACGGGGGGAGACAGATGAATCACCAAATTTTTTTCTTTTAACAATTTGAATTAGCCTGACTTCTGCTATGCATCCCACAATGCACAGTGAGAAAAATCCCAGAATTTCACACTGTTGAGCAGCAAAGCGAAGTAACATGGGATATCCTCTGGGAATGTTACATCCTCCATTCACAGCAAACTGTTGACGTTTGTACACAACAATGCGCTTTGACATAAGACACACCGTCCCATGTGCATGCAATTACTGTGACTTGCATACTGCCAAAAGCTCTGGTTAAACACCTCGTGTAGACAAGCCCTTAGTTATAAAGTACTGTGATTTTAAATTTATAAATTGTGCGTATAGTTCTTAATTCAATCTAGCCAACAATTCAGTTTCTTTTCATATATTTATGATCAATCATTTTGAAATTGGACTTACTTTTATAACAAACATTTACAGCTTTCACCTTATTTCTGGAAAAGGTTAGCATTCCTCTTCTCCTTTGAGATCATCAACTTCTGCTGCATTAAGTCCAATTTAGTCTGCAAGCTCCTCAGAACAGGAAAGGAGAGGTTACTTACTTTGTACTTGAGTTCTTTGAGATGTGTGAACCTATGGGCACTCCAAGTCAGGATACACATGCCCTTGATTGGATATTTTTGTCAACAGTGTCCACGGATCTGCATCTGTGCCCTATACAAACTCATCCCCAAATGAGGATATACAGAGAGGATCACCTTCAGTTTTTTCTCAACCACAAAATTCCCAAGATAGAGACTCCCAGGCAGAGAGGAAGGGGGGCAGGCCGCAGAGCACCCAGAGGAACACACATCTAAAAAAACTCAACTTACTGTACAAGATAAGTAACCTCTCCTCCTCCTCTGAGAGCGTCCCATGGGTGCTACAAGTCAGGAGACTCCCTTCATCATGGAGGAGGATGCCGAAGAAGTGGATTTAGTACGGACAATGTCACCAAAAACCATATCAGCCCTGGAAACAGCCACAAGAGCATAATGCCACTAAAATGCACACGGTGAAGACCAGGTGGCCACCCTGCAGATGTCTGAGATGAAGGTCAAGAGTCCAGGGGAAGCCCAGAAGAGCATAGTCCTGTCGAGGTAAAAGGCAAGAGCTCTTTTACTGCTCAGTGTATGGAGGCTCACTTCTTCTCTTGAAGAGTGAGGCTTGGTGTAAAATAACAGGAGATGAATCTCTTAACCTGGAATTCAGAAGAAACTTTAAGAAGGAAGCAAGGGTGTGGATGCAGAGACACCTTATAGTGGTAGAACACTGTGTATAGTGGCTCCACCATCAACAGTCCAAGCTCCCCAATCATCCTGGCTGAAGGAACAAGGTCTTAAAGGGACAAATGAAGGAGGGTACAACTCCCCATACGTTTAAATGGGGGTATCACTCAGGGCACTGAGAACTAAGGTGAGGTCCCATGGTGAAGTTGGTTCCTTGGGTAGGAGGAAAGAGATTGAATAAGGCCTTTAATAAATCTTGTAGTGGTAGGATGAGCAAAGACTAAGAATCCTTCTATAGGAGGGTGAAAAGCTGCGATAGCAGCGAGATGAACTTTTACAGAGTTCGGTGATAAGCATGTGGTCTTTAAATTCAGCAGGTAAGCAAGGATGTGAGCCAAAGAGAATTTGACAGGACGTAAAGCTTCATGGTTGTACCAAGCCTGGAAGTGTTTCTACTTCTGCAGGTAAGTTTCCCTTGTTGTGGACTTTCTGCTATTAAAGTAGCACCCTTTGAATATCTGGAGAGCAGACTTGTTCTATACCAGAGAGCCACAAAGAAGCCAGGCCCTGAGATGACTGGGGTGGGGTGACCAAACCCTGGGTGAGTCAGGCTCAGAGGAAGGTGGCGAGGAGGATGAATGAACATGCGGGTCAGCTCTAGGAATCACACCTGTCTCAACTCTCATGGTGCTAGGAGGATGGCCATTAATTTCCCATCTCAATTTTTTTAGGAACTTGAGAAGTAGAGGTATTGGTGGACAAATGTACATCAGAACTCAAGGCCACGTAACAACCAAGTCATCTCCCTTTAAGTTGTAGCTGTGCCCTCCCCTTGAGCAGGATCGTCTGCACTTTGCATGGGGTGAAGTAGCAAAGAGAGATCTACCTGTGGATAGCTCCAGCTAAGAGATCTCTTGGAACACCTCATTGTTCAGATCCCACTCATGGTTGATGCTAAAATGTCTGCTGAGGGAATCCACCACTGTGTTCTGTAGTCCGAGTAGATAACCGCTGAGATCTATATGTGGTGTGATATACACCACTTCCATAGTTTTATGGATTCAGTGCATAAGGACCGGGATCTTGCTGTTCCTTTCTGACTGATGTAATACATCACTGCTCTCTTGTCCAGCATTATCCTGACTGGGTGAACCTTGATGTGTTGTACGAACTGTTGGCAAATTTAACGGACATTAAATTTGAGCTCTAATATGTTGATATGGAGGATCACCTCCTAAGGGGTCCATTTGCCCTGAGCTGTGAAGCTTTGGAAGTGGACACCCCAACCTATGAGGGAAGCATCTGTGGTGATAATCCTCATGAGAGGAGGCTGTACACATGGAACTCTGAGGCACACCTTTTGTGGGTCCTTCCGCCAGTTCAGACAATCAAGGATCTTCCGAGGTACAGACAGCAGCTTGTAGAGACTGTCTGTTGGGGGTGTACACAGTTCTCAATCATGCTTGAAGACTCCAAAAGTGCTAAGGGAGTCACGAATATACGGCTGTCATGTGGCCCAGAAGTTGCAGGCAAGCCCTTGCAGTGATTTGTGGACTCTGTTGGATTGCTGAAACAAGGTTGGACATTGTGGTGAATCGGTCCCTGGGTAAGTACACTCTGGTGGAAGAGGAGTCCAGAGTGGCCCCAATTAAATCTATATGTTGTGTGGGTGTTAGGGTAGACTTCTCCATTCTGAAGTAGAAATATAGAGAATGAAACAGAGACAGGGCCTTGCTGGTTGCTGTCTGTACTTTGAGAAGTGAGCAGCCCTTCAGGAGCCAATCATCCAGGTAAGGAAAGATGATATGCCCATCTAGTAAAGATAAGCTGCTGGGGCTGACAGAACTTTGATAAAGATCCATGGGGCAGTGGAGAGACCAAGGGTAGGACACAATACTGGGAGTGATCTCTGTCTACCACAAAACACAGAAATAATTTCTGCACAGTAAGAATAGCAACATGAAAATAAGCATCCTTAAGGTCAAGGGAAATGAATGAATCTCCCAGATCTAGTGAGGGAATTATTGTTGCTAGGGTCACCATTTTGAATCGCTGGGAGCAGATGAAGGTGTTTAAAGTCCTGACATTGAGCATTGGTCTCCACCCCCCATTTTTCTTTAAGACGAGGAAGTACCAAGAACAGAACCCTTCCTGAGAAAGTCTGGTGGGACAGGTTTGATTGCCCCCAGATCTTGGCAGGATCGTATCTCCTAATTTAAAAGGTCTTTTTGAGAGGGGTTCCCGAAGACAGACTTACAACAAAAGGATGGACGGAATAGCTTGTAGAAATTTCCTCCAGAATCCAGCTGTCTGATGTGATGAGCTCCCAATAAGGTAAGAAATGAAAGAGATGCTCTCCATAAGAGTGGAAGGGGAATACGTGCAATGCAGGATCTAGAGTGGGAGTTAGTTTGTGACCCTCAACTAACGGGTCAAATGGATGTTTTGAAGATGTCCCTGGTTGAACTGTCGCTGAAGAGGAAGGCCCTTTCTTAGGGAATCTGGTCTTCTATGTGGGGAGCTTCAGCCAGTTTCATGGGCTAACAGTTGACTGGGAGAGATTGTTGAGCTGTCTGCAACCTGCTGTATTTTTTTTTTTTTTGCAGGTGTATAGATGCCCTGAGCTTGTAGCATCACCTGATGGTCTTTGAGAGAATGCAGAGACCTCTCGAAGGCATCACTAAACACCTTTGCGCCTTCAAAAGGAAGGTCTTCAACCATATTTTGTACCTCGTGTGGGAGGCCAAAAGACTACAGCCAGGAAGCTCAGAGCATGATTACTGCCGTAGCCATGGAACACGCAGCTGTGTCAATGGTATTGAGTGAGGCCCAGACAGATGCCTTGGAAACTGTCTGATCCTCTATCATGAGGGCCTGAAATTGTTGTCTCTGCTCCTGAGAAAGGTGTTCAATAGAGAAGAAAATTTTGAATAGACTGTGAAGTCATACTTTGACATCAGGGCTTGATAACTGGCTAGTCTATGCTGTAAGGAGGCCAAGAAGTAGGTTGTACAGCCCAAAAAGTCCAATTGTTTTAGGTCCATACCAGAGGGTGTTGAACAGAACCAATGTTGCCAATTCTGTTCACTGGCGCCACCTGCGAGTTGGGAATCAGACAGGAGGTACCCTAAGTCTCTGGGAGGGATGTACTACTTTTTGTTGGCTTGTTTACATGTTGGTGGTTGGAGTTGGAGTTGGTGGTTGGTTACATGTGTGTTGCAGTAAGCAAAGCTTCACTGATGGGCAAGGCAAACTTGCCCTGAGGAGATGAAGGAAGGATATCCAACATGAAATGTTGGGATTCCTGAATCTCATCTAATGGGACTTTTAAGTTGTCTGCCACCTTTTCTAGGAGTTCTTGAAAGGCCTTGAAGTCACTGGGGTAAGATGGTGGGGGAGGCATGATAGCCTCATCTAGAGATGAGGAGGATTTGTGGGAAGGTGGTGTTTCTTCCTCTTCCACTAGTGCCCTCTCTGGAGGGATCTGGGGGCATCAGTTTATGTTCCTAATAGGACCTCTTTTGTGATGGCACAATGTAGAAAGACACCATAATTAACCTACAGATTCCAATAAGCCTAAACTCTCAGAAGACCAGAACAAAGAGGCTGACCCAGAAAAGTCTCTGTTATTATGAAAAATATTTTTTAAAAGGATACCTCCAGGTATTAATTCTCCAGTGTTTTCCTACGAAAAATTACAGATTTCCTATTCAACATTTGGTAGATGAAAAATAGATGCTTTAGGTATTTAAGTCATATTAAAGAGATTTCAGATTTTCAATGGCTGTGGATATGCCTGAGCTTATTTTACAGACTAGTCATTTACATGCTAGCAGGCAGGAAGAAAGATAATTGAAAACAAAAACTCATTCTGCCATTGAATCAGAGTAGAAAGCACAGTATTTTGAACATCAACTTTACATAAGTTTCTATACACACGTTTTGTTTTAAAATAAACTCTCTTCCCAAACGGAGTCCAGAGATTTCAAGTTTCAGAGTAGCAGCCGTGATAGTCTGTATCCACACAAAGAAAAGGAGTACTTGTTTCACCTTAGAGACTAATACATTCATTTGAGCATAAGCTTTTGTGAGCTACAGTTCACTTCATTGGATTCCGATGAAGTGAGCTGTAGCTCACGAAAGCTTATGCTCAAATAAATGTGTTAGTCTCTAAGGTGCCATAAGTCCTCTTTTTCTTTTTGCAGAGTTTTCAAATCACACACAGGCTGCACTAACACCCTGAGAAATGTCCCCCTTCTCAGTCTGGTATTCTCAGACCAGACCACTGTGTCAGAGGGCAGGTAGGTTACAGTGTGCAGAACAGGCTATATAAGGAATCTTCAATGGGTGTTCTCAAACAAAGCAAATCAGGAAAGGTGGACGGATCTAAGGCACACCATTTCCAAGGAAGAGAAATTCTTAGACAATCTGGCAATAAAATTAAGCTAAGTTACAAACAAAACTACATTCATTCGGTTTTTTTTAAAAATATATATATTTTGAAAATTCCTAAAATTAGTGTTCAAAATCCAGTGCTTTGCCTATTTAGATGTGCAGAATAAACTTCTACCTGTTCCAAATTCCCTTGATCATTAATAAGTCCTGTCTTCAAAAATATATTTCTGTTTTTGGACACAAGTTTAGTTATTTATAAACATAGAAAAATACTGTAGCTTTTATTCTAGCTTTAAATATGAATACATCACTGAGAACAGTGCTACCAGTGCATCAATACAGACCACAACAGGTGAGAACTCAGTTTGCTTCTCTGAAGTCTTCATTTGCTGTTCTTCTTAATTTTCAAATGAAGAGAGTGCTCTTACATAGCTCGTTTATCAGTAGCCCTCAAAGCACTTTACAAAGGAGGTGTCTGTCATGTCTCCATTTTACAGATAGGGAAACTGAGGCATAGAAATTGGAAGATTTCCCCAAGGTCCACCCAGCAGGCCTGTGGCAGAACTGGGAATAGAACCCAAGTCTCCTAAGTCTGAGTCCAGAGTTGCAGATCTCACTTGCATCTGTTAGTCATTTTCAGTTAGCATTACAGTAGAACCTCTGTACGTTATCCTAGTCACTACTTTAGTCACTGCAGATTGTTTACATGCAAATTTGGAAATTCCAATAAACAAATATGGAAGGATAATATATCATGTACATTACAGTTGTCAAAATAAATGATCAATCTTATAATATACTTTACAGTACTGCAGCCAATATACCATATAATAATTTGTCAAAGTAAGAAAATCTACCTAGGATATGTGGCTATTAAATCTTCTCTGAGGAGACACCAACATTTTTTGGTGTCTGACTCGAAGTATGCTAATCACTAACTGCAATTTAGCAAGATTCTTCTGGTTTTGATTTTAGCATTGGCTTGTGATGACACAAGACTAAGACCACGAATCTGTCACTGAGGTAACTGATTCTGTGATTTTACGAGCCCCTTGTGACTTCTTGAAAATTTCAATAATTCAGCCCTGGCCGGTGGGGCTCAGGTTCTAGCTTCACCCCGGCCAGCGGGGCTCAGTCTCCTCAATCAATCCATGCTTTATTGTTTATTGCTCACGTCCTGTCCGTGACTTTTGATAAAAATACCCGTGACAAAATCATAGCCTTACACATGGTTAATGCTTGCCTCATTGGGGCTTATGTTTGGACAACAGATGAAAACTCATTTTACATCCAAACTCATTCTATGTCCATCAGTACTTACTATGCAAGAAAATGATTAAAAAGTCAAAACAAACAGAAGGGATAAATAATTTATTTTTACCATGAAAAGCATCTTCCATCTATGTCACTTGCTTATAAAAAAAATGTGAATTATTATACCTTTGGGTGTATACATTCCTTGTTGCATAGAACCTCCAGGTTCAAAAACGGGAGCTTTAAAATCAGCAACTGCTGACAACATTGATTCAAAGCTTAAACTTCCTGGAACAATGCCACTTTTGGGATTGGGGTTTTCTGGAATGTGATCTTTAGGTTAAGAAAAACAATTGTTATCAAGGACTATTTAACAGCAGAAACATAGCACATCACTATTTTCTTTTGTCTTAAATTTTAAGAGCTTCATTTAAGATGCTAAACTTTTGCAATGTTTTAATTTCACCACAAGAGGTCTATGTACTACAGCAGTTCCAGTGTAATCAAATTTGTATTGTACCATATCAACACTTTTGGGGTATAAATTTTAATTCTGTACACTACTTGCATTATTGCTCAGGCTGCTATGGTCTTATTCAGGGATTATATACTAAATGCACACGTTCTTGAACATGCTGTTAAACTTGTGCAGCTACCAATAAGGTGTGCTGGGGAGGATTGTTTAAAAACTTTCCAAAAATCTCTTCTCTCAATTAGCAATCTTTCTGTATAGAAACACTCTCATCCGCAGAAAGTAAGTCTTGAAAGTGAAAATGTCAAGCAAGCTCACTGATTGGCGATTATACATACATACGCACTCACATGCACACTTTTTGTTATTAAAAAAAGTACATGCTTGTATCCATGTGATAAATAACGATCATTTTATCCCTAGTACTATTAGTAACATATATTATTTTGAGTTAGAGTTAAGCACAAACAAAGTAAGCAGATGACTGGGACCCACAGACCTGAAAGCTCTGTAAACTGGGTTGACCAGATCTGATTTTATGGAAGTGGTAACCTGCAGGGGAACAACTCATTTCCTGATCTCCCGTTCTGGCAGTCCCCAAAATCAGAAGGTCAGCCCTGCTTTAGCTATTTTAACTTTTGGCAAGCAATAGGATTTATAAAAATTTAAGTAAGCCACTAGCGTTGAGTAAATAGGCAGCTAGGCTGACCCACAAACCAAGAGGCTCTTGCAGAAATGGAGGAAAAAGGGGGTGGGTAAGAGAAACTTGGCATTGACTCTCTCGAAGAAGAAGAAAAGTTGGTGAACTGCAAATACAGAGACAAGTATATTCATTAATTAGTCTGGTTTTAAGTATTAATAGAAATCCTCCTCAGCATGAAAGGGTGACATAAAAGTTGCTGAAAAGGAGGCTATATGATTTATGTGCAGGGAAAGATGAGCGGTGGAGTGCTTGATGGTAGAAGGAAAATTTAGGAAGGGAGAAAACGAGTGGATTTAACTAAAAATATTAAAAGTAATATTGTGTGTACAGCAGTGGGGGATGGATGGGAAGATATAGGTGGAAACACGCTAGGGAAAGAAAAAACAAAATAAAATGGAAAAAATAGATTGTGAAACTAGCATGATGTGCACATATCATTCCTAAGCACTCATATTATTACCTTATTATTGTAAACCTCAAGCTACTTTTCACCATTTCTGCCTTTAAATTATTGCTGTCACTTACTGCACTATGTTTACAATTGGACTGCAAGTTCTTTAAGGAAAAGATCATGTCTATTTTACTTGGCTGCAAAGCACCTAGTACACTGTGAAGACAGCTAAAATGTATTGCAAATCCTCACATGTATCATTTTCATACGAACAATTAAAGAAGACTAAAGTACTGAAGAAAATTTCATTGTGATCAACAGCATCATAATCCTATAACATCTGCCCACAACTCCTAAAGCTTGAGGTTGTTACGAGCGAGCAATATTGATGGCATCGTGCACAAGCTTTAAAATTCTGCAAAACACAGATTTCTTTTATAGTACTATTTACACACAGAAATCAAAATAAATAAGTTAACAGATTCCAAGGATATGAGATCCAGTAGTGAGCTATGAGTCCTGTCGTTCATACAGAGCTGGGCTACCATCTCTGCTCTGAGGATCTCGTCATCTGTCATTCCTAGGACAATAAAAATAAAATTAAATACCCTGTACAAGTTGTATGGGTAAAGAAAAAGGGGATACACAGGCACACACATGCAGTCAAATCTCAGTAAGTTAAACACTAATTACAAATGTGAGACTCAACAGTTTGATATCCAAGTTAACACAGTTACATTGTTACAATTCAATTCAAAGATTTCTGGTCGATTCCCAAAGATGTCCACAAGAATTTACTAAACTATTCCTATTTTCTTATAAGAGTTCTCTGTGTATTTGGAAGTTGTGTAAAGTAACAGCTCACTGATATTTCTCAATACATATGCTATTTTGAAAACAGACCATTGCACAGTAGACAACACTAAAACATGTTTTCTAAAGACTGTATTGTAAAGCACGGTAATAAATGAAGCTTAATAAAACACAACAGAATGCAAGTTTTAGCCAAGATTTTAAGTAATCACTTAGGCCCAATACTGCAAACACTTATGCACACTCTTAACTTTATACACATGAGTAATAATCATATGCATAAGTATTTGCAGTACTGGAGTTTAATTCATTTTTCTATGGCAATATCAAAATAATTTTATTCTGTGTTAAATACTGTATATTTTGGGGGGAGAGGAGAATATACCAACAAAAAATCACAGGAAAGGTTTCACAGATCCTGTGTCCCTAGCTGAATGTTTGGAATTTATGCCACTGAAGCACTATCAAATTAGCATACTTCACACTTATTGTACCAACTAGCACATGTTTCTACATCAGTAACATTAGAAATGCTGAAAAGGGTGATTACAAAGCTCAGTTCAGCTAGCTCTCAGTTCAGCATAATTCTGAATAAAGATCAGTGTCATAACACTAAGCTATATCTACAGGACTTTATCGGGGGTAAATCCCCTCCCTCACTCTGCAGGTATGGAAGGCCCAACAGACAGGATAACTGCGATAGTTGCATGGCTCACGTCTGGGCCAAGATGTAGGAAGCGCATGCAGAGAGACTGAATGCCACAGCAAGTGCTCTGAAAGGGTAATTTGTGCAAAGCTGCAGAAGTAATTTATGGAATGGGGTAATGCTAGTGGATCCAAAGCAAGAAGAGCAGCAGCCACTGTGGCAACAGTAATGCTAAAGTTTTACCAGCTGCCAAGTTTTGCGTGGCCGGGGAGAAGGTTTGGTACAAGACCAGGATTTTGCCCCAGGTTACTGGCAAAGATACTTTCTACATCATTTCTATTACAAATTAACAGAAAAGGAATATTCACAAAGCTGAAAATATTGCACATTTGCTTCTTCGCACATAATTTTTGAGGTGCCCAAATGGGAAATGAGTCTCTCCTTTAATTCAACTGACTTGATAATGTCCTATTCAGTTTACTTGATACAAACAGCAGAAACCAAGTCATGTATATAAAAATAATATAATACAATAAAATTTCAGTTAATAAGGAAAGTCAAAGTTTCAACAGGGGAATAAGAAGCTCAATCATAAGAGATTATTACAAGTAGGAGCTAGCTTTAGGATTTGCTGATTCAAACACTAGTATTGACATTTAAGCTTCAATATACATCTCGTGATCATATATATAAAAAAATTCAGCCATTTATTCTCTCAAGAAGAGGAATGGACACCCTAACCCTGTATTTTGGCTGTTTCTAGTTTTTAGGATGGTTAAAATGAAGCAACTGATGAAACTGAAACCAAATTATAAACATAAAGAATGATCACTCAATTTTATTTAATAATTTTACTTATTCTGCTACAGGATAGCTATTAAATGCCAAAAGATTTAAAACCAAATACACATAAAATTCCATGTTACTGTAATATTTGTGGCTAGACAGTTGTGATTCTTACCTAAATGTAAGCGAAGACTTAACAGAATGACGAGAAATGTTAAGGCTCCTTCCAACATAGATCTCTCATGTTCTGAATCAAGAACTGTATTCTGATGCTGCGATGCCATTGTTAACAGATCTACCACCTTGAATCTACAGGACACAGAGCAAAGTTAGCGACCTCATTCTTCCGTATTAAGAGCCTGATGCTGAGAGGTGCGAAGTATCTGGGAGTCCAACTGAAGCACCATTCAGGCCCAGGCCCAAAAGGAGCATAAAATAAGATGTACATAATCTAATTAGAAGCAATCCTTGAAGTGAAAGGCTTTTTATTTTCACAAGGTGTATCCTTATCTTCATTGTACCATTCTGATCCTATTCATACTTCACATTCAAATACATCCCATTTATATCGATTGAATACTTGAAAGTAGGTTAGTTGTTATTCACATTTATGTCCTGCTTTTCTTCAGCCATGTCTATGCTACAGCAGCACAGTTACCGTGCTGCAGCTGTGATCCTGTAGCATAGACACTGCCTATGTCAGCAGACGGAGTTTTTCCGTCAACATAGGAAATCCACCTCTCTGAGAGACGGTAGCCAAGTTGACAAAATAATTCTTCCATCAACCTAGCTGCGTCTACAGAGGGGTTAGGCTGACCTAACTACTTTGCACAGGGTGTGACATCTTTCACAGCCCTGAGCGACAAGGCTAAGTTGATCTAAGTTTTAGGTGTAGATGGAGATGCAAGCAGACTTCTTGTGATCCTCACTGCTATTCATTCTCCCCTTCAGTGTGGGAGTTCCAAATACTTACACACCAGAGTGTGCAACACTTCTAAAATTGGAAAGCTCAGGAGATTCAACTCTGGAGTTTCATAAACATATTGCACACACTGGCGTATAAATCCAAAACCAGCCCTGAGTGAAAGGGAGGATGAATGAAACTGCCATAGTGGAACCCATCAGTGCTGTGGTGCAAGAGGGATTCAGCAGGTCATACACCTTTTCCCCATGGTATATTTTAAATAGTCAGTAAGTGGCAGAATGCTATATATTGGTATTCATTCTATCCTTATGCTTTGAGCTTACCTTTCAAAAACTGATGAAATAAAATAATCTGGGTCAAGTCTAGAAGCACAGACCTGTAAAAACAAACATGGCACATTCACTTTACTCATCAATCATTAGCGTTCTTATAAACACAGTACTTGGGTTCACAGAAACTATACCTTACCTGTAACAGGTAAATGTCAGGATCAATCATGGAGTTACAAAAATGAGACTGCACATAAGTCATTGCTTGTCCTTTAATTTGTAGACCATTTCTTACCCACATGTTACTATGGATTTCAGAAAGGCTTGCCTATTTTTTAAAGAAAAAGAATTAGCTGAAATAAATATTTTGCAAACGTTCAAGGAAAATCAGCTATTCAGTTGTCTGTAGTCACACCATCAGCTGCAATCCCCTCAGATCTCAAAATCAGCAGAGCTGGACTATCTCGAAAGTTGGATGAGAGACACCCCAGAAAATACCCCTGATGCTGCAAAAAATTCAGTTGGTACCAGTATGTATGTGGTTCTCTTCTTGCTGAGACAGTACTGAATCCATGCATGAGGCATGATATTAAATTACAGTGGTGAATAAGACTTAAAACGAAGGCTTTGATCACTAAAAAGATACTGTACTATTTTTTGCAAGTTTGTTAACCAGGTGTCCTGCCCAAATTCAAAGTAAGGTATTTATATTCCACCACAGATCTGTAATATGTAGAATATGGTCCACTCTAAAAGGAAGGGCATTTCAGGAAATGGAGGGGTAGGCATGTGAAAAGATCCATGGTTCGTGATTCTTTATCCTGAAAAAGTACCCGAAAAATGAAGTGTGTGTCTTATAACAGATTATCAATTATTACATCTATTTCTCTTCATCTCCTAACTTGGACAGAAACAGAATGTTAAGTGTAAAGCCACAGGCAAGAATCCTGCCCATCAAGGAATAAAGGGTCTTCACAACCCAGCCTCTACATTCACTCCTGCATATTCTGCATCCTCAATTTGTACATATTAATATTAATTGAATGCACAAATTGTTCCAAGCACAAGTATGTACTCAAATTTAGCAGTAGCTTTTTGAAAATGTGATCCTAAACATTAAGCATAGTTCTCAGCAATATAAACACCTAGGGTCATTATATGATGTTAACAGTATTTGAAAAAGTAGTTATCTGATTCTAAGAATACTTTTCTAAGTTTATTCTGACAAATCACTGTAAAACTGTGCTTACAAGTGATAAACATTTCATATATTGCAAGGAGTTGTCACCTATGTTAATTTTTGTATTCCACAATTAATGTGTTTTTCCACAGCTGTTTAGACATTTTTTAATATACTTAAACTATTTGGACTGGAAGAGGGGAAAAGAGATAGCTGTCCTCTTTCGTATTCTGTACATTCAAACCAAAGAAGCAGCCTGGCACCATACCTGAATCTGAAGTGGGTGAATCATTAGTTTCATCAACATCTCCTGATCTGGTAAAATAGAATCCAAATCTAGCTCTTGGCATTTGACAGCCTACATACAAAATGGAGTATAAATTTTACTGAGAATATAAGGAAATGATTTTTTCATACTATAAACCGACACCACCTTATTTTCTTATAGAATATGGTAACAAATCCATGCTTACCTTACTCAAAAACATAGCATAGTAACGATGTAGTGGCAAATGAAAAGTAACCTGGTTAGGCGCTGGCTGCAATGAAAATACAATGCATTTTACCATCAAATACAAAAAAGTATACGAATCATACAGACTATTATTTCACCTGGCACATCCACTGCTGATGGCTCTTTCCGCTAGATATTGCTAACGTTACCGTATCTCTCCCCCTGCCAATGCTTCATCTCCCTTTTCCCAAACAGTTCAGGTTGATCTCTCCTGCCTAGCCACTAGGATATTAGTCTCACCCCACCTGGAATCAGAGAAATGTCTCCCAAAACACCAGAGCTGCCCACACCCTAGTACTTCATATGAAATTGAGTACAGAGAGTCTTTATCGTTGCTAAAGCTCTCCACTCTACTGCCTTGGAGTGCTCCTATGGCATCAATTGGTAGAACCTCAGTCTGAATACAAGTTCACATTAATTAAATTGGAGACTCCAGTGTTCTTAATTCACAGATGTATCACATCATACCCATGAATTACAAAGGTTTTAACAAGAGTAGCATTGTTTTTAACATGGTAATCCATCTGTTACGGTATTTAAAAGGATAATTTTCTTTCTCCTTTAAATAATAAAAAATACTTTAAAAGTTAATATTTTAACAAGTTTAACAAGACATTTCTGACAATACTTTGTTTAATCATATAAAGGATGCAAACCTCATCTACGAAGTTGATTGCATCAAACCAGTCCTGAAGTGCTTCAAGGCAGTACCTAACAACATTTCGTGTGTACTCTTGTGTCTCCTGCAATAAGAAAAATTATTTGACATTGCATCATCGTACATTGTACCACACTATTCAAAAACAGTTTTGCGTTTACAGTTTCATTAATACAATGGGGAAAATAGTTTGTTAACTAGTATGATGGTTTAAGGATTTTTTCAGTTCTTTCTGTTCAGTTTTAAAACAGGGCACAAATACGGAATTTGCACAGTGTTTCTCTTTTTATTTAAAAAAAGTTTTCTTTTCCACCACTGAAAATTAACATGGTTTAACGATTTACCGGTGGTTGACACTGTCTTTCTCTACACTGAGGTTTTTCCCAAATTCATCAATGGCAGGAGTGCCAGCATACCAGAGCCTAGAATATTTTTGTTATTGTGTTATCCAGACCTGTTCTGAGCTGCGATGCAGGTGTCGCCCTCTATCACATTCAACCAAGTTTTATTTAAAAAAAAAAAAAAAAAAACTTTCATTTTATTGTGTCAACCAATTTACTTGGTACTGAACTAAGTTTTCCGGGTCTATAATTCCTAGGACCATCCCCAACACCATATTTTAAGAGACTAGTAAACATTTGCTACCCTCCAGTCCTTGGATGTAATAACAGTGGATTTAAATGTTTGTTCAGCCACTTGATTGAGTTCCTTTGAAATTCTTACAAACAACACTATTTGGTCTTGGTGGCTTAATGTTGTTTAATTTAATCTATTTGTTTTAGCACAGAAACAGGAACCTGTGCATACAAAGGGACCTTTCATGCACAGATCTTAAAAGGAATTACTAAGCATCCAATATCCTATTCAAACATTTCTACTGCAATGTCTTTAGACTTTAGCAAACTCAGTGTAGTAAAATTCAGTGCTCACCACTAGATTAACAAATGTGAGTGTAATTATGGTGAACGTATAGGAGTAATTTTGTTTCAGGTTAACCATAAACTTTATTTTTATATATATATATATATTCTCACATTGAAATGCAATTTACTTTAAATTGCATCTCTCAAAGTTAAGGCAAGATAGGCTATAAACCTCAAGCAGTGGGGCCAAAAGCATGTGGTGGGGGGGGAAGGGAAGACAACTAGTTGGCACTTCAAAAACTAGTAAATTGTAGTACAGTATTCTAAGGGCAATTTAGCCTCAGAAGTGAGATTTAATAAGAATATCTTAATATGATTTACAATATGAAAATGCCTTTGCAATTGCTAATTTAAACTTTTGGAATATTTAGTTTACGTGGCTCTGGGAAGAAGGATAAAGGAGTTTGAGGCGCAAGTGGTGTTCTCGTCCATCCTCCCCGTGGAAGGAAAAGGCCTGTGTAGGGACCGTCGAATCGTGGAAGTCAACGAATGGCTACGCAGGTGGTGTCGGAGAGAAGGCTTTGGATTCTTTGACCATGGGATGGTGTTCCATGAAGCAGGAGTGCTGGGCAGAGACGGGCTCCATTTTACGAAGAGAGGGAAGAGCATCTTTGCCAGCAGGCTGGCTAACCTAGTGAGGAGGGCTTTAAACTAGGTTCACCGGGGGAAGGAGACCAAAGCCCTGAGGTAAGTGGGAAAGAGGGATACCGGGAGGAAGCACAGGCAGAAATGTCTGTGAGGGGAGGGCTCCTGCCTCATACTGGGAATGAGGGGCGATCAACAGGTTATCTCAAGTGCTTATATACAAATGCACAAAGCCTTGGAAACAAGCAGGGAGAACTGGAGGTCCTGGTAATGTCAAGGAACTATGATGTGATTGGAATCACAGAGACTTGGTGGGATAACTCACATGACTGGAGTACTGTCATGGATGGTTATAAACTGTTCAGGAAGGACAGGCAGGGCAGAAAAGGTGGGGGAGTAGCACTGTATGTAAGGGAGCAGTATGACTGCTCAGAGCTCCGGTACAAAACTGTAGAAAAACCTGAGTGTCTCTGGATTAAGTTTAGAAGTGTGTGCAACAAGAGTGATGTAGTGGTGGGAGTCTGCTATAGACCACCGGACCAGGGGGATGAGGTAGATGAGGCTTTCTTCTGGCAGCTCACGGAAGCTACTAGATCGCATGCCCTGATTCTCATGGGTGACTTTAATTTTCCTGATATCTGCTGGGAGAGCAATACTGCGGTGCATAGACAATCCAGGAAGTTTTTGGAAAGCGTAGGGGACAATTTCCTGGTGCAAGTGCTAGAGGAGCCAACTAGGGGGGGCGCTTTTCTTGACCTGCTGCTCACAAACCAGGTAGAATTAGTGGGGGAAGCAAAAGTGGATGGGAATCTGGGAGGCAGTGACCATGAGTTGGTTGAGTTCAGGATCCTGACGCAGGGAAGAAAGGTAAGCAGCAGGATACGGACCCTGGACTTCAGGAAAGCAGACTTCGACTCCCTCAGGGAACGGATGGCCAGGATCCCCTGGGGGACTAACTTGAAGGGGAAAGGAGTCCAGGAGAGCTGGCTGTATTTCAAGGAATCCCTGTTGAGGTTACAGGGACAAACCATCCCGATGAGTCGAAAGAATAGTAAATATGGCAGGCGACCGGCTTGGCTTAACGGTGAAATCCTAGCGGATCTTAAACATAAAAAAGAAGCTTACAAGAAGTGGAAGGTTGGACATATGACCAGGGAAGAGTATAAAAATATTGCTCGGGCATGTAGGAATGAAATCAGGAGGGCCAAATCGCACCTGGAGCTGCAGCTAGCGAGAGATGTCAAGAGTAACAAGAAGGGTTTCTTCAGGTATGTTGGCAACAAGAAGAAAGCCAAGGAAAGTGTGGGACCCTTACTGAATGAGGGAGGCAACCTAGTGACAGAGGATGTGGAAAAAGCTAATGTACTCAATGCTTTTTTTGCCTCTGTTTTCACTAACAAGGTCAGCTCCCAGACTGCTACGCTGGGCATCACAAAATGGGGAAGAGATGGCCAGCCCTCTGTGGAGATAGAGGTGGTTAGGGACTATTTAGAAAAGCTGGACGTGCACAAGTCCATGGGGCCGGACGAGTTGCATCCGAGAGTGCTGAAGGAATTGGCGGCTGTGATTGCAGAGCCATTGGCCATTATCTTTGAAAACTCGTGGCGAACCGGGGAAGTCCCGGATGACTGGAAAAAGGCTAATGTAGTGCCAATCTTTAAAAAAGGGAAGAAGGAGGATCCTGGGAACTACAGGCCAGTCAGCCTCACCTCAGTCCCTGGAAAAATCATGGAGCAGGTCCTCAAAGAATCAATCTTGAAGTACTTGCATGAGAGGAAAGTGATCAGGAACAGCCAGCATGGATTCACCAAGGGAAGGTCATGCCTGACTAATCTAATCGCCTTTTATCATGAGATTACTGGTTCTGTGGATGAAGGGAAAGCAGTGGATGTATTGTTTCTTGACTTTAGCAAAGCTTTTGACACGGTCTCCCACAGTATTCTTGTCAGCAAGTTAAAGAAGTACAGGCTGGATGAATGCACTATAGGGTGGGTAGAAAGCTGGCTAGATTGTCGGGCTCAACGGGTAGTGATCAATGGCTCCATGTCTAGTTGGCAGCCAGTGTCAAGTGGAGTGCCCCAGGGGTCGGTCCTGGGGCCGGTTTTGTTCAATATCTTCATAAATGATCTGGAGGATGGTGTGGATTGCACTCTCAGCAAATTTGCGGACGATACTAAACTGGGAGGAGTGGTAGATACGCTGGAGGGGAGGGATAGGATACAGAAGGACCTAGACAAATTGGAGGATTGGGCCAAAAGAAATCTGATGAGGTTCAATAAGGATAAGTGCAGGGTCCTGCACTTAGGACGGAAGAATCCAATGCACCGCTACAGACTAGGGACCGAATGGCTAGGCAGCAGTTCTGCGGAAAAGGACCTAGGGGTGACAGTGGACGAGAAGCTGGATATGAGTCAGCAGTGTGCCCTTGTTGCCAAGAAGGCCAATGGCATTTTGGGATGTATACGTAGGGGCATAGCGAGCAGATCGAGGGACGTGATCGTCCCCCTCTATTCAACATTGGTGAGGCCTCATCTGGAGTACTGTGTCCAGTTTTGGGCCCCACACTACAAGAAGGATGTGGATAAATTGGAGAGAGTCCAGCGAAGGGCAACAAAAATGATTAGGGGTCTAGAACACATGACTTATGAGGAGAGGCTGAGGGAGCTGGGATTGTTTAGCCTGCAGAAGAGAAGAATGAGGGGGGATTTGATAGCTGCTTTCAACTACCTGAAAGGGGGTTCCAAAGAGGATGGCTCTAGACTGTTCTCAATGGTAGCAGATGACAGAACGAGGAGTAATGGCCTCAAGTTGCAGTGGGGGAGGTTTAGATTGGATATTAGGAAAAACTTTTTCACTAAGAGGGTGGTGAAACACTGGAATGCGTTGCCTAGGGAGGTGGTGGAATCTCCTTCCTTGGAAGTTTTTAAGGTCAGGCTTGACAAAGCCCTGGCTGGGATGATTTAACTGGGAATTGGTCCTGCTTCGAGCAGGGGGTTGGACTAGATGACCTTCAGGGGTCCCTTCCAACCCTGATATTCTATGATTCTATGATTCTATGATTTTACGCAAAGAAGTCTTTTCAGTGCACATTTCAATCCAGACTTCACTGTCCTATGAACACCAACATAACTCCTCCTACTTACTTTGGAAACTAGTTAAAATTAGAAGATTGATATTTATTATTCATAATAAATGATGATGAGGTAGAAATGTAAAAGTTTTCATGTTTCAAGTATTCCTCTCAATAGAAGAATTCCATTTTCTGCTAGTCTATCATTGTTTGACACACAAATTAACAATTGTGTGGTGTAATTGTGAGAAAAATCATCATTATGCAAGAGATTTAATCTCACATAGTTAATACTCCAGATCTTTGATTTGATAATTATGCACAAATACGTAGTTTTATTACTGTCCCAAAATGACTATTTGCAGGCACAAACAACCAACCAATATTATAATCACATCACAGCAGACTTAATTTTCTCTTTTCCCAATATTACAGTATAATCACCAGAGTTGTTCGGACACAAGTATCAACCTATATCCCATTACATTTTAACCTCATTCCTATTACAGTCAGTGTCCACCCAAGACCTCTAGTCCCAGTTCTGGAGACTATAACTAAGTAACATCAATCATATTTAAATAGGCACTGCAAAGGATTTACGAGATTGCTGTTACAGAGTTATATCCTCAGCTCTAATAGGTACAGCCTAAGATGTCTGTTGCTTGCCCATTCTATCTTTGTTCTCACTAAAATAATGCTTCTTTCAGAGAAACGAACAGTGGCTTTTCTCCTCTTCCATAGAAACAAGTCTCCAATATCATCATCCTTATCAAAGCTCCTGTGAAGGCACTAAAATCAAACTGGGGGGTTGATACTCTCATATACATTTCCTTAGTTTAAAGAGATTACTCTCTCAAACGCCTATACATTGCACTACGCAGGTCAGAAGCTATTTACAGTATCATTCAGTTGGCTGGCAAAGACAGTTCTCCAGGCTTGGGTACAACCCTACATGTAACATGGACACCAACACCACAAGGACAGATGTTAGTGCCAAGTCTCATGTGGCCTACTTGCTGGTAGTTGTATCACCTACTAGAAGAAAGCAGCAGTTGGTGCACATATTACAGAGCTCCAGCCATTACTGCCCTAATCTAACGTCTTGATAAGCCAACGAAGGGGACTAGTTTGCTTTTTTTAAGCCCCCTTATTTGACATACAAATGAAAAGCCTTAATTCACCTAAATAGAAAAATAAATCTCACCACACTCAGAGGCTTCACACAATGAAGATTCTGGAAAAGCTTGTCCTGAATCATCAAGACAAACCCGTGGGAACATTTCAGCCTGCAGGTATTGATGAAAGTCATGATTTAGTGTATGAAAAAAATCTTTGGTGCTCCAGCTGAGCAATTTGGAGGAAGAGAACCCTTCAGCCAAGAATGCTTTTATTCAAAAACGCGTATCTCGTTTGTTTCAAAGATCTTCCAAGTGAACATTTGAAGTCATCACTCTTTTCTCCAGTCAAATGTCTGGCCAAATCTTATGCAGAGAACTTGAGTATAAACATCTTTTAAAGGATTTGTGAGTTCTGTTCAAATAAACTACAAAATACTGCCGGATGTATTTTTAATCAACTTCAATTTCATACACCATCCAGAAAGTAACACTTGATGGAGAACTGATACATGACCCTAAAATCCAACTATTTGTAATATTTGCTGAGACTACAAAAAGGAAGTTAAAAGGAGTTGTTGTTTTTTAAAAGACGAAGCAAAAATGAAAAAAATGTTTGCCTTACCCTAACTTTACAATGTGATAGCAGTCCCCACATTGGTTGGGCACAGGCTTCCAGTTCAGCAGCAAATGCAGCATAGTAGGTCTGTGATTCAAACTCCACATGCTCATTTAATTCTCGCTTATTTAAATTCATACCTTAAAAGACGTAAGCAGTGTTATACAACAGTATCTTTCTCTACCATTAAGTGGATCTTAGTATTTTTTTTAATTATACACACACTTACATATATGCATACCTATACAGGGAGATGACATCCTTGCAATAAGATTCAGAGGGTGTGATCAATTTTACCTAAGCATCCACAAGATTAAGGATTTGAACTGAACAGAGATCTTGAAAGTTGACTAGAAAGAGATCAGTTGAGTAGAGAAAGTCTGGCCATGTTAGGCTAGCAACTCAAGCACCCATGCTGAACAGGCACGTGATCTGAATTGGGCCCCTTTTAGTCCCAACTCCAAATCAAATCAATGAGAATTTTTAAATTGACTACAAAATCTTGGATCTCTCCATAGAGGAAGCATGCTTTCCACTATGCAAACATTCAGAGAAAAACAAATCAATAAAAAAATCTCTCACATTTCCACATTTATACAAAGAATACCTAAATACGTCAAGTTCATTTTCCCTAGTATTGAGTTTACAACTTTGACATTGAAACATATTTCTATCAAAGTCATAACTTACACTGTTAATACAGGTTTCAGAGTAACAGCCGTGTTAGTCTGTATTCGCAAAAAGAAAAGGAGTACTTGTGGCACCTGAGAGACTAACCAATTTATTTGAGCATGAGCTTTCGTGAGCTACAGCTCACTTCATCGGATGCATACCGTGGAAACTGCAGAAGACATTATATACACACAGAGACCATGGTATATAATGTCTTCTGCAGTTTCCACGGTATGCATCCGATGAGCTACAGCTCACTTCATCGGATGCATACCGTGGAAACTGCAGAAGACATTATATACACACAGAGACCATGGTATATAATGTCTTCTGCAGTTTCCACGGTATGCATCCGATGAAGTGAGCTGTAGCTCACGAAAGCTCATGCTCAAATAAATTGGTTAGTCTCTAAGGTGCCACAAGTACTCCTTTTCTTTTTACTGTTAATACAACAATTTCATGAGAACTTTGGCAGTGTGTAACCCAATGCATTTTATTCACCCCTTCTGTGCCTGATCAACATCGGCTACATGGGTCTGTTAGAGCTTTATCTCCAAAGCCTAACACTTTAACTCAAGCGTAGAGAGATTCATGCTTTAAGCTCTGGAGATCCTCAGCTGCCATGATACAAGTTGGAGCTTGTCCAGAATTCAAATCATGGTGTGTCTCAAACACAGTTTCCATGACTAGAAGTAGTATGTAACCCACCAGTCAACATGTATTACGCATTCCCTGATGTGCCCCAATCCACAGTGGATGCAAATCTATTACAGCTCTCATTTTGAGACCCTGTCTTTAGTTCAAACTACAGAAACTAATGCTTTTAGATCTTGGACGTCCCTGGTTCAACGCCTGGTGAGGGTCAAGATGTCAGTTGTCACAATTGCACATCGGAAGTGCTTAATGCCTTTACATGTTCAGCGTTTGCTTCTCATCAGTTGGCATTTCAGAAACAGAATTCTTTTGGCTTGAGTAATTTACAAGAAACTATCCACTTCCAGAAATTTGCATCAGATTAAAACTGAACACGCTAATGGATTAAATATTTTTATACAAGTATGTGTAAGGTATATGTTATTGTAAACATTGTGTCACCTTTAAAAATTCTTGTTTAAGTACAGGAGAGAAAAGACTTTAAATTAAGCAGATTCCAAAAAAGGTATTTCTAATCACTAAATAAGAAAGCTAAAAGCCACCTACCTTGAAAGAATGATACAAAATTCATCCAAGTTACTAACAGACTATGATCCTCCAGGAATTTCTTAGCCACACTTTGGTGTGAAAGGATATTAATAAAATCACTAACAAGTGGCCAGTAAGTATTATTCTTTAATAGTGCTTCCCCGCAGTTCACTACAACATGTAAACTGTTTTCTTCATCTAGGAAAAAAGTGATTAAAAAAATCCCATCATGATGTTTTTTAAAGAAAAAATATAGTAACTACCATAGTGAACAATTAAAAACATCAGGGTTTAAAAACATTTATAGCATGCACAGCACACGGCTGTAAAGAACGATTACTTACCTTATAGCAACGATTGTTCTTCAAGATCTTGTCATCTGTGTGGATCCCATTCTAGGTATACATGACCCCCACTTGCATGAGATTGGAATCTAAATAGTAGCGGTTGTTGGGCCATGCCTGCACTGCACATGTCCTTGTGCCCTGCCTTTCTAGAGCATAAAAGGCACTATTGCTCAGTTACCTTGCTAATTTAAAATCTCAGGTAAAGAGGACTCCAAAAAAGCAGAGATGGAGGGCAGCTTGTGACACACACACACACAGTCCAGCTCCTCAAAGAACCGAAGTTACTAGAAGGTAAGTAACTGTTCATTCTTCAAGTATGTGTCCATATGGCTCTCACCGAGGGTGACTAATGAGCAGTGTCCCATCTGGACAGTGTGACTGAGGAGTCCCAACGTTCACTAACTAACTAATGATTGTAATACTGCCCTACCAAAACTGGCATCTGACTCATGGCCAGGACCAGAGCATAGTGTTTAACAAAAGTCAGGCATTACTCTAAGTAGCTGCCTTGCAGATTTCAGAATAGGGATCAGAGTAGCAGCCGTGTTAGTCTGTATTCGCAAAAAGAAAAGGAGTACTAGTGGCACCTTAGAGACTAACCAATTTATTAGTCACTAAGGTGCCACTAGTACTCCTTTTCTCTTTAGACATAGGGATGTTTCTAACAGACCTGATTGGAGGACAAGCCCATTTTACAGCAACTTTCAAAGTTTGTTTTCATTCTGCAGTGGAACATTTTCATGAAAACAAAGTTGTTATAAAATGTCCTTTCTCAGACCGAAACCAGAGAAAAAGAGAAAGCGTACATACTGCCTCAGACATGAGAGATCCAGGTACAAGTTCCAGATATCCCTGATTCAGAGGAAAGTTTTTCCAACCCTGATCACTCTGAATCCCACCTTGAACCCCACATCCAGGGCAAGTACCATAGCCACTAGGCAAGTGAGAGAGAAAGAAACTCTCCCCATTCCCCCCCCCACACACACGCTTCCTCCCCAATGAAAATGTTGTCAAAAGCAATAGGTTTAAACAAAACTGCATATTTCCCTGAAACTTCATTGACTCAAAAAAGTTCCAATCAGCTCCAGTTTCTAAAGCATGGAGAGGAGGCAGTTTCACTCTAGGGAAATGGAGCTTTGATGTTTGGAAGAAGAAGTGTATGAGACATGCCTTTGATTAGCAACTCTCTAGATATGGCTCAACGTGAATGCCACGTCTCCTTAGGTGCGCTGCCATCACAACTAGGTATTTAGTGAAGACTATTGGTACGGTGGAGAGAACGAGTTGTAGCACTTTGTATTGATGTGATCGGGCCCTACTAGGAATTGCGGGTTCTTCCTATGGGCCAAATGGATCACAATATGGAAGTACACATCTTGGCGGTTGTGATGCTTCTCGGGGTTATGGCCAGGGTTGTGCAGCACCTTGTCACCACCTGTCCTTGTCTCACCCCCAGTCTCTCCTCCAGCATTAAACAGCCAGACCAGCTCTGAGCCTCTATTTATAAAACAAGCCTGCTGATAGCTTACCCTTAGGTGAAATATACCAGGGCGTACCTCTGTAGCCCCAGACATAACTCCAACAATCTGTTATCTTCACTTGGAAACAGGGTACCGTCTGCTGCTTGTCTTTTCTGTAGTGACTCTCCCTTGAAGACTTTGCAATCTGTTGATTAGTATTTTGCTCAGTCTGTAAATAGGCATTCATTGTGAAGTATACAATATTCAGTTTACATATAGCCACATCAAGTTTCTTTCAGGTGGGAGATGCTTTTTATCACCTTTTGGTGACCAGTCCAAACTCACAGACCTTAAGACCATAATTTTCAAGAAGGATGGAGTGAGAGAGAACCTTACATATTATCTGTACATACATTTCATAAGGATTATGATAATCAGTGTGACACAAACTTTCGGTAGAGACCTGACATGACCCCCTTTAACAAATTATCATGTAGGGACCAGACCCAAGGGATCGCTGTGCCCACTGCCAGTTGGCATCAAGAAGTCCCTGGGTGACAGAGATCAAGAACCACAAACCAGTCTTGTGCCTGAAAAGAAGGGATGATGTAGGCTGAATTTAAGACTGTGTATAAATGTGTTCAGTCTTCTCAGGTCTAGAATAGGATGAAGAGTCAGACCCTTTTTTCCTTCGGAATAACAAAATATCAGGAACAGGGGCCTCTTTCCCTGAACTTTAGAGGTAACTCTGCTGTGGCTCCTAGGCAAAGCAGGGTAGCCACTTCTTTTAGTTGATTATAAGAAGGGTCTCTGAAGACGGATAATGAAGGGGAATGGATAGAGGGCCATGGACTGGAATTGGATGGAATAACCATGAGAGAACTTCCAGCACACACGTCTGTTATTCCAGTCCAAGCCCCATAGAAAAGAGCCAACCAGCATCTCAAGAAGGAGGTCTGGGCATAGCCCTTCCCCGATCTGAATGTGGCTCTCAAATCTCCTGCTGTCTGGAAGCAAGTGTAGTCTGGTTAGTGACTAAGGAAGATAACAGTCTCATACAAGAGTACCTCGTCTTCTTCCTGGATGGTTACTCAGAGAACTATTGCGAGTAGCTGGGTGTTTTCTGTCTAGCTTCCCTTGCCCTTGATATTTAAAGGGCCTGTGAATGGGGCAGAGGTGTAAATGCTTAGGGAACCACGTATCTAGTATCTTTTTTGGGTGCATAGTGCATCATTGGTACATATGGTGAGTAAGTCTGAACACTCCAAGGGCAAGTCCTCAATTGTATTCTCCACCTCCCTAGGGATGAAAGAAGCCTGTAACCATGATGCTCTGCACACAGCTACCACAACAGCCAGGGATTTAGCCACCACGTCCAACGCATTCATGGCTGTCTGTAAAAGAGGCCTTTGCCATTGGTTGTCCTTCAGCAACAATGGCTTTAACGCTGACTTAGAGTACTGAAGAAGTTTGGCCAGAAAGGGAGATAACTCTGCCCTAGGTCAGACAGTTTCACAAACAAAGCTTGACAGTTAGCTACTTGTAGCTGGAGACAAATAAGCCTTCCTTCTAAAGAGAGGCAATTTATTTGGGCCCTTGTCCTTAGGAATGTTCTTGGACAGTTTGGTTATCTCATGCAGGGCAGAGACTACTAATTAACCCAATGTTGGACAGGTATAAAATTGCTTAAACCTCTTTTGGGGGACTGGTCTTCCTTTCAATTCTTTTAGCAGCAATGTGGCTGGCATCTGCCATAGAATTTTAGCTGGTTCTAAGATGCCGTCATTAATTGGCAATGCTAGTCTGGCAAAAGAGGAGGAATGCAATATGTCAAACAGCTTGTAAGCTTTTTCTTCAATTACTGAGGTTTCTATTTCAAAAGGTCTCAGCTAAACAAGAGAGCATCTTCTGAAAGGCTCCAAAGCAGGTATGGGAGCCAAGGAAAATGCCTCATCAGGGACTATGAAAGATGTTCAAGAAGCTCAAGACATGCCAGTTCCTCCTCTGTCAGCTGTACTTGTTCCTCCCTGTCTTCAGATGGGGTTCTGACAATTGCTGCGGAATTGGAGCATGACCTTCTGCATTTTCTTCAGTGATAGGAGGGAGTTAGGTTCCAAGATGCTCTAGACGGAAACCCCCACTATGCCCAACAGGGCCAAGGCAGAACAGGATAAGGCTGGTTTTGGTCAGTCCACTATCATTCCTGAGATGGATAAGTCAGAGATCTGGAGTGCCCCTGATTTGCAGAGAAAGACTTTCTCCTGATCTGTGTGAATGGTGAGAAGATTCTCTGCTGTAAGGTGGAGAGGTGTGTCCCGGAGATGAAAAGGAGTAGACTGCCTCCAAAGATAAGTCTGATTTTTGAGGTGACCTCAGTACCATGAGGTCAGAGACTCATGTCGATGCTGAGTGCAGTGCCATTGGTGCCAGAAATATAGCTACCTCCTCTAACAGTAGATTGGACAGTACCATAAATGTGTCAATTGTTACTGTCAATGCTGATACTGGGGGCAGCAGTTTGTGGTTGCCAGCACGGTCAGATGTAGGCACTGAGGATGCCTTATATATCTTCAGTGTACAGCTGGAAGTTGAACCAGCATCACTTGTTCCGGTCACAAGAGCAGACCACGTGCTCAGTTCCTCGGAGGAGAGTAAGGGTTTAAGCATCTCCTTGTAGGAAGAGGGGGTTTTCATATCTCCCTTGCTTTGGTAAGGAGGCAGTAGCGGTCTTTGGTGCTGAAGTAGTAGCTGGAACCAATGTGGTCAGATGGTCTCAGATCCCTGATAGACAGTGCCATGGATTTTTTTGCCAGTACCAGCATTAAGTGTTGTGTGCTGGCTAACAAGGGCACTGGCTAACTGGGACTTGGACTTTACCAGTCCCATCTTAGAGATCAAGGCCTGTTCTTCAGGGTCTGAGGTCCCTTTCATTGATTGTCCAAGAAGATTCAACTTCAGCAGAGCATCTCTGGATTTTCTTGTGACGGTAGAAAACAGCACAAAGGATAGTAGTCTGGTACATGGATCTCACCAAAACAAAAAATGCCAGCTGCTATGACAGTCTGTAAGCAGAATGAGTCTGTCATGGGACTGGCACTGTTTAAAGCCTGAGGGCTTTGAATCTGCTATTGTAGGCAAAGATAACTGCGTAAAACACCAAGCAGAAATTTTAAGTTTCCATTTTAAAAAACAGATCTTTTAAAAATCGTTTTTTTGGCAAGGGGAAAAAATAAAATTAAAAAGGGGGAGTTTGTTGAGAATTATGCCTAGCTAATTAACCAAAAGAGAAGAATATTCCACTAAGGGATAGCGAACAGACACCTTGTTCTGTCTCACTGCCACAGGCAATAAGAGGGAACCGAGGGACAGCTGCAGCTACTCTGCCCTGTACACCCTTTGGGTTGGGGCAGTCATGAGGACTCGCAGGGTGCATGAGCAGCCCAAGGGACACAGTTATTCAAAGATTCCAGGCTCACATGTATGAGGCACATGCACACGTAGAATGGGATCCATGCTGACACACACTCAAAGAGCCACCAAGGTTTTCCACTGTGTCTTTCATAACAGTACCCACTACATTTAAAAAAAAAAAAAAAAAAAAAAGCTGGGAAAATAAAGGAAAAGCTATGTATAATCTTGCCCAACTATTTCAACAGCAGTTCTTCCTAGCTTGAAAAGCATGTCCTCTTTAAATCAAAGCGTTATATTAGATAAGGGTGTCCAATCTGTAGCCCTCAAGATCAACTTTGTTAGGAAAATTTGTATTGCATTATAAATTGAAACTGTTCCTTGAGCCATGCCTGGCAATTTTACATGGTAGTATGCGAATCAGCCCTTTTGCTACAGGAAGCTAGTAGGACACCACTTCCTTAACTGCCTCCTGTCCCTTTTCTCTGCAGTACCAGAAGCAGCATAGAGCAGGGAGCACTTAGATCAGCAGCCTTCCCACGGTCTACTTGATGCTTTACAGGGGAGGGAAAGAGTAATTCTGGCTTCTCCACTGCCTACATCCCTGATAGGCTTGTGACTGCACAAGAAAGAGCAGGATATAAACTCAGCTGGCTCTGCCTGAACCTAGGGAAATGCCTAGCAAAGAATTATTTCTCTTCCCCACACAGTAACCCAGGGCAGCCAAAACAAGACTAAAGAAGCTAAGAACCAAATACAGGTTTAGTTCCCTAATCTTCTGCCCCAGAATAAATTAACTCAACCTAGCAGCTGCTCTAATTTGCATCAGCATTTCTTCAGCCGCTTTTCTTCTTCACTGGTTCTGAGCAGGGGTAGTTGGGTAAACTCAGTCAAGGAAGAGAGGGCCTTTTACAAGTGAGCCATCATGGAAAACTTTCTTTAGGGTATAAAAAGCTACTCTTTTAGTGGCTCAATGGGATGAAAGCTCTGGTAGAGAAAGGACCTATAAGAACAGAAATGACCTATATCCCAGTAGCACACCAGTGCTGCTTTTTGTGCCAAGTTTTTTGTTTGTATTTTTGTTTTGTTTGTTTTCACATTTTCTTTTTGTTTATGTATATGTGCGCATGTCTGGGTGCGTTAAGCTAGGATTACTTTAACATTTGCAAATTTCGGGTCATTGCAGTCGGATAGTAAGTTATCTCATAATTAAAGACTATTTCTCAAATATATGCATTTTTCAATTCTCGGGTTTAATTGTGCAACCTTAAGATTGCATTAATGGATGCAAGACCATTATATTTCTTTATTATTTTTCTTTTTCCCCTTACAAAAATTGTTCCCAGTTTGGTAAGAAGCACCTGTTGGCCATGTTCAAATGGTCTCTATGAATCTCATTAGTGAACTTTCTCATTAGTTAACCTGAATAGCCACCAGATGGCCAAAGGACAAATGGTATCTGTCAGTAATGCAGACTAAGGTTATGTCTACATTATGGACCTTACAGCAGCACAGTTGTACGGCTGCAGCTGCGTCATTATAACATCTTCTGTGTAGCCGCTCTTTGCCGGTGGGAGGCATAATTAAACCATTCCCAATGAGCAGCGGTAGCTATGTCGGCGGGAGACGCACTGTCCACACCAGAGCTTTTGTCGGTGAAACTTACGTCGGTCAGGGATGGCCTTTTTCACACCCCTGACCAACAAAAGTTTTGCTGACAAAAGTTCCAGTGTAAACAAAGCCTAAATATACCTTAGTAGATTTCTTGCTACATCTTCTCGTTCCTCCTTTCCAGCATATCAGCATAAGCCTTTTTGCCAGTTCATCCATGCCTGAATCTCATTCAGATGGATAAGGCATTTGACAGTGTTAACTAGTTTTGTGATTTAGAGGAAGAGCTGTGTTTCATCAATATACTAAACACACTGTAACACACCCGTCTATGCAAATAAGAACATAAGAATGGCCATACTGGGTCAGACCACAGGTCCATCCAGCCCAGTATCATGTCTACCGACAGTGGCCAATGCCAGGAGTGAACCTAACAGGTAATGATCAAGTGATCCCTCTCCAGCCATCCCTCTCCACCCTCTGACAAACAGAGGCTAGGGACACCATTCCTTACCCATCCTGGCTAATAGCCATTAATGGACTTATAGGGCCACTGACCCAAGGGAAGAACAAGATGGAAGCCTGCAGAACTCCACGAGACAGCCATTGAGAGAGACGAGTAACTGTCCAGAATTATTCTGGAATCTTTCAGCAGTATGAGCAAAGCCACCAAAAGGCTTCCTATGTTGAGGGCTGCAGGCAAGTCAACCATACTTCATGATTAATGGAACTGGTAGCAGATGATAGATTCAAAAACAGATCACAAGGGACACAATCTCCACCCTACCAAGGAGAAGATCTACCAAAACCATTTCCGCGCTCCAACCACATCTGTACCCAGACTCACAAACCTCAAGGAGACCAAGGCACCTCTCTCATATAAAGTTGCCTTGCCATAGCCTACACAACAGTTTTAAATTCCAGAACCGAAAATGAAATATTGGCCAGAAATAGATCATTTTGAGTGCTGGTCATAGTAAGTTTCCTTACTTGACACTGTCAGTCTGCCCTGTCCTAAGGAAGGAGCTAACAATCTCTACCAATAATGAATCCAATTTTAATTTACTGGTCTTCACCGTCTCTAGTATCTCAGTAATCATGAATGGTCTAAATATCAAATCATGGCCACAGCCACAACAGTGAGCAATGATATGTACAACTGTGTATTACTGATATCAAAATCTGCCTTCCTATGTCTGCCTTCATATGCAGTATGCGCAGATACAAAATGGGGGATGCAAACCACTTCATGTCAAAATATAAAACATATAGTAATTAAAACAGCTGTCACTGCTAAGAGTTTCCTTGAATTATTAAAAAGGCAAACAATGAATCTTTGTGATACATGTCCAAAAAAGATTCTTAATAAGCTTTAAAATGCATTCAAATGCAAATGAACGTGCAAATTTGCTGTTTTCCTTCTTCCCCCTATTGAAACACTGATTCTTGAGTGCCCTAAACTCTCTTGTGTGTTAGCTGTTTGTTCCCAAAGTCTTTTAAAAAAAAAAATATATTAAAGCAGTTCAGGCAACCTCCAGATTACTTCATCATAACTACTGTTAAAACACTTTTTTTTAAGTAAGTCTTCTTAGTGCAAGACTAAGAAACATAATCAAGATTAATAGCTTTATTTAGGCATAAGCTTTCGTGGGTTTAAAAAAGATGCATCTGAAGAAGTGGGGTTTTTACCCATGAAAACTTATGCCTAAATAAATCTGTTGTTAGTCTTTAAGGTGCCACCGGACTCCACGTAGTTTTTGTGGATACTGATTAACACCTCTGACAATTAAGATTGTCTTCCAAGTAGGAGTGTAGATCACTGTCAGTCTACACAGGAGGAGATTTATTTTCCAATTAACATTATCTCTACCCCACCCAACAATACGAATTCGGTGCAAAAATGGCACCTCTCTAAAAGCAGGGAAAATAGCTTTGTGAGGATTCTAGCAGATGATTCCCTAAGAACATGCAGTTGCTTGCCACAGCAGACACCAAATATCAGGTGAGATCCTTACCGCCTGCTCAAGCTCCCATTACATCTGGTAAAAGGGGTGGAGCTGCATAAAGGAGCACTAAAAGTCCTCGGTGCCAGATGAAGGAGGAGTCCCCTTGCACAGGAACCACAGAAGGTGGACTGCTTGCAAGCCTTGGGATAGGCTGTATACCGGGGTTGGGTACATCATGCAACACAGTGGAGATTCCAGACAGCTCTGAAGCCCATAGGGGAAGCCAGGAACGTGCCATAACTCACAAAAGGCTCTTAGGGCTCAGACAGGCTCTCTCAGAGCAACCCAGAAGCAGGAAGGAGCAAAAGGTGGATTAAAGCTACCATAACCTCGCCTGCCACTAGGCTGCGATTTCTGGCACAGCACAAACAATGAGGAGTCCTTGTGGCACCTTAGAGGCTAACAAATTTATTAGGGCATAAGCTTTCGTGGGCTAGAACCCACTTCATCAGATGCATGGAGTGGAAAATACAGTAGCAGGTATAAATACACAGCACATGAAAAGATGGGAGTTGCCTTACCAAATGGGAGGTCAGTCTAACAAGACAATTCAATTAACAGTAGGCTACCAAGGGAGGAAAAATCACTTTTGTAGTGATAATGAGAGTGGCCCATTTTAAACTGTTGACAAGAAGGTGTGAGTAATAGTAGGGGGAAATTAGTATGGGGGAAATTAGGTTTTGTAATGACCCAACCACTCCCAGTCTTTATTCAGGCCTAATTTGATGGTGTCCAATTTGCAAATTAATTCTAGTTCTGCAGTTTCACGTCCCAACATGCTTACATATGATTAGTCTATACTGATAGCCAAGAAGCCAGAGTCCTAGAGATATTTAAACAATACCTAGTTTTTAATAATGCAGTGTAAAGTTCTGCTAGTGCATCTCTGGTCTAGCAAAGTCACTTGACATTTGAATTGGCAATGGTAAGACTAAAAGACATCAGCATATATGAGCAATTCAGAGGATAACATTGTTATTCAAAACTTTTAAAGTGATTTATTTTGGGCAAGGAAAAAGTAGGCTCTGGGTCTTCACTAATGGGTTTACCCACTGTGCAGTATATTACATTCAGGTCTCCACTGTATCAGAATGCAAAGTGTCTAAACAGTAGTGTTTGTGAGGAGATTAATCATATTCTTAATTAATAATATCATGCATCGCAAAAGGCACTCCTCTCAGGGAAGGAAAATTAGAACCATTTAGAAGACAAGTGATGTCATGAAAGACTTTGAAAAATATTATGTTTAATAAAATCTCAACTTATATATAGTGCCATTCATTGCAAAGCACAGCACTTTATGAACTGTATAAATGGAATCACTTCACCTGACACTGAAATGTGGCTACCTCTGAGGTGAAACATTCTGCTGTTTTATGTCATCCTACACTGTAGTTAAAAAAAACAGCGTAAAATGCCAGTGACATACTGAATAAAACTATTCTTACATTTCCCAAAAAGTTTTATGGTCTCTAGCTCCCAGTATGAGAGGCTACAACCTGTCCAGTTCTGAAAAGTTAGTGGCTAACTCAAAAACAGAAGATGAAACATTCAGTACAAGTCTCTTGTTTGATATTAATGAAAACAAGAATTCAACTTACCTTGCAGCTCACTTTTAATAAGACAACTTTCCATCATATATAATAGGACAGTGACCATAATATCCAACAGCTGACATTCTTCTGTCACTTGACGTGCTAGCTCTTCATTGCTGAATAACTGAACGCTGATATGCACAATTCTATTAGACATAGTGTCTGATTCATGGCTTTTCTTCAGTGTTTTCATAATAAAAGCATAATGCTGAACAAAAGTTTTAGTAAAGGCAATCTGCAAATTTAAAAATAAAAATAATTTTAATATTACAATAGTTATATTTTCTCTTATTTAAAAAATGTATTTGCAAACATACAATCAGTATTGCAGAGAAACATCAGATTTATCACAACAGGTCAAAAATCTGTGGTCCACCTTATCCAATATCCTGCTTCAGAAGAAGGTGCAGGAAATCTCACCATGGAATATCCTGGTCTTCCCAGCCTTCATCTTATATAATTGCATGTGTTCTCATTACACATGTAAATGACTCATCCTTTTTTAATATCTTGGTTCTTATGACTGAACCCTTAATTGTAGCATAACTGTTCAGTTACAGAAGGAACTAATCTAATCCTACTAAAATCTTGCTATCAATATCTTCTGACAATGAGTTCCACAAGCCAATTAAACACTGTATAAAAACTCATTCCTATCAGTTTTAAATTTGCCATCTTTTTCATTAGATATCCCCTTGCTCTTGTATTATAAAAAGGATAAACAGGAACTTCCAACTTAACTTCTCTACCATTCATTGTTTTATATATTTCTATAATGTCTTCTATTGGTAATCTCTCTAAACTAAAAAAAATAGGACTAATGTTTTCAATATTTCCTCATCAGGAAGTCTTTCTGTGACTTTAATTTTCTTTCCCTGTCTCTAGATCCCAAATTTTTCTTCTAGAACCTGTTCCAGATAGGATGACCGAAATGAACAAAGTATTCACCTAGACAAATTAGAGGACTGGGCCAAAAGAAATCTGATGAGGTTCAACAAGGACAAGTGCAGAGTCCTGCACTTAGGACGGAAGAATCCCATGCATCGCTACAGACTAGAGACCGAATGGCTCGGCAGCGGTTCTGCAGAAAAGGACCTAGGGGTTACAGTAGATGAGAAGCTCGATATGAGTCAACAGTGTGCCCTTGTTGCCAAGAAGGCCGATGGCATTTTGGGATGTATACGTAGGGGCACTGACAGCAGATCGAAGGACATGATCGTTCCCCTCTATTCGATATTGGTGAGGCCTCGTCTGGAGTACTGTGTCCAGTTTTGGGCCCCACACTACAAGAAGGATGTGGATAAATTGGAAAGAGTCCAGCGGAGGGCAACAAAAATGATTAGGGGACTGGAACACATGACTTATGAGGAGAGGCTGAGGGAACGGGGATTGTTTAGTCTGCGAAAGAGAAGAATGAGGGGGGATTTGATAGCTGCTTTCAACTACCTGAAAGGGGGTTCCAAAGAGGATGGATCTAGACTGTTCTCAGTGGTAGCTGATGACAGAACCAGGAGTAATGGTCTCAAGTTGCAGTGGGGGAGGTTTAGGTTGGATATTAGGAAAAACTTTTTCACTAGGAGGGTGGTGAAACACTGGAATGTGTTACCTAGGGAGGTGGTGGAATCTCCTTCCTTAGATATTTTTAAGGTCAGGCTTGACAAAGTCCTGGCTGGGATAATTTAGTTGGGGATTGGTCCTGCTTTGAGCAGGGGGTTGGACTAGATGACCTCCTGAGGTCCCTTCCAACCCTGATATTCTATGATTCTATTCTATGATTCAAGTTGAAAGTGTGCCTCTGATTTAAATAATGGCAATATTAAAATTTCAAGACCATTATTCAGTATTACTATTATTTTTACATTCTAACATCATGCTTGATTTTTTTACTGCTGCTGTCATACAGCAGCTGTTCTCATTGAGTTGTCTGCAATGTCATCCAGGTCTTTCTCATAGATGGTTTCACTTAAGACGGAGCTGCAGTGTATATGAGCAGTTCATATTATTTGCCAACATTGAATTTCATCAGCCATCATGGCTTCCCACATATTTATCTTTGCTAGGTCTCTCTGGATTCCTTTAGTGCCTTCTCTAGTGCCAGAGGATGTTGTGAAGTCCAAGACTATAACAGGGTCCAAAAAAGAACTAGATAAATTCATGGAGGATAGATCCATCAATGACTATCCAAGATAGACAGGCATGGTGTCCTTAGCCTCTGTTTGCCAGAAGCTGAGAATGGGTGACAGGGGATGGATCATTTGATTACGTGTTCTGTTCATTCCCTTTGAAGCACCTGGCTTTGGCCACTGTCAGAAGACAGGATATTGGGCTAGATGGACCTTTGGTCTGACCCAGTATGGTCTTATGTTCTAGGTTTGATTCTCCTAAATAATTCTGTCATCTACAAAGGTTTCCCACATCATTGTTAAACTGTTTTTTTCCAGATCAGTAATTAATATATTGAAACAATATCAGTCGTAGTATGGATCCTTGGGGCACCCCACTCTTAACGTTTCATCATGTTATAAACTGACCTTTTATTTATACTTTTGTCTTTTAGCCAATTTTTAATTCATTTCAAATTTCAAACCTAAGTGCCACTGCTGTTCTAAACTTCCACCATATGGAATTGTTTAGTCTGAAGAGATGAGATAATGCAAGCTATCTTGGTGATTAAAGAAAATTTTCAGCTCAATAACTAAAATCCCACGTCTAGTCTAAAACCTGTCCTCTGAAAGTGTTAAATCTTTCTGGAACATAAAGTAGGCATTTTAAGGCTACCTTCCATGGTCTGAGAATACAAAATCACTACTTCACTTTACCCATGTCTGTCCACACTCTGAAATACATGGTCCATTTTTATTAAGAACACTGCAGTTTCCTACTTTTATTGGAACTGATTCTCCACAATACTGTGAAGCATAAAGGGACCATAAACAGGCCCCCTCTCCCCTGAATAAAGTAAGCCCAGAGTAGCGGATATGTCTGGAGTATACTGTGCATTGATTATTCTTGGCTGGAGGATAGCCTTCAGATACCATTCAATCCAGACCATAAGTTACAGTGGATGACACTATATTTCTGCAGGAATGAAAAAAGAGGATTTGGCCTTTTTAGAGAGACAAGGTGGGGGAGGTAATAATTTTCAGAGACAACAGAATTTGGTCCAATAAAAGACATTATCTCACTCACCTTCTCTCTCTACTATCCTGGGACTGACACAGCTACAGCACGGTAATATCTATCCCTACAGCATTCAGTGGGCCAAAGAGCACCAGTAGAGAACCATATAAAATTAAGTCAGAAGAGCGCAAGCATAGGTATCGTAGAATATCAGGGTTGAAAGGGATCTCACAAGGTCATCTAGTCCAACCTCCTGCTCAAAGCAGGACCAATCTCCAATTAAATCAAACTGATTCTTCTGCTGAAAGCCAAATAACTGACTTCTGATATTCCTATCCAAACTTAGGCTGGATTTACACAGGGAGGGTTACCCTTGAACTATCTATGCATCTACATAGCTTATTTCCATTTAAGAACTTTATTTCTTGTGGTACTGTACAGCAATAAGAAACTGAACTAATTGATGATCTTGTGGTTAACATATGAGACTAGATGCAGGAGATCTGGTTTCAATTACCAGTTGTATCAGACACTTCTCTCTGTGCCTCAGTTCCCCATCTGTAAAAGGTAGGTAAACCTTCCTTTCTCCAATAGCTTGTAAGGTCTTTAGGCAGGACTGTCTCTTTCTACATTCATTTAACATTTTAAAAAAGGAAAAACTGGTACAATTCAATGACTGAACTGAACTAATATGTAGTATACAACTTCACAGAATAACTTTGCAATCTTCACCATTCCTTTCCCTTCACTTGTGTCTCTTGTTACATCATATCTAGTAGGACTTCTAAGCTCCCTGGGACACGGTCTGTATATTACTTGTTTTGTAAAGCACTAGAACTGGTTGTAAAATGGTGGTTTCCTCCTGCAGATGATTTCCTATTTTTGTCCAAAAAAAAAATCTGAACAAACTTGGTTTTCTGATTTACTAAAATTTGAGGAAAATAGACATTTTCTGCAAAAATATAATTAAGTCAAAAACCCAATTTTCTGCCAAAAATAAATTCGATTAAAAAGTAATTTGACCAGTCCTACCTGACACACTTTGGGAGCTGTAGAGGTAATAAGGCATAATGTTCTGCTTCCAAAAGTCATCAGTTAACACACATTAAAATTAGCAGGTCTCAACAACAGCAGATATTCTTTCACAATAAAGATGTGAACCAAGTCATTTCTTATAACCAGATGAGATATGAGCTATTATTTATTCCTCAGTTTATTATAGGTGGCATAGGTAAAAATGTCTATAGTTAAGCCTGACACTTTCCAAGAGATTTTAAATTAGCACCAGGGGATTGAGGAAACCCAATTAAAAACTACATAAAGCAGTCAAGCTAATTTTTATCATAGAAAAAATATTGTATTAACACATCCTCCTACCACAAGAATTACATGCACTGGATCTTTAACTAACTAGTTCTAAAGAGTATATTAACAGTAACAAAATGTCTCAGGAGCAGATGTCTCTTCCCCATCCTAAATGTCTGATGTCTAAGGAAACTTGAGGGGGGTGGGGAGGGAGAAAGAATGGGTGTAGAGAAACAGCTTGTTGATACTGCACTTGCTCCAAGTCTGGAAACTAAAACTGTGAAGGCTTGTATGTATCTGCCCTTCAGAGAGCTAGATCTTATAAAGTCTAACAAAGCTTATGAGCTAAAATGGAAATAGCCAAAACAACAAAACAAACAATACTCTGGCTCCTGAAGGAATTTTCAGAACGGAATTATTCAGCCAACCTGTTTTGTCCACATCTCCTTCCATGTATTGTGCGGCTCTGGGCATACCAACAAACCCTCAAATAATAAAAGAACACAGGGTTTGTTATATTAATTATTTATATCAACCATCTATGTACTCATGCAAGATGCAATACAAGCTGAAAGTGAGTGAGTAAAGGAAATTGTTTTGGGGGGAAGGAGGGCATGTAAATACCTTATAATCTTGATCTGGTAGCATGTTGAGTAAGAAAGTTACCATCTTTTGTGGAAATTCATATTTTATTGTCCAAAATAATAATTCTTCTAGAAAACATTTATGCTTTAAAACATCCATGATGGACTGATCTGCACAAACAGTAGGAGAACAGAGGGGAGTAAAAGACTTCAGAATGACTTTACATATCACAAAGGACATCCCAACATTAGTTTATTAATATTCTATTTAACTTCCTAGATCGGGGTGGCCAACCGGTGGCTCCGGAGCCACCTGCGGCTCTTCAGAAGTTAACATGCGGCTCCTTGTAGAGGCACCCACTCCGGGGCTGGAGCTACAGGCGCCAACTTTCCCATGTGCCGGGGGGTGCTCACTGCTCAACCCCTGGCTCTGCCACAGGCCCTGCCCCCGTTCCACCCCTTCCCACCTCCTCCCCTGAGCCTGCCCTGGCCCTAGCTCCTCTTCCTCTCCCCCCTCATCCATGCCACGAAACAGCTGATCGGGGGGTATGGGGAGAGATGGGGAGGCACTGATCAGCGGGGCTGCTGGCGGGTGGGAGGCACTGGGAGCGGGAAGGGGGAGCTGATAGGGGGCCGCTGACGTATTACTGTGGCTCTTTGGCAATGTACATTGGTAAATTCTGGCTCCTTCTCAGGCTCAGGTTGGCCACCCCTGTACTAGATGCAAATATCTAAGAATCAGGAACATCTTAATGCTACTATCCTGCTAATGTTGATTAAAGGGTTTTCTAATACTTGAGGAAAAAAGTTAGCTATCACCAATACTGTATCGAGTATATGCTTGTAATGATTTCATTCCTGCAGTCATCAGTGGAAGTACTCAGTACAAATCAGCTGCAGAATCAAGCCCTTATACAGAACCCAATCTATCAACCTTACACTGGGTAGTGACTTACTCTGCAAATAGACACACTGGGTCAGACCTTCAGCTGATGGAAATTGTCATAGTTCCACTGACTTCAATTGAGCTACAACAATTTATACAAATTGAAGATTTAGTCATTGATTTCAGTAGAATTACTGATGGAGTACAGTACTATTCAACAGGAGCAAGTGTGGCAGAATCTGACCCACACTAATTGAATGTTAAAACTGTGATATAAATTAGGTTTAATTCCTAAAAACATATATGATCTTTTTGAAAACTTTTAAAACCTTTAAATAAAATGTAACACATAACATTTTGCCTCTTCCAATCAATTTACATACAAATAATAAATTCTCAAAACAATCTTGTGAAGTAGGTAAGTATTATCCCAAATCTATACAATGAAAAAACTGATAAATAAAGCAGCTTTTCCAAAAATTATAAACCAAGTTAGTAGTAGAACAGGGATCAAAACCCAGTTTATCTCAACTCCCACACTCATTATGAGTCTACTAAATCACACAGTATCTCCACTGTCCTTCAAACCTCTAATACTTACTATTCACAGATAACATAACATGTCCACTCCTACAGTATGGAGAGATTTATGCAAATATGACCCTCCTGTACCTACTGGAGTCAACCGGGCTCGGGGAAAGGGAATCTTTCCCCAGAGGAGGGCAAGCAGCAGTAATGCCACCTCTCCCCCAAAGAAGGCAGAGATAAATTCCAACCAGGATTTCATAAAGGCTCCACCAAATCAGGGCAGGCAGTGCAAGAAATGCTGAATCAGTGCATCTCCTGGCCTGGCACTGTTCCCCACCCCTCCAGGCCAGACCCAATTATTTGTGGGATGTATTGGATGGCTTTAGGCCCAACAGTGAAGGGGGAATTGCTAGCATTTTGTGCTACTTTGCCCACTCCAGGTGAGCTTACCACCTGCATAGCCAACGTTCCATAGTCACATGCCAGTGGTGGACTCTGTCCTCTATGTTGGAATTTTCAGAAATTGTTAAAATATCACAAGAAATATGAACAATTTAAACTTGAGAGGCATTTTCATGAGGAGTCTCTTTTTCCAATCCAAACAAAGAAGAAAATCTATCTATGCTCTGGAAACGTGATATCAGAGAATTCATTTTTACCTCTCTTAATCCTGAATATTCTATCAAAAATCACCAGTTGCTTACTACAGCAAGCATGCTACAATAATTTAGGGTCTAATCTTCCTCCCTTTTAAAAAGAAGTGTGTATGAATTTACTACTGATTAAAGATGCCGGCTTGACGGCCATGCAGATTGAAATCATCCATCTGCAGAACAGACAAAATGATTACAAGAAGTAATGCTTCCGCTCTACTCTGGGCTGATTAGGCCTCAAATGGAGTATTGTGTCCAGTTCTGGGCACCACATTTCAGGAAAGATGTGGACAAAAGGGGGAAATCCAGAGAAGAGCAACGAAAATGATCAAAGGTCTAGAAAATGTGACCTACGAAGGAAGATTGAAAAAACTGGGTTTGTTTAGTCTGGAAAAGAGAAGACAGAAGGGACATAATAACTATTTTCAAGTGCATGAAAGATTGTTACAAGGAAGAGGGAGAAAATTGTTGTTCTTAACCACTGAGGATAGGACAAGAAGCAATGGGCTTAAATTGCAGCAAGGGAGGTTTAGGTTGGACATTAGGAAAAGCTTTCTAACTGTCAGGGTGGTTAAGCACTGGAATAAATTTCCTAGGGAGGTTGTGGAATCTCCGTCATTTGGAGATTTTTAAGAGCAGGTTAGACAAACACCTTTCAGGGACGGTCTAGATAATACTGAGTCCAGCCATGAGTGCAGGGGACTGGACTAGATGACCTCTTGAAGTTCCTTCCAGGCCTATGACTCTAGGTACATTTCAAATTCAAACACCACATCCTCACTTTCAAGTCTTTCCAAAGCTTTGTTCATGCCTTCGTTACTGTTTTCCCTACAGACATTCCCTTCTCATGCGTTGTGGCTACCCAGTGCTATCTTCCTGTCTTATCATACCCACAAATAATGGTATAATGTAATTTTAAGGAAAGGGAGGCATTTGTCTCTTGAAAATATCAGTATGGAAGGCATTAACAATTGCCATTAGCACCTTTTCAGAACAATAAACCTATCAACAAAAAGCTTAAAACATAGATATTCTCCCACCTCTAATCCCCAAAGGGCTAAATCCTCATGTACTTTGTCAGTCATTCTTCAGATAAAACTCTCATTGACCTCAGTGGGAATTTTGCTTAAATTGAACTAAAGATGGCAGGATGTGGCCCACAGAGAGGGGTGATTTCAAGGCAAGTTATAAATGTGAGTAGTTTCAAAGGAGTCTCCATTTGAATATCTATTTCTAATGACACTTCTTTTCATATTAAAGTGTCATTACAGGATCAGTTTACTTTAAGACCAAAAAGGATCAGAAGGAAAGTGTTCTTGTCTGGCCCAAATTACAATTATATTGCTCACCAAAATAAAGACATACATTGTCAGGAACAAATTAAGCCTTCCACTAGGATTTTTAATTTATTAGCATTTGAAAAACCTTCCACCTAAATACTGACAACACAATGTGTTTTTAGAAGTTCCCTTGCAAAACAAAGGCAACGAATGATCAGCTGATACCAAATACTGAATGGTAGTACTAGCTTCCTCATGAGATGAGAGCTGCAGATTAAAAATACTCACTGACAAGTTAAATGCCTGTGTCACATGCAGTTTCCCAGTGCTTAAAAACAGACTGAGCGTTTTTAGATACAATAAGATAAGACACAAAGAAAGCATAATAAATGGAGATCATTACTTCATAAATACCTTTGGTACTGGTGCTTAGTTTCACCCTCTTGCGCTTGCCCACACCTTGGCTTCCATCCTGGTCCTCCTGGAGTAGGGGAAGAGATTACAAAACTCAATAGCTGTACAGAGTTTACTACAGAGAGTAAATACTCTGTAATTCACTTCTGGATTAAACACACAGCTAAAAAACAACAGGAGACCCTGTGCATACTTGCTAATAGGACAATGTTTTATCTGCTAAGGGAACCACAGGCTCAATAAAATGCATTAGAAAAATACATTTTAAAAAATGGTTTCCCCAAGGACAACATTATTATGTGCAAGATCAGACATTTTAACTTATTTGATTCATTTTGCTGGCTACTTTACTTTCTTTCTGAAACTAATTGCTCAAAAACGTTTACATAGGTAAAACATCTAGATACAGTACATGTAACTATGAAGTTTAATTTTTATCCATTTATAGGTGGTTTTTTTGTTTGGGGTTTGTTGTTTTTTGCACGGATAGCCTCTTCTGGCTTTTCCAGCCAAATAACGTCTATGAATCTGAGATGGCAACACAAATAATTGAGTAGACATTTTCTAATCAATTTAAATGTTTCTATCCCACATTGAAATAATTTGTTGGCAGCCAGTTACAATTAGAAGAGCCCTAGCAAATAAAGTAATATTTCAGATACATAAAAGGCACTTGTCATCTAAAGTGCACAGAACGCTTTATAAACAAGCAAGCCAGCCTTACAGAAACCAATTTAGATTAAAAACATGATCACCACCACTTAAATGGGAAAGATGGGGCATAAAAAGAGAAAGTGACATGCAGACAGATATATGAGTTGAGGTTAGGATGCTGGATCCTGGCCTCCAAGTCTACTGTTCTAACAAGCAGATGACACTACGCCCACTATAATATTAGCGAAGCAAGTTAAATATATTTGTCTTCATTACAGTTTCTGAAATGTGTGATTTCATCCATTTAAGAGGATGAAAGCTATGATAAAATTTGGGGAATAAAGTATCATTTTCTTGAAGAATATTTTCTTCAACTGAAATGTGTGCTGATTATTTGGTCTCCCAAGTCTCAGCAGGGGAGGATTAAATCTTAATGGAAAGAGTTGAAGTTTAACAGCAATGCATCCTGAACACTAATCTTTTTAGATTCATCTTAAATACAAAAGGGAAAGTACCTTGCTGAATGTCATCTCTCTCCAATTACTCTCCCATGAACTGAAATACACTTAGAATTCTAAAGGACAGAATAATTCACCACTACTACTTATTCAGGAAAAAAAAAGTCCTACATGAGGAGAAAGCACGATCTTTTCTAACAAACTTATTTTCAATTTTGCTTTAAGGCAGTTTTGCGTTAGTGTTCTTGATGCAGAGAGTTATTGAACAGTAAGTAATATTTCCCTTGCAGTAATTTGCGCTGGAGAAACTGAACAAGGTTAAAAGCTTGTTTATTAAAATATCTTAGAGTAAATTAACTGGATTTATATTTATAAATGTGTATTTCAGGTCCCACATTTATAAAAGGCTCTTCAGTCTCTTTTTGAGTTGCTAAAAAAACTGAGGGAATCTGGAAGTTATTTTTACCCTCACCCCACATCATATTTACTTGTAATCTCCGATTTGTCTGAAAATATGTCAGACAAATTAAGAAAAAAATGTACTCATAAATTAAAATTGGTTGTGCTTGTTTATTGTTAATCCTTCTTGCTATAGATGTCTCTAAATAAAAGTCCTGGTTGAGATCAAGTGTGAAAATGCTCACTCATGCTCTTTAAGATTACATTTCAATAGGAAAAAAGAAAAGGAGTACTTGTGGCGCCTTAGAGACTAACCAATTTATTTGAGCATAAGCCCATCCGATGAAGTGAGCTGCAGCTCATGAAAGCTTATGCTCAAATAAATTGGTTAGTCTCTAAGGTGCCACAAGTACTCCTTTCCTTTTTGTGAATACAGACTAACATGGCTGCTACTCTGAAACATTTCAGTAGGGTAACTGAGAACTTGACTCAGATCCCAGATAGGACCAAATTTCTCAGTTTTAATAATAATAAATAATAAAAACAACTGCATTCTTAACATAGTTGCTAGTTTGATCTAACATATGGCAATTTGCAGCTTTATACTCGAGTCTGGAAAGAAAGAATGAATTAAGTGTCCACAAGGTGTAAAACGCTAACTGACAGGCATATTTCAATTGCTGCTATTCTTTCCCCACTAACCCAAGCAATTCCTTTCCCTTGGGCCATCCATTCTATTCCCCAACCTTCCTTTTAAACTGTTATACTTCACCCAGAGAAATAAATCCTTTTCCCTTTCCATAGTACCAATATACCTCCCTAGTCCCCATTCATACCCCACCATCCTTTCCAAAAGGAATGCCATATCTGATCCCTCCCCAAACTACCATAATAGCATCAGTTTCCTTCCCTCACAATAGAGCAATCACAAACAAGGAGTGAGCATCATTCTGAATCAAATTCAGAATATTAAGATGAACTTTCTTTTGTTTCATTTAATGTCTCATCAGTAGTATTTCTAGTTGTTATTTCATATTGTGGGGTTGTGTTCGTGTAAAGATATGGTTAAAGAATAGCAAGCAGTACTTTGAAAAATGTCAACTTATAAATAGCACTGCTGAGAGCATAACATGCAGGGAGCTGGTGACAACAGAGTCAAGCATCTGATGTAACTTATTGTAGGTATAAACAAACAATAGATTTTTCATTGCTACACCTGTTCAAATAGATTTTAGGATACACTAATGACTGCTGTCTATTCCTGTCAGCTGGGACTAAGCTATCATCTGGAAGACTGTTAAAAGTTTTGTAAAAAAAAAATAAAATAAAATAAAAAAAAATTAGGTCCATAAAAACAATATTTCAAGCAAGTTAAGAATACATTAATAAAGCAACTCTACAGTGACGTAACTAGTCCCCAACAATTCTCTTTGCCGATTCCAGCTAACCTACACATAGGTTTTTCTCCTTCTCCCCTACCAAACATGATTAGTAAATAAGGCCAGGTCTACACCAGGGAATTTATGTAAGAAAATATTCCCACTGTTGCTATCACCAGCTCAGCTGCAACAGTGTTAGCATCACTGGGATATCTAGTGCCTAACACTGCTCACACCCCTTTTAGCATCATCTGTATTAAACCTGCTTAGAACAGGTCTAATTTACATGATACTGAAAATGACTGCTGGAAAGAGAAAGCCACCTGTGCTAGATATAGCAATTTCCTGCCATACCCTTGGGTGAGCTATTTGAATTAAGTTTAAGTATCTTTGGGGCCCATGGTATTAAATTAATGGTTTATGTATTACTGTGGGCTAGAATTGTACGTAATTTCCTGGTGGGGCGGGGGGAGGCGAGGAGAGGGAAATGTAACAAATGACAGACCTTGGTGTTCAAAGGACTATACCGAACGAAGTGCCAAACAAGAATGGACTTTTGGAACAAAAAGTGTTAAGTGAACTTCCTGGGGAATATCTAGGGGGAGGTAAATATAAATACCTCACCTCCAATTATGCAAAAATCAAACCTTTTGAAACTATGCTCTGAACAAGCCATTGTCTGCTGATCGCCTGTTACCTATGGCCAAGATCAAAGCCCAAGCTGTATAAAGGAAAAACTGAACTGTTCATGGTGGTTCTGGTTCTGAATACAAAAAAGTTATGAACTTATAACCCTGGGGGGAAACCCAGTTATGGACTTGAAGCTACCAGAGCACAAGAATGAAGTCAGGTGACCGCTGGTTAAGTTTTTTAGCACACATGTAGGTTCTTTTACTCTTTTTAATGTTTTTTCTGTAATGCTTTCACTTTAAAAATAAATTTGCTTTCTTATGAAGTGCTGTGTGGTAACTTGTAACTGTGGGCAATTACACTATTCATAGCCATTAGAGAGAAAGTAAAGTGCAGATGCTGGCCTGTTTAGGCAGGCTGGCTTGCTGGGAACATCACAGTGTAGGCAGGGAGGTGCACAGCCTAGAAAAAGCCAAGTCAGGAGGTAGAGAGACATGGGTCACTAATAAGGCTGCGAGTTTGTCTTGGAGGTCACGGATTCCAAGACTTTCTGTGACCTCCGGGACTTCTGCAGCGACCGGTGTGCCTGGCTCAGGAAGCCCCTGCGCCAGTCACACCGGCCGCTGCTGGGGCAGTCTCGGGCCACCACGCTCCCCTCCAGCAGCAGCAGAGCTTAGGTGTGGGAAGGAGCAGGGGCACAGGACGGGACGGGATGAGGCGGGCTCTGGCCGGCGCTTACCTGGAAGTGGCAACATCCTCCCCCTCGCTCAGCTGCTAGGCGGAGGCGTGGCCAGGCAGCTCTGCACTCCGCCTCCACCCAGAGCGCTGGCTTCACAGCTCCCGTTGACTGGAAACCGCGGCCAACGGGAGCTGCAGGGGCAGTGCCTGAAGACGGAGGCAGCATGCACACGCTGCAGAGCAGCCTGACCACACCTCCGCCTAGCAGCTGAGTGAGGGGGCTGTCACCACTTCCAGGGAGCCCCCCAGGTAAGCACCGCCCAGAGCCCACCTCACCCCGTCCCGTTCCTCCTCCTAACCCCTTGCCCCGCCCACACCAAAACTCTGCTGCTGCTGGGGGGAGACACGGAGCCAGGTAGGGAGCCTGGCGGCCCCACCAACACCCCCCCCCCCCCGACCTCAACACCAGCAGGGGTCCCTGGCCATGCTCTGCTGCCCACCCCCCTGCAAGCACCTGGGCTGCCCTCCCCCACCCTGAGTTTTAGTCAGGGGTATATAGTAAAAGTCATGGACAGGTCACGAGCCGTGAATTTTTGTTTACTGCCCGTGACCTGTCCATGACTTTTACTAAAAATACCTGTGACTAAAACATAGCCTTAGTCACTAACCATTACGGCTGAAGACCTAGAAGCCTAGAATGGGTTCCTTTGTTGGACCACGAGGGGAGAATACGGGTGGCAGTTACCCTGAACTGTGACACCACATATCTGTGTTGCTTACACCAGTTCAGCTGAAGCAGTATTAGCAACAATGGAAATTTTTATTTTTTTTTTTTAAAGTTATTTAGTGGAGCAAGGGCATAAGGATCTGGTCCTGTAGATCCCTACTAACAGCTTTTCTCTCCACTGAACTAGACAGACATACACCAAGTAGTAAAGATTTGCAGGATTTGGACTAAGGTATTCTCTCTGTTTATATATTGTTACATTTCTATTTAATTTCTTTAAAAAAAAAAAATCTCACCTCATCTGAAGTCTCTCCTTGTCCCGATGTTGCTGTAGCACCTGCTAAACCTTTTGAAATAAAAATAAAATAAAATAAAGATTTCCTTCACAATTCTTTTACTGACGAGAGACACGTTTTATAAGATTTAATGATCCATAAAGAAACACAAAACATAATCTTAACTGTAGCCACACTGCCTCATACTGATCTCGTTAGCTCTCACGAGATAAGCAGTACTGGGCTTGGCAGTACTTGGAGGGGAGATCTCCAAGGGATATTCAGGGTACTTGAAGAAGTGATGCTTGTGATTCAGAAGTATATCCCACCATAGTGCTTCAGTGCACTATGTTGGTGGAAAAACATTCTTTCAGAAGGGACAAACTGAAGTCCTGATCACTTCTGGCCATCAAAAATCCAGGGCACTATTGCAATAATAAGGACTTAACCCAGTTACAGTCCCTAAATTCCAATATGAGTAATTACATCTTGCCTACTCGAATTCCACTAATTCTCTGATTGGATAAGGATTATTATTCACATCCTATCCCTGAAGTACTATGTTTAGTTTTTTTGATGCATTTTGGCAGTATGTGAAGTGATCCCTACGAATAGTTTAATTCCATGAAGCACTTCAAATACTGTTTAGGACACAAGAAAGAGAAGGTTTTTTTTAAAAGCAAGATTTTTTTCGCCAAGATGTTTTTCTACACAAACCTTGAATTGCTAAAGTGCTAGTCCCAGATGCTTGCTCCTGCATACCACATGCAAGTTTATCCTCAGGAAATGCCAGTCCAGAGCCTTTCAAAGCTATGAGGTACTTTTCATGACTTTTCTTTGCACATGCATTTTCTCCAACACCTTGAATATATATTTAAGACAACATTAAAGCAAAGACAAACAAGTATTCAGTTCATGTACTAACACAAAAGGCCTCACTTAATGAGATTCGTGCCAAAAACATTTATTTTACAAGACTAAAAAATTTTAAAAGTGATCCACAATATTTGAAAAAAAAAAAAAAAAAAACTTGAACAAGAATTAGAGATGCAAGTCTACAACTTGACCCTAAACACACACAAAAGTCAGTTTGCCAGCAGATGAATTTAAATTCAAAATACAAAAGACTTTTCTGATTCTTTACTTTTTCCAAATCAAGAAACATTTTTCTTCTAATCAAGGCACCCAACATTTCTGTTGAAGCAAGATTGCTACCTACTATAATAATTCAACCATCTTCAGCTCAACAGAAAAGCTTGTTTTGCAATACAAATGGAAAAAAAAAAAAAGAGAGACAGAAACTCCAAGTTGGTGGAAATAAAAGGATATCGAAGTGAATTAGGCCTAATATATAAAACTCATTTTAAATTGTCTACATTTTGGCAGAGAATGTTCTTAGAGCATCAAACAGGAAAAAACATAGTCACTTTAGTTTTGGATCTCAAAATAAAAAAAAAAGTTGAGTTGAGACCACTGTAGCAGCAGTTAACCAAGATTATTCCCAGTGCTATAGACACTTCCACTCACATCCAAGTTGCTGGTTCACAAAGAAGTAAATAAATTGCACACATTGGATTAAAATCTTCAAAAACAAATGGCTAGGAAAAAAATCAATATTTCTCTAGCGAAAAAAAAGGTATGGGGAAATAATTTTGTTTTCAGGTTTTTAAGCAAGCTATTAAACAATGGAAAGGCAAATGCCACAGAGATGACAACATCCTTTTTAGCTGCCCACCTGCTAGTGGGCCACAAAAAAGCCTCAGGCTGTGCTGTGTTCTGCCTCCATGGAGGTTAGGTCTCCACTCATAGAGGTACGTTCCCTATTCCTGCAGTCATATTTCCTTATTCCACACAATTCTCCCCCCGTTGTCCCCTCCGAAAAAAACCCAAAAAACAGGCTCTTTCACCTAAGCGCAAAATGCATAGGAAGTCTGCTACTCTGTGATGCAGGGTGAGCTTTTCCCCTGCAAAGTAAAAATTATTAAACTTCTTTCATTCAAAAGAGATAGTGTTTGGCTCCCAAAAGACTTTTCCCTTAAAGCATGAAAAAGTCAATTTGGGAGAGAGGAGAGGGCAAAGTACTTTTCAGCAGTATTCCTAAGTACTTCTCTTTCAGACAGAAGACTGCCGTCTAAGAGTTTTGCCCTCCTTTAACCCACAGCTGCTCAAGATAATTACACTAACTTAAAGCCAGAGTAACTCCTATCTGCTTTGTAGTCATATAGAAGTAGGTTAGAGAGACTCAAAAATGAAAGCAGCAAGCCACAGAAAGCAGGGAGTTCATTTGCATCAGGTCTCCCTAACCAGTGACTGTGTAACATTTTGGTCTGAGTGGGAGGGGGAGCATCAGAGGAAGAAAATAGGTGGCTTATGTATCAGGCTATTTTTACTGTGAACAGAATACCCCACAGTCTCAGGCAGCAACAGGTATTCTTTATGAGAGCAGGTCCTAAAATAAAATATGAGGCATTTATGATCATATGTTTTTATGGTCATTAAATGTTAGTTAAGTCAGCTCTGTTCTTGATCTTAGCTCTGATCTTGATCAATTATAAAAATCTTTATTGAAATGATATGTCCTTATAAAAATACTTGTGCCACAAAAGACCCTACTCCACAGTTCTTACATCAGCGAAATTCCCATCGGCTTCTCAAGCCCTAAAAATAGCAATCAACTCAGATGACAGTTTATAATTATGCTTATAATTATTTTTCTGATCTTTTTGGTGACATCAGAACAAAAGAATACAGTACACTGGCCTGATAATGAACAAAAATGGCTTCAATTTAAATTCCTAATAACTTCAACATTCATTAACAGGAATATGCATGAACTCACCAGAGCTCAGATCTTTGTAGAACTGTTGGTTTGTCAAAACCTGGGTAAGGACTGATCGCATTGCTCCTCCCATTTTGGTCAAGTCTTCTAGAAAGGAAACATGAGGCTCCAACATCTGAAGGATTCTGTGAAGGTCTTTTTCTGATGGCAGATCAAGAGCTGGAAACCCAATAAAAAGAAGTTTAAGGAAGAGAAAGACAATTGTTTCATTTTATTTTTATTGTTTCAATAAAGCATTATACTGAACATTTCAATAGATTAAAACACTAGTTAGGTCACCAGTAAAATGTGTTTATAGACAGTCTGGTCTCACTTAAGAATTATCCCCACTTGACAAACATACAACATTAGATAATTGGATTTATGATCAAGAGAGATCCACAACTGAAACAACAGGGACACTACAAGTTAGTACTATGATGCAAAGGCAATAATACAAATACATAGTGAGCTTATAGAGCAAAATGAACGGCCATAGCCAGTGCTGTCAGTTCAGTACAGACCTGTTTATGCGTGAATCCACTTAACTAGCGGTAGCGCCATGCCTCCCAGTGCTACCTATTTAACATGCGAGACTCGTTAACACGCGGTACAGGAACTTGCTATGTAGTGCTACAGATTTGCTCACCAACTCACTGACAAAGAAATCGACAGGAAGTGCGGAGCAGAAACGTGTTGTACGTCTTTACCGATATCGGTAAAGACGTATCACACACGCTTAGTCATTGTCACGCTAGAGAAAGATATATAATATATAGTAGTTATATAGTAATATATATACACTACATTAGAAAATTTTAACCATAGACCTAATATAATGGCAGAGGGCAAGCGTCAGTGTTCCTACACTGTAGAAGAAAAGCTAGCTGCAACAGATCGAGTAAATAGCGGAGAAACCCAGGCCAAAGTTTCAAAAGATATTGGGATTGCCGAATCAACTCTCCGAGGAAGACTAAAAAATGAATCTAAACTGAATGGCTTTGTACAAAATATCGATTCTGCCACGGAGCTTAAGCAAAAACATGTGCACTATTCAGCAAAACCCACAGTAGACAAAGTCATGTGCACGGAGTTTACTTTCAGCCTTTCCTGAGCAATGCCTCTAAGCAGGCAATTCTTCAAGCCCAAGCGACAAAATTTGGAAACTTAACAGGGTATGAATCATTCCAAGTCAGCAAGGGGTTTATAAATCATTTTAAAAAGCGTCACGGCATAGCGCAGGTATCAATTTCTGGAGAAAGCCGATCAGCTGATGAATCGGCTGCAAACGTGCTTCCCACCGAGTTAAAATCTATTTTACAAAATAAAGACCACCACGAAGAACAACTTTATAATTGTGATGAAACAGCTTTATTTGCAAAACTGCTACCTGATAAGATGTTAGCCTTTAATTACAAGACACAGAAAACAGCTGGATTTAACAAGATAAAAGATCGTGTGACTCTTCTTTTTTGTAGTAATTAAGACGGGCAGTCATAAGCTTGCCCCTATTCTCGTTGGCCATTTTCATAACCCTCGCTGCTTTAACCACCTCAATAGAGCCAAACTGCCAGTAATATAGCCTAACAGCAAAAATGCTTGGATGACTAGACACATTTTCGACGATTGGTTCCATAACAGCTTTGTTCCAGCTGTTCATAAGCATCTGCTGTCAAAGAAACTCGAAGCCAAAGCACTTTTGCTACTTGACAATTGTCCAGCCCATCCTCCAGCTGGATCACTGGTACTGAGTGATGGAAAAATTCGAGTGACATACCTACCACTCAACACAACATCAAAAATTCAACCTTTAGAACCTCACGGCATTATTCAGAATTTGAAAAACAATTATCGACGGGAGCTGATTTAGGCGATCGTGTCGTTCACGTCTTCAGGCACTTCCAAATTCGTGAAACAGTTAAACATGAAGGAATTTATTTAGTTAGTTAAAAAAGCTTGGGACAGAGTAAAACAAAAGTCCATTGAAAACTGCTGGATGGAGGCGCTCGGTGATGCTTTTTCTGTCAAAGACGGCTCAGACTCAGAAAACTCCAACAGTGGCACTGATTCAGAGCCAGACTTTGAAGGATTTTCGGAAGAAGACGTCCTACAAACATGCACGCAGACAAAAGAGGATAAAGGTAAACTTCTCTTTCAAATGATAGAAGATTTTAGTTTGGACATGTGGCCAGAAATCATTACCGAGTGAAGATTGCCTGACTTCAGAATTTCTGTCCAAGGAAGAAATATTAACGGGCTGCGAGGCTACGTTGGGCCACGAAAGTGATGGCGAGGATGTTATTGAAAAGGTCAAAATTTTGCCCACAGAAGCCCTTAGTGCTGTAGAAACTGTTGTAAGATTTATGGAGGAGCAAAATGCGGAAAATATCTAAATCATTCATCTGCAGACTTCATAAGAAAGAAAAAAAATGCAAGCCAGAAAGAGCAGAAAATAACGGCGTTTTTTCCTAAGTGAATCATAGACACTTTTTTCAGCATGGCCCTCTTAACCCCGGTCCGTTAACAAACGGTCGTGACGGCTTGACTCCCGACATCCGCGCGTAAACGGGTCTGTACGTATATTACTTTCAAAGAAATAAGATCTCTATACAATAGAAAATCATGTTTGACTGAACTATAACCGCATGAATCATGTGTATGTCAATATCTCTCCACAAGATGAAATTTCTGTTTTACAATTTGCTTTTTTTAAAAAAAACATAAGAAACTACATACAAAAAGCTATGTTAAAAGAATATTACGATTGTTTGTGAAACCTTAATTTTGTCCCCTTGTGCGTAAGCATTACAAGAGACCTTAATTACACTTTTAAAAAAATTAGTGTTATGGAGAACGGTTAAGACTGATCAGAGCTTTCTGTTAAAGAGAGCATTTTTCAAAATGCTTTAAAATCCACGTCATAGTTCAGGGCAACTGCACCTGTATTCCCCCTCCAGAGTCCAAGGGCACCCACTTTAGGCTCCTAGCTAATCAGGAATCACCGCTTGTGGGAAGTGACCCGCATCTTTCTCTCTCTCTCTCTCTCTCCTGACTGGGAGTTTTCCAGGCTGCATACTTCCCTGCCTAAACTGTGATATCCTCAGCAAGCCAGACTGCTTAAACAGGCCTGCATCTGTACTTTGCTTTCTCTCCAAAGACTATGAACAACTAATTGCAAGCACTCAAAAAACACACAGATCTTTATAAGCAAGCTAATTTAAAATGAAAGCATTACAGAATTTTTTTTAAAAAATAATAAAATAACCTGCATGCCAGTAAGTTTACCAGAGATTACTCCCCCATGTTTTAACAAGTTCTTTGGTAGGAGTTAGTCCTTCAAACCCTAAAAAAGGGTTTTTCTGTGGTTACAAGTTCATAACAGCCTTAACTCAGAACAAGAAACACCAAAAATAGTTCAGTCTTTCCTTTATACAGCTTGGGCCTTTGATTTCAGATTCCAGGAACAGGTAATTGTAGGCCTGGCTTGACATGAGTAATTGGACATGGGTGAGGTTTCATGTCTTGAGAGAGAAAATTAGGGAGGTAAATGGATCAGCAGGTTGGAATCAGAATGTCTGTACTAGCTAAGACAAGGGAGATGTCCATTGTAAATGGTTTCCTGGGTCAGAGAAGTCGGGAACATAAAGATGAGGTAAAGAATAAGTAATACATGGATGGTGCATTGACAGAGGATGCTGCACAGGGATTGGTTCCTACAAAGTAACTAAGCCAATCCCAAAATATGTAATGCAATGTATCGTAAATGCAGTGCAATGTGTAAATGTATATAAAGGAAGAGGTCTGCTGTACAACTGTGTATATGTGGTATGCCCTGTACCCACCCCTATGCTTGAAACTGATCAACTCAAGTGTAGTTTGATTGTATGCCAATAAAGAAATGAGTGATGAGTTCAGAGTCTAGCTGAATTCTTGGGGAACTAAGTAAAGAGGTCTTGGTGAAACCCCAACAGTAATCAGCAGACAGTGGCCCTCTCTTTGGGGTGTAGCTTCAAAACGTTTGATTTTTGCACAGAGTGGGATATTTGCATTCACTTTCCCCTAGAGATTCCAAAGAAAACTGTACGACACTGTCCCAAAAGTCCATTCTTATCTGGCCCATTCAATTATAATGTTCAATTACAGTCCTTTGAAGCTCACAACACTTCCCCAGGCTCATACATCCCATCTCCTCCCTCTTCCCGGGCCCAAAAAGAGGTTACATACAATTCTTCCCACAATAATACATAAACTCTGCATTTAATACAATGGACTTCAACACACAAACTTAATTCAATAAGATTCTTCAAGGATATTGCAGGAAATTGCCATATCTCTCTCACCATGAACACAGGGAGCCCTGTTATGAAATCTGATATGCCACAAGAAGGATCAGCATAGACTTTATAGTGCAAGTTTAGCATAATTCTGTCAAAAGATTAAGGAGATACAGCCTACCCAAAAGTGAGCTGCTTTCAATTGTTAAAGTGCTCTGAAATACACAATACCCTCTGTTTACAGGAAGGGCACAAACCAATGCAAGGCAAACTTAACTCCACATTACTAAAGTTTTTTGGCACTGACTAAAATTAAATTGAGCTCACCAACTACTGGCTCATTGCGTGCGCACGCATACACACACAACAGAGCTCTGATCCTTTCAACATGTGGCTAGGAAAGGATTCACTGGGTTCAGCATGTTGGATCATATTAAAGAAGTTCTCTGTTAAAATCACAAATGAGTTTGATTTTTCATAGTTTAAATTCCAGGGTATTACTAATTAAGAGGTCTCTTGGGTTTTAGTACTGTTTCTCTCCCTCTCTGTGTGAAACTTGCAAGCTGCTAATTGTGTTAGTACATTCTAAGACAGAGTCTGTTCTCAAAGCAATTCTTTGTAACAACCACCACTCACACAGAGAGAGACTCAAAGCAATACTATGTAACAGAAACAGCACCCAGAGACTCCCAGCCCTTTTGTTGTATTCATCTCGCTTTGTTAACAATTGTGATTAAAACAGAGATAGAGGATGTATGTGGATGGATGCTTGGTGTGGATAATAACTGAATGATCAGGGAGGTGCCAGCCAAAGAATCCAGTGTCCATCGGCTGAAGAAGGCGTCAAGTGGAAATAATCAGAGGACCCCCCCCTCCCCCCCGAGGGCAGACTGGAATCCACCCAACTGCCTCAAGAATGGGAGAATCAAAGAACAAGATAACATCTGGCAGCATGGAGCCGTCAGGAATGTGCCATCTGCTGACTGATTCAGCAACAGCATGATGAAGCAATTCCCATAGACTGGCATAGGAAGAAATTCCTATAAAAATGGACTCTAGAAAGCGAGAAGTTTGGGGTCTGATTCTGCAAACCAACTTCCAGGAGTGTCAGATGAGCACGTGACAAGTCCCTGCTCCCTCCTCATGCCCAGGCCATCTGGCCTGTGGCTTGGCATGAGCAACTCTAAGGCTGGTAACTATGATAACAACCTTGCAGAACCTGTGTGTGTATGAATGAATGTGTGAATAAATATGAGACTGAATGGAATGTTATAGCTATAACTAACTGCTTACTATGATTCTTTCTGTATTCACAATAAATGTGGTATTTTGCCTTTTCCCCTTTAATAAGATCCTGCTGTTTTTTATTTTATTGGTATAACAAGCACAGACTAAAGTTAGCATCTTCACAAAGAATCATAATCAAGAGACAGCGACATAAACCATGGTATCCACATGCAAATTCAAACATACCAGGTTCATTATATCCTTCTCTTAAGTACTGAATAAGACTAAAGATGAACTGTGGAAGAACTAGTTCTGACATCATCAACAAGTCTTTTGGGACACAGGGAACATTTGAACTTGATTTCATCCGGTGGCGCTGACAAAACCTATAAGACAAACAGGGGAAAAAAAAATAAGTTAGCCAAGTACCAATATAGTTCAGAACAGGTATCTGAAAAACAAAACAAACAAAAAAACCAAACCCTGAGCCACCACTATTTTCAATTCCCCTTACTGATCTGCACACTTACGTGCATAAAAGAGGGTACCACGGAACAGGTATTCTGTACAAAAGTTAGTTACGATGAAGATACAATTGTGTTCACATCCTCCCTGCCATATCCCCAGTAAATCATAAAATAAAGTTGAGATATACTTTCAGAAGTTAATCAGAACATAGGGTGTTTTCCACATTATGAGCATCTTCCAAAGAACTGGGAAGAGAACACTGTCACGGTATTTCTCATAATTAAAATGTGTTTATGCCCACCATCCAAAATAGAAGTCGAAATGTTTTCCTCCAGTGAATCTGTACTGGTTTGCTGTATGGATATTGGTAAGCACTGAGCTGACACAAACACCTCTTTGAAAGCATTAAAACATTTGTTTTTAAAGGGAAACACACTTATGATCACAGACAGTTAAGAAAAATCTTAAAATCAGACATGGGACCTACCAACTTTCAGAGTCTTTTCAACGGAGAACAATTCGATATTTTATTCTCTTTGCTAAATCTGGATATTACAAGTTTGTATGTTTTGTTCAGTGTGTGTAAAATAGGAGGGGGAGATTGTCACCCCACTACAACATGCACAGGACCGATGTACAGGAACCCCACAAACACTGGGTCCAGCCATGGGAGGATTCCCCTGGCACAGGAACTACAGAAGACAGCCATGAGGCTTATGGGGCTGACATAACTTAGACAGGCAGCTGGGGCTGTCTAAATTGCACCAGGAGTCCCAGAGCACCCCATAATTAAGGGGACACAAAGGTGGCCTCAAGCCTCCATATCCCACCTTTCCACCTGGCCTCTCACCGTCTGAGAGGCAAAGCACAGGATCACACTCTGAGTCTTGATGTTATTTTAGTTCACGAATTTTCAGGCTTAATTGGGGGGGGGGAGGCACAGAAATAATCCTAAAGTATGTCTGTCCCCCACCTCCTACCAATATTTAATTTAACTGGGGGGATGGGGGGGGAAATCTAACTACACAGCTCCACTTAAATCCTTCTGTGAAATACCTGAATCTCTACACAGCCAAAGAGAAGGACTAATCCTTCAGACCTTTAATCACAGAAGCAGGCTTGCTGACATCAGCAGAACAACTTGTTTGAGTGTAAGGATTCACATCAGGCCCTATCTTTGACTGTGTAGCAATTCAGAGATATCTACAAAAGAATAATAGGCTGATCCTGCATCAACTTAACTATGCATATTGCTTAACAAAAGCCACTCCTCTTGTCCTTGTTGGGAAGCCCTGCAGATGACAGAACCGCAAGCCTGCAGGATTCCTTAGGCAACAGGTATAATCCGAAGTCCACTGAAGTCAATGGAAAAACTCCCACTGATCTCAATGGGCACTGAATCAGGCCCACTTGCACTCTGCCAGGTTAGTGTTACCCAGGGTCTTCAAATCACACATCTGGGATATTTACCCAGACCAGAAAAAAAAAAAAAAAAAAAAGGCCAAAACCATGGGAGGAGGAGTCTAAAAATACATGGTTTAAAAACAGTAAATTTGATTTGACAGTGTCACTTAGCAATAAACAGCTACTCATGTTTATCATCATCATCTATTGATGTATCACTGACAAATGGCTGTGCCTGAATATGCAAGTTATTTTCTATAGTCATACCCTCATTGAGAAATTGGCTATACCACCACTTTAGGAAGAAACTCTATGTTTTCTATAGAAGATTCTTCAAGAAGGAGAGGCTCAAAAGAACCAATTCAGGTCTTATAGTGAAACACAGTAATACAGGAAGGGGCTTAGAAAAAGAAAAATCAGGTCTAAGGAAGCGGGTATCAGACTTTTAGGCCACAAATAGAGAGGCTGTCCAGTCCAAGGATCAACTGTGCATTCAGACAATATACAAATATTTCCCAGCTCACAGCAGCCCAGCTTTCAATAGCTGCATCTTCACAAGAGTAAATGTTCTCTCTTTTTCTATTACTCATTTATTTTCTCTTTCATTGAACAAATAAGGCATTGCATAAGTGCAATTATAGTCTGTTGATTTAGAGAGCTACAACTATTGCTTGTTCATCCCTGGGAACAAAAGTGCCCTCAGAGGAGAAAGACAAACCAGGTGAAGTGTCTGTGGTCTAGTGTCTGTGGGTTAGTTGAACAGAAAGCCAATGAAAAGGAATTTAGGAACAGATGCACTCTGTACTCATGTGTATTGCTGCCTACAGATGGAGGTCCACGCTGGCAGAAAATGAACTCCGAGTACCTTTTGGTTGGAGGATCAGTACCTCATTTAGAACACTAAGATATACAGTTTCTCTTTTATCCCAGCTACAGCCTTTTTATGAGGCTTTTCCAAGGCCAATCAAAAAATTTGTAAGATTTAAAGGCACACCTGCAATTATAAGGTGATTATTTTAGAATAATGTATATTTTATATCCTTATCACTTTAATCAGTCCGCTGTACATTTTTATGTTCCTCAAATGTATTTTTTGTAGGTAAGCATCTCACGCTGGTGTTCTGAAGATCCTTGTAACTAAAAGCCTGCAAATGTGCATGTAGAGCAAAAACTCCAACCCACCCTATGATGCTGCCATCTCTTTCCCTTCTCCAGAAATAGCTCTGCTCCTAGGAAGCCTTTCCAAAGGGGAGATCCACTCAAGAATCAGGCCTATTGAATTTACCCCACATCTGATCTACCTGGAGCTAAAGGATATGAGGCATGTCTCCTCCCTAAACACCCCCAAAATAATGTGATTTATAGCAGATCTTTTTCTAGGGGGGTGTTGTTTTTTTTAATATAGGCTCTGCAAGATCAAGAAGGAAAGCAAATTCCATCCACAGTGAAGGACCTTACATTAAAAAAATAATAATAATAAATAATAATAATAATAATCTCAGCAGTCTCCCCTCCTTCTTAAACTGAGGGAGATCCAGACATGGATTACTTTCCAGATAACCAGGCCCGAAGCCTTACAGCATGTGTGCCAAAATCATTCTGTAGAAAGATACACATTCCATATCTGTGGTTCATGGACTCCTCAGTCCACAGTGTCAATAAGAGCTTTGAACAATGATCAGGAGTAAAATACAGCCATTAAGTAGTAACTAAACTATGTTATTGTCACACTCAGCATTAATGGAAAATATGCTGCCTTTTGTCTCTCTTCCTTTCTGCACTTTCTCTCCCACTCACACCTTCCTGTCAACTGTTTGAAATGGGTCATCCTAATTATCACAACAAAAGGGGGTTTTTTTCTCCTGCCGATAATAGCCCACCTTAATTGATTGGTCTCATTACAGCTGGTATGGCAACACCCATTTTTTCATGTTTTCTGTGCGTGTGTGTAGATTTATATATCTTCCTACTGTATTTTCCACTCCATGCATCCGATGATTTTAGCCCACGAAAGCTTATGCCCAAATAAATTTGTTAGTCTCTAAGGTGCCACAAAGTACTCCTCAGTCTTTTTTTGCTGATACAGACTAACACAGCTACTACTCTGAAACCTCTCCCACTTCTCTTTGTATCTATCCTTCCCCCCACACACACATTTCCTTCCCTTCTCAATTTCCACCTCCTGAGTTTTACTCCTACCCCTTCCTTCATCCCATCTGCTGAGCAATTAAACAGCTAATGCTGACATTTAGAGTGTAAACATTAGTCTTTAGAGTTACCACTCCAAAGAGAATAATGGGGGCAGGGGAAATCACACTTCTCAGAGCCATTATTTCAAGCTGTCTGTAGATTCAGTGAGGCTTGGTCTACAGGAGCAAGCCACAATCCTGAACAACGCAGTTATATTGATCTAACTCCCAGTATAGACAGCACCATGTCAACAGGAGGGTTCCTCCCATCGACATAGCTACCGCCTTTCAGGAAAGTCGATCACCTATGCCAAGGAGAAAAGCTCTCCTGTCAGCATAGGTAGCATCTTCACCAGTGATTCTCAAAAGTTTGTATTGGTGACCCCTTGCATCCAGCAAGCCTCTGAGTGTGACCCTCTTATAAATTAAAAAAACACACTTTTATATTTAACACTATTATAAATGCTGGAGGTGAAGTGAGGTTTGGGGTAGAGGCTGACAGCTCGCAACCCCCACATGATAACCTCAATGATCCCCTGATGGATCACGACCCCCAGTTTGAGAACCCAGGGTCTTCGCTGAAGCGTTATGGTGGTGGAGCTGCATCACGTCAACTGCACCACTGCAGCATTTTAAGTGTAGACAAGCCCAAAGACCACACCACACCAGTTTACACTCAGTTCATGTTTTCAAGGTTATCTTTGCACTCCTGGGGACCACAAACTTGCCCTTTTATCAAAAGAAAGCTTAGATTCTGCAGTCTGAATATGCCAGATAGGCACATAAACATAAAATGCAAGATGGACCCAGCCCCCAGTCCAGGTGTTTGATACTCTGCTTTATAATTTAAGATTAACATCTTAAATAACAGCAGGAAAACATCAGACAGTGAAGATCACAATAGGTCCTTGCTCCAGAGAGGAGTGGTCCTTAGTTACATCTAGTCAGAGGTGAAAATAAGCTGATACGCCCCGGTACGGCATACCGGCAAGAGCCAGTCCGCCGTACTGGGGTGGATCGGCTTCCCCAGGTGCAATTTAAAGGGCCTGTGGCTCCCAGCAGCGGCCAGAGCCCTGCTGCTGGAGCCATGGGGTAGCGGCAGGGCTGGGGCGGCGATTTAAAGGGCCCGGGGCGATAGCAGCGGCCGAGCCCTGGGCCCTTTAAATCGTCCCCAGAGCCCTGCCGCTGCTTCCCCAGGGCTCCGGCAAGCTCTGGGGACAATTTAAAGGGCCCAGGGCAGTAGTGGCAGCAGGAGCCACATCCCCGGAGCCCTGCTGCCGGAGCCCTGGGGAAGCGGTGGCGGGGCTCCGGGGATGATTTAAAGGGCCCAGGGCTCTGGCCACCGCTACTGCCCAGGGCTCTTTAAACCGCTGCCAGAGCCCCCGGCTGCCGCTGTTACCCTAAGGAGAGGGAAGGAGGCACTTGCCGGTACAGGGTGGGCAAATGCTGGTTCTAACCTCCCCCAGCCCCGCCCCTTCTGCCCAAGGCCCTGCCCCTTCCGGAGGCCAAAGCCAGCCCCAGCCCAGCCCCGTACCGGTAAGTCCCTAGACTTACTTTCACCCCTGCATCTAGTCCAGTCCATTGTTATCTTTAAAAATCAGGACCAAGGCTGGATCTAATCTAAGATAATCTAGAAAGCAAATTAAACACATGAGTCTGGTTTCAAAATAAAACAAGTTAAAGAAGGCTTTGGGTTTATAGTGCTGACTGCAAGACATTTCTCTTACCCATGTTCCAGAAAGCTTGTTCTACCACCATCTGGTATTTCAAATGCTGAAATACTGATCCTATTCACAGATCTCCTGACCTGTCACGGGATCACTTTTTTTTTTTTTTTTTTTTTTTTTTAAATGTGTGCCTTGGCAGACACCATGTAAACTGAACCAGGAACCTAAAGACTAAAAGCACGAGCTTCTACGGCTAGAGCCAGGGCTCTGCAACTATTCATACCTTCTTTTAATTAACACAGAGGTGGACCTATAATACTCACCAATGGAAAAGGAGTACTTGTGGCACCTTAGAGACTAACCAATTTATTTGAGCATAAGCTTTCGTGAGCTACAGCTCACTTCATTGGATGCATTCAGTTTTTTCCACTGAATGCATCCAATGAAGTGAACTAATGAAATGGCTCTTCCTAACATACTCACAGTCTTATGCTGCATGATTTTTCCTTTGTGAATATTTTACTTCTATAAATTCTCTGATAATCATATTTGAGAATGTGAGTATGTTAGGAAGAGCCATTTCATTAGTCAGAGCTGTGGAAATCCCATTTTATTGGAGACATTTAATTAACGGTAGGGGGTTTGGTTTGGTTTTTTGATTACAAACCCAAAGACAAAGGGAAACGCTGTTGTCCTTCCCTGTCCCTATTCCCTTCACCAGTAACTTGTTGAGGTTCATCTTTGCACTACGCCTTCAAATACCTTTTCCGGAAACATCCTTGAGCTAAGACCAAGCATGTAAAGCTTCTGCTGAAAGAATTTTTGAGAAAGTTACAATTAACAAAAACAGAGGTTTACCATGGAAATGCCATGCAACCTCAGTTACAATGTTTTCTCAGATTTATAATCACAATATATCGAGATTTTTCCCTGCAATTCCCTCTGCCATGTTTCACACCTAATACAGTTTATGGTATGCAATAGCAATTAGTGTATGAAAGTTCACCTTTAAAAAATAAAATAGGAACAAGAGATACTATGTATCATCAACATGATCATGTTAACATTTCATCAGAAACCTTAACTTTAGGATTTTTTGACTTGATCATTTGATTTCACAACCTTTCATATTACCCTGCCTTTTTTGTCTTTGACTTTTCCTTGTCAATTTCAAAAAAAAGTGTCAAAAGCAATTTCAGGCAGGACACCTGCCCAAGTCTCCACAATTGTTGTAGTTTTACAAATCACATTAAAGTCCCAACAAATCCCCTCTCCACCCCCACCGCAATCAGGCAATTTCCTCTGCATTCTCTTCTGGACAGTTGGTGGAGGAGCTTCAAAGACTCCAGTTTCCCTAACTGCCAGAGCAGCAAAAATATATAGAGTAGGGAGCTAGGGCAAGTGCAGGGCCTGTCCAGTCTCTCCCCACCACAGGTGGACCATGGTAGCACAGGTCCATCATGAAGCCTTTTAAGCCAACTTGTCTACAAGTCTGCTAGGGACAAGTCTTTAAACTCCCCAGTACACACAGCAGCAGCTGCAGCCAAAGCCAGGGCACACCTTCGCAAGTCCTGGACGTTCTTATCACTGCAGCCCTCCTCACTGCACTGCACTGTCTCCAGTTTCAGCTTCATTCCACAAAGCCAGACATACAATCATGCAGTTAAGTAATCTAGTTATTATTTTACCTTCATCTTCCCCTCCCCTCCTAGTGTTTGTCACATGTACTTGTTTCAAATTAGATTATAAACATGCTAGGAACAGCACCACGTTTTCCAGTGTGTTGTACAACACCTAGCACAATGGGCCCTGTTCCTGATTACAGCTTTTGAGCACTACCAGAAATTAAATAAATAAGGATTATTTATATGTTCTGCATAAAAGACCCACACAAACAAGTGGGGGAAACAAACTACTCAAACTGAATTTGCACTAGCCACGAGCACAGAGTAAATGAAACAGAAAAACAGAGTAAACATTTATTTTATCTTAGTTTTAGTAACGTTAGGTGTTGCATATAATAAAGTAAAATAGCGTGATGTTTTAAATGGACTGCCTTTTAATGCAAAAATAAACCTTATAAACATAACAAAATTCCATTCTGTTTATTGCACTGTTAACAAGATGCTATACTGGAAACTAATCAAAATACTTTTTGTACTGAATAGTTTGACAAGTTGCAAATAACAACTAAGCACTAGCTTAACAAAGGAGTTTGTATGTTGTGCCAACTATGAAATTCTCTTAAGCACTTAATTTCAAAAAGCTTTTACACAGCATAATTTGGTTTCTCATGCACATCTTCCCTACATAGGTAATAAATTCATACATTTTCTGCATTTAACTGCCTCAATACTTCCTGAGAGTTCTTGTAAACTGCATTTCCCCCCATTTCCTTTAGTCTATAGTATTCTCTGTATAGCTGTTCAAAATGTCTTTGCATGTTTTACATTTCACTGTTTAACTTTATGACAACTACTCTTAATTCTTCAGCACTAGATACATCTTTTTACATCAGAAGTGGAAGATGTTATATTGGTAAATTAGGATGCTATACTAACTGTGCTTTGTATAGGCTTGAATAAGTCCCTTTGCCCAATCACTGGTGGCAAGCAGCAAGTCAACCCTAGAGAAGAGAGTACAGTAAGCCATCAATTTCTGCAGAATTTAAGCTGTCATTTTTAAAATAGTTAAGTTTCTAGTCCTCAGATGCAAAGATAACCTTCCAAGAGTGAACCAACACAATGTTGACTTCCGAGTCTGGAGAATGCCTACTCCTGTACCTGTGCTGTTGTTCACAGCTTTCTCAAAACCCAGGGGGATGAAACTGACATATCTGATAAGTTTCATTTCTGCTATTCAGGACTCTCCAGGAAACCACAAAACTGACCAGAATCTGTTTCACTCTGCTACTAATTGAGAAAGCTATGGAGCAAAAGTACAGGTATTAGAATTATAAAAGAACCGTGACCATAAAGTAAAGACTGGAAGAGCAATGCTCAGGAGGAGGCTTATGGAAGAGAGACATAAAGCATCTCCTCCTTTACAAGCAGTAAGGGAATTTCAAAATTGATGCCTACTAACCAGAAGCTAACATAAGCAGGTGTGAGGAAGAGCATCCTGGTGGCCTTCCCTCGTCTAAAATTAGGACTGGAGGTATAGTGTTAGTCTTGTCACCAGGCCCCCCTCCCCCCACTTTTTGTATCAGCCTCTTTTTCAAGATTTCCTGAACTTTGGGTCACGACCCTATAAAAAATAATTCAAGAAGTGATAAAAAATTAACATACCATGTAAGCCCCATAGCTCTGTGACACTTTAAGGCCACCACATTTTTGGAACCTGAAAATCCCAGCTAGCATTTCAACCTAGGCTAGTACATGATGAGAGCACATGCAGCACCCTGCTACAGACTCTCCAACTAAAACAGTAGAATACCTGTATTGGTATGTGTATGCCTGGATTTTCTTTATGTAAGAAATAGTATCAGCTTCATTAAATACATATATTAAGTACTCTGATAAATGTGGAGTTGGTATGTAATAAGGTTATGAACACTGTATGTGACCTGTTCAACAAGGGGAAGTGTAAGACAAATATGAAATTAAAGAATATGAGTTATTTTAAGTTTGATTAAGGAAATACAGTAAAAGCTGTATTATCCGTCCTTGTACCAACCAGAAAGCTCTATAAACCAGCATTTCTAATCTTCATAGAAACTCCGGTTTATAGTCCGGTTGAAACGGGGCCGGCAGGCTCCTTATCTGGCTTTGCGTGGCTCCCCGGAAGCGGTGACATGTCCCTGCTGCTCCTAGGTGGAGGAATGGCCACAAGGGGTTCAGAGTGTGGGAGTGGGTGCGGGCTCTGGAGGGAGTCCGGGGTTGCGGCACAGGAGGGGGTGCAGGGTGCCGGATCCGGGCAGAGCTCACCTTGGGCGGCTCCCCACAAGCAGCAACTTGTCCCTGCTGCTCCTATTCGAAGATGCGGCTGCCTCCGCCTGCAAGAGCTGTGGAGCCAGGGCTCGGGGCAGGACGGGAACACCACGCAGAGCTGCCTGCCACACCTCCCCAACCCCTGCCCCAAGCCCCCTCCCACACTCAAACTCCCTCCCAGATCCCACACCCCCTCCCGTGCCCCAAGCCCCAGCCCTGCACTTCCTCTTGCACCCGAACTCCCTTCCCTCTTAGTTAACCGGAATTTGTCACTTACCGGATCCCCCGTCCAGCCCCCCATTCCCCAACATGCCAGACAAAAAAGCTTTTACTGTATATCAGTGTTGTAAGGAAAGGCCTTGAAAATAATGAGTTATTAGGCCAGAAGAAATGAAGTAAGGAGGATGTCTGGTTCAAAGAATAAGTAATGAGATAAGGGGAAGTTTAAAGGCCTCTGACTGATTGTTTTATTTAAAACCATCTGCAGTCACTACTAAGAGAATCCGTCTGAAAATGAGCCAACAAGGCCTTTCTCAACCTACACACTAGCATTAAAGCTTATTTGAACTCAGGTGCAATGGAAAACACTGTTGGTCAGCAAGAAGTAGGAGAGGAAAGACTGGGAAAAGAGGAGGTTGTAAATCTTATCTGGATTAAAACTGGAAATAAGAGCATACTGTCTCAAACTGGTTTTTAGCTCAAGTAATTGGCAATGTTATCATTTGTTTGTTAAAGGGTATAAAAGGGTATAAAAAGTAAACTCTTAAAGGGTTCATTGCTATTACCTTCCTGACCACGCTGGAGCTGATCAGTATAGGCCTAAGTACTCTGGGTTTGGCTTGTATCTTGATCAAATACTAATAAATGTTTTGTTACTGTATTGGATGTAGTGAGTGCTTATTTTTAGGATGCTAGACATGTTTAGAGCAATTGTATAAACACCATTTGGTCCTTGGATTTAATAAAGGAATTTATTATTAAACTTGCGTTTGGTGGTTTCCTATATCAATAATTTCAAATATTATTAATTCCAACAGAAAGTTATTAAATATTGGGGGTAACAATGTTTATTATACACCTATAATGCACAAATTCAATGGGATCTTTACAGGAAGGCAACACAATGGTTTTCCAGATAAGAACACCCAAGCACACATTTGAAAGACAGTGGCATCCTTCCAGGCCCGAGGCTGAAGTGACACAGCTGTTTTGGCAGAGTGAGAAGCTAGAGGGCTATAAACAATTTAAAAGTCTCTTGATCTCTACAAAATATGGGAGGGATGGGGAGAGTCACTAAGGACATCCAGAGCGTGTCAGTGAGCTCTGATAGGGAGACAAGTGGACACAGAAGCTCTGAGTAAGAATCTAGAGCAGGGGTGGGCAAACTTTTTGGCCTGAGGGCCACATCGGGGTGCAAAACTATATGGAGGACCAGGTAGGGAAAGCTGTGCCTCCCCAAACAGCCTGGCCCCCGCCCCCTACCACTTCCCACCCTGACTGCCCCCCTCAGAACCCTCGACCCATCCAACCCCCGCCCCGGTCCTTGTCCCCCCACCACCCCCTCTCGGGACCCCATCCCCTATCTAACCCCCGCACCCGCTCCCCATCCCCTGACTGAACCCCCCCAAAACCTCCTCCCCATCCAACCGCCCCCTGACTGCCCCCTGGGACCCCCTGCTCCTTATCCAACCCCCCGGCCCCCTTACCATGCCGCTCAGAGCAGCATGCCTGGCCACTGCGCTGCCCGGCTGGAGCCAGACACGCTGCCGCGCCGCCCAGCATGAGCGGGCAGCCCCGCCGCCCAGCATGAGCGGGCAGCCCCGCCGCCCAGCATGAGCGGGCAGCCCCGCCGCCCAGAGTGCTGCCCGTGCTGCGGCATGGCTGCAGGAGAGGGGGGACAGTGTGGGAGGGGTCAGGGGCTAGCCTCCCGAGCCAGGAGCTCAGGGGCCGGGTAAGACAGTCCCGCAGGCCGTAGTTTGCCCACCTCTGATCTAGAGCTAATCCTATTAGGATCCACACATGAAAGACGGTTAAGCACTTTGTAGGAGAGACTTGCATGTAGCATATTTTATGGTTTTTAAGATACGTTTTCTCTAAAATGCGTTTGTTCTAATCAATAATACTTTGCTTGAAGAAAGCTGTTTGGTCACTGTTTACAACTGTCATTTCCCCAGGGGAAACAAAATTGCAGAGGGGAGGGACTCAAAACCTTAAAAAAAAAATGAAATCAACATGATTTGGATTATTCAAACTGACAACATACAGATAAACAGCCTTCAAAGATGTTATAAAGGTAGAAGGTGTTTCTGCAAATTGCACAATCATGAAAAGCGCACACCTCTACAGAAAATCTTGTCCGTCCCAATTCATTATAGTTTCAAGGATTACGAAGCCTAAATCAACTACCAAGCTGAAAACAGTGATTCTGACAAATAACATCGTTTTGCAACATATCAGTGACATGACTGAGGAAGTCAGAGCAGCTACTTTCAAAATGCAGAAAAAGTGAACATTTAGCAATTCAGCTTGATACATCGTCCAGCACAGCTTCTATAATTTGTGAAGCATGTTTATGATGGTTCTATTGAAGAAGGCTTGTTCTTTGATAAAGCTATATCAGGAATCACAGTAAGAGAATTCTTATATTTCAAGAGGATCAAGATTTTCATTTTCAATCGGAGTGGTGTAATGCAATCTGCTTAGATATTGCCAAGGCAATGACAGATAAGAACACTGGCCCTAGTTTCCATTGTTTCATACATAGCAAAATACTTGCTAAAAAATGCTAACAATTCTCAGACAAGTATTTTATGAGATGTTAAAGCAATGACAATTCATTAAAGGACATCCAGTGAATTCTCAAATTTTTGTATTTATATATGACATTGGTTCAGATTTGGAAAATCCTACTGCCCAAAAGCCTGGGACAAATAAAAGAGCTAACTGGGCAAATAAACGTGTCAGGTTTCCTGTCTGTTGGACAACAACAACAAGACAGGCTGGGGCCAGAGTGAGTGAGATCAAGCAGAGCAACACTCAGCTGTCAGTCAAGAGTTCTGAAGGAACTTAAATATGAAATTGCAGAACTACTAACTGTGGTAGGTAACCTATCACATAAATCAGCCTCTGTACCAGATGACTGGAGGATAGCTATAACGCCAATTTTTTTAAAAGGCTCCAGAAACGATCTTGGCAATTATAGGCAGGTAAGCCTAAATTCAAATTGATTGAAACTATAGTAAAGAATAGAATTATCAGACATAAAGATGAACACGATTTGTTGGGGGAGAGTCAACACAATTTTTGTAAAGAGAAGTCATGCCTCACTGATCTATTAGAATTCTCTGAGTGTGTCAACAAGCATGTGGACAAAGGTGAGCCAATGGATATAGTGTACTTGGACTTTCAGAAAGCCTTTCACAAGGTCCCTCACCAAAGGCTCTTGCGCAAAGTAAGCAGTCATGGGATAAGAGGGAAGGTCACCTCATGGATCAGTAACACATTAAAAGACGGGAAACAAACAGTAAGAATAAATGGACAGTTTTCACAATGGAGAGAGGTGAATAGTGGTGTCCCCCAGAGAGCTGTACTGGGACAAACGCTGCTCAAAATATTCATAAATGGTCTGGAAAAGGGGGCAAAAAGTCAGGTGGAAAAGTTTGTTGATGATATAAAATTACTCAAGATAGTTAAGTCCACAGCAGATTGCAAAGAGTTAAAAGGGCTCAGTTTTGTGAGATCAACTGGAAACCAAAATGGCAGATGAAATTCAGTGTTGACAAATGCAAAGTAATGCACACGGGAAAACATAATCCCAAGTATATATACACAAAATGATGGGGTCTAAATTATCTGTTACACTTAAGAAAAAGATATTGGCAGTCTCACAGAACTGGAAGGGACCACAGGAAGCCACATCATCCAGTCCCCAGCACTCCTGGCAGGACTAAGTATTATATAGCATTATCTCCTTGATAGTTCTCTGAAAACATGTACTCAATGTGCAGCAGCAGTCAAAAGAGCTAACCATGTAGGAACCATTAGGAAACGGAGAGATAATAAGACAGTAAATATCATAATGACCATATAACACTCCATGGTACACCCAACACTTTGAATACTGCATCCAGTTCTGGTCACCCCATTTAAAAAAAATATTAAATTTGGAAAAGGTACAGAGAAGGTCAACAAAAATGATGAGGAAAGATTTAAAAAACTGAGATTGTTCAGCTTGGAAAAGACGATAAAGATGAAATATGATAGAGGTCTACAAAATCATGAATGGCGTGGAGAAAGTGAATAAGGATTTGTTATTTACTCCTTTGCATAACACAAGAACCAAGAGTCACCCAATGAACTTAATAAGAAGCAGGTTTAAAACGAAAGGGAGTACTACTTCACATAACGCACAATCAACCTGTGGAACTCATTGCCAGGGGATGTTTTGAAGGCCAAAAGTATAGCTGGGTTCAAAAAAGAATTAGATAAGTTAATGGAGGATTGGTCTGTGATGGGTTCCTCCCCTTCAGGCTGCCACTTGGAACTAGGGTACCACTGAACCTGCCTGATCCACCAGCCTGGGCTCTCTTTCACCCTGTAATGCTGACACAAGCAGCAGACTCACGCTTTCACCAGCACACAGGTAGGGACGCACCCAGCGGCAGAAACACAGACACTGAAACCAGCTCTGCATGGGAATTGCCCAGTACTCAAGTGCACACTCCCCTGTAGAGCAGAGGTGGGCAAACTACGGTCCGCGGGCCACATCCAGCCCACGGGACCCTCCTACCCGGCCCCTGAGCTCCCAGCCCCTCCCCTGCAGCGCGCCATGCCGCCAGCGCAATGCTCTAGGCGGCCGGGCAGCACAGTTGCAGAGCTGCAGCCTGACCCGGTGCTCTGGGCAGCGCGGCTGTAATGCCGCCAGCCACTGGTGCTCCAGGCAGTGCGGTAAGGGGGTGGGGGGGTTGAATAGAGGGCAGGAGAGTTCGGGGGCAGTGGTCAGGGGTGTGGATAGGAGTCGGGGCGGTCAGAGGGCGGGGGACTGGATAGGACAGGGGTCCCGGAGGGGGGGGGGCGCAGTCAGGAATGAGAGGAGGGGTTGGATGGGGCAGCAGGGAGCAGTCAGGAGACAGGGAGTGGTGGATGGGGCAGGAGTCCCGCGGGGGCCCTCAGAGGACAAGGAACAGCGGGGGTTGGATGGGGCAAGAATCCCAGGGGAGCCGTCAGGGGGTGAGAAGTGGAGAGGTCAGATAGGAGGCGGGGTCCGGGCCACGCCTGGCTGTTTGGGGAGACACAGCCTCCCCTAACCGGCCTTCCATACAATTTTGGAAGCCCAATGTGGCCCTTAGGCCAAAAAGTTTGCCCGCCCCTGCTCTAGAGGGTAAACCCAAAATTGTACCGTCTTGCACTGCTCAGAGAACTGTACAGTGTAAACTCATGAAATTTGCCCTCTCCCTCAACGTGGAGAGGGATATACACAGCTTTTTGCCCCACATTATGATTTCTACACACACTGGTTTTAGACAAAAAAAAAATGTATTAACTACAAAAGATAAAATCTAAGTGAGTATAAAGGATAGCAAACAGATCAAAGCAGATTACCTATCAAATAAAATAAAAACAAAACTGGATATGAGCAGCAAATTCTCACCCTAAATGTTGTTCTAGGCAGTTTGCAGAGAGTCTTGAAGGCAAACTGCACTTGCTTGCAACTTAAAACTCCAGATATTGCATTCACAGGCTAGACAACCCTCTAGCCTGGATTCAGTCCTTCCCCCTAGTTCATTCCTTTTGTTTTTCAGTTGTTTCCAGCAGTCTTCCTTGTTGGGCAGAGAGTCAGTGAAGAACGAACCACGATGATGTCACTCTCCTGCCTTCGTTTTTTCATATGGTGGCAATCCTTTGTCTCCCAGTTTGATTCCCACCCCCAGTCACTGGAAAGACACTAGTATTATCATAGAGTCCAGTACCAGGTGACTTGGTCACATGTCCCTGCAGCCATATCTCAGGGCTTGTCTATACTGGCACTTTCCAGTGCTGAAACCTTCTCACTCAGGGGAGTGAAAAAACACACACAGCCCCTCCCGAGCGCTGCAAGTTTCAGTCCTGTAAAGTGCCAATGTAGCTATTCCCCTCGTGGAGGTGGGTTTTTTAGAGTGCTGAGAGAGCTCTCTCCCAGCACTATGTTACACCTACACGAGCCACACTGCTAGTGAAGACCTGCGCTCAGAGGCTGTTTGCAGCATCCCCAGGAAGGCTCCCTGGTGGGAGATTAGCATCTTCAAAGACCTTGTGACCCCTCCCAAACAGCCATCTAGACTGATTGTATTCTGTCTAGTGGGCGTTCCTCAGGTGTAAACACATTTGTAATTGATGCATAGACAATATTCCTAACTTCAGATACAAAAATGTTACACACATACAAATAGGATAATCATATTCAGTAAATTATAACCTTTCCAATGATATGTCACATGCCCGTTCTTATATAAAATACATCATAGTTATGCCATAATCATATCATAATATCTCTATGAAGAACATGGGGTCATAGTGCCACAAGGTCCATCAGTGATTATTAACCAAGATGATCAGGGATGCAACCCCATGCTCTGGATGTCCTAAGCATCTGATTGCACAAGCTGGGAGTGGATGACAAGGAATGGATCACTTGATAATTGGCCTTTTCTGTTCATTCCCTCTGAAGCATCTGGCATTGGCCAGCATCGGAAGGCAACATACTGGGCTAGATGGCCCACTGGTCTAACCCAGCGTGGCCATTTTTATGTTCTTCATTTGCCTCAAAGTTAGAAACAATTTGAAGCTACTCTAAATTTTCCCCATTACTTTTGAGGAGACTAAATTCAAGGTTGTTTTTTTTTTTAAACGGCTGTTTCTACCCTGTCATGCATGGATAGAAAACTCATACTGTGCCCCTGAAGAGAAGAATTCAACACTCGTTGGGGCTGGCTTAATTATGCTGACAGGAGAGCTCTCTCCCATCAGCATAGAGCAGCTACACGGGAGGCCTCAAAACAGTGCAGCTGTAGCAGCACAGTTAATGCGCTGTAAGGGCTCTAGTGTAGACATAGCCTTAGACAAGTTAGATGTCTTCAAGTCACCAAGGCCTGATGAAATACATCCTAAAATACTCAAGGAGCTGACTGAGGAGATATCTGAGCCATTCGCGATTATTCAAAAAGTCATGGAAGATGAGAAACATTCCAGAGGCCTGGAAAAGGGCAAACATAGTGCCTATCTATAATAAGGGGAATGAGGACAACCTATAAAATTATAAACCAGTGAGCTTAACTTCAATACCTGGAAAGATAATGGACTAAATAATTAAGCAATCAATTTTCAGATGCCTAAAAGATAATAAGGTGATAAGTAACAGTCAGCATGGATTTGTCAAAAACAAATCATGTCAAACCAATTTAATAGCTTTCTTTGACAGGATAACAAGCCTTGTGGATGGGGGCTGGGGGGAAGCAGTAGATATGGTATTATCTTGACTTCAGTAAGGCTTTTGATACTATCTAGCATGACCTTCTCATAAACAAACTGGGGAAATACAACTCAGATGGAGCTACTATAAGGTGCGTGCATAATTGGTTGGAAAACTGTTCTCAGAGACAGGTTTCAGAGAGTAGTTATCCGTGGTTCACAATCAAGCTAGAAGCACATACAAGTGGGGTCCCACGGGAATCAGTTCTGGGTCCGCTCTGTTCAACATCTTTATCAATGAATTAGATGATGTCATAGAGAGTACACTTATAAGTTTGCAGACTACACCAAGCTGGGAGGAGTTGCACGTGCTTTGGAGAATAGTATTAAAAAAAAAAAAAAGGCAATCATCATTTTGGGATGTAGTAGCAGAAGCGTAGTAAGCAAGACAAGGAGTAGTTCTTCCACTCTACTCCACGCTGATTAGGCCTCAACTGGAGTATAGTGTCCAATTCTGGGCACCATATTTCAGGAAAGATGTGGACAAATTGGAGAAAGTCCACTGAAGAACAACAAAAATGATTAAAGGTCTAGAAAACATGACCTATGAGAGAAGATTGAAAAATTTGGGTTTGTTTAGTCTGGAGAAGACTGAAGGGGGACCTGATAACAGTTTCAAGTACATAAAAGGTTTATTACAAGGAGGAAGGGGAAAAAAAGTTCTCAACCTCTGAGGATGGAACAAGAAGAAATGGGCTGAAATTGCAGCAAGGGGGGGTTAACTTGGACATCAGGAAAAACTAGCCTCTGTTTGTCAGACGGTGAAGATGGATGGCAGGAGAGAGATCACTTGATCATTATCTGTTAGGTTCACTCCCTCTGGGGCACCTGGCATTGGCCACTGTCAATAGACAGGATACTGGGCTGGATGGACCTTCGGTCTAACCCAGCATGGCCATTCTTATGTGGCTATTAATGCTATACTAATCTTGCCTATTAACATAAAACTGTTCTGTGGTTACATTTCAGTCTTAAAACATGTAGAATATGGTTAAGTTAATTCAAAATAGCTGTTCTAAGATAAGAAGTAGGCTGTTATATTAGTTTGTTTCTGTGAGGGAGTTTGGGTGCAGGAGGGGGCTCCAGGCTGGGGCAGAGGGTTGGAGTGCAGGAGAGGGTGAGGGGGTGCAAGCTCTGGGAGGGAGTTTGTGTGCAGGAGGGGATTCTGACCTGGGGCAGGGGTGCAGGAAGGGTTGTAAGGTGTAGGCTCTGGCCGCGAGGAGTTTACCACAGGTGGCTCCTGGCTGGCAGCACAGCAGGGCTCAGGCAGGCTGCTTGCCTGCCTGCCGTGACCCGACACCGCTTCCAGAAGCGGCCAGCTGCTGGCACGTCTGTGTGTGCCCCTGGGGGGAGGGGGACAGCGTGTCTCCGTGTGCTGCCCGCACCTGCAAGGGCCACCCCCAGAGCTCCCATTGGCCAGTTACCTAGGGAGGTAGTGGAATCACCATCCTTAGAGGTTTTTAAGGCCCGGCTTCACAAAGCCATGGCTGGGATGATTTAGTTGGGGTTGTTCCTGCTTTGAGCAGCGGGTTGAACTAGATGACCTTCTGAGGTCTCTTCCAATCCTAATCCTCTACGATTCTATGAACAACTTTGTTTTCCTTAGCTTCAATCTCAGAAACAGTTCAACCACTTTGGCTGAAATTTTCCAAAAAATATTCAGCCTGAGACAGACACCAAGGATAGAAAATTTCAGCCTTAACAGTTAAAATTTCCCAATGTTATAAGGAACTGAAAACAGGGTCTTATCATGGAAAGTGTCAGGCAACGTCAATAATATTCAATGCTACCAGCCCCTGCCTATAATTAAACAAGAGCAAAATGAAATGTCTGACCAAGTACAGGTCAAACACAGTAAAACAAGATAACGTAAGTGAGAAATCCTGGCACAAGTCCAAAAAAAAACATAAGCAAAATATGAAAATTGCCTGTAGACAATCACGGCAGCAATAATATTTCAATTAACTTGAGAAAACACCCACATTCTTAGGTGGTGGTCTCAGATATATTTTCTTGTCAGATAACCAAATGAGAAAAGTGACCAGAATGCAGATAGCAAAATTTTCTTTGTGTGTTATTCACCAGCAACTCCTCTTTCATGCCTAAGTGAGGTGACTTTCATAAGGTAAAGTGCTAGCTATTCTTAGAATTAAGGCCAGAAAAGCAAGTTTTCCTGAATGATCTCACTTACACGCTCCATAATTCACCTTGCTCATCTTTGGGATCAAAATGAGTTGAATTCTTCTCTTCAGGAGCACAATGTGAGTTTTCTATCCATACATGTCAGAGTAGAAACAGTCATCAAAAAAACTTAGAAGTTCTTCTTCTCAAAAGTAATGGGAAAATGCTGCCTTTCAATTTGAAGATATTCTACAACAGTCAATGTAAGTAAGGCAGTGTCTACCTTGATACTGCATCGACCTAACTACATCTACCTAAGCACTACGCCACTCATGGAGGTGGAATTATTAAGTTGGGGTAGTGGACAAGTTACATCAGTGGGAGCTACATATTAGCGTAGACACTTACGGAGTTAGGTCGATGTAAGGCAGCTTACGTCGACCAAACTCTGTAGCGTAGACCAAGCCTTAAAAAGACCTAGATAAGAACTATCAGGAACTCATAGGTCAGCATTTGAAGAACTATTTTTCTGATGACCCAGAGAAGCAGAAAGACACTGCTTTCCTTCACATAAATCAGAGGCTGTTTACTTGGCAAAACTGACTGGGCAACTGCAAAACAAAACAAGCAAACAAACACAACTGACTTTCTATAGCTCATATCTCATAAGTTCTTAGTGATGCTCTGTGAAGAAGAGGGACTCAGTTTTAGTAACAAAAACCTTGAAAGCTCTCATTCCATTTTCCATCCTTGTATCTAACAGTCAGCATTCTCTTGAGTGGTAGTAATAAAAACAAAGTCCCTCCAGTTGCCTGTCAACTGAAAGGGACCTAAGTCTCCCCCACCGCAGCCACTTCAACTTTGGATGGGACAGTTTTCATCAACAAGACAGGCTCATCCATAACACTTAGTTGGGAGTGTATTTAAACTCTTGTAAATCTTTTATAAATTAAAATTTTCTTTTCAAAACTTCATTAGTTATTTCTGATACATTGATGAAATTTCACTTGCTCATGGTTAGACGTCTTAGGAGAGAGGGTCATAAAACATTTTAGTCTGAAAGCAGGTTGCTGGCTCTTAAAAGTTTGGGAAATCTTGCTCTAGATAGCAGGGTTAATCTTCTCACAAGTAGGTGTCCAAGTAAATTTTCAAATCCTGGTACAGATCATTTCTAAAGTCCAAGATGTATTATCAGAACTACAAATGCAGTGGCTATGACAACATTATGTAATAAAGGAGATCAGAAATGCTGAAAATGGCATGGATATGAAAGATTTGTACAGCAATTTATAAATTTTAACCTAACGTTTTCTGTAACATCTCAAAACTCAGTAAGCTACTTGACTCACACACCAGCACCTAAATGTCATGCTAGAACAGGGGTCGGCAACCTTTTAGAAATGGTGTGCCAAGTCTTCATTTATTCACTTTAAGGTTTCACGAGCCAATAATACATTTTAACGTTTTTTAGAAGCTCTCTCTCTCTCTCTAAGTATATACATTATATAACTAAACTATTGTTGTATGTAAACAAGGTTTTCAAAATGTTTAAGAAGCTTCATTTAAAAATTAAATTAAAATGCTGATCTTACACCGCCGGCCCGCTCAGCCCGCTGCCGGCCTGGGGTTCTGTTCACCTAGGCCGGCAGCGGGCTGAGCGGGGCCGGCAGCGGGCTGAGCGGGGCCTGCAGCCGGGATCCCAGCTGGCAAGGGGCCAACAGCCAGAACCCCAGACCGGAAGAGGGCTGAGTGGGGCCAGCAGCCGTGACCCCAGACCAGCAGTGAGCTGAGCGGCTCAGCCCGCTGCCCGACTGGGGTTCTGTCTGCCGGCTCCTGCCAGCCAGGGTCCCGGCTGCCAGCCCACTGACAGCAGACATTAAAAATTGGCTCTCGTGCTGTCTTTGGCACGCATACCATAGGTTGCCGACCCCTGTGCTAGAACATAAGAATGGCCATATTGGGTCAGGCCAAAGGTCCATCCAGCCCAGTATCCTGTCTGCCAACAGTGGCCAATGTCAGGTGCCCCAGAGGGAGTGACTCTAACAGGGAATGATCAAGTGATCTCTCTCCTGCCATCCATCTCCACCCTCTGAAAAACAGAGGTTAGGGACACCATGCTTTACCCATCCTGGCTAATGGCCATTAATGGACTTAACCTCCATGAATGTATCCAGTTCTCTTTTAAACCCTGTTATAGTCCTAGCCTTCACAACCTCCTCAGGCAAGGAGTTCCACAGGTTGACTGTGCGCTGTGTGAAGAACTTCCTTTTATTTGTTTTAAACCTGCTGCCCATTAATTTCATTTGGTGGCCCCTAGTTCTTATATTATGGGAACAAGTAAATAACTTTTCCTTATTTACTTTCTCCACACCACTCCTGATTTTATATACCTCTATCATATCCCCCCTTAGTTTCCTCTTTTCCAAGCTGAAAAGTCCTAGTCTTTTTCATCTCTCCTCATATGGGACCCATTCCAAACCCCTAATCATTTTAGTTGCCCTTTTCTGATGCCAGTATATCTTTTTTGAGATGAGGAGACCACATCTGTACGCAGTATTCAAGATGTGGGCATACCATGGATTTATATAAGGGCAATAAGATAGCCTCCGTCTTATTCTCCATCCCTTTTTTAATGATTCCTAACATCCCATTTGCTTTTTTGACTGCCGCTGCACACTGTGTGGACGTCTTCAGAGAACTATCCACGATGACTCCAAGATCTCTTTCCTGATTAGTTGTAGCTAAATTAGCCCCCCCATCATATGCTAGATGCAAGCTTCCTTGTTTACAGACATCTATTATAAAATTGTATATTGTTGTAGCTGCAAGAAATAGACTACAATCTTAAATACAAGCCTTACTGAAGCATTTATATACACCCTTCCCACACCACAGCCTATTATATTTGGGTTTTTATTAACCCTCTTAAAGAGACAGCGCACTACATGGTGAACTAAACAGATTTATACTACAATAAATAAATCATCATGTACTTCGCTAAGACTGCATTAGAAAGCATTCTTCTAAGTCAATATGTCTTGAGTAAAAGTTCAGAACATGGGTGATCAAATCACAAAAACTGAGGAACATAATACCAATACTTGTGTCTTTCATGGATAGTAACTACAAAATTTTATCTGAGCAAAGCAGATGGCAGACAAAGTTTGTAAGCAGGTTCCACATTTGAATCTCTCAGCTATTAATAGAAGCCTAGGCTGCAGTGACCTTACGTTAAGCTAGAAACCCAACTTCTATTGCATGAATCCAAGCTGCTATCTTAGCTTTGCACACCTCAGCACTTCTTATGTATCGATGACCTAATATACACACAAAATTGTACCAGTTTTACTAAAAGTGCTACGTTAAACCAATTCAGCTCAACCAGTGGAACTTAGCATGTGGATACTCTGACAGTAGTTTAAACCTGTTTTAATTTGGTTTAGCTTTTCCCTGTACAGTAAACTGCACCAGCTTATCATCCTATCTTTACTTAAGCTGAGGAAATTTTATATTCATAATTTTATTAAATTTTATATTTAGACCAGGCTACCTCTAAGTACCAAAATGCACTTTGTAATGTATTTATTAGCAAACTGAAGCTCACTTTCACAGTATTGTTCTTGTACTTTTCAAGAAAAATCAAAACAAAGACAGTAGAACCTCAGAATTACAAACACCTCAGGAATGCAGGTTGTTTGTAACTCTGAACAAAATGTTATGGTTGTTCTTTCAAAAGTTTACAACTGAATATTGACTTAATACAGCTTTGAAACTTTACTATGGAGAAGAAAAAAATGCTGCTTTGCCTTTATTTTAGTAGTTTACATTTAACACAGTTCTGTACTGCATTTGCTTTTGTGTGAATGTATCTCTGCTGTTGTCTGATTGTGTACTTCCAGTTCCAAATGAGGTGTGTGGTTGACTGGTCGGTTCATAACTCTGGTGTTCGTAACTTTGAGGTTGTACTGTATTGCTTTATCTGGAATGACCATACCCATAGAATGGGATCTGCCCCACACAACAATTTCAATCGTTCCTACTCCTACCCCACCAATGACAGCTCAATCCATCTTTCCCCTTCCCATTTGTCTACATTTTATTATTTCTATCAACTAATATTATAGGTAACACCTTAGATTGCTATAACTGAAAAATCAGGTGAGAAATGTTATATATATTTTAATGTGGTTACTCTGTGGATTTAACAACAATTTTCTTTCTTCTTTATAAAACCAATTTCCCCACAGGTGAGAATTAGTTTTAAAATAGGAAACTGATTATAAAAACTGAAATTTAGGATAAGTTACTGACCCAAAAACTGCTTTAAAACTATTCTGAAAATGTGTTTTTCAATTTGGCCATGTCCCACTAAAATCCTGCCCTGTGTGTCACAAACGGACTGTTGATTGGTATGCCATTCAAGTCTTCTCTTTCTCTGGCCTCCCATTACCAAGGGGAGCTGTTACCTGTGCACTAAGAGGATGGTGAAACACTGGAATGCGTTACCTAGGGAGGTGGTAGAATCTCCTTCCTTAGAGGTTTTTAAGGTCAGGCTTGACAAAGCCCTGGCTGGGATGATTTAACTGGGAATTGGTCCTGCTTCAAGCAGGGGGTTGGACTAGATGACCTTCTGGGGTCCCTTCCAACCCTGATATTCTATGATTCTATGATTCTCTCACCTTAGTGCCTCAGAAGAGGAAGACTGGAGACACCAACAGTAGAGATAGCTGACTGCCTCAAGAAAACAGCTGGACCACTGACCTCATGGTTTTAATACTTCAATTAAGATGAAGGCAAGGCAAGAGAAAGACATCCCATCTGATTGATGGGAACTGAAGAGAGGGAGGGGCTCACAGAAAACAGGAGAAGGAAAAAATGAGGGATGAAAGAGACAGGCTAGAAGAGCAGCAAGAGAGAAATAATAAGAGAGGCAGAGACTATTGAGTAAAGTTGTAGGTTATAGAGCAGGTGAATGGAGATTATTATAGGAAAAGAATGAGTCAGGAAACAACTTAAAAACAAAAACAAAAAATCAAAAACGGCAGGATAAGAAAAAACCCTAAATTGGAATGCAGAAAGAAAGGAAATAGAGGAACAAAATTAGTTAGATCAGTGGTGGGCAACCTGCAGCCCATCAGGATAATCTGATTGCAGACCACGAGACATTTTGCTGACATTGACCATCCGCAGGCATGGCCCCTCACAGCTCCCAGTGGCTGCAGTTCGCTGTTCCTAGCCAATGGGAGGTGCGGGAACTGGCAGCCAGCACATCCCTGCAGCCTGCACCGCTTCCTGCAGCTCCCATTGCCCGGAAGTGCCGAACCGCGGCCACTGGGAGCTGCAAGAGGCCGGGCATGCACACGGTCAATGTAAACAAACTGTCTCCCGGCCCACCAGTGGATTACCCTGATGGGCCACATGCAGCCCGCAGGTCGCCCACCACTGATTTTGATTAATTTATTTAAATAAAAAGGAATAAAGATGTAAAACAGAGAAAGGGAAACTTTTAACGTTTCCTTACATTCCTGAGACAACATGGGTGAGGTAATATCTTTTATTGGATCAACTTCTGTTGATGAAAGAGACATGCTTTTGGGCTTATTCAGAGCTTTTCTTCAGGTCTGGGAAAGGTACTCAGAGTGTCACAGCTAAAATTCAAGGTAGAACAAGTAAGGAGTTAACATAATGTTGCAAGAGACCATTCAAGGTGAAGTGGGCAGTTGTAACACCTCTACAGTCATAGGAAAAAGGAAGGTTAGTGGGTTACAGACTGTTGTAATGAACCATAAATCTATTGTCTTTACTAAGTCCATGATTTTTGGCGTCTAACAGAGTTCCCAGGCTTTCCTTTTAAAGGTGTTGTGCAGGTTTCATGTGAGGACGAGGACTGTGAGGTCAGATAGGGAGTGACTGCAGAGTCCTTTGTGCAACATGTTCATCCTAGGGTGATATGGTGTTTTTGTCTTCTATCATTTTTCTGTGAGAGTTCACTCGAGAGTGGCTACAACATTCCTTGCATTCCTATAAGTTACTGTCAGATGCCATGTCTGAAAATTGTATAGAAAGGGACTGGATGGCTGTTTTGATAACATTGTTGAATACTATCTACCTTGTATTTACTCTGAGTAACGTGGTTAAACAATTGGTATTCTTTTGGAAGTCAGCCAGTACACATTCTGTATTTAAATAACCAAAAGCAGTGTTATTGCTGTTTACTTTTTTCCTCTAATTATGCTTTCCCCACTACCATCTTTTTCATCTCCTCAATAATCAAGACATACCTACAAATTAGCCATTGTTTGACTACTGACTGCTTGGCTGATTGCTTTCTTTTCTGACAAGGCATACCTTGTTCCCCTTTTTATAACTGTATACAGGGCCAGCTCCAGGCACCAGCTATCCAAGCTATGGTGGCAGCGGCAATTAGGCGACGACTGCTTCGGGCCGCAAAATTGGTAGAGCCGCCCCTTACTGTATACCCAGGCCTGGTCAACACTATAACTTGAATCACATTAGTTAAAGTAAGAAGGATCCTTGATAGTCTACTCACTTTTCTTGGAGCCCAGCCGGGTTCTGTGAATCACGCACCACTCACATAAGGGTAGTGACTCCAGGATTTAAAAGTTATGAACAGCATTCAAATTGAAGGGTAAAATAATCTCAGAATAAAGTATGTCAAAATGGCACTCTTAGCTGATCTCTGTGTATTTCATCATACATACTGACAAAATATTTTGACATTTTTTGTCTTGTTTGGTTCTGTTCAACGAACACAGCTAACATGGAGCTGAATTTTCTTTCTTTTTGTGCATTATCAGACTCATTACTAACTTCCATGTACAGTAACGGTTACATCTGAGAAAGACCAGAAAGCAATGGGTTTGTACAACTGTCCCTGTATAATTGTGCACTCGTTGCCACTGGAGGAAGAATTTAGCCTGCAAAACCCATATTGCTGATGATGGTATGGGGCATGAGAAGAAAACAACCCAGCTTGACTCTCTGATCAATTTTGCAGGGCTGACAATGTTGTTAAAAAATGCACCTTTTTACTTGTGCACAGAGTACCTTTGACACAGATTCACAGATACACAATCAGTGTGGAACCCACAAAGCCATTTTCGTGGTTACTTTCCTCGCACTCCCTACCTTCGGGGCGAGAGAAAGGATTTTGGTTTAAAGGGGGAAACAGATGAATACATTCCCACAGTTCTCTGGCCTCCCCTTTGCGACACATGCACCTTAATCACAGAGCCCATCACAAGCTAACGGATGACACTTCTGCCTGAGCCCTCCGTTTAAATACTAGCAGCAGATCACCGCGCCCGCCTGACCCTCCCCTCAAAAAAGCGACTCCCACCCGCTGTGCCACCTCTTCCCTTGGGAGCCGGCTAACGACGCACCTGCAGTCCTAGGCCCACCCACTAGGGCAGAGACTGCAGGTGCCAGCCCTCAGCCTCCAGCCACAGGCCCCGTCGCCCCCGGCCCACTCCCCTCCCAGCCAGGTCGCCCCCCGGGGCTCACCCGGCCTCCCGCATGACGTTGCCGTCGCCGCAGTCGCAGGCGCCCCCTGCCTGGCTCCGGAACATGTTGTAGTCGTGCCCGGCGTGCTCGCCCTGGTGGAAGCACTCGGCGCACAGGCTCATGCAGGGCGAGATGCCGCACGTCCGGCAGCGATAGGCCACGAAGTTGGCCGTCCAGACCAGGCCGCACAGCGTGGCCGGGTCGTAGGCCCGCACCGCCTGCACGAAGCCCTCCCAGGGCTCCCCGCCCGACAGCAGGCAGCGGCACCACTCCAGCGCCTCGGCCGCCGCTTCCCCGCCGCCCGGGGCCGGGGCCAGCGCCCGCTCCAGCAACGCCTGCAGCTCCGCCGCCGCCCCGCTCTCCCCGCCGTCGCTCAGGGCCGCCTTCAGCCGCGCCGCCGTGGCCCGCTTCTCCCGGCCGCTCGCACCGGCCCCCGCCATGATGAGGACTGGGAACCCGGGACGCTGGAGCCGCTACGGCTGCGCCGGGCTCCCGGCTCTGGGGCTTCCGACCCCCGCCCTCTCTCCCCTCCTAGCGGCGCCTCTCTCGCGATAGCCTGGGAGCCGGCACAGTGCCCGCCGCAAGACGCCCGTTCCCCCCGCCCTGCGTCTGCCTCCTCCTGACATTGTCCCTCCTTCCCCTCCTCTTCCTCCAGGGCCCTGGCTTGGGCGCCGCCGCCCGCCTTGCTCAGGCACCCTGCTGCCTCTCACACAGCCCCTGCGCTGATGAGCACGTCCTAAGCAGGTGCCACCTTCGGAGGAAACTTCCCAGGAACTCTTAGAGAGGGACACTGTCGTGTCCTTTAGCCCCATCCTCATGTTTGGCCTGGTATTTACAGCGTCTCTCATCTAAGACTCTCAGCGCAAAATAAGGTGAACCCTGGTTTCAGTGATATTGTGAGATAGGCGCTTAAGACAGAAGATTGCTTAGGGAGGTGCCTTGTGCAGGTTTCACTGTAATCGTTTAAGAAAAAATAATGGATACAAGTTTTGACCAAAATGATGATAATATTACCTCCTCTATGTGATCCTAGCCCATCCGAACTTAAATATATACTGGTCGCTTGGGATAGTTGTATCAGTTGCATTCTGCCATGGTATTTATGGAGAAAAACAATAGTTCTAGAAAGATTATACAAACCTATACTAATAGAAATGTTTTAATTATTTTTAATTTTCAAGTAAAAGCCATTTTGTTTGGATTTAAACATTGCACTGTTGTGATTGCTGAATGGGGCCCTTAATATGCAAGTTCATCCCTAGAGATGAATCTGTGTATAAACTTGCAGGATCTGGCCCCTGCCTTCAAAGCTGAAAGGCAAAAATGACTAGAAACCAAAGTGAAACTGGCTAGCCTATTTTCATTGTCCACATTGAATGAAATGTTAACCGAGAATAAAAAGTGAACAGTAAAGCCACAAACCTGCAAACACTTGTGCATGTGTTTACTCACATGAGTAATCCCATTAAAATGATAAAGGCTGGATTTAGGCCTCTACTTGTTTTGTGAAATTGCTAGCATTTTTAGGCTCTTAAAAATAAAATAAATACATAATGAAGAAACACTCTTACTATTAAGTAAATGAAACCACAAATCAGATTTGAGCAGCCATAGGTTCCAATCCTTCAATTTACAATACAGAGCAGACTACTGCTGTATCCGTGTGGAGCTCTGCACTGTAAACTGCAGGAACAGGACTCTACATTTTTACAGATTAAGGGGGAAAGTCCTCAGGATTATAATATTTTTAAATTTACAGCTGTTGGCTGCAATACTTTTGAAGCAATATTCGCTCTATAATTAAATTTACTATTGAGTGATGACAAGTTTTTTAAAAAAAAATGTTGCCTTAACGAAAATAGTCCTACATTTTATTTGGCCTGCCAAATAAACAAAACAAATAAACAAAACCTAACAAGGTGGATACTCCCTCTGCTGGTTTTGCAACATTATTCCTAGGGCTGTCCTCTTCTCTGCTTGGAGTGTTGTAGCTGCGTTGGTCCCAGGATATTAGAGAGGTGGGTGAGGTAATATCTTTTATTGGACCAACTTCTGTCAGTAAAAGAGACAAGCTTTCAAGCTACATAGGGCTCTTCTTCAGGTCTGGGCAAGGAACTGAGAATGTCACAGAGCTGAAAAAGATACTAAAAGATATTACTTGTTTCTCTAACTCTCCTGCTGGCATACTCCACAAGTAAAGTAAACTAATGCATCTTGTATTTTGGTACATTAGGAACATAAAACCCAAGTAATAATGTGCAATCAGCATGATATTTTTTCCACAGAATTCTAGGAAGGAACTGCAAATGAGTGTAAAAACATTTAAATCCAATCTATTAAAAGATGACAGTCTTTCTAATAGACAAAGGAGCTGCCAGTGTTTTGGTCACTAAAATCTGGTGCTAAGCAACGGCTATGATATGAAATAAAGAGATGGTTGCTAGGGAAATGGTGACCTGGGAGGAATTCAAATCTACCTCATAGCTCTTGAGTCACTGCTTTGAAATACTGGAACTAGAATTATGTTGCAGACATTTATTGGTCAGTAAACTGTTGGGCAAAGAGAAAGCTGTACCTGGCAAGTGTTCTGCAAAACATTGAACATTTGTACTTTGCTAGAAAAATAATGAAAAAAGTAGTATCTTGATGTATTTAACTCTAACAAATGTGCATTTGCAAGAATAAGTACTCAGTTACAGGTGCATTCGCTGCCTTTTCCTATGTGTATCCTCAAAGAGTGGTTATCATGTATCCTTCACAAAGCCCAATTTCAATTCAGCTGAGAGAGAACAAATCAGCAAAGGAGGAGAGTGTTCCTCTCCATCTGCCAGCTAAAAGGCTCACAGGGTGATCTCTTCCATTTCTTTCTGCTGTGTCTAGAAGGAGCAAAGCAGGGAAAGATAAGGTGGGTGAGGAAATATCTTTTATTGGGCCAGCTTGTGTTGGTGAGAGAGACAAGCTATGGTGCTCACACAGAGCTCCTCTTCAGGTCTGGGAAATGTACTCAGAGTGTCAGCTAAATACAGGTGGAACAGAGTGGTTAGCACAGGGGTTCTCAGACTGGGGGTTGATCCCTCAGATGTCAGGAGGTTATTATGTGGGGGTTGTGAGCTGTCAGCCTCCACCCCAAACCCAACTTTGCCTCCAGCATTTATTTAGTCTTAAATATAAAAAGTGTGTTTTTAATTTATAAGGAGGGGTTGCACTCAGGCTTGCTGTGTGCAAGTGGTCTCCAATAGAAAAGTTTGAGAACTACTGGGTTCGAGTAAGTACTTAACAGAGTGGTTCTCAAACTTTTGTACTGGTGACCCCTTTCACATAGCAAGCCACTGAGTGCGACCCCCCCGCCTTATAAATTAAAAACTTTTTTTATATATTTAACACTATTATAAATGTTGGCGACAAAGCAGGGTTTGGGGTGCAGGCTAACAGCTTGACCCCCTATGTAATAACCTTGCAACCCCCCTCAGGGGGTCTTGACCCCCCAGTTTGAGAACCCCTGACTTAACACATATTTCAAGGAACCATTCAAGGGCTTTAAAGTTTGTCTTGGGGGCCAACAGATGTTGGTCCAATAAAAGATACTACCTCACCCATCTTGTCTCTCTAATAGCCTGGGACACAAAGAGGACACCACCACCAATGCGCCCAAGAAAGCAGGAAGGGAAAGGTGCTCTGGGCAGGGTACAACGCTGCTAGTACCTGGGTGGAACTGACAGTGCTGGTCTCAGTTTCTTATGTGCATGCATGGGGGACGGGTTAAACTGCTGCACTGTGTAGAGCGAAGAGGAGGTGCGCGGAAGTAGGTGGTGGGGTCTGCAGCAGTTGCTTGGCGGTCTCCGAGCCTGGGCTGCGGCGGGGAGCGGCCGGGAATGGGCATTGTGCTGGGTGCTGTGCAAAGACGCAGGAGGCAGCCCCAGGACAGGAGCGCCCTGCCTTGCGTGCTTTGCGGCGAAGGAAATCAGCAGCACAGCTCACAGCAGCACGCTGTCCCGCTGTGAGGCTCCCCTAGCTACGGAAAGTACTTCGTTTGTGCGTGGTGATGGGGTTGTGGCAGTGACCCAAGTGGGTAGGCGATGGTAATCCACTTGAGTGGGTAGGGAGCGCTGCTGATGGGCAGGGGGGTGTCTGTGGAGTGAGTTCAATTTTGGTAGCCCTAGAGAGTAGTTGAGCCACTAGAGCCCCAGAGGGAGAGGATTCATTTTTCTGGCTCTTCAGACAGGTGAGGATGCAGAAAACCTGCTTCAGAACAAATTTTTTTTAATTAACCTCAATGTTATTACAGTTAATATTTATATATAACTTTATTTAATCCAAGTCCCCTACTAGCATTAACTAATTAATGTTCACAGCACTCAATTTTTGTTCTGGGATAAATTGCTAAGTGATGGAAAAAGGAGTCAACTTGCAGATACATCGTATTTACATTACTTTTTCCAGCTAGATTTGCAGACATCGCATTAGCTATGGGGCCTATGCATCAAGTCACTGAACATCTGCAGCTGCCATTGAAGTTAATACTGGAGTGTGCTCATTAGCCAAACAGGACTGTAGGGGGGCTGGGTTTGGTTTTTGCCAACTATATGATCTCTTAAGTCACGCTTGTATGCTATATACATAAAAAAGTAAGTCTGAGAAACAGGATGTGTTTTTTTCTAATGTATGTTTATTTTTAATTAGTTTTTAAAAGTTTTTGTATTTTATGTATAACTATAAGAACAACTGTAATAGTGCAAACTATGCCTGGTTATAAATTAATTTTTTTTTAGTTGAATAAACAAACATGAAGAAGTTAAAACTTAAGGAACTAGAAAGCCGTCTTCAGCAAGTTGATGATTTTGAGAATCCAAAATTACTTCTTGAACAGTATCCAACAAGACCACACATTGCAGGTAGAAATTAAACATAAAATTGTTGTAGATTCTCAGTTTTCTGTTGCCAAAACTGTATCAATACTTAAACTGTAAAAAACAATTTTTAAAAAATCTGCTAAATGTTTTTTTGTTTCTAGATGTTTATTTTGTGTGTCCTGAGAGAGTAATAAATTTATTAGAGGCTTTTGCATTATTGCCAGAGATAGCTTAAAGAGAAACACTAATGCATTTGTTTCAGTAAATGTCTCTAATATCTCAAACAATTAAATCTAATAAATGGATTTTAAAGTTAAGGATGTGGGTTGCAGAAAACTTTCTGATTTGTACGGATAAGAACTGTTAGTTTGCGTCAGGTATTAACAACACAGAAACACGGCTCTTAGTTTTAATATCGATCTTTCAATCTGAGTAATTATAAAATACCATTTCCACTGATGAAGTGAGCTGTAGCTCACGAAAGTTTATGCTCAAATAAATTGGTTAGTCTCTAAGGTGCCACAAGTACTCCTTTTCATTTCCACTATAGGACCATCACAAACAAAATTTCCTTGTACACCTTTCATAATTACAAAGAATACACTGCTGTATATATGAGACCAACATGTAAGACCAATGATCTAGATTCTTTCTTACTCTTCATTTTTTGTTTCCATACATAAACAAGGATGTGTATTTTACTGGGATCACTAGATTTGTGTATAGCTTGGTTCCTGTATAATCTACCATAGCCTATGTGTCCTTGCTTAATTTTGAATCTGCTTCAAAGCTTTCTGAAAGACAACAGAAAATAATACATTGACTTGTCAACTGCCTATTTGTTCTTATCCTATAATCTCTTATTTTTCAGCATGTATGCTTTATACAATTCACAACACTTTTGATGATATTGAAAACAAGGTGGTTGCAGATCTAGGATGCGGTTGTGGTGTACTCAGCATCGGGAGTGTAATGTTAGGAGCAGGGTAGGTGTTTAACACTCAAGTTCTCTTAGTTTCTTTCCCAGTATAGAATTAAATGAGATAAGATTAAGAATGTGACCAGTGCTAGACTGTACTTAATTTAGATAACTAAATATGGGTGCATGACCACACATTTTAGTAGATCTAGCTCCTGTATGTGCATGCAAATAATGACAAGTAATAGGGGCAATTCCTCTATATTTAAAATAGAGAATTATTTATTAGAAACATCTTCATAATTTAGAAAATATTTTTCTCCAAACTATTATTCATATCCTGTTCAAAAAGTTAAGTAAAAAGCTTTACTACTTACATTCCTTTTAGTAATTTACTTCTAAAATATATCACTGTTCTAACTCATGAAGAAGATAACAGAATGTTCTGCTTTAGGCACCTCTCTCAGAACTTGAGTGGGAACAAATATGACTGTGTTTAGAAATGAGCCTTCTGAAAAGAAAATGTACCACATCTTTTTAAAGTAAAAATACTGCAGTTTGTTGATTGATTTTCATTTTCCAGGTTGTGTGTGGGGTTTGACGTAGATGCAGATGCCCTGGAAATATTTAGTAGAAATGCAGAAGAGTTTGAGCTCACAAATATTGACATGATTCAGTGCGATGTATGTTCTTTAGCTGCCAGAACGTCAAAAACTTTTGACACAGTAATCATGAATCCTCCTTTTGGTACTAAGCATAATAAAGGTTGGTGATTCTAAAAAGCAATTATAATACTCCTACTTACTTTTAAGAATGAAATATTATAAAGGAAATCTTCATCTGCTAACAAATTTTAAAAGTGGCAAAACCTTTGCTATTCTATATGGGACCTTAGAGACAGTTACTCCTTTGCCCATTTTGTGATGTAGCCACATCCACATGTGAGCCATATGTAAAGTCCTTGGTTAAGTTGAATCATTTCAGGAAATGGTGTTGAAGTTTTGATAATTGGCCTTTAATAACTAGTTGAACTAGTAGTTCTTTTGTATATTGCTGTATACAATTAAACTTATCTACACCTATGCTAGACACCACAATTAGGAAAAATATGGAAATACACACCCTCTCGTCTGTGCCTTTATTTACTCAACGCTGCTTTTCAAAATGTACAGGCTAGCAAGCATAACTGCAATTATTAGGTTTAAAATTATGCTATCCTTTCCCTTTATAGAAAAGTAAGGACACTTAAGCATGAAATTAAAGAATTTAAGACTTTAAATAAATGCAGACAAATAAGGCTTTAACTGCAGCTTGGATCCTCTTTTTACAGGAACGGATATGACTTTTCTGAAGGTAGCTTTGCAAATGGCACAAACAGCTGTATATTCCCTACACAAAACTTCAACACGAAAAGTAAGTCCCTGACTTCAGCCAATTAAGCACTATGTAGCTGTAAGTGGCACGCTAATCTTCCACTGTTTCTGTAAAATCAAATGTGGATTCAGTAGCCAAGATGAACGCCTGGGCCTTGGGTGTTTGAAAACTAAGATACTTAATTTATAGTGCTTAATATTTGAGGGGTATACATACATATTAAAAAAAAGACAGACAGACTCTGGTTGGAGTTCTGTCTTTGGAGCCTTAGTAATTACTTGGTGTGAGAATGACTTAAGGTATTGAAGCAGGAGAATGTAGATGTCAGACAGATTAATACTTCAACTCAGAACTCAAGTACACTTAAAATATAAAACATCTTATTTTAATGGGGTTTCCTCAAAATGCCATAAACTAATTGGAACAAAGTTCATGGACTATTTTCTTATGTTCAGCATATTCAAAAGAAAGCAGATGAATGGAAAGTGAAGATGGAAGTTATAGCAGGTAAGATTATCTTGTACATACATATTTTTATAAAATGCTCTGTTAGTTGGTAATAGCCTCCAGGACCAGCTACTATTCAGATGTAGCATATGAGGAGCTCATTTAAAAATATGATCTATTGGGATGAAAAACTGGTAGATTGGGAAGTGGGAGGTAAAACAAACTACAAGGAGCAAGTGATAAAGAGGTCTAAACTAATGAAATAGGAAGTTTTGTAGATTCTTCTGCCTCCAGGACAAACACCTCTAATGATGAAAGATGTCCTGGTTGATCAGAAAGTAAAGCAAATATTCTGGATATAGTCAGGAAAAACTTCTCAAAAGTTGCACCAATTTGGTCTTAACTGGACAAGATTTAGTACTGAAATAGGAGCAGTTTTGTCATCAGAGAAGGCAGCAGACCCCACCTCAAAGCATTGTCAACAAGTTTTATCTTTCACTGCTCCTGCATTCCCTTAGTCCTCAATTTGAGCTGTCAATTTTCCTGATCTCCAAATTTTGGTGGATGTTTCAAGATTTGTGACCTACTTTAATGGCGTAGGAGTGAAGAATGTAGGGGGGAAAAAGACATAATGCAATATTTATACAGCCATAGAATGCAGAGTTCCTTCATTGTCATACTCGTTTTGTGATGGTTATCTAGTAGCAACTTCCTTCTAGAAACAAACTTGCTAATATGAAAATGCCTGTTCTGGTATTAATGTGCATTCACTAATCAGGCCAGAGCTCAAGAACAGGCAGACGGAGACTGAATAAATGAAAAGCCAAATAATTTTAGTCAAGTTGCTGGCAACAAAAAAAGTGGTCAAGGTAGTACAGTACAGTTTGTTGAATACCACTGAGCAACTAAGTGATTTTAGTATGACAGGTGTTCTCTATGCTCTTCACAGAACTTAGATATGATTTACCAGCATCATACAAGTTTCATAAGAAGTCTTCTGTAAGTATTTTCCTAATCCCATATTAAATTATGAAATTGTATCTGAAATTTAGAGTTAATTGTTTATTAGTTTAAGACTGAAGTCTGAATTTAGTTTAACTTGCATTGGAGTAGTGCCTAATCATGTGCTGGACGCTCTACAAAGGGGTTAGAGCTGCACTTGTGACTCAGTTTAGTATTGTTACCAAACTCATTTGGTTTCAGGATTGATGTCATGTGCTTTGTTACAGAGCAAGTTAGGGTATAATTTGAAGTTGGTGGAGTAGAAACATTCCAGAAAAGTTGTCTCTAACCCTCTTCTAGATGGGTGGAGACCACTGTAGTTAGTACCTCTAGCATAAAGAATTCTATTGAAGGATTGTGTGTGTGTGTATTACATAACATTTAGGCTCAGATCTTGCCTAAGGTTTACCACACTAAGGCCCTGAATTAATCTAATTAAGACTTAGCAAGTGGGTGCAAGAGGCTACATGTTTCCATGTATCAAATAAGTTTACTGTCTAAACCAGAGGTGGGCAAACTACGGCCCGCAGGACCATTCTACCCAGCCCCTGAGCTCCCGGCCAGGGAGGCTAGCCCGCAGCGCTCTGGCTTACTGCTCCTGTCGGGCAGCGCAGCTGGCTCCAGCGTGGTAAGGGGGTAGGGGCAGTCAGGGAGCAGGGGGAGTTAGATGGGGGTGGAGTCCGGGGGAGAGAGTTAGGGGTGGGGGTGTGAATGGGGTCAGGGCTGTCAGGGGTCAAGTTGCAGGGGGTTGGATGGGTCAGGGATTCTGAGCAGGGGCAGGAGCCAGGCTGTTTGGGGAGGCACAGCCTTCCCTACCCAGCCCTCCATACAGTTGCGCAACCCCCATGTGGCCCTCTGGCCAAAAAGTTTCCCCACCCTGCTCTAAACTCTACTTACTCCTACCTACAATTGACTGGGGTGAAATCCTGCCCCCACTGAATGCAATAGCAGAATTCCATTTGACTTCAGAAGGGGCCAGGATTTTATTGTTAAAGGAAGGGTCATGGCTTTGCACGAGTGTGAGGGTGTACCGTGTATAAGGGCTGCGTGGACAAAAGCAATCAAGAGCTGGTGGGAACAGGCAGTTAAGGGATGGCAGAGTAGGAGACAACAGAAGCAGCAGTAAGTGATTAAGATATGAGTTATAAATAAGGACCAAAACTTTGTAGTTCACAAAGTGGAAGCAGTATATGTTTCGGGTTTGTTGTTTTTTTGGAAGGAGAGGAGATGATCACCTGGTTAGAACAGGCTGCATTTAGAGTGGATCCAAGGGGAACAAGGTGGATGCCAAGAAGGTTAAAGGGGAGGTCACAGAAGTCACACAGAGTGGAGGACCTGGATAAGAGTCTGATCAGAAAGACGGTATAGTTCAGCAGTAACCTGGAAATAAGATGCAAGGCTTGGATGAGACTAGATGTAACATGAAGGCAGAGTCAGAGACCAAAAATTATAGCATCAGTGGAAGTTTTGATTGTGTACGTACCACTTGGAGTTGCATTTGGCTAGATATCTTCTCCACAGTGAGGGACTAAAAGAGTTTTATCCCACTGAAGTTATCCTTATGCTAATCAGGAAATAGTTTGACTATCTACAGACGAAGTAGTGTGCACATATCTGTGCTTTGACAAGAGTTCTGTCCACTAACATTAATAAGCCTGAAGCTAGCATTCAATGGTCCATGATTTTTAAATATGGAATTTTATTGGTGTTTTTCATACAACTTCAAAATTACAGTCAGATTCAGGGATATACCCTCCCTTTATACATTTGACTCAAATGCGAGAAATACTGAGAGGATCAGACAGTATAAGCAAAACTATAAATATAAAAAAATACCCAAGTTGGCATGTTAAAGTAAGCATGCATCTGGGGGAAAAAAAATTCACAAAAAAGCTTTCCTCTCATTACAGGTGGATATTGAAGTGGATTTAATAAGGTTTTCCTTTGAAAAACTTCCAAACTGAGGACTGTCTTAAAACCTATTTAAAATGGATTAATAAAAACTCAGTGCTTTTTAAAACAGTATTACTGATCTCCAGCTCCATTTTCTGTTTTCAGCTGTTTTGATGCAGGTTCTTCTTTTTCAGTCTCTTCTAGTGGTCTTTTCTTGGGACTTGCTGGCCCTGTAAGAGTTAATATAGACAGACACTTATGGGACTAGTGAAGTTTGATATTACTTTCAAGACTGTTCCTATCCAGCTCAAGACATTCAATCTTTCAGGCTGCTACATATGAACAGGTTGCCTTGAAATTAGTACTTCACATATTGCCTGTGGAACAATTCCAGGTGATCCACAGCTACTATGTAACAATGATTCATCACCCATTCATTACTTATTTCCAGCGGCTTTGGACCACATAGCAGGGGGAATTAACTAAACAGGAGCACCCAGAACTTTTCCAGTCTGAAAAAAAACAGGAACAGTATTGGTCATTTAGAAAGACAAGGTAGGTGAGGTAATATCTTTTATTGGATTAACAGAAGTTGGTCCAATAAAAGATATTACCTCATCCACCTCATCTCTCTAGTATCCTAGGACCAGCACAGCTACCACAACACTTCAAACAACGATGGAAGATACCATATTTTTCCTTTTGGAGTCAGGCACCAAATCTCAACAGGAAGGGAAGACAGCCCACAATATGGAAGAGTTAAGAACCACTGCTCTAGGCTATGGCTAACAGACAAAGGTTTCTTCTACCATACTGAGGTAAGGGTATTCATTTACTTGGAAAATGGTGAATGATTAATTTACTGTAACAGCTGTGTAGAGCTAAGCAAATGGAGGACTAAGGACAGTATCTCTTCACTGAAAGCTGCTTTGAATTGCCCTGTAAATGTTCAACTCTGCAGAGGAATATGTCCGTTTTTGTACCAGTTCAGTCCTTCATTTGACAGACCGCCACAGAGGCAGGTGTCCCTGTGAACATGACTAAATTTGAATGATCAGGAAAACTGCGCTGGGAGGGAACAAAAACTTTAATAGCATATGATAAACCATATTTTGCAAATCTCAAATTTCTTGAGCAGTTTCTAGAAAATACAAGAAACTACTATTTGCATAACTTCTCTCTATACACACAGAGATTGCAAAGGGTTGCTTCCCAGCAGCATGTGAACTACTCCCTCTCATGCACAGAACAGCTTACCTGTTTTAGTGTTCTCTTCACCTTCTTCATCCTCACTCTCAAATTTTGTTTTCTTGCCCTGGAACTGTACTTTCCCTTTGTTCTGTGAGCCCTGGGGTACTTTGCCACCTCTTCCTTTACCTTTAAATTTGCGACCTGTCAAGTTGTACAAGATAGTTCAGGACCTTTTAAGAACCATGCATTAGTCATTTACTGATCTAAAATCATACAACTCTGTGCATGTACCATCTGACAAGTTCACATTAATATAATAGAACTTCCATGAAAGTTATCCAAGTGGTATTCAAATTAGTCAGGGAAAAAGTCACCTTTTGCTTTCCATTTGTTTAATGATTCTTGCTGACCCTCCATGATTTTTTTCAATGCTTCTTTCTCTGCATCTCCTTCCAGCACCTCCCATATGACATCTTTGTTGCGCAACTGTAAGTTCCCATTATTTGCTTCTTTGGCTTTATCCAGTGCTTCTTTTGCATTATCCTTAAATAGGATAATCCCCTAAACACAGAAACAAGCACCCTTTGCATTATGGACTCTTGCCAGTGCAAAAGCATTAATAGGACTGTAGCTGGAGTGTCAGGTAGCCCCAGGTCTCCTGCCAGACTCAGATGCTGCAGTTTGCAAACTCATTTAGAATAAATTTCTAGCCCATATGGTTTTGAAGATAACCTATATATTAACAGGTTTAGTGCTTCATCATTTTCAGACTCATGAGTATTAACTGACCTACAATTCACATCAATTTAACATTTGAGCCTAAAAATACCAGCCCCCAGATTTTAAAAACCCTTAGATAACTCTATGTGCACTTCATATGGACAGTGATATGCTTAGCTAAGCACATAGATGGTTGAATAAGAAAAAGGCTAAGGTTTGCTCTGCATAATCTCTCTCTACTCTCCCAGCAATCAGTGATGTTGCATTTAATAACTGGTTTGTTTAATTGAGATCTTTAGTCTAGCCTTTGTTTTATGCAAACTTCCATATCAGTGTGCACTCCTCTGTGGCTCTAGGTTAGCATGTCCTTACTTTAGCCATAGACTAAGCGTAACTCCGCAGGAGGAGAGTCACATTAATGCTTTTACCTTTTATTCAGACCACTTTCTAATAGTAGTTAGTCTAGAAAGCTGAAGAAATAAACTAATTCTGCAGTCCCCAATGGAAGGTGTAGTATACCATTGCTAATTTAACCATCAGGCACTTAAGCAGCATTCAGATACCAGACAAATTTCACACAGACAAAAGTAACATCTCATCTGACAGCCTCCTGACCTCCTTTGCCCCTCTGACAAAGTCTATCCATTTAATTTCTCCATGGTCAGAGAAAACTGCATGAAGATCTTCTCTGCAAGTCTGATCTTCTAGGTCGCCAGAGAATTTCAGCAAGCATCCTGTCTTTTCATCCAGTGATTTCTAAATACAAGAGAACTTTGTTAAAAAATAAGGCAGCTAGAATTTGAGATTTGCACTGAAATGCAGAGTTTCAGGGAGCTGTATTAAGGAGACAGTATTCAAAAGATTGCCGCAGGAGATCAGAGAAGAGATCAAGTGATACGGATCCAGCTGTATTGCCAGCAGGCCAAATATCTCATACTTTTACACCAAAGCACCTCCAAGCACAAAAAAGTTTCTAGAAGTCTTGCATAGCATTGCTTTTTTTCAGCCTTTCCAGACTCTCCATAGGATATTTACAACCCTTGATACCCATGCACCACTAGCCCTGGAGGCTGAAACCCCAGTTTGTGAACCTATGCACAAATATTGTAGTACCACTAGAAGTGCTCATCCGTGCCATTCTCCCCCACACACACCCTCCTATACCTATGTTAGATCACAGGGTTACTCTAAAAACACAGGGTAGAAGTTGGTTTACTACTTATCAGATATATGAAAGCATACAGTATCAAAACAGACTTGACAATTACCAAAGTAGATTCATTGTAACCTTGTTTATTCTACCCTTCCAGACAATTCAAGAGGTACATACCATTTCAGCATCTTCTGCTTGCTTCTGTTTTTCTTCTTTCTCCCTGTAAGAGTTCAGATCAGAGTTGGTTAGAATATAAATTAATAAGGTAAGGTGCTTCATTTATTAAACAAGAGCCTAGCTTACTGTTTTGCCTTTGCTTTAGCCTCTACTTTGTTTTGTTTCCTCTCTTCATTCTTCTTTGCAAAGTACTCCTCCCTTCAATAAAAAGTATAAATTAAGTTAATGCAGCCTATTAAAAAAGCCTTTATTTTATTGAGAGAAGATGGTAGTAGCCAAATAAACTTCTAGCTCTAGAACATCTTTATAATTTGAGACTGTTCCAGAGGAACAGCAAAGCCTGCACAAATCAAGCAGTATTGGACCTATATGGCAATGCAGGTATCTGTTCAAACATAAATGAAGTTGACTTACTTGAAAAGCACAATCAGCTCTGTGTCTTTGTACTTTTGGTTTGGTATTTCTGTGAACTTCTTAGCAGATTCAACACTATCAAATACTGCAAAAATTGATCCCTATTGAATAATTGGGGAATATTAAGAATTAAATAGATTAATGGAATGTTCTCTAGTAGCCTGTTTTTCATACCTTGCAAAGCATCAGTTATTATGATACACAATTACCTTGAACGTTTTACTCAATGTTCTCCTCATTTGAATGTTTTCTACTGAGCCTTTACCTTCTAGCCATTCTTTGATATCATCAAGTGTTGCATCTGTTGGAAAGCCTTTCTGCAAAGTAAAATTGAACTTCCAATAATTACATGAAACAGAAGCTATGACATTCCAATTAAAGAAAGTATCATTACAAACCAGTATGGTGACTGAAAAATACAAATCAGTTGCTTAAAACTTATGCTACACCTCATTTTATATTAAAATAAACCTAAGCAATAGAATCAGAATTTCATTTGGGTTAAAGCCTTTTAAGTAATAAACTAAAAGTAATGCAGTAGAGTATGAAAGCTTACAATATATACAGATCTGTTTTTAATTGCATTTTTATACTGGTCATTCACTTCAGGGAGGGGTTTGCTTGGAGATCTTCTGATTTTAGTTTTGTCTTCACTTATTTCCATAAGTCCAGCTTTAGATTTTCTCAGTGCTTCTACTATAACACTGAAGTCTTTTGAGAGACTGCTTAACCTATGGAGAAAGAACACAGTATATCAAAACATGTCCACATACTCCATCCCCAGCATTACTCAATCAGGATTTGAGCTGTACGTACAGACTGAGGACATATGGCCCCTAATTCAGACAGTATGGTAATTTGGAAGGCACCCAGCCACCAAAGGTTACGTGCACTTCATTTTACCTGTTGAATTTGATCATTATTTCTAAAGGCACCCAGCCATCATCCAGTTTGACCTGCTCCTTTAGGAACTTGTCTCTTGGTAGATTGTGATCACCAAAATAGTACTGCAAAAATAAAGACAGATTTGTCCTAGACTGTTGAAGCATAAGATAATTTGATGGAGACTTGATGCAGTAATGAACTAGCCAATGGAAGTTTGGCATGCCCCTTTACACCAGTATCATAGGAGTTATCTTTAACTCAATTATGCAGATATCTAACTTCAGAATTTCTAAATTCTCCATTTAACTGGAATTCCTCCAAATCTAAGTGCAGGTAGCTGACCATCTAAAGAGTGATCTTGACTAGTGGGACAGTAGTAAAGAGTTTCAGACACAAACAAAGTCTATGGCCTTGGCTGAGCAAATACATGGAGACTTTTGTTCTGATAGCATTTAGACATCAACCTGATCAAATTAGTCTGATTACTAGTCAAAGTTGGTATCCTGATGGCTTTGCATTTTAGTTTAAAAAAATATGAAAGGTAGCATTTGTCCTAGTAGGATACCATCTATATGGGCCATTCATATCCCATTCAGGAAGCTTCTAATTAGCTTTTATTTTGGAGGTTTTATTTTGCCAGTTTTACTACCATTCTCATTTCAATTGGACCCAGTTCAACAATCCACAGAATGTTCTGCTCCTTCAAGGATTTGCCTGGCCTACTTTGAATTAGCCAGCAGAGTTGTTTGTAAGGGCAGACTCTTGCTACAAGTGATAATCCAAATGTCAAACATTTTATGCTGCAAGGGTCAACATGGAAATATTTCACTGATCATTCTATACCAGCATCAGTTATATTGTGCACATATTAATCAATCGATTTATACTTCTATGTGAATTTAACTTTCCATTGTTACATTACCACTGTTGATTTCTCATTTTAGTTATGGCAGTTCTCCCCTCCCCTCCCCCAGCATTAACTCTGAATTTCACAACACTTCCAGCATTACTAATACACGAGTGGATTAAGAAAGCACTACAAGGACACTTCTACTAACCTATTATGTCTACTACTTTCAAACTTAGTTTTTAGACCTTTACATCTTGTTATGAGGAGATATAAAGATAGTTGATGCCTTATGTCCAAGTCTTCTTTAGCCAGTAATTCAAATGTATTTTTTCCAATTAAAAAAACAGAATTACAGGGTAGTATAGGACAGTAGTTCTCAACCAAGGGTACATGTACCCTGGGGGTACACAGAGGTCTTCCAAGAGATACATTAATTCATCTAGATATTTGCCTAGTTTTACATCAGGCTACAGAAAAAGCACTAGTCAGTACAAACTAAAATTTCATACGACTTGTTTATACTGCTCTATCTACTATACACTGAAATGTAAGTACAATATTTATATTCCAATTAATTTATTTTATAATTATATAGTAAAAATAAGCAAGCAATTTTTCAGGAGTAGTTTGCTGTGACACTTTTGTATTTTTGTGTCTGGTTTTGTAAGCAAGTAGTTTTCAAATGAGGTGAAGTGGGGATACGCAAGACAAATCAGACTCCTGAAAGTAGTACAGTAGTCTGGAAAGGTTGAGAGCCACTGGTATGATATCATCACAGCAGATAAAAATCAAGACACTGAAGAACTTAAATGTAATAAGTAGAAAGCTGACATCTTTACAACCTTGCTCAGACTGTAACATATTAAATACCTTTCTCTATTTGCATGCATAGGGAATGACTCCCAAAGTTGCAATAAGAGAAGTTAATATTTTGGTTGAACAGTCCATAAACTTGCCAGTTTGTAAGGTGACTAGTATTTAAGTTGTTAGTAAATTCACAGAATGAACACTGTCATAGAACCACGGACAAGCATTTCTAGAACCAGTTTTGAAGACAGAAGTTTAAATACTAGGTTTAGCATTTTTGTTTAGAATACCTAAGAAGATTAACAGTTTAGCTAATGAGAGAAACTGATTTAGCATCCAGTGTTAAAATAAACATACCTCAATTTGCTGACAGATTTTGTTTTCCAGGTTAGACATATTTTCACCCTCTCCATTTTCAGCCATTTTGGCCACCTGTATTCACAAACCGGAGTTTGATATTACTTAGTATTGTTGCTTCACCATAAACTTTGCAAGAAACTAGAAACTCATCAAATGAAATCCCTAATTTTGGGCAACAGCCAGATCATATAAAATAAAATTGATATTCTTCATACATTTAAGACATCTAATCAACTTAGAACATGAACTCAGAACCTTAGTTAGGAGTTAGTCAAAAATGCAAGATAAATAAAATGTGTATGAGACTTAAAGTATCAAATCAACATGCAGCATTATCCACTGTAAAAAAAACAAAGCAATTTCACTTCTTTCCAACAGTGATTTAGAGAAACAAAGTGGATAAGGTAATACCTTCAGGTCTGAAGAATAGCTGTGTGTGGCTCAAAAGCTTGTGTCTCTCACTCAAAGAAGTTAGTCCAATAAAATATTATACCTCACCCACCTTGTCTCTCTTAATATCCTGGGACAGATACAGCTACATCTATACTGCATACAACGGTGATTTAGGCATTTAGCCATCTAGTGCTTAGAAAACTTCATCACAGGGGAAGTCTGATGCCATCATGTTGACACGAATTTTAATAAAATCCAGTCTCACCCAGGAGGTTGTGGCCTCAAGAAAAACCCTTGGTGGTCACGTGACTGCATCTGAGAAACCCTGGGTTAGACTAACTTTTAAGGAGTACGATGAAGTTATTTACAATTCCTAATCCTGCCTCATCTTCCAGTTTGAAAGAAGCTGGTCATTGACTACTCTGAAGAGGGAAGCAGAAGCATCAGAGCACCGTACAGTAGAAACCCAGCTTCTTCTGGTGCTCCCTATAGAAAGGGGTTTGTTCTCCCCTATGAGGGCTTGTCTATTGCACTGTTTGCTCAAGGTATAACTCAAGTGTTGCCTGTATAACCCAAATTGCATCCATACAAACTTCTAGCTCAAGTTAAGTGGTGCTTTAAGCTCCAGCTGGGCTAGCTTCTTGTCAGGGTTATGGGTTGAAAGCTCAAGTGCTGCTGGCACTGAAGCTAGTAATGCAGTGAGAATGCAACTAAACACTACACCTAAACAAATACTTTGTCCATTTTCAAGAAGGGTAATGAGATCTGGGGCAGTGGCGGGATGCTGAACGGGAACAAGGATACAGAAGTAAAAATTACCACATCCAAGGTGGAAGCCAAACTCACAGTTTAATGGGACCAAATCAGGGGGCCCAGATAATCTCCATCCAAATGAACTGGCACATGAAATTGCAAGTCCATAGCAAGAATTTTTAATGAATCCATAAACTTGGAAATCAAACCTTATGACTGGAGACTTGCAAAATACAGTACCTATATTTAAGAAGGGGGCAAGTGATCTGGGAAACTACAGGCCCTTTAGTTTGACCTCAATTGTATGCGAGGTCTTAGAACAATTTTTAAAAGAGATTAATTAAGGACTGAAGTAAACAGTAATTGGGATAAAATACAGTACAGTTTTACAAAAGGTAGATATGCCAGACCAACGTGATCTCTTTTCTTGAGAGGATAACAGATTTTCTATACAAAGAAAATGCAGTAGAGCCAGTCTTCCTGGACATCTGTAAAGCATTTGATACAGTTCCACATGGAAAATTAGTTAAATTGGAGAAGACTGGGATTAATATGAGAATTGAAAGGTGGATAAAGAACTGATTAAAGGGGAGACTACAATGGGTCATGCCGATAGGTGAATTGTCAGGCTAGAGGGAGATTACTAGTGGAGTTCCTCAAGGATCAGTCTTGGGACCAATCTTATAGAACATTTTCATTAATAATCTTGGCACAAAAAGTGGGAGTGTGCTAATAAAATTTACCGATGATAGACAGTGGAGATTCGCTGCCAATACAGAGAACCAGAATAGCCTAGTTTTGGATGACCTTGCAACTGGACTTATAGAAATGGGATGAAATTTAATCGTGCAAAGTCATGCACTTTGTGACTAAAAAAACATTTCTGCTGTAAGCTGGGAATGTAATGGTTGAAAGCAACAGAAGAGAAGAAAACCTTGGTATATTGGTCATTACAGTATGATGAGCCACCAAATATGCTGTGAGAAAGGCTAATGCAATCCTAGGATGCCCCAGGCAAGATATAGCCAATAGAGATAGAAGTGTTATTACCGTTATACAAGGCACTGGTGAGACTATATAGAATACTGTGTGCAATTCTGTTCTCCCATGTTTAAGAAATGTGAATTCAAACTGGAACAGGTGAAGAGAAGGACTACTAGGCTGATCAGATGAATGGAGAACCTACCTTATGAGAGGAGACTTAAGGAGCTCAGCTTGTTTAGCTTAACAAAACAAAGGAGGAGGGAAGATCTGATTGCTCTCTATAAATAAATCAGAGAGATAAATACTAGTGAGGGAGAGGAGTTATTTAAGTTAAGGGCCAATGTTGGCACAAGAACAAATGGATAGAAACTGGCGATCAACAAGTTTAGGCTTGAAATTAGATGAAGGTTTCCAACCATCAGAGGAGTGAAATTCCAAGAGGAGTAGCGGGGCAAAAAACCTAACTCATTTTAAGACTGAGCTTTATTGGAGGGGATATGATGAGATTACCTACAATAGCGTATGAGCTCTCTGTAAAGGTTATTAGCAAATATCTCCACCAGGTGGAGATGGGATACTAGATAGGGCGGGTTCCAAGTTACTACAAAGAACTCTTTCCCAGGTGTCTGACTGGTTGGTCTCAGCCACATGCTTAGGGTCTAACTAGTCACTATATTTGGCATCCAGAAGGAATTTTTCCACAGGTCAGATTGCCAGAGGCCTGGGGGTGGGGAGAGGTGCCTTCTTCTGCAATTTGGGAACAGGTCACTTGCTGATTTGAACTAGAGTAAATGATGGTTTCTCTGTAACCAAGATTTAATGACTTCAGTAACTCAGAAGTTATGGCCTTTCTATAGGAGTGGGTGGGTGATGTTCTGCAACGCACATGAGGTAAGCCCAGATGATCATGATGGTCCTTTCTGGCCTTAAAGTCTCTGAGAATCTGTAAAGGTAGCATACTAATGGGTGCATGGGTGTGTTATTGGTGTGTTAAGACAACACGTAAAGAGGTCAGAGTTAAGGTTACATTGTGGAGATAGCACAAGAAGAAGAAAGAGTTAAGTTATGCCTTTTCAGAATGTGAAGAGTGGCTGAGGTAGCACTGGGCAATCTTACTCTTTAAGAGAGTTATTTAATTTCTGTGTTTTAAAAAAAAACAAATTCCTCTGTGTACTGCAGCCCAGTTCTCTTCCTCCGCTGTCTCTAGCTCCTTGGCTATGATTTCCCTGGCCACAGAATGCACTGGCTGCATGCTACTCCTTTCACAGGAGTAACTAACATAATACTCCACTATGTTAGTTAAAACATGCTGATCTCAAAATTTGCAATTTCATTAGGGATCTCTAAAAACTAAAAAGGCATAGTTATGCCAGCATATACCTTCAGCACAGATGCATCTACACCAAAGGAAGGGATTTTTTCCATCCCTGTAGAAACATCACCTCCCTGAATGATGGTTGATACAGCGACTGAAGCATTCTTCCATCAATATGGCAGTGTCTACACTGAGGGTTAGGTTGGCATAACTATGCCATGACCAATGTAGCTATGCTGACTTAAATTAACAAGTCTTTATTAATCCTTCCATTTAGTCTACTCCATATTCTTTCATTCAACTGCACTTTTAAAATCTTGAGTCTGTAGACAACCTTGTTGTGTTAGGACAGGTGCTTTTAGCACTATCAAAAATTAGTTGATGTTCCTTGACTACTTTTTCAGTTTACACTTGAAAATGGTGCATGAGCAACAAGTTCACATTAAGGCCTCATACAGAATTTAATATGCAGACTTGATGTGCACTTTTGGACAGATTCTGATTAGAAACCAGGATGGGGCCTTTTATCTGGGCAAGCTGCCAATGGTTTTATACTAAAACAGTTCTGATAGCAAACACGATCTTGTCATGTCAATAAATGGTTCAGGCAGATCAGAGGAGAAAATCCTATGGTCAGCCATTACAGCATAAAGCTATATGGTAGCTGATTGGAGTTAGTAAGGGCTGGTCTACATTTACATTTTACCAGGATAAGAGTGCCTTGTACCACACAGATTATTTCAGTTCCCAAACCAGTATATTCACTTTTATACCGGAATACCTGTGTCCACGTTAAAAGGGGCCCAGGGGCTGCTGCTTTAAGATATACTGATATAGTTCAAGTTGTAAATTAGACAAACCCAGATTTACATTATCCAAGATGACAGGTTTCAGAGTAGCAGCCATGTTAGTCTGTATTTGCAAAAAGAAAAGGAGTACTTGTGGAACCTTTGTGGATCTACTGAATGCATCCGATGAAGTGAGCTGTAGCTCACGAAAGCTTATGCTCAGATAAATTTGTTAGTCTCTAAGGTGCCACAAGTACTCCTTTTTATTATCCAAGATTGTAGAGATTCTTTGTTGTCCACTCATCCCTGCCTAGCAGGCTCACGTCTCAGGCTATATTGTATACTATAGCGAATGCGATTGGTTACAACCAATGCACTTAGGTCCCATCCACACTACTAATGAAGCTGTTGGCATAAAAGAGATTCAACTAACAGTTTGCCTCCCAAGAGTAGACTAGCCCGACCATATTGAAACACCATTACTAACCAGCCAGTGGTTAGACAGAGGCCTAATTTTACTCTGTAAAACTGAGTCAGCATACACCCTTGTTAGAGTGTTAGCATTAATAGCTTTCTAAAATGGCTCAGGCTAATACATTTACTCCCAGAGCATACAGGACATGAGATTGAGATCCAGCAGCATTATTAATCACAGAAAGATAACAGCCAGGCTGCCATATGAAATACTAAAATCAGGGAAATAAATGAAGAGTCAAAGTGGGCAACACCTGTGACCCTGTTTGCATTATAAGCACTGATACAAGCATATTAACCTTAGTACTTAGTTTAGTTTATCTGCACTACAAGGGCAATCATGTTAAAGCAGGTGAACTTGAAGCTTCCTACCCCTGCTATGATCAGTATAGCTCCACTAGAGGTAATATGGCAGGAGCACGGGTGCAGAAGTTAGCAGCAGCCCTTGGGGTGTCAGCCACCATGTGGTTTAGACCTAAACCCATCCTGACCAACGTTAAACAACATAGTTAAAGCTCTCTTGAGGGGCAAGTGACCAGTCTACTAACGCCACGCAGGACTCCCCCACGGCTTCCCCACCACAGCCCCAGGGGCTAGGCGAACACACGGTTCTCGAAGATGCTTCTCCCCGGAGCCCAGTAGCGCCGAGACGGCCCCAGCGCTTCCCCTGGGGGCGCGCCGTCGTTAACCGCGCACCAGTCCGGCGCTGCGCGGAGCTGAAGTGACGCTCCCGCTCGCTGTTTGCACAGCCAGGACTATCGGCCCCGGTAGTGCCGTTTGGCCGCACGCCGCTTCAGACACGGTTACGTCTCTAGCGCAGCCCAGGCCCGCCGCGCCTCTTGGAAAACCCGGCAGCGCTGTACGAACAGCGGCCCAGGCCCCGCAAGGGGGCCCTGGCATTGGCCCGGGGCAGAGCCGCCGCAGGAAGCCGCATGAGGCAGAGACCGAAAGCTCAGAGCCGCGGGGACCCGCCAGACCGCACGCAGCCGCCACCGGCGGAAGACCGACCCCAGCCCCCGACCCCGCGGTCTCCGCACGTGGGGCTGGTAGCGGCCCGGGCCGGGGGAGACTCTGGGCTACGCATAGCACCGGGGGCGGCACCTCCAGGCTCCCGTCGCGCGGCTCAGCCACGAACCTGCCGTGGACCCTAGCGAGGGCAGCACCGCACGCGCTCGGACCTCCGGTTCCGCCGGCCCCGCCCTCCGCCTTTAAAAGCTGCGCTGAGCGCTCGACGCCAGTCCGGGCAACCCCAGCATCCCCCGCGAGCGTGCGGCTCCCAGGCCCCGCCTCGCCTCACGTGGGGCCCCGGGGGCCGAAAGGAGGCGCGGCTTCGCAGCGGGCCGGCCGTGAGCCAGGTTCCGCTCTGCTGCTGCTGCTGCTGCGGAGTCAGCGAGGCTGGTTCCAGGCGCCTGGGGCGGCCTTTCATCGCCCGGGCTCCGAGCCCGCTGCGCCCCCGCGAGGGAAGCTGATGCCGGGCTCAGCCCCGCCTTCCACTCCGCACGGTCCGGGGGGCGCCCTCCCTCAGCACAGGCTGCCCAGCCCTGCCTGACCCAGCCTCACGGCGGGCGCGAACCCTGCCTCAGCCTCAGCCTCACCGTGCCTGGCAGGGCCGGGTTCCTTGGGGTGGACGTGCCCCGAGCTAGTGCCAACAACGGGCCCGCTCGGGCTACCCTGGCGGGGGCGAGTTGGCCCACTCGCTGTGAAAACGCCAGTGGCCCCTTTACACGAGGGTTGAGCTGACTCGCTGTTAGCAATCGTGGGGAATCTCTGCAGAACTTCCCTGCTCTGGCCAAGGCCAAAATACGTTGTGTGAGGATGATGCAGCTGAGGCATCCAACCCCGATCCCTCCGTGACTGCAAGGCCTGAGAGAGGTGTTTGGGGGACAAGGGTTTGGTTTGAGAAACCCCCAAGTGCGGGTAGGATACAAATCGCCAGCCACTTAGTAACCCCTTATGCCATTCTCAGAACTAGTTTTTTTGTTCGTGGGCTCTTTGCCCTCCAGGTCCCTACCCCACTCTAGTTGATCTTTCATTTAGATTTAATTCAGGAGTTGCCTGTAGTATTCTATTTACAGTATTTTCCTGCAGTCCGTCTCATGCCTCATTTGTAAGTGCCACAAAGTGGGGAGTTTCTGCCATATTGCTGATTCATGTGAGCAACATAAAAAGCTGCAAGTGGCCAGCCTCTACTGCTCCTGTCTCGCACTTTGAATTTATTTTTACAATAAACAGTGCCAGGTATAATGAGACTCTGTAGTTCAATAAGAACAACACAACCGCTCTCTTACATTCAGAAGTTTTCTTTCAATTTTCCTAGAATCCTTAGACGTATATAGCTTTAATCAACTGCATTTAAATTTTTGCAGTTAGTAAAATCTTACTACACTCTTTTGCTGGGAAAAGAGCCAAGAGCTTTAAACACAAGATTGCTAGCTCCAAGCAGTCTTCTAATAATGGGTTGGGTTTTCTTTAAATTAATAGTGAGTCTAAAAAATCTTATATTTCAACAGCAAAAAAGTTAAGAAAATACTTATTAAAATGGACTTGCTTTCGTTTGTGGTTATGGAAAAATTAACACCAATTACCTACCCAGCAAAAGAGGACGTTAGATATTTGGTTTCTTTTATTCAATACTCAAGTACATTCACCTACCAAAAAGTACCTGTCCAAGTATTTTAAAAAACATTTGATACACATTTAACAGAGCAGGAATGTATATGTTCCAATTTCACTCAGTCACTAGAAATGTCACATAACATCCATAATGTGGATCACTCTGTAATATGGTACCAGCCTCTTAAAAAGATCTGATTACTTTATTCCTGTGTAATGTCTCTAAACAAAAGCAAGCTGTTGTAATGATCATTTTGTTTCTGATACTAATCCTTGCCAACTAAGTAAACTTGTTAAAATTTCCTAAATAAAGAGTTTAGAAAAGCCCAGCAGGGCTGCTTTAAACACATTGGGGGGTGGGGGAGAGGAGGAAAAGGAAGAGAGAGAGACCTGTGTGTGTGGGTGCACGCACGTGTGTGCATTAAATAAATTACTTCAGGTCTTGTATAGTTCCTGACCATTAGAGTCTTATTTCCTTATTCATATATATAATTAATTAAATTAATGTGAGTTGTTTCTTAGATCTCAATTTTTGAAATTCATGTATTAACAGTAACTGATACTTTAGATCTATTACATTGTTAATTTTTGTAAAAAAGTTTGTTCAAAAGTGGTATTAATATTTCAGTGGATTCAAACAATGTCCTTTATTTTTTTTTAATAGTCGCTTTTGTTCTCTGAGCAAAAAATTAAGTTGGTCTATATTTGCAATTAAACTGTATTAGCCAAGCCAATTGTAAAACAGTTCAGATAAATTAGTTTGAAGGTCATTTCCTTGACACAGTGGATAGCACTTTTTTTAAAAAAATTGATGGGAGCTCTAGTGCAGAAAAGGCAAAGGAGTTTAAAACATTCTGTTAGCTAAACCTGTAGTCCATGGAAGCTCCCAGGTACTAAGACTTCAATAGGAACAAAATTGGGTAGCTGGACTCTAGGCCCTGGTCTACACTAGGACTTTAGGTCGAATTTAGCAGCGTTAAATTGATGTAAACCTGCACCCGTCCACATGATGAAGCCCTTTATTTCGACTTAAAGGGCTCTTAAAATCGATTTCCTTACTCCACCCTTGACAAGTGGATTAGCGCTTAAATCGGCCTTGCCGGGTCGAATTTGGGGTACTGTGGACACAATTGGACGGTATTGGCCTCCGGGAGCTATCCCAGAGCGCTCCATTCTGACCACTCTGGACAGCACTCTCAACTCAGATGCACTGGCCAGGTAGACAGGAAAAGAACCGCGAACTTTTGAATCTCATTTCCTGTTTGGCCAGCGTGGCAAGCTGCAGGTGACCATGCAGAGCTCATCAGCAGAGGTGACCATGATGGAGTCCCAGAATCGCAAAAGAGCTCCAGCATGGACTGAACGGGAGGTACGGGATCTGATCGCTGTATGGGGAGAGGAATCCGTGCTATCAGAACTCCGTTCCAGTTTTCGAAATGCCAAAACCTTTGTCAAAATCTCCCAGGGCATGAAGGACAGAGGCCATAACAGGGACCCGAAGCAGTGCCGCGTGAAACTTAAGGAGCTGAGGCAAGCCTACCAGAAAACCAGAGAGGCAAACGGCTGCTCCGGGTCAGAGCCCCAAACATGCCGCTTCTATGATGAGCTGCATGCCATTTTAGGGGGTTCAGCCACCACTACCCCAGCCGCGTTGTTTGACTCCTTCAATGGAGATGGAGGCAACATGGAAGCAGGTTTTGGGGACGAAGAAGATGATGATGATGATGAGGTTGTAGATAGCTCACAGCAAGCAAGTGGAGAAACCGGTTTTCCCGACAGCCAGGAACTGTTTCTCACCCTGGACCTGGAGCCAGTACCCCCCAAACCCACCCAAGGCTGCTTCCTGGACCCAGCAGGCGGAGAAGGGACCTCCGGAGAGTGTACCTTTTAAAATACTATACATGGTTTAAAAGCAAGCATGTGAAAAGATTACTTTGCCCTGGCATTCGCGGCTCTCGTGGATGTACTCCCAAAGCCTTTGCAAAAGGTTTCTGGGGAGGGCAGCCTTATTGCGTCCTCCATGGTAGGACACTTTACCACTCCAGGCCAGTAACACGTACTCAGGAATCATTGTACAACAAAGCATTGCAGTGTATGTTTGCTGGCGTTCAAACAACATCCGTTCTTTATCTCTCTGTGTTATCCTCAGGAGAGTGAGATATCATTCATGGTCACCTGGTTGAAACAGGGTACTTTTCTTCAGGGGACACTCAGAGCAGCCTGTTCCTGCTGGGCTGCTTACCTGTGGCTGAACAGAAATGTTCCCCACTGTTAGCCACGGGGAGGGGGGAGGGTTGAGGGGGTAGCCACGTGGTAGGGGGAGGCAAAATACGACCTTGTAACGAAAGCGCATGTGCTATGTATGTAATGTTAACAGCAAGGTTTACCCTGAAAGAGTGTAGCCACTGTTTTATAAACTGTCTTTTTAAATACCTCTGTCCCTTTTTTTTCTCCACCAGCTGCATGTGTTTCAATGATCACAGGATCTTCTCCTTCCCAGAGGCTAGTGAAGATTAGAAAGAAAAAAAAACGCACTTGTGATGAAATGTTCTCTGAGCTCATGCTGTCCTCCCACACTGACAGAGCACAGGCGAATGCGTGGAAACAAATAATGTCAGAGTGCAGGAAAGCACAAAATGACCGGGAGGAGAGGTGGCGGGCTGAAGAGAGTAAGTGGCTGAAGACAGGGCTGAAGACAGGGCTGAAGCTCAAATGTGGCAGCAGCGTGATGAGAGGAGGCAGGATTCAATGCTGAGGCTGCTGGAGGACCAAACCAGTATGCTCCAGTGTATGGTTGAGCTGCAGCAAAGGCAGCTGGAGCACAGACTGCCACTACAGCCCCTGTGTAACCAACCGCCCTCCTTCCCAAGTTCCATAGCCTCCACACCCAGATGCCCAAGAATGCGGTGGGGGGGCCACCGGCCAACCAGCCACTCCGCCACAGAGGATTGCCCAAAAAAAAGAAGGCTGGCATTCAATAAATTTTAGAGTTGTAAACTTTTAAAGTGCTGTGTGGCATTTTCCTTCCCTCCTCCACGACCCCTCCTGGGCTACTTTGGTAGTCATCCCCCTATTTGTGTGATGAACGAATAAAGAATGCATGAATGTGAAGCAACAATGACTTTATTGCCTCTGCAAGCAATGATTAAAGGGAGGAGGGGAGGGTGGTTAGCTTACAGGGAAGTAGAGTGAACCAAGAGGCGGGGGGTTTCATCAAGGAGAAACAAAGAACTTTCACACCGTAGCCTGGCCAGTCATGAAACTGGTTTTCAAAGCTTCTCTGATGCGTACCGCGCCCTCCTGTGCTCTTCTAACCACCCTGGTGTCTGGCTGCGCATAACCAGCAGCCAGGCGATTTGCCTCAACCTCCCACCCCGCCATAAACGTCTCCCCCTTACTCTCACAGATATCGTGGAGCACACAGCAAGCAGTAATAACAGTGGGAATATTGGTTTCACTGAGGTCTAAGCGAGTCAGTAAACTGCACCAGCGCGCCTTTAAACATCCAAATGCACATTCTACCACCATTCTGCACTTGCTCAGCCTGTAGTTGAACAGCTCCTGACTACTGTCCAGGCTGCCTGTGTACGGCTTCATGAGCCATGGCATTAAGGGGTAGGCTGGGTCCCCAAGAATATAGGCATTTCAACGTCCCCAACAGTTATTTTCTGGTCTGGGAATAAAGTCCCTTCCTGCAGCTTTTGAAACAGACCAGAGTTCCTGAAGATGTGAGCATCATGTACCTTTCCTGGCCATCCCACGTTGATGTTGGTGAAACGTCCCTTGTGATCCACCAGAGCTTGCAGCACTATTGAAAAGTACCCCTTGCGGTTTATGTACTCGCCGGCTTGGTGCTCCGGTGCCAAGATAGGGATATGGGTTCCGTCTATGGCCCCACCACAGTTAGGGAATCCCATTTCAGCAAAGCCATCCACTATGACCTGCACATTTCCCAGGGTCATTACCCTTGATATCAGCAGATCTTTGATTGTGTGGGCTACTTGCATCACAGCAGCTCCAACAGTAGATTTGCCCACTCCAAATTGATTCCCAACTGACCGGTAGCTGTCTGGCGTTGCAAGCTTCCACAGGGCTATCGCCACTCGCTTCTTAACTGTGAGGGCTGCTCTCATCTTGGTATTCATGCGCTTCAGGGCAGGGGAAAGCAAGTCACAAAGTTCCATGAAAGTGCCCCTATGCATGCGAAAGTTTCGCAGCCGCTGGGAATCGTCCCAGACCTGCAACACTATGCGGTCCCACCAGTCTGTGCTTGTTTCCCCGAGCCCAGTATCGGCATTCCATAGCATGAACCTGCCCCATTAGCACCATGATGCATGCATTGGCAGGGCCCATGCTTTCAGAGAAATCTGTGTCCATGTCCTGATCACTCACATGACCGCGCTGACATCGCCTCCTCACCTGGTATCGCTTTGCCAGGTTCTGGTGCTGCATATACTGCTGGATAATGCGTGTGGTGTTTAATGTGCTCCTAACTGCCAAAGTGAGCTGAGCGGCCTCCATGCTTGCCTTGGTATGGCGTCCGCACAGAAAAAAGGCGCTGAATGATTGTCTGCCATTGCTCTGACGGAGGGAGGGACGACTGACGACATGGCTTACAGGGTTGGCTTCAGGGAGCTAAAATCAACAAAGGGGGTGGCTTTACATCAAGGAGTATTTCAGGCAGGACTTCACGAAGGGTTCCAATAAGAAATGGTGCACCTAAGTTATTGTTCTTATTGGAACAATGAGATTAGTCTGGCCTCTGATTGATACATGGCTAGATTTACCTTGCTACACCTTCTCTGTGAGTGACTGCAGTGTGACCTAGAGGAATGAGTCCCCTAGACGGGGAAGGGGGGAAGCAAATGAGTACAAAACAAATCTGGTCTATTTCTTGTTTTGATCCACTCCATCTATCTTTTAGATCTTTGGCTGGCAGCAGATGGTGCAGAAGGACTGCATGCCATCCACATCTCATGGCTGCTCGGCAGAAGACAGTGCAATATGACTGCTAGTCATCCCCATCTCTTGCCTGCCCGGCAGAAGATGATACAGTACGACTGCTAGCAATCCATATCGCCTGCCTGCTCACCATAAGACGGTTCAATAGGACTGACTGCAGGACTAAAGAGAATGACCTGGTCAAGTCACTCCAAACTTAGTCCCTGCGCCCATGTCTGTCCAGGCGCTCCCGGCCGATGCGGCCAGGAGCACCTCGGACATGATGATGATGGCTACCAGTCATATTGCACCGTCTGCTGCCAGAAGGCAATGGGTTGCTGCTACTGTGTAGCAATGCAGTACCGCGTCTGCCAGCACCCAGGAGACATACGGTGACGGTTACCTGAGCGGGCTCCATGCTTGCTGTGGTATGGCGTCTGCACAGGTAACTCAGGAAAAAAGGTGTGAAACGATTGTCTGCCCTTGCTTTCACGGAGGGAGGGAGGGAGGGAACGGGGGCCTGACGATATGTACCCAGAACCACCCGCAACAATGTTTTAGCCCCATCAGGCATTGGGATCTCAACCCAGAATTCCAATGGGCAGCGGAGACTGCGGGAACTGTGGGATAGCTATCCACAGTGCAACGCTCCGGAAGTCAACTCTAGCCTCGGTACTGTGGAAGCACTCCGCCGAGTTAATGCACTTAATGCACTTAGAGCATTGTCTGTGGGGACACACACACTCGAATATATAAAACCGATTTCTAAAAAACTGACTTCTATAAATTCGACCTGATTTCGTAGTGTAGACATACCCTAGGGTAGGGTTAGATCTAGTCCAATTTAAAAAAACAAAAAACGAACAAAAAAACCACACACCACCGTATAGCACCAGGTCTCAGAGGCCAGGTAAGCTGACTCAGGCTCCTGGGGCTTGGGGGGTCTAAAAATTGTGATGTAGACCAGAGGTTCTCTGCCTCTCTCTCTCTCAGCCACCTCCAACATGCTATAAAAAAAGGCACATACCATCCATGCCACAACTGTTTTTATGCATATCCAGTAGATTAAAAGCCAGGGCCAGCATTTGGTAAGCATGCAGGGCAATTGCCTGGGGCCCCATGAAGCTAAGTTGCTCAGGTTTCAGACCCACATAGCGGGGCTCAGGCTTCAGCATTCTGCTCTGGGGTTCAGTGAGCCTAACAGCAGCCCTGCTCTCATTTGTTTTGGCAGACCCCCACTTGTGTACATTTGGGCTCAAGCTGGATCCCAGGCTCCAAAACGCTCCTCCATCACGCACTCTCAGAGCTAAGCTTGAACATCTACATTGTAACTTTATACCTCTACAGCCCAAATTCTGGGAGCCTGAGACAGCTGTCAGCCCAGAGGCTGGTCTACTCTCACAGCAGTGCAGTGGCAGAGCTGTAGTACTTACTGAAGACACCACCTACACTAATAGGAAAGTTTTTCCCCACTGACATAGCTACCACCTCTCTGGGAAGTGGAGTACCTGTGTTAGCAGCAGAAGCTCTCCCATCAACATAGCATGGCCTACACTAGGGGTGAGGTCAGTATAACTTACTCAGGTGTGGATTTTCCATACCCCTGAGCAACATAGATATACTGATGTAAGTAGCTAGCATAGAGCAAGCCTGGGTCTTTTATTGCAGTGTACTAGCAAACTGAACTGGGTGTGACAAAAGGTGTTTGACAGCTCTCCCAGCCATATCCTGCCACTTAATGAGGTCCTGGTCTCACGGAGGTCACAGTTAAAAGCCCAGTATGTAAAACATGGGAGATAATTGGCCCATTCTTTGTTGTGGTGAGGCCTTGGGTGGAGTACTGTGACCAGTTCTGGGGGCCACGCATTTGGAGTCTTCCATTTGTCCTCATCTTTCCTGATGAGAGCAACAAACATGATAAAAGGTTTAAGAAAACCTGACCCGGGGGGTGGGGGATGTTAAACAAACAAAAAAAACTACACATGGCACGTTTATCAGGTCCTACTTCAATCTTGTCTCAAGACTAGTCTTCAAATAGGTTATGGGCTGTTATAGAGGGCAGCAATCAGTTCTGCACCTCAGCTGAATGTATGATAAGTAATAATAGACTTAATCAGCAGCAAGGGAAATTTAGATTAGATTTAGGAAAATCTTTCTCTCTGGAATAGACTTCCAAAGGAATCCCCATCATTCAAGGTTTTTAAGAACAGGTTAAACAAATGCCTGTCAGGGATGGTCTAGCTTCATTTGGTCCTGTTGCAGCATAGGGGAATGGATTGAAGGTCTTCTCAATGTCCCTTCAAGCCTTACATTTCTAGGCTTCTATAGCAAATCACAGTTGACTCTATTCTAGTAGAATAAAGACAGATGGTTGATCTCTGATCCCACTGCTTACACAGACATGATTTAATGAGTTTTAATAGATACTCTCAAGTTAAAAAAAAAGTCACATCTCTTTAGCTGACCGTGTACTTGCTAGTGTTAGCTATTTTAGGGGCTACCTATAATTGAAAGATTAAGAAAATCTATATAATTTGTTACTTTAGGCACTTTGGGTACCATCTACAAGAGTGCCTAGGTGCACAAGTTCTGCCTTTAGGTACCGCTCGGCTACTGTCTAAACCCATTCAGTAGGTAAGTTTTTCTTCAGGGCATGCACACTATATCCTCACTTTAGGCACCTGTCGCCTACCTGATTTTATGCACTATGTCTACGCTGCACACTTTACAGTCTAAAAGGCACCTCTCTCCCCCCCATTTATTGTAGAGGTTTAAGCACTTAACTCAAGGTTTGTGGCATGCAGTAGTGTTCCTATGTATTTCTAGGCAGTGCAACATTTTAGTGCCATGACTGTCAGTCCCTTTGTGGATCCCACCCTTTGTGTAAAATTAACTTCACTGTATTGTTGATGGCCCTTTATATCACGATCATGCACATCTCTTCTCTTCAAGACACTTATCTGCCTATTCTCCAAGCTCTGTACCAGGGTGTTTACCAGTAACATTAGCAGGATCTGTTAAGAGTTTTACCACCTACCTTCTTCATTAATGGTGTATGTCCAAAGCCATCTGAAAGCCTTTGATCATAATACCTAACACACTGGTATTGAAAAAAATTCCAAAATTCCTTTAAGCTGATAATCAGCTCAATCATTTAGGCTCCAACCTGCTAACATCTTCACACACTACTTAACTTTAGCACATGAATAGTCCCATTGACTTTAATGGGATCACTAAAGTATGTAAAATTAAGTACATACCTCTTTGCAGAATCAGGGCATTTTTCCATCTCCAGAATGGTAGTCAATGGAAATATTTTATTGTAACTCCACATTTTGCCTAAAAAGCTTTTTCCTTAGGTCAGAGAGGGAGAGAAAAGAAACCTCTCATCCTTAGACTTCTGCAGCTTACCCTACTCTTGGAAACAGAGTCTCTACAGTCAGTCAGTGCTAGAAGCCTATTGTAAGCCCTAAGAAGTTTTAAAAATATCCTACTATAAAAGAAGTTGGAAATGCATCATCATATAATAACTAAAACTATGATTCTGTGTGTCCGGGAATCCGAGAGCCAATACACGACTAAATCAGAAACAAGACTTCAGACTATTCTTCTGATATTCTATTCAATCAAAAGAAATTTCTGTGGTAAAATATACCTATTATTTACAAGATTAGTTTAGAAGTTTGTTTGTACCTTTTTTTTTTAACAAACAAAAATTCAAACATCGTTGACAAATTAAAACATTCTCCATACTAACAGTTTTCATTTTTAAAATTTGTTTAACTAGTTAATAAATTTAAACATGAAAACAAAACATTGCACTAAGTTTTACATTTAGTAGAAAAAAAATCAGTTTGACATATCCATATTGCCAAATCCATGGGTATCACATTTATCAAAGTGAGTATGCCTATAATTAAAATATATTATACATACTAGTAGTAACTTGAAAAGTGGTTCAACTTAGGTATTTCATTCCCATTCCTTTTCTTTCCATTTTATGGATGTTAAAACCAGGAAGTTATATAGTCAACCCCTACCTTGGTATGAATACAGTAGAATTGCTTCATAACTTAATAATCACATTAATCTATTAATATTAAGTCTGTTGCATTGGATGACTGAAAAAACTGCTGTAATCAGCCTTTTGATACTCCAGAACTCCCCCACCATAGTCTAAACAGCACATGAAACATACAGCCTTGGCCTCTCACACCACACCCCAGCACAATCCTCTCCTATCCTTGTACAAGGACAGTTATCCCAGCCCTTCCAACTGAAGTACCACCCAACTTATCCAAGCAGAAACCCCCACATCCTCTCTGCTGGGAGCATCTTTGCCAAAGGAATATCCCTTACTCCCCCTGGCCTTCTCACAGTTCCTCTGGGTCCAGCTCTGGAGAGGTCAGCTGATGAACTCCTTCACTGCCTTCAGTCTCCAGCATAGAGCCAGCAGGCAACTCCCCCTGCTGCTTTCTGGCATTCAACCCTCATCTAGTCCTCTGACTCAGGGATACCAGCCAGCAAAATCCTCTTACTGCTCTCCTGCCTTCCTCCAAGAAGCACATTTTACCACCTTCTGCAAAGACACTGATGACTTACAGTTCCCCTGCTCTCACCTGCCCTTAAGTGACCCACTCCTTTCTAACTCCCTGAGCTCTATTTCCCTCCTTGGGTCTCATTCTGCTGCTGAGCCACCCTGATCTTTTATAACCTTCAGGTGCTATACCAGGCCACCCTCTTAATGGTCCAAATTGGGAGCACTTGATCTGGCACAGGGGGCTGTCCTGCTTCATTTACTGCAGCCAGCCATCCTGTGATACTGCTTTCTACTGTAGTAATATTGCTCTTTAATTTTTCATTTAACTTTTTAAAAAATACTCTACCATAGAGAATAATTCCAAATAGAAGGAGAGAATAGGGGGCAGAAACAAACTCACAGCAGATTTATGTCTCCTCATCTCCTTTTTCTAGTGTCTTTGCCTTTCACTCCACTTTGTACTAACCTGTCTGGCCACCCCATTCAAAAGCAGTAGGAAGTTTAGTTGTCAAGGCCTCTTTATATTTTATGTTCTTTAAGCAAACTATATTAAGATCATTCAATAGCTTTCCACTAGGCTTTAAATAAGCACAGCTCACAATTCCCTACATGCACATGAGCCTCAGAATGGGAAGTTTGCAAACACCAAGACGAAAGTAAATAAATCTACTGTTTTAAATTGAAACTCAGAGTTTAGTGCAACATGCTTACAAGTGCTTAATGCAATAAACAGAGTAGGATGATACAAAAAGGGTAGCAAAAAAATAATAATTCAAAATTTTTACAGATTAGAGGGGAAATAATTACAAATTTGGGGCATACATGCTCTGCAATCTCCTAGGATATACTTACAATTCTTTGTAAATAAGGAGAACATTTTTTCTTCCTTTTACCCTCCATCTACCTCATATCATCAATGCCTGTTTAGGCAGGTGTTTCCTCCAACAACCCCTGGTAGATCCCTGACAGTTCTCACTATAAGACAGTGGCTTTGAAGGAATGGGCAGAAGATTTATTTTTTCTAAAGGATATATTATCTTTTTTGTAAAGTGTCCAGATACTACAGTGGTGATACTTAAAAAGAAAACAAAAAAGGGTATAATAATTACCCTGTGAGGTAGGTGTTTATTTATTTAAATTATTGTATATATTATTTAAATTATTGTATACATTATTATCATGACATTGGGGTGCGTGACATGGAAAAGAAGCAAAATTAAACTCCCCATGGTAAAAGTAACAGCACACCATAAAAACAACACACCATAAAAACCTCTGAAGAAATGATCAACAGTCAATCAAATGCAATTTAACAAAAGTTACATCTTGTATATCCTCCCTGAGATGTGACAGGGCCCATTTTATACATCAAAACATTTGTAAGACGACTGATGATGTCTGAGTCAGAAGGTCATGGGTTCAAATCTTTCAGGTGGACTGTACCAGTACCTTATGCTGTGTTGAAACTACCTTGCTGCATTGTAGGGATCACAATGCAATATCAGATAGCTAAACTGATCTTTTTTTCTGCTCATCTCAGACAGCTCTCCAGACAGAAGTTAAAGATCCCAGATCACACTTCTAAAAGGAGTAATGGATAAATCCAGTGTCCTGGTCAGTATTCTATCTCTAAACTTTTTGCTGAGTTCCTGTGGCTGCTGAGCCTCACTCACTGCACTACCAGTATCTAAATCATGGTTTAGTGCTTTTGGAGATCCTGGTGTGAAAACAATTATATATAATATAATTCTGTTTTTCTAGTCTGTACCAGAGGTGTTTGTACCTCAAAGAGTCCATTAGATTCCCTGCCAGTCTTTTCCACTCTAAAACACATGTATCTTAACCAATTCTGCAATCAAGAATATAGCATTATCTGGAATCAATCAACAATATTCCTGAATCAGCTTGAGAGGAGGCCATCGTGGAGCAATGTGAGGCCCTCTTCCGTTGCTCCCTAAATTCCTTTTCAGTACCGGAATAAAGGAATGACCACATGTCTTAAACTTGAATCTTTAGTATCATAGGGCATTATTTTACCTCTAGAGCACTAGGGCAAATGCCTTCGATCTATGTTTTGTAAGGGGATTTGAAAGCGGACTAGCAAAATATCCTAACAAGTCAATCAGCTTGTGACAGTCACTAAACAATAAGTGGTAATAGCCACATTCAAATTATTAAAGGTTTCACTTGAAACCCAAGTAGTCCATATAAGTGTAAAGTCTTTTGTTTTTCAGTCCTCCTAGCAATGCGACAAAACCTTGAGCATGGTTCCCTCCAGTGGTTAATTAATACAAATTAGTTTTTTACATTACTCCGTGTATGTCCACTGGAAGTATATTTTGTAAAGATGCTTTGTAAACCTTTATGAAAAATAATAACTGGTGAATTTATTTTGAAAATGAAATTATGTAAAAATATTGTCACAGCATTTATATTATATGAAGTGAATTTTAATAAATACAGGTTTGTATACAGATTTATATTAAATGTGAGTGATGGGTTGTATTAAATACATTGCTGAAGAGGTAATCTGTACTGGTACAGATACTGTACTTGCTTGTCTCTTGCAACAGACATATGATATTCAAATTGTATTAGACATTGTACACACAGACACAACCATGTGAACGCATAGCACTGGGAAGATTGCCGACTACTTCCCACTTATTATGCTCAGGATCATATTTCTCAATACTCTGCAGATATGTTCCTTTTGAATAGGAATATCCTCCTGTTACATAGATGCATCCATTCATGACAACTGCACCACATTCCATCCTTCTTTCCATCGTATGCGCCATCTGCCTCCATTCATTTTGTTCTGGATCATAGCAGTCAGTGTTTGCGGTTTGTCCACCCACAAGATAGAGCTTGTTTTGTAAGGCAATGGAACACAATCCATATTCTTCAGAAAGAAAGGGAAAATAGTTTAATTTAGAATAATAAAACAAACAAGCAGTACTACCTAGTTAGTGAAACTGCAGATACATATGATAGACTCTGTGTCACAATTTCAGAGTAACTGAATCTGTATTCCCTCTCTGTGGTCCATCAAGGGCACCACTTAAGGTTTCAGGCTCCCAGACATCATCTCTCTTGGATAGAGATCATGCTGCCATACACTATGAGAAGCCCTACAATCCTGTCTGCCCATGCGCCAGCCCCTGTATATTGCCTCTTCTCCAAAGGCTGTGAACAATGCATTGTCAGCCGTTACAAGTTACCACACAACTTTCTCAGAAAAATACATTTATTCATAGGATAAAAAAGCATTACAGAGAAAGCATAAAATAATAAAAGCTCCTACACACTTCAGAAATCACCCATCCTCCACACTGGGAGTCTGGTAGGCCAACATCCCTTTCAACACTTCAACAAGGGTTGGGTCTTTCTTTGGACAGAAGGTCCTGTCCATTTGCTAAATCAAAAGGAAGCCCCCCAACTCAGGTCAAGCTCTACCAAAAAGCTCTTTCTTTGTTTTGCAGTGTCTGGAAAACCCAGCCTGAAGCAGTATATGTCTAGGGACTGGTACTTCTATGGAGCTGTTTCCAAACAGGGACTGTTAGTAATCATCCCCCGCTGTTTTCAGTTCCTGCAGGAGCTGTACTAACCCGCCCCCAATGGAGTTCCATACAATCTCTGGCCCACAATGAAACATAAAACATTCATTAACTTCATACACTATCGTCCCAAAAAATACAGCATCTGGTTGCAATATCGGCCACAGTGGGGTCTTTTTTCAAAAGAAATTCTCCATTGACTTAAATTGGTTTTGGATCAGATCAGATTTTGAAAAACCTCAACAACTTCTGCTGTATGTGGTCTGAGGAAGACTAAGGGCATTGTAGAAGCTACATACATTTTAACCAGTGGTTAAAGAGAGTCTTGTTTAAAAATTTATGCAGATGAACATAGGAAGTAGAGGGGGAAATTTATTCTAACCCTGTCCATTCAGGATTGTTCCCTTGAGTTAATTTTCTTGTCCTTTATCCAATCTAGATTATATTACCCTATATGCTGAGGCTTCCACCACTTCTGTAGCAGACTATTCCACAGTCAAATCAATGTAACTGTCAATAATTTCTCTTTATTAATTTCATCCCATTACATTACAGGGAGACAGTATGTCCTAGTGAATAGAGCACAAGACAAGGCTGGGACTCAGGAGACCTAGATTCTATTCCCAGCTCAGCTATTGACCTACTGGGTGATCTTGGACAACTCACTTCACCTCTCTGTGGTTCAGTTCCTCCCTCTGTAAAATGGGGATAATCATACTGACCTCCTTTGTGAAATGCTTTGAGATCTACTGATGAAAGTAGATCAAAGCATTTCACAAATGAGTGCTAAAAAAGGTGCTAAAAGGTGCTACATAAGAGTTAGGTGTTATTACTTCTCTTTCCATTCGAACGCGTCATCCTCTTCCTTATTAGGGTTCACACCTTCCATATATTAGTGGTTTATCATCACTGTCCTGTTCCTGAGCCAAAATCTTCTGACCTTTTTTGTCAATCTCCATTTCCCTAGTGTTGCAGCCTGTCTTTATGCAGACTCAAGACAATAGTTGGTTGCACTGTGCATGATCTCTGCAACCAACAGAGCTAGAATTAAACTTTATTTTTAAAAATTAATATGTAGATTCTGGAGCAAAATCTGCTTGAGACTTTCTATTCTGCCAGCCAGCAATCCATGTAAACCACCTTTGCCAAATGCCCAAAAGGGTATGGAGTTTCTAGGAAAATAGTGTACTGTATTGATAATATAGTCCATACTTAGTAATATAGAAAATAGCAATATATTAATTATATGCCTAATACAGTTCTGAAGCAAACTAAGGCCTGGTCTACACTAGAAAATTAAGTCAGCATAACTACTTAGCTCAGAGGTATGAAAAATCCACACCCCTGAGGAGCAGAGTTAAGCCAACCTAAATCCCTGTGTAGACAGTGCTATGTCAATGGAAGAATTCTTCCATCAACCTTGCTACTGCCTCTTACAGAGGGGGATTATCTATGCTGACGAGAGAGCCCCTCCCGTCAGTGTAGACAGTGTCTACAGTGAAGTGGGACAGCGATGCAGCTGCACAGTTGTAACATTTTAAGTGTTAACAAGTCCTAAGGCTTTGTCTACACTGGAACCTGAATGACAGAACTTTTGTCATTCAATCATGTGAGAAAAACACACCCCCAAATGACAAAAGTTTTGCCGACAAAAAGCACCCGTGTGAACAGTGCTTTCTCGGCAGGAGAGCTCTCCTGCTAGAGCACTCCCAGAAAATCCCACTCCAGTAAAGATGTGTATAACGTGAGTACACAGCTGTCACCATGAAGTACATGCTCGAAAGGTTGAAAATGAAACCTGAGCAGGAGCACAGTCTCCAACAAAGGGATTTTAGAGTAATTAACAACCAAGCTGTACTGCTACTGAATGTATCCATTAGAGATTGCTGAAACAATCATTTATCTTCTATGTTGTCTTTAATGCTAACGCCCTATTACACTTCACAGTCATAAAAAAGCAGGTGCACACAAATAAGAAAACAAAAATAAAAATAAGAACAATGAAATAACACTTCACCTACATTTCAATACACTCAGTACAACAATTTTAAAATATTGTTAAAAGTTCTGTAAAGCAAATCTTTAAAACATAAAACTCATATGTTCCCCTCCCAAACTGTACATAGAAAACCATTCAAAATGTGCATTAAAAAGTGATTTTGGTCATACATTTAGAATGTTTTCTCTGAATATAACTCTTATTTTCCCTTTCTATAATATTTTTAGAGAGAGAGAAGCTAGGTGAGGTAATACTTTTTTATTGGACTGGCTTCTGTTGGTGGAAGGTACAAGCTTTCGAGCTACACAGAGCTCTTTTTCAGATCTGGGGAAGGAATCAAAGATACTACTTCACCTATCTTGTCTCACTCATTATCTGAGACCAGCACAGCTACAACAACACAGCAAACAACTTTATAATATTTTAACACTTTTCATACTACATTAATATTAAACATTTATTTGTTGGCTTGCTGATCAAATACTTTGCTAGCTATTAACCTTACAGCAATTTAGAATGCATTTAGAATGCACTTGAAGCTTATTCTCTTTACAAAAGAACATTATCTAAAGCAATGACAAAGATCATTAAAACTTTCAACTAGAAGTAACCAAAGTCAAATTCTATATGTTTCTGTTTACCTGGATGTGGACTTGTAGTGACTATGCTCCATTCATTGCTACCTGAATGATAGCTCTGAATTTTGTCATAGGTGCAGCTTCCCCTGTAACCATAGTGGCCTCCAATTACATAGATGACTTCACACAGGACACAGGCTGTGGCATTTCCAACACCTATTTATAGTATTAAATTCACAGCACAACTTCAGATTCTACAGAATACTTACTGCCACTTCAATCAATAACACATCAATAAGCTGAAGTTACTTGTTAATTAATATTTTAGTATAAAATTATTCTTCCAGGTATTTAAATGAATGTGTAATAAAAGCACCAGAGAGAACTCTTATGACACCTTACCTTGTCAATATAAGGCAAAGTCAGTGAAATCAATAAAGCTTCTTACATATTTTATTGCATATTAATCAATATCAATCCATCCTTTCAGACCACACAAAAGCTATGTGTAATATTTATATGTTAGGTACTGTACCTAGTTTTGCAGTACTTAAAGAAACACTGACAAGGTGGATGAGGTAATATCTTTTATTGGACCAACTTCTGTTGGTTAGTGAGACAAGATTTCAAGCTACACAGAGCTCTTCTTCAGGCCTGGTAAAGATACTAAGAGTGTCACAGCTTGTCTCTCTCACCAACAGAAGTTGGTCCAATAAAAGATATTACCTCACCCACCTTCTCTCTAATATCTTGGGACCCACATGGCTACAACAACATGGCATACATTAAAGAAGCACTATCAATGTTAGGATGGAAATTTGACTTATTTTAAAATTATTTTAATTTCATAGAGAATTTTAAATACCATTTTAAAATAATCATTTCTTTACCAAGAAAAATTTAAATGGCAATTGAGGTTACTCAGCACCTCACAGAATCATTTATACTATTTTAATCCTCTGAATTACATAATTAATTATGCTGTTGTACAAACAAGGAAGTAAACAAATTGGAGCTATGACAGGTTTCAGAGTAGTAGCCATGTTAGTCTGTATCCACAAAAAGAACAGGAGTACTTGTGGCACCTTAGAGACTAACAAATTTATTAGAGTATAAGCTTTCATGGGCTACAGCCCACTTCATCGGATGCATAGATTGGAACATATATTAAGAAGATAGATAGATAGATAGATAGATAAGTTGGAAGTTGCCATACAAACTATGAGAGGCTAATTCGTTAAGATGAGCTATTATCAGCAGGAGAAAAAAACTTTTGTAGTGATAGTCAAGATGGCATTTAGACAGTTGACAAGGTGTGAGGATACTTAACTTAGGGAAATAGATTCAATATGTTTATCTCCATTTAAAAAAAGTGACAAAAATGAATGCTTGCCAAATTAATATGGAAAAAAATCAGAAGGAAATTATAGAGAGAAAACATCTATACAAAAGAGACAAAATAGTTTATAGTATAATTCTAATATTCTACTCTTTATAAATTAGCAATAAATTAGATCAATAAGAATAATGGTTTATAGTAAACGATATGGACATCTAAGTAATGGCTGCATGAGCAGTATGAATTCTACTGATTTTTAACATTAAGTCACTATCCACTTTCTAGGTGTTTTGTATTTTACAGACCTCTTATAAAAGAGAGAATATGTAATTTAAAAAAAACATGCAGTGACTTAATTCATATTTTTTTACTTGCATTATCTTTGATAACAAGATAATACAGTTTATTCTTTGCAATAGTTCAAATTCTAATATTAAAAATAATTAAGCAAATCAAATGTTTTTCAATCTGTAGAATAAATTGCTGCCACTTTTCATCTTCCCACCAAGGACTTTAAAAGTCCTGGACTGATAATACACAGAGATGTGACAAATTACATGAACAGAAGTTATGAATGACGGAAATGTGGCTATAAAGAAATGGATCACAACTGTAAACATTGTGATACCTGGAATTTGTTATTCTGATCAGAAGTTTTTATCAGATAGAACTTAACTGCTGTTTGGATAGAAAGTAATTACCATCCATTGGAGCTAAAGTTAAATGACATTTTCATTAGAGTACAATCTGAATAAAAATATTATGATCATTTTATTGAAACTCAACTTCAGGTTTCACAGATTACTTTCTGAAGGTCCATTCAGCACCAGAAGGGCTGAAATTGTACAGTGACTTTTCTATACCTTATACAGAAATTTTGCGCAAGAGAAGGTAACATTAAACTGAACATACTACCTTTAAATTCACATTAGTGTTGTTGGATACAGTCCTGTACAGAGTTCAGATGTTTCAAGTGGTTTGACTAATAAAGACCTGAACCCATTAAACCCATTAAAGTTAATAGAAATACTCCCATTTACTTCCATGGGCTTGGATCAGGCCCTAAATATGGCTGTAAAGTTTACAGGTGGCAAGTGAAAAAGGACAGACATTGAGGCAATAACCATAGGAAAAGTTACATACCTTTGATCATGTTTGCAATGGGAACCCATTTCTTTTGTAAAGGATCATAGAATTCTGCTTCTTGTGCTGGAGCCCCTTTTCTGTAGCCCCCCAAAGCATAGACACAGCCACCCAAGGTAACTGCACAGTGATAGTACCTTGTATTAAGCATGGGGCAGCCTTCTGTCCATTCATCAGTTTCACTGTTATAAATCCACACAGTATCAAGGGCTTCTATGTTGTCAGTTCTATAGCCCCCCATTACATAAATGTTGGGTCCCAAACTAGTGACCCCATAGCTCTCCCTTGCGTGATCAGGCATTTCCGTTCCCTGGATCCAAGCATTAGTTAAAGGATCCCACACATGGACTTCTGATAAAGGATGCCAGTAATATCCTCCAATCACATACATAGCTGCTGTGGGCCTTTTGGAAATGTCTTTTGGGTTTGTGTTTAATGCACTGTATATCAGAGACCTTATCTTGTTTTCATTAAGCTGGCATTTCTTTCGCAAGCTTAAGGCTGATCTTAAATATATTTCATTTAAATCTATTTTGAGGCAGTTCAGCAGATCAAAAATGCATTCAATTCTTTTCTTCACGTCATATGCTATCCATTTAACCACAGGTTCTATGGCTGCCTCTTCTTTCCAAACATTGAGATTCTCTCTGGAGAGAATAAATAGGAGTTTGTCATAGCTGATTTCCAGAAATTCTTCCTGCCTCCACACTTCTTCAAATCTTGATAACAGTATCCTCCTAGATTCTTTCTCTAGCTCTGAACAAAGGTGATACTCTGCGAAGGAGTGCATCCCTATGCAGTTGACAGTATCTACATGCCTTACCAGAAACTGCTCACAGGCTTTCTTTACTGACACAAACTGGAGGAGATCCGCAGCTTGGAGGAGACTTTGAACATTTCTCTCTGTTATCTGGATTTGTGATGTGTATGCATAATTCACAAGAGCCTCCAGTATAGCGTGGCTGATCCCGGGAAGTTTGATCTGATTTTTAGATTTTTCTTTCATGTCAGCTGTGAACATTGCCCTAAAATAATTGCTACAAGCAGCTAAAACAGCTCTGTGGCAAAGGAAGATCACACCAGAAGCACACTGAAGAGTAATATCAATAAATAAGCCATCCCGGTAAAATGTTCTGAAAGCCTGCAGGAAATCCACAGGGTGAGAAAGATCGTTGTAAATATAGGTATAGTCCTCTTCTCCGCTCAGAGCCATCTCTGGAATAAAGTCAAACAAAAGGGGGTAGTTTTCAGTTATGCAAATTGCTTTGGGTAGTCAGCGCTGAATGTCTTAATTGTCCGTGTACATTGTATCAATGCTGCAGTCCAAAAGGCAAAATATTTCCCAGTCACGAAGCAAAATCACACGCATTTTCAAATAAGGTTTTATTCATGGCTTTATACATATTCAACCACATCCAGGGGGAGAGTAAACTCGATGCATATGGATGCGTCTCCTTTCCCCCTTCTAATAACGGGTCTGTGACAGACTTTGCTGTATTGTACTATTCAAATTATTTGACGTCGTACAGCCAGAATGCGCACAGAAAAACAGATCTCTCACCACGCAAATATGGCACGTGAAGAGCTAACTGGAACCCACATGTCTTAACATTTTACATCTAACTCCATGTGGAGTCCAAGCTGCGTAGAGACCCAATGTCCAACTCCAGCGCAATCCGTTTGTAGCAGAGCTGCTGCCTATTTCAATACTAAAATGACGGGGGAAGCGGCAATGGACAGTATCGCACTCGGGCGGAGTGGCGCGGCCGCTGGGCGCGCGGGGAACTCAACGGGGACGCGGAGCCCTGCAGCACTGGGTGCCAGCTCCTTATGGCTCAGCCCGCTAGCGCAAAGGGGCTCCCGTTGCAGGCAGCCTCACGCCACGGGCTCAGCCTGAAGCCCCGACACGACAGCTGGGCTCGGCCGGCTCCGGGTTGGAGGAGCCCGGCGGGGAAGCCTGCGCTGCTGCGGCGCACCCTGGATCAGCCGCGCCCGGCCAGCCTGAGAACGCAGGGGACTCCCGCGAGGACCCTGGGCCAGCGCCCTGCCCGGCCCATCGGCCCTGCAGCAGCGGGGAGGCGCCCAGCAAAGCCCCCCAGCAGCCACGCGCCGCCCTCAAACCCCACGCGGGGGGCCGGGCGGCTGCGGAACGGGAACCTGCCGGCAGAGGGCGGCGCCGTCAGCTCGCAGCGCCGGCGGGGTAACGCCTCGCGCCCCAGCCGCGCTGCCCGCCCCGCGCGCGGGCCCAGACCGCCGCGAGCCACTTACTGCTCTGCCGGAGGCGGCCGCCGCGGCTGGGCTGGGGCCGGGCTCAGGCGGCGGGCAGCGGCCCCTTGACCTTATTCGTGAGAGAGGCTGCCGCGGGAGGCGACTGAAGAGCTGAGGGGCAGCTCCCGGCCCGTGTCGGGGTGTCTCAGCGGTCTCCTCTCCCCCCGCCCTGCCGCCGCTTCCAGCCCGGCAGCGCCCCCTCCTCAAGGTCACCGCGCCCCCGCGAGGCACCAGCGCCCCGCTCCAACAGCTGCGGCTCCGCCTGGCGCGGAGGGGGGCGGACTGTGGGGTAGGGCTCCTGCCGGGGCAGGGCCCGGGGCCGCTGCAGCTTTCCCAGCCCAGCAGCTCAGTGACACGCAACCAGGCGCAGGGAAGCTACCCTAGGACGTGGCTTTCACAGTCCCCCACAGTGGCCCACGCCGCGAGCATCCCCCCAGCACCTGCCAGGGCCCAAATCAGCCTCTTCTGCAACCCGCCCAGATGCTGCTCAGCCGAACCCCGCAAACAGCGAAGGCTAAAGAGGCAGCAAGGTTAATTGCTCCAGGTGAACTGCAGCCTGCTCCGGTGCGATCCTGTCCTCACGTGTAGAAGGCACGCTCAGGGCTTGGCCTGGGCATGCGGGGAGCTCCCCACATCGTGCCGCTCAACCTCCCACTGCCCATGTGGGACAGACTCCCCATGAGGAACACAGCAAATGATCCATGCCGGACACCGAAGTAGCTGTGGAGTTCCCTTTCTGTAGGTGTAAATGACTCTTCTCATTATGTCTAACTGTCATGTAGACGTGTCACAACTAGAGCTGTCTACTGTTCTCATCATGTTGATTCTTTTTTCCTCCTGTAAATAATTAGCAGCACTAGTAATCCCAATTATGGTTGGCGCATAAGTAACTCTGGATTTAAAATGAATGCTGTCCATCAAAACCAGGGAGCCAAGGCTCCCTTGAAACTGGAAAGGCTGGAGAAAAACATTCTCAGAGCAGGACTATTATTTGTTATTTGCTAAGTGCCAGCAATGAACTCAGTGCAGTAGAAAACACAAAATAAGAGAGTTGCTGTATCATGGCTCCAAAGGACTGGTGCTAGGACCCCAGCTTGGAAGAGTCAGAGAGCCAGGCCCTCCCTAGGGATCTCTAGGGCAAGCCATGTGGCTTCGCTGCCTCCTTAGGCTGAACCTCTGGTCCTTCAGCACCCTACTTCATACTGTGAGTGTCGGTCAGCGGGTCCAACTAAGGCAACCTCTTAGGGAGACTTGTACAATCTTGGGGAGCAAAGTGCCTCCTCGGTGACACTCAGCCGGCGTTGTAAAACAGAAAAGTTTTTTAGTTGCCTGGAACACAGCACCAGTAGTCATTCGTTAGCATAGAGAAAAGAAAATTACAGGATAGTCCATCCTGGTCAGCACAGAACCCAAAGCCCTGTGCCTCGCACCTATCTTTGTCCAGATTCAGATGTGCCCGATGGCTTCCTGCAGCCCACACTTCCACCTCACACCTATTCCCCAGTCCTTTGTTCCTGAACTGGGGAGATGTGGCTCGGCCTCCCTGCTTAGAGGTGGGGAAGTCCATCTCTCTTTGGGTCTTTGGTTGCTAAATGTCCATGTCTGGGCAATTGGATTTGCAGTTGTCTTCTCAAGAGCTCCACTGACATGGGATCTAAGACCCCAGACAGCCAGGTGCCACTCACACCTGTGTTTTAGCTTGCCCAGAGAGCAAACAGTCCTCCACTCAGGTAACACTGCAGCAAATAGGGGAAACTGAGGCACTCATAGGCTTCATAAAAATATTACAGAAATTCCTACTTTGTCTCATGCTGCCCCTTGGAATTTACAATGTGAAAGACACACACAAAACAGAAGGCACTGTGAAGTCTAAGGGATTGGATAACTTGGGAAGGAGAGAGATTTAAAATTTATTTTTTATTATTTTTGGTGCGCTTTTTGTGGGTATCAGAGGAAAAGTGAATCTTAAAAAGGGATTTAAACGGGGAGAGGATGCAGATGACACACAGCTCTACTTATTCTTCAACACATACATCACTACCACCAAGATGGCCCAGTGCTTGGACAAGCTCAGGTCATGGATGAAGAACAGCCTATTATAGCTGAACAGGAACGAAGCAGAGGTGATGCTGATTGGCAGGGGAAAGAACTGTGAGGACTTTGCAGCCATGGTGGAGTGTCCTTTGAATGAAGTCATATACCCACAATTGGTCAATTCAGTCCATAGTTTAGAAGAGCTCCTAGATTCATTGCTGACACTAAGCTCTCACATAGCCCCACGTACAAGTAATGCTTTCTGACATCTCTGTCTGGGTATGAGACTCTGGTCAGCACATGGCAGATGATGACTTGGCCTTGGTTATATGTGTCTTTGACTTTGTCACCTTTCAGCTGGATTACAGCAATGCAATACCTAAGCATGAAGAATCAGCTCTTCATACCTGGTCATGGAGCCATCAGCCCTTAGGAAACTCCAGCTAGTACAGAATGTTGCAGTGTATCTGCTCACCAACACAGGATACTGTGAGCACATCAGACCTGTCCTCTGCTCTCTACATTGGATTCTGATAGAATATCAAGTCAAGTTCAAGATCTCAGTTCTTATCTTCAAGATGATCAATGGTTTATGCGCAGCAAAGACTACCTATAGTTCCAAGATGAGGGCCACGATCAACAACTCCACTCCTCAGGTGCAATAGAACTTTCTGTCTCAAGTGTAAAACTTGTCTGTGCAGAGGACAGAGCTTTCTCAGGAGCCAGATCCAGACTGTGGAGTGAATTTCCACAGAACTAAGGACCATCACAAACCCCACCACCTTGTGCTCTAAGAGCAAAATGCCCTTTTGTCCTTTCCTTCTCTAACAAACACATGGCAGCATATACATATTTCATTATAAAAAAATCAAACCCCACCAAAACACTACACTGCACATAAATTTCCCCCTTAGGGAGAGAATGAGAAAGAAAATTGACCACATGTGGCACATGTTAATCACATTGATTAATGCATAACCGGAAGACACCTGGATATTATGGTAATGAAGACAGTAAAAAAACCTATATAGAATAGATGCTGGATGCTTCAGTGGAAATCATAAAATCTTTTAACACACTTAATTGTGGATTAACAGGAGACCTGAAAGTCCCTATGCTATTTTTCCTATCAAACACCTTTTACAAATGCTAAATTAAAAGATTTAATAACAAAGAATGATTGCACTTCCTGATGTAGCTATAGTTCCTTCAGTGGGTAGCAATAACTACTTTGAATACTTATCCAACCTTGGATATTTTAATTGTAAAGTGCCAAGCTATAAAGCCACAGCAGTGTTCAAAGATGGAGGACAAGTGATCACATGGACAATGAAATATCACTGCAGACTATCACATTCTATTCAAGATCTCAGTCCTTACTGTCAAGAGGGGAAATCCTGGCCTGTTGAAGTCAATGGCAAGACTCTCCTTGACTTCAGTGGGGCCACGGTTTCACCCAAAGTGCTTAATGATCTGGGCCTGGAACATGTGAATGGTAAATAAACTAAATCTGCAAGATGAGGATCATTGTTGACAGCTCTGTTCCTGTGGCACAATGAAACGGTCTAAATGCCAAATAAATTCTAAACAAATAATAATACCCTGAGGGCAAAGCTCATTTCTACATGAGATGGCCCTTTCCCAGGATCTATTCCAAGACTGTTTAACAAACCCTCCACAGGATCTAACAACCATCACAAACTTTGCAACTTTCCCTTTACAAGTTCAAGATGCACTTCTTTGAGTTGGGCTTTACTAATAAAAATAGAGCACAGTAGACAAACTAAAAACAATATTTAAAACACAATTTCCTCCTTAGGAGAAAAAGGGAAAAGAAAGAACCACACATGACAGGTAGTCACATCTCTTAATGCATGACTAGAAGGCACTCAGACACTACAGTATTGGAATTTGAACAGAACAACCTGAAATTTTAATTTAATTTCTTTTACTAAATCTAGTGGTCTGCAACTACTCTAAGGAGAGTAGGCAGCACTGACCTCTCCAAAGAGAATAAAGAGCTTCTCCATATCACACTAGAATATGAAAGCCAAAGTAGACAAAAGGAATGCAAGCAAAAATATTGTTCATTGCTTGCAAACTAAGCTATGTAAAAGATTCAGCTCCATTTTAACACTCAGTTTCAACTGTAAAATAGGCAAGAAAAGTGCTGAGGGTCATGCCTGTAGAAATGTTAACAAAATGAAGGTGAAATGTGAACCATGGAAGTGAAAATGTCCTGTATACATGGGTGGGGTCTTTCAGGTTTTATTGCTTAGGGAATTAAAATTAATAAATCCAGTTTAATAATGCAATTGTGTTTTGTTTACTCCCAGAGTTTAAATTTTATTTTTAGAATGAAGGTTTCCAGGGCTTATGTTTATATTTTTATGAGTTAACATATACTAGCTGTCACACTGGCAATGACTATTCAATCACGTTACTTTATTTAAGACCTACATTAATTTTCAAATAACTATTTTTACACAGAGTCAGGGAATGGAAGGCTCTGGTAGCATGAATGCAAATATCTTGTTTGTTGTAGCAGCATCAGGTTCTCAGTTTCCAGCTACAGGGGTTTTTTTACAAGATGACCGACAGCCAGCAAGCATTAAAACTTGGCACTACCAGCCTTCCCATTAACCCATGACACAACATTATCAGCAAACAAACTGGAGAAAATGCTTGATAACCATGCAGGGGAGAGTATTAAAAACTGATGTGTGTGAATGTTTAAGCCCTCATTTAAAATTTGGATACAGGGTGACAGAAATTCAGGTTCTTAGAACTTTAAAACTATAGTCACTAAGTATACTAGGATCTATTTGCTCTTTTATGGGAGCTGGGCATAATGGGAACAATGGGTTTGGTGATGCACCAATGGTCAGAAATAGTCACGTAGAAGTTAAATTATTTGAAATATTTCATTAAAGTATTAACAGTTAAGTGTAAATATATTTAATGTAAACAATTTAATAAATATGTTTTCATTATTAAATGCATTAAGGGACAGATTATATAACCCTTACTCACATTTATGAGCACTTATTCACACAAATATACCCACCATGTGAAATCCTGGCCCCAGTGAAATCAACGGAGTTTCACGCACTGACTTCAATTAGACGATTTGTGGGAGTAAATGCCCACCACTGCAAGAACTGCAAAATCTAGCGCTAAGTGTTTATTGTATTCCATAAACACCCATACTTTCTCTTCCTGCTACAGCAGTGGTACACTATTTTCTATGGTTGCATACGATGTGTAATTTTTCAGATTATATTTTATCCATGATCCCAGCCTCCATCACCCACTTATTAAATATTCAAACAAGCACCTGCATGCTTTCTCTCATGTTGCCCCTTGCCCTTGGGAGGAGCTCCTTATAAACATCCACAAAACTAACTAACTCCCTTCTGCCGCGATTACTACAAAAAACTTGACAACAGATAGGCTACTGATGTGCTGAGATCAGTTTATCATGCTGACCAATACTGTCTCAGTGTTTTCTTGCATGTACTTCCCCATCTGTCTTATACTTCGATTGTATTGTGTTTTATCCAGTGCGTAGTATAATGAGGTCCTGGTCCATGACTGGGGCTCCTATGTGCTACAATACAAATCATAATTTATTCTAAGCAGAAGCGACTTTTCTATAACAATGAAAATCCCAGGGGAAACGCTTTCACATCAGCAATTCTGCAGTCCTTTTAGATTATTTGTTAATTATGGGCTATGTTTTGCAGAAAGTTAAACAGCGATTTACATCAACCTGTGGAAATTAACTGGTTTGACAGAGAGGCCCTCAGCATCACTGCTATGATAGAGGGTCTGTCAATTTTATATTTTAAACTCTGTGTTCACAGCTCAGCCATTCTCACATTTTACTCAACCCAGCATCCAGAAGATTCACATAAGAAGCACTCACCACGAACTGAAAATAAATTACTCAAATTACTCAAAAATGTGAGTTTTAATAATTATTCTCAGTTTTCCTACCAACACAAGGGTTTTCAGTAATTTACAGCAAGACTTTTCTTTTTCATTGTACCAGGGGGCTTAATCTATTCAGTTATTTGTAGTAAAAAATTATTTGCATGCCTGTCCACCAGCTAGGTAGGGAGCAAGTGTGTATTTAACACATTTAGGTTAGTTTTGTTGAAACTTCAGAAGAGGCAAGGTGCTGTAAGGGCAAATAAGGAGGTAACTGTATCAGTACCTTGGGGCTGATTTATCTTGTTAGACTGACCTCACACTTGGTAAAGCAACCCCACATCCTTTCATGTATTTATACCTGCTCCTGTATTTTCACTCCATGCATCCGATGGAGTGGGTTCTAGCCCATGAAAGCTTATGCCCAAATAAATTGGTTAGTCTCTAAGGTGCCACAAGGACTCCTCGTTGTTTTTGCTGATACAGACTAACACGGCTACCCCTCTGAAACCTAAAAAGAGTGGTAGGCCCAATTGACTAGTCTGGAGATTCAAGTGCATTCTTGCATTTTACATACAGAATTGCATGCTTTTAAGTGTGGATAATGTGCATTTTTTTGTTTGTTTAAGGAATAAATATGTCTATGAAGTAAATAACATAGGCATGTTGTATTTTATGTCTTAAAACCTTTGTTGTGTTTTTGTCACTACATCACTTTTGTGGTTGGAGAAAAACCCGATAATCCTTGTTTCCCTATTCTGAAGAGGGCAGATCTAGTCCACAAATAACAGCATGTATTATCATCCTGCACTAATAGTTATACCATATTCCAATCAGCTGTGAAATTCTGATATGTATAATCTATATATACACATTTTTGTTTAAACAAAACAATGTCTGTAACTGAAAAAGCTTTGGGGTCAATACCATTAAATGTTTAGATGTTCAACCCTTCACAGATTTGTCCTCCTACCTTCTTTCTCTGCTCCCCTCCTACTCCACTTGTCTCCACTCAGCTATTTTTTCACTTCTTTCATTTAGGCCAGATTATGAACTGTTTGGTATATGTGACCTGTTGCCCCGCCCTCCTACCACCACACTTATAGTTTGCTGTATCCTAGCATTTTTCACACATAGATCCCAGAGACTTTTACAAGGGAAGGCAAGTATTATCCTCCCCTTTAACAGAGATAATACAGGAGGTAAGTGGCATAGCTACTCTACCAGAATGCAGATCTGCCTCCTAGCCCCCTACCCTATGCCCCAGACCATGCTATCTCTCTGCTTAAAGTATTTGTGAATATGATGGAACTCACTCACTAGATGACCAAATGCTTAGTCTGCACTCACTTCCTGCTTCTGCTTAGGTACATTACATTCAGAATACAAAAAAACAAATCTCCCCTTTTGTAGAGGAGATGCACTTTTCATCCACAGTGACGTGGCACTCTAAACATAAATATCTACAATCTAAATAAAAATGGGTATGTATCTAGGCTCCAACTTGTACTCCTTCAACTGGGAGTTCAGTCTACTTACATAACACTATTTTTAAAGACTACTTATTTTGTACTTTTTATGGGACATTAAACGACTGAAGTTTAGGCCCATAATTTGTCTTTAGTGAGATTTAAAAACAATCTGATTTTTTTAAAGTCTTCCATTATATGTACACGTCCTGGCATGGGTTCATTCTACTGCTGCAGAGCTGCAAGCAGTCAGCAGAGGGAGCACAAGTTAACTATTTACCAGTTATTACCCAAACTTCTGGACTCCACAAAAGATTTTGATAAATAGTGACAATGGAAATTACAGACTGCTGTCAGAGTGTAAAGGGGCAGTTATCCCTCCACTCGCAATTACACTGGCAATAGGGAACAAATTGAGGCAGAAAGTGGACCAAGAGCTCATGTGAAACTGAACAGAAACTCCACTGTTCGGAGGGCTCATGGTGAAGATAGAGAAGCCACCAGAGGTAGCAGGTTCCGTGCCATCAAGAGCAAAAGTACATGGCAGAGTCACACGTCAAAACTGGAGGTCTGGTCCAGCATTTGCTTCCTATAGTGGGAGTAAAGTGGTGATAGTCAATGGCTTGGGAAACTGTTGTATTGTCAAGAGGAGGCCTTGGGTTCTGTGGCGCAGGGTTTCTGCTCCTACAATAGTGGATAAGGGTCAGAGATCTGCATCTTTAGAAGCAGATTTAACAGATTCTTGAACTACCTTTGGATCTGTGGGCATTAACCCCAGTCCCTCCCACAAGACAGGCAAATACTACTTCACAGACTGGGGCCTCAGGTATTTTTGGAAAGTAAACTATCCTCTTTCACACCTTTTTCCATACTCAGCATTGATTGAGCCTAGGGCCTGGTCTACACTACGAGGTTAGGTCGACTTTAGCTGCATTAGGTTGATTTTATAATGAATGCATCTACACAACCAACCCATTCTGCCGACCTAAAGGGCTCTTAAAATCGACTGCTGTACTCCTCCCCGATGAGGGGCGTAGCGCTAAAATCGACCTTCCTGGGTCGAATTTGGGGTAGCATAGACACAGTGCTGTCCAATTCAATGGTATTGGTCTCCGGGAGCTATCCCAGAGTGCTCCAATGTGACTGCTCTGGATAGCACTTTCAACTCTGATGCACTAGTCAGGTACACAGGAAAAGCACCGGGAACTTTTGAATTTCATTTCCTGTTTGGTTGGCATGGCGAGCTCAGTAGGTGACCATGCAGTCCCAGAATCACAAACGAGCTCCAACATGGAGCGAATGGGAGACACTGGATCTGACTGCAGTATGGGGAGAAGATTGTGGAGGCAGAACACCGATCCAGCAGAAGAAATGCTGATATATATGCCAAAAATCGCACAAGGCATGGTTGAGAGAGGCTACACCAGGGATACACAGCAGTGCCACATGAAAATTAAGGAGCTCAGGCAAGCCTACCAAAAGACAAAGGAGACAAACAGTCGCTCCGAGTCAGAGCCCCAGACTTGCCACTTCTATGATCAGCTGCATGCCATTCTGGGGGGGACCCTACCAGTACCCCAACACTCTCCATGCACACCTGCAAGGTGACAGCCTCACGTACCACAGATGAGGATTTTGTGGATGAGGAAGTGGAGGAGGAGGAGAATGTGCAGCAGGCAAGCAGAGAATCCATTCTCCCAGGCATCCAGGACCTTTTCCTCACCCTAGAGTAAATACCCTCCCAGGGCCTATTGTTCCCGGACCCTGAAGGCAGAGAAGGCACCTCTGGTGAGTGCACATTTGTAAGGACACTACAGTGGTTAAAAGCAATTGTGTTTAATGTTTGATTTTCCCTGAACAATTGTGATGCATTTGCGGTCAGTACAGCTAATGGAAAAGTCTGTTAATGTGTCTGGGAATGGAGCAGGAATCCTCCAGAGACATCTCCATGAAGCTCACCTGGAGGTACTCTGAAAGCCTTTGCAGAAGGTTTCTGGGGAGGGCTGCCTTATTTTGTCCTCCACGATAGGACACTTTACCATGCCAAGCCAATAGCAAGTAGCCTGGAATCATTGCAGCACAAAGCATAGCAGCGAATGGTCCTTGGTTTTGGTTGCATTCATGCAACATTCGGTCTTGATCTTTCTGTGTCAGCCTCAGGAGAGTGATATCATTCATGGTCACCTGCTTGAAATAGGGGAAGTTTTGTAAGGGAACAGTAATCCCCTCTATTTGGTGATCCCCAACACATTAGACAGGTCATAGTGGATGAGCCGGGCTGTTTGGGCTTGACTAAAAGGGATCATCCCAGAGAATAGCCACGCGGGAGGGAGGGGTATGCTGCATATCCACCCCAAAACCACAGCCCCTCCTTTTAAGTGGCAAACACAACCAGCATCGGTTGCTATGGGAAACCAGCTATCGGTTGCTGCAGTTTGAAACCATTCCCACATTATGAACGTGGAAAAAGCCAACCCCACGTACCCTTTGGCTTACCATGGCAGCCTGCAAATCAAATTCTGTTGCCCAGCTGTGTGTGATGTGTCACCCCATACTGGCAGGCGCTCAATATAAAAGGCAAAATGCAACCTTGCACCTAAAACATATGTGCTCTTTGCTGTGAATTGCTTGATTCACTGTGAAAGAGTCTCCCTTTTGTTCTCAGAAATGTATCATCTTAAAAGTCTACTCTCCCTTTTTTTCCTCCCTGCAGCTGCAAATGCTTCTATGTTCCCCCCATCAACTTTGTCCCTGAGGTTAGTGCAGATTAGAAGGTGAAAAAAATGCACCCACACTGACATGTTTTTCGAGCTCATGCAGTCCTCCTGCACTGATAGGGCATAGCTGAATGCATGAAGGCTTGCAACTCCATTGAGAAGTACCCCTTCTGGTTTATGTACTCTTTGGCAAGGTGCTCCGGTGCCAAGATAGGGATATGGGTTCTGTCTATTGCCCCACCAGTTAGGGAACCCCATTGCAGCAAAGCCATCCACTATGACCTGCATATTTCCCAGAGTCACTACCCTTCTTAGCAGAAGTGTACTGATTGCCCTGACTACTTGGATCACAGCAGCCCCTACACTAGATTTGCCCACTCCGAATTGATTCCTGACTGACCGGTAGCAGTCAGGCATTGCAAGCTTCCACAGCGCTATCGCCACTCGCTTCTCAACTGTCAGGGCAGATCTCATCTTGGTATTCCTGCGCTTCAGGGAGGGGGAAAGCAACTCATAAAGTTCCATGAAAGTGGCCTTATGCATGTGAAAGTTTCGCAGCTACTGGGAATCATCCCAGACCTGCAACACTATGTGGTCCCATCAGTCTGTACTTCTTTGCCAGGCCCAGAATTGGCATTCCACTATATCAGCATGCCCCAATGATATCCTAATTGCCACATCCCGTGCTTTCAGGAACCTCTGTGTCCCTGACTTCCTCACAGTCTTCCTCATGCTGGGGGCGGCTCCTAATTAGGTTCTAGGCATACTGCAGGATAATGCGCAAGGTGTTCGCAATGCTCACAAAAGCAGAGTGCAGCTGAGTGGGCTCCCTGCTTGCCGTGCTGTGGCACCAGGAAAAAAGGCGTGAAATGATTGTTTGCTGTTGCTTTCAAAGAGGGAGTGAGGGAGGCAGGGGAGACTAAAAACATGTACCCAAAACCACCCGCGACCATGTTTTTGGGAGGCATTGGGAGCTTAACTCAGAATTCCAATGGGCAGCGGGGACTGTGGGATAGCTACCCACAGTGCACCACTTCGTCAGTCGATGCTAGACAAGGTATTGAGGACACACTCCGCTGACCTAATGCACTTAGTAGGGACATGCACGATACCCTGTATAAAATCGGTTCCTAAAGATCGACTTCTATAAAATTGACCTAATTTCGTAACATAGACATGCCCTCAGTATGTGGATGAGATAGCAGAGAGTGAGAAGAGAATTACAGTGTGCAAGATAGAAGGCGGCAAACCCTTTATGGCAACAGTTGTGATTCAGTTACTCTTATATTTCTGAAGAGGTGACAGAAATCATGTACAGTGAAAAACAAATAGAATCCATGACTAAAAATAATTTCCTGGGGAGTGGCTTCCTATTTACATGTGTTGCATCATGTTTCTGAATGAGAATTGAAGAGAACTCTTGTTCCTTAAACACACTGTTTCCTTAAGAAAACAGAGGAAATGTCTTTGAGTGACAAAAGGCACTCTTTCCACCCATAAGCTTTGAGCATTTGAGCTCCAGTAAGTATGCCTTGAAAGGCAATTAAACATATTGCACAAACACATATTACTCTTTTAGACAGACAATGTTTAGATTCAGGAATTGTGCCCTTAGCCTCTGTTTGCCAGAAGCTGGGAATGAGCAACAGGGGATGGATCACTTGATGATTACCTGTTCTGTTTATTCCTTCTAGGGCACCTGGCATTGGCCACTGTCAGAAGACAGGATACTGGGTTAGATGGACCTTTGGTCTGACCCAGTATGACATTCTTATGTTCTTAAAGCCAATAAAAACTATTGGAAAACTTGCTTTTGTTTAAAATAAATACTAAATATTTAACTAATATGTCCCTTTAAACCAAATATACAAGACCATAAACATTAATTTACATATTAAAATATTTTTGCTGCTTTAACAAATATACAAAACCAACAGTGGCAGTACCTTGCTTTTAGTGCATAATATAAATCTTATACATATAGATGAACCCTCCATTAAAAGCCATTGTTCTGTGCACTAACCCTGCCTCTCCCCCTAAATATCTGACGAGAAGTAATTTGCACAAACTGGTAAAGTCAAGATTTGGAAAAAAAAAATAGTTGTAATAAATTATCCTCTTTCTAGCCTTTCTCCCTGCTCCCTTCCCCCTGTGCCCTCCCTGCCACCCCCCATTTAAATGAATAGAAAAAGCTCATACTAAGTGTTTTTCCATATAATAAATAATCCATTTCAACATGCTCACTTTCCCACTACGGTAAAGAGTAAATACAATACTTTATATCCTGTATTTCAATGCCTTAGTTTCAGATAATAGCATCCCAAAATTGTGACTGTGTGCTTTGAGACAGATATGGTTAGTATTATTCACTCCACACAAGATAAAATACCTTTACCAATTTACTTTTACCCATCTCTATAGTTTGAGTTACTCCTTCATAAGTAATTTCAAATGAGACAGAATTTCAATACCTGATGACCAAACTAGAACAGAAGACTGCACAGGATCAAGATCCTCAGACATCTGAGAAATCATTTTCTGTAATGTGTACCCTTGTCTGGGCATAGCAATATCATCCTTCTTTAAAAAAGTTACTGGACAGAGATCATTCCCACCATCACCTACATACACAATTTTTGTATATTTTACTCCTTGGTGTAACTTTTTATCTACAAATTCTTCTAACACTTTTCTTTTGCAGAGGTTTTTAGGGCACTTTGCACAATGATGACTGTGAAAATTCTGCACAGTAAGATAGCCAGTGCCACTGAAAGTTGCAGGATTTGTAAACACTTCATCAAGCACTTCATGAAAGTTAGCAGCTTTCAAAATCCAGTCAATAAATACTGTATTAGAATCTGAAATTATTATGCAATCAAATAAATCTTTGTTCTTGCCAATAAAATCTAAAAGATCTCTCATTCCTGTAGTGAAAGGAATTGTTGTCATAGTTCTTTTCATTTCATCTTCTTTTACTCCACTGTCTCCCAAATATCTAAAGACCCTGCTCATATATTCTGTCCAATGTCCTTTTTGATAGGAGTTTCTTAGTTTGTTAGGCAGTTTTTCCTCAGGAGCACATTTCACAATCCAAGTGTCACTGTTTTCATCTATGACCGTATAGTCAAAGTCAAAAACCAGCAGAAACTTCATAGTTGTTAGATAAGAATATATTCTGAAAAAAAAAAGAGAAATATTTTCTTTATATAACAGAAGCTTCTGCTAAGTATTTAATTCCTACCATGACCTCCTGCTTGGAAGAGTGCAATTCTGAAAGAAAAAAAGTCAAGACAAATGTATAAACATAGTGAGCTGTTTATGAGTGCTACAGCTATGGGAAAGGTTATGCTCAAGCAAGAAGATTATCTCTAAAGGTCAAATTCTAATTCACTATCCAATTACATTTTTAATTAGATAGTATAAAAAGTATCTGAAGCAACATAATTATATTGTTATTCACTAGTCTTTGCTGACACAAGCTCAATCTTCAGAGTAACAGCCGTGTTAGTCTGTATTCACAAAAAGAAAAGGAGTACTTGTGGCACCTTAGAGACTAACCAATTTATTTGAGCATAAGCTTTCGTGAGCTACAGCTCACTTCACCGGATGCATACTGTGGAAAGTGTAGAAGATCTTTTTATATACACACAAAGCATGAAAAAATACCTCCTCCCACCCCACTCTCCTGCTGGTAATAGCTTATCTAAAGTGATCACTCTCCTTACAATGTGTATGATAATCAAGTTGGGCCATTTCCAGTTCCTTGGACAGCATCATTTAAACAGCCAGGTTGCACTTGAGTTCTAAAAATTTTTATCCACATCACCAGCCAAAGCAACCCTCACAGCTTAAATTCTTCAGCTTGCAGACAGGAGATAGAAGCTTTTTATGAAAACCTTGAGACACACATTTGGAGATGCTGCTGTTGCTAGGACTTTAACCCGTTTTCTCCCACCCACCCCTTAAAAACAACAATTAGTAACAACATTCAAGCAGCCACGATGACTCAAAATCAAGAAAGCAAATAATGCTGGTGGTGAATATTAGTGTTGACTTACTATGGGGAGATTTGTAGGTGACTCTTAATATACTGTGGTCCTGCAGCATTAGAGTTTATGGACCAGGCCCAGGGTATCTGAATACCCTGGAGGAAACACCTCACCCTTTGATTAGCACAGTTGTAGGCACATATTTTGTTTATCTTAGTAATAAGTTCGTTCATCACCTTTTCTTCATTCGGAAAGACGCCAGGCAAGTCGACAGCGGTTGTGTTAACAATATTTAAGCTACAGCTCGAACTCTCTCTCGTCTCAGCCTCAGTAACTCTATAAAGGACACTTCGCACAGAAGGAGAAAGGACCATCCAGTATTAGGCAATATCACTCTTTTGGAAACTCCATCCCCGCCCCCCCCCAAAAAAAACCCCAGAACCCCCCACAGCATGACACAGGAGCACAGGGAGCGCAGAGCACAAGCAAAGGCGAGCAAGGTTTTCAGCTGCGCTCCGGGAAAGGGAGCTGCCGAAGGGAGGGGGCGGCCAGCAGGCCGGCAGCACGCCGCAAGGCGGCCCGCAGGAGAGGCTGGCGCGAACGGAACGGAGCGGCGGGGGGCGGGAAGCAGGCCAGGGACTCTCTCAGAAGCCGGGCAGGCCGTTTGCAATAGTAGCCCGGGGACCAGGGGAGCCCAGCGACGTGGCCACAGGGCAGGTGCCGGCAGGGATGGGAGGCCGGCGGCGGCAGGGCTGTGCTAGCGCCGGACGCGGCGTCCCGGCCTGGCGAGGCCCCAGAGGCGAGCTCCGACAGGAGCCCGGGCGAGGCTCGCGGCGGCAGCGGCAGCCGGGAAGACTCGGCCTCACAGGCGGCAGCCGGGCCGCAGGGGGCCGCGCAGAGTGCTCACCCTCAGCCTCTGGGCGGCTGCAGGTCCGGCCCGAGCGGGGACAGGAACCGCCAGCGGAACGAGGGGACCGTCCGGGCCCGAGGCGCCCGACTGGGGCTACACCTACACAGAGGGGAGGCGCCCGACTGGGGCAGGCGCTGCGGCAACTCCGGTCCTCCAGCTCTGACACGGAGCCCCCCCGCTTCCGGCTCCGCCCCGCGACGTCACGTGACACGCCTCTCAGCCAGTCGTGCCGTCTGTCTCCCCCCGCCTTTCGGTTGCCTGGTAACCGCCGTACACAGGCACCGAGCGAGCTGGGCGCCCGCCGGCCCCGCTCGTGGGGTTATGGACGCGGCCGCCAGGCCCGCGGTGCTGTATGGGAGGCGCAAAGGCCAGAGACCGGAGCCCACGCGTGAGTGGCACGAGGCTGCCGGGGCTACGCGGAGACCACGCTCGGGGCGACACGCGAGTGGCGGGGGACAGACGGGGGACGGTGCCGGGACGTGGTGCTAAGAGCGGGCTGGGGGCGAGGCCGTCCACCTCTGAGCCGTGTGGTGTCGTGCCCGGCCCCAGCGAGCGCAGCGCCCGGCCCTGCAGCCTGCGACGTGGCGCACGGGCCAGGCGAACCTGTGCCACGGCCTGGGATGGGTCGGTGTGCGGCAAAGACCCCACAGGAGAGACGGATACGCCCCCTGGCTAATGCACCACACAACCCCGGAGCTTCCTTCCTTCCTTGGGTGTCGCTGGCCCGTAGCCACGGCGGCACCCTGAGGCAGGGGAGACTACACTGACCAGTAAAGCAGTTACGTGGGGGGTGAAGAACAGGGGTGGCTATTGAAGTGAGGGACATTTGAGGTGAATGGTGCCTACATGTCTGACGTGGTGGTGCCCAGACAGGTGGGGGACGTGGTGCCCAAACGTGGAGCTGACATGCCAGACACAAGGAAGACAGCACACTTACATACAGAGGGGACAATGCCAGGACACGAGGGAGGCATTACCAGTTCCCGGAACCAGCGGGTTAGATGCTGAGCCTAAAGAGGTGTAGGATGTGAAGTGCAGTGAAGAAGATGTAATCCTCTTTCTCCATTCTCACTCCAAATGAGCCCTGGCATCACACAAGAGCGCAGGGGAAATACAATACAACCCCCTTTATCCAGTCCTTTGCTGGGTGACCCTTTAAGAAAACTGGCAATAGAGATTGTAAACAAAGAACAAACAGACATAAAATATCTCTGTCAGAGAAAGCAGTATCTCACATGGTAAAAACCTTCCGTCTTAAATTCCCGCCCAGCTCTGGCTTCTTAGAGACATGCAAGTAGATTTCTAGAGCCTGTTTCTCCTCTCACAAGGGTATACATAGGAGTAACTCAACTGAAATTAATGAAGTTACAGGTATGTGAAACTATTGTAGGAGTAAATCAGGCCACTTATATAAAGATGCAACCTATGCTAAACAATCATGGCTACATACAGTATACTACTGTTGAAACTTGGTTTGTGCAAATCTCCTTGTTTAGAGGTGGAAGACCAGGCCCAGTGCACCAGCCAAAGGGCAATTAGCAGAGAAGTGATTTTATCTAAAAGTAGGTTTTAATTTTAAACATCATTGTCAGAACAGGTAAAAGTTGTCCCCTTTTTTAGATTTGTCATACAGTACTCTTACAAACCAGATGGGCAAGGTTGAATTTAATGTTACTCAAATATCTGTTTTTTAAAGCAGTAATGACCAACATGAAGGACATTTTCTGAAAATTAATGACTAGCAGGAGGAGTTGAGGGCCTGAAAAATACAGGAAAACAGGACACATTGGTCTGTCAAGTAACACCAGGCTCTGGAGCTGAGGGTTCGTTCTGACTGTGCTCCTGCTCCTGGATACTAGAATTACATTACATTGTAGAGTCAAACTAATATGATGCTTTACTGTCAGCACTGGGTGGGAGTCCAAATCTTGGTGTGGGTTTGAACCCACAATTTTCTGGCCAGAAGTGCTACAAAGTGAGTGAACTCATTCTTTTGTTCTTTCTTTCACATAGCAGCAAATGGTTTAGAAGAATATAATGTTCCAGATAGTATTTTTCTTCCAACTGGAGTGGATCTGCGCCAGGTTACTGTTCTGCCAAAGGCAGAATGGGTAAGGATTCGAGACAGTGTTGACAGTGCAGCTAGAGAAGCAGCACGGATTCATGCAGAGAGGAAAGAACGGAAAGATATGCACTTACGTTCCAAAGCAGTTGTGAAAAACTGGCCCAACACCATTGCAGTAAGTGACATGTACGTTTGGAAATTGGAGGGTTACTTGTCATATACATTAGAACACTCAGAGTGCACTCTTTCCCTCCCTTCTCCATGTACAGACACATACACACACACACAAACAAAAACTTCTATTAAGAGTTTCATTATAACCGGAGTCTACTTTTTGGTGGGCCTGCTTATTAATTCTGTCTCCTGCTTAGGTACACCATAGACCTGCCCATGTCATGTCATGGATAAGTTTAAAACAGGATCATAGAGAGAAGGAGAGAGTAAGAGGTGTGAAGGAAAGGTCTCCGTCTTCCCTGCAGACTGCCAATGGAGCCGCTTGCCCACCAGGCCTCCAGTCTTTCCCTTCTCCCTACAGGATTCTTGTTCAAAATATTTCAGTGGGCAAGTCTTTTCTTTACTTCCTGTCCTAAACTGCTACATAGTGCAGTGCTGTTAAACTGCTGCTTATTATCTCAGAGATGGCTGCACATCAGGGGTGATTGAAGTGATCCATATCCTTTATCCAGTGATGTGAAGCTTACTATAACTACTCATAAAACACTTTGAGATCCTCATATGAAATATGCTTTTTAACTGCAAAGCATTTTTATTATACACCTAAATTTCTAATAGATATTTAAAAACAGGACAGCAGCACAAAAATTGTTTGACTGTTCACTTTAGACATAAGTAGGTATAATTAACTTCTTGCTGATTTGGTCTTTTGAAGAAGTTGTAGATTTTTGAGTCAGTTCTTTTCAGTGTGATCTGTAATGGAAATGAGTTTTATCTGCATTTAGGGCCAGGCACAGAGAAAACTTAAAGCTAAAAAATTGCGAGAAGAAAAGGAGGAAGAAGAAAGAAAACTACTTGATCTCGAGGAAGCACAATTTCAAGCAGCAAAGCGGAAGGAGGCCATAGAACAGGCCAAAACTTATCAATATTATCAGAATGAGAGAGTGAAAGGGTTACATGTTTGTAGATGGTTTATTGTCTTTAATTCAAATTATATTGTTTCTTTGAACATACATGAATGTGTAATAAAATAAACATGAAATGTTCCAATTCCGTTTTGTAGAAAGCACTTTTACTTACTGAGGTCCTAAAGGAAAGAGATGCTCAGATTGAATTTAAAAAGACAAAGCCAGATATTTACAAAAAAAAGGAAGAAGAAATGGAACGTGAGCGCGAAAAAGCTATTCTTAAAGAGCAGGAAAAGGCATATGAACGCTATATGAATCGACAGGCACTTTGCAGAGACCATCTGGAACAGTAAGTAAAACAGGGCTGTTTCTGACTAATAAATTGAGTTAAACTGCTGTTGTTAAAAGAAATCTAGTGTTCATCTGCTAAACAAATGAGTTACCAGGAATTTTTAACAAACAAAATACGCTGTCATTTTCTCAGTAGAGAGAGAAAGACCTATTAGATCATCCATTCCATCTTCTTGGCCATGCAGAATTCTAGTGACAGTTTAATATTTTGTCTAATATTTAAAACAGTCCAGTTTTAAAAGCCCCACTGCTTCCTTTGGGAAGGAACTTATACTACTTTCCTCAGGAGGCTATTCTACAATCAACAGATCTTATTCCCAGGAAATTTATATTGTAGATATCATAAAAATTGCAACAAAATTGGGGCTCCGTACTAATTCACTGAGCACATCTTCCATCCTGCATACTTTAGTAAATTTTGCTAGAAGTATAATGTAATTGTCACAACCTGGCCCAGCCTCACTCTCTGGAAGGATACCAGTCTTTCATGGAACCAATCACTGGATCCCATGTACTTCTAAGCCCCCTGGATCTTGGTAGTGACTAGACATTATTTCTAGCTCTGGGTCTCAAGGACACTCCCAGATGCAGACCCCATGTCTAACAACTTTCTTCGGCAGTGCCTTCCGAACTCCCAATTGCTTATAGACACTTCCTCAGAGTTCCATCTTGTTTCTCAGTTAACCCTTTCAGGGACAACATGGCTGGCAAACAAATCATCCTGGAAAGGAATTATCAGTGGTTCTGTCTCTTTCTTGATATCTGAAAACTTACTCTAAGGAGCTGCTACTAAATTCAAATGTTGCACTGCACGAATCCATTATGAGGAAATCCTGCTCCATTCTTTGAATATAAAGGACTTCTGGCAATGGCACTAGTGTAGTTCCGCTGCAGAGAAGATGGGGAGGATTTGTGCATCAACTTTCAGAATACCATTGTACAAGGTTGTGGTATATCTTCCTTTTCTTCCCACAGTGGAAGGAGCACATTAGGGCTGTGATGGTTACTGCCTCTGTGAAATTCTGCTGCTGCCATGTGAGTTGGGGAAAAAATTCCTTTTACAACACCCAGAGTTACTAAGTTTTCATTTTGTACTTGGGTCAAGCATTGGCTTGAGGATTTGGGCCAATGGCTTTAAAATGCATCACTTTGATTTTGAATTCTGACACTTTACCTGCCTTCAGTTCAGACAGCAGTTCACACAAGAGATCCACTTTGTGAACTCTTCAGTGCAAATAAGTGATGGTCACATAACCACCACCCTAAACCGGAAACCAATATACTTACCTACATGTCTCCAGCTTTCATCCAGATCACATCACGCAATCCATTGTCTACAGCCAAGCTCTAAGATATAACCGCATTTGCTCCAATCCCTCAGACAGAGACAAACACCTACAGGATCTCTATCAAGCATTCTTAAACTACATTACCCAGCTGGTGAAGTGAAGACACAGATTGACAGAGCCAGAAGGGTACCCAGAAGTCACCTATTATAGGACAGGCCCAACAAAGAAAGTAACACAACGCCACTAGCCATCACCTTCAGGCCCCAACTAAAACTTCTCCAGCGCATCATCAAGGATCTACAACCTATCTTGAAGGACGACCCATCACTCTCACAGATCTTGGGAGACAGGCCAGTCCTCGCTTACAGACAGCCCCCCAACCTGAAGCAAATACTCAGCAGCAACTACACACCACACAGCAAAAACACTAACTCAGGAACCAATCCCTGCAACAAATCCCGTTGCCAAATCTGTCTGCATATCTATTCAAGGCACACCATCATAGGACCTAACCACATCAGCCACACCATCAGGGGCTCTTTCACCTGCACATCTACCAATGTGATATATGCCATCATGTGCCAGCAATGCCCCTCTGCCATGTACATTGGTCAAACCGGACAGTCTCTACACAAAAGAATAAATGGACACAAATCAGACATCAAGAATTGTAACATTCAAAAACCAGTAGAAGAACACTTCAGTCTCCCTGGACTCTCTAACAGATTTAAAAGTGGCAACTCTTCAACAAAAAATCTTCAAAACAGACTGCAACAAGAAACTACAGAACTGGAATTAATTTGCAAACTGGATACCATCAAATTAGGCCTGAATAAAGACTGGGAGTGGATGGGTCACTACAAAAAGTAATTTTCCCTCTGCTGATACTCACACCTTCTTGTCAACTGTTGGAAATGGGCCACCTTGATTGCAGTGGCCTCGTTAGCACTACAAAAGTAATTTTCCCTCCCTTGGTATTCACCCCTTCTTGTCAACTGTTGAGAATAGGCCACTTCCACCTTAATTGAATTGGCTTGTTAGCACTGACCCGCCCCCCCACCCCTTGGTAAGGCAACTACCATCTTTTCATGTGCTATAATATATATTCTGCTTACTGTATTTTTCATTCCATGCATCTGATGAAGTGGGTTTTAGCCCACGAAAGCTTATGCCCAAATAAATGTGTTAATCTCTAAGGTGCCACAAGGACTCGTCGTCGTTTTTGCTGATACATACTGACTCGGCTACCACTGTGAATGTTGTTTAACTCTTAGAAATGTGTCACCTTTGTCCATTGTGTACTGTGTACATTTTCTTACCTCTTTAGTATTAATATTTTATTTTATACTTTAGAATAAAGGAACATAAGCACCAGGCCCAATTAGACAAATTAGAGGCAAAAAAAGAAGGTGAAGAGATTCAACGACTGATCGAGTTATATGAATTGGAAGTGCAGAGAAAAAATGAAAAGAAACTGGAGGAAAAACTTGAACATAGGAAGATGCATTGTGTAAGTAACAGAAAAGCAGAAAGCCCAACATTTTTCAACTAGAATGCTTAAAGTTAGGGACTTACATTTATATTTACATACTTAAATAAATGACCAGATTTTCAGAGTTGCTAAACTCAACCTAACAGCTCTCACTGAAAACAGTGGAAGCTGCTAGGTGCTGTGCTCTTTTGAAAACCTGGGTCTTCGTGCTGATTTGCAGTTTGCCAAATGCATTGTGAGCAGTCCTTTGCTGAGTGCAACTGGCAGGTCCCCCAGAGCAGGAGATTTTGGAGTTAACACCTCATTGAAGTGCATGAAGCAGTTCACACCACTCAGAACTGTTGTTTCAGGCTGTTTGCAGACTCCGGCAGATATCTCTGCATCAGTTATACTAGAGTCGTGTTTTCGGGCTTTTCTTTGCAACCAAAGTAAACTGCGATTTTCACCTCATCACATGAATCCAGGACTTGGGGCCCTAAACATAGGTGCCTATGCCTTAATCTGGCCCTGATGTAGATTATTGAGGCTATCGGGAAAACATTTCCCTTCTGAATTTTATGCACCTACTGCATAAGAAAAGTCCAGATAAGCCAATGGAGAGAAAGTTCCCCACACGGTTAGTTGGAATAAGTGAAACTGACTACTAGCAGAAGAAAATTATCAGGCAAATGTCACAGTTCACAACAACTGCACCTATATTTCCACCTTGTGTCTAGCAAGGGCACCCACTGTCAGGCTTCTGGCTCCCGGCTCCCCAGGTGTCATGTCTCTTGGGCAAGAGACACACCACTCACTCACTCCTGATTTGGATATTTCCAGGCTGCACAGTTCACTGCCTACACTGTGTACTTTCCAAGAAATCAGACTGCCTAAGCAGGTCTGCTTTGCTTTTCTCTCAGAGGCTATATATAGAATAATTGTCCACAGTGATAAGGTACCACCAACCTTGTCCTAAGTAATTACATTTATTTCTTAAGGTGAAAGCATTACAGAAAAAACATTAAAACAATAAAAGAACCTACACACATTAGTAAGATTATCAGAGATCACCCTAACTGCAACAAGGACTGTGTTATCGGGTCAGTCCTTCAAGCTCCACATGGGTTTTCAGTGGTTACAAATTCACAACACTGTCATGAATCTGTGAGTCATTCCTTTATACTGCCTGGGCCTTTGAGCTGAGAATAGGTATTTCATAGACCATGGGTTTTTCCTCAGGTCATAGCTTCAAAAGGTTGGGTCCGGAGGTGGGAATTTTCATTCCCTTCTCCCATATATTTCCTATGAAACCCACTTAACTTTGTTTATCCCAAACATTCCTTCTTGTTTGGCCCATTGTTAAATGAGACCCTGGAAGCTTATGACACTTCCCTGGATTTATGTTAGTCCTTCCCTGCCTCCACCCCCCATTACATAAAATCCCACAATAATACATAAGCAGTTGCATTTTTAATAAAAATGAACTCCTAAAATACTTATATTAATTCAGTAAGTTTGTCCATGATATTGCAGGAAATTGCCATATCTGTCACAGCAAGTACAAATATCTCCTTGCAGCTAGCTGAGTTTGTCATTCCAACATTTGCCTGTGAGGAAGCTCTGAAGGAGCCTTCAGAGTTGACTCAATATGTGGAGTGGCCTTGGTAATACCTGCTGGTGGAGCCTCTGATGTCACTGCTGATGGGAGCGGCCTAGCTACTACCCCCTCTTCTGGTAGTTGCCTTTTAAAAACACATTGAAGGTGTTGATATTCCTGCCTCTGGCTACACTGCAACTTAACTCAACTTTAATTACGTCACCCAGGGATGTGAATTAGCCACCCCTGAGCGACATAATTTATGCCGATTTAAGTGCCGATGTAGCCCCCCTGCTCGCTGGTGCTAGAGTAATTAAGCCGAGGGGACAGCTCTCTCCCATCGGCTTAGAGTGGCTACATTAGAGAGTTTACAGCGGCGCAGCTGCATCAGTACAGCTGCACCGCTATAAGCTCTTTAGTGTAGCCATAGCCTCTGTTGTTTAAGGGGGAACTGCCAGAGGTTGATGGCTGCTGCTGCGGCCAGAGCTCCTGGAATTATAGTCGTGTCTGTAGGGGTTGCTGTGCTGTGTCTTGCTGCCAAAAATATAGAGGTTTGCTCTCACATTTAGCTGAAGCTTTGTGGAGCACCTCCTGGATTATGCCAGGATGCCCTGACATAGAGAGGAGCTCCGGCTTAGAGGTTTTTCTTTTTTTCATATGTTCTGAAGACCAGAAATCTCCTGCCACGCCTAAAAGGCAGAGTGATTTGAGGTTTTCTCCTCAAGTGAGGAGAGCCTAGATAGTTCCCTTGACTAGCAGGTCTGACACTGCTTCCTAGCTGCAAAAGCAGGGGGGAAAAAAAATCGTTTTAATGGCACACCTAGCTATGCAGGAGAATCATGCGACTCCTGACTGAACAGTAAATATTGTCAAGGATGCATTTCACAAGTTACAGGCCAAGTTCTGCCCTTAAATTCACACATACAACTCATTGACTTCAAAAGGTCACAGACATTAAAGGGCAGAATTTGTGTGTACACCAGTGGTTCCCAAACTTGTTCCGGCACTTGTGCAGGGAAAGCCCCTGCCAGGCCACACCGGTTTGTTTACCTGCCACGTCCACAGGTTCAGCCGATCGCTGCTCCCAGTGGCCACGGTTCACTGCTCCAGGCCAATGGGAGCTGCTGGAAGCGGTGCGGGCCAAGGGATGTACTGGCTGCCGCTTCCAGCAGCTCCCATTGGCCTGGAGCATCGAACTGCGGCCACTGGGAGCCATGATCGGCCCAACCTGCAGATGTGGCAGGTAAACAAACCGGTGTGGCCTGGCAGGGGCTTTCCCTGCACAAGCGGCGGAACAAGTTTGAGAACCACTGGTGTACACAATACAGGAATTGTATCACTACTGAAATACAGCCACCTTTGGGATGAAACATTGGCAGCTGTTTAAGCCCAATGTCTCACATCAGTTTAAGACAAAGTGAAAAATATAATATTGTCCTGTTGAAACAGTATGAAATGTATGATGATGCACTGTAGGTCCAGTTTCATCATCCTCAGCATCACGCAGACTTCAAAAGGAAACTGAACCTGGGCAATAAGGTGGGATAGGAAATAAAACTGACTTTCCCCTGTAAAGTTTAGACTCAGATTCTGATTTGTGGTCTGCAGCTGGCAGAGGCCAGAAATGTCAGAGCCCAAGAGGTAGTGCACCCCGAGTCCATCTCTCCTTCACACCTATGAAAAAGCCTTTCTACAGGTGCTCATTGACAAGAAGCACAGAGGGTCTTTCCAGTGTAGCACCTTGAAGTCAGGGGACATGTATCAAGTGTTTCAGGCCCCATTGCTGGGTCAGTGAGCACCATGTACATGCATGGCATTGATATCTGCTGTTGCTGACATGAATAGTGTGTGCATTAGAATATTGGTGCATATTAATGTTACAAATTACCACAAGTTGCTGCAAAAGTGTCTTAGAATGTAAGGCAGTTCAGGGCTGGGCAAGAACAATGATCCTTTTCTAGAAGCTTCTCTCCTCCAGAACCTTGTTCTCCCTGCTGCAGGCCTAGGGGCACCTCCATAATTTCACATAGTATGGTTTAAGTCTGTATCAGATTTTTTCCTCTTTCTTTAAAAAGATTTAACTACTTGTCTTAGTATATATAATTGGACACTTTTTTTTTTTTTTTTGAAAGGCGCATGTTGCTGACCAGGATATTCTTAAAGCTATAGAGGAACAAAAACAAGAAGAGGAGAATGATAAAATTCGAGCTCACTTTAGAGCAAAACAAAATATGGCCAAACTGAGAAGAGAAAAAGAAGCTGAAATGAACAGGTGGGTCAAATGTTAGAGAATTAAATAAAGTATAAATTCAGAATTATGCCTTTGTCACATGATTATGATAACATTCTAAACACTTAAGTCAGCAAAAAAGATCTTACAGTATTACAGCATGGATACCTGGACCAAAGTGCTTCATGGTATTTGGAGGTTATGAAAGAGGAAAAGGTCTGAAAGGAGTTCCCCTTCTACTGGCCCTTTGTAGTCACAGATGATGTGCGGTGAGCTGAGTACTCACCTTGATCGTACAAGGCTTGTGGACTTAGCAGGAAAATGGTTCTTAACCAGAGGTACGCGTACCCCTGGGGGTGTGCAGAGATCTTCCAGGGGGTACATCAATTCATCTAGATATTTGCCTACTTTTACAACAGGCTACCTAAAAAACACTAGTGAAGTTAGTACAAATTAAAATTTCATACAGAGAATGACTTGTTTATACTGCTCTGTATACGATACACTGAAATGAAAGTACAATATTTATATTCCAATTGATTAATTTTATAATTATATGGTAAAAATAAGGCAGTAAGCAATTTTTCAGTAATAGTGTGCTGTGACACTTTTGTATTTTTGTCTGTTTTTTTAAGCAAGTAGTTTTTAAGTGAGGTAAAACTTGGGGGTAGGGAAGACAAATCAGACTCTTAAAAGGGGTACAGTAGTCTGGAAAGGTTGAGAGCTACTGTTGCAGGACATTGGGCCCCACATCCATGTGCTGGAGCTGTGGGCTTTTCATCTGGTCTGCAAGCCTTTTACTCTCTTACCAGTTCCAAACTATCTAAATCCTGATGGAAAACAACATGATGATGTGGCTGTGATTTCCTTTCAGTGAAGAAAGGGAGAAAAGACAGAAAAAGGAAGGGGGAAAACGGATTTCTTAATCAGATACTTGCATATAATTAGATTCCAGTGAGATAGTTGTAAGGAAACCAGGTTTATCTATTTAACGTTGACATGTTGCATTAATTGCTGTTCTGCTATAGGTTAATGCAGGAGCGTAGGGATATTACTATTAACCATCTAGCTGAACAAATGAAACAGACATTTGAGAGGATAGATGAACGTGTTGCTAGAGATGTTGCAGAGAGAGAAGCTGAGTGGGAAAAAGAGCTCAAAGAGAAAGAAGAAAAAACCAAAGCTGAATTGAAATCAATTGCAGAACACAGAGCCACCGTGGTAAGATACTTAAGGAAAAAGCTACATTAATGTGGTTGTGTACAGTCATTCTTATAAATATTTTTGGGAAAAACAATAGTTTTTGTAGTTCATGGTGGGAGATACATATTGAACGTACTGTTCAACAGTTACATCTCACAATTAAAGTAGATAGCAAGTCTTTAGACAAAACGTATATGAACAGGCTGGTTGTGTGTCACAAACAACTAAAAGTGAAAGTCTATGTTATCATTGAGAATTGATGCAAATCTCTTAGTTTTAATATTCATTATTTCAAACAGAGTTTTTTGAGCTAGTACAACCAATATAATCACTTGGCACTTTTAGTGAGAAGGGCATACTGGCTAGTAGCTGTAACCTAATCGCTTAGCTGATGCTCCTGCTCTCCTGCAAGCTCAGAGTCAGTAGGGAATGAGGGCTGCTCTCCCGCAGGCGTTAGAGAGGCCTTGGTCTGCCTGGTGGGGGAGATGGTCTTCAGACTGCTGGCTTCCATCCTACTTAATGAGGCAGAATAATCTGACCCATCACATTGTCCCTGCTTCTTCCATTTTTAGTCTCCTTCATGCACACTCCTCCTAGAATCATCCACGTGCTCTTCTGATCACTCCTCTGAACACATCACTGGCATACCACTCAAGCAGTGTGACGATTCAAGAGCTGTTCCTAGGGGACTGGCCTCTCACAACCCTCAAGGGTGAGGACCTGAAGCACAGCTTCTTCCAGGCAATTTGACTACAACCCACTAAAACTCATGGGCTCAACAAAGCTATGGCCTCTTACTGGGTGATGTGTTAATCACCAGGTTTAGTAAGCAAGTAAAGTATTAAAAATCCTTGGGTCCTTGACTTCTTTACCAGCATAGTAAAGACCTCTCAAAAAAGCATTAATGTGTACATGTAAATACATAGTGCAGGGTTTGCAACATTTTCATGCTGTTAACCGCATTTCTGAACAGGGGAATAACCTCTCTTGTTCACAACTGTGCAGCCAAAGTACCTCCTGCTTTGGATTTCATAACCTCTACAACAGTTGCTTATGTGGAAAAGTAAAAGTAATGATTTTTTTAACCAACTTTCAATGGAAATTAGTATCTGAAAACAATGGGGTAACCAGAACCATGTCACAAGATAGCTCTCTGAGGACCACCAGTAAGTGGTGTACCAGCCAGTTTGAAAATTGCTGTTATAATGAAATGAGCATTTTAAGGAAACACTGGGGGATTTTCCAAGCAACTCTGGTAGGCTATTGACAGGTGACTGACATTACATCATTAATCAATCACTGATAAAATTAGGAAATATGGAGAAAAATGATGTAAAGCTTTGGAGTCGAGGGGAAACTCTCATAGGTGTGTGGAATTACTAGATTTTGGAAATGTTTTGCTGATGTTTCACTGCTTCTTAATATTATGGGCCTTTGGTTTTTTAGTGTCACTTGCCTGTAGAATGATAAAATATGCCTGAAAAATATGGTTTTCAAATTTGTTGGTTTAGCAAATTGAGTTAATTATTTTTTTTTTTTTTATAAAATATAGATAAAAATGAAAGAAGAGAGAGAAAGAGAGGCAAGATTAGAGGGTAAAGAAAAGCTTCATGAACTAATGGAAGCAGACCGCATCTATCTGGAAATGGAGAAAGACAAGAAACGAAGAAATCGCAATGAAAACATAAAAATGCAAGAGACTCAAATCCAGCAAATGGTAACTAGGGGGATTATCAGACTGTCAGACATTTTACAAAGCTATTTCAACATACATCTATGGTATAGGAGTCTTGCATGAGACCTAATCTTTATATTATCACAGTACTGTTCAAAACAAGAGAAACATGAGAAAATTATTTTTATCCCTTTAAACATAATGCTTCAAGAGTTGTTTCTTAGGGACCAACGTCTTCACAGCGCAAGGGTGGGAATGTGAAGCAGAGTTTATATACATGAGTGGGGAAAGCGTTAGTTCACAGGATTGGCAGTAGGATATAGATCCTTTCATCTCCAGACACCTTGTGTGACTCAAGCCCAGTGTGGACTGAAAGATGTCCCCTTTTGATGATGGCTGCTAGGTTGGATTATATAAAATAGCATTTGGTGTCTCAGTCCAGTTGTCAGTGGACATGTATCACAAAATCCCCTACTAGTGCCAACACTAGCCGTATGCCAAATATGTGCCATCACAAGGCCCCATGCTTTTGGGAGACTTCCCCAGCCTGCTGTGCTGCCCCATCACCTTAATAGATCAACACTGAGGCTCAACCCTTCATAGGCCCACGACTACTACCATTGTCCAGTCCCCTCTCAGCTGCTGAAACCATCTGACAGTGACAAGCACCCCATCTCCTGCTCAGATGCCAAAGTCTAACCATACAATTATGTTATGGGAGTACTGCAGTCTGCCTAGGTTCCCAACAATCATATTTTGTACATGGATCTGCAAAATCTAGGGATAGTTTAGCATGGTCTGCGCAAATTGGCAACCATATGGGTAAGAATTAACTGAGCAGTCAAGACTTGAATGAATGACGTTGATTGAGGTACCCTTTCAGCTGCAGATAATGGTCTCTCTGAATCAGTATTCAGGCACATTGCTAGCACATGGTTACTGCTCACTTTGTACCTATTCTCTGGACAAACGGAGAATGTCAGTTATGCATTTCTAACTAGAGTTAGATTGTGATTAACAAATAATTGTTTTTATCAGAAAGGTATTTACAGCCAATTATTAAAAAAATGTCACATAAGGACTTCCACGACTTTATGCCCTGTTAAGCTATTCTACCACAAGTTAACCATGTGGAAATATTTAAGCTTTGTTATTCCCTTCCCCAAAACAGGTTGAAAAACGGGCAAAAGAACAGCATGAGAAACAAGCAGAATTGAACTATGAGGCCCAGAAAGAAGTTATTGCAATTTGCAAGGAGCGGGAATTTCAAGAATATGCAAATCAAGTAATTGATTCAGAATCCAAGACAGCTCGAAATATTTATCCTCTTCTCAAAGCAGCAAAGGAAGGGGCAGGTGGTGGGCATGGACCAGTTTACAGAGAAAGAGGAGGAATAAGACCTAGTTACCAAGCACGAGATATCAATGGCACTCAGCTACCTTCTTATAATTGTAACACTACTGAAGAAATAAAAGAGCTAAATACCAATGGTAACATCCAGCAAACTAAGGGAAGACTTGGTTTTACATGGTAAAAATAACTCTTCGGAGTCTTTACAAAAACAAGTCCAATAAATCGGTAAATGATCCATGTTGTATGAAACCCATGAAAGGAACTAGAAAAGCCATAAGTACTATATGGAACGTTGATAGGGATCCAAGTGTATTTTCCTAAACATTGAAAGTTGTATTTTACCGAAGTCACTATGTTAAATCAAATACAGAGGCAGAAGTGAATGATGTACTGAATGATGTACTGATAACCAGTGTAGAACCTTACTTTATATAAGGCTCATATTAAAAAAATAGAATATTTTAGTTTCAATTTTGTAAGTTTCAAGTTCAATCTTTTACAGCTACTCTTGAGTACACTGTAAAGTGCTGCATTTGGCTTCTTGCATTGTTATAATCAGAGTGCTAAGGAAAAAAATTATCCTCAAAAGATGCCAAATATTTTTCAAAAGTGTAGGAAATACATGAGAATCAAATACTAAATAACATATGAAAGATCTGAAAAAAACATTTAGTATTGCTAAAAGTACTTTGATACAAATTTCACATTCCACATGAAATATTTCTTCAGATTCCACTCTTTACTGAATTTAATCAATCAGCATGCAGAGCACTAGTTCATTATCAGTATATAATTTCTTTTCTTTTCTCTTAAAATCTGAATCAACTCTTGCAACAAACTAATAACTACCTTGCTGCTGTTACACAACTTTAACTATAATAGGTCCAGCTTTCATTAACATAGTTTTACTAAAAGAACGAGGAGTCCTTGTGGCACCTTCGAGACGAACAAATTTATTTGGGCATAAGCTTTCGTGGGCTAGAACCCACTTCATCACTAAATTATTTCATTACTAAGTTATTCTGAGTACAAAAAATACATGCAAAACAGTTACAGCAAAGCGAACATGTTGCACATACTCAGCTTATATGCCATTTTCAAGGTTCTATGTAAAAATATATTATCAGCTTATTATATAGAAAACTAAGAGGTGACTATCATGGTGTGTAAGTACACCTACATGTGAAGAAGAGGGCTCTTTGATCTAGCACACAACAAGAGGCATAAACAAGGTCCAGTAACTGGCAGTTGAAATTAAATAAACTGAAACTGGAAATAAGGTGTAAATCTTTAACACTGGAACAATTTATCAAGGTATATAGTGGATTCTCCATCACTTGAAGTCTTTAAGAATGGATACCTTTTTAGAAGATATGCCATAATTCAAGCAGCAATTACAGGCTTGCTACAGGAATTACTGTGGCACTAAATGGTCTGTATGCTTTTATGCAGTAGGTCAGATTAGATGCTCCTAATGATTCTTTCTGGCCTTGCAGTCTGTGAAAAAGGGTTAGATGCTTACAGACCAATCCCTGCAAAGTTCCCTACAAACATGCTGTCTAGTACAACATTTTATTTTAAAAAATCTGAATCATACATTTATATAAGTTCTACTATGTTTAATGTGTCAATATTGGAAATTTGATTGCAAACATGTAATGCTTAATGTAGATGACTATAGATATATACACAGCTTGCAATATAAGGCCCTGATCCAGCAAAACACTTCAATACATGCTTAGTAACTCAGAACATGAACACAATAGTTCTGATGACTTAAATGGAACTATTCACTGTTTAAAGGTCAGCATATGCGTAAGTGCTTTGATCGATTGGGAAAAATGTAATTTGCCTGTATTTCTAGTGCAGCAGGAGCCATATTGTGGTAATATATCCTTGTATTTGTTTTTGCACAAGTTTAAGTGTTATCAGCAGGAGAGTATGTGCTGCAGTGTAAATTCCACCCTTTGATCAACTGCTGCTGCAAAGACAGCACAGACGCAAAAGACAGCAAAGAATATTGTTTGGAGCTAGCTAACAAAAATCCTGCCATTTAAAAAAGAACATTCTCTACATGTAAATGTGTATTTTTAATACACACATTCTGAACCACATTATATCCCTATTGTAACTATAACACAGAAGCAAGGTCCAAACAACTTGAAAGTAGAGCTTTTATACTTGTAATTTCTTTGCTTTGGTTGAGTTGGTTCTTTAACTTTTATAATGTAGGCACTGTTTATATCTAATCTTCCATTCCAAACCTATTTCTTCTCCATCCTGCTAATTTTTGCTTGGAACAACTGATTTGTTTGCAAATTGTGATGCTTAAAATAGGGATATAGAGAATTTTTCTGAAAAACTGGAATGTGTCAGATTCAAAATTTCTTTTACCACTTCATTAAATCATTACTTGGGGTTTATTATCTCCCTGTCCCCGTGGCTCATTTTTTAATCATCATTTTTACCCACACATTCTCAAAAAAATTTCAGAGCTCCCAACCTTACACCCAAAGATGGTTCTTCAAACACAAAGAAGGGGGCATTTTTCTTACTCAGGGCATTAGCCAAGACACAATTATTTAGCAATTCTTACCATAATGGGTTGGAACCAGAGCAGGAAGGGCTCAGGCTAGACAATCCAGTTAAGTGAACTGCCTGTTTACTCTCTAGAACTATAGCAGTCCTCCAAGACCAGAGGATGAGAGAGAGAGAACAACGGTAGGGACTGGAGAGATTAGTCAGGGGAAAGAGGAGAAACTGGAGACTGGAGAGAGAAGCCAGAAGAAGGATAGAGGGGGACAAGGTAAGGACTGCAAAATGGAGCCTAGGGTAAGTGTGGAAGATGGTGGGAACTAGAGAGGGGTTAACTAGGAGAGTGAAGGGAGATGTGTGATGCATACGCACAGATACTTGCACACTCTCCCGTGCACACATGTGTAGATAACTGACCTCACAGAGTATGGTTAGTGTGTTATAATTTAAATATAGCCGAGGGTCACTCCATCCCAAAACCACTGATCAAGATTTAGTGGTGGTATAATTTACAATGGTGGTATAATTTACTCAGCAGGTGAGAGCTGGGGTGCGTGTTACACCTTGATAAAAGTTTATTTAATGGTAGACAAGATAATACAACTAGCTGTTCAAAAAAATAGGGATTTTATTTAAAAAGGAACAAATGCATTCCACCTACCTACAATAACATTCAATATATGAAGAATATATATAATAAAAAAAAACAGACACTATAACTTACTAATAAGCATACTTAACTAAATATAACCCTCTAAAGAAAAAAAGTCTCTGTATGCACGGCTATTTATTATCTTATAGGTTATTACTATTAGTTCAAGCTTCTCCTTTCCCCAAATCACTCACTGGGTTGACACAAAAGCCTAACTTAATAGATATTGTTGAATCACAGTTCTAGACTTAAACATGATAGAAGCCATGCACCTACACCTGCTATTTTAAATCAGGTTTGCTCTTTAAGGTAATTTCTTCTATGCCATTCTGTCATGTATTTCATGCTTCATTTTTTTATTTTTAAAGTCAGCCCAGTATTTTCAGTAAGGTGGTAACACGCACAGTGGTAGGCCATGCAATAACGTTGTGGATCATCACCCTTTCTAATATGTTGGGGAAAAAATCAAACATATATTCTCACCTTGATGAGTGTGGCAGCTTAACTCCCCCTAGGAAAAGGTTTACCTAGAGTTGTAAGTTTAGGATGTAAGTGTATGAAATACTCCTTTACTTCTTCATCAGTTTCTTCCATTATAAATAGACAACCCCACTCTCAGCACAGCAGCTGTTCTCTGTTACAGTCAACTGCATCTGCTGTTTCGTGCTGATTTGCAATTTACTAAATGCATTGTATGCACTCTAGCCTCTTTTCAAAAAGAGGGTGCTTTGCGTCAGGCCATACGGAAAGAAAAGTCTACTTTTTCATGTTTTTCTGTTAGTAGGCTAGATATTCCAATATTGTTAGCCAGGATGTGGCCACAAATGCAGTGTGAACACAAAAAAAGTGCTAAAGTCTGAAATATGTCCCTCTGTATACTTACAAAAAACATGAGAGATGGTACCTGCTGAACACCTTTGCAGCGACAGGTCTGAATGTACTTAGGCAGAGTGGGGAGCAAAGCACTGGTTAGACAAGTGTTCTAAGAAGCAAAGGGACATCCTAGGAAAAGTGAGAGGCCTCTCAGTGCAGGTGCTTCACTACTGACACAGGCAGCTGGGGTGATTCATGTTTAAAACAACTATTCATGGGAACTGAGAACAGTTTAAATATAGCTGTCCAGTAAGAACCATTAGCCACATCCTTGTTACTCATTGGAGGTCATCACAGCTTGGGTGGAGAGATAAGCACAAAGGTGGACAGTACTTTCATGCCCCTAATTCTTGAGTTGCTAGTCTGATCCTGAGGAGCAGGCTCAGGGCTGAGCTAAGTTACTGCAGCTGCCAATGGCCTGGGCTTGTTGGGATTGCCAAAGCTCAGGATACATCTCCTTTCCACTCTTCACAGCTCCTGTTCTTGGAGGTTTGGGAGGAGGTGGCAAAGGAGCTGCTATTCCACCCTTATGCTACTTGGGGGTTCTGCAGTGCTAGAGGAAGTCCCAGATGTTGAGGTATGCTAGCTTTAGGAGTGCAATGTTCTATATGGATGCTGCAGAGCTGAGTTCCTGACCCCATGGCTCTCCAGACCAAATTATCCTGAATACTGGCAAGGATATGCATTATGGCTATGGGACAACGTCTGCCCTCAAATACCTAGAGACTGCTCTCAGTTGACATAGTATGACCATCGTCTCTTTACCGAGATTGCAAGTTGCAGTGGGGGAGGTTTAGGTTGGATATTAGGAAAAACTTTTTCACTAGGAGGGTGGTGAAACACTGGAATGCGTTACCTAGGGAGGTGGTAGAATCTCCTTCCTTAGAAGTTTTTAAGGTCAGGCTTGACATCCCTGGCTGGGATGATTTAATTGGGGATTGGTCCTGCTTTGAGCAGGGGGTTGGACTAGATGACCTCCTGAGGTCCCTTCCAACCCTGATATTCTATGATTCTATGATTTAGAGGCTTGACAGTAAATACAACTGGACACTTTCTTATTTTAAAGGACCATACTGCTGAACAGGATATTCTTAAGGCTGAAGAGGAAAAAAAAAGTGAGCTGAGGAGGCTATTCGAGATCACTTTAAAGCTAAACAAGAACAGGCCGATCTGTGGAGAGAGAAAAAATTCAAACAGCACAAATGGATACATGGTTATAGTATTCCATAAAAGTGATAATATGGCTCCTGGATTATTTTCTCTCTCTTATGTAAAAGGGTAGGATGAAAAAAAACGTAGGTGACTCTGTAAATTGACTTAGCTGTGTCTCTCCCATAACATGTAGATGAAAATGAAGGACAATACAAAAAGACTGGAGAAAGAAGAGACTAAAGAGCAGCTGCATGGATTAGTGGAAGCAGACAAAAGCTACTGGGCAGCTGAGAATCAAAGCAGGCAAGAAGAAAACAAGAAAATACAGGAAGCTTAAATCCAGTAAATGGTAATTGGGGTGGGGGGGAAGGGGATTATCCACTTTGATTTTTTAATGCTAAGAGGCATTTCAGTGCCTGTCAGTGGCACAGGGTTGCTGCATCGGACCTTAGCCTCTACTGTTCTAAACCAAAGCAAGACTGCTGCTTATTTGGTTTGGGTCGTGGGTTTTTTTTAAACAAACTGTCACGGAGGGAAGGAGATGTCTTGGGTCTGATAATTGGTGACCTGTAGGTGTAAACCTATTTACATTCACCCCAGGCAACTGGTAACTGAAAAATGGCACCATCTGAAGATGGCTCTGGTGACCACTGTAGTCTGATTGGATTCCCACCAGCTTTACCCTTTAGAGGTTAAGTGAAATCTTGGGCTGTCTGAGTGCCACTCTTAATGCTAACTGGCAACATTAGTGATAGCCTTAGCTGAGAAACCAAAGCCTGAATGGGCACGGCTTCAAATATTTTGTCAATAGTAGAGGTGGTTCCTTCAGGTTAGAATTCCAGCACATCGTTGGGGTAGCGTGGGGAAGCTTACACTGATGCTGTATGAAAACTAAATTCATAAGGGGTGAAATCCTGTTCCTACTGAAGGCAATGGGAGTTTATCAAAGCATTTCACAGCCAAATTTAAAAATAAGCACTTACTAATTCAAGAAACTCAAGGTCCCTACATGGCAATGGATTGGAGTACTAGTGCCACAGTTGTTAGATCACTAGCCTCGGTAATCATTGTTTGGAGACTGTTTTCCAGACCAACCCTCACTATCGGAGCTCAGTCTTGAGTGTTACACGATGGAGTTTTAGGACATTTAACAATTCTCTTCTGATCCACAAAATGGAAGATAATTTCAGTCCAAACACAGACAGAAATTTAACTGCTATTTAAAATTAATGGAGGCTAAATTCTGTTACACTACTACTTCTGCCTTGTGACTGGCATTCTGGTATATTTGACTTAAGTGTGTATTTCTGCATAGCCACTCACCTTTCCATAGGAGCCAGGGTTAAGTAGCATAAGTGTTTTGAGACTGGGCAGTTTTAGCTTCAACAGTCACAATCCTTCAGATTCACTTATTCTTTGAAGCAAGTAGAAAAGTTTCCTGCCAATAGGAATCCCTCAAAGCCTGTAAGCAGTTGGTTTCTAGACTGGATCTAGTTATTCATGAGATGAAATCCTCAATTAGATAAAATTCCAGTGCTTGCCAGGCAGTGATTTTACATACATCTTGGATTTTCTAGCAGTAGTTCAGTTCCCCTTTAGAGGCCTAGAGATACACTCATTACAAAGGTTTCCCAGATCAAAACTCCTTTCTGAGACCTCGTGAGGTGTAATTCTGTTTATCTTCTAACATACATTTGAGTTAGTTCCCTTCTATCAACCCTCTTGTCTCTGATAATATCTTTGTCAGGCCCTTTCCTGCAATGGTGAAATTTCCCCCAAATTCTAACTGGCTTCAAAACTTGTTCAAGATTTAAGTTATAGCAAAAGCTAGTTTACAAGTGGCCTGAACTTATTTCAAAACCAGCTGTTTTGGGCTCTTGGCAATAAATTAACCATTAATCAATTGCTTGGGGGAGGAATAGTTCAGTGGTTTGAACATTGGCCTGCTAAACCCAGGGTTGTGAGTTCAATCCTTGAGGGGGCCATTTAGGGATGTGGGGCAAAAATTGAGGATTGGTCCTGCTTTTGAGCCGGGGGTTGGACTAGATGACCACCTGAGGTCCCTTCCAACCCTGATAGTCTATGATTCTAAGTTGATGCTATGCAGCAAACTGAGCTGAAGATCAAGATTTCACTAGTCACAACTTACTGACTATTCTATAAACAGGACAAGCTTTTCATTTTATGCTCTGCTACTGGAAACTTATTTGGCGGCTGCTAAAACTTAAGCTTTTTTGCCTTTTCACAGTCTTAAGAACATAGTATCTGCCATACTAAATCAGGATAGTGGGCCATCTATTTCATTATCCTGTTTTCAACAGCAGCGTTTTGATGCTTCAGACAAAGGTGCAGACAAATTAGACAATAACTCTACACAGAGGAGAAGTTTCCTTGTAGTCCTTAGCAGGAAGGTGGTTCGTTTATGCCTTGAAAGGTGACTTTATATTCTTTCCAATTTGTTATCTACAATAACACGGGATAGGGTATTTTTATTCCAGAAATGTCTAATCTTTTTTGAATCCTCCTAAGCCTCCACGAGATATGGCATTGAGTTGCACAATGTCCCCCTGATCTTTTATGCTGGGAGGATAAATAAGAGCCCTCATTTACCTCTTCTTCTATAGCACAATGTTGTATTTTTATCGTTTGTCTTTCATCAACCTTTCAAATAGCCCCAATCTTTCAGTCTCTCTTCACATGGAAGTTTTTCTCTACCAATGAGGACTTTCACTCCCTTATGCTGAATTCCTATTTCTGCTATATCCACTGATAGGGTGGCCAGACCCAAACAGTTCTTTAGGTTGGGGGCGGGGGGAACAGTATCAATTTTATATTTTGAATATTTTTCTGTCCAATATCCCACTCCCTAACACTGCCTGCTGGGGCTGCCTATTTTTCCAGACTGAAATAATGACAACCCTCAGTCTTGTCTAACCATTTCAGTTCTTCCCATGTTGAATGGGTGCACAAGTCAGCTGCAGGCCCATAGCAAGCTCAAAAAGACAGAGTCCCCAACGAATTTTAACAATAGACAAAGGCATTGTTAGTTCCACCTCTGAAGATACATTTTAAATAAAAATCAGAGAAAAACCTAATTGTAGAATAGGTTACATTTTTCTGTTAGAACCAGAATGTATAGTAAGATTTTTGGATGTTTCTTTATTCACCAAAAAACCGGCAGATAAAATACCATAAGTACTGACAGACAGAAGCTTCTGTGACTTGCAAGGCCAGTCTACAACAGTTGTTTTCAATCTATGGTCTGCAGACCCTTGGGGATCTGTAGACTATGTCTAAGATTTCGCAGGGGTCCACACCTCCATTCAAATTTTTTTAGGGGTCCACAAATGAAAAGGGGTTGAAAACCACTGGTCTACAAAACACTCTCTGCTGCAAACAGCCCAAGGCAACCAGAGAACAAGAATTAGCTATTAAGTACATAATTCCACTAGATCTCACCGAATATTTAGTTTAAAACTGCTCAAGAAATAAGTGTCACTAATACCCAGCAGATTAAGGAGAAGGGTAGAGTCTACATTGTAAAAGCTGCCTGGTTGTAACTGCTTTATACAGTTACCACTGATCAGTAGTTGAATAGATTTGTTTTATGAAAAGATACTTAAAACAAACAAAGGGTAAAAAGTATGTACTGTCTGTAACCAGTGCCATACCTTACTTAATACTCAACATCTTTTTTCATAGAAGTTTTAGCTAAACCTTTAACAGCTGGCTTCTTGAATTAATATAAGAACAATTCTTGGTCATGCTTTGTAACAATCAGTGAAACAATGACAATTATTAAAAAAACTTTCAGTACATGAATCCAACATGAAATCATGCTTACCAGTAATGATTTTTCTATTCTTTATGTACAGAACTCTAAATTTATGACTGAAAGTTGGACAAAGCAGCTTTCCACCTGGACTTCTTTTTGAAGAGCATAATTTATGTGATAGTGAACATTACAAATAAGAAAAGTTTAAGTAGCCAAACTATTGCGTGACAATGGTCAGCATGGTCACAGCGACTGCCTGACAATTTCTGTGCTATAGTGTTGAAATCAAGTGTTCACCCATTTCTCTTTAAACAGTTAATAATGACAGAAAGGTGAGCTGTTCTGGCGCAAAGCAAAAATAACCCTATTTTGTGAGCAAAAACTAATACAGGATAAGAACGAAGGATGAACAGTAGTTAGCGAGGTCAGAAGTGATGTCCTCGGAAAATTACAGCCTTAGTTGCAGGGTTTGTTTTTGTTTTTTTTAAAAAAGATAGCCTATATTCCAAGAAACGTTGGTGCATTATAGGGCATAGAAATATGCAGCAAATGCCTGTTTTTTACATAAGCATTCGTAGTCAGCAGTTTCAGAAACATTAAGATTCTGTGGTGTGTGACACACAACCCCATACACTAAAAAAAAATTCTGATCATGGAAGATTATTACTTTTCAAAGAGGGTGCATGACATTTTAGAGCAATTGTTAAACTTTTCAAAACTGATATTATTAACTAGTATAAAGTGTGTTTAGGTACAGAAGTTTACCTAGAAATTTGAAGCAGAATATCTTGTGGGACTTCTCTCTCCTTGGCAATTGTCATTCCTCAACCAAGTCCCTCCCACATACCCTGTAATAAATAAATAAATAAATAATGAAGACTAAGTTGGGAAGTTACAGGAATTTCTGACGCTGTCAAAGGAATTTAAGTTATGGGAGAATCTTTTGTCTGCTGTCAAGGAACTCATCACACAGCGGCATCCCTTTTTTTATACATTCTGTAATACAGGCAAAGTTCTTGTCCCATACGCAAAACAAGTTTTCTATGCATTGTGTAGAAAGCCACAGACAGCTGTACAAATAACAAGGCTCAGCCAGACTAGAAGTGGAATGGACAACTTCATCTTCAGACTGCATTGTAAAAAGACTTTCCTATAAATGAAGATGTCGGTTGGAGATCTTGGTTTAATAAACAGCCTGACACTAACAAAATATGAAAAAAGCATTTAATATTTCTGAAAATACTTTAATACACAAGTTGCACATTCCATATCAAGCACTCACATTTTGGAATGTTCTCCCATTAGAGAACTACAGATTAAAAATTTCCATGAGACTGAGACCTCAGATTACTTTGTTATCACTACAATTCTTAGCTATTGCAGCAAATCAATAACTAGATAGCTCCTGTTACCACAGCTCACAAAATTAACTAGGCCTAACTTTTTTCTTTCTTTCAAATAAATCATTCACAGTAAAAAAATACATGTAAAAGTTAACAGTTACAGCAAAGTTAACACAATGTATATACTTATTTTACAGGGACAGATGTATAAAAGGGTTTAATGCTTGCAGAAAAATCACTGCAAGTTTTCCTACAAACATGCTCTGCATGTTGCAAAATTTTTAACCAAAAAAGTCAACTATTGCATTACATTAGTGCAAGTTCTAGTCTATGTTCAACGTATTACCATTAGAACATTGATTAATGCACGCATTTAATACTTTATGGAGTACAGACATGCACAGTTGGCAGTTCAAGGGACTGATCTGTAGTCCTTGCTCATGTGAACAGCCTCACTGGTTTCAGTTGGGGCTGCTCATAGGAGCACCTTGCGGGTACTACTTCAGCTTGATTTATTAAAACAAGACATACAATCCTGTTACTTATACTTTCCCTTTGAATTGACTTTAAAATGCCCAAACTTACCATTTGATTATCTTTTGTCATTGCTGCCTCTTCCCTGAAATTTCACAGTGAACATTAAATTTTATTTTGGAGATCAGAGCTTGGAGTTTTTTGTTTGTTTTTGTTTTGTTTTCTTGTTTAAGCATTGTGTTCCTTAACGAAAAAGAAAAACAGTGTCATTTTGCTAATTTGGTACTCCCAACTACTTTGGGATTTTAATTGTTCTGAATGGTAAGGGGTAAAATTTACATCAAATATAAATCTACATTCAAGAGGTGACAGTTCCAAAAACTGAACACATCAAAGGTTTCATTTACCATACAATGCTTACACAAGCAGACTTAAGGGTTTGGAATCTAAATTCTGCAAAATGCAGTTAGTTTGCAGACATCTGGGTAGGATTTAAATTTCTTGGATAAATGATTCTAAATGAAGTATTGTTCCAGAGAATCATGTGAAAGAATGTGTAATGTTTCTTAAAATTTACACTACAGTGACTTTAGGGATTACGAAAGTGTGAAGTTTTGTGTGTTCTCATTTCCTCCTGGAAATTAAGCAGACATTAGAAATTAATTCACATCACACATGTAGAAAAACAAATATCCAGCTCTTTTCTCATACAGACTTCTTCCAAATACTATAGACAAGAATGGAAGGCAATTTAGAAAGATATATATCGGATAACATACAGTATGTTTCTTCTGAGGGTTTATAGCATAACAGGAGTCTTACTAAAATTCAGTAATAATATTCTTCTGCCAGTAACCTAAGCAGTAAATCAAATGCACACCTGGAAGGTGTGTCCAGCAGAGATATTTTGTCCCCTTAATATAGCAACTATTCTAGGAAAGGAGTGTAAGATGAGAGAACAGAAACAAACCTCAATTAAGGTTTATATTATGTTGAAGTCTATTTGCAAGACTGAGTAATATTTATAAACTATCAGAGGGGTAACCGGGTTAGTCTGGATCTGTAAAAGCGGCAAAGAGTCCTGTGGCACCTTATAGACTAACAGACATATTGGAGCATAAGCTTTTGTGGGTGAACACCCACTTCGTCATGCATCCAACAAAGTGGGTATTCACCCATGGAAGCTTATGCTCCAATATGTCTGTCAGTCTATAAGGTGCCACAGGACTCTTTGCCGCATTTATAAACTAGACAACCCTCTGGGATGGTCATCAGTAAATACCTGAAGCCATCCAATGGAGAATTAATGTCATAAGGAGTCCATAGTGTGACAATTCTAATAGAAAATAACCTTTTACAAGGTAATGTTGATAATTAGATGGATTGGAAGAGGGAAACTTGACCCAGGGCCTTTTTAAACACTAACACTGTGGTTACTCTTATGTAAAAACCAAAAAATTAGAATACGGCAACATGTCTTTAAAAGGAAATGGCTTTTGAAAAATTGCACAGTACATCCATCTTCAAGGAAGAGTCTGTACTTCTAGGTTAATGATGGCTTCAGGAATACCCAACAACAAATTTGGGCTTGTTCTGATAAAATTTGCAAAGAAACGATAATTCGATTCTTCAATCACATTGCACATAGCATTCAATTCCATATTATAAAATCAGTAATCATTACAGGTCATTAGATTAGCCGTGCACTCTTTTGTCAGGGTTTGGAAATCCACTTTATCAGCATGTGCACTTAATGCATCACAAGACGGCTTTGATAAAAATGAAATGAATATCCTTAACAAGGACAGTACCACACTCTCTCCCTGTCTTTACTGTTTTTTCTTGCACCGTGGCACATAAAGACTCTTGAGTGGACCAATTTTGGGAGATTAGTTAGAAAAACAACTTTTCCCATTACAGTGTACAATATGCTTTCCATGCTGGATAGACCACAAGCATTGTTTAAATTACCTGAAATAAAATATTTATCATATTTCAGTTCCCTAAGCAACTGTGGGTAGGATTTTCAAAAGCAATCAGCCTTTGCCCAATTTACCATCAATTTTAGCATGAGCAGAGGTAGGCCAACATCAAGTGCTTCTGAAGATCCCACCATGTGTAGTTAAAACTGTACCGCCTAATTCCCCATACTACAAAATTCTATTGCATTAATCAGTGACTGATCTATGGTGCTATCTCCTCAACTGGATTTAAATCAGCTACAAAGAAAGTATAAGAACATAAAAAACTATTATAATAATTTTTTGCAACAAAACAAGGGAGGCAATATATGAAACGGTATAAAATATATTTTAACTACTTAAATAAACAGACCATACAAACTTATCTTTCCCAAAACTATACTGAAATAGCAATTGGAGGACTTATTTTTCACCCCTCTATCCAATAAGAATTCCATTTTAAAAGGAAATACTTCTTAAATATACACGTTAACACTTCCTTTAGTCTTTGATTGCAACATAGTCTTAACCTTGAAAATTATTTTCTACTGATTGTCTTTTATCCCCACCACACATATTGGGCAGTTTTCCCCCCTGAATTCCTATGCAGCAGGAGCCAACATAGCTACTTATTAGTTTGCTACTTTGATTTTATACAACCTTCAGTGATGGCAGCAGGCATATACATAGTAATGCAAATACCGCTTGCTGGTTAATTGTTGCTGAAGAACCAGCAGAGGCAGAACAATAATTTATTTATTTGTACAGAGGCCCTACAAAAATAATGAAAAAATCCTCCAATTAACTGCCTTTTTTAAATTAGAGAGACTCTGGAGCACACTATATCCCTACTCAATTATAAATATGTCAAGGTAGGCTGGGCCCAAAGTAACCTGATAGTGCTCTTAACTTTAATTTCTTTGCTTTTGTTTAGTGTCACCCCCAAAACAATGTGATTGGATCAGATGCAGTTCTGTAACTTTACAGACACGGTACTGGGTTCATAGTTGTTTCATGTCCAATCCAATGACAAAGAATCTCTTATGGATCTTTCATTATTATCACAACCCCTCCTAAGCAGCAGTTTTTTTCACACCCTTTAATGGGCTTGTGTGGCATTCTTACCCATTCTGCATTAAGAACACCACATGCAAAATGTGTATTAAAAACATTATGAAAAATAGTTCACAGGAGCTCCAGTTACTTTTCTAATTTAAAAAAACAAAAACAACTTTGTAGTTTTAGTTTTATTCACCCACAGGCCAGTCCACATGGTTTACCAACATCCTGCATTCCCCCATCTCCTCCCCTGCCCCTTAAAACAAGTAATTATTTGTTCCTTCCTTAATTTTCTGGATATCACTACACTGAATTCAGGCAAGTTTTAACAACAATGCACATGTTCAGAATGAGGGGGTCTGTTGTATAATGAAAATGCCTGACAGACCTGTAACAATGCAGTGGTATCAGGCATCAATGTCATAGTCAACTCAATATTGAGATTTGCCCAAATCCAATACTAAAATAGCAAGTTATTACTGTTCTCATAACACGATAGTAGCATTACAGTAGTGTGGTGGCACTTCTTTAGGAGTGCATCGATTTGCTGACCCTCCAATATGCTTTTAGGCTACAGAAACCAAGATGACTCATCACTGCTCACTATGCTAAACTATGGTCAGTCCCTAACAAACAGCTCTGCTCTTCTATTCGATTTTTAATGAGGCAGTGGTTACTAAACATAATTAGGAACCAGGAGTTCCCAGGTGCAAATCCAGTCATAGTATGAATTCTGGGGAATCACTCGCTCTCTGTGAATCAATTAACCAGCAATTAAACTGGATAAGGAAAGGACTTTCCTCAAAAATTTAGCTGCTGCATCCGAAGTTGGGTTTTCCACAGTAGGCAAGTTAAAAATAAGGTGGCACTCAAAGACAAACTGCGACCAAGGAAGCAGGAAACAGAAAAAGGAACATTACAAAAACTCACATTGAATGATTAGCCTTTTTGTAAAAAAAAAAACAAACAAAAAAAGCTTTCTATGAAAATATTATTTCTCCCAAAGAGATGGGTCCCAAGTGCAGATGGCTGCCCCACAGAAGAAATGAATTCTACTGTTATACTGATCAACAGTACATGACAGCAGTTCAGGCAGAGAGGAGGCTCAATGAAACTATTTCACTTTGTGATTACAAAATCTCTGTCCCCCACACATCCATTCCTTAGGCTTTTTAACTACTGTATTAGGAATATAATTACATTGTAGTGACAGACACAGCTTGGCAGAGTTCTACTAGCTTCAAAGGACATTTAATATATTTGAAGCTTCTCCCTGCCCCCAACCAAAAAAAGCCTCTTTACAAGACAGTCATATGTTTGCAATGGGCCAAACAAGTTTATAAATTAAAAATGTATATGCAACACAGAAGGTATTCCCCTGGCTGTCAACACACAAAAAGGATACACAAGCAATGAAACAGTTAAAACACAGCACACTGTATTACACATAAAATGTTTCTCATTTCAAGTTTATTAAAACTTTCGCAGTACAAATGATCCAGGTTTTAGATTATCAAAAGACCAAACTGAAGTCCACATTAAAAAAAAAAGGTGTTCCCCAAAATGTCTCAAACTTTGAGACAGAATGGAAACAACAAGTCCATAGCTCATCCACGTCTGTCTTCATCTGTTCCAGGACTTGATTCGTGATCAGACTTTTTATCCTTACGATCGGCATGGTCTCTTTCCTGACTCTTTGATTTTTGGTTAATTTCTTTTTCTAATGAGGATCTAGTCTTCTCTTTTTCCCTACTCCTGTGTGTAGACGATTTTTTAAATTCTCTATCCTTACTGCTTTGTCTTCTCTTTGAGTCTGGACTTTTATCCTGATCTCTACTAGCCTTTTTATCTTTATTGGTCTCAGGGCTACTACTTTCATGGCTTTTTGAACGCTTCTTCCTTTGGCTTTCAGCGTCATTTTTCTTATGTGAACTTCTGCTTTCTCTGTTCAGATACTTCTCTTTGTTTCTGCTTTGACTTTCTTCTCTTTCATGGCTCCTTGAGTCTCTCCTTCTCTTATTCTCTTTTCCTTTAGATTTTTCTGGTGTGCCTTTTCTCTCTCTACTTCTTGATCTTCCTTTTCTTTTTGCTTCTTTATCTTCATTTTTTGAATGCTCTTTACTTCTACTCCGGTCTCTGTCTTTACTTCTAGATCTGGCTCTCTTCCCCTTGTCTCTGCTTCTGCTCCGTTCTCTTGCTTTATTATTGGAACTATGTTTTCCTTTAGTCTGCTCACGTTCTTTGCTCCTTGACTTAGCATGTTTCTCCCTATCTTTGCTTTTACTGTGATCTTGTTCATTACTTTTTGATCCTGCACTTTTACACCTCTCCTTACTTCTGCTCCTTTCTTTAGCTCTCCCTCTAGAATCATAGTGCTTGTCTTTACCTCTCTCATGATCCCTCTCTCTGCTTCTTGACCTCACTCTCTTTTCTTCATGTCTGTTGTGCTTAGAGTCTCTTTCTCTGCTCTTTGATTTCTCTTTGCTTTTGCTCCGGCTTTTAGATTTAGCTCTTTTCTTGGCCTTGCTTTTATTATGCTTATCGTCTTTTTCTGAATTCCTCCTTGTCTCCCTGTCTTTACTACTGGATTTGTGGTCTTTTGTCTTCTTCTCCTTTTCCCCTCTTCTGTTTGGACTCTCAGAGACTTGTCTGTGGTCTGATACTTTTCTCTCTTTTCCTCTCCCAGGGCTTTTTTGAGCATCTTTCTTGTTTTCATTTACTTCACCCCTTGGAGAAAGAAAATATTTATTTTAAAATCTTTTGAACTAAAGAAAAGTAAGAAGTAACTTCACTACTGAAACTGTTAATCATCACATTAAGTTTAATTTGTATTATGACATCTACATTAATGGCTACACAGTTACCATAACCATAAAGAGGGGTGCTTTAAAAGGGATAAAGCAAAGATAGGAAAGAGATAACTAAGCCAAAACCACATATTCTGAGACTAAAAAAAATTCACTGTGATACAACAGATCAAAAAGGCACCACCGTATTCTAGACAGAAATTCCAATGTATATAGGAAAAAAGCAGTGTCTTACTTGTCTCCCTTTATCCATCTTTCTCCACTGGAAACTCTCATTCTTTGAGCTCTTTGCATTTCCTGCCTCCAATGTGGAGGAGTCTCACTGCGTCTGAAGCGATCCCTTGACCTGGATCTGGAAGGCGTCCGATAGCGCTTGAGAAGGGAAAAAGAAAGAATGTTAGATACAACAGAGTTTAACATTCCACAGTATGCAAGATTTCTCATACATCTGGGGTGAGATTCTGAGTTGCTCCTACCAGAAATGCAGCACAGAACTCAGCCCAGCAGAAAAAGGAGCAAAAGTGGATTTATGTCATCTTTACAGCACTTACGTTCTGGGCTGCTCTGAGGGCCAGACTGGCTGCTAGCATAAATCAATTCTGAAAGCTGGTATAATTTACAACATTCCTCCCACAGTCTGCCAATGGACTGCTCCACAACTTATAGTAACTGACAATTCACATAGCTGTCTCAGGCTACGAGGACTCCCCTATATCTGACATGCTCCTCCCATCCCCACTACTAGGGTTTAGGGTGGGGGGAATCCACAGAAGATAGTCTGCAGCTGTCTTCCTCAGTTACCCTTTACTGGATCCAGGGCTTTTAGAGCCAGTTTACATTGCTCTGGCCCCTTTACCAGCAAGTAGGGGAGAATCTCACCTCTGGACTGCAGTCAAACTTCATAGTAAAAGCACTGAAAATAAAGGTTAACACCTGTATAACATTATCTGGAAAAAAAAGTTAGTGAAGAAATATAAAAACTTGCAAAGCAGTCTCATAAGCTCATTTTTTGTTGCATTTGCTATTGAATTCTGATATGCAAAGTATCTTGGTGCAAATCTACCAGCCTTTATAAACTAGAATATTTCCCTCCTGAAAATCAGTTTAGCCTGCCAGCACTTTATTAAGCCTCTCACTAACGTAAAAGGTTAAAGAACCATGTCATTTTTAATCCCCATTTTCACTCACTAATTGCTTCCTCAAAAAAATTTTTTTCCCCCATACGTTTCTTGTGCTTACTCTCTGGGCCAAGAAGCAGCTTTCTTTGCAAGTTTGAGCAAAATGCCGTTTTGGAGTTGAGAGTGCAGGGCGTGGAGAGAGTAAGGGAGGGGTTTTGGGGGCATTTTTTATTAAAAATTTTGAATCTGGTTTATTGCATTCAAGTAACTCAAAAGCGGCTTTATTTTCAAATATATACGCAGCATATAGGTGGTTCTGGAAGGAATGGAATCTGAGCCATATTTGGAAACAAACAAACACACAAGCACTTGAAAATTATGTACTGAATGACTAGGGCTCCTAGGCACTATAGAAATACAAAAATACTACACTTACATTTTATATTCAGTTAAAATGGATACCCCAAATGGTTGATCATATATCCACACAGCAATCTCAGAAATTCCAAAAGACCTTAAATGAGTTTTATGTAAGAGCCAGGTATTATTGTTTGAAAAAAGAATGGTTGGGCTTGAACCTGAAAATCTTTGAGATATTATATCAAGTTTAAAGAATTTTCTTCATCAGGATGAATGCTGCTCAGCCTTGTCCTGCAATGAAAACTCCCATAACATTTTGCTAAGCATCACCAGAGCAATACTTTACAAAATTTTCACCATTAGCTTTAACATTTAAGGGCTATTGCAAATGTTCATCATTGTAGGCCTGGCTTGACATGAGTAACTGGACATGGGTGAGGCCTCATTTCTTGAAAGACAGAATTAGGGAGGTGAATGGATCAGCAGGCTGGAAACAGAATGTTTGTACTAGCTAAGATAGGTAAATGGGTCAGTAGGCGAACAGAAAGAATGTTTGTACTAGCAAAGATAAGGGGCAACACTCAGGAAACCATTTAAAATGGCCAAGATAAGCCTGGAACATAAGATGAGGTAAAGAGTAAGTCATGCATGGGCAGAGCATGCTGTACAGAGATTAGTCACTTTGTAGGAACCAAACCAATCCCAAAATGCATGGATGCAATGTATAGTGAACACAATGTAATGTGTAAATTTATACAAAAGAAGAGGTTTGCTGTGAATTTAGATGTGTGATATGCCCTGTACCCATCCCCTACACTTGAGCCTGATCAATTCCAGGGTAGTTTGATTGTACGCCAATCAAGAAGAAACCTCAAGGAAGAGTTCAGAGTTGAGCTGAGTTCATGGGACCCAAGTGGATAGGATCTTGGGGGCTACTGAGTGGAAACGGTCTCAAAAGCCATCGCAACGTACCATTAAGTGGATAAGGTCTCAGGTTCTGGCCTGCTTTTTACCATAATTTCAGTTAGGCTTGCTTTCAGATGAAATGATGATAAAAATGGATTCAGCCATTGATGATGAATCTACATTTGAGCTCCCACAAATCCAGCTGATCTAGGATTAGTATCAGTGGGAATGTTTTTTCTGCATTTCCCCTAGTATAGATGCTGCCTCAGTGTCACAGTATAGAGTACAACAGAAACCGCCAACCTGATTTAACAATCTAACTTGAGTGGACTTTATTAAAATTTAATCATGAAAAAATAATTTACTTGGAATTTTGTTATTTAGGATTATTGTTATTACAGATTCCTATCCTGACTCTCAAACTTCTGGCACCTGACATGTCAGCACTTGATGGAACTAGGTTGTTTTTCTGAGCCATATTTTCTGCTGGTGCCTGTCAGTAACTTTGGGATTTTTTTAATATAAAAACTGTTTGATACATTCTTAGAGTTTTCTGTTCTCTATAAAGTAGAATTTTGTTGTACACTGGATCCTTTGAAGAAAACTGCTTACTGTTTTTCTGAAGATTTATACAGATAAGAAGATTACCACTGACTTTTCCCTCAGAGTTGGGGATTGTTTGGGCTTTGCTACTTTTATATATATCAAAAGTGGATTTCTAAATGAGCAGAGGAGTGGCATTGCTGGACACTGGAACAATCAAGCAGGAAGGCATGCACTTCCTACCAGTTGGTAGCTCAACAACTCAGAGCTTTGAGCTACACACAATTTCACCTGTCATGCATCCAGGTATGAAATTCAGCATAGGGGACCTATTACAACAAGACACTATTTCTCAAACCAATATTAAAGCAATTTGGAAAATGCTTAACCAATCTCTTCCACCAGACTTCAACACTAAGCATAACAAATTAATGTTACTTTTTCATGGGACTACTGGCAATAAACTCAGATTTTGCCAGTAGTATTTAAGATTTTACAGTTTATTCCAAATGATTAACAACTCATGCTTTTGAACTTTCAGGTAATTTCAGCAAAACAGATGTAGTTTTCTTCTAAAAACTTCAACATTAAAAACAATTTTCTTTTAAATGTATTTAGTGAGCAATACTGGCTAGTGCACAGACCAGGAGGATTGGAGTCAGAACTGCTGGGTTCTATTCCCAACTCTATTAGTGTCTCACTATATGATTAAATCACTTAACCTCAATGCCTTACTTTGCCAATCTGTAAAATGGGCATAATCCCACCCTTCCTCTTTCCCAAGAGGGATGTGAAATTGCCTTGCGATCCTCAGATGATATGTGCTATAAAAGTGCAAATCACCACCACATACCAAGGTTGGGGTTTTTTTTTGGTTTTGTTTCTTTGTTTACACTTACCCTTGGTCCTCTTCCTTTTATTTTCCTTCCAGATCTGGTCACTAAAAGCCTTCTCTGGTATGACGACTGGGAATTTGATGGATTACTAAAAAAGAAGAGAACTGATGCTGTCTATTACATTGTTTTAAAAATTGTGGCGGGAGAAAGACAGGAAAAGATCATTGAGACAGACTCCACTACTATTTTGGATTGGTTCTTTCGCAAATTAAAAGAAGTCAGCCCAAATGAAAACAAAGATTAATTATCACTCTCCAGCCAATTCAGATAATAACTAATGGTCATCACTTCACTACTTTAAATATTATCATCCTATTCATAGTATATAAAAAAGCATACAAAGTTTAAAAAATCCTTTTAGGGGCAGATGGGAGAATAAGTGTTCCCTTACAGATTTTTGGAAAAAACTTGGCATAGGAACATCTCAATACATGTACATGCCAAAACAAAGTCACTGTGTCATCATAATATAAGCCTGGCCCTTCCTCATCCCTATCATTCATTCTGCCTAAATTTGTCCTGTCTAATTCTTAAGCATAGGGACCTGGTCTCTTTAAATGTTTCTCCGAGGAGTCTAAGCACTCTTTTGGGTGCTGCAAAAATAAATAATAATTTGCAGAGGAATTACAGCTTGTGAAATGTTCCAGGGACAGCCATAAGGAGTGAACAACTCTGTTTAGCCTCAGGATAGGTATTGTACCATCATGGCTTGTGCAGTACGAGACTGACTACACTAACTGATCAGTGTGCTCCAGCCTTGATCTGGAGAGAGAACTTAGAATGCTGAGATTCATCTGCCTAGTCCAATGGAACTCCCTCCCACAAGATAACATTGAGGCCAAGAGCACAGTAAGAGAATTATACACATATATCAAGAACAACAGATATACTTTTTATCTTGTGTAGTACAGGGAATATAAATCTCTACACTCCAGGGCATAAGTAAACCACTAACTGCATGTGGTCAGGAATACATTTCCTATATGGACAGTTTATTTCATAACTATCCATTATAATGTTTCTTGTACTTGTCTCAGAAATTTCTGTAGTGGCTATAGTCAGTAATAAGATACTAGAGAAGATTAACTATTGGTCTAATGAGGTATGGCAGAAAGAATCAGTGTCCAATTTAAGGTGGTTCATCACAAACTGGATTGAGAAACATAATATTTCATATGAGCCACTAAACTGTAATATGGTGCTGAATTTCCACTGGATACTAATGAGTCAAGGCATGTGAGGTAGTATCTTTTACTGGACCAACTTCTGTTGTAGAGAGAAGCAGGGGGCCATACAGAGCTCTCCTTCAGATCTGGGAAAGGTCTCAAGAACTGTGTGTGGCACGAAAGCTTCTCTCTCTCACCAACAGAAGCTGATCCAATAAAAGATATTACCTCACCCACCTTGTCTCTCTAATTTCCTGGGACCAACACGGCTACAACTATGCTGCATACAACACTTGATACTAAAGCAGTGATCTACACTTGAAGTGAAAAGCTCCATATACTGTTTGTAAGTCCCCAGAGCCAGCCATCTCAAGTGGAAACTGTATTTGTAAGTCAGGCTTAAATTTTCTATATTCCTTCTTACATTATTTTCCTTGTAAAATTCCCTTAAAATGTATCATTGTAATATCCACACTATTCACCCTTACAAACAAGCACATTTAATGAAATCTGAAGTGCCACTGCTCATAACGTGCTAGTGGTTAAGCAACACATGGGAAACCTGGACTTGACCTATGAATCTAAAAGTACTGACTTGATCACACCATTGTCAGTGTGCAGTCCCACTCAAAACACATGTAAGCTTACCTCTCTCTTTCCTTCTCCCTACTCTTCCTTTCTTTTTCTTTTTCATCTATTTTAGGAGGACTTTTTCTCATGAGGAACCTGTTTTCTGGTACAGGAGGGATCTCTTCGGGACGGACAGTAGACAATGGCTGTGCTTCAGGGTTTTCATCTTCACTTTCACTGGATGAGCTTTAGTTATACACAAACAAAAAGCTATCAATGCTTCAGTTTTAAATATCTGTGTACTTTAGATTCAGGCTTTCCAGAAAAGGCCTCTCAACCTGTCTATACTTAAATACTTCAGAAGCTTTGTCAACTGAAGATACAGATAGAAAAAAAAAAGAGAAGAATTATTTATCTCATCATCAGAGCAATTTAGAAAAGGTCTGAGTTCTGCAGGTTATAGTTAATTGTCTTCTTAGTAGTAATAAAAAAGAAATCTAGCTAAGGCACAAAAATCTGAAAGTTATCAACCCAAGCATTTACAGATATTTGAAAGTATTTATACATATAAAACAAAGGCTAAGGCTTCAAAAGCAGCTGCCATTTTGCTCCCATGAGGTCTTCATTCAGAGATGTATATTATGTATGTATTCCCACCTGACATTACAGAAGATTTTTCACCAATTATTTTTTCATACATACAGTGAATTGCTGAATATACTTATATTACATCTTTAGATTAGAGCTGGTTGTTAATTTTCTGGGGAGCCTGAGCATCCATAGTCTGTAGCTCTGAGCGCAGGCCTGCCATGCCAGGTTTCTAGGCTGGGAGCATGGAAGCCTCTCTGTGGAGCTGGGAGCATGGAAGAGTCCAGCTCCTCAGCCACAAGCATGAAAACTGTGAGAACTTTGGTTCATAGGCCTTCCAGGGTCCCTGCCACAGAGCTGCGAACCTGGAGGTCCTGGGATGGACTTCCAGGGTCTGTGACTCTAGGGCAGCCACACAAAGCAGACTCCCCTGGGCTGGGAACCCCAGGGCTTCCAGACTCCTGGGCCAGCTGGCTCCATGGGCTGCCTGATTTTGAATGAAATCAAATTTCCAAAAACCAAAATTTCTCACAAATTGGAAGTCCCAAGTTTCAGCCAACTCTATTTTAGAAGAAACAGAGTTTGGAAAATTTATATAAAAAGGGTCACGTTCAGATTGTATGTTTGAATGTAAAACTGTGAGGAATTGTATGATTATTTGTTGGAATCTAAAGGGAGCATGAGAAAGCTGAGTGCGTTTAGACGGTAAATACATGAAGCTGAGGATGGTCTGGAGAATATAGCACTGCTGTAACAGATGATTTCCTTGATTCTTAGTGGTTGCGCTGAAAGAAAACACACTTGTATAACAACTTTACCTCTAAGTCAGATTTTTGCATGGGAATACTGTAGTAAACTGTGGGTAACATTTTCAGAAGCAGCCAAATGACTTAGGAGCCTAAAGTTCCATTGCCTTTTAAGGAGACTTTGGTGTGCTTGGGCAAAATTTTCAAAAGCACCAGACAAGTTTAACTTTGGCACCTGATTTTTGAGAAGTTATTACAAGTTACACATCAGTAAATTAAGGTGTTAATATGTTTGAGGTTTTATTTTGTTCGTTTTAGACCTGTAGGCTCCTCATCACACATTATAAAAGTCTCATTGTGTATAAATTAATTCAACTTAATGAATATAAAAATGAGTCAAGGTATTAACTTTACAATGTGCAACTTTACAAATCAACACATGAAAATCTCAATCCAAACTATACAAGTGGCTCTCGTTACATATACATTATTGCCAGTGTAGTATTAAAGCAGGAAAACCGAAGTCATTTACAAAAAAATAATCAAGGATACTGCAATCCTCCACACACCTAATGGTGCTAGTTCAAACAGGCATGTACCAAAGAATTATATTATATATGTGCAAAAACTGAAATGATTGTATTCACAGAAATGTTTTCCTACATCAACACCAAAGCAAGAAAGTAGCTAGCTGAAAACATTTATTTTTCTACAGCATATGTACTAACATATATTAAGTTTTACATTTAAATTTTTAAAAAAGCAAATTTGGTCTGGTTCCAAAAGTCTTTTAGAATAGCAATATAATCCTACCTTTTCTTACTTTTCTTTCTCTTTTTCTTTTCCTTCTTATGTTTTCTAGAATTTTTCTTGTGTTTCTTTTTTCTCTTCTTAGGTTTCTCTTCAGAAGCACTTTCAGAATCAGATGATGAATCAGAGGAAGATTTTGAATCACTTGAACTTTCTGAATCGCTGGATGAGGAAGAAGACTTGTGTCTTTTCCTCTCTTCTTTCTTGGCTATAAATCAAAGTTACAAAGACATAAATTTAGATGTCAAACAGTTCCATCGAAAGCTCAGAATAGACAATTCTAATATCTCCCAAACTTCCTAAATAATTCTGACATGATACTTTACCTTGTAACTAAAGTCATTATGGTAAATACATAATAAAGATTTGGGGAAAATATTTTGTCATACAAATAAAGGAGAAATTTTAAAACACATAATAGTCCATTTATTTTAATTACAAAGGAAAATTTTATTACCAACTGTGAACTCTCAGTAACGCGTAGCACTTTAATTGTACTAAAATATTACTCCTTTTTAGAAGCAATCTTACATTAAAAGTATATCACAGAATGAAAAGTCTGATCAGAAGTTTGTTCTATAGATTCCAGTATTAACAGCATCTCAGACAATATATTCTGTTCAAACCCAATTAAACCAGTTTGAAAGCAGCAGCACATGACCTAGGCTGATCCAATGAGTCACTTAGCAGCTAGCTCACCATGAAATACCACAGACTGGGGAAGACCCACGAAAAAGATAATTCTTCTTAAGTGAAACTGAGCTCAGAAAATAGAAGTGACCCTCAAAGCTCATCATTTTTCTACAAAAATATGCCATGAAGTATGATGGTGCAAGCCAACTACTAATTGTCTCAGCTTAAAAGGAAACCTCCACCATGGGTAGGTTTTCCCACAATTGTCCACTATAAAGTTCCTTTCACCATCCTCAGTCCATGAAAGGATACTGGGCTCGATGGATCATTAATCTGATCTTGTATGGCAGTTTCTATGTTTTATCATATCCATGGCCTCTAATGAAAAGGAGTACAGTGCCACTTTTGGAGGCAGATATCAAATCCATTAGGGCTAATTTCTTAACTTTGACAGTATGTGAAGCACGTATCATTAAAAAGGAGCTGATGATGGCAAAAGTAGTAGTGTAAAAGACACAATTTTAAAACAATAACACGTATTTCATCCTTTCATCAATCAGGTAAATTAAAAAATAAAAAGGATGTCTCAACTAGATATATTAACCAATTCAATCCAAGCTATTCTCCAACCAGATTCGCCCACACCCCTCCAAAAGAGTGTCAAAATAGGGGAGCTGTAGGATATTTTCAGACTCTGGAACATCATCATTATAATTGGCTAATGCAATTAGTTTTATTTTCCTCTCTTTCTCTCTGTAAGTTGCAAAGAAAAACATCACTGGGTATAGAACAGTTTTGTATGGTAAAAGGCTGAATCTCAGGCACTAGAGAAGACAAGATACGCCAAAGACAATTTTTAAAAAGTGAAAAGAACCCCATTGTGTCTGTAGAAAACCGCATTTCATCAGAAAATTTGTTATGATCTTAAAAACAGACTTCAGAGTAAAAGAAGAATTTTAAATTTGAATATGACTCCCAGCCGGGATCATGTTTGTCTACTTAAACAGTTATTGGGAGCTATCTTAGAAGTGAATGAATCAGCTTAACTACTGGTTTATGCTGATTTCAGCAGGCATACACCAATGTACAGAAAATGGAATGTCTGCGTGGTACAAATTATAGTGGCAAAAAGCAGCCTCAAACTTCCTTCTAAGGCAGGGGTGTTTGCAAAGGGAGAGGCAGGAGCACAAAAATGTGGGCACAGAAAGTCAGTACAGCTAGAAAGTGGATGCTACTATCTCAAAAGAAGGTCTGGTTGGATGTGCATCAACTCAGTGAATCCCCTTTGAAGCTGCAAATTAAAACATTGCCTCCTCTGGAAGAAACCATGAGAAAGAGCACCAAAAGAAGACAGTGAGGTGAGCTGAGCACAAGGGCTTTGATAGTGCAGAGACGCGTAATCCGTACCTAGCTGTAGTGGAATAAGATGTGGTTATAAAATAAATATTGAGCTAATACTCTGGAGTAGCTGTTCTTCAGAAAAATGGTCACATTTACAATTACCTAAATTCCACAAAATATAGCCTTAATTTTCTTCACTGCAGGTTTACAAACCTATGGAGGTTGAAATGACTGGAGCTCCACAGTTCAACAGAAGCGAGCCCCTCAACAGCTCCGAATAACTGAAGGCTGACAACCAGCTTCCTTCCTGTGAAGCTCCTTAATTCTGAAGAAGTAAAGTTGCAGAGAAACTCCACTCCAGCAGAGATCTCTGTTGGCAGCCCTGACAACATGAAGCTGTTGTGTATTCAGAGAACTTAAGAACAATGAGTGGGTTTACTGTGTTCAATTGACAGTAGTAAGGAACCTTTTAACTCAATTCAGGTACTGGAAGTTGTATACTAGTTATTTTGAAAATGAAATGGGAACTCAGTTAATTCCATATTTGAAGTAGAACCACGAGACAGTAGTCAGAAGCAGAGGACTGACCTTTACGTACAGAGCTAGAGGAGGTGAAAAGCGTCTCCTGAACAACTGTATACCTGGAAATCCCGCTTAGAGGGGTATTAACTGCTAATTCAGAGAGCAGTGTGTTCATTCTGGAAATTATTAGTAACTTTAGGTCCTTCAACCACTCAGCTATCGTTAACAAAATGTCTGTCTTTTGACAGAGTCAGAAATTGAGTTCCACGATCATAGTCATAGACATAAGTGGCCAGAGTAGGGGTTGTCATGTTCAGCCCTCAAGGTGCGTTTTTTTTTTTTTAATAGAAATTAGAAAGAGGCGATAACCCTATAAAAACGGAAGAAGAAATTGATACCATTCAGATGTTCACATCTATAGTCTCCTGCCCAGTCATTTATCTATGCTAATTACCTCTTATACCCAATGGAGGGGATATAAGGAGAACAGTTACTTCCCCCTTTCCCATCCATTAAACAAAAGGGCAAGCCAACAGCACACTTGTTTTTGAAAAGGTGTAATTTTGGGGACCTGCAGACAGCAACACAGAGAGAACAAATCTCTCTGACCTAATTCAGTTTCACATTTTAGGCCTAAAGGTTGTACAAGCAGTGGATTATTCAACCAGTAGCTAGGACAGGTTAGCCATTTGCTTTCCAGTTTTTATTACACCATCCTGACAGATCATAAGGGTTGGAGGTAGCTGTATCCCAACAATCAACTGCAAAAAGTGTATATAAAATGCTGTATGACGGCCGTCATGGAGGCAAAAGCAACATACTTCTTCTGTATCGACGCATCACCTGTAATCAGAGGTTAGTATTTCTCACTAAGTTTTTTAATGTTATCACAGAAAAATCTGTTCTGATCTGGACTGGACTGACCAAATCAATGGAGATAGATCCACCTCTGGAAGGCAAAACATCCATACCATCTCTGGTTGAGTTTCAGCCAACTTCCATCACGTACTCTCGATGTGCTGGGGGAACTTCAGGTTATTGTTTGCAAGTTGGACATGTCCCTCATGGCTAGCAAGATCAAGTAGGGAGACACTGTTTGCTGTTGGTAGAGTGTGTTAATTCTTTCTAAGGGAGGGCAAGATGCCAGTGTTTCTCATATGAGCAATAATTAAGCTACTGATAACCATCTCTTCATCTCAACACTCTTACTACCATCCTGTCTCAAATATGCCTTTTCTGGATAAAATTATTGAGCATACAGTAATGAGGCAATATGTGAAGTCTTCAGATTTTCTTTGTTCCCTGTCAATCCAGTTTTTGATTGGTTATATTTGGCTGACTTTTCAATTGTCCTTTAGTGATGGAAGCAACAATTTCAAAAGCTGTCTGGGTGGGCGGGTAAGATCACTGAAGCGGTTCTGCTCTTTCAGAGATGGTGATGTTGACTTGCTGGTCCAATGGCTTTGTAGAGGAATTCTGCAAGTCCAATGGCTTTCTAGAGGAATTTATACTGAGGTGCTACAAGTACACTGGTGAAATGCAATTTTATTTTTTTCATTGCATGCAGACTGGGTGCTCTCTTTGCTTTTCCAGTGCCTGGCTGAGACAGTGACTTGGATGACAGCAAGCTGATGAAGCTGAATCCAGACAGCAATGAGGTGGCTATTCACTGCAGAGAAGCTTCTAGAGCAGCTGATGGGCATAGTATTTTGCCCCTGAATTTTGCTCATCCTAAACAAGGGGGTTTGCAATTTATGGGTACTTTTTTGAGCCCCAGATGGTACAATGGCCAGAAGTGTCTTTTCCCAACCGCATCTGTAACAACTGTAATCACTTTTCTTTTCAGATTTACACAACTTCACAATTATTCATACCTTTGTGACCTACAGAATAGATGAGCATAACGTTCTCGATATTCTCACTTGGAAGTTTCAGCTGGTATAAATTGCAAAGGCCTGATTGCCTACTGCAGTTGGCCACAGACACTACATCAGTGCTCCATAGATTGTTAGCCTCCTGTTCACTTCTGGGCCCAATTGAAAGCAAAGAATTCTCTATAAGAAGGCATATATGGTTTGGCTCTTAACCACCTGAGACCATTTCTTTAGTTATGCACCACCATGACAATTGAAGTCAGCTGACAAGCCTGTTAAGCATCCCTAATCCTACTGGCAGAATGTTTTCAGTGAAGAGGCCTCTACTGTATCATCTGCTTTCCTTGTTGGTCCAATAAAGAAGAACAAGGTATAAAGTCTATTTTCTCAAGCTTTTGCCTAAGAAGCTTATTTATATGGTTTGTATAGAATGTTGACTTAGTAAATTATTTGTTGTACAAATTCAAACAATACAAAATTTGTGTATCTGTCTACTGAACATGATGGGTGCATTTTTAAAATTGAAAAATTAATAGTTTCCAAAGGTATTCTATGAAAAGAAGTCTGGTATGAAATGTCCACTCTTTCTTTGCTGTACACAAACAGAGGCATCACCACATACTCTGCTGAACAGCCAATAGAAAACAGTCCATTCCGTTAGCTCTGAACTAACTCGTGAGAAAGACCTACGGTACTCTACTTTCATACTCTTCCCAAACCTCGAAGAACTTTACTTTCTCTCCACTCAGGACAGCATCCTCCTAGAAAACACCACTGCATTTCTTCCTATCTAAACTTAACTGAAACAAGATGGCTCCAAGCCCCAATTAAGAAATGTCTCTGTACACAGTGAAAGAAAGGGTGAAGTCAAGTACTGCAGTTCCCCTTTCCTGTGATAATATCGTCTAGAGCTTGTCAAAACCAATTTGGGATGCAGTTTTATTTCCATCTCTGTGGCAAGTTTAGATCTATTCTAAAGTTGCTACTTCAAACTGACTACTAACTAAGTGGGAATTGAAGGTAAGGAACTCTCAAGGGTAGACTGTCTACCTGAACAGAGCAGAATGTAGAATGCAAGCAACTGCTGCAAGCTTTCTTCAATGGCTGACATATTTGTGGAAGAGGACAAACATGGAACGCTGTGAAATTGCTGTGCAAAGCAAACACAAAGAATGGCAAGGATTTTCTGCAAACACATAATCATTTATGTCCCCAGGCAAATATGCCTTCTTGAATACCAGGACAAGCTTGCCCCCAGTTAATTACAGGCCACAGCAGAGAACTCACTGTCAGAGTTTACTATAAAAGAAAGAGGACTTTGGCTGACAGCCAGGTATTATTTCTCTCCATTCATTTTCTTATAAAATTTCAGCCTATAAACATGTCTAAAACAGGCCCCTTCCTCCCCAGCCCATCCACCATATTGTCCAGAACTTGTCAGACTTCATAAATCATAGCCAAATGGCATAGTTGTCCACTCTCCACACTTCAAACCTCTAATGAAATGTAGCCACTCTTATAACACCACAGAGAATTGGGCTTGAATTGGAAACAGCATGTGGCCCAACAGTCAGACTTAACTCAGATTCATAAAAGGCCAGAAAAGACCACTTGATCATAGAGTCTGACCTCCTGTATACCATAGGCCATTACATTTCCTGTACTGAGCCCAATGACTTGTGTTTGACTAAAGCGTTATTTTCCAGAAAAGCTTCCAAGTCTTGAGTTCAAAGACATCAAGAGGTGAAGAATTCACCACTTCCCTTAGTAGTTTGTTCAAAAGGTTAATCACCTTCACTGTGATTCATGCCCAACTTCCAATTTTAATTTGTCTGGCTCAACTTTCAGTCACTGGTTCTTGTTATGCCTTTCTCCACTAGATTAAAGAGCCCACTAGTACCAGTATTTTCTTTCCACTAAGGTACTTATACACTAATCAAGTAACCTTCAAAGCATCTTTTTTGGTAAGCTAAACAGATTGTGCTCTCTGTGCTTGTCTGTGACTGCAAGGCATTTTCTCTAGCCCTTGAATCATTTTTGTATTGCACCTTCTCCACATTTTTAAAAAGGATACCAGAACTGGACATAGCATTCTAGTGTCTCTCGCCAATGCTGTATACAGAGGTAAAATCCTCATCCTACTTACAGCTCCCCTGTTCATATATCTTAAGAATCACAATAGTCCTTTTTACCACAGCATCACACTGGGAACTCATGTTCAGTCACTTGTACACTATGATCCCTAAACCCGCTCCAGAGTCGCTGCTTTCCAGGATACAGTCCCCCATTCTGTAGGTTCCTTATTCCTTACTGTGTAACTTTGCATTTTGCTATATTAAAGTTCATTTTGTTTGAATGGGCCGAGTTCACCACATGATCCAAATCACTCTGTATGACTATATTAACCATTCCAATCTTTGTGTCATCTGCAAAACTTATATTTTTATATTTACTTTCAGATCATTGATGAAAATACTGGACATCAACCCTAGTACTGATCCCTACAAAACTCCATTAGAAACACCCCTATTTAATGATTATTTCTTACTGAAAACTACTTTGAGGTATTTCAATTAGCCACTTATTCATCCATTTAATGTGCACCCTATTGATATCATATAATGCTAATTTTTTAATTCAGAATATCATGAGGTACTAAATCAAATACCTTACAAAAGTCTACATATATTACATCTACAGTTACCTTTATCAACCAAACTTGTAACGTAAAATAATTAAAGCAGATTTGTTTGATAAGACCTAGTTTCCACAAAACCATGGTCACTGGCATTAATTATATTCCTATTCGTTAACAGTTGAATCTTATACCAGCTTTTCTTTTATTTTGCCTGAGACTGATGTTAGACTAATTGACCTATAGTTACCCAGATCACACCACTTGCTCTTTTTGAATACTGGCACAATATTAGCACTCTTCCAGACTTCTGGAATTTCCCTGGTATTCTAAGATTTATTAACAATTTATACCAGTGGGCCAAAGATCTCCTCAGACAACACTTGCGGTTGGCTGAAAGTTATCCAGGCCTCCTGATTTAAAAACAGTATCTTTAGCAGATGATGACACCCTGCTTAGTTACTAATGAACTAGACAGTACTTCATAATCCCCTTGTGATACAAGTACATCCTGTGTCTTTCCAAATACAGAAAAGGAATATTTATTGAACACTTCTGCCCCTTTTGCACCATTATTAACAATGTTACTATCTCCATGTAGTAATGGGCCTATACCATTATTAGAATTTCTTTTGTTCCTAATGTATTTTTAAAACTCCTTATTGTCTTAGTCCTACCAGCCATAATTTTTGCCCTTTTGTCTTGTTTCCTTTATCAATTTTTTATACTTCATAACTTCTAATTTATATTGATTACTATTTATTTCCCTTTTTTTCCATGTTACATATTTCTTTATTACTAATTTCTCTGAGGTGTCAAAGGGGAGAAAAAAATGGTAATATCATTCCCCTCACCTTAGTGAGAAACCTATCGGACTCCAAGTGAAAGATTCTGTTTTGGCCTTCTGTCACTTATGTTGTGCTCTTTGTTCTCTGCAACCCTCAGAGACAGCCTTCCAACTATGCCCAAAGTCCAATTAAATTAGCCCAACAATCAGGTAACCAAGCAATCCTTAATTCCCTGTCACCCATACCCCACATTTATCACTTCTCTGCAGAAGCACAATTCCCCTCCTCCACACAGTGCTTCATTTACCGATGATAGTACCCTAGAATACAATCCCCTTATTACTCAGTTGAAAGTATCTGAGAACCCAATTTCTATCCCCCCACACACAAAAATTTATTTTTATCCAATTTTACGCCCTCCAACTGCAACTCTAGCCATTCCCTCTGACCTCATTGAAGCTCCCCACTAAACCCAAGATCTGTCAGCTTTATTGCTAGTTCTTACAGATACAGCCTTGTAATCCATTCACCCCCTTCCTTTCCTGGATATTGCCACCTCACCAAGTCCTAAGCCAAAAGTATTTTAGTTCAGCCTCCCTTGCTATGAGATGATGATCAAACTGCAAAGGTATTTTCAGTCACTCTCTCCAGGAACCCACCCACCCTTCGTCTTTATGCCAGTTCCCCTGAAGCAGTCTGCTCCAGTAACTGCCACACTCACATAGCACATGCTCCCTCTTGCTTCCTGCAGTAAAACACTGCATAGCTCCACTGTTTGATGCCTCTCTGCTCCTGCTTGTCCTCCACGAACACCAGTAGTACTCTGTTCCGCTCACCTCCCAGGTACTGGTCCTCACATCTGGATTCCCTGGCCTCTTCCTGACCATGGCTCCAAGGGTGTCTCCTGCCCCATCACTCAGCTTTGGACTGCAGCTGAGCCAATATCCTTTTGCTGATGTGACGACAGACTGTTCCTCCCATCTCCAGGTACTCAAGTCATCACAGCTCACCAGTGGATCCTGGTCGTGCCCTCAGCGAACCAATTTAGCCATACAGTCATTTCCCGCAACGGGGATAGATTTCCTCTTGCAGTAGCCTGCACAGGGCCTCTCTCTGCTAACAGCAGAGTCCTCCACTCACCACGAACTCCGCCACAGTCTGCCAGGTAGCACCTTCATCAGGCTGGTTCGGCATTAGTGCCCCTTCCTGGGGGCCCACACTCCTCCCCGCACTCAGCTCTGCCCTCCACCTGCCCGCTCCTGGCACCTCTAAGGCCTCTTGTTCTCCATGTTCTCCTGCTGCCCACCAGTATCTAGTACTCCCAGGTGCCTCATGGTCTGTTGAGTGGCTCAACCCACGGCCCTGGCAGCAATCTCCCTCTGCGGCACATCAGAGCAGCTACAGGAAGCAGGATCTCCAGACTCCTAGCTGAACCCAGGCGAAGAGGCACAAGAAGAGGGCCCAGGACTCAGACATACAGGTGGGATCAGACAGTCAGATCTCTCCAGAAGTCTGTTTTCTTTCAGGAAAAGTTAAAGGAAAAAGATTTTATATTTATTTCTTTTATTTTTTTGCTCGGTGCCACTTTAAAGCCGTCAAGCAGGGCCTTAAGGCACCAGACAGTTCAGCTCCAACTAAAACCTCTGTTAACTATTCAGTTTCCAACTTTTTAGAATAGTCCTATGAAGGGAATAGGGTGGACTCGGATATATGTATCATGCAAGGGATTGTCTTACCCACAAGCTCTACCCATTATATATATTAATCTATATCTACTAGCCCTTCCCATCCATTGTTAGAATATTACGTCTGTCACAAGACAAGTGCTATCCAGGGAAATTGCTGGAAAATAAAATTTGACATCCTAATATCCAGGACATCTTATGAACCAGCTGAAAAAGTTGTCTGACTTCTAGACACCTCTAGCCATGATACAGTCTATCACTGAATTTTTGGGAATGAAGGAGATCACTTCATAACCCAAAGCCATTCTTCTGCCAATCATGTCAGAAGATGGAAGAACAGCATGAAAGAGGAGAGAAATAAATCAAGATGTTCAAGCATGAATGTTTGTCTGCTTCCCTTAGGCCAAAGAAACAGGGTAATCCTTGTCTTGTGCTTCAACATCCTTGTTGCAACCCTTCCGAGTAGGCATAATCTGGAAGGTGCTAAGAATGAGAAAGCAAGAAGGGCCCTATTAAAGTTCCTATCAAACAGGCATCCTGAGGCTCCTGTACTGGGGTTCTCCATCACAGTGACAGCAGTCTTCGTACAGTAACTCCTCACTTAAAGTCGTCCCAGTTAATGTTGTTTTGTTGTTGTTATGTTGCTGATCAATAGGGAACATGCTCGTTTAAAGTTGTGCAGTGCTCTCTTCTAACATCTTTGGCAGCCGCCTGCTTTGTCCACTCCTTGCAGGAACAGCAGCCCATTGCAGCTAGCTGGTGGGTGGTCGGAACCAGGGTGGACCGGCAGCCTCCCTACCAGCTTCCCGACTCCCCTAAATTCCCTGTGCAGCATCAGCAGGCTATCAACTGCCAGCAGTTCAGCTGTCCCTCCCCCACTGCCATGTGCTGCTCCTGCCCTCTGCCTTGGAGCTGCTCCCCGAGCCTCCTGCTTGCTGTGGGGGGGGGGGAGGGTAAGAAGGGGGGGGGCTAATGTCAGGGTGTCCCCCTCCCCTCTACCCCTGCACCCCGCTTACCCCATCTTCCATACAGCAGGGGGGATACAGGGATGGAAGGAGCGGTCTGTGGTCTGGTCTCAGCTTGCTGATCTAATTAACAAGGCAGTGTACTTCTGACCCCACTCTTCATACTTAAAGGGGAAATGTGCATTTCTGTCTCTCAAACACACACAGGGTGTGTGTGTGTCTCTCTCTCTATCTGCCCTCCCTCCTTTCCTGTTGCTTTGTAGAGTGAGAGAGTTAACCTTTGAGGGCTCAGCCAATTGCTAAGTTCATCATTTAGCAGTAAGGCATTCCCTGGGAAATATCCCACCCTCTGACTCCTCCACCTCAACCAAGCTTCACAATCATCATCACTGTGTACCAGTATTAAATTGTTTGTTTAAAACTTATACTGTGTATATATATATTATATACACTATATAATACAGTCTTTTGTCTGGTGAAAAAAATTTTCCTGGAAACCCCCTCACTTACATTAAGTCTTATGGGGAAATTGGATTGGCTTAACATCGTTTCACTTAAAGTGGCATTTTTCAGGAACATAACTACAATGTTAAGTGAGGAGTTCCTGTACTGAATTATTTTGTCAAAAAAGCAGGGGCTAACTTCCAATACCATGTTCAGCTCTGGAAGAGTACAGTAGAGCAGACATCCTTTACACAGAAAGAGCAAGATTCTGTTATATCCCTGTTTATAGTTCGAAGTACCTTACAAAGCATACTTACAGCAGGGCAAATTACAGGTCTTCCTAACCTAGCTACTCACCTGAAGCACTGTAGATGAGGACTATACCCAGAACCACAAGCTCAACAGAAGCAGTAGGTGTTAAGAAAAGTCAGACTGACATCAGTATATTTATATGCCAGATGACACTTTATGGGAGCAGTACCTATCAGAAAAGTACCAGAAGCAGGGTGGGCTAGCATAGAAAGGCCAAACCTTGAGAACTATTGAGAAAAGCATGAATTCATTCCCCAATGGGCAGGGGCAGGGGAGCTCTTGTTCTTCCTTGTTCCTAGAAGGGAAACAAAAGATAAGAGGCTGGAGTGCCAAAATGTGCACTCCAGCTGCCAGGACAAAGGAAGAAAGACTGAAGAGGAACATCTGGGACCAACTCGTATAGGCTGTTCGAGATTGATATTTATTTTGTCTATAGGTTGCTTGTTCATATGACTATGTGGGAAATGCTTTTTTTTACATTGGGATAAAATACATAACAAAATCATATGTCTAACAAAATGACATTTCTTTAATAATGTCTGTCACTAGCTTTTCAGTTAGTGGAAGGTACACAGTTCACTACAGGCAATTACTAATGTCTTTATGAACTCTCCACCCACTACAAACATGATTCTATTTACTATTGTAAGAACCAAGGAAAAAAGCTACACTTACATGTGTTAGAAATAGGTAGTTCAAACTTACCTTTGGATTTTGGAATCAACTCTCCACAACTCAGTATTCGTACTTCAGCATACGGTTTACTAGATGCATCTGTTTTCTGGTTTTCTATCTCTCTCACAACTTCCTGTCCTGTGATGACTTGTCCAAAAACAACATGAAGTCTGAAGTTCAAAAAAAATAAATAAAAAAAGATAAAATGCAGGTTTTCTACTGCAATAAAAGATTAAAAATATTTAGCATCTCAAATTTTCAAAGCAGTGTCCACTTCACAAACACAAATAAAGGAAATAAGATATTTACCCATCTAAGTGAGGTGTAGGCTTGGTTGTTCTTTTGATACCATCAAAAGGAATAATTAAAACAAAGAGAAAAACAAAGTTAGCACCCTTTACAAAGGAAACAAAACTGCATTCAAAACAAAAGTGCATGTATTAAGTTAAAAGTTATTTTGAATGAACTAATAAATTAAGGATTGTTTTGTTCAATTTTATAACAGTTATGTAGTTATAGTTTAAGTATCACTGAATGAAACATTACATAAGGTTCCTACTAAAATCCTTACTTTGATAAAAAAAATTAAGTAAATGAAGATATTCTAGCATTAATCCAATTTTTAGATAGTATCTTGTATACATACATTACAAAATTCTATTACTGATTCAATCATACGAACAATTGAGGGCAGATTTAAAAAGAAAATTAATCTGATTCTCAGAAGAGACTGCAAGTAGTCTTATAGTCATTAGAGAAGGAAGCAGCGGGAAGTCAGAAAAGAAAAAAAAACAACTAGGCACCGGCTTCATGACATTTGATGTAGCTCTAGAATGGACTTAAAGAGTCTTCAAGGAGAGCTTTATACCTACAGACAATGCATGTGATTCACGCAAGCTCCTATAGCCCACAGGTCAGGGCTGGACATTCCACAGCATGCAAGTATCAGTCATGAGAGAAATCATAAGCTGGGCTGAAAGAGGCTAAAGATCTGTCAGCAAGCCAAAAATAACTGTCTACTTTTAGATGATGCATGCGACTCATCACATTAATTAAATTTATCAATTATAGGTAACGGGATCAATTTCAAGAAAGAATTTTTTCTGGAGATAAGCCTGATTCAAAGGAATCTCTCTGTTGTAGATATGTTGTGATAAATTCAGCCTTAGATTTATTATATGTGGTGATAAATTTAGCTTTGTGGTTATTTTTTCCTTGAAAATGAGATTGCTCTTAGAATGATTTCCAAAAACCAGAACTTCTCACACACACACACACACACACACACCCTAACCATGATCCCCAGAGCTCTTCCCATCCAAGACTCTAAGCTGACAAGACACGTTACATAAAATTGAGTAAAGTTTGCTGAGAACATCAATTAGCTTTGCATTACTCGCCGAAGTTAGAAGCAGGTAATGAAATGTTTTTCTATGTATATGAGAAGCACTCATCTAAAACAACAAGACGTGCTAAAAATGATCAGTTTATCTCCAAGATAGGCATTTTAAGGAGGTAGCTATTTTACATAGAGCTTCAAATCTGGAAAACCAGTTCACATTTGATAAATGGAAAAAGGTTTAGTTTTTTTTTAAACAATTAAATTATTACTACAACCTTAACGTTGTAAGCAACATGCCTATCAGAATAATACAATACTTACATAAAGAACTGTGAACCGTTTGTATCTTTCCCTCTGTTGGCCATTGACAGAAGAAATTCTTTGTTGTGCTTTACAGCAAAGCTTTCATCTAGAGAAAGTGTTTTTGATTGCTTTAAAATACCAAATATTTACTTTGTTCTATTAGTTAAATGGCATTTAGCTATTTTTCCCCTCAGCCAACCCAGATAAATTTATCACTGCAGTAAAGAGCATTAAAAAAATTAGTTTCAAAATAAAGTATATTATGTCATGTCCTTGGGATACATTATGCTTCACATTCTAATGCCTAGAATTTAAAGAGGAGAAAAGTAAATGTACTTTCTTATTTTCACCTGCCTATTAATTGTAGTTATGATATGAAGAGTGATTGTAAAAATGGAACTCTTACTCAACAGATGTACTTCCTGCATATACTCATGCAACATCTGAGTATAGTAAGAGCAGGTCTTTGCTATTTTTCACTCTTGTTGGCACATGCAGATCCACACATCTTTGGAAGACCAAAATGATGATGTTTTTTCTAGCTCATGCATCATCAATATAATTTTTAACTATGTTTTGATGAAGAATTTTTATTAATGGTGGTGATCCAGTTTGGTGTCAAGCCAAATAAGCAGCTTTACTTTCAGATACCAGGATGAGTTTACAAAGAGCTTGCTGTTAGAAAAATAAGTTTACTTAAGATGATCAAGTTGGATACGGAAGTCACAAAATTAATCAGGTTTAGAATAGATATGTACAAATGTAAGTCTGATAAAGTTGACAAATTTGAATCAGAACAGCTTGATCCTCATTTAGACACAAACATTTTCTGAACAAAATAGTGAAGTAAACAAAATACACCTTTATGGCCCTCATACTGCCATCAGATCAGATAGCAAAGACTTCTGCGCCCATGCAGAACCCAAATAAACCAAATGGGACTCAGATTTGATATGCAGAGACCCCAGATGATTGTAGGAGCACGACCATGGATTACAAGTTTAATATTTATAAGACAGAACATTTGAAAAAGGTTTAGATTGGCTTGATAAAAAAAACTTTACCTTCAAAAAAACCACCATAAATGGATTCTCCTCCTCTCCCATTTCCTTGAAAGAAAATACACTGTATTACAAATAAATGTAGTGAAAGTATAAATCATTTAAAGTTCAAGATGTGCCTAATGACTCCTAAAGAAAGTATCATAATATAAAAGATATTTCAATTATTGCATCCAAGTCAAAATATCTTCAAGAACAGTCAAATAGGAAGCTACATCTTGACAGTCTGCTTAAGTAGAATGGGACTGAGAAAATGCAGGCTGTGGCTTTTCCATTTATTCTGCATTGTCTCACACATTTCTAGATCAAGCTAGGACTACTACTGGGAAATACAATGTTTTACACTGCATTACACTAAATTTTTTCACTGGGAGGCCACACCAAGCTATAAAGAGAATGGAACTGAAAGCTATTTATAAATATGTTCTTATTTGAAGGCCCTATTCAGCACACCTTACTCGAAGAACACACACCTTAACAACACACAGTCAACAGACATTTCATCTGAATGTAGGATGCTGAACAGGACCCTTAAAAATATCTTACTATTTAAAAACTGGAGTTTTCTTTTAAGGCTGTGTCCTACCTTCACTGAAGTCACCTCCTTGGATCATAAAATCTTTCACAACTCGGTGAAACAGACAACTTTTGTAATGCAGTGGCTTCTGGGTCGATTTTCCGGTACCTTTTTCACCTAAAAGGGAGAGAGGAAAGAGACATGGAAGGAAGGGGCGGAATTAAAAAAAAAAAATACTTTGCATTTGTGCAACACCTTTCATTGGAGGAGCTCCAACAGTCTGACTAACATTAACTATTAAGTCTTGCAAATCAGTTTGAGAAGTAGGCAAACATCTGTTTTGTAGACGGGAACACACAAATAGATTAAGTCCAAAGCTGGCCACGGATTTTGGTTCTCATTTTCTCAGTACCCATCTTTCAGAGGTGCTGAGTGTTCACAGCTCCAAATGAAGGTCTTAGGAGCTGTGTGTGCCCAGCACATCTGAAAGTCAGATCCCAGGTGTCTCAGGTTGGGCACTCAAAACTTGGGTTACGCCATTTCAATACCCATTTTTGAAAAATTTGGCCAAGGTAACTTGCCCAAGGTCACAAAGGAAGTCTGTGGTGAAGCTGTAAATAGGACACAAGTTTCCTAGGGAAATTTACCAGCATCACTCAGAAACTTAAATGTATTATCATTCCAGAGTAAGACTGTCTACATGGGGAATTATACCAGTATAACTATGGTGGTAAAATTATACTTGTATAAATTTTCCTGTCAAGACAAAACCTAAAAGACTACTCCTAAAAGGCTAACACACTGCTGGTCGCAATAAGTACAAAGTCTGAAAGGCAGGTAACTGAACGAACACTAAAATTAAAAAAGCACTACATTGTCTCCTATAATCCAAAGACAAGTTTTTAGACATTTGAGAAAACCCTGCAAAGGTTCCACCACTTTCAGAAAGTTGAGTATATCTTTCTCTGGACTGATCGCCAGAAGAAAACCTAAGAAACAGATTCCTAGTCCCCTGCTCTAAACACTTTTGACCATACACATTCCCAATGTTTCAATAATAAGATCAAATTCCAATTCTGAGCTTGAACTATTTTATGTGCACATATATTACTTGTTTCTGACATGGAAGTGATAAGCAAAAACTCGTGAGATTGAAATGTAATAAAAATATTGAAGGGGAAGACGGTGGGAAATGTTGGAGATGGAGGAAAAAACAAGCGAGTTTCTATAAATCCACTACTGTGATGAACTAAGTTTTTAGGAGAAAAGAAATTTGTTAAAAGTTACCTTGGAAAAAAGGTGATGGAGGTTGGAGAAATCTGGGTCAGATTCACAATCACCATTTAAAACACTGTTTTATTTTAATGACTAGGCTTGGACCCAATATCAGTATTCTTCAATTAAAGTAACAATTCAGCAGGATAAAAATGCCATTTCAAAAATATTTCCATGATAGGTTTTTGTAAGGACTGGTAATTTGACTAAGAAACAGGGAATTTGAATTTAATTTGGGATTAGAGATTGCCACACATCTGTTACAAAGACAAAACTTGTGGCACCTTGGAGACTAATCAATTTATTTGAGCATAAGCTTTCGTAAGGTGCCACAAGTACTCCTTTTCTTTTTGCGAATACAGACTAACACGGCTGTTACTCTGAAAAGAAAAAACTAAAGGGGATAGTTAAGAAGTGGATGGCCAATCTTAGAAAACAAAGGCCATGAATATTAGTGGTAGTTCAGTATATCACAGGAATCAGAAGATTCCATTAATGCTCAACTTCCTGACCTTTCACTGGCTACCTTTATTGTATGCTTATCAGTTTCAGGATTAGTTAATATTATATAGTTTCAGCCAGCACAAACTGATTTAAATAACTGATTTTAATCATGAGTTAAATCAACAAGCAGAAAAACTTGATTAAAATCATCAATTTTAATCATGTTTTGCATTTGTACTTTCTACTAACTTTTCTAAAGAAAAGCTGATTCTCATTAGGTGGTAACCGTTAAAACATGTTGATTTGCAATTAAATAAAACCATTTACACCAACACTGGTGCTTCTTTTAGCTAACAAGCAGGATACACACACACTCTCTCTCCACATACATACACACACACACTAATTTAATCAATTATATAACTTAACTTGCAATTATTAAAGCCTTAATTTTTACATTTTTATTATGTTAGAAAACAGTGAAATTTTAGATTATTCTTTTTTACTTGTGATTTATGTCAAGCTCTATTTGGATGGAAATTCAAATTCAATTAAAATGCACAAAATCAGCATTTTAATTATTTTATTATTAAATAAAACTACTTTAAAAGTAGATATAAGACAAAGTTCATAAAATATGTTTTGTATCTAAGACTAATTTATTAAACAAAAGGAAGTATTATCGGTAGTTAGTGAATTGAACTGATTGTTTCTGGTCACCAAGTCCTTCGAGATTTTAGAACTAATAAATCTCATCCTATCATACACATTTTTATTCATAGATTCAATCTGGTAAACTAGTCCTACTTTTTTCATCTCCTTTGTTTTTTTACTTTGAATTAACTGAAATGAAGAAAACATTCTCTCTGCACCTGCAGTAGAGGCTACAGCTGTCAAAAGCTGGTTCCAGGTGCTTAGCCAGTGACTTACACCGAACCAGTGATTTGACTTTCTTTAAAACTTACCAGCAAACATACTGCTTAATATTTTTTTGATTTTAAATTAATGATTTTAATAGATTACAGTAAGTTTAAATCTTAAAACATGTTGTAAATGTCATATTTAATTTTAAATAGGTTTATTTAAAAAAATTGTATTTAAATTAAAAGAACCCAATTTAAATACAAAATTCTAATTTTCTATTTTTTTTTTAAAAATTGATTTTTATCCAGCCTGCTTTCAACAGGATTTTTGAGGGCTGTTGCAGTTAGCCTGACACTCCAGTATCTAAGTTGGATTAGCATATGCTCCACGTACTAATTGATGCCACAACTGCAAGTGCTTCAGTACACAAACCTTGCATTAAATGCACACAAGACACCAATGTTAAACCTCTACAGAGACCAAGACACATTATTTTAAAGTCTACCTTCATTTTCTGGTATGCAAAAAGTGATAATCATTGGATGTCTACAGGGGATTCTGTCGAATATAATAATTCACAATATGAAACTAACCAACAATGAATTAAGTTAAAAATCATAAATATCTACGAACCTGTGCAAAGGCAGCGAAAATTCTCACACGTCTTTGGGCACACATCAGAAAACAATTCAAAGACCACTCTTCCAGCTGAAAAAAATCCCACACATTTATAAAGTTAAATTAGACTTGTCTTCATTTGACCATTAAATATTTATATTGCTATAACATAATATAGCTTAGAAATTATTCTTCTCACCAGGTACATTGTTGATGGCTATGTCAAAAAAGCAACGTGGCCGCTGGACCTTGATTCCCATGGCTTCAAAAGTTTAAAGACTGTAAACAACAAAAATATAAAAACCTTTGAGTTTTCTCCTCTGTGTATTGAAACTATATATTCACTTGATCTTGACCGAAAAGCTTTTTATGAAGGAAAAAAAGGTGTGATCATCCTGATACATAAATGAGCAAAACTGAGTGTTGACATGTTGAAAAAGGTGGCCTTTTTGCTCTCAAGCCGTTTTAAATATGAAAGTCTATGAGTTGTTATTTTTCCTTTTGTCCTAAAGACCAAAGATTAACTTAAAAACAGTTTTCTGTGCATATTCAGTTCAACTTTACGTTATTACCAATTCTCACAAAACTTGCTGGAGCTTTAAGAGAAACACAAAATACTGCATTTTTCCTGCAACACCAATCAAGGTGGTATTATTGTATGTATTATAATAGCACATTGGAGTCCCAGTCATGGACCAGGGTGCCACTGTGTTAGATGCCATACAAACACAGAAAACAAAAAGACTGTCCCTGTTTCAAAGACTAAGAGTTTACAATCACCAATTTTGGTGAATCAAAGAGATCAAAAGATCTCTTTTTATTTTAAAAAAATTCCAGTTGTCATCATTGCAGAGTAAAGCTTGTAAACGTGAATGAATGTATTCTAAAGGCTTAATAATCCACTATTTTAAAATCTTGTGATTTAAGCCAATCTCGGACTTTGGGGGGGGGCCAGACTCATGATTTTTGAATGCTTGGGTTTGGCAATACTGACTTCATTCATGTTTTCTTTGATAGTTTTTTAGAGGAAAGCATACAAGAAAACTGCAAGGGAGACTAAGGCATCAGTTGATGAGAATGTCATTCAACTTCCTAACCGACTTTATAAGAACATACTTGAAAAATGAGAGGATTTGGAAAAAAGTGGGAACAAGACAAACATCTTAGGATCTTCTGCTCTCCTAGTTGGGTAAAAGGTTAAGACCTAGTAGAGTACTTTGATAATTTGCTCCCAGAAGCCTTGGATCTTCAGACCCAAGGCTGAATCAAGTGGCTAAGGGGGCATGAGGTGGAGAGAAGGAGTTAACTTTAGGGCCAAAGGTCTGTGCACTCAGGCAACTTATTAAGACTACCTCTGAACTATTTGCCAAGAAAAACAAACAATTCCCTAGTATGACAGACAAATTCTTACTGGCCATAATAAGAAATCAGAATATTTTTGCAGGACTATTCAGTATACAGAAGTCAAATGGCACAGATTTACATAAGACGGACATTAAGTTCCTATTAAAGTACCATATGTGGAGTGGAAAATGAGATACTCCTGAGATTAAATTGGAAGAGATGCAAGGTTCACTGAGGTTTTAAACTTACACCAAATAAATAAAATTGACTAGCCTAAAAAAAAAATGCTGCATATGACAAACACTTGGATCCTGGGTTACCCTTCACTATTTATACTGAAAAGGGAAGCAGCATAGCTATTTGTTTACACCTTTTGCGACAGCTGCTTACAGAGTTTACAAGGCATATGGTCCCTGCCTTGTAATAGTTGTCCTCAGTTACTGATATACATCTTTCAGCCTATGGACTTTGTAATTCCTGAGCAGCAGAGCTGGGCATATAACTGATTTTTCAGTTTGTTGGCAGTTAAAAAAAATATATTTTTGGAAGAGAAGTTGGGTTTGGGTTGAACTGAATTCAAAAGTGTAAAAAACAAACAAAAAACCCTTCAGCAAATAAAGAAGTGTCCATTTGGAGCATTTTTAAAGGGCTAAATGCACAAAACAAGTGGAGGCAGCAGTGCCTCCCTTATAACCATTAGGCCTAATAGTTAGAACACTCACCTGGGATGTCGGAGACCAAAGTTCCATTTCCCCTCTGCCTGATATGGACAAGTGATTTGCACTCAGGTCTCCCACATGGCAGAAGAGTGCCCTAATCACCAGGTTTTGGGATATTCTGGTATAGGTTTATCTCAGTTGCTCCTGTTGAAGCTGTTCCACTGCATCTAAACAATTAACATTACTGGAACAAGGACTTGAACTTGGATCTCCCACATCCTAGGTGACTGACCTAACCGCTAGCCTATAGAGTGGTTCTCATTCTCTTTTCCTAGCCGAATGACTATTCATTGTCATTATGAAAGACTACGAATTGCCATTAATGCAAAATAATCACTGGGATAAAGGTTATAAGGCACCAACACCTCTTCTTCTGGCCATTTTGTGAATGGCCCCCAAGTCCTTCCCACCTCCTCCCCACCCCAAATATTTGCCCAAAACTATTCAGTGAATTTGAGTCAGCGCTGATTGAGTCCAGTGGAGGGACTTAGCAATCTTTTACATGATAGGCTATTCCTGTGATTATTGTAAGCTGCATTAGTTATACTTTATACATTGATTGAAAAAAATAAGCAACACTTTGTACTTTACTACTTTGTACTGTTAAATTCCTTACAATTGTGTAAGATGGGCAAAGGCCACTGCAGAAATGTCAGACTGGGACTTGTGCTATAAACACCAAAAAACTAAGGGTCAAAATGTAAAAATAGTTTATCATGATCCATCAAATCATTGACAATATTGATAGGGTTAGCCCTAAACATTTAATGTTGCAAATATTTTTAAGATGCCTATCACTCTAGTATCCAGGAGCTGCTCTAATTATAACGCAGCCCAACCCTTTTTATTGGTTTCTTTTAAAAACAGAATACATCTTGAGTAGGTAATTGTAACAGTTTTTCATTAAGCTTTATAGCAATCAATAAATACATTTTCAGCTTTTTATCTCCTGTGTTTGTTCTTTCCCTTTCATGGCACTGTTTCTTTCTTTATGTTGACTATCTTGGTGTGTCTTTTTCTGTCTATGTTTTAGTATATGTTCCTTCTTTATTAGTTTTCAGTAATAAAAATAATTTTTCCCTCATTTCATTCCACAAGAGTTACTCTTCCAGCGCTGTGCCCTTTGCCAATACTTTCCTTCTACTATCATCCGCTCTCTTGGACCCTATTGCCCTCTCTCCTGGGCTCCACTCTATAACACAGTGACTGAAATGAAGACAAATTCTTTTCTATGAAGGAGAGACTGCAGCCAGCATATGTGTAGAAAGTATTACATTATAATTTATTGTCAGTTACCAAAAAATGTCTAAAGTTATTGTCATATTGAGCACTATATACCCTTACTCATATTGATGGATAGTAAGTTGGAGTTCAGGTTAAAAGTTAGTTTTATGGAACCTTAAGTCTCAATTCCTTGACCTTAACAAAAAGCCATGAAACATTTTCAATATTTTAAACAAACGAACATATTAGAATGTCAGAGGTGAATTTCCAACTTTAAAGTTTTTATGTGGAAATTATACAAAAATGTTGCATACTTATTAGGCCATTAATATTAATCTAAATCTGTTTCTGCATTTAACGATTCCAAGTATCCTACTGTAGCCTGGCACACCATCCCTGACATCCTAGCTTGAGTTTTTACAATGATTCAGACCAAGAAAATTCCTCAAAATATGTTATCTACAAATAAAGTTAAGTTCTCTCATATTATAATTATTAACCTGGCAGTAACTCCCCAAATGCACCCACTGAATAGCACAGTAAAATGGTAGCCACACTAACATATACACTCTCAGAGGTCCAGCAGGAATGCAGATTCAGCACATGGCATCCTCAGGTTGCCCTACAAAGGAAATCAACAGGTTCCAGTTACTGAAATTTGATTAATCTGATTTTACCAGAAGTTTGTGAGAAATTCTCATACTTTCTGCATTGTTGTGGAGGGCGGTGATCGTGCAGCTGCCTCCTCAAATGAAGACAGAGTAAACTGGAGTCAGTGTGGTCCTGTAGCAGTCTAGCAGAAAGTCTGAATTGAAAAGACTAATAAGGAAGCCCAAGCTGCCTTCTGCCTACATTGTGGAGGAATGAATATGTCTAAATCATGAATTACCTCTGGATCAGTGCATGCCATGCATAAGAAAAAAACAAACTCATTTGCTTTTTAAAATGAAACAAAATTTTACTTACAAGCTACTAGAATCAACTGAAGAAATAAAATAAAGTATTGTAAATCTTTCTATCCTGAAGATGATTTAACAAAAGAAAAATGTAAATTATCTTTAGAAAAAATGTTTGCCTTCTAATACAGTTTGAGCTGGCTCACTAACTTCTTGAAGCAAACAAAATAGTATCCTTAGGACAACGCATATGTAGAGAGATACAGAAGATACTCCTGGGGGAATTCTGTGCTACTGCGCACGTGCACAATTAATGAGCCCTGCATATTTTTAAATTTTTGCACAGGAAAAAAAGCTTCTGCTGAAATAAAAGGAGTACTTGTGGCACCTTAGAGACTAACCAATTTATTTGAGCATGAGCTTTCGTGAGCTACAGCTCACTTCATCGGAGGAAAGCTCATGCTCAAATAAATTGGTTAGTCTCTAAGGTGCCACAAGTACTCCTTTTCTTTTTGCGAATACAGACTAACACGGCTGTTACTCTGAAACCTGTCATTCTGCTGAAATGTTGCTGCAGTTCCACCTTTTGCCCACCAGAGGGCGCTGTGGCACAGGAGAAGCAGCAGCTCCCAGGAGAAAATAACGTCTGCGGTTCTGCCTTTTGCCCACCAGAGGGCCCTGTGGCGAAAGAACAAAGCAGCAGCTTCCTGCCAGCAAGGGAAGAGAAAGAGCTGCCTTCTTCGCACTGGGCCAGGTCAGGAGACAGGAGCTATTGGGAGACATACAGCGAGGGGTGCTGCGGGGGAGGGGAGGTCAGACAGAGGCTCAGGGGGATGGCAGACTGGGGCAGGGGCTGAATGGGAGTGGAGGCACAGGGCCACTGGGGGGGAGGAAGGTGCAGGGCCACATGGTGATGGCAGGGGGGAGGTGCAGAGCTACATAAAGACAGGGGGTGGCTGGGTGGAGGCACAGAGACATATGGGGACAGGGGGAGGGGATACAGGGACACATAGGGACAGAGGAGTGGCTGGGTGGGGGCACAGAGACATTTTTAGCCCCAAAGATTTTTTTCAAAGTTTGTGAGCGTGTAAAGGATCGTAATTAGAGCTTCTGTTTTTCAGGGTTTCTTTTTAACCATTTTTGAGTTTTACGTAGATGTCTAAAAATGGCAGGTTTTCGGGCTCTCTCTTTATATATATATTGTAATGAGTAACATATTATACAGTAGTATATACTGTAATGAGTAATCTATTTGTAGTGTTTTATACTATGCTTTAATGTAGTGCTGTTTCAAATACTTAATGAACACAAGGAGGGTCTACACAAACCAATTAATGTGCAACACATTAGTGCACTTTAGAAATCACACTCCCTGTAGGCTGGTGAGTTTGCATCTGTTCACCAGCTCAAGGGATAAAATAATCAGCTACGTGCAAACCCTGTTTCAGCTTGCTGCGCAGGCTCTTTTACTCTTCTGTCACACAAATGCAAGGAACACAGAGAAGTAACAAAAGTGATAGTCCTGATCTGGACTGATACTGCTCTGGTCCCAGCACCTCAAGGGTCACTGCTGTTCCTTAGTCTCAGGGGAACTGCAAGGCCCTACCAACCCTTCCTGTTGCAGCCTTCCGTTGCTGTCCAGCAAAAACTTTGTTTCTACTGGCCCTTCCTTTCACAGAGCTGGGTCCTCACTAATGTCTTCCAGCTGGAAATCAGAGCCAATTGTTAGCTACTTTTTAGCTGGATCAACTGGTACCCAACACCTACCTGGTGGGCTTCTCCATAGGTCAGGGCTCACTGCTCCGTAGGCCTTAAAGGGGTAAATTGCCCTGCTACACCCCTGTGGTCTGTATTACTGCTTCATGTAGACAAGCCCCTTTGACACAAGTAACCATTTCCAGCATTTATTGGATAAAACACCAATATTTCTTTAGTTTTTGTATCAAGGTTGTTTTATCTGTGTGTATTGGTTAAACCAAAAATCAGAAGCCCTAATCATAATGACACAGTTCACCCAAGGCATAATTTGACTAGTTAGGGTGAAAAATACCTACATTACCCCTCTAACAAATCTATGCCCGCTACAGTTTAAATGAATAAAAGTTTCACACTTTGTGTACTTTGTCACTGATAACATACTGTCAATTTTCTATACAATCTTTTTTTATAATACAAGTTGCCTTATTTTTCCTATACCTTATTTTCCTTCACTCCATTCTCCTTTCCTAAAACAGATCATGCTGTATCTTTTTCTACATTGTTTTCAATGTTATTTCCTCTTTTCTTTCTTTCTTCCTTCAATTGCTATATCCCTTTCTTCCTGTGTTCTCTTTCTCCTATTTCTCTCCCAATAATCTCTTTCAATGAACCCTATGTCGCTTATTTAAATGTATTCCACTACTTTTTCCTCCCCCACTTGCACATACCTTCACTACCATTATTTCACTCACTTCTTCACACACAGGTTTTGAAAAATTTACCAGAACCAAACTGTCAAAGAATTAATCTACTAATCAAAGATTAATACAAAAGATTTCCTGCCACATAAACAGCATGTCCAGGAAAACACTGGTGAAAGGCCAACCTGTCTCTCCCCCACCCCTCTCGCCCTCTCCAAACGAATCCTGGGATTCCAATCTAAGTGCTGTCCCTGAACTGTTCAGGGGCTCCATCCTTCACAGCCTCCCTCTAGTACAGGAGGGAAAATTCCATTTGTAATAGAAGAAATGAACTACATTTGTAATTATGATCTGTGAACTAGTGTATAAATTCAGGACTAAGTACTTGCCTCAGGCTCCACCCGGGTATAGGCCCATGGCGGTGGGTGTATGTGTGTGTCAAAGAGATATTTGCAGAAAGATCAATCGCAGAAAATTACCTTTATATAGGGTATGTCTATGGTCAGTATAGATACTACCTATTCCAATGGCAGGAATTCTCCCTTGGGTGTAGGTAATGCACTCCCCAAGAGGCAGGAGCTAGGTCCAGTGGAAGAATTCTTCCACTGACCTAGAGCGGTCTACACCAGGAGCTAGGTCAGTATAGCTACGTCTCTCAGGGGCAGTTGGGAGGTTGCAGAATTTAGACGTGCATTAAAAATAAGGTTTCTAGCCCCTATGGTTCTTCTGTCTTCAGATCGATACAGTACATTTGTTGCTGCCCAGGACTTTCCAAAAAACAGCAGAGTGAAATTGATCACTCTAATCAGTTTCATTTCTGCTATTCATAACTTTGGGACCATCAGGGACAGGACAAGAACCATGTCATTTTACTCTGAAGATTCTGTTTTTGAAAGCTGTATGCAAAATCAAGCTTTGCGGAAGACGGATTTTTTTTTTTTAAATCTTCTAGAAATAGAGCAGCAAGGACAACCTAGCCAGTAGGTTCAGGGGCTACAAGGGAGAAGAGAAATTGTTAGATACTAAAGATTAGCAGACAGTCAGCACAATGGTAAGAAACCTAGCACATTTCCCCAACAGATAATTGGACAGCAGGCTCACTCATCAAAGCATTATCATTGTTGCTGCTCCTCGTACACCTCCTTCATACTGGACTGGCTGTGTACATTTGTTCTGACAGAACAAATAATTAGTAAATAAAACCTACTAATTCAACACAATGTAAACTGAGCTGAAGTTAAAATAGGGTAATGCTTCATGGAGAGTGCTTGAGATTCAAGCTCAGTTATTATTATTCTTATTGTGGTAATGCCTAGGATTACCAGTCACAGACCAAGTCCTGGTCTACACTATGAATTGATGTCGGTATAAAATCCACAACCCTGAGCAACACAGTTATATGGCCTGAACTCCCTGTGTAGACAGCAGTATGTAGACAGGATGGCTTCTCCCATTAACATAGCTACCGCCTCTCGGGGAGGTGGAATACCTATGCCAATGAGAGAATCTCTCCCATTGGCATAGGTAGTGTCTTCACTAAGCACTGCAGCTGTGCCCCTGCAGTGCTTTAAGTATAGACAAGCCCCAAGACTCCATAATGCCAGGCACCATAAAAACACACACAGAAAATACAGTCCCTGCCCCACAAAGCACAAGTATGTGGCCTCCTCTGTAGATAATAGGGAGCAAATAAATATTTTCTCTTAAAAGAACATACAAGCATTTTATAAAGTGGATTTAAAATTAAAAGAAGTGAGTGGGCCAGGTTCTGTGGTCTGCAACGTGCAGGTCAGACTAACTGATCTTGATGGCCCCTTCTGGTGTTAAAATCTATGAGTCTAAAAAGAGTCTTGCTCATATTACCCTATGCACAAATACAGGTGATAACCAGAACAAAGGGCTTCAGGGGATCATCCAACGAAGTGGGTTTTAGCCCACGAAAGCTTATGCCCAGATAAATTTGTTAATCTCTAAGGTGCCACAAGACTCCTCGTTCTTTTTACCAAAGATACTTTACCAAGTCCCATATATTTATGGGAGGCAATTCCTTCACTGGGAAGGAGTTTTAACGCAATATTTAGCCTTGCGATGGAAGATTTAGCTATGTGTACTTCAACAAGCCATGTGTCATCTTACTTTTTGAAATCTCATTCATTCATACTGTCCTAACAGCTCTGCTAAATGTATTATCATACATATGCAGTATTCATTATTTTCAGTTCATTAATGCCTGCAAACAAAATGAGTCTGTAACTGATGTCATAGCCATTAAAAAAAATATAAAAAAAAATCTATGTACAGAGTTGGGACAGCCCTTCAAACTAGAAGACGGAGAGTGGACCCTCCAGCCAGCCATGGAGCACCCTTCAAAGCAACATCCCCTGTTCCAGAGGCCTGCAGGGAAGGAGGCCATGTGGCAAGCAGAGTCTGGTGATTTTGCCTGCTAGGGGAGAAGAGAGAGGATCCATTCAAACTCTGGAGCAGGCATGGAACACGGCCCCCTGCGTGTACCAGCAGCTGGAATTTTCACTAATGATTTATGTCTGGAGGACTGAAAGTGTGGCCAGCAGCACATCACCAACGTGCGTGGAGAAAAGGCTCTTGTCCTGCCCCAAGGAGCTGATTTTTTTTTAAAGCCATTCACCACAATACCCCATTTGTAACTAATCCCACCCCACTTGGATCTCGCCCATGACCCTCCACACCTCCCTCCTCTAACTTCCCTCCAATTTGCAGTTTATTCCCTGCCACTCAACGCCCCCTTTCTTCTCACACCAAACCGGACCACAAGACCGACCTCGTCTCCCCTAGGGCTGGGTCACCCCCACCCTTTCCCCAAGCCCGTCACAGGCAGGCTGAGCCCCCCCGGAGGGCTAAAGCCCCTGCGGCCCAACGAGGGGTGGGCCCCTTCCCGTGACGGAGCGGGTAACTCCCGCCCCTTGGTGGGGGTGTAGGCCCCGGCCCCCACTATGGCGCGGAGGCCCTCGCCCGCATGGGGCTCGGCGGGGCAGACTCCCCGCAGCGCCCCAGCACTCACCCGCTCGCGGCCCGGCTCGCTGCCCGCGCTCCTACTGCCTCGCCGCCGCCGCCATGTTAGAAGCTGGTGCGGCACAGACTGCGTCAGTAGAGGAGAGGGCGGGAGCAGGGAACCCCAGAGGCGGCGTTGGGTGGAGGCTGACCGGACGGGCGCCGGCGGGGTGCGTGCAACGGTCGCGGTAAACCCCGACCCGGCTGTGCTGAGGCGGCCAACTCGGCCGCTCGGAGCCCACAGTGGTTAGGGGGGCCGCTCCCCGCCTCCTTTCGCCGTCAGAGCTGCTCCGCCCCCTCGTCCACTCCACTCCACTCCACTCGGCTAGGCCGCCTGCCTGTGCCTGAGCTCAGCCCTGAGCCCCATGCCCCGAGGTAGCCGAGGGCCTCAGACCTCCCCCCCGCGCCAGAGCGCGCGTGCCCCAAGCGACGAGGGGGGCGCAGGGGCCGGCTCTGTTCCCTGCCAGTGCCTTGGGTTGCCAGGTTTGGTTGGGTGAATTCCTGGAGGTTTCATCACATGACATAATCTTGAATTAAAGATTCATCTTTAATTCCTGGAGACTGCAGGACAGTCCTGGACTTATTGGAAAACCTACTGACCTGTGCAGGCACAGCGCCCTGTGGCCAGAATAAGGAGAGGGCCTCAGCCCTCCCCTCCCCCCAAGTCTCTGCCCTGAGTTAGGATATGGGCATAGCACCCCCAGCCACTAGCGCCCTGGGTGGTGAGAGGCCTCAGCTCCCCCCTGCACTAGTGTCTCTGTACCCCCAGAGGACACAAGACCCCCAGCTGCCAGAGTCCCAGTTTCTTCAGCGAGGAGAGGAACTCAGCCTCCCCACTCCCCTAGAGCCCCTATGTCCTAAGTGGGCAGTGCTCCCCACTTGCCAGAGCCTCTGAGCAAGGAGAGGAGCCTATGCCAGAGCCCTTGTGCCTCAAGCAAAGAGAGGGGCCCTGGCCCATGTCAGAGCACCTATGCCCCAAGCAAGGAGAGGGCACGGCCCCCATGCCCCATGCCAGAGCCTCTGTGTCCTGAGCAAGGAGAGGGGCACACGCACACACTTCAGTGTCCCTCCTCATGCCAGTCTGTATGGATATATTGCATTATAAAATATGGGCCTGATTGGGCCTTTTGTCAGTTAAGAAATTAGCATGTATATACGTTATCTGAATATTGTTCACAAGGACGTGTGGGCAGCCTCCAGCAGGAACCTTGGGCCTGGACTCCAGTATTTAAACTGGAGAAAGGGCTGATGACACTCAGATATACTATGTGATGGGCACAAAATAAGGAATAATTATATGCACACATTATTTTTTCTGCAGGACTTCTGCCTCATTCAGTGCACAGGATTGACTTACTCGGGATCTGGAGCAGGATTTTGTACTATTTGTACCAGTCTGGGGCGGGTGGGTCTAGGCCTGTCCCCTCAGCTAAGTGGAAAGCACCACAAAGCCTAGGCTACAGTTGAGTTCTTGGGACAACAAGATTAAGCGATTAAGAATGAGGAATCCAAGGGGGAAACCAAGCAGACAGAGAACACCAGACAGCAGCACCTACTGCTCCTCAAAGGCATCCAAGGAGTCAGTGGATGCCATTCAGAGGAACTCTAGACAGAGATGTAAGCAAGCAAGGGACTGGAAATAAGCCCCATAGTTGGAGTGTACCCCCCAGTCCAGCTTCCTCCTCCTGGAGTGATGGATGGCCATCTTGGCCAGCACCACGAAGTGGTTGCCAAGGAGGTTTTGCAACTTAGTGTAAGTGCAGATGGGTTGTGTGTAGATCAGGAGGTGCAGAGAAAAGTGTAGCCAGAACCTCAGTAAGACATTCTGGAGGAGCCGGAAGAGAGGTTGCAACCTGATGCACTCTACACAGATGTGCACCAGGGTCTTCCTCTCACCACAAAAGGGACAACTTTTTGGGGAAGTTTGTGAACTGCATGAGGTACGTGTCTGGAGGAGCTGTCAACTAATATCCCCAGCAGGCTTTGAAACCAGAGTGGAATACAGGCTAGCCCAAGAGCTCCTCACCCTCCTCACATGGCAGCATGTCCACTTGGTGTTAGGGCAGGAGCAGGACACAAGGGTGAGGAAGTGGATGGTATAAAGTACAAGCATGTATAGATGTTCTCTGGGCACTGTTTGGAGGTAGACCAGCTGGATGTTGTGCAGAAATCTGTGATGGGCTAGGCCTAAGCAGATTGCAGGAGGAGAAAGGACTGTCTCATGATTAAGGCAGTTGAATGTTGCCTTTAACTGGTTTCTATCCCTGCCTGTGCCACAGAGCCATAGGTGATGCTGGACAAAATATTTAATAGCTTCTGTTGAAGTGAGCACCATCCTTCCTGTGCACTGAATGAGTGAGAGGGGTAGAAGAAAATGATATGATAGTATAATTAAAGACTGTATTATAATGCTATTCATAAGGGGCCTGAAGTAGTTTTCCCTCTGCTGATACTCACACCTTCTTGTCAAAGATTGGAAATGGGTGACGTCCACCTTGATTGCATTGGCCTCGTTAGCACTACAAAAGTAATTTTCCCTCTCCTGATATTCACCCCTTCTTGTCAACCGTTGAGAATAGGCCACTTCCGCCTTAATTGAATTGGCCTCATTAGCACTGACCCCTCCACTTGGCAAGGCAACTCCCATCTTTTCATGTGCTGTGATATATATACTGCTTACTGTATTTTTCACTTCATGCATCTGATGAAGTAAGTGGGTTTTAGCCCATGAAAGCTTATGCCCAAATAAATTGGTTAGTCACTAAGGTGCCACAAGGACTCCTCATTGTTTTTGCTGATACAGACTAACATAGCTACCACTCTAAAACCTTAATTATTTCCTAACTTTTTAGTGCTTGTCTTTGTAACCTAAATAATGTCATTTTAATGTATGTGCAGGGGCATGCGCAAGGGGGGCCAGAGGCCCCCCCAATAATTGGCAGGAGTATAGAACCACTCTGGCCCCAGGGCTGTAACGGGAAGAGCGAGCTCCTCCCATCCTGGGGTCATGGCAGGAGCTGACAGCTCCACCGGCCCTTGGGCTGGGTTGAGGAGAGTGAGCTCCTTTGGCCCCAGGGCTGCGGCGGGGCACAGAATGTGCCCCTCCAAAAGCAGGGAAATTTAAATTCCTGGATGAGCCCTTTTGTGTGTGTGTAAAACAACAGATATAATGACTTAGTACATCATGATTGCAACATATGTACAAGTTAAACATACTGTAGGGACATTTTGCTCTGTTAGTATAAACTCGAAGTCCAAAGATAAATGCTGAATAGAAAAGTATTTGGGGGAAAGAAAAACAAAAAAGGCATGATCATTTTTTATTGGAAAGTCTATTTCTTCTGTGTTCTCTGACTTTCACTGAGGTGGGTCATAGGGCATCTAAACTCTGCTCAGCTGAAGATAGAACTTGGTCTCTAAGGTGCCACAAGTCCTCCTTTTCAACTTGCCCAAAGTTTGCCCAGTAGAAGGAGTCCTACAGAATTGGCAATTTATCATAGAGCTGTGGAGAGGTCAGGGTTTGACCAGCTGAAGAAGCCAGAGTGCTTGTAGTTTGTCAGGAGCCTAACAAGGACTGCATGTAACTTGCATAAAACTGAATGGATTGCAGCCACTTTCTTCCCCAATAAAGAGAAGCTGTCCATGGGAACTACAACTCTCCCAGCATGCAATGCACCCAGTGGACACAAAGTCTATCGGTTAATGATCCGCCTTATTTCCAGGAGGAGAGACTACTGATCCCAGCATTCAATGCTCCCAGTCGGGCTGAGCGGCCCGTCTCGAGCATTGCATGCTGGGCGTCTAGTCTGCACTGCTCGAGGCTGGTCCTGAGGTTTCCGGGGTGGCAGCTCGGTGTGTTCCCATCACATCTTGGCAGTAGGACTGCAGAGCGGGGCGCGGTTGCCAGGCGTGAGCCCCCCGCAGGCGTGAGCCTGGGGGCTGAGGCGATGATCTTTTGCCATGTGGCTCCGAAGAGCCCGGGAGCGCCACGGTGAGTGGCCGGTCGCAGCCGCGTGGTTTTGCGGCTCCCTCCAGCTGTGCGCTTGCCAGGGGGCTGGGTCCCTCAGGTTCCGGGTGGAAGCTGGTAACTGGGGGTTACTGAAGCGCTGGCAGACATTTCAGGAGGGAACCAGAGTAAAACTCCCCTCTCTTGGCTGGAGGGGGGTGAATGCACCCACATGGGTACCCTGGTCCGAGGAGGCCCCACAGGGGTCTCATGGGCACCCGCCTGCCCCCACGAGCATCGGCATGGCAGGGAGAGGGTCATCATACTCCCATGCCAGTTTTCGAAGATGTATAATGCTAAATCTGGAGGTATTTTCATGGGGACAAAAAGACCTCTCTCTGACTTTTGGAGTTATCCCCCTTTCAGATTTTAAAATTCTGTTGCAAACCATGCAGAGGTTGAAGTACCTTAAAATTATATACAGTATTCATAAAATGGGAAGTGTTAGGCCACCCAAATATAGGGCTAATTACTGTTCCCCCTGTAGTACTTGGCATACAGTCCTATACATAGATTCATCGCTCTTAAGGCCAGATGGGACCTTTACATCTTAGAAGTGCGGTATGAATACTTGTTGCCAGCATATTGAATTGCACATGGCAATAAACTGCATGAAGTTAGCAAACAGAAGGAAAAAAAGTTAGGTCATATTTTACCAACCTTGATGCTGCCTTGGCTATGACACAACTCAATAAAAGTAAAACAATTAGGTGATGAGGGAAATCCACCCTGTTGTATGTCTCTGATCTCAAAACAATAATGCACTGCTAAAAATGGTTTTTTGAATGTGCCTTATTAGTATGTTATTGGAGGACATATAAAGTTCATCCTTAACTGAGAACTTTGTGGTTCTTATTGGTTTATGAGCCAACTTTAAATGCTCAATATGTTCGTTTAATCTGTTCTGGGGTAATTTAAAGGAGTTTCTTGTCCTTTCAGTAAATCTTTTGTACAATACATAGAAAACTATGTAATAAGCCTGTTCTTTGAATAGGTTTTTGTGTGTTTGTTTTGACCAGTATATTTTTAAAGCTTATGGCAAAATAAATTTTACTCTGTACTTATTTTATTTCACTTCTCTTTGTAAAGAGTAACAATTGGAATTAATGTTGTCTTCTAGGATTTTTAAGAGCTTTGGGATAAATCATCTGCTTCAGTTAAAAGCCTACAGGAAGGAAAAAGTTTATTGGAAACTGTGCAGCTCCACCAGGCAGAGGTCCCAAGCCCTAGTCCTTGGGATGGAGGAATTTGTGGGTCTGCAGAGGAGCTGGGGGCATGGATGTTCTGAGCTCCATGGGGAAATCCTGTGGTACACAAAACATCTCCAGAGAAGGTCATCATCTCCTTTAACTCTCTTCCATGGGGCTAGTGACCTACTTTCCTTCTCGCTGTCTTGCAGCATAGCTTGTTAGCACATGAGGCAGAGCCTGTACTCGCCTCTACCCTGATCCTATGAAGGGTCAGGAAGTGTGGGAGTTATTACCGAAACCAACTAATTTCTTATTGTCTGAACTGAGGGAAATACTTAGTTTACAGTTATGTATTGCTAGTAACACAGATAAGGAAATGTTTTAAAAATTATTTTTAACCTGACAATGCACCTTTTAAGTGTTTGTGTGATGCTTTCTTAATTGTGTTGTAAAATTAGGCTAGGAAAATATCTGCATCAGTGTTAGTTGGCCAGCAAGATAATGGGGTTGTCCTAATTTTGATCTGTGCTCTCATTCTCTCAGAATGAAAGAAAAAATAATTTTCTGTTTCTTTAGATTGTTTACTTTATGTAGTTTAACAGCTCTGTGTAAACTCAGTCATCTTTTCTACTGAAAACCTGTCTCTCCTGAAGAGTAAATCAGTTTCCCCTTTTGAATATCTGATTTTGTGTTTTTTTTCCCACACAGAGAAACAAGGGAGAGAGAAACATTTTTTGAAAAATGGGAAAATGTGATTTTGTAAAATTACAAAAATTGTCAAATTGACCAGTGTAGTACTTAGAATGTTTTTAACTTATTTGTTGAAAACTACTAGATTTCCAGTTTACAATGTCTCTTTATTGAGTATTGATCTGCATTCTAGCTTATTTCAGTTCCAGTAATAAAAGTCCTATGTTAAGAGGTCATATAAAAAGGCCTGCATCTCAAGGAAATGAGTAAGTGTGTTGCATTGCTTCTAGAAGGAAAAGTTCAACTACACTGGAGTTACTTTTTATGGACAAGGCTATATAAAAATTATCATAAAACTCTTTATAATATAGAGGTAGATCAGAATGAATGTTTTATAGAGATCAGTACAGTGCAGAATGGATAGAAGAGATAAAAGTATTTGATAAAACTGGAGTAGAAAGGAAATTGAGGTAATAAAAAAATACTTAAAATGGTCTACAACTTGATAGCAGGGAAATTCCTGTCCCTTCTGATTTTTTTAAATTATTTTTTTGTTCGCTTTTTGTACAGAATACTTTATTTTGTGTTTAAATGGAACATAAATCATGACAGATTAATTTTCTTTGTTTCGTAGAATCCCAGGTTTGGAAGGGACCTCAGGAGGTCATGTAGTCCAACCCTCTATTTTTGCCCCAGATCCCTCAATGGCCCCCTCAAGGATTGAACTCACAACCTTGGGTTTAGCAGGCCAATGCTCAAACCACTGAGTTATCCTTCCTCCCCATTTGTTTCCTTATGTGTGCACCAGCATCCATGATGTCATGAATGTGTGCCACACTGAGAAAAGCATGTGATGGCTTTTGGAGGGTTTTTTGGGCTTTATTTTTATTTTATTTTTTTAGTTAAAGGTGAACTACAAAAATGAAAATTGCAAGTGCTCCCATGTACCTCTGGAATAAGTTCACTACCACGTATGAACTGTTCAAAATAATGTATGAGTTTTCTTTCTTTTGTAGGACTGCTGTGTATTGCTGGCTTGGGTTTGGTGTGATTCCCAGTACGTGCTATGCTGGTGAAGTCAGACCTGCACCTGAAGAGCACTGAAGTCTGTTGATGGAAACAAGGTAAATCCTTGTTTTTGGATGTCCAGTATGGGGGGAGCATTCACAGGAAGAATTTGGGCCTCACTTTAAGTCTGACGTATTAAGAAGAGAAATTAACTCAAATGTTTAAAAAGAAATAGTTTTAATTTTTAGCTCCTAATTATTAACTTACCTAACTGTCTTAAATCAGTACTATTACAGATACATTAGAATTCATTTATACCTCTTCCCACAGCGTCTATAAAAGATGCAAGAAAAACAAGTTTGTGCGTCTCAAAATGCCTCATCTTCTTGCTAATAGAAGCTGTTTATTATGAAAAGTGAAAGAGGAAAACATCTTTCTGGACATCTTAAAAGTAGCTTGTGGAGGTGACAAAAATGCTTTGTTTGAGGAATATTTACGCATTTGCACTGAGACGCTGCCAGTTTCGAACTCTGAGTAGTGACATGTTGCTGAGCCAGTTAAATAGCTGCACAACTGAAGATCAGGTCTTTGATCTTGTTGGAAAGAACAAAGCCAAATTATCTGAAAAACACGTTGGAAGTGCAATTAGTCTACTATGGAAATTTCAAAAGGAGAAGTCCCAACTGTTGAGGAATATTGACTATGTAAAAAATCATTCCCAGTTTCTTACTCTTCGCATTTTAGCTGAAAACAAGATAGAATTTATGGATAATGATCTCTTGGTGGATACGCTGTACAATGTATTGAGGTAAGCAGTATAATATTAAATTTCATATAACCAATTTTAAATGAACCCTGTAAATTGCTTGTAAATATAATCTTAAACATTTTATTGTTCAGTTAAATAGTATTGGCTTAGAAGTTAACTTTTTTGTCAACTTTTCTTCTTCTTGACTTTTATAGCCTTCTTCCAAAACTCATGACTGTACTCCTGGCTGTCATGCAAATTGGTCTCTTTAAGGTCCGTTAATATTCAGTCCATGTAATGAGTCTTTGGCATCTTTGGCATTGATTGTCTTCCATCCACAATGCTTGCAAGGGCCATCCTATCAATATAACTCTTGGATCTACACTGGACAATGTAGCCTGGCCTCCCTCAATTTGTCTTCAGTTAGGGAAAACCACATTTTTGTTATCTTCTCTCATTTTAGTAATCATAGATGTAACAGTACTAGGTACAAAATTCTCAGTCACAAATGTGGGTTTTTTTCAAGTTGATAGTGTCCATTGAACTATACTTTTACATTTGGTAACCTTAATGGAGATAACTGCTAATTTAATTTTTCCAGTGAGCAACATGTGTTTGTTTTAAAAATGAACAAACCTGACTATTTTGTATTATTTTGAAATGTATTAGGCTAAGCTTCTTTTATTTAATTTCTTTTATATAAATATATCCTTCCAGCCTTGTGATTAAAACACAAGGCTGAAAGTAAAGAGATCTGGGTTTTATCCTGTCCTAGCTTTGCCATACTGACGGTGAGACTTTAGACAAGTCACTTAATGTCTCTGTGCCTCAGTTTCCCCATGTGTAAAATGGGAATACTTATCTACATCACAGGGGTGTTATGATGCTTAATCCATTAACATTTGTAATGTGCAATTAGACCTTTGGTTGGAAGGTGCCATAGAAATGCAAATTATTACTGGATATAACTCTCTTACTAGAGTCTGTGTAGCTCTTTTAAAGCATATGTTAAGAGTTATGCACCTCTGCCTGGTTTGTCTTGTCTTTAATCATTATGAAGGTTCACTGTTGAGGCCCATGATTCTCTGGTAGAAGAGCTGGTCATGGAAGCATGGAGAAGATTAGAAAGGCAAGTATTATGCTATTCTACCTCCAGAGAGAAGTAAATTACAAGCATGTTCAGCTTGAGTTAATGTCTATAAAAGTTCTCTCACACGGTGCTTACTAGAGTTTTAGACATTATCTAAGTATTTTATATCATTATTTTAAACCTCAACTATCTTTTTGGATTGTCTCCTCTTTTGAACTGGTTTTGTTTTGTTAACATAATCAAGCTTTGAGTATTGATGGAGTTTTGAATTGCAGGTGGCCAATGGAGGTGCTTAGATACTAAACAATAGAGGCTGTTGTATCTAGATGAATAAATGCAGATTTAAGATTATATTTAGATGTGTGAACACATACACCACCGACAAAGGAAATTCAAAGAGGGCATACATGCAGTTTTGTATTGATAAATAAAGCAGGGATATGCTTCTTGTCCTGCTCTTTAATGGTGGATATATCCCTCTCCTCCTCACCATCTTAATTTTGGAAAAGACTTTTAGTATAGAACCCTAGTATTTTTCCTTCTTTGCATTTGTGTTTATTTTGAGATTGCATTTTTTGTTCCTCAGTCCCTGGGTGAATGCAGGGGTTGGCATCACTCTCTTCTGTTGTCACCAACAGGACAGAATAGTCTGTCCTAGCCTACTAACTAAGACACACTGACAGGCTAGTGAAAAGCCAGTACTGCATACTAATACCCACACCAGGTGACTTTCAGATTCACTTCAGCAACATTTATTCAACATGGCAGCAGTTTACTGCATGATAGAATAATCTTAACCACTCCACTACAGTGGCCTTACTAAACCTAGGAACTCCTTCTGTACTTTACCAGACTGTGTACACACACTTCTTATTGTCTTATTTTGATATGAAAATCAAATTTTTTAAGGTTTAGGTTTTTAAGCTGTTCAGAACTCTCTCCTTATGGACTTCTATTTTATTTTGGTTGAGGCATGAATGTTACTAGGGGATGACCTATCAGGAAAGCAGTTTATATTGGTCTGATTTTGGGGGGAGGGAAGGGGCAGAGAGATTGTTTCTTAATTTTAAACTTCTGTCTACTTGCTAATTTAATTATTGTATTAGTTGTTTTACCTCCATGCTTTTATGGAAAGAAAAATAATGTTTACCGTTCAGTTTTCTTTTGTTTGATGTATCAACAGGTTTAGTCTGCCAACTCTATCTAAGTTTGCAATGTGTCTGAATGAACAACAGATATACGCTAGCCCTCTAACTGGCAAAATAGCTGATATTGTGAACGTGAACTTGGATTCTATACAGGACACAAGGTAATTCTGGTTCAATGAAGCTGAATAATATTAGATGCAATATGTACAGAATTATTATGCCTTGTTTATTCAATACTTTGACTTTTTATCAACTCTTCAAATTTTGGAGGAGGCAAATAATTGTACAATGGCATAGGGTCAGTCTTCATGGATGAATCCAGTCTGGGAAAATTTAGATAAGTCATCTTCTGAGTCTCTTTGGGGAAAACATGTGCAAAACTTGTTCAAGAATTTATTTGATCCTTTTACTGTCCACAGCTTGCTTAAAAGAGTAGTTTTATACTGTGCTAATGAAAAAGCAGGGGATATTACTGTACCCTAATTCTGAGTCTTACCTTGCCTTTTCTGAGGTTTTAGACCAGAGGTGGGCAAAATACGGGCCGGATCCAGCCTCTCTAACATTTCTGTCCGGCCTCCTCTGCCCCCTCACAATCTCTGAGTCCCTGCTGCTAAAAGTCCCGCAGTGCAGCAGGGCACTCAGGTAGGCTGCCTGCCTGCCATGGCCTCACGTCGCTTGTGGAACTGGCTGCTGCTGACACATTTCTGCGAGCCAGCTGCAGCCACTTCTGGAAGTGGTGTGGGGCCACGACATGCAGGCAGCCTCCCTGAGCCCTGCTGTGCTGCCAGCTGGGAGTTGCCTGTGGTAAGCACCTCCCAACCAGAGCCTTCATCCCCACCTGCACCCTAACCCCCTGCCCCAGGTTAGAACCCCCTCCTGCACCCAAATTCCCTCCCAGACCCTGCGCCCCCTCCTGCACTCCAATCCCCAGCCCAAAGCCCCTTCCTGCACCAAACTCCCTCCCAGAGCCCAGACCCTGCGCCCCCTCCTGCACTCCAATCCCCAGCCCAAAGCCCCTTCCTGCACCAAACTCCCTCCCAGAGCCCACACCCCTCACCCTCTCCTGCACCCCAACACTCTGCACCAGCCCAGAGCTCCCTCCTGCACCCAAACTCCCTCCCAGACTCTGAACCCCTCCATTAATATAGTAGAAATGTGCAGCCCATGACAACTTACCAAAATTCGTGGAGTTACCCCCCTGTGAAAATTATTGCCCACCCCTGTTTTAGACTCAAGTAAACAGCAGGGGATATGATATCTCCTGCCCTGAGAATGGTAGTTTTTCAAAAATGGAGTTGAAGCTAAATCGAACACTAATGGCCACTGAGAATAGTAATAATGATGCTCTCTATTTGTTTCGCATTTTTCTTCTTCAGAGCACTTACAAAATTTAAGTAACTAATCTTCAAAACATCCCTTGTGTTGGACAGCTTTTGTGTTCTGGACTTACTGACCTTGAGGGTGGTCAGTTCACCAAAGGTCTACCTAGGATATGGAGAAGAGGAGGAAGGCCACGTCTCTTTCTTACTTTTCAACTCCCCCTTGAGAACTGATTTGTGTATTTTAATTTTCTTTGAGCCCAAGCTTTTGCAGTTTTTATCATCAGACATGACATAGGTTCATCCCAAGCAGTTTACATCTGCAAACGGTCTGTTTCCTTATAGCAGAAAAATCCCAACTTTTTTATGAATCCCAGCAGAAACAGAATTTTTCATCGTTTTGCTTTAATGGAGAAAATATTTTTTCGCTCAGCCCTACTTTTCAGGTTGGATTTTAAATAGCCTTCAAAAAGAGAACTTCTGCAACATTCTCCATAAAGCCTTTTCCTTGTCCATTTTCTGATTTAGTTAGTTATTTCTAAAAACGTTGTTAGGTTTTTTTAAAGCTCAGTGTGTAAGTGTAAAATTTCTTGAATGTTTTTAGGGTCCTGTCGGTTTTGATGATCAATATATCTGGTGTTATCTCACAGAGTTTTCGAGAACGATTAATACAAAAGGCTGAACTTCTGTTGGAAACAGTGAATTTCATCCATTTCAACCACGCCAGAAGGATGGTGCAGTTTCTTCGAAATGTCAGACTAACTTACCGTCCATTGCTGGAAAAATGCAATAAGGTTTTCCTTGAGAATCCCAGTCAGCTTGATCTAGAGAACATCAGTCTTATCCTTGGACTATACCAGTCATTACAGTTTAACAACACTGAATTCCGATTAGTCGTTAAACAGAAGCTAACTGAAACTATTGATGATTGTAACAATCCTATGAGTTTCACAAAATTATTTGGTGCTCTAGGGCCTATGGCAGGACCAGAAGTACGAGAACGGTAAGTTTAGCCCTATTTACATCTTATTTATGCCTAGTGTGTGTGTACACACGTGCTCCCTCACACAAACTAGTACCTAATAGGATTACTGAAACTAAGACTTCAAATGTTTAAAGCTATACAAATCTTGAGTTTTCCCCATGCTCAGTATGCTATTAAAATGGATCCTTGTCTGGCCTGCTACTCTGTGTTATCCATGCATGCATGAGCAGAGAAGCAATTTTTTTCTAGTTGGCTTAATTTAGATTGCAAATTTGTTGTTACGTTGTGATACAATATTGTAACAGTTTGTCCCAAAAGCTGTTGTCTGGAAGGTGGAAGGGCAACACTGCTACACAGCCCCGCCCCCATAGCTTCATTACTAAGGCTGTGGTCCTGCCCTCCACTTGGAATGGAAGTGGCAAGGCCTAAGAAATTGGGACAGCAAAATGTGTGTCTTCTCTTTACACGAGAATCACAGCAGCCTGGAGTACCTCCTCCCCATTCTGTCCTGGAGAAGCAGAGGTTACAGCAGGAGACCTTCCAGTACTTATCCCAGCTGCTGGGTTGTAACTGGGCGCAGGGACTGGTTCTGTCTGCTCTTCTCATGCTACATACAGTCCCGGGGGGGAAGGGGTGGAGGAGGCAGCAGGGGACTCTGCGAAGCATTGTTTCAAGCCGTCTGCAAACTCAGGCAAACGATTACATTTGGTCAGATTTTCAAACTTTCTTTGCTGTCATAAGCTAGACTTCAAATGAAAGTTGAGATTTCGGTGTGTGGGGTTGTGCCCCCTCGCAGCAACTGTCCTGCAAATGACAGTGGTTAGCTGTGCTCATGTAGACTTGTTGGTCTATGATAGAGAGTTTCTGGGCCAAACTGGTGCCAACAAATTGGTTCTCTATTTGACCTGATTGTGCAAAAAAATTAAGTTTGGAAATTCATTGGCAGACTGATTTTGAATAATTTAACACTCTTATGTCCTCTAAAACCAGTTTAAGTCAGTGCTAGATCCCATTATAAAGAGCGTAGCATACTGGTTAACAGTGACTCACTCTTAGCCTCCTTTTAAATTTTTTTTTCTTCTTCTTACAGAAGTAGACCATTTGCTGGCTTCTAGAATGATGTCAAATCATGTGCCCACCATGTACTCTTTCATCTTTTACCCAGTTGTTTATGCTTTTTTTACCCAACTGTGCTGAGGGAGGAAATAAAAAAATGAGGGTCTTTATTTTGAAGGAGTTTGTTTCCATTATTTTCTACTATAGTTCCCACAGTACAAATCTCTTTTCCCTCCTTCTTCAGACAAATGTGATTACTGTATTCTCCTCTATTACACAGGAGAATTGTTGGAAACTAGCAAAATGCATCTTTTCTCTTACTTTTCAGGTTAATAGCAACTGCGCTACTAATGGTGGAAGAATTTAACTGTCACCAAGCATTAGTAGTAGTGGAAACGATGGAAGAAATGGAATGTAGAAATTCACATCTGATTCAAAAGTAAATTTTTCTAATAATAATACCACATTATATTGAATTCTCGTTGTAAGCAGTTTCCACTTCCTACAGAAAAATACTCAGGCATCCTCACATATGAAGCAGAATTGTGCTCAAATTTGAGGAGGGTTGGAAGTGGAAGCTGATAAAGCCAGGATATATTGCAGTGTATATATGCTATGCTTGTGTTTCTTAGTTATGTTGTCACAGCTGGACCCAAAGTGATTCAGTTGGTTCAGGATATTTCTTTGAAATACATGTGGTCTCACCAAATTGACAATAACATCCTGAGCTAGTTTATGAATATGTGATATCTCTCAGGCTCTCTGATCTGTTGTACAATACAGACACTCAATTCAGAATACATACATATGACAAGCTGCATTGGCCCTGCCCTGTCTGGTGCAAAAAAGGAGCTGATAGGAACTCAGGCTCATATAGGTGCTGCAGGGAGGATCTGTAACAGCAGCTGTTCCAGGAACTGTGAGGAGGAGAGTGCCTGAGAAAAGGCTGTGGTCTGATCCCAGGCCTGTCCATCTGGGTTAAGAAACCCAGAACAGGAGGAATATTTTGGTATATTCTGATGTTTTGTTAAGTGTTCTGTAACAAACACACTGATCCTGCACATTTGACTAGCTGATCTGGTTTTCTGCTGAATTTTTTTCTCCAGTTTATCAGACTCTATTTTGAATTATTAGTTCATGTATCCAACCAAGCCAGATCCTCTCTTAGTGTAAACTAGTATAGTTTCACTGAAGTTGATGAAGCTATTCCAGCTTATGCCATTCAAGTATCTGGTCCACTGATTCTTATTCTCTAAATTTAACTGACAAAGTAAAAGGTCAGCACATATTTTCCTTGTTAGAGCAGTAGGAGGTGGTCTTAGTACTTCATAGTGATAGTTGAAACCATTTGGCCTAAACAAATCTTCATAAGATTAAACAATGGAGAGGCGCCTCAGAGCAAGGCCAGAGGTCTGACCGCATCAGACCTTACATTATAGAGATAATACAGGACTAACACTGATCAGTTGCCAGTCTCTGAGGCTCCGATCCTACAATTCAGTATGCACAGATGGACTGCTGCATCTGTACAGAGCTCCATCGAAGTCAATTGGGCTTCATGTGGATGCTGCAGTTCACCCACGCGCAACAAATTGTACGATCTTAGGTGTTGTCTAAGAGATATCTTGTTCATGATGTAAGAAGTTCCTCTGTGATGTTTTTCCACAAAATTATAATGAAGGAATTGATCCTTATCTTTCTCATTGGTTTCAGAATTGCTTCTCTTCTACATAAGTACTTGGATAAGTACAAGCCAGTAGAGTTGGCAAAAATAACACAAGCCTTGGTGCTCCTGCATTGCCAAAATGCAGAGCTTTACACCAAATTAAGAAGATTGATGGTTGGGTGCGTATTCTTTTTGTAAATATAACTTGATTATTACATTAAACAATTGTTACTTCACAATTGTATACAACTTGTTAGATCTTAATGTTTTACTAACAATTAAACTGTTGTAGGAATTCAAGTCTAAAAAAGCACATGAACTTTAGGATGGGAAGTGAATGTGGTTTAGACTCTAGACATAGTATTGATCTATGTAATAAATATGATCTCCATTGAATATAAGAATGGGCAAGGAGTCTTCTTACACTGGAACTCTAGAATAGGTGGCATTCCAGCAAGATCGTTGATAGCTGCTACTTTGATTTTATTAGTGTTTGTGGGAAGAGATGATGAAAGGGGCATTTCTGCCTGGAGAAATGCCTAAAAATAATCCATTTTTGAGAAGTAGGGACTCCAGTGTCAGCCCAAATGAAAGAGAAAGGAGCACAAATTAGGGTATTCTTCTTTAATTGGGGAACCTCATGCGCGTGGCCAAGTTGCTGTGCCATAGTTAACCCAAACAAAGCTAAGGGGGTTTAATGACTCTGAATAGTTCATGTTGGGGGACTATTGCTCCATTGACAAGGAGACCCTTTTAGGAGCCACAGAAAAGGAGCTCTCCCGCAATGGCTTCCCCCCATTGACCTTCCTGTGGGGGGAAGGAGCTCAGTCTGAATGGCTTGTTAGGGATAAGGGTGTCTCTACGTCCCTAACACACTGTCCAAGGTTCCTCTTGGAAAGGCCGGGAAAAGGTTCATTTCGTTTCTCGTAATCCAAAAGATTTCTCTTCCTTCTCCTGCAATGTTGATACAGTAGGGGTATCCCTGGCAAAGGATATGTTAATTCCTGACAAGGGGGCTTTTTTCCCCAGAGGACCCAACAGACAGGAAAATAAAAGCTGCCCTTAGAAGGGACATCTAAGTTTTATCAGCAACCCTTAGAGCCTCATTGACTGAATTAGCTTCTCTGTGCCTTCCTCCCTCTTCCACTACTAGGAAGAGTGATTCAGAAGATGATAGAGGAGAAAGGGACTATTCTCGTCATCATCCCAGACTGATAAAGAAGTCTGTGATACTCAGACGTAGTGCAGGTGTTGGAAAGGTCTCTTCTCTGTCTCTTCAAGTAGGCACGATCTCCTCTCTAAGGGCCTGCTCTTGCATCTCAGGCAAGACTATTTGAGCCTGGCAGTTTTATATCTGAGTGGCAAATCTGAGATATTTCTGTTACGTAATATGGTTAGGCGCTTTATGAAGTCTTCCACCCTCTTGGTCTATGCAGCTATTTGGACAGAATTCTTCTACTAGTATCAAGATAGACCAACCCTAAAAACAGGCATCCCAGCTCATCTGAATTTCTTAGAGGATGGTTTAAATTTCACATGCCAAGAAAAGAAAATTTATCTGATGACTTCATTTTCTCCAATTAACACTATACCTCTCTCCTTCCTTCAGCATGTAGCTTAGTCCCATTGCCTCAGCTTCGTCTTAGATCCTCTGCAATGTGGCTTCCACTATTTCCACACCAAGGAGATGGCTCTATTGACCTCCAATTGATCAGCCTGAGAGCTTCTTTTCTTTTCACGTTTCATAATTGCATTTAAATAGTGCTTCCTGTTCTCTGCTTCTTAGGCTTTCATGCCTCTGTTTTCACCTGCTCTGGTTCAGGTGATTCTATAGCGGTAGTTTTGGTGACAGATATTAGTGAGTAAAGTGGCAGGAAAATGTTGGTCTCACAATAAATAAGACAGTAGTCAATGCTTTGAGCTTTTACCACATTGTTGTTGTCATTATTGCAAGCTTCTGAAATGTAGATGGCTAATGTGGTTAATGCTTTATTTTTCAAATAGAATTTATATTTACATAATTTATTTGCTATTTTTATCCATAAATTATATTTGTCAGTACTGATGGTTTTTCTTTCCCCTTTCTTCCAGCTATTTACAAGTTAATGTTGTACCCAGTGACATTTCTATGCTAACTCGTGTTCTGTCCATGCTTCCTTCTTCTCAAGTGGATGAAGTAGTGATTAACAGAGTTGATGCAATTTTGCCTCAGTGCAACTTAAGTGATTTGAATGCCTTTGCTACAGCTCTTGTCAGATGGGTTCGTCATGATCAGTCACATCAGCAAAGCACTTCTGGACCAGGTGCGAAGCTTCTGCAAAAATTAAGTAACTGCGGGCATCAGAGGCTTCAAAAAGCCAGTGACATGGATCTGTTGCTGGAAGAGCTTAGATATATATCTGGAGAATGGTTTGAAGAAATAATTGTTGAAGAAACAATGAATACTTGTCAGCGCTTGATGGATCAGATTACATGGATGAATGTACTAGAATTTTCATCTTTTTTCGTCAAAACAAACTACCGCTCTACTCCATTACTTGATAGAATAGCTTCTGTGGCAGTTCAACATATAAGCAAGGTATTGATGATACTTCAGGTGTTAACTATAATTTTAGTATGTCAGATGATATATGTTCATTTTTAGAAGTTTGGCTCCTGATGGTATGATCATATGTGTTGCCTTTTTCCTATAATATTTTTATTACAGTGAGTGTTATTTCTCCTCTTCGAATGGCTTTGTAAATTATTCAGTAATGGCTGGAAAGAATCAGATTAACATAATGGTGGGAATGGGATTAAAGACACAGGAGACCTACCGATTTCAAACCTGTTAATTGGCAGTTCTAGAGGTTTTACTCTACTTCAGGTGTGAAATAGAGGAGGTTTTACTCCCAGAATGAAAATTTTCCTGAAAAAGGATTGTCCTTTCTAAGAGGACAGATGAGTTAGTCTCCTTTTCAACTGAGTTGTCAATACAATATCTCCTGGGAAGACTCTGACAGTCTTAAACCTAATGTATTTTTACTGGTCTTGTGGTACTAAGATGAAGCTAGAAGATTTTAGACAATTAAGCTGGGCATGTCTCTGATTTTGGAAAGAAGAGAATAATGTTTATATTGCTATAGCTATCTGCTCCTACTTTTGCCCTGACGCAGAGACTTTAATTTCAATACTTCCAAATATTATTCATCTGTTTTGTATATTTTAAAATATTTGTATGCTGTAAAATCTGAGGAGCAAAGGAAATCATTGGAATTTAAAAGTAGTCCATGTACTCTAGGTCTTCTGCTTCTGAATTAGTTACAAACCTCTTCGTTACAATGCAACATCAGGCTGTGTTGAAATTGATTCTTTTTCACTCTTCAAATGGTTATTTTAAAATTTCTTATCCAGATCCATCCTTCTGGAACATATACTATTCTCCTCCCCTTCACTATTATGAATTATGATCCTCCTCAAAGTGAAGAGTTCTTTGAGACTTGCATCCAACATTTTAGCTCTCACTTAGGTAAGTGATGGTAGGTAATGTGTAGGTAGGTAACGATAGGTAAGTGATGGTAGGTAATTGTGTCAGTTACTGTTTTTCCAGGGCACAAATTTAGGTACACTTGAGAAAAATGGGAATTGGATGGCTATTGAAACATATGGATTAATTTTCTTTTCTTTTTCTAAGTAATGTTCTGCAGAATTCATTGTGTGTTTCCATGAAAGTTCACAGCCTTATTTCAGCCTTCAGAAATCGCTCTTGCTATGGGACTAAGAATATATCTTGAATTGTTGTACAAAGAAAGTGAGAATTTAAATTAGCTGATATTCATGTGGATAAATGGAAAATCCTGTAAAAATAATTACTGTGGCCTTTCCTAAAGGGATTGGAATCAGTCCCTTAATTATTTGGGGGAGAGGAAAGATCTTGATGTTGATTACCAGAAGATAGTGAAGCAGGAAAAGATGAATAAAGACAGATTTCTTGGCTGATAGAATAGTTTGAGAGTTGTATGAAAGATTGCCATGTAATGTAGTACCTTGCTATTATCTCTTCTAAGACTAGTCAGTTTCTTTCTGCAGAGAATATGCCATAATTAGGCCAGGCTTTTGTGGAGTAGGAGAGGCACAGTTCCACTTGGCTGGTGTGACAAGCCTCGCTACTAGGAACAATATATTTTACAACACAAACTGCAATTTACTGTGTTACAGTTTTACAGCCCTCACTGGGCAAACTGGAGAAGCAATGGGCATGTGCAAGTCCGTGTGTGTGTATTTAACTCCAATCGATAGTAATGGGAGTCAGGCATGTTAATGGATGGAAGAATAGAGCTCATTAGACAATTTTCATTAGACTTTTTATAAATGTATGTAATACATCCATATAAATATATGTTTTGGTTTTTAAAGGTTGTTTTGAGCCTCACCTCTTGGTGCTGCTTGGTTACTCCTTGGCTGTTGCTGAATATTTTCCTCCAGCCCTGATAAACGCAATATTTAATGTTGATTTCCTAGCCAAACTGGATGCCCAGCTTGAAAGTAGGTATTTATCCCTTAGTTTTTTATTATGCTTTTTATAAAGACTGTAAAGCTTTATGAAATACCTTTTACATTGTAAATGATCCCAAATCAGTAACCAAGTAGATTGTAGATTGAAAAAAAAAAAATACTGTTACATTGAAACTCCAGTAACTACAGTCTCTTCTTCCTTTTACTTAAGGCCGGCTTTGAGATGTGCTGAGCTCATTCTATGCAAGGGCGCTTAGCACCTCTCAGGATCAAGCTTTTTATATACTAAATCCTAAATTTCTATTTCCTCTGCAAAATCTTATTACATGAGCAGGACAGGAAGTGCTGTTTTCTGCTCTTTTCTGTCATGATGTTGTTGGTTGAGGTAGGGAAAACATGAACTCCTGTCTTGGCTAGTCAGTAAAGGAGGAGTGTCTTTTCAAATATTTTCTCTTGAATTTCAAGTATATTTTCATTTTAAGTCTTAATCCCATCTGCTCAACCAGCTGGCAAATCTGCCAACTAGCAAACAGGCTCTTCCTGTAACAGAGTGAGTTTGATACTACTAAGAATGCAATGGTTTGGGGAGATGTTTTATATTTTAATCAACCTGCTAAATTGTACCATAGTTAGTCTGTGTAGCTATCTATTTCTCTTTTTACCCTCGTGCTCCTTCCCCCACCCTCTCTGTTGATTTGCTACACACATTTGTTGCATCTTATCTAAAGTTAGGCCCTATCCTGCAAAGAATGATTGTTGTTTCACAACACCTAGTTAAAGTATCTGTGTTACGTAAGGAAAGACTGACTTTTATAAAGTTTGTTCTTCAAAAAGTTCTTTGCCTTTTAGACTAACACCTAGATTGTAACCAGTTATAAACATTGAAAATTAAATTATTTTGCTTACTTTTATCTGATTTAACTAAATTAATTATGTAGGATGTGGTACAAAATGGTGTGGTAGATAAGTATGCTAATATAGAAATTGAATTACTTCTAAATAATTGAGTCTTCCTGGAAGACACTTTTCCAAATACAACTTGATTCAGGTGATGGTTGGAATCCTTGGTGGAAAGGAGTGGGGAAATCAGTGTATTGGTTTTAAAAGACATAGTGGGAATCTGAGCATCATCAAGGATTTTGTTTTGGCTTTGTTTGCAGTTAGTTTGTCCTCGTATTAGAGCTCACATAAAATTTTCAGAGTGGTTATTCATTTCCCAGACCCAGTTTCTGTTTTGAAATAAATTATATTACTGCAGGAATCTTACAAGAATACTGTCACATGTATTGCTCAGGAAATAGTGTGGAGGTTTTGTCCACAATAGAAGACTCCCCCCAGACTTTCTCTCTCTGTAACCAAAGGAGTGAGCGCTAGTTCCAAACTTTGATTCTGTTCCCCCATATACATTTTGCTACAACTAGGCTGCTGGGCTGGCCCCCTGCCATTTAGTGAAGAGCTGATGGGTAGGAAATTCAGAAGAGATGTTTTGAATGGCTGTATTTTTCTGATGCCTTATTGTTGACTAAAAAGAGAAGGAAAAAATTCCAGTTGAGGGGTTTCCATATTCTGTGTAAGATTCTGAACGTAAGTGCATTAATGCACTGCTAGCTGAAAGGCTATTTCTCCATTAATTAAGTAGCCATTTTGAATGCCCTCCAGACTTCCTGTGTTCCAGCTGACTTTTTAAATTCAGCCCTACCAGATTCCTTAAATTGGAGGGTCCGGTTACGCCTGATGGAATTGAACAGAGCCGTGTGTCTGGAATGCCCTGAGTTTCAGGTCCCTTGGTTTCATGAGCGCTATTGTCAGCAGATGCAACGTAAAGGTCAGTATTTTAGGAGCGGCAACGCCATTACTGTTGTTAGTTATGGAGGACCAACAGTTTGGTAGGTGCTACATTTCTTGTAGCATTTTAATGGGATTATTTATTAGCATACTATAGAAGCTGATAACTGAATGTAATACTTAGCACAAAAAGAAGTCAGATGAGACCTTAAAAATGGATGTCCTGTCTGTCCTGCATTGATGTGAAAATATCCTGTGGCAGTACCTGTAAAAAGTAAGGGTTTACTCCAGTGTGCTTGGGCAAAATTTGCCCTCCCCCTTACCTTGTTGTGGTATGTGCCATTTATGCACCTAGCTGCCACTCTTCTCCTCAAAGGTGGTGGAGCTGCATGTAGGTTGTGAAAGGTTAGCTTACAAAAGTAGAACACCACCAACGTTAGTGTTCTGCAGAAATGCTTTCATCCCACAGTCTGTTTTGGGATATCTAGTGTAACGATTGCAGTTTTCTGTTTACTGTGACACTATTTTTATTTCAAGCCATCAGGCCTGTATGTTGATGCTCTAATTTGTCCATTTTGCTTTTGTAGGCAATGGCAGCACAAATACAGCACAACAGCAGATTCATAGAATGCTGGGGGAGATCTTGGGAGGAAGCCAGTATGCAAAAGTATCTGTTCTCACGCCTTACTGCTATGGAATAGGTGGGTGGTTAACCAGGTTGGTGGAAATAGCCTTGGATCCACTAGTCCACAGTTAATTCCTGTAGGGGTTATTATAGGCCTGAGTCTTCTCCCTAACTCCATTGCTATATAATATCTGAAAATTGTGCCCCAAATGTCTAAGTATAATAAGCCATCCAGCAGAATGTTGCTATTTTGGAAACTGGATACAAAGTGGGTCTGAAAAAAGGCCCCACAACTGACTTTGCCCTATATAATACAAATAATATTTGATAACTCCAGTGATAACGGTAACTTAGTTTTTCTTAAAATAAATGTTCTAGATAGTAAATCAGATCCCTTTTCCTCCTATATTGATTAGTGTACTGGGTTATTGCATTTTCTTAGATTTTGAATGCATTCTGGATAAAAACAAAAAGCCTCTTCCCTATATGGATCAGAGTATAGTTTTGGCTGACTTAGTGCAGTGGGGACCAGACATCCAGCTCCTGGGGAAGAAGGGGCTACCACCGGGAGCACAGAGGTTAGTACATGGTTTTCTATACATTAGATTTTGCTAAGTAGATGAACCAAGTTTGTATATTCAGGCTTTTTCTTACCCTTCATGCTGGCTGTGGCGTCTCTTTTTAATATACACATCACACCTCCTGTGATTAGAAGTGGTATTGAGTGCGAGGCAGGAGAGACAACTGTTCCTTGTGAACACCTGATATCAGTATGTCCCCAACTCTTTTTTTTTTTTTTTTTTTACCCCTCTTATTTGGAAAGTAAGAAATCAAAGTCTCTTTGGCCATTTGTAGGTGCACTGAATGGCTGTGATGCAGAAATTTAGCCATACAGCCCTGACTTCTCAAAGGCTATTTCTTTGCAGACCTCGTGCAACTGCTGTTGAACCTAGTGAAGTTGCAGGTGTGGAGAACCTAAAAGGATGAGGGCCTTATCCTCAGTGCCTCAGCATCCCCCCTGTAAAATGCAGCTACAACTCACCCAGAGGACAGCGCCAGGCTGTGGAGGGTTAAGAATTGTAGATGAGCTTTAGCATTCTCAGATGTAAAGGACAAAAAAAAGTATAAAGTTTTAAAGTGTAGAGTGGTTGGCTCTAAAAAGTCAGTCAACAGTCACCACAGCAATATCTGAGATGCTAAACCTTTGCCTTGTGCTGGTCTTGTTCAGAAACAGGCACGTGATAACTGTTAATAAACACTGACTTTTCAATGGCAACAGCACACTCTAATTAGAAGTCGCTTCCAAAAAATGTGCATGTGCTCCCATTGGGTGAACACACCTGGCATCTTGTACATCTACGTGGTTTGATAATGGCAAAGCTGATAAGCTAGAAGGGCTTTTCCATCAGTAGTATTTTATTCTAAATGTAGCAACACATTAGCTCCTGAGCTTGAGCAGTTGATATTACACCTGTGCTGTGTTGGCTGCCTTTCCAAAGGCAGACTGGTTTCAAGTTGGCTGCCTTTTTAAGTCCTTCATGCCTATATTTAAGGCTTCCTCTTTGAACTTTGTCTTTAACAGTGTGTGTGCCGACAGCTTTCCTTTCAGGGATATTTTTACAATTCTGTATGTGCAAATCAGGTATTGCTTATACAAATCCAGTAATTAAATGCACAAAAATTATGTAGGGAGATGCAACAAAAGTGTCTACCTTGAAAACGCTGGTTTGGCTGTTTTCCTGTTTTGCAACTACCAGAGGTGTAAAAGGGAAAAGCTTTTGGGAACCATCTAGAGTTCATATTTGTCTAGATAAATATGAAGAAAATTTAGTCTTGACTTAAAGAATGAGTTTAATTTTCTTTAAATTTTTAAACCTTAGTTTTCAAGTTATTCTAATGGTAGTCTGACTACAACTATTATAATTGAATAGGGGGAACATTACTAGACATCCTACTAATCTTTGAAAGTAACTATTTTGTTTGTTAGCAGAATTGCTGTGGAGTTTCTGGATTCTAAAGCTTTTTGCAAAAATTCATATCACCTCAAAGGAGACACTGCAATGAAAAAGAGACACCTGGAAATTTTGGGGTACCAGGTGGTTCAGGTATGGTGCACACAATCTGTTATATCAATATCTTATATTTGGACTGGTGTGTACAATCGAATCCTCTAAGCTCTCCTCTTCAAAAACTTTATACAGTTTCTCTTTAACAGGAGAGGGCATATGTGGCAGAATGCTCTCTTGTATTTGCAGGGGATTCTCTAGGCTCTGTAACGTTGTTGGGGAAAGACAGTATTTTTCCCTACCAGGAGGAAATAGCTATGGAAAGTGTGTTGTCTAGTTCCTGTTCACTCGGAGCAGCTGCAGCAAAACAAGGCAAATGATCTTGTATACCCTTCCTCCACTATAGCATAGTGGCTGCTTTGCCTCTGCTGCGCAAACAGAGGAAGTGAGGGATGTGCTACTCTCTTTGGAACGCAGCACTCCTTGGTAGATGATTGCTGCCTTCTAAAAGGAATGCCAGACTGGAACCACCTCTAAGTGGAGAGAAGCTCCATTTAAAAGGAGTGAAAGTCCATTGAAATGCACTGAATCAATTTGGAAATTCTGCTCCACTTCAGTTCAAGTGGGGGCTTTCTACACTAGGCCTGCCTAATTCTCCACTAGTGCAGCTCCAGCAGTGGAAGTTGTGGGATAGACAAGGCATGGACGCTTACCACTGTGGTGTGTAGCCCAGACACAGTGATAAAAACACATGTCCTGCCTAAGCTACTGCTTCCACTGTTGCGACAAGTGGTGGAGCTGCCCCAGCGGAGGATTACAGATCTAGGGTTATTATTCCTCCAAATTAGTGTCGACGTACCCTAGAAGCAAAGCTTCACTATAAGCAGGTTCCACTCTAACTCTTGCTTCATCTACTGTAATTTGAAACAGAATCCCGTCCATGTGACTTACAGTTTTGTTCTTCAGACAGCTTGAATACCCTTAATTTTCTCCCTCTGGTATTCTTCTGACACTATATGTTACCCAATTTTTATCATGTCATTTCCTGTCTGAGGCAGTTTTTAAAATTTAAGGGTCAGATCCTCAGCTGGTGTAAATTGCCAATTTATACCCGTGGGGGATTTAGTCCTTAATTAGAAGTATTTTGACATTCGGACAGGAAATGACATGATGATGGAGCTATGCCAACTTACTCCACCTGAGCATCTGGTCCTTCATCTCTACTATTATTATATGAAAGCAAGCTGACTGTTACCAGGCAAATACATTTAGCATTAAGAAATTCCTAATATTAAAAATGAAGCATAGCCCATATAACAATCTTCAATCTTCCATATCTCCTATAACAATCTTCCATATCTTAAAATGGAGAGCATGGGTCTTAAATAAAAGGTGCCACGCATTGCATATGTGTATCTACTATGACACTGTGTCTAACCAGAAGAAATGTTAACAGTAAGTTACCGTGCAAACTCTGTCTTACAGATTCCTCACTTTGAATGGAATTCCATGGAGCTGTCATCAAAAGATGCATGGATGGAGTATCTGAAAAAGAATATATTTGAAACAAATTAATATAGAAGAGACAATCATGAATATATATTTTCATATAAACATTTAACTTTATCATGTAATATTAAATATTTTGTAACCTTAAGACATGTATTCTCCATTGAAATTTCTTTATAGGCTTGACTGAATAAGGCACTGGGAATCAGGAGATTAGAGACGTAATCCTGAGTTTATCAATGACTTGGCTGGTTGCAAAGGTCTAAAAAAGTGATAAAGTTAAATTTTACATTATTACCAAGTTATAGCTTGCAACCAACTGGGACTATGGCAGCTTGACCATAAAATGGTACTACCACCTCCTCAGCAGGGATTGGGGAGGACACACAACATTTATCAAACAAAAATTTGGAAATGTTATTGCAGATACAGCGTGAAATCCTTCAGAAATGAGGAATGTTTTTTGGTGTGTGACAAAATGGATAACAAGAAGTGAATGCAGAATCTCACTAGTAGCACAGAAACATTGGGAATGCAAGAATCTTAACCAAACGTATTAAAGCAGGCTTTCTTGGCCATACTGCAGCTATTTGGTACCTGTCCATCAAAGTGGCAGTAAACTTAGAAACTAATGAGGATTTTCCTCTGGGGTGGGGAATCCTGGGCCTCTGGTGTAGGGAGTGTGGCTGGGACCTCCCTGAATATTTCTTGGGCCCCAAAAAGTAAACTAGTCCAAAGGTGTGGCACCCAATCAGACCCCCAGTCTGCACTGCACAATGTTCACATGCAACTCATGATGTGGCTGTAAAACTGTAGCTACAGAGCAAGTAAAATTAAAGGATTTCCAAAATGGGGGGCAGGGGCAGGGAAAGCTAAAGGACTTTACTCTAGGAGTACTGTAGGACTACCTGAAGGATTTTACTAGAGCTTGGGATTGCCAGATGGCTCATTTGCACAGAAGCTCTCATTGGACCAGCCCATTGGCAATAAAATTACATACAAATTAAAGACAAAACAGTGCAGAAGTTAAAGGTGAATTATATTTGGGAGACTGGTGGAAGACAGCAAAGACCTTCCAAAAACTAATGAGAGTATCTGATATTACATGGCACAGCTTGCAGCCAAACTTAAGTTCAAATATGAGTAAGATAACTTCTCTGCTTAGAAAGAGAGTACACATTATTCAATATTGTTAAGTTTGAGATGGAGCTTATGACCTCAGTATCCTAAAGAACAGCACTGCCTTTAATGGTTAATGGGGGATTTTGGGGTTACTTTTCTTACTCATTTTCCAAAATATTGAATGGCATTTCTATAAGTGAGGGAGAGGCTTTCTAATGCACCAGAGGGCAAAACTATGAATATGTACTGAAAACTTAAGTAGAGTATCAGGAAGGCCCTCGTCATAATGAAATCTCTAACACTCTCTTAGGACTGCTGGGGGAAGAGGTAATACCATGCCTACCTGATGTCAGGCTTTTTAGGAACTTCCCCAAACTATCTCCAGAGTAACAAGGCTTCCAGTAGTCTGACAAGCACTCAGGATTGTTGAGAAAACCTAAGACAATGAGATGCAGGAGATGGGAACAGAACAGACAAGAAAGCATTTGTTGGAGGGAGATATGGATGGTGTGGTGAAGCAATGCTATGCAGAAGCAACCTTTCTCAGGAGCAATTTTCTTTATGACTGCCTGGTCATTAGGGATCCTCTGATAGGTGGCTGCCCTTTTAACAGAAACTTTGTCCCAGCATGCCTTTCTGGTGCTTTTCCTTTAAATCTGGCAGGGGCAAGCTGCTGTAACTCTAAACTAGCCATCATGCAATTGGCTCCTACTTCTCCCTTTACTAGCCAGTAAGTATTAACTTCTATTATACTCAATGCTATCTGCTCAGGACTGAGGGAAAAAACTTCTAGCTTGCAAGGGTAAGCTGCTCCTTTCCTCTGTGAGAATACCTGACTCTGTTGGGCTGTATTTACTCTGGCCTGTGGAAGACTGGGTGGGGGCTGCTGGTTCTTTCCCTAGGGCCATGGGACTCCTGATCAAGCTGACCGGCATTGCAAGTGCTGTGGATTGCTCTTCTACGGCAGTGCATAAAAGCAGTACTGTACAGGAGGGCTACCCCTTGCAGACAGGGCCCTGGGGACTCCACAAACCGTGCGCTTCATTTTGTTCCTCTTGCAAAACAAAACATCCAAAAACTACCAAAGCTATTAAAGGCAGAACTGCATGTGAGGAAACCTAGGTTAGGCTGCAGTAAAATGGAGCAAAAAGCTGTGAACTAGTCAGAAGTCACCTGCATGGACTCTTGCTTTCCTACAGGCAGACTGCAGGCTACAGAAGCTGTTGGGGGTGTATGAAAGGAGGTTGGGGCTTGTAGCAGAAAGTGGATAATGTGTTTCTCAGCACACTTGATGGCCTCCTACCTGGCTTGCATGTGAGAGAAGCTGAACACAACTGCCCTGCTGCAATTAAGTTTTTCATTATCCTAGTAAAGGGGCAGGCATCAGATCTTGTGTCCATGCTGATAAATGTTCATAAGTTACACAAGGCTGGATTCTATGCTGAATATTTGTAAGGAGAAAGTAAGACCTAGATCAAAACTGGTGCTGAAATGGATTAAGAAAGTACATTTGTCCTTGAAAAGTGAAAAAAACTGAAACCAAGTGTGTTTATTTTTTATTTTATTTTTTAAAGTGGTGTGTTTAATTAAAAAAAAACTATTTAAAAATAGTGGTAGGTTTGTTTGTCCTTCCTCCTAACCACTGCTGTTGACTAATGCCATCTGTGTTAGTCACACATCCTGAAGAAGGGCTGTTATCTTGTAGTGCTGGTTTAAAAAAAAAAAAAAAAAAGTCCTGAGAAAAAGAGCTTCAAAGTCTCCTAAACATGTGACTTTTCCACTGGTACCAGCTAGTTAATATATTAAGGAATACTGAAACAAAATGAATTAGCTAAAAATTCATGGAAATAAATTAAATTTTACTTGGGGAAAAAACCTATTACAATAAATAATTTGACTAAAACTCCAAAAATTTTACTATATTGTTCCTCTAGAGTAAATGTTTAAATGTTGTTTATTTAGTGAACACTGTGTGTGTGTGACCCTCTGGGTGGTGGTCTCTTGCCAGGGGATTTTACAATCGAAAAGGAATTACAATTCATTTGTTAAGGGTATTAACTGGCAGCAAGTGTTGATAGTTGTCAATATCAGGGTCCTATTGGTCAGCAACAGGTGTCTTAATTCTATGTCTGAAGTCAGAATTGGGCCTTTGTGGAGGGAGTCTGAGTTTTCTTTACTCATGACTACAGCCTATAGCAGAGGCACCAAGAACTCTAAAAGAGCCTGCAAAATAAACTACAGAACCAGAAGCGAGCATTTTGGGTAAGTGTTGAAAAACAAAGGAGAAGTTGGAGAGCCTGTGTGCTTACAAAGAGAAGACCCAACAAACTATCAATCAGTGTTTCTCATTTCAGTCTTGGATATAGTGACTAGAGCTAATGCCATGTATGTACTTTATCTTGATTTCAAGTAGTAAAAAAAACTTATCATATGGCACCAGCCCTAGGCCTCAATTGCAATTGGGGCCCAATTATGCTAGTTGCTGTAGAAACATGTACAGTTCAGGTTTTGCTGCTGACTCAAATACAATGGATAACAGAGCAGGGGTAAGGTTGGCCTGTAGATCACAAGCCAAAAGGCTTTTCGGGTGCTGAAAAGTATGAAAACCCTCTTATTCAAACCCAATACTCCTCCATATACAGAGACAAAAAGGAGGTGGAGCCTAAAGGCATAATCCATATGTCAATTATCATTTGAGATAATATTAACACTTTAAAGTGTATTGTGCTAAACTGCACAAAGGCACTTTTAATGTGCAGTGTCCATGTGGGATTTAAGAGTGGAATAGTTAGTGCACTTTAAATTCACACTACCTATTTTAGACTTACTTACCTGTGTAGACAAGCCCTGAATTATCAAGGCAATCCAGCGTACGGCTGGCAGCAAAGATCAATGTAAACAGATATTCCTAAAATTATAGGGCCAGTTCCTCAGATGGTGTCATTCCATTGACTTAAACAAGGCTGTCAATTGACTTCAGCTGAGGAGCTGGCTGATACTGTGTGCTCTGGGGAAAACCGAAAAGGTGAGACCTGGGAATATACTTGTACAATGTCATCCTGGAATGCGTTTTTGTGCCTGTGCCTTTGAGACATGCTAAATTATCTCCCCTGGAAGTATCTACATTCATAGTGAGTTTTTTTAATTTTTGTACAGTCCTGACATATTTGCTACAATCATATTGGATTAGATTAGTGGTGTTTCCTCATTCATGTGCCATAAAAATACCAGCTGTACTATATTTTAAAGAATATATAATGTTAAGTTATATTTTGGCCAAAGGCTGCATGAAATTTGTATAATTGAAATTTGATAAAAATTGAATATACAACCTTCAAAAGCCACCAATACATTTTCCTTGCTGATTCCTAGCTGCATTTTAGTAAATATGTCCAAAATTAGCTCTATCCAGACCTCGCTTTCCCCTTTCAAATTGTGGGAAGCGTTGCATAGCAGACAGTTGTTGGTGCTCGCGAGGCTTGATGCTTTTCACAGGTCTCTGGAGTGTTTTAAAAAAAAAATTATTCCAAGGGCTTGCTGACTCAGTCATGTGCATTTAGCATGGTCCTCTTCCCAGATGGGTGGTGCGCAGGAAGATATTTTGACACTTACCTTTGGAGATGTGATATTAGATCACATGCTGCAAAGATCAATGCGTTCCTCTTCACTGGAAGGAGAGTTGTGGTGTTGCGAAGCATGTACATAGTTACTGAAGCCCAAAAGGGCTGTGTGAATATACTGCTTCAACCTGCTGCCACTCCCCATGTTGTAAATAGCACAACTAAGTCCCTGCTGCCTGACGGAACTTCAGCTTAGTGGGGAGATGGGAGAAAGGAAAAGAAGTTTTCAACACAGAATGAATTTCCTTTGATCTTTGTAGTGCAGCAAGAAAACTCATGCCTCTCCCCTTCCACATCTTATGATGCTTCTTAAACTCCCTTCAGTTTATCAATATCTTACTGAATACAGTCTCTCCAGAGCCCTATACGTGAAGTACCCTATTAGATAGATCAGTTGGGTGTGGATGTGATGAACAGGCTCACTAGGACTTTGGTCCCAGCCCCTCTTTGCAGGTTTCCTCCATTTGCACACCTGCACTCTCAACAGAAAAAGTCTAAGGGTTTATGATGCCAAGTCTCATAGCATTGTTTCTACAAAATGCCCTTTGTTGTTTTCTTCTCCTGCCTCCTCTAACATATGTAAGTTATTAAGGAATGTAGACCTTTTGTATGATGATGACTATGACTTACTGAGCAGCAGACATAACTAAACAAGCACCACTAAGACCGAGACTGCTAAGATATTTTTCATATCACTTTTTAAATAATTTTTCCTTGCTACTATTTAGAAGCCCTAATTGAAATTCATTTCTTCACTGAAAATATTTCCCTTCCTCACAGGTACACGCCGAGGGTTTATCATTGGAGAGTTGTTCATGAGTGCTAGGATACGGGCCTTGAAAATGTCTTTCAAAAACATTACAGAAGAATCTGCTTTATAAACAAGCCAAAAATCACAGCAAAGAAAAAAAAAATCACAAGGATTTTGCAACCAGAAGAAAAAGCAAAGCATGTCAAATTGTAGGGCTAATAACCTTGTAAACTTCTGTTTTCATGGCTCACAGAACCACTAGTACTGCATTAACTGAAGCATGTTTCCTAGGCCACATGATGTACCTTTGCCTTCAATAGGCTTATGCATATGTCAGATTCAATTACTCTCTTCTAAACGGTGCATATAAAATATATTTGTAGATCTGGCAAGACAATGCAACTTTTGTGTATGTGATTGGAGTGGAAAATAAAGCTGTATAAACAGCATGTCAATAGTAAGACAAATAGAACTAGCAGGTAACTAAAAATTAATTGGCTTTAGTGATGTCTCTCACATCTGTGGTGGGACTTCTTAAAACTTTTTCAAGATAAGTGCCCAATGCTGTAAGCAGAACTCTGGTTAATTCGATGAGAATTTCACACATGAAAGGACTGAGTTTCACATGATATCTTCATTTATTCAAAACCAGTTCCAGTCAATGTCAATCAGAATTCTTTCTGATTCTAACCTTGAGTGAAAAGTTAGTTTTGGTTTATTATCTAAAAAAATTAGTAACCATTTAAAACACAGCTGCAGTCACAGTTTAAGGGACACTTAGCTATAAATCTCTGTACAGTTTGTTTTTTGCAACAAAAATAAAATTACCATAATCAGAACTCCCTCCTCATATTTAATTTCCTAGCCTTTTTGTTTACAGCTTTGATAGCTTGAATAGATTTAAACGTGTTGAAAGGCAGGAGGCTCCAGAGGCATAGCGAATCTCCTTCAACATGCCACACCATTCTTTCATCTCGTCGTCATACCTGCAGTTAATAAAAATACTGTGAATACAAGTCCACTTTAATTTCTTAGCTCTTTGAACTTGACCTTTTCCCTCAGACACTTGTATAAAATGGAAAATAATCCACAAGTCAAGAGCTCCCAGCAGCTTTTGTGTTAAACTGTTACTACATAAGAGCCCTTCTATCCTCCCAAATAGAATGTTAGGATGCTCGGATTCTTTCCTTCTCCCTTTGTCCCTTTAACTTATTATTGGCTAGGCACCTTGCAGCATGCTTCCCTCATCCCTGGAACAGTCTCCTGGTGCCTGTTCTCCAAGTATCCCCTCTCTCCCTCTTCCAATCATTCCACAAACTCATTTCTTCCCAGAATCCTTTCCACCTTCCCACCAATTGCTCCCCATGCCTTAAGTTACCAGAACAATTCTGGAGTTGCAGACTATATGGGATTTTTCACATATTTTAGCAAATTCAGATTCAAACTCTAGAATGTGTGTGAGACTCTCCTTAAGGGAGTTTGGTCTAGAAGTGTATATGTGAATTGCAACTCATCTATCTATTAGTGTATGTGAACGTAATAATAGGGATAATACTGTCCATTTTGCTGTCTCTTTCAGATCATCCTGCATCAGAGAACATGATGAGCTAGAAATTATTTAAGCAACATAAGAAAGAGGCTTGAAGCATTGTGTACAAAGTGACATTAGGGTACTTTAGCCAAAAAGTCAGAGTGCAACATGTATTTCACTTTATGGAGCTGAACAGACCCAGAAATACTGCACCCCACTTTCCTTTTTCTATACTTTGCTGTAGCCTGCAACTGGCGGGATGTGACTTAGAATGTATTGTTTACATTATTTCACCAGAAGGTGGAAGTATTCCCCAGGTCCAAGTCTCACATCCGTATTACTTCATAGCACACAAAGATTGTGCTCACCAGACACTATGGCAACCGGTCCCTTAAAGTGTATAAATAGTTCATTTATGAAATGAAAGGGTAATACTGATTTGACTTACTCCCTAGCTTCTATAAACCTCAAGGTGAATTTTCCATTTAGGAAATGTGATTACAATAGAACTTACTTCCATATGTCATTAACTTCATTGGGCGCAAATTCCTTGGACTCAAGTTGAACCATAGCAAAACCACCAATAGCATACAGAGATCCATTCAAGTTGACTAAACTGATAGAGCTTCTCTCCTGGGGGAATTCAGACATAACCTCCCACCTATAAGTTATTTATATTAAAAAAAAAAGGCAAATCAGTCAGACAATACTTAAGAAACATTCTGAACAGAATGAAAGAAGTATCTGAGATACCCCATGCTGACAACTATGGTTGGCAGAAACACAAGGGTTAAGGATTTGTCCGAGGAGCCTTAGCACGTGGGAAAGCCCATACCATACCAACACTAACATTCTGCTTCTCCATTCACCAGCATTAAGGCCAAAATGTGCATGCTCAAGATCCTTTATGCAGGGAAGGTCCTCAATACTTCCTGCTGCAGCCTCTAAAGGGGTGGGTGGGTGTGTGCGCGTTTTCTGTTCACTCTGTTGATCCAGTATTAACATAATAGAGCAAGAAGAGTCAAGCTAATTAGCTTTATGAGTTTTCCACAGCAACTTTACTCTCCCCTGGGCAGAATCATGGACGTAAAAACCTAAAACACTTGCACAGGTAAACCCTATCCAGCAGCAGTGTAAATGCAACAAGAATGTTATACTTTCCTGATAAGATAGGTTTAAATGCAGAATGAAAGTGTAAGAGAGCCATAAAAAATACTAAAGAAGGATGATAGATAAAATTACCTATATTCTGACTTGCTTTTGTCAAGCATTTGGGCAAAATGAAAAATTTCTACAGGAAAAGGTCACAGAGTAGAAGCTAAAGTCAAATATATTCTTCCCTACATGAGTAATTTTTTGGTAAAACTTCCACTTTTTATAGTATTAGTTTAATTCTAAATATGACCTGGTCTGGGACAGAATATATTTAACTGGAAGTGTATCTGCTATGTAAAAGATCAGCATATTTTCTAATTTGACTTTATGGATTTTACAGTAATCTCATTACAATTATGACCTACCATAAATAGTGTAAGTAGTAATTAAGAGCATGGATTTAAAAATGAAAATCTGCTTGGAGTTTTTATATTAAATAGTAATTAGTTGTGAAGCAAATAGTTTATCTTGAATTGTTTTCCCCGACCTTAACACGCACCTTTACCATTTTCCCCACAATAAAATTAATTAAAAATAAGGCAACTTAGTCACTAAAATTCCAATTAAAAAATTGTTTAAAAATTGTCTGGATATGCACTCACTTATTTGTGGTGAGGTCAAAGGCTTCGACGGAGGCTGAAAGGCCTTCTTCAGTAACACCTCCTGCAATCACAATTTTGCCTTTATGGACAGCCACTCCAAACATTGAGCGAGCCACTTTCATGGGAGCCAGATCTCTCCAGTCTCCCTTCTTGGGATTGTATATAAATACCCTGTTAGTACATTTTCTGTGGGGAAAAAGAAAAACTCTAAGCATCTCTGGTAAATCCTTTGAATAGATAAGTTTAAAGAGATACCTCATTTAAGTGGATTTTCCTTGTAATGTATACTCAGTGAAAGAATGACACATACCTAGACCACAGTGTTCCTGCTCATCACACTTATTTCAGATATAGGTAAATGGCTAAACAAAGGTGGGTGGAGATAGAAAGAAGAGCTAGGCACTTTGGATTTTTTAATGCTAATATGTTAACTAGATCATCCTGATTGAATTTGCTCTTCCAAGTGCATATAGTGCTGTACAAGGACTTTTAATTCTTTTAGAAGTCAATACATACAAGCACAATTCATTGAACTAACTACATGGTTTGATAAACCTCTGTCTGAGCCATGTTAATTATTATTCCTCCTTCTCCGCACCTGAGGTTCTCTCATTTCTAACTTAGACTGAATATTCTGTAGGGAGGGACAAGGCCTTGTGTATTTCTGTAAATCCCCATTCACATCCATAGCACTGGATATAAATGTTATGCTATTTACATAGTGCCATAACGTGTATGGTGCTTTACACACAAGAAAAAATGTCCCTGTTCCATATAGCTTGGTTAAGGCATGTGTTGAGGGATGGTAACAAAGAGAGGGGACTGAGCACAAGGATTACTGCAATAAGATCACACAGTTGCTTTAGTTGATTATATATAATCCTTACAATGTGTGCATTAACATGATACTGTCACTAAGCCTGGAAGACTACAGCTGATAGGAAGAAATGTGTATTTAAGGAGAGACTTGAGATGTAGAGATGGCAGATCAGGTCAGGATAAGAGGTTATTTGCTTAGGGGCTACAGTGTAGTTTAAGATAATCAAATAACTAACACCGTGGACTTTTATTCTTTTGCAGAATATTCTGTTTTGGACAGATTTATCCACAAAATATGAGTACTGACGTACCCAGAGAAAAAGCTGCAGGGGCAAGTCTACTGTCTGTGCACTAGACATTTTCAAAATGTAATTTATATACCATAGTTCCTTGATTACAAGAGTCAGGGTTTTCTCAAGCTATCTTCCATTGTAGTGGTTTTGTTGCATTAGTGTTTAATGTTGGAAAATTCTAACTCCTGTACACAATTTGATTCTTTATCCTGGTTTATAGGAAAAGTGAGAAGATTTGCTCATTGAGTTCTTGAGTTCCTCATTTTATATCCTGTACATGAAGAGCAAGCATTTCACTTCCAGTTTCTACTGGAATGGGAGGATCACTTTCACTCCAGGAGAATAAGACAGCAGCACCAAGCAGAGTGATGACCATGTCGTATAGTAGACAACCTGCTTTTAGAAATTAGCTAATTTCTGATTGTAGCAGACATCTCTGGCACTTGTCAAACAACCCTATCAGGGTGTCCCAAGTTATTTCTCAAGACTATGATGCTTTACATTGAGACACATCCTATTTCCACTCATGCTCCTAGTTTCTTACTTTAATGAAATCATCATAGTATGTCTCTAAATACAGTGCTAACAAGGCTTTGCAATGATTAAAAACAGGAGTTTCAGTAGCTGGATAGAGTCATCAATGTGCTGCAAGTGTTTGTCGTGTATAATCTGACCAAGAAGCTAGGAATAAACTTTTTGTGAAGAACCCAATGAGAAACATTGAATCATGTATGCACAACAGAATATAGCATGACACAGAAACAAGAAAGCCAGCTAATCAAGCCAACTGGCCATAATAATAGGTATGTAGTACTTTATAATATCATGGATATTTTGTTCTAGATATCATAATGTGATTCCATGTACCAAACCCACAACCAGTTGCAAAAAAAAAAGTGAGCTTTGATTGCTGAGTGTGAGGACACCCAACTAAACAATGCTACCAATTACCATGAAATTATTTTGTACTCACTTGTCATCAGTCTTTCCTCCAAGACAGTATATCATCCCATTGTATGAAATTGTTGCATGGCCATATACTTTGAGTGGAAGCTTTTTGGCCTCACTCCATTTTACTGCCCTGGAATTGGAAGATCATACTATTAAGGCAACTTAAATGAAAAAAGGGTTATTTTAAACATGCTCATAAACATAAACATACACAGGATCGTAGCACAATACCGAATCCAGAGATTCCTCTGTCTGAAGGTCCTTTCCTGCAATTACATACAGTTTGTTGTCCGACTCTCCCAGACCAAAAAGGCATCTGGCTGAAGGCAGTGGAGGAAGGCCTATCCATTCACCAGCAATACTATCCAGCTGAAAGAACATTGAAATAGGAAATGTCAGGAAAGATGCATAGTAAAAGCCCACACAATGAAAACTGCTGTGTGAAATAGATTTAGATGCAGTAAGTGGATCAGTAGTGCTCCACATTATATTTATTCTAACTGCCCATCCACTGGATCAGCTGACGTGTGCCAACTCCCCCCCTCCCCCACAGGATAGTTACTGCCAACTTTTTCCTCTCTATTCTCTCTCCAATACTCCTAGTCATTTTGTTTCTAGTTATTATTAATGTATGGCCTTGGCTCATCGTCCTGCACAGAGGGATCAGCAGAGGATTGCTGCCTATACCGTATTAAAGATGAGTCGAGTGAATCTGCACAGCACCCTGCCCCTAGCACCCAGGAGGCATTATGTCCCAAAGGGCATGCAGTTTCCTTCTAACTCTGCTGGAGCAATAAGTGCTCCTCCCATGGTCGTGCTTCAAAAGCTCTTAGGGTCTTAGTGTGCATACAGCAGAGTGAGGGTGAATTGTGACTTTTCTACAAGACTTAAAGGAATGGAAAAAAAATCAAATACCCCCAAGGCTTGGTTTCTTAACAAACCAGTCTCCAGTCCCACTGGCCATATTACTGACTTCTCAACTGACACAGTCAGAAGATTTTGTTTCCGTTCACTTTCACTGTGCTGTAAGCAGTCACAGAAGAGGAACAACGGGCAAACAGAGGAAAGACCGTGGGATGTTTTCAGAGACCTACCCTACATGAGATTGATTGATTTCTACCTATGTCCTTACATAACCCCCCCTCCCTGTAGTATCTGAGTACCTCCCCAGCAGTTAAGAATAGAAATCTCTCTTTTTCTTCCTTGCTTTCTAGCCTATAGACAATAGTGTGAGTAGTTTATAGTGGAATTTTTTGTTGGTATGTGGATGGATGTTTTGTGTGTCTGTGTGAGGTTTGTATTTAGCTCTGAGAGGTGAGGTGCATGGTTATTCTTGTCCCTGTGGAAATGAGTTCCATAGTCTAGGTCCAGCTCTGGTGAAACTTCTGGCTCCAAAACTCACTAGTTTCCCCAGTTGGTCAACAGTTTATTTGTTGCAGTGGAACTTGGGAATTAATGGACACAGATTCCTCAGGTAGTTAAAGCCAGTTCAGGCAGATCTTTGCATATCAGGACAGAGGAACTCTTGCATCCTATTCATTATACCTGATAACATAATCAGTGAATCAGCAATGTAACTGGTGTGGGGAATTTCCTTTTGTGTATAAGCTCTGATGGAGTAATGTACAATTAGGGACAAATTTATCGAGGGGCAGTAGCTTAGTTTTCTCCCACCTTGCCAGGCACTGGTAAGGCTAGTGAAGCAGAAGTGGTGGAGAAGCAGGGACTCAGGAGGAATGGAAATGTTGTAGGTCTACTATGTTAAAACTTTGAAGGAAACAATCACCAAGCTGGTAGTGCAGAAGAGTAGAGATATTTTAGCAGTGAGCAACAGCAGCAACATTTAGGAGTAGCAAGGGGTGGGTGAATGGAATGGGGACAGGAGGGCAGCAGAAATTCAGGGCATGGATCAGGGAAATATGTAAAAAAGAGGATTCTGGAAATTACATCAATTACTAGCCTCGCTCCTGTGGTGTGTGTCACTAAAAACCCCATGATGGAATTATAGCCTGATAATTCAGTTCTAATTCTAGATTAGATTTTCTGAAAATGTAACACTATGTAATGTATGTAATGTAACACAATGTAACACTAGCACTGCAAGCAAATTTTTGTAGCAACTCTTGTACTTCATTGATTACAGCTTTATGTCTATGTAAGGAAATGAAACGGTACTAATGTAATCTCTCTCTAGAAAACTAACAGTTCTTTCTAAAGATTGTAACCCCACTCATGACCTTAGTATCTGAACACGATATATTAATCCATGAAACAGTTGCAATAATTGCAATAATTATTATAGATTATTATTATTATTTTCAGTATCTGCCAATGACTTTACAATTATATAACTTAGTATTGCCTTGTTGTACCATATGCTAACAAAGGATCCGATCTTGTACTCCTTAGGCTAATCGCTCACTGAAGTCAAGGATTTGGAAACAGAGCATACCATCCAATAAATCAAGAGATAGCTGAAATACCCAAGGGTACAGAATGTAGCTGTGTATCTAAAAACCCCAGGATAAGTTTGACATAAGCATCCTCCTTGAGCTTTTTTGTGTGTGCTAATTTTATATCATCTGTGTCACTATAGTTAAGGCTCAGCCATAGTTTGTATTAATAAATCTTACATTTATATGGATTTAAATGTCCACATTCACTCTAGGCTGAAATATGGTATTTGGAGCATTATTACAGGCTGTTTGCCAATTTAAGAAGGTTGTATTTAAACTGACATATCTCAAATTACTTCAAGCTTTACAATTTTGGAAATCTGCCAGCCAGCAACATGGTAGGACACCTACTGATGGTTTTTTTTTGGAGGGGGGGAGAAAAGAGTTAAACTGGTTAGGACACTAAGGACCAGATTTTTAAAGGCATTTAAGAACCAAAAGATGCAGAAAGGCCCCTAGTGGGATTTTCAAAAGTGCCTAGGCACCTCTGATAGAAATCAATAGGAGTAAGGAATCTAGGCACTTTTGAAAATCCCACTAGGTGCATCTTTAAGTGCCTAAATACCTTTGAAAAATTGGCCTTAAGTGATTAAAACATGTTAACTAAACTTTAAGAACTCACCTAGGCCTTAATCCTGAATGACACAGAGAACATGCAATTCCCATGGGTTTCTGCACTGGATGCTCAGCACCTCTTAAGAATGGGCCCAAAATGCAGATTTTAATAAAAGCTTTTGTTTTAATAGGAATCAGTTTAATATAGAAACCTGCCATTAAGGCATCTGTTAAAAGCCAAGCAAGTGGAGTGAAAGACAACATTTGTCCCTAATGGACTATGCTGTTCTGGGAGGAATTTCAAAGACTATAGCAACAAGTAAACTTTTATAGGAAAAATCATGTGACTGAAATTAATGAAATCAAACATTACCCTATTCGATATTTAGAGTTAAACCTAAATACTCTTCAGTAACTTGCAGAAAGTCTGTTTTTCATGTCATGCTAACACCAAACTGATGTTGAGGCTTATACCTGGAAGAAGCAGGACTGTAATGAATATGAGGCTTATACCTGGAAGAAGTAGGACTGTAAAGGCTGATCCTTGTTCTCCTCATCCACATACAGTCCTCCGACGACATAGACCTGATTTTGTTTGGTGACTATGCTGGAATGATTTCTGGGAATCTGTTCTGCCAGGGCTGCCAGGAAACATTCATTCTCTACAGGGTCATAAGCCACTGCAGCTGTGTCATTGACCAGAAGAATAAGGTCTTTGACAAACATACCATGTCTCGGAATGTCATTGAGGTATCCAGGGAGTAAATCTTCATCCCCTACATCACCATTTACTTCCCCTTCACCTGACTTTCCCTTGCTTACAGTAGGTTCAGGCAATTTTCCAGCAAAGGCATCCTTAATAACCTTGATTTTTTTCTGAAGATCTGAGTTGCTTTTGATTATATCATCCTTCTCAACATGCTCCTTGAAATATTTTTCTGCCATAAGACGAAAACGAATGCAGTCAAAAACTTCTCCCAGGCTCTTTATTTTGTTCTCTTTGTCTGTTCGGACCCATGTCATTACTGCTTCAAATACCACTTCTTCCTTTTCTACGTTTAAGCTGTCAGGTGAAATAACCGAGATGAGCTCATGGGGGGCAAGCTGCATGAAGTCTTCTTCTTTGCAAATTTGCACAAAATGGTCTGACACAAAGTCACGGGCAGACAATGCAAGTCTTGGGCAGTCAAGGAGGAGACCTAATCTAAGGATGGCTAGACAATTAGCAACAGCAAGTCTTTTCTGAAGATAGGATACACACACAGTGAATACAGAAGGGATCTGAAAGCGGCTGGCCAAAGCAAAAATATCTTGCACATTAGAGTCGTTGAGATCAATACTTGCAGAGTAAAGGTACTTGACAATCATATCCAGGACGCTAGGGTCCACGTTGTCGAGAACTACCTCCTTTTTTTTCTCTTCACTTTGCTCAGATAAGAAATACTCACGGAAATAAGGACTACAAGCGGATAGAATCAATCTGTGGCAAGGTAAGCTTTTATCACCAGCTTTTAGATAGCAATCAATGAACTTTTTCTCATCCAGGAGTTCCCTGAGGCCATCCTGAAGAAGCGTGGATTGGTAAAGTCGAAGCTCTTCAGTGAGTTCCCTTTGGGAATCCATTTTGTGAATAATATGGGTGTGTGGGAGGAAACTGAAAGCTTTAGCTGTTGTCAGCACTAAGGTCTGCCTGTAAAAAGGCAGATCAATGTGCTTTGCCCAGCCTGAAGTCTCTGTAATTTAATCCTTCCAACTAAATATAGGTACAGCCTCTTACAAGTTGGAATTTAGGCTGGATGGTGGTGTGGAAAGAAGAGTTGCTCTTGCAGCTGTCATAGATTGAAAGAAACAACTGTTGCTTTTAGTCACTAAGGGCAATCATTATGCATATTTAATCACTGAAACTTGCAGAGTAAGATATAATGCAATGTGAGTAAGGATGGCAGAATCTGGTCTTTAAGGAAATAGCTATGAATCAGATCTCAAATATAAACACACTACAGAATACTCTGAAATAAAAGTATTATCTGCAAAGGGTAAAGTTAGCAGCTATGATGTTATGTCTATTCACAGTGGATTCACAGAAAATGTTTTTTAAAGAGATTGCTTCACAAAAGTTGCCCAGTATGAATGTCTGGTACTTCATTATGAGTAAAATTCATTGTGATTCATTAGAGACAGATATTTTGTGCTAGGATGTTTTTTCATACTCACATATATCATATCTGAAAAGATAATTCAGTTCTGGAGAAATAATGTAATGAAAAATATGTATTTTATTTTGGATTTGCACTTAAAACCATACATGATAATTTGTTTGCAAGTTAAAATATGAAAAGAGTCTCCAAGCAAAATTCCACTTAATTATTTACAAATGAAGCTCCAATTTTTTTATTCTTAAAATGTAGTTCTCACTCCAGATCATTTTCCTAGACATATTATCAGTTCCCTTCCCCCTCTCCCCAAGTATTTGTTTTTAAGTTTTCATTTTAGGGAAACATTAAAAGTGACATCAGTAAGGGGTATCCTCTATCCATTTAAATGAAGGTAATATGTACGCTAGAGACAGAATAGAAAATCATTAAAAAAAATGAATGCCACAAATGAAAATTCTTTCATCAATGAGAATGTTCACAAAACTAAAAATTGAGAAAAAAGAGCCTTTGTATTAATAGTACAAACTGTTAATAGTTTAACAAAGTAAGAAGAGCAGATTTAGAAAATATACATGAGTTAGGTACTCACAAATTATTTTTGTTAAAAGTTTCAGGATTTAGGCAGGGAAGGCTTAGATTTCGATTAAATTTGGAAATGTAGAAGTTTAACAACCCAGAATTTGCTTAACATGCTTTAGTGACAAAGAGCTTGATCTTGCTCCCACAGAAGTCAATGGCAAAACACCCATTAATGGGACTTAAATGGGAGCAGGATTGGGCACCAACTTTTATAAATACATTTGATATAAACAGGATTTCATTTAATTATAGTTTTATGTATATAAGTTTTACACAAATATTTAACAGGCTTTTCTTCCTTTTCATACCACAGTGAAGTCACTGGTGCAGTCAGCTGCTACAACAACAGCTGAAAGGAGAGCTCATTTGACTTTTTCCATTTATAGGAAATAGTGTGTAAGGTCTCATCTCACTAAAAAACATAACAGCTGCATCTCCCCTTTAAACAATAAATGACTCAATTCTCTCTGCATATAACACAACATTCTAAAGGTCTGATGGGTCAGAAGCAAAAGATATGTAGTGTGTGATTCTTTCCTGATTATCTCCTTTAAAAAACAAACGAGTCAGTGCTTTCTGAAAAAAATTTGTACTGGAGTCTTTGGATGAAAATTAGTACCTGGAATGATGATTGAGATACAGTACATGAAGTTCTATATGTAATACAAAAACTAACAGCTACACTTGGAATAGTACAGTACTTTGTCAAAATGATATTAATACCACAATACTGCTGTGAAACAACTATTCTTTCTAAAAAAAAAAAAGTTTCCCATGTTCATATATTTTTGTTTTTATTCCCCTAAATAACATTTTAAGAATGTGTCACAAAAGTTGCTATGGAAATGTTGTTTAGACAAAATTATACATCAGTACATTTTTTTTCTATAAGCAAATAAATAATTTAAAACTTTAGCACAAGAAATATATACAAAAACAACATACAAAATATAATTGTTACAAATGTACAATTTCTTTAACAAGTTTTCTTTCACAAAATCAGTTAACTATGCATTGTATGATATTTATATGTTCCTTCTCTTTGGTATAGTCGTTCTGTCTTATTCAAATATTTTCAGTCTTCCTAAAGATCTGGTAGTAACATAATGACTACATGCCTTGCACGGATTAGGAAAATAATGTTAAATCTAAATCAACCCATTACTTCCCAGAGTCCCTGAAGCGTGAATCCATCCTTCAGTTTCTCTATTGCTAGTCCCAGTTCTTCTGAAAATACAGGTTCCCGATCTTGTTGCTTTTTTGGAGGTGAAGGGCATAGGGAGGAGGAACAAATAAAAGACAAGTTTCATTAGAATCTGTGAATAGTGAATTATTAAATAATATGCATTTTACAATGTTAAAGTGTTCTTACCTTATTACCATCAGCAAAGTAAGCCTACAAAGAGAAAAAAAAAGTATCATAAACCCGCCTAAATGATTTCAAATTGTTTTCTTATGTACAATTTAAAAAAATACTTTCCATTTACCATTAATACTTTTTTATATCTACACAGAGATACTTTAGGCTTCTCAGTTCTATTAACTTTACACTTTAAAATAAATTTCAGTATTAAACAAAATCCCTTTTATTTAAAACTGCATTTGGCATGTTTTCTGAGATTTACATATGTGCTTGGTAAAATCTTTTACTTTCATTTTATAAATAAGACTAAAAATTCACTCTGGGTTGAAATTTACTATGCAAAACTTCAACCAGAAAGCAGTGACTTAATATAAAATAGTCTATCTAAATAACTGCTAAAATGTCTGTTGTAATAAATGTGTGTTTTTCATAATAAAACAGAGGCAGAACTGATGGCATCCTCATAGTTTCTGCTGCACATGCAGCAACATTTACTATTCAGTTTCTCAAAATGGGCTCTTCATAATATCTTGGGGAATGTTCATAAAAATTAAAAATAACATTATCAAAATGATTAGTCAACAACACTAATGGGCTAATCTAACACTTACGCAAAGTCATTCCTGTCTCATGCAAAGACCTGTATAAAGAGGTGGGCTTTATACCATCCCCTGAAAATCAGACTGAGTCTTGGACAAGCACGGGAAGCAAATTCCAGCATCAAGGGCTCTTCTCTGAGAGGTCCAGGCCAGCAGCTCCTAGACCTTTAAATCTAGGGATTTAGCAAAAAGTGTCTCAGCTGACCTCAGCTGTCTTGGTGGGCCAAAGCATTTTCCTGAATAGGCCTGAAATCACATGGGACTGTACAGAATACTAACGCCTTCAATTACAATAACAGACTATTAAGGAGCCAGCCTGTGGAATTCAGATGAAATATGTTCCTTGTGGCAACTACCGCTAAGCAAGTAGATCATTACATTCTGTACCAGCTACAGCTTCCAAATATTATTCTAGGATAGTTAAATACAGAGCACATTAGATTAATCCAAAGTAGAAGTGACAAAGGCATAGATAACCCAGACAAAATCCAAATGTAAGAGAAAAGGATTGTAACTGCGATGACAAGCTCATAGAAATAAAAGTACTCTGGGCACTGAAACCAAAAAAATAAACCAAAACAAAAGAAAAAAACCCATAAGAAAAGAGGGGGAAAAAAAAGAAAGGAAATTACAGACTGAAAGAAGAGAAAAAGGAAAAATATAGAGATTAAAAAACTGAAGGTTAGCAGGACAGATAAGGGATAGGAAAGAAGAAAAGTAAGGGCAGACTAGTAGGATTGGTTTTAGGATTGTTGAGTCTACCAGATTTCAAAGGTGAACTATGACAATGTGTATTTTGGGTTAGGCTACCATATAAAAATACTTGTGCACTCTTCTGTTTATACTAAAAAACAGTTTCTGGGTGTAGGGAAAGAACTACATTTAAAATAATTTCAGAAAAGACTCCACCTCATCAGAATATCCTCTTGTGTTTGTATCAATGGAAGTTGTAGGTACTCATCACTTCTTCATATTAGGTTTAGGGACAACAGTTACTATCACCTTTTCCTAAAATCTTGTGGGGGCAAATACTGAGACAACCTTCTAGACACAACATTATCAAATCAATCTGCCCAGAAAGAAAGAAGACTTAATTTTAATATCTGTATGATCTGATTAAACTACAAGCTTTTAGACCCTGCTGGACCTTAAAGCATGCTGCAAGTTGCTTGTGACTGCTACTTTAAACACCAACTACCTTGACTGTCAATAATCATTTGAAATATAGCTCTTTCTACAGAGACTGTTGAAAAAAACTTATATATTTACAGTTAGAGACTATAGCATAGTTTTGGACTTTATGCCCAAAAGACATCTAAATATGTTATCTAACATCAGAAGACCAAACATATATTTTAGTAGGAACCCAAGTCCATAAATGATTTATATTTAAATAATCAAACAACAATTGTTTTTCTGGAGTAGCTTACCACAAAAGCATCTGTCTGTTCATCAGATTCGATTTCCACATCATCCTGAACCTGTTCGACTGTCAGATCTTCAAGAGGTTGAGGCTGTAAATTGAGACAATGAAGTAAACAAATACATTTATATATAATGTTTTTAATATAATTTTATTTCTTCTGTTAGTGCAATGCTGCATGTAGCTTCTGTAATAAAAGGAACAGCATACCTTTTCTTCCATTTCATAATCCACTCCAAATATAGGGCTAGCTGAGTAAACTCTATACAGTGAATTTATTTCTTTCACTGCCTCCTGTAGTTTCTCCACAGGGTCTATTTTAAAACCAAGTACATATCCTCCACTCTACAAGAAAAGAAAAATATGTACTCAAATTAATTAATTTTTACTATATAAAAGATATATATACTTATAGACTAAGTACTTCCTCTTGACTTGACAGGCATTTCTTAATACTAACAGTGAGGACTTTTATATAAGCATTTTATACATTTCAAACTGCTGTATAAACCCTGGGTGCAATTCTGGCCCATGGACTTCCAATGGGCTAGGATTTCACACCCTGTGAAGTATAAAAGCTATGCACTGCTATTCTGTTTTACAAATGGGAAACAGAGACATGGAGACGTCAAGAGAAAACTGAAAATCAGTAGCAAGTCTAGGATCTGTATTCAGGAGTTTTGAGCTGCTCAATAAATGCTTCATCCATTAGATTGTAAGTGCTATTGTGAAGGTAGCTTTTCAGTTATAATGAATGCATTTGATGTAGCCAAAAATAGTTTTTTTTCAACTGTAGAAACATTTTTGATCATGGTCACCAGTAGAAGAAATTACCAATCTTTTACAGAGAGTAGCAAAGATGACATAATTTTTTTTAATGGTATTTTTTTAATGGTATTTAGCTGCACAGTGCTAAAAGTAATCCATTATTACTCTCCCTAAACTAGAGTTCCTGTGTAACAAGGCATTACCTAAATAAATAACAAATTAACTGGCCATGCTGGCCAGTTTGTGTTTCAGTCAGAGACCTCATTAATCAGCTGATGGTTCATTCATCAAAATCCTTGTTCAATAAATTCATAACTCAACAGCCATATTTTCACCACAATTTTGGCCTCTTATGTAGCCAAGTTTTCTTGAGTTTAAACTCTAAAGAGCATATAGGAGTTCAGTCTATTCATTGTTTAAAAAATAGCACACTGAATATAAGAATTACATAGCTATATAGGTAAAAATGAAAGTAACTAAAGAATGCTTTTAAATCATCTTACCTGCTGAGAACTTTCTATGACAAGTGCCAAGCCAAACTTTGAGTCTCTAATCTTTATTGAACGCTGGTTGTAAAGTAAAAAGAGGTAAAGTGTGTTTTTAAAAATGGTGTTCTTTAATTCCTTGATACAAACAAACAATTTATTAATACTATTAACTACAATTATCAGCTCTGAATGCGTGGCATCTTCAGCCATTTGGAAGTCCAAATCTGAACCACTGACAGCTGGTGGAGGAGTATTCCATCAGAAATGATGACAAGGTCTTGGCAGTGTTCCTTTCTGAAAACTTTGATCAAAAGATGAATTCCAGCGCTCACATACAGTGGTGTACACTACTGACACTGGAGCAGCAGCATGGTAAGCACCATGGAAATCAGAAACGCAGAGCAGATCCAAGCATCCAGCTCCTGATCCTGAAAGCCTTGATTTTTCAAAGAATCTGGACAGAAAATCTGCTCTACAACAGATATTAATAGGGCCAAATCTTCCCTCAGATAAGGGCATGCAACTCCCTTTATGTTCAATGTGAGTTAGGTGTGTGAATCGAAGGTTGGAATTTGACCCATATCATACAATATTTAGGTTTAAAAAGGATTGTTGAGGTTAAGATACTTACAATTTGCAGATATGGTATGCTGACATTAAAGCTGTCATTCATATTTGCATGCCAAACTATTCTCACATTAGTAATGAAAAAGGTCCCCAGATTTCCCTGTAAAAAATAGATATATCAGAATTCCTTTGAAATGTAGGGCCTGTTTTCATTTGCATACCCTACTCATATCCTGCACTGAAATGCTAATATAATGGAACTCCGCATTCAGTTCAATTAGGATTTGACGCTGCCTAAATGAAGTCAATTGGAGTGTTACCACTGACTTCAATGGGAGCAGGAGAAGATCTTAAAAAAGACTATCATTACTCAAGTGGTGAAAACCCTTGGGGGATTGCTATTACTGCAGCAAACCAGGATCACACTACAGCACAGTGAACCTTAGAGGATAATGTGAAACTTTCAAGTGTTGTTCACTGTATAGTTCCAGAACTGGTATACTATACAAGTACAATGGCATGTGCGTTAAATTTAAGTGACTGGGGAGATGTGTGCCAAAATCGAAACTGGAGCATAGAGGAAAGAACTCTTACTCATCAAGACTGATGTTATGCCCATTTTGGACTAAAATTACACAGACAAATAACAGCTTCAATTTTGTTCCATGCCCTAAACAAGTACAAATAACTAGTGCCCTGGAGAAGAACACCGACATATTGTACATGTCACTTGCAACCACTAGTCTCTCCCCATCCCCAAGAAATAATCTTCTATTCATGCCCTAAACAAGTACAAATAACTAGTGCCCTGGAGAAGAACACCGACATATTGTACATGTCACTTGCAACCACTAGTCTCTCCCCATCCCCAAGAAATAATCTTCTATTCCAGTGTTTTTAGTTGTTAGCAACTAAAAAACAAAGGAAAACATGCAGTCAAAAACTGCAAGTAGATTATACAAATATGCAGCAAAGTGTTTGAGAAATAGCAGGGTATACTTTCAGGATGATACACAGACCATTAGGCTCTCAAATACTTCTTGTTAATAGGAGCTGTGTATCTAGTTCCTTGTATATAGAGCTGAAAATGTCTCACAAATGTCATGACAGGTTGCTAAGAGGAGTACTCTGTTATACTGAATAGCATACACACAGGATGGACAGCTTCTCATGTAACCCACTCATGAACTGAACCAAAAGAGAATTCCTGTGAGGTTATAGAACTATAATAGTACAGTTGCTAGGAAGATGAAAAACAAAGCACAGTTTTAGTAAAATTGCATATACTCTTGTTTTAACTATACCTGGTCGCTAGATAAATTCCAGACTCCATTGATTTTGTCATATACTTGTTCTTGTGGTAATAATCTCAGTTGCTTGTTTTGAATCAATGCACTTCTCAGCTTAAGATCACGGTACATTTTAGAAGTTTCATAAGCTCTACAAATAAAAATACATGCCAAAGCTGAAGATTTCAATGTCTTTCATAGTTCATGTTAACACAGGTTTATAAAATATTTCAAACTTCCCACTTCAATTATCTACATTCTACAAATAAGTTCAGCAATTTTATTAAACCTTCACTAAGTAGAATACCTGTTGTTGGATGTTTTTTGTTTTGTTTTGTTTTTTTTTGAAAAACTAAAAACATTTTAAAAATTACTTTTTAGCTTGAAATCAATTTTTGTCTTTTGCAATGTTCTGATGCATGCTGTCACTTTTCTGCACCTTGCAGTTCTGCTCTTTTAGCTGTTAAAATGCAACCAAAGCCTTGCTGTTCACACATTATATACAGTATGGACATTGGTAAACATTTAATTTTCAACTCAGATCAGGCACAAATATGCTGCGTGTATAAGATATACACAAATCACTATTCCACAATTTTTAATTATGTATATAGTGTAGATCAGTGTTCATGCCATTAGACTATGTACATGTTCACATCTATATAACTTATTCTTTAGGGGTGAAATCCTGGCCTCAATGGGCTTTTCAATCAAGTCATGATTCCTCTCTTGATTTACAGTAAATGATTCACTACTACTATGCAAATATTTCAATTAAAAGTGTACTTTACTTATTAATATTGGTTTTTACCTTGAAAGAACTTAATATTGAAATTAGCTCTAGTGTTATTTAGAAATCAGAAATTTTTTTCCCCCTAATATCATACAGGCTACTTTAAACCATAGGAATTATTTAAAATCATTACTTGTAGAACTCAAGCTTTTGTATTCAAACTAGGGCTGACAAGCAATTAAAAAATTAATCATGATGAATTGCATGATTAAAACAATTAATCACTATTAATCGTGCGATTAATCACACTGTTAAACAATAACAGAATGCCATTTATTTAAACATTTTTGGATGTTTTCTACATTTTCAAATATATTTCAATTACAACACAGAATACAAAGTGTACAGCACTCACTTTATATTTATTCTTTATTACAAATATCTGTGCTGTAAAAAAACAATCATATTTTTCAATTCACCGCACGCAAGTACTGTAATGCAATCCCTTTATCATGAAAGTTGAACTTAAAAATGTAGAATTATGTACAAAAAAAATTGCATTCAAAAATATAACAATTTAAAACTTTAGAGCCTACAAGTCCACTCAGTCCTACTTCTTGTTCGGCCAGTCACTCAGGGCTTGTCTACACTTACCGGGGGATCAATGCACGGGGATCGATGCATTGGCGGTTGATTTAGTGGGTCTAGTGAAGACCTGCTAAATCAACCGCAGGTCGCTCTCCCGTTGACTCCTGTACTTCACCTGAATGAGAAGCGCAGTGGAATCAACGGGAGAGTGTCTCCCGTCAACATTGCATAGTGTGGACGCCACACGTAGCTGAAGTTGCGTAACTTAGATCGATCTCCTCCCGTAGTGCAGACAAGGCCTCAGACAAACAAGTTTTATTTACATTCGCCGGAGATAATACTGCCCACTTATTGTCTACAATGTCACCCAAAAATGAAAAACAGGCATTCGCATGGCACCGTTGTAGCCAGCGTTGCAAGATAATTATGTGCCAGATGCGCTAAAGATTCATATGTCCCTTCATCTTCAACCACCATTCCAGAGGACAGGTGTTCACGCTAATGACGGGTTCTACTCTATAACAATCCAAAGCAATGCAGACAGATGCATGTTAAGTCTCATCATCTGAGTCAGATGTCACAAGCAGAAGGTTGATTTTTTTTTTTGGTGGTTTGGGTTCTATAGTTTCCGTATCAGAGTGTTGCTCTTAAGACTTCTGAAAGCATACTCCACACCTCGTCCCTCTCAGATTTTGGAAGGCACTTCAGATTCTTAAACCTTGGGTCGAGTGCTGTAGCTATCTTTAGAAATCTCACATTGCGTTTTGTCAAAACTGCAATGAAAGTGTTCTTAAAACAAACAACATGTGCTGGGTCATCCGAGATTGTTATAATATGAAATACATGGCAGAATGCGGGTAAAACAGCAGGAAAGATACTGTTTTCTCCCAAGGAGTTCAGTCAAAATTTAATTAACGCATTTTTTTTAACGAGTATCATCAGCATGGAAGCATGTCTTCTAGAATGGTGGCCGAAGCATGAAGGGACATACAAATGTTTACCATATCTGGCATGTAAATACCTTGCAATGCCAGCTACAAAAGTGCCATGCGAATGCCTGGTCTCACTTTCAGGTGACATTGTAAATAAGAAGCCGGCAGCACTATTTCCCTTAAATGTAAATAAACTTGTTTGTCTTAGCGATTGGCTGAATAAGAAATAGGACTGAGTATACTTGTAGGCTCTAAAATTTTACGTTGTTTTGTTTTTGAGTGTAGTTATGTAACAAAAGAATTCTACATTAGTAAATTGCACTTTCACGATAAAGAGATTGCACAACAGTACTTGTATGAGGTGAATTGAAAAATACTATTTCTTTTATCACTTTTACAGTGCAAAAATAATATAAAGTGAACATTGTACACTTTGTAGTCTGTGTTGTAATTTAAATCAATATATTTGAAAATGTAGAAAAACGTTCAAAAACATTTAATAAATTTCAATTGGTATTCTATTGTTTAACGGTGCGATTAAAACTGCGATTAATCGCAATTAAGTTTTTTGAGTTAATCGTATGAGTTCACTGCAATTAATCAACAGCCCTAATTCAAACAAATTCCAGGTCATTTATGAAGGCAAGATGAATGGTTTTGATGCAAATCAACTGACAAATTTTATTTAAATCAAAACATAGTTAAGACAAAACCACGTAGTGAATCTTTAACAGAATGCAAGGATGACCCAGGAGAAGAATCCAAGAATTTTAGTTTCATCTAATAATCGATAACTATTCCAATGGAATTTTTTTCTTAGGTTTGCACTGGAGTTATTGTAACCTGTACTGTGCTCGGGCCAGAGCCTGCAGTCTTCATTCACCTCACATTCCAATTTGAGTGAAAGTTTTGGCTGAGGCAGGGTGTGGGATATTGTCCCTAGTCAAAAACATATATGAATAAAATGAGTTTTATGGTATTTATTCATTTAATTGGACTCATAGGCTTTCTGCCCCTCATCTCTCCACCCCACATTTTAAGATTCCTTGCTCATATTTCAAATACTTCTGTGGACTTTACGTATGTGAGAGTATGTGACGGGTGCATCAGTGATAGCAATCCCAAATTCTGCATATATACTTGATTTACTATAATTTTTAAAATTAAACTTTATTTTAAGTACGGTACCTGTGTACAGCAATAACTGAAGTGAAAAGTCTGGGACTCCCAGGAACCACATTAGTAAATATGAACTCGAACCGTGTATTGTTACATTTAGTTAATATATAAAGAGCTTCTGTCTGTCCTCGTAGTTTCTATAAGAAAAATTGTTAATATTTAACATTTTGTAAACAACACAGAGAATCAGCAATCCAAGCATGCTATTTTTTTTTTGTCATATTATAATTATAATCACTTAAGGTGAAATTCTGGCCCCCAGAGCAGTCTATGGAAGTTTTACACTGACTTCCTGGCCCCCTGGTTATTGAAATCCAGGCCCCACCAAAGTTACTATTTCCCCCCCAAGAATCTTATAATAATAAAACCTCTCCTTATAAAATTAAAAGTTTATTTCTAAATATTTAAAATAAAAAATTCACTATTTTATTTCTATGATTAAAGATGAACTTTCAGATTATATAGTGAAATAAGTGTTTATGGTACTTTTACACCTTTTTAATTTAAGAAGTATTTTGAAACTTACTGAGTTAGCGGTTCTCGTGGTTATATTTATAATGCAGTTGTAACCAACAGCTAAAAATTGGGGGGGAGGGGAGAAAAAAGCACAGTTTTGATCACAGGAAAATTCTCAGTTATACAGAACAATACTGTTAGAGCATTGCTTGGGACACTGATTGTGAAAAGCCCACATTATGATTGGCTGGATACGCCTTTTACATTATGTCATACCCGTTCCCAGCTAGAATCTGACCCTTAAAAACAAAAATCCCAACCACTATTATATTAATATTGTTGTGAGGATCCCAGGAGCTAAGAGTGAAAAAATAACAGAAGCAGTTTGTGTAAGGGAATGGATAGTGTGTCTGAAAAGAGGAGAATGAGGGGACAGAGGGAAAAGAAGGTAACATTTTAAAAATGCTTTATTGCCCTGACCACAACAGTTTGTGTTATAAAAACTAAGACCCCAATCCTTCAGTTCTTCCTCTGAGCAGACCTATTGAAATAGTTAGGGGCCCAATCTGAAGCCAATTAGTGTTTTGTCACTGATTGCAATAGGAGCAGGCCCAAGCCCTACCTAAAGTAAAATTGGTCTGTTCATCTGAGTAAGGGCAGCAGAACTGGAACCTAAATTGGGATGTGCTCAATATTATTCCCAATTTAGGCTCCAGTTCTGCAAATAAATCTGAATAGGATTTTCTTCCTTGCACGGATCCCTATGCAGGATTGGGACCTTAATTTTTATAATAGAAAATGAGTTGAAAGTAGCTGCTGAATGAATATGGGGACTTCTAGGAAATACGATAAAGGATAAGGGTCCAAATAGTCCAAGAAATCTTAATAAATTGTTATTAAAAGTAAGCCTAGTCAAAAGAGTAGGGTCAAGGCATTCACAGCCTTCCCCGTTTTTAATCTTTCTGCTAGAACAGTGTTTCCCAAACTTGGGACGCCGCTTGTGCAGGAAAAGCCCCTGGTGGGCCCAGCCGGTTTGTTTACCTGCCACGTCCGCAGGTTCGGCCGATTGTGGCTCCCACTGGCCGCAGTTCGTTGTGCCTGGCCAATGGGGGCTGCGGGAAGTTGCGCGGGCCAAGAGACGTACTGGCCACCGCTTCCTGCAGCCCCCATTGGCCGGGCACAGCGAACCGCAGCCAGTGGGAGCTGCGATCGACTGAACCAGCAGACGTGGCAGGTAAACAAACCGGCCGGGCTCTCCAGGGGCTTTCCCTGAACAAGCAGCTTCCCAAGTTTGGGAAACACTGCGCTAGAAAATATTAATAGAAATTATATAAATATAATTTATATGGAATAAGGCTGCAACAATGAAATAAGTAAAGAACAACTAGGGAGCTAGTTGTGGGGAGATTATGCAGTCTTGAAAGCTAGGGTAAGGTGGCAGGTAAAAGGATAAGGATGTTTATATCTTTACATGATGCACAAGGCAGTCTATCCTAGTATTTTTGCACCTATTAATACTACTCTCAAGGTCATCATTCAACACCTACACTGATGTCCAGTGTGAGATAATCTAGAATTAGCAAACTCACTCATTCATTAATACTTGCTGTTATTTGTCAATAAATTACCTTGCATTATCTGTTATATGTATTACTTTGACAGTTATAAGATAATCAATTTTTAAAATATCTAAAAAGTTGAAGGATAGAATTGCCTCTGCTTATAGCAGGGGTGAATCTGTACTTGAGACCACAAGCAAACTTTATACAACTTGGAAAAAAATATCACCACAAATACATAATACAATATAGGGGGGATTGAGTTTGTGAGCATCGGGACTTCTACTATCTTGGCGACTGGAAATTGAGTATCTGGAGCAAAATGCCTGCTGAATAAATGTACCATGACACATACTACTGTTCTGCAAGCTACTTAAAAATATGCTTGACTTTAAGCATCTGAGCAGTTTCATTGAATACTCATGTAACTGAAGTTAGACGTGTTTAAGTAGCCTGCTGAATCAGGGCCCACAACAGTAAATGATATATTTCTGAGGAGAAAAAAACTGAGGATCAAGATTAAATCAGAATAAAGAAGTGGCAACAGCATATACTGATATGACAAGATGGCAATTCAAAGTACAGTAAAACGAAACAGTTCTTCCTAGGCAAACCTTCAAATTCCACAGACTTTAGGAAAACTATAACACACTTTGTTGTGATCTTCAGAATTCTAGTTTGAGAAATTGTAATTAAACATTGACAGTTTATCTAGGAATTATTATATCAATTCTATATTACTGAAAGGAATAATGAATACTGCTGGATTATACCCAGGTTAGATAGCAATGGGAGACTGAAGAGTTTATTAGATTGTAACTTTATTGCTATACTCATTACCGTTGTGAAAATTCAGCATACTACCACATAAAAAAACACAAAACTTTATTCATCTTAATTAAAGGGGATACTTACAGAGATTGACTCTAGGTAATGCCAATGAGTGCCAAATAATCCGTAAATTTGTCACTAGAAGTCTACCTGGAAACAAAGAGTGCAACATTTTTCATTAAATTTGATGACAACTATCCAGATTAAATGTGAGATTTCAAAGTTGTTCCAGAAAACTTAACATTTAAACATAACTGCCTCCCTTCCTCTTCCTGAAAAACCCCTGCAAAACAAATGCCATTCTGATCTTTCTTTTGTTGTAAAAACCTTTATTTTAGATGGAGTTCATTACCACCATAGAATGACACTGAGTCATGTTCAGCACCTACGTCAAGATCCTATTAGAGGAATGGGTTTCCTCCAGGTGACTGTGCAGCTACCAGTGCAATGGTGGTCGTGAACCTTAAATGGGTCTCACACACAAAAAGGGAGCTTTAGGCTAACAACTCTTATATAGCGTTGTCAGCTAGAGAAAGGACTAAGGTCTGTTATAAGAAAGATCCCTCAGGTTGGCAATCAGGAAGGAGGGAAACAAATAGTTTCTGATATAGAACTGGGTGACTTTTTTGACAAAGTAGTTTATTCACTGAAAAAAATGCAGTTTCAGGTTAGTCAAAACTAGTTGCGAATGTGTGCTTATTGCAAATAGTTTCAGTCAAACTAAAAAACAAAATAACTTTGGTAATGTTAAAACAAATGATTTTGACATATCTGAGACAACGTGTTTGATTTTTTGGGCTAAATTTACAGGATGGCCAGGGGCAATGGTGGCAACAGTAGCACAGCTGCCTTCCTAATAACCTTTACTCTAGGCATTAGGCCCCTCACCTGAGATGTAAAAAAACCCAAATACAGTTCCCCCCAGTCTCTCGCTGAGGTGGAGAAAGGATATCCCATATTGCACAAGACTTCCCCAACCATTCTGTTTGGGGTATTCTGGGGTAGGTCTCTTTCAATTTCTCAAACAGGGTTTGGAACAGGGACTTGAACGTGGATCTTCTCCACCTCAGGTGAGCCCTAACCACTAAGCCATACTCATTCTCATTCTCTCTCTAGCCCAGTGATTATTCAAGTATTTTATCTGAAGCAGTATAGCTTCAACAGGAATGACTGAGACACCTGCTTCACAACATCTCACAGCCCAGTGGATAGGGGATTCTCTTGAAATCTGGGAGACCTACGTTCAAATTCCTTCTCCACATCAGGCAGATGGAAGAATTGAATATAGGTCTTCTACATTCAAGGAGAGTGCCCTACAGGTTATAAGTGGGGTACCACCACCACCTACTCCTCCTCCAGTTATTTTGTGAATCTAGCCCTTCATTTCCTTTGCTTTTATTTTAAAAAGTTAAAAATACCCAGAAATGAGACCGAACATTTCAGATTAAAAAAACTGTTCGCTCCAAATCAAAGTTTTTGCTGATGTCTTTGATTTGTTTAATTTTTTTTGTAATCTACAGTTTTGGAGCAAATCGAAACCCCTCCAGCCACCAGAACTGCCAGAGAACCAAAAAGTCAGCTATTCGCCCAGTTCTACTCCCATACACCAGTGACACCCACAACAGGTAAGCCCTAAAAACAAACAAAAAACAGTTATGGATTTCACTCTCATTCCTTTTCCCTCACATATCATGGAAGCTGCAGTAATCTTCATGGAAACAATAAACAGAATCTATAAAGAACTACTGGTGGTGGGTGGGAGGATGAGGAGTTCATTTACATTAGCTTCCTTCCCAAGTAGCCCTATACCCATGCACATTATGCAGTTCTCCTCTATTCCTTCTGCTTGCACATCAGCCCAACCATCTTCAGGAGTGTTTGGCTGAGCATGAAGGCAGTTTATGTGGCTATGAAGGAGCAGAGAGACGGCTGCCAGGCACAGCAGGGGTTAAAGAAAACCTGTGGGTTCAGCTAGCCTCGCCCCGTTATACCTGTAGCCAATGCCAGGGCTGGAAGGGGGAGAAAAGAAGGGAGCCTGGCTCAGTCAGGTACTCACTGGTGAAGAGGTGGGAGCTTTTTGTGTGTCTACCTGAAGGCACAGATGTAACCAACCAACCAACCAGCCAGCCAGCCAATGCAGCCACTGGAAGCAAGCAAGCCTTCCCCTGCTAAGGGGAATCTACTGCCAAGCCCCAACCATGGGGAAACTGGACTAGCAGGGCCATGCCCCAAGCTAAAATACTTCCATAAGGAGCAACTCAGACAACAGGTCCTGAGCATCCCCGTCATGGCTAGGAACAAGATCCATCTCCCCTGTCTAGGGGTGTGAGTGGCCCAGGACTCTGAGCCAGGACCTGAGGGAAAGGAGGGCAGGTCCCCCCTCCAGCCCCTAACCAATGATATAGCTGCTAGGCTGCCTGGCCACTGAAGGCCCTAGCACAGTGGTGAATATCCCTTACTACTGTATAAGAAAGGCCCAACATTTTGCTCTAAGTAGAGATAAAGGAATTATTCTCCTCTGTGGGTTCTTCTATTAAAGGGCTTTTCAATAATGAAAAGATCTCACATTGTATTTAAGTTCCTGCATCAGGATGGCTCATGAATTAATTTAAACAAATTAAAGAGTTCCAGTTCCTGCAACAAGTTGATAAATGAAGATTTTGTTACCATTTCGAACAGTCCTCTGAGAAACAGGCTATATCATTTTAAAATGTAGTTACCTGATGATAACATCATTTTAAAACCTAGTCCAATGACACTCTGATGAATTTACCAATTCTTTTGTCCACAGAAGCACCTTAAACTCTGATGGGAGAAACCACTGAGATAATTAGAGAGTACAATAAATCTTGAAAAGAGAAATCCTCTTGTGTTATAAAATTTAAACAACTTCCCACTAAAACTAGACATTATACAGTTGTAGTACAGGCCTGTATAACCTTTTGCAGGATTATCGCTTAAGATCACCAAGTTGTTTTTAGGGAGGAAACTGAACCCAAATGAATTGCTTCCTAACCAGGCTTTCAATTCCAAACAAACCCACAGGTACAGTCTTTCCATCACCTATTTTGCTTTTCATCAAACCCATGCCATTGGCATCGACTGCACTACCTGATGAATACCCTTGAGAGGACAGATATATGTCTGGTAGTACAAGTACACTAGTATAGTCTGCATTATAGTCTACATGTTTGTTTTTCCTAAGATCTTCTTCAGAGAGAAGACTAATGACCAATATCAGATATACATACAGTAGCTCTCTCTTACAAGGTTCACAGACAACTGTAGAACATTACTTGCTAGATCTGCATTTTCCTTTCAGAAATAACCTAACTTCAGGTATAATCATTTTCTCATGGCATAATTCTTTCCTTTCTGACAATTATGCATTCAGGATCCACTCCTGTTCCTACTGAGGTGAGTGGGAGTGTTCCCATTAACTTCAGTGGCAGCCACTTTAAACCCTCAATGATTAAACAAATTAGAAGTTAAGAGGAGAATTTCATTAGGTACACACTTACCTCTGTCTCCATTGTTTCCTTTGGTATCTTCAATAGAATCTAAACAGTCTATAAGAACCTCTCCTGGTCTCATTTTCATTTGTCTAAAACAAGGTAACTTTATTTGTTTTGGCTATTCATTTCCATTTAAACAGACCACAAAATACTCTGGTCTAGACATAACAAAATAAGGTACAATTAAGATATTATTGGGTTTTCCCTCTCAGGCCCTGAAAAGTGGTGATCATTTCTACTCCCACATAATCCCTTTAACACCTTTAACACCTTCTCCCCAACAAATGCAATATTCCATGGGCTGCTGTAAATATTATCGTATTTGCATAGGCACGTAGCACATCAGATGAGAAAACCTAATATTCTTCACTGTATTAATGGGAGTGTGGCGTACTCGCAGAGATGTTCCCATTTAAATACATTGAAGACTGACGGAAAGGCTGTGTGTCTGTGCGGACAGTATAAAATGACTATTATTTGTTTACAATCCAAGAAAATATTATTTGAACATTTGTAGTAATATTAATATCTGAGGGATTTTTAAAATAACATGAAATGTCTGGGGGCAGGGGTTTTCAGAGCAGACAAGCTGCAGCTCAGAAAGGGTCCCGATTGGTCCCCTTCCTGATTGGTCCCTCCCCTACATCTGCAATGGCTGTTGCTGCATCCTGGGCTTACACCAGCCACCTTCGCACTGTGATGGGGGGCAACACTGCCTCCCACCTCCAGTGAGTACTCCCCCCAGCTCTCCTCCCTTGGTAGTGACCTCTTTTTTTGGGAACCGGAAATATGGTAACCTTTAAACACAATGAAGGCCAAAGTGTTCTGTAAGCAGGGGTCAGATCAGTGGGAGAGAAGTAATCTTCCAAGCGTCACCTATATGAGTTGCCAAAATGTGAAGTTACTCACTCTAGATTGTGCAGAAGTTCAGAACACAAAAGTGTGCTCTGTGAACTTCGATGTGGCTTCAGTATGCCTATGGGTTCTGCTAGGTTTCTTGGGGTTGTGAGTGTATGGGGAGGGGGAAGCAGTATCTTCCAAAATGTCACTTACATGTACCACCAAACTGAGATTATCTTTAAATAGTACAGATCTGTGAAGATTCTGCTTTCTTGCATCAAGAATTAAACAGACAGCAATGCTGACACTTAAAATCATTGTCATCTAAGTAAACGCCTTGATTAAGTGAACAGGGCTCACATCTTTGCATTAGTTACACTTTGTACACGTTTTTTGAGATTGTCTTTGCAATCACTGCAGCTGGAGCAGTACTTTTTATTTTAAATGAAAGTGGAGATTCTGGAAAATAGATCGGAGCTTCCTAGAGGATTTAGTACACAGAAGGAGCAACCTACTGCCTGTTTCTGAGCCCTGACTACACTCCAGTCCCTAAACTTAAATAGCAGGATTAATATCTGTGCTAATACTGCAGCGAGCCTTCAGGCTTCCACAGCGTGCCCCTGCATCCCCCTGTCCTGCCCCCTCCCAGCATGCACTGCTCCCTTGTAAAAAAAAAAAAAAAGGATGCCGACCGCACATCCGAGCCGGAGGGCCTGGCGGCTCCTAGCATGTACCGCTCCGTCGTGACGTGACCAGTCACCAGCGCGGCACCTCTCTGGGTCTCTCCCAGGCGAAGGCAGCTCCCTGCTCTAGGCCGTGCCGGGAGTTGCCTCGGGCCCTAGCGGGGCGGCCGGGCCGGGCCGGGCTCTCCGAAGCGGCCCCGCCACCCCGAGAACCAGCCCCGCAACGGGGCGGAAGGAGGCTTCGCAGAGGGGAGGCCCGGGGGCGCCACTCACTGCGGGGAGATGTCGAAGCGAACATCCCTGTCCTCCCACAGCGCGTCCAGCACAGACGTCATCACTGCCCAGGGCCCTCGCCAGGGCCCGCCAACGGCTCCGCGGAGTTCTCTCCCGCGTCCGGCACCTGTCTGGCAACTGCCCGACGTAGCGCAGCGAGGACCAAACTTCCCAGGCGCGACCGCCGTTGTGGGGGGAGCTGCCGCCGGCTCCGCCCGCAGAGCGTGGGGTGGGGCCTCTCCCTGCACGCCCGTCGCACGGCCCTGTCCCCAAACAGCTCTCGAGACGCGCGGTTACTGCCGCCTCGCCGGGCGGGGCGGGGGAGAGGTTCACACTGGTTTTGTGTCGGGTGGCTCTATGCCGCGCTAGCCGTAGCCTTCCCTCTCCGCGGCCGCCTCCCCCCCCCCGGTTGAACGCGGGGCCCGCCTGCTGCGGGGGCGCCGTGGGGCTGGTTCTCCTGGGCTCTGTGCTGTACAGCGGCAGGGGGTCGACTCAGGGTCGGGGGTCTTATCTCTCTTCCCCCTCCCCAAATCCAGGCTGTAAACCCGGGTCTGACCTGTGCGGACTGGGACAACGGCCACCAAGTACTGGACGCTGCTCTGCGGGTTTGCTGGCGGCTCTGCCAATGGAAACCGCTTAACACCTTTAAATGTAGCCTTCCTGTGAAGTTAGGAACGTCGAGTCTCTCTGGCTGCAGCGGTTTTCTTCTGTTACTGGCGGCTCTAGGGCTCCTGCTGTATCAGCTTTGGGTAGGGGGCTGGGATGGGTTTCAGCCCATTCAGCTGTTGCCTGGTATTCTCCTCTCTCCCTTCACCTCAGCTACTGCTCTACTCCCTTTCTTTGGGACAGGCCTTCTTGAACAGGACTATGTTCTCAAGCTGAGTTAGCAAGAGTCTAACTTCTTCCCCTGGCTTTTATGTAAACTCAGGTTTTGAAGACACCAAGAGATCTTCATAAAAATGTTTAGTGATACTAAATTTTAAAAGCTTTTTCAGTATTCATAAATATCTGGAGAGTCTGAGATTCAGTAAGAACATTTTGAGACATCTAGTCTAGCTGCTTCTACACATCTGAATACTTTTTTTTAAATGTTATTTGGAAATCCAGAAAAGCTTAGTTGTACTAGTTTCCCTTCTTTTGCTTAATTTCCACCAGAAACAGTAAAAGTTCCAAAATAATAAATAGCATCCAAGGATACACAAAGATTTATATAATATGTCATATCTGCAACCAGGTTACTTTGAAAAAATAAATGATCATTAATTATGGATCAGATAAATAAGCAGTCTATTACTGATTATTTTTGCATTGTGCATGTAAATTGAATAGTGAATCTTCAATCATACTTGATACCATGATATTACATTTTGAACACACATGACATATCTACTATAAAAAGTATCAAACGAACACATGGTACATTTCTTGTAGAAAAATATTATACCTGTTAACTTCAATACATTTTAATTGTTTACTTAAAATAATTTGATTGATTACATACCACTACTTACATTAAGCTATTTTAGTGACCGATGAGCACCCGGGGCAAGATCATATGCTGTTTGGGGTAGGGACCATCTTTTTGGCTAGCACAATGGAGCCCTGATCCCTGACTGGGAGCTCTAGGTGCTACTGCACTGTAAATAATAATACAAGTCTTGAGATAATTTTGTCCTTGGTGTAACTCCATTAGTTTCACTCTAGTTACACCAGGGATTAATTTAGTCCTATATAGTGTGTAGGAGCCATCAAAGAAATGTAGTGGACTGAAATTTCCCACGTTTTCCTTTATAAAATTGTTCTTTGAGTTATAAAAGAAAACCCAGACATGTGATAACCAAAAACAGTTCTCTATCTCAAATAGAACTTTTCACAAAAAAGGGAGCAGTATTTTTTGCAAGGCAAGATGCTCTGTGTTTGTGGCTTAGTCCTCCAGTCAAGTCACATGTATCCTCCCCTTTCCTGGAGTATCAAAATCCCTTCTTACTAATGGGCTCAGGCAGCCTTCCCATTCACTGCCTAACTGGTGCCACTTTCCCAGTGGATGGTAGGGGCCCTCTACTCTGGGTTCTAGCTCAGGGATCCTCTAATGAGCAGTCAAGGTGTGTTCCATTCTAGACCTTTTTCCCTGGAGCATTTTCTAACCTTCTGGCTCCCCCCACCACTTTCTCTGGGTTTGCCCCAAAACTTCCTCCTCCCAGGGAATAACTGTAGGCTACTTTGGCTCTGTAGCCTCTAGACACACCTCCCTTCTCCCTGAGGTGTGACTGCACCCTCCTTGCTGCAGCATCCTGTCTTTATTAATACAGTCCAATTCCTTCCTCCTCCGCTGGCTCCCTCATTATTCAGTCAAGGGATTATTAAACCACCTCATTACCCTCAGCTGTGGCCTGTCTAGTTAATTGGCCCCCTTCTTAGCCTACATTAACCCTTTCAGGGTAAGTGTGGGGGATGAACACTCTGTCAGAGGTGGGTATATTAAATGCCAAAAATATGGCCCTTTTTGGAGAACTGCTGTCTCCTGTGCTTCCAGTGACCCCTCTGCTGGGCCTAGGTAGTGAGTAGGAAGAAGCTGCCAGACTTCAGTTCAGAGCGGAAAAGAGCTGAACCTTAGTAGATTGGGATAAATAGCCTGGGGGGAATGGAACTAGAAGCTGGTAGAGGGACAGGGAAACAGGGACTTGAGATGGGACTGGCTGGACAAAGAGACTGGTATTGGGAGCTGAGGTTGCAGAAGTGCTGAGTGCTCACAACTGAAGTCAATTGCTATGCAATATGTGCTTTGAACATATAAAGTGTCCTATAATAATAAATACTCTAAAAAATCTTGTCTTAGATGTCACAAATTGGGCATCCAACATTAGTAGATACTTTTTTACCTTAATCTCTGCATACCTAAACTCCCCATCTGTAGAACAGGAATAATAATACCCCTTCATTTCACAGGATTGTTGTGAAAATATATTAATGTTTGTGAAGCACTGGGATACTATAGTGATAAACGCCCTAGGAAAGCCCATGAGGAAATTAATAATTTTGTCTTCAGAGCAGGATTTGAATAGTGTGCATGAAATAAAGTCTGGGGCCACACATTGAACAATGAGAAAAAGACTAAAATAGCTGACCATAAACTGAGCACTGTTCTTTCTGTGCACTAAACGAGGCAGAGATCCTGTGGAAAAATAGCATGTGATCATGTAATTCAAGACTGTATCATAATGCATATGCACAAGGGGGCTGAATTAAGGTTGCACATGCAGCCGTAATTCTGGCATTTCCTAACTTCTGAGTGGTGGGTTTTTACAAACTTAATAGGTTTGGTTTTTTTAACATTTCACGTACGTGTGTGTGTGCGTGTATAATATATTAAATAAAGCAAGACTGATTGACAATCACATCAGTTACTGCAAATGGGAGGCAGTAAGGATAGATATAAACTGGGATAGTAAATGTAATATATAGTTTTACAGTACACGTCTCCTCTATTCCAGTGAATGTATTTCAGATTGACAGAACTGCAGCCTGAAGTAGAATCATAGATGATTAGGGTTGGAAGAGACCTCAGGTGGTCATCTAGTCCAACCCCCTGCTCAAAGCAGGACCAACAACAACTAAAGTATTCCAGCCAGGGATTTGTCAAGCCAGGCCTTCAAAACCTCCAAGGATGGAGATTCCACCACCTTCCTAGGTAACCCATTCCAGTGCTTCACCACCCTCCTAGTGAAATAGTGTTTCCTAATATCCAACCTAGACCTCCCCACTGCAACTGCAACTTGAGATCATTGCTCCTTCTGTCATCTGCCACCACTGAGAACAGCTGAGCTCCATCTTCTTTGGAACCCCCCCTTCAGGTAGTTGAAGGCTGCTATCAAATCCCCGCTCACTCTTCTGCAGACGAAACAAGCCCAGTTCCCTCAGCATCTCCTCATCATGTGCCCCAGCCCCCTGATCATTTTTGTTGCCCTCCACCGGACTCTCTCCAATTTGTCCACATCCTTTCTGTAGTGGGGTCCCAAAACTGGATGCAATACTCCAGGTGTGGCCTCACCAGTGCCGAATAGAGGGGAATAATCACCTCAATCTGCTGGCAATGCTCCTACTAATGCAGCCCAATATGCTGTTAGCCTTCTTGGCAACAAGGGCACACTGCTGACTCATATCCAGCTTCTCATCCGCTATAATCCCCAGGTCCTTTTCTGCAGAACTGCTGCTTAGCCAGTTGGTCCCCAGCCTGTAGCCGTGCATGGAATTCTTCCATCCTAAGTGCAGGACTCTGTGCAGTGCACTTGTCCTTGTTGAACCTCATCAGATTCCTTTTGGCCCAATCCTACAATTTGTCTACGTCACTCTGGACCCTATCCCTGCCCCTACCCTCTAGCGTATCTACCTCTCCTCCCAGCTTAGTGTCATCCGCGAACTTGCTGACGGTGTGATCTATCCCGTCATCCAGATCATTAATAAAGATGTTGAACAAAACCGGCCCCCTGGGGCACTCCGCTTGATACTGGCTGCCAACTAGACTTTGAGCTGTTGATCACTACCCTTTGAGCCCAACAATCTAGCCAGCTTTCTATCCACCTTACAGTCCATTCATCCAATCTATACTTTTTTAACTTGCTGGCAAGAATACTGTGGGAGACTGTATCAAAAGCTTTGCTAAAGTCAATATATAGTCTCTTTATAGATCAGTTATAACACAACAGCACTTCTAGTTTCTTCATCTGTATTCTGCAGGGATCACCTCTGTAGGTAAGACAATAGATTGTTTCTTGGTTTCTCTGTTAAGACTGCCAATGAAGGTACAAATACTGGTGTTAGGTTTTGTAATATGGTCAGCTCTGTATTTGGAACTGAAGTAAAACCAGCAACTCAGGTCATGTAGGCCATTGAAGAATTGTCAGATAGTATCGATATACTGGCTGGTCTGGAATCAGCTTGCTCTAAAGATATAATGCACTTTGGCTTGCAGGGTTAGTAAAGAGTAAGGCTATGATTCTGTCACAGAGGTCAGATTCCGTGACTTCTTCCACAGTGACAGGGCTGGAGCAGCTATCAGCCCTGGGGCCACTGCAGCAGCGGGCAGCGGTCAGCCCCGAGGCTGCTGGAGCAGTGGCCCCGGGTCTGCTGGAGCAGCTCCCGCCAGAGCAGCAGCTCCAGGGCTGAAGCAGTGGCCAGGGTTGGGTCATTCCCCCTGGGGCTGGAGCATCAGCGATCAGCCCCTGGTGCAGTAGCAGGCCTGAAGCACTCCGACTGTTACTCCTCCCCACGTGTATTTTTAGTAAAAATCACAGACAGGTTGCGGGCTTCTGTGAATTTTTGTTTATTGCCCGTGACCTGTCCCTGACTTTTACTAAAAATACCCATGACGGAATCTTAATCTTAGTAATGAGCTATCTAGTTCTCTTAGAATATTTAGGAGTAAGTATTTAATGAAAGTCCTCACTGATTACATGTAGGAAATGCAGTATATTCCATAAGGGTGAATTGTTATCTCATATCTGCTGTAAATTTTGTTGATATTCTGGATTTATTGTTGCAGATATTTATATAAAACCCCAGATGTGCAGTGATTGGCAGCGTGTATATGAGTGGCGAGCATAACCTAGAAGGTTCAATCCTGTTAAAGTCAGTAGCAGTACTTCCAGTGACTACAGCAGGAACATGTAAAACTGCAGGTGTTAACCTAAACCTGTGCGATTGTTAAATATCATATCAAGACAGATGTTTAGTTTTGCAAAGCTGCTATTCTCTACTGGCAGTAATTCTCTCTACTGGCAGTAAAAACAAAATAAATTTTATTACAAACAAGCTTTGTAGTATAGAATTTGATTAATAAAAAATACATCATATACTGTTATGCATGCACATAAATGCAGCAATGCAGATGGGCGCTGACTTAAACAGGAATGCAAAATGGCTTGTTATTGTCAGGCCTATGCTGCAGTTGTTCTTCTGAACATAAGTTAAACGAGTTTTAAAAAAATGTTGAGGTTAGAATATTAAAATGCATTTAAAAATCAAACACTGCCTTCAGAAACAATACTTTAAAAAATAAAAACTACTTTACGACTGAATTGATCTATTTTAGCAATGCCAGTTACCGTTACAATCAGTCACATATGTTTCTAGGCATTATTAAATAGATTCCTCTTGTATCTTACTAGCCAACGGAAACTAAAGAAAAAGTCTTTACATCAGAAGTACAATGTTTTTGTATAGTTACAAATATAATATTTTGCATGTATACAGTGACTTTCATAGTGATCTTAAAAGTACTTTGTAAACATAAATTACTTATGCGTCAGACCCTCCCCATAAGGGAGCAATATTACAGTCTTTCATTTTACAAATGGGTGGATTGAAACATAGAGGACATATGTGACTTTCCCAAGATCATGGAACTGTTAATTGGTAGAGCTAGGAAAATAACCCCAAGAATCCTCTATGCCACTTTCTCTTAAAATATTTGTCCTTCTCGTTGAAGCTCTAATATTGATAGATAGCAAGTTGACAGACATAGGTGATGATAACCCCTGAGTAGTATTTGCTTTCAAATTGTAAGTTGATGTACAGTGATTTATTTAAGTATTATATCAAAATACTTTACAAGTGTAAAAACAGCACTTGGGTAAAACTTTCAGTTTTTACTTAAAAAAAAGAAGTCGTCTTTGTTGCAGAATTCAAATCAAACTTTAGTCTTCTGTAACAGAGGAGAAGAAAGTACATAATTATACTGTTCAGAGACTTACACACAAAAAATGTTACTTAAGCCAAGCCATATGTACAATTTAAATTTGCCTACTCTTATTATTTTATAATTTGAGTAACAGTAGCACTTAGGGACCCCACTCAAGGATCAGCATCCCATTGTGCTATGTGCTGTACAGATTTGTAGTGAAAAGGTAATCCTTGCCCAGAAAGCTTACATTCTATGTACCTCTGAATATGGTCCTATAGAAAAAAATAGTATGTTGTCATGTAATTAAAGCCTGTATCATTTTGCTTATGCACAAGGGGGCAACATTAAGGTTGCACAGGCAGCCTTAATTTAGGCATTTTCTACCTTTTGAATGTTTGACTTTATGTTAATAACGTTCTTTAACTTTTTTTGGTATGTAATATAGGATACCAGATAATTAACCATACTAGGGAATCACATAAAATACTAGTTCTTAATGTAGAAAAATGTATACAGACTTACCTCCAGAATAAAATACACAGGCCTTTTTACATTCATCTTCAGCATCAAAGCGATTTGCATTTCCATCACAACCGCCATACCAAAACTGAGCACAGGCATTGGCTTGTTTATCATAGTACCATTTTATTATATACACACGACATGACCCTTGATCTAATCTCAATTTACATCGTGGATCCAGGATATTTTCTTAAAAAACAAAGGATAAAAAGAGCTCTCAGCATGTGAAAATAACTTACATCTCAATGTTTGTGCCTTTTAAACTGTTTTATTGCTGCCAAAGTGATAGAGCAATGTAAAGTTTCAGTTGAAATTTTTAAATATTTTAGTTGAAATTTGGAAGCCTAATTAAATGTGCACCTTTATTAGACAGGCACCTTCATAAATATTATAATTTGAAATATTGTGCTATAAAATTATTATCCATACAGACTATAAAAAAAAAAGTTTGGAAACAGTCTGACAATTTTGGAAGCTAACTGTCAGCAGTCAATCTTACCAGCAGCGAAGAGGGAGAAAAGACTGATAGGCTAAAGATCTAGGAAGTATATACAGTATTCTTGCATTGGTACTGTGTGTGAAAGCTTCCGGTTCTAAAACCCTTATGTTAACTATCTACAATACATAGTCCATCTAAGTTCAGGTACAGCATCCATCACTGTGGTATTGGAGCCCTCGCATTAGAATAGTTATTAGAATCAGAAATTGTACTCAGTGTTTTTTCTAAGATGTGCACACTTCACTTCTAATGGCAATAGGTGGTAATCAAGTGCTGCACATAACAGAAGAGCTGATAAGCAAAATAAATCAATGATAAAAGAACGTAGCCGCAGCAGTGTGAGCTGTGGGATGGGTTAGGTGCCCTGAGTATGTGCCTAGCATCTCTGATGGGTATGTATTGGGGGTCTCTGTCCTGCAGCTCATGCTGCCACAGCTACATTCTATTTTTAGCACGCTAGCTCGATGAAAGCTAGTGAAAGTATGCCCCCTTGTACTGGGAATCACCCACATCTAGAGCAGACCTTCCCTCAGATTTTTTCTGACCCTGGCCTCTGTTTCTGTTCACAGCATGAGGGAAGCAGCTGGTCCTGGCTGTTGGGGAAGGCAGGGCATGTTGGACGAAGATGCTGGAGAAGCAATGGGACTGAGTCCACTCTAAATCCTAAAATGGTCTCTCCTTCCCATCATAGCTTTACCAAACCTAGGAAATGAGTTAGTCCTGGAGACATAACTTTGATTTAGGATCTTTAATAAAGGTTAATGTTCAAGTAATCAAAATTAAAAGTTGAGTATAATATATAACCTGGTCTGGGTGTAAGCAACACAGAGGAAGCTGATGAAGGAGATGGTGACAGCATTTTGTCTGGCGGTGATGATGGCAGTGATGATACCACTACTGCAAGTGAAGAAAAAATAATTGTTTTTTGTCTGGCCTAGAAGAATTAGGACACGAAATAGTAAGAAGCAAGATGATAGTGAAAATACCTCTGGTGTTCACTGAAGGCAAGGGTGACTGCCCATCTTCCTCAGCCTCCTCTTCATGGTCTTCATAAACTGCCACAGATGATTCTTTGGTCTGAAACAAATGTTTAATTTTCTTTAATTTTAAAATACTTTTAGGTTAACCGTGTCCCTAAAAATGAGGTGGGCTCCTGAAGAATCCACAAGTAACTCTAATTTTTGAGCCTAGGACTAGATGGGATTCTATTTGGGAACCATCAATGCTGTTTCTTAAAGTGTTGTTAAGGTACCAAGAGTGACGAAAAGTGGCACCATTTTAGTATCCTGATTAGGTCCCTATGCAAATTCAAAGTTAAATCTGTTTATTTTTCTGACAAAAATAAGTTATTTTTTCTCCGATTAGCTAAGTTTGTAGTAATATGTGAGAGTGAACTGTATTCTATTCTGGATCATGCATAAGCCATAGAATTGTTAACTAAATTTTGGTGGGGAATATTGGTGTCTGGTGGTGATGCATGAGCCCGAAGAAAACAGTTTGACTCTCATCTCAGGACAGGTTTGTGGTTTTGGCTCTTCAAAATTCTGTAATCAGCAAAAATATAATATAGAATCATAGAGTAGAAATGCCACTTCTTAGAAAAAAGAAAAGGAGTACTTGTGGCACCTTAGAGACTAACAAATTTATTTGAGCATAAGCTTTTGTGAGCTATAGCTCACTTCATCAGATGCTGTAGCTCACGAAAGCTTATGCTCAAATAAATTTGTTAATCTCTAAGGTGCCACAAGTACTCCTTTTCTTTTTGCGGATACAGACTAACACGGCTGCTACTCTGAAACCACTTCTTAGAGTTTCTTTTCAGAGTATAACTGCCCTTTCAATATCTCATTCTTTATATTACAGCACAAATATATTATTATAAAACATGTTTGTAATAATCCTTGTCTCTTCATGGATATTGTTACTATTGTTAGTTAACTGCATACATGCTGCATCAGAACTATCATTCACAAGATGTAGCTCTCAGAATTCCCAGTGAGGTAAAGGAGAAACTCCACAAGCTCCATCAGTAGAGGGAACTAGGGGGAAAAAAACCTGATGTACTGCATCAGTAGCAGAAAGCAGACAAGGAAGTACAAAGAAGCCAGTTGGTTATTAAAATAAATGATGCATTTTTATACCGGAACTAATGGTTGAGAAAGCTTGCTTTCTCTCACAGATGTTCCATGCCTGTCTGATGAAACTGATTGTCCATTAACATTATTGATGCTGTGAAGTAAGTAATGTGAAGAACCGGAAGACAATGAATGGATAGATGGTCCACTTATGCTTGCACCATTTCCAATACGATTATATATTAAGGCACCATGCTCGTCTTCACAAAACTGGTTTACTAATTTGGACTCCAAAGCTTAAAGAAGAGAGAACAGCATTAATTATGGAAGTAGAGAGTCAATCAGGAAATAAGGTTATTTACATGCAATAATAATAATTAATTAATAATAATAAATAATAATACAGACAACCCCTCTGGACTATTTGTCATAAGTCTTCCAGCTCCCTCAGACCTCCATTACTTGTACTCCAGTGTGCATGGCACATTGTGGCATAAAACAAGGTCTGTGTCTCTAAACTCAGCCAACTGTGCTTATACAAGCCCCTGAATCTCTTAAAATATCTCTTAGTCATTACCTCATAATAGGCCAAATCCTGCTTGCCTTCGTCATGTAACTAATCCCATGGAAGAGAATAAGAAATCAGGAGTTGGCTCAGTGGGCCAGATTCTGGCTCCCTGCTCTGGATGCTTTGCATTAGGCCAGTGGTGCAAACCAGCTGGACGCCTCGCTTAATTACCTATTTGGAAATTCCCATTTTGTAAGTGGAACCCGTGGCTGGCATTGAGCCAATGTAGAAGCTCAATACCTTACCTCTGCCCAGCCCTTTGGCATAGCTGATGTCACTGGACCATCTCAGTGCTTCTGCAATTCCCAGCTGCCAGAATGATTCCATTTGGACATGTGCAGCCTAGTGTAAATTAAAGCAGCCCAAAGACTGCTCTAATTTATGCTATGTGTTGGAACACTCCTTTACCAGCCTCAGAAACTACTGCACCCCATCCCATAAGATGCACCCAGTATAGCTCAGAATCTAGGCCAAGATCTCTGGAAGTTTACACAGAAAGAAAAACAAGCCATTCTTTCCACTGGACGAGTTTAGCATGCTCTGGATTAATTTACAAATATTTAACACAATTAAAACAAAATGCACTCACCTGGAAGAGTATTAAAATCATCAATGAGATACATATGTTCTCTGTCAGGATCTGATGCGATCAGATTTAATTCACGCAAGAATTCAACTTGTGTTGGATCTGAAGTATTTACAATTCCTATTGCATACATTTCAATGTTGGTTGCATGGGCCTCTCGGACAGCGATATCCAATTTAACAGCCTCTCTCTTATCTGCCTGTCCATCTGTTAATACTATAGCTACTTTTCGCACACCAGTTCGAGCACCAAAAAATCCTTCCTGTGTTGCTTTACGGATAGCAGTTGCTGTGTATGTACCTTCCCCCATATACAGCATTTTTCTAATTGCTTGTTTCACGTCCTGTTGGGTTGAGTACCTGTTAAGTCCAAATTCTAGCCGAACCTCTAAACTGTAGAGTACAAGACCAATTCTGGTAGCATTTCTGCCTACAGTTACTCTATCCACTAATGCAGTGACAAAGTCTTTAATTATCTCAAAATTTTCTGGTCCCACACTTTCAGAGCTGTCAATCACAAACACAAGCTCCATAGGTATTTCCTTACATTTAATACCACAGCCTGTAGAGGAAGAATAAAAATCAAATCATGATTAGTTCTGAATTTATTACTATACTTAGTCTTGTTTGTTTATAATGGATATTACTTCCATTATAGCTTGAGTAGAGCTTAATATATTACCATATACTGGCTATGCAATGTTAACTTTATTCTGTACTCATGGTGGAAGAGGAGAAGGTAAAAGTAAATTAATAAACAGGATCTGAAATGTAAGGTTGATTGAACACTTACCACATATCTCTTTAATTAACTTAATTATATCTTCTCTCTAAGTACGAAAATAATAGAAAATAACAAATAGCACATTATTTGACAATTGTACACTTTCAGATGACCTATAATATTGTCCTTGCCAATCATTTAATTTCAGATATTTGTTCTGATAAAAAATGCCATAGTCTTTCATGCTGTGAGCTTAATTATGCCTCTGCTGAGCCTGAACTGCATCAGGGCCCCAATTCAGCAAAACTCTTACAGGAGTGTTTAAGTCCCATTGAAGTCAATGGGACTTAAGTCAGGCACCTTTTGTATTGTTTCTTAAATGTGGATAATATAGCCGGTTGCGAGACTTCTTAAATTTTTTTCTCAATGTAAGACTCAATCAGGAAACATTCCAAATTATAATTCCCCTGTGATTCATTAACTCATAACATCTTGCATTTAATTTGTATCTTGCATTAATGGAATTTACAACAGGATTTGCTTACTGTTAGGCCTTGCTCTCCCTTGGGTCCAGTACTGCCCTGCAATGAAGACCATAATTTAGCTATTAGCAATTAATTAGTAACCACTGCTGTAATGTGAACCATTATTTTATCAGCCTTGTAATTATATAATATTTAGATAATAAGAACTCTCTCTTTTCTATAAAAATGTACAGTTAAAATATTAGGGCTCAGTCCGACACAAAATATCTACAGCCTTCTGGGCAGTACAAGTCTTGTGAGACTGCAGCTGTAATTGGAGTCTAGTTAGAAGAATGCTCAAAATGCTATGAAGACCAGAAGACCCCAAACCTCCCGCTGCAGGACTATGAGTTACCATCTATGGAGGGAAGGGAGAACTCATGCAAATTACTACCTGCCTGCCATGCTCTGCAAGTGCCAGTTCCCAGAACATTGTGTCTTCCAACCTGCTACTATAGGAGTAGCTGCAAGAACTCTAGGATTGCCATAATTCCCCTTTGAGTGCACAAGTAGACAATGATAGGCTCAATACCAGGGTTAAGGGCTGGGGCAGTTTTATTTAAAAAAATGAAACAAAACACAAATAAAGCCCACTAAACAAGAAGCAAATGGCAGAGGAGGAGTTGGTCATCAGGCTTTTCCCATCTCTCTCTCTCCACTCCTTGCTGTGATGATTATTTGGGTCTCTCTCCATCAGTATTCCTTTCCATACACACATGCCCCCACTTAATCATTTCTCTTTTATGGAAAGGGTTGATTGACAGTTAAATTTGACTTTAGAACAGAACTATGTGGTTGTGTACCTTTAAGTGGATCGGTTTCAGAGTAGCAGCCGTGTTAGTCTGTATTCGAAAAAGAAAAGGAGTACTTGTGGCACCTTAGAGACTAACCAATTTATTTGAGCATAAGATTTCGTGAGCTACAGCTCACTTCATCAGATGCATAAGTGAGCTGTAGCTCACAAAAGCTTATGCTCAAATAAATTGGTTAGTCTCTAAGGTGCCACTAGTACTCCTTTTCTTTTTAAGTTGATTGACTTTCACTTCTCTAAGGAAGAAGCTGCACCTATTGTTTTGACCTCTGGACTCTCACTGAGCAAGGGAATGTTTATGTTATAAGGAATTCTGTCTTTAAAATCCTTGCATAGTTTGACTTTTTCATAAGCATTTCAGATTATTTGCAGTTAAATAGTGATGAAAACACTTTACGCAGTCATATACTTAGGGTGTTTAAAATTTGTTACAACAAACTCATTGATGAATTGTAGGAACTCACAGGTTCTCCGAACAAACCAGGATCACCCATGTTGCCTTTTTCTCCTTTTCTTCCCCTTTCACCTGCAGCACCGCGATCACCCTTTGAATGATGCATTAGTTAGACAATAGCTGTAAGTCACATCTTTCAGTTAAACTTTTCATTTTATATCTAGCTGTCATTGTGGAAACTCTGTGCAGCTGGTGGAAAGGACTAAAAACTATTCTACCAAAGTTCTGTTGCTTTTTATTGTAATAAGTTCTACATGTCATATTTCAAAATATATTTAAATTGTAATATTGTGAAAGGTACTTTATAAAATATTAAACTGAAGGCCTGATCCTGTGGGGGGCTGGATGTTCCCAAATCCCACTGACCTTAAGAGGAGTCACTGAGCACTTTACAATGAGGTGTTCAGCACCTTGCAGGATCAAGCCCAGCGTTAGTTACAACAGTACCTTTAAATTGTACTAAACTCAGATAAAGCTTTTCATTGCTTTCTCGCACTCTGACTTGTGTAAGATGTAATCAGATTAATAATATCTGTGAGGGAAGAAAATACTGGAGTTGAAATGCTGGCTTTCTACTGTGAATTTCTCATTGGCTCACTTTTTAAGAGGCGTGCATGATAATGAAAAGAAGACATACTCTATCAGACAGAGTAGAAGCTCCAAGGAGCAGGCTCCACTGAACTAGATGGCAAACAGAACAATCTGCTGCCACATTAGTAAAAACTCAATTTAAAAAGTTCTGCATACCACTGCACCTAATCAGACTATAGTATGGCGAGATAAAATATGACATCTGGAATACTGTTTACTTATTTTCCTCATCTCTAACTATATTCTCTGTTACATAATTGCCCTACAAATTCTCATCCCCTAGTCTTTCTCCCCAGAATAGAAGTAACTCCACTCGGAGTTGACTCCAGTATGTTGACTTCAAGGGGAGAACTGGGCACCAGACATTATCTTTCATTTATATACTGTACCTTTGGTCCAAGTAGTCCTTCCCCAGGAGGCCCCCGAGGTCCTGGCATTCCTTGAATTCCTTGCTCACCCTAATGATATTTCAGTTAGAAATGTTAACACTTGATGATCATTCATCATATATTAATGTTAAATGTTCACAGCAAAATTGTTTCAAGCTAAATTTTAATGAATATACTGAACAATATCACAGGTCATGTAGATTTCTTTATGCAGATATATTTTTGACATATGCTTTCCTTGCATCCCATCAAGAATATTTTTGAGCTTCCTGTCTCCAACCCTTAGAAGGGCCAGCTTGTGAATCCCTCATTCGCCCTGCTGAGCACCTATTTGTGTAAATAGACAAATTAAAGTGAATGGGACCTTCTCATAGGAGCAAGTTCTCACCAGGGTGAATAAGGGCTGTACATGCCAGCCACATATACACGCCTGCTTTCCTTCTTAATATTTTAAAATAAAATTGGCTTTTTCTGTTTCTTTTTCCATCTTCTCTGTGTCTCTCCCACTCATTCCTCTCTCCCATCCCTTTGGTCTGAATCATCACTCTCCACTGATGCATCCCTTCACAGTGTAAAAGTACCAATTATAGGAGAAGAGGAGCATGACATCTAGACTCAGTGCTGCACCTTCTCCTTCCCATCTGACAGTTAACTGAACTACTCCAAGCTTGGCACAAATGTGCATCACAGGGATTGAAAGAAAAGGAACAGGGAAACATGGCCTTGTTTTTTGGTGCCCTCTTGCAAGGCTAACTATATTTGAGACTAGAACCTATCTGTCCTGGAAACTCCTGGGCCACCTCCCCTTGGCCTTGCTGTTAATCTAGCAGTGAGGAAGAGGACAGTCACTGTTGATGCTCATGTTACTTTTTTCAGTCTCCACCTTCAGCCCCTTAGCCAACCAGGGTATTAAAAAAAAAGCAAAACAGGAAACAAATAGGCAATCTGTTTCTCAATTCCTTTATATTGTGATGGTCAGGTTCTCCCCTGAGTTACGTATGAGTACTGAAGTCAGTGAGTCTTTATACCTTAGATCCCTGAATACCTTCACCTGGAGGTCCCTGGAGGCCTGGGGACCCTTGCCGTCCTACATTTCCCTAAATGGAGAAAAACCCACACATGTTAAATACAGTACCTAATAAAACAAACATATCATCACACAATTTCATGTTACTCCTCAATAACGTGTGATGTCCACCTAGAACAGGGGTGGGCAAACTACGGCCCGGGGGCCACATCCGGCCCTTAAATCTTTTTAATCCGGCCCTCGAGCTCCAGCCGGTGAGCGGGGTCGGGGACTTGCCCTGCTGTGCGCATGCCATGACTTTGCACAGTTCCTGGAAGCAGCGGCATGTCCTCCCTTCTGCTCCTACATGTAGGGGCAGCCAGAGGTCTTCATGCTTCCCTGCCCCAAGCACTGCCTCCGCAGCTCCCATTGGTCGGGAACCATGACCAGTGGGAGCTGCAGGGGCGGCACCTGTGGATGGGGCAGCGCGCAGACCCACCTGGCCCTGCCTCTGCAGGAGTCAGAGGGGACATGCTGCTGCTTCCAGGAGCTGCTTGAGGTAAGTGCCATCTGGAGCCTGAACCCCTAACCCACTCCCATGCCCCAACCTCCTGTCCTAGCCTGATCCTCCTCCCGCCCTCTGAACCCCTCGGTCCCAGCCCAGAGCACCCTCCTGCACCCCCAACACCTCATTCCCAGCCCCAGCCCAGAGCCTGCACACCCCCATACCCCCCAACCCCCTGCCCCAGCCCAGAGCCCCCTCCCGCACCCTGGACTCCTCATTTCTGGCCCCACCCCAGAGCCTGCACCCCCAGCCGGAGCCCTCACCCACTCCAACCCCCAATTTTGTGAGCACTCATGCCCTGCCACACAATTTCCATACTCAGATGTGGCCCTTGGGCCAAAAAGTTTGCCCACCCCTGTCCTAGAAGTACCATGGCCACAATTCATCAGAGAGACAATAAGGAGATATTTGTTTTTCAAATGTTATCAGATAACTAATGGCTGTAATATGGTTCAGCTTTCAGAAAGCTCATTAAGGACTAACTGGGCACTGACAGTGAATCACTCTCACCCTTAGAGGTGAGCTCTCCAGTGAAAGGATGCAGCACATTGGTGAGGCAGTGGGGAGAAGACTGCCCTGTGGATAAAGAACTAGAATTTCCAATATAGCACCTTCCACCAACACTAAATTCATTTTAAAACACCGCAAGACACATGCACTAATTATATGGCAAAGCAAATAAATGGTACTTTGTTGCCTATTTATAAACGTTTCATTTTTAAATGGATTTTCTGTGTTATTCACATGAAAATAACTGCAACCAACACATTTTAACATTCATGAATTTTATATAAATATAGCTCTAATAATTCTCACTAGATCTGTTGGTCAAAATTTGAAAAGAAATAGACTTCGAAACACAAAATGTGCTGGTTACTTCTTTGATCTCTATGTGCATAACTTTTGTTTTAATCATTTGTAAGGGTCTAACCACACAGTGGATCCCACTTACAGGCCCAATCCTGTACCCAGTCTATAGGCTGTGGCTGCTCTGTGGTTGCTACTGCAGCCTCTGGCTGCGTTAGCTTCAGCGACAGACATACCTATCCCTATAACTGTGTACCATTTGATCAGTAGTCACAGATCCCTTGGCCAAGACCCTGTCCGCCATGCTAACATGGACTGAACCTCTGGGAGCATTACTCTGCAATGTACAGGCAATACAAAACCAGTTTGCAGGCTCGTTGCCTCCTACCCTGGTGTAAGCAATACTGTTACATTCAAGGGTTTCGTGGCTGGGGATTGTAGGGAGGCAGGATCCTTCCCATAGTAAGTTTGGAAAAAGTGACACTTCTTGGACAGATCTCAATCACTAAATTAACAAATTTCCTTTTTTCTATGCATAGTACGAAACAAAATAGCACTTGGCCTGGGTGAGTCACTTAACTACTTTATCTCTGTTTTCCCATCTGCAAAATGGGGACACTGACTCCCCCTTCTATCTTACTCATGGGGCCAGTTGTTTCTAGAGTAGCATGAGAACAGAAAGTACTGCAGTGTGTGTGTGTGCGTGTATGTACAAGTATTTATATTAGATTTGTATATTAAACATTTCCTTTTTTATAAAATTGTTGATGAAGTGAGACAAAACTGTTTAATTGACTTACTTTTGGTCCTGGAAGGCCTTCTCCTGGAGGACCTGGGAGACCAAGTGGTCCTCGAACACCTGGATCACCCTGAAAATTGATACTTGTAAAAACCACATACTGAATTCAGGCATGGCTTCATGGGTTTATGGGTTCAGTTGCACGCACAGAAATCATGAAACCAAGGATACAAAAACACTGATTGTTTTATATACTCCATTAATAGGTATTTATATTGAAACATCACGAAGGAGTATCATTTTGACTGGACCCTAGGCAAATATATACTTCTTCCACTAGTGCAGGGGGAGACGTGGAGGTAGGGAGCCTAGGGGGGTTGAAGAGTGAACCCACCCTGCACTCATCCCACAGCGATGTTTTCTGTCCTGTGGGACTGGGACTGGGTGCCCACTGTAATCATTGTGATCTGGTGCCACTCAGGTTGATGGTTGCCCAAGTGACCCTTTGTGCCAGATCACAATGCCCAGAGTGGGGAGTTGGGTCCATCCTGAGAGGCAGAAGACACTAGCCTATGCTTTTGGGCTCCACACCAAATTTATAGTATAGTTTAGTATAGTGCACTCATTGAATTGGGAAGCTACATCTGCTCCTGAGTGAATACCAGAGTTTCACTTGTTTTTATGATTTCCATTGTTTGCAGTGCTCAATGGGGGACAAAAGGAAATAGGGGAATTAGCTAAACACCAAAGCACATGTCTGAACAAGTCTAATTAAAGAGCAGGACAGGTTGGGTCAAAGAAAATGTATTAAACTAGGAATGAGCACTGGCAAGTTGTCCAATTTGACTGAAGAACAAAAGACTAGCTCCTCTTAGCTGGTGCAAATGGCCTTTGCCATAACATCACTATAATTTCAGTACTCTTATTATATAGTAACTAGGGGTTTGAGCCAGCTGCCACTGAGCCAATGGGAGTCATTCCTTTGACTCTCAGGGGAGTTGAATTGGACTGCATGTTATTTAGTTGCTGTTTGGTGTTATTCTTTACCCCTCAGGGGCCTGGGGCAGACAGTATTCTGGTTATGTTGGGAGGGAGTTTTATGTCAAGAGATATAAAATGTGATAAAACTGTAGAAATCCCACCAAAGTACTTGTATAATTCAAATCAGCTTGCAGCTCCTTTTTATTTATATAAACAATTGTCAGTACATCTAGGTGACCTTCATAGGAGAGGGAAGTGATATCCCATTATGCTCTGTACACTCACTAGTCATTGGAGAGAGAGGGATAACTGAGTTCTGAAGCAAAGTTTGAATGAAAGAATGAAACACAGCACATAACAAATTTACCACAGTGCACCATTAAAGGGCAATTACATTTATGGTGATATTGCACCATACCTAAAGCATATATCAGTGCTACACATATTTGTTAATTATAGATCTGATCAAGCTCCTATTGGAATCAGTGGGAGTTTTGCCATTTATTTCAACTGAAGCAGAATCTGGGTTCTCCCTAAATTTTGTAGATTCCTTTGAGCTACTTCCATTTGTGTACATAGTCCATAGCCCTTCATTGCCCTTCAATAATGTGACCATGGAATATTCATTAGTGTTTACTAGTATCTCTCAGGAAAGCTGCATGAGATTTTCATTAGGCTAATTATTATTTCTATTCTAAACAGGTTGTAAGTGTCCTCTGAAGAGAAAACGAAAAGTCCTTAGGCCATGATTGTGTTTAATATTAAGTATGTTTGATCTCTGATATATATCTGATAACGGATATATTTTTGAAAAATACAGAGGAATATATGCAATAATATATGAAAAAAGCACATCTTTTCTCCATGCATTAGAAGTCTCTGAAAGGGATAATATTTTAGATACTAATGAATAAACCAAATCTGGGTTTAACAGACCTGACTGTACTTTGAATATAACCCATCTGAAGGAAACAATATCTATGTAAATGAGAATTTGCTTTATATTTGAGTTTAGTGGCCTGTACCTTAGGTCCTGGTGATCCAAATCCTTCAGGGCCTTGTTCACCAGGAGCTCCTGGAAGACCTGGAAGTCCCTAACATGGAAGGCACACACAGACAGACTATTAATCTAATCTGAGGCTACATCAAAGGGATGCGGGTTGTGTTTTTATGGGACACTCTTTCTTTGTAAACAACACATTCAATTCTACCTTCAGGAAAGCATGCACTGAAGTCTATGGGAACTGTATACATGTTTGGAGATACAGGATTCTCTGATACCATGAGCCAGATGCAAGGAATCCCAGCATCAGATTTCACAAGTGCATCAGAAAACATGACAGTAATTTGTATTTTGACATTTACTAACTTCACTTGACAACATTTTGACACTTAACTTCTTTAATTCTTAAATATTAGAAATATTAGAGAACTTAATGTAGATCAGTGCTGACTCATCATCATTAGACACTTTGGGCTCTCTTCACAATAAATGTTCACTATGCTCTGGAATGTTGGCACATCACTCATGCAACTGACAGGTCCTGCAGTATGTGTTTCTGCATGTTACAGGTATACAAGTGGTTAAGGGTCAGACTGTGCCTGGCTCATGCATACGCAAAGGAGGATGAGGATACAAGGAGCCTCTTCTCTTTGAACCCTCTTCATGTGGCTGGGGAAGCATCTGTCAGCCCTAGCCTGAGAAAGGGGGCTGAGAGGGGTGAGAAGGACCCCACCACAGAGGTCAGCAAAAGTGACCAACAGCAGAGGAATGTGCACACTACTTTCTCTTTAAGGGTGATGTGGTACCTGCTTTTTCTAGAAGTTCCCTGAGGCACGATGCTTCCCAGAGCTCCCACTGGTGTACTGCAGCTGTGCAAGAACTGATTTTCAGAACTGTGGCATAACGCCACAGTTAGCTCTAAACAGTTTCCCTGGCTGACTCTGACTAGATGTTCTATCAGCTACGTCAAAAGGGAAGAACCAGCCCTGCATTAGGATATTAAGGATACTGCTTGAAACATCAGTGATGGCATTAGAAATTTCCAACTTGTAATCTCTTGAAGATTGTAATCAGAATGAAAGAGAGGCTTTGCTCCTTGGAAGGAGTTAGACTCTCATGCTTCCCAGAGGGAAAATTTCCCTTTCACTCCCAACACTTTGATGAGCCTCCACGGCAGATGAGCCTAGGAGACCCATAAACTTCCTGCGGTCCAACAGCCATGGAGGCTAATTTCATCTGGTCATGTTTATCTATTCACAACGGGCATGTCAAAAATTGTCTACTCACAGGTGGGCCTGGATAACCATCTCCCTTTGGCCCAAATGGTCCAGGTAGTCCCGGATGACCACGGTCACCCTGATAATAGCAGAAAAATAGTTAAAGCGCATGCCCATACAATAGCAGTCAGGTAGGTTTACACAAAAATAAAACTCGTCTGCAGAATTTGGCAAACAAATACTGAAAATGGCTTTCTCTTATTTGTATATTTCAGTTTATCAATGGCTGATGATGTAAGAGTGGGCTTAAGTTAGGGGACCGAAAGGCTCTGAGGACTTACAGGGCCTTTCAGTTCTAGAATGCCAGTTCAAATCTTGTCCAAAGGCTCTGTAATTACCATACATTGTTACAATTTGGTGGCCCATGTAGAATGAGTTGATGGTCTCAGTCCAATTCCCGATGCTCACATCTCAACTACCACCGCTCCAGGCCCTGTCGGAGTTGAGGGCATTCAGCAACTTCCAGGACTGGGCCCAAAATTGGCACCCTTGTTGACAGTGTCAGCAGAGAGGCACAGAAACTGAATCACCCTCTAACTGCATGGGACAGTACCTGCAGCTGAGGCTGCCAAACTACAGCAGAACAGTGGGAGGAAGTTATCACTGCCACTGCATATGTTGTACATTTTCTGTGGATAAAATGGAGGATTTAAAGGGAAACCATCAACTTGAAATCCAGTCAGTTTAGAAAAATGTTTTAAAAGTACTGTCACGCATTTCTTCTGCCCCTGAGTTCCCTGTTAAGTTTGTGTGGTTTCAAAATCTTATTTTCTTATATTTTAAAATGTTTTTCATTCTCCTGTTACTGTGTGGAAGACAGACACAGACAACAACGGTCTGACTGACTGTACTCAAGGGACTGTCACAGGCACAAAGTCAACAAAAACTGAAAAAACAGGAATAGGAATAACACCCAACTTCATGGGTCCTTGACATCAAATGTAAACTGCACCACTGCTCACCTTTCTGGATATCTAGCCAAAATAGCACTTGAATGAAGAGCAGCTGACTAAAGATGAAGCTAGGCAAGACTGAGGGGTGTGGGAAGAGGGAATGTGTTTGTAATAATTTGCCTCTCCTATATCATCTCACACTTTCAAGGGCATCTGCTATGTGGTCCTTTTGGTAACTGTTGGACTCTGATCTGGCCATGCCGGTGATTCTGTTGTAACTCATACTTAGGAATGAAGCCACCTCCTGAAAAAACTGCAACAGGGAGAAAATGCAGCAACCTATGTGAATGGCACGTAAGTTTTTGTCATCACCCAGGTGCTCTGCTGTCTGTGATTGCTTCCCAATGGACACAGAAAGCTCAAGCTCTCCATGCAATTGACTCTAGCTAGCTGAGAGGTTGTCTCTCCCGCTGTGGTCATGGCTCTTACAACAGCTATGGAACAATTAAACTGTCCATCAATACGTAGAGGCTTGTAAGTGCCAAAGATAGAACTTTCACAGAACCAGGTCCTAGATTATGGAACTCACACTCTCTCTTGAGAAGAATGAGGACAGACTTAATCATTTTCAGAACTCATAACATAACTGATTTTTAAACTTAGCTCTCCCTTGATTAGTTACTCACATTCATAACACAACACACCCACCCATGCATACCTGCAGAAAAACAAACACACACAATATCCTTGAAACTACTTAAGCTATTTCTCATACTAGTTGTAAAGAAAATATGTCAGATTGTCTTTTATTTTAAACTATTTTAAAATACTTAGTAGTTGCTCAGAATACAATAATGGGAGCCATAAAGATAGATAGAAACACATGAATAATAAGAGTTAATAAACTTATTTTGTTTGACTTTCTGTTAGCAAAATTTTTACCAACATTTAATTAAATATATTGGGGCAGCCTAACCCAAATATCTTGAATAAGCTCCGCTGTGGCTTGGAGGAATAAAAATGTTCAATAATTGAGATTTTGGTTTCAAGTTTTCAAATGGTTATTTATAAAATGACGAGTAAAGATGGTTTTAAATGTCTTTTGCTGGTCTTTCTTGAGGGATTCTGCGAATCAACTGCAGTTATTCACACTGACAGTTATAGGGTATTTGCTGTCCTAGGTTACCAGCTCTTCAACTTATAGGGTAATGCCAACCTTGGGTTCTCTTATGTTTTTACTTTAGTCTGCCAGTTTGGTGTTTACCTTAGCGCCAGGAATCCCAACTCCTGGTTCTCCAACTGGGCCAGCCGGACCAGGTAACCCAATGTCACCCTATAATTAAGAAAATATATATCCTGGTTTAATTAGCTCACCATACTCTACAATGCATGCTTAATATATTCCATATGTTGATGATCATAAACATTTGGCAGCTTGGAGTACAGATGTTACCTTTGGTCCTAGAATAGCTCGACCAGGAAGGCCCGGCATTCCAAGACGTCCTGGCCCACCAGGTTCACCCTACAGCAAATGAAAAAAGTAGAATGGATTTTTATGAGAGGTGGGCCTGAGCAGTTTCTGGGTAGCAACATTTCTTGAAGGATGTTTTAATGTTCTATTAAACAAATTGCAAGTGATCATGACAAGTTCTAACTAGTGCAATTATCCTGGTTACCAGTATAATACTGATTCCTCAACGGAAAATGGGATTTTTCCTTTTTCTAGTTCATTTTACAATATTTAAGTTTAGAAGATCCTTATACTAATGCACTACAGGCTCAGTCCAAAGTACATTGGAGTCAATAGGAAGACTCTCAATGGGCTTTACTATTGGAATAAACTGAACACAAAAAAATTCAGCCTCTTTTCTTGTCTTAAAATACAAGATTTCCATCTCTAAATACATGTGACTTAGAGTTCTTAAATGTTCTTTTCTCTATATTTTACCCCTTTTCAATTTTTCCTCCTCTTGTGTGTTTGTGAACATCAGAAGAGTTCATAGAAAGCTGAAGGAAGGACACGAAATTGCTAGAGATGATAGGCTTGATTCTCCTCTCATTCTCACTGGGGTAAATCAGGAGTAACTTAAAGTCACTGAAATTACATTAACACGAAACCAGTGTAAATAAGAGGAAAATCAAGCCCTGTCCGTTTCATATGTACCTACTGAGACAATGACAGCCCCATCACTGTATTATTCCAAGTACTTCCCAAACATTTAAACATAGAAATAACAATAGTCTTCATCTTCTTTCCCAGACTGTAGAAAAAATAGTGGGATTAGTTCAAAGGGTTTTTTAAATGTTTGTTTGTGTATATATGAGTGGGTATGTTACGTTCCCATATGTAAAGAACTTATGGAGCGAATCCTTAGTTGAAGAAATGAGTTTTGCATTAAGTGCTGAGAGTATTTACTTTTGTGGTCATTCATATCTCTTGCAGGAGAGAGCTCATGGCATTCAGTTATTTTTGGTGCATAGGACAAGCCAGATCAAAGGTACCAGAAGGACTGCAGAAGTGTGTGGAGGAGGAGAAGCAATCAAAATGGGCCAAATTTGAGTGGGGTTGCAACCCCATGTGCCATGTTACTATACCACTCACTCAGATTTGACTTGGCTACCCTTCCGTCGTGATTAAGGCTGCAAGTCTTTCATGGAAGTCAGGGATTCTGTGACTTTCCGGGACTTCCGCCGCTGCAGTGGCTGGTGTGACTGACCCAAGGGCCGTCAGAGCAGCTGCTGGGGTGGCCCTGGAGCCAGCCACACTGGCTGTTGTTTGGGCGGCCCTAGGCAGCTGGTCCTGGGCACTGCCCTGGAGCAGTGGTCTGGGAACAGTGGCGGCGCTCCAGGCTGCCACCCCCAAGCCGCAGTAGTGGTACCCTGGGCTGCCCCCCAGCGTGGAGGAGGAGCGGCAGCGGGACCCCCGGACCATCTCCCGCTGGAAGCAGCGGCGGCGGTGGCAGGATCCTTGGCCATCCACCCACCCAGGTGCAGCAGCAGGACCACAGGCCGCTCCCCCCGAGGAGTAGCGGTGACCACCAGAGCACGCCGCCAGAGCAGCTGTGTCTGCTGGAGCGCCCACCCTCCCCCAGAACCTGAGATGTAGTTAAGGGTATTTTTAGTGACTTTTTGTTTATTGCCCATAACCTGTCCATGACTTTTACTAAAAATACCTGTGACCTAATCTTAGCCTTAGTCATGATTTGGGCCAACGTTGAGAGAGTGTCTGGCATTGCAGCCTGATGCATGGGGTCTCCAGTAACCCACTCAGATTTGGCCTGACTGCTTTTCTGTCATGCAAGCAGGGAAGAGGATCTGCCATTACACCACCCAGCTTCAGTCAGGGGCCAAGGAGAGGGTGTGGGCCCTCTTCTCCTCCTCCACTCCAATTGAGCCTGACTGAGTTCAAGATCTCAAAACTGGGGGTGAGGGGACATGTATTCTCCCGTTTAAAAGGTGGGGGCAGTGGCCTTTTCACCCCACCATCTCCACCACTGATGAGCTATATCTTTGAGACCTCAGTTATAAAGATACAGTACAAAACTAAGAGTACTTTAGCACCGGCAGGTCCAGGTACTCCTGTTGGTCCCGATAATCCACGTACACCTCTCTGACCTTGATCACCCTACACAAATGAAGAAACATTATTCTACATTTTATCAATATGGTTAGCAAAAAGTCATTTGAAATCTCTTGTAAAAATCAATCAAATCAGGGCCACACAGGTCTTTTTGGGGCCTAGGGCAAAATCTGAAACTAAGCTTCCTCCCATCCTTTCCAAAAATAACCACCACTGAAGGGAGGCAGGGGGAGAGGCTGGAGAGCAAGCCTGCCCTGCTCTCACCTCACAGGTGTGGGTCCTGTCCCACAGGGCTAGGCCTGGCTCCCTGCTCAGGGAGCTATGACCAGGCATGCAGGGTTGCAGCACCACTCAGTTTGGCCCAGTGTCCCCTCCATCATGACAGAAGGGTTGGTGGGCTAAATTTCAGTTAGTCGTTGCAACCTCACACAAGAGCAATGCCACTCACTCAAATTTGCCTGGCTCTTCCTCTGTCATGATGAAGGGGTTGCTGGGCCAAACCTGAGCGGTGCTATGACCCCATATGCTGGGTCCCAACACCACTTGGTCTGACGCCTCTCTCAAAAGTGGGGTCCAGGGCAAACTACCTGTTTTACACCTGCTGCCCCAGGGGGCCATGAACTAAACAAGGGCCTTATTCTACAGCTGCTGCACATGAGAAATTTCCACTAACTTCAATGGGAAGTCAATTAATTCAACTTCAATTGCAGTCAATGGGCCAAATTCTCCCTTAATTACATCTGTGTAAATCAAGTGTAGCTTCTTGAATGTCAATGGTTCTACACTGGTATAAAACCATTGTGAAGAGACTCAGATCCAAAAGAAGTTGTTTGCTTGCATCAGCAAAGTCGAGTCTAGTGAGTGGAATCAAATAATAGAGAAATCATTTACATGAAATTATTTTAATAAAAAAGACTAATAAATAACTGGAGGTATTTTAAAGGTAAATACACTATACGTATAATAAGATCTTTTTGTCTGTCAAGGAAAATCAACAAGCCAAAACACTCACCCTGATTAATCTGTTTATATACTTCTAGACAGAAAAATGTGAAGATCAAGTGTAGGTTGTAAAGGGATAACTATTAACACATTATTAGAACACAGTTATAACAAAAATACACACGAGATAGTGGTTCAGAAGACCTAAACATCTGAAATTCTGGAAACACTCAGTTAGGGTTCCAACCCCAGCCATAACTCTCTCTTTACCCTGTAGGATATCACCTAAATATATTTCCTAGAGAGGAAATCTTTTGAACTCATCTTAGATAGTGTAATTTCCAGTCTTCACTTTCTCTTAGCCCTTAAAACTTATTGTTATGGTGACCTTCAACCTATGTAAAGAGGACTGGATGCGGCTTCTTCCAGACACCCTAACTCAGAGGTGGGTAAACTATGGCTTCTGGGCCACATCCGGCCCGCGGGACCATCCTGCCCAGCCCCTTAGCTCCCGGCCGCAGAGGCTAGCCCCCGGCCCCTCCCCTGCTGTCCTCCCTCCTCCGCAGGTTCAGCGCACCACGCTGCCAGTGCTCTAGCCCGACACTCCTGTTGGGCAGCGTGGGTGGCATGGCTGGCTCCGGCCAGGCTGCGAGCTCCTGCTGCTCTAAGCAGCATGGTAAGGGGGAGGAGAGTGTGTGTGGGGGGGTTGGATAAGGGGCAGGGGGTCCCGTGGGCAGTCAGGGGACAGGGAGCAGGGGCGGTTGGATGGGCATGGGAGTCCCAGGGGAGCTGCCAGGGGGCAGGGGTGTGGATAGGGGTTGGGGCAGTCAGGGACAGGGAGCAGGGGGAGATTGGGTGGGGCAGAGGTTTGAGTGGGGGGTCAGGGAACAGGGGCCTTGGATGGGTTGGGAGTTCCGAGGGGGGCAGTCAGGAGTGGGAAGTGGGAGGGGACGGATAGGGTCGGGGGGCACAGCCTTCCCTACTTGGCCCTCCATACAGTTTCACAACGCCGATGTGCCCCTCGGGCCAAAAAGTTTGCCCACCCCTGCTCTAACTGAATGAGTTTTGTTAGCACTGACCCCCCACTTGGTAAGGCAACTCGCATCTTTTTATGTGCTGTATATTTATACCTGCCTACTTTTTTTCACTCCATGCATCTGATGAAGTGGGTCATAGCCCACGAAAGCTTATACCCAAACAAATTTGTTAGTCTCTAAGGTGTCACAAGGACTCCTCGTTGTTTTTGCTGATACAGACTAACATGGCTACCCCTCTGAAACCTGTCACCATTTTTTCAGGTGTCTAGAGGGCTTCCTAGAGAATGATCAGAGGTGTTTCATCCTCCTGCAACCAATCATGCAAACATAGGCCCAATCATGCAAACATCTATTTGAGTAATCCTTACTCAGATGAGTAGCAATCTGAGGATCTGCAGGATTGGAGACTGTAGCAGCGTGTTGAATTGCTACTGGATTGATGGGCTGCCCAGCTCCACAATGAAAACTTGCCTTTAATTGTATTTTATCAATTTCACTACATTTTTTTTATTGGGCTGAGACTGAAACCAACTTTGCAGTCAGCCTGTTTCACAATATAATTAAGAAAATCACATAGTGCACTTTTTCTTCACTGTATTTATTTATACTCCACCAAGATGGGGAAAACTGTGACAAATCTATTCCCTGAGCATTGCTTTAGCTAACTTTAATTTTCACAAGGAATTCTTACCTTCTCACCTTGTATTCCAATCCCTGGGGCACCCTCAGGACCTCGAAGGCCAGGCACTCCTGGCTCCCCCTATAATGAAAAAAACAAATCAGCACTTGAATTTAGTTGTATTTTTAATTAGTTTTATTATTAAGTTGTAAGGCTGGAAACAGAAGTCCTCTCTTTAGTCATAGAAACTATATACTCAGGTAACAAGTCCTGCATTGCTTACTCAGAGTAAGAGATACCTCAGACGAGTTTGTATATACATTTGTTATAAGATAAATTCTGAATTAGTTTGAATAAACTGCAGCTCAGCAGGAGCAGGAGTGGATCCTGGCCCCTTTGAAGTCAATGACAAAATTCCCATTGACCTCAGTGGGGCCTCAGGTTTTCAGACAGTCTCAGTAATGAACTCTTGCAGGGATGTACAAGGTGACATGTTTCTGGCAATAAATGATGTCATGCTCAGTACATTATTTTTAAACATGTAATGCAAACTGTATTATAATGTTTAGCCACTCAGTTGCCCCTTGCATAACATACTTTACCTGAGCTGGATAGTGTCTTAGAGAATGTCTACACACTAAAAATGCTTCGGCAGCACTACTGTTGCACTTCAGTGTAGAAACTACCTATGCCGACCAGAGGAGTTTTCCCCTTGGTGTAGGTAATCCACATCCCCAAGAGGCAGTAACACTATCTACACTGGAAGTTAGGTTGGCATCGCTAAGTCTCTCAGGGACAGACTATTTTTCCAGGTATGTAGAAATGATGTACTTGAAAGTCATAACAGGTTGCAGTATTACAGAGAAACTGGAGTGCACTTATTTGACAAAGGAAACACAATGAACTTATGACTGCCTGATGGACCTTCAGCCTGGAGCCAAGGTTCCCTTCAGTCATATATATGCCTCTCTGAACCAGAACTTCTGACTCTTCGCACCTATCTGCACGAAAGCCTACAGAAGGGGTTTATCCATCCATCCACATGTTTGGTGGGGGCCCCAATCTTCTCTGTTAAGAAGAAGAATGGCTCCTTGAGGCCCTGAATTGATTACTGGGCACTCAACAAGGTGACTATTCAGAACTGATATCCCTGCTCCCTGTCATCCACAAACTCTTACATCAACTGCACTCCACTCGAATTTTCACAAAACTAGACCTGAGTGGGGCCTATAACCTGGTGTGTGTCTGTGTTTGAGAGGGAGACGAGTGGAAGATGACCTTCCATGCCCACTATGGTCGCTTTGAGTATTTGGTCATGCTGTCCAGTCTATGCCATACCCCAGCGACCTTCCAGCATCTTCGGGGACATGCTGGACTGATTCATTACTATTTACCTGGATGACATTCTTATTTTTTCTGAGAACCAGGCCTTCACTATAGGCGATAAAGTCTGGTTTTCTGCCCAAATTCTTAAATCAATGCATCAGCAAACTTGGACACCTGCCAAATCTGGGGAAAACTTCCTGCTTAGCCCCACTCCTCTCCGCACTGCAGCCTTTGGCCAATAAGCATTCGGGGCCAAGAAGAATACTGGCCTGCTTCCTTGCTAATTTCACTACTAAGAAATAATAGGGTCAGTTGCACTGCTCTAGAACTGCCTGATTAATCGCAGTGCCCACTGCCTGCAGGATCAGCAGCCTGATTTATAAGCCCAACAGCAATAGCAAAGCACTGGCTGCTCAGCACAAATGCCCATAGATTTTCTGCCTTCCTCTGCTTGCCTCATTCCTAGCCCTGCTCCTGCCTTGCTCCAGCCTCGAACCTGCTCTGCACCTGGCCTTGTTCCAGTCCTGTCCCAGCCTTGCTCCTGCCTTGGAACCAGCCCTGTTCCTGCTTTCCCTGACTCCAGATAACACAGTTATGACCCTTAGCTCTGACTCTCTGGACCCTTGGCTCTGGTATGTTGACTCTGACAACTAGGCCTGACTCCTGCTCTGACCACTCAGTCTGACTACCTATGACCTGGTCCCCTGACATCAGGTAACTCAAAAATAGCTGAACATATTTCTGTGAAAGATTTCCCTCAAAATATACTTTTGGGCTGAGAATTTTGAACCCCCCACCCCTCCCAAAAATCAATCAATTTATTTATTTTTGAGAAAGAAAAAAGGCACTGTCAAAGGTTTCTAGCTCACCCTCATGTATACTCATATCAAACTCTGATATCATTGGCAACATGGGAAGCCCGTTAATAATTGCGGACCTATGATGGGATGTTCACATCAGCCCTGATGGGGTTAAGGTGGCTCAGAAAGAGCCAATTAACCATATAACTGCACCTGGGGAAGAGACAGGGACTGATAAAGGCTACCTGATGATGCTGCCCAACTGGGCAGGGGAGGCTGAGCTTGTATAAAGCCATGAAGTTTGCAGCAGAAGGGGGCTACTACAGTTGAGGCTAATAACATACATCAGAGCAGGGATAGACCTAATGAAGTGTTTTAGTTTAGAGCACTATCTGGCCATTGTGGCTTAAATGGAAATATTTTTTTTAATAAATAGACCCAATGATGGACTGTGTGTGTTCTGTAGGGTGAATGAAACAATTGATGACCTTTTATAGCTATGTAAGGTCTTTGATAAAGAAAGGGAGAAACTTTCTGAGGAATTTAAACATCTTAAGGTAACAAAAATTATATTGTTATTTAGTAAAAACATTGGGGAAATGGGGCATTATTAAAAGGCACTGTTACATTACCTGAAAGACAGCGGGCAGAGAGATTATAAATGGCTAAGTAATGAGGAACTATAGTTGGTGGCAGGTATAAACTATTCAGTCAAGTCTGCTTTGCCATACAAAAGAGGAAGAAGAAGGGGGCTGCAAGGAGATGGTCTGCAGCCTTTCTTTTGAAAGGATGAAATCTAGAAGAGACCATAAGCCCTGGGGTCTGGACCCTGAAATGACGGTCAACCCAGAGGGCTTGAGCAAGGTTGGAAGTGGTCTAGAGAAATAGCTATGGTGTCTGGGATTGAACAGACTGGTTGCTAGGCATAAGGTCGCTGGGCTGAAACCTGGTGTAGTGGGTGGGCCCGTGTTCGTGAACCAGCCACTGGGAAAGTGGCATAGAATTGGCACAGAGGACTGCCTGGGACAGTGTACAGACTGCTGGTCCAGGGGGACTTTGGTACCCTGGAAGGGGAGGACTGGAGGGTGACCTGGATGGAGGGCTGAGTCACAAAGAGGGAGCACCCTGAGTCTACAGAGAGAGAGAAACCATTCTCCATGGTGTGAACAACCAAAGGACTGGGCACCAGAGAGCTAATCCCCTGACTCAGTGGTGAGTGTACCCTGTTACAGGTCATCACTGCATCTGGATCTCCCTTTCTCAGCAATCCCTTTGTCAATCCCTTTGTCCCAGACTCAATGGAGGGCTTTCTGCTGGACCAGGGTATCCATATGAGGGATGGGGCAGGCAGTACGTGAGCTGAGAGAGGAGAAAGGTTTGGGACAAAGAAATACACAAACCTTTTGTCCTGGGGCTCCATCTTCCCCTGGAAGACCAGGCAGACCTGCCAGTCCTGAAGATCCTGGTTCACCCTGAAATGGAGATAAATAAAAACATGTCCATATCTTAAATGTAACTATATACCATTATCTCTTATAATCTGGGAAACCTCTTTTTTTAAAAAAGGGCTCCTAATTTTTTGCAAGAAAAACCTTTAGGCATATGAGATCTAATCTTGCAGTCATTCTGTACACAGAACTTCTCTGAATTCCAGACATGGAAGGAAGGAAGGATCAGGAAATACTGTACTAGCTGATTATTAAGAGCATACATTATATATTAAGGATAAACTATGTAATTAATCAAGTATCAGAGGGGTAGCCATGTTAGTCTGGATCTGTAAAAGCGGCAAAGAGTCCTGTGGCACCTTGTAGATTTGTATTCACCCATGAAAGCTTATGCTCCAATACGTCTGTTAGTCTATCAGGTGCCACAGGACTCTTTGCCGCTTTTATATAATGGATGTTAGTTAGGCATACAATTGTTTTGAATATTGGTAGTCTGGGAGGGTGACCTAAGTTCCTAAATTTGTGTTTGGCTGAAAGTTTACAAGACTTATAACCTGTTTTTGAAGATATAAGAATTGAGAGGCGTAGTAGTAGTTAATAACTTGTGAATTGATGTCAGTGCTCAGGCACCACAATGATAGACAACTTTGCGAAAACCGACATAAATGAGAACAGGTTTTACAAAAATATCTAAGCACACAAATACTTTTAACAGTATCTGAAACCAGTAAATTAATGCTAGTTGTGGAACTACATACTGTAATAATGGGTATTAATGTTTTTGTTTACTACTTTAGAAGTTGGGGTAGCTTGGAATTGTTTGTTGTGGAGTATAAACCTCTGAAAAGACCAGTGCTGGTCTTTGCAGTTAGATGACTTGAAGTAGTCCACCAGGATAGCTTGCAAGAAACTTTGCTGCATCTCTAGCTGAAGGAATATCATTATATGCTAGTTAACTAAGTTGTCATCTGGGATATTAACTAATTTACATATTTAGACCTCTTCATTAAGTAAGTTAAATACATCCCCATCAACTTTAAGTCTTACCTGTTTCATTGTCCATCTTCCTGACTTCCAATAACCTCAATAAACACAATCATGCGGATGCTATTCTACCTCTTTTCTGAATTTCCATTATGGACCACAAAAAGAAAAGGAGTGCTTGTGGCACCTTAGAGACTAACCAATTTATTTGAGCATAAGCTTTCGTGAGCTACAGCTCACTTCATCGGATGCATAAAGTGGAAAATACAGTGAGGAGATTTATACACTAATACTCATTACAATTTCTCTTTTCCACCATGATTTCAAAAATTTCCATCCCACTATCAACCTCAGCCTGGACCAGTCCACACAACAGATCCACTTCCTGGACACTACAGTGCTAATAAGCGATGATCACATAAACACCACCCTATACCGGAAACCTACTGACCGCTATTCCTACCTACATGCCTCCAGCTTTCACCCAGACCACACCACACGATCCACTGTCTACAGCCAAGCTCTGCGATACAACCGCATTTGCTCCAACCCCTCAGACAGAGACAAACACCTACAAGATCTCTATCAAGCATTCTTACAACTACAATACCCACCTGCTGAAGTGAAGAAACAGATTGACAGAGCCAGAAGAGTACCCAGAAGTCAGTTACCACAGGACAGGCCCAACAAAGAAAGTAACAGAACGTCACTAGCCGTCACCTTCAGCCCCCAACTAAAACCTCTCCAACGCATTATCAAGGATCTACAACCTATCTTGAAGGATGACCCAACACTCTCACAAATCTTAGGAGACAGGCCAGTCGTTGCCTACAGATAGCCCCCCAACCTGAAGCAAATACTCACCAGCAACCACACACCACACAACAGAACCACTAACCCAGGAACCTATCCTTGCAACAAGGCCCGTTGCCAACTGTGCCCACATATCTATTCAGGGGACACCATCATAGGGCCTAATCACATCAGCCACACTATCAGAGGCTCGTTCACCTGCGCATCTACCAATGTGATATATACCATCATGTGCCGGCAATGCCCGTCTAACATGTACATTGGTCAAACTGGACAGTCTCTACGTAAAAGAATAAATGGACACAAATCAGATGTCAAGAATTATAACATTCATAAACCAGTTGGAGAACACTTCAATCTCTCTGGTCTCTCGATTTCTGATCTAAAAGTGAGTATTCTTCAACAAAAAAACTTCGAAAACAGACTCCAACGAGAGACTGCTGAATTGGAATTACTTTGCAAATTGGATACAATTAACTTAGGCTTGAATAGAGACTAGAAGTGGTTGAGTCATTATACAAAGTAAAACTATTTCCCCTTGTTTATGCCTCCCCCCCACTGTTCCTCAGACATTCTTGTTAACTTCTAGAAATGTGCTGGAAATGGCCCACTTTGATTATCACTTCAAAAGGTTTTCTCTCCTCCCACCCCACTCTCCTGCTGGTAATAGCTATCTTAAGTGATCACTCTCCTTACAATGTGTATTTTTTCATGGTCTGTGTGTATATAAATCTCCTCACTGTATTTTCCACTTTATGCATCCGATGAAGTGAGCTGTAGCTCATGAAAGCTTATGCTCAAATAAATTGGTTAGTCTCTAAGGTGCCACAAGTACCCCTTTTCTTTTTGTGAATACAGACTAACATGGCTGTTACTCTGAAACCTGTCATTATGGACCACAGTTTCCTTCCATATACTAAATACCGTTCTATAAACTGTCTTTATCATAGAATGGACAAAGAATTTTTCAATTTAAATTTAGGTAGTTTTGAGGATGGAATGAATTTTACCAGCAAACTGAGTTAATTTTGACTAGAAATACTAACTTTTATTTTAAGAGTCACTATCCTATCATTTTAACTAATAACAGTGACAGTATTTTAAGAAATACTAGCATTGACCTTAATATGGTATGATGAGCCCAATCTTCAGCTAATATAAATCAGCAAAGTTCCACTGAGTCAATTGAGCTAGGACAATTTACACCAGCTAAGGATATGAGCTGATACATTAGGATTCAGATTAAATGTGGTAATTTTGGATTCAAATAAACATTTGTAAATTAAAAAAACCACCTAGCTATATATTTTGTATTCATCTGTCCATCAATGACTGATTTTGATCTCAAATAGTTTTAGACTGACAGTCACAATTGGTTAGTCTCTAAGGTGCCACAAGTACTCCTTTTCTTTTTGCGAATACAGACTAACACGGCTGTTACTCTGAAACCAGTCACAATCTGGTTGTTGCTTCCCCTGTGTGTCACAGGGAGAGTCTTCTTAGCATATGCACAAGGTGCCTCAGCTGGCACATGACCAGGATTCATCACCAAATTTGGTCCGCTGGTTGGATCATTAGCTTCCCCAGCTTGGGCTGGGTACTGATGGGGAGTGTGACATGAACACTCATCCATGCCCCCCACAGGGGATATAAGTTGTGCCAACCCTTTTTACTGACATAACTTACTCCCCACTCTGTGCCAGCTCCGATGTATTGGCTGGTGAGCTGGGGACAGAGCCAAGGTTCTGCTCACTCCCCATCCACTTTTCTAAGAGGGAGAGTAACAGCCCATGGCTGCTGCTCTCCCCTTGCTGTTCAGGGTCTGCTAATGTGGCTAGCCTGTGCTGGGCACTAAAGCAGCTTCTATGCCCCCTTACTCTCGTGCATGGTTGTGCAGCCAGGTTTAGTGAGGCCTAAGCACCACTGAAGCCTAAGTTTTGGCTAGGCATCTGGATTGTTTCAGTCCTATGGAATTTGTCTACTAGCGTATAGTGCTAATATTTTAAAACATACAATTTTGGATGCCATTAAAAGTTAGTGTCCGCAGTTTTCAAAAATAGGAGCTTAAAGTTTAACTTGTAAGTCCATGTTTTAGTGCCTACAGGTGGGATTTTCAAAAGCGCATAAGTAATTTAGGAGAAGGAAAGAGCTCTTTATTAACACCATACCTTAGAACCAGGTTCCCCAAGTCCTCTTTCTCCTGGAGCTCCAGTTTCTCCTGGCAAGCCTTGTTCACCCTTAAACAGAAAATGTTTTTGAAGAATTTTAACACCAGAAAGATAAGACTACATTGTCTTGGCAGCTTACATTTACAGAAAGAGCATTCAGCTTAATAAAAATGCATTATTTGAGGTCCTAGCTTTTTAAAATTTTGACTGAAAGGGCTAGATTCTCCAGAGTATTGTCTACTTCATCCTCTCTTGGGAAATTTGTCACTGAAACTGATGAATGCTGTAAATGTATGAATAATGTAGCAGACATTTTGAGAGCACATGTGACTCAAATACACTTTACTCATGTCTCTTTATATCATGAGTAGAGCATATCCCTGCTATTAATCATTCCAAATGTGTGAGGAGCGCTCTGCTGTTCCCTAGTTACTTTTCTTTACCTGACAGAGATTGCTAAACCTGTTATAACCATATCAAACTCCTAATGATGTGAAAGGATTCAGAACTGGGATCCTGTGATGGGGTGATTGGGACCATGAAGGGGTTAATGTGGGTCTGAGAGCCAATTAACATACCTGGCAGTACCTGCAAGAGAGAGAAGGCCAGACTTAACTGATAATGAAGTCCAGCTGGTGGTGATTATAAAGTCAGGAAATTTGTAGCAGCAAACAGCTGTAAACACCTACCTGAAGGAAGACTGAGAGTGGTACTAAAACTGTACAGTAGTATATGAAGAAAAGGTGAGGAGCCAATTGGCTGGAAACATGTGGTTAATGTTCCAGTAAGGAAACCAAGCAAGCTATGATCCAGACCTGATGCATGCAGGCCAACTGCCCTTACAACATGTTTGAAATGGTAAAAATGATAACTGAGAGACTGGTTTCATACTTCAAGAGAAACAGACTCATAGGTAGCAAGCAGAGTGAGTTTAGGAGGGGAAGGCAGACAACTGACCGTATTGTAAGGATAGAAATGGAAGAATGAAAAGGTAAAAGAACTAAAGAATTTATAGTCACTTTTCTGGATATTGAAAAAATTTATGATATAGAGGGAGGGTTTACTTTATGAAGTGGCTACCATGGATATAAAAGGAAGAATGTATAGGTGTAGAAGGGATTTCTTAAGTAAAAGAACTATGCAGGTCAGAGTAGGGAAAGTCTATTCCAGTATATATACACTTACAAATGGCACTTCACAGAAGAGTTTCATCAGTCCTACTTTATTCAACATCTTGGTAAGTGATCTTCCAAAAGAAATAAGTGTAGGAATAGGCATCACTTTATTTGCTGACTACTGTGCCATATGGCCAAAACCAGAAACCATGAAATAGCTGCTTAAGAGTAAATGAAGCACTAATGAAGTGTGTAGAATGGGGAAACGTGGGGTTTTAAATTCTCAATTGATAAAACTAAGGGAATAATATTCACAAGAAGGAAAATTTTAAAAAGATTATAAATTGTATCTATAATGGACAGCAAATAAGTATAGTTAAAAGCTTTCAAATTTTTAGGTTTAGTATTTGATAGCAAGCTCCCTTGGAAGGATCATATTGACAACATTAGAGATAAATGTAAAGGCAGAATCAAATGACTTAGAAGTATTTCTGGAACTCCCTGTGATGCAAATAAGAAAGCAGTGGTAATGCTATTCAGAACGCTAATAAGACAAATTATTGAGCATGGGTGCCAGGTTTTCAGTTTGGCATCAAAAACAAATTTGAGAAAGCTTGACTTAGCCCAAGCTCATTGCATGCGGTGCCTTCATCGCAATGCTGCTGTACGTACTGCAGAGAGCTGAGGGTGAAGTGCCTATTACTTTAAAAATGAAGCTTTGGGATTTAACCTTTTTGGCTAAAGTCACTGGAAATGTAGAAGATGGAAACACCCAACTAATATATGATGAATGCTGGGAATTAAGCGGTTAATGTGTAGGGCAAAAACTCAAAATGTCTCATGTAAGTAGGGTTAAAGTGTGGACAAATGATCTCAGTGAAAAGAAAGACCAAAAAGAGGTTAATCTATCGCTTTGGGAAAATGCATTACAATTGAAAACCTCTTAAGATAGATATGGAATTGTATAATAAAATTAAAGGAAAAGGAGTGTTAAATGTGCAAGATATGGCATATCAATATGGTTTCTGATAAGTGGGATGCTACCGCCGTATGTATACTCAGGGCACCAAAGATGTAAGAACGGGAAGACTGGGAACAACATTCTGCGTTCCTTCACTCAAGAAAACTGTGAGGCTATCAAATTTTGTAAATGTTTTGACAGCTGAACAGGCAGGGATAATACTGGCATTAAATACTGGTACCCCTCTATACCTAAGGCATATAGAGGGGTGCCAGGTGCCATAGTCATCCTGTCTGATCCATTATCAAGACTACTGGTGATCAGAAACAACACTTCAGATAGCAGAAATTATATATTTAATGAAATATTACCATTAACAGATTTCAGAGTAACAGCCGTGTTAGTCTGTATTCGCAAAAAGAAAAGGAGTACTTGTGGCACCTTAGAGACTAACCAATTTATTTGAGCATAAGCTTTCGTGAGCTACAGCTCACTTCATCAGATGCATACTGTGGAAAGTACAGAAGATCTTTTTATACACACAAACCATGAAAAAATGGGTGTTTACCACTACAAAAGGTTTTCTCTTCCCCCACCCCACTCTCCTGCTGGTAATAGCTTATCTAAAGTGATCACTCTCTTACAATGTGTATGATAATCAAGGTGGGCCATTTCCAGCACAAATCCAGGGTTTAACAAGAATGTTAACCCCCAGATGTTTAATGCTAAAACCAGAAATTTCTGTTGTAGCTCTTACATCAGTGAATTTCCTTACCTTTGATCCAGGTAGCCCTTGTCCAGGTGGCCCTCTTGGACCAGGTGGTCCTTTTGGGCCTTCTACCCCCTAAAAAGATTTTAAAATTAATCTTTAAAATTAAAATAGTCTCCCAATATTACAGAAATGCTTTAAAAATGAAAATGCCACCTTTTCTCCTTGAATCCCAATGCCAGATAACCCAATAGGCCCAGGTAGACCAGGTGGGCCAATTTCACCCTGTTGAACAAAGTACAATTGCTTAACTTTGTAAAGATATGGAAACAATTTGGGTCGGATCCTCAGCTGGTGTATACTGGCATAGCTCCTCTGAAGTCAATGGAGTTACTTCAATATACACCAGCTGAGTCTCTGACCCTACCCCTTATTAACATTTCTTCTTTTTCCACTTGTGTTTTATAGTGTGGCAGACTCACTTGCTGAGTCTATGACCACCAAGCCCTGGAATCTCCATCATTGGAGATTTTTAAGAGCAGGTTAGACAAACACCTGTCAGGGATGGTCTAGATGGTGCTTGTTCCTGCCATGAGTGTAGGGGACTGGACTTAATGACCTCTCGAGGCCCCTTCCACTCCTATTATTCTAGGATTCTAAAGAATCCATTTATACATCTTAGCACATGCTGGTCAGCTGCTGTAAACGACTGTTAGTCTCTCTCTCTTCCCCCCCCCCCCATTCCAGATCTTAACTTTCCCAGAGAATCAATCACTTTTTGTTCCGTCTCACATTTTACTATGAAGACATTTTAGAATTGGTTGGGGCAGTTTATTGGCTATAAATCTCACCACAAAATAAGTATTGTGAGGCTCCTATTGTAGATACCAAATTCTTTATTTTGCTTCATTACATCTTTTGTAGCTTATATCAACCCCCACTGCATTCAGATTCCTTTGTAATTTTGTTAACTGCCTGACATATTTACTGCTCACCTTTTCACCTTTTATGCCAATGCCTGGCTGGCCACGAGGTCCTTTTGGACCATCAAAACCACGCTCTCCCTACATGAAGAAAATTACATGATGTTAACTTCAGCAATCCATGGTTATTTACTCTCCTCAAATCAAAGAGACTAGTGGTAGCATAATGATGGAAATCAAAACAAGAAGAAGAAGGCAGTGCCTGAATTTCTTTGTTTCTTGGTGTACCAAAGAGGTCTTCTTTTCAGACGAGAACGCTCGTCAGTTTGAGATTGATCACGAAAGAGAAATTAACAAGCTTCTCTTTACCCTTCTTTCCATTTCAAGCACATTCGGCTTAATTCTGCTTCCATTCAAATCAATGGTTTAAATGTCAGCAGGGCTGAGCCTCATAACCTGCTCAGGGCTGAATTCTGCTCATTTACTCATGTGAGTAGTCTTGGAGAAATAAGGTAAGCAGGATTTGACCCTAGTTGTTTTGCCTGAATAAGGATTTCAGCACTGAGTCCACATTGTGTCATTGTAATAATAATAATAATTTGAGAGTAGCAAATGGCTTTCTCAGTATGGCAGCCACGCATTACTGATGATAATGGGAGGTGATAAGTCTACAGTGTTTCCCAAACTTGGGACAGTGTTTCCCAAACTTGGGACGCTGTTTGTTCAGGGAAAGCCTCTGGGGGGCTGGGCCGGTTTGTTTACCTGCTGCGTCCGCAAGTTCAGCTGATCACAGCTCCCACTGGCCACGGTTCACTGTGCCCGGCCAATGGGGGCTGTGGGAAGTGGCGGCCAGTACATCCCTTGGCCCACACCACTTCCCGCAGCCCCCATTCGCCGGGCACAGTGAACCGTGGCCAGTGGGAGCTGTGATCGGCTGAACTTGTGGATGGGACAGGTAAACAAACTGGCCGGGCCCGCCAGGGGCTTTCCCTGCACAAGTGGCGTCCCAAGTTTGGGAAACACTGTGATAAGAAATAGACAAGTGAAAAAGGGTTTGTCATGCACACAAAGAATTTTTTTAAAGAAAATTTAACTACAAAAGGAGGTCTTAAGGAAAATGCAAGTTAATAAGGAGAAAAAGATTGAATTTCCTTGTATTTCTATTACTAAAGCATGTAGGAGAAGCGCTCAGCTGGTGCAAATTATCATAGTTCTACAAAGTGAAGTCAATAGAATTAAAGACCTTCCCCCACTAATAACATTTCTCATTTTAGTTTTCCTTACTTTTTTGAAATTTCCTACTTAAAATAACATTCTTTACTCCTACTACTGTTGGACATCTGCTATGTTTTCCTCTGACCAAAGTCTGATCTTTAACAAACAAGCTTTCTTAGAAGAAGCAACTGTATAGTTTTTTAGATTTACAAATCAACTTCTAAAATACATGATTTAATGTCAGAGACCTGACATACTTGGCAACAGGATTGGAGATTATACAATAATATAGAATCTGTTGATATATGTTTGGCTTCATTTCAAATTGGCAGTAAAATATAGTGCATTTTTGTAGGCACAGGAGTGCTAATAACCCTGCTGTCCTGGCCAGATTCCAGTCTGGTTAAAATATATTCATTCTGCTTATCTAAATTCTCTCTGTAGCTTCAGTTAGATGCATTCTTCACTTCCTTAACCTGTTGCGTAGTGTTGCTTGGCACTGTTAAATAGTGGCTGTATTTCAGTAGTGGTGGAGTGATTTCTGTCTGTTTTTTTTAAAACATTTTCATCTTTGCTATGTAAATGTAAGCGATCAACATTAACAACATCAGAGAACGTATACAATTCTTCCTGAAATATATATCATAAATTGCGATGAATTAAGTAAAAATGATTATTCTGATAGCAACAGCCAAAATCAAACCCAGCTATTGCAGTATTGGTCTAAACAAAATGCAAGAGAGTTTGAGCTGAGGGAAAGCCAACATTAGCATTTGGGGCCATACTTGCAAAATGATTTTTCACCACATCTAACAACCATGATCACCCTCAACTATGCCCAGGATCACCGTAGGGATTTTGAGGGGAGTTAGTTCTTTGGGATATACCTCAACCTTACCTAATTTAATTTCACATTTAAAAAAAAATTCTTTAGGCCTTCTGCCTGCACTCCAGAGGAGTCCAGCTGCTTATGCTCAGGGCTATGCCTGGCTGTCAACATTTTAAAAAAGTTCTGCAAGGAACAATTGTTCAAGCACATTGGGAGTTTGGGTGTCATGAAGTCCCCAATCACTGGAAGGTTTTATGTGAATTCTGGTGACTTTTAGCATTTGTAGAGAATTTACTCATAACTATATAATTACAGTTTACCCGGGAGGTATTTAAGATTTAATCTCCATTTATAAAATGGGGATAATAAAGCAGAAAGTACATAGAAGGCCACAGAGAGAGTCAGTTTCAGGGCAGGGACTAGAAGTGGGAGACCCTTGTGAGTCCCATGCCTAGACCACTTTATCTCTCACGCTATTTAGTTGTCTGTTGTTGTAGCCAAAGATCAAACTGGCTTGTCAGCCTAGGAGTTGGCTCAGCTTCGGGCCAATATCTGGAAGAGAGCTAGCAATGTTTCTAGTGCTGTCCCCTCATCAATGAACTACCATATCTGAATGCCAACGACAGTAGTAGCATTGCCTTCAGCTGATTTGGGGTTCTCCACAAACTCAGGGACCTATGGCCAAGATTTTCATTAACCCTAAGTGCCAGCACTGGATGAAGGTAAAGGGTACTGAGTATAAAGATTTAGGAAAAATCAATGACAAGTTTTCACTCTAGGGATCACTTTAGATTAGTTTGTTTTCAAGACTCTCTTCCAAGGTAAGGTGCTAGAGGCTATTTTAAAATTAAAGCTCCAATTATTTCCCCTTTTAAGGTCCCCTAAAGCAGAAGGGAGAGGCCACAGGCTATGGAGGCCTCAAAGGCCAGCTCTGATTAGAGGTAACATTCTGAGCCACTGGCTTCAATGAATTTGTACTAGTTTAATTGAGCGGCCTATTTGCCCCAGAGGGTTAGTTTGCAGGCTAATTTGACTAGCTAAATTTGTTGCCACAGGTCTAGTCCTGTATGCATTGAAGTAAATGGAAAGTGGGTCACTGGTTTAAATGGGATCAGGATTGGGCCTTATATACTATCTGTTACGGTACCTTTGGTCCTGGAAGCCCTTCACCTGGTGAACCTCTTTCTCCTTGAATCCCTAGAGGTCCTTGAGGCCCCTGTTAAAATAATTTTAAAACAGCCTAGAAAATATATCAACTATTCAAACTGATAACAGAGCAATAAGTCTTACTGTTGGTCTTTAAACACCTCTTTGCATTGGTACATAGTTATAACCTGTTAAAAATAATATGGTAACATGATAGTCACAATAAATCAACAAAGAAAGCATTCTAGCCTGCAGCTATAACATGTTATACAGGATTATCTTAGTGGCTTACTTATGAGTCATTGAAAATTCCTTCTCTTTACTCATCTTCTTAATTCTTCCCTCCTCATCCTTTGGTTCATTTTGGAAATTATTATTAATGCTTATTAACATTTGAGCATAATATACTATGCAGAGAGAACCAGATTAAAGGCCACACAAAATAATGTGGAAGAAGGTTTATGTGAAGAGAGCTACAACTCTGTGGTATGAACAAAACAACAGCATACTTGCTGGTGGGAACGTAGCCTAACAAACATGAGTGGGCAAAGATTTGTGCTAAAGGCAGGTCCAGAATCTTCATATATTAGGCCTGTTATACAGTGGCTCCCTGTGTCTGCCTGCCTCTCAACTTTATCCTGGCAGGCACAGAATGACAGACTTCAGTACAGTAGAATCCATAGAAGCTAACTGTGGTTGGAGAGGGTCCTGTGTACAGCTTCAGAACTATCCTTATTTTTTAGGTGGAGAAAATCCTACTGTCTTCAATAATAAAAAGGAAACTCCCTTTCAAACAGTTGTGCTTTTCAGTTTTGTAATTTTTTTTCTGGTTTCCAAAAAAATTAACCAGAAATATGATTTGCCAGAAGAGTTTACAGTTTATAGAGAGCTGGACACAGTTTATTGTTAAATAATGATTGTAAAGCAAGTAGGACCTGCAAAAGAAAGGAGGGACCCTCAAAAGATTGAGGGCATTGATTCTGCTGTCCCTCCAGTGTGGCGTTCCCAGTGAGAACTTTGAGCGTGGAGCAACTGCAGAATCTGGCCCTGAGACAAATGTTGAGCACAGAGTTCTATTATTGCTTAGCCATGAGTCGCATGTATAGGTCAATGCATTGTTGCCATAATCTGCTTCCAAGTCCTCTTCTCTGTACCAGGGGATATTCTGAGTGACATCAGTCCTATACGTAATACACTGTAAGTTTCCTGGTGCACCGGTGCAGCTATGATGGTTGGCATATGGGGGTACAGACAAGTCTTTGTCCATTCACCACCTCTTCTCATCCACATGCTCAGGATAGGGGATGTAGGACCTCCACAGAGGCTGCTCTTTCCTGTGTAGCTACCTGCAGTATGGGTAACTAGCACAGGTGATGAAGGGGGCATTTTCCTAACTTCACTGATTGTCACTAGTGGTATGATTTAGTAAAGCTGTTTACCCTGTGGATTCAGAACCCTTCAGCAAGAAGCACTCATTCTTCTACATGAATTCTTTTCAAGCTGGGCTGAGGTCACTCTATTTCTCATCAACTTCAGCTTTCTCATTTTAAAGAGAAAATGTTGTATGAAATGATTCTTACAAATTTCTGCCTGTTCATGGGGGAAAAGCTACCTCTGAATAATCCTGGACTATATTCTCTCATGGTCACAGTGGTACAACCTCATTGAATTGAAGAGAATTTAGCCCAGAGTACATAGAACAGCTTAATAAACCACACTGATTTGGAAAAGGGACTGCACTTGACTCTGATGATTGGTTCTACTCTGAAAAGTGACTCTGCAAAAATGGTAAAGTGGGCCCCGGGTTTGCCTCAAGTGTGCTCAATTTACAAGTACAAAGATATGTGGAGGGAAGGGCAGGCTTCCTCATTGACAAACCTACAAACCCAGTCATGTGCAGGTTTTTAATTCATCAGTCATTGGTTTTGCTGATCAAATTATGATTTTTAGGGAAACCCATGCAACCGGAATGCCTTTATGGGGATTGCACAGATGCACTTGTTTGGAATGTACCAAAAGAACTGGGTTAATAATCCACAGAAAGGAATAGAACCCAGATCTCTCTCTTAGCTGTGCAGGCTCTGCAATGTTAAGAGGAGTGAGAAGCAGTAAAACCTTAAGTCAGCAGATATGGCTTTGAGTACATGCAGGAGCAGATTTATTTATTTATTTTTTCCCAAGTAAGAAGATGCCATTTTTCATAGTTACTTTGTGGAGTAGAAGCACAGTTTAACATAGGGAATTCAAGATAGGTTCTTCAAACAACCAAGGGTGATGAAAGTCATAACAATTTCATGTGTATAAGAGAGAACTAGTCTAAAGATGAAAAGAGTTGGCATAATTTAGCATGCAAGTACTTGTTAACATTTGGCCCTTCAGAAGGTTTCCCTCTCTCAGCTCTCAAACACAGAACATACCGGTAGTCCTGGCTCACCAGCTCCAGGTGGGCCAACAGGGCCTGGTCTTCCCATCAAGCCAATGTCACCCTTCCAACAAAAGACATATTTAAAAATACATTTTTTTATGTATTGGTATTTGCATTTGCACAATATATAAACACATTTTAATCAGGCATCCTTTGTTTGGGTGTTTAATCTACCTGAATATAATAAGTGAGGCAAATCCTAATTTTCTCACCTTGCTGGCATCACATAAGACCCAGTAGATAGTGGAACTGGTGCAATTTCATGGTAGGGGGGAATGGATGGGAAAGCTGCAACAGAGATCATGGAGCAGCTTCGCTGCCACATCACTGGATATAGAATCCAATACATCAATAGGTTGCTTTTTACCATGGCTCATAACTATGGATATGATTTTGTCATGGTAAAATTGGGCAAAATTCATGGAACAGACATGGTAAAAATGTACAAAATCAGGATATGATCACAGCGGGGCTGAAGCCGACACGCGAGCACCGCTGCAGGGGATTGGAGCTGAAGAATTTGTGGACATCTGTTAAAGTCATGGAATCTGTGACCTCCATGATCAAATCGTATCCTTACTTATAACCATCTATCAGACCTTATTCTGACATGTTTATAACCACCTCTAACATATGTAACTGACAGCCAGACACCCTCTTAAGGTTTCTGGATCCCAGCAGTCCTCACTCTTGGGCAGAGACCCGTGTCTCTCTTCTTCCTAACTGACATTTTAAGGCTGCACAGCTCCCTGCCTTACACTGAAATATCCCCAGCTGCTTAAGGCCACTGCCTGTGCTTTGCTTACTCTCTGAGGGCTAAGACCAATGCATTGCCAGCAGTTACAAGTTACCACCCATTGCTTTCTAAGCAAGCACCTTTATTCTTAAGGTAGAAAACATTACAGAGACAACATTTAAAAAAACAATAAAAGTTCCTATGTGCATTCTAAAAGCTTGCCAGAGGTCACCCATCAACCTTATGGAGCCCTGGCTGGTCAAAGTCTTTCCAACTCTTCTGCAAAGGTTGGGGCTCTTGGACAAAAGGCCCTGTCTGTTGTCTGGATCAGAACGAAGGCCCTATGTCAGTTCAAGCTCATCTTTTTATATCAAACATCCTTTGTCTTTTAGTCTCTGCAAAACCCAGTCTGAATCAGAATATGCAAACCACTCTACAAGGTGGTACCTCTTTAGAGTTGTGATTAAGGTGAAACACAGACTAAACCTCTCACTGATTTTTAGTACCTGGAAGAGCTGCTCCCCCATGGAGCAGAACACAATCATACATAAACCATTCATAGACTTAGTACAATACGGTCCCCAAAGATAGTGCATATGATTGCAATATCTGCCACAGCATTGCTTTGCTCTTATTTTAGAAAAAATATTTTTCCTTATATAAACTCTGTTTTCAAACATGTTTTTGAAATTGAATTTGGACCATGATTCAGACCTACACATATGCATAAGACACAGCATGCACTATGAGTTTTTTGGTAAGTCTGTGTTTGATATTAACATTTTTAAATTATGATTTTTGATGACAGATCATTGACAAAATTAATGAATGGAGAGCCCTTCTGAACCTTAACTCAGCAGAAGTTCAACAGCTGAGACACTACAATGTTTACTCTAGAAAGAGATGATGATGATAGCAATCCCAGTACAGTATAAGTCAGATATAGCCCTTATTCAGAAGGCTAACATTTTGTTTACAGTAAGCTTGTATTCTTTGTGCCAACTATCTGAACCACCAAGTGTGTTCATAATTATTCTTTTGTTTGTGACAATAGGTATGTGTCTATACTCAATTAGCCATGTACTCCCTGGTTTTAATTATACCAATACTATAAAGTGGTGGTTTGTTGTGTGGTTTTTGTTTTTTTTTTTTAAATCTATGAACACTTTGAATAACTTTACAGGTATCCCAATCTTAGCATTTATTGTACTTTATCCGATAATATATGAAAGATTTATATATTCAGCTGCTGTTGCTTTTGTTCTTTTACAAAGTCATGCACAGTATACTGTATGACTAGCATTTTTACCTTTGGGCCAGGCAATCCTATTCCAGTTTCTCCAGTCAATCCAGGCGGCCCAGGGAGGCCTCTTTCACCCTTTTTAAAAAATAAAAAGGAAAGAATTATGGATGCTCTCATAAAAAACCAACCTTCTGCAGAAACTTCCTCGTGGCTGGACTTTACTAAAACTAGACAAGCCATTTACAATACACACTTTGCTTCTCTACAAAAGAAAAAGGACACTAAACTTTCTAAACTACTACATGCCACAAGGGGCCACAGCAATGGTTCCCTCAACCCACCCAGCAATATTAACCTATCCAACTATACTCTTAGGACAGCTGCTTCTGCTGGGCTATCTCGGGGCCTCTCCTTCTGCCCCTCCACCCCCAAGAACATGATATAATTCTGTGGTGACCTAGAATCCTATTTTCGACGTCTCTGACTCAAGGAATATTTCCAGCACACCTCTGAACAACATACTAATCCACAGAGACCTCCCTACCAACACTACAAAAAGAAGGATTCTAGGTGGACTCCTCCTGAAGGTCGAAACAGCAGACTGGACTTCTACATAGAGTGCTTCCGCCGACGTGCACGGGCTGAAATTGTGGAAAAGCATCATCACTTGCCCCACAACCTCAACCGTGCAGAACACAATGCCATCCACAGCCTCAGATGGCCACTACGGATGTAGAAGCCCTCTACACCAACATTCCACACAAAGATGGACTACAAGCCATCAAGAACACTATCCCCAATAATGTCACAGCTAACCTGGTGGCTGAACTTTGTGACTTTGTCCTTACCCATAACTATTTTACATTTGGGAACAATGTATACCTTCAAATCAGCAGCACTGCTATGCGTACCTGCATGGCCCCACAGTATGCCAACATTTTTATGGCTGACTTAGAACAACGCTTCCTCAGCTCTCTTCCCCTAACGCCCCTACTCTACTTGCACTATATTGATGACATCTTCATCATCTGGACCCATGGAAAAGAAGCCCTTGAGGAATTCCACCATGATTTCAACAATTTCCATCCCACCATCAACCTCAGCCTGGTCCAGTCCACACAAGAGATCCACTTCCTGGACACTACAGTGCTAATAAACGATGGTCACATAAACATCACCCTATACCGGAAACCCGCTGACCGCTATTCCTATCTACATGCCTCCAGCTTTCACCCAGACCACACCACACGATCCATTGTCTACAGCCAAGCTCTGCGATACAACCGCATTTGCTCCAACCCCTCAGACAGAGACAAACACCTACAAGATCTCTATCAAGCATTCTTACAACTACAATACCCACCTGCAGAAGTGAAGAAACAGATTGATAGAGCCAGAAGAGTTCCCAGAAGTCACCTACTACAGAACAGGCCTAACAAAGAAAATAACAGAACGCCACTAGCAGTCACCTTCAGCCCCCAACTAAAACCTCTCCAACGCATTATCAAGGATCTACAACCTATCCTGAAGGATGACCCAATACTCTCATAAATCTTGGGAGACAGGCCAGTCCTTGCCTACAGATAGCCCCCCAACCTGAAGCGAATACTCACCAGCAACCACATACCACACAACAGAACCACTAACCCAGGAACCTACCCTTGCAACAAAGCCCATTGCCAACTGTGCCCACATCTATTCAGAAGACAGCATCACAGGGCCTAATAACATCAGCCACACTATCAGAGGCTCGTTCACCTGCGCATCTACCAATGTGATATGCCATCATGTGCCAGCAATACCCCTCTGCCATGTACATTGGTCAAACTGGACAGTCTCTACGTAAAAGAATAAATGGACACAAATCAGATGTCAAGAATTATAACATTCATAAACCAGTCGGAGAACACTTCAATCTCTCTGGTCACGCGATTACAGACATGAAAGTTGCGATATTACAACAGAAAAACTTCAAATCCAGATGCCAGCGAGAGACTGCTGAATTGGAATTCATTTGCAAATTGGATACAATTAACTTAGGTTACCTTGCATAATGACTTAGCCACTCCCAGTTTCTATTCAAGCCTATTTTCCCCTTGTTTTTTCCTACCCCGCCCCCCCCAACGTTCTTGTTAAACCCTGGATTTGTGCTGGAAATGGCCCACCTTGATTATCATACACATTGTAAGGAGAGTGATCACTTTACATAAGCTATTACCAGCAGGAGAGTGGGGTGGGGGGGAGAGGAAAACCTTTTGTAGTGATAATCACCCATTTTTTTCATGGTTTGTGTGTATAAAAACGTCTTCTGTACTTTCCACAGTTTGCATCCAATGAAGTGAGCTGTAGCTCACGAAAGCTTATGCTCAGATAAATTGGTTAGTCTCTAAGGTGCCACAAGTACCCCTTTTCTTTTTGCGAATACAGACTAACACGGCTGCTACTCTGAAACCTGTCATTTTACAGACTAATCTCCTTTTAGTCCTGGTCCAGCAATCACTCACACCTTCTGTAGTTACTGCCTTTTGTTCCAGTTTCTTTCAGGTATCCTTGGGGGGTGGAGAAGCTAACATATTTATTTGAGCATAAGCTTTCGTGAGCTACAGCTCACTTCATCGGATGCATCCGATGAAGTGAGCTGTAGCTCACGAAAGCTTATGCTCAAATAAATATGTTAGTCTCTAAGGTGCCACAAATACTCCTAGTCTGTAAAAGGAAGCTTACTGGAACTGGTGAGGTTTTGTCTGTATTCAGTTTTATTAGACATGTGGGTTTTATTTTATTTTGCTTGGTAGTTCACTTTGTTCTGTCTCTTACTACCTGGAACCGCTTAAATCCTACTTTCTGTATTTAATAAAATCACTTTTTACTTATTAATTAACCCAGAGTATGTATTAACGGGGGGGGGGGGAAGAAACACCTGTGCATATCTGTCTATCAGTGTTATAGAGGGCAAACAATGTATGAGTTTATGAGAGTAAAACGGATTTATTTAGGGTTTGGACCCCACTGGGAGTTGGGCATCTGAGTGTCCAGAGGCAGGAACGCTTCTTAACTGGCTTTCAGTTAAGCCTGCGGCTTTGGGACACATGTTTCAGACCCTGGGTCTGTGTTGGCTCAGCAAGACAGGGTGCTGGAGTCCTAAGCTGGCAGGGAAAGCGGGGGCAGAAGTAGTCTTGGCACATCAGGTGGCAGCTCCCAGGGGGTTTCTGTGATCCAACCCGTCACACCAGACTTATGCAATTTGTCTAAAAAGAACAAATTTTGAATATGAATCACAATGTTTTTTTTGTTTCTCCTGTTAGGAATTGAATATTTCAAACCCACTGGTATTACATTGTTGGTGACTGAATCCACTGCCTTCTCCCTAGACCCTTTTAAGTCATTCTGTGTAAAAATGCAAGCCCTGTCAGCTAGATTCAGGCTCGTGGGTCAAAATGGGATTGCAAAAGGCATTAGAAAAAAACAAAATGGTAGTGAAATAGATTAGATTACCTGGGTCTTGAGCTGGTCATTCTTTCTCACAGGAGTCGATCCACTGAAGTCAAGGGGATTTTACATGATTCAGGCTTACTCATGTAGGTAAGGGTATGCAGGTTTAGCACTAAGAGCTCTTTCTTATTTCTAATGTTTATGATTCAGTAACACTGTGGTAAGCTTTAATTCTGAATCTTCTTGTTTTTATTACCTCTGTGCCTCAGTCTTCTTATTTTAAAGTGTGCTGAGTGCTTCTGGTAATAAAAGCCAGGATTTAGCATTTTGGATTTATATAGTGAAAAGGAAAACTTGGTCCACAAAATATTAGCATTAGAAAAGGGATGAAGCACTAGGAGAAAGAGGGCACTTTCCCAGTATTGTTTATGGATTATACTCAGAAACCCTGCATACCCACAAATTTCTAACTTAAAAGTTAGTTAATTAAATGATTGAATCTTGGAATTTAGAGATCTGATCCAAAGCCTATTGAGGTATATGGAAAGGCACTTACTGACTTCAGTCGACTTTGGATCAGGCCCATAGTACTTAACACTCAAGGACCAGATTTTTAAAAAGTATTTAGGTGCTTAACACCCACTGATAATCTGCCTATATTTATACTTGTCTTCAAGACTTCGTTTAAGGGCTTGATCTTGCTCCTGTCACTGTCAATGGCAAAAACTCCCATTGACTTAAATGGTGACAGTTTAACCCCTAACTGCAGGATTGGTAGTTCTGCAGAAGGCTGGAGTCCTAGGAACATAGGAATTGTCACACTGGATTAGACCTGTGGTCCATCTAGTCCATTATATTTTCTCTGAGAATGGCCAATACCAGATGCTTCAGAAGAAGGTGTGAGAATCCCACAGGAGATAGATGTGGGATAATTTGCCACTATCATTAGTTCTCATCCTGATCTGTGACTGATAGGGATGGGTTTACACCCTGAAGCATGAAGTTCAATATTCCCTCCAATGTTATCATAATTAATTATAAACAGCTCTGGATATTCTTATCCATATAAATGTCTGAAATCTTTTTGAATCCTGCTTAGTTTCTGCCTGTGACACAGTGCTAGGAGTCTAGAGCTGACCCAGCGCTCTCAGTACTAAGGTACTCGCTATTTCCCCCTTGGAGTGGATTTAACGGGGGTGGGGGGAATGGGATGTTCAATGGCTTAATTAGTCAGGAGGCTGATGAGCTAATGAGAACAATCAACCCACCAACAGATAAAGGACAGAAGGAAGTGCAAGGGAGGAGGCTGGCAGGGGCCAGGGGACACAAAATCTCAGGATGGTGAGATCTTGCCTCTTACACCCCTGGAGAGTACACTAAAGGGAAAGTTTACTTCCAGTTGTATGTTGTAGCATAGAGTCGTACTGGTAAACTGGTGGCGAGGACCCAATAAATAACACACTAGTATCAGAAATTTAAAAGCATCCATCCTGTTTGTGGTGGTCCAATGGGAAGAGAAGGGAATTTGTGATATTACCCTAAAAGAGTTCCTGTGAAAGGTCAAAAGGCTGATAATGTAAAAATAGCACCTTCTTATTCAATGTATTTGTTCATGGTGCAGATTCAAAGTCTGATTTGTTTACCTTACTGACACATGTAAGTTCTGATTTTGATTTTTACTTCTCGTTAGCTGAATTGGCTCCGCAATGCTATGGGAGAACAAAATGGCTTTGATCCCTTTTCTTGCATAATCAACAAGACTATTCAATGAGATCCAGTTGCAGAATTCATATTACTAATAAAAATGCACAATCCAAAAGAAACACTGTTCAGCTTTCAGATCCCAGGCTGAATTTCCATGGTTGGCAATTACAAGTAAAACATGTTACCTCAAGTGGTAAGAGACAACAAATTTTTGGAGTAATACTGCACTTTAAATGTTCAAGTACTAGAAGAATGGGGTATAAGTCACTATACTGAAAAGACAATGTCCAGCTGAATCTACTGTAGTAAACACCAGGAGTAGACGAGCAGTTTTTGCTAGGTAACTTGCAGGGATATTAGATAGATGAATTACTTGCAGTCCCCATTTAGCGAAACCCCTTGAACAGAAGGGAAAAGTGAATGTGGGGAAGAGCATTATTGCGGTATGGATAACTGTATATATCCTTTAATGTTAAAAAAAAAAAAAAAAAAAAAGAGGAGATCTTTTATTCTTGCCTTTGATCCTTGCACACCTTCAGGCCCTTGGTCTCCGGGTAACCCTTGGGAACCCTGTTAAAACACAAATGTTTTTTCAGAATATTCCAGGCTTTCAGAGCAAGGGGTTTTTGAGAAACAAGCAATAATTTACTGCAATCCACATGAAAACCTCTGTCACAAACATTTCAAAACTAAACACAATTTAAATTCTGCCCTTGTATGCAAGAATGCAGCTAGTGGTGTGTAAGCATCTGAGGACAGCACTTGGCTCTTTCTTAGGTAGAATAAAAGTAAACAGTCATCAAAATTTATTCACAGCATCACTGCAACAATGACAATACTACAAGCTCCTCTAGGTATTAGTAATGTAGGGTTTGGGGCAGGGGTGCTGGAACAATTTTTATAGCAGGGATGCGGAGAGCCATAGAACCAAATTGTAAACCCTGTATATGATGGAAACTCCTTCAAGACAGGGGGTGCATCAGTGCCCCCCGCATCTCTAGTTTCAGCACCTATGGTTTGGGGGCTCTTTTACAAAACACTGCTCCCACTAAAAGGGTGTTATGGCAAATCTGATCTATTTAAAATGTGTAACTTTAACTTTCTTGGGTTGCATATTTTTCATAAAGATTTTCTGATTTTTGTTATTGATTTTTATGATGCACTATAACAAGTTTGCTTATATGACAGATTCTCCTAAAACAATAGGTACAAAAACAAGCCATTTTAAGTCACAAAACCTCATTGCATCGAGTGGGAACAGAACTGATCCAAAACGTGCAAACTGGCAATATTCTGGACTGTTCTAATTCCCTCATAATATGACAGTATAATTTATCAATGTACATGACTTTCAACCCCTTTTAGAAAACAATAAAATGGGCTAGATCTTCAGCAGGTATAAATGGGCATAGCTTCACTGACTTTGGTAGCTCTATTGACTTCAATGGACCTATGCCAGTTTCCATCAGATGAGGATGGCCGAGCCAATTACTTTGATTTATATGGGTCACATCTCACTAGTGCGCTCATTTATTTCAACAGTCTGCTGCCCACTGCTCCTAAAGGATATGTTGTTAAGTTATCAGTGTTATTTCTTTTCCTACATTACTTCTTAAATCAACTACTCCATTATAAAGGGACAGTGGTTGGTAGGCCTGACATTTTATATGCTTTCTGTTTCCTAAAACTTGTTGCATATTTTCATCTTCTGCCTAATCAAGAGTTTAGTCACCTGCTCCTTATTCAGATCAATGAAGACAACAAGGATGAAATCCTGGCCCTGTTGCAACCAATGGGAGTTTTGCTCCCATGGGGCCAGGATTACACCCCAGGCATTTTGCCCAAGTAGGGAGAACAGAATGGGGCCCTAGAAGTGTCTTAGAGATTTTTCCTTAAGGACGTACAAGGTGACAAGGTCAAATTATTCTGCCATCCTAAAGATGCAGAATATGACACCCTGAATTAGACAAAAGATACAAATGTGCGAAATCAATCCTTAAAATAAACACATTTTTTGGGGGAACAAAGTCTCCAATGCTCAGCAGGGATCTATACTCTAATTAGGCCAAACTACCTGAGGCCCCAATTCAGGAATAAATATATGCTAAGTATTGTCTACAGCATTAGACATAACAGCATGGTCTTTCCATTGCTGTGGGGGTCTCTTCTCCTGCACACTCTACTATTTCTGCCAGTCAATAATCGGAGAACAAAAATATTCAGTTGTCTACACTGAACTCCAAAAATCCCTGTCAATGTTACAATGAAAGAGGATACATGTGTTAGGCATGGAATATTTTGAATGAGACTGGCTCTAGAAGTCTAGGCAGCTGAGCCATGTTGTGAACTAAAGTGATTTCACAGCTTTGCAAAGCACCAAGAAAGCAAAGTATGTCTGTGCTGTTTGTTACCTGTAGACCTCTCAGTCCTGTGTGACCAACTGGACCTTCTGGACCCTGAAAAGCAAGAAGACAAAAGTGCCTACAAAAATCTAAAACTTCTAAAATATATTTGGATACATTAAAATATAGTACAAAGAACATCAAGAAAAGAAATCAAGAAGTCAATAACTTGCAAGAAAGTACTGCATAAATATGAAACTGGGATACAGTAGTTAAATTACAGTATGAGAATGAATTTGAAGTCAGATACCAAGATCCTGCATGGTCAAGTTTTACATCTATTTCATTAAACATGTTTACAGCTACCATACACTGAACCTTCAAGCCCATTGCTGGAGTTAAAATCTTGATTTTCATTTTCATAGTCATACGCCCCTCAGTCCATCTTCCCCCTTTAAAAGTGGGCCTGATTCTGCTCCTGCCAAAGTCAATGAGAGTCTTGCCAGTGTCTGAAGTGGAAGTAGGCTTGCACCCTAAATGCAACAGCACTAAAGTATAAGAGCAGCTGGGATAATTATTGAAAAATGACCTTTTTCAGTTTATCTTTATTTGATTGACCTTAAAATTTGTCAACTGTATTCTCCCTCTGCTTTATAAATAACATTTACACTAAATCTACCACAATGTCTATTATCAGGGATAGCAAATTTTAAATCTCAGGCAATTGTGTCCTATAACTTCTCCATACTCCATTTCACTGTACATTAGGAGAAATAGTGTTCTATAACAATGTTTTCCCTAAAGTATAATAAGCAGATAGATACTTACTCTGTCACCTTTTATCCCTGGAGTGCCACAGTCACCTCTTTCCCCCTAAGGAAATAAACCATGAACATTCAAAAAGTTTACTTAGCATTACAAGGATATTTTTATTCATTACATCTTCCTGCCAGAACACACATCCCAAATGCTACAATTTTTCATGAACAGCCAACCAAATATGTTGATGTGTATATCTACAAGACAATACAAACATGTCAATAAATGTTCCTACTGAAAATCATACCTTTTCTCCTTTGTAGCCAGATTTTCCCTGGGAAAAGAAACAAAAAAGATTGGAAGATATTTTAACCTGATTTAAATAAATTAATTGTGACACTATTACACAAGCTGCAACTCCATAGTCTTTACAGAAAAAACATAAAATTTCAGGCTCTAATAAAAATTCAGCTACAACACTGGATCTCTGAGGTGGCAATATGGCTGTGTATATGACAGCTGTCTACAACAATATATATTATTATATGTACAAAATACCCTATGTCAATTGAATTTTAAACTGAGATTTTAATTATACAAAGGCTTGAGCTCTAGAGTTAAGGCTGACACTCCTGTAAGTGTAAGCATTGTATTTCTGGAAAGGTAGAGGTGGTGTGGGCGTGGTGAGGACATCAAAGTTTGAGACTTGTTGCAAAACTTTTTAAAAAACTGGAGGAAACTCAGCATGGGGGGAAATGTTCAGTGCCCTGCACATAACAGTGCAACTCTGAAAGAACTGCTGTATTTGTGTTTTTCCAATCCTTGTATGACTATTGTGTGAGTGGAAAGGCTACAAAGCTGAACCCAGTGTTAATAACTACAGGTGGCAAAATGAAATAATGCTGATATTCTTCTTTCCATTGTAAATCAGGTTTCCAGTCCTGCAAGAATATTTGTCTGTGCAGACTGCAATGCCTGTGTGGAATCTCACTGAGTCAATGAAAGCATGTTGGTCATGCAGCTGGATCAGGGACATAGTGAGAACTATTTACTGGTAAATGTTGATAACTCATTATAACAGGAATTCTCAAACTTTTTCATAGACTGGACCACATGTCAGAGTGTTTTGCAGACCACCTTCCCTCACATTCACAATCACAAACACTACCTCCACTGCCATTTATGATCGCATACTTCCCCTATGCCAGCTACAGCCATTTTTAAATGGAAAAGTAATACTTTCCTCCTATTTAATATATTAGGTTGTCTTTTAAAGCAATTGGGCCTGTGTTACACAGGAAGTCAGAGTAGATGGTCAAAATGGTTCCTTATGGCCTCAAAAATTTATTATTCTAACAGCAGGAAATGTATCACTCCCCCCAGTTTTTGTGTCCTCTACAAACTTTATCAGTGATGATTTTATGTTTTCTTCAAGGTTATTGATAAAAACGTTAACTAGAATAGGGCCATGAACTCATCCCTGCAGGACCCCACTAGAAATGACCCTGCTCATTGATGATTCCCCATGTACAATTACATTTTGAGATCTATCATAGACATATAGGGCAGGAAGAGACCTCAAGAGGTCATCTAATCCAGCTCCCTGTGCTGATGCAGGACAACGTATACCTAGACCATCCCTGACAGGTATTTGTTGAACAAGTTCTTAAAAACTTCCAGTAATGGGGATTCCACAACCTCTCTTGAAAGTCTATTCAGAGCTTAACTATCCTTATTGTTAGAAAGCTTTTCCTAATATCTAACCTAAATCTTCCTTGCTTCAGATTAAGCCTATTACTATTTCTACTACATTCATGGACACGTAGAACAATTGGTCATCATCCTCTTTATAACAGACCTTAAAATATCTGAAGACTGTCAGGTGCTTCCTCAGTATTCTCTTCTCAAGTCTAAACATGTCCATTTTCTTTAACCTTTCTTCATAGATCAGGTTTTCTAAACCTTTTATCATTTTTGGTGCTCTCCTCTGTTCTCTCTCCAATTTGTCCACATCTTTCCTAGTCTGTTGCCCAAAACTGGACACAATATTCCAGCTGAGGCCTCGCCAAAACTGAGTAGAGTGGGACAGTTATATACAACACTCCTGTGAATACATCTCAGAATGATAATAACTACAGTTGACTCTCTCATTCAAAATATGATCCACTATAGTCCTCAGATCCTTTTCAGTACTACCACCTAGCCAGTAAGGCCCCATTTTGTAGTTGTGCATTTGATTTTTCCTTCCTAAGAACTCTGCACTTATCTTTATTGAATTTTATCTTGTTGATTTTTAGACCAATTCTGCAATTTATCAAGGTCATTTTGAATTCTTATGCTGTCCTCCAAAGTGTTTGCAAACCCTCCCAGTTTGGTGTCATCCACAGATTTTATAAGCATACTCTCAACTCCATTATTCAAGTCATTAATGGAAATATTGAATAGTACTGGACCCAGGACTGACCCCTGCGGTATCCGACAAAATACCTCTCCCCAGTTTGTCAGTGAACCAATGATTGCTACTTTTTGAGTATGGTCTTTCAACCCATTTTCACACACCTGATACTAATTTATTCTTGACTACATTTCTTTAGTTTGCTTATAGAATGACATGTGGGACTATGCCAAAAATCAATATATTTCATGTTGACAGTTGCTCCCCATCCAGGCCAGGCTGGTGACTTTGTCCAAAAAGAAGCTGAACTCTGGTGGGATTCAAATCCACATCCTTTGAATACCCTCTCAGATCTAGAAAGCCAATGCACTATCCATTGTGCTTCAGAGCCTCTGTTAGTTAGCAGGCCACTAATTCACTTAATATGTGCCCTATTAATTTTGTATTGTTCTAGTTTTTTAATCAAAATGTCATGCAGTACCAAGTGAAGCACGTAATAGAAGTCTATTAAATCAACACTATTACCTTTATCTGCCAAACATGTAATTTCATCAAAAAAAGATATCAAGTTAATTTGACAGGATCTATTTTCCATAAACTCAAGTTGATTTGTATTAATTATATTACCTTCCTTTAATACTTTATTACTTGAGTCCAGTATTAGCTGCTCCATTATCTTGCCTAGGATCGATGACAGACTGACAGGCCTATAAGTTCTAGATCATCCCCGTTATCCTTTTAAAATATTGCACAATATTATCTTTCTTCCAGTCCTCTGGAATGTTCCTTGTGTTCCAAGACTTATTGAAAATCACCATTAATGGTCCAACAAGCTCCACAGTGAGCCCTTTACAAATTCTTGGATGCAAGTTATCTGGACTTGGTGATTTAAAATGTCTAACTTAATCGCTCCTGTTTAACATCCTCCTGAGATACTAGTAGAATGGAAAGAGTGTTAGCCATATCCTATGATGATGATATCTTCTGTTTTTCCCCAAATATAGAACTGAAATAGGTATTGAATACTTCTTTCTTTTCTGGATTATTATTGATAATTCTACTGTTTCCATTTAGTAGTGGACCAATACCATAGTTAGGATTCTTTTTGTTCCTAATATAGTTAAAAAATCCTAATTCTTATTGTTCTTAACTCTGCTGGCCATACTATTCTCCATCTGTCGCTTCTCTAATCAATTTTCTTCAATTCCTAACAAGGAAGATTGTAAACTGAATATATCAAATATAGAAGACTAAATCATTTGAAGGGAGTATATAACCCCAATGGAAGTGTGTAATTGTAACTCCCATTACTATTAAATAAGAGTTAAACACATTCTTTAAACAACAATACTCCTTTTCAGTTTTTCTAACTCTTTTTTATTTCTTGTGTTAACGAATCACTGGATGCTAAACTGGAACTGAAAACTCTGCTTGGCTATTATAATGTTTATTGCAAACATGGGATCACATCCTTGAAGTAAATGAACAATGTAATGACTAGAGAAAATACTAATTTCCTTTTTACCTCTGTTCCATCTTTTCCTGGAATTCCATTGAGACCTGCATCCCCCTATGAAGAATCCAACATCAAGATCAGTCAAACAAGGAAAATGTAATGTTTTGAACTGTACTTACATTGTTCTCTTTAGTATAATTTAGTACATAGTAAAGGATGCATACCAGCTCCCTCTTCTAAAGTTTTAATTATCTTATATGCAAAATACTAACATAGAAGTTCTGTTTGCAAATTACATTAATGTGTATTTTTTTACTTCAAGAGAAAAGGAGGACTAAATAACTTAGATGAACTATTCCAGTTCATAAATGCTAAGTACATACATTACTATTCTTTCAGTTCAAATGAAAATATTGGATGCTTTTACTAAATCTCTAAAAAGACATGCCACCTTTACTCCTTTCTGGCCAGGAGCCCCATCATCACCTGGACGACCCTTTTTACCCTAAAAACATCAAAATAAAAAAGTTATGTAATAAAACAGTCACATATCATATGCCCCACATCCCAAATTCTGTATAAATCATTCAGTACTTTTAGACAGGTTCAAGTAACTTCACCACAAAAGGAGTTATTAAATAAAATGATTTTTTGGCAATGTATGTAGTACTTTAGGAATTATATTTTGGTCATTTGTTTCCTGAACCTTAAACAAACCAGTGTAGTTATCACAGATGTCAAACAGCATGTCTGGGAGGGACATGCTCACCTGCACAGGAAACCTGTTTTCTTCTTAACATTGCTGTAAAGCACCTAGGACTGATTTTATCTGAAAACAGATGCAGATGTTTTTGTAGAGGTCACAGTTGTTCATTTTAGCACTGTTTAAATGATGCATGTTTGTACTGAACTTTTTGAAATGTATGCTTTCATATAAAAGATACCTGTGTTCTTCAAGTAGTGATATCTTATTGTAACTTAAACAAAAACTGTATAATATATATTTGTTTAAACTAAAAGTGCTAGTCTATAGAAGGAAGAGGCAGTAAAGTTTAGTGTTTGTAACAGGTCCAATGAAAAAAAGTAGTCAAGACTGCTGGGTTCTATTCCTAACTCTGCCTCAGACTCTGTGACCTTGGGCAAGGAATATATAATCCTTTTATACTTCAGTTCGATTTTAATGAGTATAATAGTGGGCTGTTCAAAGGCTTCAGGATTCAGTTTGACAGCTAAACCCTGCAGTTTAGTTCATTGGGACTGACAATGAAACAATCCTGCATCTTTGCTTGGAGGGTCTAGTTCGATGTACTCTCCAAGGGAAGCCCCCTCTTCTCTATATGTACCTCAAGCCAGTTCCCTCTTGAGTTGGAAATTCCTAATGTTTCACCCTCCAGGATTTCCTTTCTCTCTTTTTTTTTCTCTTTACCTCTTGCCTCAAAGCAACTCAGTTTTTTTATACTCCTGATTTGGAGCTAATGAGTCATCTGGTCTGGCTGTCAGACTGAATCAGTAGAATAACTCTGCACTTCCACAGAGATGAAGCCTTCTTTTTGCCCTTTAACCATGGGGTTTTTTTTTGTACATCTGCTATGACCAAAGCAGATCTCTGGCAGATCATAAATCACATAGCTGTTCCCTTTTAGAAAGGAGGATCTCATGAATAGCAGGCAAACTTTACGCACATTTCTCATTGATCTGACACTTCCACACGGTGTAAGTACAAAGAAATACTACTTATAGCTCTAACTTTGTCTCATGGATCAGATTCAGAGGATTAATCAAAATGCCTAGAACAAACTTAATAGCAAATTACATTATGCATTATTCACTAAGACAGAAGGAAAATGAGAAATGACAGCTACTTACGGCAGGGCCAGGAAGGCCTCTTTCCCCTTTCTCACAGTTACATGTGGGAGCTTGGGGACACTTTGAATGAAAATGTTCACAGCAAATCAGTGCACTTTAATGGGTAAGCCAGAAAACATTGCAACATTTCAGTTTCCATATAGCTAATCTACAAGCACCAATGAATTACTTCTGTAGAATAAACAACTTTGTATCTTTTAATTGCATTCAGTTACTTTACCGCTCATAAGTAATGTGGTTGTCCCACACCCAAGCCAAGAAATCCTTTATATCACATCACATAATCATGACTTTGCCACAACCCCCTTGTAAGGGGTAGCATGTTGTTGTGCAGCATGGTGGTGGTGGGGAATGTAATAACTCTGTGCTGCTCAACCCACCTTACACAACTACCTGTTGTAGAGGTAGCTGGTACAGGGGAATAAGGGGGCACCATACATCCTTACACCCCCTTATTCCATTGCACAGGCATGCAGGATGGGTCATAATCTGACCTTATAGAAATGCATAAACAAAATGCTTATATGCAAATTAATATAATCTAATTAATAAAATTAATTTTAATAAATGTCCTGCATTTTTTCTCTTTACTTTGCATTTATATTGTGCCAGTGGATCACTGATCCACAGTGATTATATGTAGTTACTTTTTTTATGCTTCCAAACCATAGAATATGAAGACTCAATACATATGGAAAAAGTTTTTAAAAATTATTTATTAAATCTCTATTCAACTTTAAGACTTAGACAAGTGGGCACCCCAAGCATCATTGTTATCCGAATATCCCAGATAATGTGCCTCCCAAGGACAACAGCATGTAATCCATTTTAGGGTTTTGTACTGTCACACATCACCATCATATCTGAATGCCTACAGGGAAGTTTGATTAGCATAGCAAGATCCCTGGAGGACTTCATGGAATCATTTGGCTTGTCTTCCCTCTCAGGTTATAGGAAGCTTTGCTTAGAGCAGGATTTTTCTGGAGAGGGCAGGAGAGGAGAAGTTATTGTCAATGTCATTCTTTTTATGGTGTTTCTTGTTGTGCGTTGGTTCTCATTCCTTTTGTTTTCTCTGTGTTTATTTTCAACCCTACTAATTGTGCATAGGCCTGGAGATCATTTGTTTTGCCTTGCACATCTCTATTGATATGGAATAGCATGTTAATGTCATCTGCAAATTCAATGTCCTTTAACTTCTGTTTGAAAATCCATTTTATGTCACTTGGCTCTTTTATGGTCTTTCTTATTACCCAATCTACTGCTGTAAAAAGATTGTGGGTGACATAAGACATTCTTGTATGACGCCTGTAGTAACACTGAACAAGAAACACCAATCATACTTTTCAGGACAGACATAGAACAGTTCCAGTGTTTCACGTATGTTGGCAGAATTGTAAATACACCAGGTGGAACAGATGAATACATTACAGCCAGAAAATCAGAAGCCAGACATGCCTCTGTAACTTTAAGTCTGATCTGGAGAAATAGAAATCTTGCCCTCCAAAGTAAACTTAGAATATCTAACACAATTGTAAAGTTGGTCTTAGTATATGGTTCTGAAACTTGAAGACTTATTAAGATGCTACCATCTAAACTCCAATTTTTCATAAACAGCTGCCTTAGACAAAACTTCTATTAGATCTCCAGAAAAAAAATCACAAATGAAGAACACTGGAGGAGGATGAAACAGAAGCCGACAGGACAGGAGATTACAGAATGAAGGATTGAGATGGCCGTGAAATACACGGAAGAAATATACAAACAATGTAACAAGACAGGCATTGGAACACCCAGGGGAAAAGATGACAAGACACACCAAGGATAACATGAAAATGCACAATAGAGGCAGAATTGAAAGCTATCAAAATGACATGGGAAGAAGCTTAGACTGCAGCAGGAGATCAGTAAAGATGGAAGGCTGTGTGTTCTGCATGGAATAGAGAGGTATAACTATGTATAGATATAGATAGTGTTATTCAATTATAAATATATTGCTGTTACGTATACATCAGAAATAATTTCACTTATATCTAATTGCTAAGAGAATATATAAACTTATTAAAACTTATTACTTTGGCTTTATCTGATATCACTATATATTTGAGATATTGTTCCTCTTTGAAAATGTAAAGTATGTCAGGCCACAGAAATTTGTAGTTTCTCTAATTCTTGTAAACTATTTAAATTTAGAAATAAATAAAGGCTCCAATCCTGCAAAGACTAACATATGAAACCTTACTCACATGAGTAGCCCCATTGAATTGTATCTCATTATCTAGTCCCTCATAGTTATTTTTCTATTACATGAATATTTATTACATTACATATACTATTTACAGGACAGCATGATTAAATAGCAATTCTCATATTTTGTTTACCAGTTAATTACTTACCCCTTCTTCAGCCAGATCTTTCTGTGAAGACAGACATTGAAAACAAAATTAGAAATTAGAGGTCATAATCCACCTATAGAGGAAAAAATGCATGTTGCTATCCAGAAAGCCAAGAATGTTGTCTCTATCTTTTTCCTTTGAGCATAAGCTTTCGTGGGCTAAAACCCACTTCATCAGATGAAGTGGGTTTTAGCCCACGAAAGCTTATGCTCAAATAAATTTGTTAGTCGCTAAGGTGCCACAAGTACTCCTGTTCTTTTTGCGGATACAGATTAACACGGCTGCTACTCTGAAACCTGTCTCTGTCTTTGATTACAGTGAGTGAAATCTATTCCTTGTTCAGCAACTAATTAACACAATTTCAAGTTATTAAAAGACTTCCATCAAATTCTCTAATCTATTTTATATTTCAGTTCCTATTTTGTAACGTTAACCCACACATAAGCATACACACACTAATCCTTTCAGTCAAACTAATGCTGTCAGAAAGTCTACTATGACTCCAATGTTATAGTAAGTAATAGCAAGAGGAAACAGTGATGAAGAGCAGTAAACTTTCAGGTCTGGAATCACATTTGCTTCTCGACTCCCTGGTAGGTTTTCCAGTGGACACTTATAGAGATTTAGGGTCAAATTCAGATATGTGCTAAGTGGACATGCCTCTGTTAAAGTCTATGGAGGAGTGCTTATGCCAGAGGTGAATCTGGTCTCTGTGACTAAAACAATATAAACTCTCTGGCTTGTTGCAGAAGAAAGAATTAGAATGTTAATTATCTTTTTAAACAAAGAAAACTAAAAAAAGTTTTAAAATACCTTTCCTGAGGAAAAAAATAATAAAAATATCCCACATCATGGAGGAGAGTGAGGGAGAAACTTGTGCTTTGGAATGACGACAAATGGCAAATGAACTGTATTAGACTGAAATTTAGAGTGTTGTTTCTACCCATAAAATACTGATTTTTTTTAAAAGAACGCCAAAAATTAAAAACACTCAGAAGAGAGCAGCTTTTTAAATATTTGGCTAGAATAGTTTCAAATCTTTGGTCCATACATACCATTTCTTTCACAATTTTCTCCACAACTCCTTTCTCTTGGAGGTTGAAAACAAACCTAGATGCTGGGACACTGGCCAGAAGTCGAAGCTTGGCAGCATTGGCCACCTCCTCAGCCACTCTGGTCATTCCTACTGTGAAGAACACAATTCCTTGATGTTTAGCATCAGCAGTAGCTGCAAAAATATCTGGATTTCTTGGATGATCCACTCCATTTGTCAAGAGCACAGCTGCTTTCACACTGCCATGAGTCCCTTCAGTCATGTACAGTTGTGTGAGATTGGTTATAGCATATGTTGTGTAGGTACCATGGCCTATGTAGGTTATGGGAGCAATGCGGGATTTGAAAGCTTCAGGACCTTTCCAGTCTCGGAAAGTTTGCTCTATGAGAACAGTGCTACTGTACTGAAGTAAGGCCATCCTCCAGCTGAGAGTACGTCCAGAATTGACTTGAGCTTCTTTCATACTGTTCACTGTTCCTAATACAAATTTTTTCTGTTGTTCGTGATTATAGTCCTTAGCACTTTCTGAACTGTCCAGTAGAAAAGCTATTTCAAGAACGCAATCTTCATCTGGAATAAATTTGTTAGATAAGTGAGTTTAATTACATTAGGAAGCTATGTTACTCATAAAATGATATATTTGTATGTACATAGTAGGCTTTGAAAGTGGAAATCAAATTTTCTGGAAGTTTTAGAATACTTGCATAATAAACGTAAGGATGAGGAACCTTCTGAAATTTGGGAGAGGTTTAGAGTCTATGGGATGAGGAACCTTCTGAAGTTGGGGGAGACCTTCTTGGGGGAGAAGAAACCTTCTGAAAGTGGTACGATCCTCTGGCATGAGGAATGTTCTGAAGATATTTAGACCTTCATTCAGAACTCCTACCTGGTATCTTACCAGGGCGGGGACACAGAAGATCGAGGGTGGGCAAACTACAGCCCGTGGGCCGGGTCGAGCCCCTCAGAACTTTGGATCTGATCCACAGGATTGCCACCGCCATGGGCTGTGGGCTGCTCCCAGAAGCAGCCGGCACCATGTCCCTGCGGTCTCTGGTGCTGGGGGGTGGGGGGGAGGGCTCTGCATGCTGCTCTTGCCTGTGGGTACCTCCCCCGAAGTTTCCATTGGCCAGGAATGGGGAACCATGGCAAATGGGAGCTTCAGGGGAGATACCCACAAGCAAGAGCAGTGTGCGGAGTCCTCTGCCCCCGCCCCCTCCGGCAGGGGCCTCAGGGATGTGGTGCTGGCCACTTCCTGGAGCAGCACAGGGACAGGGCAGACAGGCAGGAAGCCTGCCCTGGCCCCGGTGCACGCCACTGCCACCTCATAGCCACTCCAGGTAAGCGGCACAGGGACGAAGCCCACACCCCAAACCCCTCCTGCACCCTAAACCCCTGCCCTGAGCCTCCTGCTGCACCCCACACCCCTACCCCCTGCCTTGAGCCCCCTGCTGCACCCCTCCTGCACCGCAACCCCCTGCCCTCAGTCTCCTGCCGCACTCCGCACCTCTCCTGAACCTCAACCCCCTGCCCTGAGCCCTTCCTGCACCCTTCCCTGCACCAATGCCGACCCCCTCCCGCACTGTGCACCCCCTCCTGCACCCCAACCCCCTGCCCTAGCCCTACATTCATCACTCTGCATGCAATGTCCCCACCCAGATGTGGCCTTTGGGCCAAAAAGTTTGCCCACCCCTGCAGAAGATTCAGTTCTGAATGGCGAGTTGGGAGAGCTGGGTCATATTCTTGGCCTTGCCACTGATCTGAAGTATGATCTTAAGCAAGTCACTTTATCTTTCGGTGCCTTTGTTTTTATTCCTGCACTTTATCATGTGTATTTCAATTGTGAGCTCTCCAAGGTAGGCATATTGTCTCTCACTATAATGTGGGCATACTGCGCCTAGCATAATTGGTCCCCAACCTCTGTTGGGACCTCTAGAGGCTACTGTAATACAAATAATTAATAAATATATTCATAGACTTGCATCTCTGACTAGGTGGTGCACTGAACTTTTTAGAACACTTCATTTATCCTGCTCCCATTGAGTTCAATGGGAGTACACAGGTTTGTAAACCTAAGTGTGTACTTAAAAGTTTGCAAGCTCAGGGCCTAACACAGTGCAAATTAGGTAATATTAGTTTTCTGAAAACCTAAGAAAATTGCTTCTGAATAAATGTCTATCTGCCACTTTTCTTTTACTGATAATACCATGGCTGATAGACAAAAATATTGAGAATGTAACACAAGAATCCTCCAACCTTGCTCTTTTAAGCTCTTCTTCTCTCACCCAAGTGAACTATACATCTAAGTGTAAAAATATGGCAAATGAAATTGTAAGTGGGAGTAGCTCTGCAGGTTGTAAATATACTGCTTTAAGTGCAAGTTAACTATACAGTCTAGAATCTGAATAAATGTTAAGAAAAAATGTGTTAAAATTCACCTTGATCACTTGGACTGGGATATTTTTCTACAGTATTTGACAGAAGGTGCTTAGATTTTTGTCGTCTTACTCCATCTCTTTTGTCTTCATTGAGATTTTGTGCCAAAAACACATGCTGTCCTAGTATCCACAAAAGCCACCAGAATCTGTAGAACATGTTTTGTTTTTTCCTAAACAACACAAAATACAGTGATGATGCACATTATTTGTGCTGCACAAGAACAATGAAGTATGGGTCTGCTTTGCTCCAATGGTAGAAACAGAGGTTAATTCTTTAACAGCAGTACATGCGCCAAGCAGAACATTCAAGGGTTCTATTTGTACATTTATTTACTGTAACAGCTACTGTTAGCATGAATGGGAATTACTTACCTAAAGTCTAACAAAAAGGATGGGAGAATAAATCTTCAAAACAGTAACTTAAAAAAAGTCAAATGAAAAGTTAGGTATTTTACTGCAGTGTATTAAGACCTAGATTAAGTTTTATGCCTACCTCTATCTTAAAGATAAAGTGATTCATGTATGAAGCAAACGGATAGTCCTTGTGAAACCCTTAGGCTATCTTCCAACAAAGATTACATAAGAAAACCTTTACATATACCCAGTGAAATATTTTAAAAATAGAAAAGAACCACCCCTAGGACTCAAGTATTATGCCAATTTACAGATGGAGGAACTGAAATAGATCATAAGGCTCAAATTGTCAAAACTGTTGGTACTTGTGGGTGCCTGGATTTGTGGATGCCCACCTTCAGACACCTTCAAGCATTGGGTGCTTTGTGAAAGGACACACAGCAAGGCTGTACTGGAGCTGGGAGTAGACTTTCAGAGTTGCTGGCTGTCAGCAATGCACACAATCCACTAGACTATGTTGCCTCTTGCTACTTCCATCTACCACTCTGTTAGATGGAAGTAAATTGGCTATGAAACCAGTTTTTCTGGAACGCTGAAGAAATTCCCTATTCAGTCACTTTGCCTGTGTTTACTGTAACATTTTTCTTCAGATTTCCTAATCTTGAAATATCACTAGTACTGCTCCACCACTGGTAGCTATGATGGGAGCAGTAGTGTAGTCCAGCCACCATCAGCACCTTGACCACCAGCTCTTCTCAGCCTGAACAAGAGCTGGTATAATACTTGAAACTAGTTGTAATTTATTTTTTATATTGATCCTATTTGAAGTTGCATTGGTGCCTTTTAAAATAATCAAGATTTCCTCTTCACATGGACCAGGTGCATGACAAGGCTGGATAGGCTTGTTCTTTTTTTCTGAAGCATGGTGTATGCTGTATGAACAAGGAGAGCAGTCTAGTAAATGGAATAATTCTCTGGCCTATGGCAGCTTCCAGTCACTTAACCTCTGAGCATTTATAACACGATATAATGGCTCAGACTACATCACAAACTTCCACATATATTTTAAAATCCGGTTCCTGTAAGAACAAACTGTTTCTAATCTTCTACGCACAGGAATTTCCTTCATGCTGCCACCATGATGATATTGTATTTGATAACAGAAACATACTAGAGCCGTTTTCAAGCACAATGTAAATAGGTTCAGTACTTGACACAAACTGATATTATAGGCACTTTCATGGTATTTTTAGAAAAAGTAAACCAGAAAAACACACTCTCTCTCTCCCTCTCTCTCTCTCTCTCTCACCAGGCTACATGGCAACGCTTTTAAAATGGGCATTTCTCAGACGGAGGTTAAAATGCGTGTACGCTCGAGATTTTAACTGTAGATGAACTTGTGGTGAATGATGATCGAACACGCAGAAATTCACCCAGGAATGGTTATTCACGCACCGTTCGCAGAGCCTCCAGGGAAAGGGGAGAAGAAGGAGTGGGACCCATTCAGCGCCCCTGTTCATGTCCCTCTCAGAACAGCTGCTCCGGGGGAATGAGCCATACATGGAAATCCCCAGTTCACTCGCCCCCTATTTAACCCAGCTGCTTTGGTCCTGCTCGCGGTGCAAGTCGCCTGGCGCGTAGTTGGTTCCAAAGACGGAGCGGCTGAAAGGTCCCGCGGGCGAGGGCGCTTCGGGCTCCAGCACGGACCTTCGCTCACCGTCTCGCTCTCTGCTTGAGTCGGAGCTCCCCCCTGCTGGCCTTTGCGCCCCCCCCCCCGCCCCCAGAAACGCAGGTGTGGGGACGGGCGAAGTCCAGACTTGACTGCTGTCTGAATGCAACGTGCGTGGAAGTTTTGCTCCTGCAGCCAACGCAGCCTCCCGCCCGCGGTGCAGAGACCCGGCTGGGACCCGCTGTCCGTCCGCACGCGCGACTTCGCTCTTCCCCTCCGCGCGGCCAGCCGAGCCCGAGCGCCCCCAGCAAAGCGCAAAGCCCAGCCACGGCCGCGGGGCCCTGGGGCCCCAGAGGAAGCTCACACCCCTCAGCCGGCTGCACCCCGCTCTGACACGCTCTATTGTCATTGCTCGGGGATACACGTTACCCAGCCCCAGCAGCCCTAGGGTCACTGTTCCGACCCCGTCAGAAATTGCCCCCCCCCCACTAGCCATTCTGCATAATTGAGCTCTCCCTGCTAATCCTCTTCTGCTGGGAACGTGCCGTATCTTTACAACTCAGTGACGGTGCCACAACACGTCCGCGGTGGGGGGGGGGGGGTGTGCTGGGGAGAGTCTGAGCACAACCTTTCTGTATATTATTTCAGCAACGCTCTCCCACATTAGAGCCGTGCAGTTTCCGCTGCAGCTCGTGTGTGCACCTTGCCGCTGGGCAGTCATGCTAAGCCCCTTGGGAAGAAGCTGCCTGTTAGAAATGCCCCTTGCAGGAGTACAAGTAATACTGGCGCGTGCACGCTCCCGACAGGCACAGCCCAAGGCTAGTAGGGGTGGCGGGAACACATTCATCTCTTTCAGGTAGACTCCGGTTTTTCTTGCGATGGTTTAAAAGCATCGGATCTGAGGATGGGAGAAATGAGTAACAGAGCCCGGGCAGAAGCACGGACTCTTGCTTTTAAATGGGCGTTACTTCACTGCCGGTTTCCTAGCACTCCCTGCATCCAGGCACTTGCACAACAGTAACAACCAGGATTCTTACCTCGGTGCTTCGGGTGAGTAGATGGAGCGGCTCAGCGTCTAGGAGCTGGGAGTGCTGCGCTGGGCTCCGCCTTGGCTATTAGCAGCAGAGACCTCCTCCCTGCTCTAGCCACTCTATTAAGTGGGGAGGGACCAGGGACGGGCAGAGGAAACAGCAGAGTCTTGTGGGAATTAATCTCTGTAACGGGGGGCGCCAACAGAGAAAGAAAAGCAACTGGATAAAGAAAACGGAGCATTCACCTCCCCATCCACACTCACTCACTTTTCCATCCACACCTCTTCACCTCCCCATCCACACTCATGTCCCCATCCACACTCTCCAGTGTGTGTGTATATATGGATTGTTCTGGACTGGCTTCCATCTGGATAAAAATGAAAACAAATGATCACTATATAAAATATGCAACCATAAATGATTTTAGCGACATTGTTCCAGTACTGTAAATCTTACTTTTAACACAACCTAAGTCTTGACAAAGTGTTCTAGGTATCAATTGACTATTTCAGACATAGATTGTGGAGAGTTACATGAATCTTCATAAAATGAAGGATTATATAAACCATGCTATAAATCATAGAACTATAAAGGTTAGACAGTCTTACTGTTATAGCTGTTCAGTCTTTGACTATGTGCTTTGAAAGAGCCTTCTGCTTATATCTGTGCCAGCTGTGTTCTGAATTATAGCTCTTTTCTTTTCCTATTTGAAACCTGGAGGCAGCAAGCAAGTTGTGCAGACCTGTCACAGTGGAATGCATCATTGAAAAGCACAACCACAAAGACCTCTGTAGTTACCTTTCCTAGTTTGGATCTTAAAGTAACTAATAGCTACATTAACCCATTTTCCTACATTTAAGTGACCTGTTTTTCAAATGTGCTCAGCACCTGTAGTTCCCATTGAAGTGTCTGGTACTCAAGTTTGACAGTTTTGACCTAAATAGTTATGATTTATAGATAAAAACTGATTAAAATACAAAATCTACTGGAGGTGCAGTTTATCACATAATTTTACAACCATTCTTAAAGTTTTCCAAAGTATTATCTTATCAGGTATATAAAATATATAGCTACCTTCCTTCTACAACATGCCTGTTTATTCTTCCTAAATTCCTAACTTTAAAAACAGCTGGGCAAAAATACACTCCAAATCAAAAACACCACCACCATTAAAAATGGCTATCTGTAAGTGTCTGAGACATAAAAACTGCGTAGTGTTTTGGTTTGTTTATAGATGTTGCAGATTAGAATCTGAACCCACAGAAGGGGAGTAGATTACACAGGATCATATTTTAAACTTTTATACAACCTACTGTGAATGGCAACTAATTTTGGTGTCTCGTGGGGGTGGAATTTATTTTGTGGGCAGAGCTTAAAAGAAAACTGGCTACCTCCCTCCCGCCCCATTTGACTTCTGGTGGCACCTTTAAAGAAAAGAGCACTGACCCCAATTTTGCAGCATAAACTCCATACTTGGACTTTTCACTCTTTCATTGACAAATACTTTTCATAGATTAACTTTTAAAACATATAAAAAGTGATGGTTTGAAGTCTAAAAATATTTTAAATTAAGAGCAACGAAATTTCCCAAGTTTTTGAATGATGCATTAAGCTTTAGTTGCATTCAAATGATTAGGGCTCCGAGGCTCTACAGTGCCACTACTACTGCTACGACTTATATTAAAACTGGAAACAATCAGTGCTAAGTCAATGAGACTTTCTTCAGTTCTACAGACTTCTTGTGTTTCAAAAATCAGCAAATAGTCATGGGTAGTATGCACTTTGACCCTAAGCAAAAGATATTCAACGTGCTTCAGTCTTACCCTTTTTAGGTCCAAACACTGTTTCCCGCTCTGTGGGACCAAAGCCCTGTGTACAACAGAAGTGCACAGCTCTGCTGCACATGACAGTAGGCCACAGAGGGCTTGTCTTCATAAGAACATTATATAATCTTTGCGTATAATGGTGGAGAGTTGTGTTTGCTGATGTGGTCCTGACCATGGCCTGGTGGTCAGGGCAGACTAGGGCAAATTGCGTTTGGCCTCATGTTAGCTTTGCATGATTGAACTATTGGGACTAATTACAGTTTAATCATGAACCATGATTATCTGACACACTGTCAAACCCAATTTGCCCAGGTCTACCCTGACTTGTCAGTCATAGTCAGCACCGTGTCAGCTAACCTGACTCTTCACAATTGTATTCAAACACATTCTACTGAAGACAAGCCTGGAGAGACTTTTCAGGGGGACCCCATATTCCTTGTGCTCTACAGTCCACTCCATGGTGCCTCTCTCCACAAGAATGCAGAAGGGGTTTGTGGGAAGGCTGGGAGGAAGGCTGAGGGAGTAGTCAGTGGATAAACTGAGCTCTACCTGCTACTTCATACTATGAGCTGTAGAATAGCTGCAGCAGTGCAAATCCACACCGCAAACAGACATAGCTAAGCCAGCAAAACCCCAGTTTAAAAAAATTCCTTCTTTTGATATATACTGCGTCTACACGCAGGGGCTCTGCTGGCATAGTTGTAACTGGTATGCTATATCAGCAGAGCCTGTGTAGTGTAGGCTAGCCCTTCATGTCAATCTTCCAAGTTGGGCAGGGGTGATGATTACTTCTCTTCTGTCACTCTTATATACTCTGTACAAACCTATATACTTAGGTTTTGTGTCTGGCAGGGAGGAAAGGCAAGGGAATAGGGGAGCATCTTCCCCTTAGGGAATAAAAATAATATATATATTTTGAGTTGTGTCTCTAGCATATACAGTAGGTATAATAAATCTCATATAATCTATAAATCTTATCAACCAAAGATCTAACAAAAACTTGTAACTCTGGTTGGGATTGTGTGCATCCTATAAGTAAAACCTTGCCATTTTTTCATTAATAGTGTTAATTCATATCTTCAAACATTGGTGGCAAATAATTTCTTAACTGATTGTTTTGTTTATTAGCAAATTCTTGGCTTCAGGGCATTTTCTTTTAGTAATTAGCGACGGTTACCCTCAGGACAGATTTCTTTTTTCACCCAGGTGTACTTTTGCCTTGAATGCAATTTTATAGCTGAATGCATGTGATGCATGGCAATATTCTGACCAGAATTCCAGGTATGTGACATGTCTTATACCATTCTATGCACTTCTAGACTTGTAGCCTTCTGAAATTGTAATGTTTTCAATATCCACCTTATGCTTAAGGTGACAGTTCATCAGATAATTGAATGATGCAGATGTACAGAATATATAACTTTGATGTTTCTGAAGCTATTCTAAAAAGAAAGTTAATAAGGCGTTCACCATTTATTACAAATGATAACATAAGTTAGCACCAAAATGCTTTTTTCAGCATTTCTTTGTTTTTTGCATTACTTACATTAATGTAATGATTCACAAACATCAGCTAAGATTAGCAATACTTTGTATGTATTTAAAACATTTTTTTAGCAAATGTGTTTTGCAAAAAGAAGAATGTGCTCTAGAAGATAAAGCCAATTTTGTTATGCTATTTTAAAAATGGTATAAAAATTACTGCTAGAATATCTTCTTAACTGCCTGTCCAACACAATTAATTTCTTCCAAAAAATGAAGTATCTATTTATATATAAATATTGTCATCTTATTTTAATGAATCTTGGCCTTGATTCAGCAAAGCATTTGAGCATGTATATGATCCCATCCCTATTCAGCATAATATTTAAACACATGCTTAAATCCTGTTGGCTTCAATGGGAAAATTGCTGAATCAGGGCCTACATGTTTTGCTAAATTGAGGCCCAGGTATTCACATCACACAGACCACCATAACAACTGCCTGTAAAAGCATCCTGATTGGCAATCTCTGCAGAGGCCAAAGACTGAATGGGTATAGACGCTGCATTATACTCACATCTATGCAGGCCATCAGTCTGGATCAAGATACACCAAACTTCTGGATACTTATTCAACTCTTTTGAGGCTAATTCATCAGTACTTCAAACCCTGTCTCAGTTTTCAAGCCTCCTCCACTCTTACTATTTCAATATAAGGAATGATGCTCAGAAAGTCTTGGAAGAACTTAACAGATCCTTCAAGTGATGACTGGCTTTTAAAAAATGTAGATAGATAGTTTAGAGTCAATCAACAGAAATTCCCCATCAGTTTATAACAGTTGAAAGATACTAGGCTCAGTCCTCAGCTGTGTTTGAGCTCCAGTAAGTCCAGCTAAGAAGGGGGGCAAAGGTGATATTATGCCACCTTTATGCCTCCATTACCATGGTGCTGGCTGGGGGCAGCCTGAGGACTATATTAAGCTGTGTTGTCTGCTAAGGTGTCATTCACCAGCTGGGGATTATTGGACTGCAACAGTGCTGTGACTATGTGCCTTTCTTTAGCCACCCCCTTCACATGCAAACTGTACCAAAGCTAGGGAGTTAAGCCAGTTTTCTGGAGCAGTACGAAGCAGAATGGGATCCAGGTTCTGGCCCATTACTGGTAATATGTTAGCCTAAAGAACTTGACATTAACCCTTTAAAGTGTGTGTTTCCCATTTTTGACAACTCAATGTGAAGAATGCACATATCTCCTCTGCTGTGAACAGTTAAAGATATGTAAATTTCACAAAATCTCCTTCTAATGTTTCATGGCCTCAGGACAGGTCTGTTTGTGTCATGCAGTCATGACATTCAGAGGCTATTAATACCTACAGGCTTTATCAGGATTTTCAGTTTAATGAAGAGAAGTTTATATGCTTTTATTATACCATACATGCAAGTGCATGACTTACTTACATAGGAGAGAAAAATAATGTTGCATGATCTGGAGTTATTCTGGATTTACACTGCTGTAAACATGAGAGGAGAATCAGGCCCACTGTTTGCTATATAAATGTCTGTTATTGTATGGCTGCTCATGACTGAACTTTGGGCTGCTGACACTGACGGTAGATCTTCAGTTGATGTAAATTAACAAAGCTCCATAAAGCCCTGAGTTTTTAAAAATAAAAAAAGCATTTAAACATTTGTTTGTAAATTAAAACTTAAAAATTTGCAAGGAATGTGACCCAGGCTCTGTGGAACGACCTCAGAAGGACATCAAAGTTGCTCATCCATTCTAAATAATGTTGAGAAATCTTTTCATTTGAAAATGACTGCAGCATGGCAGTATGTTTTTGCATGTAATTTACGTTTTAATGGGGTAAGAAGCCTAGGGCACAACCTGATAGGTAAGGTGCTTAATTAAATACAATTATTACTGAAATCAGTGGAATTACACGGATGTATCCAACAACAGAATAAGGCCTTTGGTGGTTAATCCTGCCTGTTCTTAGCTTTGTGGTAAATCAAACCACCTACATCTTGCCATTCAGCCTCTAAACATGTGTCGAATCACAACAATAGCTGATTTTGCAAGCGAGGTGGTGTTACCAGTGTCATGCTGCCTAGAGTAGCTCACAACTGAGAGTGCCAATCTCAAATCAGACTGTCCAAAAACAGGGCAGACACCCCAAACTTGTTGTATATTCCATTTCACCAAGTCAGATACAACTGTGCACTCCTGGATTACTATTTTAGTTTTACCATGGAGTCACAAACAGTCCCCCTTAGGCTCTCCAGCACACCTTGCCACCAAGACAAACTGGACTAAGTGATGAAAGGTTATTAAAAATCACTACACATTAGGTCACCCCAATGGGCCAGTCACTTACCCCCAGGTCCTTGGATACTCTTAATCTCACACCAAAAGACAATGCTGTAGTCAATTTTTCGAGAAAATTAACTAAAGATTTATTAGCTAAGAAAAAGAAATGAGAGTTATTGAGAGGTTAAAGCATGCAAAATACATTACAGGTGAATCAGAGTTTGTAAGTGCAAATGGTAGCAGAGGCACAGTAATCTTCTGATTTTCCACAGGATTACCCAAAGTGGCTTTGAGGATTTCTCTCTAATTGCTCAGAGTTCCCCCTGTCAGAATCCATCAATCAGAGATACAGGATCGCTCCCAGGGTTCATTCTTAAAGCTGTCTTCCCCAGAAAGCAATCTGGCACGTATTCCCATTACAGTCTGGGTCAGCAGATTTTCCATTGTTGGATGCAACAACCCGTGCTTTGAAGTTAGCATGCTTCACATTTACAGTTCTAAGGTTTCATAAGAACAGCCATATTGGGTCAGACCAAAGGTCCATCTAGCCCAGGATTCTGTCTTCCGACAGTGGCCAATGCCAGGTTCCCAGGAATGAACAGAACAGGTAATCATCAAGTGATCCATCCCTTGTTGCTCATTCCCAGCTTCTGGCAAACAGAGGCTTGGGACACCATCCCTGCCCATCCTGGCTAATAGCCATTGAAGGACCTACCCATCATGAACTTATCTAGTTCTTTTTTGAATGCTATTATAGTCTTGCTTTTACAACATATTCTGGCAAGGAGTTCTGTAGGTTGACTGTGTGTTATGTGAAAAAATATTTCCTTTTGTTTGTTTTAAACCTGTTGCCTATTAATTTCATTTGGTGACCCCCAGTTCTTGTGTTATGAGAAGGAGTAAATAACACTTCCTTATTTACTTTCTCCACAGAAGTAATGATTGTATAGACCTCTATTATATTCCCCCCTTATTTTTCTCTTTTCCCAGCTGAAAAGTCCCAGTCTTATTAATCTCTCCTCATATGGCAGCCATTCCATACCCCTAGTCATTTTTGTTGCCCTTTTCTGAACCTTTTCCAATTCCATTCCAATATATATTTTTTGAGATGGGGTGACCACATCTGCATGCAGTATTCAAGATGTGGGTGTACCATGGATTTACATAGAGGCAATATGATATTTTCTGTTTTATTATCTATCCCTTTCTTAATGATCCCCAATATTCTGTTCGCTTTTTTGACTGCCGCTGCACATTGAGAGGATGTTTTCAGAGAACTATCCACAAATGACTCCAAGATCTCTTTCTTGAGTGGTAATAGCTAATTTAGACCCCATCATTTTATATGTATAGTTGGGATTATGTTTTCCAATGTGCATTACTTTTCATTTATCAACACTGAATTTCATCTGCCGTTTTGTTGCCCAGTCACCCAGTTTTGTGAGATCCTTTTGTAGCTCTTCACAGTCCACTTGGGACTTAACTATTTTGAGTAGTTTTGCATCATCTGCAAATTTCACCACCTTACTGTTTACCCCCTTTTCCAGATCATTTATGAATATGATGAATAGGTCTGGTCCTAGTACAGACCCCTGGGGAACATCACTATTTACCTCTCTCCATTCTGAAAACTGACCTTTTATTCCTACCCCTTGTTTCCTATCTTTTAACCAGTTACCAATCCATGAGAGGACCTTCCCTCTTACCTCATGACAGCTTACTTTGCTTAAGAGCCTTTGGTGAGGGACCTTGTCAAAAGCTTTCTGAAAATCTAAGTACACTATATCCCCTTGTCCACATGCTTGTTGACCCCCTCAAAGAATTCTAGTAGATTGGTGAGGTATGATTTCCCTTTACAAAAACCATGTTGACTCTTCCCCAACAAATTATGTTCATCTATGTGTCTGACAATTTTGTTCTTTACTATAGTTTCAACCAGTTTGCCCGGTAGTTAAGTCAGGCCTGTAATTGCTGGGATTACCTCTAAAGCCCTTTTAAAACACTGACGTCACATTAGCTATCCTTCAGTCATTTGATTTAAATGATAGATTACAAACTACAGCTAGTAATTTTGCAGTTTCACATTTGAATTTCTTCAGAACTCTTGGGTGAATGCCATCTTGTCCTGGTGACTTATTACTGTTTAGTTTATCGATTTGTTCCAAAACCTCCTCTAATGACACCTCAATCTGGGACAGTTCCTCAGATTAGTCACCTATAAAAAATGGCTCAGGTTTGGGAATCTCCCTCACATCTTCGGCCATGAAGATTGATGCAAAGAATACATTTAGTTTATCCACAATGGCCTTATTGTCCTTGAGTGCCCCTTTAGCATCTCGATCATCCACTGGCCCCACTGGTTGTTTAGCAGGCTTCCTGCTTCTGATGTACTTAAAAATTTTTTGCTATTACTTTTTAAGTCTTTGGCTATCTGTTCTTCAAATTCTTTTTTGGCCTTCCTAATCATATTTTTACACTTCATTTGCCAGAGTTTATGCTCCTTTCTATTTTCCTCACTAGACTTTTTAAAGGATATCATTTTGTCTCTCACTGCTTCTTTTACTTTGTTGTTTAGCCACAGTGGCACTTTTTTGGTTCTCTTATTAGGTTTTTAATTTGAGCTATACATTTAAGTTGAGCCTCTATTATGGTGTCTTTAAAAAGTTTCCATGCAGCTTCCAGGGATTTCACTTTTGACACTGTACCTTTTAATTTCTGTTTAACTAACTTCCCTGTTAATGGGCAATTCAATTACAGAGACATACATAATGCATTTAGTTATTTAGTTACAGCCATCCAATCTTTCATTAGTATTTATGAATAATGTGATAGCCATAAACAATCCTTCATTGGTTTTCATGCAGTTCTTCACATTGACTAAATTCTCAACTAAACGCTAATACATCCTTTGATCTAGGGCTAATTTAGTACAGGGATATATATAATGCACATTCAAGAGGTTATAGATAAATGAAGACAATACCATCACATTTCCTTTGAATTAAAGTAACACTCATGTAAATTTGTATACTTAACATTCCTTTGAGATTCACACACAAGTTACTTGACCTATTGCTCTGACCTGAGCTGGCAATCTGTTAGACAACATCACAGTTGAGGACGTATGATGAAAATGGGTTATACTGATTGAGTTATGTTAGTATAACATGCAAAAATCTGCTCTCAGATGTGTTTGAACAGCTCCCACTAAGTTCAACTTTTAAAAATTGTGCTGTTTGAATAATGAGAGTCATGTCTTTGTTTTGAGTATTACTATTAAACCCTCCCCCGCGCATCTGAATTAATGCTATTTTGTGCTCATTTAACTTCACTTCTTCAATTAGCCAGAAAGGGTCACCAGACAGCAAACTGATACACTAAAATGCCTTCCCAGCTCCTATTCAAATGAAGGGAAAAATGTCTGACTGACTTTAATGAGGTAGAATTGGGCCCTGTGTGCATACCCTCCAGAAGAGCATCTCCAGGTCCTGCTGGCCAAAAGGCTCAGGACTAGGCCTGCCAATGGGGGAGGAGGGGTGGGCAAAGGCGACAATTCTCCAGGGGCTCGGGCTCTTTTAAATCGCCCGAATGGGCCGCAGGGCTCCTAGGCTCATGCAAACCGCTTCAGGCCCTACGCTCTGGGGGGACTCGCAGGCTGGCGCAATTGGCCAGTGCGGGCTGTCCCAAAAGTGACAAATTCATCACTTCCATCCCAGGCCCCGCCCCGCCTAGGGCCAGCCTTAGCCCTGGAGCCCAGAATTTCTGTCAGCAGGCCTGCTCAGGACTGAGATTAAATGCACGTGCAGCAGCATGCTGCATTGCTTGGAAGAGCCCTACTCCAACCTTAAATAACATTAATTTCTTTATCCTAAATTAAGAAGAGTTGCTTTTAGCAACCTTAATATTAATTAATGACATTCAGGATTGTCTGATTCAATGGTCAAAGAAGCTCTTCTGTATTTTAGATAAATATTGACTCTGCCAAAATGTTATAATAGATCTGTCTCTAAATATTGACTCTGCTCAAATGTTATAATAGATCTGTCTCTGAGCCATATATTTCTCAGTTGAAATCTCCTGGGAAAAGAGATGTGGTATTTACAGATATATTTATCTGGAATTAGGGGACCTTATATAGACTGTAACAATCTAAGGGGCTCTTCAGAACACAAACTCTTCGGGGAAAGGGCCAGGTCTTTCACTTGTTTTTGTGAGACACCTACCCCATATTGTGTGCACTCAAAGAATAAAAAATATTGATGATTTCAATAAGTTCTTCAGGTACTATGTTCTATACATTCTGTAAAGTGTTTTGCTCTGTTTCAGGTGACGTAGAAATAAATAATAATTGGTCAAATTTTGAATCCAGCTTTAGTCCTTCTAAAGTTAAATGCTTACTATTTAGTTATGATCTAGTTTTCTAGAACGTAATATTTTTATCAGTATGAAGAGGCTGAGAAGTACAGTGCATATTTTATCGAGAAGCATCTCTATTAACTGGTAGCAGTGGATGCGATGGTGGGAGACAGAAGTTTCTGCCAGGTTTATTGGATCAGTAAGGAATCCAAATGAAGCCTTCTCATCATCTGGTGAGGATGGCAGTGTGTACATGGCAACTCATGTTTAAAACCATTGGCACTACCCATCCAAGATAATGGAGCAGCTGATATGGGACTTGATTAATACAGAATTAAAAGAGAGTAATATAATTAATGCCAATTAACATGGGTTTATGGAAAATAGGTCCTGTCAAACTAACTTGATATCTTTTTTTGATGAGATTAGAAGTCAGTGCCAGAGTTGTCACTAAAATGGGTTTATCTGACCAGAGTTCTAGGGACAGGCGAGCAGGATTGTTGCTATGGATGCAAACTTCCAGGGTGCATCACACCACTGAGCTTTTTGTGCTGCTTATTGGACAACCATTTTTTTTTTTTGGCTCAGCTGGTTGGGGTGGGAGCCCTGAAAATGATACAAGAGTCGTTCCTGAATCTGACTTATCAAGACCAGGAATCCTGACTTTCTATGGATTGAAAGAAGAAGGGTGAGCACGCACTGCACCATTAGGGTTGCCGGGTATCCAGTTTTCGACTGGAATGTCCAGTTGAAAAAGAAACCTGGCGGTTCCGGTCAGCGCTGCTGACCAGGCCACTAAAAGTGTGGTCGGCGATGCAGCGGAACTAAGGCAGGCTCCCTGTCTGCCCTGGCTCTGAGTGGCTCCCGGAAGTGGCCGGCACGTCCAGCTCCTCGGTGCATGAGCAGCCACGGGGGCTCTGTGTGCTGGCTGAGCGCTGGCTCCACAGCTCCCATTGGCTGGGAACCACGGCCAATGGGAGCCGCAGGGGTGATGCCTGCGGGCATGAGCAGCGCACAGAAAGCCCCCTGGCTCCTCCGCCTAGGAGCTGAACATGCCAGTGGCTTCTGGGAGTTGCCTGAGGTAAGCGCCACACGGCTGGAGCCCACACCCCGAAATTCCAGCCACTGCCCCAGGTTGGAACCCCTTCCTGCACCATAACTCCCCTCTGAGTCTGCACCCCACACCCCTTCCCATACCCGAACTCACTGCCCCAGCCCTGAGCCCTCTCTTGCACTCAAACTTCCTCCCGGAGCCTGCACCCCACATCTCCCTGCACAAACCCCTGCTCTAGTTCTGAGCCTCCTCCCACACCCAAACTTCCTTCCGGAGCCCAAACCCCCGCCCCAGCCCTGAGCCCCCTTCCGCATTCCAAACTCCTCGGCCCCAGCCTAGAACCCCCTCCTGTACCCCAAACCCCTCATCCCTGACCCCACCCCAGAACCCGCACCCCCGGCTGGAGCCCTCACCTACTCCTGCACCCCCTGCCTCAGTCTGGAGTCCCCTCCTGCACCCTGAACCCCTAATTTCTGGCTCCACCCTGGAGCCTGCACCAGCCCAGAGCCAGTACCCCCCACTATACCCCACCCCCCTGCCTCAGCCTAAACGCCCTCCCACACTCCAAACCCCTTGGCCCCACCCCACAACCGGCATGCCCCTCCCATACCTTGAACCCTTCATTTCTGGCCCCACCCTGCTCTTCCACACCCCAACTCCCTGCCCTAGCCCAGTGAAAGTGAGTGAGGGTGCAGGAGACCGAGTGACCGAGAGAGGGGGTAATGGAGTGAGCAGGAGGCGGGGCCTCAGAGAAGGGGCGGGGCCTTGGGGCAGGGCAGGGGGCGGGGAAAGGGAGTTCTGTTTTGTGGGATTAGAAAGTTGGCAACCCTATGAACCAACCAGGGACAGGATAGGGAGTTGTAGAAGAGCACTGCCTATCTAAACCCAGAAGAGTAGTGGGAGCTGTCCACCTGCTTTTAACAGTGGAGATGGAGGAGTAGGTGTAGCAGAGGGATAGCTCAGTGGTTTGAGCATTGGCCTGCTAAACCTATGGTTGAGAGGTTTCAGAGTAACAGCCGTGTTAGTCTGTATTTGCAAAAAGAAAAGGAGTACTTGTGGCACCTTAGAGACTAACCAATTTATTTGAGCATAAACTTTCGTGAGCTACAGCTCACTTCATCAGATGCATACTGTGGAAAGTACAGAAGACGTTTTTATACACACAAACCATGAAAAAATGGGTGATTATCACTACAAAAGGTTTTCTCTCCCCCCACCCCACTCTCCTGCTGGTAAGAGCTTATGTAAAGTGATCACTCTCCTTACAATGTGTATGATAATCAAGGTGGGCCATTTCCAGCACAAATCCAGGGTTTAACAAGAACGTCTGAGGAACGGAGGTTCCTTGAGGGGGCCATTTAGGGATCTGGGGCAAAAATTGGGGATTGGTCCTGCTTTAAGCAGGAGGTTGGACTACGTAACCTCCTAAAGTCCCTTCAAACCCTGATATTCTATGACTGCACTTACCCTCTGCCCCCCCTCATATAACACCTTGGTCTGGGGCAGCACCTCATCATCTTATCTTATGATGCTTTGCAATTGCATTATCCCTGAAAGCGAGTCTGGGCCCTGTTTAACAGCGTAGCAACAGGACACGCAGGCCAGCAGGAAGGGAGAGAGGTACAGTGAGCTAGAAACTTCTTTTAAAATAGTAAGGTTGCTCCAGCAGGAGCCCCTGTCATGATGGAGCCTGTAGTCCACGGACACGCCTCAGAGGGAGCATTGCATACTGGGAAATGTAGTTTCTTTCGGCGTCGTCCCCTCACGGGAGGGAAGGTCGGCCGCTTTGGGACAGGATGGAACACTTTCCCGCTACGCATGCGCCGTCTCCTCGTTAGCGCCAGGGGGCGCGCGCGGTTCAGCCGCGGCCGTTGGCGATAGAAAGGCGCGAGGCGGCTGGCGCAGGGGACTGTTGGAGTAGCCATGTTGGGGCGGGCGAGGCTAGGCGGCGTGGCGGTCCTGCGGGCTCTCCAGCCCCTTGCCGCGGACCGTGGCTGCTTGGCAGCAGGAGCCGCCGCCTCCGCCGCGCTCCCGCACAGTGAGTCTGGGGGTCCCGCGCCCGGGAAGCGCTGGGGGGAGGTTTCAGCCTGGTCGCACCCTCGCGCTGCGTCCGTCCTAGGGACGTCCCAGGCGCCCGCCGCCTCCTGGCCTCGCTGGTCCCCGAGCGCCCTGTTTCGTTGTGCTTTGCCCCTTGCTCGGAGCCTGCTGCCCCTTCACCTCCCGGGGCCCAGGGGCACCCACACCGACTGCACCGGGCGGGGCGCTCCGCAGCTCTGCTGGCTTCTTGGCGCCTGCCCCATTTGAAGCCTGCTCGGGGCTGGGGTGCTGGGCCGGGAGGGGCTGAAAACTCTGGGCTGGGAGGGAGGCAGGAGACCTGGGTTCTCTGCTCCACCCGTGACTCCCCTAGTCCCTGCTTCTGAGCCGCAATGGGCATCTTGATGTTTCCCTTCCTTAGGCAGCGTGGGGGTGGCCTTCAGTGGTGTGTGCAGAACATGCTCAGCAGCTCTGTTGGAAGCAATATGGTTTGTTTGTTTTCTCCCAACCTTCATCTTTTTTATTGCCCTTTAATCTGAACACCTCCCCCCCCCCCCACACACACACACTTACTTGTTCTGAGTATCCATTTCTGGGCTTAAAATGATCAGCACCAACATGTTGTGCCAGTCAGCTCAGTGCTTGCTTTCATGTTTTTGGTTGTAAGATGCCCAAACATGGGTGTTAAAAAAAGTAAGTCCCTTTCCACTAAGCACTATATAATTAGCTAGGTGCAATGTGCTCTAAAGGGTTTTCTTCTTTTGAAGTATTAATTAGAAGGCCACTATCAGAGATACTGAACCTGATAGATCGCTGATGTGATCCAGAGCAAAAAACCTTATGCTTCTTATCAGGGCGGTATTAGAACTTGATGCGCCTTCTTATCACTGATGCAGAGGCCCTGTGGAGGATGGTGAATGCTGCACCCATTTTTAAATTTTGCTTCTGTTGATTTGCGCATGTAATTAGGAATCAGGTGTACTTGTGCTTTCCCTGACTATGATGTAATCTACTAGTAAAATAGCATCTGGATGTTTGTTTATTTAATCCTGAGTTCCCATAGTAAAACATCAACTTAGTCCCACTTCTTAAAGGTTTCTATTATGAAGAATGCTACATTTTTATGTTCTGTTCCTAGAGTCTTTAACAAGTGTCACATTTGTACTTTAATTTAAATCTGGTTTACGTCAGTAAAATACATAAAATGAAGAGAGGGTCATGTTTCCAACTAATAGGCCAATTGCTCTAATTTTGATTCTGGCAATTATTTTTTGTTAGGGCGAAATTATGCAGCTAAGACTTCAGAGTCTGCCAAATCTGGTACTGAAACAGGGCGTATTGTTGCAATTATTGGTGCTGTTGTTGATGTCCAGTTTGATGAAGGCCTTCCTCCAATTCTCAATGCCCTGGAAGCAACAGGCCGTGAAACTAGATTGGTATTGGAAGTTGCTCAGCACCTTGGTAAGTCTGTCTTGTAAAGCCATATGCTTTAATTGTTGGTCGTTGTTGCTATTTTCTCCTTTTCTCTAGCTTTGTTTTACCACTATTGACTCTAGGGTAGTTTGAAAGCTGTCCTGAAGAGATTTCCTTACTACCCACGACCCTTGTTCTATTGCACATTGTACTATTGAGGTCCCTTCTACCGTGCACTTTGGATGTAGCATGCTCCCATCATTTCCCGAAATCCTGCTGCAGCAGAGATGCGTTTTCTATCAGTGTTGGTTTTGCTCTTTTTCACGTGTACCATCTTGGTTCTTCAAGTAGGCTTCCTCTTTTCCTTTGGGCCTAAGCTTCCCAGACCTGACTGGACAAAGCCACTTTGGCTTCTCTCAGACCTACCTAGAAAAGGCCCTTAGGAATGTTTTGAACTGTGCTTCTGTCCAGGCCAATGCCCCACAAAAACCTCTCTGGTCCGCATATATGCCATGTAAATTAATATTCTCTTCTAAGAGTCCAGATTTGGATGATCAGGATCTGGCACTAATTACCCTTGAGGCAAGATCCAGATCTAGACTAACCGTTTTAGAGGACCGTTTTAGAGGACTTCTAACATGGACCTCATCCCGCCAATCAATTTTCATAATTTTCTTGCCATTCTGGTATAGGTTCCAAAGGCTCAGATGAATGATTCTCCTTTCAAGAGAACCCTTTCTTTTGGCTAAAACCCAAATGGCTTTTCCGTTTATACTGGTATCCTCAGTAACATTAAAGGAAAGACCGTATGACTTTGGTCCCATGGCGAAGCAGTATCCAAACACTCCTGGGGATTCAGATAGGGCACTTCCTGTTGTTGGTGGATACCAGTGTTCTCTCAACTCAGAATCTGTGTTGCTTCTGTGACTTGATAGTTTCTTCCTTTCTCACCCCATAGCTAGAGGTAGATTTGGCTTTTCTCAGGGCTTGTGAAACCATATTCGTAAGATGTTGTAACAGAGGGAAAAAATTGTGTAAGACTTCAATGGTCTACGTTGAAGAGAAAACTTCATAAATTTTTTGAAGATATATATTGGGGAGGACAAACTGTGGCTCGTCAGGGCTTTCAATCCGGCCCATGGGATTGCCAGCCCCATGGTGCAGCTGGGCTAAGGCAGGTTCCCTGGCCCGTGCCGCTCCCAGAAGTGGCTGGCATCACGTCCCTGCGGCCCCCGGAGGAGGGAGGAGCAGAGGGCTCTGTGCGCTGCTGTTGTCTGCAGGCACTGTCCCCGCAGCTCCCATTGGCTGAGAACGGGGAATCTTTGGGAGGTGGTACCCGCAGGCGAGGGCAATGCGTGGCAGAGCCGCCTGCCCCACCCCACCCCCAGGAGCTACTGCTGGACATGCTGGCCACTTCCGAGAGTGGTGTGGGGCCAGGGCAGGCAGGAAGCCTTCCTTAGCCCCGCTGCGAGCCATTGCCACCCTGGAGCCGCTCGAGGTAAGTGGTGCCGGGCCAGAGCCCGAACCCCTCCTGCACCTCGCACCCTAACCACCTGCTCTGAGCCCCCTGCCGCATGCTGCACCCCAACCCCCTGCCCCAACCCTATGTTCATGGCCCTGCATACAATTTCCCCGCCCAGATGTGGCACTCAGGGCAAAAAGTTTACCCATCCCTGTACTAGAGGGTTACATGCATGAAGCTTAGCCTACAGAAGCAACCAAGTATCTCTTTATTCTCCCCCAAAAAGCTTCTTGTGTGCCACCCTCCCATCTTCCTGTATTTCTGGGACTCATTGCAACTGTCCCTTTCCTACTGTGTCAGGGGCTGTCTGTGCTCTGTCATTCCCCCTTTCCCAATACTAGAATGCTCCATTCTCTTTCTCCGGGTCAGGGGCACTGTCCTTTTCATACAGGTTGTCCCATATGCCACAAACTCTGTTTTGGAGCCATGGCCAGAGATGATATTCAGGGGAGGGATTGGAGGAGGAGGTATTGTTGTGTGGGGAGGTATTAATGGCTGTCATCAACCAGTTCTTTGATCTATAGGCAACTGCAGAAGTGGTTGAAACTCCTGGGTCTGCTAACTAGATTCAGGGAGTCCATGGGGTGGGGCCTTCAGGTTTTCACCAAAATAAATAGGATTCTGCCCATTTATGTCTAGAACATTTCCTGAAATTTTGGAATTGATTGGATGTGGTGTTCTAAAGTTATCACATGAGAGACAGATGTTATAAAGTTGAGTGTAGGACCTCCCTTTGCTTGGCCAGCCAAGGTGCTGTGGCAAAAAGGGACAAAGCTCTGCTGCAAGTACTCCTATATTCTGCTACATGGTTAATTTAATTTATCTCCATGAAATATCCTTAATTTCTTTCTCTGTCCTCCCTGAAAATATACACTAGTGTCTATTTCTGAGGATTTTATTTCTATAAGCTCCAGGTAGCCCAGCTCTGAGATTCTGTTCCTGTAATGTTGTTCTGGATGTTTCTCAGTATCTCCTGTCCTTCCCATTCCCTTGTGTGTCAGGAAGGGGAGGAATTTGTAACTGGCGTCAGCTCCTCACTGGTACATTGTTTTCCAGACATCTCCGCTCCCAGCCTACACTCTAGCTCCCCCCAGACTCCCTGGTAGCAAGCTGGGCTCCAGGTCTGGCTCCGTGACCCCATGCTGCCCAGGTCCAAGGAATGCTGCAGAGATTGTACACTGTAATCCACCTAACTCCCTCTTGTGGGGAAAGCTGGAGAACAAGAGAGATGTAGACAATTCCTGGCAGGTCAGGAAGACAGGAAACTGTATCAGGCACCTAGCTGCAAATAACGTAAATTCAATGCATCTACTGCTTTCCCCAAGATGCCACAGAATTACAGAGTCTCATGCATGGATGCCAGGTTTGTATAATTTTTGGTGGTGCCCAGAGTGGGTACAAGCCTCACCCCCTGACACCTGCCTTGTAAGCCGATATATATATTTTTAAAACAATGTAAAAATGGACTGGAAACAGTAAGGGTTTAAGTTTCCCTATATTGCACAATGTGTGGTGGGGGTGTGGGGATGAGGGCTCTGGCTGGAGGTGGGGGTGAGGGGTTTGGGGTGAGGGAGGGGGCTCAGGGCTAGGGCAGAAGGTTGGGGTGTGTGGAGATGGGGGCTCTAGCTGGGGGTGAGGGCTCTGGGTTGGGGCTAGGAGTGTGGGAGGGGGCTCAGGGCTAGAACAGAGGGTTGGGGGATGAGGGGATGAGGGGTTTGGGTGTGGGGGGGGCTCAGGGCTAGGGCAGAGGGTTAGGGTGTGGGGGGGGTGAGGGCTGTGGCTGGGGGTTTGTGCCCTGGGGTGGGGCTGGGGATGAGGAGTTTGGGGTGCAGGCAGGATGCTCGGGGGCTGGGGCCAGAGAAGGACCCTCCCTGAGCCCTCTCCCCACCGGCCAGGCCTGCCAACAGGGGATGGGTGTAAAGGGGGCAATTGCCCAGGGGCCTGGGCGATTTAAAAGAGCCTGGGTGCCCTGGCCACTGCCGCGATAGTTCTACCTGTTCTGGGGAAAAGCGTATCTTGATTCAAAGATTCTCTTGATATACCCCATGCAGGTTCTGGGGGAATAGCAAATACTGTTGCTTCAGCCACCCCGGAACCTGCATAGGGCATATCAAAAGCATCTTTGAATCAAGAGACGCTGTGGCTTTTCCCCAGAGCAAGTTGGGTCAACATAGCTGCCCTGGGGCTCCTCCAGGCAAGTGTGGGATGCGGCTGCGGCCGGCGGCAGTCCTCTGGCAGGGAGTGGGGACTCTCGAGGCTTCTCCGGGCAGGGGGGCTTGTGGCCCTGGCTGAGGGAGGGGGAGAAGGGAGCCCATTGATTGATCTGCCCTGGGGCCCAGAATTGCTGTCTGTGGGCCTGCTGCTGGCAGTACACACATCGCACCATTCTGCATGTGCTCCTAGGGCCCCTCTCTGCTGTCCCACCTTGGCACTGTGTGTGTGCTGCCCAGCGCTGGGGGGAGGAGGATGTGCTCCATCACCTAGTGGCCTGATTAGTGAAGCGTCAGGGTCAGGTGGGGCTGCCATCATGTCAGGTGTGCATCCTCCCTCCGCAGACGACAGCAGCAGCCACCTCAGCCTGCCCTGCTCCCTTGCAGTCTGAGCAGTGGAGTGGTGCTGGTGGGCGCAGCATGAAAGGAGGCAGCCGGTGAGGTAGCACAGTGCAGGGAGCGACAGCCAGCTGCTGCCCAGGGTGCAGGGATGCTCCAGGGAAGGTACATGGGGGCAGTGGGCGAGGTCCGAACACTGGTGAAGCCGGGCACCTGTGCTCTGAACATTGGTGGAGCATGGGCACCACGGGCCAATATAACTTGCCGCCTATGGTGTCTTGGTCTGTAATTGAGATGGTTGGGCACGACAGCTCTCCCCAACACTGTTTCATGTTATCTGCAAACTTAGGACAACATTTCAACAGTTTCCACTGAGTTCATGTTTTCAGTCTTGTCTTGACAACCGAAGGGCTAGACATTTAACTTAATTCAAAATGAAAGCTAAGATTCTGGAGCACAATATGTGGTGAGCAGTGAGTTCTGCAGATAATAATTTTTTTTCCCTACAATGATAGTTAATGTTCATTGTTTACTTTTAAAAATAAATAAATCTCCAAAACAAGCTTAGAATACTCTGTAACTCTGGATAATTCAGTGTGAATGTAATGAAGACTATGTAATTATGTAGAGCACTGTTTAAAAATATTACTATAACTTAAGATGATCTGTGGAGCTTCTGTTTAAACTTGATTTGCCAATGTAGGAATCTTATAATTGATTTTGGCAAGCCAACCTTAAATCAGAAAAAACTAAATTTTTATCTCAGTTGGCTGAGGCATGAAGTAATGTCCAGTTGTACTACATAATTTGACTCTCAGTTCTGAAACCTCTGAACGTAACTACTTTAAAAGTTCTGAAGTTCTCCTACAATAAGGTGAACTTTCTCTGTTTAAAGAGTAAACTTAGATTCTATACACTTAGGTGAAAGTACCGTTCGAACAATTGCCATGGATGGCACTGAAGGCTTAACCCGCGGGCAGAGAGTTCTGGACACGGGTGCGCCTATAAAAATTCCAGTTGGGCCAGAAACACTGGGAAGGATCATGAATGTAATTGGTGAGCCAATTGATGAAAGAGGACCTATTGCAACGAAACAGTGAGTATTTTTAAATTTAGTTGATTTGGAGAAGAAATTGCTGTTATTAGTATATTGTTCTGAAGGTAGCCATTAAAGAAGTGGTGAGGGTGCAGGAATCCAAAGGCTTGTCTAAACGTAAAAGTTGTACCACGTTAATTATACCAGTATAGTTAAAGCAGTTTGACCTCCCTAGTGTGGACGCAGTTTACCAGTTATAAAAGTGTCTATCGGTATAGTTTATTTCTGTATGGGAAGGAGTATAAGCTATACTGATATTAAATTAAAAAAAAACTACATAAAATTAACATGATGAAAATCGCAAAGTAAGCACTCAAAAGTTGGGAAATGCTAGAAGTAAGGTTCTTTGCAACCTTAATTTGGCCTCCTTGTATGTATGCGTCATGATAGTCTTTAGTTACATCACCATGTACAGTAGAACCACAGAGTTACGAACTCCAGAGTTACAAACTGACCAGTCAACCACACACCTCATTTGGAACCAGAGGTACGCAATCAGGCAGCAGCAGAGATGACCCAAAAATAAAAGCAAGTACAGTACAGTACTGTGTTAAATGTAAACTACCAAAAAACATAAAGGGAAAGCAGAGGTTCTACCGTACTACTTCCCCCCCCCCCCCCCCCCGCCTCCCACCACCACCACAGGCCCCCTGCCTCATTCATTGTCCGGGTGGACCTACTCAGGGGATAAAGCAAGGTTGTGTACTGAGAGACCAGTCTGCAGGATCTCCTGCTTCAATTGTTGCAGAAGTGTGCAATGATAGAGGGGAAAGGGTGATCTGATAGCTAAAGCAGTTGAATGCTGCCCTGGAGATTTGGATTCTATCTCTACTTCTGCCACAGAGTCAAGCAATTTAAATAAATCTTTTCGCAAATGGTCACTAATTCTTTATTTTCTGGGTGATTGACATCAGACCCTGAGGTCTGACTTGTGAACACTCTCAGGTGCATTTAAAATCAGGGGAGCTGTGCCTTGAGCATAAGTGCTATATCATGCTAAGTGGTCTGGAAAAATTGGGTCCTATGTGTCTCAAATTAGACACCCAAAGTTAGTGGACACTTCTGACCTTCATCTCTCTGTGCCTCAGTTTCCATCTGTAAAATGGGTATGATATTCCTTCATCTCACAGGGATGTTGAGAAAATGATATTTAACTATAAGATACTGCATTAATAATTACCGAAACAATTGAAGAAATACTAGTCTACAGTACTAAATAGTAGTAAACTGAATACTACAAGCAAAGTCCAGCATCCTGCCAACAAAAGAAATTGGACTTGTAACCACCTAGTGAGGCCCCCCAAATATTACAGGTATTTGCCAGCTTGAGTGTGGAGGGGAAGATCATCTTTCTGTCACACCCAAGCAAACAGAAAATAAACCTGGAAACTTGTGGTAGCTGTGCTTCTTCAACATTTACTGGGGATAGAATTTAGAGCACAGTCTACAGCTCAAGTAATTCCACTTAATGCTGGGGAATTCCCCAATAACTGGAGTGGGAGAAGGGATTTTTCCCTCCCTCATAGCCCAGATTGCAGGGGTGACAGCAGCAAAGGCCAATCTGTGTCTCCATGCCTCCTGTAGTTGGTTCCTTCATGCATGGGGAGAATGGCTAGTAGATCTATGCAGTGGAGGATCAACAGGCTCGGCTGTATGTGGGGAGCTGGGTTATGCAGCTAATAAAAGACTGCACCGGCATTCCTAATCACACTGGTTGTGCTGAAGGCAATGTCCTTTGCATCTGCAAAGGTGAAGCAGCGTATGCCCAATAAAGATAAGGAAGGGAATTTTAATTGTGATAAATCAGTACTTAAACTGAGATCATTTGAGATTATGTCCTGCCATGTTCACGAAACTGGTGTGACCTCCTTGTAAATAGTTAATGCAAAAACTCATTAGAATATTAGTAAGAGCATCATTTTTCTGACACCAGAACAGTAGACTTTTCAGAAATATCTTAAAAGGTCAATATATTGCTGTGATGGTTCTCAAGGAACCCAGGACTGTGAGTCACCTTGCTTTACCCCCCCCTGCCTCCAGTGAGGGGGAGTCTATCTTGTGGTAGCTGGGTGTTGTCTTTGTCTCCACCAGCCTTTCATCTGCTCAAGCACTCCCCTCTGAGCTATGCCAGCCCTAAATTCGCCTTGCAGATTAACTCTAGGTGCACCCCAAATCCCTGAATTCCTTTGAATCATTTCCTTGTGATATCCAGCTTGGGATATTGGCTACTCCCAGAAATTCCAGATCCTCTGCACCCAAAGGTACAGTGTAACTCAGTTTACCAGTTTTACTGTAAACCACACAGCACTTACGATAAAATAAAAGCATGTTGTTTTTTTAAGAAAGAGTAAAGATTTCTCTAGAAACAAGAGTGTGTGGCAGAAACAGATGGTTGCAATGCAAAACAAAATCATAAAATGTGAGCCTAGGTCTATGCTTATGAATAGTTACTTTTCCTATGTTATAAAATAGATTTCCCCCCACCCCAAAGTTCAATCTGTTGCAGAGCTGGCTGGCTTCACAAGAACCAGGCTCCAAATGTTCATTAAAGCACTCCTGCTTCACATAGGGTTTCTTTGGTGAATGGTGATAGTCCTTTTCCAGCATCTGTGTTATATTGCCTTTTCTATTTACAAGACAGGGATTCACCCTGTCTGTCGAGTTTCTTTTGTACCTTTATGTTTTGTTTTTTTGTCATTGCTTCTGATGGTTTTCCATTGAAAGCCTTAGTATTGCGCAAGGTTGAACAGTTGAACCTTGCATTGCATCACTTGCTAAAGAGGGCAGCATGGCACATTCTCCTTGCCTGAATGGGCCATCACCAAGACACATTATATCCTGGTGATTAATTTCTACTCAAGTCCATAAAGCATACTTTCAGTATAAATACATTATTCCTTAAATATTACCTGTACATGCCTCTCACAACAATTATGAATCTTGACAAATTATGAGCTTTCTTAGAGATGTTACATATTACTCTTTATGGATAAATAACCTGCAAGGTGTGTGTGTGTTGTAATGAATTTGTCAATTCTGGAGTAAGCTGTTTGCAGAGAACCGGATCCTTTGCCAACGGGTCTCTGTGTCACAATTGGCAAATCCAGTACTGTTTGAATTAGACACTTCTAATTCGTAATTTTTACTGATGGCGCTTCTAAATTTTACCTAGATGTAAACTTGATTTCTGTTTAGGGACCACTAATATAACCACCTTATTGAGTATCTCTTAAAAACAATTTTTTCTTGAAATTTTGATAGTAAAGACAAAAATATGTAAAATAGTTAAAGATCTTCTTTACAGGTTTGCATCTATTCATGCTGAAGCTCCTGAATTTCAAGATATGAGTGTTGAGCAAGAAATTCTTGTGACTGGTATTAAGGTTGTAGATTTATTGGCTCCATATGCCAAAGGAGGTAAAATTGGTAAGTTTCTCTTCTGAAGCAAATAGATATACTGTAAATTTATGCAACCAGTACTGTACATAAAACATTCTGTACTTCAGTTTGAGGGAAACTAAGTTTGCTTTATATAAACTTTAAAATTTTAGTCTTATTCAGTTTCCTAAATCTGTGTGCTTACTAGAAAGTGTTCTAGTGCGGAAGATTAAACAAACTAGCTGTTGAAAATGGATTCTGCTAACAGCAGCAAATTTTAGATTGGTTTGTTTTGCTCTAGAGTTAGCTTAATATTCCTACACTGTTAACAGGCATTTTGAGGGATAATAGTGAAGTATTGTAGCTGGATGTAATTACATTAATTGACAATCTCAAACTGCAAACTCAATTGTATTGACAAAAATTGTTGTTTCAGGGCTCTTTGGTGGTGCTGGTGTAGGAAAAACTGTATTAATTATGGAACTTATTAACAATGTTGCTAAAGCCCATGGTGGCTACTCTGTCTTCGCTGGTGTAGGGGAGCGTACACGAGAGGGTAATGACTTGTATAATGAAATGATTGAATCTGGTGTCATCAACCTGAAGGATGCCACTTCCAAGGTAACTTTCAAAGGGTGTGAGTATTAAAACAAAACAAAACACACACCCTATTGTTTGTGGTACATTACAGTGGATTGTTTGGCAACATACTATTTTAATACAATTTTTCCAAGAAAAAAACACTTTCTGTATGTGAGCAGTGACAATTTGACTTGTATATACATGCTAATTTTTATGTTCTTCCAGTTAGGCAGGTCCGCAGATTCTAATAGTGGACCTTCAATCAATCACCCTTGCTGCTTTAGTGGCGTACTAACTTATAAGATTAGAGTGAAAGTTTAGTCTTGTAAAAGTGTTCATACTTTTAGGAAAAAAATACTTACATTAATAAACGGTTTTGTTGCTTAAAAAAAATTACACAGCACATATGCCATTGTCATCTGGTCCCTGGCCTTTGCCTCCACAATTGGTCCAAGGCCTGTGGGTGTTGAATATAATACATCTCGTTATATAGTGTTGATTATCTATAGAAAATGTAGTAGCCTAATTTTATTTCTGTAATTGAATTCCAGGTTTCACTTGTGTATGGTCAAATGAATGAGCCTCCAGGTGCCCGTGCCAGAGTAGCCCTGACGGGTTTGACAGTTGCTGAATATTTCCGTGATCAAGAAGGACAGGATGTGCTTCTCTTTATCGACAATATCTTCAGATTTACCCAGGCTGGTTCAGAGGTTAGTATTCATAATAAAAAGTTCCAGTACAATACTTACCTCAGAATCTAAAAACTACTCTTAGAGCTCTGAACCTGGAACCGCTTATTGTGCCCCTCGCCCCAAAAAAGAATGATGAAAACCTATCGAACACCAATTTTAAGCAAAAATTCAGTGTCTCCTCTTGCTTGGGAGGAGGGAACTCTGTATATGCCAGTCAAGTTTTGAAAAAAAGTTGCCTAGCTATCTTCTTAGCTAGGTACAAAACCCTACAATTTTAAAGGGGAAGAATAAAGCCTTTAGGTGTATCCTCCCTATGACTTACACCAAGTGGCCCACACTTGATTGATTCCAAAGTCAAACAATTAAATTGCTCTTCAGAAGCATAGGATCAGGCCCAAGCCAACTTTAGAGTGGGTGTAGCAATATCCACAGAGTAACTGTAAATTCTTACTTTGACTTAAACAGAATAAAGACCTAAACACACCCAAACTTCACTTCCAAGCGTTTACCTCTATTAACTTAAAATAATACAAAACCCCCTCAGCCTAAGCTTTCTCTTGAGTTCAGTTTTTCCTAGAAGCTTTCTCCCTGCAGGACTCCTTCTTTCTTGGAGGTTGCAACTTTCTTGTATATTTGGTTTGCTAGTAATAAGACCTAGCTGAAAAGCATGGAGGACATACTATAGAAGTAATTAAGAGAGCAATTGAGGGTCTGAGTAAGGGGGAGTGGAGAAGGGGTGGCAAAGTGGTGACAAATTTCTGTTAGAACCCAAAATGGGAAGAGCAAAACACGGCTTAGTGCTGATGAGTAGCATGGCTTCTGGAGGCAGGGGCAATTATAGGCTGCCTTGACAGCACCATTTCTCTGGCTCCAGTTCAGTGTATGATTGGGTGAATGACTGGTGTGGGGGAAAGGAGGTGGCTAATATCCCAAACTAGCTGGTGTTGGGTCTGGTAGGGGAGAAACTGAAGAAGCAATAGATCCTCCAGTCAACATAGGCACCCAGCTGGTCCCAGTGTGGCAATACTTAATGGCTGGAGTGGTGAAAGGTGTATGCAGTTTGGTGACCTTGTTGCTCTTGGGTAGACAAAAAATGAAACTGTGCCCATGGAGTAAGCTGTTGCTTCTGAAAGCCCCAGTTCCACCGCGCATGGTTGTATCCTTCCTTAACTGGTTTAATTTTTTATTGGGAGGTGTAGAAGCTCCAGCTGGCCTTACTGGGTCTCACTTTCAAGCTCCATTAAAACTACTTGAGTGACATAGAAAACTTTAGACAGTAGGAAAATTAGCCAAATAAGTTAAATATATCTTTATTTAAAAATAGATACAAAAGCATTGTAGGCTTAACAGTTAGTATGATGCACACTCTTTATTCTGCATGCTGGACTACAAGCTTTTAATTTTGAACTACATATGTCTTTCTGTTCACAGAATAAATATGCTCATAAAGTGAATCACATATTGTATGTAGTACGTTTCTCATTGTAAACCTTGGGGGTTCTTGGGTTTTTTTGTTTTTGTTTTGTTTTTTAAAGTGGATTTCCTCAGGATAGGGAAAATTGCAACAACCCTGCTAAAGGTTGGGGATGTTGGTGTCCAGTGCCCAGAATGACAGGCCCTGTGTGTGTCTGAAGGAGGTGGAAAGAAAAGGAGATGTATGCTTATATCACTCTTGCTATCTTTCTTTTATTTTCTTTGTGGGCACATAGTTCTGTTCTGCCTTCCTCTAATCCTCTATAATATCTCTCTGGCTCTTGTGCCTCCAAAATTCACCAACTTTTGATCATACCCTCTCTCTCCCTACTTCCTCTTTCTTGCTCTGCCCTCGTGAATGCACACAGTACTCCTGGTTTGTCTGTAGCCAAGGAATAATAAACCTGCCTGCTGAAGTGAAAAGACCATTCCAACTTTCCTTCTTGCTGGAAGAATGAAATGGGGTACCATCCTGATTTTTGTCTCCACTCTTTCCATTTGGTGACTGAGTGTAAAGGCTGAGAGCAGACCTGCTAACTGTTTGCCGTCTTCCCGCTCCACTTAGTATTGTGCCCTGTATGCTTCCTAACACTTTTTAAACAGCGCAGTTTAAGAACCTTTGATGTATCTGAGAAAATGAACTACAAGAGTTCTTTAACTTGCTACGTTATCTTCTCCTTTGATCTTCAGGTGTCTGCACTTCTTGGTCGTATCCCCTCTGCTGTAGGGTATCAGCCAACGTTGGCTACTGACATGGGAACAATGCAGGAAAGAATAACTACTACTAAAAAGGGATCAATTACATCAGTACAGGTATGGTGTTAAACAGGTATCTTTATATCAGTAAAGAGTTCGGTGCTTAGCTTCATGAGTAGAAGGTGAAGGTGGCAGTTAATAGTAGATATATTATGAGGCTTAACGAGTATTAGTTTTTTTACTAAGATCTTATACTTTGATTTTCAAAATGACTTATTTCAGGCTATCTACGTACCAGCTGATGACTTGACTGACCCTGCTCCAGCTACTACTTTTGCACATTTAGATGCTACTACAGTATTATCCCGTGCCATTGCTGAACTGGGTATCTATCCAGCAGTGGACCCTCTGGATTCTACTTCACGTATCATGGACCCTAACATTGTTGGCAGAGAGCATTATGATGTGGCTCGTGGTGTACAGAAGATTCTTCAGGTATCTTGTTAATTACATTTTCCCCAATGAATTTAATTCAAACTGGAGATAACTGAGTGTTAAGACTTAATCAGTGAAATTCAACTTTGATATCTAGTCTTTTGAATAAGTTGCAATATTAATGTATCTACACATGGTATCAAGAGATTATTTAATTTGAGTTGCCTCCTTTCTCCATAATAGGATTACAAATCCCTTCAAGATATTATTGCTATTTTGGGGATGGATGAATTGTCTGAGGAAGATAAACTAACTGTATCCCGGGCTCGAAAAATCCAGAGGTTTTTGTCTCAGCCTTTCCAGGTTGCTGAAGTCTTCACTGGCCATGCTGGAAAATTGGTGCCTTTGAAGGAAACAATCAAGGGATTCAAGAGCATTTTATCTGGTAAACCAATATATTTTTACTTGCATGATTTCCCCCAGTTTCAGAGCTGTATTCTGGAGATTATCAGTTTCCTTTAATATTTGACACTCACTTCTACAGACTACCTTATGCTTAAATGCATTCACTAAATGTTTCTGCTTTAGTAAAATAGGGGGTGTTAGTTTCACATATGTATTGTAGTGGGGCCGAAGGGCCACAGCCTTATTGTGCGGAGCACTGTACAAACATAAAGAAGGTTCCTTCACCCAAGAGCTTAGTCTAAGCATAAGATGTGGGGCGAACAAGTGGATATGGAAATGGATGGGTGGAGCACTAGGCAATGATTCAGCCATGCCAGTGTGGAGCATGATGTGCAACATCTAATGTTTAAGCATTTAGTTCTCAAGTACAGATTTATAAAACAGGGGAAGGGATTGAAATCCAACTTGGCTCCCAGATTTCTTCCCCTTCCACTCCATTGTCAGAACCTTCCTGGCCCCTGCTTGCACCACCCCAAGCTGTTTGAGAGTCATTGCCTGGGTATCCTCTTCACTGATCCTCTGTACATGCCTTCATCGTGACTCTAGGCACTGTGCCACTTGCTAGTCCAAGCTGGTCCCTGCTGCATGATCCAGGGAGAATTAGGAAGACAAGGGAGCAGGATTTGGTGTTTGTCAGACAAGGGTGGGTAGGACACTTCAGTAGTTCAGTCTCTCTTCTTAGTAGCTTTGGGACCAATCTCCTTCCTCTTAACCCTTAGAACTGGACAGTATTCTAAAATCTAAACTATGCTGTCTGAAATGTGGCTTTATATTGTTGCTGGGAAGGAGGGGGGGGGTCTCTCCCTTGTCATGGCAGCCCCCAAGCTAGGGCTGGGGAGGAGGGGGTGGGGGGGGGGTATCTCCGGCAGCCCTGGAGCTGGGGAAAGTTGCCTCTCTGGCCGCCGCAGCCTTGCACGTCCCAAATTTCCTCCACCCCCTCTTCTCACCCCACTGCCCCTTCCCCCTTACCCCCTATTGCCCCCAAGGCCACCACCTCACCTTACATGTATGTCTTCTCCAGGGTCCAGGCACCTAATTAGTGGAGCCATGCCTGCACGGCTCCATTAATTAGGTGGGTGGCCCTTCATTCTCTTGTGTGCGTCTGTCCAGGCCCGCACCTTGGAGGGAACAATCCACGGACCACCTGAATGGAGCTCGCCGGACCACTGCCCTAGAGAACCTCTGCCCTAGATGATTACTTTAGTTTCACTAGCGTAATTACTGACCCTAACAGCGCTACTTGCACCAGTGACTACATAGCCAGCCAGTGTTGTGGGAAGTTGCAGTAGTACACCTTTCAAGCACAGAGTACTAGTGATTCCTTACTTAGGGTTGCATTCTAAAATGAGGCATAAATGGCCAGTCACTCTGTGGGGGAGGGGGCGGGGGGGGATTCAGGGGTTTATGCCCTTTGAATTGTCTATGTATACTGTTCATTTGTTTTTTTCCCTTCATGAGTTTAATAGGAAATCTGGGTTGGAAAACTTTTCCTTGGCAATCCTGCTAGTTGTAATTGAACAATATTCATTGAACTGTCAAATAAAAAACTTGGCTGGGAGGTGGTTGGATGATGGCTCTTAGTTATGACATGCATAAGCTTTTAGCCATTAGACAAGCCTGATTCATGGGGGCCACATGCATGCAGGCCTGACTGAAAAGGAGGTGGTGAAGCGGCTGAGTGCAAATAAAATCTTATCTGGGAGCTGCCCTTTTCTGTCAGATCTGTTGTAGGATAAGGGTTTCTCGTGCAGTTGTTGATGGATAAAATCTTTACTGACGGCAGCTGCCTTCCCACCTCTATACAGGCCCATCTCCACCCCCACTAAAGCATTTTAAAAAACCTAGGGGAAAAAACCCCACAAAACTTGTTCGGAAGTAGATAGGGTTCTTACAACAGCATACTTGAGACAAATCCACAAAAGCCCTCTATTCCTGCACTCTTGGGCATGCATCTTACTATTACTGCCACTATAAGAAGTAGCAGACTATGCGCTGCAGCCTTCTCTCTGTCCTCGTAGGAATGATACCCTTCAGTCACCCCCTTAATTGTCCTTCTGCAAACATCCCTTTACCAAACTGTCCTCTCACAACACAACTGCTACACCAAACATGAATTACTAGTGTTGGAGAGGGGGAGAACCACTGGGGAAAAAAGGGTGTGCAGAAAGGGGTCAGAGTTAAGGTGGTAATGTGTAGTCTGCAATGTACTGTGTTTGTGATAAAAGTAGGTGTGACTATCTGGTGGAGGAGTAAATATGTTGCTGGCTGGCTTCTAACAGCTTACCTTTTGTATATTAAGGATGGCCTTGATAACCAAGGGCAAGATACTTCAGTGTAGGTTTTTTTTAAGAAACTTTTTGCTACTGTGCTGTTTACATATCACTTAATCTGGCCCATAAAAATACTGTGTTCACTTTTGTTTTCTTGTTCTATGTATTACCACAATGTTAATGGTTGAGTTGCAAATAATAGCTAATTTTTAAAGTGAAACAAAGCTGAACGCCTCTTACAAGTGTAGAAAACATACTGGATCTTGTAAACACTTTCACTTTTAAAAAACCCACGGTAAACTTCGGGAATCTACTACCTCAGTCTTCATAATATCTTTTTAACTTTCCTTCAACAATTGTCCTATTCAAATTGTGTCATTGTAGGTGAATTTGACCATCTACCAGAACAGGCTTTTTACATGGTTGGTCCAATTGAAGAAGTTGTTGCTAAAGCTCAGAAGCTGTCTGAAGAACATGCCTAAACTGGACTGTTATATTTGCATATGGTCTTTTAAATTTCTGATACATGTATACGTTGTATGTGTAAAACAGTTGTTCCAATCTCTGAAGTCTCTAGTTTTTTCACATCTACTGAAGAGAATTAAAGGCCTTTTTCGTACGTGTGAACATGCGGTATTATGTAAATGTCACCCAAATGTCTGTTACAAAAGCCAGACATCTTGTTAGTAAACATTGTGATATACAATTCCTCTGATTACTGGCTCTTTATTTTTGTTTAGATTAAGACTAATCTTTTGCCTCTGGAAATAGTAATTTAAGGCTATCCTGAACATCAAAGTTAACTCATGAAAGTGGCATTTGAAAGGTGATGTGTGATTACTTTTTGATCCTTGGAAAAACTTGATACCAAAAATAGTGCTGATTAACCTCATGCTGCATTTGCCCTGAATTAGTTTTTCTACTTGACACTTTTGGACTTTACATTTTTTGTTTATTTCTGTAATCTGAGGAATTGCACAAACACAATTTTACTGTAATCAGTTACAGTATTGCAAATGGAAAACTATTAACTCTACTTGTGTGTTCTTATAAAATTGGCCTGCTTCATAGTTCAATGAGCAAAAATTTAATCCAGTTTTTTAAGACTAGAAAGGTTGACTACCCATAATTCATGTTAGCTTTTGATCAGAGGGACAGTGCTCCTGTCCAAACCAAATGTAAAACACATTTCTGGAAGTTGAACAAAATATTAAACAATTGTATTGAAAAGTGACACTTCTGAGATCATTAAAATGTTAAATTAAAAATTCACAAAAATAATCTGAAAGGGTAATCTCTTCACTGTGCCTAGTTGTTAAAAGGTAGAGTATGCGTGTTGATTTTATAAAAGGAAAACATAGGTTCAAAAGACTAAGGATGGATGGAATGAGGGCATGAGTGTGAAGGATAATGTGTTGTGGTGGTCTGGTCAGAGGAAAGGAAAGTTAGAGAAAGGAATTGTAATACTGTACTGTGAATGTGAAAGGAAATTACAGGAATTTGAAATGCTCCAAAAGCCTCTTACATCAGAGTTAAACCAAGACAGATTTAAACCACATATTAAGTGAGATTCAAACGGAGAACAATACTCTAAAAGCAAAAATAAAATAAAGCAGCTCCTCTGCATGCCAGATTGCTGCTAGCATATAACAGAAGGGTGATTTTACTGACACTAATTCAAGGAGCAATACTGATAAAGACCAAAACTAAATCAATTGGAAATGCCTTGAAAAACAAATCCAAGATTGGAACCTGGCACACATGGGGGAGAATTGAGGTAATTGGCCTCCTCCTCCTCTTCCTTCTAATCCAGACTTAAGGGCCAGTGCTTCCCTAGCCCCTCTCCAAGTAACCACCCGGTGACAGCAGATAACAGAGTGTGTCTTATAATACTTATAAATGGTCAGGCTTCTAAACTCCATGACCCGCTAGGATCCAGCGGCCCCCTTGCTTGTCAGTACTACTGATGCAGATATAAACCTCTCAAGGCCACGCTTACAAGCATGGATAAGGGGCCAGCCATGCACAATTCTCGTGGACGCGGGAGCGTCAGTTTCCATTACTGACTACTACAACAGTACATTACCATTTCAGAGGTGGGGGTGCACAACTCATGGCTTATAAAAGCTACCCTGTTCTTGTAGAATCTAATCTATTCTTCTGGACTCAGTCTTTTTATGTAGCTCCAAATGCAGAGGGGACTATTTTGGGCATGGGTGCCCTCTGCGACCTTGCAGCAACTCTTAACCTTGCCCAAAGTACAGTTACGTTTACTGATAAACTTATGCGTACTCATACCATTCCTCTCCGTAATAATAAAATTTCTCTCTTCTGTTGCAACTGCCAAATCCTTGCCTCTCACTTGGGACATCTCTAACCTTTTTCAAGAATTATGTTCCAGGCTCCCCTTTGTTTGGGCAGAAAAGCTTTCTTGCAGTTTGGTGTCTGCTCTTCTCTGTCCACCCGTCCCGGTTACTGGTCAACTCCCTCCACCTACCAAGCAATATCCTCTCAAACCTGAAGCCGTGGACACGGTAGGTGGCATTACTCACTCTTTACTGCAGCAAGGCAGACTGGTTCCCTGTTCCTCCCCCATCAACTCTCCCATCTGGCCAGTTAAAAACCCTGATAGTTCCTGGTGCCTACCATTGACGTCCGCATGTTGGTTAACAGTGCAGTAAAACTTGCTCCTCTTGTTGCTGACCCATCAGTGGCCCTTTCGGGCCTTGACCCTTCTTTCTGTATTTTTACTGTGTTGGATATTGCTAATGGTTTCTAGAGCTTCCCCATTCACCCAGAATCACAGCCCTGGTTTGCATTCACCTTTGGCCCCACCCAGTATACTTGGGCCCGCCTGCCCCAAGGCTTCCACAACTCCTCTACCCTTTTTCACCGGGTTATGGCTCAGGCTCTCTCCTTGGTAAATTGGGCTGCTGCCAACTCTGCATGCTTACAATATGTTGATGATCTATTGCTTGCCTCCTCTATGGTCTCTGACCACTTATATGCCCTTCAACGGCTACTTCAGGCCTTGACAGATGCAGGTCTAAAGGCCAATCCTCGAAAGGCCCAGGTAGCTTTACCTACCATCTAATATCTGGGCTACACGGTCTCCCAGGACTCAAAAGCCCTTACCTCAGACTGTCGAATTGCAATTGCAGCAGCCCCACAACAGTGCGTGAGCTATGCAAACTAATGGGGCTTCTCAACTTTTGCAGGCAGTATGTCCCATCCTCTTCCACCTTAGCACAACCTCTCGATCTCCTTAAAGGGGCCCAAGACTCCTCCGACCTCATTTCTTGGTCACCAGAACATGACCACTGCTTAACCAAACTTAAAATATCCCTTCTCTCTGCCACTTGGGTTTCCCCACCCCTCAGTACCATTTGAACTTTGGACACACGTACAGGTTGGCCATACTGCTGCTTACTCAAAACCATGGCAACAGGTGCTGCCCAGTGGCCTATTTCTCTGCTTTAGTCTTTAACCATTGCCTCCAAGCTGTGGAGGCAGCTTCTTGTGCCGTAACTGTCACAGCCCCTCTAGTCTCTGGGGCCCCTCTTACAATCTTTGTGCCACATATGGTTCATAAAATCCTGGATGGGGGGGCCAAATTTCAAAAATCACCTCGGCCCAATGGTTCAAGTGGGAGTGCACCCTCTTAAGCCCACACATTACAATTGCACATTCTAACCAGGATCAACATTTAATCCTGCTACTTTGATGCCAACCACAGGGAAACCTCATCAGTACCCTCTTTCTGAGGATACTATTGTTAAGGACCAATTTATATCTGAACAGCCATTGCCCTTCTCCGATTTTGTTCTATGTTAATGGCCAACCTTACATCGGCTGGGCAGTTTGCAACCTGTCAGGTACATATCTCCGCTCCGCTCCCTTGCCTCAGTCACCAAGTGGCAGAATTGGTGGCCCTAACACAGGCCTGCCTTCTAGCTGAAGGCCACTAAGTAACTATTTACAAGGATAGCCGCTATGCATTCGGGGTGGTTCATGACTATTTGGATTCCTGGACTAACAGAGGGGATTAAAAGGGGGGGTATGTCACAAATTTATTGGAAGCAATCCAAAAGCCATCCAAAGTGGCCGTAGTCAAAATCAAGGCATACCAGGAACAACGATCCTCTTTCCCTTGCAAAGCAGGCGGCTAAAGAGACTGCCACAATGCCCTAGGACAATTTCCAAATAGCAGCCACCCAAATCCCTAATTTAAAGCAAATTTCTCTGAGATACAAGAGCAAAGCCCTAAAGAAGAAAAATGACATGGTATGAAAATGCCTGCAAAATTGAAAAATCCAACACCTAGGTCACAAAAGATCAACAGTTTGTGACTCCTAGAGCAATTATAGCTCACCTTTGTGATCCAAAGCACCCGCCAACACATCCAAACCCAAAAGCTATGCTGTACCACATAAAAGGAAAATGATGGAGGCCTAAAATGACTGGACATACATGACCACTGTCGACAATACCTCGACAATTGTCCAAATGTAATGGAGGCAAAAAGCTTAAAGTAGCTATAAGGCATCCGCCTCGACCCACAGGCCCTATGCAAAAAATTCAAATTGACTTTGTAGGTCCCTTGCCATCTGCAAAAGGAAAAAAAAATATTGCTTGGTTCTAATTGATCACTTTACTCAATGGATTGAAGCTTCCCCACAGCTAAGAGTGATGCAGGAATGGTGGTCTGGATCCTGGCCAATGAATTCTGCCCCTGATGGGGCTTACCCTGTTCAATAGATTCAGACTAGGGAACGCATTTTACAGGACGAATTATGAAGGTGGTCTGCTCTGCCTTGGGCATTAAACAAAAATTCTGCTGTCCGTACCACCCTGAAAGTTCTGAATTGGTAGAATAAGCAAACTAAGCTCTAAAGAAAAAGATCACAAAGCCTTTACAATCTCAAGGAACCAACTGGGTAGCATAACTACCTGCTGCCGTTCTTTCCATGAGGGCAACCCCCAACTGCTAGTACAGGAGTTTCACCCTTCAAACTTATTACTGGAACGACCATGTCTCTATGGGAAGGATGTGTAGTCCTGGCTCCCCTTCCCCTGATCTGTGATACTGCACAGGAATATATCCAATGCCAAAATGAAGTCTTGCGCTCCGTAAGACTAACTGTCCAAAACTGACAAGAAGCCCAGGACCCTCCAAAGACCCCCTCCTGGGTGGACATACAGGAGGGAGTTCCGGTCATGGTAAGAATATACAACGCTGGAGTACTTCAGCCAAAGTACTCTGGCCCGCACATGGTATTGGACCATACAGACACCTCTGTGAAGGTGTAGGGAATCCCAACGTGGGTTCATAAAACCAGAATTAAAATGTATAAATAAATTCATTTTGTTTACATTGTATTCTTCTAGGTGACAAATGTGGCTCTCCACGTTAATCCTCCTGGCAAGTGTACCTGGTGCAGCCTCCTGGGACCCGCCTTTGGTAAATGTCACGAGAGACACCTGCTTCAAAGCTGACCAGTATGTGCAACTCCCTACAAGAGGCAGCGGTGAATGGGTGAAGAAACCAGACACTTGGTTTATCCCCAGACTGGATTACGTGGGACCAAGGTCCCAATTCGACTACCGACTACCACAGTCTTTGGCTCCCTCACTGCATCTGGACTGTAACTGGGTATTTAGCTTCAGGGGATGTGGGCACACACATATAGGACCCCCAATTTCGGGATGCAAGATCACAGAACGTTGGGAAAAGGACCAAAGGACAGTGTCAATTTAAGGATATCCCCCTAGAACAAACAAACTATTCTATTTCCAGGGCCTCGGATGGATCAGTCAAGATTCACACCATTTATGAAGCCGCTAACGGGTTGGGAGAATATAGGTGTGAATGTTTGTGGGAGAGTTGGGCACTTTTCATTAATCTAACTGTGTCTGTAGATGCAGGATGGATGGATGTTCCTCCTCCGCTGCAGGAACTTGGGATGGAGGGACGTTATTGTCAGGTTAAATGTTTACATTGTACTGATATACAATATTATAACCTGACCACTTATGGATACTCCCTGCCTACTATCCGGCACTGTAGCCTACGCCACCAGATGGCATTATCCAAGTAGGCCCCAATGAAACACTTTTGTATGATGCCCTTATGGTCTCTGTTCAGGTTAAATATGATTTGTCCAGATTTTTGGCACCTTTGCAAAATGTGTGCTCAGATCACCCCAGCTCCCTGCAATGGCTGTAGGTCCGGCTGCAGAATCAGCTACAGTTTCTAATGCACAGTATGTTGTTTGGCCCCACATAGCCAAAAGACAAAAACAGAGCATCTTAAGTGATATTGGAAGATGCTTTGGCAGCACCAATTCTATACTAAATATGCTTAACCTAAACTCTGAAAGGTCATACAATTCTTGGGTCAAAAGCCAAACCACCCAACTCCTTAAACATACGAACACAGGTTTATCTTATGCTCTTACTGCAATTGATGTAGCAATAGTGGATTTTTACAAAATCATTGAAAAGACCTCAGCCGCTATAGTCACCTTGGCCAAGTCACAAGCTAAAGGCCGTGCTTGTTGTATGTTAGCTTGTGACCCCTTTAATATTGCAAAAGAAGACATGCTAGATGTATGCCTGGCTATCCCCCCTTCCCATACCTTTTCTTCCCCTACCCTTGCCCACATTGCAAGCATTTTCACTCAATTGATAGTGGGCTCTTTACTTCCTCCAGATTCATCCTTCTCCTTTAATTTCCTCCTTGTATATCCCTCTGTTATTCCTAGTCATGTGTTTCCTTTTTCTTTCTGTTTCAAGTCTATCGGATATGTAACTAACAATATGGTGTACAGAGTAGGACTGTCTGGATACCTGGCACCATCACCCATAATACCACACTAATGACAACATCAGACTGCTGCACAGAGATGGATAGCTATATCGTGTGTTCCTGTTCTACTTTCTGTCCTTTACCTCCGTCCACTTCCATTCTTGTGGATGTCCTTCCTCTGACAGATGTTGAAGCTGCTGTGCAAGTATCAGCCACTCAGTGTTTTATCACCGCTGCATCCAAATACATGTACGGACCCCTGCAGTGCCAGGCAAATGCTTCCATGTGCCTGCAGATTACTGACTCATTTACCCTAGGTGATGTGCACCTCCCCGGCCATGTGTTCACTGGAATTACAGTGGCTCCTCGGTGGTATGACCGGAGAACACGCCAGTTTGACTGGCCAAGGAGCTACTACTCAAAGTGGTCCTGGCTGCAGCTTCTGTGTCTACCACCGTTCATGACAGCACCACTAAAGGCCGCATAAAAGTTCAATTTTCCAATCACCAGACTGGAAGATCCTGTTCATAATGCAGCCTACAACCCTCTCTCCTGGTGGACTATTGTACAAATAGCAGCCGCTGCTGCTTCTATTTTTGTGTTATTAGCCTCGAGTGTCATGTGTGGTTATTTCAGACACATGCTTAAAAATCTCAGTATGCTTCCTACCCTGTCCCCTTCCTCCAACTCCCCTCTTCCTCCTCTCTCCCAGTCCCCCCTTGGGTAACCCTAAAATCGATCATGTGTACCAAGCGTTTAAGTATTGACTACATCTCATCTAGGAGTTCTATTTGTCAAACAGGAGGGAACTGTTAGGCAAGAATTAAAATTCAGTTAGCAGCTGAGACAGAAACCCACGTAACTAAGAAGCAGGAACACTGGAAGCCCAAGGATGCTGGCAGCTGTAAACACTTGATAAATGTGTATGGTCAAATAGCTGCCCAGTAACTCGGCTCTTAGAACAGAACAAACCCCCCCTTCACAGCCCTCCAGATATCTGTAAGCACTCATCCCACCCCACCCCTTCGCCTAAAGGACAGTTATAGATAATGATGTAATCAAAATAGTTTTGATGCATATGTTCTCTTTCTGTCATCATGTTAAGTATGTTCTCTGTCTCTGAAACAATGTTTGTCTCTGTAAGAACAAGGTAAATGCAAATGAAGCAGTAAGAGAAAGGTATATAATTGGTCACTGTAACCCCACACTTTTGAAGTTGTCTTGTCAGTCTTCCCGGTGCAGTGAATAAATCCCTTCAGTATTGTCTGTGCCTGTCTGATTCTTGGGGGAAAAGAATCTCCATGCTTCACAGCATCAAGAGAATAGCTGTCCTTCTGTAAAGAATGCATCAATACAGAGCACTGAAATTAGCAAAACCTTATGCACCAGGAAGGCTGCTAGGGAAAGCAGCAAGCCTTGGCTGATTGGGGAAACAGCCACAGCTGCGGCCACACCCCAATCAGGGTCCAGCTGGCCTTTATAAGAGGGCAGTAGGCCAGTAGGACACAGTCTCTCTCTAGATGTTGAGAGGGAGGGGTCTGACTGCTGGGAGTTGAGCAGGGTACCTAAAATGGAGCAGGGCTGGGGAAAGGCCAGAGGAGTTGGGGAGCTCTGGCCTGAGAAACCCCCAGGCTGCAGGCCTTGATGAAGGCCTAGGAAAAGGGTACTGGGGTTGCAGAGGGCAGCCCAAGGGTAGGCAGAAGCAGCAGGTCCAAACCCTCCTTGCTGATGACGAGTGGCAATTATACAGCAGTCTGCCCCAGGGAGCGGGGGCTACATGGTGACTGGCAGTAGCCAAAGACTGAGGCGAGGTGGGGATAGAGGGTCGGAGTTCCCCGGGGGTGAGGAGACCCAGCTCTGTGGGGGTACTGCCAGGGGGCAGCACTCCGGTTTGAAAGGGGCAGGAAAGGAAGGACTCAGGGCCCAGCGGCTGTTATACCAATAAAGTAAAAACCAGCAGGATCTTATTAAAGGGGAAAAGGCAAAATGCCACATTTATTGTGAATACAGAAAGAATCCTAGTAAGCAGTTAGTTATAGCTATAACTTTCCATTCAATTTCATATTTATTCACACATTCATTCATACACACACACAGAGGTTCTGCAAGGTTGTTATCATAGTTACCAGCCTTAGAGTTGCTCGTATCAAGCTACGGGCCAGGTGGCCGAGACATGAGGAGGGAGCAGGGCCTTGTCAGTTGCTCATCTGATGCTCCTGGAAGTTAGTTTGCAGAATCAGACCCCAAAATTCTCACTTTCTAGAGTCCATTTTTATAGGAATTTCTTCCTATGCCAGTCTATGGGAATTGCTTCATCATGCTGTTGCTGAATCAATCAGCAGATGGCACATTCCTGACGGCTCCATGCTGCCAGATGTTATCTGGTTCTCCCATTCCCGAGGCCGCTGGGTGGATTCCAGTCTGCCCTCCGGGGGTCCCCTGGCCACCTCCACTTGACGTCTTCCTCAGCCGATGGACACCGGACTCCTAAGCTGGCACCTCCCCGATCACTCAGCCACCATCCACACCAAGCATCCATCCACACACATCCTCCATCTCTATCCTAATCACAATTGTCAACAAAGCGAGATGAACACAACAAAAGGGCGGGGAGTCTGTGGGTGCTGCTTCTGTTGTTACAGAGTATTGCTTTGAGTCTCTCTCTGTGTGAGTAGCTGTTGTTTACAAAGAATTGCCTTGAGAACAGACTCTGTCCCAGAATGCACCAACACAATTAGCAGCCTGCAAGCTTCACACACAGAGGGAGAGAAACAGCACCAAAAACCAAGAGACCTCCCAACCAGCAACACCCTGGAATTCAAACCATGGGGAACCAAACTCATCCGCGACTCCAACACAGAACCTCTCCAACATGATCCAACACGGCAAGCGGGACACCAGCCTGCAGAGGGCTCACTGGAAACGCTAATTCCTTGGACGACCAGCAGAAGGTAGTTGCCCCGCTACAAGGACTATTAATGATATAGCTGCTTCCATTTTGAGGGCCTTTATCTACATGCAGTACCTTATCAATAACTGCATGTTGGCCTGCGTTAAGACTGATACTTATGCTATTTTTTATTCAGGTAAGGAATTAAATTTTACCTAATACATGCAGGAACAATTTAAGTGTCTAAAAGTATAATGCTGTGATGTAGCTCATAAAATAGATCTCCTTATTTGTATCCTGGAACATGCAGATGTTACAAGTACAGAACTGACCAGCTAATTCAATGATACTACTGTTCTAGGCCTAATAGAAAACATTTTCTCTGCCCCAAATAGTCTACTTGGAATGAAAGTGCCAATCACTGCCTTGTGGTACTAAACATCATGCTGATAGTAATCACGAACAGCCAACTTACCCAGTTTGACTGGATTCATTTGGAAGATCATTCTATAGGACTGAGGTTACATGTTCTAAAGATGCAAGTAGCCAAAAAATCCCAAAACATTTAATTATCTGTGGAGAATTCTGGGAGGGAGGGAAATTTCTGGTCAGCAGTTCAGAAGCTTGGTTTGGCCTATGAGAACATCTGGGTGGTGGCTAACAGACAGCTGTTTCCATTAGCTCCTCTTTGATGTATTAATAGGTGACATTCACTTTTGTCTGAGACTCTTCAGGTTGAGAGTCTTTCTGTGTATGATTGAGCACCTGAAAGACTGTCTTTCATAAGTTAATATATTTTTGTCAGGTCATATCAACATTTGCCTTGCTGGTATTTGCTACTTTCATGGATACATATATAGATATGTACTCACTCAGTTTCAGATACTTAGCATATACTGATCTCACTTATTTTAAAAGTGAGATGGAAATGAGGCATTGACATACTCACGAGGTATGGGTGCAGGTACATGTCTAATGACTCCATGTGTTTGGTGAATTTTTAAGTGTACATGTGAGCAAAAAATTGTAATCCAACAACTTGTTAATATTGGGTGAAAGGGAGAATAAAGGTCATCTTGTAGATGAAAGGTGAACTGTGAGCATGGGAGTCTTCCATGCTACAGCCAAATGTATTTCCAGCAAGCAGTCGGATGTATGCTATGCGACTGTAATTTAGTGAGTGTGATAACTTGTGTCCACAATACATCCTTCATGTTAAAGCTGTTGGTGTTTATAGGTAATTCTCTTAAGTAACTGAATGTTACATGTTATCCATGAAAAAGCTGCATGAAATGAACAACAAAGGAGGCATAGACAGTAAACAAATTGTCACACTTTACTGTAAATCACATAATTCATGTCCTAGTGGATGGGACTTACAGGAGTGTACTCCAAAGTTAACAATGTTAAACACAAAATTTAATTTACACATTCAACTTCATTGTTGGGAAACTACAACTTTTTGCACTGTTAACCTAGTATAATAGAAAAACATGAAATAAGACTTTATATCTTAAATGGCAAATTATTAAAATTAAACTTTTAACAGCTTGATCAAAAACACTGTCTTGTCACCCATTAAAATGACATGAAGGTGTTAATTTGTTCTAATTACTATTGTGATACATTTGCAAGCTGAAGAACCCAACTGCATTCTTTTTGGCCTAGTTCTCATTACTGGAAATGTATTACTAATAAAAGAGTACTGAAATGAGACAGTGATGAGAGCTGTGAAACCAATGATGAGAGTTACAAACCAATGATGAGAGCTATGAAAATCTCTCTATTTTAGTTACGTGTTAGAGTATTGCAGTGACCTATTACCTTAGATTACTCAATAGTAAGGGTGGCAGAAGTGAACTATCTATGAAGGAGGGTTAAAACAAAGTGCTTTTACATATATGTCCATACAGAGAGAAAGTAAGAGGAATAAACAGACTATGGTGTTTTCTTTTTTTAATTAAACCAGTAAATAATTTATACATGGCACCTATTACCATGGTGAATTTTCAGTTGTTTTTGGTTAAATGTATGGCTGAACTGCTTTGAAGTTCTGACTCTCAAAAACTTCAGGAAAAGCTACAGAAAATAGCTAGATAGAAAGGAAGAAATTAGGTAAAGGTTTGGCCACTGGGTGTCAATCTTGATTCAGGTTTAGCTCAGTTTAGCAATAAAGATGTTTCTACAATCTTGATAGTATAATTGTGATTTACCTCTAGGTAACTTTCAGAGCAATCCAACTGAATCATCAGTACAAAGATTTGTCTTCTCCTTTTGAAAACTTCTGCAAACAGATAGAAACCAGTTGTAGTGGGTCTGTCCTGGGGAATATGAGAGCCATAACTTTATTACTGCTTAGTGCATATAACACCAAAGTAGGGTGTCTACTTCTTTTACTCCCATCTGAACCTTTAAATACTTTTGGGGGGATTGAGTTTTGCATGGCTTGGGAGCAGGATGGGTTGCAACATGGCATATATATTCATCTACAACCACCACTCTATGGGATGGCATCAAGCTGGTTAAGGCTGACACATTCAGAATTGTTTTACAAAGCATAGGTTACCTTGAAGGGTCCTTGCCATGGAGAGAGAGGGTGAAGGCTGAGGCCAGCAAGCACTGAGGGGTAGTGAGAGAGAGGTCAGTTGCATAGATGACCCTGGCCACTGAAACTCCTGAGATAAATAGGTTTAAGTGGCTGACCCCCTAGCCAGTTTAATGAATATCCTGTCCTACACATACATTTTCCCCATGTATTTGGTCCCTTTTACAACTATTCTTTCATCATTTGATGGAACTTCAGCCATGCATTCTGAAACTCAGCAGAAAAGAATTTTCTATTGTTCTCTTGCAATCTAGTTTGTCATCTTCTGGATGTGGTGGTTTGGATGCCCACTTGAATCTCAGTGCCTCTAGACTGGTGGACAGTTCCAACCGTATTGTTTGTGTGATGGTGGTGGAGCTTCCATTTGCCTCTCCTCAGCCTACTTTGAACTTGGTTATAGATGCCCACCTGGGATCACTGCAGCCTCATGGTCCATGGTCTGCCCAGGATTAACTCTTCACATAGATGTAAGAGAACTTAGAGCCATTTGATAAGGTTGTCATGCTTTCCTTCCCTGTATCACAGAAAGGAATTTGCCAATGCTTATAGACAATACAGTGATCATATTTTATGTGCACAGGCAGGGAGGGGCCCTGCCAACTCTATGCCAAGAGGCAGTGCTACTATGGGGCTCTTGAGCTGATGACACAATCCACCTCAAAACATCCCAGCTTCCAGGTGTCTAGAACAGTTAGATGGACCAGTTGAACAGGTCTTTTCACCAGCCACCACAAGTGATCTCTTTGCCCAGATGTAGCCAGTTTCATTTTCCACATAGGCCTGTTTGCAACAAAAATCAAAAGGAAGCGTCATCAGTTTTGTTGAAGAGCAGGTCACAGTACAGGTTCTCTGTCGGATGCTTTCCTGTTGTCTTGGGCACTCCAGCTTCTGTGCATGTTCCCTCCTATTCCACTCCTACACAGAGTGGTGTTGAAAATCAAGCAGGACTCATAGCCCCAGCGTGGTCTCTCTAACGCTAGTTTAGCCTCTCAGTCAAGGCTCTCTTGTCTCTACTGCTGGTTCCAGACTTGGTCTCTCAAAACCACAGATGTCTCTTTCATCCCAGCCTAGAGGCCCTTTCCCTGAAAGCCTGGCTGCTCTATCCTTGGTACCTCAGGAGGAGATCTGTTCTAAGGAAGTGAAAAACGTGCTTTTAAATCTTAAAAAACCTTCCACTAGGTATACTTAGCCAGTGAAGTAGTAGAAATTCTTCATCTGGTTGGGCTACATCATGATCTGGACTCGTTATACATCAAACAGCAAGGTCTAGCCATTAGTTCCGTCAGCTAGCTAGTTCTGGCATCTGTCTTGGCTTTCCATCCTCCAGTCGATAATTGCTCTCTTTTTTTTTAATCCAGTCCCATCAAAATAAGATTTTTTGAAAGGTCGGGAATGGTTATTCCCAAATAGAGGATCCTATTTCCTTGGGACTTAAACTTGGTATTGGCAAAGCTAATGGGGTCTCCTTTTGAACTGTTGGCTACCTGTTTGTTACTCCATCTCTCAATGAAGGTAGCCTTTTCGGTGACGATCACCTTGGCTGGGAGAGTGGGTGAATTATGAGCTCTAGTATCTGTCACTCCATATACAGTGTTCTATAAAGATAAGGTATACCTCCTAGGGCTGTCAAGCGATTTAAAAAATTAATCGCCTGATTAAAAACGTTAATCATGTGATTAATCACACTGTTAAACAATAATAGAATACCATTTATTTAAGTATTTTGGATGTTTTCTACGTTTTCAAATATATTGATTTCATTTACAACATAGAATACAAAGTGTACAATGCTCACTTTATATTTATTTTTATTACAAATATCTGTGCTGTAAAAAAACCAAAAAGATTGTATTAGGTGAATTGAAAAATACAAGTACTGTAGTGCAATCTCTTTATCATGAAAGTTGAACTTACAAATGTAGAATTATGTAGAAAAAAACCCCTGCATTCAAAACAAAACAATGTAAAACTTTGGAGCTTACAATCCACTCAGTCCTACTTCTTGTTCACCCAATCGCTCAGACAAACAAGTTTGTTTAAATTTGCAGGAGATAATGCTGCCCGCTTCTTGTTTACAGTGTTATCTGAAAGTGAGAACAGGCATTTGCATGGCACTGTTATACCTGGCATCGCAAGATATTTACATGCCAGATACGCTAAAGATTCATGTCCCTTGATGCTTCAACTGCCATTCCAGAAGATGGCATTATCTCCTGTAAATGTAAACAAACTTGTTTCTCCTAGTGATTGGCTGAACAAGAAGTAGGACTGAGTGGACTTGTAGGATCTAAAGTTTTACATTGTTTTGTTTTTGAGTGCAGTTATATAACAAAAAAAAATCTACATTTGTAGGTTACACTTACATGATAAAGAGATTGCACTACAGTACCTGTATGAGGTGAATTGAAAAATACTATTTCTTTTGTTTCTCATTTTTACAGTGCAAATATTTGTAAACAAAAATAATATAAAGTGAGCACTGTACACTTTGTATTCTGGGTTGTAACTGAAATCGATATATTTGAAAATGTAGAAAAACATCCAAAAATATTTAATAAATTTCAATTGCTATTCTATTGTTTAACAGTGCGATTAATCACAATTAATTTTTTGAGTTAATTGTGTGAGTTAACTGCGATTAATCGACAGCCCTAATACCTACACCCTTATCTGAAATTTCTTACCAAGGTGATGTCTCACTTCCACATCAACCAGGTGATATATTTACTAATTTCCTTTTCTAAGTCATGTTTATAGGGATGAGGAGAGACTCATCCCATGGTAAGAAAGAATTAGCATTTTACTTGGACAGGACTAAACCATTTAGAACATTGTCCCAATAGCCTGTGATGATTGCAGACAGGATGAAACGATTTCTGGTCTCTTCTCAAATAATCTCATTCTGGATTTCTCCTGCGTGCATTTGTGCTATGACTTGACCAGTATTACTCCTCTGAAATTGGACAATTAACTAGATCACTTGCACATTCTGCAGCCTTTCTAGCTCAAGTGTATGCTCTGGGCATTTCTAACATGGCAACTTGGTTTTCAGTACATACCTTTACATCACATTATGCCATCTTTCAGCAATCTAGAGTTGATGCGAGATTTGGACATTTGGTCCTTCAGTCATTATTCAGATAGACTCTGATCCCACCTTCAGATCAAACTGCTTGTCTGTCACCTGAAGTAGAATCCCCCTGTGCAATCACTTGAAGAAGAAACTTACTAACTTGTTCCTGAACCACTGTTCTTCCCCTCTATACTGGTGTCTGTCTGGGAAGAAGGAACTGAGGAGGGTTGGGGGCAGTTCTGCCCTTTGTACCATCACACAGCAGCATGAGGCAGCAGAGGGTGCTGGGTACTGCTGAGGGGAAAATCTCCAACAATGCACTGGGTGTGCACACACCTGAAGTGGAATGGACATGTACAACAAGAGGTATGGAACAGGTTAGTAACCCTTTCTTCTTTCTCTCCAGTATTTTATTAATTTTCTGGAAGATTTTTCTGTTTTGACTTAGCTTTTCAACAATCTTTCGTAAGGTGGTGGTGTCATCCCAATTGTATAGATGGGGAAGTTGAGGTACAGAGAAATGTACTAACTTCACCTGACTGGGAACCTGTTCCGGAGCTGGGAATAGAATGCTGATCTCCTGCCTCTGTGCTTGAAGCAGAAGCCCATTCTTTCCCTCCTTAATAGTGATGGGTGTAATTTTTCCTTTGTACTCTAACTTCTCCATGACTAGCACTTAGGGTTTCCACTGCACATGCCACTTAAAAATTACAAAAGAACAGACATTTAATTTTACTGTTGACAAATTTCTTATACTCCTGAACTCTAGTTAAAACTGGCTTCTGCAAATTCTAGACAGCTATTGCCTATATATTAGAATAAATATTCTGTGGATTATTTAGGAGACACTCTCTGAACAAAGTTCTTAAGCAGCTACTTTGGTTCCAGGGTAAAAAGTGAGGACATTTTAATTTGTGATTGCATCAGATATCTGTAGATATCAAACAAACAAACTTGTAGCCTGTGTAGAATGTGTTTGTGGTTTCAGTCTGGTTTCCAGTGATCAGGTAAATTTCTTTTTCTGGTGTGGATATCTAATTAGCATATTTCAGTAGATGCTCCAAGGACTGAATAGGAATGGAAACTGAACTCTCCCAGAGGGGTTCAGTTAAGGCAAGTTGGCTAGTCAGTTTGGGGAACCTATTCTGTAGACCGAGAGGGCTTTGGTCTTCTAGCATATAAATATAGCCCCTTACCTATCTTAAGCGAATTTAACAGTTACAAAAATGGCAAGTGTAGGCTGATTAAATTGGCATATATGAACTGGATCACATAGAACTGTGTTCATATTTTGTAGTGATGTTTGTGATGCTGCTAAGTGAGTTTGCTTTTTCAAAGCGGTGGTGAAAGTTTTTCAGCTGTGTAAATATTGTAAATACAGTGTGCCAAATTTAGCTCTGGTATAAATATGTTGCAACTCCATTGAGGACAACATGTGGGCCAAAGTTTTAGGTATCCTGAATAGTTTTGCCAGGGTTGGAAATAATTTCCAAACTTGTAAGCAAAGTCTATTGGCCTTGGTGATCGATAAAAGTGATAGGCCTAATCACTGCTTACTATGCACCCACTGTAGCCAACCGGATACTGGATACAATATCAGGGGAGTATAGTGGAACAGTAAGTAAGAGTAGGAGGTGCCTATAATTTTTAAAAATTATTTGAATCCCAAAAATGTAGGGCCCTATTAGAAGGACTCTTATCTCAAAGATCACTATATTTGTTGTTAGTTTTAGCCAGGAAAGAGGCATATAAGCAACTGATACCTGCATTTATTTGTATCCAAATGTTGGTCCCCAAATCTAAAAATACCAGTATTAACATCTATGCACAGCCCTGGTATAGTATCACTGTTGATTGATTGCAACAACATAAATTGTTGTATACTCCTGTATTTAGATTTCTACTAGTCCAGGCAAAGAATTTTCCAGAGCCAAACATAAACACGCAGAATTTGCAGAGCTCCTAATTTTGGTGGAAATTCCTAACTGATACACATTTACCCCTTCTTCAGCATCAGGTCGTTGTTCCATCACATTTATCAGTGAAAACGCCTACATAAAAGAAGTAAATTCCTTTAAAAGATGGAGAAGAAGTAGAGGTGTAAGTTTACTGAGTCCATTATTACTTAGCTTGCTTTTAGTGCTGGCTAATGCTATATTGAGTCTTTCCTTGACTGGGCCTACTTATGCAGAAAGGAGAGAACTGCAGCAAATTGGTGCCTGTTTCCCCAAGCCTGCTCAGTGTCACCTTACAGAGGTCAGAAAATACCTCCCTCTTCCTCAGCTGGGACCCAGCTGAAGAAGAGCTCTCTTCAGAGACCCAGTCTTTACTTAGCAATAATGGATATTAGATATAATATTGTTCTAATTCATATTATTACTGGGCCTGCTTCTACTCTTTTTTTTTTTATAAATCAGGAACAACTCCGATGAAGTCGCTAGAACTGTGCCAGCATAAAACTGGTGTGAGAACAGAACCAGGACCACTCCGCATTCCTGATAAAGAGCTCTAAAGTGGAGAAGGCATGTGATTTTCTATTTTCTTTATCTACAGCTTTAACCCTCTCAGGAGAGCAATGATAAGATTAAAAGAACCAGGCTTTCTTCTTACTATCTGCCCCCTCCTACCTGAAGAAATCCATTAGGAAGAAGTTCAACCCATAGACACAGAATTTGACCCTCCTTTATCTGAAATGGTAGAAGAGGTGCCTTTCTTGAGATACCGTGACAAGGAGGGCTCACCTTTGGAAATAAGTGTGTAAAACCACAACTCCCCCCCCCCCAAACAAACAAACAAACAAACAAAACCCCAGAAGTTTCAGATGAAGGAATGCAGTTGTTCTCTGCATTTTGTTAGTCAGCTTTCTGTGGAAAAAATATAAGCAAAACTATTTTTTAAAAAAAAACAACCCTGATACTAGGACTCCTCTCCAAATGGTTAATATTAAATTCCTCAGAATCTGTGAGAACGTTGCAAATTTAAGTGTTCTGCATTAACAAATGCCCACATTAAAGTTGCATGCAAAACTTTAACTCTGCTCCTTTTTTCATATGTGTTATGCTACCCTTTTTAGGATTATATGTTATTATTTTGTAGGTTGCATATAAGTTATTTGATGCCCAATAAAAGAGGAAAAAGTGACATCTATTTACATTACTAAAACAAATAAAAATGGAAGTATGCGATGACTGCAACATCAACCAAAACTAAAAATGCTGTATTTTCTCTATGGACACAAAATCCCGATTATAAAAATTAGTAATGTAAACATATTATTTTTAGCCTCACTGTTCGATGAGTAGACTTTCTTCATTTACTGCACAATGTCTAATCTGAGCAATGAATGACTGAGGTCCTACAGGAATAATAGTATGTGATCACTATAAATACTGTATTGTAATATATATGCACAAAGAGACAGAGTTAAAGTTGTGTTTTTAGACTTTCTATGCACTGATAGAATGTGCTCCAGCAAACAAAAATACTGGTATTTGGGACTTTTTCCTATGCTCATTGAAAGCAATGGCAAAATGCCAATTGACTTTAATGGTCAATGTGTTTTAGCTTTTTTGAAATATTAGCTCTGTTTGGGGGGCGGAAATGGGAATCTAGACCAATAAGAAAAATCAGTTTATTAATGAATTAGACAAATTACATATATTTGGAAGTCTCATTTGCTACCTCTTTTTTACAGATCCACTTGTAAAGAAGTCAGAAAGAGTCCAAGTAAAACACCTTTAACAAATTCACATTAAATGTTTGTCTTCTAATGGTGGGGCTAGTGAAGTGAGACCTGAATTAAATCTCAACATGATAGTCTCCTGAGTAGACTTCCTATCTGACAAATGCTTATCTGTTGATTCAAATACTCCTAATAATTCTTTAAAATGCAGCATCAGTCTTTGACATTTTGACAGAAATGGATGAAAAGCCACTAGCTTGGCAAGTGCTATGATGCAGAATGGTTTTTATCAATATGAGTAAGCAGATGTAAAAATATTAACTGGTGTTTTCACTTGTTTGTTTTTTCCATAAAACAGATAAAATTAAGATTTTGTGTTTATAATCTGCACAAATCCATATTTAAAAGCCAATGGCATATATGTATGTTTAGGCTTCTTGAAATCCACTAATAGTCAAAGAAGGTAATAACTGAGTTCTTAGTGACAACATAGTAAACATTTATTTGATGGCAGCACCCAAATGCCCCACTTGGAACCAGGGTTAAGAGGGTTGGGAAACTGTACAAATGTAATTAATCTTTTTATATACACACACATATTTAGTTGTAATGAGAAGCATTGCTTGGAAAATCCTGACGTCCTCTATTCTCAGAAAAAGTGCTGCATGAGTGACAATACAAGCTTCCTGCAGCAAACCCAGAACCCTGACACAGAGAGGACCCCCTTTACACGAGAGGGTTGTCTCCGTTTCCCTTTAATACTTGACCTCTTCTGCCATTAAGGGCGCCACCGACAGTGGTGGTGAATTCCTCCCCATTGGGAACTGGTCTGACAAAACCACATTTTTCACATCTCTAGAATAATAGCCTAATTATACTACAGCAAGAGTGACAAGAACTGTTACAGTTAAGGCTCCTAAGGCTTTTCCACACTAACACTTTCTGGTCTTAAACAGCACCTTTTTCATCAGCAGATCTAAACAGTTTTACGAAGTGGATGTAGCATTATTCTCCACATGCAGCATAGTCATGAATCTAACCCTATGACTTGCATTGTAACTTGGTGTGCGTGTATATATATATATATATAAAATTAAATAAGAAATTTCAATTATACTTAGGCTTGGCAGAGTTTGATTTTTTTTAAAAATAGGTTTAATGGATAATATTGATTATGTGGGGTGTGAGACAATAATTATGTAATTACGGTAGACACTGAGATTCAAAATTAACTCTATAACCATTGAAACACAAATTGTCAACATCACATGTCAAAATATACAAAATAAATATCCAGCTTGGAAAAGAGATGGCTAAGGGGAGATATGATTGAGGTCTATAAAATTATGACTGGTATAGAGAAAGTAGATAAGGAAGTGTTGTTTACTATTTCTTATAACACAAGAAGTCTGATGAAGTGAGCTGTAGCTCACGAAAGCTTATGCTCAAATAAATTTGTTAGTCTCTAAGGTGCCACAAGTACTCCTTTTCTTTTTACAAGAACTAGGGATCACCAACTGAAATTAATAGGCAGCAGATTTAAAACAAATAAAAGGAAGTATTTCTTCAAACAATGCACAGTTAACCTGTGGAACTCATTGCTAGAGGATGTGAAGGCCAAGACCATAACAGGGTTCAAAAAAGAACTAAATAAATTCATGGAGGATAGGTCCATCAATGGCTATTAGCCAGGATGGGCAGAAATGGTGTCCCTAGCCTCTGTTTGCCAGAAGCTGGGAATGAGCGACAGGGAATGGATCACTTGATGATTACCTGTTCTGTTCATTCCCTCTTGGGCACCTGGCACTGGCCACTATCAGAAGACAGGATACTGGCCTAGATGGACCCTTGGTCTCACCCAGTAGGACCATTCTTATGTTCTTATCCTTAAATCAAACACTAATAACTTCTCAAACTGCATTTTTCTTATTTTGCCTATCTGTAAATTTCAATGATCATCGATAGAAATATTTTTTTCATTTGGGAGGGGGGCTGTGGGGTGTGTGTGTGTGTGCACGTGCAGCGAAAGCAACATTTAATGATAAAAATCTGATCCTTCCAAGCCTAATTATACTACAGCAAGAGTGACAAGAACTGTTACAGTTAAGGCTCCTAAGGCTTTTCCACACTAACTCCCTGCTTTGTTACATGTAACTTTTCAGAACTTTTGATCTTTAAAGAAGTGACTAAATATCCATGAAGAGATATGAGAAAGACATGAAGAGGTAGGAGCCCAGAAAGAAGGAGAAAAGGCCCAAAAAAATTCTGAAAGTTATCAGCATATTGGGGACAAAAGACTATAGAATTAGAAATGATCAACCAGAGGGACAAGTGTAGTGACCCTTCAGATAAAGGTAAATGGTTCTCAGAGATCTATGGTGTGGCTCTGAGAGCAAAATTTGGCCCTAATATTGTCTTGTCACACCACAGAGATCTTGGTGGGGAAATATGTGGGGGCAGCAGTTAACACACTGCACTTCCCTTTAATCCCCACTAACACTAGAGAATACTCGTTGACGATCTGTTTCCATCAGGTGATGTCTTGTAAATGATTATTTTCTATAGATGTTACTGAAAACAAAAGGAAATTCTTATATACATAAGTATTATATACTTTCTATTATGTACAGTGTAAAGAATTTTAATAAAGCTAATTTGTCTGAATTTATTACAAAGATTAGAAGGTTTCCACAAGAAACTATAAATATTAATGTATTATGGGTTGTGAACAAGCTATCTAGGACATAATTCAGACAAGATGGAGGGCATGCTGATTACTGGGGGGCAAAAGAGTATGAAAACGATGGTGCCTGCACCTATTATTGAGAGGGTTCACCCTGCCTTCCCGAAGGAGATTTGTGATTCAGATTTCTTCATACCTTTATGCTCCTGCAGCTCCAGGTGTCTTCCATGGGCCAAAGTACTTTTTTCCCCATCTGCTCGTAATGTGATAATTACGGCTATTGCCGATGGGAACCTTGCTACAGATATCTATGCTTTTGACCTCCAGGTTGAATCACTGTATTGTGCTTTCCAGGGTTCCTGAAAAAGCCGCAGACTGACTACATAATGAGGTTAGTTAAAGAAATTACTATAGATTACACTGGCTTCCTATACGGTCAGTTAAAGGTGTCCGATATTGATCTATAGATTCCTAGATGACTTGGGTCATTTACTGGAAAGACCTCCTCTTTCCTATGAAACACTGCAGCAAGTCCAATCATCTGATGTGTTCTCCCTGACAGTTCTAAGATTTGAACATGAGGGGAGACTGTGTGCAGGGCGTTCACAACAGAGGCTCCTCAACTCTGGAGTTTCCCTGTTGGTCTAATAAAACCAGAGTTAAATCTTCTCGCTCAAACTGGCAGAATCTTTCAATGCAGAAAAAGCTCTTTAAGTGTGACAAACGTAATTTAGTTGAAGGTTTGAGGAGTTGAAAGATTTTGAGGCATACTCCTTATTGACATAAACCTGGTCACCCATCAGCTTCTTTTAGTACCATGCAAGAGTGACATGTCATGATGTAGAAACAGGAAAAAAACTCCCTTTCCAGTCTCCACTGTACAATAATTAACTGGGTATCCAAGTTAAGCTGCTAATTCAGAGGTCTAAAGTTTGAGACTTTGTTGTCTGAATTATTTTCCTGTGAATATTTTAACTAAAAAGCTAAATTAAAATAGAGTAACATGTTACTTCTTAGTCTAACAAGGCTCTGGCTCATGACCTTTGGATTAGTAAAACAGCTCTTCTACTGTACCTAGTCAGCCACAAAAGATTATGGGGAACTAGGACATTTTCATTAGTGTCTCTTCTGAACTGCCTGACACAAAGGGATGCAGCTGCAGTTGTAGTGCAAAAGTTAAATATTAAAATGTAAAATGCTAAGGACCAAAAGGGTTTTTTTGGGGAAAGTGATATGTAACTTGTCATTTACTTTAAGTGCTTTATATCTTTTAAAAACCCTTCTAATTCACCAATATTTACAGATATGTTGCATAGCTCTACATTTAAGTGGTTTTAAAATGTTAGAACAACTTTTCCAGTGAAAATGTAGACAAGATGAGTGGTGTCCCAGTCTCTTCTATATGCCACACAGCTAAATAGGTAGAGCAGTTATACTGCTATTCCATGTGCTCTGTGTTTGAAACTTATGTACTTAAAGTCAATTTTTACATTGTTTTTCATTTAAAACCTTATCCTGAAGAATGCTGATCACCCTAATTTCCTATTGTCTTCAATACAGTTGCTCAGGAGTACATACTCACCACCTTGCAAGAATGGCTCATTTAAAAAATTATCTTGACCCAAAAAAATCTCAAATTGTGGAAGAGCAGATTGTTACAGTTGTTTCTGCTGGCAGGTAGTAGCAATGGGAAAAAGATGACGTGTTGATTTTGATGTCTTACAGAACAAACATTAAGCTATTAATGACAAGTATTATCAGCAACAGAAGCTGCCCTGTATTGCCTTTCCCCTTACTGGGAGTTCTAACTCTGAAGAGTGACTATAAAAGTGACATTGCAGATTCCTATGTTTATTTTCCCTCACTGATTTCCATAGAAAATATCTTCATTTTACAAGTAAAAAGATTATTTTTTTCTAACTTCCAGCCTTTTGATCACAGCCTCTTCTGTGAGTGTCAATAGGCTTTCTACCTTGTTTATTTTTACTCGTAACAAAGGTTCTGTAATTAGGACCAGATATACCTCTCATTGAAGTCAATGTGAATTTTCCCTTTAATTTAGGGCTTTCCATTAAGTCTGTAGTCCATAAAATAAAATTGCTCCCTCATACACCTCTACCACACTCCCACACCTATGCAGCAAAAAACGGTGTCTCCTGTTTACAGGACTAGCAGCACCTCTGTCCCCTTTCCTGGTTTCTTTTGAATGCACCCTATCTGGTGTCAGACTTCATGCCTTTACCTCTCCTGTGATGGAATCACATGAATCTCCCACTCTCAGACCAGGTTCTGGGCTACAGTACCTTGTGTATCAGCTGGGCTTACCTAGCAGCTCCAACTGGGTTTTTTATCTGGAGTTCTTCCCTTCAGGAGTCTGTGACCAGTGGTATTTGGTGACAAAGCCACTCTTTTTTAAAAAAGAGTATTGTTTATTTTAACTGTAGGAGCAAAGCATTAGAGGATAAAGGATTTTTAAACAACAAACAATCTACACAAGTCTGTTTTACCTAATGGCTTACCCATCCCCTGATAGTAGCCTAGGCAGGCCTAGCTTCCTCAGATACCCCAGTGAATACCTGTATCTTAGTTTTGTTCCCCCTAACAACTCCCTCTCTTGAGAGACAAAGAGAGAGAGAGAGTCCCTTTTAAAACTGCTTGTAGTCTTTTTGATCTTGTGTGTTCCTGGGCTTAGGCCAGGGCTTAAATTCAGCCAGAGTTTTTATAGCATGTTGGGGGATGGAGGCTGGGGTTTCGGGAAATACTCTATAAACTGCACTTCCCTTTGATCCCCACTAATACCAGAGAATACTTGTTAATTATCTGTTCTTCGAGTGCTTGCTCATATTGATTCCAGTTAGGTGTGTGCACGCCGCGTGCACAGTTTGCTGGAAGGTTTTTCCCCTAGCAGCATCCGTCGGTTCGGCTCTGGAGCCCCTTGGAGTCGCGCCTTCATGGCGCTGCGTATAGGGCCCTGTTGACCTGCCGCCTCTTCAGTTCCTTCTTACCGCCAGTGACAGTAGTCGGAGCATTTCGTCTCTCGTTTTGAACGAGCGATCCTCTAGCATAGTATTTCTGTAAATAGGTAGTTTTAAAAGTTGTTTGTAGTTAGTTAGATATTTGAACTCTGGCTACCTTCCCGTTCCCCTGGTACCATGGCCAACACAATGGCAAGTACTGGCTCAGATACTGACTCAGTGGCCCTTCTGGATCTCATGGGTTTACCACCAATCCCAGTAGTCCGCCTTGGCATGCTTCTCTTTGGTCACTTCCGAGAGAAGGACTGAGCCTAGGACCAGGGATCTCTCTCAAGCATAAGGCGCTGCTACAGCTGCTAGCCCTACAATCGGCACTGCGCCCAGCACTGACAGCAGGACTGGTGCTGCACCCGGCACCGTGTCCAGCACTGTGGCTATGATCAGTGCCACGGAAGGCACTGCGCCCAGCACTGACAGCAGGACTGGTGCTGCACCCGGCACCGTGTCCAGCACTGTGGCTATGATCAGTGCCACGGAAGGCACTGCGCCCAGCACTGACAGCAGGACTGGTGCTGCACCCGGCACCGTGTCCAGCACTGTGGCTATGATCAGTGCCACGGAAGGCACTGCGCCCAGCACTGACAGCAGGACTGGTGCTGCACCCGGTACTGTGTCCAGCACTGTGGCTATGATCAGTGCCACGGAAGGCACTGCGCCCAGCACTGACAGCAGGACTGGTGCTGCACCCGGTACTGTGTCCAGCACTGTGGCTATGATCAGTGCCACGGAAGGCACTGCAGCCAGCACCAGGGCTGGCACTGAGGCGGATTCTGATTTTGGGGCAGAGCCACAGCGTTTTGACAAACTGGATGGGCAGGACAGACCCTCCCTCGTTTGGGGTTCCTCATAGCCATCTCCAGATGAGGCTGTGGCAGGAACATAATCGGGGCCTCCCCTTCCGGACAGAAGAGCCCACCTTGAACTTCTGAAGCGGGTGGCTCAGAACCTCGGGATACAAATGGAAGAGGTCACCGAAGGGTCAGATCCAATGGTGGACATTTTGTCCCCATCAGGACACACCAGAGTGGCCCTTCTCCTGATTAAAACCATTTAGGAGAAACAAAAACTCTCTGGCAAACACCATTCTTTCTGGCTCCTACAGCTAAAGGAGTCGAGAGAAAGTACTTTGTGCCCTCCAAGGGCTACGAATATTTGTTTGCCCAACCCCTGCCAGACTCTGTGGTGGTGGTGGCTGTCAATGAAAGGGAGAGGCAAGGGCCTACCTCTCGAGCTAAGGATGCAAAGAAGCTGGACATCTTCAGGGGGAAGATATACTCCACCGGAGGGCTCCAGTTTCAGATCACAAACCAGCAGGAGATCCTTAGCTGATATAACTTTAAATCAAGGGACGCAATGTTCCAATTTTCACACCTTGTCCCACTGAACTCTAAGCCAGAATTCTTGGCTCTCGTGGATGAAGGAAGACAATCACCAGGACATCGCTGCAAGCGGCGTTAGACTTGGCGGACTCTGTAACATGAGTAAAGTCCTCGGGCATCGCAATGCACTTTTGCTCATGGCTGCAGGCCTCAGGCCTCCCCAGGGCGGTCCAACAGACAATTCAGGATCTCCTGTTCGAGGGTGCCACATTATTTTCAGAGAAGATGGACTTGAGACTCCACAGTTTGAAAGACTCCCGAGCCACTCTGAGATCGCTGGGGCTGCACACTCCTGCCACCCAGCATAGACAATTTAGGCCTCAACACATGCCACGACCATACCAGGGGCAGTCTAGGCAGGACCAGAACCGTAGGCAAACCAGAAATCAGAACTGCTGTTGCCAACCTCAACCCCTGAACAACAGGGGATCTGGGTCGTCCAGGCTCTAGGCAGACCTCTTGAGGATGTGCCTAAGGGTGCTATACCAACCTCCCAACTGGATCCTTCTTTCCCCTTTTCGTCATGTCTGTCCCATTTTCTACTGGGCGTGGTCCCAAATTACCTCAGACCATTGGGTTCTCTGCACGGTAGAAATGGGATGTTGTCTCCAATTTTCCTCGCGCGCCCACCCCACCTCTGCTCCATCCCTCTTCAGGGACCCTTCTTGTGAGCAACTCCTCATCCAGGAGGTACAAACCCACAGGGGCTGTGTAGGAGGTTCCACTGGAGCTCAGGGGAAAGGGGTTTTACTTCCAATGTTTCCTAATACCAAAAACAAAAGGGGGGCCTCAGACCCATCTTGGACTGCACAATCTCAACAGGTTCATGAAGAAGCTAAAGTTTCGTATGGTCTCCCTGGCCACTATTATCCTGTTCCTGGATCCAGGAGATTGGTATGCCGCCCTCGACTTGAAGGACACACATTTCCATAATCCCACCCCACAGGCACTTCTTAAGGTTTGTAATTGGGAGTACCCGCTACCAGTTCACATTACTACCATTCGGCCTATCATCAGTGCCTTGGGTGTTCACCAAATGTATGTCGGTCATGGCTGCTTTTCTGCAGAAAAGGCAGGTTCAGGTATTTCCATACCTAGATAACTGGCTAGTCAAGGGCCGGTCCAGGACACAAGTGGATCAACATGTCTCCCTCACAAGATCCTATAAGGTGGCATTTTTGGTTGCAATAACATCAGCCAGAAGGGTGTCCGAGCTCAAGGCTGTCACATCCGACCCTCCATATACTATTTTTTACAAAGACAAGGAGCAACTGCGACCTCGCCCAGCGTTCCTCCCAAAGGTGGTCTCGAATTTCCATGCCAATCAAGACCTATTCCTTCCGGTCTTTTTCCCGAAACCCCATGCCAATAGCCTCGTGCAGCGGCTCCACTCCCTGGATGTGCGGTGTGCACCTGTGTTTTATATTGAACAAACTAAGCCATTCCACAAGTCGAACCAGCTGTTTGTTGCAGTAGCAGACAGGATGAAAGGCCTCCCAGTGTCCACGCAAAGGATATCATTGTGGATCACATCCTGTATCCTTGCTTGTGTGGAAGTATAACATTGTATAAGGGGACATGCTGGATACATTGTATCTGAGAGGGCATGCCAAAACATGGTACAAAGTATCTGAGGGAGCACACCTAGGGACAGTTAACTTTTGAATGGAGAAGCAATTAAGATAGAGCCAGCACGTCTAAGAAGCAGGCATCAGAATGGAAGATGTGAAGGGCAATTAGTTAAGTTAACTGGAAGCTGTTAAAGGAGATTGTTAAGGGTGGCAGGTAATTGAAGATACGTGACTGGTCTAAGGGATCTCGAAGGGTGGTGACTAAAATCTTTTTCTTCTTTTGTCTGTAACTTCTCTGTAACTTGTTCTCCAAAAAACTGTATAAATTAAAAGACACAAGCCCCACTCGGGGGGCTCACTTCTAAATGTATTAGCAGAGCAGCTTTGCTAATAAAACAGAGTGGTCTGATAAATTGTGAGTCTGAGTCAAACTTTGACACTTGTTTTGACCTGCAAAGGTCTCTGCCCGTGCCCTAACTCCACCAGAGCTCAGGCGTCCTCAGCATTCTTCCTAGCCCAGGTCACAATCCAGGAGATATGTAGAGTGGCAACGTGGTCCTTTGGTCCACACCTTCACTTCCCATTACACTATCACCCACCACTCTAGGGACGATGCAGTGTTTGGCAGGGCTGTGCTTCAACCAGCAATTCCATGAACTCCGACCCCACCTCCTAGGTAAGGCTTGGGAGTCACCTAATTGGAATCGATAAGAGCAAGCACTCCAATAAGAAGAAACAGTTACTCACTTTCTCATAACTGTTCTTCGAGATGTGTTGCTCATATCCGTTCCAAACCCACCCGCCTTCCCCTCCGTCAGAGTATACGGCAAAAAGGAACCGGAGAGGCAGTGAGTTGGCAGGGCCCTATATACAGCGCCATGAAGGCTCGACTCCAGGGGGCTCCAGAGCCGACCTGATGGATGCTGCTAGGGGAAAAACCTTCCGGCGATCTGTGCACACACCTAATTGGAATGGATATGAGCAACACATCTCAAAGAACAACAGTTACGAGAAGGTGAGTGATTGTTTCTTTCCATCAGGTGGTGTCTTGTAAATTAATATTTTCTATTCTATAAGAATTTAAATCCTTTCTGGGAAAAGCTGATTTGCAGGTTGGCTGCTGAGAAGTCTTCAAAGCTACCAGTATGGGCACTGTTTCTTAGCAATGCTCATGAGCCACTGCTGTCATGAGCCATTTTGCTTTCTTCCTAGTTGTTCTTCACTACAGCTCCCTATTAAACTAAGCCCATATATTCATGCAGTAAACATCCCATACTACCGTTCTGTCTAAACAGACCGATAGCCAGGTCAACACACAGTATTCATCAATTATTACAGCTCCTCCTCCATCATGCTGCGTCTCATCACACTCAGACAAGTGATTCATTTCCCAGGCCTATGGCTGCCTATCATAAGAAAGGGGTCTTACATACCTGGTAAAGAGACTTGGACACATAGTTCATGGAACTGGACCAATAAAATTTCAGTTTATTAAGCGATTGAGAAAAATACAAATCAAAACGGTTTAGGATTTATCCGTCTTCTAACCCCATATCACTAACCCTGCCTTCTCTCCTTACTGCTGAAACTGCTGTGGGCATTATGGTTTACTGATACATACTTAGTGGTTATGTGTTTTGGGGCTTCATGGGCTCAGATCCAAAAGCACAGAACAGACTTTTACTTCATGTGCCACTAATCCCCTAGTATTAATTCATATATTTTCCCCTGTGCTTTTGGTGGACGGTCACTGTGATCTCAGTGGGCATTTGATTTGGGCTGCTAAGAAAATAGATACTGGGTAAAGTTGCCAAAACCATCCAAGTGGTTTAGGAGAAAAAATACCATTTTCAAAGCAATTTAGGCACTTACGAGCCTAAGTCTAATTGAAATCCACTGTTAATATTACACCATTCAATTGTTTGCCTCATTCCCAAGAAATAAAGATAATCTAACATAGAATAGATTGTTTTATTTATTTAGTTACATCTCTTTGGCAATTAACAGTGTGACTCCAGTGGGAAGTGAGATTAAAATAGTAATTTGTTGGGCACGCTAATTTGAACATGAGGGGTAGGGCTGCTTATTTACAAAGATTGCCCAACACTTCCCTTTATAAAATCCTATTTTTAATTCCTTATGACTTTGCCAAACTTTAACTGTTTGGTCTGAAATTTTGCAGGCAGAGTGTCTATCTCAGGCTGAATGTTTTTGAAAATTTCAGCCCAAATGGTTTATCCATTTCTGATAATGAGGCTAGTAAAAATATGATGTTTTGCCCTTGTTAAAAAATTCGGGTGCTCTGTCTTTTAAATAGTTTTTGTGCCCCCATGCATTGGAGCAGGGGCTTGAAATTTGGCAGGGGGTAGCCTGTGTGTCATGGATGTATCTTTTGGTGTCCTTGTAAAAGTCCACCTAAATTTGGTCAAATTTATAAGCCATTGAAAAATTGCAGCGAGAACATGCTCAGTGAGGATAGAATCTTCAGAGATTTTTGTTATGTTCTAGTAAGTCTCCACTGAATCAAACAGCTTTGAGTCCTGACTGGATTGCGCATGCACCATTGCACAGAGTGACTGAGCACACCCAGCCCAGGGTGATAAGGCTCATTCCCTGTAATGGCTGCTCCAAGCTGAGGTGGAGCTGGGCACAAAAGTAGGGAGTGTGCTGGCAACCAGGCAACTTGGAGGAGGAAGCCATCTGCTTCAAATGCTGAGTGGACAAAAGCTGGTCTGGAGGGAGGGAAAGGAACAGAGACAGGGACTAGAGAGAAGAAACAATGACCAAGCTGGAGAGGGAGGCTGGGACTGGCAGTCAGTTTTCTGGGGGGAGGGAAACACTGAGCTCAGACAAAAAGCTGGAGGGAGACAGGGAGAAAGGATGGGGGTAGGGGAGAGGAGAGGTAGATCTGACCAGGAGCTGAGGCACTGAGGGAGAACTGGGACTGGCTGGGCATAGAGACTGGGACCAAGCGTTGCATGTGGGGAGACTGGAGGAAGGGGCTAGGGAGGGAGACTGAAATTGGATGAAGAAGCTGGGGAGGGAGACTAGGACTGGGAACTAGTGAGGGGCAGGGAAGAGACACATTGGAGTGGGGAAGTGGGACTGGGTATGCAAGATGATTGGGACTGGGTGCGGGGAGGGGTAAAGACTGGCAGTGGGGTGAGGGAGATAGGGATTTCGACAGCAAGCACAGCAATAAAGACTAGAACTGGCTGGGTAAAGTGACTGGGATGGGAAGCCTGAGAAGTGGAGACAGGGACTGACTAGGTGAGGATAAAAGAACTACAACAAGGAGCTAGGAGTGAAGAAGAGAAGACAGGGACAGGTTAGAAGGAATGGGCAGAAAAGATAGTTTTGAGGGAAATGGGCAGAGACTGTTCCACTAGAGCACACCTCTCCATAGACTGGAATGGAAACCAGGATTCCTGAGTCTCCCCATTTCTCTGCTGTCAGCAAATATGTGGGCAATCTACTGGCAAAGTATGCACTAATATTTCTTGTTGCCCTCTGGTGCTGGTCCACATAAAGGATGACAACCTACTATTGCTATTAGTTACTCCATTTGTTCACGTGGCAAAAGTCTGTGCCGTGGGTCTAAAGGTGCCAAACCTGCCGATGACCCATGTGGGTATCAATATAATGCCACATAATAGGAATTTCATCATTTCAGTTTTCTTAATCTAGGAAAAAATAGTATGTAATTAAAGACTATCATAATGCATTTGCACAAGCAGGCAAATTAAGGTGGCATAGGCAAAATTAATTCTGGCATTTCCCAACTTTTCAATGCTTGACTTTATAACCTTATTTTAATATTCCTTTAACATATATTGTGTTATATTTTATGTATATGTGTGTATATATGTGTATATACACACAGACACTAAACATTTTTCTGTGAAGATAATATATGGCCTTAAAATTCACTGATATGTAAAAATCCACAATTTGAGGATAGATAGTTTCTCCACCCCCAACTCCAAATGACCTGAAAAGCTGCCTCTAAATCAAGTTTTTAAGCCATAGTCTGCCACTAGTAACAGTTGTTTGCAGTGTTGTTGTAGCCATGTTGGTCCCAGGATTTTTGAGACAGGGTGGGTGATGTAGTATATTTTTATTGGACCAACTTCTGTTGTTGAAGAAAAGACGCTTTTGAGCTTACACATACACAGACTTCTTCTTCTGAAGTTGGTCCAATAAAATATATTACCTCACCCATCCTGGCTCCCTAGAAACAAGAGTATAGAACCACACCTATTTGAAGGCAATAGCAAAACTCCCATTGACTTTAGTAGGAGCAAGATCGGTCTTTAAGTTAAATGTAAGACGTTCGAAATTTCAATTGTTTTGTTTTAAGAGGGTGTACAGTACGAGACACTTACCACTAATGATTGACTATGGTATATCACTAATGTTCAGATCCTGGTTCCTGCAGTCCTTAGGCAGGCAAAACTCCCACTGATTTCACTGAGAGTTCTGGCTCTCTCTTCATCACCTGATCCCGTAGTAGCCAGTCCTTAGGCAATGTCTTTCACTTCAGTGAAAAGCAAATCACATGCCACCAAATGCTGTAGCTCCCTCCCCTACAGGACATTGCAGTAAAGCATGTAACTCTGAAAATACATGTAAAAATTCAGTCCAAATAAGAACTTGGGAATAATAATAATGCTTATTTGTCCTTATTTGTTTTTCACTGCAGGCGCATACAACTCAAGCAAATATAAATAGTGGAAAGTGGGGGAAAAAAACCTTTAGATTTTGTATGTTGCATTTTTTGCATTACTGTCATGGCTTGTTTCAGGAAGATCTTAGTATAAATTTTATATGAAGACAATGGCTCCAGTTTTTCTCAATAAGTAATATTTCCATTTTTTTTAAAAGTAGTGTTTAAGGTAACTCAGTATTACCCTAACCCATCCAATTTGCATTATGAAAGTTATTTTAAAAATAAATTAATTGGAAACACTTCTTTGTACTATGGAAAGGAATCAACTGTAAATTCTACCTATTGCTTTTAATCAAGGTCAGACCAGGATGCCTGAATGGCACAGGACAATCAAAAAAGATAAAATCAGGATGAAATTCCATTTCTAAGAAGGAGAAACTGATGATAAATATATTAGGGTTGTGCTTGCTTAATGGCCTGGGTTCAAACTACCAATTTTACATTTCTCTTGCTGCATATTTATATAGTTCTCATCCATTGAACAGTTACAATTCCAAGTATGGTAGATGTGATTATTGTTAAACTATGGTGTTTTCCTCCATTGTGGGATAAGCACAAAGTGTATATGGAGATTTATTTTGCTCTCCTGTCTCTGCTAATTTCACTTGAGGGAGTTTGTTACCAATATGATATTTCTTGCATGCTCCAGTCTCTGTTGTTTGCAACTCATTTAAATTTAAACTGCATTATGATCAAATTATGGGTTGAAAGAGGGTTATGAATGAAAGAGCCCAGACTAGAGACAGTGGGAAATACTTTAGCTGATAGTAGCATTATTACTTGCATCTTAAACAACCACCACCAAAATCCAGAGCCCTTTACAATTGGATACATGTGTAATGAATGGAAAAGGAGGAAAGCATTAGAAATCTGTTCATGAAGACCTAAATTATTACTAAAGTGGAAGAACTGCTGCAAATTTGAGAAAATTCCTAGCCTTTTGCAATATCCCCAGTGGGAGTTTTGCCTGTGATTTCAATGGGAACGGAGGTGGGTCTCAAGTGAATTTAAGAAGAAATTGATTGTACTGTGAATAGTTCCAGAAACACCCCTACCCCAAACATAACATAAGGTAAGTGAAGTTTCTATCACATAAAAACGAGGTGGGTTGTTGTATATAGTAAGTAGAGACTCTAGAATAAATGTGACTTTTTAAACTGGAGAACTATGGTAAAGCCCATGGGAGGAAGCCACAGAGCTTTAATGCTCTGTGATGAACTGTTACGCCCACAGAGAGATGGGGACATCTTGTACTTCAAATCTGTGCAGGCTGTCTGCTATATTAGCCTCATATTCAGAGGAGGACATAGACAGATGTACCTGTGCATATGATATACAATAAAACCTTTACAGGAAAAGGTGTGGTGAGCATAAAATGATGTGGTATTAGAAATAGCACCTATAAAATAATTTATCTTTGGAAAAATCGGAGTTCTTCGGAGTGCAGACTGGCTGCAGGATTACTAAATGCTAGCGGTGACTGCAGCTCTGTTTGTACACAAGGGGGCAGATCCCCGGCTGGGGTAAATTGTAATGGTCAAGTCACAGCGGAGGCTCTGGCCACAATCTGTAAAGGTGCCTACATCTCGTTTTGCTGGATGTTAGGTCGGTTCGGTAGTTAGTAATACAGCAATCTCAGCATTTCTACAAGTTTATTAAGAGTTAGTTCTCCTTTTAGACGGGACAGGAAAAGTGAACGCTGGTCAAAAATCAATCCTTTTAATTTTTAACTTCTCTGCTCAGGGCACTTCCTTAACTAGTAAGCGATATGTCCAATCCCTGTAAATTTAAAGTTTTCACAGCTTTTCTGAATGCTTGTTTACAGGAAAACAAGAAAAGCAAACCTTTCCCAATGCGGATTTCGCATTAAAACCAGAGTAAACAGATTTTGCTGTATTTCTTCTAAACTTCTAAGTGGAGTAATTGAATTTCCTTAAACCTAAAATAATCTTTGTTCATTATTATCTTTGAGATCGTTCACTTGACGGTACAGAGCGAGCGCCAGCCAAGCAGGAGAGCTACACTGATAGAAGTGATCGTTGAATGTAGTTTCGGAATCTGTATTCTTTAGTTGCCTTTCTTGTACTACCCTTTCCCTCTAGCTGACTCTGGCTTGGAGGCATTTGGGCCCGATCCTGCTTTTCTTGCGCACCCAAACTCCCATCTAAGTCATTTGTTGGTGTAGGGATTGAAGAATCGGGTCCTTTGTTTAGTTGCTGTGGTTCAGTGGAGAAAAAGGACTTCAGAGGGAGAAAACAGTGCTGCTCTGCTTGTCCCAGGCACTTTCCCAAAGATGAGCTGTTACCCGAGCGCTGTATTTTCAGCCATAGGAGCAGCCAAGCTGATAATACTCAAGACTTAATTCGCCTCCATTAATTGAAGGGCTGACCTCTAAGGAAGAAACCTTTCGAATACATTTGTGAATGAATAAAGTAAATTAAACAGTGGAATGGAACAGAAATATATCAAAACCCAAACTCCACTGACCCTAGCTGTCGGGGGGAGAGTTTCTCTTTCGCTCATTTACCCCGTTCATATTTGGGAACCAGTGATCTTTCTACAGCTCGGGGAGGAAATATGGACAATGCGTTTGCCTCCGAGATTAAGTAGGAACTGCCCTTGCTTTTGTGTTGATCTCAATTAAAATCTTAATCTCGAAATCCACCCCAGATAAAAATACTTTTGAAAACTCTCTGTCCCGAATGGACACACACATCTCAAGGCAGAACAACGCACGGCGTATTATTCGCCAGCAGGCTGGGGTTCCAAGCTCTGGAGCTCTCTGCAGTGGCTGGCGACGTTATTTATCCATAACCCGTCTTGCTTTCAGTTCCTGTGGTGGTGCCGGGCTCGCAGCAGTACGTGCTCGGGCGTGAATTGGCCAAACTGTTCCGTTCTAATTAAATGTAGCCAATCTGTGTGTTTGCTTTTCAGACACCCATTTCTATAGAAAGGATCGGCTGTACCCCTGCGTGTGGATCCCGTCCTACCCTCCCCTTGGCGTTGTTGTGGGATTAAAGCCGCGCGGCCCCATACACAAACGCAGCTGGTTCCGTTTGGTCAGCCTGAGACACTTGCTGTGAAACTACGACAAGAATTCCAGTAAGTTGGCAACACTTTCACACAAAGAAAACAACAATAGGAGAAGTCCTTCCGTGCAGAAAGGAATGTTTCAAACACTGTTCTCCTACAGTGAAAGGAGACAGGGAGGGAGGGAAGGAGGAGAGAGATTTGAAGAGGGCAGTTTTCCCCCACCCCAGCAGCTCTGGATCTTGTGATGGAGAGATCTTATCCTCTCTCTGTGATTCAGAGGTGCCAGGAAACTCGTTGAATATTCTGATCTGCCCCAGTGTTTCTTGTGGCTTGACCCCGGTGCTGTGTCGTACCACTACACCAAGCAGCCCTGAACCTGCATAAATCACAACCCTGCAAAGCCTACACTCCACATTTTATCTTTCTTATTCCCCCTCCCTTTCCTCCTCTAGCATGATAGATATTAAAAAATCCTTACGGAAACGTTTGTGGGATTAGCGTCCTAAGCGATCAACGCAAAGAAAAATACCGTATCTCCTAATCAACAACAAACCGGCCTGTATAAATTACAGCACTTTGGAAATTAGAGTCTGTGACAGGGCCAAGAAAAGTTAAGTAATGTTTCAGAAATGCCTGTCAAACTCTACAAACAAGCCCTGCAGTTTAATATAGAAGGTAAACTTTATGCAAACAATATAAGGAGTTTGTATAGAGGGGGCAATTAAAATGAATAGGACAAATCATATTGTGAGATAAATGCATCTCTCTGATACCACGATTTATACAGCAATCTCTTGTTCCTGAAATACAGGAGTATGTTGTATTTCATACAGGAGGGATTGGGCGGGGGGGTAGGGCTAAATGAAGTTCCCGACCTAAAGTTTTATCGTGATAAATTTCCTCTCTAAAACAACTACAGTGCCACTGTCAGTCACGTTAAGCTACCAGATCAACTTCTCAGCGGTTTTAACAGAATTATAAATACTGTTTGTTTAACATCATTTCTGTGTGATGCTGCCGATACTGCCTTCCCATCGCAATCTTCTGATTGGCTCCAAAAATACTTCAAACAGATTAGATTAAAGGGTAATCTCCGAAAAAGGCAAACATATCCCGTCTTTCTCCTTTCGAATCGTCTACTTTCCTACAGTAGTCTGTATCTAACTCCTGAAATGGCAACACTATCGGAACCGTGGCTTGATATTTCACCCGTGATTTGTTGTGTACCTGTGACACAAAGGTCCCCTTACCAAAGCCAGGATCGTCACAGTACCCTCTGTTGACAAATTAGGAGCAGGGATATTAAAGTTTCCCTTAGCAATAGCTTCATACTCGGCCCAAGCTTTTAGTGAAACTGACTTTCTCTCCTGGGAAATCCATGAAAGGCTGGGGTGGAGAAATAAGATTCATTCTGTGATTGTCAAGGCTTCAACAGCGGTTTAGAGGTGATTGACCGCGTCTCTCTATGGAGTAATCAACTAAATCAGCGTTTTAAACTTTATACCGATGTCTGAATGTAATGACTAGTTCTAAAGCCTTTATAAGGCTCCTTCGTTTAAACCCCTTTTCTTTGCGTGGGGCATATTGTTTGTCAGTTGGGACACTGGCGTCTGAGGAGCATCAAATGCTGTTTGCTATTTAAAATCACCCCGGATCTGCCCCAAATGTATTGTAAAGCAGCACCACTGTGATGTAAAGTCATTGGAGTGCATTGGTGTGAAAGCATCCCTCCTACCCGGCAAAGTGCGCGCGGAAGGAGGGGCAAAGGCAGCCTGTGGCTGCAGGGACCTGGAGCAATGCCTGATTCCCTCATGCTAGTTCCGGGGCTGCTGGGTATAAAGAGCTTTATGCAATGTCTGGAGGGTGGGAGTTTCGTCTGCAACTAGCGGGATCAGAAAAAGACACCAGGCTGCTTGGGCTGTTGCAGGGCCGAGCAGCCTTCCTGAGCCCAGCAGCGTGCTTTCTAGGGCGCTGGAGCATCCCAGCCCAGATGGGATCTCGCCACAGGATGGACGGAGGAGCAGCAGCTTCTTGCAAAGTGCTCATATTATTCACTGCATGCATCATGCAGGCTAGTGGCCAAGGTAAGTCCCGTACTGCAGCCTAGTCTGAGTGGGACTCGGGGCTCTTCCGCGCCCCCCGGGAACACCAGGGGGAGGAGAGAGGGTCGGTGGCTGCCGGGCTGTAAGGGAGCTGCGGCCCCGGGGCTTCCTCAGCGGGCTCGAGCAGCAGGAGGTGACTCTTCCCAGAAGTTGTTTATCCTGTAGTGGAAAGTAGAGCGAGCCCGGGGGCTGTTAGAAGCGAGCCCGGCGTTTTCTGGCACGGCTCCTCCTCAGGCTGGTTTCGACCTTTGCTTCTCCCAGCGTGGTTCTTTACCCAGTGAAGGGGTCGGAGTCCTGCGGGGGAGCAGTGGCTGCGCTGGGGTTACGTTTGGAAGGGCCGTTCAGGGGGTGCAAATCCACAGCGTAAAGTCACGCCGGGCTTTCATTTTCTGGAGATGCACTGGAGAGCGAAGCCTTTAACTGGGGGGAGCGCTCCTCGCAAGGAGGCCGGCCAGGGCTCCGTGCCTAAAGGGGGGCAAGACAATCGCCGGACCCTGGCGCTTGCTACTGAAACGTGTTTATTGGCCCGAGTCTGGAGCACATCTGTAAAGATCCGTATGTGGCCGTGCTGCCGGCCCCTCTCCACGCACCAAATGCAGGTGGTTTGGGAGCCCAAAGTGAGCAGGCTGAGTGAGTTCCCCCCGTTTCTAAGAGCGGGTTTTGCAGCCCGCTCCTCGGTAAAGTTGCACCTCGAGCTGGGTCCCATTAGGCAGACCCAGGCGTTGCTGTTTTTATTTGCACTGATCGTGCACGTGCAGCGTGTACGTGTCTGTTGTATGTGTAACAGATGCGGTATTTTATAAAAAAGAGTCTAATAAAGAAACAGATGCTTAGTCTGGAGCACAATAAGCTTCCCTCAGCCCCAGACACAGATTTGAAGTTGGGAGAGAGAGAACTTTTTCTCCGGGCTTTGCTGTTGCTAGGTTACATTGGGGAGCATGTGACTGGCCGAGCAGGCTGAGCACGATAGGCTGCGCCGCCGCCTACTGTGGTACTAAGCTGGCTGCTGGGGATGGAGGAGCCCTGTCTCCACTCCCTCCCTCCCTCCCACCCTGTAGCTGCAGCCCCTCTCTTCCTGTCTCTCCCCTTCCCTCTCCCACACAGTGTAATTGCCCCACCATTAAAATGAAACCCCTTATTGTTCCAGCAGGATGAGATGAAGTGAATTTCCTGGGCCGCATCTATTGGCCTGGTAGCCCCACTGTTTTATGTGTGTGCGTTAGGTGGATGTATTCAAATTGTTAATCTGCTTTCTTTGCTCAACTCTTAGTGTAAGCTCCTTAGAGGGAATCAAGTAAGTAATTATGCTGCTAACAGCTCCCTTTTCTGAGCAGGGAAGTAGTTAGGAGATAGCTAATGTACAGCAGGAGCATTGCAAAAGGTCCAGCCAAAGAGGTCACATTGGGTAGAGAGCTAATTCCTTTGCACTCTTATTTACACTGCATAGAACTAAAGCTACAGGGCTGACTTAAATACGTATTTCCTTGCTCTACAGCCACCTTAGAAAATTTAGGACAAATGTACAGTAGATGTGAATATGAATTTACCAATTATTTGGTAAAGTGAGGGTAAAATCTTGAATTGGAACCCAAAAGCAGGGCAGGTGTTAAGAACTTTGCTGTGCTGAATGAAAGAATTATCAGAATAACTATGCTAATGAGATGATGTAATGTTAGTAATGGAGTCTATGGTAATACCTGTGTTAAACCTCTTAAAGTAGTATTGTCAGCTCTTGGGATTCTTATTCCAAGTCTCACAATATTTGGTGTTTTTCTTAAAACTCTAGTTCTTGGAATCCTGTGGTTATGTGAGGATTTCAGCTTTCATTTAAAAAAGAAAATGATTGTAGACCTTGTGGTTGCAGAGAGAGAAACTTGAAAACATGACCCAAACATACACTATCGGCTCAAAAATCAGAAGCCCTACCCTCAAAAAACCTTCAATTTTTAATTAAAAAAAGTATTTCATGATTTTTAATCCAGTCTCATGATATTTTGAAGCATGACTTATGATTTTTGAATACTAACAATTTGAATTTGGGAGTACTGAGTGGAAACTGGATGTTTCCAGAAGCCTAAGAAGACTCAGTTTAATCTGAGTGTTTATGCCTACATTAAGCAGTGTTGTGCCTTCTCCCTTGACAAATCTGACTCCTGAATTTTGTTAAACATGGTACTGGATAAACTGAGAGAAAAAATGACTCCTCTCACCATCCAAAGTTGCATAGGAACTGATCCTGCAACCTGTTACTCATGCCAGCAGTCTTTATTACTTAGGATTACTGTCATGCGTAGAGATTTCAAGATGGGGTCCATACTCTGTCTAATTTAAGTTCCCTCACTGTGGTATCCAAAAGTAGCATTTTATGTGGAATTTTATAAGCAATATTTTATATTACCATGGCATTTCATTTTGGAGAATCCCAAAGCACTTCAGATAGCTACCTGTACAGCACTGCTGAAATGCAGCCACATCTTGGGTGGACATTGCGGTGTACAGCAGTGCGTGAAGGGCAAATCTGGATTAAGACCATCAAGGCAAATGTCTGAATTTGCTAAAGAATCTGGCAGTCTTTAAGGATTTGCGTACTCACGCAGTATTCCATTTATCTGGTATTTATTATGGGACTCATGGAAGGACTGACTCTAGTCTGCTAAAATGTGACCCTCTAGTCCCTGGGAGCGTAGGTGTTTCAAACCTTGCTGCTCTTAATAGTTCACTTCCATAGACAATGTTTTCTGTCTGTGTTCTTGTTTTCTCTTTATAGTGGTTATCCATGAATAAGAAACCTATTTTCCCTCCTTAGAAGGAACATTCCCCTTTGGACTCTCAAATTTACTTCCAACTCACACAAACCCGATTTTATTAAATAACATTTTTGTAACCTATGTTCAATTAATCACAAATCAATTAAGCTTCCTACATGACTGTTTTTTCTGGAGTGCCTTATTTTGGTTCAAATTCAGGAGAGATGACACATCTGTCAGAAAAAGAGTATATATACATAGTAAAGTAACTAGCATGTATTTGGCATTCAGTTGATAGGCAAAATGAGGTAAAATACATTGTAAGGAGCAGGATGACAAGGATTTAGGAGGAAAAGCATAAGGTAGTGGAGCTCCCACTTTATCTGATATGCTCCTGTTAACTTCTTTTCTTGCTACACCACTTCGGTCTCCTCAGTGTGTAAGTTGCATTCATTTTTCCACCATCTCAATATCAAACTACTGCAAGTTACAAAACATCGTCACTCACACCTGTTTTTTGCAAAATTCCCATTGACTTCAGTAGGGCCAGGATTTCACCCCATGTGTAATTTACATCAACATTTAAATCCCTGCTTTGAATCTGGTCTTGTCTGTATCTTTACATTTCCTCAGTACTCTTCCCTGCATTGCATTAAATGACGAGACTTTTTTTCCGTATATCTTGGCCAGATCCTCTCTAGTTTACCAGATTAAGAGTCCAGTCCAAGTCAGCTGGACTTGTGTGAGCAATGATTGCAGAACTGCGCTCTGCATTTCCATAGTTAATAAGTAATATCATGATATTGGTCTAAACCTTTATAATACTGGAGAGGTGAGCATTTCTGGTGATAGCCTTTCACCTTACATGGACACACTTGTTTGGTCTGTGAATCCCCTGGATACTAAATGTGTACAGCTGCCTGAATGCACTCTACAATTAAGTTGATTTCCAACTTTTAGTCTATTCCTCCTTTTTAAGTAGCTCATAATTTCCTGAAGCAAAATCCACATGGGCTGAGATTTTTCCATGGCTGGTCTCAGGCCAGAGGTGAAGTTTTTTATAAAGTTTTAACAAATCTGATTCATCCATTTTACGTGTACATTGAGAAAAATATATATCCTTCCCAGTATAACCTGATCAAAAATTTTGCAAGTGGATAACACAATTCCTTAGATCATTGAGATCTAAGGAATAAGCCAAGTTTGAAGCAAATTGGTAGAGTAGTTTTAAAGGCAAGGGGAGAAATCTTGGCCCCATTAAAGGCAAAGGGAAAACTCCAGTTAATTTAAGTGGGGCCAAGCTTCCATCCAGGAGAATTTAAATTTGGAAATTTTGCACTTGTACAGTTCAGTTTTGCTACATGAGCCATGATTTACTTTATGTAAGGGTTTAAAATAAACTTCAGAGTTATTTGACAAATAATATGGAATGGTTTTAGGAGAGACTATTTTAAGTCTGTACTCAGAACAGAGTTAAGGTTGAAACTTCAGCTGTAATACTACAATTCCTGTCTTTTGAGTGCTTGATTGCAAAACCTTAAAATGTTAAAGCTTATTTGTTCAAAATAAAAATGTAATTCTGCTACATGTATGAAAAAGTGATGTTGGCTTACATAGTGGCATCATAACTGATAAACTGAGATTTGTAGCTTTTATGTATATTGGTGAATTCACATTCTTTGACAGTTTTTTGGCCAGCCTCCATTTTGTGCAAGTTTAAAATTGGCTCATGTGCCTGCATGTACAAACCACAAATTGGATATTTAGGTGAGCAATTACAAATCTCTGTGTGCAAATGTGAGCACTGAGTGATATAAAAAGTAGTAATATTTGGGGTTTGCTCATGCATGCACAACTGAAAATGTGTCCTGTGTTTAAGTGAGGTACGGTAGAAAAGCAAATGCCTTAACAAACAATGGTAGTGAACAACTTTGGGCAACAGGAATATTCTCTCAAAAGGAGGAGGTGATTTCAAAGCCTTCTAAAGTGTAAAACAGGGGCATACAATGGCAGAGTGAATTATACTAGGATACAAAGGTGAACTCTGTTCACTTCCAGGTTGCCAGTTTAAATCCAACCCAGGGCTGTATCTGCTAGGGTTACACGGTGAGAACCCCCCCTTATAAATTAAAAACAATTTTTTGTATACTTAACACCATTATGGATATACAGTGGCCTCTGTAAAATTAATAGGTGATCACAGTCCATATCCTGGTGGATAGGTGTCCACATCTCAGAAACCACAATCACATTTGGCATGAATTGACGCTTTTGCTGATAGTTTCACAAAAGAGGCCAAGAAATAAATGGGCATGGATGGTTCTTATAGACCAGAACTGCTACATATTGCTAGGGTTACATGGTGAAGCTTGCACTGTTATCTACTATCTCTGTTCTGTGTATGGGTAGAAGCCCAGGACGTCTGAGCAGAAGATTATGTCCCTTGCATAGAGCCCCTGGGTGAAACCCCTACTCTGAGGTTTTACACAGGGGAGGGAGGATTTGGGTCTTAAGGGGAGAAAAAAAAGTCAAGTAGTTGTTTTGAAAAGAAAATGAATACGTCCAATTTACAGTCTGTACTGCTGGTAAAGGCAGATATGGGAGAGGACCTTTAGGTTGAACTGTTTATCAAAATCCTGCACTGGTATAATTTTCTTGTACTCTGTCAGTGAACCATTATAAAAGGAATGCTGGGCTTGATCTGCTCTGACTGAAATCAACAGCAGAATACCCTCGGACCTCAATGGGACCAGGACTGGGACCTCTGATTTGGGGAGGGGGAGTTGTGATGGCTTGAAAATTAAAAATACACATCAGTGAAATACATTACAATCTTTTTAACTTTTAATTGATAAAAGTGACATTTCTATGAACTTAATGTCAGTATTTGTTTTCGTAAGGTTTTTTTTTTTTAAATGAGTAATTTACTTTTAGTACTTGTCTTGATCTTTCTTTAATTATTTACTCCTTTTCTATATCCTGGGCAGCGAAGTATATCAGGAATTTGCTAAGTAATCATTTAAAGTGAAGAATAGCATTAAAAAACAAAATTTCAGTTAAAAATTGAAAGCAGTAATTAGCTGACACCTGGTTAGACTTAGATTCTTCACCGACTGCTAGAATTACTGTAAATAATTAAGCTGCAGGAGTCAAGACAAACAGGGACAGGACATTCAAGAAGATCTGAGCTAAGATAGATGTGCAGCATATGCAACACTTCCTATAAAGCAAATCAAAACCTTCTTTTATATATTGAGCTGACTGGAAATTTGAGCAATGAAATCCCACTTTAATCCAGATTTACTTTCCATGTGTTTTGCAGGAAATGAGCAAAGATTCATTGAGGGGGAGGGAGAAGTTGTGGGAAGTTAGAATGCAATTTCATTAAAGCCTTTTAATTCTTTTCTTTTTGGGCTTCCTGGGTTGACGTGAAATCAATCACGCTGTTCTGAGCCTTTACTTTGTATACGCCTTTTGCATTGTTAGATTATTGGGAGATCAAAGATCACTAGTGTTTGTTTTTTCTTCTAGTTATTTAGGGCCAAATCTGTGGGTCTTTCAGTATTTTACTCAGGGAAATGTCTGAAGTCAGTTGATTACGACCTTCAGGATTTGACTGCCAATAATAAGTTATGCTTAGCATTCCCCACACATTTTTGAAACAATATCTTAGATCTATGATATATTGCATCCAATACTGTTCACTTTTATTGGACAAAACCAAACCTGTTTCAGGACTGGAAAACTGTTAAAGCTGTTCAGAATTACAGATGCAGAAGCCCCGTTTCTCCTCATTTTAAATTCTGCTTAAAAACTGATGGCACAATATAATCTTCTGAGTGGAAGCTGAAAAAGAAACAACACTTTTTAGAAGATTCATTGGTGAGAAGCATAGAAGATTTTTCTTAATTAATCCTCTACAGGTTGACACCTGAATAAAGACTAGCTAATGTTAAGATTGTGTCACTGTGGTTAAGTAGCTATGGCAACCAAATAAGTCAATTATCTGCTTGTTAATAGTTTACATTAAGTCTGGCAACTAAAGGATGGAAATGTCATCGTTTTAAAACTAAAATATATTTCTTGATATAACTTCTTAATGATATATCATGGATTTGTTTTCCTTTTTCAGTCTTACGAGATATCTTGAACCAATTCCAGCTTGATTCTCCTCTCACTTAAACTAGTTTAATTGCATTGATTCAGCTGAGCTACTCCTGAAGTGCACTAGTGTAAGGGAAGGGAGTATCAGAACCAGACACTAAAAAGTAGGTGGTAAAAATTTCTTTTAATAATTTACTATATTTTGAGGTCTGGTCTGAAGTCCACTCTCTTACTGAATGTTCAGTTTATTAATTAGCTTTTGCTCCTCCAGCTCAGCACATTTTTTGGAATGATTTAAAAAAATGAAGCTTAATGAGTAAACATGGAAATGTTGAATGGAATAGATAGTTTTCTGCAGATTCCACAATAACCTTTTACTGTTGGTATCAAGCTTTTTAATGTTTTCTTTGTTTTGCAATTCTTAAACTGGATTTGAGATCTAAGGATCACTATTAGTAGTTTTGTTCTAGATTAAAAAAAAGACATGTAAGAGTTAATTGAGACTAATTTTGTTTTCTGAACAGTTGTATTTTAGCAGTAATAATCTGGTTGGTTTGAATTTGATTGACTGTATTGTTATACACTCCTATTTAACATCAAGGGGGTCAGATCCTCAGCTGGTATAAATGGATTTAGACAGTTGATGTTCTGACTCTCTCTCTCTCTTTTTTTTTTTCATATTTGGGTAGGCCTTGTTCCACACACACCCCCCCCAATTCCAGTTTGGAGCCCCAGATGCTATTTGGGTATGGGGGTCTGCTTGTATATTACAGGTTGCAGGATTGGGGCCTTTATTGTGGTTTGCAGCATGGTTGGAACAAACCAATTTGTATCATATACAGATGTTGCAGGAATCAAAATAATAATGTCTAGCACTTATGGAGTGATTTTCATCTTCAAAAAACCTTGATGCACATTTACTGATCAAGGAAATATACCAGTGGTTCTCAAAATTCTGTACTGGTGACCCCTTTCACATAGCAAGCCCTTGAGTGCGACCCCCCCTTATAAATTAAAAACACTTTTTGTATACTTAACACCATTATAAATGCTGGAGGCAAAGTGGGGTTTGGGGTGGAGGCAGTTCGTGGCCCCCCCCCATGTAATAACCTCGCGACCTCCTGAAGGGTCCCGACCCCCAGTTTGAGAACCCCTGAAATATACTCTTGTGATTCTCCTTTGGTTTGGGGAAGTAAGGGCTGCAGAATCAGGCCTTATACTCATGTGAACAATTCCTTCAGGCATGCCTAAAATAGGAAAGTTTACCCAAAAAATTCCATTTGGTGCTCCCACCATGTCAGCACCAATGAGAGCTCTCATTTAATTGTGACTGGAACTATGACTAATGCTGTGTCAGCTGAACCTGCTCTTCAGTAAGCTTAACTAACATGTAAGCCCCCAGAGCCTTGCTTACAGTAGGGCTCCCATCAGAGCTGCAAGGAACCAGTGTTAGCACTAGTGGGAATACTTCGCTAAAATTCTCTCGTGTAAGGATAGCACTTGACTTCAAGAGGGCTGCTCATGCGTTTACTTTTGAGCAAAGATTGCAGGATTGGGCCCAATATATGATAAAATAAACAAGATGGAAGATTTAAAAACATGACAAGAATGCTACTGTAACTAATATTGGCATTTTTGCCATATGAAAAGGCTATTCATGCATTCATTTTTACTTTTACAAGGTATAATAGGCTTTTAAACTATTGCACTTGTAGTGAATAGGGTACATACTGGTCTGAAATTAGCAGACGTGCTTCTGGCCTCTTGCTTGCGATTGTAGGAGCTTTCTTTATTAGTTTTTCAGATTCTGCCCTTCCTCTCTCTTTTCAAACCAGCCCCAGGGCGCCCTTTAAAAACCTGGCCCACTTCACCATTTAAAACCAGTTTAGCTCCAAATATTGTGTAAATGCACTGAAGCACTAATATTCTTTTCATTACCTCTGTGGCTACTTGAAAGGTATTCACTGTAGTAATTAATCTGGATGTTGACAAATGTGAACTGGCAGAACACCAGGAAATCTGAATTGAATCTCAGATACGCGTTGAGGGGCCTATTCTGTCTTCCTTGATCAGGCAAAAAGCCCATTTCTTCAGTGTGAGTTTTGCCTGAGTGAGGAGGACAACAAACTCCCTGAGCACTTGCTAGGGAGTTATCTCCTGCTATGGGATTTGTACTGTGACTGAATGCAGTCTAGTATATAGAAATGGCTGTCTAATAGTGGAAATAAAAAATTGCTATGACCCTTCTGACCTAGTTTGGGTGTGGCAAATGTATCAAAACTTAAATGCCTGAAGTGCTTTAGGAATTTGGACATCAATTTGGGGAAGAAACAGGCACTTTGATAATTTACAAATAATTAAACACGCTGAAGTAAACAATGGCAATAGCAAAATTTGAAAACAGATGACTTATGACAGCTAAGTAATCATACCTATTAGTGATAAAGGTCACATATCTATTTTGCCCCCCGACACTTCACCTTTTTTTCTGTTTAAATGATCCTGTTGGCGGGTTAGTTAGCAATAAATCACAAGCACCGTTTTTGGCAAGTTAGACTGTAAACTGATCAGTGCTACCATGCCTAGTCAGATAGAAAAGTTGGCCTGGTTACCACCACACTAAGGCCACGCTACTGAAAAGACTTATGCAGATGCTTAATTTATTCACTGGGAATAGTCACATTGACTTCCATAGGACTACTAATTGTGCATAAAGAGTTAAGTAAGAGTATGTCTACACTGCAGTAAAACACCTGTGGCATGGCTGCGACTGGTCCAGGTCAGCTGACTTGGTTTGTGGGGCACGGACTGCAGTGCTGTGGGGCTTGTGCTAGAGCCTGGATTTGAGACCGTGTGAGAAGAAAATTAAAATTGAGGCCAGGTCTACACCAGAAAAGGTTAGCCAGTAGCGCTATGCCCAGTATAGCTATAGCAGCTATACCACTATATTTACACCAGCACACCCTCCCAGTGTAGACGCAGCTCCAGCTGGTAAAATTTCCTTTTGCCCATATAGTTTATACAGTTCCAGTCTTCAGTCCTTACCTGGGCCAAACTCCTGTTGAAGCCAATGTTTGCTTTTGTCTGCATATAGACTGTCTGCAGCAATGGGTGTGTTTCTTTCAAAAGACGACTGGAATGATTAAAAACTGGGCAGATAAAGGGGTCCAATCCTGCATCCCTTATTTTTGTGAGTAGTTGCATTGGGCTTCGTGAAAAAGGGCAGCAGGACGGGATCCAAGGATTTTACGTGGGTAAATGCTTGAGGCAAAGACAGCATAATTTAAATCCTTATGTGCTTCTGCTCCTGCTGAAATCAGTGAGAGTTTTGCCATTTACTTCAGTGAGCAGTGTCTAAATTAAGGAACAAACAAATAATTTTCTAGAAGACAGAACATAGGAGCCAAACTCAACTTGCCTTACTTGCCTGGGCAGTTCCATTAGTTACAGTGGTGCTATTCGAGTGGTAAAGGCAAGCCGGATTTGACCATAGATATGTGGATGTGCTGTGGGGAGAGAGAGGTATCTTTTGTTATGTGCACTTACAACTTGCATTTAACTAATACCTACAATTATTTTTTCCTGCATTGAAGAATTTATGAGAATATTCCCCAATAAAGTTGGGTCAATACAGGCATTTTTTTTTAAATTATTATATGTTGTGTCTTCTTAAATATATCAATGAAATATATAATGGATTTTTAAAAACAAGTTATTTAAGATTCAGTCTTGCCTAATGCATTTGGAAAGCATTGTTTGGGGCTGATACCTGGAGCTGCCGGGACTCATCACCTCTTAGGATAGATAACTTAATTGCATCCAGCTTAATTAAATCTGGCAGTGGCATGAGATTTAATTTTGAGAGCAAGCAGCTGATTGGATAGGAAGTTTATTAAAAGTACCTCAAAACCATTCAACTAAAAGTGGCTTCCTGAGAGGATGGTTTTGTAGCTTGAAACTGCATTCATCAGAATTTCCCAGTGGTGTATACTATACATGACACATCAGAGTTATCTGAGCATGGGTTTTGTCATTGTTTTCCACATGCTATACAGTTGTAAATACTTCCAATTCGTGGAGGTTTTCACACTTGGTCCCCCATTGCCCAATTGTTATTCTGTAGCAGGCTTGGGGCTATTAGCCAGTTTCATTCTTATGAAAATGCTTGGGATGCTTCTTTCTGTGAGTCGTTGAGGGTGCCTCTTACTTTCTTCCAGTTTGCTTGTTCTTCCTCCTCCTCATGTAATTTAGTCAATTAGAATAGATTTTTGCATATTTAATGTGCTTCACAACAAAGAGATTTTGAACAGCAATAGTAGAGCTCAGCAGAGTGTGCTTCACTAGAGATCCACAGTGTGTGCTTCACTTATCCAGCTAATACAATCACAGCTGATTTATATGGATTAAGATACCAAATGTGAAGGCAACTGATTAATATTATCCAATTTAGTGCAGAACATGTTATTTCCATACAGTGTATTTGAAATCACTGACATTTTGTAAAGGCTAGTAGTTAATACCGGTTTCAGAGTAGCAGCCGTGTTAGTCTGTATTCGCAAAAAGAAAAGGAGTACTTGTGGCACCTTAGAGACTAACCAATTTATTTGAGCATAAGCTTTCGTGAGCTACAGCTCAATTCATCGGATGCATTCTGATGAAGTGAGCTGTAGCTCAAGAAAGCTTATGCTCAAATAAATTGGTTAGTCTCTAAGGTGCCACTAGTACTCCTTTTCTTTTTAGTTAATACCGAAAATTCTGACTCTTTAAAGTTAATCACAAAATAAATTTTGTAAAATAAGAGTACAACTAATTTTATACTGGACACCTTTAAAAGTACTTTTAATAAACATTTATAATAAAGAAGTTATGGCAGAATGCCTTTTAGGGAAGTGAAAGACGTAACACAACATGCATGTGGCATTCCTTGGTTGTTGATCTTGAACGGTACTGGAAGCACAACACCTTCTATACTTAGATTGTAAGCTCTTTGGAGCAAGGACCATCTTTATTCTCTTTTTGTACAGCTCCTAGCACAATGGGGTGCTAGTCCATGATTGGAGTCCCCAGGTACAATACTACTGCTGCTCTACTTAGAAGCCCTCATACCCTCATTTCATAGCTCCGGCTCCCAATCAGCACAGCTCCCCGGTCTACATATTCCCTGGGATACTCCCTTAAAGGAAAACCTAACCCACAGCCTCATTTGTATGTGCAGATCTTCCAGAAGAGGGAGCAGTGTGGAGTGTAAGTTATGCTCAGATACGCACCTAAAGATTCTTCTACAATGATACTGTCATTTATTTAATTAATTTGTTTAAATCACTAATCCAGCACTGTAAAATAAATGGCAGTTTCCAGATATTCAGTCTAGGAAGACATGTTTCCTGCTCCAAAGAGGTTGCTGTCCAAAGGTAATCTGTAGGACGTGTCCTTTAATAAGAAAGCACAATAACATGGCTGAAGGGTATTTTGTTTTAACATGATTTTTTGTTTGAATAATTTGCCTTTAATACCAATACATTATTTGATAGAGTATTTATTTTGTGTAGATTTATTATTGCAATGAAATATCAATTTAATGTATAAATGTGGAATTTAACAGCATAATTTTGGCAGGTACCTCTTTGTTTCTCATTATGATCTACTCTATTTGCTTCTTCTGCATGTTTCTTATAACTTTAATTAGCAACACAATACTAATATTTAACATCATATAGTACGTAACACACACTAATGAATAGTCACTGACCTTTATATATTTTACAAATAGAGACTATAGCGGGGTGTACTTGCTCTTTAAAGTTAGGTGGGAGACCTTCCTGGGCCACTTTTACCCCATTCCAGGAACCCTGACAATTGAACAGGGGATATGATCATGGAGGGGGACACTGCTTATAATGCTGGCTGTTTACGGCCAGAGACTGGTGGTCTGTGAGCAGGATGGGCTGGAACATCCCTCATTCCCTCACTACAGAGGGAACCTTGTCCATGGTTCAGGACAGTTCCCTTCCAATCTCTCCTTGAGAGCCACGAGAACAGGGTTTCTTGGGAAATGTTGTCCCCTGAGCAGTCATAACAGTAGTCCTAGGCTGGGGCTAAGCATGCTAGCACTTGAAAGGCCTATATAAATAACATTTTTCCATCAATCAAGATTGTTAGGTTGGCTGGGAGATGCAACCTCATTAGGAAATGAGACCTAGAATCTGCCAGTTTACTATTACTAGTACACCAAATAATTTTAAATAAACTAAGGTTTAAATTTACATGAATTTTTTTTTGAAATAGGAGTATCTTAAGTATTTAGTAATCCGCAGTTTTCTTTTTTGTGGGAAAAAGCAGTCTGGTGTCATGTTAGAAAGCTTGCATCAGTATGTGATCTGTGAGTGGGTTCCTGTGGTGGAAGAAAAGCAAGCAAACGGTCTTAGCTGATTTATGCTTGCTTCTTTCTTGGAATTCATATGGAGTTTTCCTTGTTCCTTTATTATGTGAGAGAAGGTGAATAAAAATATCTAGTCTACCTCATTGAATGCAAACTCTAAGGCAGGGGTCGGCAACCTTTCAGAAGAGGTATGCCAAGTCTTCATTTATTCACTCTAATTTAAGGTTTCACGTGCCAGTAATACATTTTAACGTTTTTAGAAGGTCTCTTTCTATAAGCCTATAATATATAACTAAACTATTGTTGTATGTAAAGTAAATAAGGTTTTTAAAATGTTTAAGAAGCTTCGTTTAAAATTAAATTAAAATGCAGAGCCTCCCGGACTGGTGGCCAGGAACCGGGCAGTGTGAGTGCCACTGAAAATCAGCTCGTGTGCCGGCTTTGGTGCACGTGTCATAGGTTGTCTACCCCTGCTCTAAGGCTTCAGGTCCCGATCAGATCCTATGTCTTTCTTGTAAGACAGCATTTGGTTACCTCCCTGGACAAATTTCAGTTTAGCGTGTGCACTGTGCATCACATTTGGGCTTGAATGTAGAAGGTTTGAATGTAGACTTTAGATTTCAATCTAAATATTTATCCAAATATATATTAGGATTGAGTATGAATCAAATATGAATATGGGTCAAATATAGCATAGGAATAGGAAAGTCCTAACAAACTGCCTTTATGCTGAAAATCCATAAGGGATCTGAACCTACAAATTAAAGATAGCCTCCAGCTTCCAAAACCTCTGTGCTGAAAGGGCTTTGCACTACCCTCACCCACTGCCACCTGGCAGAGTTCCACATGGCCTAGTGTGGCATTGGATAGTGTCTGTTAGCTGGTGAATGGAGCTTTACTACAATTCTCAGAGGGTCACTGGGTCTGTATTTAGCATCAGCTTCATTTAAACACTTTAACCCCATGCAGTCAATGGGCCAAATTCTCTATCCATTTCAACAGTGTAAATCTAGAATAACTCCATTAAAGACAAGGGGGATTACTCCAGATTTACACTGATGTAAATGAAAATTTTGCCCTAAATTGTCTTGGGGAACAATTGCATTGAATAATACAGCTATCCAGGCGTGGTATTGTGGTAGTGTAAGGCTTGATATTCTGCATCTGTTTTGATACCATATATAGTTTTATCTTTAATATTGAATTATAGGCCAGGATCACTATGCCGTGGTTATAAGTATTTACCCCCAAATCTTTTGCTCCTCACAGGATCACTCTATGATGCTTTCTAATAGAAAGTCATAATCCTGCATTATCTTTTGTACAAGTAGCTTACTTTGTGCCATGGAAATTGGCCTTTTCTGTTTTGACCTAAGTGGATTGTGAATCCCAGACATCTTTACTCAGGAGACTATTACAAGAGAATCCCAGACACTGCTACAGAAGGTGCAGCAGCAGCAGTTGTAGCTTAAGGACCAGAGACAGCAAGTCTAGCAGAAACCTCAGGAACAGTACTCTCTCTGTATATTTCCCCAGGGATACATTTTAAGCTATGGGCTGGATTCTTCAGTGCAATATTGCCTTATAAGAAAGTGGATGTGGTAGCTTTGTTTTTTCCAGTTGCTTTCTTGAATCCCTAAAAATTGAAACAGGCATTCATCAATTTTTGAAAAGTTAGAAGCCATACTATTTAAAATAAACAACAACCTTGGACTCTACTTTGCATGAGTTCTTCTGGGATTCACAAAATCTTACCATCTGTCTTTTTGGTCTGTATTTGAGTGATAGTTTCATCGCAGTTCCATGGGTAAAAAAATATAATCAAATTAAAGCAAGGAAAAATAATTCTCTAGATTTTGAACTTTCAAAAGTCACCTAGACACTTCATCTTAGGAAATATGAAGGAAGACAATAAAGACTAAATTTTAATGATTGATTGTGTATTTTTAAACCCAACAATATTTCCTGCAGGAATCTTGCTAACAGGATTCTGTTTGCCTGAAAGAAGTGTCTGGCTTTGTCAGCATTGCCATGATAAATCAGCATTTCTACTAAAATTAGCTCATTAGTATTAATTTTTTGGCAGTCACGGACTAATTTATGAACTGCCTTACCATTTAAAAAAGACACTTATTAAAAAGAAACTCTTTGATACAATAGGATGTCAGTAGTTACTAACCCCTCAGTGAATCCAGTCTTCCACTTAATGTCAGTTAACAAGAGGACACCCCTTATCTTCTAACATCTCCCTCCTAGTGTAGAGCAATAGATTCTGCATCCATATGTGGCATAGCACTTAATAATGCAAGTTGTCCTGTTCACTTTGATGGACTACTCATGTGAGTAAGTGCTATTTGTTGTGAGTAATGGTTCCCGAATATGTCCCCAAATTAATACTTTAGTTTAACAAGGGTTACTGCCTCTTACATCAGTTCAGTCCTTGAACACAAACTATTATAAAGCTTTCAGAAGCTGGTTTTAGTAGATGATGTCAGTTTCTATTTTGAAACAAGGGGCATGTTTCTATGGGTTGTCACTTGGAGTTACTTCTGAAATTATTTTTATTCATTTAATCAGTCATTTTAGTGTTAATTTTTTTTGGATGGTGGACATTTCTAGCAATGGATTCAATAATTGTGTGTACTCTGCATACTTCCTCCTTTTGATGGCCAGCATTTCTTTTGATCACAGTTTGAAAAAAACAACATACCTTTTAAAACCTTCTTGAGAAATGTCTTTGAACCTGCAGATTACTGTTACTTCTTTATCACCCGTAATTTATTTTCAACCAGAGCCCTCTGCCTTTATTAAATAAACAATCATTTTGTACTATCTAATGTACTAGTACTTTTGTACTGAGAGGATACAAAGCAATGATATGTGAAGCATCAGTTTGTTTTGCTTTTTTGAAAAGTTATTTCAGAACCTCAGCCTTCCAGGAGAAATAAGCAAGCATGGAAGATTACATTTGAAAAGACTGATACCATAATTAAATGAATTATAATAGGTCTGCTGATGAATTGTATAAATGGGCATTGGTACAGCACTTACTGTATGTAGTTCTGAGTGATTTGAACTATAATTTTTAAAAGTATTGCAGAGTGTAAAAGAACTGGTTGGTTTGCAGATACTCTTTACATTCAATTACAGTTTTTTATGCTGTATGAAGACTGCTGTATTTATAATGTTTTCCAAAAAGCGTAACCAGTGTTATCTCATTTTATGTCACCATAAGGATATGTTTAATAACTTAGTAGAAGAAAGGCAAAAGAAAATATTAGTATTATAGACAATGCTTAACATTTGCTGGTTAATTATTTGAAACTAATGGTATAATATACAATGAAATTATTTCCCACGCTGTTTGTTTTTAAGCATATACTTTTCCCATTTAGAAACCTGAAACCCTTTGGATGTTGATTAAACTCTGTATTGTAATTTCTTTTTCAGTCAGGTGCTATTAGGATTCTTGTATTCTTGGATGCTACTGATGCAATAAATGTAGAAACAGATTGTTTTACTTCCAATAATAGTTCTAAGTGATAAATTGTTCAATATATGCTGTGTTTAACAGTTAAACTTTAAAAAGGCCCTAAGAGTCTCAAATTGAAATGTTGTCTTGTAGGGCAGAATTTAGTGAGAGGGTCTGGGATTCCAGGATGAACTTGTACATTCTTTCAGGGCATTTTTGCAAGGGAGGTTGTTGTGTTTTAAAGGTAGTTGATAAGAGACCTGCACCACCAACCCCAGACCTGCACCACCAACCACCATCGTACATTAGTCTATAGAAGGTATTTGGGTGTACATACTCCTGTACCACTCGGTACCACCATTCACCCGAGTGCAATTTTTGACCATTTGCAGGATACATTATAAATCAGGATGTCACTACCAGACAATCAGATTTGAACATTCCTTGCATAAAGTAGCTTGCTTATATCCCTTAGGAATACATCACTTAACTGTGCTTATGTGACCGTGTTGGTATGTCTGGTTTTACATGAAAGTTAGGGTAACACATTGTTTATTTATGTCACTGTGAATTCAAGAGTAGGTGTCTGTGCTTTATATTTAGTGAAGTTATCTCCTTTGGACAAGTCACTTAGAATAATTGAATGGTAATTTCATCACTTGATTATTAATTAACAGGAAATTGCTTTTTCTTAGATGTTCTAAGAGTTGATCTTTGCTACTAACTCTGTTCTTTCAGTATTCTTTGCTTCTGGGTGCTGACTGAGGCTGTGAAATAGAACTTTGTGAAACTAATAAAGAGTTACGACTTTTCAGTTTTGGGGACCATAAAATTGGCTAAATGTTCACCTCCTCTCCCCTATGACTTAGATCATGTTTCCCCTAGTGGCTATAAACAGTGTATTTCATTCTCTTGTGGCATCAAGGGACTTCACTAGATATGTTTGGTAAGGGCCTGATCCTGCTGTTCTCACACATGGGAGCAAGAACCATCTGATCAGGTCCTCAGTCCACTGACATAGCAAATAGGGTGGTGGCTTTTAGAGTCTGATTGACAGCAGGTCAGATTTTGATCAGCGAGAAAGAGTTTTAAAGCTCAGATTCTTGTTTTAAAAAAAGCTACTAAGATGTTCATTGGAGATATATTTTCCCCTGTACTGCAGAGAGATGGACTTTATATATTTTTTTATTAAAAAAAAAATATGTATCAACGTTTTGAAACCAGATACCAGTACAGGGCTGGCAAAATGAGATTTCCACAGCAGCTAAGGGGATTAACTCTGATTTTTTGGGTTTGGTTTTTTTTATTTTATTTTTCTTAAATACTCAGGAACTACAAGGGGGTGGGCTAATGTTTAGGCTCCAGAAATGATGTGGAAGACCATTTTCCTCCTTCATTTAAGTTTGTATAACCTGAGTCCATGAAATGAAAATGGACATTTTTTGTCTTAGAAGGCTTCCATACCTGGCAAACCTTTCCTTGGTTTTTTTTTCTTTTACCCTTTTGTTTGACTATTAAAGTAGACTATTGAAGGAGACTATACAACAGGTTAGATAGGAATAGCCTTCTATATTAAGAGTTATTACACTTGAATGTTGGGTCAAATACTGCTCTCTCTTACATCAGGGCAACCTTATGGAAGTTCAGTGGGCTTGCATGGGTGTAACTGAATGTGGAATTTGGCCCACTGTTTTACCTGAAAAAATGTATTTAAAATGATTGTTCTCAGTGTGTCCCTGAACTGTTGATGGGAACAATCTCCCATATCTGTTCTGATATGACGCTATAACCAAGCTTCTCGATTTGCTGTTTGGTTGCAGGGTGTGAGAGTGGGCAGTTCCGCTGCGGGAATGGCCGTTGTATTCCTGCAGACTGGAGGTGTGATGGAGCAAGGGACTGTTCGGATGACACGGATGAAGCTGGTTGTCGTAAGTGGAATATCCACTGCATTAATTCAAAGCATTTCCACTTTTTTACAATATTCAGAATTCTCAGCTACCACGGTGCTCATGGTACACTATGCCATGATGAGGAGCCTCTTAATTCTTAGAGAGAGACAGAACAAAGGTGGTGTAAAACTCGTGGTTTGGTGGGCAATGGCTTTGGAATCTAATTGAGACTCATGTTTCTTGAGTTCTGTAGTACCGGTTCTATGGATATTAGAATAGTGCCAAATTTCCAACTCACCCTTAGAAAGAGATTCAGGTCACATGCTGCACTTCCCTCCAATATCCATAGCCATATGTCTAATAAGGACATCTTTTCTGATGTCTGTGGACTCTGAGCATGTGTAGATGGCTAATTGATATTACTGCAATGAACTTGAATGGTGCACACATACAGACACCACAGTCGTCAGCATGGATATAACCTTTGGTATTCATGGTCACTCAAGTTCACGAGAGGGCATCATACACATTTAATTGGTACACTGTATCATGTATGAAAAAAGGTTCTGTGGCTCTTGACAGATTTCAGTTGAATCACTATGGAGATTTTAAAATGTGTGTCTATTAAAAATGTTACAAACAAGAAGACATGATTCCCCATTTTCAGAAACCCTTCTACGTTTTGCTATCTGCCAGCACTCTTCTAGGTTTCGGAACCCTTTGTGCCAGTTAGCCTATGCTACAGTTCGGCCAGGTTTTGTCCTTGAGTTGATTTGGAGTGAAAAGGCTAATTTACATTGTTTCCTCTCACATTGGCTTGGCTCTTCTCAGCTTGAGCCTTGCAGTAATTGGGGGGTAGTTCCTGCAGCCAGACTGTCTGATTTTCTGATTAATAGGTCAGCCAAGTGCAAAGCCAACGGTGTTTTGGATGAATATCTTGCATTAGAAATAACTGCCATTCTGAGTCAACTGGCCACGTCACCCAAGATATTTAAGTCTGAATGATTTCCTCTGAGACAGGAGCCATGGTGCTATTGAACAAACTACTGAGCAAAACTTGCATTAACTTCAGTTGGATCAGAATCTCACTCCTAATGTATTTCCCTAAATAAGTGAAGTTGTTTTTGTTTTCATCTTCTTACAAATGGAATAAAAATAAAAATGGAGGGTGAAAATGAATTTCAGTTTTGTTTAACTGGCTTATCTTGTTTTCTAATTATACTCACATAGTATAATGTTGGGGCCATATAAGTACCTACACAGATTTTAAATCAACAGAACACAAATATATTTTTAAAATGAAACTCAATATTCATTTTTGTTCCTGAAGCAGGAATCCAAAATAATATTTATGATATGCAGCTAAACCCTTTCCTTGTATCTAATTTAATTATGCATTCTTCATCTATGAAGCTGCAATACAGCGTTACATCACTTCTTTAAATGGCTTCTTTACATAGTTGGGTAATCCTTAAATCTCATCCCATGGGCTCAGACTGTTGCTGGGTTGGCTTGCAATGCTTGTGAACTGGCAGAGTCTGAAGACATGATCTCAGGGAGAAGGGTCATTAAACAGAGAGGCCCGGCACAAATCAAACTGGATGGTGTTGTGCTAGTGAATCACAAGATGAGTATTAACTAGGGCTAGGCAAACTGTTCCAGAATTAGGTTCAAACGTCTATTTTGTCTCTCTTTGTGCTCACAGTTTTTTTTCCCCTTTCTTTTTTTAATAGCCACTGTGACAAAGCTCCGACCTTGTCTCAGTGGGTCCCACGCTTCCTGGTGGATTACGCTAGCCTCAGAGGCTCACTGTGACCCTCCACATAGCCCTTCTCTCTGTAGAGGCAAGGGTCACAGCCTACTGACCCATTTTCATCATAAGCCAGTAAGGGAGGTGAGGAGAAGTTATCCTCCTTCGCACAGTCTCTGTTGTCTCCCAGCCTCCGTGATTAGTCAGGGAAGGGAGGGGGGAGCCCAGACCCACCCTCTACTCCGGGCTCCAGCCCAGGGACCCTGATAGTAGCAGCTCTTGGTAGCCGACTTTTTGGAAATAGGATGAGTATGATTCCCTGGGCCACTTCCCCACAGCAGTCCCCACTTCCTCAATATCTTTGTCACCCTTACCTCAGGGCCTCCTTTCTTGTGCCCGATAAGGTTTGTACTGATCCGTTTCTCCAGCAGCCTGGCTCCCTTCTACAGCTCCTGACGCACACCTCCCACCTGACTAAGTGGGAAGGCTTTAAACTAGTTTCAGCCAGCCCCTGATTGGCTTTGGGTGTCCCAATCAACCTAGCTGTCTCCACTGCTTTCTGGAAGGATCTTAATTGGCCCCAGGTGTCTTGATTAACCTGGAGCAACTGCCATTTGGTTACCATGGTAACAGGGATTTGTTTAGCCTGGGGCTAACATACCTGTTTCTCACCACTTTTCTATAGCCATCTGGCCTTGCCCCATCACACCACCTATAAGGTAATTAAAAGAGCAGGGACAGTAGAACTTAAACTATTCCAACCCAAGCCCTGCATCATGAATCCACTAAGGAAAATCATGTGCTTAATTTGGAAGAGGCCTCTCCCTTTAGCTCAAAAGTTGTAGGTCTTGTCCAAGAACTGTAATCCCAGGGTAGAACGCCTCATTCCTATTCTTTTGTCTATAGGTGTCTCAGATGCTAGTTCATGCAGGTGAAGCACACTCTCCTGAATAAACATTGTGAAATAACAAATGATTTGCTTGTTTGTACTAGCACAACCTACCTGTGAGGGAAATCAGTTTCAGTGTCAGACCGATGGAGAGTGTATTCCACAGTCATGGGTTTGTGATGACGAGGAGGACTGTGAAGATGGCTCAGATGAGCATCAACAATGCCGTAAGTATTTCCGTCAGAACATTACACCAACATCATGAAAGTGCAAACCATTTGTATGTGAACATATTGATTACATAAAGCGCATGACATACACACAAACACACAGACACGCACACAAATAAACAAGGCTAGTGCAAGCATAACAACTTTTTATCAGAGTGATCTCTGTAATAAACAATTGCTGAAAATGGAATACACTAAAATAATAATGAAATAAAACATAATCAAATAAATCTAGATAGGGATTATTTAGGTTAATAAAACCTCTCCAAATCTTGCAGTAAAGTAGAAAAATAATTGGCTTTTCAGTTTAAATAGAAAAGAAAAGAAAATTTAAGATGCGTATCCGTTACAGAAGTAATAGGGAACCTGATTACAAAAATTGAATAGCGAATTTACATCATTTTATGAACAGTTATACGCTTCTCAATCACCCTCAGTTAGGAGCCTCTTCATTCATTCTTTACTAAAACTTTTATTCATCAAACTCAGAATCAAAAAAAGAAACTACATTTCTCCCTGGAAAAGGTTTGGAATCTATAAAAGGAAAAATGAGTAAATCTCTAAGTAGAGAAGAGTAATTAAGGGACATTAAACAAACCCTTAGAGAGATTCTAATGCCATATCTGGTGAAACTCTTCAATAAGATACTAGACCGACATTGCAATCTTTCACTGTATAATGAACAGAGCTGTTATCCCTTATATTCAGATCCCAAAAAGCCCTCACGTTTGCTAATAGTGTTATGTTCCATTATCACTTAGATAGCTTAAAGCTAGTACATAAATCATGTTAATATTTCAGTTTGGAAGGGAAATATTTTGATGATACTCTATGTATTAATCATGCATGGATTGGTATTTATGAACAAAAATATTTAATGTTCCTTTTCTTCTTTAGTAAAATAAGTTATTTTAAGTATAATAGCTACAGACCAGTTTCTTTTCTCAGTATTGATGGTAAGATATTAAATATTCTAACTAGCTGTTTGAATTCAGTAACCAGTGCTTAATTTGTAATGAAAGAGGTACTGGGGCTCAAGCAATCAGACATTGTAACTAATACATATCAGTTGGGTTTTATGCCATAGAAACAAACAGTGATTTGAGTGATTTGGCTGCTGCGCATTAGGTCAGATTTTGCCCTCAGATTATTAGCATTTGGTAGTGCGTGGGATGTGGGTGGTCCAAATAATAGCTATAACTTATTTTTGGTATATCATTAGAAAACAAATGACTTCTGACTGAGTAGGATCGGGCTTATTTGCTTTTCTTCTTACACAGATTGGTTTTGGTCCTAAGATTTGACATTTTATTTAAAGTATCTAAATATCTCTACAGTTAATAAGCCAAATTCTGCTCAGTTACACCTGTTAAACCCCACTGACTTTGGTGGATTTTCATGAGTGTAACTTAGATCAGAATTTGGATCATAGTCCAGGCACATGGTCTTAAAACTTCATTTCTATCTCTGCTGCTGAGGGGAATAAAGCTGGGCTGTCTTTTGCCCCCATTCTCCTTTGCGTATGTGATGCAGACACTAGTTAGTTATATATCTACTAAGGACAGAGTAGATAATAAAGTCAAAATCCAATGAAGGCTTTAGGTCAAGATTTGAACTGTGTCACTGTAACTTGCCTTCATTCTATGTGTGCCCATTAATTGTGAGCAATTTAGAAAGTGCCCCTCAATGACTGCACAGTAAAATCCTGCTGCTTCTGCTTTGGAGCCACCTCTGGGAATATGCATTGATGCTAATTAATTTAAGGCACTTTTGTATTGCTCCTTCCTAGAACGCTTAAAACTTTTTTTTCCATGAGAGCTATTCTGAAAGGCACACACAATTGGAACGAAGAGAAGTTTGTTTTACTCCAAGTTTTACTTTCTCACTTTTCTAACTGGGTTAATGCCCTAACAGCAGAGCCCGTGATATGAGCACTAGTGAGGGAAGAAGGCATAGAGAGTCTCTGTACAAGAGCTGACCAGGATCCCATACAGCACTTTCCAGAGCATGAGGTGGGGGGAACAAGTTAGCACGCCAGGTAAAGGCATCACAGCCATAAGAGAGCATGGTCTACTGACTAAAGGCAAGATCATACTCCACTCTCCTTGCATGTCGGCAATGGTAGATAGGCTCAAGATTGCATGCCACTTTGGCCATCCTGAACTATCCTGCAGTAGCTGGCGGAATGGTTTTGGGCCTGCTGTGGCTGGTTCCACTTATTATTTGGGTAACAGTAGTGTCCTGAGACTTCACTCAGGACTTGGAAACCTATTGTGTTGGGCACAGGACAAACCAGCCCTCAAAGCATGGAGGAAAAATTGGAGATGAGGCTGCAGGATCCATGACGATGCAGATTAAGTGCTTCGAAGCCTTGGCATGGGTTGGAGCAGTGGCTGTGCATTAGGAAATGCATTATGGTTGAGTGGCGTGCCCACTGGTTGGCAGGTGACTTTTATTTCTGCCCGAGACACAAAGGTCAAGTAATAAAAGATTGTGTATTTCATGAGAGGGACTCAGTAATAAAAAGGGGAAGAGGAGAAGTACTTTGCTGCATGTAGGTCCTTCATTGGTGAAAATCTAAATTAACTGTTTTTTGCAGCGGGGAGGACATGCTCAAGTCAGCAGTTCACATGTTCAAATGGACAATGCATCCCGACTGGTTACACGTGTGATCGAGTTAAAGACTGCACTGATGGAACAGATGAGAGAGGCTGCCGTAAGTCTTTTAAATCTTAGCACTAGATCTGGTTTCATCCTGTCTCTCTTTGGCATTTTAATCAATTTGTAAGATTAAGGGGCTTGTTGATGGACAGAAATGACCACAATATGCTTCTTGTTATCAGAATTTCATTGCAGATTCTTTCATGGATTAGAGCTGATGTTCTGATACAGTTTCATTATTGTGAGACTTATTAAGTCCCTACTGCTGCCTTATGGTCAGGGACATTTTCGTTTGCCCGTCTCAGCAATAATAAAGTTTTCATTTTAAAAACATCTTTAAAATGTTTTTAAACTTTGGAAAATTAAAAAATATTTCATTTTCCATAAGAACTTCTATAATCAAATCTTTGCATAGCTCTTAGTGGGGATTGTGACCACGTATCTAAAGATGGAATTTGGCCCCAGGTATTTCATGTGTGTTATTTTTAAGTCAACTGCCTGAAAATAATGTAGGGGAAATTTAAGCATTTCTTGTCTTTGTTTTTTTCTTAAGTAGTTTTAATTAAAAGTTACATATTAAGTTTAAATATAAAAGTGGTCAACAGAAAAATTGTAGGAGGTTTGACTTTGTTTTTGCTTATTGTCTATAGTGCTTTATGCAGATGTGTAACATCTGCTGGGGTTATATCAAATATTGTGGTATGCTTTATAACCATAAGTAGAGAGTGTGTTCCTTCAGTGATTATTAGGATGCCTAACAAGGAAAGTACAGCTCAAGGCCTTGATCCCTCAAAGATTTAAGCATTTACTTAATTTTGTGCAATGTGAGTAGTCCTGTGACTTCAGTGGGACTGCTCAATGTGTAAAGGTAAGCACATGCATGGTCAGAATCTAAGTGTTGGCCTGGGGAGTTTTGCTGTTGACTTCAATGGGGCCAGGTTTTCACCTCTGACAATTTCATGGGACATGGGAAAAAAAGCATTGTATGCAGTGAGGGTGAAGGTGAAGACAATGGGATGTTGAATAATTACTGTGCATTTGGGAGGAGGCAAGCGTGGGAAACATCATAGGAGGGGATGTGGGAGAAGGAGATGGTGAATGGGAGAAGGGGACACTGGGAGGGAAGGAGTCAGTATACACTGGCGCTGAAGGAAGAGACAGTTATACATAGGGAAGAAGAAAGTAAGCATGTATGCGCCACCAGTTGTGTATCAGAAGGATGATAATGTGGAAGCAATGGGTGCTTTGGGATAAAAAAATATATTTTAAGACAAAAAGAGGATAATTTTAATTTAAATATTATCAAAGATTTACAAATAATGTAACATTCAGTAGAGGGAAAACTTAAGGTATATATAAATATAAAGAACAAAATGTTCAAAAGTTGGCTCATAAGTTGCACTTGCAAAATTTGCATGCACAACCATTGTGAATGCAAATTTACTCAAGCAAAATAGCTAATTGCCCGGACAGTTGTTACTTAAAAGCACAGCGCGTCATTTTGTGTAACCAGATTCCTGTTTATACATGCAAATGTATGATTTGTGCACACAATATATATGTGTGCAAACTTTTCATGCACAAGATTGGTCGAATATTTAATGGTCAATGCTTACCTTGTCTTGCCTAATAGTCAACGGGAGTTATCTGGGTGGATTAGAGGTCAGAATTGAGCATACTGTGTTTTGCATATATTACTAAGATTTCTATAAGTAATATGCACAACTACCCAAGGGGCTGCATTGCAGGCCCCCCAAGCAACATTTCACTGGGCGCAAGGCAAACTCATAACATGAGTGCCCAACCTACTCCACAGAGACCATAATTAATGAAAGAAAAAATTATATTTTATTTCTGAAATGGCATAGATGAGCCTTATCACTTTACAGCTTTACTTTCTGATCTTTTTTCAGTTGCAAATTCACAAATGACCTCACTAAAGTCAACTTTTTTTATGAGTTCACACTTAAGTGACTTAAGCGTTCCTATGCAATAGTAGATCGCCTGCTGTGTTTTTGATGAGTACCAGCTTGCTGAAGACTTCTTTTGGCTTCTGCCACCGTCATTGGCATTATGCAAAATGTTCGTAGGGCTATACACACTTCCCTGAAAATTAGTTGTATTTTTTTTGTAAATCTCATTAAGTCAGATGAGTGGTAGCAGATCAAGTTCTATTCCAAAAGTAGACTTGAAGCCAGTCTCTTAGAATCTTTTCTCTGTTGCTGGAAGTCCTACGTTTCAGAAGAAATGTAGCAAAACTATGACTGTTAACAGCTTTTGGATAAACTTCACTAGCTTCTGCATTGGTTCGAAATTTGGAGGACCAGATAGAACAATTTTTTGATAAAGAGAATCTGTAATGCGTTTAGGCCACAATACTGGATCTTGTAAAAAGCATGACTTAATAAGTAGTGTAGCACTTCTCTCTCCTGCTTCTTGCAAATCTTCCTCTAAGTCTGGTGGTAATATTACTTGACTATCTTTGAAAGTCATTAAATTGGAATCACAAGATTAATCTGGCTGCTTTTCTTCAGTTTCCACAGTCTTTATACTGAAATCACTGTCACCTTGCAGTTTTTGTTTATCCAGTTCCTTAGTTTGTGCATTGTTTGAGCCAGGCTGTTGAGGGGCCTTATCTATCTGGAAATATTGGAGGATTGACTGTTGTCCTTTGGCTTCTTTTCTTTCCCTTTCTTTAAGCTCTTGACATTTCTGGCTGCCTGATTTGTATTGATAGCCAAACATGGCAGTATGGTGCACATATTAATGATACACAAGTGACAGATGCTCTCTAGGCACCCTGGAGATACTGTTCCCTGTCCCTGGGGTATGGTCTCAGCCATCTAAGTATCCTTGAGGGCTAGATCACTGTTTGGAATGTTGCTTCTGTTTTAACATTGCTTCTGATTTGGCTCAGGTAAATCTTGCAAGATCACGTGAGATCTGGATACCACATAGATGTATAGGCACAAACATACTCACCGAGATATATAACACTGAATCAAACTAAAACATCCACAATTCAGCCTGAATTTTTTTCTCATGGTGATGGGCTTTCTGGCTGGGTCTGTTGTTGGACCAGACTCTAGTAAAGTGTACCCATTGCCTCCCCTGTACTTGGGGCCTGCTGCTTTGGAACAGCTAGTAGCTGTGAGTTCGAGAAAGTGGAGGCTGCTATGGTCACTTGTGCTTCTTCTCTAATTTCAGTTTCATTTCTTTGAGGACATCTTACCCCTTTGGGGAAAAAAAGTGTTGGATTCCTCCAGTTTGAACTCTGGACTATACGGAGCGTCTCATGGCAGAGAAGAGACAGAACTGGGTCATTATGAGTATAAAGAGGATTTTTCATTGGGCCTGCTGGACACAGACAGATCCTATAGCTCTTCGAGTCTATCTCCCACAACCGCAGAGTTAAAATAGCTGTGGACTGCCTAGTGACACCACATAGGCCAAGTCCTGGCCTAGAGTTCATGGTCATGGAAGAGACTACTGACTGAGCTACAGAATAGAGGCCTCATTTTTCAAGGGAGTGTCATTTGTGCCTAACACCTACTTAACATAGTGTACATCAGCATGCTTACTGATAGCGTTAATAATAATAAAAAACTACACTCATAGACCACGAAGCAGGTGCTGGTGTTTACAGTGTTGCTAGCAAGAAGACAGCAGTGAACTACAAAATACACTATCAGGAAACAGATTTGGAAAAAAAGTAGAGCTTTGGATACTGGGTCATTAATAGAGCAACAAGAAATAAAAAGTCACTAATGGCTTTATTTACATAAAAAAGGCTGGTGTACATGCTATATAAAAGAAAACCAGCATATTACTTACTCAGCCAACAGCCTGTGCCTTTTATCCCTTACTTACAAGTGGCTAAAAATGAGTGCTGTCTGTAAAATGAAAAGTGATTTAGAAGCCAATGGTATGCTGGAATAAAAGGCAGCCCAGACAGCCAGCTTGGAGCTATTCCACATGATAGACCTCCAGCCAACTCTAAAGTCACCAGCACAAATGCCTGAAGAGTCTGCCAAGGATTCAGGAACAGATGCCACTGCTGGACAGATATTTTGCACAGCTTGGCATTTGTGTCCTGGAAAAGCTTAGGAGAAAAGAGATGGTGTTAGCCTTTGTTTAGCAAATGTTCAGAATATTTTTTGGGGAAAATAGCTTTCCTGAAAATGAAATATTGTTAAAAATAAACATTCTTGTGAAGTGAAAAACTTGATGGTGACAATTTGTATTTACATAGCACCTTTTATTCAAGGGTCTCAAAGCACTTTATAAACAATAATTAGCCTCCCAAACTCCTTGTAAAATAGATGAACATAGAATCGTAGGACTGGAAGGGACCTTGAGAGGTCATCTAGTCCAGTCCCCTGCACTCAGAGCAAGACTAAGTATTTTCTAGACCATCTCTGACAGCTGTTTGTCTAACCTGCTCTTAAAAATCTTGAATGATAGAGATTCCATAGCCTCCCTAGGCAATTTATTCCAAGGTGCTTAAGCACCCTGACAATTAGGAAGTTTTTCCTAATGTCCAACCTAAACCTCTCTTGCTGCAATTTAAGCACATTGCTTCTTATCCTATCCTTAGAGGTTAAGGAGAACAATTTTTCTCCCTGCTCCTTGTAACAACCTTTTATGTACTTGAATGATGTTATACCCATTTTCTCAATGGGTAGAATCAGGAATAGAGAGGGTACTTGACTCATCCAAGGTCACACAGTAAGTCAATGGCAGATCGAGCAATAGAACTCAAAATCCTTTGCTCTGAGCAGCAAACACAACAATGTTTGAAAATGAAATTACACACTTTGATATTCTGTGTTTTTATTTTAATGCTCCCAGATAAATAGAAAAAAAAGATTTTGGTTTAAAGTTATTGGAATTGGGCCTGTTGCATGGTTTAGCAGTGTTGCTCTCCACTGCCGGGTGAGAGACCCATTCTTGGGCCCTATCTATTACTCCACGGGTCATTAGATCCTGGAATTTTTGTGGAGGCAGCACATTGAGCCCTGAGGAGAAGAACTGCCCCATGTCATTCAGCAGCAACCACTCTGGCTGATTGGGGACTGCTGTTGACAGTCTTTTTTAGTCAGAAGGGTGACGACTCTGACTTGACTGCTTGGTGGAGAAAAAGTAGTGGTGGGGGGAGGAGATGAGGATGAGAAAGATGTAAGCGCCCAGAGGACCATCCCCAAAGAGCTGGTGAATTTTACACCTCTGTCTTTGCAAGGACTGGGGCTATAAGCAGAGACCATGAATCATAATGAATCGTGGTGATTTGATATACTATAAAATGGGGATTAGATTTTATACTTTGCTAGCAGTGCAGCTGGTGTGTTAATATTAGTAAGCACTATTTGTTTCCATCCAGTCATTTTCCTTTCTAATCCATGTTGATGCAAAGAAATGGTAAGAGAAATATCATTAATTTGGACTTTTCCTCTAGCACAAGTAATTTGTGCTAAAGCGTTTTTAAATGAAAAATCTATATAGAGTGGTCACAATTTATTGAGGAGACATCAAAGTTCATTTGAAATTGCTGCCATTTTTCCTCAGAGTGTAAAGTGTATGTAAACATTTAGTGGACAGGTCTCTCACAGCAGAACTTTGTATAGTGTTGTGCCAGTTAATTATTTTTGGAAGCAGATTTAAATTGTAAAGAAGATAAAGACTCAGTTTGTTTCTGAATGAGTGGCAATATTTAAGAGACCAGTCAAATGCAAAATGCCACCAATATTAAGTAACTGAGCAATTAAACCTGTAGTAAAATACAACATGAAGATTCAAAGCCACAGTCCATTGTCCTTGCTAATAATCCCATTAGCAGTAAAAGGCTAAGATAAACAACAGAAAAATGTTTCAGCAGCAGGCCATTTAATTAATGTATTGAAGCTGTTTTTATTTCATAAAAATAATAAGGTTTCTTATCTCATTAAATAAATGCATCACTTTGCTTGTCTGTTGTATAGAAAACTGCTAACTCTTAGTTCAGTTTTAAAATACTTATTGTTAACACTTAAAAATGCAGAATGAAAATGCAAACTTTCTGCAGGAATGATTTGATAACAAATGGTGTTTTAACCATAAATAGCTAAGGTCTGTGTGATACTGAGCTGTCTTCCTATTTTGGTAAAGTATAGTGTTCCCCCACCCCTCTTGCCATCCTCTCAATTTAAAAATGTAAAAACCTATACCTGGAGTGGGGGCACCTGGTATCTCTGTGTTCTACTCTGCAGTGACTGCTGTAGCCAAGAAAAGGGTAATTACATGGATCCAGCCTTGTCATCCAGGCAGGTCGCTGCAGTGTGGGGCTATGAGGGAAGAAGGGAAATCCTCCCAGAAGGACATGTTCATTGAGGTTGATGATCTGACCACAGGTTTAGGAGCTCCTGAGTTTTAATCCCAATTTGGACACTGAGTTCCTAGAATGGGTAAATCACTTAACCTCTCAGCCTTTGCCCCAGTTACCCTATCCCTAAAATGGAGACCATACTGACTACCCTAAGAGGTTTTAATAAGTTAAGGTTTGTAAAATGTTTTGAAAATGTCCCTGTAATAAGAGGTGTGACATGCAGGTGTGCTGGTAAGAGATTGCTCATTATTCCCTGGCCCCTCTCATAGGACATGGTCAGGGTTACAAGAGGTTACACTCCTGCATCATGTGGCAGAAGTCAGTGTCTGCTGCTTCCACTGGCTACTGTTACAGCTAATCTGCTAAGTATTATTATTGCTTGGTTATATTTTCCTCACAACTGTTTATCCCTGAGGTCTCAGAGCAAAAATATTAGGTGGAAAGCAAAACAGTGTTGTTTTAGCTGCTGCTGTAGAATAGCTTTCAAACTGTTTATGAAGGTACAGTATAGTGTGTCCTCTGCGTAGCTACGTTTTAAATGCACCAATTAAATAAAATAACAGTGGCGACTGGTGCCCAAAATAGCTTGTCGGGCGGCGGGTAATATGGTGCCTCCTCTCCCACCTGTCCTCTTCTGATGGTTGATCATATTTTGAAAGTGGAAAACTGGGACAATGTGGTTGGAAGCTCACAGGGAAGTGCTTTGGATGGGGATAAGCAAAGCCCTTAATTTTTGTTTTTTATTGAAAAATTCCCAGGTTTTACAAAAGCTAAAATGCTATTTGTTTTTTATTGAATTTTGGACCACTCAAATACATAAAAACACAGATTGTGTTAAGAAAATCCAATACATTACATTAGGTAGGTGTGTTTATGTTAATAAATTAGTCTAAATGTAAATATGAGGATTTGGCTGACTGCTCCGGAAGGAGAGATGGCAGGTCAGTAACCTGGGCAGCCCAGGTAATCAAACCGGGTCAAAAGTACTCTTACATTTCTCTATATAAAATTTTTTTCTGTCCTCCTGTCCCGCAACATTAACCCAGATATTTACCAAAAAAGTGTGAAGTTAGTTTTTCGCACTGATTTTTACCCATTTTTAAATTTTTGTAATAAACACTGATAAATTCCTGGACAGTTTTAAACAAAGTAAAAACAGAAAATGAAGTATCTTGGGGAACCCTTCTACTGCCTACTTTCCTTCTCCAGAGCTAGTCTGTTCTGAAACCTCTCACACCCAACAGCCATAGGCTCAGAACAAACCCAAAGAAACAGTTTTGTCAGCAGTTGTGATTTATCACAAGTCTCACACATATTTGGTGTTTTTTCCTACAAGCTCCAGCTCTTGGAGTCAGGAGATCTCATAATCTCAGCTTTCATTAAGAAGAAAGTTTCTAGCCTTAATGGTTGGAAAAACCTGGAAAATGTGAACCCTGAAGGCCCCACATCCAGCAGGAGAATGTAAAGAACTCCATGTTTATTATTTTTCAAAATCTCGTGATTTTGAAGTCATGATTTTGGGGGCCCTGAATCATGGTTTTGAAAGATTGAGGGTGGCCACACTGTAGAACACACACACAAATGACACACACATTAAATTAAAGAGATGGGGATTAATACAAGAATTGTAAAGTCAATAAGGACCTGGCTAAAGAGGAGAAGGCAATGGGTTGTGCTAAAAGGTGAACAATTGGATTAGAAGGAGGTACGAGTGCAATTCCTGAAAGATTGGTCTTGGGACCAATCTGATTAGGCTGCATTGTCAATACAGATGAGGGTCAGAATATTATACAGGAAGATCTGGATGACCTTTTAGACTGAAATGACAGAAATTAGATTAAATTAAATAGTACAAAGCGTAAGATCATACACTTAGGGTCTAATAATAAGAATTTCTGCTACAAACTGGGGGCTCATCAGTTGGAAGCAACAGAGGAGGAGAGAGATGTGCGTGAGTTGGTGGATCACAGGAAGACGATGAGCCACCAATGTAATCCTAGGATGTATCAGGTGAGGCATTTCTAGTAAAGGTAGAGAAGTGTTCATGCCATTATATAAGGCAGTGGCAAGACCGCATCTGGAATATTCTTTACAGTTCTGGTCACCCATTTTCAAGAAAGATGAATTCAAACTGGAACAGCTGCAGAGAAGAGCTACTAGAATGATTAGGGGAATGGATGTCCTATCTTATGAGGAAAGGCTGGAAGAACTTGGCTTGTTTAGCCTAGCAAAAAGAAGGCTGACGGGGATATGATTACTCTTTGTACATACATGAGTGGGTAAACCTTTTAAGCTAAAGGACAATGTTGGCACAGGAACAAATAGACATAAACTGGCCATGAACAAAACCAGGCTGGAAATAAGAAGGTTTCTAACCATCAGAGAAGTGAGGGTCTGGAAAAGCCTCCCAATAGGAGTTGTGGGGAAAACAATTACACCTCTACCCCAACATAATGCGGTCCTCGGGAGACACAAAATCTCACCGCGTTATAGGTGAGACCGTGTTATATCGAACATGCTTTGCCCCCACCCCCCACCCCCGTTCCTTGTTCCCTGAGCGCCCCCTCCAGAGACCCCTCGTCCCTAATCATGTAGTGAAAAATATGATAGAGTATTTTCATATCAGTTGGAAAACTATACTGTGGTTAGGGGCTTTACCCTTTAACCCATGAAATTCATGGAATTACTTGTGTGAGTAAGGATTGGAGCCCTCCAGCTCTAACTCATTATCGCCATCTGGCCTCTCACAGAATGCTTTTGCTCAGAGGAAAGGGAAAAATTAATTAAATAATCTCCACAACAAATAAAATGGAGGAAAAAAAATATAATGTACTTATTCCCTTAGTACAGGGCAAACTAGGCCGGATCTGGCCCATTAGGGTTTTGGATCCAGCCTGCGGGATTGCCACCCCTGTGGCACAGCGGGGCTAAGGCAGGCTCCCTGCCTGCGCTGGATCTGTGCCACTCCTGGAAGTGGCTGGCACCACATCCCTGCGGCCCCGGCAGAGCGGGGGGCAGAGGGCTCTGCGTGCTGCCCTCACCTGCAGGCACAGCCCCCTGCAGCTCCCGTTGGCTGGGAACAGGGAACCTGCCTTAGCCCCGCTGCGCGCCGCTGCCACCCCGAATCCCTTCTGCACCCTGCACTCCAACCTACTGCCGTGCCCTGCACCCCTCCTGCACCCGCACCCCTGCTCTAAGCCCCCTCCCGCACCCCAAACTCCTGCCCTGAGCCCTCTGCCACACCCCGCACACCACCTGCACCCCAACACCTTGCCCTGAGCCCTTTCCTGCACACAGCACCCCCTCCCACACCTCGCACTCCCTCCTGCACCCTAACCCCCTGCCCCAGCCCTACATTTGTCGCCCTGCATGCAATTTCTCCACCCAGGTGTGGCCCTCAGGCCAAAAAGTTTGCCCACCCCTTCCTTAATAGTACTTATTATAAAAACTAATAAACTGCAAACTGGGCAAAATACATATTTTAAATAACACCGAAACACCTCTGCTAATGGCACCCGATGACATCTTTTTAACTCTTTACATTGACATTACATGAGGAGAATGCACAAGACCCGAGTTGAGAGCATGCCCACTGCAGGAGTGATGCTGCCATAGGTTCTCTCTTCTCCAGAGAGATTCCAGTCTGTAGTGGGGGAAAATGGTGCACACTAATGTGAACTGGTTGTCATTAATTTACAATAGTTTGGTGGTAGGTTTCTGAAGGGACAGTCCAGGGGAATGGGGCCAGCTTTCATATTTTTCCCTCTGAGCCTTGCTCAGGGGATCTGAAACAACACAGAATATCATTTGAAGGATTTCTGTGCAGGTGAGATAAAACTACTCCTCCCTTAAAACACTTCCCCATGTTAGGTCTATGGGTTTTGTCTCCCCTCCAGTTGTAGAAATGGAGCAGGTTGTGGAGCTGGCTGCAGTTATTAATATGCTCTAAAATGTTGTTTTGTTGTTTGAAGTTTTGAAAATAAAACACACATGATATTTTTACTCTTTCTTTTTTGGTGACAGAAATGATCCATTAGTGGTTCTCTAGCTCAAACTAACCTCTTTTTTTCCAAACAGAGATACTGTCAGGTTCCACCAGCTGAGTGATCTGATTGGTGGAATATTCTTATATGCTTAGTAAGGCCTGATCAGCCAGATTTAGCCTTTCAGGCTATTGGTCCCCAAAAGAACTTTGGCTTCCTGAGCTCCTTAGCTGCAGAGGTACCGAGTGGGAAATGTCTTCTGTGGCATGCCCAGTTAGGCATTCTCTGCCAGCACCTTTCCTCATCATCTTGTATCCAGCTTGATCAGAATACATATCAGTCAGTTGCTTGAGAAATCTGTCAGCTAGGGGGAGCAATACCATGGCTATGGCCTGAAATTAAATAAACAAAACAAATGGCCTCCCACTGTCTCTGGGGTTAGGTTTCAGAGTCCAGTGGGAAGCCTGCTACTCTGTATGACTCAGTCTGTATAAAGATGCTTTAGTTAATTTAGCTGTTCTAACAATATAGGATTTTATATGACATAACTGCAGTTGATTTAAGTGAACAGGAGGCCTGTACCTAACATTTAATGCAAAATAGAGTTTTACTAAGACCAGCCCAGATTTTGGGGTTTGTAGTTTGAAAAAATATCTGCAGTTAGATATGTTAATTATTAGCTATTAGTCTCTAATGAGTGCCCCCTAAATTTTGGTAAATAATATATTGTCTGAATATTAAACATCCTAATCTGGGACTAAATTTCCCCCCATGTTAACTTTAGTTAAAATTGCTCCAATTTACATTGGTGTAAATGAGATCAGGATCAGGATAGGTTCAATGTATTCTACACTTAGTTCATCTGTTAGAGCTAAAGTTTTCTAGGAGTTCATTCTAAATCAGCAGCTGCTTTCTGTGATCTTGATAAAATTCTTGATCATTAGCAGCCCCGACAATTAAAGGGAAGTTAATTTCCAGGCTGGAAAAATCTGCTATTTTAATGAAAAAATTTAAAGGGACAGTTAAAGGAAGGCACAGAATTAGATCTGAGTGATTTGCCAGGCTTATGAGTTGCAAGACAATAGAAAACTTATTACTCTCCACTATAACTATAAAAGACAGTGTTAAAATAAATGGCAAAAGATACAGTGATACCAGGTACACATGTACACTTTGGCTTATGGTTAAGACATGGGATCTTTTTTACCATAATCATATGGGTTATAAATTATAAATGCATTAATAAAAACTGTCTTTGGGGCAAGATCATCATAGTCTTGTCTGCAAAGTAGGTCTTGGCACTGAGTAGATGACAGGGTACCAGGGCTAGGAGAATCTTTCCTCTATGACGTGGTGCCAGTAGGTATCTGAGGTATCCATACATGCCCCCACCACAGGGGAATGGGGCTGGTGGACTCTCACAGTGGCTAATGCCCTGCACTCCTTATGAGGTTCTGCCCCTTGTGTATTTCCATCCATGGAGCCCAGGTGGTGTGGAAGTTTGCAAACTTCCACACCACCTGGACTCTATGGATGGAAATATAGATGTGTGCCCCCACCCATTGCTGTCTCCTTCACTGTACACTGTAGGTTCCACTGCCATGGTGTCCTCCATGTTTCCAGAGACAGAGGAAGCTTTTGACTCTCAGTGAATAGCATAGTTTGGCTCAAAGTCAGGCCCTAGAAACACAGCCATACACATAAGACTGCAGAATCTATACTATTGGTGAAGTTGTATGCCGACTCCCCAGAACCCCAAGCACGTCCCCCATACAAGGGCCAGGAGTAGCCTGTGTCAGAAGTGGGGCTGCTTGATCAGGGTGTTTGGGCTAAAAGATGTTAAGCAAGCCTTCTGACACCAGGCCATGCCCTGCAACTAGAGTTGCCAACATATTTCAAAAATAAGGGACTGCTTTCTTAGCACGCCTGCCTCACCTCTCCTCCCAATATTATAATCATTATAATAGTAATAATTAATAAGATGTACTTACCTTCATGGGTATTTCTTGCTGCTTTTTGCAGCATTCAGCAACTCACAATCTTGTTGTACAGAGATGAAAAAATAAGGAATGTCCCTTGTAATAAGGGACTGTATTCAGCCCTACCTAGAACATTCCCTCGTTGGGTCCAACCGCAAAACCTTGTGGAGTGTGAACTGTACTGGTTCATGGGAACCCCAGAAGGATACAGCAGCTATGCTCTGGGGTTCCTCTTCTGGCCACCCCTTTTTCAGTGATGTATACAGCGCCCCAGTCTGCAAGTTGCTGAGGGACTGCAAACCACATTAATTACAATGGGAGTTTAGGGTTCTTGCTACCTTGCAGGAACGGGCCTGCACAGAGATGCAACCTGAATTTGGCCTAGTCTGTTTGACATTTGATACACCTATTTATATTGTAAAATTAAGAACTTTTGTAAATAGATACCATTAAAAAATGCATCCAGATGAGTCCATAAATGACTATTTCAAGTTTAAGGAGAAAAATGGTAACATACAGTATGAGAACAACTAATTTTGTTGTTGTGTTTAGGCACAAATATTTTATCTGTGGAATTTATTGGTTTTTTTGTGTGAATTCTGTTGGAGAGAATTAATAATCCATGTTTTAAATTCCAGTTGGCGTGTATGAAAACGTGGATGAGAGTGAGAGAGAGAATGAGAACTTTGTCCTGTTTATTAATAATATAAGGATGTAAAATGGGAAGAGAAATACAGAATGAAAATTTAGGGCCACAAAATGAATGAAGTTTGATTATTCTTGAGCTCATTTGACTGGCTAAATATTCCTTCCATGTAAAAGTCCCGAGACACTGAATCTGAGAGCTCATGGAGTTCTAAGAGGCTCTAAATCTGAGTGCAAGTACCTCCATTTCTAGTTAAACATGTTTACTGAGATCAATAACATTTAAAACTAAGATAAGAATAAATAAAATACTTGCTTTCTTTGGTGTTGTGTCATTTTCCATATTGCCATGGGTTATTTGAATTGTAAACTCCTTGGAGCAAGAACCCGGCCCTGGGATAGGGGCAGGTTGTCTCATAATTGCCTAGTTTCTTGCAAGGTTTTTTGTATGTTTCTGTGACGCATCTGGTACCGATCACAGCTGGAGACAGGATACTGAACTAGATGAATCATCAGTTCCAGTATGGCAATTCCTATGTTCCTTTTTATATTTGTCTGTAAAGCACCATGCATAGTGCAGAATGCATACATAACAATATAATCATAAAGAGATACTGTATATTCTAATACTTGTGGCTACTGTGTTTTTTCTTATAGGTTACCCAACATGTGAACAGTTATCTTGTGCAAATGGAGCATGTTTTAATGCAAGCCAGCATTGTGATGGTAAAGTAGATTGCAGGGATGCCTCTGATGAAGCCAACTGCAGTAAGTGCCACATTTAGCATAACCCCAAACATTTGTAGTACTATGTATCCTCTTTGTAAGAGAAATACTGGAGTTTGTTTACTACATTTGAATATGTCTTTTTCTTTTCTCCATTCAAATGATATCGTTCAGCTCATGGATGTGCCAGTACCCAGTTTCAATGTGCCAATGGAGAATGTATCCCCCGAGCCTTTATCTGTGACCATGATGATGACTGTGGAGACAGGAGCGATGAAAACTCTTGCAGTACGGTGGTTTTATTTGGCTTGTTTGCCTGTTAAGAGCTGGTTTTCTTTGAAAGTGTGACAGTTAGCACAAAGCAGGGGCAATGCTCTGTTATGTAGCAGACAGAATCCAAAAGTTCTTTTAATATTTTTTTTTTTGTGGCTGAATGATGGAAGTTTCTCTTGTTCCTTCCCTCAGCTTATGCAACTTGCAGAGGCAATTTCTTCACTTGTCCAAGTGGCCGCTGTATTCATCAGAGCTGGGTTTGTGATGGAGATGATGACTGTGAAGATAACGAAGATGAAAGTGGATGTGGTAAAGACAGAAGCAAACTTATTTTAATGATGCAATTTACAAAGAAAAACCTTGCAAATCTCCCTGCTAAAAAGTCTTAACATAAGAATGTTTTATATCAGAATTTTTAAAGATCCATGGACATTCCTGGAAAACTTTTAATTGCTTTTATAGATACAGTTCTACTAATATAATATATATACTTTTAATACTTTGGGTTTTCTTATTTTGTATTGCTAAGATGATGAGTATAAACCAGGGTATGTCAAGAATTCATCTGCTTATTCACTGTAGCCCAGATCTTGCACCATTTAAATCAATGGAAACTTTGCCATTGATTTTCATGGGAGCAGGGTATGTCCTCATGTGAAGCCAGAATTCTCAGTTTGTAACAGAATGTCCATTTCCACAGTAACTAACTCTGATGTTACAAGTACAGGATTATGATTTCTGGTTGGTTGAGTATAGGAGGAGATAACATGCTGGAAGGAAAATGCAATTTTTGTGCAAATATTCTGAGTAACATTTTTGTTATTAATAATGTGATATTCAAAATAACCATCTCTATATTTAACAAAGATCTTCCATTTATCAAATCACCCTTTTCAGAGGAATTTGTAGTAAACATGAATATACCAGTTAATGAGAAATGAGTGTGTAGGCATTAGGACTGGTGAAGAGTTTTCTGCTGAAACTGTTTTTCTATGGAAAACTGGGTTTTCGGCTAAACAATCTGCAGTGCAGAAAGTGCCTCCTTTCCCATGAAATTTTTGATTTTTCATCAAAAAAATGATGCTTAAAAACCAAAATATACTGGCTAAAAACAACTTTCTGACAAAAAATTCAGTTCAAATTTCTTGTGAAAAATTGAAATTTTCTGTGGGAAAATTTAAACCATTTTTTTTGGGTGGTGCTGAAATTTTCTGTGATTACCCTTCTCCCCCCACCATTTTTAGACCAGCTGTAACAGGCATGTTTCAAAAGAACAAAACCATTGTTCCATTTTTAGTACACCGGTCAAGCAAAAGCTAAATAGTAATAGGTATCTGAACAATGGGGAAAAATGGAAAGGGTTCACCTGACTGCATGAGTATTTTCCACAGTGTAATTTGAAGATCACTGAAAGAATATGGTGACTAGGATAGATACTATTTCTTTTATGGGCTGTCACAGCTACATGCAACAATCAAAAGCTGAATGAAAAATAATTGAAGATGCTTATTCTCTAGGAGGCTTTTGGGAAAGCAGCTCCAAGTAGTACTTGAAGCATGTTCCTCAATTATTCTGTGTTGCTTCTCTTTTCCTTAGAAAGTGGTCGCCATGAGTGTTACCCAGGAGAATGGGCCTGTCCTGTGTCAGGACACTGCATTCCAATTGGTAAACTGTGTGATGGGACTGCAGACTGCCCTGCCGGAGAAGACGAAACTAACATAACTGCAGGCAGACACTGCAGTGAGTATTAGAACTAGCAGGATGCATGGAATAGCAGAAAAGCACATTGATGTCTTTTTTGTGTCTTTGGGGTTTTCTAAACAGCACTGAGAATTAGGAGGTGTGTTATTTTTATTAGCGCTGAGTGGACATATTGAAAAGTATTCTCTGCCATGCATGTACAGTTCTGTTGACCTCTTGTGTGGAAGGTTTGATAGATAAACATTTCTGATAATTTTTTTCAAATTTATTTGAAGAGTCAAGGGTTGAGCTCTTGTGGGCCGTTGTTTCTCTTCATCCAAAATATTTTTGTTTCACCTTTTCACATTAAACAGGAAAGAGTAATACCTAATGGTTAGAGCACAGGACTGCATGGCTGTGTAACCTTGGTCTGGGCAAGTCACTTAGGTCAGAATTTTCAAAATTGTCCATTGTCCATCTTGGGTACCTGCGTTTTAGTGCTCAGCCTGAGAAACTCAGGGCCTGGTTTTCAGAAATGATGAACACAGAAAGGTCCCATCAACTTCAGTTGGACTTGTGGGTGCTCAGTAGGGTTGCCAGGTGTCCGGTTTTTGCCTGGAACACCCGGCTGAAAAGGACCCTGGAGGCTCTGGTCAGCATGGCTGACCGAGCTGTTAAAAGTCTGGTTGTCAGTGCAGCTGGGCTGGCAGGCTCCCTGCCTGGCTCTGCGGGGCTCCTGGGAAGCAGCCAACATGTCCCTCCAGCTAAGGGGCGGCCTTGGGGGCTCCACACACCTCCCCCACCCCGAGTGCCGGCTCTGCAACTCCGATTGGCCGGGTACTGTGGCCAGTAGGAGCTGTGGGAGCAGGGGCAGCACGCAAAGCTCCCTCACCACCCCTCGGTCTAGGAGATGGAGGGACATGACACTGCTTCTTGGGAGCTGCCTGAAGTAAACACATCCCAGAGCCCACACCCCAAACTCCCTCTCACGCCCCAACCCCCTGCCTCAGCTTGGAACCCCCTCCCGCACCCAAACTCCCTCCAGCAGCCTGCACCCCGCATCTCCCCCCAGGTCTGGCCCATAATATTTTGGCATCTGAGGCAGGGAGCTCAAATGACTCCCCTATGCCCCATCGCTTGGGCCAAAACTTTGAAAGGTCTCAATTCTGCTTTCTTCCTGTTCTACTCCTCTCATGGTACTGCTCTGCTGCCTGCCCCAATAAAGGAGAACTAACAACTTAAAATGCCTTGTTCAAAAATTTAAAGTAACACTTAACTTTCAAATGCCTGAACAGCAAATGTAACTTCTCTTGTCTGCATAGTAAACACTGGCATTTTTATCTGTTGAATAATCAAAGTGGTGCTTTCTGTGCCTTCTTGGTTGCAAAGATTTGAACTGCTTCCTGCAGGTCCACAGTCTGGGCCAGCTCATGCACTATTGAGATGGTTGCAAGGCCGACCAGCCTCTCCTATGTCATTGTGGAGCATAGATGTGTTTTTATTAACTTCAGCTTGGAAAAGCTGCATTCTCCACTGGCAACTGTTACAGGAAGTGTTAGAATTATTCGCAGAGCAACAAAAGCATTTGGAAAGAGGGTGGTTATCTTATTTGTGCACATATATTCCAGAACAGCCTTTGGAGTTGACCTTGCTGAAAAGTATCTTGAAAGGGCTTTCAATTCATCACCTAAATCACTCGCATCAATATTGCGCATGTCATCATGTGTCAACACTGTCTCTAGTGCCCTGCATTGCTGGTGTAGGTCTTCTTCAGCTATAGTGAGGAGTTCTGGAATATCATACAACATCCCAAATATACTGCGGTGTTCCTTGAGCTGCATGAAACGTTCTTCAACTGACTATATTGCACAATCTAGCACCTGGTTAAAGAATTCAACTTTGAATTGTTGTTTGGGGTCTCTTATGGGATTATCCCATGCCTCATAATCAAAATGTCTTCTTCTTCGCTGACTCTTGTATTCTTGAATGGGTGGGAAAATAGCTTCAGTGTGAAGTTCCTCTGCCAACTTCTGTGCGCTCTTCAGGACGTTTCGAAATCTCTCATCTGACCGGTAAGACTGTAGGTATGACTTTGCTTTGTCCAGTTGTTCCATTGCTCCAGATATATCAAGGTCAACACCCTGGCGTCTCTTGCTTTTAAACACCATTTATTTCAAACAGTATGTCATGCCACAACACTAAGCCACACAGAAATTTGAAGTTATGTATGTTTCTGGTGATTCCGTTTCCCTCTGCCACTGTTCTCCCACGAACAGTTCCTGTCATAGCATTATCCTCCATAATAGCAACTATGGCATCATCTATCTTCCCAATTTTGTGTTTGATAGGCTTTATCGCCTCCACTCGACTTTCCCATTGTGTGGCACTCAGTGGTTTCAGTGTCAGAGAGGATGTTCCCCGACGTTGTTTCAAAATTTGCCATCGATGAGTTGATGCAGAGAAAAATACATAGATGCTTTGAATTACATTAAAAAATTCAGCAGCCTCACTAGATGCTGATGCTGCATCACTGACCATCAAGTTCAATGAATGAGAACTGCATGGGACAAAAAAAGCTTGAGAGTTTAACTCTCGGATCCATGTCTGCACTCCTCTGTTCTTTCCTCTCATGTTGGCACCATTATCGTAGCCCTGACCTCTTATGTTATCGCAATTCCTGTATCTTCCTGTTTTTTAAGAAGCACATTTGTCATACCAGCTCCTGTAGTATCATCAATGTCAATAAATTCTAGAAAATGCTCTCTGACAGTCACCATTGCAGGGATATTTTCACTAGGTTCTGTTGTTGTAACAAAACGCACCATTAAAGTCATTTGTTCCGTATGGCTGATGTCAGGTGTGCAGTCCAGAATAACAGAGTAATATCTTGCTGACTTCAGATCTGCCAAAATCTTCTGTTTGACTTTTGTTGCCAGTAACTGTATGATCTCATTTTATATGGTTTTTCCAAGGTAGTGGTGTGTGTACATTTCTTGCGTGGTGACTCTTCTTAGATGCTCCTGGAGTACAGCATCAAACTCAGCCATCAGCTCCACAATTTTAAGGACGTTTCCATTGTTTGGCACATACAGCTGATCTGAAGTGCCACGCAGTGCTAGGTTTTGTGTAGCAAGCATTCTCACAATGGCAATGAGCCTTTTCAGAACATTTTGACAGTAAAGAGACTAATGCAATCTTCTCCTGATGCTGATCATCTATGGTGGCCTTTAACCTTCATCTCATCTCAAGCTCTTTCCATCTATGGAATGCTCTCTGGTGATTTGCTGCCTTCTCATGGCATGCCAGATTTCTAGCCAGATTTTTCCAGTCCTTTGTTCCTGTAGAACTCAATGTGGCTGGAACATTAGGCTGGAAGAGTTTGCAACAAAAACAGTATGCAGCATTCTGGGTTTTTGAGTACATAAGCCATGGCCTCTCCACTTTGTCACCATTGGGAATTTCACGCCAGTAATGTGTTAGATGGAAACTTCTATTTTCATTGTTTTTGGGGAACAAGAAGTTTTTCACTTGCTGTGGCCCATGCAGTACAAGGAAGTCCCTCAGGCTGCTGCTCAAGTGGGTCCACAGTCCTGGATCATCTAGACTTAAGGAACTAAATTCAGCAGCAGCTGTTTCTTGTGCCTCCACCACACTCTTCTCTGATCTACACTTTTCTTCAGAAATGTGCATGGTTACCTCCATTTGAGATGGAGATATGGATGCTGCAGTAGCTGCCAGGTCACCTGTACTCTGACTAACTGGTAGATCAGGCATCTCCTCACCACTCACGTTCTCACTGGGGCTGGAAGGCTCACCGTGGACATTTGTGTCTGTGTATCTCAGGAGAGCTCCTTCCCGCTTAGATAGAAAAGCGCCCTTTGCTTTCTTTCTTTTTCTGAATGCTGCCCCAGAGGGGCGTTTTCTTCTTTCTCTCATGACTGCTGTTCTGTGCCAGCTATAGTGGCTCTCAACACTCAATTGAAGGGGACAAATAAGCAGGCTGGTAGCAGGGCCTGAGTGAGGGAAGATATCAGCGTCTCAAGGGCCTAACTGGCTCCTACTACTTCAGTTGACTGCCTGTTCTCCGCAAGTGGGTTCAGGGAAGCAGCAGGAAACAGGAAGCTCCCTGAGAAGCTGGAGTTAATCAGTCCAGGCTCCTGGGGGTGCTAGAGAGATACATAAGAGGCTCCTCCCTCCTCCTCTCTCTCCCTGCAGCTCCTGCTGCTTTCCGTTATTCCCTCTCCCCTTTTCTCCTGCCTGCCTGTTATGTCTCTTGTGCCCTCCTTCCTCCAGCACAGCACTCCACCATCTCTGTGCATCTAGAGCAGAGAGAATACATATGCACCAGCAGCAGACACAATTATTTACAATCTGGGTCCTACTGGCCCCCCCCCCCCACAGTCTGGCACCTGAGGCGGCCGCCTCAGTTCGCCTCATGGTAAGGTCTGCCCTGTCTCCCCCCACTATATCCCAGCCCCCTGTCCCAGCCTGGAGCCCCCTCCCGCACTCCAAACCCCTTGGCCCTAGCATGGAGTCTCCTCCGGCACCCCAAACTCATCATCCCCAGACCTACCCCAGAGCCTGCACCCCCAGCCACAGCTCTCACCCGCTCCTGCACCCCAATCCCCTGCCCCAGCCCATTGAAAATTAGTGAGTAAGCAAGGGTATGGGAGAGCGAATGACTGAGGGAGGGGGGATGGATTGAGAGGGGGTGGGGCCACAGAGAAATGTCAGGGGCAGGGGTTGGGGCAAGGGTGTTCAGTTTTCTGCAAGTAGAAAGTTGGCAACTCTTGTGCTCGGTGCTAGCCTCTAAAAATAGAGCTGTGGTGTTTTAAATTGGGCATTCATAATTATGGGAAAGGTCAAGAAAATACACTTCTCCCATTTAAATCGCACTTCTTGGAATAAGGTTGCAGCAAAATGACAGGCGTTTAAGGCTATGCTGCTGTAAGGTCTCCAGTGTAGCCTCTCTTTTCTGGCAAGAGAGAGCTCTCCTGCCGGCATAATTAAACCATCTCCAGGGAGCAGTGGTAGCTATGTCAGCAAGAGAGGTTCTCCTGCTGACATAGTGCTGTCCACACCAGCACTTTTGCCAGAGAAACTTATGTTGGTCAGGGGTGTGTTTTTTCACACCCTTGACCAATAAAAGTGGTTGTGTAGACAAAGCCTAAATCTTGTCCTGGGAAAGTGTCTCTGACCTCTGCTGAGTGATGTGATTGTAACATCAGAGAGCTGAGCTGATTAGAGAATAGCTTTGGAGGGAAAAGGGGAGAAAGGAGTAAGACAAGGGAACTGAAGGAGGAAGAGAACGACCTCTCTGATATCACAATATCATCACTCAGCAATGAGCTGCTTGTAGGACAGAAGGAAAGGGAGGAGGAGTGAAGAACTGGAGAGGTAGAGGAAAAAGAAGCCCACCCATTATTTCATGAGTGCAGCCTAACTCTCACACACTCATATTGCACTGGTTAATGAACGGAATAGAAGAAGAAATGCTTTCCCGACCACCCAACTATTAAGAAAGTCAGTGATTGTTGTAGAGATGTCTGTATATATGTAAATAGTGAGGGCTGGTAGTGTTGCCAGTCGATGGCGCTCAAGGGTATGCAGCAAGCTGCTGAGTTTTGTAGGATCAATAAAGCTTGCAGTTATGCACTGTAATGGCTGCCTCAGTGCAGCGATTTATATGGAGCTCTTACTAGTGGTCTATTTGGTTTTCATACAAGACTGAATTTCATCCTTTCACTGCTTCCTGAAAACTGAAATCCTCAAAGACTTCTCTAAACCTTAGCCCTCCTGCCTCTCTATCCTGCTAAATTAGATGTGTACGCCTGCATGCACACAAACACACATGGTACTGTGGAACAAACAAGATCATTGACTTTTTCATTGTTCCCTTCCCCCTTCCTTTTTTATACTGTCTAGTTAGAGACTGATCCTGCCGCCAGAGCTGCCCATATTTGTTTTTGCATGGGAGTGTGGTTCTTTGCCTATGGACCAGTTTCAGGATGTGTTCTGCAAATTGTAAGCTCTTCACAACTGGCATCTTGACTTCGTAACTGCTTGTAAAGCACCATGCAGCCAGCTGCTATACAGATGACACTACTATTGGTCATTCCTGAAGTGACTTCATTTTATTTTTAGACATATCCCACTGTGCTGCCTTGAGCTGCCAGTACCGCTGCCATTCTTCACCATCTGGAGGGACTTGCTATTGCCCTGCGGGATATGTAATCAGCAGCAATGACAGTCGCACTTGCATTGGTAAGTGAACAGTAGAGATGCAGATATATAAGTCTGGACTTTTCTCACAGGGGTCCTGGGTATTATGGATTCCATAAATATGAAAAAGAATCCATGATTATTGGATAAGTATGTGTGGGTGGACACATTGGCAAGCAGGTAAATCTTGAGAGTTATGAAGTTAAACCTCAAGCTGAACGGAAAAATAGCAAGAGAGCAAAAGCTCAGCAGCAGCATAAAACCACTGTGGGGACAGAGGAACAGGCCAGTGAGCGGTCATGAGGTCTTCACTTCCCAGCTAAGGAAAGACCAGTTTTTTAATACTTGGAGAGGTTGTTTGTGTTTAGAAAGGCTGACTCTGGTATGGCAACTTTATGTTCAAATCTGATGAAACAGCCCTTTTACTGTTCTTGAGAGCTTGATGCTGCATGCTGGGGTGTGTGGTTATACACCTGGGAAATCAGAAGTTACTCAACATTTGATCTATAATTCAGAACTGACCTTATGTGAAAATGCAGATTGTTGTGGGTAAGGTAAAATGAGTATGGTACATTACTTTGCCACTCTGGAGTGCTGTATCTCCTATTATGAATACATCGTATAGCCTTGCATATAAACCAAAAAAAGTCTGTCATAATTTCAAGGTGTTGTTTGGCTTATCTACAAGTCATTGGGAAGAAGGGAATCACTGAAGTAGGTATCCAAGGAAGTATCCCCATGTAGCTGTTTGATTCTGTGTTAAAGCAAATGCACATGCAGAGAGCCCTCTTCTTTAACTCTGATTCAGGAGCAAGTTGGGAAACCTACTCTCTGACTTAATGTAATGCCAATCGCTCTTCTCTTAATCCCATTGATAGGCCTATAAAACAAACTCTCCACATTTGCTAGGAATTGTGACAGGATCTCAGGTGATATTCATCATGTGAGATTCAGTCTTGCACAGAAGAGATGGGCCATAGTCATTTTACTCAAAATCTAGCAAGGGATCAGTGGTTCTTCTCTTCCTCCCACTGACTCTCATGTAAAAGGGGAAGTCCCTTGCTCAACTCCTGATTCAATAAGCAGAAGGTGGGGGCCAGCGGACATGTGAATAATTTCCTCTATTGAGATAAGAAGTGAAGGGGTTGGCTTATTAGCTGTAATGTTCAGTAGGTTATTCTTTCACTTTTTAGTTTAAATTTAGTTTTACTGGTTGTATACCTGAGGAATTCAGTGGGAAGTGGTTTTAGTGGAAAGCATTAATTTCCCAAACCCATAAACTTTTCATTCTCCCCTCTTCTCTGCTCCTGGTAGGGTTGCCAACCCTCCCAGTTTCGCCGGGAGTCTCCCAGAATCAGGCTCTATTTCCCAGAGGCTACTGAAGCTAAACCGGGAGATTTTAGGTGCTAAAAGTCTGGCGGCGCAGTGTCGCTAAAGCAGGCTCTCTACCTGTCCTGGCCCCACGCTGCTCCCGGAAGCGGCCGGCATGTCCCTGGGAGGGGTGGGAGCAGGGGGGTCTCTGCATGCCACCCCCACCCCGAGCGCCAACTCCCATTGGCTGGGAGCTGTGGCCAGTGGGAGCTGCCGGGGTGATGCTCTTCAGCTACCGTAAGCTGGTAGAGCTCCACTGGAGTCAGTTACAGCCGTTGAAGATCTGGCCTATGGTTTTTGCCTGGAATTATAGAGCAGATCTATATTGTCTAACTAGCTCTAAGTACCTCAAAATACAGGGACCTACAGGCCATTCACATGTAATATGGGTTTTGAACTACTCATCTCATCTGAACAGCAGTTTAGTTCTGTTCTCTCAGCCAAGTCTAATGGAATTACTGTGTTAGATAGCAGCACTTCTAAGAAGGTGGCTGTTGATATGTTATACATGCTAAATAGCTGACGTGATGTTCCTTGTGGTTATACTGGTACTAGGGGCTATACTTCTGGGAGCATTGCACCCTCGGGTACCCCATGTATAGTCTCAAATAAGAGAGATATTTCTGAGCCCAGTCAGGTGGGTATCTACCGAAAGTATCTCATATTCATTCCATCATTTGCTTTCCATTGTTCTTGATCACTCTTGGAAGGTAGACACTGAAATCCCTTTGCAACCAATTATTTTTTCCTCCATTGCTTGCACAAACAGATTTGTTGTTCTCAGGCAGCCCATGAAGCTTAGGCAGCTTCACTGATCTTTTTCTTTTGAGGAAAAGAAAATAAAAGCATCTGTTGTCAAAAGGGAAACCTACCTACCAATAGCGACAGGGACTTTGCAAACAAATATAAGGAAAAGAGGGAGGACAATCTTCTCAGGCCTGCCAAGTATGACAGTGTCTTCCTTACTGGAAGCTGTGTTTATATGCGTGCCTTGTCCACCTAACAGATTTTGATGATTGTAAGATGTGGGGTGTGTGTGACCAGCTGTGTGAAGACCGTGTTGGCCATCACCAGTGTCACTGTGTGGAAGGTTATTTCTTGGAGCATCACCGCCACTGTAGAGCCAACACTTCATGTAAGTAAATGGCGCCAAGTGTGGTTCTTGCTGTAATTTTACTTGTAAAGCAAATATTATCTTGTAATTTTCTGTGTATTGGGGAAAAAAAGTAGTGAAATATGCTTGAGTACAGCAGGCACACATAAAATGTTCCAGTGGCATGAAAGATTCTGCTGGTTCCAGAGATATTCCCTATCTGCAAAATGCAATATTCAGTTAGAAACAGGATTTTCAGACTGGTGGATCATTATTAGGCTGCTCGCTCCATTTACTTTAATGGCAGCTTTGTCTGAGTGAAGTGAGCAGGATTTGGGTCTTAAATATCATCCACTGAAATAGATCCACTAGCCGTCTCCATGGATATATATTTTCAAGGCAAACTTTCAAAGCCTTCTTATTGGAGAGTCTCTGCTGCTATGAAATGCTCTAATGGGATGTGAGAATGAAGAATACATATTGGAAATGGCAATAAATAAAAATTCACAGAAGATAGGCTGCATGGCAAACTCAAAGAATATCCATCTCTCGTGGGAAAAAGGTCTTTTGAGAGAAGGTGGAGGGTGGCAAGAGAGAGAGGGAGAGAGAGAGAGAGAACCTTCTTCAGGATGTGGATATACACAGGTTTGGTAACATTTTCACACAGAAGTGTTTTTACTGCACATTCCTTAGTTGCCTCCTCCAAAACAGGCTGTAGACCAGGTTGCCACGCAGTGCTTAAAGGGCCAGATTTGCAAAGGTGGATGCAATGTGTGCAGTCTACAAAAACAAGATCATATTTGCACCCACCAGCAGACAGGTATACACTCAATATTGATAAGTGTCAGTTTATACCTGTGTATTCTATTTGTAGTTTGCAAATGCATTAATGCCTGTTTGCAAAATAACACTTTCAGCTGGTGTTGCATCAATTATTTTCTCCAATGGTCGTGATTTGCTGATTGGAGATATCCATGGAAGGAGTTTTCGTACTTTGGTGCAATCCCAGAATCGTGGCATTGCGGTCGGAGTGGACTTTCATTTTTTCCTACGTAGAATCTTTTGGACAGACACAGTGCAAGATAAGGTAGGTAGAAATTTCAAGAAAAATATGATTTTTTGGAAGCAAAAAGACCCAGGAGCAGAATGTGTTGATAGTGTTTCATTTTTGTGAGCTGATGCAGGCAGTATCTTTGTTTTCTAACAAAAAAGGCCCTTGAGAAGTTTTACATTAATCACCACATTTTCCAAGCTATACTGTTACATCTGATATATTAAACAAAGCATGCTATTATTTGGTGCTATCTTGAGCAACTTTTAATTTTATTAGAAATGGAGTCCAGAAGCCTAATTAAGAGAAATAGTAGACATTCTTTCAAAACTGGACAAATTTTTCTTAGTAATTTTTTGAAACCTGATCATTTAAAATGTAAAACTGCTGTGCTTTCCAAGATGATAAAAATCAGATTTCTCCCATATACTCCAAATGGGATTGTAATTGAGCTTTGGGTAACAAATATTGACAATATTTTGTGTAATGAGCCAATATTTTGTTACACTACTTTTTTTTTTAAAAGAGGAAATATGTTCAGTTTAAATCAGAGTAAAACAGTAATTTTCAGAAGTCAGTTTGGGGTACATGTCAAAGGAGGTAGGCTCATATTTCTCCCATTGTCTCTTTTCTCCTTCCCCAACCTCGCTGAAAAGAATAAAAGTTGCAGTTCAGTTGCATAAATCCAAAACTTTTATAAGAACTTTGTAGGGCAAGTAAACCAACACTGGAAATAAGCTGATAACTCTGTGTCTGGAAGAATCTGTATATTTCTGAGTATAGAACCGTGTCACTAATGTTACATGTCATGTTACCTACACATCCCATTTCTCTAAACTCTAGACTACCAAAAAAGAGCCTAATTTCAATAATAAAAATTTTTATAGGACACTTACTTATTGCCCTTGCTAGATGGGGAATAAGATCTTCCGGGTTCACCTATGACCCACTCCCTGCTGACCCTTATGTGTAGAGCAGGGGTTGACAACCTGCGGCACGTGTGCCAAAGGCGGCACGTGAGCCGATTTTTACTGGCACGCTGCTGCCAGCCGGGGTCCTGTCCGCCGGCCCCGCTCAGCCCGCTTCTGGCCTGGGTGAACGGAACCCCAGGCCGGCAGCAGGCTGAGCGGGGCCGGCGGCTGGGACCCCGGCTGGCAGGAGCTAGCGGACGGAACCCCAGAGTGGCGGAGGGGTTCAGCCGCTCAGCCCACCGCTGGTCTGGGGTTCTGCCCAATGCTGTAGTGTATTAACTTTTTCTCCCTGTAGGAATGTGCTCCTTGCAGAGCACCAGGACTGGCAGCCATAAGTAGTACACCATAAGTAGCACATTCCTACTTTAATACAACTACACCCGTGTAGGGACGGCTGTGCCTCCCCAAACAGCCTGCCCCCTATCCGCCCCCTCCCACTTCCTGCCCCTGACTGCCCTCCTCATTAACCTCTGATCCATCCAACACCCCCTGCTCCTTGTCTCCTGACCGTCCTTCCCCCCAGACCCCAGCCCACCATCCAAGCCTCCCTGTCCCCTGACTGCCCCGATCCCTATCCACACCCCCGACCCCTGACAGGCCCCCCGGGACTCCCACGCCTATCCAACCACCCCTCTTCCCCATCCTCTTACCATGCTGCTCAGAGCACCAGGAGTGGCAGCCGTAATTAGTACACCAGAAGTAGCACATTCCTATGCGGAGCAATGTAATACACTCCACCCAGTCCCGCTCAGCCCACTGATGGTCTGGAGTTCTCAAAATATGTTCTCGCACCCCTTATCAAAAATAACACTACACTTAGCTTAAAAACTTGAAAACTTAGAAACTTAAAAACTTGGTATATTACAGTAATCATTAAAAAATGTATAATGTTAATAAATACATAGGTTTGATGAAACAAAGTAGTTGTACTTATGTGCCTGTGCTTAATTTGTGTTTTCGATGATTTACCTTCTAAAAAAATCTCGCATGTCTCGCACCCCCAGAAAGGGCATCTCGTACCCCCAGGGCATGTGTGCACCCCAGTTTAAAAACCACTGCACTAAACTGATAAGATCTGCATTTTAATTTAATTTTAAATGAAGCTTCTTAAACATTTTAAAAACCTTGTTTACTTTACATACAGCAATAGTTTAGTTATATAATATAGACTTATAGAGCGAGACCTTCTAAAAACGTTAATATGTATTACTGGCATGTGAAATCTTAAATTAGAGTGAATAAATGAAGACTTGGCACACCGCTTCTGAAAGGTTGCCGACCCCGGTGTAGAGGGTTTGCACAGAGCAAGGTGACTGTCACTGTGCTGGTGTTTACTACATGTCTAAATTTGCCAGGCCTTCCACAGCAGAGTCACACCGTCAAGGGCCCTGCCTGGCCACGGAGAAAGGGCAGAATTTGCCCCATCGTTGTTAGCTTAGCAGAATTCTTGCATTTTCCCCACAGAATATTTCCATTTATTATGCTTAAGACAGATGCAGCAGCATAGTTTAAGGTTGAGGCCAGAGTTTTACCTGTAAAATGTTTTTGCCTGCAATTATACTGTTGTTTTACCTTTTACTGTAAAAGGTACCAACACTTCAGTGAATGGACATTTCCATCAAAAGCTTTTTGTGGCAGAGACTGTCTATTTATCTATGTTTGTGTAACACATAACACAATAGAGCTCCAATCCTGTTTGCAACTTCTAGGAGTAACAACAACAATACATAAGGCATTCTCTTACATGTGAAATGCATTGTAATAAATATTTATTATAACAGAAATTACATAAATGTTAGAAAAACAAATACTATTAAACACTCTGTTAACAATTAAGCTAAGGTACAAACTAATCAAGAACATTATGAGTTATGCACCTACGACATTCTTCATCTCATCTAATTTGCATTTGGCCTAAAATCCTCAAGATCCTCCATCACTGGGTTTAGAACAATGGAGTAGGTGCTTAAACAGTTCATATGTTCAACAATTTGTGGACCCAACAGCGTGGAGTTAAAATTGTAATCTTTTTAGTTCAAAGCTTTCTGGATTGTATTAATTTGTGGTGCATCGTAACATTGGTTTAATGTAGGCCCCCCGCCCCAGAAAAACACTTTTTTTGGTATGAATCTTTATCGTAGCAAAAAGACTAAAAGAATCACTCGTTTGCTTCATCGGACTGTAGCTGTCAGCTCACATAAATTAAAATGGTATGTCTCCTTGAGCCTTATACTCTTAAGAGCCAGGGGCTACAGTAAGGGGCAGCAAAGGGAATGCAGCTCCCCCTCTGCTAAAGCAGGAGAGCTTTCAGTCCTCTTCTTCACTTCAGCGAGCAAGGCTTCCCTGCAGCTCCCCCTGCTTGCTTGGTTGGTGCAATAAGAGATCCTTCTCCTGTTTGTTTACTTAACCAAGGTTAGAGCTTTGCTAAAAGACTCACCCTTGGTTAAGCTGTTGAAAACTCATGCTTTTGCTGGGGTCCAGAAAAGCCACTCCAGGACTTTTGCCATTTTTACTGTGGTAGAAGTCATTTTCAGTCCGGTAACTTGTCCAGTCTGCAGGAATGACACATGGAGCAAACTCTCTGGTTCTGCATTTGGATCCTAAATTTCACAAAGATCCTCCTTATTTCTTTTTGCAAAAGCCTAGAGAGCAGCTTTAAAGGGTTTACATGGGTAACCACAGGCAGAATTTGGCCCCATATCTATAGGGCCATGTGATTACCTCAGGCATGACAACTACTGTGTGAGTAATTAAGATGACTAATGGAATGTCATGGTAGTTAATAGTTTAGGTTAATAATATGTATTTTATTTTCAGGTGTTTTCTGTTGGTATTGATGGTTCTGGTATCCATGAAGTTTTAAATGTTTCACTTGACACACCTGAAAATCTCGCAGTCGACTGGATTAACAATAAACTGTATGTAATTGAGACCAGTGTGAACAGAATAGATATGGTAAACTTGGATGGAACTAACCGTGTAACTCTTATTGCTGAAAATCTGGGAAATCCTAGAGGAATAGCACTCGACCCAACTGTTGGGTAAGTGATACAGGTGAGGTAATGAGAAAAGATGGTTAAAATCCCTGTATTCGTATATAAAGGAACAGTAACTAAGAAATAGTCAATAATTGTCTTTTGAAATAAAACATAAAAGGGAGTTCTTGACAATCTGTGTTCTACTGGCTGATCTCTCGTTTCACAAGAGTTATTATTAAACCCAGGTATTAAACCCAGCACCACAACTAAATTCCAGTTTAAACATCATGCTTGGTTTGAAAAGTTACTTAACCCTCTCCCTTTCACATCCCTTTGTAGTATGGCTCATACATTTGCCCCTCAGAAGTGTCTGCATTTCATTGTGGGTGAACGTATTTCTGTACATGATGTATTGTACAGTGTCACGTTATTTGTGAGGAAGACTATATAATTATAATTGATAAATAATATTACCTATATACTACAGATATGGACTAAGACCCTAGCTATATACCATGCTATAGAACTGTCTGTTACGGCAGCACTATGAAATGCTTTTACTCTCATTGTTTGGAGCCTGAGTATTATGACAAGATTTTGGCCTTCAGTGTGCACGTGCAGCTGCCATTGAAACCAATGAGAATTGTGATGTGCATCCCGGGGGTAGAATTTTTCCGTAAAGGTTTTGTTGTGGCTGCTAGCTTCTTGCTGTTTGGGATGCAGTAGTGGGTGAACCCTGTAACGCTTGTGTTTGTCCCTGCCCCATATACTTCAGCAGTACGTTAGAGGCATGAAAAAAAATGATCTTCCTCTGGGACAGAAAGTTGAGTTTCATGCCCTTTATAATGATGAACTGCCCGCGTGGTTGATCCTGGCTTTTTCCTGGTGGTCTGTTTGGTTCCTCTGTCTATTGCTGTGCACATTAGAAGTTCCATAAACCTCTGGGTGAAATCACAGTCTTTTTGAACTCCATCTGTAGAGAAAACTGTAGGCCAGATCCTCAATTGGTGTCAACTGGCATATTTCCATTGTGCACCAATTGATACTATAGCTCCAACTCTAAAAATGTGCTGTTTTAAATGATGAAACAATTTGAAAATTCCACATAAAATGTAGCTTTTATATAAAATCTCAAGGAAATGTGGGACCTTAATTTTTTTTTCTTTTATAGTTATTTATTTTTCTCAGACTGGGATAATCTTTCTGGAGATCCTAAAGTGGAAAGGGCCTTCATGGATGGCACAAACCGACAAGATTTGATAAAAACAAAATTAGGTTGGCCTGCTGGAATAACTCTGGATATTGTATCAAAGAGACTTTACTGGGTGGACAGCCGCTTTGATTACATTGAGACTGTAACTTATGATGGGCTTCAAAGGTAGAAGAGAATTTTGTTTCTTATATTTTACAGGCCAGTTGCACTATGTCTGGTTCAAGATCTGTCTAACCAAATGAGATTCCCAACATCTAAACTATAACATAACTTGAATGTGATATAGGACACCTTAATTTATGAGAAGTGTCACTCTGACGGTTGGAAAATGTTAAATTCCTCCACTGTACCTCATGTTTTATGCCTATGTCCTATTTTCCCCTTGATTATATTTTTGCACTTCCTTCTTCATTCACATTGTTTTGTATTGCCCACTCCCATGATACATGTCTTTTGATGGCATGCATTTTTATTTCTTTGAACACTTTTTACATTTTCTTTCTAGGTCTTTTCCTTGTGCTAGTTTGTTACATTCATTTTAAATTTGAGCTTCCTAAACCCCACACACCACAATGGAAATAAAATGTTCTGATTTCTTCTCTTTTTGATTGCACTTCAAACCTAATCACAAATCTACAGTAACAGCTATTAAAAAGCCATCATTTACCACCATTTACCACACACAGTGATGTCTGAGACATTGCAGTCACTCCTGATATAAAAATAGGGAGTAACCACAGTATCTCAGCTACCACGGAAGTAATTGTTGACTTTTAATGGTGACCACTGAATTTATTGTCTACTATTTATTATTTAGAAGCTCCCTCACCTCTACATTGCTAATAATGGCCTCTGTGTTTCTCAGACATGAGACAAAAATTGTTCCCTTTCTAGTTCCCTTCAACATCTTGTCCAAGAAAACAATTGTCTGTCAAGTCAACAATTTTATTACTCAGTTGATTGCTTCATTTGCAAGAGAGCGTTTCTTCATGTAAAAGCAATGCTGGTATCTTTGTTTTTCTCCTTATATCTGCACTTTTCAAGGCCATTTTCATGGTTTAGTAAGGCAGGAATGCAAGTGGTTAGAACAATCTCTATTTTTCTAAGATAAAAACTTATCACTTATTGCAACATTGAGTATCTTACATTAATGTACAAATAATGCATTTTTGAAGTGAGTCAATGGTATATTTTGAAAGTGCTCTTAAAATAGAGTTTAATGTCCACCTGAGTAACACACCAGAAAACCACAGCACACGTCTCCTCACAACTGGAGACCTCTGGAGGAATTGAATTTGACCTACATAAAGGAAAAGAACCGTCAGTCATAAATCCAAGTTCATGTTAATATATTTAATAGTAAAGTGTTGTTTAGAGAAGTAAACACTTTGCATTATCCCTATAATTGATCTAGCATACATTATTGCAGCGTTTGTGTGAAAACCGTATTTTATGATGTCTTTTCATGTGTCCACATTTAACTAGTGCAGGCCTCTCTGATTTGGCCTTCTGTAGCCTTCTCCAAATTTTCCTCTTGACTTGTTCTTTTCTCCAGTATGTCCTGGCATTTTATCTTTTCACCATCCCAGGCCTCTTCTGTCTCCTGTCCCATGCTTGTCTGATCTCCTGTCTGTGGAGACTGGCCACTTTCTGCTTCTCTCATCCCCTTAGTAATTTTGAGTTGCTTTCTGCATTATTCACTCTTTGCCTACCCTGCATTTCCTCTGAGACATTACTCTGCATATATCGTATCAGCTTCACTTCTTAGACCACTCTTGGTCTTTCCCATCTACGTATTGGCAGCTTATTTGTATATAAAAGCAGAAGCTAATGATTTAGTAAAGTTTATCATGATTTAGTAAAGTTCTATTTTTTGTTGTTTTTGATCAAAAGGAAGTGAAATTATCTTTTTGACATTATTCTACATGTAACCTTAAAAATGTTTTTGTAACAGGAGAACAATAGCTCATGGAGGGTCAGTGGTTCCTCATCCTTATGGAATAAGCCTTTTTGAACATAATGTTTATTTTACTGATTGGACAAGGATGGCAGTGATGAAGGCTAATAAGTTTGCAGACTCTAACCCTCAAGTTCTCTACCAGTCTTCACTGAGGCCATATGGAGTGACAGTTTACCATGCTCTCAGGCAGCCATATGGTAAGCCAACTGATTGTCAAGAGAAGTGTTGGGATTGTCCTCTCTAGAGTTGCTAAAAGCAACACTAGACAGTTATATTAGTTGCAAAGAAGCTGATTATACAAAATTTAAAAGCAACGTCTGAGTAATGTATTGATATTTGGAAGAAACAAACTTGTGTTTATGAGCAATTTTCACTTTTATGGCTTGATCCAGCTGCCATTAAAGTAAGTGGACGTATATATCCATTGACTTTAATGGCGGTTGGATCAGGCCCTCAGTGACAAGTAAATATTGTACGTTAGACATAACTATGTACTGAGTGTAGGGCTATAGCTACACTACCACTTACATAGGCGTAAGTTATGTCGCTCAAGGGTGTGAATAAGCCATCCCAAGTGACGTAAGTTACACTGATCTAAGCGCCAGTGTGGACCAGGCTGTGTTGACATCAGAGCTTCTGTGCTCTGGTTGGGGGTGGATTAATTAAGTTGATATGAGAGCTCTCTTCCATCAGCTTAGAGTGGCTACACGAGAGGGCTTACAGTGGTGTAGCTGTGCTGCTGCAAGCTCTCTAGTGTAGCCATAGCCAGAATACAGAAACTTATAGACCAAAGAGTTTATCTTAAAAGCTATGGCCCCCAAACTGCAATGTGCTGAATACCTTTTGAGAGGTGCTGAGCAAACTGAGTGCCAGTTAACTTTAGCAATAATTGATGATCGGGGCCTCCTGGGAATGACTCAGCATCTTACAGGGCCCTCCATATCATATTTTCCTATGGGAGTTTTGCCCTCATTAGTTAATATACCTCCAAATGATTTGCCATAAATACTGAAAAAATGTCTGAAAATATAAAAATTGATGATGTATGGAAAATTTATAGCATGAAGATTTAATCCCATCCATATTATTTTCCAGTAAGAAATCCTTGTGGAAGTAATAAAGGGGGTTGCGAACAAATCTGTGTTCTCAGTCACAAAACAGATAACGATGGGCTGGGCTACCGCTGCAAATGCACCCTGGGCTTTGATCTACACGTGGATGGGCGACATTGCATTGGTAAGAAAATGTATTAGTGGCTGTTGCAAGTGGAATACCCTGCCACATCACCGTATGTTCTTTCAGAGATTCCATTTTTCTTCTTTCTTCCATTTTCCTTTTTCAGCCTCTATTTGCTTAAATTCCATTTCTGCTCTTTCCTTTTCCCTCTTCTTGAAACTCTAATTTTTTCTCATTCTCTTCTTCTCTCTCATCTTCTACCGATCTCTCTCGTTTTTCACCAATCCCTCTGTGTTATGTGTTTAAATTTTATTGTCGAAACAAACATTGCAAAATAAAACTAAAAAGTTCCTTACCTTACATTTAATTAATTTTGAATCATCTGAGCCTGAGGAAGCCCTTTAAGTCACTAAAATCTATACATGTTCTTTTCTTTTATAGCTGTGCAACAGTTTTTGCTCTTTTCATCACAGCTGGCAGTGCGTGGGATCCCATTCAATCTGTCCACCCAGGAAGATGTGATTATCCCAGTGACTGGGAGCCCTTCATACTTTGTTGGAATTGACTTCTGTGCCCAGGAAGACACCATTTTTTTTTCAGATACAACTAGAGATATAATTTATAAACAAAAAACGGATGGGTCAGGTGAGATGCAAACTGTTGGTTTGGTTTCTCTATGTGTCTTCATATGAAAAAGCTGGATATTTGCCTTGGCAGGAAATTTTGTAACTTCCTGCAAATTTTAGCCATTTTGCAAATGTACTCAAGCCCCAGTCTTACATTCTTTGTACACCCAAACTGTGGTGGGTATGCAGGCCACGCAAAACTGATGTTTTGCAATAGCAAAAAACAGTAGTCTACATGTGCCCTGCTGCTGTAAATGGTACGTCTTTGTACCATTGCTGCCTGCTGTGTATCCAAGCTGGATTCACCACTGGCCATATGCAGGTGACCTCTCCATTGCTTCTTTTCCTGTAGGAAAGGGCAGCTTTAAATTACACAGGTGTCATCTCCAGTCCTCCATACCTAGGGTGATCAGATAGCAACTGTGAAAAAACGGGACAGGAGGTGGGGGTAAAGGCACCTATATAAGAAAAAGTCCCAAAAAACGGGACTGTCCCTATAAAAACGGGACATCTGTTCACCCTATCCATAGCCAAACCCAACCCTCTATGTTAGGACTCTGCTCGTTCTCTGCAGGCCACTGTTGTTTGCACAGGATGTTGTGATTAGCATGTACCACTGCAACCCAGCTCTGGAAGGATATTATACCGCTGGAGGCCCTCAAGTAGGGTTTGCACTGTCTTTTACCAAGGCAGAGGGTACAGTGATTCTGGTAAGATATAGTAAGATATGTAAATAATCTTGCATTTTTAGAAAATGCCAGCTAATTGAAACAATGATGGTAAAATATCAAAACCACAGAAAGGAGTATCCTAGAGAAATACAGATGAATATCAATCCCAGTTTCAGGCTGCGAAAGTACAATCACAAATATTTATACTAATCTTTTATGGGGCTACTGTAAATACCACTCTGAAAACATTCGAAAAGATAAGAAGGCAGTAGGGATCCTTCCAATTCCTTTAAAGGATCTGCAAGGACTGACGTTTGCATTTTGTGTTATTTTTCCCTGTTTAGGGGCACACTACTGCAGTCCTCACTCAGGGAAAACTTCCACTCAAGTCATTGTTGGATTCTGTTTTATCCTCATTTCTTTCCATTATAGGTGTATATGCTGGCTAGCATAATGGTGCCTCAGTCCCTGACTGGGAGCCCTAGAAGCGAAATTGAAATGCAAATATTGAACAATAATAATCTTAATGTGATTGTGTTATCCATAAACTGACACTTCTGCTGGTCTTTAGCAAACTTGGCAACTTTGTCACTAAGAATTATTCCTGCTGTGTTCACTTAGGATTGAAATATTTGTGCCCCCTCCTCCTACTCTCTCAACTAGTGCCAATTCATCAATTCTGCTATGTCTTTAAATGGTGAAAATTAGGTGTTTCTTGTTTTTATCTCCTTCCATGAGATAAGTGAAGACTCTGGCCTGATTGTTTGAGACAGTGCAATATAGCAAGAGACCACACTAGTTGTGTGATGATTAATAAGAATCATATTTGTGGTATTGTTAGGAGTGTTCCTGACTAAGGTACAGATTAAGGACCAGTTTCTGGCCTTCCATACACATGCACACCTCCCATTGACTTCAGCAAGGGCTGCATGCACATATGAGAGGGGAGAACTTGGCCTTACTGGACTTGATTCACTCCTGGATTAAACTGGTGAAAAATCCCCAGAGTGCTCACCACCCAGCTCCATCAGGGAGCCTGAAGTTGGCCAGCGCTGTTCAAACAGTGGGTAGCTCTGGCTGGGGGGAGGGAGGAAGCATGGCCAGGGTGCCTAAAGGATGTGCTGATTCAGTGCGTCCCTTAATGACCTCCCTTTGTAGGACTCCTGTGAAACCCTGTTTGCAAATTATAGCTGCCCTTTTCTGGCCAAACCTTAATTTTCCCTTTTCTAGGGTGAATCCCCCTGAGTGCAGCAAACCCTCTCTGGCACAAGGGGTGCAATCCAGCCTGCTATATCATTGCTCGGTTACTCATAGATAATTAAAATGATCCAAAAGCACTCTGTTCTGTGAACAAAATTGTGCTTTCCTGTGATTTTATCCACATCCAAAGGACTGAGTTTATACTGTATATATTGCAAATTCTAGGCAGAGAAATTCTGACAGCCAATAGGGTGGAAGGCATTGAAGATTTGGCCTTTGATTGGATCTCAAAGAACCTGTACTGGACAGATCCTCGATATAGGAGCATTAGTGTTATGAGGTTGACTGATAAATCTAGACGAACCATTGTCCAGAATTTAAATAACCCTCGATCAATAGTGGTTCATCCTGTTATTGGGTAAGTCTGATTTCGTTTTTACTTTAAAAGCTGCAAACAATTGTATGTTTTAGCAGCACCAGCACAGGTTAAATTTATCTTTCAGAATTTCTGTTTTTGGACTTCAGCTCCTTTCCAAAATATTATCTCTCTCTCTCCAGCTTCCTTCTGCATTTTTCTTATCCTGGCCCAGATTACAGCACCCCAAGCAAAGTACAAGATCATACATATTGAGCATGAAAGGAATATTCAACAAAATTTATCTTTAAAGGCACAGATTTTTTTCTTTTGCTTTTGTCTATTGATATAAAGCCAAGAGAAGCTTGTTAGTTTTGTATCATTTGGATTAGAAAATTGCTCTCCACCTCCACAGTCTAGAGATAAAGTTATATATGTATTATTTTAACACAGGATAGTTCTGAGAAGTATAATTTGGATCCTTTTATGACTTTCATTTTCTGTATTTGAATAATTATGTTTGAAACTTGTAAGATGCTGCTGTTTGTCTTTGACATACACTCTAAGCAATAAGATTCTGCTTTGTGTAATACAATGAAAAGAAGAGGCTGTGTTTCTTTTGATGGAAATGCCTAACCTTAATTGCAACTCTCCATGCAACTGCAGCTATGCTAAAGTGTCACTTTCACTGCATACTTTAGGTTCCTATCCCTGTTATAGAATATCTTAATGATTCTTTGCATATTTTTCTTAATTGCATCTTCATTTTTAATAACCCATTCCCCTTGGGGGCTGAGTTATCCTAAAAGTGTAGTGATGAGCTGATAAGGAACATTCTTAATCTCTAACCCTTGGAATGTGAAGCTTTATTCACTGGTAGAGTTGTGTTAAGCAGCTAAGCTCAGCTCTATGCCTGTAGGTGCGTTGAAAGGTCAGGACAAAACTGTGCACATATTAATGCCTACCCTGTAAATATTAAGAAAGGAATTTGTCATCTTTTGGTTTGATTTTTCTTTTTGAATTAAATCGCACTATACATTAAAATCTTGACAAAGATGTGGCTACCTCATGCCTAAAGGAAAAAAACATCTGAAAAGTAGAGGGTACTGGGCATAAAATAGATATTTTGCTTCTAGTGCCACTAACTGTATAGGGTTGGACCAAGGAGGTGATATATGTACTATTGAAGACCAGTAACTACACAGATCCTTGAAGCTGCTGCTCTTACCCAGCATATTGTATTCATTAACCTATTAAATCTGGCACCTGGAGGTCACTTGCTGTGCTTGCTTTTTGCTCATTAAACATTTAGCATTGCAGAACACTGCACTCCTCCCCATCTAAAGAAATACTCTGCATTTGTTAGGGTAGTTTCCAAGATTTATAAACCTTACTCAACACACTCTCTTTTTAAAGTATTTAGGAGGATGCCTCTTTCTCTTTATAGATTGTCTTTTTGGTTTAAGAGTGACAGCCGTGTGAGTCTGTATTCGCAAAAAGAAAAGGAGTACTTGTGGCACCTTAGAGACTAACCAATTTATTTGAGCATGAGCTTTCGTGAGCTACAGCTCACTTTGTCCGATGAAGTGAGCTGTAGCTCACGAAAGCTCATGCTCAAATAAATTGGTTAGTCTCTAAGGTGCCACAAGTGCTCCTTTTCTTTTTGGTTTAGTAACTCTCTCTCTCCTGGTTCCTTCCTTTCTCCTGCTGTTCTGTATTATCTTACTCAAGTGTTGTCATAACCTTCATCTCCTCTTCATCTTCTTCAGCACAGCCAGTTGGTCCTTCATAATTATTTTAAGATGAGAGGAGTTCCTTGTGATCTTACAGACTCCAGTTTCTGCTGCAACCATTGACTCCTGTTGTTTGTACTGTGTTGGCACTGAGTGGACTGAACAACTTTCCTCTTTCTGCTGTCTAACTAACATCTCTCTTTCTGCTCTAGGTGCTCTATTGCTTTATGAGGTTGATCTGCATGATCTTTTACTTGTGACTTTTGCCCTAATTCTGCTTTCTGTTGAAATATGCCTTTTCTCTGCAACATGTTTTTTGTATTTATGATTCATTGGTTCCTTATTGTTCGAGCTCCACCACTTGTTTTGTAATGATTTTGGGAATCACCAAATTAGCCACTTTTAAGAGAGGCTTGTTACCTGCCAACACAATCAATTAGTAAGTTATCTGTGCAAATATATATAAAGTCTGTTGTGGTGTTCGAACTCAGCTTTCATTGTCTACCGTCCACCATTTTGAATTGAGTCGCTTATCTTCTGCAAGAAGTCATATTTTGGAGTACCTTTTTACTTCATCAAGGGATGGAGATTTAGGAGTGATGTGAATATATGACAATATAATAAATGAATCAGCAACGTGTGCTTCAGAGCTCTTGCTCTCATCTGTTTTATTATGACATGTAGTCATCTTGATTTGATGTCTCACCTTTAAGTCATATGCATGGAATCTTATTCTGCACCTCCCAGTTCATGTTGGTACTCTAAATTTGTTTTGTAAAATATTGTTTCCCAGTGCTGTAGTCACTGATCTGTTACCATAAAAATATAAGTGGAAGCATTTGGTTCCCCCTGTTACCATAAAAATATAAGTAGAAGCATTTGGTTCCCCAAATGATAACAGCGGTTTCTCTCTCCTTGTGCATAGCCTGGTTTCAGTGTCCATTAGTGCTCTGTTCACATGTGCTATAATGCAGCCTAACTGCATCAAGATTGCCTTGGCTCCTCATGAGCTTGCATCTACCATCTCTAGTTTCGAGTGTATTCATGTGTATCAAACTGTGGAAAGAGGAAGGGCCGTGGAAACTGTTCAGAGCAGTGCAAATACCTCCTCCCCTCTCTCAGGATATGTAAGGGACTCTGCTGGCTCTGGGATATGCAATTTACACCTCCCTGGGTCAGATGTAATGAATCTGGGTCCTTTCTCCTGCGTAGTTTTAGTGAATCTGGGTCCTTTTCCCCGCTTAGTTTTAGCAGAATACCTGGATGAGTATTATGAAATATATTGCTGCTGGATGGAGCCATTTCTTCCAACCAAGAGAAAATCTGATTTTTTAAAATGATTACAATGGTGTGACACAAAAAAGAGCGTGCATGGTTTTTTGAATTGTGCGTTTGTTGGGTTAACCAAACTATTTCCAGTGGACAAAACCAGCTGTTTCTTCATGGTTATGAATATTTCCCAGGCATTTTCTTTTTTTCCCCAGCTATATATTCTGGACAGATTGGTTCCGCCCTGCTAAAATCATGAGAGCCTGGTGTGATGGATCCCATGCCTTGCCAATTGTGAACACAACACTTGGCTGGCCCAATGGCCTAGCTATTGACTGGGGGTAAGAAAAAGACCAATGAGAAGCCACGGAGGCCTTTTGAGCAAATATGTGTTTCTTTCTTTAAACAGTTAGGGGGCATTGTAAAAGACACCTTTGCAACTATCTTTTATTGTTTACAAGAAGCAAAAGTATGGAACACTATATTTCATACTGCATGTTGCAGTGCTTTTATTTTCTCTGGGAGCTGTATTTTTTCAAAATGTCAAAACATGAAATTTGAGATTTTCTCAGAAAAAAAATTCTGAAATAACTTCATGAAAAATCTAGTCTAGGACTGTTCACTTACTGAGAAACTTATTTTTGTTTGTAAAAACGTAATTCTTTGAGATGAAACCTTTTTATTGTTTTTAGTGCTTTAAGGCTGTATTGGGTGGATGCCTTTTTTGATAAAATTGAGCACAGTACCTTTGATGGGTTAGACAGAAGGACTCTTGAACGCATTAATCAGATGTCTCATCCATTTGGCCTGACTATCTTTGGAGGTGAGTCTGGCATTGAAAAATATTAGCTGTCTATTACAATCCATAACAGTTTACCATGAAATGAGCTGAGACTGTACACGATGAAGTTTTATGCAATCTTTTGCGATGCAGGTTTTCTACAAGAACACAGTTTTGAAAGTTTCTGTAATAAAATATACTCAGTGCTGCTTGCTTACTTTTGAAGGCTGCTTTTCACACATTTGTACTGAAATCATTTGAGAACTTAAATGATTGTTCTTGTAACTAAGTTAACCTTTTCAGTGTAATATCTTGGGTACGTTACACTACTATCTGCAGCTTCTAAAAGGGTGTGATTGTGTAATCACTAGACACTAAATCATAGTCCCTGAGAGGTTCTGTGTACCTTCAGCCACCACTGACCTCCCAAGAGGTGCTCTGTACTTGCAGGATCGACTCAGTTGCATATAGGGTATGTCCTGATATTTATCTAGAATGGCTCACATGATGTTAGTAAGAGTATCAGAACCTGCCCTCTCTTTGTGACATTATATTAAAAGTTATTTTGCAAAATATCTTCAGATGCTGGAAAAGTTTATTGGCAAACAGTTTTTAATGTTGTATTAGAAGTTGAGATGGGACAAAGTCATTACATTCTGATACAGAATCAGATCTGAATTTGAGCTTGGACAAAGTCTGGGTGGGCAGGTTGGATCTGGTTTTTGGAGCAGGTATTTCTACAGATTTAGTGGCAAATCAGTTTATGGAATATCTTCCACAATGCACTATGTAATCATTTTGTACGTGCTGCCATTTTTTGTTTTTCCTGAAAGACCTAGGCATGAGAATTCATTAGATTTACATGACCAGCACTGAGGTTTTATCCAGCATTGTTTGACCTTTTATATCATGTTGTACTATAGCTGTTACTAAGTGTTAACTGTCTTTCAATGCAGGTTATGCATATTTTACTGACTGGAGACTTGGAGGAATAGTTCGAGTGAGGAAATCAGATGGAGGAGAAATTACTATTATTAGGAGGGGCATTAGTAATATTATGCATGTAAAATCTTATGATGCTCATTCTCAGATAGGTAAGCTAGCTTGTTGTACCCACAAAAGGGTAAAAGGATTTGCCCTCTCACCTTTAAAGGTTACCCCCTTGGGCTGTGACTGATTATGTAGTTCAGTGTTCTGTGACTGGGTGTGGTTTTGCATGGGGTGTATCTGTTAGTTGTTTAATAACCTCATAAAGATGAAATTATAATTTCAGTATATTTCTGCCAAATTAATATTCATTACAACCCAATATTTCCACTTTCACAAATAAAGGGTATTTTGATTAAGCTGCACTATTTGTCTGTGACAAAAACTTGAAGACTGGACCAAACATCTTCTAAGTCATGCTGTACCATTCTTTAAATTATCACCTTTTTACATGATTGAAATTTTAATTTAGTCTTTTCACTTAGCTGAAGGTCTGTGCATTAGGCTATTTGAATAAAGTATTACATGCAGTATGCTGGCACTGAAAAACCCACCTAGTTTAACTAAGAATGCAACAAAATCTAGCGGTGAGCCTTTCCACTTATGTAGAGCTTTTCGTTTTCAAGGTGCTATACAAATATTGTGTGAAATCCCACTGCCTTTAGTCAGGAAGAAGTTCCAGTTTCCAGCATACATGTGTATCTGTTTCCAGACACTTGCCAGAATTGGGGCTAAAATAAGTAGCATGTTGTTAGATTTGTTTCCTACTAGGAGAAATGTGTTATTAAACACTTACTGTACTATGGGCATGCTTGTGATCTCATTTACACCACTCTAATCCTGTTGACTTTGCAGTAGTGTGGGAGCAGAATTAAGCCCTAAATATTTTTTTAAAACTTTACCCAGATCATTTAGTTTTACATCATTAATCCACAGTTTATGTTATGTTTTATGATAAACAATGTATTTTAACAGTTTCCAGATGATTACAAATTGAACATATATTAATCTCTGAAGGCATTTTCTTTTTAGGATCTAACTATTGTAATAGAGGAACAAATCCCAATGGAGACTGCAGCCACTTCTGCTTCCCAGTACCTAGTTTTCAGAGAGTTTGTGGCTGTCCATATGGTATGAAGCTGGGTTCTAATCAGCTGACATGTATTGAAGATCCATCAAATGAGCCACCCACTTTGCAGTGTGGTTCCTATTCATTTTCCTGTGGCAATGGAAGATGTGTGCCAAGATACTACCAGTGTGATGGTGTTGATGATTGTCATGATAACAGTGATGAACAAAACTGTGGCTCACTAAGTAAGTAGTCCTTGTAATTTACCGTTAGTGATACTTGCACTGCAGACAGTTTTGGTGGCTCAGTCTGCATTGATTTTTAGTGCTTATTTGAGGACAAATCTTAGAAGTCTTCCTAATTCATGTGACTAGTCCCACTGGAGTTACATGAATACGGGAGATATAATTGGGCCCCTAGAGCTTAGACAATACATCTTTTGACTGAAAAAGGGGCTTGCAGTGTCACAAGAGTGGCTTTTCCTAGGAGATTTCCATTAGTAAACTTTAAGGGATTAGTAAGGCTGCAAGGTACTACAAGAATAGCTGCTTGTGATATTTTGATATTTCTGCTCCCAGATGAAATTAGTAAATGCAGAGGCATGTGGATGCTTGAACAAAATTGTGTCAGGGTTTGGGTTCTGGGTAAAGGTTTGGAAAGGTTTTTATATTATCTCCCTGAGTTCTCCCAGGCCTGTTGCCTGTATGTCTTTTCTCCCATTCCACAGTAAAGTGAATTAAGAGTGCACTTTCAGCCTTTACTGTTCATTTCCTGGCTTTGCTGTAAATTGGCTCAAACATGCAAAGTGTTTAAATTTGTTGATCAAAAATAAACTTTGAGAGTAGTAGGAGAATTACTGTTGATGATATAATACAGACAAGATACCGGATGAATACCACATATTTATTTGGTGGTTGACATCTTCAAGGTGGTTTATAAGCAAGAGTCTCATTGACTTTACTGGGAGTTGCATGTATGTAACTGAGGGTAGAATCTGGATCTGTACTGTTACAGGAGAAAAACTAAGATGTCATTCTGGTGAGAATGAAGGAGCAAGTGACTTTTCTTCTTTTTTTGATTGTTTTGAAATATTTTTTAAAACTTTTACCTTACCATTAATAATTACAATTTAAAAAATTGTTCTAAGAATGTATTTCTTAAAATTACTGTTGGTTTCTTGCCATAAATAATGGTTTTGATATAAGTTTTAGAAATTGCATAATTACATTTACAGTCCTTGAATGTGTTTTCAAGGAAGGCAAGTTTTGGAGCTATTGCTGTACAAATGTTTTCGTATATTGTTTCTTGTTTAGATAATTCTTGTGCTTCATCAGCCTTTACCTGTGGCAATGGACAGTGCATTCCAGGTCGCTGGCGTTGTGACAAACATAATGACTGTCTTGATGGCAGTGATGAACAGCACTGTCCTACTCAGGGTCCCACTTCATGTCCTGTAACCTTGTTCACCTGTGACAATAGCAGGTGTATTCCCAGGATCTGGCTATGTGATACAGATAATGATTGCGGTGATGGGTCAGATGAAAAAAATTGCAGTAAGTGTCAGAATTATCTGGTTTGCAGTACAGTGTGTATAGATTACATATGACTACATAAATATATGTACATGTGTATATGAGAGGGATAAATATGTTCAGAAGGAAAGAAAGAACCAATATGGAACTTGGAATAATACTATTCCATCTTATGAGACTTGGAAAAGTCAACATACATTCAAATATTAAGACCCCATGGAATTACAAAGCAGTCACTATTAAAAATGATGTAATTGTGACAACTATATTGCCCTGAATTTTGGTATCTGCAAAACCCCATTGCATTGCAGTTTACAAAATCAAAGAAACTAAGGTGCAATGTTGTAAACATTACATACAGGAGTGGTGCCATCAACTAGTCCAGAGTGGGCAAACTTTTTGGCCCAAGGGCCACATCTGGGTATGCAAATTGTATGGCAGGCCATGAATGCTCACAAAATTAGGGGTTGGAGTGCGGGACGGGGTTAGGACTCTGGCTGGGAGTGAAGGCTCTGGGGTGGGGCCAGAAATGAGGAGTTCAGGGGGCGGGAGGGGGCTCTGGGCTGGGTCAGGGGGTTGGGGTGCGGGTGGGGGCAGTGAGGGCTCCGGCTGGGGATGTGGGCTCTGGGGTTCAGGAGGGTGGGACTGCAGGGTTCGGAGGACAGGAGGGGGATCAGGGCTGGGGCAGGGTGTTGGGGCGCTGGAGGGGGTCGGGGTGCAGGCTCTGGATGACACTTACCTCAAGCAGCTCCCGGAAGCAGCAGCATGTCCCCTCTCCGGCTCCTATGTGGAGGCGCGGCCAGGAAGCTCTGCGCACTGCCCCATCTGCAAGCACCACCCCTGCAGCTCCCATTGGCCATGGTTGCCGGTCAATGGGAGCTGCAGGGGCGGCGGTTGGGGCCAGGGCAGTGTGGGGAGTCCCCTGGCTGTCCCTACACGTAGAAGTTGGAGAGGGGACATGCTGCTGCTTCCGGGAGCCGTGTGGAGCCATGGCACACATGGAGCGGGGCAAGCCCCGGACTCCGCTCCCCGGCAGGAGCTCGAGGGCTGAATTAAAACGTCTGAAGGGCCGGATGTGGCCCCCCGGGCCATAGTTTGCCCACCCCTGGACTAGTCTATTGATAGGAAGGCCCCATCAGATGATATAGGGTGACTGTTTTCACCCAGCAATAGCTCACAGAATTTTTGCAATGAAATAAGAGCGTAAGCTCTCTGGTCACCCTTCTGCAAGTCTCCTTCTCACAGGTTGGAGTCCTGGTTAGAAAGAGAATGGAGATCAGTTGTTCTTCATGTCTACTAAGGGTAGGACAAGAAGTAATCATCTTAATCTGCAGCAAGGGAGATTTAGGTTAGATATTAGGAAAAACTTCAAGGGTAGTTAAGCACTGAACAGATTACTTAGGAGGTTGTGAATCCCCTTCATTGGAGGTTTTAAGAATAGGTTAGACAAACACCTGTCAGGGGTGGTCTAGATATACTTGGTCCTGCCTCAGTGCGGGGGGCTGGACTCGATGACCTTTTGAGGTCCCTTCCAGCCCTACATTTCTATGATTCTATGGTCCTATTTTGCATGACTTCCAACCTGCATCTAAATAAATCATTACCTTGTACTAATGTCTATGGTGGAATGTTTTTAATTTATCTTGCTGTTAGCTGTTAGATAACATGCATAGCTAAGAGAGTTGATTCTGATGTCTTCATGTTCTGACCGTTTTCCTGGTTCAAGGTAGAAAGGCGAGAAAGCAAACACCTTTATTTTGCTCTTAATAGATTTTACAGGGACATGTGAACCTGGTCAATTTCAGTGTCCTGACCATCGCTGCATTGACCCATTTTATGTTTGTGATGGGGACAAGGATTGTGTAGATGGAGCAGATGAGCGTGATTGCAGTAAGTATAATTTTCCTCGTGAACAGGGTTATTTATGAATTTGTTTGTTGCACATGCTGGTTTCTTTGGACTCTCTCATGTCATGTAAGCACAGGCTCTTAGTGGGTTTGGCATGGAGCTGCTCAGAGAGGCAAAATTCCTCCTAAAATTCCCCAGTGTGTAGGAGTAGCATGTCCATTGCTGGGTGAGTTGGTGCAGAGTGCTAGCAACCTCCTTTCTCTCTGCCCCTGCGGGGAGTCTGGTTTCACAGGGGGTGCAAAGGCTTTATCATTTCTGTGCTCCAGAGAGCAATAGACTACAATAAAGCCTGGATTTCTTGCATTTCCCTATCTTTTGTACCTACAGACAAGATGGGGACAATCTAGCCCTTTATAAGGTAATAGCTAATGCAATACTGTATTTATTCATTTGTAGTATACAACTGTAGTGCCTCAGAGTTTAAATGTGCAAGTGGAGACCAATGCATCAGTACTTATTACCAGTGTGATGGTGTTTTTGACTGCAATGATCACTCAGATGAGACTGGTTGTCGTAAGTACACTATACTGCATAGACATTAAAATAAAGGCTCTGGTTATTAAAGTTAATAAAAACGGTATCTCACCCACTATTATAACCTCAAAACTACTTTCAAAATACTTAGTCTAAAAATATTTCTCCCAGGCAGAAATTCTGCATGCAGTAGGTTCCAGCCAAGAGCCAATTTTCTGGCATAGGCTAGAGTCTTCATTCTTTGTGGATCCAAACCGTGAATGGGGGGCTTGGCATTTTATAATATTTTGGATTATGATACTTTTTTGAAATCTCATAACCCACAAGAGCTAGACCGTAACTGAAGCTTAAACACTTTGTAATTTGAGCTAGTTCCTTTGAGTCATTTTGTACTTAAAATTAATGAAGATTTTGAGGTATAACGAGCAGATAATTACTGTTTTAAAGACTTGTTGCAATTTGTGTGAGTCTCTGCGTGCGTGTGCATATTAATGTGTACATACTCAACACAGTGTGAAAAGTGAATGAAGCTACCTGGTTTTTGCATTAAAAAAGTAGCAAAAGTATTTAGGAGAGTCTAAAACTTCATGTCTGCAGCAGACTTGGACCTGTGGCAAGTGGGTACAATTCTATTGACTTCTCAAGAATTGTACCCACTTGTACCAGAGTTGAATTAGACCCATTGTACAGTATTTGCATCTCCATTTGAGCATGTAAATACTTTCCTTAACACCAAATATCACTCTTCTAGCTACAAGACCACCAGGGATGTGCCATCAGAATGAGTTCCAGTGTCAGTCTGATGGCAATTGCATTCCTGCTAACTGGGAGTGTGATGGCCATCCTGACTGTGCAGATGGCTCAGATGAACATCAAAGATGTCCTGCCAGGACGTGTCCTCCATCTCTTTTCCGCTGTGATAATGGAAACTGCATCTATCGAGCGTGGATTTGTGATGGTGACAATGACTGCAGGGATATGAGTGATGAGAGAGATTGTCCCACTCAGCCTTTCCGGTGCCCCAGCTGGCAGTGGCAATGTCCAGGTCACAGCATTTGTGTGAATCTGAGCAAAGTATGTGATAACGTCGCAGATTGTCCTAATGGAGCTGATGAATCCCCACTCTGCAGTAAGTTACTGTTTAGCATATACAATAGTCTAGAAACTTTTGTGCTGTTTCAAAAAGTTATGCAATACAATGAGCATCATCACTGCTTCTTAGTTGTATATTCAGCATAGAAACATTTCTAGCAGAAAATGCAAGATTCACTCAGAAATGTGTTGGGATTCAATATGAAGCTTGGTTAAGTGTGAATCTCAGACGGGTGAACTGCACCTTGTAGAAAGGCAATTCCAGTGAATTCTCTCCATGTGATTGTGAGCCCAATCTTGCATTCTTTATTCAGTGGAGTTCTATTGACTTCAGTAGAGATTTTGTTTTATTGAGGAGTAAAATATTGGACCCTATTTGCTTATGCTTTACATTTAAAAAATGGAACTTGATCAAATATGCTGTCATTTAAAATTAAATTGGATTCAATCTTTAATATTTTCTTAGATATTTCTAACTTTGTTTTTCTGATTTTAATCTAAAACCCATGAGTGAGCAGAATTTGTGTTATGTTGATTGTGGCTGTTGATTTTCACTTAAGTGTAACTTCTTTCTTTCTTTCCTTGCTTCCTTCCTCTCTTTAATCAATGCACGCTCTCAGATGAACCCCAGCCAGGTATGATTATGAAATATATTAAATTATATAATATTTTAGTTTCCCATTTGCACTGTAAATGATTTATGTACTTCCAGCTAACTCTGCTTTTAAGCATTATAGAACTTTAGGAAAGCACTCTTATGTTTTGAATTCCTTTTACGTGATAGTGACAAATATTATTAACATACTTTACTTTTTATGAATTATACATATTATACTTTAATGTGATGAATAAAGATCCTGGCCACATTCTCAATAATTGGCAGTTGCATGGGCATATTGGAAAGCAGAATGTGGCTCACAGTGCAAATGTACAGGATTGACGCAAGAATAGAAAATCTGCTTGTTTCCCCTCACCCCTGTTTCAGATCAGGAGAGTTGCTCTGACAATAATGCTGGCTGTACTCACGAATGCATTCAAGGGCCCTTTGGAGCTCAGTGTACATGTCCAGTCGGATACTATCTTGCTAATGACTCCAAGACCTGTGAAGATATTAATGAATGTGACCCTCCAGGCTTTTGCAGTCAGCGTTGTTACAATGAAAGAGGGTCTTCGAGGTGTTACTGTGATGAAGGATACATTTTAGAAGCCAATGGAAGGACTTGTAAAGCTGCAGGTGAGGAATACTGATATAAAATCCAAAACAGTGGCTAGGGGGTTTAGGTACACTCCACAGCATCATGTACACAGACATTTTGATAATGCTACAAACCCCCTGTTTTACGAGAGGTTATAAAAATAGTCATTTTAAATAATTCCTGGCATATAATCCCGGATATTAAAACTGTTAGCTGTGAGGCTAGCTAGTAATTATCGTCCTTTTCAATATGCCTGAAATGGATTGTTCTGCGTTTCTAATGTTGGGATTGTGAAAGTACATTTTGGAGGAAGGTGTTCAGTGGGTGTGCAGATGCTCAGCACCTCTCAGGTTTTGACCTGTTGAGTAAAATTTGCCTCTGGGCAGATTGCAAGGTCTATGAACTACTTAAGTCCCAGCCTTACATAAGACTTAAATATTGCTTTGGGCTGGCCTTCTGTCACCCACTAGTCATCATTCTCCATTGTCTTGTAGTCTCTCCATTGTCTTGTAGGCACTCCGGAAGTACAAAGGAGCCACAAACACAGTGGATCTGGTCACCAGAGTATTCCCCTGTGATGGGGGAATCCCCAGATGGTGGAGCAGCTCTGCACCACACTCCTTGCAGACTATGTGGTTAGAGAAGGGGCATGGCAGTGGCACTTAGGCAATTACTGCCTGCTGGAGCGATGGGTCTTTGACATCATGGGCAGCTGTATGTTAGAATGGCCCTGAAGATGCCCTGACTTATGCTGGGGGCCAGCAGGTCCTAGTATGGCCCTAGAAAAGTGGCTACTTTAAGGCTACCTTTGACCCTCCACCTTCATTCTTGTACCAAACATAGCTTGGCTGAAACAAATAACTGGGATCATTGGGTGGTACTCCTCAACACACACTATAGACAAAATATACATTGTGTATTCAATATCTACATTATAGGTCATGCAGGTAACATTGTTTATCGTGCAGGTTGACCAATGGCTCCCATTTTCAGTTGCTTATAACGTTTGCCAAATTTTTAGCTGTTCTGGCTGAAATATTCCTTACGAGATGTTTACCTCAGGCTGTTTTTTTTTTGAAAGTTTCAACAGAAATGATTTAGACGCTTTCAAGAACAAAATTAGGGAAAATTTCATTATTTTGCCCGTATTAAAAATGTAAACAGCTTGTTTTATTAAGAAACTGTAGCACCTCCATACTTTGGCATGAGAAAAACCCACTCCAATTTGGCCAAATTACAAATTTTAGTGGTTCATTTTCCTCCCCTAGAAAAACATTCTGAATGGTTTTTGGGGTTACTATTGCATAGCTTATTTGTTTGCATTCATTTCTTTTCTTTTGCAGAGTCTGGGAATCTTCTCTTACTAGTGGCAAGCCGTAACCAAATTGTTGTAGACAACATCACCTCTCAGGCACACAGCATTTATTCTCTGATTCGAGATGGGAGGAATATAGTAGCTATTGATTTTGATTCAGTCACTGGTCGCATCTATTGGTCTGACACCACACAAGATAAGATTTGGAGTGCTTATCAAAATGGCACAGACCGAAAAATAGTAAGTCTCTTGGGGAATGTTGTCTTTTATTTCTTTTCATTATGTAAAGGATGAGAGTATATACTATACCTTCCATTAACAAAGATGGAAGATGCAGTGTTTGTCCCGTGTTTATAGAGACACCAGGTGGGTGAGGTAATATCTTTTATTCAGCCGACTTCTGTTGGTGAAATAGACAAGCTTTCGAGCTATGCAGAGCTCTTTTTCAGGTCTGGGAAAGGTACTCAGGGCATGTCTACACTTAAAACTCTGCATCGGCACAGCTGCTGTGCTTAAGGGCTTGTCTGCACTGGCTTGTCTACAGCGCTGCAACTTTCTCGCTCAGGGGTGTGAACTCTTCCCCCCCCACCACACCCCCCGAGCGCTGGAAGTTTCAGCGCTGTAAAGTGCCAGTGTAGACAGTGCACCAGCGCTGGGAGCCACGCTGCTCATGGAGGTGATTTTTTTATAGTGCATCTGAAGAAGTGGGTTTTTTACCCACGAAAGCTTATGCCCAAATAAATCTGTTAGTCTTTAAGGTGGCACCGGACTCCTTGTTGTTTCTGTGTAAGCTTGACAAGCTTGTCTCTCTCACCAACAGAAGTTGGTGCAATGAAAGATATTACTTCACCCACCTTGTCTCTCTAAAGATGTAAGAGGCAGCTCTCCGTGTATTGTAATGAAAAGGAAGGTAACTTAAAGAAAGTGAAGTGGTTCACGATTTGCAGGAAGTAAGTTTAAAATTCCATAGATGATAAAGTACTTTTACATATAACATTTTGAAAGAGAAGCTAAAGTTGTTAGGAAACACACAGACACACGCACACACTACAGATAGTCTTGCACGTATTAAGGCTATGCTGATATTATTCCAACCCTTTCTTGGTGCCAGATTGTAAACCCTTCTTACTGCTAGTGGGCCATTACTCACCCAAGTAGTCCTATAGACGTCAATAGGACTACTCAGGTAATTGCTCACCAATGGGAGCATGGGGTTCATAGACTGGCCCTTATTTTGTATAAGAAATCTAAAGGGTAAAGGTTACTTGTGTCCTCTTTTCTACAGCTTTTTAAAAAATGTTACCAATATTGAATTCTAGTTATTTAATGCTAACTAACTCTTTGATGTTTTTTTAACAGGTGTTTGACAGTGGTGTCACCGTGACTGAAAGTATAGGGGTAGACTGGGTAGGTCGCAATCTTTACTGGACGGACTTTGTTCTGGAAACAATTGAAGTCTCTAGAATGGATGGGAGCCACAGGACTGTGCTGATTAGTGAAAATATAACAAATCCAAGGGGACTAGTGTTAGATCCCAGAATTAAGTAAGATTTTTTTTTTGTTTTTAAAAAATAAAGTATTTTATAATGATTTCAATGGTAAAATGATTTTAATTTGTACCCAAAGTGCAATATTTAAGATGTAACCAAGTTTATCGTAATTGTAAATAACAATTAGGGTTTGGATTCTAGGAAATTTCAAGTTTACTAAACTAAGTTTGTTCACAAGTCTCAGTTACAGCAAACACTTAAGCTTATTCAAACCACAGTATAATTCAGCCATTTGTTAACTGTCTTTCACCTTAATTACCGTCTTTGTTATCTTGAAACAGACGTTATAACACTTACTTGTATGAAGTCTTGTTGTAGCTGTGTTGGTCCCAGGATATGGGAGAGACAAGATGGGCAAGATAACACCTTTTATTGGATCAACTTCTGTGGTCTCTCTCACCAACAGAAGTCGGTCCAATAAAAGATATTGCCTCACCCATCTTGTCTCTCTAATAACACTTATTTCTCAGATAAGAGCTTATGCTTTATAATGTTAATATGTTGTGGTTATTCAGCGTTGCATCACATAGCTACTTACCATCTAATGTGTCATGCCTGTATAGCAAAGAGCTGGTTCTGTTGCACGCTGAAAACATTTACACTACGTTCATTTGGGAGAGCTGCCGGTAACTCATTAAGTGCTTTCCCATCTGAAGATGTGACAAAACAGTCAGTGCTGAATATTAGTGGCAGATGAATTTCTCCCCCACTATCTGTGTACTGCTGCTGACTGTACTGAATAGTGGAAGGTAAACTGACAAACCCCTGCGTCCATATACTGTTTTATTAGCAGAGCGTTGGCAATCTACTGTGCTCTCTAACAGCTTGAGCTCTGAACTATGCTGTCAATCATGCTGAGCTGCTCAGTTACAATAATATGGTAGCTGTATAGGGGACACACCATGAAAGACACAAATATCTATTTTATTAAGTTGGCATTAAGCAGTTCAGGAGTTGGAATGTAAACCATTTTATCTAAGAATTGAAAAATAATCACATGATTATAAAATAACTTCCAGTTAGAATTACCAATTGTGTATTAAAGCTATAGCAGAAAACATGTTTAAAAATGTTTTATTATAAAAAAGTTACGGCTACACTTCTTTTGAAAAAGAAATATCCTAATCCACTAATCCTACATTGATTTCAGTAGTGTTTATTGCGTAGTATATTTCGTAAGTGTCATTTTATTTTTGTCTAAAAAGACTTTCTCTGAAATTTCTCAATATCCAAATAATTTTTCTCGATCAGTAACCACACATTATTTTTTACAGTGCTCATGTGATGTTCTGGACAGATTGGGGCCAAAATCCTCGAATTGAAAAAGCTAGCATGGATGGCACAATGCGAACAGTTATCATTAGTGATAAAATCTACTGGCCCAATGGACTTTCCATTGATTACCCAAATAAACTGCTTTACTTTGCTGATGCCTACCTTGATTATATTGATTTTTGTGATTACAATGGAAACCACAGGCGACAGGTGGTAGCAAGTGACTTGGTAAGACAATAGTAATGAAAAAAACTGTTTCCCATGGTTCTAGGGTTCTTTTATGGCCCCCATTACAGATGGGAACTAAGAGATTAAGTTAGTTGCCAAAGGTCATATAGCAGATCAGGAAATTGAAATTGGGGTCCTGAGTCCAGGCTAGTGACCTAAACACTTCCTCTCATCTGCCTCTGTTTAATAGCATGAAGTCTAAGGGCCCTATCCTCCATTGCTACTAAACTCAGTGCATTGGATGAGCTGAATATGTTATGTAAAGGTTTGAACAACATAAGGGACATTCTCACCAACAATGAGACTGCCACAGTATGCTTTGTGCTACTGCTCTGTGTTGCTAATACTCGCTATTGAGAGGAGCAGATGAGGAAACCATGCCCCCACCTATCGTCATGGTATGAGTTCCAGTGTGGTGGCAGCTAATATCTGCTACTATACTTCAGGTCATCATTGGTAGCTCGCATCTCCCTCTCCTCATGGTTCACATTGTTACTTGCAGCACAACTTTGCCCATGGCTGCCTATCCACATGTTATACCACCTATTTAGTTACAAGCAGGATTCAGTACTTTATGTAGTCTGAACAGGTTTATCAGCTAATGCTATTAGAAACGTAGAAGTATGTGAGGATTAATGTATGGAATTCCTCTTAATGCTAATAAGAATTACATTCACAAATCTTTCCATATTAAAACAGGAATCTGTCCCTTTATATGGGATAGAAAATATGAACTAAATCTGTAATATGTGATATGCATATGTAATACATAATATAAGATCTATTTGGAGTGGACATAACTGAAGTTAACTGTCCATTTTGTGTGGTTTAGTTTATTAAGTGGATAAAAGGTGTGTGTCTCAGAGTGAGTGTGTGTATGTAGGGGGAACAAACCGGTCCGTGTTCTTTTTTCAGTTATAGTCTTGGTAACAGTTGCCATAATTGTGGATTGCATAAACATGAGTTCTCTGTACTGCAGAATGAAGGATGTGTTAAATCCTCAGCTACTATAAATAGGCATAACTCAATTTAAATCAATGAAGCTACTTGGATTTACAACAATTGAAGCTCTGGCCCTACTTTTCTATGGCAGGACAAACCAGTTCTTGTTAAATTGGACCACTATAATCCTCAGCCCTCTTTTTTAACCCAAGCCTAATTTTCCCCAGATTTGGATAAGCGACCCTCTACAACAGGCCAGTAAGCAACAGGGGATTTCAAAGGTACAAAGGGCACCCAACTCCCATTGACTTTTCCACTCATGCCTTTGAAAATCTGCACCCCCCCCCTTTATTTAATAGGCTCCTCTGTTCTAACCTTACAACATCTGACAGTTCTATTGATCTTCCAGGCTACGCATCTTATATTTTACAATGACAGATGAATGTTTATTTACCAAGTGCTTTTTCATTTAAAAACTTCTTTTTTTCCAGAAAAGCAATTAGCACCTATCATCAGGTGACAGAGGAGAGGGTAAATCATTTGTATTCCTATGGAAGGATCTGTGTGGGTGACAACTGTTATGTTCTCCACTGTGCTTAGCTCTGCTGTTATTTCAGTGCAAGTGCCGGATAATAATACCAATGGAACTAAATTGGTAAATATTCTTGCTTTTAGGTATTACGGCATCCACATGCTCTGACTGTCTTTGAAGATTTTGTGTATTGGAGTGACCGATACACTAATCGAGTCATTCGGGCCAACAAGTGGCATGGAGGAAACCAAACAATTATGATTTATAACATTCACCAGCCTTTGGGAATTGTTGCAGTCCATCCTGTTAAACAACCTGGTGGTAAGTCACACAAAGCAACTTTGACAACACAAAAGCAAAATCAGCTATATGCATATTCATAAACACTATTGGAATCATTCATGCCAACAAAGGGCATGGCTTAAAATAAGATGACATTGCTAATGGTATTCCCTGGCTGTTGGGGGTTGATCCAGTCCATCCATCCTGGTGGTCAATTAAACAAAGTAATCTTGCCAATACAAACTCAAAACAGGCAAAATGTGTAGTAAGGAATTGGTATCTGGAGTTTCTCTGTTATCTATTTTTATCTTATTTATTTCTTTATTTTAAGACAACTGACACCTTAGAATGCATTTGACTTAGTAAAACGTCTCTGGTTGGAATAGGTGGGTGAATTGCTTGCACACAATTATGTCACTATTTTAGATGAGATCTCTTGCTGGCTTGCTTCTTAAACACTTTTACTTTGAGTCATAGTGCAAAGGAAAGGGAAAAGAATGGTGCTATTCCATGGTGTGCCCACATCTTGAATACTATGTGCAGCTCTGGTCATCCCATCTCAAAAAAGATATATTAGAATTAGAAAAAGTACAGAGAAGAGAAACAGAAACTATTGGGGGTCTGGAACAGTTTCCATACCGGGAGAGAGTAAAAAGACTGGGACTGTTCATCTTAGAAAAGAGATGACTAAGGGACAATATGCTAGTTGTCAATAAAATCATGAATGATATAGAGAAAGTGAATAGGGAAGTGTTATTTATCCCTTCATGTAACACAAGAAGCAGGGGTCACCAAATGAACTGAATAAGCAGCAGGTTTAGAACAAACATAAGGAAGTACTTCTTCACACAACGCATAGTCAACCTGTGGAACTCATTGCTGGAGGTATGTTATGAAGGCCAAAAGTATAACTTTGTTCAAAAAATAATTAAGTAAGTTCATGGAGGTTATGTCCTTTAATGGCTATGTGCCAAGATGGTCAGGGATGCAATCCTGTGCTCTGGGTGTCCCTAAGTCTCTGACTGCCAGAAGCTGAGACTGGGTGATGAAGTATGGATCGCTCGTTAATTGCCCTATTCTGTTCATTCCCCTGAAGCATCTGGCATTGGCCACTGTCAGAAGACAGAATACTGAGGTAGATGGACTATTGGCCCAACCCAATATGGTTGTTCTTATGTTCTTATATTAATCTACTGTATTCTTCTTCTCTATCTTGAGTTCTGGTTTTATGGTGCTGCCTTACTGCTGTTTTGTTAATCTCTTTAATTTTCAGAGGTTTTAAATTAGAAATGATGACATTTTATCCTTGAGTTTCTAGGCCTCTCAGAGTAGCTAGATTAGCCTCCTGCTAATTGTTAGGGGTAGCTTCAAAACATGATTTCACTATGTGAAGATCACTCTTCATGAGAACTCCTCTTTAGTGGCAAGCGTGTGGGATTAAACAAAGCAATCTAACTTGGAAATGCAATACGTAGATCTGTGGTGATCAGAGAGACCATGTTCTCTCTGTAATTTGCATTTTAAAAATTTAGTCTGGGATTTTCAAAGAGATCCATGGAGTTAGGCAATCAACTCCCACTAAAATTGAATGGGATTTGAGCACTGCTTTTAAAATCCCAGCCTTGAGAATTAATTTAAAACCCCCTACATTTGCCATTAATGATAAGGTTAGCATGATCATGGACTGGGAATTCTGAACCCCTTGCCATGCAGGGACATCAGACATTGCAGATGGACTCCAATGTTCTGCATTATACAAATGAAATGAAATAGCTGGTATGTCAACAGCACTGTTGTTTTAACAAACAGCGTGGGAAGGTTATTCAGTGTTACAGTGTCTTAGTGCGTTCCTGGTTCCAGAAAATGTAGTCCCTGCATTTAAAGAAATACAAGTAAAGTAATGTAGTGGACCCAGTCTAACAGTTTTAACTTTGATAGGATTAGGACCTAAATAGACATTGACTCAGAGTGTATGCATACAGAACTTCATGACCTATTGTAGATTTACCAGTGCTTTCTTTTTAATCTCAGGTATCAATTCTTGTGCATCATCTTCCTGTAGCCACCTGTGCTTGCTTTCTTCATCAGGGCCACGGTTTTATTCTTGTGCCTGCCCTTCAGGATGGACACTTTCTCCTGATAATGTGAACTGCATGAGAGGTAAGACCATAATAGCCAGAGATGCAAAAAAATAAAACAAGCAAAGAAAAACAAAACTGTTAGATCATTGTCCATTCCTCTGCCAGGGCAGGATGTACCACACAAAATGGTGGACTGCTATTTGTGGAAAATATATCCTACATAGTTTTAGGCAGTTCGCATGGAATGTACTTTTTCTTGAAGATTTGGGGCCAAATTTTTGCAAGAGCTCTGGGCCAGATTTTCAAATGCTCAGCACTCACAATCTCTGGGGGCAGATTTTTGAAAGCACTCAGCTCCCATTTAGGCACCTACAAAGGAGCCAGATATTTTAAAAAACATTCAGCACATTGGGTGTTCTTGACAGCAATACTAGTGAAAAGAGTTATTTTTTAGTAAATATTAGAGAATATTAACAGAACGTTGAACTTTTTTTTAACTATTCAGACTAGACACCTCATTCTAAGACTTGTAGTAATCCAATCAGAGAACCAAAGGAATATCATGCTGTATGTATTATGTTGTATGTAATACATGTTATATGTATTAGTGTGTAACTAGTAATGCCTAATTGCCGAGGCTGGCAAGAGATGAATTATGGAGAACAACCGAAACTGTTGCAACATGCACTCTACTGTTCCTTGGCTAAAAATTCTGAGTATGAAGTTCAGGACCTCTAGAGGCACAAACTAGTATTACAACTACATGTGATATGGATTAATCAAAACTAACCTACCAAACTCAAATTTCAGATATAAGATAATTACACTGATTTGCCCTGGACCAATCTGCAGACCAAGGATTGTTTGCAGAAGTCATTCAGCAAATTAATTTTCTAAAAATTCAAGAAAATCATAAATTGCTTGGAGGGAATTCATGACCAGAAAAAGAGACTAAATTAGTCAAAGAAAGCGTTTGCTGTGAATTGTTCACTTAGCTCTGGAGATGTGCAAAGTCCTTTGGTGTGTTTCTCAAGGGGGAGCTCCAGAGCACGTGAAAGTTAGGGTGGAAATGCTTCTGGGTTAAGCAGAGAGTGGGGGTTCTCTGACTAATTCAGCAGACACCTCCTAACTCTCTGAGTTTTCAAGGGAAAATCAATGGTGCTTCCCCCCCCCCCCGCCCCGAATAGATTCTTAAGCAGTGTATTCTTCAAAGAGCCGTATCGATTTCCCCTTACTATAAGAAACAGTAAACTAAATAAAGTGTTTTAAGTTTATGTGCACCACACATTTGTTTTTACAATCTGGAGAGAAGGGCGCTACTCATGGAAGTATGCACTATACTCTAGAGTAAGAGGGTGTAGGGATGGGCTTAGAGAGAGTACCATGAAAGAGATAGATTACACCTGTGGTCAAGCAAGCATACACATGAGAAATGTTATGCACGTTTGCAAGTGTTTGCAGGATCTTTTATGCCACTGTATCTAGCCAACGGGTCAAAATATTTGGAAAGTCTTGTTCTTTCTTCCTAGACCATAAACCAGGGGCATACTGTGACACTTCCTAAATCCATTTATTTACCATTGTGACCTTTTTCTAAATTCCATAGCTGTGCAATACATAGAATTGTGCAACAAAAAGGGATCTGTAGAAATTTCTGTATGAGTGAAGAAACTGAATACAACTTCAGACAATTTTAATCTGTGTAGGCTTCTTTATTCTGTTTATTGTTTTCATTGTTTTCATTGAAAAAACAGCATATAGAACACAGCAGATTTTATGTATGCATTAGATTTACTACAGGTCAGAACTTATCAGCAAAGGGTATTATGCAACACTGCTGATTCTTTTCATGGTGAATGATTTTAATTATCGCTAATGATTACAAAAGAATAGGCATTTGCCATTCTTCTTCAGAGATTTATTATGATTGTAATCCTTGCTGACATTGTTTAGTTTAGCTTGCCAGCACAAACTTTCAGCAGAAAGATTAAACTGACTTACGCACATTTTGGCTGCATAGTGGTCTTTCCAACAGAGTGATATTGGGGAACTCTGCATAGGTAATTGGCATATCTAATATTACTAACCTTATGTTGATGGAAAAGTGTTAATTCCCAGATTGCACATTTTCTTGCTTTATAAAATGGCTTTGGTAATTTTGATCTCAAGGTTAGGTTTTGTAGTAATTCTATTTTTAAAACTTTGTGTGACATGAGTGTTAGTGATGTTACCATTTTCCTCGGTGAGTCTAAAAAAAAAATGTAGTCGTAACACTGAAATGTAAAATATTATGCTAACAAAGTAAATTTAGTGTCTCAAACATTTAATTGAAATGGAATAAGACATTAATTTTATATAAAATACAACTTAATCATGTAAATGTATATTAAAAGTAATAGCTATATGAAGGGTATATTTTATGGACCTGATTCAGCTTCGCTGATTTTACGCTCATGTAACTCCATGAGCTACAGTGAAGTTACTCCAGAGCACAGAATCAGGCTTTACATATTCATAGTTGTGAATTAATAAAAAAAAAAACCCAACCAAACTCCTTGCTTTTAATATTCCATGGGTATGTAATGAACTTATAAGTAGGTTATTGGGTATAATATAAATGTGCATCTCAGGCACTTCCCATGTGACCTCCTTTTAGGCTAGGTCGACACTTAACATCTGTGTAAGGGCCAGCATGTAGCTGTGCTTAATGAGGAACCTCCCTGGCAGGGAATTGTGACTCTGAGGCCTTGTTTGCCCTGGGGTATTTTTGCACGAGTGCAGCTGCACACAAAACCCTGCTGTAAATGCACTGCAGCTCTAAACCAATGCAAATAATCCCCAGGGTAAACAACCCCTTAGAGCAAGGGTTCTCAAACTTCATCGCACTGTGACCCCCTTCTGACAACAAAAATTACTACATGACCTCAGGAGGGGGGACCGAAGCCTGAGCCCACCTGAGCTTTGCCACCCCAAGGTGGGGGCAAAGCCTAAGCCCAAGGGCTTCAGCCCCAGGCAGGGGGCCTGTAACCTGAGTCCCCTGCCGCCCAGGGCTGAAGCCCTCAGACTTCAGCCCTGGCCCTGGGCAGTGGGACTCGGGCTTCAGCCCTGGGCCCCAGCATGTCTAAGCCAGCCCTGGTGACTCCATTAAAATAGGGACACGACCCACCTTGGGGTCCCGACCCACAGTTTGAGAACCGCTGCCTTAGAGTGTCACAATTCCTTCCCTGGTTCCACTGTGCTCCCGGAGGTGACGTAAGTTACTGCTGCCCTTCACATGGTGCAGTTTACTTTTCCACTAGTACTGGCTCAGCTGTGTGAGCTGATGCATTGCTCTCACTCCTCACCACTCTCTACTCATTCCCTGCCTATTTGTTCATGGCGATTGGCAAGGGCCTCGAGCAGCAGTCCCGCTGAACCTGCTCTTTCCCATGTTCCCAGACGGATGATCCGGGCAGAGATTATGTGTTGGCTCATGCCCTCTTACTCGCCTCTGCACCTGCATTAGGGCAAGTGACAATCTTACCCTTTATTATTTGTTCAATTAATAGAATTGAATGATTAATGACTAAAGCTGGCTTTGCTTATCAGAGCAATAATTTTTCAAGTTTTCTTTGTTGTGGTCTTATATTAATTCAGCAAAGCACTTTGGCTTATCTTTAAACTACTGATCTAATTCCTTCAATGGAACTTAAGCACATGCTTAAAATCAAGCATATGCTTAAGGGTCTTTCAGTAGTGCCTAGATGACTTAGGAGCACACATTTTATTGAATTTCAGTGGGGCTTGTGCTCCTAAATCACTTAGGCATATTGAAAATACTGCATATAGGTATTTTACTGAATTAGGCCTATATTATAGTATCCTGCAAACAATTACACTTGAGTAACTTTACTCATGTGACTAGTTTCACTGACTTCAGTGGTAGCTGCTAAGTTCTCAGCCCTTTTGAAAACCAGGTCATTGATTTCAGGGCTTAAATGTCATTTTAGGGTTATAACTAATACTCATTTTTGAAAAGCTTACTGTATGTGCTCACAAATTCTGGCACAAAGTTAGCAAACACCATCCCATAGCATCTCATTTCCTTTACTGACTGAACTATATAGGAATATAATTCCGATTGCTGTTATGTTGTTTTCACAGTTGAACATCCCTTCCTTATTGCTGTAAGAGATAATATCATTTATGGGATTTCTCTTAACCCTGCGGAGAAGAGCAATGATGCCATGGTTCCAATAGCAGGTGTCCAGAATGGTGTTGATGTTGACTTTGACGATTCGGAACAGATGATCTATTGGGTTGAAAATCCAGTAAGTTAATACTTATGTATGAAATGTGCACTAAAGGGACAACACCCACTTAAAAATGATACTTCTGTCTAATTTTTTAAAATACTAATATTATAGATAATATTTACATTACAATAACTCGAAGAAATGAAAGAAAGTATTTCTTTATAGTTTTTCCATTTTGTTTATTAGTGAGTTTCTTGGTTTCTTCTGTATATTCAGTTAGGGGTCAATCCTACAAACACAGGAGTAATTTTACCTATGGGACTACTCATTAGAGTAAAGTTATTCATGTGTGTGAATGTTTCAAGGGTTGGACCTATAGCTTGTCAGTACAGAAAAATATGTAAAAAAAAAGGCGGGGGGGAATGTGATTTCAAAAACACAACAATTTGCAGGGGGCTCTGGGGAGGTATAATACTCTGAAACTCGTTTTACCTGATTTTGAAAAACTGACTACATTTGAAGTTGATGGTGCCCCTTTAATGAATGCTCCTTGCTGAGCTAATAAAAGGGCTTGTTCTCTAAGGTCAACACAAAATATTTCCCAGCTTTTGCAGTGTGGAAGCTTATTTAAAAGTCTGTGGAAGCCACTGAAATGGACTTAGCAAGGAGTGTGCTGATTCAGCAGCAAGCAAGTTAGGCCAGGGAAACTCCTTTTTTAATTTCTTGCTCTGCTAAGTCCAGGAGAAGTGTGGTGTCAGCCATGTAGTTCTCATGAGTTGTGCTGTACAGCAGGTTATTCAAGTCAGCTTCTTACCTTCCATCCAAGTAGGGATTTCCTTAAACTTCGCCCTGCAAGTAAAAGTGGTGAAAATTTCTTCTTTCATTATTTTTTGCCTTGGTTTTTTTGCAGGTTTCTTCAAAAATAAAAAAAAAACGTGTTTTGGAGGAAAAAACTAAAAATAGGGCTAGTAATGCAAGTTTCCCCTGTAGATATGTATTTAATTTTGTAATTAATTTGATTCAGCTATGTATATGTCCCCATTTTTTTTAATGAACTTTCAAGCAATCAAGTTTTACTGGCAAAAATAGTAGCAAAAGGTGATTTTCAAAGTTTCATGAGCAAGTATTCATGTAAATCAAAGCCCTGATTCTGCAAAGATTATTTTGCTTGTTTAAACACATACATCAGTGTTTGCAGGATCAGAACCTCATTTTAAATTTACATGCTCATGTTTCTGTGGCAGAAGTACTTTAATTCGGTCAGGGAACAGAAAAAATACTGTGTGATTTATCTGCCGAATCACACATAAGCAACACAGCCGGAATGTCTAATGTTCACAATGAAGGCATTAAATAAAATAAAAATCAAATAGATGTTAATCAAATAAATTCCAATAGGGCTTGATCCTGCAAGGTGCTGCACACCCTGGTTCCAATGCAACAAAGCCCACAAGCATGTACTTAACTTTAAGCATCTGAGTAGTCTCTTTGACATTAATGGAACTACTCGTGTGCTTACATTTATGCATATGCAGAATCCTTCGATACCTTGCAGAATCAAGCCCATAATAAATATGAGAAAGTAGTTATCGCCTCACAGATATTCTGGGAGGAAAAAAGTGGCTACCTTAGTTAAATAAATAATTCATTTTGAATAATTTACTGAGCTCTAAAAAAAATAGCAGCTATTTCATAGATCCATAGATTCCAGTGCCAGAAGGGACCATTGTGATCATCTAGTCTGACTTCCTTTGTAACACAGGCTATAGAACTTCCCTTAAATAATTCATAGAGCAGATCTTTTAGAAAAACACCTAGTTTTGATTTAAAAATGGTCAGTGATGGAGAATCACTATGACCCTTGGTAAATTGTTTCCATGTTTAATTACTCTCATCATTATGAATTTGCACCTTATTTCTAGTCTGAATTTGTCTAGCTTCCACTTCCAGCCATTAGCTTGTGTTATACTTTTCTCTGCTAGACTGAAGAGCCCATTATTAGGTGTTTGTTCTCCATTTAGAGACTGTAATCAAGTCACCCCTTAACCTTCTCTTTGTTAAGCTAAATAGACTGAAAGAGCTCAATCACTACAAAGTAAGTTTTCTAATACTGTAATTCTTTATGGTGAAAAAAATTGTTTTGCTGATGAATTGACAAAATATTGTTTGGTACACGTTCAGTAAACTTTGTTTGTTGCCCCTCCTTTTACGAAAGTTCATTATGCATCAAAGTTTCAAATTCTCTGTTGTTCACAAAGATCTCAGGTTTCAAACATAATGTTGGTAGTTTCACAGAGCTGTATGACCAGACCCTCTGATGTGAATTTTTCAAGCTAGGCAGTTTCCTGGGAGCATGGGGAACTAAGGGCCTCATTCTGCCGTGGCTTAGGCATGTGCTTAACTTTACCCACTGTGAGCCGGATCTGCAACCTGTATAGATTGTCGTAGCTGAAATAAAGTAAATGGCGCTATGACAGCTGGGCCCAGCAAAGGATCTAGCCCACACTATGTATAGTTAAACATGTGTATAATTCTTGTTGGATTTGGGTCCAAGTTTGGCAGCTTGGGTCCAAAGGAAAAATATATATTTTATCAGATGCAGCAATGCATGGCAAGGGGTGTGTGTGTGTGGGTGTGTGTGTGCGCGTGCATGTGTGGGTGTGTGTTATCCTGGGTGCCTGCATGTGTTAGATACCTGTTAGTGCTCATGTATTCACAACTATTTGAGAAATGTTTGTATCCAGCACTGCACTTCTGGAAGTGTATTATTGCTTCTATAAAAAAAATTGTGTTTTATCTTCAAATGTCAGAAAATTTTTAAAATTTAGTTATCCATTTTTAGGTCAAAAAAGACGTAAAATAATTTCTTTTGAAACATTCTCAGTCATCAAACAATGGATTTGTGTTTGCCCATCATCATAGTTCCTAATTGCCAAGAATTGTAAAATAAATGTATTTATTTAAACTGTTTTTTCAGTAGAGAAACAGTACTGAGTTCAAGAGTCTAATTTGATCCTAGCTGCTGTTTGAAAAAGATCATTGCCAGATCTCAGCTGGAAGCTACAGCTGAAATTTACCAAAAGTCTAATAATTCACCTGAAGGCTGCAGGCTGATGTATCAATTCACATAAGTGGCAGCTGAAATTCCAGGTGCAGCTGCAGGCTGAGTTCTGCAAATACTATATTTCATTTGGAGTCTGCAGCCCCAGCTGGGCAAAGGGACTCAGGGTGATTATGGGACTATTGCCCCAATCCAGATCCCTGACCTCCAGGTGGGCCTGCTGGGCAGTCCCCATTGCTATTGGTAGTTGCCATTGTCAGTCCTGACAGGACTGAGGCACCCAGGGTGCACATACAGAGTCTTTTGATCATGGACTCTTCTCTACAATATGCACTTCTCTCAGATCTAAATGTGTTAGCAAATTGCCTACATTTCCCTTATGTTCCTTGCTTACACCACCACTCTTCCTTATCACTCCATTTTGGTTCTGTCCCTTGGGCTTTGCCTACGTTAGCATACTTTGTTGCTATAATTCTCCCTCCATGGCGGCAACAGTTGAGGCTGTAGTACAGACAGAGCTTAGGTAATTCCCACTTTGTTGTCCAACTCTGCTTGTAGAAAGGTTAGACGACATGGTGGAAAAATACCCGAGCCCTGCCTTCACTACAGTCTTTGCTGATGGACCTACATGGATGGAGAACTACCCGGGTCCTAATTTACTCAGGACTGGAAGACACAATGGTAAAAATGCTTGAGCCTCATCTACACTAGTACTTAAAATGCGGGTAGCAATGGTGCAAAAACACACACCCCGATTTTCCTCGTGAAGGCAAAGCTTGCAGTCTACGTGCACCCAGTTCTATTCCTTTTCCATTTTCTTCCTGACCCTTCCTGTCCTCATTTTGTGCCCCAGCTTCTGCTTGTTCGTCTACACACAACCCATCCCCCTTAATTACAATTTTTGAATAAAATAATTAAAAGTAACAAAAACAAACAAAGAATCCCCCCACCCCTCCACACCCACTCAACACACCAGCAAGGTAGGTGCAGCACTGTCACAGCATTCTCACTATCCTCTGCTTATAACCCTTGACTCCCATTCACACTACTTATTCCCTATGTGTTTACCTTCCATTCCTTAGACCAGGGGTGGCCAACCTGAGCCTGAGAAGGAGCCAGAATTTACCAATGTACATTGCCAAAGAGCCACAGTAATACGTCAGCAGCCCCCCATCAGCTGCCCCCCAGCGCCTCCTGCCCACCAGCAGCCCCACTGATCAGCACCTCCCCCTCCCTCCCCACACCTCCCAATCAGCTGTTTCGTGGCGTGCAGGAGGGTCTGGAGAGAGGAGTGAGGGCACGGCAGGCTCAGAAGAGGTGAGCGGGAAGGGGTGGAGTGGGGGCAGGGCCTGTGGCAGAGCCAAGGGTTGAGCAGTGAGCACCCCCCAGCACTCTGGAAAGTTGGCGCTTGTAGCTCCAGCCCCGGAGTCGGTGCCTATACAAGGAACCACATATTAACTTCTGAAGAGCCGCATGCCTTAGACTGTAAACAGTTCATAACAGTTACCTGTCTTATTATATGTCTGTGAGGTGCCTGGGTAACTTTAGTTGGATCAGTGAATACATATATAATAAGCATCTACCAGGCTCTTGAAGACTTGTGTTTTGTTTTTTTATTAAGGTGAAGTTACAATAAAATGTTAACATATGACATTGTAGTTACTTTTTACTTATACAGCGTCTGGTTAATATTCAAAGAACCTGGCTAAAGATTATGGCTTCCTGGCTTGTGAGCCTTCCTTCTCTGAGTGTGGTAAAAAGGGTGATCGAATATCTAAATACCTGTCCTCTTTTTGGCTCTTCTCTTGTGTACGTACTTGGGTGTGCAAGCTTTTCCATTGAAGGACAGTCCATATTTCACTATATCACAATTCCACAGGAGAAGACACATTTTTCCAAGAATGTGCAATACAAAGTCTTGCGAACAATAAAAAAGAAATTAATTTATTGTTCTGTTTAAAATGTAGATCCTTTCCTGGAGCATCAAGTAAGCAGATGAGGTAATCTATAGGAAGCCAACATTTTGTCATAGAAGTCTAGTGTTTTCAAGGTGAAAAATGAGACTAGAAAACAGTACGAAAAATAATATTCTTTAGAATAATAGAATCATAGAATATCAGGGTTGGAAGGGACCTCAGGAGGTCATCTAGTCCAACCCCCTGCTCAAAAGCAGGACCTATACCCAATTAAATCATCCCAGCCAGGGCTTTGTCAAGCCTGACCTTAAAAACTTCTAAGGAAGGAGATTCCACCACCTCCCTAGGCAACGCATTCCAGTGTTTCACCACCCTCCTAGTGAAAAAGTTTTTCCTAATATCCAACCTGAACCTCCCACACTGCAACTTGAGACCATTACTCCTTGTCCTGTCCTCTTCCACCACTGAGAATAGTCTAGAACCATCCTCTCTGGAACTACCTCTCAGGTAGTTGAAAGCAGCTATCAAATCCCCCCTCATTCTTCTCTTCTGCAGACTAAACAATCCCAGTTCCCTCAGCCTCTCCTCATAAGTCATGTGTTCCAGACCCCTAATCATTTTTGTTGCCCTTCGCTGGACTCTCTCCAATTTATCCACATCCTTCTTGTAGTGTGGGGCCCAAAACTGGACACAGTACTCCAGATGAGGCCTCACCAATGTCGAATAGAGGGGAACGATCACGTCCCTCGATCTGCTCGCTATGCCCCTACTTATACATCCCAAAATGCCATTGGCCTTCTTGGCAACAAGGGCACACTGCTGGCTCATATCCAGCTTCTCGTCCACTGTCACCCCTAGGTCCTTTTCCGCAGAACTGCTGCCTAGCTATTCGGTCCCTAGTCTGTAGCTGTGCATTGGGTTCTTCCGTCCTAAGTGCAGGATCCTGCACTTATCCTTATTGAACCTCATCAGATTTCTTTTGGCCCAATCCTCCAATTTGTCTAGGTCCCTCTGTATCCTATCCCTGCCCTCCAGCGTATCTACCACTCCTAGTTTAGTATCATCCGCAAATTTGCTGAGAGTGCAATCCACACCATCCTCCAGATCATTTATGAAGATATTGAACAAAACAGGCCCCAGGACCGACCCCTGGGGCACTCCACTTGACACCGACTGTCAACTAGACATGGAGCCATTGATCACTACCCGTTGAGCCCGACAATCTAGCCAACTTTCTACTCACCTTATGGTGCATTCATCCAGCCCATACTTCCTTAACTTGCTGACAAGAATACTGTGGGAGACCGTGTCAAAAGCTTTGCTAAAGTCAAGATACAATACATCCACTGCTTTCCCTTCATCCACAGAACCAGTAATCTCATCATAGAAGGCGATTAGATTAGTCAGGCATGACCTTCCCTTGGTGAATCCATGCTGACTGTTCCTGATCACTTTCCTCTCATGTAAGTGCTTCAGGATTGATTCTTTGAGGACCTGCTCCATGATTTTTCCGGGGACTGAAGTGAGGCTGACTGGCCTTTAGTTCCCAGGATCCTCCTTCTTCCCTTTTTTAAAGATTGGCACTACATTAGCCTTTTTCCAGTCATCCGGGACTTCCCCCGTTCGCCACGAGTTTTCAAAGATAATGGCCAATGGCTCTGCAATCACAGCCGCCAGTTCCTTTAGCACTCTCGGATGCAACTCATCCAGCCCCATGGACTTGTGCACGTCCAGTTTTTCTAAATAGTCCCTAACCACCTATTTCTCCACAGAGTGCTGGCCATCTATTCCCCATGTTGTGATGCCCAGCACAGCAGTCTGGGAGCTGACCTTGTTCGTGAAGACAGAGGCAAAAAAATCATTGAGTACATTAGCTTTTTCCACATCCTCCGTCACTAGGTTGCCTCCCTCATTCATTAAGGGGCCCACACTTTCCTTGGCTTTCTTCTTGTTGCCAACATACCTGAAGAAACCCTTCTTGTTACTCTTAACATCTCTCGCTAGCTGCAGCTCCAGGTGCGATTTGGCTCTCCTAATTTCATTCCTACATGCCCGAGCAATATTTTTATACTCTTTCCTGGTCATATGTCCAACCTTCCACTTCTTGTAAGCTTCTTTTTTATGCTTAAGATCCGCTAGGATTTCACCGTTAAGCCAAGCTGGTCGCCTGCCATATTTACTATTCTTTCGACACATCGGGATGGTTTCTCCCTGTAACCTCAACAGGGATTCCTTGAAATACAGCCAGCTCTCCTGGACTCCTTTCCCCTTCATGTTAGTCCACCAGGGGATCCTACCCATCCGTTCCCTGAGGGAGTCGAAGTCTGCTTTCCTGAAATCCAGGGTCCGTATCCTGCTGCTTACCTTTCTTCCCTGTGTCAGGATCCTGAACTCAACCAACTCATGGTCACTGCCTCCCAGATTCCCATCCACTTTTGCTTCCCCTACTAATTCTTCCCGGTTTGTGAGCAGCAGGTCAAGAAAAGCTCCCCCCCAGTTGGCTCCTCTAGCACTTGCACCAGGAAATTGTCCCCTACACTTTCCAAAAACTTCCTGGATTGTCTATGCACCACTGTACTGCTCTCCCAGCAGATATCAGGAAAATTAAAGTCACCCATGAGAACCAGGGCATGCGATCTAGTAGCTTCCGTGAGCTGCCAGAAGAAAGCCTCATCCACCTCATCCCCCTGGTCCGGTGGTCTATAGCAGACTCCCACCACTACATCACTCCTGTTGCTCACACTTCTAAACTTAATCCAGAGACACTCAGGTTTTTCTGCAGTATCGTACCGGAGCTCTGAGCAGTCATACTGCTCCCTTACATACAGTGGTACTCCCCCACCTTTTCTGCCCTGCCTGTCCTTCCTGAACAGTTTATAACCATCCATGACAGTACTCCAGTCATGTGAGTTATCCCACCAAGTCTCTGTTATTCCAATCACGTCATAATTCCTTGACATCACCAGGACCTCCAGTTCTCCCTGCTTGTTTCCAAGGCTTTGTGCATTCGTATATAAGCACTTGAGATAACCTGCTGATTGCCCCTCATTCTCAGTATGAGGCAGGAGCCCTCCCCTCACAGACATTCCTGCCTGTGCTTCCTCCCGGTATCCCGCTTTCCCACTTACCTCAGGGCTTTGGTCTTCCCCTGGTGAACCTAGTTTAAAGCCCTCCTCACTAGGTTAGCTAGCCTGCTCGCAAAGATGCTCTTCCCTCTCTTCGTAAGGTGGAGCCCGTCTCTGCCCAGCACTCCTCCTTCATGGAACACCATCCCATGGTCAAAGAATCCAAAGCCTTCTCTCCGACACCACCTGCGTAGCCATTTGTTGACTTCCACTATTCGGCGGTCCCTACCCAGGCCTTTTCCTTCCACGGGGAGGATGGATGAGAACACCACCTGCGCCTCAAACGCCTTTATCCTTCTTCCCAGAGCCACGTAGTCTGCAGTGATCCGCTCAAGGTCATTCTTGGCAGTATCATTGGTGCCCACGTGGAGAAGCAGGAAGGGGTAGCGATCAGAGGGCTTGATGAGTCTCGGCAGTCTCTCCGTCACATCGCGAATCTTAGCCCCCGGCAAGCAGCAGACTTCTCGGTTTTCCCGGTCAGGGCGGCAGATAGATGACTCAGTCCCCCGGAGGAGAGAGTCCCCGACCACCACCACCCACCTCCTTCTCTTGGGAGTGGTGGTCGTGGAACCCCCCATCTCAGGACAGCGCATTTCATGCCTTCCAACCAGCAGAGTCTCCTTCTGCCTTCTCCCCCCGGACGTATCATCTGGTCCACTCTCCGCAACGGTACCTGTGGAGAGAACATGAAAGCAGTTAGTTACCTGTGTCCGCGTTGCTGGAGCCCGGACATTCCCCCTTCTTCTTCTGGAGGTCACATGTTGCCAAGCTTCTTCACTGGCCTCTTGGCTCCGCTGTGCAACCTGCTCTAAATCTTTAGAGCTTTGTGCCCGTAGAAGCATATCCTGACTTTTGTCCAGAAAATCCTCTGTTTCTCGTATGCAACGCAGGGTCGTTATCTGTTGCTCCAGACCTTCAATCTTCTCTTCCAGTATGGAGACCAGCTTGCAATTTGTACACACAAAGTCGCTTCTGCCCTGTGGAAGAAAGATAAACATGGCACATCCAGTGCAGGTCACAATAGCTGAACCCCTCCCTTCCATACCACCTTCTTACTATGAGCTTCCTCAGAGAAGTTGGCAAGATGTAAGCCTCACTGGGCTCACTTTCTTGTTTTTCTCTTTGTCATAGACATAGTGACTTAAGGGAGGATTATTTGTATAGCAGTACTGTGGAGATATGCCACTTGGCTTAAGCAGGTACTACTCCATTGAAGGCAGAGAAGTTATGCCTGCTTATGACAACAGTAAATTTGACCCAGTATCCACACAGTTGTAGCCTTTGGCTTAAGCAGGTAGCACTCTGTTGAAGGCGGAGAAGTTATGCATCAGTGCACCTGCGCAAATGTAGCCCTGTACTATAGACTTGCCCTAAGTGTCATCTACAGAAAGATAGCAACTAGTGTTGGAGATTCCATAGGGTTTACACTCCTGGAGCAAGAGTGGGTAGGATCACTGGGATAAACTTAGTCAAGTTTCTTGACATTATAACTGTTTTCAAAGTACAAATCTTAAAAAGTTATACTGGGGAAAAGACCTTAATTTTCTTTTATTGTGTTTAAACTGTATCAAAGATGTTTATCACAGACCTTCCTTGAGTTTTTCCTAATAAAGTGTTCATACTATAGTATGATTATATATAACTGTGGAAGATATAAACTCCAACCTTCTGTTCTATGCAGCACAATTTTATATCCTCCAGTCAGGATAGAGAGTAGTAATGTTTCTTTATATAATGTAGCTTTTACTATTTAGAATAATAATTTTGCCCCTCTTTTGTGTACTGCGCATATACGTATACATTCTACTAGCTGTGTTGGATATGCTTTTTCCTAAGCAAATTAGTATCATGTAAGGGAAGTGCTTGTGAAGAGGAAGAAATGTGATATTTTCTTTGTGACATTTCCCTCAACATTTTCTCACTTTTCTTATCTTTTTCCCACAAGGGTGAAATCCACAGGGTGAAGTCAGATGGAACTAACAGGACAGTATTTGCTCCAGCAGCTGTTATTGGTGCTCCTATTGGCCTGGCTTTAGACTGGATATCTGCAAACTTGTATTATAGTAACCCTGGCACGCAGTCAGTTGAGGTACTTATTTGATAAATACCATTTAAAGGTGAAAGCCTGAATTTTTCTTTCAGAGGCCATACATACAGCTTCAAAGCAGCAAGTCATTCTGGGGAAATACACCTGAAAGCAGCTTTATTTTAAAACTGAGTATTAAGGATAAAAAGCAGAAAAAATAATTAGAAAATTTAGTTGCCTAAAGAATCAAACTAAATAAATCGAACTCCAATCTGGACATATGTATGTAGCCAATGTGATTTTAAAAGCAACACTTCATAGGAGCATCCATTAACCTGTGCACAGATCTATTTTTTCTTCAAATCAGTAAGCTCTCCGATGTTGTTTGATGCTGATAAATCCTCAGAACACTAGAGTGGAATGCTGTATTACACTTCTGCATTAAAGTCTAAGCTCCAAATCCATGCCTATTGAAATTAGTGGGAGTTTTGCCACTGGCTGCAATGAAAGAAAGTTCAGGTCCCAGATGCTGTGGTATGGTTTGGTGTGTTGTGGCTCCCCAGAGACTAGCCACTTGAAAGTAGCTAAAGGATAAAAAGACAAGGGTTATTTAGGGTGGAAAGGAGAGGAGTAATAGGAATCTAATGTAATGGATGATGAGGGATTTCTCTGTCCCAGTATAATAAAAGGGGGCATGTGATTAAATTAAAAGGAAGCTAATTTTAAACAGGTTAAAAAGAAATATTTTGTAAAGCAGCATAAAATCAACCTGAACCTCACTTAACACCTCTAGTGTTATACTGAAGTATGGAAACAGTTTAGTAAAGATTTTAGTGATTTTTATGAGCAGGAATAATTTGCAGTTATGCTAGCTAAATTAAGTATCACAGGGAGTTTGTTGGAGAAGTACTTGTCAGAGGAGAGAATGCACTGGAGAAGTACAGAACTCAGTGCTTTTTCTTCATAGTGCTTGTGTTAACTTTTTCTTCAGCTTGGACCTATGTGGGTTCAGGCTGTCCAGGTTTTAGTTTGAAATTATACTGTCAATTCCACATTGCATACCCTAATTGTGTTAAACATTTATGTAGGTACTGAAGCTACATGGTGAAGTAATGTACAGAAAAACTCTGATTACCAATGATGGTACCCCTACTGGAGCTGGAGTTCCAATTGGTTTGGCTGTTGATCCAGCACGAGGGTGAGTTTCCAAAATAGTTTTTTCTTTACTTATACTTTATTTTCTAAGTTATATCAGCTTGTAAATAGTTTCTGAATTATTTTATTTCTCTCCTAATTTTTAGGGTTTGTATGATAGGTGGCGGTGATAATTTGTTGCAGGCATAAAATTGGCATACATAGAGTTTGTTTTTTAAAATTATATTTGGGTTGAATCAGTTAATCTTTTATAACAATAGCTAGAGCCTAATATACAATACGATCAATTACACGAATGCATATATTGTTGCATAGTTGCAGATTATTTTTTAATTATCACATAACTTGAATTCTGGAGCATGGCTTTCATTTAAAAAATTAAATCTCAAGCCATTTTGACTGCAAAGAAAACATTCAAAATGTCAACCCAGTGTAAAGTGATACAAGGATGACTATCTGGGGCCTAGTCTATAATGGGAAAAGACATCATGTTAGAAAACACGTTAACTCTCACATATTAACTACCATGATGTTAACATGATTTTACCTCCCCCATCCAAAATGGCAACTCTCCATATTAATCCATATTATAAATATTAAGATAATGTCTTTGGGTAAAAGTTTATTCTTTTTTTTTTTTAACTGATCAAGCCTAGCAAAATACAAAAAACCCTCATAAACATTTAAAAATAAATTAGATTCTGGCTGGCTGGAAAATTTTTGACAAACATTTTTTCATCAGAATTTGCTGATTTGTCTAAATGGACATGTTCTGCAGGACTGTGTTGATTTCACGAAAATTTTGCAGGAATCTAGGCAGGTTTCAGAGCTCCCAAACTTGTTGCTCTTAGCAGCCGGGACTCCTGGTAGGACTGGGTAGAGAATGGTAATTCCATGTTGTGAAGAACTTAGGCTATGTCTACACTACACAGCTTTTAGCGACATGGCTATGTTGCTACAGCTGTGCCGCTAAAAGTCACGCCGTGTAGTCACTGTTTGTTGGCTTTCCTGCCGACAAAAAACTTCCACCACCAACAAGCAGGAGAGCGCTCCTGTTGACAACACGCTGTTCACACTGGCACTTGTCGCAACAAAACTTTTTCTTTCGGGGGGTGGGGAGGGAGGGGGCTTAACACCTCTGAAAGACAAAAGTTTTGTCATTCATTTGCCAGTGTAAACATAGCCTTAGACATTTTTGGTTTTCATTCCTCATCAGAACTAAACCCAATTTTGAAATCTCAGAATCCTCTGCAAAATGGAAATTAGCTCTGTTAGATTCTTAAAATTTGATGAGTTTTAGTAATTTAAGATGTTGTGAGTGGTTCAGGAAAGGAAATATTTTTTCTTAAACTGTCTTTAACATGGCAATGTTCCGATAAAGTGAGACATGTTGTTGGACCTGATTCAGCAGTCCATCCCTACTCAGAACATATTGAAGTATTTTGCTGGGTAGCACAGTAGACTTAAGCATATTCTTAAATGCTTTGGTGAACTGGGACCTTAGAGCCTTACCTGCTTCTGTAATTGCTGCGATAACATTTGTTGCAGGAAACTGTATTGGACAGACCAGGGAACTGACAGTGGGGTCCCAGCAAAGATTGCCAGTGCAAACATGGATGGCTCAGATATAAAAACCCTCTTCACCGGTAACCTTGACCATATAGAGTTTATTACCATTGACATTAAGGAACAGAAGTTGTACTGGGCTGTCACAAGCACGGGAGTGGTATGAATTTTTTATACTGTTGCTGTAGTATCTGTGTGCCCATTTCTGCAGCCGTAACTCGTCTAAGTAGTTCACGTGTTTAACTGAGACTAATCATGTGACTAAAAGTTTCAGGCCAAACATGATGGATTCATACAGTATACAGTAGCTGCTGGACTGGAATGAATCTTGCTTTTTTGAATTTCAATGAGAGTTGAATGCCTAACTGCCTTTTGTGCCCCTCCCTCCATGGATACCGAAACAGCAGTTAGGTATGGGGACGACACAGTAGTCTTGTTTACCAAATAAACTATTTATCCAGTGTCCCTGTGGAAGAGTGTGCACTCACATGTTCCATAACATTAAAAAAGCCATAGTGAGTTTTGACTACTGGACAGCTGACCCCTCGAGGGCTCCTATATCCTGCTCATATATGCTGCTGTGGGTCAGGCAGAGTCCAGAGGAATCTCTCAGTGTGAGCAGGAACAAAGCTTTCTGATTCATAACTGTCATGGGTGTACCTGTGAGGTCCAGGAGGGCATTAGTTAGAACAGGCTTTCCATGAATGACATCAAAGTTTGTGAGAGAAAAGGTGTGAACTATTCACTCCATTCTGCCGGTTTTATTGAACAGAGTGTATCCTTCTAGCACAGGGGTTTTTAAACTGAGGATTGGCACCTCTCAGGGGGTCGTGAGCTAAACCCCGCTTTGCCTCCAACAGTTATAATGGTGTTAAATATGTACAAAAGTGTTTTTAATTTCTAAGGGGGGATGCACACGGAGGCTTGCTATAAGGGGTCACCAGTACAAAAGTTTGAGAACCACTGCAGGTAGTGGTGCCCACTTAAAAAAAAGAATAAAGTAGATTAAAATACTTGTGTGTGTTAATGAGACAGGAGTGAATAATATTTTTACTAACATTAACTTTGCTCTTATATAATTATACTTTTTTCTTTTCTCCAAAGAGGCTTTTATTTTAGATTGCCATTAGCTGTTTTGAAAAATGACAAGTTTGTTAAATTTTAATGGAAAGAAAAGAATAGTTCTAAAAAAAATCCAATTCTCGCCCCAAACCCAAGGAAAATGCATAGATTTCTGTTCACAGAGTTTATCAGCATGTATAAAATTCTAATTAAATTCTAACTGATCTCTTAGATTGAAAAAGGCAATGTGGATGGTACAAATCGTGTGACCCTGGTTCTTCATCTGTCTCACCCATGGGGAATCGCTGTCTATGATTCCTTTCTGTACTATACTGATCGAGATTATGAGGTCATTGAGCGGGTTGATAAGTCCACTGGAGCGAACAAAGTGGTGATGAGAGACAATGTTCCAAGACTGAAGTGCCTACGAGTGTATTATAGAGACAGTGAGTATTTGCTCCAATTTAAAGAGGCAGAGTCAGGAAGCCTTAATTTTGAAAAATCTACCATCCTCAAAACAAGAATCTGAAACTTTATTAAATTGCCAACCAGACAGCATGGCAAACCATAAATTAGTCAGGTGGTGGTTTGGGTTTCTGAGAGCATTTTTACACATTATGCAGGTGCATAGAAGTGTATAGCCGCATTCCTCAGTTCTACAGTATTTGTCTGCTCATTTCTGTTCAGTCAGATTACTGAAGTATACAAGAGTAATGCTCTACAAGAGCATTCCTTTGAAACCAAACTAAGTGGGTAGGGCTAATTTTAGTCTTGTCGGCTTTGATGATATGTTGATAAAACATGAACTTACTTATGGGATGCGCAGTAGGATTTATATATGTCTTCGACACAACATTTTAATACTATTTTGTATTTGTAGTTCTGAGACAAATTAATGTTATTGCATTTTCAAATATTTCTATAGTTCTCATGTAGGTATCTCTATTTTAAGAGTTTCAAAATATTTATTGGAGCTCAGAGGAGATGATCATAATGGTCCTTTCTGGCCTTAAAATGTATGAATGTAGTTTAGGGTTGTTTTTGTTAGTTTTTATTTCAGTATGATTTCTAGTAGTGCGGTATGGAATTCAAGTACATTAACTTTCACTGCTCTATACTAACACAGGCTGTGTTAACTTTTTCTGGGAGAGAAGGGAGTTCTGATTGATTGTAGAGATCCTTCTCACATGCATAGTTGAGATCTTAACTTACACAATGTCCAAGGGTGTTATGCTCTAGTTTTGACATTGGGCTCATTGCTAGTCAGTTTATTCATTTCTGTGCTCAAATGTCCTCAAGTAATTTGTAGAACTGGTTGATTAATTCACAGTGAATAATATTTTGCTGTGAATTTTAGCATCCTTTTCTACTTGCAAATTGTCCATGAGCAGTTTTCAGTTTTCTCTAGTGTGTTCCTTTTTCAAAATTATTCACCTAATAATTTCTGTGAATAAATCTCAGCATTTTATTAGCTTATTTGGTATTGAAATGCCATCCATGTGGTTAATTTTCATAAGAAACATTGGTCAGATGATGGTGTCATTTTTTTCTGACTGAAAGAGCACAATTTATTGAAGTAAGTTTCTGTGGAAGTGTATTTCTGAGTTCAAAAATTCAGTTTCGCTGGATGTTCTAATATTCATGTAAAATTCTCTGTTTTCATGAACATTCCTGGATATAACCTCATTTGCTTGAATATTCTCAGGAATAGAACACAAAGGGGTATGAATACTTGCAAAGCAAATTTTGTTTTTTTTATCTGAGGACAATCATCTGAGGCATTTCCCAGCTCTAATAATTAGTTGTGCAGTTATCCAGTTAGGATTTTGCTGTCGCATTTGTTTTTATAGTAAGTTTACAGCTGTAACTTTAACTGAATAATTAATTCTGGAATTTTATTAGCTAGTTTACTTCAAATTTATATGAGAGTCATATCTGATCCTGAAAAAATATGCTGTACTGAAGATCTCTTCATCTTAGATGAGAGGAATCCGGACGATTATTTTATTATTTATTTGCCACAGTTCAAAATTATTAAGATTCTTACTGTTGCTAGCTGCTTATTGTTGTTAGTCACTTTCCTGATAAGCTTGTGGCATGTACACATTTTATTCTAGACCAACAAGAGTTTATAATGAACAGCTGCACTGTTGGGGTTTTACATGCATCTGCTTGTTTCCAACACAGATTCTGCTGGTTCCTCGAATGGCTGCAGTAACAATATTGGAGTTTGTCAGCAGCTTTGTCTGCCTGTGCCTGGTGGGCTATTTTCCTGTGCCTGTGCTACTGGCTTCCAGCTAAATCCTGATAACAGGACTTGTTCCCCATACAGTTCCTTTGTAATTGTTTCCATGCTGTCCGCAATTAAAGGATTTAGCTTAGAGACATCTGATCACTCTGAAGCCATGGTACCGTTGGCAGGAAGAGGTATGTGAAGATAGTAGTAGATGAGAAAAATCTCTTTATGGCTAATGTTGTCATTTTCTGTTAAAGATTTGTAATGCTCTGGGGATTGCCTATCTGACATATGGTGTATTTAACAACGAGACTAATATACTGAATAATAATATTGCCTAGGCATCATGCCATGGAGGTAAGGAATGTATACAATTCAGTGGCATATACTGATCTCCACATAAAGGCCTACATTTTCAGAAGACAACCTCTTTTTGCAGATGTAGTTTGTGAATTTAATTTTAGCACACTGTAATAATCAGACTTTATTAGTTTAATATTCTCCTGCACTATTTTAAATATTGAACAACTGAGCCATAATATATACGATGCTCTGCACATTAACAGAGAAGCCAGTTATATGATCTTATCTGAATGTTTACATATAAAGAGTACCATGGCAATGTAAATTGATGGTAGATTTTATGCCATGAGATTGTAAACCTCAATTCACTTGTCCTTTGCAAATAACATAAACCACAAATTTTAAATAAAATACTTTATATTAAAAATAATTGATTGCTTTTTAAAAATGTTTCAGGACGAAATGCACTTCATGTGGATGTTCACATGCCTTCTGGTTTCATTTACTGGTGTGACTTCAGCAGTACTGTTTCTTCTCAGAACGCAATACGTAAAATTAAGCCGGATGGTTCTTATTTTAGAAACGTTATTACAAATGGAATAGGACGAAATGGAATCCGTGGCATTGCAATTGATTGGGTAGCAGGTAAGCAGAACTGCTGCATAGCTGAATTTATAATAAAAGTTTTTCTGTATATGTTGTAGGAATCTTTAGACTAATTAGTTTTATAGAAAAAGGAACTCATGGAAATATTTCAAAGGGAAAACATGTGCTTTTAGGTAGTGCTGTATATGCAGAGTGGTTTTAAAATGAAAAAAATGTATGAAGGGCAGCAGTCCCATTGATTACAGTAGGAGTTGAATGAACAAAGTAGAGGACAGAATTTGGCTCTAAGCTGTAGACTTAAAACCATACTTTCCAATTAATATTGCAAGTTAAATCAAACAGCAAGTTATAATTAATGCAAATACCAACTTTTTAGAAAGCATTTATTCATTTAACACTAAACAGGAGATCATTGTCAAGTGCATACATTTGTTTTTGTTTCTTTGGTGTAATTTCTTCCAGCTGTGTCTATGCTGCACCCGTCTTTTGGTGGTGTGTAGTGTACATACACATGGGTATAGATAGCAGTATAGATGGTGAGGCATGGCTTAGCTTAGTAGACTACAGACATGCCTGAAGGATGTGGATATGTACCCGACTATTTACCCTACATGGCTCTGTACACGTCCAAACCTGTGTCCCCATCTAAACTGCTGTTTTTAACAGTGTAGTGTCATGCTGCTGGAGTCTTTCCCTGCTCCAGAAAAGTGGAAAGATTCTGCCAGCTCCCTCACCACTGCAGAAACTCTTCTCCACCACTGGGAAAGTCTCTGGCAGCTCCCATCCCTGCTGCAGGGAAAGACTCTGGCAGTGGGGAAAGGCTCTGTCTGGCAGGGGTGAAGCAGTGGGGAAAGGCTCTGCCAGTTCCCCGCTGCTGGAGCCCTTCTCCACAGAAGGGAATGACTCCAACAGTGGAGAATGGCTCTTGCAGGGGAAGGCTGCGGGGAAAGGCTCAGCCTTTCCTCACCTCAGTGAAAGGCTCCGTCAGCAGGGAGCTGCTGAAGCACTTCCCCTCTGGCTTCCCTCTCCCAGAGCCTGTCACTGGCATGTGTAGCTACACACCTCGGGGTGTGTGCTTTTCACTGTGGCATGCATTGCACATATACTACTTGCCGCCACAGTGGTGTATATATAGACATAGTGTCTTTAGTTTCAAATAAAATGCTAAGGAAAAAATGTTAATGTTGATTTGAAGCAATGCAATAAAATAATACCTTTGAATTAAATAGATATTGTTGTATGAAACCATGATGATGAGCTATATGAATGGGCCAAATTCTGTCTCAATTATGCCCATGCAGCCCACTGAAGTTAGTAAGGATGGATGAATGAATCCAGGGCAGAATTTGAATAATGTTATTTTGTGGTACTGTTTGTCTAATTCTTCACAGTTGAGCATCTATTTTTAAAGTTCTTTCTGAGGAAGCAAATGTCCTAACCAGATAAATACTTGGGTCTTTGCTCATCATAATTTTATGATTCATTTTTTGATCACCATTTGAAGGTACCAGCTTGTGTTTCTCTGGTTTTGAATTAAATTGTATTTTATCTTTTTTTTTTCCAAATACAGGAAACCTTTATTTTACAAACGCTTTCCTGACAGAGACTTTTGTAGAAGTTTTGCGTTTAAACACTACTTATCGACGTGTTCTCCTGAAAACCAGAGTGGATATGCCAAGGCATATAGTAGTAGACCCAAAAAACAGATACCTCTTCTGGGCAGATTATGGACAGAATCCAAAGATTGAACGTGCGTTTCTTGACTGCACAAACAGAACAGTGCTTGTGTCTGAAGGCATTGTCACACCTCGTGGCTTGGCAGTAGATCACAGCAATGGCTATGTTTATTGGGTTGATGATTCTTTAGATATGATCGCAAGAATTCATCCTGATAGGGGTGAGGCAGAAATTGTTCGCTATGGTAGTCGCTACCCAACACCATATGGCATCACCATCTTTGAAAATTCTATGATCTGGGTGGACAGGAACCTGAAAAAAGTCTTCCAAGCCAGCAAAGAGCCAGGCAACACTGAGCAGCCAACAGTTATACGAGACAATATTAATTGGCTAAGAGATGTTACCATTTACGACAGCCGTTTTCAACCACGGTCTCCCCTCAGTATCAACAACAATCCTTGTTTGGAGAACAATGGAGGTTGTTCCCATTTGTGTTTTGCCTTGCCTGATCTGCAGATGCCTAAATGTGGGTGTGCCTTCGGCACACTAGGAAGTGATGGCAAGAGATGTTCCATTTCAACAGATGACTACTTGATTTTTGCCCTTGAGAATGCACTTAGAAGCATACAGCTCGATCCCGAGAATCACAGCCCCCCATTTCGCACAGTGAATGTGTTAAGAACTGCAGTGGCTCTAGATTTTGACAGCATGAACAACAGAATATATTTTACACAAAGTTCTCCAGCTGGGACAGGAAAAATCAGTTACATTAATATTTACTCAGGAACTGGCACTCCAACTATAGTTGCGTCAGGTAAATGCCATTAAACTTGATCTAAACTAACTGGATATTAACAAGATAGGATTATAGCACCTGATCATTAGTTAAATAGTTACAGTATGTTTATTCTAATGATCAAGACAGACTGTTGAGTTAAGATATTCTCTTGAAAGCTTCTGTTGACATTTCTGCTTAGTTTTTTCCTCCTTTCAGGTTTTTACTCCATCTTTATCAGTACTCACACAAACTATGAAAGTATAAGACTAGTTAGTACTATTATTGTTTGTTTCCAGCAGTTCCCACAATGTAATGAGCATTGAACCAACATATGGGAAAGCATAGTCCCTGCCCCAAAGAACGTACAATATAAAAGGACAAAACAGACAGATGAAAGGTTAGCTGGATGTAATGTACAAGCAGAGTGTTCAAGGTGGTGTTTGGCCATGTCTTGATAATACAGTGTTGGGTACCACAATGTTCTGGGTTTTTAGTTTTTTTTTAATTACTATAGAATATCTGCAGTTTCCTGTCACCCTTGGCATTACCAGTCATCTTGGGTTCTTGTAGGTGTCACCGGGGAAGTGGGTCTTCAACAGAGATTTCATGGTGGGAGGGGGATAGTGATCTTGCAGACCAGCTCAATGAAGGCCTTCAGTGCATAGAGGATGGGGTGGAAGAAGACATGGAGAAGAGAAAAAGCTTGAAAAGAGCTACAGGGTGTTTTGAGAAAGCAGAGCTACTCATCATAATTGCTGAGTTACACTGTTTGTTCATACTGGGCCAAGTCCTCAGGGGGCTTTTCAGCGCAGCCCAGTGGTGGGGGTGAGGGTGGGGCTGCACCTCCCCTGGGAGAGCTCAAGGAGGGATTCTGTCTTGGAATCCTGCCTGTTGCTGTACCCATTCCAGGGGCACAACTTACTGCCCTGACTGCCTTGGTCCCACTCCAGGGTGGCTGCAGAGAGAAAGTAGGGCAATGTCTCTGCCTCTTCCCCACCTGTCTCTGCCTCCTTTGGAGCACTGTGCACTCCCAGAGTAGTAGTGTGGGAGGAGTCCCTGCACTTCCTGGGGGATAGAGACTGCAATTCCTCTTGCCCTTAAGTAGGCCACACAAGTGTCTGAGAGAACCCACTCCCACTGCGTGCCCTTATAAGGGCCTGTTTCTTAGATTTGTATTTAGGCAAACACCCATTGATGTCAATGGAATCTTAACTGGATAAGTACCACAGGATTTGGCCCATTGTGATGGTGATGATTTGGTGAAGTGTATGGCAATGTTTCAGAAAGTTGTAATGAAGAGATGTTCTCCTTTCTTAAGGGTTGGGAACTCCAGATGGCATAGCCTTTGACTGGATCAGTAACAGAGTTTATTACAGTGACTATTTGAACCAGACTATCAGCTCAATGGCTGTCGATGGATCTAACCGCACAGTGGTTGCCCGTGTTCCACGCCCTAGAGCTATTGTACTAGATCCTTGCAGAGGGTATGTCTTTCTCTTTTTCTTCAAAAGTTTTCATTAAAATTGTATTTTTATATTAGGTGGGGCTGGTAGTGCTGCTGATCGTTAAGGATGCCTGACACTTCCCATTGTTAGACCCATTTGACAGAGAGATGACCCTGCTCTCAGCAATGTGGGTTTTTTTGCTGTTCCTGTGAGGAAACTGCCCATATTTGGTCTTTGAAAAATACGAGTTTGCTCATGTTTAGTAGAGACTTTTTAAGAGTTTGTCAGCCAAATTTGGTACTGGGCATGCATCCAAGGCTGCAGGGCTGAGCAGGACTTTCCTTGCAAATGTTGTTTCTGGCTGCTGTGGTGCTGGGCACCAGAACTGAGAGCTCCTGTGCACCCAGGCTCCTCCTGCTGGTGCCTGTGCAAGTGTGGAGGAGGAAGTGGAGGGGTCAGAATTAAGGTTGCATGGGGATCCTGAATTCTGGCATTTCTTAACTTTTGCGTGTTTGACTTTGCAACTTCAATATTCTTTATTTGTGGTTTTTTGGATGTAGTATAAATATAAGATTAAATTTAGATATAGACCTTTGGTAGTTGGCTTTGTCAACTAACTGTCAAAAAGACAAAAGCAGTGGCACTCTGAGGTAAATCATGCGGGGTACAGTGGGAGTAATACTATTTTTAGAAAAGAAATAGAGGAGAAAAATGATGTAAGTTTGGAAATATGTGTGCTGGAAGATAACAGCTTGAGGGTACTATGTGAATTGCACAGAGTTCTGTGTTCTGTTCCTGGCCAGTGCAACAGAATGTGCAAGTATATTCAGATATATGCAGACAATATGAGACAGTGCTTTGCAGATGAAATCAGAGGACCCACAAGAGACTCCTTCATCTGACAGAGAATGCTAGCCAATCTGGATAGGTGCCAGAAAGAGCTCTATACCAGCAGGAAGGAGAGGCATCCAGCACCAGATATTGGTCAAACTAGACAGAGAAGATAATGGGAAGGTATCTATCTACCACTCAACTGAGCTGAGCAGAGGACCAAGTGGTGGTTGTTCAAAATAAGGCTTCTCTGAGAGTATCATGTCCCTAGGATTAGTTGACACACCAATAAAATCTACCTATTTAGATTCCTATATGATTCCAATACCCCGTACTATCTGAGTGCCTCACAAGAATTCATGAATTTATCCTCACAGCAGCCCTTTGAATTAGGAAATAACGTTATTAGCACTATTTTGCAAATGGAGAAACCAAAGGAGAGAAATTCAGTGACTTTCCCAAGGTCACACAAGAAGTGGTGGGGCTTCACGTGGGTGCAGTAGTCCTTGCTATTGCAGAATCAGGGTCCTAATTGATGGAGATAGTTCTTCCCTCACATATATATTTCCAGCTGACTCTTGACTTCAGTAGGAGAGACCAGAATGGATGTCTCTTACGACAGAATTGAGTCCTGTGGATTTTGTTTGCCAAAGAGATAACTTTGCAATTGTCTGATTGATAGTTACATGTACTGGACTGACTGGAGTACCAATGCTAAAATAGAACGAGCTACACTTGGAGGAAACTTCAGAATACCTATTGTAAGCACCAATTTGGTGTGGCCAAACGGACTTACCCTGGACTATGAGGAACAGCAGCTTTACTGGGCTGATGCACATCTGTATGTATCTGTCTCGTCTGTGGTAGGATTTTTAAAAGAAATTTATTATAACACTTTACTTTCAGAGCTCAGATTTTTTTTCTCCTTTTTTTGTCACTTCAGATGCATTTGGAACCATTTTATACTATGGCCCATTAATAATCATTTAATAGTTTTTAAATTCCATTGTGAAAAGTAATCAGTAAGTACGTAGTGCTGTAATTGTTAATCACATGGTTGTTTCTGTCTTATACCAGGTAACCAAAATTGTAGGGACCAAATTCTGCCACCATTACTCAATCAAAACTTCCATGACTTCCTTGGCAGTTTTGATTAACTAACAAATCTTAGAATTGACCTGTGATTTTGAGAACAGTGTATGTTAGTAATTTGCAGGCACATAGAATTACTGGGTTTCCTGAAATTCACATGGAGTTAAATTTACTCTAATGTTGTGCTAGCTCATTTGTCTGATTCTTAATGCAGTATTTTAGCATCTTCTCTGATCTATACATTGCTTCTGCACAGCTTCTCTCTACATTCATCACTAATGGGCAGTGCCTCTCACTGTGGGGGGAGGGATAGCTCAGTGGTTTGAGCATTGGCCTGCTAAACCAGGGTTGTGAGTTCAATCCTTGAGGGGACCATTTGGGATCTGGGGCAAAAATTGGGGATTGGTCCTGCTTTGAGCAGAGGGTTGGACTAGATGACCTCCTGAGGTCCCTTCCAGCCCTGATATTCTATGATTTGGAGATGGTCCAGTGTTGTTGCTGGAGGCTCCAGGACTAAACCCCACCCGCAAGCTCAGGCCATCAGAATTTCTGCCTTCAGCAGCAGAACAAGTTGGCAGTTCAGTCTCTCTACGCCACTTTGTTTTCTAAGTTTAAAGTTTTTTCATGGTGCATAGTGACTGCATTTCAGCTCGTGTGTGTCTCTGTCTCTCCTGAGGTGAGGAGTCACTGGAGCATTGAGGCTCTAATCCTTGGGGTTCCCCAGTACAGCATCTCTTCCACGGCTGTCTCTGCCCCCTTTCCCCTTCACAGCAGCAGAGAAGCCTTGCAGGCATTGAACCAAGTCCAGGAGGTGCTGTGCACAGCTTTTCAAGAGCCTTGGAGGACGAGCTGTGCTCTGCTGTCGCTAGCTGCTGCCCCTCACTCTGCCAGGGCATGAGGCTGGAGAAGGCGAGCTGTAAGCTACTGACCCTTGCACTGCTAGGGGATGGGGATTTGCACTGGACAGCTGTGTAGGGTGTCAGTCCTTGCCTGAAGCTGCGACTCCAGTGTGCAGGGCTTAGCCAAGACAGAGAGGAAGACCCGTCACAGCCTGCCCCAGAGTAAGACTCTGGCCTCAGAAAGGCAAAAGCAAACATCCCATTCATAAGGCAGTGATTAATGTAGTTAATGGGCAAGTGGTATAAAACCCAGGATTTAAACCCTTTCTCCTTTGCCTTCCCTCCATGAAGGAGCATTTGCTGGGCTTTGTGTCAGGATTGCCCCTGGCATGCTTTTGTCAGGGCATGCAGATGCCTGGTGCACCCATGGAGTCCTGCCTCAGGCAGCAGCTGTGTTGCCAGTGCTTACTTTGTTCCAGGGCTTGTCAAGGGCTGAGCTCTGGCACCTGTAGGCTTGACAGTCCATAGCCCCCGAACCTCTGGGCTTGCTGCATCAGTTAAGAAAGTAAAAAAATGCTTGAGTCCGAGCACCTAATTGTTTGTGCCCTAGCACCTCTTGCATCACAAATTAACCACTGAGTGTTGCTGATCTCTGAAGTTCAAAATTCAGGAGACAGACCCTCCAAAATTTTGAGATTGCCCTCCCCCCAAGAAAGACCTAGATAAATTTTTCATCTTAAGCCAACAAATTCCTGAGGATTTGTACATGAGAGATCAAAATTCCTGTACAAGACTCTTTCTTTCAATCTGCCGTCTGCATCCAGAATCCTAAGAAATGGCTGGTAATAGTCACAGCAAGGCTCAGGTCTCCAGTTAGGCATCTATACCCATGCATGGACAACATCACAACCTGTGCCATGCCCAGAGAAACAGACTCACTCAGAATTCGCCAGCTGCTGGAAAAAATTCAGCCCCACCACTTGATCAAAATCAAGAAAAATCTTTTGAGCCCAGTGCAGAAAATTGTTCAACCAGAGGTCAAAATAAGCATGGGTCTGACTGTAATTTTACCATTATGGTAAATATTCACAAAGATACAAACTTTATTGCATCAATCATTTCCTGGCAGTGCTTATCCATAACCAATTGTCTCTAGTGAATGTGTTTGCTGGTACCAAGCATCTGTGTTATCCCCGATTTCACACAATGTGCCTCCAGATAGTCCTCCTGAGAACATGGTACCACTGAGGAGATGTAATACAAAATTAACCGTCATTCCTGAATCACATCTGGATCTCTCTTGTGGACAGGTAAGTACAAACAACATGCTGAAAATCAACTCAGTTTTCCCTAGAGATCCTTGCATACTTGCTATGAAAGTAAACCTTGCAGGGTCGGAAGCATACCTGGAAGACAAGATGACCCAGGGATTATGGTCCTCCACTCAGAAAAAGGAAAGCATGCAGGTCTCTCAAGGTCACCCCTTGAGCTGTACCAATTTCCAGTATCTCAGAGTGCCCATCCTTTTAATTCACTTCAGCAGCTCTGTTAGCGGTGTTTCTGAGCACAGCCATAATGTTGGTTTTGCAGGATCAGATCCATCAAGTATGGTGTCCTGTCTCTGACATCGACCAGTACCATATCCTTTAGAGGAAGGTACAAGAAACCCTACAGAGGGAAATTATATAACAACTTGCCTACAGGGGAAGTTTTGTCTTAACTCCCAGTTAGAGGGTTGTTTATGCTCCAAAGCATGAGTGTTTATACCTAAGGCTGTGAGTTTGCCACGGAGGTCACGGAAGTCATGGATTCCGTGACTTTCCGTGACTTCTGCAGCGGCCAGTGTGACTGGCTCAGGGACAGCTCAGGCAGCCCCTGCGCAGAGGCACACCAGTTGCTGCTGGGGCAGTCTTGGTCTCCCCGCCCCCAGCCGCAGAGTTTGGGTGTGGGAGGGGGCAGGGGGTTGGGGCACAGAATGGGGTGAGGCGGGCTCTGGGCGGCACTTACCTGGGGGGCTCCCCGGAAGTGGCGACATCCCCCTCACTCAGCTGCTAGGCGGAGGCGTGGCCAGGCAGTTCTGCACACTGCCTCCGCCCAGAGAGCTCGCTTCGCAGCTCCCATTGGCGTGGAGCCAGGTAAGGAGCCTTCTGGCCCTGCCAACTCCCAACACCAACGGGGGTCCCAGGCTGCATGCCCCCACCCAACCATCCAGCCCCTCCCTGCCACCGCCCATGCCTCCCCCAGCACCCACGGGGCCCCTGGGTAGCCGCCCCTCAAGTTTTATTCACTGGTATTTTTAGTAAAAGTCATGGACAGGTCACAGGTCATGAATTTTTGTTTACTGCCTGTGACTTTTACTAAAAATATCAGTGACTAAAACATAACCTTATTTATACCCCTTCCAAAACCAGGGAATAACCAGAGGTCAGAGTTTCTCTGTGACAATGGAAATAATGTTACGGTCAGAGAAAAGTCTGCTGTCTTTCAAGATGGTTCATGTAAAGGATGTGGAAAAGAGGAAAAAGGAGAGTTGAAGTCCTAATTCTCCATGGATCAGAAGGCACTTTATATTTGATAAACAACTGAGGAACCTCTATTACATCTGCTGAAAGACTCCTTCTTCATCTGGACCTGGACCACCTCCAGTTAAAAGCCTGGGCATGGGAAGAGAAGTGCAGTTCAGCAGGGTTTCTCCATTAGTCTCATTGATACAGTTTGGTATCCAGACAGAATTTAACCAGGTCAGATTTCATTTCTGGTGTGAGGGGAAACAGAAGGCACTTTGGGGCAAGTATGGTCTCTTTGTTATTTGTTTGTACCGTGTCCAGCAAATGGGGCCTGGCCACTAATTTACGACAAACAATTAATAATCACAAAGTTCTGATGATCTCAGCTACGCTACAGGTTTTCCCAGATGACTGGTCAGAATCCAGCAACCAAATACCATAAAAAGGTGTGTACTAGCCCTAGCAGTGTTCTTCAGGTGTCAAAATTCATCAGAATGGCCAAACTAGACGAGCTTATGTGCAGCTTTTTTCTTGCCATTACTTCCAAAAGACAGGGCTGGAATTAGTTCCTCTATCTGTACAAGAATGACATAGCTGTTGTCAAGTGGAAAAGGTTATTCTTGTAGCTCCAGAAATCGTTCTGATCAAGATTAGTTCATCTTTTTACAACTCCTGTGAAACAACGTTTCCATCATTTTGTTCCAATCCTTACACTCCCTTGGAAAGTTGTGACCTAAATGGATATTCCCAAAATGTCTCATTCTATCCAAAATGCCATGGCCTTAGGACATCAAACTTGCTGCAGGCAAGACATTAAAATCCTTCAACAGTTGACATCCTAGGCATCTGGGAGACTATTTATGGAGTACGAATCAAGGTGTCCTCAGAAGGTCTCTATTGGCATTGTGGGGAAAAGTGTCTGAGGCTCATCTGAAGAAGATTTGCAAAATAGATTTTCATTGCTCTGCAGAGGGAGTATTTTGGTAGGAAGGTGCTACTGGGTTGGTTCCCACATAATTCCTTAAATTATAAAGCTTTTGCTTTATATGAGGTAACTTGTATGTCTGCCTATTATTCATCTTGTAATAATAATTAAAATTCTGCTTTATCTTCCCCTCCTCCACTTCTATGATTCACTGTTTCTTACTTCCCATTAGTGATGAAGGAGGAGAGAAGCCATGCAGCAGAAGGAAAAATTTCTTACATGATCATTTTCTTTCTGTCAGCAGCTTCTCTCCTCATTCAGCCCACCCTAGTAGTCTGGTGAATGACCAGAATGCAATTTGTAACAATTGAAATGTTTCTCTAAGGGAGACTTAAACATACAATTACCCTAAGATTAGCTAATGTAAGTTCATGTTATTCACTTAAGGCTAATGATTGGTTACCTGCATGCTTCTACAGCTTTGAAAGAGCTTGTCTGGGTGTTAAATTGAAGGGCGGGACTTAGTCCTGGAGCTGCAACATTGAACTCACCTCTGGACACTGGGAATGTTATTGTTTACAGTGTAATTTTTCAGAAAACCTTTCTGTTCCATTGACAGTCTGCACACAAACATAGCTTTACTACCTGTATTTCTGTGTCTGCAACCTTGATGGGCCTTGTCTTCCCTTTAACTGCACTGTGAAGAGAGAAGCAAAAGCATGGCAATTGCACAGGCACATCTTTGAAGGAGAGGAGCAGAACTCACATGACCTTCTTTCTCCTGTCACCAAAGCCCTGCCATGTGTATATAACACCTCACTGAGTTGTCTGATCACCAGAATTCTGGGAAATGGAGTCAGGCAGCAGCCTTTACCCGGGGCATAATACACTCTTCACATTTGCTCTAATTTCTCTAATTCCCCTACACTCCACCCAGTATTTTCTCCTCACTGCTCCCTTTTTCTCTTCTCACTCCCAGCTTCTAGCAATACCATGCTCCTTTTTTACCAAGCACTTTCTTTCTCCTCCTTGAAATCCCTCCTCAAAATGCATTTCTTCTAGAAATCCTTCCTACTTTGTCATCCTTCCTGCCAACAATCTTTCCACACCCTCCTTTATCTGTAATCTCGTGTTTTGTTCTTGTGTGGCTTGTCTGCTTGGACTGTAATCTCTGTGAGGCAGGGAACTTGTTTAACTGTGTGCCTTAAGTGCTGCAAACATTTGTGGCCTGATAAAATAATTTTACATAATAATGCACCGGCAACTGTAGCATAAATTGAGTCTTCCTGAAGCAGCACTATCTGACCTTCACTGGAAGCAGGTGCAGGTGGGTCAATAGCGCTGCTAGGGATAGGATGGGTAGACAGTATAGAGCAGGGACACTGCTTGCCACAGGATTTGTAGGGTTGGAGCCTATATCTCCTGTGGGCCTGGGAGGTCCTGCTTTCGTTAGTTCTGGTCATTGTTACAGAGGGGAGCCTGAACTCCAAGGTCAACAGAGAAGAATTTGTGATTATTTTATAGCAACTCTTCTTCTTTCATACATTTATTCGTGGGAAACTTAGCACATAGATTTATGTATTTATTTTGTATGTGATCTACTATGTATTTTCTGGTAGCATGAATTTGGATCTTCAGTAGTGCCAACTAAAAAGACAGTATCTTTCCCTTTCATGGTGCCATTGTACTCCTAGTGCAAGCCTCATGAAATTTGAGCCCTTTCAAAGGAAAGAATTCTGTCATGAAATTTGTGCTCATTTTGGTTATGTATAGTGTAGCTTAAATGTTTAAAAGTTTTCTTCTAAAAACTGATTGCTTCCAGTACATTATTTTATTAGTGCTTCAAAGTCATTACTTTGCATCATTATTGCATCAGTAGTTTGAAAAGCCCCTGAGACCTCAAACTGTATTTAATAACAAATCTTAGTTAAATATGCTCCAGTACTTAATTGGTGGGAACTGGTCACAGGGTGTAATTAAGTAGGTACTGGTACCTGTAAAAGTTCAAAGCTTTAGTATTTCCTTATTTATTTTAGACAGAAGATTGAGCGATGCTCCCTTTCTGGTTCCAATCGTGAAGTAATCATTAGCACTGCTCTATATCCATTTGCCATGACCTTGTTTGATCAACACATTTACTGGACAGATTGGAATACCAGAAGTATTTACCGAGCTAACAAATACGATGGCTCAGATCAGATTGTAATGATCATGAATCTGCCACAAAGACCAATGGATATTCATGTTTGGTCAAAAAGTAAGCAACAACAGTGCATCAATCCTTGCAACCAATTTAATGGCGGTTGCAGTCACATCTGTGCACCAGGTAAACTATTATGTTTGATGATAATGTTGACTGTAGCAGAACTCATAGTATGGTGGAGTGCTAGGTTTAAAAATTACTTGGGAGTGGCTGAAATATTTATTCACCTAAACCAGGGATGGGCAACTTTAAGGTAGCATAGCACCACAAAATCCCCTAAAAGCCCGGGCAGGCCATACAGAATTTTTTTTTGAAGATAGATCTGGGTCACTGAGGGGTTCCGTCTTTTAGTAAAGCTGTTGCTGCCTCATACCCCTCTGCTTGGCTCTGCTTCCCCATCAGCCTTTCTGCACCATGCCACCAAGTTCCAGTTACTGTCTCCCCCTTGGATCATTGTTTGGGAGCTGAGAGCCCATCAGGTTTTGCCCAGCACCCTCAAGTAGTGGGTGAGAGCAGAGTACACCTCTGCCAACAGGGAGGAACTAACCGGACCTTGGTAGCATGGGCCAGAGCTGGATCCTGTGCTGATGGGGAGCCTGACGTATGGGTTCCCCATGTCAGGGAGTCTGTGTTTATGGGGGAACAGAGTGAAGGCAAAGACCATGCACAGAGTCGCAGCACCACTCAAATTTGGTCCAGCCACCAATCTGTCATGTCAGCAGGGACATTACACCATCCAGCTCTGGTTACTGCCTCCCTGTTGGCAGAAGTGTTCCCTGACTCGCCCACGGCTAGGAGGGGTCAGGGCTGATGACAGATAGATTGGCTGTGGAAGATGGGAGCCAATGGGAAGGCAGGAACCAGAGCCAGGAGACATGAGCCCTCCCCTGCATGAGTGACCGAGTTGGATGGGCCAGTGAGTGGTGTTGCGATTCAGTGCCTGGGCTCCTGCTCCCAGTCCGGTACTCTCTCCACACTGTACTCCCTGTAACCCCTCTCACTTTAAGTGGTTGTGCCTGGTGCTCAGATTTGGACAGGCCGGGGTGCTACTTGGTTGGGCTATGGCCCACCCAGGCTATGCTCCTGCTCAGTCCTCCTGAATAATATTTTTACTGGCTGCCTAGGGACAGGCCAAATAAAATGATCTGGTGAGCAGGCTGTTTCCCCTATGTCTACAGTTGCCCATTCCTGGTCTAAACTAAAATATATTGAGGTCCAGACTGTACAAACTGAATTTTCTGTGCTGTGACAGCTGCCATTTTGGCTGACACACCAGGGATTGAACTACATGAGCTGCTACAGTTAGAGCTAAAGCACTCTAGCTGGGGCTGTACCAGACACCTGTCCTCTATGGATTCGGCACAGAGGGGGCCTATAATACAGACTCACCAGTAGATTACACTGGGACCTCCGAATGGTACCACATCACTAAATATTTCATGCTGCAAATTTAAAATTTTGTCATAATCTGGATTTCTTTATCACATGGTATTACAAAATCTTTTCATTACCATTATTTCCCAGACTCTTTCAGAACCCTTGCTGTACGATCTCCATTTGTTTTGTTGTGTTATTTTAAAAGCTTTGGTAATTGAAATCCCAATTTCCAATAGAAAATGAGTGGGTTTAATAAGTTGATAATGTTGTACAAGTTTGGCACAAGCTGAAACTGTAAAATAAATTTGGGGAGGGATTTTTAAAAGCACCCAGGGCAAGTTTTTTAAAGGCTCCTAAAGATGCAGATAGGTGCCTAGTGGGATTTCCAAAAGCACCTAGGCACTTATCTCCCAGTAACTGTTGGCCTGGAGGCAAAGGGAAAACTCCCGTTGACTTCAATGTGAACAAAGTTAGTCTAATGTTTTCCAGTTTTAAGGGCCAGATCTTCAGCTGGTGTGGCCTTAATTTTTGACAGCAGGATACTTTCTCACTTGGATCCAAAAAGTGCACTTGTTATCACACTGAGAACAGCCCAGAGATTTCATGGTATTTATGACAAACAAATATTATAAATCAGTGCACTAGATTTTGAGCTCAGTTACTTAAGCGTAACTCTTGAATAGTGCTGTAGAGTTAAGTGGATTGACACAGGTGAACTGAGATCAGAATCTGACTCAGTAGCCTTGCTTATTTAAAAGGCTGATACATACAACAAAGCTAGCTGTTATAGTTCAAGAATAATGAATGTGGTAGCTGTGAATAATTTTATGGAAGGCTTATCTTAATGTGTTGATACTCTCATCCTTTTTTTTTTTTTTGTCTCAAATATATGCAGGTCCTACTGGTGCAGAGTGTCAGTGTCCTTCTGAAGGACGCTGGTATTTAGCCAATAATAACAAGCACTGTATTGTGGACAATGGTACCAGGTGTGATGGAGGGCTCTTCACATGCCTTAATGGACGATGCATCTCAGAGCGGTGGAAATGTGACAATGATAACGATTGTGGGGATGGCAGCGATGAGCTGGAAAGTGTGTGTGGTAAGCATTTTAATAACTGTGTTGGAAAGTGACACAGGGCTCAGTCCTGCTTCCACTGACATCAGTGGCACTTTTCCTATTGGCCTGGTGGCAGTAGGATTGAGTCATGTGGTAGTAATTCGGAGCGGGCTCCTGCCTGCTTTCTGATTTTGTGTCTGCATCTTCATGTGTATTATGACAACAAATCTGCATTAGAAACAAGAAAAGATTTGTAGGCATGCCTTTAACTTTAAATCAAGTTTATCTGACTTTACCTTTTGACTTTGTCTAATTCAAAACGTGTATTTTACTTTTCATGCAGTCCGTTTTGCAGCGATGTTTGCCCTGGCAGGTAAAAGTGAAGCATGTTTTCCTTTGCTACATTTGTCAAAGAATTGAGTTTACATTGTATCCATGACTTTTCCTCCCTGTTTTTATTCCCTTTTAGCTTTCCATACCTGTCAACCAACAGCTTTTACCTGTGGCAATGGGAGGTGCGTACCTTATCACTACCGCTGCGACCACTACAATGACTGTGGAGACAACAGTGATGAGGTGGGCTGCTTGTTCCGAACTTGTGACTCCCACACAGAATTTACTTGCAATAATGGAAGGTGTATATCTCTTGAATACGTCTGCAATGGTGTAAACAACTGTTATGATAATGGCACTTCAGATGAGAGAAATTGCCGTAAGTTCATCATAACTACCTATTGTATATTTGGATCTGACTCTTTAGACCAAAGAAGAGGCAAATATTTTTGCTTGTGAAGAATAATGAAGCTATCAGCAAAAGAGAACAAGTGACTTCTCTTGACATGATTGGTTTATTTTAACAATATTCTGCTTTATACTATTTTGAAACAAAACACAGTAATTAAAATATTTTTGAGCAATATGAGAGCATAGATATTTTATTTTATTTTATTATTAAAAACAGCCTGTCCTCTGTACGTCCCCAACCCTGGAAAGATTTATGCATGTGCTTCACTTTATGTGCTGTGAACAGTCCCATTCAGTTTGACAGGGCTATTCATGGTGCATTATGTCCTTATGTAAGTCTTCACAAAGTTGGGACCCAAATGTGTGTGGTGGGTATATGCTATAAAGTTTTATATCATTCTTACTGTGTTAATTGCAATAGCTTTAATCACCAGCAGCAAATATTATGCACGTTACTGCAGAGTTACTTTACTCCTTAATATGTATTCTTTATATAGTTAAAAAAGTGGAAATGCTTCATTTCTTTAGTGTTCATTTCAAAATCAACAGAATTGTTTTTGGAAATGAGTATTATTTTCAATAAAATACAAAATGCAGTTAAGTCAATATTGACCAATAACATGGCTAATCAGGCTAATCAGCCCTTCTGGTCAGTAGGAAGTTCTCCTATGGAACATTCATAAGTGGAGCTGAGCAAATAATTCATGATGAGAAATTTTTGCAGTTAAGGTAGCCCCTTTTTCTGTTTGTACCATATTTGTTGGTATATTGTGATTTTCCGGAATGTACTTGTAATTTGCATTTTTCTAAAATTTTTGAGATGTTTGCTCTATAGATTTATCACAGGTATTCGAAAGTTCAGCTATGTTTCTTATTTGTGGTTGGTCAGATAATTCACATGGTATTACTTCTGCCACAATTGGTTGAATGTACAAGCACTTCCAATGTGAATATATGTGCATGTGAATTTACAATATGGTTTCTGTGAAGACCAGCACATGCTACTTTGAAAATGCATTCTGCCAACATTTTTGCCAGTAAAACTTAATTGCCTGAATGTTCACAGAGAGTAGCAGGACAGAGCCATGAGCATGGCCCCAAGTAATTCATATCAACATTTGAACAAAAATGAGTGGAAAACATTTTGAGTTATTTGCCCAACTCTCTTTGTAGCTTCTCAAGACATCCATGTTTAGCTATTAATCAAGAGAAAATATCCCAGAAAAAATATGTAAAAAATCTATTTTGTGTTAATTTACTATTGATTTAACTGTGAGGAAAACAGACTCCTAAAGTTTTGCAGCTGTTTTAGCTCCCTCTGGTGTTTTTTAGAGCCACTTTTGTTTCTTTTGAGTGAACAGTGATATAGTGGCAGTCTCTTACCTAAAACTTATATAAGAGACTGAAAATTTACTCCAGAGTAAATTTTATTTTAACAACATTGTGTTTCTTTCAAAATGATACAGTTTAGTGGGATAAAAATGATCTAAACATTTGCTTTCTCTTTCCCTCTTAAAGCTGAACGCACTTGCCAATCTGGTTTTACAAAATGTCAAAGCACAAACATTTGCATTCCTCGAACGTATCTGTGTGATGGAGATAACGACTGTGGAGACATGAGTGATGAGAGCCCCACTCATTGTGGTAAGTAAATAGTGCCCTAATCACCTTTCTTCACATCAGTAATTCATTCCTCAGGTGCCTTTGGTACAAGCTCAGACGTTCTTGTAACATCTGTTCTTTATACTCCCTGAGGTTTATGAGGTATATGTACCATAACGTGCTCACCATTTATGTAGCCTCAGCTTTTCCCAATGAAATCAGGCATAATTTCTCTATCTTTTTTGTATAGTATTTCAAGAATCCCTTATCCATTCTGATTATTCTTTGCTGTACCTTCTACATCAGTGGTTTTCAACTTGTGGTCTGCGGACCCCTGGGGGTCTGCTGACTATGTCTTAGATTTCCAAAGCTGTCTGCACCTCCATTAGAAATTTTTTAGGGGTCCGCAAATGAAAAAAGGTTAAAAACCACTGAACTACATATTTTTCAAGGTTACCAGAACTGAGCACACTATTCTGAATGTGCCTTTGTCAGTTCCTTAGTGCTAGAATAATTTCCTCTCTCTTTTGCTCAATACTTTGGTTTATACCAGGGGCTGGCAACCTTTCAGAAGTGGTGTGCCGAGTCTTAATTTATACACTCTAATTTAAGGCTTTGCATGCCAGTAATACATTTTAGCGTTTTTTAGAAGGTCTCTTTATAAGTCTACATATTATATAACCAAACTACTGTTACATGTCAAGTAAACAAAATGTTTCAGAAGCTTTATTTAAAATTAAATTAAAATGCAGATCTTATCAGTTTAGTGTGATCCTTGCCCTTGCTTTTCCTTGCTGAGTTTTCCAATGTCTGGCACGTATTTGGATACTATAAGCTGCACACAGGCTTCTGAGTAATCAGTTGTTAACCGGCTCCGAGAGGGACAGAGGACAGATTTCATGTGTTAAAATACCTGTTCACACAGGTATGTGGATCCAAATGCTGAAAGCATTGCAAACACAATTTTCTTCAAACAGTTAAATTTCACTGGCAGGGACATCCAGCAGGTCAGAATAGAGGCCCCATGATCTCTTTCGGTAGCTTCAAATGCGCTCCGCAGATCCACAAACTTTGATGTCCACAATTCTGAGCTTTTTAACTGAAAGAGTTGCATTTCAAAATCTTCAACACCCATCCACTGAAATACAGACAAATCCAGGTCGCTTTCTTTGAATTTTTCAGGTTTAATTAGAAAAGAAAGCATTGGGCCAAATCACTGGAAATCTTGAAATCTGTCAGAAAATTCTGATTCCAGTGCTTGTGTGTACTTTCGAATCTCATTGACATTGACAGTGCAACGTGTCGATAGCTCTTTTATGAGTTGGAAGTAGTGGAAAGTAGAAGTTTGAATATCCCTGGAAAAAACTGCTAGTTTCACAACAGATGCTTTCCAGGCTTCATAAAGATCCAGAACTGTTTGCCCTGCACCCTGGAGACAGAGGTTGAGTTTGTTTAGGTGAGCGGTGATATCAGATAGAAACATGAGCTTACACAGCCATTTGTCATCCAGTTCAGGGTAGTTTTGTTCTTTTTTCGACAAAAAGACCTTGATTGCATCAAAACAGTTTACAAAGCGCACCAAAACCCTGCCACGACTTAGCTACCGAATGTTGCTGGGAAGTGGGATGTTGTTATAACCACTGTCCATCTCTTCTAGCCACGCTTGAAATTGTTGGTGAGTCAAAGCAGATCGAGCAACAAGGAAATTCACAATTCGCACCACTGTATTCATCACATTATTAAGCTCTGAATTAGAAATTTTAGCACACAGGTTTTCTTGGTGGATGATACAGTGAAATTTGACTGTCGGACGGCCAATTTGATCTTCAAGTAACTTTACAAATCCCTTCTGTTTTCCGACCATGGCAGGAGCACCTTCTGTTGTCACACAAAATATTTTTCTGATGTCAACTCCTCGTTCTTCAAAATGGTTTACAAAACTTTCCAGTATATCTTCCCCCTTTGTTGTGCCATGCAGGGGTTTTAGGCAGCAAAGTTCCTCTTGGATTTCATCGGAAGCACAATATCTTGCCACAACTGCCAAACGTGGAACGTCGTTTATATCCACGCTCTCATCAATTGCAACAATAAACACTGCTGTGTCTTTCAATGCAGTCATCTGCTTTTCCTTAATGTTTTCTGCCATTTCACTTATGCGTCTCTCAAGTGTTCTGGCAGAGATGGGCAGTTCTTTTATTCTAGATATGATTGTATCTTTATTTGGTAAATCATTGAACAAAACCTCCGAACTACTGAGAAAAACTTCTTTTATATATTCCCCATCTGTAAACAGCTATCATAAATCTCGGAAGTGCTGCTATATTACTGATGGGTTTTCTGCATGGAGAAGGGGTGAGAGATGGCAAAAGTGTAGTGCATTGTGGAATAAAAAGAGAGAAAGGGAAAGTGGGAGGAAGAGAGGGACAAAAGGGAAACGGAAACAAGCTGAAGGGTGTTAATGAGCAATACATTCAATGCTCCTGAATTCCTTAGTTGTAGGGAAACAGTGAAGATAACAAGTTCAAGGCCAAACAGCAGATTTCTATTTTGTAGAGTTCCATTTTCCTATTATTCTTAAAGTGAAAATCATCTTAGTCTCATCTCAACTATAAATATATAGTGTGCTTTGTTCTCTAGTTGCTCTGTGGAATCTTATACTAGGGGCAAATTCTGCATTCCCATAAGTGGATGCAACAATAGAAGCTGCACGTACTTGTCTAAGGAGAGAATTTGGCCCAGTAGTTGAATAGAAAGAGCAGCTAGATTGTACAAAAAGCTCTTTGCAGATAGAATATGAAAGGGCATCCTTGCTAGCATAATTTTTTCTTTTTGTTTTTTGGAGTCTGTAATGTTTTTGTGTGTCATGGACTCAAAAGCAACTTAAAACAAGTTGGAAGGGTAACAAAAAGAAAGAAGTCATACATAGGTTTTTTCTTCCAGTTTCACTGACTTGCACAAATAGTGAGTTTCGTTGTACATCTGGACGTTGTATTCCTGCTCATTGGTACTGTGATCGAGGAGTAGACTGTGCTGATGGCTCTGATGAACCCGCCTCTTGTGGTGAGTGTGCAGTTAAAAGAGAACTGTTCTGGGGAATGGGATGGCTTAGGAAATCGGTTATGGGAAATAATTAATTTCTCTTCTAGATCAGCAGTACAGATCCAGTCCAGGCTGGTAGTAACTGGAAAAACCTTTTAAGGCCTATTCAGTGGCTTGTCTGATATGAGCCTGTAATTTCAATTTATTTCTAAGTGTTTGCATCACAAACGCTCTGTTTGGAAAGTGAATCTTCTTAGCTAATCATGATTGATTACTGGTAAATGAAAACCATTCCTTTCTCCTTTGAAACAACAGTGTTGGTGAATTGGCTGATGTGGGGTAGGTAGCCTGTATTTTGGAATTGGCTTGGACATGAAGAGTGCATATGCACTCTGACATTTGGGAAAAACGGTGTGGACAGAGGGCTACACTTCAGATAGTGTGAGACTGGGGCATTCGAGGATTCTGAGTGTCCCATAATTCCTTGGAGTAGTCAGGTCCTGTATGCAGGATGGAAACTGATTAGAATAAACAGGGAAATAAGAAAGGGAAGGGAGAAGGAAGTAGGGAAGAAGCCAGGTATTTTCTCCATAGGGCGGAAGAAGAGGAAGACCAAAATCACTGGGAAATGGGTAGAGTACAACATGGCAGATATCAGTGGAAAAAACTGGTACTGTAACAGGACATTAGGATTTTCCTGTGATTGAAAATGGGCTGATGTCTCATTCTCCACATTTCATGAGGTATGAGAAATTCAAGTGATAGCTGGTAATGCAGTGTTGGTTTATTACTAGCAATGTATTTATTAAAATAAAAACTACACCTTTTGATTTCAGACTTAGAAATGATTGTGACTTTTGCCTGCATTTCTAGGGCTCTGAGACACATGCCTGCTTTTGGGGGAATTCAAACTGACACACCTTCAACCTTATTAAGACCTGTCTAAAAGGTCTCTGGATTGCTCCAAAAACCTCAGCCCTTGATTACAAACAAGCAATTATAAACATACATAGTAAAATTAGTACTGTCACTGTCAGGACGGTGAATTCATGTTAGAATTGATGCCTGCTTCAAGTTTACCAAATTTCCTAATTTCAGATTTCTTTAACAGTCTACTTTTTGATATATAACAAGGTTGACATACTAATAATCAAAGCAGTAATGTATTTGTAGGGGTTGTTAGTGCAAATGACCAATAAAGAGAAAATGGGGACATGGAGAAGTGGTGTTCACCTTATCTCAGCAAGTGTGATTTGACCAAGGTTCTAATATTTGAGCTTTCCTCTTACATTTCACTAGAGTAAACCTGTCCTAAAGAATGCTTCCATTAGTAGGTTATTACAACGGTGCAGGCTAGTTTAACAAGCTGAGTAATTCTATTCATTTTTTAAGTGTCCCATGTGCGGACTTGTTCAAGTAACCAGTTCAGGTGTGATGATGGCAGATGTATCCCAGCAAGCTGGATCTGTGATGGTGATAATGACTGCGGGGATATGAGTGATGAAGATCAAAGACATAACTGTGGTAGGTGTCCAATACAAATAAAGTATTGTGCTAGGGGCAACCCACGGGCTTTCAGACCAGGATAGATTTACTGAAAAGTCTGCATGACATAATTTTTTTTCTGTCAGACTATTTTGTATAATTCCTTATTTTATTCCACATTTTTGGAATTAAAATTCTAAATTCTAATAAAAAAATCCCTTCTCATTTTGTCCCGTTCCATTCAATAGCCTTGAATTATAAACTGCTTTGAGATGAAATTTACATGGCAAGTTTGTTTAAGACAGACTGCAGTAACAACTTCAACATATATAGTGCCTGATCATGACAGTACATCTTCTCTTGTGAATCAGTATCGGTTATTAATGTCAGCAAGGTTCCAATAGAAATTCTATTAGCTGGAGAGCAGAGGGTCAGGTTGTGCCTGGCTGTTTAGTGGATGCACAAAGAGGAGAGGTGCAGGAAACCTGGCCTCCTTCCTTGTGCCGTTTAGCAGTTATTGGCTCCCTTGATTTGCCCTCTGGGGAACAAGCATCTCACAGGAGTGAGTAGGGAGAGGAGGGGTCTTAGCTCTGCTTCCTGATGCACCTGGCATCATGCCTCTGGCCTGGCACCAAGGGAAAGAACGCTGCATCCCCAGAAGGGAGGAAACAGCAGGGGTGGTTCCCCTGCATGCCAGGGAGCTCTGGGAGGAATGCTGCTTCTCACTGGGTCATTGTGGCACCACACCTACCCTCCACACACAGCTGTGGTCAGTGGAGATACACCGGGGATGAATCTGGCTTTTTGCAATGGATAAGATGCATTTTAATGAATTTCTGCGTGAAATTTCTGGTACACATGCCCAGATGTGAATGGGGAATGCACATTTTATACATGTAAAATGAAAATAACTCTACTTCTGTTACTTAGCAAATGTGCTTTATTTTAGCAAACCGCAGCTGCACAGCCACTGAATTTACATGTGTGAACAATAGGCCGCCCCTGAGGAGGTGTATCCCTCGGGTGTGGGTCTGCGATGGAGATGCTGACTGCAGTGATGCTTACGATGAACATCAAAACTGCACGCGACGGTCTTGCACTGAAAATGAATTCACGTGTAACAATGGATTGTGCATCCGAAACTCTTACAGGTCTGTATGTACTTCAGCAACAATACAAAAGGCTTGCAAATAGTTTCAAATGAAGGAATGAATTCATTTCAGTTTTTACACTTTGTCATTAAATAGGATTACATTTAAGTGTGAAATAATTTATGTGCAGTGCATTCACATGTAAGTTTTAATTTTAAAACCTCTAGGATGCTTGAGTAGTTTAATATTACCAGAGCCTACCAATGGCATTAAACCTGTATTCCTGGGCACAGTAACTTTTAATGGGAGGAATCTCACTGGTTTCTTTAGTAGCCATACTTACATGAGTACATTTTGATTTCATTATAATTATTCATGTGAGTAATGGGGTACAGTTGGGAGTAAGGATTTGCATGACCAGGTGTGTATCTACCCCTCCGTCCGTCCGACAGTCACTACCTTTATGTGTTTAACAACACCACCTTTCTTTCCAGGTGTGACAGGCGGAACGACTGTGGTGATAGCAGCGATGAGAGAGGGTGCATCTATCAGCCCTGCCAACAGCACCAGTTCACATGTCAAAATGGGCGCTGCATTTCAAAGGCATACATCTGCGATGGGGATAATGATTGTGGGGATGAATCTGATGAGCTGGAACACCTCTGTAGTACACCAGAAGCAACCTGCTCTCCCCATCATTTTAAATGTGACAATGGAAACTGCATTGAAATGGTTAAAATTTGCAATCGGCTGGATGATTGCTTTGATAATAGCGATGAAAAAGGATGTGGTACGTGTGGAGTGTTGGGGGTAGGGGATTAGGGTTCTGATATTTTATTTTAAATATTTTAGACAATTTAAAAAAAATGAATGCTTAATGAAGTCAGCAGGTTAATTAAGATGATACATGTTCCATCCGGACTTGCCAATAGGATGTATGAAGAATGCATACATATACCACACATTTATTAATTATTAAATCATAACATGGTATGCTATCTTTTAAATATAACATGTCAATTCATATACTTAAGCCATGAAAACTAGCCAGTACTTGGTAAATAGAATGAATATATCATCACAGATTTTAGATATGAAAATATGCCAGATAAATAGTTATAACTATATATATTCCTTCTGAGAAATAATACTATTCTGCACTGACAGAATTTGGGGCAGATCCGCCACTGGTGTAAATTATCATAGCCCCACTGATTTCAGTGGAGTGTGATAATTTACACTGGGTGTGGATCTGCCCCTGCAACTCAATTGTAGCCACCCAAGATTCAGAATATTTTGGTATTTTTGGAATAAAAGTTGTTGCCCACTTGTCATGATGTTGACTCTTATGAATACTTTCTGGGTAGCTCAGTTGCTTGAATAATAATGTTTTTGTTTTTGTACCACAGGTATTAATGAATGTAATGACCCTTCAATCAGCGGATGTGATCATAATTGCACAGATACCCTGACTAGTTTCTATTGTTCTTGTCGTACTGGACACAGACTCATGTCTGATAAACGGACATGTGATGATATTGATGAATGCAATGAAACGCCATCAGTATGTAGTCAGATTTGTGAGAACACTGCTGGCTCCTACATCTGTAAGTGCGCCCCAGGCTACATCCGTGAGCCTGATGGAAAAAGTTGCCGGCAAAATAGTAATATCTCCCCCTACCTTATTTTTAGCAACCGTTACTATCTGAGAAATCTCACAGCAGATGGCCAGTCTTACTCTCTCATTTTGCAAGGACTAAGAAATGTGGTGGCACTGGACTTTGACAGGGTGGAAAAGAGGTTGTACTGGATTGATGTGGGGAGAAAGGTCATTGAAAGAATGTTCCTAAATGGGACAAACAAGGAGACAGTAATAAGTGATGATGTGCCAAATGGGGAAGGTATTGCTGTGGACTGGGTTGGCAGGTAAGAAAATGTTTTCAGCTTTTCTGAGCTATTGAGGAGTTATGTTTTTTAATGTGAAAAATATGAGTTCAGATACTTGTTTGGGACTGGTTTTCAACCCACATACCATACACCCAGTATAACAGTATCCTAATAATGTCAATAATAATTATTCATAATACTACTTGGCTCTTATAGTGTGCTTTATATTTTCAAAACGCTGCACAAACATTCACTAACTAATCCTCAAAACAGCCATGTGAGATGGCTACATTGTGTTATTCCTGTTTTGGTGATGGGGAAGCCAGACTGAGAGAGGTTTAGTAAACACACACAGCAAACTAGTTGCAGAGCATGATTAGAAAGTTTCTGGCTCCTAGCCCTGTGCTCAGTCCTGCTGGCAACAAAACATGTTCTAGCCTGGTGTTCTCATAGTCAGAATGTGCAATAAGGGCACCACGGTAATGCAAAGACTTTTGAACATTTATGTTAATGGACCAAGTTTAATAATAGTAATAAGGATAAGAATAATTAATAGAAGATCCACCTCTTTGATGTGATAGGAAACGTCTTAACTGGGAGGAATATATTAACCAAGCAAACAAAGACAATTGATAAATCCTGAATTTTTGTATTTAAAAATACCCTTATTAACCAGGGAAATCTCATTGACAGTGCCATTTGAGAACCAGATTTTGCTGGGTGTGCTGTGAGGAACGATTCTTGCAACAGAGGTCTTACCCAGTGTGTTTCCCTTGTCTCCATAAGTGACAGTACTTTATAACCATGCTTTTTTCCCCACTCCTTTGGTTTGGTGAGAGCAGGGATAAAACTGCAGGGGAGGAAGGGAAAGATGGTGATTCTTATGGCAGCCCCACCCGCAACCCCATTCACGACCCCGTGCATTGCACATCTCCCTTCCTGGCCCCTCTCCAGGCCATCTCCTTGTTGCCATTTCTTGGTAAGAGAAGAGGGGAGGAAAAGGAGAGGCAGTGACACCTTGTGCTGGCCATGTGCTGCAGGCAGCTGCCTGAGATGGCGGGTTTATTCCCCAGCTGACCAGCTACAGTTTTGAATTTGGCACCAGTAGTGGTAATTGGCTAGTGGTGCCAATGTCAGGGGAGGGGATAGGGCAAGGTGGCACATGGCTCATAAAAGGTGGGAGTACAGCATATGGATTTGTATCTACCCAGTTTGAGCCCTGAGCAACAGTTGGCAGCATTTGTCTTTTGTAACGTTGGCCACATTGGAGGATTGAGAAGTATGTGGTCCTGATTAATTCTTCTTTCATTACAGTGGATTCATCATTACTGTAGAGAGAAAAAAGCAGTGAAATTAAAGTGCGGTGCTTTATTTTGTATAAAGTAGTGTGTAAAATATTCATCATAAAACATTTCAGGAAGTTGTACTGGGTGGATGCATACAAAGACTGTCTCTATGTCGCTGAGCTTGATGGCAGATTTCGGAAAAAATTGGTGGATCGGTGTGTGGACTCCAACAACACCTTCTGCTTTCAGTATCCCAGAGCTATTGTCGTTCATCCAAAATATGGGTATGATATTTCCAGAGTGATTCTCTTTCACCTAGTAGTTCGACAGTCTCATGCTGTTTCTGTGAAAGTCCATGCTAAGTTATCATTTTGCATCTGTTAGTAAGAATAATTACAGAATATTTGGATCATATCCTTCTGTTCTGCAAAAATGCGCCAAAGGTGGGAGATGGGTTTTGTTTTAATGCATGAGGTGTTATGTTGCAAATATAGCTTCTAGAATTTGTCCCAGGATCTTTTCCTACAAAACTAACTATGGATGTTGTTTAAATAGACAGGTTTACTGGACTGACTGGGCAGACCGAGCCTATGTTGGAAGAGTGGGCATGGATGGCAAGAACAAGACGGTGATTATCTCTACCAAGTTAGAGTGGCCCAATGGACTCACCATAGATTATACCAACGACAAGCTCTACTGGGCAGATGCCCATCTAAACTACATTGAGTACGTACATAGAGAAGAATAAAGCAACTGGGTAACTGTTCATACCAAATTTCAGTGGTAGCACTTTATTTTAAGAATTTTTTAACCCCGTCACTGCTGACAGTTTGTGCATGGATCAAGGCAATAGGTTTTGTTTTTTTTCAAATCGAACGTACAGAGACATTTTATGTACCGTTACAGTACAGTTAGACAATGACATATCCAATTAATCCATCAGCATTGAAAGGGTTAACTAATTCTAAATTAAAATGGAATCAGAAGTTAGGTATAAAGGGGATGAAGAGGAAAGACTGCCTCCTTATTTGGATAAAATTAACTTTTGGGGTTTTTTTCCACTTGTTCTTTAGCTGCAGTTGGCACTTTTGTTCTGAAGTTTTATAGCATATATTTGCTAGCTCCAGTAATTATAATAAGGGACATATGTGCAGTGGGTCTTCAGAACTTTGCAACAGGGGGTTAGACTGTAAACTTTTTACTCACACTAGTGAGTAGTTACATGAGTAGTCTCACTGGAATCTCAGAAACTTCTCATGGAAGTAATTGTTCAGAAATTCAGAAAGAGGTTCACAGTCTGGGCTAGAACTTGCCAGTGCATCTTCATGTAGATGCAAAACCTAAACTGAGGCAGAACTGAATACGCAAATCATCATTTTAGTCTGTAATTACCATTTTTTTGCCCACAGATCTGAGGACAGTGATAAAGAAATGTATGTGCATACATTTGTAGAGTTCTGCTGAAAGTTTGGCATTAATGTGTTCCCCTTATTAAAAGTTCATGACAATACTGCATGGAACCTATTGCTTTGTTACGTTAATTTACTGTATTTGATACAAGTCTATAAAATGTCAAATACATTTCTGATGATGAAATGCTTAGACTTCAATTTCAGCACAAGTAATTAGCTAACTTTCTGATTCTTTCCAGGTATTTCCAAATTAGCACATTTAAAAAATCTCCTTCGTGTGTATTCTTTTAGCGCCGTTCCAAGTTTCCATGTTAAAATGGACCATTTTAGAAAAAAAAAATCTTTCCCATAATTTCCTGCTAGTGCCTGGTCATAACAAAAAGAGATAACCCATTAAAGATATTTTACTGTAACAGACACTGTGAAGTCACAAAGAATCAGTGTTTTTAGAGCAATATGAAAGTGAACAGTTATGTTAAAATTTTAATGTTTAGCATTTCTGTCAAAAATTTAGATTTGGAAGATTCTCCATTGTATTCATTTTTGCCAAGTTTCTTAAATGATTTGTTCATTAATCATAAAGTTGTTGTTCAGAGTTTCTAACTTAGCCTTCTTTGTTATTAATACAGTCAGAAAAAAGTGTGAGAGTTACAGAACATTTTTCTATTAAAAATGTTGTTAAAAGTAACATATAGCACTCCTAGGATATTTAAAATTTAGGAATAAAGGTGTTATATTTTTCCAAGTTTCACTTGGGAGGCTATCTGAATTATACAGCCACTTTCCTGCATGACAAGTAACCTATAATCTATACACAAAACTTCATTGGACAGCCAGATACATTTCTTAGGGATGGCTCTGTATTTCCTTTTGCGTGTGTTTGGTCTATTTTTATAACTAAAGTAAAAGCTATTTAAACCTTATGTGTCTCAAAATGAACTAAACTATTTTGAATCAACTGATCACCACTAATGAACTGCTTGCTGTAAGAAGATACCTTAAAGGCCTGAAGTTCTTGCAGCTTTGATCTCAGTCTTATGCATGTTTTTTGTTCATGTAGGTACTCTGACCTAGAGGGACGACATCGTCACACAGTATATGATGGGACTTTACCTCATCCATTTGCAGTTACTGTTTTTGAAGACACTATCTATTGGACTGATTGGAACACAAGAACTGTTGAGAAGGGAAATAAATATAATGGATCAGGCAGGACTGTTCTGGTGAACACGACACACAGGCCATTTGATATCCATGTCTACCATCCATACAGACAGCCAATTGGTGAGGAAACAGATTTAAAATTTAATGTGGATGTCTGGCCCTTATTTGGGCCTAACCCTGGTTCATGCCATGTTCATATCTCCCATTGGCGTTACAAGGAGTTGAAGGCACTTGGTATCTCACAGGAGACCCACTCAGTTTCTTGAAGGATCAGGCCCTTAGTTAACCTACACAGGTGGTCTTCGATTTGGCTATCTGGTAAAGTAAGATAAATAGTGAGAGCAGAATCAGATCTGAAGTATGGATTTAAAGCCAGTTTCTAGGGTTTCAGGGTTCACTGTTCATACATCTTCAGTAAACTACAGCTGAGACCAGATTTTTCTGTCTGAGTGCCTGATTTATCTGTTTGTTTGTTTTGATTTGCAAGAGATAATATCAATGCCCTTCTGTGCAAAAGGAGACTATTGCAAGGTCTTTCCGTGTATGGGGATGTGAAGTGTGATGATTATTCTTCCATTTTACTAGTGAATAATCCTTGTGGTACCAACAATGGTGGCTGTTCCCATCTGTGTCTAATAAAAGTTGGCGGTCAGGGTTATTCTTGTGAATGTCCAGATAACTTCATGGTAGTACAACTTGGCAACACTGCACACTGCCTTCCAATGTGCTCCAGCACCCAGTTCCTCTGTGCAGACAGTGAAAGGTAAGTCCTTTGCTCAGTATCTTTTTTTAAAGCTCTTTACGGATAACATTTATATCTAAGGCTAATTTTCCTGGAAGGCTTGAAAATATGTAGTAATTCTCCATATTGTGGGTTCTGAAGTCTGGTGGTAAAGACAATTCCAGTCTGACTCCTGTGCTGGCAAAAATTTCTAGCAAAGTCCTCCTTTCTGGCTAATGGGATGAGCTCCTTATTAATGCCCTTTCTTTGTTGTATCACATGGCTAATCCAATAAGGACTGGGGTGTTAGTCATGCATTGCTTCAGAGGCCATTTCCCAGTGATTTCATGAAATATGAATCTACTCCTGTCTTTTCTACATGCTGTGCAGTATGTTTGTTTCTGCTGTTAACTGATTAATTTATTCTGGCTGCCAGTGGCCCATAGGTCCCATTCTGGCAGTAAGGGGTCTGCTGATGCGGGGGCACAGCCCTGGCCCTTTTCCCTGGCCACCCCTATGTGGCAGGAGCCAGAATTGGGGGGACAGGCATAAGTCTTGCTATCCTGGCTCTACACCACCCCGGATTCCTGTAGGCAGCTGGGTTTCTCCAATGGCCCATTCTGCCAGCCTTAGTGCTGCCTCACACTGGAGCACCCATTGCCAATATGGTTAGGTCATGGTTAAAATTATACACTTAATAGAATTCTCTATCTAAATTTCAGATCACTTATGGAAATGTATCTTGTTCTCCATCTCTCTCGGCCTATCCAGCTAACATTTGACTTGCTTAGGTGTCTGTCTGAATGATGAGTCTCAAGAAAGCCCAGAGTGACAGTTTGCACAAAAATACTGCAAACTTGAGTCCACATTAATTTGCCGTGAGCCTGTTACAGAGGTTTCATCATCAACATCTGTTACTGGCAACACCATGTTGTGGTATATTTTGTTATCACATGACAAATGGCTTCATGTCATGTAGAACTGAGGCTCAAGAAATATCTGAAGCCAAATGTTGCAAGATGATATGTCACTGGCAAAAGCTTGTCTAACAATTGATCCTTAAAGGGATGGCTGGACACCTGTAAAGTCATTGGTTCATCAAAGGAAATATTATTTTCTCTTTATAGGTGCATACCGATCTGGTGGAAATGTGATGGACAGAGAGATTGCAGGGATGGCTCTGATGAACCGCCGACTTGCGCGCACCGATATTGTCGTGTTGGGCAGTTCCAATGTAGTGATGGGAACTGCACCAGTCCCCATTTCTTGTGTAATGCTCTGCCAGATTGTCCTGACAGATCAGATGAAGATCATGTACTTTGTGGTAAATGTCAGATAATTATTCTTAGCACGTGTGTGGCACTTCACATGTTCAAAACATTGTATAAACACTAACCATGTAATCCTCACAAGCTGCCCTAAGAGGCAGGTGAGAATCAGGATCCATATTTTACAGATGTTAGACCTGAATTTCTGCTGCCTTACACCTTACGTAGTCATTTATCCCAGTGCAAAGTGTTGGTAAAAAGGATGTAAAATGCTACCAAATCAGAGTGGCAATGTTTTACACTCACTTTGCTTCACTTGCACTGGTGTAAAATACAAGGCTCTGGAAAATAGGTTTCATTGTGTGCTCAAAGCAACACGTGAAGTTGAGCTTGTCTGCATGGTCCCACAGTGCAGACTTCAAGGGTGTGAGTTGTAGCTTGCACTAACATGCTGTGAAAATTAAAAGTTACCTAGTTTGGGTTAACATTGTCTCATTTCAAACAGGACTAGGTTAATGCAAACTAAGTACCTTTTAGTTTGCGCTAGCAGGAGCTACATGGGGCAGTTAAAGCGCAACATCTTAAACAAACAACTCTATGTAGACAAACCCTGGGTGTTAGAGGCAAGATCAGAACTGAAGATTTCCTAACTCCCAGCTCAGTCCATCAAACCATGCTCCTTCTTACCATAATCTGCATCTTTAAACAGTGAAAAAATTATTTCACATGAAAATTGCTCAAAATGCAATATACCCAGGCAGATGGTTTTGGAGAACTGAATGTGATAGAATTTTTTAAAAAATTGTAGGCATCTAATTATAATTGTGAGACAGTGTATTAACTTTTTTTAAAACCCATCTTGTTTCATGCGCTTGTGTCTAATTAGAAAGCTAATTATTCTCCTCTTGTAAATAATATTACACTGGGAATTGAAGTCTGAGCAGTGAGAATGAAAAAAGGAAGCTGTGTAGTCATATAATTGATAGTTTCACTGACTTTCATTAGCATATAATAGTATTTTCTGTAATATCATAATTAAATGAAACCTCAGTTTGACATGAATTTCAAACAATCAAGCTCTTAAGTAAGGCACAGGGGAATATTAAATAAGAAATTGACAGCTGCATAATAATGAGTTCACATGTCTCTTTATTTTATTGGGTAGAATACAGATGATTTTGGGGTATATCATACAGTTACCTAAGGGGGAAAACTTGCTCTAGAAAAGCTGTGTGTTAAAGTTTGCAGAAATCATGCTATATTCTCTCTTCCTGGAGAAAGGGATTACTGTGTATTAAAAGGGGCAGTGGGAGAGGTACCCAGACCATGTAGGCTGGAGGTCTGTGGAAAGCCAAAGTGAACACCCCAGCTCACAGCCTACCACTTAATGTGACTCCCACTCTGCAAACATCACAAGCCTCACCAGGCCCCCACCACTGCTAACATTGACTTCTGCTCTGTGACTATGCATGAGTTCCCCTCTGAGGAAGATAGAAACTGTGGATCTAAAGTTAATGGTGCTTTGAGCAGCATTAACTTGTGCCAAGTGTCCTGGCTTGCAGCATGCTGGTTTAGCAGGAGAGTATGCTGGGTAGAACTAGAGTGGTTCCTCTTTGGCCCACCACACTGTCAGAATTTGCATGATGGCCCAAAGCCATGTTGTCATTCAGGTGCCCTGAATCACTGTGCTCCTCTGCCCTGACTCAGTGCGACAGCTGGGCTTGTATTTCACTCTGCACTGGGCAATGACAACTCTGGATGTCTTTCTTCTCCCCAAAGGCTCTCTGTTGTATTGTTCAGCCTTTGAAAGCTGGATGAAAGCAGCCTGTGGGCCATAGCCATCCAGGATTAGAAGTCAGTATCTGAACTGGACAAGTAAATTCTAAACTCAGATTGAGTTACCAGCATTTCTTTAATATGCGGTGATGACAGATTCAATTCCCATAACACTGAAGGGCTCAATCTTTCTATAAGCTTCAACAGCCTAATAAAAATGTGTATTCTTTTAGCTAATCACCAGTGTGAGACACATCAGTGGCAGTGTGCCAACAAACGGTGTATCCCAGAAGCCTGGCAGTGTGATAAAGAAGATGACTGTGGGGATAACTCAGATGAGGATAGCTCTCACTGTGCCAGTAGGACCTGCTCTCCAGGCCAGTTTAAATGTGACAATGGCCGCTGCATCCCTCAGTCCTGGAAATGTGATGTGGATGATGATTGTGGTGATCACTCTGACGAACCGTTCCACGAATGCAGTAAGCACTAAATCAATGGCAGCTGTCTATATTATAGCGTGATAGGCAGAGTGAACAGCATTGCTTAATTTTCAAGAGGTTCGCTTTTGAGGAGATGTGAATCCTACAAATGGACTGCTAAACTGCAGTAGGTAACTGGCACTGCAACACAGCACTTTGTGACTTGGTAAGAGAGTCTCATGAGATACCGAGCAACAAATACTGAAGGGGAAAAAAGTCACTAAATAGCTACAAGGTTTTTGAACCAATCATGGGGTTGGGAACAAACTCAGAACCCAAAGAGGATGGGTTTATAAAGAACAGATATAGCCAGACAAATTTGATTATGTCTTGCCAGACTGGTCAAGTTAGCAGATGAAGGGAAAGCAACAGACATAATACTTGGATTTTCATGAATCTCTTAATACAGTTGCTCATAAATCTCTTACTTTCAAATTTAAATCTAATTGACTTAGATATGAACACAGTCATGTGGGTAAAAAAAAAGTCTGACAGTTTGCAAATAAAGGGTTACGATAAACCACAAAGTGTCAAGCTGAGGGGAGCTATCGAGTGGGGTACTACAGAGATCTGTGCTAGGCCTGGTTTTCATTTATATTCATTTAATGATCTGGAAGTGAGTAAACAACATATTAATGAAATTTACAAATGCTACTAAATAGGGAAAAAGAAAAGGAGTACTTGTGGCACCTTAGAAACTAACCAGTTTATTTGAGCATGAGCTTTCGTGAGCTACAGCCCACTTCATCAGATACATACCGTGGAAACTGCAGCAGACTTTATATATACACAGAGAATATGAAACAATACCTCCTCCCACCCCACTGTCCTGCTGGTAATAGCTTATCTAAAGTAATCGTCAGGTTAGGCCATTTCCAGCACAAATCCAGGTTTTCTCACCCTCCACCCCCCCACACAAATTCACTCTCCTGCTGGTGATAGCCCATCCAAAGTGAGAGAACCTGGATTTGTGCAGGAAATGGCCTAACTTCATTATCATGCACATTGTGTAAAGAGTTGTCACTTTGGATGGGCTATCACCAGCAGGAGAGTGAATTTGTGTGGGGGGGTGGAGGGTGAGAAAACCTGGATTTGTGCTGGAAATGGCCTAACCTGACGATTACTTTAGATAAGCTATTACCAGCAGGACAGTGGGGTGGGAGGAGGTATTGTTTCATATTCTCTGTGTATATATAAAGTCTGCTGCAGTTTCCACGGTATGTATCTGATGAAGTGAGCTGTAGCTCACGAAAGCTCATGCTCAAATAAACTGGTTAGTCTCTAAGGTGCCACAAGTACTCCTTTTCTTTTTGCGAATACAGACTAACACGGCTGTTACTCTGAAAACTAAATAGGGAGGAGTTGTGGGAATCTGAAATGACAGAGAAATAATAAAAAAGCACCTAGAAAGATTAGATACAGACATAGAAAGCAACAAAATGAAATTTAGCTTGGAGAAATGCAAGCTAATACAACTGGAATAAAATAATCTGAACAGCAGCAGTCTGAAAGCTGGAAAGCAGTAATGTGACCTACGAGTGATAATAGTTAGCAGATCGACAGGGAGTTTGCATGCAATGTGACAGCTGAAAAGGCCAGTGCAGTTTTGAGCTATATACTTAAGTAGGTCAACACTTAAGGCAGCGTGTAGAGTACAGACACTGCGCACCCAGCTAGCATGGATATAAATAGTGATGTAGATGGTGAGGTATAGCCTTAGGCAAACAGAGTAGAGACATACCAGAACCATAAGGTGTATATCCTACATGGCTCTCTACATGCCCAAACAGTGTCTCTGTCTACACTGTTATTTTTAGCAGTGTAGTGTCCCGCTGCTGGAGCCCACCACACTGGAAAGCTCTGGCAGTGGGGAAAGATTCTGGCAAGGGGGAGGCAGTGGGGAAGGGCTCTGCCAGTGGAGAGCTGCCAGAGCCCTTCCACACTGCCTGCCCCCTAGAGCCTTTCCTTGCCACAGTAAAGGGCTCCAGGAGTAGGGAAGCCAAGTTCCTTCCTGCTGTGTTTCCTGGGTTGGCACAGCTACTTACCATCCTTTACAGAGGGCTGAGCCGAATGGCTCAATCTAGCCCCAGAGGAGGACATGATAAAAGTTAAATATTTGTAGAATAGTCATCAAGGAAGGAGAAGAATTATTTAGGATGGCAAGGAGGAGGTATAACTCTGAAATGAGGTGAAATTAAGAAAGCGGAAAGTTAGTCTGATTATCAAGAAAAACTTCCTGATGGTGACTAATTGGAATTGCCCAAGCAAAGTGGTAGATACCCAGTCACTTAGCATAAAAATAGAGTGGACAAAATGCTGGTAACGGTATAATAGGACTCCATTGTGCACCAGCAGGGAGATGGGCTATATGACCTGACAGATTTTTTTTTCAGTCGTTGACTCCTTTTAATGGAAGTAGTGCACCAAAAAACAGAAATCAGATGTTTAAGTCATGCGCATACAGAAGTAATACAATGTTCTTTGACAACTCTCTCTTGTGTTTTAGTGGGTCCTGCCTACCGGTGTGATAACCACACCGAATTCAGCTGTAGAACCAATTACCGCTGTATTCCACTGTGGGCAGTATGCAATGGGTATGATGACTGCAGAGACAACAGTGATGAACAAGGCTGTGGTAGGTGTAGGGAAAAGCTTTTTTCTGAAATGATGTTATGCTGCGAATATTTCTCCTAGCTATAAAACCCTCATGGAAGTCTTCTCAGTGACAATTCATATGCTTGTACTTCTTTCATTTTCTGTCAGTTGACTTCACTGATATCCATTTGTGTGGTGGAAAATTCTGTGGACAACAATTCACTGTAGGTCGTGTAGCTCACAGCCTATAACCCCTGAAAACTAGATTATGACTATTATTGTACTATTCATTATTGAATGTTGATTCTGTGCTTATCACTGAATAAAATAGAGGAAAATATATTTTCCTGCTTCCAAATCTTACGTTTAGGAACACACATGAAAGCTGTGTTGTTCTCAGGATGTTAGTGAGACAAGGTAGGTGAGGTAATGTCTTATATGGGACCAACTTCTTTTTGGTGTGAGAGACAAGCTTTTGAGCTTACACTGAAGTCTTTTTCATATGAAAGCTGTCATTCAGTATTCTTTTTGCGTATCTTCAAAGCTACTTCCAGTGCTCAACTGGGGATACACTGTACCAAAATCACCGATGTAGAGGATTTATGATGCTGCAAGAGTTGTTCTGAAACCTTTTAAAATGCTACAAACTAAGTTTGCAGGCCATGAGTTCACAACATCTAAATCAGAATAACTCAGGAAAAACAGGGTGTGACAGTCTGGCCTACAGTGTGCCATATGGCTTTCAGCTCTGGCTGTTTGTCAGTAAAAGCGTGTGCCACTCTGAGAGTCATTAGATACATACCCATATACACAGAGCCTGACCATTTTTCTTGCACCAAATCATTTATTCTCCAGGTAATATTTGTTTCTGTAGATGCTGGTTGTTTTATACTTTTCCCCTCTGAGGGACAGTAGAGTTGTTGTTTCTGCACAAGTAGGAAAGGGGGGTTGTTTTAGGACTCCCTGACTCTGCAATCGTTGTGTTGGGAGTAGCAGTCTCCCTTTCTAGAAGATGGATATGTCCAGACAATTACTGTAAATTACTGAAAGTGCAAAGTCTCTGCCTGAGCATTCCCCTCCCAATCCTATATCATTACTTGATGGGATGTTTCCAAACTGCTTTCCCTAAATTACTTGACCCAGTTTATGGTATGGAAAATTCCATCTCTACAACCCTCTGGGTACTCTACCCTATCCAAAGCATCCTACCCTACTCTAAGCATCTCTCTACCCTGTCCAAAGCATATTCAAGAGTATGATAATGTATGCTGGCTTATTGTCTTGGTGACAAATTGTGTGCTTTGCAGAGGAGATGACTTGCAATCCTTTGGGAGATTTCCGCTGTGATAATCACCGGTGCATCCCGCTGCGCTGGAAGTGTGATGGAGATAATGACTGTGGAGATGGGTCTGATGAGAACAACTGCAGTGAGTTGTCACTCCACTCTCATGATATTTTAGTGTTCCTTGCTTTTCACTTATAGCCTCCCATTTCTTCTGAAAGTGAGGCATGTTGTTCTTAATTGCAAGAGTTCAGTTATTCCACTATGCAGTCTGTATTGTTGCTGCTGAGCCATTTGGAATGCTGTGTTAAGAATAATTTCTGTTTTGTACAGAAATAAATGTTAGTGAATCCAGTTATCAAGAAGAATGTTATAATGTATGTGAAAGTATTAGTCCTGATTTCCACTAGGGTTTAAGGGCTCAAATCCTGCACTTTTGTGTGTGTGTGTGTGTGTGTGTGTGTGTGTGTGTGTGTGTGTGTGTGTAAAAACATTTTCCTGAGTAAAGAGTGTAGGATCAAGCCCAAACTGAATTTATTATTTTCTGATAAGGAGATGTAATTTCCTCAAGATAAAAATCACTCTTGGGTAATGTTGTAACAAAACAAATTTGAGATGAGTTAACCCACAGAGAGACATGAAGTGTTTAATATCACATAATATGTATGCAGAAATATCAACTTGCCATTTTAATGATTGTCTCACATCTCACCCAGCAATCATTTTGCCTATTTTAATGAGACAGGCTTGGATGTTTAGAGTTACAGTTGAGTGACTTCACATGTTGTTTTCACTTGTCTTTTAAATTGAAGGCCCTCGCGAATGCACGGAAAGTGAATACCGTTGTGATAATTTGCGCTGCATTCCTTCTCGGTGGGTTTGTGACCATGACGATGACTGTGAAGACAATTCAGATGAACGTGACTGTGGTGCGTATTGACGTTTGGGTGTCATTTCATCATATTAGAAACTAAGGTTTGTTCAGGTTTGAAATCATTCTGCAAAACCATATTTTACATCAAGCAGCATTAGTGAAGCAACCTTTACTGCACTACATTGTTTACCTTTATTTAGAACAGGATATGCCACAAATACTATCTTACATTTAGATAGTGTGGATGGTGAATGCCCAGTTTTTCATGGTATCTTCTGTACATGAAAAATATCCACTTTGATCTTGTTTTTCACGTGAAGACATTTCACTAATCATTTTGGAATCTTTTCAGAGCTGAGGACATGTCATCCTGGATATTTCCAATGTAGCAGTGGGCATTGTGTTGCAGAACGCTTCAGATGTGATGGAAGTGCAGACTGTCTTGATTTCTCTGATGAAGCGACTTGTCGTGAGTTTAAAGCGTGTGGTGGGAACTTATGGGGGAAGAACAGCACATAAGACAACTTCAATTTTACAGAAACTTAGTCTTTATTGTCTGTTTAATACAATAGACAAAATCCTGAGTGGTACTGAACACCTGCAACTCAAATGACTTCAGTAATAATTCAGGAAAAATGTAATACATAGAGCTACTTTTTAATATACTAATGGGTTCTCAGGTATTCCACTGGCAAATTATAAATAGATTAAAAGAATAAACCTGCTGGAGAGAGTGATGCCCAAGAAGCCCTGCTCTTTGCAAGGATGGTCTAGCACAGTGTGAGGATTTTGTTCTGTCCCAGCTACACTGCAAGACAGAATGGCTTTTTAAACATTTCAAGGCCTACTGTACTGTAACAGACTAACATGGCTGATTTTATAATGTGCACAGGGCTGTAGATGGTCTCATTCCTCTTCCCTTCCCCCCATTATAAATGAAAACAGGAAAATACTTTGTTTCTCTTGTTGTCACCTCTGGTCTGGATTGTGCCCCTGATCTCTACACTGGGCTACGTTTTAAGACCATTTGGGAGTTGCAGCTTACGCAGAATGTGACTGCTTCCTCATTAAGCAATGTTTTTTGGGGGGCATTTCACACCTCTGCATTGATAGAGCTACACTGGCTGCTAGATGATTCCCAGGTGAAGTTTAAGGTGCTGGTTTTCATCTACAGAGCCCAAATGGTTTGTAGCCTTGGTACCTGGGATGATGCCATTCTTCTCGTGTTGCTGTCATAGCAGTTGTGATCATCCTTCCAGGCAGTTGAGCTAGAAACCATGGATTAAGTGGGAAGGGGAAGACTCAAGACATTTTCAATGATGGGTCCTATATTCTGGAGTTTATTTCCCAGCATATTTGGTCCAACAGAGGCTGGATTAGACAATCTTTGTGGCATGCTGAAAATCACATATTTTCCCTGTTTTTAGTTCAGAGAAAGGGAAAGAAGGTTTGCTTAGAAAGTAACTGATGGGCTGTAGAAGCTGATGAAAGGGAAATGATTTGGAGGGTGGTTGTGTGTGTGAGGTGTAGGAGGGGGAGTTCCATATATGGTCTCTGGATCTTTTGAGTTGTGTTTATTTTCAAATTTTGTATAGGATCCACATAATTGGATGGACACTTTATAAATGTGAATACATTAATAATTAATTATCTGGTTAATTACCTGACCATTCACTGGGGGTGCTGGTATGAAATTTGTGTAGATTATATTAATGGATTGCCGTTGATAAACGCAAACAGTGCCAGTAAAACTCACATCACCGTATTGTGGTTCTAAGGCCTCTGGCAGTAACTTTAGAGTATTATTTAGCTTTGTAAAATCTTAATCTAAATTAATCAACGTAGTTAGCCAGTGGCCCTCAGTCCTTGCAGTCTGCTACCCCTGCAAACTTTTAGCCGTCTTCTCCTGTAGAGAAGAGGGTGCGGAAGAAATAATGACCTATGAAATGCCTGAATATTATTTCAGACCAAGCTAACTTGTTTATACTAAAAATTAAATTTCTTTTCACCAGCAACACGCTATCCTAATGGTACATACTGTCCACCTATGTTGTTTGAGTGTAAAAATCATGTCTGTATCCAGCCCTATTGGAAATGTGATGGTGACAATGACTGTGGAGATGACTCTGATGAAGAACTTCACCTTTGCTGTAAGAGAGAAAAATGAAATAAAAATGAACAATGTTGATTCCATTAGTAAAACTATATAATGACAATCATTAGTGGTACAGAAGTAAGAGCTAAATCATAAATATGTTCTTTTGACTGGAGATTCTCATGGGTTTTGATAAAGATAAACACCAAGAAAGTGTTGTTTCACAAGAAGCATCTTTAAATTCACTTCATACTCTCTCTTGTGATTTTGTAGCTCATTAATTGCTTTGCAGGCATCTAAATATGCAGCTGTAAGAAAGGGGAGCAGTCAAATGATGAGAGACAATCTCTGTAGCAATTAGAAATATGAATAACAGTCAGCATTTTCAAAATTGGGTGCCTAAAATTAGGAGCCTTAACTGAAATTTAGTAATATAAGGGTCTGATTTTCAATGGTTCTGACTAGCATCCTCAACTCCCATTAGAGTCAGGGCATGTCCTTAAATATGGATTATGGGTCCTAACTTTAGGCACTCAAGTTTGGAAATGTTGACCAATACCTATGAAAAACATACGTTACATACAGTTGAGGCAGCCATGACAAATGCATTTATAAATTGGATGGTCTTTTCTATAAATGATTTCTGCTGTTGTCTAGAAAGATATAGAGCACAAACTAGCATGGTAACTATGGCATTGCATTCCCTGCAGTAGTGATGAATGTTTGCTGTCTGGAGTACAGACTACCTTTTTCAAGAAAGTCGATTATCACTATGTTAGAAACACAGATTTTAGGTTATCTTTTGACAAACCTAATTCAATGCTGTGACTGAAGAATATGTATACTTTTGGCCTGGAAGACTAGTGCTTTTTAAAATAGAGGCACATGGTAACCAAAAAAAGTGATGTATTGATTTGATGGATTGTATGCAATAAGTGTTTGCATCATACTTGCTTATTTGATCTATTTCATTTCAGTGGATATTCCCTGTGAACCACCATTCCGTTTCCGCTGTGAAAATAATCGCTGTATCTACAGTCACGAGCTGTGCAACCAGGAGGATGACTGTGGAGATAGAAGCGATGAGAAAGAGGAGCACTGTACGTTTACACATGTACAGCCAATTTTATTCAGTAATCAGTAGATACATTTTCTAGTAATCCTAGACTTGGACTTCCATCAGTGTAAAGTATTTGTAATGTTTAATAATAATAAAAAACATCCACATTGAATGACAAAATGAAACAAATATTTTAAAACTAATGTTCAGCAGGAAATGATTTGAACTGTGGTTATTATAGCGCAGAATATTTGCAGCATATAGATGCAAGTATAGGTTTAATGTGTAACAAGTCCCTCCCCCAGCAATTGTATGCCCACCATATACCGTAAGCATGCTGATAAATTAGTATAGTCTGAAAAAAAAAATCAAATTATAATGTTATGGTATAGTCTGTTTAAAATAATGAAGAAGAAAGAATTGGCAATTCAATAATGGTCAGGATGGCAAATGTTGCTGAAGTTGTTTTGAACATGGTTGTCTCTGAATTCTGACCATTGTTGTGCATGACTCAACAATATTGGACCCTGAATAATACGTATGAGGATCTTAAGTGTTTAGGCCTTGATGCTGCAACTAGTTCTGCATGGGTAGACCCCTGCACTCACATGGAGCCACACTGATTTCACTGGGGCTCTGCACATGAGTCTGCCCATGAAGAACCAGTGATAGCATTCGAGAATTAGCACCTGGAATAATAGATACATTCTATTATATATCTTTATTATACAGTGCAAAGTTCTGCTCTCAGATATATTCACAGTACCCATTGACTCAATGGGAACTGCATGTGCACGTTTCATAGCAGAATTTGGCCCCAAACGTAAGAGTGTTTATTATTTACTGACTTTTTAAATTACCCAATGTCATGTAATCGTAATAGCATGTTGTATATGCTAGAATGGTCTCAACTAAACTAAAATATCAAAGACTGGAGATAAAGTACAAAATATAGAGATAAAAGATATTAAATAGCCCTGCCAAAGCAAGAAGTTGAATCCACTGTTGAGTAGAAAATATGTAACAAAAAGTGTTTATGAAATAGTCCTTGTATCTCTGTAGAAGGAGGAAGTCTGGTTTTTGAGTTGAAAGTGACTGGGAATTGGCAGACCTGGGTTCTATTCCCAGCTATGCCACAGACTTCCTGACTCACGTGATCAAGTTATTAAACCTCTCTGTGCCTCATTTCCTTCCTCTGTGAAAGGAATTATGCCTAACTTGTGGATGTTGGGAGGCTTCATAGGTGACAGAAGCGTGTGTCTTTTGAATTGTAGGTCGAGAACCTACCCCAAGACCGTGTATGGCTGAAGAATTCAAATGTGGTAATGGAAATTGCATTCCTCTACATTACGTATGCGACAATTATGATGATTGTGGAGACCATTTTGATGAAATAGGCTGCAGTAAGTAACAATGTTGTTGTTACGCAGTACAGTAGTAATCAGTAGAACTGAAATAAAAACAGTTTTTGAAACAGAAATAATAAACGTATAGTATTGACTAGAGCTAGAATATAATAAATTGGAACTGCTCTCTGCTCCTGTTATCTTACCATCCTCCGCATATCTTTCCGAAACATTGACATTTGCAAACTAAGAAGCTCAGTATCCTGAACTGTGCAAGTTTAGGCTAAGAGTCTTGTGCTTCACAAGAAGCAATTTGGTCTTGTTCTAAAATAGGATATGCTGTAGAGGCTAGAGCAGACCCTGAACTGGTGTAAATTGTCATAGCTCCTCAGAAGTCAATAGAGCTAGCATGATTTACACCAGCTTAGTACCCATCTCTGGAGAAAGTGAACAACTCATCTCACACCAGCACCCTATTGGCCAGTGCTCAGATTGAAGTCACCTCCAGTCATCAGTGTTGTTAACAGTTTTTCACAAGATGAGGTGCCACAGGACTCTTTGCCGCTTTTACAGATCCAGACTAACATGGTTACCCCTCTGATACTTGACACCAATCAGGAGAGTCACTGCAATGTGGAAACTTTGAGTAAAATATGTGTGTGTGATAGGGCGTGCAGAGAGATCCTAGAGAAGTCCACCTGAATAAAGCATTTTGACTGCAATAGACAGACAGCTTAGATTTATAATTTGAGTATGCACTTGTGATTTCAGTTTGTCAGGTGTTTATGGCTTCAGGTGAAAATGTGCCAAATGATGTACTGGGGATTAAAACCTAGTATGTTCGCATATCACAAATAACTCACAAACTGTTAGCATAGTCTTTTCTGAGGTGGCTTGCATCTCTATTTCACATCCATCCCAGTGGACTTTGAGTAGTGGAAAATAATGATGTGACCTCATGAAAATGTAAAAGTATAAAAAGGATGTGAAATGGTGCAAATCAGACAATTTGATGGCATTCAGCCCTGTACTGTTCATGGGCAGACATGAGCTCAAACCAAACTGATGGCGTTTGGATCCTTTCCAGCTTCAAACATCAGCATTAAACAGAGAAAGAATAAATAACACTAAATAGTTCTATAAACCTAATCAGGATGACAAATATCTTTTGTTTTGTGATGGGAATAAAAGGTGTCTAACTTTAATTGCAGGTATAAATTTTAAATATGAATGCAAAGACACTGTGTGTGTGTGTGTATAATATGTATGTATATAAAGGTAAGTGTGTATAATTATTGTAATTAGCATTGGTATATAGTTGTAGGACATAAACAGTTAACTGAGTTAGTGAAATAATATTTTGGGCATAAATCTGCATCCTTCCTCATCCTGTGTCAATACACATTTGCTATTTAATTGTTTCTACTTACATGTTATAGATCTACTTGCTGTATTTTCTAAGTGTCAGAGTAATTTTTGTAAATGCAGTGCACCTCAGCTTACCAGTATTGCCATAGATCATTGCTTCATTTACACACAGCACATTGAGAAAAGGAGTACTTGTGGCACCTTAGAGACTAACCAATTTATTTGAGCATGAGCTTTCGTGAGCTACAGCTCACTTCATCAGAAGTGATGAAGTGAGCTGTAGCTCACGAAAGCTCATGCTCAAATAAATTGGTTAGTCTCTAAGGTGCCACAAGTACTCCTTTTCTTTTTGCGAATACAGACTAACACGGCTGTTACTCTGAAACCTGACACAGCACATTAGATATGTTTATAGTGAAAACAAGTGTAAGTTTCTTTAACAAAGACTAGAGATAAGAGAAGTACCATGTAAGAGTACTGGAAACAAGTAGTTACATCTAAATTAAAATCATAATGTGTTATAGAGCCTACACTTAAATAACAAGGTACTCTCCTATCTAATGAAGTTTAGCTCACCCAAAGTCTTTGCGGAGTTTTCCAGTCAGGCTGGCTGTGACCCTCCTTTCATAAGACAGAACATGCTGACAGTTTGTCTTCTTGTTGAAGGATCCAGGTGCGCTTCAGGACTCCTAGTTATACCCCCAAAATCCATTGTCTTCACTCGTAAACAGGATACCCCTCTGCTATTTTTGTATTTTACTGCAGCTTTCTTCTCTTGTGATTTCATAATCTCTTCATTAGCATCAGGCTCAGTAATGCAAACAGGTCTTCAAGGTGATACATACAATACACAATACACTCATGACCAGACAGAGATACGTGTCTGCTAGCCCCTACCTGAAAGGAACCTGTCCAAGGCATTCAAATCCTGGTGACCTGCCTTTAACTTCAAGGCTTTAGGATCATAATTTCCAGTATAATTATATAGCTTTTAATTATTATATGATCATACATTTTGCAGTGATTATGACGAACAGCGGACTGCTGGCTCTCAATAGAGACCTCATAGCCACCCTTTAGTGAATCATTATGCAGATACCTGACCCAGGGGATCTCTGTAAAACCCCATGCATCCTCTTTGTGTCCTCTACCAGTTGGCACCAGAGGTCCCTGGGTCAGAGGTCCCTTGCTTCTTCCCATATGAGGCCTGATCCAAAGGCCACTACAGTAAATGGAGTTCACTGACTTCAGTAAAGGTTGGGTCAGGCCTTACATGAATTAGGTGCCTACCCTAATTCCAAGGTATAGCTGACATAGGTCTATATCACATGTAAAAGGAATTTAGCAAGCATTCTGTTTTGGTTGTGAGATGGGAGGGAGGTGATGGTTGTAGTGGGGCTGTCAACCTATCCAAATCCCTGGAATAGTTGCAGCTGCTTTGAACTGGCGTCCAATATTTTATGTCATTCCCCTTAGTGCTGGGTAGGCTGGGTGGGTAATGAGGTCATTCAGTATGGCAATGTCATGGATTCATAGCCAAAGAAATGATCCTGCCTGAGATTTTCCTGACCTCCCTGTAATTAGTAAGTAGTACTATGGCCAGGGAAATCCCTGAAAGCCCTTCATGTCTGCTGAAAGTTTTTTCCAAGGAGGAAAGAAGGAGAAGGCCAACTTAATATTTGAAAATTGTTTACAAATAAGAGAAAATAATAGAAATTGTAGCTCTCAGTATGGTTTATGCTTTTCCAATAATAATGATTTACATTCTTTTCAGACTCAGGAACAGGACGAACTTGTGCTGAAAATATCTGTGAACATAACTGTACCAACTTAAGTGAAGGAGGCTTTATCTGTTCCTGTAGGCCAGGGTACAATGCCAGTGAGCTGAACCGGAACTCCTGCGATGGTATTTTCAATATTTTATTAATCTTCTCCATGAAAGATGTTCAATTTGGTTTTGTTACAATAATTTAAATGTAACTATTCATTATTGCATGTAAAGAGGATTTTTGCACTTCAGTGGACCTTGTATGACACAGATTTGGCTTCTGAAATATATATTCTCTCCCAGAATTTAGGCCCCAGTTCAGCAAAAAACTTTAACCTATGTATAATTTTAAGCATGTGAGTAGCTCCCTTGACTTTAACGTGAGTACTCAGATGTTTAAAGGTAAACACATTCTTATTTGCTGAATTAGAGTTTTATGGCTTGATCCAGCTGCACTGAAATAAAGGGGAGCCTTTCCACTGACTTAAGGCTAGATCATATCTGAGTTACCACTGTCTATATTTAGATTAGAATCAAAGCTTCTGCTCTGAAAAATTCACTGACTTGCTTACAGTGCAGTTCTACACTGTTGCTCAACAGCTGTTTCCTGTGCATCTAGTATAATATATGCTCGCTTTAAAGATGAAAATACATTTGTATTGCTTCTTATTCTAGCTAGGGCCATAGAACCAGGCACATCTAAGAGAGAGTGAGCTGGATTCTAATCTGTCAGCTCTCAGTCTAGAGAATTGTTTACTGAATTCTAAGAAGTGGGGTTTGCACAGATGTACACTGAAGTGTTGCTGAGGGTAGCATATAGCCCACAGAAGCTTTAATGCTGGTGACGATGTGCTCTATGGAAAGAACCTAGCTGGACTCTCAGATCCCAGACAGACAGTTAGTACAAACATTAGTAAAGCAAGCACACTGGATCTGGAAATAACTGAGACAAAATAAACATGGGAGCCTGTGATGTCATGTTTAGAATCCCTTTACAGAGCAAAACATTTCACATCCTGGGTATCTTGGCACGTGCAAGGCCAGATTAGAGCAATCTAAGGCCCTAGGCACACCCTGACATGAGGACCCCTGTGGCTTCATCCCCATGTGGCCTCGCCCCTGCTCTGAAGCCTTCCCCACCCCTTGGAGTGGGAATGGTGGTGTCCTTTCCCACAGAGGCATGGGGCCCTTTTCTCTCCACCCACCAGAGCAGCAGCAAAGGCCCTCCCCCTCAGGAGCAGCAGATGTCCCCCAATATTTACGCCAGGATTTGGGTGTATCTGTTTGAGTGGGTGGGCTGGGGCCACTCCACACTTTTCTACCTGCCACACACAGCTTCCTCTTTTGGGATGGTGTTGGCAGTGAGTCCTGGTTGTTCACACTCTTCCGGCCACGCTGTAGGTGGCGAATGCTGCCTGGCGCAGTGCAGCAGCTCAGTGCAGCGGGACAGAGCCCCCCGCCCCCGCCAAGTCATGTGCTGGGATGGGGACAGCAGCACTCTCCCAAGTCCCAGACAGCGTCTGGCCACGCTGCCTGGGAGGGGACGCTGCCAGCATGGTACAGCACAGTGGGACAGCCCCCCTCCACCAGGTAACGTGGGATGGGGAAGGGACAGGATGGGGAGAGCGTGGGGGCCCCAGGATGGGGGTGGGGCAGGGAGGAATCATGTGGGGTGTCACATGGTGAAACCATTGCCCCCCTTTGGCTGGTGCCCCCTTTGTGTTCCTCCCCACTAGTTGCTCCAAATCAGAACGTCAAAATTATAAATGTGACTAGTTCAGCTAAGGAAACAATTAAACCTGAGATATTTTCTCTCTCCATTTGTGTTTAGATATCAATGAGTGTGAGATCTTTGGAACCTGCCCCCAGGACTGTAAAAATTCCAAAGGAAGTTATGAATGTTTCTGTGCTGATGGCTTTAGGTCCATGGGTGATCAAGAGGGAAAACAGTGTGCTGCCAATGGTATGTTTAACTGACAGCCTGACTGATTGCCACCTGTGAAAAGCAAGCTAACTGTAATAACTTTAATGAATGTAGGCGTCTCCGTTATAACAGGGGGGAAAAACAAAAATCTTTTTGTGCAGCATTAGATTCTGTACATCCTTGTAACCTTGTACATCTTTGTGCAGGAATGTAAATACTCCCTCTCTGCTTCCATTTGTAACAATTAAAATAATACCCACTTCTTGCAGGTATCTGATGTGATAAATACTCTAAAATATGTTGGGTGCCTGCCCTCCTCTCCCCTTCATCCAGATTTCCTGAAAACAAAAGACTGTCTATGCTGTAGGTTATCAGCAAAAGGCAGCTGCCCGTTAGCTCCCACCCCCTAAGTAATGTATCAGAAGAAGACAGTGTATTGAAGTGGTGCAAATCAAAGACAGTTTGCTGACAGATCACCGTTTATTGTTCATGGACTGATGAACACAAACAAGAGGATTTATAACAGCTCATTTATAACTCCAATCATTAGTTCTGTCTCTTAGGTTAATGTCAGTGGCCGTAGTGTGTGACAGTCATTGAGTAGGTAGATTCTGATTTGGTTCAGAAAATGAAAAACAAAGAGCTGGAGAAAACAGAAAAGAGGGCTGACAATGGAACAGTAATAATATATGGTGATTGAAGCGGGGTTATGCTGTGTATAAAAAGATACTTCGAGCTTTTAAAGGCTAAGTGACAAAGTTGTGGTGTATTGAGTTAAATAACATAGCCTTACAAAGAGGAAGCAAGGCACCCGGCCTGTTTGCAGTAAGCATTTTTAAAAGTTGAAAAGCCAAGGCGTGTAAGAAAACTTATTAAAAAAACAGTTTTCACGGTTTCCAGTCCAAAGGCCTGAACCTACAAACACTTACTTCTAGGCTTAGTGCTTATTATGGTAAGTGAGTGCATTGACGTCAACAGGACTAGTGATGGTAGTTAACACCAAGCTTGGTAGTAAGCAACTGTAGGATCTGACACCAGTTTTGCAGACCCAAAAGGGCTAGGTAGTTCAGATGATTGTCCAAGTAAGTATTTTTTCTATCAGGTATATGATTTTCTGAACCAAATGTAACCTCTAAAACTTTAATTTAGGTTTGACCATCAGTAATTTTCACCTGCTTCTCTTGTGAGAGTACTATTGAATTCAGAGAAATAAAATCTATTGTTGCGTTCTAGGTAACCCTCCATTGTTACTCCTGCCAGACAATGTGCGAATTCGGAGATACAATATCTCATCACAGCAGTACTCTGACTACATTGATAACCAGGAGCACATCCAAGCTATAGACTATGACTGGAATCCTGAGGGAATAGGCCTGAGTGAGTATATTTGAAGCTTTCATACTTAACAATGCATTATTTGTTTCAGAACTAGTGTTAGTTTTGGAGGTTAATTTTCCTTTTTAATTTACAGTCAAACTAGATTAGTTAGCAGTTCTGGTGGAGTGGATGTCCTTCAGCTATATGCCTCCCTCAGACCTATCCTCTCACACCCTGTCAGTTCTTTTACTACATCTAGTCAGTGAGTTTTGTTTTGTTCTGTGGTCTCTTTCTTTCCCTTTCATTTCTTACCCAAGGACATTGTGACTTTTATGACAAGGTTGTGGCTGGCTCTTACTATGTGTGCAAGCGTAGGAGGGTGCAAGAAGCCCCTCACCCTGGCACCCCCAACTTCAGGGCTGGCCACAGCTAGTTCCTGCACTCTTCTAATCTCAACAGGGCTTCAGGACTGCAGTAGTTTGCAGTCATGTGTCTCTCCTCCACCGCTCAACCCTGAGGGGGAAAAGGCTGGTGGATCCTTATGTTCTGTCATATGTCACCCTACCAATGAACTCATCCTCTGCCATGTGTAGCCCCTGTATGAGCTCCCAGGATCCTGCCTGTCGTGTACAATGAAATAGACATGAGAGGTAAGGCACTGACTCTTGCAAAATGTGGCATGGGCTCTTTAATGACTTCAGCTGCATGTCTTATCCAAAGTGTATATTTTAGACTGATGATTTTAGAATTTGTGCAAATTTTCCTGTATTTTTCATTTTCATTGAGGGCTAACGTGAGATTTTCACACAAATAGAAATATGTTAAATTGGTATCTCATATACCATAGTTATCTCAATAGGGGTAGGATCTTCCAAAAATGAGTAAACATTTCAAATGACTTCACAATGAAAATGATTTTTGAATTTTTTGTAGGTATTGTATACTACAGCATTTTGGGACATGGCTCTGAGTTTGGATCCATCAAACGTGCTTATCTCCCCACATTTGATGGCAGTGGAAACAATCCTGTGAAGGAAGTTGACTTGAATCTGAGATACATAGTTAATCCTGATGGTCTAGCTGTGGACTGGGTTGGGAGGTGAGTAAACAGAAAAGTTAGGAACTGTACACACGTGAATATGGTGAGAGTCTGAGATATTGATCACCGGTTAGACATGTGAAATCCAGTCCTTTATCTTAGACAGGCATGCAGGAGACGTGAGCAATATGGTGCTAGTCTTGCATCCTGCACATGCCGTCCTCGAGCTGGAGATGGGAGGTCTCAAGGTGGCCCAGATGAATGCACTTTTCTTTGCACTTTGCTTCTTTGATCAGAAGCAACATGTGCCTCAATCTAACACCTGTTGCTGATTGCATCATATGTTCTAGCTAGCTGCCTGGGCACTGCACATACTCCCCAACTGGCAGATCAGTCATGCATCGTTTGGATTACGGTGCACTGGCCACTATGTTTGCTGAACATTCTCCCTAGCATTAAATTAAGAACTTGTGAAAGAACTTGCTCTGTGGCTTCTGCAAAGGGAGGAGGCTCCCAACCCCCTTTCTGTCTGTCTGTCTTCTATCTGTCTAGGTTCTTACTTGGTTCCTATCACCAGAGTGTCTGAATGCCACCCAGAACAGAACAAAAGCAAGAGTTGAACATAGACTCGAATTATCTGAGGGTACTAGAATGTTAAGTGTGTGTGAAAGCGTTTCCTTTTCTTCCTTCAGTTATTGGGCTAGAGAATTTAGTTTTTCACTTAACCCTGAAGATGAGGTGGTCTGTGGTCATTGTTGCTCCTCTGGAAGAGAATTCCTTGGCCTTGCACCAGATGTGGAGGAAGCTTGGCCCCTGTGCTGTTATGAGATTATGAGCTGACCCTTTTGTTGTTCTTGTGGGATGGAACAATTGAAGGAGGCTGTGGTCCCTGAATAGGAGGTGTTGTTTTAGATAGCTTGATCTAACGCCATGGAGTGCCTTATGGGTGTAGGGAGAAATCTTAAAATGTACCCAGTGTTCTGCGGAGAGCCAATATCGTGAGTGGGGCACAATGTGTTCTCAGTAGCAAGATTCATTTTTGAGATGGGCTGTTGCATATTGGACCAGCTGAAGTGTTTTAAGGATGGTGCAATCATTCCAAATACAGGGAGTTGCCGTTGTATTTGTTGTTGGCAAGGGAGTTGGCAGCAGTTGTTGGCAAGGGAGTTGGCAGCAGTAGCTATTTCAGCATCCACAAACAGTGAGGAGTCTGAAAGCAACTCCCAGCCAATGAAACAGCTTGTCTGAAGACAGACTCCCTTAATGGTGGGAGATAGCATGGCAGTGATTATCTCTGTAAAATGTTTCCCTCTACCCTCTGGCATCACCGCCACCTTGCTTAGTTTTAGCGTCAGTCAGCTGCCTTTCATCTACTGGCTGATCTCACCGAGGCGCTGAGATAGTTGAGTGTCTGTCTTGGAAGTGAGTGAAATTATTGTGCTGAGTTATTCATCTGAGTAGTGTGGACATTTAAGACTGTTAAGTTTCATAGTTTTTCCTTGTGGTTCAGTCAAGATGTAGTGATAGAAGCACAACATAGTGAGCAGTCTGGTAAAGTGAGGAAGAATTGCTCATTACAGCTCTGAGTTCATGGCCTGAGAGCAAGGAACTCGGCCATCTCACTGCTTTCCCATTATTGGTGGTGGAAGGTCATCCATCAGCATGACTAATGTTGTTTCTATTTGCATGTGCTAGCCTGAAACCTGACTGGGAGGAGACCTGGATATTGGTAGTGGACGAGCATAGTTGGAGACAGCCCTTTTTAGCTTGTTGGGTCTGAGTTACCAGTGTTGAGTCAGACTTCCTGTAGTTCTTCAGAGCCTCTTGTGTGAATGACTGGGGAAAGGAGACAGATGTTTCTAGTTGTGGGCTTGATGGGTGGCTCCTGTTGCTCTGCCTCCTGGATTGGGTAATATGCTCTGTGAAATATGTTGGCAGCTCCTCATCGTATGTTGTGCTGGTTACCAGGGCAGGGCGAAGACAATCTGGTGGGAGGACATGATTTACTACCCTGAAAAGTTCTGCTGGTTTTGACTCAATGGCTGAGGGGAAAAATTATCTCTTTTCTTCCACCATGGCTGTGTGATAACATTGGAGAAAACCTCTGTGTTGAAAGCCTTAGATTTACACTGTCAGCCTTCATGTTCTCTTACTGTCTACGTTACCCATGACAGATCAACCCAAAAACCAAGGTTATCTCTGAGGGCAGTGGGGGCTGCCTGCATTTATGTGTCAATATCTCCACAGTTGTGAGCAGGTACAGGCAACATAGTGGTAAACACACCAGCAGCCTGTCTATCCTGGCACTTCTGCTATTACTGGCAATGGATTTGTATTAGTACTAGAGCAATGGTGAGAGATTTAAATAAAAAACTGCTCAGTGTGTACTTAGGGTATTTCTACACGCAACTGGAGGTGTGATTGCAGTTTAGGCATGTATACCTGTGCTAGCTTTGATCTAGCTAGCCTGACTAAAAATAGCATTGAAGATGTGGGGTAGGCTGCACAAGTCCACCTGGAACCCTGGTTCAGTACTCGCCTTGCTAGCCAGTGCTGTGGTGTGTGCCGTCACATTCTTCACTGCTGTTTTTAGCTGCGCTAGCTAAATTAAAGCTTGTGTGAGGGTGCCTACCTGAGCTGTACTCACACCTCAGACTACACTGCAGACCTACCACAGGATCTGTACAGTGAGACAGGGGTCACGTCTTTGTGCCTCTGTTTCCCCATCTGTGAAATAGGAATAATAGGGCTGTCAAGTGATTAAAAAAATGAATCGCGATTAATCACGTGATTAATCGCACTGTTAAAGAATAATAGAATACAGCTTATTTAACTATTTTTGGTTATTTTCTACATTTTCAGATATATTGATTTCAATTACCACACAGAATACAAAGTGTACAGTGCTCACTTTTATATTATTATTTTTATTACAAATTGTTGCTCTGTAAAAAACAAAAGAAATAATATTTTTCAATTCACCTTGTACCAATAATGTAGTGCAATCTCTTTATAATGAAAGTTGAACTTACAAATGTAGAATTATGTTAAAAAAACTGCACTCAAAAATAAAACAATGTAAAACTCTAGCACCTGCAAGTCCACTCAGTCCTACTTCTTGTTCAGCCAGTCGCTCAGACAAACAAGTTTGTTTACATTTGCTGGAGATAATGCTGCCTCCTTCTTGTTTATAATGTCATCTGAAAGTGACAACAGGTGTTTGCATGGCACTGTTATAGCCGGTGTTGCAAGATATTTACATGCCAGATCTAAAGATCACTAAAGATTCATATGTCCCTTTATGCTTCAAGCACCATTCCAGAGGACATACGTCCATGCCGATGGCGGGTTCTGCTTGATAATGATCCAAAGCAGTGCAGACCGGCTCATGTTCATTTTCATCACCTGAGTCAGATGCCACCATTAGAAGGTTGATTTTCTTTTTTGGTGGCTTGGCTCTGTAGTTTTTGCATCAGTGTTGCTCTTTTAAGGCTTCTGAAAGCATGCTCCACACCTCATCCCTCTCAGATTTTGGAAGGCACTTCAGATTCTTAAACCTTGGGTTGAGTGCTGTAGCTATCTTTAGAAATCTCACATTGGTACCTTCTTTGTGTTTTGTCAAATCTGCAATGAAAGTGTTCTTAAAACGAACAACATGTGTTGGGTCATCATCTGATACTGCAATAACATGAAATATATGGCAGAATACAGGTAAAACACAGCAGGAGACATGTAATTCTCCCCCAAGGAGTTCAGTCACAAATTTAATTAACACATTATTCTTTTAACGAGTGCCATCAGCATGGAAGCATGTTCTCTGGAATGGTGGCCGAAGCAGGAAGGGGCATATGAATGTTTAACATATCTGGCACGTAAATACCTTGCAGTGCTGGCTACAAAAGTGCCAGGCAAACACCTGTTCTCACGTTCAGGTGACATTGTAAATAAGAAGCGTAAATGTAAACAAACTTGTTTGTCTTAGCAATTGGCTGAACAAGAAGTAGGACTGAATGGACTTATAGGCTCTACAGTTTTACATTGTTTTGGTTTTTTGAGTGCAGTTATGTAACAAAAAAAAATCTGTATTTGTAAGTTGCACTTTCACAATAAAAAGATTGCACTACAGTACTTATATGAGGTGAATTGAAAGATACTATTTCTTTTGTTCTATCATTTTTACAGTGCAAAAAGTGTACACTGTACATTTTGTATTCTGTGTTGTAATTGAAATCAATATATTTGAAAATGTAGAAAAACATCCGACAATATTTAATATATTTCAATTGGTAATCTATTGTTTAACAGTGCAATTAAAAGTGCGATTAATCATGATTAATTTTTTTAATCGTGATTACTTTTTTTGAGTTAAATGCGTGAGTTAACTGTGATTAATTGAAAGCCCTAAGGAAAAACAATACTTCCTTATGCTCACAAGGTGGTGGTGAGGCTACATTGGTTCAGAGAAGAGGCATGGTACAAGTGCTAAATATTATTTTGTTTAATATATGATCTTCTTTGAGACAGCTAAGAAGATTAACAAAGGTATTACAATAAAGATTAGCAAAATCCAAGGAAGAGCAAACAGTGCTCTGCACATAGGATCAGAAAACTTTTACATCAGGTATGATACTTAAAAATTTATAACAACCTTGTTTCTGAAAATGTTTTTTGTTAAAAGATAAAAATACAGAATGGAGCTGTGGCACCAGCAATCCAAACAGATGCACTCACAAGAGTTACCAGATTAATTCAAATGTAAATTAATTTTCAGTTTTAATGAATCAGATTTCTGTTCCCAGAAGACTACGGCATCTGTGAAGATGCTCATTAGTTACCTGCAGTGCCTAAAAGTAATAATAAAACCTCACAGTAGGACTTTTATCAAGGTTATTTGACAGGAAACGAGGCCAGCTGCAGAAACTTCTGCGCAAAGAGAAACCTAGTTAACCTTATAGGTAAGGTCTGCTGAATTCTGCAACAAGCTGCACCTAAATTCAACAGTCAGGTTTCTGTGGCGAGGCATCCTGGGAGTTCTACAATGCAATCAGTGCAGTATTCCTATATTAGTTATATAGGTATTAAATGAATGTGATTTTACAGGGTCCCAATGTTTTTTAATGTGCCAGGTTTTGTTTTTCATTTGAATACTGAGTGCTACAGGAAAAACAACAAGAAACTTATTAAAAGATAAGCAGATTTTCTCAGCCCTATCCCCAGTTATAGCATCTTAACCTTTTACAGCATTTTAATTGTGTTTTAATATAATTCAGGCATCTTTACTGGACTGATGCTGGGACAAATCGAATAGAAGTAGCAAAGCTAGATGGACGGTACAGGAAGTGGCTTATTTCCTCTCTACTGGATCAACCAGCAGCTATTGTTGTGAATCCCAAGCTTGGGTAAGCATTTCAGGACCTGAAGGAGTTCTGTGAAATAGCATGCAGCAAGTAAGACAGAACACAACAATAAGCTATAGGAGAGCTTTTACCTCAATAGCTGAAAAGACTAAGGCTATGTGTTGCTGTTGATGTCCATACAAATTTCTGTCCATATACTGGCTGCAGGGGATTTTTAAATAAGGGAATGTATTTCAGGGCCAGATTTCAGGAAGGGTCTGTTTTGGTGTTACAACAGGGGCTCAGGGTTCAAACTGTTGTGTCTCAAACTGTAGATGCTGGCTCCTTAACATACCTATTAAAGATGTCTTTCCTACAACTCCTCCTGCCTATCATATTATCATTACTCAAGAGACAGAAAAAGCTGTGGGGATATCTTTCCATTTATTCAGACTACAAGAACCAAAGAAACATCATCATTTTCCTTTTTTAATTATTTGTTTTGGCCTAACCAGTCCCCATTTTGTATTCAACATCACACAAGACGCATCCTATGGCCGATCCAGCAAAGCACAATTCCTCCCCAGCTCTTCTCTTCAAGTTACTTCTCCCCTTTTTGGATGCAGCTTACCTCTTTTGTGCTTGACCAGCTCTGCTACTGGGCTGGATGGTGGAGCCCTATCTCCATCCACTCCTCATTCCTTCCCATCCCTTCTGTAACCCCTTGCTCACAGGGGGATAGCACCAGGCACTCAGCCCCATCTGTGCCCAGAGCTGTAATCTGGGCAACTCTAACATGGATGCACAGAAATAGGAGGAGTCACTAGCCCCTGTTCAGCTGCACTTGGGCAAAGTTGTGTCTAGCGCATACGTGGTCCCCTTAAAGTCAAAATTAGGGTAGGTCCATTGAAGCCAAAGGAGCTGTATTGAGTTACATGAGCTGAGGATAGCACTCAAAGGAAGCTGCTGATAACTCTTTTTCCTGAATGACCCTGTTAGAATTGCCTCTGCAACTGTCCCTTCTCCACCTGAGTGCCAAGATGCAGAAACTCTCCTTTGACGTTTATTTTCCATTTTATTCTTTTATAAAAATTTGCTCATCTGTTGAGCTCTGTGTGTGTTTTTCTTGATCCCAGTCTGCAGATCAGGAGTTACACAACATACTCTTTGATGAGTCCTACGACTTAGTTATTGGATGATGCCAAAGAAAACAGTCCCAACCACCGAATTCTAAGTCATTTTAAATTCTAGTTATACTGTTGTAGGCTTATGTACTGGACTGACTGGGGGAGGCAGCCAAAGATTGAATGTGCCTGGATGGATGGACAGCAAAGGCAAACGCTGGTTTCTGAAGACCTTGGCTGGCCCACAGGACTTTCTATTGATTATCTCAACAATGACAGGCTGTACTGGAGTGATTCTAAAGAAAATATTATTGAATCCATGAGACCTGATGGAACAGACAGAACCACTGTATTACACGGAGGTAGGAAATTAACATGAATGTTGTATATATTTCTGGTCTAAGAAATTAACGTGAACTTAGGGCCAGATTTTCAAGTACTCAGATCTCACAACTGGGGCCAGATTTTCAAAAACGCTCAGCTCCCAATTAGGCACCTTATTAAGAACCAAACTTGGTAGTGTTTTCCATTCACTTTGCATGCATGTAAATGACTGTGCAAGGTGGTTGAGAATTAGGTCCACTGCGATTAACTTGCATGAGCAAAACAGACAGAACATGGCACAAACTGGATGGATAATTGTTGTTTTACGTGTGTTGTTATCAATTTGCAGGAACAGTGGCCTGCTCTTTTCAGTCACGCATTTCCATCAATACAAATGCAAGTGGTTAATGAATAAAATACTTGATTCAAGAAGAAGAATAGTTGGCTCATCGATACTGCTAGGGGTTCTTTGCTAACTGATGATAATTTTGTTCCTTTGAGAAGTCAGCAGTCCGTACAGCCTTGATGTCTTTGAAGGCCATTTATATTGGATTTCTAAGGAAAGAGGTGAAGTCTGGAAGGAAGATAAATTTGGAAATGGAGAAAAGGTGAAAGTGCTGACTGTAAACCCTTGGCTCACTCAAGTGCGCATCTATCATCAGCATAGATACAATCAGTCAGGTAATCACCAGTCTCGGGTGTTCTGTTCCCTGTTATCTGGAAACGACTATCCCAAATCCATAACAATGCCTTCAGAAAGCTTAGTATTAGCCTGGGAATAGGCAGATCTCTAAGCACATTGAAAAGTACGTATTTTTGAAAGCATAAGGATGGAACTGGGATTGACAAGTGTATTAAATATAGAGAGAGATAGAGGGAGGGGAACATATAAAATAAAGCAGGGTTTAAATACAGAAGAACAGTACATTTCTCTTTTGCAGTCATTTAGCACAAAATTATGGCTGAGTCCATTTTCCCCCTCCTACAGCTTCTACACAGGAGGCAACAATAATTTATATTTGTACTCCAAAAGCACAAAGTGCAGGCAACTTGTTACTGCCTCCAGTATAGACCACCTCTATCTTAACTCTCCTGTAATGGCAGGGCTGCCCAGGAGCAGTTCATACTATTCTAGCATGCTCTTCCCAGAAGGCTTTGTCTGCACTATGGTGGTGGGTAGTGTACATGTAGCTACATGCCACAGAGAAACGCAAAGTGTGTCCACATTACGATGTGTAGCTACATGTGAAAGACTCCAGCAGCAGAGAGTGGCAAGGAAAGGCTCTGGGAAGGGGGAGGCAGCAGGGAAAGGCTCCAGCAATGGGGAGCTGGCCAAGTGTTTTCCCACTGCCTCTCCTGTGCCAGAGCCTTTCCCTGCTGCTGGAGTCTTTCACTGCAGCAGGGAAGGGCTCCAGCAGCAGGGAGCTGGTGGAAAGAAGCAGGCAGTGTAGATGTACCTTTAGTAGGCATGCTTCATGGTGCTCAGACAATGGAGATGTTCTGTTCCTTCACCTCTTTGTGCACTTGGCTCAAAAGCTGTATTTAGCCCTTATAATGAATGTAAAAGAAGACAGAAGACTTTAATGTAAAATACAATATTTATAAGCCATCTCGGTTGTTTTACATGTAGAAAAAGCACTCGGTTTAGAATTTATTACTGTAACAATCATGAGCTTCTTTGCTGACAGGTGGAAACCCCCCTGCTTATGTCTCAGAAATGGTGCTAGAATGCTTCTCCAGTTAACCTCTGTTATATCTGCATTTCAGTGCCTAATCCTTGTAAAGATGTCTGCAGCCATCTCTGCTTGCTGAGACCAGGGGGATACACTTGCTCTTGTCCACAAGGGGCTCGTTTTATAGAAGGCAGCACCACAGTGTGTGATGCAGGTAGAGTGAATAGTCCAACTGCAAATGGAACCACTGACTCAGTCCTATTTTCTTTTAATATGTCATTCTGATTTGGAGGGGGAATGTATATAGCTTTTCCATGACTGATAAAGCATTCTTGAATTAGAAATACAAACTGGGAGGAGGGTGCTTCAGTGGTTAAAGCAGGAGCCCTGAAGCCAGGACATGTGAATTATCTAGCCAGTTATACCACTGACTTGCTGTTACCTTAGACAGGTCACTTAACTTCTTTGTACCTCAATTTCTTCATTTGTGAAATGGATATAATAACATCAACTCTATAAAATTTGCCAGGTTTCAGGTCCAGCTGTGAAACAGGCACTGATTCATTAAAACTGTTCACTAAGTGTACAGCTGTCTCCAGAGACCCCTGGCGATTTGTTTTTAGTGAGTTGAACCAGAACTGAAGACTCATACACCCTTGAGCTTTGGGGAAGTTAGGTTCCAAATGTGGATTCAAATTTTGTAGCCTAGGTTAGGTCCTGTGTACGTTACAGCGATAGCCAGGGGACCAAGTTACAACATGGATACAGATGGAGTGTAACCTATCCCACTAGATCTGGGAGGAAATTTTCCAGTGGAACATTCTTCGTAGGAAAATGCTAATTTGTTGAAAGCAAAATGTTTCTCGGAAAGTCTTTTGGCCTTTTCAGAATAGAACATTTTGACTTTCTGTTTCAAAATTGCTGTTTGTTTCAATTTAAAAAAATATGATATAATATTATATAATCTTTTTAAACATCAAAATGGGAACAAAACATTTCAATTTTATCAAAATATTTAGATCAACCCCAAACAAATCTTTTTAAATTAAAAAAATTTCATTCTGTGGGTAACTGAATTTTTTGTTTCATTCCGTTTTGGAATGGAACAAATTTGAAATCTTGGAATTTTGCATGAAACAGAAAATCCAGTTCCCACCCAGCTCTAAAAACACTCCATAATTGGGCTAAAAGCCTTGGTCAATCCAGGATTTTGACCTGGCTAACGGATATGATTGGCATCAGCTACACTACAAGTTTAATCCATGAGCAACCAGATTCTTTTATTCTGTTATAAACCATTTGTGTGTATACATTAGTGCATATACATTAGTGTAAATGGAACCTTAGAAACATAGGAAAATGAATCAGTGTTTGACAAAATACAAATTATAATTACAGTTCTGTACATTTTTCTTTTGTGTGATCAGTAAACATTTTTATACAGTACAGGCGAGAGAAGACACAATGCTCAAAATACATCCAGAGATCATTTACAAGTAATTGGCTTATCATTCAAACTTGTTAAATATAAGCATCCACACAGTGCTATCAGGAGCACCTGGGAAGCACAGTTGCTGTGCCTTCCTTAAGCACGCACCCAAAGCGGTAGAGAGAGGTATGGGGCCCATGAGCAAGCTCCCACCTCTCTCCACCCTCAATAGATAAGATGGGGGCAATACCCAGGAAAAGGCCTTGCACTTTGTGAGTGTGAGGGCTGCCATTTTACTTAGCTGTTAACTGAGATTCCAGGTGTGCTTTCTTTGTGCACCCAGGGAGTCTGGGTTCTGGCTTAGTTTGGTTGATAGCACCTTATCACAACAAAAAGTACAAAAGGTGAGCCAAACATATCCTAATCTTATTTCCATCTTGATGGGCAATAACTATAACAAAGTGGTCCTTGTGAAACTAAATCTAGGCTACTTCTCTATAGTTAATCCATCTGCAGGATTAAGAATGAAAATTGGTAAGACTGAGGCTATGATAGCAGAGGGAGGAGGACCCACCATGAAGGATATTACAGGCAGAGAGCTTAGAAGAGTGAAAGAATTTAAATACCTAGGTCAATGATTGCTGGCAATGGTACCCTTCTGAGTCATGCCCAGCATTGTACCAAAGCTACTTCCTGCAAATGGTGGGAGCTGGCACCAGTTATCTGTGAAAAAAAAGATGCTAATAAGGTTAAAAGGTAGAGTGCATTGTAATTTCATCCATCCCAATGTATGAAACGGAGACTTGGCCAGCCATGAGAAAAGAAATCAGTATGCTCTGCTCTATGGAAATGAAGATGTTAAAATGGTCAAATGGCTGGATGCTCTGTGATAGTCAGCTAAATGAGATTGAGAAGGTCCTAATGAGAGTTGCCCCAATTGATGACAAGTTGAGGGAGCTAGTCTATGTTGGTATGGACATGCCCAGCAGAGACCCAAGAGTTACATTGGCTAAACCCTTGCAGTAATTGAGGACAGAAGATGATGAAAGGGGAGGCAAAAGACCCAGTTCATGGACTGGATATCGGTGGAGCTTAGAGAGACCAATTTGCCTGATAGCCAGGTATACAGTCATGAGTTTTGGAAGAAGGCTACAAAAGTTGCCAACCTCAAATAGGGAAGTGGCAAGATAGAAGAAGAGTTAATCTGTCTGCTGTGAATTGCATTAGTCTTTTTGGAGGTCAGCGATAGACAATTTCACAAGCTACTCCACAAAGATAGTGCCACCTCTGATTTACATTTACTCAATACTTTATGGTACTTTGACCTATTATTGTCACAAGATACTATTTAAGCATTAAGTATTGGATCATCTCCAGGCAGGTCAAGGAGATGTTTCAGTTTACCACTGCATCTCATTAGTGTCTAGCACAAGTTTGCAAATTGCAAATTTAAAGCCTTGCAAATTGCTTTAGCTACATTTTATGACAGTGATTTTCTGTTTATTGCTCATAGCGCTTACATTTGTTCCCCTTAATTAAACTGCTTTAAATAATCTGGCCAGAGACGAAGAAAAACAGGTGAAGATTTTCAAAAAGAAAAGGAGTACTTGTGGCACCTTAGAGACTAACACATTTATTACCAGCAAAAGAGCGGGGGAGGGGAGACCTTTTGTAGTGATAATCAAGGTGGGCCATTTCCAACAATTGACAAGAACGTCTGATTATCACTACAAAATGTGCAAAATGTGTCCACCCCCCCCCCCACTCTCCTGCTGGTAATAGCTCACCTTAAGTGATCACTCTCATTACAGTCTGTATGGTAACACCCATTGTTTCATGTTCTCTATGCATATAAATCTCCCCACTGTATTTTCCACTGAATGCATCTGATGAAGTGAGGTGTAGCTCATGAAAGCTTATGCTCAAATAAATTTGTTAGTCTCTAGGGTGCCGCAAGTACTCCTTTTCTTTTTGCAAATACAGACTAACACGGCTGCTACTCTGAAGCCAGGTGAAGATTTTGTTTTGGAAAAAAATAATTGTACAACAAAAGGTATTTTTCAAACAGGAACAGAAAATTGAGTCACAGGGCCCAATATGGTAACTTTGCTTTAAGCTTTTATGTAATACCTAACTACACAGTGGGGCTTACCCAATTAATTGTCATATCTGTCAGATATAGTTTTGCTTGTTTTTTTATCATTTTCCCAAATTAAGGCCTTTAATTGGAAGGAGAGACCTTAGCCCCAAATCAGGGATCCCTATATAAGCTAAATTACCATTGACATGAATAGGAGTTTTGCTTGCATAAAGGTTTCAGGAATGGACTACTTCTGACTCAAAAGTAGTTAAAACTTTTATAGCCCATCTAGTATATCTAGGTTGTAAGTGTAAGGAAGAGAGAGCCAAAATGCATCTTTCATTTATAGACTATAAAAGCATAGAGGATTCAGACCTTTTCCATAATATTTGTACCATGCTTTTTAGTGTGTAGATTTCCCGAAATTCGAATTAGGGCCAGTAAAATTATACTTTAAAGAAACTTACTCTCTTTTTGAAGATCTTCATTAGGTTCAATATCAAAACATCAGAAGAATGTGGAAAAAGAAAAGGAGTACTAGTGGCACCTTAGAGATTAACCAATTTATTTGAGCATAAGCTTTCGTGAGCTACAGCTCATTTCATCGGATGCATTCTGATGAAGTGAGCTGTAGCTCACGAAAGTTTATGCTCAAATAAATTGGTTAGTCTCTAAGGTGCCACTAGTACTCCTTTTCTTTTTGGGAATACAGACTAACACGGCTGCTACTCAGAAGAATGTGGGTTTCTCTTAAAAAAACGTACCAATCTAATATTATATGGATGTGTCTTTGGTCCAAGTCAGACAATGTTGCAGCGTCAGGTGATACCTGAAGAGTGACTGAAGCACAAGATGACGTTTAATGGGCTCCAGTGCTGAATAATGTGGAGCTTGAGCTGCTTTGTGCTGACAGAGCACAATGTAGATAATAAATGGAGACTCCTCGGATTTGGGATTTCTCCCCCTTTGTCATTTTCCTAATTGGGCCACATCAGAGGTTCCCTCCTCCTGTTTAAAAGCAAGTTTCCATCCACTATTGCCCTCATTCTCTCCAAAAATAAATGCATCATTTCTGGACAAATCACTTAATGCCCATCCCTATGGGACTGAATCTGCCAGCTGGCTTAAAGAGGAGTTTGGGACAGATGAGGTAGGATAATGTTGCATTCTGAATTTTGAGCCCTGCAGGCAGGGAACAGGAGATTTGCTTGACCTGACTTTGCTGTGTCCATCACTTTCCACTTTCCAGTGTTAGAAGCATACACTGCAGTGTCCATCAATTTTCATTTACATTTCTTCATTTTATATGCAAGAAAAAATGTTGAAACCTGCACCCTTCCTGATGCTGCTGAACCATTTTTACTGAATAACCCCTTATTATGCAAGAACAGAAGTTTTACCAGGATTAAAAATGGTATTTTGGCAGAACAGTAAATATAGTAACCTATGTCCCTGGCATTAAGAGCAATATTTTCAAAAAATTGCATCTGAGTTTGAATTTGCAAATGTTAGCACACACTCAGTTTGGGTGATTGCATGCACAAAATTACAAGCCTGATTGAAATTTGGCCCTAAAAGTAAATTTAAAAAAATTGCATGGTAGCATATGCTTTGCTGAGTATGGCTTATTAACACATGCATGGCTTTCCATTTCTGCAGCCATTGAATCCCCTCCAACAATGCCACCAGCATGTAGGTGTATGTATGGAGGAACATGCTATATTGATGAAAATGATCTTCCCAAATGCAAGTAAGTCAATGTTGTAGTGGTCGTAGGTCAGAGTTTGCTGGTTTAGCATCACACTAGGGTTCAGTTCTTCAAAATGTAGTTACAATGATGCATTAACAGAAGATTTAACACATTGATAATAGCATATTTGTAGCAATGGTAGGAAAAATGCACATGACCATAAAACATTAGCAAATAAGTAGTTTGAAACTAAAAGGTTTGGAAAGGGAAAAAAAGCAAACCACAAAGAGTTCTCTAGTACAACTATAAAATAAAGGCAAATTTGGTGAAGGGGGAAAAGAACTATAAATGCACAGAGGTATGAGCCAGTAGGTGCCGCCAATGCTCCATGGAAACCAAATCTCCAGATTTTAATTACTCTAGTTTCTGACTCAGCATTACTGTATGTCTATTTCTAAGCAGATAATAGGTATATTATTTTTACAGTCAGTGAAACATATAATTACTATGAAGTGAGTTGAACTCTACTGCCTGTCTGTAAACATTACAAAATATAATAATAAAGCTTACCCGCTAGACTTAATAAAAGACAGACGGTCAAACTATCTCCTTTATATTCACAGGTGTTCTGATGGCTACACGGGAAATTATTGTGAAATAGGATTGTCAAAGGGAGTGCCTCCTGGAACAAGTAAGCTTCAAGTATATATTAAACTTGGTGACTGAGCTAAGTCATATGTCAGTTTAAGGTCAACCTTATACTTCTGACAGGCTCTTTTTAACTTTTAAGGTATGCTTGTTTTAATATTTACTTACTCTTCTATCTCTCGTAGCAGCAGTAGCAGTGTTGTTGACAGTCATTCTAATAATAATAATTGGAGCATTGGCAGTTGGAGGGTTCTTTAACTACAGACGGACAGGGTCCCTCTTACCAGCACTTCCCAAACTACCAAGGTATGTTTCACAAGACAGGTTGTTGTTTAGAGTCTGTATACCAGATGTTTACATTTGTTTACATTTGTGACTGAATGTTTCTTAAGGATATGATATGTCCACTATATAATAGTTTTACTGACACAAGGGAAGTGCAGGGTTAAAGCAATTCCTAAAGATTTCTGCTGCCAGTTAATAACAAAGCTGGTCATACCTGACAACAAAGATTACCATATTGTCACACTACTCTGGGCCCCAATTAGTTTTCACATAAATAAATACAACATGCTTTTTAGACTGGGTATTCAGTTCAGAGGGATGGCTAAATATGTTTATTTTCATTACTTTATCAAAGGTTATAAGACTACAACTCAGGCAAGTTAGATACAGGAACTCTTTAACCATTAGAAGGATGAGCTCTTCTGTAATGTTGTACTCACCTGCAAGGAATGCTATGCCAAATACCCACATGTTTCATGTTTCTGTGAGGCAGGAGACCTCTGTCAGATCACTGGCCATGTGAGAAGCACAGCAATTCAGTGAAACTCAACTTCATGAATTATCATTTTTTTAAAAAGTTTGACATTTTAAAGTGAAAGAAGGGAGATGAAGAAAATACTTCTAAAAAGAAGGGGCTCAGAGCACAAGCAGGTTTTTAAACATTTCTTTCAAAATATCTATTTTATTTAAAACATTTACTCCTTTTTCCTTTCAAACTTAAAATTGGTTCTTGAAGTTGTCAAGGTTCCTCCCCCACTCTGAACGCTAGGGTACAGATGTGGGGACCTGCATGAAAAACCTCCTAAGCTTATCTTTACCAGCTTAGGTCAAAACTTCCCCAAGGTACAAAATATTCCACCCGTCGTCCTTGGATTGGCCGCTACCACCACCAAACTAATAGTGGTTACTGGGGAAGAGCTGTTTGGATGCGTCTTTCCCCCCAAAATACTTCCCAAAACCTTGCACCCCGCTTCCTGGACAAGGTTTGGTAAAAAGCCTCACCAATTTGCCTAGGTGACTACAGACCCAGACCCTTGGATCTTAAGAACAATGAACAATCCTCCCAACACTTGCACCCCCCCTTTCCTGGGAAATGTTGGATAAAAAGCCTCACCAATTTGCATAGGTGACCACAGACCCAAATCCTTGGATCTGAGAACAATGAAAAAGCATTCAGTTTCTTACAAGAAGACTTTTAATAAAAATAGAAGTAAATAGAAATAAAGAAATCCCCCCTGTAAAATCAGGATGGTAGATATCTTACAGGGTAATTAGATTCAAAAAACATAGAGAACCCCTCTAGGCAAAACCTTAAGTTACAAAAAAGATACACAGACAGAAATAGTTATTCTATTCAGCACAATTCTTTTCTCAGCCATTTAAAGAAATCCTAATCTAACACGTACCTAGCTAGATTACTTACTAAAAGTTCTAAGACTCCATTCCTGGTCTATCCCCGACAAAAGCAGCATACCAACAGACACAGACCCGTTGTTTCTCTCCCTCCTCCCAGCTTTTGAAAGTATCTTGTCTCCTCATTGGTCATTTTGGTCAGGTGCCAGCGAGGTTACCTTTAGCTTCTTAACCCTTTACAGGTGAGAGGAGCTTTCCCCTGGCCAGGAGGGATTTCAAAGGGGTTTACCCTTCCCTTTATATTTATGACAGAAGTACATGGGTGAGAAATGACACTTTCAGCTGCAGATCAAACTTTTGCGTGTGTGTGTGTGCGCACGCGCAAATTTGTGGCTGGGTGCTAGTCTACACACTGTATAGACTACAGTATATAGATATACTGTACAGTGTATGAACCAATGTAACTATAGTGGGTTCCAAACCATTATAATTAAGTCAGTGCGACTTGTAATGTGGACCCGGACCTAGTTATACTCATAAAAAAGTGTTTATATTGGTATGCCAAAACAAGCAACCCCCATATACACACTTCTGTGTCTATTATAACTGCATCCACACTAGTGATCACACTAACTTAATTATATTGGTTTCTGAGCTGATACAGCTAAATGGGTGCAAAAACTGTTGTAGAACAGCCCTGAGAGAAAAAGTGTTAGAGTTCTAACTGTTGGATGCTGACAGTAATATTCTGTTTCTGCATTGTTTCATGGAAATGGTCATTGCGTCACCAGATACTAAGTGAAAGTTTTAAAACACTTACCTGATTTTGACTAGTGTCAATTTCTATGAAAATGGGGTCCACTGAAATAGAGTTCTAAATCTCATTCCTCTAACTACTGGTTCTCATTTTAAAATCTTTTTCAATGAGTATGACTTAGCACTAAAGTCTGTCATTGTTCAACTCCTCCTAATAGGCTCTCCCTATGTAATGCACTGTCTCAGTGCGTGTGGTCGTGTGTTCTGCTGGCAGTTCCAACAACTATAAAAGCCTGCTACAGACATCTAAAGGAATTCTCTTTTAGCTCAACACGTAGGGCTTGTCTTCACTGTAAAGTGTGCTTGAATTATAACTTGAGTGTTGCTCCTAACTTGAATCCAGTCCACACACAAAAATCCTTATTTGGAGCATGGTGGTGCTTTTAACTTGAAATGACTAGCCCATCAGAGGTTATAGTCTAAAGCTCAAAGTAGAAATTAACACAACCACTCTGAAATATGGACCTAGGCTGGCTCCATTCCAGTGCTGCCAGTCCTCCAATACCTTCTGCCTTGAAAGGACAGACAAGCTATCCCACAGTTCATTGGGAAAGAATTCATAGCGCAGCTCAACTTACTTACATGCAAAGAACCATGTGATATGCCCCCAGAAGTCTTATCTCCACGCATGAGTGAGGTCAGTGTGGACTGAGCAACTTTAATGTTATTTAGCAGTGTGGGTACTTTCACTCAAGCCAGGTTAACTCGAGAGAAGTAACTTGAGTATAGATAACCTGAGTTAACTCTACAGTTAAGGCCTCTGTTTTAGTTGCTGAAGGTCCTGGTTTTGACCACTGCTAATATCTTCATGTGTAAGGCCACAGTTCATATTACTTAGAACTTATACTCTTCCTCTCACCCAATTTCTAACATTGCTCATACAATTGCAAGCCTAAATTGCACCTGCAGTTATCCCAATAGCATGTGCAAATTAGGCATTTACATGAAAATAACCATGAGGAATCTAAATGGTTATTTGTATGCATAGACAACTAATATATACACACAATTCTTGAAATTTTATCCTCCAGTTTGGTATACAATTATAATGACATTTTTGTGTATGCTTTGGGCTTTTGCCCTGTGGAAATCTGACCCTAAGGTTTTAATAAGAATTATACTATTGAATAGTAAAATGTTTTAAAAAGACAATGAATTTATGAATTTGTCAGGAAAACAAAATTGAAGATAAGACTAACCAAACTGTAACCAGCATACCTTTTTTTTTTTTAATGACTCAGTATATCTTGTATATAACTAAACCCTGAGGTTCTTACTCCTTATTCGGCCAGAACTGCCATTGTATTCCATGAGAGGTTCGCTGAAGTGAAGAGTAAGTAAGCCTTCTGGAGTTGGCCTATAGAGAGAATGTTTCAAGTTTCCTAGCAACAATCACACCAAACATTTGATTTAAAAGGTTACTGTCCAAATAATTGATTTTTTATTTTTGAAGCTTAAGCAGTCTTGTAAAGTCCACTGAAAATGGCAATGGGGTGACCTTCCGATCTGGAGCGGATGTGAGTATGGACATCGGTGTGTCTGGCTTCGGAGCTGATTCTACTATAGACAGAGCAATGCAGATGGTATGGCTCAATTCCAAAATCATCTTTAACATTTTCCCTTGTTTTGTAACTGTTTTGTGTGTCACATGGAAGAATTTTATACAGAAAGACAATGAGGTGATAAATGCGCTATAAACAAAGAAGTGAATATTGAATTAGGTTATTCTAAAGAATCATAGAATCATAGAATATCAGGGTTGGAAGGGACCTCAGGAGGTCATCTAGTCCAACCGCCTGCTCAAAGCAGGACCAATCCCTAATTAAATCATCCCAGCCAGGGCTTTGTCAAGCCTGACCTTAAAAACTTCTAAGGAAGGAGATTCTACCACCTCCCTAGGTAACGCATTCCAGTGTTTCACCACCCTCCTAGTGAAAAAGTTTTTCCTAATATCCAACCTAAACCTCCCCCACTGCAACTTGAGACCATTACTCTTTGTCCTGTCCTCTTCTACCACTGAGAATAGTCTAGAACCATCCTCTCTGGAACCACCTCTCAGGTAGTTGAAAGCAGCTATCAAATCCCCCCTCATTCTTCTCTTCTGCAGACTAAACAATCCCAGTTCCCTCAGCCTCTCCTCATAAGTCATGTGTTCCAGACTCCTAATCATTTTTGTTGCCCTTCGCTGGACTCTCTCCAATTTATCCACATCCTTCTTGTAGTGTGGGGCCCAAAACTGGACACAGTACTCCAGATGAGGCCTCACCAATGTTGAATAGAGGGGAACAATCACGTCCCTTGATCTGCTCGCTATGCCCCTACTTATACATCCCAAAATGCGATTGGCCTTCTTGGCAACAAGGGCACACTGCTAACTCATATCCAGCTTCTCGTCCACTGTCACCCCTAGGTCCTTTTCCGCAGAACTGCTTCCTAGCCATTCGGTCCCTAGTCTGTAGCTGTGCATTGGGTTCTTCCGTCCTAAGTGCAGGACCCTGCACTTATCCTTATTGAACCTCATCAGATTTCTTTTGGCCCAATCCTCCAATTTGTCTAGGTCCCCCTGTAACACTATCCCTGCCCTCCAGCATATCTACCACTCCTCCCAGTTTAGTATCATCCACAAATTTGCTGAGAGTGCAATCCACACCATCCTCCAGATCATTTATGAAGATATTGAACAAAACCGGCCCCAGGACCAGCCCCTGGGGCACTCCACTTGACACCGACTGCCAACTAGACATGGAGCCATTGATCACTACCCGTTGAGCCCAACAATCTAGCCAACTTTCTACCCACCTTATAGTGCATTCATCCAGCCCATACTTCTTTAACTTGCTGACAAGAATACTGTGGGAGACCGTGTCAAAAGCTTTGCTAAAGTCAAGAAACAATACATCCACTGCTTTCCCTTCATCCACAGAACCAGTAATCTCATCATAGAAGGCGATTAGATTAGTCAGGCATGACCTTCCCTTGGTGAATCCATGCTAACTGTTCCTGATCACTTTCCTCTCATGTAAGTGCTTCAGGATTGATTCCTTGAGGACCTGCTCCATGATTTTTCCGGGGACTGAGGTGAGGCTGACTGGCCTTTAGTTCCCAGGATCCTCCTTCTTCCCTTTTTTAAAGATTGGCACTACATTAGCCTTTTTCCAGTCATCTGGGACTTCCCCCGTTCGCCATGAGTTTTCAAAGATAATGGCCAATGGCTCTGCAATCACAGCCGCCAATTCTTTTAGCATTCTTGGATGCAACTCGTCCGGCCCCATGGACTTGTGCACGTCCAGCTTTTCTAAATAGTCCCTAACCACCTCTTTCTCCACAGAGGGCTGGCCATCTACTCCCCATGTTGTGATGCCCAGCGCAGCAGTCTGGGAGCTGTCCTTGTTAGTGAAGACAGAGGCAAAAAAAGCATTGAGCACATTAGCTTTTTCCACATCCTCTGTCACTAGGTTGCCTCCCTCATTCAGTAAGGGGCCCACACTTTCCTTGGCTTTCTTCTTGTTGCCAACATACCTGAAGAAACCCTTCTTGTTACTCTTGACATCTCTTGCTAGCTGCAGCTCCAGGTGCGATTTGGCCCTCCTGATTTCATTCCTACATGCCCGAGCAATATTTTTATACTCTTCCCTGGTCATATGTCCAACCTTCCACTTCTTGTGAGCTTCTTTTTTATGTTTAAGATCCGCAAGGATTTCACCGTTAAGCCAAGCTGGTCGCCTGCCATATTTACTATTCTTTCGACTCATCGGGATGGTTTGTCCCTGTATTGAAAGAAGTGAAAGCAAAGACTGTTCTTTGAGATAATATACTTTTCTCAAGATTTATGTGGTAGAAATTAAATTAATCACTCTGGAAATACTTCAGCATATCATCAGGGAATGAATGGGCACTTTAGTCCTTTATTTCTACAGATATTACTAGATTTCCCTGCAAAGGTCTTTGTGTACTCAGGCATCTCATGGAACAAGTCAAAATGTGCAAGTTACAAGGGGTCCCACTTCCCGCCCCCCAGTAATATTATACATAACTGAGACTTCAGACATAATATTCAGAACCAGTCACAGGAAAAATGACTTTCTGCATCGGATTGTAAACTTGTGAAATTCACTGCTGCTGGAAGTCTGTGCAAATCCTGGATGTTTCTATCAGTTTTTGGACATGTCAGATTTTATCCAGGCTGATGTATCGCCGTGTCTGAGAAATAGCACTGTTTTTCAAGTCTTACATGATAAAACTATGAATTGCTCCCTGCGGGCCCCTCCACCAACATGCAGAATCTTGGGTGGGCTCACTTCCTGCTGCTGCTTCCCAGCTCCCTTGGGCTCCCTGTTGCAGCTGTACCTTCCTTCAGGGGTTCCCTGTCTGCTAGCTGTCCCACTCAGCTCCCTAACTCTAACCAGACTTCTCTCATTGAGTGAGAGCCAGAGATTTGCTCTCATTCCTAGTCAGGCCCTAACTGAGCCAGATTCAACTCATTTAACTTCTCCCTCCAGGTTTGACACTCACTGCAGGTGTAGCGCATGTGAGGCTGATTGTGCCCACAGGCTCTCATTTACCTGCAGGCCCAGTGTGGGGTTGGTACACTCCAACACAGAGTACAACTAGCTGCTGTTAGCTGCTGACGTAGTCACTCTGTCACGTGAACGCAGGTTAGAACCACTCAAGTACTGCAAGTCCTCCAGTGCTTTCCCACAATCCCCCCATGTGCCCAGAAAGGACAGACAGGCTCTCTCACAATTCACTGGGAAAGAACTCATAAAGCAGTTCAGCTTACTGTTGCAGAAAAAAACACACATGAGCGAGCTCAGTGCCAGTGTGGACACAGCAGTTCGACTGTTATTTCAGTGTGGCCACTCTCCCTGGAGGCAGCTAATGCAAGTGCCAACACCCTGAGTTAAATTTGAAGTGAAGACATAGATAGTGTTGTGGCTAGCTAAATCTGAAACAGAAAGTCACGTATCAAGATGCTGCAAGACTTTGAAACCATTCAGACTGGATCCATGAGAATTCTCCAGGGGAAATCCTCAAGTGCAGGGGAAATCCTCAGGTGCTTGAGAGTTGCCATAGTGATTGCTGTCCCACCCTCGCCCTCCTGGCTGCTGGCAAGGAATTGTGACCTGGAGGGAAAAGGGGCTGTCAGGGCAAACCTATCCCCCAGCCATACTTGGCAAACCAGAGCAATTTCTTGGGGTCATCGGTATCCAGTGTCCTTTAGAGAGGCCTTCATGTTGCTCTAATCTGCCCCAAGGGACTAGCCCAGAGCTCAGTCCGCCAAACACTAAACGCTGTTTCTGGCAGCATCTTTATACATCTACCCAGAGCACCGCAGCCACTGCTCAGGTCTGGCACAGTATGTGTGAAGTAGCTTATATTATGCTCTGCAGGAATGGTGTATTTCTGACATAATTTATAGGTTTTTAGATGAGCAGATGAACTTGTGTTTCTTCTGCAGAAAAATATAGCAATCTCGCAAATGGGGTAATGTGAATTGATCCCATTCTTTAGTATTTCAGATACGAATGATTAATTTGTATGTCACGTTGAAGCCTCTACAGTGAAACACCTGTTTTGGGATTATGCTTCTTTTGACATTTCCTTGCTCCTGAAGGCTAGATTTGTGGAAGCCATCATTCCTCTTTGTAACACATTTTGAGGAAATTATTGAAATGTTTCTTTTTTGCCTAGCTATGAAATGGACTATGAGCCATTATTATGTGTTCAGGATTTGAATGTGATGTACTCGGTGATCTGATAGACAATTAAGTCGAGTGGAATAATGCATGGTAAAGTTACACATTGAGTTTCATATAACTTTACAAAAATAAAAATGTATTTCTCCCTGAGCTAACGGATTAGATTACAAAGTGCTGGCTATGTTATATGTATATTATACTGTGGGTTTTTTTCACAGAATGAAAACTTTGCTGTGGAGTCAGGGAAGCAGCCAATCACGTTTGAAAATCCAATGTATACAACTAGAGAAGGTGGAGCCAGTGTAGTGAATGTAGCTCAGCCGACATGTGTAAGAAAGAAATTGAGTGTTGCTTTTCTTCTTTCCTTCTTCTTACGTCCTTGTTCCTCTTCTATGCACTGGATCTTTCTTTCTCCAATTTCTTTTTTCATTATTATATCAGTCTTTGTCTGTGAGTCGTAACTTTTTCTCATCATTACTAGGAACTGTATAAATCATCCAACAGATTTTTTTTTGCCCCATATCCCTAAATGGCCCCCTCAAGGATTGAGCTCACAACCCTGGGTTTAGCAGGCCAGTGCTCAAACCACTGAGCTACCCCTCCCCCCATCTTATTAATTTAAAATTCTCAATTTTACTATCAAATGGCTTGGTTCTAAGTATTTTCTGAATTTTAACAAATGTATTTGTTGTGTCCAGAGATTTCATTATTTTTCATACTGAACGGTCCCAAAAATCTGTTTAAACTTTATGGTCAGCTGTGCCGGGGATCTGACCGCTTTCCAGAAAACTGTGTTTATTTTTAGGGCCAAGGTTGGAAGAGAAAACTAACATGTCTCATGTATGAAACTTTGAGAGATTCAGATCATTTCTCTTTATCCCTGCCCTATAGCTTTGTGTTGGCCTTGACAGAGCTTTCAGTTTAAATGGTTAGATTGGATGGTTCCAGGGCTTTATCTTTACCCTTTTAAATTATTTTTATGAACAGGTAACAGCATCGAATAGTGAGGAAAATGAGAATTTTGAAAATCCTGTCTACTCTGCTGCAATATCTGCTAGTGCACAGCAACCTCCTGTAAGCACAGAAACAACACAGGTAACACAATGGTGCTTTTAAAAAATTTAGAACAGCGCTAATTCATTGCTGTATTGTTCTTAGTCTTTGAAAACCCTTCAGTGCTGCAGACTCAGAGCACTGTTTTATTTGTGATCAGTGTTAGGATAACTGAACTCTCACACCTAATGCAGGAAAGATGTGTAAGATAATTTTCACTTTGAGTAAAATAATGACCTGGAGTGAAATTGACACGTCTCATTGCACAAAGTCCAACTAATCAGGCTTTATATGACAGTAACAAGGCTGCAGTTCATCCCCTCTGCTGTTGCTATTCTAGCATGCAAGTTCTTCTTCATCTCCTGTACAAGGATTTTGTCAAAGCATCTCTGCAAGAGTTCTCTTCCCTTGTCTAACTCAAGTATCCACTTCATGTTAATCTATTTACAGTCTGTGCAGAGTTTGCCTCCTCATGAAGTGCAGAGATCATGCTATGCAACTGCTCCACTCAGGCACAGTTCCAACACAGTACTGCCAGAGGGATTAAATGTTGACTTAGGGTATGTCTACACTGCAGTTATAAAGCTGCAGCTGGCTCATGCCAGCTGACTCAGGCTCATGGGGCTTAAGGAGTTGCTTAATTGTGGTGTAGATGTTCGGGCTCAGGCTTCAGCCTGAGCTCTGGGACCCTCTAATGGCTCTAGGTCCTAGAGTCCAGGCTCCAGCCTAATTGTGAATGTCTACACCCCACTCAAACAGCCCCTTAGCCCGAATTAGCTGGCATGGGCCAATTGTGTGTTTTTAATTAGGCACCCGATCTACCCACAAAGTTGCACCAGTGTAACTAAAGATATGGTGGGGCATTGATTTAGTTAAACCAATATGACTCTGTGTGTGGACACTCTTATATACCTTTAAATCTGGTTTACAGCCATTTAGACAAGCCTTTAAAGAGGAGTTGAGGGCATTTGGCACCTCACAGAAAGTATTTGTAGCTCAAAGGATATGGCCCATAATCCTTTTTGCTATTCTTCCCTGTCTCTGCAGCACAGATGTCAACACTTCTGAATACTGAGTATGCTTGACAGTTGTAGCAACCAGCTGCTAAAATTTGTCAAGTTTTATTTCCTGCTAAGACTGTTTCAGCCCCAGATGGCTTCACAGGGTTCTCTCTGTTTCTCTCCAGCACTGGCTATGCTTGTGACATTGACAGTGCATTTGAATGGCAGCATTTGTACCTCTGCAGTGAAGAGCCTACCAGTGTTTCCATGAGAACCCTCTCTTTTCAGGGCCTTCTCTCAGCATGAAAGTTGCAATGTGAGACAGGAGATCCTCAGCTGGTGTAAATTGCCATAGCTCTGTTGACAACAGTGGAACTATGACAGCTTACACCAGCTGAGGATCTGCTCCCTCCCACTCACAAGATAAGTGATATTTTTTAACAAACATTCATACATTCAACAATTAAAAAACAAATCCCTACTGAAATACTTCTGCATAAAAATGTTCAATTTTTCATAGACAGTAACACTACACTTTGATCTAAAATAACTGAAATCTGATTCATTGTAATGAAAATGTAAGAGGTTTATCATGTGTGTAGTTTAATCATGTTTTTATATTCTACTTATAACCATGGCAACATTGAACATTGCAATTTCATGCATCAGCTGCATACAGAACAGTTGTTTTGAGTATTGTTGAGTATTTTCAGTGTTGGACATCAAAGAATCTTCTCACCTAGCTTAGTCAAGTGATTCCTGGAAGTCACATTATTATTTCTGAGAATACATATAAGCAAAGGCTATCCTACTCTTTAGCTCATCTCTCACATAAATTACCAGTTGAGGTTCACTATGAATTTCAGTGGGCATGCGCCAGAGAATATTTTGCTGGCTGCACACCCGTTGCTAACAAAATGATAACAAAGTGCATACTATTGAAGTTTTCTTGAGGGGCAGAGGAGGTCCGTTAAGGCAGTTAGGATAGGGTTTTGCTTGTGGTGGAAGCAAAGTCCCAGGCTTATCTGGTGAGTGGACTGAAAGGCTGAGTGTTTAACTTAGGTGCTAAGTTATCCTGCCCATTGAGTTGACAGCATGTGTGTGTAAATGCTGATGCTGCAGAATGATAGAGCATCCCTGGAACTTCTCTGGAAACTGAGGCTAAGAGAAATCTATTTAATTACTTTCATTAGTGATGTGGCTCTTGTTTACAGGTTAGCATTCTTTTAGGGCCTGATTCTACAATTTGCTCCTTGTGGATGGACCCCAGTTTCCAGGCAGAGCTCACAGGGATTTGTATTCCTGTATATACTTGAGTGTTGCTCAGTCGTTACAGTATTTCTCATTTTATAATTTCATACCTGGTTTTTCTTTTCCATTTGATTTGCGTAGAGTCCATATGTAGTGTTACTCTCTATAAATAAATGTTGTCATTTTATCTGCTGTTGTCTTACCTTGTGGATACTGCTTTAGTTAAAATAACAATAATTGGCCTATTAGATCGGAAACTGGACAGGAACTCAAGAGAACTGGGTTCTATTCTAAGCTCTGCTACTGACTTGCCTGACCTCTGTTTCCCCTCCTTTCCTTTTTCTGTCTTGTATACTTCAAATATGAGCTCTTTGAGGCCGGGGCTATCTCTTTCCATCTGTTTGTAAAGTGCCTAGAACAGTGGAACCCTGATTCCAGTTGGGGCCTTTAGCTACTACTGTATTACAAATAAGCAAATAATGCTAACAACAAAAGGGGGGTGAAAGGGAAATAGTCTAAGATGAGTTCATTTGGATGACATTACTGAGTATTAAAAGGTAGATTTAGGGAGATGACTGTTAGCCCATACGGTGACTTAAACAAGAATTAAGTGGGTGGTAGTGAAAACCTAGTTTATTTTCCCTGTACTGAAAAGATCCACTGAATTGCCTTCTGAGGCTGGTTGACTGGTGAAGGATTAGAGGCTGTGTCAGGAATAATAGTATAACTGGCCATTTTAGGAACAATTTGTGGGTTCCATCTGATATGTTTTTTTTCTGATGAGCCTTCAGAAAACCCCAAACAAACAATGTCTATACTCTCTGAAGGAGAAATTACATTTTTAGAGACTTTAACTGTGTTGTAACATTTTTCGTTTCTTTCTTTGCAGATGGGTTGTCATTTTAACAATTGTCAAAGCACTTAGAATCTGTGATAGGCTTTAAAAAAATTACATCAAAAGAGCTTAATTAAAAAAACATTAAATAAAATGGGGATGGGTTGAACGTTTCCTGAATACAATCACTTATGGATAGAACCAATAGGAAATGCTATTGAAAACCCTCCCTCACTGGTATTGTCATTTTGCAAATGAAAGGGGAGAAAACTGTTCTGCTAAAGAGTTCATTAGTAAAGTTCTATTATTTTTATCTTTCAGAAAACAAAGTGGAGTTTCTTCAAAAGAAAACTGAAACTAAGTACTAATTTTGAAAATCCAATCTATGCAGAGGTAACTCTTAATTGAATCACTCTCATTCTCAGCCTGCACTTTTCACCTAGCTCACAAGCGGGGCTGGTTCTGATGATGTGGGAAGCATGAATTAATGTTTTTTTTTATAGTATAAAGATTATGGATAAGAGTCTGGGCTGCACCAGTAAGAGGCACAGCACAGCACATGCAGCACGGGAAGAAGAGGCTGGGGTGGATTTAAAGCCACAGTTACACCCTCCCAACCTTAGGCTGTTCCTGGGGCTGAAGAGGCTGCTGGCATAAGTCCCCAGGGCTATCTAAGGCTATGTCTACACTATGCACCTTTTAGCGACACAGCTGTGCCATGCCGCTAAAAGGTGCGCAGTATAGCCGCTCGTTGTTGACAGGAGAGAGCTCTCCTACCAACAAAATAAATCCATCCCCAACGAGAGGCAGTAGCTTTCTCTTGCCGACATAGTGCTGTCTACACTGGCACTTTTCATCAATAAAACTTTTGTCATTAGGAGTGTGTGTGTTTTTTCACACCCCTGAATGACAAAAGTTTTACTGACAAAAGTGTAGTGTAGACAAAGACTAAGTTACAATAGCCCCCTGGTGCTGCCCTATGAGCCACATCACTGCCCAAAATCTCTGAAGTGCTGCAAGCTATGGCCCTGCTCTGAGCTCTCCCCTCTATCCTCAAACCCACCCTTGGCATGCTTGTGAGGGGGTTCTTGTAAGGCAGCCTTACAGTGGTTTTCTACAGTGCCTGCATCAGGGGAATTCTCCCATGGCTGGACACTGGCGCTTAGGACCCTTTTACCTAGCACAAAGGGGCCAGATCAAGAGTCTCACACTGTGGGTAAAATTTTCAAATGCTCCGGAGTGACTTAGGAGCCTAAGTCCCAAATTAGGCATGTAGGAGTTTAAGTGTCATTGAAAGTAACTTCTCCGCAGTCACGTTGGAAAATGTGACTTAGGCGCCAAGACATGTAGGTGCTTTTGAAAATTTTACCCTATTTGTCTCATACTGTATGAGATGGAGTGGGAATTTGTAAAGCAAAGGACCCAGCCCGGCAAACACTACTGAGATAATGCTTACTTCATAAGTAGTGCCAGTTACCTCAATAATTATCTAGAGTAGTGAGTGTGTATGGACATATAAAATTACTCATTGTTAAACACCACGGGTGGTAGTAATTGTTGGCAGGATCAGCCCTGACTAGTTTAGTGATTTATTGTTTTCTCAGCTTTGCCTGCTGAGGTGAAGCCCGTGTTTAAATAATGATATATGGGCGGGTGGTCAGAGGGGCTGAGTATCCACCTACTTCATTGACTTCAACAGGAGCTATGAATGCTTAGCAATTCTGAAATCAAACCTACAGTGAACGGTTCATGTTAAACCATGGGTTTTATGGTGATTGTTTCAGATGGAGAAGGAACAAGAAGGGGACACTGAAAATGCCTCTCTCCCCTCTCCTTCACAGCCTCCTAAGATTATTCTCAAGAGAGACCCACCTTTAGCTTATACAGCAACAGAGGATACATTTAAAGACACCGCCAATCTTGTTAAAGAGGACTCTGTTGTATAACTAGTTAATCAGTAAGAGAATAGTTAGACATACCCATTTGCACGTAGATTTTTTTATAAACAGAAGGAAAAAGGTTCACATTCAAATGCTTTATAAAAAATATATACGCCGTTTAGCCAATAGCTGAAGACGTCTTTTGAAGCTATGCCTTGTTGTTCTGATAAATGCCAACTGCTGTTTTTATGAACAGTTATCATGGTGTACTATATGTATATCTTTGCACTGAAGCTGTCTGAAAGTAATGTTATAAATATATTGTACATTTGTAAATTTTTGAAAGATTATCTTGTTTGTTGATGTAGCTAAAGAAATCTGTTCTGAATCGGTTGTTGCATCTTTAGAGATAAATCCATTATATAAATGATCTAACTAAAAAACTCAAGGTAAATATAGAGGTTTACTGATTTACAGAAACTTTTAGAGCATATATTTATAACAGCACCTTCTTAAACTTGTACTGGTGCGTTGTGCATCTCTACTACCCATTTAATATACTACTGTATATAAAAATGGGTCTCTCTGTCCTCTCTCTCTCTCTCTCTCTGTATATCTCATATTAAACAAAAGATGGAAAATTCAGTACAGCGTATTTTGGCTGAATAGCTACCTACACAGAATGTTGTTCTTGCAATATTTTGTCTGGTTGAAATCAAATAATTCCTCCCGAGATCCATAAGACATGTATTTTCCCTCTAGGTTCCAATTAAAAAATCCCATTAACAGCATACATAGGAAGATTTGATATATTTAAATTTTAGTACCAGGCAGTAATTTCATACTTAATTTAATGAGATTTTCTCCTGATCATCAATGGAATAACTCTGTTCTTGGCTGGAGTCTCTGGAAGTCGTTTGTAGTGTTAAATGAAGTAGCTAGCAAAGTACAAAAGATGCTGGTTAATTTAAAAATGAACCAGCTTTTTTCATGTGAAAAATTTAATTTTTATTGACTATTTATTTCCTGAGGTGGACATTAATAGAAAGGGAAACAGTTTCTACTGATGCAATATTTGTAGGTCATCCGGTTATTTCCATAATGTTCTATCAGAATATACTGTACATGTTGCTAGCTTTTCCACTAATTAGCCAGTTTAGTTTCCATAACATGAACTGGTTAAGGAAAGTCTGAGCACCACTGCAAGAACGTATACTCTATTCTGTTATTTAGCATTCCTGGCTAGTTACTCATATAACTGCAGGTTCCTCAATTTATAATCAATGAGACTTCCGCTGTTTGATTGTTTTATGCCTGAGTTCTCAAAATATATGCTATCCCTATTTAGAATGCTTGTTGTAATGACTTTGAAATGTATTTTGATTAGAAAAGATAACTGGAAAATGATGCTGCTGAATAAATCTAATAAATGTGTTATTTTATCATATTCTTAATCCACAAATTATTGAGTCTAATGTACCATACAAATCTGTCATAATCTGGATTTTTCAGTACAGTCTGAAAAAAAGCAGTGCTTTAGAGAACACTAATAAAAGTACTTAGTACTTTCCAAACATTTGAGCCTAGTTACACACTGAGGGGTAAATCAGAATTCTACTGAAGTCAGTTATACCTTGGTAAAGCATGAGATGAAAATCATTCCCATTTAACATATTAATACTCACAATATTCCTGTAAAGTAGGAAACTATTATTCACAGTTACAGATTGTGAAACGGGCAAAGAGACTGACTGGTTGGAAGCCATAGAAGGAGTTGATGTCAATACTGGGATTAGAGGTGAAAAGCTTCTGGTTTCCAGGCCTATGCTCTGGCTGTACAGCTCTCCAATCCCAGTAAATCACAGAAGGCCAAACTTCAGCTTGTATGCTCCAACATGCATATCATACTAGTAATTGTAGACCTCCCTGGACAAAATACATGCAAATTAATGCCTATGCTATCATGCTGCTAACACTATTGTTAATATCCTTCATGAGTTCCTATCCAGTAGTCTCTGTTCTGATGAGGATGAATGCCTGTCACTGTGTTGGTCAACGTAGGTGTATTAGAGTAATAGGATACTTCAAATCCACATGCACCAAACTGGGATCTTAGACCAACACATATGTTTGCTATTGCTGTGCTAAACTTCACTTGTTAAATACATTGGAAGCCTCCAGTTCAGGCAAATGTTTGCGAGGGTCAAGGTTTGTCTCCCTGCAGCCTTATGCTGTGTCTTACTTCTTGAACCAAGTGTTTGCCTAATATTCCTGTTCTTGTGGGAGTGCTAGCCAAATATCTGGCCCAAGAATCACGATATGACCTTTTACCTGGATGTCTTTCTGGTGTCTGTGTGCCAAGGGAAAATAGAGCTGGCTGCACCTGCTTTATTCCTCCTCCAACTGGAATAATATTATTGGTGTAGCTGGCACAGCTTTTGTGTTGGGTTTGAAAGGCAGCTTACTCAAAGGTTTTGCTTTGGAGAAACACATCCACTTTTGTTCAAGCCAAACCCTCTGTTTTAAGCTGTACCCATTGATTCATGAAACCCATGCGGGTGTGATCTTATTGTGGGAACTGATTTTAATGTTGGTGCAGATTTGCACATACGCGTGATTCAGAAGATGTACTCCATTCATGCATTAGTTGCTTGCAATTTTAACTTCGTGAGTAAGTGCATCTCACCCCAAAAGTTGGCGTGGAATGTTGTAAATCATATCATTTTTACAACTCTTCTATGATATATTTTATTCACAGTTTAAACAATAATGCAATATCCTACAATACATAAGAATTGTTACATCCTGGAAAAGTTATGAACAGTGCCTTTTGCACAAAAGTTGTATAATAAATTGCATTTTACAAATGAACCTCTTATTCTGTAAAATCAGGGGCCATATTGGCAGTTGGTATATATTGGTGTAACTCCATTGACTTCAACTAAGCTACACCAGTTAATATAGCGAGGATCTGGCTTCAGACTGGTAAACCTTTTCAGGTACATAGTTCTGTTATAATCTCTCTGCTCAGTATTTTGGAACTACCAAAGAAGGGACTACTTCAAAGAGGCTCTTTCCAAGCCGTTACACTGAGCTCAGTATATGGTGGAATAGGACATAGGGAGTGTAGTTAGTGCTTTATGAATATTCAGGCAGTTACAGACCTGAGTAAAACAAATAATGGGTTGGTAACTCCATTTTACCCCAGTGCTTTACTTTAAGGTGTTCCTAATATAATCTGGGGAACAGTTTACAAAGGAAGGTGTTTTTTAAAAAGTGGCTTCTTTTTTTGAAGGAAAGACCCACAAAGTTCTTATACTTGAATTTTTAGAGAGAGAAGATATTAAGGCCTACGTTTCCCAAATCTGGCCTCCCTTTGCACCCATAAAAAATGCAGGTGTCAATTTTGCAAATTATACCCACAAACATAAAGCTTCAGCCATACTGAAAATCTACTGCTAAAACTCATGTTCACTTTAAATATATAACTGTTTTTCCCACAAGATTTGTAAGTTGTCAGACACAAATGAAATGTACTCTGTTCGGGGCTGTACTGTTTACATAGTGTATATGTTTGCTAATGCTTAAAAAACCGTTTCTTTTTCTGGCAGAGGGACCCCTGGGCACCAGTTTGGGCTTCCTCTCCTCTCCCGTAAAATGTATAGCAAAGGCTTCTCCTCCTTTCCATGAGTCAATGAATGGAGAGTAGCTATGGTACTCAGTCCAGCAGAGGCTTTAAGGCTTTTCTTCACAGCTTTATTCTCTGATTTCCTTCGCTTTACGATCCCTATCCCTTGTTGCCTTTCTGAACACTAGATTGATGTTTGAAAGATGGTCTGTTTTCTATGAGCTTGCAATCTCTCTTTGTAATCTGCCAGTGTTAGGGCGATAAATGACATTAGTTTCTCTCAGATGGAGGATCTTTCAGGCCATTGGACCAGACAGGGAAAAATATGTATTAATGTGTGTTTATCGTCAAATGAGGTAAAATGAATTTGCTTTCTCTGAAGACATTTGGTAGAGCGTAGAATCTGACTTGCTATGATATTTCTGTAAGCTTAATTGACCTGGATATCAATCATTAATCAGCAACTCAAAACTCTAGTAAACAAAACCTTTACCCTATCAGTTTTCAAACCACCATGCACACCATCATGTCAGCTACTGACCAGCGGCTTATCAGGGAAAAAACCTATAGTGCACTTAGCATTATAATCTCAAGAGGCATTATAACCTCAAGTCGTATTTTACTATGCTTAGGGCATTGCATATAGTAATATTAATCGACGACACCATAAACAAAATGATCTGCTTCACATCAGACATTAGCATTGGGTGAAATGTAAAACCCCCTGGGATCCCTCAGGATAAAAGGCATCATGTACGTATGTATTCTCTTTCAGATAAAACCACACTAAAATTAGGAATCAGGGTAATGTATAAATATTGTGGTAATGGATAACAATTGTCTTTGATTGCTTGTCACTTATATTACATATTGTTGAAATAACCTGTGTATTATCTCCACTATAGTAGCTGCCTATTGAATGGTAAATAGGCACATAGATGTAGTTGAGCACTGGAACTAACATTTTGTGGATATTTTTCAAACGCTAGGGGTTTACTTTGATTTGATCAAGTTTAAGCCTTTAGGTTCACAGCTTTGTTAAATTCAGTGGCATGATTCAGTCAAATACCCATATTCAACATGAATAGATGTATCAATTCTTGAGTAAATGTGTTCTTAAAGAACATGTATATTCTACCCACTAGAATATATGGATTAACAATGTTGCACTTTGCATACCAACATCATATAATTCATAGGCTGACGTTTGGACTTTAAGAGCAGAATAGATTTGCATATAGCAGGACTGATTCGGGAAATAAAAGGTCCAAAGTCACCAAACGTGTTATCTGATAAATACTATTTGACCAGCTCTGCAGGTGAATGTTATACTGCAAATATATCTCTGATGAATATAACAAAAACTTTCTCCAGACTGAAACTCAATAAAAATCAAAGTGCTTTCTGAAGAGAATTAAATCAGTCAGATAGTTATAGGTAGGAAAGAGAACAGCTGATTTTGAAAAGAAGAACAATCACCACTTTAGCCTTGATCCTAGAGTATTAAATATTAAACATCAAGTGGAACACAGGATACTGATTTCCTACTGGCTGTTGGAGTTGGAAGCAGCATACGCAGCATCATATCAGATAGAAGGGTTGGTGCATAGGAGAGGGGCAGCCAAAAGAACTTTGCATCCCATCCAGATCCATAGCGTGTCCTGGGGTATTTTACTATCAAGGCATGCTCCATGCATTTTATGACTTTAGAAATATCAGAGTCGCACAATCTTTTCATTGAAAATCTTTGAGCTCTGACATCTGCAGGGAAGAAAATAAATCCCTGAATGCTTATGAAACATTCTCTGATAAAAGAATTTTAAATAGTTGTCAGCTAAAACTCTGTAAAAGAAAAAGAAGTTCTCCACACCCAAATGTTACTGTTATCTGTATGGTAAAGCTTTAGAAATCATTCTATTTTTATGTTAGTAATAGTTGCTTGCTTGCTGCTCATGAAACAAATATTAATTAGCCCATAATTAATCTATGAAACTGCAGGCTTTGTATACTGTACATATGTTTCCAAGTTTTACTGTTTATCCCCCTGCCTTTTGTAGCCTGAATTAAGTATATTTAATAAGTAAACTTCACTTTCTTTCTTCTTGAAACTTCCTCAGGCCCTCTAATTCTCTACAAATGTTCTTGTACCCTGTAAGAGTAACTCAAAACTAATCTTCAGCAGAACAGGAAATCCTGCAGCAGAAGAGAAAATACTCTTTAGTGAAACAGCAGAATAGGAAATCCTATGTAGAAAGAAAAGCTATTCTGTAAAGCATTGGGAAGTATACTGACTTTTGAACATTGTGATGAATTGCATGGATGAGTGAGGAGTGTCCTGCAAAGCAAAGACGTGACAACCCCCTAGGATCAAGGAGATCTCCTGCCACTGGCTCTCTAGCTGTCAGGAGTTGAGGACAAAGGACAATAATATGTTTTACCAGGCTATCAGTAGAGCACTCTGTCAGCTGAATAGCATTCTTTACCAGAGTTATCTGAACCAGAACATGTTCCACCCATCTAATAGGTGCACCAAGAGACTAGGCCCTTCACTCCAACAGGAGAGTTGTACTCCAAAAGAGATAATGGTCAGTTCATGACTAAGGTTAGCCAAGTCCATTCCGGTCCAGTGATGTTAAGTATTTGTACTTACACTCAACAAAGTATTTATCTCCATAGGATTCTCTGACCTCAGGAGTTAGTTGGTTCCAAAGTCTTAGTAGGTCTCTCTCAATGACCTCTGAGTTAGTTACTGCAGTCTTAAAGCATCCCGGCTCAATTATGCTCACCTTCACTCCAAAATGCTGCATGTCTCTCCTGGGAATGGAAATAAAATACAATAGCAAATGTTTTCATGCTGGCTGACCCAACAATTATATGATCTTTAAATATTTGGTTCTGTAATAACCAAAGTGACATGTATCTTCAGAACATAAAGGTCAAATGTTGATTTATTTCTGGTTATGTAAAAATGTCAAAAAAGTGCAAATATGCTTTATTATATGGCATATTGTCTTTTTGTTGTAACCTATCACAGGAAAAGACACACTGTACAGAGAACTAAACAATCTAGCTGCAAACAGCGCTTGAATGTAGCAGCAGGTATACAAACGCCTATTCTGTGTGGTTTGCTTAGGAACAATGAGGATCAAGGTAACTCCCAAATCTATTTGAGCCATACATCTAGCTGAAACGCTGTACATTTCTATTCAAAGATGTAGAATACAAAGAAATGTTTCCAGTTCCTGCTGCTCTGTTATAATCTACTTCTGCTGGTAGGCCATAAAGAATCTGAAAGCAAAACACAGCTGGGCAGAATCATTTGACTGGATTAGGAGTCTCAACTCTGTAGATTTCATTGGCCAAACATTCATGTGCTGAAGGTGAATTCATTTACTGTTAATTAATAAGAAAGGGAGCAGATGTTTACAGTTTATATTTTGCTTTGCAGTTCAGCTCCTTCACCATGAAAATTGCCTCTCTCCACCTAAGGGCAGCTTCAGAGACCTTTGGGGACCTGACTCATTCATGTGTCGTTCCAAACCGTGCAATGGAATTGAACACTCTTGTACATCAGCCACTAAATTTGTTTCTTGGAGCATATTCTGCTTTATCTGAATGTTCACAACTGCTCCCAGTCAATTTTACCAATTCTACCTGCCTGTTGAGAGGAGCCTCTGGATCAGCTCTTCAGCCTCTGTAAATCAGCATAGCACCATTGACTGCAGAGGGACAGATACTCATTGCGTATAATATTCCAAAGTTATGTGTAAGTATCTTTGACATACGAAGGCCAAACTGCTGCCCAGCATCACCAGTGCTTAGATTATTATGGGATAGTAAAGACAGCAGAGGTCAAGGATTCAAGGGGCAACAAGGAAGTTTAGGCCGTGGAAGCATGTGATTACAAGAACCAGGCAGAGGAAAAGACCAGCTAGCAGAGGAGCAATAGAGCTCAGAAGCAGAGCTGGAGAATGAAAAAAGGGGACAGCAGGCAGTAACTGAAGGTGGGAGAGCAAGGAAGAAGAGAAGAGCAACTAGTCCTGTAAGAAGAGGGGAAGAGTCAATGGAGATACACAGAGTTCAGTGCCCCAGGGGGATTCAGGAGGACTTGTAGAAGATTGCCAGGGAGAATAAAAGACAAGAGGACTTGCAGCCAGAAAGAATTGGAATAAGGCCAGAGGAGACTCACACCATCACCAGGAAAAGGCCGTCTATGCGACTGGGGACTCCCTACTAAGAAGAACAGATAGTCCTGTCACCAGAGCTGATCCAGAGAACAGGAGGGTGTGCTGTCTGCCAGGAGCTAAGATGCAGGATGTGGATCTGAGGTTGAAGAGGATCCTAATGGGAGCAGAAAAGAATCCACTGATTGTCCTTCATGTGAGAACAAGTGATACAGCTAGATTCTTGTTGGAACATATCAAAGGAGACTATGCCAGGCTAGGGAAGACCCTAAAGGAAATGGAGGCTCAAATGACCTTCAGTGGGATTCTATCTGTCCCTAGAGGGAGAGAATGAAGGAGAGACAAGATCATGATGATCAACAGATGGCTCAGACAGTCATGCTATAAGGAGGGCTTTGGGATGTTTGACCACTGGGAGTCATTCATGAACAAAGGAGTGTTCTTGTGGAATGGATTCCTCCTGAATAGGGAAGGAAATAGACTTCTGGGATGGAGGTTGGCACAACTCATTAAAAGAGCTTTAAACTAGAAGCTCGGTGGAGGGGGAGGGACAGTTGGGAGATGCTCATGTAATCTCCAGGCCTGATTTTAGCACTGAGAAGGAGGAAAATCAAGTAAGAAATGATACAGAAATGGAGAAAGGAACAGCACTGGGTAGGAGAATGGACATTAGGAGGAAGGATAGTGCTGATACGAGTCAGATAGGCAATACTGGTAGTAGAATGACTGTACCCAATTGGGCAAGGAATGTGGGAGAAGCCAAGCAGCAACAGTTAAGACGTTTTGTACACCAATGCAAGGAGCTTGAGTAACAAAATGGAGGCATTATAACTACCAGTGCAGGAAGTAAAACCGGATATTATAGGGATAACAGAAACATGGTGGAATAGTAAGCGTGACTGGAGTATTGAAAGGTTTGTGCTGTTCAGGAAAGACAGAAATAAAGGCAAAGGTGGTGGAGTAGCATTGTATATTAATGATGGGGTAGATTGTAAAGAAATTAGAAGTGATGGAATGGATAAGACAGAATCTGTTGGGGCAAAATCACTTTGGGGAAGAAAGCTACTAGAGGTTCCCCTGGGCTAGTGCTTGGGGCAAGCTACAGACCTCCAGGATCCAGTTTGGACATGGATAGAGACCTCTGTAATGTTTTTAATGAAATAAATACTGTTGGGAACTGAGTGATTATTGGAAACATTAACTTCCCAGCTATAGATCGTAGGACAAGCATTAGTAACAATAGTAGGGCTGACATTTTCCTGGATGTGATGGTTGACAGATTTCTTCACCAAATAATCGCCAGACCAACAAGCGGTGATGTCATTTTAGATTTGGTATTGGTGTGTAGTGACGACCTCATAGAAGAACTGGTTGCAGAGATCAATCTTGGTTCGAATGATCATGAGCCTATTCAGTTTAAATTAAATTGAAGGATAAACAAAAATAGATTTGCAACTAGGGTCCTGGATTTCAACCAGGCAAACTTTAAAAAATTAAGGGAATTAGTTATAGAAGTGGACTGGACCAAAGAACTCAAAGATCTGAACGTGGAGGAGGCCTGTAATTCCTTTAAGTCAAAGTTCCAGGAGCTATCTGAAGCCTGCATGTCAAGCAAGGGGAAAGAATTTGTAGGGAAGGGCTGCAGATCAATCTGGATGAACAAGCATCTCAAACAGGTGATTAAGAGAAAGCAGAAAGCCTAAAAGGAATGGAAGATGGGATGGATTAGGAAGGAAAGCTACCTCTTGGAGGTCAGACAGTGTAAGGATAAAGTGAGAACTGCCAAAAACCAAGCAGAGTTGGACTTTCAAAGGGAATTGAAACCAGTCATACAAATAAAAAGAAAACAAGGAAAGAAGTGGGACCACTAACCAGTGGGAATGGGGGGAGATTAAGGATAATATAGACATAGCGCAGCAGCTAAATAAATACTTTGCCTCTGTTTTCAATAAGGCTAATGATGATCTTAGAGAGATAGTGGCAGGGTGACTAATAGGAATGAGGATGTGGAGGTAGAAATTACCACATCGGAGATGGAAGTCAAACTCAAACATCTTAATGGGACTAAATCGGGGCCCCCCGAATAATCTCCATCCAAGAATATTAAAGGAACTGGCACATGAAATTGCAAGGCCAATAGCAAAATGTTTTAATGAGTCTGTAAACTCGGGGGTTGTACCTATGTCAGAAGAATATAGTTCTCATATAGTTCCTATTTTTAAGAGAGGGCAATAAAGTGATCCAGGAAACTACAGGTCTGTTAGTTTGACATCAATTGTATGCAAGGTCTTGGAACAAATTTGGAAAGAGAAAGTAGTTAAGGACATAGAGATAAATGGTAACTGGGTAAAATACAACATGGGTTTACAAAAGGTAAATTGTGCCAGACCAATCTGATCTCCTTCTTTGAGAAGAGAACTGATTTGTTAGACAAAGGAAATGCAGTAGATCTACTCCACCTGCATTTCAGTGAGGCATTTGATATAGTTCCACATGGGAAATTATTAGTTAAATTGTCTGCCTGCTCAGATGGGGCTGATTGGTAGCCTCACAACAGCTCTAAAGATAAAAGGGCTGCAGGACAGGAGGGCAGGTTGGCTGCCAGAGGAACTCCAGAGAGGAGACCCCTTCCACAGACTGGCGAGCAGCTGCAAGGGAAATCAGACTTCCTGAGAGGGAGAACCAGAACAAGAGCACTGGGGAAAGCTTAGCAAGGAGGCGAGGTAGGAATCAGCTCAGAGAGCAGCAAGGGTCTGGGAGGAACTGGTTCAAGCTACTTCAGACAGTGTCCCTGAGCTGTAACCCAGTGGAGTCTGTGGGCTTGGGTTCCCCTACCACCCTCCAACACAAGGCATGGTAAAGACTTTGGAGCAAGAAAAGACACTAGGCCTGCATGGCCTAGAACTGTCTACCCTTCACTAGAGCCACTGGACTCCTCCTCACCCTTTATTACCCCTAAAGGGTAGTGACTAATAAGGGCCTGGCTGGAGGACTGGGGTCATAACAAGAAATCAGTATTGACTGTGTGAAGGGGACAAACTGGATCAAACTCAGAGTAGTACCCACACAGTCACAAGAGGGTGCCCCCTGGTGAAGGCAGCCTCAGACATAGGGATAAAGTGACTACACAGAGCAAGACATCTCAGATGTTAACTCTGCTGGGTTTTCACCTTGTTAGCTGAGTCAAAGCTGCATTTCTAGGACTTTGTACAGGAAGGTTTATGCTGTTAAAAATGGGATAAAATTAGAGAAAGCTCCAAACTAACCCTCTGCTGAAGGGAACAACCCAAACTCTGCTAAGGATCAGAATTTCACATCTGGTCTCTAACCTTTTATGAACTCAGCCACAGCCTCAGATTCAAATTGCTACAAACTGTAGAGCATTTGAAATCCAGAACTAGCATCACAAATCCATCTCTGACTCACCGTAAAATGTCCGAGAAAGCTTCCACGCCCCACTTTGACAAACAGTAGCCACCACCTAAAAACGCCAAGCGACCCAAAACACTGGCAATGTTGACTACTCTTCCTTTAGCCTTCTTCAAAAGCGGGAGAAGCTTCAGGGTGATTTCAATCAACCCCATCAGATTAACATCCATAATTGTGTGGAAATCATCTATCTGCATCCAGTCGGTGGGTGCCATCGGCGTTGCTCTTCCAGCATTATTTACCAAACCAAAGAGGCCTAAGAGTATTCCAAAAATATCACGTTCGGTATGTGCCAATATCACAGCAGTGAGTGGGGTTGGAGACAGGACATATGGCAATGGACCGCGAGAGTTCACATTTTGCACACCATTTAACGAGATGAATGTAGCTGACTGGGTTTCCTCATGACTTTCTGAATTTATACTGTACATCTGGCAACCTTTTTTCCCCTTCCTAATGCTTTAGTCAATGGTTCTAAATTAGAACTGGGTAAATATTAATGGAGAAATGATTTCAGTTGGAGCCATGGCTTCCCAGGCCTTCTCAGTACTAGACCCAAAGGGTATGTCTACCCTGCAGCTGGGGGTGAGCCTTCCAGCCCACGGAGACAGACTAGCGCGAGTGGGACTTGCTTAGCATGCTAAAAATAGGTGTGTGACATTGCAGCACTGGGAGAGCTAGCCCATGCCACCACTGGTTCTGCAACATGCACACAGCTGCTTTTGTATGCTAGAGTGAGCCTCTTTATCATGAGTTCGCCTAGCTGGGCTTAGAGCCTTGCTCCTGACTGTGGTGTAGACATATGCTAAGTGGGCCTGGAGCTCTCTGTGCCTCCGTTACCCCATCTGTAAAACAGAGATAATAATGTGTCTCCACCTTTGTAACATACTTTGGGCTCTAGGGATAAATAGTTCTGTGTAAGTGCCATGTTATTAATATGCCTACAGCACCCTGCTCAGGACGGCCTATTTCTAGAGAGAGAGGATAGTGTAGACTCCCTTCTGAGTCAGTGCTTGGCCTCTTTAATTATATGGTTAGAGTGAGGATTACAGTGAGTGTTAGCTGCGGTTGCCTGTCCCTTATAGACTAGCCTGACACCACAGTGCTTGTCATATATGGTAGGTGGAGAGGAGTTCAGAAAAGTCCCTGGCGAGATGAGTCTTGCCAGAGCAGAAAAATTCATTGGGTTAGGAACCAAGACAGCGTTTTTAACATTTTCTGCCAAAAGCAGAAGCCAAGTAATGATCTAAACTCTCTGTTCACAGGTATTCAGAGACCCACGTTCTTCCCTCTTTCACATCATTAAACTCACTGGCACGCACAGCAGTAGCGCTCTCTGGTACAAGGAAACACCACTGCAGTAACGATCCAAAGGGAATGATGGATTTGGACAGTGCCCCTGTTTGATTGCTACAGTCAGTGTCATCATTATGTGCATTACAAAAATCAGACTTGTTGACAGAGAAAAAACTAACCCTTTGCTTTCCCAAAGGAGGAGAGCATGAACTCGACTAGGTATTTTTAATTGGCCAGGTTGATTGATTGCTTAGGTAGGTCAATGAAGTTCTGATTAGTTCCAATTAGCACTCCCACAAGCTGAGTACTTTACCTGCAGCTGAGTGAGACTTAAGAACGTGTACAAGTATATTTTCTGACTGTTAAAATATCAAGGACTCTGATACTTAGAAGTCCCCTGATTGATAAAAGTGAGGAGCAAACACAATGGCAACAGTTGAAACTGGCTTTTGGAACATAAAACACTCTTGGAACTATGGTGGTTGGTGCTAATAAATACCTAACTAGATAGAACCATAGCACTGAAGAAAGTACAGCTTTAATCAGCACAAGAAATGCTCCTGTGCGGTTATTATGGAAGGTTACGACCAGAACTCTTCTGTTTTATACTGGAGTATGTTTAGTAATTTGTATGGACTGCGGCTATACCACTTACCCTCCCCATCTGTCTCTTGTTTCACAAACTCCACTGCATTGTCAATGCTGCTGGAGTCAGTTAAGTTCAGTATCACAGTCTTCAGTGAGATGGATGTACAGGCTAGTAGTTCTCGGCTTCCATTTTCTGTTAGACACGCAGCAATGACATGGAATCCCCTTCGGTCAAGCTGTTTAGCCAGCAAGTTTCCAAATCCACTGTCACATCCAGTTATGAAGACATGCTTTCCATTCAGGTCTTTCACTTTAAGACTGTCTCGGATGAGCCAGCAAATAATGAGGAGAAGTATGGAAGCCAAAATTCCTATCTGCGCTGAGTTTGAAAGCAAGGCCTATAAACAAATAATGTTAGAGATCTGGAAACTTAATGTTAATGTTAGAGATCTGGAAACGTAAATTACTATATCTATCTCCAAGTTCAACACAGCTCCTATAAAAGACTTTGTGTCTAGTTCCAGCTTTTTCTGTCTTATTGTGAGTAAAATGGGGCACAAGCTTAGATGTTTGGGCACAGTTTGAATGGTGTCCATGAATAATATATGTGTCGGCAGAGCCTTTCTCTAAACCTCCTTGTCAATACATTTCCATTGTTTTCAAGATGCAGCTTCACTTGCCCTTCTCCCTCGTCTGCAAGGTGGTTGGAGAATGTTTTAGGATGAAAGGAAGCATGTCCCTCACTAGCAGCAATGCCTCCTGTTGTGAACGCTTCTGATTATTGAGGGTACTGCTGGAGAGAGAAGAATTCTGCTGCAAAGGAGTGCAATTCGGTATGATCATCTGCTTCTTGCCACACACAGTGCTTCTTCGCTTCATAGCACAGAGACTGTGTGAGCTCTGGGCAAGAACAGAATAGTCTGGGCTCGACTGGGTGAGTGCACTGACTCCTTTGGTGTGTGCTTTGTAAATGTCAAAAATGCTGGTGCTCACAATCTGCTTTCTTTAACCTCTGGTCTTTGAGCAAGGCAGCACTTCAGAGCAGGATCTGAATCTGTTCTCTCTCTTGCTATCTCCCTCTCACTAAATAAGTGGTAAAATGAATGGAAATACTTATTGCAGGCAAGTGCTGATGGGAGCACTGATCAGCCTGACTTTACTGTGAGAAAGTGGACTTCAAAAACGTTGTTCAATACGAGTTGCCACCATGATTATTTTTGTATATTTAAATATACAACAACATTCTCATTCATGGGGACAGTCCACACTCTCACATGCTTCTTCATTGTCATGGGCTGGCTTTGGATGCATTTGCACTTTGGGTTGGTGCAAGATTTAAACTGAAACTGTGGGACAAGGAGGCTGTGTTTTCAAACTTGCACGCCTAAAGCTAGATACCCAAATCCAGTTGTAGACACCTAAACAGAAAAGGTCTGTTTTTCAAAAGTGCAGAGCACCTGCAGCTCTCAGTGATTTTGATGGGATATGGGGCTGCTCAGCACCTTTGAAGTCTACTTTTACTTAGGTGCCTAAATTTGGCTTTAGTTGCCTAACTTTAGGAACCCAGATTGAACATCTGAGCCTTTACTGTTAGTTTTTCATAGCATTTTTAAAAATAATTACATTTTAGAGAAATGTGTTTGATCATTTTTAAATCCTTGAAGTAGTTAAATGACCCCCCAACCTTTCCAATTTTTATGTTTTCCTAGAATTCAGAATTCTTTTGTTTTTTAAAATTCATTTAGACAGCCAAAATATCACACAATAATCAACTGTTTGAATAAATGAACATTAAAACAAGGAGGAGATGCTGAAATATTAGGCCTGGTCCCTGTAATCCTTACTCATGTTCATATTCCTATCAGACCATTGGAGTAATCACATCATTTTCTAAAAGCCATAGAAAAAAACCTATCTTTTATTGCACTAACTGCAATAGCCAGCAAGACACTGTGTGAAGCACAAAATGATTCTAGTCTGTAGGACTCAAGTCAATAACGTCTGTCAGTAAAGTGTTTTATCCAGAACCCATAGCTGGTTTGTTATATAACAATCTCTAGAAATCATTCTGGAAAAGTAGCGACTTAAATCTGAGTGTCACTTTGTCACCTCTTTCCCACTGTAATTTGTTCTATTACTACTCTGCAAACTCATATAGCCTGTAGTTTTACACATTGGTTTTGTTCTGATGCTGGTACTTACATTCTGGGGAGTCATCTGCAAGCTCATTATACGATTCCAAGAGAACAGAGTCTTTGCCAATTACAGCTAGTGCTGGAGCGAAGAAGTTGTTGCAAATTTTAATTCACAAGGCTTTTCAGTAGGATCTGCACAGTGATACCTTGCTGAAAGTCTCAACATAGATTCTGTACTCTGTGGCACGGTGAGATCACTGTACAATAGCCGACAAGCCCGGTACAACTCCCTGCTGTTGATTATGACTTACATTCCGATGACTATTTTAGTCTCTTACCAGGAATTAATCTTATGTGTAGTCTAAATGCCTGTGTAACCCACCTTGGTTGTCTAAGCTTTGCTGGCCTAAATACAGTAATTCCCAAAGCACAGAGATTATCAAGACTCATTAGGGAGATAGAATTTATCCCATTAGAGGCCCGATCCAACTCCCATTGATTTCAGTTCCTCCATTGACTTTAACAGGAGTTGGATCAAGCCCTCTGGGAATTTATCTTGTTTTTTTCCCCCTATACATGTGCACAATTTCTGTTTGCATTGATTGGAGTTGTGGGCACAGAAAAGGGGAGGAAAATAAACTCTTGTGTTTGATCGTGGTTAGGGCCAATTTCTTTTTTCTGATCTACAGTGCCTATTTCTGATCCCTAGAATAAACGCTGTCTCTGAGGAGCCGACAGCAAATTTTTTTTTTAAATAAAAAGCTTAGAATCCGTGAGGGCTACAAGCCCCCATCTGGGAAAAGCGTCCATGCAGATGTACAACAGCGAACAAACTGTTATAAGCTGGCCCAAAGCTGCCCGCTACCCGCCTGGGTGCCACAAAACCTTGTGCGTTACATTTTGGATTTGGATGCAAAAGAGTTTTCTACCTGTACCTTGTTGTCCTTCTCTCTTTTACCCTCAGACCTACGTATTCTCTACCCTCATACAGGCATAGCTGCCCCAGGCAGGATAGGCTGGACAACTCTGGCTTTTGAAATGAATGCATAACTGCTTGTGAAAAGTGCTCTGAACCTAACTGAGTGAAAATTTAAACTGGAAAGGAAAATGCCTACTCCTCCTATGCCTGCTATGTGACAGAGCCAATAGAGACCTCTCTGGCTCTATGACCATATACGTGTCTTTTATCTAAATTAGAACTCCTGAATCAAACTGCACCATTCATGACACTATGTGGATTTGTGACTTTCCCTGGAGACTTGGGTCAATGCTTTATTTTATTTATTTATTTATTTATATTTTAAATCCTGTATTAGCATGCAGCATTGTGGAGGTGGATTTTTTTCCCCGAGGTGGGAATTACACTGAATCTCACTGAATTTAAACTTTTATTTAAAATAATTAGGAGCTAGTTTGTGCAGCCCTTACAATGCTGAGCCCTTACTCATGTGAGTTGCTATTTTAATGGTTTTTGTTTTAGGTGTAGATGGAAAGGAGATATTTGCACTTGTTTTGCAGGACAATCCTCATTGACGTTCCTCCCTTTTTATTTCTTTCTCCAATTGTACCTTTTCTTCTTCTCTTTGTCATAGTCTGTCTCTCCTGCTGCTTCTTTCTGACTCCACCTCTCTCTCTCTATAAAGGCGACTGATGTACGGCTCCCCAATACATGCCTGGCAGTCTGGACCTGCCCAAAGATTCAAAATGTCTGTCACATATGATTTAACATTGTCAGGATATTCAGCATATAATGCAAAACATAGTTAAAATGATCCCCCACTGCACTATTCTCCATCAGAAGTCCCAGGCTATTCCTGGAGGAGCATTCCTCTAGGTCTTTTTGCTGTCAGGTTGCATCCCTATTTTGAGATGTCACAGGCCTTCCCTGACTGAAAACAGGTGTAGTAGAAAAAAATCTAAAGGGAGACTCAGTACTCCCTGTTTATGCTGAGGATCCTGGGTTCTGAACTGTGTGAAAACTTTTTGGAAGGGTTTAAAGGTCCTGCTTATCTTCCCCAAACCAGTGACTAAATGGCACTCTTCCACACAGGTAGCTTTTTCACCTGTGACAGAGATAATTTGTCAGTCTCCTGAGCACCCTCAGAACACAAGATATGAGAGAACACAACAGAATGGAAATTACTTAGGCAAAATGTGAGCTCGGGCTGTGACATTCTGAGAGAGAGTGTAAAGCCTGGCCCAAGACAGCTTGTCATTTACAGAACGTCGTACTTGAAAGCTGGCATTTCTCATCACTTCCATAGGATTATTTCGTAATCGAATCTCTAGGTCTGAGAAAATACATGGAAAAATGACAGTGCTTGAAGGCTGGCATTGGGAAAGGAAATGAGATGTACAAATCCCCAGGCGCAAAGAAGAATCCAACATTCTTCATGCTAGACACAAGAACATATTTAAGGTGTATGTTTCGTACACCATGGTTATAATGACAGGGAGTGTGGTATGTTGGCTAGAATAGGGAAGTGGGAGTCAGGACCCCTGAATAGGATTGCCAACCCTCCAGGATTGACCTGGAGTCTCCAGGAATTAAAGATTATCACATGATGAAATCTCCAGGAAAACATCTAACCACAATTGGCAACCCTACCCCTGAGCTACTTTTATTTGCGGTATGACCTGAGCAAGTCCTGTCAGCTCTCTGTGCCTCAGATTTCTGATCTGTAAAATGGACATTTAAGGATTTACCTGCCTGAAGGGGTTTTATGGTCTTAATTAATCTAGGTTTATAAAGCACTTTGAGAGATGTAGCTTGAAAGATGTTATAGGAGTACAAAATATTATTAAAGTACCTTCAAGTTCATTAAAATCAGTCACTAAATCAGATGACTGAAAAGTAGTCAATGTGAAAAAGGTGGTGATTGTGGGAATAACAGATCAGTGAGTCGTACTTCAGTGTCAGGTTAATAAGCTAAAAAATAATTACAAACTGATATGATATGGGAAGGAAAATTGTCTTTCTAGTCTACTAGAATTCTTTGGCGGAGTCAACTAAATAGTGCATAAAGGAGAACTGGTCAACACAATTGATCTGGACTTTCAAAATGACTTCGTTAAAGTCCCTCACAAGAGGCTATTGAGGAAATTACACTAAGTAGTTACTCTGTGAGAGGTAAAGGTCTGTCATGGATTAGGTACTGTTGGGAGAAGGGAAAAGAGGAATGAATGGTACATTTTTAGCATGGGTGTGGAGGTTAATGTTGAAGGAGGCCTGGGTCTCACTTTCACTCCACACCTTCCTGCTCCCGTTGGGGTAGGTAGCACCAGCAGATGTCCTAGCAGAGAGCCCCACATGACTCGTGAAAGATTAGTCACATCTTGGGTGCCGGTCAAAACGTGAGGCTAAGAAGTACCAATTAAATCTGATTACAGAATGAGAGTCCCCAAATTCCTAGGATCAAAACCAGCAGAAGATTAAATCACAGACCCCCCCCCCCCAAAACTCAGAGAGGAGACCAAATTGCCCTGCAGGTTGCCAGTATCCTTGTCACTGATCAAGGTTAATATTGCTCATTCCCATTTTCAGCCCCTGAGTGAGTAACAGACCGTTCATGTTTGTAGTGTTTTATGATCAGGGAAGCAGAATGTATCCACTCACTGAGGACTGGTCAAACGTTGCTAAACTTTCTCTTCTGAGAGGTGGGAGAAGTTGTAGGAACATAAGGTATAGCTACATAGCAATAAAACACCCATGTCTGGCCCATGAAAGTTGACTTGGGCTCATGCGGATTGGGCTGCCAGGCTATAAAATTTCAGTGTAGGTGTCTGGGGTCAGGCTGGAGCCTTTAGGTACAAGAGCCCTGGCTCCAACCTGAGCCCAGACATCTACCCTGCAATTTTATAGCCTCGCAGCCAGACATGGGCATTTTATTGCAGTGTAGACATACCCATACTGTGCTGTGTAGCTCTTTCTGGACTGTAAATATTCAAAGGGCATCTGTATAGAATCACATTTCTTAATTAGGTCCACAACAAAGGAAATACATTTATTTGTGTCTGATGCAAATGTTCTGCGGCTGTAAATCACAGCCGCTAGGAGAGGCACTTTCCATTTAAGTATACAGGGAGGCTTATTTTAAACAAGAATGGCACACCTAGTGTTTCAGATTTTTGGTGAGTGGCCTATATGGGAGGAGTCTGACTTTCAGGGGAAAAAGGCTGAGTCCTAAGTAGAGTGAAAGTGGAGAAAGGGAATGATGAACGTGTGGGGGGCTAAGATGCAAGAAAACACAAAGGGTTAGACTGTGACACTCTCACTCATGTCAAACAGTGCTTTAGTCTTTGAGCCGTCAGTGGGACTCCTTAAAGAGTAATGGGTCCTGCTGGTGTGCACTAAAGATTCCCTAGCATGCTTCAACGTACTGCCGTTTGAAACAGCATTATGTTAAAGTGCACTTGGGAACCTTTCGTGTACATCACTGGGGTTTACATGGACCAATTAAAGCGCAATATATTAGCGTGCTTTGGAAATCACACCCCCATAAGGTGCATTACCCTCCTGTGTAGTCAAGCTGCCGGTGACTACTCAGTGGGAGTAATGATGTCACAGTCTGACCCTCAATAAGCAGCTTACTTTAGCTTGTGTTCTGTTGGTCCCATGTTTCTGAATTCTCTCTTTCATCCATTTTCCTTTTTGGAGGAAGTGTGTTTGAAGGAAGGGGGGTGTAGGTGGAAGGACAGTGCCCTTTCTGTACATCTTTTTATCACAGAGTCAGCCACAGGTTAACCCTAAGAATGATGGGGTTTTTTTCTCTTCAATGAAATATTCTAACGGAGTAGTCCAACTGTTAGAATGGAAGACTCCGCTTTAAAAGTTATTTCCACAACATGATGCAACATTATATGTGTACAGTTTAACTAGCTGAGTACCAGTAAGTATTTTAATAATACTATGCAGAATTAAGAATCAATGGGGAATGGTAACATCCTTAACACAGGCTCTGGTGTGCAAAATGCCTTTAGTGGGGTTCAAATACCCCAGCAATTTAAGCTAATATGCAACTAGGTAAACAGATAATTTAATGTTTAATAATTTAGGTATTGCATAATATAGTGGCCTGAAGGTCAGCCCTAGAAAGAACTACTTAGCTGCATTCAAATTATTCATGCATATCCCAGAAATAAATTTTACAAGGAGGAAGGGCCACTGACTAATTTTACATAATAACCAAACAAATCAATTCATTAGACTTAGTAAACATTGTATGAAAGGAAGGAGGTAGCAGAAGAGGTTTTTGAGACAAAAAAACATTGATTAAAGTGCAATTTTAAATGGAGTATTCTCTGAATCGTTTACTATTACAAGTGGCTGCTAGATATTGGTCCAGAATATGGGCCGTAGATTACTCTTTCCAGTTGTTTTTCTGTCTCAAGCTAAAGAACAGACTGTTAAAAATGATTCTGGTAATTGGATTAGAATAGAGTTGGAGACCAGTTTTGCATAAAGCTACATGAGATCAAATGCTTGAAAAAGAGTAATAGGAAAAGTCATGATGTCACTGGGAAAAGTTCTGCTATTATATACAGGCAATTCCATTAACATTTCAGGGAATACAGTTGCTTAATCAGAAACTGAAACCATGTTTTACTTCCATAAAAATAGAATAATTTCCGCTTTTTTATTAATTACTTTTACCTCAGCAGAGAAAGGAAGTGTGACTCGCTCATTTCCGGTAGGTCACTGGCCAAATACTGTTCTCATTGACAGTGGAGTAAATGAGGAGTTTGGTTACAATGGTGTTGCTGACAGCAGAATCTGGCCCTTTATACGATCTGGTATAATATATTTGGGGAAGAGCCAGCTGTTTAAATAGCTACATCACATAAGGCACATTTAGGATCATCTTACCCACTCCCAAAACTCTGTTTATTCTTTACTTTCACTGTCAGATTTCATAGATCTGTGATATCACAGCAGGTGACAGTATGAATGAGCTTCTGAAGGAATTGATGCAAACTCAGGTGTAGTTGGCAATATAAATAATGAAGATCAGAGTAGGATGATAAGCGGCATTGATGTATTCAGGATTATTTCTATTGGTTAGATACAACTCATTTTCTTTGCTTCCTTAATCACTCCAACAGCCTGGGTCTGGTTTGCTCAGGTCTAGACGTGCTACACTTGCACAGCTGCATTACTGTAGCGTGTCTGGTGAAGACGCTCTGTGCTGATGGGAGAGCTCTCTTCCGTTGGCATAATTACTTCACCTCTGCAAGAGGCAGAAGCTATGTTGGTGGGAGAGTGTCTCCTGCCAAAATAGTGCCAGTGTGGACTGTGCTTAGGTCACGGTAACTTGTGTCGCTCAAGGGGGGTGGCTTTTTCACATCCCTGAGTGACATAAGTTATATCAACTTAAGTGGTAGTGTTGATCTGCCCTCAGTGAATAAAATACTTTCCAGTTCAGTTCTGAGGACAAGCGGCACATGAGCGCAGTCTGGTGATCTCAGTTCTGTAGAAGCCAAAGACTTGGCTAACATAAGAACCGACTGACCTCTAGCTTAAAAAACCAGCAGCTCTTCCAGGCCCAGGCTAAGGTTAGTGGAGTGGCAACATGTGGATGCTCACACTGCAGCTATCTGGCCTATGATTTAAAGAAAAAGAGTTTGCTTTCCCACCACTCTGTCCCTTTGCCTTCATGAGTACAAACATTTTTAAAAGAAATCTGCAATAGCAGGCCCACTAATACTCACTGCAGTAAGAATAGCTAAGCCACAGGCATATGTACAGCACACCTCAAATTTGTTCTAATAGGAAATAACCCCTACACAATTCTGTTCATGCAAAATATAAATTAACTCAACACTCTGACTAAATACAAGCTGCAGTCAGAAAGCAGAGTGATACCTTGCAAGCCCCAGAGAAGTTAAATTGAAAACTGCAATGTTTAGACAGGCACGGGCTGGCTTAATGTTTAGTCAAGTCATGTCACAACAAACTCATCAGACCGAAGAAAGCATTTGGCTTTGCCATTGGCCAGTTTTCTGCCCAGTGGAAAACCACTTCCTGGGCAAACCACTAAACAGTTATGATTTGAGGTGAATTTTGTGCCGTTCTGGAGCACTCTGGTCATGCCTAATCCGAAAGGAGCCCAATCCTGAAAAATACTGAGCTCCTCCTGTCATGTACTGTGTGCCCTCATTTCCCTTGTACTTTAACACAAGTTAAAGCCCCCTTGCAGGAGTCACTCAGCACTTAGCAAAACCAGGGTTATTGTCTCTTTGCCTGGAAATAATTTAATCTAAAGACTGAGGCCTACATTTTTCAAAAGTTGCTAAGTGCCCAATCTGAGTGTGGGTGCTCAGCACGGACTGCAAACCTGGCATCTTTTAGGTTTCACAAGGTAAGCCCCCGAAATCACTGGTCATTTTGACCTCTCTAATTCATTTTTTTCAGAATAAAGAAAAATCCAAACACGAAATATTATAAGTTTTGTAGCTGGTGATTTTTGGCCCACTTTATAACACTTTATGTGCTTAAAGCTGGATGACACATGAAGGATTGGTCACTTCTTTGCAACATTTCCTTTTTTATTGATTCTTTGATAAATGTGGCCTGGCTTATACATAAGATTAAAAATCTGGCTACAATATGTATCACAGATTTGAAAAACAGGCACTCTGAAAGCCTTTCGAAATATAAAAAAAATAGGTGTCGGGCTCAGTTTGGATCAGCAGGCAGAGGGCTAAAAGAACGGGCCGGTTCTCATCGACTCAGAGAGCAGGGCCCCCCCGTTCAATGGGAAAGTGTAAATAAAGGAGGAGAATTCACCCCGCAGTTGGGTCAGCAAGCTTTGCTTTGTTTCTCAGGAGTACAAAGTCCTGTAGTGCTGCAGGCATGCTGGAAAGGGGGATCCAAAGAAGCTTCGCATCCCAGCCCGCAGAGTAACGTGAGCGAGGATTAATGCTCGTTAGCGCATGCTCCATACATTGCACAACCAGTGAGAGGTTTGTGTTCTGAAGCCTCTGAACCAGTTTTTCTTTCCTTGCTGCATCTGCAAAAATCAAGGAGGACTTCACTTCAGTGGCAGGACCTAAAGGAAAGGACAGCTAATTCTATCCCATTTCCTCAGCGTGCATTTGTGATGGTTACTTTGATTTTCAGTTCTGGCATGGCAGAGCCAAATGGCAGTTGCTGTTCTCCCCAAGACAAGGAGAAAAAGCGGTCCATATTAAGGGCCAAGTCTGGTCATTTTTACTCAAGCTAAGTAGTAATTTGCTCCCTGAATATTCCTATTGATTTCACTTGTGGAGTGGGGTACTACTTAAACTGAACAAGGGTGGCAAAGCCTGGCTCATGACGTCTGTGGAAAGTCAGTCAGTCATTTGCTCAGAAGAAGGAAAAGACAGAAGTAGAACTGAAGGGGACATAGACATTTCTGGTGCCAGGTTCAGTGCTGGTGTAAATGGGTGCAACTTCATTGACTTCAGTGGAGTCTACCTGCTGATGCCAGCAGTGAATCTGGCTCATTGGGATGGGAGAAGATACAAAAGGCAGCTGTGGAGAAAGACACTAGGGGAGGAGGGTATAGGGAATTTCTAAGGGTTATCGGATAAGCAGATCCCATTTCAAGCTGGATTCAGCAATAATCTCTGTCAGAGGAGCTGATCCTGCAGTGAACTTTCTGCAGGTGCAGGGATCTGTCTATGCAGAGCCTATTGCCAGAATGTGGCCTTAGGTTTTTTCCATGGGTTCCATCACCATAGTATCTAATAGGAGCAAAGAAGGTTTGTCCTTGAATTGCCGAAAACTGGTAGTAGTGGGGAAGACACACACATCTCTCTCCTACCCTCTCATTGGTTTCTGCTTGCATCTTTGGGTCAAAGGTATGTGCATATGCATATTTGTTTGTTTGAGGGTCACATGCCAAGCTGACCATTCAAAACTCAGATGAAATCGGAAGGGGCAGAAGGAACAAAATAATGATTTTGTGCATAGTCATTTTACGACGTCTAGCATTTTAAGCTTCCATTTTTACATCCAATTTCAGAAGAAAGAGGTTCACTGTAAATCAGAAAAGTCTGGGCCATTTTCCAAGGATCCTGAAGCTGCAAATGCCATGGTCCCTTCAATACAAACTAATCAAGTAATGTCTCACCTTTCTGTACATACCCCTCTCCATATTGTTTTCTAATGGCAGGAGGAAGTTGATTCCAAATGGCCTCCCTTTCTTCGATGACCTTTTTTCGATTGGATAGTCCAGTTTTGAACAGCCCAGGTTCAATGCAAGAAACCTTAACTCCAAAAGCTTTCATGTCCCGTCTGCAGAAACAGCAAGTTAATGATGTCATTGCTATTTTAGACAGCATTGTTAATAGCTGATGTATTTATATCTGCACTAATTTTCTCTTCCTATCTCTGTAGCTCATTGTGCATATTGGTAAGGCCAAGATCAAACTGTAAGTGTTATCTAGTGGTGAGCCAGTGTGTAGACAGCTCAGGGAAGCAGCCACTGTTTTTATTTATTTGATGTCCTTTGCAATGATACACAAAGGGGGCTGTACATACAAGACTATATATATATATATATACACACACACACACATATACACACACACACTTTAAACTTCAAAAGTTGCCTTTTGTTGTAGTTTTAAACTAAAATATGGGTCATTGCTTTTATCATCTGAGTTGGTTCACCCATCCATAAGACTGCCTGTCTATTACATGAAGTTCTGCTCTTAGTCCAAGCATTCTGGAATATCTTGCTGTGCGCTGTTTAAAAAACAATCACAAAAAACACCCTCCCCCAGGAAAAAAACTCCTACCTGCAAAAAAATCAGGGTTAAAAAAACTGAGAAAAGCCCATGTGCTCAGTTGAAGAGGCTTGAGGAAAAAGCAATAGTTACAGCCCAACTTTGTTAGGATAACTTTAACTATAACACACGACTATCTGGCAGGTATTTCCTCAGGATAGCGCTTCTGGGACTTTATAAGTGACCTTGCATTTTAAATTATGCCAATTGCAGTGCATACTGCAATCATCTAGACTCTTGTGTAAATGAGAATCAGACCCAATAAGGCCTCTTAATTCTTAGATTCCGCAACTAGCATTAGTTACCCCTCTGCTGGGTACTAACTCACTATCAAGTCTCTCAGCATTATCAAAAATGTATTATTTCCTCAAAATTAACATTACTGTACCTTAAACTGTCATTAAATCCTTCCACCCCAAACTTGGAAGGAACATAGCCACCCCCCCAGACTGCCAGGCGACCTCCAGTGCTGGATATGTTTACTAGTCTCCCTCTGGCCTTTTTTACCAAGGGAAGCAAATGTAATGTAACATTTATGAGGCCAATTAAATTAGTTTCAATTGGTGCTCTGAAGTGCTCAATATTCAACCAGTCTGTCGGCGCTGATGGTCCCATAATCCCTGCATTGTTGACCAGCCCCCACAGACCTGCACAGAAACAAACAAAAAATTAAAGTAGTGATTTAGGAAGCAAATATTCACCTCTATGTAATATAAAGAGGAGCCAAACTGACTGAGAACTCATCAAGAACTGTCTGAGAGCCAGACGGATTACAAGATGGGCAGGGACTCATACACAAGATACCTCTATATCTCCTGCAGCCTTCACCATTTTACCTGAGGCTTGCATTTCACCACCACTCTTTCCAAACCACTTCACAACCTGTATTAACATTTTCCTTTGATGACCTTTGAAGGTGTGTGGGTGGGAGGGAAGTCTGGGGGCTTTGGAAGTCAGTGGGACAGTGTGGAGTTAGAAACAAAGAGCTATAATATTTTTGACACAGCTAAAAGTAAAATATCCAGAATATCAGGGTGCGGTAAGATGGTCTGGATACTATAAGAGACCTAGACTTGCAACCAAAATTGAAGTCAATCTTTTTGAAAACAGCTAAGAGCACAATAAATGGGAAACATCAATATCATGTCTCCCTCCACTCAATATATGATTGCAGTGGAAGGCTTGCATCTCCTAGTTACAATAATCTCAGAGTCATTCTGTAGACTCTCTCTCTCTTTCTGTATTAAGAGAGCAGTTAAAGTTGAATTGCAGGACTGTATTAGGCATCTTTTTTTGTATGGGTGCTCCATCCAGAAAATATTTATTCCCCAAAGGAGCTCCCATATCCTGGCTTCTCTTTAGTCACAGCAATGTAGTATGGTGAAGCACCACCTAACAAAGGTGTTGGTATTAACATTGGCATAACAGATTTGTAGTTATTTGCCTTCGGAAGCTAAGTGCTTTCTTAACTCAGCTGCCCTTAGACTGAGTTTCCAAGAGCTGAGCTCAGGTTTCTCTGCCCTCTTATCTTTGGAAATGTGTCAAAAAAATTCTTCTATTACACATGTGTAAAACTGCCAGCTTTAAAGATTCATAACTTTAAAAATCCTGAACTGATATTTTCAAACTTGGATTATTTTTTACATTTCAGTGAAGCCTTTCAAACAAGATAAATCTGAAGTTTTGTTCTTCCATCATTTGTGTTGACATTGGAAAGTGAATTTTTCTTATAATCACAAAACTCAAAAAAGAATTGAACGGATAGTCCTCCAACATTACAGCAAAAATCACCTTTAGGTTTAGACCAAATGTTGAAAATTTCAACCGCAAAACAACTTGTTTGAGCAAGTTATAAGCAATTAAAAAGGGAGCGAGGGAGGTTAGACTGGAAGTTGCATGTTGCAAGTTCCAAGCTGCATGGTTCAACGGGCCAGATTCTGTTTCATCTTACCTCTGAGCAGTGCTTTTACTCCACCAGTAGCCCCATTGAAATCAAAGCAATCAATTAATTAACACGAGTAACAGTATCAGAATTGGGTCCTATGAAGGTAGCCTCTGGATATTTAATATGGGATTGCATATGAAATATTTTATGGCTGGATAAATAACTGATCGAGGTGATTAATATGTAAATGAATAATTTGTTCAATGAATTTTGTCTCTTTTCCTATTTGAAAATGATCTGCACTCAGAGCCCAATTTTCAAAAAATGCATTTAATATTCAAAATGATCCACTAAATAAAGTTCTATACATAATAATGGGTCTGTCTATTGTTCATGAGCAGTTTGTTGAGAGTATTCAATATTAAAAATCTTTTAACTCTGTACATAGGTCTCACGGTATACATAAAGAGCAAAAGAATGGCCACCCTGGTTCAGACCAATGCTATAGCTAGTTCTGAATCCTGTCTTCTGACAGTTGCCAGTGTCAAATGCTTCAGAGGAAATGAACAGGGCAATTATCGAGTGATCCATTCCCTGTCATTCATGCCCACCTTCTGGCAGTCAGAGGCTTAGGGATACCCAGAACTTGGGGGTTGCATCCCTGACCATTTTGAATAGCCATGTTGATGGAACTATTCTCCATTAAACTATCTGTTTTTGAACCCAGTTATACTTTTGGCCTTCACAACATCCCCTGGCAAAGAGTTCTACTGGTTGACTGTGTGCTGTGTGAAGAAGTACTTCCTTTTGTTCGTTTTAAACCTGCTGCCTATTAATTTCATTGGGGACTCCTGGTTCTTGTGTAATGTGAATGGGTGAACAACACTTCCCTATTCACTTTCTCTGCACCATTCATGATTTTATAGACCTTACTCATATCCCCCCTTTAGCATAGATGCTGACTCCGTGGGTGCTCCGGGGCTGGAGCACCAATGGGGAAAAATTAGTGGGTGCTCTGCACCCACTGGCTGCCAAGCTCCCCTCACCCCCCCCACCTCCTCCTCCTCCTCCCCCTAGCTGAGCACGCCACGTCCCTGCTCCTCTGCCTACCTCCCAGCACTTCCCCCCAGCTGCTGCCAAACAGCTGTTTGGCGGTGTGCTGGGAGGGAGGGGGAGGAGTCAGGGAAGAGGCAGGGCCGGGGTGGGCATTTGGGGGAAGGGGTTGGAATAGGGGCGGGGAGGTGGCAGAGTTGGGGTGAGGAGTTTGGGGAAGGGGTTGGAATGGGAGTTGGGCAGGGGCGGGGCCACATTGAAGGGGTGGAGTGGGGGGCGGGGCCAGGGGCAGAGTGGGGGGGCGGTCGAGCACCCAGTGGAAAGCAGGGAAGTTGGTGCCTATGCCCTGTAGTCATCTTTTTTCTCAGCTGCTTTGCTCTCTAACAGGGGACTTTGTTCTGCAAAGTGCTGATCACTCTGGCACTGATCCAGCAATGCACTTAAGGATGTGCTCAGCTTGAAACACATAAACAGTCCCATCAAAGTCAATAAAATTCAGTTTCCATTGTGAATATTTGTCTACTTTCCAACAATGTTCTCCAATATTCACCTAAAATTAACTGAATCCATAAAAATTCCTTCCAGTGAAGTCATCCATTAGAATATTTGTGGAAAGCGATATAAAAAAGAGACAACACAGCCAAATACAAATTTCAAACAAATATCCCGAGGGATCTATTTTGCAGTTTTTATCCATGCCTCTTAAACAGTTGCAATTCACGTAAATGTAACCTCTCCTTGGAGTTTGCTCAGCTCCTAGAGCTCTCGACTGAGCTTCCCGGGGTTCCTACCCTCTGGACTATAATAATAACGGCTACCAGAGCCCTCTGACACCATTTCCAAGCATGCTTGGAGTCAGGGGTGGAGATAGAATGGTTTAGAAACCCTTGCTGAGGTCAATAGGGTGGTTTGTGGATGAGGTGATATGGACAAGCAGTTTACTGGGCCAGTGATGAGCCAGGGCTGCTCAGCCCCTCGATGGGGCTTTGTCCCGACTCAGAGACAAAGGGACCAGTTTTTGTTTCAGTTTTGAGTTTGGGAGCGGAGCGAGAAGCAGATCAACTCAGGGGATCTTTGATTAACTTCCCCTCCCTACAAAGGAGAATCTTTGAATTGCTGTGGAATCTAGTGCATGGGTGAGGCAGTTCCAGCTCTGTAGAGACCAGTGTCCACAGTGATAGAGATCCAACCCACCAAGACCTCCATTGGACTCCCAACCAGAGAGCCATGACAAGGCTTTGCCCACCTAAGGGTAAAGACACTGTAAGAGGACCATTTTGTTTTAGTTGGCCAACAGTGCTACAACACTCATCTCCAAACTCACCCCCACCATATCACCTACCTGCGATGTGCCAGCTGTGGGCTGGAAGGTGTTGTGCATGTTGAGAGGTGGGGAATTGGTTGATTTATTCATGTTTTAGTACTTATTAGTTAACCCTAACCTTTTCCTTCCCCAGAACCTATAGTCCTGCTCCCAGTAAAGGTCACTGCTGTTATATTGTTATTTTTGGATGTGTCATTTCTTTACTGGGGTTTATATTGATGTATTTAATTGTTTTGCATGTGCTGGGTTTTATACTTCTTGCTAGCAATGGTAGTATTAATGTTCTCCAGGGACAGCAACCTTGTGTCACAGGCACAGCAAGGAGTCATCTTGGGTGGAGACACCAGCATCACTAAAAAGAGCTCAGGAGAGGGGAGAAGCCAGTTCCAAGAAGCAAGCATAAAGGAGGAGGTATGAGCCACACCTCAGGGAGGGGCTACATAGGAAATAATCCAGATCTTCTGTCACTCACCTGCTGACCCCACTTCAGCTTTAATCCACTCAGCCACCTTCCTAACATTGTCTGGATCTGTCACATCCAGCAACACTGTTTGGAGCTGCTCTGAGGTTGCTGCTTTTAGCTCCACTGCTCCCGCTTCAGTCAGACAACTGGCAAGAACTCGAAATCCTTTCTTATCAAAAGTCCTTGCTGCCAGATTTCCAAATCCCGAGTCACATCCAGTGATGAATATATATTTGTCTGTGAGATCTCTAATCTTCTGCCCATCTTGTGCCTTCCATCTCCACCACAAATAGAAGACGGCCAGAAAGATGAGGATGTGGAAAAACATTTTCACTAAAGACTTCTGGTCCCTTTTCTCCTGAAACAGAAAGAACCAATGAAGGGAGGCTTTCCCGCACTTTTGTTCTGAGTTCATTTAAACAGGAGAGGACACAGCTCCTTGAAGCGACTTCCTCAGCGTTCTGCACCTATAGGATTATTGCTTGATTAAAATGAGGACAAAAGCTAACATGGCAAAAATTTTATGATGGGATTTTACAGAATAAAAGGACCCTTGAACACTGCATCCCCTTTTCAGAGCCTCAGCTACAAAGGAGACATAGTTGAGATGTAAAGAGTTTAGAGCAGGGCAGCAAAAATGAAAGCTGTATAGAGGGAGACTGACAAGACTGGGCTGCACTCACTCCTTGATTTGTACTAGCACAATAAAGCAACTGGCAGTGCAAGGTCTATGAGGAGCAGGGGTCCAGCTGCACAAGCCACCCCCAACCTTCCTCTTTGCAGCACCCCAAAAATGTGGGTAGGGCCATCGTGGAAGGGAGCAGACCAGCACAGCACATCGCACAATGGGGTCCTGATCCAGGACTACAGCTCCTAGGTGCCATGGTAATACAGGTAAAAATAGATTATAATCACAAATATGCTGATTACTGGGATTATGCATTTCCGGGGGACAGTCCACTAGCAGAGCTCCTCCCAGCTGGAATCTAAGACTGTCTTTCCCAGACAGAGTCCCAGAGGAGGATGGTGGCACTTGTCCCCCTCAGGGAGTAAATTTCCCCTCTAGTACATTCGTCCCATGAGTTCAGGAGGGTGCAATTTGCATCCCTGCTCCTTTAGAAGTGAATCTGACCATTCAACCCTGTGTTGCCCTTTGTGTTTGGTAAGAGTCTACCACATTTTGGGATCGACTGCAATAATAAGAATAATGAGCAAATAAATAATTAACAATGGACATACCAGCATTCATTACAGTCATAACTTGAGTGAAAAACAATTGGTTGTGCCTCCTCATCTAGGGCCATGACACAGAAAACAAGACACAATGAAATAATCTGGGAGACCTGCTAAACAGAGAGAAGGTAACTTAGTATTTTTATACACCACATAAAGACACTGCAGTCTCACTGCTGCAGGCAGTCATTGCTGCTACATTCACTCTGGCCAAATTCTCCATCTGGAAGAAGACAAAAAAACAACTAAACAGTGCAAAAGCAAAGCACATGCATTTAACCTGTTGTTCTGTATTGTGGGAGGGAGGGGTGTTCCTTTCTTATCCCCACTTGTAATCACTTTATGCCCTAAAACACAAGGACCCATATATCTTTTGCCTGATTTCCTAGCTAATGTGGCTGCTTGTCAGAGGCTGCTCAAGACAATCTGCTGCCCTAGGTAAAACTTCAGTGTGCTTGCCCCCTCCTAGGGCAGTAGATTTGGCCTGGTTGCGTCTCCATCATGACAGAAGAGTAGCCAGGGCAAATGTAAGTGAGTGGTGTTGTGACGGGGCACCCTGGGTTGCAATGCCACTCAGATTTGGCCCAGCTGATTCTCTGTTATGATGGAGGGTCGGCTGGACCAAATCTGCCACCCTAGAGAGCTGCCCAGAAATCTGCTGCCCTAGGCTGTTTCCTCATTTGCCTATAGCTAGAGTGGCCTGTGTTACATGTTATGCTCGTCTTCTTGTAAATATCTTTGATGGAAGTGGGTGCAGCCTCTTGCATTGCAAGGTGTTGCACATAAGTGTTGCAGAACAGGATACATATATATACTAATTTGTGTTGCTTAACTTTGCTGTCCCCTGTGACTTCAGTTGTGGGGAGAGGTCACTGAACTAGATAAACAAATGCTTGATCCCAGTGTGGTTAAGTATATTGCCTTTGTACATTAGAACAAGGAGTTCTAGTATGTAAACTTATGTATACACAAAAGAATGTTGCTTTTCTCTGTGACCTTTAATCAGCTTCTTTGGAAAAATAATTCGGTTTATCATAGTGCAGATGGGTGAGGCACTGCTTGGGTGTGTAGAGAGCCAGAGGATACACAATCTAAGGGTGTGTCTACACCACAATTAAACACCCCCTGGCGGGCCTGTGTCAGCTGACTCTCAAGGGCAGTGGTTCTTAAGCTTTACTGCAGCCTGCACCCCTTTGGTTCTCAAAATATGTTCTCGCACCCCTTATCAAAAATGGTTGAAGTAGGTCAGTTCTTTAAACCTAGATATGTCATAACTATAGACTGAAAGAGATAGAATTCTACGCCATATATACTTGTTTGTAAGCTGAATTTTTTTTAGTAAAAAAGGGGGTCGGCTTATGAACGGGTATAGAGAGCGGGAGAGGTGGGACACAGCCCCACCCCCCAACAGAGGGGGCAAGGAGAGGCAGCACAGCCAGAAGAGAAGAGGCGGGGCCAGAGGCTCTCCGCTTCTGGCCACACTGCTCTCCCCACAGCCTCTGAAGCAGCTGCAGCTCCGGGGCTGGCAGGCTGCGGCTGTGCCGCCCGACCCCACCCACCAGAGCATGCTCTGGCCCCGCCCGCTGGAGCACGCTGCAGCCACGCCACGCGGCCCCGCCCACCAGAGCGGACTGCGGCTGCGCCACCCGACCCCGCCTGCCAGAGCATGCTGCGGCCATGCCGCTCGGCCCACTGGAACATGCTGCAGCCACGCTGCCAGGTCTGGCCTGCCGGAGCAGGCTGTGACCACGCTGCCCAGCCTGCCAGAGCAGCTCTGGCTAGGCCAGAGACATCCTCCCCTGGCCCGCCCCAGCTAAGGTGGGAAGGGATGGGATGCGGAAAGTGTGGGGGTCTCGGGCTAGGGGTGGGGTCATGTTGGGGTTGGTCACAGGGGTTACTCCCCTGATCCCAGCTTTTCCTTCCTCCAAAATTTCCCCACCAGTTCTGGCATGCCGGGACACTTTGTGCCTGTGGACGCTAGAGGTAAACAAACCATCTCGGCCCGCCAGCGGCTTATCCTGATGGCCCGGGAGCCAAAGTTTGCTGACTGCTGAATTATAGGGTCAGCTTATGACTGGGTCATAAAAATTTTCCATTTTTCCTTATCCATCTTGGGGGGGCTCAGCTTATAAACAAACTGGCTTGTGATAGAGTATGTATGGTATTTATTTTAATTTCACAGTAAAATTAAGAATACATGAAAAATTACACACTTTAAGTTTACCAACTCTTCTGTTGTTGCTTTTGTTCAATGATGTTCGAGAAATGAGGAACTTTTTTTGAAATAGCCACACGCATGTCTTCACTCTCATTTAGGCGGTTTCTGGCCTTTGTTTTGATGTGTAAGAGTGATGAAAACCCTCTCACACAAGTATGTAGTCACAAATGGCACAAGGATCTCCAGTGCTGTCTTCATCAGTTGTGGAAACGGTGCTAGTTGAGGACACCAGAAATTCCCAAGCTTCATTTCGCAAACTCCATTTGGATTCGGCCATTGGCTCGTAATTCAATGAGATCTTTCATCAAATCACTATCGTTGATGGAATCCAGGTTAAAAAGAAATGGATCCAGTATCCATTTCTTTTCTACATCAAGATCTACAGTGGAAAAATATCCTTGGAAAGAGTCACTCAACTGTTGCAAATGCTTTGTCACTTTAGTTGCGATGGTCATTCCTTCATTTTCCAAAACAACTGTTTGTTGTACTTACGTGTCTGGGCTTAATTTGTGTTTTCGATGATTTACCATCTAAAAAAATCTGGCATGTCTCACACCCCCCAGAAAGGCATCTTGCACCCCCCAGGAGCATGTGCACCCCAGGTTAAGAACCACTGCTCTGGGGGGATCAGGCTGCGGGGCTGTTTAATTGAGGTATAGATGTTAAGGTTCAGGCTGGAGCTGGGCTTTGGGACCTGGTGAGGTCCCACAGACCAGCTGCAGGTGTTTAATTGCAGTGTAGACATGCCCTAAGGTTCTAGTGTGTCTCTTCTCACCTAAGCAGTGTCTCATCATCTACACTGCCATTTATGCCTGTGCTGGGAGGAGTTTGCAGCTTCTGTACTCTACTCCCTGACATGAGGAGTGTACAGTGTAAACAACCCTTTAGACTGAAATTCAGTCTAATCATTTTGCTTTCTTTGAAATCAACATTTTGGAATGAAATTTTTTTATTTTGAAGCATTGAGTTGAAAGAATAATTTTACGTCAAATCATTTCATTTTGATTGAAAATGTCCTAATTTTTCTGTTTTGACATTTCCAATTTGAAACTTTTCAGAATTCTTCATTTTTTGTGAAAAATTCTGACATTTTGACTTTTGGCTCCAGTTTGGAATGGAAAGTAATTTTGAATTATAAAAATGTCCTGTGAAAGGAAAATTCCAAATTTTCAAACAGCTGTAGTCAGTACAATTACGTTTCTCTGTATAGTGAAGTTGTATGAGTGAGACCACAAGAAAGTAAGCTGGCTTTATGTAATGAGCTGCCTACCAAGGTCATCAGTTGTGATAGAGGTTATGATGTTTATGGACCAAAACCACAGACCTCCCCCCCTTGATCTGAAGGAGTAACTCCACTGGCTGATGGTGATAGTAGACACATACATTATATGCAGGCAGCCAGCCACAAGAAGGAGACAGGAGCACACAGATTTAGCCATTGTATTATAGCTACTGTACCTAGCAGTTCAACTTATTCCCCACACAAGTAAGAAATTTCATTTCATTAAATGAAATGAAAATTGATTCATATCAGCAAAGAACACCTTTCAGAGAGGCAACTCCTCTCTTCTAGCTGGCAAAGTTACAAATTACATACTTTTTCTTAATGGTCAATTTACTTTCTTCAGTTCTGCTTGGGGTATTTCATTTCCTTCTCCAAAATCATGCACCGATGAAGGAAAAATATTGTAACTATGTAGTGGCATCTCACAGGAGAGACATGCCACTTCTGCTTTTGAACAGTAAAACCTCAAAAAAAGTAGAGGGTAAAACCTGTGTTGGACAAAGTGAATACTAAATATCTCTAGCAAGTTTCCTGTGAACACCAAGAAAAAAGTGAAGACGCACATTTTCATGGCACTATACCTGAACCAGCAGGAGCTTTGAAGCACTTTCTGTGCACAGCCACACTTCAAGAATCTTGCATTTGTGGCAATCGTGTGTTAATACTTCTAATTCAAACTGAGAACAACTTTTTTCAGAAGCATAGTGTAGGGGCAAGGTTGTGGAAGATTGGTGAGGAGCTAAGTGGTGGACTGAGTACGTGACTGGATGTAAGCAGAGGATGCATGCAGTTTCAATGAACTTTGACAGACCCTGCCAAAAGCTATTGTAGCATAGCTCAGCATTTTTGCCTGTAAACGAGTCAGTTTATGTAATAAGCATAAATAATACATGTAAGAATGTAACCAGCTGTTGACCCCAGGTAACCCCGAGATAAGAGCAGAGAATATAGCGCCGCAGAGGACGCCCCCCGGCGGAGTCCTGTCTGGTCAGCTGTCCTGAACGGCCAGAGTCCCTGGCAGCCGCTCCATGTGTCCTAGGGGCTCCCCGTGCAGATTGGGGCGCAAGTTCTTCCTTCCTTCAATAAAGGATAGTTTACTATTCTTGGGCCTGAGCGTCCTCCTTTCGCTGGTATCTTCCCGCCGGCCCTCGCGGCCACACATAGCAAATAGATTAAGTCCCTGCCTCTCAGTGAGCTCATTTGAGAGGGAGAGACAAAAGTACCCTGTTCCTCAAAATTTCAAAACTAGATGAAAGTATTTCCCTGGCAATTGTAAAAGGCAAAGTGTCACTGAACTGGAAACATTTGTCAGTAACTCTAAATGAATCAATCAGATTCAGAAAAGCGTTTCCTTTTCTTCCCCTCTATGTCTAAGGTTACCATGTAAAGACAAGTTTGAGCCGAATAAATAAAATGCTTACATGAAAAATTTTACTCACAACTGATTTAGGGGAGATATGGTCTCTTGGAGGTAGTCACTGCCTTGTTTCTCTGTCTCTGTTTAGGGAAGATATGTTCTCTGTGTGTGCTTACTTAAGGAAGTAGTGCTGAACCAGGAAAAGACTATTTACATTGGTTTCACAAGTCAGTTGTCATAAACAGCAGCTCTGTCTTGATCATTAGAAGGTTGGATGAGCTTGATTAATGTTTGTTCCTTATTCATGTTTGTTATATGATCCATTGCTGGGTATTATATATGTCACCTGTGCACTCCGAAATGAGCCAAAACTTCACTGTTAGTGTACGCAGCTACGTTGGTTTCAGAGGTTCTTTGATTTGATTCTAGCAGGGCCACACAGAGCTTTTTGGGGATGTGCAGCAAAATCTGAAAATGAGCCCCTCCCATCCTTCCAAAAAATTACCACAGGGGGGAGGAAGGGTTAGAGAGTCAGTGCACCCTGCAGCAACAGTGTCCCATGAGGCTGGGTCCTGCTCCCTGCTCTGAACATTGTGACCTGGTGTGTGGAGTGGCATTGCCATTCGGGTTTGGCCCAGCTACCTCTCTGTCATGGTGAAGAAGCCTTCATGGCCAAACTTCAGTGGTGCTGCAGCCCTGTGCACCTGGTTGCAAGACCACTTGGTTTGAGGAGAGGATGGGGCAAAAGTGTCTTTCCCCTGACTCCTGGATTCTAGAGTGGGGCAGATAATGAAAAGAATTCACCGTGACCATTTCCTTGCATTTAAAAGTGAATTTGCTTGGATTGTTCATTTAATATTATTTGTGTTAACATAGCACCTGGATCCCTCAGTCATGGACCAGGACCTCATTGTGCTAGGTGCTGTACAAACACAGAACAAAAATGGTCCCTGCCCCAAGAGGCACACAATCTAAGCATAAGATAAGAAACAAGAGATGGGTATAGACAGCTTGATGGGGGAATACAAGGAAACAATGAGACAGTATTGGTCAGCACGATAGGCAGAGGTCTCAGCACACCAGCAGTCAGGTGTTACGTAGGTATCACAGCAAAGGAGGGTTTTGAAGGAGGAGAATGTGGTAATTTTGCAGATGTTTATGGGGTGATCCTCCCAAGCACAAGGGCCAGCATGGCAGAAAGCACAAAGGGGCTTTTAGGGAATTTAACCGGTGGGTGATGGAGGCTGACACCATGGGCTGATTGGAGGGGACAGTCAACATCTTGATAGTGAATGAGGGATGACAAGTAGGGTGGGGATAGACCATAAAGGAGCTTGAAAATTAATGCAAGCAGCTTATGTTTAATGTCATAGAGAAAGGGGCTCCAGTGGAGGGACTCAGAGAGGGGTGACATGGTCAAAGTGACAGGCTAGGAGAATGACCTTTGCAGCAGCATTCTGAATGGATGTAAGTGAGGTAAGATTAGTTTGTCAAGGCCAGAGAGAAGGATGGGCAGTAATTGAGATGTGAGATGATGAGTTCCTGGATGAGAGTTTTAGCTGCTTGGATGGGTAGAAATGATTGTATCTTAGTGATGTTTTGCAGAAAGAATCAGCAAGATTTAGACATAGCCTGGATGTGAGGACCTAGACAGAGTTCTGAGTTGAAGCTTAGGTTACAGCTCTGGGTGACAGGCAGGGTGGTGGTGTTGTGTTCAGCAATTGAGAAAGCAAGTGGTTGGGAGAGTTGGGGAATGGCTTGGAGCTCTGTTTTAGCCATGTTGAGCTTGAGCTGGTGGCTAGACATCCACAAGGAGATGTCAGAGAGACAGGCTAAGATTTTAGTTTGGACAGGAGACTGGTCTGGAATAGAGAAATCTGTGGGTTGTCAGCATAGAGATGGTAGCTGAATTTGTCTGCAGATGAGATTACTCAGAGATAAAGTGTAGAGGGAGAGGGGAGGAGATCAAGGGCAGAGCCCTGTGGGACCACCACAGAAAGCTGGAGGAATGATGATGAGGATCCTCTGAAGATCACACTGATGGTACAGTTAAAGAGGTAGGAGGAGAACCAGGGGAGAATAGGGTCATGGAAGCCAACAGTGGCTGACAGGTTAAACGGGATAAGAATAGAGACTGGGTTCTGAACTAGGAAGTTCATGAGACTTTGGTGAGAGTGGTTTCCTCATCCAGTGGAGTTCTTGTCTGTTTTGTGTATGTTTTCTATAATATTTTAGTGATTAATTTTACTGGTAGCAATGGAAAGAAAAATGGTAAATGTTAAGAATATATTGAAGGATATTTGTGGAAAGTGCCTTTTGAATTAATAGCTGAACAGTTATATTGGAATTCTGATTCTAAGAGTTCTGCTCATGCAATCCAGGAAAAGAATCATACCATGTGACCAATCAAAACTAACCAACATAACCTAATTTTGAATATTGGAAATGTTTGAGAATTATTTGCCGAAATTACATGACAAATTATTCTGAATGGTAAATTAAAAAGACAATTGCAAATGATTCAGTCATGTACCCATCTTCTTGTTCCTTTTTTCTAAATAACTTATGATTTTAATTTAAATTTTTAAAAGATATGAAAGTATATAATGTTACCCTAAAACAATAGGGTAAAAATGATCCATGGATATCTGCAGATAAAAAGCAAATATCCATGGATTTGCAGGGCTCTATGCATATATAGAGCCATGTTATTTTATTTACTTTTCATTCTTATCGTGCAGAAATGGAAAGGTCGCAATAATGTATTTTCTTTAAGCTGGTCAGCTGGTTTGTCCACAATTTTCTTTTTTTGGACCCACTCCTGCAATTTTTGCTAACACTAGCAAAGACTCCCATTAAATGGAAACTTTGTCTGCTCTGCAGCCTTCAGGAGCAGTTCCTGTATTTGTGACCTGATGATTTCTTTTCATTGCTAGATGAATAACTGAAGAGAACACACCAGTGAGAAAAGTCAGACGCTAAGCAAAGTATGTAGTCTTTTTCCAAGGCCACAGATTTAGCATTTTTGAAGTACCAGAAGAAATAAACTGTTGTTCTCAGAAGTGGCAACATGAGAATAAACTATTTTGACATGCATGGTAATGAAATGATCAATATCCCATTGAAGCCACACATAGAAAAATAAATGCTTTTAACATTCATCTTATGGAAGCTTTGATTGATTGTTGGTTCTTTTCATTTCATTTAGAAGCTAGTACTAGCTAATGTTAAATGTATTATAGCTCTTCTGACTAAAGACAGTGTATAAGCATGGCAAGGTGGGTGAGGTAATATCTTTTATTGGACCAACTTCTGTTGGAGTGAGAGACGAGCTTTTAAGCTTACACAGAAAATAAAATTACCTGAAGAAGAACACGGTTTAAGCTCAAAAGCTTGTCTCTCACCAACAGAAGTTGGTCCAATAAAAGAGATTACCTCACCCACCTTGTCCTCTATTTATAACTCTGCCGTTGCAAGAAACGCCAATCCATGCAGTGTAAGAGAACTGATCAGGGATTTTCCTGCTACAATGAACATATGCTAATTTGCACTGCATATTTACTACTGCCAGTGTCAGAGTTAGGCTTGGCAGAATTTGATTTATTTTTTATAGTTTTGATAGATAATATTAATGTTTATTTTTACTTTAATTTTTTATTGACTTACATTTTCACAGTTGTGGGAAATTATTGGGAGAGGGGACGTCACAGGGTGCTCTACTCACCACTTGTCTGGCACCTCCTCCTAGTCACTCTGGGGATTAGCTCTTGAGGTCAACACCCCTTTGTATCGCTGCACCTCTCTCTCAGGTCCGCAGCTCCTCTTTCATCCAGGAACAGCAGCATCCTCTTAGTCACTCAGTCCTCCAGCTAGGTCACTCAACGTTCCCCCTTCCGGGTACAATCCTTCCATTCTCACAGTGACTCAGGCAGTCTTTCCATTCACTACCCTGCTTGTGCCACTTCCCCAGTGGTGGGTGGGGGAACCCAGACACACCCTCTACTCTGGGTTCCAGTTCAGTGACATTCAGCCCAGCAGTTCTCGGCTTTCCTCTCCCAGCCCTCACTGCTCATTCCCTGGACTGCTTCCTATCACTCTGGCTCCCCTCCTTTCCCTGAGTGTACTGCCTCCAAACCCTCCTCCCTCTTCCCAGGGAGTGACTGCCTTTTCCCAGCAGCTGCCCCTGTCTGTTACCAGCTTCCTGGCTTTATAGGCCCCGCTTATTCGTACACAGCTGAACCTGCCTGCAATCACTTCCCTGCTCCCTGGCTCTTTCTTCAGGTGCATCCTGAAAGTTTATGAGTCTGTGAGCTAATAGGCCTACCTGGCCACCTTAACAGCTTCCAGTCCTGTCTGGGGTGGAGAGCCCATCACATGGGGTCAAACAATAATTATTTAATGACAGTAGATTTTGACATTCAAGAGGTTAAAGCTTTATAACCATTAAAATGTTATACCAATAAATTAAAAACCTGCAGGATCTTATAAAAGGGAAAAAGGCAAAATACCACATTTATTGTGAATACAGAAAGAATCATAGTAAGCAGTTAGTTATAGCTATAACATTCCATTCAATCTCACATTTATTCACACATTCATTCATACAAACACACACACACAGATTCTGTAAGGTTGTTATCATAGTTACCAGACTTAGAGTTGCTCATGCCAAGCCACTGGCCAGGTGGCCTGGACATGAGGAGGGAGCAGGGCCTTTTCAGATGCTCATCTGATGCTCTTGGGAGTTGGTTTGCAGAATCAGACCCCAAAGTGCTCACTTTCTAGAGTCCATTTTTATAGGAATTTCTTCCTATGCCAGTCTATGGTAATTGCTTCGTCATGCTGTTGCTGAATCAATCAGCAGATAGCACATTCCTGTGACGGCTCCGTACTGCTAGATTTTATCTTGTTCTTTGGTTCTCCCATTCTTGAGGCTGTTGGGTGGATTCCAGTCTGCCCTCCAGGGGTCCTCTGGTTATTTCCACTTGATGCCTTCTTCAGCCGATGGACACTGATTCTTAGGCTGGCACCTCCCTGATCATTCAGTTATTATCCACACCAAGCATCCATCCACATACATCCTCTATCTCTATTTTAATCACAATTGTTAATACAACAAAAGGGCGGGGAATCTCTGGGTGCTGCTTCTGTTGTTACAGAGTATTGCTTTGAGTCTCTCTCTGGGTGAATTGCTTTGAGAACAGACTCTGTCTTAGAATGTACTAATGCAATTAGCAGCTTGCAAGTTTCACACATAGAGGGAGAGAAACAGTACCGAAAGCCAAGAGACCTCTTAATTAGTAATACCCTGGAATTTAAACTATGGGGAATCAAATTCATTTGTGATTTTAATACAGAACTTCTTTAATATGATCCAACAAAAACACAAATTAGCAAAATTACAGGTCAAAATATACAAAGTAAATATCCTTAAATCAAAATCTAATAAGGTCTTAAGCAGCATTTTTCTTGTTTGCCAATATGTAAATTCTGATGATTACTGATGGAAATATTTTTTCCGGTTTCTGTGGGTATGGTGAAATTGATTTTTATCAACAATTACTGATAAAAAGCTAATTCTTCCAAGCCTTTTGTACCATAGAACTATCTGTCCCCTTCTCATCTCTTCTATTTCTTCTAAAGTCTTTTATCTATTATTCATTATTATTATTCAACTGCATTAAGAAAACTAATAAAAGTACATGACACACACTCCAAGAAAAGATTAAAAATGAAGACTTTTAAAATGAAGATAACTTAAATTTCTTCCTTAAAACAGGTTTCAGAGTAGCAGCCGTGTTAGTCTGTGTTCGCAAAAAGAAAAGGAGTACTTGTGGCACCTTCGAGACTAACCAATTTATTTAAGCATAAGCTTCCTTAAAACAGTTGCTCCATAATTTAAGTTGCAAACAAAAATAATAGATCCTGTTTCCTGGGTTAATTCTGGAACCAATTATACACACTGTTGTTCAGCGTCTCTATTTTTTAGGACTTTGTATTATTTGGGCACGGGAGCATGATACCATTTGGGGCTAAACAGAAAAAGTTACTTCCGAAGCCTTGCTGTCCAGAAGTGAAGGTCTGGTGAGCTGAGAGATGTGAGTTCTCTGAAATGGGAGGAAATAGGTTTTTTAGCAATTAAACAAAGATAAAGTACAATTACTCAAAATGCTAGTAGAAGCAGGATGCAGAGGTATTAGTATGTGGTATTGTGGTTTGCCCTACACTGGCTCACGATCTGCAGCTTTAACACTGTAAATGACAAGGTGAAATAACTGTTTGGAGATGTTTCAGAGTAGCAGCCGTGTTAGTCTGTATTCACAAAAAGAAAAGGAGTACTTGTGGCACCTTAGAGACTAACCAATTTATTTGAGCATAAGCTTCCGTGAGCTACAGGTCACTTCATCAGATGCATAAAGTGGAAAATATAGTGAAGATGTTTTTATACACACAGACCATGAAAAAATGGGTGTTTATCACTACAAAAGGTTTTCTCTCCCCCCACCCCACTCTCCTGCTGGTAATAGCTTATCTAAAGTGATCACTCTCCTTACAGTGTGTATGATAATCAAGGTGGGCCATTTCCAGCACAAACCCAGGGTTTAACAAGAATGTCTGAGGAACAGTGGGGGGGGAGGGGTAGGAAAAAACAAGGAGAAATAGGTTACCTTGCATAATGACTTAGCCACTCCCAGTCTCTATTCAAGCCTAAGTTAATTGTATCCAATTTGCAAATGAATTCCAATTCAGCAGCCTCTCGCTGGAGTCTGGTTTTGAAGTTTTTCTGTTGTAATATCGCAACTTTCATGTCTGTAATCGCGTGACCGGAGAGATTGAAGTGTTCTCCGACTGGTTTATGAATGTTATAATTCTTGACATCTGATTTGTGTCCATTTATTCTTTTACGTAGAGACTGTCCAGTTTGACCAATGTACATGGCAGACGGGCATTGCTGGCACATGATGGCATATATCACATTGGTGGATGTGCAGCTGAACGAGCCTCTGATAGTGTGGCCGATGTTATTAGGCCCTGTGATGGTGTCCCCTGAATAGATATGTGGGCACAGTTGGCAACGGGCTTTGTTGCAAGGGTAGGTTCCTGGGTTAGTGGTTCTGTTGTGTGGTATGTAGTTGCTGGTGAGTATTTGCTTCAGGTTGGGGGGCTGTCTGTAGGCAAGGACTGGCCTGTCTCCCAAGATTTGTGAGTGTGATGGGTCGTCCTTCAGGATAGGTTGTAGATCCTTGATAATGCGTTGGAGAGGTTTTAGTTGGGGGCTGAAGGTGACGGCTAGTGGCTTTCTGTTATTTTCTTTGTTAGGCCTGTCCTGTAGTAGGTGACTTCTGGGTACTCTTCTGGCTCTGTCAATCTGTTTCTTCACTTCAGCAGGTGGGTATTGTAGTTGTAAGAATGCTTGATAGAGATCTTGTAGGTGTTTGTCTCTGTCTGAGGGGTTGGAACAAATGCGGTTGTATCGTAGAGCTTGGCTGTACACAATGAACCGTGTGGTGTGGTCTGGGTGAAAGCTGGAGGCATGCAGGTAGGAATAGCGGTCAGTAGGTTTCCGGTATAGGGTGGTGTTTATGTGACCATTGTTTGGAGATGGAGGAATTAAAATAAACTGCAAAAATAACAAGCTGTGCCTCAGTTCCCATATGTAAATACGGGACATTAACACTTCCTTTCTCACAGGGCTGCAGTGCAGCTTAATTTATTAAGATTTGTTTGAATAGTCTTTGAGATCGTCATACGCAAGGCATTAGAACAGCACAAAGTGTTATCATCGGTGTTCAGAAGAGACCATGATGATTTCCCTAGAAGTACCTTACATTGACAGATGAAGGACTGATTTTACTGTCAGGGGCACAACTGAGAATCTGGAGTAATTCCACTCAAAATTTAATTTGAGTGTGTGAGTCATTGGGAGATTCTCAGCTGATTGTGACTCCTGACTCTTGGACCAGTGTTATCTTGCCCCTGGCCCTGATGGAGTGTAGAGTAACCTGACCTGAGTGCTGCTCTGAACCAAGTCCTCTGACAGTCAGAGATAGTCCAGAATGCTACCCCTGATAGCAGACTTTGGCCCAAAGCATGGACGCAACTTGGTCATCTGGTGTGTCAATCTGGAATTAATGTGTGGTGACATATTGGAAATATATGGTCATCTGAGTACTCTACAGCTATGACCCAGAATAGGAAGTCACAGTTTGTGGCTAACTCTCTTGTGCTTGAAGCTTTTTATTGGGTCACTGCCACTAGGGATTTTTGGGGGTTATTTTTTTTGGACAATATACTAATCTACTGTGGTAAAACCAGTTCCTTTAGTTAATTGTAAACAATTATGTCACATCTTGGAGCTAGGGAGTGCCTTCTATAGGAGACTTAATAATGTTTGCCAAAGGGCAGCCAAACATATGTATGAGAGAAATAATCTGTCTATGAATATTGAAGATATTTCCCCACTAGCTTACTCTCATGAAGGATGTTGGAAGAAATACGAAGAATAGATGGTGATTTTGCATATACAGTGACATAAATACTTTGGTTAAAAGGAAACATTAAACGTATTGCAATTTGACCTTCTTCTGCTCATGCAAAGTAACATTAGAATAAACTGAGACCAACACAATAAGTTAAATGCTTCCTTTTAACTTAGATCCTGGTAAAGAAGAATCCCTCAGGCAAAAGTAGCGTACATTCCATGGACTGAATTTCAATGGGATTTTGGCAGCTAACTCCCTCAGATGCCTTTGAAAATCCCAGCCATAGCCTTTCATGTTTTAGTGCTGTGGTTCTTACCTAGTACACAGAAATGCTACTTGAACTGAACCCAGAGAAAGCAATAGATTGGTTTCCCACTTTCCAGCACATCTAAAGAGTGCCAGAAAGCAGTAATGTTCCAGGAAAAATGCTAGATTTGGCAGATGCACTATTAGTAGTTTGGAAAACATGAAGCTGGATGTGACTGGGCACAAAACAGGGCCTGCCTTGCACTGAAAAAGTGGGAATATTTGAATCATAGTCGTAGTCATAGATTTTAAGGCCAGAAGGGATCACCAAATCATCATCTGACTTCCTGTATATCTCCTCCTCCTCGGCCTCCTACACAACCCAGAACCCCCACATTGGTCCCAACAACCAAATCAAAATATTATAGCCCACAAGAGAACAGAAGAGACTGAGGTGCACCGATGCTCAAAGCCCCTGAAATGGCAGGAACTGATATATATAGCCCATGAGATATAGCCCATGGTCTCAGCAAGTGACTCACACCCCAAAGGTGAAAAAAGCCTATATCTGTCAATCAGGCCTGGGGGAAAATTCCTTCCAGGCCCCCAAATATGGCAATCAGTTAGACCATGAGCATGTGAGCAAGAACCAGCCAGACAAACACCTGAGAGAACACTTGGTGCCACCTCTGAGCCCTGGTCCTCCCCATCCAGTGTCCCATCTTCAGCTGTGGCCATCTCTGATGCTTCGAAGGAAATAGACAAAAAACCAAAACCAATCATCAACCCAACCAAGCTAACCCCCCACTCCCCAGAATGCACTGGGAAGAAAACTCCTTCCTGACCCCTGCAGGTGACGAGCTGAAGGCTTGAAGCATGAGATTTTAGAAACATAAAACATAACCCGGAAGGGACTCCTGCCCCCCATGCCAAGCCCTGTCCCCCCTACCCCATTACAAGCAAACCTGTTCATGGTCAGTTTCTACCCATTTGTTCTTGTGCAAACATTGTCTATTAGCTAAATAGCTCTTCTCCCTCCCTAGTGTTTACCCCCATGATGTATTCCTTTGCTCATAGGCAGCACCCATTCAACCTGGAATTTCTTGTTTGTCTCCCCACAGATAGTCATGCTTTTATTTACCCACCTGATCGCTTCCTTTTAAAGATAGCAAATAATTTATCTGAAGGCTGGGTTCATTTTTCTTTTTGTTTTAAACATTTAAAAATATATTTAGCCTGCTGTGTATTCAAACATATCCAATTGGATGCTCCAGAGAACGATCTGTTAACATCTAACTGCAGAACAAATCCCTGACTCCCTTCAATCATTGTCTAAATAAGCAGAACAAATAAAGGTTGTAAATCAAAACGTGACTTAGCGACTCTTTCACGATGAGGCCCTGTGAAGAAGTGTTTGAAAGCTGAGGGGGCCGGGGGTCACCAAGAGGACAGAGGCCTGCTGAGCCTTTCTAAGCAAGGTCACAGCAGGAGGGGCAGGTTGTAGTGAGGCTAATTGGCTGGCTAGCTACTTAAGCTTTGACTTTACTGTTAAAAAAGGTGTGTTTTACTGAGGCTGAATAATGCCTGTCTCGCTGTAAAGATCTAACGGAGATGAGCCACCATAGTTTTACCATAAGGTGAACAAGGCAAGATCAACGACCGATGGGGGATACAGCACTGACCTCGCCTCACTGCCTCGTGATAAGAACTACAGGGCCACTATGATTTTACTGTCACGTGTTAGTTATCTAGCTGTAGAAAACTCAACCTATTAGCCGTGATGACAAAGGGTTTGAGCCCATGTCAGAGAGGAGGGAACAGAGATCAGGCCTGGGAATGCTTCATGAATTTGCGTGTCATCCTTGCGCAGGGGTCATGCTAATCTTCTCTGTATCGTTCCAATTTTAGTATATGTGCTCAGGCCTGGGTATGGGCAGAAAAGCAAGCTTTTGGGTAAGGACCAAATGTTTATTCTCTCTAAACTTAACCTCTGAACCAGTATGTCTATTACTCAGCAATTTTTTTTACAGAACCAATTATTAAGGCTGAGGTTGGTGTATACAATGGGGATACTAACCTACTCTGACCCACAGCATTGCTTGCCGAGTAATGCTATAATATTGTCTTCCTATAATTTCAAGAGGTGTATGTTTTAACCACAGGAGAGCCGACTGCTGCCCAAGTGCCCTGACTTTGTGTGCTGTGATCACTTTAGTCAAGTTTAAACTCTCCATTTTATGTCAATGAACTATAGCATGGTGACTGCAAGGTTACTGACACAAGGTGCAAATAGTCAATGCCCACTTAAAAAGCTTCAGACCCCGTTAATGGGTTAGAATGATTCAGACTGTGGTTGGAAATGGGTGTACACATCTTTGGCTAACTGCACTGAACTGGATCCTTGCGGTTTCTTCTATGGTTCTTTCTTACATCTATGGTGAGCAACAAATCTGTCATATTTTGAATATTTGAAAGTAATAATCTGCAATTTACTGATTTTAAAAGTGACTTGTATTTTTGCCCCAAAATACTTTGATGAATAGTATCCAATGAATAGTATCTGAGTCTATTGGGGTCAATGGGACTACTCAAGAAGTTGAGTCACTATTTGGCATGCACACTACTATTAATCTTTCAGAGCAATCTAGGCTCACATATGCAAAGAGCAAAGAATGATATCTATGACATTTTTTTCAATGCCTATTTTCAGGGCTTATTTCTAATTTCTAGACAAAGGGCCTGATCCAAAACTACTGAAATCAGTGGAAAGATTGGACTTTGAACCTAAAGTTCCTTCGTATAGAACATATTTTCATTTGTTATTTTAATGTGACAATTTGTTTTTAATGACCCTGGATTCATTTTCCTTTTTATTTCCTTAGAGATTTTGGCTTATCAGAAGTTTAATATTTATAGACTGTTTGGCTACGGCAAAATGTCATTTCACTTTAATGCCATAACTGATACATCTTGTGCCATTAGTTGTTTCTGCACATGGTGGGGAGAAATATGATGATCAGATGTCTTCTATTATCTAATTCTGTCCTAAACCATATATCAGCTTCTCTAGTCTGCAAAGTGCTACAAATGTTCTGTAGCTAGACTAGGGTGACCAGGCAGCAAATTTGAAAAATAGGGACATGGAGTGGGGAGTAATAGGAGCCTATATAAGAAAAAGACCCAAAAATCGGGACTGTCCCTATAAAATCGGGACATCTGGTCACCCTAAGCTAGACAGCCAACCCTAAAAGGACAGTCTGTTCTAGCACTTTCCCAGCCTGTTAGTCTGGTGTATTAATCTGTCTCTGGTAATCAGCAGAATGATGCTTGCTGAGGAGTATGTATTTTGAGGAGCTTCAGAAAGGTAAAAATGCTTATTTAAAACAATAGGTTCCTTCTTTATTATGATCATTCACAATGTTACAGGAAAAGTCAGATCATTTCACAAAGTCTGGTTCTAACAAAAACTCCAATGAGACTCTTTGCCCAAAGCCAGTAGCAAGAGAGAAAAATGACATTTCAGCTTTACCTGTTGAATTTTTTTTTTATAATTTAAAGCAACCTTCTGTAGGCTTTATGCATCAGAATTTTGGGTTTGGAAGGTTTCAGCTGTGTAGGATGATCTGTAGTTGGATTTGTATCAACTGGCTGAATCTAATCTCGATCCATGGGTTCAAGATTCTGAGGTCACTGACACTACAGAACTCTTGCTTATACCCCTACAGGGTGAAGCCACACCTCTCTGATTGCCATCTAGAATGGGGGCAATTCATGATGTCAGCAGGTGTTTGTCAGAGGACATGAGGGAGCAGGCCCTGAATCTGACTGGCAGGAAGCCAGCTACAGAAAGTTTTAAAGAACAAAGCCCTTCCTAATAAAAGTACTAACCATACATTGCTCACAGTGTAGTGACCTGGGATGGCATGTGAGCATCAGAGCAAGCAGGCTCTTTGTTTTAGAAAGGTACCAGATCTGTTACACAAAACAATGTAATGATTGTGATCTCATGTATTCTAACACAATGATCTTTAGCTGACCACTATTTGACATAGGAAATGCAATACAATGCAACATTTTGGCAAGCACTTCAATGGAACTTGTCACACAACAGTAAGCAGCAGGCTCAGTAGCAAGTGTTCACAGGATCAGGGTCCATCTCAAATGATTTTACAGAGTTAAATACTACGGTTGCAGAGAGAGAAAGAGACAGAGAGGGAGTTTTGCCTAACTCAGAACGGGCTCCCTCACTGCAGGCTATGACATTATGTGTCTGAGGTGGACATGCTTCATCATATAGATTTTCATCATAGGGCCAGATTTACTCATTTGCTTTGGCTGCTTTCCACCGATCCAGTTAAATCAGGCTCATGGCTGCTTTGCATTCACAGAACTGTTGAAAGAAGCCGGAATGTACCAGTGAATCGAGCCCCTTAGCTTTATATTTTAAAAAGTCTCATATTTGTTGGCGCAATGCAGTTTCCGGGTGAGTTTTCAAATATTTAAGAATTGAGGGTACGAGCATTTCCGCAGAATTTGCTCACACAGTGCAGGAAATCAACTTGGGAATGAAGTCATCATTACATAGCAGAACATATATTTTCACAATCCGGTTTTGCAGTTCCATTTATAATTATACTTGTGTGAATGTAAAGGTTACAGAAACATTATCGAGTTTGCCTTTGGAAACACTGGGTAGTCAACAAACTTCTTTGTACAGTCAGTTACTGTTCTTTAAACACAGTGACAATACACAGCAATTAGAGCTGAGGCCAAGGAACTAGTCCATTTAATGTGTTTAACTTAATAAACAAAGGATTTATTTTGGTTATACCCATCTGAAACATCTAACCCTTTACAAATAATAATCATAATGAATAAACATATCTGCTCTTTGTAACCCTAACCCTAACAAGGCTGATAGATTGTCATTGTCTGAACAAAGTCTGTTTGCCATACTATAAACAAAGGAAGTAGTTGTTGGTAGTAGACTTACTCCCTGTGAAACCTACATGATAATACAGGCAGTTTCTAAGACCCACAGGTCAGGGCATTAATGATCCTATCTATACTTACAGCAAGAGAAGTAGATGTTTTATATGCAAACAATGGTCACCAGTGGCATAATTCCTAGTAGAATTGTCAGAAGTGACCACCTTCTTTTCATAGAATAAGTCAAATGAGTTTGCAAGTTGTCTCTTACAGATGTTGTTAATACAGCAACCAATGTTTTGGCTAATTTAACCCAGTGGATTAATAACTTTGATAAAATTATACTAATTAACAAAACTTTACGGCCTTATACATTTCTCCCGCTTTTGTGTGTGTTTGCATGTGTGTATCCGACATGCATGGGAGAGTTGGAAAATTAGGCAAACCTTAGGTTGTTTGCTTATTTATATTGGCTTTTCCCCATGTCTCTAGGAATCCTGTCAAGTTTATCGGGACTTTGCATAAATGGAGGAGGGTCTGTACTCTCTGCGTAGCCTTGCTCCCACCCCAGAAGCCAATCAACACCTTTCATATGTGTTTGATACAGACTAATTTAGAACAGATGCTTTTGTTACAAAGCATAGCTGTAGCCTGTGATCAGTGACACAGCTGCCCTGAGGAGTTTAGAGAATATAAGAACGGCCATACTGGGTCAGACTGAAGGTCCATCTAGCCCACTATCCTGTCTTCCGACAGTGGCTTGAGGTGCTTCAGAGGGAATGAACAGAACAGGTCATCATCAAGTGACCCATCCCCTGTCGCCCATTCCCAGCTTCTCACTTTTTCTGAACGTACTTTTCTTTGGATTTTGGGACAGTCTGAAAAACTGCTTTCTGCTGGCCTCTTGTTTTAGAGTTTTAAACTCATTAGTTAGCCACCACAACCGCTAGCGGAGGAACTGTTGTGTATTTTCACTGTGGGAGTGGGTGAGTTGTGCTCTACAAAATGATTTTAAACTGCTAGGAATTTGTGCTTAGTTGTTTTCTTTTTTTTAGGGGGGAAGGGAGGATTGCATGTATGTTTTTATAGATTTAAAAATAAATTAGATATTCTCATGTGAATACATGGGCTTTTGCAAAATTTTCTTTCCATGCACCTGATCTGAAACTAATGGAAAGACTCCCAGTGGCTTCAATAAGCCTTGAATCAGGCCCCATGTAGGGGAGGGTGAATTTGTATACAGCAAATTCCCAACCCCGTGACATGTCCTTTAGTTGGACAAATCCTGGCTTTACATGTTTTCTCAAAAGCTTCCAAGAATACTGTCCCCCTTTTTTTCTGCATGTATAGCTTGTGACCATTTTAAACTAAGATCACTTTTCCTTTTCCAGCAGGGCTGTAATTTTTTCCTGTTGGCCTGTAAATTTGTCCTGTTACAGGCAGCAGTTTTTCTTCTTGTGATTTTAATCTAAAATCAGGTGCAACAAAGCTTAAATGCCTGCTTCCTCACCCAACGTCTGACACCACAAACCTTGGCTGCCCTCTGAAAAGGGGGGATTCTGAATTATATTTGCCTTTTAGAAAATAGTCTTTATACGTGATTTTTTGCTCTTATTATCCTAAAGGTGTATCATACACAGTCTACAAAAGGAGGATAGACTTGTGACATTACAAGCATTTTTTGTTTTCACTTGTGGCTTTGAAATCAGGCATAGTGTCTGGCTCCTGCAGCCTTGTTTAACCCAGCTACCACGTCTGCAGGGGGACTAAAAATTACAGTTGTGAAGTGTGTGTAAAAGAAGAGTTTTCTTCACAACACACCTTATTATCAGGGGTTATTTTAAATACACAGAGTTAAGTTCTTTGGGGTATAAATGGATGCAGTTCCTTTAACTTCACTGGAGCTTTACATATTTACCCCAGGTGAGAATCTGGGCCCTAGAGTGTTTGAAATCTTCTCTTTAATCATTCTAGAGGAAGAAAACATATAAGCCTTTTGTGGTGTTTTCATTAATTTTTGATTCTAGCAGATCTCTTTTCCCCACAAATGTTAATTTTATCCCTTAAACATATTTTAAACAATTATGCACCAAATTCTCCTTCTCCCCTCCCCCCATTTTAGTTTTTCTCTTGATTGTTGGATGCAACACTTTGTTTCTAGGAGTATCACTGTTTATTGGCTAGTGGATTAACAGTTCCATTCCACACATCAAAATCCCACTGGCTATTCTTCTACTTAAGAAAGGTGGATACAAGTACCAAAAATGGGATATGGGCAAGGTTCAGAGGAGGAGAGGCCAAAAGGAAAGCCCAGTAGCAGGAAGGTGAAGAGTCAGGATGGGAGTGAATGGTTCTGAAAGGCGGGAATGAAAGGAAGGGACTAGACAGGAAGTGGCAGGATTTATACAGGAAGTGACTTCAACATAATTATCTATTAATCAATCTCCTATTTATCCCTCACTCTTGATTTGACGGGGGTGGGGGGTGGTATCCTTATATTTCTTGCATCTTGCTGTAATTTAAGAGAGAAATTGCATCACAGCTCCTTCTGCTTTTGTGTAACTGTCACTCCATGGATTTCATACAGTGCATTAGGCAGATAAACAGCCATAGTGGAAAGGAGAAGTGTGAAGCAAAAACCTTTTAATACTAAGACATGTGAACACATAAGCAAGTGGTAAGAGGGCAACCTATATACACAGAACAATAGAGAAGGAAGCCATAGCCATCAACATGACACTCAGAAGCCTGAACAGACCAGCATAAGACTGAAATAAATGGCAGAAACGAGTAGATGCCCTGTGCACAAGATGGTGTGGGAGGATTCAGAAAAAGAGAGAGAATAGACAAGAGCAGGACCAGCCTATGGTGCTGCGCAGCTTGGGAGAGGTGTGCTGCCATTCTTGAAGGGGTGAGGCCTAAGAGAACGAACCAGCAGTGGAGGACTCCAGGGACAGGCTGGGAGGACTCCCTGTGTTTTTCCAGTGGTTTCCAGGCCATGTAATATGTCCTGGATGCTACCTTTCCTGCTCTATCCAGCCATTGGTTTACTAATCCCAATAAGATGATGAGGCAGACTGAGGACCCTTCAAAACCCATTCAGGGTTTAACCATGTTAAAACCTGATGCAATAAACTACCTGTGAGGTGTAACTTAGCCTGAAGCATTGTTTCTGCTAGCATGACTGTTAAAGAGAAATCCCTGCTTGTATTGTATAGCTAACTGTGCTACAACCATGCTAGCTATAATCAAGTTGGGGAAACCCTTGCTGCGCAGCGTCTGAGCCACGCTCAGCAAGTATTGCAATATTTCACGCCTTTTGAAAGACTAACATTTTAGTCACTGATAGTTAAATGTGCTTTTGTTTCAGCTGTCTTCACTATCTGTAGTGTCACTAGATTTGTAGGACTGTATTCTGTTCTCAGTTACACTGGTGTAAATCCAATGTGCTTAGCGGAGTTACACTGGAATAACACGGATGTAACTGAGATCAGAATATGGCCCGTACAATGTTGTCTTATCATTTAAAAAGGCATTACTATGGTGATACTTTTTGCCTTTTTAGGGTTTCTGATTAAAGGAGCAAATCATCATGTCCAATCCTGTTGTTCTGCGGAGTGTTAGGAGATTTGAAGAGGATAACTACATTTATGACTCAGATGGATCACGTAAGACATTTACTCTTTAATCAGCTTCTACTTTAATTTTAATAGCCTGTTGAAAACACATGCCATACTAGATATTGCAGTTCACATAATTATGGGCATGTTTTATTCAAAACAACTTTTGTTTACAAGCCTAAAGCAACAATCCATGTAAGTGAATGATCTCTTCTTATCAGCCTAGCTATCCACAGTATCTGTCTATATGTCCCCATCATCTGTCTACCAAATGTAACTAATCTATCTAGATTTTTATACCATGCTCATCACCATGGTATCTGAATAATTCCATTGACTTCAATGGCCTTTCAGCAGGGATGACTCTGGCATTCCTCTTTAAATTTTAGAACTCACAATAAAAGCTGAAAACACCTGTGCCCTGCAGGTTTCTAGGGTTGATTTATTATATTTAGAATTTCTTTTAAATGTGTGAACAGGTCTTGCTTTCCTCACCCCTCTCCAAAGCCTCCTTTCTCTCCTCCTTCCACTCTTGCTTTGTTTCTCCTCTTCGAGCTTCTTTTTTTTTAAAGGTACTTGTTAAACACCAAGCATCTCTGTTCAATTTAAACAGGAGGTGGTGGCAGGAGGCTTGGGGTGTTAGGTGAAGATGAGGAGGAGAAAAATGAAGAGAAGCTGCTGAATGTATTGACCCTGTCTTATATGTTTCGGAAAAGCAGGTGGAAAATTAAAGGGACACAATATATTTATATTTAATTGAAATTGCACATGGAAGCAAGTTAACATGGTAAAATAGTAACTACAGGTGCAACAAGCAAAAGCGAGAGCACATCATAAGGAAATATATGTCCATACATGACCTCTGGATTTAAGCACAAAGCCCACACTCCATTACATCTGCCATGCCCATATGCAAGGCCCAAGATGCAGTGGAAATACTGTGCTTTCATTGGGAAGTGTGGGATGAGCAGGCCACAGAGTCCCCAAGTGCAGGAAATTCTTTGCACCCTTTGAATTGTGGTACACAGCTTTGCAGTGACCATGCAGAGCAAATAGGCATGAAAGTGTCCATGCTAAGTGCTGTGTTGCTGAATGGTAGAGAAAGTAAGAGGATGGGGATTTTCTATTCAAGCTGCAGCAAGAATTGGTTGAAAACTAAAACATGATTCCAGTCCATGTTAGGACCTAAAAATGGGCAGTGGGTTGCCAGTGCACTGGAAAACTCTAGAAAATTGCACTGACTCTTCAGGAATGTGCGCAATGACTATTCAAGACAACTCTGAGCTCCCGGTGGTGTTGCTGCTGAGAGCTAGCGCTTCCTGCTGTGTCACGCAAAGTGACTTGTGATAAACATTTGAAGCACTGATCCTTCATGGTAAGGCCTCCCCAGCGGGACCACTGTTGAGACAAGATATATTTTAGGGCTATCATCCTTGACAGCGTCTCTTGATGTGAAGAGTCAGATCATGGCTGTTAGGCCATGGCCTGAGTTGCTATGGAGGCTGAGGTGTTGTACTGAGGCCAGAGTCCCCAGATGGAATTCTGCCTCGCTAAGTCACAGTTCCTCCAGGGGCTTCCCAGGAGTGAACACCTGTGTGTCAGCTCAACCTTCCTGTCAGGGGATGGAGTAGGTACTCATTTCTGTGTACTGTCTGGGCTGTTGCCAAAGCTACAGCCCCTCCCCTCTACAGCCCCTTTCAAGTTACCGGCACCCTGTGCGAGACCGTGCCACTCATCAGGACCGTGACTTACAGAACCAGCTGGATAGTAGCAAACACTATTTACCATCAAAGTATTTGCCACTTGATGGGAATGTGCCCCAAATAAAGTATTGAGTGAATAATATTCAGGCATGTATTTGTGGTTAATTATTTGAGGGGAGAGTGACAACATTAGCAATTAATTTATTATGCGCAATCAGGGGTGCTGGAACAATTTGTATAGTGGGGGTGCTGAGAGCCATTGAACCAAACTGTAAACCCTGTATCTGATGGAAACTACTTCAAGCCAGAGGGTTGCTACCACACCCCTAGCTCCAGCACCTACATGCACAATGAATTATTTCACCAACATTAGTACCTGGTGCCTGAGGTGGAGTATGGGTGAGAGGAGTCTCCCTGAATCTGGGGCGGGCTGGGTACCTTGGGCCCTAAGGTTTATTTCGAGAGCATGTCTGTTGGAGACTCTGCACTTTATCAATAACGATTAACTATGGTTTGTATTTATTTCTCCCAACAGATAACAACCATAAGAAACCAGAGTAAGTCCTATAGTTGCTCATTGGTCACACAATCATTATTTGTTTCTAGAGCTATCAAGTGAAATAAATGTTATTAACACATGACATTAATGCATGTATGGTATTTATGGTATTTGAGATGCGGACATGCACTTTGTTTTCTGAAACTGCACTATTCGATTCAGCTGAGGCAGGCTAAAGCAGTCTTTACAGAAGAGGTGAAGTGAAGCATTGAAGATGCAGAGTAGTGGCTGCAAAACATCAGGGTCTCCTTCAGCAAACCCCTTTAATATTCATTTTGTGTCTGTTCACACCACACACACAACATGCACCCCAACCACCCAGCGTGGTTTGGAGAATAACATTGTGGGGGAAGTTTCAACATAAACTTCATAACTTTTAGAAATATGAGACTAGAAGTGAAAAAGATTCAGTCCAAATCATTCAGCAGGAGAGGAATTGAGATTGAAATATAAATTCCCAACTATTCACAGGTTGAAAGGTCATAGAGACCCCAATCATTCTCTGTGACTGACAAGTGCTTGTGGGGAACATAACACTTCTATTTTCCTTGATTCTGGAGTTGCTCTACACCAGATTAGACACCCTGAGAACTTCTGTAATTTGCAGCCATTCTTCATGGCCACAAAGGGCTGTTTCAGGAGCAGGGAATCACTAGCATTGTTTTATTTTTTATTTTGTTTTTATCGTAACAGAGCAACTCACAGGACACCAGACCCAAATTTAAGCTGCCCCTGCCCTAATTACCAGAGGTTTCTTGAAACGCACATAGGTCCTATATGGCACACACATGTCACATATGTATCTTATTTAGCACACATGAAATTCAGTGGTAGCGTCAGAGGCTCAGGCCTCTGAAGAATGTGCAGTATAAATATGGCTGTAATTTATTTGTTACATATTATAAAAATTTTAAATGTCATGTAAACTCAAAACCAAATCCACTACTCATACAGCTCTCACCGCATAAAAATGTTTGGTATAACATAGATCCCATTCCTGTCGACTTGATAGGATCTTTAGGCTTCATAAATTACTGCTGTGTGTAACAGACTAATGTGGGCATTGCTGGAGGGTCAAATAATACTCTCCAGCAGAAAACCTGTGCAATGCGATAGGGAGAGAGATTCCACTCCAGGCATGCAGGTGTGGTGTGGTCCTGTCCAGTCAGCAGTGCTAGCAGAACTGGTGGATATGGGAGCAGGAGAGGACACTTACACTGGAGATTCACAGGAAACACAGGCCTATATCCTGTGTGTCTCTGGCCTTCTTGCAAATCAGTTGTTCCTCCCTGTGACCTCAAGGAACTCCTAATTCATGTTACAAACAGTGCTGTGAAGTGGGATTAGTGGTGGCCCCAGCAGCTTAAGCCTTCATGTTTCTTTAACCACGGAATTTTGTTCCTAATCTGAGTGCTGCATATTGGCATCTGCTTCTTTGGTCCATCCCCTCTCATGCACAGTGCATCATCTTCCTGGTACTCCTGGGTGGAGGAGATTCTGCAGGATCAGAGCATGGGGGAGTTTGTGATGGAGTCACAGCCCCCCTTTTTGCATATCATCCACCCAGGCCAACAGTCCCCTCCATCAGCAGAGCTAGAAAGGAGCAAGAAGCTGTTTAAAGTAGGTTTAGAACTGGAGTCGTTCTACAATGGTGATATGTCTACAGCTTTCAGAAAAACCTACTTCAAATCACTGCCCTAGAACAAGTCTGAGAGAGAACTACATCATATAGGATTTTAGAAGAAAAGTTGTGTGGCTAAAGTGTTCTACAAAAGAAAAATGATGCCATAGATAGAATCAAGTGAAAGAAAAGGCTCATGTTAAAAGTGCTTATAGGTATTTCTATACAAATGAAGAACCTTTTCCAGAGAATAAGAAAAAGGGGACAAGGGAGTTAAAGTCAGCTCTAAATGCAATCATTAGGCAAGAGAAAATATATGAGATAGTGGAAATTGAAGGTTTATAATTCTGCATTGTGTTTTCTTGAAGGTCATCAAACAAGAAAGAAAATGAAATTCGACTTGGCTTCTTTCAACTGGTAACGAAAGTGTTGGATTTAAATATTGTACACATATTATACTGTGAGGTCACTGAAATGTATCTTTAGTTGCAGTATGTAGTTGTGACTCAGTTAAACCTTTAGGGTGAAATCTTGACCTGACTGAAGTCGATAGGAGTTTTGTCACTGGCATCAATAGAGCCAGAATTTCACCCTTTGTCATTATGTCACATGTATATTGCCTATGGGTCATGATTGTCTGCTAGGCACATTGTCATTAGAGCAAGTCAGAAATATTTGTATGATACTTTTTTTATTTTACAAAATATTTTGAAAAATATGACAATTTCAATGGGAAGCTATTTTGAAATTTTGCTTCAGAATTTTTAAATTTCATTTTGAATTTTATTTTGTTTTTTACATTTTTATGCTGTTTTTATTATTTCATGACATGCCAGTAGTAGTAGTGCTTAATATGACATAACTTTAAAGTTGAAATATATTACTATTTTTATTTTATTTTAAAAAATCATGAAGGGCAGCTGTCACTTATCATCAAACACACATAGTCTACTAAGGACCGTTGCTCCAGGCACAGTGACCATGGTTGCTGGTATTGCACCAGGCATCATGTAGTGAAGTTTCCAGATCTGGCTCAGTCCTGTGAATTCCCGAGTCTCTGGGGTGGCCCTGCGGTTTGCGTCAAATAGAGCCAGGGTGTGCACTCCTTGGTGTATTGATGGACAGTCTGAGAGCATGGTGTGCTGGGGTGTTTTTATTTTCCCGGGCGACATAGCTGAAGAGCACACAGTGCTGCTTTTGAATAGAATGAGCAATTGAAGGAAAGCGAACCTTTGCAAGATTATGACATTTTGCACAAAGTCCAACCACTTTATGCTCAGGATTCAGCCCTGACAGTGAATATGGAATGCCTGTCCGCTACCATTTAGAACTAACTGAAACATTTTAAAAATAAAATAAAATAATTACTAACAATTGAAAATAAATACTGACATGTCATGAAATAATGTAAATAATACAAAAATAATAGGGCTGTCAATTAATCACAGTTAACTCACGCAATTAACTAAAATAAATTAGCCTCAATTAAAAAATTAATCGCACTGTTAAACAATAGAATACCAATTGAAATTTATTAAATATTTTTGGATGTTTTTCTATATTTTCAAATATATTGATTTCTATTACAACTCAGAATACAAAGTGTACAGTGCTCACTTTATTTATTTTTTTAATTACAAATATTTGCACTGTAAAAATGATAAAGAAATAGTATTTTTCAATTCACCTCATACAAGTACCGTAGTACAATCTCTTTATCATGAAAGTGTAATTTACAAATGTAGATTTTTTTTGTTACATAACTGCACTCAAAAACAAAACAATGTAAAACTTTAGAGCCTACAAGTCCACTCAGTCCTACTTCTTGTTCAGCCAATTGCTAAGACAAACAAGTTTGTTTACATTTAAGGGAGATACTGCTGGCTGCTTCTTATTTACGTCACCTGAAAGTGAGAACAGGCATTTGCATGGCACTTTTGTAGCCGGCGTTGCAAGGTATTTATGTGTCAGATATGCTAAACATTCATATGCCCCTTTATGCTTTGGTTGAGCGATTGGCTGAAGTAGGACTGAGTGGACTTGTAGGTTCTAAAGTTTTACATTGTTTTATTTTTGAATGCAGTTATTATTTTTACATAATTATACATTTGTAAATTCAACTTTCATTATGAAGAGATTGCACTACAGTACTTGATTAGGTGAATTGAAATATAATATTTCTTTTGTTTTTTACAACCCCGTCCGCAGTTCCAGGCCAATGGGAGCTCCAGGGGCAGCGCTTGGAACGGGGGCAGCATGCAGAGCGGAGTCCCCTGGCTGCCCCCCCCACAGGAATCAGTGGGGGACCATGCCGCTGCGTCCAGGAGCTGCGCGGAGCGGCCCCCAACCCTGCTCCCTGGCTGGAATGCCAGAGCGGGGCAAGCCCTAAACGCTGCTCCCCAGCAGGAGCTCGAGGGCTGGCTTAAAAATGCTGGCAAGCCGGATCTGGCCCATAGGCCATAGTAGCCTACCCCTGCTGTAGACATTACCTACACCGGTGGGAGGGATTCTCCATCTGGTGTAGGTAATCCACCTACCCGAGAGGCAGTAGGTAGGTTGATGGAAGAATTCTTCTGTCAGTCTATCACTGTCTACACTGGGGGGTTTTGGTCAGCTTAACTACGCTGTTCAGGGGTGTGGATTTTTACACCTCTGAGCAACGTAGTTAAGCCGACTTAATTTTCTTGTGTACACCAGGCTTTAGTCTGTCTTATATCTTCCCCTAATTTTCACCATCACAATGTCTCTGTCTTCTATGTTTGCTCTATTTCTCTACCTTTTTTTATCCCTTGACACATTACAGCATCTGTGTATTACTTGTATCTATACTCCACCTCTCTCCAATATGTAAACCTATATTTTACACTGCATACTTATAAATATCAGTCCCCCTTGCAGCAGAGATCACTTCTCTAATAGTACCTGACCATAACACTCTACATACATTAATTGGTAGTGTGTATCTATGCAACATCCCAACCTGAGTCTATTTAGTCAAATTTCGACCATATAACCACAGAACCATCAGGAGGAAGTCACAATAATTTACCTTATTCACAGGTTGTGTAGAATGTCCTAATTTTTTCAAAAAAAAACATGCAAAGTAGACTATATAAGTAAACGTGAATTTCAAGGACATATTCACAGTCAACCTTTGAATCAAAGTGTGGAATACTGATACCTTGCAGTGATGCTTTATCATTTGGATTTCATTTTTTGTTACTCTCTGCAAGTCTGATTATACGTTCACTCAGAGGGTCAAACTCTGCTCCCATATTCATGAATAATTCCCACTGTAATCAAGAGGGATTACATGCCCATGCAATGAGAGTAGGATTGGTTCTACATTGTGAATCAAATATTCACTAGTAAACATTGCTGAAATTACTCTCCTGAAATGTCAATCAGGGACATATGATTAATGAATAATTAATGCATAGCTAACACCAAAATCACTCGGACAGTCTTTTTTTCCCTCTCTTAGTTTCGATTCTCTTCGTCATCTGAGATTTTAATGATGGTTTTCGGTAGTTTCTGTGCCATTCTTCATGGAGCAGCCCAGCCATGCATGTTGCTTGTCTTTGGTCTGATGACAGACACATTTATTCAATATGACATTGAGAAGCAAGAGCTTAGTAACCCAGAGAAGGCATGTGTGAATGGCACCATAGTGTGGATCAACAGTTCCCTTCACCAAAATGAAACAAATACATCAAAAAGTTGTGGGTAAGTGGTCCCTGGAGTTTGTTTCTTTTTCTTTCTTATTAAACACTGTAAGTGAATTTCTTGCTAGAGAAAAGGGCCAAGTTCAATCTAAGAAGCTAAATGTTCTATCTGTAGGAAACGTGCCCATGTTCTTTCTGTTCTACTACTATGCCTCAAGTCTCACCTGGAGGGACCACATCTAGGGATGGGAGGGTATCTCATGCCTATTCAGCCCTTGGTCTCTCAGCTAGAACTGCCAGCAAGGATTCTGTTTAGTGGTGGCTGTTTAGTGGTGGCCTGGTTCATCCAGGAACAAATTTGAGACCCCTAATGTATTTCACACAGGTAACTAAACATCCATTAGAAGGGAAAGACTTTTGGTAATTTTCTGCCTACCTAAACAGATTTGAACTAGTCACTTCAAGAGAAAAGGCTCTGTAGCCAGGTATCAATTCCCTGAGCCACCAAGGCTCCCGGCAACTTTTGTTGAATTGAAAATGTTTCATCTGACTGCCTCTGATGTTTTATGAACAAAGAACAGGAGTACTTGTGGCACCTTAGAGACTAACAAATTTATCTGAGCATAAGCTTTCGTGGGCTACAGCCCACTTCATCGGATGCATAGAATGGACCATATAATAAGACGATATATATATACATACATACAGAGAACATGAAAAGGTGGAGTAAGAGGCTAATTAATTAAGATGAGGTATTATCAGCAGGAGAAAAAAAACTTTTGTAGTGCTAATCATGATGGCCCATTTAGACAGTTGACACGAAGGTGTGAGGATACTTAACATGGGGAAATAGATTCAATATGTGTAATGACCCAGCCACTCTCAGTCTCTATTCACACCCAAGTTAATGGTATCTAGTTTGCATATTAATTCAAGCTCAGCAGTTTCTCGTTGGAGTCTGTTTTTGAAGCTTTTCTGTTGCAAAATTGCCACCTTTAAATCTGTTACTGAGTGGCCAGAGAGGTTGAAGTGTTCTCCTACCAGTTTTTGAATGTTATGATTCCTGATGTCAGATTTGTGTCCATTTATTCTTTTGCATAGAGACTGTCCGGTTTGGCCAATGTACATGACAAAGGGGCATTGCTGGCACATGATAGCATATATCACATTGGTAGATGTGCAGGTGAATGAGCCCCTGATGGCATGACTAATGTGATTAGGTCCTATGATGGTGTCACTTGAATAAATATGTGGACAGAGTTGGCATTGGGATTTGTTGCAAGGATAGGTTCCTGGGTTAGTGGTTCTGTTGTGTGGTGTGTGGTTGCTGATGAGTACTTGCTTCAGGTTGGGGGGCTGTCTGTAGGCAAGGACTGGTCTGTCTCCCAAGATCTGTGAAAGCGAGGAATCATTTCTCAGGCTAGGTTGTAGATCTTTGATGATGTGCTGGAGAGGTTTTAGTTGGGGACTGAAGGTGATGGCTAGTGGCGTTCTATTATTTTCTTTGTTGGGCCTGTTCTGTAGGAGGTGACTTCTGGGTACTCTTCTGGCTCTGTCAATCTGTTTTTTCACTTCAGCAGGTGGGTACTTTAGTTTTAACAATGCTTGATAGAGATCTTGTAGGTGTTTGTCTCTGTCTGAGGAATTGGAGCAAATGCAGTTGTATCTTAGAGTTTGGCTGTAGACAATGGATTGTGTGGTATACCCTGGACGGAAGCTGGAGGCATGTAGGTAAGTATAGTGGTGTAGGCTGAGGTTGATGTTGGGATGGAAATTGTTGAAATCATGGTGGAATTCCTCAAGGGCTTCTTTTCCGTATTTCCAGTGCTCAGTTTCTGCAGGAGGTCAGGCTACATGATCATAATGGTCCCTTGTGGCCTTAAAATCTGTGGCTCTTCTAATTTTGAGTTTGATGAGCTTTTAAGAAAATAGACTGGTCTCAACTCTCATTGTTACCTATCAAAATCTAGAGAAATAGCTAGGAAGCTCCACTGAAATATTTTGAAATAACGTAAAAGTAACAGCAGCAAATTGGTGTTCACCATGGAGATTAGGGATAATTTTGTATTTCCACATGACCTGAAGGAAATTATTATTTCAGATTTGGGTACCTTTTTCATAACATAATGTAATATTTGAATGTACAACAACCACCCCTCACACTTGTCTATAGAACATTGTTTGATTTTTGCTACCATGTTAGCATCTATATTGGTAAAAAGTAACTAAGGGCTTGTTTGCATGAACATTTAGTTCACTGCAAGCTGGGGTGTGACTCTAACCCACACTAGCCTGTTGCGAACTAACTGGCCATGTGGACTGTTCCTTACTGTGCTTTTATCTAGTCCTGTTTCAAAGAGGGATAGATCAACATATGCTATGTACTCCTGAGGGAATTCTGTGCCAAAAAATTAAAAATTCTGTGCACAATATTTTAAAATTCAACATATTTTATTTGTCAAAATAACACAATATAATCACACTCTTTTCAATTATTTGCTGACAAGTATTTTGAAATAAATTACCAAAATAATTGAAAAGGGTATGATTATATTCTTATTATGTTACTGTGTTATTCTGACAAATATAATATGCAGAATTTTGCAGAATTTTAAATTTTTAAACTTTTTTCATCTCCGTTCTCCTCCTCCTCCCCGCCTCCCCCAACCAGAACTAACATCCCTGGGTGGCCAGGGCATTCCCAGACCTCCCCTTCCAACCCCCAAACCCTCATGTTGAGTTACCTCTCCCTGCAGCTTCTGTGGGTGCCTGAACAGACACACCCGTGCTGCCAGGGAGGAGTGAGTGAGCGCTGGTCCAGGAAAACAAAGAGAATCGGGGAGGGGGAGAAAGTGGGGGACATGTTTCTGCATGCATGCAGTGGCACTGAATTCCCCCAGGAATTCCCCCAGGAATTTTAGTGCACATCAGCAGGGTCCACATGGACAATTAGTTCACAGCAGACTAGTGTTGGGTAAATTCAGACCCCAGCTTGTGGTGAACTAAATGTTCGTGTAGACAAGCCTTTAGTTACTTTTGCTCATGGCAAGCTGGGGTATGAATTTACCCCACACTAGCCTGCTGTGCACTCATTGTCCGTATAGACAAGTCCTATATAAGGTCACTATCTACTGAAACGATGTTGGACACCTCTTCCCCAAAACAATCCTTTCCTGCACCTTTTCATTGCATGAGGTCTGGTGGTGTTTCACAACCATCCACTGCAAACCACTCTACAGCACTCCTTGCACTTCCCAGTCCCCTCCACATCTGCATTAGGCTCAGAAACAATCTGGCCCTTGAGAACAGTAGACTATTAATGAACAGCATTTTAGGGGACACCTCATCATTTCTGATATCAGAAGAAGTGTTTTTGCCACTTCTTACCCCCAAGATGTGATGTTGCACCAGCTTTAGAAATCAATTACCAAAGTGCCCTTATTTTAAATTATCCTGAATAATGAATGCAAGGAATGCCCTTGAAACTTCACTGGTAAGTGGACTATTAAGCAGATTTGCTGTCAGAAATTTGTAACAATATTGTTTAATCTTCTCATTTTATTTTACTTTATAGGTTCCTGGATATTGAAAGTGAAATGATCAGATTTGCAAGTTACTATGCTGGAATCGGGTGTATGGTGCTTGTGTTAGGATACCTCCAAGTCAGTATTTGGTTCCCCATGTTATTTCCAATATATAAAACACTAAACTATTATGTTTCATAACAAAGGCTCCTATTTACTGTATATTTTTGCACAATGTAATGGCAAAGGCATCTGCCCTTGCAGTGTTTCAGATTTTAATTTCATGGGATGCAGCTCACCTCTGTGCAGAGGGCCAGCCTGAGTCTAGACAACTGTAGGGCATAAGCCCATGTTGGTCCATTGCATAGGGGTGAATGTAACCCAGTGTGAGATTAGTGCATTCAGGTTCTGTTGCACCACATGAAAAGTTTGCTCCACAATGGTTAGGGAAACAAAAAATTGACTAACATAGCCAAGTTCAAAGGGTCAAAAGCATCATAGCCAAATGTCAGTGAGGACAAGTTATTTCTTTAGTCTTTATCACTATACAGTATGATATATATTTCATTCTATCTACCGTATAAAGGACCTGATTCTCCTCTGACTTGCATAGGAATAAATCAGGAGTAGCTGCAATAAGGCCTATGGAAATACACTCGGATAAAATTGGGTTAAGAGGAGAATCAGGCCCAGAATTTTCTGAAGTAATGGCTCAGACCACTACAGCTTATCCCTGTGTGATGTGCTCTGGGGTTTGGACCGTTCCTGTAGAATACTCTAGTAGAGTTTTTTGTCTGTACCCCACACATTATTTTCAACAGGAGAAGCCATTTTTCACTCTTCCTCCTAAAAGCACGTGGAATTTTGCTGGTGCAGAATGGTTGCTGCCCTAGCACTGGCTTTGTTTCGGCAGTGAGTGATGTGATCTGAACATTACATATACATATAGATAGCCAGATTTTGTCCCCAGGGACAGCCATGCAACCCCATCGATGTCAGTTGTCTTGCATTACCTCTCCAACTCTTATAATGGAGGCAACTGCTTGCACCAGACCCTGTAAAGCATGTCAGCTTATGTAAAACAAAAGGCATAAAATTAGAGCTGGGCAGGAAATGGTTTTGACAGCCCACGAATATTTTGGAGGTGTCAGAAATTTTCCAATTCTGCACTGGGACAAAACTGAGACCTGAAATAAAATACAAAATACATCTGGGAGTGGGAGAAGAGAGAGAGAGAGACCCACCCACCCACTCCTGAATAGCCAATAGCCCGATGATTAGGGCACTCACCTCAGAGTTCGGAGGCCTATGTTCAAGTCTTTGCTCTGAATCTGGAAGCAGGGTCTCTCACATCCCAGGTTCTGATGAAAATTCCCAGGCAGATGTACATCAAGCAGATGTCACATGTATGTAGTTAGAATATATTCCATGTTAATGGTTATCTCATCATTAACCATGTTACTTTTTTGCAGTTGCGGGAATGGAAAGGGTTTTCTTAACAGTAAGTCAGTATCCACATTACTGTCTTCCCAGATCTGCTTTTGGGTAATGTCTGCAGCTCGTCAGATTCAGAAAATCAGGAAAGCATATTTCAGGAAAATAATGAGAATGGATATAGGCTGGTTTGACTGTACATCAGTAGGAGAACTGAATACACGAATCTCTGAGTAAGTAATCTAGAAGAACCCTATGCCACAGCGCATGTCCTTTTAGTTTCTAAGGTGCTGTGAACAATACAGCAGTACATAAAAGACTTTAGAAGACTCAGTCCACTGGGGGCTATTCCATCTCCTATTGACTTCATTTGAAGTTGGATCAGGCTCTAAAGACCTGATCCAAACACCTTCAAGTCTTTGGAAAGACTCTCATTGACTTCAATGGGCTTTGTATGAGACCTTGAAACCCCAGTTATGGACTCCTAACTTAGGTTAAAACATAGATATTCTCGTGACAGGGGTCCATATAAATACATAGACTGTCAGAGAGTTTATCAGCTAAATTCTATTGTAAGTTCTACAGTCCACATTTGGCAAACAGGAGAACTGAAACTTATAAAGAGCTAACACAATACATCAAGGATCCCATTCATAAAAAAATACTGCATACGGAGAGAGCAGAGAAGTTACATTCCAACTATTGCCATTGTCACTTTCCTGTGACTGCAGAACTTTTTTCCCTTCTGCCTCTTGCCATTGCATAGTGGTGCCTGTCACTTCCAGTAAACTTCTGGACCAACGTCAGTTGTGTGTGGGCAAGAAGAATTTCAGGGGAAAAAGATGATGTAAATAGCTTTGCATTTCCAACTACTCTGATATAAGCCAGTTCTCTTCTTTGGCACCGCTTTGTGTCACACACCCAGAGAATCCTCAGCATGAAAACATGCCAGAGAAACCTTCCAAACCTTCCAAATCAAACGGTATTATTTTTGCGGTAGAGAACTTAACATCTTACTGGCTAGCAGTTCTGCTTCTTATAGCTCTTCCAAACCTCCATGCCCTCTGCTCCTAAGGGTGACATGAGTGGACAGCTTTGCATAAGGTGACAACCAAGAGCTGCGGAAGTGTGTGACCACTGAGTCATATTAAGACCCCCAGAAATGTCTTCTGCACTGAGACAGCGCATTACACAGCAGAAATGCATCTGTGTGTTCATTGTGACTGAAAACTGTGCAGTTGCTCTAGGGCTAGATAGTGATAGTCACTGCCCTGCCACACAGGAAGGGTAAGGGATTGCAAAGGAAGCCTTCCAAGGGCCTCCCACAACAGCAGTCCATACACTCCCTGCTCCCTCCTGCTCCATTCTATCCCCCCTCCAAGGGGACATGAAGCTGGAAGAGCGGTGGAGAGGGGCTAGCAGAGAGAGGGAAGAGTTGTGGTCTTGGCCTTGTCCTCCCTCCGAATCATCCCACAGAGAAGGGCTGGTACACCAAGGGAGGCAATGCAGTCTATTTTAAGGGGCAAAGGGCAGGATGCTCAGCCCCTGGGGGAAGTCAGTATCTCAAGTCCTTCTTTAGATTTCACACACAAATACCTCTTGCCATTGGATGGAGTGGGGGGAATTGTACCAACTCCTTCTCACTACAGCCCAGAGTTGCTGAAAGTGGTGATAGTGGGGAAGAATAGGGGCAAGGAAAATTACAGGGCCCCAATTCAGCTCTGAATTATAATGCAGGGGAAATGAGATTCATCTATCTTTGCTTTTCTTGTTCTCTACAGTGATGTTAACAAAATCAATGATGCTATTGCTGATCAAGCAGCACTGTTTATCCAGCGCTTCACCACCTTTGTTTGTGGATTCCTGTTAGGATTTGCTAGTGGCTGGAAACTGACCATGGTTATTATTGCTGTCAGCCCACTACTTGGGATAGGAGCAGCTATCCTGGGCTTGGTAAGAGATTTTAATGCAGTTCATGTCTTAATGCGATGACCATTTAGAGCGAGATGGTAGTATACCATAGGGCTGGGGGCCAGATTCAGGTCACAGTGGCACTGGTGTAAATACTTCCACTGAACTCTGTCGAGACTCAAGAGACTTTGGATTGACACTGCTGTTGCTGAGATCAGAATCTGACCCACAGCTTTCTTTCACTGTAGTACCTTATGTTTTAGAGAGTTCCTCAACAAGGGGCTTGAACTGTGCCTGTGTGTGAGAGGGAGGAAGTTCTGGAATAGTGCCATGTCTTGTTTGCCCCATTCCCTGCTCCCCCATTTTCACTACCCCAACTGCAAGTGAGCGAAAGCTTCTCCTTTTCTGAAATCTTCCTCATTGCAATTCCCCATTTTTCTTCCAGGAAATGAAAGGCAGTGTGAAAACATAAACCCAAAAATACCCTTAAAGTTCTGCGTGGCTATTCTTGCTCTGCGTTTTCTTTGTGGTGGCTGCTCTATTTCCCTCCTATCCATTTGTCATTTTGCTCTTCTGTCCATTGAGTGTTTCCTCTGTCTCTCCCTATTTCTCTTTTCTTCTATATGCTCACTGTCTCTCCCCATGGCCTGGATCCTTCGCTCCATCTCTTTCTGGCCCCAGTTTCTCTCTGTTTTCTCCACAAACCTGGTCTCCCTGATATCTGGGCAACCCTCTCTCAGCTTGTCCCATGGTGTTTCCATCTCTCCACTATCTGATGGATATTCTTTTCGTCTCTGATGGGTCACTGTACTCCTAGTTGTCCAGTTTATCAGGGGTGTCTGGGTGGAGAAGCCTAAGCTGCTTTTAGGGCTCTGTGGCAGCTGTACAGCTGATTACTGTCATGGAATAAAAGAGGATGTGGAAGGGGTACACTTAAATGAGTCGCTGCAACTGCCCTGTCACTAGGGTGACCAAATGTCCTGATTTTATAGGGACAGTCCCGATAGTCAGGGCTTTGTCGCACCTATTACCCCAAACCCCCACCCTGATTTTTCACACTTGCTATCTGGTCACCCTGCCTGCTGCTGCTTGTGCATCTGGTCTCCAGTGGCTTTGCTAAGGACTGCCACAAGGGAACAATGAGGGAGTGCTGAGGTCTCTAATTGAGCTACTCCTATGGCTACCCTATGGGCAACAGGAACAGATACACAGGCAGGTGGGAAACTCTGAAGTAGTTGCTTGCTGCTTTTCCCCACTCCTTATTGTCGGCCCAGCTGAAGAGTGAGTCAGCACTGGAAACTGGGCGGCACCTGGCGTTTACAGCCGCTGCTCCCTCTACTTCCAGCTGGCATCCTCTGTGACTCCTTCCCTTGCTGTTTAACTCTGCCTAACCGTTCTCAGAGCTGCTTAGACACATGCAGGAGCAATGAAGGAGGAGAATGTGAAGCCACTCATTGCCAGTTGCTCTCCCCAGTGACTCACGATCAGCAGAGCAGTTGGCAATGGGGCATGGCCATGCTGCCCAGAGTGCAGGTATGCATTGTGGCCACAGGCTAGTGTGGGTTTGTACATTGACAGGACAACACAGAAGATTTGGAGGAGGTGAAGTGCATAATAAAAATCTGTGGTCTATAAATTCTGCTTAAAATACGCTGGGGAGACATAAAGTCTGGCTAGTAGTGTGGACAATGAGGAGTGCTTGCTGATCGTGCTTGATTGGTTAAACGCGGTACTGTAGGCACTAAAACTGGAGCAGGATAATATTTTGCCACTAATACTTCTTATGGCTTTTTAGGTGGTGGCAAAACTGACAGGCCTAGAGTTAAAGGCATATGCAAAAGCTGGTGCTGTGGCTGATGAAGTGCTGTCATCAATCAGAACAGTGGCTGCTTTTGGTGGGGAGAGGAAAGAAGTTGAAAGGTTTGTTCAGTCACATTTCTATGAGGTTTCTTATTTCTTTAGATTGAAGCAATAGTGGTTTTTTGTTTTTGTTTTTAAAAAAGGTTATCATAAACTTCCAGGCCCTGGCAATTAGTCTGACAACTACAAAATAATGACCACCCAACAGCATTAAAAAAACATACATAGCTAACCTATAAACTCAGCCTGCCAGCAGCATCATGCAGTCATAAACTTTAATATCTTATAACTCAGCCAGCCAGTGAATTACAGCAGCAGAATAACTCCTTTCCACCTGCCCACCACTTCCAGGAACATACTTTCAGCCTTCCCCAAAACCGTGGTAAATATGTGGCTTTTTCAGTGTTCCTGGAAAGTCATCAAGGTCAGCAGGGGGCAAGTTCCAGCCACAGGGCCCTTTCAGAAAATGCCCTTCCAGCAGCCTGGTCTCTTTTATTTCTTTGAATTAGCATTCCAAATGGCTAGATATTGATTCATACTATACTGTTTCATCCACATTGCTCTAAATACCAAAAGCCACTTTGCCAATACAACAGCCATTATCCCTGTTGTCATTCCCACTTAATGACAGCTGTTTGTTAAATAAGAATATATCTATGTCTTTAAAATGAGCTTTTCAAAAGAGATTTTAGAAATACTGTTACAATATCTCCATAAGATGGAGTAGTATAGATGTCTGTCAATGAGAAATTACTTGAAGGAAATGCAGCCTCTTTGAAAGCCTGGAAACTCAGTATTTGAGTCTGTGAAAAAGGAAGCAGATTGATTGAGGTGCTGTACGGTACATTATATTATTGTTTAGAAATTAACAAGTTTTAATTACTGCAATAATCCATAGCAGATATGAGACATTATTTTAAAAAATCAAGGAGGCTCAGCTCAATGTGCTCCAAAATAAAGGTTTTCGCTGAAGACCCAATAGAAATGCTTCTACGATTTATTAAAAATTCTATGTGGGTTGCAAATGATGTAAGGACTGTATCTGAAAACACATATGTACGTTTCTTATATTGCTTGCAAGCCAAATATAGCATTATGTAGCCTGAGAAAGGGAAAGGGAAATTGATTACAAGCAATTGTGAAACTGACTATCCTATTTTTGTTGACCAAATTGGGAAAAATACAAATAGTAAATGAACAGTATAAACACTTAAAAGTAAATTAGATTTTACATGTTTTACATGTTAATAATGTGAAGTGTTATTGGCCACCAAAATTTGCTTTCTGAAAATATCTGCATAAATATGCCTTAGCTTATGGAATGTAAATACAAAGGGGCATGAACACAGTCAAAACAAAATTTAATTTAGAAGTTGCCAAAATATTCATGAACAGTTTTTCCTACTATTCACCAGGTCTAGTAAAGACATTTTTTTAAAGTGTTTGATTTTTAACCTCACCATTCTCTTTAACAATAACAACAACAAACCACCCTAAACATTAATAGAACCTTGGTGTCAACTGCTTGTTTTAGTCACTCAGATGCTGAGCTGCATTTCAAGTGCCATCAGACTGCAGATTCCTGTTTAATTAACTTGATCATTTATATATTTTTTTCAATTATTTACTCTTTGTAATTAGATGTAGTGAGTTGATGGTATTATACTGCAATTCTCTTTTAAACTAATTTAAAATACAGCATGATTGCAAGTCTGTCACAAATTATCCAAAACTTCTCCTACGTCAGAACAACGCAAATTCTTTTGGGCAGGTAGCTGCAGTAACTCTGATATTTTCTTATACTTATAATAGGACAGTCTACAATTTTATTGTCTGAGGTTGCTACTACACCCATTGGAATCATTAGCAGCTTTGCGGTTAATTTCAGTGAGAGCAGCATGGGGCCCTTACTGCAGAGGAGTAAATGCTAAATTTTTTATGGTATCCACTGTATTACTGAAGGAACATCCCTCCATGAAACAGCCTGATTGTATTGGTCTTTGCTCATCAAAGTTTTCTGGTAAATGCAATTCATCCACTTTCATTTTTATTCTTTCCTTAGATATGATAAAAACCTAGTGTTTGCCCAGCGCTGGGGAATTAGAAAAGGGATGATAATAGGATTCTTCACTGGTTACATCTGGTTCATAATCTTCCTGTGTTATGCATTAGCATTTTGGTATGGCTCAAAACTTGTCCTTGAAGAAAATGAGTATTCACCTGGAACTCTCTTACAGGTACTGGTTATAATACTTGCCCCTTTCATGTCTGATAGTTTTTCAGAACTGTCCCTGAACATGTACATTAGTTATCACCTATCTTTCAGAGTGGTGAATACTGTCTGACCATGCTTTTCTTCTCTGCTCTTTGCTCTCGTATTTAGTTACCAAATATAAAATGGCAAAACACCCTATTTTTCCCTGAAGGACCTTCTTCTCCACTACTCCAGGATTCAGCTGCTATTTCTGTCTATAAAGTTCAAACTCTGGTTCTTGCAGCGGTGGCTGGAAGCACATTGTGCCAACTTTTATGCAGCTCTGGAAGCTGTTAGGTGAAGTAGAATGGCTGTTTGAGATACCAGGGTTTAAATGTTATGGAATCTGAATCCTTAGATATTTTAATTATTCTCTACTGCTGGCAGATGGCCCTAATATGGAATAACCTGAAATTACACTTCGCACTAATAGGTCAGTGCAGCGATAAAGCCCGTCAGAGATTTCCTTGACTTGCACCCAATAACTGTAGTTCCGCATTCCCAACTGGTAAATGGCAACCAGCAGGGAACTATCTTGTAGCTGATAAACTGTAGCCAACTTTGGAAGGGAATATCTCCAGTGCTGCCTTTCTTTTCTCTGCTTTCTGAGTTGCCAATCATCTTTCTTTTGCATCAAATTTCTTACTTATCACTCTAAACATATACACCCAGTCTCCACATATTCCTTTCTGGGTCACAGAGAGGTTGTGCTGAACACCCATCCAATTAATTCAGTGAGGGTTAACCAAGCAATGCTTTCCTTTATTATAACCAAAACCACTGGGCCTACATCCCTCTTGCTTAACTCTGATTTTACAGCAGTGTAGCTTGGATGAGTTCAGTGGATGAGTTCAGTCTTGATTTATAATAGTGTAAATGAGAGGAGAATCTGCCCCTGTGTATTTTTTATTCTCCCCTGGCAATAGAGTTTACCTGCCACACCCTGCCAGCCTCTCCTTACACATGCCTGTCTGCTGTTCTCAGAAGGCTAGCTGAGTCCTTAACTGCTTCTTAGCAGAATTCCACAGACATCACCAAACTAATGTAAATGGTTACACATAATCCTCTTTGCATTTTTTTTTTGTTTCCAAGCTGATCAGTCATAACACAGCAAAAAGATGGGCCAAAATCAAAGGGCATAGGCCAGATATTCATTATCTGCTACATCAAGCTACCACCTCCATGATAATAGCCAAGAAGGGATGGCATAAATCAAAATAAGTTCTAAACAAAAGTTTAATTCTAATGAGGGCAATTTGTACTGTAGCAATTACCAGGTTAATGTTACATAGAATATATTACAGCCCAGTTCCTTGAAATAAAAGAAGCAAAGTAATGAAGAAGTCTTCCCTCTTCCCTGATCATTAAGAAAGGGATAGATAATAAGACAGAAAATATCATATTGCCTCTATATAAATTCACGGTACACCCACATCTTGAATACTGTATGCAGATGTGGTCACCCCATCTCAAAAAAGATATATTGGAACTTGAAAAGGTTCAGAAAAGGGCAACAAAAATTATTAGGGGTGTGGAACGGCTTCCGTATGAGGCGAGATTAATAAGACTGGGCCTTTTCAGCCTGGAAAAGAGACGACTAAGGGGGAATATGATAGAGGTCTATAAAATCGTGACTGGTGCGGAGAAAGTAAATAAGGAAGTTTTATTTACTCCTCCTCATAACACAAGAACTAGGGGTCACCACATGAAATTAATAGGCAGCAGGTTTAAAACAAACAAAAGGAAGTATTTCTTCACACAACACACAGTCAACCTGTGGAACTCTTTGCCAGAGGATGTTGTGAAGGCCAAGACTATAACAGGGTTCAAAAAAGAACTAGAGAAATTCATGGAGGATAGGTCCATCAATGGCTATTAGCCATTATGTTCAGGAATGGTGTCCCTAGCTTCTGTTTGCCAGAAGCCGGGAATGAGCAACAGGGAATGGATCACTTGATGATTACTTGTTCATTCCCTCTGAGGCACCTGGCATTGGCCACTGTCAGAAGACAGGATACTGGGCTAGATGGGCCTTTGGTCTGACCCATTATGACCGTTCTTATGATCTCTGTCCCCCAGTATCCTATTCTTTGAGTTCCTCGCCCCTGATTACAATGACCAACACTTTCAGACTTTGGTGCCTACAGTCAGGCACATAAATGTAGATTTATGCACCTTAATAAAAGTGGTTTGATTTTCAGAAGGACTGAGCATTCAAAGCTCCCAATGAAGACAAGTTCTGGCAAATGCTTTCAGCATTCTGGCCTCCTCCCCAGATTCCCTGCCTTCCTGGTGGGCTCTTGGAGTGCAGTGTCTTCAGCCTGCCGGTGTTCGCCCCTGCTGGCTGAGCTCTCTAGTGATCCCTTCAGAAAGAGAGGCTGCACCAGAAACACAGCCTTTCTTCAGGTCCCATGTCAGATCTCCTCTCATGCTACCCTGACTTAGCACAAAAGGACATGATCCTGGGAAAGGGGTGATCAGCAAGTGATTCCTTTCTTGGGTTCTTAGCTAGGATTGGGGAAGAACACTTTCACTGGGTAGGGCTGGGGTGAGCTGCTGCAACAGCATTCATTTGCAAAACCAGAGGAGGAATGTGGGTATGCTGTAGGAGTGGAGTTGAGGCTTCCACAAATACAGCAGCTACGAAGTGACACAGCATTCTACCAAAAGGGCCTGTACGCTGTCCCATCCCACCCTCACTCAGTTCAAGCACTGGCAGGTGGAGTATGGGTTCTGATGGATTAGGCACTACTGCTGTGGTTCACTTTTACATAGGGGGGAGGGGAAATCCTCTCAGTGGCAGGAACCTGCCTTTGTAGCAAGATTTGCAGGTCGGATACATATACAGCCATCGGTCCCACATTAACAACAACAGTACTTCAACCAAAGAGTATTTTAAAGCTGCTGATTGAGCATAATACCAAACAACACAATGCATTTAAAACTCCAAATACAGAGGGCACATCACCATTCTGTCCTATATGTTTTCAAACATTGGAGCATGAATCCTGCTTGCTAGCCCCAAACATGTCCAGAAGACTTAGGCCTTGTCTAGTTACCACCCAGGTTCTGTACCAGGTTGTTTTCTAAGCTCTAAGGAAAAAATTAACATAAAGCAGTTAATGTCTTCCCATGTTTTCTCAGGTTTTCTTTGGAGTCTTAATAGGTGCTTTAAGTCTTGGTCAGGCTTCTCCTTGTTTGGAGGCCTTTGCTACTGGCCGCGGGGCTGCAACAAACATCTTTGAGACGATAGATAAAGTAAGTACAGAATTCCTAAGCTCTGTCAGTCTGCTGTGAAAAATAGTTAAATAAGCCCCATGCAGGGTAGGCTTTTATTAACAGTGTAAATGAGTGAAATGAGGGTAATTAAGAAACAGCTGCCTGCACAAGAAAAAGACCTAGCTGCAATTTATAAAGAGGACATTGAATCGACATCTTTAAATGTTTTGTTTATGAATATTCAAGTTTTTACCAAACACTGATATTTCATGCTCAGGTCTTGTAAGTGCAGCTAATGATCAGTTACAAATTAAGGCTAAAGGCACAGAAGAAGGTCTTAATATTCATACTGTAGCCAAGCTCCAGGAAACACCCAGCACCAAATCTCCAGCTGATGTAAATGGATATAGCGTCATTGATGTCAATGGGCTATGCAGACTTGCACCAGATGAGGTGCTGTCTCCCAAAGCCTGTCTGTGTGTTTAGATGAGAACAGAAGTTTGTGTTTTTAATTGTTGTTATGCTGTCTTTATATATTATTTAACATGATTCTAATAGAAAGTGAACTTACTCATAATTATACCATTGTGTGCTGTGACTTTTCCTTGGATTTTTTACAATGACAAAGCCACAATATTTCTTATGCTTTGCTTTGACGCACACCCAGCCTTTCTAATGGATTATCCCAAGTGACGTAACAGACTGAGAGAGATGGCTGTGTGCCCCATGCAGACATCATTTCTCTTCCCAACTTTCCTCACCAGTGACAACCACATTGTCATTTTAGCTTAGAGTCTTATGCTCCTGTAGCAAAATCTGTTCTGCTTTGGAGTACAGCCCAGAGCTCTTCAAACTGAAATGTCATTGTTTTGTGTGTTGGAAGGAATACTGTATCTACTGCAGCAGTCTCGGTTGTTTAACACCAAATAAATAACATGACAAATTCTACTCTAGAAACCTACCATTGACTGCATGTCAGAAGAGGGCTACAAGCTGGATAAAATAAGAGGTGAAATTGAATTCCACAATGTAACATTCCATTACCCGTCCAGGCCAGAAGTAAAGGTGATTATTCATCATTCCTCTTTTGAATAATTTACGGTAACTAAATAGAATATATTGTTATGTCAGTAATCTATAAACTCCTATGTTATAACTTACTTTCCAAAAGCACAAGCCCTTTGTTTAAAAGTAGGCAATTAATTATTTTGGTATCAACAGTGTTAGAAGTTGTGTAGTTTTCTTTTCCAGTACATTCATGAGAATTCTTTTTTGTAGACTGTGAGCTCACAAAAATTCATCTGGGTTCATCTGCATATTGCTTCCCTTGAAATCATAGATTCATAGAAATGTAAGTCTGGAAGGGACCTCAGAAGGTCATCTAGTCTATCCTCCTATGCTGAAGCAGGACCAAGGAAATTTAGACCATCACTGACAGTTTGTTCATCCTGTTCTTAAAAACTGCCAATAATGGGGATTCCACAACCTCCCTTGGAAGCTTATTCCAGAGCTAAACTATCCTTATAGTTAGAAAGTTTTTCCTAACAGCTATTCTAAATCTCCCTTGCTGCAGATTAAGCCCATTACTTCTTGTCCTACCATCAGTGGACATGGAGAACAATTGATCAGTGTCCTCTTCATAACAGCCCTTAACATATGTGCAGACATAAGAACATAAGAATGGTCATACTGGGTCAGACCAAAGGTCCATCTAGCCCAGGATCCTGTCTTCCGCAGTGGCCAATTGCCAAGTGCCCCCAAGGGAATGAACAGAACAGGTAATCATCAAGTGATCCATCCCCTGTCGCCCATTCCCAGCTTCTGGCAAACAGAGGCTGGGGACACCATCCCTGCCTATCCTGGCTAATAGCCATTGATGGACCTATCCTCCATGAACTTCTCTAGTTCTTTTTTGAACCTTGTTATAGTTTTCGCCTTCACAACATCCTCTGGCAAAGGCTTGCTAGCAGGTCCCCCTCAGTCTTCTTTTCTCAAGGCTAAACATGCCCAGTGTTTTTAACCTTTCCTCAGAGGTTAGGTTTTCTAAAATGTTTATAATTTTCATTGCTTTCCTCTGGACTCTGTCCAATTTGGCCACATTTTTAATAAAACATGGTGCCCATAACTGGACACAGTACAGTTGCTGAGGCCTCACCAGAACTGAGTAGAGCAAGACAGTTGCCTCCTGTCTCATACATACAACATTCCTATTAATACACCCCACAATGATATTAGCCTTTTTTGCAACTGCATCACATTATTGATTTACATTCAATTTGTGATTTACAAATATAACCCCCAGATCCTTTCCACAATACCATTGTTAAGACAGTTATTCTCCATCTTGTACTTGTGCATTTGATTTTTGTTTCCTAAATGTAGACTTTGTACTTCTCTATATTGAATTTCATCTTGCTGATTTTAGACCAATTCTCCTATTCGTCAAGGTTGTTTTGAATTCTAATCCTGTCCCCCAATAAGCTTGAAACCCCTCCCAGCTTGGTGTCATCCACAAATTTTATAAGCATAGTCTCCACTTCATTATCCAAGTCATTCATGAAAATATTGAATAGTACCAGAACCAGGACTGACCCCTCTGGGACCCTGCAAGATACCTCCCCGAATTTGACAGTGAACAATTGATAACTACTCTTCAAGTATGGTCTTTCAGCCAGTTTTGCACCCACCTTATGGAATGGAAATCTAAACCACATTTCCCTAGTTTGCTTATGAGAATGTCATGTGTGTCAAAAGCTTTACTAAAAATCAAGATATATCATGTCCACCACTTCCTCCCATCCACTAGGCCATTAACCCTGTCAAAGAAGGAAATTAGGTAGGTTTGGCATGATGTGTTCTTGACAAATCCATGCTGGCTTTTCCTTATAACCCTATTATCCTCTAGGTGCTTACAAATGGATTCTTTAATCATTTGTTCCACTATCTTTCCAAATATTGAAGTTAGGCTGGCTGGTCAATAATTCCACAGGTCCTCTTTATCCCCTTTTGAAAGGTCGCTCTATGTGTGCCTTTCTCCAGAACTCACCCATTGTCCATGAGTGCTCAAAGATAATTGCTAATGGTTCCGTGATTGCTTCACTTAGTTGTTTAAGTACGGAAGTTGAATTTCATCATGCCCTGCTGACTGATCTATATGTAACTTATCTAAATAGTCTTTAACCTGTTCTTTCCCTATTCTGTCTTGCATCCTTCCCCCTTGTTGTTAATATTAATTAATAGTTAATATTAATTGTGCTGAATATCTGTTTATCATTAAGCTTTCTAGTGAAAACTGAAGCAAAATAGGCCTTAAACACCTCAACCGTCTTGACACCATCAGTTATTAGATCTCCTTCCTTGCTAAGCAGAGGACCTACACTTTCCTTCTTCCTGCTGTCTTGCTCCTAATGTATTTAAAGAATCTCTTCGTATTATCATTTATGCCCCCTGCTACGTGTAACTCATTTTTTGCCCTAGCCTTTCTGATTTTGTCCCTAGAGGCTTGTGCTGTTCTTTTGTACTTCTCCTTAGCAATTTGTCCATGTTTCCACTTTTTATTGGATTCCTTTTATTTTTCAGAGCTCCTTAATCAATTATACAGTTCTATAAATTTATGCAAAAATAGGCTAGAAGGTAGTAAAACAAAATGAGCGAAGAGATTTTATAATTTAATTCTTCCATTGTTCTGGGGAAGTGCCGTGCATTATACTGTAAAGTGCTAGGAAGAGGGAAAAGAACACTGACTGTATGTCTCTTGCTTCACTGCTGCTGTTACAAAGTCTGCTTGAAAAGAGTATTATTGGACAAACAAATAAATGCAGCCACTTCTAGACAGAGCAGCATATTAAGTATCATATTATTCTATACAGTATCTTTGGTGCAAACATAACATGTAGATTTTAGCAGGTACTCATAACGCATATACAGCAAATTCTCCTCTAGGGTGTATCCAACTCCTCTTCATTTCAGTGGGAGTCAGACATAACCAACAAAGATCAGAATTTGTCTGTATATCCTTCATGGAAAATAATGCTGTTAACGAACTGTAAAATCAAGCTTTTCAGTTTATTTAAAAATCCTTTGGTTCTCTTTTCCTGTCTTCATTTAAGTTGAAAGCAAAACATGACGATTTCCAGTCCATCTGCTTGGTTTCAGGAATGTTGTAGTTACAATAGATGGTCTCTCTTGTGCTTTCAGATTTTGGATAATCTTAGCATGGTTATTAAATCAGGGGAGACAACTGCTTTTGTTGGACCCAGTGGAGCTGGGAAAAGCACCACAGTGCAGCTCATCCAGCGGTTCTATGACCCTACTGAAGGCATGGTGAGTGTCTTACTCCAGCAGGGCTTCTCTAACCTTATTCACTTTAAAGGGTATCATCATTGTTACTCAAAGTTGGGAAGCAGGATTCTGGATTTTTTTAAAAATCCATTCCAAAGAACAGTGACTGAGGAAACGAGCAGGATGCTTTGTTTAGTTCTGTTCTGGAGTCTCCTGAACGATACAATCAGCAATATTTATGGGAAAGAAAAGAAGATTTTAGTGAGGACAAAAGTGGTTTCCCTACAAAATAAGAATTAAATGCTAAGCTTCAATGAGAACTTCACTTATGCATATAAAAGTCATATTTAGGCTAGGGAATCCAGAAGTGACAAACAGTTTTAAATCCTGAGAAATTTAGTCTTGAGCACTTAATCATTATCCTATAATTAAGGCTAAGTTTTTGTCACAGATATTTTTAGTAAAAGTCACCGACAGGTCTCGGGCAATAAAGAAAAATTCATGGAAGCCGATTACCTGTTGGTGACTTTTACTAAAAATACCCATGGCAAAATGGAGAGCTCAAGTTACTGGGTCCCCACTTAGTGGCTAGGCAGCTGCGGTGGGCCACTGGGAGCTCTGGGGGCCCCCTTCACCCGTGGGGGCTCGGCGCTGCGAGGTTCCCTGGTGCCTGTGGTGGCCAGGAGCTCCAGGGTCCCCCCTATGCCCTGCAGCTCCCAGCCACTGCAGGCTGAAGTCACGGAAGTCACTGGAAGTCACAGATTCCATGGAAAAAATCTTACCTATAATACTGTTACAGTATATGCTGAATGGATTGGCTATGTGTTATTACCAACAAAAAAATGTTTAATATATAAACATTCTTATTTCATTAACATTTGGCTCCATGGTATAAATTACATAAATGGTGCTCTGTAACGGAACTTAAAAGAGTCAAAGGATGAGTGAAGTATAAACCAATTCTCACTTGGAACCCATTTATATAAAAATCAGTCATATTATGGTGATCTTTTCATAATTTCCTCATGTCCTAGTCATGCTAATAATCAGCATATGCTATACTCATATCACACCTTTTATCTGAGGATCTGAAAGTGCTTTACAAACTGGAGCAGGATGAAAAACGGAGAAAAAATCCTGGAAAATTTCAAAGTAATTTTCATTTCTTTGGTTTCAAAAGAGAATGGATTTATGTTTGTTCAGTTATCTTTGTGAACATTTTTATCAAAAATGACTGGTTTTGAACATTTTCCTTTTCAAAATTTTTTCGTTTTCATTGTTCCTTTCCCCCTCCCTTTCTTTCCCTTTCCCCCTTTTTTCCTTCTTCTGTTTTGCCAGTGAAGCAAGGAGGGGGAGAAGGAAAACCAGGAAAGAGAACAGGGGGCAGAGAGGAAAATGTAGAACTGAAAAACAAACAAAAATAACCTAAATTTTCATTTTCTGGTTTTGTAAAAAAGAAAAAAAACACCCAGAACATTTTTTAAAATCCTTTTTATTTGCAAAAATTTCTATTTTCTAAAGTCCATTTCTCATCCCAAAAACAAATCAATTGAAATATTTCGACCAGCTCTATTACAAGCACTGATTAGCTCTCATAACCAACCCCTGAGATGTAGGTATAAGAAACTGAGGCAAATGAACTAAAATGTCAGTTTGGGGAAAAAAATTCATTCTGAATTAGGATGAAAAGTCAAATGTGAAATTTTTCATGGGAAGTGATTTATCTTTTGATTGTCATAGATTCACAGATTATAAAGCCGGGGGGACCACTGTGATCATAAAGTCTGGTCATAGGATTTCCCTGAATTAATTCCTGTTTGAGCATATTTTTGGCAAAATATCCAATCTTGATTAAAGATTTATATGATACAATATAGTAAACGTAATTGCTTACTTCCCTGAGGGGTGGGAAGCACTCGTCTTCTTGCCGAGTTGAGTCCAGTATTCTCATTATTTCTTTATATAGTTTTATTTTTGAATCTATAGTCTGAAGTCCAAATAAGGCTGGTTTTGATCTGTCTGGTACCAGAATTACTCTGGAGTAACTCCATTAGAGGCTGTAGAGTTACAGCAGTGTGAGATCAGCTGCTTTCATAGGCGCCAACGCCGTGGCTGGAGCACCCACCGGGAAAAATTAACTCAGCTCCCTGCCCCGCCCCAGCTCACCTCCCAGCTCACCTCCTCTCCCCGGAGTGTGCTGTGTCCCCGCTTCTCCCCCCAGCTCCCAGCGCTTGCCGCCGCGAAACAGCTGTATCACGGTGGCAAGCACTGGGAGGGAGGGAGGGGGAGGAGGCAGGGCCGGCTCCAGCGTTTTTACCTCCCCAAGCGGCAAAAAAAAAAAACACTTGCCACCAAACGGGAAGGTGGAATCCTGCCTGCCGAACACAGAGGTGGAGTGATGGTGCGGCCGCCGTATTGCCAGAGCCCGACGTCCTGCCGCCCCTTTACATTTGCCGCCCCAGGCACCTGCTTGGTTCGCTGGTGCCTGGAGCCGGCCCTGGGAGGAGCAGGAACGTAGCACGCTCTGGGAAGAGGCGGGGCCAGGGTGGGGGTTTGGAGAAGGACTCCAATGGGGCAGGGAGGGGGCAGAGTTTGGGGAAGGGGTTGGAATGGGGGGGCAGGGGCGGGAGGGGCGGGGCAGGGGTAGAGTCAGGGCGGGGTTGGGGGCGAGTACCCACCAGCACCGGAAAAAGTTGGCACCTATGGCTGCTTTTTCACTTTTAACTGGTGTTCTTCTGTAGGTTACCCTTGATGGCCATGACATTCGCTCCCTTAACATTCAGTGGTTGCGCTCACTGATTGGTATTGTTGAGCAAGAACCAGTCCTGTTTGCTACCACAATTGCAGAGAACATTCGCTATGGCCAAGATGATGCTAGTATGGAAGACATCATCAAAGCAGCCAAGGAAGCCAATGCCTACAACTTTATCATGGATCTGCCACTGGTAAATTTTGCCTGCTAAAGTATTTCATCAGAACTTGATGAATAGTGAGAAAATTCCTCTTCCTTTCTCTCTGCAACCATGATCAGGACTGGAGAATGGAAAACATACTACCTATCTTTCAAAAAGGGGAAAAAGAGGACCCAGGGAATTATAGACCAGTCAGCTTAACTTTGATACCTGAAAGAGATTGGAACAAATGATTAAACAATCAATTTGTAACCACCTATAGGATAATAGGGTTATCAGGAATAGCAAACGATGGATTTGTCAAGAACAAATCATGCCAAACCAACCTAATTTCCTTCTTTGACAATGTTATTGGCATAGTGGATGGGGGGCAAGCAGTGAACATGATATATTTTGATTTTTAGTAAGGCTTTTGACACAGTCCCACATGACATTCTCATAAGCAAACTAGGGAAATGTGGTTTGGATAAAATTACTATAATGTGGGTGCAAAACTGGTTGAAAGATCATACTAAAAAGTTGTTATGAATAGTTCCTTGTCAAACTGGGGAAAGGTATTTAGTTAGGTCCTGCAGGGGTCAGTCCTGCATCTGGTGCTATTCAATATTTTAATGAATAACTTAGATAATGGAGTGGAGAGCATGCTTATACAATTAGTGGATGACACCAAGCTGGGAGGGGTTGCAAGCACTTTGAGGGACAGGATTAGAATTCAAAACAACCTTAACAAATAGGAGAATTGGTCTGAAATCAACTAGATGAAATTCAATATAGACAAGTGCAAAGGAGCAATGGTCTCAAGTTGCAGTGGGGGAGGTCTAGGTTGGATATTAGGAAACACTATTTCACTAGCAGGGTGGTGAAGCACTGGAATGGGGTACCTAGGGTGGAATCTCCATCCTTAGAGGTTTTTAAGGCCTGGCTTGACAAAGCCCTGGCTGAGATGATTTAGTTGGTGTTGGTCCTGCTTTGAGCAGGGGGTTGCACTAGATGACCTCCTGAGGTCTCTTCCAACCCTAATCATCTATGATTCTAACTACATTTAAGAATTAAAAATCAAATGCACAATCACAAAATGGAGAATAAGTGGTTAGACAATAGTAGTGCTGAAAGGATTTGGGGGTTAGACTGGATCACAAATTGAATATGAATCAACAATATGATGCAGTTGCAAAAAAGACTAATATCACTGTGGGGTGTATTAACAGGAGTGTTGTATGTATGACATGGGAGGCAACTGTCTCACTCTCAGTTCTCGTGAGGCCTCAGCAGCAGTACTGTATCCAGTTATGGGCACCATGTTTTATTAAAGATGTGGCCAAATTGGACAGAGTCCAGAGGAAAGCAATGAAAATTAAAAACTTTTTAGAAAACCTGACCTCTGAGGAAAGGTTAAAAACACTGGGCATGTTTAGTCTTGAGAAAATGAAGACTGAGGTGGGACCTGATAGCAAGTCTGCAAATATGTTAAGGGCTGTTATGAAGAGGACACTGATCAATTGTTCTCCATGTCCACTGAAGGTAGTACAAGAAGTGATGGGCTTAATCTGCAGCAAGGGAGATTTAGGTTAGATAGTAATAAAACTTTCTAACTATAAGGATAGTTAAGCTCTTGAATAGGCTTCCAAGGGAGGTTGTGAAATCCCCATAACTGGAGGTTTTTAAGAACAGATGAGGCAAACACCTGTAAGGGATGGTCTAATTATAGTTGGTCTTGCCTCATCGGGGGAAAAAGGGTATAGACTAGATGACCTTTTGAGAACCCTTCCAGCCCTACAGTTCTGTGATTCTATGGGCAACCTGTTGAGTACTCAAATGGATGGGGAGAAAGCATAGAATGAATGAAAATAATAGAGTTACACACATTCCTTTGAAGTGACTAAATAAGGTGTACTACATGTATTTGGCCACATTTGGGAGCAAAGATGAATACACTCCCCAAGAAACATACACAGAACATTCAGTATCAGGGGAAATCTAGAACTACGTGGTAATAATCAATACATCAAAGAGAGGAAAGGCAGATTTTCACACTTCCCAGGTCTGGTTCTGCCCAGGCAAAAAGCTAGTTAGGATCCAGTCCTCGCACTCACCTAAATGTGTTTCTGAATAGTCTATGAAGAACCTTCCAGCTCCCCACCCTCCTATCCTAATACTATCTGTCATATGGAGGTTCCTCTGCCCCTTAATCCCAACCTCCTAGAGCTGTTGGTTCATCAGGCCCAGTAACCTCTGTGCCCCTAGCTCATATTAATTGGCACGTTAGTCCTTACGGATATTATTTAAGTATCTGACTGGCCTAAACTGATTCCTGGACAGAGTTAAAATAGATTCCTTTTGGCCAGGGTTAAAATACAACTAATTTGCTCAGAGGCAAACATTTTATCATCCCAAGCTGCTTTCCTAGGTTCCCAGGTGAAGTAGATAGGCCACGTTAGAAAGACTGTAATACACACACAGCTTGCAGTGTCCTTGGCAGTAGAGAAAAGGCAGAATTTGGTTATAAGTGAATATATGGTGTGACAGGGTTGGGCCAGATGGCTATAGGAGAGTAATAGAAGGCAGATATAGTAGCCCCAGGCTAAGTAGGTCCCTTTTCCCTGGGTAAAGAAACAGGGAAGGTTCCAGAACAATCAGGAACCTTCTGGAGATAATTAAGACAGGCTGATTAGAACACCTGCAGCCAATCAAGAAGCTGCTAGAATCAATTAAGGCAGGCTAATCAGGGCACCTGGGTTTTAAAAAGGAGCTCACTTCAGTTTGTGGTGTGTGTGTGAGGAGCTGGGAGCAAGAGGCACTAGGAGCTGAGAGTGAGAACGCAGACAGTTGGAGAACTGAGGTGTACAAGCATTTCAGTCACAAGTAGGAAAGTCCTATGGTGAGGATAAAGAAGGTGTTGGGAGGAGGCCATGGGGAAGTAGCCCAGGGAGTTGTAGCTGTCGCACAGCTGTTCCAGGAGGCACTCTAGACAGCTGCAATCCACAGGGCCCTGGGCTGGAACCCGGAGTAGAGGGTGGGCCCGGGTTCCCCCCAAATCCTTCCAGCTCCTGGTCAGACACAGGAGGAGTCGACCTGGACTGTGAATTCAGAAAAACGGCCAAGCTGAGGGCTGCCGTGAAGCTCCAAGGAGAGCAAATCTGCCAATAAGCACAAGACCCACCAAGGTAGAGCAGGAACTTTGTCACAATGGAGATTCTACGCTGGGGCTATAGGACATAGACAAGGCCATATCTGGCTCTCTAGCTCCCAAACTAACTCCACACAAGCTGTGCAGTCACCTAAATCCTGACCTGGACTAAAGAGCGCCCGTGTGCCTGACATTGCTACACTACAGTGATCATCATGAGTCATCTAAGGCCACATGGGTCCCTTCCATCTACAGACAAGCCCAAACTGCTGGAATGTTAGCTGGTGAGCTGCCCACTGGGGAGGGAGAGATGGGTGATTTTCCCCCATGGTGCAGTTCTTGCTGATTGAATTATGCTGGGTCAAAATGAACCTTAAGTTTTATCTGAGTATATAAGTTTGGTTTAGGACTGGTACACATGAGAAGCCCAGTTTGGGAAGAAAAGATTTGTTAAATATGGAGGAGTCTGCTCTACAGTTCTATGAAGGATCTAGAACCCTGCCACACTGTACTTGTCTTCCAAAGGTTGTTATTCATTTTGGGCCTGCTCCCATGGAAATCTGTGAGAGATTTTTACTATTGACATCAATGAGAGCAGAATAGAATTCTTTGTTAATTATTCAATTTTTCCCTTCCACCCAGCAATTTGACACCCTTGTTGGAGAGGGTGGAGGCCAGATGAGTGGAGGTCAGAAACAAAGGATAGCTATTGCTCGAGCCCTTGTCCGAAACCCTAAAATCCTGCTACTAGATATGGCCACGTCAGCATTGGACAATGAAAGTGAAGCTATTGTCCAAGAAGCACTTCATAAGGTTTGCTATGTTATATCTGTAATCAGTATTAACGGGACAGAAATACATTTTCAAAGCATTGTGTGGAAGATACTTTTGTACTGTTATAAACTATTGTTTGACCTTTTTTAAAGAATCTCAGCGGTGACAGAGAATTGCTGTTAACATTTTCAATCTAGCTGAAACATTAAAAAAAATTTGTAGAGCTGTCGATAAAAGTTCTATTAATCCTTTACATTAAAGTTCCAAAATGGGCATTTGAAATTATACACAATAAGAAAGATTTTATATAAATGAGAGCTGATAGTCATTGTGCACAGTCTATCAATATGAAAGTCCACAATGTAGCTTTTCTATGGATTTCAGTGGTTGACTATTTTGGAATCAAAATGTGAACATTCATATTTTGAGCTTATATTTCAAAAACCTTTTGCTCAGAAATGCTCCTATTTTTTCCTCAGAAATCAGCTTGATCGTGGGGGGTCCATTTATGAGTGAAAAATTCATGCAATGAGATAAAAATTTTGGCAAAATGGGTCTAACTTAGCATTTGTAGCAAAGTGAAATAACTCAGATTTTAAGTAATTTTGTTTTTCATTATGAATATAAAAAACCTTTTGCCATGAACAAACTATGATCTCTTTTTGTAAACAGAGGCCAAAATTTTCAAACTTGGTTGCTTAATGTCCAAGGTCTGCTGTGCTGAAGGGGTCACTGAATATCCTCAATGGTTCATGGCCTATAGAGGTCTCAGGAAACTTCACATAAACTTAGGGATTTTTTTTCACAGATCAGATGGCATTTCTTCTCACGAACAACATGGTTGCAATGGATTATCTGAACAAATGTTATCTGTTCCCTTTGTTTGGTCAGGGAACAATGTATCTGTGGGAATGGTGCATTCAGAGCAAGGTAACCATGTCTGCAGAGCATCTGTCAAGTGCCAAACACACTACTGCCTATGATCTGAGTCAGAAAGGGGTGGATCAGTGTGATCAGTCACTCAGGCCCTCATTGCATATCTGATTTCTGCCGAGTGAGGTTACCTGGACTTGGACTTGTTTTAACTTGTAGCAAACAGTTGTGTGAGACTTTGGTCCATGACAGGCAAGGACCCAAGATGCTATCAGATGCTTCTTTCACACTAGAGTTAAGGCTTCCTCTCTGCCTTTTTCTTCATTTTGTTTAATACCCTAGCAATTAAGTGCAAGGCCAGGGTGAACTCTGTTGCTTGGACAGGAGCCTGGCAAACTTGCTTTTCAGCTCTGCGGGCTCTTTCCAGGGAACAACCTTGCATTCTTCCCCTAAGCCAAGATCTTTTGCCCCAGCAGGGAGATTGGGTAGTGCACCCAAACATCCAGGGCACCTAGGTCAAGATGACACTTCTTCCAGAGAGCAAATACAATGCTGCTAGAGTCCAGAAAGTCTCCACAGGGGAAATAATTATGTTTCCAAGCAGACTGTTTAAGAAACTCATCCAAAACAAATATTTTGATCCATTCTCTTGTCCAATTTTGGCTGCCTTTAATCTCTGATGTCTTACGTATAATAAGATTTCATAGATATTAAGGTCAGAAGGGACCATTATGATCATCTAGTCTGACCTCCTGCACAAGCAGGCCACCGAATCTCACCCACCCACTCCTGCAATAAACCTCTCACCTATGTCTGAACTATTGAAGTCCTCAAATCATGGTTTAAAGACTTCAAGGTGCAGAGAATCCTCCAGCAAGTGACCCGTGTCCCATGCTGCAGAGGAAGGTGAAAAACCCCCAGAGCCTCTTCCAATCTGCCCTGGAGGAAAATTCCTTCCTGACCCCAAATATGGCGATCAGCTGAACCCTAAGCATGTGGGCAAGACTCACCAGCCAGATACCCAGGAAAGAATTCTCTGTAGTAACTCAGATCCCATCCCATCTAACATTCCATCACAGGGCATTGGGCCTATTTACCATGAATAGTTAAAGATCAATTAATTGCCAAAATCATGTTATCCCAGCATACCATCTCCTCCATAAACTTATCAAGTTTAATCTTGAAGCCAAATAGGTCTTTTGCCCCAACTGCTTCCCTTGGAAGGCTGTTCCAGAACTTCACTCCTCTGATGGTTAGAAACCTTTGTCTAATTTCAAGTCTAAACTTCCTGATTGCCAGTTTATATCCATTTATTCTTGTGTCCACATTTGAGCTCTCACTGAAGCTTTTCCCACAGTGCAGGCACTTACAGGTTTTATCTCCTGTGTGTGTTCTCAGATGTGAAATGATTAAAGCTTGTCCCACAATCCAAGTATTTATAGGGTTCTTCTCCTCTATGGGTTCTCTGATGTATAATAAGGGCTGATGGTGCATTGAAACTTTTCTCACACTGCAGGCATTTTTAGGGTCTCTCCCGCATATGGATTCTCCCATGGTTAATAAGGCCCGAGTGCTGAATGAAGCTTTTACCTCAGTCCAAGCATTTATAGGGTCTCTCTCCTGCATGGTTTCTCTCACGGTTAATTAAGACTTGAGCAATAAATGAAGCTCTTCCTGAAGTACAGGCATTTATAGCAGGGTTTCTCAAACTGGGGTCCAGGGGTCCGTAAGGGTACTCCAGTGGGTCAACGAGTCATGTCCGGGGATGCTGTCCCCGCTGATCAACTCCTCCCCCTCCCTCCCAGTCACTCCTGCATGCCTCAAAACAGCTGTTCAGCAGTGTGCAGGAGGCACTGGGCAGGAGAGGGAGGAGTGGGGACAGAGTGCGCTTGGGGGAGGAGGCAGAAAGAGGCAGGGAAGAGGAGGGGCAGGGGTGGGGGCTTGGGAGAAGGGGTGGAGTGGGATCGGAGCCTGTGGCTGAGCAGTGGGCTTGCGGGGGTCCTTGAAAATTTTTCAATTAAAGGGGGGTCCTCGGGTTGTTAAAGTTTGAGAACCACAGATTTATAGGGTTTCTCACCAGTGTGGAGTCTCCCATGTCTAATAAGATGTGCCTTCCGACTGAAGCTTTTCCCACAGTCCAAACACTTATAGGGTCTCTCTCCAGTGTGCAGTCTCCTAAGAGCAGTAAGATTTGAGCTCCGACTGAAGCTTTTCCCACAGTCCAAGCATTTATAGGGTCTCTCTCCTGTGTGGGTTCTCTCATGGCTAATAAGGCCTGAGCGCTGATTGAAGCTCTTCCCACAGTCCAAGCGTTTATAGGAGTTCTTGCTCATGTGAATTCTACCATGGTTAATAAGGCCTGAGCGCTGACTGAAGCTCTTCCCACAGTCCAAGCATTTATAGGGTTTCTCTCCAGTGTGGATTATCCTATGGCTAATAAGATTTGAGCTTCGACTGAAGCTTTCCCCACAGTCTAAGCATTTATAGGGGTTCTCTCCAGTGTGGATTATCCTATGGCTAATGAGGCCTGAGCGCTGACTGAAGCTCTTCCCACAGTCCAAGCATTTAAAGGGTTTCTCTCCAGTGTGGATTATCCTATGGCTAATAAGATTTGAGCTCCGACTGAAGCTCTTCCCACAGTCCAAGCATTTATAGGGTTTCTCTCCAGTGTGGATTATCCTATGGCTAATAAGATTTGAGCTCCGACTGAAGCTTTTCCCACAGTCTAAGCATTTATAAAGTCTCTCTCCCATGTGGATTCTCCCATGTCTAGTAAGATTTGAGCGATGACTGAAGCTTTTCCCACAGTCCAAGCATTTATAGGGGTTCTCTTCCATGTGGACTCCGCCATGGTTAATAAGGCCTGAGCGCTGACTGAAGCTCTTCCCACAGTCCAAGCATTTATAGGGTTTCTCTCCAGTGTGGATTATCCTATGGCTAATAAGATTTGAGCTCCGACTGAAGCTTTTCTCACAGTCTAAGCATTTATAAAGTCTCTCTCCAGTGTGGATTCTCCCATGTCTAGTAAGATTTGAGCGATGACTGAAGCTTTTCCCACAGTCCAAGCATTTATAGGCGTTCTTTTCATTCTCATTTGTCTGCTGAATTGTGGTTTTTTTGGGATCCTTGCCTCCTTCCCCACATTCAATAGATTCATACACTTTATTCCTTTGGCAGTTTCCCAGCTTCCTCTCTGACCTGTGCCAATTACTCCAGGCTTTTCTCTGTTCCAAGCACTGGGAAAAATTCCCTTCACCTTGTCTCAATAAGGTCCCCTGCAGTTCCACTTGTTCAGGACATTCCTGCAGTGGATTCTCGTCCTCGTTCTCATTCATTGTCTCATCACCGTATAAGAAGGTGAAGGGGTTGCTCACCAAGGTAACTCTTGCTCTCTGATTATACTGGTTCTCCAGTGCCTCATGGACCCTCCTTCTTCTTCTTCTCTACTTCAGAGCTCACGTTCCAAAGTTTCTGGAGTTAGAGAGAAACTGAGGGACAGTTTGAAGAGGCATGTTATTTACATCTTTGATCAGTGGAATATAAGGGTCTAGGGAGCTGAGTGTGACCCCTAACTGCTTAAAGTTTTGTGGTGCACAGATATTATGGTGATGCAAACCCTTTACACACCCAGATAGATTGACTGTATGCTAGGCACATGGTTCCTACAGAGTGGTTCTGAGGAGGCAATAAATTCACAGAGCATGAGTTACCTTGATAAGTGATCCCTTTTCACTGATTGCATGATCATTCTTGAAATCAGAGAGTTCTTGTCAGTTTCCATATGCACCTCAGCTCCAGCTTAATTTTACTTTAAAAGCCTTGAACCTTTTAATTACCATTCAAATGAGCATCCATTACCCTTAGATGTCGTATCTTTGGTAATAATTATTTACATAGCACTGCAAATGTATGTGGTGCTCTATAATACGTTCAGAAGCACTTACAGTCCAAGGGCCATGTCCTGAGACATGCTGAGGTCAGTGGGAGAGATTGGTGCTCAGCAGGGGCTTGATCCAAAGCCTATTTAAGTCAGTTTTTTACTTATGGATCATGCTCCAGGTGCTCAGCTCAGCATCTCTCGGGATATCAGGTTGCTACCCTAATAATAACATTGTTTCTCCTCTCTCCCTCTCTCAGGCTCGCCTTGGACGCACTGCAATCTCCATAGCTCATCGTCTGTCCACAGTCAAAGCCGCTGATGTCATCATTGGGTTTGAGCATGGAAGGGCGGTCGAGAGAGGAACACATGAGGAGCTACTGGAAAGGAAAGGGGTTTATTTCACACTGGTGACCTTGCAGAGCCAAGGAGACAAGGCACTTACTGAAACAGCAGTGGAAAGCAAGTGTTTTATTTTGTTTTTATGAAGTTAAGTTAAATCCCACAGAACACAGAGCATCCATAGATTCCTTTATCAGTGTTAGTTGATTGTTCCCCTTTGGTTTTTCTCAAGGCTGAATTTTAGCGTCCATAAAAGTGATATATCGATAGCACTGGTCAGAATGTGTTTTTTGCACATTTGTGCTGAGCAACCTTCCTCATACAGATCTGTCAGCATATACCATTTTTGACCCGCAATACACTGGCATTTTATTGACAGTTTGGCCATGTTGTATTAGAAAAACAGACAAATTATGGAGTATGCCAAGACCACCCTATTTGTTTTACTAGTGATCTGAGGCAGAAGTAAAAAGCTAATATAATGACCTGTTGTACTGCTATGAAACAATAGACTGTGATCATCTTTGAGGATGAAAGCATTTCCTGCCACTTAACAACTTGTAGTACCAAAATGTTGAAACACCCTTACTAGCCACACCCACAGTTTCAAAATACGATTGTCATGGGGTTCATATTAAATTTACCTAACTTTACTATGTCAAATAAATTAATATAAAATGTATAGTATTCTAAGGCATAGTGGCAAAGATGAATTGCATTCCTTTTGTTAATGTAATCTACAAAATATTCCAGCTATGAATTGGAGACATTTTTTTGTTTTGCAAATAAACAATTGGTTTAGCTCAATTTTAATACAAACTAAGGAGCTTCTAACATTATATTTTACAATTGCAGGAAATAACTTGCTTGCTATGCCAAACCTTAAGAAAGTCCAGTCTTTTAGCCGTGGGAGCTATCAAGGAAGCTTCCGGTAAGCCTTTAAAACACTGACACCTCTTGATACATTTCCAGACGTTTGTATTCTTTGGTGACTTCCTAAATCACATGATGCTGAGGCTGCACTGCCTTGGATGGTGCAGAACAGGGTGAGAGAATGCTGCAAACACCTTCACTAAAGCACATAGAGGCATAGCAGGTGTGGAAATGTATAGACTGCATACTAAGACATCCAAGCCCATGAAGTCAATGAAACGACTCCTACATTTAGTCTCTCTCCACTCTATGTGCACTCTAATCTTATGGCCTCCTGCTCAAAGGGTGTAGGATTTGGGTGAAAACTGGGGGTGGCCATAGGTGGATTGTCTTATAGTTCTTAGGGCTCCCTGCTAAGGCACAAAATGACCATCAGGCAAGACAAGTTTTACTCCTGCTTTACAACAGTACATGAGGCTGGGAATTAGCACTTGCATCTATTCACATTAATAGCTTACTCTCTTGCACTCATACAGCAGACCTTGGTTTATGCAAGTGCAGGATCAGGGGCTTTAATTTGTGTAGCCATTTATGTTGACTATACAAGCCTTCTCATTCATCTTATACTATACTGACTGATGAAGATGGCCACTGTGTTGAAGATATAAGACCAAACCCTGCCCTGTGTTGCATAGGTAGTGGAAGATGGTATCCAGTACCTCTTCATCCCACACTGAAGGCAGTCAGGATTCTGGCATAATGTTTTCATATTTATGTACGATGTCCATGCATATATTCATATGCGTACTCTAGTTAAATCAGTCCAATAACGTGGAAAAAATTACTTGCTGTGGAATGTATTGATACATTTGAGGAATCTTGACATTCTGTCTGAGAAGATACATCTTACTGTTAACACACAAGGGCATTTTTGTTACCAGTTCTACCCAGGATCAAGCATTAAAGATTATAATCAATGGGCCAGATCCTGAGTGGAGCAGCCAGCCCCAGATGCCATTCACCTTAATGGGAGTTGCGGGTACTCATCTGATAATTTAGAAATAGATTACAAAGAAACCAATACTCCTCTCTTCTGCATTGCTATCGAAACATTTATGAAAAATGACAGCAGGGTCTGCTTGGATTTCACAACTCACTTCTGTCTCTGTCAAATCCTCTTTCTATACAACAAATTTTGTTTACTTTAGACAGGGATGATTCAGACGACACTGCCAAAGTAGCAGTTGTAGACTGGGGCACCCTACTGTCACGGATAGGTGGAAAATTACAGTATGCTGTTGAGTGCTCATGCTCCAGTACTGTGCCTGTGGAGTACAGCTACTGTGTAGTGACTGAGGGCCCTGTGGTGAAACTGACTAGAGTACCTTGCAGGCGCAGAATACCTCCACTTTTCTGTGGCGTTGGCAAACGTATTGCAAGTTTAACAGGAAACACCCAACCACTATTTCCCTAATTTCCCCATAAATACAAGCTGGAGTTTTAGATCTAAGAGAACAAGGTGCAGTATATGAACCTGAATAGAAGTATCTATGTCTGTTGTGGAATTCCTCCTTCCCATAGTTTAGGAGACTGAGGAAGATGGCAGCATGAAAGGCAATTTTAGGCCTTTGCAGTCATAGAGTTTGCAGGAGTTGTCAGCTTTCCTTCAACAAGCTCTGATTTCAGGCTCTGATATAAGCCAGGATAAAAACTGACCCAGTCTTCAAAACACATATTGTGTCATTCAGCCCATGAAGAACAGACCTTCTCACCTTTCTGTTTCACAGAGCTTCAGTTCGACAGCGTTCCAGGTCTCAGCTCTCTAATGTAGTACCAAGCCATCCATTATTAGTCACTGCAGACCAGTCAGACGCTGTGTATCGAAAGTATCAATATGAAGAAGGCACATCTACACAAAAGGTCAGACATCATCATTCATTATTAGATTGCTGATAGATAAAGCATGTTTTTACATCTTTTGGCCCTGATAATAATATACAGATAAGTATTTCTGTTATAGGTGGTTGTTGGTAGATATAGCATCTTGCATGTATCCTTTTTTATATTTAAACAAAGATATTACTCCAGGCCTCTACTCTCTCTGCGGTAAGTGCTGCATTGGATGGCACCTAGTACGTATATAGCCACATGCAAAGCCTAACACAGAGTAAGTCTGGCGATCTGGCTGTAGGTGAGGTTGAAGTGAACATATAAAAGCAGGTACAGGTTACATGAGGGGAAATGCTCATTTTGTGGAGTATAACAGTTGCTCAGAGGTAGAAATTGCACTGTTTGTTCATTATGGAGCAAGTACCCAATATCCTCTGTGGATACGTGGTAGTCCTTAGACAGTGTAACTGGGGCTTCATTCTGAGACCACTGAAGTAAATGGGAAAGTCTTGGTGACATCACTGGGCTTTGGGTCGGTCTCCTGGTGTGGTTCAGCTGCATGGAGGATCAGGGCAGGATGCCTTAAAATGGCCAGTTCAGAACTAACTGTTCAGGAATATGCACAGCGGTGATTTACAACCCGCCCTGAAGCTGCCAGCATCAATTCCAAGCACTTCATCAGCTCTGTATAGGGCAGTGTGGGAAGTGGCACTGTTGCTCCCAGCACCGTGCCAGGGTAAACAGAGGACTCCAGTCATCAGGGCTCTCGCACCTTTGGCTTTCACCAACCCCATAGGAAAAAGGAAAAAACAGAACATTCGTCTACCCCTCCTCCCTTGTATTTCTGGTGAAAAGATTTGCAAAAAGGTCCATTTCCAGTAAACTGAGCTGAAATAAATGAGCAGGGCTCAGCACAGTAAGTGTTGTAATAGCCATTCTCTCCTAAATCAAAGAATAAGGTAGGGAATCATTTGATGATGAATCTTCTGCACTTACTAGGAGTAATTATGAGCATTCTTGCACCTGGCGTGCAGACAATTCACATAATGTGAGGTGAAATTAGTGTATAACTCTGAGGCCTCCTTTTTGTTCTAATTGTAATGTATGCCTATTCATCCCCCACACAGTGTCTACTCAATGCCTACAACCACAGTGTTTTGAAATACTACTTAAGAATTTGCCATGAACAATACAATAAGTGACCTTGAGAGGAAATAATTTGAGGGCTCTGTAATGGCTCTTGCAGCCCTAGTGTTCTGGAGGAAGGAGAAAGTGAACTGCCTGAACGGCGGTGGCTGGAAGCATAATGCCAGCATAGGGAAGCAGCAAGAGTAAAGATCTTCTTGACCCCGGGTGTAACTCCACTGGAGTCAGGGAAGTTACCCCAGGGATACATGTCCCATTGTCTCCTGACATATTGGAGGGAATGTGTTCTGAGGCACACCTGTGACAGCAGGCCCCACCAGGGAGCACAAGGCACTCTTATTAGGGCTGTTTCCTGTGCAAGGATAATGGAAAGAAAGTGGCTCCCTCTCTGCACTTTTTCTTATGGCCACTGAAGCCCTAAGTGTGGCAATTATATAATTAAGAGGCATGCCAACATTCTACTATTGAGTAAGGATTTTACTACCAGTGAGTGGCAGAGAGAGATTCCTATAAAGCCTTTTAAATACCAGTTTGAAAGAAAATGTATACCATAGAAATGAAGTGTCTGTGTTCATTTTAATACTTCCCAAAAGAATTTCAGCTTGTTTTTCAACCTTTCCATCATGATATTTCTCTAAAAAGCCTAGGCCTCTCTTGAGCACTGAATTCTACGAAACCATGTGGAAGTTTCAATCCAGATCTATGAGTGGATGGCTCAGCTGGGAGCACACAGGTTTTCTGTACCTCCCTCTTGGCTCTGCTTTCAGAACTAGGAAAACCTAGGACCACCATTGCCTAGGCCTTCTGGCTCGGTCACATTTGCTCATAATACAAGTTGTAGCTGAGAGAGAGACAGTTATCTGGTGATCTGAATACAGAGAGTATAATTATGCTCCCAAGAACAATGGGAGCCCCTGTGTGTGGCTCTTACTAACTTCCACACAGTAGTAGGAGGTGAGCTGCCTCTCTGGCACTGTCCCTTCCCCTTCTAGGCCCGAACAGAAGACTCTCCATAGAGTCAGGGTTTCCACAGGTTATGGGGACTGTGCAGGCTGGGGCTGGGAGTGGAGGCTTAGTGATAGGGGGTATAGGGGCTACACTTCATTCCAGCACCAGCCACTCAAATATTGCCCGGGAAATACACTCTGTGTATGGTGTGGGGGTGTTGATTGTCAGCCTGCTCAGAAGCAACACGACTATGATGCCACTCTAATAAAAACACAATTTAAAAAAAAATCTGAGCATGGTGAAGTAGCATGCTGAAGCTATAGTGCCTGGAAATTATCTGCAGATGTGCAGTGCACAGGTCTGAGCAGGATCACATGAGCCGTGAAGTGGAGCTTACTAAAGGAACCCTAATGTGGGGAGATGAATCTCTGATCGGTGTCATTGAGGGAATGTTTATGCTTCATAAATCAAATATATTTTGTTAGCAGACATTTGAGGAGGAAGAAGAGGAAGTGGAGCCTGCACCAGTCACCAGGATTTTGAAATACAATGCTCCTGAGTGGCCTTATATGTTGTTTGGATCTGCTGGCGCAGCTATGAATGGGGCAGTCAATCCACTCTATGCTCTATTATTCAGTCAGATTCTTGCGGTAAGTCATGCTAATATTTTAAAATTCATCAGTAGGGTTGGTTATTACTCTTACACCTTTAGAGCTTATAGCAGGCAAGAGTGGATGAACAAATGGAGACAGGAACTACTAAATGCTAATCTCAGTGCTGACATTGTCATCTTGGGCGAGTCTTTTAACCTCTCTGCCTTATCTTCTGAGTCAGGCAAGTGGGGATAATCCTTCTTACCTACCTGAGCAGGGTGATCTGATGAGGAAGAACCTGTTCCTGCTCTAGTCTATTGTACATAGCTTCGTATGCCACTCCCATCACCATAGTATTTAATCAACTTTGCAGAAGCATGTTACGCAATGTGACTAACATCTGTCAAGTGTGGTGCCTTCTTTCTGTCAGCCTCTCCCTAAGGGGAAAAAAGTGTGTGTGCAGTGTAACATAATGTGTTGGTATCTTGGGGTGTTTTGTATCAGTATATTCTGCTCTGTGCTCGCATAAGAGGTGGCATAGTCAGAGAAGTGTGTCTTACACTTGGAACAGGAGATGGTGAGGTTTGTTATGGTTTCTGCAGGAGTTTGTTCCACAGCCTTGGACCGACCCCCAAGAAAGCTCTATCTCCTGCTCAGATGAGCTTTACCTAATTAATTAGGGCATGATTCATGGTCTTTCTGAAGTATATGAAAATCCTGCTATTGACTTCAATAAGACGATGATTCAGGCTCTAATTTATTTGTTCATGTTTCTGTATGTGGAAACTGTTAGTGTTAATTGAATTGTTTCAAATACCATTTTTTTCAGGTAAAATGAAAAAAATGTGAGAAAAATATCTACAACAAAATATTATTTCCCTTTTTAATTGTTTTTTAATCTGTCCTTTACTCTCAGCAGGAATTCACCTGTTACATGAATGTACTAACAGAGACAGGACCCAGGACTCTTGGCTTACTTAGCATCCATTCAGTGAAGATCACAGCTAATACAAATTCCTGTCTAGAAAATATATTACTGGGAAAATGGGGCCCAATCCCTGCTAAACCGTACCTATCTGTGTAGTTCCACAGTTCTCCTCCCATGGAAAATCAATGGTTTTCAGGATCAGGCCTATATTTTGACCACAAGTGTCAAAATGTAATAGAATATAGAGCAAAATTAAAACACATCAGAATATGAAAATACCTTAAGGCTCTGGGCCTGAGCTTTTCCTGCAAGGTAGAGAGCACCTTGATCTCCCTGGATGAATTCCTCATCTATAAGGATTGGGTCCAATGGGAGCTGAAAATGCTCAGCACTTTGCATCCTTGAAGAATTAGGCCCCAAATGAGATACTTTAACAACCAACAGCCATGCTTTATTATCCATAGCCCTAAAATGTTTTTGCTGTTTTAGTGCAGGGCCAGGCAGACAGCCTGCTAATAGATGGAGCACACACCCTTCTCCAAGCGCTGTATGAATATCCTCACTGATGATGGTGATAGGCATGTTGGCTTGTGCTGGAGGAGAAATAAACTCAGGGAAGGGGGAGAAAACACATTTGTGAGTAGAAGAAGCCAAATCTAGGAGAAAGAGAGAAATGTTATTTGGAAAGTTCTCAGATGTTGCTATAAAAATAGACTGAGATTAAAAGAAATGAATCATAAAAAATAAAAGTGCCAGACAATATATTTAGAAAGAAGCCAGTTCATGAGTGCAGCAGAGACCATTGCTGCAAGCACAGAGCTGGCTTGTTCTACTTACATTACAAATAATAACAGTGCTTCTGACACACGAGCAAATAGCCCCCCTTCCATCCCAGCTGCACTGGCATCTACATAGTGGAATTTGTGAGAAGGGGGGTGCAGAGGGTCTGCACTATGGTCCCATTTCTGGTGAGACCTTCTGCATGTGCTTAAGTCTCAGTTGAGAAGAGCACTTATCCATGTGCTTACACCCCACTGACTGCTCCGGAATCAGGGCCTGTAACAGGAACCCCAGATTGAATTGTGATTGGCTTTGCCAGCATTCCCCCTTGGGCTCCTGCAGAGTGCATGCTACAGGAGTAACACTGCAGCCCTTTAACTGGGAGCAGATTGCATTCTCCTGTGTGCTCATCTAGCTTTGCCAGCTGGTGAGGAAAGGAAGCATGGCTACGATCCTCCTCTCAGAACATCTTCCTTGCAGCCTTTGGAGAAGCTTGCACCTGCACTAATATGGGAAGCAGTGGCATGACTTTAGCCAGTGTGGATGGCAAATGATGTGGAGTTTAAGGAAGGGAAGGTGCTTTGCACTCACTCCTTTCACTTGCACAGCTGGGGCTGGATCCTGCCCTATTGAAAATTTATCATTTTGACTCCAATGGGAGGAGGATCAGACTTCTGGTCGCGGTCACCTATCATCTAGCCCTACAGAAGTAGTCAACTCAAATATATTTATAGCGTGTTTCAGTATAAATACTTACAGGGATGCATTCTTGTGCATTTGGGAAAATTCCAAACTCTTTCCCCTCATTTAGAGCTCTCATTAATTCTGGAAAGTAAAGTATACTTTAGCCTGTTTCAGAGCCATGTACTCTGATCCATAACACACTGTTAGTTTTATAAATTTATATTTCTGTTCCTTCAATAGACTTTCTGCTTCTACCATTTCAGATGAAGAAAGCTGGTTCCGAGAGCAATTGTAACATAAACACCTGCTGTGTGAGGATGATCTGTTCTCACACTTGCTGCGTTTTGTGCTGGTTATATGCACAAAATGCCCATTTTTATGAAGCATTTTTCATCCCATTTATATAAATTTTAGACATATATTATGCGCTTATAATTCCATGTGGTGCAAGGCTACAGAAAAAGACTAGAACTAAGAGCAATTAGGTCTGTGTTCTAATCTAGATTCAGAGTGGGACATAATTTATTTGAGTCACTGACTTCAGCTTCTTGTGTCTCATTCAGCTCAGGTGTAAAATGGGACTAAATCCTATTGAGAAACAGGTGCTAAATCCTAAGGTTTATCTTTCCAGCTATATAAATTACAAATATTTCCCAACATTGCTCACAGCCTGACAAATTAAGGATAAAATGAGCTATGTTGCATCAAGGGGACAAGAAGTGCAGCAGATGCACCCTTATATATCATGCTCTTATTATGATGGATTAATGAGAAGAGATTACATAAAAATGGGTGTTATTTTTTTAAATAAATGAAATTAAGTGTGGCCAAGTCATATGCTTTACTGTTGAAAGGTAATGGCAGAGCACAGACATTTGGAGCAGACTTTAATCTCTCAACACTAAATGCGAACCAGGCATCATCATTTTGGATTTTGCAGGGTTTAGTTTGTTGCCAGGGAGCTGATACTGAAAGTTAAAAATTACTTTGAAGAGGCTTTGCCAGTGGAAAATAACCATCTCTATGCAATTCCTATTCAGTTCCTTTCAAACAATTTTTATACATCACTTCTGAACTATAAATACATCGGGTGGCCTTTTAAGAGGAAGGCTTAAATGTATTTTGTGGAATTTTATTTGTTGCATCTGTAACTAAGAAGAAAATTCCAGCAGCCCTTTCTATTGTCAGCTATTTAGTTGCAAGAATTTAGGACAGTTCAGACGTAAATCTTAAAGGTCAAATCTGCAAGCTATTTTTAACCACTCCCAAGAGCTAAACATGTTGTTCTCTTGGAGGATTGGCAGATGTATAGTAATTTGACTTGTGAACCCCAGTTAGAATATTAGAACTATTGTCATTTTAGCAGAGAAGTCCAAACACAAGCTACCTACGAGCAGTAAAATAATTAACTGGTAGGTATTGCAACGGACAGTAACTCCTATGAACTGGAACTGCTGAAAGATGACTAGTGAGATTAGGACCATTACTTCATTGGCAATCAGTTTAATAGCAGTAGATAAAAAGATCAGACATAAAAAGAAGAGATAAAAGAACAGCATTTGGGAGGGGAAAATATTCCTAATTTGAGCTCTGGACATTTTTTCTAATGGATTCTCTTCCCAACCCACACTAAGAAGAGAGTGACTTATTTTCACGTTGGTTTAACAACACATGGGACCTGTGTTCTCCCTTTGAAACATGCCTATATCTTCCATTAGCAGAATCAATGAGAGCTGTTCATGTGTACCAAAGGGAAAATTATCCTGATTTGAAAGTATGTACTTGGAATATAAGTACTTGATTTTGTACCTCCCAATGAGCCAACAGCTGTCATAGATTTTATGAGTGTTAAGGGAGTTGCTCTATTATTGCTTTACAGAAAGAAGAGAGTAATTGAGTCCACTAATCTTTTCCACAGCCTTGTGACTTCAGCCAGTATTCTCTGGATCACTATCACACCCCCCTTACCCTTTTCCAGAGTCGGGCGGAGAATTGTTTTGGATGTAATTAGCTACGTGCAGCAAATGGTATTACGCTCCGTGACTGCACGTAATATCTTTTGCCTCTGTTTTTATTCTCATTAACCTTATAGCAAGGGCCTTAACCAGGAAGAAAAGGCCAGACAAGGAGGGAGAAAATTTGTTCTTCTTAACCTCTGATGATAGGACAAGAAGCAATCGGCTTAACTTTCTAACTGTCAAGGTGGTTAAGCACTGGAATAAATTGCCTAGGGCAGCTGTGGAATCTCCATCATTGGAGATTTTTAACAGCAGGTTAGACAAATACCTGTCACGGATGGTCTAGATAATACGTAGTCCTGCCATGAGTGCAGGGGACTGGACTAGATGACCTCCTGAGGTCCCTTCCAGGCCTATGAGTCTATAATTCTATGATTTAGTTTAGGAAAATAAGAACTGCCATACTAATCTTAACAATGCCATCCAGTAGCCTGTCACTTATAGTGTGGCCAGTATGAGATGCTTCAGAGAAAAGTGTAAAACCCACATAAAGGGTAATTATTCCATGGGAAAATTTCTTCCAGCATTGAAGCTTGTTGCTTTTCAGTAGCAATTGAGGTGTATGGTTTTGTGGATAATTTCTTGTTCATTGGACACACTGTAGTAACTGTAGAGAGAGTACAAACGATAGCATGCCCTCAAGCTTTAGGCTGATACTTATGAGTTTGCAAGAGTACAATAAGGATCATTCACTTTTGCTTTTATTATACAGCGAGATGGTCCTGAACTGGACTATTGGATCCAAGCCCCCTTGATCTTTGAGAAGATCTGGATTTGGATCCACGCTTTGTGGCTGAGATCCCTCTCTACAAAGTACATCCAAAGTAGAACTTACTTCAGACCATGATCTGGATCTTATCCTTACACCTCAGGCTTCTCTCTTGTTATATTTGAGAGTCTGGCTCTTCACAAGCAAGCTGTCATAAGAGACTGGGAAGTTGGGACTTTAAATAAATGCAACCTAACTCAGAAACTAAAACATTTAGCAAATTTATAAGGCCGTTTTGTGCTCTAAGCTTGTCATATAAATCAACAGAAATCAAATGAAACCCATCTACTGAAACTGTGGTGTTTTGCACCTGGATTTCTCCTGGGGGTCTCTGTGAAAATCACAGAAACTCATAGTCAGACCATTCAGGTTTTCTAAAGGCAAGACCACACCCCAGGACCCAGCCCTTAATATAGAATAGAATATTAATATAAATGTGAGTAATGCAGTGAAATGAAATCCATCTCCATTCAAAATTTTAAAAGATTCTAAACAATTGGTTAAAATTTCTCCAGTATGTTTAGACTGATTCTGTTTATTTATATAGATGTACTGTAGTTCCAATTGTTTGTGAAATAATCAAGTAATAAAGACTGGTTGAATTTTAAATCTAAATATACAGGGCACCAATCAGCATAAGTGTTTTGATTCCTTAATCTTATGAATTTATACCAACTGAAGATATGGCCCATGATGTTTTCATCTGACCGAGATCTTTAGGGGCTGACGTGAAAACTTTATACTGTATTTCACTGGCATAGACAAATTCTGCTCACCTTGTTCACACTACTACCATTGACAATCTAATGTTATGACATTCTTTTTTTTTTCAAAAGACCTTTTCTATGCCTGATAAAGAAGAGCAAAGAGCACTGATCAATGGCATCTGCCTACTTTTTGTTGTTGTTGGAGCTGTATCATTTTTCACACAGTTCCTGCAGGTAATGGCAATTTGTTAATCTTCTGCTTTTGCTAGTTTCTTTTTCTGTCCATGTCTGGCCGTGTGTGCATGTGTGTGTTTTGTATAATAAGTGTATTTGTTCTTATGCATACCAGGGATACACATTTGCAAAATCTGGTGAGTTGCTTACAAGACGGTTAAGGAAAATTGGTTTCCAAGCTATGTTAGGGCAAGAGACTGGTTGGTTTGATGACCACAGAAACAGCCCTGGTGCCTTGACTACAAGACTTGCAACAGATGCATCACAGGTTCAAGGGGTAAGAAACCACATATTAGGAATTATTTTGCTCCATGCTAATTACTGCATTACTATGGTATGTGATGTCACAAGAATTATATAGTGTGTAAATAGTAATATAAATATATATCTAATCTCATGGTTTCTACTTTCACGTGGTCTAGCTAAGCCATTTCCAATGTGTGCACTGTCTATCATAGACTGGCACAGCAATTAGTTACTCTCCATATAAAGAACTAAATGCAGAACTAGAGCCAGATCCTGCTGTCCATTGTACCAGTGTAAACAGATCAATGCCATAAAAGCCAGTAAAGTTACCACAAGTCACTAATATAACAGAAAGAAGCATTCAGGGTATAATCTTTAATTTCTCATTCCTGAAGGTGGAATTTTGCCATAATCACTAAATGCATATTTCTGAAACATATCACAGTCATTTTCAACCCAAATTTATCAATAGTAATATCATTGATTAAACAGCATTTTCAGACTGATGTAGAGTTTATTACATGTGGCTGTTGTGATTTATGCTAACAATCCACTTCAGAAAAACACTCCCTACTACTACATGGTATGTCATTTTGGGATCAGTCTCAGACTGGCATGGACTAATACTGCAGATGTAATGCTCTTATTTTGGGGGAAAGGCTGCCTGTTAGCACCGTATTATAGCACCCCCTACTGGTTGAAGGTGTGTGCTGCTGAGTTATGTGTGTGGTCAACCTTAGCTCTGATACTTGGCTCTAAAGCAAATAATTTTGTTTCTACAAACACAAAAAGCAATGTATGGACTTTTTTGTTACTGATATTTAACTGGTTATAGGAGTTTTGCTGGACTTTTTTCTTCTTGGAGTTTTAAGGAATTTAAAATAAGAATGAGACAGAAAAAAGAAAAAGTTGTAGCCTACGGCTTCCTGTCAGCAGCAAGCAGTTGGCATTTCCCCAGCACCTCAGAAAGCAGCAGCCATCTCCCTCCCCATTCTTACAGTTACCTTAAGTTGCAAACACTTACAGGTTCCATTTTAATTTGCATGCACAGACTTCTTAACACCAACTCTGCCTTACAGTAGCTGCATAAGAGAAGGCTTTATTCCAGGCTAAAGCAGTATTCTCTGAAGAGTCCAGTTACTGCACTCTACACAAATAACAGAGCTGTGAATGACAAAGCCAAAAACTTTTCCCAACTCTTGGGTTTAGTTTCAGTTCCGTTATTAATAAGAGGTCAAATAATGGAGCTCAACTGGAATTTATTAATCAATGATGATTAGTGAAGGATTAACACAACACAATACAGAATATAGAAAGGAAAGCTATGGTTATCAATCTGGAAGCTGGACAAGTTACTGCAGCTCAATTCACTCCTAAGTCCCAGAAACTCTGCTCTTTATATACCAACTTGTTCAAGACAAGGAAAAATCCTTTCCCTTTTTGATCTAGTGGAGGAGATCCTTTTATGCTATTTCAGTTTACCTAATCAATGAGCTAAAGACATCTGTAATTTATGTTCTTTTATGGTATCTTAGCTTATCTGTCCTGATTATAGAAAACACCTGTGGCAACAAGTAATTCTTAATAAGCTAAAGGCATCTCTCAGTGGGTCATTATCTCATCAATCATTGCGACATTATCTCATCAATTACAAGTGGACCCCTACTGGACATCTGGACATATTCTTCATAGGTCAACAGGCTCAGGGTAAAAATATTATACACATTCCTCCACTTGGTCACACACTAAATTTAACCTAAATACAGAGTCTCTAGAATCATAGGTACAAAAACTAGAATCATAGATACAAAACACTTAAGTTCATGCACAAAGGCTTATGGGGTTTTATATACAAAGACTCACAGGGAGTTTGATTCATTTGCTAACAGTCCAACCTTTTCTACCTAGATTACCAATCATGGCAATACTAAACTACTTGATTAGGTGTTTATATGAGTTTCTAGTTAATGCATTCAGGAAGGATTTATCTTGTTTTAACAAAATATGCAAGCAACGATACAAAATGAACACAACTAAACCTAACACTATTTGTAAAACAATTAATACTTCAAAGGTAACTCCTCTCCATATAGTAGAAATAATTAGGTCCAAGTCACCATTATATATTAAATCTTCTACATCTGTATACATGTTATTGCTAATTTGAACAACATGGGTATTTTTTCAACTAGTAATGCTTTTATAGTTAAGGTCAGTGGATCAATAATATGTAATTTTCAAGATTTTTTTATTGGTTGGGTTCACTTCGAATAATAGTTTCATTCTGAAAGGCTGGTACAGGAATAATTGTAATTTGGTCAATAATATAACATACATGAGGGACAAAATAAAAATTTGGATTGGTGACATTGCATGCAAGATTTTCGTACATATTTTTTTTATTGTTAGTTACTACATAATACAGCCCATCAATGTGGTAGGCCATTTTACTGCTGGGAGTCACCACCTGGTGAGTATCACAGGAAAGGAGACAGTGGCGGCTAGCTCATCTGTCTTGTTTGGCTGGGTCTGGCTGGCATGACCGCAGACAGGCGTTGCGATGTTGAAGACAGCATACCTACATAGGTATTAATAGCCCTTTTGAGGAGCAACTAGCCATAGGCGGTGCCCACCAGGTTTGTGTTACTGAATAAAGTACCAGCAGATCCACATAGATATAGGTGTTCTTTGTAGATTCCTGTTTTTAGGTAACCTTCTACTGTGCCTAATTTATTAAAGATTTTTATGTTTGCGTTTACTATTGGTAAAGATACCGTAAATACAGTATACATAGAATCCGACACTCAACAAGATTGTTTAGAATAACATGTGCCTTGATTAGGATGTGGTGTCACAGAGCCCAAATTTTGAAGAGTATTAAAAGGAATTTGTTTACATGCTTTAACATATTGCCAATTCACAGAAGTTCCTTTTGTACATTTGGGACAATACCATTTATTTAGGTGTTTATTCTCAATAAGATTTGGCACCTTTCCAGCTTCAACATTTCTTAGTGTAGTGATTACCCTGTCCAATGCATAGCCGCCATAAGCGGTACAAATGATTTTCATTCCCACTTTGTTTTTTGCTTTCTTGTTATTAACTTTAACCAATTCATTGATTCTTTTGCCTGTCTGTTTAAACAAATGAGCAATGTCATGCATATTTAACAGTGTTCCTGTCTTCATTAGCTAGACCCTCGAATCAATCAGTCATTGGTGGAACACTGTTAGCCCCAGGGTGTTTAATGTAGCTGACATGTCTTTTTTATGTTTTGAAAATCTGCTCTATTTTAACTGATATACTTGATTTTAAAAGGCCTAATTTGTTTTTGCTTTGTAACTAGGGCTGTCGATTAATCAGTTTACTCATGTGATTAACTTTAATCGTGTTTAATTGCAGTTTTAATCGTACTGGTAAACAATGAAATACCAAATGAAATTTATTAATATTTTTGGATGTTTTTCTACATTTTCAAATATATTGATTTCAATTACAGCACAGAATACAAAGTGTACAGTGCTCACTTTATATTATTTTTTATTACAAATATTTGCGTTGTAAAAATGATAAACAAAAGAAATAGTATTTTTTATAGAAGTACTCTAGGGCAATCTCTTTATTGTGAAAGTGCAATCTACATATACAGATTTTTTTTTATTACATAACTGCACTCAAAAACAAAACAATGTAAAATTTTAGAGCCTACGAGTCCGCTCAGTCCTACTTCTTGTTCAGCCAATCATTAAGACAAACAACTTTGTTTACATTTTTGGGAGATAATGCTGCCCGCTTCTTATTTACAATGTTATCTGAAAGTGAGAACAGGCATACGCATGGCACTTTTGTAGCTGGCATTGCAAGGTATTTACGTGCCAGATATGCTAAACATTTGTATGGTCCTTCATGCTTCAGCCACCATTCTAGAGGACATGCTTCCATGTTGATGACACTCATAAAAAAAATAATGTGTTAATTAAGTTTGTGATGCAACTCCTTTCAGGAGAATTGTATGTCCCCTGCTCTGTGTTTTACCTGCATTCTGCCATATGTTTCATGTTATAGCAGTCTCAGATGATGATCCAATACATGTTCATTTTAAGAACACTTTCACTGCAGATTTGACAAAATGCAAAGAAGGTACCAATGTGAGATTTTTAAAGATAGCTACGGCACTTGACCGAAAGTTTAAAAATCTGAAGTCCCTTCCAAAATCTGAGAGGGATGAGGTGTAGAGCATGCTTTCAGAAGTTTTAAAAGAGCAACACTACAATGTAGAAACTATAGAACCTGAGCCACCAAAAAAGAAAATCAACCTTACGCTGGTGACATCTGATTCAGATGATGAAAATGAACATGTATCGGTCCACACTGCTTTGGATCATTATCAAGCAGAACCCATCATCCACATGCATGCACGTCCTCTGGAATGGTGGTTGAAGCATAAAGGTGACATATGAATCTTTAGTGCATCTGGCACGTAAATACCTTGCAATGCCAGCTACCACGCTGCCATGCAAATCCTTGTTCTCACTTTCAGGTGACATTGTAAACAAGAAGCAGGCAGCATTATCTTCTGAAAATGTAAGCAAACTTGTTTGTCTGAGTGATTGGCTGACGACAAGTAGGACTGAGTGGACTTGCAGCTCTAAAGTTTTACATTGTTTTATTTTTGAATGCAGTTATTTTTTGTACATAATTCTACATTTGTAAGTTCAACTTTCATGATAAGGAGATTGCACTAAAGTATTTGTATTCAGTGAATTGAAAAATACTATTTCTTTTGTTTTTACAGTGCAAATATTTATCATCAAAATAAATATAAAGTGAGCATGGTACACTTTATATTCTGTGTTGTAATTGAAATCAATATATTTGAAAATGTAGAAAACATCCAAAAATATTTAAATAAATGGTATTCTATTATTTTTTAACAGCACGATTAGTCATTGTCATAACCATACAGCTAAGAGTAGCCTAGAATTCCTCCTTACCTGTAAGGGGTTAAGAAGCTCAGCTAACCAGGTTAGCACCTGACCAACAGGACCAATGGGGAAGAAGATACTTTCAAATCTTGGGAGGCGGGAGGGTTTTGTTTGTGCTCTTTGTTTTGTGTTGGGGTTCTCTCTTAGGACTGAGAGGGGCCAGACAGAAATCCATCTTCTCCAACCCATCCCAATCCAAGTCTCCGATATTGCAACCAGTATAGGTAAGCCAGGCAAGGCGGATTAGTTTATCTTTTGTTTTTCTTGTGAATTTTCCCTTTGCTAGAGGGAGGTTTATCCCAGTTTTTTGTAACTTTAAAGTTTTGCCTAGAGGGGAATCCTCTGTGTTTTGAATCTGATTACCCTGTGAAATATTTACCATCCTGATTTTACAGAGGTGATTCTTTTACCTTTTCTTTAAATAAAATCCTTCTTTTAAGAACCTGACTGATTTTTCCATTATTCCAAGACCCAGGGGTTTGGGTCTTTGATCATTTTGTAACCAATTGATTAGGATATTATTCTCAAGCCTCCCCAGGAAAGGGGGTGTAAGGGCTTGGGGGGATTGCTGGGGGATGGGAAACTCCAAAGTGGTCCTTTTCCCTGGTTCTTTGTTAAATCACTTGGTGGTGGCAGCGTTACTTAAACCCAAGGTACAAGGGAGAATTTGTGCATGTGGAGTTTTTAACCTAAGCTGGTAGAAATAAGCTTGGAGGGGGGTCTTTCATGTGGGTCCCCATGTCTGTACCCTAGAGTTCAGAGTGGGGAGGGAACCCTGACAATCATGATTAATGAAGGACATAAATCCACACCGTGTAGAGATCAAGCACAGGAGTTTATTACGTACAGTGCTGATGGAGTGTCACCTTGCTTATTAGGCTCAGAGACACTGTCAATCAATTGATTACAATGGAATATATGGATTTTTCATGGGCAGGGGAAAGTGATGGGGTAGGCAGTCCCACACCCCCAGGTAAGTTTAGCTGCAAGACATGATAGCACAATAGCCAATGGTTAAAGGTTACATAATGTTTCTGCCCATGGTCTCAAGTTGACAAATTAACATTTAACATTTAATTAGTACTTTAATAAAATGTATTAGTATAAAATATATATGTTGAATTCTGCTTTGGGGTTCATAGGAATGAAGTAGCTTCTTTGATTGTCCAACAGATACATATCTAAAGGTAAAAGCAAAGAAACAGTTAAAGTATATGGCAATAAAGATTGTCTTTCAAGTTGTTTATTTATGTTTAAGGCAGGCATTGGTTCCTGGGAAAGGGAAGTGGGAGGAGGCCATATCTTATACTGACATGCTTGTACCTTTTATAAACTCAAGGTTGGATGTGTGGGAAGAACATCTTCCTACAGAAGAAACTAACCCAACAGAAACAGGGCTTCTTTGTTTTATTTGCAACTTTGAATAAGACACAATTATTGCCCCCAACATTTGGCGTTTTGCTGACCAGGCATATCTTAGCAAAAACAAAGTTATTTTTTGGTTATTTTGCTTTCTCTTAGCTAATTACTATTTGCTAGGCCTCTGGCCGCTTGACTAAACTCTGGACTTTGGGCCTGTACACAAATCCATATACCAGGTTATTACATCAGCAATGGATTTTAACCCTTCAATTAATTTTTTAATCACATGATTAATTATGATTATTTTTTTTAATCACTTGACAGCCCTATTTGTAACCCTTCTGTCCTAAAAATATCAGAGGAGGACTGAGTTTCCTGACTCTCAATAGCATCCCTTATTTGCTCATTGATATGCAGCCTATCTTTCAATTGGTATAGAAGTGGACAATCTAGACACAGTATTTTTACACGTTTCATTTCTGCCATATGCCAATGTAACAAGTTTAAAACCATAGATTTAGGCATAAATTGTACATTATTAACTAAAGTCCTGGATATTGAAAGAGGGGAGAGTCCACTCTTTGGTCCTGGTTCCACTTTTGGACATGATATAGGTTCTGTGCTTGTCGCAGTGGTAGTTGCTGCAAGCGGGTCTACTACCCTTAGGGTAATTCTTTTTGTTTCTGGTTCTGTGGGTCTTTTTCCCTTGGAGAAAACGTTAATACTTATTTTATAAAACCCTTGGTCTTCCTTTGTTACGGCCTTAACTAGCAGGGAACCATTTTCGGGTCACCTAATTTCTACTTACACTGTTCATTGCATTTTGTAGTATGCTGTCATTGTTATTGCTGCTATTACTGACACCATGCTAAAAACAATACAAAATCCATTGTCCCCTAGAAAAAGTAACAGAACATCTTTAATGTTTGTGATATTATGCATTACTAGTAATGACACGTTGTTTCTTATTGTCCCTCCCCCACTATAGATTTATAGACTTGAGAGACGAACCTCCTTTGCCACCCCTTGGGAAGCAGATCCATAGGAGCAGTGCCCGTATCATATTGCTTTCCATGGCTTCTCCTCCTGCTGGGGAGAGGGTTGTCCTTTAAACTGTTTAAGTTGATTAACATAATACATTTTCAATATCACTTTTATTTTAGTAACCCAAATTTCTTTGCAATGGCTCTGCATAGTCCCACTTAGGGGCACTATGCAACCCTGTAGTAGAACTTTCTTCTAGCAGTGTCAGCTAGAGTTCTTTTGCATCTCCCACACAGACATTCTGAGGGCAAGGTTATTTAGAGAGCGGATCACCCTCACCCCCTCATATCCTTCAAACCATGTGTCTGGACGGATGTGAACCTCCCCAGTCTCTTCAGAGTCAGAGCTTCTTTCTTGTTAAGATAGTTAGTATTAGCTCATTAGTATAATTAGTTCATTAATAAGTGTTTTTCCCAGTTCTGATTTAGGGAGCAACCAAAGAAGTTGAGGAGATGAGATTCAAGAAGCGTGCTTCTTGCCCGGCAGTCTTCCTAGCATCCAGTGACCGCATACAGTGCCTCAAGGGTCTGGGAGAAGGACACTTGCCTTCTTGGTATTTGGTGTGTTGAACCTATACTCCTAGAGCCCGCAAGGATAGGGTGATGCCCTTGCAGCTCCTTCTAAAGGAAGCTCTTGAGGCTAGATCCTCTGGACCCAATCAGGTGTTGGATCTTAGGTCTAAGAGGCCAGTCTCAGCCCTTGTGACTGCCAATGGCTCCAAGCAACTGAAGGATCCAAGAAGCCACAAACCTTGTTGGGGCTGGATTTGGTTCCTCCAGGTCCCTCAGTCAAATCCCTGAGGCTACATATGTTCAAACTGAGAGCTATGTGGTAGGGTCTGACCACCCCGATTTCAGAATAGAGATCAAAAGACAGTTCACTGGTGCCAGAGCTTGTGCCTTGCAACTAGCTGGCCCAAACAGAACCCTGTGGTTCCAACTTCCATGTGCAGACCCAGGAAGATGGAATTGATCAGCATGTCAGAACTGGGGCCATCAGCACCTTCAGTTCCAGCTGTTGCAGCACTACAGAAAACGGAACATAGGGACAGAGCAGCCACTGTTAGCAGTGCCAGTTCCCACGGATCAGAACTATTGGGTCTTACAAGGCTGCTACAGTTTCAAAATGGCTCTAGCTCCAGCTCCAGGGAAGAGAGATGGATTTGTGTGTAATGTTGGATCCAGTGTGGTCCAAATTGACAGAACCATTGTCAGTTCCTCTGTTGATTCCGGTCAAACCCTTGGTTCCAGAGAGGTCTGTCACAGTGTCAGCCCAAATTCACTTTTCAACTCTGGTTCATGTGTCTGTTCCAAGTGTGTCACACAAGGTTTCTAAAAGGAGGCATGTTTCCCTGATCCCAAGGTCTTCCTCATCTCGTGTTAGGAAGAAAAGACAGGAAGGTGTTTCTGGTCTTTCCCTGGAACCCCCTACAGGGTCTCCACAGACAGATGGGTCTCCATACCTCCCTCTGGATCTGTTGTTATCCTCAGTGCACTCTAGCTGAGATCTAGACCTGGATCCTTATCATAAGAAAGTTAGAGGAAAATGCAGAGACCTCTAGTTCACTTCATACCACCCTATGGGATCTGCCTCCTGTAGGCATGTTCCCAAACCCCAGTTGCTGGAGAAATTGGCAGTTCTGGGGCCTGTGGTCTTATTAAGGGCCACCTCAGAAATTTTTCAATTATTTTCCATGTAGATGGCGAGGTTATATTTCATCTACACAGGATCTGGTAGTCCAGAGATCTTTGGGACCTGACTCCTTTGGATCTGTTGACATTGCAGATGATGATGCCTGAAATCCTGTCCAAGGAAGAAGATGATGTGATAGCTCCTTTCTTTGAGCAGGAGCATATGGAACCAGATTTTTAACCTGATATATCACTGGATAAGGACTCTATGCAGTTCCGCAGTTTGGTGGCTTGCACGGTGTCCACCTTAAATCTACCTGCAGTACCTATTAAGAGACTGGTGTTTGATATCCTTGGTGCTACTTCTAGGAGTTAAATATCCTTACCCATTTGGGATGGTTAACTACAGCCAGCTAAATCTGTGTGGTCTGTTCCTTCCCCTTGTCAACCTGTTTCCGTTTAGGTTGACAAACTGTATTATGGGCACCTCTTTATTATACAAAGATAAATAAATACATAAAACACATAAATATTTGGGCCAGATTTCGTGTACTGAGACACATGAGCAGCTTCCATGGAAGTCAAAGGGAGTCATCTAAATGGTAAAAATTCACCCCTAATTACATCTTTACATCTATTACCATCCTTAGGGACTGTTTTTCTTTACTAGTCCTGGGGAAGGTCTGTGGGTCAGGAAAACATTTAGAGATTGAGCCTCCAGTCTTTGTTTTGATAAAAATTCTCATTTGACTTCAATGGGAAACAGGACCGCTAGGCTGGGCTAATACCTTTGGAGTCAATCTAAACAGACTAATCCATGCCATGTTATTTTAATATCTAGAATGCTCTAAGTTTGATGGGAAGGTATTTGATTGTCTTTTGAAGCATATATGATGATTGATGTTACTGTGGGGATACAATTCAGTAATCTACTTTTGTTTTATTTTAAGGCTACTGGATCTCAGATAGGCATGATTGTCAGTTCCGTAACCAACATTGGAGTGGCCATTATCATTGCTTTCTACTTCAGCTGGAAACTAAGTCTAGTTATAATGTGCTTCCTGCCCTTTTTAGCCTTATCTGGAGCTGTGCAGGCTAAAATGTTGACAGGATTTGCCTCACAGGACAAGCAAGCTATGGAAATTTCTGGGCAGGTAATGTTTTTTGAAAACTAATTTTTGATTAGCAGGCATTTGGGGCGGGGGTGTGTGTGTGTGTCAGTCATAGCTCAGGCAGTTGGAATTATCAGTGATTCAGATGCTATAGAAGTGGCAGAGACATACAAGGGGCAGTATTTCAGGCCACTGAAATTTCATGGAGACTTTCCCAGCTCTAAAAGTACTTCCTACTTGGAATGCAACTTCCTCCTCAAAAAGGCTATGACCTCAGACAGTAAGATGTGAGTGTCTAATTCCAGTCTCTTTTATTGCTTATTGCTTTTAAAATGCATATCTGAAGGCACCTTCTGATGCTCTTTGTAGCCTATCAGCAGGACACCATGGTCATGTGCATTAAGAAATCATTGCATTCTAGAATTCAGCACTAATCCAGAAAACAGTACCTGCTGATTTTAAAGACAGCTTTATAGTGAGCTGTATTCTGCAACTGGATAGGCTAGATTTTAGGAGCCCACTGTTTCCACATCAGTTGGATTTTCTAAACTAGAACATCGCATAGTAAAGTCTTTCCTTTATAGAAGTAATGTAAACTTTTTTGGTTTGACTTTTTGTACCGTGCAGCTGTCTTCCTCTGCTGTCTCATTTTGATACCAAACAAAGAATACATTGCAACTTCAGTATGTGTTCTCCAAAATGTGTGACGGAAATAGATACAAGTCAAGTTTGTTAAGCAAGCCATCACAGGAGTGAGAGCCTTCACAGGGAGGAATAAGTTGTGTGTGCAGTGTTCCCTCACTGTCTGCCTTCTCTCAGGTGCTCCCACTCCCATTCTCTTCCTATTTCTCAGTTAGCAAACCTCCATGGTCTTTTGGCAATGAACATCTAGGGGCTGCTCCACATGCGGTTCTTAATAGAGTTCTCTGTGGAGAGGTTGTAGGCACTCAATCAGATCAGAAGTTACTCAGAGTGTCTCAGCCAAAGCCACTAGCTGCATTTGCTGGAAGACCTCTAGTGCATGTAGCAGCAGTTGTGGTGGGGAAGAGACAGGGAACGGCAGCTGTGCTTTCTCCCCATTCCTAGACAGAAACAGAGGTGAACAGGGCAGCTGCTCATAGGGTTCCTTGTCTTAAAATCTGTCACTGATGCTGCCAGCCACATGTTGCCAATAGCCAGAACTGGATCCATTTAAAAACATACCTGGTACAACAGTGGATCTGCTTCAAGAAAATGGGGACAGTTGGAGGTCATGGTATTAGAAACATTCCCCATTTAGTAATTGTGCAGACTTCCTTTTTACCCCTTATGCAGAGGAAAAAAGAGATTATGGAATGATTTTTTTCACAGATGTAGGCTTGCTGGCAGTTACACAGCACAATTCCTCCTTCTCTGGGACTGAGGCCAAACAGTTTGTCAGACAAACAGGGATATGTGGTCTAAATAAGTTAAACTGTAGACATTAATGAGCTCCACAAATTTAGATTATCCTTATATGTTAACAGAATTCTAGGAAAACTAAAAAAAAAAACCACATGCCTGTATACAACATGAATTAAAATAATTAACATCTCATGGCGTTGATAACACTAGTTCAAACAAAGACACCCAAAGTCTAGGAAGAGTTAATGCTGACTGTTCTCTCATTCACAATGGCTAAATTATTTACAGCAAATGATCAATCAAAATACCTTCTTGAAATTGATGTAGAGATAGGAACTTGACAAATGGCCTGTGCATCAGCCATTACTCAATGGAATGACCCGGAGGCTAAGAAGAAAAGGGCATTCAATGCTTCAATGACTGATTATGTCTGGTGATATTTTCTAATTTATTCAGCAGCCAACCGTCCAAATACAAGAGGGTTTGTTTAAGTCTTTTCTACAATTGCTTCTCTGCCATTTTAAAATATAGAAAAACATAGACTGAACATTCAAGTTCTCAAGGCCTATTTATTCGCTCCTTCAAGGTACATGCTAATGCTCCAGGACTAATTCTACACACTGGCCTGGAAAAAATGTAATGGAAAATTGACCTAAATCATTTTTAAGGATTCATATTCAGGTCATCTCCTCTATGCTGCATGCAGAAAGGTTTCATAGGCAATGAAACAAAATTTAGTAGGAATATCTATAGATAAGAGAAGGCAAAACAGACTGAGCCATTACAAATGGCAAGGCAAACAGCAAGTACATTTAAACATGACAAACCTGTGAATTAAAACACACAGGACAAATGGGATGAAGCAATAAGCTGGTATAGCATAAATTCTGTATGCTGATTTTACTGATGAAAATATAGCTCCACTGTGGGTTGAGACAAACTTTACAAGCCACCAAACTAAATCCTAATCCTTACAATTAACAGGCATCTCAAAAAAGTTTCCAAAGCAGAGAAAAAGACAATGTGGAATGGATACCAGCTTCCTACACTGCATTATACAATTACACAATAGATTGTACACGCAGACAGACAAGGGATTACTCCATATCTACCCTCTGGCTGAAATCCTGGTTCCACCGAAGTTGATCAGAGTTTTCCCATTGGCTTCAGTGCAGCCAGGATTTTACCCTCATCTGTATGTTCCATCTAGCCACTTTTCTTGAACATGAACTGGCAAGGTATCAATGGAAAAGATTAAGTAGTAAATTCAGCTGCCTTTAATTTATAAAAGATTTTGACTCCGAAGAAAGAGAACTGGAGACTATCACCCTTTCCTCCAAGACCACTGGTGTAAGAAAAACACAGAAACAAAACAATTGAAATAAAAACATTCTTAAAAATGTGCAAACAAGAAAATAACCACTTTTTATCTATGATTAACACCACCATTCCCACAGGCCATATATTTTAAAATATTTAGCATTATGGCATATTCGGTGTTGCTTAGTTTAGCTAGAGATTGCTGTCTAAAATGCCATTGACAAGCCCATGGTCACACTTAGATATATGTTACAAATCCCTAGTCCTACGTTCAGCGGGACACAGATCTCCCAGCACAACACAATATCAGCATGGGAAGTTGAAGAAGACCATGTTTCAGCTGATGAGGGGGTCTGCCAGAACAACCATACTTCTTTGTTTGGAGTTGGACACATTCTATTATTAAGGAATAGTGGTGCCAGTGACATATGCAAAGTGAAATTCACCCATGTGTGAGAGCCCAAGCAAGGCCATCTTCAGTATGAATGTTTTGCAGTAGCCTAGTCCGAGGAGGGTTGACTTCAGAAAAAGTCCTCTTTGAGGTTTGCATTCATTCTTATTGCATCTGAACCAATTTGTATATCATTAGTTTCTATAATTTGCCAAACAGTCCTATTGCCCTCTCACTGAAATGTGGAATAAAGAGAAGGTCGTCTCACTTTTTCAGAGTGATTCCTAAGTGTTTTACCTATAACCTATTTTTTTTCTTAGATCTCCAGTGAAGCCCTCTCTAACATTAGGACTGTAGCTGGAATAGGGAAGGAGAGAAAGTTTATTGAAGCATATGAAGAACATCTGGAAATCCCATACAGAGCTGCAATCAGTAAAGCAAATGTTTATGGAATCTGTTTTGGCTTTGCCCAATGTATAGTGTTCATAGCCAATTCGGTCTCTTATCGATATGGGGGGTTTTTGGTGGAGAATGAAGGACTTCATTATAGCTATGTGTTTAGGTAAGAAGATACTTGCAGACAGCCACATACTCTGCTACAGAAGTATGTTGTTTACAATAAAATTCACAAATGTACGTAACCCACAAGCTAAACGCTTTCCTCCTTGACTGCAGGGTGATCTCTGCCATTGTGACCAGTGGAACTGCTTTGGGAAGAGCTTCTTCTTATACTCCAAACTATGCTAAAGCAAAAATAGCTGCTGCACGTTTTTTTCAATTGGTGGATCGGGTTCCCCAAATCAATATTTATAGTGATGGAGGGGAAAAATGGGTAAGAGTAGAGATGAGCAATGCAGGAAATGTCATTATTCAGCCCAGTGATATAGGTATTGAAACCCCAGTAATTATGGACTATTCCATACACACCTCTGTTTGTGAGCAAAGTAAGGTGACATCAGAATACTTGCTAGATATCCTTGCCTTTTGGGAAGTACTGAGCTATGTGCTATAATGTAAGCATGCAAATGCAGTCAAATTATTCCCAGTCTACCAGAAATTTCACCCGGAGTATCAATAAATGGTGAATACATTTTAATAACTGATCTGAGAGTTGAGAGCTGGATGGATTCACTGGACAATGAGATTTTCTTCCACCTCTACAACAGTGATTTAAATCCAAATGGGTTCAGTCACTAACCATGTTTATAATCTTCTGGTTCTTGTATGAGCACATCACAGAAACACCATCAAATTTGGTGTTAAATAGGACCTCTGGGGGCAATCATAACCTCTGAATGGAGTTGGAGAATTAACTACCTTCTCAGCTCAAAAGTTGGTCCCCTTCTATGTTTATGCTATTTGCAGTGCAGTGTGGGGAAGCTTGCATTGATAAAATGAATACAGCAGCATAGCTCTGGCTAAATAGAAGACTCCTGTCACAGGACAGTCAAGCCAGTCAGTCTTCGGGTTCCTCAGTCTCCAGGGTTATTTCACAAGCACTTAAGTCACTCACAAAAACTAATATTGGAAACAAGAATCATATTTAATGTGAGGAGTTTTGTCACTCTTTAGAATTCAGTTCTCAGCACTTTCTTTCTCACTTTTTCACCAGGACAATTTCAAGGGAAGCATTGAATTTATCAACTGCAGGTTCACTTATCCTTCTCGGCCTGACGTCCAAGTTTTGAACGGCCTCTCAGTGTCTGTTAAACCTGCGCAGACACTTGCATTTGTTGGAAGTAGTGGATGTGGCAAAAGTACTAGCGTCCAGCTTCTGGAGCGCTTTTATGACCCTGACAAAGGATGTGTGGTAAGCAGCTTTCACTACTTGGATATTGATACTCCGGGTATTGATACTCCGGGTATTGATAGTCCGGGTGGATAGTTTTACTGCTTGCCAGCTGCCGAAATCTTCAGACTCCAAAGTTCTTCTCCAATGTTACATAGGAGATTTTACCAAAGAGTAACATTTGCACAGCTGAGGATCACTTCAGTGGATTTTCACACCATCCACAACAGGGTATAGCTCTCTTGATCTTTCCTCAAATTTACAGTCTAAAGTTCTCCAATGATCTAACCTAAGTTGGTGAACCTCGGCTGGTTCTCTCTGCTGATGCTCAGTAACAATCACAGAGAGCCCCGAGAAGGAGGTAGTACACCTCTATGCAGAAATCCAGGCACACAGATGGGATTGGTGTCATGGAGAGCAGCACTTTCCCTTTTTGACACCCTGCTGCCCCCCAGAATCCACATAGCCAGGGCCAGTTCTAGGCATCAGCAAAACAAGCAGGTGCTCAGGGCGGCATATTTCTAGGGGTGGCATTCCGGCTCCGGCCATTCCACTCCTAGAAATGTGCCCCCACCACTCCAGCTCGCCTCTGCTCCGCCTCCGCCTGCTCCCCTGAGCACGCTGCCACTGCCCTGCTTCTCCCCACTCCCTCCCAGGCTTGCCGCACGCGAAACAGCTGTTTTGCATGGCAAGCCTGGGAGGGAGGGAGGGAGGAAAAGCCGAGTATGGTGGCACGCTCGGGGGAGGCGGCGGTGGTGGAGCGGAGGTGAACTGAGGTGGGGAGCGGTTCCTCTACCCCCCCGTTACTTCCTGCGCTCCCCCACCCCACCCTCGCTCACTTCTGCTCTGCCTGCTCCCCTGAACGTGCTGCCTCTCCCTCGCCTGAGAGGAAGGGGGGAGAAGCGGAGCGGCAGCGTGTTCAGGGAACCAGGCGGAGGGGAGGGGAGCTAGGGCAGGGGGGAGCCACAGGAAGCAATGCGGGGAGGGAAATGCGGCACACCTGGGGGAGGAGGCGGGGTCAGGGATTTGGGGAAGGGTTGGGAAGGGGTGGAGTTGGGGCAGAGCTGGGGGCGGGGAGGGGCACGAAAAAAAAGTGGGGGCGGCCAAAAATTGTTTTGCTTGAGGCGGCAAAAATCCTAGAGCCGGCCCTGCACATAGCCCAAGTGTAGAGACATCTGAGAGAGCTAGGGAGGGAAAGTCAGACTTAGCTCTTCAAGAAGATCCTCCTGGAATGAGCTGGACCTCGGTTTTTGCTCAGTCTTCTTGCAGGCAAAATCCTCATTGAAATCAGCAGGAGCTTTGCCTGAGTAAGAACTGAGCAATTAAGGTCCATGTATCATACTATCAGTTGTGAAATCTGCTTACAAGTCAATGCACATGGCCTTGAGTAAAGACTTTAGCATTTGGCCTACTGTAGTTCTGTGGTCACAATGGGCATACAAATATTTTGTGCCTGTTGCTTGCCACTCAGAGAATGTGGACTATACTGTTACCTCCTTGGACTTGTATAATTCCTTAGATTTCAAGGCCAGAAGGGACCCTTGTGATCATTTAGTCTGATCTCCTGTGTAACACAGGTCATAGAATTTCACGCAGTAATTCCTGCATCAAGCCCATAACTTCCGTCTGAGTTAGAGAACCTCTCTTAAAATGAATTCTGATTTAAAAAGTGTGAGTGCCTAAGAATCCACCACATCCCTAAGTAAATTGTTCCCATGGTTAATTCCCCTCACTGCTAAAAATATGCATCTATGTCTAGTCTGAATTCATCTAGCTTTAGCTTCTAGCCATTGGGTCTATTGATGCCTTTGTCTGCTAGATTAAAGAGCATGCTGCTATCAGAAATCTTCTCCCCTTGTAGGTACTGCACAATTGAGCTTGTTTTTCTTCTCCATTTGAAAAAAAAATAATTGGAGTAATCAAAGAGTTCTTGGTTGCGCGAATCACTCAAGCACATGCTTAACTTTCAGTGTGTAAACAGTCCAGTTGACTTCAGCAGGTTTATTCACATGCCTAATGTTAAGCATAGGTTTAAGTCCTTTGCTGGATCAGAGACACACCCAATATATATTGATTTGCTAAAAATAAATCTAAACAGTATTCTTATTCCAGGTTTCAGAGTAACAGCCGTGTTAGTCTGTATTCGCAAAAAGAAAAGGAGTACTTTATTCTTATTCCAGTTACTTACAGTAGTGTGATGTTGTGAAGACTTTATTTTACAAAGCTGTATATATTTAAAGCCTTGTTGTTGGGACTATTTTGTTTCAGCAAAAGCTATTCATTCTTTGTATGTTGCAAGTCTGACATGATATATCGTATTTTGTCTTTTTTTACTGGTAGTTAATAGATGGCCATGATACCAAGAAAGTAAATATACAATTTCTTAGATCTAAAATTGGAATAGTGTCTCAGGAGCCTGTGTTATTTGGCTGTAGTATTGCTGATAATATCAAATATGGTGATAACAGCAAAGAGATCACTATGAAAGAAGTTATAGAAGCAGCGAAGAAGGCCCAGCTGCATGACTTTGTCATGTCCCTTCCAAATGTAAGTATATTTGCAAGGACAGTAAAAAACTAAAAACCAAAACCAAACAAATGCTATGATGGGGCCTAAATAGCGGGACTACAAAAGACAGCTGAGAAAGGCAAGGTATTCCTTGCAATGAGATTTCTCACCAAAGCAAACTGGACCTTTTCATGTGCCAACACTGATCATTTTATTTTCACAGATCTGGGGGGAGAGGAATGGCATAATGTTGTTTTTGTCGTGATTTATTTTTGGGGAGTTGGGGTTTGATTTTTTTCCCCCTAATGTTGGGCAAATACTTTAAAAATTAAATAACCATCAGAAAGCAATATTTTCAAAATTTCAAACTCTGATAGGAGACAGAAAGGAAAGGTTCCAGTGTAACCAAACAGAAAGGAGAGGAAGCAAACAGCATAACCAAACAGAAAGGAGACTCATGGCCCACTCCCCACAGGGCACCACAATATTGTCCCAGTTTATCCATTATTGTAATTGCCGACATGCTCATTTAGGAATAAAATTTCCTGTATTGTATATTTTTCAGAAATATGAAACTAATGTTGGGGCTCAGGGATCCCAGCTTTCTCGTGGGCAAAAGCAACGCATTGCTATAGCTCGGGCCATCATACGAGATCCTAAAATTTTATTACTGGATGAAGCAACATCTGCCTTAGACACGGAAAGTGAAAAGGTAAATGTGCAATAAAAGAGAATGAGGGAGGTTCAGTATAATTATCTAGGTGTGTTGTCATAAAAGAAATGTCCATAATAATAATAATAATATTTAATTTTAATTTGTTTCTGTCTGATACAGAAACCTTAGAAAAGTACTAGATAAAGAGATACCCTCTTATCAAAGACAGTATTTTTTCTTTGAGTACATTCAGTCCTAAAACACTATTTATGACGTTCTAATATGTAAAAATACAAAACCAACCAGCCATAGCTACTCTTAGACTTAGACCTTACAGAGGTTACCTTAGTTCATACTAGTTCCATTTTCAAAGCATTCAATAACCAAGTTTCACATGCACAGTATATATTAAAACAAAGGTACAGTAACTCCTCACTTAACGTCATCTCAGTTAATGCTGTTTTGTTGTTACGTCACTAAGGCCCCTATCGGTGCCCCTCCACCTCCCCCAATGCCTCCCGCACGCCAGCGGCCTCTCAGATCAGCAACTCCCCCCTCCTTCCCTGCGCCTCCCACCTGCAGCAATCAGCTGTTTGGCGCCATTCAGGAGGCTCAGGGACGGGGAAGGCGTGAGGATGCGGCATGCAGCATCCCCCCACCCCCCCGAATGCCCCAAACAGCTGATTGCTGTGGGCGGGAGACACGGAGAAGGAAGGGGGAGGCTGCGCACCGCACCCTCCTTCTCCCCACCAGCCTCCTGAATGCCACAAAACGGCTGATTGCTGCAGGCGGGAGGTGTGGGGATGAAGGGGGAGGCTTTGGCCTCCCGCCTGCAGCAATCAGCTGTTTCACGGCATTGAGGAGGCTGGGGGGAGGGAGGGAGGACGTGGACACCTGGGGAGAGAGGATGGAGCAGGGGCAGGAAGAGGCAAGGTGGGGGTGGAAGGGGGGCTGGCTTGGGGCAGAGCCGGGGGTTGAGCACCCCCCAGCACTTTGGAAAGACCATCAAGCGGAGCAGCCGGATGATCCACCCTCTTTCACCCTCTGACTCCACCACCTCAACCAAACTTCACAATCTTCATTGCTGAGTACAGTATTACATTTTGTTTAAAATTGTTTAAAACTTATACCTGTATTACATTGTTTGTTTAAAATTGTTTAAAACGTATACTGTATATGTATATAATGTCTTTTGTCTTGCAAAAAAAATTTCTCTGGAACCTAACCACACCTATTTACATTAATTCTTATGGGGAAATTGGATTCACTTAACATCGTTTCTCTTAAAGTTGCATTTTTCAAGAACATAACTATGACGTTAAGTGAGGAGTTACTGTATGCATAAAGGGCCTGAGCATGCAGTAATTTCCTTAACTTCAATTAAAGACTACAGCACTGGGACTGAGAACTCAGGCAAGGATTTGCATGGCTTTCTTGCACCTTGGGATGAAAGTAGCACTGGCAGTTTTAAACCACATCAGCACGAAAATGACATTCAGGATGTAACGGAAGGACTCGTATAATTTCTAGAGTTATGCATATTTGCTAAGCCCTCCTACATACTAGCAGTTTAATTCATGGGTCAGCCAAGCACATCAATAACTTCACCTTTGATTCAGCTTTGGTTCAAATGTCCAACAGTAAATTTTGGAACTGCTGAGCCATTGAATAGAATTGGAATAGAATAATCAGGGATTTTCCAGATCTTGACCTCCATTTCAGCTGGCACATTTTCATTCTGATACTTTGTCTATTGTCTGTAGACTGTGCAAGCTGCATTGGATAAAGCCAGAGAAGGACGGACCTGCATTGTCATAGCACATCGGTTGTCTACAATTCAACACTCTGATATCATAGCTGTCATGTCTCAAGGAATTATTATTGAAAAGGGCACTCATGATGAACTGATGGCCAGGGAAGGAGCTTATTACAAACTTGTCACTACTGGAGCGCCAATTAGCTGATTTACCACAGGCTCTGTGTAAACGTGGAAGATGATATTTTTCTAAATGAGAATGCTACAGTTGGTTTGGCAATGTTGGTACCCCTTTGAGTTATTACCTGGTACAAAACGCTCTGTCATATGACAAGTTACATGGGACATTATCGAGCCTAAAATGTATCTCGCCTTCTGGAGTAAGCAAGCCTCGTAGGATCATACAAGGTGATTACAGAGTAGCCTGGTTTGTTCAGGAGATAGCCTAGCCTATTGTGCAAGGGAAAGAAGGAAATTTCCTGGTAAGACAGCTCTTTATTTGGGAGTTGTGGAGCTATTCGAGGGTGGGGAGCTCTTGTAAAATGGCTTTGTAGTCTGGCTGCACAGTGCCTTACTTGCTTGACTAAATGTTAGTCAAGGAAGAATCCTCCCTGAATATTAGCATGTCAGATTGCTTCTTTTGGCAAGTTATAGGGCTAAAACACAAACCAAGTATGATACTATATTCTATTTTAGTGGCGGGATGAAATATTTCCTAACTTGAAGGTTTTACAGACAGAATTAAAATAGATACTCTCAATGTGGTTATAGAAATCTTTTTTGCCCCATTATTTGTCTCTCTTGTCTATTTAGATTGTGAGCTTTTTCAGGCAAGGACTGTCTTTTACTGTGTGTTTGTTTAGTGCCTAGCACCATGGGGCCCTGACCTACATTGGAGGATCTAGATGCTACTTGTGAAATAAATAAAAAATAATAACTACGAGGTCAGCTTCACTCCACTATGACAACGAAAGAGATTGAGAAGAGGAACAGAAGCTGGTAAAGATTAATTCTTAGTTATCCACTTTATTAAATGGCCTCAACTAACTGATTTGAATACGAATAAATACTCAGTTAAATCAAGGAACACAATAATTATTTTTCACTGTTATTTAATCTCTTTCTTACCTTGAAACTGTGCTAGATAAATAGAGAATATCCCATTTTCATCACTGGTGACCATATCATGCCATTTCTTTTTAAAGAGCACGTAAAAATTCTGTAAAGCTTAAAGAATAAAAAAGATTTCCATTTCTGTTAATCAAGGAGAATGTTCACAGTTAGATTAGCTTGGATTGACCTTTTTACATATAAAATATCATGCTTCAAGGCATAAGCCAAATACTAAGCGAAGATTGGGAACAGCCTTCCTCTGGAGGAAGGTTAAGCTATAATTTTCCATTATGAGGTTTATTACACCTTTCTCCAAAATGTCTTTTTTGGCCTGCCTAATGATACTTTTACACTTGACTTGCAGGGTTTATGCTCCTTTATATTTTCTGCAGTAGAATTTGACTTCCACAGGATGCCTTTTTGTCTCTCACCGACTCATTTATTCTGCTATTTACCTATGGTGGCTTTTTTTTTTTTTTTGTGGTCCTCTTACTGTTTTCTTTTTCAGTTGAGGAATACATTTAGTTTGAGCCTCTACTATGTTTTTTTTTAGATAGTTTCCATGCAGCTTGCACACCTTTCACTCTTGTGACTGTTTCTTTTAATTTCCAATTAAATAGCGGTCTCATTTTTGTATAATCCCCCTTTCTGAAATTGCTCCTGTGGTTTGTTTCGTTGTTACATTCCCCACTACATAATTACATTGCGGCTGCTATTACCAAGCAGTTCAGCTACATTTAGGATTGCCAGGCATTTGGTTTTTGACCAAAACGCCTGGTCAAAAGGGACCCTGGTTAGCACCGCTGACTGGATCATTAAAAGTCCGGTCGGCGGCGCACCAGGACTAAGGCAGGCTGCCTGTCTGCCCTGGCTCTGTACAGCTCCCTGGAAGTGGCCGGCATGTCCAGCCCCTAGGTGCAGGGGTGATCAGGGAAGCTCCGCTTGCTGCCCCTGCCTCCAGCGCCAGCTCCGCAGATCCCATTGGGCAGGAACTGTGGCCAATGGGAGCTACGGGGGCAGTGCCTGCGGATGTAGGCAATGCACACAGCCACCTGGCCGTGCCACTGCCTAAGGTCCAGACATGCCAGCTGCTTCTGGGAGCAGTGCAGAGCCAGGGCAGGCAGGGACGGGTTGGATCACAGAAACCCCCTTAGGGCTGCCAACTGATGTGCCAAGACTACTTCTGCCCCTGCTTTCCCTGCCAGCTTGGGACTCCAGCACCCTGTCTTGCTGAGCCAGACACGCCAGTCTGCTCCAACACAGAACCAGGGTCTGAACCACATGCCCCAAAGCTGCAGACTTAACTGAAAGCATCTTAAGAAGTGTTCCTGTCCTTAACACTCAGATGCCAAACTCCCAATGGGGTCCAAACCCCAAATAAATCTGTTTTACCCTGTATAAAGCTTATACAGGGTAAATTCATAAATTGTTTGCCCTCTATAACACTGACAGAGAGATATGCACAGTTGTTCCCCGCCCCCCCAGGTATTAATCCATACTCTGGGTTAAAGTAAAACGTGGTTTTATTAAATACACAAATATGAGTAAATATACAGGATTTAAGTGGTTCCAAGTAGTAACAGACAGAACAAAGTGAATTACCTAGCAAAATAAAATAGAACACGCAAGTCTATTTCGAAGAAACTGAATACAGATTAAAAAACCTCACCCAGTAAGATTTCTTTTACAGACTAGTCTCCTTCTAGTCTAGGTCCAGCAATCACTCACACCCCCTGTAGTTACTGTCCTTTATTCCAGTTTCTTTCAGGTATCCGTGGGGGTGGAGAGGCTGTCTCTTGAGCCAGCTGAAGACAAAATGGAGGGGTCGCCCAGGGGTTTAAATAGACTTTCTCCTGTGGGTGGACACCCCTCCCTCCCCCTGTGTAGAATCCAGCTGCAACATGGAGTTTTGGAGTCACATGGGCAAGTCACATGTCCATGTATGACTGAGTTTTTTACCACCCAATCCACATTCCTGGGAAAGTTCAGATGTGTATTGCCGTCTTCAAGATCCATTGTTCATTAAGTGCTTCTTGATTGGGCATTTAACTTGCACATTTCTTTCTCAAGAAGCTGACCAAATGCTTACTAGGCTACTTAGAAATCAAGCAAGTCCACAGCCAATATTCATAACTTCGAATACAAAAATGATACATGCATACAAATAAGATGAATAGATTCAGTAGCTCATAACCTTCACAGAGATATGTTACATGGCATATGTAGCATAAAACATATTCCAATTATATATATATTCATAAGAATATTTCCATAAAGCCTTATGGTGGGGCACCATCACACTTATGTTCATAAGTTTCCATTGATTTTAAGAACAGATTAAATGATGTCCAGGAGCATTCACGCCTGGGGCTGAGTTGGCTATGGAACTACTGCCACCCTCCCTCTAGGGCTTATGCCAAGGAGGGCTCCATTAATTTACAGTCAGGGCACCATATAACCCTACCAGTTGTGACTACAGTTCATCTCATTGCAGGTAGGCATTCCCTAGCTAGCTAACCAACTGTTTGAATTGCACTGGCCCATTTGCAACACCATAGACACAGAGGGCAGACTTCCTGTTTAGTTTTCACTATCAGACGTGAGAGAATTAATCAAGTCCTTTAATCTCTTTATTCCTAATACAAACACAACAGGAAGTTCATGACCTGTGGCCCAAAGTAGGTTGAGGTAGGCCACCCATCATAATGTGCTAGTTGCACAAATTATCAGCCAAGACTGCACTAGTTAAAGCTCAAGCATGCAATATTCTGAAGTAAATGAAGATACATCTAGTTATGCTAATTGAGGTTCTGGCCTTTGATTTAAAATGGCCATGCTATGGAATCACAGCTGAAGCTTGATTATCCCTACTGCTTGTCAAACCCCAATTCAGTTTGCATATGGGGAAACTCTGGAGATCAATAGTCTTCATCCATTGGGAGGCTTTGGGTGCTGAAGGGCCTGAACTCTGCAAGTGCCTAGCTCAGCTCTGCAGAGCTTAGAAACGTCACTAAATAAAGTCTGCAGCCTCCTGTTCTATTGAGAACATTCAGGTAGTCTAGACTGGTGGCTATTTGGGGTTTGGTAAATCAGGATTCTACTGTAACTCTTAAAACTTAAACCTTAATTTCGTCAGTAAACGCTACGATGGACAAATACTTTTTAACACCTATGTCTTCTGCAGCCCAGCAGAACTGTGGGAGATGCTAGGTATGGGCTATTCCCCTCCTGTCTGCAGCTTCCAGAGGCAGATCAAAGCTATAGCATAGCCTATGCTAGGCATGCTCCCCTCTGGCCTGCTGCCAGATCTTCTGCTTCCATGGCAGCAGTCAGAGACGTTTTTCTTTGCTCCCGTCCTATCATTTGCTTCCCCGCCTTTGTTCTCTCCTCCTCCTAGACCAGGGATTTAGCAGCATGTGGCTGAAGCCACCCCGAATGCCTTCTGCAATGCCTCCCTGCTGAGTGCCTCTGCCCCCTTTCAGGGATGGCAGAGCAGCCATGCAAGAACCGGGCTAAGCTTAAAAGTTAGCACCTTTTAGGTAGCTTTAACAGGCTCGACAGAGGGCAAATTAGGTCCTGCCAGTTATCCTGCCTACGCTCATGTTGCTTGGGCATGGAGCAGACAGGCAGGCTGGGACCCGCCCCGAGAAACCATGACTCCACTACAGAAAAGCCCAACCAGGAGACATAGGGCAGAACCAAGAGCTGCTCTAAGGATGAGGCTGGCACGGGGGCAATTCAGGACCCCATGGCTAAGACCCTAGCAGGATTCCAGGTCCCAGCCCGCATCCTGAAATGGGACCTAAGTGCTCTGGGGAGAGAATCAGTGCTCACAATCAGCCCTTCCCTTTCTCCCAGCTTGAATCAGAAAACGCTGGCAGTTAGTCCCCATCCCCCAACCTTGGGGAGTGGGAGCCTATAAGGGAGGACTCTGAGGGAGAAATTTCTAGAAGGCTCAAGGCTAATGCAAAGCTAATCCCAAATACATGCACCCAGGGCATAGCTAAGCTGCCAAAGCATGCAAAACAAAAACTAAAGAACAAAAGGGTCAAAAAAGTAAAAAGCAAAAATGAACAAACAAAACCCTCTAAAAGGTATTTGTCCTTTGACTCAGACCCCCTCCTCCTCTTCTGTGGTAGAAGAGCAACCAACAACTGGTTTTGAGCAGGACAGAGAGTAACAAAGGTTTTACTCTCTTCAAGAAGTTTGAAACCATATGTAAAAAAGCTTGTATCCATGATCCAGATCCAACCCGAGCAAGACCTCAATGATAAATCTCAGAGAAAATGTCTCCCTTCCAAATCCTAGCCTGAGAGAGTGATTCCCCTACACCCATCCTTTGAGAAGGTAATCAAGGAGGCATGGAAATTTTCTGACTAGGGTAAACACATTAATGGGCATATTCTCAGATTCTACAAGCTGTAAGAGCAAAGATGCAGAGACCAACATGTCTTTAAGGCTATACATAAGAAATCTCCCTAGAAACAGCATTTGTGGCAGATGCTTCAATAGATGCTGTGAAGTTTTCTGCCAAGGCCACAGCATCCAGCTCAGTGGCCAGGAGACACACATGACTTCATCTGTGGAGGATAGATACTCACTACAGATGAGTCCTGTGCGACTCTAAATTCACAGGATCTCTCCTCTTTGGAGAAAAACTGGATAAGATAGTGGCTGAAAACTCTGCCAAACTTAAACAGTCCTTCCCCTCTCCATTTGGTTCTCTAATAAGGGATTACAAACTCACTGTCAGAGCATAGAATCATAGAATATCAGAGTTGGAAGGGACCTCAGGAGGTCATCTAGTCCAATCCCCTGCTCAAAGCAGGAACAATCCCCAACTAAATCAAACTGAGTCTTCTGCTGAAAGCTAAATAACTGACTTCTGACATGCCTATCCAAACTTAGGCTGGATTTACATAGAGAGGGTTACCTTTGAACTATCTATGCTCTACATAGCTTATTTCCATTTAAGAACTTTGTTTCTTGTGGTTACTGTACAGCAATAAGAAACTGAACTAATTGATGATCTTGTGGTTAAGCTATTAGACTAGATGCAGGCAATTTGGTTTCAATTACCAGTTGAATCAGACACTTCTCTCTGTGCCTCAGTTCCCCATCTGTAAAAGGTAGGTAATCCTTCCTTTCTCCAATAGCTTGTAAGTTCTTTAGGCAGGACTGTCTCTTTCTACATTCATTTAACATTTTAGAAAAGGAAAAAACTGGTACAATTCAATGACTGAACTGAACTAACAGGTAGTATACAACAGACATGCCTTTCATCCTCCTTCCTCACAGAGATTTCAGAGGTAAGATAACAGATGAGGAAAGGGAAAACCTTGGAATCAAAGAACAAGTGGATAATCTAGTGGTGCTTCCACAACATCGAAGGGGTTGTTAAGACACTGAATGAATGTGCTCCACCAGACCTGAGCTCGAGAGGCAGGATTTCCCACTTTTCAGACGAATGGTTTGCATCCACCACAGAAAAACAGGTGCAAGAGATAGTGCATCAGGGATACTCCCTCAAGCTAAGGGCTCCATCCCTTCTTCATCCACTTTCTCATCACCAGCAACCCTAGTGGGGCAAGCTGGTCAAGAACGAGATCTCCCGTTGCCTCACCATAGGAGTGTGCCTGCTGTGGGTCAGTTCCCCAACACCATCAGCCTCTGGCAACACAAGGACTGCCTTCCAGGTCTCCACATGCCTTACTCTTTATAGACTAATGATAGGCATACTCCAACCCCTGAGCCCACTGGGCTTCCTCTTTGGAGCATCCAGGGCCTGATCCACTGGCACTCACAGAATTCACAGATCCGCTACGCCTGAAGGAATAGTTCACACCAGCTTACCAGATGGGCCTCAAGATCATCACACCACTCAACACATGGCACTTATATATGTTTACAGTAAGAACAAGAAGTTTATTTAACAAATAGATAGTCAAGAAGAAGCAAATAGAAATAGTGGAAACAAATGGTTACATATAAATTAAAATAATAATATGCTTTCTATAGCCTAAACAAGACATTGTTATGGCATATAGAGCAAAACCTCACCCCAAAAGCCATCCAGTGTCTTACAGCCAGGCTTGGCTGTGATCTTCCACTCATCAGACTCCACGCTGTCCTCTTGACTCCTCAGTGGAAAGAACCCCTGTGTCTCTTTGCAAGCTCAGATATATCAAAACAGTCCTTTGATTGTTATTCATGATCAGAGCACCTCCTGTTGATTGTTGTTCCCTCTGGTCTCCCTCATTGGTTCACCTTGCAACCTTTTCATTAGCATTCAGCTGGGCCCCACATAGGCTTACATTGTGAGACACACAATTGCACAATGCACACTTGATCAAACAAAAGACCAGAGGCTGTCCAAGGCTGGTCAGTTCGTGGTGCCCTGCTTTTAACTTCAAAGCTTTAAGAACATGGTTTCCAGTACAGATACATAACTTCTTAATTTTTACCTGTACATACATTGTACAATGTTTATGATGATCAGGGTAACACAGGCTTTCAGTAAAGACTTTACATGACACACTTTGATGAACTAGTATGAAGATATCAGACCCAGGGGATCCCAGTAACCCTTGTTCACCCATGCGCTCTCTTCCGGTTGGCACCAAGACACACATCACCTGGGTCACCCATACCTCCACATTCAGGTGTGCCCCTGCCAAGACAGCCTACTGAGATTTGCTTATGGCATGGATTGCTACCAGTACCGAACAGTGCCATTCAGTCTCTCATCGTCCCCAGGGTATTTATGAAGATGCTGGTGATATTCAATACTCAGATCCCAAGGAATTCACCTATTCCTCTTTCTGGAAGGCATCTAAATCAGACTCCTATGCAGACCATGGCACATAGTGCCATGATCCAGGCTCTGAATCTCCTGAAAGAGCCCAGATTCATGACAAACACCTGTAGATATTGCCTGGGACTGTCTACATTCTCAGGAAGTTGATGACCTGCTTTGGGACCAGTACCTGATTTTGCATGCATGCCAGAGCATGGTCCCATACTTTCAGCAGACAGACCTGAGGCATCTGATCTGTGATCTCATCCATTGAGTGATTCCTCTGCACGAGAACAGGAGGCCCAGTAGCTGAAGGCACTGAGCTGTTGTTGGGCTCCTGCTCTTGACTAGGATGGATATCAAATCCTGAATCTTGTGGAATTTGTCAAATGATGGGTAGATCTGCACTGCTGACATGTCTATCTCCATGCCCAGATGAATAATTGAAGGAATCATGGAATTTTTCTTGGTGTTTGTCATGAATCTGTGTGTTTGTGGGAGATTCAGAGCCAAACACCACAGTACTCCAAGTATAAGTCTCATTATTGTGCTGTTTGCAGGATCCTTGGGCTCCCTGGGTGAGAACTCTTAGGTATCCAGGTCTTGGAGCAGTCAGACCAATTTTCCCTAAGTGGGACCTACCATTGGTGTTGAAAGCCCCAACCATCCATCCCTCTAAACCTCTGACATTTGTATTACCATTTTACCTCTCCATCAAAACCTGTTTTCTGGTCACCATCATGTCCACAGTCTTATCCATGCAGGAACCTTACTGTATGTTCAATGATGTCAAGGTGGTGCAGAAATGTTTCTGCCTAAAGTAGACTCTCCTTTTCATGACTCACAGCAGATTGTCCTCCCTTTGGTCTGTCCAAAGTCACAGCGATTCAATGGGAAGATAAGTACCAAAGGTTTATATCAAGTGTCCAGAATCCACAAAGAGATCAGGCTCTCTGTTCATTTCCTTTCACCCAAGGTGTCAAGGACTTAGACTATGTGAGCTATCCCTGGCCAGATGGATCGGACTGTGTATTGTTGAGGCATACAAGGCATCCAGAAGGAGTCAAGGCACATGCCACAAGATCTATGGCAACCTCGTGGGCTGAAAAAGCATGTTGTTGCACTACAGAGCAGTGACACGGATATTGGCTAACACCTTTATCAGACGCTGTCTTCTGTCTTTTGCAGAGGTCTCCTTCAGCAGGAGGGTGCTGTATGTGGTGCTTCAATAATAACCTTGCTGTTACTAATAATTTTGCTGTTAACTATTTTTTTACACTGCTCTGGTATGAATCTATTAGCAGTAGGCTGGCAAAGGGAGCATGGCTAGAGCAAGCTATACTATAGCTTTGAATTGCCTCCAGAAGCTGCAGGCAGGAGGGAAATAGCTCATATGTAGGATGATTGTAAAAGACGCTGCTAGAAGAATGGAAAAGACTGGGTAAGAAAATTTCCATTCTTGTTAATATTACCATGCACACTGTTACAAACCAAAGTAAGCATATTAGACCTTGTAACCAACTGAAGTTATTTTTCATTCACATTGTAACTACAGTGTAGTTACCACACTGACTTTGGTGATAGGGACATGCATAAAAACCCTGCCTTGTACTCTCCGAAACCGAACATGAATCCAATATTTAAAGGCAAATCAGTATTTGGAACCTACTGTGTTTGATAAATTAGAGTACCTGAATACGTGCATCAGTACTTGGAATACAGTAATGTTATGGATTATCCCTGTATGTTGTAATCCATTCCTGACTTTCCTATGCACTGGTGCCTATTCTAAATACTGGATGTGCTTTTACTGGGAAAAATTGCAATTTCTGGAACCAAGAAAAGTTGCCATCCAATGTCACAGATACTCTTTGCATGAAAGACCCAAATATTAAGTGTTCCTAGGATAATCTAAAATGATTTCCATATTTATCAAATTCCTAGTGCAAAATAATTATAACACTCATGAAATAACCTCCTTCTGTCCAATCTGTTAATTTATTACTTCTACATGGCTAAAAATAAAATTATAATGACCTTAGGCTATTGTTACAATTTTATAGAAAGCACAGTTAACATGGGGTGAATATTGGGATCTGAAACCAAAATGTCTCCTCCTGTGATAAAAGCAGTATTTCAAGGATTTTGGGCTACAAGATAGAGCCTTTCATGCCTTGCAAATTGAGTTCACATTAAGTTCCAGCACTTTTCTTTAGAGGTTTTATTTCTGACTGCTGAAGGATGTTCATGCAGCTTTGCCTAGATTTTGTTACTATTCACTCTGCACTGAAATGTCACAAATGATGACTAAATTACTGACATTGCATTAAGGAAGAGGAAAATGCTTTGTAAATAGCTAAATAAAGCACTTAGTGCAGACATACAAGCTCTTATGCATATCTGACATTCTTCTTGTCTTTGGGTTGTTTTCAGATACTTGCAGACAGAATATAAAGCAGTTCAAGTAGGAACTTGACCTTTGTTCATGTCTCTAAAAAGCAGTAGATACAGTGTCTGAATTAGATAGCAAGTTCCTTGTGAGATTGACTATGTCATCTTTAATGTTCGTATAACACTGAGCACATTGGTAGCATTCAATCAATACATAGTAAGCTTTCGCTGTTGCAGTATTATTTCCCTATTATCCTTCCACCCAGCGCAAGAGAATATAAAATGTGTTGTGCGTGTCTGTATAAATATACAGTCCCAGAGCCTCCACCAAGGCCAAGGAGTGCATAGCACAACTCAGGGAGGAGAGGGCAAAGGTGTCTGCCCACTGGTTTGGTCCCCAGAGGTAAGTTAGAGTATTTTGAGGCCAGTTCTAAATTAAACCAGCTTCCAATAGTCCCAAAAGGCTGTGGCAGCAACCAGAGATCACTGGGGCACATGGAAGTCACAGTGACGGTTATAGGAAGTGGGGAATGGAGTACAAGTAGTTAAATTAAAGTCCTTGCCTTGAACTCCCACAGGCTAAGGTCAGCCCTTGCCTCTGGTTCTACCTCTTTCTTGGGTAGCTTCAAGGGGGGGAAGACTCACAGCCAGATCCTCTTAGTAGAGGTTTCTTCTCCTGCTGCTGCAATATGGTACTTCTTCAGGAAATGGCTTCCCTCTTGTCTCCCTCCTGCCTGGGGCTACTGGAGCTTCTTTTATATCAGTCCTTTCCCCGGGAGCATGCTGGCCAGTAGAATCATAGAACCATAGGATTAGAAGGGACCGCAAGGGTCATCTAATTTAACCCCCAGCCAAGATGCCTGAGAGGCGGAGCCTTCCAGGCTCAGTACTGCTCCAGCCCTTCCCTTGGCCTTAGTGTGGGGTCTGAAAACCCTATCCAAGGCACCAATATAATATAGCTCAGTTGTGCTCTGAAAAAGTATAGCACCTGGAAATTACATGGGGTATGAATTGTAGAAAGTCATTGTGCAATGATAGAAATGCATTAAAATGTATAAAAAGGGATATAATTGGCTTTATATATTTACAACAGCAAATTAATCAGCATAGTCAATTCACAAATGAGTTTGTTACATTTACTATAATAACAGTTATCTCTATGGCTGGGCAAACAAAGGTGGCCACATACAAGCGTCTCATATTTTACTCTTGAATCACTTTTTCATTGTATGTCAACAAAGAATTACCATAACCAATTGCACCCCTAAATAGTGATTCTGGTTTGGTACTCTTTAAATGAGATTATTAGACTGATTTACATTTGAAAGACAGGAGCATGCATAACACACTAGGATGTGTGTTGAGATTACATGAATTCACACTGTATGACTTTCTGCAGTTGTTACTCTGTGCAGATGCATACCCAAATAACACTGATTTAAATGTGCTATGTTCATAAGTTTCCACAAAGTTAAATGTATCGTAGTTTTAGTAAATAGAATTTATTGCCTTTTCATTTCAAGATTTTGCATTTAGCTATTTTTAAAAGAAAAATACAAAAAGCAACATGTCAGTACAAAGTTATCTGCTCTGTCAATAGCCCTAGAAATGAAATTACATTGTTTCAGATGAATCTTTCTAAAAATAATTTCTTCTTCTTTCCTGACTCAGTCAGAAGATGCTTCACTCAGAAAACACTAAGTTAAATCTAAAGTTTGGCAAACTATGCAGGACTTCACCACACTACATGGCTGTATTCATGTAGCTAAATTAGTGTGATTTTATCACACCTAATTTTCCAGCAGATTAACATGCAGCATTTATATATATAAAATGGAAAGTGGAATGATGATATGGGAGATGAAGCACCATCTAATTGAAAGTGTACAAGAACTAGAAAATCTACAAGCTTTGGCTAATCCCAACATGCAAAACATGTGCATACCCGCAGTGGTGTAGACAGCCATACTGCATTGTAAATCCTGGGAATGAAGTCAAAATGCAAGCCAACCAGTGGTTCTGACATGGCAGTGTCATTCTTGGATGTACTGCTTTTGGGCATGGGACTTACCGGGAGCACATCAAACACATAGTGACACCCACCACTGTTCAGAACGGAGTACCAAAATAATTACCTTTGCGGAGGGTTACAGAATGCCACTTGTATCTAAATGCACCCACCTTTTTTCAGACTATTTTGAAAGTTTATCTAATTTAACTTCTTTTCAGTTGGCCTCATTAATAAGTGTATGCAGTATGGAATCAAGGCAACTACAGTAAGAGGTATGGCTGCACTTTTACAAAAAGAAAGAACATAAAACAAATACTCTGTATGTGTGGGTAACTTGATAAAATCAAACAGCTGCAAGGTAACTAAAGAAGCAGCTATGCACAGTAGCCTGAAACTCGTCTTATATCCATTTTTACCTTTACAGCTCATGATGAACATTTCAGAATTAATGCCAAGACCTAACCCAAAGAGTGCACCTAAATTTCTCACCAGTCCAGCAAATGGAGTTGTGTCAATGTTTATCCAGTCTGGGTTGGCACACCATTTCTTTGCCTTTGGAACGGACCATAGAAGATCAACATCAATAAGTTTGAGAAGCAGGTAAAAGCCAAGAGCAAAGATGAAGAGAAACAAATTTGTCTTGATGTACGTTCTCAAACTCGCTGTCTGGATAGCAGGGGTATGTTCAAATGCTTCAGCAACAAGCATTCCTGGGAATTAGAAATGCAATATTAAAGTGGGCACTGTGCTCTTGGATATTGAAAAAGAATTGCTTTCTAGGGCCTACCTTTAAAAAGCAGAACTAAACCTCCTAAAAAAAAAAGAATATGTATGGTTTTTCCACATTTATAGTACACCCAAAAACCTCATTCATCTCCAAAACTGCCAAGTCAAAATAATGGGCCTACCTCGTTACTTTAAATGCTAAGATCCACAGTTTCAGAAGAGACGTGTACTTTTTCACTAATAAACCCTGCATTAGCATACCCAGACAGGCCAGTCTCTCTCTCTCTCTCTCTCTCCTTTTTCATACTCTTCAGATGCTACCCCACAAGTAGAAAGGGATGCAGATTGCAACCCCCTACTCTCACAGGGGTGAATCAAGCCTATCTATGCTCTTGGTCCTTCCCTCTTTCATAGTGCTGGCGGGGGAGATGTGTTTCATCTCTCTCCCTTTCCTCATTCACCCCCTTCCTGGCTATGAAGAGGAACGGAGCTGGACCCCAGTAGCTTCAAACTGTTGGCTCAATGCTAAACATGCTGATTTGCACATGGAAAGTAGCATACGGAGTGCCCCTGGAATTAATGTGCCAATCACTCTGAGATCACACAGTGATAAAGGAAGCATTTTCAAAACTGCCTAAATCCCATTTTTACAACTGACCTGGGGCTAAGGAGCCTAGGCCTCATAGGAAATCAACGGGACTCAGGCTTCGAGGTGTCTATGTTCCTTTAAAAAAAAAGGAGGTGGGGGAAGGACTAGGCTCCTAAAACACTTTTGTGCTTTTGAAAACGTTACCCAAAGGCTATATTATACTAAGATTGTAGCTCCTGGGTACAGGGGCCCTCTTTTTGTTCTGTATTTGTACAGCACCTAGCACAATAGGCTCCTGGTCCATGATTAGGGCTTCTACATGCCACAGAAACACAAATACTTAATGATAAATACATAAAATAATAAAATAATAATAATAACAATATATTCAAACCCTTAGTCTCCCCAGACATCACATGCAGCTCTAGAGACTCAGGATAAAAAGCCTTTAACTTTGACTTGTTTTTAAACTTAAAACAAATGTTCAGATTATGTATTTATATTGCAAAGAGTAAGAATAAGCAATATTACCACCAATTACTCCAAGAATAACTTGATGTGGGAAATGTGTTGCTATGAATACTCTAGAGACACACACACTGATCTGAATAATCCAAAACACACTCCAGAGGAATGACCAGGTAAGTCTATGAAAGAAAAAGAAATTGTATACATGAAATTTTAAAAATCCAAAATATTATATTTCATTGTGCGTCATTCAATTGGGTCCCATATTTGTAGCAGCCAGAGGTACAAATTCAACAGTGTAGAGACAGATGATCAAAACCTGGAGCCAGATACTGAAATAAAACTGTCAGAATAATGGTATGATCTTGCAATCCCATTTACTTTAATGGAATTTTGCCCGATTCAAGACTGCAGGATCAGACACTAATACTGTAGGATCTAAGATCAGATGCTTTGTTTTTGCTGTAAGATATCAGTGGAAAGCTAAAGTGGCAGATGTATTTTTCCATGTGTTTTTCACCATGAAGGCATAATTAAACTCATGATCCATGAAGTCAAATAACAATCCTTTCAACCTTGGTAAAAAGTCCAACCAGTCATAAGCTTTACACAAAACTGAGTAACATGCTGTCTATTGCCAATATTATGTGTATTTTCTTTACAATAAAATATGAATGACCATTCTCAAAGTGGTAAATTTAATGCAATAACCAGTAGACCAGACAAAGAAAGGCACTCAATATAAATCAGGATTGCCAACATTATTGACCTGTCCCACTCCCATAGTGTTTAAAGGAGGCAGGTTCAGATCTGTGTTAATGCAATGGCAGTGAGTTAATTAGATGTCATCCTAAGGAAAAGTCTAAATCTTCTCTATATTCTAATTCAGCTGTTCTTACACTTCATTGCACCGCGACCCCCTTCCGACAACAAAAATTACTATGTGACCCCAAGAGGGGGTACGGAAGCCTGAACCCACCCAAGCGCATGCGGGGGTGGGGGGGGAGGAGAGGGAGAGGCGCGGCAAAGCCCCACTGCCCAAGGTGGGCAATCTGGCCAAAGCTGAAGTCCTGGGCTAGGGGTCTGTGACCTGAGCCCAGCCGCCCAGGACTGAAGATCTCAGGCTTCAGCTTCGGCCCCGGGCAGTGGGGCTTGGGCCCTGGCGACCACATTAAAATGGGATCGCAACCCACTTTGGGATCCTGACCCACAGTTTGAGAACTGCTATTCTAATTCATTGTCCAAAACCAATAAGAATGAAGACATGTTAACAATTTAAAAGTCAAGTGGGCCAAAAATGAATTACAAATATTTGCTATAATAATGTTTATCTAAACTAAATCTACAAATCCACCAAAATAAAGGTTTCAGAATATCAGAAACTGACTGACCTGTGCAGTGTAATTGTGGATTCATCTTTCCACCTCACTGTGTAGCTAAGTGCTGCTGTTACCATTACATACCAGACACAAGAAGATCCCATAGCGTGGCCAGATGGGCTTCCTGTTAAAAGAAAAAAGGAATATTTTAACTTAAAAATCATTAATACAAGTTTGGAATATAGAAAAAGAATCATTGTCAGTTATTCAAACAATTAATGAACCCAAAACAGTAAAAAATGAAAAACCTACAGGGACCTTGATGGCTTTTCATAAGCTAGGTCAGATTGTCTTGTCTACATGAAGTCTCCAGAAAAGTCATCCACAGGATCTCCAGATCTTTATCAGAAGAAAAGCAGCAGATAACTCACAGACCTTTAGTTAAACATGAGCTGTGATGCTGAGAGGAAAATATGCTAACTAGATAGGTTAATGAATCTGATTTTTGCAAAAAACAAAGGTGCCACAAGGCTTGGATTTATCCATTGCATATGTTCCAGTTATGGTGCCTAATAAAGCATTCTCTATAGCCATATCTACAAATACAGCTGGAGCAACAACAAGCTTAATGTCATAAGCAATGGCACTAGAGGGCAGGCTGACACTTCTTGAACTTGATGTTGATTTATGAATACTAGAACCCCAGTTATGGTGGGTTGTGGCATGTCAGGCACAATTCACAGACATTGATTCGATGGATATTGGGAAGGCAGCCTACCCTTACAATAACCTAAGGGAAGTAATTCTATGTTAGTCTGATAATTTCCTAGGATAGAAAGCAAAAGCACTTTGTATAATAATGCTGATATGAACAGAGCCACAAAGTATACAGAATACAGCTAAGATGGAAGACAGGTGTATATTGCAATATGGGAGATGCAGGGAATGATCTTCTTGTATCAAAAAATTGTAAAATACAATAGAGCAATTTCAGACTTCAGATAGCCCTTCCAAATTGTCATTTTATCTGTTTCCTCAGTTAAGAAGCCATATTTTCTGTAGATCCTCAAAAGAACGGGGAAAAGTCTTTTCTATTATGTTGGAAGAAAGGGGCTTATTTATGCTCAGTTTGACACAATACCAAAAGTGTTGAAAATTGAATGAAAATTGGTATGGGAAAAGATTTCAATAGATCCCTTCTCATGAAATAATGCTATAACATTTTGGAATTAATTAACAGTACTCTATAGTGGTGCAACAAATGGGGGATTCAATATAAACAAACTTCTGCATATTGAAAGCTTTATTATGTGCCATGATATTTACCCAAATTTAACAGAAGCTATTCTCAAGCATACTGAAGGCAGTGTGGAGATGCAGAGGATTTCACCCACATCTGGTGGAGCTGACCAAAACTCTAATTCCAATGGAATGCTGCTAGTGAAATAATTCATAAAATTACTATAGCAGTTCTCTCTGCAGATACCAGGGGTCAGACTCTCAGCTTCATTAGATTTACATTTGGTGAAGGGAGGCTATGGCTCCCCAGTTCTCACTGGTCCTCAGCTTGGTGCAGGCTGAGGACCAGTGAGAACTGGGGAGCCATAACCTCCCTTCACCAAATGTAAATCTAATGAAGCTGAGAGTCTGACCCCTGGTATCTGCAGAGAGAACTGCTATAGTAATTTTATGAATTATTTCACTAGCAGCATTCCATTGGAATTAGAGTTTTGGTCAGCTCCACCAGATGTGGGTGAAATCCTCTGCATCTCCACACTGCCTTCAGTATGCTTGAGAATAGAGAGAATGTTCTACAGAGGCTACTGCCTAAAGGTGTCTCTAACATGTGTCAGCTCAGAACGGTCCCCCAAATCCATGCACCCATTGAGTATAATTGGACTGCATTGTGCTCCTGCCACTCCTGCTCCTCACATCACTACCTCTGACACACCCTTCCCCAGTCCCAGCATGCCCTCTGGGCTGGGGGCTGCAGAAATAGCTTAGAGCTGGCTCTGCTGGCTCTAACCCCGCTGGGGACTCCATCATGCCACAGGAAAACCCATATAGGGGAGATGCAGACAGGGCAGATAATCTGACTCTGTAAGTGTTAAGATGATGCAACGTGGCTTCTTGTGCAGTCAGAAGGGTAGAAAAGTTTGTAGGGCTTATTTTGTAGGCAGTGGAAATCATTTTGTCACTTGAGAAAATGTTGTGACCAGTCCCTTCAGAAGTAGTTCACAAAGGTATGGGATAGCTTGGTAAGGTAGAAAAGTGCATCTAAGAAGGAAAATTACATTGATTTCTATGCCATCTACACACCTTTTCTGGACTTGGCTAGGAGATTCTTGATCATGATTCCTTCATTCCTTCTTTCTTTCAAAAGGTACTTGCATGGCACTTTCCATTTTCTCAAGTGATAGTTTTCCCAAAGAGTTGAAAAAATAATCATTTATATCTTTACACAAGATACCATGTTAACTGAGGACACATTGCGGATTAGAATTCATTTTATTGGGTAAACCAACTTATGATCTCATATTTCAGTGTTTAAAAACACTTTTTACTTGCTATTGTCAGTCCTTTCATCTGAAAGTATTTATCATACCCATATGCAATGTGGTTTATTAGAGATAGGCCTAAAGTCCAAAATTTAGATCCACATTTTGAAACTCCACCAATATTTGTGAGAGGGTTGGATCAAGGGTTTTGGTTCAGCTCATTGGAGCCAGCTGCAAAATTCTGACCTAGATCCAAATTCAAATTCCAGAACTTCTACCCCAAAGTTTGAGATTGTCCAGATGCAGGTTTTTAGTTCAAGCTATCTGCGATCCTTGTGTTGTTCACTATTTATTCTACTTTGCTCATTTAAATATCCATGTTAGTGTACATCTGCTGCTCTAGTCTTCTCATTTAAACTACATATTTAAACATTTTAAATAACAAATTTGGAAAAGGCCATACTGAATAAAATAGAAATAGTTTCTTTTTAAACAGTAAGAAACAGGCCTTCTGTTCCAATGAATCATGTGGAAACACACTAATTGGTAAGCAACCAAGGTCTCAATATTGCAAGGGATGAGTGCCCTCAGTTCTGAAGTCACTTGAAAGGAGCTGAGGGAGGCTCTTAGCACCTTGGGTTGAGCCCCAAGTGATTTCATGATCAAGTGAGACAGAGAACAACCCTAACAGTTGATAGCAGGTCCGCACATAAAGTAGTAAACAAACCGTCAATCACAAGGGCTCAAATCTCTTCTTCAAAATTAGAGTAAATTATGATGCAGCATCTTGCTAACAAAGAGGAGTAAAATTGCAGCATTGCTATCCATATGAAAGCCAGTAGAATCACAAAGCACATTAATAACAATTACGGCACATTTCTCATATATTGGAAAAAATCCATTTTGCAAGAGCCATAATTAAAGCTGTGTAAACATGTAAAATCCAGTCTAAAGTAGGAATGTCTGAGCTTAATTTGTTTAATTTCAAACTTCATGGATTTGAAAGTTCATTGGATTTACGTTCCACTTAACAAAGAAGTAAAAGCAGAGGCAGAGAGGGTGCTCAGTGAAACAATCCAATGGAATATCTATATCTATATATCTCACATTTATGGTGTATTCTCTTGTACCTGCCTATAGCTTTGAGGGAAGTGGGGTGTTCTATCCTGAACAGATAACTCAGGCTTCCCTTTAGTTAGAACATAGGTGTCTGTTTGGTTTTTTTTAAAAAAACTAAATAGCTTCGGGGAGGAGAAGGTTAGAGGGATTAGAGATTTAAATATCAGAGCAGGGATCACAAATTTGTTTTACTTTTGTGACCCTAAAAATTGCTGCAGTAGCTCAGAAATCCTCAAACTCCATAAGAGTCACCTGTTCTAATCTGGAGTGCTCTTGGGCAATATTTACTTGAATATATACTTGGATATCAAAATATTTCACCTGTTCACTTGATATGCTGAAGAGGACAAATCTAGGGCTCTACTTACCTTCAATAAACCTCTGCAAGTTGCTGTCACTTGCAGCAGAGCTACCTCCAAGAATGACTTTACAACAAAGGTGATTCAGCATTTCTGGGGCTGTAAAGTAATTATTGGAAGGGCAGTCCTCCAGCATTGCTACCTGTAATAACTATAATTTTTAAAGTGATGCCTTTCATAGGTTAAAGACATTGAAACAAAATACGCAGATCAGGTAGTCTCAGCTCTATATAATGTTTAGGTTCTCTGTTACGTTTCTACTGATGTGTTTTGATGCTCAGGTGCCTGCATATTGTACTTGATTTTTAGCAGGTATATCAATTTACAGTATAATCACTATCACTGACTGCTACTTGCTGAAGTAATACTTACAATATGTGCAACACTGAAGCCACAAACATGCCTTACCTGGCCCAGTTTCACATGTTATAGGAAATTGTTCAAGACATGGGCTCGATTGATTGGAATAGATCATTGTTTCTTGGACCCACCAATATGGACGATGGCCAAATAAAATCCTAACGAAAAAGAGAACAGTACATACTATACAAATGCAATAAAAAGATCTCTGAGTAGAAAGGTCCAAACAAAGCATGATAATTCACCTTATGCTATACATGAACATTTTTATTGTTAGAAAAATCATACAAATGCTTGTTTGTGCTCTTCTTTGCTTACCAAAATGTCACTGTAAACACATCCTCATTTTGTTAAACCTGAATTTTGAAACACTTTGTATTTTATATTTAAAAGGCAAAACTACATAGGTAAATCTATAGGTTAGAGGATGTATTGTAATCTTGAAGCTGCTAAAAACCTGCGTCACAAAAAATACAAAGTTTTAAAATAAACACAACTTCTTACCATTTAAATATGAGGTTGAACCAATCTCCAATGACTGCCACCCATATCATTTTAGTACCAACCACTTGGTTAAGTTGGAACCAAAGAGGAAAATAAATTAAAAATATATTCCGGGGATCTCCTACTTGTGACATGAAATTTAGAAAGTCCTGGTAAGACCTGTAATCCTTCTGTAAATGCTGAATTATAAGCACACCATTACTATGAAGGAGATCCATCTTTATCGGTTACACTATACCAAAAGGAAAGTCCCTGTAATCTTTAATTCCTAATGGCAAAATTAGAACCATGAAAGGAGAGCTATTAAAAATGAGAGACAATGGCTGACATTGCTTTTATATTGTACCAGAGTGGGGTGTCTGGCCATTCCTGAAACATGTGACTTTCCACATCTATAAGGAGACACGTGGGTCTGTTAGCGCTGGAAAGCTTTTCTGTTTGCAATTTTTAATTGGAGTAAAAGAGGTGAAGTATATGCTGATCAGCAGCAAATCATGGGGAAAGTTTTGTGGCAACACAATGACTGTCTTATGCAACCCTTTGTATGAACAGTTGGAAAATGTTTGCTTGAATTTTAACACAGTTCATTTCTCTGAAGGATGGACACTAGTAATTTGTATGCTTGATTAAGTGTTGCCCTTATAAAGCCTAGAAAGAATTCATGACTAATTGGGCTAAACAGAAGAGTCATTAAATTTGTGCATTTTAATTTGAAATAGAATGTGGCTATATTGCTGTATTTATTACTTAGCACGGCACTTGTTTTAAATTGTGATTAAATCCAAACAGCAGACATAAATTAAAAAAATACTTTTAGTGACAGGTTGTTTTCTAAAGTGATAGTTTTCCCAAAGAGTTGAAAAAATAATCATTTATATCTTTACACAAGATACCATGTTAACTGAGGACACATTGAGGATGGATTTTTTTAGTATGAATTAACACAGAATAATGATGGTATTGACTGGAGTGATTCAGAAGATAAAGCAGGGGCTATGCAGTCTATTCTGCCAAAGCAACTCAAGCATAACCTTCTGCATCCTTGAATTCTTTTGTATAGTCTAACATGAATGCAATAAAGGGATAGTAGATCTTAAACAAGTAATATTTTGCAGAAGCTGGCTTTTAATGTTTAAATATATACGTTCTCTGAGGAAACAAAAAGTGGACCTGAACCAAAACTCTAAATCTGATCTACGTACCTAATGAATAGGCAGAACTAAAGGCCCAATCCAATGCCCACTGAAATCAATAATAGAAAGACTCTCATTAACTTCAGTAAGCATTGGTTTGGACCCTACGGGTATGTCTACACTGCAATAAAAGACCCACAGCATGGCTGCAACTGGCTTGGGGGCTATTAAATTGCAGTTTAGACATTTGGGCTCAGGCTAGAGCAGTGATTCTCAAACTGTGGGTTGGGACTCCAAAGTGGGTCATGACCCAATTTTAATGGGGTCGCCAGGGCTGGCTTAGACTTGCTGGGGCCTGGGGTTGAAGCCCGAGCCCTGCCGCCTGGGGCCCAAAGCTGAAACCCAAGGGCTTCAGCCCTGGGCAGTAGGGCTCAGGTTACACGCCCCTGTCCCTCCTGCCTGGGGCTGAAGCCCTTGGGCTTTGGTTTTGGCCCACCGACCCGAGGCAGCAGGGCTTGGCAGGCTAAGTCTTAGGTCCCCCCCCCACCCCCAGGGTGTGTTGTAATTTTTGTTGTCAGAAGGGGGTCGCGGTGCAATGAAGTTTGAGAACCACCGGCTAGACTTTAGGTTCTGAGACTCAGTGCCATGGGTTTTTTTAAATCACAGTATAGACATATCCTAAAACGGCAGATCCCAATATTCCCAAACATGGGGAATAGGGTGGGGTTGAAATCTGTGCCTAAATCAAAGTTCAAGGTGCTTGGATTCAGTCCTTTCTAGAAAGAAGTTCAAGCAGTGAATTCAAATCCAAGTTTATGTTTTGGATAGAGGACTTTGGTTCAGTCCCATCTCTAATTTTAAAAAATAAATGTAATATCTTTCTTCACCAGATGACACATTTAGGATATTTAAGACATTTCTTTAAAATATTTCCTAAACTGATTACTAGCTTTTGAGGTTTTGGGTTATTTTTCAAGTGAATTCATATTGTTGAAATTGATATCCCTAAAGAACTAAAAAAGGTCCAGCAGGGGCACACTAGAGTAGCCTTTACCACACTGCCTTGCCACTGTGCCTCAGCCATGCTCTGAGAGATCACTTCTAGAATGAGAGGGCACATCACGTTTCATAGCCACTGAGTTCTTGATCTTTCTGTGTAGATTGCCCGCAGAATCCAATTGATGCCAACAGACGTGACTAAGGAAGGGCTTTTGGGGATCTGGTCCCGTCTACTAGACAGAAACCACCAACTGATTTACTTGCAGTCATTTATCAATCCTGGCTGGATTCAGAAGTGAAACTTGACCCATCCAGCCTCCCCTTACCAGCTCTTTTTATGCGCTACCAGTCCCGTGTAAGGTTGCCAAGCACTTCCCATTATAAGACCCTGTTTTCAATGGTTTATACATTTGTCAAACCTGAAAATTTTCCATGCTGGGTGTCTGCCTCAGGCTGAATATTTTTTTTGGAAAATTTCAGCTAAAATGGTTCCACCATTTCTGAGAACAAGGTTAGGGAGAAATACATTGTTTTACCCATATTAAAAAATGCTGGTGACTTTCTGTTTTAAAAGCTCTAGCTACCCCATGCTTTGGAGCAGGGACTTGAACTTCAGCAGGAGGCGGCCTTAGTGTCACGGATATTCCTTTTGCCATCTCTGTGAAAAATCCAACCAAATTTGGCCAAGTTATAAGGCTTTTGAAAAATTGTACTTCACACATGCTCAGTAGGGACTTCTTAGATTCTTTATGCACTGAGCATGCTACAGCTCAGGGAGGAGCAGGACTTTCCCTGTAATTGCAACTCTGGCCTCCTGCAAACCATGCCAGGTCTGGGCACCGAATAAAGAGCAGGGGACCTTTGTCTCTCTTGCTCTTTTCTACTGTACTCTCAATAACTAGGGTGACCAGATGTCCCGTATTTATAGGGACAGTCCCGTTTTTTGGGACTTTTTCTTATATAGGCGCCTATTACCCCCCACCCCTGTAGCATTTTTTCATAGTTGCTATATGGTCAACCTATTAATAACTCCCCCTCCCCCCTCCATTTGGTTCAGGCAACAAAAGAGGAGGAAGCTGCTGCATTCAAATGCAGAAGGAAGAAGAAGCGGACCTACGGGGGAGGTGGGGGAAGTAGATTGGGACAAGGAGCCTGGAGTTAGGGGGAGGGCTGGAGGCTGATTGGGTGATGAGGGAAAGTGGGACTGGAAGTTTATATGGTAGGGGGACTGGGACTGGTTGAGCAAGGAGACTGGAAAATTAGGGAAGCACAGATTGGATGATGAGCCTAATAAGGGAGACTGGGACTAGGATCCAGTGGGGACAAAGAATGTGGAATAGGAGGGCATGACCAGAGGCAGAATGTGGGACAGAACACATCAGAGGAGGAGCCAGGAGGGGGAAACTGGGAATAGCTGGGCAAGGAGACTGGTACTGGGATGGGGAGTCTGGAGGGGTGAGACTAGGACTTGCTTGGCAAGAAGACTGTGACTGGGATGCAAAGCCAGAGATGTGGAGAGTGTGACTGGCTAGATGAGGAAAATGGGACCAGGACAAAGAGCCAAGGATGGGGAAAAGAAAGGACTGGGACAGGGACAGGTTAGAGGGAATAGGGCAGAAGAAGTCATGCTTGGGGGAGAAGTGCGGGGGGGGGGGGCAAGGGAAGGGGCAGAAAATTCTGTGCCCACTAGAGCACACTCCCCTCCAGAGCCTAGAATGAAACCCAAAATTACTGAGTCTCACCATTCTTCTTCTGCCAGCAACATATCTGTAAAACCTAAAAGCAAAGTGTCCCATCCTCCTCTAGTGCTGGTCCACACAGAGGAAAACAACCTACTACTGCTATCAGTTACTCCGTTAGCTTAAGCAGCAGAGGTCTGTGTGCTGGATCTAAAGGTTCCAATCCTGCGTGAAGATCCATCTGGGTGTCAGTATGATGCCACATGATGGAATTTCTGTTTTTTTAGTTTGCTTTTTAAAAATCACACACAACAGAACTATTTTAAAAGAACATTATTAAGGGTCAAAGTCAAGCACTCAGAAGTTAGAAAATACCAAAATTAAGGTTGCCTGTGCAACTTTAATTCACCCTCGTTTCACGTATACATTAGAATTAGAGCTGGTTCCAAATTTTTCCAATGAAATGTTTTTCCATTGGAAAATGCCATTTCATCAAAATCAAAACTTTCCACAGGAACATGCTGATTTTGACATTTTAAAAATAAAATTGAAAAAACTGAAAAACAGCAAATTGACCTTAATGGAACAAAATATTTTGATTTTTTGTTTTGAAATTTTACTTAAAATGAATCAGGCTTGGCTAGTAATGCTTGTTGTCTGTAGGACCCCTGCTTCATTTGTTGCAGAAGTTGGAAGTTGTGTAGGGAATGAGGCAAGGTATTGCATGAAGAGAAAGGACAGTCTGATGGTTAAGGCAGTAGAATGCTGCCCTGAGGTTGGGATTCCGTCTCTTCCATGGACAGCGTGACCAGATAGCAAGTGTGAAAAATCGGGACAGTAATATGGGGGTAATAGGCGCCTGTATAAGACAAAGCTCCAAATATCAGGACTACCCCTATACAATTGGGACATCTGGTCACCCTAGCTGCATAGTTCCTGTGTGATGCTAGTCAAGTCACTTAAAACAAACTTTTCATAGGCGGTCACTAATTTGTGTTCATTTTATGGGTACCTGACTTGAAACCCTAGGCCTGCTTTGCAATAGTGCTGAGCTCTCACAGCTGCAACTGAAGTCAATGGGAGCTGGACTTTGAATATATAAAGTGCTATACAATACTAAGGACTCAGAAAAATCAGGTCCTAGGCATCTCATATGGGGTCCAAAAATGAATGGATACTTTTGACCTTAATCTGTCTGTGTCTCAGTTCCCCATCTGTAAAATGGGGATAATACCCACTTGAGCTCAGAGAAACATTGTGAAGAGAAATTATTTGTTTGTGAAGCACTCAGCTATTATAATGATGAGTGCCATAGAAAAGGTGAAAATTAATTAATTAATAATTCTGTGTTCTGAGCTGGTTAGAAGACTGTGAAGTAAAAAGGCCTAAAACCACACACTGAGCAATGAGGAGAAAACAAAATATTTCATAGATGCTCATTAAGCAAGCACTGTCTATCCTATGCACTGTATGAGTCAGGCACTCTTTGGAAACAATAGTATGTGATCATGTAATTAAAGCCTGCATCATAATGAAAAAGCACAAAGGGGCTGAATTAACGTTGCACAAGCAGCCTTAATTCTGGCATTTGCTAAATTTTTAGTGCTTGATTGTGCAGTCTTCATAATGTTCTTTTAACAAAGATTTTGTGTGTGTAATATTTATATATATTTGTAGAGAGATAATGGTACACAACTTTAGTATATTTTAGTGACTATAAAAATGGGACAGAGGCACAACCAGGACTTAGCAAGCTTACTCCACACAGCTCTGTCAATGAATCTCATACTAGAGTCACAAACACAAGCGTTACAGCTGCACTGAGGTTTCCTGTAGGAAAAATGTATTATACCAACTTGTGCTGTGACTTTGTAGTCAGAACCAATATTCTCTCTCCAGCTGTTAACGGAGACCATAACACTTTAGACTTGTGAATTAAAATCTGATCAGGTCACCAGATGATAACAACTCATTACTTTATCACCAGAATACAATACAGACTCAATTATTAGAAACTCCCTTTTATCTGAAACAGGCTTATGCTCCCTGACATCTATGAATCACATTGAAAAATCCCTAAATTGCTTGAAATCCCTATTACCCACTTATATTCAGTGTCTCCACATGATAATCAGATGATCAATGTTACAGAAACTACAGAATTAAACTCTGGAAACAAAAGCAGCTACACACAAGGCGCTGTGCCCTTCCCTATTGGTGCTCTACTTCACTGGACTTTTCAAGTCAAGCTGAAAAAGCAGTGGAGGCTTTGGTCAAACCTATTTACCTTCAAGTTTTTGCTGAAGAGAGCTTTAATAGTCAAACATATTCTTATGATGTGCAGTCAATGAAATCACGTGGAAAATAACAAGTAGATTTAACCAATAAGAAGGTATGATTTAAATGGACATAAAGGACCTTCTTTACCCACTGCCATCTCTCATTTACTTTAGCTATTAAGAGTCTATTTTTAGATGCTTTTTAGTAGATTCAGATCTGAGCCTGTTTATTGCTCCTAGCTTCATTGAGCCATGTAGAAAGCAATAAAGTACCGAATCATGATTCTGACTTCTCTGTGCTCTGTTTCTGAGTAGAATTAGTGTTACATGATTTACAATGCCCATTTGCTCCTACAATTTCTCCTTCTATATTAGTGCTGCTGAATGGTCCATTTCAATTTGTACCACATGATATCAAACACATTTTCTCTAACAAAATCCTCTTAAAAAATAAAACTTCAGGATAATTCAGAAATAAATATTTTCCAGCTTCTTGGATGTACAAGACATGGAAATTGCAGATTCAGCAAATAAGCTGTCCCAAAGTAGCCTTTGTTATTTGGGGTTTTTTGTTTCATGCTGAGCCCAACAGCTTCTAGCTCTGAAGCAGCCTGAGAGGTGGACCAGTCATATAAATGAGATACTAATCCTGATTCATGTCCTCCATGTTGGTTGAAAATCTCTCTCTCCCAAGTAATTATATAGCATAATTAGGGTAATCATTATTCTCTCCAAAGGTTAGAGTAACTCTCCCTCATAAGGTAGACATGGTGCCGACAGTAAACACCAATTCTCCAAAAGACATTTGGGTTTAGTATGAAGAAAAATATAATAACCCCATTCTCCTGCCTTTTATATGTACTGCTGGTTTAGAAACATTAGTTAGCTTTAAATCTCACGTGACAGTCAGTGGTGCTTTAGCAGCCATCTTGATTCTAGTACTTAGATAAAAGAGCTCAAGTAAGTTATTATTCAGTAACTGTTGCCCCGTTAACAAAACTATTTTACAGCAAGTAGGTTTACAGCATCCTGGCACCTGTCAAGGTACAAGATGATCTCAGGAGATGCTTTTCTGCAGCTACAAACAAGCAATAAAGCCTGTCTTATTCCAGCCATACCACAATTTGTTTCTGTGACGGCAGATCTGCCATTCTTGAAACTATTAGAAGAATGACTGCTGACATACAGAGCACAGTGGGACTATTTTATTAACCTTCTGTACACTTGTAGCGTATATATGGTAAAGAATGGGTCAAAGCAGGCCATTCTTTTCCACTGCCTGGGGACCATGCAACTCCATTTGCCCAGGCTGAACTCCATTCACAGATGCAACTCTTCAGGGCTCTCTTTAGTATTTTCAAGAGTGAGATCATACAAAGGTGAAATTTATTTCCCAGAAACATCCATGTGAAGTGCTCTGTCCTTCAATAGGAGCCTCACAAAGGCTTGCAGAGTGGTACACTTTTGTACCAGAAAAGACAAACTCCCTTCAGGTCCTTTTCACCTATGCAGCCATGACCCGTTGTGACAGGGCAGAGTGGCCCCGCACTGGTACCGCAGGGGTTAACCCTTCCTTCCTGGCAGAGGAAGCCCTGCCCCGGAAGCCCTGCTGGGCTTGCTCCAACTGGAGACTAGGTATAAAAGCCTGCAAAGCTGCTCAGTCTGGGCTCACTATTGGAGGAGAAGGAGGCACACTACCAGCTCCTGAGGAGGGTCAACCAACGCTCCAGGAGCTGGCCAAGCTGCAATGCACCCAGCATCCCAGACAGAGGCCTTGACGGGAGGGGATGAACTGGAGGACCAGGGTCCCCCCTGGAGTGGAGAACATGATGTTGAGGGTAGGAAGTGAGCCAGGGGAACTTTAGAGACAAGCAGTGTTAAAGCTGCACTGATGATTGGCATGTTGTGGGTGGATCCCTGCTGAGTTAAGTGTGAGGGGTAACCCTCCCAATAGGCGAGCCCTGGGTTGCGATCTAGTGGAGAGGGTGGGCCTGAATCCTCCTACCACTCTGGCCATTGGGATACACTTCCCTGCCTGAGAGGGGGAAGGCTGTGGGCTCTGGCCATTGGGCCACCCTGCCCTGATATGCAGGATGTGATGCATGGACTCTGGCCATTAGGGCCTGCTACCCTGACCAAGGGGTGAGCATGGGGAAACTGGCCATTGGGCCACATAGGGATGCCCTTAAAGGGATGGGGGTGGGAACTTAAGAGTGGTGAGGCCCTGACACTCTATCCACCCCTGCCATAAAGGGGTGGTGCTGGACCTGTCACACCCTTGCATATATTAACTACTTTTGCTTACACCAAACTTATCCTGGTTGCTTTCAGTAAAGTATTCTCTCCATCTGGCTAGTATTCCAGGACTGCTGGCACATCTTGACTTTGTGGAATGTGGGCTTTCTACAGTTGCTTAGGATAAAGACAGGTTTCTTTCTAGTTAGCAAATGTTAGTTCATGTAAATATTCTATATACAAAAGGTCTCACAATAATAAATTAAACTACAGCAGCTTTCTTAGCTCTAGCAACCAGCTGCGGAGAGTCTTGGAGACATTATGATTCCTTAATATGTGCTTTGAAAAACTGTCACTTTCCGGAGGAAATTTTCCCCATTTGTTGGAGAGTCCAAGACTTTCCTCTTCTTCTTTCTGCCTATTGGGGAACATTTTAAAAGTTTCCTAATTTGAAATACATCTGGTCTTTGAAGTCATTTAATAGTATACATAAAGTACAACATACTGTACAATCTTTTCAGTAAATGCAATTGCTAGGGGAAATAACCAAAATATATTTGAACTGTGTCTTAATTTAGTGTTCTAAACTGAAACCCCACTGAGATTGACAGGTGTGAACTCACCCTTCAATTAATATAACTGAAAGCATAAGTCCCTAGCTAAGACAAAAGGTGTGTGAATCTGTCAATGAGCTTGTGGTTGAGTACTGGATTTTTTTTTTTGGGGGGGGGGGGGGAGATAAAGAAAGGATCACACAAACTGAGACAGACAAGAACAGGGAGAGGCAAGAAAAGCAAGTAGGAACTTGTAAGCGAAGTATGACCCTGGAAAAAGTTTGAGAGGGATCTGTGTTGGCTAAAGAGACTTGGGGGGGGGGCTGTAAACTAAGCCACTATTCCTTTTGTTCTTGGTTTCTTCTATATTCAGAGATAAAGGACTTTGTATATTCCTTGTAAATAAACAAGACTGCATCAAAGAAAATACCAGGCTCCACCAATTTCTGTTTCCATCTGGAACGATCCCAGGGCCCTGAATTTTGACTAGCTGCTTGAGTTGAAAAGAGGAAACAATACATGTGTGAAAACGGTATGTTTGGGGGTCAGTAGGTTAAAACTTTAGAAACAGGGGTGTGATTTTTTTTGAACATAATCAAATGTTTTCATACTCAGCAGAAAGTAAACTAATTTCAAAAACTTTTTTGTTTATTTCATTAACTTTTGATTTATAAAGACAGACAAAAATGGAGCCTACCCTAAGTTTTATGCAACCTTGACAGTAACTTAAAAACACAATCAAAGTTCAACTGTAGCTAAGAAAATGTTCATGATTTCTTTACACCTACCTATCAAAGCAAACATTAGGTAATAACTGAGCTCGATGTTGCTAAGCAGATCTTTGCAAAGAGAAAGAGCACCCATCAAAGCAATTATTTCTGTAACATTACTAACAGAAATCTATGTACAGACTTTCTGGTACACCTTGATTTAGTAAATGCAGCCCTAACATTAATTTTACATGTCATAATTGTCACTGGCATTAGTCCGGCTACAAAGATTAGCTAGTGTGACAGTCAGACCAGACAGCTGCAAGAGTACTGGAAGGCAGGTATATCAGCAATAGAATGGTAAACAACCTCTTCAGCTCATAGGGAAAAGGACATCTCAGACCAGCAAGGGATACTGAGCCCAATTAAGGGATGCCTGTGACCTCTTAAAATCCCTCTTTTGCCTTGTTGCAGCTTGTCTCTTGCCTCTGTGCAGCCAAGTGACAACAAAGAGAAAAGTCTTCTCCTGAGCGAAAGGCCACTTCCCTCCTTATAGGGGAAGCAATTGAGCTAACTGCCTGTTGGGGAAGGACTGGCACCCAGAGGTAAGCGTAAAAAGGCAACACTCCAGAGTGTTCCCTTTTTGTGTTTGTCTGGTTTGGGTGATGAGTGCTCCTTGGGCCATCCATGAGGCCCACCTTGTAAAACAGAGAAAAATAAAACCCAAGTGAGGAATAGAAACTCTCTGGAGTAGGACTGATTTACTCCAGTCCCCTTTGTTCCTTCCCACCCATCGACTGGCAAAGAAGAAATGCTGACCCTGTGAGGGGAAACAGGTGCCTTGCCACACTAGTAATTTACTAAATGTACAGTTTTTACTTACGAATTAGAGCTGACAGCTGCCTTCTTAGGCTGTAAATAATACTTTCAAAATGGAACATAAGAAAAGATAAGCCCCTTTTTTTGGGAGAAGAGGGGAAAATCCTCCAGGAAGCCCTCCCTATTTTCCTTCCTTTCTTTCTTTTTTACTCTCCCAAACATGCCTTATTGGATCCACCCAACCTTCTAGCTAAAGTTTCCTCTGGTATATAGCTCTTGGGGTTTGTCAGAGAAGGTTGAGCAAGAGAAATATGAACTTAGCAAAAAATCTAGCTAACTTTATCTATACACTTGTAGACATACTGATTTTATATATGCAACTTATTTTTTGAATCAGACAATCCACAGGGTAAGCACTTTAGCATCCTTCTGGAGGAATAGTACTATTACAGTATTCATTACTTCCTTATCAGAAGCTATACCAGTGGTTCTCAAACTTTTGTACTACTGATCCCCTTCACATAGCAAGCCTCTGTGTGCAACCCCCCCTTTACATATTTAACACCATTATAAATGCTGGAGGCAAAGTGGGGTTTGGGGCAGAGGCTGACAGCTCGTGACCCCCCCATGTAATTTCATGACCCCCTGAGGGGTCCCAACCCCCAGTCTGAGAACCCCTGAGTGATACCTAAAAATCATAAACATTCAACAGACAGTACTAGCCAGAAAACCGAAGGGCTTATTAACCTGAGCGGCCCTGATCCTGCAAACACTTACGCAGGTGCTTAACTTTATTGCTGTTGAGTATTTCTATTAAAATCCATGGAACTACTCACAGTAATAGTTAAGCACCCCCATAAGTGTTTGAGGGATGGGGGCCTAAATGGTTATATTCTTCTTGTAAAGAAGAAGTTTTAGCAGCTGCAAATTGATGATCTAACATATGCATTTAAGACATATTGAGTGTGTAAGCCTATGCTGAAGTTTCTATAAGCAACCAAAATAGTATTTGTCAAGAAATGGATGGATTCAGAGAATGCCTTATAGGTGCTTGTTAGGCTAACTCTTCTAGCAGCTGAAGTAGCGGTTGCTCAGTGCCTGCCTGTATAGGGGTTTTGGGCCACTGGATCCCAGTCTCAGTCTGGTGGCCTCTCCCATGCCCACTCCTGCACATACCAATGCATTCAGCACCAGTGTGTGGACCTTTGCATAATGCAGAACGTACATGGAGGCCCTCAGCTGTGTGGGTGCTTCACTAGTACCCCACCTTCTGCAGCCTGACTATGGGGGACAAAGTGTTAGAGTGCGTTCTCCCAAGACAAACTCCTTGCTCTAATCACCATTAAGAATTTAGTATTAAATGAACAATTTTTTATTTGTAGTTCCTGTTACTCTGATTTCCAGGAAAACTGGAGAATGAAGGAATACATCCACTGGGTAGATAGAATGTTTAGATTTTTACTGAGAACTTCTGAATTGTCCATCAAGTAGAACCTGCACATTTTATTGACTATTACTGTAATTCATTCTCTTCTAATCAACAGACACTGTAAGATCAATGAGGTGACTGGTCTGCTTGGTCTATTGTTTATCATAACTCCCAAGAGGAAAAAAATAAGAGGAAATCTGATTTAAAATGTCCATCATTAACATGGATGCAGATCAGCACTATGGAAATGGTTCCTGAGGTCACAGTAATGCATAGAATAACAAGTTTGTGGGTCTGGATAATACCTCCAGTAGTTCTAGAGGTATCCTACAGGTATCCTACACACATGCACTCGCCACTTTTATATTCTTTATTTCAGAATGAATATATCAATAAAAGTTACTGAAACATGAGGAAAAAATGGTTTGCATCTTAACCACAATAGTTATTCTCTATCTGGACCTTATTTAAAATTATACATATGGAAAATCTTCATGTACAAATGGCATTATGGAAACTCTTGAACAACAAATGTGTTCAGTTTACAAGTAAAACAATTGTTTTTCTTACTGCCTGCACTAGCAGGCCTAAGTTCTGAGAGTCACTGAAATAATACAATAAGTAAACCGTTTCTTGTCTTATAGAGTCCAAAGACAAAAGGTGATCATCTAGTCTGACCTGCTATACAACACAAGACCTTTCCCAAAATTCCTAGAGCATAATTACTGTTAAAATTGTATACCTTAGTTCCAGTCTGAATTTCTCTAGTTTCATCATCCAGCTATGGTATTGCTATACCTTTCTCTGCTAGATTGAAAAGCCAATTATTAAACACTTTCCCCATGTAGCTACTTATAGACTGTAATGAAGTCACTCCTTAACCCTCTCTTTTTTTATGCTAAATAGATAGACTGGAGCTCAATTGCTATAAGGTGTGGTTTCTAATCCTTGAATCATTCTCATAGCTCTTCTCTGAACCCTCTCCAATTTATCAACATCCTTTAACTGTGGACACCAGAACTGGATATAGTATGGCAGCAGCGGTTGCACCAGTACCAAATACGGAGGCAAAATAGCCTCTTACCTCCTTCTCAAGGTTCCCCTGTTTATACCTCCCAGGATTGCATTATACATACAGTTTTACCTGCACACAAACCTTAAAGCAATTTGAAAAAAAATTAATTTTCAAGGAGAAAGTTATTTCTGGTTGTAATAGCAAAAATCATTGGGCAGGTAGGAAGACATCACAGTTATGGACTCTGTATTCGAACCTATATAGCCATTAAACAGACACCATGTTTCTTCAGTTGAGAAGAAATTGAGGCCATGCAATTTTATTTCAGAGGTAAAAACTTCTCAGACATTTACAGGTCACTTAGTCAGTTCTGCCACTTTGAGTGAAATTAAATGAAAAAAGATGCAGAAATGGTTGCTTAATGTAAGTAAAATATGACTTTTGTAGTACGTATCCAAAGTATTTTAAAATAAAATTAATTTAAGATTTTCAAAGTAGGTGTTTGTACAGAGCTTCGTACAATGGGGTCTTGGCCATGCCTGGGGCTCCTAGGGATTGTGAAAATAGAAATAATTGTAAGATAAGAATCAAATATGTTAACCTCCTGCCCAAAGTACAGTAGAACACAAGGCACAATGTTAGAAAGCAAGAGAACCATCTCTGTACCTGTTCCAGGACAATAGTGTTCATTCTATATTAGCTGCTGTGATTAAATAATCATTTGCTGTTATTGTGTGGTACAGGTAGACTGTTTAATGTCTAAAAGAGTCAACTGAGTAAGCATCTTGTTTTAAGTCCTGTTTTAAAGGACTTTTTCTTTTCTGAGTCTTGCAGGTAGATCCAGCTCCTCCTCTGGGACAATGAGGGACCAGCAGAATATATGTTTATTATTGGTATGTCAACAACGCATTCAAGTAGCCTATTCACTGCATATAGATCCTGAAAAACTGGAGGTGTTATGTTGGCAAGTTGCTGGACAATGCACGGAAAAGGAAAAATAAACAGTAATACAACTAAATTTTAGAAAGAGTAACTAAACAACCCCGGGAAGAACTATGCTATGGCAGAGGACTATTTCTGTAATTTTTTTTGGGGGGGGGGGGGGTCCTCTGCTTATCCTGTTGCATACAAAATGGAGGAAAAGAGGAAAAATGCAATTTTCTCCTAAACTCAGTGCCAGTTACATGAAAGGAAAAACATTCATTCAAGGGCACTGAAGAACCATTTATAGAATGCTCCCTCTATAATTAAAAAGGCAGGATTGCATGAGCCAGCGCCCCAGACTACTAAATATCTTTGGCTTTATCTACGCTTTAGGGACAGTCAGGTCACTCTAACCAGGCTGCAGGGGCTACACAAGGTTCACTGGTTTCAGAGTAACAGCCGTGTTAGTCTGTATTCGCAAAAAGAAAAGGAGTACTTGTGGCACCTTAGAGACTAACCAATTTATTTGAGCATGAGCTTTCGTGAGCTACAGCTCACTTCATCAGATGCATACCGTGGAAACTGCAGCAGACTTTATATATACACAGAGAATATGAAACAATACCTCCTCCCACCCCACTGTCCTGCTGGTAATAGCTTATCTAAAGTAATCTTCAGGTTAGGCCATTTCCAGCACAAATCCAGGTTTTCTCACCCTCCACCCCCCCCCCCCCACAAATTCACTCTCCTGCTGGTGATAGCCCATCCAAAGTGACAACTCTTTACACAATGTGCATGATAATGAAGTTAGGCCATTTCCTGCACAAATCCAGGTTCTCTCACTCCCTCACCCCCCTCCAAAAACCCACCCCCTTACACACACAAACTCACTCTCCTGCTGGTAATAGCTCATCCAAACTGACCACTCTCCAAGTTTAAATCCAAGTTAAACCAGAACATCTGGGGGGAGGGGGGTAGGAAAAAACAAGAGGAAATAGGCTACCTTGCATAATGACTTAGCCACTCCCAGTCTCTATTTAAGCCTAAATTAATAGTATCCAATTTGCAAATGAATTCCAATTCAGCAGTTTCTCACTGGAGTCTGGATTTGAAGTTTTTTTGTTTTAAGACAGCGACCTTCATGTGGTTTGAACATTGGCCTGCTAAACCCAGGCTTACAAGTTCAATCCTTGAGGGGGGCCATTTAGGGCTATGGGGCAAAAATTGGGGATTGGCCCTGCTTTGAGCAGGGGGTGGGAGTAGATGACCTCCTGAGGGCCCCTCCAACCCTGGTATTCTAGGATTCTGTCCCAAACTCCCAGGCAGCGTCCTCGCTGCCGCTGGACTTGTGCTGATGAACTGGCCGAGAAGCCTCCCTCACCCCTTAGCAGCCTTTGGAGGGGGCGTTTGCTAACAGGGCGGGTTGGCAGGCGCCATCTGAAAGCAAATCTACTGGCCTCACGCAACCTCAGCAAGGCACCCAGCGCCATTCAGCGGCTAGCAGCACACCAAGCGGGCAGCCTGCCTGATGGCGGGCTGGAGCAGCCAGCGCTCCCCCGTGCGGGGGCTGTGCACAAACTGAGCTGCAGGGGCCCAGCGACCCGCTGATGACACAGGGACGCTAGAAACACGGGCTGGCCACGACCCCATCCTCGGGCGGCGGCTGCCGCAGAGCCCCTTCCCTCAGCCGGCTCTTTTTTACGGTCGCTCGGCGGGCGGGGGACCCGTGGGCGGGCAGGCTGGAGGAGTGGGGTCCGCGGCCCCGCCCCGATTGCCGTCGCTCCTCTCTCACACTTACCGTTTGACAACGGACCACATTTCCCATCATGCTCCGCGCCGCTCCACCAATAGCGAGGGAGCTTCTTTGCCGGCTGCGGCAGGAAAGGACCAGTCGTTGCGTGCGCTGTTGCTGGGCGCCGGGGGGGCCAATCAGAGAGCGGCCTTTGTGGTGGCGGCGGGAGGGCAGTTACGGTTCAAACGCTGGCGGTGAGTGTTGGGGATGTGCGCGGGGTGCTCGCTGGGCGGCCAAGCCGCGCCCCCCGCGGGGCTGAGGAGAAGGGGGCGCAGGGCCCGGGGCAGAGGTACGCTAGGAGACAGCCCGGGTGCTGCTTTCACTGAGTTAGCGTCCTGGGCTCGAAAGCGTGACCCGGGCGCATCCTGGAGCCTTTCCATAGTCCGCCGTCTCCCACCGCGCGGGGGTAGGAGAATCGGCTGGAAATCCCCTCCCCTTCTTAAGCTCGGTGGCTCGTGCTACTGCTTGTTTGCTAGGTAACCAGGCTTAAAGGCCCAGCTCCTCAAAGGCGTCTAGGCACCTAACTCCCATTGATGTCGATGGAAGTTAGGCACCCAAATGCTTCTGAGGAGCTGGCCCAAAGTAACTGCCAGCTGCGTGGCACCGGCATTTGTGACTGCTGCCCTTGGACCTACAGCATGTTACAGCTGGACAGTATTACGTCTATATGAACTGTCTATATGAACGCTGAAAGGCGGTATATAAAATCAGGAAAATTGGCTTTTGTGAGAACCCAAATAAGGGAATAGTAGCAGAGCACCCTTATGGTGCAAAGCATCAGCCATGAAATGTGTTTTTAGGCTGAAAAATTAAAGGTGGCATTATGGGGTTTCACATTAACCTGAAAAGTCAGTCTGGAATCTGAAAGTCAAGCAGGGCTCTCTCTGGCTTCTGCATTGCCAACAATAGAGATTCTGCAACCTGACTTAGGTCACCCTTTTGTTAATAGTGTGATACAGCTCCAGGAGAGTAAGCTATGTTGTCTTTTCAGTGCAGTCCAGGTAGGAATAAAACGTTAATTCAGCAAAGGCTTCTGCACTGTGCTGACTTCCAGTGAAGTCACTGGGACAACACAGTGCACAGCTTTAAATACCTAAGCCTGCAAGATCAAGGCATTAGCAAAATAAACAGAAATGAAAATGAATACATACAAGAAATGTCTGCTGAGGAGGTGTAGCCACCAATCCTTTATAGTAATTCTCAGAATAGAACTGCCCGCAGACTGAACAGTCTTGCCTTTTTTTTTTTTCCTTCTCATTGTTCTTTCAGGCTACACAAAATCTGTTTAATTATGTGTACAGCATCATTAGTATAATGCATGCATTAATATTTACAGTAATGCATAATTATATCTGTGCAATATATTTTGGTACACTGTCGTGTTTAATAGATGTTTCAAATGTAAATAACTCTCTTTTTAAGAAAAAAGAAAAGGAGTACTTGTGGCACCTTAGAGACTAACCAATTTATTTGAGCATAAGCTTTCGTGAGCTACAGCTCTCACGAAAGCTTATGCTCAAATAAATTGGTTAGTTTCTAAGGTGCCACAAGTACTCCTTTTCTTTTTGCAAATACAGACTAACACGGCTGTTACTCTGAAACCTCTCTTTTTAAGGGAAAATTACTCAGTCCATAATAAGGACTTATTCCTGGATGGGCCTGGGGAGAAGGTGACTATAAGGTAACAGCAACTTGAAGCCATGTGAAAAATTGTCTCAAATGTTTATTTTAGGATTACAGTACGCTACCCAGATAAAAAAACTTGTAGGAATTCTCCCTACTCCCATGATTGTTACCAGTTCAATATGTAGCAGCCAGTTCAAAACATTCTCTACTTTTAGACCATAGCTAAATCTTCCTACCTGATAGTATTTAATAATCTGATTCTTATTCTGGAAGGGGAAAATTTTTTGCTTTTTTCCACAGACAACTTTTCTCCCCTGTCTAAAATATATTTAGTTCAGTTCAAAATGAGCTAGCAGATGTAGTTTCCCCTCTTTACTTGAGTGGAATACAGTATTTGGAGGTTGGGGGAAAAACTACATGCACAGTAATATGTCGTCACATTTCAGTATATCTTCTAGTCTTCTGCTCAATATGTGTCTGATAAAACATGATGTTGCATCCTTGGTTTTGAGATAGTTTTAGAGCTATTTTTATTCATAATCATGTTCTGAATAAACTGATCTAGACAGCACATCACTTGTAATATGGCGAATATAAGTAGTAGTAAGTTCTGTTGTATGCTGTAACATAACTGTTTAAAAGTAACTGATAGAGCTTTCAAAAACATACAAGAAGAACAGCACTTAAAGTTTGAACAGCAATCAGTATTGGGGAGAATACATCTCTTTATTAATCTATAACAGCTCAGATTGTCTTGTCTGATCGTGTTGTGCTTTTATGTTTGCTATAGCACTATGTCCCGGATAAAAACAGAAGATGAACTGATCCTTTTTGAAAAAGAAATCAAAGAATTTTGGACGAAATTCAAAAGCATTTGTGGTAGTGAACACATCAACCAGACTTTGGGACTAAGAGAATCATGCAAGGAGTCCATAAAAGCACTTTCAGGTACAATAGTCATGAGTTTACATAGCTAATTTATTTTTAACTCTGTCTTCAGTTGATTAAAATAAATGTCTTTATTACAGAGAAGTGGTCCAAGAAGTTAAAAGAAGGGGATCTAATGATTGACAAAATTCTGGAGTACAGAAATGGTATGGTATTGGCTTGTATTTATAACTCCTAAAATGAACTAAATGTGTTCTGTCAGAACAAAACACTTCAGCTTAAAATGGTTCAGTTAAAAGTGAACTGCAAAGCCAAAATGAAGATGGTATTAGACCAGGATTTCTGGTCAAAATGCTTTCATTAACAAAATAGGTGATGTTCTTCAAACCCAGAAATGCCAAAATCTAGTTAAAAGATCTGTCTTGTATAGCACTGAGTGATTTTGCCACTTAATAAGAAATGAATAAAGGAGAGTCTTGCAAAGCTCAAGAAAACATACCAGTTGTGGTACAAAGTCAGTTTACTGTGATAAGAAAACAAAAAAAAATTACTTATCTGTCAAAGTTTACTTGTGCAGTAGAGTACAGTTTTGCATGGCTAATAACTTATTTCTGGGCTAACTGCCTCTCACATCCTGATTAGTGGGCAAAGTCACCTTGTAAATCTAGGATTAACTCACTCATTTTAGCTTTGCAAGTCACTGTAAAAAGTTAGGGATAAAAAAATCACAATGTAACTAGCAGTAGGTAGTCTACTGTTACAGATAGATCTCTTGACACAAAATGAGTAAGGATAGGACCATTGCACACTTTTAAAGTGACAATATGCCAAGCTGCACTTTTGAACAGCGAGGAGATGCCAGAGGGCCTGCATTTAGAAGTTATTCTGTGCTTTCCTTCTAAGCATGTAAACCGTTCAGAATCATTTTTGTTTGTACGTGATGCTCGCAGTAGAAGGGCTGCCTCATACACACAAGAATGTGGACTTCTCTGTCTCGGTGAAATAACTTATGCACATGTGTTTTTGTAGCACTTTGAGCATAACTTTACTCACATGAGTAATCTTAGATTTTTGAGGGAACCATTTATGCATAGAGCTATGCATGTGCACAAAAGTATGTGGAGAATCAGGGACTTATTTAACAAAGGCTAGCCATAAATATTCAAGTTTTTTCTTTTCCTCACAGAGATCCTCCAGCAGAACATATGCATTGAAGAAAAGCAAGAAGACTTAACTGAAATGAATTCCAAAATAAAGCATGAAGAAGAACAAAAGAGAGACTTTATTGATCGCATCCAAGAGCTCAAGGAAGAGTTGACAAGAAAAAAGGAAAGTAAGTTGTAAAATTGAATGAACATGAAAACACTCCAAGACTTTTAGAATGTGAAGTCTTCTAAAGAGTATACTGGTGGCTTTGCAATAGGTATTTCCAGCACTGTAGCTGTGCAAATCTTTGTAGTTAGCATGTCAATATTGTAATGCTTGTACAGTATAAACAATAGTGGCTTAGGATGTAGAGATAATGTGGTGCTTAGTTTGAATAGTTGTATATAAATCAGAGGTGGGCAAACTATGGCCTACAGGCCACATCTGGCCCCCAGGACCGTCCTGCCCAGCCCTTGAGCTCCCGGCTGGGGTGGCTAGCCCCCGGCTCCACCTCTCCCCTGCTGTCCCTGCTCTGCTGCAATCTCTCACTGTGCCGCTAGCGCTCTGGGCGGCGGGGCTGTGAGCTCCTGCCGGGCAGCGCAGCTGTGAGAGCTGCCGGCCTGCCTTGGTTCTCTAGGCTGCGCAGCGGCATGGCTGGCTGTCCTGTTGCTCTGAGCGGCATGGTAAGGGGGCAGGGGGGTTGGATAAGGGGCAGGAGGTCCCAGGGGGCAGTCAGGGGACAGGGGGCGGTTGGATAGGCGTGGGAGTCCTGGGGGGCCTGTCAGGGTGTGCATAGGGGTCGGGGCAGTTAGGGGACAGGGAGAAGGGGGGGTTGGATAGGGGCGGTCAGGGGACAAGGAGCAGGGAGGGTTGAATGGGTCGGGTGTTCTGAGGGGGGCAGTCGGAGGGAGGGAGGGGATGGGGACCAGACTGTTTAGGGAGGCACAGCCTTCCTTACCTGGCCCTCCACACAGTTTCGGAATCCCAATGTGGCCCTCAGGCCAAAAAGTTTGCCCACCCCTGATATAAATGGTCACTTATCAGTGGAGCACTGAATAAAAAACCTAAAATCCTGTAACTCCTCATTCTAACAAGCTATATTTTCATAACTGGCAACTACATGAATAATGCTTTGAATGGCAAAATATACTTTAAAGCATTTATTTGATTCTTAAAATAGCATTCATAATATTAACCAAATAGCCACATGCTAGAGTGTGTAAATAATTAGTGCTACTCACATTTAAATGAATAGAAATGGGGTAGTTGTCATGATTAGGGAGATTTAACAAAGGAAGAACACTTGCTTTTAATAGACTTATTTTGAAGGATTTTCCAGTGTTCTAAAATTTGTTTGAAAATGCTTTACTCTTGCTTTGACACTTTTTAGTTATATCTGCTAAAAACAAGGCCACCAAAGAGCGGCTGGAAAGACTGAGTAAGTCTAAAGAACTGTTTGAAGAGCGGCTGGGGCTAGAAATACGCAGAATTTATGGTAAGTTTCTAAGTGCACGTGTGTTCAATTATTTACCCTAGTCATACCCCTGATAAGTTGGCAAAATACCATCACCCTCACACACGAGACAAATGGGGTAGTTTTTTTTTTAAATTGTGCTTGCACATAGGAAAAAAAAGTACTGTAGTATTTACATGGTTATGAGTGTGACTTATCTTCACTTGCGTTAATAGTCCATCTGAGCAGTGTGTTGCTGATTTGTTTGCTGCAAAGCAAGAGAAATCCTTTCTTGCTGTTCTGTATGTCTATAAAGCAATAAAAATGTCTGCTACTGCCATAGGAACGCTTCTGACTTGATAGAGGTGAAATAAGACATATAGCTATAAAAGTTTCGGATAAACTAATCTCAATTTATAATGACTAAAATCTTTAAAGTTTGATACAAATAAAGATTTTGGACTGTATAAATGCGTCTTCTAATGTAATAAAAAATCCAACATTAATTTTGTTTTGGGCACTCATTGGACCTATACTCAACTGTCAAGTAGTTTAAAGGAATACTCAAATAATTTAAGCCCAAAAGTTGGGTTTCCCTTTTTACAAAAAGAGAAGTCTAGGTTTATTGTACTTTTTATTGTTAGCGCAAGAATATCTTTTACTAACTGAAATTTAACTAAAAAGAAAAGGAGTACTTGTGGCACCTTAGAGACTAACAAATTTGTGGATGCCACCGAGCGTCCTATGCGAAGTTCATGATTTTGTTCAGTTCTATTTCTGCCTTTGCTTTAGATGAACAGTTGCAGTTTATATTTCGATGTATTGACCACAAAGATCCTGACAAGCCATACACGTTTACTCTCTCTATAAATGAACAGGGAGACTATGAAGGTATGTGTAGATATTAAAAGAGACTGTATTTTATTTAAAGTGGTTTTTGAACCAATCTCACATGAGAGGTGCATGTGCACACACACAGAGGGGCAGCAAGTTCCATACCGAACAGTTCAGTCTTTAGAATGCTACAGCTGAAGCTCTGTCCCAACAAGCACTGTAATTGAAGCCGTCCCTTGGCAGTCTCCTCCCAGCCATTGCGGTGCCTTTCTGAAACAGACCACATTTCAAGCTCTTTATCAGCCCTTATGCTAGGAACTGGCGGGGGCAAGAGTAGTTGGGAACTGGCAGCAGAGGGTAGCAAGGTTCAAGAAGTGGGCTAGCCAGGGCTAATAAGAACTGTTTCCAATTTAGAATCTGGACCTGGCCCTACCTTCGAGGTGCCAGAAACCCTTCCACCAATGCCCACAAAACCTTCTCCAAAACCTTAAAAAACTGGCCAGTCTAAGAGTTAGAACTGGTTTATTAGAAAATAGAAAGCCGAGTCCTGTCCTCTAACTTCTATGCAAACCCACTGCCATCAATGAATTTGGCCCAGGGTACCCATCTGGAAAACATCACTTTAAACAAATGGGATTTCAGAAGAAAAAGTAGGATGTGCTCATGTAATTAAATCGCCACGCAGATGCACAAGAGGGCTCGATTAAGGTTGCACAAGCAACCTTAATTCTGGCATTTCCTAACTTTTGAATGCTTGATTTTGTAACTTTTAAACATTCTTTTAACGATAAGATAAATACACAACTGTTTCCCTCTCCCACCTTTGTGTGTATAAAGTGCTGGCCTTGAGATATTAAGCAAAGAAATGGCTAGGGGGAAAAGCTGAGAAAAGAGAAGTAAGTGAAGCATGAAGGAAGGAGAGGTAAAAGATAGGAAAGGCGTGTGAGTGACCATCTCAGTTTTTTTCACCTTAGAATTTTGTGGGGATGCCAACACTCCCAATCTGTACTTTTGGGAGCCCATTAATCACCAACACAACTTTATTTCCTACTGCTAAGAAATCCAAAATTTGTGCATTAAATGGGAGAGACACTAAAAATAGGGAACTCACTCATGCCTCTCTGAATGTTTCTATGTACCACTCAAATTCAGACCGCATTAATGATCCTTTCCTTCCACCATAACCCACGTGCACTAAGGAAATACAACTTTTAGGAGCTGCTGTTCAACCTATTGCTCTCTTACTACAGGAATTTCTTGAACCTAATTTTCACAATAGAAACCCTATTATTCCTCTGAAATTAATGCATCAGAGAGCAATGATGAGGGACATCTATTTTTACTATTTCAGGGAGAAACTATACTCTAATCCCCAGGGTCTCTTAATCTTTCTCTCTTCCCCCACCACTCGATTTGTCTGAAAACTGATGGAGCTCAGCAGTAACCAGTGGTCAGAACATGCTGCAGCTTTTGAGTCAGGGTAGGCAGTGTTGTGACAATAACTTGAGTAGCAGTGACAGCAATGCCACAAGGGGAAGGTCTGGGCATGACAGAATAATATTATGTGCTCTCAGACAAGGTGCTATTTTCTTCTTGGCTGAAAGTCAGCCCATGGATTTTTAGGCTTAAACTAGACAGATGGAGCACATGCAAAGCTACAGAAAATGGTTAGATTACTATGACACTAAAATCAGTGAAAGGGTAAGAGACCCTTAATATTATGAATGAAAATGCATCTCAGCTGGCATATAGCTGTTACCTGACTCATTAAATGAAAAATTCAAGTCACACATTGGAAATAATTGACTCAATTTTGTTTTTGGGGAAGGAATACTTGACTAGAAAGTATCACAGCATGCTTCACTGGTCTTGGAAATAAAAATTGTTTTCTAATTGTTTCCTTCTAGTGACAAGCAGCTCTCCTCCTCTGGACTGTATAGCAGAACTCCAGCTAAAAGTGAGAGAAACCAACAACTTTGCTGCATTTGTTGCCAACATCAGAAAAGCTTTTACAGCTTTGTCTTATAAGTAATCTGCAACTATATGTAAAACTGGCTTCATACCTCTCTTCCTGTCTCTATGTGCATTCCCTGCTCTTTCTTTTTGTATTAACATAACAGTGGAGTGAAAGGAAATATTAAATGTATGTTTTTAATATTCCATTTTCTAAATAAAGAAAAATGGTGAAATGTTTTAGTCCATCTTTATCAGCCAGATGTATTTTTGGTAACTCATTTAAACAATTGAAGCAAATATTTCTTCAGTCCACTGTCTCCGCACATGTAACTGTGGACTGGCTGTCAATCCAGTCACTAAACTTGTAACTCAAAAGAAAGCCAGCACATCTTCAAGGAAATAAGACCAAAGCAATCCAATAGGCCAGTGGTTCTCAAAGCCGGTCCGCCTCTTGTTCAGGGAAAGCCCCTGGTGCACTGGACCGGTTTCCTTACCTGCTGCATCCGCAGGTTCAGCTGATCACGGCTCCCACTGGCCGCAGTTCCGCTGCTCCAGGCCAATGGGGGATGCAGGAAGGGCGGCCAGCACGTCCCTTGGCCCGCTTCCCGTAGCCCCATTGGCCTGGAGCCGCGAAATGCAGCCAGTGGGAGCTGCAATCAGCCAAACCTGCAGATGCGGCAGGTAAACAAACCGGTCCGGCCTGCCAGGGGCTTTCCCTGAACGTTTACCTGCCGCATCTGCAGGTTTGGCTGATTGCAGCTCCCACTGGCCGCGTTTCGCGGCTCCAGGCCAATGGGGGCTACGGGAAGCGGGCCAAGGGACGTGCTGGCCGCCCTTCCTGCATCCCCCATTGGCCTGGAGCAGCAAACTGCGGCCAGTGGGAGCCGCGATCAGCTGAACCTGCGGATGCAGCAGGTAAGGAAACTGGTCCAGCACACCAGGGGCTTTCCCTGAACAAGCGGCGGACCGGCTTTGAGAACTACTGCAATAGGCTATGCTAAATTTACCCTCAAAGGATTTGACTCCTGCATTTAAAAGCTTCCAAAAGAATCGGGGTACTACATTAATAGAGGTATTTCTATTCATTCAAAAACTTAGCCCAAGAGTAAAGTAGCAATCACTTTGTTTGTTTTTTAATAAAGGCTTACAATAATAGAAACAATCACACTCCGGCTCTACCATCAGTGGAGAGAAATGTGCCAGTATGCTTGGTTCAACAAAAGACTGAAGGCAAACTCAGGCAACACTGGGCAGATTTCACTTCTGATATGTATCACATTGGCAAGGAAAAGACCTTGATTATTTAACAAACTGAACAATTTAAAGAAATATGATCTTTAGGCACCTCAGTGATCTTAATTATTTTCTTATGCTTCTGAGGATGTTTCATCTGTGGAAATAGGGAACTCTTCCACATATGTAGCAGGAAAGAGACCGTTTCTCTCCTTAAGGGTCCCAAACCACCATCCATTATTATCCTTCTGGTGAATGATGATAATGTATTTTTATTAATTCAACTGGATTTATACATGTGTATTGTGCCATTTCTGCACTGACCCTTGTTTAATACTTCTCTCTTCCCCTGCCTCCTTTATAGCACAGTCTAATTAAGTTTAAATGTCTCTGGTGGCTAGTTTAAGACAGAATTAAAACTGCATGACAAACCATGCTTACTACAGCATTATATCATGGTCCTATTCTCCATTGCATTCAGTCTCATTCCTCAAACTAGCATTTCAGCTGAAATAACGTTTGGAAAAAACAGGAAGATGTTAATTACCTTTTTGCAAACTTAGCTCGTCATCGCTTTTAGCTTGATAGTCATACAAAGTCTTGCAGATCCCATTTGCTGGATTGCTGTCCCCTGGTTGTGTAAAAAATCATTAGAATACAATCACTAACAAGCACAAGTAAAGCAGGATGAAATAAAGAGGTCTTGTGTAATAATAGTTTCTTAAAGTTCAATTTTATAGGCCTATGGCCAAAGGTATTTAGGTGCTTACTTACACATGCAGACAGGCACCTAGTGGGATTTTCCTATCGATTTTAATTTGTTATAGGTGTCTAGGCACTTCTGAATATCCAACTGGGGCCCTGTCCGCATTATTAGGCATCTCAATATCTCTTAAAAATCTGGCTCTTAATAACTAGCATGTCATTAAATGTATGCATGTGGAAACTATTATCTGTTTTGATAGTGAAAAGGCACAAACCTAATTTTTGGAACATGGTTATAGCTGAGAGAACATTCTGAGAACTATTTCAGTTATCTCAGTTAAAGCTGGAAGATTAGGTTGTGGAGCGTCCAGGTAAGTGAAACCCAAATGAGGATCTGATCAGACTCCTAATCAATGTTGATGGAAGTTGGATTAGGTTCAAACTATTGTGGGACCCCACAGAACTGTGAACCCTCTAACAAGGTGAACAGAGTGCACTGGGCCCAGAGAGGAGGTTCCTCCATCCCTCCCCTTTTCCCATACTACCCTCTGACTTCTGGAAGACTCTTCTGGCAGAAGACTGGAATTTCTGATCCGTTAACCACCATGGCAAACTTTTTTGGATTATTGTAGGACACTAGCATGACCAAAGGCTATCCCTATACTGATATGTCTGTGGCTAGGAATTTGGCATTACTATAATAAAGGACTACAAGTTGCCCATTGTTAAATCCACACACATATATTATCTTTAGCATAATTTATCTGTAATACAGTTCCCAGAAAACCTAATTGGGCAGTGATTCCTTTTGGCACACACCAATTGTCTTAACACAGATCATTAAAAGACATTGTGTTGGCTGATTTAGGCCCTAAAATCAGGTCTCTTTAAAAAGTGTTTTACAAAACTAAATCAATGGAAATGTTTACTGACTTAATTAAGGTGAATTGACTTATGTCAATTTACACGTACACACTGGTAATTTTTTAAATTAACTATTGCAGCATTATGACAGTGTATGAGAACCAGACTGTGAAGCTGTATTTTCTCTGTCCATGTTGAGCAACATGTGTAATTTAAAATAATAGCATAAACGCTGAAAAGTTAAATTACATTTGCAAAATCTTTGTTTTTAAGAGCTAAGGGCCTCATCCTGCAAACACTGCCGTTCTTAGCACATGGGGAAAAGGGATCATGTCCTGACATTCACCTGTCTCTCTCCTACAGAAGGGGAGTTCAACGTCTTCCACAACATTATACTTGCCCTCTTCTTCCACCCACCCAAACTCCTGCAAAGGGTACAACTGCAAAGGAAACATATGGCCTCTGCAAGGAACCCCTGTGATTGTGAGGTTTCTGGACTGGGCCCACTGCCTACTCCAGAGGGGACACATCCCATCCATCCCAATAGAATGACGTGGGTAGGAATTCTGCGAGGATTTCCTGCAGAGTTTTCCTCCATGTTTTGCTGTGGGAGTGGTGATCCATTCAATAGAACTACTCTTTTAGTAAGTGTTATGCACAATGGTAAGTGTTGGTAGCATCAGGTCCTAAACTGTTAGCAATAATATGCATAAGGAAATGTAATTGTTTTTAAAAATTTTAAGCCACTGTGGCCATTTAAAATGCATGTTAACTTAGCTAACAATGCCACTTGAGTACACAAAAATGGAGTACTGGAGGTGCCCAGTGATGTGGACACTGTCATTTGTGATATGCCGTTCACCACAGTGCTTCAGCTGAAAGTACCCATTCTGAATGCATATCCTGTGCTTCATTTGTGTCCAAGAGTAGAAGACCTTTTACTACCTTACGCTTTTCTAGTCACTTACGCATGTGCAAAGTGAATGTAAAGTAATATCAAGTCAGAATGGTGATTTAATCCCATTTGGCAGTGGAGAACTAGAATCCTATGTGCTGACCCAAGAATCAAGAGTTACCTGGCAGAAATCTTGAGTTATTCCCCGGCCCACTGGCAGCCCCTCTGCTCGAGGTGCGCTCAAACCGTTTCATTTTAACACAGCAAGAGATGAGGACAGAACTATGTGCACAGTCCTGTTGGTGATATTTAAAAAATAAATATTAAGGAAATAATGAGAGCACTTTCTTATTATTTATCACCTACAGCCTTTTGTGCCCATCTTGATAGGTTAAGTTCCTTTAGAGATTTTCATAAAGCACAAGAAACATTTTAGAAATAGATTGAGTTATTTGCAACCCCATAGCGTTCTGTGGTTTCTGCCACTGTACTACAGTCTGAGTTCTAACAAACATTTAGCTAAAAGCTTCTAATATTTCTAACACAGAAGCCCACAGGAAGACCCCCATTAGGCCTGCCCCTGACATTTGATCTGTGGTGGTGGACTTCTGTGCCTGTACAGGGCCCCTTTGCCTTCAGTGAGAGTCCACCCCAGACGTACGGTCTGTCTGCAATGCCTGGGACAGACTTAGGGACTGAAGCCTTGGTGCTGCAGTATTACTAATAAACATTCAGCTGGCTCAGATAAAATCAGAACACTTTGGCTAGCTCTACTGGCAAGGGCAAGCCCAGAGCATTGTTGTTAATAATCTGAGCTACATCAGGTCAGTGATATAGAAAGGAAAATGGAATAGCCTTTTACTGAAAATGATAACAGATAGTACATCAACTTCTGCTGCACCAAGCATAGAACGAGTAATCGCCTGTAGAAGGGTTAAAGTACATGCTACGCAAAGTAGTAGAAAAGTGGTCATGACACTGATTACATTAACTGCTTTATCCTGTCTTTCCAGTTGGAGATACAGTCGCTCCAGGGATGTGTAGGCTTACGCTTCTGCTCTAGTTCTGCAAGTACTGTGGATAGTTTGCAGCTGTTTGCTCGCAAAAGGCTTGTTTTCAGACTTGTCTGCAGGCAAGTGGTTACAGTAAATATTAATGAAGTGACCTCATATTACAAGGTATCTTGATGAAAATATCAAAGGCAGCTTTTTTCTAAGAGAGAAAATCACCCTCTCAATTGGTTGTACAGGTCTACTCTTACTCTGAGCCATTGAAAAGTGTCTTTCCTCTTCCTTTCTCTCCTATTTCATTCATCTGTCAAACATTGGCTTTAATTCTGGATACTCATTATTCAGATCTCTAATTCTTGGACTCTGGTACTCTTACACTAAACACCAGTTGGTTCGGTCAAGAATTTATAACTAAAACTGGAGCCTAAATTAGCATCGAGTCAAACCTAGACATAGCCAGGTTTTCAAAATGAAGTGCTGTAGTCAGTAAAAATGCTACGTTTAAAATAAGAATGTACCTGCTCCAGGAGCACAGCCATGTCTTTCTGGTTCTTTACATCTGAAAATCAGGGGGTCTCTGTGTATGTTTTAAGCATCTGCTCCAGACCTGAAAAGTATCAAAGAAACTGACAGGCATGTGAAGGACTTCTTGGGTCATCTAGTCCACATTGGCTAATACTTTACCCTGTTACTGTCATATTCACCCTAAAATTTCCCATTCCTTAATCTCATCCTATTACTCCCATTTATATGCCATTGTGTTCCACTCTCAATATTTTCTCCCTCCTTCATATGTAAACTTTTCTGACACTCGTAGACTTACTCTCTAACAACCCCAATAATCCTATAGCCACACTTTAACTTTTGATCTTTTCTTTCAAGTCAGTCTGTCTAGCCATTTGCTATTTTTGTTGTCCTTTTGTAAATGGTCTCAGATGTAGCTATGTGCTATTGTTCCCAGAACTGGGGCTGTTGATAGGACCAGCCTGGGCTCAGCTTGGGAAGTTTGGTCAGGGTGTCCAGGCAGCATTCAGTGTGTACAATGTTCCCAATGGAAAGGGGAGATGGCTGGAATACTGGTGTGCTCCGGTGATCCCTGGCTGCCCAAAAGGGCATTTGGGGCCATGGCAGCAACTTTAGAGCAGACCTGTGATTACTTTAATTTGTGCTGGAACCAATTCAACCCCGAGACAGCCCCAAGATTTTGTGTGTGTGTGTGCGCACGCAATAGCAGCATAAAACTTTTAAAGCGATTTTTTTTGGTACCCAATATAAAGATGAACTAGTGGCTCCAAAGTTAAGATTGCAGTGACATAGTCTGTTGCTGTCCTGTGTTTTTGTTCACTTTCACTTGCTTGCTATCTATGTTTTGGAATAAAAAATGACACTCTCTCTGTGTTACACCCAAAGTGCGCATGGAGGATTCTCATTTACCACTTGCAATTCCCCTTACATGAGGCACTGTGACGGGGCCCATAATTTAATACAATCCATTAAGACATTCAGTGCAATAGCAACAGACAAGAACCTTCTTTTTCCTGTGCTGCCTTGTTTAGATCCTTCTGCAATTGCAGCACTTTTGCTTTGATTGAAGCTTTTTGTCTTGCTTTATCCATTCCATTTGTAAAATCTTCCTCCTTTACAGAAAACATTTGGATGTGCAGCTCAGATGACACAGGAACCACCACATTGTAGAAATAAGACCCCTATTAAAACCTTCACTGGAGATGCTGGGATTGAATTTTATGAAGAGAAACAAGCGCAAGTTCAGAACAAAGAAGGAGGTCTCAGTAATACTGAGATAAAGCCCCCAATTATAATTTCCACCTGGCTTCTTGCTGACCATATTGTTATCTTAGCAAAAAACAAGGTTGTCCTTTGTTTGTTCTGCTTCTTAGCTAATATTGTTCACTATTTGCTAGGCCTCTGTCTTCTTGACCAAACTCTGGATTTTGGGCTTGTAAAAAGAGCTGACACAGTCTGTATATCAGGTTGTAACATAAACAGCATATGGATTTTAGCCCTTCAGTTACAATACAGAACTGCATTTTCTTCTTTGAGTAGATGCAGCCATGTATTCATGTAGGTGACTCACAAGTGGTACCCGCAGGAGGAGTCTGTTTAAACAAGGACAGCAGGGCTGCTCTTCCAAAGTGTGCACCATGCAGCATCCACACAGAGATGCAGGGAGCTGAGTGTTGGGTGGAAAACTTGACCATAATGCTGAGTCAGGAGGTCAGGATGAAGAGGAAGGGATGTGGGAGGTCAGATTGATAACACAAGGAGGTCAGAGAATCAGCATTGTCTCAGCCAGGCTGCGGTAATGAGAATGAGTTTGGCCTGGTCCAATTTCAGCTTGAGAATGACCTGCGGGATGATTGGAAAAGGAGGAAACCCAAAGAGAAGCGTCAATTCCCAGCTTAAGTGAAAAGCATCAGTCAGGGAGCCCTGGATTGAGGCTCCCTATGGGAGCAAAACAGCCAGCATTTCTTCTGGTCTCTGGTGGCAAACAGGTCAATCGCTGGGATGCCTCTTAGTTAAAAAATGGACTGTAGGATGCTTGATGTCAGATCTGCACTGTCCACTGCCATAAAGAGTCCAAGATCAGGGGACGTCAGACCTGACTGTCCAAGGGATGGCGATTCAGACAATAGACTGAGTTCAGCCACATCTGAAGAGGCTGTAGGCACAGCTTGGCAAATTGGATTACTTGTGTGCAGGCAGATTTGTGACCTAACAACTTTAAACATACTTGGGCTGTGGTTAAGAGCTGAGACTGCAGCTCCAGACAAAGGTGGTGAATCAGTCAGTCGGCAGAAATGCTGTCAAAATCACAGAGTCTGTCAGGGCCTCAATGCACTCAATTCTTTGAATTGGGACCAAAGTCGACTTCCCGCTGTTCAGGATGAGACCCAGATGATTGAGTAAGCGTAGCATGAGAGAGGACTTCTTCTCTGGACTTGCCTCTCAGTAACTCACCATCCAGATATGAGAAGATATGAAGTCTCTTCTTTCTGAGGTACGCTGCTACCACAATCATGAATTTGGTAAAAAACCCGAGGAGCCGAAGAGAGACCAAAGGGAAGCATGGTGTACTGATGGTGCTGGTCCGCCACAACAAACTGAAGAAACCCTCTGTGGTTTGGGAGAATTACTACATGAAGATAAGTGTCCTGAAGCTCCAGGGCAGCAAACCAGCCCTCGGGATTTAATACAGGGCGGAGAGTTGCTAGAGCGACCATCCAGAATCTTGTGTATCTGATGTATTTGTTGAGATTGCAAAGGCTGAGAATAGGTTTCAACCCCTGCCTTGGGATTGGAAACCAGAAAATACCAGAAGCAGAATCCCTGACTCTGATGCAGCAGGAGAACCTCCTCTACAGCTCCCAAAGCTAGTAGGGAGTGAACACGCTTGAGGAGCAATGTCTCGTGAGAGGGGTCCCTGAAGAGGGATAGGGTAGGAGAGTGGGAAGAAAGGATGGAGAGAAGCTGTATAGTATAACCTGATCCAATGGTGTTTCGGATCCTGTTGTCCATGGCAATCGAGTCCCAACCACTAAAAATGAGCTAGCCTGTCCCTGAATAGTGGGGACAGAGCTGGAGAGGTCACAACTGGATCACTGCTCTGGACACAGAAGTTAAAATGGGCTCCTGCCAGGTGCTGGGCGAAGGCGGGCCAGCTGGCTGAATCCAGAAGCAGAGGATCTCTGCCTCTGGGATCTATGATCCTTCCTGGGGTAATCCGGTTGCCTCACAGGAAAGGAGATCTGGCTGGAGAAGTGCTGCAGATGGTATTGCTGTTGCTACTGCTGACAGTGATAGTGGTGTCTCTGTATCATTTAAGTATAAACTCTCAAGGAGTGCAAAGTGGCCCGGGAATCCTAAGACACAACTACAACTGTATATAAGAAACAAGTCTCTAGTAACTAAGACAGAATATATGAAGTGAACGAACACCATACAGAGCTCCTACTCCAGCCATGGACAATGAGAAGAAGCTGATGGGGGGTTGGGATGGTGCCACCCTTATATGGCCAGGGGAAGGGCTAAGGCCAAAAGATGCGAACACCGTCCCAATAGGTATGGCTAGGCAAAGTTCTCCGGCTCTAGTGTGTTGGGCGCACTCACACATACATGGAATACGCGGCTGCATCTTCTTGAAGTTCAGGGCCTGATCCTGAGTGGAGGTGAGCACTCCCAGCGGCAAAGGTAATGGGAGCTTCAAGTGCTCACCCCAGTTCTAAAGGGGGCCCCAAATACAAATACATTATAAGAGTGACTTTCATACTATGGGCTGTTCCTTAATACCCCTTTCCAAGTTCACATTTTAAGATAATTTGAAGGAAAGAGGAATGACTATATGACTAATTCAAACAATATGAATTCAGTGTAGCCAAACACAACAGTAATAATATTTTGCATTTATATAGAGTTTTTCATTAGCGATCTAGAAACACTTTACAAATATGAATTTGGCCTCACTACTAACCTGTAGCATAGATAATTATTAGAGTAAGTATTGCAAAATATCCTCAGGAGGCAATGGGTAGGGCACAACAGACAGCAGATTTCAGCTGCCCACTTAGGGCATCTTCTCAGCCTTAACATGGGCCAGGATCCTCAGTACTGGAGGATTCCTCTTGTTCTACCCACTAGGTATGGAATGTCCAGAATTCCTTTGGGATTTATTGACAAACATTTTCCAGCACCCGGAGTAGAGAAGCTCAGGGATTTAATATATAAACAAGCATTTCAACATGCCATTATGCAGGCTATTATTTTGAGATCTGCTCCCCCTCTATTTAGATTGCATATGCATAATAGCAATCCCAGCATAAAGGAATGTTCTCATGACAGACTAAACTTTCCAGCCTATGTAGCAAACTCTTTGCCTGGCAAACTGCTAGAGCAAACTGCGTTGCTTGCATTGCCAGAATTCATCTATTCTATATGAAGTTCAAGGGAATATGTGACAAGTGACAGTAACAGTGTCATTACGATGTCTGACTAATTCTCCTCACTATGCACAGAGATGCACACATATAGCTAGGGATAAGTTAACCAGGGGGTTTGGCCTCCCATTATATTAAATTCATGTAGTATTAAATTCTTTGTCAAGCCTTCCCTTGAGGGCAGAGGCAGCCCTAGTATATGTCTGTACGGAGCATGGCACAGTGGAGCCCCAACTTGGCTTGGCACTGCTGTAATACCAGTAAAAACCAGCAGCAGCAAACATTTCATTGTGTCATCCTGTTGAACTGCAGCGTCACTGCATGATGCCCGGGTGTCAGTGCCATGACGCAGCAGCCTTACGGAGGAGCCGCAATCAAAAAAGACTTCTCATCAAAAAAGAAATGAGGGAAAACTGCCTGACCTGGGAGAAAGGAGATGGCAGAGACAGCATCACAGATCAGAAATGGGCACTAATGACAAAGGGACATAGGGTAAGACCCCAGAGTGTGAAGCCATGCCCAGGGTGGACTGTACCACCTTTGACAGATACCTAGGGGGTTTGTCTCTTTTTCAAACTTGGGCAGAACTTGCATAGCTTGTCATGTCAATTAAATCCTACTGAACTGAACTGAGAATGATAATATTGCAGCATCAGTGGGTGTTGCCATTGTGCTGCGATATCACATTGAGTTACACAGGCACAGGGGCACAATATATTATCTTGTGAAAACTTCATTCCTCATCCTTATTTGTGGCCCCTAAATATACGTCCCCAGAGACCTTCATTCTCCTAATTCATGTCTGCAAGTAACTGCAGCAATGTTAATTAGATTAACCCTTTATGAAACAATTTTGAAAAAATCACTTGCTACATTTTATCTGGCTTTAAGGGTCCAGCTTATGAACAGAATTGTTAATAAAGTGCTCAGCTTTTGGGGTTTACACTTGCACTTTTACTTCTCATTTTCAATCTAGTTTTCTTTATGCTAGCATTCAGGGTACTGGAATGAAAGAAAGAACAGATGGTAACAACAGAATAATAGATCACAAGCAAAGCTGCCTTCTTTGTTCTGTACTTACATAATAATCCATTAATAAGAACTCAGATTTGGTTTCAGGAGAGAACACTGACATTTCTTCCAGTAAAGTCTGAATGTCCTTTTCAGCATCCACCTGGCTTATGGCACTATGAATCTGTGTGTGACACGAGAATAATGGCAGAGGATGGGACACCAGTTCAGAATCAGGAACTGCAACAGTGTCAGGGAATTTATACAGGAAACTAAAAATCTTAGGAACTACCTACTGCGATCAAGTTTTGTCCAAAATGGGAAAGGTGCTGGTTATAAGTATTTAGGATATTGCACAGAAGCTGCAATCTTTCCTTCTCCAGGTCTAGAATACTCTGAAAAAAGGATGCCAGCAGTCAGTGGCAGCAAACAAATCAGTGACCACACCTTAGGGACAACCAACCAAAGATTAAATGTTCTGTTGATAGAACAGATCAGATCTTTGGTACAGCTGCTTCAGGAGCCATTCTTCCCCTGCACCTTAAATCTATATAGCTCCTTTTGTTCCAAAGTGCCTTCCACCTTTACACAGAGCCCCACTGATAATGCAGTCATTTCCAGGCTGGAGGACAAAAAATACTGGCAGCATTGTGCAAAAAAACAATGGGGAAAGTTGTGGCCTTAGGGCAAACCCTTTACTCCTATGAAAAATGCCATGGGGGTATTTAATGTCCATATACAGCATCTCAGATTTGATAGGCTGATCTCACTCACATGCACATACACACATACACCCAGGTCTCATTGATCTTCCTCAGAAAGGAGAAGGGATGAATAGACTGTACTGGAATTTAAACCTCTAAGTCCAGGGAGCCTAAGGGCAAAAGTTAACTCATGATGTAAGTAGACACAATGCCACTGACTTCAATGGATTTGTGCCTCCTTACAGCCAGGTCTAATTTGACCCTAGAAGTTTGAACTCCAGATCTGAGACCACCAAGTCATCCCTCCAGCTATGATAACAGTATTTTGTAAGCTTTTAGTTTTGAGCCACCAAGGACCATCTCCTTTCTGTACACATGCAACTCCCATTAAAGTTCACCAGCATCCCAATATACTAACATCACCATGTTTGGTACTACTGTCAGCATAGCTTTGCCAAAGCTAATCATAAGCCAGAAGCTGCTTGCTCGTTATGAGACTGCATGATCCATATTCCTCTGCAGTCTTATGCCTGCCCCTCAGTTAACACTGAACATCAGTCTATGACGCTCAGTTCCCAGCATCCTAGCTGCAATCCTCTGGTTACCGGGTGGCCTGGTGTCTCAAATGTCATTCTTTCTGATGCAGGGACATTCTAAGAGCTGCCTATAGGGTATGCCTACACTGCACTTAAAAACCCGTGACTGGCCTGTGACTCGGGTTCATGGGGCTTGGGCTAAGGAACTGTTTAACTGCTGTGTACACATTTGGGCTCGAGCTGGAGCCTAGGCTCTAGGACCCTGAGAACTGGGAGTGTCGCACAGCTCGGACTAAAGGAAGTACTTCTTCACACACACTAAGTCAACCAGGGGAACTCGTTACCAGGGGACATTGTGAAGGCCAAAAGTATAACTGGGTTCAAAAAAGAATTAGATAAATTTATGAAGCATAGGTCCATCAATGGCTATTTGTCAAGATGGTCCAGGGTGCAGCCCCATGCTCAGGTGGTCCCTAAACCTCTGATGGCCAGACGCTGGGACTGGACCACAGGGAATGGGTCACTTGATAATTGCTCTGTTCTGCTCATTCCCTCTGAAGATCTGGCATTGACCACTGTCAGAAAACAGGATACTGGATTAGATGGACCATTGGCCTGACCCAGTATGGTGATTCTTGTGTTCTTATGAAAAACACTGAATGGTCTGGAACAATTCTGAGTATGTAATAAATACTGTATCTCTCACTGGCCAGGGTAATGTTTAACAGGCTTTAATTAAAGTGATCTATGTCTACTTGTGAAAAGAGGTTGGCATAAGTTTATGGCTAATTCAGTTGTGCAGAGGGGGAATCCATAGCACATTTAATGAACACTTATTTCTGATTACCTTTTTGGTCGAACTGTAAACTAAGCTACAAGAAAAGTCATTTTAGTAGACAGCCAGTAGTGTACAGAGCTGTAGTCCAATGGCCTGAGCACAGGTCTAGGAGCTATGAACTCTCAAGCAGTGTCTCTGGCACCCACTGATTTGTGACTGGAAGCAAGTCACTTAACCTCCCTGCCTCAGTTTCCCAATTTGTAAAATAGCGATAACGATAATGACTTGTAGGGGTTCAATCATGATATGTACTTATTGTATCTCACACTAGTTTTTTGAGGATTAATTAGTCAAGCGGCCAAATTCATCTGTAGTGCAACTCAGCATAGTGTCTACAGTGGGGATCCGCCAGGGATGAAGTTAGTTCTATGTGTCTAAAGCATTCCAAAAATGAAAAGTGCTATATTTGTGCTACTTCAATGCACTCAGCTTCACACAAACAACACAAACAAGACACTCACTCTAAAACAGCAAACAGAGGGTAGACAGCAGTTTAGACCATTTGCCATGGAAAAAGCTTTTAAAGATAAAAGTATAAAGTGCAAAGGTAGTGTCAATCAATAGGACAAGTTTGGCTTGCACTGCCAAAGTCCTGCCTCCCATACTCAGTATTAGTTTTGGCGGCTTTACAATCTTCCACAATAAGCTGCATCACTGCTAGCGTGCACCTCTCCCTTCCTGCTACCACTGCCAGCTTCATATGGAGAATCAATGAGGAAATTTCTTCTACACAGATTCAGGTTCTGCGTAAGCAGAGAAGGTGCCCTTGAACACTGCCATAGCTCAGTTCACCTAATATTTTATAGTCTAGCACACAGACTGAACTCTCCACCAGAGGTCAATCTGTGATGTGTTTAATGTTAAAACAAGAATAACTACCCTAGACAGGATACAGCAGAGTGAATTCAACGGGCTGCCTCCCTTTCCATGCCAACTTTTATTTCTGTCCCCTTGAGTTTCTGATGGGGAACCAAGTGCATATGTCAATTCACACATACAATCGGATAATTGACAATAGGCTCCAAGATTATCTCCACTTAATTAGCCCATACTTGTAAGCTAAAGACTTACCCTCCTATTTCCCATTGACTAGCGTTATGAGAGTGTATGATATTAAAGACCGTGTCATTATGCCAATGAGGCAGATAAGAGACGTATGTGAAGGGAGATACAGAGAAAGGGGAAAGATAAGGAGAGGGCAAAAGAATGAAGCATCTTTCTCTCTGAATTTCCTAAAACTGCACTGCAAGAGAACCTGAGGAAATTTTATAAAGGCAAAAAGTACAAGCCTCTTGACCCATGGCCAAAGAAGACTCGCGCCATGCGCCGCAGATTGAATAAGTACGAAGAAAGTCTGAAGACCAAAAAACAGCAGCGAAAAGAGCACCTGTACCTATCGGGAAGTTTGCTGTTAAGGCATAGACCCTTTGCATACCATGGATCTGCCAATTATATTGGCTGGCTTTTTCTCATTAAACATCCAGTTGTTTGGAAAAAAACAAAAAAACCCACATTCCCTTACTGCAGTATTTGGGGCTGTTTCTGAGGCAGTATGAAACAACGATACTTCAGAGAAAGGAGTAAAACCAGGGTTGTCTTATTCCTTCACAAATACCAAATACTAATTTTCACAATGAATATTCAGACACTAATTATCTTATTTATATTGGTGTAAATTAGGAGTATCTGTATTGAAGTAAATGGATTTACACTGGTGTGAAACTGGCATGAGATCAGAATCAGGCTCGCAGTCTTTGGAAAAATCTCAGATAGAGACAGAACCACAACAGAAAGGAAACAAAATTACTTGCCTGATAGCTATTTTCTAACGCTGTCTCCCAAGTCAGTCTAGTTTCGTAGCCAGATATATTTTTTTGAAAATAATCTTCATCTTCCTTTGTCATTTTTGTTGCTGATTTTTCTAGCCTTCTGAGCAACTAAGGTAAAAATATAAACGTATATTTATAATCATAAATATTAAGGCAAACACAAAAGAGATTTTGCACATGAATATAATATTCTATTTCCTTCATTCACTTAAGACGTAAACCGTGAGCCTGATTCTGATCTCTTGACAGGTGTAATTCTGCCAGCTTCAGTGATTACCAGGATATGTATGCAGGTGAAACCTAAAGCAGGACCCGTGCTACCTAGACTACAAAATTACATAATATCAGAGTCATATCTAGCTAGAAGATACTCAGGCCATGGACACAAGTGATCACCAAATACAGGAGAAGAAGCTGAGGTTTAGAGAACTGAAAACAAGTGTGGGAGGCAGAAACACCTAAATTCTTATCTTGGCATAGCTGCTGCTCTTAGTGTGGTCTTGGTCAACTCAGCCTTTCCGTGTCACATTTTATCCACCTGTAGAAATGATGACAATAATGTTTGTCTACCTTCCTACCTACCTCATGTAGGGACTAATTAGCGCATGGACAGCAGTCTGAAGTTATAAATCGCCTATTTACTTAAAGCATTTCTATCTATATTCTGTCTGCTTTTCACTCTTTTCTAACACAGGGAACTTAACCTTGGAAGAAACATTTCCTAATGGTGCTTGAACAAATTATTTGTATCCTTAGTGATTTTATTGCTCTGATCAGTTTGTTAACAATTCACATGTTGGCAGTTGAGAGTCTGACAGGCCAGTGGAAGGCACATTTTAGTTTTACCTGGACTTGAAATGCAGTTTTACCTCTAATTGCAAATCTAAATTATAGGGAAAACTTTGGTTAAGTGGTTGAACTTATTCCTTTGATATCATCCCTAAATGAATCTCTTCTCCTTTTAATGTGCTCATTTCTGTGGCTAAAGAAAAGAATCCAACGGGATGTTGCATTGAGGGGGCCTTGAATAGTCCAGGTTACTGTTTACTAGAAAGGCATCTTTTGTGAAAGACAGAGTGGGAGTCCATCATTAGCTTGGGAGACTCTCAGCTGCAGCTGTTCTGATTGCTTTTAATTGGCTTTCACCTTCTTTTGTTTATTTCTTGGTACAGGTCTTGTTCTCACAGAGTTCTAGAACTATGTAAAAGTTGGGTCTAGTTAAAAGTCACATAATTAAAGAAGAATATCTGTTTCACAAATAATACCTTTTATTCCTACAACTGAAAGAATTTTAAAACCTAGCTCACTTTTCACCTTTGTTATTCTTTACTCTTGATTAGTTTGGGGCAGTGATTATTGTCTCATCTTATTATTCTTTGTAGACTAAAAGAATTTACAGGGACCAACCCAGACCAAGGCCCCATTGTACTAGGCACTGCACAAAATCTGCCTAAGGATTTTATACTCTCGCCCATCACAGTGGTATCTAAGAGCCATCCACTTCAAATCAATAGTGATAGTGAAAGCCCTAGTGTTCTTCGTAGAGTCTCTGGCATATCTCCCATTTCAGGGTCAAAACTCTAGTTGGGGAAGGGGTTTGGGCTTTGTTTTAAAAAAACAGATAAAGGTTGGAGGGGAAACAGTCCCTGAGAGGTAAAGTGATGTGACCAAGGCCAAACAAGAGATCAGTGTCAGAACCGAGAATAGAACCCAGCAGTCCAGTACCTATCCACCAGACCACATTGTCTCTCTTTGGACAACAGAAACAGACTAGTCAGTTTAACTTTTGCGCTAGCCAGTTGCAGTTTGTGGCTGCCATGCACCAGCACAAAGCTATAACCTTTCGGTTCCGGACACCTGTTCCCATTGGAATTTCTCATAGTCTGACAGTTTGTCAACACTGGCCACTAGGCCTGTTTTAAAGCAGCTTTGCTGCCAAATTATTCCAATCCCTATTGAGGGTATGGACCTGAGTCTTTTGTGAAGCATATTTTTTTTAAAATTAATTATTTAATTTTGAGTGGCCTAGCTTGGAGTATGCTTTAAAAACGGGTACTTTATAAAACAAATACAAAACAAATTGCACCCTCTTTGAGATGACAGAGAGGTACATATGAAGCAAAAGTAGTGCCTGATTTTCTTTTCTAATGTAGCCATGGATGCTCTAAGTACATCCATCGCACAGATTTATGTACACAGTTGGCTCTACAGAGGAGTTACCTTCTGCTGCTTCTTCCCTGTAGCAAATTGCTTGGTGTTTTCTACACAACGGAAGAGTGCTTCACGTTCCTTGGTAAACCGCATTCATTTCCTCTTGGCCTACAGACAAACACACCAATAAAAAAGAGTCAGGTGTAGAGTGCCAACAGACAGTCCTGAAATTGCCAAGCAGAATGGCTGCAGAGCTTGCTCGACGTTTCTAGATCTCACAGGAATTATGCTTTCAATTCCTGCCCTCTCCACAAATCTTCCTGCACTGATGAAGAGGTTGTAACTGATACCACTTTATTGTCTGTTGTGACCAGAAATCCTGTATGTTCTCTCACATCTTTGGTATTTTGGAGAAGGTTGCAGCCCTTACAAAAACACTAAAAAGCGACGCAAGCAACAAATACCATTTCCCTTGGAGACAAATCCGCACAAGGCTTGTTTGAACCCCGTGTGTCTTTGCTTACTAGCCACTTTTGGCAATGCAATAAGTGAAAATCATGTCACCTGAGTCAAATACCAGTACAGGGCTTGGCACAGAGGAACTGCACTGGGGAATGAGGGTGGTGGGAGAGCAATTGGTAGGCTGAAGAATGGGAACAGAGCCACATCCACCACTTCTGTAGCCTCAGAGTTGCACTACCCTGCACTCTGTAGCCCGCTCTGCTTTGAGCGATGCCCTGCAATGGCCATTACGTGCATACTCTCATTCTGCCTTTACTGTGTCTTGTGCAGGTGTGGCACAGCGCTAGGAGAGAGCTCGAAAAACTATCTCCACGAGGGGCATAGCTCCCAGCGCTGGTGCACTGTCTATACCGGCACGTTACAGAGCTGAAACTTGCAGTGCTCAGGGGGGTGTTTTTTACACCCCTGAGCGAGACAGCTGCAGTGCTGTAAAGTGCCAGTGTAGACAAGCCGCCAGAGTCTGCCCCACCTCCGAACTGGGATGTCCACTCCACACAAGGGGAATGTGTGTCTGAAATATTCATTTTCTGTTAAATTAGTGTTACCTTCATTCCCCCCAACTTTGGGTCCCAGCTGCCGTAGAGGAGTAGGGAGAGAGATTCAGACACTCCAAAAGGAGCAGAGGGCCCCCAGATCCCAGAACATACAGTGGGCAAGGAGCAGGCTTCAGATCCCTACAGAGGGGTAGGGCTCCCCCAGATCCCAGCACATACATGGAAGGGTAGAATTTAGGACTGACAGCCTTCCCCGGTCCTAAGCCCCCAAGTGTCCTCTGCTACCCCTCATTCTCCAACCCCTCCTGTCTTCTCCCCTCCCATTCCCCCTAATCTCTACCCCTCCCCCTTTACCTGAGCCCTCCAACCCATCTTTCCTCCCCATCACCCATTCCCATACGAACCCCATCCCTCACTGCAGACCCAAACTCCTCTTCCGCTATTACCATCTACTGCCCCCCATTACTCCTCCCCTCCCAGTGAGCATTCACGTGTAATGTATTTTCTTTTCAAAAATAGTTTCCGTGCCTTCTGAATATTCTGCTGTACGCAGTTCACATTTCTCCAAAATAAAATATATTGACAGAGGCAGATTTTCCCCAAAACTTTACAGTTCATTCTCAGATTTCTGCCCAAGGTGGGCGTCAAACTTCAAAGTTGCTAGAATCTTCAAAGTTGCTGGGGGGTTTTCCTGAGGACCGTATCTCAAGACCGCCTTGCATCAAATGACCCCACCTTTGGATCACTATCCCTACCCTGTACTCCATAAGGCATAGCAAATTTCAAGACAATCCGTGTAAGCATACAGATTTTAGAGTGCTTAGCAGCACCCATCCTTGAAACAGGACAGGCTTCCCAACCTTAACTAGACCAGAGCTGGCGCTCCGTTATAAGATTGTATGAACTAGAGAGAGCACAGAAGGCTCAGAAAGGCGTTAAGTGTCCCATTCATCTCCATAAGATGTTCTCAGCTGAAAGAGAATAGCTCACACCCCACAAGACACACCAAATGTCAAGGCAATCTGAGCATGCAGGTGGATTTTAGAGCACTTAGGCCTGTCTAGCTTTACACAGAAAGGCAGTCTCAACTGCAGTGGAGTTGTCGCTCTGACATGACAAATACCGGAGATCTGTTCCCTCCCCATGTGGTCTATGACGATGAATTTTATGGGTTTCAAAGTAGCAGCCGTGTTAGTCTGTATTTGCAAAAAGAAAAGGAGTACTTGTGGCACCTTAGAGACTAACCAATTTATTTGAGCATAAGCTTTCGTGATGCATCCGATGAAGTGAGCTGTAGCTCACGAAAGCTTATGCTCAAATAAATTGGTTAGTCTCTAAGGTGCCACAAGTACTCCTTTTCTTTTTGATGAATTTTATATTAAGAATACAAGTATCTGCCTACATCTTTGGAGTAGCGCAGCAAATGCTTTCATTTGAAATTATGCCTTTATGTGAGAACAAAATTTAGGAACTTGCCTTCTTTTGTTGGCTCCAGTTGTTCACTACCAGTTTTGCTGACTTTTCAACTGCATTATCTAGCTAGTGGGAGAGAAACACAGTATGACATTTAAAGAACAAGGCATTTCTCCATTGTTAGTTGCTTGAGGATACTGGCAGTGGCTCTAAGTGTCAAATTTCACCATGACTTGCGCAGTCCTGCCAACTTCCAGGGGTAGAATTTGGCCCACCCATAGCAAATAAAAAATACCCATGTAAATTAGTTGCTGGTGGAAAGCTTTCAGATCACCTTGAATTCCACTGAATAATTGCATGGTGTTTACCAAGCACTGACCAGCCTTTAAAAGTTTCTAGATGGAAGAATTGTTCAGAATTTCGGAGAGAAAATAAAATATGGAAAAGCATAAGCAGCCCAGTTCTGATCTCGCAGTAGCAGTGGACGAATGGGACTCCATTCACGGCAGTTTAGGTCCTCCTCACTGAGAGATCAAAATCCAGCTACCCAACTCTACAATGATGCATATTGTCTTTTCCTTGGAACCTGTACTTTGTCTATATTCATCCATCCATCCCAAGCGCACTGCTGTTGTATCTGAGGGCCACAGGTTACTCATGTGAGCAAGGGTGCAGGATTAGGCCCCTGGACCAGGCTCTGATTTTTCAGAGTGCTCTGACCACTTTGCACCTCTGTGGCATTGCAGAGCAGTCCCAAAAACAGTGGATCTGGGCACATGAGAATTTTTTTGTCTAGAGGAATCCTCAAGTGGCATAGAACCAACATAGCAGTTCTTCTGTCACCCCTGTTCTTAGCCAGGGGTAGTGCAGTTGGGGCATCTCTGCATCCAGCTGATACCTAGTGATTAGAGAAGCTCTTGGGGGTCATTCCCAGTTGGCACATGACAAGGCAAACTCTGGGCCTAAAATTCACCTTTGCTCCCTCACCCCAGACTGGGGCCAAGAAACCTTGGCCAGGCTGGAGAATATAGCCCTCAAAATGCACAACATAATGTTTTGCTGGGGATGGGTGAGAGAAGGGGTATGCAGGTTTCTGATTTCCTTGCTCTTAAATGGAGTTGCTTTGCCATGAAGGATGTAAGTGTTGCTTACACATACTGTATGTTATCTCTGATTTGATCCAGCCTCACTCACAGGAAACATAGTATATTGAAATGCTGCATAAAAAGAACAGAAAGACAAATGCTTTGACTTACTGCTTTTTTCTTTTTTTCAATGTTCATCCAATATATGATTAGTTGAGTTTATGGATTCTAACTGAATTGCTTTGCCAAGTTTGCTGGGCACAGAACATAAAACACACACAACCACTGCATTAGTATTTGCATTATTGGACATGCTTTGCCAGAAAAAATGGTGTGTCTAGTAGTAAATATTCTGGGCACACCCCCAAACGCAGCAGTAAAGTTTGAAATGTTTACAGTGCATTAGTTTAAGAGTTTACCGACTGCTTTGAAGTTTAAAAAATGTACCTGCTCACACTTACTGGTGCAAATTTCATCCCCTCAGAAACCCACAGAGCCATGCATGGCAAATGCAGCTAAAGACAGAAAAAAATGCACACAATGGCTTTGTTTCTATGGCTATTATAAAATGAAATATAAAACATCAAGGGTGAGATCCTCAGCTGGTGACTTTCCTGCAATGACACTAATTTATGCCAGCTCAGTATCTGGCCCCAGATCTCAACACTAATCACCAATCCCTTATCCATTCACCATTTACATTTGCTAAACTCAGACAGAACTGTAAGCACCTAAAGTGGAACAACATTGCGTAACAACTCTGTGGCTACCTCAGAATTTCCTGGTCGTTACTATGCTGCACCCCACCGCCACCTGGAACTTCACGGTGAGAGCAGGAATAGTACTTGAGTTGAAGAAGAAGGAAATGTTACTCACCCTGTGCAGTAATTGTAGTTCTTTGAGATGTTCCCCCATGGGTGCTCCACTTCTGGTGCACAAGTGCCTCTTGAGTCCTTGATCGGAGATTTCTAGTGCCTGTCTGTCCCATGCATGCCTCCTCGTGGCAGACACTGAGGCTCTATAGGGAATGAGGGCGAACTGCCCTCAGTTCCTTCTTTACTCAGTCATCCTCTAAGGAACAAATGAAGCAGAGAGGAAGGAGTTCAGGCAGTGGAGCACCCATAGGGGGACACATCTTGAAGAACTACAGTTACTGCACAGGGTAAGTGACATTTCCTGCTTCTTCCAGTAGTGTCCATGTGGGTGCTCCACTTCAGGTGATTTCTGAGCACTATCCCCGGAAGAAGGAGTGGGGCTTAGAAACAGGCCAGTTCACCTGCACACCCTTATATAGCCTTGGTGTTTGGTCCACGTATGCCTCCTCGTGGCAAACAGGCACTGCTAGCTAGAAATCTCCAGTCAAGGGCTCAAGAGGTGCATGCAATTTGAAGTGGACCACCTATAGAGACACTGGTCAAAGAATGATCACTTTAGATAAGCTATCACCAGCAGGACAGTGGGGTGGGAGGAGGTATTGTTTCATGGTCTCCGTGTGTATATAATGTCTACTGCAGTTTCCACGGTATGCATCCGATGAAGTGAGCTGTAGCTCACGAAAGCTCATGCTCAAATAAATTGGTTAGTCTCTAAGGTGCCACAAGTACTCCTTTTCTTTTTGCGAATACAGACTAACACGGCTGTTACTCTGAAACCTTCATTAGCTTTTGCAGGATGACTCGGGACACCATCGAGCAGTTCCGATTCCATCCACTAGGGGCCAGGGCTACAGACACACAGGAGCTGATTCAAGTTTGATTCTAGAAGTGGTCAAAGAATTTGGTTGACATGTGCTTAATTTTTTTATGCCAGTTCAACCCTAATTATTACATAGGATCTTCATCTCCAGATCCCTTTCTCTTATTAAACACCTAGGGCCAAACCCAGAATGGTGCTGAGCTCCTGCTAGCTGTTTAGCTGCTGATCAGTGCCTTTTGGAGTTGTCCTATACCGTCCTCCACTGCAGTCTAGAAGTTGGGAAGCAGTTTTTTGAAAAGTGTTGTATTGACTTTTTGGATATTGGAAATATACTACAAGTCTAAGGAATGTTGGTCAGCTAACATAATATTGGCTATTAAGAATTAGTGTATTGTGTGCACTTAATCACACAGCAAAGTGCTAGGAGTTTGTATATATCAGCTGGATGTCAGATGTGAAAAGAATTTAACTTGCTATTTTAGCCATCCTGGCTATTGGAACTGAGATTTTTGGTAATTACACCCCCATACAATTAAGAGTGACTGGTGTGTTGTGCTCAGATGGTTTTCATTCCTTTGCATACTGTTGGATGTTTTATACATACTAAAAAAAGAAATCACTGTTTACGAATGTGAAGATTAAAGAAGAGGAAGAGCCTATGCTGTACTCTTTTCATTTACACTCCATCTCATTTTTGAATTTGGTAGATGTTACTTACTTCAGCTTCATCTTGTCCAAAGCTTTGGTAAGCTTGTTAGCCAGCTTTTCCAGTCCTTTGGCATAGCTAATTTCTGAGGTAGCCCTGTCAATACAATAATAAAAATCATAATGCAATTTAAACATTACCTGACCTGTAAGCTTTGAACAGCTCTGCTTGAGCCAAAGATTTGGTGCTTACAACCAAAGAAAATTGCTCCAACATAAAAAAGGGAGTGATCTCATAGCGAAGATACACATATGCAGATCTTTCAGCCACACAGGCATATTCAGCAAATCACAGTAGCTCTGTAACACCATATGATTGTATAACGTATCGTGACTCAATTAACATAGAGTACTTAACCTAGCTGAGAACAATGGCAATGACACAAATCAGGTCAGCTTTTACTACCCGTACAGGATTGAACTCCAGGGGATACTAGGATATTGTCTAGATAATATCAGACAGCAAAACTTTTATTATTAATTATTATTATTTTGTGGTTATGAATAGACCGTAATTAGGTCTATTCAAACATTATGTATAAATTCCATACAAAAGACCTACACTAAAAGAACATGAAGGTTGACAAGTCAAGCACTCAGAAGTTAGGAAACGCCAGTATTAAGGTTGCCCGTGGAACCTTAATTTGGCACCCTTGTGCATTTGCACTATAATATAGTCTTTAATTATATGATCACATGCTATTTTTTCACAGGACCCCTTCCTCATTCAGTGCACAGGATGGATGGTGCTTTGGGAATGAATCGGGTTTGTACTGTTAATTAGGCTATTGTCGCAGTCTCCTTGCCCAGCCAGACCAGTCAACAAGCCAGAGCAGAGTCCAGGACACAGACACCGGCTTTTCCCTTTGCACAGGGGTGCCCTGCCACACTTCACTCCTTCCCACAAGGCTTTGCTCTTGCCCCACCTTTTCCTGCTCACTCCCGCGAGCGCATCCCATCCCCACTACTTCCCCTCCCTCCCAGCATCTTCTGCATGCCGCAGAACAGCTGGTCGCAGCGAGCGGGAGGTGCTAGGCGGAAAGAGAGGAGCTGGCTGCTGGTGGGTGCTACACACCCGCTAATTTTTTTCCATGTGTGCTTCAGGGCTGGAGAACCCACAAAGTTGGTGCCTATGGTCCAGGACCAGGTCTAGACACATAAAATGGCAAAACATTTAGATGGTGAAGTTAAAGAAGATACAAATAGTGTTAAGTGGATTTCCCCTCATCTAAAAATTAATATATCTACAATTGGGAAATCTGCACTGAGCAAGGGCCTATGCTAACCTTTATTGGCTATCTAATTTTTACATTGGCTGTTTTTCAGATTCATCTCTACATGCCGGACCAGTTCTTTTACTGACTTGCCTTTGTGAATTTTTTTTGGACTGGGTACAGCAGATCAGGGGCCCAATTCATTATTGTCTTTCCCCTTATGTAGTGATTTACATCAGTGCAAAGTACACCAGAACTTCAACTGGTGGAAATTGACATTCCCTTTATTGGTGCTATTCTGATTCATATCAGGTGAGAATCTGGTCAATTGACTGTAGAGTGGGTAAAAATTGTTACCAGACTGATTTAGCAGTATCTGACATCTACCTTACACAGGTGGAAATGATTGTAAAAGGCACAGGGAAGCTGAGAATCATGCCACATATGTTAACTTTTGGCTAAGACGTCTAGGAAGCAGCTGATCCATATTTGAGAAGCTGGAAAGATACTAGTGAGGGAGAAATAGAAGAAATGGAAGAGGAGAAGCCTGATATATTTGTCCATGATTTATTAGCTGTCTGAATTAACTCTGGGTACATTTAATTCAAATATTTAGTTCATGTAAAAAGTGAGTGGATAATTAAGAAGCTTGTACTTAAGCTCATAACAGCAGCCTAACAGAAGACAAACTTGATAGTCTAAATCCACCCTACTGTAGCACCATTAAAGGAGTACATCAGGGATGAATTTGGTCCACTGTATTTTTTAGATTAATTCTGGATGTTCTGTTGCAAACCGTTTCCTGCTGACGACTTTGCTGAGCAGTTTGTAAAGTCAGGGAAGCATAGGGTGATCAGACAGCAAATGTGAAAAATCGGGAGTGGGGAGGAGGTGGGGAGTAATAGGAGCCTATATAAGAAAAAGACCCAAAAATCGGGACTGACCCTATAAAATAGAGACAACTGGTCACCCTGGGAAGCAAGCTGGTAAAATTAAATTTCCAAAGAATAGATCTTCAAAAAAACCTCCTCTGATGTGAAATACTACGAACAGTCATCTGCAGTATTGCAACAATTATCTGTCATTTTAGGCTCCAGTCCTCACCCGTATTGGTCCATAATTCTTGTAATCCAGGCTGCATGGGATGGTACTGAAGCAGACATCACCCTTTCTAAGTGTTCTGCACCATCATAAATCAGTTATACCCAGTTTGTATTCAACGTTCATGTAATTTACATGAGAAAATTGGTTTACATCCCTCAGCCATGCATGCTGGCTTTCACCAAAATGTAATTTAACAACATGGGTTCTTGGTACAGAGCAGGAAACTCAGAATATGAAGAGAGGGAGCCTGACAAAGTGGCAAGAGAGACTGAAGGGAAGGGAAGGAGCCTGGCAAAAATGAGGGAAATAAACCCAGATTTGCGAACAGCCCTCATCGCCCACTACTGAAATATACTAAAAATCCTGGTCCTGCATACTGAAGGTCTGACTCAAGCAGCCAGAATTTACACAGCAGCTAATCCAAGATGACACTGATGCTGGCAGCATTATCAGGGTAATATTTTCACAAGGACAAAAATGGTCTTGTTCAATTTCTCTAAAAAGAAAAGGAGTACTTGTGGCACCTTAGAGACTAACCAATTTATTTGAGTATAAGCTTTCGTGAGCTACAGCGAAGTGAGCTGTACTCCTTTTCTTTTTGCAAATACAGACTAACACGGCTGTTACTTCAATTTCTCTGTTGCTCTTCTGCAACGGCAGGCAAGTAGGTCTTTGCTAGCTAGGATTTACAAGTAAAATATTATTATTGGTGCTCTGAGGCAGTGGGATTTGCAAGATGATAAACCTGTATCCCCTGGAATAAAATAAAAGGGACCTGAGACAATTCAAACCCCTATGCAGGGCTTGAGTCTCTCCTCACTTAGGGCCTGCTCCTGCTTCCATGGGAGTCAGTCCTGTTGAACACTGGGAGATGGATCTGGTCCTTGCACTGGTATTATTACACCATTATAGCTTTTTTGACTTCCATGGACATACTCCCGATTGGCACTGGTGGAAGTGAGACGATAACCAAGCTTGGAGCATGAAGTTTGCCTGGTCTTGGTCCCCATAAACACATTGGGCTAAATTCTGCCGGCTCTACATGGATATACACCGTGTGAGAGCAGAATTTGGCTCAATGGGCTTTCCCCAGGTGCAAGATACAGTCACCTGTTGTTCAGAAAAGCAGCTGAGATGTTTTTCAACACGCTGACAATGCATTGCCATTTTAGTGAATCTGGACTGCATTTGTGTTCATGAGAACACCATGCACGTTTTGTGAGACTTTGAATTTCGTTGCCATTAAGACAAATATCTTACCCTCTTCGGAGCTGCCATGTCCCTGCCCCCTACACTCTGATGGAGGCTAGTCAACCTGGCATAGTGAATAGAGTCTGTAATAATAATGGGAATCCAGAGAAACACTGATTGCGTGGGCAGAAAGATGACAATGGGCTCAGCTCTGCAGTTACTCTTCGAATTCCAGTGGCCTGGGGAACAGCCTCAGGCAGAGGCTCAATAGTTAGAGAATGCATTTCATCGTGCAACTGCCATCCATTTCCTGGGTGCTGAGAAGTGCCTACCGACGGATTGTTTCTCTGTGAGGTTGGCACTTAATGTACCACCTGTCCAAGTAAAAAAGGGAGAGAGAGAGAGAAGGCAGGGACAGAGCGGCCTAGTGGACGTGGGACTTAAGAGGCTTGGGGTCTATGCCCAGCTTTGGCACTGGCCTGCTGGGTAACGTGGGGCTGGTCACATCGCCACTGTGTGCCTCAGTTTCCCCATTTGTAAAATGATGATAATGCTATTTTTCCCCTCTATTGTAGAGCACGTTGGGAATCTCTGGATGAAAAGTGCTGCGTAAGAGCTTGCCTCCTTAAATTAAATGAAGACCAAATGAGAGCAAATTTATTTTGCCAGCTTTCGCAAACATGTCTGTAAAATGACAAGCTTTTGTGTTGCTGGCAAGAAGCAGCTCTTTCAAAGCCACTTTAGGAGGACAAGTGTAATTAAAAAGGAAGATGCTCTTTAAAAAGAGCCCAGATTGGAAAGAGAGCTGCTGACTAGATTAATACATGACAGAGGTGATTAAATATTTATTTTCAAATTTAATTAAGAATTGCATTTTGCTGTTGAATTTCAGGTTGATTTTTTATGTAGGTAGAGGACAAAACTTTGCCTAATTACGGCAAGACAGCCCACGACCAAGCAGTTATCAGACTATCTTAACCAGCAGTTTTGGAACCACTGAACATCACCTGCATAGCATTTCTCTTTCTCTCTCTCTCTCTCTCTCTCTCAACTGATAGACAACTGGAGAAGACCTGTGGTTTGATTTCCCACCCAGGTTCAAACTGGCCATTTTGTAGAGGTATCAAAATCTATGTTTGTGTTTCTGGAACTGCAGTAAATCTAAGTTATTCCCTATCAACTTCCAACTGTTCAGAAATGATGTACAGCCAGCATGCAAATCTGCCGTACAAAGGAGGCTGCATATGTACTGCATTGCAGTGGTAGGTCCTGCCTTACTTGTGGTGAGATAAACTTCTTGAGATAGAAGGTTAGATTATTAAGTTTAGTCTCTAGGTATCATGCTATGATTTTCTTTTATCTATAATCCTTTTGCTTGCACTATTCTTATTCATTATCTCTTGAATCTTAAATCTTGGATAATCAACTTGGTGTTTTCATTATAAATACATCTCATTGCTGTGCTATTGGAGAAGGAGCTGATCCTGAGAGGACTCACACATGCTGTAGTGTACACTGTTCCCATGGGGACAGCAGACACGGTATGATTGTGAGTGTTCATTGGATAAAAGGGCTGGACACTCCACGGGAATACTTCAAAGGGGCTCAAGGACTGGGGTGCACCTACTGCTAATCTGCAAGGCAAAGTAAGGATTGGCCTGAAATTGATCTTTAAATGAGACAAGTCATGATTTGAAGAAAGTATACACACACACACTCAGAAGGAAGGGTGTCATTTACTGAATCATTAATATCACTTTCCGCAACTCTCCTTCAAGTACAGACCCTGCCTGGCTTATGAGATCTGGTGCAGCCAAGGAGGCATGGGGGCTAACTCTTACCTTCACGTTGTTGTCTTTGTTATAAAGTCCTGCTTCCAAACATTTAGAAGTTTTCATATAATTAGGTAATAACGGACTTATTCCTGATCCTCCTCACTGCAGACTTTATGAAGACAAACTCTGGCCATACAATGAACATTTTATATGTGTGGTAGTAGAGAGCTGCACACAGCCTATACCATCAATATACAGGTGTGTATTGTAAACGCAGCCCTTAAAAATCAGGGAGGATTTTGCTGTTTATGTAACTTCCTCTTTGTTAATGTGGACCAAATGGAAGCTCTGGTGTGGGGAAATATCCTTGCATTTGATCTGTACACCTCTCACTTCAAACCAGCCTCAGTGTCAATATGCTCTTCTTTTAGGGCTAGACTGTGATTAGCAGTCAGCAAGGGAGGCAGTGCAGGAGACACAATCTGCCCACAGCTCCAGGAGGTACGGGGACTTCACATGCTGCCCCATGTTTTATGATCCATGGCCCTGCCCCCATTGCAGTGGCTTCACCCTAGAGAGCAATCCTGGTGCTTCCAAAGCAGAGACAATACTTGGTCCTGAGCCTCAGGAAGGAGGCACACAGTGGGAGGCAGCCTGCTCATCTGTACAACTGTCAGGCAAATTCTAGCCCTTAATATACGATGTGCTTACAGCCAAGTTTCACAGGGATCAATCTTAAGGCTCCAGGTGTTAACTGAGAATATAAATGGAAGTCAAATAATTTGATTTGCATAAAGCAAATTATCCTAAATTTGAATAAACCCTAGAATATGAAGACTAATGGGCAACTAATTAACAATGCATTTTTCACACAGCTGTGATCTAAGATTTTAAGTTCCAGAGGGAAGCATAATAATTGGTGAGATTTTGCATCGCTAAATTAGCCCAAATTGCATTCTAGCGTCATATTTGTCACTTCCAGAAATATTCGTGCCCTCTCCCTTTACACCATTCAAGGTTTAATGTGCTCACCTTTGAGGCTCCTTGTTAAAATGAAAAAATAGAAATGGATAATATACATTTTGTTAAAGGCGAGGGTGAGGTTATTAGTTTTGGCACGTATGAATGTGAGCATGCAAGAACAATCCTGTTTACATTACTTGTCTTGTCACTAATTACACCAATTTATGAAAGACTATAAACACTGTGGTTAAGTTTAATAAAAACTGAGGGGAAAAAGCAATAGCTTTATTATCAAAACCCATTCTGGACCTTCCTTACACACAGACCCAGAAGGTCTCCTTCCTCACAGAAAACATGGATGAGGACAACTTACCCTACCGGCAAAAACAGCTAGGTTTGGTGCTATAAATACATTGCCTAACCTCCTCAATGGGGCAGGAATGGCTGCTGCAGAGCGGGAGCAGGGAGGAAGCCAGAACGCTCAGCATACAATAACGCTCTCTGGGCGATCCTTGCCCTTACCATGGTGGGTACCTACCTTACCAGAGCAGATTCCTCCATGCAGATTCCAGGGCTTCCACCGATAGTGGCATGGCTAGCTACTGAGACAACAGCAACTGGCATCCCCAACATGATTGCACATTTTGATTCCCTCCACATGAAGTCAGAGTGTCAGGAGCTACCACTGGTCTGAGAAGTAGCAATATACATGGTTGTTTGCCACAGGGTTTTAGCCCCTGTCCTAAAGAAGCAGGAATCTTCTGTTCCTCTCCCAGCAGCTGCACCAAGATCCAGTTGAGCGCCAACATTGCATTCTGTGTGCAAAGAGAATTCAGGGGGCTCAGGGGCAGTATGCTGGGGAACCTCAGGTCCCCTCCACATTATCTCTAGCCATTTGCCATGCACGCTGCTGGCTTCCCACCATGCTGTGTAAGTGAAGGGGGCATCTCGGCCCTGGGCAGTGCTAGATGTTAGACACACTATATTGGCCAAACTCCCACATAATTAAACCTCTTAATGAAACCCCTAGACAAGCAAGGACTTAAATTATGCATTCTTTTTTAAAAAAAAATTCTATGCTAGCGTACTTGGAGGCTATGTCTCCACTAGGAGCTGGGCTAGGGATTACCCAGCTTGCGGCCCTGCACTCGCGCTAGTTCGCACCGAGTTAGCACAGACAGGGACAGCCCTGCAGCCGCGGCAGCGCCCGGAGCGGAGCTGTGCAGAGCGCAACACCCCTGACCCTGGTGGCCAGGCACTCGGCCACGCCCGCAGCCGGACTCACACCTTCGGCACAGCACCTTCAGCGGCCCTCCCTGCGCTCCGCAGGAAACACCAACCCCGCCCCCCGACCAAGGCCGGCACGGCTGCTTCCATAGCCGCTGACCCCACTGGCCAAACCCTGAAACCATCTCGTCCCCTTCTCTGCCCCAGCTCGCCCACTGCTCCTACCCCCAGCCGCCCCGGAACTCCCCTGCCTCTGCCCCCCCCGCCGCAGCGCTGCCCCCAGGCGGAGCAGCCCCAGGGCAGCGGCGGGGCCAGGGCGCAGCCTCCCTGGGAAAGCAGGACCCTCCGCCATGCACGGTGCTGCCAGCCCAAGCTGGGGCGCAGCCCGCCTGCCCCTGGTGAGGCGCAAGGGGGGGGCCCTACCTCTCCGCACGCCCAGCGGGCCCTGCTGCCCTTCCCGCAGCCCGGCGCGGCGGCCACACGCTGGCTCTGCCGGTGCAAGCGAACGGGGCGCTGGCCGGGCCCCCCGGCACAGGGCGGAGGCAGCGGGGCGGCTGAGATTGGGACGGGGCTGGGACGCTCCCAGCGCCTCCGGCAGCTGTTCCACCCAGCCACGCTCACAGCGCCCCCAGGCGGGCTGACTCGGACGCTCCCCCTGCTTGCCCCTAACCGCGTAACCCCACTTTTCACGTTTAGGTGCCGCTACAGGGCCGGCGTCCCCAGGCATGTGCCTACTGTGCCGGTCTGGAAATCCGGCCCCGGCCAAGCCGCTACCGGTGCTGCTGCGGTACGCTGCCATTTATACTTGCGCTAGCTGGATGGGAACTAGCGCAAATACGTGTCGGAGAGCTGGGGAACCACACCCTCGCGCAGACCTACCCTACGAGATCCTGCAGATTTTATCCTGTAGGTATATTAATTGTGGTGATTAGCTATTTAATTATTACAGAGCGCCCCCCCTTCTGCATTCCTTACTGAGACAAAACATCAGCTGATAGGTGAAGGGTCTTATACATCTGATGCCTGCACTATGGGGGTGGTTGTCTCATTCTCTGCAAGGCTTAGATCAGGCTTTTGGGCCTCCTGTCCCATCTGGCCTGATCCCACCTCATTCATTGACACTTTATCAGACATTGCCAGATGCCCAGTCTTTTGTGGGTTTTCCTTGGGTGAACATGTAGAAGTGTTTGCAGCTCACTGCATTCCCACATAGCCAAAGTTCTCCACATTATAATAAAAGCTTGTTCTCTTTTGCTCTATCAGATCAGTAGTGAAAAGTGGAGCTCTTCTCATAAATTGGTAAGCCAGCCTGTCTACTCTACGGACATTTTCTGAAAAGTTCTCACCTTTGCAAAGACTGGTGCAGCTGTGTTAGTTATAGCAACATTGGGAACCTAGAGGAGACATTGCTTCTGTGATCACAACCTTTTAAACTCCAAGTAAATTAAACCTGCTCTGTGCAAGCCTAAATAATATGATGCTAACTGCAATTATATCAGTGTTAGCAACAGTGGGACATTTAAATAAGATTTAGCCTAGTGTAGACAGATACCACCGTACAGTATCTGAGAGACAAGGTTATTGCGACAACTTCGGCTGGTGAGAGAGACAAGTGAAGCAGTGATGACTTGTCCCTTTTTCTTTTGTACATTTTTTAAACTAAGGGCCAAGATTCCCAAAGTGACTGTGATTTTTGGTGGCTCACCTTATGGGTGCTGAGCACCCATTCTCTGAACCAGGCAGACCCCGTCAAAGTGCCTCAAGTTGGATTCCACGTATACTTTTTTTCTCATCTATTGAATTCCATAAAATGCCATAAACAACTTCCCACAGAGCTACAGAACTAAAAGCATATATGGGACTGCTGAAAAAAGTGTTGGAGTGTGGGTAACAGCCCATAAGCTAGGAAATAGTGTCATGGACACTGGAAAATACTACGTTTTCATTTCATAGAACAGAGAAGGAAATTGACATTACATTCCTAATGCTTATGTTTATTATGAAATTGTCTCCAAATTAAAATAATTCACAATATTGATTGGTTCCATATTAAAAATGAAACCAAAAAACAATAAAACACAAAGTAACTCTCAAAGTTTTGCACAATATCTATGCATAAAACAATTCTAACTGCTTAATATAGCGCTGTACTTCAGACAGTGGAATTCTAACACATCGTATTTCTGAGAGTTGCTGAAGCACAGAACTGTCATGAAAACACAGGTGAAATTGTGTCATCCGTCTCACCCTGACTTTTCAGCTAAAAAGCACATATAACATCGCTAATGTGTAGGAAAATAAAGCCTTAGAATTCATGGACCCAGCTAAAGGGACTCAAAGCTCTATGGGACCCAGAATGTATGTGTTTTTGTTCCGTAGATAATTTTAGAGCAGTAAAGGTCTACAGAACATGACAAATCACATGGTTTACAGTTTGACATGTCTGATCATTAAAGCTCTAGGCTTGATGGGATTCCAAACTGTCACACCATAATATATACACTGTTTCCTCCATTATTAGAACTGGAAGCTATTTCAAAAATGGAGAACTCAATACAGACACACTCAAACACTGTGTTTTCATTGCAACTACAATCAGAAACCCTTACAATGTAAAGGCTATATATGTATGTCAACTTTTCCAAACTTCCACCATTGTTTAAAAAAAAGCTGTCTTTGTAAAATTCCCATTAGGTCCCATTTCTAAACCAAAAGCACTCAAAGCATATAAATAATACAAACTGATTTTGCTTTGTGGTTTCAAGGCAACTGTAATTTACAGTACACTGTGAGGTTGGGCCTATTCTGGTCTATGTTACAACAAACGTTACAAAGTGTTCAACAGATCCTCTCTCACAAATCTCACAAGTAGTAGCTAACTGGAAATATACAAAGAATGAACTTTAGCAAACAGGATTTTTTAAAAAAATATCAAAGTATCAACAGTAGAAAACCAATGGCATCCTGTCTTTCATTGAGAATTACAGGAGGCTGGAATAATGATGTGCAGTTAAGTGAGATGAATAATACAGGCATTGGATTTCTAGAAAATTCAGTGTAGCCTATGCGTAGTATCTAGCCAGAGACACTTATGTTGATTATCAATGGCATTTGGTTGCAGAGCAAATTTTTTTTTAAATAGTGTTGCGTTCATAGCTACATAGTGACTTTCTGTCACTCCTAATGGATTCAGATTTAACAGAAGAACCACTTGAAAGTACGTGAAGCTTTTTGTGCACATGGCTGGTTCTCTGAAAAGGGGTTTTGGCATTAGTGACTATGCTGAATGTTCACAAAGATTTGATGCCAGGTTGAAGTACGCACATCTGGATGCATATAGAGGGAAGCTGCGACCCATTCTACCTCTGTTGGAAACATTAAATGGAATAATCCATAGAAATATCTACAAAATGGCAACAAGGAAACAGCATGAGTCACATTTTGGTATTTTAGAACTGACACTACATAACCTTGGTCAAGACTCAAATCAATCTAAATTCCACCCCTATTTCTTTGATTGACTAGATCTTTAGCATATTCTAGGACTCTCAACTTTTGATTAAAACCATGTTCTTTCCTTTTTGTATATTGCATGTCAATGCTAAAAAAGAGTAAATGCAACGAGAACTGAATCTTAGTTTACTGTGTGTCAGGGATAATTAGAAACGGAAGACAAATTCTTACTATTTGTTAATAAAGTCTGTCTGTTGCTTTTTCATTTTTCTACTTACCTATTCCAACCACAGTGTCTCTTAGTGTACTACCAAAAAAGGGAGCATAGAAGTTGAAGTGAGGAAAAAATGATAAATAGCTCATTAGGAGGCGAAGAGCTTGAAAATACTAATATATAGTTGGAATACAAATTCTTGTTTCTTTCGGAACTGGATAATGATGATGTGACACGTACTGATGTACACAACCTTCCAATCCTTTGCAATTATACAGAGATGTGTGAACCATTTACAGGTCAAATCTCTTTACAAGTTTTGTGAAATACATCATTACCCAAAAAATATACAACAGCCATCAAAAGTGATCCATCCCCATTACAATTTCTCTCAATATAAGAGCATAAGCACAGGTTCAAATACAAACTATTTCTGAATGTATGCCACTCTCTTCGTGGAGTGAAACACTATTCTTCTGCAAAGGCTGAGTCAGAACTGTTTTGACTCCTGTCAATTGACGTAATGACCGAGAACAATACTGTAAAGCATGTTCAATAAAACCTTTTGAAGTTTTGGTCCTGTCTGATAAGGATGGGAGAAAGTTGCTGAATGTCCCAATTCCCTCAAATACTGTGAATTGAATGTTTAGCAATGGTTCAGTGATGGTTAGCAAAGCTCTTCATACATTCAGATCCCCATCCCTATTTTTCCAACTACCCACTTTTAATATCACATCTTCCTCATGCAGATACATCTTAATTAGAGTCCCATTTCATGCTGCTAATAGGACTCGGAATGTCCAGGACAGCTGGAGAGGGTTGATAATGAAATGAGTGGGATACAACTGATGTAAAGGCCAGATTGTGATGACTCTTGCATGACTGTACAGGAGGGGAGGTGGAACCTCTAATTAATCTCTGTCCCAGATACTGACGTGGTGCTAGTGTCCTACGTACATTGCTATTTTAAAACAAGACTGCATCCTTAGATAAAATGAAAAATTTACCAGCATTCTAGAACTTTGGAGTTTCAAGAATTCCCAAACTTTTCTGAGACGCTCTACTTCTTACACCTTTCTTTGCATAAGGGACAGAGTCCAACCGAGGCAGCCATCTACCCCACTAAACAGCAATGTTTAAGCCTTTATTCTTAATGATAGTCTTGGCAGTTGGCCTTTCAGAGATTATAATTTTTAATTCACTACATCCCATTAATATAGTCTCACCGTAAAAGCTCTCTCTCTATAATCCCAACATCAGCGTACCATTTCAGATCTCAGATTCAGGGTATTTTCGGTACAGACTAGTAGTGCATTTGCCTTTCCTTCCATCTCTTCCTCTCTGCCATTATTACATTTATCCTCCCTGAAGTGGAATGGCCATTTTTACTCTTGTTGCCTTGCCTTTACTGTCTGCACATTTTTGGCTAGTACAAAGGGCCTTTATGCATAATGATGGTTCCAGAGACTTTCAAGAACCAGCACAAAACACTAACTGGATAAAGAGATGGGATAAATATCAATCTTTCAAAAGAAATAAAATGGTCTTGTAGCTTTTTTCAGTACCATTCATATGGAATAAAGCCACTAATAATACTCTACGGCCTGAGAAATCATCTGCATTTTGATACTTGCATAGCGTGAGGAAACAAAAGCATTTTCTGGCTCACAGTGCTCCTGCTGAAGATGGTGCTCTCACCCCTGGTAATGTAACAGATGATTTTCTGTTTCTGGTTTACTCCTTCCTTCCTCTTTCTAATTTTCACTGTTGAAAAGCAGGATGCATAGGGACTGTTCCCCAGAAACACTCCTACTGCTGGCACTGCCGTTGATAGCACAGAAGACTAAAGAGGTCCTCTTCGCAATACTTTACCCAAGGATTTTCTAGAAACTGATGATCATATCAAAAAAGGAATAGTCTATTTCTATTCACACTGACTCCTTTGGGAACACAGTTTGCTCCTACACCTAAATCTCAGATTGAATAGTAGAGCAAGATTATTTTACAGCTATTCCCAGCTTTATTTCTAGGTTCAATAAAAAATACTGATGTGCCCTAAAAGTTTGCTATGAATAAACTTCTCTGGGTCTGGTAGTGCAAAACATTCTGCAGTCTCCCTACTTCTGTATGACAAAAAATCTGGAATGATAAGAACAAGATCTCCACTGAATCCTGTCTGTTGAAGCAACCCGAATGTTCAGCTGCTGTTTTGTCATTGTGCCACTGCTCGCATCCTTTCCAGCTCAAAGGAACAAATCCTCAAATTCAAGAATGAATTCTGGATTCACAACAGTGCACCTCAGCAAACATTTCTCTTCTGACAATGGATCATCTCTTAGCATGAAATCTATGCAAGAAACTGAAGTCTGTAGAGTTAAAACTTGCAAAGGAGAACTAAACTGCAAGTACCAAGTTTATCATTGCTGTTGACATAAAGGTATCTTGTGTATTTGAACAAGTAATCAAGTCTATTCTAATGTAATTCACCACCAATTGAGTTTAAAACAATGCTAAAGTAATACCCTACAATAACCACAGATTTGTCTGAATTGCTAATTGACCACATTAAACACCATTTAAAATATTAATCCATCGTTTTCAAACTTTACATTGGGGAAACGGCCACTGTGATTTTAGAGGTGATTCCAAACTAGCACTTTAAAACACAAAGTAGAAAAACTATCTGGAGCGGAGCTAGAATCTGTAAAGCCATGTTATCGCTTACTGTGAGTGACAAATCAAGCAGACTACTACTTATAGAAGACTGGGCAACAGCAACAGGAATGGACCGAAGAGATCTTAGCATGTCGGTCTCCAGTACTGAGAATCTAAAGAGCAAAAGAGTAAGGACATTCCCTTTTGTCCGTAAGTCCCCAAACATATTCCAAATAAATAATATTCTAAGACAGTACAAATAAAAATACTGCTCCGATTGTGTCAATTACATACATGTACAGCATGCCTACATATACAGAATGGTGTGTCTCTTCATTCACAAACAGGAAATATGGCAGTGCACTATCAGTATGCTTTGATACTCCTAATTTTTTTTCTGATGCTGAGATTATGAACAAACCGCATTCACAACTTATTATTTACTTCTAGTAGTAAAGAGTTCACTTTGTTCATGTTTCATGAGTTAGCTCAAGGATTAATGGTCCTCTGAACAAGTGCTACCAGTAAGATATCCATTTGTCCCGTTGGCACCACTGGTCCCATTCGTGGTGGTAGAGTTGTGTGGATTATTTGAACGAGGTACTGAATCATCCTCATCCGAACTGGACTCAACATCACTTCGGTCATCCTTTGCTACCTGAAGAACGTGTGAGAAGGAGCATGTTATACGATATTGCATGACAACATAATGAAGCATGCACTAGTTCATGCCAGAATCAGAGAAATGAGAGCCTGAAGAATCTTTTCAATCTGAATTTTAAAAGGGGCCTCAGACCTGATATGCTTTCATGCAATTACCTTCCTAGGCACCCTTCAAGCACTGATGGCTGCACAAAAGTCATTGGCTCAAAACTATCACCTGGGCACACAAGTGATAGTGTTCAGATATGTGTGCAAAAGTGTTTGCCTACAGACCATTTGGAACTCAGGCCCTTTAGATCATTCCAGTCCATCTCCTTGCCAATGCAAGATTGTTCTTTACAGTGCATTTTCTGGTATGTGGTCCAGTGTAGTGTAAAATGTCTCAAGTGACAGAATTCCCACCACTTCCCTGGGGAGACTATTCCACAGCCTAATTCATCACAGTATCAAAAATGTTTTTTTGAATATTCTCCCTAAGTTATCACTTTCTTAAATTTCCTCACACTAATTAATGAGAGGCCATTTGGGCCAGTGGACAGGGCACTGGACTGAGAGTCAGAAGGTCTGGGTTCTTTTTCTGGCTCTGCCACTGACCAGCAGCAAGTCACTTCACCTCTATATGCATCTGATACCACATCTGTGAAATGGGGAGAATGATACTTACTCTTCTTTGCAAAGTTCTTTGAAGTTGATGGTTGAAAATCATTATAGTAAAGAGGTGGGCATTATTATTATCAATTCTAGTTATGTCCCTGGTAGTTCCTCAAGTAATTCCTCTTCTCCTCGATTGCATTCCTCAAATGTATGACTTCGGTCATATAGTGTAAGGTGTAATGCGGCAAAGCCAAAAAGAGGCGGAAAGTAAAGAATGCTACAGTTGCCCTCACTGCCCTGTGTCAGGGCACGTATGTGTTTCCTGTGGTGGTGAGAAATGCAGTGCCAGCATGGGCAGCAAGCAATGAGAGGGGAAATCAGTGAAGGTGCATTAGGTACAGCCATAAGCCACTAATGGGAAGAGGCCTGCTGGCCAACAGTGATGTGCAACTTTAAAATTTTTCCTTCCATGTTTGGTTCTATTAATATAGATATTATTATATTACATGTATTAAGAAGCCATCCACGCTGTAACACCAGATTAGAAACACAGGCACTAGCTTTCTTCAGTGTGATAAATTTGTGTGAACTGGTGGGGGGCAAAAAATAGCTGACAAAGTGATTTCTCTGAAATGTTTAGTGCTCTTGGGTAAGAAATTTAACTCTACTTGTTTCAGTTTTTCCAGGGATCCTTCCACATTCCTGAAGAAGCCCAGAGTACCTCCCCCTCTTAATAGCCCAACTGCTTTGAAGGCTCCAACAGCAACCACCATCCTCACAATTAAGAATGACTGACATGACTCCTTTCAGACCACGTTTGTTAATTGGCCAACAGAGAATAGAGCACAAGGCACACTTGGGAGTTCCAAAGTACCTGCTAATAAGTACAGTCCCTAATGCCAGTATCTTGTAATGCTGCAGCTGTGAAGCCCTTGAAATTAGACTTCTGCTCAAATCAGAATTTTCATTTTATACTCCTCAATTAAATATTACTATGGACTCTTCCACATAATGGGACTTTTTTGTTAAAAGTCTTGAAATAAAATGACGCACTTTGAATTACACTTTAGTCAAACACAAGTTATGGGCTCAATACTGAGGTTAATGGGTGAAATTTAATAGCCTGTGTTATACAGAGACAAGGTGACTGAGGTAATATCTTTTATTGGACCAACTTCTATTGGTGAGAGAGAGAAGCTTTCGACCCACTAAGAGCTCTTCCTCAGGTCTGGGAAAGGTACTCCAACAATCACAGCAACATGGAACAGATTGTTTAGCGTAAGTAAGTAGCACACAGGGCTGGCTCCAGGCACCAGTGTTCCAAACAGGTGCTTGGGGCGGCAGTTTGAAAGGGGCGGCTGTTTTTCCGCCCCGGTGGCAATTTGGCGGCAGCTTCTCTGCTCTGCCGTCCGCGGTGGCAAATTGGAGGCAGCTTCTCCCTTTTGCCGTCTGCGGTGGCAGTTTTTTTCACTGCTTGGGGCGTCAAAAACTGTAGAGCTGGCCCTGGTAGGACATATTTAAGGGGCCATTCAAGGCAGAATGGCCTGTTAACACGTTACACATGTCAGACTAGATAATCTAATGGTCCTTTCTGGCCTTTAATTCTATGAATGTATGAAAATTTAGGGCTAGATCCTCAGCTGGTGTAAAACCAGCGTAACTATAGTGAAGCCCAGTACACTGCTCTAAACTGTGCTCCCAATTATTAATTTTGTGATCAGATATTATATATTAAAAAAATGCAAAATGTATAATAAGCAGGGTTTTTGTTTTTATAACTTTAGATACAGGTGTAGCACCTTGTTGTAGTGTGTACTATTCAGTGTACGTCAAACAAACAGAATCTGGGTGGTCATTTATAATGACAACTACACGGTACACCATTTCTTTAAAACAAACTGCAGGGGACTGGACTAGATGACCTCTCGAGGTCCCTTCCAGTTCTGATTCTACAGATTAGGTATAACACAGAGTAAAGAATGAAAATAAAATGGCATATGTTGATTACCAAAATTAGCTGGTAAACTACAGTCATAGTTGATTACCTCATTAGCTCAAATGCACCTGATGAAGATTATTGCTGGTTGAAAATAAATTGAATATTATATGGCTGCTGACTAAATTATTAACATATAGACCTCACTGAAAAAGAGAACTTGTTGTATAAGTAGTTGTGACACAGCCATGCCCAGACAAGTATATTACCCCAAACCATCTTCTCAATATTTCACCAAAAGAGGAGTCATGGATAGTCTCTGCCGAAAGCAAAGAACTACTGATTGTCACAGTTATTGAGGGATGTTTGTACAATTTTAGAGCTATGTAACATGTAGAATATTGTATTCCTACTCTGTTGAGAGTGAAACCTGTCACCTGAGATCTGACCCATTCAACATGAGAAGGGACAACCGTGGACTGACCCGGTTTGTATTTACAGTCTAGGCCAGATACAGTCTTCAGCATTTTCAAAGACAAGAGAACCCCAATAAAAGTCTCTGAACAGGGGAGCCGTGGGTTGAAGGACAATAGTCTGTAACTGTGTAAGAGAAGAAAAAAGAGGACAGGGAGGATTACAAAGGAGTGACTATGCCAGCAGGGGTTATCTCATGAATGTTAGGTCCCAGCTTTCTAGACTACAAGTGCTGTTTAGCACTCATTTGGATGTGAAATACCTTATCAGACAGGAAAGTAACTTTATAACTATAGTAACTATAGTTTGTGTCTTATATTTTTCTTTTACCTGTAGCCTGATGTTTCCAAATCCTTTTATGTGCCTGTATTTTGAATCTTTATCTCATGCTCTCGCAAATAAACTTTAATTTGGTTTTACTATAGATACATCTGAGTGCCTCGTGCTAAGAAAAATGTTGAACTGAGATGAAACTGGTGAAGTGGAGGTGAACTGAATGGAGGCAGTGGATTGGTGTGCATTGAGGGTGTCCAGAAGATAGGGAACTTGGTACTCCAGAGTAACAGAGTGGGGAAATTGCTAGCTTGCAGAGGGAAAGAGCAGTGCTTGTATATCCTGGAGCAGCTTGTGTTGCCAGCAGCTAGCTGGTGGCTGGAGAGAGTTTCTCCTTGTGGGCAAGAACAAGACTCCCGCCCGCTGTAAGCAGGTGGTAGTGATTCACCCCAGACACCTTGGGTAACCCCAATAAGCGTCCCAATAGTCCAACTCAATAAAAAAAAATTAGACTATTATAACAATGACCCAAATTGCAAGAATGAGAAAAAAATGCTAGGATACCACACTGTATATTTTCTTGTATTGTATTACCTGAGAAACAGAACAGTATGTGATCATGTAAGTTAACATTGCATTGTTGAGAGCAGAGTTAAGCTTGCAGGTGCATCCTTAACCTTAAAAACAATGAGAAATCCAGTGGCACCTTAAAGACTAATCTGTAATTTTCACTCCATGCATCTATGAAGAAGTGGGTTTTTTACCCACGAAAGCTTATGCCCAAATAAATCTGTTAGTCTTTAAAGTGCCACCGGACTCCTCGTTGTTTTTGTGGACACAGATTGACACGGCTACCCCTCTGATACTTGACATCCTTAATCTTGTCATTTCCTTATTTCTGAATGCTTAACTCTGCAGCCTTAACAATGTTTTAACAGTTTTCTTTGACGGAATTAATTTAAATTTAAATTCAATTCTTTAGGTAGCTGACATGCACTGAAATGCACAACCTGAATGGTGCCAGAGCAGAGGGTTAGGCTACTCTACAGTCTATGATGTTTATTTGTATTACAGTGGCTAGACACCCCTACCAAGACTGGAGTCCTTTGGGGTGAGGCTCTCCCAGTGATTAATTTGTAATGAAAGAGGTGCCGGGGCTCAACCAATTAAGTGCTGGCGCTCATGCAATTTTTTTACTTTCATAACGGATGCGACAAGCCTAGAGGTGCCAGGGCTCAGCCCTGGCAAGCGTTGGCACACAGTAAGCACTGAACACTGCACAAACACAAAGTTAGAAACAGTCCCTGCCTCTAAACACAGCCTAAGCAAGAAGCAGATGTAACAATCAGAAGAATCAGGGAGGAAGGACATAGGGAATAGCAAAACATAGATTTGTATGCATGCGTCTTTCGCGCAGCAGAATCAGAGAAACTTACATGCAAAGGGTTCCACTTTCCAGCCTTCCAGGACAGCACAAGGAAAAGGATAAACAAGTAGAGTAAGGAAATCAGAGTATTGCTGGTGTGAAATCAGGATCACTGAGGCTTAGAATTGCTAAAGCAGAGGTGTCCCAACTGTGGCCCTCAAACAAAAATCACAGACCATGGCAGTACACATCTTTACTACAGAGGGGGCAGCAGATATCAGGTGGGCTCAATCCAAAAAGGAGCTGCGCACTTTGGCTGCAATCTCGTAAAGCAGTTAAGCACATGAACAGTCCCATTCATTTCAGTGGGACTACTCACATGCTTAAAGTTAAGCACATGCTTAAGTGCTTTGCCCCTTGTTAGTCCGCACCCACAGACAGGATGGCTCGGCATCTTGATTTGAGTAGTCTGGACATATTGTATTGCTTGTAGACACTGTGAACCACACCCCTGTTTTTAAATAGAAGGGTGGCAACAATGTGTTAATTTTGTACAAAGAGGCATGGCCCTTTGGCTCCTGGAAATATGGCCCTTTGTTCAGCCAAAAGGCCCCTGATGCTTAAGACTGTAAAGAGTTCAGACCCACATCTCTGCCAATTACCAAAGAGGCAGCATGACAGGTTTCTGTTAATTTTATTCTTCTTCTCAATTGGGAGGCAGACATTTTTCACCAAATATTCTATGAAAGGAAGTAAAACAGAACTGGCAGAATGCAAACAAGTGCTATTTACACAGCTCCTATATGTGTAGTGGGATTTGACACACCTATTTTTAAAAAAGGAAGCATTAACCACAACATAATCCTAGTCTTAAAAATGCATGTATTTGGAGTTCACACATCTAGTACATTTGTTATCAAGGAACAAAGCTAGTAAGCGTTCCATTAAAGGAAGGAAAAGCATATCACAATACAGCGTCTGTCCTCAAGTCTGTGTTTTGGGTCAGAAAAAGAACAAATCACTGGACAATTACTAAGTGCTATTTTCTAATTTTAAAAATGTTACAAACAAAATGTTTACTGTAAAACATCAGACAGTGTTTGTGTCACCTTACCTTGCCTCTGGAGATAGCTTTATAAGCTGCTTTTATGATTAGATAAGACCAAAAACAGTGCAGGACTTGAAGTACTATGAGCAACATGTTAAAGAACCACAAGGCAGGAAAATTGCCCAAAGCTTCATACAATTCAAACAGCATTGTGTTTAATATCCTAAAAGAGAGAGGGAGACAAAAATACTTACATTTTGTTCAAGTCAACAGTAATCTAAAAAGGAGCCCTTTTTCTAATTAAGATGACAAATATTTGATTAGATGGTATCCACACACATATTCAATTCTCAGATTTATAATGACAGACTGAATAGTACTGGAAGAGGCGTGATAAAGCGTCATCTGTGCCTCTGTCTCAAGAGGTAAATGACTGCATAACATCATCTTCACTATTTAATTTCAACCAGCAAACACCACATGTAGAAAGCAAAAGTACTACACTTCCCCCCCTCCTCCTTTTCAGAGCTGGTGAGTAACCAGACACGGGTTCTCTCTAATACCTCTTTATCCTGGACAATCCCAGGGGAATGACAGATTCCCATTCTTCAGATTATTTTCCTCCTCACACAGAGTATACCCTTTCCACCACGTCCATCATAGGCTAACAATGAAACACTTAAACAAGAGGGACACCTCTCACTTCCAGGTAACCTAATTCCTCTGAGAAGGAGGGACCTTAAAATCAGACTATACCTGAGTACAACATAATGCCACCAACACTCCACCCATTTTACCGGTATAATAAAATGACAGTTTTCCCCCTCTCTGAAAGGGTTTGTCTGATTTGGAGCAAAAAGATATATAAAAAATAGTAACCAATACTTGCTATCAGACACTTCTTACGACAAAGAACATTCAACTATATGGCAGTAAATTCATTATTAGAGCATTTGTCAATACTATTTACAGCTCTGTTAATGTTTTTACTGTAAATTCCTAGTCTTGACATGAGCAAAGCCTGCAGTGATGGTCTGTTGATCTGAACCTGTACTATGAGACAATTCAAGTAATAAGAGACTTCAGCACTTGTGGTATATAAGGCAATAGCATGCCTATGATAGGACTCAGAGTGTAATAGGAATTAACTCATTCAACACTTGAAAACTAAAATAGTGCTTGATACAATCTGGGTCATAGTGAAGAGTGAGGCAACAACCGAAACTAACAGGAGATTGGGCAATAATAGGATGTAGGTAGAAGAAACAAGCAGTACTTATGGCAACATATGGCTATCTAGGAATGCTTGATACTTTTGGGAGTCAATTAAAAAATGAAGAAGATCATGAAGGTTTCTGACATCCCTTCTACTCTATACCCCTGCTGCTATCAAGAGTATTGGAAAGTTCATTGCATTTAATATTTAAAAAATTAACTATCACTACATAGCCAGCAGATGGCATATTTAATCAAGCTAACAAATGCACAGCTTTCAATCTGCTCTTGTTATGCTGTGTTTAGAACACAGAAATCTAACTAATGTCCTATAGGGCTTTAGAAAAGTTCAGATCTCATTCTCTCGGACTATACCACCAGACTGTGTTTGAACTTTGACATGTCTCGTATACTTCAAGAATTCTTTTTACCTAATGACTGACGAGGTCACTATTTTCCCCAAAAACGTGTGTGTATAACTCCGTCACTATTAATGGGAAATATCCAAATGCAACAAGTACACCCTCTAGTATTTATGATTTAATTAGGATAAAACTGTTTCCGTTAAAATTAGTAGATGGTTTCTAATAAACTAGCGTAAGCAGATTAGTCTTAAAGCTGTAGAGCATCAGAATGCTGTTTTGATTCTATTTAACACTGGTCTTTTTTTATTCCTGGTCCATCCCTTATACTAAATTGTATCTGCTTCATAAATCTTACAATACATTTTGTGAGAGAGGGTCGTTTCATTGCTTCATTATACAGTCTTACAATTCTTTCTGTTTATGGCATAAACATTAGAAAATGAAAGGTTTCAGTTAAGGCTAGACATTTGGCACATGAATGCTGTTACTAGCTAAGATTTATAGTCTTAGCTTTGTGCAATTTGTTCGGTCAAAGTAGCGCTAAATGGCACAGTAATGTCCCACTTCGTAATCCAAGGTGACACACTCTATGCATATCAAAACATAGCTTTAGTCATCTTTGCTTATTTCATCGGTAGTTATTTCAGTTCTAAATTACAATATCAAACTCAGCTTTTAAAATAAGCAGCTCTTGCATGTAAAGTTAATCTCCTTTTTGATGTCTAAAAACCTACACATTCCAGAACTGTAAAGAGTAGTTATGCTGCACCAGGGATGAATATGGTCCATTCTAACAAAGTCTGAAATCTTAAGAAGATAGAGAGGCCCTGGAGAGCATGTCTGAGGCCTAAAGTAATATCACCGCACAAATGAGTTACCTGCTGGATATCAGGGATGGGAAATAAGCATCCATCAAAAGATCAGAACCCTCTCAGATCTGCTCATGTCTGACAGATTGAGGAACAAAATAGAACTTTCCAATAAGTGTCTGATATGGCTTGCACAAAGATTATTGCACTGACTACTCAAAATGCAATTCAGTGACATGACACAATATGGTAGGCACGGGAGGGACAGCTGGGTCTTTAAAGATAATCGTTATGCAATTCAAGTACGTAATGAGAAAGAGAAATAGAATATGAACATAGAAGACCACAGAAATATCAGACAGGTAAAAAATTGGTTTATGCCCAAAAGAAAGAATATCCCATTTGGGAAGGCTATGTAAATAGGGATCAGCTGGTTAGGTAGGAGTGAATATGAAGGGAACTGGTTCTATATTTAGATTTTCAGGGCAGGAGACAGGCAAGGCCACTAAATTCCCCAAACCACCCTTCCAACTTCCATTCTTCAGAAGACTCATTTGAAACATTAATCATATACAATAAACACTAGACCAAAACAGAAAGCCTTCGGTGGCAATTGCCCAACTAGGTTAGTTCTGGGTAAAATTTACAAAGGGGCCTAAGGGCCAGATTTTTTGAAGTATTTAGGTGCCTAAAACTGCAGTTAGGCACCTACTGGGATTTTTAAACGCACCTAGGTGCTTAACTCTCAAATTTTCACAAGTGTCCACTGATTGTGGAAGCCACCATTTTTTGTCTGCCTGACCTGACACCTTGATCTTGGTTTCCAGAGGTGATCTAGTTAGAGCTGCTGGAGCTCTGCACTTGTGAAAATTATGCCCAAGATGTCTCAAGCTGGCCATATAAAAACTTAGGCACAAAAAAATCAGAGACCACTTCTGAAAATTTGGCCCGAGGCAACTTGCTCCTGCTTCTGAGCCAAAGGAGGCAGAACCGAAATGAACATTACTGTGAGTAGCACTAGCTTCTATGGTGTTTCCCAGCATACAATATACCGTGTTTCTAGGGAAGACTGCTACACTGAAGGGCTGCTCCTCATGTCTACCTTCCTCCTGGCCAGTCATTTTTCCCCAAATTCACTTAGCGAAAAAAAGGCACATGTTGCCATAATGGGGCAGCCAGCAGTTACGCGGAGATAGGGGAGAGCAAAACGTGGAGCCAGCACACCCCTGTGTGTGGCTCATCTGCCATTTCAGCATAGTTGTCCTGCTTTTGCTTTAACACTTCACAGGAGTGAGACATCCTGCAATACCACACCCACCTCATAGCATATCGATAGCTAGGTATAAAAGCAAATGTAATTGTAACTTAAACCTTCTTACAAGTGTGTTCAATGATCATGTCAGTTATTTTTCAGCAATGATTGTTTTGTCCTTTCCTGGATTTTTTGCCTTAAAAACATTTCTATTTACTCTTCCACTTCCAAACAAAGAGAGCTGGAGAGTTTCCTTGCTCCAATGTCTGAGGCTAGTCAATATGAGCAGAGAACTGGAAGTCAGGACTCCTGGGTTCTATGTTTGGCTATTCAAGTAACTTGCTGTGTGATCTTAGGACACTCAGCTGAGTTCCCTGTAAACTGCGTGGCTGCGTAATGGCCTATTTAGTGTTGCCCAGACACTCAGGGAACCTGCCCAGCTGGGACCTGCCACAGCCAGGTGAGGGGCATCCACCCCCGGCCCCAACTCAGCTCCGGACTTGCTGCGGCCGGGGAGGGGTGACTCAAACCCAGCTCCAGCCTGGACCTGCTGAGACACCCCGCCCCATCCCCAACCCAGCCATGGAGCTGGGGGAGGGGGCCCATCCTGTGGTCCCAGCCCCGGAGCTGGCACGGCGCCTCTCCCCCCAAGCCCAAGTGCTGCATGGGGAGAGAGAGCTGGGGGGAGTCCTCTCTCCCTGCCGTAGCCCTGGAGCACCCTCCTGCAGCCCAACCCTCTGCCCCAGCCCTGAGCCCCTCATTCCTGGTCCCACCCTGGGGCCTTCACCCCCCACACCCCAACCCTCTGCCCCTCATCCCCGGCCCCATCCCAGAGCCCACACACCAACCCTCTGCCCCACCCTCGAGCCCCCTCCCACACTCCGAACCCCTTGGCCCCACCCCCACCACATGTATTTTGTTGTGTGCACCAATATGAAGGTGATGTGTCACACATCAGCTCCACATTGGTGCACACAACGAAATTCATTCCACACATGGGTGGGAAAAATTAGAGGGAATACTGATACTCAGTACGCCTTTGCCTCAAGTTGCTCATTAAAATGGATATAATAGGACTTTTACCTGCCTCACAGGGCTGTTGTGAGGCTTCATTCATTCATTAGTAAAGGACTTGGAAGAAAGGAAGAACAGTAAGGTTGAAAAAAATGTTGTGGGAGGCAAAATACTCCTCAGCCCTGTCCAATCTAGACTCACAGTTAAGGCAGTGGTCTCTTTCTTTACCAGCTGGAAGGATGTGGAGAGACAGATTCTCAGTCTTTTCTAATCTCTATAGCTTCCATGGAGCATTCAAATGTAGTTAGTCAATAGTGTAATGATTCAATGCACTTTAGCATTATTGACAATCTCTGCTCCCAACACATGCACAATATACGCAATACATGGCACCCCAGAACAGCATGTTTGCATCAGTTATTTGTGCCAGAGAAATATCTGCTTAACCCCAACTCCACAGTATCCCAGTTAAGTTAGAACATTGGGCACAGCACTATTACTACCTCTATCCCCTGTCGTGCACACTAGAATGCACTGAACACCAGACAGAATTACTGCTATTAAACTCTCTTCTCTTGGCCAGCAGACTCTGTTCTACACTTTCAAAAAAATATATTAAATCTGTTAAACTTAATTATCCAGCTGTGCTCTCAGCCTGAAATTGCCTTCCTGAGTCAGAAGCTTGAAGGGGTGTGAAATTTTCAGCTGGACCATCATAGGAAGGTGGGGATAGAATGAGATGTGTAGGTGTGTGAGGGGACAAGAGTTGATAAGTCCCCCTCAGCTGACAATGATTATGACCTATCTTCCAGGTCAGAGACCAGTTTCTGTGGGGGATCACCCTGTCTTTTTACTATGATTAGAACTGAATGGGACCTATCTCAGCTCTCACAATTTCAACTGGGTTCTCTAGCTATTTATAATGATCCAGACCTCGGTTATAAGATAATTTCACACATGTGTTAGGGTGAATAGAATTCCTGACCAGGCTCATTTAAGATGAGTTGCCAAACTTCTCCTGAAGGCAGTATGAAATGAAGGGCTCCTCCCCAGGATAAGATTAACCACTAGATCCAAGAAGCTGGGGTCTACAGCACTGACCTGCCAAAGGGCCTCAACCAGCAGCTCTGCTAAATATTTCAGCCTAACAGAGCCAGTACTTAAAGGCCTGTCTTGCCAATTCTTCTCTCTTCTGACTGGCTGCTCAGCTGCTGCTGTTCCTTTCACATCACTGCTTTGAAGGGACACTCTTTGGTTCTTGCTGAGTGGAAGGACCAGCTGGTTTCCCTTTCCCTTTCAGTCTCCCAGATTTTGTACTCCTTTTCTATGCATGGAAGTGGATCTTATGCTAGTAGTCAGAGTATGCAAAACGAGAACAGAGTGACAAAGATCTAGCATAAGCTGACAGTAGTTGGATGGTCCAGTTACCCACAGAGTATCAGTGAAATAGTGAAGACCTGAGGGGAAGGAGAGAGACGGAGTACCCAATGGCATTGCAATGGGGCCCTCGATTTGCTTGTCAGCCCTGTTCACGGTCTCTACTTCTCTGGTCAATGAGCTCCAAGTCCTGGACCAACACAAGGAACATAATGCTGGAGCGGGTCTGACACATTCTATCTCCTAGACAGCTATTTGTGTGCCAACTCCAGTGGTGACATCTGTAACGGCGAAGGAGGCCCCAAGGCAGTATAAGGATGTTCTCTGAGCTGGCTTCTGTTCTTTGTTTTTCTTTTCATCTCACTCTCAGGTTTGCACAGACCCCTGAAACACAAAGCAGGCACTGCCTATTCTACCAGCTCAGGGCCAGCTGCCTCCAACTGGCTATTTCCATGGACATCTGTAACTTTCACCATCCCAAATGATGTTGGTGATGCTACCAAAGAAGCCAGTTAATCTGTCTAGCTGAGAAAGAAATCTGTGCAGATAATACAGTAAAAAACACGCTTTACAATTATTCAAGGCCCTTTTCAAGTCAATCCAGACCCTGTCAGACCTCCTCCCTGTTTGGGCTATGTGTGTATCTGTAGCTGAGATGTATCATCAGCCATTTAGGTGAACAGTTCCAGTTTTCCTTTCTCTTCTTTCACCACTGTTACCTCTTTTCAACCCTTCCTTGTGTATTAGGACAGAATTCTACCAGTGACAAAGTAGGTGACAAAGAGCTCCCACAAAAGTGAAGGTAAAGCTGACTCTGTGAATGACCCAGAGCTATTAAGGCCAGGGGCCCTAGATCAGTTATACTGCCTAAAGCACAGAGATCTGCTCAGCCTCCTCTAGAGCAGAGGGCAGTATGAAGTGAATATATTGCTGCTTTATCAATAGCATTAGAAACATACACACAGCCAAATTCTGCTCTCATTTACACAGGTGTAAATCCAACAGAACCCTACTAAAGTCAATAGAGCGTGTAATGGTCCTCACTCAGGGTCTGGTTGGGGAGTGTGACCTCATGGTCATGACGACAACCGCTGACTGCCAAAGGGGTTGTGGGGAGGGGATCCTGGGCGCTCCCACTCCAAAGGGCTCTGACCTAGGGCCTTTTGGGCTACCAGTGGTCTGGCAATCAAGGCTGCTTAAGGCGGTCTTCCCTCGACACTTTCTTCTCCTCCTCCCCTCCCCTTCCCAGTCAGCTTAGTCCAAGGCTTTCCCCTGTTGGGGAAGTCCAAACTAAATATGTAGAAGTGCGTTACCAATGTCCAGGGTCCACAGATAGGGGAGAGGGGTATACTTCCCTCTCTGATTGTCTCTGGCATGGGTCCTCCCTTCCCTCAGGGAGGGCCCCTTTGGCCAGCTGTGTCAGAACCTTTAGGCTTCCCTCTACTCTGTGCTGCTGGACCTGTGGGCTGCAGGTCTGCTCACCTCCAGCTCTGCCACCCAAATGAGCTAATTCCCAGTCTTAATTACTCCAGCAGATGGAGCACTTGCTGCAGGTGTGGTGGGACAGAGCTGGCTGAGCCCAAAATAATTCCTTAACCCCTTGGTGCCCAGTGTGGGGTTTGCACACCCCATCACAGAGCGTCTCAGATTTACATCCTTATAGCTAAAAGTAGAACTTGACCCATAGCTTCATTTCATTTTGAGTCACTTGTCAGATGGAGAGGGAAATCAAAATGAGCAATGGACCAACATGTACCTGTGTTTGAAAGCAAGTGGTCATTCACGAGTAACAAAAGAATTTGGCTCAGGATCTTAAAGAAGCCATGTTGCAGCATGATCAAGTGACTTCTGAGTTGCTCAATGTGCTTCAGTGCTGTCACATAACCACCAGGGGTTTTGACTCTGTAAAGTACAGACTCCTCTGTTGTGCAAGAACAAATCTGACATTAAGGAAGTGACACTGGCCCCAAGGTGGGGTGTCCAATAGGCATCCTGAGGGACAACTGTGACCTACAATGTCTTGCCATGGGACTTATATGTAAGTGCAGGATGAGAACAAAGATGATCAAAAGCAAAATTTTTATTTTTTTTGTTAACCTATTTGTCATAAATATAAAGGGAAGGGTAAACCCCTTTGAAATCCCTCTTGGCCAGGGGAAAGCTCCTCTCACCTGTAAAGGGTTAAGAAGCTAAAGGTAACCTCGCTGGCACCTGACCAAAATGACCAATGAGGAGACAAGATACTTTCAAAAGCTGGGAGGAGGGAGAGAAACAAAGGGTCTCTGTCTGTCTATATGTTTTTTCTGCCAGGGATAGACCAGGAATGGAGTCTTAGAACTTTTAGTAAGTAATCTAGCTAGGTACGTGTTAAATTAGGATTTCTTTAAATGGCTGAGAAAAGAATTGTGCTGAATAGAATAACTATTTCTGTCTATCTTTTTTGTAACTTAAGTTTTTGCCTAGAGGGATTCTCTATGTTTTGAATCTAATTACCCTGTAAGGTATCTACCATCCTGATTTTACAGAGGTGATTTCTTTACTTCTATTTACTTCTATTTCTATTAAAAGTCTTCTTGTAAGAAAATTGAATGCTTTTTCATTGTTCTCAGATCCAAGGGTTTGGGTCTGTGGTCACCTATGCAAATTGGTGAGGCTTTTTATTCAACATTTCCCAGGAAAGGGGGGGTGCAAGTGTTGGGAGGATTGTTCATTGTTCTTAAGATCCAAGGGTCTGGGTCTGTAGTCACCTAGGCAAATTGGTGAGGCTTTTTACCAAACGTTGTCCAGGAAGTGGGGTGAAAGGTTTTGGGAAGTATTTTGGGGGGGAAAGACGTTTCCAAACAGCTCTTCCCCAGTAACCAGTATTTGTTTGCTGGTGGTAGCGGCCAATCCAAGGACAAAGGGTGGAATATTTTGTACCTTGGGGAAGTTTTGACCTAAGCTGCTAAAGATAAGCTTAGGAGGTTTTTCATGCAGGTCCCCACATTTGTACCCTAGCGTTCAGAGTGGGGAAGGAACCTTGACACTACTGAGGAAGATAAAAGTACAAACAAATACGCTGCACATTTATTTTTGATAAATTAACCACTAATTAACTGCAGACCTGGGCTTCTGGCGAGATGCCAATACAGTCTGACTGTTGCAGAGTTGGGCACTCCTGTTTTAATACTAATCAGCAACAAAACATCTTTGCAGAAATCACAGAATTGCCACTGAGACAATGTTATTTTAAGCCCCATATAGATCAGTAGTGCTTTCAGTTATTTAACTAACATAATGCAACAGACAGGAAATTATTCATGTTTGATGTAGTGTAAAAGGAGCCATTCTGATCAAGCTGTCTATTGTGCTGAGTTCAATTGTGCTTATCTATTCACCCAATTTCTCCTCACCAATGGCTTCTGCCTACTAACAAATTCGCAGTCACTGGTATGAACACTAATATCTCCACTCTTGTTGACAGAACAACTGAAAACACAGAAGGGTCATATGCACCTTCACAATCAAAGCGCATATCTCAGGAGAGCTTTTCTACAGAGATTTGAATAAAGGAGGATTTCAGATTCCCTGGCAGAATGCAATTATACTCAGCAAAATGTTTCATCAGTAATGTGTTCTGCCAAAACGCATGTGTATGTGTCTGGGATCAGAGCACACAGATCGAGGAAACGACGTCATTTATATTTCCAAATCTGAAAATCTTTAAGAACATATTAAAAGCTTGCACAGACAGCACAGAATTCATGTCAAGAGGCATCTGTTTCAGGGTTCGTATTATTCCCTGCATAAATGAAAGACTTCGTATATGATGTGTGGGGCCAGATTGTCCTTAGTCTTTGCAAGCGTGTGCAAGGACAGAGTTAAAAAAACGCCTTTGCCATACCCATTTCCTCTTCCATGCTTCCTCTTGGCACTAAGGACAATGACAGTTACTGAATGCAAGAAAACTTAGGAAATGTCCCCTCCATTGCCCCAAGGGAGTCGGGAGGAGGCAGGGTTAAGGACCCATCTATAGAGCAAGTTAGACACCCCAGCAAGATGACTGTACCACTTTCTCCCAATAATCTTCTCCAGTGTAACTCTGTGCTGCCTCAAACCAATGCAGTAATTCAAGACCACAGTCTAGCCCATGGTATTTTGCTTCCAGAGTTGTTTACACTAGAAAACTGAATCACCTGCAAGACCCTCAAAGATCGATCATATTAAACAGGAGCGGTTCAATGCATAAATTAAGAGAAAAGCTGTCAACCATATGATCCAAAGGTTACATTCTTGTTAGAGAGTAATTTTATCTACTTGCTAAAGGACTTAGACAAGCAAACAAAAAAAGCATCATCACAGCTGACCTCTGCCACAATCTTTGCCCCCTGAGCTGGCCACAAGCTTTGCCTCCAAATTAAACTAAAAAATTAGTCCTAACAGCGTCTTGTTTAACTTGACCAATTAAAAGATTATCTCCAGCTTTACAGATAGCATGGGTCAAATTCAGCTCTGGTGCAACACGACTGAATTTGGTGCCGAATTTAGCCCTGATAAGTGTTTTGGCTCTAATGGCCTATTCTTAGCCAGCTAATAGAGGAGCTGTGGCTACATGGTTATTGACTGTGCTGTTTGAAAACCATTTACCAGCTCATGCTGGTAAATGACGTATCGTGTGGTGACATTTCTGATACTAAAACTATGAATTGTATAACCCACATGGGCACTTTTCTGTTACTCTGGGTTAGGAGATTAGTTCCTTGCAGTTGACATACCTCAACATAAATGTTGTAACATATATTTTATTGATTCTTAAGTGATCATATATGGGATTTCCTATCACTAACATTACACTGGTATACATTTCGACCCCTGCTTGGGTAACCCGACTCCTGAAAAACGTGCTCACATGGCCACAGTCTTGACAATGTTGATCCCTGCAAGGATCTACCTAGACCCCAATTGCACTCTAAGGCTGCTCACAGTCAAATAGCAGCACTGTTCATATTTTATATTGCTTCTACAGTACTGTGAATGGACAATGGGCAAACTGCACTGGACTAGTAACAGGTCTATGTCCTGAAGATTTATAATTTAAAGGCATGGGAATAGGAAATGAGAGGACAGAACACCACACAGAATTCAGCACATGGTCATTAGAGAATAAGCAAAGCTTAACTAAATAATACAAATGTTAGCTGAGAAATTCAAAGCATCAACACTCTAATGCAAGTCTATGGTGCTACTCCAAGAAGTATAGTAAAGTAGCCATCTTCTAGAAACAGTCAAGTAACAGTTTCATATAAAAGTAAATTCTGAGTCAACTTTGGATTTTTTTCTCTCCTTTTCGCAAAACCAGAAAACGTAAATTCCTTTAGTCTTGGTCTCTCTCTCTAGGTGGCAAAGCTGTCTCTCACAGAGCTCCCCTCAACTCCAGATTAGGAGTGTATAGTGGAATCCATCGCAGTGGATGTGTGAGAGCAACCCTGATAGCCGTTGGTCATCAGTATTCTATTTATTCTCCAGCCTTCAAACCTCATTGATCACAGTGATTTAAAAACAGCACCGCAAATACGTCTGGCAGCAGCAAGAAGGTGAATGCCCCTTACTTTTTCTTGAGATATTTACACCCATCACAATAATTCTCAGCCCAGAGTGCTGCAGTAATTCTTTCTGTCCTATTGCATTTTAGAAAAGACACTATTCAAAATAATTACAACCACCCCAAAGTCCCAAGAACACTGACTGAACAATCTGTCCCTGCCAATAGAATGTGTTATTGGAGCCACAGAGAACAATCTGTATGAACCAAAATTGAGGCTAATAAGGATTGACTTTGATAAGTCTGATGATACTCTTTTTATTTAAATTTTGCTTGTATGCTAACACAAAAATCCAAACCCAGAAACACTGAGAAAATGCCACCGGTTGTTATTTACATTACAACCTTTCACTGGTGAATGACATTTTTAACTTTTGCATTGGTTAATTTCCCTCTAGGAAAAGCTGGCTTAGGGCTAACCTAAAACTGCAGAGGCTCATGATCTGCTTCAGACAGTATCTGAAGCTTTGAACTCTCAAGAACCCTAAACCAGTCAAAGGGATAAAATAACCAGCCTCTGTTAAGGGCAGCGTCAGCTAATACTTCATCCGAAGCAGACGGGATGACAATGTTACAAATCCTCTGCTAAAGAATATAAACAAGAGTTTATTCAAGGGAGAAGATTCAAGGTGAGTTATTTATTTAATTCACCGAGCCTCTTTTTTATCTTCGTTTATCCATGAATAGTTTATTACTTCCTCAAATTTATTCATTATTCAAAATTGTTTGCCAAAAGTTTCCTTTAAATAATTCTTGGCCAATAGCTGGTTCATTAACTGTTTGTTGTGACTACAAAATATCTGAAATTCAAGCAGCATTCCTTCTTAGTTGTAAGTCCAAGGTCTAGTGCTATTGTTTCTGCTCCTTGAGAGAATGAGTAACTCTGTAAATCAAGTTCCTGGTATGAAAACTGTTAATTAGTCATTCAAATCTGCTGCCTGAAAATACAGAATAGTTTGCAGAGTTGTTGTAGCTGTGTTGGACCCAGGATATTAGTGAGAGAAGGTGGGTGAAGTAATACGTTCTACTGGACCAAGCTTGAAAGCTTGTCTCTATCAGCAATAGAAGTTGGTCCAATGAAAGATTTTATCTCAGTTACCTTCTCTCTCTAATAGCACCAACACGGCTACTAATTTCTCCAATTTCTCCACATCTTTCCTGAAATGTGGCACCTAGAACTGGATATAATAATCCAGTCTTGCTTACAACACTCCTGCTAATACATCCCAGAATGATGTTTACTTTTTATGCAATATCTGTTGACTCAGATTTAGCTTGTGCTCCACTATGACCCCCAGAACTGCAGTACTCCTTTCTAGACAATCATTTCCCATTTCATCTGTGTGCAACTGATTGTTCTTTCTTAAGTGGAGTACTTTGCATTTCTCCTTATTGAATTTCATCCTAGTTACTTCAGACAATTTCTCCAGTTTGTCCAAATCATTTTGAATTTTAATTCTATCCTCCAAAGCACTTGCAACCCCTCCCACCTTTGTATCGTCCACAAACTTTATAAGTGTACTTTGTATGCCATTGTTTAAAACATTGATGAAGATATTGAAAAGAACCGGACCCAGAACTGATCCCTGCAGGACCCCACTTGATATGTGCTTCCAGTTTGACTGTGAACCATGGATAACTACTCTCTGGGAATGGTTTTCCAACCAGTTATGCACCCATCTTATAGTAGCTCCATCGGGTTGTATTTCCCTAATTTGTTTATGAGAAGGTCATGTGAGACAGTATCAAAAGCCTTATTAAAGTCAAATTATAGCACATCTACCACTTCCCTCCTATCCGCAAGGCTTGCGACCCTGTCAAAGAAAGCTACTATTAGGTTGGTTTGACACTATTTGTTCTTGACAAATTATATTACATACCATATAACATTTCCAAAATGCTATGCTATTATTTAATTAGTTATATCCTGCCACCAGTGAACTAGGACCTTTACAGTCAGATATGAAGACAGAGGTCGCTGCCCTAAAAAGCTTGCAGTTTAGACTGGCAACGCAGATGAGGAGGTAGAATGAGAAGGTAGAAACACTCAAGGGGAGAGGACATTGAGAAGCTAGGAACACAGTGCGATTGCGTGGTGATGTTAGACAAGTCTTGGTGGTTACACAGCATTTGCATGGATTTTGTTCTGACTTTTTTTTGGTGGGGGCGGGGGAGAGGAAAGGGTAAAAAAGTAAAGGTTTTCAGTCACCTAGTTCAGCTGTTTTCAGCCTGTGGCCCCTGGACCACTGGTGGTCTGCAGAGAAGTGGCTGGGCACATGGTGCTGGCTCTCCTCCTATCAGGAGGCCTGTAGAAGCAGCTGTAATCAAGAAGAAGGAGGCAGCTTTGATGCAGCTAGTAGTAACTACTCTACGAGAGGAAACCAAAGCAGTCCCCAGGGACTAGTGAAACTAAAGTTGCCTGCAGGAGTAGAACGCTTGGAGACACGGGCCATGCAGTATATCCAGGAGTGGAGGAAGACAAAGAGATTGATGCCTGGACAGCACGTGCAGGGGAGAAGGGGACCAGGCAAAGGAAGACAGGAAGGGGGTGCATGCACAAACAAGGAAGGGAGGAAAATAATAGATGGGAGGGGAAGATGAAATTAAGAGTAAAACTGACAGTGGGATTAACTTTTTCAAACAAGACAAACACTTATCACATTAAATACACCCAAAATAAACAGATCAGATTTGTAACATTACTATGCCATGTAAACAATTGCTAGTTACCTCTGGAATGTTATGTGATTACAAACGGATTCTGGAGACACTCTCTCTATTAAAATGTTGCCCATGCTGTGAAAAAGTTTGGGTACCACTGGCCTAACATTAAAAGATTTTCTATGGCATACACTCCTGTCAGGTATGAATTAACTAATCCACAAAACACTCCTGTAAGGTATGCAAATAGCTCATTTTACTGATGGGGAAACTCAGACCACAGAGCAATTAATCTTCAACAGAATGCCTTCATTCTGCTCATGCAATGATTAGCTTTGGCACAAGTTAGTTGATTTTGGATTAAGAGGATGTGCCAAACTTCATCTGAATCATTTAACCTTGGTCGGCTATATTTCTCCTGGGAAAGCTAACATTACAATATAATTTGAGAGTAGAAAAAAGAAGAGCTTCAACCTACTTAATGACAGGTTTCAGAGTAGCAGCCATGTTAGTCTGTATTCGCAAAAAGAAAAGGAGTACTTGTGGCACCTTAGAGACTAACAAATTTATTTGAGCATAAGTTTTCGTGAGCTATAGCTCACTTCATCGGATGCATTCAGTGGAAAATACAGTGGGGAGATTTATATACACAGAGAACATGAAACAATGGGTGTTACCATACACACTGTAACCAGAGTGATCACTTAAGGTGAGCTATTACCAGCAGGAGAGCGGGGGGTGGGGGGTGGGGGGGGAGGGACGGGGACACCTTTTGCAGTGATAATCAAGGTGGGCCATTTCCAGCAGTTGACAAGAACGTCTGAGGAACAGTGGGAGGTGGGGGGATAAACATGGGGAAAAAAGTTTACTTTTTCCACCCCCCTCTCCTGCTGGTAATAGCTCACCTTAAGTGATCACTCTGGTTACAGTGTGTATGGTAACACTCATTGTTTCATGTTCTCTGTGTATATAAATCTCCCCGCTGTATTTTCCACTGAATGCATCCGATGAAGTGAGCTGTAGCTCACGAAAGCTTATGCTCAAATAAATTTGTTAGTCTCTAAGGTGCCACAAGTCCTCCTTTTCTTTCAACCCACTTAATCTAATTTAAAAACATTCATAAGACCCTTTACAGATTAAATTTTGTATTTTGAGAACATTATTTTGTACACTGGCATTGGAATAGAAAGAAAAGAGCATTTTAAATTACTCCTCGGTTAACGTGATAGCTCCAGTTTGTTAAATAAATATAACAAGGCTTCAGTGCAAGTGAGCAATGTAATGTTATGTTGAGAGCATTATGCAGAATAATCTAGAATTTAAAGCAGCACTCTTATAGTTAAGAGGCTGAAAATGTGTACATTTGACTTCATCTATCTGGTAGCAAACTTTTTTTTTTCCCCTCTTTAAGCAATGCTTTATGTAAATGCTAAAAACCTACATTTTGCACCAAATGCTGAATCACTTTCCATGGGCATGCGAAGCCTGTAATGCATCAGAACCGGTATCTAAATTTGGACCTATCCTACAATGGTTATAATTGACATGGAAATAGTTTCCAGATTTTAAATACATTTATTAATACTATCTCTCTGGTAGTGGTAAATTAGAATGAACCCAAACAATAGTTTACTGATTAGACAGGACCTACATTATATTGCTTTATCATCTACTTCCACCCCACTGGCTAGTCAGCAGAGAGAATATGAATTAATTAATAGTTCCAGTTCTAGCCATCATCAATAATACTGTGCCTTCCCAGACGAGAGCAACTCCCGGCATATTTTTAAAATGGCTTTTTAATAAAATGACAATAACAATGATTATTCTGAGTTAAAATGTTGCTGTTCTTAATTGATGTCTGCAAAGCATTTTAGAACATAAAATTACACAAATTATACAAATTCTAAGTAAGAACACTACTACACAGTAACAATATTGCAGTGACATCTATTTCTACCATGGGCTTCACACTAGGAATAAATATGATCACAGGTGGTAAGCTGATTACACTATTGTTAAAGCAGCATGTTTTGCTGGCTCCTCCCTCCTTGCATCTGGCCATGCCCTCTACTGTAGTCTGCTGCCCTCTTTAGCCTGTTAAGTAGCACACAGGAGTTGCTTGTGGCTTTGCAGTGAAAGAGGATGCTACCATATAATGACCTTCCTCCCCCCACGCCCTCACCCCCATTGTCACACTTTTTCTCCCTACTGAGCTGGGGCCTATGTCTTTGCTTCGACAGACCTGGATTCAAATAAGGCTTTGATCAAACATGAAATGTTGTTCTCATTTTAGGCATAAAAGGATATTGGTGCAAAACCACTGCACAAAATGGTAAGAATGTAAATCTGTGCTCAGACTGTTTTTGACATTTGCTAGATAATGTAATCTCTAACTCTAGAATTCTGTGTCTAACAGCAGGGCTGGTGTGGTCAGACAGAGGGAGTTGGGTAGGAAAACATACAAAAAACTTCTGTTTGTATTATGCCTGGCTCTCACCAGTTATGTCAGGTCTTTAATTTAATTGTGAACTATAAAAGTTTGCCTTATGATTAATGTGAGAAGCCCACCAATAATTCCAGTTTTTTCCTTAGACTTTGCTGTATAGTGTGACATTTGGCTGGAGTGCTCCTGAGAAATTTGTCAAAATTGTGAGAGGTTTCATTTCCTGATTTTCAACCCAGATTGTAAACACTTCAGCACTAACTCCTGCACTACCAAACTCTTGACCTGAGTGGGATTGTGTGGAGGTAAAGGAGAGGCAGAACTGCACCCTTCTTATTTTCACATGCCTTGAGAAAAACATACTCTGAGTAGTTACTGTCAGTTAAGAGAAAACTAATGAACTCCCCTGAATTTGTGCACTTTAGTGAATACTTGGAAAAGAGCTTTGGGTGAGATCAATCTTGATCTCATACAAAGCAAGCACTCTGCAGTGCTCTGGTAAATGTTGTTGTTTGAAAAGCATAACAGTCAGACATCTAAAGCTGGCATTCTCCCCTTGGCTTTTCAAATACCATAGAGCAGCCTTTAAAGTGTTATTGAAGGCCTAAAGTGATGGCTAAACAAACTAGGCAGCTATCTACTCAAGGAGTGTAAATCTGTTATTCCTTATGTCTTTGCTTCTACAGACCTGGATTCAGAACATTACAGACAAAGCAGGAAATCACACAGAGGAAAATGCACTCCATTTCCATTTGGAGCAGTACAGAGACCTATCCTGTGTTCAAACTGAACCTTACTATGGACAAACCCCCAAAGCCACAGTCATCAGAGGTGTATCTCTTTTGGTAGAATTTGGCCCTCACTGTTTCCACAATTTAAACAGAAATATGGGAGGATGAAACCATATAGAAAATGCTGGCTCTGCTGTACATCTCGTAGCACACAGGCGGGAGAAATCTGTGTACTCCAGCTACTGAAGTCTAATCTGTGACTAAGAAACCTTTGGTGGCAGAAGGGGGAAGAGGTAATTTAAAAAAATAAGTCCATCCCATCCTCAAAAATGTACTGAAGGCTTTAACACAGAGTTTGGGTTTCTGTTGGGTTTGTTTTTTAAATCTCCGGGGTTATTGAATTCATGGGGCTTCTCTGGCTCAGAGTGCAGTGGTCAGCAAAGCACCTCTGGACTCCCTGAGCACTAGGGGAGTCTTTTGCATTTCACAGATGACTCCCAAAAGGTAACGACTTTATCCTGCCATCATATTAACAAGCCCTCCAAGAGATCTCATTTTACTGGATTGGGAACTGATCTGGGGTGAGGGGAGGGGTTGGTATTTGTGTAAGTCAACCACATGTGTGATTAAGTAATGAGCTTTTTGTGGCTGTTTCTCTCTGCAGGATCACTAAGAATTTCTGCTTACCATAGCATCCTGGCATTAACTGTGCTCTCCAAACACAATGGACAAAACTGTTATTCCACCACATCCCCAAACTATCCTGCCTGACCAGATTAGTTTTTTTTCTGGAACACCAATTAAGAGTCTGGGGTCATGAACGCAGTGAGGTGGTGTTGGAACTTTCTCACCAACGCTTCTCAAGGGCAGGATGCTCACTTTATAATGGGGCTGCTCCTTTCATGTGCAAGAGCGTGAGACGGTATTTCATACTGCAGCTTTAAAGAAATCTGGAAAGGACTCTCCCTTGGCACACAGCAGTGCTACTTCCTAATTAGACAGAGGGTTTGCTATTGAGAAGTGAAAAGATTCCGCTCCCCCCGAGCACATACATTGCTTCCACAGCATATATACTGCTTCCCAGCTGCTTTAGGAAAAAAGAGAGGCATGGGGCATTACAATCCTGCATGGCAGCAGCACCGCCATCAGGCCAGACTCCTACTTCATTTGTTTTCTGTGTTTTTCCTAAGACAATGAAAGTCGTAAAGCATGTGCTGAAAGCCAACTAGCTCCAACCTCACCTGTTGGTCTCTGCTTTCAGCACCTAATTCTTGGCCCCCTACCCTACAAAGGCAGCTGCACACTTACCTGTGGCTGTCTTGTCTCCAGCCCATTCCTGCTTTTAAACCAGGTCAGGCCCTGCCCCCTAACCTTTACTATCTAGCGAATGTTGACCGCCATTTTACTCTATAGCAGTAACCAGCTAGGATCTTCTCTAATAAGGGCATCTAGTTATCTCTGAAACTTTTCTTTAATGCTTGTGAGATACAGTCCAGTACACACAGCTGGCACTCTACCGTAATGCATGTATTTCCAAACTAGTCTAGGGCCAAGTATCTGAGGAAGGGGGCATGCTTACTCACCACAAAGGATATATGCCAAGCCTACTGACGATGAAGACAACGGCAAACATAAGGAACAGGAGGTCACTCAGTTTTTGACACTTGCAATAGTTTGCCATTTTGGCAGCCTGCAAAAGAGGGACGAAGAGTGTTTACTCCAGTTATGATAACAACTGCAAAAGTCTTACACTGTGCATGAGCTGTGATGAGCAATTAAAATGCAAAGGAGACAAATTTTGATCAAATACATTGTTCTGCGATACAGTGACCTTGCTTCCTCTCTGTCCTGGAGTTGGTCAATTTCTTCAATAAGAAAATCCAGTAAGTGTTGCCTCTCACCTCTGCTCTTTTCCACCCAACTGGTATCTCCCACATCATTCCAGTTTCAGACTCTCAGGTATCATTTGTAATCAAGGGATTAGAAATGTCCTCAGGCATCTCCCTCTGCTCCTCTCTCTCAGCTTTTAAGTACATTACCGTTTTCCCAGCCTAATGAAACACCCCACTGCCCCCCGACTGCACTTTTTCCTTCAGCTGCTGCCCATCTCCCTCCTCCCCTGTGGTCTCCAACCTCCTTGGGCCTACTGTCTATGAACATAGAAATGAAGACATTGAGGCAAACTCTCTCTCTTGAATCCCTAGCCCTCTCCACTACCCAGAGACTGCTCTGAAGGTACTCAGAACCTCTCCTGGCCATGCATAAAGACCTCCACATTGAACTCTCTGCTGTTTTTGACTTGGCCTATCACTTCTTCCTGTTCCATCTGTTCCTCACACTCAGCTTTCATGACTTTATTCTTTTAGATATCTCGTCACTTCTGATTGCTCCTGCACCAACACTTGATTGCTGCTCTTCTTCCCCTTTCCTGGGGTCTCCTGCACCAATCCGCACTCCCCTCCAATCCATACAAAGCACTGCTTCTAAAAGCAATCATCCTTGTGGAATACTCAGACCATGTCCCTCCCCACCTCAAATCCCCTCACTGGCTTCCTTTTGCCCTCTGCATCAGAGACAAGCTTCTGGTTCTCCATATCAAGGCCCTGTACGCCACCACCTCTGCCTTAATCCCAGCTCTCATTTCCTCCTACTTCTCTCCTGCTGCTTTTGCTTCTTGCAACTTGCTGTTCTACACATCCCTTTGGCATGCTTCTCCCACTCATCTCTGTGCATTCTTTTACGCTGGCTCTTAAGCCTGGAACTCCTTCCTTTTCCCTGTGTACCAAGCAACCACTTCTTCGTTCAAACCCCTCTTTAAAATACTTTTTTTCCCTGAAGCTCATCAACACTGATCCCGCAAAGAGAAAGAAATGTGTGTATAAATATATATAAAGATATCCGCATTGTTTTGAGATTGTTCATGTAGCTGAACAAAATGGCCTATTTTAGAATACATGCTTCTTGAGGAAGGGAAAATCTCTTAGTCTACAACTTGCACTACCCATACTGATGCCCCCCCAATAAATGATAAATAATAGTGCATCAAGAGCCTGATTCAATGCCCACTTTAATCAGTAGGAGACTTCTCATTGGCTTCTATGGGCATTGCATCAGACTCCTATACTTCTAAAGATGCATAAGGCTTAGGCTCATTAACATAGCAATAATAGTGAGAAAAACTACCACATGTACTGACTTAAAACCCTGCACAGAATGCAGAAATAAATTCAGATAATTTCTCGGAAGGGTGAGAAAGGCAGCACTGCTGCATTACATATGACCTTGTTAGCATCATGACGCTGAACCTGAAAAGTGTGAAACAGTCACGCTAAACAAACACCAGAGTTCAAATTCTGAGACGACCCTGAATAATCTGGCATTTGCATGACTTCAGTGGTTTTTCCATTTGTATTTATAATTTAAAGGTGATTTGCTGGCTTGCAGCAAACGAAGTAGGAAACTGAAGGGATACTGATAGTCTACCAGTGTAGACTAAAATAAGGCTTCGATGCTACCTAAAGATACCTACAAATTCATTCTCATCTGCTATTCAAAGTAATATTTCATGGCTGATCTTCAAATAAAGGAATGTTAACACTTTAGATATCAGCATATAAAGTAGAGTTATATTTACAATTCAGTGACTTTTAGACTGAAAGTCCAACTAGGAAGGAGGGACATATCTCCCAGGCAGAATAGAATAGAATTTGGTTTCATGTGCTTTTGTATTTACCCCCTTGTGCTGAGATCATGCCAGATTTCAAACTAAGCAGGGATGAGCTGAGTCAGTGCTTGGATGAAAAGACTGCAGAAAGTGGTGAGGGTGATTTGTTAGATGGAATTTGTCCATCTGAGTCAATAATGAGCAAAACAAAGTGTGGAAATGATGTATGCTGCTGGAGGCACTTGCTTTTGGAAGTCAGTCACTTAAAACTAAGGCCCTGGGCACTTGTGGTCATTAACAATCCCATGACACTTTCAGTAAGAGTATGCACAATTCAGGTAATTATACTCTCCTAAATTCCCCCTGCAGCTTCAATGGAGTGTATAAAGATCCTTCTTCACTTGCTGTCCTAAAATTGTAAAACAGCTGCTGGTTTCTACCCTAGTGATGATTGAGTTTCATATATAACCTCTCTCCCAAGCCTGTTGCGAGATTTTTAAAAACCCTGGCTCTTTTTTAGAGGTACAATTTCGTGAGTATAAATGAGAGGTTACAGACATCTACCTAACTTAGAGTTCTTATCAATCAGGTAGCAAGCTCTCTAGCTACCTTCACCTATGCCAGTGAACATGCCATACAGGAGGCCAGATTTTTAAAATTAGTCATTCATGTTAGTAAAGCACTTAATGATTCTCAGATGAAAGAAGCGTAAAGGGTTGTTCTTAATAAGTTCTTACAGACAGGGCCCCATGAACTATGTGGCAAGCAGGACCTAAATCCTGCTTTCTGTGCATTCTGGTGCAGCAGCCCAGAAATTCTATGGAAGCTTCATTTCAATTAAAACACAAAACAAAAACAGTTTTCAAATGAAATAAATTTGAAAATAAATAACAGAATCTGTGCAGTGGCCCTTTCCTGATTTATTCTGATACTTAATACAATTTATTTTATACTACCCAATCGCTCTGGGCTTTCATATGCCAAAGGATTTCCATTGACAACATATAATTGTTGAGGGTGTCAAGGGACAAGCTGGAGGTTCTGGTAGGTGAGTACATGTTAGTTGGGCATTTTAGCCCTGTGGTGAGGTGAGAGACAATTTGGGATCATGAGATAAAGACATTTGCTAGATGTTTCTGCGAAAGTGATTAGCAGTTAATATTCTGACATTTAAACTGTCATCTTTAGACTTCAGACCTAACAACCCACTGAGACGAATGGGTCAGTTCACACTTCTCAGAGCTATTATTTTAGACTTGGATTCTGCAGCACAATTCAGTGGCCAGGGTGACAATTCCACAGCACAGTTCTGTGGCCTCTCCGAGTCATAGAACTTCTGGGACCCTTGTTTTAGAAGTTCAAAATATAATTATGAGGTTACCACAGAGCATTTTACAATCCAAAATTATATACCATCAGTGTAGTTGCTATACAGGCATGAGACACATTAGACACTTCACTCAGCAGTAATTCTCACCCAGCCCTTGTATATCATAGTGACAGAAGGAATTGTTTGGCCTGGACACAGAGTGTATCCCCTATTCTCTTTGAAAGGTGTCATGGGAACTGTACCTCCCCTTACAAGGCAACCAGAATTTGACAGAAAAGGGTACAGTTTAACATGTCACCTAAAGAATGACACCATCTATGCTAGAGCAGTATAAAACTATTTGTTTTCACAAATGTGTACCAGAACTGAAAGTTTCACGGTATTAATGAATTTGAGCAAAGCAAGGGCATATTTTCAAAGGTATTTAGGTACTTAAAAATGCAGATAGATGGCTAGTGGGATTTTCAAAAGCACTTGCTGGTTAGGCAACCTAGCTTCCATTGGTGAGTTAGATGCCTAACTCCTAATGAAATCAGGTTAGGCACCTAATGTGTTCAGGCACTTCTGAAAATCCCACTAGATGTCTAAGTACCTTTGAAAATCTGGCCTGAAATGTCCACATTTCCACCAATGTGAACAGTATTTTGCAGTGTCAAAAACTCTTCCACCTTCAGAGAAATTTTTCTTTTGGGCATACACCATTATGAATTTGCCCCTACAGGCAACCAGCATTTTCTGCAGCCAAAATAGAATTTTGTGGCAAAACTGCTTTTCATTTCTACAGAATATCAGAGGTGACAATAGAAATGCTTTGCTGACCTAACAAGTCAAGACCGTATACCAACTTTTCCTCTGGTGAGATTTGTTTTCCCCTGAACAGCCCTTCCCCTAGTACTGCTTTGTAGTCAGCAGCCATTATCAGTTCAAGTTCATTGGTAAGGAATTGGAATAATGACCTTCAAGTCTAGAAGAAAGAATGCTACCAACTCAGTCATATTGATACTTGCGACAAATGTTTTTCTGGTGTTAAGCATGGTTCTCCTTCCCTCATATTTTAGATTGTCTTTTATTTATTATTTTTATTAAATAATAGCAGTTCAAATAAAAAAACAAACAAACCCCAGCATTTTTGCTGAACTTCTTGCGTCTGTCATGCCAGGATATCAGCAATTTCTATTTAATTGTCTTAGAAAGATTACTAGTGACTGGACTGTACAATCAAGCAAAAAAAAAAATCTGTTTCCCTTCAGGTTATAGTTTTCATCAGTTAAACAGTGTAGCATATAGATATCTTTAAAATCTACCTTTCAAGTATTTGGGTGATTGTCAATAGATTGTATGGTGCCCAGGCCCTTGGTGGCTCTGAAACAAACAAGCCCTTTCAAAAGTGGCTTTTCGTGGTAAGGGTAAGAGAAGTGGAGTCAGTGCTGGTGAATTCATAGCTAAATGAATGTAGACCCATAAACGTTTCTAACTTACAAGGCTGGATTCTCCATTGCCTTTCACCTTGTGTAGTCAAGTACACTGATACAAAATAAATTTACAACACTACCAGACCAGAACCAGCAGTTTAGACCCATTTTGTATTCACCTTACACAGGTGTACATGACTTCACAAGGTATAAGGCAGTGGAGAATCTGGCTCACAGTGTGGCGGTCAAGACAGTCTTGTTTTATAAAAGCAGTTGCAATTATCCTGTTACAAAGTATCATTTTAAATAAATAAATGCTAAGGCTTTGATCCTGACCTGCAACCAAGGCAGCTCATGGGTGTGGGTTCAAAGGTGGCTTTAAACCTCTTCTGTGATCTTCTCATCCAAAATGCATACTGAGGTAGGTCCAAATCCTGGCATAAATTAGAGCAGCCTGACAGCTGACATTTACAGTGGTTGCTCACAGCTATAAGGGTATGTCTACACAGCAATTTAAGTCCAGGTCTGAGGCCGGGCTCAAGTCAACCCCCCTTTCATCCACACTGCAGATGTGCTAACGTAGGGCTCAGACGCAAAGCGCTAGGACCCTGCAGGGCTAGAGGGTCCGAGCCCACGTTAAGCTGGGACCTAAGGTCCGAGCCCTATTCCTTTCCTGTGTACATGTGGCCCTGGCTTGACTAAGGCTCTGGAAGTCCTCTGGATGCATCTCAGAGTTCCTGGCGGTAGAGGAGCAGTGCTGCAGGCAGCCACAGGCTCCATTACTGCCTGGCTGAGCACACTCCCACTTCCTGCTCTGGCTCCTCCTCACTGTTGTGCAGAGCCAGCCTGGAACAGGAAGCAAAGTTGAGAGGTGGGAAGCAGCTCCCAGGATGTTGGGAGTCATCCCTCCCCCAGCCGTGCTGAGCCGTGGGCTCTGTCACTTCCTCTCCCTGCAGGGTGGCGCTTGCTCCTGAATCCTCCCTGGGGCTGCGTGTGCAGGGGTGCCCGGGCAGTGTGCACTATGAAGATGGTGAGTGGAAGCCAGCCCCAAAATTTCCCCACAGCCTCCCAGGGATCCCTTATCCCTGCCTCCTATGGTGCAGTGGGGGCAGGGATAAGGGATCCCTAGGGGGTGCTAGAGCACACTGCACCCCAAGCCCTGGGAATACAGTTCACTCTGCCGCAGCGGGGAGCAGCCAGGCTGGGGTGTGTTTGTGTCTTTTTCCTCTGAAACCTGTTTTATGTCAAACTCCAAAACAAAACAGACCAAAATAAATAAAAAAACAACCAACCAAAACCACCAGCATTGAACACCCCGGTTTAAAAATGAAGAATCGCAAAGTTCCATTTTAATAGTTTGACAGCCCTGGAGACTAATGTCCTTATTAACCTCAGAACAGGTGCACATGGCATTTTCCTGCCACTGTGACTCAGCCTAGAGCTGGAGAGTCCAATTCTCAGATTAGATGTCATTTCAGTATAAAGCCTTCTCAAACTGCAGCCATTCTACTGAGATAGCCACTAATTATGCTGTATGTTCTCATGTGCTCCTTATGGGCTCCTGAGTCCCATCAATACCACTGCCACCGTTAGGAAACAGGGTAGGTAGTAGAGTTTTCCCACAGTGCAGCATATTCCTAGGGCCTGAGTGTTAACACTGGGGAGGAGGGAGAGGTGCTAGGCACTCTGGGATAAGTTTACTTTGGCTTGGGTTTGTGCACTGCAGTGTGGACCCCAGAATCCTAGGTTCGAGCACGGGTCAGAAAATCCTTAACCTATGGTTAAAAAGCAATGTAGATGCTCAAACCCAGGGTTTCCTGACACAGGCCAGCTGACTCAAGTCCCACCAACCCTAGGCTTATATTGCTGTGTAGACATAGCCTAAGGATCCATTACAGCAGCTGGAGATTATCTGGGCATGAAGGAACTCTCACCATGCATTATTTTCCCTGACCGCACCCTTAATACTGATGGCTGGATGGAAGGGGAGGCATAGGATCTGCTACAATGGCTCTACATCACCTCAGGATTCCTCTACACTGGGGCAATCTCCCAGTGGATAGATAAACCAGCTTTAAGGCACAAAAACATACAGTGTGTGATTTTTTTTTAAAAGGTACATTACACTTTTGGCAAGAAAAAAATGATACTATTTTATGAAAGAAGTATGCTAATGATAATCATTGTTTTTATTTAAAATAGCCTCTGTCGTAGGAAAATACTTTTTTGTGCAGGCAACACAGGTAGGATTGTACCCTTCTGTCTGCTAGCTAACAGAACATAGCATACCCAGTACAATCAGTAGTGTTGACTGACTTTTTGTACAGGATAGATCCTGATGGCACATGAACAATCTCACCTCCAGCAAAACGTCAGCTGAATCATGAAGACACAAGGTCAGGGCTCCCACTCGTGTCAAATTGGTTGCATATGAAAAGGATATCAAAATGACTGTTACAATGTGATGCGTAAACATAATGCTGAAATCCTAGAATGTCAAAAAGAAGAAGAAAAACAGTGAGACATTGTGCAGCAGATTCAGCATCTTTACACAAATGGATGGGTGATTTTAAAGTTTAAACTCAGGATTAGAGGTTACAATACTCAAAAACCTTGAATAATTCTCTTAACTGAGTGCACATTAAAATACACATAATTATGCATTTAATTTAAATTAAACAAAACAGTTACTGTACGTAGAGCAAAAACAAAAAAAGATTATTAAGAATTATGTAGCATTTCTATTTCACAGTTCAGTGAATAAATCTAACGAAGTAAAGCTTTTACAGCCAAAATTACTTATAAAAGGCATATGTGCATACCACTCAAATTACACCATTTCTCTTATGCCCTAGCAGCTTATAACATGCAAAACAATGCAACCCAAAATCACTCATGTACAAGAGCTTAGACACTGTTTACAAGCTTTGCTTTGAGTGCACTTTCAGTAGATACAGAAACACAAACACATGTTTATATTGTATTAAAGGCCTCTCCTAGACTGCTCCCTGATACAGCCCCTCAGGTCTCTTAGCACCGAGGATCCCATTTCTAATATTTTTAAGAAACTGCTTCTTCTCTCTCATTCCATGCTACATGCTGTCACAGGGTGAGGTAGCCCTTTAAAGGAATCAGCTGATGCTGCAATGCTATGGATCAGGTGACAGCTTGAAGATCACCTAGTCTTCTTAAGAGCCAGCAAGTATCTCAGCTGCTGGTGAGAACTGCAGGAAGAAGGAAGGCTCTTTCAGGAGGCCTGGGATTAGGGGACAGAACTCAGTTCTGTGACTCCAGGTAGATGGCTGGTGGAGTGTAATCTAGCAAGGAGCAAAGGCTCACTTGAGTCCTAGGCAGATGGCCTAAGGCGTGCAAAAGCTGTGGGGAGTAGATAGGCTCCTGCAGAAGACCCCAGATCAGGGCAAAAGGACTTGACAGAGATGTTGAACTTGTGTTAAATGTGTTTTATTTTGAGGAAATAAAGAAGAGGTTTGGAAATGTGCAGTGGGAGAGGGTTCTTTGGAGCATGGACGGGTGAGACAGCCCACAGGCTTACACATGCTAATGCCAGCGTCAGTGAAAATGCAGGCACTTTTCTGATCCTGTCATCCCTCAAGTTTCCATGGATCTCTCAGGGACCTGGATTTGATAAATCCTCTGTGCCAGGAGGCCTGAATTTTGCCTCCTCAACAAATACAGCAGCTTCCAGTTCAGGTCAATAGTATATCCTCAGTTGTGAAATGGATAGGTTCTGTCAGTGCCCCTCCCATTCTCAATTGTTCAACTTCTAGATTGAGAAAAAGGAAGAGAACATGAGTTGCAAAGGAGTCCACAGGTTAATAGAGTGGGATAAAGCCCCTCACCTCACTGCCTCTGCTTCAAAAGTTCTCCCTTTCTCTTTATAAAATTATAAATATTTTATTTCCTTTTCCAAACAACAAGCCCTAATTCTCCATTGCCTTGCACCTTGTGCTGTCATTTATAGGTGCGCAAAGTGATCTTAAACTCACTCTGCACAGATATAAATGACCAGAGAAGGAGCAAAGGGGAGAATCTGGCCGAGACAGCAGAGCAGAAAACAGAACACAAGGAGCCTGATTCTCGTCACCTGCTCTGAAAAAACATCATGATGTTGGCCCATATGGAAGCAGTGACAACAGTGCTAACATTTGCTTTTTGTAGATTCCAGGAATTACTATGACCTCATTCCACTATTAATTGCAAGGAAAGCGAAGAGTAAAATTGACAAAACATTTTCCCTTTGGGCATGTGAATTCTGTTTGTACCTTACAGTACAAGTAGCATGTACAGAATGATCTAAAAAATCTGCAGCACCTTCTTGCCTGAGAAGTCTCCCTAGTATTAACAATGAGAGGATACCACTCCCCACTCTCCAGTTTATTGGAAAACATTAACAAGTACTCTGGGTGTCCTACAATCTAGAACTGGATATCACTAGTAAGTCCACCACGAGGCTGAAAAATAATGCTAAAACCAGACATTTGTGTTGTAGTTTGATAATTGTTTTGGGAGGAAGAAATACAAGCTTGAATTATTTATGGATTTTTTTCAAACAACATTATGGTCCCTGACATTAAGGCTGCTGACTGGAGCACAGTGAAAGATATTCTGCAGTCATCTCAAAATACTGCCTTAATTTCAATTTCTTAAGACAAATAGAACACAAAGTAAGGAAAGCAGGATTAAATGTTGCTTCACATTGCAAGGGTCTTAATGATCAAAATAGAGAAAAATGGTCTGTCTTTCTCACATTCAATACCAGTCCAGATATTTATGGCCATCCAGTTGAAAATTTAAGCCTTCTACAATCAAATTAGTGAAGCTTTTACCTTTCCCCCAAATATTAGAAAAAGCATGGCTAGGAAAATAATGCGGTCTCTGAGGTTTCCATATTGACATATCATGCCTTGTTTCCTTACACGTTTCAGTTACGTGTGGTACGGAACTGCCTTTTGATTTCACTGCCAATGGCAATTAAGTTAGTACAGACTCAATCCAAATGCAGGGATAAGTCAAGCAGAAAATCATCTCTGCTTTTGTAGCTGCCACATCCATGCTTGTATAAATACTAGATTTTTCAGTCTCTTTTTGGAACTCTTTAAGGAGTTCTTGACCATTTGTATTGTGTGTCAGAGACCTTAAGATTCTTGAGCAATAGCATCTTTATTTATTATCTACTTATGGATCAGCTGTCCAGTGGACTGTTTCCTTCACGTAATTCACTCTCTCTTTTAAAAAAGTTTTATCTGTCTTATTCTCTTTTTATAGTATATAAGAAGTACCACAAGACGGATGGAATAGAACCTTGGGTTTGTGGCAGGGTCGGATTCCCCATTCCCAATTAAGGTACCACAGTGTTGGCCAAGCCAGTGTTTGATCTGCCAGCAGAATCTGGTAGCAGGAAATCCACTCACCCTATGCAAAATACAGATACTATGGGGAACATTCAGAATACCATCAGTGGCCACTTTGCCCCTCTTTTAGATCTACAGGACACAAGTAGAACTCTAGGCCATGAGTGGGGAGATTTTAGGGATGAGCCCATATCCAAAAAGCAAAATCTGGGTGGCATCAGAGATTGACAATCTAACAAGAAAAAAGGAAGCATATCTTAAATCTGAACACAGCACTGAGCGGAATAACAAATACAAGGAACTAGAATGAATGGTTAACAAGGAACTAGAATGAATGGTCAAAAAGGCTAAGAAAAACTGACTCGAGAGGTGAAGAGCTTGAAAAACAATTTCAAAAAAGTAATGCAAGATGGCTCTTTCAGAGAGTTAGATTACTATCAAAGTTAACACCTGTAATCGATGGCCTAAAATTCTTCTCTATGGAAGCGTGCATGTCGAGAGAGGTCATGGACATCTAAAGACAAAGTGGTATAACACTGTATATAAAACCACCCACAATCCCCCAATAGACTCAAATGGCAACTCAAAACAGACATGGATGGAAGATGCTCATAACCTCAGCCCTACCCCATCCTGACATTGCAAAAAGGAGATGATAATGGTTATATTATACATATTCTATAGTGCTTTTTGAATCCCTTATTCTATAGGTCAAATTCTAACATCATTTACACGCAAACAAAACCAGATCACTGGGGATGCAGACATTTGTAAGGGCAGGATTTGGCCCTCTATTTGCATCTATGTTTGTGATTTTAAACTTCTTCAAAAATTTTAACTAACAAAATAGTTTGTGTCCCTTGTAGAACTGATCCAACACGTCACAGAGAATATATTTTTGCAGGATGTTCAAAAGGGAGGAAGCTTCCTCTCTGGAATTTGCTTCCCTGTTGGTCAGACAGAATGCAAGCCCAGGGATTTTTAGGATTCCCATGCAAAGCTCACTTGTGAATTCCAGCCCTCCCCTGATTGGTGAGTGGGGGCTGAGAGGAGATTGTGACTGGAGGAGTTCATTTTATTTGGAATTTATTGTTGCATAGCTTGTACCATCCACACACACAGAACCTTTCTGATGGAAACATATTTATAAATAAGTAAATAAAATAATATTTTAACATCAAAAGATAGTTTTTAAATTGTGTATGTATAGAAATAGTTTATATTCAACGAGGCACTCTGGAAGTGAATTGTACTGTGTGAAACTGTGGCATATTGAGTGAGAGGGTCATTCATTAGTGAAACTGAGCAGTCTTTTCACATGAATTGCCCAAAAGTTTACTCAAATACTTTGTATTTCATCATGTCAGACTGTTTCTTTCCTTTAAAAGGCCATGAGGTTTCCAAAGAGGCCCTCTTAAGTTATGTTTGAAGTGTCTCAGACATAGAACAGCAACAGTGTGGTGAATTAAACAAGCAAACAAAATATATTAATGGAGCCAGAGGATATTTCCCACTGGATTATGGATGGAATTTTCCAAAGTGACTGGGGAACTCACATACCACTGAAAGTCAATAGGACTTCTGCTCCTTTGTCATCAGGGTGTTCTGGAAAAATTCCACCCTCTATTGAGCTTGTTCCATTAATACAATATATTAAGGATGGGGGGAGGGGGTTGTTGGGTTTTTTTTTGGGGGGTGGGGGGAGAATCTCACTTAGTTTCAAGTCTTCAACCATAACAGTTCCATCCTAGTCACCCAAGCTCCACAAGATCAGTGCAACGTGCATTTTTTCTCTCTGAGACTAAACACATCACTGTGTTTCTTCCTCCTTTCGCCAGGGTATGCAGAAAGAGTTCCAAGGACTAACTATAGACATTGTGGAGCAGATTGCTCATGAAATATAGTTATAAACTTTCCATAAACATAACACACCATGCAGGGTAATTAGCAGCTACAGTTTTTTTTAAATGAATGGAGAAGATCTGGGCACTGCTAAGCCACCTGAAAACATATAACATTTGTAATCACTAAAGTACAATTTTCACAATCTTTCGTTGATCCAGGAAAGCATGGATTGAGGTAGCAATTTTACAAAATCCCTTATGCTGACCTTAATAAAATATATTTATCTCAGAATACACTTCTGCCATGCTACCAACACACACATACATAAATTTCACTGATTCAAAACTAACTGATGCTCTCTGACAGCCATAAGATTCTTAACCGATCTGGTTTTCCTCTTACTGTTTGTGCCCTTTAAAAGTGGAATCTGGGAAGCAGCACAGAGGTGTAAAAATCATAACTCTGCTGCAGTCTTTGTAAACTGAAAACACCTTAAGGTTAGAAAATTATTACAGCGATACAGTAGAAGATTATGATCAAACATGCCATTATGAAAGTATAAAAGTTAATCTACCCTGTTTCATTGCCTTAACTGAATGCTGATGCTATATAGTGAGCAAAATAGTTAGATTTTTGTCCATCTCTTTTCAGTCACACAGAGATAATCTGATGGAATTGGGTAACAAACAAATAAAGACAAAACAGGTATTTGAAAATCAGCAAGCCCACGGGAAGTCATTTTCAAGTCATGGATTTGCTACATGGGAGGAATAACGTAGAGATGGGAATAGCGAGTGCATTTCCCTCACGACGCACAAAGTGAAAGACCAGTGTCGGAATGATGCCAGCGCTGAGCACCAGCACTGCAGCTCCAGCACCAGGCATTGAAAGAGGTCAGACAAAATGAAAGTGGGCAGCGGAATTCCAGCAGGGACTCAGATGGCAGAAATAACTGCCATGGCATTTCTAATCACTCTGTACTATGACACCATTGCTGTGGCATTCAAAACTTCTTAGAAAGAGATCCAAACTTACATAAGGAATTAATTTTCCCACTGTTAAAAAAAAATAGCAACAGATTTCTCAGGCTGAGAACTGGAAATCTGCCACCTATAAATGTCCATGAAGTACTCCAATAATGTCTTGTATTGGGTGGCAAACTTCACATTCCTTCTAGCCACGCAGCTAGACACAGGAGACACAGGAGAGCTGTTTGTAGATTCTGTCTTCTAATATTCATTAGCTACCCCTTATAAAAGTAGCAGTCACAAAAAGCGACAGTATGAACAGCAACTATACGTCACAGAATCCCAGAACAAAGCTTTAGAAAATGCAATACCAAATTTGCAATGTGCAGGATGTTTCCCATTGGCTTGTTTCTTAGTGAGACTTTTTGATTTAGTGGTCGAACTATTTCAGAAGGTTTTAGACACTGTAGTCTTTGATAATTGAATATTCAAATTGTAGTGACCTCACAACGAACCAACACTCACTCGATGATATTTCTTCTGTATATGAGGGTCAACAGTGTAAATATCACAACTCACACTATGGGCCTAACCCCTCCCTCACCACTTTAACTCCAGTGTGATTCCCATTGGCTTCAGCAGATTAACACCTGATTTGCACCAAGTTAGTGGAGTCTGAGGCTCAGCGTGTAATCATTTGGGAACAGAAAATCGACATGATGTTAGTGTATAGGTTGTAACTGATGAAAGATATTTCCCTTGTAGATCTCAGGGTTTAAATGCTATTAAACAGTATGCTGAAAACCAAAAATGAAGTTAAGACCTGTTTGTTCATTTGTCTTTTTTCATAAAGTTATCTTGCTCTCAGTTATGCTCATGCCAGTTCATTGACTCCAGTGGAAGCGTAACTTAAGAGCAAAATTGGACCTGAATCTGTACAATTAGAAGCCACAAGGCTCTTCAGCATCCTAAGACCAGAGAGGACCTTCAAAGTTCATACATATCACTCAGAGGTCACTGGTAATGAAAGCCATGTACACAGGACAAAAATAGAAGCTAAAGGTCTGGGCACAGGCCATGGTGACCAAAACTCACTCAGACACATAGAAAATAGGTAAGGTTTAAATGTCGTACCCCCAAAAGGACAAACAGAGAAGAGTGGAGGGGAGGGAGAGAAAGCATTGAGCTGCAGTCCTTCATTGTGGCTGACCTTTGCTGTATATTGCAAGTTCAGTGCCCGTAAAGTCCATTCACACCTACATTGCCAGACAGAAAGGTTAGATATCCACAAGCACACACGAACTTAAATAAATAGAATAGTCAATTTTACCCATGTAAATTGTGTGCCAAAGCCTGCATTCCCGACATCAATGGAAGTTTTGCCCAAGTAAGTATACAGGGCCTGATGCAAAGCCCACTGAAGTCAATGGAACTTTTTTTATTGACTTCAAATGAATTGGACCCATAGAGGTAAATTGTACAACCAATAGACAGCAGAACCACTCTCAGCATTCCACTCCATAAGGCAGTTCCAGGTGCAAGAAGGCTGCATGGGGGAAAATTCTGCCTCCCTCTGAGACTCAATCCATGCAACAGTGTGGGGCCAGAGAATGGATGTGCCCAGAGGGGAGCAGCTCTGCTTGTTCTCTGTATCCTGGAGCATGAGAGGCTAGATCTCAACCTGACCCCTCAGGAGAGACCTGGCCTTTGTGCTATGGGCAGGTTTTGGCCTTAGAGTAAGAACTTCAGGAATGGGCCCTGTTTGCATGCACAAAATCCAAAACAGCGAGCAGTAATGAGTGGTTAGATGCTCAGCTAGTCAATCTGGATATGCAAATATCTACCTGTCTGATCAAATGTGACAACTCTCTAAGTCATGGGAGAAATGGACACATTACTTGCCCCCAAGAGGTTTCAAATTAGGAAAGTTTTTGAACATCACAATGGACCTTTTGAAAGCTGCATTTTAACACTGTTATATAGTGTTCAGTACTTTCCCACTTTTTATATAATCTAAGATGTTAGCAGGCATTTTTAAAAAATGCATCCAGATCAGCATTCCATAGTTTTGCAATTATGACATTCCTCCCCCCAGAGGTGCACAGAGAAGGCAGAATAAAGATATAATTGAGCAGCACATAAGGCTAAATACATGCAGTGGGACTGCTTAGATATAATGACACATTTCTGCAGGAATAACCTGAATGATATTGTAACATTGCTGCAGAGATTTGGTATTGGTTTTCATATTTGCAAATGGTTATGTCCTTCCTACTACTGGTGCTTACACGTATCGTATTTGGATTGAATTCTTCTCCGCTGTCAGACTCTTCTGCTGAGCCATGTTTCTCTACACCTCTGTTTCGGGATGAGTAAAGTTGTATTGATTTCAAGCCACTGACTGATTGCACATGTAGTGACTGTAAGTAGACTGGGCACTCGGAGCAAACGGCATATATGTCTGTGTCAACTCTTCTGTTTACACTGTATCATCTAACAAAGATTTGAGATTCTTGGACATTTCCTTGGGCTTCCTGATTCTGGAGAGAAACTTTGCAGATGCTGGAAATGGAGTATTTTCCTTGCTGAAACAAATACAGACTAGGATTCCCAGCTGTACACTGTGGTTCCAGGGGGAGGATTCATTTTCTTGAGGACACTCTTTATTCTCTGCTTCGTTTCCCAGAAATATGGTCTTGTTAGAATTAACTGCCCCATTAAACAGGGATTTTTCTTTTAAAATTATGGGTTAGCCTGTGATCATTTAATTAAAAACTGTGTCAACAGGGGGATGGGCAACCTTAATACAGACATTTTCTTACTTTTCAGTGATTGACTTTGCAACCTAAATAAAGTTCTTTTAACAGTTTTTTTAAAATGTAATTTCCTTATTCCTTTAAAGAAAAGAAACAAAAATAAATTCTATCCTATGCAACTTTAACACATTACAATAATCCGAAGCACAACATTAACATTGTATTTTAGACCATTACTGTAGAATACAGCACAGGGTTTTTATTGTTGTTGTTCTTTTTGGTTTTGTTATGGATGACCATTGTGCAATTCTTGCTGCCTGTTGAAGGAGAAGGAAGGGAAAACAAAATGGAACAGGCTGCCATTGGTACTGTTCAATAGCATTCTCATATGGACAGCCAGCACCGACAATGTGGTTCTGCAAGGTTAAAGGTTCTGGTTAAAAGCCCATCTGCTTTGTATAACAGGCAAGTTCCCAAACGATGACTTAAAGATGGACACATTGGGAATGGATTTATTTTACAGTCTATGCAGTTTTCCAACTTCAAAATTTCATTTTTTCCCCATTACACAGAAAATAAAAGACACTGGGTTTTGTTTCGCACATATGGTTAGTTATAGCTATATACAAAAGATATGAAGCTTCTTGAGGTTTTCATCTGTAAAGGAAAGATTGATACTGTAGTATCAATTTAATATCAGATACATTTATATGCCTTCATTTTGTCTTTACAGGGAGATGAACTCAAAGTTCTCATGAATCTTACCCCAGATGGTCTAGTAAATTCACAGCAGCATCTAGCTCTGATACTGATGCTCTTATCACATCATGTCAAGTGAGTACACCACAGTTTATTGATCATCAAGAGACAACACAATCCCTGATGTGAGAGTAGCAGATTATCAATTGACATTGTGGCCCTTTGCCACTGAATATTAGATTACTGTGGGCTGCTTCAGCAAGGTGCAGGAAATGGCACATCCCACTGCCCAGGAACTGAATGACGTGCCCACTTTAACATCAGTATCACAACGGTGAATATCTACAGTAGCTTGCAAATGGAAATAACTAGTGTCTAGCACAGTACATAGCGACAGGGTTGCATGCTACCCAAGAGTCAATGAAAGTGTGCGTTTACAGCCCCATCAAGTTTTTACACTGATTGTTCTTACCTTTCTTTTGATGTCCGTGAACTGAGAAAACATTAAGGACCAATAGAATGACAACTCGACTATGTAGTAGTAATGAAGGTCAGGCATCAGCGGCTGAAAAAGGAAGGTTTAAACAGATTGAGAAAGCAATTTGTTTTATAAATACTAAACTCCACAAGGAGAGGGGAAATTGCAGACAGACTACGGGCTAATCTTCCTATCTGGGACAGTTCTGACGGGTGCCTGTTCCAAGCACTATAGCTCTGTGAGAAGAAGCCCCTCCTCATCTGTTACTTACGCTTCTTTTTTATGTTTAGATCCTGATAACTGAGCTATACCCCTTCCCTTCAATGCCAGTAAGACAGGCCCTAGAGCAGAAATGTTTCTGGCCAATTTTGAACACAGCACTTTTCTCATACGCAGCAAAGGAATGTTTGATTATACAATTGTCTCCTGTTAGTTTCCAAATCAGCTGCATCCAATTTAGAGTATACCAAAAGCTGCAGATGCACAATGAATTGGGAAGAAATGGCTCCAGTGAACAGTCTTACCTCTGTGTGTTGACACCATGATGGGATTAAAGTAGTGCTGTCAACACCACCATGATGAAAGTTATACCAGTCTTTCTAATGTAATCTGTTCTTACGGGGTCTAAAAATGACCTATGAACATACCATCTTTTGGAGGACATGAAGCAATTTGTATAGATTAAATCCATTCAGATCCCTTTGGCCTACAACACAGAAAAAAGCAGGCCCCATACCCTTACCAGCAGCCAAGGAGTGCTTGACGCAGCTGAGAAGGGCAGAAGTGTAAAGAGGCTTTAAGTCTGGTCCCAGACATAAATTAGAGCAGACTGGGGGCGACTCTAATTTACACTCAGCCATGCCCATTTCCTGCTCATCATGTCCCCTACATCAATGAAAGGGAGGGGTTCTGGGATAGGAGATGTTACTGCATTTTTATGCCACTGGAGGACTGCCCTGGGCAGAGAGAATCCTTGAGCGGCCAGAGTCACCAGGTTTAGACCAGTTTTGCACTGGAGGACCACCCAAAGTTGTTGCAGAGCAGGGCAAAATCTGTCCTACTATGTAGTTTTGATCATCATTTCTATTCTATAACACAAACAGATTTCTTCTTTTAAAATCTTTTCATGTCAAAAAATCTTTATTTTCATGTATTTCTTCATATTTAGAAAACCCTCTTTAGGTGCCTAGCCAATGCTCTGGGATAATTGTTTTTCCTGCTTTGTAAAACACAATAACTTTTTTAAAAGTGCTTAAATTTACTGGTTGGGTTTTTTTTAAGTTTTAATTATGTCAATCATACTGATAATGCAAAAACTCAATTGTTGCCATCACCAGGTCTGCTTGCCCATTTTTAGACAATCTTTTCTAGCTTTGTATTAATTTGCTTAGTTTTTAATGTAATGCAGGTAAAAGGTACCTGGTTGATAATCCTAGAATCCAAAGGCATGGGGAGTTGGATGGTATGCTCTCTCCAGTTTCCCCACCAATGAAGGAACAATTCATACGTGACAAAGGGTAGTTCATTCTCTCTGGCCCATTCAGCCTTTGTCTGCTCTGCTGACATTGCCAGGAAGGGGGTTGATTAGCGGCAGTTTTTTAAACTTAATTCTGATATATGAACTAAAAAGGAAGCTGGAATTACAGCCAAAATCTCTAAAGAATTTACAAGGAAAATTTGTATTAGAAGAATTTTTAGGATTGTTGGTTGTTCTCTATTGATAAGTTTTTCTAAACCCAAGAATCAAGATAATTTGGGCGGCGGGAACCTCCACACTGTAAGGATGTCCCAGTTTTCATCTCATAACAAATGCATAACAAAAGTAGAGAACTTGATCAGTTCCAATGTTAGTTCCTGATCCTTAACTTCAATAGTGCGTAAAGTGAGGATTTGGGCCTTAGCCAATCAAGTGAATGCAGAATCACCCACTTGTCTACATCTATATAGAGTTGTGTTGGATTTCTGGAATGCCATGTTGAATAATTCATGTGAGTCACAGCATGATTAGAACTTTTATTCATTTAGAAAACAAAGCAAACAAACAAAACCCCCGCAAACACAACCTTGATTTGAGCCCAACACATTTTTTCTCTGGGACAATGACTGACTGTTTTTATTTTGTGATTTGCTGTCTATCAAAATTCATTCTCTGGCACTGGATCTTCTCTTTGTCTGCTGCTTGTCGCTATAGATCTCATAGATCTCTACGAGTATTCAAAAGGTACAACTAATTTTCTCAGTAACAAAGGGCGACCTCTCTGTCCTGATCATAAGCTTAGCAAATATTCACGCTCTTTAGCCAATCATACTGATTCTTTCTTCAGAAGCAGATTGTAAACTGCATATTACATACATAAGAAAAACACATCTCCACATTTTAGACTTCTCAGATTGCAAACTCTTAAACTGGTTTCTCTTAGTCTTTTGGGCACTAATGATCACTGATGGGTAGGGTCCCTCATTATAAGGGACATTCCTTATTTTTTCATCTCTGTACAACAAGACTAGGAGTTGCTGAGTGCTGCAAAGAGCAGCAAGAAATACCCTGGCGAAGTATGTGAATACTGCTTATGAGAATACTACTACTTCTACTTTCGGGAGGAGGGGTGGGGCGGGAGTGCTAAGAAAACAGTCCCTTATTTTTGAAATACAATGTTGGCAACCCCACTTATGGGTTTGTACAATGTCTAGAACAACGGGCCCCTGATTCTTGCTGGGGGTTTTGAGTACTGCTGTTACCAAATAAAAATGAAGAACAACATTGGGGCTAAACACGTGAATGTTTGGAGTCTTTCTGAAAATTTAGAATTTAGATGGGTAGAAATGCTGCAAACCAAAAACACAACCACAAGTTACTGCAAGTCTTGAAGCCTACATCATTAGGTGATATTTGTGACTTTTGATACCCGATTTAAAAAAATACTATATATCATGACAATGGATTTATGTTTAAAAGTATTAAGAAGACAGATGAGGCATAAGAAAATGGTTGCTCTGAAATTGGCAATTAGCTCCAAACAAAATATTGCTCTCACTCAAACAGCTGTGAAATCCCCAGGGCTCTCTTATTGTAGCCTGATGCTTATTTACATTCTTCTTAAAAAAAAAAAAAAGTGTACTTGTGGCACCTTAGAGACTAAAATTTATTTGAGCATAAGCTTTCGTGAGCTATAGCTCACTTCATCGGACGCATGCAGAGGAAAATACAGTGGGGAGATTTATATACACAGAGACCATGAAACAATGGGTGTTACCATACACACTGTAACAAGAGTGATCAGGTAAGGTGAGCTATTACCAGCAGGAGAGTGCGGGGGGGGACAACGACACCTTTTCTAGTGATACTCAAGGTGGGCCATTTCCAGCAGTTGACAAGAACTTGTGAGGAACAGTGGAACTAATAACTTAGTTAATAAATTAGGCTTGAATAAAGACTGGAGTGGATGTGTCATTACACAAAGTAAAACTATTTCCCCATGTTTATCGCCCCCGGCACTGTTCCTCACACGTTCTTGTCAACTGCTGGAAATGGCCCACCTTGATTATCACTACAAAAGGTTTCTCCCCTCTGCCCCACCCCCTCTCCCCACTGGTAATAGCTCACCTTACCTGATCACTCTTGTTACAGTGTGTATGGTAAACCCATTGTTTCATGTTCTCTGTGTATATAAATCTCCCCACTGTATTTTCCACCGCACGCGTCTGATGAAGCGAGCTGTAGCTCACGAAAGCTTATGCTCAGATAAATTTGTTAGTCTCTGAAGTGCCACTTTTCTTTTTGCGGATACAGACTAACATGGCTGCTACTCTGAAACCTTACATTCTTCTGTAATCTTGCAAGTATGATACTGTTGTGATGACATAAATGCAAACTAGTATTGCATAAAAATACACCTCCATGAAGCTGAACTTTCCCAAATGGTTGCCAATGCCAACTCCTAACCACATATGCACAGTGACATTTTTCTCTAATGAGCTCTCTAATTAACAATATTATTTAAAATTTAATAGATATTGATTAACTGATGCTCCCAACACCTCTGAGTGGTAGGTAAGTATTATTAACTCTCTGAGTACATCTACACAACAATTAAATACCTGAGCCTGGCCCAGGTCAGCTGACTTGGGCTCATGGGGCTTGGGCTGAGAGGCTGTAAAATTGCTATGTAAATGTTCAGCCTCAGGCTGGAACCTGAGCTCTAGGACCTCACGAGTGGGGAGTGCTTTCAAGGCTGGGTTTCCCACACTTTGAATACGAGGAGGTATCTCCTCCCACCATGCGTGCATTTCACGCAGCGTTCGGGGAGATTTTTGTCCCCAGACAAACTATCTTTTTGCCAGTTATTGCTGATGCACTTTTGTCCTCACCAGGAGGGACGGGTATATTTCCTTCTCTGAGGATGTCGCTCATGTTGCTCCTCCATGACTCAGACAACAGGGGGTGCGAAATGGTGTTTGTTGGGTAGTCTGATAAAGCTAATCAACATTTGCATAAAACAGGGGTTTGCATAGTAAAAACAACTTCTCATTGAGGTTGTATATTTATTCTATATAACAGGATGACTTACCTGATATGGGTATCCATTCCAGCACTGCCTTGTGTTCCAGAGCCAGGGAGTCTTAAAGAAACAAAACAAAGGGGCATGTTAGTAGTTGTGAAATGAAACAATGCAGTCCCTGGCAGTTAAGATGTAAATGGTTAATATTTTTCAGGGACTAAATCCTGAGAGCTGCTGAGCATTTGTATGTCCTCCCACTGGAGTCAATCAGCACTGAGAGTGAGCGCTAGACCGCTCAAAGTTGTGTGTCCCATATTAGAACAATCCACTGTGACATTCTGTACCTCGTGGGAACACCCTATGCTGACAAATTCATCCTTATAAAGTGATTGTTTGGTATCCAATGCAAAGTTTGTCATGTCGGATGTCTTCAGAAGGCTCATGATGCACTGAGCATTGTTGTTATAGTGATGTTATAGTAATTGTTGTTACAGAAATGTTATAGTAATGTTATAGGTTATAATTCCATGTATATAGTTATGAGGCTGAAAATGTATCCTCATGGCTTAAAGCAAGCCCAGGCAAAAATTCTCCAAAATCAGGGGGGCAGTTCACACCACATCAGGCATGTATGGGACAGCCTCACAGGAACAAAGGACACTGGCGTAGGCAACAGCAAAGGATCTGTTGGACCAGGGGTTCTCAAACTAGGGGTCGGGCCTCTGTCAGCCTCCACCCCAAACCCCACTTCACCTCCAGCATTTATAATAGTGTTAAATCTTTTTAAAGTGTTCTTAATTTATAAGGGGAGTCGCACTCAGAGGCTTGCTGTGTGAAAGGGGTCACCACTACAAAAGTTTGAGAATCACTGTGTTGGACTCGCAGTGAGCCACTCCCCTTCCTTTGGTCAGTTTTGGACTGCGATGAGGTAATGCTCACCTGACTCTGAAAGGGGCAGGGGGGTGCAAAGCCAAGAGGGAAGAAAGGACATGATAAAAGGGAGAGATGTTTGCCATGCTCTTCCTCTCTCTTCCACCTATATCTACAGACACCACACCAAGCGACTGAAGCACTGATCAAAAGAGAGAGCCTGGCTGAAGGGCAACCAGCCAGCCTGTGGTGAGAAGCATCTAAGGGCATTGAAAGTGTTAAGATCAGCTTAGAATGCGTTTTGCTTTTATTTCATTTGACCAAATCTGACTTGTTATGCTTTGACTTACAATCACTTAAAATTTATCTTTGCAGTTAATAAATCTGTTTGATTATTCAACCTGAAGCAGTGTGTTTGGTTCGAAGCATGTCAGAGACTCCCCTTGAGATAATAGGCCTGGTACATATCAATTTCTTTGTTAAACTGACAAACTCATATAAGCTTGCAGCATCTTACAGCATAACTGGGCACTGCAAGACGGAGGTTCCTAGGGTTGTATCTGGAGAGGAGATATTGGCTAGTGTCATTTGGTTGGACAATCCAAGGAGCAGCTTACATGCCAGAGGCTGTGCGTGAACAGCCCAGGAGTGGGAGTTCTCACAGCAGAGTAGGGTAAAGCTGGCTCCCAGAGTCAAGGATTGGAGTGACCTAGCAGATCACCGGTCCAGATAACACCAGGGGGGAACATCATACCCATTCATTCATAAAGAGTTTAACTTGTTCATGAAGGATTTGGGGGCAGTATGTTCTACAAAACAACACACTGTACTTCAGTCATTCTTACAGCTTGTGCACAAGCGGCAAAATCTTGTGTCACACTCTCAGCATCATAGCTAATAAATAATACCTCACTCTTATACAGCATTTTTCTTCAGTAGCTCTCAAAGTGCTTTACAAAGGAGATCAATATAATTACCCTCATTTTACAGATGGGAAAACTGAGGCATGGGGAGGTGCAGTGAGTTCCCCAGAGTTACCGAACAGGTCAGCGACGGAGCCAGGAATAGAAGCCAAGTCTCCTGAATCTCACTCCAGTACTCTATTCACAAGGACACACTGTCTAATGGCCCTGTTGGCCTCAGACTGTCAAAATGTTTAGTCAGAATTGCTTCTGCACAGGTTGCTGTTCAGTCCAATCCCAGTTAACCCCAGGAAAGGGGATTATTCCCTCCACCTCCACCCTGACTGTCCTGCCTCCCCATGCAGATCAAATCAAGTCCCTACATGCCTGGTTTTGGTTATCACTGTCCTAAAGGATAGAGGTTGCCATCATACCATATATTCTGCTTGCAGTGATCTCCTAAAGCAAAATGAATACTGAGGGAGAGAAACTCACTGTAGTGTGTAAAATATCAGCTGAATTTTCCATTCAAAAAGGCCAATCCAAAGAAGTCAGAAAGATGTGACAAGAAGGTTCTTGTGGAGATGCCTCACTGCTATCCTTAATTTGCTTTCCAGCTATTTGCACAAGATTTATGTGACTATTTATCCCCCAATTTTTCATGAAAGAATAGAACAAGGAAGTTTCCTTAAATGTCAGTAAATCTATTCTTTCAGCAGGTTTATTCCTTTGTTCAGTTCAGTAGGGATTTCAGTGTGTTGCAGCACAGACAAAAATAGCAGCAAAGGCCTAATCATCTTAAATTTATTACCAGCTAGTGGAAGAATTTTTCCTCTCTTGAAGAGGTTGTTTACACTGGTATCCCAAAGAGTTACACCCTGCCTTTCTGCTTCCTTAATGTCTAGTATGGTATACCTATGATTTGCAAAATACATGGCAAAACATCAACTTTCAATTTTTTCACACCACACACCAGGAAGAAAAATGTGCTATCAGTTGTCCCGGAACCAGTGCCCTCCCAAAACAGCAACTTTTGGGGGGCTAGAGTAGAATTTTGCAGATAGTATGGGCGCAAGAATGCCTAGTGTTCCAACATGCTACTGTAACTCAAAATTAAGAGTCACTGGCACTGCTTCCCTACAGAAGAAATTTCAAGATGGCAGCCAACAGTGCCTGTAAAGGAAAACTAAGCTGGTGAAGCAATTCTATACAACAAAATGGCAGTTGAGTCAGTCAGAGCCCCTTTTCCAGCAAGAACTTTATCTCTGGGTTGCAGAAAACCCAATAAGCACCAAATACTCAGCTGTAGATTTCTTACCCACATATATAACCTGGAGTTCAGAGACCAGACTTCTCCCCTGTGGTCCCTCCCTTTCTGGAATTCCTGCTTTTTGGGCCATAAATGGAGCACCTATGAGCATAAGTTGCCAGTAACCTATTGTTTGCCAGGGACAAGGTATCTGCACCCCTGAGCAGAGACATTAGGAACAGGTATTTCTTTTATAAATCCTACTTGAACATTGATGCTGATTTCAGATAGCTTCTTCCCAAGTATCATGGTCCTAATTGAGGAGCCTGAAGCTGCAATCTTAGAATCACTCAGAGCAAAAGTTTCCAAGCTCTAGTCAAAATATATTAAAAACACTTTGAAATGGGCAGTAGGTGTTGACTTGCTTTTGTAAGAGAAAAAGGACACTAACAAGGGTCATAGGACCAGAGAGAGCTAAGAATCAATACTAATTATAGAAGAGCTAGAAATGTAAAACTGTCAGCTTAGTCAGCAGAACAGTATCATTTTTTATTCTGTCCAACAGTCAGAGCAGTGTAGGAGTTTGAGGGCTGAGTCACTTATTACTACAGAGTCTCCTGATGCAGAAGTGAGTTTATTTACCAGACACTGTATTTGTTTCAACTATCCTTATTCCACCCAGGGAGCAATATACAATGTATTAGGCTGCTTTAAAACAAACAGCTGAGTTTTAATCCCTTAGTGTCAGTGGATTCCTTTTTCATGCTAGCTCATTGTGTGGCGAGGAGTGATGGCCCCACTTCTTTCTAAACATCTGCAAACCGCTGGCTGTTTAGGTATTGCAGGCCCTAAGCTGCCTTCTCTGCCCCCATTTCCTTTACACCACAAAGGATTTGAAGGAGAATGATTCTGCCAGTGATGGCATTCAGTTCAGCATCTCAGGACTGATGATCTGGAGGATGGCGTGGATTGCACCCTCAGCAAGTTTGCAGGTGACACTAAACTGGGAGGAGAGGTAAATACGCTGGAGGGTAGGGATAGGATACAGAGGGCCCTAGACAACTTAGAGGATTAGACCAAAAGAAATCTGATGAGGTTCAACAAGGACAAGTGCAGAGTCCTGCACTTAGGACGGAAGAATCCCATGCACCGCTACAGACTACGGACTGAATGGCTCGGCAGCAGTTCTGCAGAAAAGGACCTAGGGGTTACAGTGGATGAGAAGCTGGATATGAGTCAACAGTGTGCCCTTGTTGCCAAGAAGGCCAACGGCATTTTGGGCTGTATAAGTAGGAGCATTGCCAGCAGATTGAGGGATGTGATCATACCCCTCTATTCGGCACTGGTGAGGCCTCATCTGGAGTACTGTGTCCAGTTTTGGGCTCCACACTACAAGAAGGATGTGGAAAAACTGGAAAGAGTCCTGGGGAGGGCAATAAAAATGATTAGGGGGTTGGAGCACATGACTTATGAGGAGAGGCTGAGGGAACTGGGATTGTTTAGTCTGCAGAAGAGAAGAATGAGGGGGGATTTGATAGCTGCTTTCAACTACCTGAAAGGGGGTTCCAAAGAAGATGGATCTAGACTGTTCTCAGTGGTGGGAGGTGACAGAACGAGGAGTAATGGTCTCAAGTTGCAGTAGGGGTGGTTTAGGTTGGATATTAGGAAAAACTTTTTCACTAGGAGGGTGGTGAAGCACTGGAATGTGTTACCTAGGGAGGTGGTGGAATCTCCTTTCTTTGAGGTTTTTAAGGTCAGGCTTGACAAAGCCCTGGCTGGGATGATTTCGTTGGGGATTGGTCCTGCTTTGAGCAGGGGGTTGGACTAGATGATCTCCCGAGGTCCCTTCCAACCCTGATGTTCTATGATTCTATGACATTTCAACCAAGTCAACAGTAGCAATTTCTAAAACTTACAAGCCTATGTACAAAACCTACCTTCTTAGCCTTTACCATGAAAGGCAGCATGTCCTATAGTAGATAGGACACTGCTGTAGGAATTGGGAGACCGACCTAGGTTCTGTTTCTGGCTCTGCCTGCTGTCACACTGACTTGCTGTGTGACCTTGGGCAAGTTACTTCACCTCTTTCCACTCCTACCTTTTGTTCTATTGTTTTTAGACCATGAGCTCTTCAGGACAGGGGCTGTCTCTAAGTGTGTGTATAGTGCCTAGCACAATGGGGTCCTGATCTCTGTTGGGACTCAAGGCACTATGGTAACATAAATAATAATGATGTCTGATAATAATTGAAAAACTATTTCTACTTTATTTGCCTACAAAAATCGGCTTCCCCCAACCGAGTGGAAGAGAAGATTTTTCAAGGTTAAAGAAACTCTGTTGCCAGTGAAAAGATTCAGCTATTAGGTTTTGACAATGGTTTGATTTGGGAAATATTTTTTTCTAATATAGAGTAAATGTGCATTTCTCTCCAACCGCACCCCTGTTCTCAGCCCCTCAGGTGTTCTCTCCAGCCTTAGGGAGCTCTCCATTTTTCTACACTTCTCATGCTGAAGGCCTTGCATTGTAGTCACGCAAACAGAGAAAGGGATTCCCTTAAAAAGTAATCAGCACAGTTTCTTGGTCAACTGCAGAGGTTTATGTTGAGTAAAATGAGGTTTTCATTCCCTCCCAGGTAGCTGAGTGAATTGCATTCCATTGGACAGCTGTGACAAGAGATTATGGGTGAAATCCTGGTTGGTCTCATTGAAGTCAGAGTCTTGCTATTTGACTTCAGTGGGCCGGGATTTCAGCTCAGGAAAGGAAACAGAATTCAGGCCTCCTGCAAAAACCTACAATGCATTAAACTGTGATGTCAATTTGCAATGGTGCTTCCACACAAAAGTTGCAAAAGTTACTGTACCAGCTAGTTATATTGTTTGGTATTCATCCAGGTATTTAAAAAACAAGACAAAATAAAAACAAACAAATACAAAAATCTTTCCCTTCTTTCCACTGTTGTGTTACTAAATTGAATTTTATTGTAAATCAAAAATACCAAAGAGGGCAAGCACACATCCCACTCAATCCATCACACATCCTCTCCCGTTGAACACTCAGTGTTTACACAAGGAAGGATTAAGACACGATCTAAGAAACTTGACTGCACTGCCAATCTAAATTGATTTGCCAAGATTTCCTTTGTACATAAACAGGAAGGATTTTTTGGAGGCACTTGTATTTCATGAAGCACAACTTCAACCTGGGTTTCGGTAGCTCTTGTACAGCGTGAAGCACATTTCTAAAGCTGAAGTACCCATCCACAGGGCTTTACAAAAGCATGTGGACGAGCCGTGGGACAATGGGCTGTATTCAGTTCCTTTATAGAAGCTAAGCTGCTTTACATCCAAATGTAATGAGGGCACAAACATTTTAGTTAATAGGCCTCTTGGATTAGGACACATGCACCGTTAGAGCAATAGGTGTATCCACTAAAATGAGATTTGTGCAGATGAATCCTTTAGGCAACACTGAGTCATGACACACGTTCTCTTAATTTCATCGTTAGTCAGAGCACTCCAGTTCCGACAAAAGCAGAGCTGTGCAATGCAGTGAGTGGGCATCAAGCCAAATAAAGTGGACACTAACTAGAACATTATTCTGGGGTTTAAAGCAGTTGAGAACCAGGCTCCTATTATCTTTAATGATTCTCATCACAGAAAGGATTTGCACTACATGGATGGACAGTATAAATGCTATTAATAATATATTCCCATTTCCAAGTTATGTGAAGAGTTCTAATTAGCTTCTAACTCGAATCTGTCATATAAGAGTATATATGTAGTACCTATATGTTGATGGCGATATTACTTGGCTATTGAAGACAATTTCTAAGTTTAATTTTTTTACTTTATGTTGAAATTAAAAGAAAAGTAATAAATATATACAGAAGGAACAAGCATTCCAGAAGCTAATATGAGGAATACTTAGCACAGCTAAAGAGTTATACCCGGAAGTCTCTAAGTGATAACTGCATGGAGTTCCTAAAATACAGTACATCTTGAAGCTTTAAGAGTAAAGTTCAAACTCCCTCTTCTCTCTGTTAACAAGAATCATTTCACACAAGCAGTTTACAAGGTTCAAATGACTCAATCTTATTGTACCTCTGTCTCTTCCAGCTGACCTACACAGAAATCCTTCATGGTGAGGAACTAACGCATGTCCAATTTGCCTGCCTATTGGAATGGAACCCTGAGGGTTTTTTTTTTGCCAATAGAAGATGTTCAGATGAGAGTTTGAGTTCTTGTGGACATAAGAGTTTTAATCTCCAATGTTCTGAAGCCTTTAGTACTTGCCCTTTCTCGTTCCTCCTACTCACTAGCCAGCAAAACTTATTGGGCATGAGGGGCTGAGGTGAGGGTGGAGCCAGGGCTTTACTCACCTGCTCCTCACGGGGAGTGGGAACATCAGGCACATAGCCCCTGCTCTCCCCTACGTGCCTAGAGTCACAATCCAAGGTGTAAGGAGGCTGCCCAGAGGGCCCCCTTGTTTGGCCATGTTAGATGCAACCACAATGAAGCCTTTAATAAGATAAACTGTCTACTGGGCTAGGCAAGTGTATAGAACACAGTTAAATGAGATAAAGTTCTTTGGAAATGCAGAACATTTGTTATTGATACATAGAATTAAAGCATGTCTGTCTTATAGCTGCCTAAATTAAAGCCGTTCAAATATCGTCAACCCATTCATTTAGGATAATTCCTACTTTTAGCCAAGTCTGAAAGCAATGACTGCCTTTCACATCAAACTCAACTAGATGTAAGAGATACTTCACCCATTTTCCCACTACCTAAATTATAGGTGCTGGCAAAATATTCACATTTATTTTTTTTCAAATATTTTGACACATCTTTAGCATTTCTCCAAAGAAACCTTGTTACGGTATTTGCCAATGCAGAGGTTTGCATTCGATTAAACTTTGAGTACTAAATATAATAAGTTACATTAGAGAACACTCAAGGGCCGATCATGAAGGCCGAAAACTCGTCACTAGTTGACAGTGTAAAATACGTATGGTTTCTGCATCTCAGTGAATGACCCAGCACAGAACACTTGCACCCTTCTGAGCCACACAGACCCTCAAAGGCCATGGTTGCAGGCAGCCAGAGTCCTAAATAGAAACAAATGCCCTCTTGCAGCCTTTGCTACCCAGCTCCCTGGACTGGCTTGGAGAATATCTCTACCTCAAATCACTGTTAAGGAAGTGGTGGGATAAATTGGCCCTTTGTTTTCCTTGGGTTAGAGGCCCAGTCCTTTGAAACTCGGAGAGCTATTATGCCGACCACCCCATTAAGGAGAGGTAAAAATCACTGGATGGCAGAATAATTACCCTCACTGAATTACACAGCACTGTGCCAAATATGAACCCACTAAGTGATCCTGTTTAGCAGACTCAAAGGAGTTCTCCCAGGACAATCCAACCACCATATAAGGTAATACACTGGGGAGGATTCACGGGGGAAGGGATACTGTAGAATGCTGAATCAAGAATTCTACAGAAGCTGTAGAAAGGAGATTTGCCACTCAAGTGATTATCCTTCATGCCTGCTTAGTTGTTGAAGCTTCTGGGGTTTCCATGGGCCAACCAGAGGTGAAATTTAGCTGAACTGAGCCCCATTAATGAGCAATCCTCTTTTACCATGTAAATAAAAAGCCAATATACTATAGCAAAACACACACTGTGCTGTGCAATTGACCCATCCACCTTTGACTATGCTGTAATTTCCTAGGCTGATGTACTGATAAAAGATGCTGACTTCAGAGGGCTCTTTCTACAGTTCATATCACTGGAAGATGGGTGCCTTACACCAGGGGTGGGAAAACTTTTTGGCCTGAGGGCCACATCTGGGTGGGAAAATTGCATGCAGGGCCATGAATGTAAGGCTGGGGCAGGAGTGCGGGGTGTGGGAGGAGTGTGGTGTGCAGGAAGAGGCTCAGGGCAAGGGGTTGGGGTTGAGGAGGGGGTGCAGAGTGTGGGAGGGGGCTCAGGGCAGGGGGTTGGGGTTCAGGGAGTGATGTGGGGTGCATCAGGGGGCTCAGGGCAGGGGGTTGAGGTGCAGGAGGGGTGCGGCAGGGGGTTGGGGTATCGGAAGGATGCATCGGGGGCTCAGGACAGGGGGTTGGATGCAATAGGGGTGCGGGGTGCAGCAGGAGGCTCAGGGAATGGGGTTGGGATGCAGAAGAGGTACGGGGTGCGCCGGAGGCTCAGGGCAGGGAGTTGGGGTGCGGGGTGCAGGAGGGGTGTGGGCTCTGGCCCGGCGCCGCTTACCTTGAGTGGCTCCAGGGTGGCAGCAGCGCACAGCGGGGCTAAGGCAGGCTCCCTGCCTGCCCTGCCCATACCGCTCCCGGAAACAGCCAGCACCATGTCCCTGCGGCCCCTGGGAGAGGGAGGGCAGAGAGCTCTGCGCACTGCCCTTGCCTGTGGGTAACTCCCCTGAAGCTCCCATTGGCCACAGTTCCCGGCCAACAGGAGCTGCAGGGACCGCAGGGACATGGTGCCAGCTGCTTCCAGGAGCGGCGCGGGGCCAAGGCAGGCAGGGAGCCTGCCTTAGCCCCGTGGCGCCACAGGGGTGACCATACCACAGGCTGGATCCAAAGCCCTGATGGGCCGGGATCCGGCCCATGGGCTGTAGTTTGCCCACCCCTGCCTTACACTAATAAACTATGACAAAACACATGCATTAGGATGGGTAGTTCTGGACTATAGTCTCTGTGCAATTGTTGGCAAATAGAAAATCAATCCCCTGCGTGCCACATACAAGCAGCTGCCCTGCCACAGAACAGTTGTACAATTTGTGCAGAGCTGGTTGATATATTTTTGCTGATTTGGCAAAATATGCTGTTGTGTCAAAGCCATAACATGTCTCAAAATCTGTCAGTTTCCACTAAACTTTCATCAGGGAAGTTTTTGGGTCAGGGACAAAGCAAGAACCTCTATACTGGGTGGTTAGGGCATGATGTGGGTTGCCCATGATTTGAAATGATCTGGCCCGGGATGAAAAACTCTGCGCTAAACCAAGCGGAGCAGGAACTTCAACCTGGGTCTCCCACATCCCAGGCCTGTGCCATAACCACCAGGCTATTGAGTGAGTCTGATCCCCAATAAAAACAAAATTGTTAACCTCCAGTCAGCTTTAATTTTGTGGGCTTGGAATGGGGGGAGAGGGATATGAGAAAGTGAGAAAAAAATTCAGAAACTTTACTCTGACTAGGCTCCTTTTATCTCCTCTCCTTTTAAAGACATCTGACCTGTTTTCCCCTCCATATGCTAGCCCTAGCAGTAAGGGCCTTGTTCAGACTGCCACTGACTTACCCGTGCAGTTGTCCACTGAGTCCCTCTTTGTGATCCATCAAGGGCACCCACACTAGGCTCCCAGCTCCTCAGTCATCACCTCTCTTAGGCAGAGACCAGTGCCTCACTCCCCGTTGACTGGGGTTTATCTAGGCTGTGCAGTTCCCTTCCTACACTGTGATATCCCTAGCAGGTCAGACTGCCTAAGCTGGCAAGTGTCTGCATTTTGATTTCTCTTTGAAGGCTATGAACAACATAGTTGCCAGCATTTATGAGTTACCACGCAACTCTTTATAAGCAAGCACATTTATTCTTAAGGTGAAAGCATTACCGAGAAAACATACAGAAACAATAAAAGGGCCTATATGCATGCTAAAAGCTTACCTGTGAGTAGGTACCAGTCTTATAGGTCCTCAGTAGGTCAAGTACTTTCAACCATTCTCAGGAAGGATTGGGGCCCCCTTAGGACAGAATATCCTGTATGTTTGCTGGATCAGAAAGCAGCCCCTGAATCAGTCCTTTCTTTGTCTGTTGGTTTGTGAAGAATCTAGTTTGAACCAGTTTTTGTGAGCATTCCCAAGTGTTGGTACCTCTCTGGATGTGTTACAACCTGAGTGAATTTGCCTAATCTCCCCCTACTATTCTTAGTTCCTGGAGGGTTGTGGTCACCTTTCCGCAGGGAATTACATATAATCCCTGGCCCACAAACTTAATACAGTAACACCTCCCAAAGATATTGCAGGGAATTGCTGTCTCTGTCACCCAGGGTTCCAGGGGGTGGACCAGATTCCGATATCCATACACATGCTGAATAATACATCCCTCCCTGAACAGTGCCACTGACCCCAGTGGGACTAGCTGTGGAGTAAGGTGTGACTCACCCGGAGTAGGGCTGGCAGAATCTGGCTCTAAGTTATCCAACCAAAACCAGACCAATAGCACAACAAAACAAACTGGAAGGAGGATGCGGGGGGCAGAGGAAGGAAATGGCAAAGCTGAAACAAAAACAGCATAAGGCTGTAAGTGTCACACTCACGGTTTGGAATCAGTTTTTGCTGGGCATAAAGTGTCAGTTCTGCTAGCAGTTTTCTATGGATTTTTGCCTTACATGGCGTGAGAGCTCAAATGAAACTTAAGCTTTACCCCACCTTTAGTGCAGTGCCTAATCAGTGCAGCATGCATGACAATGAAGGATGATAAACAGCTGTTGCGTTTACTGTCCTGTATTAAGGAACAATTCTCTCTCTTTTTCTCTCCTTATATAAAAATCTGTCTAAAACTTTCTGTCAAATATCTCTCTAAATCCATTAGATAAAAGAATTTTATTTTTTCAAGAACTTCTGAGACAGGGCAATGGTGGAGAATTTCAAAACTCTGCAGGAGAAATAATGTGAGAAGTCTGCATGTTAGCCAGGAGCCCTGGGCTGTTTTGCATACATTGTCCTATCCAGTTATCTTTAGAACGGAGACTCTAATTGGACCCAGGCTTCCAAAAGCCCCAAAGCAATGAAATCTGCATGTTTCCCTCAAAGTATTGTTAACATATAGTATGTGAAAGAAAGGTCAAATTTTGATAGTAGAGAAAAAACTGTTATGCTGTACAAAACTTCACCTTACATTTGTATTCTATTCCTTAAGCAGTAAGCGGCCTAAGAGGTAGGGCTAAGTGGCTGTCTTACAGCTGAATGCTACTTTTGGAGCTTTTTAAAAAATAAATAAATAAAGAGAGAGTTAGGTTGCAGTTAATCTACAGTGAATCAAGTACAAGAGAGGAGTATTCTCCTGCCCTTCTGTACCTACAAGACCCAGAGTATTTTGAACAAACAGATTCTCAAAGCTAGACATGCACATTTACTTGTGCACATACATTTTCATGCAAACAATTGATGTGTGCATGCAGGTATATGCTTTCACATGCAGCCACTAGGCAACTAGCTGGCCATGCACATCAGATCTTTTGAGTGTATAAACTGGTCCCGTGCAACTTTATGCAAACAAGTGCATAACTTTGAAAATCTGTCCCTCAGTTATTTGCAGAATGGACCAAATTATCTGCCCCAGCTTTCATTTTTGTGTACACACTTTTACTTGTGCAACTGTTTCCTCTCCCAAATCTCATTCATATAGTTATTTATGTGCACCACCCAGACACAGCTAGGAAACCAAATGCACAACTAGGACACACACATATGGGTCCTGTAAGCACAAACTTCATGCCCTATTCTGTAAGCACAATCAGATACATACATCAATGTGGACATGCAAACATTAATGCAGACTGGCTGAAGTTTGTATGCTCCATACACTTGAAACAAACAGCATCTCAAAGACAGATTTACATTTTAAGTGATCAAAGACAGTAGCCTCCTGTCAATGTGTGAAAACAGATCACTACTGAATGGCTGAACCACAAATGAGAGTCTCTTGAAGATCTGAATTGAAAGAAATCTTTGCTAAACATTCAGTTAGATAACTGCAATCCTCCAGCTTGGCCAGATGTTTTATCAGAGTACAGTGTGTATTCAAAAGCTTATTGATAAGAAAAATCACATCTCTTGAAAGCGAATTCAATTTAGCCCATGAAAGCTTATGCCCAAATAAATTTGTTTGTCTCTAAGGTGCCACAAGGACTCCTCGTTATTCCCCCAATAAATTTTCAAAACAAAATGATACAGTGTTCTCTTCAAAAGCCTCATGTAAATCCTAGTACTGGAGAAGGTTAAAATTACCCTCTGAAATCAGGAACCAATCAGTGGGACCTGGGGAGCCCCTCAATGCCAACTGGCAGAGGCCCCACCATACTGTAACTCATATTAGGCCTGACACACTCAGTACCCGCAACACACTGTTGTCAGAATATGTACCTAAAAGGTGGCATGTACGATATATGTAAACTGGTGACATGCTGGTCCCAAAAATCATTGTGTGATGTACGTACAGTTTGTGTACAAAAAGAGTTATATATGTGTGTTAGAAATATGTTCTTAAAATGTATATGGCATAAATCCAGGCTGCCCTAGACAAAGGAATGTGTATTTACTGGCTTGATTACTGAAAGAGGACAATGAAAGTGCATTTACATATACTGTAAACAAAGTGAATAAGCTGCAGCTTACAGAGCACATGAAGGGACAGAGTCTGCACCCCAGGAATCCTTCCTGGCTCTTGAGGCAGAGACAATGGACTTTGGGTAATATAGGGGTAGCAGACAGACAGACATTCTAGTTATCCATCACTTAGGGAACAAAGGGAACAGCATCCTTGGATTCTGTGAATGCTGAGTCCTCTGACCTGGAAAGCTGGAGATGCTGGTAACTTGATGTGAGTAAGAAAACAGCTTAGGCAAAGATTGTAACTTGCTTGGATCAAGTTTTAGTCACTAAAAAGTGTTTTTATTTTGTTTTGTTTGTAACCAGACCTGTCTCTTTTTCTCTTGCTTAGTATCACTTAATCTCCGTTCTTTATTAATAAGCTTGTTCTTGTTTTATTACAACATCATCTCAGTACTGTGTATTAAAGTGAAGTGAGAGTCTTCAGCTAACCTAACAGGCTGGCATGCATTGTGTTTCTTTGAAGACAGCAAATGTAATACTTTCTGTGAGCGTCCAATGGTACTCCTTCTCTGGGAAACTCGGGAACTGGGGTTCATGGATTGTTACTGCAAGGCAAGGTTTAGATTGGCAAAGTCTTGAAGAGTTTGCTGGCAAAGCAGACAGGCTGGTATGTCAAGGAGCTAACATACACTTCTGGAGCAGCCGAGCTCTTTCTCTTGCTGAGGCAGAGCGATAACATAGTGTCTCACAGTTCTGGGTGTTCTGAGCAGGACATCACAATCAGCCATCATTTTTAACAAACAACTTTATAAACAAGAAAAACAATTACACTTAGCATTTATAGAGAGATGTATGTACAACACATTTGTCTGGAGTCTGACAGGCATGAATTTTTGCTATCTGGGTTTACTACCAGGGTTTGGATGGTGTTTACTGCATTGACCTTTTTCTGAGAGAGTCTTCGTAGTTTCTAGTCTAAGTACCACAGACATTTTCAGTATATTTTCACTAAAGTCAATATAATAAAACTTTTGGGCACAGTTTTATCCTCATTGCACTAATACACGTCCTGAGGCCAGAAGATGTTTCAGGGTAGAGGGCATACCGGACACTGAGAGTGTCATGTGTGGTCTCTGCCTACGCCCTAGGGGCCAAAGCTTGACCTCAGATACATAAGTGCAATTCTCACTCTCTTAGCTGCATCCCAGGTCAGAATATGGTCTTTATTATCATAAAATTTCCATCCAAAAGAACAAATTTGTATTTTGTTTGCATAAATTGGGACTGAGAAAAAAGCTGCAGTGTCATTGTTGACTTAAAAATACAAAACGTGTAACTATTTCCACCTTCTATATAGTCTATGTGAATTGAAATTAGAGGCTTTTAGTGAACAGTGCCTTTCATATTTACAGTGGAAGGACAATCATTTATAATTAACAGTCATTCCAATCTTTTGGCATGCAATCTCACATGTTTAATGTAAATGGTATCTCAGTCTTCATACAAAAAAAATTGTAATTAAGACCATGAATGCCGGCAATTTTTTTTATTTAACAAATTTATAAGCATTCCTCTTACATGCCAGTTGTTTTAATAAGTATTCAGTACTCTGATTAGAATTACTTGAATTGCTTTCTTTTTTTCTTGTGTAGCACCTGCATCCTCTCACCATGGTAATGCTGAATTGCTGCTGACATTAGGAAAAAAAGTCAGAATACCATGGCAGCACACAAAACATCCTTCTGTAGTCCCGAGCCTCTATAACGCTACGTTCAGATGAAAAAATTATTCTGCCCATTTATAGTGAAACTAAGAGATTTTCCAGATTCCAAAGTAACCTGGGATTCTTTTGCGGCTTAACAGATGTCTATTTCAGTGGTGACTCTTGTAAGATTCCTTTATTTTAAGCAAACCAGGAACACCTAGCAAAATATTTCCTTTCTTGTGCATTGTGAAACCAAGATTGTCTTGTCCCCTGTGTACAGAAAAAACTATAGATTTTAATTTCTTGGAAAAGAAATCAAAGATAAATAGCCATGAATTATTCAAAAAGGAAACACTAAAAATGATAAAGGATGCCATAAGAAGATAATCCACTGTTTTCCCCAATAATGTCTTGCAGGAAATTTTCATGTTGATTGTTGTTTTCTTTCTTTCTTTTTTTTTTTTTTTTAAATATCAGACTCTTGAGTTGTGATCCATATTGTTTAGTGAAAGCATCACTATTGCTTAAGCATTATTAGCTCATAATATAATTAGCTCAATATTTCATCACCTTTGAGAGACTATGCACCCTCCATGCGATCCCTGAAGATCGAAAAATGACCACATTAATAGCAAAATTGACTGGCAGAGCTCTGGACACATTCAATAAGATGCCTATTGATGATGCTTCAAACTTTGGTAAATTTAAGGAACTGGTTCTGAAACAGTTTCAGGTTACACCTGAAACCTACAGGGTTAAATTCAGGAGTTTTAAGAGGGGATCTGGATTGAGCAATGTGGCTTCTGTAAATGAAGTGAGAGATCTGGTAGATAAGTGGGTGAGGGGGAAAGGGCATTACAAGCTTTGAAGGAATGTGTGATTTGGTTACTCAGGAACAATTCCTGAATATGTGCAGGGATGATGTAAAACAGTATTTGTGGGACAAAAAGGTGGATGCAGTGGGTGAATTAGCTGGGCATGCGAACTCTTACGAGCAAGCACAAGCTGCCGTTAAACAGAAACAACTGGCCGAGGGGTGCAGGGTTGGGGGGAAGCAGAATCACCGTTTTACCCCTGGGGAAAAGGAGGCTGGGTGTTCACCTCCCCATTCCCCTGTTACTCGTCCCAAGTCTCCTGTACAAGCAGAAGCGCCCAAGAGGGGCTCTCACTGTAAGTCCACTGAGCACCCGAGGAATAAGTGTCCCTTGCTGAGTGGAAACTGGCAGCAAGTAACACATGGAGCTGCTACCTCTCAGAGCCAGGCTGCGGCCTCTTTCCACACAGGATTTGTAAAGCTTGCTTCCACACAACCAACCAATGAGCATATGCATGCTGTTAAAATCAATGGTAAAGTGCTTCTTGGACTGAGGGACACAGGTGCCGAGATTTCTGTGGTCAGGACAGACCTGATTCAGGAGAAGGATTTGTTGCCAGGTAAAATGGCAGAATTAGAACTGGTGGGAAGTTACAAAGCACTGTGATGGGTTGGATCTCGGAAACCCACTTGAGACTGCCACCTGATGTGCCAAGACTACTTCTGCCTCTGCTTTCCCTGCCAGCTTGGGACTCTAGCACCCTGTCTTGCTGAGCCAGACATGCCAGTCTGCTCCAACATAGACCCAGGGTCTGAACCACGTGCCCCAAAGCTGCAGACTTAACTGAAAGCAGTTTAAGAAATGTTCCTGTCTTTGACACTCAGATGCCCAGCTCCCAGTGGGGTCCAAACCCCAAATACATCCATTTTACCCTGTATAAAGCTTATCCAGGATAAACTCATAAATTATCCACCCTCTATAACACTTATAGAGAGAGATGCACAGGTGTTTGCCCTCCCCTCCAGGTATTAATACATACTCTGGGTTAAGTAAAAAGTGAGTTTATTAAATACAGAAAGTAGGATTTAAGTGGTTCCAAGTAATAGCAGACAGAACAAAGTGAATTACCAAGCAAAATAAAACAGAACATGCAAGTCTATGTCTAATCAAACTGAATACAGGTAAAACCTCACCCATAGAGGAATTCCAATAAGCTTCCTTTTGCAGACTAGTCTCCTTCTAGTCTGGGTCCAGCAATCACTCACACCCCCTGTAGTTATTGTCCTTTGTTCCAGTTTCTTTCAGGTATCCTTGGGGATGGAGAGGCTCTCTCTTGAGTCAGCTGAAGACCAAATGGAGGGGTCTCCCCCGGGCTTAAATAGACTTTCTCTTGTGGGTGGAGACCCGCTCCTCTCTCCCAGACAGGCAGCCAGCAGGACCTGCACGTCGGGAGCCCGGGGTCCAGGGTCGGGGCCTAGGCTGCCACTGCCCTGCTACCTGGCCCCTGCGGCACAGGTAACACATTGTGGGCCGCGTATGTAAACATCAACATTTCTTGTCCATTTTATTTCTTTGCTGAAAAGAAGTTTAAATGCTCCCTCCATTATCCATATAGCATGAAAAGAAGAACAACAAACGTGCAACGGAGTGCATTTGTCTGGAACCACCAGACCGGTTTTTGTTTTGGCATCACAACTGTATTTCCATAGACATGCACTGAGCTTGTTTGGGACCCAGTAAACACTCATTGTAGCAGCATGCTCTAGGGGCAGTGGTTCTCAACCAGGGGTACGTGTACCCCTGAGGGTAGATCAGCTCATTTAGATGGTTGCCTAGTTTTACAACAGGCAACATAAAAAGCACTAGCAAAGTCAGTACACACTTAAACTTTCATACGGAGAGTTACTTGTTTATTCTACTCTGTATACTATACACTGAAATGTAAGTACAATATTAATATTCCAATTGATTTATTTTAGAATTATACAGTAAAAATAGGAAAGTAAGCAATTTTTCAGTAAGCGTGCTGTTCTAGGGTAAGCCATGGGCTTATCATCTTGAAATGTTTTCCCTTCATCATCTAATCCAGTAATGGTCCTGGTTTATTTGGGAGTCAGAACATGTTAAAATCATCAGAGGTAACTGCTGCTTGTTTTTTGTTAACTAATTCTCAAACATAAGCCTCTCACCTGTTTAAATATTTCCTTTCGAAATAGCAGAAGCACCACTTTGTAGTTAGGACTAAAAGCTTCCAGCCTCCAAAATAGCTTGTATCCTAGGCATTTATGTAACAAATAAGCTCTGTGGATAATGACATGGGCAGCACTGCATGAGTATTATTTATGTAAGGATGAACTGTGCTTCATGGAGCCCTCAGAAAACGTTATAGGAATAAATATGTTTCCACAAACGCCAACATTTGACCACGTACACATCTCAAATAAATAGAGTTCCCACTGCCCACAAAATCACTGACTACTGACAAATGCTGTTCTGGAACCAAAGACAATTTAGTGATCTCAAGAAACCCACAGTTCACACTTTGTGCCAACTTCTGTTCACTATTCTTTCTGGTGGTTTATTTGAAAAAGGATGTGATTGTTTCAGACACCAAGAATAGCATTTCCATAAATTCTTCACAGACCCAAGTAGTCTTTCATACTTCTTGGCATAGTTCACAATGTAAGTGAAGACAACATGACACATTGCTTATGCATCTCCTGAAGCCTTCATTTTCAGATCTTATATTGTGACTAAGTAAGCCATCAGAAAGTTCTATAGGACTGCTATTTCTGTGGAGGTTAGCACTTTGCATTAGTAGCTCACAGAAAGTCTGCAGCAATACTGTGGTACAGAAACTACTGCAATGCAGAGTGCTCATCCTCTTATCTCTCCCCTCTTTCCCAATTCCCAAATAAAACTAGCAGAATACTTGTGCTAATGGGAAGGGGAAACCACATATGGAAGGAACCATAAGAGGCCAAAATTAGTTACAATCACTGAAAGAGGCACTTGACATTTCAAATGTAAATGTATGTCTCTGTCCTGGAAAAAATAATTTGTTGCGAAGAAAAATTGTGAATTGGCAGTTGGAATTATTCAAAGAGTGAAATTCAGTTCTCTGCAGAGGGACATCATAAGATGTACACACCATCCAAATCCAACAGAAGCCCTGCAAATATGGCATAAGTGGGACTACAGTAGCGTGGAGGTCTTGTGTTGGCAAGTTATGTGAGTGAATTTCACCCTAGCTGAACTTCCCAAGTGAATTGCAAGTGTAGGTCCATGTATAACCCACACAACTTCTGGGTGTGATGTTTGTTCTGTCCCATCTAGTGGCACTGAGACCACTGAGAGAGCAATTAATGAGTCTGCTCTACAGCCCTAGCTAACAGCCAGTAGAGGCTCATGTGCTAAGATCCAGAGGTTCCAGGTTTGATCCCGAACCCCTGACGACCAGGGTCTGTGGGTGTTACACATGCAGGATGCACTGCAGTAACCCAACCTGGCCATGACAAAGGTATGGACAATTGTAGTGATGTCTTCATCTGGAAGGAAAGATCCTGATCTGTAGCAATCACAGACAGCAAAATGACTCCTAGCTGGACACTAAGAAGCAGCCGAGTTAATTTTAACAGACGACAGAATCCCTCAGAAGAAACAATATCTCTACCATCTCCTCCAGATGCATTTCCCATTCAACTAGCATCATCTGTGTCTTACCTAGTCTGAGTTTCAGTCAGCTTGCTCTCATCCAAGCACCCTCTTGCTCTGCAGCTTTACCTATTTGTTTTCAGTTACCAGTTTTTTATTAAACAGACCAGTTTTTAAATTTTGTTAAGTGACCTTCATGCTAAATAGCAATAATATTTTTTCCATCATGAACACTCTGGGCCTGTCAATGGAATTACACCTATTTACAGCAGCTGAAGATATATTATAAAGTTGTGGCTTAACAGAGTCCCCATATCTTTGCACATAGAGGAATTTGGGACAGCTACTGATGAAGAGTGGGTTTCCTGTTCATAAAATATTCAACATATTTCAGAGCCTCTTAATTTAAATACACACTCTCTCTCTCTCTCTGCTTGGCAACACTCTAGTGAAGCAAAGCAGCTATAATCCCATACAATTTAAGCAGTTTATGGCTGCCTTATATCTTTAGAGCAGTAGAAAGCAGCCAGAGCACACCAGTGAATTTGGACCTTCCATTTAATAGGACATCTGTGAGGGTTTTTTTTTTTTAAAGAAAGACCACGTCACTGTATAAATCATAGCTTTGGAATTACTTCTCTAAGGAATGGATCAAGTTTCAAAGTTTTCATATTTAGATTCCAAGAACCATACTTGAGCATGATTTTGGTTTATTTAAAGTCACTCTACATTTACGAGCTAAACAAAAATATCCCAAAACATCAATTCCTCTACTACAGTGGTAATGCTGGCATTTGATGGTACTGTAATCCTGGACTATTTAAAGAATACCATTTTTTATTTTAACAAGAGCCAGAGGGGTTCCTATGTTTTTGAAGATGTTTGAAATTCTAGTTTTTCAAAGGCCTATACAGAAGTTGTTATTAAACAAACTCAGCTTTATATATTTACTTTCTTCCTAACAAGAATATGTAGCTGCCTTGCCAGAGGGGTATATCTGACTAATTTTGACAAGCGGATAATTTCCATCCAATTTGGTAAAGGGAAATAGTTCTCGCATCCTAGGGCATGCTACTGAAGCAGGCTTTTGGAAATTCCTGCTGTCTTTCTTTCCTTTAAAAAGAAAAGGAGTACTTGTGACACCTTAGAGACTAACAAATTTATCTGAGCATAAGCTTTCATGAGCTACAGCTCATTTCATCGGATGCATGGTGACCACATGGCGTTTACACAAAAATGAAAATAGTATCAAAATGATAAAAATGCCTAATACCAAACAGAGCAGGACTTTACTGATTTGTCTTAGTACAGAAGGTGACCACATGGCGTCCCTGGCAAAACAGGCCTTAAGTGACACTGGAGTGGTGAACAGGCCTTCTTCTGGTGAATTTTCCCCACTAATGACTGGGAAACCCATTGAGAATTACATGTGCACTTGGAAAATATAGTCAGTGAACACACAATAATCCCCACCCCAAAGAAGACTGAAGGGGTACTCTCCAAAGGTCCATTTGCCATTACAGCCAGATTACTGGGGTGGGTGGCTGAAAAGTACCCCCAGTGGCAATGTGATGTTCTTTGGTCAATTGTCAGTTTCAGTATCAGGGTTAGTTCCAGTACCAGATGTTGGGATTGGCTGGAGTAAAGCATGACCTCACTGATAAAAAAGGTAGCAGCTAGCTAAGGTAGGCCCTTTCTCCTTCCTCTCCCACCCCTGCAGCTGCTGTACTTTCCTCATTTGAAAACTGGAGCTTCATTTTATTTTTGGATGCCGCATCAAGGCATAAAAAACTCATCTCTGGGATGAAGCGGGCCATGCTGTCTAGCTATTATTTGGCTTATGTTTCAAACATCTTTGCAAATTCTAACCTACAAAGTCTATCAAGGGCAGGTTCAATCATGTACTCTTTCCCCACTGTGGGGGATTGATACCCTAATCATAGGGTGGCCGCATCTGGAGTGCCTCTTGGTGCAGGCCACAGCATGACAAGTATGGCTGCCTCAGTTTCCCCTCTCAGGTAATCCAAGGATTCCACTTCAGGCTCTCTTGCTTCCTTTCTTGGGACCAGTTTATTATCAAAACCATACTTCAAGTCAGTCCATAACAAAAGTCCCCAACATAGTCCATTTATCATGCCAGTGCATACAGTCCTTAAAATCCCATGACATGATGCCCCATATACCACACGCCGACATCTTCCGCCACACCTATGCTACTCATCAGTCCTCTTCTGTACCTCTGCCAGGACAGCCATGCCAGCCCTTCCAGCTGGAATGCAAACCTGCTCTTCCCAGCAGGAATCCCCCACAGCCTCTCTGCTGGGAAATCCTCTTCTCTCCCCCTAGTCCTCACACACTTCCCTTCGGTCCAGCTCTCCGGCCCTGGATATAGCGGGCAAGCTCCTCCACTGCTCCCCTGGCTTCAGTCCTCTCCAGCAGAAGTCAGCAGGCAACTCCTTCTGCTGTACTCTGGCCTTCAGTCTTTCCACAGGAACCATCTACAGCTTCCTTCCTGGACCTTCCACAGTCCACTGGTCTCTGGAAGCTCGCACCTGCCCTTGACTAACCCAGGCCACTACCACCTGCCTCTTTGTTGACTGACACTGGGTTTCCATTCTCTCAGATTCCCCTTGATCCTTTATAGCCCCAGGTGATACCCAGTCCTACCCTCTTAACTGGCTAGATGGGAGGACCTGTTCTGGCACAGGAAAGCTTGACCTGCATAACTTACAGGGGTCAGCCACCCTGTGACATATTCCTTTTTAATTAATTTTAATTTAACAATAATACATTTAATGAGGGATGGCTTACTGCTTAGCTCTGATTCAACAGCCACTAAAAACTCTGCCATGTTAGAGCCAGCACTTACAGGATAATGTGTACATACTTAAAAATGCTGCGTATTAGTTGGATTGAACCCCACTTAAAGGGCCATGTATATTATTTTGTATTTCATTTTCCATTTACACTGGCGAAATGCTTAAGATGTTATAATTTTATGCTTCTAGTCAGCCTCCTCCTGATTGATTCATTCATGGACATAATGTTCTAGTGTTTTTTAAGATTTGTGTTTTTTTTTAAATTGGTAATAAAAAAGATCTCACTAACACCAGCATAAACTGAAAGTAATTTGACTGAAGTCTATGGAGTTATACTAGAGTAAAACTGATTTAAAAGAGAATCAGTAGGATTAGGGTACAGTAAAGCACCAACTGGGTCACAACCAGATTTCCACACACCTAGAAATCTTGGGGGAAACCTGACGTCTAAATCTCCTCATTGAAGTTATACCCAAAAGTAATGGCTGATTTTTAAAAAACTGAACACGTAATTTAGTTCGAAGCCCCAAGTTTTACTGAGAGAATAATACTTCAGGATATTAACTTCCAATGTTTTATTATTAACATTAAATAACCCAAACCATCAGCAGTTAAGGAGAATGTGAAAGCAATAGAAAAAGAAAATATGCTACTAAGAGGGAATATGTCTTGAACGTAAAAAGAAGGCCCAAATCTACAGAAAAGATGCCCATTTCATTTGGCATTTAAAAGACTGAATGCAACTTTTATTCTCCTTCAATTTTAGTGAATCCAAACACCCATATTTACTAATTGTAACTTTTTCTGTTGTTCTGTAATAGCAGAGCCAGAACATGGCTTACAGGATATTTTAATTTAAAATGAGGATGGCAGCCTTTTTATAGCCACAACTGCTTCAATAGAATGGCAATTTCCAATCCCTCAATCTGAAGGTCTAGCCTGTCCATTATTAAACTACCATTATACACTAAACATAATGCTATACTAGCAACAGGAGGTGAGGAGAAGGCCCCAATGACTGAGGAGGGGGGATCACCTGCCCCCAAAGCTGGAAGGCTCACGGCCACTGGACCCAAGAGAAGGAGACATAGGGCGCTGGTGGTTAGGAACTCCCTTCTGAAGAGGATGGAGGTGTCCATCTGACAACATGACATAATGTCCTGGGAGGGTGCCACCTGCCTGGAGCCCATGTCTGAGACGTTACAGAAAGGTTACCAAGGCTCATCTGTTCCTCTGACCACTACCTGATGCTGCTCATCTATGTGGACAATCATGAGACTGCTAGGAATGAGACTGAGCAAATCAGCAGTGACGACAGAGCACTGGGAGTGAGGATGAAGGGGTTAGGGGCAATGTTCCCTCTAATTTTTTTCCACTCATGTGCGGAATGAATTTTATGATGTGCACCACTACGGAGGTGACGAGGGGTTTGGAGTGGGGGAGGGAGCTCACGGCTGGGGCCGAGGGGTTCAGCGTGTGGGAGGCAGCTTAGGCCTGGGGCAGAGGGTTGGGGTGTGGGGGGATGAGGGCTCTGGCTGGGGGCTCTGGGGTGGAGCTGGGGATGGAGGAGTTCAGGGTGCTGGAAGGGGCTCAGTGCTGGAGCAGAGGGTTGAGGTGTGTGTGGGGGGTGAGGGCTCTGGCTGGGTTGGGGCAGAGGGTTGAGATGCAGGCTGTCCCGGGGCTGCGGTGGGGATAAAGGACTCCCCACAGCCCTCTCCCCACCACAGAATCCCCGGGCTGGGGGAGAGGCACACCACCCTACACCTCTCTCCTCTCCAGGCCCCTCTGGCTGCACACCTCTCCTCATCAGTGCGTGGCCCTTGATGGGTTCCTGTGTGGCCATACAGGCGTGCACCTTAGAGAGAACACAGGTTGGGGGTGCAGGTCTGTTCTTGTCCACACTCAACTGGAGAAAAAGGGCTCAGGCAGGGACATGCGCATCCTGGAGATGAATATGTGGCTGTGCAAATGGTGTCAATGGCAGGGCATTGGCTTCCTCAACCATGGGAAGCTGTTCCAGGAAGAAGGTCTGCTGGGAAGAGATGAGACCCACCTGACCAAGATGCGTAGGAGCATCTTCGTGCACCAACTCACCAACCTAGTGAGGAGGATTTTCAACTAGGTTGAAAGGGAGCAGGTGACAAAAGGCCACAGGTAAATATAAAAAAAATGCAAACTTAGGTGGCTAGATGTCATGGGGGACACAGAAAATTACAATAGGGACATAGAAGCAATAAAAGGGAAATCCATGCTGGAATCTGGAAAGGAGTTCAGGAGAACTGGCAGTTTCTCAAGAAGACAATATTAAATGCACAACTGCAAACTATCCTGATGCAAAGGAAAGATAGGAAAAATGGCAAGAGGCTCCATCAGGACCTCCTTAATGACCTGAAAATAAAAAAGAATCCTACAAAAAAATGGAAACTTGGATGATTGCTAAGGAGGAGTACAAAAGAACAGCACAAGCCTCTAGGGACAAAATCAGAAAGGCTAAGGCACAAAATGAGTTACACGTAGCAGGAGACATAAAAAGCCCTTAATGAAGAGGTTCATTACACACATTAGAAGCGAGAGAAAGACAAAGGAATGTGTAGGTCCTCTACTTAGCAATGAAGGAGAGAGAATAACTGATGACATCAGGAAGGCTGAAATGTTTAATGCCTCTTTTGCTTCAGTCTCCACTAAAAAGGTTAATAGTGACTAGATACTCAACACAATTAATATTAACAAGGGGGAAAGCATGCAAGCCAAAACAGTGAAGGAATAAGTTAAGGGATATTTAGAAAAGTTAGATGGCAGTTTAGAATTTAGTAGGCAGTGCCTGATGGAATTCATCCAAGGATACTTAAAGAACTAGCAGAAGCAATCATCTTTGAAAACTCATGGAGGATAGGTGAGGTTCCAGAGGGCTGGAAAAGGGCAAACATAGTACCCATCTTTCAAAAGGGGAACAAAGAGGACTTAGGGAATTATAGACTAGTCAGCCTAACTTCAATACCATGAAAGATACTGAAACTTATTATTAAACAATCAATTTGTAAGCACCTGGAGTATAATAGAGTTATAAGGAATAGCCAGCAAATCATGCCAAATCAACCTAATTTCCTTCTGTGACAGGATTACTGGCCTAGTACAAGGAGGAAGCTGTAGACATGATCTATCTTGATTTTAGTAAGGCTTTTGACACACGTTGTATGCAGTGTTGTAGCCATGTCAGTCCCCGGATGTTACAGAGACAAGGTGGATGAGGTAATATCTTTTATTGGACTAACTCAGAGGTGGGCAAACTACGGCACGCAGGCCACATCTCGGCCATGGGACCCTCCTGCCCGGCCCCTGAGCTCCTGGCCCAGGAGGCTAGCTCCCGGGCCCTCCCACGCTGTTCCCCCTCCCCCGCAGACTCAGCTCACTGCTCCGCCGTCGCAATGCTGGAGTCCGGGCAGCAGGGCTGTGAGCGCCTGGGGCCGCGCAGCTGCAGAGCCCAGCCTGACCCGGTGCTCCGTGCTGCACGGTGGCTGCCTGTCCTGGTGCTCTGGACGGCATGGCCGTAGCACCACCAGCCACTGGTGCTCCAGGCAGTGCGGTAAGGGTGGCAGGGAGGGTTGAATAGAGAGCAGGGGAGTTCGGGGTGGTGGTCAGGGGGTGGGGGTGCGGATAGGGGTCGGGGTGGTCAGAGGGCAGTGAACAGGGGGGTTGAATGGGGGCAGGGGCCCCAGTGGGGCAGTCAGGAAGGAGAGGGAGGGGTTGGATGGGGTGGCAGGGGGCCATCGGGGTGAGGATGGCGGGGGGCTGTCAGGGGACAGTGAGCAGGGGTGGGGTGGACAGTCAGGAATAAGAGGAGGGGTCGGATGGGGTGGCGGGGGGCAGTCAGGGGACAGTGAGCAGGGGCGGGCTGGATGGGGCAGGAGTCCTGGGGGGGGGGGGCGTCAGGGGGCAAGAAGCAGGGGGGATAGAGGCAGGGGCCGGGCCACGCTTGGCTGTTTAGAGAGGCACAGCCTCCCCTAACCGGCCCTCCATACAATTTCCGAAACCCGATGTGGCCCTCAGGCCAAAAAGTTTGCCAGCCCCTGGACTGACTTCTGTTGGTGAAAGAGACAAGCTTTCAAGCTTACCTGAAGAAGAGCTCTGTGTAGCTCAAAAGCTTGTCTCTCTCACCAACAAAAGTTGGTCCAATAAAAGATATTCCCTCACTCACCTTGTCTCTTTATCACACATGATGTTCTCATAAGCAAACTAGGGAAATGTGGTCTACCTGAAGTTACTATAAGGTGGGTACACAACTGGTTGAAAGATTGCACTCAGACAGTAGCTATCAATGGTTCACTAGGTGTATCTAGTGGGGTCCTGCACGGATCAGTCCTGGGTCTGGTACTATTCAATATTTTTATTAATGACTTGAATAGTGGAGTGAAGAGTGCTTATAAAATTTGTAAATGACACCAAGCTGGGAGGGGTTGTAAAACACTTTGGAAGACTGAGTTAGAATTCAGAACAATCTTGACAAAGTAGAGAATTGGTCTGAATTGAACAAGGTGAAATTAAATAAAAATGCAAAGTACTTCACTTAGGAAGGGAAAAAAAAAACAGATGAATCACCACAAAATGGGGAATAAATGGCTAGGTGATAGTACAGCTGAAAAGGATCTGGGGGGTTATATTAGTGAATCACAAATTGAACATGTCAGCAATGTGATGCAGTTGCAAAAAAAGTTATCATCATTCTGGACCATATTAACAGGAGTGTCATATATAAAACGTGGGAAGTAACTGTCTGGCTGTACTCAGCATTGGTGAAGCCTCAGGTGGAGTACTGTGTCCAGTTCTGGGCACCACATTTTAAGAAACATGTGAAGAAACTGGAGACAGTCCAGAGGAGAACCACTAAAATGATAAAAGGTTTAGGCAACCTGACCTATGAGGAAATGTTAAAAATCTGGGCATGTTTAGTCTTGAGAAAAGACGACTGAGGGAGCACCTGATAATTCTTCAAATGTATTAAAGGCTGTTATAAAGAGGACTGTGATCAACTGTTCTCCGTGTCCACTGAAAGTGGGACAAGAAGTAATGAGCTTAATCTGAAGCAAGGGAGATTTAGGTTAAATATTAGGAAAAGCTTTCTAACAATAAGGGTTGTTAAACTCTGGAATAGGCTTCCAAGGGAGGTTGCGCAATCCTCATCACTGGAGATTTTCAAGACTAGGTTGTACAGACACCTATCAGGGTTGGTCTAGGTTTACTTGGTTCTGTCTCAGTGCAGGAGGCTGGACCTGATGACTTCTTGAGGTCCCTTTCAGCCCTACATTTCTATAAAAGAGACACTTTACAACAGAGAGGCATTTTGCTGAATTCTTGACTTTGCTACACTCTTGCATGAAGCTGGCTTAGCTTTCAGCTATATTAAATCTAATTAAAAGTATATTTATCATAACATTGCACAAATAAAACACGCTAGGAAATACTCCCTTTAGCCCCATTATTTGTATATATTTGTGTATATATGAAAAATTCATATCTTTCAGACAGTTGACTTTCTGCTGTCAGCAGTTTAGCTAATTGTACTGCAGTAGAAAACCCCGTCGTTCTGTCAACAAAAGTATATAAGGCCTGATGCCTTTGATTTATTGGCCTGAGCAATGAGTACAATTTATTTGGATAGTTAGCAATATTAACAATACAATGCATAGCTCAGTACAAGCCGAGCTCTCCAAAAATCTGGTTAATCAGGAAGTATTACTATGCTGTCAGTGATTATTAATTAAATATCCCAGTTGGATTACAGGCAGATAAACTGAAAATTCAAGTCCAGATTTTCTTTTTCTTATTCAGGGTGTTTTGCTCTTCAACCACATAACCCAATTATATTAATATTTTCTGCATTTGTAAGTCTTGTGTCTCAACAATACTCTGCTGGTTGAGTGAGTAATTACATCATTTTTCTGTCTCTCCACATCCTGCTATTTTCTTTTCATCCATAAATAAATCCAGTATTCTCTCTTGCTACTGACCTCTCCCAATTCGCCTGATCCAATTGATCATCCTAGCATCAAACAGCTTACATAGTAACTTATTCATTATATGGATTAATCTTCTCAGGGAAAAACTCCCCTATATTCCAAACGGCATTGGCTCTTTCTTGTTGAGGTACATTGTAGGGCCATGCTTTTTTTTAAAATTATACCTCTCCAGTGACTTTGATCTCCTTTCTCACAGCATACTTTTCATGATTTCAATCCCGGATGTCCAGAATCATGTCATTCCTCTTGCTGAATGGTCTTAACATTTACATCTTTTGAAAGGCATATGAGCTAGCAAAGTCCATATGTTGGATAAGATCTAATTAGGGTCTTGTAACTGGAAACTTATTCCCATCCATTCAAATGCTTCTCCTTTAACAATGCAGTATGCTGTTCCCCTTCTTCATAACCACATTCTTTGACAGTGATGTCATGGGGATCCTTGGCACACAAATTCTCCTTTCTTTCCTGCACAACTAGACATTGTTTCCCTGTAGTGATTTCTTGTTGCTTCCATTTGCTCCCAAACTTAGAGCTCAAGTCTTGCTCCCAGGGGAACCAATGGGAGTTTTGTCATGGACTTTAATGGGAGCAAGACTGGACCCTTAGGGTACAGCTACACTGAAATAAAAGACCCGTGACTAGGGTTGCCAACCCTCCAGGACTGCCCTGGAGTCTCCAGGAATTACAGCCCAATCTTTAATGAAAGATTATGTCATGTGATGTAACCTCCAGGAACACGTCCAACCACCGTTGGCAACCCTTCAGCTGAGGCATGGCCACAGTTGGCTCAGGTCAGGTGACTCAGGCTCACTGGGCTTTGGCTGCAGGGCTAAAAAAAAGTGTAGTGTAGACGTTTGGGTTTGGGCTGGAGCCTGGGCTCTGGGACCCTTGTTCAGGCTCCAGCCCCATCCCAAAGGTCTACACAGCAATTTAACAGCCCTGCAGCCCAAGCCCCATGAGCACAAGTCAGCTGATTCAGACCAGCCACAGAGGTTTACCTTCTGTCTAGACGTACCCTTAGTGTCCTATATTTTACCTTAACAATTTTCAGCATCTGCCTCAGGTACTGAGAGATGCAATTTTCACCTAAAATCAAGAAAACACAGGCGTCCAAATCTATCAATTTTATATCAAGTACAATATGAGAAAAGCAGGCTTCTTTTATTGCAGTAGAGACGTACCCAAAGGGTCTGAACGTCAGCTATGCAGTCCATATCCACTTAAAGCTAGAGATGTGAATATTCCTTAAGAGCAAGCTTGAGTATCTAGTTTGGTTCCCCAAATTATCCAACATGCCCTTAATTAAAAAGTCGGAGAATAAAGTCCTAATGAATTTTAAGTAATTTAGGCCGTCTCTCTGCTACAAGACCTAGCAGTGTGACCCCCCTGCCCGTGTACACATACTCCTGGGAGCGCCATGAGAGCGAGTGGTAGTGTAGTAGAGAGTAGTAGCGGAGTCACGGTAGCACGGGCAGCACCAGCAGAGGCACAGCTGAGCTGCGACGAGCATGTACCTACCGTTTTCAGGCGGGTTTGTATTCGGCATGGCTAAGGCATCCCTCTGCTGCCACTGCCTATGCTACCATGGCTGCACTGCTATTTATATTTGCTCTGGCTCTCATTGAGCTACCCCGAGTATGCGTACTCAAGCAGGAGAATCGCACCCCTCCCTTGTAGCGTAGACAAACTTTTCCCATGACTAAGACTAAGGCAAAACCTGTGGGTTGCTAGGTATGGAAATAAAAGGCAGTAAAAAGTGTCATCTCTTACGGATGCAACTTTCTGTATAATGCCGTTTTTCAAAACAAACAATGCATATAATATGTGATATTCTAGAGTCAGTAGCAGCTCAGATAGTTGTGCAACTGTGATATCAACAGGTTTAAGACTATTCCCTAGCCAGTAATACTTAGAAAGATCAACAGCTGTTCAGAGAGATTTAGAGATTTCCAATAAAATCCTCTGTCTCAACAGGATCAATGTTAGAACCAGAGGTACTGGGCCAATTCAGCCTGGGTGTAAACTCCACTGAAGATAAAGTTGTACCAAAGCTCAATTGAGTCCACTATAACCTTTGCCCACCCCTTCAACTGTTTGTCACTATCAAACTCTCTACTATTCTCCAAAAATGGGATCTCAGAGAGGAAGACTGTTTGGGCTGCAAGTTCTTCTTCTTTCTTTTTCTTTTTTTTTTTTAATTAGTGCTACAAGAGCTCTTTATATTTGTCTTTTAGCATATTTTCTGCAGAGAAAGCAGAAACAATTATTGTTGTTCAACACTAATATAAACTTGCTTTCTCAGCTTAGCAACTACTGGCATTTTGCAGAAGGCTCCTTCTAATGCCTCTACGTCTGTCAAAATGGCCTGGAAACTTGCCTTGGATCTTTATTGCTAATAGCTGTATCAAGGTTAAAAAAGTTTAATTTACCAATTGTTAGTTTGGGGAGCTTTGCTACCAAGATGGTCTTTGGGAGGTTCTGATGTTGGATAGCTCCCCAATGACATTGACTGCTCGAATCATTTCAACTACTGTCTAGTTTTCCTTGTGATTTCCCCTGTTCTCATTACAGAGGAGGCTATATTATTATTTAATACGTATACAAAAATCACACCCAACCGGCCCAGCCAGGATCAGGACTCCATTGTGGACTATACAAAAATATACGTGCAGGCACAGTATCTGCCTGACGTGCTCGCAATCTAGCAATCACTGAACTCTGCTTCCAAACTCAGTTTACTCTCTCTCTTCAGAATGGCATCATTAATATCCCAAGAAAGACCCATTTAATGTGCAGCATAGCCCTTCTTTTAGGAGCACAGAAAGATTCTTGTTCTCCTGAACTGGCATCATAATAATGAAAAATAAATCACTACAAATCCAGAGGTCCCCCTTGTTCTTTGTTGGTTTTCAGGACTATCAAAGCACTAGGTGTTTGTCACGGTCATCTGTTCAGCCTTGAGTTTACATCAAAGATGCCAAAGAAAAAGAAAAATTACCTACACAAACTCCAGACAAGGTGATCTCATAGTCAAAGCATTCTTACCCGAGGGGCAGCTCTACTGGCTCCCACTCTTACGGAAGTCTGAATTTTCTAGACACGCATGGCAGTGGATTGGTCTGACATGAAGTGGTCATAAGCAGTAGCAGATTGTGCCACAAGGAGGAAAAAGGAGTTGAGTTTCTTCGTAGAATTCTCTCCTTCCCTTAATCTGTGCTGTGGAACCATCACCATTATTAATACTTCCGGAGTGCTGGCTTGCTCAGTGCTGTATAGAACAGAATAGCAGAAGAACAGACCATATGGAAGGGAACAGAAAGGCCAAGCCAGCCATGCCAGGATTATTACAGGAAAAGGAATCTTCTAATCATTCAGCTTCCAACAGTGATTTGAAAGATTCAAAGTAATTTCTACAGCCAGACTTTGACTGAATACATTGATCCCATTGTTTGTACTGCCCCATTAACAATGGGCGCTAATATCTCCCATTAGTGTGTGCGGTAATGTTTCCCATTCATGCTGTATTTTTCAAGGTCAGTTACTCTCCAGGAGACTGAACAGAGCAGAACAGAAAACAAACAAAACTATTAAGAGAGTGTCTATAATGTACTCTGTATTATTCCACGGAGATACAAATTTAGCCTTCATGACAGCAGGAGAAAAAATCCCCACAATACCATAAAAGCAGAAAAGCCACATGTGCTCCCAGCAAATCAAGGGCTTATTCAGCTATGGAAGTGATCTGTGAGAGTGCACGTGCTTCCTGAGTGAGTCAGCATTGGGGAAGTGGTTGCAGTTGATACCCATCAGCCCACAAGCCTGCTGGGGCTGGGGGTGGGAAGGAGAAACAGTGAGCAGTGTAGAGCACATCTGTTTCAACAGAGATTACCTAGGCCCTGCTTTTCAAAATTAGAAGAACAAAGCTTCAATACCACCTTCATTTCCACAAGAAGAGATAGATCAAAAGAGTTACATTGAAAGAAAAGAAGATTAAACTACAGTACAAATTTGAGACATAGCAGGACTACAGTGATTTCACATAATCACCAACTCCTACTTTACAGGCAGTGTATGAATCATAATGTCACTCAGCCAAAAGTCTAAAAAGTATCAGCAAATGCCTCCAATATAGTGATGAGCGTACCAGTGAGGCTGCGGAGAAGATATTGCCAGGAAATTGTGTGACAGGAGAAATGTTCCTAATAGAATATGAACAGATTGCCAGGGAGTATTACTTAATACTTTGGGGGGAGGGAGGGTGTCTGGAGACTTAAATCTTTTGCAAAAGCAAATCCAAACAGCACTAAAGACATTCTTTACCTCAGTGGCAGGCGCCTGAAATATTCATCTAGAAGAGTCCCCCAGAGAATAAGGAGATGTGTTAAGGGCAGAAAAGTAAATGTTTCTGTACTTTCCTCCTGTACCATCAGCCAACCAGCCACTACCCACTCTCTTTTCTTGTGGAGACAAACCACAATGCTCATTTTCAATCTACACATTTTTTTTCATAATTTTTACAAAATGCTTAACACATGCCAAACCCTTCCGTTCCTCCTTAATGTCCGCATGGTACACATGCCTGTTGTCTGGCACTTCCATGCTTTTACACACTCAAAGGGCAATGTAAATAACTAAATTTAGCAGCTGGGGCCAGATCCCGATGTGCATTCCTGCAGGGGTGCACAAACAGGGGCATGTGGGATGACGGCACAGAGAACCATCCCCATCCTTGTGCAGTGCCAGCCATATCTTGAGCTCAGTGGGGCAAATCAAGTGCCCACGTCTACAAGTGCAGAGGTGTCCTTGGCAGTGTGGTTCCTCTGTACAGGGAGGGCACTGGACACAGTGCGCGCACAACTTCTGTGAAGCACAGAGCTCCCCACATGGCATAACTGTGCTGCAAGAGCACTTCCCCAGGATGAGGGGGTGCTCAGCATTTGCTGGAGTGCTGCCATAGGGTTGTAGTAGCTCTGCAGCCACTCCATGGCCTGGCCAGGAAGATTCTTCCTCTTCATCCATGCTAGGCGGAAGTTTTTCCTCACGAGTGCCAGGGTGTGTGACAACCCACTTCAACAGGAGCATGACTGCACAGGGCCCTGCCCCACTAACACACTGACTGAAGGAGCATCCAGTGCTCTCTTGAAAAAGGTTGTTACGGTTATGTGCACTGGCAGAATACCTCTAGCCGTTACCATTCCCACAGCTCCCCTCTAGCCCCAGACTGTAGCAGTAGCTAGTAAGGCCATAACATAACAGCCTTATGTTCAGAATGTATTGATGTTCTCCACTCAGCCATTTGAAGGGAGATAACCAAGTGGAAAGAAAATAATCAAAGCTGTGGTTTCATTGCTAATAATCAGGCAGTGCGTGGCTCATCGCTATATTTCAGTTATAGCACAGTCCTTATTATCAACATTAAAATTTATAGCAGTCACTTCAATTTTATTACGTAAATTGAATTGAATAAAAGGAAGAATTAACAACTGTCTCCCGTGTTAATCTAGTCATTTAAATTATCCATATTAACTTACATTAAAAAAACTTTTCCCATATCTTGTACTAAATAACGTAGGCACGTATAATGTATAATTACACAGCTGCATTTCTATTTTTAGGCTTAGAGTGGTTTATAAATCACTCATCCTATGCATCATGGATTGCAGACCTGCAACAAGAATACAGCTTTACGCTCAGGCATAATACACTCCCCATTTATTATCCACTATATAGCTATGGGTGCACGCAGACACATCTGCACGCACGCACGCACATACAGTAGAACTGGTTTCATACAAGAGGGCCTACTCTCATATTTGAATTATATTATTTTCACATTCCCAGCCAGCTTCCGCAAGTAAGAAATGTTGCTTGTCTGACGTAAGAAAATTACCAGTATAAATAAGTGTTTGCTAATATTTCAAATCTGAGACTACAATAAAAATTAATTCACAGCAGAAATTAATGGCTTAATTTTCAGAGGGCTTTGCAGGCCCTTGGCAACCTGGAAAATCAGGCCATTCTTAACCAATTTGCTCCAGATTTACGGTATTTTATCTATTAAACATGAGTAGACATTGAGATATGGGCACCCACATATCCCCACTTCAGGCCCTTCACAAATGTCACATTTAATTGCTATTGGGAAATGTCTATGGGTAAGTAAAAAGAAAAGGAGTACTTGTGGCACCTTAGAGACTAACCAATTTATTTGAGCATGAGCTTTCGTGAGCTACAGCTCACTTCATCGGGTAAGTAGACATTTGAAGGCCTGCATGAATAAAAGCTGTGGACTGATTCCTCATTGGATGGCATATTAGGACTTCAGGAGGTTTAGATGTATCATTAGTTTTGTGCAGTAGTTCCCATCTGTGTTCCATCAGCTCTGCAGAAAGATCTGCCAGGACTGGGGACGTAACATAGGAGGTAACTTGTTTACATTTATAGGGGATATTTTGCAACTTCTTTAGGAAGCCAACTTTAAAAAGAACCCATAATGCTGCCCAAAAATGTGCAAGAATATTTTAATTTGTTGCCAAAACTCTGATATTAAGTAGTGTTAGATATATAGGCAGAAAGAAACATTTAGAAGATAAGCGCCACTGAAGTAAATACAACTTCATTTGTTTCCAGAACTGGGTGGAAAATGGTCAGTTCTGTTCTGCAGAAGACTTTGCGATTTCAAAATTTAGTTTTGTTCTGATTTGGAATGAAAACCAAAAATTTCAAAGTTATCCACAAAACAGCTGCTTGGAGCCTTAGCAGCCCACCACATGGGCAGCTGGGCAACTCGGGGAGCCTGGAAGCCCTGTGAGCCCACACTTCAGGACAGTCCACCCAGCAGGCTGCCCCACAGCTGGGGACCTGGTGGCTCCAGGTCTGAGGCAGCCCACCTGAAGAGTTTCCCTGAGCCATGGACCCTGGGAACCCAGGCTGCTAAGGAGCTGCAAATCTAGGAGCACAGGAGCTGATCCTTCCACAGCTTTTGGGCTATGAGTCAGCCCAGCAACCAGGAACCTGGAACCCTAGGCACCCCACCATCCTGCTGGGGGGGGGGTGGGCAATCAAAACCTGCTTTTCATCCAAATAGACACGGTCCCATGAAATAGATTTAATGAATCACCAAATTCTGACCACGCACACACAAAAGTTTCCTCAAGTTTTTTCCAACCAGCTCTGTTTCGATGTGACATTTTCCAAGCTACTTACTTATACATACATCTAGCACACCTCACCTCCACAAACTGCAAGCTTCTTCAAACACACAAACTGCACTTAGATCTCAGTCCTGCAACCAATTCTGCACGTACATCCTACCATCTTTCCATTGTTAATAATCTAGACTACAAAGTTAAAAGAAAATGCTGCTCCTTCCAATTCAAATACAATCATCAGGTCTTTAATTCTGATGTGGAACAGAATTAACTCTCTCAACAAGAAAATGCTGTTTCTAAGACCACAACTTCTCATATGTGTACAAAGTAAGTTTCTAGCTTGGTGCTGCATTTTCTTGTACAAAAGAAAGAGATATAAGGAGATGCTTAATGCCCCCAAGTCCTCTTAGCAAAGATGACTTCTAACAGCCTAGCCTGTCCTCAGGAACCTTTTTAAATTGAACCACTGTATTTCCTATATACAAATGAGTACCATCAATGCAGTTCTGTGGAACGGACCGGAAGTATTTCAGACCTTTTGTTGAAGATGAATGACCATTTTTTTGTAAGCAGAACAGCTGCACTGATTTTACTGTATACTAGTGAAATTTAGAGAGCAGGAAAACAAACAATATTTCATTCAAATTCATGAAGATTTTTTATGTTCTCCTATATGTTCAGTATCTTTATTATTCTTTCCAATAATACTTAAGTTTTTGACTTCAATGTGAAATGGAGGTTGTAACTCCACCACTTAAAGAATAGATCAATTTTCCCTGGATTTGGTACAACAATTGCAGTCAGCCATCTGTGAGCCTGAAAAGAGAAACATTCGGTTTGTAATGTTGCTGATCACATTGTTTTCCTGAGGTCTTTCAAAGCATCTTGTTGGTTTAATCAGATTCTATGAAACAACATTCAATGGTTGTGTTTTATTGGGCCTTGCAGCTGATTAAATTGATGAGCGATCATCAACCTCTCAGCTTTGCTTGGTATATTTCTGTTAGGGGGATATTTACGTTATCAGGTTTGGTTTGGTTTTTTTAATAAAATGGTCAGATATGTTTTATGGAGTCTGATGACACATAGATCATGACTTGAAGCAGTGGCAATTCCTTCTGGTAAATGTAAAGTATATGAAGAACATAGTATACTAGAAAAAGCTGTTACACAGCCTTACATCTCGATGACTGCAGTCCTCTGCAGGAAGAGATTCTGCATAGCAGGGTGGGTAGGAGATTGCATACAACAAAATGCAATCTAAGCCTGTAGACTAGCCCGTACAGATGTACTAATATCTGCACACAGCTTAGACTAGATTGTGAATATCCCTGTGTGGGTATGCAAGGTGGAGTCTCCCCTCCAAAAAAGACACCTCCTGCACTCTCTCACACATGCTCTTTGTTCAGGAGCTACCCACAATCTCAGCCCTTGTGCTCAGAGACAATAAGGATTGCTTGGGACCCTAACGAGCACAGGGTTTGGCTGGAGTCATAACCACTGTTTCCTCACATTATCCAGGAGAGCTGATCTGGTATTGAAGCTCACTTGCATTGGGTTCATTACAGATGGGTGAAGGAAGAATTATTTTAATTCTACGGGGGAATCTGGGAAAAATCTCTACTGGGATAAACACAGGGTGAGAGGGAACTCACAGGATGTCACAGGGAAACATCAGGCTTTTTTGATCCAATACCCACACATCATGGACTCCCTTATAAATGAACTCAGGTACAGGCTGTGTCTGCACTACAAAGTTTGCTTGAAGTAAGCTGTTTTGGCTTTCAGCCACTGAAGTTGGTATCTCCCTCAGTTGCATGCACACTTGGGTTCTTGCGTCATTGCTGTGCGTCCTCACTATAACTGGTTCTATCAATAGAAAATATGGTGCTCTTTAGGCAGGTATGCAAGTGTGCCCTGCATTGTCGTTTGGTGCAATGCCTCGTGGGACATTTTCATACTACTTTTGGGGATAACAGCAATTTGCACAAGGATTTCTGGGAACGAAGAGACAAGTTCCCACAAGCCCACTTCTTCCATCCTTAACTTTCCACACAGTTTGAAAAAAATTCCCACAGTTCTGTGCGCCATTTTCCAGTCTCTGACATGTCTCAGGAAGCACGGACCCTGCACAGCTCAGCAGAATTACTCATTACCGTTGCTAATACAGGACACACAATGCTCCTCTATCTGCAGAACTTCAGCGGCCACTAAAGCCAGCGGGGTGGCGATGAGGATGAGATGCTGGAGGCTGATGAATGGATAACGCACACAGCGAATAAAAGCGTCAGGTTGTTGCTAGCATTCACGGAGCAATGCCACGTGGTGGATAGGGACTTCTGAGACTGAGAAGTGAGCACAGACTAGGGGGAGCTCATTGAAATGCAGGTTAGAGATGACGAGCAGTGGCTGCAGGACTTTCAGATATGAAAGGCCCCATTCCTGGATCGGTGTGCTGAGCTCACCCCAGCCCTCCAGGGCAGGGATACAGCATGGGAACAGCAAAAGCAAGTGGCAATTGCATTGTGGAAGCTTACAATGCCGGATTGCTATCAGTCAGTGGGAAATCAGTTTGCATTAGGAAAATTTACAGTGTGGGCTGTTGTCACCCACATGTGCAAGGCCTTTAAGCAGCTCCTGCTGCACAGGACTGTGAATTTCAGGCCTGGTCTACACTATGGCGTTAGGTCGAATTTAGCCGCGTTAGGTCGATTTAAAAATGACTGCGTCCACACAACCAACCCCGTTCCACTGACCTAAAGGGCTCTTAAAAATCAACTTCTGTACTCCTCCCCAATGAGGAGAGTAGCACTAAAATCGACCTTGCTGGGTTGAATTTGGGGTAGCGTGGATGCAAATCGATGGCATTGGCCTCCAGGAGCTATTCCAGAGTGCTCCATTGTGACCACTCTGGACAGCACTTTGAACTCTGATGCACTAGCCAGGTACACAGGAAAAGCCCCGGGGAACTTTTGAATTTCATTTCCTGTCTAGTCAGCATGGCGAACTCAGCAGCACAGGTGACCATGCAGTCCCCCCAGAATCATAGAGCATAGAATATTTCTATGCTCCCCCTATCATCTCCGTCCCTGAGATTATTGCAAATTAGAAGGCGAAAAAAAGCACTTGTGATGACATGTTTTCCGAGCTCATGCAGTCCTCCCGCACTGATAGGGCACAGCTTAATGCATAGAGGCATTCAGGGGCAGAGGCCAGGAAAGAATTAAGTGAGCGCAAAGAGTGGAGACAGGACGCAATGCTGAGGCTAATGGGGGAGCAAACGGACATGATGAAGCATCTCTTGGGGGAGCAAACGGACATGATGAAGTGTCTGTTGGGGCTGCAGGAAAGCCAACAAGAGCACAGACCCCCGCTGCATCCACTGTATAACCACCTACCCTCCTCCCCATGTTCCACAGCCTCCTCACCCAGACGCCCAAGAATGTGGAGGGGGAGGCTCCAGGCACCCAGTCACTCCACTCCAGAGGATGGCCCACGCAACAGAAGGCTGTCATTCAACCAGTCTGATTTTTAGTGTAGCTATAATAAGCAATGTGGCCTTGTCCTTCCCTCCTCCCCCACCCCACCTGGGCTACCTTGTCCGTTATCTCCTTTTTTAAAAAAAAAAAAATTAATAAAGAATGCATGGTTTCAAAACAATAGTTACTTTATTTCGAAGGGGGGAGGGGTGGTTGGCTTACAGGGAATTAAAAATCAACAAAGGGGGCAGGTTTGCATCAAGGAGAAACACACACAACTGTCACACCAAAGCCTGGCCAGTCATGAAACTGGTTTTCAAAGCCTCTCTGATGCACAGCGCGCCCTGCTGTGCTCTTTTAATTGCCTTGGTGCCTGGCTGCTCAAAATCGGACTCCAGAAGATTTGCCTTAACCTCCCACCACACCATAAACGTCTCCCCCTTACTCTCACAGATATTATGGCGCACACAGGAATAACAATAGGAATGTTGGTTGCGCTGAAGTCTGACCTAGTCAGCAAACAGCGCCAGTGAGCTTTTAAACATCCAGAGGCACATTCTACCACCATTCTGCACTTGCTCGGCCTATAGTTGAACTACTCCTTACTACTGTCCAGGCTTCATGAGCCATGGGAGCAAGGGGTAGGCTGGGGTAGGTGTGACCGCACGGTGCTGTCGGCTAGGAGAGCAGCCTGAGGCAGAAGCCTCCAGCTCGCATGATATTCCAGGCAGGACTGAATCGTCCATGAGACGAAACTTAAAGAAGAGAATGACCTGGAGTCTCTGGCTCCCATTCGGTGCTCTAAGAGGAGAATAGCCATGTCTGTCCAGGTGCCCCTGATCAACCACACCGAGGTCTGCCAGGAGCACCCAGAAGACGTACGACAGCTATCAGTCCTACTGTACCAGCTGCCGCAAAGGCAAGGAGCTGCTGCTGTGTAGCAATGCAGTACAGCATCTGCCAGCAGCACCCAGGAGACATACGGTGATGGTGAGCTGAGCGGGCTCCATGCTTGCCGTGGTATGGCGTCTGCACAGGTAACTCACGAAAAAAGGTGTGAAACGATTGTCTACCGTTGCTTTCACGGAGGGAGGGGGGCCTGACAACATGTACCCAAAACCACCCGTGACAATGTTTTTGCCCCATCAGGCATTGGGAGCTTAACCCAGAATTCCAATGGGCAGCTGTGACTGTGGGATAGATACCCACAGTGCACCACTCTGTAAGTCAATGCTAGCCATGGTAGTGAGGACGCACTCCACCAACTTAATGCGCTTAGTCGCAATTGACTGTATAAAATCGGTTTCTAAAAATCTACTTCTATAAAATCAACCTAATTTCGTAGTGTAGACATACCCTCAGCAATGCGCAGGAAATTGTAGATTGATAGCTTTGAAGCAATAGGCTTCCTGAACTGTGGTGAGGTGACAGAGTGGAGGCATATCTCTGTTCTGGCACTTGCCAGTGAGTACATCAACAGAAAGGGGTACTTTTCTATTGTTATACAAGTACTAGTGGATCACCAGAAATGCTTCACTGACATCAACATGGGCTGATCAGGAAAGGTGCATGGGGCTCACATCTTTAAGAATAAAGGACTTTTCCAAAAATTGCAAGCAGGGACATTCTTCCCTGACAAGCCCATTCACACTGGTGATGTTGAAATGCCAGTAGACTTTGCAGGACTCACGCTACCCCTTGTTCATGAAACCAAACACTAGGCACCTTGACTGAAGGAAAGATTCAACTACCAATTGAGCAGGTTCAGGAGGACAGCTGAATGTGTGCTTGGTAGACTCACCGCTCACTGGTGAGTCTACCAAGTGAATAGACATATAGTGACTAGACTAGATCTCAGCAGGGCAAACATTCTTATCATTATTGCTTCATGTTGTGTATTGTATAATAGTTGTGAACCGAAGGGGGAAAAGGCTACCAGCAGGATGCAGGGGTGAGGTGGACCAGCTATCTGCTCAATTTGAACAGTCTGAGACAATGAATATTAGAAAAGCAAACCATGGAGCTATAAAGTTGAGGGAGGTCTTAAAAGACAATATTAACAGTAGCCATAGTACTGTCATGGGATGCTTTTGGTAACTCATGTGCCTTCATGTGTACAGACCTGAAATATGGGTGGTATTATTGACGCCTGTTATGAACTTGGTAATGCAACATGTCTGCTTAGTGCAAACTAATAAATATACTCTGAGTTTCAAAAAATAAAATGTTGTGTGCAAATGAACAGGAAACAAAGTTAAGTTAAAATACAAACAAACAAGCTAAAAACATTTTAGCAGCACCATATGAGGGCGAGCCATACCTATAAAAACCAGGTAAAACAATAACTATACATGTTTACATATTAAAAAACGTATTGTAATGTTTCGTCCCTGGTAAAAATAAATAGTGCACTGTGTTTTCTGGCTGACCCCACGGTTATCACATGTTTCTCCTGGTTTTCCCCTGGCATAGAGAAATAGCAGTAAAGGTTCATGCCATGCTGCCACCAGTTATGCTACCGGGTATTGGGACCAGGCAGCATGGAATTTTCTCATGAATTGGAAAGTTTCTGTGTACAAGGTCTTTGGGTATTTAGCTCAAAAATTTTCTGCAACATGCATTGTTGCATAAGCAAAGCTCTATAGCTTCCCAATATACCTCTCTGTCCCTTTGCCTCTCCCTCCAGCAATTGATCTCTCCATTCCTGGTCCTTCACCAGTTCCCGAGTTCCTGGTCAGTACCTGCAGAAGACTGGACGATCTCAGAGAACACATTCTCCCTGGTCTGCTCTTTTATTTGCCTGATGTGGGTTAGGTGTTTAGCAGATGTGGAAGGAGCACCTCTCAAGGCCACCATGGCTGATAAAAACAAACAGATACTGTCACATTCTGGGGTACAGTCCAAACCAGTGACGAGTTGTGTCACTGCCTGCCCTGTAGCCCTGGGTGTCTGAAATGCCCTGCTGCTGCGGCCCATAGCCTGGGATGCTCACAGCCAGCCTATCAGCATGCAGGTCATATCCTGAGTCTCTATATGCTAGACAGTTCTGGTTCAGCAGCTCTGACCCCAGCAGCCTGTCTGCAGCCCCACTCTGGCTCCCACCAGCCTTGGTTACAACCAGCCAGGTGACCCCAGCACACTCCTAGTCCCGAATTTCCCCCAAACCATGTGCCCTGAAGTTTCCAGCCCTCCCCTGGATCACTAAGAGAAATCATAAGGTTCATTGCTCCTTTAAAGAGACTTAAGCACACCACAGCTTATTAACTTAACTGGGGTAAATACACCCTTCCCTTCAAACACAGCAGTGAGTTGGTTCATAGGAAAAATAAAACAAATGTATTAACAGGACACAGGTTAAGTGATTCCAAGTAAAATGAATAAAAGTAGAGATGGTTACAAGTGAAAACACATCTAAAATCTAAAATCTAAAACAGGTACAGGCTTTGTTCAAGATGGTTTCTCTCTCCAATCTTCCATATTCCCAGCCATTGTTGACTTTCCCCTAATCAGGACCTTCCACAGAAGTACAAGATGCTGGCTTCCCTGGTCCTCCTAGGTGAAAGATCTTTGTCTAAGCAAGTTTCTTACCTATATTCAGTTCCCAGAGACTTCAACTTCCCCTTGGTTGAAGAGCTCATCTTTCTCAGCTTGCAAGAGCTCTGGCATCTTGTGTCTGTCTACTGACGGATGCCAGAGATGGCTTCTATCTTTGTTTATGTCTTCCAAAGGTCAATGACCTTGTTTTAAGAGGCAGGATGATCTCATGCTGTTTTTTCCCTTCCTGTGGTCTTCCCATCCTCCTGCTGATTTCTATGTAAATGGGGCTTCTATCGTTTTCTGTCACACCTTGCTTAATTTATTTGGGGACAGGTAAATAGCTATTAAATTCCCTTGTGTCAGAGAGACGTGTTTCATTGTATCATTTCATAATTATATTAATCATCAGTGTGTCATTAGCTTTCAGAAAAGACCGTACTCAGTACACTTTTGTAATAAAGTAATACTGTATACAATCAGTTGATGCAATTATTTATCATTTGAGGTTCAGAGCCTCCTGACTTTACAGTCTAGATAAAGGTTCTGTCTCCAATGCTGTCTCCTCCACCATTTGATAGCTTTGTTTACATAATACGTAAATGGACCTTCATTGTCTCTGACTGAGGACCAGGCTGGCCAGAGAAGCAAATACACATTCCTTTGTCTAGGACAAACCTGTTTACCAACTCCCTCTGCCATGCCTAGCTTAAAGGCATTTTAGTCATCATTCCAGCATAAATCCATAGCTCTTAATACACAGCGCACACACATCAGCCAAGAATATTAATGATCAGTGGGTTGTTAGTTTTCCAGTGACATATTACATGATACCTCTCCAATACAGATTATAAATGCAGTGAGTTAGGTTACACTGAATTGGTCAGGCCAGCTGAAACTCATTACCTAACACCAGTGAGCACCTTGCCCACTGGCACTGGGATGCTCTTAGGGTCACAGATACATTGATGGATTTACAGTTGTAATGGAAAGGGAAAGAGAAGTCTCAAAACTCCCTTGGTGTTTTTTACTAAAAGGTCTTTATGGGAATAATGTAATTGTCACTTTGTCTTTTGAATGCCTTGTTACAGCGATACACTGCAGCGCAAGCCATGGCAAGTACAGCATTGGTGCGGGGGCAGAGAGGTACTGTTGCATGAGAGGCTGGGTGTCCTGGGTGCAAGTATAGATAGGCTCAGCAGAATTTGATTTTTAACTTTGACGGATAATAACCATGTTTATTTTTAAGCATTTTTTTAGATGATCAATTTTAATTTTCACAGTTGAGTGAAATTATTAGGGAGGGGGTTTGCCAATGATTATTTAATACCAGTAAACATTTAGATTCAAAAAGTTAGAGCTTTATAAACCATTAAAATGCAAACAGTCAATGTCACATGTCAAAATATGCAAAGTAAATATCCTTAAGTCAACACAGCATGATCTGTTTTTCTCTATTCAATTGCTAGTCCATTTGTAAGAAGCCTAATTCAAAATATTTTGCGCACAAAGTTTTCAGTTCCCACAGCTAGGAGATCTTAAAAAAATTCAGGTCTTTAGTTACTGGAATGCATAATTATTTGCGAGAGCCAGCAGACCATTCCAGATTTCTAAAGTTCTCCAAATGTGAAGTTGTGTCCTTACTGCAGTACAAAACCCTGAGCTGCATAAACTGGTCTTGTGGAGAGGCTCATGCGATGTTTGTCTTGAACAATCTTTCCACAAACACTGAAGTTACTGGCAATGACAGTTTCATTTCTCCAGTATTCAAGTGTTATGTGTCATTACAGGGTACTTCACGCAACATGTACAAGTCAAAATCATGCTTGAACTCTTCTGCCTTGCAGCATATTTTTATAGATGCTAATCTTGTGTGACATCTGACCCTTGAAAAATGGACCAAATGCGTTACAGTTGTCAAAAAGATGCTGAGCCATATACAGCTCGAAGAATACATTGCAGAATATGGTTGCCTTCAGTTTGCTTTGAAATTCTGATGTGAAATCATGCATTGCAAATGAAAGGAATTGCCTTTTGGAGCCCACTGACTTGAGTTCCACTTCTTTTGCAGTATTATCTACATCTGCAGCAACTTTTAAATTGCAGTTAAGCAGCATATCAATGTGATGTATCAGGGTATATTATTTTTCAATTTGAAAATGAACCCTGTATATTTTTCCTCAAAATACACAAAGAAAAGATAACTTACAATACAGTTGACACTGGTTTCCATCATCCTTGACCATCAAGCATAGTTTCATTGCCTTTTTTAAGGCGGCTCCATCCTCTTCTTTAATGAGAAAGTCTATCACGCTGTCCCTATAAGTGTGAATGAATTTTGCAGGCCTGCCTGAGCCTGGAAAACTAGTGCAATGGAACAATGTGAGGGGACCCAAGCAAACCCAATAGAGTGATGGTGCTTCTTGAACGCTTAAAAAAAAAAAAAAAAAAACGCTCACCTTTGCCTGTTGGTACACTTATACACCATGGGAGATTTGTTGATGTCATGGAATTCATCAGTTTTTACTGCATGATCAATGATTACATGCAAAAGATGAGCAATATATAGAATGTGCAGCAGATGGGGATGCATTTCTTTCATGTCCTTTACCAGGCATTGCATGTACATCATGGAGTCACTGCTGATTGATATACAGTTTTCCCATATTTGGCTGTACTCTTGCTACGTGTCTTGAATCCAAATCAAAATGATACCCGCATTGCACTGAAGAACAACAGAGGATTTTAATAGAATAGCATTTATTGATTTATTTTTGTCACTGTACAACACTGCAAGGATGTTAATTGCTGGCTGCCTCACACGCTCTGGGGTTTCCATCAATTACTAAAGAGAATTTCTCGCCAATCAAAAGATCTTTAATTGCAGCTTGGTGGTGAGCGAAAAACGTCAGGCAAATATTTTTCTTCCAGCCAACAACATTCTGGGCAAGAGCATATTTGTGAAGCAAAGCTAATAAAAAGCTCAAGCCACAGACAACATTCATTGGAATTGCCTGAAAGCATAACATGAGCACCAGATCATGTGAAAATTCTACAGCTTCTTTCTTTTGTCTTGTTTTTCCCCAAACAGGCTTCCATTGAAGTTTGGGTTATCTTTGCTTGACGTCCTTTTAATTTCAAATGACACTTACTGTTCAAATGTTCAGTAATATGATTTCCCTGACAAGAGATGTCTGTTTTACAAACTTTGCAGTGAAAAATGTCCTCAATCTCCCTTTCCAAACTTTTGCACCATTTTAAATTCAAGGTCAGGGTATTCACTTCTGGCACCTGTGACCCCTGGGCAGTGAAGTTCAAACTGGGACCACAGCACCCACTGTCACAGGAAAGAGGCACTGTGGGACAGCTGCTGGAGGACTGTTAAGAGTTGATACAGGTAATGCGATGCCTACACTGACAGAAGTAGGTTGACTTTGGCTCTGCATTGTTCTGGGGAGGAGGGTGTTTCTGCATCAATGTAATGGGGCACTTATATCAGCAGGAGACAATTTATGTGTGGACACATTCAAAAATAAATCAAAACAAGTCAACTTAAGTCGACCTAACTCTGTCATGAAACCCTGTAACTTGTGATGTAGAATGAAAGTTTCAATTTTTTCCAATAAATTTCGTTATGCAAATGACAGTTATGGCGAACCTCCTCTTAATATCAAGTTGCTCTCTGAAAAACTGACTTTCCTAGAGGAAGATTCTACTGCACAGATATTTTTCACACATCTGTGGTCATAATCATCATCACATAAATGCCTACATTTTTCCAGTCGGTACACAAATTTTACTGCATTGTGTAAACTGATTTTATTATGCACCTGTGGATGTCACTAATCCTGCTAATCTCTTACTTCCTTAGTGACCAGCATGCACAGCAAATGGTCAAAAGGTGCAGAGACACTAAAAAAAAAAAAAAAGGTTAAAAATGGAGTTAAACATATTCTGGCACGGTGTGGAATACTATAAAGTTTGTGTTGTCTGTCAGATACAGGGCATCTGATTCCATATTCACGGCTCCATCACTCAAAGTGATCGCAATAAAAACTTTACAGCTCTCCTGGAGCGTCTCCCATGTGTACACATTCCTGCCATGAGAAAGGCAGAGAATACATTTTCTCTCAACATCCCAGCCCAGGTAAAGGGCACGGTGGAGCAGCATCACCTCAGGAGCACCAAGAACACAGGCTGCCACTTGGAGCTCCTCAGCATACAGAGGCTGCAGACCCACTACTTAGACCACTCTAGTGTTCATGCAGTTGGTCAGCTCCATTGGCCAGTTCATAGGTGGTAGCGGCAGAAAGGGGGGCTTCAACCCGTCTCCTTTAAGGCACCCTGAGCCTGAGGAAGTAGAGACTACCCTAAGCATAGAAACTGGGGTTCTATCTGGCCATTAGCAGTCCGCATATGGAGAGAGGTGGGGAAGAAAGATCCCCACAACCTGGCTTTAAGTTAGCATATGTGACATGAATATGTCCTTTTATGTGAAATTTACACTATATCATTGCTTTCTTATTGTTTCCAAATGTAGTTACATCATCTGTTAAAGCCTGTAACTGATCGACAGATTCAGCCAAATAACTCCACTAGATTAGTGTGGCTCCTGAAGAACTAAGATACAGAGCTGCCACAGGGATCCAGTTGCCTCTGGCATTTTTCAATATGACCAGTTTATCCACCCCACCAGTTTACTTGGTGATCAGATCTTTAAAGCAAATGACCACCAGCCCCCAAAAGGGCCCTACCGTGGGCCTTTTCCAACAAAATTTCCAACATTCAGTTTCCGGTTTCTGAGCTCCAAACAAAGTATTTCTCATTGAAGCTGGTCCATGCTCTTTTGCAACTTTGTAATTTTCATGGGCAAAGATGGAAAGGAAAAAGGATGCAGTGGTTATTGGCTGTCAAGTATCCAGGGGAAGAGCTTGAGTTCCACATCTTGTTAATGCTTCCACTTTACAGAATACAGAGATACAGCTTAATTCAAAGGCCAGGCTATATGCTGTGGGCCAATTCCTGAAGTCCTTACTCTGCTTTTATACAGGGCTTGATTCTGCACTATTGAAGTTAGTGAGAGTTTTAGTATTGACTTCAATGGGAGAAGAAGCAGGCCATTCACCCTTAATCAAGCAAACTCCCACGGATTTCAGTGTGGTTTTTGCTTAAATAAGGACTTTGAATTTTGGCCCTATGTCAGTGATGAACAAAATTTTCTAATATTGTCATTGGAGCTGCAGGTTTTATTGTAATCAATCTTAGGGGGTTGCTCTGTAAGTCAATGATCAGTAGCTAATGTAAAGGGAACAAGCTGACTTTTTATCACAACTCTTATTAGTTTGAAAGCTCAGCTGTAGCCAAAAGGGAAAAAACCCATATCAATGACCAGAGTGGGAATAAAATTAGTTATCTTCTGCTTTATGCTCCAGATCTCAGTGATTTATAATACATAAGGAACATCACAGCACATTTATCATCTTAGATTAGTTCTGAGGAGTCAAAGGCACACATCGTTTTTCTGTGAGTGCCGGACATGATGCCATCTCTTAGCAAAGCCCTGTGGCAGATTATTACTTCATCATTATTCTGCACACTGGTGTTGGCACTTGGAGCCAAATTTATCCCTACATAACAGCATAGAAATCAAAAGAATTACATCAGGAATTAGTTTGGCCTTTAGTGTTCTAAATCCTGATCTAATATTATCCCTATATGGATCATCTAAGAAGATGAAAATTCCTTTGATGGAAGAGAAGTCTGCTGTTGAAAACTTTAGCTCTGGTACTACCAAGAAGGAAATATATAACCCTAGTATACAGTCACAAAATATTTTCCACAGTTGTCCTTACTGTGGAATTATTTTGGAACAGTTACCAACTACAAGTAAAAATACATACTGTAAGCACGTATGTTCTGCACTTTGGCAGATAATTTTGTCTTTCATCCCCCGCATGGCATTTTCTTACCTTATTTCATTACAGAAAAAAAATTAAGATAAAAGATGGGAACAGGTAAAAAAAAATTTTTTCCCCTTCTTATATGCTCTTTCACTGAGGTTTCTCTTAGTAAGTACTTAACAACAGCACAGTACTTTATATATAGTGCCAAATAGAAAAGTCAGTTGAAGTCAATGGATTTACTTCTGATTTATGTCAGTGTAACAGAGCACAGCATTAGGCCCACAGATATGCTGGGAGCTGGGATGGGTTTTCTCAAACCAAAACAAGGGTGGTTTTGATGTAGGTTTCATTCTACCCGAACCAGAGTTCGGGCATTTCAGATAAAAGGATTTACTCTTAGCACATTTCAGAATGGGAAAATCTGGGTTGTTTTGCAAAGCTATGTTTCAAGTTTGCAATTTGGATTGCAAAACCAAAGTTAAGGTGATTCAGCTCCTGGATCAATTATGTCATATGAGGTGAGGAAAGGATGCTTTGGATAAAAGGTTCCAGTTTCAGTCCCTCTCTCTTTAAATACAGATAATTAAATCTGATATGAAGAATACTGGTTCAAATCCTGAACAGTTACTAATGATGCAACATTTCTCTACTGCTTTGCAGGTTGGTGATCTCAGTCCAATTCCTAGCAGGCAGGAACCTACATCACAAAAGCCACGATCACAAATGGTGCTGTTTGAGGGAAGTCTGACATACAGGTTAACTGCTACCCTATTCCTATGTCACAAAATGACTATCTCTGAAGCCTAGTTACAACCACATAATGCACATGTTCCGTGCATTTAGACAATTACAATGAAGGAATGAAATCCTTATGCCATTGCCATCAGTGGGAGTTCCACGTTCAGAGAAAGGACAGAATATGGATGGTCCCCCTTGCTGTCACAGTCAGTGCATATTCAACAGGGCATTATTTTACCTAGTTCAGTCTATGGGGCACAACTAGGTGTTACTCCATTGACTTCAGTTGAGTTGTGCTGCTCAGAGTCCTATATATTCATCATAACCCAAAAGTTATACACTTCATTTTCTTTAAATAAAATGTTACACTCTGGCGGAAGAGACCGTACATCTGCACTAACAGTAAGAACACTGGTTTGGATTTGGATTTCAAGCAGAAAGTATCAAAAGTTCGACTTCTACTGAAGTGTTATTCTACAGTTCCACCACTACACTTGACTGTAATATAAAATAGTTAGAAGATGGAAGGTAAAATAGAGAGGGTTCTAAATAGAACCAAGTATCCACCATTTTAAGTCTATAAAAACAAAATTCCGTTTTAGGGTTCTAATGACAAACTACTCAACCTCTTCTCCAAAAGAAGACAGTGCCACCAGAACCCCTAATGGAATTAAAACCTTGTAGCTTTATAGTATACTTGTTACTCTTATGTGAGAAAAGACTTAAATGTATACCCCAAATTAAAAAACATAGTAAGAGAAACAGAAAAGTGCCACCCTGGCTAAACAAAGTAAAAGAAGCAGTGAGAGGCCAAAAGGCATCCTGTAAAAAGTGGAAGTTAAATTGTAGTGAGAAAAGAGTTTTCAGGGGGAATATAAGGGTGAAATTCATGGGCGGGTACCATAGGCCAGGGAAGGCTTAACCTCCCCTAATCCTGGCCGTGGCCCTGCCCATGGTCCACTGGGAGGCCCCGCCCTCACTCCCCCTCTTCCTTGAAGCCAATGGCAGCTCAGCTCCAGCCAGTGGCCAGTGTGGCTCAGGCCAAGCTGGGGGCCTGGCTGGTGCCAGCCAGCAGCCCGTGGTTCAGGCCAGCTAGCAGCTCGGTGCTCGGGCTGCCCAGCGGCTTGGGGGTCTTCTGGCCATTGGCGGGCCGGGGCTCTGGCTGGGGGGGACACGTGGGGGTGAACTTGGGTGGAAGGGGCTTCACCCACTGCCCATGATGGAATTCACCCCTGTGCAGAGAGCCACACCAAAACAAAGGCCATCAAAATTGGTTTAAAGTGGTACTTAAGTGGTGTACAGGCCTCATACTGTGTACAGGGATGAGTTTCACCCTAAATGAAGGGTATGAAAAAAGTACAGACACAGTTGTGGGGGACAAAAGAGTAGGGACAATAATTTATCACACAGCAGCTGAGAAAGCACCCAGGTTTGGAAAGTCTACCATCACAATCCAGTCTGTCAAACTGAGTAGACTGCATGGCTGAGAAAATGTGTCTAATGCAGTCCTCATTAAACAAGAAGTTGTTACCCAGGTTAAGAAGGCATGTGCTGCACAGTGCAGACTGAAACATCAAATCTGGAACCAGGGTACAATTACACAAGGCCCAAGGCAATGAGTATTATTCTCTACTGATAGCCACCTTATCTCACACCTGGAAAACATAGGCAAGTTATCACCAGCACAAACGGATGGAAAAATTTCATCAATACGCCTTCAAGCTACTATGCAAATCAAGTGGCAAGATAATGAGGTTCTCTAAGAGAGCTGCACAAGCTGCACTTAAGAGACACTTATCAAGCACAGCTCTTAAGGTTAGTATATTTCAGGTTCCGCAAAAGAGGACACTGCAGAGAGAGGGGGAGTTGGAAGGAGGGTACAGTTGGGGGACCTGGAGGGGGTACCTGCGGCAGGGGTACTCACTGGAGGTGGGGGGCAGTGTCACTCCCTGTCATGGTGGCAGGGCGGCTGGTGTGAGCCCAGGATGCAACGATAGCCATCAGTCAGCGCCTCCCTGCCAGACCCTCTCTCCGGGGCTGGGAACCTGGGCGGGCAGGATCCAGCAGCTGTGGCTGTAGGGCAATGGACCAATCAGCTGCTGATGCAGGGGTGGGACCAATCAGGAAGCAGACCATTAGGGGCTCTTTCTAAGCTGCAGCATCCAGTTGTGAAAAAATCCCAGGCATTGCCTGTTATTTGAAAAATTCTCCCAGACAGAAGATGGGGGCTCAAAAATGAGGCAATTTCTGGGAAAACCCGGATGTACTGTAATCCTAACAGCTTTATTGGACTGGACCTGCCCCTCACACAAGAGACACTATTCTCTCAAATGCTGAATAATACACTTACTGGGCAAAAGATAAATAGAGAGAAAACATTACTAAGATCTTAAAACAATTAAATTTCCCATTCTGACATAGAGCAACATGTGGGAAGCTACAGTGGCAAACCAGTTTGCCATGAAAAAGTAATACCCAAAGCAGAGAATCAGGAAGAGAAATGGATTGTTCAACAAGAGAAGAAGATACTTTACAAGCAGGGTACAAGTCACAGGCACAATTAGCAAACCATATTACTCTTCCCTGCCCAACCTATGAGAAAACCTCTAACACCATGGACTGGATCCTTTAACCCTCTAGGAGTTCACAGATGCTCTTTCCAAGCTAATTATCTTACAGAAGAAGATCAACAAACCACCTATGGATAGGTTTAGTCAGAAGCACTTGAATGCAGTTTCAAAGGTTATACTCTATTTTAATAATACTGTGGATATTTGAAAGAAAAGTACAGCATGTATTGAAAAGTCAGATCTGATGAATCCCAAATGGTTTACAAATTAAGCATTTGTTTGGATTTTAAAGAGTCAAATGAACGTGTAAAACTTGGTGATATACTGGTGGCATGTTCCATCCCATAGGATGTTGTAGTTGTCAACCTGATGAGCTTGTATAAATCTTTGCTGGAATTATGTCTGTGATGCTGGCAGACAAGGTGCCAGCTCTTGCTGAGGCTTTAGACCTCAGCTGAGCACTGAAATTTATTGCTGAAAACCAGTCTGTTTCACCTCTGTGTTAGTATGGTTAAGATGGATATTGAATTTATAACAAGGTATTTAGACTTTATGAAATACATGTAAATTGCTGCATTCATTAATCTCACTTATATCTGTATCACATGCTATAAAGGAATATTTAACTTTTTGCTTTGTAACTGTACAAATATTTTCTCTGAAACTGTGAACCCACTCAGCAGGCATTGTCTCCTGCCTATCAGAAAGATCTATCAAAACTAAATGAGCCATTGTGGGACATCACAGAACAAAGACTGTTAACTTCCCGCTCATGCCCACGAAGAGGCTGTGTGCCAAAGGGTTTGTTCCATCAGCCTGAATGCTGGAAGAAGGAAATAAAAATGGCTGACAAGAAAATTTTTCATCTTTTGCTGTTCAGAGTCTCACAGGGCCAGTGCTATGAAACAGAAGCAGAGATCCCCAAGGTCAAACTGGGTTAGTCCTAAAAGACATTCAGAGTTGACAGATTACTACAACTGTCACCTTTTGAAACCATAGGTTGTAATTTATTTGTGTATATATGCTTACCTGCTTTAAGCTTGTAATAACTCTCTCATTTCTTTTCTTAGTTAATAAATACTTACCAGTAGAGAAGTTTACTATAGGACTGGTTACAAATGTTGTCGTTAGTGTGAGATCTAAGGTATAAATTGACTTGGGGTAAGTGACTGGTCTTCTGGGACTGGGAGCAACCTGAATCTTTTGTGATCTTTTGTGTATCGCAACCATTTATCGCTAAATCCAGCTTGCCTGGGTGGCAAGAGAGACTGGAATGCCCAAGGGGACTGTCTGTGACTCCATGGCAAGATTGTTATAGTGCTTTAGGAGTTCACTCTTTTTATTGGGTTGGGGAAATCTAATTATAGACCAGTTTGGAGTCTCTGCCCTGCTTCTTGACAGTCTGCCCTGAGGTTGGCACGCTCAGTCATGAGCCATTCATGTCAATGTCATTTGGGGGTTTTGATGTATCTGGGTATATACACACTCCCGGCTTCTCCAGCCTGCTGGCCCACATATATGGGGCTTAAGCCTAAGTAGATTTTATTACTTAACAGGCTGCACATCTCTACTCTGGCACTGGAAAACTGATGCTCAGTAAGCACAAAGAAAAACACCCTCTCTGAGAGAAATGGCTTTTCCAGAAGGGAGGATCCATCTGTGGGACACAGAAGAGATTTTATTAAGCCCAACTTTGTTCTTTAACTTTATAAACGAAGAATTAAGTGAATCTTGCAGTTCGTTCACTAAGAAAAAAGCAGAACAAAAACAACCAGATTATCTACCTCAGTATTATGATGAAGCTGAAAGGGCTGAAAGCGAAGTTCAAGGAAAAAAGTATTATGGCTTGGGATTCCAATATCTGAATTTCATTCTTTGCAAACCCAAATCTCATTCCTACATAGAGACAACACAGGCTTTGATCAGTGTGAATGATCAATAAATTCCATCACTTTGTTTTAGTTCCTCGGGTTGACAATATACATTAAAGGGGGTTGATATAAGTTACACCATTTAAATCCAATGACAATCATAGTTCTGTTCACTTAGGGCCAGCGCGAAGGCTCACCGAAGTCAACGGGACTCTTAATTGATTTCAGTAAATTTAGATCAGCCCCTTAGGGTCCAATTGCTCGATGGAACTATTCTCATGAGTTACTATTCACCATTATGAGTACAGGGTCTACAATCAGATCATTAGAATACATACAGTGGCTGTACCCCAAGTTGACACAGAGCTGTCTTCACAACAGGGTTGACTGATATAGATTTAAAATAAAAAATAAATCTGATTTTATGTAAATCAGATTTTTGTATTTAAATATACTTCTCCTTTTAAAAGCAAATCTGTTTAAAATTAAATTTGAAATTATGATAATCTCTGTTAAATTGTAAACTTATAATAACCTATTAAAAACATCTAAGTAAATAAATAAAAATATGCTGCATTAATGAACCTTCCCCAAATTTTAATAAGTTAATGGGTGCTGCTTTTTGCTTATTTAGAGAATTAGGGGAAAACATCTTTAACTGTTGAGGTCCACTCAAACTTTATAAATATATTACAATGTCACATAATGCTTCAGTAAGTATATTCGTTTCAGTCTTTACCCTGGAGAGAATGCTGGTATTTTAATTTTCCCAAATGTAAGTACTTTCATTTTCTGTGGTGCAGAAGAGCTTTTGCCTTAATTACTTTTGGTTCAGTTTAACTATCAGGTGCAGAGAGAAAGATTATTTTCTTCATTTGGACTAGATCACTCAAAGGCGCGAAACTGATTGACAGTAAAAAAAGCAGGAAAGCTTGTTTTCCTCTTGGAATCTCTGAATAAAAACCAGATGGGAGGGGATGAACTCTAGTAATTCTAAAAACCTGAAGGATGCGGGGCCAGATTTTCAAAGACATTTAGGCACCTAAAGATGCAGATAGCTGGCTCATGGGATTTTCAAAAATACCTAAGTAGGTTAAGTACCTAACTCCCATTGATTTCAGCATGAGTGAACACCAAACCAGGTTAAGCGCCTATCTACATCTTTAAGTACCTAAATACATTTGAAAATCTAGTTCATGCTAATCGGAAACAATCCATCAATTCGTGAACTACAGTTAATCCTTCCTGTGTTTAATAAATCAGTTCACAGAATCATAGAATACCAGGGTTGGAAGGGACCTCAGGAGGTCATCTAGTCCAACCCCCTGCACAAAGCAGGACCAATCCCCAACTAAATTATTCCAGCCAGGGCTTTGTCAAGCCTGACCTTAAAAACCTCAAAGGAAGAATATTCCACCACCTCCCTAGGTAACGCATTCCAGTGCTTCACCACCCTCCTAGTGAAAAAGTTTTTCCTAATATCCAACCTAAACCTCCCCCACTGCAACTTGAGACCATTACTCCTCGTTCTGTCATCTGCTATCACTGAGAACAGTCTAGATCCATCCTCTTTGGAACCCCCTTTCAGGTAGTTGAAAGCAGTTATCAAATCCCCCCTCATTCTTCTCTTCCACAGACTAAACAATCCCAGTTTCCTCAGCCTCTCCTCTAGTCCCCTAATCATTTTTGTTGCCCTCCGCTGGACGCTCTCCAATTTTTCTACATCCTAATTGTAGTGTGGGGCCCAAAACTGGACAGAGTACTCCAGATAAGGCCTCACCAATGTCGAACAGAAGGGAACGATCACGTCCCTCAATCTGGTGGCAATGCCCCTACTTATACATCCCAAAATGCCGTTAGCCTTCTTGGCAACAAGGGCACACTGTTGACTCATATCCTGCTTCTCGTCCACTGTAACCCCTAGGTCTTTTTCTGCAGAACTGCTGCTGAGTCATTCGGTCCCTAGTCTGTAGCGGTGCATGGGATTCTTCCGTCCTAAGGTCAGGACTCTGCACTTGTCCTTGTTGAACCTCATCAGATTTCTTTTGGCCCAATCCTCTAATTTGTCTAGGTCCCTCTGTATCCTATCCCTACCCTCCAGAGTATCTACCTCTCCTTCCAGTTTAGTGTCATCTGCAAACTTTCCGAGGTGCAGTCCACGCCATCCTCCAGATGATTAATGAAGATACTGAACATAACCGGCCCCATGACCAACACTTGGGGCACTCTGCTTGATACTGGCTGCCAACTAGACATGGAGCCATTGATCACTACCCGTTGAGCCCGACGATCCAGTTAGTTTTAAACGCGAAACATATTTTGATTAATTTACCTTTTTTTTCTTAAGTACCCAGCACATTTAAAGTAGTTTTAACTAATAATAATAATTTTAAAAAGTTGTTCTTGTGCATTTTTAATTGAATTCCAATTTCCATCCAAATGCAGCTTGACACAAATCTGGAGTAAAAAAATTAAGAAATGCATCATCCACCATTTTCTAATAAAAATTGGAATAAATGTTTATTAAGCTATAACATTACTTAAATAAATGTATATAAATAGAGGGAATCTTCCTGGTTAGCAAAAAGTACCACCAAATTTAGTGTAAAGGCTTTAGTTAGTTGCAAATCAACATATTGTAATGGTTACCAACCAATGAGAATAAACCTTCCTTTAGGCATATAAAAACAACAGATTCAAAACAAGATTAAAATCAGTTATTTAAATCAAGATTTCCTGTTTGCTGATTTAAATTATTTTTTTTAAATCAGTGTTTTAAATCACTTTGATTTAAAAATCAATCCACCCTGCTTCACAATATTATAGTATAGGCTCAGAAACGTTGCCTCACATACTATTATGTTCCTTGTAGACAATATCTTGTGAGCTGGAAAAATTTCAAAGTAATAGATCCAGGGATAAAAACAGGGTCCACTTCTCATTCCTCAGCATCACATCACTCTTACTACAGTAACAGAACAACTCCAAGCAAAGTTCAGCCCTCTGAAGCAAGCACTATATCAACCATATCCTACTAAGACAATAGAAACCAGTCATGGAACATTCCCTTGCATTATTCACCATGACAGCATTCATCATCACCTGTTTTGGCTTTTGATGCCACAGCCATGGAAGAGGGTGGGAAAGTAGAATTTCAGACCATTAACTGGAAGCTTTTTGCCTGCACAGTGCCCCAGTTCAGGAACACAAGGTAAGTTTACTTAGGAGCAGCTCTTTCTCCTCCTTGTTGGAGATGCAGCATATATTCCTATTAGTGCTGGCCTCAGACAAATGGCTGAGGAGACGGCCATGTTCTCACCCTGCTTGGCCATATGCCTTTTAGAGTGTGCATATCTGCTGTATTGCCGTCTCAAGCATTCCAACCTCATGAGGCAGACTTCAAAAAATCATGGAGGTTGGCTTAAGCAGCATGGAAAGAAATAGAAAGAACGATCTTTTCATTTGCCCTCTGGCTTTTAAGACTTTACGATGCTTTCAAGCTTTTCTCCAAACCATGAAGGTTAGAACTGTACTTTGTTTTAAATGAAAGCTGAGATTTTCATGAAGTCTCCCAATTCCAGCATCTGGGACTTTAAGAAAACATACGAAATGTCACAAGACTTGCAATAAAACAGAGCAGGGAATACTGCAACAGACTCCATGACCATGCTCATTACCTCCTGTGCCGGGGTTAAGGGAGCAGAATTCCCTGGGCTTCCCTTGTGAAGTGCGGTTGAGAGCAACCATTCATTTCTGATCAAAGAATCCATAGTAAACTTCCTGGAGATTCCTCTCTCCTACATGGGTTATTTCCACACAGGAGAACACAGGGCCCAGCATGAGGACAGTGTAAATATAATCATGCTTTAAGCATAAATACATCCATGAGCAGCCTAACATCTATTGGGAAACCAGGGATGTTGTTACAGCAACCTTTTGGGCATTAAAACGGTTTTTCTGAAGCTCTTTTCTTTTTTGTTTAAAAAGTAGTAGCTTCAAGAGTTCGCTGCAAAGTACCAATTGCAACTTACTTTGTAATTCAAACATAAAGCATATCTTTCTTAGTGGTGACTGATGATTTTCTAAACCATTGCTATATATTGTACATACATATAACTTTAAACAGAGTTGTAGCCAGTTATAAAAGCACAATACAATAATGAGAGTTCCTACCTTTTTCAGGAAACGGACTCCATAGGTAAATATATAAAGGTAAAATGTAAATCTCCACCTGCAAAAGGTAAAATAGATTGACTCTATGATATTAAGTTTACATATTTTGCAGCACAACATCTAATCTCCCATTACAACACAAGTTTAATGCACAACAACCAATCAACATAAATTCTTTTCATTCAGAAGATTGTTTCTAGTCACTAGGGCTTTGATTCAGCAAAGTTCTTGAGGACATGCTTAAGTCTTGCTGAAATAAATGGGAATCAAGCACTTGCCTAAAGTTAAGCACGTGCCTAAGTGCTTTCCTGAATCAAAGCCCTAGTATTCTGTCTTTTTATGCAATTAAGTTCTTTAGGATATATTTGCTTTCTTTGGCCCAAGCTGCAGGGAGTTTTGCCTGAGTGAGGATTGCAAGATTGGGTCTTTGCCTACAAAGAAACTATTAAAGCACCAAATTCTGGCTGATTTCCTTATGTTCAAAGAGCTTTTATTTTCATTTTAAACTTAATACATAGGATAAAACCTTCCCTGTTGTCAGACCAGTGCAAGCAACTAGGGAAGACATAAATACCTCCCAACAGTGCTTTTAAAACTACTTGCCCTTCTCATAGCTCAGCACTAACAAAAGAGTATTTTATGTTTTCAGCAACTAAAATATGAGGTTTGTTAGATTATAAAAATGTGCCCTGCTGTAGGGAACAGCATCACCCAAGTGAGACTGGAGCTCTGTAATGGGCTCTAACTACTAGCTCCTGGGGTAGGGAATGGCTTTTCCCCCCAAACGTCTCAGGTGAACAGTTGATAATCACACCTGCAAATCCACATACAGTTGGCTACTCCCCAAAGGTTTTGTTATTATTACTTATATGATATAGAAGCTCCTAATTAAAGAATGTTACTAACTTTTCCAGTCCCCCATAACCTTGACACAGCAAGTCTGTCTCTCGGGGGCTTCTTAGGGAAAGGCAGGGAAAGCACAGATTAGAACCTGGGGTTGAGGGCTGCACTAGTGCAGCTGTAGTGCTTAGTGAAGACGCCACCTACGCCGATGGGAGAACTTCTCCCACTGGCATAAGTATTCCATCTCCCCGAAAGGTGGTAGCTATATGGACAGGAGAAGCCCACCCATTAACATAGTGCTGTCTACACTGGGTGTTAGGTTGGAATAACTGCGTTGCTCAGGGGTGGATTTTCAACCCCCCTGAGCGATGCAGTTACAGCGACATAAGTTGGTAGTGTAGACCAAGCCTGAGATGCAACAGAAAGCCCAACCAAAGTCCCAGCTGCACCAGGGGAGCCTGACCCACCTAACGATGTAAAGGTAAATCAGCCTGAACCAGACACCATCTGCCTAGGAGGCGGGTGCCAGACCCAACAGAGGACAGAGCCAAACAGATCCAATCCAGCCAGAGACAAAATTAGGAAGGAAGGAAGCCAGCCAGAATGGACCTGTGACTGATTATCTGCTGACCCCAGGGCCTAGGACCCCAGTGTCAGAAAATACAAGTCACTGGGAAGTGGATGGAGATCTGGGCAACACAACATAACTTCTGGAGAAAATTGCTGGATACCCAGGGGGGCAGGTGTGGCTACACACATGGGAGGTTGTAAAGGAGCGGACTCACCCCTGCGGCGCCTCCTGCTGGTCATTAGGAATTAGCTCTTTTCCAGCATGGACCACCCTCTACAGGCCGGTGATCCGCACAGCTCTGGCCCCCGTGTCCCTCATCGACCTCGGTGCCCCTTTCTCTGGGGTTCTGCCCCCTGGCAGTACCCCCACACGCTGCCTCTGGGTCTCCCCTTCCTGGGGAACCCCCAACCCACTGTCCCCACCTTGCTTCAGTCTGAGCTACTGCCAGTCATCACCAAGCCCCACTCCCTGGGGCAGACTGCAGTGTAAAGGCTCATCATAGGCAAGGGTGTTCGGACTGGTTGCCTTCCACCTCCCAGTACCTCTATGGGCCGTGGACCAGGCCTTACAGCCTAGGGAGTTGCCAGCCTGGAGCACTTCCGCTCAGCCTGCTCCTTCCCCAGCACTCTACCACCCTCAGTACCCTGCCAGGCAGGCAGCCAGGCCCTGCTCTCTCCTAGCCTGGAAAGAGACCCTTGGGTCTCTGGGCTCACAGCCTTTTTATACAGGCCAGCTGGGGCCTGATTGGGGCATGGCCCAGCTGCAGCTGCTTCCCCAGTTAGCCATCCCCAGCCACAGCCTTCTGCAGGGCTGCTTTTAACCCCTTCTATTTTAGGAGCAGGGTAGCCACCCTGCTACAGAGGTAAACACCAGTGGCTTTTCAGTTAGTGATGCTTACAGCAGGCATAGTGTCATAGGGTGACAGTGGCCCTCTAAGAGGAAAGAGGCCACTGCACCTGTGACTTGTCAGCTATCTCCTAACTGAGCTTTAAGAGAAGGCAACTAGGCCATATAAGTGGCAGAGCACAACAACAGAGTCAGTCAGTCAGGAAAAGGGCAGAGGAGAGATGCATGGTTCAATCAGAAAAAGGGCAGGTGAGAGCTACTGGACACAAGGAAACTGCAGGAGATCCTTTAAGGAAGCTGTAGATGGTTCCTGGGGGAAGGCTGAAGAGCAGCAGAGAGTTTTGCTGGGTGACCTCCCCAAGCCAAAAAGCCAGAGTTGGAGAGGGCTGAAGGCCAATGAGCAGATGAGACAGTTGCCTGCTGGCTTCTAAGCCGGACAGCCAAAGCCAAGGGCTGGAGAGAGCTGAAAGGAGGGGAGCAGTGGAGGGGCTTGCTCACTGACACCTCCATGCCAGAGAGAGGGAGCCAGTAGGTGGCAGAGCGCTGAGAGCCAGGGTGGTCCCATGGGGAAGAGTGGGATTGCACTCCAGATGGAAGGGCTAGGGTGGTTTTTCTGGTAAAGGTACAGGAGAGGATCAGATAAGAGCCCAGATAAGGTGGAAGACACGAGCGGGTGGTATGTGCTGTGTCGATGGACTATAGGATGTGGAATTTTAAGGACTATATACACTGGGTACTAGAAATGGAGTATGTTTGGGGACTTTATAGACTATTTTGAATTCTGTTTTCATAATAAACCAACACCCAGAAAGGTATTATTAGATAGGAGAGTTGTCATGGAGTTACTGGGGACTCTAAAGGAGGAAAACTGAGGAAGGTATACTGGTTGTGCCTCGGCCTGCTGCAGAAGGGCCCTTAAGGTGGGACCACCTTGTGACAAATAATTTGGGCTCAGCTTGGACTAATTTAAATCACTGGATTTTAATCATAATTTAAATTGGCAAGAAGGAAACCTTGATTTAAATGCTGTTTTGTATTTGTACTTTTTAGTTATTTTCGTAAGGAAAGGTTGATTCTCATTGGTTAGTAATCATTAAAACATGTTATTTATGACTAAATACAGCCTTTACATTAATTTTGGTGCTTCTTTTTGCTAACTGGGAAGATACAATATATCCATTCACATTTACTTAAGTAATTATATAGTTTGTTACATTTATTCAGATTTCTAATTTTCACATTTTTTATTAAGTTAGCACATGGTGAATTTACTAAATGATTACATTTTTACTTGTGTTTTGTGTCAAGTGTTATTTGGATTGGAATTTAAACTCAATAACAAACAATTTTTGTTAAATCTACTTTTATAGTGCTGGATACATAAAAAAACTTAAAGTTTATCAAAATGTGTTTGAATTTAAAACTGGTTTATTAAATGAAGTATTTTATGTAGGTAATGAACTGATTACTTCTGGTAAGCGTGTCTTTCAAGATTTTAGAACCTTGTAGATCTCATTCTCTCACACCTAGTTTTTATTCATAGTTTAGAAAAAGAAAACAAGTCTTTATCAGCTCCCCATTGGTTTCTTAACTTTGAATGAACTAGACATTGAACTGAAGTAGCTGAAATGAAGAAAATATTCTCTCTACCTGCAGAAGAGGCTACTTTCACCAAAAGCTGGTCTTTCAATAAACAGGCTCCAGTTGCTTCCAGCTGTTCAGGGATTTGACTTTCTTTAAAACATGGCAGCAGATATGTACTGCTAAGTATTTTTGTATTTAATTTAAATTATTAATTGCTTATAAGTAGTTTAGGCCTTGATATAGGATGTCACTTTAATATTAAAATAGAATTTTAAAAAAATATTTATGTTTAAAAAATCCTGAGTGTCATTAACAAGTGATACAAACATGTACTGGAGGAAAGAGCTAGCGGATACTGGAGCATGAAACATCTCTAGTAAAATGTACTATTTATTGTCTTCTGTCTGCTCAGTAAAATTGTTTGGTTGCTGTTAATTGCCCCAGAAGCATTTTAGTGCATTTTTGGAGAAATGATTCTAGGGAAGGCACATTGCTTTGTTTAAGGGGAGTTCAGGCTACCAGCATACAAGCAACTAAAAGGAAAGATCAGATCTAGTTTACAAAAATATAATGAAGGATAAATTGGGCAGAAAGTGTCTGTTAAAATGTCAGTGAGATTCAAAATGTGACTAGTCTAGCTGAACAGAAGCAGCCTCTTGTTCATCTGTAAGATACAGGAGCTGCAGAGATGAAATTGCTTAATTGGTATTACACAAATATTGGTCCTCCCACAAGCTCGGTACTACCAGCAACATAGTGTGTATCTTTCATGTTGCCACATTCCCCAGAAACTATTGCACAAACTGAGGATTCGGATAAAGAATGTCACCTCTGGTATTAGAAAGTCTTCAAATCATGTGCGGGCAGAAAATAGCCAGGATAGCAAGATGAAGGAATGTAAATTTCCTCATGAGCCAGGTCCTGGGACAGTGAACCCTGCTCCATAACTGCCAAGTCATGCAATTCATGTGGTGGAGTTTGCAAGACTTTGCCAATGCAAAAATCAATCAATCAAAGGGAATAATTCATAGCTATCATGTTTTACTCCATGGAAAATATTACTGCTGACACCCTTCCCCTTCCTCCACTGCCCAGCCCCCTCTCACTCTCATACCAAATCTGAGCAGTTACAATAACTTCCTTTCAGTGATAGCTGTCTGCTGTAACAACCCCTCCCAAAATGATCTTTGTTGCATTTTTTCTCAAGGCAAAGTTCATAAAATTCCTGTGCACCTTGTGTATGAAAGCCACGCTACTCCACGGAGGCTGAAAAAGCCTCTCCTTCAAGCGATTCATAGACTTCTGATATATGTTCAAGGTGAAGTTTTAAATGGTTGACCTCTGGGGCTCCACCATTCACACAGTTCTCCAAGGAGGCTTCTTTTGCTTAGCCCTGCAGAAGGCCAAGGAAACCTGTGACTGCCGCATGTTGCTGCAGCAGCCACTGCAGAGAAAGAAAACTTTTTACCCTCAGATGTGCAAATCCAGAAACACTGACTTCCAGTTGTGAATGCGCACCACGTTTTTCATGGGGCCCATTATTTTGAAGACAGAACACTGAATCATCCTGAAGTCTAATGAAAGACAGCACAAAAATCCCTCTGACTTTAGTGGTGCAAGGACCTCACCTATATTCTTATTACACAAAACCAGGCACCAGAATTCATGATAAATTCTATTCACAGTGAAAAGAAAAAAAGTACTTGTGGCACCTTAGAGACGTGCCACAAGTACTCCTTTTCTTTTTGCGGATACAGACTAACACGGCTGCTACTCTGAAACCTATTCACAGTGAGTTATTCAACAACCTATAGGGCTGCACAAGTTGTTAGAAAGAAAAATTGTTTCAAAGACTGGCAGAATCTGCATCAATCAACTTTTGCAGTAAATTACTCCGTTAGCTTTAGTAGAAGAATGTCTTAAGCTTGTTCTCCGAACATGTGAAACAGAACTGCAAAAGGTTTTCTGTTACTCCATGTCAGGCAGCTTTCAAAGGAAATTTTCCCTGGTTTAGCACCAAGGATGAAATCTTGATCCCCTACATAAAGCTCATAGGCTCTCTCACACCATTTATGTATAGTCCTACATTGGTTTATTGTTTCAATTAACAGTAAAAACACTTGAGACCACTGTCGGGGTAGACACATTCATATTAGTTATATAATTAATAATATCAATGTTAATAACCTGAATTCATTTAGGTTTGAAAGAAAAATAATGTAACTGGTTTAGCTACTTAAATAATCAATTGACTAACAATTAACATACAGTATTCAGTGAAGCTTAACTGCTGCACGGTCTACTATACAGTCAGCAAACATCAATGACCTTACTAATCAGTTGGTATTTAATTGATATCTGTCTTATTAAATCTAAATAAATACAATTATTAATACTACATGTGTGTTAAATATAATTAATATATACTGAGCACTCTAAAAATCTCCATTCAATCTATAGCGGAGATGGTTTAAAGTGAGGTCTATGAACCACTGTAGCCTGAAGAATATACGGACAGCAACCTGATATTAGCACTTTTCCTACAAACAGTCTTAAAACTGGAAAAGACATGATCAGTGTGTCAGCTGACAGACCCATCAGTAACTAAGTTGTGGATTTACCACTAGCCCTGAGCAAGAGGCTGCACGTAGCTGTGCTGCCCCAGGAGCAGGCCAGTGATTGAATTATGATTCAGTTCTGTGCCTGGTTTCTTATCTTGCTCAACAGAGGAAGTAATCTGAGTCAGCTCTGTACTTCAAGCAGATTATAACCCCCTCCCTGTCGGGCCATGGTGTGGAAAAGAGAGTAGCAGTAACATTCTCTCCCACTGTGCCATGACCCATGATGAGGGTAGCCCATGCCGGGGAGTGTTAGCATTGTTACCAATCCATAATGAAGCCAGCCTGAAGTAGGTCTATGGATGCTCTCGTAGTTAACTTGAAAGTTAGTTTGCTCTAAATGGGTCACCAATTCCATGACAGATTAAACAATTTCTGGGAATATACTAAAGGTCTGTATTGCAGAGGAGGGGCGGGGGTGGAACAGGACTCCAAAAAGATTGCCAGTGGTGTTATACCTTAAATTATCGACCAATAGCAGAACAAGGGAACCTGAAGGGTTTTTCCAAGAAAGATATGTTTGGAGGCGGAAATGACTTTTTATAAATGAGCTACGTCATTAGGGCTGGTTCATAACAAATAATTGGCTCAATTCTTGCAATTCATTACACATTTTGCCGGACAAAGGCAAATGTTTTATGGCTCTGCAAACTGAGGTGTTGTATGGGCTGCAGACTGTGAATGGATGCATCAAAAACATTTTGCAAGTCATCTGACACAGGAGAAATGGGTTTTCTTGGTTCTGTTAGAGGGTAAAAAAGCAGCCTTGTGTTTAAGTTCTGTCATTATGACTGTTTGTTGGTGTCAAACATAGATAGTACACAGATGTTACCAAACCCTGCATCAGTCACTGTCTCTGTGAACCGAAGCCCTAAGCTGGCTTTGCTCACACTATTGATAAAGAGTTTGTAAAGGTTTAAATTATTAGGTGTTTTAATAAATAGTTAATTGTTATAGGGTGCTAGAGTCTATCAGGTCAACAGGCTACTTATAACCATCTATAAAACTCTATATTGATGTGCTTATAACCATCCAAAAATACATAATACCCATGTCTGTAATATGTTTATAACACCTGTTTATAAACCCTTTATAAATAATATAAACTTCCATTTATAAATAAAAGTGTGCCCCTGTTTTGAAAAAACATTTTGTCTATCATCTGGTTTGCTCTTTGCCTGGTGTGAAGATACTGGGTTAAATCCTGACCTCACTGAAGTCAGTGGCAAAATTCCCATTGACTTCAAAGGGGGCCAGATTTCACCACCAAGCCTAATTCTCTTCTCACATGCACCAGTTTCATTGTGGTAGCAGTCCTGATTTACAGCAGTAAGAAGTGAAATGAGCCTACTTGACTGGCAACCATGTAGGTTGCATACTGAGAGTTTATCCTCTTGATTTAATACCAGATACTTCTCATCTCATTGTCAAGCCTTTACATAATGTCAGTTGCCTTCTTCATCACATGCCTATGTAGCTGGGGGCTGTAACAACTCATATCCTCTGTGTATCAGGCACAGAGAGGGGCCTGTAACACACACTCACTGATGGGTTACATACTCCCCCTCCTCAAATGAGGTTCATACTCGGCCTTTGAGGCCCATAGCTGTTTGAATCCTGGATGAGACCCCACTTATATGATGACTGCTATCTTGGCTGACGTACTGGGGAGTGAACCAAGGACCTCCAAAGCTAGCTGCTACAGGCTATATGAAAGAGCCAAGGCTCTTTAGCTGGGGCTGTAACAGACTCCTGTCCTCTGTCAATTGTAACACATTCGCCAGTAACTTACACATTCTCACTTCTTACACTTGTGTTCTCATTTTCTCTATTTCCCTTTTTTCTCCTCCCAATTTTCTCTCCACTCATTGTTCCCCTCCAACTCCTCCCACTCCCAGATTCACATACTATCATGTTGTTCCCAAAGCTCAGAACTGCTTCCCATTTCCAGCCCTGTTCTTCCTTCAAATCCTTCCTTATATTTGACTCCTTCTAACTCTCACAACAACCCCTGTCCCTCCACCAGCTTCATAACCCGTCTGTTATACTTCACATTTTTTCTATCAATAAATAAGGAAATATTTCACCTACCACACCATGAGTAATAAAAATAATTTGCTAACTTTAACATGCACCAACAAGAGAATTAAGAAGCTTATGAGTATTATCAAAGTGTAATGCTGACACAAATCAAAAATTAGCATCTTTTTAATTTTGGAATTTTTGATACTACAGAACTTAACCTTTGCACAAAATTCCTCATTCTGATCCACCTGGCAGCACTCATTTGGCATTCTGTTTTCTCCCTCTTGTACATAGGCAGGTCTCCTATTAACTTTAACGGACTATTCACCCAGCTACCGAGAACAGAACATCAAAGCAGAGATCTCTTATCAGTAAATCCTTTCCACTGGTTTGTTTCTGAGACAGGAAGGTTGTTTGCCTCGCTACCAAAAATAAGACAAGACACATGCTGAAACATGCAGCTTCTTCCACAAGTGCTTTAGAAGCTGGTGGTGTATATGTTCCAATATAGTGTATTTTGCAATTTGTATCCCCAGCTGGAGAGTTAAGCAACTTTGGTTTGGGGTATTAGCTTTCTTGTCAATTGGCCGATTTGATTAAGAAATCAAACTCTTATCTAAACGCGAAATCAAAATAACAAACCAGTTTAAAGGATATACCCTTAACCGTTTGGAGCATATTTAGGGCCATATCAAGCCATTTCCATCGTGTGGACAATATTTTAGCAGAGTGTTTGTCTCATAGGCCACCTCTCTTCCTAATCACAGTCCCACATCCCTGTGCCAATTACAGCAATTGCCACTTGGAAAAGGAAAGTATTTATGTATTCTTGTACCCCTTAGTATGCAACATCTCAGTGTCCTTCAGGACACAGCACAAATCTATATAGCACATCTTTTAAAAGAGGTGTTTAGAAACCTAATTATTCTGTAGAAGAGAATGATAACATCTCTCTTCCACAGGTTCAGAACCCATTCAGAAAGTGCATCTGTCTCTCTGGACATCATGTGCTGTCTCCTAAAGTCTTGCCTACCTCTGTTCTTTCTAACCAAGTTAGCTTTGTATGGTATGATATTACAAGTGTGACAATATCACTGATGCCAAGCGCTCCATCCATCCAATTCTTTTGGCATCCCAAAGCTTCTCTTAGGATATATTGCTGTATTTTGTTGAGCCTGGTTAGCTACTACTAGATGCACAGAGAGTTGATAAATATTCCCCATCACACCTCTCAAGCCACTAAAGCGAAAGTAGCTCTGCTGATTTGGATTGGCATGTTCCTGCAAATGGTAAACAGGTTCATGCACTAGGGCGGCTTCTTAGACAGCTGAAGTGATTTGAAGAAGTAACCCTACTGCAGAAAGATTGATTTCTTTTAAAGCATGCAAAGGAGCAGACACTATATATTGAGAAACCGTCTTTGCCTTCCTATTACATTTTATGGTTTAAAGTTTGGCTGACTTATGACTTTCCTCTGGGCTGATGTTTTAAACAGTTATTTAATATTTAATGTTACAGCACCATTCAGGACCACTACTGTCCTACATCTTCATTCTCAACATGCAAATGCAGCTCTGAAAATATTAAGAGCAAAATTTAGTAGTGCAGAAAAATGAAAAGAAAAAAAAAACCCCAGCACTAAATGATCTAAAGCAATGCAGTGTTATAAATAATACAGCATGTTTGTATAATTACACCAGGAAAGATGTACTGTTTAATAGGTGTTTTCATAGTTCTTTCTATGTTATGTTGCCCTGGATGGTTTAATGGTTATATAACTAGTCTGGCAATAAACTTCAAGGTCAACATGAAGTAAACCTTTGATAAGGTCTCAGAGATCCATTAGTCTAACCAAATATAACTCTACAAAGATGCACTCGCATCTGGAAAACTCATGGGATGAGTGCCTAGAAAACACAGACTTAATTGCCATGCAGTCATCTTTACATTCTGATTGATAGGACTGGCTTCACCTTTAGTGATGCTCATTGCACAAAAGTTACACAAGCCCATGAATCTTTCAACGTTCCCTGGACTTCACTCTCTGTGTGTGCAGCAAGGAGCTCTTTCTAGTACCCTGGACCAGGAGTTCTCTAACTTTTCCTCCTACTGTAGGCCATATGTCTTTATGGCAAGACTGATTAAAGGAACACGTCTCATCTGCACGCACACAGACCATCTCTTCTCCCATTCATGATTGCATAACATTCCTGTAGCAATCACAACCCTTTTTTCATGTTCATCTGTAACACAATAGGTTTTTTGTTCCTTAAAAAAAAAATTTAATTTCATTGTCTCTGTTCGCTCTTCAATTTATTTTCTTCATCTATTCTGGAGGACTGCATTTACTCCGTCTATTCCCCTGCATTATGTCCACGATCTGTTGTCCCTTTGTTTTGATTTACCAAGGGAAAAATCACATGTACATTTACTTGAACAGATGAAGACAAATAACTGTCACGCTGCCTCAGATTTGATTTTTAAGAAAATGAGCATGTGCCTTAGCCCTCAAGATTTCAAGCAAACTACAAAAGAAACAGTAATAAGAGATTTCTATAGCAGGTTTCATGAAAAAGTAGTGCCCTCAGGGTAGCGTGAGAATAAAACTTAACAGGCCAGAACACCAGGAAATCTACCAAGAAACACCAGACAGCCAAGCCTTACTCATTCATTTTAAAGTATCCAAGTAATTGAGCACAAGTAACTGATTTGAGGAATGGGCATTAAATACTTCCAAATATCATTTCTGCAGTATCTTGTATTGAAAATATTTCATAGCCTGTAGCCACAAATTTTCATCATGTTTTAAAGGGTTGATTCTAGAAGATCATTCATTTGAGTAACTTTGTTTACATAAATTGATCCATTACTTTCAATCCCTAAATCCCTTGGAGATTCTACACCAAATTCATTCTGGAATCTAACAAAATATTCTGTATTTGCACCTTTTTCAGAATTCACTGACCCTGACTTCTTGGGTCTCAAGGCGTCAAAGTGCAAAACATTAGTCTGACTTGCCAAATATTGGCGAGACAAGGTGGGTGAGGTAATATCTTTCATTGGATCAGAGACAAGCTTTTGAGCCCCATAGAGTTCTTCTTCAGGTATTTGGTCAGATTCCGTCTTCAGTCCACAACTTGAATGTTGTCAGTGAAGTGGAATTAAAGAAGCCGCATAGGTATAAATGAAGACAGAATGTGGCCTTACAGAATAAATTACAGTATTAGAAGGCTCTCCATCAACAGTCTTCAAGTCTGTCAGCTCAGTGAGTTTGTCAGTGATTCAGGTTTAGAATAGGCAAGCAACAGACTTTCTAACAATCTTCCACTGTCAGTCACTTTGTTATTCTGGATATACATGCAATGTTATCTCCATATACCACAAACTGTTCTGTCAGTCAAAAAAATCTATTCTCTGTGGCGGTATGAATGGAGATCCTTGTTATACTGATGTTTTGATAGACAGCTGTACAAATGCAGCTTTCAGCAGGCATTATCTTCAGCTCAGTTGGTTTACAACTTTCAGCTCTTAATCATGAAACAAAAAATGAAAATTCAGAAACAGAAATATCTATACCTCTATTGTAAACTCCCAATTCAGTTTATAAAACAGTTACATCAGAAGAAAATACTCACATCTTAGCTTTCTCTAAAGAGCATGAAAGCATATTACTGTAAGATATATTAACATGGGATAGTCAAAAACTCAGAAGGAAACAAATATTAAACATTGTGGGAAACTACTCTGCTATGTAATACACAGGTCCCCAATAGAAGTTGTGCCCCGTGTCTTTGCACAGATTTAGGCAAATCAAAAAAGTTGGAAAATTGTTTTTTTGGGTCAAATGAAACAATGTAATGTTTCAATTTTAGGCACTTTTAACACCAGCAAAGAAAATAAAGAGCTGGATTCACAAGAGGGGGAGTAATGCCCCTCTTATGCCCAACAACTCAGTGGTAAGGGCACTCCCTTAAGATGTAGGAGACATCTTCACACTGGAGTAAGGATTGAACTCAGGTCAAATCCTCACACTGGAGTAAGGATCTGATCTCAGGTCACTTCCCTCCCAGTGGGCTGTTAGCTATTCTGGGGCATTTCTTTCTCTTACTCACTCCTGTTAAAGCTATTCCACTTTGTATAAAATACTTAGAGAGTCACTGGGCCCACAAAAAAGGAGTGACTCCATATCCCTGTAGTTAGGCCACTCACCAGGATGTGGGGAGCCCAGATTCCAGTGCCTGTTCCACTGAATATTTAATGATTTATACAAAGTGGAACAGCTCCAACAGAAGAGAACAAGAGCCATCCCAGAATACCAAACGGCTCCTTTTGATAATTCCATGCCCATCTACAGGCCTTTACACTCACAGCACCAAGGGGGGCGGGTGATTTCAGTCAGAGAGGAGGGTGTACAGCATGCCACAGAAAATGCATAACCTCTTGAAAAATTTATCACAAGCCAGTGCAAAGACACACAGATATTGAGAAATACAGCTAGTACTGTCTGTTCAGCCCTCCCCTTGTAGCATGCTAAACTGTTACATTTCAGCCTGAGCAGACTTCCTCAACCTAATTTTAAACCAATGTTCACATTAACTAGAATTTAAGAAAGGATTATTTAATTTCCATACCATAAAGCAATGATGAGTGCACACAAACCACAAGGGAAAAATCCATATAGTTAATTTATTATAACATTGCTTAATGTGCAGTGATAACATTAAGAGATAGTGTCTTCACAGGATCTACACAGGAGTTAATTAAACTTATTAACAGTATTTACTATTGCATCACCTAAGCAGAAAAATTCAAGGAATTAGGAATTCTAAATAATCCAGTTTGGAGAGAAGGCAGGAATTCATAAGAAATATGAACACTGTTACAGTACAACCTGAATACAGTTCAGTATATTAGCATGATCCAAAGGTACAGTATAGACATAATTCAACCCCTAAAGTAACAAAGCACATGTAGCATCCATAATTGCCTGTAGAGAGTCAGGACACGCCTGTAGAGAATATAAAGGTGATTCTTTTATACAAGCTGCTGGACATCAACAGACCTTATGTACTTCTCTCTTCAACTCTAGCTCTCCCACTAACTAAAGGCAGTATGTACTCCCTAGTGTATTACAATATATAGCGTAGACACTGGGTATCTTGAAGTCCAGGTCTGGACTATGCCGTAAGGCAAAGGGCTGCTGACTTCACTACAAACCATCCTTACAGCAAAATGGTTCCTATTACATTTTATGGTGGATGGGGGTCAGACCCAGCCTCCTGAAAATCCTTGTTCCTGTCCCTGCCTTTATCTGTTTAGTTCAGGTTGAAGAGTCTCAGTGATTGTCCACCCTGTTGTCCAGGCTGCCATTTCACAAGCTAGCTTTCACAATAGCAAAGCTAAGGACAGAATAATGGAGTTCTCATCCCACTCGAATAAATATCCACTGAATATACTAAAGTAAACCCTCTGTAACACATCTAAACGCCATCTCCACTATCCTAACCACCCCTCCCCAGACATGCAGGGAAAACATTTGGAGTTCTGAATGTGCAGTGTGCTTTGCCAGTGACTGTTACTTAAGGTTTGAGCTTTAAGAAATAAAACAGCGGGCCAGATTCTCAGCTGGGCACATCTGAGAGGGATGGAAATGGGCCACAAGGGAGCCAGTTGAGGCTTGCTGATTTCTGGGCCAATTTTATGCTAGCTACCATGCAATTAGAGCAGCCAAAGTGCCATACGCTATACCTCCCCCACCCTTCATTGACATACTAGGGAGTAATAACGGGGTGAAGGAGCAGCTTTTCCAGCTCTCTGTGCACCAGGGTCTCCCCTGCTTCAGAGATCCGGTGGCTTTCTGCTCCCTCTATACTGCTACAGCGGTGCAATAAGGAGCAGAGCAAGTGACAGAATCTAGTCCAATATTCTTACTGTTCAAACCAGACACTGGTGGTAGCTGGTCAAATGGCACAAACATTTCCCCATGCCAATATTTCCAGCCATTGCCAGAGATTATTTTTCAACCCTACGCAGAGCGGACAGCAGGAACTGGGAAACACCCATTTGGAGCATCCCAGCGTGCAATGTGCTCAGGCTTCTGTGAGTTATTCTGTCCTGCCAGCCAGAATGTGCCATGGGCCTTTGGTTTATCCGCTGCACCATGCCCTCCTTCTCCTCCACCGTGCTCTGCCTCAGGGCGGGAAAGCCTTAGTCTACTAACTGTCACATCATCAAACAAGGCAACAAAGGTGAAATCCCTTATCACACCATCATCTCTCTCTCTTTGCACAGAAAACCTTTATCAGGCATATCAGCTCTTGGCAATGAACAAGATGCTAAGAGAACTACTTGCACAAGATGCGGGAAAAAACCTTATAACAATGCTCTTCTGTTCTGGCAATGAATCATAGAATATCAGGGTTGGTAGGGACCCCAGGAGGTCATCTAGTCCAACCCCCTGCTCAAAGCAGGACCAATCCCCAACTAAATCATCCCAGCCAGTGCTTTGTCAAGCCTGCCCTTAAAAACTTCTAAGGAAGGAGATTCTACCACCTCCCTAGGTAACGCATTCCAGTGTTTCACCAACCCGCCTAGTGAAAACGTTTTTCCTAATATCCAACCTAAACCTCCCCCACTGCAACTTGAGACCATTACTCCTCGTTCTGTCATCTGCTACCACTGAGAATAGTCTAGAACCATCCTCTCTGGAACCACCTCTCAGGTAGTTGAAAGCAGCTATCAAATCCCCCCTCATTCTTCTCTTCTGCAGACTAAACAATCCCAGTTCTCTCAGCCTCTCCTCATAAGTCATGTGTTCCAGACCCCTAATCATTTTTGTTGCCCTTCGCTGGACTCTCTCCAATTTATCCACATCCTTTTTGTAGTGTGGGGCCCAAAACTGGACACAGTACTCCAGATGAGGCCTCACCAATGTCGAATAGAGGGGGACGATCACATCCCTCGATCTGCTCGCTATGCCCCTACTTATACATCCCAAAATGCCATTGGCCTTCTTGGCAACAAGGGCACACTGCTGACTCATATCCAGCTTCTCGTCCACTGTCACCCCTAGGTCCTTTTCCGCAGAACTGCTGCCTAGCCATTCGGTCCCTAGTCTGTAGCTGTGCATTGGGTTCTTCCGTCCTAAGTGCAGGACCCTGCACTTATCCTTATTGAACCTCATCAGATTTCTTTTGGCCCAATCCTCCAATTTGTCTAGGTCTCTCTGTATCCTATCCCTGCCCTCCAGAGTATCTACCACTCCTCCCAGTTTAGTATCATCCGCAAATTTGCTGAGAGTGCAATCCACACCATCCTCCAGATCATTTATGAAGATATTGAACAAAACCGGCCCCAGGACCGACCCCTGGGGCACTCCACTTGACACTGGCTGCCAACTAGACATGGAGCCATTGATCACTACCCGTTGAGCCCGACAATCTAGCCAACTTTCTACCCACCTTATAGTGCATTCATCCAGCCCATACTTCTTTAACTTGCTGACAAGAATACTGTGGGAGACCGTGTCAAAAGCTTTGCTAAAGTCAAGAAACAATACATCCACTGCTTTTCCTTCATCCACAGAACCAGTAATCTCATCATAGAAGGCGATTAGATTAGTCAGGCATGACCTTCCCTTGGTGAATCCATGCTGACTGTTCCTAATCACTTCTCTCATGTAAGTGCTTCAGGATTGATTCTTTGAGGACCTGCTCCATGATTTTTCCGGGGACTGAGGTGAGGCTGACTGTCCTGTAGTTCCCAGGATCCTCCTTCTTCCCTTTTTTAAAGATTGGCACTACATTAGCCTTTTTCCAGTCATCCGGGACTTCCCCCGTTAGCCACGAGTTTTCAAAGATAATGACCAATGGCTCTGCAATCACAGCCGCCAATTCCTTTAGCACTCTCGGATGCAACTCGTCCGGCCCCATGGACTTGTGCACGTCCAGCTTTTCTAAATAGTCCCTAACCACCTCTTTCTCCACAGAGGGCTGGCCATCTACTCCCCATATTGTGATGCCCAGCGCAGCAGTCTGGGAGCTGACCTTGTTAGTGAAGACAGAGGCAAAAAAACCATTGAGTACATTAGCTTTTTCCACATCCTCTGTCACTAGGTTGCCTCCCTCATTCATTAAGGGGCCCACACTTTCCTTGGCTTTCTTCTTGTTGCCAACATACCTGAAGAAACCCTTCTTGTTACTCTTGACATCTCTCGCTAGCTGCAGCTCCAGGTGCGATTTGGCCCTCCTGATTTCATTCCTACATGCCCGAGCAATATTTTTATACTCTTCCCTGGTCATATGTCCAACTTCCACTTCTTGTAAGCTTCTTTTTTATGTTTAAGATCCGCTAGGATTTCACCGTTAAGCCAAGCTGGTCGCCTGCCATATTTACTATTCTTTCGACACATCGGGATGGTTTGTCCCTGTAACCTCAACAGGGATTCCTTGAAATACAGCCAGCTCTCCTGGACTCCTTTCCCCTTCATGTTAGTCCCCCAGGGGATCCTACCCATCCGTTCCCTGAGGGAGTCGAAGCCTGCTTTCCTGAAGTCCAGGGTCCATATCCTGCTGCTTACCTTTCTTCCCTGTGTCAGGATCCTGAACTCAACCAACTCATAAATAGCTGAAGAGGAGAGAAAACAAATCTGACTCAATCTACCTTGATATCAGGCAACCGAAATGGATGCTTGCAGAGCTATTTTTGCTGATACCTCTGGGAAAACGCTCAAACCTGACGCAGATTCTCTCACTCAGTGTGAGAAAGATGACAAAATGTGGTTTTTCAATGCAGGGCCTCTGAAAGTAATACAAAGAATTCTCCCTTTCAAAGAAGGCTACTCACCTCCCTCATACTTGCATTTGGTATTTGCCAATTAATTTATAAGACCCATTCCTTTCTATTTAATGTGTCCTGTGTGTTTCAGTTTTTTGTTCTTTTCATCTGGCATGGAAACTTTCTCATTTAAAAATCAACATAAAATCCAGCTTAGAGAAACAATAACATTTTACCACTGTACTAGAGGCACACAGACGTTCTTGGACAATTACTGAAGTTTTCCTATTTATTATTTGTACTGCAGTAGAACACAGGAGCCCCAGTCGAGGACCAAGACCCCATTGTGCTAGGCACTGTACAAAGACAAAGACAGCTCCTGCCCCAAAGTGCTTATGGTAAAAGATCATTTACTAGAGCCCACAAGAATCCTGCGGTCAGAAGCACTGCCAAATATTCTCAAGAACTCTTACAAAATTTGTTTGATCCAACACTTATCTCACAGCTTTACACAGTGAGTGAAATTTACAGAGTAAGTACCCCGTGCTGCTGCTATTGAAGTCAATGACAAAACTCTCTAACTTCAATAAAGCAATGTCAGCACCTAGTTCCTTCTGTTTTGTTGTGCTTGTGCTCCTACATAATTTGCTGTTTTCTTAATGCTGAGAATTAAGATACAATTCTACAGGTACTTTGCCAAATATAATACGTTGATTATAAAATAATTTGGAAATAAATTGGGGACTTTTAAAAGACATTGGTGAACTTGGCAACTTTGCTAAATCCACAGAGTCCTTCAGCGCTTAGGCATCTTTGGAATGCAGCATTGGACAATGTGGTTTTGCAGTGACGGTGCGTGTGTGCAGAGTGCTTAGATGCTGTACTGTTCTGTTTCTATGCCACGTTCCCTAACAGAATCTGCATCATTTCCCCTTAGGAGATTAAAAAAACAGAAAAATTTCAGTTACATTACATGTTTACAATGATGTGAAAACACACATAGCTTTGCAGTAGAGAAGGCAAATCCTATATCAAGTCCCATACATGCAAGGCATGGTAGGAACAGTGCCTGAATCCTCCTCAGGAATCAGTAAAATCCCACGAGAAGGATCATGCAGTATATTGGAATAGCCATAACTTCATGTATGAATTATAACAGGTCTGTACAATAGAAAGCATAGGTCATCCCCCACCATCCCCAAGATCACATATGAACTATAACCTGTCACTGACAGCATGTCTACACTGGAGCTGGAGGTGTCATTTCTAGCATGGGTAGACATGCCCATGCTAGCTTTGATCAAGCCATCAAGCTAAAAATACCAGTGTAGCAGCAGCTGCATGGGCAATGCAATAGGTTAGCCTCCCCAAGAACAATCCTGTCTGAGATTCCAGGTTAATACTTGGGAAACCTAACCTGTCCTACTACCCATACAGCTGCAACCACACTGCTATTTTCAGAATGTTACCTAAATCAGAGCTAGTGCAGGTATGTCTACCCAAGCTGGAAATTCCACCTCCAGCTCTAATGTAGACATGCCTTTAGATAGTGGAGTGATAAAAGTGCTTCCTGTACTCTACCTAGGGTTGCCAACTTTCTATTCGCACAAAACCAAACACCCTTCCCCCGCCACAGCCCTCCTCCAAGGCCCCGCCCCTTCTGTGAGGCCCCACCCCTGCCCACTTAATCCCTCCTCCCTCTGTCACTCACTCTCCCCACCCTCACTCACTCATTTTCACTGGGCTGGCTTAGGGTGCTGGAGTGTGGGAGGGGGTGAGGGCTCCAGCTGGGGGTGCAGGCTCTGGGGTGGGGCCAGAAATGAGGAGGTCAGAGTGTGGGAATGGGCATCAGGTTTGGACAGAGGGTTGGGGTGCGGGAGGGTGTGAGGGCTCTGGATGGGGGTGCAGACTCTGGGATGGGATCAGAGGGGTTTGGGGTGCAAGAGGGTGCTCTGGTCTGGAATCGAGGGGTTCAGAGGGTGGGAGGGGAATCTGGCCTGGCGCAGAGGGTTGGGGCGCAGGGCGGGGAGTGAGGGGTCCAACTGGGGGTGCGGGCTCTGGGATGGGGCTGGAGATGAGGGGTTTGGGGTGAAGGCATCATTTCTCAAGCACACTATTGCATAACTTTTTAAAGTATATGTAATTGTCACTATGGAGCTGTGAACTGAAGGCACATTGGGCCATCTTCTGCTCTGTTACACCTTTGCAACCTCATTGACTTCACACTTTAATGATCTACCTGCAAAGATCTACTACACGAGGGATGACTACTCTGGGGCTGCAGGGTTTAAGTTCTTATTATTTCGGTCTTACCGATTGTCCCTCCTGAGCACTTGCATTCTTTAATTTTGTGCAGCACTTAGCTATGACCTTGATAGAGGTTATGTAGAAATGGAAAGAAAAATAAGACAGACAAGTGAGGTAGATAGGATTGTGTAGATTTGTAAGAAACTTGGGGTGGAGGGTATTTAACCAAAATCTTATAGTGTGAGTAAGGGTCAGATCCTGTTCTCCATTGACTTTAATGACCCAGACAAGCCCTAAAATGCTAATTTTTTTCTAAAATACTGGGACTTTTACTCAAAAGTTTTAGTTTTGTTCTTCATTATGAACTATTCAGCCCTGATAGACCGACTAGTCGACTTACAGTGATAGGTCTCTTGCAAAGCTGGGTCTTCTCCCTTACTCCTCTTGGGTATAACTCCAGGCTGGGACCGAGAGTTCGGAGGACGGGAGGGAGATCAGGGCTGGGGCGGGGGCAAGGGGTTAAGGCCTGGGAGGGGGTCAGGGGTGCAGGCTCCCGGCCGTGCTTATCTCAAGCAGATCCCAGAAGCAGTGGCATGTCCCACCTCCAGCTCCTACGTGGAAGCACAGCCAGGTGGCTCTGCGTGCTTCCCTATCCGCAGGCGCTGGCCCTGCAGCTCCCATTGGCTGCAGTTCCCAGCCAGTCGGAGCTGTGGACGCAGCGTTTGAAACACCCTAGCTGCCCCTATGCGTAGAAGCCAGAGGGGGGACATGCGGGCTGCTTTCCAGGAGCCTGCCAGCCCCACTGCACAGCACCGCCAACCGGACAGTCAATGGCCCAGTCAGTGGTACTGACCAGAGCCACCAGGATCCCTTTTCGACCAGGTGTTCCAGTTGAAAACTGGACACCTGGTCACCCTAGCTCCACCCAGTCCCCTCTCTTAGTTTGCTTCAGCCATTCCTGCCTCCAGGCCTTCTTACATACTACTCCCTATGCTTGGAAAGGCCTCCCAATCCATGGTTGACAAGCACCCTCCCTGTCTCTCTTCAAATCACTCTTAGTCCCTCCTCCCCTAACCTGGGAGGTCTAAGCACACACACCATCAAATACAACGTCACTATCTGTTCCTTGTGTTCACTGCAGCACACCTGTGCATACTATTAGGGTGCAATAATCTCTTCTGGGCCGTAGTTCCATATTTTAGTGCTATAGAATAAAATGTAAATCTAACTCTGCTATGTGAATAATAAAGAACCATCACAGTATGTGACATGCTGATTACACTCAGTGCTGACAACATACCAAATTGGGTCCATTTTTCCTGTTCCGTATCTCAGGAAACTATCTGCCACACCTTCGGCATTGTGACACATAATTTAACTGCAGTCTCCCTCTCTTTGGCCTCCATGACTTTCACTTCGGCTCCCCTACAATCTATTCAAAGCATAGTGGCTAACTCCTCTTCAGCTATGTCCACACTACAAAGGTAAGTAATTATTATGGTGGTGCATGTCCACACTACCCTCCTTGGGTTGGTCATGCACATCCTCACCAGGAATGCTTTCGCCAACCTAAGAGGGGCAGTGTGGGGAGCTGAGAGCCCAGTCTCTCAGCTCTGATAGCAGCTCCCTGCCAGGAGCCTGGCTGCCCCACTCTCTGCCCGGGGCTTCTCGCCTCCCCGTTCCCTGCCAGAAGTTAGGAAGCACTGTCAATGTCAAGTCTCAGGGGGGAGCAGGCAGGGAGTGCCGCCCTGCCTTCTCACCCCAGCTTCCAGCCGGGAGCGGGGTCCAGCCACCCAGGCTTCTTGCTCTGGCTCCCAGCCACCCAGCAATCCAGGGGCAGCTGGGCTCTAGCTGCCTGGCCAACAGCTGATGTATTTAATGAAGTGTCTGCACAGACATTGAGTCACCCTAACCACACTGACATAAGCCTTATGCCTCTCATGGAGGTGGAGTTATTATGTCGGTGTAGTAAGGCCTTACATCAACGGGAGGAAGGCTGTAGTGGAGACACTGACATAATTAGGTTGATGTCAGCTGCCTTATGTTGACCTAACCATGTAGTGTACACCAGCCCTTCTTCACTTCCTGCTAAGGGCACGTCACTCCTACCCTTAAGCCATTTCACTGCCTGGGGCTCCTTCCACATCCCAATGGAATGCCTCATCCTCAGATATAAGGCTCTTTCCCAATCTGCTCCTGCCAACATCTCAGAACTTGTTTTCCTTGTGAACACTGTTCACTCTCAAATTCCCTTTGTTTCCTTTCTTGGCTCCACACCTATGACTCCACACTCTCAGGCCTAGATTCCTGGAAGAGGCTACTCTCCTTCAGTGCATCAGGGTAACTTGTTCCCCTCCTTCAAATCCTAGTCGGTGTGTTGAGCTATTAGTTTGCCACAACCTTTCACGATGGAGCATGGTAGTGACACTCACACATCCAGTCACTCCTACACTTCTAAAGCAGAAGCTGTAGCAGCTAATGAACCAGGAAATGACAACTCAAATGGTCACAACCCAAAATGCTCCACGTGCAGAATACTGACTTAAGTTTGCACAGGAACATACAAACTGCCATACTGGATCAGGCCAGATGCTGATTTAATCTAGCACCCTCTTTCTAACAGTGTCCAGTGTGTTGCAGAGGAAGGTGCAAGAAACTCCACAGTAGACAGATGTGGCGTAATCTGCCCCATAATCTTAATCCCTAAAAATTACAAATTGGTTTGTGCAATGAAACCCAAGGTTTCATCTCCCTTCCAACATTATCGTTAACTAGTTCTTGAGTATTTGCTCTCCACACAATATTAAGAATATAAGTAGTAACATGGACACTTCTGGGTTCTGAAAAAACTGTGTATATTAATTAAGCATAAACCCAACACTGAATATTCTTTTTATCCATATCAACATCCAATCCCTTTTTGCATCTTGTTAAGTTATCGGCCTCAATAATAGCAAGTAACAATGATTTTCCCAGTCTAATTATGGCTTATGTGACAAAGCATTTCCTTTTTATCCATTTTGAATTTTTCACCTCGGTTTCATTGAATGTCCTGCTGTTGTTGTGGAATGAAAGGGCTAGTCCTTTGTATTTTATTGTTTCCCCCCCCTCGCACTAATGGTGCTTGTTAGTAAATCTGAATCAACTGATATCTCAAACAATTCATAGAGTTCAAGGCCACAAGAAACCATTAAATCACCATGTCCTCTGGTTTGATCCTTTCTCCTTAGATAAGGCAGGCTTGGATGAATGTAATACAATTGATTTCAGGATGTGATGAAAAGCTAAAAGAATGAGAGACAGGACAGGAGGAAAGAAGAGGGGAAAGAAAGCAACACAAAGAGGGGAAAAGAAACAGGACAGCATTTTACATGCCTTTGTGGTGCAGGCAATTAAATATCCCCACTGACAGACTGAGGATTGGATATCATGAGAATGTGACAACTTTCAACACTCACAGGTGAAAACAAAGTTTCTTAAATAGCAGCAAGGCCAGCTGTCCTTCCTCTTGGGGAGAAAGTCCCTTAACCTAGTCTGCTTCTTCTGAATTGAGGTCGAGGAAGCTGAGATGAGTCAAGACGAGCAGCACTGCTGGCAGGTCAGGGGATGAGCTCCGGGGGGTGTGTGTGGGGGGGCGGGGGCAGGGAAGATGATTCTTCTTTTTTTCAGTCTCTTTTTAAGAACGCCAAAAGGGGTAAAAGTTAGCAGGATATTTTATCCTTGTTAGTTTGTCCACCAATTAAATCCATTTTCATAAGGCCAACCTTGGCATGGGTAACTTTATGCCCACATTTTCTTGTTTACCAAGTATGGTCTCACCACAGTGCTTCACTTATAGCCATTGGCCATTTTTGTTTAAACTAATTCAGTTTTTCTGTCTGGTTTTCTTGCACCTATTCATAATCTTTATTTATTTTGTCCTAATCCTGTAAAATCAGCACCATTTAGTTCCATCTAAATTAATACAGTACACCCCCTTTGAATAGGCAGGTTCCCTCCTTCACCGACAGCACACAGACCTCAATTTACCTGTCCAAATGCCCCTCCCCATAGGGTTTGATTGTTTGTGAGTTATCAATACAACATAAACCTCAGCCCAAACTTATTCCCTACATTTAGTTACTACCACCACTTCTCTCCAGAACCTCCTCTGCCTCATAAAAAAAGGTCTCTCACACCTTTTATAACCCAGTTACAGCTAACTGGACCCACCTGCCAGCTTGTCTTGGCAGCAATAACTTCTTTACGCAACATTTTAGCGCCTGAGCCTATAATGATCAAAGAGAGGAGCCCGGCATTCCTATGTAGGGGCTTAGTCTGTCACTTCCTCTCTTCAGAGGCAGCTGTCCACTTTAGAGAGGCTCCAGGGTCAGCCATGGCTGCAGGAGTCTTTTGACAGGTGGTTCCAATGGAGTGAGGCCAGAACAGGGGTAGAGGCACACTGCTTCATACCAACTGCAGAACTTGGGGGCTGGACCCCCATCTTCTTCCACAGAGGAAGGATTGGAGGGAATATCCTCCTCCTCTCCAGAAAGAAAGGAGGAGGAAACTCCTTGAGGATCTTTCAGAGTTGCCTCCCCAGTACCTAGCTACTACACAGAGAGACTACAGTCTGCCCAGCGTTAACCAGTGCTGCATTTTAGCTAGGAGATGATTTTTCTGTCTCAGAAACTGAGATGTGGGCTCATCTGTCTGACTAGTTAGAGCCAGAGTCAGAACTAAAAGGTCAGAGCTGGAATCAGAAGTTGGATAAGGGAGCGGAGCTGGAGCAAGGCTGGGAACAAGGCAGGTATAAAAGCAATCACAGATCTGGGCACAAGCACTGAGCAGCCAGCTACCTCCTCCTGCTGCTGCTGGCCTTAAGAACACACCTCCTGGTTCCCTTCTGCCAATCAGGAGGATCTGCCAATCAGGCAGTTCTGCTGTAACTCACCTGCATTCATTATACAGCCTGGAGAGAGAGAGAGAGCGCGCACGCGCTAGCTAGTCCCAGACTCAGCTGCTGGCCTTCGTTCCTGACACTATGCACTGCAATCCCCTTTGGGGGCTCTAGCATCTCCCAGGTATACCTTCAAAGAATTCAGATCTAGCCTCAGAGCTAAATCCAGAGGAGAGATGTAAGCCGGGGGTGGTAGGCAGAGAGTACCTGCTCTTGGTTCTGAATTTGGCCATCAGCCTCCTGGATGCTGAAATAAGGCCCATCTCTTGCAGATGGGGGAAGGAAGAGGTCATTGTGAGGTTGGTCATGAAGTGAGATGTCTCAACAGGAGCCAATGAGGAAAGTGGAATAGAAGCAGAGTCCAATAGGGATTCAGAAAGGGAAGAAGCAGCAGAGCCTGGCTGCATAATCACTTCACCTGTAGCTTGTAGTCACTATGGTCGTGTCCATGATTACTCAGAGCCAAGAAGTAGACACAAGTCTGCTTCATTCCATGTCCCAGTTCTAACAGCTCAGCACTGCTTAACATGGGCCTTTTGCATAGTATAACTGGTTCCAATTAGCTCTTACCAAAGCCTCTTAAAAGTACAGTTCCCCACAAATAAACTAAAACTAAAACTGCTCCACTTGCAATAATGGCCCAATTTCTCCCCGTGTATGCACTCAGAATGCACAGTGACAGCCACTTATCCCACATCTAGCAACATTTTCTTTACAAATCACTTTCCCTTATTCTTTCTGCTTATGAAACACTAGTTAGTCTTCCACTGTGGTAGATGAAGTGTTTCAAAATTTATATTGATGAATCAGAGACTTATACAGATCTATAATGCCATGTTCTGTTGCTTGCAAATTGAAGCTCACAGAATCAAACAGAATTGTAATGGAGTTGCTTCTTGTTACATCAGAGCTGACTAAGCAGCCAGGCATAACAGGAGATGGGAGTTTTAAAGCAGCTCTGACTGGAGAGAGCATATCGGTCAGTTGACACACCGGCTTCCCAAGTCACAGTAACTTCAAATAGTACCTTCAGCAACTTCAGAAAAATTGGGGAGTAAAGTTTAGGTAGCTTACTTTTGTAGCTCTTGTACTTGCTACAATGCTTAGGCTCCTGCAGTGTTTAAAGCCTGCAGTATAAGCCTTTGGAGGGTTGGCAGGACTTCAGAGTGCCCCTACAAGATTAGTTTGGAGGACCACAAATCCAACTCATTATGATCCATGCCATGAATATTTCTTGTTGTGTACTCTTAGGTCTTCATGCTGTGTTGCCCAAAACAAGTTTGGGCCTGTAAGAACTGCAGCTATGCCACGTTCCTAAATGGGTCTTTTAACCCACTTTTTATGAGGACGTCTATGAAGCTACTATGATATATGGAGAATTGGGCCATTTTAGAAAAGTTGGCTTTTCAGTTGAATAAATTCCACGCACCCCAACATTCCCCCCACTCCCCAACACAGAGTCACATATTTTGGGTGCCTTGAGGGGGACAGGGCTATTCAAAATTCAGGTCTGGGAGCTTATTGCCTTCTGTTTTTCTGCTACTGCATTAATGTATCTCACACACGAGTTCCGATGCCTTTTGTCGGGACTCCCACCTCCACATATCAGAGTTCTCAACAGCCAAAGCAGCCGTCTCCATTTTTCCCCAATTTAGGTTCTTGTATGTGGAATTATCCTGCTATTTAAGGAAAGTGGAGAGAACATCAGGTCCCAAACTACAATAAAAATTCACATGAAGGGTCTGACAAAGTTCTTCTTACTGTAATATTTCACTTGGAAAAAAGATATACAATTCAAAACAGTAAAGAAGGAGTAGCAACCATAATTTGCTTTCTTGAGGCGGGTGCTTGAGGATGGATAAATTCTGGCCATGCATGTTCCACCTAGGAGAGAGAGAGCCCCTTTTCCTTCTCCTGCATCCACAGTACACGTATGCACCCATTGGTAACCCATCTTCTTTCAGGGACAGGTGAAAAGGCCCACTGCTCTTCATTCTTTTACATTTCAATTTTTTCACTCTCACACTGTCATTTGACCACATGCCTTTGGCCATGGATATTCCAACCACTCCTTCCAGGCAGTACAAACCCCTCCAACAAAAAATGCATTTGCCTATCACACTTCAGTGGGCACAAGTCAAAGATTGGAATGACCTAGCTGATCACCAGTCCAGATAACACCAGGGGAACGACACACTCCCCTCATATGGAAGCTGTTCCATCCCTCTAATCATTTTTTGTTGCTCTCCTCTTTACCTTTTCCAGTTCTAATATCTCTTTTTTGAGCTGGGGTGACCAGAACTGCATACAGTATTCAAGGTGTGGGGACATACCCCTGGTTTATATAGAAAATGGGTTTTCCTCCTGTGACGTTCTCTGATTAAAATATGACCATATAGATCATTGTTGCAACCACTGTTCTATATTTGAAGCAAATATTGTACAAAGGTTGTCGAGGGAGGTGTTTATGAAAAGGTTCTGATTTGCTGGTTATGATTATGCTATCTGTATGCATGTATCATTTTTGTATGTGAAGTTATGAGCATTGGTTCTATACTTGCATTTCAAATGTCTGCTCCTGGGGGAATGCCCACAAAGTAATTAGCCAGCACATCTTGGAGGAACTATTCCAATTGAGTAGCCCATCGAAAGAACATTTAACTGACAATGGACCATGTGAGATGCCTATCTACACTTAATGAAATTTCCTGCTGTGACTAGGCAAAATGCCTGGACATGTGACTTGCCCATGTGACTCCAAACTCCATCTTGTTGTTAATTTTCCACAGTAAGAACATGGGATGCCCTCCACAAGGCAAACGCTATAAAAGGCCCTGGAAAGACCTCCATTTTGTCTTTAATCCTGCTTCTTACCTCTGTAGGAACTTTGCTACAAACTGAAGCTCTGAACAATGGACTGAATGACCCATCCAAACTGTGGATGTACTGCAGAGACTTGACTTAAACCAGCAGTTCATTCCATCACTGCTACAAGCCTGAACCAAGAACTTTGCCATTACCATATTAACCAACTTTAACCAATTTTAACTCTCACCTTTCTTTCTCTCTTTCTCTCTTTCTTTTTATGAATAAATCTTCAGATTTTAAATACTAAAGGATTGGAATCAGTGTGATTTTTGGGTAAGATCTAAGTTATATATTGACCTGGGTGTGTGGCTGGTCCTTTGGGATCAGAAGAACCTATTATTTGATGAGACTGGTTGTAAAGAACCACTCATCTTTGAGTCCAGTGTTTGTGGTGATATAAAAACTGGAATGCCTGAGGAAACTGCCTTCATGTTTTCTTGTTAGCCAGTGTGGTGAAACAGGAGTTTAATTTTGTGGCTGGTTTGGTATATCTTATAAAAGTTTTGGGTTATGTTTTGGGTTGTGTTTGCCCTATTTCTCAGCAGTTGGTCCTGAATTTCACATTCTCAGTTATGACCCACTAAGGCACGGTTACACCTCCTCAGGGCATAGTTTCAAAAGAGCTGATTGGAAGTGTCATTTGCATTCCCCTTACCCCCAAGTACTTCCTAGTAAATCCACTTCATACATATTAGTCCCAAAAGCCCTCTGAAGTTCATAAGACCTTCCAGAGATTGCATTAACTAGAGAAGTTACATACACCCAATTCCCTAACACCACATACACAATTGCATTTTTTAATACAATGGACCGCAAAGATATTAAACCTAATTCAGTAAAGTTCATTCAGAATAGTGCAGGAAATGATTAGTCTGTCACAGACCCTTCCAGGTTTCTTTGTATACCACGTACACACAAAACAGAGCACGAGGGTCTAATCCAGGGGTGGGCAAATTGTATGCAGGGCCAGGGCACGGGATTGGGGTGTGGGAGGGAATGTGGAGTGTGGGAGGGGGTACGGAGTGCAGGAGGGAGCTCAGGGCGGGGGTTGGGTGCAGAAGGGGTACGAGGTGCAGGCAGGGGGCTTAGGGCAGGGAGTTGGGGGGCAGGGGGCAGGAGGGGTTCGGGGTCCGGCCCGGCGCTGCTTGCCTAAAGTGGCTCCAGGGTGGCAGTGGTGTGCACCGGGGCCAGGGCAGGCTCCCTGCCTGCCTGCCCTGGCCCCACGCAGTGCCACTCCAGGAAGCAGCCGGCACCACATCCCTGCGCAGCCCCTAGGGGAGGGCAGGGACACAGGGCTCTGAGCGCTGCCCTTGCCACACCTCCAGGTACCTCCCCTGAAGTGCCCATTGGCCGCGGTTTCCCGTTCCTGGCCAATGGGAGCTGTAGGGGGCGGTGCCTGGAGGCAAGGGCAACGCAAAGAGCCCTCTGCCTCCCGCCCAGGGCCCCAGGAATGTGGTGCCAGCCGCTTCTGAGAGTGGTGCGGGGCCTGCGGCACCACGGGGGCCAGTCCCGCAGGCCGGATCCAAAGCCCTGAGGGGCTGGATCCGGCCCGCGGGCCACAGTTTGCCCACCCCTGGTCTAATCCAATTCATGTTGAAATCAAGGGAAGTAATTTGGAAGGCTCTTAGTGGAAGCTGGGTCAGACCTTCAAGTGAGAGAAAAGGAACAACAGAGAACAGCAGCAGTCCAGAAAGTCAGGATGGAAGAAGATCCCAAGCCTACTTAGCAGGTACAGCAATTCCCCATAAACTGAGGTTAACGCTATTGGATGCCCTTCACACTTACTGCACAAAACCTCAATGCTAACTCTCACGCACAACTTGTAAATGATCGGCTTATTGATGATACAACCGATCTACCTGTCAATACCTAAAATAATTATCATTGGCCACTTTTTACTCCAAATTTGCTAATTAGGGTAATACTCCAGGTGCCCCAATGTAGATGGATATGCATTGAACCAGACAACAAATGAATGACTGATATTGGGAAGGGAGAGTCTACAGTGATTTGGCACACGATTCAAATGAAAGTCCAACAACTCTATCCCTATTAAATAGATGGGTCAAAAACTGGACATGCCACTTTGCAGCCTGGTTACCATTTGACGCTATATATTGCATCATTTCTGATATCACTGACAATGCTAGCATGGTAAAAGATTCCTGGGCATTCTGAATGCTGGAAGAGTATATCCTCACACTACCTGTACACGTGTGGCCAATTTCTGCCCTCGGATAACACAGGCAACAGCCACTTGGAATCACATGCAGAAAAAAATTGATCCATACTCAGTACTCTGCTGAACCTCTATTCAACTGTTAATATTTACCACAGATGTCATCTTGCTCCTTTTTGAGCTGCATGTATTATTATTATTATTGCTATTAAATATTTATATTGCATGAGTTCGCCCAATGACTCTTGAATGAAACTGGCACTTAATTTTGTTGGAATAGATTAACTGTCTTGCTGTTACATTACATCATGGTCTCATTTTTGCACTTTTTACTGAGAATTTGTAAAAAAAAAATTAAGTCACTTCTCCCCCCAAAAAGACGTTATCTCATTACTGCACTTTTTTCCCCAGCAGCATTGTCCATGCTTCAGACACCTTTTGCCCAACATAGCTCAAATTCAGCACCAATTACCCCCAGTGAAATCAATGGAACTGCATAAGCTGTAAGTCAGTGATGAACCTGCCCCAAAATGAGTACTCTACAAGTATCTTTCTGTGTTGAATTCAGCTGCAAACTCTTCAGTGCTTCCCTTCCACTTGCGGAATGAAGAGCCAAATTCCACTCCCAGTTACATTGGTTCAAGCCCAGCAGTGCAAAAAAAGAGTAAAATTTGACCCAAGTTATGGAACCATACATCAAAGTACCAAAAATACAATATACAAACAGTAGCAAAGGTCTAGAAAGCTGTTAAGATCCCTGTCCTTTCCCAGGTGCTAAGGGGACAGTATACAAATTACAATCCCGGGGGAAAATTAACTGAAGTCATCAACAACAAAATGTGATTCTTCTGCAAATTAAAATGATTAAGATCACCAGCTTCTGCCATCAAAAAGATCCAGAATCTTACCCTGGTATTATTAAATATTAAAACAATGATTTTAGCTGTAAATGTGAAGGAAACGCATTAAGAGCTCTGATGATTAAGGGCCTCTGTTCATCTAACAGGCAATTGCACTGGCACAATTTGTCGTGTTTTATACGACCAATCATTCCAGCGCTCTGAGCTTAGCTGGCCAATCTGTTTAACAGAAACACCTCCGGACTTTCACCCCTCCTTCAGTCCTGGTCTCAATATAAATAAAAGGCTGCTATTAGTGTACCACATGTGTGTTTGTTTTCAGAATAAATGTCCAGATGAATCAACTATTATTTTTAAGAGCCAGATTCTGACCCATCCTACAGAGGACTGTATGATAAAGCAGGGTTGAGGAAACCCTAAATAGAGAAAGAATATAAAATACAGAAGAGAAACATGCAGCAACAGTAAGGTCTGCTGAACAAGCAAAAACCCTGCTGACACTGATTCACAGTATTTTAAAATCACCTAAGGATTCTCAGGAGCCTCTTTAACATTTCATTCTCAACTCCAGACTAGGTTTTTCTATTTCTGCTGACATCTGCTACCTAACAGCTTTCCCCCGGCTAACAGGATGCACAAGTGGATTCTTGAGCCAGCAATAATCTGACTGGTGGACCAGAAAAGGTGTCCTGGAAATTGTATGCCCAATATTTCTTTCCTGCTGCCACAGTGCTTCTCACATCTCCCGACCCAGAGGGAGTAAATCTTGCCTCAAACGTGTGATCTTCCATGTCTATAGAGCAACATGTTACCTTGGTACCACTGGGCTGGTTCTTGGAATGAATCAGAAGAAAGCAACAGAATAATGTTCTCCCTTCACATTCATTATAAGGTAACGATCTATCACTTAGTTCCTTTTAAGAAAAAATTGCTCTAATATTTTAAGTAGATTTAATTTTCAAGGCTCTTTCAGTACAGATTAAGCATTAAAATGCTTAATACAGAATGGAAATGTAATTTAGATTCTAAAAACAATGGGGTTCTATCTAGCAAAGGTTCAATATCAGAAGATCTGGTTTTAAAGTGAACAGGCATCAGGAAAGATTTCCTGAAAGTAAACTCAAGTACATTGTGGAATAACCTCCCAAAGGAAGTGGTGGGGGCTTAAATTGCTCAGAGTTATTAAATCTGGATCAGAAAAAGTGCTACAAAATGACAGAACAGGAAACCATCCTGCCCCGATAACAGGGATGGGCTAGATGACCCAATAGGTCTTTATGTCCGCCTCCCCATCTCTAGCGTCTTTCAAAATTATATTGCTTCAAAACTGTGATATAAAGATGAATATCTCATCTCATAGCTATAAATAATTTTTTCAAGTGATTTCGCCCCAAAGAACCAGCCTGCCATGCCCATAACTTTGCATCATCAGTCTCATTTCCCTTTCTGTGTTCTAGTATCTCTAAACTTCCCACAGTTTAATCTACATGAATTATTTCAACAAGATTCTAAAGCAGGGGAAGGCAAACTTTTTGGCCTGAGGGCCGCATCGGGTTTCAGAAATTGTATGGAGGGCTGGTTGGGGAGGCGTGGCCTGGCCCCTGCCCCCTATCTGACCCCCCCTGCTTCTCGCCCCCTGATGGCCCCCCCGGGCCTCCTGCCCCATCCAAACCCCCTGTTCCCTGGTGGCCCCCCCGGGACCCCTGCCCTATCCATCACCCACCCCGCTCTCTATCCCCTGACTGTCCCCAGACCTCCCACCCCTAACTGCCCCCCGCAGCCCCATCCAACCCCCCTCTCCTTCCTGACTGCCCCCCCCAGGACCCCTGCCCCATCCAACCAGCCCTTCTCCCTGACCGCCCACGGAACGCCTGCCCACATTCAATCCCCCTGTTCCCCACCCACTGACTGCCCCAACCCCTATCCACACCCCCAGCTCCTTACCACACCCCCGAACTCTCCTGCCCCCTATCCAACGCCCCCTCCCCGCTCCCTGCCCAGTCACCTCGCTGCCTGGAGCGCCAGTGGCTGGCAGCGCAGCTGCACCAGGACAGGCAGCCGTGCCACGCACCGCGCAGCACAGAGCTCCAGGTCAGGCCGGGCTCTGCAGCTGCATGGCCCCCCGAGCTCACAGCTCTGCTGCCCAGAGCGTTGCACCTGCGGTGCAGTGAGCTGAGGCTGTGTGGGAGGGGGAACAGCAGGGGAGAGGCCGGGGCGAGCCTCCCAGGCCAGGGGCGAGCCTCCCGGGACCGGGCAGAACGGTCCCACGGGCCGTAGTTTGCCCACCTCTGTTCTAAAGGATCCTTTCAGTCTATTCTTGCTCCTGTGCTCTTCAGGTGCCTATCTAACTGATTTCCTTTGAGAAAAGAAGATTCTCTCAGTTCAAGGATAAATTAATTCCTTCATTTTGGGGAGAAACATCGCAACCGGGGCATTTAAAGGAAGCACACGGTAAAACATGCAAGAAAGAACACAGCTCCTTACATGCTCTCACAGAACTTTGTAAGAGTGCTGGGCTTTTCCTGGTTGCGTCTTTGTCGAAACCAACGCTGAATACTGCGTACATCCCAGTCCAGCTGCTTGGAGAGGCCTTCTAGTCTCTTCTCATCTGGATGCTACAGAACAAAAAAAGTGATCAAATGACTGCAGATGCATTTTAGCTTCATAACCCATATCATAATATTGTTTTAAATTTAGACCCCACACCCCCCCAAGTCTGGTCAGAAACAACTCAATCCTACTGTACGACTAGGACTTACGGGCTCTACCCTACCTCTCTGTCAGCCTCATTGACAACTGGAAGTAAGGAAAAGTGTCTTCATACAAACACCTGATGGTGGATGTATAATCAAATATAGTACTCTACTAAAAGGGGCTAAGGCAATGCAGCTACATAGAGAAGTTTTAAAAGTTATTGGGGAAAACAGGAGGTTTCAAATCGACTTGGCAGAATTCAATCTCTCTCTCTATATATATATAAATATCAGTTTGATAAGTAATATTAATATTTATTTTTAAGCTTTTTTTCCATTTTTCATCTCTTTAAATTTTCACAGTTGCACAAAATTAAAGGTGAGTCAGACAAGGGAGTGATCAGACAATTATTTAATGACAGTAGATGTTGAGATTCGAAAAGTTTTATAATTGTTAAAAATACAAATTGTCAAGACCACACTAGAATATAGAAAATAAATATCCTTAAATCAAACTCTATTATGTCCTCAGGCAGCACTTTCCTTACGTTTGATTAGTATCAATGGAAATATATTTCTTCAGCAGAGCGTGTGTTTGGTGAAATCAACATTTTCTGACATTTACCAGGAAAAATCTAATCTTTCCACGCCTAGTTATAACTGAAACCTTTTCTGCAACCTCCTCTCTAGCACTCCCTGCCTATCAAATGCTATACACTCCTTGAGCAATGGGACCTGCAAAACCCCTCACAGCATGAGCCTTGTCTCTTTCATCCCTCTGTGTATGTGCAACTGATGTAACTGTTGACATGACCAAGGGGACTGTTCAACTGACACAGAGAAATATATTTTCCTGTACGTTAATATTCAAAAACTACACTTTCTATTTTTAAAGTGGCAACTTCAAAGGAAGTCACCTTAGCAACTGAGACAGAAGTGCTCAGTAAAATTAGCTTTAAGTAGTCATTTTCAACAGCAGCAAACTGACTGTTACTACATTGGAGCAGAAGTTACTCTGCATACTGTAGTACATATAAGGCAAGGGAAAATTGAAATTCACTACATGGGAAACAGGGGAAGAGGATACATTTCAAATTGTCTGTTGATGCTCTGTGTACAATATTCCACTCTAAGAACATTCCAATATCCCCCATCACATTTTAAAAAAATTATCCTGAGAATTCACTCTGTGCATCTGTTTTCCTGGGGATAAGATTTGCTCCTATAAGCCAATTTGATATGGTGGATGAAATGCAAGTGCTGCTATAGTTAAGACTGTGTGAAAGTTTCCACTATATAAACTCCTAAAATTCCATGGATTAATAAACCTGAAACAAAATCCCCACCAGGTTGAAATATGTTATCTGAGTCCCCAGAGAAGGGAACAAGGGAGAAAAGGGTATTTTTTCCTCTAAAGCTTAATTTTAACCAGTTCAGAGATTTGTTTTCCTTTTTTAAAAAGTAATTTGGAGTTGAGACCCATAGGGCTTATTCAGGCACAGCATTCACTGTAGCCAATGAGAGTTTTGCCTGGGTACGACTGTAGCATCTGGCATGTAGCAAAAATGACCAACTTGCTGGCGGTGGTTTATAAGTGTGGCTGGCCGAACAGCACTACCAGGATTGGGGGAGGGCCTGGAAATCAGCCCCTGCTCTGTACAGTCATGGCACTAAGCCAGACATCACACAACTTGTGGTTCACACCACAACCACTGGACTAGTGAGCATGAAAATGATGCTCCAGCACCTGCCAGAGGTTCATCAGCCAGTTCCTTGCCACAGTGTAAGTATCTACATTCCTTTGCAGCTCTAAGAGGGCTTCCCATTCTCCATTATATTCTCGCTGGAGCTAGTTCTACGCACCAGCTAACATAACTCAGCAGGAATTAGACTAAATCTTAACACAGAAGTCCTGTATTTTTCTACAGGAGCTCTGAGTCTATTATTCTAAGACACTTTCCCTTCCCCCCTGAATCCAAGAGACAGTAGATGTAGTGGGCCTTTCAGACAGGCAGGTGTATCTGATTTAGCCTCTGCAAGTATGCTGCCAAAATGAACCAATGCAATGGTGAGGATGGCACCTACGCTTATTAGAAAGGTAGACTACCAAACCAAGAAGCTCAGCTCCCCTGATGCAAGACACGTAGGCAGGAGACCAGCACCTAGAGCTCTCCTGGCATATTTCATCCTCTTCAACACACCCTCTGGTAACTTTAACCCTGACAAAATGGCCTGTATGAAATCATGATTTTGTTCTTTGTGAAAGACGTCTGCAAAGCCACAGGCCAGCTGAGATGTAGTGCTGTGTTCAGCTGCATGTTGGTGTTAATGTAAAATGGGAAGAATGACTAAAAGCACAGGAAAGCTTCCTCTCGTGATATCTGTCCAAAGTGGGCATATGCAAAGATCTTTAGATGAGGATAACGACACCTGATCATCACCGCATTCTCACTGCCTAGCCTAATCAGGAGGTGCAGACAGTGCCAGGAACTGCTGGGATAATCTGTAAACATTTTACCAACAAAATCCACAAACATGGAAACCCACAGGCCTTATCTGAAGGGCAAGAAAAAATAGCTGTACAAAGGGCAAAAATGAATTTAGGGCTTCCCTATCGTTTTTTTGTATCCTTCAGAATTCCACAACTTCCAAAAATTCATTGTTAAAAATTATTTTCCTAGCTTTTTCGGATGCGAAGAATAGCCATCACAATACAAATAGACATCAGCCAACCAATAGCACCCCATCCTTCCCAATTCACCTGAGAGGTGTGAAACCCAAATCCAAATCTGGAACATTGACATGCTAACATTACTAATAAAGATTAACATTTTCCCCTCTTTGTCCAACCCCCTCTGCCCTCCTGCCACAAAAAAAATTAAAATACAAAAATGAATGTTAATATAAGCAGCCACATGATACCTATGGAGTATTTTCTATTACAGTTTCCCAGGTTAAATGTGCAGCTTGGTATGTTACTGTCATGCTCTAACATGTATGCCAAGAAGGGCTTGGCCAAGTTGCAAAGCTAGCATGGGTAATAGAATCTTTACATTTGCATTTTCTGCTTTTAACTGTGAAATCTTTAACTGTGAAATCTTAATAGTTCTTTGGCTTGACTTGAAATTATCTTACTATAAGCGGATCAATGTTAAAGCATCATATCACCTTTTATAAAACAAACATGTTAGGTAAATACTGTACCTTTGTAATTGCAGTGAAAACTTTTTCCAGAATAGCATTAGGTTGGGCTTTCTGTGGTCCATTGGCCTGGACTTTAAGACCTAAGGCACAGGGTTTAGCTATAAACCTACAACAAAACAAAGACGAAAGAAAATCAAATGAGATTCTTCAACTATTTATTGCTGGATCTGTTATCAGTGACATGCCATAAATGTTAAAACATTAAAAAGAAGACATGGTCCCTGTCCTGAAATTTCTACAGTGTCAGATAACTGCAATAGACAGAATAGTTCAAATGCAAGTATGTACAGGTGTGCATCAATAGAAGAAAACATCACAGAATAAGAACGTTTTAAAGGGGGGATTTGAAGAAGGAAGGGTAACACCATCGAGTACGTGAAATGGGGAGCTGTTCAAAGCACTAGCGGGAGGAATGAAAAAAAGACCAGAACTAAGAGTGGGAGAAGGATCATCGGAAAAGAAGAGCACACGGAAAGAGCAGAGCACCATGAGGAGACTACTGTGTGCAACAGGCATGCAAAACATAGTATTTTCTCCCCCACCTTATTGCCTCATTAATTAACTAGACCCCAGGTTAGCTATGAACACAGAATTGCTTTTGTGCCCTGGATAGTCAGACACAGCTTTTATCGTCTGACAGCCTCAGACTTGCTTGACTGACACAACTCAGTAAATACCTACATAATCTACAAACATAAACGATTTAATCTAACTCAAAATGGCTTGGGGCCACTTCCTTGACAGTTTCCAATAGAAAAAGTATATCCTAAAAAAATCTTCTGCCAATGCATGGATCTTAGGCACAAATCCACAAAAGGTAAAACCCGGCCTGGCCTTAGGGAAAACAGCACCCTGGATACCCTTTCTTTTAGTTTTTGAAAGGCAGCGTGGGACACAGGGCACAAGGACCAGCTCCTGGCCTGGAGCCTGGCTGGGCTGCACAGGGAGGAATTTCGGAGTCTGGGGGCTCCCCTGGACATAGAGCCCTCTGACCACCTACCAGCAGGAGAGAAGGTGCACAGCCACCATCTGTGCCCGTGGGAATGGGGGGGCCTTGGGGCTGGCCCACTGTCTCCGCAGGGGCAAGCCCTGCTGCCTTTGACCTCCCTGCCAGGCTGGCAGCTCTGGGCGGCATTGCCTTCCCCCCACACCCGCCCGGCTGGCCAGTGTTCCAGTCCTGGGCTTGCCCACACTCACCCCTGACGTAACTGTTGACAGCCCAGGACAACCAGCTTCTGGCAGTCGTACGGCACCCACCTGACCATGTGCCCACCAGTAAAACCAATCAATAATTCTGCATAGCTTATAAATAGTTACTTTTACATAAAACCCGTTTTGCATAATATGAAGATTAGCTATGGAGCTCCATAGCTAAGGAATAGGAACATTCCTTGTATTTACGATAAATTGTTCATATTAATGAGTTCCATTAATGGAGTTTCCCCTTGTACATTAAATACGATGTAGCTCATTGTTAGCTTGCCCATACATGAATTGTATGGAGATCAACTATACCTTGTGATATTACATGGCTCAAAGTTCATCTCCTCCAAGCTCAAGTCCAACTGTTAACATGCTCAGAACGACTACAATTATATATACTTTATGATGAGTGCTGCATTTCACCCAATAACATTCTTGAAAATAAAGAGGAAAATATTCCTATAGTTTTTCCATTGCTCACACAAGGCTGTTTTAAGTTATCTGGCTAAAATCCAGGCAATGAAAAATGTATCCCCATGCAAAAAACTATGGTTCAAATGTAAATCACAGATCTTAGATTGTAAACTCTCCCTTAGATTGTAAACTTTTTGGAGCTGGGATCATTTGTTTGTTTTGCGTTTGTACTGCACCTAGCACACCTGGGGCCTGGTCCATGACTGGGGTGCCTATGCATTACAGTGATACAAATAATAAATAATTGAGGTGAGAGTTGTATTCCACTGCCCCTCATCAAAACCATCCAGTTCCCCAAACTTCTAGGTACTTTGTGCTTGAATATACTGAATGATTCTCAGTTTCCCTTTAAAGACTTTTCATAATATCCTAAAAATTCAACAAAGTAACAAAAAACAGCACACTAAGTAGATAAGAAAAAGCTCTGTGCTTATGCCCCTGAATATGATTGCAGCCTCTCATGAGCAAATGTGGAATTCTTATCAATATTTAAACACCATGCTAAGACTGTTTTGAGCAAAAATTGTGTTTTCCTAAAGAGAACATAGATGATGCAAAATAAATCTCATTGCATTGATCACAGCAATGATGTTGGTTAAAGAAAACTGATTGGTTTCAGATTCTAGTTCAACCTTTAACAGGTTCACAAGTTTACAGCATGTGCCTCCTTTAATTTTTTTTTTTAAGTAAATAGACAGTGAGTCAGAAGAAATATGCATTCAAAATAGGTTGTTTACATTTACAGTTTCATGGTGCTCTGAGGAACAGTTCTGTCACAAAAAATTCATATTTCATCCTGCAACATTTGCGTCTGAAAGCAAATGCTAGAGCCTGAAGTCATTTTTGGTAAGTATTCATGGACTGAAAAGAAACCCGTACTGTGATTACTTAATTTCCATATTTTATCATTTGACTTGCATTTTCTCTTATATTTATTAGTTTGGATAAAATCTGCATCAGTTGTAGGAATCATGTTCTAATCATATTGTCAACAGCTACAATATTAGCTCAATAGCTAATATGTCAATGACGTATTTAAACTACATGTAGCCTTGTTCTCCTGGTTGATGCTACAGTCACTGACAATATGATCTGACAATATGATTAGAACATGATTCAAGTGAGCTGTAGCTCATGAAAGCTTATGCTCACATAAATTTGTTAGTCTCTAAGGTGCTACAAATACTCCTTTTCTTTTTCCTCGTTTCTTTGTTGTTCTATCACTGTAGTCCCCATTTCCCTATTGTTTGTCTGTATAATCTCTGTCTGGTTCTGTGATTGTTTCTGTCTGCTGTATAATTAATTTTGCTGGGTGTAAACTAATTAAGGTGGTGGGATATAATTGGTTAAATAATCATGTTACAATATGTTAGGATTGGTTAGTTAAATTTCAGTAAAATGATTGGTTAAGGTATATCTAAACTGAACTCAAGTTTTATTGTATAGTCTGCAGTCAATCAGGAAGTGTGGGGGGGGTGGGGGGAAAATGGGAACAGGGAATGAGGGTGGGGAAATTGGAATCATGTCCTGCTAAGGGCAGGAATGGGAACAGGGCCACAGGTAAGGCTCTGTGGTGTCAGAGCTGGGAAGGGGGACACTAAGGAAGGAAACTGGAATCATGCTTGCTGGAAGTTCACCCCAATAAACATCAAATTGTTTGCACCTTTGGACTTCGGGTATTGTTGCTCTCTGTTCATGCGAGAAGGACCAGGGAAGTAAGTGGGTGAAGGAATAAGCCCCCTAAAAGTGAGCACCGTACACTTCATATTCTGTGTTGCAACTGAAATGAATATATTTGAAAATGTATAAAACATCCAAAAATATTTAAATAAATGGTATTCTATTATTAACAGTGCGATTAATCACGATTAATTTTTTTAAATCACTTGACAGCCCTAGTTAAAACCAACAGACAGCTAATGCAGAATACAGAGCACTTGCCTAATAGAGAAACTCCATTGAGAAACGCCACTTAGCAGATGTGCACCCAGATTCTGGATGAGCCTAATTTCCCAAATGGTTTTAAGGTGCAGTCCAAGTAAAGAGTCTTGCAGTATTCAAGCTCAAGGTGTCAAAGGAAAGGGGAAAAAAGGTTTCATTCTCTAGCCAGACACAGATGGAATAACAGCAGTGCTGACTACCACTTATCTGATCAGCTAAATGCAGTTGAGGATATAACAAAACTCATGTGGATATTTATTTCAGAAACTTCATTTCCCACCTCTAATATATGTTTTTAAAGCTTCTGTAGACATCCTCTTATTTCTTGCTAAAGATGCTACTTTTCTGAGAGGCTGAGAATCTTAGCATCTGAATTCAGAAATTATTCTAAAAACCATTTAAAATTAAAGAAATTCTTTTGATTGCCCTAAGAGAAGGCACAAAACCAAAGGGAAAGTCAATCAGCATCCAAGCTAATTTTATAAAACCTTCAAAAGAGGCATCATTTATAAATAGAGACAAAATAGAGAAGGCCTGTGGGTGGAATAAAAATAAAAAGACAGACAACTTTTTCACTTGTCAGGCTCACAAAGGAACACACTCTGAGCCTTAATTGCTGATGGCAGCATCCAGAGACATGAAACTAAGTACAAATAAAAATAAGATCATTTCAAAGGCAGATTTTCTAAACATTTGAAAAGTTATTTTTTCCCTTCACTAAAGTCTCTTGGTTGATTATAAGTGCCAAAGCTGGCTTTTGACTACCTACCTCTCAGGTGAGTGAAGAAATGACATTGTTCTGAGATAATGTAAATCAGATGGCAAAGTATTACACTGCAGAGAGTATATGACCCCAAAATGTGTTCAATTTGTAAGGGTCAAAAGCTGGCTAAAATAGCCCGAGGGAGTAAAACTTTACAAGGTGTAACTGCAGCAAGTGTCATGCTGATACGATCTTCACTGAACTCTCTGTGAGCCACTTGCAAGTACAATTTTAAGATGACAGCCTTGCTAATTAATATGCTGGGGAAAAATATAGTAAAGGGCAAGCAGAGTATTAGCCTAAAATTAAAAAAAGAGGAGACTAAAATTCAGTTACGTCCACTGTCCAAGACAGATATATGCTCTAGATCAGGAAATTTTCTTTAATCTTTAAAAATAACGGACTGAAGTAAAGGGGAAAAATACATTTCTATTGTGCTTATTACAGCCACAAAAGAAACAGGAACTAAATTAGGAATAAGAAAAGGAGTACTTGTGGCACCTTAGAGACTAACCAATTTATTTGAGCATGAGCTTTCGTGAGCTACAGCTCACTTCGTTGGATGCATACTGTGGAAACTGCAGAAGACATTATATACACAGAGACCCTGAAACAATACCTCCTCCGTGGAAACTGCAGAAGACATTATATACACAGAGACCCTGAAACAATACCTCCTCCCAGGTGGGAGGAGGTATTGTTTCAGGGTCTCTGTGTATATAATGTCTTCTGCAGTTTCCACAGTATGCATCACTTCTGGGAGGAGGTATTGCTTCAGGGTCTCTGTGTATAATGTCTTCTGCAGTTTCCACAGTATGCATCCGATGAAGTGAGCTGTAGCTCACGAAAGCTCATGCTCAAATAAATTGGTTAGTCTCTAAGGTGCCACAAGTACTCCTTTTCTTTTTGCGAATACAGACTAACACGGCTGTTACTCTGAAACCTGTCTAAATTAGGAATGTGGTCAGCCCCCATTACTGCAGCGTCTGAGTGCCTGACAGACTTTCATAACTTCCTTAGCAAATACATAATTTCTATAGACTATTGGTTTCATACCTTTTAAATTCTATAGAAAGTTTCCACAAAGGACAGCAAGACATTCTGGGAAGTTGTACAGTGTACACAGTTTGTTGCTGTCTAAATCACTCAAGGCATAGTTTGCTATTTGGCTGCTACGGAAGCATGTACGGTGAAAAGTGAGTTTGTTAAAGCTTAAAATTTCATGATTGTCTCTATCCTGGCATGCCCTCGTTTTTATTCCCCTGCTCTTGAGAAAGTTAAAGCATGTTTATGAAATTCAATAATAGATTATTAATCAAAAATTGGGGACTAAATTCATGTATTAAAAATGGTAATAGGAAGGGATTTGTGCAAATCTAACAGTAGTGTTTTGCATTGCATTTTTAAATATTTCATACAACAATCCACATGTGTGCAGGAAGAGCTGGGTGAATAATTGATTTTTTTATAAAAATACTTGAATAGGCTTTGGGACACAGAGTGAAAGAAAGAATCATTCTACAGTCATGTGGTTAGGGTTAGGGTCCTATAGCAACGAGTATTTAAATTATTACAAAGTAAAACAGCCTCAATAGAGAGATTAAGAAACAGCAATGCCATAAGCCCCTAGAAGTGGGGGAGCCTCCAGCACCCAAATCATGGTCCTGCCCTCGCTCCACCTCTTCCTGCTGAGGCCCCACCCCCGCTCGCTCCTCTCCCCCCACTCGTTGCTCACCCTTAAGGCAGGTAAAAAGTAAGAGGGCATATCCCTCCCACGTTTTAAAATGATGGAGCCATGGCCCCCTTCCCCCGCAGTCCAGCACCGCTGTTAAGAAAGCCCTAACTGAGAATAACCTACAACCTAGTGGTTGGGGCACTCCAAGTTCGAATCCCTGCACAACACGAAGAGGAGTGGGAAACTGAACACAGGGTCTCATACATCCAAGTGAGTGCCCTAACTATCGGGCTAAATGTCACAAGGTAGGCAGTATTGTCTCCTCCTTCTCCAGACATTTTGTGACTCTAACCAATACAAAAAAAAATTGGTTGAAATCTATTTGGCAAATTCATGAATAGCTTTGAATCAACCGAAACTGTGTTTTTCAACAAATACACTATTCATCCAAAAATTTTCACCCACCTGTGTGTGCACATGTAACTCATGTGCATTTGGAGCATCTAGTGAAATTTAAGAGATTTTTTTACTGCAGTGTTTTTCTACGCAAAAAAAGTCAAGGAATTCACACTGTACCTCTCTCACTTTTGCCTCCATTGCAGTATTATGCCCTGTTTTCCAAGGTTAAAATGTTTATAAAGTTTAATCAGTGGTGTCCTAAATTTGTGTGGTCAGCTATCTTTGGAAAAAGAAAAAAAAAAAAGAAGCTTTATCAGTGATCTGCATGTCATCACTATGTTCTTTGTGATAAAACTTTAACCTGTATGCTTAAACCAAACTTCAGAGTTCAAGCTTAAAAATTCTAATGCCAGTATGAAATGCCAGTGTTTTCCCAAATGAATGTATTCCGCTATGTCACCATTCAGTGAAGGCGATTCTGCCACTTTACAATTGCTGTCGGCACCTTCCTCCATAAGTACAGTAAAACCTCAGAGTTATGAACACCAGAGTTATGAACTACCGTTCAACCACGCACCTCGTTGGGAACCAGAAGTATGCAATCAGGCAGCAGAGACCAAAAAACCCAAATACTGTCCAGTACAATACTGTGTTAAACGTAAACTACTAAAAAAAAGGGAAAGTTTTAAAAAAGATTTGACAAGGTAAGGAAACTGTTTCTGTGCTTCTTTCATTTAAATTAAGATGGCTAAAAGCAGCATTTTTCTTCTGCACAGTAAAGTTTCAAAGCTATATTAAGTCAATGTTCAGTTGTAAACTTTTGAAAGAACCACCATAACATTTTGTTCAGAGTTACGAACAACCTCCATTCCCGAGGTGTTTGTATCTCTGAGGTTCTACTATAATACCAATAAGTCAGTGGGACTACTCAGAGTCAGGTACAATGCATTGCGAATAAGACGTCAGAATCTAGCCCACTCACTCCCTTCTTTTAATCCTGTGAGTCCAAGGTAATTGCAAGCCAAATTCTCAATTCAATTAATGTCAGTGAAGTTGCACTAGGGTAAATGAAAGAAGAATTTGGCCCACTATGTACCAAGTTAAGCCTCAGACCAGAATGGAGGTGAAACCATGTTTAAACCAAGTCCAGACCACAAATTCTAACTTTGCTTTAAAAAGCAGTCTGGCTCAGTCACAGTAGCCAGCCAAACTGTTTTTACTATCAGTTCGGATAATGCAGACCTGAGCTCAGTGTACAGTGTCTGAATTGGCAGCACTCAGCCTCTGCATTCCAAAATTATTTTGCATTCAGTTTAAATATGTCAAGTATTTTACAGATACCGTATAATGCCTAAAGGCGGCCCCAGCTTGCACTTTGACTCCTAGGTAGGTGACATCTCACAGCTACTTACCATAGTACCAAAAAAGCTTTACAGAATGCAGGAAATAGAAAGTACATAAAGTGACTTTGAATAGGTCACATACTCCTAATGAAACAGCAACATTAGCATCTACTGTACACTGAACCCAGTTCTGTTCTTATACACACCCGGAATACCTGCAGCAAAATTAGACTCTTCACTAGATTGTGAACATGGGGAAATATTTCCCCAGAAGAAAATAAACAGAATTGCATTTGATTAACTTCATTTTTCAATAACTCTCTCTCATTTTTGATCTCCTTCTTGCACTTTAAAATTGCTGAGCTAGAGGAATGAAGTTTTGGTTTTGAGAAGGGGAGAAAGAAGTAGAAGGAAAGAGGGAAGCGATTTCTCTCTCTTCTTTATCCTTGTTCATTGCTGCTCTGGAAGGAGCGAAATAAATATCACTTTCCCTTCACAGACTGTAACAACCACAATGCTTGTCAACAGACAGCAACCCTGCCGTCTGTACTCTGGCAAAGCTCCCCCTGAATTCACTGAAAGCTTTGCCTGAATAAAAATTGGAGAATTGGACCCTTAAATAACAGATGCCATAACCACACTTTGTATTTTGAAAGCTGCTTTTCCACACTCTTATGATTACAGTGCATGTCACGATGATAAACATCCCTCCTGGTGAGCTGGAGAGATATCTCTAAAAAGTTATTCTGCAGAAATATGAATGGACCAGTTCCTTTGCTGATGTAAACTGGTACAGCTGCACTAACTTGTCTACACCACTGAGAATCTCACCCAAAGTCACTGCACAAAGAACAAAGTTTTGTTTTTAAAAGCAAACAGGTATGCCTCACCACAAGGATATGATTGGTTTATGTGAATCTCTCTCATTTCCTTCTACTGGCTAACAGTGATCCTTATTAGTTGCTCTAACCCCTCTTCTCTTAGTGCCACTAATCGCCACAAATTACATGATTCGAATCCCAGGGTTAACTAGAAATGTTCATATTGACCTGCATAATCCTTTGATACTCATGTTCATTAGCAGTAGCGAAATCTATATTTAGCAAATAATTTTATATAATCAAATGAGGGAAGGCATGGGGAAGAAATATCCTGACTCTGCCAGTATGATTCTCTGTAACGTATTAAAGTACAGATTCATCTGTTGATGGGGCTTAAAGGTTGTCAAATAAAATGAATCTGACTTTATGGAGCACTTGTTCTTCCAATGCCTGTACATAATACCCATAAAATTTCCATTACAAAATGTGACTTGTGGCAGAGAGAGATTTTATTGTGGGATCACAAAAATTAAGATCCTATCTTGCAGTACAACTTCCATTTTAGATCTTCCAAGAGCTATAAATGATTTCACCACCTGACAATCTACTCATCTTTAAACAATTCAGCAAATATGGGGTTATTGATTAGACTGTTTATGCAATTCACCTCGGTCGGAGCCCTGCATAAAACAAATACTATGTATTGTTAATTGCTCTGCAGTACATACAATTCATCTGCTGCCATGAGAGGTCCAATTATGCCAGTAATTTCATTCAACAAAGATATATTTTAATGGGATTTTCAGGTACTGTAACACTTTCCTCTAACTTTCTGTAGGCGGGACACATGGCCAGTTTTCACCTACAGATCTTCCATTTGACTCCATATATGGTTTTTCCCTGTACTTGCAACTAGTGGATTCCCAGATGGTACAAGGTACAACTCTTCCAGAACACATTTAGGGCAAATGTACTGCCTAACTACCCAACTCTATTGTTAGACAGCACGTCAGGTTGGCTTCTTTCAATTCAAAACTCACACACCAAAGCGTCTCTTTAATTAAACTGAATGTAAAGCTTCCTATTGTTGTACTTATGGTTCTATATTGTTCTTGTTGAAAAACATATCCAAGTTCCATAAGATTAGTATTTCTTTAAAAAAAAAGGGATGTGACAGAAGAGAAGGAAGAAAAAAGTGCTCAAAACCAGGACAAAGAGCTGGGCATATTTCTTGGGTTTCTCTAGTTACAATAAGGAAATGAGGAATTCCTTCATTATCAAATTTATACACTTTAAAATGTGAGTGGCACACTGTAAAGCTCTCCTGTAGCAGCTTGATATAGTGCTTCTACAATTAAAAAAAAAAATCTGTAGCCACCTGTGGTCACTGTTCTGTACACCTTGGCCTTTTTTGAGTTTATCAGCAACAGTGAAGACAGAGGTTAGATCCTCCTACTCCTAAGGTATTAAAAAATTATCTCGGACTTTTTTAGCAGTATAGGGTCTATGACAACTATACTGTTTGCATTCTGTCCAGTAGAAGGCAGTGGTACAATATTGCACAGCTCTGTTAGTGTAATGTACATTATATAAACATTTTATTCAAAAAATTCACATAGTTTATATAAATGTGGAATGAAGTAATTTGAAAAATAAAACAACTTTAAAAGAAACTGACAATATTACAGGTTTCAGAGTAGCAGCCATGTTAGTCTGTATCCGCAAGAAGAAAAGGAGGACTTGTGGCACCTTAGAGACTAACAAATTTATTTGAGCATAAGCTTTCGTGAGCTACAGCTCACTTCATCAGATGCATGCAGTGGAAAATACAGTGGGAAGATTTTATATACACAGAGAACATGAAACAATGGGTGTTACGGTACACACTGTAACGAGAGTGATCAGGTAAGAGTCCCAAAAATGAAGGAGCAACCAACTTCCTTTTCAGCCTGAGATATGAGATGGAAAGTCTACTGTAAATTAATTAGCGCATTATTTTTCAGTGCCCAAAGACAACACAGTAGCTATTGTTTAGCTCTACTGTATTTCCAGCCACAGACTGCAACAAAAACCATCCACTGAATTAGTGTTCAATTAATGTTACAATGGGTTTGGTACCAGATTATACATGTAAAAAAATCTAATCCCATATTAGACTCTTAACACATGAAAAATCATCTTAAATATATAAAATGTTAATCCTGTGTTTATCATTAGTAAGTCTACCATAAGAGCCACACTCATAATGCAGAAGTCTCAACGGAGAGAGATAAACAGACTCAGGAAAACAGCAATAATTGGCAGCATATACATTTGGATTTTTTTTAAAACAGACTGCTCCTAAAAAAATGATAAAACCATAATTCCATTTACAGACAATATGCTTTGAGTGTTGCTCCGTATGGCAGGAAGGTTTCTGAATGTTGTTCAATTTTTAATTTAAACCTTTCAATTTAACTAGACTGAGACAAGTGACCTATCTGCTCTGTGACCTTGAGACATCTCCCAGGAGCTCAGAGATGTGAATTATTTTCAGTTTCTGACCTATTCGTGTGATTTCTTAGTCTCACATGAACTTTTTTCATCTCTCCTTCCTGTCTTGCTAAAGTAATGACACTTTTTTTTGTCTAGCTATACTGCATTTCAGTGGCTAACACTTCATTCCTCTAATAAAAGTATCTTCCCATAAAACACAGCCCTACTATATCAATACTGGGTAACGCTCTCTTTTACCCCATATGTGTTAAACACAGAGGGCTTGATTCTCCCATCAGTTACACCAGCTTTACAGCAGTTACACCAGCATCAGCAAGAAGACAATCAGACCCAGTACATTGCTGAGGTTTTTATGAAATGCATTTTTTTAAACACAGTTGGAACCACTGCATCTTGACTATCTCCTAATAATAAGGGACTCCTTGCTCCTCGTTATGGGCCAAATCCTCTCAGCAGAGCCCACAGCCTGAAAAACAGTCTTGTGCTGCCAGGGAAATGCCTGAGCCCAACCTGAAGTAGCCAGCATGGAATCACTCCAAGGCTGCTACTGCAGGCTTCGGGCAGGAACAGGAACCCAGCCTACTGCTCCCCCAATGCAGAGTTTGGGGCCAGTGAATCCATGCTATGCATAAATACACGGGGCATGGCCCAGGTTTGCAGCATGCACTGCTTATTAAGTCCCCAAGCACACTGAGAACATGATATTTCCATGGTGGTTGGGCCTTCTACACCCTTAGAAAAGGCCAGTGGATTTTGCGTTCTGCAGATGCATTAGGAGAATTTGTTTGAGTCTTCCCTGAAATGCATCGACCTCCTCCGCTGTGTAGTGAACGGTGGCTAATACAAGGACCAAAGACCAGCAAGGACCAAACAAACACCAAAGTCACAAGCCCTTAACACTCAGCACTATGGGAGTAACTCTACTGGTGATTAGCAAGTTAAACGGCTGCAAAAGTTGCTAAGGCCAACCAATAAAGGAAGACCTAACACAAATTAAGCCACTGTATTACAACTAAACAACCCTGTGTAAAATGGACCCTTTGTTAAACCTCTGATTATTTTCTATACAGGGTTTGTTTTCCTGAAGAGTAAGGAGAAAAAAAGTACATATGGGAAAGCAGCACCCCTCTCTACTGCTATTTTGAAAAGACATATTGTCCTTTCCAGAGATGGATCAGAACAGATTTTCTCTCCTCACTTGTATTCAGCTCTTTAAAGGGCAGACTGCTTTCAGGGATATGTAATTGATGATATTCTGACTTGTCAGGATGTTTTGTTTTATAAAACAATCTGTTCCATGCAACTAACAAGGGCACATCTATCTAAATTACTCTAGCTTCCCAGATGAGCCAAGAGCAGAGGCGGCTTGTTTCTGAACAGATATTTAGGATTGGAAGTTTTTCTGAAAGATCTGCTCTAGGAATTATTTTGAGGAAGTTCTATGGCCTGTGCTACACAGGGGGTCAGACTAGATCAGGGGTCCCCAACGCGTTGCCCATTTTCGTGCACCTGCAGGACACCCCGCCACCAAAATGCCGCCGAGAAGCGTTGCCGTTTGTCGGCGGCATTTCGGCAGCGGCACTCCTTCCCGCTGCCGCTTTTCGGCGGCGGGGTGTCAGCTGCCCGCCACAGTCTTCTGGGAATAGCAATATGCTATTCCCACAAGAAAGGTTGGGGACCACTGGACTAGATGATCACAATGGTCCCTTCTGGCCTTGGAACCTATGAAAGATACCTACGACCTACACAGCGATTTTTTTTTTGTAGCCGACACATTTAATTCAATAGGTCCCAATTTGAAAATGTTTCAAAACGTGTGGTTTTGTTTGTTTTTTTTTTAAAATGTGAACAATGAAACAGACCCATTCATCAGGACACTTCATGAGACAAAAACTTAGCAGTAACGTTAAGCCCACTGACTTCGTTGGAGTTGGGCCTGCTTATCCAGTTTTAAAGCTGGTGCAGGTCTTAATGCTCTCTACTTTGGTGTAAACGTCAGGTAGTACCTGTACCCCACTGTAGCTCAGGTGCGAGCCCTAGCCTGGTTAACTCAACCTTCACCATTCAGAGAGATATGCTGCGTTCCTTGCAGTTTACTATGTGTATTGGCAAGCAGGATGCAACTTTTGCATACGATATTTAGAAACCATGGGTCTGTCTGTCTACTCGGAACAAACAATAAGGATCCCAGCACACAATTCACACAGCACAATTCACAATTGCCCCCATGTTCTTATGCAGAATGCAGTACGTCCATCACATGACTGGTGCTGACTTGAGGGACGTCCTGCCCACCCCAGGAATGGCACTAGTTCAGTGAGGCATGAAGTGATTCCTGCATACACACATTTTGGGAAGGGTTTTGAGATCCTTCAGAACGAAGAAGTTAAGGGACACATCCTTTCTCTACCGCCATGGATTCTGAGGGCCCTACCTGTGGCAAACCCAAGGATGTCCTGCTGCGCAGAGGGGGAAAAATCCAGAGATGAACAGAACAAAGATATACTCCCCACAGTGAGTGCCAACCACTCTCCCATTTGGGGGCAGGACATGGAGTTAGAGATGGGGGCTCTGGGGAGTGGGAGTAATCAGCAGCTCCAATGGCGACTGCAATCCTGCGAATGTAGCTGTGGCAGTGGACAAGCTCAGCTGCCACTCTGCCAGGGAAAAGGATTCCTCTATCCATCTACAGTTGTACCCAGCACACAGCCTGGTTACTTAGGTTCTGCACTGGGCTTTGGATTTGGAACTAACAATTTAGATATTGTGTTTTAGGTTTTAATATTTGGAAAACGTACATCCTTTTCTCTGAAATTAGGTCTCCCTAAGGTTCTTACCAAGACTTCTGGAGAGCAAAATTTGTTTGGACTTTGAATGGACAAGCTTGCATCAAATGGCAGGTATCTTACATACGTTTCCCAAGCCAGTTACTCCACTGCACCCCAACAACGTCTTCACCGCACATCCTTCCATTCAAATGCAAGCTGAACACTGTGCTATTACTCCATATATACTGTATAAAGTACAGGGACAAAGTATAAGCATCTCGAGCAAAATGCATCTTAGTGTCTTTGTTTGAGGAGTGATGTTTCCTCCCTCCTTGGTCACGGTTATGATAAAGCATGTGTGCTTCAACAGGGAACAGCGGAGTCCTTCTCCACGAGCACTTATACTAGGGCTGATGGAAAAACAACAATTCCATTTTACAAAATATTTGCAGGTTTTGAAATTTGTTTTCATTCTACATAGGAACAAAAACTAGGTCTTTCAAAACGTGAAATATGAGAGCAAGACTCATTTCTCTCTCCCGTTCTCACCAGAAATGCTATCCTGAACCTCAAAAGCGTTCCCGACAACACTTCATTGAAATTGATGCATTTCCACAGAACATTCCAATTTTGACTAAATGGGATTTTCCAGTGGAAAAGTGTTCCATCAGAAAATTTCTGACCAGTTCTCACTTATGCCTCTGCTTATAAAGGCTGGTGGGGGGAGGAGGGAGATGATATATTTTGTGGGAGTCCTCTCAAAATATTGATAGTACAGCACATTCCTGAAAGTGTTTCACCTAAGAGTGAGACCCTCAAGGGGGGCAAAAAATCCCTTGTTAGTAAATGGGAGTTTCTCCCGAAAAGAAGGAAAGTAGAAGTAGGCGCAATATAAGCCACATGCACAGTAATTAGCACCTGCAACGAAAAAGCTGAACTGTTAGAATTTCAGAGGCTCATTCGCTACATGAAGGTTTGCACTATCAAGGAGATCTGGGGCAGTGTGCCGCACAAACATTAGTTTCTTTTCTGTTGTTAATAAAAGCTCAATTTTGTAAGCTGTAGGAAGGGAAAATATGCTCATCTAAAGTTCTGATGCAAAACTGGCATGATTAATTAAACACAAAAATTTACAAGGAACTAACGATCATTGGACACATTGCCCCAGAAGCTTGTCAGGGTACAGATCATTGTATTGATAGAAGCATGGAGTCCACTGATACTTGCTAGCAAATAATGGTCTGATTCTACTTCTACTCTAATAAGAAAGACAGCCCCCTTCTAAAAGATTCCAGAGAAAATCCCTTCAGAACACCAGACCCCCTCCCACAACAGCAGCTCCTTCCAGTAGTTTCTCACCTTCCTCTGTGATGTCATGGCACTTTTTTGCATTTCACAATAAAGTTTTCAGCACTGTAATTTTTGTAATTCCACATGCAGATGCCATCAAGAGATGTGTCAGCTGGATTTCAGTGGATGGGCTCAATTTAGTGAGGAGCCAGTCAAGTGGGATGAGTTCTTTATTTGATTTTGATATAGTTTTGGTGGTACAAGGGAGAAAATCCCATGACAGACTGGCAATTCTCCCACAAGTTCTGCTCAGACAGACTCATAGAAACCTTCACAAACAAGGTCAGCATCCAGACTACTGCACTGGGCAGCACAGCATGGGGAGGAGGTGACTAGCCCTCTGCGGAGAAAGAAGTGGTTCGGGACTATTTAGAAAAGCTGGACAAGCACAAGTCCATGGGGCAGGATGCGCTGCATCTGAGAGTGCTAAAGGAGTTGGCAGATGTGATTGCAGAGCCATTGGCCATTATCTTCGAAAACTCATGGCGATTGGGGGAGGTCCCGGATGACTGGAAAAAGGCTCATGTAGTGCCCATCTTCAAAAAAGGGAAGGAGGAGGATCCTGGGAACTACAGGCCAGTCAGCCTCACCTCAGTCCCTGGAAAAATCGTGGAGCAGGTCCTCAAGGAATCAATTCTGAAGCACTTAGAGGAGAGGAAAGTGATCAGGAACTGTCAGCATGGCTTCACCAAGGGCAAGTCATGCCTGACTAATCTAATTGCCTTCTATGACAAGATAACTGGCTCTGTGGATGAGGGGAAAGCAGTGGATGTGTTGTTCCTTGACTTTAGCAAAGCTTTTGACACGGTCTCCCACACTATTCTTGCCAGCAAGTTAAAGTAGTATGGGCTGGATGAATGGACTATAAAGGTAGATAGAAAGCTGGCTAGATTGTTGGGCTCAACGGGTAGCGAACAATGGCTCCATGTCTAGTTGGCCACCGGTATCAAGTGGAGTGCCCCAAGGGTCGGTCCTCGGGCTGGTTTTGTTCAATATCTTCATTAATGATCTGGAGGATGGTGTGGATTGCACCCTCAGAAAGTTTGCAGATGACAGTAAACTGGGAAGAGAGGTAGATACGCTGGAGGGTAGAGATAGGATACAGAGGGACCTAGACAAATTAGAGGATTGGGCCAAAAGAAATCTGATGAGGTTCATCAAGGACAAGTGCAGAGTCCTGCACTTAGGACAGAAGAATCCCATGTCCGCTACAGACTAGGGACCGAATAGCTAGGCAGCAGTTCTGCAGAAAAGGACCTACGGGTTACAGTGGACGAGAAGCTGGATATGAGTCAATAGTGTGCCCTTGTTGCCAAGAAGGCCAACGGCATTTTGGGATGTATAAGTAGGGGCATTGCCAGCAGACCAAGGGATGTGATCGTTCCCCTCTATTAGACATTGGTGAGGCCTCATCTGGAGTACTCTGTCCAGTTTTGGGCCCTACACTACAAGGAGGATGTGGAAAAATTGGAAAGAGTCCAGCAGAGGACAACAAAAATGATTAGGGGACTGGAACACATGACTTATGAGGAGAGGCTGAGAGAACTGGGATTGTTTAGTCTGCAGAAGAGAAGAATGAGGGAGGATTTGATAGCTGCTTTCAACCACCTGAAAGGGGGTTCCAGAGAGGATGGATCTAGACTATTCTCAGTGGTAGCAGATGACAGAACGAGGAGTAATGGTCTCAAGTTGCAGTGGGGGAGGTTAGGTTGGATATTAGGAAAAACTTTTTCACTAGGAGGGTGGTGAAATACTGGAATGCGTTACCTGGGGAGGTGGTGGAATCTCCTTCCTTAGAAGTTTTTAAGGGCAGGCTTGACAAAGCACTGGCTGGGATGATTTAGTTGGGGATTGGTCCTGCTTTGAGCAGGGGGTTGGACTAGATGACCTCCTGGGGTCCCTACCAACCCTGATATTCTATGATTCTAAGGAAAACTTCAGTTAAAATGGAAGCACCATTTCTGTTCAGTGTGTCCTGATGAAAATTTTTCTGGGCAGAACTTAAAGCTTTCCAAAATAGCAATAGAACACTCACCATGGAGCAGGAGATATTTAGCAGGACTGATCTCTATATCTGTTGTCACCACTCTCTGCCAGTGTCACTCCTTCATGGTAAGGACATGGAATGCACTTTTGCTTCAAAAATTCTTCGTTTTTCCTGCTTTTGCAGTAAAACTGAGCCAGTTACTTTTACCTCCAAAAGGCGAACTTAGACGCCACGGACAGATGCAGAGCTCTGGAAAATATTTTGCTTGTTTTTTGAATAGTGGCATCTGTGCATCAGCCATCTTTTTGCAGGAGCAAACTTTCCATCATGGTCTTTTGCCTAATGCCAGTTTTGCAGTGCTTGCCATGCTAGAATTGGAGTTGCTGGTATGCCAGATACAAAGCCAGCATTTGCTGCTGCAATGATTCATCCTCTCTGTACATCACTTCCGTACACTTGCACTGAAGAAGATTTGCATCCTCATTATATGCAGTGTGATTTACTTTCTTTTCACTGCACAGGTAATAACTCCCACTAATGCGAAAGGAATTACACAAGCACATTAAAAGGGAGAATATTTTCCTTGCTTTGGAGGTGGCTTAGCCTGAATGCCCTGGAATATTTCTAATTACTGGAATAAATGGCATTATCATCAAATATATCTGTATCCAAACTTTTAACAGATAACGACTCACTATCACAAAGGCTTTCTACAGAAGCCCAGTAAACAAATGCAGAATTACCAGAGTGCAGTATCTGCACAAATAAATGAAAGCATCTCCAGATTAGTGCACTAAGTGGCGCATTTGGCCTCCTGTCCATTTCAATAGGCCTTGGATCAGGCCTCAAAGCAGAAATCCTCCTCTTGGATATTCTACACCAGGGGTCTCAAACTCAATTTACCTTAGGGCCAGTGCCAGTCCTCAAATCCTCCCAGCGGGCCAATAATGCCACTCATGCAGCCCAAAACTCTGCCCCTCCCAAACTCCGCCCCCCACCTGCCTAGCGCTCTGGGAGGGAGTTTGGGTGGGGGAGGAGGTCTGGGGTGCAGGCTCTGGGATGGAGTTTGGGTGCTGGGTGCAGGCTCTGGGCTAGGGTAGAGGGTGGAGGTGCAGGAGGAGCGGGTGGGGTTGCAGCTCTGGGAGGGAGCAGGGGTGCAGGTTCTGGGAGGGAGTTTTGGGGCAGAAGCGGGTGTGTGGGAAGGGGGAGAGGGGTGCAGGCTCTAGGAGGGGGTCAGGTAGGGTGACCAGATGTCCCGATTTTATAGGGACAGTCCCGATTTTTGGGTCTTTTTCTTATAAAGGCTCCTATTACCCCTTACCCCATCCCGATTTTTCACACTTGTTGTCTGATCACCATAGGGTCAGAGGGTGCAGCGCCTACCTGGGGCTCCAAGGCGGGGTGGCCCAGGGGGCCTCCAACCACTGCTGCCCCCAGGCACCGCCCTGAAGCTTTCCATTGGCCACCGGGGTGCTCGGGGCGGGGGCAGCGTGCGGAGGCACAGCCCCGCCCCGGGCTGCAGGGTGGGGTCAGCAGACACATGGAGTGAGCAGGCAGACACCGCTCAGCTCCACTGCTCTCCCGGGGCCCCGGGCCATTGTAAATTGCCTGTGGGAGGGGAACGCCTGGGGGTGGGAGGTGGAGCCAAGGGAGAGACCCGGCCCCAAAACTGCTGGAGCCCTGCAGGCCACGTTGGGGAGGTTCATGAGCCACAGATGGCCCGTGGGCCAGGAGTTTGAGACCGCTGTGCTATACAGTACTCTCAACGAAGCCAGTAGCAGCACGGGGCTGAAGGCAGCGGCCTCCTGCCCCGAAGCCAGGAGCAGCGCAGGGTTAAAGCCAGCGCCGCCCCCTCCCCTTGCCAGGAGTGGCGCGGGGCTAAAGCTGGCAGCCCCCCCACCCCAGCCGGGAGTGGCGTGGGTCTAAAGGCAGTGGCCCCACACCCCAGGCAAGAGCAGTGCAGGGCTGATACCAGCACCCCCAAAGCTGGCAGCGGTGTGGGGCTGAAGCTGGCAAACTCCTCCCCCCCTTGCCAGGAGCAGCAGGGGAGCTGAATCTGGGAGCAGCACTGGGAACCCCCATACACCTGTACACAGCCCCTAGCTACTCCCTGCCTGCACCCTGAGCGGTTTTCAAACTTTTTGAACCGAGTCCCCCCACTGAGTTATATTTTTTGGTTGCATCCCCCCCACAGCCCAAACTAGAGTTGCCAACTTTCTAACTGCATAAAACCGAACACCCTAGCCCCACCCCCTGCCATGCCCCTTCCCTTAGGCCCCGCCCACCACTCACTACATTCTCCCTCCCTTGGTGGCTCGCTCTCCCCGACCCTCACTCACTTTCACTGGTCTGGGGCTGGGGCAGGAGCTCCAGGCTGTCTTCCTGTCCTGTCCTGACACAGCGTTACATGCGTGCCAAAAGCAGCCAGCAGGTCTGGCGTTAGTAGGCCGGGTGGGAAGGGGGGAAATGGAGGAGGCGCCGCAAGTGCTGCTCTTGCCCGCAGGCAATGCCCGCCCTAGCTTCCGCTGGCCGGAAGCCAACCAATGGGAGTGCAGAGCCGGTGCTCAGGGTGGAGGCAGCGCACAGAACCCTGTGGCCCCTCTGCCTAGGAACAGGACCTGCTGGCAGCTTCCGGGGCGTAGCACAATGCCCAAGGACAGGTAGGGACTAGCCTGCCTTAGTGCCGCAACACTGCAGTGCTGACCGGAGCTGCCAGGGTCCCTTTTCAACCGGGTGTTACAGTTGAAAACCCGGACACCTGGTCACCCTAGCCCAAACAGGCTGGGTGGCCTCCTCAGTGAGTAAGGGGGTGGAGGTGGCGTTCCTTCCCTGGACCCCTCTGTACGGAGCTGGCTTGAGCCCCACCAGCTCTTGCCCCCCCTCAAACAGAAGTAAAACTATACCTATGCCCAAGGGTCCCCCCTCAGTCCGGAGCCCCAAGTTACCTGCCCCCGCTGTGTGCCGGCATTTTTATAGCATGTTGAGGGGGGGCTCAGCAAGGAAAAGTTTGAGAACCCCTGCCGTAGGGGATATCCTCAAGGCTTAGGGAAAACAGAAGGCTCCCTCTGTGCTGCCCTGGAGGGAGCTCCCAAGGAACAGTGTTTTGTAGCATCCAAGGATTGTGCAGTCTCCCTGTGCCCTGCTCTCTGCTGCATCGGAGAACTTTATAGTCCATGCTTGCAGCCTCTGTGATTTTCCCCTCACTCTGCAAGAATGGACTTAAAAGTTCTCAGTGCATTGCTGCACAGTGCAGGGCACGGAGAGACTGCACAACAAAAGGGGGATTCCAGGTTGGGCTGGGGAGCAGTCACATTATGGCCAATGAGTCCATTTCAGTGTAGATCAACTGATCAAATATCTCACCACATATCTTGGGGAGTGCGGGGAGGGGGAATCCTTTAGCAGAGGTGATCTGCACCCTGGAGAAGGGAGCATTCTGTTTTCTCCAAGGCTGGTGCATGTCCCCTGCACAAAGCTGTTAATTGCACAAGAGCTCAGGATTTGGCTCTAAAACAGAATGCCTCACCAGTTGTGGTCATGAACATTCCCATGACACCGTTTTTTTCCCCTCCAAGTGTATGGGTCTCAGCCTCATGTTGTGGCCAAATTCCAAACTGGACAATTACTTCAGCCTGTCTAATTTCTCCCTGCAGTTATATTGGATACAGTCTTCACTTCTAGTCCTAAACTGTTGTGGTGTTCATGTGCACTGTGAAACAGTTGTCCCGTTTCGTGCCTGAGCTGCCTGCATTTCAGCTGTGAATGAACCACTCCCTTGAGTAGCTTGTGTAACAGCACAAGACCCTTTTCCTACAAACACTTATGCTTTGAGTAACTTTATGGAGGGGGACTACTAACATGTATAAAAAGTTACTTATATAGATTCACTGTTTACATTTGCAAGATCAAACCCTCAGCTTTTAAAAGGCTTTGGGATCTTTTAGGATGAAAAGCAAAGCACTTTATAAATATGGTGTTTTGTCCTGACAAAACTGTCACTGTTAAGTGCCTTTCACACTTTGGATGCTATATATGGTAAGTGAAAAATGTTTTCATTAGAGATCAATTTTTAGGGACTAAAACTTGGTCACAGAATTTGCTTAGGGGTAAAATGTGACCTACAAGTTCCTCAGTCTGGGAGTATAAGTTTCAGAGGGGAAAAAGGTCTTTACCTTTATTAAAAGTCTCTGAATGATACGTAGAATAAGAGGAGATTCAATAGATACAGCATTTGCAGCCTCACCCGTTTATGTGACAAAGACAAGCATGCAATTTTAAGTCAAACAACCACAGTAGGTTTTTCTGTGAGCTGCTCACCCAGCTGTGGTGTTGAAAAAACTGTCAATGTTGCAAAGCTCTTGCTTTGGGGAAGTCATCGATTTTTCAGGATCAGTGAACAGTTTAATACAACAAGACTGACCTATGCTGCTTTACTATTGTAGGTCTGGTTGTTAGTACTGGGCTGCTGGCATTTTTTAAAAGAAAATTTAAGATGTGTGTGAATAGGTGCCTTTCATGTCTTCCTCTGAAAGTAGGTTTGAAAAAGATGACATTCTGAGAAAAATCTAATTTTCAAGGTACACTCAAACCATTGAAAAAATATTTCCATTGACAACAACTGAAATGTGCAGATAGGGAAAGAAAGAAAAATGGTGCTTGAGAATCTAGCAGAGTTTGATTTAAGGATACAGTATTTACTTTTTATATTCTGACATGACGTTGACAATTTATGTTTTTAATTATTATAAAGCTTTAACTTTTTGAATCTTAACATCTGTCATTACATAATTGTTTTCTTTATGCTCCTATTGTCTGACCTCTCCATAAATTTCCCATAATGAGAAAATTTAAACTGATAAAAATAAAAGAAATGCTTAAAAATAAACATCAATATTATCCATCAAAATAAAAACAGAAAAATCAAATTCTCCCACAACTATCTAAAACCAAGTCCCCACACCATGTAGAGTCAAAAATCTCACCCCCTTCCTGAGATTTCTCTCTGTAAGCAAAAACATTAACTAACAAAAGTTTAGCTCCAACTTTCTCCTCAGGCATTGGAGATGCTCCTAGGATTTTTTTCTCAACCCCCAACCAAGATCCTCTCTATTCAAAGAGCCACGAACTGAGTCCCACCTCCCTTATATCCATGTGTGATAGGAAGCCCACTGCCTCAGTGAGTCAACAGAGCCCACGTAACCTTTTCCCTGCAGAATCAAACACCTGTTTACGAGATGGAGTTGATTCAGATTCCTGTCACCAGTTTTGAGGAATGTTAGTGTATAGGAAATTGGGTGGTACCCCTTTAAATACTGTGTGTCCTCCAGTGGGCTTCTCTGTCTTCTAGGTTTCAGAAGCCACCAGTAGCGCATCAGTATTTATATGTCATATAGTTAGCAAACACAGCTATTTGGACCCTACTATGCCCATGTAGTTTCTTCATATTATGCTTCTTGTGTAAAGAGCAGAAGACACAACAGAAATCAATGCAAATCACTGCAGGAACTTTGCAAAGAGATATAAGAAAAAACAAGAAGGCAGTGTAGGCCTATATCTACTTCAAGAGTGCCCATTTTTGTCATGTCTGCTGTTATTTTTTTCCACATCTTTCTCTTTCCTAGTACAGGAGGGAGGGCACTGTTTGCAGGTGTTGGGAAAAGCAGGAGTCAATCTGATTTACTCGTAAATATTAATGGTCACAGTGTAGTAATGCAGGCTCAAAACTATGCTGGAGTGTTCAAGCTGGATGGAGACTCCTAAAAAAATTTACCTAAACTTTTCATACTATTTGGTAATGAACCAGAAAACCTTTAGACCCCTATACCCTCGCCCCACCCTATCCTCCAAGCACTGCAGAGGGGAGCACAACTGCAGGGAAGGCCATGGTATTCCTCTGTTTAGCCATCTTACTTCCCCTCCAGAGTTGTGCAGACAGCAGGGTCTGTCTGCAAAAAAAGAAGTCAGACGCACAAAAAAGCCTATTTACCTCTGACAACTACGCCCACAATATAGAGAACTCTGGCAAGATTGCCCTGTGTGCTGACTCCCTCCCACCCCCCATCTCCATCTCTCAGAAGGGTAATTGAGTGAATCCATGGGACAGCCACTCTCCCATCTCTCAAAAGGGTAACTGAGCGAATCCATGGGACAGCCACTCACCAGAAATATTAGGAAAGCTGTATCTGTATTCTTTAGGAGGTGGAAAAAGTAGATACAGGGAGCTCATTAAAGCGTTTGAGGCAAATGAAGAATTGAGACAGACCCAGAAATAGAGGTCATGAACTTAAACCAACAACTGGCTGGGCACAAATGGAGCTGAGAGAGAATTATTTTCCCGCAGAGATTACTAAGGGAGGCATGATAAAAGAGTGTGTTGTTTGTTGCTTTATTAAATGTGTAAGAAAAGCGTGTTCTGTATTAAGAAGATAGAGGTGATATGGGGCAAGACACCCATCTTTGGCGTTAACAGCAATATGCTGGCCTAGTACATGCAATCACATCTTTGTCTAGGGGCAAGACCCAACAGCTCCACTATATTGCCCGATACCCAGCTAAGGGAGTCCTCCTTTGTACTACTGCCATCCCTGTCCCTATCTGATGCATAATCACAACAAATGCTTCCTTCTCTTTGAGTGTTTAGTCTCCTCTTTTCTATCCAGTATCTTTTTGGCTACTGTATTTACTGCTATGCATAGGAACTGATTTATCTATAAAGTTACACCCTTTAACAGAGCCACGAGAAAGCAAATCACAAAGGTGAGAAACTAAAGTGTGTGATTTGGAGTCTATCGAATTAGAGCCAGTAAAGTCAAACACGGGTAAAAATATGTTTTAAACAACAAACCTTTTAGCACGGATGGGCTTTTTTTGCCCCAGACAGGTGTCATTTCATCATTAGAATTTTGTAACCTCATGGTGATTTTACTCCAGATTTAGACCAGAAAAAACAACCTTCCAGCAAATCCATCTCAAGTTTCACCCTGTGCCTAAGTTCATCTTGGCACAGGAATTTGGGGGTCCAGCTCTAAGTTTATGAATACTCATGCATTGCAGACATTACCAGTGAAGCTCAGAGTTTGCGTGCCTTGCTTCTGTGTCTAATTCAAGGAGTTTCCCTAGTAAATGGGAACATAAACCTTCTCTATACTATTAAATAGAAAATAAACTACAGTTGCCTGGGCCCCAAGTTTTACATAGCTATTTAAAAATGTATCTATAAGCTTTTAAAAATAGATCTATAAACGCTTATTATTTTCTGTATCTTTGTGTCACTGAAGAACACATTTTTGGAGAGAAATCACACTCAATAATTATAACAGAATCGTCCCCAGTGTAGCACAAAAACATACAGATGTACAGAAAGGTCAAAAATAAATATCTTTGCAGCCAGCTGTCTGGCATCTTTTGTAATATCTAAAAATAAATAGCTTATTTATTCTGTAAACTTTCCTCTTTCTCCAGCCTTTACTTGGAAAAGAGGAAGGGCAGGGAATAGAGAAAATGAAGAAGAGGCAAATAATAAATAAAATGTTAAGAAGTAATAATACTTAACTCTTTTATTGTGCTTTTTGTCAAGTAGATCTCAAAGTGTTTTACCAAAGAAGTCAGCATCATTAACCCCATTTTACAGATAGGGAAACTGAGGTACAGATAGGTGAAGCAACTTGGGCAAGGTCACTCAGTAGGTCAGTGGCAGAGCCAAGAATAGACTCCAGGTCTCCCAAGTCCCAGTCCAGAGGTCAATAAAAGTAGTGCCACTGAATATCACATTTAGTATCACATGAAGTTAAGGTAAGATAATTGGCAGGATTCTCTTTTGAGATCTAGCCCCTTGCACTGTCTCAGTGGTGTAAAGAGTCTGGAAACTAGCAAAAATTGGTCAGCAGAAAGTTCACCTGTTAGAGGAGAATTCCCTGCTGGTACAAGTGTACTGGATCTGGGCCCTGCACCAGTCCCCTCTTCCCCATATCACAGGGAACACGTCGAAGAAAAGGATTGGAGAGAGTGTGGCACGGCTCCGCTATTTCTGTCCTCCACATAGTCCTTGCTACAACAGTGCTACAAGCTGGAGCTGCTGCCAAGGCTGCGACTGGTTCTCAGGATGAAGGAGCTGTAATCAGGAGATGTTGATTTAAGATGTTTTACCTTAAGACTTAAGGTAAAATGCAGAACTGATATGTACAGTAGTAGAAGGTACATCTCAGGGAGCTGAACGCAGGCTAGGTGAATAACTTACAGGCCAAGGAGCCAGAAGAGAGAAGGTATGTAACGTGTGTAACCCTTCTGCCCGTCAGAGTTGGCAGCAACAAGGGCCGGGTTCAATATCTAGGGGATCCATTCCAATAACACAATGCAAAACCGGCTCGAGCCCCCACCCAGTGACCTGGGACAAATATATACCACCCCCGCTGCGCGCCTCCAAGAGGCAATACTTCCCCTCTCGCAAGCACAGAGTCTGAGTGTAGCAAAAAGCCTTTTAATAACAGAGAGAAACAATGTGGCATTATGTTGGGGAAACACCACCAACGGGATTCATAACACAACCCATGAGCAAAAAAACCCACCCCAAGCAAATTGGGGCATACCCCTTTCCCTTTGGTTCTTGAGTCCAGCAACCCCAAATCACCCAAAGTCCCAAAAGTCCAATGACCCAAAAGTCTCTGTCCCTGGTCAGGGCAGCCCCAGAGTTCGAAAGTTTATCTGCGGAGCTTTACCTCCCAACCTGGGTGGAGATGGGATGGGGGTAAGAGGCACCTTACATGATCTGAAGCTGACCGCCCCACAGCTCCATAGGCCTTCGCTTCGCTCCGCCAGCCGCCCCACGAACTCCTTCGCTCAGCTCCACTCCACGGCCCACAAGCAGCTCCCGCCGTCCTACGAACTGCTCCACCAGCCTGTCCACAAGGCACTCCAGCCGTCCCGCAAACTGCTCCACAATATATCTTCAGGCTCCCCCACTACTTAACACAACACTCAGTGATTTCAGCTCTTAGTCAGTTCAGCTCTTTGGTGAATTCAGCTTGTAGTAGGGGAGCCTCAGTGCTGGTACACCATTAGCCCAAAGTGAGCTCAGCAGCCTGTAACTAGACTCCTAATGGAATCAAAATTAGCTCTGATATTCCACAGTGGAGAGAGGAGGAAGTGCAATTAGCATGTAAGGCCCTCACCAAGGGGCCCATACCACCAAGTATTAATACTTGTCCCCAGCCTCTCTCAATTCACAGAGGTTTAAAACCCATGACCCTTGCCTAGCAAGTGCTACTTAGTTGATGGTGAGTCCCTCCATCATAACAAAAGGCCATGTACAGTTCCAAGCACAGTTCCCATAATCAGGGTAATAACAATTTATTCTTCCTGCCCCAATAACAGAGACACTGGGGATCCCACAGCAGCCAAAGTGACCATTTGGGCAGCTATGGCCTCATTCTAGGTGGGGTGGGTGTGCCTATGCAAATGAGATCGGCCCCTGAAGTTCTTTTCCACAACTTGCCACACCTCACCACCAGATGTCAGGGCGGAGCTCATCCTGACACTGCTTACACGTGGATAAGTGAAGGTGTAAACTGAAGTAGCCATCCAACTGATTTATTTGAGAAAAGATGGATCTCATGGAATGAAATGGGGAAGAATTGATACAACAGGACAGCCTAGTGAGATGAAGAGTTATAACTCAATCTGTACCACCACAAGTCTACTGAATTCCTTTATCTTTTGTAACTGTCACTCTCTCAATACTGATGTCAGAAAATAACTTGTACTATCAACAGTTACCTTTATTAAAGTTAGTAACCAATTTGCACCATCTTCAAGGCCCTTACCATGTACGTTGCATACTCCTCACACGCATCACTGCACAGTGGCCTAGTGGGACAGGCTCCAAGTACAAAAGAAGCTATTGCAATCTACTCTTTTAAAACACTGGGGGGAATGAAAAGCAGCTGAGCCATTCAAAGCAAGTGTGCATGAAAGTAAAAGTTTTAGGGTATGTCTACACTTAAAACGCTATAGCCACTGTAGCGCTTCAGTGTAGACACTATGCTAACAGAAGGGGTTCTCCCATCAGCGCAAGTAACCCACCTCCTTGAGAGGCAGTAGATAGGTTGATTGAAGAAGAGTGACTTAGGTCAGGTTAACAAATGCTGTTCAGGGGTGTGGATTTTTCACACTCATGACCAATGTAGTTAAACCAACCTAATTTTCTAGTGTAGACTAGACCCTTGTAATCATTTTGATAAATAATGTGATGCAAGAACAAAGATTGTTGATTAAAAAAACCAATGGAACCCAGCCAGACTCATTCACTGTAGTTCCCTGAACTGGCCACAGTAAATCACGTTTCATCACTTCAAAGTCCTAATGAGTTATTTATTTTTTATTTATAAAAATAAATCCGAGAACAACAGAGTGAAAATGAAGTTTGGAAGGCTATAACTAAAAGCCCTAAAGACTGATTGTAGGCCACTCTAACACCAATCAGATGGTACAATATTATTCTGAAAGATTGCAGCAAGTCACAAGTGAGAACAATTGCGTCTACTCAGCAGTATACTCACAGAGAATATTAAGAAGCGTGAAGCGCTGAGAAATGAAATTATTCAACTGGAAAAGAAACTCATTAAGCAATGAAAGGGTGGTCCAAGTTCTTTGAAGGTTGAACAGACAAGTTTCTCTATGTTCTAGGGAGGGATACAGCACACTGGAAACCTCTCAGTCATATGATTCAAGGAAAGGCCAGTCAAATTTCCACCTAAAACAAACGAGTGTTTGGGCCAGATGACAAAGTTACACATTCACTTCTGTGCTGATGGCAGTGCTGTCCCACATCATTTGAGCTGCTGTGCCTCAGTTCAGAGAGGAGCGTTCACATTAGACCATCTTTTGGTTGCAGACTGTTCCCCTTGAAGAGGAGAGAGCAGGTCACAGCTACCTCACATTGGTGGGGTCTGTATTCCCCAGGAGTTCCAGTGCGTGTGCTTTGGAGAGAGATTTCACTTTCATTCTAAGAGATGGAATGCAAAGCCAGCCAACTTTCAGAAGTAGCTTTGTGGTTGTGGCAGGGTACACCAAGCCCTTTGAAGCCCCCTACTAGAGGCCTCGAGGTCCTATGACACCACACCCCAGAAAAGAAGCAGTGAAGGCAGGTCCTCCAGGCCTGCCTAAAAAGGCTGCAGGAAAGCAGTTATTCAGAGCCTAGCAGGCTCAAATAAAAAGCTGCAGGGCCTGAGCAGGTCAGTTCTTGGCTGGGACAAGAAGGGCGAGGAAGTCCTGGAAGATGGAGAAACTCTCTGGACAAGGAGGGTGGGAGAGACCCTGTGCAAACAAGGGAACAAGACAAATAGAACCCAAGGACTGTAACCTAGGGTATGGGTGAAGGCAATGGGACTGAGTGGGAAGCAGCACAGGGAAGAGCAGCAGCAACCAAGTAAAGGAAGCAGTATGTGACTGCTGTCTATAAGATCCCTGGGTGGGACCCGGAGTAGTGAGCAGGCCCAGGACCCCTCCCACCAGATACTGGCAAATTGGCCAAAGCCCCAAGAAGGGAACAAGTTTCATTTAGAAGCCCAAGCACAGGACTGGAATGTAAAGGCTCAGGGATGGGGCTGAAGACCCTGCAGAGGCCCCGTCATTTGTTAGACTTTGTTACTCTGGAAGGGGACTGAACGTGAAGGAGTGACCTGGCTGGAGAGCTGGGGCAATAAGAACCGATAAAGGCAAAGAGTCTCCAGGGAGAAAGCCCTGAGGCACTGCTCTATACTAGGGCAAGAACAGACTTAAAGCTAGCCCAGAAGAGGCTGAGAACTGAGCCAAGAGACAGGGCTAAAAACATTGACAAGGGCACAGGGAAAGGCTCAGTTGGATCTTTTACCCGGAAGGAGTTCATCCATCCATTCACTTATTAACTGGGTGACTTAACTGGAGGGCTGAGCCACTGAACACCCAGTTGATGAGGGCAACAGCTGACAGGGGGCACTGCGAGCAGAGAGAGTGTGCACAGGTTTGCACCCAGCCGACAGGAGGCACTCACAGGATTTGAGTGCACCCTGTCACAGTGGTGGATAGCACTCAGGCATGCAAGGTGACCACAAAGTTATTTTTACCCAGAAACTCACAGTTTAGAAAAAGGTTGCAGTGTCTGTTATCAAAGGAGTACTTGTGGCACCTTAGAGACTAACCAATTTATTTGAGCATGAGCTTTCGTGAGCTACAGCTCACTTCATCGGATGCATTCCGTGGAAACTGCAGCAGACTTTATATATACACAGAGAATATGAAACAATACCTCCTCCCACCCCACTGTCCTGCTGGTAATAGCTTATCTAAAGTGATCATCAGGTAATGGCCCAACTTGATTATCATGCACATTGTGTAAAGAGTTGTCACTTTGGATGGGCTATCACCAGCAGGAGAGTGAATTTGTGGGGGGGGGGTGGAGGGTGAGAAAACCTGGATTTGTGCTGGAAATGGCCCAACCTGATGATCACTTTAGATAAGCTATTACCAGTAGGACAGTGGGGTGGGAGGAGATATTGTTTCATATTCTCTGTGTATATATAAAGTCTGCTGCAGTTTCCACGGTATGCATCCGATGAAGTGAGCTGTAGCTCACGAAAGCTCATGCTCAAATAAATTGGTTAGTCTCTAAGGTGCCACAAGTACTCCTTTTCTTTTTGCGAATACAGACTAACACGGCTGTTACTCTGAAACCTGTTATCAAAGGGAGAGCTATTATCTCAGAGGCACTGAAAAGGACTCAAATGGTTTCCTAGCGAAAATGCTTAGCTCACCCAAGAGGAAATAAAGAATTAATCTGCTAGTAGCTGCTTGGCTATTGAGACCTCTCACTGAGAAAAGAAAAATAGTCCAACTATAGAGGAATGGTTCCAAAAAAAAAAACAAAAACAAAACTGAGGTTGTTATGGGAAAACTAGCAATTATGTACCCAGCAAAAGAGACAGAGGATATTTGGTTAGTCAACATGCAGACTAAGTACATTTACCTGCTTAAAAATACAGCACAATGGTCCAGTTCTGTTGAATATTAACATTTGATAGACATGCCTGATCTGTTAAATGTGTAATCAGTGATTTCACTCAGTCAGAAACAACATCACTGGTATTGGAATATGGAAACATGCGCTGAATAGAGAGATCTGATGGTATATTCCATAACAAAACCTCGCTGTTGTAATGAATATTGTTTTGTTTCTGTTATTTACATATCAAGGATCTGTGAACCTGTAAATATTTCCTAAATAAACTTTTTTTAAAAGGACTCAAACCAAAAGCAGCTAAACCTGAGCAATTTTAGTCATTTCAGCCAAATTAGAGAAAAATACTTGACCTTCTGTCTGTATAGGACCAAACTTGATGGGGAATCTAGAGTAGAGTATTGCCCTGACTAGTGAATAGCAGGCATTAGAAATTTATTCTTTTCAGTGTTTTTCACAAAACTGGGACACAATCCTACCTCCCATTTTATTTCAGCTACAGTAATCACTCTAATGTCAAAAACCATTCAGATACTCAAAGTGCCCGTTCAAAGAAACTTACAAACACATATACTCAAAATACAGGATAAACTCTTTTGCTTATTTTTTCGTAAATGGACATGGGTTGAGGAGAATGGGATTCTTCCAAAATCCATGGTTGTCTGAACCGCTTCTCTAATTTTTACCACTACAAAAAAATCCACAATAAATTTAAGTCTTTTGTTTGAAATATCACATGCAGTTACTTCTTCATATAAATTGAGCTTTTGTCGCTGTAGTTTTTCTATTTTTCCTAGTAATTTTCAATATTGCTATTACAAAACATTTATACAGGACCATACATTTATACTTTACAAAGAAAGGCACCTATCCTTAAACAGATGGCTCACAGGCTAAATAAGACAAGAGAAAGACAGAGCACAACACTTCAGTAAAATCCCCATAACCCTTCTTTTCCTAATTATAACAAAGGAAGAGTGATTGCTTTAAATGGTAGATTTTAAAGGAGATAAGTTTCTATTGTATTCAGGGACAATACAGGCGACCCTCTGATGGATAATTTAACAACTACAGAGTCATAGGGCTGCAAGTTAGCTCTATTTGTGCCATCTTTAAAACACTTTGAAGCAGCTAAACATTTATTAACTTGTCTTTTTTGTAGATAGAACATATTTGGATGAACTGCTCTCTGCTGTGTAGCTTTATTTATTCATTTATTTTAAATGTGAATTACCTGGGTCAAGCATTATCATGAGTGGTTGCTTTCAATAAATCACGAAAATTGCTTGGCTGGAACTGAGTTCTCTATACTGGTATTTTATCCAAGTGCCTGTGTGGTCAACCTGTAACTACAGCTTCAAATGGACACCATGAAAACAGATTATTTCCATTTTTATTGCACAAATTTAGTTTGAACACTGATTATTGCTGCCATTTGTGTGTGGCGTATTGCTAAAATACCTGCTTTATGGGGCTCCAATGAGAAGGTTCTTATTTTCAAGGGTTTGCTGATGCCTGTATTGTTTGTGAAAGATGAGGTATACTGTATCATTTCTCTGAAAGTGACTGCATGCAGGCTCAGTATTATCTCACACAGCTTGTTTCAAAACAAGTAATGTGGCTCTCACCTTTGACAAGAAACATTGTCGTTCTCATTAGGGGATGGGGCAGAGAAGAGAGGGCTCTTGCTTTTAGGTTTTGGATTTTTCCCTCTCCACATTTTCATTCAGGACTTGTCTCCTTTGCAAGACCCCCTGAAGCATTATTGACATTATAAAAATCACAAGATTGTAGTAGCAAAGCCATAGAAAAGGGTGGTGCTATGTGTATGCCAGAGGAGAGAGTTTCAGTTAAATTGGGTAAGATCCTTTGTTTAAAGCCGTATTTAACTCTCACCAGGTTTTAACCTTTGCTTCTGCAAACCAGTTGCTGCTGCACACAGTGTATGTTTGCAGCTAAACCATGTTCAGCACCTCTTCCGTTGCACCATTCCCAAACACCTGTTATTAGCATCAGATGACTTTTGTGGCCTATGTTGTTTATTGTGCTCAGCAGCAGAGCTGTTCGGAGGGTGGAAGTTCCATTTCGTTAAGGATGCAACATTTTGGTTTTCACTGATTTGGAATGAAGCCAAATTTCAGAAGTCTGAAAATTCACCACCAAGAAAAATTCTGGGGGAAAAAAATTTGTTTGAGGTCTAAGTGTTGCAACATGTTTCATTTCAATTTCACTGTGTTCCCAAGTGAATTAAGTTAAACCGAAAGAGTCACTCTTGTTCCAGAATAAATACCCACACAGGGGTTTATACTGAAAGTTATTCCAGAATACGGTGAATTTCCAAGTGCAGACAACTTCTTATCCTGGAATAAAAGTGTCCACAAATGCTGTTATTTGGGAATAGACAAGCCCTAAGAAACCCACTTCACAGAGTCTCTTCCAGTTACACCATGTGATTATTAAATGCTAGCCACGCTGAGAAAAATACAATTTAAAATCAGTTATCAGTTTCCAAATCTTGCTTTAGTTCTTCACCTTCCTTTCCTGTTTCATTTGTTTTCTGAGGAGAAACAAGTATGCCATTACTGCCTGATAACTAACCTAAGGCTGGGGGTTAGGGAGGGTAAGTGAGAGTAGGGCTGAGGGAGAGGGGAAAGGAAGTCAAGAAAACCATTTATGACTTGATTTTCACTAGCACTGAGCACCCAAAATCCCAACTAAATGCAACAGGAGCTGCAGAAGCTCAGCATCGCTGAATAATCAAGCCAGAGTTAAGGCTTCTCAAAAATCTGTGGCCACTTTTGAAAATCTGGCCTTAATTTTCTGTCCTCCAGTAGTTGGAGTCTCTCCCAGGGCACAATCCACTGACATGGAATAATTCTTCCACACAAAATGCACATATTCAGCTGTCAGGCACCGCATTGTACTCCTAATATGCGATAAACAACTAGTGATTAAACAAAGCTATGCAAGAACAAATCCCAGTAACGAATAGGATGCGTGTGTGGATTTCCCAAACGCTACTTTGGAAATTGCTTTGTTGACTGCTGTAGTCAATAACATGGGTCAGGGAGCACTACATGCATTAGCTATAGTCAAGACCTAGGCAAGGCAGGCAACTCCCAATAAAAAACAAGGATAAATCACAGATTTTGATGGGAAATGTTAGCCCCTGAATGTAGAACTTGGACTGAAGGGGAAAAGGAGGAAGTTATGGTTTCTGGATATTCACAGCCCAAACGTATCGTAGTTAACCCATTACTTCCGACAGCCAACCATCAAGTGGATGGAAGTGCTACCAAAGCCATCTTATACTCACTGCTAAGTGAGTGCACTTTTGTCCCCGCCCTGAGATTACCATAAGTATATGGAAAAGAAAAAAAAAATCTTGTTATGCCTCTAATGCTGTCAGACAGGTAACACTGCCTACAGACTGAACAGAGAAGATATGGCTCAGTCACTGGCTTGCATGGTCAAGGCACTCTCCAACTTAAGTTACCCCCCAAAAGCAGCATAGCTGCATCACAATACGTGGACACATCTTCTACAGAGCACAAACAAACCACCACCCTCCTCCACCCCTAAGGAGGCAGTGCTATGTGCCAGTAGGTTTTCTAAATGGAACAGTGGTGGGTGCAGTACCAGGGATGGTTGGATGCAAGTGAATAGGTGATGCTGACAGGATGCAAGGACTGACAATTTTTCTCTTTTTATTACTTCAGAAATAGAGTGTGACAATGGAGTGGCTGAGCACAGGGGACCAATGTATTGGTCCAGAAAGCTAGTCAGGGCAGTTAACTGCCCTGTCAAGTAATGAAAACACATATAAACTGTCTTAAATGCAAGTGTATGTACAAATTGTAGATCTGTTTAGTGGAATCCCTCTCCCCTTCCTACATCACTTGTCTTCTTTGGGATAAGGACCATCTTCACCTGTATTTGAACATCAGAATCCTAGAGCAATGGGGCCTAATCCCAACAGGCCCTACTTCAATATAAATATGGGAAAAAACTACAAGAATCAAGGTGCTCACCTAATTCAGGTATTTGTTTCAATAACTTTGTCGTTATGTAAAAAACTCATGAGAACTTTTTATTTATTTATTTAACAAAACAATGCTACTGTAATGCCACTGACTAAAGAGAGAAACACCACACTTCTGTGTGACAGTCCATATAACAGGGTGACCTGCATGGGTATGCCAGTCCTGATTTCGAGATGGGCCTCATCTGAGGGGAATCAAGTGATCTAATATAAAAGACAGCTGGAAGCTACAGGGCGTGTCTGGTTGAGAGAGAGAGCAGTCAGCTGAGTTCCTGCCAGAAAGGGCTTGGGAGTGGCAGTTTTGGGTGGAGCAGACTGCCAGAGAAAGAGATGTAGAAGTGGCTGAAGAACTAAAGCTAAGTTTGAACAGATGAATTATGATTTGGGACTCCATTTTCAGGGCTCATTGAAGATTATTTTGTGTGTAATGGTTCTGAGGTCTGCATGAACTTAATTTGATATTAAACCAGCCCCCCCAAAAGGGTTATGTAGCCACAACAGAGTGCTTAAGAGGATTGCTAAGAGTGAGCCGATATGGGTAGGATGCTTGTAAAGCAACCCCTGGCCACAAGAATGCACTTAATATGCGGCCACACCTCTACAGTCCATCACCAATTCTTGTTACCCTCAACACCTAAGATTGTCATAACTCAAAAACATCAAAGAAAAAAATCTGTCCTTAAAAATAATGGCCCTTCAATCCAGGCAAGTTAAGCATCTTCACTGCAGCATTAGCCCTGCACCTAGGTTAGTCTAGCCCATATGCAAGGAGCAACACTGCCAAGCCACGCTACTGCATTCTCACTAGTACTGTGCCCCTCCATGTATGTCTCTAGGGCTTCTGGAGGCACATCCCAAGATTTTTTGTGCTGCAGGAAGCAGACCCACTCTGACCTTTTCCCAGTCAGTTGTGGGAGAACTTATCTGTCCTTCTGGGCACACAGGGGGATTGTGGGAAGGCCTTGCAGGACTATCAACACTTAAGTGACCCTTAGCCTATGTCCTCACTGCAAAGCTGGGAGGTCACTGATCCCAAGGGAAAATGGCACCTAGGCTCTAACCCAAAGCCCCAACCAGGCCAGCTAGCTGGGTTGAAAGCACCACTGAACTCAGGTGAAAGTGCTGTGGGTGTGGACAAGAGCTAGTTTAGTGCCACCACCTGTGTAAGAGCCCAGGCTATCTCTGCAGAGAACACACCCCCATACGGGCCATGACCCAGACTGGAAAGAATGACTGCAGCATCCCAAGCACACTATCTCACAAGAGTGTTCTGTGTATTCATCAATTAATAACTGTACAGTGCTTTGATCATATGAAGTCTTGTAAATGTTGAGAGGTTGTGCTATAATTATTAGAGTCAACATAGATTTACACACAAGACTCTGTTTCTCCTTTTTCATTGGTAAAGAGATAAATTGTTGCTATTTCCATAATACAAAAAATTGCATCATAAGCCCAAGACTGATTTCAATTGGCTGTAGCTCTTTAGGATATCATGGTACTGGGAAGGAAGTGACAGATCAATAGACCATTCACAAGCACACATGGATTGATGTCAAGTACTGTCCAATCAATACACATGACCATGTATTTCCTTCGAATTCCGTGACAGATGTCAATTACTGCCTTAACACACATTTCATTCAACATCCTTTAGACTAGCTGTACTGACATATCCCCGATCTCTGAACAGTGCGAACAAAGTCTCTATTAGAGAGCCAAGAACATGAAGGACGCTGAAAGACTCTCAAGGAAAATACAAAGTAGACAGAGATGTTGCGAGTCCTATCTTAACTAAGGAACAAGTTCACAATACTCATGAGAGGTTCCTTTATTATTTATTACGTTCACACTTACATGTAGAACTATCAGTTAACAAAAATACACAAACAAGAGCAAAAGTTAGGCTTACTTCAAGCCTTTTATGGCAACAGAAGAGAGACAAACAGTCTTGTCACCCTTCAATGAATTGACTTAATGTGGCTACAAGTGGAAATTATCCCTACTTAGCACCACAGCAGATAAACATTGCTGACCAAGACTTTTCTAATAGACAGGTGAAGTGATGGACCAAATTCTGAAAGGTTTACATCGCTGCCTGCTTCCCTCAAGCCCTTGGACCCCACGTGGTTCAGGCTAGTGAAGGCCATGGCCATTCTCTCAGAGACCCTCTCCCTCCCCTCCACACACACACACACACACACACACACACACACTCAAATCCACAGGTTTTGAATGGGTAAAGTTGACATCCACTGCAATAACCTCTCTGATGGCACCAAATTAATCAGTAAGAGCGTGGGTGGTGGGTATCACAGGCTGGGGAAGGCTGTGCCTTCCCAAACAACCAGGCGTGGCCCCGTCCATGCTCCACCCCCAGGCCCCCTCCTGCTTCCCGCTCTGGCCCGCTCTTCCCAGTTCTCTTGTGCAGTGGCCTCGGCTCGGGCTGGGGCTGCGGCCACACTGCCCACCTGCCTGCCCATTGCTCCGGGGCTGGGGCCGTGCTGCCCACCCACCCATCTGGCGCTCCGGGGCTGGAGGCCGCGCCACCTGCCCTTCCAGCGCTCCGGGGCTGGGGCTGTGCCGCCTGCCCTCCCGAGCTGCAGGGAGAGGGTTGGGACCATGCCACCCACCCTCTGGGGCTGGAGTCGTGCCGCCTGCCCTCATGGAGCTCCGGGGCTGGGGAGGCTGGGGCTACGCCGCCCGCCCTCATGGCGCTCAGGGGCTGGGGGCCCTAGCCTGGGGTAGGGACCGGCAGCCGTGGTGGGGGACTCTGGGCTGTAGCCGGGGGGGGGGGGGGGGGGGGGGAGGGAGGGGAGAGGTGGGGTGGAGCCTTGGCTGGAAGGGGCGGGGCTGGGGGCTAGCCTCCCCCAGCCGGTGGTCCATGCACTGCTCATGAGTAAGAGAGACAGATCCCAGAAGGAGCAGAACAGATGACATTCCACAGCTCCCTTGGAGCAAACAGAGGGAAACTCCTTAAACTTGGTGTAGTGCTAGGCTCCAGCTCAGAACTGCATACGCCATTGTGGAGGAGATTTTGGGGCAGCCTAGGGGAAAGCCAAGGGTGTGTCCACTGAGCATACAATTATGTGGACGATTGGACACATGGCCCCTCTAGCGTCCCAGGGTCTAGAAGTCAAAGCTAGACAAATTCAGACAAGAAATAAAGGTGCACATTTTTCTCAGTAAGGATAATTAATCGTTGGAACAACTTATCAAGGGCTCTGGTGGATTCTCCATCAGTGGCAATTTTTTTAAACAACACTGGCTGTTTTTCTAAAAGCTGTGCTCTAGTTCAGTGGCTCTCAACATTTCCAGACTACTGGGCCCCTTTCAAGAGTCTGATTTGTCATGCGTACTCCCAGGTTTCACCTCACTTAAAAACTACTTGTTTACAAAATCAGACCTAAAAATACAAGAAGTGTCCCAGCACACTATTACTGAAAAAATTGCTGACCTTCTCATTTTTACCATATAATTATAAAATAAATCAATTAGAATATAGTGTTCTTACATTTCAGTGTATAGCATATAGAGCAGTATAAACAAGTCATTGTATGAAATTTTAGTTTGTACTGACTTCGCTAATGCTGTTGTAAAACTAAGCAAATATCTAGATGAGTTGATGTACCCTGTGGAAGACCTCTGCGTACCCCCCGGGGTACACTACCCCGGTTGAGAACCACTGGTCTAGTTCAAACAGGAATTATTGCAGGAAATTCTATGGCTGTGTTATGGAGGAGGTCAGATTAGATTATCTCAATCTATAAATAGCGGCCACATAACTTGACTTTGGGTTGGATTTCCCTGTAGCAAATCCATGCAGTGCAAACAAACAGTTACTAGACACATCAGAGAGACTAGTCCCCTCAATCAGCTGCTACACAGGCCTCTGGCATCTGAGTCAAAGGAGACAGTAGGAAATAGTTGTAGAAAGTTTCTTATCCTTTCTGTGAGCAAGCACAAAAAGGCAAACATTACGCACACATACACACAGGATACTCCCCCCATGTTGTACACAGAGCTTATCCTGAGCACCTGGAGTCAAATCCAACATAACTGGACACCAATCTGTATTTAATTCTCATGCTGCAGACAAGAGACAGTTACTAGATATGTTTGCACATGCATAGGAGCCGTGTCCTCTAGAGCAAAAAAAATCTCCCCACCCTACCCCACCAAAAAAAAAAAAAAAAAAAAAAAAAAACCCACGCCTCACAGGCCTCTGCCACTTGAGATGGCTAGAAGAGCTCTCTCTTAACTAGCAATAACCAATAATTCACTTTTTTCTCTCGCTAGCTCAGGGAGAGTTTTCACACACACACATACACACACAAAAAGCAGAACATAAAATACATCCCTCCCCATCCTTGTTTAGCTCTCTGCACAAAGCCCAGTCACTCTGACTCTTGTGCAAGGGAGAGAAAATTGGTGCTTGAGCCACCTCCTAATGACACAGATGGGTGAGGAAACAAGTGTGTCATGGTATCAAGCATTTCACACTGCTACCACGCACAGAGGAGGGAGAACAAGCCAGCAAGGATATAGCCAAAGTGAACTGATACAGTATTTGTGTAACTTCCTCTGCAGTACATGTAAGTTTTTATATACTCTGGCACAAGGGTCAAAATTTTAATTTTGACCCATCAAGCATGCACACTCAAACCAAAACAGCTATTTATGCAGGAAATACAAGCATGATTTTCAGTAAAACACAGATTTACAACTGAATCGGTGTGCAAAACTGCACAGATTGACAGAATTAGGTCATATCTTTTGGTAGCCAATCTCATCACTATTCCTCATTCCCCCCTCAGCTTTTTAATAATTATTCATTTATTTCTTCTGTAGCAGTGCAAGAGTAGTAGTCATTCAGGTCATACCTTGAATTATGCCTGGTACATGTCACATAGGTCACCTGCACATCTACAATAGAGGCGAAAAACTAAATGGATAGGATGTTTCCAGTTCAGTAATCTAAGAGCATATGCACTCTCACTGCCATAAAGATCCATTAGCAGATAAGCAATAACATTCATGGGGATAGTGAGTGCGCAGAAATACAGTCATTGCTGTGCTTTTTGCTTTGCTGTTCTTGCAGTGACACAACATTGTAGCATCTGCTATCATTTTTTTTTAAAAAAACATATCTTCTAGTGAAGCCTTGCATACACAAAACTCAGACTATGTCTACACTAGAGACCTTACAGCGGCATAGCTGTACAGGTGCAGCTGTGCGGCTGTACGATCTCTTGTCTGCTCTATGCTGCCAGACTTAATTAAACCACCCCCAATGAGTGGCAGTAGCTATGTCACTGGGAGAAGCTCTCCCGCCGACATAGCGCTGTCCATACCGACGCTTAGGTTGGTGTAACTTATGTCACTTAAGTGGGCATTTCTTCACACCCCTGAGCGACATAAGTGGTAATGTAGACATAGCCTCAGTGAATGCTTTTAGAAAGACATGAGCATTCATAGGTCTTTCAAAAAGCAAATAACTGAAACATTCGGCCACACACCTAGATCTCCAACACTGACTCTGTGCTTTTAAACACAGACACACGTATCTGCATATGAAGGCACTCCCCAAGCCTCTGCTCCGTCCCGAAGGCAGGGCTCTAGTCAGCCCAGTTTCAGTTGTTCACGTATCCTGCTCAGAAAAGCTTGAGGATATTCAGTTTCCTAAATTAAGAAAAGAGGATAGATGACTTTAAAGCCCTTCATGTTCATGTATGTAAATAAATGTGTCTATGATTCCATTTCCACCACATGCAACACGCTGTTTAACCCATCAGGGAGAGAAAGATTTCTAGGTCCTTACAAAATGTTTCCCAGCCATGGTCACTGGGTAGAAGGACAGCCCTTGGCCATTTGTTTTCTTTAACTGAACACTTAGTCTTTGTTAATCTCCATATCTCTCTGCATAGATGCTTCAGTGACAACTATTTTTGAACTCTCCAAAAGCTTTTCTTTTACAACTCATCCCAGGACCATTCTGTGCCATCTCCTAGCACCAATCTGAATAGGACACATCACTGAGCACAATAAACCACTTCCTTCTTCTGTTGTTAAAAGCCAAGTTAAGAGGGAAGACCGTTATTTCTTCCCTCTCAACTCCCTCCACTTTCCTCTTACTAGCTGTAGATTCCACTTCCCTGGCTAATTTTAAAATACTCTCCTTATCTTGGAATTTCAACTATTTTATTATCACCGCTGTTGGTGGTTTGTCAGCAGGGGTTTGTGGTAAAGGGCTGCGATGTGCTCTTTTTAGTTCAAACACAGGCACAGAGTCCACTATTGCAATGATTTCCTTTAGAAAGCTATATATAAATGACAAGATATCTCCTCCTCCTTCCCAGTCAGGAGGGCCTACAAGCCACAAATTTTGTCTACTTAATCCATCTTCTAGGTCTTCCCGTTTTTCTTGGCTCTTTACAATGGCAGATTGATTTCTTCAAAAGTGATCTTGGGCTGTAATTTCTCTGTCCTCTGTGCCGCCATTCCAGCTATCAGCCTCAGAAAATCTTTCCTGGAAGATCTCCATGCCAGTTTTCATATCATTTCTAGCATTATGCATAGAAGTAATCTACTCTGTAAGAAGATTTATATACACCTTGCAATATTTCCTCCCTGCCCTCTGCCTGGTGGCTGATTCTGCATTGGGGCAACATAGTGAATGGAGGTAAAAATTAGTAATTTTACCTTTAGTTCTCCTCCAAGTCTGCCCTCCTAATTCTTTTGGAGGTCACCAATTAATTGATTTGGAAGGAGTAGTGGGGATTAAAAAACTGTCCAGCCAGCATCTGTTTCTTTCTTACCAGTAGTCTGTTCTGATGAGCACAATCACAAAAAGTGGATGCTCTGTGTACACACTGGGTGTGTCTACACTGCAATGAAAGACCTGTGGCATGGCCATAACTGGTCTGGGTCAGCTGGCTCAAGCTGCGGGACTAAAAATAGCAGTGTAGACGTTTGGGCTCAGACTGGAATCCAGGCTCCTGAGGGGAGGGGGGGTCTCAGAGCCTGGAATCCAGCCCAAGCCTGTATGGCTACACTACCATTTTTAGTCTTGTAGCCCAAGCCCCCAGGAGCACCAGTCAGCTGGCCTGGGCTCAGACTCAGAAGCGTAAACATACTCACTCTCTCTCTCTCTCTCTCTCTCTCTCACACACACACACACACTTCCCTCCTGCCTTCATAACAGATTTATATGCATTGTCTCAGCTGTCCAGCAAGCATGCTAACAGCCATTGTACATGCAAGAAAATCTTCTATCCACAGAAATCTCCTAAAACACATAGTTAAACAAACCCACATATAGTGAAAGGTGCTGTTTTATCATTTACCCTTGAATTTAAGGTGTAGATTTAGTGAGAACTGGTAATATATGTTCTAGAGATAAATGGTTCACACAAGTCTGTATACCCAGTTGTTCTACATTCCACAGATCTGTAGGAACTTGTGCAAGTTGTTTTTACTTTACATTTTCTTTGTCTCTCATCCATTTGTCTGAAGAGGTGTTAATTAACCATCTTCCCACTGCCTGACCTGCGATATGATTGGGACTAGTTAAAGTTTATTCGCAAAAAGAAAAGGAGGACTTGTGGCACCTTAGAGACTAACCAATTTATTTGAGCATGAGCTTTCGTGAGCTACAGCTCACTTCAGCATCCGATGAAGTGAGCTGTAGCTTACAAAAGCTTATGCTCAAATAAATGTATTAGTCTCTAAGGTGCCACAAGTCCTCCTTTTCTTTTTGCGAATACAAACTAACACAGTTGCTACTCTGAAACCTTAAAGTTTATTGTAACTCATCTTTCACTGCATGCTTGTGAATCTGTTTGCAGACTCAGGGCCTAGATCTGAATGAGTGAGCAGCAAGTTACATTACATTTTAACTAGGCCTGATCACACCACAGATAAAGCCTAAAGGAAGATAACTGAACCCATGATTAATTATTTGCAAAATACTGCACAAGACAGTCCAAAGTTTTGTTATGTATAACCCTATTCTAAAGAGCATCTGAGTATTTAAATCGCCATCATTTTGATACCACTTTTTAATAGGTGGCACTACTGAAAATAGCCAAACTGCTTGTGCTGATTGAGCTGATCCCATCCCCTTTGGTAGGCTGCATGTCTCTGGCAACTCTAATGGACGCCCCTCTTTGTATTATCAGGAGCACAAGCATTTGAGTCGTAGCTGCCTTCTGCATAGAAGTGAGGAAAGTGGCAGGAGGTTCTCTCTGCCCTCTCTCCCACGCATGGGTGCAGCAACAAAATAACCCTATGTAGAACACTTCATAGTAATTTATGTGACTCAATGCAATCTACAAACATTAATTAACTAATCCTCACAACTTGATTTTGAGGCAGGCATCCATTACCAACCCTATTTTACAGATGGGGAAAGCAGACAAAAAGCATGTGTGACTTCACCAAGGGACAAAGAAAGTTAGTGACAAAGGACGATTTCTAGAACTCGGGATATTCCAGGTCCCAGGCTGGTGCTTTAAGGGCAACCCCCCCCTTTACTGCTTCTAAGTAGCATCATAAAAACTCATAAGGTGAGCTGGAATTTAAGAAGGTGCTGAAAATTATTTCAGTAGTAAAAAGCCACGCTTCCAACTAGATCTCTCTGCTCAGAGTGGATATGGTGCCACTTCTCAAAGTCTGGATTCTCTGACATTGATCCCTACTGGGGAACCTTCACTTCCAGTACATTTTAGGTTATTTTATTCATGCAGATATTCTCTGGCCAGAGCAGAGATGGTGCAGAAGGAAAGGAGTTGTAGTTTCATTAGCAGTATTTTTCTTGGTACAATACATAATCAGTATCAGTCCATTTTTGAAGTTGAAAAAGCAACTTAAGTGTGAAGATGACTTTTTATTTGTGTCTCTCACAACGCACCTCGCATGGAGGGACAGGTTCTACCAGAACACACACACACACACACACCCCTACCTTGTGGAATGCTGAGAGAAGATTTAGTTGGAGTGGCTCAACCTGTAGCCAGTCCAGCACATTGTACTCATAGGTTCAATCCAAGAACCCCAAAGCACTTTACAAAAGAAGGGCACTGTTCTTCTTATACCCATTTTATATATAAGAAACTCAGGTACAGAGGTTAAGTGACTTCCCTAAATTCGCCCAGCAAGTCATATCAGAGAACCTAAGCCTCCTGATTCCAGTCCACTGCTTTAACCACTGCATTGCAATAGCGCTCAAATTAGATCTTCCTAGCCTAAGAGCCTTCATTTTTTTCTGTGCGGACAGCTGACACATTTCTACTGACAATCTCTAGCTTTGAATTCTGGGGGTTCTCTGGGGAATGTACTCAGCTCTGGAACTCAGTCCACCTAGCAGTTCATTAGAATCAATGGCTGCTCATCTGTTGACTGAGTTTGTTGACTTGTTTGCCTAAGCATTCTTTGAAGATGGTTTGGATATGAAGGAAATTTTGAGAGAGGATTTGGGGCAGACACTTCCTGTTGTAGACAGTAGCTGAGTTTTGATATGCCTGGGGTTTTCATTATATAATTATTTCCAGAGGATGTTTTGTGTCTTTCAGTACATATAAATAGCTCAGAGCTCTATCAAGCAAGCCAAAAGAGCACCTTGCTGTGACAAAGTGGGAGTCCTACTAAGCTTATCTTAGGTAGAGGTTATCATTCCAGCATAGTTTACACATACTCACAGACAATTATATTCTCCAAACAAGATAATTGCCCCACGTGAACTAACACAGCATAGCATTAACTGTTCTCTTCCTCTTGACTTGTTTACAAGCCTATTATGAGTCATGTTCTCCTGAATATAAAGTAAAAGAAGCTTCACACACACACCCCCCCCACCAGATCCTTGTACCACTGCCCAGTGGCGAGTCACAAGCAGAGACCTAGGCCTAAGAACTTCTCTTTGCTAGCACCTAGTAAAACTAGGAGAGCGAAAGGTGAAGCCAGAGTCCTCACTCCCGACAGCCACTTGATGACCTAGGACAATCTCACCACTTCAAAAAGTACAGAAGGGTGACTGGCTTATGCTGTCATGGTGCTCTCCCTCCCACCCCCGGCAGATATCAGGTGCAGTGTTTCTGGGATCTCCTGACAAGGCTGTGCTTCTCTGTATGAATTTTCACATGTACAATGAAGAGCCACAATTTAGTAATTTAAAAAAAAAAAAAACAAGGGGAGGAAAGGGTTGACTAAGGGAGGCAGAGGGTAGGAATCTCCTTGTTTCTGTTAAGCCATTGAGAATAATTTTTAAAAAGATATCCTCTCAGCATAATATATGTACAGGATGATTATATTACCAATACACGGAACATATGATGGGTCTGATTCTTCTCTCTTACACAACTCCATTAGCTTCCAGGGAGTAACTCTTGATTTATATTGATGTGAAATCAGATTCATGTCCTGTATGTATGACCAAGCCATGCTCAGAAGAAATCCAGCATGACAGATCCTCAGCTGCTGTAAATCAGCAGCGCTCAATGACTCCAACAGAGCTGTGATTTATACCAGCTGAGGATCATCTGGTCCAGTATGTAAATAGGAGAAGTAAGACCAGGTGATAAAGTACTCCTTGTACATGTAACTACATGGTTTCTCAGAAGTAATATGTTCTTTAAATGGAAAGAAATACAGAAATGCTGCAGTCATGAGTATGCCAGTTACCAAGGGAACCAGATAATCTGATTAATTAACTCTGGGGGTTCTTCACAAGTTTTCCAGAACCTTCCTGCAGAAAATCACTGGGTGAGGAGCAAGGGAGAGCATGGCTGCCACTATAGTCTGTAAATTTTTACTGTATGGCCCTTGGACCAAAAAAGGGAGAGGAGGGATCTGACCTGAACAAGCTCAACAGGAGCCTCAGAGGAAGTCATTAGGAATCTGAAAGAAGGGAACAGACCCAAGCTACAACCTTTGGATCCAAATCCAAGCTCTCCCTCCTATGTAAGGGTGATCAGGTCCAGGGCCATGGTTGGAGCTAGTCTTTAGAAGTAACCAAAGCAGGCTGAACAATGAAAATTGAGGAAGCTGTTGGAGACTATTGGTTTGATTCTCTTTCCCATCAAAGCTGTGATGAGGCAGAGAGGAAACAGGGGATGCAGGGAGCCAGTGGTCTCTTCAGACCTACCAAGCTGTCATTTGATCTCGTGCTCCCGACATCCGCAGTAGGTTTTCATGCTTGGTTTTGCACACTTGAGACTGGCAATACGGTTTGTGGGTTATGTTAAAGCCTGCAAGGTTAGAAGGGAGAGAGAGTTTGTGATGGAGGAAGTAGAGTTCTCTAATAGCTAAATTTTGCCAGCAGCAAGACAAGTTCAATAGGAGAAGCTGGTGTCCTTGGAGAGAAAAAGTTTCTCTTTTACATTCTATACAAAGTATTAAACATTGACAACTGAAAATGGGGTGAGTTTTCCCTTGCTATGTGAATCACTAGCAAGGCCACTTAGCCTTGGATATCTTTGCTTTGACCACATCTGACCTTCTTCCTCATCTTGCGGAGCTCCAGTCTATCTGCTCTAAAATTCACTCTCCTCTTCCAGCTCTCAGAGCCATTCTCCTAGTAAGTGTCCTTGTTTCCGTTGAACTTTTCTTTCAAGGGAAATTTATTGACACTGCATGCAAAATATGGGGTAGGGATAAGCAGGAAAATCTCCTCCAGTTTTTTGTTTGTTTTTTTTAATCAATACTTCAGGGCTTCTGCTGCACAGCTAGCTAAAAGCACCTGATCTTGCTTCCACTGAACTGAAGAAGATTTCAGTGAAAGCAGGATAAGCCTCAAAGCCTGTAGTATGTCCCCTGCCACAAATCCCTCTTCTCACGTCTGCTGCACTCAGCAGGACTCCTCAGATGGGGCTGGGCTGCTTTTACATTTAAATGTCACTTAAGAAGCTAAGTTGGGATTTGTAAGGCTCCCAGCACCACTTAAGTAAAAGTGCAATATGAAAGCAATCCAGATGAAGAAGTGCTGCTAGCCACTACAGCAAAACACAAGCTAGGATAGTAGCCTCTTTTTCCCTTTGAAGTTCAGCTGTCTGCATGGCTGGCTGCTGTTGCTCTAAGGGAAATGGAGAAGGGGGAAAGAAGAATGGGGGTGGGGAAAAAAGGAGAGAAAAAGAGTAGACAATTGCAAAATTAAAAATGGGAATAAAACAGAATTTTAAAATATCAAAGTTATAAACGTTTTTGCTCTTGTGAATGGAGAGATTAAACAAATGAGAAGAGAATAAAAAATAATTATAACACCCTATTGCAGGTTTTATTTGTCCATTAATACATGGCTTCCACAAAGAAGTGACTTGGTTTCTGGACTACAGCTGGGCAGAAAATGGTTTTCCCATTCCACAAAAATTGAGTTTCAACAAATTTTTCCATTCTGATTGGGATGAAAGAGACCTTCAGAAATTTTCAAAGAAAAAAAAAATCCAAAAATACTGAGACACCCAGATGAGAACAGACTATATAGCCTGGTGGTCAGGGCACTCATCTGGGATGTAAGAGACCTGATTTTGTGCCCCAACCACCAGGGTATAGGCTCCTGTGCCACATTTCTCTCTCCCTTCCCATAATTTCATCCTGGACGAAACCTCTCCAGGTTAAAGTTCCATAAAAACTTGTACGTGCCCCTGAAGTTTGTTTTGATGAATCAGCATTTTCTGACCCCGCCCGCCCCCCGCCCCAAAAATTGTGGAAAAATTCTCAACGAGCTCTATTCAGAGCTTCTAATGCCCCTTAGTTGTATATTTATAAATCAATTAAATGAACCCAATTGTGTCTTAACGCTGCACTGGACATCATGTTTAATGGCATAACTGAAAGGAGTGAGAATACTGAATCTTCCCTACAAGAAGGGGAGGGGGAGAGAGAGGACAAAAGATTTGTCTACAGTAGGAGATGAAATAAAAGATGAATACAAGTGCAGATGCCATCACTCTTAGGTTATTCTCAGCTTTTCATATTTTTAACACCTGTTATTAGAGTGAGGAATTTGTTGTTAGAAGTTAGGAGGCAAAAAGCTGATGTTATTCCTGAGTAGTCCCAAGCAGAAGAGGTACCCTGACAGTGGTGGATTTGAAGTGTTAGTTTCTCTTTAAATCACCTGGCTTCTGAAGCCAGCTGTGAATGAAAGGTTAGGGCAGGGGAACTAGTATTATTACACTTCCACTGACACAGCTGAAAAGTGCACTTGTAGAACATAAATGCCCGACTAGAGATTTGAGCTCTTGCCACAGATTCCAATAACACATCAGCTTGTGTTGTAAGAATTGACCTGTTAAAAGAATACACTTTCTATGCACTAAAGACTCTATACAGAAATAGAGTGAACCACTCTAAATCGAGGACCTATTGCATAAGTAGATGTCTCAGGTGAATTGGTAATGCAATACAGAGCTTTCTATCTCTACAGCATTATCTTGTAACCAGGCCTGTCCAATGATGGACAGAAGTCATTACCATCAGAAAGCTGTCTGATGGCTTAGACAGAAGGAACTGGTAATCTCAGATCAGTTCCTCAAGAGCATATATCCAAGCAACATATGCTGTCACCATAACTGGCATTTTTGCTGAAAGTCTCAGAGAGACAAACGATGGAGTGGGCAAGGAGTCCGAGTTACAGTCTCAGAGCTAATCCGTCAGTTGATTGTATTTGTAGCTATCTATGATATAACTATTTTGTTTCAGAAAAGTGGCCTTTAGTCTCAAGGCATCTCTTGAAGGTGCTAAATGGGCAACAACAACAAAAGTCATTTGGATAAAACTGACATTGAAACATCTACCAAACAGCAAGAATGCTAACATTGTACCTTTAACATTGTTAAAGACAAATGCATTACATATACTTTATCATTATTCCAGTTATAGGAGCTGGTATCTTTCACCCTGATACCATATGGAATCCCTGTCACCTCTGGAATGTAATTTCCAAGACTGGTTACATTTCCATTTAGTCCATTCCACAACACCCCCACCAAGAGTAAAGGGGAAAAATTAATGGGACTTAAAAGGCTGACTTGGCTCTTCAGCTCCAACAAAACAAAGCTAGAAATTTGCATTTCCCATAACAGCCCTAGAGCATCAGTGGGATGAACATACTTTGGAGAAGGCAGAGTTTGTGGCTTTTGGGGCTAAACGTGGATTGCTGGAAGAACAAGGTGCAAGAACATAGAAACAAGAATCTAATGGCACCTGACATACTGGAGAAAACTCCACATCTTCATGAGTACAGACCACAGTAAAAGTGTCTACATTCTGTGTATCTGATATTGGTTTGGATTTCTAACATATTGTTTCTGTCCTTACTATTTGTAAATAAATCTCATAGTATGTTAACCATTAACAGCTTTGACAGTAAAGGGATAAGGGCTCACATAGCTTAATTTGGTTCACCAATGAGACATTAAAAAAAATAAAAAAGGAGGAAAAAAAGGCATGTGATGGAGTTCAGGGAGCCACACTCAGCCTCTGAGGAGATAACAGAAGTGAGTGTTAGTGGCATCGTATAATGAGAAAAAAAAACTCTCCAGAAATCACGTTATAGTTACATCTTGTATTTGGGGAGACACATGACAGTCAGCTCAAAATACTATTAATAAACAAGTTTCAGAGTAACAGCCGTGTTAGTCTGTATTCGCAAAAAGAAAAGGAGTACTTGTGGCACCTTAGAGACTAACCAATTTATTTGAGCATAAGCTTTCGTGAGCTACAGCTCACTTCATCGGATGCATACTGTGGAAAATACAGAAGATGTTTTTATACACACAAACCATGAAAAAATGGGTGTTTATCACTACAAAAGGTTTTCTCTCCCCCCACCCTACTCTCCTGCTGGTAATAGCTTATCTAAAGTGATCACTCTCCTTACAATGTGTATAATAATCAAGGTGGGCCATTTCCAGCACAAATCCAGGTTTTCTTCCCCCCCCCAAACAAACCAGCTGTAGCTCACGAAAGCTTATGCTCAAATAAATTGGTTAGTCTCTAAGGTGCCACAAGTACTCCTTTTCTTTTTACTCTCCTGTTGGTAACAGCCCATCTAAAGAGATCACTCTACCTACAACGTGAACAATAATCAAGGTGGGCCACTTCCAGCACAAATCCAGGGTTTAACAAGAACGTCTGAGAGACAGTGGGGGGCGGGGAGGAGAAGGAATAAACATGGGGAAATAGGTTACTTTTTATAATGACTCAACCACTCCCAGTCTCTATTCAAGCCTAAAGTTAATTGTATCCAATTTGCAAATGAATTCCAATTCAGCAGTCTCTCGCTGGAGTCTGGTTTTGAAGTTTTTCTGTTGTAATATTGCAACTTTCATGTCTGTAATCGCGCGACCAGAGAGATTGAAGTGTTCTCCGACTGGTTTATGAATTTTATAATTCTTGACATCTGATTTGTGTCCATTTATTCTTTTACGTAGAGACTGTCCAGTTTGACCAATGTACATGGCAGAGGGGCATTGCTTGCACATGATGGCATATATCACATTGGTAGATGTGCAGGTGAACGAGCCTCTGATAGTGTGGCCGATGTTATTAGGCCCTGTGATGGTGTCCCCTGAATAGATATGTGGGCACAGTTGGCAACGGGCTTTGTTGCAAGGATAGGTTCCTGGATTAGTGGTTCTGTTGTGTGGTATGTGGTTGCTGGTGAGTATTCGCTTCAGGTTGGGGGGCTGTCTGTAGGCAAGTCTGTCTCCCAAGATTTGTGAGAGTGTTGGGTCATCCTTCAGGATAGGTTGTAGATCCTTGATAATGCGTTGGAGGGGTTTTTAGTTGGGGGCTGAAGGTGACGGCTAGTGGCGTTCAGCTTTTTCTTTGTTAGGCCTGTCCTGTAGTAGGTGACTTCTGGGAACTCTTCTGGCTCTGTCAATCTGTTTCTTCACTTCCGCAGGTGGGTATTGTAGTTGTAAGAAGGCTCGATAGAGATCTTGTAGGTGTTTGTCTCTGTCTGAGGGGTTGGAGCAAATGCGGTTGTATCGCAGAGCTTGGCTATAGACAATGGATTGTGTGGTGTGGTCTGGGTGAAAGCTGGAGGCATGTAGGTAGGAACAGCGGTCAGTAGGTTTCCGGTATAGGGTGGTGTTTATGTGACCATCGTTTATTAGCACTGTAGTGTCCAGGAAGTGGATCTCTTGTGTGGACTGGACCAGGCTGAGGTTGATGGTGGAATGGAAATTGTTGAAATCATGGTGGAATTCCTCAAGGGCTTCTTTTCCATGGGTCCAGATGATGAAGATGTCATCAATATAGCGCAAGTAGAGTAGGGGCATTAGAACAATGCTTCCTCAGCTCTCGTCCCCCCCACCGTCCCTCAGACATTCTTCTTAAACCCTGGATTTGTGCTGGAAGTGGCCCACCTTGATTATCGTGCACGTTGTGGGGAGAGTGATCTCTTTACATGGGCTGTTACCAACAGGAGAGTGGGTTTGTTGGGGGAGTGGGGGGGAGGGAGAAAACCTGGATTTGTGCTAGAAATGGCCCCCCTTGATTATCATACACATTGTAAGGAGAGTGATCACTTTAGATAAGCTATTACCAGCAGGAGAGTAGGGTGGGGAGAGAGAAAACCTTTTGTAGTGATAAACACCCATTTTTTCATGGTTTGTGTGTATAAAAACATCTTCTGTATTTTCCACAGTATGCATCCGATGAAGTGAGCTGTAGCTCACGAAAGCTTATGCTCAAATAAATTGGTTAGTCTCTAAGGTGCCACAAGTACTCCTTTTTATTAATAAACAAGAGACCTGGCTTAGAATGCAGCAGTGAGTATTTAAAGCTACATGCCACTTGCATTCTGGAGACCACCAAGTCATAATGCTCATGTTATACAAAATATTGAAGAGGAGGAGGAGGAGGAGGAAGAGGATGTACTATTAAGATCTATCCCTGGGCTCACATCCACTCTACGCTCATGCCAGACTATAAAAGGGGCAGTTAGAAAACCCTTTCTGTGGCACAAAGGGAGCCTATGAGTCCATTGTGCCAACAGACAACAAATGCAGCCCCATGGAGGGACTTAAGTAAGCAATTTGCATGGAATATCAGCAGCCTGGGGGATTTCAGCCATATAGCATTCCACTCAGATTTCCCAGCTTCACATCAATGCAGAATGCCCAGGAGTTTGTATTCCCCGCCTCATGGAAACAAGCTGTATGGAATTCCCAGTGTTTGCAATGCAGTTTCTCACCGGAGCAGGCTGATCCAATTTCTGCCCTCTGTTATATCCACGCAGCCCTTTGTGAAGTCAATGCGGTGATAAAGGTGTTGTAGTCAAGGGCAGAATTTGGCTCGGAGTTGGGCACTGTCAATATTCTAAACCTATTCTCTTATCACATCATTTCCTCACCCCTTCCCTCTGCAAGTGATGCCAGCTTAGATACCTGATTTGTCTGCTTTTCCCACAACCATCTCCATGCCTTTTTCCACGGTGCTTCCCTATGTATGGACTGCCTTCCCAAAAATGGTCCAATAACCTACTACTCATTCATTTAAAACCCTCAGCAAGATTCCTATGTAGTGCCCACAAGAAATGACTTAAATAAACAAAAACCACTTATAGCTCGTAAAAACATGCATAAGCCCAGACTCAGCAACCATATGATCCCATTGCTCTATTCTTGCTGTTCCTCACCCCATCCGCTCTCTAATCTTTGATACCACATTCATCCTGAGTCATCAACATCTGGACTGTACCCTCATCAGCACCAGAGACACGACTTTCTGTGTATTGTGTAGAACACACTTTTGTGCACTGCAGAAACACCAACCAACATCGAATGGGTAGAAATATGTTTACCTACCCAGAGGAGGATTCCCCAAGCCATCAGAGAATATACTGGACTTCTATTGATTTCATTCCTGACAGTCAACTGCTCATTGTGAAAACCAGTGAATGACAAGAAAGCCTAGCACATAACACAATCCAAAGATCCAAGAGAGCTCCTTTGGGAGCATCTTCTGTGTGGGAAATGCAGAGGAGCAACACCTGCTGTGGATGGTGTTTTTTTCCTATTCGCTGGGCAAAAAGGGAGCCCATGCTGCAGACAGTGAAGTTCCACACATAAGACTCCTAAGAGACTGTGATTATACCAACAAAGCAGCTGTTTTTTCTGTTGAAAATTTTTTTTAGAGTGGACAGATTGTTTAGATCAAAACAGCCAGATATCACTTCCACTATCAAATGGCTTAAAGAGACTTAAAAAGCCTGCAGGGGGTTGACAGTTTTCCCTCAGTCCCTATTTTTTAAACATATTATATGTATAACCAATGTACTGTAACTGGAGTCTTTTACTGTCCCCTCAACACAGAACATGGTTCTGAATGGGGTAAAAATTATAAAATCAAATACCTAGGAGATCAGGGCATGTGGAAGAGCAGAAGCAGCAGCTCCATGGGATATGCCCCTTAACCTTCCCTCAGGAATGCCCTCTACAAGCATACCTAATGGGTAGGGCCCTGCATATCAGGAGGGGATGTTAGGGGCTGGGAGAAGCCACTCATGTGACACTGTCCTCTCCTAAAACAGAGATGTCCTACAGGAATTCTGCACAGTAGTAAATGCTGTATGTAATGGGGCAGCCACCTTCCGAGTGACCCCTCATAACCTGGTATTGCATTGCAGCATCTCTGCTTCAGTCTCTTTCCCCTCAGAGCTCCTCAGTAATTTTGCAAAGGCTTTCTCATAGCCAACACTGCTATGGCTCATTATCATAAACACTTCCAAAATAATCTCCTCAAAGTCCAAGTCAACAGTTTGATATATTCATCTTTCCCCACTCTTAATCAAGCCACTCCCAGGCCTTCCTACCTGGAGTCCTTCCTGACTTGGCAGGCCATTCCTAGCCCTACCTAGATTCATAAATATTAAGGTCAGAAGGGACCATTATGATCATCTAGCAGGAGTCTTTTCTGTCCTGGTGTCTCACAGCTCCCTGCAGGAGCCTTCTTGCACCCCGCAGTCCTCTCATTCCTACTCCCAAGCCTGCCTGCCTTAAGTCTCTGGCCAGCCCTCTTCCTTAAATAGCCCAGAGGCCTAATAGGGTGCCATGACCTTCATTTCTCCCACCTGGAGAAGATGGCTGTGTCACAGGTGGGTCTGAGATCCATCTCCCTTTAAAGAGCCAACCATCCTATGAAACTGTAGTATTAACATTCTCTTTCTCCCATCTCCATTGGAGAGGGGACAGGATACAGAAGATGGGGTTTGAAGCGGCATGGGGAAGAAAACTACGACTTTTAGCTATGCAGCTCCCAAGAGAACAGTCCTGCAAATCCTGGTAGGAAGGGCCAGCTTCCTGTGCTACTGCCTCAGGATCCATGAGGACAGAGCCTGGTTTCTACACAAAGCCTGAGGTTTCTAGACTACACATCCTCTTTCTGCACAGTCCAGGAGCCCTTCCCCCTAGACAGGAGGATGCATAAGAAACTCATGATGAATCTTGAGAGGTTTCCATTATTTGTCTTCCTTCCATTGTGGTTCCTCCTCCCCCTGAACCAAGGGAGGGGGACAATCAATAACTTCAAAACAATGAATTCCGAAAGTGTCACTCTAGGGGCATATGTGTATTTTTTTATACAAAATGTGAAGCAGTAAAGACAACTACATAATCCAAAGTGGGGGGAAAAGGTTGAAGAACAATTTACAGGGGAATAAAATGAGCAGGAGAAGACACAAGTGCTCTTTAACCAGAAGGACATTACAGTACTCTCTGATGATAGAAAGCAAACAGACAATAAGAGTGAACTGTTTCAAGAGCTGTACTTGAGATAAACCATTCACTGCAACTGTCATCACACCACTGCATTTGCAAAGACAGCTTTGTCTTATTTTCTGTAGCGCTGGCTAAAATTCCTTTTCAAACAAAACTCTGTTATTAATAAATCACTTGTTGCTGCATCCTGCAGTCTTTATTCAGATACAAATCCCACCTCTGAAAACTTTAATATAGGATCCGTGTCAGAAAACACTTGCACACATAAAGTACCTTCAATACAAACAGTTCACTGACTAAGACTAATCACATTTTTGAAATAAAAGTCCTTTTGATAGAGTAGGAATCTCTAGAACATTCCTTGTATACTTGCTACAGTGTTAATAAATCTGCCTGGACATCCAAATTTCACAAGCAATTTCCACAGAACTGCAGTTGACTGTCAAATGCCCTGGCTAGATTGAGAAAGAGGATATACAAATGTTGACGCTGTTCACAATATATTTTCCTGTAATTACTGAATGATGAAAATCATGTCAACAGTGTTCCTCTGATCACAAAAGCCGTACATGATTCAAATAGAACCCTGTCAATGATTTTGAGTAAGGAGTCAGCTCAGGAAGATCCGTGCAAGAATCTTCAAGCCAGAGAGAGCAAAGAGATGCTACAGTAATTACCACAGTCACTCTTTGAGCCTTTATGCTTATAGATAGTGATGATATTGACATCTTTCAGTTGTTGTGGTAGGATTTCTTGAAGCCAAACATGTAAGAAAAATTGAAGAAGCCTGTCAATGAGATTGCCTCCATGTTTGAAAACTTCCGCTGGAATGGCATCTGGCCCAGGAAATTTGTAATTGTTATTTTCTATTCTTGAACAGCTTTCTGTACCTCAGCTCCTGTAGGTGGATCGGCAAGTGCATTAGATGTGCGCAATTTGCAGACTTTACCCAGTGACTCATCAGAAAAGGTAGATAAATGATTACATAGTTGTAGGATAAAAAAAAAAATAAAGAATTAGAGTTAGCTTAAGTTTGGTTAAGAAAATAACATATTTGCTTTATAGTTTGTGGGTAGTAGAGAGAAGGCCCTAATCAGCAAATAAAAGAAGGTCATGAGAATAGTAACTAGTGCAGGAAAGATGTCTGGTTCCAAAAAGTAACAAATAAAATAAAGAGCTGCAGTAACAAGACAAAGAGAAATTGTCCTAAAAGAAACAAGCCCAAACCTTCCCACTGTTCTGCTGGTAAGCAAGAAGCATGGGAAGAGACAGAGAGGAAAGGCCTTGGGAAGAAACGAAGTTATAAATGTTATCTGGATTAAAACTAGAAATAAGGGTGAATTGTCTCAGATTGGTTTTTATCTGAAGTCAGTAATTGGCAATGACATCACTTGTTTTCTCAAGGGTATAAAAAGTAAACTCTTAAAGGGTTCATTGCTAATACCTATCTGATCACATGGAGCCAACCAACATGAGTCTAAGCACCCCTGGGTATAGCCCATTTGTAAGTATCTTGATCAAATGCTTATAAATGTTTTGTTACTGTATTGGAGGTAGTAAACTGCTTATTATTAAGCTTTTTAGGCACGTTTAGAGCAATTATATAAATATAATTTGGCCTTTGGATTTAATAAAGGAATTTATGGTTAAATTAGTGTTTGGCAGTTTCCTGTATCAATAATTTCAAATATTATTAATAATTCCAACAATAGTTCACTGAAATGTTCATACCATCAATGGTGGATGATAGAGAGACCTGTGATGAGAGATTCATCATCAGCACTTGTTAGCGGTATCAAAGCAGATCAGGTGGGACCATAAACAGCTCTGACTGCATCTCAGAAGCCTTTGGAATCATGTTGATCAGCAATGGCCTGGAGTTCACCTGCTTTATGATCAAACCATATATTTTACATTTGGCAGAATTTGCACTGGAGTGTGCTGCCAGCTGTCGTATATCTTTAAGAATCAAGTTGAGCAGCTGGAAACGTAGCACCAATGCAACTCAATCAGCACAAGTAGGCAAATGGTTCTGTGGCCAGCATGGTAATCGTTGTTCTTCCTGAACTGGTCTACAGAGTTGGGAGAATACCCATTAGTACAAACTATGATTGTCAGTGCTGTCCTCCAAACTGAGGTGACTAGCATCATCATAATCATCACAACTTGCAACAGTACAGAACTGATTCTTTTAAAATTACTATTTCCAATATTTGATAAATTCATTTGTGACTTCTTATGTTCCAAGCATATTGAATTTTCATGCCCCCCCAAATACCTCAAAGTTTGCAAAAATGCAAATACTGATATTGTTGCAGGGCTGACTACACATACAAAAGTGTGGGGGTAACATCATATTAGGGGCTGAATCCTTTGGAGAGCAAAAACAGCCATAAAAGCTGTCTTAACAAGGCAGATGAGGAGTCCTGTGGTGTAGAAGTAATATCAGTTCTATGCCACCTGCTCCCAGTCCCCTGGACACAGAGCACATGCTGGAAATGGAAGGGGACATAGCCAGACCTTGAACTTTATCAATTCACAGCTCCTGGAACGAACCTATAAGCCACAGTACTGCTGCTGTTACTTTGAGTAAGGCTACTGTAAGTGATGCCAATTCCACAACTGTGGAAATGGAAGGGGGCTGGCTTGCATGAAATTCCCAAACTAAAACCACAGGGATTGTAGTAAACCAAGACCAGGGTTTTGTCTACACTATGCAGCTTTTAGCGACATGGCTGTGCTAAAAGGCACACAGTATAGCCGCTGTTTGTTGGCAGGAGAGAGCTCTCCCGCCGGCAAAAAACGTCTACCCCCAACAAGCAGCGGTAGCTTTGTTGAAAGGAGAGCACTCCTCACACCGGGGCTTTTCCTTGACAAAACTTGTGTCTTTTGGAGAGGGCGGAGGAGTGTTTTTAACACTTCTGAATGACAAAAGTTTTGTCCTTCACTTGCCAGTGTAGATAAAACCCAGAGAGAAAAGTCCATGTAAAATAAAAGTGGTCTGAATAAGGAATCTACCCTAGCACACCACACAGATGGTTCCTGTCTAGAGAAGCTCCTGCAGTTACAGTGTCACAGGCAAAAATTTTACACTTCTTGAGAGCACATCTGGTCATTCAGCTTGTCCTTTTCTCCCTCACCCTTTCAAGGCAACATGTCAGAGTTCCACAGCAGCTATGTCAGAGCCTTTTGTATTCAGGTTGTGTCCTTCCCTTATCCTCTCAGCACTCTTCAGATCACTTTAATGTGTCTGCTCCATTATCATTCCAGATACACACCTTTTTGTGTATCCAGATGTCTCCCACTTTGGATACTGCAGTCCATCACTCATGCCTTAGCCATTGTACTCTTTCCATACTTATTGCCTACCATAATCTCTGCCCTTGAGTAAGGTTTTTTATTTCCCCTGTACCCCTTTTACATCTATTTCCAAACGAGCATTCATTCTCTCTCTCACTCACCCTTCCCCCCCCCCCACACACACACACACTCTCCGCACATCCCTAAGGCTGTCTACTCTTTGTCCTATCCTAACAACCAAGGCTTTGCCATGTTAATTGTCCTGGCTGAAGATGTCAACCTGAATACAGCTTCCTGTCTAGCTTGCATCCAAGTTTAAAGCCCCTTTTCACATGTCTGTTTAGAGCACTGCTGCACGTTCAGCCAGGCAGAAGCTGATTCTGCTATCGCTTTCCCCAGCCTTCTTACACTGCAGCTACAGGACAGCCTTCCTGGGATACAAAGTAAAGTGTACACAGTTTCTCAGCTATTTACAAATTAAAGTGAGTCATCAACAGAATGAAAGAGGGGGTGAAAAGATCCTGAGTCCAAAGGTGAGATTTTCACCCCCATTTCAATCAGGCCTCCATCATTTCTGCCTGCAGTACAGATCCCACAGTATGTTGGAGCCACACAAGGGAGAGCAAACCATATGCAACACACTGAAGCAGCCACTTCTTCATTAGCAGCTTGCTTTCTACTGGAAGGGATGCACAAGTAGTTTGCTACTGAGGATAGACAAGGAGGAGCACAAGGTCAAGCACAAGGTCAATTTCTTGGCTATACTAGTTGAAAAGTTGAGTGTAGAACTATTTTAGCAAGGAGTGCGATTTTTCACCAAAATAGTTATACCAGTCTAACGCCGAGCGTGGATACCAGTATAGAGATGCTTTATATCACTATAGATTAGATTATTCTCATTCCTGTCAATAAAGCTACATCAGCAAAAAGCCCTTTTATACTGGTACAACTACATCCCCACGAAGAGATGTTGTACTGCTTTAACTATACTACTATTAATAAAGTGTTACAACTTTTATGCCTAGACAAGACTTTAGAGTCACCTAAAAATGAATATTAAAAGGTATCGTTTGTCACATTAGAAATGGGGGTTAAGCTAGCGAACTGAAAGAAATTAAACTGATTTGATGTTGTCTGGAAGATCTCTTAACATTCTGTTCCTTCCTATCTGAAAGTAAATTTAGAGGATGATCTGCTTCTGTTCAGATCTTCCACATTATTAGTTGCTGTGTAGATAGCAATTATCTGAAAAGGTGTAATTTAATGACGTAATATAATTGACATTTCTATGGCCGTGCAAAGGGCAAACGTCCTAGGTGTGGAAATGTGCTAATTTTTTCCAATATGAATCATATTTACACATTTTCTTTCTGAAGCACAAAAAGTCACAGTTTTGTGTTAGAGTTGCTTTTTCATGACAAAAACCAGAGACAATGGAAGTCTGAATCCACTTCAAAGCAGCTAGAAAGACACTCATGGAGGACAAGGCACAAAGGGAAGCCAGACTGTCGTTGTAGGAGATGGAGGAAACCCCACAGTGTAAGGTGAGGTGCATCCTCCCCCATCAAAGAGAAAAATATTTGCCTGTTTGTTTCTGCTTTTGCTCACACACTGGACATTGATAGATAACAGCTGTATCATCTTCACATCTTTTATGCACCATCATTCTAGAGCAAAGCTAATACTTGATAGCTCTTCATCTGCGGTATACTTAAGGAAGACAACATGAAAATGTCTCCTTAGCACTGAGACCCCACTGAATATTAATCAAGACAATGAGGGGATGGAAGCCAATATATTCCTATACAAGTGTATCATCACTGATAGATTCAGCACAAGTAGGAGCAGTATACATAGCCATAGGCAATTTGGGGCAAATCCTACACTTATAGAAACCAGTGAAAGAAGTGAATGAGAAGTTTCTACTAGTAATTGGAGTGTTTACTCAGGCAAAACTCCTTTATTGGGAGTTCTACCTGAATAAAGGTACCAGTGACTAGTAGAAACTGATCACAGAAATCCTTTTCCTTATCTGAGCTGTGGGCTTGACTGTCATACTTCAATTCCTTAACAGTCTAAATGCAAGCCTTAATGACACATTGTGCTCCTGTAGAGGACATTTCCTAATTAATGGCCAACATATAGAATGAGAGTACTTGTGGCACCTTGGAAACTAACCAATTTATTTGAGCATAAGCTTTTGTGAGCTACAGCTCACTTCATCGGATGCATACTGTGGAAAGTATAGAAGATCTTTTTATACACACAAAGCATGAAAAAATGGGTGTTTACCACTACAAAAGGTTTTCTCTTCCCCCACCCCACTCTCCTGCTGGTAATAGCTTATCTAAAGTGATCACTCTCCTTACAATGTGTATGATAATCAAGTTGGGCCATTTCCAGCATTGGCAGATGAAGTGAGCTGTAGCTCACGAAAGCTTATGCTCAAATAAATTGGTTAGTCTCTAAGGTGCCACAAGTACTCCTTTTCTTTAAGCCTATTTACAAGGTGTGACTGAGTGCACCCCGTAATCACACCCTCACACCAATGTAAAAATCTTTGTACAAAATATGCCTCGTGTGGTATCATTTGAAAACTAATAACTTGCTGGTCAATAATATCTATGATAGAATGTTGCTACACACATTTCATCTAAAATTATGAACATAAGCTGAAATTATAATTGAAATGTGTTTACCAGACAAATCTGGGGAATGAGTAAACCAGTTTCTCAAAGATAAAGGACAAGCTGACGCCTCTAGCCAGGTGTCAAAGTTAATTGGTAACTTTGTCAAGTGGCCATTCTTTGGCAAGGCAGCAAAGGGGGGCAGGAACAGATTGATTTGCATTTTAACCAACATGGAACCTCTTTCACCACAAGACTTCATGCCTCCATCCTCACAGCTGGAAGGAAGTTCTTCTAGGGGTACGTCTATAGGTATAGCGCTGCAGCTATACCAATGCAGCTGTGCCGCTGCAGCGCGTCTGGTGAAGACACTCTATGCTGACAGGAGAGCGCTCTCCCATCAGCAAAAAAAGGGAGGGCCCCTCCACAAGCAGCAGAAGCTATGTCAGCGGGAGAGACATAGCGCTGTGCACACGAACGCTTATATCAGTGTCACTTATGTTGCTCAGGGGGTGGAATATTCACATCCCTGAGCGACATAAGTTCGGCTGACATAGGCTGCAGTGTAGACATAACCTAGGGGTAACCCTCGGGAACATGCATTTCAAAGGGTGGAATATGAAAGCGAAGGGCAAAACCACCCGAGTTATATATATATATTTTTCTTTCTTTCTCTTTTTCTTTCTTTCTTTCTCTCTCTCTCTAGTTCTCACTCATTCACCTAAGATGACTAAGCAACCAGCCCTTTGGACTTTGAGGGCAGATCAAATTCTCAACTCAGGGTCAGCCCTGTTGCTTGGAACATGTGGTAAGAATTTTCTCTTGATCCAAGCCTAGTTTGTTAATGCTTTCTAGTAATTTTAAAACTTATCTTTTTTTCTCTTGTAACCATTTCTGACTTTAATGCCTTATACTAGTATTCACCTAAGACCTCTCTCTTTGTAGTTAAATAAACTTGTTTTATACTTTAATCAAAACTAATCTAGTGTTGTGTATTTCAACTGAATTGTTTGGTAATGCCAATTAAAGCAAACTGTTGCACATTGACCCCTTACGGGGCAACGGACCTTTAATATCTGAACTGTCCAGGAAAGGGCTGGGAAGTGCACAACACACATTTCTGGGGGAAATCTGGGACTGGGAGTGTGGTAGTCACCCTGCAAGTGGTAACCAAGTCTGCTGGAAGCCAGAGCATGGCTAGTGTGTTGACAGGCTGCTGGGCCAAGGCTGTAGCTATACACAAACGCTCAGGGTGTGACCTGCATGCAGTCTGGATGTTTGTGAGAGGCCCAGATTGCGAGCTACAATAGCAAAGCATTGTGTGGCACCCAAAGTTGCAGGGCACGTGGTAACACAACCCCTCACCAGTCTGGACTGCACCTTGGAATGTGACAAAGGGATACTGCTGGCTTAAATCTGGCCAAGCATTTAAATTTAATAAAAATAAGATTGCATAAAATGTAAGACAAATAGAGATACTTCCACACTTCAAAGCAAACAAACACACAAACCTTTCCTATTAAAACAGTAGTTTTTAAACAAGTCATTAGACTGTAGTGGCTGATGCTCCGATACTGCAGCATTATAGCCAAACTGATTATAAACAAAAGGGAAATGAACAATTTATTTCACTGTCCAAAAGAAATGGAAAAGATAAACAGTATAATCAATGAAAAATGAATTAGATTTGTCTTTACATCTATTCACTATCAATACTCGGGGGCAGGGGGTGGGGTTGTTTGGTTGTTTTTTTTGTTAGTTCAGTTTGTGAAGAGTTGCCGGTTTTGGTTGGACGTTTTCCTGGAGGTTTCATCACATGACAATCTTTAATTAAAGATTAATCTTTAATTCCTGGAGACTCCAGGACAATCCTGGAGGGATGTCAACCCTATAAAATTGTAAACAAGTTTCTTTACAACATAGGAGTTTTACATTGATAGTGTCCCTTTGAAAGAATGCTATATAAAAGAAAACAAATGTCAGATTAAATTTCAGTAGGACTAGGTACGTGTGCTTGAAATCCTATTCAAGTGGTTAAGAGATCAAATAGGTTTTATAAAAGTGAAAAGTTATTTACAGTTGGAAAGTTATCTTTAAATCCATATTCACGTCTACTTAGAGGCAATTTAGCTATCCCCACAAAAGCCCAAGTGATCAGGCATTTTGCATGGAATTAAGCAAGGAAAGAGGGAATTAAATTTGGACACACTGCAACCTATGAGCTGCCCATAGGACTACAAAAAAGCCCCTCTATAGTTGCTATTTCACCACAGACTGGCATAATGGCTGCTGCCTCATCTCACCTCCTTCCTCTACAGAAGTTTTGGGTCACTAGATCCACACTGATAGACCTTCCCGCTGCCCCCAAGTTTTCCTTCTTCAGTGGCCTACATAGTGTCAGTACAGAGCTGCACTGGATGGTGCATGGGGACAGGGAAGAGCATGGGTACATGCAGAGACTACACACAGACAGATACACATTAAGCGAGTTTCACCCTGAATGTACATGTACATTTAGTAAAAAATCAGATATCTACTGTAATATAAACCCCATCTATGTTCCACTAGGCATGACCATGTATTACATTAAACACAATGTCAACCTTATGATTGCATTGTTAGAAAAAAGTCAGGCTCACAAAATTCATGAAATTCTGTAAATTAACCAGGTGATACTCAGGTCAGGCTCAGCTTAAACTCGGCTGGCCCCTGGGCTTCAGTCAGAGCATCTTGAAGGCTACCTCACTTATACCCAAACTGTCCATGAATACAAGAAGCCAAGCTCCCTTTTCCTTCAGGGAATGGTCTCTACACTCAGGGCCAGATGAAGGCATAGGTACAACAGGCCCATGCCTAGGACCACAGCTTCTAGGGTCACTGCATTGCATTTTTCCTCTAGCACCCCCACCATAGCATCTGTCATAAAAATAAAGGGAAGGGTAAACCCCTTTGAAATCCCTCCTGGCCAGGGGAAAGCTCCTCTCACCTGTAAAGGGTTAAGAAGCTAAAGGTAACCTCGCTGGCACCTGACCAAAATGACCAATGAGGAGACAAGATACTTTCAAAAGCTGGGAGGAGGGAGAGAAACAAAGGGTCTGTGTCTGTCTGTATGCTGCTTTTGCCAGGGTCAGAACAGGAATGGAGTCTTAGAACTTTTAGGAAGTAATCTAGCTAGGTATGTGTTAGATTATGATTTCTTTAAATGGCTGAGAAAAGAATTGTGCTGAATAGAATAACTATTTCTGTCTGTGTATCTTTTTTGTAACTTAAGGTTTTGCCTAGAGGGGTTCTCTATGTTTTTTGAATCTAATTACCCTGTAAGATATCTACCATCCTGATTTTACAGGGGGGATTTCTTTATTTCTATTTACTTCTATTTTTTATTAAAAGTCTTCTTGTAAAAAACTGAATGCTTTTTCATTGTTCTCAGATCCAAGGGTTTGGGTCTGTGGTCACCTATGCAAATTGGTGAGGCTTTTTATCCAACATTTCCCAGGAAAGGGGGGGTGCAAGTGTTGGGAGGATTGTTCATTGTTCTTAAGATCCAAGGGTCTGGGTCTGTAGTCACCTAGGCAAATTGGTGAGGCTTTTTACCAGACCTTGTCCAGGAAGTGGGGTGCAGGGTTTTGGGAAGTATTTTGGGGGGAAGACGCGTCCAAACAGCTCTTCCCCAGTAACCAGTATTAGTTTGGTGGTGGTAGCGGCCAGTCCAAGGACAACGGGGGGGAATATTTTGTACCTTGGGGAAGTTTTGACCTAAGCTGGTAAAGATAAGCTTAGGAGGTTTTTTTTCATGCAGGTCCCCACATCTGTACCCTAGAGTTCAGAGTGGGGGAGGAACCTTGACAGCATCCAAGTGTTGAAGAGATTCAGTGCATACCTAGTCCTAAACTACTTTTGTTTTAGCTTACCCTGAAGAGTTTTAACGTGTATGGACAAACATGTAATTTTTAAACATTCCAAGCTCAGAGATACTTGTGTGTTTAGTCATTTCCATTAGAAACTGTAAAACATTTAAGTCTGACACACTTAGCATTAGCCACATTTTATCCATGTAGGCCAACAATTTCAAGTTCAGTGAGGGGGTGTGGGAAGAAAAAATAAAAGTATCCCTAATTACTACAACCCGTTTACCCACATCGCTTAAAATGGCTGGGCCATTTTTTTTTTTTGATAGCAAAAAGTATAAACAAAATCAACTCTTGGCCTTACACCCAAGCATGGCAAGTTTCACCCCAAATGAGCTTTGAGGAAGTTATAAGCAAATGAAAAAATTAGTTAGAATGGAAATCAACCTTAACTATATTTCTTGCTACTGTGAATGCTCATAGTTGGTTACACTTTCTATTAAAGGTAAGACCATACAGTTTTAGCAGCCTAGCAATCAACCTGTTGTACTGTTAATAAAATAGAAAATTTAATTAAATGGTTTGTATCAATTAAAGTTCAGCACTCCAGGTTTGCTGATTTACCAATATTAAGAAGTACAATAGCATCATCACAAGTATTTTGAAAGACAGTACGGCTCATATGTTCCTAGCCCCAAGGTAACAGTACAGCAATGCATTTAAAAGACGATAACTTCTTACATATTACAACAGCAACTCCCCCCCCCCCAGGTGTTCCCATTATAAACTCCTCCCTTCCAGGGGGCTATAACATATCTGTAAAGATTTGCTCTGAAATGCAATTTGGCTACTGTCAGCCATCCATAAACTATTTAATATATTTTTAAGCGGCAGATGTAGCCATTTTAAGTTAAAGAAGAAAATCATCATCCGTTTGGCAGCCCTTTTTCCTTGTCCCTTCCAGCTCTCAGATCACTTTGCTAACGGAAATTAAATTATGCAACCCTTAATCTGTAACGTGGATTAGGCAGTTGTGTTGCTCAAAACAAATGAGGCACAAGACCACTCAGGTTTAAAGGCAAACAAACTTTTATACCAGGGGTCTTACGAGTACCCCCTCTTTAGGTTTCTCCACAACCCACCATGGCTCCTCCCCTTCCCCTTCTGGGTTCTACTTCCTGGTTTCTTAAAGGAGCCACATCTCATAAGCAACCACTCCCAAATACTATATTTTCCCCCTCCAAACACTTTTTTGGTACAACCATACAATAATAAGTTATACAATTTAAACCTTCAGAATTCCAGTATTTCCTTTGGATGTTACACTGTAAAGTCCTTCAGCCAGCGTGGGGGCCCACACAACCATAAAGGTCTATGCATCACCCTTGGAACACCAGCAGCGGCGGGGTTGGAAACAAAATCAGAGCCTCTACCAGAACAGGCAAAACCTCCACTGGGGCAGGCAGTACAACTTCAGCTGCTGATGGTGCAGTGGGCATTTCCAGACCCACTTCACCTGTGATGGACTCCTATATTTGGATTCAAGTATTGATATGCCAATGAGACCCATCATGCAATTTGCATGTTACCACTCCTGGAGGCCGTGTAACCTGCATTGGAATTGAAAGCTATGACTTAACCCTGCATGGTCTGCGTACATGTACCGATTGCCCCACTGCCAGGGTCGTCACCCCAGCCCTCCATTTGTCATCGTGTGCCTGATACGTCTATACACGGTTGTGAACCTCCCACTGACCTATATTCCTGGCATCCTTAAGAAAGGGGCACGATAAGTCTCATGATAAAGACAACTCTCACCCCAATACCAACGAAGCCAGGGACTGATCTGTAGCTCCCTAGGGAACAGCCCGGTAGTGCTGTAATACTGAATGAAAAGCTTGTGGAAAGGGCAAATCATGAGACAGATGAGACCGAAGCCCATTCTTCAATGTGATATTTAATCTCTCTACACCTGTGTTAGCCTGAGGGTGGTATCTGGGAGTACAGACATGCCAGAGCCCTTAATCTGCCAGGAACTGTGTGAAACAAGCAGAAACAAAGTGCGGTCCATTATCAGTAATTACTGTGCGGAGATAACCCCACCTAGAGAATCATTCCTCCAGCCAATCACAGACGACTTGTGCTGCTGCTGCTAACAGCTACCTCCTCCGACCATTTGTAGGCTACTGTCAGAAACCACTGATGCTGTTTGGCAGGGATTATTTCTCCACATATGTCTAGTTGTATGGACTGCCATGGTCCAGGCAGCAGCTGGGTTGAGATCAAAGGTACACTGCTTAGCTTATGGGATTCACCACTAAGTAAACATAGTTCACAATTTCGGACCAACTCTTTAAATGTGACTATCCTGGCCACCATAAGCTGTGTGACACCTTTATACATACCACTCCAGCATGGCCTCTGGTACTCTGGGAGCCCCAGAGTAGAATATGATCACCTATGGTGACAATTCATATATCACAAGACACCAGATAATCTGGAACAATTTTTGGCCAACCTTGACGAACATATCTGAGAACTTCCTGTAACACTACATCCTGGGGCAGTGCCTCCAACAGTGATTTGCGACTGATAAGAGAGGGGTCAGTCAGGGCGTTATTATGCTCTTCCTGGCTCATAACTCCCCTTACTGTAGATTTGTCAGGTAAAGCCCAGGACAGGCAATCAGCCACCTGATTGAGTTTATCCAGATGGTACTTTACTGAGAAGTTGTACTGACGTAGGCAAATCAGCCCATCTATGAACATGAAGGGATCCGTGGCTCTGACCTCGACTGTGTTAACAGTGTGATTAATGCCTGGTGGTCAGAGAGCAGTGTGAAGGTTTAGCCATGCAAATAACGATACCACCTTTCACATGACCACATGCAAGCTAGGGCCTCCCGTTCCCCTGCTGAGTATTTCTGCCCAGCTAAGGAAAGCGCTCAGGAGGTGACTGCATCTGCATATTCCACCCCTTCGTAGACCTGGTAGAGCACAGCACCGAGAGCTGCAGCAGAGGCAACACACATGACAAAAGTAGGGACTCATAAGGCAAAGTTTGTCAGTGTTGGAACTGGAGTAATACGTTGTTTGAGCTGGCCCACTGCCTGTGAACACTCTGGAGTCCAGTTCCAGACTGCATTACTGTGTAACAGGGCCCATAAGGGTGCAGTGCATCTGAGCATAATCTTGCACAAAACAAAGGTAACAGTTAGCTAACCCAAGAAACGCTAGGCATTCCAACTTGTCCGTGGGGTCTGGCAGTCAAACAATAGCATCCACACTGGACCACAACGGGGTGATTCCACTCACCAACAGATCATGGCTCACAAAATCCAGTGGAGTTCTATGAAAAACACATTTCTCCCCTCAGGGTCAGATGATGGTCCTTAAACTGTGTTAATACTGTATGAAGGGAAGCATCATGGTCAGAATAAGGTGATCAATGAACCAGGATGTCACGACCACTCCAAGAAGGCCTGCCTCCAAGAAGGCCTGCCTCAGCTGGGGCCTAAAGATAGACCAAAAGGAATCCTTTTAAACTGTAAGGGCCATATGGGTGAGAAAAGCTTTGAGGTTCCACAACTAAGGAGAAAATGGTATCTGGAGATATCTCTGGCATAGATCCAATTTAGTGAACATAGCTGAACCCTGACATTGCACTGCCAATTCCTCCACAGTTGGTCGAGGATAGCAGTCAGGTATGACTGCCTTGTTCACTTGGTGCCAATCCACACATAAGCATATTCCTACTTCTTGTTGAAGAAAAAAAAAAAACCAAAAATGTTGACAGCCATGGAGAAGTGCCCTCCTTAAGCAAGCAAGAAATCCCTGTGGCTACAGCATCCTTTAACACCAGGTGAGGTCTGCAGAATGGTTGTATAATTGGGCTGGCCAGTGGATCCACTCATAGATGATCCACAGCCAAGACCAGAGGAGACCTCCAATCATTCCCCCAAAATCGATTTCTATGTTCTGTGAGTCTAACACCTTAAAGCCCAGTGCCTGGAAAAAATCCAGCCTGAGAAGGTTGGCCCCAGAATGGGCCATGTAAAATGGGAACACTCCCACTTCTCATTGATATTACATCACAGGGAGACTCACCATCCCTAGCAAAGCGATTTTTGCATTGCCATATTCAGATAGCATGGATTACACTGGCCGCAAGGTAAAATAGGCAAAGTATCTGTGGTGTGTGGTATCATTTATTAGTAAGACTCCAAGTTCCAGCAGCAGCAGCTCCACAGTCGCTAAATGGCAGGGGCAGATTTTAAGATACTCCCAGTCCCGTGTCACCAAGTTGATCCCCTCAGGCATGAAATCTTCCTCCATCTCCTGGTCATCCATATAGGTGATGGCTGGGAAAGAGCAACACCTTCTGGCAAAACAGTTAAGTTTTCCACATCAGCGGCATATTTGTCCCTGGGCTGGACACTCCCACAGCTCCGACAGTGCCAGGAATTGCTGCAGCAAGGACCCATGCCAGCACTCTGCTCCTGAGTCCCACCAACGATCAGGGCACTGCCCTATAACTCCCACATGGTTAGCTGAACCTCTATCAATTCACTGTACCACGGTGGCTGCAGCACTGGATGGTGTGAATAATGCCCCAGAAGAAGAACCTGGAGGGGTTGCAGTCTGGGCTGCAAGTTAAAATTGACAGCGAATCTCTACCACCCTGTGGAGAGCCAGGGAATCTGGTCCCATCAGGAGGCACTTCCACAACATAGGGATAAAATCCAGCCCTTAAACTGATCCTGAATCATCTCATCAGTTAGGGATGCAAACCTGCATATAACTGCCAGTTCTAGACTGATGCCCTGGGGAGCTGTGCTCTCTGATGAAACTGAATGCATTCAAGCATAGTGCTGGGTGCAGGGTGACAATGTACCACTAGGGCCCTTACCACTTCCTGATATGATGTGCTTATCTCCAGAGTGCAAAAGATCTGAAAGTCTCTCCGGCACCTAACACGTGGAGTAGGAGTGTGCGCCAGCAAGATTCGGGTGCCATTTCCAGACCAGCTGCCATGAAGCACACATTGACTGCTGCGATTCATTTGGTACATGGCAAAGGTGAATCCCCTGGTAGCATCAGGTACAGGGCTGGAGCAGTCACAGAAACAGGGAATTGCACAGTAGCTGGAGGCATACTTGGGTCGAACATCCTCATTACTACTGTGATATTCCAAAATCTTGAAGACCACTCAAGTTTAAATGCAAACAAGAACAAACTTTTATTCCAGGAGTCTTACGGGCACCCCCTCTCTAGGTTTCTCCATGACCCTCTGGGGGTCAACTTCTTCACCCTCGGGGCTCCACTTCCTGGTTTCTTACGGAAGCCACGCCCCATAAGTAGCCGTTCCCAAATACTACCTTTCACAAAAATAAATTATTACATAATAATTAATAAATTATTATTAGGTCTTGATCCTGCTCCCACTGAAGTCAATGACAGACTTCCCACTTAGTTCAACGACAGTAGGACCAAGATGAGTGTTGGCTTGTTTTAATAGGTATCTCCATTTTAATATTACAAGTGCTCCATACTACATTGATTAATGCCACACTAACGGCCTAAACCTGCACTCATGAATATCACTGGGAGCTTTCAGAGTAGCAGCCGTGTTAGTCTGTATTCACAAAAAGAAAAGGAGTACTTGTGGCACCTTAGAGACTAACCAATTTATTTGAACATAAGCTGTATGCATCCGATGAAGTGAGCTGTAGCTCACGAAAGCTTATGCTCAAATAAATTGGTTAGTCTCTAAGGTGCCACAAGTACTCCTTTTCTTTTTACTGGGAGCTTTGCAATTGGCTTCAAAGAGAGAAGCACTGAAACACAAATATATTTTCCAATGCTAGCTAACAGCTCTGCAGGAAGCTGTTATGTTACATCCGGCTAACAGCATACATTTCAGAAGGTGGATTATTGGCCCTATCTACAATGAAGGATTATGAAAATTAGTTGCTTTTCTGATGAGTAACTATGTATTTATAAAATAGATTTTTTGAAATTATTTTTTAAACTACTTGAGAAAGGAAAATAAATATGAAAAGCTAATTAAAGGTTGCATTATAAGTGACAAAAAAATAAGGCAATTCAAAGCTCAGGCTTAAATTCTCTGCGTAGTTAACTTTTCTTCCAGCCTGAACTAGCCCTGCTGTGCTTACATATTGCAGCTCATATGGCACCATACACAACATCATGCTCTTACCTCAAGTCCCTTCAGTACAACGGGGTAACTGTAAGGATGGAGAGGCAAGACCAGAAGCCAGTTCTTGTACATTACTGAGAGAGTAAAGAGTACTTTGTTTTACTTAATTTATTATATTCTTGTTCAACATCTAAATCAAAACTGGGAAGGCTTTGATTTCCAGATACACCTTCACTTGTCACACAAGTCAATAAAGCAGCACAAAAGAATGATTCTAAAGACAACAATTCAACAAAGGCTGTGGTCATTTTTCAAAATGAACATTTCTTCCCAGGTAATGAAAACAGCTGAACATTTCACAAACCACAAATCCAGACAGCAAATGCTAACACCTTAGCTCATACTGGGAAAATGAAATGCTTGTGAGAGGTGATATGAGTTTTGTAGGTCCCAGCTTTCCAGGGTGACCAAATGTTTTATTAACCTTTAGCATACAGATATTCCCTGTGTGGAATGTAATAATTGCTACTCTTCATGTGTCCTTTTGAACATCTTGTAATCATTACAGAGGAAGATTCTGCCAAGAATATGTAGGTGTTTGCAAATGGAACCGTTCTTTTGTTCTTCGCAGATAAAGTGAATATCATCTTTCTTGACATGGCATACTAATCTACCCAGAAATGAGCACACATGAGCAACCTGCTTTATTCAATGATCTCTTTATCCACTCAAGGACAGCTATGTTAAACAGAAGTAACCGAATGTCCATAGCAAGTAAATATTTACTTTGGAAGAACATGACCCTTTGATATATATGTTTCATATTAACTTTTTTAAAAAAAATCTGTTTGGACTGATGCAATCCATGACACAGCCTTAGATGAAAACAGTGAGTTTCAATTTTATTCTTATTACTTTCTTCACCTGAGTCCTAATTTTAGATTACACTTTGAATATTATTGCTTAGATTTATGATTGAATACATTGCTACATCAATAGGAGTGTATGAAATTAGAATAGAAATTAGTAAAATAAAATGTGGCAATTATAGCCCCTTATTTTAAGCCCCTTTACAAACATGTACTAATTGATATTGACTAGTGTTCAGATGTAATATACACATTTAAAACCATAACATGCAGCTATCATAAGGTGCATTGTACAATGAAATACAAAGCTTCAGCACAGTCAAGGTCCCCAGCAACTGATTACAAGAACCAATCCTGCCACCCAGTGTAATCTATATACAATTATATAGTTAGCATAGATAGAGTAATTTACATTAGCCTTTTTTTAAAAAATAAAAATTCTTCTACTAAGAAAAGCCTGTGAGGTTTACACAGAATTTTAGTTCAAGATAGACAAACTCCTCATTAGAGCAGTTTGTTTCCTGGCACATGGGGGAAAACCGCTATGTAACCTCAGTTTTTCCCCCAATAACACTAAGAACTTTTAAAGATTTAATATCAAAGGCTTAAGATGCCAGAATGGCAGAGGTTCAGAGTATGTCAAGAATTAACAGACAGGCAATTACAAAGAGCTTATTGAGAATATACAAGACTTGTCATTTGGGCTCAGAAGTTAAAGGCTAAAACTGAGTTTTTACTAAACTTGCTCAAGATCTATTACATTAATCCCTGCCTAATGTATTCTTTTCTACAAGCAAATTCCAGGACTTGACACATTTCACAACCTAAGAGCTGACGGTCTCCCATCAGACCTGCGATCGGTCCGCGTGACAGTTTAGAAGCAGGTTACGGCCAGGACTAGGCAGCAAAGGGGGGTAAGGGGGGGTATACATTTTCAACACACTTCAGTCTCAAACGATGCCCACAGCGAGCCCCGCACAACCGAGGGGAGGGCTGCTGAAGAACATGCCCGATGAAATTTCGCCTCCTAGTGCCAACGTGGAGGCATGTTGCTGGGCTGCCCACCAGCTAGACAGTCTGTATCGATGGCATGAGCTTGAGGGCCAGTGAGACGAGCAGGCAAGGAGAGGAAATCAACTCCAAAGCGCCTTCACCTCTGGTGTCTCCCCCGGCCGGGCGAGCCTGGAGAGAGCAGCAGGAGCCCAAGCATCTCCCCGCGGCAAGCTGGACGGGACCCCCTCTCTTCCCTCCCCATGCCCGCCAGGCTGCGTGGCTGGCCAGCGGCAGCCCCTCCTGCCCCACGCGCGCTCCAGCTGCAGCCCCCTGCGCGGGGCGAGAGCCGGCGGCTGCCCGGCGCGGGGCGCAGGCTGCGGTGGGGTGGCCCCGCTTGCCCAGCGTTACCTTTCGAAGACCAGGCGGATCATGAAGATGCAGAAGGCCAGAGGGAAGGCGAGGTACAGATCCTCAGCCTGGGGGAAGGAGGCTTCCTCCGTGTTCTTCAGATCCGCCCAGGTGACATTGTGCGGCAGCCAGAACCGCTCGTTCCAGAACCAGGCTAGGACCCCTGCCATCTTTGCTTTGTCTCGCTCCGAGCCCCCCTCGCTCTGCCGCTGCCAGGGGGGGCGGGGAGGGGAGGGGGCGCGGCTGCTCAGGAAGAGGATGCGCGTCTGTGTGCGAGCCCCGCTGCGGAGCAGCCGCCGTGAGCCTTCCCTCGCGTTACTCGCAGCAGCTGCGCCCCGACGCCCAGCTCCCCAGCCCGGGCTGCGCGGCGCTGGCTTGGGCCGCCTCGTCTGTCACAAGGCTGCTCGGGCCTCGCGCCCTGATTGGCTCCCGCCCACGTCAGCCAGCGGCTGGAGGCAGCCAAGGTGGTGCTGCTGCTCCCACGGCGGGAGAGACAGAGCAGCCCCCTTCCCGCTCCGCCCTGCCGGGGCTCCTGCGTGGCGGGGGCTCGGCAGCATCTCCCCGCCTCGGCTCGTCCCCAGTGCGCACAGGCTGGCCCGGGTCCAGCCGCCGCAGCCATGCAGCTGCTCCTCCCGCTCACCCGTTTCCAGGCTGCAAATTGCAGAGGCAACGTGGCTCTTTCCTTCCACGGCGCGGCTGGAGCCGGCCGAAACTTTCCTCACGGCACCCAAACCGGGGGCGTTCCGGTGGTAGGTTTGGGTGCAGGCTGGATACACGAGCTGAGCCCACTGAAGGGGCCACGAACCTCCCAGCAAATCCCCAACCAGGCTGGGAGGGAGCCCAGGCTGCCTTTCAGCCCCACATTATGCTGACTCAGCACATCCTGGCCTCAGCAGCGTCCATCAGGGGGCGCTTAGCTAGTGCTTGCCCAACGCCAACAGTGTTAAAGCTAGCAGGGTCAACGTTGAGTTGAGGTACCCCACTTGAGCCCCTTGACCTAATACTTAGACACCTGAGCCTTGCATGTAGGTAGTTAAGTCCCAGTTTTAGCTCTGCTGAAATCCACAAAACTCCCGCCAAACCTTGTAGGCCTCTAAACTTGCTTGGTGCCTAAGTTTTCAGGATAAAAGTTCCCTCAACAACTAAGTTTACGCCTCTGGACATACCCACTGCTGACTCCCTCTAGGTGTCTGCGTGTCTAGTTCCTGCTTAAACCACAGAGCGATTTGTAAACAGGAGCAGGACAGGAAGGGAGGGATAGCTCAGTGGTTTGAGCCTTGGCCTGTTAAACCTCAGGTTGTGAGCTCAATCCTTGAGGGGGCCATCTAGGGATCTGGCCCAAAAATTAGGAATTGCCCCTATTTTCAGCAGGGGGTTGGACTAGATGACCTCCTAAGGTCCCTTTCAACCCTGATGTTCTATGACTTCAGGGGCATCGCTGGGCATGCTCAGAGGCCACTGGCAGGATTGGGTCCCCTTCAAAGTCTGTCCCAATCAAAATCTCTCTCTCTCTCTCTGGCCAACTGATTGAGTCAGGAAGAGAGGGAGTGAGAATGGCACCCAGCTGGAACATGGGGGACCACACGTCCAGTCCCCCTGTTCCAATCATCTTTTTCATTATTTAGCCACAGTGGAACAGCTTCAACAGGAGAGACTGAGGAAACCCCACATTAGAACAGGTCATAGCTCCCTGGTTAGAGCACTCACCTGGAAGATCTAGGATACCTTGTTCTGGGAGAGGGGGAATTGAACTTGTGTCTCCCACCTCCCAGGTGAGTGCTGTAGTGAGCTAAAAGTTACAAGGTGGGCAGCAGTGGCAGCACCTTCTCGGGCCATTTTGGGTGTAGTAAGGCAGGTGCCTAACTCATTCCCACAAGAAACATCCTAGGTGCCTAAGCAGCCTGGTTCCAGGAGACAGGTTTTTGTTTGTGGATCATAGAGTCATAAATTCCAAGGCCCCAAGGGACCATTGTGATCATCTAGTTTGAACTCCTCTATAACACAGGCCATAAAACTTCCCCAAAATAATTCCTAGAGAATTTCTTTTAGAAAACCATCCAATCTTGATTTAAAAATTGTCAGTGATGGAGAATTCGCCACAACGCTTGGCAAATTGTTCCTGTACTTAATTACTCTCACCCTTAAGAATTTATGTCTTATTTCCAATCTGAATTTGTCTAGCTTCATCCTCCAGACTTTTGATGGTATTATACCTTTCTCTGCTAGATTGATGAGCCCATTATTAAATGTTTGTTCCCCATATAGACACATATAGACTGCAATCAAGTCACCCCTTAACCTTCTCTTTGTTAAACTAAATAGATTGAGCTCCTTGACTCTTTCACTAGAAGGCATGTTTCACCATTCTTGTGACTCTTCTCTGAACCCTCTTCAATTTATCAACATCCTTCTTGAATTGTGGGCACCAGGACTGGACACAGTATTCCAGCAGCAGTTGCACCAGTGCCAAATACAGAGGTAAAATAATCTCTGTACTCCTACTCCAGATGCCCCTGTTTATGCATCCCAAGACCACATTTGCTCTTTTGGCCACAACGCCGCACTGGCAGCTCATGTTCAGCTGATTATTCACCACGATTCCCAAAACTTTTTCAAAGTCACTGCTTCCCAACATAGAGACCCCCATCCTGTAAATACAGTCACTGTTCTTTGTTCCCAGATGTATACATTTACCCATTTTAAAATGCATATTGTTTGCTTGCACCCACTTTATCAAGCAATCCAAATCACTCTGAATCAGTGACCAGTCCTCTTCATTATTTATCACTACCCCAATTTTTGTGTCATCTGCAAACTTTATCACAAAGCAGAGAGAGGCAGTGCCGCTCTCTGTGAAAGGGGAGGACACACCCCTGTCCTCAGCATTTCCCATTGACTATCTTAGGGGCGGGGGGGAATCTGACAAAGTCTTGCTTTCCAACTGATATTTGGGATGAAGCTGGAGCTGGAGGAGGTAACAATGTCATTTGCCTTCCTCTCTTTGGCTTGGTCTGGTCAGGACATCTTTCAGGATTAGGATGAAGGGGACAGTGAAGGCGGCAGCTGTGACAGAGAGGTGTATCTACACTACATCTGATACACCTCTTCCATGGTATTTGTCCATAAAGGTAGCATGTCACATCTCTACTGAAAGCTTGTAACTTTCCACTAATGGCTAGCTAATTATGTAAGGTATTGCTCAATTGTCTACCCTTGCACCAACCCAGAAAAGTTAATGGAAATTGAGCAACATATCAACAGAAACATCAAAACTACTTGGAAGTGAAAAGGAACAATGAGACAGTGAAAGGATCACCCTGTCTGTGAATAACGAAGAAAGACTGACTCAGGTAACTATTAATATGTGTAGGCCGTAGTTCACATTTTATGATTTTGTTTTGTATGGAAGGCCAGCTCTACACTACAGACCTATATCTGTATAACTACATCACTGAGGGGTGTGAAAAATCCACACCCCTGAGCGACGTAGTTATATTTACTTAACCCCCCATGTAAGCAGCACTATGTTGACCAGAGAACTTGTCCGGTCAAACTAGCTACTGTCTCTCAGAGAGGTGGATTAAATACACCACTGGGAGAAGTTCTCCCATCGTGCATAGTAGCATCTTTACTAAAGCGCTACAGCAGCACCAGTGCAGCTGGTGAAGACAAAGCCTAACCATTTGTTTCCATCACTCACACTTGTTTCTGTTGGAATCTCTAGTCTTTTGTAAATAAATTACCTGTTCTTTTACTGTAATTGAACTCGATGGCTGTGTGTTATCCAGGAATGGTAGTATAAGACAAAACTGGTAAACTGTGGTGCACTGTTCCTTTGGGAAAGGAGGACCTGGGATTTCTGATCTAGTGATCAGAGGCTAGCCACTGCAGGGGTACACTTTGAAGGGACTGGAGGGCTAGGGTGCATCTATGGTCAATATGCGGGGAAAGGCAGGGCTGGCAGGAGGAGGAGAGTGCTCGAGTGGCTGACAGGCTGGTGGTGTCATGGAGCTGACATCCAGCTGGCATAGACGGCTGGAGGTGGGTGGTACTCCAGGTGACGCACAGGCCTGGGTACCCCGAGAAGCATCACAGCCACTATGCTCTCTCCAGTAGCCATTCTCTCCCCCAAGTCTCTTTCTTTAAAGACCCCACAAAGAGAGGGGTGGGTGGATTAGCTCATCCCCTCATTACTTTGTTTACCAATTAGGGCTAATTTTTGACATCCCAGTTTTGTTTCACTGATTTCCAATTTTACACTATTCTGGTTTGCCTGGCATGATTTTAGCACAGTCCTTGAGTTACAACAGTAGGCCTTTCTGTTGGAAGAAATTGAGTTGGTTTGTTTTGATTTTCCCATCAGCATTTGTTGTTTTAGGTTATTGTGACATTTTATGACCATTTACTTACTTTTTACAGTTGAGCTCACAATTACGGTACGTTTGCAGGCCCCTGATCACAAGAGCAGCCATGTTTTAATACAACCCATAACAAGGTTTAACCCAGCTCATAGCAATATAAAGACACCTTTCTGAAGTTACCTGCTACACTGAACAGGTTTTGCCCATTCTAGGCTCCAGCATTTCCTCCCACAATTAGCCCACATGCGGGAAGAGACTGGAAATGCCAGTGAGCGCCTCACACTGCACATCTGCTTCAAGATGGGCTAGTGCTGAAGTATCTCACTCCCACTGGTAGTTGGAAAATATGCCACTAGATTTAATGAAGGAGATGAAAGAAACACATCTTGACTTTTTACAAGCTATCACATAAACAGCTGGAATAACTGTCACTGCAGTGGCCATATTAATAATAATTCATAATACTACTGTAAAACATTGCACTCAAACATCTCAAAAACAGTCTTATGGAGGTGCCTAAATGGGAGCTGGGCTCTTTTGAAAATCAGGCCTGAATTGTGGGTGCAGAGCTCTTCTGAAGCTTAGAGCTTATCTACACAGCACTGCAATGCGCACAACAGGGTATGATTTCTAAAGCACACAAATGCGTTGCACACTAATTGGTCCACATGGATCCTACTGGTGCACACTAAACAATCCCCAGTGTGTGAAACAGTACTACATTAATGTGCACTATGGAACTTTTACTGTGCCCAGTAGGGTCTATCTGGACCAAATAGCACACATGTAAGTGAGCTTTAGAAATTACACCCTGTCTACACAGTGCAGAAATATGCATGACAAGCCCTATGCAATTACGCCTCTCATATCAATGCTGAGAATTATCCCCAGTTTACATAATTGGGAGGCATGGAGATATATGTAAATGAAAGAAGAGCCTTCCAATGTTATGTAGCAACAATGATCATAAATGAGTTTTTAATTTCTCTTATACAATCAGTATAATTTATTTTTGTGTCAAAATAAAATTACTCTTAGACAGACATATAAGTGTATTTGGATGGGAAGGACATTTGGGAGGAAGATAAATTAAATGTTTCTAATTGAATTGGAGCAACTATATTTAAAAATCAGTTGAAGGAAAAACAAGGAATGAGAATGTCTGCGTCTTGTAGGGTTTACAGAGAGATATCAACAGGAAAGTTAAAGGTCGGGCCACATCTTCCCTTTGTCCTCCAAACTAGTTGTACCCATGAAGTGCAGCCCAGTGCACTTCAAACAGTGTCTTCTAATGTAGTAATCTCATGTCCTAAAGGAATTTATAGCCAGGACGTTACTAGCAATTGGCCAACAGCAGATGACATACGATTAGAGTAATGAAAGTGGCTCTGTTTCCCAAAAACACTGGTGTCAACCCTCTGTGGAGATACAAAAGTTAAAAATAATAGTTAAACAAAAATACCAGTCATTCATATGAGAGCAGAAGATGCTTAACTCTTTATCCCCAAATCCTACTCAGCAGCCACCCAGGAAAAATAGATGAGCATTACAGCATGACTTAAAGGTCATCAATTCTGGGCTTTGGTCAACCAATATGGCAAGAGGGGAAACAAGTTCCATGGTCAAGGGCGTGAGGATGTGTGTACTGTTTCTTTAAAATGGTAGCAAGAAGCCTGGCAGGAGATGTCTGGGGAATATACAGTGAAAAGGGCAAAGACAGCGTAGCTTTAGGGATAATACTATTTTCCATAGCTCAGACTCCTTAATTGATGATAAATACCATGGAACCACATAATGGTGATATGATGCTGGCAGACCAGGTGCCAGCTCATGCCAGGTCCCTAGGCCTCAACTGATCACTGACCATGACTGTCAGGGTTCCCTCCCCACTCTGAACTCTGGGGTACAGATGTGGGGACCTGCATGAAAGACCCCCCTAAGCTTATTTCTACCAGCTTAGGTTAAAAACTTCCCCAAGGCACAAATCCCTTCCTTGTCCTTGGACGCTATTGCCTCCACCACCAAGTGATTTAGACAAAAATTCAGGAAAAGGGCCACTTGGAGTCCCTATTCCCCCCAAATATTCCCTCAAGCCCCTTCAATCCCTTTCCTGGGGAGGCTTGAGAATAATGTACTAACCAACTGGTTACAATGTGAGCACAGACCAAACCCCTTGGTTTTTAGGACACTGAAAATCAATCAGGTTCTTAAAAGAAGAATTTTATTTATAGAAAAAGTAAAAGAATCACACCTGCAAAATCAGGATGGAAGGTAACTTTACAAGGTAAATAAAAAGATTTAAAAAACAGAGGATTCCCCTCTGACTCTGATTCCCAGTTACAAAACAGGAATGAAATTACCTCTTAGCATAGGGAAAATTCACAAGCTAAAACAAAAGACAATCTAATGCATTTTCTTGCCCTTACTTACAATTTTTGTAATCTTTGATGGATCATTTCAGGTATGTTTTCAGGAGATGTTTCTCCTGCCTGGTCTCTCTCTCTGTCCAGAGAGGAAAAAATTAAAGAAAGCACAAACAAAACCTACTCTCCCCCCTACCCCCTGCCCCCAGATTTGAAAGTATCTTCTTTCCTTCTTTCCTATTCCTTACAGCTGCTCAGGAGGAAATTTATGCTACCTGTAGCTTATGTTTATGACAACTACCTAGCTGGAAACCAGTCTGGCTCAGCTGTGCATTAGCATTGTTAAAATAGATGTTAAGTTTATAAGAATGGGTTTAGACTTTCTGAAATGCTTGTAGGCTGCTGCATGTAATAATCTCACTTATCACATCTGTACCCCACATTATGAAAGTTATATTGAGTGCTTGCATTGTACACCTCTGTCATTGTGTAAGTCATCAAATGGGAAAGGAGCATTAATTAATGTAAAAAGCTGGCTTCCTAGAGATGGGGTTAGGTCCTGCCCCTCAAGTAGGCCAATTGAACCCAAATAAGCTCTTTGCAGTAAATTCCAACTTAGAGAATAAGGGTGGTTCAGTGGTCACAGTGCTAGCTAGAGATCTGCCTACTCTGCCCAAGACTTCCTGTGTGGCCATGATAAGTCACTTAGTCTCTGTGTGCCCCCATCTGTAAAATGGGGATAATAGCGCTTCTCTACCTCACGGGGGCTGGGTGGGTGGGGGTGCAGATGCATACATTCAAAATTCTGAGGCGCTCAGATGTGCTGGAATCAGGGGCCATATAAGTACCTAATATTGATAATCCTACCTCAGCATTTGAAAAGCGTGGATGATCAGGACAAAGTCTACTTTCAAAAGAAATTATCACAATGACCAGAAGTGACAGAAACCCTCTTAGCATCAGCCGTTCCCTGCCCATCCAGCAGCACCTGGATCCAACGATCCAGTTTGCACACTTCCATAACAAATGTCAGGTATATTCCCACAATAGGAGCACTGATACAATCTCTACTGTTCCTCCAACACTGTAGGCATCACTTCAATCTGTGTTGATCTACTGTGGGTATGTCTACACTGCAGTGTAAGCCCAAACTCAAAGTCAGGCTCAAGCCCAACTCACCCTTCCCGCTACACACAAAGCTATCCTATTTGGGCTAGTAAGCCCTCTGGGCCTGGGCCCTACGACCCAGGATGAGGGGTGGGTCCACAGAGCATTGTTTTGCAGTGTGGACATAGCTCAAGTCAGCTCCACTCAGACCTGTGTCCTGAGAGACCACCAACACTATCTCCCACTCTGATGGGCCAGTATTCCTTGTCCTTTCTCTCCCAAGACTAGCCAATGAAATCCCAGGAAATAGAACCAGCTTCCCAGTTCAAGTACAGCTGCTCAACATTTAACCCTTTCTTTTTATTCTGACCTCTGAGCTGCAAATTGAATGAAGTCTTGTGGGAGCTGTGGCTGCTGACAAGTCATTTGCCAAACACGCTGCTAGCTGCTCACAAGACCACAGTCAGATTTTGGTAAATGTCTGGTGTGAGGCAAGCAAGACGTTTGATTTCAGTAAGAAGGCCAGAAGTGACCATGCATACCAGGAAATTGTGAACAAGCATGTGGCATTGGGGATTCACCAGACTGGTAACCAGTGCTGAGAGCTGGAATAAACAGCTTAAGAGTGACTATTGGAAAGCCAGGGATAAGAACCACAGTTCCAGGAACTCCCAGACATCCTGCCCCTTTTATGGGGGCCTTGACTGGGTGCTGGGTACCTCGCTGAGCACTGAGCCAACAATAATTCAAGAGAGCCTGATCAGTTGGGATAGCAACCCTCTGACCCTGAATCTAGTATGGGACCGGAGAAGAGAGGAGCCAGCTGATGTCAGATCAAGCTAGTGAAGTGCCTCTGGTGCTCACACCTGTCCCTGAGAAAGCTCTGATACTACAGCACAGTCTGGATCTGGAAAGGAGCTGTTTGATGACCTCCACCCAAGAGGAACAACAATAACAGAAGAGGCAGAAGTAGCCCTAGAGCCTGATAAGTTTCTGGCTCCATGTTGTTATGAATATAGGAATGGAAAGAACTTCCAGTTTATGACCCAATGCAAAATTTATTACAAACGCCAGGTAGCAGAATGCATCCACTAATGGTGGAATTTCATGCCAGCACCTTGGCATCACCTCCCATCCCCCACCAACATGGAATTCAAAATAGAAGCCAGGAAGCACAAACAGCAATTAAACAAGCATTCAAAAATTAATTTTTACTTGTTACTCACACATACTTACAAAGATACTCTGGGGTGTTAAAGGTATATGGCCTTTCTGTTTAGTACACTATGCCATACAAATCGACCATGCCATAGTGTATCAAGCTGCCTATAAACAGTATGGGTGCTGGGAAGAGGCTGAAACATAGTGCAATGTCTGAAATACAGCTCGGGGTTTGGTTGGGTGGCCCATGCAGCTGGGATTTAATACTAGCTGGATAGGACAAGCCCTCCAGGCTTCCACGCCCCTGCAATGGTGCTAAGTGTGTGCAAAATGCACAAGAAACGGAAAGGAGAACAGGGGGCACAGGGACACTATTGCCTGATCTTTAGATTATGTATTAATTATATTGCTTACTTAAGAATCCACAGTTATCACTTTGAGGGTTGCCAGAGGGTTGACTGCCCCAAAGTCAGGCCCAGTATTATTCAAATTATTATATAGCTGGGAACCCTGCTGTGCACAGTTGCAACACTCACAATATAGGAACTCTTTTATATTTACAAATAGCTTATTAATACATTTAGCACAGTCACAAACTCATAATACCCAACTCAGTAAGGTAGCTAGAGATATTACAGAATGTACATCTGCACATCCATATACTCACACCAGCTTCTGTGGAACAACCTGAAATGTTAGCCATCATCTTCCTCATCACCTTCCCCATCATCACCAGTGGCCAGCATTCTGGCATCTCCCATGGACTACATCTTTCTCCCCCATTGCTCCTAGGCTGGGATGCCATTTTTATAATATGTTACACTGACACCGCTACGCTTGATGCATAATCAATAGGGGATTTTTCCCCTTTTCCTTATTTGTATTTCCTCACTTTACTAATGTTGGAGTGTCTTTTTCCTATAGGTTAGTATACCAATGATCTCAACTTATCTTATACATCAATTCATTACCATGGCCCTTTTATGATTAGGTATCACATTTGTTATTTCTGTCCTAATTGGTTATTTCAGTTCTTTCCAAGTTCCAAGTTGTGGCGTACCTGTTTCCTAAGTTCATAAGTTTAAAAGGGTAAGTCCTAAGTGCACGTCATTTTGTGAACATCCCTGGTTTTGGTGTTGGTTAATTACTGGTGTTTGGTATTGTAGTGGCAGTTGGCCTGCCTGCCAATGCTTTAATGTTTGTTTGTTTGTAATACAACCATGTTCACAAACAAAGGCTTCTATTTTACTGAGAAAGTTTATTTCTATTACTACATCACATTGTATAATGTATATTTCAAATAATAAAGATAAACACATGAGACACAGCTGGGAAGTTGTATCCAAACAATTTTTCAATACATCTATTTACATTAATCCATAATGAAAATCCACAATTCCTCCCACACGGTGCACCTCTCCACCCCATTTCATAAAATCATCTCATTCATAATTAAAATTCATGACAAGCAATTCCCCCATTCATCGGGTACAGTGACAGTACTCTATTGTTAACATTGCTGTAAAAACACATTCATAAACTTACTCTTCTCCCTCTTCCATTGGTTCATGCAAGTCCATAATGTGGGAGCACAGAGCATCCCTGATTTCTGTTGCATGTGTGTATTCTGTGCCAGCTGTCACAGGTATGCTGTCTGGCTGAGTGTACCAGTTCAGCATTCATGACCGTGCACCAGTTCAGCAATCACAGGGCCATTCAGGGGCGAGTGGCTTGTCTTTGGCTTCAAAAGATCGTGTTCTGTGGCTTGCTGTGCTCTTCACAGAAAGCACTGAGGACATCGGAATCCAAACAGAGCTGTGAACAGTGCCAGAGGGATTTCAATCTGCCAAACGTACATTCAACCACCATTCTACACCTACTGAGTGTGCAATTAAACCCTTCCCCCCCACCCCCCAAGATCAGGATACAGTTTCATAAGCCAAGGAAGAAGAGGAAGTGTGGGGTCCCCTAGAACAGTGGGACAGTTACTCCATTGATGATAATGTCATGTAGTGGGAATAGTGTCCAAGCCTGTCCATGAATGTAGACTCCTGATCAGTGGAAAACTTTGGAAACGGGAGTGGAATCATCAACTTTTCCAATAGAGCCCACTTCAGTGGGACAGAAAATGCCACTGAAATGTTAACCAGCATCTCCTGGATCCTCTGTCTGTTTCCTGAAATAGTAGTGAAAGCCCGAGCAAGACGAGTTCTTCAAATGGTGACTCCACCAAGTTGCTGGCTTGGTTGATGGGAGCTCAGCAGGATGTATTGATGGGTTGTGACAACTTCCTGTAACACGTGGGGTGGACAGTCACGTTTTACCCCCTCAGTGTACCCCAAAGGGCTAGAGTGGCTGCAGCTGGGGAGGGTGTTAGGAAGCCTGGGATAGGTGGATTTGACTTGGGTCTGCATAATACACTCCAGACACCTGAGCACAGGTGTGAGACCTAGGTTCAGAAAACCTAGGATTAACATTCAATATGGATGCTCAAGCCCAGGCTTATTAACACGAGCGTGTGGGCTCAAGTCCTACTGACCCTGGGCTTAGATTGCAGTACAGACATACCTAGAATTAGAACTCGTTAGCCTAGCATGGGTAGAGCATCCCACTGAAAAGCCCTACCCAAGTCAGGCCCAGGTAACTGCCCACAAAGGTGCTCTACTAGACACTATGCTGGAATATCCTTTGGTTCTCAGCAGGGTAATAAACTGGGCTGTTCTAGGAATTCATTCACAGGGTGCTTTCTCTCTCCCTCCTAGCATTGAGCTGCTGTCTGTAGCCCTGCTAGGAGAATACTTTGTGTAAAGAATGTACAAATAGAATTACTCATTATGGATGCAGACAGCTCTCAAGGTGACAAACAGCCTTTGGCACTTAGAACTTTAATGAGAATGTCATTAAGAAATTCAAAGTGATTTGTAGCACACCCACCCAACTGACTGCTCTTGCATTTAGAGGAGCGGAAAGAAATGAAAAGGTAGATATTTCAGGTACATTTGCCCAAATTATGGGCCTTACTGATATGCTACAGCGTTGCCAGAAAGCTGGTGTCAGCTTCTGGCTAACTGGCAGCATGGGAGGAGGATTTCTTGGATAGCATCTCTGTACAAATGCTGTTGAAGAGCAGGAAAATGTGTTGTTAACATGCTGAACCCGTGTAGGTGACTTGCAGTGCAGAAGAGAGAATGCAGACAGAAAAATACAATTCTGATGGAATTGTGGGCTAGCACTGGAGGCCAAATAGCACCTGTGCTTGATTAGCCTGTGTCCTCACAGCAAAGTAGGTGGGTTGCCAGCCTGGGCTGAAGCAGAACTGGAACTCAAGGTTGTACCCTCAGCAGTGCCTGCTAGCCCAAGTTTAAAGCACCCTCCAGCCTGGGTTAGAAGTTTTTCCTGTGTGGATGGCAAGGGCAGGACTATGGTCAACACACAGGCTAGAGACCTGTCTAACTCTGCAGTGCAGACATTCACCCAGAGTCTATGGGTGAAACACCCAGCCACACCAGTTGCTGTAGGTCCCAGATGTTCATAATCTTAGGTCTCAAAGTTTTTTAAAAATGAAAAAACATGCAAAGATAAGAATAAAAGCTGCCAATATTTGGCCATGAATTCAGGCCAACAGAGGGTGCTTTAGGAACTGGCATACATTTACTGTGAGGTGACCAAAGCAGTGTTCCCAACAGTTGCTACATAAATTATTTTTTTTAAATGAGAACACGGGCACCCCAATAGATTTTAGAAGACATCAGAATACTGGGAACCTCATTCACGTTCAACAATGACTTCAGTTGCAAGCTTCTAACAATGTTTTGGAAGTTTTGTTGTGACAAGTTTACAAAGATCTTTTCTAGTGGCAGGGCTCAGAAGCAAGTAGACTAATTAACAGTGGTTAATAAGACCACAAAATTAATTCTTTGTTTCCTGTGGTGGTTTAGTTGTCCATCTACAGCCTATTGGAATATCTGAGTCTTTAAATAGCTTAGAGTGAGCTTGGAGAGGTGCATGTTGGAGACATTTTGGAAGTACAATGCTGCCAGCTACCTGAAAGTCACAGACAGCAACCAACTCACCTCAGCTTCCCTGCTGCAAATGACTTCATAGGATGACAAAGAAATTGAAAACAAAAGGGCCAAAACCTAAACTCACTGGTGATGGTATAAATCCAGACTAGTGCTACTCACTCCCGTTTCCACAGAGGGAACAGTGATCAGAATCTGGGTGAGTCCATTTAAGGTCCTGGATAATATAGGAATTGGTAATAGGATACTGTGAGATTTACTTTTTTGATTATTTGAATCTGAACCAGGCAGCTAGTGACTGAAAGTTGATGCCATCTCATGACTGTTGGTGACCTGTGTAAAATTGGTGGTGTCAATCCAGTTCCGAAAAGACAGCTATCAGTTCAAACAAAACACCATCTCAACTCATAGTAATTAACAACCTTCAGAGCAGAGAGTTCCAGGGTTGAATGGATGCTGTTGACTTCCTCACTCCTCTCCAAAGGAGGTCACCAGTCGATTTACACTTGGCAGCTAGGAAGCTCGCCTGGCTGCTGCCTACACTGTACTCATGCTATAGACAAGGAGGATTGCAAGCTTCAGGTACTGTCAGTTTCGGCACCTTTCACAAACAACAAATTAGCGTTAAAAATCCCCCCCCAAGCAAAAGAGACTCCTTTCCAGCACTGAGAGCTTCAGTGGTGCTGCAGCAGAGCAGTCCTGACATCTCCACTCCACAGGGCTATCACAAATCTGAACAGACTGGCCACCTCCCATAACTCCCAAGTGACTTGTATTATATCTCAATGAGTACTAGAGCTTTGCTTAATAGTGCTTTTAATATATAATTAATATATTTAATTAATAATATTAGCAGCTGTGACTAGGTGGCTTTGTTTTTTTTCTTAGCATGAAAGCCAAGTTTTGACTGTTGGGAAGGCGTGCTATGTTGTTAGTTTGGGGTTATGCAAGATTCTGTGCAGGAGAAGGCACTTGCACAAGCAGCAAGAGAGAACTCTGATTGAAGCAGAATTGTTCCCTGAGAAACTGGGGTGGCGTTGAGATTCCCGGAAAAAGGGATTGCCTTGCATGCTGCAATGTCCATCTCATTTCAGGACTGGTGTGTGTGTGTGAATAAAACAAGTAACACTTAGAATACAACCAGGCTCCTATGGCACTGATTTCTACAGCACTGGGAAGCAAACCTGAAAGGCTTCAGAAATCAGCTGCTGCTCAGCCGTGGGGTGATACTGGTGTCGGAAGGGGCAACAAAAATGGGTGTGTAACACACACATACAGAGAAAGTAAGTTCCTGTGTATTGTTCTTCCAGCCTGTTAATAAAGTTTCTTCACTACTGCCTCTCTGTGCACGTGCCTCATACTGCAACGTCTCACCAGGAAAGCGTAAAAACACTCTCTGACCCATATCTGTGTCTACTGACCTACGAGAAAGCATAACAACTCTCACAAATTGGCTTAGCAGCTATACTTGTGTACCAGCAATGAATATCTTGCTTACGAGCAGGCCCCCCTCAGGAGACAGACTGATCAGGAACTGCTTAAAGTGCACTGAATTGCAGACTCTCCCAAAACAAACCTAGAGACTTGGGAGGTAGGTCAGTTCCTGGCCCAGGAACATTATGAAGGTGTTCAAATAAGCATCCTGAGCCCTAAAATTCAGAAGTTTAATAAACCAATGAAAATACCTCCTTGAGCAATGACAGATTCTTTTATATCACATCTGGGATCACTTCAAATCCTGAACACAGTACATGAGGTAAGAACCCACAGACAGGGACCCCTAGAGCTAAAAGCCAAGTTCAGTTAGGGCTGCTCTACACTTGGTTTTCATACCACTTCAACTACATCTGTTTACATACAGATTAGTTAAAAATGGTGCAACTCCCTAGTGTGGATGCACTTAAGCTCCTTCATACCAGTATAAGTATGTCTACACTTTGGGGTTGTGTCACTTTACCTATATCTGTTCAGAAACCAATATAGTTAAAGCAATACAAAAATCTGTGTTTAGACCAGGCCTTACAACTAGCTTAGGCCAGGTCTACATTAGAAACTTTTGCTGGTATAATAAGATCAGTTAGGGGCATGATTCTTTATGACATTTTTATAATGACAAAAAACCCTAGTGTAGACAGTAATACTGGTAAAGTCTTTTTGCAGTTTAGCTTATTTAATTTGGGGAACTGCTACAAACTATACCAGCAAAAGCACAAAACTCCATCTCCTGATGATGTTTGCTAGTATAGCTATACCAGCAAGCCCTTTCTAGTGTAGGATAAGCTTTAGGCAGAAAGTTTTCACGTGGATACATAACTGAACTACTCTCACTTCAGCTCAGCACGGAGTGACTCAGGTTTGGCCCAGCAGCCCCTGCATTCTGACAGAGGGGCCACCAGGCCAAGTTTCAGTGAGTAGCGTTGTGACCCAGCACACAAGGTCAGACTACCTCAGTTTCGGGGCCCTCTCAAAGAGGGGGCCAAGGGAAAACTGCCACTTTTGCCCCCTCTCCTACCACCCCAAGGGTCAGAACAAGGGTTTGAATCGGGAGGCAAAGTCCAAATCAAGCCAAGCCAGGCATTCACGTGCAGGATCAGTCATACAACTACCAGAAAGCCACACTGTTGCCTAAAAGCATCCTAAACCACACTTTGGGTTTATATAGGGCAGGGAACCAATAACGAGCCATGAGACTACTGTCTGTCAAACCCTTGACACAGAACTTTCCTCGTCTGTGTCCATAGCGGGTCCTGGAAAGTGTAGCACAAGCTAATTACAGCTACTGGTGAGTGGCAGACTGGAGATGCCAGCTTCCTAATAGCTCTCTAGACTGGGTTTTAAACCTGTCTGACCTTACAATGTGGCAAATAAAAGGTGTGTTCTTAATTCAGATTAGCTGACCTATGATCCCCAACAAGGATTAAAAAAGAAAGTCATGGCATGATGTTGTGATTTACTTAAGAGGGGAAAACTTAACACTTTCAGACTGTGACCCAGCATTGACTTGTGATGGGCTTGTTCCCATGTGACGAAAGACTATCACGACTGGCAGCTATTACAGTCTCCCCTTCAGATCAGTCAGGCTGGCTCAGACACTGGAGCTACTGCTTCTAAACCCAAGAGTTCATGGCTCACATCCCAGTATCAATGTTCCCTCTAATTTTTTACATCCATGTGTGGAATGAATTTTGTTATGTGCATCAATATGGAGGTGATGAGTGGCGGGGGTGGGGCCTAGGGGTTCGGAGCGTGGGAGGGAGCTCAGGGCTGGGGCAGAGGGTTGGTGTCGGGGGGGTGCGGGCTCCGGCTGGGGGTGCAGGCTCTAGGGTTGGGCCGGAGATGAGGGGTTTGGGGTGGAGGCTGCACCAGGGCTGCGGCAGGGAGAGAGGACTCCCCCCAGCTCTTTCCCTGCTACAGCAGCCCTGGAGCTGGGGCCTAAGGAGAGGCGAGTTTATATTGGCCAGTTTATATTGCTGTGGATACTAATGTGCAGGAAGGGAACTCTGAGTATTTCCAGGTGGATTATGAGGCTCTTTGCTGCAGCATGGACTTTCTAGGAATTGTAGTCCACATAGGTCAGTTTTTTACAAACTCACATAGGTATAACTGCATCGCTCGGGGTGTGGAAAATACGCATCCCTGAGTGACAGAGTTATACCGACCTAACTCTTGGTGTAGACGGCGCTGCACAGAGGGAAGGCTTCTCCCACTGACATACCTACCACCTCTTGTGGAAGTGGATTAACTAAGCCGGCGGGAAAAACTCTCCCGTTGGCATAACAGCATCTTCACTGAAGCACTGCAGCTGTGCCACTACAGCCTCTGCCCTTACGAATGTGCGGCCGTAACTTGGCCCAGGGTTTATTTAACGGTAATTCCAGTTTCCTGGCCAAATTCTAACTTGGGTCACTGTATTAATAGATTCTGACTCCAGAAGGAACCATTGTGATCATCTAGCCTGACCTTCAGTATCACACAGGCCGTAGAACTTCTGCCCCTATAAATAATGCCCCCAACCAGATACAGTAGCTATCTTTACTTCCTCTTCTACTCTGTACTAGTGTTGCAGTTGAACTGTTAATCTGTTAGCATTTTGCATTTAGGAGTTGATGAACCAATTTCTACATAGAATTTATTAAGTTCTTTGGGATCTTTCTGGATTAAAGACCCTATGTAAATATTAATCGTTGTCCTTGTTTTAATAGGATAGACAAGAAGTTACCTAGCACTAGCTTTCTATTTCATACTCAAATCTCTAGTGCAGGTTTGTCGGTACTAGAGCTCTAAGAGCCTCTAATTGCTTCCACCATATTGCTTGCCTTCCTCCACTCTGAGCTATAAATTAGATACTTCTTACCCTGACTGAACTGCAGCTGGCCTTATACCTCCATTGGTCTCCATTAACGCCACCTGTTGTGAAACTCAGCATTTATGCTCCTTTAATTCTCATCAGAGGTAACTTTATTTTGTTTTGGTTTTTAACTCTTCATTAATTTCTTACCCCTGTTCATTCCTAAAGATCATATGACTCACTTGTTCTGCCCTCAACTCCCACTCAGATCCAACTCATTTGCTTTTACCCCACTCTATCTGCGTCCCTCTGTTTCTGGCCTCTAAGCACATATAGCCACACAGGATTTTCAGGAGAGTTAGTGAAATTATTTCTGGGAGAGCCCTCCAGCCCCAGATGCAACTGACTTGGTTTAGATTACAAAGAAAGCCTCCCAGAAAGGACAGAATTTGCACTACCATCACCAGCCACCTCCTCTGCTGCAGGAGGCATGGAGCCCAGCTGTTTGTGATGCGGTCCATGAATCGTTGCCAGCATTTGCAAGCTGTTATCAATGTAGATTCTGCAAAAACAGGGAGCTGGGGACCTCTAGAGGGTTGCTTTGCATGTAGCCAATTTTAGATTCCCGCCACCCCAGCCCTCCTAGTTATTTAACTAGTTGCCATCAAAATTAATGTAAGTGCTCAGAGTGGCCATTCCATCCTTTCCCCAGCCATGCCAGAACCTGAGACAACCGGCAGCAAAATGTCAAGCAAAGGAACACAGATTTACTTAAAACAATGACAGTCCTAAAAGATGTCTCTATTTGCTTTTTTGCCCTCTATTTCTTTATTCCCCCTTTTTAACTTCCAAGTGATTCTGTCCAATCCTGGAGCACGTTCTCTTCCCCCCTCATTTCTGCTGTGGTCACATTTGGGGTAGTTGTAGGGAAAGTGGTGTAACTTCTCCAAGCTCCACTCCCAAAATTAGGTCCGCCCATCTGTAGCACCAACAAGAGATGACTCACTGTACTGTGCAGATGTTCAAAATATGATCATATGTCCTCTTTGAGCGCCACTGGGCTCCTGGAGCTTTTTCTTGATGCAGAATGGGTGGGATGGAAATAAGTGATAATATTTCCCAAAGACCCCACCTGCTTGCAGCACCAAAATGAGAATTGTAAATTGTGCAAGTCCGTGACCCTTCCACTCCTTTCTGACCTGTGTGGTCAACAACAGTCACATTTAAATCATTATCACTGGGCATCTGAGCCTTAATTAAATATGACAGGTTTCAGAGTAGCAGCCATGTTAGTCTGTATCTGCAAAAAGAACAGGAGTACTCTGATGAAGTGGGCTGTAGCCCATGAAAGCTTATGCTCTAATAAATTTGTTAGTCTCTAAGGTGCCACAAGTACTCCTGTTCTTTTTAATTAAAGATGGACTTGTGTCAGGTCCATTAAAGACAAGTTGGATCTCTGAAATTCAGGCAAATGAAATTCAGTGAAAGAGGAGAAACAAGGCCATTTAGTGAAATGTTACCTGAAATGAAATTCTGCCTCCTTCCTCAGTTTCACAGGTCACTAGAAATTTAATCTCTTCTTTTACCTGAAGAGAAGTATCATTCACACCAAAGGGAAGCAAAGGGGAAGGGATGGATAGGTCTGAGAGCGCTGCATTTCTCAAGTGTCAAAACAACTTTGTTTACTGTAAGACACCAACACACAAGATACTTAATTTCTGATACCCTCTGTACAGTATAGACTGGGTCAAATTTTATGCCAGCATAACTCCATTGACAGTTCATGCTTCAGTGACAAAATAATATATTAAAACAAAGCAAACTGGATCAGTTTAAGGGAATATAAATCAAAAGCGCTGGTAAAAATTGGCCAATTCATAAATAACTGCATAATCCAGTATAATTTAAAGATAAATACTTAGTCAGTATTTATGTAGCTCAGGTTACAGAAAGCTTTATTTTTGTATTTTTCTAAATTAAGTTAAAAGGTACCAAGAACTGAAGTGAAGTGGCCCAAGTTCTCTTCTGGCATAACTCTAACACAGTTTGCATTTACACTGAATAAGTTGCATTTACAACTTGTTCAATAATGTAAAAACCTAATCTGAATTAACTTTGAAAATATAAAACTTTTGAAATATAAAATTAACATGCCACACTTTAAGTTGATTAAAAACTGGCTAACTGGTACTCTCAAAATGTAATTGTAAACAGGGAATCATCACTGAGTGGGTGTATTTCTAGTTGGGTGCCACAGGAATGGACTCTTGGCCTTATGCTATTTAACATTTTTGTCAATGACCTGGAAAAAAGCAAAATCATCACTTAAATGTTTGCAGACAACAAAAAAATTGGGGGAATGGTAAATAATGAAGAGGATTGGTCACGGATACAGAGCGATCTGGGGATCATTTGGTAAACTGAGCGCAAGCAAACAATATGTATTTGAATATGACTAAGTGTAAATGGATACATCTGGGAACAAAGAATGCAGCCACACTTACAGGATAGGATATTATCCTGGAAAGCAGTGACTCTGAAAAAGATTTGGGGGTCATGGCAGATAATCAACTGAACACGAGCTCCCAGTACAACTCTATGGTCAAAAGTGCTAATGCGGTCCCGGGATGCATAAACAGGGAATCTTGAGTAGGAGTAGAGAGAGGTTATTTTCCCTCTGTATTTGGCACTGGTATGACCACTGCTGGAATGCTGTGCCCAGTTCTGGTGCCCACAATTTAAGAAGGATATTGATAAATTGGAGAGGGTTCAGAAAAGAGCCACAAGAATGATTAAAGGATTAAAAACCTGACTTCTAGTGATTGAGCTCTTTGAGTCTATCTATTCATCTTAACAAATAGAAGGTTAAGGGGTGACTCGATTACAGTCTCTAAGTACCTACGTGGAGAATAAATATTTAATAATAGGCTCTTTAATCTAACAGAGAAAGATGTAACCTAATCCAGTGGCTGGAAGCTGAAGCTAGACTAATTCAGACTAGAAATAAGGCATACATTTTTAAACAGTGAGAGTAATTAACCGTTGGAACAATTTACCAAGGGTTGTGGTATGGATTCTCCATCACTAGCAATTTTTAAATCAAGACAGGATGTTTTTCTAAAAGATAAGCTCTAGGAATTATTTTGAGGAAGTACTATGACCTGTGTTACACAGGAGATCAGACTAGATGATCACAACAGTCCCTTCTGGCCTTGGAATCTATGAATTGATGTGTAGTCTCAACCCAACTCCCTGTAACTGGAGCACAGCTATTACAGGCCCTAAATTACTTTAGTAGATGCCTGAAGTTGGGCACATACTTAAATACCTTTCTGAACGGGGGCCATAATGTTGTGTTTCTGTTAGAGCTTTGAGAAGAGAATTCTTCCTTCCTAGGGTGACCGGAAAACTCAAATCATTTCTACACATAGACACTGGGGGGCTCCAAGCAACAGAAGATAACTGGATTTTCTTCCGACTGTGCACTGAGAAACACAGATAAGGGTACATAAAAGGGATGAGATTTTTCTACAAGCCCCACCCTTCAAACTGTTCAGATCTTGAACAACATCTACATCTTTTGTCTGTCAGGGAACATACAGGTAAAAAATCAATGACATCAGCAATGTAAATTGAAACACTTAACTACTATCCGATGATCCAATATCTTTCCCCCTGCATTGCTCCTCCTCTCCCGCAAAACAATTCTGAATACAGTTGATTAGTACACAAATCTAATCCAAATCAGGGACCAAATTAATTTGTATCTCCATCACCTTTGCCCCATTCCAGTAATGCAAAGCAGCCTGTGTATCACCAGAGCAGCATGAACATACCCATGAATTCTGTCACAGTGATTTATCAATGCTTCTAATACAGTCTCATGCACTCCCCCATAAGAAGCTGCATCCATCCACATCCTGCAGTTTATGTAACAATCGTCTTGGATTAAAAATAAGTGATTTATAAATTTGAGTTTGACAGAGGAGCTAGCACAAACTGAAAGAAGTATGTGTCACACCAAATTTGTCCTTTGCTCATATACGCATACACACTGGATATTTGAGTTAAATCTATTTTTAGCTGACTGTACAATGAAAGTAATATTAAATATGGGAATGACTATCCTAATGCTTATGATAAACCAATGAGTGTGGTCATTATGAAATAGACATTTTCTGGTATCCGAGTGGACTTGTACTAAATAAAATAGTAGAAGTGCTGTGATTTCTCTACTGCTAACCTGAATCCTGCAAGTTCAACCAAACAATGCAGATGGGACTTTCAGAGTGCTCATCATTGACCTAATGTTGCTTCCATGGAAGTAATGGGTAGAACTCTCACTGACTTCAGTGAAAACTGTTTGGTCAAATCTACATTCTTGAGAATCCCATCTACAGTTACTACTTCACTATTAAATTAACAACCTGGAAACATGGTAACTAATGGCCTATATCAATGATCCCCAAACTTGAAGAGCTAGAAAGCCAGTTTGTCATGGACTTGCAAAGAATGACAAACAAGTTACAATGTTTGTGCATCATTACAACTCAACGCTAATCACTTATCAAAAGCGCAATGAAAACAATATAATGCAATTTTGGGACATTGCTCAGTAGAACTAGTTACAGTACTGGCCAATAATGTTGTGAAAAACATTGAAACCATTTCCATTACACAGGGTTCAAAATGGACCACTTTCTCATTTTTAAATTAGTAATTGAAAATTTTCATTTTCAAACCAATAATTGGGTTTTCCTATAGGCTAAGCGATTCAATAATCATTTTTAAAGTTGCAGAAAAGTCAACAACAATCTTTAATTAAAACCTATGTGTTTTGAAAAAGACCATTTTCCCCTTCAAAGTAAAACTAACTTTGTGTGGAAAACCTTCAGAACAGCTCTACTGTTTTAGTAATTGTTTTATAGATTTGTCGCTGTGTTTCATGCTAGAATGAAGACTCATGCTGGCAACTACATTTTGCTTATTTACTTCTATCTTGCATATGGGAGAACGCCCAGGTTATAACACTTTTCATAGTCTGGGTACACCTACACTGCAGGCTTGCTGCATATATTGTTGCCCAGATTCCCCTTCCATCCATACTCAAAACCCTTAAATATGTGTTTGTGCGTGTTGAACCTGTGTTCACATACTCCACTGGAAGTAGGGGGTAAAGCATATTTTGTACTTCAGCTCATGCTTCTATCCATCTACTCTGCAGTGGGAGGCAGTAAAAGTCTTGAGCACCTATTGTGATAAAGTTCCTCCTCTGCCTTGATGGATTCTGCCCTTTCTGGTGGATTTGCTCGCCTCAGAGATTCACAGCAGTCCTCAGTTTGGCTCCCTTTGTTAGTAGCACAAACCTGCCGTTCACTTGGCTAACCTCATCACTGGCCAGCATGGGAAAAAGGAGGCGAACAATCCCCACAGACTCTGCTGGCCCACCTAATGGGTCGGGGGACAGGCCAGAGACCTTCCCCTCAGGTGGGACCCACAGTCCAGATCAACTCCTCTTATATCAAATAGGGAATTGGGGGGGATGGAGGGAACCCGGGCCCACCCTCTACTCCGGGTTCCAGCCCAGGGCCCTGTGGATTGCAGCTGTCTATGTGTCTCCTGTAACAGCTGCATGACAGCTACAACTCCCTGGGCTACTTCCCCGTGGCCTCCTTCCAACACCTTCTTTGTCCTCCCCACCCTTCTTCCTGATGTCTGATAATGCTTGTACTTCTCAGTCCTCCAGCAGTACGCCTACTCACTCTCAGCTTCTTGCAGGCCTCTTGCTCCCAGCTTCTCATACGTGCCTCACTAACTGAAGTGAGGTCCTTTTTAAAACCAGGTGCCCTGATTAGCCTGCCTGTCCTAATTGATTCTGGTAGCTTCTTAATTGGCTCCAGGTGTCATAATTATCCTGCCTTAATTGGTTCCACCAACTTCCTGATTGTTCTGGAACAGCCCATTATCTTACTCAGGGAAAAGGGACGTGCTTAATCTCGGGCTAATATATCTACCTTTGATCACTCTCCTGTAGCCATCTGGCCTGACCCTGTCACACTATGCACATGCTATTCCCCCAATTTCCTATGCCTGTATCTTCCAACTCTTCTACCTACTTGCTTCCCACTTGCCCCGTATGCTCTGGAAGATGCCCACCTATTACATACACATGATCAGCAGTTAATCCTTCAGTTCCACACAGCATACTCCATTTTCTGCACAGCTCAGACCAGCTCTGTTTAACAGCAAAACGCTCATCACGCACCGTGCTACTGGCTGACCAGAGGAGCACTCTGGGGTTCTGGTTAACCTCTGGTGTGAGCACAGCAAGAAGCATGATTTTGGGAGAAGCACCTGAGATCTGCATTTATGAGCAAAGAGGCTGGTGGTGGTGGGCAACCACCAGTCTGATGTGCTGTGGAGGGCGTGCATCAAGATCCTCTACCGCAGGGCTTAAGGATGGTAATGGAAGGTCCTGCAAATCCCCATCTACATGCCCCTATTAAGAGTTCAACCAAGTGCTTACCACTGCCCCAAATGCAGAGACTACTGTCCTGCACGACAGGCTTCTGAGCAGGGAAGGTTTAATGCTTATGCTGTAGGGAGATGGGGGACCATGGCAGAAGATGGGGTGGAGTCTCAGGACCAGCGCATGGTGCTATAAGCCCAGGATCAGCCCATGTGGCTGGATGGGCTAGAGGGTATCCTGGATTCATTCTCTGAGGAACTGCTGTTGACTAGGCCCTGGGAAGAGCCTGGAAAGTGAGCGGTGCAGGACCAGGAACTGTATCCACAGCCAGGCAAGCGCCACCCACTGTCTTTATTAATGTCATCTTGGGGGAAATTGTAGCATAAATGGGAGGAATTTCCAGTTTATGACAAATATATTATGGAGGGTATTACAGGCAAGTGAATGGGTTTAGATTCATTGAGAGCAGAAGTCACCCCATTTCCTTAGCTCCTCCTTCACACACTACATTTCATCCAAGATGGAGTCTTAAATAGTGGTTCATTTTTACTGTCTTTCCACTTATTTTTTTTAAAGTTCAGGATGATAGGCTTAGCAAGTGTGAGTGCATCACTTGGCCTATGCAATTCTTTCTGTAGCGGTCACAGCGGTATAATGATAGTTTTCGCATTAAAGCATTGTCCCAGACAATATGGATTATAAATCTCAGTGGCTGTATTAAGTGGCAAAATATCCTGTGCAGCTTACCGCTTGGCCTCCTGTCCTGTCTGTTTGCAACAGGCTGTCCAGGCTGAGGAGAAGAGTGAAAACAAAACAGCTCTGCTGTTGACAAGCCTCTGCATCCTACTTCAATGTTCTGTTAATGTTAACGCACATTCTTCCCCACTCCTGGTAGATGATGCTTGAAAGTTTTCATGCAGGAGAAACTCAAGATGTTTGGCAAGATTCTTCCAACAGCCATGCTGGTAGTTTACCAGCCCTCCACCCCTGCAGGTACTGTTCAGTCACCAGGAGATGAAAAAAAAAAATCTCCTTTGCATCGGTGGAATTCCACCAGTATCCTGGAAAGTTTGACCCCTCTTCCACCGTGGGACCTTCAGAACAGTTACATCCTCCAAACAGAAAAGGAGTACTTGTGGCACCTTAGAGACTTACCAATTTATTTGAGCATGAGCTTTCGTGAGCAAGTGAGCTGTAGCTCACGAAAGCTCATGCTCAAATAAATTGGTTAGTCTCTAAGGTGCCACAAGGACTCCTTTTCTTTTTGCGAATACAGACTAACACGGCTGTTACTCTGAATCCTCCAAACACTTCCCCAACCTGAAATAATGTTGAAACCCATATTCGTAGCAGGCCCCTGGCCAGATTGCTCTAACCGCTCAACCAGCTCCTCCTAAATATATTTTTTTTCAAAGTGACTTAAATATGAAATGCTTACTATGGTGCATCTTTGGTCTGAGTTTGTGGCTAGAAGGAGCTTCTGTTCAAGATGGTGTATAAAGATGGAATAAAGGCATCACAGGTTGATAAAAGAATCAAACTGAGGCTCTGCCCTGATGCACAATATGAACTATATGTGCAGGAGGGGTTCTTTGCAGTTGTGAAAGGTGTCTCCAGTCTGCCATGACTGAACTCCTCTGTGGCCTGCTGCTGGTTCAGCCACAAGCAGGAGCAGCTCATCCAACAGTGCTGGATCCATGGCTTGTCCCCACCTAGAACAGACAGAAACGAGAAACTTGCAGAGGTGGAAGTGCCTCAGCTAAATGTGTTGGCAGGCTAAAACCACCTCCACATGGGGTGTTGGGAAGGAGAGACATGTTAACCCAGAAAACACCAAGAAACAATTTGTGAAGAGTGTCAAGTTAGTGAGGTGCTACGAACTCTGATATACTCCCAGAAATCTGACTGCCAAACCCATATAACTGCAGCACCAGCATGGATATGGGTATGGTTGTGTCCAGCTCTAGGGTGGAGATGCTCAGAGAGGAATTTGACTAGCACATGACTGTGAGCCACGACTCAGGTACAGTGTAGTATAGACGTGCTCTGCCTGGCTTCACAGACAGAGAGCGAGAGAGGTGTCTAGAGCAAAAGCAAACAGTCACATAAAGTACCACAATGAAGAATGCAATATTGATAGATCAGCCTTGTTAATTCCACAAGAGATGGCTGTGAAGGCCACATGGCTCAAAAGCCATAGGTCGTGCATCACTGGTCTAGAGACCCAAGGACTCTACAAATGCTCCTAACAAGTGGTATTATAAACAAGTTGTGCTAGAAAAAATCATCCTAGACTAGTGTACAGAGAGTTTATTTGGAAAGGATCCCAAACGTGTAAAACCTTCATCTCTTTTGAAATAGAAGCATATAAGTACGGAGATAACAACAGCACTAGATACAGAAAGTTTCATATCATTTAGGGCAGTGGTCTCCAAAGTGGGGTGCGCAAGAGGATCGGTTGGAGGGGCGCAGCAGGAGGAACGCCGCCGGAGCAAAAGGGCTGCATGGCAGGAGGAGCACCGCCGGAGGCGGGGGGAAAGTATTGGGGGGGGGGGCAGAGGCCCTGAGTCCTCCGGCCAGTGGAGGAGCAGGGGCAGGCGTGCAGCCACCCGCCGGAAAGAAGCGGCACGTTCCCCTTCAAAGCGCGGCTGCCCCTGCTCTGCTCCTCCTGAGTCCTCCGGCCCGTGCTCGCAGGGCTGCATTCTGAAAGGGGCTTTAGAGCTGCAGGCCAGGGCTCCGGGGCCCCCTTAGCCCAGGACCCTGAAGCCCCTAAAGCCCCTGCGTTCTGGGTGGCCCTGTCTGCCCGGGAGAGAGGGGCAGCTCCCAGAATCGCGGCTCCCACAATCGTGGCCATGGGGGTGGTGCTGCACAGAGCCCTCTGCACCAAACAGGAGCTGTGATGCCTTTATTCCATCTTTATACACCATCTTGAACAGAAGCTCCTTCTAGCCACAAACTCAGACCAAAGATACACCATAGTAAGCATTTCATATTTAAGTCACTTTGAAAAAAAATTATATTTGGGAGGAGCTGGTTGAGCGGTTAGAGCAATCTGGCCAGGGGCCTGCAACGAATATGCTTGATGCTACCCATCAGGTGTTCCAATGAATCAACTTTATTGGAGTTCTTTGGAAAGGAATATTATTTTGAGAGAATCAAAATGTATTTGGTATTGCAGTTGCTTCTGAGCTAATGACCAGTGTTGCTGGGGTTGGTGGTCTCCATCTCTCTGAAGCCGCTGAATTCAAGTATCGAACTACATGCTGATAATTGCTCTGCACAGGAACTTTCTGTTCAAGCTGCTGAACGGCGTTTACTACCTCCTTTGCACTGATTTTTGTTGTAATTCTGAGAAAAGCTTGATTTCCATACAGTGAAGAGGCAAAGCTATAATTTGGAAACTTTGCAAGGATGACTTATATAAATCCAAAACAACTTCTTGCTAGCTATAACAAAATACAGCTGCAAGAGCTTGGAAATTTCCCTGGTGGGCAAGCTATAAGCCTAAAGAGCAAAAATAAATAGGAAATGAACTTTAAACCAAGAAAATGAGTGTAGCTGAATAAAGCAAATGAGCACTGCTTGACATTTTATTGCACAAGGAGTTTTCTTCATCAAAAATGTCCTTTTCCCGAAAATGAAGCTTTTCATGAAAGATTGTTGACATGCTGTAAGTTTTAATCACCATTTTAGATATAACATTTTAAAGACTTTTCACTTCCCCAAAGATTCATTTTTCCTACTGAAAACGCTATTTTTGGGACATGGAACATTTCAGAAGAAGCTTTCATGAAAAAAGAGACTATCTGAAACCATGCAAAATGGAAACAGCTTGGCCATCTTGTGAATTTATTTTCCCATTCTTCCACCAATTCCAGCACAAATGTGTGATCTTAAACCAGTGATGTGCAGGAGGTGATTTGTCTGTGACTCATGGAATCCTCTATTAAAATTTTGCCACCAGGATTAGAAATCCAGCATCTGTCCTGTATTGGGGCTAACATCAGGAGACACTCAGGGCATGTCTACACTGCAGCTGGGAGTTAACTTCCCAGCCTATGTAGACGGACTCATGCCAGGGGGACTCAAGCTAGTGTTCTACAAATAGTAATGTGGACATTCTAATTAGGGCAGAAGCTCAGGGTCTCAAGCCCACCCAACCCCCTAGGCCTGAGAGCCTGAGCTCCAGCCCAAGCTAGAACATCCACATTGCTATTTTTAGCTCTCTAGTTTGATCCCTGCTAGTGCTATCTCAAGCCCCACTAGCACCAGTCTGTCTACCTGGGCTGGAAGGCTCACCTGTTCTTTAAAGGAGTCATGTCTTAGAACAGGGTTGACTGGCTCTAAGACCTTAAAAGGGGCCAGATACCCTTCTACATAAAGTAACCGCTTTGGTAACTATTTTGAGTGACTAACTTCAGATACCTTAGGTCTGACTTCAGAGGTGCTAGTTCAGTGGGACCTATGAAACACCCTTGAAAACACCCTTGAAAAATCAGGTCTCAAGTTTGCCATGCAAAAATTGAGGGATCAAAATTTAGTGAGCACTTAAAGATTTAGGCTCATGCTTCTTGATCACTAGCTGCAGGAAGAGAAGGGAAGAATGGGCAAAATTCTGCAGCCCTCGCCTTCAACAGGAGTGATGCTTTAAGCAAGGACTGAGTGGGGACTTCATTGGAACTATTGCATGAGTATAAACTAATTACAAGCTGCAATATTTAGCCCTATGTTTGCCATTTGATGTTGCAAGGAGAAACAGACTAGTAGTACCTGCTCAGCAACATGGTAAAATGATGAAATGTATGTGTGACTGTGAAACTTAGCTCAAAGGTGTTTCCCCTTCCTAGGGTGTGAGAGAAAGAACACAGATGTGAAGAGGGAAGGGCAAGGGACAGTGTGTCCTGGCAGGGTATAGAGGTGTGGTGTGAATATGGAGATGGTGCAGAAAGCCTGTGGGGACTGTGATATGAGGATGGTGGGGCAATCTGTAGGAAGACAGTAGGAGCAATCTGCAAGGACTGTGTATGCAGGGAAGGCAAGGGGTAATGTGTTTGTCTCCAGAGACAGTGGTTGGAGATGGCAGGTGTCCATGAGCGAGAGGTACTTAAAGCACAGTATAAACACAAAGGAACAATTATGCAACCAACATGACAGAAAGGTTGACACAGAGGCACTTTCTACTCTAGAGTCTGAAATATGAAGGAGAGTGTCACAGTTTCAGGGTTATCTGCACCTTTGACTTCCCCTCTTGGTCTCTTCTCTAGGGCACCCACTTAAAGGTTTCAGGCTCCCAGCTGTCACCTCTCTCAGGCAGAGACCTGCATCTCTCTCCCTCCAGACAGGGAGTTTAGGCATCTGCACTTCATTGTGATTCCCCGGCAGGTCTGACCAGCCTTCACAAAACAAAGTACATTTATTCTTAAGGTAAAAGCATTACAAAGAAATATATAAAAAAATGGTCCTATACCCACACTAAAAGCTTACCAGAGGTCACCTATCAGTCTTATGGGACCTACTAAACCCAAGTCTCTCCAGGCCTTCCGCAAGTATTGGGCCTCCCCACTCCTTAGACAGAAGGTCTTCTCCTTTGCTGGATCAGAAGGAAGACCATGTGTCAATTTAAACAGTCTTTATATATCAAAAGCCCTTTCTTTGTCTGTTGGTCTCTGAAAACCCAGTCTGAACAGCATACACAAGACTCCCCTAGGAGTAGTACTTCATTGGAGGTGTTTACCATTTCAGCCACTAGCCTGAATCACTCCCCGCTATTTTTTGATTCTGAGGGAGCTGTGGTAATCATATGTGGACTTGCATATGGCCCACAATGATACATAAATAATTAACTTAATACAATATGTTCTCCCAAAGATAATGCAACTGTTTGCAATATCTGTCACATCTCCCCCATAAAGAAGCCAATATTAGCAAGGATGGCTGTTTGGCACCTTAAGGGAATCCAGTGAGTTATTTCCTGCACACAGCATCAGCAACTAAATTTTCATTCAATCTGACATGAATCTTCCGTACCATAATCTTGGCACATGAGGCTCCATCTCAGAGACTTAGCATTAGTCCCTTTTATTTCATGCAGCCAGGTAAGTGGTGAATATATACAGTGGAATGACATCAGAAAGATAAGGCTGAGGGTTCTCGCATGGTTAAACTTTCTATTTCAATGGTAGCAGAGTTTTTCTCTCAGGGAAGCAATTTCTTGCTGAGGTACGTTATGTGGAGCATTTCCCCCTTTTCATCATTTTGTATCAGCGTGACTCCACTCGGCCCAAGGACATGCATTCACGCTGCCAAGCAACAGTTCAGAGCGGCCTCTCTGCTGTAAGCTTGCAGCCCAGGGTCAGAATCACGGGCTGCTGCTTTCTGCTCCTGGCGCCAAGTAACCATACAAGTGGCCTGGGGCCAGGATTCTAAGTAATTCCCCAGCAGGTAGCTGGAAGTGCACTCAAACATCCATAGGCCTCTGATAGCAGTGGCACCAACTGCGGGGGGCTGTGAACGAACCACGCCTCCGTACAGATGGAGTGGTAGCCAGGCCAGATCTCAGGGAGTGGCATTGTGACCTGGTGCACGTGGTTGCAGCTCCACTCAAATTTGGCTGAGCCGCCCCTTCGGCCAGACGGTGAGGTGGCCAGGTCAAATGATGTTGCAACCTGGCACATGGTAAGTCTGCCTAGAACTCAATTCCTGGGGGTATTGTCTCATGCACTGAGCTGGTAAGAGAGGGGTGACTCTCCAGCTGAAGGAGACCTGGAGGGCGCGGGGGTGGGGGGGGGGTGGATCAATCGGGACCAAAAAGGGGTCCTTGCCTACGGTGTGGACAGAGACCAGAATTTGCTCCCCTCCAAGAAATATCTGAATTGGTGCCACTGACTGATTGTCACCTAATTTCAGAGGGATCTGAGCCATCGGGATTTGGAAAAGGGGGTCCCATTATTCCTTGAATGGGCCGGAGTCTATCGGGGATGATTCTTAGGGGCCCACCACCTATGGGTGCACCAGAGTTACTTAAACCCTAATGTCTCTCCATCGGTGGGCCTTTTTCCTGTCCACCTCCAGCAGAAAATAATGTTTTGTCAATTCCCCTTTTGGGTGTGAAATGGTCCGATTACTGATTGGACCATCTCGTTCTGCTGTTGGTGGCATCACTGCCGCCTGGACCTGCTGTGGGTTACCACTAGCTCCTGATCTCCCCAGCACCCAGACAGTGAGAACTGTTCTTGTTGCACTAAAAGCATTTCAGATCGCTGGGTTCACCTTTTTGGGTTTACTTCTGCCACAGGTTTGGATTTAGCAAATTCTTCCTTCTGGGGAGGTTCTGGTTGGTGGGGTCAGCTTTGTGCCACTCACTCTTGAATTTTCTATCAAACTCAGGCCAGCTATCTGCATACTGGTCAGCCCATTTCTCAGCTAAGTTTAGATCTCTTGGATCTTTGTTGATTAACCATGATTTTAGCTTGGAGGGATTGGGCAGTTTATAGAATTGTTCTAAACCCATTAAATGGGTTGAGCACAGTTACTGCCTATCATCCTCTGCCCCGCTTCCCTCCAAGGAGCTGGCTCTAAGATTTCCCTCATGGGCTGGGCTCTCTGCCAGTGGGTGGGTTTTGCCTGAAATCCTGGACCATCATTCCTTGTCTGGTCCTCAGACTATAGCAGGTAGACTAGCTATGTCTTTGTCCACTCCTCACTGCTAAGCTGCCTTTCTCCGCATATCTCAAACAGTTAACTTTTTTTCAGCTGTTTATAACTCATTTTTCCCAGTCTCCCTTTTTGTTGTTCCTTTCCTGAAAAGAGACTTTTCTCTGGGGTTTTCTCTTCTACAGCACTTGCTGTTGACATCTTCTTGACAATTCCCCACTGTCATAGATCACACATGCTGCTACCAGAAAGAGAGGAAGATTTCCTTATGCTACTGGGAATCATAAGAAACTTTAAATCAAAAAAAGTGATGAAGAAAACTTTGCCTGACCCTAAGAAGAAGGAGACAGATGGTACCTTGCTTCATATCAACTTTCTAATGGATCAGAAATGGACACCAGGAATAGAACCCCAGAGAGAGTGTGAAAAGTTGTCCTGGGCAGAAGTTGAAAGAAATACCCAGTTAATAATCCTCAACCGCTGATTTCCCAATTAAAATCCAAAACAACTTGCCTTTTTTGAAATCATAAATGCAAAATGTTTAGCCACATTAAATAATCTGCTTAATATTTCTCAAATCCTCTGTAGAAATCCTAGTTTTTTATACCATTCTTATATCACAATTTTCTACACCATTCTTATACCACCTTGATTATCACTACAAAAAGGTTTTCTTCCACCACCACCACCCCCGCTTTCCTGCTGGTATTAGCTCATCTTAAGTGATCACTCTCCTTACAGTGTGTATGATAACACCCATTGTTTCATGTTCTCTGTGTATATAAATCTCCCCACTGTATTTTCCACTGAATGCGTCCGATGAAGTGAGCTGTAGCTCACGAAAGCTTATGCTCAAATAAATTGGTTAGTCTCTAAGGTGCCACAAGTACTCCTTTTCTTTTTGTGAATACAGACTAACACGGCTGTTACTCTGAAACCAATTATATCACAATAGTACTTTATTTTATAATTTATACTACAGTATAATAGTTTCTACCATGAGGGTGAAACAAGTTTCTCATTGTAAATTAGTCATAATGTGCCTTCTGAATTCCAGTTGAAGTCAATTTGTGAATATCTCACAAAGCCAGACTATAACTATTATATCCTGGTTTTAGTTGCAGTGGCATATAAAAAGGAAGAACTTTTGGTTTTTTATTAAATACAGTAATTAAATATTTTTCAACTTGTTCCAGAAATAATCTGATAAAAGTGGTGTAGTGATAATTACCAATTTTTTGCACATATTCTTTATCTTTCACACACACAAATTCCCATTTGACTTGTGCTCCAAAGCACTGCTGGACGAGACTATTCACACACAAAGAAATCTTGACTCCTGGAGTATTGCTATAGAAAATCAGCAAGCACTTCATAAATATTAAAATTGCATCATGACTAGAATTAGTTAGTATTTATATACATTTGAATTTGAATGCCTTTAACTAAAATTAGAAAAGTACCTTCTTGCTTTCCCTTTGGTGAATGTAACCTATTGTATCAAGATCACACCCAGAAATTAAAAGCTAGTAACACAGGGCATTACATGAAATCTATATGTTGATAAAGATGAGTGTTGTTAACAAGAAGTATGGATAATCCCTATATAAGGGGGAGCTCAGTGTCAATTTGTCACCTCTTCTTAAATGCAGTTGGCAGTAACAATTTTCTCCTTTTTCTCTATCACTGATCCATATGTATAGAAGAGTCCAGCATTCAACATCTGGCAGGTGCTCTCTTATAAGATGAAATTATTAATTAGGTATCTGAATCACTAATTACTGTTTGTGTCATTGAGTTTCTGCATCAGTGGGTTTTTTTAAGGTTTTCTTCTCCTGACTTTTCACTGCCTTGTAAGTCATTTTTCTTTTTTGCTTGACTGTGTTTTTGTCCTTTCCTTTGTATGTGGTCAATTTTTTTTACTGTAAACTGTTACCCACTTTCAGCATTCACAAAATACAAGAGTTTTAAATCTGAATATTTTGACAATCACTATCTGAGATGGGTAATAACAGTCTGGGTCTACTTCTCGTATGTTCCTAGAATTAATATATTCTTTTTGCCTTCATGCTGATCTGAAGGCATCATAATATAAATAAGACAAAAGAGTGAAGAAAATATAAGCAAAATCTAAGACAGGAATTAGAAGAGTACTCAAAACATGTTACAAGAAGATATTGACTCACAACCACTGATGATAGTCAATATATTTATCAAGACTTACTTGACACACTTAGTCATCTAGTAGAACACGGGCAGCTTAAAAGGAAAAGTGAATGTGAAGATGAGCAGAAGTTCCCTGATATTGGTGATATTTTGCATAGTTTTGGCACAATGCCCTTGAGAGCTTCGCATGTGGGAAAAACAGGTACTAGATATAAATAGCATATCCCATTGGCGAGAGGGGTGGCTTCACGTATTAAATAAAATTTCTTCCAGCACTCTTGATCTAGACTTTCCAGCTGTGATAGCTCAATGCTCACTGTTTATTATGGGGAGATCTAGGAAAGATCACAAGCAACGAAGAAAAAACTGAAATAAGTGGTGTTAAAGGTGGACCAGAAATGGTCTTCAGACATTGTAAAATTAATTAACAATATTATTATTGGTGGTGTCCAAGGAAGGCAAGAAACATTTGTGATTCATGTGAACTTAAGCTCTCTTTGATTGACTCAGGGACTGAGGGATTGTTACTGTTAGCCATCACTTATGAGCTACCTGAAAGTAGCTGAGATCAGCATTTGGCCCACAGCATTAAACATTGTCATGGCTGGAGCACTTCTCTATTGCTAGAAACTTATATCCCGGTGCTGCAGGGTGGATAAAACCACCTCTACTCCCATCCCCACCTCCTATGCTATGTCAAATGCTGCACAGACACAGCTCAATATCAGGTCCATTCAGTGATGAGCTGCCAAAATCTTAACAACCGGTTCCCTCCTCACCCCACGAGGGGGTCGTGGCCCACCCCCGCCCCCCGGGGACTCCTGCCCCATCCAACCCCCGCATTCCTTGACACCCTCCTGCCCTCCCCTTGCCCCCCCCCCGGCTTCCCACAAATCAGCTGTTCACGCGGGAAGCCGGGGAAGGCTGAGAAGCAAGCATTGGCTTCGTGCACAGGCCCAGGGAGGCGGAGGTGAGCTGGGGCGGGGAGCGGTTCCCCTGCGCTCCCCCCCAGGTTACCTGCTTCAGGGTGGGTGGCCCTCCTCACGCCCCCCCACCCCAGCTCACCTCTGCTCTGCCTTCGCTTCCCTGGGCCTGAGCGCAAAGCCGCCGCTTGCTTCTCAGGCCCCTGGCTTCCTGCGCGAACAGCTGATTCGTGGGAAGCCAGGGCGGGGGGGGGGGGCGGAGGCGCGTTCAGGGGAGGAGGTGGAGCAGAGGTGAGGTAAGCTGGGGCCGGGCGCAGGGTGGGGAGCTGCCGGTGTGTGCTCTGCACCCATCAAATTTTCCCTGTGGGTGCTCCAGCCCCGGAGCACCCACGGAGTCGGTGCTTTTAAACCCTAAAAGGGCTTCTAAATTTAACAACCGGTTCTAGTGAACCGGTGCCAACTAGCTCCAGCTCACCACTGGGTCCATTATGTCCATAGGAAAGTATGGTCATGAGAAAGAAGGTCTGCTTTAAGTTCACTCCTGAGTGGTATAGTGCAATAGTGCACAAGCTAACATTTTACAGTTGATGATCCAGGCACTAAGAAGTGTTCTCTTTTCATTTACTTCTATGTTAATGTTTAATCAAAAGAGATTCCTGTTTGTTATCACTTTGGGTAGGTTACCTTCCAATCAACACTCAGAACTCTTTAGAAAGAGGCACTTAGCAATCTCTAGCTTTCCAGGTTTGTTGCAGATGGCTTTTCATGACAATATTTTTCTAACTCCAAAAGATTACTCAGATAAAACATTCATCTCCGTACAGCCTTAAAACCCCATATTTATAGCAATTATCCATCATCATTCCTTTCTCTCATCCAGTAATAAACAATATGCCAGAAAAGATCACATTGCTGCCCTGACTTTTCAGCGTAATTGCTATTTTTCTAAACTTAATGAAATCTAATCCTTAAATCCTTTGACCTTCTACTTTTAATGTCATTTGTCCTTAAACAGATGGCTACAATAGCTTATCAGCATCCCAGCAGTTCTATCAATTTTGTCCATTAAGTCTCTAAATGCATTTCCCTAGGTAAACTGAGTACAGTTTTCTTTTCTGGATGACTCCTACAGACTCTGCAGCTGCTGTGACTCATCGGCTTCTCTCCCCAACACACTGGCTCCTGCCTTCACTATTATTGCACTGAGAAGCAGGTTGCCCATTATTCTCAATCGCAGATGTTGTTGTGTAAGAGTGGTAAATACTTAGGATGTTAAGGCCCCTTCCACCTAACAAATAAGACACATTCAAACAAAGGCCAGTTGAGTGAGTATAAAATTCTGAATCTCTCCACAGATGAGTTGAGATTTCCAATTCAAAACAGAATCCAGCCTTCCTACACTACTCATACTACCGTAGGCATTGTGCTACTGCTTGTCAAGTCTCCTGCCCTTTTCATCACTGAATCACCACCTCCTGTCATCCATAGCCCCTAATTTTGCTACCCTGTAAATGTCAAGAATAGCAGCACTCTTTTGTTTCAAATATAAGCTATGTCTCTGGTCCTTTTTTTTTGGGAAGCTAGTCTTCAAAATAAGATCCAAGCTCTAGGACTTAGAGGATGCTGCACTGATCTATCTCCCTTAGGTAATTCATGTTTTCATGGTCCTCACCAAAGCCACTCTGACTGGTCATGGGATCCGCCAGTCTTTGAGGTTAGTTTGGATGAGTTGCGGCTATGGCAGAGGTGGCCATCCATGTTGCTACCAATGACACGATAATATATTATAGTAGTCTCCTTAAATTAAGGACCTGAAGAAGAGCTCTATGTAAGCCCGGAAGCTTGTCTCTTTCACCAACAGAAGTTGGTCCGAGAAAAAATATTACCTCACCTATCTTGTCTGTTTAAATTTAGTCATGCATAATTACGAGAGGGCCTCCCAGCATAAGGTGTCTCTCATATGATGCAAACACACCAATGGTCTGCAGGAGCCAACTTGTTATGTATCTAATGAAGAGAGCTGTGGTTTAAACTCCACATTCTTGGTCTCACTGTGGTTCCTGAAGTACAGAGGCTGCAGAATACTCACAAGGAAGACACTCTTGGATGACTCTGCTAGAAAACATGACGGGGTCAGAAGTCCCCACATTCTGCATGAAGCAAAAAGTGTCTGTTTTTGTCAGGAGCACAGTGGATCACTAAATGGTGCAAACTGCTACACGCTGACAAGAAAGTGCAATCTACAGACCAGAATGAACCAACAGAAGGTACAGAGCACTGAGATACAGTGAGCACACAAACGTGAAACCAAAGTAAAGCAGTTAAACTAGACAACCAGAAAATCATAGAAATGTATGGCTGGAAGTGACCTTAAGAGGTCACCTAGTCCCTTCTCCTGCACTGAGGCGGGACCACACATACCTAGACCTTCCCTGACAGGTGTTTGTCTGGCCTGCTCTTTAAAACCTCTACTGCCTCCCTTGGAAGCCTATTCCAGAACTTAACTGCCTGTAGAGTTAGAAAGGTTTTCCCTCATATGTAACCTGAATTTCCCCTGCTGCAGATTAAGCCCCATTACTTCTTATCCTACCACCAGTGGACATGGAGAACAACAGCATTATTAGATCACATTTGCCTAGTTTGTTTATGAAACTGTCATGTGGAACTGTGTCAAAAGCCTTACTAAATTCAAGATATATCATGTCAACTGCTTCTCTTCTACCCGCTAGGTCAGTAATCCTGTCAAAGAAGAAAATGAGGTAGTTTTGGCATGATTTGTTCTTGAAAAAATCCATGCTGGCTATTCCTTGTGACTCCCCCCTCCGCCCATTACTGCACAGCCAAGGCTTCCTCAGCAGTGGAGCTTAAGCTGAAGGCAGAGCTGGGAATGGAACTGAAGATGGAGGAGGAGCTGGGGCTAGAGGCAGAGCTGGGCTGGGGGTGGAGCAGGGGGCGGAGTGGAACTATGGCTGCGGGTGGAGAGGGAGTGAGGACACAGCCAGGCTGGGGGCAAAGCAGTTCTGGGGACAGAACAGGACTGGAAGCATGCGCCCGCCCCCCGGCTGTGTGTGCCTCAAATGTTCCTCCACCCTTCCCTAAGGGTGTGTGCCCCACAATTTGGGGATCACTGCTTTATGTCTTAAAAATTGTTTGTTTACTAATTTGTTCCAGTATCTTTCCAGATATCAAAGATAGGCTGACTGGTCTATACTTCCCAGGTCCTCTTTGTTCCCCTTTTGAAAGATAGGTACTATGTTTGCCCTTCTCCAGTCCTCTAGGATCTCATGCATCCGCCACAAGTTCTCAAAGATGCAAATGGTTCCAAGATTGCTTCAACTAGTTCCTTAAGTGTCGTAGGGTGACTTTCATCAGGCCCTGCTAACTTGAATACAATATAAATATTCTTTAATCTGTTCTTTCCTTATTCCTTATCCTTGCATTCCTTCCCCCTTGTTTTTAATATTAATGCTGTTGAGTGTCTAGTCACCATTAACCATTTTAGTAAAGACTGAAGCAAAACAGATCCTATGTTTTCTTAATATCATCAGTTATTAGCTCTTCTTTCCCACTAAGTAGAGGACCTACATTTTCCTTTGTCTTTCTGTTGCTTCTAATGTATTTAAAAGAGTCTTTTCCTATTGCCTTTTATGTCCCTTGCTAGGTGGATCTCATTTTGTGCCTACACCTTCTGATTTTGTGCCTACACGCTTGTGCTATTCTTTTGTACTTCTCCTTAGCAATTCGTCCATGTTTCCACATTTTGTAGAAACCCTTTTTGGATTTTCAGGTCATTAAAGAGCTCCTGATGAAGCCATAATGGCCTCTTCCTATTCTTTCTGTCTTTTCTTCACATTGGGATAGTTTGCAGTTGTGCTTTTAGTAATGTCTCCTTGAGAAAGTCCCAGCTCTCCTGAATTCCTTTTTCCCCTTAAATTCTCTTCCCATGTAGCATTACCTACCAATTCTCAGTTTGTTAAAGTTGGCTTTTTTGAAGTCCATTGTCCTTACTCTGCTACTCTCACTCCTTACTTTCCTTAGACTCATTTCATGATCCCCTTTCAACCAAATTGTCTTTCGCCTTCAGACACACAACCAGTTCCTTCCTGTTGGTCAGAACCATGGTTCTTCCCACATTACTTCCTCCACTTCCTGATAAAAGAAGTTGCCTCCAATACATTCCAAGAACTTACTTAAAATGTTGTTTTGCCATACTACTTTTCTATCCCATATCTGAGTAGTTAAAGTCCCCCATTACTGGCAGGGTACTATGAAAAAAAAAATCAAATCCCAGGAGGATTACAAACGACCTCTTTATTTGATAATCTTGCTGAGAATTGGAGGAGATGGGAACAATGCTTCCCCATTTATAGGAAAGCCTCAGAAGCAGACTGCGCCAATGATAAAGATCGACAAAACAGTGGAGGTGTATACACTACAATGCTGCTCCCGCCGATGTAACTCTCATGCTGCACCAACAAAATAAAACCACCGCAATGAGAGGCCTAGAGCTTTTTGTGACAAAGTTAGGTCGATGCAGTGTCAGTGTAGACAGCGTGCTTTCTTGTATCATCCTAGTTGGCCTCCAGGAGGTGTCCCACAATGCTCTGCTGCCCTCAAGGTACACAGGCATGCATCCCTCCCCCGTTTAAAGGCCCACGAATTTTTTGAAATTCCTCTTCCTGTTTGCTCGGTGTGGAGAGTTCACACATCATCTTCCCAGCTGACGATGCCGGCTTTCCACAGTAGATGCACTGCTGCGTGGAATGCATGGCAGCTGTTGGATGTGCTGGGTCTGTGGGGAGAGGAGGCTGTGCTGTTGCAGCTCTGATCCAGTCTTAGGAGCTTTGATACCTGTGGGCTGATTGCTAGAGGGATGCAGGAGAAGGGGCACGAAAGGGGGATGTGGCATCTAAGCCATCTAACTCCAGGCAGTCGGTTCCTATTCATGGGTTGCTAAGCAGAGACAAGCAACTCCCTGCAGCCCAGACATAGGTGCCGGTCTCCATGAGAGAGGCAGAGCTTAGCACATACCCTTCTGGTCACGTCTCCCATTGGCTAGCTTAGGCGGCTTCCTTTGTAGCCTACTGACTTTTGTGGCTCATGTTCTCAGGCACCTTTCTCTCCCTATTCATTGTACAGAGAGCCTAGGTACCTGACTCAGGCTTTGTGGATCACAGTGCTGTTTCTGTGGTTTTCTAGGCACTTAAAATTATGCTGATGCTCAGCATAGCAATGCCTAAGTCCCATTATGGCTCTCACTCTTAATGCCTACCTCAGATACATCTTGCGAGGGTTGAATGGTATTTGGAGAATGATTTGAAGCATTCTAATACTAAAAATTTAAGGACTGTTATAATTTACTTGAGAGAACTAATAAAACACAAACAGCATTTTATATTCAAATTTACTATCTTTTTCATAGCATTTTGAGTTGTCTTAAATAACTTCAGTAACACTTCTAAAAATCCCTCTTTCCAAGAGATGGGAAAGAATAGGAAAGGAGCTAACAAAGATCAACAATAGTAGAGGAAAAGTAATATTTGTATTTCAACCCTAAGCATTCAGAAGTGAGTCTGGCCCCCAAAATCATGAGATTGGCTTAAAAATCAGGAGATTTTTAAAAATAACATTTGGATTCTTTTTATTTGTTGTCTGATGGCGTAAGCCTTTAGAGGTCACATTTTCAAGCTTTTCTCCCCAACCACAACTGCTGTATGTGGGCGTTTCTTTATTTTTTTTAAATGAAAGCAGAAATTCTTATACAATCACTTGAATTCAGGAGTTATGGCTTTAAGGAACACCCTAAATACTGTGAGATTCATGATAAAAATTGAGAGAGTTGTCAATACTGATTTTAATCTATTAAGTGTGATAGAGATTTTTAGCTTCAGGTAAATAAAAGATTTAGGGTGTGGGGTAGTTTCTTTTCTTTATTATTTTCTTCTTTCTGTTACAACTTTTCCATGTAAAGATTATTTAAGATCAAAATTATCAAGTTAATGACCTCTCATACATGTTTCCAATTTGTCCTGGTATTTCTCTGGACAACAGTTACTAAGATAATGACTTCAAATTTCTACTGCAAGTCTGCAGAGAAACACTCTAAAACTATGAGTGATGGAGAGCAGCTGTCCCCAAAAAGATGCTCCCAAGACGGAGGAAGAATGAGCCTGTTATACATATTTGTTTCTTCTAAATTGCAAAACTGTCCTCTTGTACAGCAACTCGTACTGGACAGCCAGCTCCAGTCTAGCTAACCCCATTAAACTTTGGCCAAGACCTTAGTGGAAGAAAAGTTTATGTAGGAGAGGTCTGCCCCCTGCTGGAATGCCCAAATACAGCATCAGTTTATTAATGTTCAAAGCCTCTACTATTGTTTAGCTGTTGACACATTTCTCACTCAAGGTGATATTTGAAATAATTAGTCAGCTAAATGTTGCTTTTTCGCTTCATTAAGAGCATAAGCAAAGATTTGGTGTCACTAGTGATTTAGTTATATTAGGTGTTTGTGGGGAAAGGCAGTGAACAAATCAAAATTCAAACTGTGGAGAGCCCAGCGGATCCCTGATGATGGGACTACAGAAGGAAGGTAGCACCCCTAAGACACTGGCTGTCCTTTCTGTGGAAGGTCCTTTGGGGAACCGTAGCTTGGGGAATTGGCCATGTCTGCACACTGTCCTTTGTTCACCAAGCTTTGGGTAAATATCTGCCTAAGATCGTACTGCAGAAGCAGGGGAGGGAGAAGAGAACACTGCCCCACCCTAAGACTGGATAAGGCAGTGTTTTCTCATGAACAGAGCAATGGGGTAGGAGGCAGGAAACCCATGTTCTAGTCCCTAACACTGCCACTGGTCTGCTGGGTGGCTATAAGTGCTTCAAGTGGCTATAAGTGCTTCTCTGTACCTCAGTTTCCCTAGTGTAAAATGGGGATAATGATACTGACCTCCTTTGTAAAGTGCTTTGAGATCTATTGATTAAAGACACTATGTAAGAGCTCAGTATTATTATAGTTTTTACGTTCCAGTTTATATTGAATGGTTAGATTATAAGTAAGTACTCTGGGACAATCTCTTTATTTGTATTTGTTTAGTGCACAGCTCCATGGAACCCCTAACCTGATTTGGGCTTTAGGCCATTACTGTAATATACATTTTATTAATAAAATGGTCACAAACAGCCTTAGGGCACTGGATTCTGCCTGCCCCCACTGAAGTCAATGGGGAGTTTGCTATTAACTGCAGTGGGAGTATAGTAGGCCCTATATAGTTCAATGACTTTGATTTCCACATCACAGTGCATGATTCATGCCAGTTATGCAAGTCCCTTATGGAAGCTGAATGACGATGATGCCATTCCAAAATATTTCCCAGCTAATGTAGCTCAGGTATTTTAACTTAGGCAACACAGGATGATGCAAATAAGACAATCAACAGCCACTCACCAGTAAGCAGACAATTACATACATGAATTTAAACCCTTCTACATGTAAGCAGAGTCAGGATGAGCTCTACCCTGACAACTGGTGGCGAGTCATGGTGGGTTGTGGAAAAGAACTTCAGGGGCTCATCTCATTTGCATAGGCACACCCACCCTGCCTAGATGGTCACTTTGGCTGCTGTAGGAGCCCCAGTTTCTCTGTTATTGGGGCAGGAATAAACTGTTATTATCCTGATTATGTGAATCAAGGACAGTGGAACTATACTTGGCCTTTTGTTATGATGGAGGGACTCACCATCAACTAAGCAGTACTCGCTAGGCAAGGGTCATGGGTTCCAAAACCCAGTGAATAGAGAGAGGCAGGGGATAGATATTAATTCTTGGTAGTATAGGCCTCCTGTGGGACAGCTGGCAGAGCGGCTCTTGGAGCAGAGCCATTTGCAGGACAGCTAGCAGAGCGGAGCGATTTGTGGGACAGCTGGTGAAGCGGAGCGGAGCCCCATGGAGAGGTGAGGCAATCAGCTTTGGACCACGTAAGGTGCCCCTTAACCCTCCCCATCTCCAGGTTGGGGAGGTAAAACTCTGCAGATAAACTTTTGAACTCTGGGGCTGCCCTGACCAGGGACAGAGACTTTTGGGTTCTGGGACTTTGGGTGATTTTGGGTTGCTGGACTCAAGAACCAAAGGGAAAGGACACACCCCAATTTGCTTGGGGTGGGGTTTTTGCTCATGGGTTGTGTTATGAATCTTGTTGGTGGTGTTTCCCCAACATAATGCCACATTGTTTCTCTCTGTTGTTAAAAGGCTTTTGTTACACTCAGACTCTGTGCTTGCGAGAGGGGAAGTATTGCCTCTTGGAGGCGCCCAGCGGGGGTGGTATATATTTGTCCCAGGTCACTGGGTGGGGGCTCGAGCCGGTTTTGCATTGTGTTATTGGAATGGAACCCCTAGATACTGAACCCGGCCCTTGTTTCTGCCAACTCTGACTGGCAGAAGGGTTACATACACGAAGGGCAACACATCTATGAGGAATGTAATTCCACCGATCTGCCACTACTGCGTCCTCTCTCCTGAAAGACACACCTGTGAAAACAGCAAAGATCTCATGTTCATTGAATTGTGCTGTCTTTCAGAGGGGGTCATGTTACCCACTGTGCCACAGCTTTCTCTATTGTTCTATCATCTGAACTACTGCACTTCCTTGGGGTGCATTCAGTACCCTAGAGACTAGATCCTGTCATGCAACATTCAGGCAGTCTTTAGTACAGCTTTCTGATTACCTAAGGTAGGTAGTGATCTGCACCATGTAGCCTAGATTAAAGCTGAGCTCAGGACCAGATTTTCAAGTGCTCTGTCTACACCCACAATTGGGGCCAGACTCTCAAAAGTGCTCAGTACTCAGAAGCTGCCACAGATGTATGGCAGATTTTTCAAGAGAACTGAGCAGGTTTGGTGCTGAGGTCTCAAAAGCTGGCCCTTTATTCAAGTGCCTAAATGGAAGCTAAGCTCTCTTGATCACTTGGCCACAGCTATGATGCTGAACTCTTGAATATCTGGCCCCTTGTACATACAATGTGCTGAAATCCTTAGCCGGGGGTGCTCAGCTATCTGACACACATTCATGTGACAATTCCAGACAATGGAATACACTGAAGGCCAGACCCCGCTTGACCAGGTTGTGCACTTGAAGAGGGGCTGTCAATGTGAAAGACATCTTTTCCCCCTGGCCACTTTGCAGCTACTACCCCTCACAGACCCTGGGGCCGTGTTTAATCGTCTTAGACTACACTAGGAGAAAAAAGGTGTATTTTTAACATGTCATTAGCTATCACATGTTAAAATCCTAGTGTAGACAAATTAACATGTGAGTTGGACACCAGCCTACCCAAGAAGCAAGCTAGTTTTCGACCACACAGAAGTTGCTGCAGCCAGATCCTGGCCCTCACGACAAACATCGAGGCTGGATTTCAACGAAAAATCACTTTAATCAAGCTGTCAATGACATATGACACAGTCTGGAAGGATGGTCTGCTGCTGAAACTGGCCAAAGTGATTCCCGGTGTGGAGATTCTCAGGCTGCTGAACACCATGCTTAGTGGCTGAAGGATGCGTATATACCTTGGAGGTCAAACCAGCAAGCCATGCACTCTGAATAATGGGCTTCCACAAGGCTCTGTACTTGCTCCGACACTCTTGAATGTTTACATGAGCGATATGCCTGAAACAATGGCACAGAAGTTTGCATAGGTTGATGATTTGGCACTCGCAACTTGAGTCTCTAGCTTATGAGAACTTGAAGTAACCCTTGCAACTGATCTTAAGATTTGGAATTAGAAAACGTTCAAAAAAAGGGCAACAAAAATGTTTGGAGGTATGGAACAGCTTCTGTATGAGGAGAGATTACTAAGACTGACTTTTCAGCTTGGAAAAGAGATGACTAATGGGGGATATGACTGAGGTCTATAAAATCATGACTGGTGTGGAGAAAGTAAACAGGGAACTGTTATTTACGCCTCATAACATGAGCTAGAGGTCACCATATGAAATTAATAGGCAGCAGGTTTAAAACAAACAAAAGGAAGTATTTCTGCACACAGTCAGCCTGTGGAACTCTTTGCCAGAGGATGTTGTGAAGGTCAAGACTCTAACAGGGTTAAAAAATAACTAGATAAATTCATGGAGGATAGGTCCATCAATGGCTATTAGCCAGGATGGGCCGGGATGGTGTCTCTAGCTTCTGTTTGCCAGAAGCTGGGAATGGGTGACAGGGGCTGGATCACTTGATGATTACCTGTTCTGTTCATTCCCTCTGGGGCACCTGGCATTGGCCACTATAGGAAGACAGAATATGGGCTAGATAGACTTTGGTTTGACCCAGTATGGCCATTCTTATGTTCTAAGATCATGGAGGAGCACTTCTGAAAGTGGCAGCTGAGACCAAATCTGTAGTCTCTACTTTCCACCTTCCCAATAGAATCACACAAAACACTAACTGTTAAGTTTTATGGTGACCCGAAGCCAATATATCTTGGTGTCATTCTTGACCATACACTGACCTTTCATGACCACCTCAAGAAAGTAGCCTTTAAAGTGGACACTCACTTCCAGATTATTCAAAAGTTAGCAGGAGCAAGCTGGGAATCAACAGCCTGGGTGCTATGAACATCAGTCTTGGCTCTCGTGTAAGCCATTGCAGAGTGCTGTGCACTGGTGTAGACAAGAAGCTGTCATAGCCAATTTGTGGATAGGCAACTGAATCAGACCATGTGAATCATCACAGGAACTTTCAAATCAACACCTCTACCATGGCTTTCTGTATAAGCAAACATCAAACCTCCAGCTATTCGCCTAGATACAGCCACAGCATGAGAAATTAAACACTCCAAAGACTACCCAGTACCTCCCATCCAGCAGGTTATGGATAACATACCCTAACAATGCCTGAAATTGTGCAAACCACTAAGGACCACACGTGACCACCTTATGTCTCTGGATCTGACCAAGGAATGGCAGAGTATCTGGACCTCATCTACCATTCCAAACAAGCACATTATTACTGACCCAACAAGCCTTTGTCCTCCTGGATTCAACCTGCCCCCCACACACATTGATTTTCCACTTGTGCATCAAGCAGCCACATCTTCCATGGTTTGTTCGGATGCTAATCAAAGACTCTCCTTTGTGCTACTGCAGTGAGAACATCCAAACCATAGAATTCATTATAACACAGTGCCCCAAATATGGATTCAAAGATGAATTGGATGGCATCCACAATGTCACACAGGAGACCTTGAAATGGCTAAGGGAGCGACAGCTGCATCGATAGAATGTTGCTCTGCAGATGCCACACACGAGAGAGAGAGAGAGCGCGCTCACGAGCTGGTGAAGGTAAATCCTAGGCTTCCCCTAGAGTTTACTTCAACCAGATAATGTTAACTAAAACTGCCTTGTATACACTAGAATTTTAACATATACTAGCGAAGTTAAACACACCTTATTTTGCAGTGTAGACATGGCCTTAGGGTATAGCTAGACTAGGATAAGGTGTGTATTTTTGTTGTTTTTTTAAACGTTTGTTAGGATATTTTAAACTCGAGTGTCAAAATACTATTTGCTCTGTCTACATGTGTCTATGTGACACATGGATGCTAGGGGATTTAAACTCACTACCTTCTAAACTAGTCTAGACGTACTCTTAGCTGAAGCTCCACCCCTTCCAGGGTATCAAAATTCCAACCCACATATAAGAAACTTAAAAGGAGGGTTATCCATCCCAGTCCTTGCCTGTAGCCAGCCCTTCCTCTCAGGATCTGTCTTCTCTAGTCAACACTCACCTGAGCTCCCTGCTTCAGGCCTGCTTGCCTTCAGGGAGGCTCTGTCTTCCAACAATCCAGCTCAGCTGCAGCCAGGCTTCTCTTCCTGAGTGAAAGCTAGAGATTTGCCCTCCTTTCCAATCAGCCACCACCTGAGCTGAGGTCAGGCCTTTTAGCTCCTCCCTCCAGGCCTCACACCTACTGCAGATGTAGTAGGATGGGGCTGATTGAGTCTTCTTGGCCATTGTGGCATTTGTAACATTCCCCACTCCTCCCTCTGCACATTATGTGAAGTGAATGGTGAGAAAAGTTATTGGAGGCTTTGGGCCAGATCCTCATCTCCATTGATGGGACAACACTAATTTACACCAGCTTGGAATCCGGCCCAAAGATATTACCACCCAAGACATGCTATTTTAGAGCTTATCTACATTAGAGATTTTTACCTCAAGTTAATTGAGTGCCAGTTAACTTGAGGTAGTTAACAGATTTGCAAAGAGCAAACCACAAATGTTTCTTTTGTCATGGAACAAACACAGGACCAAAAGAATTGCCATATTGGATTAGATCTGAGTTAATCTAGTCCAGCAGTTCTCAAACTGTGTGTTGGGACCCCATCACAACCCTGTTTTAATGGGGTTGCCAGGGCTGGCTTGGACTTGCTGGGGCCGTAGCCTGAGCTCCACCTCCCGGGGCCGAAGGAGAAGCCCAAGAACTTCAGCCCTGGGCGGCGGGGGCTCAGGTTACAGGCCCCCTGTCTGGGGCTGAAGCCCTGGGGCTTGGGCTTGGGCTTTGGTCCCCTCTCCAAGGACAGTGGAACTCAGGCAGGCTCAGGGTTCGGTCCACCCTCCTGGGGTTGTGTAGTAATTTTTGTTGTCAGAAGGGGGTCACGGTGCAATGAAGTTTGAGAACACCTGATCTAGTCAGTATCCTGTATCTGACAGTAGTCAGCACCAGATGATTCAGAAGAAGGCGTAAGAACCCTATGGCAGGCGGATATGGGTTGATCTGCTTCCCCATATTAGGTCTCATCCAGATTTCTAATAGTTGGAGGTTAGCTTAAACCCTGAATCATACGGTTTAATATCCATTCCAAAATGTGTTGTTATTAATTATAACTCTAGATATTTTTGATATCCATATACATGTCCAATCCCCTTTTGAATCTTATTAAATTCTTGGCCTTGATGATTCTTGTGGCAGTGAATTCCACAGTTTAATTACATGGTGTGAAAAATTATTTCCTTTTACTAAATTTCCCCCCTTTTTAGTTTCATTACATGTCCACTTGTGTTACGAGATGGGGAAACAGAAGTTCTCAATTCCCTTCTCTAGATCATTCATTTTTTTTATATACTTTTATCATGTTCCCTCTTATTCATCTCCATCCTAAAGTAAATAATCCCAATCTTTTCAATCTCTCTTCATAGGAAATATTTTTCAGGCCCTTGATCATTCTTGTTACCCTTTTCTGACCCCCTTTAGTTCTGCAGTATCCTTTTGGATAACCAGTCCTGCACACAGTACCCAGATGAGACTGCACCATTCATATGTATAATAGCATTACAATATTCTCTGTATTATTTGCCATCCCATTTCTTATTCATCCTGATATCTTGTTTGCTTTTTGACCACAGCAACACAATGAGCAGAGGTTTCTATTGACAATGACACCCAGGTCCTTTTCTTCGCTGATGCAGTTAATGTAGAACCCAGTAAGGTTACTAGCAATTTAAATGCTCCCCTCCAATTTGCATTACTTTGTATTTATTAATATTGAATATCATGTGCCATAATTTTGCCTATTCACTAGCTTGTTTCGGTCTCTCTGAAGCTCCTCACATATGAGAAAAGTAAGTTTTAAACTATTCCTATTTATGATACAGTGCCCTTTTGTCCCTTTTAGTAGCTGTTTGTGTCCCCACACGCCTACCTCCACCCACACAACCAGCCATTTCAGCTCCCTTTCTACTGTAAAAATGGTATTTGGACAATGAAAAATAGACATGTCAGTTTCATTTCTCTACATAATTAAATTCTCTACTTACGAATGCATCCAATGAAGTAAGCTGTAGCTCACGAAAGCTTATGCTCAAATAAATTGGTTAGTCTCTAAGGTGCCACAAGTACTCCTTTTCTTTTTGCAAATACAGACTAACATGGCTGCTACTCTGAAACATTTCCCTTGTCCACACCTAAGCTGTAGGTTTAGGTTGTAAGATGCTGCATGAGAATGCATGTGGTTGGCTTTTGTTTGTTTTTAAACCTATTTCTAATGGAGCTTAAAAAGAAAAGAAACATTCCTACTGGCCTTAGGTTTTCAAAAACTTATTTTTATAAAAATCAAATTTTGGAACAAATTTTTGATCTGATGCAGTTATTTAAACTATACTTTCATAGTGTACAGTTGTCAATCCTCTGTTAACTTTCTACATTAACACTAATAATACTCCATACTTTTATCTTAGTTAAGAAATATCTTGATTTCAGTTCCACTGGAGATCCCGTTTATATACTCTGCTTGTCTGCTATTCTTTTCTCCTGAGATACTGTCCATCATGACGAATGAACTTTACTAATGCTCATGCTAGTAAGCAATCACACAGATTTCTGCAGAAGCTTGTGGGGCTAGAATATGTCTTCATAGAAAATATTTAGCTATTTTGCTCTGTGCAGCAGTCAGAGAATTCAGAAGCACTTCTCATCAGGAATAAAGTGTGAAATGTAAAACAATTTTATAAGGACTCTGCCAGCCAATTTTAGGTTTGTTAAGTAAACGTTTTCAAAATACTTGCATTTGGTGATTGGGTTCATTTTCTTTATTTACATTTTTGGTTTGTATTATTTTCAGCATATCCTACTGGTGTTTGTAACCAAATATCAGTGAGAAACATGTCTGCATGCACCCACTCATCCCCATTTTGGGGGCGACAGGGATACTAGAGCCAGAGGGAGGATGGTCATGTGATTAAGACCCTAGCCTGAAATTCAGGAAATATGGGTTCAAAATCCCTGATTCTACTACGGGCTCACTAGGGTAAATTACTCTCTCTCCCCCTCAGTTCCTCATCTGTAAAAGGAGGATAAACCTAGACTAGAGGAAGGCAAGGCACAGGGATGCTGTAGGAATAACTTCTTTAATGTTTGAGAGGGAAGGTGGGCGAGGTAATATTTTGTATTGGACCATCCAGATAGCCTGGTGACGGGTGATGTTATACACTTGGCTGAGTCCCCTTAGTGGCTGGTCACTGGTCTGTTATCATTGGACCCAACCTTTGGATCCCACACACTTCCAAGTCAGCTGGGCATGGGCAGCGTCCAGTCACTGTTCCTAGCTCTGGGGCTCTAAGAAACACTCTTATGTGCTGACTCCCTCTCTGGCACCATTGCTTGGGATATGGGACTCCACAGTCCAACTGCCCGAGGTCCCGAAGCCAGAGCTGAGACTTCCCAAGCTTCCCCAGTTATGAATGCTCCCTCAGAGTCCTACTCTGCCATGAGCACCTTGGTTGATAGTTTAACCCATCTCGGCTCATGTGGCACGTATTGCAAGGAACAGAGACATTACAAAGGAGTTTCTTAACCACAATGACCTTTACTCTTACTTCTTACACAGGAGTTACAGATCTTTAGGTAAAACAACACAAGCCTATATCTTTTCTCCCCTAAATCTATGCCCAACCCTTTTGTGAGTCCTTAGGCCTGGTCAGTGTGTCAGATGAGTAGGGCCTTCTACCTTCAGCTGTCCAGTGACAGCTGGCTGTTGAGAGATAGCAAGCTTGGAGCAGACCCTGCCCTTAAATAAGGCTTCTGTCCCCCTCTGTTATGTGACTAATTAAGGCACTCAAAATGAGAGGCCACTTTTGAAAATTTAGCCCTAGATATCTCCATCTGGTCACCTAAAATTTAGAATCCTCATTTGACAGGTTTGGTCCTAACCTTTCTGTGCCTCAGGTTTCCTGTCTGTAAAATACTATAATTATTTTGAATTTATCAGTAGCACGTAAGAGCCCCAGTTATTGAACAGGACCCTGTTGTGAAGGTGCTGTACAAACATAACAAGACAGTCTCTGCCCAAAGAGCTTAGTGCATTGCTTCCATGTTTGTAAAAGCACCTTCAAGTCCTTTTATTATTTATACTGAGATTTATAAAATGCACCCTTTCACAAAGTTGAGCACCATCACCCAAACCCAGAAGGATCTAAGGTACTTTCCTTTTACAAGGTAATAGCTATGATCTAGGTTATAGGTTTCTGAATTTATTAGACTGGGATATATTGAATTTCAGGTGAATTGGAAGCACAATGTAGTCATTAATAATAAAATAATGTCTATTAAAATTTTAACTTAAAGAGAACCTCCCCATCCTCGTTTTCTTACTTTTTAATCTTCTCATCTCAAACATGCCACCCAAATATGTCAGCTGTCAGCAACATTCTTCTCCCTAAAGCTTCTGCAATATATATATATATATATATATATATATAAAATATATTTAAATAAGCAGAAATAGGTATGTATACATATATGTATGTGAGTAGAGTGGGAACAGAGTGGTGGAGAGTGAACAAACGTGGAAAGAGGGGCCCAATTCTGTTCCCATTGAATTCAATAGCCAAACTGCTTTTACTGGATATTTTCTTCGTTCTAGAGAATTCAGCTTCAGTTGAGTCTCAGAACCATTTCTAATTTGGACATTAACTGCTTGTGAATTGTACATGCTACTTTATTTACTGTGTAAGTTATGCATTTTTAAAAGTTAGACTGTGATATAAACCGCATGAAATTCCTGTCTGTTTATTTTCTTAAACACTGGAGGTTTTCTTGCTTATCGATGTTTCTTTAATTCTGCTTTTAAAGAGGCATTAACTTTGAAATTTCTCCCACATTACATTCAAGTTTATTGCCAATTACTGACAGCTCCATACCATGAACAGACAAAACAGTCATTGTGATAGTTGCCATGACAGTTCTTTATTAACAATACATGGATATCCATGTGCATCTATTATAGTTGTATGTACTTTTCACTATAGAAACATCTTGCCAACAAGCTAGCCACCCCCCCCCCCCATCTGCAGGCCATTAAAATGGAAAATCAATTGTAGTTAACATTTTCCTTCTTCATAGGTTGCAGGACAACTATACTTCAATTAATTTCTGATGTTCTTTTCAGCCTGGTTTTTCATGTGGGGAGGTACAACAACATGGGTTGAGGCTTGTTCACCACCAGTAAAAGGCAGACACTCCAGGAGGTACAATATAGGTCTCAGATGCATTTCCTGATCTTCAATCATTTAAAAATAAACGATGCTTTTGAAACTCTGCTACAAAAAGCAAGGATTTGATGCAGACTGATACATATCAGAGAATTAAAACTGCAACTCAGCCCATTACTGGCTGTGTTGTGCCCAGGTATTGTTGTACAGAGAATATATATAATCATTCACAAATAAAAGTATGGAGGCCATATGGGCAACAATAATTTGCAATTCTATAGTGCTTTTCACCCAAGGCAGTGTGCTACAAAACCTCACAACACCCTTATGGGGTGGGCCAATATGATTGTATCAATTCCACTGAATAAAAAGAGAGATGGCTTAGGGCTTGTCTCTACGAACATTTAGTCTGCAGCAAGCTGGGATGTCAGTCAAATTTGACTATCTACTTTGAAGTAGCCTGTCACACCCTGAGTGTCCATGTGGACCCTGCTGCCATGCTCTAAAATTTCCCTTTAATCTACCCCCATTTCAAAGCTGAGTAGATCAAAGTGCACTAGAGAAATTTTAGCATATGGAAACACATGGTCATTTGGTGCACGGCAGGCTAAAGTTTACACCCCAAATTGCCATAAATTAAGTGCTTATCATAGAGACAAGACTTTAATAAGTATCGGAGCAAGGAACAGAACCCAGGATTATAATCCTTGAGTTTAGGGGTCAGAGAACACTGCTTCTTAGATACATTTTTAGCTGCAACTCTCTGTATCAATACACCTATCCAGGGAAAAAAGGACTTTTAAAACTGAAAATTAATCCTCAGCATTCTTCTAATGTGTGAATTTCTCTTCTTTAATGGCAGAGGTTTAAAAATGCCTCTTATTGGCTGAGTGGATTGTAATGACCACACTGCATTCAGGGACTTTTAACAATGCATATTATTAACCCAATCTACCAAAATGGCTCATCTCTGGAAAGAATGGATATTCACCCGATAGGATGTCATTGTTCATTGGGAGCTGATGAAGGTTCTTTTGTTTGCAAGCTCTTAGGGATGCTGTATTACCATATTATTTACACCCATCCAACAGGTCCATTAAGGACCACTACGTTATTGCCATGAGCGCACTAACAGCCTGATCCTGTTGCCTTCAGTGGAAGCAAGATTGGGCCCAGGTTGTTGATGCTTCTTATGATTTTTGTTGAATACATTTCTGCAGTTAGGGCTTGGTCCTGCTCCCATTCAAATCAATAGAAAAATTTCCATTGACTTGAATGGTGCAGGACCAAACCCTGATAATTTTGTTCAGATAATTTACTATTTTATTTTCTAACAAAAGAAGGCAATTGATTGCACAATAGCAAATGGCCTGAAAATCTGTCATTATATAAACAAAGACATACACCAAATGCATAAATCTTCTCTTCTGTATACTGTAATGTTGCAATTTTCAATCTATTTTTTAATAGACAACGTCAGTTTTGGCTACAAATTCAGATGTTTTAGTTAGGAATTTATCAACAACTGATGATCCCTTTTCTCCTAGGTCTCCTTAAAGCAGGAAACCCTAAAACATAGGGTTAGTGAGAATGAACTGAAGAGGGTGAGTACTTGACTCCTCACAGAAAAAAATCTCAGTTTGTGAATAGGACCCATATTGAAAATGCAGATCCAAGACCTCACAAGCTTACTAACTAGACGTATCCCACCAGGTGTCAAACACATCTTATGCAGACTGGCCCCTTTATGTAGATTAACTCCAATTCCAATGACATAAAGCATTGAAATGGACCATGCAGTCCTTAATGTACACCACCTTCTTTAGCTGATGTCTTAAGGGACACTGCAAACTCTACCTGGATGAACTCACCCTTTTCCTGCCATATGCATGATGCTACACAAACTAAAGAAAGCGCATGAAGAACTAACCCACCACAGACAATTACTTTGGGTCAAACAGAGGTAGCATAGTCTAATGGTTCCTGTGCAAGGTAAGAACTCATGAGATCCAAGTCCTAATCTCCAATCTGAAATAAATTCACTCTGACTTTTAAAAAATTTTACTTCTAAGTCACATACATGGCTCCCATTATGAAAGTATCTGAGCATGCCACCATCCTCAGTGTATTTATCCTGGGAAAAGAGGTGGGAAATGCTCTTACCTCAATTTTACACATGGAGAACAAGGCCCTAGCTGATTTGTCTAAGATAACATAGATCTGTAGCAGAGCAAAGAATTGAATGCACGTCTCCTGAATCCCAGGCTAATACCCTAAGCATGGGACCATCCTTCCTGCTTATGTGACTGGGCAGAGCATTTAGACATGGTGTACTTCAGTTTCCCTGGCTGTAAAAACAGGGATGATATTGACCCAATTTAATGCATAATAAAGCATAATGAAATGGTAGATGCTGCTGAGAAGAGCTAATAGAAAATCAGAAATGTCAACAGCAACTGGTTTTGGGAGGGGGTGTGAAATTCCCCTTGAACCAACCTCATTTTTGATGAGCTCTCATACTGGGCAGCTCCTGCAAGGTGCTGACAAACCCCAATGCCTGTTGCAGGAGCTGCTGTGTGCATGAGAGGAGTAAGCCCCTCATGTTTCTCAGGTGTTTTGAGTGTCTTAGATGGAAGCTGCTAAATAAGTGAAAAGTCTAACGATTACTAATGATTTATTACAGCAGCATGATGTGTTTGAAATTGGGTCTACCCAATTTAAAATGAAGGGGAGGACATGTCCAATTTTTTTCATGTTCAAAGAGAATAAATTTCTGCTTGCTTAGTATGACCTTTCAGGAATACAACTGATGTCAATTACATTACTTGTAGTCTGCCATCCTCATGAACAATCCTTGTTTACTCTCATCAGTTTTTAACCATTAAATAAGCTTTTTGTAAAGTAATAATATTTGGCATCAACTCTCACTCTCCTTCTCCCTAAGAAATGAAACAATACTCAGCTACACACTTAAACCAAGAACTATAAAGTAAGGAATGCAACAACAATGCAAAAGGCAAGAAAGGGGAGGCTGCCCTAACAAATCCTTGGAGCCATAACAGTGCTTCTATTGAGGATGGCGTCAAAACGATACTAAGTTAGAAAGCAAATTAATTCCTATGATCTGGAGATATTGCTTTCATGAATATTAAACTTAGAAGAGGCCATACATTTTATATGACTAAATGATTTTGCAAGTATGTGCACTGGGAGAGCGATGGCCTTATTACACCCACCCACACAGTTCTTTCCCGCCTATCTCCTTATGCTCAGAAACTTTACATAGATGGAACACTTTTTGAGAACAATTATGAATGAAACCCAAGTTTTGGCTAATAGTTCCTTTTTAATTGAAAAGTTTGAGTGGCATTTAAATCAGTCTATTGTTCACAGATAGAGCTTCAGCTAGAATGCACAATATCCTCTGACCAGGTATGATTATAATTCAGATAACACATGGCCAGTCATTACTAATTCATTCGATAGTGATTAACTGTAACCACATTAACAATGAGGCACTTGTCAGGGGCTAGACTGGCACTTTGCAATCTGCACAGGGACCAAATTGTGCCTCAGGTGCCATGTCTATACTACAAAGCCTCTGATATAGGCAAGTCAATCTTGCATGTTCACACGACATTCATTGTATCAGCGGCGTACATCCTCACTAGCAGAGCTTGCAGCGATGCAGGGAGCACTGGGCGTAGCTATCATACAGCACGTGTAACTGAGTGGAATTTTGGGTTGGGCTTGCAATGCTTTATGGGACCACAACACTGGCATGTGTGGTTATGGGAACATGGCGTTAGCCTCCCCTGATGTACTTACAAACAACCACCAAACCAAGCCTGGGTTACCCGAATGGACGTGATAGCACAATAAGCATGGCCCTTGCTCAGCTGTACACTGTTGTTGTGAGCATTACAAACACCTTGTGCCTTATCCTGTAGTATTTACGCAGCCAATACAGTTGCTGTGTGGAACAATGTGATGCCATGCAAGTAGCCCTGCTGGAAGACATAGTGCGGAGCAATTCGCAGTTGCTGGTGACAGTCACGCATCACCTTGACAAGATTTTGTGCCATTTCTGGGCCCGGGAAACAAGCACTGAGTGGTGGGACTGCATCATTATGCAACTATGGGATGATGAGCAATGGCTGGAGAACTTTCAAATGTGTAAGGCCACTTTCCAGGAACTGCATTTACAGCTTTCCCCAGCCCTGAAGCGCAGCAATACTAAAATGAGAGCTGCTCTGACAGTGGAGAAGCAAGTGACGATCGCTCTGTGGAATCTTGCAATGCCAGTCTGCTACTGGTCAGTGGGGCGTCAATTTGGAGTGGGTAAATCTACTGTGGGAGCTGTTGCGATCCAAGTTTGCTGGGCCATTAACAGACTTTTGCCCAGAGTCGCTACCCTTCTTAGCAGCATGCAGGACATAGTGGATAGTTTTGCTGCACTGGGGTTCCCTAACTGTGATGAGGTGATAGATGGAACACATATCCCTATCTTGGCACCAGACCACCTTGCCACAGAGTACATAAACAGAAAGTGGTACTTCTCAATGGAGTTGCAAGTACTGGTGGATCACAGGGACCGTTTCACCAACATCAATGTGGGATGGTTGGGAAAGATAAAGGATAGATGCATCATTAGAAACACAGGTCTGTTCAGAAAGCTGCAAGCAGGGACTTTCTTTGCAGACTGCAAAATAAACATTGGTGATGTTGAAATGCCAATCGTGATCCTGGGAGAACCAGACTACTCCTTGCTCCCATGGCTCATGAAGCCATACACTGCCAGCCTCAACAGCAGTAAAGACTAGTTCAACCATAGGCAGATTAAGTGCAGAATAGTTGTAGAATGTGCCTTTGGACATTTAAAGGGTCACTGGCACTGTTTCCTTATTAGGTGAGACCTCTGTGAAAGCAATATCCCCATTGTTACGGCTATGTGCTCCATAATATCTGTGAAACAAAGGGAGAAAAGTTTACAGCAGGGTGGAAGGTTGAGGCAGATCACCTGGCAGACAATTTTGAGCAGCCAGACACCAGGGCAATACGAAGAGCTTTGAAAACCAGTTTCAGCAATGAACCAGAGTAAAGTGACACTTATCTGTGTTGTTCCTTACCAAACTGTCCCCTCCATTGCATTTTCTGCCCTGTAAACTCCACCCCCACCAACCACCATGTGTTAAATGAATAAAGAGCCTTTTCTCCTCAATCCATTCAGACAGAGACAGCAGAGAAAAGTAAGATAACCTGGGGCAAAAGGGTTAATAACATTGTGGGGTCTGGGGGAGAATCAAGGCCAGCTTGCTTACAGATGCACTGCAACAACAAAGGTGTGGGAATGGGCGCCTTCTGGTCAGTGTACCCGCCCCCCCCTCAGTGTTGAGTGCAAGGGACAGCAAACTCCCTCCACCTACCCAGCCTCATAGGACATTTGAGGGAGGAAAATGTAGAACTGGGAAACGATGGCAGCAGATTCAGCATAGGCTGCAGAGGGACCCTAGCATCCTGCTGCCTTTCTTGAACCTCAACCAGACACCTCAACATGTCTGACTGCTCCTTCATAATCCACAGCATCTCTTCCCATGTGGCACACTCTGGTTTCCTGCATGCTCTCCATGTCTAGGTTCTTGGACAGTGTAATCCTCCATGGTCTGAGCTCCGTTTTGTCACTCTCGGAGGTACGCATGTCCTCCTGAGTCTTCTTTTTCCGCCTTCTAATCTGGGAAAGTCTCTGTCCGCGGTTATCCCATGGGCTCCGGCAGCAGGGCTTGGGCATTGATTTAAAGGACCCGGGGCTCTAAGGGCCCACCTCTTCCAGTTGAGGCCCCGCTCCCCTGCTCAGGACTCTGGCGTACTATTAAGTCCTTTAAGTTACTTTCACCCCTATCTCTCCCAGCGCTCTTAAAAAAAAAACCCACCTCCACGAGGGGCATAGCAACCAGCGCTGGTGTACTGTCTATGCTGGCTTACAGCCCTGACACTTGCTGAGCTCAGGAGGGTGTTTTTTCACACCCCTGAGCACAGCAAGTTGCAGTGCTGTAAATTGCCCATGTAGACAAGCCCAAAGACAGCTGATAGGGACTACTGGGAATAGCTCAACATGCTAGCTGCCATATAAAGAGGAAGATGTTCCTCAGTTTTAGATTTGGTCTTTTTAAAAGACTGTTTTGGTTCTCTGTCTGCACTGACTTCCCAAACTCACCATTCAAGACTACATCCTCTTTCCCCAACTGCGTTCCCTGTTCCCTGTGGGTGACTCCAAGGTAAAGAAGAGTTTCCAGCAGTTTATAACCCTTTGGACAGATTTAACAAACAAGCAGAATCTTAAGGCTCATTTTTGTTCCAAGGGAGAAACAAAATACAGGCCTAAATTTTCAAATGATTAGTTATTAATGGATAGTGCTGAGCACCTTCCCTCTGAAAATCGGGCTCCTTTAAGATGTCTCAAGTTGGTCGCCTAAAAGTTGAGGCATCCAAAACCAGTAGTCACTTTTGGAAAATTTAGACTTATGACTTTAAATCTCTCCTTGCTCCAGAGATGCCCTGATAAAGGGCCTGAGATTGGAACTGTAAAGTGCAGGGTGGGTTGGAGTTTCCCTCTTTCCCTAGTACCAACAGACAGCAGAGACAACCCCATATAGAAATGCACACCTCCTGAGTGGGAAGAATAACCCCTGCATACAACTCCAGCTTCTCTTTCACATACTGAAAAATCAGGAACCACCCCCCCATCCTCACCCCCCATCTCTATAGCCTTAGATGGAGACTTATGTTACATGGTTAGCTGCAGTAAGGGTTACTGACAAATAAGTTCTTAGGTCCATTTGAAATATTAAAAACAAAACACAAAGTAACTGTAATCCATCCTGCTCTTAATGAAACCTATCTAAAGCAAACTCAGTCCTCCACTATATTTTTGGAACAAGGTTGATTCTCCAATTCCATCAAAATACCATTCTAAGAATCCCCAGCAAGTCTGCATTCAAACACATACACTTTTACCTTGGGCTCAGTCAGATAAATCCATTCCTGCATACTGACCAGGCGTCCACCCAAATTGTTAACCTTTGCATTCACTGTCTCATATTTTGTGTCTAGTCTGGAGGACAGCATTTTCCGCAGTCTCTCTGGCTTTGCATGGAGATTAGCCAACATCTCTTGAACTGAGCTGACCTTTTCCATCAGTGAGGTGTATATACAGTGGATCATCATAGCAATGGGAAACAGAGAAGATCTAGTTGATGGCCAAGTCCATTCCCCTGTAAGGTAGGCTATAGCCCCCCAACAGTTGATGCATCAGATTCAATTGTCACTACAATTGATTTTGGCAAAGAAACATTAGTAAAAATCATTTCCCTAAGTAAAAGAGTGCCTGAGGTGTGATCTATATGGTTCAGACTTCTAATAAAAAAATCAGTTTGCTCTAAATTGCTCTGTCTTGTGGATCTTTTGATTCATCCCAAGGAACACTCAATGGCCTGATTACAGTAGGAGCTGCAGGTGTTCAGCACTTCTGTACACCCAACCATTACTGTCCAATTGAAATATATTTGGAAGAGGCAATAAGACTAAAGAGGAAGGCTAATTGGGCTACAAAAAACTAGGTGCTCAGCAACACCACACAGGATTGAAACTACATTCTTGTGATAGGTTGGTTGATCAAAGTCTCCGGGATGAGGAAAGAGTACAATTCTCACCTTTTTCACTTGCAGTAAGTTTAGTATGAAAAGCAAAAAGGCACAGTCATAGCAGTTTCCTACCGGAAGCACCAAATTGATCAAAAGACAGATTCAGGCTACAGCAGAGCAGCAGCAATATCAAGCTGTCACCTTAGCATATTAGTGTGTAGCAGTCAGAACCCTGTTCAGCTACAAGCAACAGGAACAAAGGATTGACTTAAGAGAACGTGGATGTAAGCTGAATGAGCCCAATGAGCTTACAGACAACAAGATCATCACCTGACTGCATCAGGCGCCACAAGTCTTAAGCACAGATCCACGGGGTTTCTAAGCAGGAGCTTTACTCTTTGCGCTATGTTGCCAGGCTAGACAGGGAAACTGCAGAGGATACCCTGCAAACAGAGGCCAAACCTGCTGACTCAGCAGGATCAGCTGAGTAGCAGCCAAATGTTGATTAGTCATCTTCTAGCAGATAGTTTCCTGTTCCTACCAGACCCCTTGTCTGAGCAGCTAGTTGCTGATGACCAGACCCTTAAGACCAAGTTCCTGCTCCCTCATCCTGACCCCACTTATTGACTGCAGTTTTTATCTCTGGTGTGATTTCTGGCTCCGACTCCAGTTTGACCTTTTGCATGGCTTTTACCTCTGATTCCAGCTGTGACTTTTGGTCTGACTCCTGACCACGACCACAATTAGAGTTGCCAGCTTTCTAACTGCACAAAACCAAACACCCTAGTTGCCCCTTCCCTGAGGCCTCGCCTCTGCTCTGCCCCTTCTCTAAGGCCCCCCCCCCGCTCACTCCATCCCCCCTCCCTCTGTCACTTACTCTCCCCCATCCTCACTCACTCGCTCCTTTTCACCAGGCTGGGGCCAGGAGGGTAAGAGCTCTGGCTGGGGTGTGGGCTCAGGGTGGGGCCAAAAATGAGGGGTTCAGGGTGTGGGAGGGGGCTCCAGGCTGGGGCAGGAGGTGAGGGTGTGTGAGGGGGGTTGAAGCCTCCAGCTGGAGCTGAGGGGTCCAGGCTGAGGGGTTTGGGAGGGGGCAGTGGGTTGGAGTGCAGGAGGGGGTGAGGGGTGCAGGCTCTGGGTCGTGCTTACCTCGGATGGCTCCTGGGAAGCTGCCCGCATATCCCTCTGTCTCCTAGGCAGAGATGCGGCCAGGTGGCTCAGCTCTGCAGACTGCCCTACGCACAGGTGCCACCCTGTGGCTTCCATTGGGTTCGTGGCCAATGGGAGTTGTGGAGTAGACACTCAGGGCAAGAGCAGCGCACAGAGCCCCCTTGACCGCCCCTATGCCTAGGAGCCAAAGGGACATGCCAGCAGCTTCCCAGGAGCTGTGCGGAGCCAGGTAGGGAGCCTGCCAGCCTCATGCCAACCAGACTTTTAATGGCCCAGTCATCAGTGCTGCCTGGAGCCAAACCAGGGTTCCTTTTTGACCAGGTGTTCTGGTCGAAAACCAGGCACCTGACAACCCTAAACACAACTCTTATCTGTGCTTTGACCATTATGTCAGACTGCTCATGCAGGGCCTGACAGTTTGTTCACTCACACTCAATCTCTTCTGGGACTCATAGCTGAACACCTGAACTGAGTATGGCCATTTCTGGGCCTTCCACATCACTGATGGCCTAGGGGCCTGTGAATCTGCAGGAACAGATCACTGCCCTCCAGGCTGAAAACCAGAGCCCGAGGGATCAAGTACAGCATCTATAAGAAGAAAATTTCTCCCTGTGGGAACAAGTTGCAGTTCTCTGAGCAGCTGCAGGTACCTGCTCATCTCCCCTTATGACACTACCTTGGGAGGCCTCCCCAGAGTTCCATTACCAGAGAGATATAATGGCAGACTCCTGTTTATGCTCCAGGAAAATGCCATGGACCAGATCAAGGTGGGGCTAGTACCTAGTTTACTCACCGGGGAGGCATGAGCATGGGCTTTTCCCTTTCTAGAGCAGGTTGCTCCAGTGCTGACCAGCTAGGATTCTTTCCTGCAAGCATTTGCTACCATTGTTGACAATCCACATACAGTTCACACTGCAGGAACACATGTAAGTTCCAGCAAACCCTTCTGTTTGCCCCTTCCTATCGCAACCAGTTTAGCTACTTGGCCACAGACACTGCCTGGAATGGTGTCTCACTCCTCCATTAATTTCAGCTCAGTCTCTGCAATGAATTAAAGGATGAGCTGGCACAGGTAGAACCTCCCACCAGGTTGGAGGCCTTTATGGACCAGGCTTCATGAATGAAAAATGGAATGCAGAAATATCCCATCTTCATTCCGCACTAGCCCAGTTTTCAGCCCTCAGACTCAAGGAAGTTTGGCCCCGGTTGAGCCTATTTAGCTAGATGTGGTGCAGCCCCACCTGTCCCCTGGAGCATGAGAGCACCAGAGATGGGAAAACCTGTTTTCTCCTGTGAAGCAGGACATGTGGTATTCATGTGCCCTGCCAAGATCTCTGGCAGCCTGATGATGGGAAAAAATTAGGCCCAGATCATTTGGGGTCCTGAGCCCGAGCACCACCATCAACAGATCTCAAGGTGATGTTCAACAAGGATGCTCTCATTCCTTCCCACTTCTACAACTTCCCCTACAATTGCAGATCCCAGAGGACAAGCAGGCCTTTCCTGTGCAATGAGCCTTGATTGACTCAGGAACAAGAGATAACTTGCTGGATTTTTTCATAACTCAGGTCCTCAGCCTCCAGGTCTACAACCTAGAATCCTAGAACCCAAGCCAGAGAACCCTACTCCCAGAACCAATGGAGGCCACTCTATCAGATCCAGAAATGCCAACTCTCCATGATGAACCATGCCTCCCCCTAAAATACCAAGGATGTCTTCGCAAAATGAAATTACACATTACCTCCATACCATGATTACGATTGTCCACAGACCTTCAGCCTAGAACTAACATTCCATTTGAATGCATATATTCTATGTCTGAGCTGGAGTTAACAGCTTTGCAAGAATACATCCAGAAAAACTTAGACAAAGTCTTTATCCCCACTCTACCTCCCCACCAGGTGAGCTCAATACTCTTTGTTTAGAAAGAAAGACAGTTCTGTGAAACTTTCTGTGGATTACATGGTGCTTAACCAAATAACTATGCAGTCGGTACCCCTGGCATTAATTCCAGAGTTTATGTATCAGGTACAGTTGGCCCAAGCATTCGTCAGATTGGATCTTAACCTAGTTTGCATCAGGGCAGGTGATGAGTGGAAGACGGCCTTAGGACTAGGTATGGGCATTTTGAATACTTATTAATGCCCATCAGCTTTAATGTCCCCGCCATCTTTCAGCACTTAAGTACATTCTTTGAGATATCCTCAACCAATATGTAGTCACATATCTGGATGATATTCTAATCTATTCCAGTGACTAAGAAAGCCATGATCACCATTTCTGTGGGGTTCTCACAAGATTACACCAGCATGGATTGTACGCGAAGATGGAAAAGTGTGCATTCAATCAGTAGTCTATTGAATTTTTGGGCTCATCCCATCAGCAGGAGGGCTATGAATAGATCCTCAGAGGGTGTCTGCGATTTGGGACTGTACAGAACTTGAGTGTATTCAAGACATTCAGAAATTCGCCATCTTCTACAGGAGATTTATCTCCAACTTTTCAAAAAAACAAAACAAAAAAAAAAACCCAAACAAAAAACCCACCTCTTATGAGCACCTTCGTAAACCTGCAAAGTTTCACTGGCCCCAACACCCTTCAAGCTTTTGAACATTTAAAGGTAGCCTTCACCTCAGTTGCAGTGTTGGTCCATCCTGGCCAACCTTTTATCCTTAAAACTAATGCCTCAGATATAGCCATTGGGGCTGTACTGTCCCAAAGAATGGGGTCCCAATAGGAGATGCATTTACATGCCTTTCCCATCCCCCCAAAAATGTATTTCATCAGAACACAATTATGAAATAGCTGACAAGGAATTACTCACAATCAAGGCCGGGTTCAAGACCTGGCAACACTACCCTGAGAGGCCTAAACACCCCATACCAATCTGAACAGACCACAAAAACCTGGAACATATATGATCCACCAATGCACTGAATCAGCAGCTATGATGTGGGTTGTTTTTTTAAAGGTTCGACATCATGCTCTCGTACTACGGAGGACACAAGAATGGTAAGGCAGATGCACTTTCATGGAAGAGGGAGTACCACATGGAACTTGTGAACCCTAAAGAACCTCCATCCAACATACTGAAACCACACCATTTCCTTTGTGGAGCTCTACCATAGGACTTCCTTACCTCGGTTTGAGTAGCCTTCTCCAGCAATCCTTTTCTAAAGCTTATAACATTATCCAAGGAGGGCCTCCCTGGCACTGCCCTATGCCATTGCTCCTGGGTCGGTGATCTCTTCTGTGAGAATTCCTGTATGTCCCTGAGGGTTCTCCCATGACTACGTGCTGTGTATGCACTGTGACGCCCATTGAGCAGTCACTTTGGACAATCCATAGACTTGGCATGCAGTAGCCTGCCATTGTGATGGCCGCAGATATGGGATGTTGTCTGATCCTATCAGGTCCTGTGACACCTATGCTTGGATTAAGACCTCCCGAAGCAACCCTTTTGGGCTCCTGATACCATCCAAAATCCCTTCCCAACCCTGGTCGTGTATAACCCTTGATTTCATAGTCAGATTAGCAGAATCGGTAGGACACACTACCATACTAACTGTAGTCTATCACCTCACCAAAATGGCCCATTTTATTCCAGCCATGTGCCTCCCAATTGCTGAGACTACCACATGACTCACTATTATGTATGTTTTTCATCTCCATTGTCCTCCCCCCCCGGCATCATTTTACCACATTTCAGGCTCTCAGTTTATATCCAGGTTTTGGAAGCAGATGAAAAACACTTCCTGGAAGTCTGTTCTCATACATACATCTTCCATCACCCCCAGACAGATGGTGAATTGGAATGGGTCAACCGGGTACTTGAGCAGTATCTATGCTGTTTCCTGAACCATTGCAAAAATAACTGGGTTATGTTACTCCTGTTAGCCAAATTTGCTCATAACACAGAACGTGCTTCCACCCAATTCAATCCTTTCCATGCCAGTTATGGTTTTCCATCCCTCTGTCGCCTCATCCACAGCAATTCCTACTACCTCAGATCTGGTACAGAATAGGCATATGACTCAGGCTAACTAAAGGAACATGCAGAGGCCACCAAAATAGCCCCCAAACATCACACCTACAAATACTGCCAAGAGGCCCCAACTCTGAAGGCTAGCCAAAAAGTATCAGTGTCCACTATCTACAGACTGGCTGGCCTACACACAAACTGGGACCACTAACACACAGATCCTTATACCATTCTTTGACAAATCAGGTGGTGTTTGAATTACAGCTCCCTCAATCCTGGAAGATCTATCTGATGTTTCAGGTATCCCTCTTAAAGTCTTTTTCCAGCTAGAATCCACGACCCCCCCCTAGTTCAAGTACAGGACCATGAAAAATATGTAGTTTGGTGGGTCCTGAATTCCCAAATATGCAGAGGAGCACTGTATTATTTCATTGACTGGGAAGGTTATGGTCCTGAAGAATGTTCTTGGGAGCCAGTCCATCGTGTTCACGACCCTGCAAAACTACAGGCCTGCCACAAGGATCACACTGACAAACCTTGCTTCAAGGTACCCAGCAATTGCCCTCAGGGAGAGGAGAGTAAGTGGCACAGACTACAGATCTCGAACACATGCTCACAGAGTAGAAGCATTACTGTTTGTGCCACTTTTCCACCAATAACCAAAGAGCAGAAATCCTTTTGACTCTGATGCTGTCACTATCAGTGATTGTAGCAGATCGCTGACTCACCAGCACTGCACCTCCTGCTGGTCATCCAGGAATTAGCTCTCAGCCCTGGAGCGCCCTCTACGGGCTAGTATCTCACCCTCTGTTACCTACCCCTCTGCAGTCCCTTTATCTCCACCACATATAGGCTCCACATCCTTCCCAGATCAGTGCCCCTTACCTTGGGGTGCCACCCCTCACCCAAGGAACCCCACTCCCCTCAGTGACCCACTGCCAGTCTTCATCTAGCCCCTTTACTCAGGGGCAAACTGTAGTCTGCAAGGCCACTCATCATTGGCTAGGGGATTGGACCTGCAGTTCTTCCCTGCAGCCTAGTACCTCCTTAGGCCTTCCTGTCAGGCCTCAGCCTGGGAGGTTGCCAGGCCTCAGCTCAGCTCAGCTCAGCTCAGCTCAGCTCAGCTCAGCTCAGCTCAGCTCAGCTCGCCCCTGCCCCCAGGCAGCCCAGTCCTTCCCACTCCAAGGCTGGAGTGAGACAGCCTGCCTCCTAGCTCATAGCCCTTTTTATACCAGTCCTACCAGGCCCAGATTGGCTGCTACCTGCCCTCCCCTGATTGGCTCCTTGGGGCAGCCCTTTCCCAGAGCTGGTTTTAACCCTTTCTGAGCCAGAGCGGGATGACCATCCTGCTACAGTGACATGCTGCTGGCATGAATGCTTTCCTTTCAGTCCATGTGCTTTTCATTGTGCAGAGTTCTGGCCCATGCATAGAGCTGGGAGTTAGGAACTCATGAATTCCAGTACCAACACTCGTTTGGCAAATTTGGGCAAGTTATTTAACCTCTACCTAAAATGGGATAATACTTACCTATCTTGCAGAGGGTGGGGGATAATGTGTGGATTAGTTAGTTAATGTCTGTTGAATGCTTTGAAGATAACAAGTGTTCTACAAAGATATCAATAGAAATATTTTAAACTAAAAAGAACAGTTCCCATAGTTGTCCTTCTGGAGTCCTGGTAAAGGCTTACTGGACTGTAATTCTTGTCTTCTGTGAGCCCAACCGCAATCAGAGCCAATAAAACAAGAAATTGATTAAGTAGGGGACTTATGTGTGCTACTGTATTATGAAATAGTAAATGATGGGGTCTAGGACAGTTAGATACATTCTTCTTTTCTTCACTAATGGAAACTACTGAGGAAAATTAGAATATCTGAGTTAGAATTTGTTACACTCCCAACTCTATGAAATGTGCCAGGGGATCTTTGCTGACTACAATGCCGTGCTTTCTAACATGGCAGCTGAGAGTGTCTTCTTTGTATGTATGCATGAGAAGACTATTACAGTGCAGCTGACAACTTGCTGTTTAATCTTTATATGCGCAGATCAGAGATTAACACTTATTCTATTGGAGCTCAATCTTTATCTTTGATTCAATCTGCTTCTGCAGGTAGTCCATTGTCATACAAGTCTTGGTATCAAGCTGGCATGCACACCTGACATTCACTTGGCTTGTGCACCTGACATCTACTTCTTTTGAATTTATTTTCTGATGCAATCAGTATCTCTGAGATTTTGGAGATGATTATGATTGCTGGTTTTCAGGTATAATTACCACTTGCTGCTAATGTGATTCTTCCAATATAGATGTATTTTGTATATTGGTTGTTGAAATTGTATGGTCAGGTTGTAGGTACAGATGTAATAGAAGACACCTTTCTTCAGTAGGTATCTCAGTCCGACATGACCATGGACCTGTAGCTATCACCTTTGCTGGTTGCCAACCTCATGTTTCCGTGCACATTGGCTCTCAAGGATGAAACACTGATAGTCGCTTAACTGTTTAATTATATTATTTCTTTTGTCTTTCCTGTAGATGCTTTAATCGGGTGTGAATCCTCTGAGGTATTTTGGGTTGTAGCAGTGGCAGATGCAGAACTTCTGGACATTTGAACAAGTAGCCCACTAGGATTAGGAATGAGTATCTGCCAAATTCAAATATATCTGCAGCTTTCTTGTGCCATGGCTGATCAAGAATCTCATGATACGAGAATAGGTCTTCTTGGTTACTTGGCCTATGTTCCTGACATACCCTGCATCCTTCCATAAGTTATTCTACATGTTGAGTCATACCTGGCCAGTACATTTTCTACCTAACTCACACTTTTGTTCTCTGAATGCCATGTTGTAACTTGTGCAAGTGGTTAAGCATTTTCTGCCTTGTAATTTTAGGAATAATTAGCTTGTCACCAACTATTAACAAACCTTGTTGTAATGATACAGTGCTTTTTCACAGCCCAATATGGCTGCAACCTGGGATTCACACATCTTCTTCTGTGTGGATGTCCCTCATGTACAATGTCATGTAAAGCATGCATTACAGAATTTTTCTGTGTCCTCCCTCAGTTTGTTTAACAGATGTGTGCTGAGTGCAGTAGTGGCCTCAATTGCATAGACAACCTTTTCATCAGTGATTTCATGAACTTGGTCTATACTATGTTCCACTGCAGCTCTCGATAATGTATTGTGACGGGGCAAGGCCAGATGTCTATAGAAAAGTAGTGGGAGATAGATATATTAGCTCCAGGCTAAACAAATCCCTGGTACCAGGATAAGTGAAATGGCAGCTGCTCCAGGTCAATTAAGACACCTGGGGCCAGTTAAGAACTTTCCAGAAGGCAGGGAGAATGCTAGGTTGATTGGGACACCTGAAGCCAATCAGGGGCTGGCTGAAACTAGTTAAAAGTCTCCCAGTTAGTCAGGTGGGTGTACATGTCAGCAGCTGTGGGAGGAAGTTGTGCTGTTGGAGAGGCTGAGTAGTACACACCATATCAGGCACAAGGAAGGAGGCCCTGAGGTAAGGGTGAAGTGGAGCTTGAGGAAGTGAGGGCTGCTGTGGGGGAAGTAGCCCAGGGAATTGTACATGTCATGTTTCTAAAAGTTCAGCTACCATAGCTGATACTATTAGGGTCCCTGGACTGGAGCCCGGAGTAGAGGGTGGGCCCGGGCTCCCCTCCCACCTTTGCCCCCTGATTAATCACTGAGACTGGGAGACAACAGAGACTGTGCAACGAAGGATAACTTCTCCTCACCTTCCTCGCTGGCTTATGATGAAAATGGCTCAGTAGACTGTGACCCTTGTCTCTCTAGAGACAAGGGTTACGTGGAGGGTCACAGTGAGCCTCTGAGGCTAGCGAAATCTGTCAGGAAACGCAGGACCCATGGAGTCAAGAACAGAGCTTTGTTACAGTATGTTCAATTAGCATTTCTTTACGGGGGATATGTGTGACTTTAAAATAATATTTCTGTAACTGAAATAGCAAGTGTTGTAGCCTTGCAGGTGCTTTTCCTAGAGGTTTGGAGAATATTGTCTCCAGAGGTTTATGATCAGACCAAACCTTATCCTGACTTCCATATATGTACTGATGAAATTTCTTTGTGTCTAACACAATAGCAAGTAGTTCCTTCTCTGTTTGGGCATAATTTTGTTCTACTTCTGTCAGAGATCATGATGTGTATAAAATGGAATCTTAGAATCTGAGTACTGGTGCATTATGGGTGCTGTCTCTAGTTGTTGCAGTGCCTTGTCATGTTCCCATAACCATTGCCAACTTATGCTCTCCTGTAGCAATTGTGTCAGTGGAGCAGCCAAAGATTCTTCACCAGAGATGTAATGTGCAAGGAATCTAATCATCCCCAGGATCTTCTGTAATGCCGTCTTGTCCTGTGGAGGTTCCATGTTAGCTATGGTTTCATCCTTACTGTCATCTGACCTGATTCCTTGTGATGAGGGAACGCGTCCTATGTATTTGACTTCTTTTACTGTGAACTAGTATTGTTCAAACACAACATTTTTCTTCGGGTTACAGTAGTTCCTAAGCATTGTTAAAAACCTCATTCAAAGTAGGAGCATTTCAGCTGGCTGCTATAAAAATGTGTTTTCAACTTCCAGAGCCTCCTTCCCACTGTGAACAATAAAATGGCTACTTTTAAGTCCTCCTCTTTTTTATCTGCTCCTGAGGCTTTCATATAAATGAGGAAGTATTGTTCCTATCTCCTCCAATTCTCAGCAAGGTTGCCAGGTGAAGATAAAGGTAGGGGCGGTTTAGAACTCTCCACATTCAATTTAAAAAAAATACTATTTTCTAATTTAACTGATTTACTTTCAGTTTCACATTTGTGCACTCGCTGTGTCTCAGTGCCCTCTATTTTCTGTTGGTTCCTGATGGTCTGTAGTAGATTGCAGTTTCTTGTTAGTGTCTAGCAGTTTGCACCGTTTACTGATCCACTGTTCTCCTGACAAAAACAGAGACTTCTTGCTTCATGTGTGGGCACTTCTGACAGCACATGATGCTTTCTAATAGTCAGTCAGCCAACAGCATTTTCCTTGTGGGTATGCTGCAGCCTCTGTACTTTAGGAACTCAGAATGAGACCAGGGATATAAAGTTTAAACCACAACTTTCTTTATTTGATACACAAGTTACGAGATGGTTCCTACAGCCTCTGAATATGTAGACCCTGAAGTGCCTGCATCATGTAAGAGAACTCTCATGTGAAAGACCTTCTGGTAATTACACCTGACTAATTTTAAAGAGACAGTACCGCAATATACTACACACAGTGACTAGGACATCCATTTTACATCTCATCTTAGCTACAGCATCATGAAGACAGTTGCACATGCTAACACTTTGATGAAGTGCCTGTTGTTTCATTACTGACTTCTAGGAGGGAAGAGTGCCACATACTAAGTCACCAACATAAATTCCTGCAGCACCTAAGAGTATGTCTACACTGCAATTAAAAACCTGCAGCTGCCCTGTGCCAGCTGACTTGAGATTGTGGGGCTCGGACTAAAGGGCTGTTTAATTGTGTGGTAGACATCTGGGCTTGGGCTGGAGTCTGGGCTCTAGGATCCTGTCAGGTGGGAGGGTCCCAGAGCTCAGGATGCAGACCCCCTGTGAGACAGAGTCAGCTGGCACGAGCCAGCCATGGGCATACAATTGCAGTGTAGTCATACCCTCAGTGTCCTTTGAAGGTCTCTTATCCAAGTAAAGAAGACTATGCCCGGCACAAAATCAGAGAGGAAATGTGAAATCTTATTTTCAAATTTCCAAGAATATATACACACACACACACACACACACTCTCTCTCTCTCTTGCAATTGAGACGATTCTTTGGTCCTTTGACACCCAAGAATGTTAGTTTGGAAAGAGACTTGGTGTTTTTTGCCACAGATCTTATACAAGTTGAAAAACAAACGTGTTTGTTAGGGGAAACTAATTTTACTTTCCTACGGAGTAACAACATTGTGTATTGGCTCTGACCCCATCAAAATCTGCCAAATGGTTGCTGGCAAGAGGAAAAGTTCTTAACTCCTAAAAGGATTTTGCTGTCTAATGCCATGGATTAGACATTCAGTAGGACAATAGAAAATACAGAGAAAACTGACTTTCCAAAAGGCATGCCTTTACCTGCAGCTGAACAGCAGACCTGCCAGTTGGTCACATAGGTACAGCAAGGAAAAAAAGTGCTCTGTAAAAAACAGTACTTGAAGAGCTACAGACTGCAAACTTCCATGATCTTTTTTGGGGAGATCTGAAATGACAGCAGTCAAAAACTCAGCCCATTAGATAAGGAGTAACAGCTTTCAAAAAAAGGGCTGGATGTCCTTGAGAAAAAAACGAATTAGTTTTTTTGCTTTTTGTTAAAGGAAGTTGAGACGGCTCTACATGCTAATGTGCTTGTAAAATGTACTATGATTTTTGGGGTGATGTATTAAGCATTTAAAAAACCAAATTAAAAATAGCTGTATACTCATGGCAGCAAGAAAGTGAAATAGAGTAACAGATTTTGCTGAAAGTATTGTTGTGGATGTGTTTAAATAGCAAAGGTGACTCAATCAATTTATGTAGCGAAATGTTACTGGGCACCTTATAATGTCTGCAGCCTTCCTACCTTGGGGAGGGCTTTGTAAGACCATGCAAGCAGAGTTGCACAAGTGCTTTCTAAACAGTGCCTTAATCTGCACTAGCAGGGGTTGTAAATTGTGGTAAACACCAGCATGTTATGCGCTAACTGGCCTGCATGGACCTTGGTGGTGCACACCAGAAGTTTCTTAGTGTGCATTCAGGTACTCCTATTTCAAACGGTACTACATTAATGCTTTTAATGTAACTTTTAATTTGTACCAGCAGAGTGCACGTGGGCCAGTTACTGCACAACAATTCTCTTGTGAATTAGAATTTACGCCCTTGCTGGCGGGGACTGAGGCACTGTGTAGACAAGCCCTGATTGTATTGGAGACCACTAAGGAAAACCAAGGTACTATAAGAAATACTGTTGATTTAGGAGGCAATCCTCTTCCATATCAGTCAGTATGGAACTAACATCCTGAATGGCGTTAGGGGCACTTGGTTACTGGTGCTACTGTCTTTCAGATGAGCTGTTAGAGTGAGGTCATCCTGTACACTTTGGTCATTAGAGAGCTCATGGAAAGAGCTCATAGGTAGTTTCCTGGCCAAATTGCTATGTGGGTAATTAGGACGTTGTGCCTCCCTAAGATCTCTCTTCAGTTTCAGAATCCAATTCTGAAGTTCCTAGGTAAAACTGTATGAAGGGCAAATCCTTAGCTGTTCATTCATTTCTATACAGTGATCTTATTCAACATTCTCTAAGAGCACTTTTAATAAAACACAAATATTAAATATGTGTTAATCTGGTATAATCCCTGGTCTCACTCCAACTATCCCCCTAATGGAAAGCCTAAGAAAGAAGCTGAGGGGAAAGATTATATCCTGACACCATCCTATAGGTAAGTGTCAGGAAGTGGATCTTAGATATTCCTGATTTGATTTGCAAAAATATTATTCAAGGTAAATGTGTAGCTATACAGCTATTGGAAAAAACATGTGCTTCCCTCCTTCCCCCACCCACGAGGCTTGAATTGTTATACTGAGAAAGGAAACCAGAAAAGGTACTCTGAATTTTCATAGCAGTCATTTAAATAGCTTAATTATGATTGCAGAGAGATAACACGGATATTTACAAGACTTGCAATGTACACCAGTTACTATATAAAATCCTGGGATCAAAGTATTCCCATTCCTGTAAGTGATTTTAAAAGCAATAAACAAAGTTAAAACATACATAATAAGAAATGTTGAACCATGACTTCCAAATCTGGTGACTCATTAAAAAGTGTTGCTGTAGTCTAAACACCTATATTGGGAGCTTATCACTTTGAATGTTATATGGTTCACAATTTCTGCTCTATGAAAGGGGATTTTATGAAGTCATTCAGTAACAAAAAGAGAGATAAACTTCAGCTACATCATCCTAATTAAATCAGTTGCTTTGCCAAGGGAATATTATATACAAACTGAGAAAACTAATCACAGCCATGCTCAAATCAATAATGGGTGGCTGGAAAGACTTTTCACTCCCCATTAGGAATGCCTGACACAATTCAGTTTGACCCAAATCCTCTCCCCAGCATGCAGGCTGCATAAACAGGCTTTGTGCAAGGGAATTCTATGTGAATTGAGTGGGGACAGAATCCATCCTCCTGCCATCAGCTGCAGTAGCCTCCATGGCCTTTATACCATCACAAAGTAAGAGATAGGGAAGAAGGGGGAAAGAGAGAGAGTGGATTAGTCACAAATCTTAGTTATAGATTCACTGGTCTGCACCCTGGCTTACCCAAAACTTCTCCTTCATGCTAACATCAGTGGTGAGCTGGTGCCGGTTCACACCAGTTCGCTAGAACCGGTTGTTAAATTTAGAAGCCCTTTTAGAACCGGTTGTCCCACGAGCTGTTCAGGCCCAGGGAGGCGGAGGTGAGCTGGGGCAGGGGGGCGCAAGGAGGGCCGCCCATGCTGCAGCAGGTAACCTGGGGGGGGGGCGCGCGGGAGGGAGCGCAGGGAAACCGTTCCCCGCCCCAGCTCACCTGTGCCTTCCTGGGCCTGAGCGCAAAGCCGCCGCCTGCTTCTCAGCCCTCCCCGGGGGAAGGGGGCGGAGAAGTAGAGCGGGGCGGCGCATTCAGGGGAGCAGGCGGAGCGGAGCGGAGGTGAGCTGGGGCTGGGCACGGGGTGGGGAGCTGCTGGTGGGGGCTCTGCACCCACCAAATTTTCCCTGTGGGTGCTCCAGCCCTGGAGCACCCATGGAGTCGGCGCCTAAGGCGCCACTTTTGATGTGATCAGTCGGGGGAGCGGCCGCTCCCCCTGCTCCCCCCCAGCTAAGCTGCCCCACCCCTAGGAGCCAGAGGGACCTGCCAGATGCTTCCTGGGAGCTGCCCCAGGTAAGCATCTCCGGGACTCTCCACCTCACCCCCAGCAGGTCTCTCTGGCTCTTAGGGGCGGGGTGGGCACCCACTACGGTGGCCCATGTGACCCTCCTGCCCAGTTCTGGGGGCAGTCAGGGGTGGATTGGGCAGAGGTCCGGGGCGGGGGGGATGTCATGGCATGCGGGGTGTTGGATGGGGCAGGAGTCTCCGGGGGGCGGGGGTGGGCCACGACCCCCTTGTGGGGTGAGGAGGGAACTGGTTGTTAAGATTTTGGCAGCTCATCACTGGCTTACATGGATATAGCCTCTGCAGCATGAGGGAAGTAATAGATCTTTCTGGGGAGACCTTCCCACACTGTGCAACAGAACTGCCTCAGTTCCACAGCCTTTCAGGCTTTGCAAACGGTCAGGGGCAGGATTGAGGCCTTAATGCAAATTCTAGATTTGAGAGTATTACCCCGGGGGAAAATATATTAACATATATTTTAAACAAAAGGCTGTGTTCTCACCCTCTGCCCTATTTTGAGAGGGATAAATAAACTCTAGTGGAGCCAATGTCCTTGGTGAGGTGCGATAATGTTTTTTGTGGTAGCTCTGAGTGGTCAGGTTCTGTTAAACTCTAATTCTGTTTCTTCTAATGACAAATGCACACAAAAGGTGAAAACAAAAGATAGATTAACATTTTAGGATACAGTCATGGAAACTGTGATGTTGTTGGGTTCTGTCTCCTCATCTTGTCTAGTCAGATTGTTTTTCAGGATCAGGAAAAAGAAGGTCCAACTGTAGTTTGATAAATCCCTGGATCCTAGTGTCAGAGATGTATTTTTTTTTTTTAAACTTCAATATAATTTCCCAGATGATCACCGTATTTTGGTGACTCTTTGACTACTGTAAAGGACTAAAAGATGAGCTAGTAGGGAAATCAAGTTTATTTACACCAAACAACTACATCAGCTGTCTATCAAATATTAGAACATTTTCAAAGTCCTACTCTAGACCTTCCAAGATCTTAGTAGGCGGAGACTGAGCTGTCTCAAAACTGACTCTTCCTCTGTGACCACAGTCTCCAAAGGGAGTCTCTGTCCTCCAGGAAGATGAAATTCTCAACTGACAGAGCAAGACCAATGGATGGCTGCAACTGTGGGACCCCCCCTCTGATGGATCTACAGAGGACAATTAACCTGACATTTAAGACAAATGCAAGACATACCCTTCCTATAACACACCCATGTGCCCAGGCTGGTATTTGACTAGCCTGGTCATTTGTTTTTTTAAATGGATTTGTCAGTTGACACAAAAATAATTTAATCTGACAGTGTTTTGTATGTGGGTCTAAAGATTTGCATTATTATCACAATACACTGTGAAATCTAATGTTAAAAGTTTCTGTGTCCAGTTAAAGATGCTGCAGTGTTCCCACTTCCACAGTTTAAGCGATAAAAGATCAAAACTGTTGAAAACACAGCAGTTGTCTTCCCACCAACACACAAACGCACCACGCGTGTGTGTGAGAGTGGGGTTTGAGTCATGTGAGAGTGAGATGTGCGATGTTATCAATCTTATCTATATGTGATAGATCTCTAGATACTATAAGTGGCTGTTGGAGGGGTGGGTTGCGAAGTTGCCTTCTGTTGTGATTGCGGAGGGCTTGTCTTGGGGCAGGGGGATGCTGGGTTTTTTGCATTTCAAAGGTGGTAACCCTAAGGCACACACATACCTATCTGGTGATTCCCCTAAAAAACAAAACAAAACCCAAACACTACATTTCCTGTCCGGAAGAGAGCAAGGAAGATTAACAGAAGGATAAGACGAGAGAATTTAAGTTCTAATGAAACCTACCAGTCTCTGGACAGAGGGTTAGAAGCAGAAAATCAGATCTCTGTGTACACCACTCACACAGTTTTGTAAGGTGCTTAGATACCACAGTAATGAATACAGCATAACAACAGGGACAGAAACAAAATGAAAAAAAAATAGCCCATTCCTAGGTTTATAAGTTAACTGTACTGGGGAATTGTAAGATACGTGGAGCCATTATCCTCTGAGATCTGTCTGTACCCAGCTCTGGTTGGCAGATTAAAGGTTCTCTCCATTTGATGGATGTTTTGTAGCCTCTGTGAAATGTGTTGACTCGATCCAGTATCTGGCAGACAGCACAAATCCCCACAATTGGCATGAAACGACTTGTTTGGCAGTCTCAGCAGAGGCCAAGGACTAGCAAGGCATGGAGATTGTTGTGCCCTCTCATTTTAGATGTGGTGCCTGCTGGTCAGGGTTGAGGCATTTTGACTGGACAAGGAGGAAACCCGCACTGCCTGAACTGAGTGGCTTCAGGCCAGTCAATCTAGTATCTCTTGTAATATGAGATTAAAATACCCAAAGCCCCAGAAAGCATAAACAGATCTTTTTTTATTATGAAATTATTCATTTGAAAGTAAAAGATCTTTCAGTTTGTCCTTACAAAACACATGAATTTGTAATTTGTCAAAGGAGGGGAAATGTCACCTGAAACTTGCTGAGAGAAATGTCAGCAGTGCTAATACAAATCAATACGAGTTACTTCCCTGATTTATAGCATGCATGTCAGATTGCAGTTCCAAGGGCTGAAGGCAGCTTGCTTGATGTATTCGTCTGGCCCCCATGTCAGTTTACAACTCTGCAGAATTTGAGCTTTCAATTAAAAAATAAAAAAAGTGACTGACTGAGAAAGAAACCTTCAGTGCTATATTTATTTTTATTAAAAGTATTTTATGTACGTGTAAAAAGGAATTAATGTAGAATTTACTGCACAGATTGATTCTCTTTCTCCCCCACCCTGCACATGTAGCCTGTTCTGGAACACAGGGATAAAATAGTCATGTGCCCATCATCATCATCATCATGCCCACTTGGCTTGTATTGTTGTATCCCACACCCCTTTCCCTATGTTTTCTCAAGCCCCCGCTAAATTTGGTTAGATTCCCTCCCACCATTACCTTGTTTTTTGACCATCTCTAATCATAATGCCTCAAAGGAGTGGGGGTACTATGAGAAGTAAGTTGCTAGTGTTTTTAAAGTGCTTTGAAGATGACTAGTATAATAGGCATGTAAATACTAATTTTAAAAGTTAAGAATTCTGTTGATAGCAGTGGGAGATCTGTTGTGAGTCTAGGGTAGTTTATGGCTTTTAGTTTGTAGCTCAGGCTCACAGACCCTAATTAAAAATATAATTCAGTTCTTTCTACAAAAAGTCTGTTTGTCATTTGATTAATAGCACCTAGAGGACAGCATTTGAATATAAAAGGTGGCTTTCTTTTTTCTAATTGCTCTATGTACACCACTTTTTAATTATTCAATACTTTATATCATTCATACAATGAACTCTCAGTGCATCAATAAATATAAACACATTTAGCGTGAACAGAAGCCTTTTCTATTAAGTTCCATTTATTTTCAATTGTAGTGTTTATTACAGCAGAAGACATACTGTATGTCTTTTAAATATTATGAGTCTTAAATATTTTAATATGTTCCAAGCAGCAATGAAATGGTCATCCATAATTCCAGAAGTCTGTTTTATTGGAAAAAGCAGGAAGAGAATTCTACACACTGGAGTTTGGTAAAAGTTTTAGAAATACTGATGTTAAAATAAATATTCCCCCTTGCCCCATTAAGAAAGAACTGGGAATCCATTCCTTGCCTTTGAAAAAGTAGAACAGAAAAAATCTGGCCTCCCCTCGACCCCCAGTATTAGGGTCACCTAGCTGCCACCTCTCAAAGAGGTGGACTAACAACACTGAGAAGAACCCCTTCCATTGATGTATGAAGTATCTACACCATGGTACTACAGTGGCACGGCTCCACTGCCATAGCTGTGCTGCTGTAGTGAGACATACCCTTAAGCCGATTCCCCCAACTGGCATAAGCTATCCTCGTACAACTGCATCTACACTAGGGCTTTTACTGGCATAGCTATGTTGGTACAGGTGATTTTTTTTTTTTTTAAACACCACAGCTCTATCAGCAAAACTTTTAAGTGTAGACAAGAACCAATTTGCTTCACTTTCTGGTTCTCATGAATTAAAAAAGTGCAAGTTGATATGTTTAGGTTTCCATCACTGTGGGGATGAGTTGATTTTACAAAAATCATTAAAATGTAAAAACAAAGAAAAGAACCGCTTCTGAAAATAATTCCGTTTACTAGGGTCGGAGCCTCCTTCTTTCCAATATTAAAAAAAAAAATACAAAACCTACATTTTGAACCTAAATCACTTGAAATTGTCCTGTTAATAAAAAGAAAAGGAGTACTTGTGTCACCTTAGAGACTAACTAAATTTATTTGAGCATCCGATGAAGTGAGCTATAGCTCACGAAAGCTTACACTCAAATAAATTTGTTAGTCTCTAAGGTGACACAAGTACTCCTTTTCTTTTTGCGAATACAGACTAACACGGCTGCTACTCTGAAACCTGTCCTGTTAATGAAGCACAAAAATTGAATTTTAGAATCAATATTTGGAGGCTTTGAATAATGCATGTAAAAGGAGATTTGAGGAATCAGTGAACAGCCTAGCTACAACTAAAACTCTCCAGCGCATCATCAAGGATCTACAACCTATCCTGAAGGACGACCCCTGACTCTCACAGATCTTGGGAGACAGGCCAGTCCTTGCTTACAGACAGCCCCCCAACCTGAAGCAAATACTCACCAGCAATCACACACCACACAACAAAAACACTAATCCAGGAACCTATCCTTGCAACAAAGCCCGTTGCCAGCTGTGTCCACGTATCTATTTAGGGAACACCATCATAGGGCCTAATCACATCAGTCACACTATCAGAGTCTCGTTCACCTGCACATCTACCAATGTGATATATGCCATCATTTGCCAGCAATGCCCCTCTGCCATGTACATTGGCCAAACCGGACAGTCTCTCTGTAAAAGAATAAATGGACACAAATCAGACGTCAAGAATTATAACATTCAAAAACCAGTCGGAGAACACTTCAATCTCTCTGGTCACTCGATTACAGACCTAAAAGTGGCAATTCTTCAACAAAAAAACTTTAAAAACAGACTCCAATGAGAGACTCCTGAATTGGAATTAATTTGCAAACTGGACACAATTACATTAGGCTTGAATAAAGACTGGGAGTGGATGTGTCATTACACAAAGTAAAACTATTTCCCCATGTTTATTCCCCGCCCCCCCTCACTGTTCCTCAGACGTTCTTGTCAACTGCTGGAAATGGCCCACCTTGATTATCACTACAAAAGGGTTTTTTCCCCCCCTCTCCTGCTGGTAATAGCTCACCTTACCTAATCACTCTTGTTACAATGTGTATGGTAACACCCATTGTTTCATGTTCTCTGTGTACATAAAATCTCCCCACTGTATTTTCCACTGCATGCATCCAATGAAGTGAGCTGTGCTCACGAAAGCTTATGCTCAAATACATTTGTTAGTCTCTAAGGTGCCACAAGTACTCCTTTTCTTTTTGTGGATACAGACTAACACAGCTGCTACTTTGAAACTATACTTTATAGTGTTCATCTGAGATACTTAAGGTATTTTTCTTAAATCTGAGCACCATATTTTAACACCTGTGTTACTATCTTCCCAGAGTGGGAACCTTACTTCTTATTCATTTCCTATAGAGACATTTTGGTTTCAGACATTCAGTGGGTGCTCCGGCAGCAGGCAATCTGTTTGTGAGCTATAAGTGATATAAGTGGCAGAGGGCAGCAGCTTCTGACCTTCTCTCTCTGGGTAGATTGTCTTGTTTTAGAGCTTTACTGGTCTTACAGGAAATTATTATATTGATAGCAGTGACAAAATCTGTCCTGAATCCCAAACTCCATTTACAGTATTATTGTCTCAGTAGATCTTACATTTGGGTAAAGAAATAGTTAATGGAATTTAACACTATACAAATCAGAAATAATATCATTTAGAATAAAACTATTTAATAGCATTTATAGCTCATGGTTAAGCAGAAAAACAAATCTAATCACGCAAAGTTGATTTTTCATTTTAGGTAATTGTTTTGTAAATGTTGGTAACTACAGCTGAAACAAGCGATGGTCATATTTCTTAGAGCAGGGGTTCTCAAACTGGGGGTTGGGACCCCTCAAGGGGTCGCGAGGTTATTACATGGGGGGTCACGAGCTGTCAGCCTCCACCCCAAACCCTGCTTTCCCTCCAGCATTTATAACAGTGTTAAATATATAAAAAAGTGTTTTTAATTTATAAGGGGGGGGGGTCACACTCAGAGGCTTTCTATGTGAAAGAGGTCACCAGTACAAAAGTTTGAGAACCACTGTCTTAGAGTATATGAATTAAATACGTTTAAAAAAATCTTTCCCTTTATTTTTCTTAATCCCAACATTCCCAGGATAACATAAATAAAATAATACTAATAAGTGTCACCCATTCATTTACTATTTGATACCTGTCTCCATTGGAGAAACTGCAAAGGAGCCATTTTATGACATGCAAATGATGAATACACTATTTACACATGTGTGAAGCTTACTACTCATTACACAAATAGGTATGTGAACAACTCTACTGCTGTATGGCTCTTCATTTAGTGGTCATTGTTGATGTATTCCCATTTGTTTCTGTAAGGGGGTGAAATTAATGCTTATTTAATAATAAAAATAACTATGTTTAAAGGAAAACACTGTCCAAATAGTTTAAAGTGCCTGAAAAGCAATGCCAAAGCTCTTTGAGACCTAATGGGGACTTCCACTCACAAGTGTCTAATCTTTCTATCACAGGTATATTGTTTGGCCCCCATTACCGTAATATTTAAGCACCTCACAATCGTTAATGTATTTATCCTCACAGCTCCACTGTGAGGTATCCTGAGGAACTGAGACACAGAGGGTGGGATTCATGAGGGGATTTTAGGCAAAGCAATGCTCAGCATTGAAGTGCCTAGCTTTTACGTGTTCTGCTGCCTAGTGGAATTCTCAACTCTGAATTAGGTGCCCAAGCCCCCTATACAATGCATAGAGAGAGTTATGTACCAAAAACAGGGATTCACAAAAGCCAGCACACTGAGTGGGGAGCCATCTAAGCTAGCCAACAGGAAATGCTGATGAGATGGGTGTGGCTTAAACACACCTTTCAAAGGGATTTAGGTGCCCAACTCTGGGCACAAGGAAGGTGTCCATCTCCGCTTGAAATTCAAAGCCATGAATCTTCTCCTAGAGTTGTGATGCATGGCCAGAAAGGTTAAACATCCTGCAACCCTTAAAGACATATGGGGAGACAATGTTTGTGTTTTTTCATATATATGGGTAGTGGTCAACAATGTAATCAACAGTCATTGTCTATGCTGTATTCTGTTAATTCAGAGATCAAAAGAACATCCTAGCATTTAAATGAATTGTAAACACAGGATATCCCTGTATTCATCTCTCTTTGAAATGTATAGCAAATCACCTGTGAATAGTAGAAAAACAGGCAATTGCCTTATGTTAATCTATGTGAATAGTTAACAATGATACTTAGGAAATGAGGGCCTATTGTTCCCCGAGGGACTCCAACTTGTCAACGAAGGCTTGAAATTGTATAAAAGATGCTTGGGTCCTGATCCTGTTATCTCAGATCTGCTTAAGCTTCATCAGGGGAAGTTTGAGTCACAAGATTGAGGTGCCAGTTCAGCTGGAAACACCCTGAATATGATATTGGACACTGAACTCTAACCTATGGACAAAATTCTAAAAACTCTTTGGAACTACAAAGCTCACCATCTCTGCTATGTATCTGAACCTCAAGAACTGAACTCATGTCTGTATGTATATTGATCTTTTAACCATACTCTCTCTCTTTCGTTTTTTAATAAATTTTAGTTTAGTTAATAATAATTGGTGTAAGCATGTATTTGGGTAAGATCTGGAATATTCAGTAACCTGGGAGATAATGTGTCCAATCCTTTGGGATTGGTAGAACTTTCTTTTATATGATGAAATAAGATTTTCAGAAATCTTCATCATGACTTGGGTATCTGGATGGAGGCTTGAGGATCAGTTACTTCCAGGGAACTGTGTTGTTGGCTTCTGGGCAACCAGTGGGTAATAAAGAAGCTGTTTTATGATGTCTTGGTAAGTCTAAGTATTGAAAATATCCACCAGCTTTGGGGATTATCTGCCCCATTCTTTGCCATTCACCCTAATTGAGTGACCTCAGCTGGCCCCCACTGGGACCCCTGTCACAGTGCCTAAACCAGGTTAATTTCTCTTATATCCTATCCATAGCTAAGGCTTAGTACACTCACTTTGGAAGTAGGAGATCTGTGTTCAAATCCCCAATCTGCCTGATGTGGAGAAGAGATTTGAACTTGGATCTCCTACTTCCCAGCAGAGCGCTCCAGCCACTAGCCCATGGAGTATTCTGAGGCAGAGCTATCTCAGTATCTCCTCTTGAAGTTGTTCCCTTGTGTATAAATAATTAGCTATTCATTACAGCACAAGGACTGGAACCTGGCTCTTCCCTCAGGAGTGCCTTGACCATCGGGATAGAGAATCATTCTCATGCTCTCTCACCCAAAGAATATTTAATTATTTATACATAACAGCAGTGCTTCAACAGGAGAGATCACAGGAGCCCCACCCCAGAATACCCTTGGCCCAGTGGTTCAGGCACTCTCAGAGGAGATAGCAGACCTAAATTCAAGTCCCTGTTCCACATCAGGCAAACCGTGGATTAGAACGTGGGTCTTCCATATCCTAGCTCAGTATGCTAACCACTTCACTAAAGCTTACAAGAGCAGCACCACTGGTATCCTTTGTGGAAGTTTAAGTGTACTCAGCGCCTGGCCCCAAAGGCAAATTAGGTGGGAAAACCCCTCATTTGTGAATTCCACTGGGTCTTAGGTCTGAGTTAGGTGCCAGGCTGATAGGTGGTGGTAGGATTTAGACAGCTGCTCGCATGCCCAGCTACTGAAATTGAGGCACCTCAGGGACATTAAAGGTAGAAATGTAGGTCCTAGGGGCTGGGCACCTACAAGATTAGGCAGCAGCTGAGTGAGGGTTTTGTGAATGACAATGGTGTGTAAATATTGGACTTAAGTACCTAACTAAGCCCTGGTCTACACTAGGACTTTAGGTTGAATTTAGCAGCATTAAATCAATGTAAACCTGCACCCGTCCACACGATGAAGCCCTTTATTTCAACTTAAAGGGCTCTTAAAATCGATTTCCTTACTCCACCCCGACAAGTGGATTAGCGCTTAAATCGGCCTTGCTGGCTCGAATTTGGGGTACTGTGGACACAATTTGACGGTATTGGCCTTCGGGAGCTATCCCAGAGTGCTCCATTGTGACCGCTCTGGACAGCACTCTCAACTCAGATGCACTGGCCAGGTAGACAGGAAAAGAACCGCGAACTTTTGAATCTCATTTCCTGTTTGGCCAGCGTGGCAAGCTGCAGGTGACCATGCAGAGCTTATCAGCAGAGGTGACCATGATGGAGTCCCAGAATCGCAAAAGAGCTCCAGCATGGACCGAACGGGAGGTACGGGATCTGATCGCTGTATGGGGAGAGGAATCCGTGCTATCAGAACTCCGTTGCAGTTTTCGAAATGCCAAAACCTTTGTCAAAATCTCCCAGGGCATGAAGGACAGAGGCCATAACAGGGACCCGAAGCAGTGCCACGTGAAACTGAAGGAGCTGAGGCAAGCCTACCAGAGAGGCGAACGGCCGCTCCGGGTCAGAGCCCCAAACATGCCGCTTCTATCATGAGCTGCATGCCATTTTAGGGGGTTCAGCCACCACTACCCCAGCTGTGTTGTTTGACTCCTTCAATGGAGATGGAGGCAATACGGAAGCAGGTTTTGGGGACGAAGAAGATGATGATGATGATGATGAGGTTGTAGATAGCTCACAGCAAGCAAGCGGAGAAACCGGTTTTCCCGACAGCCAGGAACTGTTTCTCACCCTGGACCTGGAGCCGGTACCCCCCGAACCCACCCAAGGCTGCCTTCTGGACCCAGCAGGCGGAGAAGGGACCTCCGGTGAGTGTACCTTTTAAAATACTATACATGATTTAAAAGCAAGCATGTGAAAGGATTACTTTGCCCTGGCATTCGCGGCTCTCCTGGATGTACTCCCAAAGCCTTTGCAAAAGGTTTCTGGGGAGGGCAGCCTTATTGCGTCCTTCATGGTAGGACACTTTACCACTCCAGGCCAGTAACATGTACTCGGGAATCATTGTACAACAAAGCATTGCAGTGTGTGTTTGCTGGCGTTCAAACAACATCCGTTCTTTATCTCTCTGTGTTATCCTCAGGAGAGTGAGATATAATTCATGGTCACCTGGTTGAAATAGAGTGCTTTTCTTCAGGGGACACTCAGAGGAGCCCATTCCTGCTGGGCTGTTTGCCTGTGGCTAAACAGAAATGTTCCCCGCTGTTAGCCACAGGGAAGGGGGAGGGCTGAGGGGGTAGCCACGCGGTGGGGGGAGGCAAAATGCGACCTTGTAACGAAAGCACACGTGCTATGTATGTAATGTTAACAGCAAGGTTTACCCTGAAAGAGTGTAGCCACTGTTTTATAAAATGTGTCTTTTTAAAGACCGCTGTCCCTTTTTTTTCTCCCCCAGCTGCATCTGTTTCAATGATCACAGGATCTTCTCCTTCCCAGAGGCTAGTGAAGCTTAGAAAGGAAAAAAAAACGCACTTGAGATGAAATGTTCTCCGAGCTCATGCTGTCCTACCACACTGACAGAGCACAGACGAATGCGTGGAGGCAAATAATGTCAGAGTGCAGGAAAGCACAAAATGACCGGGAGGAGAGGTGGCGGGCTGAAGAGAGTAAGTGGCAGGCTGAAGACAGGGCTGAAGCTCAAATGTGGCGGCGGCGTGATGAGAGGAGGCAGGATTCAATGCTGAGGCTGCTGGAGGACCAAACCAGTATGCTCCAGTGTATGGCTGAGCTGCAGCAAAGGCAGCTGGAGCACAGACTGCCACTACAGCCCCTGTGTAACCAACCGCCCTCCTCCCCAAGTTCCATAGCCTCCACACCCAGACACCCAAGAACGCGGTAGGGGGGGCCACCGGCCAACCAGCCACTCCGCCACAGAGGATTGCCCAAAAAAAAGAAGGCTGGCATTCAATAAATTTTAAAGTTGTAAACTTTTAAAGTGCTGTGTGGCATTTTCCTTCCCTCCTCCACCACCCCTCCTGGGCTACCTTGGTAGTCATCCCCCTATTTGTGTGATGAATGAATAAAGAATGCATAAATGTGAAGCCACAATGACTTTATTGCCTCTGCAAGAGGTGATCGAAGGGAGGAGGGGAGGGTGGTTAGCTTACAGGGAAGTAGAGTGAACCAAGGGGTGAGGGGTTTCATCAAGGAGAAACAAACAGAACTTTCACACCGTAGCCTGGCCAGTCATGAAACTGGTGTTCAAAGCTTCTCTGATGCGTACCGCGCCCTCCTGTGCTCTTCTAACCGCCTTGGTGTCTGGCTGCGCATAACCAGCAGCCAGGCGATTTGCCTCAACCTCCCATCCTGCCAAAAACGTCTCCCCCTTACTCTCACAGATATTGTGGAGCATACAGCAAGCAGTAATAACAGTGGGAATATTGGTTTCGCTGAGGTCTAAGCGAGTCAGTAAACTGCGCCAGCGCGCCTTTAAACATCCAAATGCACATTCTACCACCATTCTGCACTTGCTCAGCCTGTAGTTGAACAGCTCCTGACTACTGTCCAGGCTGCCTGTGTACGGCTTCATGAGCCATGGCATTAAGGGGTAGGCTGGGTCCCCAAGGATACATATAGGCATTTCAACATCCCCAACAGTTATTTTCTGGTCTGGGAATAAAGTCCCTTCCTGCAGCTTTTGAAACAGACCAGAGTTCCTGAAGATGCGAGCGTCATGTACCTTTCCCGGCCATCCTACGTTGATGTTGGTGAAACGTCCCTTGTGATCCACCAGAGCTTGCAGCACTATTGAAAAGTACCCCTTGCGGTTTATGTACTCGGCAGCTTGGTGCTCCGGTGCCAAGATAGGGATATGGGTTCCGTCTATGGCCCCACAACAGTTAGGGAATCCAATTGCAGCAAAGCCATCCACTATGACCTGCACATTTCCCAGGGTCACTACCCTTGATATCAGCAAATCTTTGATTGCGTGGGCTACTTGCATCACAGCAGCCCCAACAGTAGATTTGCCCACTCTAAATTGATTCCCAACTGACCGGTAGCTGTCTGGCGTTGCAAGCTTCCACAGGGCTATCGACACTCGCTTCTCAACTGTGAGGGCTGCTCTCATCTTGGTATTCATGCGCCTCAGGGCAGGGGAAAGCAAGTCACAAAGTTCCATGAAAGTGCCCTTACACATGCGAAAGTTTCGCAGCCACTGGGAATCGTCCCAGACCTGCAACACTATGCGGTCCCACCAGTCTGTGCTTGTTTCCCGAGCTCAGAATCGGTGTTCCACAGCATGAACCTGCCCCATTAGCACCATGATGCATGCATTGGCAGGGCCCATGCTTTCAGAGAAATCTGTGTCCATGTCCTGATCACTCACGTGACCGCGCTGACGTCGCCTCCTCGCCCAGTATCGCTTTCCAGGTTCTGGTGCTGCATATACTGCTGGATAATGCGTGTGGTGTTTAATGTGCTCCTAATTGCCAAAGTGAGCTGAGCGGCCTCCATGCTTGCCTTGGTATGGCGTCCGCACAGAAAAAAGGCGCGGAACGATTGTCTGCCGTTGCTCTGACGGAGGGAGGGGCGACTGAGGACACGGCTTACAGGGTTGGCTTCAGGGAGCTAAAATCAACAAAGGGGGTGGCTTTACATCAAGGAGTATTTCAGGCAGGACTTCACGGAGGGTTCCAATAAGAAATGGTGCACCTAAGTTATTGTTCTTATTGGAACAAGGAGGTTAGCCTGGCCTCTGATTGATACATGGCTAGATTTACCTCGCTGCACCTTCTCTGTGAGCGACTGCAGTGTGACCTAGAGGAATGAGTCCCCTAGACGGGGGAGGAGGCAAATGAGTACAAAACAAATCTGGTCTATTTCTTGTTTTGATCCACTCCATCTATCTTTTACATCTTTGGCTGGCAGCAGACGGTGCAGAAGGACTGCATGCCATCCACATCTCATGGCTGCTCAGCAGAAGATGATGCAGTAGGACTGCTAGCCATCCTCATCTCTTGCCTGCCCGGCAGAAGATGATGCAATAGGACTGCTAGCAATCCGTATCGCCTGCCTGCTCACCATAAGACAGTTCAATAGGACTGACTGCAGGACTAAAGAGAATGACCTGGTCAAGTCACTGCAAATTTAGTCCCTGCGCCCATGTCTGCCCAGGCGCTCCCAGCCGACGTGGCCAGGAGCACCTTGGACATGACGAGGACGGCTACCAGTCGTACTGTACCGTCTGCTGCCACAAGGCAATGGGTTGCTGCTACTGTGTAGCAATGCCATACTGTGTCTGCCAGCACCCAGGAGACATACGGTGACGGTTACCTGAGCGGGCTCCATGCTTGCCATGGTATGGCGTCTGCACAGGTAACTCAGGAAAAAAGGCGCGAAACGATTGTCTGCCCTTGCTTTCACGGAGGGAGGGAGGGAAGGGGGGCCTGACGATATGTACCCAGAACCACCCGTGACAATGTTTTAGCCCCATCAGGCATTGGGATTTCAACCCAGAATTCCAATGGGCAGCGGAGACTGCGGGAACTGTGGGATAACTATCCACAGTGCAACGCTCCGGAAGTCGACTCTAGCCTCGGTACTGTGGAAGCACTCCGCCGAGTTAATGCACTTAATGCACTTAGAGCAGTTTCTGTGGGGACACACACACTCGAATATATAAAACCGATTTCTAAAAAACCGACTTCTATAAATTCAACCTTATTCCGTAGTGTAGACATACCCTGATACTTTAGATCCCCAAATCCTCCTGGTGAATCCCACTCAGAGACCAAGACCCAGATCTTTAGGTATTTAGGTGCCTCACTCCCACCTAAATCTTATGGCATCCTAACTCCCACAATTTACATTAAATGGCATTTCAAGTGGTTTTAGATACAAAAAGCCCCTCTCTCCTTTTGAGGGTGTGGGCCTAAGTGAGTTGGCCAAGGTCACACAGGAAGTCTGGGGCAGAGCAGAGAATTGAACTCAGACTGCTTAAGTTTAAGCCCTACTCTAACCACTGGACCATCATTTCCCTATACCTGATTGCTACCTCAAGGCAAACATACTTTGTCTGTGTAAGCAATGGAGCAACATTTACAGCCTGCCATAGGTTACCTAGGTGGCCAGCTTCTGTTCCTAGGGGGATTATGTTAAATCCCTATTTTGCTCCAAATCCTACCTGAATCTTATGTGATCCTAAAAACAGAACCCTGTAAAGCAGTTGAGTGGGAGCTCTTCCCTTTCATATGTCAGGGCTTATCTTCAATGGATTCAGAATTGATCCTAGCTGGTATAAAGCTCCCTCAGTTCAACTACACACCTTCCTCAGAGGAAGGCCCTGGGAACTGGTAGTGCTCAGCACCTTGCAGCAACAGGTCCTCTACTAGTCAAGGCAGGCAGTTTCCTTAACCTTAAACCAGTCAGTTAACAACACTCTTCCCTCTGACAGGATGAGCTATGTGAAGAAGCTCTTACGGCCTAGAAGGCAGGGCAGCCTGCCCTGGGAAGATGAGACTCTGAGTTGTTTATAATGTTGAATTTAGGCTGAGGATATTGTTAAACTACATCAGGAGAAATCTGGCCAGTGCCGCTGGACTGTAGTACCTTTTATTTGTAAATCACCACAGTATGAAAGGGAAGTCAGAAATAAAGGAAATAAATTTTTATTTCCATATTTGGACTCCCAGAGAGCACACATGCCCAGCCCCTGGTCTTCCACTCAGTAGTTCAGCAATGCTAAACATCATCACAAAATAATCTTTAGATATATAATCTACATATATTCAGTTTTTATACCTGTATCTTTCCTTTGGGGTTTGTCTCCTATAGACAAATTATCTAGGTGGCATATGCACATATAATTATAACAATTTAAATGACTTCAACTTATGTGTCTCAAACAATAAACAAATATTAATACTGTATTCCATGTTAACTTATTTTTAGTCCAGAGATCTCAACTCACTTTACAAATATTGATCCTTTCATTTCTCTGTGCATCAGTTTCCCATTTGTAAAATGGGAATAAAAACACCTTCCAACACTCACAAGAGTATTAAGAGGATAAATTAATTCAGCTACTACAGTTAAGGGGGGCTCTCAGTAGTGTTCCTTCCCCAGGCCTTTCCCTACACTCAGAGCAAGGTGCCCCCCACTCATCCAGGTCATTGATCTGCAGTGTGCAGGTGGTTTTCCCAGTTCCCAGCTGAAGATGCTCAGACCTCCAGCTGGGTCCCACATAGCCCAGAAGGGGTGGACTGTCTGAGAAGGAAACAAAAGAGGAATTAACACAAAGGATGTCATGATGGCTGGAGTGGCTCACAGCTGTGAATGCCTACTTCAAGACACACTGTCAGTAAACAGGGCAGACACCCGAAATTGGTGGTGTATTCTATAATTAGATTTTACCAACCCAGTCACTAATGTTAACTCCTGGATCATCATACCAGTCTTACCATAGAGTCACAGACAGTATCTTCAGACTCTCTGGTCTATCTTTCCACGCAGACTAACTGCATTTCGTGATAAACAGTCACTTACACCAAAGATTACATCACACCAGGTTGCTCCAAGAGACCAGTCACTTACCCCAGATCAACTGGTACTCTAGATCTTATATGAAACACAATGCTGTTAGCCAATTCTACAGTAAACTAACTAAAGGTTTATTAGCTAAGAAAAAAGAATGAGAGTTACTCAGAGGTTAAAAAAGGTTAAATATATGTACAGCTGAGTCACAGTCTATAATTCAAAATGGTAACAGAGATGTAGTAATTGGCCAGTTTTCCAAAAGTCTCTCAGGGCTACCTGGAATAACTCTGGGGATCTCAGTGTTCTAGTTCAGTTATTCCACTCTGTTAGAATCCAAACAGTCCAGAGATAGAGAATCTTTCCCTAAATCCACACTTATAGCTTCGTCTCACAGAAAACAAGCTGACAGGGTCACTACCCATGTGGCCTTTTCCTTTGATGACGGGTAGTACGTCTTTGACCTCAGATCATCACACACAATGACCACTTGCTTTGAAATTAGCGCTTTTCTATTACAGATCTTCATTCACATTCCACAAGGCTTCTTCCTTGTCTGATGGGTTATTTAGTTACAGGGGTATTTACAAGGTAAATGTTTGCTATTGCATTATAACAGGATACCGATAAATAAAAACAATGCAAGTAACATCCCATTTGTTTTCATGAAGTTTAAACGCCACATACACTCACACGTTTAACAATTACTTTGATCTATATTAATACACAAGCGAAATGACCGGGGGCTTCAGCATGAGCCGGCACCTGGTCTGTCAGCATCACAAAGGAATCATCCCAAATCTGTTTTAAGGCTCTCATTGGGGTGAAGCCCTAAAGTGAGTTAACAAGTAAACAGAAAGGAAAAGTCAATTCCTAAAGTGAATCAGCATCAGACCTGCACACTCTCCCTTCAGGGAGGACCATCAGACAGCAGTCATCTAAGGAGCTCCTGCCTTCAACTAGCCTTCTCTCCAGGACTGAACTTGTGCTCTCCTCCCTGTTCTACCATCAGCTGAGCTGGATTTCTTCTTTTTAAGCACCTCCCTCCAATTCTGCCATCTCTCGCAGGAGACGGGGCAGGGCCACCTGAACCCAAATTCCATCATTAATCCCATGTTGCCCAGTTTGCACACCCCACCCCAGGACCATGTAATTTCCTGGATAGATTCTTACAGATGGAAATCCCGAGAGAGCCCAGATTCCTTGACACACAGCCACAAAATGTTCAGTCCTCCTAAAATGCTTGGTATTCAGACCAAATCACTTTAAGAATAACTAAATCAGAATACACACAACAAAATAAATCTTCAGTCCATTGTTTTTTTCCCCATTGTGATTATGTCCCAAATTCATCCAAAATTATTCTGATAGAGCTCCTGATTCCTGCAAATTCCAATCCAAGGCATTAGACTGCGACCAATACATGATTTACCAATTGATTTACATATTCCAAAACCTATCTATGGAGCTCTATCTACTCAACTAAGAGTTCAGAACATTTGAAATATATGTAATTATTAGTTTTGCATTTATGAGCTATCCAAGAGATAAGTACTAGCTTGACTCTGTCACTTTTACATTGCTGGTATAAATCTAAACTGGTTTGGTAGTGACTGAAAGTTACCCACAGTTAGTATCCTTCGGGCAGTCTCAATGGAGAGACAAGACCTGAAAGGACATGGTGACTCAAGCCTGGTCTATACTAAAAGTTAGGTCAACCCAGATACGAAGCTCAGGGGTGTGAAAAATCCACACCTCTGAGCAATCTAGTTAAGCTGACCTAACCCCAGTGTAGATAGCGCTAAATCAATGGAAGAATATTCTTTCATCGACCAAGCTACCGCCTTTCTGGGAGGTTGATTACTAATGCCAGTGGGAGAACCCCTGTCCTCAGCAAGGGTAGTGTCTACACTGAAATGCTACAGTGGCACCTCTGTAGCGTTTCAAGTGTAGACAAGCCCTCGGCTATCCTAGCGAGGCTTCCTTCTGAACAAGATTGGGAAACGCTACCACTGGTGTTTGCTCCATTGATTCCTGTCTTGTACCTGCTCTGTGGATAACTGGAGGGCTACAGGCCTAAAGTTGGTCAAAAGTTCTCTCTTATTCTGAGTGCCCAATTTGAGACACCAGGGCCCAGCTCCTCAAGCGTATTTAGTAACCTAACTACCTTTGAGGATCTGGGCCCTGATGCCTCACTTACAGAGCTATTGAACATGGGAGTTACTCAGCACCTCTGAAAATTAGACACTAGATAACTCAAGCTGGGTATTCAAAAAGTAAGTCACACAAAATGAGACCTTATTTCTTTAAAATGTTGGCCTTGGTATCTAGGATTGTTAGACATCGTTCACAAGAACTAAAGTCACTAGTTTTTTTTAAAAAAATCATGTACTAGTGGTTGTGATTCAACCCACTGGAAATAGCACAAAGAATAGTTTCTATCACAAAAGTCCATATGAGTATGGGGCACTGTGGAGAAGGGAAAGAATTAAAGACTAATTTGAATGTTTGTGTAGCAAACGACAGGATTGTGCACACTGATTGTGCACACTACAGTCATCAACAGTGATTGAACCTGGAATCTCCTGTACCAAGAACACAAAAGCCTATGGTTTGAGCTAAAGAAATATATTCATTAAATGCCAAGGTAGAAAATTCCGATCCCACTTGGATATAGCAAACCACACACACTAATGAGCTTTATCCTACAAGTAAGACCCCTGTGCCCAAGGAGTCTCCCACTGATTTCACTGAGGCTCTGCACAGGCACAGTGGACTGCTCACACAATATTCCTTGCAGAATCAATGGCTCTGTCAGTGTACTATATCCTTTTGTAATGTAATTTTGGTGTCAAGAATATTCTATCTTCTAACTTGGTAAAGTGTAAACATATATAGACTAGTAAGTACTAGTAACTACACCTAAACTGCATGGCCCCAGTCCTGCAAGCTCTTATCTAAGTGAGAAGTCTCACTGAAGTCAGTAGGACAATTCCCACGTATGTCTTAGAGTCTGATTTACCATAACTTATTTAGGTTTTTATTTAGGCTTCCAATAATAAAGTTCAGTATTCAGATAATAATAGTTCTATACTTTCAATTATACAACTAATGGATCAGAAGTAACAGCCATATTCTATGAGTCCTTACAAAAATATAACTAAGTACTAGTATTTCTTCCCATCTATGAACTTTGTAACCTGTAAAATAGGTCTTAGAACAAAAATTCTTAGAACAAAGCTGATTAATCAACAGGCAACAATACCAAACATGTAGCGTGGGATTTTCAAAAGCGATCAGTGTTGGCCTAACTCTTTTCCCCTTGTAGTCTAGAAGGGTTGTATCATTGCATGTCTAGTACTGACAAGGACTTATTCTCATCATTATCAAGAGGAAAGGCCAAAACAAGTTCAGAAAAAAACAAAACTAGCCTGAACCTTCACCTGTATCTCAAAATTAATCCTTTCTTCAGATCAGATAAATCTGTAGTTCCAAATGAGTTTCTTGGATCCCTTCCTGGCACCTCCCCACATTTGCAGATATGTTGGCGGGGCCTCTTCCTCTTTAAATGTCTGAAGGATCTTCTGGGAGAAGTGTCTCCTTTCACCCTTTAGCTAATTAGCAAAGTCTTCAATGCTGTGTGGCCCCTCTCCTATGCATCTTCAGGGGAAGACCTCTTTAACAAGGGCAGCTGATCAAGTGGCACATCTCAACAGTTCGAAGGCCTCGTTGCTGCTCTCTTTCATATTTGGCCTGATTTTGGAGCTCCCCCTTGAGTTATACCCCAGTATGCACGGCACACCTTTGAGAAGTTCTATAGTGCGTAAGATCCCTGCTCTGAAAGGTTTTCCCCAGGAAGGCTGCTAATCTCATAAAATGGCAGGAACCTTATGAGCTCTAGGTTCCTAGAGATAGGTCATGCACCTTGGGAAGAAAGAGTCTTATAACAACATCAGATGTAAAACTGAGCATTGTTTCAACAGAAACAGTGATACTGTACCAGCAGCAGCCGCACAAGAATTCATAACTTTTTTATTTTTTTCTTAAATCTGAATACAGATGGAGGAGTTGGCTGTTCTCCACTGAGTGGCAAGTAACTAATTTTTTCTGTGCTGATCGATTGCTCTGTAACGTTGTGGTCTTATTTCCCCCCCCCCCAGACTATTGCTGGCAGGAAGATCTTCTTTACTAACAACAAGTTGTGTTGTCTTGGTATTAACCTGATTACTGTTGGTATTAGCATGACAATTTCATATTTCCTCTTCCAATTTTTGCTAACCTTTAATTTTGTTGGAGATAATTTCTAATGTGTATATATTAAAATATTTTAATTACATTTCTTTAAAAAGTCAATTAAGAGAGGACATTTGAGCATCAGTGCAATGCAAAAATATACAGTGCTTTCTTTCTGTACTGCAGAAACAGGTATCCATCTTGAGCCTAATTGGCAGGTAGAAGGATGAGAGAAAAAACCTTCAATGCACAAACATGATTCAGTATTTACAAAGTGTAGGTATAATTTGTGCTAGACGTCAGAATTAGGGGTTCCTCCTTTATTCAGCATTCAGATTTCCCAACAGAACTATTGTGACAAAGAAATAACTTAATAATCAAGCAAATTGCTTTTCCAAGGTGATCTTCCTCTGCTAACTAAACTGCTTCCTTAAATAAGTTACACAGCAACGTTCACATTTATTACTTGGTCCAATTCTGTTTTTTCTTCCATTGTTGCTTCCATTATTGCTTTAACGTTTGCTACTCTATATTTCATAGTACTAGTAGGAACTAATAGTCTGTTATCTTTTAGTTCTCATCAGCATAGACATATCGACCCTGAAACTCCCCCCACTCAGATAAAATTTTCCAAATTTAGTTTGAATAACCTTCAAAAATCTTTCAGGCATAGCTGCAATAACTGAAATTAAAAAAAAAAACTTTGAAAGTATATTTTGCTTTTTAATAACATTTGTTAATCTGAAACAATGTGATATGTACAAGTCATTTAGGGCCAAGAATGGGCATGAGGGCAGAACTGGATCTGTATTTTCTGGAATTATTTAATAGGTAAACATTTTTACTAGAGCTATGAAATGTACAACAAAGAGGAAATAAAAGAGTTAAAATCCATGTTGCTGACATCACAAGCAGCAGAGTTCCATAACTCACACAGTGACTTTGCTTTTCTGCAGTCATCTTCGTTCTTGTATAATGAAAAACAAAGTGGAAAAGCCTTATACTACTAACTTTTATAGAGCAACAAAATAATTTAAAATCTCTTAGCACTAATCTAAATTCTGTTCAACCAAGGAATTATCTCTCTGCCCTGCACAGAAACCTGCTAGTTCATTGACAATATAGACCGAGTTCATACACTAGTGTAACATGGCACTGGTCCATTCACCTCAATGCAACTTACATCAGCAGTGAATTTGGCCCTTTGTTTGTTAAGGTACAAAGGCCCCAGCTCTGCAAAGATAAATGCATGTTCTTAAATTTAAGAACATGAATAATCCACCTGAAGTCAATGGGACTACTCACATACTTAATATGAAACATATGTGTATGTCTTCAGGGGTTAATAGATGCTTTCTATCTCCTTGCAACCCCTATGGAACTCACTGACTTCAGTGGGATTCTCAACAAACAAGATTCCTCTATAACAGTGGTTTTCAACCTTTTTTCATTTGCAGGCCACTACATATTTTCAAATGGCGGAACAGACCCCTTTGGAAATCTTGGGTCCCCAGACTACAGGTTGAAAACCACTATTCTATAGTAACGACAACCTTTCATGGACCCCTTAGAGTCTGCAGATCCCTCAGGTGTCTGAAGACCACAGGCTGAAAACCACTGATCTATAACGGATCCACTTGCTGGACTGGGGCCTATACAGTGAAAATGAGCCATGACATCCTTGCCATGGCCTCACATCACTTACAACATCACTGACTGAGACTACCCAGATGACCAACAGAACTAAACTAGAATTCAAAAGACTGAAAATGGCCACAGAGTGAGTGAAGGGCTATACAAAAAAACTGTAATGAGCCGAGCAAGGAATGGAGAAAGCCGTGATGCCTCCTAAAACTTAGCACCACTTTTTAAAAAAATAAGCCTTAACTACAGATGTATTTCTATACCCCGGCTTCACCCATAGGTTTTCCTACAGGACAGGCTCGAGGAGTCTCTCTCACAGGGCAGGAGCCCCAAGTTCAAGCTGTGCCAAGTGATGCCAGACACCCCAGAGCGGCGGGGGGAGGGGGCGTCGGTGGAGAGTTACCCACCCAAGGAGGCGGAGATCCACCTCCGCCCGACCCCCTCCCGGGCAGGTGCGTGCCCAGCTGGCTGCCAGCGGGCCCCCTGCCGCGCCAGCTCCCCCTTCTCCCCGCAGCTCGGCGGCGCCCAGGGCTCGCCTCACACCGCGGCGCGAGGGACCATGCCCGGGGCTGGCCTCGTGCAGCCGCAGCCGCAGCTCCCCGCCCCGCCTCCTCCTCCTCCCTCTCCTCCTCCCCCCGCCGCCGTGCGGCTGGCGGCTCGCAGGGAGGGAGCGTGAGCAGCGAGCGAGCGAGCGAGCGGGCGGGGGTTAAAGGTGCCGCTGGAAGGGAAGTTTGGAGAAGGTCGTGCGGTGTCTGTGCGCTCCGGCAGCATCATGGCGGAGCCCAGCGACTCGCCTGTCCACCTCCAGCAGCCCGCGCCGGCGGCCGCTCCCGCCGCCTGGCCCATCTGCAGGGACGCCTACGAGCTGCAGGAGGTTATCGGTCAGTGGCGCGGGGGCCGCGCGGGCGGGCCGGGCTGCGCCGGGCAGGGGGAATGCGCCGGGAGCCGGCTGCGGGGCCTACCGGCGTTTGCTCTCCGCGGGTTTCTCTCCCTGCGGCGGGCGCGCCCGGCACTGCAGCGGCTGCAAACTTTATTTCCGAGGCGCCGGCTGGGGCTGGCTGCCCCGCTCTCCCCACGCGCAGCGGGCGGCGGCTCCTGGTGGGGGCGCAGTGGCAGCCGCCCCAGCCCTTCTGCGGGGCCGTGGGGATGAGCCCCAAAGCATCGTTCCCCCCCCCTCCGCTATCAGCCAGTGGTGAGCAGCGAGCTGTAATTGACCGTTGGCCTTGCCTCTCCTCTGCTCTCGCCGGCTGTAACGGTGCAGCCTGTGTCTTGCTCTATCCGTTCAGAGTAGTCTGCATCTTTCCGGGGTGGGGGCGGTTAAATCTCCCCATCTGCGGCTCCTGCTGATTTCCTTTTTGAAAGCCTTCATTTCCTTTTGCTCCCTTTGCATAGCTTTAATTTTGTCCCCATCTCCTCTTTTCATCCTCCCCATCACTCTACTCTCCTATACACTATACTCTTACCGCTGTTGTGATTATGGCTTAATTTCATTGGTGCAAGCCTTCCCCTTCGGTTTAGGGTTTAACACCCCTCCCCCAAACATGCAGGCAGTGTGTGCTGGGATTGTGCATGTAACAATTAATTGCTATCAAAATGTGTCTGACTTAATTTTCCTCCCAACTGTGTGGATCGGATCATTATGAATCTTGCAAGGTGAAAAGATATGTCTAATGGAAGGCTGTATACTTTTTTTGATCTGGATGCTATTTATTGCTAGTTAATCAGTTCAATAATACTCATTCTTGTAGTTAAAACAAACAAACAAACAACCCTGCAGAAACTAAAAGCCAGGTCCAAAATTGCAATTGTCGTTCCTTGAGATTTGGGCTAGAATTCATTTACCTCAAAAATTCCTGTAGTTTTGCTTTGTGTTGCTCTTGTAACTAGTAGTGCTTTTAATATTGCACACTATTTGCTGATAACTGTGACAGATGCCATTTTTAATCAGGGTTGTAAATCATGTGCATTCAAAGTTGTTTCTTTGGCTATTTAGTTTCCACAATCAGAAACTAAGTGTTGCCAATGAGAAATAACTTACCCCTTCACTCTCAAGTTTTACCAGGCTCTAGTTTTACTCATATTCTTTCCCTTTTTATTCCCCATTTCTCCACCTGAACTGCACTAAAATGAAGAAGGCTGAGGCCTGGTCTCCTGATATAGCTATGCCAGCAAAACTTTTAAATATGGAGTGGATTGGGGGGTGGGGGGGGTGGAGGGAGGAAATCACACTTCTAACTTTGACATAGCTATGCCGCTGAAAGCCCTAGTATGGAAGCAGGCCTCTTGCCAGTATACCAAGAGAACTGAAAAAAGCTATACCAGAAAAATAGCTGTTTTGCTGGTATAAGCTACATCCCCAGTAGGTCGGTTTGCTGGTAAACTATACTCACAAATTCTTTCTGCTGTAGAAAAGGCCTGAGAAGGTGTTAATCTAATCCTTATCTGCTGTTGCAATGGGAGTCTGTAGTATATTTCTTATTTAAGTACTGGTTGTCCTCCGTTGGTGCAGTTGTAGAATGGCTGAAGATTAGGGCCAGTCTACACGGGCTAAAGCGTGGCTTGTGTGGTCACGGCAGAGAGCTCTCCTTGTGCTCTTAAAAACCCCACGCCTACGAAGGGCATAGCTACCAGCGCTGAGGCACTGTCTACCCTGGCGCTTCACAGCGCTGAAACTTGTGCTCGGGGGATAGGGAGTGTTTTCACACTCTTGAGTGGGAACGTTGTAGTGTGGTTGTCATAAATATAAAGGGCAGGGTGAACGCCTTTAAATCCCTCCTGGCCAGAGGAAAAACCCTTTCACCTTAAAGGGTTAAGAAGCTCAGATAACCTCGCTGGCACCTGACCAAAATGACCAATGAGGAGACAAGATACTTTCAAAGCTGGCGGGGGGGAGGACAAAGGGTTCTCTCTGTCTGTGTGGTGCTTTTGCTGGGACCAGAGCAGGAATGCAGGTCAGAACTCCTGTAAAGAGTTAATAAGCAATCTAGCTAGATATGCGTTAGATTCTGTTTTGTTTAAATGGCTGATAAAATAAATTGTGCTGAATGGAATGTATATTAAGGTTTTGCCTAGGGGGATTCTCTATATTTTGAATCTGATTACCTTGTAAGGTATTTACCATCCAGATTTTACAGAGGTGATTCTTTTACTTAGATTAAAATTCTTCTTTTAAGAACCTGATTGCTTTTTCGTTGTTCTTCAGATCCAAGGGTTTGGGTCTGTGTTCACCTATGCAAATTGGTGAGGATTTTTATCAAGCCTTCCCCAGGAAAGGGGGTGTAGGGCTTCGGGGGGATTTTGGGGGGGGGGGGGGAAACATTTCCAAGTGGGCTCTTTCCCTGTTGTTTTTGTTAGATGCTTTGTGGTGGCAGCAATAAGGTCCAGGGACAAAAGGTAAAATAGTTTGTACCATGGGAAGTTTTAACCTAAGCTGGTAAAAATAAGCTTAGGGGGTTTTTCATGCAGGTCTCCACATCTGTACTCTAGAGTTCAGAGTGGGGAAGGAACCTTGACAGCTGTAAATTGCCAGTGTAGACAAGCCCTAAGGGCTTGCAAGGGGAGGGGGAAGAGTGAGTGTTTTACTTCTCAAAAAAGCAGTTTAAAAAGAGTTTATTGAGTCTTCAAAAATTTTAAATAGGTATATTTATCTATTTATTGACACATGTTTAAAGTGCCCATAATTGCAAAGTTGGGACACACTTTTTGGGGAAATGCATTCCTTGTGTAGATAGGCCTCCATGCTAACTAACTGATAGTATTCGATTACCGCAGTAAAGTGACAGGTCAGTTTCTTGTAGCATAAGAATCACGATTACTTAGTGAGGAAGGCAAGGAAGGGTTCTACTGGACCCTGATCCAGTAAAGTGCAGAATGCTTTCTTGGGTGTGCTGAGTATCCTCAACTTCTATTAAATTTAGTTTAGGAACAATGACTTTTTCTAAATGCCACAAGAAATATTTTCTATAAGCAAAATAGCCTTTTATTTACAGCCTCTCAAATACAGCAATATATTGTTTTCTTTGTCTTAAGTGGCAAAGGACTGCTATGACAGACATTTTTCCTAAATGACTAAATGAATATTTATATTGCATGTTTTGAAAATGTTTATTTTGTATGTAAATTCAGTGCAAATGAGTAAATACGGATATAATTTTAGAGTTGCGGGCTCAATGTAATACTACATAATATCTTCAAATGAACTTAGTGTAAGTAGGGTTGCTTTTGTATACCTTATCTTAGTATCCAGGGGAAAATAATACAGTTCCAGAGTCTGACTGCCACTCCTATTCAGTAAGCAGCATTTAATCACTGAAGCTCTTAAAGTTTAATCACTTCATGAACATGAGTACTGCCACTTATTAAAATAAACTTTCCACAGGTGAATAGCTTTATGTACACACACAACTGTCTGCGGGATAGGAGCCTGAAGGGATATGTTTTGTTCTAATAGTCCTTTGCCAGTTAAACCAGGAAAAGTACAATATATTGAGGCATCTGAGTGGGATTTTTAAGAAGAAAGACATACCAGTCTTCTTTAGCACAGACTTCATAGGCTTACATAGTATGGAATATTTCTCGGTGTAACTAAAGTCACCTTTTATCTGTAGACTATATCTAATGTCTTAAGAGATATTTCAGGGTTTATTAGTGGAAGCCATATTGCTAAAAAGTACAGTAACCTACTTTTTGGAACTGGTCATGTTTGATTTAATATCGTGAGAGGGTAATCAGTTTCCATCCTGCTCTTGTAGGGTAAGCAACTGGAAATGGTGCCACTGTTTTTAATAAAATGTTTGCTTACTGTTAAACCACTTCCTACCTTAATGGCAATTTAAAAACTGCCTTTGAGCTTCCATATAGCCTGTGTCATAAATAATGTTTTTTCCCCAGTGATATATCTGTGGCTAGCTGGAGGCCCAAATGCCCAGTCAGGGAAAAATTGGTAATTAAGATATGAGAAGCACTGTTTCCTCTAGGAATCTTAAAACAAACAAACCCTGCCCATTTTGCTAAACAAAATATCTTTTCTTTTAATGTTGTGTCAGCACTTTCATTGCAAATTCCTACTATCATGAGTTAATAACTTCATTAAAAATAATTGTGGGTTGAAACCTGGTATGGAGATTCTTGGAACAGAAGGAAATAGCCTTTATCTGTACCATGAACTGATTCAATTAAACTGTGTGGTGGATTTGGCCATATTTGAATATTTTGTTGTTGGCTGTTCTTTAAAGTCTTGGTATAGTTTGAGATACAAAAAGCTACTGATTATAAGCAAATTATCTTTAATAGAAGTAAATAAGATTCAATATTCTTGTCAATTGAGCTCTTTTATTGTGGATTGGCTCTGAATAAGATGACTGAAATAAGACACATCTGATTCTCTGTCACTTCATAAAACTTCTACATATCTTCCTTTCTAACATATAAGAGAATTTGCTCTTAAGGATTTGTGAACTGAATTTCCTTGCTTTTGTTTCTATGACATTTTAATATAATTCTGTATTTGTTTAGTTGTATTGAGTCCTGTCAAATGGATGAGATGCTACCAAAGATAAAGCAATGTTATGATGAGCGTGAGAAGACTTTCTGAATGCTTTTGAGCAAATTGCTTAAGACTCTGTGCCTCAGTTTCCTCATTTGTAAGTGAAGGGCTAGTTCTCTCCTCCTTACAGGCTATTTTGAGAGCCTTGGATGGAAGGTTCTGGCTAAACTAGAGTTCTTTTGAAAGAAAAAGATTGTCTGCAGAGTATTTAAGCATATTTTACGTTACAGATCACTTAAAAATTCTCATTTGAAAATTTGACTTTGGTCTAACGTTGCCTTGTCACCCTCCAGCTCAAAAAAAACTTGACATGTACCACCGAACTTTCAATGTAGCTAATTTCCTCTAATTCATGGAATCTAACTTCTGCATAAAACACATAATTTAGCAAAACCTGTCAATTTTTGTTGTGGATGGTTTTGTGGACAACCCTGCTCCTACTGATAGTAGGGTTTTTGTTTGGTGCTTCTCACCCCCTCGCCCCCCCTCCCTCACCCATTTGCACCAGTGACTTCACTGGAAGCAGAGCCATTTACTCAGTGTCTATCTAGTGTCTAGTTATAGCTGAGAAAGAATGAGCACTTCTGGAGGTTTGAGCTAATGGAGACCTTCATTTAGCTCAGTGTTAGAGGTATGTGGTTGTGGAGATGAAGGACTGAGGTTCCAGTCGTGAGTCTGCAAGTGTTTGCTGTCTTATAATGGAGAGAGGGAAATGTTTTGATAGTTGTGGATGTAATTGCAGTACCTCTTTTTTTTTTTTTCTTTGTCCTTCCTGTAATTAGGAGGGTATAGTATCACTGATTACCAGAATACCTTAAGACTTTGGTTAAACCTGACTGAGTACTCATTGAGATGAAAATATTCAAAGGGCTTCTTTTTGAAGTGGTAATGGGAACAAAGAAACACTAGTCATTTCCAGTCTGCTCAACAAAATGTTACACCACAGTACTTGAAGCCTAGGTAGATCTTGACACTAGCTTTTGCAAGAGGCTGTTCAAATACATGAATTGTAAAATGCTTAAGAAATAGCATTATTTGAGAACCAGATGGTGGTGGTATTTAGAATTTTTCTGTCCCCAGAAATGTTAACTTTAAGTATAAAGAAATGTATATCTAACTACAATCTTAACTCTGATCCAAATCAAGTAGTGTACTTTCACCATTAAATCTCAAACACTGCACCTTCACACATGAAAACATTATATAATATATATGCCACTGATCAGCCTAAATTGAAGTCCACATAAATAACTTATTTATCCGTAATTTCCTTTCCTTTTAAGCTACATGTTTCTCAGGAAACAGTTACAAATACTTTCCCAAAAATTTCTGTCAATTGATAAACTGTTAAATGGAAAGTTCTAACTTCTAATTTCTTAAAACAGAAAATACATAATACAGAGGAGGGGAAAAGACTAAAATTAATGAGTGGCTGTTGCTTAAAGTATCTTTTTTTTGGGGGGGAGGGGTCATGTTTTAAATAAATTCTCAGTTCTTAGGCTTTTAGTGTATTTAAGCCTCACCATTTTACAGTAAAAAGAAAAGGAGTACTTGTGGCACCTTAGAGACTAACCAATTTATTTGAGCATGAGCTTTCGTGAGCTACAGCTCACTTCATCAGATGCATACCGTGGAAACTGCAGCAGACTTTATATATACACAGAGAATATGAAACAATACCTCCTCCCACCCCACTGTCCTGCTGGTAATAGCTTATCTAAAGTAATCATCAGGTTAGGCCATTTCCAGCACAAATCCAGGTTTTCTCACCCTCCACCCCCCCCCACAAATTCACTCTCCTGCTGGTGATAGCCCATCCAAAGTGACAACTCTTTACACAATCACCAGCAGGAGAGTGAATTTGTGTGGGGGGGTGGAGGGTGAGAAAACCTGGATTTGTGCTGGAAATGGCCTAACCTGATGATTACTTTAGATAAGCTATTACCAGCAGGACAGTGGGGTGGGAGGAGGTATTGTTTCATATTCTCTGTGTATATATAAAGTCTGCTGCAGTTTCCACGGTATGTATCTGATGAAGTGAGCTGTAGCTCACGAAAGCTCATGCTCAAATAAATTGGTTAGTCTCTAAGGTGCCACAAGTACTCCTTTTCTTTTTGCGAATACAGACTAACACGGCTGTTACTCTGAAACCTGTCATTTTACAGTAGTTACCCTTGGTGATCACCAAAGCTTGCTGGAGGCATTAGGAAACCTATGAGCAGTAGTGGAGGCATGGGTGCAATCTGCCTGCAGAGATAGGAAGATAACTATGGCATTGGTTTACCCTTCTGGTTTAACTTTTGGAAGTGAATCTTCTATATTAGAAGAGCTGGAAACTTGTTTACTTTAATTGAAAGCATACATTCTGTGGAGGTTGACATTTACTCATAGCAAGCAGTAAATACTTTTTGTTTTTGTGGGTTTTTTGTTTAAGTCTGACTTATAGCACTGGCTAGCAAACTGAAGTATTGATAACTCCATTAGATTGTATTTGTTTTTGAGGTTTTGGAGTGCTGGTGTATGATTATCTTCTGGACAGTATTATTGCTTAGTGTGTCAAGACTATTTTAATGCAAGATAAAACAAGCTGTCATGGTTTGTAAGTATGAATCTCCTATGGTTATTGGGGTGAGGTGGCAAAATAGTGTAGAGGTGATGTGAAATAGCCTTAAAGCAGCTTCTTTGCTCAGCACTTGTGGAGCTGTAGAGCAATGAAAACCTTATTGGGAGGATCTAGGCAAGTACACTACTGTAACTGAGTCTGTATTTCTGAATACTGTGGAGTTCTGTGTAACTGGTTTCTGACTTACAGGGTGTGTATTCTGTGTTGGTGCTGACAGTCCAAGAGTTGAAATGAGCAGACATCCCATTCTGTGTTCAGTCAACTAAGGCTTACTTGTATAGAAATTAAAAGGTAAAGTGACTAGAGTGAAATCCCTGCAAGCTGCATGGACACTTTTCAAAGACACTGTAATAGAGGCCCAACTTAAATGTATACCCCAAATTAAAAAACATAGTAAAAGAACTAAAAAAGATCCACCGTGGCTTAACAACCATGTAAAAGAACCAGTGAGAGAGAAAAAGGCATCTTTTTTTAAAAAGTGGAAGTCAGATCCTAGTGAGGTAAATAGAAAGGAGCATAAACACTACCAAATTAAATGTAATAAGAAAAGCCAGAAAGGAGTTTGAAGAACAGCTAGCCAAAAACTCAAAAGGTAATAATAAAATGTTCTTTCTGCACATCAGAAGCAGGAAGCCTGCTATACAACCAGTGGGGCCCCGTGACAATTGAGATACAAAAGGAGCACTTAAAGGTGATAGTCGTCATGGAGAAACTAAATGAATTCTTTGATTCAGTCTTCACGGCTGAGGATGTTAGGGAGATTCCCAAACCCGAGCAGTCTTTTGTAGGTGACCAATCTGTGACAATTCCTCAGACTGAAGTGTCACTAGAAGAGGTTTTGGAATTAATTGATAAACTAAACAGTAACAAGTCACCGGGACCAGATGGCATTCACCCAAGAGTTCTGAAAGAACTCAAATGTGAAATTGCGGAACTATTAACTGTGGCTTGTAGCCTGTCCTTTAAATCAGCTCCTGTATGCAATGACTGGAAGATAGCTAATGTAACGCCAATATCTAAGAACAGTTCTAGAGGTGATCCTGGCAATTACAGACCGGTAGGTCTAATGTCAGTACCGGGCAAATTAGTTTAAACAATAGTAAAGAATAAAATTGTCAGATATATAGAAGAACATAAATTGTTGCACAGAAGTCAACATGGTTTCTGTAAAGGGAAACCTTGTCTTACTAATCTATTAGAGTTCTTTGAGGGGGTCAACAAACATGTGGACAAGGGGGATAGATTTCCAGAAAGCCTTTGACAAGGTCCCTCACCAAAGGCTCTTACGTAAATTAAGTTGTCATGGGATAAGAGGGAAGATCCTTTCATGGAATGAGAACTGGTTAAAAGACAGGGAACAAAGGATAGGAATAAATGGTAAATTCTCAGAATGGAGAGAGGTAACTAGTGATGTTCCCCAAGGGTCAGGCCTAGGACCAATCCTATTCAACTTATTCATAACTGATATGGAGAAAGGGGTAAACAGTGAGGTGGCAAAGTTTTTAGATGATACTAAACTGTTCAAGATAGTTAAGACCGAAGCAGACTGTGAAGAACTTCAAAAAGATCTCTCAAAACTAAGTGATTGGGCAACAAAATGGCAAATGAAATTTAATGTGGCTAAATGTAAAGTAATGCACATTGGGAAAAAATAACCCCAACTATACATACAATATGATGGGGACTAATTTAGCTGCAACTAATCAGGAGAAAGATCTTGGGATCATCGTGGATAGTTTTCTGAAGATGTACACGTAGTGTGCAGCGACAGTCAAAAAAGCAAACGGGATGTTAGGAATCAATAAAAAAGGGATAGAGAATAAGACTGAGAATATCTTATTGCCCTTATATCAATCCGTGGTACGCCCACATCTTGAATATTGCATGCAGATGTGGCCGCCTCATCTCAAAAAAGATATACTTGCATTAGAAAAGGTTCAGAAAAGGGCAACTAAAATGATTAGGAGTTTGGAACGGGTCCCATCTGAGGAGAGATTAAAGAGGCTAGGGCTTTTCAGCTTGGAAAAGAGGAGACTAAGGGGGGATATGATACAGGTATGTAAAATCATGAGTGGCATGGAGAAAGTGAATAAGGAAAAGTTATTTACTTGTTCTCATACTATAAGAACTAGGGGCCACCAGATGAAATTAATGGGTAGCAGGTTTAAAACAAATAAAAGGAAGGTCTTCTTCACTCATCGCATAGTCAACCTATGGAACTCCTTGCCTGATGAGGTTGTGAAGGCTAGGACTATAACAGGGTTTAAAAGAGAACCTCCAGGAATTTATCCAGTTAAGTCCATTAATGGCTGTTAGCTAGGATGGGTAAAGAATGGTGTCCCTAGTCTCGTTTGTCAGAGGGTGGAGATGGATGGCAGGAGAGAGATCACTAGATCATTACCTGTTAGGTTCACTCCCTCTGGGGCACCTGGCATTGGCCATTGTTGGTAGACAGGATACTGGGCTGGATGGACCTTTGGTCTGACCCAGTATGGCCATTCTTATGTTATGTTCTTATGTTATATCTTATAGTCTTATACTCTGAGCAGACAAAAATGTTTGTAAATCCTCTTCCCCCTGTTCCCCGAGCCTGCCCTGGGATTAATCCCTGCCAGCTGTCTGTCTCTGAAGCACTACAGGCAATTGCGGCTGAGGTGGGGGGGGGAGGGGAGGGGTGGGAACTGGGAGTTCTCTGCTGAGAGAGAAGCAGGTGTCAGGGAGTGAGATGTAGGGAGGGCCTGCTGAAAAGTCTGCACCTGAGGGAATTGTTAATGAAGGGGAGAAGCCAGTGGAGAGACAGATCAAACTCATGGGGACAGAGGGAGTAGAGTCACTGAGGAAAAAGATGGGGAAGATGCCTAGTGGTAGAAAAGAGAAGCTTTTTCTTGGGTCTGATTTCAGGTAAGCTAGAGAGCTATGGCGACTGGTGCAGAGTTTGGTGAATTTTAGGTAGTTCTCTGCATGCATCCCTCCTCCTCCTCCTCTTGAAGAAGAAATTAGTTGGAAACCAACTTCCTCTGGGATCTTAGTAGCTCCATGACTTCCAGATTACATGGTGAACAGGGTTTCTGACAGAAGTTTTGGGATATTGACAAGTATAGTAAAGGCTGAAGGATTTTTAGGACCCCCTTTTTTGGTCTGTTTTCCTTCAGAGACATATTCAAGAGGTGCTGGCAGTGTCATACCTTTCAGGGATGTTCTCAAAGGTGCCTTGGTGCAAAGATTTAATCATCAGCATTACTCAGTAATGAATTATTAATTTTTTATGGAATCAGTAGAGTTAATATTTCCAACCTTAGGTCAAACATCTCAGGACCAAAGTTAACTCATCAATGGGCTTCTGAAAGCCTAGGATGATTAATTCTTTTATGATTAACAAAATGAGTGAATCACTTTTTTAGACTAATTATTCTTCAAAACACTGTGGATCACTGATCCATGGGCTTTCTGATCAGAAGTAAAATTCTGCTGGGAGTTGGGTGTCATGGAAAGCTGGCTTACTATGGACACAGGTGTGCCCCAAGTTAGGTGCGACCTAGTACATCTAAAAGGAGACAGGTAGTGTAGAAATAGAAAATTGAAAGGAAAGGAGGTAGTAGGCAGTCTTGTCTGATCATGGCTACTGTGGATGGTGTGGTGTATGTGTTGTTTTTTTTTTTTATGGGTCTGGTCACATGCTCAGTTGTATGGTGAAGCTTTATTCATTGATCTTAACTTTTCGAGATCATACGCTTGGTACAAGGTTGGGGCTGATGCATTTTAGCTGGATCAATAAAATTTTAGTATAGCTGCAAGCAGCATGTGTGTATGAGTGCATGTGCATTTTATGGTAGGGCATAAAAATATGGTTCTGTCATTTAATAGGCCAGAAAAGCATAGGGCTTTTATATTGGAAAAATGTGCTCTGATATTTTCATTTGTGGGTATTTGTTTCCTATCTTGTAAGGGGAAAAAGTAGGCAAAGCTCATGATCTCGCTGCCATAACTAGTTCTGAGCAAGGTCCTATTTACCTGCAATAACATAGCTTAATTGGGGCCTTGGTCTTGGCCTAGGGCCCCTGGCCCCATGGTAATAGTGCTACTAATAAAGATAAAAAGAAAAGGAATACTTGTGGCACCTTAGAGACTAACCAATTTATTTGAGCATGAGCTTTCGTGAGCTACAGCTCACTTCAGGTGCCACAAGTACTCCGTTTCTTTTTGCAAATACAGACTAACACGCTGTTACTCTGAAACTAATAAAGATGCTTTCTCCTAATGTATTTCCATCTGCACCCTAAAAAAAGCCTTAAATTACATTATGCTGAATTTATAATTAGATACCCACTCTTGCATATTGCTGTCTAACATGCCTGCTCTTTCTGGGGATAGACAGAAATGGCCTTGCTACTGTCTTAAGGCCACTTAAGGGCAATTTAGCAAAGAGTAAAGTGAGAGCTGCTTCTAACTTTTTTTTTCTACTGTAAGAACAAAGCCTACAAATTCTTGTTTCCTCCTTCGTTGTTAGTCTTCTGGGGATCATTGTAAGGGGTAATTTGTTGCTAATGTCCTGTCATGACAGTCTCTAACCTTTTTCTTTATAAAAGCTAACTGGAGTGGTGGGAGCTAGCTGAAGATGTTCTGTAGTTCAGCATCCGAGCATTAGCTGGAGATATTGGGGTCAGGACAGCAGCAATGTCATATTCTTCAATTGAACGCCCACGGCTGACCTGTGTCGGCTGGCCTGTGTCAGCTGACTCAAGCTCACTGCATCTCACAGTGAGGGGCTATAAAATGGCAGTGTAGGAGTCTGGGCTCAGGCTGAAGCCCAGGTTCTGGGACCCTCCCCGACTCTGTTTGTGGCCTGAGCTCTGAGAGCCTGAGTCAACTGACACAGGCCAGCCGGGGGTATTTAATTGTAGCGTAGACATAACCTTTGCTTTTTTTTTTTTTTTTTTTTTTTTAATGAACTGCTGTTAGTTGGACGCACTCAGCAGTGACAGAAGACTCAGAAAATGCTACATTGGTGTTTCTGTGCAGCTATAATTGTTTTAAAATGTTTACTTCCAAACTGAAGGAAGAGCAAGGACAACATGCCTAGTAATTAAATCAGCATCACAATTTTTCTCTATTTATGATGTTGCTTTAAAGGTAAGCTGTAATTCTTCTCAAAAGCTTGTTTCTAGGCAGTATCTTTCTGTACAGCTTTTTAAACAATCTGTAATGTAACAGCCTGAGATGTGGGGCTGGTAGAAGTAGAGCTGTGGTGGTTTCAGTAGAAACCCTTCTGTTATAATGCCAAGAAGGCATAAGCATTTGATATTGCGGACTTGTGCTCCGGTGCTGATCCTCTAGCTATGCAAGATAAGGGCTCTAGATATCAATCACTTGTATTGAATGATGGCTTCCTCATTCCGCATGCTAATGAAAGGTGAGAGGGGGGGAGAGAATAAAGCATTTTTTAGTTCAACAGCTTTTTTTCTAAAGACACTCTTAAAATGTATATCTTTTTTTGAAGGAACTCTCCTGAGACTAGTTACATTTTAAATAACTAATTGTTTAGCCGTGTAAGAAAATCATATAATTCCTCTTAAGCATCTCCTTCAATAAATGGGTCTGTGGTCTCTGAGGGTGGCATTTGAACGATACTGCCCAGCAGGGATTTGGGTCTGAAAATTGGCTTTCCTGTTGTAGAATACTGGAAAGCAGAAGGTTTCAAAGTTGCTGTAGGTTCTGGGACTTGTCCACAAAAATATATGCTGGTTTTCTTTACTTGTAGTAGCTGATTTAAGCAGAATATTTTTGCTTCCTAATCTCCCCCTCCCTGAAGGATTTAGAAAAACCAACTGTTTTATATCTTTAATCTCTGTTGCACTAACAATCCTTTCTCAAATCAGCAGTTAGCTGGTTTTCCCCCTTTTTTCCCCTTTGTGCCTTAGATCCTGATTCTGCAAAATGTAAGCAATTGCATATGCACTGATCATACTGTCACTTAAGGGGTTCAGAAAATTTTTTGCAGTTTCAATGAAGCTGTTAAATTCAAGGCCAGCTGTAACCCCAGTGCTGCAAAGATCTGATTGGAGCCTTGTCCTTTCAAAGGCCATGTGTCATATTAATTCTGCAACTTGGTCTTGTCTCCCTTGTCAGCTGTGGAAACTGACTTGGGAGCAATTCCTAGGGTGTGAACTATGGCAATATTTTCCTCTTTCCATGGTTTTGGGAGTTTGTTTTTTTTTCTTTTTGGTTTGACAGCTTTGTCTTTTTAGTGCTTTCAGATTTGCTTGTCTATGGTTTTGTTTTCTCTTTAGCCTATTCTTTACACATCTCTTGCCCATGAATAAGAATTTTCAGTCAAAATTATTTATTGCATTGTTGGCAGTTTTTGTGTTTCAAAGATAACAGATAAAACTCTTGTGTGGGCTGTTTTATATGGAGTAACTCTTTAGACCTTGGAAACAATGAATTCTGCATCAGAATTTTTAAGGGAGGCTTGAACACAATTTACCATTTCTGTCTTGGATTGAGCCACTCTAAAAACTAATCATAATGTACCATCTGCCATTCTTTTGACTTGGAGCCGGGTACTTTTGTAGAAGTTTGATTTAGCTGAATTTGAATAAATGCTAAAACATCTAATTTCTATGATGTACTCCTCTCTGTGTGGAGCATTTATATTCTTCTATGTTCCAGGTCAGTGGTGAAAAGACAGAATGCTTCTACTGGCATGCTTCCTGGAAGTCTAATTAGATAGAGGAGGAATTTGTAGATTACCAGCAGAAAAGTATAGAAGGAGAAAATATTTCCCTTGAGGATGGCGTGGATGGAGAAAGAACTACACTGGAAGCAATTATCTTACTGTGGAATTAAATTTACCAAATAAGAGCTCAATCCCTTTTTGAGCCACCTTAGGTTTTTAAGTTTCCTAGTCTTTGAATGTAATGCATGAATGCCAAACTTGAGACTTCAGAAATTATTGGTCAGGCACCCAAAAATCATAAAATTGTCCTAAATCATGAGATGTAACAAACAACTTTGGGGTTCTCTTCATTTGCCTGGTAGTGTCTTGAACCAATAGTGTTCATATTTTTCTGTCTTGCCTCTGCAATTGGGGGGGATTAGGAACTTTAATTTAAAAAAAAAAAAAAAATACTCACCTGATCTCTACTCCAGGTACTGGGGCTTTTAGAATCAGGCCTGGCTCTAGGATTTTTGCCTCCCCAAGCAAAAAAATTAAATTTGGCTGCCCCCACTTTTCTTTCGTGCCTCCTCCCCAAATCCCCGGCCCTGCCTCCTCCCCCGGGCGTGCTGCATCCCACCCCCGTATTGCTTCCTGCAGCTTTCCTCCTGCCCTAGCTCACCTCTGCTCTGCCTGCTCCCCTGAACACACCGCTGCTCCGCTTCTCCCTCCTCCCTCTCAGGCGAGGGAGAGGCAGCGCATTCAGGGGAGCAGGCGGAGCAGAGGTGAGTGAAGGTGCGGGGGGTAGAGAAACCACTTCCCACTTTAGTTTTCCTCCACTCCGTCACCGCCTCCCCCAAGCACGCTGTCGCTCGGCTTCTCCCTCTCTCCTTCCCAGGCTTGCCACGCGAAACAGCTGATTTGTGCGCGGCAAGCCTGGGAGGGAGGGGGGAGAAGCGGAGTGGCAGCGGCGTGCTCAGGGGAGTAGGCGGAGGTGAGCTGGGGCAGTGGGGGCACATTTCTAGGGGTGGCATGGTCAGCACTGGAATGCTGCCCCTAGAAATGTGCCACCCCAAGCACCTGCTTGTTTTGCTGGTGCCTAGAGCCGGCCCTGTTTAGAATGACACAATATCTGGTATTTCAGTTTGCTGCTGTTCGTGGGTTTGGATAAAGGCTATTTTCCTGATTTGAACTACGGTAGGATCTTTGTTGGCTTTTTGCCCCTCTGCTACTATTCAATTTGTTCCTGTATATTAAAAAAAAATTGCTAATAAAAATGAATAGATTTTAGAACACTGGGCAATATTATGATTAAAAAGCATCTTAAATTTCCCTTGTCTTTGAATATTCTTATTTTAAATAGTTTCCCTGGGGCATCCTAATTATAGAGGATTGGCATGTAATTAACTGAGCACTTCAGAACATGTTACTATGCTCCAACTTTAAAAAGAAAATGAAGATTGCCTACAAAAATCCATGAGGATTCCGAAGTTGTTTTCTCTTGGAATACTAGATCAAAGTGGTGAAGCCAGTTTTAAGTGAGTGCATGTTAAGAGATGTATCTTCAAAGCAACAGATGAAAACAAATACACTGAATGAAATGAATTGAAATGAATACCTGTAAGAAACAAATTTCAAATGTACTAAGACATGAGTGAATTCACTTAGATTTATAAAGGCCATTAATAAAAATACATGTTAAAGGAGTCTTCCAGTGAATTATAATGTAATCCTAGAAACATGGGGCTGCAAGGGACCCAGAGAGGTCATCTAGTCCAGCACCCTTCACTGAGGCAGAACCAAGGATAGCTAACCTGTTGTTAAAAACCTCCAATGATAGGGATTCTCACAAACCTGGGTGACTGGGCAATAAAATGGCAGATGAAATTCAGTGTTGATAAATGCAAAGCAATGTACATTGGAAAACATAATCCCAACTGTAAGTAAGGGATAGATAAGAAGACAGAAAATATCATATTGCCTCTATATAAATCCATGGTATACCCACATCTCGAATACTGCATGCAGATGTGGTTGCCCATCTCAAAAAAGATATATTGGAAAAGGGGTTCAGAAAAGGGTGACAAAAATGATTAGGGGTATGGAATGGCTGTCGTATGAGGAGAGATTAATAAAACTGGGACTTTTCAGCTTGGAAAAGAGATGACTAATGGGGGAGATGATAGAGGTCTATAAAATTATGACTGATGTGAAGAAAGTAAATAAGGAAGTGTTGGTTACTCCTTCTCATAACACAAGAACTAGGGGTCACAAAATGAAATTAATAGTCAGCAGGTTAAAACAAACAAAAGGAAGTTTTCACCCCCCCCCCAATGCGTAGTCAACCTGTGGAACTCCTTGCCAGAGGATGTTGTGAAGGCCAAGGCTATAAGAGCGTTCAAAAAAGAACTAGATAGGTTCATCGATGAACCTATCATCCATGAAATTAGCCAGGATGGGCAGGGATGGTGTCCCTAGTTTCTGTTTGCCAAAAGCTGGGAATGGGAAACCGGATGGATCACTTGATCATTACCTGTTCTGTTCATTCCCTCTGGGGCACTTGGCATTGGCTGCTGTCGGAAGACAGGTTACTGGGCTAGATGGATCTTTGGTCCGACCCATTCTGGCCGTTCTTATGTTCTTATTCCACTTGGTAATCTCTTTCTTATAATTAGGAAGTTCTTCCTAATCTGCAGTAAGGGAGATTTATGTTAGGTACTACACCAATTACTATGTGTCCGACCTTCCTTCAGTGGACAAGGAAACAACTGATCTGTATCCTCTTTATAACAATCCTTAACAGATTTGAAGACTGTTATCAGGCGCCCCCTGAGTCCTCTTTTCTCAAGACAACATGCCTGTTGTTTCGTTTTTTTGTTTTTTTTTAAACCTTTCCTTGTAGAGCAGGTTTGTAAGACTTTTACCGTTTTTTCTTGTTGTTCTCCTCTGGACTCTGTCCAATTTCTTCACATCTTTCTTCAAGTGGGGCGTCCAACACTAAACACACATTCCAGCTGAAGCCTCGTCAGTGCTTAGTAAAGTAAGACAATTACCTCTGCTCTAACCCCAGAACCTTTTCAGCTGTGTTACCACCTAGCTGGTTATTCCCCCATTTTGTAGCTGTTTGATTCCCCCCCCCCCCCCCCCCAAAGGTAGAACCTGTGTTCCCTTTGTTTGTGTCATTTTGGTGATTTCAGACAACTTTTCTAACTTGTCAAGGGTGTTGTGAATTCTAATACTGATCTCCAAAACACATGTAACCCCACCCCGCTTGGTGTCCTCCACCAGATTTATAAACGTTCTCCACTCCATTATCCAAGTCATTAATGAAAATACTAAATAGTACCAGACCCAGAACTAAGCCCTCCTCCCACCAGATACACTTTTCAGTTTGACAGCAAACCATTGATAATTACTCTTTTTGTGTACAGTTTTTCAACCAGTTGTTCACCCATTGTATAATTTCATTCAAGGCCACGTTTCCCTGTTTTGCTTATGAGCATGTCTGGTGGGACTGCATCAAAAGCATTTATAAAATGAAGAAGTATGTTTCTGGTGCTTCCCACCATCTGCTAGGCCTTCAAAGGAGGAAATTAGGTTGTAATCACTTACATTGAATTACAAAAAATAAAACTGTAGAGAAATAAAGTGAGCCGTCATATTGGCTGTAAATTCAGTCTCTGACTTGCATTGCATATGTGAGCGTAGTGAGAAGTCTTCCATGAAGGCACCTAAAAATAGTAAGAACTTTTTGTGTAGGATTTCATTTTCCTGTGAAATCTGACTGCATATTATGGAGCAGAAGTAGACAAAAACGTGAATTTTGAGGCTCCTATCTCCTGGAAAATGGATGTGCATTGTGAGGGGGAGAAAAATGGACTACGAAATGCAATTAGCAAATAGACAAAACACAGTGCGGAATTAAGACTGAAATCTTCAAGTAGGTCTACCCTCCATTGTGAATTTTTCACACCTCCCATTAGGACGCTGGAAATGCATATAACTTCTGGAATGAATGGAGCTTTAGATTCGTTCCAGAGAGAGTCTGTATATCTTACATCTATATCTTACTAAAAAAGGTCTAGTGTGATCAAGTAGCAGCAAAACATCAACTCCTACAAGAAACACCAGTTTACTGCACGCTGATTGGAGCTACTGAAGCAACTTCTAATCAACTCAGTTACGTCAGTAGAACTTTTCATTGTACAGCAAGACTTAATTAACGAAGTACACAGTATTCTGGCCAGTGCAAATGGATTTCTGTACCTGTAAGGAGCCCCACTGACTTAACTGGGCTCCACTAGGGGTGCAAGGGTCCAACCGGGTGGGTCTGATTGCCAGGTCACATTACCTATCCTATCAGTGCCTCACTTGACCCTTCATTGTCAAAAGGCATAGACTTTTTAACCCTTCCATCCTTTTAAATGCCTTTCTAAAAAGCCCATCATTCTAGCCTCTGTTTCTTTTATATAATCTTGTCCGACTGCCCCTAATGGAAGGAAAAAATGGAGAGCCATTCTTCCCATGTACATCTGACACATCTAGTAAAATGAGAAGTCCATTAATGGAACCTTTGCCAGATGCTGAGGAAACACTTGCAGAAGAAACATGCCCTGAAGGTTATCCACGTAATCTGTTTTTATGATGTATATAAGTCTGCAGTTGATGAATTTACAAAAATGCATCATATGTTTTATCCCCTTATGAGGATGATTGCAGTACATGTACACATCATATAGGGACAACTAAGCAGGTTTGCTTATTTACTGTCCTGATGTAGGCTGCTTGTCATTGCAGGCAGGGAAGTGGGAATTAAATTTAGATTAAAAAAAAAAATTAAAGTAAAACTATACTGTTAAAACTGAATGCGGATCTCTTGCTTTTTCATCTTGGTATTTGCCCACTTGTCTGATTTTTTTTTTTTCTTCAAGTGAAAGAGAGACTAATTTTATTAAATATGGGGTGGGATGCAGATATGCAGCATGTGATCTGATTGAAAGAGACAAGTGGAAATTGTCCTAACTGGCAATATGCCTTCACTCAGGTTTTCTAAAGAACAACTAAATTTAAAGCCTGTAGTTTGTCTGAACAATTAAAACCACGATAAATTTGGTTGCTAGAATCTTGAGAGAAGAACTGTATCTTTTTTTTTTTCCCCTTTCTATGAGGAAAGCGTCATTTATTGTCTTCATAATCAACTTGATATTACTGGGATAGAAGGGTAATGTGGGGCTGAATGAAGTCTTTTCAGCGCTTAGTCTTGTACCAGATTCAGTTTCATTCTTCTTTACATCTTTTTGTTCTATGCCATTCTTCACCACGTCTATCCAATGAGTTCAATCTTCCTCCGAGGTTTTTGAGACACTAATGAGCAAAAGGAATTTTGTTAAACTCAGGAGGTATTTATACTAATAAGGGATTGTCTACATGAGGAAACTGACCAGCAGAATTATAGCAATAGATAGTTCTGCTGGCCAGCTTCCCCATGTATACCAATCCTTAAAAGTGTTAGTTGTAAAATTTCTGAAGATGGTCTGTTAACACTTCCTTACAGTCACTAATCTTGGCCCAGACTCTTAAGGCTGCAGAACAGGCTAGCATTCCTTTCTCTCTCCAGGGCACTGCTATATCTTCAGTGTGAATTGTTTGGTGTACTTAGAGTATGCTCTTCCCAAACTTCATCTATGCACTACTTGACTGCCTGGTTTCAGAGTAACAGCCATGTTAGTCTGTATTTGCAAAAAGAAAAGGAGTACTTGTGGCACCTTAGAGACTAACCAATTTATTTGAGCATAAGCTTTCATGACCTACAGCTCACTTCATCGGTTAGAGTAAACATCCTACCACTATGGCTAGTTATGAAGGCAGGGGATGCCCCTACTGAGGTTCAGGGGTAGTGGTCTGGTGATAAGCCTAATGTCATTGCCCTGATGCACAGCACCTGGGGAAGGGAGAGTGTTGGGATTTCTACATTTTTCTACATATTCAGATTCTTATACATTTTCATTATGTTAAATGGTTAAGTTAATGGTGTAAAAGTTTAGTTAAATTCTTGTGATTTTGAAGCAAGCTCTAATTGGATGCAAACAAATTAAAAATGCACAAAAACCGCATTTTAACTTTAGTGAAAATACCTTTAAATGTGGTAGAAGCATAATTTTTAAATACAAAACTTGTTTAGATAATAGACCTTTTTTCTTAAAGTATTAACTGATTTAATAATCTGTAACTAGGGTTTCCAGGTGTCTGGTTTTCAACTGGAATGCCCAGTCGAAAAGGGACCCTGGTGGCTCCGCTCGCACAGCAGACCAGGCTGCTAAAAGTCCAGTTAACTGCAGTGGGGCAGGCAGGCTCTGTATGGCTCCCGGGAAGTGGCCGGCATGTCTCTCTGGCTCCTAGGCGGGGCAGCGCATGGAGCCCCTCTGGCTGCCCCTCCACCTGTAGACATTGCCCTGAGCACCAGTTCCACAGCTCCCATTGACAGGGAATTGCAGCCAATAGAAGCTGCAGGGGCGGCGCCTGTGGGTAGGAGCAGCATGTGGAGTCCCCTGGTTGCCCCTGTGTCTTGGAGCCAGAGGAACATGCTGGCTGCTTCCTGGGAGCTGCCCAGTCTTCCTCTGTCCCCAGGAAATGCCAGGACTGCCACCTGAGCCCCCTCCTACACTCTGAACGCCTCAGCCTGGAGCCCCTCCTACACTTCAAACCCCTCACCCCCTCCTGCACCCAACCCCCCTGCCCCAGCCCTTTGAAAATGAGCGAATAAGTGAGGGTGTGGGAGAGCCAGCGGTGGAGGGAGGGGGATGGAGTGGGCAGGGGAAGAGCTTGGGAAGGGGTGGGGCAAGGGTGTTCAGTTTTCTGCAATTAGAAAATTGGCAATCCTTCCTGTAACAAATAAATTTAGCTGATAGTTTCTAAAATATTGAACGATGTTGTGACTAGAAACAGTTTTTTATTCAGAGATTATAGGAGGAAAACAAACTTCTTCCTTTCTTTTTCAACTGTTGGTTCAAAGTTAAGAAACAAGCCTGTCACTGAACTTTGTGAAAAAAGTGAAATGAAGAAAATATTCTCTCTGCATGAGTGGAAGAGGCAACTGTTGTAAAAGCTAGTTTAGCATTTGAACAAACACTGGTTCCAGGTTCCTAGTCAGTGATTTTTCACCAGTTCAGTAGCTTGACTTTCTTTAAAAGACTCTGGCAACAAACATCTACTTAATGTTTTTTAATTTAATTGAAATGGTTAATAGAGTACAGTAAATTTAGGCCTCAACATATTTTGTCAACATTTACTTTTAAATACATTTGTTTTAAAAATAACCTTTTTAAAAAAAAATAAAAATCTGATTTCAAAAAATTGATTTTTATTTAAAAAATCAGTTTTTATCCACTCTGGGATTAACGTAGTGGAATGTGTTTATCACAATCACTATTTGCTATTAGCAGAATGAAAGTGCAAAGAAACAATCGGGTGTGAGGAAGAGGGGTGTTCACTCTCCTTTACTTTAGAGAGAACTGTATATGTATTGTCTTTAAAGTCAGCAATAATAAAACTCTCCTTTATAGTTATCTGGTGCTTAAATACTAATTGGTACAGGATGCTGGCTTTGTGCATGGGTTTTTGCTGGAGGGGATGACAGACTAGTTATTTCAAACCCAAAGTTTACGACTACTTGAAAAGACCACTTCAAACTTGGTATGGTTGTGTCAGCTCTTCATTCCAAGGCACACATTCCTAATGATCTTTGTAAGAACAGAGATTTTTCCAGGCTCCTTGTCCAAAAGTTTTTGTTCCCCATACTGTCGGTTGCTACTTTCTACCATAGAGGAGGCTGCATTTTAGAGATGGTGAAATATGTAATTTCTAAAGTACTCTGGGAACTCTTGGGGTGAAAAGCATCATGTAAACATAAAATACAACCAAATCAACAATACCACCGCTCTTTGAAGTTATATAATAGGGGAGATGGATGGTTTATCTAAACTTCATATGGATGGCTGAAAAACAACCTTGGACATTTGGCTGAAGAATGAATATGCCTTACTTCTACTTCTGCCCTCTCCCCCCTTTAAAATATTGACTTAATCTCCCAAACTAATGATGTATTAAAAGAGCTCTAACTCTCTATTTCTTCCTGTAACCCTTTAACAAGAATATAATTTTAAACTAAGCAGACTCCTGAATTTGTGTTCTATAAAACAAGATAAATATGAAATGTTTAAAGGACAAGCAAAATTTCCAACACAGTGAGGGATAGAAAATGTCGGAATGTGTGCAACTTACTCTTAGTAAAACACTGCATACAGTAAGCCAGTGTTCTATTGTTTTTTAATGTGGCTGGTACTTTGTGATCCCTAAAATGTTTACTTGTGCCTTGGAGATATCTTTACTGATAGAACTGGATGTATGTCAAAAGAAGCATTGTATGATGATACGTCCCCGATGATATTTCTTCCCCCTTCTCTCTTCTGTGCCACACCCCACTTCCCCTCAGGTAACCTTATAGTTATGCCTTTGCTCAATCCTGCCTCTCTGAGTAGCCACCTACTCTCCTAGTTCATACTTTGCTGATCTTTGTCTCTTGTCTGCCTCTTCTCATATCTCTCTCCCCAGTAAGGGCTGACCTTTCACTCACAGTCACCTATATTTGGAATGCTTGTCTTCTTCTTCTCATCCTCCTTCAAAAATGATTGTCACTTCTTTGAATCTTACTATTTCTATATCTCCTTTACCTTTTATGAATAATTCCCTTCTTACTGTGTTCTGTAATAAAGTATTGGGTGGATGCGCTATAAAATCAAATTGTGTTCTGTAACTGATGGCAGCATGATGGCAGATTGACTCATGACACTTCAGTAGATTCTTATCTGGGGCACAAATTTTGATGTGTTGCACATGAGACCATGATGCGTTACTCATCCTGAAGGTACAGCCACTTCAAGCAAATGTACTGACGTTGGTGTCAACACAATGGCTGGTTACATCATTGTAGTACCACTGCCCTTGCAGTGTTATGGTAGGTATAGAAATGAAGTTCACATTCAGTACTCTTCAACTTCAAAAAAAAAAAAAAAAAAATCCTTTAATACCGATCAATAAAACTCATTTTACCTAGGATAGGATTTATTGCAGAGTGAATAAGGGCTGTTTTGGGCAAAATTTGATGGCCAACTGGGTCAGGCAGGAATTCCTTTGTACTTTTTACTGCTCTGGGCCCCTTGTGCAGGAGAAGTAAGCTATTGAGAAAGAAGGCAGGGAGAGAGAAAAGCAATGTGTAGGAAGGCAGCATAACTGGGGGTGTTGCTTGAGATACTTAACAGTGCAAGCACAAAAATGAAAATAGTGAGTAATGGGGAGAGAACACTAAGGCTGGAGGATTAGAGGGGTAGCCAACTCTGTGGGGGGCGGGGGTTGAAGGAGGCAAGATCTAAAGGCAAGGATGCCGTTTTCAATAGGAAAGAGCCAAGGTGGGGAGGAAAGCAGAGTGCTATGTGAAAGGCTAAATGGATAGATGATAAGCATTTATTAACTTGTGTTACAGTGAACACTGACCTGAAAGTCGCAATATTACAACAAAAGGACTTCAAAAACAGACTCCAACGAGAGACTGCTGAATTAGAATTAATTTGCAAACTGGATACAATTTAACTTAGGCTTGAATAGAGACTGGGAGTGGATGGGTCACTACACAAAGTAAAACTATTTCCCCACATTTATCCCCCCCCCCCCCCCCCAAACTGTTCGTCAGACGTTCTTGTCAACTGCTGGTAATGGCCCACCTTGATTATCGCTACAAAAGGTTTTCTCCTCTCCCCCCCACTCCCCCCCGCTCTCCTGCTGGTACTAGCTCATCTTAAGTGATCACTCTCCTTACAGTGTGTATAAGAACACCCATTGTTTCATGTTCTATGTGTATATAAATCTCCCCATTGTATTTTCCACTGAATGCATCCGATGAAGTGAGCTGTAGCTCACGAAAGCTTATGCTCAAATAAATTTGTTAGTCTCTAAGGTGCCACAAATACTCCTTTTTCTTTTTGCGAATACAGATTAACACGGCTGCTACTCTGCAACCAGTGATCACTCAGCGGTCCCAGTCAGGATCACAGGCCCAAGTACAAAGGCTTAGCCAGTACTTGCCCAAAGAGCATATTGCTCTTGTGGGGCAACCCAATAAGGGGGTAACAGTGATGGGAGCATGTAATTACATAGACTAGCTCCTTGCATAGTCAGCTGGTTTAATCATTAAATCTCTTTAATTTTGAAGGTATCTAAGCAAGGCTAAAGGAGAGCAAATGGTCAGAGGCAAAACATAGCTGCGTAAATCAGAAACAGAGAAGTGTTGGTAAAGTCATGTCAAATGAGTAGCAATTCAGTAAGAGTTGGACCAAAACTGGGGCTTGAATGAGTCTGTTGGTGAGCAGGGAGACTTAAAGTTGTCATCAGTCTCCCCTTTCCCTTGTGAGAAAGGTGAGGGACTTTGGGGGTGAATTGGCAGGAGCAGCCCAAGAACATCTTGTTGGCCCAGTTTGAAAAGATTTTCAGCAGGGTGAATAAAAATCAATGATTTAAAAAATAAAAAAATCCGATTTTTTTTCTTTAAATGGGATTGTTTTTGATTTCAGTCTGATTTTTTTTGATAAAAAGATTTTTTTCCTCAAAAAGCAATCTAAAGATGGTTTTAATTAAGATGCATTATAGCTCAAAGATATCTCATCATGGAATAGGGATTATTAATTCTATAGTATGAGACAATATATTCATGTAATGTTTAAGAAAAGTTTTGTAAATGAGTTCCAATAGTTCATGGATTAGGGACGCAACCTTATGTGGTTCTACAGGTTTCTGTATAGATTATTTAGGTTAATCTTTCTATCTACCTAATGGGACTCAGTGCTCAGTCTAGAAGATACCATCAGAGATGCTTAGTTTTGCAGTTCTCAAACTGTGGATTTGTGTCTCTTGTTAACAGCAAAAATGTTTTAAAATAAATAAATATATAGAGAGGTGAGAAATAACAGACCTCAACTCTGTTGTCCCTCTGCAAATTTGTGTACACAGAGTGAATCCCGTACCTTTCTCTAAAAGTGCAAAGTTTCCAAAAGTTCAATGACTAGAAGATTGCTGGGGGAGGAATAGGTCTGGTCAAGGAGAAGAAGTCTGGAGATAAATGTGAGAAGCAAGGGACATATGCTTGTTTTGTTAAAATATTATATGTTTGATGTTGAAGAAAAAAATCCAGAATACTTAACGTTGTTGTTGTTGTTTTAGTTAAATAAAACAATTTAAATGTCTGCCTGGTGATGTTCTCCTCCTAATACAACATGGCAAGAAAATCCTGCAAATATTGATGACAGTTCACCTCCCAGTGATTTCATAAATATCTGCTTCAATTACCTTTTGGTAAATGAAATAACCAAACAATCATTCATTTTTCTGATTATAGTTGTAAAACTAATCTGAAAAATTTTTTTTCAAAATAAATCACTGTCTAAAAATATATAGTGTACCTTCCAAAAATGAAACCTACATCTATTTCTGAGTTGTGAAGAATATGTATTAATGTTATAACAGCCAACAAGAATGGACTTTTATGTAGAAAACCATGATTAAATGGAGTGTTCCTGACTAGTGATTTTAAATCATGATTTAAATTAATTTGATTTTAAATCAAATCCACCCGGACTTCCAGCCTCCTTTCCAAAAGGCTGAACCCCCACCCTGCCAAAAAAAAAAAAAAAAAAAAGGCTGGCCAATCAGAGCTGAGAGGTTTTTTTGTTTGTTTAAAAAGTCAGGCGGGACAGTGGCTGGGCAGGCTGTAGAAGTTGGCATCCAGGTCAACAGACCTGCTCACTCACCTGCCCCAGAAGTGACGCTGAGATTAGGAAGAATGTGAGGGAGAAAAGAAGACTGCTAGAGCCGCAACATGGAGCGAGAACAGGAGCCTGGGCAAAAGTAAAAAGTCTGAAGTCTGACTCAGAAAATGTTTGCAGCAGCAAAATACTGAAAAGTTTTGGGAGTATTTACACTTTGTCAGTGCAAGGTGAAAATGATAGGTAAGATGAAGAGACCTGCATTACAACTGGAACTACTGAGTCAGGAATGAGAGGCCAAGGTGAGGCCCATGTCAAAGCTGAGACACTGGGAGAGACTTAGGTTCAGGTGTCTGCAGGAATGGAGATAGATGTCATGGAAATTGGCAACTTCAGAAGGAAAAAGACAAAGGAAGGCCAATATACTGGGTTGTCGGGATTAGTTGTCAGTTTGCAGAGGCGAAGGCAGGCGTTTGGGTTAGAAGGAGATGTCAACAGAGATGACAGAGGCAATTAATGATGTGGAAAAAAGTGACCATTTCCATGCAACAATATCTTTCCATCATAGATGGATGCAGCTGATACTTTGGAATGCAAATTTGAGGTTGCGTTACTAGAAGAGGTAATGCAAGGAATCAGTCTGAGGCATTTTTAACTTCTATTATTAGAAGATGTCTGTCCACCAAGACCAATGAGCTCTGGGCTAAAGAGTATTTTAACTTTCCATGTATGTAGGGCTGATGCAGTTATTATAAAGTCTCTATCCATCCCTTCCTAAGAATATTGCTGTTCAGTACAGCACTTTGAGATCATTGGAAAGTGTTAGTGCAAAGAATTGTCATCGTAACATGGTTGAAACACCCGCCTCCAGCAAAAATCTCCTGCAGAAAACTGGAGGTGTTATGCTAACCTTCCCACCCCCAAATCAGCCCTCTAGTCTAGTCAGGCTGAAAACTATGCAAGAACAGCATCTAGTAAGTACATGTGAAGTGGGCTGATGTGCTGAAAGAAGAGGAATCTTTCCATTAGTGAAAATCTCAACTTTAATTAAAACACTTCTAAACTGGACCGATGTTTCTCATCTCTATTGTGTGTGCATTTGAGGCAAATTAAAGTGTTTCCTTTTTATCTAGTGATTGACTAAATCATATTCACCAGCACAGTATTAAAGGCCAATGTGTGGTCAAGTCTGGTTCCCCTTACCCTGAAATAACTAGTTGTTAATGTGGTGGGGGATTGTTTTGCCAAACAGATGACTCATGCTGCAGTTTCAGTGGTTGTGATGTAAAAGTGAAATTTGTTTCAGGTTCTGATTAGCTGAATTGTCTCATAAAATATCACACCAAGATGTATGCAAGTACAAGTAGTTACTGTAACAGTCCACAACTTCAGAGGAGCATGGATAAAGGACTGCTGATTGGTGTCTCTGTGGCTGCAATCTAATTGTGCTGGTAGCTGTTTACAACGTTGCCTTAAGTTTCTAATAACTTTTGGAAAAAAAATTGTTGTTAAAGGGTAGAGCAGAATCTCAACTACATGTTTTTGGCACAAAACCTTCCTGTTTGTTCCAATATGAATTTGGAAGGTCATGAACCTCCTCAACAGAAAGAAGCCTATAAAAAGGTAAGGTGAAGGGTTGGAACAGTGCTCGGAGCAGCCCAAAAGGCTCTGCAAGGAGAAGAGACAAAAGGCTGTTTCTCCTATTCAGTACAGAGTGAGGGGTCTCTCTTCAGACTCTCAGCCTCTGGGTAATGGAGGTATGTTACGGAGGCTGATGCAGACCCAGCTAGCGCCTCCCTTGTTTCAATGCACCTCAGTGGAAATCCCAGGATGTTCACCTTCCTCAGCAGCTAAAGCTGGATTCTGAATAGCAGCAATGATATTCATCAGAATCTTGTTAATTTTATGATATTTGGCAAAACTCTGAGTAGAGTGGTCTGTCTCCAACCTTGGGCACAGCATTAGCTTACCTGAGTGTTCACATTTGGAAGGCTGTCTCTGCAGCCAAAACTTTTTGATTTCTACTCCCTCAGCTTTGCAGATGATTTCCTATTCCCTTCTGTCGAATTAAGATCGCTCTTTAGTGGTCCTCTCCCTTGCTCTTCCCCTCCCCATCCAAGACATTGGGTGTGAATATCATCTTGCAGTAGTATCCCTGACCCCGCCTTGGATTTCGGGCCTTTTTTGAGACCTACACCTGTGTGACACAACTTACAGAGCCCTTCCCTAGTCGGTGAATGATCATGAATGATTTTTTTTTTTTTTTTTAAATAGCATTTTCACCTTCAGTACACACATCATTTTGACATGCATCTTGCATGCATTTCTGATGCCTATCATGCACGTCGCTGGGGTGGTTTTGCTTTAATTGACAAGTAGAAATAGCAAACTCCCAAATATTCTGCATATTTATTTTGCTGCTGCAGACTTTTTCTGAATTAGACTTCAGATTTTTACTATTTGAATCTTATTCATATCATTTGCTATAACAACTTTTTTACTACAGACATGTTGAGGTGTGATGTTTTGGGGCTGTTTTGCACTTCTCCTTCTCGTAACTTTGAAAAAGTCAACTGAAATTATCCACAAGAAAACTGAGCTTCTGGCTTGGAAGCTTAGGTCTGGAACACAATACCTTCTTATCCCTAATAGGGAGGGTTTTTCTAAGTTGCTGAGACAAAATATACTCATCCAAAAATTTAGCTTTGGAGTAGTCTTTAAATTGTGATGTCCTAAGCATGACTATATTTCATGGTCAATTTCTTGTCTCATGCATTCCAGATTGACTCTTAATTGAGAGAGGCATCTTCAAAGATACTAACAGAGTATTTACTATTTGGTTTAGGGCTTTTCTGTTTCTAAATTCTGCAAGGAATTTATTAAAAATTGTGCACTAAATTTAGAGTGCAACTTGACATTTCTGACAAAAATAGGTAGGAGGAAGTGGTGGGTCCAATGGCTAATATTAGTGACTAGATGTCAAGCCTCCTGGATTTTGTTTCTGGCCCTACTACTGACTCAAATAATTTAAGCTATCCCTGCTTCCATTTTTCTAGCTGTGAAATAGAAAATATTTTGGTGGTGGGTAAGCAAGCATTAAATACTTTTAATAGAAATATTTTATGTATTTAAAGGTTGAGGGAATTGGCTAGCACATTCCAAAGGAATAGACTAGAGCTGAGTTAACTCCAGAGCACAAGACTTCACTATTGTCATTCATATATATTAAAATAATCTTTTTTGTTTTAGTATGTTGATGTGATGCAGTCCAAAGAGAACCCTCTCTTCTTTCTTACACAGCACTGTCATACCTTTTGAGACCTGACATTTGAAACTATCTGATGCATATGTAAATGTTGCTATAAGTACAAAATGTTGGTCTCGTGGTGGTTGATCACCACGATGTAGGATTACTTCCTCTTAGTCATATTGTTGGGAATAAACATCCCATTTTCAGTGTGTGTTTGCTTTTTACTAGGTGCCAGCAAAAGTTGAGACACAGGCTTGCATTCTTTTCCTGTCGGGGGTGTGGGGGTAGAGAGAAGGAAATGTATTGAAGATTGATGTTGGCTTGTCTGCACATACACTGCCGCTGTAGCGCTTACTGAAGATGCTACCTATGCTAATGAGGAAAGCTTATGGCGTAGGTATTAGCTATGATGATGGGAGAAGCCCTCTCATCCGTATAGTGCTGTCTACACCAGGAGTTAGGTTGGTATAAATGCATTGCTCATGGGTGTAGATTTTCCACCCCTGAGCAACGTAGTTATACTGACATAAGTTTTTAGTGTAGACCAGGGCTGAGGGACAGGCTGTCTTTAAGGAAGCAGAGACTTATTACATAATTCACTGAAAACCTACTTTTAATCACAAATACTGTCCAAAACAGTATTATACTGCCTGTTGATGGCTCCTTGTTTGACAGGCGCACTCAGATTTTCACATATCTGTGTTTCACTTAAGAAAAATTCCAAAGACGTAGAAGAATTAGATTCAGAGGGGTGTGTGTGGGGGGGGGGGGGGCTTGTATGAGTTGTTTGTTTTGCTAAGTGTAGGATTTAGATCAATGTATATCTGTGAGTAATTTATACTACTTTTAGATTCATGGATTTCCCTTGATTATCTTGATAAGGTTTGATTTTAAGCTTAGTTTTGTTGACTGTGGTAAAAGCTATAGGGAATTTTAAATTGCTGAGATTCGGAATTATATTTGCTATAGAGTGCATTAATATATTGGACTGCAAATGTTCTTAAAAATTATTGTAATTGACCTTGGCTGTACAAAGATACCAAGCATCGAAGGTGGAAAAGTTTCTATTTTGCACTCTAAGATCCATACTTTCCAATACATGTGTATCATCTTTGAAAGAATTTCAGACATGGGAGCAATTTTCCTGGTATTTAATGCAAAAAAACTAAGTTAAGAGAACTCTTAAGATTACCCATTTAATTGCTCATAACCCAGAAAACAGTACAGCTGCAGTTGTATGTGTAACTTTAACATGTTCTTCAAGTTGATCCCATCTCAATGTAAATTATAGGAAACTCTGTTGAACTCAGTGGATTGAAACCAATATTAAATTGGTATAAGCAAAGTCAGTCAGGCCCAGAATCTTAAATTAAAAGATTGCACTAATTCTGAAATAATAAAATATTTATATCCTAAATCCTGTCCTCACTTGCTTTTAGAGAGAGAGAGAGCAAATACTGGGCCCATAGCCTGATGTCCTCTACAACTTCCTTGCCTACCATATCCAGATCATGTCCAACTCTGCCATTTCATCCTCCCCCAACTGGTAGATGGAACCATTTTCTTCGCAAACAGCTAAAACTTCCCAGTGCTCTCATCACTATATGTATTTTGACTTCTGTAAGTTCCCTGGTGTGGCTTCCCAAATGTCTGTTACCCTCTTTAAGTACATTGAAAACACAGCCAGTGTGCTGGTGGTCTATGATAAGAGGGGGGCGGGTAGGGATGGAAGGTGATCACAATGAGTCTGTCAATATAGTTCTTTGCATTACATCCATGTTGCCAGAGATTGCCTGCTCTCTCTAACAGCTTCCAGTGTAGCTCTTAGGCCTACTAGCTTAAGATTCCTAATACTTTTTTTTTATAGCCGTTTCCATATTTATTCATTCCTATAAAAAAAAATCCCACAGTGTCATCTTGTTGATGTTTTATATTAAATAGTCCATCATGAAAACCATAGGGTTTAAGGCCAGAGGGGACCATTAGGTCATTTAGTCTGACCTACTGTATATTGCAGGCCGTTACATTTCACCCAGTTACCCTGTATTGAACCTAATAACTTCCTTTTGGATAAGGCATATTTTTCCAGGATGGCCAGTCTTGATTTGAAGACCTGGAGAATCCCACTTCCACTTCTTGATAACACTGTGGGAAAATTTGTGCCTAATTTCTAATTTGAATTTGTCTGGCTTCAGCTTCCTGCCACTGGTTCTTGTTAAGCCTTTCTCCCCCAGGTGAAAGAGCTCTTTAGAAACATAGCGTCTCTGACTCTTGTGACAGCTGTGACTAACAAAATGTCTAATCTCCTCAGAAGCAAGTAGTTTTTATGGTAGAGTAGTTGCATAGTATTGCAACATTCAGCGATGGAAGGAAAGAAGACTACTTTACCAGCTAGAGAATGGTCTTAGCTTCTGCATTCTCCTTTTGATTGTTTTTTTTGGTCACTACCCGAATAATTAGTTTTGTGATTGGCAGTTGTTTCATGTTGGATTAGGTGACTTCCTAGTCCCATGTGCTTTTGGGGGAACAGAATGTGTGCAGTTCTCTATCCTATTCTGCAGATTTTTCTAGGGGCTGGCTGCAGAGGAGTTGTGATGCAGTTGCAATGTTCTTTAATGAAAATGGTTCCTTAATGAAAGAGGAAAATATCTTAGTTCTGTAATTTCTTATCACTCAATAAATATCAGACATGGCTAATCTTTATAGTATTTCTCAACGATGGTGCCTGGAAATGATGGCTTTCTTCTGCAGCTGAGGGATAGAATCTTCCTCTTTTCTAATTTTGGTAAATGCAGGGTTTTTTGTTGCTGATCCTTTTTTCTTTTCCTCCCCTCTAAGAATGGTGAATTTTTGTTTAATACCCACACTTCTCATCAGATTTTTCTGCCACTTTTCTGTCTTCTAGCATATGCTTGTTTAAAACATTAGAAACTCCTCTTGAAAGTTTTTTTTTAATAGTATTTTAGCAATGGAGAGAGGGATGCATGTTCCTTATCTAGGACTGTAGTGGGACTAAGAAAATTATTCTAAGATGCTTTTCAAATTTGAACTCTTTAGGGTTCTTCTGAATTACATATATAGAAAATAGAGCATAGTATTAATAAATTGCAGATGTTTGTATCTACCATGTTCTTCACTGAGCAATGTAAAAGCAAAAATAAATCACCCAGGGATGTCACTTTTTTCATGGCAATTGACATTTGGAAGTATTGCAGGTAGAAATAAGCTCCTCTCAATTGCTTCCATAAGGCCATTCTGAAGCTACTCTAATGGCACTTGAAATGTTTGTGTTTTGATCTATTGCATGAATCTAGAAAAAGAAATCCGGAGTTTTCTGTCAAGATGCTTAAACTTTAAATAGGATTTTTAGAGATGGGGTATCTTTTTGGTCTACATTTAAAGTCAAGTTCTGGACTTTAAATGTAAATTATATCTATTGTAGAAGGAAATGGGTAACTAAAATTGAAAGCACTCATATGTATAAGACTGAACAAAGATTCTTTTACTACATTCAGCCTCTTATTTCTCTAAGCTGGAGTTACATACCAAATGGGTTCTTTGTGATGCTCAAAACACAATCATTAGCTGGATGTGTGACACAATAAGCTACTGAATAACTTATAGTACTTTAACATTTCCATAGTTATTCCACAATCAGTTGCAGGACTAGACCGTTTCTAACAGTGATATGACCTTAGAACTTTATAGAGCATATACATTTTATGAATCTGATTTGGACTTGAGCTACCCTGCATTTGCACAGGCACAGTCTCTGACCACAATCACTTGGGTTTGCTAATGATTTGCAAACAATCCTTTGGACACAGTGTATTCATATTGCACTTGCAAGTGGGGATATGTGGGTGTGAGGGGGAGAGAAAGAATAGTGTGCATGAATCAGCATTTTGAAAACAGAATCTGTAAACTAACTGACCTAAATATTTTTAGGTACCCTGTCTCAAAGTTCATCTCTGCAGATTTTGCTCTGCCTGTGAAAAACAGTAGTTCATCTGACTGTAATATAATCTGATATTGAAGGAAATTTTTCTCTATTCAGAAATACAGAATGTCACTGGTACGATCTGTGGCTGTATGTGAATTTTCTCATGATAACCGTAACCAATTAAAATCCAATGGGCAGATCAGTTCTCTCGTGCAGTGCTTTTCAACCTTGTTTCATTTGTGGTCCCCTAAAAAATTTCAACTGGAGGTGTGTTTACAATTTGCCAGTTTTTTGCCAAAAATTATAGTACCTTCCTAGTGGCTAATAGGCATACACATATTATGAATGCATAACACATCGTTCCTCAGCAGACTTGCATATGCACTCCTTCCCCCCGTGCAGTCACTTCTCAGTTCTCACACACTGACCCACCACCCTGCCATTCATTTACTCCCCAGGAGTCCGGAATACACACAATACATACGCCCTTCATTTATCACACTGTCACTTCCTGTGATAAATGGGGGGCGGGGGCGTAGCTCCCTTTTTATGACAAGTTTCAGAGTAACAGCCGTGTTAGTCTGTATTCGCAAAAAGAAAAGGAGTACTTGTGGCACCTTAGAGACTAACCAATTTATTTGAGCATAAGCTTTCGTGAGCTACAGCTCACTTCATCGGATGGATACAGTGGAAAATGCAGTGCGGAGATTTTATATACACAGAGAACATGAAACAATGGATGTTACCATACAGACTGTAACAAGAGTGATCAGGAAAGGTGAACTATTACCAGCAGCAGGGAGGGGGGGACAGTTAGCTATAAAGTCCCTCTTGGTGGCTGCTCTCTGCTTGCTTTACCTATAAAGGGTTAACAGTCCCCCAGGTAAAAGAAAGGGAGTGGGCACCTAACCAAAAGAGCCAATGGGAAAGCTAGAACTTCTTAAAAATGGGGGGTGGGGAGGGGAAGCTTTCTCTTTGTCTCTGGGTTGTTCTCTCTTGGCTGAAGAGACAGGGGCAGCAGGAATCCTGTGTAAAGTTTGAACCAGGTATGAAAAACTATCTTGCATACCTAGAAGGATTCATTGGGACAGGGATAGATGTGATCAAGTTTATTTCTTTAGTTTGGCTTTTGGATTTCTTCTATGCTAAGCTCAGGTATTTTTGTTTTTTCTTTTGTAATGTTAAGCTGGACCCCAGGGAGCCATTCCTGGTGTCTAATTCCTTTTCAGTTGTGCTATAACATCTAGCAATAGCCTGATTTTTTTTCAATAGGTTTCCTTTTTTAAAAAAACCTGATTGGTTTTGTGTCTTAAAAGGTCTGTGCATATGTTTTTCACTTAGCTGGTGGCAACAGCTGGGTTTCCCTTTTGTTTTGTTTTCTTGGCTTCCCCGAGTGGGGGGATGGAAAAGCCAGAGGGCCTCAGGGAAAACTTCCCAAGTGAGTTTTTCCAGGGTTTGCAAGAGGCAGTTTTTCACTTAGGTGGTGGCAGCGTTTACCAAGCCAAGGTCCAAGAAAAGCTGTAACCTTGGGAGTTTAACACAAGCCTTGAGTGGCAAGTATAAATTTTTTAGAATCTTTGCAAGCCCCCACCTCCTGCGCTCAAAGTGCCAGAGTGGGGAATCAGCCTTGACGCTTCCTCATTCATTCACCTAGGGTTTAATAATTTTTCCTGCCCTGACGAAATCATCAATTCTTTTTCCTCCCCTCTTTCCGTCCCCTCAAACTTTAAAGTGAATCCATCTCAGTCCACGTTAATGTACCTTCCATTCCCATTCGATAAATAAAACAGACCTTTAGAAAGAATGTTAAGCAGTTAATCCTGTCTTGTGCTGCCATCCATCACTGGGGTGTGGTATCTGAGCTTGTTACACAACTCATAAAAAGTTGAATTGAAACAAAATGACAGCCTATTCATCCCTTTAGCCAGGTGGTTCCTTTAGGGCTCCATACTGTGCATTCCACACTCCTCCAGGTTTCAGCATTTTTAAATGTTCTGCCTAGTAACTTCAAAAAGAAAAGGAGTACTTGTAGCACCTTGGAGACTAACCAATTTATTTGAGCATAAGCTTTCGTGAGCTACAGCTCGCTTCATCGGATGCATACTGTGGAAAATACAGATGGTTTTTATACACACAAATCATGGAAAAAATGGGTGTTTATCACTGCAAAAGGTTTTCTCTCCCCCCACCCCACTCCACTTTACATAAGCTATTACCAGCAGGAGAGTGGGGTGGGGGGAGAGAAAACCTTTTGCAGTGATAAACACCCATTTTTTCCATGATTTGTGTGTATAAAAACATCTGTATTTTCCACAGTATGCATCCGATGAAGCGAGCTGTAGCTCACGAAAGCTTATGCTCAAATTAATTGGTTAGTCTCTAAGGTGCCACAAGTACTCCTTTTCTTTTTGCGAATACAGACTAACACAGCTGTTACTCTGAAACCTAGTACCTTTCAGTTATTTAGTTTTGTGCAGTATAGAAAACCGAGTGGAAAATCTGATTGTTGGCCACCATGCCACGTTTTATCTACCACAAAGTAACAATAGTCACCACCTTCCTGAAGAAGAGTAAGTGTTAAGCTGGAATATTTGCATGGAGTTAGAATTGAAGATTCAGTGACTTCTTTGTAAGTGTCTTTATATGAAAGCCAGCTCTTGTAAAAACACTAATATTTGTCAAGGATTTATTCAGCCTAATTTGGTAACTTCATTAAAGCTATTCTAAATCTGATGCAAACAGATCTAGCTTTTAAAACTCCTATTTGGGTTCTGTGTAAAATCAGCCTTACAAAGTCCTAACCTGCTGTTTGCAGGGAGTAGGGCACTCGATCAGCAAAGCCATCAACTTCTCCTGAATGTATGTTTTCGTTTAATTTTAGCCTTTGTTAGCAAAGAAGTCCTTGAAATGTAAACTGAGTGCAATCGATGCCTGTGTCAGGTGGATGACAGCAGCTGTTGCCATAATAGGGTCAGGCCTTGCTAAGCAAGCAGAGGAGCAGCTGCTGTGGCCCACACTGAATCCTTTGGGCTCGGAGGAGAAGTGACAATTAGCAACTCCTCCAGGCTCTCCCTCCACAGAGCCAGACCTGTTTCTAATCCTCCCTCATGGCAAGCAGATGCCAGGCCCAGAGCTCTGCTGTACTGAAATTCCCACATCAGCAGGCCATAGCCTCTTTCTAAGGAAGGGGAAGAGAAGATACCTGGTTCCTTACTCTACTGCACCTCCAGGGAGGGGCTAAGGATCCCAGTATAGCCCTCTTGTGGTGCTGGCATGTGCAAAGTTGCACAAAGGTCATGCAAGATCCCGAAAGAGAAATAAGCGTTTCATTAAAGATAACTCTGGAGTGATCCAGTAGCTCTACCAGCAGGTGTGGCAAGACTTTCAACATTGATCCTCCAGAGTCCTAGCAAAACACTTGAACACACAGACATCTTTGAACACCCAACTAGTACTGAACTCACGTAAAAGTAGCATGAATGCTCAAGTGCCTACAAGGACAAGCAGATCCCTAGGCCTCCAAAGGATTAAGGACATGATTATGGCAAGTGGAGAACAGGTGCTGATCTGACCTCTGGAACTTGCAAAAGATGCTGCTGAAAGGCAATGGTTTGGTGGGATAGGGCAGAGAACGGTCTTGTTTCACTGTAAATTATGCAAGCGACCTTTGGCAATTTGAAAACTCTCCATTCTACGCCTACTAAAGCAGTCATGAGGGAACTTTCCCAACAGTTTCCATCTCCCTCCCCCTCCCCCCCCCCCCCCCCAACAATGGAAGACAATTGCTCAGGGCTTGTCTACATAGGGACATTCAGGAAAGTAAATTTAACTAAAAGGTATAATTGGGATTTAAAGTAGTCTAGTTAAACTGCATTAAACCCCTTTGTGGACACTCTTTCAGAATTAGGGCAGGTTTAAGCTTAAAATGCTGCATTGGAACAGCTGCGATGTAGCACTTAAGTGAAGACACTCCTATGCTGATGGGAGAGCTTCTCCCATTGGTGTAGTTAATGCACCTTCGCAAGATGGGAAAAACCCTCCTGCTGACCTAGCACTGTCTACAGAGAGGGCTAGGTCAGTATAACTATGTTGCTCAGGGGTGTGAATTTTTCACACCCCAGAGTGATGTAGTTATACAGATATAAGTGTGTAGTATAGACCTGGCCTTTTAGTGTCCAGATGGGGTTTAATGCAGTTTAACTAAACCACTTCAAATTACCGTCTTTTGGGGCTTGTCCACACAGTGCAGTGCGCTCTACAGAGGTGTGAATTGTAGTGCACTGTAACATGTTGCAATCTAAGTGCCCTGTGTAGATCGTGCTGACGTGATCTAAAAGGTACCCAGTGTTCATTGTTGTAGTCCCATATGAAATGGGACAGTGTAAGTTGCTAGGTGCTGAACTGTCTTGATGAGCTGGCCATATAGCATCAAAATACCGTGGGGCGCTGTGCCTCTCCCTCTAAGCATGAAAATGGAAAGGAAACTAAAAATAGGTAGCAGAGTTGGTGGTGGATTTGTTCTATTCTAAATACCGAAGGCCACCTGAGCAGTTGTCACTATATATCATGGATGGCTTTTGTCTCTGGCATGCTGCTGAAGGAGACCACAAGTGGTCAGTGGCTAGTAATTTTGGTTCATGCTGGAAACAGTAATATAAGAAGTTCTTAAACTGGACTTCGAAGGAAGTTCCTTAAGGAACTTGCATCAAATACTAGTTCAGTAGACACAGGGCAAGAGAAGTCCTTTAATCATGCATAATCCAGAGGATTGGATTGGAGTTGTGTGGTGGGGGTGCCTCTAAGCAATAACTGTATACTCTTGGGATCCAATCCTGCAAAGATTTAAACGAAGCACGTGCTTTATTCACATGACTAGTTCAGGTGAAATCAATGATATAATTCCTATAGCAAAGCACGTGACCTGCATAAATCTTTACAGGATTAAGACTTGGGTCTGTAATTGGGAACCACAAACCTGGATATCATGCACCCTAACTTTTTCTCAGCAAGTTTAAAGAGAGAAACAACTAAATCAAATTCAAGTTTAAATTAGAGTAAATGGTGGAGTCTCTGTAACTTGAGGTCTTCAGTAATTCAGCCAGAGGTTATGGGTCTATTTCTGGAATATGTGGGTGAGGTTTTGTGGCATGTGATGTGCTGGAGATCAGACTAGATGGTCACTGTGGTCCCTTCTGGCCTTGAAGCCTCTGAGAAAAGGGAGGGGAGAGTGAGTAGCAACTAAAGAAAAAGGTCTAGTAGTTAGAGGTGGAATGGGTAGATGTGCACTCTTGAGTTGTCAGCATCCAATAGAACCGGTCATATCCTGGTCCCAGTGTAGTCAGTGGGAGTTGTGCTGCTGACCTTAGTGGGGCCAGGATTTTACCCTTGGACTCTTCACCCAGCTGGAAAGTGCAGATTTGGTCGAGTTTCCCTTACTACAAATTAACTAAACTCCTGGCATAGGAAAAGATACATAAAGGGCAAGCTTTTTCTTTAGTTCCTCTATCCTGGTTTAATTCTGCAGCAACTCTTCCAGTACGTAGCTGAAATATAATGACACACATTGTGTACTGATGTTCATTGAAAAAAATTAACAAAAACATATCAGAAACTTGGCTTTTGTGGGGTTGGCCTTTTGTTTCCTGGATGCCATTGCAGGAACAGCTTAAAGACGTGGTTTTTTCCAAGTTGACGGAGCAGATTGAAACAATATTTGTCAAAGGCCACATCCTGCAAAAGCACTTCTGGCTTGTCCTATTGCAGTTGGTTTTTTTTGAGATCCGCTTTATTTTGTAACCAAGTCGATGTATTGAGCTAAAACCTTTTGTTTTGAAGCACAATGTGAACAAAATGTGTACCAATAAACAGTACATTTAAATAACTAAACAAACATCATAACATACACAGTAACTTCTAGTCATGTGGTATTGTCAGTTCTGTTTTCAGATAGGAGGAGGAAGTTCCCTATTGTTCTTAAGCCAGCTGGTAACTGACACCACATTTGTAGAACATAGTAACAAAAGGCTTTTGTTCAGAATTTGTATTCCTCTAGAACAAACCAATTTCAAAGCCTAAGTAGAACATAATGTATGAGCAGGCCAATTTGAATAGAACAAGCTGATGAGTTCAATGAGTTGGTACAAATCCATAATTTTAAATTAAAATAAATAGGACTATAGATAGTAATTAAAAGGATTACAGTTTGCTGCGTGAATGGACAAAATGCTCCCATCACATCTCTTTGCTCCACCTGTATAAGGGCTCACTCTGATCACAGTAGGATGCTGAAAAATGTGTAAGCATTTCACTGTCCTTCTCTCTGAATGGGAGTTGAAAGGAATACGTTAATTTAGAAACAACAGTACTGAGGTGTCCACTTGAGGGCAAACAAGCCCAGAGAGTTCTTGGTAAAGGAAGCTGTCAATCCTTCTGACAAAACAAAACACTTACTAAAAACAAAATAGTGTTACTCCATGCAAAATACCATTGGACAGTTCTAATACAGCATTGCTACGTCTGAGAAGTAGACATGGTATAGCCATGCTCAACACAGTTGAGACTTAAGTTCAGTTTTTCTGCAGCCTACATATGCCTAATTAGGATCCTCACAGGGAAGCAGTATTTTGTCCTTATATGCTGCTCCCCAAGGTCAGACCTCGCTATTGGGTGCTCATCCACCTCACTGTCAACAAGCAAGAACACAAAAACTGCAGAATTCTTGGCGCACACATCTTTACTGGAGCTTCCCTTAGTTCATTACATTGCATGGACAAAATCCTCAGAAGTTTGGACAGTCCTGAAACAATTGAGCGAAGTAATATTTTGTGTGTGTGTTTTAAAAAAAAAAAAAAAAAAAAATGTTGGTGTTCTTTGTAGCAATATGCTAACTTTGTGTGTAACGGAAAGTTTAAATTCCCATTGATTTGAAACTGATGTGTTCTGGGATGAGGCCCCCACCTTCTTAAATTTTATGTTACTTAGGTAACTCCATAGTTAGGTTGCAGTCATCCCATTTTATAAATGTGGAAGATGAGAACTGTTTCTAGAGATTAGAAATACGGGACACACACCAAAATGAAAAGATTAAAAATATTGAGTCTTAAAACTTTTTCTTTCGGCAAGAGTGTGTATGTGTGTGTGTTTTCAGCCCTTTCTCACTGAGGGCCTGTTCGTTTTTGGAATGTCCAAGTAGACGCACAAGTAGATGCCTAACTTTTGTTTCAAAAGTTAGGTATTTTCTTCAAACTTCCTAGCTACTGACTAGCACTTGATCCTTATGCATGACACTTCTTTAAAATATGACTGAACTTTTACGTAAGCATGTACTTTATACGTAAGCATGTATTCCAATTCTGTTCTTTTTCAGGTAGTGGTGCTACAGCAGTAGTCCAGGCAGCGCTTTGCAACCCCAGGCAAGAACGTGTAGCAATAAAGCGAATCAACTTAGAAAAATGCCAGACCAGTATGGATGAATTGCTTGTAAGTAAATTCCAAGAGAAAAATGTTGGTGGACAGCTCTTCTTTTGGCTGACCTGAGATTTTTATGCAGAAAACAGGTTAAAGAGGACCTGGGAGACATGTGCCACTGCACTAATAAGTGAACTGTATCCAGATCGTCCAGTAACCATATTACCACATAACATCTCAAATGTGCAAAAACAAGACTGCAGACGTTGAATATGTCAGGACTGTATGTGTTGAGGTCTTTGGAAGAGCTACTTTAAGCCTTAGCCATTTCTTACAAGTGACCTGTCTTCAGGAGTTTGAAATTTGACCATAAAAATGTTTGAACTTCATATGTTAAGACTACTTACAAAAAGAAAGTCATGTCTAAATCAAAACTTAACATACATAAAGGGAAAACTTACATTTGGGGGGGAGGGAGGGGTGGACGTGCTATTTGGGTTAAAAATGTCAATGAAGAATGGCAGCATTTGACATGGTTTTTAAACAAACAAACAACCCGTTAAAGTTGCAAGATTTGGAAAAATGTTATATATTTGTTTTATATTTGGTCTTAAAATGGATTACAGCACACTTAAGAGCGTATCTTTTCACAGATCAGGATTTTCATATCACAGACCTAATATGGGTTTGTGACATTAGCTTTAATCCAATAGACCATACCAACCGCTTCAGAAATTCTTGTTTGGATCACTGATCAAAGGGATACAGACTTTTTTTTTTTTAAAGTGGGTTTTTATACAATAGCCACTTTAGAATAGTAAGAGTTTATAAGGTCAGTACACCAGTGATGGCAGTCTATCAGATTAGTGAGTCACTAAGAACTCTTTTAGCAGACTTTATTTTTTTTTCATAACTCTTCTATTCAGGTGCTTATAAGACCAATCACCATGCTATCTAGGCAGCATGACAAGAATCCAAGGATGCAAAATGATTCCAAAAGGGGGAATGCTACTTTCTGCTTCTCAAGTTGCTGTTACCGGGAGGGTATGGATTTTTTTCTAATGAAGAAACTTGTAATACTACTTCAAATGCTGTTCCCTATATGCATTCCACTGTGAGGTATGCAGGTGCTCGGAGCCAAAGAATTTTGAAAGCATGGTTCGTTGGCCCACATGTGCACCCCTGCTCATCCCACATCCCTGACCGACAAAATAAAGGGTAGTGCAGATCTACTGCCTCTTTACATAGGTGTGCACAACACATTTTATTAGGGTGTGCACCCAGGGGAATTTTTTTTTAAAGGCAAACATTTATTGAATACTCAATCATAAAGGACATTTTTATTCATCAAACAAACTAAAGAAACTAAAACTTAACTAAACTTAATTTTTTTTTAAAATTAACAACTAAACTTTACTTAAAAAATACAAACTTAAAAAATGAGACACACAATACCAAATTTTTGCTGTAGTGATAACCAGGCATATACAAAGATACAGTCAATTTTCATGATCTTTATCTTTAACCAGATAATGAGCTAATCCAAATTGACCAAAATAGATTAAGGTTTCTTCATCTTCCTCTCCTAGAGAATGAGACGTCGCTCACCAGGTGTTCTGGACTTAAATTCCTCAATCACATCATTGTAATTAACTGACTAAGTCAATTCTTGTTCAATGTACAAAATCATGAGTGAGTCGAGGTGCTGTTGGGACATTTTTCAGAGTAACAGCCGTGTTAGTCTGTATTCGCAAAAAGAAAAGGAGTACTTGTGGCACCTTAGAGACTAACCAATTTATTTGAGCATGAGCTTTCGTGAGCTACAGCTCACTTCATCAGATACATACCGTGGAAACTGCAGCAGACTTTATATATACACAGAGAATATGAAACAATACCTCCTCCCACCCCACTGTCCTGCTGGTAATAGCTTATCTAAAGTAATCGTCAGGTTAGGCCATTTCCAGCACAAATCCAGGTTTTCTCACCCTCCACCCCCCCACACAAATTCACTCTCCTGCTGGTGATAGCCCATCCAAAGTGACAACTCTTTACACAATGTGCATGATAATCAAGTTAGGCCATTTCCTGCACAAATCCAGGTTCTCTCACTCCCTCACCCCCCTCCAAAAACCCACCCCCATACACACACAGACTCACTCTCCTGCTGGTAATAGCTCGTCCAAACTGACCACTCTCCAAGTTTAAATCCAAGTTAAACCAGAACATCTGGGGGGGGGGGGGGGGGAGGAAAAAACAAGAGGAAATAGGCTACCTTGCACCATGCAAGGTAGCCTATTTCCTCTTGTTTTTTCCTCCCCCCCCCCCCCCCCCCAGATGTTCTGGTTTAACTTGGATTTAAACTTGGAGAGTGGTCAGTTTGGACGAGCTATTACCAGCAGGAGAGTGAGTCTGTGTGTGTATGGGGGTGGGTTTTTGGAGGGGGGTGAGGGAGTGAGAGAACCTGGATTTGTGCAGGAAATGGCCTAACTTGATTATCATGCACATTGTGTAAAGAGTTGTCACTTTGGATGGGCTATCACCAGCAGGAGAGTGAATTTGTGTGGGGGGGTGGAGGGTGAGAAAACCTGGATTTGTGCTGGAAATGGCCTAACCTGACGATTACTTTAGATAAGCTATTACCAGCAGGACAGTGGGGTGGGAGGAGGTATTGTTTCATATTCTCTGTGTATATATAAAGTCTGCTGCAGTTTCCACGGTATGTATCTGATGAAGTGAGCTGTAGCTCACGAAAGCTCATGCTCAAATAAATTGGTTAGTCTCTAAGGTGCCACAAGTACTCCTTTTCTTGTTGGGACATTGTACTTCTTAGTTTGTTTTTTACATGTGCTAGTTTCAAAAAGTTTCTTTCATGTGAACAGCTTGTAACAGGTAAGACTGCAAAGCATTGAATAGATTTGTAAAAGGCCTGGAACATGGAAGACTGATCGAATTCCTTTAGCCAATCAAGCCACTCTCTGGTGGTGGTCGTAGTGCTACCTTTAGGAACAGATCCGTCATAACTCCTGAAGCAATCTGACTTCAGCTTCCAACTCATCCAAGGACACTTTAAAATTGTTGGCAATGATTCTCATATCGTCCCTGCCAATGTCTAAGCTCAGCAGTTTTCCCATTGCAGTCACAATTTTACAAGTCTCCTGTTCAAATCACTGGTCAATGCCGGTAATCATTGAGTCTACGAGTGGGTAAAATGAGGTTATTCTCTCCTGCTCCTCTTTTGTATCAGTGATGCTGGGACTCAAATGCATCATCAATACGAGTGGACTTTCTTTCCTCTTAACTGGGGGAATTGATATATATCATTCTCTACACACCTTTTCACACAGACATTGAAAATAGATTGAAAATATTCTGGGCCACTTCTCATCGCAGCCAAAGAGTTATGCAAGCTTTTCACCCTGGTCATTGCAGTAAGTAAGATGAGATCTGGAGCTTGAAGAGCCTTACTCACTTTTACCGCCATCTGGAGAATAGGGTGTATCATGTCAAGGGCAAAGATGAACTTGAATGAATTTAGTTCATGGATAACGCCCCTGGGTTTTATTTTAGCGTCAGCAAGGCGAGTTGTTTCGATAATCTCTTGTAAAGCTTGTAAAATGATGGAGTAGTTTTTGTTTTACAGCAGCCACTGCTTTTGCTTTGCATGCCCATTTTGTGTTTGATAGTGACTTCAAAGTCTTCAACTGGGATTCTACTTCTTGTGAAATCTTCTTGTGAAGTGCATTACTGCATGTCGCACAGGACTCCCCTCCAAGAAGGTATAAAGAGTCTGAATAACACCAAAAAAAATCAGACAGGTCTGTTTTTTGTTCACTTGAAGTGCATGCATCTACTAGGACGAGGTTCAAACAATGCGCATAGCAGTGTACATAGAGTATTTCACTGTTTCTTTCTTTACATTTCATTTGAACTCCTGCAGTACATCCAGACATAGTAGATGCACCATCAAAACAGACAGACATCACTGATGACCAGTCAATTTTAAGAATGCCAAGGACGTCATTTAACTAATCAAAAATAGACTGAGCATCAACTGTTAATAGTCTCTGAACAGACATAATGTTCAGCTGGACTATGTTTTTCATTGTCAAAATACTGCACCACAATGGACATCTGTTCATGGTGTTCACAGTCAGTAGTGTCGTCTGCAGTTATTGAGACTATTTTTCCATTTGGTGAAGACACAATCTTTTGTTGCACAACGTTATGCAAGGCCACAATTAAATCATTTTGGATGCGATTACTCAGATAGGTAGCATTTCGAGGAGATTGTTGCATATGCTTTGCCATTACGGGATCATATTTTTGGAGCATATTGACAGGTTCATTTCTAAATCTTTTCTCAAAACTGTCAGCTTTTACATTGTGACCCCTGAATGGTCTCCCACCTTTTACCAAACACAGAACAATGTCGATCAGTCGCTTTGTTACATTTCGGTTATGGCACTTGTTTAGACAGATAAGTCTGCTTGTCCTCATCCAACAATACATCAATAGGTTTCCCTTCATTAAAACTTGACCATGAGGAACAGCTCAACACATGAGATTTTGACAATTGGTGGTTTTTAAAACATTCGTTAGCCCTATGCCAGTTTCTTAATCCCTTATCAATAAATGCTGGATCAATGTGACCTTTGTTTGCTGCATCATTAGAGGAGAAGAAACGGCAGTAAAAGCAAAGTGCTGCGTCCTTTGATGGGCTATATTCTAAGCACCTATACATTTCATATCAATCGGACTGAAAACTTCTTTGTTCATTCCCTATTTTACTTCTAGGAAACATGCTCAATGTAGGCTGATAAGGACCTCTAGATAATACAGACCGGCGTTCTTATCTATCTTTTGGAATATCACAGACCGGGTCATTAGATGGAATGTTTGATGGCTTTGAATAGGAACTACACTGACCTGAACTAAGAGAGAGTCTGTTTCTCTTGGTCATTACTCAATTTATTGCACGCACTGGAACTTGTGGTGGCATTATCTTCACATAAGCTCTTAACCGAGGAGTCCGAGGTATTTGCACTACTATCAGCACATTCATTATAATTCAGTTTGTCTGCTCCTTTTCTTGTCTTAACAATGAATCGATTCATATCTTAAAATTAAAAGGGGGTATCATATGATTAAATTAAAACGTAAAGCCACGGGCTTGTTATGCTATTTCAGTAGAGTACATGCAACAGAGATTACAAACACTGTAGACACTGCGCTAGGCACGCCTGACACGGCCGCTTATGTAGGTCCAAAGAATTTTCTAGAATAATAGTCGGAGGGGGAGGGGAGGACCAATGGTAATGCGGTGCTACAGTAGTGGGGATGCATGCTGCAAGCGAGCATGGGCTTTCTATACATTTCTACAACATCTATATTACTCAATTCGGCGCTTATTGCATAATACACTTTTAGTTTTAAAGTATTGATTGTTGTATCATGCGATTAAATTAAAACGCAAAGCCACTTTTTTTTTTTTTTTTAAAGACATTAGGGTGTGCCTGGGCAAACCCGGCATACCCCGTACACATGCCCGTGCCTCTCTAGTTCCTTCTCACTGCTTCATGGTCTGGGTCAGAACTTCCAGTATCTGAAGCTTCAGCTTTTTTCTTTGTCTGTGAAAATATATTTAGATATCTATAAATAGCATTTATATTCTAGAGTTTCTGGGTTTTTTTGTTTAAAGTCTGTTTTATAGTTACCCTCCCCAACTTGAGGAGCATTCCTGCCCCCCCGCCCCCCCCCGTACCCTGTTCGGGTACTGGACTATGCCCAGGACTCCGGGCTTCAGAATTTTTGCTGCTTGTCCACTCTCCTTCTCAGTCAATGTGCCAAGTCACACCAAGAGGCCCAGGCATCAACTCTGACTAATGCTATGACTCCTGTCCTTTCTGGGGGTCAGCTTAAATGCCAAAAATCCATGCTCACCCCACCCAAGCAATATCTATGGTGCTACTCAAGAGGTACCTCTGATTAATATTTGTAAGGCAGCTATGTGGAGCTCAGTCCATGTGTTTACTAGACACTGTGTCTTGGTACAGGACTCCTCTGCTGATACAACTTTGGAACAACACTTCTTTGTTTGGCTCTGCTATCTGTGACCTCGCACCCTCCTTCTGTTTGAGTTCTACTTGTCAGTCACCCACAGTGCAGTACACATAGGTACTAACATTTGAAAATCACTTACCTTTTATAGTAACTGGCAGTTCTTCAAGATGTGTGGTCTACTACATGCCCTCCTTCCCCTCTGCTTCGGAATGGATTATTCTCAGATTCATGGTGAAGAAGGAACTGGAGAGACAGTTGGTCCACCCTGCCTTTTATGCCTTGGTCAGAGGCATAAGGTGATCAAGAGACACTGCTTTCAAAGTTTTCTGGCTCCAGGCTCATGGAGTGCTTGCCTACCCACAGTGGAATACAGATAGAGACCACATATCTTGAAGAACCTCCAGTTACTATAAGCTAAATTAAATTTATCTTCCAAGAGAAATGGTCTCCTTGATGTGGAAATGCCAATATAAAGGTGTCTTGAATTTTGCCCTTGATACGTTGGGCTCTGCCATCTTCTTCTGATAGTATATCCTGTAGTCCTGGGCTCTCCACTGCAAATGTTCTTCATTTGGTTCTTGATGGCCTTCCCCTTGGGATTATATAGTGCAAACTACATCCTGGGGGCCACATCCGGCCCTTCAGATGTTTTAATCTGGCCTTTGAGCTCCTGCCAGGGTCCAAGACTTGCCCTGCTCTGGCTCTCCAGCCGGGGAGCAGGGACGGAGGCTTGCCCTGCTCTGTGCGTGCTGTGGCTCTGCGCGGCTCCTAGAAGTAGCGGCATGTCTCCCCTCTGGCTCCTACACATAGGAACTGTGGCCAATGGGAGCTGCAGGGGTGGAGCCTGTGGGCAGGGCAGCGCCTTCAAGTAGGAGCCGAAGGTGAGACATGCTGCTGTTTCTGGGAGCTGCTTGAGGTAAGCGCCCCCCAGAGCCTGCACCCCTGACCCCCTCCTGTGCCCCAACCGCCTACCCCAGCCCTGATCCTCCTCCTGCCCTCCAATCTCCTTGGTCCCAGCCTGGAGCACCCTTCTGCACCCCCAATCCCTCATCCCCAACCCCACCCCAGAGCCCACACCCCCAGTTGGAGCCACACTCCCCTCCGCACCCGAGCCCCCTCCCTGAACTCCTCATTTCTGGCTCCACCCCAGAGCCCATGCCCCCAGCCAGAGCCCTTACCCCCTCCCAACACCCAATTTCATGAGCATTCATGGCCTGCCATATAATTTCCATATCCAGATGTGGCCCTTGGGCCAAAAACTTTGCCCACCCCGATATAGTGTGATGGCTTAACCAACTGTGGCTGTTTTGTTTTCAAGAGGATTGTGGTAGAGGAGTTGTCTTCTGAGACAGCTTAGTTCCAATTTATTTGGGCTCCGTAGATAATCAGAGCTTTGAACTGGACCTGGGTGGGGAAAAGTCTCCACTGGAATGTGGTGTGATATGTTAGCACTTGTCTGCTACTTGCCCCCGCTACCCCCACTCCCAAAACCGCTATTTTAAAAAGTGCGAAGAGACTTTTGTTTCATATTACTTAAACTGGCTCTAGAGGCAGCTCACAGGGAAAGGGTTAATCCCAATATTGTCAAAAGGGATTAGTGCCTTCTTTTAAGGGCTACCTTTTTGTAAAACATTTTCTGTCAGAGCTTGAGGAATCCACATGTCTGTCTGTCAGTGCTAAGATGTCTTGCCTGTCTGCCAAAACAGAGGCAGTTACCTTGACCTTTTGATGCCATATTGCCTTCTTCCTTCCCCACACTTATATTAAAATGATGGTAATTTTTTATGTGCAAACATCTTATTTCTTCTTCTGCTACTATTCTACTTGAGGCAGAAATTCCCTCCCACACACAGTTCCTTTGGCTACAAGTGACTGTTGTCCTCCCATGTTGACTCAAACAGATTATAAACATGCACTTGGAAGAGAGTCTTTAGCCAAATACATTAAAAGGCAAAGGACCCTGATAATTGTTAGCTCTGTCTTAGCATTGTGATGTCACTGTTTCAAAACCAGAGGTGTGTTTTCTCTTCTCCCCCCCCCCATTGCATCTGTAGAACACTTAGAGTATATTTTCCAAGCATTCTATGAGAGCTCTCCTTTTTGAGAATACTGATTGTGTTAAACACTGTACTCTCCTAACAATGCAATTCTTCATAATGTTATACAATAACTGTGATAAATACTTTCCATAGGATGGTAGTGGTTTTCATAATGGGCGAGCACAGAACTGCATTTAATAAGTAACTTATTAGGTAGCTCAATAATTAAATACTTCTGTTTACAGTGTGTTCTTTCCTTTCTAATATTACATTGTACTTGAATTTCTTTTGTGCTAAATGTCCACTTCACTTTGCAAAGTGAGCTGAGTTTGCCATTTTAAACTGCTGCATTTTAGAAAAAGACAGCCCAACTTCAGTAACTTGATGTGCAAATAGAGATCTTATGTCACTGCTGGTGTCTGCAGAATTGTCTACTACCCTGTGAATCCAGCTGTTTGCTACCAAATGTCAGTGCAAGGGGGTCCTTGTCTTCAACTCAGGCAATATTTACACTGTAAGGACTATAGAAGCACAGCTACGGCACCATAGCTGTGCCGCCATAATCCTGGAGCATAAACCCATCCTACGGGATGAAGGGGTTTTTTCCATCACTGTAGGAACTCCAGCTCCCTGAGTGACCATAGTTAGCTCAACCAAAAGCATTCTTCCATTGATCTAGTTGTGCCTGCACTCGGGGTTAGGTTGGCATAGCTACAGCGCTCACCCCTGAGCAATGGTAGCTGTCGACCTAAGTTTTAAGTGTAGACCAAGCCTCAGTCTCAGCAAGGGAAACAAAATTTCTGTAGGCATATTAAATGTCCAGAATCGCTGAGAAAATGTTATCAATAGTGGTTTGATCATAAAACTGTTACATCAAGGAAACTGATCATGTGTAAATAGGAACATTTCCAGTGAGAAAGGAGTACTTGTGTGAGTAATGACTTGAAAGCTCTGTACTTAATGGCCAGACTTCCTGAAGGACCTATTCAGTCAAGTGAGTATCTTTAAATATGGTGAAAGTTGTTCTGAGTAAGAAGAATATTCCCAAATCACGTTCTTACCAAATGCTACAAGGTAAATCAAACTTTGGCTCATAGTGACTCCATGAAGTGAAGAAGAGGAGTCACTGGACTCAAACTGGATTGTTCCCTTTTCTGCCACAGACTTCCTGTGTGACATAGGACAAGTCATCTGATCTACCCTGTGCCTCATGAGGTACTTGTTATATCTCACACAAGTGTTTGTGGTGATTAAATCTATGAATGAATTAGGTGCTCAGATTCTATGGCGAAGGCTAGATAGATGACTGTGTTCACTTTCTTTTAAAATAGTTAAGTTAAATGTTACTATGACTCTTGTTAGCCATTATTTTAATAAAATAGACACCTGATTTTACAATTTATGAAATGGGGCTACCAATGACTCCCTCGACCCCATAGCTATTCATCCTGACCTGATAATCAATTCTAAAGTTGAGACTATTTGGGGGACGGGGGGGTTAGTTTTTTGTTTTTGTTTTTTAAATTTCTGCATATCACTGTGCTTGCAAGAAAGAAGAGAAACTCTTACAATTTCTTGAGTACGCGTGGGTTTGAACTACTTTTAATATATGGAGTCAGCTTGCTGTTTGTTTTTTGCACTTCTGTATTCTTACCTGGCTACTAGCTGTTGTAGCAGAGTCATTAAGCCCAGTTAATGGAAACTCTCTTGCACTCATTTTGGAGCTTAGAGCCACTCTATCAGGCAAATGATCTATCTGATAAATATATAGCTATCCAATGGACTTCTGTGACATTAGGACAAACCTATAAAAAGAAGATCTCTAACGAAAGGGACACAACCATCTGGAAACCAATTATTAAACAATTTTAAAAGTACCTTCAGTTAAACACCTGCTCTGAGTCCTCTCTGCCAATTTTTGTAGCTTTAGTCATATTATTTAAAACAACAACAACAAAAAACACCAACACCCTGTTTGCATGTGTTTGCATGGTAGACCTACAGAAACAAGAAAACTATCTACCCATTTAGACTCAGTACTGTGAAAAGCACTTGGTAAGCAGATTTGGGGGGGAAAAAATTAAAAATCCTTTTGCTCATCCTCTTAATCCTGCTAAGTGTTGTACCAAAGGTGGTTTAAAATAGGGTTTTATGCACTTTTTTCAAAGTTGTTGATATCCCAGAGTTGTTGATAGGTGAACCTCCCCACTGCAAGCAAACTTTATGCCTCAGCCAAATAACTGCTATTTGTAGATCTTAAGCTCTGACATCTTTCGCAATTGAAATTCCCATCCTTCTGCAATACAAGTGGGTTTTTGTGTGTGTGTTTTTTGTTTTCTGGGGTTTTTTTTGTTGTTTTTTTTTAATAAATGCAATTAACTGATATTGAGCTAAATGACTTTTGGAGGTGCTTGCTGTAGTAGGTGGTTGTTACATCACCAGCTAACTGTAGCATAATGTGGACAACTGGAATTTTTTGATCCTTAAATCCTTTTTTTTTTTTTTTTTAAATGCTTTAAAGTATCTTAAAGATCTTTACAAACAATTTCACCTTGCATGCCCTTTGTAAACATCTGGAGTAAATTTTGCCCAACAGTGACATGCAGGTACCTCTGAGAGACACCAACAGCTGTTTTACAGCATGAAGTAGCAGTATACAACCGTGAACAAAAAATTATTGTTCAACTGAGAGTACAGGTTAAATTTGAGTCAGTGTGACTTGCGCTATTGCAACTTGATGTGGACAGCTTTAAGACCCTGACTTTACAAAGAAGTACAATGAGATTATTAATAAATCATGTATGTTTAGGACCTTGGCTTAACATCACAGCAGTCTTTTAGACGAGATTTAAATCACTTTTATTATTCTGACATATAATTCAATGTGATGAGAATAAACTTGGCCATTTTTTTTTCTTCTTTCTTCTTTTTGGGTATGTGTACACTGCAATATAAGCCCAGGGCTAGTGGGACTTGAGTCAGCCTGTCCATGTTAGGGAACCCTGGACTTGACTGTCCACATTGTATTTAAATCCTATGTTAAGACTTTTCTAACCCATGCTTGAATTTAGGGCTCTGGCATCCACACCAGGGTGCGTAGACCCAAGTCAAAGTACCATTTCCTAGATATGATATCGCTAGTATGCACCCCCAGATGTGGCCACTCTAGCCCTAGGACCATGGTACAGTGTGGGGGGAAAAAACTTTACTGCCTGCCCTTCATATTACAGAAAGTTTGAGCAGCCTACCAAACTCTTTGCAAACTGAGGAGGCTCTCTGATAGAGTGCTTGCAGATCTGTGATTAGAAGAGAGAGAGTTAATGCTGACCTAAGCTCCTGCCATTCACCGTGGGGTGGGTGAGTGGTGGCTTCCATCTTCAGTAGAGTGGATTGTAGATTTTTTTTGGGATAGAAGACTAAGGAAGTTGTCCCATGGAATTGTGGGATACATCTGGATGACTCATGGAACACAAGTTAAACGGGGCTGTGTCTACACTGCAAAGCAATAGGGCTCAGACTCTGGATCCCGGCTAGGCTTGAGCTCGGATGCTCTAGCCCTGCAGGGTCCAAGCCCTGAGTTAATGCAATTGAGGTGTGGACACAAGGGAGGGGTTAGGTTTGAGCCTAGGCTCAAATAGGAGCTTACTTTGCAGTGTAGACATACTATTAGAAGCCTTCAGGTTGACTAAAAAGAAGTGTGGAAGCCAGACATAAACTAGAAACTACATTTTCTTGCTTTTTAAAGAACAGAAATAGCTCCAATGTGTAATTGTCTGGGAGGCACTGTAAGAAATACTCTTAAAATGTTAAGTTTAAAAATAAGAAAATAACCTTGGAAAAGGAGGTCTTGGAGTTTAAGATTCTAGTTACCTTTGTGAATGTGTACAACAGTCTTCCTTGCAACCTATTTCAGTGTGTATTACTTGGGTAGTGCTGCTGTGCTGGCCACGTTACCTGGTCTTTGCTGATGGTGTACTTGTCTACTAAGTCATTTCCTTTTACTTTTTTTCTTTAGCTGTGAGCCTGCTTCCTCCGCTCAGTTGGCTACGTGGTCTCTACCTTGAACCCCACTCTTCCTCTCTGTCCAATGCATTTCCCAATCCTAGAGTTTCCTTACATCAGTTTTTTGAGAAAAGCCAGGGAGGGTGCAGACTCATTATTCTACAATGGATTTGTTCTCTCCTTTTAATTCCAACTTACATGCCAAACCTGCTCTTCTCTGTGATCTACTCCCAGGCCTTCTACACTTGTAGATTGTCTGTCATCGCTCTCTGTGGGATCATGACTCTGACAATTCCCTCCCTCCGGAAGAAAAGAGTGGGATCATGGTATCAATCTCCTGGCCAGCTTCCCCTTAATATTCCCCATCTTCAAAACCGGTTCTGTTGCCCAAGGTTTATGTAAACCGTGTGTGTGAGAGAGAGAGAGAGAGAGAGAGAGTGTGTGTGTGTAAACTATTCTTGAAAACAAGGAGGAGTCTGGTGGCACCTTAAAGGCTAACCGATTTATTTGAGCATAAGCTTTCATGGGTAAAACACCACTTCAGATGCACGGAGTGAAAATTACAGTTTTAGGCATTATATAATGACACACGAAGGGAAGGGAGTTACCTCACAAGTGGAGAACCAGTGTTGACCGGGCCAATTCGATCACAGTGGATGTAGTATTCTATTCTCGTATTTCACTTGGGAAGTTAATAACATAAAATGATGGTTATAGCAAAATAGAACTGCTTTCTTTCCAGACTGTCCTGTTTTTGCTTTCCTTACAGAAAGAAATTCAAGCCATGAGTCAATGCAATCATCCCAATATAGTGACCTATTACACATCCTTTGTGGTTAAGGATGAACTCTGGCTGGTTATGAAGTTACTAAGTGGAGGTAAGTAACTGATTTTTTACTTGAGCTTGTTTAACTTCAGGATGATGTATGATGTCATTTTTATATACACATTCTTTGTATTAATTCATCCAGTCCAAATTCCTCCTTTTTTGGGGAAGAGGAAGTAGAGGAACACACTGGTTCAATGGCATAACAGGGATGCTGCTTTTTTATTCAGGCTGTGTGAGTAAACATGCACTTTTTCCATATCTAATCAGTTCTAGAATCATTTTCTTCTTGAGCATTAAATTCATTTACTCATTTAAAATAAGAGTAAACAGACTAGTGCAGGTCCTATTTCCCTCATCCTGTCCCTCACCAAGAGAAGGACCAATTCCATTTCATGCATATTAGGCCTGTAGCAGAAGTTGCCTGTTTTCTCCGCTGTGTCACTTTTTTTTTTTTTGACTGTACGTTTTTAAAAGATTCCCACGTCTTGCATGATTATTGTGGACACTATGAGATCTTAATCATAGTCCTCTCTGGGAGGGGAAAAGAGGGAAAACGCCAAGTATTTGCAGTTGGGAAACCAAATTTTTCCTTGCTGGCAAATATCTTACTCTATCATCTTGTGTTACTAAATGTTCTCTAAGGTCTGTTCTGATGGCAGCAGATGACTAGTCTACGTCTATGATCAGAAAACAAATGTGGAAAATCTGCCTAAAATAACAGTTTGTTACTTGGGCTTCACTGAAATGGAGAAAATACTAAGCAATAATACGAAATACCATCTTTGTTGGCCAACAGTTAATGACTAGCTAGAGCAGCTGAGGACACAAAATGAAGCCAAATGATCATTAATACCCTAGCTAGTTACTGTCAGGAAATGCCTAACTGAAAAGACAATGTTGCTATTGAAAACTGTGACACTAATTAAAAACAAAAGCTTTGTTCTGAAAAGTGATACGTCACAGTGCACGTTGCCAAGGGCGCAGTGCTCTCCTTAGAATACTTCTCATTACTATGCACAATTTTCATCTCCAGTCCTGCAACTGGATCTCTATAGGCCTGGGATTTGGCCTGCATGGATCTGAGTGAAGAATTGGGACCTTGGATTGTAAACTCTTGAGGGCAGGAAACATGTTCTAGTCTGTTTTGGGAAGTGGTTGTGTAAACTTGCAATGATATTGAAATGTATAACAACAGTAGGGTAATTAAACAAGTAAGCAGAAAGTTGAATGCCAGCTTTTTTTTTTAATAGAATGATTTTTTGGAGCAATCTGTGCACTTTATTCAAACAGCTGGTAGTTGAGGGTCTCTGTGCAAGCCTACAAAGATTTTTAAATTGAAGCAGAATAGCTTAATAGGAGTAAAGAAGTGTAAATATTCAAATGTAGGAACTAATAGAGACCAGATTTTCTGATATCTCAATAATCACTGTAGTAAGACTGCTCAAACAGGTTGTTTATGACTTGTTTTCCCTCCCCTTCACCCTGCCCCCATGGAAATCTGGCTTTTCAATTTAGGTTCAATGCTGGATATAATAAAGTATATCGTCAACAGAGGGGAACACAAGAATGGTGTCCTTGAAGAAGCTATAATAGCAACAATTCTTAAAGAAGTTTTGGAAGGCTTAGATTATCTACACAGGAATGGGCAAATTCACAGGTAGGAGCATGTATACAGTGAATTGTAGTCTTAATATGCATCAATAGTCTTCACTATGGCTGACACTGGTCAGTCCTGATAGGTTGGTTAGGTGAATTAATTGATGCTTTTCTCCAAGTATTAAAGGACTAGCACCGTTTAGGCAGCTGGTGTTTCTTGACTGGTTTATCATTGTTATCTTGTACTGTGTGTCTGTATCCAACTGTTCTGTCTCTTCTACACAAATTGCAAGCTCTTTGGGCCTTTGGCCTTCTTTTTGTTATATTTGCATGGTGCATAGCGCAACAGAGGCCTGATTTGGGCCCCCTAGTGAATATTTGTCTTCATAGCTATGAATCAATGCTTAAGTTTTTTGGTATGTGTTTTCCTCTGACTTAGTATAAGCCTACTTTTTGAAGGACCCACGAACACCTTTAGAATTTTTTTTTTAAATATTTTGTATTTTAGTAAATGTCCACTTTTCATCTACTTTCCCCACTGACTCCTAAGGTATAGATCACATGTAATTTTATATTTCTTCCATTCACTCAGGCTACTCTATATGACTGCTATAGTGATATACCAGTTACTTCCATGACTTGGAGTTTTGGTGTCAGAAGCACTATATGTTGACCTCATGAGTATTGTTGGTTAAGACAAGGTTGGCTTTAAGGATGAGACTTCCAACAGTTTCTTTGCTTCATCCAGTAGTGTCTTTATTTTTTTAATTGTTTTGATTTCAAAAGGTGATAGATAAATACTGTAAACAAATGTCCTAAAACAGTACAGCACAGGCCCAATGCAATATTAGTTTGTTGCACTTATGTAGCATGTTTAATCTTCAAACTGCTTTTTACAAATAAGCCCCCTCTTGTCAAATTAAGACATATTTTCCTCACCTGGAACCTGTGTTTCTTGAATTCCAATCTAGACCTTCAAAGGATGTGCCACAAACCTTAATTTGTTGCCCACGTTAAATAGAGGAAGAGTCATTACAGTCTAATGGTCGCTCTGGATTAGAGAGAGATTTTTCTCAGCTCTTTTTTTGTAATGGGGCATAAGAAGCTTGAGAAGAGCAATAATTCTCTTAAATTATACAGCAGCATCATGGAAGCATTGTTTACAGTAGAATCTTTTTCTTCTTGCCCAAATGGGTTGGGACACTAAATTAAACAACTGGAGTTGCTACTTCCAAAATGGCTCGTGTTTTTGTTTTTCCCTTCACCACCACTTGCTTCCCTATTAAAATATATCAATGAGTGAAGAGTTAGTCAATGACAGCAAATGCTAATTCTTTTCAGTAGATCCTAGGAAGATGGACTACTCAAATACTTATTTTTTTTTTAACTCTATGCTTATTGAAAGGAGCAGTTTAAATGGGTATAAATCTGTAATTTTAAAAATGCCCAATCTTACGAAGACTTATGCTTAAAGGTAAAAACAAAGCATGTGCATATGAATAGTGCCACTAGATGTGTGAATAAACTCACTGAATTCAACATTAAGCATGAGTAGATGTCTTTGAAGGATTGAGTTGTGGAGTTTGATCTCGTCTGACCTCCTGTATATCACAGGCCACCAACACCAGTAATACTAACCCCATAACCAAAATGAGACCAAAGTATTACAGCTCACCTAAGTACGTGTATAAACCACCTATGCATTACGTTAGTCAGGTGTAAATTTACAGTAAATTATTTAATCTCTTCCCATAAATTTGGTTAGAGCATTTTAAAGATGATTAAAGAAAGTCATTTTATTTCTTAAAATTATTGCTGCAGTTAGGGTAGTTTCTCACTGTAGAGTTTTGAAAAGTTTCATTGGATTGTTAGGATGGAGACATCTCGGGTCAACCTCTGCACTGCTGTTAATGTGCAGTTCCCTTGAGATCACTGGAGTTGTGTCCATTTACATCAAAGCTGAATTTGGGCCCTTAGTTTCCATTCAAAATGGATTTGGCTTTTGTTCCTACTAGTAAGACACAATTTCCTAGCTGCAAGGGAACAGCTTACCCAGGGGAGGTGGTGGATTTGCTGTCACTTGGAGTATTTAAGACCTAGATTTCTTTCTAAAAATATCATTTAATCCAGTTTCTGGGGGAAACTCTACGGACTGTGCAGGAGGGTTGGCCTGGATTGCCTCCTTAATCTCTTCTGGCTTTGGAATCTGTGAACCCCCCCATCTCCTTCCTTCGTGGGCCCTGGGGAGAATAGGATTGCCTACCTTGCCTCAAGCTCATAATTATTGCAGTTCTGCATTAAGATAATGACTCATGTTCCAGCCAGTTGCCTGCATGAGTCAGGAAGGAGTTTTTTTCCTGATGCACAACTAGCTAGATGTGTTCTGGGTTTTTTTTTTTCTGCCATCCTCTGAAGCATCCAAGATTGGCCTCAGCTGGAGATAGGGTGGACTGGTGCTGTGAGGTGGTGCAGAGCAGTCTTCTCTTAGATGAATGGCTGGTGTCTTTCTCTCATGGTCAGGGTTAAACCAATCTCCAGAGTTGGGATTGGGAAGGAATTTTCCCTCAAGACAAATTGGCAGGAACTTTTGAGGTTTTTTGCCTTCTGCTGCAGCATGGGGCATGGATTTGCCTGCTAGCATCATCTAGGTCTCTCTCACCTAATCAGTTCTCTGCTGTTGCTCTCCTGTTCTCTGAGTGTGGCAGAGAGAAGACTGAAACGCTTTGGTCTAAAGTCATTGGGCTCAATATGGAGGTATTTGAGTGAAATTTGATATCTCATACACTGGGCATAGACCTAAATGGGTCCTTCTGGCGTTCGACTCTGAAAGAATGCAAGCTCAGTTTTGCACGTCTTATTTCCGTTTATGTAAGCTAACAAAATTTTGTTCCTTCCATTACCTCCCCACCCCCTTTATTTTAAACGTCCATGGAGCGTCTTTGCTAGCTAATTTCAGATCAGATAATCAACATGTTTTGAGTGGTTGAACCTTTTTACTAATTTTTACATTTGTCTTATGAAGCTTTCTGTACAATAGCTATAATGACACATTATGAAACTTAATCAGAAAGTTAACTCTCTTCTGATTTGTGCATTATAGGGATTTGAAAGCTGGCAATATCCTTTTGGGTGAAGATGGCTCAGTACAAATAGCAGGTAATGATGATGATTGAGGCCTAAGAGTCAGTCAAGGACAAATGGAAATGAAGCTAATCTGGGTTAAGTGATACCTTTTGAGCCCCCCCCCCCCCCCCGCCCTCGGAAATGCTGTAGTATCTCTTGGGCTACCAACTTCATAATATGAGGGTGTCAGCTGAAAAATGTGGTGCAGTAGCCCAGTTTGAGACTACACGATCTCCAAAGCAACAATAAAGCATCTGAGCAGCATATATCCTGACTGCCTTACAGTCCATACCAACAGTGTCAAAAAACTTATTTCCCAGCATCTTGTAACGATCCGCATCCGTGGGAGAACTTGTTACCCAGACTTAACAATTCACTTTGTCCTCTGCATTATGTCATGAACTGTATTTCTGTAACTTATTCCAATACATCATGGTGACTTTAAAATCTACACTAAAATATAATGGAGATGTCTTTACAGTGACCTGGGCCTCAAGACTCTTCTTGAAAATGTGTGGAGGGATGTTTAGGAGAAAATGCCTCCCTTTCCACTCTTAGCATTTCATTGTTTCATGATGGACACTCCAATAATTTCTAAGGCCTCTTAAAGATCATGTTATAAAACATGTACTTTCCTTCTTAGTGGTAGTCTGCCTATAATATCAACCAAATAAGTTGTTAATTCTCATGATTGCTAGCCACTAGGCTGCATAAGTTTAAAAGAAGCTAGGAACATGCCCTGGGTTGTCCACATGACTTTTTGCATGTTTTTTTTGTTTTTTGTTTTTAAATAACGTCTACAAGGGCATGGAAATAACGCTGAACAGAGCAGAAGCTATTAGTAGATTAGCTATCAAGAGCAAGTCACGAATTAGAAAAATGTTAGTTTTCGGCTTGTGAGCAGAAATCTCCTTTGAATTAATCAGGGATTTGGAGCAATCAAATTTTTGAATTGCTCCACTCCAGCTCTACTCCGGCACCAATAATAACTACTCCAGCTCCATTCTGCGCTCCAACTCAAATTAATTTTTAACTAAATAAAAAAGTACATACTGTAATTTTGAAAAAACATTTTTATTCAGACTTAAAACAACTTAAATGTCATCAACAATGATACAAACTAGAATCATTCATAATACATTCTGTAAAAAATTATTGCAGATATCAAGTTGTCTTTCATAGCCTTTCATGCCATAAATCATTTAAAATTAACTTTAAAGCTGAAAACAGTAGCTCTACAGTAGCTTGAGTTGTTGGCATGCTCGAAGCAATTCTACAGGCAGCTTGAATGTGGTGTGGGTAGCTGTGAATGGCCTCAAAAACAGACTTAACTTTTAGCCTACCAATAGACTCCATCGCCTCACAATCTTCCCGAAAGTTTCTCTCAAATAATGCTTCGTTACAATTAGGTATCGCAGAAACTCGCTGCCGTCTTTGTTGTTTATCCAGTTCCTTTTCGAAGGCGTCACCTTCTGAAGAATTGGTGCTTAAATTGTCTCCATTTTGCTGTGATGGTTGAAGACGTCTCAGGGATGGACGCTCGAACAAGTTCAGAGTGGAGACGGAAGTTTTGAGAACAGCCTGCTATTTCTGAAGGATGTGAACTTTCCGAAACCACAGATTCGATTGTTGATGACTCCTTTTGTTGTTTTTCGTTTTCTTCAACCTCGTTCGCCGAGTTCAAATGTAGTAATAGTTTTTGTTTTTCGAGTCGTCGAGCAATATCAAGGAGCCCTTCCTTTGCCTTTGGTATTTCCTTGAGGTAAGAAGAATCCGATACCGTGGGTCAACATAAACTCCAGCAAGGAAAGGAATATTGTCAAAAAGCTTCTGTTTGCGTTTCTGCATGGAGGACAGAATTCCTTCTGCAATTTGTCCACCATTTTCTTGCAAGAATTTTGACAGTTTTCGCAGTTCCTTCATTAAAACTCCCAGGGTTACATTGACAGCTTGAAGATTCACAGTTTGATTCGGCTTTGCCAAGAGGTCTCGCATGTTCTTCACTTCGTCCCATTCAGCTTTTGTTCCAGCAGCAGCCACTTGTTCACAGTAAGACTGAAAAATGAGAAGCCGATCAATCATCACAAATGTTGAACCCCAGTGAGTGGCAGTATCCGATGATTGAGTTACCCCATGTAGATCAAGCAGAACACTTCGAATACTTGAGGTTCATAGTTTGACAACGACTTGTCGAATTTTTGCCAGAAATTTCTTCGCATGTTCTTTGTTCAATCCATCCCAGGTTGCCAACTGAAGAGTGTGAATACCACACCTCATTAGTTGGACTTTTGAGTCGTCGTCATGAAGCCATGTTGGAAGTATGAGGCTAGGGTTATTAACCCATTGTGCAGCAGCATCCATGTTGAGTTCGATTTCATCCATTCCTTTAGCTCCTTCATCAGGCAAAATAGCTTCAGTTCTGTCCACATCCCTGTTCTCAGAGGTAGAAATGGTTTCATTGTCCTCACTGAAATTTTTGACGGCACATGTCATATTTGTTGCATTGTCAACGCAGATGCTCAGCACTTGCATTTCACTGATCCCAAATTTTTCTAAAATAGCTTTTACTTGACTTTTCACGTACGAAGAATTGATGCCCTTCAGTGTCTATTTATGTCCAAGGTTTTTGCCACAGCTTTCTTTTCCTTCTTCATAGTACTGAGCATTGATTGCAAGGAAATTTCTGTTTCCATGGGTTGCAGCATCCATTTTCAGTAGCACAATTTTTGCTCCAAAGCTTTCTTGAGCTCTTTGCAACCAGACTCAGCTGTGTTGACAACTAAATGATGAACCGCATCGTGCCCCGTCGAAACGCCAAGCTGCCAACGCATTTCACCTGCAATTTTTTGGAATCCTTTGTTCTTTAGCCTGAAGGTAGTGAGTGGTGTTGAACTCAAGCAAACCATTTCCATCAGCCCTTCACGGGAAGTATTGGCATCCATGGTGACTGTAACCTTTGAGGACTTCAAATATGAGTCAAGTTTTGTTTGCTCAATTTTGGGTTTCTTTTCAGATGAAGCTCTGGGGGAAAAAAAAACTCTTTGAAAACTCCTGGAGAAAAGAGTCAGATGAACGTTGTTTAGCCACGTCAGCCTTTTGTTTTGCCTCATCTTCCTGGTCCTTTTTTGTAACCAGAGCTGCATAGTTTTCAGGATGGTTACATTTTACATGCCGCCAAAGGTTGAAACTTTTCACAGCACTTTTCACTTGTCTTGAAGCGACATGGTTTGAGCTCCCCATTCACTTCCTTTTCCTACCTTGCACGTTGCCAATTTCTTCTTTGCTTTTCCCAAAAGTCCAAATTTGGGTTTTTAAAATTCAAAAGTAAAGACGTCGTTGAGATCCTTTCCCGTAAAATCGGCTATCAATCATTTTGGGGGGGCAGATTTGATTTTTTGTTTTTGTTTTTTGTTGAAGCCATGGCCAAATATTCTTGTGCTGCTACCACATCCAAATGTTTATGATCTTTGAAAAGCAATGAACAAAAGCATTAGATTTTTTTTCTTAATGTACCTGCTTGTGATATCTTAACCACTTAAGGTACTTCGAATTTATTTCGGATTTTCTGGACAAAAATGATCTCATTTTCTTTTTATACAAAATTGTTATTAAAGTATATTTAATATTTTAACATGTTTCTTGCAGTTTTAATGAAGTGAAGTATTTTTAATATACATAATTTAATATAAATTTTTATTTATAAATTGCAAGTTAGTTTTTCTTATGAAAATTTGTGGTAAAATATTTGAAATATTTTCCAAGTTTTTAATTAATATCTCAAAAATGCTTTCATATAGATATATCAATGAAATTTGGTATGTGCCGTAGCGTTAGTACGTGCTATCGCTGTTCTACAACATTAATTGTTGGGAAGTAACGAGGCTACACATTACAAGGTTGAAAATAAACTTTAAGGGGAGAGCGGATTCAAATTGCAAGCACAGTCCTTTTAGTAAAGAGAGCAAATTTTTGGAAATATGTTTTTCCTTCATCAGGATGGAAACATTGCACAAGATGGAACCTATTATTTGCTCTATCTTGTATAATCTATTCAGGCTGACGAAGCAAAAACATATTTCTGAAAATTTGCTCTCTTTACTAAAAGGACTGTGCTTGCAATTTGAATCCGCTCTCCCCTTAAAGTTTATTTTCAACATTCTATCATACAACATCATTCAAATAAAATTATCTAAACTACAGGCGTCGTGAACTGGGGGGACTGGGCCAATTTTAATCAATGTTTTTTTTAAATCTTTGACTATTTAACAGATACAACTCTGGAATCTAATTTAATGCTAAAACATGCATTAAAATGGTCCTCTTAATTTATTTTGTATCATTAACTGGTTCCAAGAAAACTGTTTTAAAAATTTTAATCATCTTAGATGCTTAGAATGATACAAACAATTTTACTTATTTTTCAACTTTGGAACCATACATTTTAAACATAATAATAAATAATAACCAAAAATTAAGTTATTATGGAACATAATATTACCGCTCGTAGCCAGGTGCAGTCGATGAGAAGCCTTTCTTGAAATATGAAATAAAAATGAACAACCGCCAGTTCGTTTAAACCTATGGTTTAAATAATTTTGGATAATGTAATATGGTAGCACATACTAACGCTAAAACACAGACATAATTTCATTACTTTAATATAAAGTGTTTTTGAGATATTAATCAGAAATTAACTTTTCATCACCTCTTTGAAGGGACTGTAGCTCCCTTAGGAAGAATTTTAGGACACGTGTTCACAAACGTTTTTTCTTAAAGTGAAGTAAGGATTCACCCCCAAAGTTGTGTTGGACATTTTCCAATCACTCTGGATATATCACAAAAATCACTCCTAATTTCTATATACTGTATATTTATATGCCTGCTGCACACAACTTTTTCAAAAAAAGAAAAGGAGTACTTGTGGCACCTTAGAGACTAACCAATTTATTTGAGCATAAGCTCACAAAAGCTTATGCTCAAATAAATTGGTTAGTCTCTAAGGTGCCACAAGTACTCCTTTTCTTTTTGCGAAAACAGACTAACACGGCTGTTACTCTGCAACAACTTTTTCAGTAAATTTAAAATTACAAACATCGCTACCAAAAGACCGTTGAACAGATGACATATAAAATAAGTCCGCCAGAGTGATATGGGAGCATGTATAAATGAACAAATGTACCGGTAACGGGAACCCGTGTTAGAAATGAGCTTGTGGTTAATATCTCTTGCGATATCTTAATATATCAATAAACAAAAACATATATATATATATATATATATATTTTTGCAATATACCTGTTCGTAATATCTTAAATGTTGTGTCTTCCATCACACTTTTCCGTAATCGCAGCACTCAGCGCGTCTCGTTGATCAACCCTTACAAAAGAAGTATCAACACACACTTATCTAACTAATCTATGCAAGTACGTACTTACCTAACCTTGGCACAAGGGTGAGAGCAGTCTGCAGTGTTGCCGGATGTCTGATGATTATCTGATTCTTTAATAAAACATATCTCCAAAAAAAGCTATAACCAGCAGGAGAGTGGGGTGGGAGGAGGTATTGTTTCATGGTCTCTGTGTATATAATGTCTTCTGCAGTTTCCACAGTATGCATCCAATGAAGTGAGCTGTAGCTCACGAAAGCTTATGCTCAAATAAATTGGTTAGTCTCTAAGGTGCCACAAGTACTCCTTTTCTTTTTGCAAATACAGACTAACACGTCTGTTACTCTGAAACCTGTCAAAAAAACGTTGTGATTTTGTATCTGTATGTTAAATCTTGATTTCGGCCGAAGTGAGAATAACTGTGACATATTACGTAAAGTGGTAAAGTAGATGATAATATCAATTGTTATACAATCTGAAACTTTTTGGCACCTTTAGGACTTTCTTGCTAAATATCATTCATTTTGCATTGAAAATGGAAGAAGGAAAAAAAAAATCCTGGATGGGGGAGCAGTCAAGTTTTTCTGTGCTCCAGCTCCGGGCAAAAACCTGCAGCTCCACTGCTCCACACTCCAGCTCCGGGCTCCACTCCAAAGCCCTGGAGTTAAACAGAAGTAACATGTGGAGGTTTGACCTTTTTCCCCCAAAAAATTAATATTAAAATTAATGGGATATTAAATCTTCAGTTGCTTTTTCTATTTAATGTTAAATTGAAATAAAAGGAAATAATTGGGCAGACTTCTAGCTGTACCTGAAATCACATGGCTTCAAGTGTAGGACATATTAGGCAATTGCTGAGACACTGTGACTTTTCTAAAACGTTAGTTCAAGTATTTGAGATCCACTCATTTTATAAGGGAATTACCCCAAATTCTATCCATGTGATTGCATTAGATTTTTGAAAAAGCGGTCTCAATTGATTTTGTTAACTTTGGATACTCTAACTACACTTTTGATCCTATGAAGATCATGCAGTCCTTCTCATGAGTAATACTGTGTTTCTTGCCAGGATTACCATATGTCTCTTTGGACAGTACATCACTGCGTCTTGCTGTAGTTAGAATCCCTGTGATTAGTTCTATGTCTTCTTTCCATTCCTGTCCTTGGCATTACTCTCGGTGAGTAAGCCCCTTCACTGTGCTGTGAAGTCATGCAGTGCATCTAGAATTAATGAAACTCCATGACTGTGTGGACATATGGCATGTATCCTGTGGCATGTGGTTTTTATGGCACACTTTCTAGCTAGAAGGCTATTCCACATCTTCACCTGGGGAGAATATTTGAATCTGAACTGTCTTTGCAAGTCCTGGCTGGTTTGCGCAGTTCCTGTAATGTGATTTGTTGTAAATCCAGCAATAAATAAAAGCAGAAATGCAAGATGAAAACATTTAAGGAGCTGAGAGTCATCAATTTTGATTTTTTACAATCTATTTTAAAAAAAATCTTCTATTTTTTCAGCTTTGTGGGTGCTCTGTATTTTCAGTTTGTATGTATTTTTTCTTTCAAAGTCATAAAAATAGTTGCAATCAAAAATCACTTTTCGCTGAACACTTTATATGCCTCCCTTTGTTAACAATTACACCTGATTTCTATAATTAAAGGATTCCTGGCCACAGTATTGGTGGCTTTGCATAATAAAGTTCAATTCAAAATGAGAAATGTACAAAGACAAAATGGTTTATTGTTTAATGTTAAATTTTGTAAACAATGATATTTGAAAGTGTAATTGCCCTTCATTATTCTCGCTTTTTGCAAAGTGCTAAGGCTAACAAATACTGGTGCTCATTTGTGTATGACAAATGAGAAACAGAAAATATATGGACTTAGAAGCGTGTTAAATATTTAAGTAGGCTCTTCAGTCTTCAAAGAAATTGAAGTGCAGGAAAGATGTCTAGTCGCAGACCCTGGGGTAGCGGAACAGAGTTGGCTAGGGGAAATGTAGCAAACCTTTTGTTGCATGGTTTGGAATTTTTAAAAATTCCAAACTTTTTTTCCTCTTTCTGTTCACTGTAAAGGAGAAGTGAAAGTTTTTCAGCCTACTCTTAACTAAATGGTTCTAAAATCATTACTGGCCCATAGTCCTATAGCCTATTAAATACCAATAAGATTGTAACATCTAGTGCCTTGTGCAAGAGATAATTAGTACTTCATCGATGTTTCGGCCTTCTAGGCAAGTCAAGCGTAGAGAATATAAAAAAGCCGTGGAATAAGTGAAGGAACAGAAACCCAAGTCGAGATAAGGAGCACACACTAATGAACAATCTTCCCTTGTTATCACAGTTGGAGACTGAGGGGGAACTGAAAGAAGGTATGGGCTGTTTGGTAAAGTTTTTACTTTAGTCAGTATAAGTGACAGTTCTGTGGTAATCTTAGAGTGTGCAGCTTTAGTAATCTAGGGAAAAGGTCTTTCATTTCCACTTTGTATGTAGCTGTGGGTGCAAAACCGTTAAATTTCAGTAGGCAGGTCTTCTACTGTTCATTGATGTGGCTACGAATGACCACAGAACAGACTATGTTTAACCAGACTCTTTTTCAGATGCTTTTGAGGCTTCCTCTCAGTATTAATCTGAGTTTTAAGCCTGGGAAAGTAGCTGGGTCTTGCAGAGTGTTGTGAAGGTCTCCATATTTATTAGAAAGAAAAGGTTTAAAACTTGCCACCTAATTTTGATTTTTAGAGGAAACTTCAGCCAAAACAACATAGTTTTAGAGCTCTGGGTACAACGGGCACCATGACCTCTGTATTCACCAGCATTTTATTACAGAGCAACCTCCTCTGAATCCAGGGAAAAATTAGGATCTCTTGGGTACCACAGTGTAGTAAAAGTTGGCAAGTACTGATTTAGTATTGGTGAGACTCTTCTGTCATCTGCTATATAATAAAATTGTCTAATGACTCTCTTTTTTTTTTTTTATTTGCAAGAAGGAGTATGAAGTAGGTTTGTCACCAAATTTGAAATAATTGTGCGTGAGGTTAAAGTCAGAGCTAAGCAACCAGTTGTGCTGTGGCATCATCAGGGATACTGTTCCTGACAGCTTGTATTCCATCTGTGTGGGGGATGTTTGTGTAGAGAGTCTCTACATCCAGAAAACACCATCCTAGCCACCATGGAAGATCACCAATGCACTGTAGTTTTCTCAGGAAATCAGTGGTGTCACGGAGATAGCTGGGAGTGCTGGTGGTACAAGCGTTGGGAGGCAGGCCAGTCCTTGCACACAGACAACCCGCCAACCTGAACCGTATTCTTGCTAGCAACTACACACCGCACAATAGTAACTCTAACTCAGGAACCAATCCATGCAACGGACCTCGATGCCAACGCTGTGCACATATCTACACCAGCAACACCATCACAGGACCTAACCAGACCAGCCACACCATCACCGCTTCATTCACCTGCACGTCCACCAAGGTAATCTACGCCATCATGTGCCAGCAGTGCCCCTCAGCTGTGTACGTCGGCCAAACTGGACAGTCCCTACGTAAAAGAACAGATGGACACAAATCAGAATGGCAATATACAAAAACCTGTAGGAGAACACTTCAGCCTCCCTGGACACACAATAGTGATTTAAAGGTAGCCATCCTGCAGCAAAAAACTTCAGGACCAGACTTCAAAGAGAAACTGCTGAGCTTCAGTTCATTTGCAAATTTGACACCTTCAGCTCGGGATTAAACAAAGACTGAATGGCTAGCCAGCTACAAAAGCAGTTTCTCCTCCCTTGGTGTTCACACCTCAACTGCTAGAAGAGGGCCTCATCCTCCCTGATTGAACTAACCTCGTTATCCCTAGCCTGATTCTTGCTTGCATATTTGTACCTGCCTCTGGAAATTTCCACTACATGCATCCGACGAAGTGGGTATTCACCCACGAAAGCTTATGCTCCAGTACTTCTGTTAGTCTATAAGGTACCACAGGACTCTTAGTCTGGATCTGTAAAAGTGGCAAACACAGCTGCCCCTCTGATACTCTCTCTCCAAAGTGACTTGGGTACATGAGCTTAATGCCTGTTGACTTTCTCCCTGCACTGTACTCAGTGAGACTTGGGATCATCCATGCATATGCTGCTTTTGAAAATGGACTCATCCTAAGTCACTTAAATGCTTTGGAAAATCTTGCCACTCATGTATTAACTCACTGTGTGTGTGAGGCTGTCCCACTCCCACCATTCTTTCCACTTGCAAGACTCTTAAGAGGCTTCATAAACACACATAGTTAACTTCTCTTCCTTGGCAGCTATCTGTACATTGCTACTGTCTCTTACCATGAATGTGTAACACTATTTGCTATCTAACTTCTTCAGTTTTGTCCACTTCCCTTTTCCCATTTGGTTAAGTGGCCTAACAGTACAGGAAAATGTCAATGCTAAAGGCACAGTATTGGGTTAGAACAGGGGAAATCAAACCTCTCTGAACCTTTGAGTAAACAACCGGTATGTTTTAAAGAATCTATATCTGAGATACAAAGCTACTCAGTGAAGGAACGCTTTTTGTTATGACTTTTGTTCTTGTTCCTCCTCTATATATGACTTGTCAAACACTGCGGTCTCCAGCTAGTTTAATATGCATTTGAAAGTTCTTCATATCTGTGAAGTCATAAAACAGAATATATACTTACCTATGGGGCGGTATTTGGGTGATTATTATGAAGCTTATGCACCAAATAGGTGCATATAAATAAAATTTTAAAAATGTGGTGCACAGGCTTAAAGATATAAACAAATGTGGCCTGAAAAACAAAGCTAAAACCAGCTTTCATCTGTATAACTCATTTCATGAAAAGTTAATGAATAAGCTAGAACTGAAATATAGACAACTAGTTAATAAAATAACATTTCTTCATACTTCAGTACTCAGTGCAGAATTGCGTGGTTAGATAGAAGGACTCTGTTCAGAAGACATTACCCATTACAGAATATTGACAAGTCCCAAAGCAGCAACTCTTAACCTATAATGTGTTATATAAAACAAAAGTGCTTCATGCAGCAGGCCCAGACTCTCAAGGATCTTGCTTTAATCCTTACCAAACAAGTTGCAGGTCAAGTCCCTGAAAACCATATTTAGATGGCAAACTTAAATGCATTGTTTCTTCTGTGTTTATCAATATAGGAGGGAACCAAAAAAGACAATCTACTTGTAATGCACTTACTGGACGCATACTTGATAATGGTTTTGTGGAGAGTAATGACAAAGTATCAGTGACCAAACTCTAATCCCATTTTAAACCAAAGGCAAAATCGTAAATGCTGATCCCCATCAAAGTCAGCGGGGAAACGAATGTGAGTGGGTCCAGGTTTGGGTCTGTAATGTCTCAAAGCCCTACTTCAGTTATGCTGTTAAAGAACAAAAATGTATAATACACAGCCACATGTTGAGAAGACTGGGTTCAAGTGTGAGTAAACTCTTGAATTAAGGAGTGCATTCAAGTCCTTTGAATCAATTTTTAAAAAGTAATTGTTTAAAACAAGTTGAGAATTGCTTGCTTAAAAAGGAGAATGCATAAGAAGCTATGTTCGTAGCAACACCAAGCCCTTTAATGTTCTCTGTTCAAAAATGGTGTCTAATTGCAGGGTATATTAAGATACAGAACTCTGTAGTCCAGCATAAGAGCATCAAATGTTGCACCGATTTCACAAACTGTACGGATAATATAAAAATCCCAAATACTTCTAGAGGAAAAGACTAAATAATACAGCAGAAACAATGGTATCTATGTTCTGTAGCTGGTTCCTGACCAAGAATATAGCTTTTTTTTAATTGTCCCTGTTGCCTTACTTCATTCATGATTTTAATTCCTTTTTTTGCTGTGGTCTCCAAAGGTCTTTGCAGATGGGCACTTTTTTTTTTTTTTTTTTACTTTTTATTAAAAATGATAAATTGACAAACCCAGAAAAAGTAAGGTACCTTAGAAGTAGGGTACAATGATAGAAAATAATACAAATTTGAAAACTTGGGGGCTCAATTCCCTTGGAAGGCAAATGGAATGTAATTGAATACTCTTCGAATATGCCAAAATTACTGGTCTTTTAAGATCAGAACAACCATACTGGGTTAGACCAATGGTCCGTCTAGCCCGGTATCCTGTCTTCTGACAGTGGCTGGTGCCAGATGCTTCAGAGGGAATGAACAGTACAGGCAATTTTGAGTGATCTCAAAATGTTGTCCAGTCTCCTCTACTGGCAGTTTGGAGGCTTAGGGACACCCGGAGCATGTGTCCCTGGCCATCTTGGCTAAATTGCCATTGATGGACCTATCCTCCATGAACTTACCCAGTTCTTTTCTTGAACTCAGTTATATTTCTGGCCTTCACAACATCCCATGGCAATAAGTTCCCCATGTTGATGGTGTGTTGTGTGTTTTTGTTTTTTAACCTGATGTCTGTTAAGATGACCTTAACAGAAGAATGTGAACAGAGGAAGATAAGGCTGTTATTCTGTGTCTCTAACATTTTTGTGTAGTTCTGCCAGCTGTAAAAGGATAACTCTTCAGCTGAATTTAATTATAAAAAAGATTTTATAATTGGACTCCTATTTTAAAATGTATATATATTTTTTTCTGTTTAGTTTTGGTATGGGGAAGAGGGTGAACTTTTAACTTTTTTTTTTTTTTTTTTTTTTAAATGTGTGTTCCAGATTTTGGTGTTAGTGCATTTTTAGCAACAGGAGGCGATGTTACCCGTAACAAAGTAAGAAAAACCTTTGTTGGTACTCCATGTTGGATGGCACCTGAAGTCATGGAACAGGTATCTTTATGACTAATGAAATGCACTTGTATCTTATGATGACTTTACATTTAAAACACCACACTAAAACTTCTTTTTTTGCCCTGCAATAGGTGAGAGGTTATGATTTCAAGGCCGATATGTGGAGTTTTGGAATAACTGCCATTGAATTAGCAACAGGAGCTGCACCGTACCACAAATATCCTCCTATGAAAGTAATTACCCTTGGAAATCATGTATAATTTAGTGTTACATAAGTAACATTCAGGTCTTTACACGGAGTAAATTTCTGGCATTTCTCTTTTAATGACTTGGGATTGCTCTACTTTTAGCTTATTAATTAAGTCTTTTGTAGATTAAATGGAGGAGGCAAGATTGCCCAGAGCATAGAACTGGAAGATGGGATCCCTGTATTGTTCCTTGCTCTGTTTCTTCATGACCATGAGCAAGTTGTCATGTGCAATTATCTGAAAAGTGGCTCTGTCATTGTAGAGCTCCACGTGGTAGCACCTCTCTGACTTTAGATCAGATTTTGTTCAGATCACAAGTAATATATTTTTCTCTATAACTTCCAGCCTTTCAGGCACACCTTGTATGTAAAGGTCAAACTCTGCATTTTTTGGCTTGCACGTTATCACTAGTAACAAAGATTTTTCCAACCAGAAGTTAGCTAACAGTTCTGTTGAGGTGCGACCGAAAGAGGATTCACATTGCTTTATCCTGGCTCTGTTGGGTCTTCAGTGCTAATAGCAGTAAAAAGTAGTTTAATCTTGGAAGGATGTTGATACTAGAGTAATTGGTGTGTTCAAAGTCACTTCCTCGAGTGTGCATCTGATAGAAGTAGAAGGATGTCATTTTTAGTCACTTTTCTGATCATACTTTGTCAATCTGTAATATTAGAAAGATGGGGGGCCTTTGTAAGGTTCAGGGCATGTAAAACACTTTGATATCTTCAAATGAATGATGGTATGAAATTGGAAATTTATTATTCTCAAAAATGGCAGAAAGGTGCAATAACTGATCTTACATTTGCCAAAAATAAGATTTTATGTGCTGACTTTAGAGTTCACTAAAAATAATCTTAAATTGAGCAATTGAGGACTGCTCTGACAAACATTCTCCACTACATTTCATTCATAGAATTGTAGGACTGGAAGGGACCTCGAGAGGTCATGTAGTCCAGTCCCCTTCACTCCCAGCAGGACTAAATATTATCTAGACCATCCCTGACAGATGTATGTTTAATCTTCTCTTAAAAATCTCCAATAATGGAGATTCCACAACCTCCCTGGGCAGTTTATTCCAGTGCTTAACCACCCTGACTATTAGGACATTTTCTTAATGTCCAAACTAAATCACCCTTGCTGCAATTTAAGCCCATTGCTTCTTGTCCTGCTCTTAGGTAGATAAAAAGGCTGTTATAAGGAGGAGGGAGAAAAATTCTTATGTACTTGAAAACTGTTATGTCCCCTCTGTCTTCTCTTCTGCAGTCTAAACAAACCCAATTTTTTAAATCTTGTCTCATAAGTCATGTTTTCTAGACCATTAATCATTTTTGTTGCTCTTCTCTGGACATTCTCCAATTTGTCCACATTTTTCCTGAAATGTGGTGCCCAGAACTGGACACAATAAGCCAGTTGAGTCCTAATCAGCGCGGAGTAGAATGGAGGAATTACTTCTTGTGTCCTGCTTATAACACTCCTGCTAATGCATCGCAGAATGATTGTTTTGTTTTTTTGCAGCAGTGTTATACTGTTGACTCATATTTAGCTTGTGATCCACTATTGCTCTCCGATCCTTTCTGTAGTACTCCTTCCTGGGCAGTCATTTCCCGTTTTGTTTCCCTTTTCCCATTTTATTAAACAGCATCGCCATCCCTGAGCTTTACTTCAAAAGATTAAGAAGTCTTGAAGTTAGCTTGATCTTTGCTTTTCTGGGAAACAGTCTTGAGTGAATTTTAGTAGGGAACATTTTAAAAAGGAACATTTCTCAGATGAAAACTGAGGTAGTTACTGCTGTTTCATATTCTCCTTTAAAATTACTAAATTAACATTTAAGAATGTAAAAAGTAATGTTCTGAATGTAGAGAAACTCCATAACTTCATTTCATTTGTTTTTAATATGCTTAATTTACAGCAACTACTGTACATAGCAGTATGTCTACACAACCCTCTCAGATTGATACATTTCTATCCAAAGTGTTACAAGAGTTAGCTGCCATGGCATTTCAAAAGAGGAATGTGATGGTTTTTTCCCCCCCGGAGTTTTTTTGCTTTAAACTCAGTATAACACTAGTTGATTGCTTGTAGCAACTTCACTATTATGACTCTTCTTTCATTTTACCAGAATTAAACTGACTAAACCTGATGTGAAGGCCTGGCAGAAACTTTTTTCAGTATTGTACAGTCCTGCTGTTTTGTTTTGTTTTTTCCTTGTCTCCTTGGTGAATAGTAAATTGTCTTTTGTTCTCTTGTCAAGTGTACTCGTCATTGGTCTAAGAGGGTTGTGTGAGAATGCTTATATGTACAGTGGCTGCACACATTAGTGCAGATTTATGTATTTATGAGGCTCATATTAAGAGTTTGATTTTTAACTAAACAACTTTCATTTTAGTGAAACTATCTCATTGAAGTATTGATACAACATAAAAGTCCATTACAGTACATGGAAAAACTCATTAGCTGAGCCTGACCTTTGTTACCTTTTTCATATTAAATTTCTGTTCAAGTAGGCCATGTTTTGATATTTACAATGCTCTTCTCTCTGGTAACGAACTTCTTTATTCATGTGTTTCTGCTAATTCCAGATTGCTTTCTTGGTTTAATGTTTCGTAAGCTCCCCTCTTACATTTTTTTTTTTTTTTTTTCATTCATCTCCTCTGCCTGCTATTTGATCAAGGTCTTCATTATCCTTTTCTGGAGTTGAAACAAGCTGATCCAAGTTGCATGGCCTCATCCTTCAAAGATAAATTGCTTCCTCTTTTCCCTCACCCCCTTTTCCATCCCATGCTTTTCCCGTGTGTATAGCTACCAACAACAAACTTTCTATGTAAATATTTTAGCACGGGTCACTTGCAGAATAATATAGAAACAATTCTCTCTGTCCTCCATAACTTTTACAAGGTGTCCAGATGCAACTTATCTGGGAGCAAGACCATCCTAGGGATATTTCCATACCTTTATCTTCACAAATGGGTGGCTTTAGCTATATGCTATCTGTGTGTTCTCCAAGGTCAGACGTGTGGCATTGTTGGTGATGTGCCACAGGCTTGGTTACAGGTAGGGGGAGAACTGGTTTTGAGTATTGCCTGTCAGCCTTTATAAAACACGGTGCAAAAACCTATGCCATCCCTGACTTGCCACTCAACTTTTTTTCATTCTTTTTAGAATGGCTTTTCTGTTTCTTTTGGAATCTTTTATGATAGACTGAAGCATTTTGGTCTTCAGGACTTTTAAATTTATTTCTGGAGACCACCAACTCAGAACTAACAAGTGGGTTTCATAGTATGTCTGAACATCACTTTGCTCCATCTATTTCTGGTACTCGGTGAAGGTCTGATAAGTGAATGAACCCCATAAATGTCAGAGTAATGTGTACAAATTTACTACCCTGTTAAGCGTTGTGTGGTGCCTCAAGATGTTTTAAACAGGAACTTTCTATTTTTGGTGGAATATTTGTATCCTATTTCAGTTATTATTGTGTTGTAATTTCACAGAGACACTTACCATGTCACCTTTTTGGTTTTACTATAGGTGTTAATGCTGACATTGCAAAATGACCCTCCCACTTTAGAAACGGGTGTAGAGGACAAAGAAATGATGAAAAAGTACGGGAAATCCTTTAGAAAACTAATTTCACTATGTCTTCAAAAAGACCCTTCCAAAAGGTATGGCTTTTTTGTTGTGTAAAATGGAATTAGTCCAAAATTCAGTGAGGACTATTTTATTTTAAAAATCCTTGTTATGAATTTTTTCTTAAATATTTATTTGGAAAATCCTTGAGTTTCCTAATATTAGGTCTTTGGTTTGGGGAGAAGGAGTTGGCTTTTAACAAACTTGTTGAAGCTTGATGATTAACTTGGTGTACTAGTATCCAAATATTCTACTTCTGTTATGCAAAGCACTTCTCAAACATTTTGAAAAACCCCAGTTCCTGCCCCGAAGAGCTTACAGTCTCTCATTTGAAACAAACAAAACCCCTCACTACTTCTTTCAAGCCCATGTTAAAGATTATGACCATGCTGATCAAGCTGAGCTTTTACTGTCTGAACATACTGACTGCTTGAGCCTAAACCAGAAAATGCTGTTGGCCTTCCTTGTTCTGAGATGAGCTTATTTCTAACTCTACATTGTCATTTGCGCTGTGTGACAAGATTATTTCAAGAGAGGGTTAAGGTGTTTTTTATGTTAGAAATAAATAATGTAAACAACTGAATGAATGGCTCTGAGCTAACTTGAAAATTATATATTCCCTTTTTCTTTGTTTCTTTCTGAATCATACATTTCTGCTCCATTTTTGTGACTGAAATACTTCAGATAATTATACTCTTTGTTCCAAAACTGTTGGTAAAGTCCCACAATGATGTCTCCCATTATCCTTTTGATAGCGCTTTCGATGTAAATCCATTTTGTATGTTTCTCTTGCTTGGACACTGTGAGAGCCACATTCTGTAATTAACATGTTTTCTTAATATGTTTTAGAAGTTACAGTACTAGCTGTACAAAACAATTCTCCTTGTCTGAGTCACCTGACTCACTGCTCTCTTACCTTATTTTCATGGTGTAATTTGAGTTCAGTGGTATTACAATAGTGTAAAATTAGAGTAATATAGTTGTGAGTCAGACTTAGTGAGCCTGCTGTAAATCAGGGTAAATATGGTCAGAATAAGGCTTAAGAGCTGAGAGCAGAGATAATAGATAGATCAAGAATAGTTAAGAAATAAGAAGTGCAAACAAGGCCTTTTTTTTTAATTTCCCAGAACCCCTCAGAATTCATCCTCTTGGCTCAGGAGATCATTTGTGTAGTATCTTCAGATTCCCCAGACCTTTATAGTCTGTCTCATTAATTTTAAACCCTCAGAGTCTGGTTATGCTTTAAGCATAGTCCTACAACTTGCAGACTGCTTAAATACATTTTAGTGTTTTCTTTAGATTGAAACACGTTCTGGAAAAACAACTTTTATTATGGTTATAAATTACTGTAGAAATGGCCAAATGTTTTCAGGGCATGATTAAACTGGTGATTGTCCCTAGGAAGTTAGCAGTTGCTGTAGTTTTCCCTGTCTCTCTGTATTTGGAGTATCTGCTGCAAACACTTGATTCCTCGCAGTTCAGTTCCCAGTGGTTAGCTGTTCCGCATTAAGCATACCAGCGTGTGACCATCAGGGCGTTAACGTTCCTGGTGACTTTCTGCTTTTTTAGTGTAAAATTAAACTACATTGCTAGTGCCTGTGCATGGCTCCTGCTGTTAGATCTGACTACAACGGATCTTTCAATTTTCTTTTACAGCTTCCATTAGTCTGCCCATTTTTAAAAGGAAACTTCTAGGTGACTCTGTACCACATGTGGAGGATGTGAACGGGGCTTATTTAAATAATAAAACCTTTCTTCCTGGTCTCTTCTTCCCTTTCTCTCCAAAACCTTATACCACATCAAATAAGCGTGGCACATTAACAAGCTAAGCAAGCTTTCAATCAACATAGAATTTGCAACTTTGTGTGGACACTCCATCTCAATTGGGTTATAATCGCATTTTATCTTAAACCCATGCAACTTTTGTGTGTAGACAAGCCCTCGTGACCTTCCTGAATTACTGTAGGTGGTTCTTACATTTTAACCACTCATAGACAAATGCGGTGAGGCATTAATTGGGCTTTGTTTGGGTTTCTGTTCAGTCCTCTTTATCCTCTGCAGTAGGGATGATATAACTTATTTTTTAGTTGAAAGTCCACTCTTCCATTGAAAATTAAACATTAATTTTGTGAAAAGGTGTCTGTGTTTTTTGTGCAAAGTTAGAATTTTTCTTCCCTTCCCTCCATTGAAAAAACTGAATGCCCAAAGACCAAAATACTCTGATTCAGATATGCCACCATGGTGCTCATGGGATTTGTGGCTTGGTTCCGTCATATCCCCAGTCCCTTCTATGGGCCATGCTTCCCAGCTAGAATACATCTCCTATAATGCACCTTGGCTTAGGGACTCCCATGATGTACCACCTCCCCTCACCAAGAAGGGGGTGGTGGTGTATCATGGGAGACCGAGCCCATAATGAAGAACAGGAACCTCAGGTACCTGAGCTACAACTCCCCTGGGGCACCACAACAGCATTTTCAAATCAAAGTGGGTTTTTTTTGTTTTTTGTTTTTTTTTTTAAATTTGTGCGGAAATATTTTGTATCTTTTGGTTGAAATTTTCTATGGCGGGTGGGGAACCCAATTTCTGGACAGCTCTGCTTGACAGTAGACAAATATATTGATAGGTCCTCCGCTGTACCTCTAGGCAAAAATGGGCAAATGTTGCTCCTCCTTATTCAGAACTATAGCATATCATTAGGGTAAACACTGAAGGTTGTGACTTCAACTGCTGCAAACTTCAAAAGTGTAAATTCAGGGGGGCCTGGGAGGAAGATTGCTGAACAGAGAACTCCAGGGACTAAAAATAGAACATAGAGCATTTGGCCTCTAGGACATTGCATCAGATTCTACGTGTGCGTCTAGGGACTGAAAGCTCTGACAGTGCTGTTTGGTTTATGAAACAAGTTAATAGGCTCAGTCCAGTTCCTTGTGAACAGGTGTTCAAATCACTGAAATAAATGGCAATTGGTGCTTACCTCACTATTGGGAAAATTTTAATGATCTTTTCATCTGTATAAGCTGATTGCTCTTGAGCAGGGGTAGTCAATAGGTGGACCACGGGCCAAATCTGGCCACCAGATGCTTTTTTGAATGGACTCAAAATTTTTTTTTATTTATTGTTGTTTTTTATTATTTTTCTCTGGAGTCTGGACCTTGATTATACCTTAACAAAAAATTTGGACCTTGACAAAAAATAATTGGCTACCCCTGCATCTGGAGCATGGTTTAGGCACATGGGCTAGGTCATCTAGGGAAGCATGCATGTCTTTTTAATGGTTTAAAAGGAGGTTGTAAGTCTTGGCTTTTTAATCCAGCACCCCTCACAAGCACTAAATTCATTTTAAAGAAAAAGATGGACAATGAAGGACAGGATATTGATTTATATCCAGTGCTTTCACCATCTCCCAACGTGTATAGTGAATTAATACATATACCATTATGGATTTTAAAATTAATTTTGCAGCTAGCATTGCTATTCATTCAGCACTAATTGAAAAGTACCATGTCATTTCATGAATGTCATGTACGGTATTCATTAGGAGGGATCTCTGTTTCTGCTCTAATTTATTATCGATCTTTCAGGCCCACAGCAGCGGAACTTTTAAAATGCAAATTCTTCCAGAAAGCCAAGGTAAAATGCTTAATCCGACATGTAAATCTGCTCTGTTTTACAATCTATGTGAATCTCCTGTTTTCCTTGAATTGGGTTTAACTGTCCAAATGTTGGTTTTTCAGAATAGAGAATACCTGATAGAAAAGCTTCTTACTAGAACACCTGATATAGCACAAAGAGCAAAAAAGGTAAGGTTCTTCACACTTTTTTCTCTAGACAGTGGAATAGGATATTGTCCAGAGACCAGCATGAGGGAAAACTCAGTATGTTGATTTTTAACTGTCTGAATGTAGCAATTCTCTCACTAACCCCTTCACAGATGGTGACTATTGAAAATGAATAGCTTCTGAGGTTGAGCTTTCTTCAAAAAGTCTTAGGTCATTTTGACTTCCTTCCTTATTGTGCCTTGTCAAGGTGGTAAGATGGGGGAGAGTTTTTTTCTTTACATTTTTAGTTGGAAAGCTATAAAATCAGGAAAATCCTTAGTTATTAGGAGGTACAGAAAATGTTGAGCATATAGGTCCACAGACAGAGGAAATGAAGTCATGAATTCAGGACACAAAATACAGAGTTAAGAACACAACAAAAAATATTTACAAGGGATTACCTGGTTAGTGTGCATTTCCATGTAATTATTATAAGGCACAAAGACATCAGTAAAAATTGTTCAGTTAGGAAGAAGCTGGCAACAGGTCACTTCCAGAGAGGAATGCTTGTTCTCTTCCCTGACCCAACAGACTTGTTGAGCCACATGCTGCAAGGCTTTGCTCTTCTCTTGGGCTTTCTGAGAGGTTGGCTTGAGTGGGAACTAAAGGCTAAGGTGGGAACTCTCTTCAGGAGTCTTGTGGCTATTGATCCAATATAACTTGCAAGAGCAAGGGGGTTTTCATCATAACTATTGTAGAAGCCTCTAGAGTTCAGAAAAAGACCTTTTTCAGTGAACTCAAAAATATATAGTTTAAGTTACTCACTCTTAATTTTTTTTTTTTTTTTTTTTGTTCCCTAATAAACAAAGGGCAGTGCTGGGACATAGAGGTCTGATCAGGTCTAACTTTTTTAAAGCTGGACCCAAACGTGACTAGACTGAAGTCGTTCCTGAGCCTGAGAGTGTAGAATTGTTTCAGCTCTGACAATTGTAGGGTATTTGTGCTCAGGGAGCTATGGGCAAAGCACTGGAGTTACTGCCTGCAGGTGAAGGTGGGGTGTTCCATGACCAGAGGATCAGTGGGATTTTTGCCCTCATGGAAGTTCAGGACCTGCGGGAAGTGATGAGTTCAGCACCGCTCATTGGGAAAGCTGCCTTGTCTGCAGGGACCAGCAGGCTAGCAGTGGTTTGTTCAGACACCCCATCTCTGCGATAAGGCCAAGCAGCTGGAGCATCTGCTACCTAGCAGTGCAGGCCCAGGGGTTATTCCCCCTTCTGTTCATTCTTGTGAGGTGGGGAGAGGGGCACCCTCCCCTGAGCAGGCTCAACTTGCCAGCAGCACTAGGATGCTTCCACCCACCTGGGCAACAGCAGCACCATTACTGCCACAGCTGTCCTTAGAATTAATCCTTGTCCTGCTTCCGGGAGTTTGAATCCTGTTGCTCCACCAAAGTACTGCTTGGGGTACCGTACTTTCGGGGGGGAGGGGCGGGGGCAATGGAGTCCTGGTCAGACGGGCTGGGGAGCAAGGAGGACGTTGAGGGGATAGGAGGAGAACAGAGGATTGTGGGGCAGGGGGAACTGTGGAGATGGTGGGCCTGGGGAAAGCTGGGCAGCACCTGGGGAAAGGAGTGGGGGTCGGGAGGAGAAGGCAGGGTGAAGGGCTGAAAGGAGGAGCAGGAGAATAACTAACATAGGCTAAAAAGGAAATCTGATAGGGCTTTAGGAAGCTGGAAACACACACGCGCGCGCACACACACCCCAACACCCCCCCTCCCCCGAGAGTGTCCTTTCCCATTGGGTTAACAAGACCCTACTAGAAATCATTGACAGGCAATAGGGATCTGAGGCAGGTTGGGTGGTGGTAATATTCTAGAGGAGGAGGAGAAGCAGCTCTGGAAATAGAGTGATTGGGAAATAGTGGTTGGGAAGAAGTAGGCAGTGTTAGAGATGGAAAGAAGGAGCAGGAGGACCCAGAGGCAGATTGAGTAAATGGACTTCTTTATTGCGGTACTTGTTCGCCTCTTTTATCTCAGTTAATATGTAAATACCTAAATTTAATACAGCACCCCCAAAACCCTTGTTTGATCGTTTGAATGCCCATATACTGAATATTAATAGCTATATACTAAATATAATTATACCTGCCCCTGTTTACTGTTTAGAGCATTAAGCATATTATACAGACCTTTTTATCTTGAAGATACATTTCTTTGCAGTAACTGTAGCCACAAGTTCCCTTAATCGGCAGTTCACAGGGGAGGGAGGAAGGGGCCATGGCCCCGAGGTCGTTTATGTATCTGGGGGGTGTAACACTTCTTCGCACAAGGGTATCCTTCAGACAATCATATTCCTCATGCAGCTGCAAAACTTATCGATCCTTAACCAGGGAAGGGAAAAGGATGGCAACTTTATCTATCAAGTGAAGAAATAGTGCTTGCCTATGCCGCACTCCCTATTACCGTGAAAGCGGTTACCCGGGTCTTTACATACCCCAACACGCAGGAGGAATGGAAGACTCGGAGGGAGCTCAGTGAGCACCACATCTCTTTGCCCATGTGGTGACTGCAACATGTGTTGGAAGGAGTTTGTGTAATTTAACTTTAAAAGGGAGGGGGGGGAAATAGGATTTTTCACTTTATACCACAGTGGGAATCACTATAATCTTCTATCTCCGAAGACCCATTTCTAAACCTTCATAGCACGGGCCACATTTTATATAGTTTGTCTCCTGACTATGCAGACCAGCCTCCCCTCTCATTCACAGTCCCATAATATCTGAGTCAACTGCAGCAAATTCTCATTAGGAAAGCATTTAGTGGAACTTTATCTCATAAAGTAACGTTTCATTTGGAGATGAGAAGCCAGCACAATGCTAGCTCTCCGTGGACAGCCATTAAATACTCCCGAGACCATAGTTTGTGCACCTCTGCTCTTAGATTCAGGGTAAACCCCAACACTTCCCTTACCTCCTTAGAATTGCAAAGAAAACAGACGGTCCTGAGAGCTGTAAACGCCATCATGTACTAAAAATGCCAATAGAGTAAACATCTGCCAACTGCAACATAAACTGAAAAATGTTAAGTTTTCAGCTAGTGAAGACATTAAATTATTTAAGCTTTAATTCACTTACAGTTTTTAGTTGGCTGCTATTTTAAGATGCTATAAAATATAAATCTATTTCAATATTGAATTGATTGTTTAAAAATATTTTATAAATAGAACTTGAGCAACTAAACTTATGCAACATGTGAAATGTCAGTCAGAAATCACTTTTCGAAGAACCCATAGGCTAGAAAGGTGGGGAAGGCAAGTCGTGTCATCAGTACTTTAAAATATATTTTAATATGGCATTTGGCATGAAATGCCTGTAATTGACATCCATGCCAATCCTGCTAGTACAGGTATAATAATGTAATTTCTGTTGCATCTAAGATATGTGTGAATAGTTTGCCTCGCTGCCCAGAACTCTGGCCTTATTCCACTTAGTTAACCTTTTTCTCTTACCTAATGTCCTCTTTTATTTTGCTGCTGCTTTGCTGCATCAGCAGTTTGTGCCTATTCCTTTATTTTAAACCTGGTTCACATCAGCTTGGTATAATCCTAAAGACACCATCTTTAAACAGCAGCTTTAAATGAGTGGGGAAAATGTGCGAGGCTGTAAAAAGTGTAAACTTACAAAATTGGGATTTACAATAGATATCTACTCCCCAATCATATGCCCCCCCCCTTTTTTTGTTTGTTTGTTAATTTACTAGTTCTAGGTTATATGTTTTCTACAGAGTTAACTTTGCATTTTGAAATAATCTCCTCCCTCTTAGCATTTTCAGACAGAGTAATGGTAGCCGGACACTTTCTGAATTTGATCATGTGAGAGAAGTGTGACTTATCTTCCACCCTCCCATTCCCCCATAAAACCTAGTTTAATATACGTTAGTACTGATTTTCCTGGCAATAGCATAATACTAGGAAACTTCTTATTGGCACTCCAACTCAATATAAATACATTTATAACAATTCTGTGTATCTTGAAGTCGGGTTGCATTTTGTAATGTAGAATACGCATGCATCATTAGAGGTCATAGTGGAAAATAAAGTGACATCATGCAGGTGTAATTGCACTAGGAGCCAGGGATTGGTGAAAACAGGAATCTTTAGGCATTGACCCTCTTCTTGAGGGTAGGAAACATTTTTCAAATAGTAACTGGAGGAAGGGTGAACATTAAGCTCAGAATTCGGATGGTCCTCTATTCCTCCCACCTCAGCCGTCTCCCTTCCTCCAAAGGCCCCAGGAGTTTATCTTTTGAGATTTTTACAGTGGTTAAGAAGTTAGTAGAAAAGGGAGTTGGTCAGCCTTGTCCTGTTCAGAGCAGGCCTACCAAGTGCTCAGAGAAACCAGATGAAGAGTGGAACCATCCGTCCTGAGACATAAGAGCTGAGTAAGGAGTTGGATGAGGCTACAGTTATTAGGCAACTTTTCCAAAAGACTTCTTTATCTTTTTTGAAATCCTGGAGACTGCTGTGTCACGAGGCTTGAGGCTGGGGAAGACTGTTCAAGTGGAGAAATAGGCATAATAAGGAAATTCTTGTCTTAAGCAAGAATGTGGTTTCCATTATGACTTTAAAGTTTATTCTTTTTTTTTTTTGCCAGTCCTTTCCATGTGTTTTTTTTTAAGATAAGTTCCACTGTATTTTTTCAGGCTTATTAGTATTGTACATTTTCCAAATATATAACTGTGCATCCAATTTATGAGCAGAAGTACACTTTAGAACTTGGGGCCTCATCCTGATCACACTGAAGTGAAGTCAATAGCAGTACTTCAATGGGAGTAGGATTTTATCCTCAGTTTAAATAAAATACAACTCCAGGGAAAGTGTCTTGATTCCTTTGTGGCTAGACTGATTGTATTATGCTAAAAGGAAAAAAAATTACATTATAGGGTGCTATCAAATATAATACTGAAAGCAAACATTATTACTAACAAATTCTTCTAAAAGAGGGAAAAAAAACCAATCCAAACAACAAGAATATTAGCTTCTGATTGTGTCTGAATTAACAAGTGGATGGAAATTGAATGAGATCACCACAACACAAGCTTGAAGTTGATAAACTTTATCCTGACCCTGCAATTTCAGGAAGAGGATTGCTGTGAGCCATGCTGACCCTGGGACATGTATGAAATAAACTGCTGTCATAAGATATGTGGAAACCAAAACAGTGAGTTTCTGTTTTTTTCCAATATGGCACTTACACTGTCAACGGAAGCCTTGGAACACTTGTGGGTGTTGAGCTTGAGTCCTCTCCAATCCTGAACTTGCAGAATCAAACCAATCTCATGAACAAATCCAAGAATTTTGAAACTACTCACCACCAGTGTTGGTGCCCGAAATGGTCCATATTCCACTGCAACTTAAAGTTTTTAAGTGACTTTATATCATACAGCAATTAAAATGGCAGCCATTGTATACTGTCCATCACGATTTAAAAGCACCTACATGTTTATCTTCATCATAAGAACCTACAGGTGATGTTTTTCAAACTTCACTTCAGTGAAACAGTGATTGTCTCTTGCATGCCAGTGTTGACCTGATGGCTTGTTTAGATGTTTCTAGCAATAGCTCTGATGAGGGACTCCAGGGTTGTTTGAGTCTCTCTGTGATTGAAACAAAGTATTGATGGGCATGTAAACTGACACAAATGTACTCAAATCCTTAACTATTGTGGATTTTTTTTTTTTTGTAATTTTATCATGAATCTCATGGTGGTTGGAGGCTGCTCTTTTAGAACCCCAGTTCCTGAAATTAAATAACTGCTTGAGAATAAAAACAAAACAAAAACCTTAAAGTTTCTAGCCCTTGTGGTTGCAGAGAAGCCCAGAATCATAAGCTGTGTGCACTCGAAAGTTTCAACGCTGAGAAGGCAAATAAGACCCCACTTATTTTTAAATCTTGCATTATTTTTAAACCAATCTCATGCTACCTTTGGGCCTGACTCATGACTTCAGAATGGTTAGCATTGGCTGTATCTTGGGTTAATCTGTTAAAGATCATGACAATGAACACGTGTTCTAATATCAGAAATGTATTCTGATGGCACAAAGTGTTAAATTAATTTTGTGGTGGTGGAAAAGTTCTGGAATGAGAATTGTTGAAACAAGCCTTTTCTTCACAGAAGGGGTTGATTCTAAGCAGTGGTAGTGCAAGCTTCTTGTTACCTGTCTTAGCTCTGAGAGGGCTCCTAGCCTAAGGGGATAGTTAATTTTCCATGACTGTTCAGTCCCTGGCCTCTTGCCTGTGAAAGGTGCCAGTTGTGGTGGAGTTTCTAGGTGTGGGTACTTTCCTGCTAAAGAACTGGATTGAAACCACCAACTCCCCCTGTGTAGGCCACCAAGCACTAGTGTGAGGTGTTGACTGTCACTAACTGTGCTGGATTTGAGCCAGGGTGCTGGAGGGTGGACGGCATTCCCCTGCATCCTGTTCCCTCCTCTCCCCCCCCCCCCCCCCGGTTACCTGCTGCGGTGCAGGAGGCCCTCAGAGGTCAGCTGGGGCGGGGAGGTGCGGAGGGAACCGCTCCTTGCCTCAGCTCACCTCCGCCGCCCTCAGCCTGAGTGTGAAGCCATCGCCTGCTTCTCAGCCCTCTCCGGCTTCCTGTGCAAACAGCTGATTCACGGGAAGCCGGGGAGGGGGGGTGGAGAAGCAGAGCGGGGCGATGCATTCAGGGGTGGAAGCAGAGCGGAGGTGAGCTGGGGCCGGGCGCAGAGCTGCCGGTGGGCACCCACCAAATTTTCCCCGTGGGTGTTCCAGCCCCAGAGCACCCACGAACGCCCACCCCCCGGTTACCTGCTGCGGTGCAGACGGCCCTCCGCGCCTCCCCGCCCCAGCTGACCTCTGCCTCCCTGGGCCTGAGTGCGAAACTGCTGCCTGCTTCTCAGCCTGCCCCGGCTTCCCACGTGAACAGCTGATTTGCAGGAAGCCTGGGGGGCGAGGGCGGAGAAGCAGAGTGGAGCGGCGCATTCAGGGGAGGAGGCAGAGCAGAGGTGAGCTGGGGCCGGGGGTGGGTTGGGGCGGGGAGCTGCCGGTGGGTGCTCTGCACACATCAAATTTTCCCCTTGGGTGCTCCAGGGAGTCGGTGCCTAGGGTGCCACTTTTAGCCAGTTAAATTTAGTAACCCTTTTAGAACAGGTTGTCCCTCGCAGAACAACCGGTTCTAAAAGGGTTTCTAAATTTAACAACCAGTTCTAGCGAACCAGTGGGAACCGGCTCCAGCTCACCACTGGTGTTGCCTGCACTCACTATTTTATTGCAAGTCTCCGAGTGTGTGTATGTATATAATAATTGAAATTTCCAGCTTCTGGAGTTAAGTAATAATGAGAGCAGAGATTTTTTTTTTTACATAAAAACAAGTGAAATAGGTTTCTAATGCTCATGGTTGTAGAGAAGCTTGGAAAGCTTCAGAAACCAAAGGCTCAGAAACCAAAAGAAGGCAAAAAATTTCATTATTTCTTTAAAAAAACAAACAAAACTTGACTTCTTGAGACCTGACTCTTGCAGCTGGAGATGCGGTAGGAGCTACTGGGGGACTGCTAGAGAAGTGGAACTGGACAATATGGGAATAATCTAGCCAGAGGTAGAATTTATGGGAGAATGGATATAACTGAAAAATATTCCTTGCTCAATAATTGAAAAACCTAGTATGGGGCTGAACATTTGGGGGTTGATGGGAACAAGCCCTTAAAATAGGCATGGCTAGAAGAGCAGAAGATGAATTGGGACACGCTGGAATAGTGGGTATGTAAATATTGGGTGAGAGCTCTGTTTAAGGCTTGGAAAGAAAACAGCTGCTGGGCTGGGTGTATTCAAAATGTATATGCACAGATGCATATAGAATATGAAGTTCAATCAAAAAAGCAAATAAACAGCTCTGAGTTTTAAAAGGTTTGGATTTCTAACCATATAGTTTAATAGTCACATGTCCAGGAGAGGGCAGCAGTGTATTTGTATTACATTGATTTAAGTGCAAAATAAAAATGAAGTGTACTCTGCCGTCTACATTGACATGGTAATAATTATAGTTACAGAAAGCATTAAGTTAGAAAAGGCTTTGGTTCAGGGGTGTAAACACTATTGCACTCATTAGAATACAAGCTTCTTTTTGATAATTAATTCAGACACATTCAATATGGAAACGGTTTGGGTCTCCGTGTTTATTCTCAGGTACTGTGAAAATGTCTGATTTCAGCATCCAAAATTGTACTAGAGCTTTCATTTGAATAAGCTTATAAAAATAAAAACATATTGAAGAATGAACTTAGGCAAACCTTATCAAATCCGTGTAGAGATGCAGAACTCAAATTTGAGGACTCTTGTGATGTATGCAAGAGGGAGTAGAGACCTTTCATTTTGCTATTTTAGTTGCAAAGGGAGGAATTAGTGTGACACCTAATGCAGCATTCTCAAACCTTTGAGCTTTAGTGTAACTTTTTATGTTAGTGGAAGTTATAGTTAAGGTTGCATTCAGCTATCATCCTAGCCCTTATTTTTTAGGGCATGATCCTAAATAACACGGGGCATAGTGCTTGCGGTCAGTTGTAGTACTTACTGTAGTAAGCACTTTATCTTGTAGGGCCCTATTGAAGTCAGTGCAGGTTCTATCATTAACTTAATTGGTGCCCGGATTGTACTTGTATTGCTGCTAGGATCACGGCCTTAGAAAGCAATTGTGCAGTCGGGAAAACTATAAGTAAGGCAGCATTCAACTTCCATCATTATATATTTTCTAAGAAAGTGGTTGGTTGGTCACTTAGACATACTCTGAAGGGTAACACATGGCGAAGGGGATTTGAAAATTTTGAACATAAATTTCCAATTACTTCTCAAACAAATTAAAATCTTTGCTAGTGATTCACCATCACTCTGATTATCTATATGAGTAGCTAGGAAATGGATCTCTAGAGCTTCTAGGTCTAGGTCTGTACATCTTTGGCTGAACTACCTATTTCAGCAATTAGTTACCCCTTTAATCTGGTTTCTTTCCACTCCTGTCCTTAGCTGCTGGGCTGTAGTACTGTAACTTACTTTGAGATGCGGAAAAACAAGTGAATGGCTCTGTTCACATATATGAATTAGCCATTAGGGGGTGCCATGAGAATAGCTAATTTGAGATTCCTGTGTTCAGGCTGTCTCTTTTTTTTTTTTTTTTTTTTTTTTTTTCTCTTCTCAGAGAAGCATTCAATCTTCACTACCCTAAGGACTTAAATTTCCAATTCCTCTTCCATACAGCTGCACATTTGTGCCTAAAAGATGAAATATTTCAATGAAACCATATGAATTGGAGAGATGTGGATGACTTACTGTTTTTAAAAATGACAATGGAATTTTATGTAGTGGAACTAACAATCGGAGAAATATTACTTGAAAAAATAAAATCAGCACACTTCAGGTAACGTGATAGGAACAGAAACCAAGATCAGATTTTGATCTCTAAGCTTGTTTAGGTTGAGTATAAACACGTCTGGCTTAATTCTGCTTTCCAAAACGAAGCATGTGTTACAAATATTGTGGGAAACATTCCGTTCTTGTTACACACAAGCTATGCCAGGTGAAGCAACATGGAGCCTCTAGTCTGAACTTTGATTGCTCAAAGAAGCATTATTATTGAGAAGAGGAGTTGGGGACCAAGTAAGAGGGTGGATTGGGCAAAGACCTTGGAAAGGAAAAGGAGGGAAAGCTGGACAGCCATTTGAAGAGAAAACAAAGGGGACCAATGGCAATCTCTTGTTAGTACTATTACCTACAAAGGTTCCTTAGTCTCACCATTAATATCATGATTCAACATTTCCTTGTTTGCTAGGGGAAAACAAGAACCTCTTCTGCAGTACTTTAGTGTTTGTAAAGCTATTGGCTGTGAAGTGCTTTGTTGTGGTGCAGATGAGCAGAAAGGCGCATGGTTGCAAAACATAAATTCTTCATTAGTGGTAATCTGGTCATCACTACTTCTGCGAGTAGTGAAACCTGCGATCCTACCTTTTTTGCAGCACAGTAGAGGTGAGTGCTTTGTTAGGGTTAACCCCAAAGGGGGACACACTGGGCTGTCTGTCTGTTGATAATAGGTGTCAGCAGAGAGTGCCACTGACTATGACTCAGTCTTTGTTTCTGCTTGCAGCTAACTATGCTCGGTGCCATTTCAGAATTCCCAGGCCTTCCCTGTTTAGTGAAGTTTACAGCACTGACTCTAAGTGCCCTGTAGCACATCACAGCAAGTAGTTACAATTTTTAAATTTGAAGGTAGGGCTTAGGACATTAAACGTTGGGTTGCTTCAGTTACTTGCGAAAGCTCCCTCATTTGGAAAGCCTCATCTACTGTGAAAGGAGACGTAGGGTTGTGTGAATCTCTTGGAAGCTTGAAGTCTTGCAAATGATTTGTGGAGACTGATGAAAGAAGTTTGTTCATGAAGTTACAAACTAGTTAAACTGGGTTTTGGTTTTTTTATTTTTTTTTGTTTCCTAGGGCAAGGTGAACAGTGGTTTTTTTTAAAGATCCCTCTTCCTCCTTATCAAAAAGATAGACTGGCATGGATGAACATATTGGGGGAGGAGGGCAGGATATCCTATGTCAGGTTTTCACTTTTCTGAAGACAAACTACCCCCACATGTCCTGTTCTTAGGGCAGGTCTACACTACAAAATGACTTTTTGGTACAACTGTGTCACCCATGGATGTGAAAAATCCACACACTTGAGCAACACAGTGATACCCACCTAAGCACGTTTTAAGTGTAGACCTGTCCTTATTCTCTTTGACTTAGTTCTAGTTTTCCTGGGTATTTTTTCTCCCCTTACAGACCCTCTCTACTCTCTTGCTCCACTTTGTTTATTACAGTGTCCCCCGTGTGGAGTATGAAAATGTAATGTCCATGTTTGAGTGGCTGCTAAAGATCTTCCACTTTCAGTCATTTTAATTAAATGTAAACACTGTGTTGCCTTGCTCCTGCTGCAAGAGTCATGATCCTTCTCACGTTCACGTTGCTGCCACCCTTCATTTATGGTGCTAGTGTTCCATCTTTCCTGGGGAACTCATGTGAAATGTTTTTGCTTAGCAGAATAGTATATTGCCATGCTGACCTACTCCTGTGACTGCTGGAAACTGAACTGGGAGTAGGGTGAAAGAGCTGTTGAGGGTAAGATATGCTGTCAGTTAAGGAGTAAAGGAAGTAAGAAGATAGGAGACGTGAGCACGCTGGAGAGCTGGAAAGAGGAGCAAGTAGATGGTTGTCAAGGTGACTGAGTCAGTATGAAAAATTAAGAGTTCACTTGTTCACCTCTTCTTTCTATTTTTTTTTGGGGGGGTGGGGGGGGTCCCTTTCTCTCCTGGTTCCAGCCTGTCCATGGCTTCCTTTGTTCCTGCCAGTCCATTCACTCTCCATCTTACACTGCAAAACTCAGAAATACAACTTGTTAAGCAAGTGTATACCCTCAATATCCCTTTAAATTCTAGTTTTTCTCCTAATTGCCTTAATTAAATCCAGAGTAATATAAATATTTTATAAACATCTTTGTGGCTATTAACATTTAAATTAAGATTTAACAATGAATATTTGATTTGAGAGATTGTATAATCAGGAACATACATTTTAATCCCCAAGCAGGTGTTAGTAGCTTAAATTAATAATATTGTAGGTCCAGAAACAAAGGGTGGTGGTGGTTTTTTTTTAAATGATTTTTAAGCACGTCTGAGTAAAAGAAAGATCTTCGACTATTCTTTTTAAAATTAAGTTCAAAATAAGAACGAAGGCCTCTCCTAACATTGTCGTGCGTTACAATGCCATTGGTAGTTACCGTGATAGAAAGATGTGATCTTTCAGTGTGGGTGTACAAATCTGACACTTAACTGTATTCTCAGACCTGACGCTCTGACTTAGATAGAACAGGATAGGCATTGATTCAGTCCATGGGAGATACAGCTTTCTCAGCAGCTTGCCTGCTCATCTGGAACTCTCTCCTGGAAGAGATCATGATGATCATGCATCTCACTGCCTTCAGAGCAAACACAAAGACTAATTCTTTGATTTAGACTATCCAGAAAGAAAAATAACCCCACCACTAAACAAATTTAAGTCCCTGAATACTGGAGGAAGAAAGGGATGTAATTTTGTGCATGCTCAATAATTTCCCTAGACACACAGATCTTCATGGAGCAGGATAGGCTCCCCCAGGCATGTGAGCTGCACCCTGAGAGAGGACCGAAAACTCTGAGGTCGCGCCTCTGGAACTTTCCTGTCTGTTCTTCCCTCAAGAAAGACCGGGTTTGACAAGCAGGATGTGGCCACCAATAAAAGAGGCACCAGCCATCTTTGCCCCTGGAGTCTGCTGTCAGACACTGGAGAGCCCCAGATAGGGTTCTGCAGCACTTAGGGAAAGATGAGTAAGTTGAATGCTGAGTGTGTGAGCATTAACTCATCAAATTCCTTAGGGTTGAGGATGTAGAGTGCTGCCTGTGTGGCCAGCCCTGCCCAGTGCAGGATTCAGAAAGTCTTCCATGAAGGTGAGGTAAGGAGAGAGTGATGCAGCAGAGGCAGCTCTCCACTGAATCACCGTACCCCCTGTGTGATATGGCCCTGTGTGATGCTGGTTTATGTCATAAACCTCCTACCTCAAAATGAAAATCCTATTTCGTGCTGGGAGGTGCTTGGTTCTAACACAGTATTTTTCATTTACGCCCAGAGGTAGTGCTTGCTTTCCATCTCAGTTCTGGTTTATTACTAATAAAGTGCATGGACCTCCGTGCTCCCTGCTTCTGCCTGCACAGAAATGTTGGCTGGATCTCTGCTTTAAAAAAGGGACAGGGGTGAGGGGGTGGAGAGCGGACAAGCTATGAGGCATTAAAAGGAAAAGAGAGAGGTGTTTTTCTATATGGCCATATTTGTGATTTGCAGCTAATTGTTCTGAGCTATGCCACAGTGAACCAGGGGACTAATTTAGTACTCCCGGGGGTGGGAAATACCAAGTAATTTAAATACCCTAGCATAATTCCTAGAAGATAGAAACTAAGATCTCCCTCCCTCCCTCTCTCCCTCTCTCCCTCTCTCTCTCCTTTCCTTTTCTTTTTTGTTATCCTAGCACTATACTTTAGTCAGAGATGTATGTGTTACTCCTAAAGGGCAAATGTGTGCCCCTTACTGATGGGAGTCCATGTATTCATGCCCTTATTTGTGTTGTAATATATCATTAGCAATGGACTAACTCAGAAGACAAAACTTTGCCCCCAGAGCATGTCTCCCATTAGTATTGGAGAGTGCTGTGTGAGGGCCTGGACATTGTTTTAAGCAGTGGTTGACTTGAAATGGAATTGTCCAACTATGGTGTTTGACTGATTCCAGTGAGAAGAACATAAACTTGTATTAGCAGGTATTAAATACTTGCATGTCTTCATTTTTCCTGAATATCTTACTGAAATGCTCATGTTTGTATATTAACCTTTTAAAACTAATGGCAAAGATCAAAAGTCATGGAACAAACTGGGATATGTGTATCTGAAGAAGTTGCTCTGCTTCTCAGAGATGGCATGTAGTATAGAAGCTATGTCCTGTGCAAATGGCCAGAGCCCAAGTTAGAAATGTTTTTATGATGTCCTAATTCTTGCATAAATATTTCTGTAAAATAGTTAACATAACAAATAATGGGTATATTATATCCAATTCCAAAGATGAGCTCTTTTGAGATTTTGGGTAAAGATAAATCTCTCAAATTGACCAAATTAGTCCAGAATTGATAATTTCTAAATGAATAAGACTCTGGAATTCTTGGCCAGATTATCACATATTCAAGCTGTCCTGAATATAAACAGCTATGTAAATTCCCACCTAAAATATGTAGAGAACAGCTAATCTCTAGGATTGTGTATCTTACATATGAATATCTTAATGAAGAGAGGCAGAATAAAGACCATTTTACAATTAAACAGACAAAGGAGGAAAGCCTTATTGCAGGAATGACCTTGACAGAGTAGTCTCCTGGTGGTCATTCTATAAATTTCAAATGTCATAAATATTGAAATATTCAAATTCCTTTGTGTGTCCCATTGGTCACCAACTAATTTCAGAAAATCACCTCACACAGGGTTTGGCCTATTGGCGATCAATTACCATAGCATGCATTTTAAATCTTAATTAAATTTGCATAGTTGTATAATCTTTCTGAGAGCAGCTAGAATCTCTGCCACTTCATGAATAAATTAGTGCATCAAAGAGCTGGTGGTCCCTTTTTGTAATCCCAGGTTTTATGTACACACCTCTTCAAACCAGACTTACCTTTGGAATTTGGCATACGCGCACAAACGTCATTCTGCCAAGACTCTTCATTGCTGTGCCAATTAGGTGATGCTGCATGATGGAATCTATTTGAACGTGCCAGCAATGAGACCGTGAATGTGCCATTTACCTCAAGTTTCATTCACCCCTTTCTGAACTGCGAATTACCTTCAGTGAGCTACCAGGTCACAGGGATGCTACAGACACCCTGCCTTATGTCAATGAACTGTACACCAAATTTTCTATTAGATGTAGGCTTCTATTCTCAGCTTTATGACGGCCTCTCATTACATTGCTGGGGCGTTACTGTAACTGAGATTGTGCCCACAATTGTGAAGATAGAACTACTTCCATAACAAGGTGAATACACTCCTCATGGAAAGAGGAAACGTTCATTGTAGTGATGATGCTCTGGCAAGACCCTGATACAAAAACCATGAATACAAAAATTGAGTAGGAGAGTCATGCAATGATCCTTGTGCAACAGGCTTTTCAGAGATTAACCCCCATGTGAGCACTTAAGTGGAGTGATTTTTTTTCCCTTTAATTTCTTGTCGGTCTTGCTGGGCAGCAGCACTTTCTTTTCAGTACTATTTATTGGTGTATAATATCTTTCTGACCGAGAATCCTAATGCACTTTCTATAGATACTAAATGAAGAAGTTAAAGACACACGTTCATAGAAAATCTCCTCTTTCTAAAATGAATTTAATAATGGTGAAAAATTCTTCACTGGAAAGTGAAATTCACCACCACTGAAGAAGCAGGAGAGGTGGTTTTCAGCATAAGCTTTCCTTTGTAGTAACCCATTCATGAGCCATGGTGTTCTGGAGAGATCGCTGTTGCGTCTGAGATGTAGGATAGACCAGATATAGTCCTGGACCAAGGGCATGTTTTGAATGGACTTTTGAACAATGAGGGATGAAACAGGAGCATTTTATTACTTGGAGGAAGCTGTGACCTGATTTTCTTCCACACCCTGCTTTCCAGTAAGAGTTGGTATTTTTTTTTTTTAGGCCTCAGAGGTCACGAGGTATTGAATTTTTAAAACTGCTACATTATGACTTAGTCTCATAGCTTTAGCTATAAGTTTTGAAACTTCTGCAAATGTAGGTCCTCTCCTTCCAAGACCTAGACTGGGTAAATATTGTGGTAAAATAACATATTAAGTATAGTACAGAGCGTAGAGCAAGTACTGTGGTGACATTAAGAAAGGGTAAATTTACAACAAGATCTATACAAGCATGGAACAGTTTGTCAGAAAGGTGCAAATCTTGTTGCTAGAGACTCTTAAAACTGGATGGTGGAAAGCACTAGGAATTATACTGTGCGATAAGGAATAGTCCTGCAAACTGGCAGCAGCTCTGTTTGTCAGACACATAGATGAACATAATTTGTTGGGGAAGAGTCAACATGGTTTTTGTAAAGGGAAATCATGCCTCACCAATGTACTACAATTCTTTGAGGGGTTCAACAAGCATGTGGACAAGGGGGATCCAGTGGATATAGTGTGCTTAGATTTTCAGAAAGCCTTTGACAAGGTCCATCAGCAAAGGCTCTTAAGCAAAGTAAGCTGTCTTGGGATAAGAGGGAAGGTCCTTTCATGGATTGGTAACTGGTGAAAAGATAGGAAACAAAGGGTAGGAATAAATGGTTCATTTTCACAATGGAGAGAGGTAAATAGTGGTACCCCCCCCCCAGGGGTCTGAACTGGGCCTAGTCCTATTCAATATATTCATAAATGATCTGGAAAAAGAGGTAAACAGTGAGGTGGTAAAATTTGCAGATGATACAAAATTATTCAAGATAATTAAGTCCCAGGCAGACTGCGAAGAACTACAAAAGGATCTCTCAAAACTGGGAGACTGGGTAACAAAATGGCAGATGAAATTCAATGTTGATAAATGCGAAGTAATGCACATTCGGAAAACATAATCCCAACTATACGTATAAAATGATGGGGTCTAAATTAGCTGTTACCACTCAAGAAAGAGATCTTGAATCATTGTGGATAGTTCTCTGAAAACATCCACTCAATGTGCAGCGGCAGTCAAAAAACCAAACTACGTTGGGAATCATTAAGTAAGGGATAGATAACAAGACAGAAAATATCATATTGCCTCTCTGTAAATCCATGGTTCGCCCACATCTTGAATATTGCATACAGATGTGGTCGTCCCATCTCAAAAAAGATGTGTTGAAATTGGAAAAGGGTTCAGAAAAGGGTAACAAAAATGATCAGGGGTATGGAACAGCTGCATAGGAGGAGAGATAATAAGAGTGGGACTTTTCAGCTTGGAAAAGAGATGACTAAGAGCGGATATAATAGAGGTCTATACAATCATGACTGGTGTGGAGAAAGTAAATAAGTGTTATTTACTCCTTCTCATAACACAAGAACTAGGGGGTCACCAAATGAAACTAATAGGTAGGAGGTTTAAAACAGACAAAAGGAAGTATTTTTTCACACAACACACAATCAGTCTGTGGAACTCTTTGCCAGAGGATGTTGTGAAGGCCAAGACTAAAATAGGGTTCAAAAGAGAACTAGATAAATTCATGGAGGATAGGTCCATCAATGGCTATTAGCCAGGATGGGCCAGGATGGTGTCCCTAGCCTCTGTTTGCCAGAAGGTGGGAACACTTGATGATTACGTGTTCTGTTCATTCCCTCAGGGGCACCGGGCATTGGCCACAGTCGCAAGACCGCATACTAGGCTAGATGGACCTGTGGTTTGACCCAATATGGCCATTGTTATATTTATCTAAATAGATGTGATGTAAGCATGGTATAAATGCAAATATCTCTGATCTCCTACTTCAACATGCCCAAAGAATTCTTGCTCTTTCTGTGGCAGTGGTTCTTCCGGTTGATCACATAGTATCATCGTCTTAAGAATCACTCCCACAATAATGACCTTCCGATGGTCTCTGCACTTGATTGTCAGAATTGCTTATGAAATGTAGGTGCAGAAGTGGCATCAGTGTAGAAAATTTGCACAAACAGCCTTATGTATAAAGCCTCATTGCTTGTCTGAGTTCGTTTCTTACCTACGCCCACCACTGTTGTAATATTACAGAGTTCTACTCTGTTTGTTTTCACTTCATAAGTGTGCTAGTCAGTTTGTAAGGGCAGGCCATAAAGAACAGAGCACTCCATGCCTTTCCTGGAGGTTTGGGGTGAACTTATCTGAGGGTATGTTAACACTGCAAAAAACAAAAAAACCTGCAGCAGCAGGCTCTCAGAGCCGGTGTTAACTGACTTGTGCTTGTGCTTGGGGAATTAAAAATAGCCATGTGGATGTTTGGGCTTGGGCTCTGAAACCCAACAAAGATTGTGTGTTTCAGAGTCCGGGCTCCAGTCTGAGCCCAATATCTTCCTATTTTTAGGCCCATAGTGCAAGCCCTGTGAGCCTGGATCAGTTGCCCCAGGTTTTGAGACTCATTGCTGCAGGTCTTTTTTGCCGTGTAGACATACCCTAAGTGTCTCAAGGCAGAGAGGCCTTAAAGGTCATTCTCATCAGCCTCGAGGGCAGGTCTGGGCTCTTTATATAATGGGCTGCAGTGAGTGGCAAAGAGGAGCTATTAAATTATTAAGATGTCACTCCTGCTCTCTGGAATCTTGAATATTTTGAATAATATAGTGGTAGATGCAGTTGGGAAGAGCATCAATAGGAGTGTGTTTGTTTGTAAGGCATTTTATGTATCTTGTTAGGCTGCAGGAGCAACACAGCTGGTTGATTGATAGCATGCAGTGCTTCCATAATGATCTAAGAACAGATAGTCCTTCTGTAGATTGATGCCGGTCACAGAACAGTGTTGGCTGTCCTCCAGTTAAAAAGGAATAGGGAACAGTGCTGGGTGTTCCAGGCAGATCTGGCAGGAGTTATTAATTGGGTCTTCCTCTATACCTGCCCCTTCCCAAGAATACGGGGGCATTAACTGGAGCGGAGATATAAATTTCCTATATATCAAGAGCATACAAGATTACTTTAGGTCTCTGAGATGTTTAATTATCAACACCATCTGTTTCACTTGCGCAAAAATCTCACTGAAAAATACTTGGTGTCTCCTTTTTAATTCTGTCCCCATAATACGAAAACAAATGGTCACTTGAGGAAATTTACAACGAACAAAGGATAGGCATATATCTCAGAAGGCCTGATTCTGCAAAGTTACTCTTGTGAATAATCTTGACTCTCCCACGTCCATTGAAGTAAGTGAGATAACTTCAGAACCTAGGGACTGTGACAATAAGAGTTGTACAAATACCTGAGACACATGGGTGACCTAGGAGCATTGAGATTGGGCCCATAGTGCCTAGTTAGCCTGTAGAGTTTGTGGTTGGAGATCAAGGTTAAGAACTCTATTTGCATCTTAACAAGGGCTGAATAATTTTGTGACCAATTATATTTATTTCTGTTCACTTTACATCAAAGAATGTTTTGTGCTTTCGCACATAAGCGTACTGCTGCAGGGGCCAGGAAGGAGTCCCCTATGTCCTGTACAGGGTTACACAACTGTTTGGCGTACTTCAGGGAACTTCCACTGTCCCTGAAACTCTAAGTATGAATCACAGCTGCAGATGGGATACCAGACCTACTGAACCACTGATGCTTTGGGATTCCACCCAGACCAGTAAGGGGTTGTCACCACCTGCCCTGCCACTTTGTGTGCCTTAAATGCTGTGCTGCTGTGGCTCACAGCCTGCACCCCAACAGCCAGCGTACAAGCAGAAGGGTATCCGGAGTTGCCAGACAGGTGGTGACACAACCACTTACGGGTCTGGGTTGAACCCCAAGCATCACATTGGCTTAGTTAAACAGGATTTACATGCAGCTTGCTCTTTTAACTAAGGTTTACACATTGAGCATTGGTAAAATAGCTTGTGATTCTCAAGTGAGAAGTCTGGGAACAGTTAAAGGTTATACTTTTATTATTTTCCATTTATTTTGGGAAGGAAATAGAGCAAAGGGAAGTGTAAAGATGAGTAAGAAGCAGAAAATGCAGGAGGAGCAAAGAAACATGCGCTGAGCTCATCAAGAAGCAATTAGAAGAGCTGAGTGTATGGGGGTCTGTCAGCAGCCACTCAGAAGAAATCTGAGCATAGTGGTCATGCTGCACTTGTATGCCATGGGTCCCTTGCCCCAAATAGGGCTCAGAGGGGGGGGTCCCTTTTTCTCCAGCAGGGTATGCCGGAAACCAAGCAGATGGCTTCCCTAGATCCCTCAGCAATGGAGAAAGGTCCCGAGCTGTGGAGGCTGGAGTGGAAAAGGCTGCTAGGGAAGGCGAGATGGGAAGAGCTGCAGGCCAGGTGTCAGAGCGTGGTGATAGTGCTGGAGCAATCTGATGCAGCCAGCTCGAACAGAAGAGGGTTAAGTCGTACCCATGGGACCCAGGAGGAAGTACATAATGGTGCCACCTGATCAGAGGCTAGCAGACAAACAGATGTGGGTGTGATCGACCCCATTGTTCTGCCTGTAGCATGAGTCATTATGGACACTAAAGGTTATTCTGGTTTCTGACTGTGGAAATGTGGGAAATGTCTTTTCTTGGTGTGTTTTCTGTAATAATGTAACAAGGTTGAGCCCGAGGGCTCACGTACAAGATTGCAATAGCCAGACTCCGTGGTTGAGGAGGTAAACCCTCCCTGGGGAAACTGAGTCAGTTGAGTGGGGCTGTGGCCAGGGTTTGCTAGGAGCAGTGAGACCCTAGCACAGCTAGCAAAGCAGAGGGGGAAATGTAGGGAAACTGAGCCACAGCTGGAAGGTACTGTGGTCCAAAAAATTGTGTATGGAGAGAGGCTGGCACAGCTATGGATAGCTATGGGCCAGAACTCCACTGGGAGCAGGGCAGACGCAGGGTGGTAAGAGATCTGGTTTCTCAGGTCTAGGGTTCTGGCACTTCGGTTATTGGCTTGGGTGACCCAGATGGGTACTGTGTCAATGTGGGGGGCGGGAAGTGTGACTGTTGCGGTTCAAATACAAGACAGAACAAGGCTTTAAGCAAGCAAGCAGGCTGGTCTGCCGACAGGCTCGTCTCCTGTCAGCTTTCCACCCTCTCTTTTATTCTTTCTCTCCCCCCGCGCATTACATACTCCAACAGATAAAAGGAATACACTGGCTTTGTTTAATATTCTTATTTTACCAATATCTATCTACCGCATTCCTTGCTCTCGGGCCTTGAGCCCAGTCCTGGGAGGCTTGCCACGGTTCATGTCATCTGGGAGAGATTCCAAGGTTCGTGCCCTTGAGAGGAGCCGTGTGTGCACTGCTCCTACCCAACACTCTGGGTGTGCCTTGAATGTTGCCAAGTGCATGAACCCTGCATGAATGCTACATCCCCTCCTTTTTTGTTTATTTGTGCTCGGCCATCTCATGGTAGCCATCAATTTGCTTTTGCAAGCCAATTAACTCCGGACAGACAAGGTCATAACTCGTGGAGCCTGCCAGGGCGGGTCTCGACAAAGCCTTAACAAAAAGGAAATACATTGCACACAGCAACAGCAAAAAATAAGCCCAAGAAGGTAAAGTGTAATTGGCCGGGCCCCAATTAGCCATGCTAGAGTACTGGGAAGAGAGGTTCGCGTAAGCAGCGAGCATCGTCTCATTCCCTGTTTCCTCAGGGTGATGACATACTGGAATAAGGCACATACCTAACAATTCTTCAGCTGCTACAAAATCAGATAAACAAAAGTGGGTAACATTTGCTATTGAAGCCAATCTTTCCCATAGGTTATATGTCATTCGGGCCCATAACGGAGGAGGCGCTCCCGAGTCAACCCCTACAGGAAATAGCAGGCACATAAGGCACACAATCAATACAGAATTAGCAGTGATTTGGGCGAGAATGGCCACAAACAGAGTCTCCGGAGTCTCTGGCTGTTGGTTTGCTTCCAGTCTTTGTTGAGCCGTGGTGACCAATGCTTTCACTGCTCCCCATGTCACGGGCTGGCTTGGGAAGCTACATCTCCTCCGTCTCCGTCCCGCCATTGTTGACCCGGGAGGCTCCGTGTTCTCCTCCAAGGTCAGCTGAAACTTCGGTATGGGGTTCGACAGCCCCTGGTGCCACGCCATGCTGTTTCAGTGCCGGTCGCACGCAACGGGCTGGAACCCACAATGGTCCTGCAGGGAGAGAGACAGCAACATATCCCCAACCCCAAGTAATTAAAGGTACCGGGCCCAACCATTGCGGATCGGGCAGCTGACGGTAATAGACACGCGGTCTTTCCAGTACCTCGGACTTATGAAAATGCCAATCCGCGGGGGTCTGCTGATCTGTATTCAGTGTTAAATTATTTAAAGTAAACAAAAGGACATGCAATTGTTGCTGAATGTCTCCTAAGGTTCGGAGACGCAGCTCCCCTTGTTTTAATTGTTTATCAAGCAAGGTTTTTAGCGTGCGATTTGCACGTTCAACAGTAGCTTGGCCTGTGGAATTATAAGGGATCCCGTGTTTGAGACGGATGTCCCATTGGGCACAAAAGGTGGAGAGGGCTGTGGAGCAATAGGCTGGGGCATTATCCGTTTTTATCTGGCTTGGGCGACCCATAACAGCAAAACAGTCTAGCAAGTGGTGAATAACTTTGGGAGTGGCTTCCCCATGCTGTGGGGTCGCCCAGAGGAATCCTGAATAGGTATCAATGGAAACATGTAAAAACGAATAGGGGCGGAATTGTGGCACATGAGTGACATCCATTTGCCACAGCTGATTCGCTGTGGTACCTCTAGGGTTAACAGCATAAGAAAAGGTAGGGGCAGCAGCGGCACAGTGGGGGCAGAAACTAACAATAGAACGTGCATGATCAGCAGGAATGTGAAACTGTTGGGCCAAAACAGAGGCAGACTGATGAAAAAAGGAATGGCTTTCGATGGGGTCGGAAAAGAGGGAATTTACCTGACCACGTAACGCGCGATCAGCGCACGCATTGCCTTCAGTGAGTAGCCCAGGCAGAGGGGTATGACTGCAAATATGAGCAACAAAATAAGGAAAATTACGAGTGGTGATGAGATACTGTAAGGACAAAAACAGGTGAAGAAGGTCCGCATCGACCTGAGGGGTAATGAGGGCAAGGGGTAAATGATCAATTTCCTGATAAACATAATGCGTGTCCACAATCAAATTAAAGGGACAATCAGCAAAAAGTTGAAAGGCCAAAATAACAGCAGCCAGTTCTGAGCGCTGCGCAGAACGCTGAGGCAGCATAAAACGAGAATGCCAACAAGCGGGGTTGATAGGTGACAACACCGCGATGTGGAGAGCCATCAGTAAAAAGAGTGATAGCTGAAACAATAGTTCAAGAGCGGCTAAGACGATGTACGATTATTGGCACCTTTTGTGTGATCACCAACCAAGGATCTTTTGGGGGATTATAAGAAATCTCTCCCACATAATCACAAAGAGCAACCTGCCAGGCCAAGGAGGTGTGGTACAAGGAATCAAATTCACTACGTGATAAGGGGAAAACAACGACAACTAAATCATTGCCCGTGAGTTGCACTGCACGGTGGCGGGCTTTATGAACAAGGTCGGACAGGGCGTCTAAATAAGGATAAATGTTCTGGGGAGGAGTGGAAGACAAATATATCCGCTCTATAATAGAGACGGCTGTGTCTGTACGATGTACAAACAGAGCCGCAGTAGGCATATGAGGGGTGGCAAGGAGAACTAACCGCAGGGGACGAACCTCAGTGAGTCTATCCACAAACTGCTGACTCAACACTGCATTGATCTGTCGAATGCAGGCAATGTGCTCCTCAGTGATGGCAATAACTGCGCCCGGTGCCCGAGCTCCACGTAGGAGCTCGAACAACGGCTGCAGCATCGATGTGGGGAGACGAAAGTAGGGTCGAATCCAATTTAAATGACCCAAAATTTGTTGTAATTTAACGACGGTTAGGGGTTGGGGTAGAACCACTTCCGGGCGAACAGGGGCAGCATAGGTTTGTAAAACCTTATGCCTGAGATATTGGTAGGGATAAGAGCGTTGGATTTTTTCTGGTGCCACTAACAGGCCATTTTGGCCGAGAATCTGGGACAAATATTCAAGCTGTTGTGCTGTAACCTGGGGACCACTAAGCAAAATATCATCCATGTAATGGTAGACCTTTAGTGTGGGGTATCGGGCACGAAAAGGGGTGAGGGTCCGATCCACAAAAAATTGACACAAGGTTGGACTATTTTGCATTCCCTGGGGCAAGACCTTCCACTGATACGTTTGAGAGGGTTGCTGATTATTATATTCTGGCACTGTAAACGCGAATTTTTCGCGATCTTGTGGGCAAAGGGGGATTGTGAAAAAACAATCTTTTAAATCTAACACACAAAGCTGATTGGTTTGAGGAATTAAATTCGGGTTTGGCAACCCAAACTGCAAGGGGCCCATGGGTTGGATGCGTTTATTTATTTCCCTTAAATCATGCACCAGATTTTTTCTTAATAACGAACACCGGGGTGTTCCAAGGACTAATGGAGCTCTCCAAGCGCTGTGCATGCAAATGTTGTTGTACAAGCGAATGAAGCTCTTTCAGCTTTTCTAGGGGGAGGGGCCACTGGTCAATCCATACGGGCTCTAAGAATTGCCATACCAGTGGTAATGCGGAGGGCAAGGTGGGTGGGGGAGGGTTTTGGGTCATTATATATTAATATCGAGGGTGGTGTCCAGCTTTACAAGTAAATCACGGCCCCAAATATTGAGGTGGACAGGGAGCACAAAAGGGCGGATTGTAGCAAGGGCACGGCCTCCTGGTTTAGATACCGTGACCCAAGACAAACTTTGGCGCCCGGGTTTGCTACCCCTGTCCCCTGCAACTCTTTAGAAGGAACTGTTGGCCAACTGACTGGCCAGTCCTGATCACAAATCACCGTAACGTCAGCTCCAGTGTCCGCCAGTCCTGTAAAAGGAAAGTTATTTAAAAGAAGTGTTACCTGAGGTTTTGAGGGGGTGGAGCGACATTGTTAGAGCAACAAGTTGAGAGGACGTGTCGTGAGGCAGCGACTGAGACAGCGTCGATCCAAAGCCGCCTCCGCCCCGGGCTCGATCCTCTGCAGCTGGCATCTGATAGGGGACTAAAATCAATTGTGCAATTGACCGTCCATGTGGGAGCGACTGCGGAAGATGGGTCCACACCTGAACCTTAATAACACTGGTGTAATCGGCATCAGTGACCCTTGGGATGACAAAAAAACCCTGTTTCCCAGCGTGTGAGCGAGGGAGAACCAGACCCATAAATCTGGCAGGGAGAGGTCCCGTCACCTGTGTAGGTATGGCGCAAACCTCCCCCGGCAACTGAAAATCCGCATCCTCCTGCATAATCAAATCAAGCCCTGCACTTCCGGCAGTCGCCGCCCTCATGGAGTCTATGGATTGTAAGGCAGAGGAACAGTTGTCTGAGTGGGGAACACTCCTGTTTGGTCCTGGGTTCGGGGGGGACCCGTTGTGCGGTTTCCCGACCCGTTACGACACCGATTAGCCCAGTGATAGCCCTTCCAACACTTGGGGCACTTCTTTAAGGGGCGGGCAGGCGCCGTCGATGAGCGGCACTCCCGCTGAAAGTGACCCTCCTTACCACAGCGATAACAACACTTCCCCTCCTTCCTGCTTTTCCGCAGGGCGGCGGCCAGAACCCCAGCTTTATGTGCTTGTGTGCCGATGTTTTGGCACGCCCGCAGCATGTCCGACAGCTCTAGAACGCCAGCGGCTTGTGCCGCCTGGAGAGCACGGCGGCAATCCTCATTCGCATTTTCAACCGCCATTTTTAACAGAATCTCCTGAGCTGCCGCAGGGTTATCCACCTGTTGGAGGATAGCCTCCTGCAATCTGTTGGTAAAATCCATAAAGGACTCTGATGCACCCTGACGGATACTGGCAAAGCTTTTGGTAGGCTTGCCTGAATCCGGGACCTTCCGGAAAGCATGCTGGGTGCAGGCAGAAATAATGGGGAAGACGGCCTGAGGGAGTTGAAACTGCATCTGAATGGTGGCAAACGGGCCCTCCCCTGCTAACTGCTCATAAGTGACACCTTGCGCTATATATACCTGGGCTTGGCGTTCCGCCATCTGCCGATACTCACTAAGCCAAATAGCATACTGACTGGGTGTCAGCATCATGCGCAACAGCGCCTTCCAATCTTCAGGGACCAGGGAGTACCCAGTACCTAGCCCTTTAAGGAGACCACGTACATACGTGCTAGTGAGGCCGAACTCGTGAATCGCTTTCTTTACCTCTCTGATCACCGAGTAAGGCAAACTGACCCAGTTTGTAAGCTGGTTGCCCTGGCCATCATCCTGCCAGATCACCAGGCAAACTGAGACCAGATCAGCTAATTCCTCTGCTGTAAGATCTGGGCGAGTCTTCGCTGCGTGAACCATTTGTTGCACCAGCGAGAGCCCCTGAGCAGACGCTGAGGACCCGCTGGGGGGCCCCAGAGACCACTCACTGGCTTCAGAGGGGAAGACAAAGAAGGCGGCAGTAATTGAGGCGCTGTGGGCGAAGCAGGGGGAGGGATGGCTGCAGGAGCGGATGGGAGTGGCGAGATCACCAGCCTCTCTATTGGCGCGAGAGAGGGCTTTTCCGAGGTGACACGCTGTATCGCGTCTCGGCAGAGGTGCCAGGCATGTAAAGCCTGCACGGGCGCCCAAGGCTCTTTGTGCAATGTCTGGCCCAACCGCTCCCAGTCCGCTAGCTTAAGGGTTCCAGCTTCAGGGTACCACGAGCATTGGGCACTCACCTCCTGTAGCAGGAGAGTGAGCTCTCGAGTGGGACAATCATGCTGAGCCTTACGCAGCAAATACTGTAGCTCATTGCGGTGTTGCACTTGCAAAGCAGAGAGGGAGCTTCCCATGCTTACCACAACTAAAAATACTCACCGGGATCCGCGAAGCGGATGAGTGACGCGTCTGAAACCCTTGCTGGGCGAGGTGAGTGCTGATGGCTCCATGTTTGGGCGTCAGTTGTTGCGGTTCAAATACAAGACAGAACAAGGCTTTAAGCAAGCAAGCAGGCTGGTCTGCCGACGGGCTCGTCTCCTGTCAGCTTTCCACCCTCTCTTTTATTCTTTCTCTCCCCCCGCGCATTACATACTCCAACAGATAAAAGGAATACACTGGCTTTGTTTAATAATCTTATTTTACCAATATCTATCTACCGCATTCCTTGCTCTCGGGCCTTGAGCCCAGTCCTGGGAGGCTTGCCACGGTTCATGTCATCTGGGAGAGATTCCAAGATTCGTGCCCTTGAGAGGAGCCGTGTGTGCACTGCTCCTACACAACGCTCTGGGTGTGCCCTGAATGTTGCCAAGTGCATGAACCCTTCATGAATGCTACAGTGTGACAGAGGCCCCTTGATGGTTCATTACTGTGTTAGTAACACTTGTCCTGACATACAGATTATATCAACAGTGTGTTAGGTGTAGTATCTAAAAGGTGTCATGTAAGATATCTTATACAAAGTTCTATCATGCTGGTCCTGAAAATTCTTGTGTGATGTATGTACGGGGTGTATACAAAGACTTACTAGACTAGAATTCCTCACCTAACATTAATACATACATTTCACAATGATAGTGATCACCAGTGTGTCCCAGACTTTGATAAAGACCTTACTCAATGTACTTTTATAGTACAGTATTACTGTACACAATCAATTGGTTCAACTGCTTATCGTTTGATGTTTAGACCCACTGTCTATATAATCCACAGTCTGTCTCCCTCATTTGCTACTTGGATGGCTTTTTTACTTCATGTCCCCTCATTGTCATTGTCATCTGCCTGACAACCATGCTGGTCAGACAAGCAAATACACATTCCATTGTCTAAGGCAGACTGCTTATGTGTTCCTTGCCAAACACATTTTAAGAATATAATTCAAGCACGTATCCGTAACTCTGTGTACACACCCCGTGTATATATATCTCACAAGAATTTTTGGGTGTTAGCTGTTTGTATATTATACAGATGATGACCATAATGCATTAGGTGTAGTGAATGTGTCAGGCCGGACGAGTTACTGACGCAGAGTAGTGAACCGCTAATGGACCTCTGTGTCACAACCGCAAACCAGCCTGTATGGCAAATCTTATGTTCCTATGTAGCATATGTATCCTGAGGAAGCAGAAATAAGTGCCTGATGATGTAGTTTATGATGCACACAGTGAGTGCCAGCTCTCTTAATTTAATGATAGATCCTTTAAATTGCTTGCTGAGCACCTAAAACCCTCTTTAAAAGAAAACAAAAACAAAGATATACTAAACCTACCCTTCTGTGATTGGCAGTACAAGATGCATGGTATTTTTTTCAGTACCAGAATGACTTCTGTTCATAATGTGACTTTGATCATGTCACATCACATTTAAATTATGCAAAAGTCAATGTATTTTTACTTACTTTACTGTATGTATACTCTAGTTTTCCATATTTCCATATGTATCTTATAAACAGAAATCTAAATTAAAGACTATAAATGTGTTTAAAAGAGATTTATTTTTATGACCGGTTTGGATAGCTATTCGTAGTAAGTGTGCAAAGAACTTATTGAGGAAGTGCTCTCCTCCCCCTCCCCCCATTTTTTTTAGAAAATCAAAAATCAGACCCTCTGTTAATAAAGATCTACATACTGCGGTTCTATCTAGCCTTAGAAGACTGCTTAGTGAAAATTAAGTATTGTGACTATCTCTTGTGCTAATATTCTACCTATCACCAGGTCTCTGTAGTTTGTGTGCAGCTTTCATTTTATGACATTGGAATTCTTGCTGCATTATTTAGGTGGGTTTGGGTTACAGCCTCATTTGGTGGGGTTAGCTTCTGGCAAGTTCCAAAGATGATAGTATTGCTCTTTGCATGCAGTCCTTGTTTATCTTTGTGTGCAATCTCATTTGCCTGAATGCTTTATGTGGATCTCTGCATATTGGGCATATTAATCCTTTGAGTTTATTAAATTGTTTTTTATAAAAATTATTTGCTGTCACCTCTTTTTAATTTTTAAATCTTTTGTATATTGTTAGAATAAGTACTTTACCTTTTGGCTACCAAAAGCATGCACAGGAGGGCCAATCCCCGCAGAAACTTGTTGTAGTTGTTCCTTTGGATAATTTGACTTTTAATATTTTTTTGTCATAGTCATGATTTTTTTCATTCCCTAATTTGTCCAAGCATTCTCAGTTCCAGCTGACATTCATATTGTCTTCCTTCCTTCCGCAGCTGTGATGATGTTGGCAGCAGCTTGTTAATCTTTTTTCCTCTCCCACAGACTGCTTTCGGTTGCAGAGTACAATGTGCTGAGCTGCTTTTGTGCTGGGTACAGTTTAAATGCCAGCCATTCAAATTCATTTTTATTCCCTGCACACTCTTCTGATTCATGTGAAACATGTTTCCTAATACATGTTAATTTGTCTTTGTAAGACTGAAGGGTCTCATTGTTTTCTTTATTAGCTGAAGTTACAAATCAGTTTGCCTCCTGTACTGCAAAAGGCCTTTATTCTTTGAAGACAATAGAACCCAAATTGGAATCTCTTCTTCTTTTTGCTGTTCCTCTTTCCCTCAGTCTAAGTAATGTTACTCTGAGATATACCAACCTTTCATGAGGGCAAACTGTTAATACTGCATGTTATGACTAAACCCAATACAGACATATAAATTATTAGGTTTTTATACATATTTAAATAATTTTCCATGATCCTTTAGAGAGGACTTGAGAGATCTGAGTTCACTTCTCTGCTCCCCCATAGATCATATCTGACCATGGGAAAGTCACTTATTCTGTTAGTGCCTCCATTCCCCATCTGTAAAATGGAGAGAATACTACTTTTCTTTATCGTACAGAGGTGTGATGAGGAGAAATACATTAGAGTATGAGCTGCTGAGATGCTACATTAATGGGGGGCAAACAGGAGATAACATTCTCTCTCTGTATAGCACATTCTGACGGTAGACTTCTAAATTAACAGTTATATAGTGTGATCCCAAACCACACACTTCTCTGCCCATTTGGGATAGGTCTACACAGCATACTAAGCCCGGGTCTTTGAGTTTGCAGATGCAGGTCACAGAGTTTCCAAAGTCATGCATGAGCAGCCACGCTGAATAGGAAACTTGGGCCTCACAACTGTGCTGACGTGTCCAGGGTGCTCTATGCAGACCTGAATCACAACTTCAGCTTCTGTGGGCATATACTGTTGTATCCCAAGGTTCCTACCATCTTCATCAACTGTAGCCGCTTTAGGGTGTGTTTCATAGTGGGTGGTGGGAGAACTCATCTGTCCATCTGGTTGATGTTGACCAGAAGTGTTTGGGTGGTTTTAGCATGCCAACACATCCAGCTGATCCGTTTTGTGTCCACATGCTCCTAGTAAGCAGAACCATCAAAACGTTCTTCAACCCAGTGGAAGAACCTCGTTCTTTCAGTCCTGTTTTGGGAAACGGGTGGCACATCTGAGAGACTCTGGTGGACGAGTCAGTGGCAGTTTTTGAATTGCCGAAGACGCTTCTTGGAGGGGATGGCTGAGATGTGAGCTGTCCCCCAGCTGATGCTGCTCATGCCTGTTGTCTTAGCTGCATGTTCTCCCTGTGTAGACCAGTGCTTCTAGAGTGGGGCCATAAGCACAGACTGGTGGGCTTGCATCATTGTGCAGAGCTGGCATGACCAACTGTGGGTCCAGAATTTTTCCACGAAGAAGCAGATGTTTCTGCAGGCTGTATCGCTTGCCCCTAACCTCCAGCATCAAGGCACCCGCCTGAGGGGGTGTGTGCGAGTCCAGCAGCAGGTCAATATAGCCATCTGGAAGCTGGCTACCCCAGACTGCTACAGGTCCATGGCTAATCAATTTGGAGTTGGCAAATCAACTGTGGGATTGATTGTGGCCAAGGTTTGTGAGATGATCAGGACTGTGATGCACCCAGAGATGGTGGTCATAGCAAAAGTTCCTGAAATTATTGCTGGATCTGAGAGACTGGGCTTTCCAAACTGCGCTGGGGCCATTGATGGGACTCGTGCCTGTAGTTTGCCCTCCACAAGGAGCACGTGAATACATAAATCGTTATGCTACCACAAGGGCAGATTCATAGCCACAAACATGGGATGCATTGGCAGGGTGCATGATGCCAGGGTATTCCAGAGATTGAGACTTTAGCTTCACGGAGAAGCTGGGACGTTATTTCCACCCAATGACCCTTTTATAAAGGGAGTCACTGTCCCCACTGTTGTCCTAGAGGATGCCGCTTACCCCTCATTGCCATGGCTATGAAACCGTATCGTGATTTCAGAGAACCTGGCAGAAGAGGTTCAGCTACACAGTAGCTGTAAGATGGTGGTGGAATGTGCATTTGGCAGATTGAAATCCTCTTGTCACAGCCTTCTAAATCATTTAGATGTCAGTGTCATCAATGCAGTCCACATTATTGTGGCTTCTTATATTCTGCACCACGTCTGCGAGAACATGGGGGAACATTTTTACCAGGAGTGGATTCAAGACACTGATGGATTTCTGAACAGATACGCAACGTACAGCCAGACTGGGCACTTGTCATGACTGGGGCTGGATCCACATGCGCAACAGAAATCTGGGATGCTTTGTGCTCCTACATAATGAGTTTGCATGGTCCCATGCATGAAGAGCAATGAAATGGTATTTGAGGTTGTGTTATGTAGGGTATGGGGCAGCTGTGGGAAGATATTTGTCAATGTGTTGTATTAGATATTGTGAATTTTGTAAACATTTTCATAAAATGCATAACATCAACACTTTTCATCAATACTGGCCATGGACTGCAACTCAGTTTATGGATTATTGTGAAGACAGTTTGTAAATTTGTATTGTGAATGGTTACTGAGAATGGACGTGTAGTGATATTCATTAAAGTCTGTGCCACCTCTAATATGACAATAGCAAACTTTATTATATGTAGCCTTGCACCCAGTTATTTACATACTAATGTACGAACCAGAAAAGTAGACCATCTGTCATTAAAACTTACAACCTAGTAAACTCAGTTCCAAAACAGTCAAAGGTTAGGGTTCCCAAACGAAATGGCCAGCTATTTCTGGGTGTCTGTTTTCTCTCTTTGTTCTCCTTGGGTTTTCTGATGCATTCTGTATGTGTGGGCTGCGATTGTATTAGTGTATGAATGCACAGGGTACATTTATCTGTTCCATTTGCTATTGTTCATTGCCTGTGACATGATCCAGCCACCCCCCAAGTTGTCCAAATGATGCATAGCCTGCAGGGCATTATAGTGTGGAGGGGACTCGCTGTGGGGCAGGAGCTGAAGGTGGCACTGGGGCCTGCAGCCTGGTAGTGATGAGTGCAAGTAACTGCTCAAGCAGCTCCTGTTGTGCTCTGTCTTCCTCCCTCAACCCGCAGTCATGGTCCAGGAATTTGTCCATCAAATTCTCCTCACACTTTGCAGCCTCTTTCTCTCCTCCCATCTTTCATCCGTATCATTTTGATATGCCATTTGGTCCTTCTGGAATTCTGCATACTGATTTGTTTTATGTAGCAGCTCTCCCATCAGCTCATCTGATTCCTTCCCCTTGCTTACAGTAGGTTGGCCCACACTTCCAGGCTGCTGATGCCGTGTGTTTGCCCTGTGTGGCGGTGGAAGGCCTTGAAAAGAAGGGGGGAGGGGGGAGAAGGGGGGGGGCGAAAGGGAGCACATTGTCTGACCATATTAATTTTTTCAAAGTACATGTTCCACTGCATGAAAGGGGCAGCTTTAATTAAAGGTCAAAAATGATACTTTATCAATGGGCTGTATTTTATTCACACACCACACTGGAGATTTCAGATGTCTTTTGGAATAGGTAGGAGGAAAAACAGCACAATAAAGATAATGGATTTCAAGAAGGCAGACTTTAGCAAATTCATGGAGTTTAGTAGGTAAGCTTACACGGGAAGCAAGTCTAAGGGGAAAAACAGTTCAAGAGAGTTGGTAGTTTTTCAGAGAGACCTTATTAAGGGCCTAAGAGGAAACTATCCCACTGCAGAGGAAAGATAAGAAGTATGGTAAGAGACCACCCTGGTTTAACCAAGCAATCTTCAATTATCTGAAACTCAAAAAAGAGTCCTACAAAAGATGGAAACTAGGTCAAAGTACAAACACACATATGTAGGGACAAAATTAGAATGGCCAAGGCACAAAACGAGATTAAACTTGCTAGAGACCTAATGGGTAACAAAAAACATTCTACAAATACATTGGAAGCAAGAGGAAGACCAAGGACAGGGTAGGCCCATTACGCAATGAGGGAGGAGAAACAATAACTGAAAATGTGGAAATGGCAGAAATGCTAAATGACGTTTTTGTTTCCGTTTGCACCAAAAAGTTGGTGGTGATTGGACATCTAACATAGTGAATGTCAGTGAAAATGAGGTAGGATCAGAGGCTAAAATAGAGAAAGAACAAGTTAAAAATTACTTAGACAAGTTAGATGTCTTCAAGTCACCAAAGCCTGATGAAATATATCCTAGACTATTCAAGGAGCTGACTGAGGAGATATGAGCCATTAGCAATTATCTTCAAGAAGTCATGGGAGAGATTCTAGAGGACTGGAAAAGGGGCAAATATAGTGCCTATCTATAAACAGGGAAATAAGGACAACTCAGGGAACTACAGATAAGTCAGTTTAACTACAGTACCTGGAAAGATAATAGAACAAATAATTAAGCAATCAGTTTGCAAATACCTAGAATATAAGGTGTAAACTAACAGCATGGATTTGTCAAGAACACACTGTGTCAAATCAACCTGCTAGCTTTCTTTGTCAGGGCAGCAAACCTTGTGGCTGGGGGAAAGCAGTAGATGTGGTTTATCTTGATTTTTAGTAAGGCTTTTGATACTGTCTTATAGTAGCTCCATCTAGGATGAATGTGTATTACTGATTGGAAAACGGTTTCCTGAGAGTAGTTTGTCAGTGGTTCACAGTCAAGCTGGAAGGGCATATTGAATGGGCACAGAGATCAGTTCTGGGTCTGGTTCTGTTCAATATCTTCATCAGTGATTTAGATAATGGCATATCTAAAGAGAGTACACTTAGAAAGTTGGCAGATGATACCAAGCTGAGAGGGTTGCAAGTGCTTTGGAGGATAGCTTGTATTGATAACTTAATAGGCCCATAAGCAGGAAATCCTTTCATCAGTGCATTAATAAACATGGCACCAGAAACTTACCAGGCTCCATCTGTGACTCTGGCGCTTGCTCTGATGCTTGTTCTCCCCAGAGCACCCCCAAACAGTTCCTCTGAGCACGGACACAGGACATGCTGTAGCTGCTCTGGCAGCATAGACTTTCTGGTTACCGGTTTCAGCCCCAGGCTCTGGCTCTCTGCCTGCGGGGGCCAAGAGGAGGTTATATGGGTGCCATCTCTGCTCAGCACGTTGGTGTGCACGACTATGGGCTCAGTGCTTGCTGCAGTCCCCGGCACCTAGTCAAATTCCTTGTAAAAGAGACAGGAAGATAGGGAGTTCACAGAAGCACCGTTGGCTTCCTTGGCTTTTCAGTACCATCTTTAGCCAATTGATTGCTCTCTACTTTGTTGGCTGTCCCATCGATCCACTGCACTGCTTGGATGTAGTTTTGGAGACCTGATTGTTGCTTGTGCTCTTGGTGAAGTTGAATGTCTTGCTCAACTCACATCAGAGGCTAACCGGATTCCAGATGTGTTCCTCTGACTATCCAGCAGCACACCTGATACAGGACTTCCTAGTGCTGGCCACGGTAATACATGTGAGCATTGACTGTTTCTATGGAAAATGAAGAGTTAACTGCTGAGTCGGCTGCTTTTGGTTCCTGGGAAACAAGTGGGAAGTTTTGGGATTGAAGTGGTGGCTAAGTATAGCCCCAGAGATTGTGGGATTGCATTGGCAGTTGTTCCAGGCCGGAGTTTGGAGGAAAGAGTTCTCCATTGCACATATTTGGTCCAGTAGATGGCACTTTCAAGAGCAGAAAGGTATGTTGGATTCATAGATTCCAAGGTCAGAAAGGACCATTGATCATCTAGTCTGACTCCTGTATAACCCAGACCATAAACTGACCCCCAATAATTCCTGGAGCATATCTTTTAGAAAAATATCAAATGTCTTAAATGTATGATGACTAAATTGTTCTTTTGGCTGCCACAATTTCAGACAGGGTAGAGCTCTGTGGCTGATATATAGTTTGAATTTTGTTCTGCTGTTCTGGCTTGTAAATGTTCATTTTCCATAATTTGCAAGTGGTTAAATGCTAGCCTGAATGTTCACATCAGCCTCAATATACTTATTTAAATGTATTTTGTGCATATTTGTACAATTGTATAACGTGAATGAGCCAATTCAGGAATACTAGAAAACTGAAGAAGGTGCGAGGGCTGCACAATGTTAAGGATACATCTCAAGACAGATAATGTTCCTATTGCAACGATTTCCCGTTAGCATAGTTCCGACCCGTCTGTAATATTGCCAGTTGTAAGGCTGTGTGAAAGAGGGAAATAAGAGTGCGGCTCTTTTTTTTTTTTTTTTTTTCTTCTCTCCCCACTGCTTTGCCATTAACCTTCTCCCCACTCCAGCCTACTTAAACAAGTTCACTGGTACCTGTTGACAGTATGCAGATTAAGATGACTGTGGTTTAAACTAAAGCTGAGCTTGTATTGAGTCACTGAATCCACACTTGATCCTGGCAAACACAAGTTATTCAAAATCCAGTTGCGGAGAACATAAATGTCAAGCTCTCATGGCATATAAAAAATGTTTTGTGCAGAATTTCTGCACAGTTGCAGTCCTTGGAAGTGATTTACTGTTCAGTGGCTTGGAGTTTTTGGTGCAGCTGAGGTTCCTATTTCCCTTCACATAAACGTGTGTTCTGTGGTCTTTCACATCCAGCTGATCCCTATTGGCCTAGATTTGCACTTATTCTGCCTTCAGACAACTTTCAAAAAAAATATTCAGTTGAACACCATATTTTGATTACCATATTTTTTCTTGAGGCATTTATTTATTGCTTCTTAAAAGGCAATCAGTTAAAAAACTTAAAGTGCAGTCATTCTTCATCAGTAAGGCTTTCTCTTTCAGCCCTTTTCCAGCACCATTAAACTCCATTGAAATAACTATATTAGAAGAGGTCTTCCGAACAACTGAAAATATTGGCGTAAGTGTCTGCGCTAAGCACAAAAGGTGTAGTGCATGAGTGTGTCAGACTCTAAAGGCTTATAGATGTTGAAAATAAAATAACATGTCTGAAAAGTAAATTTTTGGCTTGGCTGGTGTAATTTCAGAGGTTTCAGTGCAGCTGTTAAAGAATAGTAATTGCATTGTCTTGTTTGTCTAACTCTAAGCCTATATTTAAAATAGGTTGCAAAGCAGCTTTTTTGCATTGCATTAATAGTATTGCATAGTTCTTTGGAAGCTGGTGTTTAAAACCTCTTTTGGTTTGGTTTCTCATTGTCAAGCCAAATAGGTACTGCATGTGGTGTGACGTTAGAGTGCAATAGTCACACTCCAATATTTTTAAAATCCCCTGCAGTCTACCTTGTGCTATGTAGCTCCCCAGCTAGCAGTAAGCAGCTACTGGAGAGTAACCACCATCACATGGATTCTGCAAGTTTAGCTTTCCATGTAGATTTTAATCTATTTAAAAAGCAAAACCAAAAATCCTCTATCCTGTCTGAGTGGGAATTTGCTTTTTCTCTATTACCCCCCCCCCAGTTGCAGAATAGCACCTCTCATGATAGTGACTTCTTTGTCTTCCCATCACAGCCTGTTGATTATCATGGTAGGATTAAATAAACAAATGCATACTGTACTTCAGAGCAGGGCACACCTAGCTTTGGACTTTGGTTTCTTCTGAGAAATGATACAAATAAAACCAAACCTGGATCAAACTGTCATCTTTTTGTAAGAGCCTAGAAAATGTTGTGTAGACCTCTGAGCTACTCTACCCTTTTAACCTTTGAGGCTAAATATCTACACCTGATTAAGGAAGTAATAACTACAAAGAATTATTACTATTTTTAAAGAAAACTTTAAAAGCTATCATATCTGGCATTTCTTATTGTACAGAAAACTGCTTTCTGTGCATCATTCTATCATGACTCCATGGGTCTCAAACCTGGGTCCACAGGGTTCCCAGTTGACTGTTCAGGACTGTTGTCCTGGCTCCACTGTTCCCATTGTTCTGCTCTTACTCAGCGGCTTGCTACCAACTGACCAAGTAGAGAGACCATGAAACCTGAAGCTACATCTAGAAGGCTTCCATTGGGCCCTGATTGGAGGAACACCAGGACCTATTTAAATAGGGCTTTCTATTTAAACCCAAAGAAAGAGCGAGACAGGAAGTTGTTCACATAACTGGCTGAATTCCTGTCTGGCAGCTACATTGGACTCTGCCTTCTCACCTGGATCCTGCTTCCCTGCCTTGCTCCTGGTTCCTACTTTCCTGATCTGCTCCTGCCATGTTCCAGTTCCCTGTCCTTGGTCTCTGACTCTTGGCTTGACTCCAACTCTGGCTCTGACCACCGAAGCCCCAGTCATGACAAGTACTCCCCATTATGTATTAATGGCTAGTACTATACAACTCTTCATAGTCCCCTTTTTCCTGTTGCAATGTGTTGATTTTTTTTTTAAATTAGAATTTTTCCATTTTATACTTCTATTACAATAGGCCATTTTTAAAAAAGGCATCCTCTTGAGTTTAACTGCAAAGGCTTTTAAAATTCTGCACTGTGGACAACTTCTTGTTTCTTGGTTTGATCATTTGAAATAATTAAGGAAACTGATTATAATCAAACACCAGTGTGGCTGCTGATTATCATGCTGTGCTTCTAGCAATCTCATGAGTCTCATAAATGCTTTCCAAGGTGTGTTAAGAGTAGTCTGATTCTGTTTTGTTTTGCTCAAGTAGGTTGAGCAGAATCCTGGGAAAACAGGCATGATGTCAGGTTCTGAGAAAGAGCAAGATGGCAACAGAAGGGTATTTGATTTTTTTGATTTAGGAGTTAGCTGCTGGATGCTCCTGGTGTGTGCTTCATTAGACTGCCTAATATACATACATTTGCCCAGTCTGCAACGTGCTACGTGCATGCCTCCTGTTTTCGTAGTCGTGCCTGAATGCGTTTTACGGAGTTATTTATAAAGATACAAACTTAGTTTAAAGGTCAGAAGTGTTTAATAGGTTTTTCACTACATTTTTGTGCTTGTCAGGGATTTTTTGCTTTTAGAGCTTTTTCTCCATCCATATTAAATCTGTTCCATGTCAACGGCAACACATTTTATTTTTTTTAGGGATAGTATTGCATGGGTTAGAAAGAGGTAGAACTTAATTTTAATCTAGCAGTTTAACATCAACTAACGTTTCTGCATAAACACTTCAAAAGTCCAAATGCTTAAGGCTCATATCCTATGAACAATAGTAGGTATAACTTTAACCTTGAATAGTACCATGAATGGTCTGTCTCATTTAAGAGAAAGGGGCTATTCACAGTAGTGAGCGCTATGTACAGTAATTGCTTGCAAGTTCTGGCCCCAAGTAGTTGTGGTTCTCAGAAGATGGTCTATAAATCACCATTAGTCCAAGGAGCCTTTCCTGATGGCACACACAATTACATGTTTTTTAAAAGCCCAAGTATTAACAGGAGAGGTGATCTGTGAAGAGACCTCTCTCCTGAATCAAACTACAGAATGAAAGCATTGGAAAACAGCTGGTATATACTGTAACTGTCTGCTTAGTTACCAGAATGCAAGTAAGGCTTTTGAAGTACAAGAACTAAACATCTATTGTTTCATTTTTCATAGGTTAGACGAGTACCTGGCTCCAGTGGCCATCTTCATAAGACAGAAGATGGGGACTGGGAGTGGAGTGATGATGAGATGGATGAAAAGAGTGAAGAGGGCAAAGCTGCATTTTCTCAAGAAAAGGTAAGTTGTTTTCTACTAACTGCTGATACGCTAACAAAGTAATGTAGTGTTTTCATTTTTTTCTTGAAAGTATTTCTACAGTATAAAATAAACTACAACAGCTAATATCTAACTACTTCTTCTACAGTCAAGAAGAGTAAAAGAAGTGGCGAATACAGAGGTAAATTGTCCTTTGTTACTTTACTGCTCCCAAATAGCTTGGATAGGAGGAAATATTGTGTTAGCTTCCAATTCTTATATTTATAAAAATTGGGGTAAAATTGTAGGGCCTGGTTCAGCAGCCTTTCTGCTGAGTAGTAAATAATTTTGAGTAGGGGTTGAGCATGAAGGTTATGTAGGTGGGCCTGGAATGATTACCCAGAGGGTAAAACGGCTAGGAAATTCAAGCAGATTCTGCTCATGCTTTCTAGCTTTGAAGTCTTAGTAAAAAGTATTGATTAAAATAAGCAATTTGGCTATTTTTTAATGAATCTTCAAAACTGGATCACACTAATTACTACCATTTCCTTCACACGAATGATGGCTGTTTCTCTGTAGCTGAAATGTCTCCAAAGAATTTTCAGCCTTTTAGAATCTGTATTGGTACTACGCATAACTGGTAATTAGAATGGTTCATACCATATGCAGTATAATGGTTCAGTACAGTGGTACAATAGAATAGATTGATTCAGTCACCCATAAACACAAAATAAATACCATTTTAAATGCCATCTTCTTATGCTGAGACTAAAAGGGATTCCTGCCATGTATAAATGGACTAATGGGATTTCTGGTTTACTGTCAAAGTTCTATGTAGATGCTTATTTATTGGATGTATGAAACGGATACATTCTTCACCTGTAGCTTTGGATCCTCCAATCCCGAGTGATGTGTTGCAGAGTCCTACATAGAGGCTGATAGGCTGCAAAAGTTTTGGTACAACAGGATTCTCTGAATTCTGTGCTTGTTCTTTCTCTGACCCCAGTGCTCTTCCTTGACATTCAAAGAAATCATTCAAATTCTTCCTGCCTGAAACTCTCAAACATGGAACCAGTTAACCTGTGGTGTGCTCATCTCTTTGGAAGTGGCTGTTAAGATCTGAGATGCTTTGTGGTGCTGTTCAGTGAATTCCTTGCTGCTTCTTTAGATCAGTCTTCAGAGCTAGAGGTGACATTCAGGATAAAAGTATATATGGTTTGAATAGATCAGAGATTTGACACATTCTTTCCCCTTCCTTAAACAGTTTGAAAGCTGTATCTTCTGCCCAGTAAATCCCAGACTTCATAGATTTAACAAATTGGGTCTTTGCGAGTAGATTTAGGAACATCTGAAAACAGTCTACTTAGACATTTCTTTATCTGGGTGGTTAGTGAAGTAGTTGGCCCACCCTTCTGGACTAACGTGTGTGTTTATAATTTTAAAGCAGTGGGTCTGTAGCTAAGCTTCTGACTTCAAAGGGGCCAAATCAGATTCTGTCTAAATATTTTTATTCTGAAGGATTTGCCATATTTCTAAAGTAGTTGGCAAGGACACAGGTTCTTGTCCCATTCCTCAAAAAAATTCCAAGTTGTTCCATGGGAAATTACTGCCATTTGAAAGAGGAAGTAAACCTGATAAGATGGCAGTCTTTTGTGTGGTGGCTATGCCTTCATCAGCCATATGTGATGCAAAGAAAACTAGATTAATCTTCATGTAGTATAATTGCACTAGTTGTACAGCTTTCCTATGGAAAAGCCTAACCTGTGTCTGGGACAGCACATCTATGGCTGCAGTCAAAGGGGCACAGGAGGAAATTTCTCCCTTAAATTTCCGGGATGAAATAGTAAACCAGGCCCTGAAGTCCTTGGAGTTATCATCTGCCCTGTAAAGTCTGCATTTATGCATTCCATGTAGTAAGAGTTCTCCCGGAGTAGCTAAGGGACACCCACAGCTTCTCTATCCATAAAATCAAATGGTTTCACATCTGCTTCGTGATAAATTTTCTTTGTTTCCTCATTGACATCTCCACATCTTGCAGTAAGGTCACTCTCATCTTTGGCAGGAGAGCTTTGTCATTAAGGTTATGAACTGCTGTCATGAAAATCTTAGCTAAAGTAGAGCTCTCTCCCATTCATTGAGGAATGGTGGTTGTGGAAATCCTCTTAATCAGGAACATACTCAGCCAGTGAGGGAGCCAGGCATTCTGTCTTTGCAAGATCTGTGCTTCAGAAAAGTTAAGGCTTAACAGAGCTAGAACCAAACCGTCAGGTAACTCATCTGGTTATACCAGGCCCACCTCAAATCCAGCAAAGATCTAGGAAGTCCGTGCTCTTATGGCTTATTCAGTTTGCTTTGTTGTTACAGAATGGATATTAAATGAAGTTGGATCTTAAGTGTTTGTAGAAAGGAAGAAATACAAAACTGTGTAGAGAAAAGCAGCCTAGTTTTGATATCCAGTCATAAAATCATAGAATATCAGGGTTGGAAGGGACCTCAGGAGGTCATCTAGTCCAACCCCCTGCTGAAAGCAGGACCAGTCCCCAACTAAATCATCCCAGCCAGGGCTTTGTCAAGTCTGGTCCAGGAGACCACCTGGCATTAATAGATGCACAGGCTTTGTATCTCCCAGAGACGGTTATGCGTCTCGGTATCTGAAACTCTCCCTGCTGTTTTCCATTACTGTTCTCCCTTTCCAGGAACTAGGTTAATGTACAATGGTTATAAAAATAATAAATCTTATGGATGATTACATCTGGGGTGATGGGTGGAAGTGTAAAGGTTCACCATAAATAATGATGTGCTTTAACCAAGCACTCTCAGGAAGGGCTTATGATCTTTCAGACCATCCTGATCCTTTTAGGTAATACCTCTGTGAGCCCACACCCCTTTTTGGCATGTCTGATATTTAATAGAGGAAAGCCGCACCTGACAATAAGGTCATGCCACTTAGAAGCGAAGCTGCTCAGGTTCAATAAGTAGACTCATCTGCTTGCTTGCCATTCCACCTTGGTTTAAACATTCCAAGCGTGGCTTGCTCAGTTCTGTTTATTCTCTGAGAACACTGTGAGTTTAAAGAAAATGGTCTCACCCTGGGAACTGTTCACATTCAGCAGATGCTCTGGTTCTGTAGTGGATGCTGATCCTTCCCCAACCAATGGCCTGTGTCCCGGAAATTGATATGTAGTTTCCTTTGGGTTCCACAAAGTCTAGCAGCAACCAGCCTTGTTCTGCTCTCTGACATGTGCTTTTCCAGCTTTACCCACTGTCGCCCCCTATTTCCTGCCTCCAGACTTAACCAAATCCCTCCTATCTCAGCCAGTCAAATTTCTTTGCCAGTTACTTAGCCCACTTCAGTAGGTCAGATGTGGAAGGCCACAGTGGACTTCATTAGTAAGGGGGTAGTTTGTTCACAGCTTTGATGGGTCTCCAAGTATAATTTGGGCATCAGTTCTCTAAGTAGTGGTCTCTATTTAAGTCTCCCTTTCGTTGTGTGAAGGTGGGATTGCCAGACAGTTCTTTTCATTCCAGATTCATCATTCTGAATGTACATGTAAAAGTCTGGTACATCAGACATGCAGAATCGTCCACTCAGTTAAATCAGTAATTAGTTCCTAGGACAAGAGTTGTGGAGTTTTATACGGTTTTCTTGCTGGTTAAGAATTGGTTACTGTTTAGGTTAGAAATGTGGAGGAAACGTTCTTATTCTTCCCTTAATCTCTGTACATCTCTAAATGCTGTAGGATATTGCCTTGGATCAGAGGTGGTCAGAGTAAGACGAGCAAAATACTTGGAGCATGTCATTGGTGCTGTATGCCTGTCAGTCTTCATGGGGATGGGCAACCCTATCCCTATGAAATGATGTATCTATAGATGTAGAAATACATGTAAAAAGGTTGTAGTCTTAATATAGACAAATTAGTTAATCTAAAGCATTCTTTTTTAACTCTTGCTGACCAAGGATTCTTTAATTTCAGTAAATGCTAAATTTGTGCCCATACAGTATGTAAATTGATATGTTAAAATGACTCCTTTTATGAATCTCAAATGTGTGGTGTCTTTTTTTTTCCTTAATAAGTATGTCTTAACTGGCATCACTGTCCAAAAACAGGCATTCATAAAACTCTTTTGGTAGTGTGTGGATTTTTTTAAAAATCACTTTTTCATAAAGATTTCATCATAATCTTTTAACAGATTTCCATGAATGCCACTAATATCCCAGAACAGATCCAGAATCTATCTATACAGGACCCTCAGGTACTGTCAATAATTACAGTTTATGGACTTTGAGATTTCAGGGAAGTACAAATTCTTATATGGTGGGGGTGGAGGGGAGAGGAGAACATTAAGATGGAGACAGAAATAATGAACATGGATTCCAATATAAAGATTTGGCAAAGCTGGTGAGGTCAATTGTGGTAGACTCTCTTAGTTCTCCACCTACAGCTAGAAACAAGATTTAACTAGAAATAAGACTAGAAACTTAGTGCTGTGTGAAAACAGCTGAAGAACAGCCCAGTATTCTAACTCCATATCTATTACTTAATAGAGTATCAGAATTTGATGCTGAGCGGAGAAAAAAAAACTTTCATCCAGCACCCTAATTTAAGCTCCATGATTTGTGGTTCTGTAATCTATTTAAATACACAGACTGTTCTGCAGGTTTCATTTGCACTTTAGACCTAGCACTTTAATAAAGCCCTTAAAAGGTGCTTGAGAGTCAGAGTTATATATTAAATATTTTATGCTTGCATCAAACCTATAACAGGGAAACTACTGAACATTTCTGTCTGGCATCCATTGTAATTTACATGCTGCTTTTTTACTTAATAGTCCCTGCCTACTGTTAGTGATGAATATACGGAAGTTCCACATGCAGTGAATCTTGTTCTAAGATTAAGGTAAAGGATTCATCTCTTTATTTTAGTGTTCCTTTTTTGTTGACTGTGTTATTCCTGATCTCCCTCATTAAACTTCCATAATATTAGCATAAAATAAAAATGTTAACCTCTTTAATCTCCCAGTATGACCAGTATGAATTATGCTTCCATGACTAATTGGTGTCTTTTAATTGCTTACTAAAATAGAGGAAAATGAAAAGCAGAATATGAATGTGGCTTCAGGCTACATATATCCTTCATTAAGTATTTTCTTTTTTTCCTTGCAATGCAGGATCACAGTCAGTGATTTTTAATGAGTTTCTTTCACACTTCAGCAGTCGGCCTCTGACAGAAATAAACCATGGCTGTATTACAAGTTGCCTGCTCAAAACATTTTTCACTAGCAGCTTTGATCAGCCACTGTGGAGAAATGACAGATATCTTTTGAAAGAACATTTAGTCTTTTAGGAAATGGAGACAAATGTGATGTCTGACTTCATAGTTTTTATTCAGTAGAAGAAAATCAGTTTATATTTTAATAAAATCAGTTTACAGCTTATTATAAAATAATTGCTTATTAAGTATCAAGCTTTATTCTTGGGGAAAATTATTTTTTCACAAAAAGCTAGCTAGCTTTCTATGTAATTTTCATAGGGTTTTTCCTTAAATGTCTAATTTATTTGAAGTAATTTACAGGGGAACACAACTTCAGAACTTGTCATCCTTCTGCTCATGCAGATAACGAGGTGATAATCTCTTCCACAGGCATTTTGTGGGGAGAAAAAAATAAGAGTATTATGACATTATACTTAATTAGCACAAATACACATGAAGGGAGTACAAATAGCCTTTCTATAGCCAAATGTTTTTTAATAGTTGACTCTAAGCCAGAAACAAAACAGCTATATATAAAGTGCAGCATGTGATTTTCCTGAAGGCAATAAAAAATTAAAACTCCTTTATTAGAAATCAGTAAAATATCTGCATGATTAATCCAGAAAGCTAAATATCCTATGTTAATCCAGAAAGCCATCCTCCTCCTCTTGTGACATCTACAGGAGATAGCCCAGTCAACAATGGCTGGGTTGTGTGGCAGTCAGGGATAAGTGACTTTGTTTAAAAAAGTCTTTTAAAGTGATTTGGAATCAAGTTGTGCAGCAGCCAAGCTATGTAACAGGGCAGTCACATTGTTACTCTTCTCCTTTCCATCTGCCCCTCAACTATTTCATACTCATTTTCATCTTATCTCCACTTAGACCATAAGTATCTTTCCATGTATTTGTACAGTGTGTAACACAGTGTGGTCATGATCCTTACTGGGGACTCTGGGTGTTATTCCCATAATGATTTATTGACCAATTGGGGTAATTACTTGAAAAACAAAGCTCGAATATTGCCCCTTGGGAAGACGGTGACTAATGTTCTAAGAATTAAAAAAAAAAAAATTTAAACCACTAGAACAGATGTAGTTCGAAATGCTAGCTGGCGGTCATGTTTAGAAATGTGCAATGAAAATCCCTTTGATTTTACTTTCATATCAACAAAATAGAATGCAAGTGGATTCAAGAATTCCTTGTGTAGATTATATTTTAAAAGCAAAATAAGAAACTATTCACTGCTTTTTACTAGATTAACATGGGCCCTTAGTTTTTTTTCCAGAATCACTCACACTGAATCAAGCTTTGAGAAGCAGTGAGGTAGAATGTGTGGGGAGGTTAATTTCTGAACAGGTAATTATATTGAGATTTAGTGGAAGAGAGGAATTCTGTTTGGTTGGGTTTTTGTTGAAGGGGGCGTGTGTGTGTGTGTGCTTAAAAAAGTCTATAATAGAATGATAAATTATGTACTATATTTCTGTATCAGTAAGTTGTAATAATAAGTTTTGTGACAGTTGCTAATAAGGTTTATCTTGCTAAATATTCACAGTTGGGTATTGCCAAAAGAGTTACTTTGTGCTTGGGGTGGTATGGCTGACAACAGACACAACCTCTTCTGAAATGAGATGTAAGAGGTTACTGTTTTGCTTTCTTTATCTCTTGGGGTTGTGATGAAGGATGAGGCAGATTTACAAACTGGCATTTAAAAATGATATAGGATCTGATCTTTCAAAACCTTACTTATGTGACTAGTTCTTGCTCATGCAAATATTGACTTATGAGTCAAGTTTGTTGAAAGCAAATCCATAATGGGTAACTGGAGTCTTTGGCTACAAGTATGTGGTAGGTGCAAATAGTTCTTTGGCGGGGGAGGGGAATAAAGAATCTTGTTTTCTATAAAGCAGAAAGATCCATAAATGCAAACAGAATTCTTGGGTCTTGACAAAGAGCCTTTTTTCTGAGGCACTGACAGACAACTGGCTCTTAGCAGCTGGCTGAAATGAAGCTTCTAATATTTTTCATTTTGCTTAGTTAATTTTGTTAACTAAACTTAGGCTTATAATAGCTAGGAACTTCGTCTTTCTTTTCTGGCCTGTGCAAAATAAGCGTTGCCTCTATTAAGATACCTGCAGTGGGTTGTTGTAGACTTGGGACGACCTCTGTCTAATTCTCCATTGTGAAGGTTGACTTTTGACTGGAGGCAGGCAAAATAGGAATGAGAACTACTTGAGCTGTCAGTCAAAGGCAAAGGAGCTGCATTTCCTCTTCATTAATGAAACTAAAAAGGAAAATGGGTATGGGCCTGTCTGGACATGGCAAGAGCTGTATTATCTATGGGGAGCAAGGCTTTGTTACACTACCACTTAAAACTTGGTTTGTGTGTTTTTGGTTCTTTGATTCTTATTTACTAAATGAACTCAACCATAATTTAGCAATCTATTAGAGCTGGTTAAAAATTACTGATTTTTTTTTTCTTTTAAATAACATTTTATTGGCCAGATTTTCAACCAACTCTAAAACCTGTGTAGTCTATCTTAGGTGTTTGTAGAACATCAGTGTCTAGGCTCATTGGTCCTGCAGTATACCTTGTTTTAAATTACATTGTGTGCTTTGCTTTTAATCTCATTGTAGGTACGTTAATAGCAGCTGTTGTGATCTGGTGGCAAAGGGACTGGGAAACAGACTCCTGGGTTCTGTTCTCCATTCTGTTGTTGACTTGAAATGTGACTGTGGGCACGTTCAGTTGAGCGGAACTTGTGCTGGAGAAATTGCAAGTTCTTTACATGTAAAAGGAGGTTCAGGCTTCACTGGACATATGAGACATTTTAATCCATTTACAGTTTAATATTTTATCATAATAATTGCTTATTAAGTATCCAGTTTTATTCGGATAGCTGGACCTAGGTCTCTGCATATTTTGGGGGAGGAGCGGGTGGCAGATCATCCCAGATGAGTGCTAATAAAACCCTCAGACCATACTATGAAGTGTTCCTTTATCACACATGTTACAGAAAAACCATTTTTGAGAAGAGGTTTTAATCTTTAGATCTACTTGTTGTCAGTCTATCTGTGAAACCATGTGCCTCTTGTTACTTGGACCCCAACTGAAAGGAGCTCAAAGAAAGCATCAAAATGTTTTAAAATAATCTGACTTAGCTGGGGCCCTACATCACTACAAGCAAGTCCAGGGTCACACTGGAAGGGAACTTTCCCTCCGTCTTCAGTGGCATAAGACTCTCCTTTCTAGCAGCAGCTGAGATAATGGACCTTAAAGTTGTGACATTTCTATGTATAGGAAAAGCTGTTTCTGGCCCAGAACTGTGAGTGTCTGCTTATGTTATAATTAACATATATTATGTCAATTTTTTAATTCTATAATGGAAAAGCACACTAATTCTTCAGTCATGTAGTTGCAGCTAATAAAAACTCTGTTCAACATATAGTCAATATATCTCACTTTTGCTTCCATCACATCTGTGTTCAAAGTGGAGGGAAAAAGCTCTTGTCTTCTACATATAAGGTGACTGTGGTCAGTAGTTTGCTTTGCAACATGCTACATTCAGCTGGGATTACAAAATGGTAAGCAGCGAGAATGCTCCTTAGGATTTCTGTCTTTCTGTCTCCGCTGCTGATTTTTAAACTCCATTTAACATTTCCTGCTGAGATGCTCATTAAGTCTTATGGCCAATACAGATTTGAACACCTCAGAGAATTTTTATTGTAATTGTTAGAATGATCCGTAACAGTGAGAGTCAGCGTTAGCATGGAGTAGCTACCAACTACGGTATATTAAAAAGAAACATTCTCCTGATATGTCACATGCTACTGTCCTACACCTTTAATAGAAAACATATATATTCTAATAAGCTTTGTGAGCTGAGCTCTGAATGGCAGAACTGAGAACTTTTTAAATCATGCTTCTTCATCCAAAATATTGAAAACTCTTCTTAAAATGAAAGTTCACTCTTCAAGCACTCATGCTATTAAGCCCATTAAAGGACATTCACAAGGTTCAAAACAAAATGACTCAGTGTGTTTCATTAGTAGTTTGCAGCAAGTACCTTTGAAAAATTAAAAAATCCTTAGAACTTGCTGGAAAAAATGCAAATATTTACCAGCAGAATACACGCGGGAATTAATTAGCTGTAATCTTTGATAGCAAGACTGTCCAAAGTGTTCATGTAGACCAGTCACCACTTACTTCCTCTGCAACTCTGTTTGCTGGAGACTTTCTTAAAGACCTGTGCTGAAATAAGCAGTGGTGGGTCACACAAAAATAACTTTTACTTGTCGTTAGTGACAGCAGCAGAATAAAAGTGCAGAGCTACATCCCAAATTGATTCTCTCAAAAGAAAATTCATGTAAGGGTGCATCTTGGTTCCTTTCTAGGCCAAATGTCTCAGTCATGCTGCTTTATGATAGTCCTGTTAGATTTCACAAGCTAAAGAGGGTTTAGCTGGGTCACTAGTTTATTGGACATATCCCATGCAAGACCTAGATTGGTGATTTCAGCCCTAAAATAGCCATCATTTAAAAATTCCCTGGAACTCGTTATAAGAATGAGTATTTAGCTCTGCTGGTCCGGCCAGGTTCCAATTTGAGTAGCTGATTTTTTCCATCTTTAACTTGTATTTAGTGAGTAGTCTTGTCAGTGGGACTAATGTGGAGGAAAATATTTCTCAGTGTGAGCAAAGGTAGCATTATTGAGTCTTAAGTAATTACATTCTGTCTAGTTAGTTCTCTATTGCAGTTTTAGTTGTTCATTTCCTGCCCCTGGAAAGATTGTTCTATGGTATTGCTATGCACTGTAAAATAGCGAGTGCATGTCACCCCAGAGGCATTGATTTAAAGTAATCCCTGTGTATAACTTATCGAATTTCTTTGAAATAATTTGGTATTAAATATTTACTTACACCAATGGTTTTTGTAAAGTCAAATTCCATTCAAAAGACTACACTGCTAGCATTATGCAATGGCCTGAAAAATATTTCTGCTCTCAGAAGATTGTCTGTACTTTGCGTGCAGTATAGCTACATCCATTTGAAGATCTAATGCTGTCAAAGTACCTACATGTTAATATATTTCTCCCTTACCTACATCATCAGTGTTACTTTGGTATCCTCTTGTCATGAGAAAATAATTCCTAATTCAAGTGTGCTCAAAGCAATCACTACGAGTAACTACATAGAAACATACATTACTTCCTCTCCACAGAAAGCTAAAATATGGTGATTTACCTCCAATTTTAAAGAGCAGAAAAAAAGGAAGGATGACCCTCCCAGGCTGCAGGAGATCCTTGATACATATATTGTGGGTGGATTTTGAAAGGATCTGTATGGTATTCTGGTCACACAGCAATGATCTTGGTAGGATATAAGTAATAAAGGAAGAGTTGACACTGCCCCAAGACTAATTCAGTATAGTTCTTGTGGACCAGATGAATTTTTCCTGTGGAAAGACAAGAAGGGTAAGTACTTTCCACTTGCATTTGCAAATAGGGTATTATGTTGTATAATTGCATATTTTATTTAGAAAGTTGAATATGGAGATAATAAGAAATAAGAACTGTTTGCACTTATTTATTCATAAATATTGTGAATTATCATTTTAACTAAAATAAGTCCATTTTCTAGAGTAAAATAAAATTTTATAATGGTTGTTATAGTATGTGATTAGTATCTGCTTTTTAGCTTCCTAAGAATCTTCCTCTTCTACACCTTGGAAAAAAGTCCAAGGAGTAGATAATACTAGGTATCCTACGAATAGCAGGATCATTCGGGCTAAGTGCCATAATGGCATAATGTAGTTGATCAGATATACAGATCAAAGGTGGTCCTTTAAGATGAAATCCTCCTACATTAGTGTAAGGGTTGTCTGTAGAAAGTATTTTTCTGTGAAGGATTATATACAAAACTATGAAACTCTTTGTGTGTGAATTAACTGTCTTTTGTGCTAGCAAGACTTGTCACAGTGTGCATCTTGAATACAAGTATCTGCAGTAGGTTAAAATGTAGATCGTACAACTTGTAGGTAGCCTCTTTTAAAAATGGTTCATAGCCAGCTAATTTATCCTCAACTAAAGGTAATGGACCTACCTGCAGGCTATTCCACCAGCTTAAATTCAGGTCCTGAGGCATTCAAAACACAGCAAGTTTCCTGAGTATAGGTGTCTCTAGATCAGTAGCTATTGAATCTTCAGTCAGAAAGCCATTCTCTTGAAAGTTCAGAGTGCTCAGCTACTGGTGACTCAGCAGATTTTGTGCTCAAGTTAAAAACAGGTCCTGCTTCTTAGACAGACGTATAATACCTTTGTGGTAACCTTTATTCATGGACTCAGACCACTTAAAATATTAAAGGAGTACTGGGTCTGATGATATCACTACTGGTAAAGTACACCCATTATGTAGCTTCAGTCATTAGAGGAAACTGAGTTAATGGTACCCAAGTAACTCTTCCCCCTACTTTTCCTGGCAATATAGTGTTTGATGATGTGGGGGCGGGAGAGGGGTAGAAGGGTCTACTTCTCTTAGGGTATGTCTACACTGACAAGTTTCTCCGCCACAAGTTATACTCCTTTTATTAAAACACTGTTGCGTGTCCATACTGTGCTCCTTGTGATGCAGAAGTGCATCAACATTAGCAGCTCTTGCAACGGCAAAGACAGCAATGCACTGTGGTAGCTACCCCACTGTGCAACTGGCCGCAGGGGTGCTTTGGGAAGGGTTTGCAATGCCTCATGGGGCAGGCACATTGTTAAATGATGCAGGTTTCCCAATCCCATTGTTCCCTGGGCATCCTACTACGTTGCCAGCTGCTTTTCAATTGAAGTGTGCGTGGGGGGAGTGTGTGTGTATGTGGGGGGCACAGTGTGTTTCGGGGCGCAGAGCGTGTCAGCATGCTGTCTTGAAAGTTCAGACCATGGCAGGAAGCAACCAGTCTTGAGGCAGGGAGAGGGGGAAACCCCAACATCAGCCCCCACTTCCCTCCCTGGGAGCAGATCAGCACAACACACAACGGCTGTCAGAAACAGTGCTTTGAAAGGGGAGGGGCACGTCTCCAGTTCAAAACAATGAGCAGAGCGGTCACTTGAGACATTATGGGACAGCTCCGGAGGCCAATTACAGCGCAGAAAGCAATCAGTGTTTACACTGGCAGTAGAGCCCTGGAGCCTCTGCGCAAATAGCCTGACGACGCTCGCTGAGGTGGTTTTTTTGCAGCGCTGCAACTGAGGAGTTTCACAAAGTGGCTTGGCAGTGTGCACATGTCTGCAGTTTGAGCACAAAAAGCTGCATTACTGCGCAGAAACTTGCCTGTGTAGACAAGCCCTTAGCATGTAAAACACTTTTCCATTCCAGGCCTTTTTTGGAAGGAGTGTCCAAGGAGTGTAAGGAGTGTCCAAGGATTTGTCCTCTTTATCCAATGCAGGCACACCTGGTTACTGTGTTGAGAATGATTTCAGTTTTTGGTTTCCAGTGCCCTGGAGACATTGAATCGTAAAAGTCATGTATAAAATTCTCAGATGCTTGAAAGCTTTAAAACTGGACAGTGACATAGGCTTTCCTTATGTCAGTCTCCTTCTTACAGTGAAAGAGAAAGTATGTCCTCCACATTTTACGCAGTCTTGTCATATGGTCTAAAGCACTGGAATATTTCTTATCGGTTATGAAGATGAATACAATTGTGACTGCTGTACTGAGTACTGTCCTCCACTTAGAGATTCTGCATCTGCAGACTTTGAACCAAATTCTGTCCTTGTGGATATGTGTTACCTTTCACTGATTACTCAGGGTGCTCTGTCTATGGGAGACTGGAAAAGTTGATGCACCCTTCTGAGAGAGACCTCAAGCTGCTTTGGGTAGCAACATTCTTTTACCTTCGCTACTAGAATACTTCACGCTCTCTCCTTGATCAGCTAGTCAAGTCATACCTGTCAACGTTAGACAGATGCACATCAGACAGTATCATGTTTTTGACAAAGGGGTCAGCTGGGAAAGCTAGCAACTTATTCTATGTCTGTTTCCAGTTCAACTAGGTTCAACTCCGTTGAAATCTTTGGTTGTCATCTTAGCATGTTGATACAACATCAGAGGTGAAAAATTACTAGCCTCCCATTTAAAGGGGTGCACACATTCAGGAAAGCTTTGATAAAGCAACTTAAGTTGTTTGGAATTTTAACAAGCATGCTTTGCTCCTGCTTAAGCCTAAGGTATCTTTTAGGCCTCTTCAAAAAACCCTTTTGCACACTCAAGGAATTTTTCCTCAAGAAATGCATCTTCCTTTTAGAACTAGCCACAAAGCTTTTGTTTTGATTGAATAAATGAAATCACTGTCCAGAATCAACTCTTGTAGTGGACTAATCCCACTCTCCTTCTGAAGAATTGGAGTGTTGCTTTCGTTAGCTTGGTCACATGACAGTTCTGTACTTGGGGAATTTGTCAACATGCTGAGATATTGTTGTCTCTTTTGCTCTTTTGTGCAAGGTATACAGAAGCCCAGTTCGGCTTTAAAGGTTGAATCTGAACTTGGTGCTCTTGTTCCCTTTGCTCTTGTTCCCTTTGTTAGTCAGGAAGATGCAGTATCTTACCTCCTTTGTAAGGAGTGTCCAAGGAGTGTAAGAGACACATCCCTTTCAGACAGACACTTCACAGGGCGGTGGGGAGGTTAGTTAACTTGCTGACAGAATCAGGAAGTTCTCTACATCCACAGTATGTGCTCCAGTGTGCAATAAAAGTTTGATTATTGTGTGCAGAAACAATTATGCACTTCATTGTTATAAATTGCAATATTTCTGTACTTTCGTTATCAGACTCTATTTTCAGACACTTCCAGCTACTTCTAGAGGAGGGGAGAGCTTTCTTTTTGAACTGAAACCTCTCCTGCCTGTTTTTGGCCAATGATGAAAATTGTTTTCAAAGATGGTACAATTTTATTGGCCATCTTTAGTTAATCAAGCATTTTTTTTTAAATAAAAAGATGTTTTTCGCTAGTCAAGTTGTATTTTTCCATTGCTTTTCTTTGTTAGTACACTCCAAGAATAGTTTTTAAAAAAAAAATGCCACAAACCTCATTTTCTGTCCTGTAGCAAAGAAAACATTGTAGAGAAATGGATACAAACACTGAGAGAAATATAGAAGTCTGCAGATAGCATATAAGTGAAGCTTTAACTGAATATTGCCTTTCAACTAAGTAGGTAGCCTATGCTCCTCTCACTAGCCAAAGAACTGAATTCCCACGGAGATCTATGCAGGCTGGGTCAGACTGATGGAGAGGTCCATTCCAGAAAGGAAATAACGAGTGAACAGACTGTCCATTTTGCAACCTGCCAGTCCATGACTTAATAGGACATAGTGACTGTTGTCAGACGCCACTGGTGTGGTGCTCTGCTCTGTTCAATGTTGATAACAGTCGGCTGCATCTGTGTTTTCCTTCTGTGTGCTGCCCCGGCTCTGCAGAGTGCTGGCACAGCAGACCTGAGAGAACCCCTGGTGACCACAGACTCCAATAAGGTACAAAGGCACCCGGCCAGGTTTATTGTCAAACAAAGCACAGTAATAGTTTCCAGCAGACTCTACAGGACGTACTACGAATTTGTGCCTCCTGACAATGGACAAAGCTCAGTCAGTGGCGGGACACTCCACTGCCCCCTAGGCCGGACAAAGATACCACCCCAGGGATGTATTCTTATACACAGGTACAAACAAGTTACACATCACTCCTGGCATTTTGAGGTGCAACCCCTCTATGTAGCAATGTACAACCCCTCTACGTAGTAAGATGTCGCGTCTCACCTTGTACATGTTGGTTCGAACAAAACAATTCTATCCATCATATTACCCTTCTGCCCATCTTTAGTATGGGTCAGCCTGTTCCTTGTTATCTGTGTGGAATGTGCAATATCAGAGTGTTCTGGTACCTTTTTAGGTATGTGTATTTTTGCAACATCAGCCCTTTCCTTGCCAGCTTCTGTGAGCAGGGCCTGCCTCTGGCTCGCAACTTAACTTAACTTTGCTTTATATTAACAAAGTCTTGACCATTACTTTAGTTCAGGCCTTAAGCCTCATACCGGGCCTCTGATACAAGGGTTCATGTTTCAGGGCCTCATCTTACTACAGTGACCAGTAAGGAAAAATAGACTTTTTCTCTCATTCTGCCTCCTTACTATCTTGCTACTCATATCCCCATCCTTGTGAAGCTCAGGAGGCCAACCTGAGTCTGAGAAGGAGCCAATGTACATTGCCAAAGAGCCACAGTAATACGTCAGGAGCCCCCCATTAGCTCTTCCCTCCCGCTCCCAGCACCTCCCACCCACCGGCAGCCCCGTTGATCTGCGCCTCCCGCCCCACACCTTCTGATCAGCTGTTTTGTGGCATGCAGGAGGCTCGGGGGGGGGGGGGGGGAGAGCGAGGGCATAGCAGGCTCAGGGGAGGGGGCAGGAAGGGGTGGAGTGGGGGCAGGGCCTGTGGCAGAGCCAGAGGTTCAGCAGTGAGCACCCCCCGGCACATTGGAAAGTTGGTGCCTGTGGCTCCAGCCCCGGAGTTGGTGCCTATACTAGGAGCTGCATATTAACTTCTGAAGAGCCGCATGTGGCTCTGGAGCCACAGGTTGGCCACCGCTTTTGTAAAGGCTCTTTGGTTTAAGAGCCACCACCTGCAGCAGCTTAAGAACTAAATGGGCATTTCTAGCATTTTTCATTGTCAGGATAGCCTTGATGTTAAACAAGCAGCTTGGCTCCATATGCGCAGTAGGAGCCTTTTGTTCACTCACTCACATGCACGCACGCTTTGGAATGAGCCAGCTAATTTTGGGGCTGTCTCTGTGCAAAGTGGTGGGATAAAGGACAGGATTTGGTTTGAGGTTGTTTAGGTGGCAGTAGGAATTGCAAACACTGTTTTGTAGGCCTGCTCTGGTTTTAGTGTATTACAGCTCATCATCAGCCTAAATCTGTGTATATTTATCACACACCGAATAAGTGTTTGTATTCACTAGTGCCTCAATCTCAGCAATTTATGAGCTAAATCATAAATCTTATCTCTGCCCCATCTATTGGAATGATTCTCATCTTGTACCTATGACTGATGTAATCCTTTTTTTTTTTTTTAGTCTTACATACTGATGTTTCATTTTAGATTGGGATTGGTCAGCTGTGGAGGGGTTGTCTTAAATTTGCTCTTCAGCTGGCAAGTTGTTTTCCAGTTGTCCGTTGGTGGCTACATAACATTTTGTACTGATTAATTAAATGATGGTGGTAGAAATCCAGTGATCTGCAGCGGCTATAGCTTTTGCAGCAGGTGTGGAAGGGTAGGTTTGTATAGAGACTGGCAGCAGGAGCAATCCCTTCAGAAATTAAAAACTTCCAGCAATGTAGGAAGTGAATGAAAGTGCTACATTAAGTTATGAACTTATTGTACCTTTCTAAAGCACATTTGGTAGGTACAGACCATAAAATGTGTTTAATTACATTTCATATTGCCCCTTAAAACTTGTCATTTTGCACCATGAAAAACAGCACATGCTTCACTGAGGAGGAAAAAATAAACTTCAGTTTTAGCTATGGAGCAGTGCTATAAAACGTACACCATGATTAATTAAAACACTTTCTCCAGCCTTCAAGCACTTCTAAGATATCTGTTCTTAAATGAAAAATGTTTTCTGCCCTTGTATTCCGGAACACTTCTAAAACACCACTCTCTCGTTCTGTGATTGCCTAGCTTGATTATACTTTCTCTTGGCATTATATGATCAGAAAACTTAGAATATTTATATTGAAGAAAGGAAGGTCTGGCCTGGGACTAGTGCCAGAAACCAGTACTAAATATTCTACTTTCATTTTAAAAAAACCCTTCAGACTCTGAGGATTCCTAAATCTGCAGGCTAAAAACAAATGTTCTCCTCCTAGAATAGCAGATAACTAGTATTTGTAGGGCAGGAGAACTTACAAGTATGCCTGTATGGCCTGATCCAAAGCCTATTGAAATTAGTGGAAAAACTCCCATTAGTTTCAATGGGCTTTGGATCAGGCCCATATTTACTTACAAAGAACCAGCTCCTGGTCCCATTGGAGCTGATGGAAGTCTTGCCACTGACTTCAATGGAAGCAGGCTCAAGTCCTCAGCACCCAATTTGTTTGTACCAAAAAACTGTATTGAGTTAAAGCAGGAGTGACTCTGCATTCGACAATGACCTGGAATTATAGGAAACATATTCAGAGGGACTGTCTCTCTGTTTTGTTTTGTTTTTCTAAAAGTAACTGAAAAACAGAGGAAAACCATGCAGAATGGGAGGATGTCCCATTCACACAGAATGAATCCTCAGGAAGCTACTTTTCAGGAAACTTTTTTTTTCTCCAACCAGTTTGTATGCGTGGAGAATCTCGTATTAAAAATACGAGAACATTAGGGCACTGATTCACAAAAGCATTGGAGCACATGTGTGAAGTTAAGCAAGGGCTTAAATGTGCTTCCTGAATAAGGATGTTTTCTTCTATTAGGTCCCAGGTTAGTGTTCTGTCAGCTGGGCTAGACAGACAGCCATTTAGGAGTCTGGAGTTCATATCTGATGATGGGAGGATGGAGCACCTCACATAACTTTTCAAGTACTATTCTGTAGCAGGTGCATAGGGCACCATGTCTAACCCCACTACACCAGTTGGAGTGTGACATGGGGCCATAGAATGAGGATAAATTAAAGTAGAAACAGGGTACCTGAAAGGATTCCTCCCTTTGTTTTCCCTCTTAAAGTAATAATCATCATCATCATCACAGTACTCTTAAGATGTGAAATTACAGCTATACACACGTTAAAATATTTCATTCCAGTTTATTTATATTGAGGGTATTTATCAATACCATCTGTATCTAAAGTTGTAGTTACTACAATAGGGTCCTCTAACAACTGGATAGAAACACAATAGACACAGTTAAATACTTCTTTTCTATACTTTGCAGTCCATTTTCAGTTGATCTTTCTTTTTTTTAAAGTACTATTTTTATTCAGGTCTATAAGCATTTTGTCAAGGCTTCCTTTAACACGAAAATTAAATCAAACCTTGATAACATATCTTAGTGTCATAAAGTCAATTTTACTGTATTAGTAAATCACCATCCACAGGGACAGTAAACTCATTATAGTAGCCTTGGAATGGAAGCAGTACATTGGAAGTACAGTGATAGATAGATAGATGAAAGAATTCATTTTTCCCCTCTCCTTTCTTGGGGAAAACTTGCTTGAAATGCAAGGCTTACCTGAAGTACATACAGCTGACCCCACAAATGTTAGGTGACAAAGGGAACCATATTTAACTGGTTTACTGCTTAATAAGTAATTGCAACTTTTAATATTAAATATACAAAAATGCTTCCAAGGATGCAGAAATGAGCCAAGATTAACCAATTCTTTGAAGGGAAAAGCATTGAAAGGAACCATGGTTCTAAATAATTCTTATTTTTGTCTTAATTCTATTTATCCAATTATTTTAAACACAAATGCATAAACAGGAAAGGAAAACTTATGAGATGCCAAATGAGATCTTGCCTGGTGAATAGAATGAAAATCAGAAATGGGTAAAGATTAATAACTACACTGGCTGAATCAGTAATCAGAGCCATAGCTATATGCTGTATATCACAGAGCTGTATTAATCTAAACTTCTGCCTTCTCGGAAATCTAAATGAGGGAGGTCCTTTGTGCTTCTTTATTTTTAATTGTGGCAGCAACTACAGTGAGGCTGAACAAATATTGTACAGTAATTTCTTGTTTTTTAAGCTGTTGGTGTTCCTTGGGTGGATTGTTTTGTTTTTTTAAAAAATGAGTTGGCTGCATCAGTGATGGAATAAATGAATTTCAACTTTTAGAGACAGGTTTCTGATGTTAATTCTAGATAAATATGTCTTAGACAAGGCCCTGGTTGTGGTGGAAAGTCCCTGCTTTGTAGGAATGGGATTGGTGTATGTGACATGCCCCAATTGTTTATAAGAACGGCCATACTGGGTCAGACCAAAGGTCCATCCCGCCCAGTATCCTGTCTTTCGACAGCGGCCAATGCCCGGTGCCCCAGAGGGAATGAACGGAACAGGTCATCATCCGGTGAGGAAGGCTATGGCTACACTGGCACTTTACAGCACTGCAGCTTTCTCACTCAGGGCGTGAAAAAACACCCCCCTGAGCGTAGCAAGTGTAAACAGCGTCAGTGTAAACAGTGTCCCAGTGTTGGGACCCACGCTCCCAGCGCTCTAAGCTAATCCCCTCGTGGAGGCAGAGTACCAGGAGCGCTGGGAGAGCTGTCTCGCACTTCAAAGCGCTGCTGCGATGTTTCGGGTGTAGGCGTGCCCCCATTCCCAGCTTGTGGCAAACAGAGGCCAGGGACACCATCCCTCCCCACCCTGGCTAAAGCCATTGATACAGTGACCAGGGAAGGTGAGAGGCTGATTCGGGTTGCCAAATGATGCCATCCAGGCGCTCTCTCTACTCCCAGATGCTGGGGATATATGGTTTAAGGGCTTGTCTGCACGAGGACATCCAGTAAAGTTAATATGAATTAACTAAAACTTTGGATTTGAAGGTTTCAGAGTAGGAGTCGTGTTAGTCTGTATCCACAAAAAGAAAAGGAGTACTTGTCGCACCTTAGAGACTAACAAATGTATTTGTGCATAAGCTTTCGTGAGCTACAGCTCACTTCATCGGCACTTAAACCATGTTAAATCCCTTTGTAAACATCCTCATTCAGAATTAAAATGTCTTAATTTGGTATAATTAATTCATTTTGAGAGTGAATTAAACTAAACTGAATTAAAGCTGCTATAATTCTGATTAAATCCCTGCATGGATGCTCTTAATGCAGTTTAACTAATCCATTTCAAATGCACACCTTTAATTTGTATTAATTTTTCAGGTTGTCCCTCTGTAGACAAACCCTTAGTTGTAAGCAATCTCACTAGTGGTCCCCAAAGAAGAAAGAGTAGTTCATAAAGAGGAGTTTATTTAATTGGTCGGTTTTTTTAAAAAATATCTTCAGTTATATTCGCCCAGACTCCTTTGGCTGGGCTATGTTTGTAGCTTAAATTTTAGAGAGTGGAGATTTAATAATGCCTCCTAGAGCATGGGCCAACGTTCTATTTAGTGCCCAATAATGTTGGGTCTCAAAATTGGCTCTTTTGTCCTAGTGGAGCGTTCAAGAGAGAAAAGAGGGGCTTCTCTGATCTCCTGAGAGATGCCGTTCTGCTCTTCATTCATGATTCCGTTAATTGGATCTTGATCCTCCACGTGGCTGCTCAGTTGCTGAAGGTGCACAGAGGCTTTTATTATGCAAAATGACCCAAGAAAAGAAGATGTGTAGAGTTCTGACTCCCTAATGGCCTCTCCACTTGAGCAAGCTGCGGGCTCTTGCCCGGGCCAACTCTGTGCTTATGACAATGCCACAGAGAATAGCTTCTGATTTTCATCTTTTAAAAACATTTTTCCCTTCCCCTTGACCTCTACTGTCCTCTGTATTAAACTGTAGGTCAAGAAAGAGGGGAAATAGAAGTATTTTTCTTTGCATCGTCAACACAGAAAAGAATTCAAAGGGTGGGTGTGGGGAATCCTTCCTCAGGTCAGCGCTGCTGCAGCTACCTGTGTACGTCTGGCTCAGTTAAGACAGAGTAAAACCAGGCTGCAGCTGGCTGAGAATGAGTATTCTGGCAGCAGCACAACTTAGTTTCTTACTGTTGCTGTCTGTCTGTCTTGTCTATCTGAATATAGAATATCCTTCTGTGTGTTAAGGGGTGTGCTGAGATAGATGTGCAGGTAATGAATACAGATGTCCCTGTTACATTGCTTTTATGTAGAAGTGTTCCAAGTCTAGTTCTTAGAAGCCCATTTTAGTGTTCCCTCCCCCTTCTCAGTTCACCTCCAGGTCTTGAGGTGAACATAAGTTCCACTTTTTTTTTTTAATTTCTTTTTTATATGCATGTCTGCTAACCAACTTTTTCTGGAATGAAACTGGCAGTAGCCTTGGAATAACCTTTCGTATCATTTCGTGCTAGATCAAAATAGATCTACAAGCTAATTTTTTTTTTCTTGTCAACCTGTCCTTTCTTGGGAAGGAAGCAGAAAAGGGAGGTCTTGAAGTCTCATGTTGGAAAATAGTGTTGCTTGTGTTCCTCTTGAAGAGTATTCAGTGAACAGTCATATGAAACTTCAGTATCTGTACAAAATGGCATTTTGTACAGATTCTGGTATTGCAGAACAATAAATATATGAAATCACAAACTTCTTTTTAAGTTGAAATTGATAAATAAGAATCACGGTGTCCATTTTCTCTAGAAAGTGGGCTAAAAGTAAAACAACTTCTTTTCAATAGCTTTACTGCTTATTTAAAAAAAAAAAAGTTTTTGGTATAATATTAAAAAGAAATCCATGGAGACTTGTTACTTGTCATCTATCCCGGCTAGCTCAACTTGATTTGAACTATACTGTGTCTAGTTTTCAGATACCTATTTCACTCTGGTCTCATTCATATCAGCATTTAGATATCTAACTGATGACACTTTACAAATAAAAATATATATACTCCCATTTAATATCTGTTCAATTTACAATTGCAAAAACATAGTGTCCTATCTTAATCTCCAACCATAAATGGTCGTCAGTACTGGTAGATTCTTTGTAGTTAGCCTGTGGAACATGGTTACTTGACCATAGCAGGAGTATAGTTAGGTAATTATTTGTAAAAACTACTTAATGTGTTTTTTAAATGTGGGTGCATGAAATTATACTGTCTTGTCTCATGCTTCCCCTACAATCAAGTTCACTTTGCAGTTTCAGTGGTTGTACTTCCCACAGTCATTGCTTTTTAAGCAGAATTTTTGTTTTGTAGATTCTCTCTCACTCACTTGCTCTCTCTCTCTCGCGCGCACACACTTATTCTATTTTGGCCTTTGGGTCATCTTCTAAAAGAGGAAAGGCCAGGCTGAGAAAGATCAAGTGATAAAATGAGCAGCCGCCTTGCTTTAGTTTCTGTATGAAAACATAGTGCTTATCAAACCAGAAAGTGGGATACCTTAGCTTTTTAACATCTGCATCACATGATGACAGTGAAAGCAAAAAATCAATGAAGGATTTAAAAATGTCTGTCATAAAGTGCAGGGTTTAAATACCAAAATCACACTGCAATGGTGATGCCTGCCAAAATGTTGTGGTATGATTAAATAGTCATTCATTATGTTTTGGTGTAGGGGGGAGGGGTGATTGAAAGTGGCTCTGTAGAACTTTGGCACCTGAAAGTGACTAATGTGCCTATTAGCTATCAAGAAAGCAGTTTTGGAAAATTAACTTCAGTTAATGTGCTTTAGTGTATGCTGCTCTACTGCAGGAAAAAAGCTGGGAAATCTCCCCCAAACTACCATAATTAAGGTGCCTCAGGCTGCAGTGCTTCTGAAGAAGCAAGAAACATAGCTGCCTGCCAAATAAGCATGACAAGGGACTGCAAAAAGGTGTGTGTGTTTCAAAGAGTAGAGTTTCACAGATATATTAGAGAGAGAGAGTAGTACTAGAAGAAAGTAGTTAACAAATTATGAGGGAGATTAATTTAATGACTAAGATACTGAATTCCTTTCTTCTCACATTTCTGTCGAACAAAAATAAATGGAATCAGTTTGAACAACTAACTAATGAAAAGTAACTTATAACTTACAGAATAGGAACTGCTAAAATTAAAAAAAAAAAAAAAAAAAAAGGAAAGGAATACCTGGGAAATCTACATACAAATGAGCTAGTCCACAGGACCTGCATCTAAGCATATCAAGGGAATTAGCAAGTTAATTTATTGTATCACTTCCGCTAATTAGCCCTTGAGAGATGGCTAAAGACCAGAAAAGCAAAGGCAGCTTACACCAAAAGAAAAGTGATGCTCTGAATTCCCGAAACCTAACTGTAGCTTTTATCTAGCCTTCTTAAAATGTAACAGATAATTTAAAGAAATCATTAAATGTCCAGAGGATAATGTGACTGTAAGCAATAAGCATTGTGGATTTCTATGGGTCTTGCCTAACAAAAGTCTTGCTTTGTTTGACTGTTGTACAATTAATGGATGAAGGGAATGCAGCAGGCAATTGTTCAGAGTTTAATAAAACATCTGATAGTCTCATGAAATCCTGCCTCTAAAATTAATTCAAATTAGCTCAAACACTAATACTGTCACCTGGATTGAAAACTGGCTGGAATTCCGTAAAAGATAATTTTCAGAGTAGCAGCTGTGTTAGTCTGTATCCGCAAAAAGAAAAGGAGTACTTGTGGCACCTTAGAGACTAACAAATTTGTTTGAGCATAAGCTTTTGTGAGCTACAGCTCACTTCATCGGGTGCATGCAGTGGAAAATTCAATGGGGAGATTTTATATACACAGAGAACATGAAACAATGGGTGTTATCATACACACTGTAACGAGAGTGATCAGGTAAGGTGAGCTATTACCAGAAGGAGAGGAAAAACAAAAACCTTTTGTAGTGATACTCAAGATGGGCCATTTCCAGCAGTTGACAAGAATGTGTGAGGAACAGTGGTGGAGGGAAATAAACATGGGGAAATAGTTTTACTCTGTGTAATGACACATCTGCTCCCAGTCTTTATTCAAGACTAAGTTAATGGTGCCCAGTTTGCAAATTAATTCCAATTCAGCAGTCTCTTCGTTGGAGTCTGTTTTTAAAGTTTTTTTGTTGAAGAATTGCCACTTTTAGGTCTGTAATCGAGTGACCAGAGAGATTGAAGTGTTCTCCGACTGGTTTTTGAATGTTATAATTCTTGACGTCTGATTTGTGTCCATTTATTCTTTTATGGAGAGACTGTCCGGTTTGGCCAATGTACATGGCAGAGGGGCATTGCTGGCACAATGCCTTCAGGGGGAGGGATAGCTCAGTGGTTTGAGCATTGGCCTGCTAAACCCAGGGTTGTGAGTTCAATCCTTGAGGGGGCCATTTGGGATCTGGGGCAAAAATTGGGGATTGGTCCTGCTTTGAGCAGGGGGTTGGACTAGATGACCTCCTGAGGTCCCTTCCAATCCTGATATTCTATGATGGCATATATCACATTGGTAGATGTGCAGGTGAACATGTGTGAAGATGTGAAGTTCTCTTATAGTGTGGCTGATATGATTAGGCCCTATGTAGATATGTGGACACAGTTGGCAACGGGCTTTGTTGCAAGGATAGATTCCTGGGTTAGTGGTTCTGTTGTGTGGTGTGTGGCTGCTGGTGAGTATTTGCTTCAGGTTGGGGGGCTGTCTGTAAGCAAGGACTGGCCTGTCTCCCAAGATTTGTGAGAGTGATGGGTCGTCCTTCAGGATAGGTTGTAGATCCTTAATGATGCGTTGGAGAGGTTTTAGTTGGGGGCTGAAGGTGATGGCTAGTGGTGTTCTGTTTTCTTTGTTGGGCCTGTCCTGTAGTAGGTGACTTCTGGGTACTCTTCTTGCTCTATCAATCTGTTTCTTCACTTCAGCAGGTGGGTATTGTAGTTGTAAGAACACTTGATAGAGATCTTGTAGGTGTCTCTGTCTGAGGGGTTGGAGCAAATGTGGTTGTATCGTAGAGCTTGGCTGTAGACAATAGATCGTGTGGTCTGGATGAAAGCTGGAGGCATGTAGGTAAGCATAGCGGTCAGTAGGTTTCCGGTATAGGGTGGTGTTTATGTGACCATCGCTTATTAGCACCGTAGTGTCCAGGAAGTGGATCTCTTGTGTGGACTGGACCAGGCTGAGGTTGATGGTGGGATGGAAATTGTTGAAATCATGGTGGAGTTCCTCAAGGGCTTCTTTTCCATGGGTCCAGAGGATGAAGATGTTGTCAATGTAGAGTAGGGGCATTAGGGGACGAGAGCTGAGGAAGCGTTGTTCTAAATCAGCCATAAAAATGTTGCAGTCAGCAATACTGTTGGGTAAATGAATGCCACCAAACTTTCCTTGGCTATGTACTCTAATAATAATAATAAAAAAAAAGGCAATGGAATTGGCTATAGTTATGCCTTTGTGCTCACTTTCATTGAATATTTCAGCAAACAAATTCACAGAAACAGTGAATTTGAAGAGTGTGTGTGTGTGTGTGTGTGTGTGTGTATAAGAAAATGTTTGCAGCAAACAATCCTCAATTACCAGTATTTGTGCTGCCGATAATCTCATTCTAAGAATTTGGCATCTCCAGTCACAGGACAAATATTGCAGCCTGATCTGTATGTCCAACACCAGATAACACAATTCACATATCAAATGCTAGAAGTGGGCTTGCAAAAAATCTCTAGGTTAACAACTGTTAATAGAAATTATTCTGAAAATAACTTTTAAATAGCAAATGGACTAGAGAAAATTATAAACTGCTTTCAGACAGTTTGTGGTCCTGCATTTGGTAAGGAGAGAGACTGAAAGACATGCTAGATCTCTTTTCATCTCTAAATGTTTTAAGATGTATATCCTGGACTGTCTCCTCGAAGTGTATTCTGTGGTACACAAGTGTCTAGCTGTAGATAACTGATTTCTTGGTGAGTTTCGGGTGGTTACTGGATTTGGGAGGTAGGTGTGGTGATCTCTGGGTTTCTTGTATATAGTTGTTTGTAGGGTTTCATTGTTGAAGCTGATGCTAGTGTGAACATTTTTTAGCGAGAGTTTAATGGATGGGTATTGGTGGTTGCGAATGTGGTGAAAATCTGAGGGAGTTTAGGTTGTCTGTCCAGAGGATGAAAATATAATCAATGCATCTCAGATATCTCATTGGTTTCCTGGTGCATTTTGTCCAGAAATTCTTCTTCAAGGTGGCCCGTGAAGAGGCTGGCATACTGGAGAGCCATCTTAGTACCCATGGCTAGTAACCATGGTTGTTTTCATACTTTGAAACAGGCCATGCAAATACGCCTAGAGAATCTGCTTCAATACAGAAATAAAATCCTCTTCAACCGCATACGCTCTAGTTGTCACCTACTGCCCTACACTGTAACTCGTACAGGGTGTCATTAAACAACTACATCTCATACTCAATGGGAAAAACATCCTGAAAGAAATCTTTCCTGATCCTCCTCCTCCTCCTCCTGGCCTTCAAACAACCTTCAAACTTCTCTAAGCTCATCAGAAGCAAGCTCCCCATAGACCAGGGCACACCTGACCCTTCCAGAACAACAGATGCAAGACCTGCAGACATACCTTCACTGCTACAATCCTCAACACTCCCCAAAACACATCATTCAAGATCCACATGCCAATTACAGCAAGTGGTGTACCTCATCCAATGCACTGATTGTGTCACCCATATAGTTATTTAGGCAAAGCTGTCACTTTGCTGTTGAATGAACTCACGCCAGAAAAATGATAAAAGACAAAAATACCGTATCGCCTATATTGTGAACTCTTCACAAAGGGATCACTTTATATCTGACCTCTGTCATCATCGTGCATAACACCTTCAAAAGACAAGCCTGGGAGCTTACATTCATAACTTTGCTAGATACTAAAAATCATGGTTTTAAGAAAGAGAGTGGATTTATGGCTAATTACAACAAATTATGACCCACTAATCTCCATCCCCTCCCCCACCCCTCAGACAGGAGAGGTGTTAACTGGCCACTTCACCTTAAATGATCCCTTGAAATGTGTTAACTACTTACATTAAACTATCTGTTCCACCTTGTATTTATCTGTAACACTCTGAGTACACTTCCCAGAGCTGAAGGAGAGCACTGTGTAAACTCAAAAGTTTGTCTCCTTCCTAAACTGTGGCCAACGGAACAATTGCTGGTGGTCTTCAGAAACTGGCTGGCCACATGATACTGGCTCTTTTCCTCCTTTATTTCCAAATTGCACCTTGTTATTGCTAGAAAGTGTTCCCTGTAGAGGTATACTGGCAATTTCCCTGTTGGAGATGCATCTTATACTGGCAAAAGAACTCTATTGCCAGTATAATCTAAACCAGTTCCTTGAACCGAATATGTATACTTCTTGGCTGGTATCACTCGATCTACGCTATGGCTTTTTCCAGACTAGCTATACTGGTTTGAGATGTAATTTATTTCATTTCACATTCCTAACCTACATAGTATTCTGGTAAAACTTACTAGGCCTTAAAGAAACTGACTGGATGAGACAGAATGATGCTCCAGCACCATGGGGAGCTGAAATGAAAAAGACAGTAAAAATAACTTTCCTAAATGGAAAAAATAAATACTTAATGCACATGAATACTTCCCTTGCTGTTTTTCCATGTAAGCAATTACTGAAATTGCCACGGAGACATTATGTGATTGCAACTGGGAGGGGAGGTGGTCCGTCAGAGAATCTATAAAGGGTAGTCCACATGATGGAACAGTTGTAGCCTGTCTTTGAAAGTTGTGCTCTCAAACTACATGTAGCATGACCAATAAGCACTACAAAACTTTGTAGCTAATTTTGTGGTATTTTGGGGCCTGTAGCTTGTGTCTTGGTGCAGTGAAAGTTAGGTTATAATTTTAGTCTTTTGGTTGTAAGATGCCACAGTCCAAAAAAGTCAACAACCCCAAACTCCAGACTATAGCAGGCCTTTCATTTCCCTGGGAGGCAAACTGCATACAGTGAAATGATGCAGTACCCTTTTGTAACTGTTAAACTGTGTTTTGCCTACATGCTGCTCTGAAAGTCAGAGCATTTAAAAGGTGCTTATTAGTAACTTGCATCAAATAGTATATAATACTTTAATGTCTTGTTATGTACTGTATGTTCCAGCTGGGAAAATTTAATCTGTGGTTGCTAGACACACAGCCCCCAGAATAGTACAAATTCATATAATGTTTCCAAGTGCTGTATTTTGGATTTCTCAGTTTCCCAGTGAAAACACACATAGCCTGGACAATTCAGTGTTGGTACAAATCTGATGGAGTATGAGTCTATTGTTCATCCCATAAAAAGCATGGAGTAAAGAGTTGGTGCTCCTGTTGCACTAGCTTCAAAAGGCAGTATGCAGATACCGAGTGCCAGGAGGTGATGCCTCCTGCATTTGGTAAAACAGTGCCCTGTATAAGGGGGATGTTAGACATTTGACTCACTTGCTTTTTCAATGGGTGTTTAATGTGAAGTACACTGTCAGTCCTCTGCTGAATAAATTATTCCACATATTTCTGGGAATCTGATATTGGAAGTGAGCCAAAAGAACGAGAGAGCTTTTTCTTTTCTTGGTAAGGCTACTTGAAAGCCAGAGCCTCCCTAGTTTTTCCAGAGAGAAACATCATTTTATACTAATTCTCTCCTGATTAATGGATGTTGATTTGAATGCGGAAGCAAATGAGCCTAATAAAAGGCGGTATGTTACTAATCAGATACCTGCATAGTTGCATTAGCTATATATTTCTATTAGATTATACCAAATTACCTGTTAGTATCTGTTTTGCTAGAATAAAGTGCCAGATACTTCAAAGTTGAAATAATTTTCAAGTGTCTGGTATATTCAGTAGGTGGATACTTTTCATTGTAAACATTGCCTGTAGCTTTGTAATTTTTCAATATCTTCTAGCTCATTTTGGTAAGGTGAAGTGTCTATTTTTGTTATGTTTTGCTGTTTCCTGACTATATCATGTATCTAGCAAGTGATGATAGATCTCAGTCATGGCTGAATGTGTCTGCCTGTTGGATTTAGTTTTCCTACAGTAAGACTTCATGGCCTGGTACACTGAAATTTGAACCTGCTTATAATTTCCTTACTGAAGAGAAGAGTAATGGACTGCAAAACACATTCTACTGCTAATAGCTTTTCAAATAGATTGAGCTGTTCATTAGAAAAAAGTGTGTGCTACAGCAATTAAGTTAGTCTTTGGGCTTAGCCTGCTTGCTGTTTCCAAAAAATGAGAGAGATTGCTGTTTTGCAAATGAACTAATGTTTTATTGATGGTGAAAATTAACTAATTCCAAAATTGGAAATCTGAAAGGAAAGGAGATTTTTGCACCACAATCCCTGTAGAATCTTAAGGAAATTCTTTAGGATGTATAGGAAACATCCAGTGGCTTTCTTGCGTGCTGAACTGGCCGAAACGCTTTTTTCCTGGTAAATAAGAAGGCAGTGGTTTTAGGCTTGAATGCTGTACTGTCTATATAAGCAGTCTGATCTCATATACATGGGAAGAAACTGTGAGTGGAAAAAGTACTGGAAAAAAGGAACTGTTTATATTAAAGCAGTTTTTAATAAACATTGCTGCAGCTAGAATGGAAAAAAACCCCTATGCTTTCCTCTGTTAAAGCAGTGCTGTAGTTATGGTTGATGAAGCACTTTAATTATAAGCCTGTTTCCACGCATTCTTACATTTCTTGAATAGTTTGTTCTCAGATGAAAACTTCATTGAGCCCAAATGGATTTTTTTTTTTATTTTTTTCTAAAAAACTGTTAAAAATTGGATTGGCTCTTGCTAAGCTATTGCAGCAGGTGAATGGCAGGTGAATGATGTCTTACCCATTTCAGATATTATTCAGAAGTTTATTTTACACTTGGACCACTCAAGCATATTTTAAAGCTATAAACTAACCTCCAGTTTTAGTCCGCAATAAGTACAAGTAGCTTGGACATATTTAGAGAAAGTATATATTGAAATAAGTTATTTAATGTGTTTTTAAATCATATTGTGGGTGAAATTCACCTCACCCTGACAAAAACCAAGCTTTGCACAGAGACCAAAGTGGAGACAATGGGGCAACACTATGGGCAGGGTACAGAACTAACAGCCACAACCACACCACACCTCCTTTGTCAGGGTTCCTAGCTACTTGGGTCCATGTTGAGGGTTGTATTGGTGGCCCCTTTCACAGGGCTGGCCTTACCATGAGGTGAACTGAGGCAGCCGCTTCTGGTGCCAGACTGTGGACCCAGAGTGTAGAAAATTGTGTCTGCTGCTGGTGCATATGTATTCTCTCTGCATATGCACAGAGATGGTGGAGTGCTGTGGTGGAGGAAGGAGGGCACAAGAGACATAACAGGCAGGCAGGAGAAAAGGGGAGAGGGAATAACGGAAAGCAGCAGGAGCTGCAGGGAGAGAGAGGAGGAGGGAGGAGCCTCTTATGTATCTCTCTAGCACCCCCAGGAGCCTGGACTGATTAACTCCAGCTTCTCAGGGAGCTTCCTGTTTCCTGCTGCTTCCCTGAACCCACTTGCGGAGAACAGGCAGTCAACTGAAGTAGTAGGAGCCAGTTAGGCCCTTGAGACCCTGATATCTTCCCTCACTCAGGCCCTGCTACCAGCCTGCTTATTTGTCCCCTTCAATTGAGTGTTGAGAGCCACTATAGCTGGCACAGAACAGCAGTCATGAGTGAAAGAAGAAAACGCCCCTCTGGGGCAGCATTCAGAAAAAGAAAGAAAGCAAAGGAAGCTTTTTCTATCTAAGCAGGAAGGAGCTCTCCTGAGATACATAGACACAGATGTTCACGGTGAGCCTTCCGGCCCCAGTGAGAACGTGAGTGGTGAGGAGATGCCTGATCTACCAGTTAGTCAGAGTACAGGTGACCTGGCAGCTACTGCAGCATCCATATCTCCATCTCAAATGCCACAGCAAGTGAAAGACTTCATGTTCCCCAAAGACAATGAAAATAGAAGTTTCCATCCAACACATTACTGGCGTGAAATCCCCAATGGTGACAAAGTGGAGAGGCCTTGGCTTATGTACTCAAAAACCCAGAATGCTGCATACTGTTTTTATTGCAGACTCTTCCAGTCTAATGTTCCAGCCACACTGGGTTCTACAGGAACAAAGGGCTGGAAAAATCTGGCTAGAAATCTGGCATGCCATGAGAAGGCAGCAAATCACCAGAGAGCATTCCATAGATGGAAAGAGCTTGAGATGAGACGAAGGTTAAAGGCCACCATAGAGGATCAGCATCAAGAGAAGATTGCATCAGAGTCTCTTTACTGGCAAAATGTTCTGAAAAGGCTCATTGCCATTGTAAGAATGCTTGCTACCCAAAACCTAGCACTGCGTGGCATTTCAGATCAGCTGTATGTGCCAAACAATGGAAGCTTCCTTTTAATTGTGGAGCTGATGGCTGAGTTTGATGCGTACTCCAGGAGCATCTAAGAAGAGTCACCACCCAAGAAATGTACACACACCATTACCTTGGAAAAACAATTCAAATGAGATCATACAGTTACTGGCAACAAAAGTCAAACAGAAGATTGTGGCAGATCTGAAGTCAGCAAGATATTACTCTGTTATTCTGGACTGCACACCTGACATCAGCCATACGGAACAAATTACTTTAATGGTGCGTTTTGTAACAACAACAGAACCTAGTGAAAATGTCCCTGCAATGGTGACTGTCAGAGAGCATTTTCTAGAATTTATTGACATTGATGGTACTACAGGAGCTGGTATGACAAATGTGCTTCTTAAAAAGCTGGAAGATACAGGAATTGCAATAACTGACATGAGAGGTCAGGGCTACGATAATGGTGCCAACATGAGAGGAAAGAACAGAGGAGTGCAGACACTGATCCGAGAGTTAAACCCTCTAGCTTTTTTTGTTCCATGCAGTTCTCATTCATTGAACTTGGTGGTCAGTGATGCAGTATAAGGATGTTCCGCAGTCGTGCTGCGGGAAGTGGTGGCCAGCATGTCCCAGCGGCCCGCACCACTTCCTGAAGCACCCATTGGCTGGGAACAGCAAACCGCGGCCACTGGGAGTTGCAGGTGGCCATGTCTGCGGACGGTCAATGTAAACAAACTGTCTTGTGGCCCACCAGCAGATTACCCTGACAGGCCGCCCACCACTGTTATAGAGTAACTCTGTTCATTCACACAGAGATTTTCTGTGACATTCCTTTCTTATATAGAATTTTATTTGCCAAAGTATCTTGCAACAGAAAATGTATACAACAATACCTTTGTCTTTAAAGTAGACAGACAAATAAATGACGTAGGGGATTGTGGTGTGACTGGAACAGTTGGCACTGGGAAAACACAATTGTAGCTTCTTCTTTAGTGAATAGAAACAAAGACTTCTTTAACCTGTTGTAATGGCCTGTTGCATTAGCCAATATATTAGTAAAGGTAATTTTGCATTTCATAAGTAATACATAGGAAACAGTTTGTTTTAATATAATTTTTAAATGTTCATTGCTCTAGCCTTTTTATTAGAAAAGCTTATTGTTAACTGTTTCTGTACTGCTTTTTTTAAAACTAAGTATTGCTATATAAATTGTTAAACCAAAAATTAGCCTTCTTATTGGGTTGCTTATAGTTTTGAATTCCCAAGACTTCCGTGTTTTGTACTGTTTCTCATTAACTGTCAGGCAAGGAGAGGAAAAACAAAAGAAACCATTTTTCTTGCTCTGTATTTCTGTCCTCGATGGTGGGTGGGTGGTAGAGAGATGATTTGCTTCTAATGTTATAGTACATGATGCTGGGAGAGTTCTGTCTTTCAAAACATTGCTTTATTATGTTTTTTATTTCACTTGAAAACTAACATTATTAGGGTTATATACAGAGTCTGATGTTTGTTTTGTATTAGTTTTCTAGGTTTATTCTAGCATGTGGGTCCCTGAAATTTTCTGGCTGTAAATGGTGTGGCCAAGATCGTTCGTTTGTTTTTTAAAAAAAAAAAAATCTAAATATAATCCACCATACTTTGAAAGATATTCTTGTTTCATTGTACAGAGTTTTATTAAGATTTTGTACATCAAGTACTGAAAATATGAAGTACCATACTGAAATACTGCAGCAATGATTATCCCAATAACTTTTTAAAGTATGGGCTGTTCCTGTACTAGAGGACTGGTGCTGGGTTCCTGCCCCTCCCCGTCCCTCCCCCCAAATAATAAAAGTTTGTTTTACTGAATCGGATGCCACTATTTTTCTTTATACTTTAAAATACATAATTCTGTTGGTTGCTCTTATAAGACCAGTATTGTTGAGTTTCCTGGGATTTTCACCTTATTTATGTCTGCTTGTATTTTATACTCCAGTTGGGTAACAGCAGACCATAAAACTGTAAAATGCTCGTTATATATAACAGCAACTTATTTATAAAGTTAAATGCACTTGTAGTGAAGCACAGCTTATTCAAACTTATTTTAATGTTTGCACTGAATGTTTTTTAGGAATTCTAGAAAGGAACTTAATGACATACGATTTGAGTTTACTCCAGGCAGAGGTAAGACCACTTTTAATTAAAATAATTATTTTAGTGCTCAAAAGGGTATTTCAAAATTTATTACTAATTATGGTTAATATAAATTACCACTCTGAAGTGTTTCCTACTATGCAAAGGTTTTATATTACACTATTTAAACCAAACAAAAATAGTGCAGAATATGTAAATTCTAGTGACAAGGTTATATCTCGTACAGAGGTTATATCTTGTACAGTATAATAGATACAGGATAGACTTTTTGTTTCACATTTTAATCTAGTGAAATATGTAGTATTTAGAAAGGACGCTTTGCAAGGTGACATAAGAGTTACACCATAAAAATGCACATGTTGTAACAATAAACTGATCATTGTATGCGTGATGGAAAATAGAGTAAGGTATCCTTGAAAGTACATGTGGTTATAGTCTGAAATACTACTCTGAAAATGGCATTGTGGGGGTCCACATATGAGTCTCTTTTTGATTCCATATAAAACTTGCTCAGTCTTACAAGTGAGAAGTATTTGCCAATTCTGCAAACTCCATCTTTATCTGAAAGTTAGCTGTATTTATTTCTGGTTTGTGTATCATCACTAATAATTAAGTCATTGTAATTGGAACTTTAGAATCCAGCTCACTTTTCCGGGTGTATTTGCTTTCTATTGCTAATAGTTGTAAGAAGCCATAAAACTGTATTTTTGCAGATATTATTGGTTAAAACACACAGCTGATAGGTTGAGTAAGAAGATACTGTTCACTTAACCAGCATTTGGGCTATAACTGTGCTTCAAATTTCACTGCAACAGAGTGTTCTAAATTGAATAAATACTAAGAGTGCTGCTGCCTAGAAAGTAATCTAAATGGGAAGGGAAATTTGATTACTTAAAAAAGATGTATTTTTCTTGGACATAGGAAGGGGTGTGTATTTTCTTTTGGGTAAAATATACCCATAGTAGTGTTGTTGGGGTATATAGAGCTATATGCTCTCCTCTCGTATTAATGTAATTTATTCATATAGTGGGATTTTTGCAATCACTTGTTTTTAATATAAGTACACAAATTGCCCCTATAACTGACAGTCATTAAGGAGATCAGCCTTTAGATGATCCTCCAAACAGATCTTCATCTATCTGGATTTCTTACTGATTGTGGGGATAAAAAGAGAGAGAACAAGGGCTGACCAGGAGACAGTGCGCTGTTCAGACAGACAGGTAAACACCATGATACATGCTTTTGTGACCTCCAGGTTGTATTACTGCAACTCTCTCTAAGCCTGGGAATGAGTACACAAACCATGGAAAATGTCCAAATGATCACAAATATAGCAGCCTGCTTACTTAAAAACACCATTAGGCTGGATCCCATCACCCCAGGGTTCTGGTCAGTGACCTGACCTCCCATTTACGGACAACATTGAGAACAAGGTTGTGGGTCTAATCTTCAATGCTCTGCAGGATTGGGGATTGAGCTATTTTAGGCACGGTCTCTCTCCTTCCTTAGCCCTGGCTTTCTACAACAATTGCGTCCTTCAGGAATGAAGGAGCTGTGCACAGAATAAGACATGAGAGTTGAAGACTGTGCTCTTAGTGTCTACTCCACAGCTATGGAACTCCCTGATCAGAATTACCTTGAAAATTGCAACCTTAAAATCCAAATGAAAGGGCCCATCTCTTCAATGTAGCTCTTCCTTCATAACAATAATAAAGCAAGCTAAACAAGAGAACTTAACACAATTACCTTTTCGGCCTTGGGAGGAAGAGAGTGAGAATCACAGAGCAACAAATCCCTATCTTATTTTCTTGTAAGGTGCTCTGATATTACAGTGAGTGCAGTATAAAATATCTAGTTAAGTAATTGCCAAAACCAGGCAATGATCTTTAAGGGCTTCATGAAGATTCAAAATGTTATCTTGTTTCTTGCTGTGCGGAATATGATGGGCTAATAATCAATGGGAAATTGTGGTACCTTTTTTTATCTTTTTCTAATAAAGACAGTTTTGAATTCAAGCACACTTAGCTGGGTGCTTGAAGCTGAAATATATTTTCTTAAATTGCATTGGATTATTGATTTTTATTTTATGGCCACTAATACATATTCATGTCACCTTTTGGACAGACACGGCAGATGGCGTTTCTCAAGAGCTGTTCTCTGCAGGCCTGGTTGATGGTCACGATGTTGTTATAGGTAAATTACACTTAGTTTGCAATTATGCTCTTGCTACAACTTGTGCTAAATGGATGTGCTTCTGCATCTTTTTATATAAAATGCATTCTCTACTTTGCTTTCCTTTTCATATAGGCACAAGAGAGCCAGCAGTCCACTTTGATATAAATCCTTCCATTCTCTCTGGAAGTCAGAACTCCTACTAATTTTAACATAGGTTTTGATTTCACCAGGCTGTCTCTCCTGCTGTTTTCCAAGCAGTAAGGGGGCTAATTCCAATTTTTGTTCAACAGAAAATTGACTTTTGAATTAGCTAGTTAGGATTTATGGATGAGATTTTTCAAAAGGGCTCAGCATTGGCCTAATTCTGCTTCCATAGAAGTCCATAGTAAATCTCCCATTGAATTCATGGAGAGAGAGGGCAGGGGATGGGAGGGGAATTAGAGCAGTCCTGAAAGCTTTTGAAAATCCCACCTGTTGTCTTCAAGCAATTTCTAGTGAACAGGAAGACTCTCAAAGTCGTTAATTGCCCTAAGGTCTTTAGTGATTGCTTCTAAAATACTTGGCAAAGAAAAACATGATTGGCTGGGAAAGTCTTTTTTTTTCTCTGCAACTTGGCTCCTCAAAAATTGGGTGCAAGAGTCCAGTAGCTTCCTCTTTTTACCAGAATAAAGGAATTGTTGAAGAACACAACAAAGGACACTTGTGACTGGAACATCATTAACAAATATTAGTGGCTTACCTCTCACGTGATCTATATTTGGTACTGGTAACACTAACACTATGTAGAATTGAATTACTGCACCAGTGTCAGAATCAAAGCAGTCAACGAACATCCACACCCATCACATATTGGTTCAGATGAGTAGCTTGTCCAGTTTACCTAGTGGGTTCAACTCCTGATCCTTGCATTGCTGTCCTTCCTCACCACTTTGGTCCGCTGGGTTGGATCCCTGTACCCTCAATGATCCAGTTTCCTACATCTAAGTATGAAAAAGTTCTGCTTGAGGGCTTTTTGCCTCATCACATACCTGAAAGAGGTTACTTCAGATACTTTATCAAAATCTAACTTGCTGAAGAATTTTAGGAAGGAAACTGATATTCCAGTGCTATTGTATAAACAAAATCCATGTTTGTTTTGCTGGGACTGGGAAGCTAAAAAAAGCCATACCCGCTTTACATATAAACAGACAATTTCAGTCTCCACAGCTGTCAACCAGGAGTATGATTCCTGTCTGACTCAGTCCCCAAATGCAGCTGTCACTCCCTGTTCCTTCTCCCACAGGTAGTCACCCAGCTCTTTTCCCATTTTTCTCACAGCAGAAGTGGGAGGTTGCCAGAATTCCAGCCATTCCTCTCTGCATACAAAGTCTCAAGCTTAATATTTCAGCTTGCTCCCATGAAAAAGAATCCCTCACCTTGTAGCCCTTCCCTTTGCTTTAGAGATGGCATTTACATGGGATGGAGAAAACTGTATAGAACTTGGGGGGACAGGAAGGAGTATTTGAAATTTAGTCCTGAGATGGAGTCCTCAAGTGAAAGAATCCATTGGGCAAGAGGGGCAGTAACCTTCAAAAAGCAGTGATAAGATGGAATACATGGAGGCAAAAAAGGAATCCAAAAGAAGTGTTTTGACCTCTAAAAGTATGGCCTGTGACAAGCTATATAACAGACTAGGAAGACATGAGGGAGAGAAGATCATCTATAAACTCCCCAAGGCAAGAGAGAATGATGAGGGATGTGAATGAATTTGCTTACATTAGACACGAGTATGGTATATTGCGCACAAAAAAAAGGTGAGTCAGTCAACCAAAGTTTAGAATGATTATTTTGAAAGAGTGATGAATGAGGAGAACCCAGTGAAGGAATTCAGAATATGTAAGCTGAACTGGGGCGTGCTAGATTATATACAGGAGGAAAAGGCTGCAGAGGCACTATGGAAAAAGGAGAAAGTACCTGGGACAGATGAAGTGACAGTGGATGCAGTGAAGTCATTGGGAAGGGAAGGCATCAAGTATCTTACAAGTTTGTTCAATTATACTCTTGAGAGAAAGAAAACATCAGATGAATGGTGTAAAAGGTTTGTGGGACTTGCTTTTAAACGTAGTGCACAGTGTAATATCTCTTCTGTCACCCAATTAATCTGACATCACAAGTCATGAAAGCATGGGAGAGCATGACAAGCATCTGCATGGAGTGGTTGGAATTTAGAAGGGTCAATATTGATTCATGGTGGGAAGGAGCACAATTGACAACATATTTGTGCTATGAATCCTGATGGAGGCATTTAGAGAAAAGAGTTGGCAACTGGGGTACGATGTTTGTGGACCTGGAGAAGGTGTGCTATCATATACCAAGAAAAGTAGTTTGGTGAAGTTAGCATTCTGACACCTCTCTTATTGGCCATGTCCATCTTATCCACAATATGCATAATGGAATGACCTGTTGTAATCACAACTAAATGGGGGTACAGTAAAGAACTTAAATGTTGGCCTGCATCCGGGCAGCATTTGAGCCCCTTTTTTCAGTTGTCATGGATGTGATAAGTGAGACTATATGAAGGGAACCTTCTTGTAACATGCTGTTCGCTGATGAGTTAGTGACATATGCAGAAGATTGTGAGACCCTGCAAGCCAACTTTGAACAATGGCAACATAGTTTTGAGCAGGCTGGTCTTAGATCGCCAAGCCTATGATCGCTGAGGGAGTAGGACTCGCCATGTCACAGGCAGAGAGCCGAGAAGAATGAAAGAATTTAAATACCTAGGCAACCAGTGGTTGCTGATTGTTTCCCCCCTGAGAAATACCTGGCATCATACTAAAGCTGCATGGTGCAAATGGCAGGAGCTGACCCCACTTCTCTATGACAAAAAGATACCAGTGAAGTTCAAAGATGGAGTCTATAAAACTGCAATTTGATCCATATAATATAAGGAACAAAGACTTGGCCAGCCACAAGAAAGGAGGTATACTCTCCACCACAGAAATGAAGATGTTGAGATAGTCAAATGGTTGTTCACCCTGTGATAGGAAACAAAATGAGGTGGTAAGGGGCCTAAAGTGGGTTGTTCCAATTAAAGAAAAGTTGAGGGAGGCTAGGCTACATTGGTGTAAGCATATTCAGTGGAGACCAGAGAGCTGTATTAGAATGACTTTTGCAATGATGGTGGACAGAAGACAATCAAAGGGGGAGACCAAAGACTTGGTATGTGGACTGAATAATTAGCAGATCTCAGAGATCAATCTGCATGACAGCCTGGCATCAGGACTGGTGCAACCATGCAACCACTAGGCCAACTAGGTGGTTGCCTAGGGCGCCAAGTGGTTGGGGGTGGCCAAAAGCGTGCTCCGGGGAGGCGGTGGAGCGAAGGTGAGCTGGGGCAGACGGGCGCGGGGAGGGCCGCCTGCAGCAAGTAACGGGGGCGGGGCAGCGCCGCGCAGGGGAACTGCTCCCCGCCCCAGCTCACCTCTGTTCCGCCTCCTCCCCTGAGCACGCTGCCCTGCTATGCTTCTCTCCCTCCCAGACTTGCGGCACCAAACATTTGATTGAACCACAAGCCTGGGAGGTGGGAGAAGTGGAGCAGTGGTGGCGTGCTCGGGGAGGAGGCGGAGCAGAGGTGAGCTGGGATGGGGAGCTGCCGCACGGCTCCCTGGGCTGAGGGGAGGGGGGGGCGACGGCAGGGAGCTGCTGCACGGCTCCCCGGGCCGAGGGGAGGAAGGGAGGGAGCGAGCAGCAGCACGGCTCCCCAGGCTGAGGGGAGGGAGTGAAGGAGGGGTCGGCAGGGAGTTGCCGCACGGCTCCCCGGACCGAGAGGGGGAGGGCGGCGGCAGGGAGCTGCTGTGGTGGGGGGGCGTGCCTCAGGGCGGAGAGGGGGGTGGGGAGCTGCTGCAGGGCTGGGGGGGCGGGGGGGCGCAAGGTGGAAGTTTCGCCTAGGGCGCGAAACGTCCTTTCACCTGCCCTGCCTGGCATACAATCACGAGTTGTGGAAGAAGGCTATAATCCCAAACAGGGACGTGGCAGTGAATAAGAGCCTTGAGGTGAATTGCACGGTGGATGGTGAGGAGAGTCAGGTTACTGAGAGAAGGGAAAGCATGGTGGGATATAGGGAGCAGGGGGTATTTCTGGGTTTGGAAGATCAGTTCTGCTGTGGCAAGAATTCCAGAAGGCGCAGGACTGGTAGATGTAGTGAGGGAATGGCGATATCGAGCAGCTGCAGGAAGCCATTCTTGCTCAATCTGCTTCTAAGAAGGGACCCTTGGAGGTCTGAATTATCAGTAAGATCATACTTGCACCTGAGTAAGCTGGAAGCTGGCTTCTCTTACCTGGTGTGCTGTCTGCACTCACTGGTGCTCCTTTTCTTGGATCTCAGCAACACAGACTAAATTTAGGCTTCCAAATCCCTGAAAACTGGAGCCTGAGGTACCTCAGGGGCTGCAGGGATGGGACTTGTGCCCCTGAACAAACACTAAATTAACATCTTTAAATATTCAATCAACTTTTTACATTTTGGATAAATAGAGATATTATCTAGCTAGTCAGTAACAGAAGTAGATTATCATGTTTTAACCCTTATTTTGGACTGCACCAAAGAGTTTGATATTTTTAATACATTGGGGATTTTGATGTTTATTGTTCTCCCTATCTATATGACTGTTTCTTGGTATACCATAGTCTGTCTCACATTGGAGGGGATAGCCATTTGTGTAGCTGCTGGACATTTCATGACTGTACTAAAATCCTGTATGATTTCATTAATTCCAATAATTCCAAGTAACAGTATGTCTGAATGGTAAAACTAAAGCAAGTCCTTACCTTGAATCCTGCAAATGTTGATCTTTGCACTACATTTTTTTTTTTATTTTGCATGTAGTATTTCATAATGTCTCCTCCTTTGTGCAGCATTTTAATGTTCCAAAAATTTGTAGACAGAACAATATTCTTCTGGAATGTGGCTTACTATTTTCATATCTCACTGATGCACACACATCCTGCAAACATTCTGCACAAAAATATAAAAATTAAATTTGAGTTAGATTAAGGTCCATTTACCTCCTCCAAAAATAACCAAACACTTTTTCTTTAGACAACTTTAACACACTATTAGGTGCCAAGCAGACATTAGGTAATCCGATTTTCTAGAGCTTTGTGCGGATACAAAATTTGTATCGCATTCGATCTGCAAACATGGTCTGTGAATATCTGCATTCTCGGATGCGGATATCCACATATATAAAGCAGATATCTGCAGATTTGTAGGGCTCTAGATATAAAATTTTGAATCCACATCAATCTGCAAACATGGTCCACGGGTATCCTGATGTGGATATCCACAGATTTGCAGGGCTCTACAAATTTTCATCTCACTGAGATTTTATAACATGGGGGAAATGTCCTATAAATAATGATGGTAGATGGAAAAGAACAGTGGCTGTTATTCCCATTACTAGAAGCAGTAGAGAACATAATACGGGATCCAGAGAAACTTGGACTTCGGGTTTCATGCCCAGATGTTATGTATATTTCAGTCCATACTATAGCCATGCTTTAAAGGGATTGTCCAGTCTTGTCCAAAAAAATATAGACATGAGCACAAACTGAGTGTTGTGCTTGTACACCTGAATAATAGATTTACCACGGATCTTTTAAATGTCATACCTTCTGAAAATAAGTGTTAAATCATTTGAACTGGGGATTGAAAAATTGATTTCCCACAGTAGGTTAAAAGAAATTAAGCAAAACTTGTTCCACTAACTTTAATACAGTTACTTGAGGAATTAATTTAACCAATTTGGGTTTTAAAAACAGAAGCTAAAATACTGAGGAGAAGATGGCCCTGAATGTGTAAATCTGCTTAGGAAGCTCATTTGTTGTGCATGTCTTGATATTGCCTTGATTACTTGAAAATAAAAAGTTTAAAATCTTCCTCGGGGGGTGTGTGTGTGTGTGTGGAGGGCTATGGCAGGGATATTAGTTCGGTTAACCTTGCTTCAGCAGAGGACCTGATTCCATTAGCTTCCAGATTGAATGCGGGTGATAAATTGCATTTCACTTTTTAGCTGAAGCATGCACAAATTCAAGTTCTGTGAAAGCCTTGTGAAACTTGATTTTTTCATAGCTCCTTTTTATAAATCTGAGGAGCTGTAGAGATGGAAAGTCAGGGACACCTGTGATTAGTGTGAGGATAGACAGTTTCTTGGCATAACCTGTTCCTGAAGGATTGTTGGAACTGTGCTCATCAAAGACAGTTGCAGAAAGCGTGGCAACTGCACGTGAGTAAAAGCTGTTACTGGGGTTCGTTTGGCATGTAACCTTTCACAACATTTGCTGTTAACTCTCAACATGTTTCACCTCCTGAATGCTACTGGATTTGCTTCAGTTAACATGGGCTTCAGAAGAAGATTTGAACTGAGATAAGGGTGTCAAGGATAAGATATGCTGTACTGGCAATAGGAGGAGAAGAGCAGACCCCAGTGGCTGAAAAAGAGGAGCCACCTTCCCCCAAGGCTTGGAGGCTCACAATACCACACCTAAGAGAAGGCCATGTAAGGTGGTGGAGACTAGCATGGAGGCACCCATCTGCTGACCTGACATCTTGGGAAGTGTGCTGCCTGCTCGGAGCCCTCATCCAAGACATCACAGAGTGGTTGCTGAGGCTCATTGGACCTCTGACCACTACCTCATGATGTTCAACCACGTGGGAACTAAGGATACTGCCTGGTATGACCCAAAGCAGAGGAGTAGGATGAGATTAAGGGCTCAGGCAAGAACATGCATCCTAGAGATGAATGCACGGCTGTGCAGTGGATATTGACAGAAGGCTTTGGCTTCCTAGACTATGGAATGCTGTTCCAGAAAAGAAGATTACTGGGAAGAGATGAGGCCCACCTGAGCAGGAAGGGAAAGAGCACCATCAGACACTGGCTCACCAACCTAATGAGGAGGGATTTAAATTAATTCAAAGGGGGCAGCTGACAAAAGCCTATGGGTAAGTATGAAAAAGGTGACCTTAGAGGGCTAGATGTTGGGATGGGCGGGGAAGGAGAGGAATGGAAAATTACAGTAGGGTCATAGGAGCATCAAGAGAGAAGACAGTGGGGGAATGTGCACAACATATTAGATGTCTATACACAAAAGCAAGGAGTATGGGGGATAAACAGGAAGAACTAGAAGTATTAGTACATAAGCTAAATTATGACTTTGCATCAGAGAGACTTAGTAAAATGACTGGAATATTGGCATAGTTTGAGGAAGAAAAAGTAGCAAAAAAAGGAGGTGTTGTATTATACATAAAGAATATATACACTTGTTCTTTGAGTGATGCTCCCATGTGTATTCCACAAATGGGCACGTATACGTGCCATGCACCCGAGTCCAGAGATTGTAGGCTAAGACCATCCACTTGAGAAACATTGCACCATCAGCCTCTGCTCAAGCAGCAGAGGGTTCACAGGTCTCAATTTTCAGCCCTAGCTACTACTGTGACCTCTACCTGTTCCTAGTCAAGAACCACCCACTGTTACTGATGCCAACCACTTCTGTCTCTCCCCAATCTTTGGGGGAATCTCTCACTTTTTGCCTACCAGTGGGACTCTGTCATGACAGACAGTTGGATTTTAGAAATTATCAACCATGATTACTCCATTGAATTTCTCTCCCTTCCTCCCCACAAACCTCCTTCCCTCTTCGTCTTCAGAGACGACTCACAAGGAGATTCTTTGTCAGGAGGTAGATTCTCTCTTCAGGGACCAATAGAACAAGGGGCACCTCAGTTTCAAGGGAGAGGGTTCTATTCCCCATACTTCTTAATCACCCCCCAAAATGGAGAATGGAGACCCATTCTAGACCTTCATCAGTTGAACATCTTTATTTGAAAGTCAAAATTCAGAAAGTCAAAATATACTAGCATCAATAATTCCATCCCTAAAGGAGGGAATATAGTTCACGCCTCTCAGCATGGATGCCTCTTTTTGTGTAAAAAGAAAAGGAGTACTTGTGGCACCTTAGAGACTCACAAATTTATTTGAGTATAAGCAGTGAGCTGTAGCTCATGAAAGCTTATGCTCAAATACATTTGTTAGTCTCTAAGGTGCCACAAGTACTCCTTCCCTTTTTGCAAATACAGACTAACATGGCTGCTACTCTGAAACCTGTCTTTTTGTGTAGACATTCATCTATCCCATTAAAAGTTCCTCCAGTTCCTGGAAGGTCAGGAACACTATCAGTTCAAAGCCCTTCCCTTTGGACTCGCCATAGCACGCAGGATATTCATAAGGATATTCTCTGTGATGGCAAACAGAAATGAGATGTCCTGACTGCAGAATTTTGCCATATTTGGACAATTGGTTCCTAATAGGTCTCCAACCACAAGGTTAGATCAGTGACTTTGTTCCTGCTCCATCTTCTAGCAGCACTGTGTGTCTGTGTTAATAAATAAAAGTCCATTTTGACCCCCCACACAGACAAACTTTACTGGAGCAATGCTGGACTTAGTTTCAGCAAGAACTTTTCTCCCCACAGAAAGATTTCAATGGGAAGCCTGATAACACAGGCTACTTGCAGACCAAAGACTATAGTCAAAATATGCCTTTCTCTACTAGGCCATATGTCTTCATGTACTTATGTGACACCATTCACCAGACTTCATCTGTGCTGCCTGCAGGCCTTTCTCTGGTCCAGGCAAAGACCATATGTCATTACTTGTCTTACCTGGTGGTTGAACCCAAAACAAGTGTGAGTAGGAGTCACCTTCAGCACTCCACCCCCAGTTCCACCACCACAAAAGATGCATCCCTTCTGGGTTGGGGCACTCACCTGAATGATCATACTGTACAGGGCACTTGGACCCCATGGGATGCCAAACTGCACGTGAACCTGCTAGAACTGAGTGTGGTCCACCTGGCCAGCAGGGTCTTTCTCCCCCTTATAGTCATTCTATATCCAAGTAATATTGGACAACATCACTGTATTCTTTATATAAACAAGCAGGGTGGAGCAAGATCCTTTGCCTGGAAGCAGTCAGGCTTCAGAATTAGTGCATCAGAAACCACATCACTGTCGTAGCCACATGCCTACCAAGTATTCAGTATTCTTTAGCAGGCAACCTAGTTAGGCACTTCTGTGCAGATCACAAGTGAGAAATACACAGTTCTGTCCTGAGCAAGATGTTCACTCTGTGCGGAACACCTCAATGGGATCTCTTTGCATACCAAACAAATAGGAAACTTTCCCTGTACTTCTCCAGAGCAGCTATGCGCCACGACTCCCAGGGCGACACTTTCCTGTTGACATGGACAGACCAACTGCAATATGTCTTCCCACCCATTCTCCTGCTACCACAGGTCTTGAGAAAGATTTGTCGTGACTGGGCCAGAGTCATTCTCGTAGCACCCAACGGGCCCAGACAATTTTGGTTCCCAAAACTTTTGAGAATGTCAGCCCATCCTTCTCTCCGGGTCCGTCCCTTCTTAGATCGCCTAACTCAGGAAGACTGCAAAATGAGACACTGCAGTTCAGATTCACTTCACCTGATGACCTGGCATTTGGATGGGCATCAGATCTAGAATGCTCATGTTCAGAGGCTATTCAAGCCATTCTTGACGTAAGAAAGATTCAATTAGGAACTGCTACCTAACTAAATGGAAACATTTTCTACCTGGGCCCAGGCAATCAGTCTTCTTCAGACTGAAGATATCCCAGTCAATTTAGATTATGTCCTGTCATTGAAGAACTCGTGTCTTTTCATTAGCTCATTGCTGGTCTGTCTTGCAGTAATCAGTGCATTCTTCCCTCTAGTTGACTGGGTTCTGTGTTTACTCACCCAACTCAGAAATCAGAGTTAGGAGCAAGATGTAGGGCCAAGGTAGGGAATAGTGGTATGTTACCGATTCTGTACAATAGAGACTTTCAAAAAGGACTAGATCAAAGCTCACTAACAAACTGTTAATGCATACCAGCAGGGTTCACTCAGTCTGCAGCAGGTTAGTGTGGGGTAGATTCACACCCCAGCTTGCCGCAAACTAAATGGTTGTGTAGAAGAGCCTTAAGTGATTAAAGCTTGCCGTATGCAATTCAACTGATTTAGCTTGGACACCAGGCAAGCTTGCTACTTGGATCTATTTAGCCGAACTAAACTTTTTAAGCTATTGGTTTGACAATGGTCAAGCAGGTCAAACAAGAGTAAGCTTTGTGGCAGTTTAGCTACAAAATAGCAACTCAGTTCAGAAATATGTTTGGCACAGTTTGTCAATCTATAGTCCCTTCCATCTATTATTGTGGTTAAAAAGATAGTAAATTCCAAGCTTTGCATATCCTACACATGCTTTTTTTTTTTTTAAGGGAATGTTTTGTCTTCTATGAAGCCAATGGAAGTATATATTTCTGCAACAGCTCAAAAGATGTACTACTTTATGTGCTAAAGACTAGGTTCAATTAAATCCCACGAAGTCAAGATACTCTTACAGTTATTAACGTGTCCCTTTCTGCCAAGGGCTTGGTGATGAGGTATACAATTGTGCATCCGTGTGTAATTGACATGATTCTTTTGTGTTCAGAAACGATTGCCAAGAGACCTCCATATAAATTTTAAACCGCATAGAGGATAGGATAGAGTCTGATACATATCAGATATTTTGATGCACTTGTTCACTACCACTGCTTTGACTCCTATTTTCCAGATATTATAATCCGAACCAAGCAACATCACTTAGTCACCAGAACAACAACTTTTTGTTCAATAGTATCAAAAATTTCTTGCTGAGAAGTCTACTATGTCGAAAAGACCTAACTGAGTAATACGTAGATAATATTTGGAATGGGTAACACAAAACATTTCTTTATCTACATCTGTTACATTTTCTTGTAAGACGTTTGAAGCCATTTGGAAAGTATTGTTTGAATCTCGTTTCTACACCTGCCCTTTCATTAATGCTAACTTAAAATATCACAGTTTGGCTTGATTTCTTTTTTACTTGGGTGCTGATTCACATTCAGCAAAGATGGTAAGGACTACTGCAATAAGTAGGTGGGGCTGAAAGCCTCACATCTGTAGTAAAAGATTGGTGTGGCCAGCACACTTGTCTTTGAATTCAACAAAGAATGGGTGCTTGACCAACTTCACAGTGGCTTCACCATAAGGAATACCGAGCAATAAAGAATACTATTGATGGCTTTCTATTAACCATAGAATGCAGTGTCATATAAATTAGAAAATGAAAAGACTACTGGTCTCCCCCGCCTCCTACTGATAAATTATTCCCTACAATATTTTACTGCTTATTTATGTATTTAATTTTATTTACTTTTGTCCAATCCAGTTTCAAATGTCTCACATGCTAGAGCTTCTGCCTCTTCCCTTTTGAATAGTTTTTGCATTTTTAGCATCAGAATTTGCCCTCCCTCCTTTGCTTACCTCCTTTTCCACTCACTCACTTCTGGTTAATAGTCCCTTATGCTCAGGTTAATAATTCCTCTTTCCCCTTTGTGTTTATTGCATCATTCAAGTATCTGAAGTTAGTGCTAGATAACATAGGACCTGGGGATTCAGGTGAGGTTGGTGGCAGCCATGACTACCCTCTGTCTTGATTTTTTGTTCTACTGTTATGCGTTAAGGTCTAAAATGGAGGATAGTGCATATGCCAGGCCAAGCGCTGAGGCTGCTAGGTGCACCAGCGAACACCAAAGTGAAGCAGTGGCCGTAGTACTACCAACGCTCCATATAAAAAGAGAAAAAACTATGCCCATCTTTGTTCCAACTATCTCCATCCAACAGTTCTCTTACTACTTCTTCCAGGACTTAATGCTTCAGAGCTTGCAGCCTAAAATCTGATCAGCTTTATTTTTGTACCATATCATATTGCAAACTCTTAGCTAACTAGTTGAGTGATCACCACAAGTTTCACTCTTAGATTGGTTGCACTGAGACTATTTCATTCATTCATTTTGTTTGCAAGTCAGTCTTTTTGTGATACATCTGCCATACCACAAGAGCTATTTTTTGTCATGAATTTCTGTCCAGGGAATTGCTGTTAGTAAATGAATAGTGGTTTTGCTTGTTTGTCTGGAGAGGTAAAAGCAGAAGTGTCCATGTTAATCCACATGTGATTTCCTTTTTTTTGGAAGAAAGAAAGGTTGTTAGTTTTGAGACACATAGACCACATGATGCATAAAGACTTTTTGTATAGTATTTTAGGCAGCTTGATTGCTCACTAGAATGATACGGCTCTGAAGGATATAAAAAGGTAGAGTCTTCTCTTCATTCAAGAATCCTGTAGGGATTCACTTGTAACTTACCGTGTGATTATACTTGTCTGCTTCAACCAAAGGATCCAAAAGTGAAAGCTCAGTATGTTAACTTTTACTCTTCTTAACGTCTTCCTATTACAGCATTTGAAGTTGTAGGCACAGGAAAATGTCATACAGTTCCTCGTGGCTTGCCCTTTTTGCTTTCATAGGTCTTTTTTTTTTCCTTTGGCTTTGTTTATCCCCCATCTTCATCTTTTTAAAAAAAATCTACTTATCAGCTGAACTTAGGCTAGAATTATGTGAACAAAAAGCATCACTATCACTGTTCTTTCTGTAACCAGAAAAGTGATTGTGCTGAAAGTAAGTGTATAGCAGTTATTTATGAAAAGCTACAACATTTCTAGAAGTACATAATTTGGGTAACACTACTTTCTGAAAGCCTGAAGTTTTACAGGTTCTTCATTAGTATCTTCAGTGCATCTCAAGTCCCTACTAATTTTGGTAGTCTTGAGGACTTTGTAGAAGTTTTGTTTAAATTGTTTTTTTTTTTTTTTTTTTGTTCAAGCTTTATACTCGTATAGAGTAAAGCTGTAATATCAGTTCCATTCCTCAATTCTCCTGCCACTGTGTAGTACCTATCAAATATATAGACACGCCATAAGGGTCCCAATGACAGACCAAAGAAACTCAATCGGTAGAAAATTGGTTTTAATCTCTGTTTCTGGTTGGAACAGACTATTCTGGAGAGCAGTCGTATTTATTTCTCTCTCCTGACCCACAACTAATTTTACTTAAGCTATTTTATAGTAACTGTGGTTCTCTCAACACAGTCATGTAACTCCCATTAGCTTTAATAAGATTATTGATAGACTAGCCCCTAAGGATTTTATAGATAACTAGGAGCTTAAATATTTCAACACATCCAGCTCATTTAGATCCTAACACACTGAAGGGTGACTCATAATGACTAGACTCTTGGGGATTCAGAGAGCATCAAATACACCCTTAGGTGGTCAAACCTTGCATCTAATTGCTCCTTCAAAGAAGAAAAATCTGTATATTACGCCTTTTTAATCACGTAAGCTGTGTATAAAATGTCTTTGATACTGAAGCATTTTATGTTCATTGAAATATGTTCTGCTGTATTAATTTCAAGGGTCAAAAGAGTTCAGGGTGTTAAACTCACTGTCCAACATAAAAACAGCAATATGGTGCATTCTGGAGGGGTTTCCTACGGAGACCCTAGCTTACTGAATTTCTTGGTAAACATGCAAAAGCATTTGTTCTAAAGTTGAAAGACAAGAAAGAACAAGAAATTAAAACAAGTGTTTATATTGAAACTGAAACTGAGTGATTAGGCAAAACAAAATTAAACCTTTAAAGCCAGTCTCCTATTTAGATATAAAATATTAGCCTCTTATTTTTAGAACAATCTTTCTGATGAAAAGGAAAGTGTTAATTTTACTGACAGTTCTGATGTGTAAAGGATATTCACTTTTCCTTTTTCTAACAGACTGACTGACCCAAGGTGAAGGAGAGAGGGGGATGGGAAAGCTGGGGGAGAATATGGCTTTTGGTGCTGTCTTTAGAACACTGGATGGCTGATCGATCACAAATGGATACTTTGCCTGACAGGTCAACCACAGCACCTGTTGGGTGGACCCTGGTTCACATTCTAGTCAGGGATGTCATGTGGTTGGACCTTTTCTCATTCGGTAAAGCAGGATTGTGGTCATCTCATCTCACTGCGCTGATGCAGTGCAGTTTATTTCAGGGTTTGATGAAAAGTCAAGAAAATAAGAGGAAGGAAGGGGAGAAAGGAACATAAAAGGAATGGAACAGAACAGGATCTGATGTGCCTTTACAGCACCGGCAATTAGGTATCCCCACTGATGGGCTGAGGACTGGATGTCGGGATGATAGGATTTTCAGGACTCACAAATGCAAAAGTAAGTTCCTTGAACAAGAGCAAGCTTAATAGTCTTCTCTCAGGAAGAAAATCTTTCAGGCTCATTTTCTGCTCCTTCTGTCCTTGGGGTGAAGGCAAACAGGACGAGACCAGATGAGCTGGGATGTCAAGTGGGACGGAAGAGAGGAGCATTTTTTTTTTTAAAGTCTCTTTTCAAGAAAGCCAGAAAGGGAAAAGTAGGCTGTTCATCCTCCTCATTTCGTCCACCCGTTATGCCCAATCGCCGACTTACCAGGTTTGGTTCACTAACTTCTGGCTACGCGTTTCCTGCTTTTTAACCAGCATCGTTTTAACACGGTCACGACCAGGCTGTGGGCGACCAGACCAAGCAGTCAGAGCCAGGGACTGTGGTCGCAAATCAGGAGTCCGTTGGATCAGGATACCAGGGGGTCAGAAGTAGGAGACAAACAGGAGGATTGTACCATGAATCAGACACCAGGAGTTGTGCCAGGCCAGGATGTCAGAAAACCAATCCAGGGGCGCAGGAGCAGGAAGCACAAGGCACACAGCCCAGAATACAGTGGAGCCCAGTAGTTCAGACAGCTTCTTGTTCCTGCTGCTGGCTTAAGTAGGGCCAGCATGCCAGTCAGCTGCTCTGGGACTCCACCAATGGGACTGCAGGGGCGGAGCCTCAAACTGGGGCTGGGCTTCATAGTCCCAGGTACGCAGGTGTCAGCAGGCTGGAGTGTGGCTGCTCCTATAAACTCTGCAAACCCAGGTTTGAGACCTGTGTTCACAACAGACACAGTTCTTGAATCGTATTACTAGGCCCTTTTTGTTTGGGCTTATTCCCTTATTTTGTTTTGGTGTTCTTGCACATGTAATTATTAAACAGCTTGACCTATTTTCCATGTTTAATTTCCAATCATGCAAGAAGTTGTAGGCTATTGTGACATTTTATGAATTCGCAAATACCTCTTACATTTGAGCTTACAATTGGGGTAAATTTTTAGGTCCAGTAATCACAATATATGGTGCATGAAACAGGCATGTTTTAATATATCTGAAAAATAATTTTTTTATAAGTGCCCACCTTACTGAATTCTGATTGGTAGAAGCTGGGATACAAGGTGAGAAAAATAGTGCATCTGGCAATAAGCACAGCTAGTATAATGGCTGTCATGGCAGAATTATAAGTATTAAATACATAAAACACAAGAAATTCTCAAAGTAAAAACATTAATCCATATACCATGTATAAACATATTGCTATAGTTGTCCATATTTTACAGCCATTATCAAACAAATCACATTTTTAAACTATTCTAAATATTAACAATGATGGTAGCCTTAAAAATGCTCCTTATTTCAGGAGACAGTGGACCAGATTCTGATTTCAGTTCCTTCAGTGTAAATGAGGAGGAAGTCCACTGTCATCACTGGAGATCCTCTGGATTAAACTGGTGTAACTGAAATCAGAATGTGGCCATGTGTAAAAGAATATTAAGAATAAGGGAAGTGTTTATTTTATGCTAGGTCTGAGCTAAGGGCTCATTTTCCTCATAATAATGAAATAGCTCTCAGCTGTTGTATTAGTAGCAGGAATAGTTAGCCGCAAAGCAACTGGTGATTCACTACACTATCTTAATTTCTGGCATGCATTCCCTGGTATTCACTTATCTGCCAGTGACTAGAATGTCAAAATAAGGGTTTGAAGTACAGTGATTTAAACTAAATTAAGGTATACATTATAGCAAACTGGCCCAGCTTGACCTTTCGTTTTAGCAGTTTGGTCAGAACAAAATATGTAAGTCATAGCAAACTTTGGTAATTCCATGTCTTCATCAGATCTTTGCAGCTCTTCCAGTCCCAGTGCTGATGCGCATCCAAGAATCTGACCCTGCTTTATTATTACGAACCTACTGCATCAAACTCCTATAATCCAATTTTATGAAAGTATCTGTACAAGTGCTTACAGGATCTTGATGTTCCTCAAGCTGAAGGGCTTGGTGTAAAACTCTTGTCTGAAGGCTGTCACCCCCTTTCTCTGTGCAATCCCTCGCAAATGATGTATTCAACCTTGAGCCCTGTCTCAAGTTCTTTGTCTGGGTAATTCATATGCTGCTTTAATCACAGATTGATTACTTTACTTCAGCCTTGTCAAAATGCTACAGATATCAGTGTTTTACAATAGGTCTAAAATGTTGAGTGTGACCTACCTAGGAGCATAAGTCCTTAAGAGTCATTAAGGTGTCATTAAGGTGTCTCTTTCAAACTGAGGGGCAAATCCTGAGGTTCTTAATCAGTTTTTCACTCAGTCTTTACTTGGATAAACTGTCATGGAAGGCAATGGAAGTTTGATGGAGGAAATGCAATGGAATCATTGTCGTAAGAAGCTGGGTGCTTGTTTGAGTATCCAGATGTGAGCTGTGAAAGGCTTGTTCACAGTACCATCCGTGAAAAATGGTTCTGTGCCTCTTGCTAACTTCCATGATCTTCCTTAGTTCAACCACATTTGCTTTCAGAAATTCAACCTGGATTACCTCTAATAGTCGTCTTCTCAACTACAGTGTGAGAATTCTTGGGTTTGAATATATAATCATGGACAACCAAAAACTTGTTGAGACATTTAATTTCTGAAGTGTCTATTGGCATTCTCCACACTAAACCACACGTGTGCTCTTGATTCTGTTACAGAAAAAAATTTCTCTAGAAACTGCTCTGGTTACTTAGTTCTGTGGTTAATTTATTAACATCAGGTTCTGTAACCCTTGCTTTTAAACTTGCTGTGACTGTCTGGCTTTTCTCCTGAGATCAGATTTTTGTGTTTCAAATTATCTTCCTAAATCTGATTTTCTATTTTTCTAAAGTTTTTGGAAAAATGGTAAATTGCTAGTTATGTGAATACCTTAATTTTAAATCCAGTGAAAATAATTGTCACAATTTGAATCCATTTGTCTTGCTTATAGTATGAGGAATACATTGTTATAAGTCACTGGCATCAGATATTACTTAATTAATCTTTAGGACATTTTGTTTTTGACCCCCTAACCAATACCATGCTGCTGGAATTGCTTGAACACTAGGTATAGTTCTAGCACCAAAATTATTTCATGTCCACATTTGGTATAATGTTCCTCTTCAATGGAATATACTCTGTTCTCAGTAGATGGAAAACTGTCTGGCAGCTGTTGCTTGCATATTACTTTGGTTCAATCCTGAGTTCGCTTCTTTCTGCCTGCTACCTCTGGGTATTAAGGAATTTGAGGACTACCATCTTTACATAATCTCTAGATTTTATACAGCTCAAGTGGGGATGAATATTTCAGAGGTTCCTATCTGTCAGAACTGTCTTTAAGCAATGCAGACATGGATTTGCAACCTTCCTACTACATAATGCTGGCAAGAATTCTTCATTTTTATCCCACAATTTCCTGTTTATGAAGACTTACTGTCAATATCTCTTTCCAACAGAACCAGATTCAAACCTCCCCTTACAGTCTGCGACTAGGATGTGCATTTGGGTTATAGATTAAATGCTGAAACAATCTTTTGGAGACTTGGTATCTGTCCCCTCAACACCCCCTCCCCCCAAATGCCAATGAAATTAATGCTCCCAAAAAAATGCCAGCATTTTAAGGATTAAACATCATAGGCAAACATTTTTCATCCATACAATATCTCCAAAAATGCAAATTTTAATGCGATGATAATTGGGTTGAACTTTATTCACTTGTAAAAAAAAAACTTGGAGTTGAGCATTTCAGTTGCTGGGACTGCTGCGGTCTTCCATGTATTGACTTCAGCTCATACAACATCTAGTTGCTCCTCTTAGGCTCCTTGGGGGGAAAAAAAAACACTGTCACAAAGTCCACTGGCTCTTTGTCACACAGCACTCTGATTTTAGGATATTTATTACTTCCCCCCCCCCCCCCCCCCCCACTGTTTAGCTGGACCGCTCCTCTATTTGTCTGAATTGATCTCAAAGCTTTCATGGGTCAGCTTCTCAAAACAAAATGTTGTGGCATCTAATGGGAAGCTGTCTACTTGTAGTGGCACAGTGTTCTAATCTCCTGCGAAATTTTGGAATAGGTGCATTGAGATATGCTTTAAAAACAAACTGAAAGGCCAGAAATGTAACTTTAAGGAAGGGACAGGGACCGCTAACAGGGTGTTTCGAAAGGGAGTTCTCCAGGTATAGGAGGAGCAAATTTGGGGTAAGTGGCTGTCTGTAGTGTGTGTTTGTGTTAGGGGGTTACTTGCTGTGTGCTGAGCTTTGTTTGTTTGTTTTGACCATGTGCTGTGGCTGGCAGTTGGAAGCTGTGCAAGGTTTGAAATCTAGAAGCCTCATTGGCTGAGCCTTAGTCAGGGGGCGGGGCTATCAAGAAGGCCAGGGCTTTATAAAGCAGTGAGCAAGCAACCAGGGAGCTTTGCGACCAGGGTTTCGCTAACAGGGAGTTTCGAGAAGGAGTTGGGAAGGGGGTGAGCAGGGGTCAAAGTAAGTCTTGGGACTTACCGGTACGGGGCTGGGCTGGGGCCGGCTCTGGCCCCTGGAAGGGGCGGGGCCTCGGGCGGAAGGGGCGGGGCTGGGGGAGGTCAGAGCCAGCCCCGGCCCACCCTCCACCAGCAAGTGCCTCCTTCCCACTCCCCGGGGTAACAGCGGCAGCCAGGGCCTCTGGCAGCAGTTTAAAGGGCCCTGGGCTGTAGCGGTGGCTGGAGCCCTGGGCCCTTTAAATCATCCCCGGCGCCCCGCCACCGCTTCCCCAGGGCTCCGGCAGCAGGGCTCCGGGGACGGGGCTCCAGCTGCCACTACTGCCCCGGGCCCTTTAAATCGTCCCCGGAGCCTGCCGGAGCCCTGGGGAAGTGGCAGCGGGGCTCCGGGGACGATTTAAAGGGCCCAGGGCTCGGTTGACGCTACCGCCCCGGGCCCTTTAAATCACCGCCCCAGCCCCGCTGCTGCTACCCCATGGCTCCGGCAGCGGGGCTCTGGCAGCAATTTAAAGGGCCAGGGGCTCCAGCTGCTGCTGGGAGCCGCAGGTGCTTTAAATTGCGCCTCGGGAAATTGACCCACCCCGGTACGGCGGACTGGCTCTTACTTTCACCTCAGGGGGCGAGGTACACTTGCCATTCCTTAAAACCTTTAAACTAAACTATAACCAAAACTTCTTGATTTAAACAAAAACCCTATCATTAACCTAGATAGCTGTAGGAGAAAATGCAGGCAGAAGCCCAGCAGCAGTGTGGGGGCTATCCTGTTTATTGCACTCAGTGTAGCATGTATGATTACCTGCCCTGTGGGCGGGTGGCGTATGTGTGCATTCAGTGCGAGGAGCTCCTGGCCCTCAGAGACCGTGTACGGGCTTCGGAGGCCAGTGTGGTGGAACTGGAGGAGCTAAGGGAGGCAGAGAGGTATGTTGATGAGGCTTTCTGGGACACTGTAGATTTGTCCCATTTCCAGTCAGACACCCCCTGCACTGTTAAGGAGGATGAAAGACCCAGAGAAGGAGAGCAGTCAACGGGAACAGAGGGATACCTTCCCATAGTTGGGACCCTCCTTCCAGATGAAGTTGGGTTATCCTCTTACTGAGGTTACCTCTCCGGTGGAGGGAACTCCAGTCATTAGAAAAAGGCAGGTGTTAGTAATGGGAGATTCAATCATTAGAAACCTAGATAGCCAGGTTTGTGATGACCAGGAGAACCATATGGTGACTTGCCTACCTGGTGCAAAGGTTGTGGATCTCTCGAGGCATCTAGATAGACTTATGTGTAGTGCTGGGGAGGAGCTGGTGGTCGTGGTACATGTAGGTACCAATGACATAGGGGAAGAGTGGGAGAGATGTCCTGGAGGCCAAATTTAGGCTGCTAGGAAAGAGACTGAAATTCAGGACCTCTATGGTAGCATTTTCAGAAATGCTTCCAGTTCCACGCACAGGGCCAGGTAGGCAGGCAGAGCTTCAGAGTCTCAATGCGTGGATGAGACGATGGTGTAGAGAGAAGGGGTTTAGATTTATTAGGAACTGAGGAAACTTTGGGGATAGGGGGAGCCTATAGGGGAAGAGTGGGAGAGATGTCCTGGAGGCCAAATTTAGGCTGCTAGGAAAGAGACTGAAATTCAGGACCTCTATGGTAGCATTTTCAGAAATGCTTCCAGTTCCACGCACAGGGCCAGGTAGGCAGGCAGAGCTTCAGAGTCTCAATGCGTGGATGAGACGATGGTGTAGAGAGAAGGGGTTTAGATTTATTAGGAACTGAGGAAACTTTGGGGATAGGGGGAGCCTATACAGGAAGGATGGGCTCCACCTAAACCAAAGTGGATCCAGACGGCTGGCACTTAACATTAAAAAGGTTGCAGAGCAGTTTTTAAACTAAGAGATGGGGGAAAGCCGGTTGATGCAGAGGCACATGTAGATCGGACCGAGACTTCTCTTAGAGGAGAGTATTGATAGAGATTCTTTAGGTTTTAGTCAGGAGGAGGGGATGGCAGAGGGTAAAGTATGAGCCAGATCAGATGAGAAACATTCACATAAAGAATCTGACCCATCAGAAAAGGGCAGACAGATAAACAGTGACAGGTTTTTAAAGTGCTTGTACACAAATGCTAAAAGTCTAAATAATCAGATGGGTGAACTAGAGTGCCTTGTGTTAAAGGACAATATTGAAAGGCATCACAGAAACCTGGTGGAATGAGGACAGTCAGTGGGACACAGTCATTCCGGGGTACAAAATATATCGGAAGGACAGAACAGGTCATGCTCGGGGGGGGGGCAGGGGAGTAGCACTAATGTGAAAGAAAATGTAGAATCAAATGAAATAAAAATCTTAAATGAATCCACGTGTTCCATAGCATCTCTATGGATAGTAATTCCATGCTCTGAAAAGAATATAACAGTAGGGATCTATTATCGACCACCTGACCAGGACAGTGATAGTGATGATGAAATGCTAAGGGAGATTAGAGAGGCTATCAAAATAAATAAATAAATAAATTTATAAATAAAAAATAAATAAATAAAAATAAAAATAAATAAATAAATAAAAATAAAAAACTCAATAATAGTGGGGGATTTCAATTATCCCCATATTGACTGGGTACATGTCACCTCAGGATGAGATGCAGAGACAAAATTTCTTGATACTTTAAATGACTTCTTCTTGGAGCAGCTGGTACAGGAACCCACAAGGGAAGAGGCAACTCTCGATCTAGTCCTGAGTGGAGCGCAGGGTCTGATCCAAGAGGTAACTACAACAGGACCGCTTGGAAATAGTGACCATAATATAATAACATTTAACATTCATGTGGTGGGAAGGACACCTCAACAGCCCAACATTGTGGCATTTAATTTCAGAAAGGGAAACTATGCAAAAATGAGGAGGTTAGTTAAACAGAAATTAAAAGGTACAGTGACTAGAGTGAAATCCCTGCAAGCTGCATGGATGCTTTTCAAAGACACTGTAATAGAGACCCAACTTAAATGTATACCCCAAATTAAAAAACACAGTAAAGAACTAAAAGAAATCCACTGTGGCTTAACCATGTAAAAGAAGCAGTGAGAGAGAAAAAGGCATCTTTTAAAAAGTGGAAGTCAGATCCTAGTGAGGTAAATAGAAAGGAGCATAAACACTGCCAAATTAAATGTAATAAGAAAAGCCAGAAAGGAGTTTGAAGAACAGCTAGCCAAAAACTCAAAAGGTAATAATAAAATGTTTTTTAAGTACATCAGAAGCAGGAAGCCTGCTATGCAACCAGTGGGCCCCGTGACGATTGAGATACAAAAGGAGCACTTAAAGGCGATAGTCATCGCGGAGAAACTAAATGAATTCTTTGATTCAGTCTTCACGGCTGAAGATGTTAGGGAGATTCCCAAACCCAGGCCATCTTTTGTAGGTGACCAATATGTGACAATTCCTCAGATTGAAGTGTCACTAGAGGAGGTTTTGGAATTAATTGATAAACTAAACAGTAACAAGTCACCGGGACCAGATGGCATTCACCCAAGAGTTCTGAAAGAACTCAAATGTGAAATTGCGGAACTATTAACTATGGCTTGTAGCCTGTCCTTTAAATCAGCTCCTGTATGCAATGACTGGAAGATAGCTAATGTAACGCCAATATCTAAGAACAGTTCTAGAGGTGATCCTGGCAATTACAGACCGGTAGGTCTAACGTCAGTACCGGGCAAATTAGTTGAAACAATAGTAAAGAATAAAATTGTCAGATATATAGAAGAACATAAATTGTTGCACAGAAGTCAACATGGTTTCTGTAAAGGGAAACCTTGTCTTACTAATCTATTAGAGTTCTTTGAGGGGGGTCAACAAACGTTGACAAGGGGGATCCAGTGGACATAGTGTACTTAGATTTCCAGAAAGCCTTTGACAAGGTCCCTCAGCAAAGGCTCTTACGTAAATTAAGCTGTCATAGGATAAGAGGGAAGATCCTTTTATGGATTGAGAACTGGTTAAAAGACAGGAAACAAAGGGTAGCAATAAATGGTAAATTTTCAGAATGGAGAGAGGTAACTAGTGATGTTCCCCAAGGGTCAGGCCTAGGACCAGTCCTATTCAACTTATTCATAACTGATCTGGAGAAAGGGGTAAACAGTGAGGTGGCAAAGTTTTTAGATGATACTAAACTGTTCAAGATTGTTAAGACCAAAGTAGACTGTGAAGAACTTCAAAAAGATCTCTCAAAACTAAGTGATTGGGCAACAAAATGGCAAATGAAATTTGATGTGGATAAATGTAAAGTAATGCACATTAGAAAAAATAACCCCAACTATACATACAATATGATGGGGACTAATTTAGCTGCAACTAATCAGGAGAAAGATCTTGGAATCATCGTGGATAGTTTTCTGAAGATGTACACGTAGTGTGCAGCGACAGTCAAAAAAGCAAACGGGATGTTAGGAATCATTAAAAAAAGGGATAGAGAATAAGACTGAGAATATCTTATTGCCCTTATATCAATCCGTGGTACGCCCACATCTTGAATATTGCATGCAGATGTGGCCGCCTCATCTCAAAAAAGATATACTTGCATTAGAAAAGGTTCAGAAAAGGGCAACTAAAATGATTAGGAGTTTGGAACGGGTCCCATCTGAGGAGAGATTAAAGAGGCTAGGGCTTTTCAGTTTGGAAAAGAGGAGACTAAGGGGGGGATATGATAGAGGTATATAAAATCATGAGTGGCATGGAGAAAGTGAATAAGGAAAAGTTATTTACTTGTTCTCATACTATAAGAACTAGGGGCCACCAAATGAAATTAATGGGTAGCAGGTTTAAAACAAATAAAAGGAAGGTCTTCTTCACTCATCGCACAGTCAACCTGTGAAACTCCTTGCCTGATGAGGTTGTGAAGGCTAGGACTATACCAGGTTTTAAAAGAGAACTGGATAAATTCCTGGAGGTTAAGTCCATTAATGGCTATTAGCCAGGATGGGTAAGGAATGGTGTCCCTAGCCTCGTTTGTCAGAGGGTGGAGATGGATGGCAGGAGAGAGATCACTAGATCATTACCTGTTAGGTTCACTCCCTCTGGGGCACCCGGCATTGGCCACTGTCGGTAGACAGGACATTTGGCTGGATGGACTTTTGGTCTGCTCTAGTATGGCCATTCTTATGTTCTTAAGGGGGTGCGTATAGCAGTGTTTCCATTAATATTTTAAAATATCACTGAAAGCTATTTTAGCCAGTGAACATTTCTCTGCGGTGTTTGCAATGCAGCTGTTACAGTATTGTTCTAATGCATGAAAACCTTAAAGTGAAACTGATTGGAAATTTAATCAAAACTGTAAGTGAAACTCACTTGATAGTTCCTTTATTCACATAAAAATGCATAAAGGAAACAAATATAAAGTAAATTAGATTTTTATCTGTAACATAAGTAACTTATTAATGACTTTAAATGAAAGGATTCCATTTTCAATATATCTCTTTAGATTCCTATTATACAAAACAATCTTTCATTGCAATAAATAAAACAAAATTGAATTAATTTACCTCTGTATGCTTTCTGCAGAAAATGCTGTGGATCTGGCCTATAACGTGGCAAGCTGTCTAAGCTCCATAACAGTTTGAACTAGTAGCTCCTCATTTTAGGTGTGGCAGACTTCTGTATCTTTCAGTGCCTTACAGTTATTAGAATATTCACAACTTTGCTTCATGCCTGATTAATGTTTTATGATATTTCATCTAAGTATGTGTGTAATAAAATCGCACCTTCCTGCCTCATTGCTTTAACTTCCCCACCACTCTCCTCTTAGTGGCAGAAGGGCTCAGTTGGAATGGCTGTGGCCCAGCCTGTGCTGGTAAGGCTTGTGAGGTTGGAGTTGGTGCTGGTTAGGGACAAGGTTTTTTATTTTGCAAAAAAATGTGGGAGGTGGGAGGGGAGGAAATTTAGTGTGCAGCTTTGAGGCATAGAGGCTTTTGGATAGGTAATGGGAGCAAGCAGGAGTATGCGGGTTTGCTAATCTTGCTGAATGGCCTCTATAATTGGCGCTTGAAGTACCCAGTGGTGGCCTTTGCATTACTGTCTTAGGGTGGCTGAGAGAGATGACTGTTGTGGAGGCAGGAGGTCCAGGGAAGGGCTGGTGATTGGGTCTCTTGATCCCTTTCATAGTGGGTAGAGAAAGAGATGTAGATTGTTAACCTGTTCAGGGCAAGGATTGTGTCGTCTTCTCATTGGAAATTATCTAGCTTTACTCTTTGTAAAAGTTTGGGGGGAAAGTTATCCAAACAAATCCACTTTTGTACGGGTGCAGGAGTTCAAGATGGAAGCTCATGGAGGGGACTGTATATGAACATGGACATTAGTTGCAGTACACTAGCATGCTAGCTAGGATTTAAAATGTTCCAAAGGTTATCTGTTCCCCTCCCTTGGGCTTACTTGAAGAGATCAGGAAGGAATGTGTCTGTCTTACCCTCCGTGCTATGGTGTAAGATTGCAAGGTTAGCCAGGTGTATTAAGTTTTTCGCTTCTTTTGAAGCAGGATACCAGACTTGATTAGTCTGCCCAGGGTTGGCCAGTTTCTAAGAATTTTTCCTCCCATGCCCCAGTAATTTTGGTTGTCTTCAGCAAGCCCTTTCAGTGACTTCACCCTATGTAAGAGAGAAACCGATTAATACACTCTCTGAATGTGGTTTTACTTCTCGCTATCTTCAGGCTAAATTTTAATCTGACTTACATTCCATGCAAACCCAGTGAACTAAATGGAGTTGCACAACATTTAAATCAGTGCAGATCCTGTCCCTTATTAGTATTAGAATAGCTTGCGCTGATGCATATGTCATAATTTTATGTATATATTTCTAGGCCTTGTTTGTCTGCTTTTTACTCCTGTCAAACATTGTGCAGATTTTTTTCAGTGTATTATCGATGATCACCCCCAAGTCTTTCCTACTCTGATTAGTATTCAGCATCCTGCTTCCCTGTTGGCCGCAGCCTTTGATTCTTTGTGGTGACTAGTCCTATTACCTTATCCTTTATCTTAAAGTATACAGCAGGGATCATGTTCTCTTGTGTTTGCTCTGCTATAGAGCTATTAGTTGGCAAAAACACATTCTATAGTCTCCAGAAGTGCCACCCTCTACTAATCGGTTGCAATTGGTATTTGCTCCTTTTCTGTCATGCGAAGGATTGGTGCATATTGGGCAATACCAAATCCAGTTAGTTTAAAGGGCTGAATTTCTGGGTACTTCTGTAATATAAGTAATCTTTTGAGCTGTCCGAGCCATTTATCACTATGGAATTTTCTTCCCAGTCAGCTCTTTTAGTCCCTTACATACATGCTGTCAAGGTTCCTCCCCCACTCTGAACTCTAGGGTACAGATGTGGGGACCTGCATGAAAAACCTCCTAAGCTTATCTTTACCAGCTTAAGTCAAAACTTCCCCAAGGTACAAAGTATTCCACCCGTGGTCCTTGGAATGGCCGCTACCACCACCAAACTAATACTGGTTACTGGGGAAGAGCTGTTTGGACGCGTCTTTCCCCCCAAAATACTTCCCAAAACCCTGCACCCCACTTCCTGGACAAGGTTTGGTAAAAAGCCTCACCAATTTGCCTAGGTGACTACAGACCCAGACCCTTGGATCTTAAGAACAATGAACAATCCTCCCAACACTTGCACCCCCCCTTTCCTGGGAAATGTTGGATAAAAAGCCTCACCAATTTGCATAGGTGACCACAGACCCAAACCCTTGGATCTGAGAACAATGAAAAAGCATTCAGTCTTTTACAAGAAGACTTTTAATAGAAAATAGAAGTAAATAGAAATAAAGAAATCCCCCCTGTAAAATCAGGATGGTAGATATCTTACAGGGTAATTAGATTCAAAAACATAGAGAACCCCTCTAGGCAAAACCTTAAGTTACAAAAAAGATACACAGACAGAAATAGTTATTCTATTCAGCACAATTCTTTTCTCAGCCATTTAAAGAAATCATAATCTAACACATACCTAGCTAGATTACTTACTAAAAGTTCTAAGACTCCATTCCTGTTCTGTCCCTGGCAAAAGCAGCATACAGACAGACACAGACCCTTTGTTTCTCTCCCTCCTCCCAGCTTTTGAAAGTATCTTGTCTCCTCATTGGTCATTTTGGTCAGGTGCCAGCGAGGTTACCTTTAGCTTCTTAACCCTTTACAGGTGAGAGGAGCTTTCCCCTGGCCAGGAGGAATTTCAAAGGGGTTTACCCTTCCCCTTATATTTATGACACGCCCCCCAAATCTCAGCTAGGGTGAAACACTGGCTGGGATTTCTTCCTGGAGCTCTAGGAAAAACAGAGTTAATAAGACACATGCATCTCTAAATATACTACCAAGTACATAAAGACTAACAATATTTTCCACATCTTAAGGACGATTTTAACCAGTTGATTCTGGGAAACTTTCACGGGAGAGTGCATCAGCCACTTTGTTAGAAGCTCCTGAGATGTGTTGGATGTCGAAATCAAAATCTTGGAGAGCTAAACTCCACCGAAGAAGTTTTTTGTTAGTTTCCTTGACGGTGTGAAGCCACTTCAGTGCAGCATGGTCGGTTTGCAGGTGGAAACGCCGTCCCCAAACATATGGGCGTAGCTTTTCCAGAGCGTAGACAATGGCATAACATTCTTTTTCAGTGACTGACCAGTTGCTTTCCCTCTCAGACAGTTTTTTGCTGAGAAACACTACAGGGTGGAATTCTTGATCAGGTCCTTTCTGCATTAAAACTGCTCCCACACCACGCTCGGATGCATCTGTGGTTACTAGGAACGGTTTGTCAAAGTCTGGGGCCCTTAGTACAGGGTCAGACATGAGTGTCGCTTTAAGCTTGTTAAAGGCCTTCTGACACTTTCCGGTCCACTGAACAGCATTTGGCTGTTTCTTTTTGGTTAGGTCTGTCAGTGGGGCAGCGATTTGGCTGTAGTGCGGTACAAATCGTCTGTAATAACCAGCCAAGCCTAAGAAGGATTGAACCTGTTTCTTTGACTTTGGGACAGGCCACTTTTGGATAGCATCCACTTTGGCCTGTAGGGGGCTGATAGTTCCTTGACCCACCTGGTGTCCAAGGTAAGTCACTCTGTTTAGGCCTATTTGACACTTCTTAGCCTTAACAGTTAGTCCTGCCTCCCTTATGCGCTCAAGGACTTTTTGTAGATGTTCCAGGTGGTCTGCCCAGGAATCCGAAAATATGGCCACATCATCAAGGTAGGCGACTGCATATTCTCCTAATCCCGCTAGGAGACCATCTACAAGTCTTTGGAAAGTGGCGGGTGCATTTCGCAGCCCGAAAGGGAGTACATTAAATTCATACAGCCCGAGATGTGTGATGAAGGCTGACCTTTCCTTGGCAGATTCATCTAGCGGTACCTGCCAGTACCCCTTTGTTAAGTCCAAGGTAGAGATGAACTGGGCCCGTCCCAGTTTCTCTAACAGTTCATCTGTGCGTGGCATTGGATAGTTGTCTGGGCGAGTTACAGCATTTAGCTTACGGTAGTCCACGCAAAAACGTATTTCCCCATCTGGTTTGGGAACTAGAACCACTGGAGATGCCCATGCACTTTCAGAGGGGCGGATTACACCCATCTGTAACATATCCTGGATCTCCCGTTCTATAGCAGTTTTAGCTTGAGGAGACACCCGGTAAGGTTGGACCCTAATTGGGTGAGCATTACCTGTGTCAATGGAGTGGTATGCCCGTTCAGTCAGTCCTGGGGTGGCTGAGAACGTTGGCGCGTAGCTAGTGCACAGCTCCTGGATCTGCTGTCGCTGCATACGCCCAAGGGTCATGGAGAGGTTCACCTCTTCCACACCACCAGCACATTTCCCTTCGTAGTAGACACCTTCAGGCCACTCAGCATCATCTTCTCCCTGGGCTGTAAACTGACAAACCTTTAATTCTCTGGAATAAAAGGGCTTTAGAGAATTAATATGGTACACCTTAGGCTTTCGGTTGGAGGTGGGGAATGCTATGAGATAATTAACAGCTCCCAGGCGCTCCTGGACCGTGAATGGCCCTTCCCACGATGCTTCCATTTTATGGGCCTGGAGCGCCCTTAAGACCATGACCTGGTCTCCTACTTTGAAGGAACGCTCTCTGGCATGTTTATCATACCAGGCTTTTTGCTCTTTTTGAGCATCCTGTAAGTTTTCTTTAGCAAGGGATAAAGAGGTTCGGAGGGTGTTTTGTAGGTTGGTTACAAAGTCCAGAATGTTAGTTCCTGGAGAAGGTGTAAATCCCTCCCATTGCTGCTTCACCAACTGCAATGGCCCCTTAACCTCACGGCCATATACAAGTTCAAATGGGGAAAACCCTAAACTGGGATGTGGTACAGCTCTGTAGGCAAAGAGCAACTGCTGCAACACTAGGTCCCAATCATTGGAGTGCTCATTTACGAATTTACGTATCATGGCCCCCAAAGTTCCATTAAACTTCTCCACCATGCCATTTGTTTGATGGTGGTAAGGAGTGGCAACCAAGTGATTTACCCCATGAGCTTCCCAAAGGTTTTTCATAGTTCCTGCCAGGAAATTAGTCCCTGCATCTGTGAGGATGTCGGAGGGCCAACCTACCCTGGCAAAAATGTCTGCTAGTGCCTGGCATACACTTTTAGCCCTGGTGTTGCTTAGAGCTACTGCTTCCGGCCATCGGGTGGCAAAATCCATGAAAGTCAGTATGTACTGCTTTCCTCTGGGTGTCTTTTTCGGAAAAGGACCCAGAATATCCACAGCTACTCGCTGAAATGGAACTTCAATGATGGGGAGTGGCTGGAGAGGGGCTTTGACCTGGTCTTGGGGTTTTCCCACTCTTTGGCACACCTCACAAGACTGGACATAGGTAGAAACATCCTTTCCCATTCCCTCCCAGTGGAATGACCCCCCCAAACGGTCTTTGGTCCTGTTCACCCCAGCATGGCCACTAGGGTGATCGTGGGCTAAGCTCAAGAGCTTGGCCCGGTATTTAGTTGGAACTACCAACTGTCTCTGAGGATGCCAGTCTTCCTGGTGTCTACCAGAAAGAGTTTCCTTGTATAAAAGTCCTCTTTCTACAACAAACCTGGATCGATTAGAAGAGCTGAGAGGCGGTGGGTTGCTCCGTGCCGCTGTCCAAGCTCTCTGGAGGCTTTCATCTGCTTCCTGTTCGGTCTGGAACTGTTCCCTTGATGCTGGAGACATCAGTCCCTCATTGGATTGTGGACCTAGGCTTGGTCCCTCTGGAAGCAATATAGGGGATGGAGCTGTTTCTGTTGACTGTGAACCGCTCTCCGCTGGTGCACTATGTTGGGATTCAGGCTCCGGCTGAGCCTCTTGTGTAGGGTTATCGGCTGCTGCCAGTTCAGGTTCAGTGGGGCCCTCTGGTGTTGAGGTTGCAAGTACTGGATTCAGTGCTGACACAGGGTCTGGTGTTGGTTGTTCGGCTGGTTCCGGTTCTGGGACTGGTTCCGTCTGGGTCTCTGGGACTGGATCCACTACTGCTGTTGCAGACATTGGCCTAAGGTCCAGGTCCATCACCTCTGACTGGGTCCTGATAGCAGTTTCCGGAACAGAGCTAGGCCTCACGGCTTGTTTAGCCTGGCTGCGGGTGACCGTTCCCACCCTCTTGGCCTGCTTCACATGATTGGCCAAGTCTTCCCCCAACAGCATGGGGATGGGATAATCATCATAGACTGCAAAAGTCCACATTCCTGACCAGCCCTTGTACTGGACAGGCAACTTGGCTGTAGGCAAATTGAAAGAGTTGGACTTGAAGGGTTGAATCGTCACTTGGATCTCTGGGTTGATTAAATTGGGGTCCACTAAGGAAGCATGGATAGCTGACACTTGTGCTCCGGTGTCCCTCCACGCGGTGACCTTCTTCCCGCCCACACTCACAGTTTCCCTCCGCTCTAAGGGTATCTGGGAAGTATCTGGGCCTGTGGACCTCTGGTGTGATTCCGGTGCAATGAACTGTAATCTGTTGGGGTTCTTGGGGCAGTTGGCCTTTACATGCCCCAGCTCGTTACATTTAAAACATCGTCCAGCTGACGGGTCACTGGGGCGAGGAGGGTTGCTGGAGAACGGGGTGGCAGGACGATAAGGGGTCTGGAGGGTTCTTTGGGAGGTAGGTGGGGCCTTGGGCGGCCCCCGGTAATAGGGTGTGGTCTGGGGTGGTCCCTTCTGGTCTCCGCTCCAACTGCGACCAGTTTTCTTCTTCTCTGCCACCTCCACCCATCTGGCTCCAATCTCTCCTGCCTCGATTACAGTTTTGGGTTTCCCATCTAGGATGTATCTTTCTATTTCCTCAGGAACACCCTCTAAGAACTGTTCCATTTGCATTAGGAAGGGCAAATTTACTGGAGATTCAACACTTGCTCCTGATATCCAGGCATCCCAATGTTTCACAATGTGGTAGGCATGTCGGGTAAATGACATGTCTGGTTTCCACCTTAGGGCTCTGAACCTCCGACGAGACTGCTCGGGTGTTATCCCCATTCTGACTCTCGCCTTGGATTTAAACAGTTCATACTTGTTCATGTGTTCTTTAGGCATTTCAGCTGCCACCTCAGCTAAGGGTCCACTGAGCTGCGGCCTCAGCTCTACCATGTACTGGTCAGTAGAGAGGTTGTATCCAAGGCAGGCCCTTTCGAAGTTTTCTAGGAAGGCCTCAGTATCATCGCCTGCCTTGTAGGTGGGGAACTTTCTGGGATGGGAAGTGGTACTTGGAGAAGGATTACTAGGGTTTGTTGGGATATTCTGCTGAGCCTTTATCTTCTCCATCTCCTCCACATACTTCCTCTCTTTTTCCTTCTCCTCCAGTTCTTTGTCCCTCGCTTCCATAGCTCTCCTGTGAGCAGCCGCTTGGTGTTGTTCTGCCTCCCTTTCTTGTTCCTTCTTCAGCCGCATGAGTTCTATCTGTCTTTCATGTTCCCTTTGTCTTTCCTCAGCCTGAAATTTGGCTAATTCCAGCTGTAGTCGAGCTGAGGATTTGGTCATTCTAACCTCTCTGTTTTTAACTAACTTTACACCCGAGGTTTAGAAATAAACAAACAAAACTTGGCTGTAAAATTTTGCTGTGCTGGAATAGAATACCTATTCTCTGATAGTGATTGTCAGCCTACAGAAAAAGACAATTCCCTTGTCTCTGTTCTGGGCCCAACTTAAAGCAAAAAACCTCCAAACTACTTGGAAACCTGCTTACCCAGCCCAAAGAAAAAGCAAATGGGTAGAACACACACCCCCTATTTACTTTTAGGAAGAAAAGAAAAAAAAAAACCTCTGGGTTGGAAGACTGTGAATTTCCCTGCAGGAGTTAAGTACCCTGCCTCCAGGCAAAGAAAACCTGCAATTCACAAGATAATCCCCTTTTGTCTCTGCTTGGCCACAAAGCAGGGAAAACCCAAGATGCTTTCAGTTTCAAAGCTGCTTCAAAGCCACAGGAAAAAAAAATTCCTTTTTAAAATCTGTATTTCTAGTTCAAAAAATCTCAACTGGATCTCAAAATGATTTCAGGTTAATCCCACCACTATGCCACCATGTCAAGGTTCCTCCCCCACTCTGAACTCTAGGGTACAGATGTGGGGACCTGCATGAAAAACCTCCTAAGCTTATCTTTACCAGCTTAAGTCAAAACTTCCCCAAGGTACAAAGTATTCCACCCGTGGTCCTTGGAATGGCCGCTACCACCACCAAACTAATACTGGTTACTGGGGAAGAGCTGTTTGGACGCGTCTTTCCCCCCAAAATACTTCCCAAAACCCTGCACCCCACTTCCTGGACAAGGTTTGGTAAAAAGCCTCACCAATTTGCCTAGGTGACTACAGACCCAGACCCTTGGATCTTAAGAACAATGAACAATCCTCCCAACACTTGCACCCCCCCTTTCCTGGGAAATGTTGGATAAAAAGCCTCACCAATTTGCATAGGTGACCACAGACCCAAACCCTTGGATCTGAGAACAATGAAAAAGCATTCAGTCTTTTACAAGAAGACTTTTAATAGAAAATAGAAGTAAATAGAAATAAAGAAATCCCCCCTGTAAAATCAGGATGGTAGATATCTTACAGGGTAATTAGATTCAAAAACATAGAGAACCCCTCTAGGCAAAACCTTAAGTTACAAAAAAGATACACAGACAGAAATAGTTATTCTATTCAGCACAATTCTTTTCTCAGCCATTTAAAGAAATCATAATCTAACACATACCTAGCTAGATTACTTACTAAAAGTTCTAAGACTCCATTCCTGTTCTGTCCCTGGCAAAAGCAGCATACAGACAGACACAGACCCTTTGTTTCTCTCCCTCCTCCCAGCTTTTGAAAGTATCTTGTCTCCTCATTGGTCATTTTGGTCAGGTGCCAGCGAGGTTACCTTTAGCTTCTTAACCCTTTACAGGTGAGAGGAGCTTTCCCCTGGCCAGGAGGAATTTCAAAGGGGTTTACCCTTCCCCTTATATTTATGACACATGCACAGGAAAAACTACAATAATCCTAGATGGCCCTTCCTCCACTTCACTGTTCCTCTCCAGCCAAAACTGCTTTGGCTCTCTCTAAGTCTTCTTTGAGTGCTTGCTCATGTCAATTCCATTCTAGGTGTGCATGTGCCCACGTGTGTAGCCATCAAAGATTTTTGCCTCAGCAGTACCCGTAAGGCCAGCTGTGGCGCCCTCTGGAATGCAGCACTATCATGCTGCAGTATCAGGCACTGCCAGCCCTATGCACTTTCAGTTCCTTCTTACCACCCATGGTGCTCAGTCGGAGCATCTTTCTTGCTTAGCAGGAGCTAGTGGTAGTCCACCATTCCGAACTTCATGCCTTAAAGCCATTGTATATAGTTCGCTTTGCTCGTCTTAAGTAGTTGTTAAGTGTTAGTAGTTAGGGTTCCAGCAGGGCTTTGCCCCAGGTCGGGCATGCCCCAGTCTCCCAGGTTCAAGCCCTGCTTGCACTGCAGCAGGCCTATGCCTGTGAGTGACCCCCACAGCAGCTTCCTTAAGTGCCTGGGGGAGTCCCATGTTAAGGAGCAGAGCCGGATCTGCAAAAACTTTTGGCCCTTCACCCAGAAGGAACGGGACATCAACCTTAGGGCTCTCCTGATGGAGGCTGCCCTCCACCCAGCTTCCGAGCCATTGGGGTAGGTCACGCCGAGTGCCTCGGCTTCCATGCACAGTACACCACCGGCACCCGACTCCTCCCAGCACCTTTTGCCATTGCCGGTGCCGAAGAGGAAGGCCAAGAAGCGCTCCCTGGCACTGAGCAAGAAGGCCCAGCCGTTATCTATCAAGGGACCCGGGACTGCCCACCAGACTGCTCTGGAGCCACGTGATCATGCCTCCCCTGCTGGGGTGCCACGCTTCCTTAAAGGTCTGCCACTGACTCTCTTGGGAGTGGTATGGGATCCGCACTCCTGTCTGCATCTTAATCATCCCTGTCTCCCGCAGCGCAAAGAGAGCACAGGTCTCCACCTGCTCCAATAACAACCCCAGTGCCATAGGACCCAGCTAAGGCTCCCCAAGAGAGCAACCCCACAATTAAGATCCTCAGGGCACAGGAGAACAATGCTGGTCACTGAACAGAAGGCATCGCTCTTTTCTGCCACATTCGGAATTCCGGGACAGATTCCAGTCCTGTCACTGGTCACGCAGGTGAGCTTCCAGATCCCTGTGGCGCTACTCTCCGGCACAGAGCCAACACTCCCCTTACTATCCCCGGCACCGCTCACTGTCTCAACGGTCGTCCTCCAGGTGTCAGTCCCAGTCACCAGCACAGTGGGAATGGTCCTGGTTCCGGTCCGCCTGGAACCGCGACCGCTCTCCACGGGACAGTTACCATTCAATTATGCCCATGCAACGGTCACCTGTAGCCATGATCAGCAAAAAAAAATGCAGGTGTCGATGGCTCCTCCCTGGTCACTGGAAGGGGGTTCCTCCGGTACGGAGGACTAGTTCAGCCCGTCACCACGGTCTCATCAGTGTGACCGCAGTGGCAGCACGGCCAGTGGCCAGCGCAGTGGCCTTATTGGAGCGTGTGGGCCGTACCAGTTGTGGTGATGCCTCCTTCACAGCACTCCTCGGTGGCCATGATGGAACATCGGGCGGTGGCCCCACTGGCACCGGACCTGGTACTGGAAGCCCGATGTGAGGTAAGGGCGGAGGAACCTGTGCCCACCCCAAAGCCTCTTTCTCTGGTGGTCGAGAGTCCAGCACCCGCACTGGCGGTCCAGTCTTCCTCCTTCCTGCCCCCTCCCACCATTTTCCAGTCCCTGTTCAGGGACCCGTCTCATGAGCAACTCCTTCTTCAGCAGGTAGAGACGCTCCTGGGTTTGGGGGCTGTGGAGAAGATTCCTCAGGACATGGAAGAAAGAGGATTCTACCCCCGCTACTTCCTAATCCCAAAGGCCAAAGGGGGCCTCAGCAGGGCCGGTGCAAGGATATTTTGTGCCCTAGGAGAAACTTCCACCTTGTGCTCCCCCTTCGCCCCCCCCAGACTCACACACAATTGACACAAAGTATTAGCGAAATGATGCAGCAGCAATTGCCAGAGTCTTAGATCTGAAAGAACTCAACAAAAATAGTTAGCCTCAGTTGACAACCTCCGAAAACTAGCAAACGTAGCATGATAAACAGCCTGTCAGAACAGGTAACGGCTGCGCGCAACGAGAAAAATGACATCATTGCCCCTTTGTACTGTAGTGAAGCAGTACGTTTGTCCCACCCACCCCTGACACTCTCCCCGGAATACAGCCCTCCCCAGAGCCCCCCCGGCACACAACCCTCCTGCCTCCCCCCGGAGCCTGGCAAGGCACAGTGTCCCCCCCCACCTCCCCCAAAACCCAGACCAGCACACTCCGCCTCGCTCCACAGACTCCTCCCCAGCTGGCTTGGCCCGCTGGTCCCCCCCCCTCCCCAAAGCCTAGCCCAGCACACAAAGAGCCCCCCAGCCAGGCACACAGCCCCCACTTCACAGCGCCCAGCCAGACACGCAGCCCCCCTCGACCCTCCTGCGCCTTCTCCCTCCCCCAGCACACAGCCCCCCCCCCCCCGGCACACAGCACGCCCCCCCTCCCCACCCGCCAGCCCTGCCCGGCACATGGCTGAATTCTACTCCTGTCTCCAGAGCATGGCATGCAGCCCCCTCCGGCCAAGCTCGCCAGTGCCTCAGCCTGGCCGGCCCACGGGACCCTGCCCCCCACTCCAGAGCTTGGCATACAGCCTTCCCCCCGCCCTGCAGCCTGGCCAGCTACTCCCTGCCACCCCTTCCCCCAGAGCCTGGCACACAGGGTCCCTGTCCCCCCCGGCACCAGCAGGCCCCTGCCTCCCCCCTATGGGGCAGAGCCCCCTGGGCAGCACATGGAGCCCCCTCCCTGGCAGCCCGACCCGCCCCCCACAGCCTGCGTGCCCAGCGCTCCCTCCCCACTGCCTGCCTCATCTCCTCGGGTCCGGGGGAGCCGGGGCTGAGCACAGGGCTGGCACCTGCAGGGGGAGAGGCGGGGGGAGAGCGATCAGCGTGGGGAGGCGAGCCCAAGCCCACCCCACCCCACCTCCGCCCGGCCGCCTCCCACCTGCGAGCTCGTCACCACTCATCCTGTCGGAGCCTTTTTGGTGCCCCCAAATCTTGGCGCCCTAGGTGACTGCCTAGTGGTTACACCGGCCCTGGACCTCAGGCCCATCCTGGATCTGCGGGGCCTCAACAAGTCTCTCAAGAAGTTGAAGTTCCACATGGTCTCCCTGGCCTCTATCATCCTTTCCCTGGATCCAGGGGACTGGTACACCATTCTCAATGCTTACATTCATGTCTCCATATTCCCAGGCCACAGGCACTTCCTGCGTTTCATGGTGGCCGGACGTCACTTCCAGTTCATGGCATTACCCTTTGGCCTGTCTTCGGTCCCAGGGTGTTCACGAAATGCGTGGCACCAGTAGCAGCTTACCTGGGACATTGGGGGAGGTCCAGATCTTCCTGTATCTCAACGACTGGCTCATCAAGGGCAGGTTTCTGGTGCAGGTCTGCCAAAGCCTCGACCTGGTGTGATCCATCTGCAATGATCTGGGCCTGTTAATAAATACAGAAAAGTCCACATTAACACAGGTCCAACTCAGAGTTTATCGGAGCAGTTCTCGACTCCACATGGGCCAGGGCCTTCCTTCCGGAAGCGGTGCTTCCAGGCCATGTTGGACTTAATTGACCATGTGAAGAGCCATCTGCTTACCACAGCCCACATGTGTCTGTGACTGATGGGCAACATGGCCGCATGCACATATGTTGTCAACCATGCCCGTCTTCATCTATGATCTCTCCAGGCACGGCTGGCCTCGGTCTGTATCCCCAGCAGGCATGCCCTGGACCGAGTGTTCACAGTGCCAAGCCACGTCCTCTTGTCCTTGGACTGGTGGCTGGATCCATAGTCGATGCTGCAGGGGGTTCTCTTCGTGACTCTGTCTCCGTCGCTTAACCTGTTCTCAGACGTGTCGGACCCAGGCTGAGGAGCCTATCTGTGGCTACACAACAATCTGGCCCTTCATATCAATGTCAGGGAGCTCAAAGCGGTTCGCCTGGCCTACCAGGTGTTCTTGCCCCACGTGAAGGTCAGGGTGATGCAGGTCCTGCCCAACAATACCACTGCGATGTATTACATGAAGAGCCAGGTCTTCGGCCCTTTGTTGGGAAGCGCTCAGCCTCTGGGACTTTTGAGTGCGGTATGCCATTTATCTGGTAGCCACCCACCTGCCCAGATCCAAGAACGTCCTGGCAGATTGCCTCAGCAGGACCTTCTCATCTCACCACAAATGGTCACTCCATCCGGAGGTGCTCAGTCTCATCATCCGCAGGTTGGGGGCTCCCAGATGGACCCCAGGCAGAACAGGAAGTGCCACGTTTTGTTTTGTGCTGGGCAGGGACAAGGGCTCCCTGTCAGATGCCTTCCTGATTCCATGGTCGGGATGCTGATGTACGCATTCCCGGCAGAGCTGCTAATCCACAGATTCTGCTCAAGGTAAAGCAAGACAAAGCAATGATCAGCTTCATAGCCTTGTCAACACTGTTTCAGCATGCTGCTGAGTCTCTCGGTAGCCACCCTGCTTCAGCTACCTCTTCGGTCAGATCTGCTGTCACAGAACCACGGCAACTTGCTGCACCCGAACCTGGGGTCACTGCACTTCACGGCTTGGCTGCTGCGTGGCTGAGTGGGAACGAACGGGGGTCTTCCACTGGTGTCCATCAGGTCCTGCTGGGCAGCAGAAAACCGTCCACTAGGGCTACATATGTGGCAAAGTGGAAACTGTTCAGATGTTGGGCTGTGGACTGACATGTTAGTGCGGATGAGGCCCTGCTGCAGGACATACTGGACTATTTACTGCACCTTAAGCAGCAGGGCCTATCACTATCTTTGATCAGTGTACAATTGGCAGCCATTTCGGCGTTCCACCCTCTCCTTCAAGGCCAGTTGGTCTTCGCCCATCCCATGACGGGGCGTTCCTCCTTCGAACTCTTGGCTTCCTGCTTCCTTCTGCTTCTCTTCTGGAAGGTCGCCTTCCGGGTCGCTATAACTTCAGCTTGTAGGGTGTCTGAGATCAGGGCTCTCACATTGGAGCCACCCTATATGGTCTTCTGTAGGGATAAGGTCCAGCTACATCCGCACCAAACCTTTCTGCCCAAGGTCATCTCCCAGTTCCACACTAGTCAGGATATTTACTTACCAGTCTTTTGCCCAAAGCCTCATGCAACGGATGAGGAGTGTGGGCTGCATACCCTGGACGTCAGTTGGGCACTGGCCTTCTACATTGATAGAACAAAGCCATTCCATAAGTCAACACAGAGTTCATTGCTGTCGCTGACCGGATGAAAGGTTACCAGTGTCAGCCCAGAGAATCTCATCTTGGATCACAGCCTGACTCCTCTACTGCTACAAGCTGACAAAGGTGCCCCCACGGGCGATCATTCAGCTAGGATGCAAGTGTCATCAACAGCCTTCCTGGTGCAGGTGCCAATCCAAAAGATCTGTTGGGCCACGACCTAGTTGTCTGTCCACCTGCTCGCATTGCACTACATGCTGACCCAGCAGGCTCGAGATGATGCTGGCTTTGGCAGAGGAGTGCTGCAAGCTGCAAGACTGTGAACTCCAAGCCTTCCTCCGTTGATTCTGCTTGTGAGTCATCTAAAATGGAATTGACATGAGCAAGCACTCTAAAAAGAAAAACCGGTTACCTACCTTTTGTAACTGCTGTTCTTCAAGATGTGTTGCTCATGTCCATTACTGACCCTCCTGCCCCTCTGGCAAAGTTGTTGGCAAGAAGGAACAAAGAGGGCGTAGGGCTGGCGGCGCTTAATATACCATGGTATGAGCGCAGCACTCCAAAGGGCACCACATCTGGCTAAGGCAAAAATCTCTAAGGCAAAAATTACTGCTAAGGCAAATTCCAGAGTAACAGCCGTGTTAGTCTGTATTCGCAAAAAGGAAAGGAGTACTTGTGGCACCTTAGAGACTAACCAATTTATTTGAGCATCAGCTTTCGTGAGCTACAGCTCACTTCATCGGATGCATAAATAAATTGGTTAGTCTCTAAGGTGCCACAAGTACTCCTTTCCTTTTTGCTAAGGCAAAAATCTCCAAAGGCCGCACATGTGGGCGCGTACACCTAGAATGGAGTGGACATGAGCAACATATCTCAGAGAGCAACAGTTAGAAAGGTAAGTAACCATTTTTTCTTGTCCTTTTAGCTAGCTGAGAATATGATTCTCCTTAAACCATGTTTTCTGAAGTTCCAAATCAATTTGTTGCACAGGAGAGTATCACATGCTGAAATCCAGATAAACCACATCCACTGTTTTTATCTTTATCTACCAATTCAGCAATGTACCTTGAGAATTCAAACACATTTGTGAAGCTTAATCTTTCTTTGAATTCCTGATGACAGCTCCTTTATAAATAATGCATTTCAAAATGTTTTTCCTTATCAATGTGTCCAATGTCTTCCTCACAATAGAAGTCAGACTTACAGCTTTGTTGATATCTGTCTCTTTTGTTCCTTTCTTATAAGAAATGTCAGCTACCGTCCAGTCCTCTGAATACCCACTCCTTAGTGAGCAATCGCAGATCATCTCCAAATGCTGTAATAGTTCTCTGGCTGCTTTTCTTAAACAGCTTCTGATAAAAGGGACTTTTGCCTGTTATCTTGAATGTCTGCACTAAGGGAATAACTCACAAAAGCTTATGCTCAAATAAATTTGTTAGTCTCTAAGGTGCCACAAGTACTCCTTTTCTCCATACATTTATAAATCTTTTCTTAACCCCTGTTGAAGAAAACTTGAACTTCATTTAATAGCACCTTAGTTTCTCGTACAAACAATTCTGGCTGTTCAGTATAATACTAGGAGCAAAGTTAGAAGCAGAGAAATATTTATGTAACCAGAGTTTACAAACTTTCATGTTCTGGGATTGGATAGGTGTATAGATTAAGACACTTGCCCAGGGAGAAGAATTAATTTACATAATGGATAAACCAGAAATAAAATGCTAAGCATGCTATAAAACTTAGAATTTGCATTTGTCACTGACTTGCAAATGCGATTCAGTACTGCCCAGTCTGAGACATCAATGGGTATATAGCCCAGCAAACACCTTCTGACAAACTACTACCACAAGAATGTATAGATTAAATTCAGTTCTTTGGGCAGCTGTTTTCAAGAGCTCATTATTCCATTGGAGAGTGTCCCATCAATGCAACAGTCCCATTTCTCTCTAATGCCAGTAAAAAGGGGAAGCAGAATGAATTCTGAAGCCAGCAATCCCCAAGGCAGTTGCCATTTCATATAGTAATCTGCTTATCAAATGAAAATGCCAAAGTCACTGCCTACACGTAGGGAAATGTGGTTCAAAATGAAAAGGCCAATTTGGTGAGACTGAGCGCACACAGTAAACTTGGCGGGATAGTGTCCCACTACGTACAGGCTGTGTTTTGCTGTCTCCAAACAGGATTACCCACAGAACAATCAGCTGGAAAATAAAGCTGTCATTACTACTTCTCCTTTGGACTCCATGTTAAAAATATATACATATTTGGGAGAATGTAACTAGCTCCCAGTTAGCTGCTGAAGGTCTCACTGACCAAACTATCTAGCCTAAAATGTAATGATACAGTATATGCATACCATTATTTTCACTTTTTAAAGCAAATGGCTTATTTCAGAATTTAGCCTAGCATTTCTCTTCTCAGTGCCAGCAGCTGTACCCTAGAGGGTACAGAGTGGGTGGGAGGGACAGGGTTACCAAATAGAGAATCACTTTCTAAACGTTAGGAAGCCAGGAAGATTAATTAAAGGCTCCTCATCCATCTGAAAATGGAGAGGTGCATGAAAATGTTACCTTCTGGAGTGGGCCATAAATAATGTCTCAAACCTCTGGATTCTGTCTTGTGCTTTGTGTTTATGCCAGACGGCTCTGCCTCAGTTGACTGACTTGGTATTATAGTTGAAAAGCATTATTCATATTACTGGATTTACTATCTCATTAATTTTAATTTTTCCAGAGATTTTTCCCTATTCAGAAGTCATTGGGGTTAAAACTCCTGCTGTGTAGAGAATGTCAACTAACCAGCCACAACATTCTGTGACACTAGAAGAATAAAACTACAATTTGAGACTGATGAAAATGCAGTTAGCAAACTGTTTGTAACCCTGTAGATTGAAATGCCATTTACTTTTGTTGTGGTGGTGGTGTTGTCTCTAACTTGAATTAGATGTTTAGTCATTTTTACAAAGCTAAGATCTGATTTATCAGCTTGAAGCCTTGTTTGGAAAATGGTCATTTGTATTTGCAGGCTAAATAAATATAGGCAATTTCATAGAGGTGCAGTTTTTCTTTAGTTTTTCTTATTACATCTGTCATGAATTAGAGCAGTCCATGTGGTGTTTGCATAAATGTTGTTCTTGACCTTTTATTCTGCAGTGATTGTGAAGTTGCAGTAACATTATCAGGTTGACAGAGTGGCACAGCCATTTGTCGCTAAGCAAAGCCTTATGGTGGTATCTAGAATGAATTGTGGTCCATACACCAAATATATATCAAGTAGAAACCCAAAGGGACCTTAAAAAAAAAAAACCTCATTCACTGCTGTAAACAACAAAAAGCCTATTGTACTAAAAAAGTGCTGGTAACATTTGGAGAAAAAATTGATTCTGAGAAATACCATCAGGTACTCTTCTCTCTCTTTTTTTTTTTTTTTTTTCCCTCCAGGATATTGCTGCCACAGATTTTTCTCCTTAATTTTATTCATCTTCCCTCTACTTTTTACTCACATTTACTCTCTCTAACCTTATGGGAACGTTACCATAACATCTAAAGGATATCAGAAGCCAAAGTAAAGTTGAGACCCTCCAGCAACGTAGGGTGCTGGGAGAGCTAGGAATTCCCACCAGGAATTTCAGATTGGCAGTCACACTAATATAATCTGGATATGCAAGGTGGTGTTTATCCAAGAACTTTAAAGCACTTTACACAAAGTTCATGTCACCCAAGTGAGGTAAAATAGTCTTATAACCATCTTACAGACGAGGTCAACTGAAATACACACACATGTATGTTTTCCTTTGCTCCCACTTCTTCAAATATCTCATCTTAACAACTGGAGAAAGTTAACTCATAGCTGGGTCTCTCCACAGCACCACTTATCTCTCTGGAAATTTTGAATATTGTAAGAAATAAATGAGATAAGTACTGCTTATCTCAGTATAGGATTCCTCAAAGCACTAGTCATACAAAATAGACTTTGCATCCATTGACTTGCAATAGAAATACTGTCGTTGCGTGTCTTTTATTACTTCTCCTTCAATTTTGGATGAAGATGGTTTAATTTATTTTGTTTGTCTGCTCACTTCCCCAAAGCAAGTAAAGATAGAGCATAACATTTCTTAGATGGTCAGTGAAATCTTCACTCAACTTCATTCTTCTGATTTTTCCAACTAACAAAGGTGCTAAATAAGTAGATAGACTCATCTCTTCATTAATAAAGCCTAGGTAACAGTACCACTTACAAGACCTGCTCTTCTCCATTTCTTGCCTGATGCTATCAATAATTCTAGTAAGGGTGACCACTAGCAGCAACTGTAGTTAAGTTTATCACACACTGCCATTATAAACTCGTTTTCACTGGCTTCGGGCCCTGTGATTGGTGTGGATTTCTGCCTCTTTCATTTTCCTTAATTACAACTAAAAGGAAAGTAAACATTTTTAACTTAAACCCACAAAGAAATTCCATGTTAAATTTTAAATGCAATATTTTATATCTGCTTTGCTGTGTCTAGGTATTGTGAGGAAGACATGGAATGATTTTATATTGGCTATGTTGTATGACGTGGTTATGTCACACCTTAAATATAGAATTATATCTGTCACAAGTGAAGACTGCTTTAATTGCTCCTAAATCATCTCAGAGTCTGCATCTCTAGAGCATGTGCTTCTGCTTTCTCTTTTTGTCACTTAATTGAAACAATATTTCTGAAGGGATATCATTGGACTAAATGCCTAAAACGGTCAGCGGCATATCATTGGCTGGTGCTATTAGTTAATGTGGTTGTTTACATGGTGCCCAAAGGATGCTAGGAACTTTCCCAAAACCCCTACCAGCAGATTAAGCCAGGATCTTCACATTTGGATGCTTAAAGTTAGGCTCATAGGTTTCATCTTAAAAATCCAAACAACTGGCCTGACTTTCAGAGGTACTGTGAGCATCTGCTGCTCCCAGTGAAGTAAATCGGACCATGGGTGCTCCTAAAAATCAAGCCACATTTATTTAGCTTTCTAAATATGGATTTAGGTGGCCAGCGTTCGGTACTGAACTCTGAGTTGGCCTTACAGTCTAGATACAAAGCTTTGCAAATGTGAATAAAAAGCAAGGGGTTGGGTGGGAGAAAGGAGGGCAAGGCTTCAGTAAGATTGTACAGTTAGTCAGGTAGTTATGCGTGCCTTTTTCACTTGAAATGATGCTCATCACTTCTTGTGGGCATCGCAGAAGAAGTGAGCCTCCAAGAGGAATTTGAATGGGTGGTGTCTTGGTGGACCTAAATTGATGACACCATGGGGGGATATTCAATTTTATTCTCTGTGGTGTATATCTAGCCAGAAATGCAAACCATGCAGACTACAAATGGTCATGGCTGAAGCACTAGTTTTACTTCTTAAAACAAACAAAACCCAGCCAAACATTTCAACAGTGCACAATACAGGTAATAGAAAAACACATCTGGAATGCAAAAGGAATACCTCTAGCAAAACTTAAATGCTGCCTTTCAGAGGTGAGCTAACCTTTGTGTAAACATCAGCTCTGTTATGGATTCTAACATGTCTTCTGCTTTTATTCTTGAAGATAGTGCCTGGAAACATCTGTTGTGATTCCCTTAAATCCCCCTAATCTTCTTGTTGATAAAATGTTTCATGCTGTACTCGTAATATATCAGGGAAGTGCAGCAAAAAATAAAAGATAAACTTCTGTTCGTGAACCCATGGTCCAAATACTCTTAAATGTCTGCTTCCTGTGCTAAACTTCCAGGCAAAGTGAGCGTGTGATGTTAAAAATGTAGATGCACAAATAAAACTGTTTTTTATGGTCCTTAACCTCCACTTTTAGTAAGTATTACCTTTGAAACATATCTAGAATAATAATAAAATTGGTTGAATACAGGCATTTTGACATTTTTTACAGGAAAGTAAAAGTGTTTTTAAAATATAAACATAGCATTAGGATAAGCAATCAGTTGAGTGGTCATCTTTGCTGTTTTTGCTTTGAGATGACTAAAAGAATTTGAATTTCTAAGGTCCCTGAGATGCAGGATCGACAACTGGAGACCATAGTTTTTAAGATGATCATTCAAATAGCTAAGAGTTCAGTGCTGCTTTCCACTACGTAACATTGCATTATATTGACAAGGGCTGTTGTGCATATCAGTGCAGCGCAGTAGCTATGTCTTAGAGGGAAGATTGAAGCCCTTCGTTTGACTGGAATAGCAGCAGCAGCAGAATGGAAATAACCCACAGCAAGTCAGCAAATAGTCAGTGTTAACTAAAAGTCAACTCTTCTTGATGAAGAGATGTAAAATTGAAACTGAACGTTTAAATTAAAAGATCCATTTAATTCAGTGATGCCAATTGACACCAGCTGAGAATCTACCCCTTACTTTTCAGCAGAATATTGGATTTTAGATAAGTCACAAACACTGCCTGAAGTACATGGTATCATGATGAAATTCCAGTCATAATAGTGTTACACAGATCTGTCCTGCTTTCAGCAGATGGGAGGCAATGTGCCTCATATTATATATTTACTTGGTCTAAGTATTATTCTAATTCACTTTTGTTTTAAATGTGCACTATATTTTGACTGGGTAGAATGTGGACTGTAGAGGCTAGAATAAGATTGATCTGTGCTTTAGAGAAGTGAGTTTTCTGATTAAAACAAAAGCTGTGGATGAGTAGAATAAAAAATCAATGGAATTTTAAATAAGAAAAACACTTCAATTTGAAATGGATTAATCCAATTGTACAAGCAAACTTCTTGTCACTTTCACAGTTTACCTTACAGAATTCTTTAGTGTTTGGCCTTAAAGTTTCAAGCATCCTTTCTACTATTTCTAGATTCCTTTTCTAGCTAGAGAGGGTCAAGTTCTGCCCCAGGTTTTCTGCATACCACCTGTCATAAATATAAAGGGGAGGGTAAACCTCTTTGAAATCCCTCTTGGCCAGGGGAAAGCTCCTCTCACCTGTAAAGGGTTAAGAAGCTAAAGGTAACCTCGCTGGCACCTGACCAAAATGACCAATGAGGAGACAAGATACTTTCAAAAGCTGGGAGGAGGGAGAGAAACAAAGGGTCTGGGTCTGTCTGTAGTCGTCTTGGCCTGGGATAGACCAGGAATGGAGTCTTAGAACTTTTAGTAAGTAATCTAGCTAGGTATGTGTTAGATTATGATTTCTTTAAATGGCTGAGAAAAGAATTGTGCTGAATAGAATAACTATTTCTGTCTGTGTATCTTTTTTGTAACTTAAGGTTTTGCCTAGAGGGGTTCTCTATGTTTTTGAATCTAATTACCCTGTAAGATATCTACCATCCTGATTTTTCAGGGGGAATTTCTTTATTTCTATTTACTTCTATTTTTTATTAAAAGTCTTCTTGTAAAAAACTGAATGCTTTTTCATTGTTCTCAGATCCAAGGGTTTGGGTCTGTGGTCACCTATGCAAATTGGTGAGGCTTTTTATCCAACATTTCCCAGGAAAGGGGGGTGCAAGTGTTGGGAGGATTGTTCATTGTTCTTAAGATCCAAGGGTCTGGGTCTGTAGTCACCTAGGCAAATTGGTGAGGCTTTTTACCAAACCTTGTCCAGGAAGTGGGGTGCAGGGTTTTGGGAAGTATTTTGGGGGGAAAGACGCGTCCAAACAGCTCTTCCCCAGTAACCAGTATTAGTTTGGTGGTGGTAGCGGCCAGTCCAAGGACAACGGGGGGGAATATTTTGTACCTTGGGGAAGTTTTGACCTAAGCTGGTAAAGATAAGCTTAGGAGGTTTTTTCATGCAGGTCCCCACATCTGTACCCTAGAGTTCAGAGTGGGGGAGGAACCTTGACACCACTCCCACCCAAAACCGTGGTAATGGTGAACACGTACCTTAAGGTAGAAATGAAACCCATTTCCCTCCCATGTTTGGCATGGTTGCATGGAAGCTAAACTATATTTTTTTAAAATAAGTTACCAAATTAAATAACTCTAGTTCCTTATATGGGACAAAATTCCACCCTGGAATGTGTGGTAAATTCTATTGGGACAGTACACATTTACTCCGGAGTGGAGTTTGGACCATGGTGAGTACCAGTAGTAATTAGATTTCTATTTCCTCAGTCAGTTCTGAGTGGTACTTTTTTAATGTATATCTAGTGGCAGGGAGACCAGGGATTTTAAGAAGTGTCAACATGCAAACCAATAAACCATGGTGTGCTTTCTGCATTTTTATACAATCAACAGAAAGGAAGCATGTAGAGGAAAACATTGCTTTAGTAAAACACTGGATTTCTCCATTTTGCTGCAGTAATCTGTCCTACGTATTCAGAAACCTCCACTACTTGAGTACCCTTCCTGTACTCTGTTGAAGAGTGCATATGGACTCTACAGCTCTACTGAGACCGGAGCCTCTCTTTCATGGTGATGTCCTGGCAATGGTACTGACGCTCAAAAGACGGCATTGAACAGAGGCTGACAGTGATTCATTCTGAACTAGCTACTGCAGAATCCTGTAATGTGCAAGGTTGTGTAGAGCAGGTTTAACAAACCATTGAACTTGAAAACAGTCAAATGAATCTGCCAAGATTAACATCTAAATAGGTTGACTAATAGACAAGTCAAGTACTTTCACTAAAAAAGGATTTACTGTTTTTCTTTGTCCTCTCTTATTTTTTAAAAAGGCAGAAATAGTTCTAACATCACTCCCGTTGGTAGCATACCGACTCATTATTGCGTTTCTAACTCTTGTCATGAGGCTGAAAATATTGGTGACAGTATTTGGTTTCTGTGTTGATTCATTTAAATTAGTTTTAGGTCACAAAAAGTCATTTAGCTTTCCTGGTGTGCTTTCTAAATATTTTTTTCCCTTCAGTTTCAAGAGCGAAACTTGTCAGACTATTTATTTGAATTGGCCATGTTGGCCAGACAAGTTTCCTTATACCCTCTGAATGCCTATAATCTTCCAGGGTAGATACTCCATTGTACTCAATATGTACTCTAACACAGCAGAAACTGTTACCATAGAGAGAGAGATCTAGCCGTGGGCTAGCAAAAGGCAAGAAGAATGGAAAAATGTATTATTACCCCCACAAATATTCCCCTCTCCACTTTCCTGTAAATTAAAGATTGTACACTGTAATGTACATAATAGATTCTAGACCTATGTGCTGCTCTGTTAGTAACTGTAGCATTCTTTGTAGCCCAGCAGTAATTTAGCCATTTAAGTGGTATATTACGGGGGTGTGTATGCGTGCGCACTAGTGGAATTGCTCCCATCTGAATCAGTGTCTTGAAAGAGAACCCTATTTAATGCTATTTTCTGTGTATGTCACTTTTCACAATTTATCTTACAGTTGCTGCTAATTTACAGAAGATAGTAGATGATCCTCAGGCCTTGAAAACATTGACTTTTAAATTGGTAAGTAAAAGGTTCTTGGTGACAAAACGATACGCACAGAAAATAATTACTAATATTTCAAGCAAACTTTTTTTAGCTTCTGATCTGTTATTGGCTGTTCTTCTGTACAGAACATTTACATTTTTGAACAGTGTACAAACTAACAGGAAAATAGAAAGCGGAACAAGCTTTGCCACAAGCCACTGTTTAGAATGCTATGATCTAGTAATGCCTGGGCAATGCATTCCATTGGAACACACAACTGTCCTGGGTGTTCTGCAATTGCTGGTGGCAGTAGTGCAGGAGTGGGCAAACTACGGCCCGCGGGCCATGTCTGGCCTGTCAGACCTTTAAATTCAGCCCTTCAGCTTCCGCCGGGGAACGGGGTCTGGGGTTGCCCTGCTCTGGCACTCCAGCCGGGGAGCGAGGTCGGGGGATTGCCCTGCTCTGCATACGCTATTGTTCCGCGCGGCTCCTGGAAGCAGCGGCATGTCCCCGCTCTGGCTCCTACATGTAGGAGCAGCCAGGGGGCTCCGCACGCTGTCCCCACCCCAAGCGCTGCTCTGCAGCTCCCGTTGGCCAGGAATGGTGGCCAGTGGGAGCTACTGGGGTGGCACCTGCAGACGGGGCAGCATACCGAGCCGTCTGGCTAGCGCTGCACCTCTGTGTAGGAGCCAAAAGGGGGACATGCCGCTGCTTCCGGGAGCTGCTTGAGGTAAACGCTGACTGGAACCTGCACCCCGACCTCCTCCCTGCCCCAGCCCTGATCCCCCCTCCTGCCCTCTGAACCCCTCGGTCCCAGCCCAGAGCAACCTCCTGCACCCCAAACCCCTCATCCCCAGCCCCACCGCAGAGCCTGCACCCCCAGCTAGAGCCCCAGCCCAGAGCCCCCACCCGCACCTTGAACCCATTTCTGGCCCCACCCCGGAGCCTACACCCCCTCCTGTATCCCAATTTTGCGAGCATTCATGGTCCGCCATACAATTTCCATACCTGGATGTGGCCCTCAGGCCAAAAAGTTTGCCCAACCCTGCGCTAGCTTGTTGCAAAGAATTGGACATCATTTTTACCTTCGTCCATTTGAACCAGTACAATGCTTGAGGGATCTTCTCTAGACTGGGAGAAAGCCATTGAATTCAGTCCTCTAAATCCATTCCTCAGTGCAATAGTTTGTGGTTGGAAACTACCCAGAAGTCCATGTAGGAGGTCCCAGAATGCATTCATATAATCGTGGCTGTAAGGCAGGTTGTGTATGGATGTGTCAGTCTGTCGTTAGTTAAAAACCAAGTTGCTGTGTGGATAGGCCATGCTATTGGGAGGGAAAACAAGAGAAACAATTATACAATCTCTGTCCCTACAATGGTTTCCCCACTGAGTGTCGGAGAACTCAGTGAAGGGTCTCCAGCTACGGTATTACATTCTTGGTACTTTTTAAGTAAAACAAGTTGGGAATCTTGGTGCAAACAACCATTTTACTGATCTCTGCCAATGTATCTGAACCATGTACATGAATTAAAGTGAATTCAAAGCTACACTCTCCTAATAAAGCTTTCCTGTGGAGCCAAGTATTCTTAGCTGTAGGGGGGAGAGAGCACATCGTACAAGGTGAATATATAAAGGTCTAATGTGACTGGGAGCTATTGTAGAGCCACTCAAGTGAAAGCCTAATGAACAAGAAGTAACACTAACTCCAACCATCAAATCACAATAATGGGCTCTAATGGACAGGCATATTTTTTAATGGCATACTCACACCAGTAAATAATGACTGTAGTCTCTGGTCTGCCTGTGAAATAGCGTGATGGGAATGGCATTCAGGTCACTCAAAATAAATATGAAGTCAAGATGTAGCAAATAGTTGCCATAGCAATGGCACATAATCCAGCTTTTATCTCACTTACTGCTATTTTGCTACTTTTAATAAATGTTGATAAAAGTTGACCAAAATGATCATCTTCGATATACAAATCTATAGATGCCTGAAGTCCCTGTCAAAACAATACAAGATGTATTAATATAAATTTAACCTTACATTGCAAAGACTTACTTCAAAATTGCTTGCGTTGATGTGCTATATTTGCATTTTTCCAAAATTAAGTGGAAAATTTGTATAGCCAAAGCTGTTGGCTGATTAGTTATGTAAATATTACTGCAACCAATTAACTTTCTAGCTTTTAGCACTCTCAGCTGAGAGTGACTGCTGTATATGAAAGGATAGAATAAATGTTTCTTAGACAAGAGATCCTCCAGAGAGGTGCTTACTTTATAAAATAGGCTACTTCATGACAATTTTTATAGTCTAGATTGGATTTTTAGAGAGAAGACTTAATAGATCACCTCGTCCATCCACTTGTTGGTTTGGGATTTTTCCCCCTCTGTCATTTTAAAATGACATGATCAATGGGGCTTCCACCCCTTCCCTTGTGAGACTGTTCAGTAGAACCAACCATTCAGGAAAAAGCGTTAACGCAGGTTTAAAACTTCCCTTTGACTGATTTCATACTATATATCCCATACCCTAAACTATTTCTCTATTTCTATGTCAATTACCCTCTAAATATAGGGTTTTTTTGTCTTTCCCCTTTGTTGTTGTTTAGCCAGGCTAGCTACAGAGCATTCAGTTAATGTAATAGTTCATCAAAAACCAATCCACTTGACATGTTTTCTTGCATTTCTCTGACTGTCTACTATGTTTCTGGTACTGAGGCACACACAGTGGCATGCGATATTCCAAATGTCTGTAGGAAAGACGTATCACTCTCCTGGTCTGTGAAGAGAGGACTTTTTATGTATGGTCCAAAATGATGTTGATTCTCTTTGGGTAGGGGAGGTGCCAGATCATAATTCAATCCAATTTTCTGTGCACAATCAACCTAACTTTTTTTCAGCATTACCCCTATCTAACTACAGTTCTATAGCCTGTTGACATCACTGAGCATTGATTGGACCCTGTGTGTCATCTTCTGAGGGAATATCTTCTATTTGGATAGTTTCCCACAGATGTTCTTTGTTAGGTAGCATTTTCCAAGAGTGAATCTAATTCCTATTGATATTTCTAACCTCTCTAGGTTTCTCTTGTATTTCCCTGTCCTCTGACTTTTTAATACCTCCCAGTTTAGTATTATCCTTCAGTGTATTTCATATGTGATCTTATTCCTTCTGCTCTTAGGTCGTGGAATAGATGCCAAATAAAATAGTGTCTAACACTGAACTTTGTTATCTACCACACACTCTCCTGTTTTTCATTAATTTTTAGCCAAGATTTCACCCCATTTGACAGTGTTTCTATACAACTCAGTTCAAATTGATTTTGCTAGTAAATATTTCCTGGAAAGCTGAAGTCTAACACACATCCTCTGTCCACTGACTTCGTAAATGTGATTGAAAAGTGGGCCAGTTAATCTTGCCTTATTTATCATTACTCATTACCACGTGTCTGTTACTTCCTGGCTGTTTACAGATTGTTTCCATTCATGTTTGGACTTCTGCTTAAATAGCAACTATAGTCTCCCGTAGAAAACCTTAACTATACAATATCTAAGAATTTAGATCCAGGCAACTTCCATGTCTTCAATAAATTTCGATGACCCATTTGATGATGCAATGTAGATATTGGCATTTATACTCTATTAAATTTCTATTTTCATGCCTCTTGTTGAAAATTGAGTAGATTTCAATACTACATAAGAATGGCCTTACTGGGTCAGACCAAAGGTCCATTTAGCCCAGTATTCTGTCTTCCAACAGTGGCCAATGCCAGGTGCCCTAAAGGGAATGAACAGAACTGGTAGTCATCAAGATCCATCCCCTGTTGTCCATTCCCAGCTTCTGGCAAACGGAGGCTAGGGACACCATCCTTGACAAGAGCCATTGAGGGACCTATCCTCCATGAATTTATCTAGTTCTTTTTTGAACGCTGTTATAGTCTTGGCCTTCACAACAACCTCTGGCAAAGAGTTTCACAGGTTGACTGTGCGTCCTTGTGTTATGAGAAGGAGTAAATTATACTTATTTACTTTCTCCACACCAGTCATGACCTCATTGTATAGACCTCATTCATAACTTCCCTTAGTCATCTCTTTTCCAAGCTGAAAAGTCCCAATCCTATTGATCTCTCCTCATACTGAAGCCATTCCTTACCCCTAATCGTTTTTGTTGCCCTTTTCTGAATCTTTTCCGATTCCACTATATCTTTTTTGAGATGAGGTGACCACATCTGCAAGCAGTATTCAAGATGTGGGCGTACCATGGATTTATATAGAGGCACTATGATATTTTCTATATTATCCCTAACGTAATAATTCCCAACATTCTGTTAGGGTTTTTTGACTGCTGCTGCACTTTGAGTGGATGTTTTCAGAGAATTAGCCACAGATGACTCCAAGATCTTTCTTGAGTGGTAACAGTTAATTTAGAACCCATCACTTTATATGTATAGTTGGGATTATATTTTCCAAAGTGCATTACTTTCAATTTATCAACAATACTAGCTAGAATTAATCTTATTTTAACCTATAACTGCCTAATCTTTAAAGTGACGCTATATGTATGTGTGTATATTATATATATAATATATAAAGTTGCCTGTCTGATTGACAATACCTTTAGATTGCTTTAAAAACAGACTACCTCTTCTCCTGGACAAGTCCTTTCAATTAAGAGTAATATAACTAGTGGATAAGGGTGAGAGTGAGAGTGGTAGACAGTACCGGATTTGCCATGGCTCTGGGCCCACGGTTCAAAGGGGCCCTGGCCCGGCCCACTATTCTCCATCCCTCCCCCCACCCCCCCGTCCCCTCCTTTGAGGGCAGCGGGCAGAAGCTGGGTCCTGCCGGCTCCTGCTGCAGGGCAGGCTCTGCCGGCAGCCAAGCTCCCCACTCGCCTGCCTCTTCCCCAGAGCGTGCCTCGTTCCTCCCCCTCCCAGCGCTTCACTGGCATGAGGGAAGGGGAGGAGCGGAGCCGCAGCACATTTGCTGCTGTGGGAGGAGGTGGAGAAGAGGCAGAGGTGGGGGCGGGGCCTGGGGGAAGGGGGTGGAATCAGGGAATGCCCCCTCCAGCCCCCTGCTGTGAGCGGCTCGGGGCAGGGGGCTGGGAGCACCCCCCTCGCACACACCCCTGCCCTGACACCTGCACCCCCCTCGCACACACCCCAGCCCTCTGCCCTGACTCCTGCAACCCCCCACATCTCCAGTCCCCTCACACCCCAGGCCCTGACTCTTGTACCCCCCCCAACATCCTCATCCCCGTCCTGAGCACCAAACGGGAGCTCCTGCCCCCCCCCCCACATACACACACACTCCCACCTGCACCCCTCACACCAAATGGGAGCTGCCCCAGGTAAGTGCTCCACACCCCAACCTCCTGCCCCAACCCTGAGTCCCCTCCCTCACCCTAGCTCCTGGCCAGACCCTGCACCCCAACCCCTAGCCTGCTCCTGAACCCTAACTCCCTCCCAGACCTTGCACTCCCAGCACTGTGCTCAGTGCTCTCCCACCCTCAGCTCAGTGCAGAGAGAGATGAAGAGAATGGGTTAGAATCAAAGAGAAGATAGGTACCCGCTCTATGTGGGGAGGGGCGGGGGGGATCCTGTTTAACCCCTCCCCAGCCCTGCTGCACTTGCAGTTTACCCCCTCCCTTGCTCCAGAGACTAACCCTAGCTCCTGTCCCGCTGTGCTTTTGCCCCCAGTCACTGCCTTGCTCCAGTCAGCAGGGACTAATCCTCCCCACATGCCCCACTGTGCTCATCTTGCCCCTGGCCCCTGCCTTGCTCCAGCTGGAGACCAATCCTCCCCCCTCCCCCCCACCCTGACCTGCTATCAGGGTGGATAAAAATCAATGACTTTTTTTAAAAATCAAAAAATCCAATTTTTTTAATTTAAATCAGATTTTTGAGGAACAAACCTATCTAAAGATAGTTTTAATTAAGATACATTATATCTCATCATGGAATAGGGATTATAAATTCTAATTCTATAGTATGAGACAATATATTTGTGTAACGTATAAGAAAAGTTTTGTAAATGAGTTCTAATAGATGGATTAGGGACCCAATCTTATGGGGTTCCACAGGCTTCTGTATAGATTATTTAGGTTAATCTTCTACCTACTCAGTGGGACGCAGTGCTCAGTCTAGAAGATACCATCAGAGATGCTTAGTTTTGCAGTTCTCAGACTGTATTTGTGTCTCCAGAGGTAACATGCTTGTTAACAGCAAAAAATGTTTTAAATAAATAAATAATATATAGAGGTGAGAAATAAGACCTCAACTCTATTGTCCCTCTGCAAATTTGTGTACACAGAGTCAATCCCTTACCTCTCTTTAAAAGTGAAAAGTTTCAAAAAGTTCAATGAATAGAAGATTGTTGGGGGAGGAATGGATCTGGACCAGGAGAAGAAGGATATCCTGGGAGAATAACATGAGGGGGAAAGGAGTCCAGGAGAGCTGGCTGTATTTTAAAGAATCCTTACTGAGGTTACAGGGACAAACCATCCCGATGTGTAGAAAGAATAGTAAATATGGCAAGTGACCAGCTTGGCTTAACAGTAAAATCCTTACTGATCTTAAACATAAAAAAGAAGCTTACAAGAAGTGGAACATTGGACAAATGACCAGGGAGGAGTATAAAAATATTGCTCAGGCATGCAGGAGTACAATCAGAAAGGCCAAATCACACTTGGAGTTGCAGCTAGCAAGGGATGTTAAGAGTAACAAGAAGGGTTTCTACAGGTATGTTAGCAACAAGAAGGTCAAGGAAAGTGTGGACCCCTTACTGAATGGGGGAGGAAACCTAGTAACCGAGGATGTGGAAAGCTAATGTACTCAATGCTTTTTTTTTTCTCTGTCTTCACGAACAAGGTCAGCTCCCAGACTGCTGCAGTGGGCAGAACAGTATGGGGAGGAGGTGACCAGCCCTCTGTGGAGAAGGAAGTAGTTCAGGACTATTTAGAAAAGTTGGACAAGCACAAGTCCATGGGGCCAGATGTGCTGCATCCGAGGGTGCTAAAGGAGTTGATGGATGTGATTGCAGAGCCATTGGCCATTATCTTTGAAAACTCATGGCGATAGTGGGAGGTCCCAGATGACTAGAAAAAGGCTAATCTAGTGCCCATCTTGAAAAAAGGGAAGGAGGAGGATCCGGGGAACTACAGGCCAGTCAGCCTCACCTCAGTCCCTGGAAAAATCATGGAGCAGGTTCTTAAGGAATCAATTTTGAAGCACTGCGAGGAGAGGAAAGTGATCAGGAACAGTCAGCATGGATTCACCAAGGGCAAGTCATGCCTGACTAATCTAATTGCCTTCTATGACGAGATAACTGGCTCTGTGGATGAGGGGAAAGCAGTGGATGTGTTATTCCTTGACTTTAGCAAAGCTTTTGACACGGTCTCCCACAGTATTCTTGCAAGCAAGTTAAAGAGTTATGGGCTGAATGAATGGATTATAAGGTGGATAGAAAGCTGGCTAGATCATCGGGCTCAGTGGGTAGTGATCAATGGCTCCATGTCCAGTTGGCAGCCGGTATCAAGAGGAGTGCCCCAAGGGTCAGTCCTGGGGCCGGTTTTGTTCAATATGCCATGGACTGCACCATCAGCAAGTTTGCAGATGACACTAAACTGGGAGGAGCGGTAGATATGCTAGAGGGTAGGGATAGGATACAGAGGGACCTAGACAAATTGGAGGATTGGGTCAAAAGAAATCTGATGAGGTTCAACAAGGACAAGTGCAGAGTCCTGACCTTAGGACGGAAGAATCCCATGCACGGCTACAGACTAGGGACCGAATGGCTAGGCAGCAGTTCTGCAGAAAAGGACCTAGGGATTACAGTGGACAAGAAGCTGGATATGAGTCAACAGTGTGCCCTTGTTGCCAAGAAGGCGAACGGCATTTTGGGCTGTATAAGTAGGCGCATTGTCAGCAGATCGAGGGACATGATCATTCCCCTCTTTTCGGCATTGGTGAGGCCTCATCTGGAGTACTGTGTCCAGTTTTGGGTCCCATACTACAAGAAGGATGTGGAAAAATTGGGAAGAGTCCAGCGGAGGGCAACAAAAATTATTAGGGGGCTGGAGCACATGGTTTATGAAGAGAGGCTGAGGGAACTGGGATTATTTAGTCTGCAGAAGAGAAGAATGAGGGGGGATTTGATGGGTCCTTTCAACTACCTGAAAGCGGGTTCCAAAGAGAATGGCTCTAGACTGTTCTCAGTGGTAGCTGATGACAGAACAAGGAGTAATGGTCTCAAGTTGCAGTGGGGGAGGTTTAGGTTGGATATTAGGAAAAACTTTTTCACTAGAAGGGTGGTGAAGCACTGGAATGGGTTACCTAGGGAGGTGGTGGAATCTCCTTCCTTAGAGGTTTTTAAGGTCAGGCTTGACAAAGCCCTGGCTGGGATGATTTAATTGGGGATTGGTCCTGCTTTGAGCAGGGGGTTGGACTAGATGACCTCCTGAGGTCCCTTCCAACCCTGACATTTGTGATTCTAAGTCTGGAGATAAATGTGAGAAGCGAGGGACATATGCTTTTTTGTTAAAATATTATGTTTGCTGTTGAAGAAAAAAATCCAAAATATTTAACGTTTTAGTTAAATAAAACAATTTAAATGTCTTTCTGGTGATGTTCTCCTCCTAATACAGCCTGGCAAGAAAATCCTCCAAATATTAATGATTAACCTGTTGAATTGGAGATAGTACATCTCCCAATGACTTCATAAATATCTGCTTCAATTATCTTTGGTAAATGAAATAACCAAACAATCATTCATTTTCTGATATAGCTGTAAACTCATCTGAAAAATTTTCAAAATAAATCACTGTTTAAAAATATATAGTGTGTACCTTCTAAAAATGAAACCTACATCTATCTCTGAGTTGTGAAGAATATGTATTAAGGTTATAACAACCAACAAGAATGCACTTTAGGTAGAAAACCATGATTAAATCAAGTCTTCCTGACTAGTGATTTAAATCATGATTTAAATCAAATCCACCCTGCCCACTGGGCTCTTGCCCCAGCCCCTTCATTCCCCAGGGGGGCCCACAGGTATGTTTGGCGCCAGGCCCACAACAAGTTAATCTGGCCCTGTTGGTAGATGATATGAAAACTCCATTTAGTCACTAAAATCCAGTGCCCATTGTCAGTGGGAGTCTTTCTACTGAAATCAGTGGAGCTACATGAAGCTTTTAACATAGAGCATCAGTGATATCTAAGGCTATTCAATACCCTGCACTGAGAGAGAAGACAAGGCCTCATCTTGCATTTTTATAATAGAAATAAAATGATGCTTTCTTACTCCTAAACAAAAAATAGAAGAGGAGAAACTGATGAAATACTTTTACTGTATCTGGCCTTTAAGAGTGAGCAACTCAGCATGGCTCTTGTGAACACCCAATTAGTTTTCTTTGTCAGTGGTGAAAAACTATTGGTGAAAAATTTCAGTGATAAAGCATGCACTTTATGTACGTGTTCTGTGGCTCTTTTCTTACTGTTACAGTATACACACTAACTTGTAATAAACTTGTAATAAAAAGGATTAAGAGAATTTTTCATAGGGGGAGACTAAGGCCTGGCCTACACTGGGGGATCGATCTAAGTTACGCAACTTCAGCTATGTGAACAACGTAGCTGAAGTCAGTGTATTTAGATCTACTTACTGCGGTGTCTTCACTGCAGTAGGTTGACTGCTGACACTCCTCCATCAACTCCGCCTATGCTTTTTGCTCTGGTGGAGTACCGGAGTGGATGGGAGAGCGCTCGGCGGTCTATTTATCATGTCTTCACTAGACGCGATAAATCGACCCCTGCTGGATTGATCACTCCAGAGGTAAGTGTAGACATGCCCTAAGTGTTGTAACGGTTTAATGGGAGCTGTGCCAAGTAGAGTCAAAAGGTGTCTTTCGTGTGTAATTTACCACTAGCCACCATTCATCAAACTACTTTATTTCTTATAATCAGATGTATGCACCAAAGAGGTATCCAGTTTCTAGCAACTTAATGAGGACTTCTGTGAAAATGTAGTCACCACTCAGCTACAGATGGCCAATTTTGTATTTAAAACGAATAATTAAAATATTTAGACTAAACAAATTGCACTTGTTAAAAGTAGTTTTGAAGCAGCAGTTCCTTCCTAGAAAATGACTTATACTTTCACTATTTGTGAAAATCATTTACCCTTTAAATGCATATATTACATTGTGCCAGTTGCATGCTGCAAAGCACATTACTAAAGAAGCACCTCTGATTGCTCGTACTAGATTGTAGCGTGTGTCAAAAGGAGAGATCCCTTAGTACTTTCCCAAACAATAGCACTGACTCCCCACAGATTTTCTTATTCTTATTTAAAAATTCATGGCCAAATATTCTAAAACAGATTTGAAATCAGTAATTGTAATCTCGTGGCATGTATTTTTTGTAAATATACAAAATATGTTATACTGTGCATGTAGCTGTCCTGATTCTCAGACATTTAGAAGGCAGACTTTGGGCCCCTCTGGAAAAATAATTTGCTTTTGTGTTTTTTTTTTTAAAAGTGCCAGTTTTGGATGACTGTTTTCTGGAAGCATGGCCCCAAGTGTTTGTTTTTCATAACTTTTTTAAATTAGCCATATTGATTTAAACATTTTGTACCTTGATATAAGTGTGCAGTTTATGCACAGTGATAGAGGATAGTCCTAGCAGTCTAGACACTCAACTAAATAAGGCATTTTGTTACTAGTGTGGCCGTACAGGGAAATGTAGAATTATAGAATGGCTGTCAAATATTCCTTTTTAACCTATTCTAATAAATGTCTGTTTTCGTCTTGCAGGCTTCTGGTTGTGATGGCACGGAGATCCCTGATGAGGTGAAACTGATTGGGTTTGCTCAGTTAAGTGTCAGCTGATGTCTGTCCCTCGACCCCCAGCAGAATTGTGAGTTTGTGAGGAGGCCAGCTTAGATGCGAAGAAAATTAAAGCACCCACACTGAGTTCTGCTTCATTCTCTAGCAATTCACAAAGTCAGAAGAAGCAAAGCCCTCAGCTACACTGCTGCTGCTAACATTCAAAATGCTACTAAACGTCTCTTATCAATTTGGATTTCCCCTATGTGAAAAGCATATGGAAATGCACTCAGGTGGCTGTATTTATTGGTTACAGAAGGAATTTTCTATTAAATTTATTTCAGTTTTCATAAAATTTCAGTGATACTATTTTAATTATGTACTTCTGATTGACAGTACCACCTCTCTTCTGTTGTATTTAGAAATTAACATACTTATAAAAGTTAACATATATTAGCCAAACTTGAATTCTAGTTTTAAAACTGACTGTGAATTTTATTTTTCATATATTTATGCATTACACATCCTAGCTATAAGAAAATGATTGAGCTGATTATGTGCTACTTGCAGTTAGTCTCCTGTTGAAACAAAGTTTCAGGTATATCTTTGAAGTATTTGTAACTTCTAGTTTTTGAAATGATTGAATTATGAGTTTAGGAAGCTTGTATTGGTTTCTGTGTCTAAAAACCAATCCACAATCTGATTGTCAAGGGTGTGGTAGGTGCCTTGCGGACATTGATGTTTTGAGAATGTGCCTGAGGCTGCTTAAATCTAGAATAGTCTCAGTTCTAGAAGCACCATATATATTTGTCTGAGTTAGAAGGGGATATGCTGTAGCAAAGACGTTAGACAAGTTTGGCCTAAACTATGCTTTGTTGGGGAGTCTACAAGCAAGAATTATTATAAAATGTTGCCATTAAGCTAGACTGCTTACTGTGCCCATATCTGATTTGGCTTATCCTTAAGCGATAGAAATTATTTTGTAAAGGTGATAAAACTTGAACAGAATCTGAGCTTTACTTGAAATTCTGCAAAATACCAAGGTGGAGTGAAAAATAATAGAAAGGGGTTTGTGCAATGACTAAAAGGTAAAATTTTGTTAAAAAACAAAACAAAAAAAACCCAATTCTGACCCAAGTAGTCTTATGCTTAACCTGTGACATAGCTATTATGGAGCTAGTAAACTTTAGAAAGATTCTGAAATTTGGAGCATATGTTCAAGGAGGTTTATTCCTTGGATGTTACCATTTAAACTACTTCCTAGCTAAAACTAGATAAATGGCAGCTCTTTAATGTACTGAAAATGGCAAATATATATTATTAAGAAAAAGTTATTTATAACGCCTTGTCATAATTGTTGGGGTGTTCTAGAGCCAATTGCATAAAACTCAGTGTAATTTCATTCCATTTTATTGTTTACATGATTATTCAAAGATGACTGCAAAGGTAAAAGGAAAATAAAAGTGTTGCACAAATAGACTGTGTAATGAGTTTCCTTGATCTGTGTATTTTGTGCATTACTGTTGTAATGTGGCAGATAACGATCTCTTATAAGATCACCTGCAACTACTTGTGTTCTTTACTTGCCTTATTGAAAATGCCACCTGGAAAGGAAACCTGGTTCATAAAGCTCAGAAGAAGAAATGGAAACCCCTCCCCCCACCCCAATTATATTTTCATGTACATCGGCCTGCAATGGAGGATTGTTCCCTAGTGCTCACTGTTCAGTGCTTTGCCTAATCTACTGTTAAAAGGCCCAAGTGTTGAGGCAATAGTTGTGAAGGAGGCAATAGTGAGAGCAGAACTGGAACTGTGAAACTACTTTCTCAGACTGGTTTGAATGAGAATAAGGAAACGGCTTGCCTGCCCAAATTAGGGGAGAAGGTGCAATTTGACAGGCGATGTAATTAAGAAGTATCAGTTAGGGAGAAAAAGGCTCTAGTGAAATAAGAGTAAACGAAAAGGGGAAATTATAAACTCATCTGGCTCCTGATAAAGTGTTTCACATGCTTGTAATGCTGTGAACAGATCATTAGTCACTAAGCAAGAGCGAAAGTATTTAAGTGCATGAGCTGTGGTTGCATTTAATGATTCTTGGCACATACAGCATCTTGGATTTTTAAAGCACTGTACAATTATTAACTAATTCTCCTGTGAAAATAGGTGGGTAACTTTTACTTTACAGAAAAGTGATGTCCAGGGAGGCTTGCTGCTTGCCCAAGGCTACACGAAACATCAGGATTAGAATTTAGAAATTCCATGCTGCACTAAAGAAGCCAGGGAAAAGGCTGGGAATCACAATCTATTGATGAAGTAGTCAACAATATCCTCGAAGGGTGTGTCTATTATAGTGCTGCTCGTTAGTGATATGCTGTAGAAGCGTGAAAACACTTCCTTTGTATCCAGGAAAACCTTTAAAGAGCTGGTCTTCACTATAGAAAATAGTTTCTTTGCTTTTATTACAATTGCATTAAAGTGATTTTTGCAAGTACCAAAGCACTGTGTGTAAAATAGAACCCACAACAACAAAATGAATTTAGAAGGAAAGAACTTGGGGGAAAAATAACTGCTCCAGCTTTAAATTTATTAACTATTACTCTCATGAGGCGGATTATGCCACCAAACTATCAGTATAGACAAAGGTTTGATACTCAAAGTTGGCAAAAAACAGCAACATAGCTTAACATGCAGACCAGTGTGCAGCTTCTGTGTAGGAATATAAACAGAAAGCACAATGGCATTCCAGAGTGAAGGACCTTTAAATGCTGCATTCAGATACTTCAATTGAATATGGAGAGGAAAGAAAACCAGTGACTGTTACATGGGCAATTTTGCATGAGAAATGACCAAGACATGGATGCACTTCACACTGGGATCATATATGGCCCCAGAGTAGTCGTGGGTGCTATTTATTTTGCCGGAGTTGATCAGACAATGGTTGGGTCTCTAGTAAGGGATGGAAAATACCTGGTTACATTCAAAAGGAGAAATGTCTAGTTAATTAGACTAACTTGGAACAGGTGAGGTACCATATAGCCATCTGTGAGCCCAGGGAATGGGGCTTATTGGAGAAATCTCCAGTATTTTTACAGCAGTGATTATATGCCATTGCTTACAGTTTTGCACTTGTAAAAGTTATTTGTTAATTAATTTCAATATCTGTAGAACCAGCCTTTTCAGTTCACTTTTATTTCCAGTGTGTTGAAAGCAGCTCTTCCTTTTGGGCAGAGGTTGAAGCCAGTAGATGGAAAACAAATTGTTTGTCTGCCCAGTGCTGTAAAAGAATAAGCATAAAACCCAGGTCAGCACTAAACTGACCTGCTACAATGTCTGGTGAGCCGTTCTTAGCTGATGTTCAGCTAAGAAAATACAAGCGGGGTGTACGGGGCCAGGGTAGAATGTTCATCCTCTTAACTCTGGGGACATGAAATCTTCAATATATTTAATCTTAGGCCAAGTAAACTTGGCTTCCATCTCTCTCTTCTTTGTGCCCTTTCCAGCAGTTCTTCCCCCATGTTCTTACTATTCCCTCTTCTTGATGTCGACCTACCTTCCCACTTCCCTGACCCTCAGCTTATAAGAGGTTCTGCCCAGCTTCCTGGCACATGACTCCAATATATACTACGGTTTTGGGTCCCAAGGCAACTGCTTTCTGCCCCACCCGTGCACGGTGTGGCTACTTCTACCAGAAGCCCCCTGCTGCGACATCCGGAAGTCTGGGTGGGTTAGGGTTAACAGTGGCAGTAAGAGGATATGCTAAAAGAGAGGGAGGGAAGTCGTGACCAGTAGCTACAATCCCTTCTTCCTCCTGCCACCATATCCACTGGAACCATGACTGCCTTTGGGAAACGGGCTAGTCCTGTTGGGGTTTGACATCCTAGAGCAAGAGTCTCAAGGGTTATACCCTGAACAGATCCTGTTTTTTTCCCCCTAGGATTGGAGATGAAGGGGCTCCTCTGCAAAATGCTTTTAAATAACATTATTTTCCTAAGAAATGGATCACTCTATAAAACTTGTAAATGGCCCTTTCTTCCCCTGCCCCCAGACCCACTCTTCTTGCCTAATCAGAGGCCTGTTTTTCCTTTCTACCAGCTAGACTTGCATACTGATGTTGGATGTGAGATTGGCCTGTGCCTGAAATCAGTCTGACACAGACCTAAAAAAAAAAAAAATCTGCTAATTAAGTGTGGTGAAAATACAGATTCTGTTTAGCAGGGAGGAGTTTTCTTCAAAGCAGCAGAAAATGTGAGACCTTGTTAGTAATTAATTATATTCATTATAATGAGCAGTTCAGTTTTCCTTTAGTTCAGTTCCAGTGCCTGTTGGGTTGATTGTGGAGATTTTTCCCAGCACAGGTGACCAGCTCACCAAGCATCTTGCAGTGTTTCCATACCCAGGCGTGACCATACTGTAGTAGTAAGTTTAAAGAGCGAAGTTGGCAGATGAGCAGGAGCCAGCATCTCTGATCTCCCTCTGCTAATGAACTGACAGAGCAACTAGATTTGCTCACACCAGCAAAAATCCCCACCAGCAAAATCTCTCCCTCTTTTACTTGCATTTTATTACACGATGGTCCAATTGATTAAATATCCAGACTTAATAGCTGAGCATTATGACATGTTAGTAATTCATTTTGTCACTGTGAATAAACCCAACATTGCAGTGTACATAAAAATGTGGTTTTATGGCTGCTTTATGATTGATAGACGGCTGCTTGTCAAACTGTTTGCATAGTGAAAGTAATCTGAGGTGCTGAATCAAACCCAGTAGTTAAGAAGCAAAGAACTTCATATTCTTCATAGGCAGTGCTGCATTGAGCAAACGGATATTAAAGGGAGTTATCCATAAACGGTTATGGTCATAAGCAAGAAGATTTAGTTTTTGCTGCATGGACCAAATGAGAGGCAATAATGTCCTTCTCAGGAGGCAAGTCCACGTAGTATCTTGCTGTCCAATCTACAAACATGAATGTGAAAGATTGTATTACTCTGCTGTCTCCATGGGGTAGAGAAAACCATTAGGGCAGATGGAGGTGTTTATGTGGGGAAACAGTTAAGGCATTTTTATTCAAAATCAATTCCCCATATTCATTTCTCTCCTCTATCCCTCTCCCTTTTTTAATGTGCAAATTTTATGAATAAAAAGTGTCTGCTTCCTTTCCACCTGCCAAAGACCCGTAACTGGAAAGGCCTTCAAGGACTGAGTTGTTTGGTTCTTTCCTGTTATAAGAGAGAAGTGTAATTCACTAGGCAACGACTCTGCTAATATCTGGAAAGGTTTATTAAATAGAGAGTGCTTTTATTTTTAGTCTCAAATTACTGTGTCGGTGGCTAAATGGTTCCATTCTGCCTTCCCTGATGCACCTGTTCAAAACACTGTACTTACTTAATAGGGCATATAGGTTTATCTCTACTTTCTAATTTTCTGGAGGATAAATGAGGTATAGCTTCTCCAGAGTTAAAGGGATTTAAGATAATCATGAGATAACATCTAGTCTTGGCTCTCAGAAAAACAGCTAACTTCATTGTCATCTGAAATGAGATGTTAATAAGAGCCAGAGGTACTGGTGTGGCCTAGTGGTTGTGGATGGGAAGGATCTGTATTTCTTACATAGCTTTCATTGGATTAATAGGCATAACGATCTTGTATCCCAGTTGCAAAACATTTTGTGGGAGCTGAAAAAATTAGAGCTAAAATTGGAATATGGGTCTAAGCAAGATGTCTGCATCTTCAGAATTTAAAAAGCTTGAGAAAACTCTGAGTCCCTCTGTACAGGAATTTGGAAGAGTCCTACATGTACTTTCTACTGCCTTTAGATATTAAGGATGATGTGTTTTGATGTTAAATCCAATACCTGTTCTATTATATAACAGAAAGGAGAGGTTATACGGGTGGTAATTTTACAAGATTAGCACCTGAAAAGCCTCTCTGGATCCATAAATCACTATCATTCACAAGACCATGAAAACATTTGAGTGACCTGAAAATGATGAAAATTCTTCTTTAATCTTTATCTTGTTGGGAGTTATATGACATAAGCTGCTGAACAGTTTTGACAAAGAAACAGGCATATTCTGTAAATGTCCTGTATTGTCAATTGGCCGCATAGAACAAACTACACACTACAACAATAAATGAAATGTAAAACAAAGTGGTTATGAAATAGCACGTGATACAAAAGCAGAGATGAGTTATCTCTGATGCCCTGACAAAATTCCGGTGTGGGCAATTATGTTTGGCTTCCTAAGTTTCCCTGCCATTGAGTTTGGATAGGGCATTCTTCACTTTCCATCCTAAATTGTTGCACAGTATCCTCTACCGTGTTACAAGGCCAATGTCTTCCCCCACCCAGAGATCACTTCATTTCAGCACTGGTGTAGTGATCTTTGCCATGACTGTGTATATCTCTGTATAAAAACCTTGCAAAATTCTATACTAATAGAGAAAGTAACTTTATAAGACTATTATATTAAGACAGAAGAATAGATTTTTATGCCTAGACTGGTAAATGGATATGACAACTTTTCAAGGATGTTGTGTTTGTAAAGTTCTTTGGGTGAGCTGAAAACTATATTCTTGACAATGTAAGCCATTATAATGGTTGGCAATATATAGATATGTTTTATCTGTGAAACTAAAAACATTCATAACCACTTTTTTTTAACTTTAGTCATACGTGACTTTATGTATTTAGTTTATTTTAAGGCATAAATGTGGACACATGATTAGAGTTATTAGAGCTGGAACAATTATGGCATCTTAAACATTCCTCTTTAGCTTCAGCAACCAAACTCCACAGGAAGAGGAAATGTTTGGGGACAGATGTGTTGGACCTGACTACAACCCACTGACTTCAAAATGATTTTTGTGTTGTGTAAAGAGGCCCTATGTGATAGCGAAGTCATTGGATTCAAATAGAACATTTGTTGTGTATTACGTAGCTGTAGAAACAGAACAAAAAAAAAAAACCCATAAGAATAGTTGATGCAAAACCATTGATGAAATCCTGGCCCTCACAGAAGTCAATGAGAGTTTAGGCATTGACTTCAATGAGGTCAGGTTTTCACCCCGTGTTTCTCAATTAAGAATTCCCTAGCATGCTTTTGGGGGCTATAAAGTGAATAATAATTACCCACCACTGCTTGAATGTGTTTTTGATTTGAATGAAAGGTGGTTAATAAAATATCGCAAACATCTTCCACTTCTCTCCGTGCAGCAACTTTCCCTTTTTTTAATAGCGCATCATATTCAGTCAAGCAGAGAATGATCTCTGACAGACAGCTTTCCAGTTGTTTATGGTTGATTTCAGTGCTAACACGGTACGACTGTCCATCAGACATTGCACAGCTTCATCATCCATAAACATGAAGCCCCTCAAAAGAATTAAAGAAGCAAAATGACAAAAGTTTGTACCCACATGATGATGGATACATTTTTTTTCTACCCACCACTTTAAAAATATGAATTCAGATCCATGGATGAATGCAATTTAGCATTGTATAATCATGATTCTAAATTACTATTTCAGACATTCATATGGCATGTGTGACAATGTTCCTTTGTTGGATTTACAAGACCAACAAACATCTGAATCTCTCAAATCTACTATATTTGTTGTTACTGTCATCCAAAAGATTGCACTATAGAGTCTGAAATAGGCTTGTGTTCATGCAGATAAGCTAAAAGCCTTATTCATTTTTTCCCATTCCCCCCTCACACCCACACACTTTTTAATAGCAAAATATTCATTTTCAACATAATCATGGTTTTGATCTTTTGAGGGAGTAATTGATTTTATTGCAATTACAATCGTTGCAGGATATTCAACCATAGGCATTTGTTAATACTAAACAATGCAAAATCTCACCATATCCAGGCGATTATTTATAATCAGTCTGACTATATTTGTTCTAGTCTTGCTGGAGTTGGTTGAGGAATTTACATCTCTGGCTATAATATGACTTAGGCAACATAAAAGCTGATGCTAACAGAAAATATATACTGGAGTTCAGCTGTGAGGAGTAAGATAAATTTAGCCCACGGTAACATTTTTGACTTTTATTAATTGCAATATGCATTTTGTTACATTTATGTATTTGTACATGTCTTGGGGCTATTCCTTATGGCATAAAAATGACATCTCTTGAATGATATTAATGAGCACTTGAAACCAAGCTAGGAAGTTTTGGATTAAGTACCGCCAATGCGTTTACATATATCAAGTTATCATAAATCAATCGTTTGTTTTCCTTAACCCCATTCCCCCTACCATCCCCACTCCCAGAATGTTTATTCTCTCTACATTTATTTCCACACAGTAGTTGTAGTGAGAACACCCCTGATCTGATCTATGTTGCACTAGAAAGTAAACTGTTTTCCTAACCAATCAGTAATATTTAGTGCAGTTCTATTCAGAAAAAAATGATTGCAAAATAACATATAGGGTCAACATTTATAGTTTTGCAATAATTGTATGAAATTTACTTAATCTACAAGCAAGAAGACTTTTCTGCCTTCTAATGTACAGGCCTGCAAATTTAACCTGGGACTTGTGAATCAAGGTGTATTCATTCCTTTTTGTGCATCATCACCAGTGTCAGGGTTCCTTCCCCACTCTGGAGTACAGATGTGGGGACCTCCATGCAAGATCCCTTAAGCTTATTTTTACCAGCTTTGGTTAAAAACTTTCCCAAGGCACAAATTCCACCTTGTCCTTGAACAGGAACACCTCTCCTTCCATTTTGTAGACTGCAGGTGTCCATGAGATGGAACAATCTCACAGCATCCCTAGGGTGACTACAGCAATTGCCTATATAGAAAAGTGCTACTGTAGAGCAGTAGTATCTAGATCTGATTAGAAAATGCTAAGAACTTGCTGAGAAAAAAACAAAAGCAATGCACAATTGTCAGCTTGCTAAAAGCAATATTAATGGAAATCTTCAATTTTCATTTTCACCAAAAAAAGTTTGCATCTCATGGTTCCTTGCTCTTCAGGACATGTGACTCAGTCACGTGGTCCTATTCTTTCCCTGTTCCATGGGACAGACTCCCTTGCTGCCCAGTGTTTTGCAACCCTGGACATTCCTCTCCTGCTAGTAGCTGGAACTTGCAGTCCTGACTGGTGGCTCTGGTTCTTGAGTGTGTCTCCTGTTTTCTCTCTTCCTCCTCCTGAGTAGCAACATCTCCTATTATAGGTAACTGTGCTGACTTTTTCCTCATTTCCCTCTGCCTCTGCAGGCCTCCAACAATGAACACTCTAGATATAGGGTAGAAATAGTTAGAAACCAGGGGAAAAGCCAGCACCCTATGACCACCTGTGTCTCCATAGACTACTAGTGATCCAAGAAGCCTAATTTGGGAACAACTGCCTTTATATTTGGACACTGTATGCTGCTTCACCCTTACCTTAGCACACCACAGATGCTGTTTGTATTTTATATATTGTAACCTATCTAGTCTATATGTGTAAGTGAAAATATTCACATGTGCTATTCTCCACAATTTGTTTGTTTGAAAGGTATTCTACAACTTACTTTAAAGTTCACTTTTTGAAGCAGTATTCAGCCCAGTTGGCACCAGAGATGTTTAGTTAAAGTAACCAAATCTCCTGTTCTGTGATTTTTGGATTGGAGAGGATGGAACAGAGAAGAGCGATATAAGATTGACTGATTGTTCTATATCTGACCTGGAAAGGGAAAACATGACCAGATGGCAGTAGTTAACATTGAAAATCTATAAGGATTTTACTTTGCTTACTGATGTGGCAGGTTCAGCAGCCAAGTCACACTGTCGGTTGGTCGAAATAGTCTGGTGTACTCTTATGAGCTGGTTGTATTGTGGGATTTAACAGACAATAAAACTGTAAACTTGTTTCACGTGACACTTCCTACATCACAATGCTCTTACAGTAGAAAAGTAATGAAGTGTTTCTTCACCTGAAATGCCAAGAAAACAAGCCATCTCCATTTTGAATGAGGCAGTGGTGTTTTGGTTATTCTCATGACAAACCATAGATGCCTAAACCCTTTGAAGTTATTTTGAGCCTTTTATGTATTAGTTTCTTAGGTGACTTTTTTTTTTTTTTGTCATGGCCCACCATGTTCCTACCATAGCTCACCCAACTGCTGCCTCTTTCCTGCTCTTGAGGACAGATTTTGATAGCTAGAACCTGAAGTGCACCAGGAGCATAATTAACAACACTGCACAGGCTCTGAAGGCTTGGTGATGGAAGTTTGGGGACATATGGAGTGATTCATTGCCCTTAGATGATAAACTGTGTATCTGGCATCTTGACAGGTTCCATATAACTAGACAGAATAGGTCATATAGCCCTACATTCAGTAAATTTGCGTTTTTAGAAGCGAACTGGACTGGGCAGTTTATGGTCTGTCCCCCAAACCCACATCAGACAGCGCTGGCTCTAGGCACCAGCAAAACAAGCAGGTGCTTGGGGCCGCACGTCTAGGGGCAGCATTCCGCCGCCGGCCATGCCGCCCCTAGAACTGTGCCCCCCGCCGCCCCAGCTCGCCTCCGCCTGCTCCCCTGAGCGCGCCCCGGCTGCACCCCCCTCCCTCCCAGGCTAGCCCCGCGTGAAGCAGGCGCGGCAAGCCTGGGAGGGGGGAGAAGCTGAGCGGCGGCGCGCTCCGGGGAGGTGGCGGTGGTAGAACGGGGGGGAGCTGGGGCGGGGAGCGGTTCCTCTACCCGCCCCGCAGCTCCGCCTGCTCCCCTGAACGCGCCGCCGCTTCCCCGCCTGAGCGGGGTGGGGGGGAGAAGCGGAGCGGCGGCCTGTTCCGGGGAGCAAGCGGAGCGGAGATGAAGTGTGGCGGGCGGGAAGCCGCAGAAAGCAATGGAGGGAGGTGGGGGGAAGGCGGCACGCCCGGGGGAGGAGGCAGGGCCGGGAATTTGGGGTTGGGGCGGAGCCAGGGATGGGGGAGAGGGCACGAAAAAAAAAGCAGGGGTGGCCAAAAGATTTTCTCGCTTGGGGCGGCAAAAATCGTCGAGCCGGCCCTGACATTGTACTATTGCTTGTGACTATGTGGGGACTTACTTTCCAACCACTGCATCACCCTTTGTGGTGTTTTTTTGTCTCATGGGGAAATGGAACCTGACTTTGTGCTGCAGTTTCATAAAAGGGAACCTGGCTGTAGTGCCATTTTACCTCAGGAACACATTCCACTGTTTCTATGCTTCTAAGGCTGCTTTTCCCACAGAGGTGGGCCCTCCCTTGCTAGCATCTGAGGGAGTCTCCGTCTCCGAGCATTGCACCCAAGTGAAGATCCTGCCCATCCCTTACACCCAGGCCACCCGTTGATGACCTCCCACATGATGTAGACTAGGCCATCGCCAAATGGTTTTTGGGGTGCTTCCAAGTGTATTTAGTCAAATGCCATCATCACACAGAGAAGGGGCAATAAGAAGTAGGTACTTGTAACCTCAATGTTCTAATTTTTTAAACATTTTAGGGGGAAGCATGTAATAATTATTTTGCACTAAGTTGGCTGGATCATTCTTTATATAAATTATTCTGGAAATGCATCTGTGTCTGCTGCTTTGTATTTGTACATTCCCAGTCCCCAGATACTGAGTACTTTTACCCTATTCCTATTTGATGGGCTAGGGGTATTTGTGTGAGGGGCGTGAATTGGTATGTTAAAATGAACAGCCAATAACTATTTTTGCCAAATACTGGCTTCTCTTCAGTTTGTTTTCCTTCAGATAAAAACGATATTTTTTGTGTAATGCTTAAAAAGTCTCACCAAAATCTGTGAATCATTATGTAATATACTGCACTTAATTAACACAAGCTAATACTTTTTATAAGTAATTAAATCAATTGAAAATGTTGCACATCTCTCCCATTTGTTTAAAGCAACTGCTAAATTGCAGTACTATACAAATTAAAATATATACTGCTTACATCCTGCTCTTGTAAATATGTGCCAAGACTTGCATTGTCTATATGGGTATGTGTATTTATATATAAAACAATGTAAAGTACACACTGTAGGTATTCCTTAGGCTGGTCCATTAGTTTTATTCTGAAGTGTGGAAATGCTGAATCCAAGGAACAAGAGAGTAAACAATACTGGCTTTCAATGGCCAATTTAAGCAGCCATAGCATCAGCTGAACTTGTAACTCTGAGATGTGCTGTAATTTGTTAGAATAAAATAGTGCTCTAGAATTATGTTTACAAATGGATCCTGAGATGGAAAACATTGTGAGATTATCAAAAAGAAAAGGAGTACTTGTGGCACCTTAGAGACTAACCAATTTATTTGAACATAAGCTTTCGTGAGCTACAGCTCACTTCATCAGATGCGTACTGTGGAAAGTGTAGAAGATCTTTTTATACACACAAAGCATGAAAAAATACCTCCCCCCACCCCACTCTCCTGCTGGTAATAGCTTATCTAAAGTGATCACTCTCCTTACAAAGTGTATGATAATCAAGGTGGGCCATTTCCAGCACAAATCCAGGGTTTAACAAGAACGTCTGGGGGGGGGGGGGTTAGGAAAAAACAAGGGGAAATAGGTTACCTTGCATAATGACTTAGCCACACCCCGTCTCTATTCAAGCCTAAGTTAATTGTATCCAATTTGCAAATGAATTCCAGTTCAACAGTCTCTCGCTGGAGTCTGGATTTGAAGTTTTTTTGTTGTAATATCGCAACTTTCATGTCTGTAGTCGCGTGACCAGAGAGATTGAAGTGTTCTCCTACTGGTTTATGAATGTTATAATTCTTGACATCTGATTTGTGTCCATTTATTCTTTTATGTAGAGACTGTCCAGTTTGACCAATGTACATGGCAGAGGGGCATTGCTGGCACATGATGGCATATATCACATATCACATTGGTGGATGTGCAGGTGAATGAGCTCTGATAGTGTGGTTGATGTTATTAGGCCCTGTGATGGTGTCCCCTGAATAGATATGTGGGCACAGTAGGCAACGGGCTTTGTTGCAAGGATAGGTTTCTGGGTTAGTGGTTCTGTTGTGTGGTATGTGGTTGCTGGTGAGTATTTGCTTCAGGTTGGGGGGCTGTCTGTAGGCAAGGACTGGCCTGTCTCCCAAGATTTGTGAGAGTGTTGGGTCATCCTTCAGGATAGGTTGTAGATCCTTAATAATGCGTTGGAGGGGTTTTAGTTGGGGGTGGAAGGTGACGACTAGTAGCGTTCTGTTATTTTCTTTGTTAGGCCTGTCCTGTAGTAGGTGACTTCTGGGAACTCTTCTGGCTCTATCAATCTGTATCTTCACTTCTGCAGGTGGGTATTGTAGTTGTAAGAATGCTTGATAGAGATCTTGTAGGTGTTTGTCTCTGTCTGAGGGGTTGGAGCAAATGCGGTTGTATCGCAGAGCTTGGCTGTAGACAATGGATCGTGTGGTGTGGTCAGGGTGAAAGCTGGAGGTATGTAGGTAGGAATAGCGGTCAGTAGGTTTCCGGTATAGGGTGCTGTTTATGTGACCATAGTTTATTAGCACTGTAGTGTCCAGGAAGTGGATCTCTTGTGTGGACTGGACCAGGCTGAGGTTGATGGTGGAATGGAAATTGTTGAAATCATGGTGGAATTCCTCAAGGGCTTCTTTTCCATGGGTCCAGATGATACTCACCTGGAGTACTGTGTGCAGTTCTGGTCTCCCATGTTTAAGAAGGATGAATTCAAACTGGAACAGGTACAGAGAAGGGCTACTAGGATGATCCGAGGAATGGAAAACTTGTCTTATGAAAGGAGACTCAGGGAGCTTGGCTTGTTTAGCCTAACTAAAAGAAGGCTGAGGGGAGATATGATTGCTCTCTATAAATATATCAGAGGGATAAATACCAGAGAGGGAGAGGAATTATTTAAACTCAGTACCAATGTGGACACAAGAACAAATGGATATAAACTGGCCACTAGGAAATTTAGATTAGAAATTAGACGAAGGTTTCTAACCATCAGAGGAGTGAAGTTTTGGAATAGCCTTCCGAGGGAAGTAGTGGGGGCAAAAGATCTATCTTGCTTTAAGATTAAACTCGATAAGTTTATGGAGGAGATGGTATGATGGGATAACATGGTTTTGGTAATTAAATATTCATGGTAAATAGGCCCAATGGCCTGTGATGGGTTTTAGATGGGGTAAGATCCAAGTTACCTGGGAAAGAATTTTCTGTAGTATCTGGCTGATGAATCTTGCCCATATGCTCAGGGTTTAGCTGATCGCCATATTTGGGGTCGGGAAGGAATTTTCCTCCAGGGCAGATTGGAAGAGGCCCTGGAGGTTTTTCGCCTTCCTCTGTAGCATGGGGCACGGGTCGCTTGCTGGAGGATTCTCTGCTCCTTGAGGTCTTTAAACTACAATTTGAGGACTTCAATAGCACAGATATAGGTGTGAGGTTTTTTTTGTAGGAGTGGTGGGTGAAATTCTGTGGCCTGCGTTGTGAAGGAGGTCAGACTAGATGATCATAATGGTCCCTTCTGACCTAAATATCTATGAAATATCTATGAATCTATGAAGATGTCATCAATATAGCACAAGTAGAGTAGGGGCATTAGGGAACGAGAGCTGAGGAAGCGTTGTTCTAAGTCAGCCATAAAAATGTTGGCATACTGTGGGGCCATGCGGGTACCCATAGCAGTGCCGCTGATTTGAAGGTATACATTGTCCCCAAATGTAAAATAGTTATGGGTAAGGACAAAGTCACAAAGTACAGCCACACTACCAGAGGCTCGTTCACCTGCACATCCATCAATGTGATATATGCCATCATGTGCCAGCAATGCCCCTCTGCCATGTACATTGGTCAAACTGGACAGTCTCTACATAAAAGAATAAATGGACACAAATCAGATGTCAAGAATTATAACATTCATAAACCAGTCGGAGAACACTTCAATCTCTCTGGTCACGCGATTACAGACATGAAAGTTGCGATATTACAACAAAAAAACTTCAAATCCAGACTCCAGCGAGAGACTGTTGAATTGGAATTCATTTGCAAATTGGATACAATTAACTTAGGCTTGAATAGAGACTGGGAGTGGCTAAGTCATTATGCAAGGTAACCTATTTCCCCTTGTTTTTTCCTACCCTCCCTCCCCAGACGTTCTTGTTAAACCCTGGATTTGTGCTGGAAATGGCCCACCTTGATTATCATACACATTGTAAGGAGAGTGATCACTTTAGATAAGCTATTACCAGCAGGAGAGTGGGGTGGGAGGAGGTATTTTTTCATGCTTTGTGTGTATAAAAAGATCTTCTACACTTTCCACAGTATGCATCCGATGAAGTGAGCTGTAGCTCACGAAAGCTTATGTTCAAATAAATTGGTTAGTCTCTAAGGTGCCACAAGTACTCCTTTTCTTTTTGCGAATACAGACTAACACGGCTGTTATTCTGAAATTGTGAGATTATGTTTTCTATCTGCAACATGTTGCAGATAGGGCCATTAACTCAACTGGAGTAAACAAACAGGAAAACAGCAAATGGTGTATACATTTCTAATACCAGGTGGTGGTATTAGAAATGTATACATCCACTGGAAAAGTCACAAATTGTCTATCAATTGGATCGCTGCCTGATTATATTTCTTTTTATACTGCACACCACAGTCTTGCTTAGCTGATAGTTCTGCCAATATTAAAAGGATCAAAAGCTAAGATATGGCTAAAAGAGAAAAAATAAACACTTTAAAAACAAATCTTATTCTTCTTTGAACAGTAAATTTAAACTTTCTTTACAGAATCAAAACACTGGACTTTTTTTCATTACTATGTTTCTTTTAGGTGGTTGGAAGCAATGCTTGACCATATACAGAAAGACCTGTGGGTGTAGCAAACCTTTGACATGGCTTCATTGAACTAGTAATTCACTAACAAAGTCTACAACGATGATGTAACTATTGGCAGTTGTTCCTGCACCTATAAATGTCAGAAATGCATTAAATATAGTCCACATAGAAAATACAGACCAGTAGTTTTACAGAAACCCAAAGAAGAGCTTTGTGTAGATTGAAAGCTTGTCTCTTTCACCAACAGAAGTTGGTCCAATAAGACATCATCTCACCCACCTCGTTGCACTAATATCCTGGGACCAACATGGCTACAGCAATGCAAACAGTAGTTATACTGTGCAGATTTATCCTTCAACACTGTAGCCTTTTGCAGAGAGGGGTTTCTCTATTGTCTGTTTTAGAGTGACTTATATAATATGGAGCAGAAACACCGACTCCCTCCTCAACTTTGCACCTCTTCCCAGAGGAGATGGGCACAATGATATTGCGCAGGGCTGGTAATGCTTTGTGCTAGTCCCACTGCCAGACCTAGAAATTTGCAAGGGCTGGGGAGGGCTGGAGGGAGGCAGAGGTCTATTCTCCCTTCACCCTGACCAGCCCCTTTCCACAGTCTCCCACACTGCATCTTTGGTTCCTGAAGACAAAATCTAGTTCTTTGTATTAGTTAGGTTATTTAGTTCTTTGTACATTGTTTCCTTTTTCTTTTACAAGGACCGTGGAAGGCTCTTAGCTGTAAGTATATCCACCTGTTGCTAGGGATTGAATTTTTGCATACACGTTTGCCATCACTTTGATGTTGTTAACTTACTACCCACTTTTTCTCCACAGAGCTGGCTGCTGCCATTGATGTAGTTGATCATAAGGTGCTGCAGACTTGTCTGTGGCATTTTGCAGGAATAGAGGATGAGGTTGACTGAAGTAGCACCAGTCTTTCCTTTGAACATAAGAATGGCCATATAGGGTCAGACCAAAGGTCCATCTAGCCCAGTATCCTGTCTTCCAACAGTGGCCAAGCCAGATGCCCCAGAGGGAATGAACAGAACAGGTAATCATCAGCTGATCCATCCCCTATAGCCCATTCCCAGCTTCTGGCAAATAGAGGCTAGGGACACCATCCCTGCCCATCCTGGCTAAGTGCCATTGATGGACCTATCCTCCATGAACTTATCTAGTTCTTTTTTGAACCCTGTTATAGTCTTGGGCTTCACAACATCCTCTGGCAAGGAGTTCCACAGGTTGACCGTGCGTTGTGTGAAAAAAATACTTCCTTTTGTTCATTTTAAACATGCTGCCTATTAATTTCATTTGGTGACCCCCAGTTCTTCTGTTATAAGAAGGAGTAAATAACACTTCCTTATTGACTTTTTTCACACCAGTCATGATTTTATAGACCTCTAACATATCCCCACTTGTCATCTCTTTTCCAAGATGAAAAGTCCCATTCTTATTAATCACTTGTCATATTGAAGCCGTTCCATACCCCTAATAATTTTTGTTGCCCTTTTCCAAACCTTTTCCAATTCCAATATCTTTTTTTGAGATGAGGCAACCACATCTGAATGCAGTATTCAAGATGTGGGCATACCATGGATTTATATAAAGGCAATATGATATCTTCTGTCTTATTATTCATCCCTTTCTTAATGATTCCCAACATTCTGCTAGTTTTTTTGACTGCCGCTGTACATTGAGTGGATGTTTTCAGAGAACTATCCACAATTATTCAAGATCTCTTTCTTGAGTGGTAACAGCTAATTTAGATCCCATCATTATATATGTATAGTTGGGATTATGTTTTCCAATGTGCATTACTTTATCAAAATTGAATTTCATCTGCCATTTTGTTGCCCAGTCACGCAGTTTTGTGATTTCTTTCTGTAGCTCTTCGCAGTCAGCTTTGAACTTAACTATCTTGAGTAGTTTTCCATCATCTGCAAATTTTGACACCTCACCGTTTACCCCTTTTTCCAGATCATTTATGAATATGTTGACTAGGACTGGTCCCAGTACAGACCCTTGGGGGACACCCCTGTTTACCGCTCTCCATTCTGAAAACTGACCATTTATTCCTACCCTTTATTTCCTATCTTTTAACCAGTTACCAATCCATGAGAGGACCTTCTCTCTTATCCCATGACAGCTTACTTTGCTTAAGAGTAGGGCTGCCAAGCAATTAAAAAAATTAATCGCAATTAATCGCACAATTAATCGCACTGTTAATAAATGGTATTCTATTATTGTTTTAAATATTTTTGGATGTTTTCTACATTTTTAAATATATTGATTTCAATTACAACACAGAATACAAAGTGTACAGTGCTCACTTTATATTTATTTTTATTACAAATATTTGCCTTGTAAAAAACAAAATAAATAGTATTTTTCAATTCACCTAATACAAGTACTGTAGTGCAATCTCTTTATCATGAAAGTTGAACTTACAAACGTAGAATTAAGTACAAAAAACTGCATTCAAAAATAAAACAATCTAAAACTGTAGAGCCTACAAGTCCACTCAATCCTACTTCTTGTTCAGCCAAGCACTCAGATAAACACATTTGTTTACATTTGCAGGAGATAATACTGCCTGCTTTTTGTTGAAAGTGCTGAAAGTGAGAACAGGCGTTCACATGGCACTGTTGTAGCCAGCGTCTCAAGATATTTATGTACCAGATGCGCTATAGATTCATATGTCCCTTCTTGCTTCAAGCACCATTCCAGAGGACATGCGTCCATGCTGATTATGGGTTCTGCTCCGTAACAATCCAAAACAGTGTGGTCTGATGCATGTTCATTTTCACCATCTGAGTCAGATGCCACTAGCAGAAGGTTGATTTTCTTTTTTGATGGTTTCGGTTCTGTAGTTTCTGAATCAGAGTGGTGCTCTTTTAAGACTTCTGAAAGCATGCTCCACATCTAACACCCTTAGATTTTGGAAGGCACTTCAGATTCTTAAACCTTGGGTCGAATGCAGTAGCTATCTTTAAAAATCTCATATCGGTACCTGCTTTGAATTTTGTCAAATCTGCAGTGAAAGTGTTCTTAAAACGAATAATTTGCTGGGTCATCATACAAGACAGCTACGGCATAAAATATATGGCAGAATGCAAATAACACAGAACAGGAGACATACAATTCTCCCCTCTCCCCCGGGGCTGGGGAGGGGGACTCTTTGTAGTGATGATCAAGGTGGGCCATTTCCAGCAGTTGACAAGAACGTCTGAGGAACAATGAGGGGGCGGGAGGGAATAAACATGGGGAAATAGTTTTATTTTGTGTAATGACCCATCCACTCCCAGTCTCTATTCAAGCCTAAGTTAATTGTATCCAGTTTGCAAATTAATTCCAATTCAGCAGTCTCTCGTTGGAGTCTGTTTTTGAAGTCTTTTTGTTGTAATATTGCGACTTTTAGGTCTGTAATCGAGTGACCAGAGAGATTGAAGTGTTCTCCGACTGGTTTATGAATTATTTATCCATTTATTTTTTTACGTAGAGACTGTCCAGTTTGACCAATGTACATGGCACAGGGGCACTGCTGGCACATGATGACATATATCGCATTGGTGGATGTGCAGGTGAACGAGCCTCTGATAGTGTGGCTGATGTGATTAGGCCCTATGATGGTGTCCCCTGAATAGATATGTGGGCACAGTTGGCAACGGGCTTTGTTGCAAGGATAGGTTCCTGAGTTAGTGGTTCTGTTGTGTGGTGTGTGGTTGCTGGTGAGACTGGGAGTGGATGGGTCATTACACAAACTAAAACTATTTCCCCATGCTTATTTCCCCCCTCACCCCCCGCCACTGTTCCTCAGACGTTCTTGTCAACTTTTGGAAATGGCCCACCTTGATCATCACTACAAAGGGTTTTCTCTCCCGCCCTCCCCCTCTCCCCCGCTCTCCTGCTGGTATTAGCTCATCTTAAGTGATCGCTCTCCTTAGAGTGTGTATGATAACATCCATTGTTTCATGTTCTCTGTGTATATAAATCTCCCCACTGTATTTTCCACTGAATGCATCCGATGAAGTGAGCTGTAGCTCATAAAAGCTTATGCTCAAATAAATTTGTTAGTCTGTAAGCTGCCACAAGTACTCCTTTTCTTCTTTCTCTTAGTATATTGACTGAACAAGAAATAGGACTGAGCTGGTTTGTAGGCTCTAAAGCGGTGGTGTGCAACCTGCAGCCCGTCAGGGTAATCCGCTGGCGGGCCATGAGATAGTTTGTTTACATTGACCATCCGCAGGCACAGCCGCCTGCAGCTCTCAGTGGCCATGGTTCGCTGTTCCTGGCCAATGGGAGCTGCGGGAAGTACAGAGAAGTGCTGGCTGCCACTTCTCACATCTCCCATTGGCTGGGAACGGCAAAACACAGCCACTGGAAGCTGCGGCTGGCCATGTCTGCGGACAATCAACGTACACAAACTGTCTCACAGCCCGCCAGTGGATTACCCTGACGGGCCACAGGTTGCCCACTGCTCTAAAGTTTTACATTGTTTTGTTTTTGAGTGCAATTATGTAACAAAAAAAATCTACATTTGTAAGTTTCACATTCATGATAAAAAGATTGCACTACAGTACGTGTATGCAGTGAATTGAAAAATACTGTTTCTTTTGTTTATCATTTTTACATTGCAAATACTTGTAATACAAAATAATAATAAAGTGAGCACAGTACACTTTGTATTCTGTTGTAACTGAAATCAATATATTTGAAAATGTAGAAAAACATCCAAAATATTTAATAAATTTCAATTGGTATTTTATTGTTTAATAGTGCGATTAAAATGGTGAATAATCACAATTAATTTTTTAATCATGATTAATTTTTTTGAGTTAGTCGCGTGAGTTAACTGCGATTAATCGGCAGCCCTACTTAAGAGCGTTTGGTGAGGTAACTTGTCAAAGGCTTTCTGAAAATCTAAGTACACTATATCCATAGGATCCCCCTTGTCCACATGCTTGTTGACCCTCCTAGAGAATTCTAGTAGATTGGTGAGGCATGATTTTCCTTTTTAAAAACCATGTTGACTCTTCCCCAACAAATTATGTTCATCTATGTGTCTGACAATTTTGTTCTTTATTATTGTTTCAACCAGTATGTACTGACATCAAGTTTACCAGCCTGTAATTGCCGGATCACCTCTGGAGCCCTTTTTAAAAATTGGCATCACAGTAGCTATCCTCCAGTCATTTGGTACAGAAGCTGATTTCAATGATAGGTTACAAACTACAGTTAGTAGTTCTTCAATTTCACATTTGATTTCGTTCAGAACTCTTGGGTGAATACCATCTCGTCCTGGTGACTTATTGCTGTCTAGTTTATCAATTTGTTCCAAAACCTCCTTTACTGACACCTCAATCTGAGACAGTTCCTCAGATTTGTCACCTGAAAAGAATGGCTCAGGTTTGGGAATTTCCCTCACATCCTCAGCCGTGAAGACCGATGCAAAGAATTAATTTCGTTTCTCCACAATGGCCTTATTGTCCTTTAATGCTCCACTGGTTGTTTAGCAGGCTTCCTGCTTCTGATGTACTTAAAAAAAATTGCTATTACTTTTTGAGTCTTTGGCTCACCATTCTTCAAATTCTTTTTTGGCCTTCCTAATTATATTTTTACACTTCATTTGCCAGAGTTTATGCTCCTTTCTATTTTCCTCACTAGGATTTAACTTCCACTTTTTAAAGGATGCCTTTTTGTCTTTCACTGCTTCTTTTACTTTGTTGTTTAGCCATTCTTTTACTTTGTTGTGGCACTTTTTTGGTTCTCTTACTATATTTTTGAATTTTGGGTATATATTTAAGTTGAGCCTCTATTATGGTGTCTTTAAAACGTTTCCCTGCAGCTTTCAGGGATTTCACTTTTGGTGCTGTACCTTTAATTTCTGTTTAACTAGCTTCTTCATTTTTGTGTAGTCCCCCTTTCTGAAATTAAATGCTACAGTGTTGGGCCACTGTGGTGTTTTCCCCACCACAGAGATGTTAAATTTAATTATATTATGGTCACTATTACCAAGCGGTCCAGCTATATTCACCTCTTGGACCAGATCTTGTGTTCCACTTAATCAAGAATTGCCTTTCCCCTTGTGGGTTCCAGGACTAACTGCTCCAGGAAGCAGTCATTTAAGGTGTCAAGAAACTTTATTTCTGCATCCTATCCTGAGGTGACATGTACCCAGTCAATATGGGGATAGCTGAAATCCCCCATTATTATTGAGTTTTTTATTTTTATAGCCTCTGTAATCTCCCTGAGCATTTCACAGTCACTATCACCATCCTGGTCAGGTGGTCAGTAATGTATCCCTGCTGATATATTCTTATTATTAGAGCATGGAATTACAATCCATAGAGTTTCTATGGTACAGTTTGGTTCATTTAAGATTTTTGCTTAATTTGATTCTAGGTTTTCTTTCACATATAGTGCCACTCCCCCACCAGCACAACCTGTTCTGTCCTTCTGATATATTTTGTACTCTGGCATTACTGTGTCCCATTGATTATCATCATTCCACCAAGTTTCTGTGATGCCTGTTATTTCAATATCCTCATTTAATACAAGGCACTCTAGTTCACCCATCTTATTACAGTATTTAGACTTCTAGCCTTGGTATATAAGCATTTTAAAAACCTGTCACTTTTTAGCTGTCTGTCTGTACCTACATGATGTAATTGAATGGGACTCTTTCTTTTGACTGTTTCTCAACAGATCCTGCCCATATTTTATCATCTTCCATCCCCTCCTCTTTACTAGGACATAGAGAATCTCCATTAATAGATTCGGACAGAGGTATCCTTTAGGGGAGGATCGTGTGCTCCTTTGCACCTGTTGGCTTTCCCCCAGCCCTTAGTTTAAAAACTGCTCTATGACCTTTTTAATGTTAAGCACCAGAAATCTGGTTCCATTTTGGTTTAGGTGGAGCCCATCCCTCCTTATAGGCTCCCCCTTTCCAAAAAGTTTCCCCAGTTCCTAATAAATCTAAATCCCTACATCATTGTCTCATCCATGCATGTTCTGCCTGTCTAACTGGCCCTGCATGTGGAACTGGAAGCATTGCAGATAATGCTACCCTATCCTTCCCTATGACATTGGAACCTACATGTACCACGAGAACCGGCTGCTCCCCAGCACTGCACATAAGTCTATCTAGATGTCTCAAGAGCTCCGCAACCTTCGCACCAGGCAGGCAAGTCACCATGCAGTTCTCCCAGTCATCGCAAACCCAGCTATCTCTGTTTCTAATGATCTAATCCCCCATAACTATTACATGTCTCTTCCTAATAACTGGAGTTCCCTCCCCTGTAGAGGTATCCTCAGTGCGAGAGGATACCGTGACATCATCTGGACAGAGGGTCCCAACTATGGGATCATTTCCCTCTGTTCCAGTTGGATTTTCTCCTTCCCTGAGATTTTTATCATCCTCAACAACACAGAGGCTGTCAGATGAGGGGTGGGATCATTCTACTGTGTCCCAGAAAGTCTCATCTAGGTACCTCTCTGTCTCCCTTAGCTTCTCCAGTTAAGCCACTCTGGTCTCCAAAGCCTGTACATGGTCTCTGAGGGTCAGGAGCTTCTTGCACTGAATGCACACATACACCACCTGCCCATAGCGCAGGTAATCATACGTGCTGCATTGGGTGCAATAAACTGGTAGCCCCCCACTCTGTTGCTGGACTTCTGCCTGCACTCCTTTTTACTCCTGCAGCTTGTTTCTTTGTTGATGTTTCATTTTTATCAGGGCGTGTTTTTGGCTTTAAGTTTCAAGAATGTTAAGTGTATCTAGACTCTCCTCACACTCCTGCTCTAAACTCCCTTGAAAAACTCCCCTGTTAGCCACTCCTGTTCACATCCTTTGAGGGGAAAACCCAAAGGGTTGTGATGAACAAATGCTCATCTCCTCGAGAGTTCTTGATGTAGTGTCCTACAAGGTTCACCTCTGGTTCAACATGTATGAGAGTCTGCCAGGGGAGATTGAGAGATGTCATGCTTTGTTTCCTTCTACATGAAAGCAGATTCTGCAGCCTTTTTGCTTGTCAGCTGCCCAGGGGAGGGATGAAAGCTACCTGCCTGATGTTTAGTGAGGGTGAAGTGACTTTGATTTGTGTCAATTGTTGGCAGCCATTCATTTTAATTTTTTAATGTATCCAAATTATAACTATGGACGAAATGTAATTAATTAAAATAAATGCTATAGCTGTTGCAAACAATCCAAACACCAGATAATTAATAACCTGGAACGCAGTAATGCTGAGAGAGGAGTAGGGGTGATTCTAGACACAGGATTAGACATGAGTTTTTAATTTGATATGGCAGGAAAAAATGTCAATGGGATTTTGGATTGCATAAACAAAGGCACAACAGGGAGATAACAGTTACACTCTGCTCAGCCCTGGTGCAACTGTGCCTGTGATATTAGTTCAGTTCTGGGTACCTTGCTATAACCAGGCTATTGACAAACTGGAGACAACTCAGAGAACAGAAGCTAAAAAGATTAAAATGCTGAAATGATTTATGAAGAAAGATATTTCTAATCTGGCTAAAAGGATAACAGGCTGTGTGTTCTGAAGGGTCTGAAATGGTATTGAATGTAAGTAATTATTTAGAGTGATGCAAGGCAATTGAACAGAAATAATGAGAAGAAAACGAATAAATAGTCAATAGGAACTTTACATCAGTATAAACTTCCTGACAGTGGAAGCTATCAGGCTGTGGAATAATCTCCCCAGGGAAGTGATGAAAGCCCATCATGTGATACTTTTAAAATTAGATTAGACAAAGCAAAAGAAAATGTATTGTATGGAACTGTCCTGGACCCTGACCCTGTATTGGATGGAAAGGAGTACTTGTGGCACCTTAGAGACTAACCAATTTATTTGAGCATAATAATGTATTTGAGCATAATAGCTGTAGCTCACGAAAGCTTATGCTCAAATAAATTGGTTAGTCTCTAAGGTGCCACAAGTACTCCTTCTCTTTTTGCGAATACAGACTAACATGGCTGTTACTCTGAAACCTGTATTGGATGGGCAGCTGCAACCGTGCTAAGATTCCTTGAATTCACTCTGCTTGGGCACAATGCAGGATGAGGGCCCTAAGTTGTAAACTCTTCAGGAGTTGGACTGTGTCTCCATCTGCAAAATAGGGATAATAACACCTCTGCCTCCTTGGGGACAGTGTGAGGATACATTAATTCATGTTTGTAAGGTGTTCAGGTTCCACTGTGAGAGGGACCTGTGGATTCACCTAGATAAATAGAAAGGATGTTAGCCAGCTAGAAGAGACTGTATTGCGCAAGGGGGAAGATGGAAGGAAACCAAGGAAAGGAGAAAAGAGAGATGGAAGCAAATCAAGGCAAAGATTCAAAAGTTATGAGTCACAACCCCAAAAATCATGAGACTTCCGAAAAGTCATGGTGTGTTCTTTTTTTTTTGTTAAAGATGAGATAACTGGCTCTGTGGATGAAGGGCAAGCAGTGGACGTGTTGTTCCTTGACTTTAGCAAAGCTTTTGACACTGTCTCCCACAGTGTTCTTGCCAGCAAGTTAAAGAAGTATGGGCTGGATGAATGGACTATAAGGTGTTTAGAAAGCTGGCTAGATTGTCGGGCTCAACGGGTAGTGATCAATGGCTCCACGTCTAGTTGGCAGCCGGTATCAAGTGGAGTGTCCCAAGGGTCGGTCCTGGGGCCGGTTTTGTTCAATATCTTCATAAATGATCTGGAGGATGGTGTGGATTGCACCCTCAGCAAGTTTGCAGATGACGCTAAACTGGGAGAAGAGGTAGATACGCTGGAGGGTAGAGATAGGATACAGAGGGACCTAGACAAATTGGAGGATTGGGCCAAAAGAAATCTGATGAGGTTCAACAGAGTCCTGCACTTAGGACGGAAGAATCCAATGCACCGCTACAGACTAGGGACCGAATGGCTAGGCAGCAGTTCTGCAGAAAAGGACCTAGGGGTTACAGTGGATGAGAAGCTGGATACGAGTCAACAGTGTGCCCTTGTTGCCAAGAAGGCCAATGGCATTTTGGGATGTATAAGTAGGGGCATTGCCAGCAGATCGAGGGATGTGATCGTTCCCCTCTATTCACTGGTGAGGCCTCATCTGGAGTACTGTGTCCAGTTTTGGGCCCCACACTACAAGAAGGATGTGGAAAAATTGGAAAGAGTCCAGCGGAGGGCAACAAAAATGATTAGGGGACTGGAACACATGAGTTATGAGGAGAGGTTGAGGGAACTGGGGATGTTTAGTCTACGGAAGAGAAGAATGAGGGGGGATAGCTGCTTTCAACTACCTGAAAGGGGGTTCCAAAGAGGATGGCTCTAGATTGTTCTCAGTGGTAGCTGATGACAGAACAAGGAGTAATGGTCTCAAGTTGCAGTGGGGGAGGTTTAGGTTGGATATTAGGAAAAACTTTTTCACTTGGAGGGTGGTGAAACACTGGAATGCGTTACGTAGGGAAATGGTGGAATCTCCTTCCTTAGAAGTTTTTAAGGTCAGGCTTGACAAAGCCCTGGCTGGGATGATTTAATTGGGGATCGGTCCTGCTTTGAACAGGGGGTTGGACTAGATGACCTCCTGAGGTCCCTTCCAACTCTGATATTCTATGATTCTATGATTCTAAGATTATATTGTGGTTTTGGGCTGTCTTTTGATTCTTGAATTTCCCCTGCTCTCCAACTGCCTGCCCCCCATCTATACTATTACTGTAAAGACCAGGGAGGTCCTTGGCCACTCTTACAATTTTCCCCCATATTCTTCCGTCCACAAAGTGTATTTTTCTCATTCAGATAGTAATTCACATTAAGAGCTTTTAGGTCTTGCTCAACATTATCCCTCCATCTTCTCGTTGGTCAGCCATGAGGTTGGACACCACAAGGCTGACTTTGCAAGAGATGCTTAGCTGCAGTCTCTTCTCTGATCCTAACTGCATGCCTGACCCACTGGAGTCATGGAGATTTCACTACAATTACTATACTTAGTTTACCATCGACCTCCCACAGTTCCCTATTAGATCTTCTCCACACTTTCTCCCTTACCTGTCCTATTACTCACAGGACAGGTGGAGGGAGTGGAGTTGACCCTTATGCTGATCTCTTTCTGCTCATGTGGGAGGAGGGAGGAGGGCACCTTGAGCAGCTGGGCTCTTTTTGCTCCCTGCAGGATCCTCCCATCATACAAGAATGGTGTCTGCTCAGGGAAAGAATCCAGTCTGATTCCTGCAGCAGCCATATTTGGCTGCTCTTCCCCAGGAGTTTGGGGAATCAGCTTGGGTTTTCCCTCAGGCAGGGTTGAATTTTGGGAGCAGGCTGGTGCTTCAGGGTTAATATATTGTGAGACTTCCTCTGGTCTCAGCCAAACTCGAGTGACTTGTAAAGAAGTCACAGGAGCTGGAACACTGTAAAAGTGAAAATGAAACGATAGGACAGATATATGTTAAAAATGAGAGAGAATGAAAATAGGAAATGGAAGAAGAGAGATGGATACAGAAATGGAGAAAAAGAGAAGGCACACAACTCTAACCTGAGTAGCTCTGTGTTCATTCTTGTGTAACAGGGTGGTCCGTCCCTTTTAAGGGTGGTGGGGTCCCCAGATGAGCCAACACTGTTCCAAGGCATGGCCCTTTTAAGAACAGGTAGTTAAGGGAAAAATCAGGCCTGCTAGGAAGTGGGATGGTGGCAACGCTCCACAGCTCCTAAGCCGAAGGCCTGGGAGAGAGAGAAAGACCTGCAAGTAGCTGAATCTGTTGAGGGATATAAGCCTCAGCTGCGAGACTTGCGGGGAACAGGAGTCTGTTGGGTGAGAAGCTCAGCTATGATGGCTGCAAAGGAATGCGAGCCTGGAGGGAGCTGGCATTGATACCGGAATTAACTGAGTCTGGAGAAGGGGGCTGGAAGGTTTTGAGTGTTATTTTATGGTAATAAATACACCCAGGAGGGAGCAGTATTGTGAAAACACTAGTTGTGTGGTGGGTTGTTTGATGCATGACAGAAGGTAAACTGAGGCAGTGGCATGGCCTGAAGCCAGACTGGGTAAGCCCTGTTACACTACGGTTAATTTGATACATTTCTCTGTATAGAAGGATCAGTAAGGAAGGGAAATTTACTTTACATTTTGATGATCATTGGGACAAAAAATCTTCCAGATGATTGAAGTTTAGGAGAAGTGGAGAATTATCTGTGTGCCACCAGTTTTATTTTTCATTGCAAGAACTGCATAAATAAAAGCAGAGTGAAAAATTAGAAAGAGGTTTGTACAACTAGAAAAGGTGAAATTTGGGACGTCTGCTGCGATTAGACAGGCATGTGTTTGTTTTGCTGCCAGATAGTGTTTCAATGAACCGAAAGCAGCAAGTCCCTGAGTTCCCAGGGAGCCTGAAGGAGATGGATAGAATCTCTTTACAGAACCCCTCTTGTCAAGAAGAAATGTATTATACTATGCTTCTCACTACACAATACCCAGTACAGATTGTGAACTCATAGATATCCATATTCTACTTTACTCAATGACCCAGGTAATTATAGACCTGTCAGTCTGACATTGATCCTGGGCAAGATAATGGAACAGCTCATACAAGACTTGATTAATAAAGAATTATAGGAGGGTAATTTAATTAATGCAAATCAACATGGGTTTATGGAAAATAAATTATCTCAAACTCATTTGATATCTTTGTTCTATGAGATTACAAGTTTGTTAGATAAAGGTAATACTGTTGATGTAATATACTTAGATTTCTGTAAGGCATTTGACATGGTACCACATGACATTTTGATTAAAAACTAGAAAGATTGTAAAACTAACATAGCACACATTTAATGGATTAAAAACTGGCTAACTGATGGGTCTCAAAATGTGATTGTAAATGGGGAATCATCATCAAGCATGTATGTTTCCAGTCTGGTCCAACAGGGATTGGTTCTTGGCCCTATGCTATTTTACGTTTTTATCAATGACCTGGAAGGAAACCTAAATTAATCACTGATAAAGTTTGCAGATGACACACAAATTGGGGAAGTCATAAATAATGAAGAGGACACCTCACTGATTCAGAGCAATCTGGATTACTTGATAAATTGAGCTCAAACACACACTATACATTTTAATACAGCTAAATGTAAATATATACACCTAGTATCAAAGGCAATACTTACAGAATGGGGGACTCTATCTTGGGAAGCAGTGACTCTGAAAAAGATTTGTGGGGGTCATGGTGGATAATCAGCTGAACATGAGCTCCCATTGTGATGCTGTGGCCAAAAGAGCCAATGCGTTACTGGGATGTATAAACAGGGGAATCTTGAGTAGGAGCAAAGAGGTTATTTTACCTCTGTATTTGGCACTGATGCATCCACTACTGGAATACTGTGTCCAGTTCTGGTGTCCACAATTCAAGAAGGATGTTGATAAATTGGAGAGGGTTCAGAGAAGAGCCATGAGAATGATTAAAAGATTAGAAAACATGCCTTATAATGACAGAGCGCACTCTATTTAGCTTAACAAAAAGACGGCTCATGGTGACTTGATTACAGTTTACAAGTATCTGTATGGGGAACACACATTTAATAATGGACTTTTCAGTCTAGCAGAGAAAGGTATAACAATCCAATAACTGGAAGTTGAAGATAGATAAATTCAGACTGGAAATAAGATGTACATTTTTAATGGTGAGAGAAAATAACCTGTGGAGACATTTACTTATATTTGTGGTGGGTTCTCCATCACTGACAATTTTTAAATCAAGGTTGGCTGTTTTTCTGAAAGATATCCTCTAGGAATTATCTTGGGGAAGTTCTATGGCCTGTGTTATACAGAAGGCCAAACTAGATAATCACATTGGTCCCTTCTGGCCTTGGAATTATGTATCTATATAGTGAACAGGTTTAATTCAAACTGGAGTGTACAGATTTCTATTTACTTGACTTTCCACTCTGGTATTCTTAAAATCAAACAGTTATTTGTTACTTGTTAAGTGCTGTATCATATATAGAATAAGAGGTGGTCTCTGCCACAAGGGGCCTTGCAATCCAAGAACTTGACCAAGCTCACATTGACTTTATGGGGAGCAGGAGCAAGGCCAAAATTAGACACAGGGAATCAACAGATGTGAGTCCCACTGAAATTGATGGGAATTGCAGCTGCTTAACCCAGTTCTGAATTCAGCTCTTATTGTTCTGTCCAAACATTATGTCCAACATACCTGATAAAGTACAGTGGCTGCAGACCATAGTTTCGTTCAATAAGTTTTAATTAAATTGTCCTTAAGAATATGTGAACAAAATCATGCAACCCCTGAAAAGCCTTGCAATGGAGAAGTGTTTTGAGGTGGGTTTTAGAGGTGGAGAGGGATTTTGTGACTGAATAAATAATCAGATATTTTAAGATCTACCAGCTTTCTTGTGTGTTTCACTGTTCTTCCCCTTCTCATTTGCAGACTTAGTCAGCACCACACCCAGCTCTTTCCTCTAGATTTCTGAAGGTCACAATGTCCTGATAGGCTGCCACTTGGCTTTCTTTCTTGCTCTGAGTCTTCCATCAGTTCTTTGTCTGTCCCCTTCCCCCGCCCTCCTCCACATTAGCCTTTTCCACACCTACAGACACACACAAACCTGGTCAGAATAATACCCAGTGGAACCCTCCACCCACATGGTGTTAGTTTCTGGACAGACTCTATTCAGCTTTGTTTTAGGTGTGGCCCCTTAACTGTCTCTTCCATGTATCTTAAATAAAGGGCGTGCTCACACATCAGTTTCAGCGAGGAGGATTTAACTCACTCCATAACAAGGTTTAACGCAGCTCGTAACACTACCAGAGTTTCCAAGGGGTTAATGAAAGCAATACTTAGCTCAGATTAGATGACTTTAATAATCCCTTCTGGCCTTAACATCTATTAAAACAAAACTGTAATTTCTGGTAATCTGAGATACGTAACCCACAGAGGGCTTTGCTGTATGGGGTCTGTTCACCTCAAATTGGTGATTTTTAGCTCATTCCCTAGTAAAGTACAGTCTTCTTCACAAAACCACTACTCATAATTCTGTACAACAACACATGTAACACCGGCTCTGCTGAGAAAAGACTCGAGAATAAACCTCCCCTGGAGAATAAATGGTATCTCATTCTTGGGCCCCTCCAGGAGATGGCTGAGGTCATTGCAAGAAGCACAACATTGAGCCAACATAGTGCACAGAACTAAGAGATTTTATAAAGAAAACTAAATGGAAATTTTTTTTCTTGTGGACTGGGCACATCCACCAGAGGAGACAGCTGAGCTGACTTGATTATAGATACAGTTGAATCAATAAGACTTATTTATTCTTCTCTAGATGCCTCTCTTCCCATTTCATAAATTCATATTTTTAACGAGAAAGGTAAGCAGGTATTACTCAGGACAATGTTTTATGCCATATGGATCTTCTCTGGTACATTACTCTCTTCAATAGGCCAGTTTCAGCACTTTTTTAATATATTGGTTTCTCTCACAGCAGTGTGAATTCATTTGGAAATATATGACAAGCAGTTACATAAATGAGAAAATAGAATGCTTGTAAGTTAGATAATCAAGCTATATGAAACCCACCCTTCTAGTACTAATATTCATACATTTTAAGATGTAAATTAATTAAATGAAGTGTAAGGGGTACAATTAGATTTAGGCTGCTGTTGTAAAAATAGGAGAAATCTGTGACAGTAAGATGAGATGTTTCTAAAACATGAAACTATCAGTTGCTTTAAAACAGGTCATTATTCCTTTTAAGGTGCAGATGTTGCTGGGACCACTTAGAGATGCCTCCAGGGTGCCTGGCAATGCTTTGTCTGAATTTGAGTGTCTAAGGAGAGGTCTACAGTTGCTGAAACTGATGACACAAGTAGCAATACATTTTTGATTTGTGAAAGCCAGAGTTTCTCCTAGGAGGGGGTGAAAGAACCTATCCCTTCATTTCTGGGACTAGAAGGAACTTTGGGTTACTGAAGCCAAAGGTTACTGAAGGCCTGAAACCAAAGTTCAATAATCTGGGACTGTTCTTTGAAGCAAAGGATAATCCAGTTTATTGACTGTTGATTGGTTGGGTCTTGAGGAAGCCTACAGAGGTGTCTTGACATGCCTCTGTCATAGAGGGTCAAATAGTATTCAGGTACACAAGAGACTCCACTTTCCCTCTTTTCCAACACATTCTTTTACAAATTCCTAGCTACTTCAGTATGAGTTAGTTTTCTCCAAGTTCATTGAGACTGTATTTGGTTCTGGAATAAATTAGATCAATTTGTGATTTCTTAGACTGCAACTGGTTCCTGTATTGGTGTAAAAGGGACAATGTCACAAGGAGACACTCTCCCCTCCATCCAGGGGCCAATGACATTTGTTGTCCTTCCTAGCATCTCTGTGGTTCAAGCCACCCAAATGATTGTGGGAAGCAGCGGGGCCATGGCCCCTCTCACACCCCTTGCTGGCTAGCAGTGTTGGCTCGCACCAAAGAGAGAAGTGCTTTACCATAGAGCTCTTGGAGGAGCTGTGCCTTGCTGAGGCAGCATACCTGGGGCAGTTGGGCTGCACCCAGTGGTGAGCTGGAGCTGGTTTGCACGGGTTCGCGTGAACCGGTTGTAAAATTTTGAAGCAGTTTTAGAATTGGTTGTTAACCTGCTTCCCTGCAGGGGGCACTGAGGCTTTGATGGGCTCCGGCTGGGAAATGATGTAATTCCTCCTCTGGCCGCCGGGGGCGCTGTGCTGCGGGAGCCACGTGTGCTACCGCCTGGCCCTGGCACGAGCCCTGTTGTTGCTGCTACTCCCCTGGCCCTGGGGCTCCCACTGCTGCCTAGTGGGTTCCCGGCTGCTCTCCTGGGCCTGGGCTGCGTCCTGCTGCTCTCCCTGTGAGTACCCACCACCCTGCCCGCAGCCAGCCGGTCTCCAGCCACCCCCGCACCTCCTGCCTGCAGCCAGCCCCTGCTGGACCCCCTGCCCTGCCTGCACCAGCCCCTGCCGCACCCCCTGCCTGCAGCCACCTCCCATCCCCAGCCACCCCAACAACCCCTGCCTGTAGCCAGCCCCTACTGCACACACCCCCTGCCCTGCCCGCAACTAGCCCCTGTCTCCAGCCACCCCCGCACCCCCTGACTGCAGCCAGCCCCTGCTGCACCCCCTGCCCTGCCTCGCCTCAGCCACCCCCGCACCCCCTGCCTCCAGCCACCCCCTGCCCTGCCTCCAGCCAGCACCTGCCGCACCCCTGCCCTGCCCACACCAGCCCCTGTCTCCAGCCACCCCCGCACCCCCTGACTGCAGCCAGCCCCTGCTGCACCCCCTGCCCTGCCTCGCCTCCAGCCACCCCCGCACCCCTGCCTGCAGCCAGCCCCCGTCTCCAGCCACCCCCTGCCCTGCCTCCAGCCAGCACCTGCCGCACCCCCGCCCTGCCCACACCAGCCCCTGTATCCAGCCACCCCCGCACCCCTGCTTGCAGCCAGCCCCTGCCGCACCCCCTGCCCTGCCCACAGCCAGCCCCTGTCTCCAGCCACCCCCTGCCCTGTCTGCAGCCAGCCCCTGCCACATCCTGGTACCCCCCGCCCGCACCAGCCCATCTCCAGCCACCCCTGCACCCCCTGCCCGCAACCAGCCCCTGCCGCACACACCCCCTGCCCTGCCCGCAGCCAGCCCCTGTCTCCAGCCACCCCCGCACACCCTGCCTGCAGCCAGCCCGTCTCCAGCCACCCCTGCACGCCCGCCTGCAACCAGCCCCTGCCGCACGCACCCCCTGCCCTACCCACAGCCAGCCCCTGTCTCCAGCCACCCCCTGCCGTGCCCGCACCAGCCCATCTCCAGCCACTCCCTGCCCTGCCCGCACCAGTCCCTGCCGCACCCCCTGCCCTGCCCGCAGCCAGCCCCTGTCTCCAGCAACCCCGCACCCCCTGCCCGCACCAGCCCCTGCCGCACCCCCCTGCCTGCAGCCAGTCCCTGTCTCCAGCCACCCCCGCACCCCCTGCCTGCAGCCAGTCCCTGCTGCACGCCCTGCCTGCAGCCAGCCCATCTCCAGCCACCCCCGCACCCCCTGCCCTGCCCACAGCCAGCCCCTGCTGCACGCCCTGCCCTGCCCACAGCCAGCCCGTCTCCAGCCACCCATGCACCCCCTGCCTGCAGCCAGCCCCTGCAGCACCCCCTGCCCTGTATCCAGCTAACCCCTACCGCACGCACCCCCTGCCCTGCCCGCAGCCAGCCCCTGCCGCACCCCCTGCCCTGTATCCAGCCAACCCCTGCTGCACGCACCCTCTGCCCTGCCCACAGCCAGCCCCTGTCTCCAGCCACCCCCGCACCCTCTGCCCTGCCCACACCAGCCCCTGCCGCACCCCCTGCCCTGCCCGCAGCCAGCCCCTGCCGCATGCCTTACCTCCAGTCAGCCCCTGCCCTGTCTTCAGCCAGCCCCACACCCCCTGGCCTCTAGCCAACCCTGCACCCTCCTGTCTCCAGCCAGCTCCGCACCCCCTGCCCTGCCCGCAGCCAGCCCTGCACCCCCTGCCTCCAGCTAGCCCTGCCCCACGCCCCTGTCTGCAGGTGGCCCCACGTCCACTGATGCCCTGCAGTTCCCAGGACAGTAACCCTGCACATCTGCTTAAATGAGGGGGGCTGGGAGCAGCTGGGACCCACACATGTGCACACCTTAGGGTGACTAGACAGCAAGTGTGAAAAATCAGGACGGGGGTGGGGGGTAATAGGAGCCTATATAAGAAAAAGACCCCAAAACCGGGACTGTCCCTATAAAATCGGGACATCTGGTCACCCTAGCACACCCCCAGGGAGTGGCGGGGACCCACACATGTGAAACGGAGCTCATTTCTAGTTCAGGCCCATCTTTTTCAAAAAGAACTTTAGTCAGGGTTAACATACATCCGTATTTTCCCGGACAGGTCAGGCTTTTTGGTTCTTAAATCGCCGTCCAGGAGGAATTCTTAAATTTTTAAATTTTAAAAATTCCTCCCGGGAAAATACGGACATATGATAACCATGTTGGTACAAAAAATACATACTGGGGACATCCCTTAAATCAGAACTTTTTATAGGGAACCGGTTGTTAAGATTTTGGCAGCTCATCACTGGCTGCACCCCATCTTCAACTCAGAACTGCATAGCCTGGCTCCTTAACATCATTAGCTGGGATTGTCAAAGGAGCCGAAATGAGCTAGGAACCCAATAGCCCCCTCTGAAAAAGCCCAACCCTTATCAGGTTTTGTTTCAAGATTGACTCTTCAGGGTCGAAAACCACTGAACATTTGAACGATGTGTACAGTAGCTTGAGGAAATCTACAGAAATGATGAACAATACAGTAATTTCTCCTTTTGTTTATTTTTCCCAATGTTTAAAAAAAATCATCTTTTACAGAACAGTGCTCTTTCTCATGGCAGATGGGCCTATACATTAGCATCGTGCTTTCTGATAATAGTTTACATGTTGAGAAAGAGAGAGGTGAAGAAGCAAACTGTACATTGACACTGTCAGGTTTTCATTTGCCTTCATTTGTTCGTTGTTTTTTTTAATTTGACATTTATACAAAAAATAGTATCTTGATTAGCAGCTTGACTGGCAATCCCACAAAACCCTAAATAATACTTTGGAAGAATTCACTTTTACAGACACTTACAGTAGGTAAAACAATACATACAATTTTGACAAATAAATACATAAATACAGCCATTCACATATAATGATACACCTAAAGTTCAGTTGCTATCAACACGCTTTTCTAATTAATTACTTCCTTCATTTATAAATTGCCCTTGCCATCTATGTTTTAAAAAAATCCCCATAAAGAATCAATATCTGCACTGAATCTAAATATTAGGAAAGATGGAAAATGAATCTTGAGTACTCACTGAAGTATTCCCAAGTCATCTGACAGGAAATGCTACAGTGAAAAATTCCTCCAAAAGAGACATTTTCCCTCCCGCCCACCCCAGCTTCTTGGTACATGTGCTTTCTTCAGCTACAATTCAATCAAAACCAACTATGACTGTATTCATATTTTGATTAAAGTGATTTAAAAATCCAGCACTCTTAAATTGTCATTTGCTCTGTTCTTAACAAAACAAAATGACCTTTAAGACAAATATTTGTTTTGATTGAAGGACGCCCAATGCAAACATTGCTTGTTGCTATTTAACCTTATTCAGTCCAACACAAATACTTTTGGATTAGAGGGACAGTGTGTCCGTTTTAGGACGATACATATCCCTCCTTTCCAGATGTGGCTTGCATATTCTATTTTTTGAGCAATGAGAAAATACCAAATCCATATCATGGTAGTAAAGAGCTAGTGAAGTACATTATCAGAAAATTAATAAAAATAGAAAATTAGTTCATGTTTTATTTCACCTGACATAAAAAAGTCTCGTATATTCAAAAATTAGGGCACACATGCTTAAGGCTTTTGAAGCACTGAACAAACATAATGCCTAACCCAGCTGCATGCATAACAGAATGTTCCATCGCAAGCAGACTCTACACATATATACAGCTGAATACAGAAGAAAATGCCTTCAAAACATATGTACGAGTTCCAGGATGAATATTTACATTTCTGTCAAAAAACTATTTATTTATAAACACCAGGAAATAGTATTTTCAAGATGTACTTGCTAATTGTTAATACAATTTTTAGGCTGTCTGAGGCAGTTTGCTTATAAAGGAGGAAATTCAAGGCCCTCCAAGCTCAAGCCCTGCAATGATGGGAATAGGAGCTCTGTGACCCTCATGGGCTACAGAGGGATGGTCTCGCTGCTGAGTGTGAATGGCTGGAGGTAAGGTCTCAGGATTTATAAGTTTTTGGATCCAGGGCCCAATATCCCCGCACAATGTGCGGAGATACAGCAAAGGCTATTCCAGCTTATTGGTTGGAACAGTTACAGTAAGTGTCCATGGAGAGACTGCATTGCAGTCTGTGGTTTACCCATGAGCTGGGGTGAATTCCATCTTTCACCCTCCATTTAGTTACCTGCACATAGTTGGGCTTGTGTGTGAAAAGATGAAATTCACTCTGTGTGCGTGTATCAAATGCATATGTGCAAACAGCTGAACTTTGTTTTCTTAGAGTTCTGAGTTTAGCAGGAAGCAAGAACAGCTTTATCAAGGACTAGGTCAGCTGAGAAGGATATATCTTGATTTTTTTGTAGCAAATTCAATGTTCATAGCCAACATTTCTGGATTTTTTCTAAGGATACACATGCTACTGTAGTTATAAATTAGCAGCAACTATTGGGCTAACTACTGTATAGCTTCACTTCTAACTCTGAAGTAAAGTTCCATACCTATTGTTTTCACTCACTGCACTATATAGTGTGGTTTAAAAGCCAAATCCTCCTCACCTGATTTATACAAGTAGTTCCATTGAAATCAGTAATACTGCTATGTGAATACGGTTAGCAGGATTTGTCACTAGAATGTAAGCTTCTTGTTGGAGGAGTGTTCGTATACTTGTTTATAAAGTGCTATGTACACCTATGGCATGATATTAACAACAGATAATATTAAAGGCAAAATTACTTCAGAGATTTCACTTAAACAATGAATCAGTTATTTCATACTGCTTCCCCATGGATATCCTGAATGATATATGGACTTACTATCCTTCTGTATACACAACACTGGACACCAGTGTTGGCTGAATAATCCATAGCTATAACTTTTATGATGAATTTTGCCTCTTTCAGTTTGCAAACTGTGAACATGCAGCAATATTCTTGAATTCTTTTTGCTGAAATTATTTTCTGAATAATTAATTTCAGCAAATAATTCTTGGATTGGATTGTGAATATATTTGGCTGAAATTTTTCAGACAAAACTCTTCATGCAATGATGGACTTTTTCAAAAATGATTTTCTTTCGTGAAAAAATGTCAGTTGTCAAATTTGTTTTTATGAAACATGCTGTGCCGCTTTAATTTTTTAAGAAAATATGTCAAATGTGTTGTCAAAATGGTTATAGAAATGTTCACTTTCTTAAAATAACTTTTCAGAACATGAAAATTTTAGATAACCATTTTGAAAAATGATAAATATTTTACAAAAAATGAGTAACAGTTTCATTCTGAGCACATCAAAACAAAAACAAGATCAACATTTTGAATTTTTTTACAAAATTATTTTTGGATTTTTTTGACCATCTCCAACTGTAAATATTTAATATTTGAAATTTTAGTTGTTTTGATTGGACATTTAGGTCACCTGGATGAATGAGGATATCTGTTAATATCAGATTTTGAGTGAGAATAGTCATGTTTACTAGGTGAAAATTCAATTTCCATGAATACTCTAGAATATTTGTTTAGATCTGTTTGTTCCAGTGAACATCCTGCAAGAATATTATCAGAAAGCACACTTGTGTGAAGGCAGTGAAAGCACATTTCTTTAATGATTCAAATAGAAAATATTTTTCAGTAATCTCCCTCCACTAGTATACATAAAGGTTGGAGAGATGTGCTTCTGACATCTATTGTCTTCTCATTATATGCACAGGCCTGAGACAGGAGTAGAGAAGAGCAAGCATGAGGAAGCAGGTTATACTATAGAAAGAGGCCACGGAAGGAAAGGGAATCCTAAAGGGGAACGGCATTTGTACCTAGAGGGGAAAATTTAAATTAAGAAGACACATGTTATGTAGTCTGAAGACCAAATTCTGCCCTGGGATCTGTGTGTGCTCAGCTCCCAGGCCCTGATTCAGGAAAGCACTTAAGAATGTATTTAACATTTAAGAATGTTCTTGAGTCTCACTGACTTCAATCCCATACTTAAAGTTAAGCGTGTGCTTAAGGGCTGTCCTGAGTTGAGATGCTTTCCTGAATTGGGCCTCAGTGACTTCTTGGATTAATAATGACTTCACTGGGAGCTCCACATGTGAAACAAAGACTAGAATTTGGCTTATGTACATGTTGGTTCTAAATATTCTTGATTTTGCTGCGAGGATCTATTCTCCCCTTGAGAGATCCACATAACTGCTATTATACTTTCCTTCTGTTGCCCAAAAGTATTTTTAGTGTGGTCCAAATTCTCCTCTGCTACACTGGTATAAATCTTGAGTAATTACATTTTCTGCAATGGGTGCACTGTGGTAAAAAGCAGAATTTAGCTCTAAGAAAGCAAAATGCTTTAAGTACAATATGATGTGTTTAATTTTAATGATATACTGAGTGATGTGGAGACTGTAAACGTGCTTCTAATCAGTAAGACAGTAGGAAAGGATTATTTTATTGATATTTTTCATTATTCAATAAAATTACATATTTGCTCTGGCAGACACTATAATTTATGAAAATTCTATTGGTGATAATACTGTCTATTCCAATAATACTGTACCACAATAGTATTGCTGTTAGTGCATATATATCTCTATACGTCCGAAGGAGATATGCTACACTTGCTTTAAAAAGAAAATGTTGAAGTATATTAAATACCTTTATCCCAAATACACATTTTATTTTATTTTTATTTTTTGTTGCAGACATTTTCTTTGTCTTGTATTTCACACACAAATTATATTTCATTGTAAGATTATATTAGATAGGGCTCTTTTAGTTAGGGGGAGTTATGTGGTTTTATTAAATAAATAACTTTCAGGCAGGTAGCGTTGTTTCTTAGACCTACACTATTTTCATTTTCAATGTTATATTCACACTTGTTTAAATTCTGCCTTTCTGTCAGCAATAAACTGCTTTTTAAACTGCACATACTGTATAGTAAAATGTACATGCCAATATAGGTGTATAAATCAGTGCAAAGATAGCACTCAAGCTGTAAATGCACACACTGAGTATATTTTTTTATATTTGTGTGTATCTTTATGAATAGAACCCTAAAAAGAGACACTTATAGCTTGTGAGGATGAGATAAAGATGTTAACATGATTCTTCATTTTTTAGGGCCAGACTCTCACCTCAGATGCATGGGCATGAATTGTTATGCAGCTCTGGTTAACTACTACTGTTCTTATACATACAGGTGCAAGAGCTGATTTTTTTAAATGTTGTGATAGAGAGCAATGATTCTGAGATTTGACTCTGGCCCCTTTAAGTTTTGTAATGTCTTTATGAATAGAGTCTGAAGGGTGCAAACCAGGAGTCAAGACAAGAATGCAAAAGCAGTTATTAAAACCCTCCTCAAAGTTAATTTGCCTATAAATTATCCGATTCCTTTCTGCCAAAATTTAAAAAAAAAGTATTTACATCTGTAAAAATCTTAACATCTGAGATGCTTCTTGCTTGACATGTCGTTCCAAATTCTGTGCATTTCTTCTGGAGTTATCTGATGCACTGTGATCACTCTGCGATATCTACACAAGCTATAGGCCATCTTCCAGTGATTGAAGCCACTGTTTTGGAAAGGGTGAATGCCAAGCTTCCGAAGACAGAGTCCCACATACACATCTTCAAGATGAAGAAGTCTGGTATGGAGGGAGGTTTTGTAAATCAGTTCTGCTACATCAGCTGAAAAAATGTAGCCAGTGCCTGAACAGAACGGTGGATAATTGCTATCAGGATACAAATCTCTGGGCATGTACCATTTACTGCGGACATCCCTTATTGGTCCTCCATTGATGACATAACCAGTAAAGTACCTTCTCCTTGGCTTGGTGTTGGGTTTGAGCAGTTTATAAATAAGGTTATCCATATTTACAAAAATATCACTGTCTGTCTTCATAACATACTTTGCTTTTGAACAAAATGTGGCCACCCACCTCATACCCATTAACGTTTTAAGAGTAAGGTTATGATAAGAGTCAATGAAGTCCTCCACAATAATGTCATGGAAAATTTGACTTTCTTGCTCTACCATCTGATTTAATACAGGATCTGCATTCTTCCCAAGAAGGAAGAGAGTGGCTATTTTAATGCCTTTAAAGTTGTTTTCATCTCCCCACGTCTCGCGAATCGCTTGTCTTGCATCAAATTCTTTGTGAGTCGTGCTGATCAAAATGACTAGGAAAGGGATGCTCTTCTCACACTTATTAGGCTCATTTATAAGGAAATCAAATGAATGTGGATTTATAGGTCGAGTTCTTATATTACCAAAGGAGACATTTTTCCTGGCTATTGATATGGTATTGAAGTGTCTGTGGCCAGTGTAGGAAGAAGTAGGACGAGTTATACTTAAATACCAAAGAGCACTTGCCCAACAAACTACTGTCAGAACATATAAACATGAGACCTTGGAAGCCATTGTTTCTGTAGCTCTTCTATTCAGTATAGTGAATAAATAGCCTTCTTACCATTAGCACCTCTGTGTCCCGCAAAGGCAGCATATTATTAACAAACCTTAAAGTTCGATATAGAAAAATAACTGTGTAATTGTTCATGGATCTCAGTTGGAGGATATTAACCCTGAAGATACTTTGTCTTTTCTTTCTTTGTATAGCAGCAGCTTCTATTTCTTGGAATTTTCATTTATTTCTGAAAAATATGAGAAAAAGATTTCCATTGCTGTGTCATATATTCTTGAGGACAGTTATTATGATACAAGATTTATCATTCTCCTGAACTTTATTTCATGAAGTCCTTTGATACAACACACTGTACTGGAATATATCCCTACTGGAAGAATGTGTTTATGATATATACAGGCTAATAATTCATCTTATATTACATCCAATTGAAAAAGCTGTTACTATATTTTAGGTCATCAGTAAAATTTAAAAGGGATGTAGCTGGGAATTCATCTCCTTCTTTTGGACTTCCACAATCTAGCATAATATTTTAAGATAAATTATAAAGCATTTTACGTTAAAATATAAGATAAAATGTAAATGAAATATTAAAATATAAATAATAAATTAATATTTGCTTAGTCTTCTTTAATAGGCACACAAATCTTGTAGAACAGAGTTAGTGGATATGAGTATGGATATGGATATCTACAAACCCAGTTTTAATACAAACTGTACTAATATGTGCCCTGGCAACCATTAAATTAAATTAAGCAGGTTTGGACTAGAATCCTGTTCCTAAGCACAATAACCATAATAGGGAAGAATATGCTGTCATAAAACAACCCATTATAAATTCACGTAAAGATCTGAATACAACTGTAGTAGAGACAATGGTAGAAAGATGTGATTATAGCACTTTCCTAAACAAATAGTACAGTAGCTTTCTGCAGCATTGCTCTAGCTAACACTGTCTCATCTACAGTAAATATTGCCCCAGTGTGTGCTTATGGTGATTGTATTTTCAAAACAATAAACTAAGACACTATTGTGGTAAAATATTTTTGAAAGATTGCAAAATACTCATTCAAAAGTACACTTTTTTAAAAACAAAAGTGCTGGTTTTGCTACTGTTTGTTACTGACTCAACAGACACGTGCATATTTATTGGAGGGGAGAACTTGTCCTGCAACATGGGCTATTCTACAATTGCAGGTGCATGTACACTACAGACACTACACACGTAGCTACATGCCACAGGGAGGCAGGCTGCGTCCATGCTTGACACTGCGATGTGTAGCTACATGCCACAGGGAAAGACTCCCGGCAGTGGAGATCTGCAGAAGCCTTTCCCTGCTGCTGCAGCCTTTCTTTGCCCTGTGTAGCTACACATAAGTGTAAACACAGCCTGCCTGCCTGTGGCGTGTAGCTACTTGTGAACTGTCTCCCCACTGCTGGAGCCTTTCACTGCAATGGGAAAAAACTCAGGCAGTGAGGAGACAGTGGGACACTAAACTGAAGGAACAGCTTTTGCATGCAGAGAGCTGTGTTTGATATATACCTTAGGGCAGGGGTTCTCAACCTTTTTTCTTTCTGAGGCCTCCTGCAACATGCTAGAACAACTCCAGGGCCCGGCAGGGGTCGGCAGTTGGGGTTGGGGAGCAAGGGCTGACAGGGCGCTGGCCAGCCCTGCATGGCAGGGTCCAGGGAGGGAGCACCACCTCCACGCCCTGACTCACCTCAGTAAGCCACCAAGGGCTCTGCTGGACCAGAGCCATCCGGGCAGCTCTGACTGGCTGCATAAGCAGTCAAAGGGGGCTGGGAGCTGAGAAGCAGCCACAACCCCGGAGGGCACCAGCAGCAGACAGGGGAATGCCACGGCCACCCACTCCATGGCACCCCAGCCAGAGGAGTAGCTGTCCCACACTGTCTGGCTCCGGCTCTCTGCCTAGGACCTGGCCAGAGGGCAGGGCCTGAGTGGGGCTGGGGAAGAGGAGGAGCGTGAGGGGTGGACCTGCCCCATTCTGGATAAGGCACTGCAGTTTGGGGGGCAACACCCTTGTGCTCCCTCAAATTTGCCCATGGGCTCAAGGTTTCTGCCCGCATCATGGTTTCAGCCCCACTCCGCTCCTGGCAGCAGTGTGGGGGAGCTCGGGGTTTCAGGCGTGCGCGGTCTCGGCTGCAGCTGACAGAGGGAAGGGGAGAGCTAAGGGCTTCAGCCCTGCGCTGCTCCCGGCTTCAGCCCCATGGGGTTGGGGGGCACGCCGGGGCTTGGGGCTGAAGCTCTGTACTGCTCCACGCTTCAGCCCCATGGGGGTGGGTGCCAGGGCTCAGGGCTTCAGCAGCGGGGCCCCACTGACCCCCTGAAAGGGCTCGCGGACCCCGGTTGTGAACCGCTGGCCTAGGGCTCAGGCTTGTAGGGCACACTATACTACTCTGCTCAGCTAAGCAGTGCTTCATCGTCTACACTGCTATTTAAGCTCTTCCTAACTGGATGTGCAGTGACTGTACTCTATACAACATCATAAATGTAGATGTAGCCTCAGTGTTCTGAATGAATGTATCACAGAACACTGAATATGTGCTGTTAACATTCATTTTGAGCAAAAGAACAGCTTTAATAGTCAGGACCGGCTCTCGGCACCAGCAAAGCAAGCACGCGTTTGGGGCGGCACAATTCCAGGGGTGGCAAATTCCAGGGGTGGCAAATTTTTTGCTTGGGCAGCAAAAAACCTAGAGCTCATAGTGTCTGTGCTCATTTTGGGCGCCCAGAAAGAAAGTTCCAGTAAAACTGGTCTCATGTACTACTGAATTCAAAATTTTGCCCTCTGATGCACAGGTGCAGTTGTGTTTTGAAGTAAACTGAGGCTGTGTGCATATTAGTTGTGTGGCAAATCCCCCCCCTGCTGGATTTTCCTAAAGGAAGCCAATTGATACAGCAAAAATAAAGAGGAAAAATGTCACTCTAACCCTATCTCCAGATTACCAGGAAATTTCTTTTAACCAGGAAGTGGAAACAAAGGCTGTATTGCCATGCCCTACAGCATTATTACCACAGACTAAACATGGGTAAGTGAAAGGTTAACAGAAGCCTGAGAGAACAATTAGCCCACCTGCTTACACCTGGAAGCTGTGTGAGACTCAATTTCTTATCAAACCCAGCTGGGGAAGAGGTAAAGGAAGGAGCTCAGAGCAGGAGGAGATACCCAGGAGAAGAGGGGCCCAGAAATAGGGACAAGGCCTCTGGGAGGTAGCCCTTTGGGTTGGTGGTCTGGAAGAGGAACAAGGAGCTGGGGAGAACTTGAGAGACTGAAAGCACAAGCCCGGGGGCGGTGGCATGGAGGAGCAGTGGCCTACGTTGCTTGTTTTATTTGGAGGGTGGGGAGTTGAGTTCTGCTGAGAGATGCTGGGTAGAAGCCCAGAAATCCCTGACTCTGAGAAGAGTGGGATTGAAGAGGAGTCCAGGAGGACTGGAAGATTTCAAATTGATGACTAGTACTGTGAAGGACACAGTTTTTTTGGGACACTGATACACCAGAAGGGGTGAGGCTGTACATAACTTGGCTCTAGGGCTGAGTCACTAAAGAACCAGACCACCAAGGACCCCAATCGTCGCTGGAAGGAGGGGACTGAAGGGAAGGTCCTGTAATGCTCCATCCAGCTGTGAACGGGTATGCTGATTGGTGAGTTCTCTCTTCTACACAGATGTTTTTTATAATCTAAGATCATTTATTTGCTCAAATTATGGAGTTAAGGAAGGAGTGGCAGGCTCAAATTGAATTTACTTTAAGCCCAACTTCTAGTATTTTAGTATTAGAATTTGCCTTTTCTGTTACTGATATCTTGTTTTTCATACTAAAACTTTTGTACTGTGCAAGGGAAATAAAAATGGTAACATACTGAAAAAACATTAACAGTGTTATTGTACTGGCTAGAGTATAATGTATCACTGGAGATGCCATCTCTCTTCGCAAGTGGTCAACCTGTATGTTCAAGCCTGTTCCAAAGCCCATTGATTTTAATGGGCTTTAGAGCACATGGGTGAACATTCTGAGTAGTCACATTGTGCAGCATAGCAGCAATCCTGACTCCATGAGGAGCTATGGATTTGTCACAGTATTCAGAGTCTTCCCTTTGTGATCAATAAGCTAAGTATACAGGAGCAATCCTTTTAAAATATGGCCTCTGTGCATATGAAGCTATGCACCACAGGCATTTGGGCATGCAATTTTTTCTGAGCACCACCACAGGTGAACGCAGTTAGAATTTACATGCGTGAATCCCACAATGGCATTAGTGAGAGTTAGCCCCTCCACTCTCATTAGTTTGTTAAATTCAATAGAATTGTGGGAGCCCAAACAAAACTGAAAAAATAAATCCCTAATCCAGCAAGATTTCTCAAACTTTTAACCAGATCTGGCTGAATTGGGCTCAATAGGCAACAACTATATTTATTTATTTATTTTTAAAAAGAAGCTTGTATTAACTGCCATTTTGAGACCAACATACAATTCAAATTAGGATACATGATACTGTGTTGTGATATGAAGATTTTATAAGTATGAGTATGGGATGCCATGAGTGAGCTATATAGTTCAATGTAGCTCAGTTGTGCAATCATGATATATAAAATATTTCTATTGCACCATACCAGCCGGTATTCTGCATATGTTACATAAAGTGGTTTAGGAAATTTTATGGTAGACTGGGTTATGGCTTTCCTTACCCTTCTCTAATAAAGACAGGCACATTAGTTACCACAAGTAGCTGTACAGATTTCTGAGGGAGAAGAAAATTAACTAATACATTTTAGAAACTGTAAAATTGCAAAAAAATCTATTTTTCAATCAATTATATTTTGATTTTAAGGTCTCATGATCTAGCAGGGCTAGAAACAAGAAATGTCTCATACCAGTAGGAAGAGAGGTCCCTAGCTTTCTAGTTGAGGTAAAATTTTCATTAGATATCAGATCTTAAAGCCATCGCTCATCCAAGAATGATTATTTCCCATCCTGGCCCTTCGGCTCATGTAACTCAAAATGAAATTCCACAGTTTTCTGGTACACAGTATTTTTAAATAAAAAATAGTTGTGACCCAAGGACCTCTGAGGCAAATGGGCAGAGGGCACAGGGAATGCATCGGCTTTCATAGGGATCCCTGGGGTCAGATAATTGCAAAATAGTTCACCAATGGGTGGGGTCTCCACCGAGAGCCAGAAACCCACTGGTCATCATAATCATTGCCAAATGTATGTGCAGTAATATGTTAGGAGTTATGTATCTATACTGAAAATTATGTTCTTAAGATCTGGGAGTAAGGCAGGTCACCAGGAGGTGACACTCCTGGGAGACATTCCTTTCAGGCCGGAGGTAGCAGATGCCTCACACTGTATGCTGATTTGCATAATGAGTAAGGGTGGAATGAAGGACTGTAAAATCTACAAGAGAGGAAATTTGCAGGATGAAATAAACAGCATGGAGATGTGGTGGTTATGAATAAAGACCAAGTATTGTTCTGGTGTATCTTGGCGTGCAGGTGGATGCACACAGTCCTTCACCTAGGAGATAAGCTGACGGTGTGCTTATCTCATAAAAATAGTCTGGCTGTAAAGCACTGCAAGGATTTTGGGTGAGCAATACTCTACAAGACAGGAGAATATCTTGTTAATTAAATCTAGGCTTTAGAAAGCATGTTGTTGTTTTATATATAACCATTTGTTTCCAATACTTGCTACTATTTAAATCTCTGGGCTTTGTTAAATAAATTTAGATATGTTTATAGTGAAAACAAGTTTAAGAGCTGTGGGTTGAGCAGAGCAGTGATCTGAGGTGGAAGCAGTAAGCTGGGGTGTATTGGAAGTGGCAGATCTGTGAATACTGAAGTGTCCAGTGGAACAGGAGCTGGACACACCAATAGCAGAGTCCTCCGAGCATCCTCCTGGAGTGTGCCTACTGCTAATGTGTATAGTGACATCAGGGCCTGCAAGGCCTAGAGGGGACAACTTGTACTGCCCATGGCCAGTGGAGATGGAGAGCTGACCCTCAACAGGCACAGACAAAGCTTCTGATGCTAAGAGCAGGTGATAGTGAGGTGCCTTCCAACCCTGGGTACCCCAAAGGAGTGTCACAATGACTGTTTGAAAGCTGTTTCTAGGTTTGGAATATTAAACATAGCCCAGGTAGTGAGCTTTATGTGCAGAACTCAGGTGAGGTGTTAAATTGTATTTATCATGTACCTTTGGTCATATGGTTCTATGGGTTGACCTGATTTAGAAATAGCTCCCAGAGATGACCATCCCCATTGTGTGTGTATGTAGCATGTATCATGTGCGTGTATGTACTTTAAAAGCTTCATTGGTTTCCTTTGCAAACATAGATTTTCTTAGTTTTATGATGACCATAGTAAAAACAAAACCCCAAAACATACAGCAATGACTTATTTAGTCACCCAGTAACTTCAGAAGCTCCTTGGGTGTTCCTAGTCTGTTAGAAAAGAAAATAGGATGATTGTTGAGAACTGAGAGAGTGAACGATTGAAATGACATCCCACAAATTGCAACAGGGTGTGGAAGAGTATTTAAGATTTAATATCTGATTACAAACAGGGATTTTAAAAAAAATTAAAGGATGTGTTAATACAGCATTTTTATTAATAACAGGGTCCCTAATATCTAAATGGGATGTAGAATATAGAATTGGAAGCAAGTAATGAATTGGCTATCAAAATCAAGAGTATGGCAGGTCAAGTTTCATATCAAGAATATTAGTACTGCATGCACAACAAATATTAAAGCTTTGTTCAGAATACTAGATCTTGAATTTTTTTCTTACAGAAAGTTTTTAAAATGCCACTTTATGTATTAGCTTTAAGTTACCAGAATCTCATTATTAAAGATCTCCATTATCCATTCAGGATCTGATGGCATTTTAAGCTAATAGGTTTTTTTAGATCTAAAGGTTTTTAGATAACCTTTCTGATTTGAGGGTAAACCCACAGAGTCCTGCATATAACAGATAATTGGTATAAGGTAGCTATATTCATAGTACAGTAGGCTTGGGCAAATATACTTCTTTTATTGTAGCACCACAACCAAACACACAGTGTTCCAGGTTTTCTGTTTGTTACCTTTTTTTGTATTGAGCATTTGACAAGATATGTCAATATGCTCTACTTAGCACTTTCAGAGTGATTGCAATGATGGAGTCTTAAATACTGGTGCCTCAGTATACACAAATACTTACAGGCTCTTTGCAAGCTTTTAGAAGCAGGACACGTGCTTTCCCTTGACAAGACAGAACATAAGCATAGTGTCCCATGAAACAGTTAATCACACGTAGCATTGTCAGTTCAGATGCTTATAGTAGTATTTTATTAACTTTTTAGTTCTGTATCTTGAATATGTAGTCTTAAATACAATATGAAAACTTCTTAAAAATATATTTCTAAAATGGCTAATTGTACCAAGCTATTCATGTAGCGATCAGTCATGTGCTGTCAATATTTTCACAAGGGAGCTCACATACACAAACTGCTTCCTTTGTCATGTCCTCACAGAGAGGAGGAATGAGGGACTGAGAAATCTATTCAACTGTGTTCCAATTTAAATGTCCCTCCTCCTCCAAGGAGGGAAGGCAACAGCACTAGGCAAACAAGTTTATATTGAGGGCATCTGCTGTAAAAGTTCATATTTTGTACTTAAAAAAAGTGTGGAGTATATACTTAGTACCGAAGTGCAGTCAACCTTTTGTATTTTTAAATGGCAGGATGTGTATGAGGAGGGGGAGACAGAGAAAAGGGATAGACCCCCATGTAGGGAGAGTCTTAATAAAACAAAACATGCTTTCCAAAGGTAAACAATTTAAGTATTTTTCTGTGCCCCAGGGATTATCACCTTTTCGCAGGATAATTTTAGCACTATTCAGAGCAGGGGAGAACATCCTGAGTGGTGGAATTCTAGGGCCCCCTTTAACACATCAATCGAAGGGTTACGTAAGGATCTGTCACTTTTTTTTTTTGTTGGCTAATGGACAAAAGATCATGTCACTTACTTCCAGTAATGCTCTCCTTGCACTGTAATTCCATTGCACGGTAGTATGAAGCTGGTGTCACAATAATATATGGATTTATTGGGCAGGGGAACATCGTTCCATCAGAGAAAATAAGCCAGTAATTGAGAATGTCAAAGGTTGCCAAGTACTTACATTAAATATGGCCCTGATTGAGCAAGGTACGTAGCTTTGGCATTAGTAGGTCTAATTGTGTGCTTAATATTAGGCATGTAATTAAGTTGCTTGCATGATCATTGATGGTAGCCAAAGTCCTTTGTAACGAGCTGCAGACTGGACCTAGATTCAGCAGCAGTGGCAACCCCTCTGGAGCACCCTTGCATTCTTGAGGCATTTCAAGTACATTTAAAAAGGTTTTTATGACTCTGCCTCCAAAGATGAAAATGAGTAATCATCACAGTATTCTTTGGTTATGATGTTGATATTCATCCAACTAAAGAGCGAGACAATGTTGTGTGACTTCTTTGACCGATTGAGCCTCAGTTTGTCCTAATTGAGAATATTTTCATGAGCTGTCTGCACAACATAATGTATTTGATAAATAATTAAAACATTTTGAGAATTTTGCCAACTGTTCCTAGACAATTCTCAAGCAGATAGAAAAAGTGAAATTCTGCAGATGTTGTTCATTTGTTGTAATATCTGTCAGTTTTTCAGAGTGCTTCTCTTCTTTTATCAAGATCATCTCAATCTTCTCTGGATTAAGCCTAAATCCAATGTTTCCCTCGATTCTAGATGAATTCTTGCAATGGGATAACTGGAAACAGCAGTGTCTGCATCGGGTATGATAGGCACCCCCAACTCTGTAAGCCTGGCATAAGCCTGTAAACCTCTCATCTCACTCTCCCACCCCCCTCAGGGCTTTACACGGAGGTTGAATAGGAGTGGTGACAGCACTGAGCCCTGTGAAACACCCCAGATCAGAGCCCTAGGGGAGGTGCAGCTGCTCATCATGATAACTCCATGCTCTGTTAGAGAGCAGCAAGCCCAGCTGAGTGAAGACAGCCCCATGCAAATCTGCCAAGACTGTACACCTGAAGGAAAAGGGAATAATGCTACTAATGATTATAATAGACCCTAATCAGCTTTCCCTAAAGAGAAGTTTTTGCAAGAGTCTTCTCTGATCATAACTTGCATTTCTATACAGACAAGACATGAAGTTTCTCTACCATTTATGAAGATCCAAAGTTTCTCAAGTAAAAGTTTCTCATCTTGTTGAGAAGATAATTATTCAGCACATTAAAAATTCAGCTACAAAGAATTCCAGGAAAACTATTATGTTTCTGGTACTATACTTGTATAGTAATTTCCAGAAGAAATTCTGGACAGATGGTATAGGTGATTTTACAGGAGATTGCAAGCTATTCTCCTACAGCTTTATTTGAAGGTTTATTAAACATTCCAAACATTTTTGTAGTCCCTGAGTGAAATAGATGTTGGAGTACAACTGAAACAGTCAGTTCTATATCAGGCTTTCTTTTTCTAGACCATATATGGAATAGAATTATTAAACTGTATAAAAGCCAAAGTCTGGGGTGGGGGAAGTACATGTCTGTTCAATTTAGGACCAGAGTTTCAAAACATTTAGTGATTATTTTTTTAGGTGCCTCAATTTTTGGTTGATTAATCTGAGACACCTTACTAGAGGACTTCCCCACCTGAAACTTTTTATAACTGCAACTGAACATAAAATATTTTTCTGCTGTCATTTTTTTAAGTGTAATATTTTTGGATAAAAAAAATCTGCTTATGTATATTTTTTCCTTTATTTTCTACTTTAGTATAAATTTGTGCAGCCTTCAGCTCTGCTTTGCATAGTCCGTCAATGGCCCCAAGCGGGTCTAGAGACGCTCTGGCCGAGCTTTCTTCCCCATGCCGTGCTCCTGGAGAAGAGAGGCATAGGAGCCACTACGCTGAGGCTGGTCAAACTGTGGATGCTTAACCAGAAAAATTTAGCGACCTAGTAATTTCAAAGGTCTAGCATTAACGAGGACTGGTTCCCATCCAGGTCCAGTTTTATCAAAATCCCATAAAATGTTGGCCTGGGGTGCGTACAGATAAGTAGTTCTGGTTTGGGCACATTTCTATTTGAAGGTGGTTTATTCTGAGCCTGGGTCTGGTCTCGCTGGAGTTAACTGGAGCTTTATCGTTGGCTTCAGTAGTGGCAAAATCAGATCTTTTATGCAAATATACTTAGTGCTAACTAAAAGGAGAGGAATGAAGTGAAGAAAATAAACATTATATGAGTAGAATAATTTCTTAGCAAAATGCTTTTTCAAAGTTTCCCAGGAGATGTCAAGTGTCAAATCCATGCACTTTTCCCTCCTCAATGCTTTTTAGAAACAATTTAAAAAATACTCTTGACTTCATGTTGTGATAGGTCATTTGTGCTTACATCAATCATGTCCTCTTACAGCAGTAATGTGTAAATTGCATCTTGGCGGGGTTATCAACTGATGCAAATAACACAGTTTGCCTTGGGTTACCATAGCCACAGCCATTATTTTTTATAGGTATGGTACTGTATTCTACTGTGAAATTTCACAGCAAGGTTCCTTGCCTCATGTCCCTGCCAAATTGGTTACAACACTGTGTGTCTAATGAAAAGTTTAGGACTAAAAAAGGACCCTTCATGATTTCTCAAATTGTTTTTCAGGAGGAAAATCTTTACTGGCTCTTTAAGTTATGTGGGTAATTAAAAATCTTTTTCTTAACCTATTGACTCCAGTAGTAAATAATCTTCAATTAATAGTATTTCAAAGCATTCACTAGTCCTATCTTAATCTTGCTAAGACCTCTCCACTCCCTGTTTCATTTTCTTAGGATTTATAGAGATGTCCATGATGTGGCAACATGGAGTGTGACTGTAAGAACAGATGACAGTCGCCTTCATTATATAGAGGCCTGTCCTGACAATACTGCCATTCTCAATTAATCTGTGTCAGGAAAAAGGGCTAACAATAATGTGCAGACCAGAACAACTGAAATCATATCCAGTTCAGCAAATGCAAGTAATGAATCTGCTTCCCATAACTCACAAGCTATCAGGAGGAGCACATTGAAGCAAAACTACAAACCACTAAAACTTGGGGATTTACTAGGTAAAGTTGAAAAAGTTTCAAACTTCACCCTTTATGGTATCCATCACAATACTTCAGGTATTTTTATTGCCTAACTTTATTAATTGGGGTCACTATTATGTGGAAAGATTTAATTCTTGGCATGGCATATTAACATGTTATACCCTGGCATCAGTCAGACCCATAAAAAACCAGTACGTCAGTAATTGCCTATCTTCTCTTATGTAAATAATAATTGCTCCTTTGTTATAAAAACAATTGTGTAATCACATACCTGTTTACTGTGTCTGTTTATTTATTTATATATACACACACTAAATCTACTTGTTTATCGATATTAAATGCAAAAAACCTGTTATGCAAGGTTAAGGACCATAATCTTATAATTCTGAAATGTTGCAAATAATGCAGAGGTTGCATTTAACTTTATTGGCTTTTCTTTTTTTCTTAAGAGGGAAAAAAAAATCCACAGCTGGAAAACTGCTTACTCTGGATCTATTCAACTTGTGGAGCCTACAAAGGCCTTCCACGTAACTATTTGACTGGTAGACTTCAGAAATTCCACCAGCAGTCGTACATTCCACAGAAGTTGTGTGCCAAACATCTATATCTCTGAGGGAACATCTTGTCCCCTAGCTCAAAGCGTTAGTAAGTAACCAAGTGGCACTGGGCCTATTCATGAGGGCTGGGGAAAGATTCCTCTCCCTTATGCTATGGAGTGGCAGCAGAACCTCCCCAGAGTTGCTGCTGCAACCTCAATGTTGTAACAGCCCCCAGGGTTGTGGCACTTTTCTTCCATGGAGTGGCTGCTGTACAGCAACCCCAAGCATCAAAAAACCACAAGTGGTTTAAAATCATGAGACTTTTTAAAAATACATTGGATGTTTTTTTATTTGCCTTTGGGTTTTTGAGCCTTTAAGGTTCAATGATTGCAAGCTTTTTTCCATAACCATGAAAACTAGACATTTTTACGAATGAAAGCAGAGATTATGATTTAATCACTTGGCTCCAGCAGCTGGGGCTTTCAGAAAACTACTAAATTTCATGAGCCTTGGGGGGGGGGGGGGGGGAGGGTTAGAGCTGGCAACACTGCGGCTAGCAGCAGATGAAACACTCCCTCTCTTCTTTCCACATTATTAGGGCTGCTCAGAGGTTTTTGTGGGCCTGGGGCAAAATCTGGAACTGAGGGTTCCCCATACTTCCAAAAAATTACCACGGAGGGGAGGCACTGGGTTGGAGGGAGCTTAGAGAGCGAGCCTGCATAGCCTTCAGGCAGTGGCTCAGCTCCCCACTCTGGGGGTTGTGACCTGTTGCATGGAGTCGCAGAGTCGCTCAGGTTTGGACTAGCTTCTCCTTCATCACTGGAACAAACATGAGAGGCACTGTAACACCTCATGCTAGGTCAGAACACCACCTGGTTTGGGGGTCTTCTGAAATTTGGGGGCCTGAGTCAAACAGACCCTTTTGCTCCCCCATCTGGGTGGCCCTGCCCATTATTCCCCTCCAAACTCCCAGAAACACCCTGCCTAGTGGGAGACATAGCTGTGAAGTATAAAGGGGAGGGGCACCCAGAATCATGCAGTGTCTGTGCAGGAACTGGTTGTGTGAGGTTTGTCTCTGTTTGAAGTAGGGGCAGTTTTAAAAACAATTAAAGAAATTGTTTGCAAATAAATTATTCCCCACGGTGGACTGTTTGCAGTTTCTAAATCCCACCTATGACCTAGTGGTGGTATGTGAAAAGTAAGTTGTTGCTGTAAAAATTACATCTCTTTATTACAGAAGTCTAATTTAAAAAAAAAAAGAGAGAGAGTAAAGAGACAATTATTTTAATCAATTCCAACCTAGAAAATCTGGGGATTTCTTTCAATCAGATAATGTGCCCTCAAATAAGCGAGATTTTAGTCTCTCACACAGGCACCTCTCTTTGCAATTGACTGCACTACTGAGGCTCCCCAGTTTAAAGGAACTCTCCAGAAATGTGTTTCCTGATAGCTGGCCCTTTAGATATGGCTGAGAGAAATAGAGGCAGCTCTAAAATAGGAAGTTGGTGGCTGCCTACACAGCTGGCTGCATCTCCCTCCTTTCTAGCTTGCAAATATCCCAGTACGCTTTCCCTTGTTCTTCTCATAGTTGAGATAATTCAGTTTGCTGTGCTGTTATCCTGCCAAAAGAACAAGTGTCCAGAATTATTTTAGAGGGATGGGGGGTGCGATTCTCTTATTTGTGGAGTGGAGCTGGCCTCCCTGGTGACCTGAATCACTCCCCGGCTCCTCTTATATGTGAGGAGTCACATAACAATAACAAGGAGCAGATCTTCAGCTGGTATAAATTGTGATATCTCCACTGAAGTAAATGGAGCTCTATTGCTATTTGACTTAAATGGAGTTGGGACAATTTACTCTGAGGATCTTCTCTACTGCCCCCATGGCTGAAAGTGCTTTATAATTACTCAAGTTAAAAAGACTGCACATATGTTACCCTGCCATAACTCAAAAATGGCTGCTACTCTTTTGCTTGGACTTAAAAAAACAAAACATACTTTTGCTGGACATCAAGCATGAAAAATTTCAACCCAAAAGATGAACATGTCAGAAAGCTGTGAGCATGTAAAACAGGGGTGGGCAAACTATGGCCTGTGGGCTGGATCTGGCCCCTCAGGGCTTTGGATCGGGCCCACGGGATTGCCACCGCTGTGGCGCCCCAAGGCTAAGACAGGCTCCCTGCCTGCCCTGGCCCCATGCTGCTCCCAGAAGTAGCCGGTACCACGTCCTGGGGGGAAGGGAGGGGAGGGTGGAGGTTTCTGTGCACTGCTCTTGCCTGCAAGCACTGCCCCCCACAACTCCCATTGGCTGGGAACAGGGAACTACGGCCAATGGGAGCTTTGGGGGAGGTACCCACAGGTGAGGGCAACGTGCGGAGCCCTCTGCCCCCTGCAGGGTGTGGTGCCAGCCGCTTCCGGGAGCGGTGCGGGGCCAGGGCAGGCAGGGAGCCTGCCTTAGCCCCACTGCATGCCACTGCTACCTCGGAGCTGCTCCAGGTAAGTGGTGCTGGTCCGGAGCCCACACACTGAACCCGTCCTGCACCCCACGTCCCGACGTCCTGCACCCCACGTCCCGACCCCCTGCCCTGAGCCCCCTTCTACTCCTCTCCTGTGCTCCAACCCCTTGCCCTGAGTCCCAGCCCTACATTCATGGCCCTGAATGCAATTTCCCCACTCAGATGTGGCCTGCGGGTCAAAAAGTTTTCCCACCCCGATGTAAAAGAATCTTGTCACAATGGAAACTGTTCTGCAAGCTTAAACATTAAACTTACTACCCGAGAAACAACAAACAGCAGCAGAGTGGGGTGGGAGGAGGTATTGTTTCATGGTCTCTGTGTATATAATGTCTTCTGCAGTTTCCACAGTATGCATCCGATGAAGTGAGCTGTAGCTCACGAAAGCTTATGCTCAGATAAATTGGTTAGTCTTTAAGGTGCCACAAGTACTCCTTTTCTTTTTGCGAATACAGACTAACACGGCTGTTACTCTGAAACCAAACATGTATATGGGACTGTTTAAAATGGACTCTTATGTGAACTTAATTCTTAGAGAATCGGGATGTTTCATGCCAGTCCCAGACTCTCTGAGCCAGTGAGTATAACAGAATCTCACAGAAAGGCCAGCCAGTCTGCTAGTATCATCAGTGGTGTATATAGACTTTGCAATTGAAGGCACGTATGTGATAAATTACATATGCATATTCACAATCCATGTAGTCACATCAGGGCCCAAAGTTTCAGCAGAGCTTCAAAAATACATGCACAGTAAAGTAGGCACATCTACTTGCACATGCAACGCCACTTTTGCATATACAAACCAGATAATTGAATGCATATGTTGATTTGCATTTGTGTATTCGGATACTCAATAAATGGTCAAATACGTGCCTTGGTGCATCCGAATGAGTAATTTAGGCCTCCCAATGCCCATATATTAAATAAATTAAAAAAATGCAGCAAACTGCGCCAGGATAAGCCACTGCTAGATTTCTTTTAAGGTGATTCTCTTGTAAGTCCAAAAGTGTGATGTACTCATCAACTTACATTTGGTACCTCCATAGCTGCACAGCATATAGACCAGTCTCCCTAAAATCACTGTTTGTAGTCTCAAATGAACAAAATAGACTCTTGTATCCTTAGCTGATTATGAAAATGTTAGAGAATCAGAATTGCAACATTGTCCATCTCCTTCCCCAAAAATCTAGGATCTGTTAATTTCTCTGGCCAGTGTTTCTCACTCTTTGCTTTGTTGGGTACAAAGCTGTGAAGTTTTATTTTATTTAAGACAACTGAATATCTACTAATCAGTAGGAAGCTTATTCATTTCTTCCTCCCAAAGATTGATGTAGTTTCCTACTTTTTTCTTTTTCATTCTATGGTTAGTTCAGGGATTAACTGGGTCCCTCTGAAAGTTTTTGCAGACAAAAATAGTGTGAGCATTCTCAAACTATATACCCTCATAAAGCATAGCTGATAATCTCTCGAATCTAATAAAGCTGCTGGCAAAAAGGTATTCTGGTAAACAGTGAGATCAGACGTCTTACTCCACCTCATTTTTATTCACTGTGTCATTAGAGACACTCCTCAATATAGACTTTGTTTTCACTGAGGAGCATCAGTTCAAAATCCTGAAGAACAGTACAAGTGGTCAGGAGTGCCAGTCCAGATGTCTTAATCTTTGTCTCTTTTTAAGTCTGCCCAATTAGGAACACTGCTATAGCTGGCGCCTAGAAAAATAACCAATTGAACTCTCTTCCCTTTTTTTTTTTTGGTCTCTCTCTCCCTATACCTAACATGGAGAGAATGGAACTTTGTCCTCATTAGGCTGCTAGCACATTTTACTTGCAGTCTTTTTTTTCCAAATGTGGTGGCTATAGAAGCGTGACCAATGCAATTCTCCTTCTCAGTACAATTGTCGAATGTAGGGCTGCCCTACCTGTAATCTCATGGTCCCTCGTGAGCTGATATAGGTGTAAATGTAGACTCATTGTCTTTGCTTTGCACATGTTTGACAAATCCTGCAGTAACGTTGTATAACTATGGACTAACATAGGTGCAGACAAGTACAGTATAAATGTGGATAGAATAAGACAACCTAATTTAACTTGCATCTTACTTCTACCCTATTTATGGGGCACATCTTTACGTTGCTATGGCAGGGAGCGTTGTGCAGCATTTGCTCCCCTGCACAGTCCAGGGCGCTTTTTTTTTTTTTGTCATTCCTGAAAGTACTGCTTCCGTGAGCCACACTTAGCAATGATGAAATACAACATGGCTGCCTGCACTGTTTCAAAGGTAGGTCACGTATACAAAATCCTTCTCTTTCCACCCTACCTTTTTCTGGAAGGGGTTGTTCAGGCTGAACCGTTGTTTAGCCCATGTGTGAGATAATGCCATGCCTGAGCTGACTTCAGAGTCAGGGTCAGCTCCGCACACCCAGCTATTTAGCACTTTATATAGTTCTTTTCTATTGTATTAAATGGCATATATGGTTTGGTTTGTCTCTGTGCCCAAGGGGAATTAATACCATGCCTTAGTTCACCCTTGGCTTATCCATATTCATGTGTTCAGAGTTAGTCCTTCAGAGAGAGGAGTGCTAACGTACACTGATGTAACAGATGAAAATTGAATTTTTACTAATTCTTCAGTAATGCTCTCCATCTGTGGATCTCCAAGAGCTTTACAAACACGAGTTCCCTGAACGTCTGCATATCCCTATGAAGTAGGTAATGCAGTCATAAAATCTGCCAAGCAACACTGGTGTATAAATAACATGAACCTAGACCTTCTCAGGAGGAAAGGGTTTGGATCATGGAGTGCGTGGGAACAACAGGAGTTCCCTTGCACATGTTTAAACTCTGTGGAGTTCTCCCTCAATATCCTATAGCTTTCTCCCTCTTTGGGAGGTCTCCTTTCAGCATTATTGAAGTCTGAGAGATCTCTTGAACAAAAAAGCTTTTAAAACCCCCAACTCTGCTGTAATCTGACTCCATTCCTTTTCCAGCTACTCTGCTATCAAAAGCAGCATGAGGCAGAAGCAACACAAAATTCAGCAAAGCAGCTGGCAGACCAACTGGTGAGGTGGATCACAGAGGCCACAAGAAAAACACAGCTTTGCTGGGTGACTGTATGTTACATGAGGAAATTCACAAGACTTGACCATCAGCGTTCCACTCAGTGCTTTTCACACACTGGAGAGGAAAATGTGCTCCAAATTACTCCCCTCATGAAAAACCATCAGGAAACAGGAGGATTGTTGCAAATATTGGTAGTGCTTTGCACTGCTATTCAGGAGAATGGAGTTAAATTCCTGCCCCTCTCATTCATGGCAGGGTTGAGTGCTACAGAGGCAGTGAATGCAGCTTCTGGGGGAGTGGTAGGGAGGGACTGCACCACTCTGGCTGAATAATGAATGGCAGCGAATCCTGTTCAGCATGGAATTCCACTGAAGTCAATTGCAAAATCCCCACCGATTTAAGTGGAGCCAGATCTCACCCATAATATCTGATAGGCGCAGGGAATGGGAGAACAGCTCTGTGTGTGTGTGTGTGTGTGTGTGCACAATTTTATGTTGCTATCTAAAAGCCTTTCTCGCTATCCATGGAATAAAATGTAATACTTTGAGAAGGAAAGCAAATGATGGTAGTGGACTCTCTCTTGACTGCATGGTAACAGCATCCTTAGGAGCTGCCCTAAGCATCCCACAGTTTAAAAGAGAGTTTTAATTTTTCCTTTAGTGCCTGTACTTCCTCTTTGTAAGAGAAGCCACCTGTCTCTCTCTGTCTAAACAAATTAATTTCCCTGTCTATGAGCTCAGTGCACATGTACTTTATCAAGATGTTGATGTCTGCCAGCTTTACTTCTAAATTGTGATCTTGGACAGACACACTGCAGGGGCAAAAGAAGCCAGGAAGAAAAGTGGTTGAGTTCATTTTCACTTTTCTTGAATAGAAGAGGGATCAGTTCCAGAGCCTGGCACTGAGTCTCACTTATGTGCCAATTGCAAGTCATCTTTCTATATAAGGTATTAATTCACTTCCTGCAAAGACATGCACATGTTGAAGGAAGGAATTCCATAACCCTTCCAACTCCCATCCCTTCCTATTTCCCTCTTCCCCACCCCCCATACATTTATCCACTCAGAAAGCAATCCCACTGGGGAGGACATCCATATAATTTCTTAGCCCTCATCCCCTTTCCCACACAGAAAGCATCGCATTATCTTATATAAACTACCCTTCCAGAGAGTCGCATCTTTCTAGTGTGTGGAACATCCCACTTTCTGCTTATGGAAGTGAAGTCTGTGTAGCTGCTTTGATTCCCACCTCCCTCTATTTAAAGACCTTGCTATTTTATGTAATTTTATAAATTTTGTCTTTCAGCTGTGGCAGATAAATTTGTTTGTAAAGCGTTATGTTAATATGATGATAGAGTAAGATCATGATTCTTAACTAAAAATAGTATTTCACTTTGAGTACTCCCATTGATTTCAAGTAAGGCACTACTCAGTGTGGTGGAAGATAGCAAAACCATGTTTTGTTTTCAAACAGATGTTCTCTGAAGGTGGTGTATTTGTATAACATGCATGCCACTATTACTAATCTAATTTAGTGGCAACTTTTTCAGAAGTATGTGACAATGAAAAAGCACAACTTCAGTTTCATGTGCATTGAATTTCCTGAGGACTGTAGAATTGTAGCCATGTTAGCTTTTCCAGATTCCGTGGTCATAGACTCATACTTTGAATATCCAGTATTTGAACACAGAACAAAATCATGCCATGTGGTGCTCAGATGCACTGGGTAGAACACTGGAGGGGAAGAGTGTGGTGGTTTCACCCCCAGCTCACCTAGCAAAGTGGGTTTCCTGCCATTCAAGGAAAAGGGACCTAAGAGAGTGGGAGTGGAGTAGGGTGATCAGATGTCCTGATATTTGGGGCTTTTTCTTATATAAGCTCCTATTACTCCCTCACCCCCATCCTGATTTTTCACACTTGCTGTCTGATCACCCTAGAGTGGAGTAAGTCACTAGCCCTGTGAATGTTGCCATTCATATGCTGGTTAGAAGAAACATAGGGAATTTCGGTAGGTGACAGCTAACAGATCTGCCATTAGATCAAGTTGAAGAGTTCTATGTTTTGCAGCCTCTGGAACAAATTCTTAGCTCCGTAGATGTGTAAGGTTGCAACCTCAGTCCCATTAAAGGTGATTTGATTCCCCCATGTATCCCTCAACAAAATCCTCATACTTTTTAATATGTAGGGATAAGTTCAAGTGTCTACTGGAATATTTTGGAAATTAAGTCTCTTTGAGATTCAAAAAAACTTTTAAATGATTCTCTGTTCTCCATATTTCACTGTGTCTAATGCATCTTTGTATCCTTCCATCTGCTGAAATCACTTTGGAACTTAAAATCTGACCCCTTGGTAGGTTTTAATATTAACTTGGTTCTTGTAAGAGGCAGTTTTCAAGGGCATGAATAGTAAAATGTTTGAGGAACTGCTACTATTTGAAAACTAGGAATGATTTTCTGTTAAAGCAGCTGATTGAGGAATAAAAAACAATAGTGTCATGGACTGGTATATTTATCATAAACTTTTGAACCTATGAAGGCTACTTTTCAAAAGTGAAAGGCAACTTCAGGCTCTGGAAGACTGGCCGAAGAAGAATGTGCATGTGTATATTTTCCAGATGGGGTAACTTGGGAATTGTGTGTTTGTAGCTTACCAGAGGTTACATAATATTGTGGTGGAGCTGAGAACAGAACCCTGGGCTCTCACAGTATGTCTACACTGTGTCTTGGAGTGTGCTTCCCAGTGCAGATAGCCAGACATGCACTAGCTCTGCTCCAGCTAGTGTGTTAAAAATGGCTGTGTAGCCTGGGCTAGCTCAGGCAGCAGTTTGAACTAGCTGCCCAAGTTGCCACCCATGCTACCCCCCCAGCTGCACTGCTATTTTAGCACGCTGTCATGAGCAGAGCTAGTGCATGTCTGTCCATCAACACTGGGAAGCCCACTCCGAGCTGCAGTGTAGACATACTGTTAGGTAGAAGACCAATAGCCTTCAGATTACATTTCTTCCAGTTATTTTGCTTGTAGAAAGCCAGCATCTCTGTTACAGAGACGGTGTTCATTAACTCACTGTGAAACAGACAAAATGTTAACTTACTATCTTCAGTTCATTACCACTGGTGATACTAAAAGCCATTTTATTGTGGCCTGTTTATAATAGACTAGATAGGCATAACTAAGGATAAGATTTCTGTCATGGATTCCATGACTTTCAGAGACCACCGTGACACTTTCTGCTTCAGCTCTGTGCCACAGGGCAGCAGGGCCGGAGGTGTCCGCTGGTGGGGGGCCCCCAGAGTGTTGAACTGCTGCGTCTTCCATGAACTTATTTGTTTGCCCATGACCTGTCTGTGACCCTTTTTTTTATTAAAAATAACCATGAGAAAAATCTTAACCTTAGGTATAACCATGGAGCGGGACAGAACAGGGTATTCAATATCACACAGAAATTTCTATATATTTCCAACTGCCAACTTTTATGAAAAGTACATGTGCCAAGATTGTTAATGACACTACCTGCCTTTACTGTATTCAGCAAGACCTGGCTTACGTGTTCTCTCCAATGGCTCAGTAAAATTTGCTGAGCTTCTACTTCTGAAAAACAAGAGGAGAGTGAGATCTTATTAACATTCACCCAAACAGCTTCCCAATCTTCAAATTACTTTCTAATTATTTTTGCCATTTAGACTTAATACTGATGGTGACAGGAAATAATGAGGAACTGAGTCATGTTACCTAGAAACTAGCTGTCTAAATCAAACTTCCTAAAAACTTCTTCCAGAAGGGAGGGACTTGAAACTTGCTGTGCAGAGCTGAGATGTACAATACTGATAGCACACATTGCAACTGCAAACAAAAGTGTAAGTTTGCAGGAGAATATTTATTACATAAAAGAAACATGCAATCTCATTATTAACCACCAGGGACCAAATTCTGCTTTGTTACAGTAGTGTAAATTCAGGACATAGCATTGGTTTTAATGGAGTTATTCTTAAATTTATACCTGATTAACTGAAAGCAGAATTTGGCCTTAGGTTAGCTCTGACAGTTCATACAGGAAAAATTAAGACTACTATCACATTCTATTGATCAGTTTAAAATCTAAATTGTTTTTTCCTAAGCAAGTAACTGAAGATTGGGACATCTGGATGTTGTAATCATTCGGAGTCAACGTGCCCCAGGAGACTGCAAAGACTGGATTTTTTTTTTCCAATCCCCATAAAGCAAAATCTGAAAGTGGAAGCAGCTTAATCTTCTTTTATCATGAACCATGAAGGCATGTAATCATTCTCCAAAAATAAGAATTGATTTAAAGACAGTTGAAAAGTCAACCGAGAGTAGTTTTATTAGTTCAGCATGGCTGTAAAAAGTATGGATGAGCTTTTCAGCACCTAGGTACCAGAAGAGGAGCAGTGGTTCCTCAACATTTCAGTGACCTGGATGCTATATTATGACAACCAAAAGATTTCTCTACCCCCAAACAACCCCAGATTATTATCCCAGCTGGCAGGAACCAACCCCTAAGTTATAGCCCTGTCTGGCTGGTACAAAAGAAAATCCATCAGAAGGAATTGTATATGAAGAATTAATTCTATAGTTGTCTTGATCCAGTAAATGAAAATGTAGACATATCGTCATTTTTAAATTGGGGTGAGAGGGAACCAACAACAAAACTGCAGGCATCTAAAAGTAGACAAATTGAATTGAGGGCTGGAAAAATTATCAACCACTCCAGTAGACAACACAAGAAACAAAAACACACACCTTTCAGCACACAATTTAAGACTATGGACCGAATTTCCTTCAGTTACACCAGTGAAAATCGGGAATAATTCCATTACCTTCAGTGAGTTGAAGTGTGAGGGAACAAATATGATAATACCTTAGCAAAGAAATACAAAACAACAAAATAGATCTCTTCCCAGGCCCATACTGAAGAAGAATAAGAGCTGAAGACCAGTTCCCCTTTTTAAGACCGGACAGGTTATCAAAGTAAAATTAATCCGTGACAATGGGCTTGAGTCTATTTTTCACAAATGTTTGACACCCACGTGACTCCACTAGCTTCAGTGGTGTTTATTCCTGTTTTACAAGAATATAAGTGAGATCAGGAACAGAATGTCTGATGCTAAATTCTTCAAGAAAAGATTATCTGCAGCATCAAAAGATTAAAAACAACTCCAGAGGAAATAAAAGATTCGTTCCAGATGATATGCAGTGTCCACCCTAACCAATGAGGGTAATTATCACCAATGAGAGATACCAGGTTCGAGGTTGAAAATGGTCTGTGTGTAAAACCCTACCTGGACCATTGGATCAGTTTGAACCTGGGTTTTTCAGCTCTAAAACCGGAGTTTAAAGGATTAAATCCATTACACGATAGATTATTGTCTTTTGTGGACCAGCCACTAGAGAGGAACAAAGCTCCATACTGTGGTGTTGTAGATTACATATACAATAAACATAAAACTATAGCTCACTTGAAATACATTTTTATTTTAATAGACATTTTGTTTCTATTTTCAGTCTACGTTGGAGCATATATTGTATTAAAGGGTCAAAGTATTAAGGATTGTTTGGCCTCTGTAATGATTAAGTAGCAAAATTGGATTCCAATTATCAGTAGTTGAGCACAGCTTTATCGTCTGAATTCTCGCCACGCAGGCCTGATTTGAAATAGTGTAACAAAGGGGCCTTGCATTCCTCGTAGGGAGTATGCTGCACCAATACCGTATGATTGCTCTTGGGTCCAAGGTGAAATTTAAGGTAATGAAAGCACAATTGAACCTAGTCTAAAAGCAGGAATGGCACATTCATGACACTGACAAGTATGGTCTCTGATCCGAAGGAAGGTTAAATCCAGAATGGAATCTTTTTAGGATGGCATTAGTGTCTGATGCTCTTGGAACTTTCTTGATCAGCTTTTCCCAAAAGGTAGCTTGTGAATGAGTGGCAAATAGCAAGAACTCCACTGTTAGAAAGAAGATCCAATATAGGAGCACACACAACTTCAATGAAAATTTCTACTTTCAACACAGCACAAGATGCAGGACTAGGTTGAAGAAAGACAGATACACTTTTAAAAGTGTATCTATCTATCACACTGTACACTTAGCTTCAGGGGAGACTATTTAGAACACTTATTGTACATCACATCAAATGATTGACATTGCTAAATATGCTTTAAAATAGTTATTTGTTTGTAATAGCTAATTAGTAACCATTATGGTCAATCCAGTCAATAATCCATAAGAATGCAAATGTTCAGTACATCTCCTCTGAGACTATCATGCTTCCAAGGGAAGAACCTTTCCAGTTTCATTAAAAATGTGTTATAACTGAATATCCATAACAAGTCTCATGCACTCCCTTTAAGCCTTGTAATAGTTTCAAAGGAGCTCTGCTCCACTTAAAATACCAATGCGAGTGATTCTGTCAGGTCTAACGCAGCTTCACTCTTCATATGATATCCATAGAGTTTTGATCTTAACTTTTAAACCATACCACTCTGCTTAAGACTTAATGCACTTTGATATGTCCTTATATGGTCTGACATGAAGGTGCGTCAAAGCAAAATGGAAGATAGTTAATGGCTCAAGGTATTAATAACCAGTTTTCTGAGATCCGTTACATACTGCTTTTCCTTAAAATAAGTAGAATGTATAGGTCTTATTCAAGCCAACATAACTGAGAAAATTTAGAAGAAATAGTCATGGTTTTTCAAAAAGGATTAGTGGGGGGTTTTTTTTGGTGGGGGTCCTCAATTTTTATATGCCCTACATGAGACAACTTAAGCTCATTATTCAAAGGGTGGACACATGCTCAATTTTCTGAAAATCAGGATCCTTTAAACATCTGATGTAGTGTGCCTGAAAAGTGAAGCACACAAAATCATTGGTCACTTTAGAAAATCTGGACCATGACAAGCAGTTTAGCCTTACCTCAAAGTGTTGCATGTACAGCAGGCATGTGGTAGGCATTATTAAACTCAGCACTTGCCACTCCACAGTCAGTCTGCGTATATCCCATTATACTCAGTTAGCGATAGCCTTTACTATTACTACTTGAGATAAAATGCTAGGAAACCAAACAAAAACCTTACAAGTAATATGACTTTCTATTTAAAATGCAACTTTGTAAGGACCACATCGACTTGATTCTTGAAAAACAATGTTGCTTGAATAACTTTGTCCAGGATATTGTTTCTTTCATTTCTTCTCTATGTGGGAACAATATTCTGTTAACTTACACAAAATACATTTGTATAAGTCACATTAAGGGGTGTGTAACCTTCCTAGGTGGGTGTACAGAGGGGCAGAATGGCTCTGGGGGACATTTTCCAGTCAAAGAAGGCATCTGTGCACCTCTGTCTCTTTATCCTCCTTTCATGAGAGAGAGTCTTTTGACCCCCACTTCTAATATCAAGATGTCATAGGGGGATGGTGACTCATATATGCTGGCTAGCCTATCACATATTATCTTCCGTGTGTGTATGTGTGTATCTGTGCGTGCGCGCATTAAGCACAAATATTACAGCAGTTACATGGCCTAAATTGGCCTATGGTTTTTACATAAATCTACTCACTAATGCTAAGTATCCTGTAACTCCTTGCATTCACTGAAATAAGTTTGTGGGGTTTTTTTGTTTGTGGTTTTTTTGGCTTGAGCAAATAGGGAAGCTGTCAAGGCCAGGACAGACTAGCATTTTACCATAGCGACAGAAAGGCAGTTACTCTTACAGGCCTGTCCTGGAATGTCCCAACAGAAGAGGACACGACATATGATTGTTCTACCCTAATACAACCCTAGAGGTGCTCTTGGTACCTGAAATGCATGTGTTCAAAACAAACATAAAGGGTATGCCATGAAAACAAAGTAGAAAAGCTGATTTGGTTAAATATAGTTTCAGATGGCATACCTGGTACCTTTTTACTTGTAAAAATGTAGGGTATTATGAAATGGCTTTAGGGCTGTAACTTTGGGAGCCGCCTTCTGCATAAGTTGAATGTGACATTGCTGCATAAGACAGCTTCCTGGAGACTGGCATCATATAGAATCTTTTTACTGTACAATATCATTACTGAGTTATAGCAATAAATCTGAGACATTAGTTATTTAGTCCCTTGAACAGATTTCATAATGCACCAAAGTGTGGTCAAGCAATTGACTATGCAAGTATCAACCACCCCTCAATTAGCTGCTTCCTCTCTGCCTTTATTTTCCTTACCCCTTTGAGTACAAACCTTAAAGCGGCCACAGCAGGGAGAATTCCAGAGGAGTTCAGTGAGGTCATCTCAGCCATGACATTGAATTTACTAGAGACAAGGTGGATGAGATGTTGGTCCAATAAAACACTTTCTGTCAGTGAGAGAGAAAAGAGGTCTGAAGAAGAACTTTTTTTTTTCACTAACAGAAGTTATTACCTCACCCACCTTGTGTCTCTAATATCCTGGGACCAATATGGCTCCAATGACACTGAATACACTGAAGTTACTGTCAATTTTTCTTGTTTGGCTTGGGCAGGACTCGTATCCAGTTGTTTTCAAGCTCCAGTCAGGTTTGGAATCTTTAAGAGCTCTGCCTACAGTAAGTATGGCCACAGGCTGGATCTGATCTCATTGGGAATAGTACTCAAATGAGAAAGGAAGCTGGATTTAGGATAACTTTTATGCTAAATTTTCAAAATGATTTTTGGGTGTCCAAGTCAAGACACCTTTAAAAGGTCTGATTTTTTTCAAAGGCTACTCAGCACTTTTTGAAAATTAGGAGGAACCTTTTAAGGTGTCTAAAGTTGGACACCCCAAAAATGGAAGCATGCCAAATCACTAGTAATTCTCAAAACCCCCGGCCTTAATTAACAACAAGAAATATTGTATCTTGAGAACACTGACTAATGTGGCTATAATCTAGCCATGCTGCATTCTTTGATTCACTCTCTGCAATGAGTTTCTGTACCTGCACTTTAGAAGAAACTTCCTGAGTCAGAAAGAAGAGTGACAGCAGGATATGGGGAAACTCAAAACTTCCTGGCCAACTCTCTGTAGTACAGTTGTCCTCACTGTACTTATCATACACAACTTACTTGTTAACTTGGAAATGAGCTTCTTATGTTTCAAGGTCAGGCTTGACAAAGCCCTGGCTGGGATGATTTAGTTGGGGATTGGCCCTGCTTTGAGCAAGGGGTTGGACTATATGACCTCCTGAAGTCCCTGCCAACCCTGATATTCTGTGATTCTAAGTACATTTTCACCACTTGTTTGATAAATTTGGTTACGCATTCTTATGAAAAACATCCATAGAGTCATAGATTCCAAGGCCAGAAGGGACCGTTGTGATCACCTAGTCAATCCCCTGTATAACACAGGCCATAGAACTTCCCCAAAATAATTCCTAGTGCTTATATTTTAGAAGAACATCAATCTTGATTTAAAAATTGCTAGTGATAGAAAATCTATCATGACCCTTGATAAATTGCTCCAATGGTTAATTACCCTCACTGTTAAAAAATTTACACCCTATTTTCCAATCAGAATTTGTCTAGCTTCATCTTCCAGCTATTGGATCATGCTATACCTTTCTCTGCTAGACTGAAGGTCCCCTTATCAAATATTTGTTCCCCTTGCAGGTATGTACAGACTGCAATCAAGTCACCGCTTAAACATCTCTGTGTTAAACTAAATAGGTTGAGCTCCTTCAGCCTACCTTTATTAGGCATGCTTTCTAATCCTTCAGTCATTCTTATGGCCCTTCTCTGAACCCTCTCCAATTTGTCAACATCCTTCTTGAACTGTGGGCCGCAGAACTGGACACTGTTCCAGTAGTAGCTGTAACAGTGCCAAACACAGAGGGGAAAATAACCTTTCTGCTAGTATTGGAGATTCCCAGTTATGCCCCCAAGTATTGCATTTGCCCTTTTGGCCACAGCATTGCACTAGGAGCTCATGTACAGCTAATTATACACCAAGAGCCCCCAGTCTTTTTCGGGGTCAATAGAAGTCTATGAAACACCTGCTGAAGCCCATGAAATGTGCTGAGATATTTGTGCATCTCGCATACAGTGATTGCATCTTTCAGCAGCAGTCACTGGGTGTACAAGGGGAGTATGTGGAGGAAGGTCACGTCTGCCACTGTAGCCTCTCAGTGGTGTCAGCAGGATCGTTTCTAGTAGAAGGCAAAAGAGCACACTACCTCCCTGCTCCTCGCAGCCTCCCTAGAGGGTGGGCCAGACATCCATCACTGGGAGGAAGGAAAGTCCTGTCTTCTCTATCCCCAGCACTAGGTAACACGTGCAGTACAGCAGGAACTCCCTATAGCATGCTGCTTCTAGCTCCTCTCCATCTGTCTCACTGCTGCCTGGTGATGCTTGGTGGCACAGGCATATGATGTAGTCCTTCAGTGATTGGGGTGGGCTAGAAGTTAAGACAGTGAAAAGATTTTCAAAGGACGATTGGGGCAGAAGGAAGCAGGGGCAAGACCCCATGGGAGGAGATGTTGGATATATGAAACACACAGTTTTCTCTCCTCCTCATGAATTTGTGTGGATGCACAGAGTCAGATGCCCTGTCTTCACTGCCTCTTAACTACAGATGAAGCAATTGTAGGTTAGTCAGCCACTAATGCGCTACAGTGTAACAACACTGATGTAAGTACACTGCTGTCATGCCCCATGTACAGCCCCATGCTGTACCTGGGTGTGATCCTAAGAGTCAATCGCAACACAACCCACTCTGTCCTGGCATTGTGTTGTGGGGGCAATTCATCTGTCTGCTCTAGGGATTGTGGGAGGAAACCGACAAGAGACAGTTCAACTTCGTGCTGAGGAAATGTGGGATGCTGTCAGAATATGCCTCCGGCAAACTAAATGCAAGATGGCACTGCTTATGGACTCATTTGGGCTGTTGTGTGTTAATGCCATACGTGTTGTGAGCTTCTCAATATGGGTGAAGATAGGGACGGAATGTGTTGACAGCAATTATGGTTTGGGGTCTGTTTACAGACAACCACCAAATGCACTTATTGATGGCACAGGGTCTATTATGTCAAGGCCATGAGGAATGTCTTGCGTGCTCACATTCCCAAGCTGCGCGGGGAGTATACTGCAGCCACTGCTTTATGGCACATGGGGTTACTGCCTAGAAATCAAATATAGTGTGTGTGTTTATGCACGCATTAAAGAAAGACACCTGTAAATAAAGGTAAAGAAGAAACTATTTATGCTAAATATGTGGGCTTACCAGCTTGTCCACATGTGGTTCAAATGTATGCACACAGAACAAATCAGTGTTAAGTCATATCACTAAAAAAATGTATTTGTTCTTCCCCCCCACATCAGAGCTGGTGTAGAATACAGCTCATACTACTGATGGAATGAGCTCTCCCAGGCATTGTTGGTCATAAGTTGGCAATGTTGAGACGAATCCCTGGTTCTTATGGGCACTGTGTATTCATCCCTTGAGTCATGAGCCTGAATGATTTCTCAAATATGTCCCTATGAAAGTCACGGCTGGAGCTCCCTCCTTTTTACAATTGTGGCATAGATAGTTTAGATCAGCGATTCTCAAACTGTGGATTAGGATCCCAAAGTGGGTTGTGACCCCTTTTTAATGGGCTCACCAGGTTTGGCTTAGACTTAATGGGTCCCAGGGCCGAAGCCTGAGCTTCACCACCCAAGGCCGAAGCCTGAGGGTGTCAGCCCTGTGTGTTGGAACTCAGATTACAGGCCCCTGTCTGGGGCTGAAGTCCTTAGACTTCAGCTTTTCTGCTTCCCCTTTGTCCAGGACAGTGGGGCTCGGGTGGACTCAGGCGGAGATGAAGAAAGCTAGAAAAACTGCAAGCAGGGTAGAACCGAGGTTGCTGAGCAGAGACATGTGAAAGTAGACTATTTTCAGTCATAGGTCAGAGGACAAGTAGATGGGAAGCTAGTACACAGGAATGGGTGCAGAAGAGGCTTGTGGGGCCATCATGTCTCTATTCAGGTGGATGACCATACCTGCAAGGAAAATGTGCAGCTATCAGCAAGGTGCAGGATAAGCTAATTTGGGGTCTGTGCTATACCATAGGGCGTGGTGGCTGCTTCGCCATGTGGCATGAATGTATGAACACGGAGTGTGTTAAGGGGAAAATTTGGTTGAACCAGAGTTAAATGTGCAGTGAAGACAAAGCCTGAATGGGGTAGAGACAGGCACCAAGGAGAGAACACAGGAGAATCTGCATGTGAAAGGGAATGGCAATGGGGGAGGGGCAGAATCTGCTGTGAGAGTTAGATAACAGGATACTACAAGTATGGGGGGGGGGGGGGGCTAGCAACACTATGGGGAATCAGTGATTGGGAGGTGGGGAACAGAGATGAAGTCTCCAGGGGGAATCTGTGGAGGGAAGAGGTGCTGGGGTGAGAGCAGGAGCGAGGGTGAAGAGTGGGTGATTAAGGGGAGTGATGACACAAATCCAAGAAGACACTATATGAGATGGAGAAAACAAAGCAGAGAGATGGGGGGTGGGGAGGGGGAAGAGGATGGAAAGATTTAGAGATGGAACAGCGGAAAGAAATCTGAAGTGGGGTAGAACTGACAATTGAAGTGAGGGAAGAAAGCCAGAGGGAAAGAAAATGCTGAGCAAAGACTATGACTAAAAAAGTACATTATTTTATATTTTACAGAACAAAATGTTACAGATAATATATGCTACATTTGAGTTGTACATATATTGGGGATGTGATTCCATGCAAAGGGAGGTGTGGTTAAGAGGGGCCCCATATTCCAGTGGATGGGGGGGAAGCGTAATATTTAGTGCTATGAGGTTATCCTTTTCCTTGACCTGAAATTGCTTCAGAGATGCACTTTGGGTGTGGGCCTGAATCAGTGGCTAATGAGAATCTGCTATCAAGGCTACCTTTCCTAGCTGAAAAAATTGCCAGACTAACCCTTCCTCATGTTCTGATAACAATGGCTTGTGCCTCTGTTACAGAGCAGCATTGGATTATTGCAATGGCTTCCAAATGGGCTACCTAAAGGCTGATCCACTGCTAGTGCAGATGGCAACAGCAAAATCAACTGTTGCCAGATGAGTCGTCTTACTCACTGCTTCTCTCCCTTCTCTAAAAGAAAAGGAGTACTTTTGGCACCTTAGAGACTAACCAATTTATTTGAGCATAAGCTTTCGTGAGCTATACTGTAGCTACACTGTAGCTCACGAAAGCTTATGCTCAAATAAATTGGTTAGTCTCTAAGGTGCCACAAGTACTCCTTTTCTTTTTGCAAATACAGACTAACACGGCTGCTACTCTGAAATCTCCCTTCTCTGAGGGCCTGTCCAGAAGTGGATACAGTTTCAGGTCACAGCTTTGACATTTAAATCTATAAATGGGCTGAGTCCCAAGTACCTCGCTGTGTTTCTGGCATCCTCTAGCCCAGTGCAGACTCTCCTGTCAGAGAGGATAAGGTTTTTGATCTCAAGGGCTCATGTGATTCATATCTTTGCATCTGGAATGCTCTGTGAGGTTTTTGACCTCTTTCTAAAGGGCCTTCCAATTGTGTTTGAAATGGCTCTGTAAGCTGTTTCTGAAATGTGTTTATTTAACTATTGTTTAAAGTATATATTTTGGACAGAGTCTGGAACAGCTCAGCAGATCAAGTCCTAAGAACTAAATTTTTTATTATGACCATTATGTTACCTCATGGAAGGCTGACTAACTGATGAACATCTGTGAACTAGTTTCAAGGACAGAGAAACCTCCTGATTATCAGCAACTACAAAAGCTGTAGAATTCAAATGTGAGAAATCTTGTGTGTCTTCTGTATGAATGTTAATTTACTGAAGGCATTTGAAAACCCTCCTGATACGTGATGCTCCAGCTTGCAGGTCTATAACTGGCTGAAGCAGTGCATCCCTTTTTGTTTCTCACAATGTACAATGCTGTACTCTTCTGCTAAAGGTTACATTGCTTGATAGATTAATTGTTCACTGCTGACTGACTAGATTCAGCAGTAGCAGCTCTTGGGTTTTAAGCAGGTGGGGTATGTTGACCTTGTAAATGTAACATCTGGGTTTTCCTATTTAAACATATCCCTTTATAGACTGTCAAGCTTCTGGGATTTTTAAGTACCAATTGGGAATTGTATGCCCCCTAGATACTGTGCAATATGTCTAATAAATATTGCAAGAAGCAGTGATCAAGCCAGAGTAGATCTGCACTCCAATTTATAACTGATTTTGCATTCTCTCCCACTGCTGCTTTTACGCTTTTTTTTTTTTTTTTTTTTTAAATCACCCCTGTCCTCTCCACCACTCTGAGCCGAGACATGTCACCAACAGGTCTGGTTATCACCTCCATTGCACTTCCTGAAGTGATGAGATGTATCTTCTTTGTTTAACAAGGTACATTGCAAATGTTGGGGCTGAATCCTACAACAAGTGATAGTGATGGGCTGGGCTGAATCCATTCCAAGATTATTGTATATGAATGATAGTGTTCCCATGAAAATTCCTTTTTCTTTGGACAGTCTTTACTTCATTAAACAAAACAAAGCACATAATTATGGACCTCTGCCACCACGTGCAGATACACCCTGCTCTGGATTTTGGAGAATGTCACGCTTTACTTTTAGAATCTCTATTTGCTAAGAGACGGCATCATTTTCAATGTCTTCTGACCTGCCTTATAGCTAAAAAGCTAGCCCATCACTGATGACTGTGGTAACTCAATGCAAATGTTAAATATCCTGAGAGAGCACTCTAGAGGAGAAGTAAATCCCTCTGAGATGAAATGACTCCTAACAGAATGGAAAATCTGACACATTGCCTCAGGAATAAACATAATGGATACATTGTAGCCTGGTCAAAGATATGTATGATAGCTACTGAAAAAATGTAGCCTTGATGTTCACATCCTTTAGCCACAGATCAGAATGTCCTATGATGATGATGATGATGATGATCCTTAATGGGGTGGAGAAATTAATGGTTGGGATTTAGAATCAAATGGGATCCCGGGGGCCATATAACTTGATATAACAATTGTGTAAATGATGAGTGACTATGGCCAATGTCATTTTATTACTATCTGTGAGTTTAAGTTAATGTCTGTAACTCCTATAAATGTACTTGTTGAGTAATACTATTGCTTTCTTAAGATGTATAATAAAAGAAGGTCCACATTGGAGAAAGCTTTGATTTATTTAAGAGTTTTACTGCATAAAACTCATTATTTAAAAACCAGAGCTGTAACAACCCCTCCTTCTAATATTCAGTCACACTCTTTTAAAAGCATGAGAAAAATAGCAAAGCTGAAAAATATGTACTTGAAAATCAGAGAGAGCCTAATAATCCCCAGTGAAAGAAAGCTAATAAAGAAATACCATATTGTAGAAATGCAAGATACTGGTAAACAACCAGCAGGGGCTTAAAAGGTTCTGGAAAAGTACAACAAAGTCCCCTTTTTATGGTGATTTCATGTACATTTCTTTTTCATTCTCATGAAGTCTTGGAAACAGCTCTTTCTAGATGAAGACAGTTTGTACAGTTTTTCTTTATGCTCAACACTGTGCCTGTGTATTTGGTTTAATCCAAATTTGTGACCTCTCCCCTTTTTCTAGGGAAGAATAAAGCAATTCAAATGAAACAAGTTGTCCCACTGGCCTTTAAGAATTGATCTCCCTTTTAAAATAAGTCTATTTAATGCTTTCAAATGTTCCCATAAATATGTTGGTTTTAGTTCTGATTTCCAGTCAATCAGAAAGGTAGGCGCTGGAAATAGAGAGCCTATTCACCTGAGATGTCCAACCCAGTATTGCAGATCTAAGAGATTAAGATGCTAAGCTCCAGTCCTTTAAATATTTACTTTTGTACCTTATATATTAGGAGGCAAGTTTTTTAAAATGCCAATTCCCATAAACTGCATTGTTACATTACTGTTCATTACATAGGGAATTTAATCTAAGAGAATTTTGACACTAATCCCTGTCCCTTGATAAACCTTTTGCATAGCCATTATGTTTTTATATTTGAGTTAAGATATTAAAGAAATCAAACTGTTTCCTGTCATTTAAATTGATATTTTAGATGAACAATGCAAAAACAGGAATAATGACCAGGGTATTTTAATTCTCATCCCATCTTACTGTCTTTTATCTTCATTTCTCAGCCATTCTGCCCAAAAATCTTAATGAAATAAAGGAAAACAAGAATTCCAATTGATAAAAGTGTGTATAAAGTCTGGCTGAACAAAACATTCCACTACAATAGAAATGCCTCAAATTTCATTTTAGGAAAAAAAATGCAAGGGACCTAAGGAAAATATAAATACACTGCAAACAACAGACTGCTCCACTCTTTAAAAGTAGGATAGAGATTAAATAGTCACAGCTATTGGAGAATATTTGTATAATATTTGCTCAGAGCCCATATTCAGACCAATGCTGCATCAGCTCACAAATTTTATAAGCCCAATTACATCTTGTACTTCATATAAAATAAGAAAACTTAACTGTAGCTTGTGGGGTCGACAACCTGATGTCTATTCCACTTTACATAAACAAGTCCCATTTTCTCCTAAACCTCTAGCTTTAGCAGGGAGACTAGCTAGAGATGCAGGTAGTTTCTGCTCATTTCATGCATGCCCCCTGCTTTCCCCCCCACTACCACCACGCAAGTTTAAATAGCCAGTAGAGGCTATTTATTTTCAGTGTTTTCTTTCTTTTCAGTAAGTATGTAAGTGGCTGCTAAATTTCAGTACAAGGCTAGTATTGGGTCTGGCCAGAAACCAAGAATTCTGTTTTTTGAAAAACAGAGGTTTCAACACTTGGGTTCATTCGAACAGGAAAAGAACACTAGACCTTTCAAAAACAAAAAAATGCAGAAAAATAAGATTCCCCAACCCAGAATAATGAATGCCTAAGTCAAATAAAGGACTTAAAATTGCGTCTCCCACATCCCGACTGAGGTCCCTAACCACTGGGCTATTAGCTATTTTGGGGTGTGGGTTGCTCTCTTTGGTTTAGACCAGAAATTCAATTTCATTTTAAACTGATATGTTTCAGTTCCAATGATAAAGAATTTTCCATTGAACGAGCATTTTGCTGAAAAATTTCTGACCAGCTCTAGTGATAATGCAAATCCAAAATGCCATTGTGCATTGCTTAGCTACTTGTTCCCCTTTGGCTCATACCAAAGGCACTATGCTACTTTGCTTCCATTTTTGTTGTTATAAAATGACAACATACAGACAATCCAGCCATCATTTATTACACAGTATTCAACTCTATGTAGAGAAGAATGCCACTATATGCCCCCAAAACAGTTGTTTAATCCAGTGTTTTCTTTTACATTGTGTTTGTTTTAACTTGGTGTATACTGTTTTAGGGATAGACGTGCAGGACTAGATTCTCAAAACTGGCATGTGCAGCTGCACACACTTCTGCCTAACTTAGGAGCAAGCGCACATACCAGATAGGTATTTGCACACACACTCTATGGACAGGTTTCTTCACATAAGGCTTGTAGGACTGTGGACCCCGTAGTCACACTACTGCGCCTGCCTCTGTTGGGAGCTAGTATATAGTCTGCTTTGTGCCTGTGATGTAAAGTCCCCCTGTACACTTGTTCTGCAGTTTCTTTTCCCTTCCACCAACTGAAGTGGGACCTTCTTCAGTCCTTCCACTCCTGGGAGTATTACACCCACAGGGTAACATCACCTTCTTAAACAATAACTTCTGAATTTAAAGCTTTAGTGTGGTGTTAATGGGTGACTTTTAAAATACAGAGTTGTATATTTGCTAATTATAGCCTATGTGTCTAGGTTACTTTACTCCACTGTAATTCATCTTCTAAAATGAAGCCAGGAAAACACAAATTTCTGTGACTGGCTCTACTCAGCCATAATTAATATGCAGTGATGTTAAGTGCAGGGCTTCTTTGCTTGAGAGTTCCTTTGATGTTCCAGAGACATTCTCAAGCAATGAAGATCAAGGTCAGTGGGATGAAAATTAAAATACCCACATAACTCTCTTAAAAAAGACAACAGGCATAGTAAAGTGACAAACCCTTTGTTTGTCCCTTTTTTTCAAAAGGTGACAGCAATTAAACTTGGAAATGTAAATGTAGCTTTCTGGAACCATTTTAAAATATTGGGCCAAATTCATCCTTGGCCTAACACTGACTTAAAGGAAAAATTAATAGGTTTATTACTTTGGAAGGGTCAGATTCTATACAACATAAAATATGCAGAATATTAGCACATTGTATAATTTAGCTAATACACATTCAGGTTTAGTGTTTTAATATAGAATGAAATAAATAGTCCATTTTGCTCTTAAAAGGACTACTGACAAAATAATCCAGAAGCTGGGCTGCTTCTTATTCAAAGAAATATCAGCTTTCATGCTCTTTGTGTAGGCAAAATTCCCTTTGGCATCAATAGGAATTTTGCACAGGCAAGTAATATGAGATTGAATTAGACACCAAGATGTCCACTAGACAGAATTTTGTCATAAAAATGCAGTAGGCATCCGATGAAGTGAGCTGTAGCTCATGAAAGCTCATGCTCAAATCTGTTAGTCTCTAAGGTGCCACAAATACTCCTTTTTCTTTTTACTTCTCTTGAGTGTCTTTTAGTCAACACTTTCCTTCTCACAGCAGAAGGACTGCCTAGTTTGCCTTGTGTTCTAAAAATATATTCATCCCTACTGAGAGAATAAAAATAGAAGAGAGAAGCTACAACACAAACATACTTTTTTCTTTTTTTTTTTAAATCTCAGGAGACATTTTTTCCCTGAAAAACTGCAATAAAACAAAAGTAACCTGAAATACGTTGCTAGTGATCATGGTATCTGAGCTGTGCATATCTTTAATCTGACTAAATCTATTATCTATAACTCTACCCATAAGAATGTAATGAATTTAAATTGGTGTAAAGCACCAAGTGTGTGTGTTAGATGCTATGCATATAAAATGAATAAATTCACTTTTACTGGATTATAAGCTTTTTCAGCACAATTGGGCACCAGTATGACGGCGGCAGCTGCTGCTGCTGATGCTCCTACTACTACAAAGTATGTAAATACCCAATGAAGAAGACTGTGAATAGCTCACCAAAACTTTTTCAGAGAGGATTTCTTCCACAAGTGAGAATTCTAGGTAAACTGATTTAAAGTTTTCTCTTTAATGTTAGGCTCTTGCTCATTAATTCAATGAAGTTAGTTGAGCAACTAACATTACAATGCTGCCAAAGGATCAAGAAGAGCTAGGTTACCAACTAAAGGTCAAACAGATCATTTTTAGTTGTTACAGGCTAATAGTTTGAGCCTGAATATAAGAGAGAAGTAATAGAACATTTGGTCTCGTTCTCTAACTTCCTAGTTTCAGATGCCCTTACTATGTCTGAACAGAATACTAGCATTTCATTGTAAATGTTAGTTTACATCCCAAACTCAAGATAGTTTGAAACAAACTACATTAAGAACCCTATGCAGATCATTTAAAACGTTACCATGCTTGAACAGAACAGTAATAAGAGACCGTATCTTCCGTAGCAGAGAAAAACTTGAAATTCAAGCACCTTGAAAACTAGAATGTTGTAATAAAAGTGAAATTGTGCTTCTCAAAGTAGAATATCTCCACCCTACACAGCATGCAAATCATTCTTTTATAATACTCTACACTTATGGAGTGCTATTGTAAACTTTACACCATCTTGAAGTAGAAGCTACACTACACTTGTTACAGAAATGACCCTATTAAGGACAGCTGTGTAAATGAGAAATCTGTGTATAGATTGTCAAATAAGTTCGTAGAAATATAGTACAGTATGTTAGTGCTTTTTAAATTGTGATTTTATGAAAAAGGCATCTCTAAATAATTACACTTTAATTGTTCCTTCAACAACTAATTATGTCCTATCACTCAGGTTTTAAAACTTGTCTGGAAAACACTAGAAAGTGTAACGAAATGAACACACATTTGCATGCAGTTGGACTGGATGATCAATGTCTTTTCCACCCCTAAATTCTTTTGACAAGACTGTGGCATATAAGCACTGAACTTTGTAACATTATCTAATTAAAATATGACCATGAAAATCATGTTGCTACAACTGTTATATAATTGTAATGAATCTTATACAAAGTATATCACATGGCCAGAAAGGGGTAAGCATCCTGTAGGCTAACTGACCCAGAATCAACCTGTAGAGACATGTTAGAAGAGTATATAAATGGTAATTAGGATCATTCCATGATAGGCTAGAACTTTGAAATGCAAACCTATATTGATAGAAATTAAAGGTGATGCTAATTGTATGTGTTTACTTATATCTTGTTTAATGATTAGCCATGTAAACAGACAGTTCCTGTCTGTCACTATAGCTATTAATTCAGAGATCAAAAGGGAATATTAACATTTAGATGAAGTTTGGGTGAAATAATGTCATTGTCTATATGTCACTTTAAAGTCTGAGATAGACTGCCTAATGGATAAATTGCCTTATGTAAATCCAGGTAGCTAATTACCGGTAACGCTTAGGAAATAGGTCCACTTCAAAGTATCCGTAATTGTCTATTGTTCGCATGAGGACTCCAAACTGTACAAAGATGCCTTGGATCCCAATCCTTTTTAACTCAGATCTGCTTGATGCTTCATGCAGGGGAAGCTTAAACCACAAGGCTGAGATCCCAGTCCTGACTGGACCACCCTGAATATAAACATTTGGACTATAACCTGTGAACTAATTTTGAAAACTCTTTGCAACTACAAAACTCACCATCTCTGCTATGAATCTGAATCTCAAGAAATGTATTCATATCTGTACGTATACTGATCTTTTAACCAATACTGCTTTCTTTTAAAATTTTTGTTTTAGTTTTAGTAATAAGAATTGGCTGTAAGCATATATTTGGGTAAGATCTGGAATATTCATTAGCCAGGGAGGTAAAGTGTCCGATCCTTTGGGATTGGTAGAACTTTTTTATATGATTAAGATTTTCAGTAATCATCATATTTGACTTGGGTATCTGGGTGGAGGCCTGAGATTGGGTTGCTTTAAGGAAACTGTTGTTGGCTTCTGGGTAACCAGTGAGGTATTATAGAAGCTGTTTTGAGCTGGCTTGGTAAATCTAAGTATTGGAAATCCACCAGTTTGGGGGATTGTCGCCCCATTTTTTGCAGTTCACCCTAATTCAGTAACCTCAGTTGGCTCCCCTGGGACTCTGGTCACAGGGTGATACCATGGTATTCTGCTCTGGGTGGGATTATGCGCAAGAAAGCATGCCTCACAGAGCAATCCTATGTACAGAAGGAGCTCACAGAGTCAGTCGTTCTTTTTCATAGTATAGTCTGCTCATCTCTTGATGGCCAAGCAGGCTGGGGAGAAAACGCAGTAGTGCCATGTTGCAATTTGCTGTAGACCCCTTTGGAGTCGCTAGGAAGAAGCGGTCTCTACGTTACAGAGAGCAAAGAGGCTGCTATTATGCCTACCCCTTGGATGTGCTCCCTCTACCCCTTACTGTGCTCCCTCTAGCCCTGTGATTGTAACTGGACGTTAAGGGGAAAAAGGTGCTGAATGATGTATACGTGCATTGCAGACAGTTAGTCAAACTTCATTAGATCTCTGTTTGCTTCAGTAAGATACAATATTATTGTCAGAGCCTTATTTACAAAGGGACTATGATTCCCTAGACCATGGGTTTAAAATCATGTGTAGGGAGGAAAACAGTGATCCAAACCCTCATATAATTTGTTGCGCAGCATGTACACCACATTCACTCTCAATAATGTAGTGCAGGCAAGATATAGGACAGATCCCCAGTGAGATCTGTTATAGGACTAAGCATATTAAACCCTCTTAGAAGAGGGTGCAGAATAGATTGAAAGACTATACTCAGACTAGTTATCAAATTGTACGCTATCAAAGCGGGGTGGGGGAATGTATCTAGAAGGATTTCACAGGGGTCTGTCCTGGGTCCAGCACTAGTCAATATTTTCACTAATGATTTGGATAATGGATTAGAGAATAAGCTGGGAGGGGTTGCAAGCACCTGGAGGACAGGATTAGAATTAAAAATGACCTTGATAAATTTGGTCTGAAATCAACAAGATGAAATTCAATAGACACAAATGTGAAGTACTTCACTTCGGAAGAAGAAAAATCAAATACACAACTACAAAATGGGGAATAATGGGCTAGGTGTTAGTACTGTTGAAAATGATCAACTCTAACCACCAGATCACAAATTGAATGCATGAACAATGTGATACAGTAGTGAAAAAGGCTAATATCACTGCCCTCTTGGAGAGTACACGTATACTAAGTCCGTTATTCCTTTAATGAAACAATATGCCCGCTCATTACCTTAAATAGGTGCCCAGACATAAAACAGTGTAAAAAAAAAAAACCTACAAAGAGAGAGAGAAAGTGAGTATAAGTAATGAGGCATAAAAGTTAGAAATGGTTACAAGAAAAACAAAGATAAAATGCTTAATAGTATTTACTTAAACTATCTTAGTTGCAAAGCAAACTTTTTCACCACATACTCCAACAGATTATTAACCAATCTCTGAGGTCAGGACCCCTCCCTCGGAGCCCAATGGTTTGTTTCCTTTTGTCCGCTTAGGTGCAGAGAATGTAATGGATAGGGAGAGAGAGAGGACCTTGAGGTGTTTTGTCTCTCTTTTTTTACAGTTTCAGTCCCCCTCTTGAAAAAATCTCCAGCTGAGAACCAGGAGACAGAGTCTATGTGGAAGGATATTCCCTGCTGTTTTCTTTTCTCACTTGTTTGAACTTTCCTTTGTTTTTCCTTCCTGTTTGATGACTCCATTGACTGCTTAAATGCAAATTAAGGCAAGCACACATTCCTTCCTTTGTTTAGGCAAGATCTGACTTCTGCCTGGGCAGAGCTCTGGGGCTTGGCACATGTGTTAATAATATCACACAGGGGAATTTTATAACTTCACATACAACCTTGCCACACACATTTTATCAGCACAATACTGACCAGCAAACTGAGTTTTCAAATGATACCTTACAAGGCATACCTTTACAAAGATTATTACAATAGTGTGTAGAGTGTGACTACAGGGGTGTAGTCAATCACAGGTGTTTTAAAAGGATTGCCTATGCAAGACATGAGAGGTTATTGTCCCACTCTATTCTGCTCTGGTGAGATTTCAGTGTCTAGTTCTGGGCACCACACTTAAAGATAGAATCATAGAAATATAGGGCTGGAAGGGACCTTGAGAAGTTATCAAGTCCAGCCCTTTATGCTCTGGCAGGACCAAGTAAATCTGTGATGAGATGTACTTCCAACACTGGCCCTGAGATGGTTGAATTAGGTCAGGCAGGCCCAATCAACCAATTAAGCAGCAAATAGGGATGGTCTTGTTATACATGGTCCTGCCTCAGGACATGGGGCTGAACTAGAGGATCTCTCAAGCTAATTTCCAGCCTTACATTTCTATGATTCTGATTCTATGCCTATAGTCCCATTGACATCAGTAAGACAAGATCCTGCTGTCTTGGTGATCGACAGGGCTATTCAAGTGCATAAAGTTACTAGAGAGCATAAAAGTTTGCAAGGTTAGAGTCCTAGAAAGTGAATTAGAGAGGCAATTGCTTAGATGTCATCATCTTCAGTGCAGTTCCCTACCACATGTAGGAATGTGTACAATACTCCTGTTGCCCTTTATAAACTAGGACTTTGAATTTAATATTCATGAACAAGATTCATTTAATATTTAGTTAAGGTTGCTCTCATCAATAAACTAAATGATAAAAAACTAGAAAATACAATGTTAAGGATTGAAATGTCTAGCACTCTGAAATTAGGATATACCAGAGTGGGCGGTGCCCATGAAACCTTAATTCATCCCTGTTTTGGGTATGCATTAGAATACTCTTTAATTACATACAGAACTGACTATCTGTGAAAACTTTGGAATATGCACCTTGCTCAGCATCACACAGGAACTCTGTGGCAGAGACAGGGATAGAATCCAAGTCTCTAGAGTGACCTTCAACTGCCCTAACCACAATACCATTCTTTCTTGTCCTACTGCCCATGGCCTCGCTTCTTACAAACCTTCCACCTTCTGCAAAAAATAACAAAGGGGCCCTATAGCTAGACCATTCACTATACACTCCCAATTCAGTCCCAGAACCGGTCCCTTTGGGGCACTGAATGAAGCAGGGTTCCTCTGTAAATGCAAATAATATGGGATCATGTAACTAAAGACTGGATCATAATGCTTACACATAATGGGGCTGAACTAAGATTGCATGAGCAGTGTTCATTCTGGCATTTTATAACTTGATAGTATTTGACTTTGCAACATTTCAATCATTCTTAACCCTTAATTTTGTTTCAGAGTAACAGCCGTGTTAATCTGTATTCGCAAAAAGAAAAGGAGTACTTGTGGCACCTTAGAGACTAACCAATTTATTTGAGCATGAGCTTTCGTGAGCTACAGCTCACTTCATCGGATGCATACCGTGGAAACTGCAGAAGACATTATATACACACAGACCATGAAACAATACCTCCTCCCACCCCACTGTCTAAGCGGACAGTGGGGTGGGAGGAGGTTAAAGCTCATGCTCAAATAAATTGGTTAGTCTCTAAGATGCCACAAGTACTCCTTTTCTTCTTCCTTAATTTTGTATTTCCTAAATTTTTATAGTTTTATTGAGGGGAGCAACTTTAACATTAAACAGTTTTTTGATCATGAATTTCCTTATGTTAATAGAAAATTTTATGTGCATGATATTTAAATATCAACCTAGCCCCTGGGGCCTATACTTAACCCTGTTCTGGGATTCCACTGCTTTTCTCCAGCTCTAGTATCAAGCACTGTCCTGCTTGACCTAACTCCTCCTGTCTCCAACATTCTCTCTGATGCTTTTGCCCTTCACAGAAGCCTGCCTGCCTATAGCTTCCCTCTTCTGACTATTTATAAAGGCCCTGATGTCTGTGGTATCACCTGATCCTTTTTAGTCCCACCCTCTCTGGCTGACAACTAACTACCCAATTACCGCCCAGATGAAGTAAATGTGATTAGCTGGGGCTTTAACTCTCTCCCGCAAGATGTGGGTTTTACTCCCTCATACAGCTGTAATAACTTATTTTCTTTTAGCAAGTTGTAGAGCAAATAAATACCAGTAGCCACCTCTCAGCTCTTCACCTCATATAGAACAATAACAGCTTGAAGGAAAGATACTTTTACCAAGAAAAGCAAGTGTGTAATTGAGGGGTCAAGAGGCACTTAGGGACATGTGCTTGGATTATGAGACACAAGGTTTTATAGTAAATAAACAAAAAATCTGAGCCTCCACTACTGGAAACCCATACATAATTTTTTTTTTAAATTAAGGTTGCAGGCACACATAAATGTGGATATTAAATTTCAAGAATGCTGTCATGAAACTGCAACAATAAAACCAGCCATCTCTGTGTAAGCATTAAAATCAGAGTTAATGTTTCAGTTCTCACACCTAGCAACATACCATCTCAACTCTGCCCCATAGAGACAACCATTTACAATAGTCCCTTCTTTGTGCACTCAGTAGCAAAACATGTACCACAGCTCCTTGGTTTTGTAATTTATTTCATTTTACCATGTCTGCAGTACTAACTAGACTTTTCACCATACAAACCTTAGTTAAATCTGAGCACCTGTATGAAAGGATTTCAGAGTAGCAGCTGTTAGTCTGTATTCGCAAAAAGAAAAGGAGTACTTGTGGCACCTTAGAGACTAACCAATTTATTTGAGCATAAGCTTTCGTGAGCTACAGCTCACTTCATCAGATGCATTCGCTAACAAATTTATTTGACCATAAGCCACTGAATGCATCCGATGAAGTGAGCTGTAGCTCATGAAAGCTTATGCTCAAATAAATTTGTTAGTCTCTAAGGTGCCACAAATACTCCTTTTTCTTTTTGTATGAAAAGAAATAATCTGGACATATAAATGCATTCTCTGCCTTCTTCCCCCTCTCTCTGACTTCTCGACGGCCACAGGAGGAATGGAAACCACACACAAGTCCTCTGCTGGGGGCCTGGCAAGGCAGTTGCCCAGCAAGCACAACTGCCTATGCTCCTTGCAGCTCCAACCAGAGGGTTGTCTTGTTTTGCAGCTGTTTGCCTCACTAAGACAGTCAGGGAACTTAAAACTATAGACAGTCAAGAACCATTGTTTTGGGATCTATCAGATGTGACAAGAGGGCCTGCCTGGGGAATGGAAACTGAATGGTCAGGGAAAGACTATTGACTTTAAAATTGACTCAGGAGCAGATGTGACAGTTAGATCAAAAGGGACTTATAGTTATCTTCAACCCCTCCCAGAGCTGAAATCACCTGACACAGCCTGACTACCTCTGGAGGTATTCTGAACCTCCTGGGCCAGTTCACCACAGAAACCGCTTTCGAAGACAAAAGCTTTGCGTTCACAGCGCATGTGACCAAAGACCAACAACCTTCTCATCTGCAGTGTGGCAGCCATGATGGACCTAGCAAGGAAGGTGGAAGAACTCAAAATATTTGATGTGGGACTTGTGAAAGGAGATCCAGTACAAATAACCTTAAAAGACAATGCTGAACCATATAAAATAACTCTACCATTGTTGTATGCACAGTTTCAGCTGTGTCACTCCCAGGATATTAGGGAGACAAAGTGGGTGAAGGAATATCTTAGACTGGCTTCTGCTGGAGAGAGAGACAAGCTTTCAAGCCACAAAGAGCTGCTCTTCACGTCTGGGAAAGGTAGGCTGAGCATCACAGCAAAATGCAAGGTGGAACAGACTGTTTAGCATAAGTAGTTAACACACTGTAAGGGACCATTCAAGTTACTTATTACTCTGTTAGACACTAAAAGTCATGGACTGAACAGAGACTGGATTTATGGTATATTATAACAATCTGTAACACCCTCCTGTCCTATGACTGCAGAGGTGTTAATGGGCCACACTACCTTGAATGGTCCCTTACAATATGTGCTAACTACGTATGCTAAACAATTGGTTCCACCATGCATTTTGCTGTGATGGTTGGAGAACTTTCCCCGACCTGAAGAAGAGGGCTGTGTGGCTTGAAAGCTGGCCTCTCTCTCCAACAGAAGTTGATCCAATGAAAGATACTATTACCTCACCCACTTATCTCTTACAACTCTACCAGCCAGACCTTAAAAGAGACGGTAGTATGCTGGGTCTTGAACCCAGGCCAGGCAGAAGCCATCACATCTTAGCTGCCACCTGGTGTCGTCTGAACCTTGGTGGGCCAAGGAGCTAGCAGGACTACAGCCTGAGCCGAGCCAAGCCACCACCCACGGGTGCCCTGATCGAAGTATTGCCTAGTTCCACTGGTTGGTCGAACAACCATTCTATTTATACCAGCTGGAGGTACAGGATGTTTGAATAACTAGGTGATTTGTAGGGGGAGGGTGGCAGCAGCAGCACTGGACCCTGCTTGTACCTGCATTCTGCACCCCGTCCTGTTCCTGATTCCTGCTTCGTTCCTGCCTTATCCCTGCCTTTGATCCTAGTTTCCACTCTGCTCCTGCTCTGTGCCTGATCCTTGCCTGTCCTCTGGTTCCAGTCCTTATGGCTCACTTCTGACCATCTGTTAGCAGTCCTGGCTCTGACTTCTGACTCCAATTCTGGCTTGACCCTTGACTCTGGCATTTGTTAACTAACCCTACCTCTGACCCTCAGCTTCAATTCTTGGCTCTGATTCTGGCTTGGCCCCCAGCTCTGATAACCGCAGTTGACTCTGGTCCTGATTCTCAACTCTGTTCCTGGACCAGGAAGCCTGCTTCACTGCCTAGACATGACTCTGCTCTGACTACTGGGCCAGGCTGCCTCCAGCCTGGTCCCTAACAGAGACTAGCTGGAGACTTATGTAAATTCAGAGGACATCATCACCTCATAGTGGACTATTTTTCCAGGTACACATAAATGTACTCGAAGGGAGGTAACATCCATATAAATGTCGATGTTAACTTACCAGTACTCTAGCATTTAACAGCAACAATAAAACCAGCCACCTCTCAGTAAGAATTAGCATCAATGTATCAGTTCTCACACCCAGCACCCACACTATCTCAACTGGGCCCCATAGAGTGAATCACCTACCTTGTTCCCTTCTTTGTACATAAAGTATCAAAACATGCACCAAAGTGTGGCCTGGTTTTCACCACACAAACTTTTGTTTCTATTCACACAGGTGCTCATATTAATGATCTGGGCATATAGGGTTATTCCCTGGTCTCTTCCCCTTCTCACTGTGCTGCTCAGGTACCACACAAGTCCTCTAGTCAGGGCCTGGCAGGGGCAATTGCTCAGCAGGCACAGAACTAGCCTCCCTCTTTGCAGCCCCTTCTGGAGGGTTGTACTGGGTGTTCCCTGTTGGCCAGGGAAGAAGGAGCGTGGCTGAAGTGCATTGTGCTGCAGCTATCCCCACCTGCTATATGAACCCTGGAGTGTCAAAGCCACATGGTCTAATCTGGGTCAGGGCCAGAGTAGAGGATCCAGGAGCTATACTTTCAGCTCCCTGAAAGCTCCAAGGCTGCTCTAACTTCCACAGTGAACTAGCTCCAGGATGAGAGAGCCTCAAAAATGGCTTCCTTTCCAACACCAGAACTTCAATGAGCCCAGCTCAATCAAAGCCCTTTCACATATAAATGAATATGCAAGACCCAAAGCAATGGAGAGTCAGTTCTGCTGACTTCAGTGCAATTGATCCTAATTGCACAGTGTAAATGAGAGAAGTGTCAGGCCATATGGGCCCCAAGCACACAGCTCAGGCCGATATATGGTAATCTGGGAACCGAACTGAATCTGAAAACCCAATGAATGTGTTGCTTATTGAATGGGTATTTCATGTACTGGTGATGAAAATGTTCACTGTCAAGCAGGTCATTGTGATCATTCATTTATCCCAAGGCTAACCTGCAGAAACTGATCTTGGCTCCATGTTCCAGGCCTTGGATACAATGAAACTTAAGCTGTTGACAGCTGAATATCGGCATATTAAATGGCAAGTTTGCACAATTACTTACAGCTAAGTAGGCAAAAATAATCAGTATCCTTGTACCCTAAGGTTCTTTGTTTTTCTGTTAGTTATTTTTCTGTTCATAATAATGCACTCCCCTTTAATTGTTATAAACATGCAAATAGTATTTTCAACTGACATTGCTTTATTTGTATGAAGTGTTAGACTTTATTTTGCATTTATGATACTGTTCTTCTTTATTATAAAGTCTTTAATGGGTCTGCAGGAAAATATGGTTCTGTCTTTGTCTTATTTTGAAATGACTTTTTAGGGCTGGATTCAGTAATACAATCCATTTGTCTTAAGCATTGCAAAAGCCCATGCCAAGTCCCCAAAAGCAGTATTTTTGAGAGAGAGAAAGAAAGAGGTTATGTAGCTGCGTGCATCTTTTAGAAACTCAGAAGCATTTTTTTAAACTTAAACCAGTTCCTAAACAATTACGGATTTCTTATTTTAAAAGAACACTGTCAAGTAGTTAAGGCTCTAAATTTAGACTTTGTAGGGAGAAAGATGGGGGAGATGTTTACAAAACATTGCATGACTAGGTTCATGACTTTTTTTTTCTTTACAAATCCAGTAAAAAGCAAGGGGTCTTCGTTTTAATACCCCCTTGTAGAATTAGAAACTCAAACACAAAATCATTGGGCTAATACATTGAAACTAGAATGGGAAAGCCGTGAAAGTGGCCAGATCAATGTCACACTTAGTAAGCGAATTCAAAACATAACTATTAGAACCAGAGAAAAGTAAATTCTAAAAATAACTTAAGGGGCTGGTGATGCAGTAAACCCCTCCCCCCCCTTTTTTTTTTTTTTTGGTCTCAACAGAATTTTCACAAGAAAGCAAGCAGCTTTCTAAAAAGTAGTTTGGGAAACATCCTGAACTACCTGGAAGTAATAGGAAGCAGTATGCATTCCTACTAGAGTGCTTGACACACAACCTCCAAACAGCCTGTCTACTCCATAATGCTCACCATCAAAGTGCCTTGAGTGGGATATACACTGTTTGGATATAGTCACAAAGGAAAAACTCTAGGCCTGATCCTGCTCTCATTAAAGTAGATAGAATTTCATCATTGATTTCAAAGGGAGCACTATCAAGCCCTAGTTTGTAAGTAACCGGGATGCTCTAGATGAGAATGACAGGTTTCAGTCTTCAAGCTTACACAGTTAGGGCTGGAATGTGCAGTTGGAACAGGGAGACGCTTTGGGGGCAGTGCTGAGACTCAACACTCCAGAGGGAGCTCTATTACGGATTGTGTCTCAGGCTGCATGACCCTTTACCAGCTCCTTGATGTTCAGGGGAGTGTTAATGCAGCATAGTGCAACTTGCTACCTCTAGGGTGAGCTGATGGAGGGGGGCTGGAAGGCCCTGCCCCCATTTGAGGTGACTTGTGTCCCCCAAAGCCCTAGGAAGTAACAGTCCCCGCACATTCTCAAGCACAGGATCTGCTGTTATGCCTGGTGCTTGCAAAAGGGCTCCTTGCACACTGTCCCTGTGCACGCAGGCGATGCAGCCTGATCAGATTTCTGGTGGCAATTTTTTGTGGGGGAGGTGGATAAAGGGAAAATTATAATCTAACCTGGTTGTTTATTTTTAATGGAGGGAAGTAGGGTTTTAAGGAGAGCTCTTAGCCACTTGAACCATCTAAACTCACAATTCTTTCTGTCTGGTTTGAATTTAGCTTCTGTCTGGAACCTGATGTGAACAGGAAAGAAGGATGAGGGAGAATTAAGCACTTATAGATGTGTATCAATAGGCCATTATTGCTACTCTTACAAAGAAGGTTAATGTCATTTGTGCCCTGATTCTGCAACACACATAAGCATGGGCTTGTGTGTGTTTGTGGAATAGGGACCTTGTGCCTATATTTGGTTTCAGTGACTTGTCTGTGCACATTTATCTACTGGTGACAGGAGTCTTCATGCAGAAGGGAAGAGTGATTACTGTGTTTGCAAATTTTAATTAATTTTTTATATGTAGCTAGAGGTTGGCTGTAATTTGGAATTGTCTTTTCATCAGGAATTGTACTGGATTATATCTAGTAGCTGTTATTGACATTGGTCTGTAGTTCACAAGAGCAAGGAATGAATCTTCCATACTGTAGGATTTTCTTGGCTATCTGTACAGCTCTCAGCCTCTACATTTGCTTGTGGGTAATATAGGCTGCTAGTAATAAAATAAAAATCGTATTTCATTTTTAATCACAAATTCTGCTGTGGTGAATTGTGATCTATTGTCCGTCACTAGCTGTTCAGGAATACCAAAATGACCAAAAGTGTACTTCAGCTTCAATATAACAGTATAACCTTAACGTCAACTTCAATTTTGTGTGTGGGTTTCTAGTGTTTGATCAAATGTCTTGTTTATTTTCTATAAACTCCTGTCTCTCAACACAAGCAGGTGTCCCTAAACTCCTCTTAACCCTCAGTTACAGGACTTGACTTTTCCTTGGTAAAGCTATTTTCCCTTTGATCTGTTTAACCTACTTTTGCTCTGTATGCAGTGAAGAGCTGAGTGCTGGCTGGTGGCATTTATTTGCTCTACAACTCTGCAAATGAAAATAACTTCTCTGTATGAAAACCTATTACACCTGTGCGATGGGATGAAACCCCCATCATGGGTGAGGAAAAGTTCAAGCCCCAGTTAATTGTATTTATTTCACCAGGTTGGTATCTGGGTGGTTACTTGTCAGCCAGAGAGGGTGGGACTAAAATGATCAACTGGTAACACAACAGACACCTGGACCTCTATAAATAGTTCAGTCACAGGAGAGAAGCCACAGCCACACAGGTTCCTGTGAAGCGCTGAAGCACCAGAGACTGTTGGAGGCTTCAGGAAGAATTAGGTTGGGCAGGACAGTGCTTGATACCAGAGTTGGGGGAAAGCAGTGGAACCCCTGAACAGGTGTGAGCACAGGCCCCAGAAGATAGGTTGATATTTAAATAGCACAATATATGATTTTCTTTCTATTAAAAAAATAAGGAAATTCACAAACAAAATGTTTATAGTTAGTTACTTCCATCAATAAACTAAACTATAAAAAATACAAAATTAAGGATTAAAAATTGCAAAGTCAAGCACTCTCAAGTTAGGAAATGCAAGAGTGAACACTGCTCATGCAACCTTAATTTGGCCCCATTGTACTGTGACAAAGTCAGGCCAGACAGCTGTAAGAGAGAGGTGGAAGATAGGTATATCAGCCCTAGAAGGGTAAAGACTCATTTCTCTATGAGCTGAAAAGAGGTTACCTTGGGTTAACTAGACAGATCGGACTCCAATTAGGGGCTGCCTGTGACCTTTAACCCCCTTAACCTCTCTCTTCTGGTGAGAAACAGGTAGGAGAGACAAGCTGCAGCAGGGAGCAAAGGCTTCTCCTGGGTGGAAGTCTGCTCTCCACTCTATAGGGGAAAAAACCATGCTAACTGCTGTTTAACGTGGATTAGTTCTCCTGTATAACATGTCAGGAGAGAGGTACCAAAAATAATAATAAAAAGACATACACAAATAGGCAGAACAGGGAAGGAGACTTCGGGGAGGGAAGGGGAAGATGGGAAGAGGGAGGGGGGGAAAAGCAGAGAGGTCTCAGGTGCTTTTTTGTTTTATCTCTTTAAAGTAGAACTGGTCAGAAATTTCAATGTATCCGTGAAAAATCGAGTGTCAAATTTTGCAAAAATCTTCCTTCCCTCGTTATCTGAGCTCTAGTTTAAAGGTAGTAAGTTATGTATGTAGGCCAAGAATAAGTATTTCTGATCATTGTACTGTTAAAGTAAGTGTGACAGCATAACAGTTATGGCTAAGATGGATTTCAACGGGACTACTCACACGATTAAAAAAAATGTGTGCCTTTTTTGCAGGATTATGGCCTAAGTTATTGTCAAAGAAATGGCTGTTGGCTTAAGGGGGAGGAGAAGAACATCCTAAATCATATGCAGATTGAGGCATTATTTGCCTGTAATCTCATTCCTTCTGGCTGGGGGAGAGTGGTCGTCAGCTGTGCTGAATCCTGTGTTCAGGAAAGCGTGGGTTAAATAAAAGTAGCATTAAATTTCCTTGTGGTTGTCTGGTTTACAGCCAGCAAACTGCACGTTGGAACCACTGGATACTTTAAAGTCCTACCCCGCTTCCCCTCAACCATTATTGAAAAGTTAATATAGTTGTGGCCTGATTCTTTAAATCCATTTCTGTGGCTGTGTCTTCATGCTACTGGGTTTCCTGATCAATATATATGAGGCAGTTTAAATGAACATTCAAAATCCAAAAGTGAACCAGCTTCATGTGCATTCCCACAGCTGTGTTTATCCAGCTCAGGAATTTCATAGCTAAGATAGTTCACTGTTAGAGACTCTCTAACTCCAGGGGTTCAGTATGAAACACCCATATAAATATAATGGTTATAAATGAAAAAGTCAACATTTAGCAAGAGAATCCACGCAATTACTACAGGTTTTTTGTTTCCTGTTCTTTTAGAAACTCTATGGCAACTGTTGGCTGGTTTCTTTAATGGTGACAACTGTACCTGTAATATTTCAGGAGGCGTGAAGAGTAGCACAGAGAAATTAGCATATAAATAATGAAAATTGACATTATTATAATTTGCCTAAAAAGCAAGTAAATGAGTTCATCAGTATATATGATACTAATCATGCCAGGAGCTTGGGAAATAATTCATAATGAATTTGATAAATGTTGTGTCTCTCTGCTTGTGTAATATCAGTAATTAAATCATAATGTCACAACAGTGTTTACATATGACAATGTTTTTTGAAGTTTTTAACTATGTGAATATTCAAAAATTGATCTCTCTTGCTTAGCTGCAACTGGTCAGAGAAGCAATATGGTATTTCGGTTTAGTAAAATGCCACTGCTTGAATGTTCAAAGAGGGAAGTACAAACAAGCTGTGCACATGGTCAAACAAAATTGATTTATAAATTCAAACAAGAATATGATATTTCTTGAGAAATTAATAAAAAAAGTCAGTAAATACACAACTGAAAGTACAGCACCTATGCCTTTATTTTTAAAATAATTATTCCAAAAAACTGAAAACCAAAATGTTGGGGGAGAAACAAACATTGGAGATGTAATAGAGAATATGCTGATTTAATACACATGGAAATATAAAACTACAGAAAGTTTGGGAAAATAGTGAAAGCACTGTTGGAACAGAATGAAAATTCTCCACAGGATGGATAATTCTCTTCAGTATTTTTCTTTCCTACTGGAACAATTCTGTTTCAACTCATAAGGAGCAATTTCTGTATATTCTCTTTTTCTTGTGTAATTTTATGTCACCCAGCAATTGAAATCAGAAAAGGTTCTGGCAGTACCCTAATGTTAACTTGATCAGTTTCACAGTATGGTGCCAATGAAAATCTGGTTTACAGACTGAGAAATCAGAGTAAGACTAAAACCAAACAAACAAAAAGTATTGGAAATCCTGGGCTAGGTGAAATGGTACAAAATAGACTGGTTCATTGTGCTCCTTATGACGCAAATACTCCAGTGGATCCACTAGTGCAGACCTCTGTGAAGTCCTGTTAAAACAATGGTACTTGACTTCTCTGCAAGATTTCTGCATTAGTGGCTCCTGAAGCAGGATTGGGGCCTTAAGGTTAAATCCTGTAAATGGTTCTCTGAGGATTAAGGAATGGATTGTGTGTGCCGGTGTGGAGCCCTGTTGAAGTCAATAGGTGCTGTGCAGATTTGACAGTGTGCTCAGTCAAATCTATCTGCAGCGTCTGACCACATATTTGTAAAACTGAAGCCCCGCTATACGTTTCATCAATCTGATGCTTCTTGTGGCCTCGCTTCAATAAAGTGGGTGGGGTTTTTTCCCCCAAAAAATAAAATAAAATTCAAACTATATAATAAAAATTCAACCTTTGCAGATTTTTTTATTGTGCACCCAGCTCTGATAGGGCCAAACGGTAAAAGCAATTCCAGAAAAAACTGAATGAGGCACAAGGGTGAGCAATGTTTCACATTTCTATTGAACATCATAAAGAGTAATTAGCTAAGACATACTGAGGAGGATAGATCACAGTGTGAATGCTAGTATGTTCACCTGCTTTATCTCTGGGACAGTGCTAACCCTGTCTCACTGTCTCAGGTGAGTTTGCATTCATACAGTAGCCAATCAAAGACTTGACACAATTAAGAAACTCGGAAACAAAAGCAGCTGTTTCTTGCTCAATGAAACATGACATTAAAGGCTGTTGTCCACATGTGAGAATCCAATTAGCAATTTGATTTATGCCTATGGTATTAAAAAATACTGCTATTTATATGATATAGACTAGCACAGCATGGTCTTCATTTTTGTAAATTAAAGGATCATTTATCACAGATCATTAAAATGCAGATCTGGACTAACGCACATGGTTTTCAAATTCTATTCTAAACATTGGAGAAAACGGATGGGCAGCTAGAACACATGGGCAAAGTAGTACTTATTCTACCAGTTCATATTTTCCTTCTGCTCTGAATAATACACATTGAAGTCTGACACGGCATGAGATAGAATGAAGGATTCTATGGCTTTGGTCTTTCTGACTTTCCTAATGCCCAACCTAAACCATCCTTGCTGCTATTTAAGCCTATTGCTTCTTGTCCTTTCCTCAGAGGTTAAAAGAACAATTTTTCTCCCTCATCCTTGTAACAACATTTTATGTACTAGAAAACTGTTATCACGTCCCCCATCAGTCTTCTCTTGTCCAGACTAAACAAACCCAATTTTTTCAATCTTCCCTCATAGGTCATGTTTTCTAGACCTTTAATAATTTTCTCTAGACTTTATCCAATTTATCCACATCTTTCCTGAAATATGGTGCCCAGAACTAGATACAATACTCCAGTTGAGGCCTAATCAGCACAGAGTAGAGTGGAAGAATTATTTCTCGTATCTTGCTTACAACACTCCCGCTAATATATCCCAGAATGATGTGTTTTGGTTTTTTTTGCAACATCGTTACACTGTTGATTCGTATTTACCTTGTGATTCACTATGACCCCTAGATCCCTTTCTGCAATACTGCCTCGTAGGCAATCATTTCCCATTTTGCATGTGTGCAGCTGATTGTTCCTCCTAAGTGGAGTACTTTGCATTTGTCCTTTTTTGGTCCCCTCCCTACAATCCTGAGGTCAGCCAGGAGCTGTTTTATCTGTAGTACATCCCAGAGCAGCCTCAGGGGTATTCTGTCTTCAATTTGGCTGCAATAGTGCACATGGAACTGCTCTTGCAGAAATTAGGCACAGCATAGTAGTGCTCTGGCTATTCCCCTGACAAATCTTCTGTGTCTGGACCAGGGTTCAGGGGAGATAAAGGGCAAGGTATGCTGGTTCTACCACACTGGGGAAACCACCACGTAGTTGGTTTAGTAAATTTTATGGTTGTTTTGCAAAGCAGCCTGGATTGGGGACCAGGGTCTGACTCCAAAACTGCAAAGACTGAGGAGATCTTGTTGGCAGGGGAGACTTTGTGACTGTGTAATGGTTTAGGCAGAACCTTATTTCGCACCTCATTTACTTGGATGATTGGAACTTGAAAAAAAGGAGTGGGAGGAGATGTGAGACTCTTTAAAGGATGTCATGAATGTGGTTTTATTGTTGTCCTCACTTCTTGGGATAGTGCACATTCCTGGTACTCTCTTCAAGACTTTCCACAGTGCTCATAACTCATTCTGGCCAAGCCTAGGCTTTGTGGGGCAGCGTCTTAAGTTGTGTATCCAAGATCAGCATTCAGTAAACCATATTGTTTGGTGGAGAGTGACAGGGAAGTGGAGGCTTGAACAATCACTTATGAGAGATAGGCACTTCTCACTGAGGATATGTCTACACTGCAACTGGACACCTGTGGCTGGTCTGTGCTGGCTGACTTGGGCTCGCAGGGCTCAGGCTAAAGGGCTGTTTAATTGTGGGGTAGATGTTCAGGCTTTGGCTGGAACCTGGGCAGGGGCACTGGAACACGGGGCCAAGAGGCTGTGGCCCTCCCACTTTTTAAAATGGACTGGCCAGGCCCATTCACTTTCCGCGTTGGGCCCAGCCTCTGCCCCTTCTCTTCCCCCTGAGGCCCCACCCCTGGCCAGGTGAGAAGCTGGAATTGGATCCGGGGAGCTCAGGCAGCTGTGGGGAGCCATGGACCGTCTAGCTGCCCAGGGTGGGAAGTTGAGAGCAGCCCCTGGGCTGTCTCCTCACCTCCTGGGGTCCCCACCCAGAGCAGATGGAGGGTCTGTGGCTCTCTGCCTGCATGGCTCTTACCATGACCCAGCTGCAGCTCTTCTGTCAGCCCTGCCCCCAGGCCAGGCTGGAAGCTGGAGCTGGGTCAGGGTAAGAGCTGTGCAGGCAGCTGAAGGAGGTGAAGGAGCCTGGGCTTCCTGGCCTGGCTCCGGATTCCTTCTTGGCTGGGGGACAGGGCCTCACGGAAGAGGCAGGGCAGGGGTGGGGCTCTGGAGAGGGAGGGCATTGTGGTCCCCCCATTTTTACAAAGAATCTTTTGCTCCTGAGCCTGGGCTCTAGGATTCTGTGAGGTAAGAAGGTCCCAGAACTTTGGGGGCAGCCCACACCCAAATAGTTACACCGTGATTAAGCAGTCCCTTTAGCCTGAGCCCAAATCAGTTGGCAAAGGCCAGCCACTGGTGTCTAATTGCAATGTAAACCAGGGGTCGGCAACTTATGGCACACGTGCCAAAGATGGCACGTGAGCCGATTTTTTAATGGCACGCTGCTGCCTGCCAGGTCCCAGCAGCCGGCCCCGCTCAGCCCGCTGCCACACCCAGGCCGGGACCCCGGCAGGCAGCAGCGTGCCATTAAAAATCCTGCCCACCCCGGCCCGCTCTTCTCAGCCCCTCACCCCCCCCGCCCCGCCCCGCTCCAGGGCAGGGTGAAGAAGCTTGATCCAGGCAAGCTCCCCCCTCCCCCACCTCTTCCCCCAGGGTGCTGCGTTCCTGCCCCTCCTCTCCATCCCTGCCGCCGATCAGCGGATGGCCCTTGCGGGGGAGGGGAAGAAGCAGAGCCTCAGCGCGCTCGCTGCTCTGGGGAGGAGGCAGAGAAAAGGTGGGGATGGGGCCTTGGGGAAGGGGGGTGGAATCAGGGTATATCCCCTCCAGCCCCCTGCCATGAACCGCTCTGGGCAGGGGGCTGGGAGCATCCCCATGACCCCAGCCCCCTGGCCTAACCCCTGTGCCCCCCCCAGACACTCCCAGCCCCCGCTCTGACCCCTGCACCTCCACACACACACACTCCCAGCCCTCTGACCTGACCCCTGCATGCCCCCATGACCCTAGCCCTGACTCCAGTACCCCCCCACATACCCAGCCCCACCACACCCCATGTCCTGACTCTTGCACCCCCCACATTCCCACCCCCACCCTGAGCACCAAATGGGAGCTCCTGCACCCCCTATCTTCACCCCCCACCATATTCCCACCTGCACCCCTCACACCAAATGGGAGCTGCCCAGGTAAGCACTCCACACCCAAACCTCCTGCCCCAACCCTGAGCCCCATCCCTCATTCTAGCTCCTGGCCAGACCCTGAACCCCAACCCCCAGCCTGCTCCTTCACCCCCAGCCCTGTGCTCAGTGCACTCCCACCCTCAGCTCAGTGCAGAGAGAGAGGAAGAGAATGGGCTAGAACCAGGGAGAAGGTAGGTACTCACTCTATGTGGGCAGGGCGGGGATCCCAGACCAGTAGAGGGCTGAGCGGGGCCGGCAGCCGGGATCCCAGCCCACTGCCAGTCTGGGATCCCGGCTGTCGGTCCTACTCAGCCCGCTGCCAGACTGTGGTTCTGGCTGCCGGCCCCTTGACAGCCAGGGTCCTGGCCACAGGCCGGGCCCGCCCAGCCTGCTGCCAGCCTAGGTGAATGGAACCCCAGGCGGGCAGTGAGCTGAGCAGGCTGGTGGCGTAAGATCAGCATTTTAATTTAATTTTAAATGAAGCTTCTTAAACATTTTGAAAACCTTGTTTACATACGACAATATAATATATAGACCTAGAGACCTTCTAAAAAACGTTAAAATGTATTACTGGCACGCGAAACCTTAAATTAAAGTGAATAAATGAAGACTCGGCACACCACTTCTGAAAGGCTGCCAACCCCTGATGTAGACATACCCTGAGAGGCCACTGAGGGTCAGTTTCAGTCGCTGGTAGGAGGTTGGAGCAGAGCATGTGTCTCGGTGGTACCATGGAGGGGAGTGTGTGTGTGTAGTTAGTTCAAGAGGGGGGAAACCAAAGGTATATGTTGGGGTCTCAAAAGCACAAGACCTTTGCGCACTTGGTGGGTGCTAGGACCGGCTCTACATAACATTACAGCAGTTCTCACTCTAGTATCTGGGCACTGAATGATGATTCCATCTGTCACAGATGGCCTTATCTCACAGCCGCATAATGATTCTGTCAGCATTTGAAAAAGGGGATTAAAATGAAGCTGTTGGGGAATTTGGGTGAGGAAACAGCACAATTTTATGGCTGCATCACTCTGTGCTCTCAGCAAGGTTGCCTGCCTCAACCAATCAGAGCATTGTTGTGTGTACTGTCATTTTTCTTCATCACAAGATCTCCTCATCTTACCCTTGCAGTGGCTCATACTCTGTTCTGTATTCCACTGTAATGTCCTCTCCCAGCTTGCTGCAAAAGGCTACTGGGGAAAAGCTCTTCCATCTAATGAATTAGGTATAACCATGAAAGGCAGTCAGTGATCACAGTCTCTTCTATCACTTCCACTTTGTTAGACAGCTGGTTTTGAAACAAAGGTCAGTTAAAAGAGCATGTGGTTTCTGTGACCTCTACTGCCACTGTTGCTCTACTGGTCTCTATTATATCATTCATTTTCTGAGATCAGCAAAGACCTTGCTTCCCTTTTATCTTCTCTCCCTGCTCCTCCTCCACGTAAAATACCAAACTCTGTAGTGATGGAACAAGAATTAAAAATCTTAGACCTAGAAGCACTGAAAACTGGTTTAACTCTTCCTGTCATTTCAGCAAAATAAACTCCCACTCTGGGGAGAGATTGAGAGTGACTCAGAATGAGTTAGGGTGGGAAGTCAGTATAATAACTTGAGCACTGAACCCACAGAGTGTTTTCTCTCTGCATAATTATAGCGAATCCCTCATCTGCTGCTGGTTTTATTTGAACACCACTATCTACATGGCAAATGGCTATGCTGATCTATCCACAGCACATACTATTAGTATTGGTTGAGAGTGGGTTGTGAGCAAGAACTAAACTTTTTTGAGAGAGTCCACCACATGATAAAGAAAATGGTCTGGCTCTTTGCCTTTGATCTCATCTTTGTTTTTCCTTCTTTATCTCTGGCACTGGCTCTAAATGCTTAGAAGACCATACTTGGTTTAACTGTGTCAGTCATTGCCAAGGCATTTATTCAGCTTTAAACCTGTGATAGTTACTTGTGGGTAATTAGGTCAGATATTTAACCCAGCAGTAGTAGTAGGTTGGTTCTGGTTTATTTGTTTTAAATATACAAGTCCCTGGCAGGTATTTTGACTATGAAAAAATGTTTCCAGAGCCTGTATAAACTGTTTTGGAACAGGAAGAAGAAGGTAAAAATAAAATTAAAAAAAAATCCAAAGTGGAGAGGAATCATAAAGCATAAGAAAAGCATCAGATTTTCTTCCTGGGTTTAACCACCAAGAGTATAAGTCTTTGCAATATATTATTTTCTATAGATTCAATTTGGCATTCTGAAATACCTGTTACTGTGATATGTATGTCAGATGTAACTTTATTAATTTTGTAACATCTTTACTACTTTTTGAAACACCGAGAAAATTGTTGCATTTATAAATCTGTATTCTGAGTTTTTATTTAATAAGTCACCATGACAGACAAAGAAATAGGAATCGTCCTTCTAGGAACTCAAGAGGTTCACCAGTCTTATATCAAACGTCTAGATTTCAGGCATACTGTCTTAATAGCCTCTAGTTATAACCACAACATGAAAAAGCATCTAAGGACTTTTGAAACTTGAGATACGCATGGAGTGTTAAAGTAAAATCTTTGTATTGTATTAGGAATATGAATAAAAAATGAAATAATGAAGCATTTAATTAGGCTTCAGTATTCAGTGTTCCTGGTAAACGACAGTGGGGGCTATGCTGTCTCTAAGAAATCTGGGCATGCCCCTTGCCATGGGACTTGCAAGCTGTCCTCTGGGAAGCTTTAAAGCTGCTTTGTGGTGCCAGAGTGGTACAAAGCAGCCTTATCAGAGGTCAATATTTAGCTCTGAAACTACACTGGACCTTGCACAGAATGGAACATATCCTTGTGTTTTATAGCTTAAGGACCAATGCTAATGTCGAATGTCAAAAATTTTCAACCTATGAGTCAACATCAATAGTAAAAAGTTGGAGGTTTAAAATCACCCCTTACTCTGTTTTATGACACAATAATCAGAGACCCCACTGACATAATGTTTATATTGAATATTCCATTTCCATCAATTCCTATAAAAGCTAAGTTTCAGAGTAGCAGCTTGTTGGTCTGTATTCGCAAAAAGAAAAGGAGTACTTGTGGCACCTTAGAGACTAACAAATTTATTTGAACATAAGCTTTCATGAGCTACAGCTCACTTCATTGGATGCATAAAAGTGGAAAATACAGTGGGGAGATTTATATACACAGAGAACATGAAACAATGAGTGTTACCATACACACTGTAACAAGAGTGATCAGGTAAGGTGAGCTATTACCAGCAGGAGAGCGGGCGGGGTGGGAACCTTTTTGTAGTGATAATCAAGGTGGGCCATTTCCAGCAGTTGACAAGAACATGTTAGGAACAGTGGGGGAAGGGGGGGAATAAACATGGGGAAATAGTTTTACTTTGTGTAATGACCCATCCACTCCCAGTCTCTATTCAAGCCTAAGTTAATTGTATCCAGTTTGCAAATTAATTCCAATTCAGCAGTCTCTCATTGGAGTCTGTTTCTGAAGTTTTTTTGTTGAAGTATTGCCACTTTTAGGTCTGTAATCGAGTGACCAGGGAGATTGAAGTGTTCTCCCACTGGTTTTTGAATGTTATTCTTGACGTCTGATTTGTGTCCATTTATTCTTTTACGTAGAGACTGTCCAGTTTGACCAATGTACACGGCAGAGGGGCATTGCTGGCACATGATGGCATATATCACATTGGTAGATGTACAGGTGAACGAGCCTCTGATAGTGTGGCTGATGTGATTAGGCCCTATGATGGTGTCCCCTGAATAGATACGTGGACACAGTTGGCAACGGGCTTTGTTGCAAGGATAGGTTCCTGGCTTAGTGGCTCTGTTGTGTGACAGAGACAAACACCTACAAGATCTCTATCAAGCGTTCTTACAACTACAATATCCACCTGCTGAAGTGAAGAAACAGATTGACAGAGCCAGAAGAGTACCCAGAAGTCACCTACTACAGGACCGGCCCAACAAAGAAAATAACAGAACACCACTAGCCATCACCTTCAGCCCCCAAACAAAAACCTCTCCAACGCATCATCAAGGATCTACAACCTATCCTGAAGGATGACCCATCACTCTCACAGATCTTGGGAGACAGGCCAGTCCTTGCTTACATACAGCCCCCCAACCTGAAGCAAATACTCACAAGCAACCACACAACAGAACCACTAACCCAGGAACCTATCCTTGCAACAAAGCCCGTTGCCAACTGGGTCCACGTATCTATTCAGGGGACACCATCATAGGGCCTAATTCATTCCAACTTAGGGTTTAATATAACTGAAAAACTTAACTCCAACCTAGAAGTTTTGCTTAGATACGGAGTTTGTTTTAGTTTTAAGAGCTTACTCCAGTCCTAAGAGTCCATTTGTTTGGGCTAGGAGTGCAACCCAGACAGAGACAGAACTGATAGATTTAAGTTAGAAGCCTTTTTTGTCTTAAAAGGAGGACTTAATAAAAGATGTTTGTTTATTATGAAGCTGCTACTGGAACTTTGAAAATTAAATTAACATACTTTAAGATCCCCTAGGAAGCTATACAGTTCCTTATTTTCTATACTTTTACTGGGCCCCTAACTTTTTCTGCTTTTTAAAGAATATTTCTTTGTGGACCTATGTGAAAGAGGCTATTTTCAAATTAATCCATAGAAGTCTGCATATAATCTCACGATAGTCAAATATATAAAACACAGAATTATTGAAAAGTAGGGCTGGAGAGGACTGCAAGACGTCACCTAGTCAATCACTCCATGCTGAAGCAGGACCAAGTATACCTAGTCCATCCCCGACAGATGTTTGTCTAACCTGTTCTTAAAAAATTCCAGTGACAGAGTGGGATGAAGTGGGAACTTTTGTAACATTTTTAATGAATACTAGATGTGCCTCAGTTTCCCTTACACGCTGCAGTGTTACCTAGGGAGTAGAAAGTGTTGTTTGTTCTCTGCAGAGGCCCAGAAGTTCAGGTGTGAAGGTGTGGAGCCTAGCTGTGTGGAGCTTGGGCCCCATATCAATGGAACTTTTGAGAAGACAATGGCAAATACAATCACTGGGACTTTGGTGCCTACCAACCAGTGACCATGGATGGCCCACTTCTGTGCAGGAAGCCAAGCAGTGTTTGCCCAGCTGGAGAACAGGTTAAGTGTTGGCTGCAGGAAGTAGTTGAGATAGGCACACACCTGAACCAGGGCAGAGGTCAAAAGTGACAGAGCTTTGGGCTCTGTGCTGACAGGATGGACTATGCTGTAAACTTTCTTTTCTCTATGGTAACCAAGGACTTCCTATGATGATTTCCAGCTGGCTTTTAATGTCTTCTGTTTTATAGCCATGGGCTGATCATCATTGCAGATGCTGATGGAGGAGGCACATTGCTCCCTAGGATTGTACAAGTCTCCCTCAGGAGTCTGCCTCAGTGGGACTCACTGAATGGAGCTCATAACGTAAAGCAGGGTTGCTGAAAGACCAGAGGTCCAGCCTAAGGAGGTGGTGAACCCATGTGGCTTGCCCTGGAGGAAGATTGAGAACCCTAGGGGGTCTGCCTCCCTGAAGGGGGTCCTCCCAGAGACTGTTCCAAAGCTGAGGCCAGAGCAGGGGTCCTGTAGATTAGTGACACAGGGATTCCAAAGCCTCCCTAGATAATATATGCATTGGTCTAGCTCTGTTCCCATTGAAGTCAATGGTAAAACTCCCATTGACTTTAATGGGGACTGAGTCAGGCCAATGCTGAATACTGGTGAAAATTCCATCCTTTATTCCCTGACCAGTGAAGTACAGTATCCTAAATTACTTCTATATTTAGATTTTAAAAAGGCCTTAAAATAAAATGAAACTTTTTTTTTTTTACTCTTTTTTCCCAACTAATGTTTGGAGCTCTGCTACTGGACTGTCCATTAATTCACCACAGTTATTGTGCAGCAAATGGTACTGACCTTCTCGATCTGCCTAATGTCTCCCCTTAAACCAATGCTCAATTCCGAATGTTCTCCTCCCCTTCCCTACATCTCACCCTTTAGCTGTCAAACAGAACAGAGCAAGCTTTTATATTAGCAGTCACTGAAGGACAGAGGATAGGTGAGACATCACTGTATAGGAAAATAAATTACTGTGAACTTACAGGGGATAATAGACATTTTCCATTGACTCCAGCTATCTGTACCACTAATTATAAAAGTAAGAGGCTATTTTGACTTTAAGAACCTTAGCTTTTATAAAAAGAAGAGGAGTCCTTGTGGCACCTTAGAGACTAACAAATTTATTTGAGCATAAGCTTTCATGAGCTACAGCTCACTTCATCGGATGCATTCAGTGGAAAATACAGTGGTGAGACTTATATACACAAAGAACATGAAACAATGGGTATTACCATACACACTGCAATGAGAGTGATCAGGTAAGGTGAGCTATTAGCAGCAGGAGAGGGGGGATGACCCATCCACTCCCAGTCTCTATTCAAGCCTAAGTTAATTGTATCCAGTTCCTAAGTTGGAATGAAATATTCTTTGATGCTAAGGGCAATTAAAAGGAGGGGAGGAAAAACCAATCCCGCAGCTTGGATCTACTTCTCTATCTAGCTTTGTACTCAAAGATTTTTAATATGAGTAGCAAACATGGCCCATTTAACCCTTTCACAAGCTTATTGATTGGCGTCAACTAAACTACTTTCACCACAGAAGATATTAGCACAGTTAAGTTTTATTTTGTGATAAGATTTTTTTTTTAAGGATTCAGCCAGGAACTCTCTTATTAATACAAATACAGAAAGCTTTTTAAGAGTGCACAAGCATACATAGATATGTTGATGAATATTCTGTAAGTCCATTACAATGCAGTTCTTTAATCATGGTAAAGCGAACCACTGTCACTTTAGCTCACCAATTCTATCAGCAGCAAGGTTAACGTAAATTTTTTGGAATAGCAGAAAGTCAGTGCACTAATAAACTGTCTTCTATGAAGTATTGGCTAGTGGTTAAAACACAATAGTAGGTGTTAGGAATGGACCTGACTTCTCCTGGATCTCAGTAAATTGCTCTGTGGCTGAAGACAAATCACTTAACCTCTTCCTGTCTGTTTGCCATCTCCAAAATGTGGATACTCCAACCTTTCCCAAGAGGAGTTGCAAGGCTTAATTCATTGATACTTAGAAAGCACTCTGAGATGTTGAGATGGAAGGTTGCATAGAAAAATAAAATGTTACATTAGAAGTTGAAAACAAACACCTCAGCCCTGTCTCAGTGTTTGCTCCCATCAATTCCTGGGCTTTGCCTTGGCATTTAGATGACAGTGGGAGGTTGTTATCCTCTGACAGCATTGAAATCTAGGGATAGTACCTTTTCAATCAGTTAGGAATCAAATTTCACCTAAAAAACAAACCAACCCCAGTTCATAAACAAATATCTCTGCCCTCACTAAATCAAGTGCTCTGATACCCTGGTGATGAGCCTGGCTTCAGAGGTGTGTGTGTGAACAGAGATGTAAATAATACATAATCATGCGCTTTACAGGATTAAATCACCATTTTTGTCAGTGGATGTTTGTCACGATGTGCATGTTTTCTGTGTTACTGGTTTCTTATACCATTAGATCAGTTACCTGGCAACTTCCCAGAACGGCAATTGTTCATGCTAGGCTGCTGGATACGTACAGCTGAAACCGATTGTCCATGGCTGTGTTCACACAATTTTCGTTCCTTTAAACTTATTTTAAAAGGTCTCTTTTCCCTTTTTATATACTATAAACCATATTCACAACAAGCATAACTGTGAACTCTTGATTTTACTGTTCTGAGAGATGGTATAAAATGTGCTGGAGGACGTATGGGAAGGTGAAAAATGTACGCCCATGTTATGTTTTCTCAACGTTTTCAGCCTTGCCTGAGATTTTAGGTACATGAGATAGGATTGTGCTTTTATTGTTCAAAGGCTTCATCTCTGACATTCACAATGACATTTAGACATGGATTAAATATTTTGTTGATTATTTTTAGGATAAGTGTTATTAAATGGTGGGACTACGTATATGGTAAATCTTTTAATAGGAAAGCATAATTCTCTCAACAGATGGGCAGAGAGATCTATCTTACAGTGATTTGATTGTACTCAGATAAATAATACAGTTATGTTTGAGTGACAGTATAAATGCAGAGGTGTATGTGTATGAATGGCTGTTTTGTAAATGCTAAGAGTTATGAGTTTTTAATATTTTTATTATGATAACAATGATAACTTGTCCAAAAGATAAATGCACTATGGACAATGAAACTGAATTTTGGGAAGTATCAGTTTAGTTAATTTTTTTTTTTAATACATATACGTTAATTAACCGCTCACAGGGTCAAATCCTGAAATCCTCACTCTGGCAACCCCCCCAGTCCAAATTTACAAATACTTTGATTACATAAAGGGTGAATAGTTATGATATATATATCAGGCCTGGAGCCACACAACAGTATGCTGTGATCCTGCCATATCTCAGGAGGTAAGCAGTGTCAGCTGTTGTTTAAGAAAGAACATTATATTTGTCTATCACAAACTTAAAAACAGCTGGGTTCCTGGCTCACTGAAAAAGAGAGCAAAGCTGCATCAGATTTACTGGCTGACTTTACTGGCTATGACTTGTCACAGTTACAAAAAGTAAAAGCACCTGCATATGAATGTGTGGTCCTAGTTGAAAATGTTGTGGCTAACTCTGTGTCTGGCTCATTTACTTATCTGAGCCAGAACTATGAACACCAGGGTTTGGGAAGCTGCAGTATATTTCCCCATCACATACACACGCTGTCATAAATATAAAGGGAAGGGTAAACCTCTTTAAAATCCCTCCTGGCCAGAGGAAAAATCCTCTCACCTGTAAAGGGTTAAGAAGCTAAAGGTAACCTCGCTGGCACCTGACCAAAATGACCAATGGGGAGACAAGATACTTTAAAAAGCTGGGAGAAGGGAGAGAAACGAAGGGTCTGTGTCTGTTGGTATGCTGCTTTTGCCGGGGATAGACCAGGAATGGAGTCTTAGAACTTTAGTAAGTGATCTAGCTAGGTATGTGTTAGATTATGATTTCTTTAAATGGCTGAGAAAAGAATTGTGCTGAATAGAATGACTATTTCTGTCTGTGTGTCTTTTTGTAACTTAAGGTTTTGCCTAGAGGGATTCTCTGTGTTTTGAATCTAATTACCCTGTAAGGTATCTAACATCCTGATTTTACAGAGGTGATTTCTTTACTCCTATTTCTATTAAAAGTCTTCTTGTAAGAAAACTGAATGCTTTTTCATTGTTCTCAGATCCAAGGGTTTGGGTCTGTGGTCACCTATGCAAATTGGTGAGGATTTTTACCAAACCTTTCCCAGGAAGTGGGGTGCAAGGGTTGGGAGGATTTTTGGGGGAAAGACGTGTCCAAACTACGTTTCCCAGTAAACCCAGTTAGAGTTTGGTGGTGGCAGTGGTTATTCCAAGGACAAAAGATAAAATTAATTTGTACCTTGGGGAAGTTTTAACCTAAGCTGGTAAAAGTAAGCTTAGGAGGTTTTCATGCAGGTCCCTACATCTGTACCCTAGAGTTCAGAGTGGGTGAGGAACCTTGACACATGCTATTTCAAATGTCTGCTGAGTACCTGTTGAATCTGTGGGTCTCCATTTTATGTCACGCTATGCTCAACTATTCACTACAGTTAGTAGGCCTCTCAATGTGGGCTTTACAAGGACCTGATTTTTCAGAGGTGCTGAGCACCTGTAACTCCTGCTGATTTCACTTAGAATTGTGGGTACTTACGACCTCTAAAAATTAGGTCTTGTTTGTCACATTTGGTGGGGTTTAATCATACAAATAGTGTATTACCACTTGCATTAAGGCCAGATCTCTCTGTTCTGGTTTCCTGATGGAACTAGAGACACTTGTTCCAGGACAATCATCACCCCAGCTTTTTACTGTTTAGATGCATCTGACTATGCATACACTCAGTGACACAGGTGCATACCTGGCTTTGAAGTGCAACCAGGCTTATCCCTCAACCAATAATCGAGGTGGTCATGATTGCACATTACCCTTACTAACTCCTTCAGCTTCTTGCTTCTACTGCTCTTTTCAAAAAATAATTTTAAAAAACTGTTGTGCTCTTTTTTAAAAGGAAAAACCTCCTTCCTTCCACTTCCGGCTCAGAAAGATCTCTCAGAATGGCCATTGGAATGCTTCCCGGGGCCAATGATGTCAAACATTTATTCAGACTACTTTTCATGATGCTCTTGTGCTTTACAAACTTTCTTGCAAATAACACCATGATTATCTGCATGTTTATGAATAAAAGGGTTGTGAATACTGGCAAAGTGGATTAACATTCTTTATTTGGATTATTATTTGTGAACGCTGTTTTCACCCATCTCTGCTTATAATTTCCCCTGCAGTTTCCACTGGATTCAGCATTCTTTACTTACTTTACCCAACAATTCAGGACATTCACTTGCAGCTAAACAGCTGTCAAGTTTCTTCTCAAAGGTGAATGCATTACAGTGGTTATTGCTATCTAGCTATATACATAGAAGTCTGTAAAACAGTTGGGGAACTTTTGGTATGAAAGGAGACATACTATTGCAGAGTAAAACTAAGAATTGTTCAGAGGTAAATCAAGAATAGTGGCTGATTGCTCAAGTTATTGTATTTTAACAAATATATATCCAGTTGTTCAAAAGATCTTGTCTGTCAGGTGGTCCTTCATTAAGTGATTTTGATAAGTGGCATTAATTTAACAGATTCCCACTGACGGAGGCTGTTTAGTAAGGAGAATAAATTTCCAAGGATGATTTGTCTGTGTTTGAATATTACTTGATTGAGGGCCTGATCCAAAGCCCACTGAAGTGAATGGAAGACACATTGATTGCAGTGAGCTTTGGATCAGGCCCTGATATCACACTTGTTTAAACATGTGATCCATGACTGACATTTCCAATCAGGTTTAGGCTAAATAAACACTATGTCTTCAAAATTTGCATTATAAATGGTTCATCTAATTCAGAGATAGAAAAGACTTATTGTGTCAATCAATCTGTCCTGCTGCCAGGATGTGGTTGTTTCCTATGGTATATTTTTGAGTGTTTTTTAAATACTTAGGGTTTATTTCTCGTTGCTAGGATAGGGGTATGTCACAGAGTGTGGGGGAGTACACCGTGACTCTCAGCCAGCCAGTAAAACAGAAGGTTTATTAGATGACAGGAACATAGTCTAAAACAGAGCTTGTAGGTACAGAGAACAGGACCCCCCAATCAGGTCCATCTTTGGGGGTGGGGAGACCAGACCCAGATTCTGGGCCTCCCCCCGTCTCCCCAGCCAGCTCCAAACTGAAACCCCCTCCAGCCCCTTCTCTGGCCTTTGTCTCTTTCCCGGTCAAGGAGGCCACCTGATCTTTGTTCTCCCACACCTTCAGTTGGCACCTTGCAGGGGAGGGGCCCAGGCCATCAGTTGCCAGGAGACACGGTGTCAGCCATTCTTTCTGCAGACAGCATCACACCTGCTCTCTAGGGTTTTGCAACAATCACACACCCTTATCCCACCACCTAGATATTTAAGCAGGGCTGTCCTTAGGCATACGCAGCTGCGTAGGGCAGCATGAAATTTGGGGCACCAAATTGCCCAAATTTCATGGTGCTCTAGGCAGCTGCGTGCTACATACGCGGCAGCACCAGCCCCGATGACCAACCCTATCCCTTGGCTGGCCCCCCTACAGGCTGCGCCCACTGCAAGGGTCAGGGCCGCCCCTAGGGGTGTGTGGGGCCCTGGACAACTCCCTCCGCCTCACCTCTTACCTTCCCGCCCTGCTCTGCCCCCAGCCCGCCCCCATTCCACCTCTTCCCCAGAGACCCCGCACCCACCGGCAGTGGTGGGAAGCGGAGCAACTCGGCCCCAGCCCACTCCACTCCACCAGCGCCCAGCCACTTTGTTCCGCTTCCCACCGCCGGTGAGTGCGGGGAAGTTGGTGAAAGGATGCCCCCTGCACTCGCCAGCAGCAGGAAGCAGAGCGACGTGGCCCCAGCCAGCTCTGCTTCCCTTGCCCCGGCCCCAGCTGTGTCGCTCGGGGTGGGGGTGGGGGTTGGGGAACGTTCCCCCCCCCCAACTCGCTGGCGGCAGGAAGTGGAGCACCGCGGCTGGGAGCTGGTGGAGTAGAGCATGCTGGGGCTAGGCCGATAGTGCAGGGGGGAACCCCTTCCTCCAAACCCCCTTCCCCGAGTGACACGGCTGGGGCAAGGGCTGCGTAGGGCATCCAAATGGCTAGGGACAGCCCTGTATTTAAGAAATGAATAGGGGAAACTTAGGCACTCACACAGTATTCAGAGAAAACATTAAGAACAGTCCCACTTGGTCACAGGGTGCCAGAGGGTTTGCAGTGTTCTGGAATGTATTTGGTACCAGAGAGGTGAGATTTATTTGTGCACCTTCCCCTTGGTGTTCTTGCCGATCTTTAACAAGGCCAGAAGATTATTAGCCTAGGAGTACTATTGTCACCGACCAAAAGCTAGATGTTTACTTGAACCATTAGGCAACTGTTGAACTGGAACTAATCCAGCCTCTGATAGAGCTTCCTACTTATCTGAAGAATGCGGAGTCCCTTTAAACTATAACAAAATTGGATGGTTCTATTAAACAAGTGATGTTCAAAAAACTTAGTATTTATCAGTGTCAGAATACACATTTTAAACATAAAAAAATCCCTTGACTTACATTATTTTTCCTGATATAAGGTATCTGAGAGAGTCAGTTGGTAACGGTTGTTGCAAGGACAGGTTCCTGGGTTAATGATTTTTGTGTGTGGTGTATGGTTGCTGGTGAGTATTTGCTTCAGGATGGGGGGCTGTATGTAAGCAAGGACTGGCCTGTCTCCCAAGATCTGTGAGAGTGATGGGTCATCTTTCAGGATAGGTTGTAGATCCTTGATGATGCATTGGAGAGGTTTTAGTTGGGGGCTGAAGGTGATGGCTAGTGGTGTTCTGTTATTTTCTTTGTTGGGCCTGTCCTGTAGTAGGTGACTTCTGGGTACTCTTCTGGCTCTGTCAATCTGTTTCTTCACTTCAGCAGGTGGGTATTGTAGTTGTAAGAACGCTTGATAGAGATCTTGTAGGTGTTTGTCTCTGTCTGAGGGTGTCATAAATATAAAGGGAAGGGTAAACCCCTTTGAAATCCCTCCTGGCCAGGGGAAAGCTCCTCTCACCTGTAAAGGGTTAAGAAGCTAAAGGTAACCTCGCTGGCACCTGACCAAAATGACCAATGAGGAGACAAGATACTTTCAAAAGCTGGGAGGAGGGAGAGAAACAAAGGGTCTGGGTCTGTCTGTATGCTGGTCTTTGCCGGGGATAGACCAGGAATGGAGTCTTAGAACTTTTAGTAAGTAATCTAGCTAGGTATGTGTTAGATTATGATTTCTTTAAATGGCTGAGAAAAGAATTGTGCTGAATAGAATAACTATTTCTGTGTGTGTATCTTTTTTGTAACTTAAGGTTTTGCCTAGAGGGGTTCTCTATGTTTTTGAATCTAATTACCCTGTAAGATATCTACCATCCTGATTTTACAGGGGGGATTTCTTTATTTCTACTTACTTCTATTTTTTTATTAAAAGTCTTCTTGTAAAAAACTGAATGCTTTTTCATTGTTCTCAGATCCAAGGGTTTGGGTCTGTGGTCACCTATGCAAATTGGTGAGGCTTTTTATCCAACATTTCCCAGGAAAGGGGGGGTGCAAGTGTTGGGAGGATTGTTCAGTGCTCTTAAGATCCAAGGGTCTGGGTCTGTAGTCACCTAGGCAAATTGGTGAGGCTTTTTACCAAACCTTGTCCAGGAAGTGGGGTGCAAGGTTTTGGGAAGTATTTTGGGGGGAAGGACGCGTCCAAACAGCTCTTCCCCAGTAATCAGTATTAGTTTGGTGGTGGTAGCGGCCAGTCCAAGGACAACGGGGGGGAATATTTTGTACCTTGGGGAAGTTTTGACCTAAGCTGGTAAAGATAAGCTTAGGAGGTTTTTCATGCAGGTCCCCACATCTGTACCCTAGAGTTCAGAGTGGGGGAGGAACCTTGACAGAGGGGTTGGAGAAAATGCAGTTGTATCATAGAGCTTGGCTGTAGACAATGGATCATGTGGTGTGGATGAAAGCTGGAGGCATGTAGGTAGGAATAGCGGTCAATAGGTTTCCGGTATAGGGTGGTGTTCGTGATCATCGCTTATTAGCACTGTAGTGTCATCAAGGATCTACAACCTATCCTGAAGGATGACCCATAACTCTCACAGATCTTGGGAGACAGGCCAGTCCTTGCTTACAGACAGCCCCCCAACCTGAAGTAAATACTCACCAGCAGCCACACACCACACAACAAAAACACTGACCCAGGAACCTATCCTTGCAACAAAGCCCATTGCCAACTGTGTCCACATATCTATTCAGGGGACACCATCATAGGGCCTAATCACATCAGCCACACTATCAGAGGCTCGTTCACTTGCACATCTACCAATGTGATATATGCCATCATGTGCCAGCAATGCCCCTCTGCTGTGTACATTGGCCAAACTGGACAGTCTCAACGTAAAAGAATAAATGGACACAAATCAGACGTCAAGAATTGTAACATTCAAAAACCAGTGGGAGAACACTTCAATCTCTCTGGTCACTCGATTACAGACCTAAAAGTGGCAATTCTTCAACAAAAAAAGTTCAAAAACAGACTCCAACGAGAAACTGCTGAATTGGAATTAATTTGCAAACTGGATACAATTAACTTAGGCTTGAATAGAGACTGGGAGTGGATGTGTCATTACACAAAGTAAAACTATTTTCCCATGTTTATTCCCCCTCCCTTACTGTTCCTCACATGTTCTTGTCAACTGCTGGAAATGGCCCACCTTGATTATCACTACAAAAGGTTTCCACCCCTCCCCAGGCTCTCCTGCTGGTAATAAGAAAAGGAGTTCTTGTGGCACCTTAGAGACTAACCAATTTATTTGAGCATGAGCTTTCGTGAGCTACAGCTCACTTCATCGGCTGCATGCTGTGGAAACGGCAGAAGACATTATATACACAGAGACCATGAAACAATACCTCGTCCCACCCCACTCTCCTGCTGGTAATAGCTTATCTAAAGTGATCATCAAGTTGGGCCATTTCCAGCACAAATCCAGGTTTTCTCACCCTCCGCCCCCCCTCTTCCCCCCCCCACACAAACTCACTCTCCTGCTGGTAATAGCCCATCCAAAGTGACCACTCTCTTTAAAATTACCTGCTGGTAATAGTTCATCTTACCTGATCACTCTTGTTATAGTGTATATGGTAACACCCATTAATTCATGTTCTCTGTGTATATAAAATCTCCTCACTGTACTTTTCACTGCATGCATCCAATGAAGTGAGCTGTAGCTCATGAAAGCTTATGCTCAAATAAATTTGTTAGTCTCCAAGGTGCCACAAGTACTCCTTCTCTTTTTGGGGATACAGACTAACATGGCTGCTACTCTGAAAACAAATAAATGAGAAAACATAGTGTTTAAAGAAGATGTTTTGTGCTCCAAAGGTCATTTAAGACATCCCAAACACTTATTTCATGGTTATGGAGAATGAAGTAAAAGATACCCATATGTTAGGGTCTAAGAACTTTCTGACTATATGTAGAACTATGTATTTGCTCCCACTACATTATGCTCCACATAATAAAGGGTTGTGGTTCTAATGATGGCAATTATAGCACTAGAGAGCTTGGCTCTTGAAGATGGTGTCATAAAGAGAGTATTGCCTGTATTACCCATTCTGATTGTCTTTAATTAAACAGGAGAAACAAAAATAGGAACAACAAGGAAAACAAGCACATTACTTTACAGACTCCCTTAGGGTTATGGTCCTGATCCAAACCCCATCAAGTCAATGGGAGTGTTGACCTCAGTGTAAAGTGCCATCCAGGAGAATTTGAGAGTGGTGAGGAGCAGGGATGGGGCCAGTGGACCCACAGTTAGTTGGAAGTACTGTCCATTCCTCCCCAGAAGGTGACTGCAGCACTGAAGGTCTATGAGGGGCTCTGCTGCTGTATAAGAGACTAGGGAGGAGCTCATAACCACCAGCACCCATGCTGGCTAGTCAAGCTGTGCTCTGGGTGTAGGACCTCTCCTCCCAATAAAACAAAGCACAGGGACATGGCAAAGAACCCCAAAATTCCTTTGTGCTTGTTACAAAGTCCAAAAAGGCCTAATGCTATGTCCCTTAATGATGTCTATATGGGGTGTGTAATTTAATATCACATGATTTAAAAATATTTGCCCAGTCTTAATCTCTTTCTTTCTTAGATGTCTTTCTCCTCTTCCCTTGCTCCTTCATATACCTAGCACATTTCAGATTCTCTTCTCATTTCTACTCAGCTTGACCGTTTCATTTCAAAAACAATTTTTGGTTCCCAAAAGTGCAGGCTCAGACTTTTATGATTAAACTTTTCTGAGGTTTCTTATGGATTTTCTTCTGATGCTACTTTCACATTTCATACTAGAGTAATGATACCCCTGGCTGGTTTGTCAGTGGGGACTGAACCAAGGGAATTCTGAATCTAAAAACATGAACCTCTGCTGCTTGAGCTAAAGGACTAGGTCCATTAGGAGACTTGTGAAACTCTTAATATGGTCCAGGCATTAGTGGGGGATAAAGCCATATACTGGGTTACTGTGGATTAAACAAAGTTCAGACACTGGAGGGGAACACAGATGCACCTCACTAGTGTGTTACATACTCCCCTGGCCAGGGAAGATTGTCCTGAGCATCAGAGATTCACACCAATGCATATCCTTGTAAAGGCCACCAATTGCAATGCTACCCTTGGTTGAATCATCTGCTAGAGTTGCACCTGGGATTTCTTGAACTAAAAGCATGAGCCTCTAGTGTTTGAAAAATGACCAAGTTCATTAAAGTGGCAGAAGAAGCAGACATATAAAGCTACTCTCACGGGTCAAGTGTACATTTGTCGTTCTCTAATGGCTGGATTACACAGGCTTGAGTACACTATTGTGACTAAGCTAATGGACCTGCTCCTTTAGGTCATGCATGCTCACATTTTTACATCCAGAAGTCCTGTGTTTGGTCCTTGGAGATGATCCACTCAGGGTAATCTTTACATCAGTACTGAACAGTTATAAGCAAAGTTTTAAGCTTACTGTTTTAAGCTTATTTCAGCTTTTTAGCACTCTATACCTCCCAGTAAATGTTATCCACCTGTACATGGATGAAGTTTAACTTCAAGCAGTTTTTTTCCCCAGTGTAATTGTTAATTTTTATATTGTGTAAATGGACAATATATGACATGGCTTCTTTGTTAGTTCTGAGCTACTGACATCAGTACTAAGTAATGACTTGAAACTACAGCACGAAAACTGCATGACAATGCAGCCACACACTATACTAAGAAATGCTTTTTAGAACGAATTAGAACTGAAAATGCCAGAAAAGAGGCTATATGTGCTGGGGGTTCCTGTAAGGAAAGCTGGACCAAGGCAGGGTAGATAAAGGGAAACAGGAGAAAAAGGAAAAGAACCCCAGACAAAATTGTGTATGAACGCAAGATTGATGGATGCTGGTAAGTGTTGGGCCTTTGTGAGTGCTGGTGAGTGCTGGATTGTTGTTGGGAGAGGGAAAAGAACTAATTCAGAAGTGACAATGAAGATAAGAGGATAAAACTCAAATCATCCACAATGTCGTTCAAATACATTTTTGAGCCCATCTGGAGCCCTGTGCTATAAATGGTCCTTTGTTTTTTGTTTTATTTTTTTCCCCCTAGAAAGAATATGGTAAAATGCACATTTTCTCATATTTAAAAAACAAAGGTCTACTGGTTCGCAGTGGTTGCTCCCCAATTTAGATGTATTTTACACTTTAACAATATGTACCCAGTAACATTCCTGTCTCTGAGAATTCATATAAGTTCTCTGAGCATTTGTGTTACTCATAAAGTGTAAACACAATATTGATATTGTGTCTGTGCACTATGAATCTGAACTTAGAAGAGCTAGTTGGAAGTTTTTCATCAATTTTTTTTTACAGAAAATATCGTTTTCGTCAAAATTGAAACATTCCCATGGGAAACATTTTCATTTTGGAAAACTTGCGTTCTGGAAAACTTGCATTTCAGGAAATTCTGAAATGAAATTTCAGATTTTTAAAAATATTTTTACATTGTTTCAAAACATCAGTTTGTAGTAGTGCATATTATGCGCTAATACTAACATGTCATATAATAGTTGAAATATTCTATTTTTATTTTATTTTTAAAACCACTATGGACAGCTGCTACTTAGTACTGACAAACATTTTATCATGTTTTCTAGATCAAAGTGTTTCCTGTTTGTGTTGCAATGAAACAATGTGATGAAAGTGTGCTACTATTACTGGCATGTTATGAAATAATATAAAAATGAGAACCCATAAAATACAATGTCAAAACAAAATTTCTAAATGTCAAAATGAAATTGAGTTTCATCCAGCACTAGTACATATATCGGCTGGTTATTCTCCGCAGATTGGCTAAAAGTCCACTTAGACTCTAAATGGTGAAGGCCTGATTTTTAAAACTGCATACCTGACTTGCCCATGCACTCACATTTGCATGTATTAATGTGCAGTTAGATGTATATCTGATTAGCACGTGTAGTTAAGATAATTACCTTTGCAAGTCAGATTCACAACTGCATGTACACAATTTTAAAAATCAGGACCCATACTGTTGACAGAATTTAAAAAAGGAGAATGGATCATTCTATAATACTGTGTAAAATTTAAAAGGCTTTATGACCCTTGGATTCATATTTGTTGACTCCACTTCTATGGACTTCATTCATTCCTGAACTGTATTTAATATTCAGTGTAATTCTAATTTGTATGTAGATAGACAGAGCTATGAACAAAATGAAAACGAAATTGTCACTGGGGGTGCTGGCTAATTCATGTTTAAGTAATTTGTGATCCACATTGCTTGGATTTTAATTCCAGTTGACATACATTATTTTAGAACATGGGCAATAGGTTTATTAAGGCTCCCCCTCCCACCAATGTTTTTCCTGGAGTGGGACCCATGTGTCTGAATGTAAAAATGTCACTTGCTCCAACCCGCCCTGACAGAATATATACCAGAGACACTTACCTCTCTGAAGAAAGGCTAATAAATTTGGGTTAACTCTAATGGGAGCATGCAGTTTTTAATCAATACTTTTATTATGAATTCTTCCTCCCCACCAGATATAACCCTTCCCAAACCCCCATCAGTCCACAGGGTTAGAAACTGCTTATGCTTTGCTAGAACATTAAAACCGCCCTGTGGCTAGATGGACAAGTGAGTTCTTTAAGGCTCAGATACTTTCCCATAAGTACTAGCTATGTGTTAGAGCAATACCCAGGCAGGTAGTCGCATCATTTCAATGGCACTTCTTCTTTTAAGTGACCAGAAAAAAATCTAAGAATGCATAATATTTCCAGCCTGACAATTAAGCCAGCCTTAGCCAATATTTTATTCATGTAATTTTTTAAAATGTCTTTATCCTAGCATTTCCATTTCCTCTCATCTGCTGAAGCAAAGCTAGGGTACACTTGGCCTTAGTGCTCAGTGGGCCAGACTATAATGCACAGGCCTACACTGGAGAGATGCAGAGCCATATTGCCAAAAGGGAAGCACTGACCGGCATTGTGCCACAGCAACTCAGAGATTTCCTGTGCACAAGAGGACAGCAGCATCTCTTACAACTGTCTGTGGGGTACAGTACATGTGGGTCCTTTTGCTGCTTCCCAGTTCCACAGGCTGGTGCAGAGAGAGAAAGGTAGGGGCATTTTATGGGGCTCTAGCGGGGAGCACTCACTGCATGGTCAGCCACAGGATGGGTGAGGTGAGGCATATATATACTGCCTTCTCTTTCCTCCCCCACTTCCCCATTCTGGTTGCCAAAATTTGGGATTGTTCCTATTAAAAAACTTGTTTGGCCCGTTTTAAAAGATGCTAAATTCATATCCAAGCTACTCCAGAGTTCAGGGGTACTCAGGTCTGGGGTCTTGGTTCAAGTCCATCTCTATTTTATTGCAGCCGCTTACAGCCCTATGTGCTGCTTGCCAAGGGAGCACCATGTATGACTGCCGTGTTCACACCTCCCTAGATCTGGCTTTTATATACACTGCATAATTGGTAAAGTGTCACAGTAGCTTGAATAGCACCAGAAGAAGACAGCGGTAGGCAGAGAACAAATTTTCAGTGTTAAAGTTAAATTGTACTTCAGCATAGGCTAGATATGTCCTGGCATTAGTGCTAAGATAAGAGCATGAGACTTGCCAGAACTGATCAAGCCTTTTGTTCGTCATATCCTGAATCCTGCTTCTGGCAGTGGCCAATACCTGGGTGCTACTCTGCAATTAAGAGACTGTTGGCGTGGGATATAAAAGTTGCTCCCACGATTAATAGGAGGCTGCTGGACTTGGAAGTGTTGGGGAATGCCACTCGTTTCTTATACATTCAGCCCTCAACTTGAGAAGTTGAATTACCTAGCCACTATGATAATAGAACTTGTCCTATGTTTCTGTTCAATCATAATAGCTTCATTAAATAAAACATTCTTTCTCTGACATTCCTTTTCATGGTACTCTAATTCAATTAATGACCCCCCTTACAGCTAGTCATAATATTTACAATGAACAAAAAAAAGAGCCCTTTTTCTCTGTAAAAATTGAGAGAAAATGGACTATGATTTTGACATCTTTATTTGCTGCTGACAATTATTTGTACACTTCATCCAGGCAATTATCAGCCTCTAGATAGCTAATTTAGTGTTTATTGGGGTCTCTGTTATATACCGTTTGCTATTTGAGTTGGGTAATGGGGGACCAAAGCCACACAGTGTGATTATTTTTTTAATAGCTGTGAAGAAGTATCTTGCATGAACGTGCGTATTCATGTGAGAACAAAAGCATTTACATGTGAACTAGCGTATATGCACAAATACAAGCTTCCTTCTAATGTCTGTGTGTGGACAAAGCTCGATCCACTTGGTCAAGAACAGCGAATAAAAGGAGGTTGTTCTGTTGAATTATATTTTCAGAAGTACCGTTCCTAGACTTCTCCCAGATGTATTCCTGTTCCTTATGTACAGCAACAATGTGAGTGTCTGGTCTCATCTGCTGTTGTAAATCGAAAGTACACTATAGCAACTATTTTAATTGCATTTCTAGTGGTAGAAGGTTGCCTGTGAAGAACAGTTAGAGTATTGTATAGGAAAAAGGACAACGTCCTTATTATAATGAATAACTGAAACTTTCATTTCTTAAAGCAATTTTTTTTCTTCTGCTTACTACTGAGCAAAATAAAATGATGTAAAAAAAGCAGATGATACTTTACACCATGAAAGAACAATGCTACATCATATGTTAATTTTTATTTTATTGGGATATTAAATATTGGCATCCTACTTTTAAGTAACTCTGAGCTCTCAAGAATCTTGGATGTGGACTAATTTATTACACTATGTGAATGGGTGACAGGTGTACATCAGGTCCTGATTCTGACTGAAACCTCTCAATTACTTTGTCATCTTCCTGTCCCTTAGTCATCTCATCTGACAAAATTAGGTAAAAAGTTACTTATATCCTGCAAATGAGGTGAGCAGAATAAGTAAGTTACTAAAACTTAAACCTTTTTTCAGGAAGTTTGACAGTTTTTAATAATGTGTAAACCACAAAAGGGTTGATATTAGAAAACATGTCGGCAGTTAGATGTTAAAGTTTTTTACGTCTTGTGTTCAAAGAACACTGTTTCTGAATTGGTTAAAATATTTAGACTTGAAACTTAAGCTTTGAATATGTATAATAGGTACTGTCCATAACTTTTTTTCCATGTAATGACTAGGATATCTATTCCATTGATTTCAATAGAATTGATCAAGCAATGATGTTACCCAGTTATAAGGCACAGAAAACTGTCTAACAACGTTGTTTATAGTGCATTTTAGTAGTAGTAGTTTGGACCACTGATGCACTAGTCTCACAAAAATACAAAGGTAATTAAATTCATAATGTTAAAAATAATGTTTAGCATCTGACCCAAAGTGCTAAAGGCTTCAGAGTTAATATTTATTGTTGTGTCTACAGCTTGGCAAATGTGTGGAAATTATTTGCTAGCATGTTTGCTGCCTTTGAATAGTTATTGATTCAGCATACCCCTTGGTGTTTTGCTTTTTCTTGAACTTTTATGGGAAGAGGTATCTGTTTGCACAAATGTTGGGATATAGCTTTTTTTCATGCAAAGTACCTGTATTCACAAGCAAACAAGAATATTTGCTACTTGTGATGGAAGTACTCATGCCCTGTTAAATAGTTTCAGTCATCTGGTTAGCAGAAATAATACCATATGATTTGGGTGATCAATAGCAAACCATAAGTAATAAATTGTCAAAGGCCTAGCTGAAGCACATAATTAGCAACACTTTAAAACTTGGGTGGCTGCCTTCAGTTTGACTTCCCTTGCTTTTGGTCTTACTTTTCAGCTGTTTCTGCTGTACTTTCACAGTCTCTGGCTGACAAAAATCAATAATTTTGAAAGATCTTATTTTAAAAATGTTATGGGGCCCCATGTGGGGAGTTGTGTATGTGCAAGCCTGGTGGATCAAAGTATCAGCTGGTATAAGTCTGCAGAGCTTTGCTGATTTACACCAGTTGAAGCTCTGGCCCAGCATGTTCACGGACCCATTCATTGGCACAATTACCATTGTGTTCTTGTAGGAACAATGCCGTAATTTTCACGGTGCTACAGTGCATTGTTCTGAGGCATGGGCAGGCAAACTTTTTGGCCTGAGGGCCCCATCAGGTTTCCAAAATTGTATGGAGGGCTGGTTAAGGGAGGCTGTCTCCCTGCAAACAGCCAGGCGTGGCCTGGCCCCCGCCTCCTATCTGACCCCGCCCCTGCTTCTTGCCCCCTGACAGCTTCCCCCAGGACTCCTGCCCCATCCACCCCCCCTCCCTCTCCCCTGACCACCCCCGGAACCCCTGCCCCTGACTGCCCCCTGCCACCCCATCCAACTCCCCTGTTCCCCACCCTCTGACCGCCCTGACCCCTATCCACACTCCCGCCCCCTGACCACCACTCCCAACTCCCCTGCCGTCTGTCCAACCCTCCCTGCTCCCTGCCCCCTTACCGCGCTGTCTGGAGCACTGGTGGCTGGCGGCGCTACAGCTGGGCTGGCCAGAACACCGGGTCAGGCCGCGGCTCTGCAACTGCGCTGCCTGGCCGCCCAGAGCTTTGCGCCAGCGGCGCACTGAGGCTGTGGGGGAGCGGGGACAGCGGGGGGAGCAGCCGGGAGTGAGCCTCTTGGGCCAGGAGCTCAGGGGCTGGGCAGGAGGGTCCCACAGGGTGGATGTGACCTGCAGGCTGTAGTTTGCCCACCTCTGTTCTGGTTTTATTCCTTGACTAGTACGAAAGTCTTTCACCTCTATTATTTCAATCTACCCCAGTTTCATAGTGACCAAAAGTCTGTTTCATGTAATGGCTGTTCTGTAGGCCTGTGTGAAACAAGCTGGCTCTCTCTGTTCAGCTCCTCCTGGAAGCCTACATGACAGGAGCTGTAAAAACTGACCTAGCTTAGCACATTTTTGGGCTCCTTTTCAGAGAAACTAAAGATTAAAAGGATATTAAAACTGAAACCTCAGAGAACTAACCATGGTCCCTTCAGAGCAGTGAAGAGGCATAGCAGGAAGGTGTAGTGGAGAAACTTACTCCCTGTGCCATTTAGTATCTGTTCTGCAGAATAGAGTTCTCTCTTTATCCACAGATGTGTTCTCTCTGGCATTGTTCACAGTCAGACTCATATATATAATCCTGAATGCATATTGCCATGGGCGGTGCGTAACGGAGGCTCGGGGAGGAGGCTAAGCCTCTCCAAACCCTACACCGCAAGGGATGGGGGAGTGGCAGATTACCGCATGGGCACATGCCCAGAGGCCCCAGCCAATTTGGGGCCCCCAGAAAAATCTGCCCCTGCCATGACCCTGGGGCTGAAGGAGTGCTTGCTCCCTGCCGGGGAGCTTTTCTGGTCTCGGGGCAGCAGCAGAGGGGGAGGAGGGAAAAAAGGAGTGTGGGATGGGGCCTCAGGGGAAGAGGCGGAATGGGGGCAGGGCTGCAGGAAGGGGGCAGAACAGGGGTCGGGTTGTGGATTGAACAGGGGCAGGGCTGTGGAGAAGGGGCAGAAGGAGGGAGGGCTTTTGGCTTTCAGCCTCCCCTGGCCGTGGCCACGGGGGTCTGGGAACAGCAAGTGGGAGCGTGGCCTTGGCCAGAAGAGGGGTGGGGCAGAGGGCTAGCCTCCCCAAGGGGAAGCTTCCCGTGTATATTGCTGCTTGGAAATCAGCAAGTAAGCCACTACAAGATGCTTAGGCACTACTGGAGAAGTGCTGATCATACATCTCTTTCTCTTGCATCTCTTTAATATGCAGAGTACACAATTGTACTGTATGACATCTTTTCTAGATATATAAAGGTGCCTATTTTAACAATATAAGAGGGGGCAATACCAAACTTGACAGGACATGAACAACTGTGTGTTCCTAACCAAAATGATAAAATCAGCCCCAGAATTACTGCTTTCTGGATGCTGTAATTCCAAGAAAGACAGAACAGTACCGTTGATTAGTTTATACATGAGCAGGAAGGGGTAATAACTAAGGCTATGTCTACACTACACACCTTTTAGCGACACAGCTGTGCCGCTACAGCCATGTCACTAAAAGGCACTTTTTGTTGGCAAAACTTTTGTCTTTCGAAGGGGCGAGGGCAGGTGTGTGCTTTTGTCCTTCAGGTTCCAGTGTAGATAAAGCATAACTGACATGGTAGTAGGATTTTTTTTAAACTGCTTGCTCAAGTGTAATCTAAATGTAGAACTTTTTCAAAATCATGTATAAGAAGTGTATACACTAACCCCATTATTTCTTAATAGGATTTGCATGTATGCCTGCTACTCTCCACTTTGAAAATGTACCCTATACGTCTAAAACCCATCTGCTTTTTTTGCAAATTGATTTCCAGAATAATCCATAGTATGTACAACTATGTTCTTGCATATAAATTAGCTTTCAATATATGTCATGCACTATGTGAATCTGAGTCTTGCTCCTTGTTAGTTTTCAGTAAACAATGTCCCTGTGCCTAGGGAAGCTATAGCAAAGTAGTGAAAATGGCTGGTATTCTAACTATGTTATAGTCCCTCTCTAAGTGGTTCAGCATTTTTATTTTGGTAAACTGTCTAGGATAAAAACTTACATATATTTAAAAAAATCTCAAAAATTTACCCATATATAATCTCAAAAGTGTGTGAACAGATGAATTCTAGTACAAAATCATAGAATCCTAGAACTGGAAGGGACCTCGAGAGGTCATCCAGTCCAGCCCCCTGCACTTGTGGCAGGACTAAGTATTATCTAGACATTCCTGACAGATGTTTGTCTAACCTGCTGTCAGGGTTCCCTCCCGACTCTGAACTCTGAGGTACAGATGTGGGGAACCGCATGAAAGACCCCCTAAGCTTATTTCTACCAGCTTAGGTTAAAAACTTCCCCAAGCCACAAATCCTTTCCTTGTCCTTGGATGGTACTGCTGCCACCACCAAGTAAGTTAGACAAAGATTCAGGAAAAGGACCACTTGGAGTTCCTATTTCCCCAAAATATCCCCCCAAATCTCTTCACCCCCTTTCCTGGGGAGGCTTGAGAATAATATACCAACCAATAGGTTAACCAAGTGAGCACAGACCAGACCCTTAGTTCTCAAAAGAAGAACTTTATTATAAAGAAAAAAGTTAAAAGAAGCACCTCTGTAAAATCAGGATGGAAGGTAATTTTACAGGGTAATAAAAAGATTTAAAACACAGAGAATTCCCCTCTAGGCTCAACTTTAAAGTTACAAAAAACAGGAATAAACCTCCCTCTTAGCACAGGGAAAATTCATAAATTAAAACAAAATATAATCTAATGCATTTCCTTGCTATTACTTACAATTTCTGTAATTTTAGATGTATCATTTCAGTAGGAGCTGGATTACCTGCTTGGTCTCTCTCTTTGTCTCAAGAGAGAGCACAAACAAAACATTTCCTCACACCCGAGATTTGAAAGTATCTTCTTTCCCCATTTGTCCTTCTAGTCAGGTGCCAACCAGGTTATTTGAGCTTCTTAACCATTTACAGGTAAAGGAGGGATTTTATGCTACCCTTATCTGTATGTTTATGACACCTGCTCTTAAAAATCTTCAATGATGGAGACTCCACAACCTCCCTAGGCAATTTATTCCAGTGCTTAACCACTCTGACAGTGAGGAAGTTTTTCCTAATGTCCAACCTAAACCTCCTTTGCTGCAATCTAAGCCCATTGCTTCTTGTCTTATCCTAAGAGGTTAAGAAAAAAGAATTTTCTTCCTCCTCCTTCTAACAACATTTTACATACTTGAAAACTGTAATCATATCCCCTCCCAGTCTTCTCTTTCAGACTAAACAAACCCAATTTTTTCAATCTTCCCTCGTAGGTCATGTTTTCTAGACCTTTGATCATTTTGTCATGCTTCTCTGGACTCTCTCCAATTTCTCTACATCCTTCCTGAAATGTGGCACTCAGCACTGGACACAATACTCCAGTTGAGGCCTAATCAGTGTGGAGTAGAGTGGAAGAATTAGTGCTTGTGTCTTGCTTACAACACTCCTGCTAATAAATCCCAGAATGATGTTCGCTTTTTTTGCAACAGCGTTACTGTTGACTCGTATTTAGCTTGTGGTCCACTATGACCCCCAGATCCCTTTACGCAATACTCCTTCCAACGCAGTCATTTCCCATTTTCTGTGTGTGCAACTGGTTGTTCCTTCCTAAATGGAGTATTTTCTATTTTTCCTTATTGAATTTCATCCTATTTACTTCAGACCATTTCTCCAGTTTGTCCAGACCATTTTGAATTTTAATCCTATCCTCCAAGTACTTGCAACCCCTCCCAGCTTGGTATCGTCCGCAAACTTTAAGTGTACTGTCTATGCCATTATCTAAACATTGATGAAGATACTGAACAGAACCAGACCCAGAACTGATCCCTGATCCCTGCGGGACCCTGCTCATTATGCCCTTCCAGGATGACTGTGAAACCACTCTGGGAATGGTCTTCCAACCAGTTCTGCACCCCCCTTATAGTAGCTCCATCTAGGTTGCATTTCCCTAGTTTGTTTATGAGAAGGTCATGCGAGACAGTATCGAAAGCTTTACTAAAGTCAAGATATACTACATCTACCACTCCCCCCCCACCCCCAAGGCTTGTTACCCAGTCAAAGAAAGCTATCAGGTTGGTTTGACACGATTTGTTTTTGACAAATCAATGCTGACTGTTACTTATCAACTTATTATCTTCTAGATGTTTGCAAATTGATTGTTTAATTATTTTGCTCCATTATTTTTCCGGGTACAGATGTTAAGATGACTGGTCTGTAATTCCCCAAGTAGTCCTTATTTCCCTTTTTATAGATTAGCACAATATTTGCCCTTTTCCAGTCTTCTGGAATCTCTCCCGTCTTCCATGACTTTTCAAAGATAATCACTAATGGCTCAGATATCTCCTCAGTTAGCTCCTTGAGTATTCTAGGATGCATTTCATCAGGTCCTGGTGACTTGAAGACGTCTAATTTGTCCAAGTAATTTTTAACTTGTTCTTCCCCTATTTTAACCTATTCTGATCCTACCTCATTTTCACTGCCATTCACTATGTTAGACGTCCAATCACCACCAACTTTCTTGGTGAAAACTGAAACAGAGAAATGATTAAGCACCTCTGCCATTTCCACATTTTCTGTTGTTGTTTTTCTCCCTCTAGTTGAGTAACAGGCCTACCCTGTCCTTTGTCTTCCTCTTGCTTCTAATGTATTTGTAGAATGTTTTCTTGTTACCCTTTATGTCTCTAGCTAGTTTGAGCTCGTTTTGTACCTTGGCCCTACATACTTGTATTATTTGTTTATATTCATCCTTTGTAATTTGACCTAGTTTCCACTTTTTGTAGGACTCTTTTTTTAATTTTAGATCATTGAAGATCTCCTGGTTAAGCCAGGGTGGTCTCTTGCCATATTTCTTATCTTTCCTACTCAGTGGGATAGTTTGCTCTTGTGCCCTTAATAATGTCTCTTTGAAAAACTGTCAACTGTCTTCTATTGTTTTTCCCCTTAGCTTGCTTCCTGTGGGATCTAATCTACCGACTAAAGTCTGCCTTCTTGAAATCCATTGTCTTTATTTTGCTGTTCTCCCTTCTATCATTCCTTATCATGAACTCTATCATTTCATGAACATTTTTACCCAAGCTGCCTTCCACTTTCAAATTCTTAAGCAGGTCCTCCTTATTTATCAAAATCAAGTCTAGAACAGCCTCTCCACTAGTAGCTGTCTCCACCTTCTGAAATAAAACATTGTCTCCAATATATTCCAAGAACTTGTTGGATAATCTGTGCCCTGCTGTGTTATTTTCCCAACAGATGCCTGGGTAGTTGAAGTCCCCCATCACCACCAAGTCCTGTGCTTTGGATGATTTTGTTAGCTCTTTAAAAAAAGCCTCGTCCACCTCTTCTTCCTGGCTAGGGGGGTCTGTAGCAGACCCCTACCATGACATCACCCTTGTTTTTACCCCTTTTATCCTTACCCAGAGACTTTCAACAAGTCTGTCTCCTATTGCCATCTCCACCTCAGTCCAAGTGTACACATTTTTAATATATAAGGCAACACCTCCTCCTTTTCCCCTGCCTGTCCTTCCTGAGCAAGCTGTACCCTTCTATACCAATATTCCAGTCATGCGTATTATCCCACCAGGTCTCTGTGATGCCAACTGTGTCACAGTTGTGTTTATTTACTAACATTTTGAGTTCTTCTTGCTTATTCCCATTACTTCTCACATTAGTGTACAGACATCTATGATACTGATTTGATTTCTCCCTGCTCCCCAGTTCTCTCTTGTCCCTCCTTTATACCTACTATAACAGCCCATGCTCCCCCTAAATTCCAAATTCCTTCTCCCAGGCCTCCATGTTTTTGGCTTACCTGTGGGCTTTGGTCATCTTTCCCCTTTGAACTTAATTTAAAGCGCTCCTCATTAGGTTAGCCAGTCTGTATCAAAATATGCTCTTCCCCTTCCTCTGCTCAGCTGTCCTTCTTCTTGGAACAGCATCCCATGGTCAAGGAAGCCGAAGCCCTCCTGGCCACACCATCCTCGCAACCAGGCATTCATCTCCAGGATGCATCTGTCTCTGCCCAGGCCCCACCCTTGACTGGAAGGATGGAAGAGAGCACCACCTGCGCTCCCAACTCCTTCACCCTTACTCCCAAATCCCTGTAGTCACTTCTGATCTGCAGAAGGTCATACCTGCCAGTATCATGAGTGCCCACATGGATGAGTAGCATGGGGTAGTAGTCACAGGGCCAGAGGATCCTCGACAATCCCTCCATAACGTCTTGGATACGGGCCTCTGGCAGACAACATACCTCTCAGGATGCCATGTCAGGGCTACAGATGGGTGCCTCTGTCCCCCTCAGAAGAGAGTCACCAACCACCATTACCCTATGTTTCCTCCTGAGAGTGGTGGCTGTGATCCTCCCAGCCCTGTGGGGGTGAATGGCTTCTCCTCCTCCTCCTTTTGGGGGTGATTCCTCATCGCTTATTGCCAGGGCAGCATACCAGTTTTCCTTCACCATGGTGGGTGGATTGGGAGTAGGGGTGGAGCCAGGGGAGAAAGTAAGTTGAGTGACTTACCAGTGCTCTGGGGCCAGCTCTGGCTCCCGGAAGGGGCGGGGCCTAGGGCCGAAGGAGTGGGGTTGAGAGGGTCAGAGCCAGCCCCAGTCCACCCTGTAAGGTAAGTACCCCGCCCCCGCCCCGGTAGCAGCAGCCCGAAGCTCCGGGGGCTATTTAAAGGGCCCGGGGCTCCCCTCTTCTACCACCCCAGCCCTTTAAATAACCGCCGGAGCCCTGGGGAAGCGGTGGGGCTCCAGCGCCTATTTAAAGGACCAGGGTGGCGGAGGCAGCTGGAGCCCCAGACCTTTAAATAACCCCCGGAGCCCTGGGGTAGCAGCGGCGGGGCTCCAGCGGCTATTTAAAGGGCAGGGGCGGTAGAAGCAGGGGAGCCCCAGGCCCTTTAAATAGCTGCCGGAGCCCTGCAGCCGCTACCCCAGGACTCCAGCAGCGGGGCTCTGGAGGCAATTTAAAGGGCCTGGGGCTCCCAGCAGTGGCTGGAGCCCCAGGCCCTTTAAATTGCCCCCTGGGGAAGCTGGGCTGCCCCAGTACAGTGCACCGGCTCTCGCCGGTACGCCGTACCAGGGCATACCAGCTTACTTTCACCTCTGGATGGAGCACTGTCTGCTGCCAGAAGTAACCAGCTGCCAGTGTCCTCCCTGTGACAGAGCCATATCCTCCTCCCCCGTTGATGTCTCTGTAGCTGGATAGATTCCTCAGCCTTGGATGTCTCCATGTGAATACTCTCGAAGAATTCCTCATGGGAACGGATGCTCCTCAGCCTAGCCACCTCCTCCTGTAGCTCTCCCACCTGAGAGATTCCACAAGAAGGCACCTTTCACACTGGATGGTCCCCCCAGCCTGGCTTTCTGGGAGTGGGAAATGCAGGCCACAGTCTCTGCAAATCCACACCAGGATCTGGGTAGAGGCATCCATGGTTAGGCTGTCTGTCTGGATACAGGCGCAGGTGGAAGAGACAGGAGCAGAGTTGGCACTGGCGATGCAGCCCTTCCTAACCATAGCGATTATATTACAGCTCCCTCCTACAAACTCCCTCTCAAACTCCCCTGTTTGTGGTCCCCTGTTTGCTAGCCTAGCAGGCAAAGCGTTTTTAGCCAAAACAGAAGAGGTTGTCCAGAACATCAAAGCATACTGTTGAAGCCATAAACAGGTTTCTTAGTTCAGATGCCATGGCGGCTTCTCTTTCCTAGGTTCCTCAGACATTGTTGACCTTATAAGAAAATATGTCAGTCTTCACAATTTAAGGACAAAATTTTGTGCTGGTGTAAGCAGGTACATTGTCAGTAAAGTCAATTGAGTTATGCCAGGCTGAATTTGGCCCCAAAGGGCTTAGTTTTCTTTCTACTTGAAAATGTTAGTTCAGACATAAGTCATTTGACACCTTGCCTTCTTATGAAGAAAAGCTTAAAGAGCTAAAAGTAGGTGGGGCAGGAGGGAAGTCACACTTGCTGTTGTTTGTTTGTGGGCTGTTTCTGGTAAATATTTAGAGACCTCTTTCCTTTCAGCCAAAGAATGACAAACATAAGCTCCCTCACATCCTGAAGGTAATTTAAAATCTGGGATGTAGTTTAACTGATGTTTAAACCTGACTTCTCTGGAATGAATATTGGGTCTCATCCACATAGGCGCTATATCATGACCAACAGTCAGAGAAGAATGGAATATACACTACATAAGTTTCCAATCTTATACACCATCTTGGAAGAAATTACAGCAACTATTTTAAAATAACAAGACTACAGAGTACTCTGTTTTGTACTCAAAAGTAAGCTTTTTTTAAACAAGATTAGTTTCCATAGAAGAAAATAATTTTGCCTCAGGATCCTATCAGTTCAGCCACTATTTCATTCTTAATGTAGCAAAATTGAGCCTATTGCTAAATCCCTCATACAAAAAGTCCAAAATGGAGACCATAAACATGGCTCAAGTCTCATGCTCTCTTTAGTTTATTCTGTTTACAAGAAAATAACTGTCCTAAATCCTGTTCTTCAGATGTGAAAAGCTGTCAGCTGAATCAAGACTCTGTTAATCTATAGCTCTAGAGAATTTGAATCCTGAAATTCAATCGTTGCAATTTTATTACTTTGGGTGAAAGTGTTTTGTAATTTTGCTTCAAATATTTGGCTGCTTTCCTTGGAGGGGAAGGGGGAAAGTTGTAGGACGTAATTTTTACAGCAGAGGTAGCAAATTTACTGAATTCGCCTGTATGAAAACCTTATAGTTTAGTTCAAGTTGGAATAATATCTTCTTTCCTTAGGTAAATCCTATGTTGACTGACAGCAATGATTACATTTCACTTACCCCCATTTCCCTCTAGCTTTGAAAATCTGACATAAACATCTAGCCTCTTTTATGATGAGATAGCTGGAGTTGCTCCAAATATATTGATTTGTGATAGTCCTTTAAGCTGGTCTGTGTAGGCCTGTGTGGAGCCCCAACTGACTTTAGTGGGGCTCTGTGCAAACAAAAGGGTCTGAGCTTTGTAGCATTATTCTGGCCCTAAGTTGGAACTAATATTAGGATTAGTAGGTTTATTTGAACAGCTATCTAAGAAAAGTCTGCTTTCTTCTTCAGGTGTGACAAATATGTCTGCAATCTCTGCTCTCCTTTTCCCAGATCTGACTGACTGCCCTTAATAATCACTGGTTTTCAACAGACTTGTCCTGACAGAGAAGGTAGGAAATCAGTAATTCTTGAAGATATGTGATTGGATTCGATGGGATACATTCTAGTCATTGTCATTTGGATATAATATTTGAATGTGATTAAGAGCTAGTCTTCTGTCTTCTAGATTACGTAGGACAATCTCATAGCCAAATCCTACTGCAGCTTGTGTATTTTACCTGGATTAAAGTCAAAAACAGTTGAAGTTTTCTTATTATCTGAAGTCTGCTGAAGCAATTGGAATGCTCTAACACAGACTGGCCATTTAACAGGCTCTTTCTTCAGGCTTTCTAAACAAGAATACATTTATTAGTTAAGTGACTCTATCCTAGTCCCATTAAAGTCAGTGAAAAAAAGTCCCCATTCTATTCAGAGCAGTAGTTGGCCTAACATGTGAAAGAAATGTGACCTTTCAAGCTCTTGGTTGCAAATTGCTTCTCAATGAAATATTTGACTTAGTAGTAAAAACTGAGAAGTGAATTATGTTGTGTGTAAATTTAGCTAGTTCTAAAAATGTCCAGCCATAGGAGTGGCCACTCACTTCTTAGCAAGAGTTAACAAGTCAAATGATGAAATGTGGACTAAAGATATATTGATCAGATTTTGAAGGATTTGGAGGCATATGAACAAGGTGGAATTTGGAACCCCATGGTAAAATAAATTCTCAGACTTCAACCACATCCCATGGCAACATATCATAGTGCTGTGCCTTAACAGTTCTGTGGGGGGAGTGTTTAAAGGGTGGTCACTTGATGCATGATTACATGGATTCACTGGCTATACAGGGTGTGCAGGTCTTGGGGCTTCTAACACCAGTCAAGCCACTCTAGACAAATGGCTACCAAGGGGTTGTGGATATGCTCTGTATGTATGCTGTCCATAGACTGCGGCTGGATTACACACTTCAGTCATGGCTGAGGTGAGGAACAAATCTCACTTTTAATGAATAACTGTGAATATCCCCTTAATTCAATGATACCAGGTAAAAATCAACATTGATTTTTTTGTTTGTTTTTTGTTTTGTTTGGCTGGGTGCTCAAAATGCTGTTTGCTCTTTTTCTTAAGATACAAGTCTCTGTGATCCAATAAAGTTCAGAGTTGTATTATCTGTCATCAATCAGTTTGGCTGCAATACGTCTGAGGTTGTTTTGAGGGGTTTTTGCAGTCACTTTTGTAAAGCAATTTCTCATTCCTAGCTCTTTTTTTCCTAGTATATTTTCACTTAGTAGTTGAATTCCTTTTTGTGAATCACTTTTTCTCCTGAAGGAACAATAAATTGATGGCAGCAGAAGACCACTGCCATCTCTCTCTTTCTCTCTCTCTCTCTCTGACACACAGTCTCACTTCAGTCTAGCTTTTCTATTAATCAAACAATTCTCTGTAAAAAAAAAAAAAAAAAAAAAGGCCCTAATCTTTGCATATGACCCAAGTTACTTTGATATGTTACATATTTCTTATTCATACTGGTTTAAGAAAAATTCTGTCATAAAAATAATTGTTTTCCACTTTACTAATCACACATAAAAATACATTATTGATTATTTCTGTACTTCATTCTTAATGTAAAACAATGCATCCTTTAATGAACCTTAGCTTATGTCCCTAATGTTCTTATGAACCAGTCTTTCAAGCTACCCAGGTTGAATTTCATTTAGGACATTTGTTCTAAACTAGTACAACAATCACGCTAGCTGAATATATTCAAAGGCCTGAATATATTTCTATAGTGCACTTTTACTCAAACAGTTCTGATTAGGTACTCTTGATTTTGTGAAGAAGTTTGAACAGCAGACTAATAGGTTCATATGAAGACTATTGATTTTCATGGATTTTGACACCACGTAAGCTTTTTTATTACACATTGTCATAAATATAAAGGGAAGGGTAAACACCTTTAAAAATCCCTCCTGGCCAGAGGAAAAACCCTTTCACCTGTAAAGGATTAAGAAGCTAGGATAACCTGACCAAAATGACCAATGAGGAGACAAGATACTTTCAAAAGCTGGAGGGGGGGAGAAACAAAGGCTGTCTGTCTGTGTGTGATGCTTTTGCCGGGGACAGAACAGCAATGGAGTCTTAGAACTTAGTAAGTAATCTAGCTAGATATGCGTTAGATTCTGTTTTCTTTAAATGGTTGAGAAAATAAGCTGTGCTGAATGGAATGGATATTCCTGTTTTTGTGTATTTTTGTAACTTAAGGTTTTGCCTAGAGGGATTCTCTATGTTTTGAATCTAATTACCCTATAAGGTATTTACCATCCTGATTTTACAGAGGTGATTCTTTTATTTTTTCTTCTATTAAAATTCTTCTTTTAAGAATCTGATTTTTTTCATTGTTCTTAAGATCCAAGGGTTTGGGTATGTGTTCACCTATACAAATTGGTGAGGATTTTTATCGAACCTTCTCCAGGAAAGGGGGTGTAAGGTTTGGGAGGATTTTTGGGAGAAAGACGTTTCCAAACGGGCTCTTTCCCAGTTATATACCTGTTAGATGTTTGGTGGTGGCAGTGATAAAGTACAAGGGCAAAAGGTAAAATAGTTTGTACGTTGGGGAAGTTTTAACCTAGGCTGGTAAAAGTAAGCTTAGGAGGTTTTCATGCAGGTCCCTCCATCTGTATCCTAGAGTTCAGAGTGGAGAAGGAACCTTGACACACATGGATGTATTTTTTTTTTTTAAAGATAAAGTAGAATCTTTGTATGTATCAGGTCTCATCTTGAAATCAATGGGAATTTTGCCTGAGTAGGGACTATAGGACTGGGCCTATCATTTGCAGTATTGAAATATATAGAACAATAGGTTTTTATGATCTTGTGTACATGGAAAAAAAATTGGGTACAACCTCCGGTATGAATTAAAACCTTGTTTATCTTGTTGTGAGACAACTGGCTATGTCATTCTGGTATAAGAGTGAATTTGTGTGTGTTTGTTTGACTTGTGTCTCTTTGGAAGGAGTTCAAACTAAAGCAAAATAGGAGAGAGCTGCTCCTGCCTCAGTCATCTTGTTGGCAATCAGAATACAAAAAATTAGCAAGAATAGTTATACAGGTTACAGAACTATTTAAATAATCTCTTAAAAGAGAGGCTAATTAAAAAGGTATTACTTTGGGTGAAATGGGGACAGAATTGGAAGATTAATAGATTTTGTGGCCAGAAGGGACCATTATGATCATCTAATATAAAACTTTGTCTGGTCACAGTGCTTTCTTTATTTTTAAACCCTCTCTCCTATTACACTGTATTAAAGTTACATGGTTGTGAAATCCTTGACTGCTATTTAAAACATGGATACTCATCTGGTTTTCCTTCTTCAATGCAAAGTGCATTTGATTTTTTGTAAATAACAGAAGAAAAAACAAACGGCCGCACAGAGGCAACAGAGAGAGACACTGCTATTTTAGTTCTGATTAAAATAAATATGTTTGAGTGATCCAAAGGAAGGATAAAGCGGGCAGGCAAAGAATAAAGAGAGAGAAATAGAAAATGGGTATCTGTTTTAGTGCAACATCCTGAGAGAAAAAGTCAGCAGTTAGCTGTTTATGGCTGCTGAAGAGTTCACAGCCACTGTGCTTGGTGTCTGAGCATTTGTTGTAAACCTGCTGAGAGTTTACTTTTACTTATGACTCTTATTTGGCTGACTTGCATCTTTTTGTTTCTAATATCACCACCCTCCACACATTTTCTATAATTACTTTTGTTCTTGAACTGTGGTTGTACTCTGAAAAGTGACTGAATAGGGGCATCTTTTACTCCAACAAATCTGCTCCCTGTGTCCATTCAGAGTCATGTCTGCTGAATGACCAATATTTTGTACTATTTTTCCCTCTATGTAGTTCTGCAGAGCCAATGCAGCTATAAGAGAGTGAGATGGATTCTAATCTGGCTGGTGCATCATCAATCAATGATTGGTCTCTGGTCCTAAAAGCAGCTCAGAGAGCCAAAGCACTAGTGTCAGCACACAGTGTTTACTGAATATCTCTGCAGAGAGACAAGTAGAGGGGAAAGTGAGTGTGATGAAGCAGAGGGGGTGTGACCTGCATGTAGATGCTTCAGTACAATCCAGTGAGTTCAAATAATGGGCCAGATCCTAGGGAAGTGTAAAGAAGGGTAGCTTCACTGAAGTTTAGGGCACTACACTAATTTACACCAACTGAGGATTAGGCCCAAGTGTGATGTCTCCCCCTGCCCCTTACTTGTATTGTTATCCTAGAGTAGTAACTTTATTTCCTACCATCCTTCAGGGCTCTCTTCTCCTCCGCTTAGGTTACTCTGCAGCAAACTGAACCTAAATTCTGAGGCAAATTCCAGTCGACTGTGTGGCAGACTGGAAATTTATAGCAACCTGCATTTAAACTAAGAAGTGCGGGGTTTGGCTGAATTCAATATGAAATACAAAACACTCATTGCAATAGGCCATGCTGTTTTGATATTAAATTCCATTTATTTTTCAGTGTCTGCATTTTCAGTTATCAATATGGGGCAGATTTTTTGCATTAGCAATGTGTAGCTGCACCATAGAAGGCGTAGAGAGGGAGGGAAGGGAATTCTGACCAATTGTCCCTGGGAAGCTAATTTTTCCAGTTTGGTTGTTCATGAAGAAAATGTCATTGTCCTAATTTTCATCATTCTTTCAACTAGATGAAAATGAAATAGTTGCTGCTGTAACTGTTTAAAGGCATTTCTTTGTTTTCTGCGTGTGTTTGCTTACAACTATTGTGCCAGGGTTCTTTTTTATAAGGTCTGACTCTCCCACTTAATCACATAAGACTAGTTTTATTCTCACCTTATGGTAAATTAAAATACCACTGCCCCCATCAGTCTGAGACTGAGTCAAAACTAGAAGTCTGTCGTTTATTTATTTTTAATTCAAGAAAACATTTGAATCCCCTAAATAATATTCTGAGTAATATCTGTCTGGTTTGAAATAGGAATCTGAATAGCACCAGTCTAGTCTCCACTAGTGCTGCCGGCTGCTGCTATTGACTGGTCACTATAACTATGTTCACAAATGTTCTGTCCTTTCGAGGCAATAGGGAATAGCCTACCAGGGTGAAGGCATGTTCATTTGGGCTGTGTATCAAATCCTGGATTGTGCTTTGCTGTATATGAGTATGTGTCAACTTGTTTTGGTTATTTTCACAATGGAAAACCCTCATTCTACCCTACAGTGCTACAGAACAAAAACAAAAACCTGAAAGGCAGGAGGCTGGGGGATTAAGAGCACTTTGATTGCTTTTTGCTGTTTTCTGGTATTTAGAGGCAACTACTGATTTAGGGAAAGGAGAGAGCCCTCCTGATACAGTACCTGTGCAAAGTGCCCTAACGGATTGTCAATTTGTTCACTGACATAATAAGCCATTTCTCTTCATCACTAGGCCACTGTGTGGAGTTGCAGCATTAAAACCATGTGAATGGTGGGTAGGTGCTGTAGCCTAATGTATCTGACATCAGTATGCTCAAAGGCAGTTGCAATTATACAGATTGGATTCTTGGGCACACTTGCCTCTGACGTTTAACCCTTCCTATCTACCATCTCAAGAGATAAGTGTTCAGAAATAAGGGCTAGGATTGTCTTTAGCTGCTGAGGGTTCCAGCATGGCACTTTCTGGCTCAGTTCTGTTGCTCCATCCAGATCCTCCTCCTTCCCCTACTCCTGAGTCAGTTCAGTTCTCTTTGCTTTACTCCAGGGATCCACAACCTTTGGCACGCGGCCCGCCAGAGTAAGTCCCCTGGCGGGCCGGGATGGTTTGTTTACCTGCCGTGTCCGCCGGTTCAGCCAATTGCAGCTCCCAGTGGCTGCTGTTTGCCACTTCAGGTCAATAGGGGCTGTGGGAAGTGGCGTGGGCCAAGGGATGTGCTGGCCGCCACCCCCGTTGGCCTGGAACGGTGAACCACAGCCAGTGGAAGCTGCGATAGGCAGAACCTGAGGATGCATCAGGTAAACAACTGGCCCGGCCTGCCAGGGGGCTTACCCTATCCCTGCTTTACTCCATCTCAGCCCCTCTGACCACCCTCCCTTGTGACTGGCAGCTCACAGTTGCTGTCCCAGATATCAGTCAAACCATCCCTAGCCTATCTATTGTCCTTATGTGGAGGATCTGAAAGCTGAACATCTTACTTGCCCAGAGAGCACTTCTACTTGTCCTTCTGGACAACAGGATTTTCCTCAGTCTGACCTCTGAAGTGGTCAGCTGGTAGTGGACAGTTGAGCAGGGTTGGGACCTGGGGTGTATGGGAGCCACTTTGTGATTGTGGGGTACACATATTGGGTTGAAGTTTTCAGCTGTACTGTTGGCATCTAAACACTCCCATTTACCTTGGGCTACATTTATTTCTGTGGTTTTTGCAACCATTAGGGCTAGAAGAAAATGAAATGAGTTTTTAGATTGGAGCTCTAATTCCAGGGAAGGGGTGGACTATGCGGCCATGGGATCACAAATATTCATGGTCCTGATCATGAGTAAATAAAGGATTGAGTTCAGGGGCTGTAGCTGTGGGTCACTGTTGCTCTCACCTGTATAAATGAGCTCTGACTTTCCATTGCAAGACTGTATTCTTTACTCAGTTACCCTGTGTAACCCCACTGAATATGGCTATGAATATTGATACCATGCAAATGTGGGGAAAAACACTGGAGGCACGGGTCCATCAAAGGCCCAGTCCTGCTCTCAGTTAAGTTAATTGGTGGCTAAACTTTCATTACAAAGGAAGCAGAACCCAAGTGAGCTGGTTTGAATACCAAATGGTTCATACTGAGTCACTCTTATTATATATACATTATCTAGATTTTTGCTTAATGAATCCATCTAGCAAAGTTAGCTTACTAATACAGAACCCCCCTCTTTAAAACTTTTCCCTCTCAAAGATATCCTTTTTGTTGGTTTTGAACTCTTTACAGTGGAAATTAATTGTGAACAGGGAAAAAGAGCTCACAAATTGCAAAAACATGTTCTTTTACTCAAACAATTGCTTTCCTGTCTAAATGCTATTTGAAATGCTATATGGAAAACTTACGCAAATGGTGTTTAAAGCTTTTATGAACTGGTCTCTTAATGGCTGTAAAAGCGATATGCTTTAAATTTCTTTTGTATGATTAATATCAGCTATTTTCTATTTACTTTCATTTTTAAGTACTCTAAACTCTTGCCATAAAATGGGGAAATGGCTTGTGTATTTAAGTCTAGTAATTCTTCTAACCTTTATGCATTTACTCATTTTTTCAAGTAGTCTACATCACAATTATAGATTTTTTTTTTTTAACATGAAACTTCTACAATATGTACTATTACTGGGCTTTGTTTCCATTTTTCATCTTGGAAAGTGTTTTACTTTCCCCGTTAAATACTCAGTGCATATTTTTAACTCTTTACAACATAAAAGCTTCTTTTATTTGTTGAAGGGGTAGACAATGTATAACTTTCAATTGCCAAGAATCACACAGGAGAATGCATTACTGAATTATTTGATTTTTGTATTAAATTATCTTGTACTGGAAGAAACAGGATTTCCTAACGTGACTTCTCACTTCTGTCTGAATATCGCCCTAGCAGCAAAGTTAAATAACTTAATGATATACTCTTTCAAATTGATACTTTGTTTGTAATTTCAATTATGATTCTATGTTCCTTATCAGTTGAGAGTTCTACTACAGACATAAACCAAAGATGTTCCTCTGATATTATTAGTGAAGCATTAACATATACAAATGAAGCATTATCAGGGTGAATGAATTTAAAATGCCATATTCATCGAAAAGAGACTGACACAGAGATTATGGGAAATGTGGTACTATTTTTTTTCCCCTTTCGGAAAGAATTAATATACACTTTAAAGCATTTTAAAATAATAAAACTAGTTGATTTTTTTTTTACATTCCTATGAATTTTTTCACCACATTGCATAAAACTATGAGCTATTACTTAAAAATCTGTTACTGGTAACTGTCAAATATCCTGTAATTCTTTTATAAAAGTGTCAGTCCTTGTTGGGGAAAATATAACACCATTCAAACTGCCCCAAATAACTATTTTTACGCTTCACTATGTTGACCTCCAGGATCACAAATCATTTGTCATGCAGAGAAGCTATTAAACCAAACCAAGGAATGAAACCAGTTTCCCTTCTTGGTGGTTTAAAGGAACATTTGGTATCGAATAAGCACAGTGTTGCAACTCTGACATGCTGCTGTACAAACTTTAAAGACTTGAAAACAGTTTAAGGCATTATATAGTACTTACCATATAAAAAGCAGCAACGCGTGGAATCTATGTATGGTCCCCAAACTGTAGTCAATAGCTGATTAAAATGATGATCCTTTATGGTATTATTCTGAAGTGCATAATCTGAAATTAGAGTGCATTTATTGACAGTTACAATATTTGTTCTGTTGAAAGAAAGATTTCTCATACACATTAACCACAAAATCAATGTTTGTTGCTTCCTACAGAATACAAGGACAATGATTTATTCTCAGAAAGCATTTTCAGTTGGGTAACATATACTGTGCTACATTAAGAGCTTAGACTCCATGTCATGAAACAAGATTCCAGCACACTGAGTGAAAGAAACAGATGGGAGTAAAAGAAGGACAGATGGGTAACAACAACAACAACAAAAGAAAAGGAAAGAAAAGTAGACTACAATAACCATGTTCAATACCTGTGTGTTAACTTGCATGAACCAATTTTCTTTCAGTTTATTGAAAATGTTAGCAAGGTTGGCAAATATCTGAAACCGCAGTAAGTTAGTGCACGTTAAGGAACTTTTAGTAGTCAGCTGAAGGTCCCCAAGGACACTTAGTGCTCCAGCACACTGTGCACTGCAGATTTACACCCCAGCTTGCTGCTCAATAAGTGTTTGTGCAGACATGTTCTTAGACGGGTTCCCAGGACTGTCTAAATAACAGCGGAAGCCTCTCTAGCTCCTGAAGCAACTCAAGATCAGGAGTGTGTAAATATGGCTTAGAAGCACATTGCAGAATCTCACCATACATGTCTACAGATCATTTACACTGCATGGCACAAGCAGGTATAGTTTGTTGCTCCACCAACATGCTTAACCCTGAGTTGTTTGAAGAAGACCAAACCCTATAGTTCAAATGTCAGTTTCAGACTCCAATCCTACTCAGTCTTTGGCCCCTCTGGTAAGTGCTAGTCTGTTGTTTTTTATGAACTCCAGTCCCTTAGAAATTGGACTGGGATCATCAACTCAATTTCACTGCTAGACTGTTTTAGTACATCTAGAAATTACTTGGACTGACACTGATTACAGTTTGTAAAGAGCAAAAAATTATTTAAATGTCGTAATGTTAAAAACATTTGTGCAATGAGGCAAAAACATAGCTCTGCATACAATATTTTACACGTAACCAAATTGCTTACGTGATGTCTCATATTTTTGGCCAATGAGAAGTATCATAAGTTGAACACTCATCATAGGAGAAAAACTGTCTGAAAAAGGTTTGGTATATAACTTTTAGAATGAATTCTGTGATCTTTCTATGTCATACAGGGTTTATCCTTGATTTCCCTTTTAAAGTTTTTCTATAAGCATTTTGAAACAAAAATTGACTTCTTTTTCTTAATCCTTCAAAATAATAATGAATAATTGTTAACAAAACCTTCCACTAATTTAAATAGCAAGGTTTTTGCTAAACTCACAAAAACATGGAACCCAGGTAGAAGCTACCAAAGGACCCTTTATATCAACCCTATCTATATCCAGAGTAGCCACTTCAGTGCAAACAATGTGTAACCCCGATACACTGTTTTGAGAGCATCTGTCTTAAAGGATCTTATGTGGTGCACTAAGCAGGCACAATAGGAGCTAATATAAAGTGGCATGTCATGTGCAGAAAAACTACCTTGAAGAAAATATTTTTAATTAGTACCTTATCCAGTAACCTAGGATCAACAGTGAGGGCATTCAGTGAGGAAAGGGCAGGATTACCTGATTTAAATGAAAAACCTTTATTCTGTGTGCCAGGTTTGCCACTGGCATAATCACCACAACAACTGTACTCAAAGTTGGCCCTATGATGCATCTTGCTTTCATTTGAAGAAGTCAGTTCTGGCTTGTGTTTGCCCAGAAATTATACTGTATTAGAACACAACCCTGAGAAGTCATAGTAACTTTCATGATGTTAAACACATGATGTTAAACACTCAGTCCCTGTCTACTCTGAGTATTGTGTTTAACATCATGTCAGCTGGTTGGGGTTTACCATCACTGGAGGGCATGATGCTAACTTTGTGTACACCAGGGATCAGCAACCTTTGGCATATGGCATGTCAGGGTAAGCCCCCTAGAGGGCCAGGCCAGTTTGTTTACCTGCCACATCCACAGGTTCAGCCAATTGCAGCTCCCACTGGCCATGGTTCACCGCTCCAGGTCAATGGGGGCTGCAGGAAGTGGTGCGGGCCGAGAGATGTGCTGGCTGCTGTTTCCCGCAGCCCCCATTGGCCTGGAGCAGCAAACCACGGCCAGTAGGAGCTGCGATCAGCCGAACCTGCGGATCCAGCAGGTAAACAATCATCCTGGCCTGCCGGGGAACTTACCCTATCCCTGGTGTACACTGAGCATTTAACATTGTATTAGTTACCAGGATTCCTCATGATTGCGATAGAACACAATGTAATTTATCACTGTAGACAAGCCCTTTAAGAACGTCCCCTTCCTTTCAAGTAACTTTTTGTTGGTTTGGTGGTGTTCTTAGTGCTCCATCGTGCTCTCAAGTAGAATCATAGAATCTCAAGGTTGGAAGGGGCCTCAGGAGGTCATCTAGTCCAACCCCCTGCTCAAAGCAGGACCAATCCCCAATTTTTGCCCCAGATCCCTAAATGGCCCCCTCAAGGATTGAACTCACAACCCTGGGTTTAGCAGGCCAATGCTCAAACCACTGAGCTATCCCTCCCCCCCAAGTATCTTCAAAAGGAGCTGTTTTGAGAGGAGGAAAATACTAAAGGGATATTCTTCTATAAGAGTAGGATGAACCCAGCAGTATGGAGGTAGGGCAAAGCGAGAGGGGAAAATTACTTGTTTTAGTTTTATGATTGAACTAGAGCATAGATCATTGTCCCATGTTGTCTTCAAGAAGAAAACTTTTGTAAGCTAAGACTTGCTTTCTATATTGCATTGCTGAATCATGCTCAGAAACAGCTTTGAGTTTATAGAGTTAGGTAATGTGAACTGTTTTTATGAATTTTTACCATATTAATCCACATTTTTGGCTAAAGGGGCTGCCATACCTCAGGCACAATGACTACTAAGCTCTTCTGCTTCAGCTTTTCTTAGCACCTTTTGTCTCCATACTATATTTAGCCCACCTAAACCTTAGCCATTCCCCTTTCTGTATCTGGAATAAAAAGATATGAAATACCATATATCTCATAAGATGGGAAACACACTATCCAGCTTTCTTAAAACCATCTGCCCAATGCAGACAGTTAATAATCTAACCGGTGTCCAAACAGTAATGAAGTCTTTCCAATTTTTGTAGTTTAAAGATAAAGGAAAGGAATTATAACCTAATCCTTTTGAAACCACAGAATTGCTTTGGGAATGAAATCGGGACAAGAATTTACTACTGCACTTCTGGAAGCAAAAAAAAAAAAAAAAAAAAATCCCCAACCCTGGCACTGGCAGACAGTCTTAAATTTCTATCAGAAGTAATGGCCACTAATCAGATTTGCCTTAATAGATAAACCCCTCAACCCAGGAGTTCTACAGGGAAACCTGGCAGAATATAAAGTCAGGAACATCTCCAAGCAGAAGTACCTTTCCTAACTATAAGAGTGAATCTAATAGCAGTGCAAAATCCAATTGTTTCAGTCTCTAAAGGATAGACTGATACACTTAAGTGTGCTGGAGGAAGTTCCTGAAAGGGCCATGAAGCAATGGGAGCCATGGGAGGAATTTGGGTTGATCTTGCCAAAATTCCTCCGAGGGGCTGCCAAGTATTACATCCTACTATGATAGCTACTCCATCCTTGGAGCGATGCAATATGCTTCTCTCTATGTGCCCAGCCAGTACTGCCAGGGCCCAGCACTCACCCTACCCACTTTCAGGTAGATAGTACTTATTGTGGCACTGTAAAAGAGATGGGTCTGTACTTCCCAGCCACATTATGGCTGGCTCCAAAGCAGGGATGAGGCAATGCAAAGTTACACTCTGGCAGTAAATCTAACTTCACATGTAGTCATGAAGAAGGTACTGTCTGTCTCTGTCTAGGCCTGTGTCTAATCTTAGGCACATATACTGTTCTTTAAGAATAGCCTTGGCTTCTCTCTGTCTTTCATTGGACATTTTTTTTTACTATGAATTCTGTAACTAGAGAAGTTCTAAACTATTTTGAGCTCTTCAAACTGTAGAGGAGGTGTTTTATGTCAAAAGGAAAAAGATTCAGATAGACTTCTTTGATCTATTCTAATAATGGCTCTAAAGTAACTGACAAACATCACTGCTTTTCTTGTACAATCCCACATGAGGCTCTGCTATTAAACAGAGCCTTCATATTTAAAGATGCCTCTTTATGAAACTTTGGTTTTTACACTGGCATTATCATGCCAAAAATACTATGAAATAATCTTCTCTTTTTCAGAATTGTCTACCAAAACACGTGTGTGTGTACGCGCATCTGTGTAGTGATTGATGTATTTTACATACAGTTATCTATAATAACTCTAGGTGATACACAACTTTGTTTAGATATTTTACCTATATCCATAATTAAGTCCTCCAGCCCCAATTGAGACTCACAAATCAATCCACTTAATCCCTCTTCTCCAATGAGAGTGTTTAGCAAATGGATTATTTTTTTAAAAACTGACTTGATGGTCATAAAACTTGGGCTTTGATGGACAGAGAGAGAGAAAACATTGTAGAAATGAGAACTCTTCAGTGAAATGCCCTATTGCCAACCCTCTCCTATTATAAACTGAAAGTTGTTAGCTGAAGTGCCATGGCTACTCTTGACTGCAGCATCTTAACACAGAAAAAAGGGAAATCTCTAAGGTAGTCAAAATTCAGCCACGTGAAACTTATTGCATTTTGTAAGACGCTGGAAACCAGTGCAGTTTAGAGAATGTAGGAGTTACTTGCTTCCTTCAGGAACATCACTAAGAATGTGGCCCCTACATTCCTCACTCGATGAAGTTCTCAAGTTGACTTCAGATCTGCCGTCACAGGGAGTACAGTGCTGTAATCGAAGAGAAGCTGACAAGAGCAAGGATACAGGCTAAACCCGCAACTAAGGGGAAAAAAATCACAATCTCCTGGCCAATGAGTATACCTGACCTCTGCTGTTCTTTGAGTATCCACGAGCAGCTGTGGAACCAATAAGGCTCCCTTGCTGCAAATTTGACGAGCAAAGAATGGACAAACTACTTTAGTCAAGGAAGTTGACATTGCCTCTGCTATTTCTGCCCCTTGTTTTCCTCAGTCTCCCAATGTGTTTCACATGGTCTAAGCCTCACCAGCTAGTCCTTCTGAGCTCCAATTTCAACTTAATTTTGCCAGCTTGTTACTTTATAGGGGGCAGATTGAAGCAAGTGCATTTTATTCTCCGTACATTATATATTCTAGAGGAATAATTCATGTGTGAAGAACAAGCAAGGAAACAAAAAATACAGATGTCATTTGCATGTTTTATGTCCTTGTGTATTAAAAACTGCCTCCTGCCTTAACAACCCTCTTCATCGTTTGTGCCTTGCAAGACAGCTTCATGGATGGGCCCTGGGGATCCTCCATATTACACACTTGCTAAAAGTGGGGTCTCTGTGTTGGCCTAGTACCAACCAGTACTAAGAATATGTGGGGTCTCTGTGTTGGCCTAGTACCAACCAGTACCAAGAATATGGAGTTCTGACTTCAGGGGCTCAGTCTATACATTCAGTAGTGGTGCTTAGTCTCCATGCTATAGGAGGCAGATGTTTTGATTGGCTGGGCTGACTGTCCAGATAACTCCTCCCACTGAACGGCCTCTCCAGAGAGTCTCTTCCAAAGCTGATAACTTGTATCTGACTAAACTCTCTTTTTCATGCAATAGCAGCAAATCTGCCCAACAAGTAGAATTGTCCAACCTGACAAAAACATGTAAACTGGGTTAAACCTAAGGGTCATTGATTAAATGTAAGAACACAGTTGTCCATCAGCTCTCCCTAAAAAGGGAAAAGCCAATGATACACTAAAGAGCCATCACCTTCTGGAAGAAAGAGGTAAAAGTTCAGGGTGAGACAAATTTATGGACCCATCCCCCTACCCAGAATGAAAATTTCTGGATAAGTGAGATAAATGTTCTCATTCTGACTGCGGGGGATGCATCCATAAATTCAGTAGCAATGGGATTTTTGTAGCAGTGCATGCTCCTCCTCACCCCCCGCCCATTATCAATTGTTGGGTGGGCTAAAGATGAGCTATGGTTTGAAAAACCTCCTGAGGAAGTCTGTCTTATAGAATGTAGTGAACATATGCAGAGATGCCCCACAAAACCATGTATATGGTACACTGGACCTATCGGCCCATGAAGCTGCCATCGCCTTCATGGAACGGGCTTTAATCTTGAATGGGGGAGATAACCGCCTGCAAGCTTTCTGTCCTGTTGTGTATTAGAATGAACAAAGCAGACATTTTACTAAAGGCCTTTGTCCTTTTAACTATACATCTTAATTGCTTTCTGGACATCTAAGATGTGCCAAATCTTTTCTTTCAGACAGGCTGGTTTTGGCAAAAGAGAGGAGAAATATTTCCTGGGATTGGTGGAAGAAGGAAATGATCTTAAGAGATGAATGAAAGATCTGTCCATAGTAGCACCCTTTATGGAAGAAACACAATTTTGAGGGAGGACAGAGAGGGCTCCCAATTCTGACACCCTTCATGCACGTGGTGTTATGGCCACTTGAAAGATGACCTTAATTGTTAGGAAATATAGCGACACTTCTGAAAGGGGTCTGAAAAATGGATTCAAGAGTGCACTGAATATTAGGAAAGATTTCACGAGCTACCCTGTGAATAAGAGGAGGTCTGATTAGAGTGGAAGGTAGCTTTCAGGATTATTATTATTATTATTTTGCTTTGCATGTGTGCGTGATGGGATCAGATAAGTTGACCCTCAGCTACCAGAACTGTGCATGTAACCAATGCTTAAGATCTGAGTGAGTTGTACTGTAGCCTAGAGACAGGCTTGCTTGTAAGAATTTTAGGAGCAATTTAACAGCGTTTAATCCTGTTGTACCCTCTTGATGTGTACCATAAATCAAATCTTCTGCATATTATATACTGAAAATTGGTGAGACGCTTTCTGGACTTCAGTGGGATTCAGAATGAGTGACTGGAGTATCCTCATGTTTTTATTATAATTTTTATTATTATTATTAAATGTGACACCTCAATAACCAGGCAGTTAGGTTCAGAGATGCTGGGTTGTGATAGAACAGATGGCCCTGTGATAAAAGATCTGGAGTAGATCATAATGTTCATGGAGCAGTCACAGACATCTTGGTTTTCAGACCTCATGGAGGACATCTGGGCCAATGTGGTGTGATCAGAATCACTATAGCCTGTTGTCCGTCTCTTAGATGGCACAGGTTACCATGGCAAAATAGGGAATGCATATATCAGAGTATTTGGCCATACCTGGGAGAAGGCACTGATTCTTTTGGCTCAAGGCACAGAAGTTGTTCTTCTTGGCACTGGAACGGGATGCATAAAGATCCCAAATTGATTTCCCAAAGGTCTGGGCTACGGGCCATTATTTTCAGCAAAGTTGATTATAGAGTTTAGTTTTGTCATTTGTTTTCCTAAATGTTCTCTGAGTAATAAAATATTTTTCTTTTTTCCTTTTTTTATTTTAAAGTAAAAGCAACCCCTTCCATTCCTTACGTGAAATGAGAAACACTAGGCTCATGCTGATAGAGGTCTCTGTTTCTTTGGGATTATGACAACCCTTTTCAAGGGGTTAATTCTGTACCAATTTCCACCTTACAGATATACAATATTATAAAAAACCAGCAAATTTTGACAGAGTAATTGGATATACTCCGGGGAAAACCCAACCCAGTTTTCACATCTGTATTTATGGTACTACTAGCCAAGAGAGACTCGTCACAGGTGCATTGTGGATGTGCTGAATTCTTACCACCACCTTGTTAGTGGGCAGGCAGAGAGGCAACAAACTAAAAGACTGTCACATTAAGGTAACATTGGAATATGAGATACTGTACTTGGGTAAGGGTATACGTTCCCTCTTCTGTACTCCTTTCTATCACAATGCCACTGCGTGCTCCTTAAATAACATGTTTACTTTTCCTTTCATTAACATCTTTGTGTGTGAAAATGTTTCCAACTAGATAGTTCTGAATTTGTTTCTCCTTAACTTCACTGTTGGAATTAGTGGTTACACTGGGATTCTGCCTTGAAAATTCATGGGCAAACTCTAGATAACGAGACACAAAACACTGTTTAACTGGGGCTCTTGATGCCATCATTCTTGGTCTCTTGAAAGATGCCTCCCTACTGCTCTAAGTTATTTTTAAATGCTATTTAAAAATCTTAAATAAATTGAAATAAAAAAGGCCCTGGATAGCTGCTTCTCCTGCTGGCACTGATTCTTCTTATTGAAATTATATCCTTTTCCCTAGGAAGAAAGGAAGTGTATAGGCCTGAGGCAGGATTTAACATTTTAAAGCCATGTCTAAAAGCAGTTTAGATCAGTTGGCAAAGGCTGAGGGAAAGCTGGAACAAAAAGTCGTGGGAGGATGGGATGAAGAGAAGAGCAAACAAACCAGAGCATGAAAAATAATAGCAAGGGAGTAGTTGAAAGGAGAGAACGCTGGGGCCAGGGGGAGAGAGCTGAGAGGGAATCAATGGCCAACATCAGTTAGAAAGAAGCACAAGTGGGAGTGGGGAGGGGGAAGGGAATGAATAAGAGGTAGAGAAGGGGAAGAGCAGGAAAGAGTAGTAAGGAAAGCAAGAGAGAGATAAATTGTGAGGATAATAAGAAGACAAAAGGTGCCAGATCAAGGAGGTGGAAGGGAAAATAAGATCTGGTTTTTAGTCTCATTTTTCTTCTAAGAATAAACCTTCCTCAGCAGCATTTGTGGTAAGGCAGTATATAATTCACTGGGAAGTATGGCAGGCTTTTACAGATAAGCTTGGATCTCATCTCCTATAGGGAGCGTAGGATGGCTGTAGGCGCAAAAAAAAAAAAAAAAAAAGCATGAGAGACTTCTTTACTGTCAATATTTTAAAAAGTCATTATTTGCCCAGATTAATTTTACTTTTCTTTCTCGACCACCAAGTAAGCCATTTTCTTCAGGTTTTTTTCCTGACAGGAATTGCATGAAAATGGGGTCCTACTCTGGATCAGGCAATGTTTACTAAAGTGTATACACAAGGTATTTTTACAGGTGTCTTTTAGCACCTAGAATTTTGAACTCCTGCCACTGAATTTCTCTCCTTTGAAAAGACTGCAGTATGTAATAAGACCTTCAGAACACTGCAGAAGGAGAAAGCGGTGAAGTTTGGGGAAATGATTTTGAATACTTCAGTTCGTTTTTTTAGCAGGTTTGAGCATTAATGATGACTGACTTCCCTAATGATGATCAGGTAGCATGAGGAGTATATGAGACAGACTTTGGCCTGTGTCTAGTAAATGCACTTTCTGCTAAAAAATAGAGGCAGGTACAAAATATCCAATTCTGAATGTAGAACAGCCATTCTACATTAGTTTCTTCTATCCCAGTGACATCCTGAACACAGGTTCTGTAAGGAGACCCCATCTTGCATTACTGAGTGTTCTGCAGAATGGCTGCCAAGTTACTCCTGCCTAATAACAGCAGTATAGCAAAAGAGGGGAATGCAAAACTAAGTGCCTCATCAGAAAATGGCTTACTTGGTGGTCGAGAAAGAAAAGTAAAATTAATCTGGGCAAATAATGACTTTTTAAGATATTAACAGTAAAGAAGTCTCTCATGCTTTTTTTTTTTTTTTTGCCTACAGCCATTCTACGCTCCCTAAAGGAGATGATTTTACCTGTAAAAGCCTGCCATACTTCCCAGTGAATTATATACTGCTTTACCACAAATGCTGCTGAGGAAGGTTTATTCTTAGAAGAAAAATGAGACTCTAAAAACCAGATCTTACTTTCCCTTCCACCTCCTTGATCTGGCACCTTTTGTCTTCTAATTATCCTCACAATTTATCTCCCTCTTGCTTTCCTTACTACTCTTTCCTGCTCTTTCCCTTCTCTACCTCTTATTCATTCCCTTCCCCCTCCCCACTCCCACTTGTGCTTCTTTCTAACTGATGTTGGCCATTGATTCCCTCTCAGCTCTCTCCCCCTGGCCCCAGCGTTCTCTCCTTTCAACTACTCCCTTGCTATTATTTTTCATGCTCTGGTTTGTTTGCTCTTCTCTTCATCCCATCCTCCCACCACTTTTTGCTCCTGCTCTCCCTCAGCCTTTGCCATTTTTTTTTAATTCCCACATGCTTGTATATAAGGGTCCAAGTATTCAGAAAGCTCAAGACTTACCATTACAGAGAGCTATGCCTAACATGTAACTTTTTTTTTGTGCTCATGGCATTTGTTCTAGGAGCCTTATGCACTGGCTCTACAAAGAGCTATGATCAGTTGTGCCATATACTGCAACAAACCAGGACACTTCAACAGAATCTGTAAAAAATATTTCCAGGCAAACTGAAGGAGTCGGAAAGAACTATCATATTTATGCTATTTAAAGTTAGGGACTGGCAAGCCAAGTGAGTAAGAACCAAAAGTCACCCCACTTTGTCTGAAACTTACATTCATTTTTAGAATCAAACCTGCTTTGCAGTTCTGAAATATTCACAGGAGTGCTTTCTGCATGAAAATTTGTTCTCATGGTGTTTCTGCTGGGACTGGAAGTGAAATTTGTGTCACTCAGGAGAAATATTATTCCTAGAGGATTTCAAATTGCAGCCCCATTTTGTAAGTGCAAGCTGTTTGTGTAGCTCAGATGAGCTTTGTGTGCACCTGAACTTATAAATTCTTATCAAATTCCATACCCTGAATCTTTTGAGGAATGACTCTCACTATTACAAACCACTTCAAACCAGAGAGAACCACCAAACACATTTTTCTTTTAAAATATTGTCAGAGAGAGGGTAGTAGACTTGAGAGTGGACTCACCTTCCAGTCCAGCAGTCCTCATGAAGATCCCTACTGTGTTGTCAGTAGGGCTCCTGACTACGAAAACAGTGCTGCCACTTGAGCTAAAAAGGTAGCCCCTTTAACTGGCAGCAGCGGTAAGCTGTTGTGCTCCTCCTTATAAACTAGCTACTATTAGTGGGGGACTTGACATGAGTTTGGCAAGAATGTTACATTTACTCAGATAAAATTCCCACTGATTTTAGTGGAAGTTTACCCCCAATAAGGAGAGGCAGCCTGATCTTGCAGGCCATACTCACATGAATAGACTTACTGAAGTCAAAGGGACTAGGTTTATGACTAAGAGTTATTCACATGGGGTTTGTAAGATTGGGCCCAGACTAAGGGTTTCAGGACTGGGCCTACTGTGGTGACATTTTCAGTGGGCTCTACACATTGTTCTAGCTTTATCACTGTTTGAATTCCAATTATGTTGTTCCACGTCTCAGTAACTTTTTAATCTTTTTTTTTATACTGCAGTGACCAAGGCTGAGTATATTTTAAAGAAAGGCTTATCATAATATTTTACTGTCTCATTAAAACTTTTTTGCATGTCTAGTCTACAATTTCTTCTTTTTTTAATGTATTCCCATTTTCTTTCTATTGCCTGTACATACTGAATTTAGAGACAAGTTCACCGCATAAAGCGTCTGCTTCAGTTAGTCATTTTGCACTTGTGTTGTTATTATTTCATGAGTTTTGTATTATGTATGTAATTTTGTTCACTGCTTGCTCTATGTTCAACCAAAACAAGAATCCATTGCTGTAGCTTATTGTTTTTAATGAAAAGACAGGTAGAGCACTACTAATTCTTTAAGTTACTACTTTCAGTTCATCTCCATCACATAAAATAGCCCTTATTTGAAGTGCTCTTGACATGCTGTTTTAAAACTAGTTCTTACTTCACTCATGTCCAGTCCAAGAGCTATTTTGCTGCCATATGACATTGTACCAAAGACTTTTTGAAAGTCCAAACTAATTAAAAGATACAAACAACAATATTCGCCCTGCTACTGAATTTTAATTCATAAATCATTACAATTCTGTTGAGAACAAGAACAAGCCACACTGTTATGATTAAAAAGAGAGTACTTAAATCTTCATTAAAGGAAATCTAGAGAGCTAATTAAAATGAGTGGGGAGTTTTTGAAGAATCAAAGTTCATTGTTTATCTCAATGTGACAGATAAGGCAAGTTCCTGCAATATCTTTGGGAGCAGAGGTGCTGGAACAGGGAGGGCCAGGGAGCCATGGTCCCATCACACAGCTGTGAGGGTGAGCTATGGCAGGGAGAGGAACGAGTGGGGGGAGGGGGCTGGAGGGCGGGGGAGGGGGGGATGGGCCACAGTTCAGGGACAGGCGAGTCTCCCCCCCCAACACACACACTTTGAGGCAGCTTCTGCTGCTCCTGTTTGGGAGACTATATTGTATTAAGTGTATGAATGGTTTATGTATCGTGGGCCAGAGATCGTATGACTTTCACAGAGGGAGGTTACCACAGCTCTTCCAGGAAGTGAAAAGAGTAGGGGATTGTGACATTGTACCTTGGGTAATCTGGACTGATGAACAGCTGTATCCCATCAATTCTCCACCCTTGGATGTCTTTTACATTGCTTTGCTATGAGAGCTACCACTCCTGGTCTACTCATACACAGCCTCCAGCATGTAAATTACTCCCAGTTATACAGTATCAGTGCATAGCCAGCCACTCTTGAATTACACTGCAGAGTAATACCAGCATATTCCCAGTCCCAGACTTTCCCCCAGAAATGTGTGTCTTGTACTGTCCAGCACCCTCCTGGACAATATGAGCTCATAGAAAGTCTGTCATTTAATTAACAGAAAATGATACACACCGATCTTGTTATCCGAAATGGATTTTCCCAAACACTTCAGCCGAAGCACACTGGTTTAGATAAAACAATAAAACAAATTTATTAATTACAGAAAGATTTTAAGTGATTACAGGTAATGAGGCATAAAAGTCAAACACAACTAATGCCTATCTTAACATGCTAAGTGAATTCAAAGCAATGGGGTCTCTCACGGCATATTATAGCTGAATTCCTCTCAGTCAGGATCCCTCCCCACCCCAATAATATTTCCTTTTTTCTTCAGGTGTTGTTGATGTCATGAGTAGAGATGAAGGGAGAGATGATTTGGGGTGTTCGCTCTTTCTTCATATGTGTGTTTTCTCCTCTTTGGGAACCATCTCCAGCTGAGGTTCAGGGGACAGAACATCTGTGTGGATGGGAACCCACAGCTGTTCCTTTGTCAAGATGTAGATTTTCACCCACATCCTTCTTCCTGCCAAAGAATGGCCACTTAAGCAGGTGATGGTCCATTTGATCGTGTTGCCACCTGGCTGGGACACCGGCTAGCCTTTTGTCTTTGAAGAACCAGTTTGTGACTGCTCTCCAGATTTGGAATATATTGTAGTAACATAAAGTAAAATCTTATTATTTTACATACAATGTTACCAAATGTATTTTATCAGGATAATAATGATCAGTAAATTGAGTTTTCAATGATACCTCACAAGGCATACTTTGTACAAGATATGTAATAGTCCTATAAAAGGGGTGAACGTAGGGGTAGACTGTCACAGGGATGGGTAAGGCAAATCACTTAGGTTAGAACACATCCAGAGAGGTACCACCTGCTAGGGAAAATCACAAATTCTGATTCAATCTGTGTTCTTCAGAGACGAACAGCCAGAGAAAGGACTTTTAGTTAATGGCCCAAGCTTAAACTGACTCGGGCCCTTTGCTCTGCTTCTGGGTCTGAAATGGATGAACTTGTAATGATGGGGGAAATCCAGCTGTGGGTTTTCAAGGACTAAAATGTACCAGAGCCTTAGCTTGAAGTTGTGGGTGACTTCCCATGAGCTTTATAGCATGAATTGTTTTAATATGTTTTCTCCATAATGCTTTTACCTTAAGAATGAATGTGCTTGCTTAGACAGAACTGAGTGGTATATTATACCTTCAGGCAATATACTGGTCATTGCTTTGCTTTCTCTCCAAAGGCTCAGGTGCTTCCCTTTAGGCAGACTGGCTTGCTAAAAATATCACAGTGTAATGGAGGGAGCTGTACAGACTTAAAAATCCCTGGTCAGGAGGGAGTGCGGTACAGGTCTCCTTCCATCAGAAGTGATGGCTCAGGAACCGGAAGCCCAAAGTGGGTGTCGTTGATGGACCATAGAAGGGGAATATAGCTGCAGTTGTCCTGAAACTATGACATTCAATACACCTCATTTTAAAAAGAAAAAAATCAGCTGCAAACCAAAGAAAAGTATCACTGATGCTTTTCCCGCCTGACAGTGTATTAGACATGAAATTTGGTAGTTGTTTACATAGTACATAGTCCTTTCATACCATATTAAGAGGAGGGAACACAGCATTTTTATCTGTAATGAACCTTCTCAGTTCATTAGCTTTTTAGTATCACTACAATGAGTTATACATTATACATGGAATTTATACTTACACTACAATACATTTGTCCTTTGCCCTATTTCAAACCACATGCTCATGGTCCAGAAAACCAAAGTAAACAAGTAATGGTGCTACAATTAACTTTACAGAAGACTAATTAGGTCAATTCCATTACCCTATCTCCACTGAACATATTTCCTTTTCATAGAGAAGTTTATACATCATGGCAGAGCAAATGACATTTTCTGGTAGAAGGTAATCATAGTTAATGTAAAATATTGTGCCCGGGCGGGCGGGCAGACTTTCGGAAACACAATTGTCAGCTGAGCAGCATTGGTCCAGATGTAACTTCTGAACCCTGTCATCCACCACTAACTCCAACTATAGAGAACCTCAAAATTACACCTCCCAAAAATGCAAAATCGAATTAAATAAACAAAATATGACGTGATAACATGCCAAACTCAACCGATCATTCTGCAAGTCTTCTAGAGCAGGGGTTCTCAACCTTTTTGGGCTCAGGACTCATTTGTAAATGTTTATAGCCTGTTGTGACCCAGTAAATAGTCTGGGGTGGGGAGGTGTGGAGGCCTTGGGGTGGTTTTGGTTGGATCCAGCCCCCTGGAGGGGGTTGGGTTCTGCCCAGCACTCACTCCACAGTGGCAGCTCCTGTGCAATGGGACTGGCTAGGCTTGACTTTCTGCTCTGTCATTGTAACCTCCGGGGTTGCAGTGCCACTCAGGTTTGGTCCTGCCCTCTGACTGAACCAAATTTGCGTGAGTTCAGTTGTGACCTGGTTCTTGGGGTTTCTGTGCCACTCACTCAAATTTGGCTTACCCAGACTCCCATCATCATGATGGCTGTGCTAGACCTGAGTGGGGGTGGGAGCAGGGAGGTGAGGCCAGCCAGCCCCATGGGACAGGAGACACAGGCATTGCCATGCAACTCTTAGAAACATTCTGGTGACCCAATTTTGGGTCCCAACCCACAGGTTGAAAAACCTTGTTCTAAAGCACGTTTCCCCCATCTAAGGGCTCAACTGCCCATACAACATATTTAAAAAACAAAAATTAACCAGTCCCTGCTTCCAAGCTTCTAAAACCTCTCATTTTTCGCCACTGCCCATCAGGGGCAGCCCTAGACTAGCTACCAGCGACTAGTGCGAGCCATGCAATTGGCGCCCCCCACCCCAAACCCCAAGGGCAGATCTAGGCTGAGGTTTTTGGTAAATTGGGAAACATTTTGCCCCTTTTTTCCTTCTAATGTTTAAGCTTTTTTTTTTTTTTTTTTTTTAACAGAGGCTTAATTATTTGGTTTGCCCGTCTGTCCAACCAATGTTTGAGATCAGATAAAACAGAGACATGAAGTTTTCAGAATAGATTTGTACATGACAGCTAGATGAAATTTCAGTCCGATTTCAAATAAAAATGCATTAAAAATGTTAATTATAATTATTATTACAAATCCAAAATCATCCATTACAGTATCCTGCTTTAACTGCCATTACCACCACATCCAATATAGAAAGAAACAAGAAAACTCTTCAATGAATTTTAACCTGTATTTACAAAACACTCTGAATAAAAAACACTCTGTGCTCTTAAAACATTACTTTTCTCTCTTTTAAGTTTTGAAAATTCAGTCACTAGTTCTTTTAGATCCAGTTTTCCAGCTATTTCTTGCTCTATTGACATTGTGGCAAGTCCAACAAGTCTCTCTTGCACCATTATTGAACGCAGATATGTTTTTATCAGTTTTAACTTTGAGAAGCTATGTTCCCCACTAGCTACGGAAACTGGCAAAGTTAAAAGAATGAGTAGAGCTATAAGAATGTTTGGAAAACTGTCTGAGAATTTATTTTCACAAACAAACTTCAGTACTTCTTCAGGAGTGGAATGTTTCTTAAGTCATCTTGAAAAAGCCTAAAGCTCACTTCACAAATCTGTAGCATCAATGTCTTCTGAATTTTCATGAGTCAATGCTGACTCTCCGCTCTACATGAATTTCTGGCTATGCGACCTTGATGTATATTCGAGTTAGGTGTCACTAGCATTGCAGCTCTTGCCACTGGCGGATGTGTTTCATTGTGGCTGAGTTATTGCTTATCAAAATTGCGGACTGGGTCATCATGTCGCAAATTGAAAAAATTTTTTGCTAAAATATTATTTATTTTGCAGTAAATAAAAGATTTGACATATTAATAAATTATCAGAAATGTAGAGAAATTAATTATAATTCACAATCCCTCCGTACACGCACAGGAATTGAAATAATGATATCTTCGTTATTTTATTTGTATTTTTTCATCTTTTTCATTTTTTTAATTGATTTTTCCCCCTTGAATTTGGCACCCCATTTAATTTGGCATCCTAGTTCGCGTATATGGATGGACCACCCCTGCTGCCCATGCTGTGGCTGGACTGCAGAGAATGTTAGTAAATCTGGATGACTTTCCCTCTGGAAATAACTTCTTATGATGCCCCTGTATTTGGCTCAACTTCTCTTCCCCTGTTTACCTAGTGATTTCTTGCTCCAAATTCAAGTCTTTCCTGAAATCCATCACTAATCACAGATCAAGTGTTCCCCATTTCCACTGACCAAGGGAGGCTACTTAAACAAAATATACAATATTTAAAAAAAAGTGAACTTCTTGGATTTTTTAAAATCAACTAAAAGGTGTACAAAATAATGCTGTCCTAAGAATTCTTATTTTTTCGTCTGTTTGCTTTTGTCATCTAATAATACTCCCCCTCCCCTTTTGAATTTCATATTGTTACTTATTGTGTTAGCTGCATAAATTGAATTGTTTTTTATTGGTAAAACACCATACACATCTGTGCCACTTTATAAATAAAAGTTAATCATCTGGCACCTTTCATCAGTGTTAAATCCATTTCAAAATGTTGAAAATGGGAGGGACCATTTCACTTTAAAATATATTTACCATAAACCCCCACCTCCTTGCTTTCATCATCTGATTGTACTCACCCCTCCACCTCCCCAGACTTCCCTCACTCCTCTTTCCCTACTCTAGCAATTGGTTGTGCTTTGCAGTTGCTTGATGTGGCATAATATGCTGCCACTCTTTGAAGTCTCTCTGCCTCTCTGCTGTTGGGAAGACTCAGACGCTATGGGCAGAAACTCAAGCTGCTCTGGTACATAAAATAAATTGTCCACAGCCATGTATATTTGCTCTGGCACATAAAATAAATTGTCTGCAGCACAGCATATTTCAAATAGCACATCTACCTGTATATGGTGCTGTGGAGCTGAGATTAGAATCTGTCTCTAAAATGAAAAGTGATGTGCAAAATGGACGGAAACAGTGAGCTGCCTCTTATGAGACCATTGATAACTCTTAGATTGCACTGTTCTAGCTAGTCAGCTCACTGAATATCTCCTGCATCAGTGTATGAAATTACTATACATAAGTGCTGTAACTGGAGGTGTGTATATATACATTTAGGCCTCAATTAGCAAAGCATATAAGAATGTCCATTCCTATTTAGAAAAGCATTTAAGTATGTGATTCATTGACAATATATGCTTAAAGCTCTTTGACGTTAAGCATGGCTTAAGTGTCTTCCTGAATTTGTGTGCGTGTGTTTATATAACAGGCATATACAATGGACACAGAGGTATGTGTGTTTATGCGTAGGTGGATAGATAAAACAATAGCAGTTGCCAGCTATCTAGTACTATGTAATAAATTGAAGCTGGCATCCCAAAACAAAGATCAGATGGCTTGCCAAGCAAAGAAAATGTGTCATATGGAAAGACATCTCTTGGTAAGGATTTTAAATAATGGAGCTATACTTCTGAGTAACACTAGTAACATTATTGGGAAACAATGTAAGAACCACACTCCATCTTTGTATTTGCACAGTAACATTTTAGCAGCTCCGTTTGCTGTTGTGTGTGCACACATTTGAGTCTTCCATCATACTGGGAATGGGTTACATTTTAAAAGCACTTTCTACTTTCAGATCCATACATTTAAAATAAAGAGGGGGGATTAAATTGACCATCTGTCGAACAGGGAGGGAGGTTGTACAGGGCCTTTGTCAGTTTCTGCCTCAATTTAGGCTTATGAGAGTGACAAGGTGGGTGAGATATCTTATTGGACCAACTCCTGTTGGTGAGAGAGACAAGCTTTCGAGTTTACACAGAGCTCTTCTTCAGGTCTGGGAAATGTTCTTCATGTCACTGCTCAATACAAAGTGGAAGAGATTGTTTAGCGCATATAGATAACACATACTTCAAGGGATCATTCAAGGTGAAGTGGCGCATTCACATCTCTCAAGTCATGGGGGGAAGACACAGGGTGGGGGTGGGAATGCAGCTGGTAGAGTAATTAGTGGCTTATAGATTGATATAATAAGTCATAAATCCAATGTCTCCATTCAGTCCTATGATTTTTAGTGTTTTACAAAGTTAAGCTTCCAGGCTTGTCTTTTGAAAGTGTTGTGCAGGTTTCCTTTGAGAATGAGGACTGATATGTCAGAAATAGAGTCATCGCTTTGTGAAAAATGTTCACCCACAGGTGATAAGGTGTTTTTGTCTTTTTATCATTTTTCCATGTGAGTTCATTCAAGTATATAGTGATTGTCTGGTTTCACCCACATACAGAAGTGAAAGTAAGCCGATATGGTCCGGTACTACATAGCTGAGTGTACCGGCAGGGCCACTGGTGTGTGGGTGTGTGTGTGTGGGGGGGGGAGGCAAAAGGGGCAGCTGCCCTGGGGCCTGGCGATTTAAAAGGGCCTGGGGCTCCCGGCAGTGTCCGGAGGCCCTGGCCCTTTAAATTGCTGCTGAAGTCCCAGGGCTCCCGGCTGCTGCTGCTACACTGGGGCTATGGTGGCAATTTAAAGGGTCCAGGGCTCCCGGCCACCACTGCCGCATCAGCAGCTGGAGCCCTGGGCTCTTTAAATTTCCCCTTTAAAGCCCCTGGGCTCCCGGCCACCGCTGCTACCAACCCTGCCCCTTCCTGGGGTTCAGAACCGCCCCCCCTCCCACCTTGCCCAGGACCCTGGCCGCCTTTACTGGTAAGTCCGTTAAGTTACTTTCACCCCTGCCCACATAGTTGTTACTGGGGCATTTAGTGCACTGGATAAGGTGCACCAAATGTTGTGACAGGCATGTTTAGGACCCATAGATATTGAAAGGTGTGTCGTGGGGAGTGTTGATCATTGTAGCAGAGAGATGCCTGCAGAGGTTTTGCATGTGTTGTTCTGTGGTGCCACTTTGAATTGGTGTGTCCTGGTCTGTGGGAAGCTTACTTCTGATGAGGAGCTTGGAGAGGTTGGGAGGTTGTCTGAAGGCCAAAAGAGAGGGTTCAGGATGCATGCATCTTTCAAGATGGATGCATGCTCACTTTCGGCTTGTCATCTTACTTTGAATAGTCCTCAGCCTCCAATGTTAAGTGACCAGTTTGGCTGTTGGGTGCCATCTATCACAAACACAATTATTGTCTTTATATTAATTTCAACAGGGAGCAAGAAAAGCTAATGTGAAAATATCTGATTCCTCCTACACAATAGCAGCGACAAACCAGCAACCACGAGTCCATTCTCCCACTGCCAGCAGGTCTTTGGGCCCCATGTGCCACTCCCTATCAGTCCTGCCAACTCTCATGATTTCATTGTGTCTTGCAATATTTGGTGTGTTTGTTAAAGCCCCACATATGAAAATTCTGTGACTAGATGATAGTCTCCGCTTCCCATTAAAAAAAGAAGTATGTTTCAACCCTAATCGCTGTGGAGTGAAGCTTGAAATTGTGACCAGAGTGACCTAAAGGTGGAAAAACCCAAAGGCAAATAGAAAGAACCAAGTCTCATGACTTCTAAGCAAGGCCCAAGGCAAGTTTCCAGTTCAGTTTTTGCATGCTCGAGGGTTTCCTGATTGGAGATGTTACTGAGAACTTTGTGTCACTCTTATAATAGAGCCCAGTTTAAAGAAGAAATAGCCCTACCCCAGCAGGAGATCACTTGGGCCTCATCTAAGCATGTGGCTGGCTGCATGCTTATCTCCAGAGCACCTGGAGATCATGAGGGAACTTCTCCATTAAAACAATGTTTTCAGGCAGCCCTGTCACTCCCCAGTGGAACTGCAGGTTCGTGGGAATGCCACTAGTGGCAATTCTGACTACATCAGCTACAGAAAACCCATTGCCTCACAGGAGCTGTAGGAAATCTGTAGGAAGATTTGGGAGGCCTCATGTAGCCTACTGCATCCAACAGAAATACAGGGTCCAATAGGAATAATGCCCATAAAGCAACAGTATCTTCAGAGCTTAAGGAAATGCTTGGCAGTCTCAGTCTTAGCCATGTCAAGCATTCAAAAATCATTAGTTTCAGCGGCCCTGAAACCATGAAACTGGCTTAAAAATCTGGAGGGTTTTTTGTTGTTTTGTTTTAAGCGGGTTCTTTTTCATTTGTCTTCTGGCTTCTTAAGTTGTAAAGTGCACTTGAGTCACATGACAGCTGAGGTTCTCGTGCTTCAAGCACCTGGAGCTTTAAGAAAACTCCAAATATGACACTCATAGGCGCCAACTGCGTGTGTGCTCTGGGGCTGGAGCACCCACCAAAAAAAAATAACGGGTGCTCGGCACACACCTGCCACCAGCTGATCAGCGCCTCCCCTTCTCCCCCCCACAGCGCCTCCCACCCGCCACCAATCAGCTGTTTGGCAGGGGCAGGAGGTGCTGGGGGGGAGGGGAGGAGCGTGGGGGGGGGAAGGAGGTGCAGCAGGGTATGCTTGGGGGAGGGGGCGGGGCAGGGGCGGGAAGAAGTGGAGTGAGGGTGGGGCATTGGAGCACCCCCAGGGAAAGCTGAAAGTCATCGCCTGTGATGACACACATAATAAAATCACAAGAATTCACAACACTTCTCCCCCCTTCCCCAAGGAGCTAGAGGAGTCATCCATCAAGTTAAGGGATCACAGAGGGGAAGGAGCAATGAAGCAACCTTTTGAGTAGCAGAAATAAGAGCGACACTGATTCTGAATTGATCCAAACTTTATCAACGTGCAGGCATGCAGCTGAGCTTCTGGACTGGTTTTATTTCATTTTTTAGTACAAATTTGGCCATTCCTAGAAATATCAAGAAAAAAATAAACATTTTGTAAAGAAAGTGTGTGCGTGGGGGACAGAAAAAAAACTGGCAAGGGGGGAAATCAATGTCTTCTTAGGTAATAACGTACAGAGAGCCTTAGGGGAACGGATAACTGTTTGTTTATATTTCATCTGAAAATAGTCCTTGAGGGTCTAGCTATTAACTGCACTACAAACATTTTAGCTGAAATGCTTCTAAGAAATTTTGTCTTAAAGCTTTATTACTGTTGATGTATCCTATAACTGTGATAACTTCAAACTAGTGATTCAATGAAGCTTTGCAAGATTTGTAATTGAACTATTGTGTTCACTGGCTTTTGGGTTGTAAAGGAACAAAACAGTCAGTCAAGGGCTAAATTAAAACAAAAATGGCTGGATCAGCAGCGCTGAATAGGGAAATACTGTAGGTAAAAGGGCAGCACAGGCTTATCTTCTATTCACTCCCTATGTATGTGAATGTAATTCCATTTGCTAGGGGATTAATTTAAATACGAAATGCGTTTGCAGTGAAAAATAAAATATACGTCTGCACATAAGTGAAGTCAAGGTTTTCACATTATTCAGCAATGCTGTGATTCCTTGCTAAGATCGTGTCACTAATGTTGCATATGTAGAAGCTAGCTTTTGGTTGCAATCACACTCATGATGAACTTTTTGATCTACCCCTCCATCTTATCTTCTCACCTGACACTAAAAAAATATGTTTTGAACACTGTCTGATAGCACAGTGGTAATCTTGGTCTAATTAAAATTTTGCAGTCTGATCAGAAAGTAGATTTCCTATAAGGGTATATTTTATATTTTTTAGTATATTGCATAATACACTTTTTAGTAGATTTACCTTCTTATATTTGTTTTTGAAATCACCCTGGATTTAGCAGCTTGTATTCTGAAACTGACAGGTGTATTAAAAGGACACTGTCAATTATTTTATTACTTTGCATTATGATTGTTTGGAATATAGTCTTAGAAGTTTGAAAATATAATATCCTTCCGTACCAGCTGTGTTCCTTTCTGTTTGGCAAACTGCAATTTTCACTCCCTCTCCTGTCATTATAATGATTCTTTATGGGCCCGGTCCAGCAGTTTATACTCAGATTCTTCCACTGATGATAAAGGACTGCAGGATTGGGCCTTTGGTTTGTTTTTACTTGGCCTTGATTTTGTAGTGAGGTCCATGGAGCTCTGTACTGGGGCAAGGGTCCACCCATGTGGAAATTACTGCAGAACTGTCCATCCAGTTCACTGAGCATCACTGGTTACCACAGTACATCTTTGGGAATGTTGCTTAACTAACTATTACTGTGAAGGAAAACTCATATGCTATTTATGTGGGTCTTATCAAAATGATTTTAATTTCTTAGCAACAATTTTTCTTTCTCGTATGAATTTTTAGGAATTTTGCACCAGAATTGTTTGGATGCCACTTCCAAGTAATCACCTGTCAGGATAATAGATAAGGATCTGGGATTGTAATAAATGTAGTTTCAGTGCACGTATTTAAATACTAGTTAAATGGCACTGATTCGGGGATCACAAACCAAGTGATTCTAAAGAGGCTGGAGTTCCATGTGCGTAGCCTATCTAGATCAGATTTTTGTCACATCTCTAATTCTTATCTGGCATAGGAATTTCACATAAATGCTTTGAGCAATTCGTTCCTTTCAAAGGGATTTTTCATTTTGAACTGTATTGAGCATAAAACAAGTGTATATTTTATTCTTACAAAGGATCTTACCTTCCAGTATTAAATAATCTAAGAGAGCATTTCTATATTGTTGTTGTCATTGGGCCAGGCATCTAATCAATTTAAAATGTTGTTATAAGGCCGCATGCCATAGGTAGGCACTTATATTTAAGGTTGCCTGACACTTTCTATGATAAGACCCTATTTTAATTGCTATAACTTTACCAAACGTTAACCATTGAGGATGAAATTTTCCATGCTCAGTATCTGCCTCAGAATGCCCTTTTTTTAAATAGTTCAGCCACTTCTGAAAATGTGGTTAGAAGACAATGTTATTTTGCCAATTTTTTAAAATCTTACAACAGACCCAGATTCAGGACCCTATTGTGTATGATTCAGACTTCAGCCTGGATCTCCTGTTTCCCAAGGGTGTATCTGGAGGGGAGGGGAAGAGAATTGTCACTTTCAAATAATATTAGTTGAAAAGCTCCCGAACAGTTTTCATATTATTCCCATTTTACAGAGGGGGTACTGAGCCACAAAGAGTTTAAGGTATTGCCTAATCTGAGATTACTATGGCCTGATTTTTTTTTCAGAGAATTTAACATTTTATTTGTTCAGAGCACAGTTCCCATTGACATTCACCTACACCTAGAGCTGAGAGTGTTCAGGACTTCCACAAGTCAGACCCCAGAAAATGAGGGAAACAAAGTTAATAGTCAAAAGTCTGGTTTAAGTGACTTCCCCAATATGACACAGTGGCAGAAATAGAATCCAGGTTTTAAGAGTGGCATTAATTTTCTTTAACCATAAGGCTATCCTTTCTCTTCCTGCCTCATTCACTAATACAGTTGGGTGACTTTTTTGGTTGAATAGCAAATTTGCCCAAAAATGCGATTTCAGGGAGACCAAAAAACTACTTATGTATTCAGGTCAAATTTGGCAAATAGTTTTGGTCAAATACAAAATGAGGGAATTTTTGAAATAAATTGAAATGGTTCATTTTTCACATTTTCTAAATGAGCTGGTTTGACTTTTTGTTTTGAAATGTTTCATTTATAAATCTGACTGTATTTTATCCAAAAGGATCTAAAACTTATCAAAACAAAATGAAAAACTGAAATTTTTGTTTTGAATCAAATAAAATGTTTCATTTGACCAAAACTGAATTTTATTTTATTTCATTTTAGTGAGAAAAACTAAATTTAGTTTTGGTTAGAAACTAAGCAATTTCTTTTTGGTTTGGCCACCAAACCAAAAAATCATTCATTCGTTCAGCTCTTTTCTCTAACACCTTTCAAATTCTAAAACAAATGAAACAAGTGTCCTACAGACGACAGTCTCCCTTAGTGTACAACCCTGATTCATTCCCAGAATATCATCCATCCTATGCATGGCAGTGTAGTGCTAAGTTTTTTATATGTAATCTAATGATAATGCTTTATATCTCAAAGAGAAGTAGAAATTAATGATAGTTATATGTTCAGTTATGCTAGTTCAATTCCGTCGTCCCTTTTGACGGAAGACCATATTTAATTCATATTTAGAGCTCTCTCACAAGTTTTGGTCTGGAGCTCAGCACGAAGCATTGTAAACACTGGTAAAATGATTATTTTTACCATTCATCAGTAAATTCATCACTTTTGTTGCTTTCAAATCACATAGTTTCCAGCCAGATCCCAAACATAACAGGTCTAGTTGTAGCTGATACAATTTTAAAATGAACACGGAAATAGCATTGATACTGCGAGTCCACAGTGAGGCATGCCGACTGATGTAAGGAGACGCTTGCTGATTGCCTCTTCAACAGTATCTCTAACTCTACCCAGTGGTCTTTTAGTTTCATGAACACTCCTCTAGAGAGAATGGTGTTTAATGGCTTAATGTTTGGGAGCTAAACTCCTGAGTTTTAATCTTGCCTTGAGATTGATGTATTAGTCACTTAGGGGCAAATTTTAAAAACAGTACTTTTCTTTGACAACTTTATCTTTTTTATATAATATATAAAACCTAGGGAAATTCACAAGAGAAAAATCTTTGTGAATATGCATGTTATTTAAAGGAAATATTAAAAACATCTTCATAAAAAATAAAAAGCAAAATTTGAAGAACTTGGAAATGCAGAGTGAAGAGATCCTTTACTTTGTCCCTCACTCTCCAGTGTGTGCGTCACCTAAGTACAATAGATCTATCTGTGGTAAGTATCACAGTATGAAAACTAGTTGATAACCTAAATTGTTTCTAAACTGGTTATTGGTTAGAAACACTGTCATTTCAGAAGTGCAGTGAAAAGTTATCATCTGAGCTGTCCCAGCATACAAGGTTTATGTCTAAAGCTATACAACTGAGCAGTCTAGGTATATATAGATCATACACATAGGTGAGAGAGACAGCAGGCATTTTTTGTAAGAGTTTGGCAACCAAGGTACTGTTTTCCAGCCCAAGATGATATTCTATTGGTTTTTAGCAGTTTGCCAAAGCAAAAGTATATGAAAAGTAATGCAATTAGTCGGACACTTATTTTGGAAAATCAGTCCAAAACAAGGGCTTGATTTTAAAAAGCTGTAGGCGTGCATTGTTTGCCTTCCTTAGGCATACTTTTGCCATGACTGTGCATACAAATGGATATTTAAATGTGAAAGTGGTCAGTTTAGCATCTAGCTGGTCATTGTCTGGTCAAATATCTGATTTGCATATTCAACCACAGAAATTTTGTATACAAAGGAAGTGGAAAATTCCAATGCTTTTGCATACTTAAAACTATTGAAGGTAAATTGGAAAAAAGTTGATGGTAGATAGGGACAGAATTAAAGTTTAGGTGTAATCTGCTTGTAAATTGAGAAAATCTGATCTGGGAATGCTTAATATAATAAATGTGGACCATTTTTTGAAAGTAATTTTATTTATTTGTTTTATTTTTTTAATTGACAAAATATTGTTAACAATGAAAGAAGGCATATGTATAGCGGAAATTACTCTTATACCTGAGACATATCAAAATAATTGACAGAATTTTATCAAAGCTATGGAACAAATTTACAGCACAAGTTAATCTTGGATAAAATATAGCTGCTTTATAGTGAACTCAGAAACATTAAGAAATAAAAGCTCGTTTTGAGCAATCTTTTAAAAAGGCATGTGCAGTTCAGGACAAAAATAAGATGTGTTCATGGCTGACTTTAATCTTTGCTGCAGCTCACATTAGTTACTCAAATTATTTTCCAGCCAGGTCTCTAGCCCTCAGCTGAGAGCTTTCTAGTAAACTGATAACTCTCTGAACATTATTGATATCAGCTGCCATAACCAAAGACATCATTATTTCGGTTCTGCCTTTCAATTCTGCAACAAGCAATTTCTCTGACCACCCCCAACTTTTTGAAGCTCATTTTTAAAGATAAAAGCTGGCCGCTGGAGCTGTGGGGATTTCAATTTTTGTTTCACATATTTATTTCTGTTTCATTTAATGTAATTTTGCAATTCCTAATTTTTTCTACAATTTTAATGAAATAGGTATTTTTGCATCAATGATTCAGGGGTGCTCAAACTATTTTTATTGTGGGGGTGCTGATGATGGAAACCATAGAAACCATGTATTTGGTGTTTGTTATTACTACTTCAAGACAGCACCCCCAGCACCCCTAGTTCCAACACCACTGAATGATGCACACTTTGGTATGTTTTGAAAATGTAAAAATGTTTCTCTCTCAAGTAAAGAAGTAAGAGGCAATTTTTAACTGTAATGGGTCTATTTTCACTGCAAAAAAAACCACTTTAATTTTCAAAAGGCTTGCATTCTGTTACAGATATTTTACACAGATCACAGAGCATACTGTACAACATTTTACATGGAATGTATACCTGTGTGTATCATAACCTGGCCTAGTCCCCCTGTCAGATGGATGCCAGCCTATTGTGAGTGAACCCAACCACTGGATTCCACATCCTTCTAAGCCACCTGTCTCTTCACAGAGCCTGATCACTGTTCCTAGCTCCAGGGATTGCAAGGCTCACTCCCAAGCTCAGACTCCTTGTCTAAGTAATTCCTTGGGATGTGGGACTATACTGTCCTGCCATCCCCAGACCTCCCAAACCTCTCTAGTTGCTTACATACTCTTCCTCAGATGTCTACCCAGACTTTGGTCATTCTGTGGTCAGTTTAACCCCTGTATGAACAGCAAGATAGAAAGTTAAGGAGCCACAGTCTCAATAAATAAATTTGTTAACCATAGATGCTTTATTATAATAAGCACTAGAGAGTTACAGAACTTAGCAAAACAACAAAAAGTCCTGAGACACTGTCTCTCCTACTTAAATGATTAGACAATGTGCCATACATACAATCTATTTAGCTTAACAAAAGTGAAGGTTAAGGGGTGACTTGATTATATGGCAATAAGTACCTACACAAACAAATATTTAGTAATGGGCTCTTCAATCTAGCAGAGGAAGGTATAACATGATCCAATGGCTGAACCTGAAGCTAGAATCCAAGTCTCTCCAAAGTTAGGGGCGTCTTGAATCTGGTGTTCTGGTAAGGCCTAGCTCTAATATTTATTAAAAACTGAAATTGAATGGCTAATAATTGAAAGTGTTCTTAGTGTCTACAGCTCTGATTTTTGGGTCCCCATAAAAACTGTTCAGCACAGGATCAAAATGAGGGGAAAGGAGGCTTTCCACCACTTTTGCATTCCCATGTTCCAGGGGATACCCAGGAGCAAGTTCAGTTCCAGACACAACTAAGAGCAGCTTACATGCTGCTCTAAATATTGGCTAGCTGCCCATGGCCATAATTGGCCATTCTGGCAACGGGAGTCACCAGAGTACTGCTCACATCATATACATGTTCCACTGCATGGGGTGTGGGAGTCTTAAAGGGGTTGTGTTGAACTATTTTGAGTCTTCACCACCTTGAGTCTTGAGTCTTCTGCTTTCCTTGGGAATAATCAGTTGGATTTAAGACAGCTTAAGCTTTAAGGCCCCTTTGAGGTGCTGGAATGGGTCAAAAAGGTCTTGCAGGAGAGCCAGTAATCTGCCCCATAGCCTTTCTAGAACTTTAGATCTACTTGAGGACTGAAAATCCAAACATGATGCCCCATTTTTAAAAAAGGAAAAAAGTGAATCCTGGAAATGTAATAACCAATAACTGTAGCTTCAATCCCTAATAATAATAATAATATAATGATATATTACTAAGAAAAATCTATCATTAGATTATCATGGAGCAGTGAACAACAGTGATTTGTAGAAAAGTCATGCAAGAAATTTAGAATCCCTTTTTTGATGCTAAATTACAAAATTAGCGGAGAAAGGCAATGCAGTAAATGTAATATCTGAACTTTAGCAAAACATGATCTTATGGGAAAAAAATCAAGTTGGCTTGGATATGAGCATTGTCACTTGGATTGAAAACTGACTAGAAAACCTTAAACAAAGCCCAATGATACACATCTAAGTAATGACAAGGGAGTGATGCTGTATAACTTGCACATGCATACCCCAAACTCGAAGTGAGTAGGAGTTGTGCTAGGAAGACAAGATGGGCCTCAAAAGTATCAGTAGAAACCTGCAGTGAGGTGTCCCAGGGAATAGTGCTAAGCTCTGTTTCTTAATGGGTTAAGTTTTCTTCTGGCACAGCTCCACTGAACTCTGTGGGCTAATCCCACCAAAGAATTTAGCCCAGTATCTTTAATAATGATCTCGAAGGGGGATTGTCAGAGGTGGCCCTGCCTGGAGCACTCCCCTGTATGACAGGTACAGCTTCCTCACTTTCCCAGAAATAGTCAGTCTTTCAGAGGGCAAATAGCCCTTGTGGAGGTAATTTGTTAGAGTCCCATATGCACAAATCATAACTAAACAAGTCCCAACACCATCATCCAGAATTCCCCCAGCACAGTCCAAACGGTGTACAAATTACAGCTTTGGATTCCCTCACCATGTCCCAGCTCTCCAGTGCAGCCCCGTCCTGTCCTTGTATCAGGACAGCCACCCCATTCCTTCCAACTGGAGTACAACCTTGCTCTTCCCAGCAGGAACTCCCATAGCCCCTGTGCTGGAAGCATCCTTGCCAGGGGTGCATCCCTCACTCTCCGTGGCCGTCCTACACTTCCTCTGGGTCCAGCTGTCCAACCTGGAGATGTCAGTGGGTAAGCCCTCCACTACATCCCAACCTCTAAGCCCCTGGCTTTAGCTGTCCGGCTTAGATCCAGCAGGCAACTCTGCTGCTGCTCTTGCTGCCTTCAACCCTCTCCACCTGTGGCTCTCTGACTTGGAGATGCCAGTCAGCCATCCTTCTTACTGCTCTCCTGCCTTCAGCTTTCTCCTAGATACCGAATATACCATCTCCTAGCCAATTCCCTCCTCTTCCTAGGGAGGGCCTCTGGAGCTTTCTGCTCTCTGGAGCTTTCCCCAGAGACCTTCTCCGGTCTGACTTTGACTCTTACCGGGGACTCTGCCTCATTAGGTCTTCCCCTGAGCTTCCAGATGCTACCCCACCCTCTAAACCAGCCAAATGAGAGCACCTGCTTTGGCACAGAGGAGGTAGATCTTCTTTGTTTACTGGGCCACCCACCTTGATGAGGTAAAGAGTGTATTAATACCAACCAAAAAGTCAATTGAATTCTGGAATGGATACACATTCTGTTCAGGTTCTTACAGTGCACTGACAACTGGTATCTGAGTGTTATCTTTTAGAGGCATCACTTGACAGGGAAGGAATGAGATATTCCATTTCTAGATGGCTTTATTGATATCACAACCACAATTCTGCATTCAGTTCTGGGAATAATTTCTCCAAGAGTTACCTTGCACCACTCCCAATATGACCCTGTGCCTTAAGTGTGAGATTTTCAAAAGTTCACCAGTGGCCTAACTTTGCTCCCATTGAATTTACTGGGAGTGGTGGGGTTTTGAAAATCTCACCCTGAAGAGACAGTCTGGCCCATAGTGTAGGAAAAAGACCGAATTAGGAGAAAGATGGACAAATGACCAAATCTCTAATTTCTGTCATTTTAATGAAGATACGGGAGTATTGCAGTCAGTGCAGCTAAGATTCAGGTTATGGAATTTATACTCTGTAAAGAAATCTGACAACTAAATTAGCATACAATAGTTCAGTTTTTCACAGTTAGTTTCTCACATGTAATTAGTTACCCATTTCAAACCTAAAAGGAAACTAACTAATGGCTAAGTCTAAATACATCATTTACTTCAAAATCATTTAGAAACTTTAATAAATTCAGTTTCAGTTCTAACTATAACAAAGTAGTTACAGATAAAGTGAGTGAAGTAATATCTTTTATTGGACTAATTTGGAGAGAGATAAGCTTCCGAGCTAAACTATCTGTTCGATCTTGTATTTAGCTGTGACACTAAGTACCTTTCCCAGACCCGAGGAAGAGCTCTGTGTAGCTTGACAAGCTTCTCTCTCTCACCAACAGAAGTTGGTCCAATAAAAGATATTATCTCAACCACCTTGTCTCTCTAATATCCTGGGACCGACAACAATGGCCACAGAAACGATGCATAGTTACAGTTAATGCAAGTTTATCCATCAGAAATGTGTCAAAACACATAATACTATTACTATTCCATATCAAAGTGATAATGCAAGATGCCTGAAATTAAACAAATGTTTCAATCTACTGCATTAATTTTTCGACAACCATTTCATATTTACAATCTTAATATTGTACTTTACCACTCTTTACCAATGTCATTCCACTTGCAATTTTCAGCTGAATCCACATTGCCACTGTTTTTCTTCATAATACTTTGCAATCTCAGCATCACAAGCTTGCTGCATGTTCTCAGTTAATTTTTTTCATTACTCATTAAAGGGTCTCCCTTAAGCAAATCTTGATAATATATAACAAAGATGGTCTTATGATGGGGGTACTGTTTGCTAGCAGGCTATGAGACTAGTTATGAATGCTTTCCTCTTTCAGGGCTCAAGGTCATGTCATAGGTAAACTTACCACACCCAATTCTAAATTAGTTAGTAAGCTTATAGTTTTAGATTGTAAACTTTTGGGGGTTGGGATCATGCTTCCTCCTGATTTGTAGATCCTCTAACACATTTTGAGTAGTAGGTAGTCAATTTATATTAACTAATAGAATTAAAGGGATAAATTAAGGTGGAGCACTAGTACAAATCTGATTAATTACTGGCCAGGAGTCGTGTTGTGTTGTTTACAAACAGAATTGTCAACTACTGAAACATAAAGGAACCCCCCCCCCCCGCATACAGATTAGGTATTATGCCCCCCGCCCCATTTTTGAAGATGGAAGATTTATTACCACATAGTGCATTGCACTATGGGCCATCCTAGCTGCAGGGGAGTTCAAGTGTTAAAGGGACAGAAGTAGAGCTATGAGTTCCTGCAGCCCACAGCTGTAGGTGATCAGCATGGTCTTCATGACCCCAGAAGACACCAGCAATAGGGATTTGGGGAGGACTCACTTACTTGCTGGTATCTAAAGAAAAAGAAGTAGACAGTGGGGCTTTCAGCCACTTCCTAAATATGAAGGAGAGAGGAAAAAGAACAGCCAGAGCCTCTTAACAGGCAACTGGACCAGCCAGAGTTATTGTGGGAAGTGAATCTTCTAGCCAGCTGGTTCAACACACAACAAAAGTTGAAGGTATGTCAGTTGCTTTGTGAAGATGGAACCTACTACCTGTATGGGGAAAGGCAGAGCAGGATGTTGGACAGCCTTATGAAATCACCTGCAATCAGGTTGGGGCTATATGATAGGTCCTGCTGAAGGCATGGGATTTTTTTTTTTAAGGGCCTGGAATGGGAGGGTCATATAGCTTGTGTCATGGAGTTCAAAAAGGTCAGGCAAGTATCCAAACCTTTGGATTTTTTTTATTCTGCAGATAGAACCACCATTAATGTAACATTATATTGTGATTTGGATTTGGCATTTACACTGTAGGTAAAAAAAAACCTGGATATTTGGATGTTTTTGTTTTATCCTAATATATTTTATCTCCCTACTTCCTGATACACTGGGAATGGAACATGGGGAAATAATTAAAGATCTGAAAGGTAGAGAGAGGAAAACCCTGATAATCAACTATCTTTACTTCCAAGATCACAGACTCCCAATCATTTTATTTGTTGTTTTTCTTACAAAATAGTGTGTGACTCATGTTCTAGTTTTTATTTTTAGGAAAGCAAAACACTAATAAAATACATTAAAAATAGCCTTTTCATTTATGTGAAGCAGGTAGATTAAGAGATTTGCCAAGATTAGAGAAAAAAAAACAAAGTGGATTGTGCTCAAAAACAAAACATAAAGGAACTGAAGGACCATATTAAAATTATTCCCCTTCTTCATTGGCAGACTATGCCTCTAAAGGCCCAATCCTGTAATTCTTGCTGAGACTATACACCCATTACAGGACTGGGCCATCTGGAGATAAACAACCAGTACTGCAGTTTTAAGTAAAATTATTATGATGTAATTTCAAAGTAAAGAGACTAACAAAACACTCATCCTTAGGGCACTACTGTGATGTAAAAGATTGGCAATATAAATTTATTCTTAAGAGATTGGGGAATTTATGCTTGTGCCAATTATCATCTGAAGAGACATCTAGACTGCAAGATAAGTGAGTGAACTGTTTTTCTAAAAAAATCTGCATACTGTACATATAATTCATCTTCGCAACAATCACACGAGTCATGAATCAGGATTTATAACATAGTTCGTTTATTATAAACAACAATACTATAGGGAGGCATAAACCTTACCCATGATTAGATGCATAGTACCTTGCAGATAAATCTCCTGTTCACAGCAATGTCTACTTAAGACAATATTTCATTAGTGATAGGTGGATGGAGGGTGGAGGGAGAGAGAGTTTCAGAAGTTACTGATTATTACACCTTCCTTTTTATGTGTCAAAAATCATTGCATTATTCCGATTTGTCTGTTAAAGTGGCCTATTTGCCCCTTGCCATCTTATTGCCCTGATCCAACTCCAGTCCACCCAGCAAAGGGAGTACTTTTGTGGTATAAAGTGTCCCTTAACATTTTTAAAATATAGATTGAGAACAAGGAGTGGAGGGATTTAGGATTTATTAGAGTGAATTTCTGCCCCTTGTTCTGTTCATGGTATATTGTGACAGAAGTGATAAATTAGCACTCACACACCAAACTGCATCCTCAAAGCAACTATTGAAGTTACAGAGGTCGCTAGTTCATCACACAAGACCCAATTCCTGAATTTCATGCAGTTCTTTGGTTTCAAGAAAAGCTTCCATTCCGCATTATATTAATCTTGTATGGAGATTTGATGTATATGTGAAAGCAAATATTAATTTACCTAATATTAAATTCTATGAATAGCTATTTTTTAAAAACCTTACACACGTTTGGATCTATTCATGTCTAGACCTGAATATGAAAGACAGCCCTAATTTATCTCCCTCAACAACTTCTTCCATATAACTGCCTTGAGATTCTAGTCAAATGAAGAGTTTATGTCCTGCTGAGCAGCTGTTAATAAGGAGGTTCTAAATTAATGAGAGAGATTTGTCAGAAAGGTTTTCTACATCCGAATAGGATATTTTATTTTTTTGTGATTTTATTCAGAAAATATTTATGTAGAAATAATCTTTCATCAGAAGTGTTTGTTTGGAATTATTTACTAGACTGAAAAGAAAGAAAGAAAAAGAAAGAAAGGAGCATTTAGAGAACATTGTGCTCATAGACTTTAAGGCCAGAAGGGACCATTATCATCATCTAGTCAGTCCGCCTGCACATCACAGGCCACAAAACTGCAATAACTTCTGGCTGAGTTACTGAAGTCCTCAAATCATTATTTAGTCTTCAAGTTACAGAGAATCCACTTGTACTCTAGTTTAAACCAGCAAGTGACCCATGCCCCATGCTGCAGAGGAAGGCAAAAAACTGCAGGTCTCTGGCACCTGACTTGGGGGAAAATTCCTTCCTGACCCCAAATATGGCACACTCCTACTTTTTGTGCCAAAATCATGAATGGAAATGTTAAATAAGATTTATCCCAAGACTGATCCCTGAGGAACTCCACTATTAACCCTCCCTCCAACCTGACAATTCACTTTCAATATGATCTACTATATTCTCCCCTTTAACCAGTTCCTTATTCACCTTTCAATTCTCATATTAATCCCCATCTTCTCCAATTTAACTAATAATTTCCCATGAGGAACTATATCAAATGCCTCACTGAAATCTAGGTAGATTAGATCTACTGCATTTATTTGGCTAAAAAATCAGCTATCTTCTCAAAGATATCAGGTTGGTCTGGCATGAGCTACCTCTTCAAAACCATGTTGTGTTTTATCCCAGTTACTGTTTACCTCTATGTCCTTAACTACTCTCTCTTTCAAAATTTGTTCCAAGACCTTGCATACAATTGAGGTCAAACTAATGGGTCTATAGTTTCCCAGATCCCCCTTTCCTGAAAATAGGCACTATATTAGCAATTCTCCAGTAATAGGTGGATGACCAGCAGTGGATCCAGAACTTTCACATGAAGAATGCTACATTTCTGGAGCTTTATGAGCAGCTTGCCCCAACTCTCCAGCATAAAGACACATGCATGAGGGCAGTCATGCTAGTTCAGAAGCAGGTTACTACAACTGTCTGGAAACTGGGTGACCCCAGATTGTTACAGGTCCGGTGCCAAACAGTTTGGTGTTGGAAAGTCAATTGTGGGTAATGTGTCAGTGAAGGTTTCTGAAGCAATCACGGTGTGGTGTACTCCAAGGTTTGCATGACAATATGACCCCGCCCCCTCAATCTGTGCTTGTGGCCCTGCTCCAGAAGCGCTAGTCTAGGTAGGTGGCATCAGCAGCTATAGAGAGTGTCATGAATAGCATTAGCTAGTTCAAGTCTGCCTGTCTGTGTCGTCCTCTTGCTCCATCATTAGCTCTTTCAGGTGCCTTTGGTGGGTCAGAAAATGCTGCCAAACTGCCTATCAGCCCATGGATGCTCTACCCATGTCCTAAACAAGAGTGAAAGCCCAAGCAAGAGAGTCCTCGAAATGGTGACTCCCACATATTGCTGGCTCCAATTGCTGGGAGTATGCAGACCAAAATGGCATTTTGGCAGGATATGTTGATGGGCTATTCAGATGTCCTGTAACATGGAACATAGTCAAGTTTTCCCACACTGCACCATGAAGAAAGCTCTAGAGTGGCCATATTTCGAGAAGGTGCTGTGGGATATGGGTGGTTGGAGTCAGGTCTACATACTGCAATGTGGACGTTGGAGCCCGGGATTTAGGTATGAGTTAAAAATTGTTAACCCAAGCTTGGCAATCAGTGTAGATGCTCAATCTCTTGGTACTCAAACCGAGGATCTGCTGACTTGAGTCCCACTAACCCTGGTCTTACATTGTAGTGTAGACATACCCTCTGAAAGACATTTTTTTTTCAACTCTAGTGCAGAGTTACCAGAGTTTACAAAAGGTTCTGAAGGGCCCTTTATAGGGTCATATCAAACTGAGAAGCATATTACTAGCATCAGTGAAAGATTCACACATGGATCTGAGAGAAGAGTTTCCCTTATATCCTGTGCTTACCTATTTGAATCAATGGGACAAATTCATCCCTGGATGAACTCCCTTGGTTTAATGGAGTTTGTCCAGGGTTAAACTTCACCTAGTAGACTGGGTATGAATGGGTGTAAAATCTTCACAAAACCTTAATAGTATTTTCAAAATTATAAAACTCTATATTTCTGAAACATTCAGCATTTAGTAGGGGATCTACACTGTAAATCAGTTCCAGCCTGTAGTAATGCTGGTGTAGTCTCTGGCTTCCTTACTGGTGGTATCTTGAAGTATTTAACGTTTTCAGCAAGATAGCCACCACTGTCGAGGGATTCTGAAACAGTGTTAGTAATTAAAATGTCATTTTGAAATTTATTTCACAGTTAATTTGGGGGTATTATTGACCTATAAACTTTACAATTTTGGGGCCGAGCAAAACATTTGGGAACGTTCCTCTCACTTTTTAAAATTATTTGGATTTTGATTATAGGTATTTTGCTGTTTTTGAGGCCTCACTTTATTGGTTGTTTAAAAGCACTAGTAACCTGATAATACACACAGGATATAATAGGCTTTTAAGAGGCATTGCTTGATAAGGCATAATCAGGGCCTCCATATACTAGTCTAGGTAAATCTGTGGATGGTAAAACATTTTATTAGCTCAGGTGAGCTTCAAGGTTCCAGGACATTCTGGATCTTACTTGAAACATAATAAAGCAATCTAAGAAAGATTCTATTCACCAGACATCTCTGGTCTTTTCACAGATATTAAGGTCAGTTTTCATAGGCAACTTCGATTACCATCAACAAGAACTGCAGATGTACATTGAAGAGAGAACAGAACCCAAGTGTATATTTATTTGAAATATTTCTACCACTCACTCATTAATCTGAAATGGACAAGGTCCCGAGTGGTACATTGAACAAGTCTGAGCCAGCAGGCCAGCATCAGTATGCAAGTAGAGTGTGACTGGTTTGAAAAAAGATATGGAAATGTTGGCAGGTCCTAATTGAAAAACTGCCTTTGTCTTAGCTGTCTGATCTTCACAGTAGTTTTCCCTACGGTCTGGATGGGAACAAGTTTGACCACTTCAGCAGAATTTTGCTTGACCTTATCCAGGAACTTACCAAAGTTCTTTCCTGCTCGAACAGTAAAGTAATGATATGCCTCTTAAAATACAGATCAGGTTCTTGCTACAATAGTCACATGGTCATAAAGAGTACCGTGACAAAGAGAGTGATGCAGAGCAAGGTAGCATTTAGAGACAGTTTCTTCTTTATAAATTCCAGTTTTTGTATCTTTGTCATAACTCTGAAGCTACCACAGCAGGAGAACTAGATGTCTAAGGGGGAGAAACAAGTTTCCTTGAATGTGGCTGTGCAAGTTTGGAAATTTCAGAGCACAGAAGAGTTAATGTTTTGACAACTTGGCTCAAGTAGCAGCTCACAATTTCTTCATCTTAGCACGCAGCTGGTCCTATGGCACAGAATACATTAGACTCCTATGTGGCAATTCTGTATTTGGAAGTGTCCTTGGGATTTGTGCACCCCAAGTTTTACCAAAGTGAAGAACTCAGTCTCCAAGCTGGAAACAGAAACAACCTTTCTAACCACGCCACCCTATCGTACACCCTAAACAAGTAGATTCCTAATGTAAGCATTAGATTCCTAATGAGATGACATTAGGGGCAATTTGAGAGTGGATTCCCAGTGAAGAAAAAGCATCAACCATAATGGTAACTAAACACCAGGAGAACTGTGTGAAGAGTTATGATCCCAGAATAAATGTTAAATGCCTGGGGGCAAGATGTGGGGGAAAGGAAATAGCCAAGAACACTTCCAAAGCTGGGTGTTTGTAAATGGCTTGTAAGGTTTATTTTGGAATAATTCTATGAACGAAATTACTTCCTGCAAATGCTCATCTGGCAAAAATCTAAAGTCTAATTTTGCTATTGAGAAGCGCTTCAATATTTGCAGTAAAACCTGGAAGTATTAATGGGCAATCGAATAAACCTTTGACAGAGACAGTGAAATAAAGAACAGCTCCCTTGGCATGACCCTCCACGGTTTTTTTCAGATAAGATGATGTTCTAGCAGTTGTACCTCTCTACTATTCTGAATTACCTTTCTGCTCCAACGCCAATTTCCTTCTAAAGCATCCTGACCCATTTCAAAATTATACCTGGAAGGAAATAAAAGCAGCACAGGAGCAAGGCTAAAAAATCCCGAAAAACAGAATGTTGACATAATTCTTTCACTGAGACTTGAGACCTTCCGAGAAGAAGAAACTGCTCAGGAGTTTTAAAGTGGTGATTTAAGGGTATGTCTACAGAAGAATTCAACATCCACAGCTGGCCCATGCCAGCTGACTCAGGCTCATGGGACTTGGGCTAAAAGGCAGTTCAACTGCAGTGTAGATGTTTTGGCTTGGAATGGAGCCCAGGCTCTGGGAGCCCGGGTCTCTCAGCCCATGTCCTGTGAGCCCACGCCAGTTGGTATGGGCCAGCCATGGATTTTTAATTGCAGTGTAGACATACCCTCAGGGCTTTTCTAGATGGTGGGGTAATGAGCACTATGGGGGTGTGATTTCTAAAACGCACTAATGTGTTGTGCATTAATTGGTCCTGCTAGACCCTGTTGGCGTGCACTACAAGTTCCCTAGTGCACTTTAATGTAGCACTGTTTCAAATAGCACTACATTAAAGCACACTAGGGAACTCTTACTGCATGCCAGCAGAGTCCATATGGACCAATTAATGCACAACATACTAGTGTGCCTTAGAAATCACACCCCCATAGTACGTATTACTGCTCCGAGGAGACATGCCCTTAGGCTGAAGTGTAAATCAGTTTGATGGTCACTGGTGGACAGGTTGCTTTTATGAAATCAAGTTTGGGTTTGTTTTGTTGTTCTTTGGTAGGGCCCAATCCTGCAATTCTTTTTCCCTTACTTTGACTTCAGTAGAACTACTGACATCAGTAATCATTTTAGGATTGGTTGGGTGGTCAGTCAGGGTAAAACTCATCTCGGACCAGGTGTCTCTCTTAAGTTCTATTTCTCATTGCTATATATGTGCTGTGTGGCCTTGGGCAAACTTGTTACTTCTCTGGGACCTCTGGCAGAGTCCTCAGCACCGGGGTAAATTTCAGTGGTGCCAGCTCTCGCAATTTTATTGCAAGTTTTGCAATATTTGATGTATTTCTTAAAGCCCAGCTCCTGGAGTTTAGTGATTATGTGAGAATCTCAGCTTAGCAAGTTTCAGACCCTAATGGCTCTGGAGAAAAGCCTGAAAACATGCCAAATATACCTTTAAGGCTCAAAACCCAGAAGGCAAAAAAAAAAAAAAATCTATTTCTCGAGGGCTTGACTTGCGATTTTTTTGAACATTTGTGGTTGGTAATGTTGGAATGTCTCCCTAAAATAGCTACAGTTCTGCAGAGCGGAGTCTGCACGCACAGGTGGGGGTGTAGTGCTGTGGATTCTTTGATTTATTTTGTTGGAGTTTTTGACTACTTCTTCAGGTTTGGAGTCTCCCTGCAAAGTTGTAACACTTTTAGGTGACCTTAACTGTGTCATATCTGTTTTAGACCTAGGATAATAGTGTTTGCAATGAGTTTGACTATGAGAAATATACATATGGAATCTATAATTTTGGTGCTGCCATGACATTAGGCTTCATTATTAGGAGAAGCATGGTAACGTCATGTTAGCTCGACCAGAAGGGTAGAATTATAAGGTATTCTTGTGGAGCTGTGTTTTATGGGTAAAGCTATTGCTTCCCTGATATTTGCTTTTTGTGAATATTCTAGCAAACAAGTTTACTGGGTGGAATGTTAATGGGAACAGTAAATTTTAAATTCATACTGGAGAATATTTGCAGAACAAGACTCACTCGAAGAATTCTGTTCAGACAAACAGTGAATAGAAAACTAATACATGACTTAGGTAACCAGTTGTGCAGATTGAATTTTGAATATTAAACACTCACATTGGAGTGAGCTATGGATCAAGAATTGTTTGCTGAAATTATTCAATAAATTATTTTCAATAAATAATAAATATGAGAAAATATCTGCTCATAGACAACTCACTAGTAGCAAAAAAAGGCAAAACTTGTCAAATCAATTATTCATGATGAGTAAATTATTCATCACTCAGAAGTCTGCTGTTGAGTGATTGTGGGCTAATTTTGAAATGACTCCAAGCAAGTGTATGGTTTCTTACATATATGCTCTTTTATGCAGGGATTGCACATAATTTTTAACACACAACTAGGCAAAACTGATAATGGACTGAAGTTCCACTCTGTGTTTTGAGGTCGAAACTCAAAGTGCTTCTCAGCAGCTGTGAACTAGAATTGCTAAGTTGCATACAACTGGAAATAAAAGGCCTTATATAAATTATTTGAGCCTGCAAACAGAGATGCACATACTTAACTTTAAGCATGTGTGATGAGGCGTATGAAACTCCCACCAGCTGAAAAGGGGTTAGATAGAGCTTGAGAAGTCTTTTTTGCCCCATCTCATTATACTTAGAGGGCATATCAGGCTCAACCAGCAGTTAAAAGGAAGGAGTTCAGTGCAGTTATGGGGAGAGACCCAGGAGAGAGGTGGTCTTTGAGGCCCCTCTGTGGGAAGGGCCTGATAGGACTCAGGTGAAAGGAGAACCATTGAAAAAGCTACAGGAGCATTTGTTAGCTCCTGTGGTGGGCATCTAGGTGGCAGACCCTGTGGGTCAGCATTCTGTAGAAGAGCAGAGAACTAGGAAGAACCGAACCCAAGACAGATGAGCAGGATGGGTGGAAGTTGCTCAGTTTGTATTTTAATCTTGTTTGAGTCTTGTTGAGGGACTCCAAAGGGAAACAACATGAGCCACTTTCCTGGGAGAAGACTGAGACTAAAGAGGAGCTCAGGAGGGGTGTAAGATATTGTTGATTACCATTATTTTGCTGGACATTATTTGTTTGGGACATTCATTGCCCAGAAGGGCCAAGTCACCACCATACAGACCACTGAAGTTCTAAGGTGGAGAGCGAGGCAGTCGCCGAAACACTGTGTCATACCACAAGGGGGCTCTCCGGACGATGCATTGACAACAGCATATGAATAATTTCAATTCATTTCAGTGGGACTATTTGTGTGCTTGAAATTAAGCACATGCATAAGCATTTCAAGGATCACAGGTTTAGACTTTAAATACTTACTCAGAGACAGAGTCTGAGGGTGCAAAGAGCAAAGAGCTTCCTATTCCCCTTCAGCCCTGGTGGCCAGAATTTCCACTAGGAAAATTCTGCACCATGATCCCTCTGTATGCTGCAACCCTAGGGTCATCTTGCCCTTAAACTCTGAGTTTTTCAGGGGTAAGTTCCATAGTTTTCTTCACAAGCATCATGCATATCAATGATATGATATGATTAATTTCCAATAATGTGTGTGTCTCAGTGTGACTATCAGTGATACTGTCAACTTATATACCACTGCATTTGAAATGCACTTGGATTTTTACATCATTGGAGTAAATGCTTGAACTGAACATCTCTTTGGTAACAGCATGCACGAGATGACAAAATCACTCTGTCTAAAAAGTGTCATGTAAAGGATGGAATGAGTGTTGTGTAATGGTTAGAGCACAGAACTGGGAAGTGAGACTTGCTGTGTGGCCTGCGGCTAATCATTTAATCCTTCTGGGCATCACTTGTCTTCAGATATCTGTACGAGTAACAAATACCTTTTGGTACTTTGCATAAGTGATGTGAGGGTTTCAGATTAATATTTATAAAATGCTTTGAATTAAGATGCTGCATAAGCACAAACTATTCTTCTTCTTCTTTCTTATAACTTCTATATTTAGGGTCGGCAACTTTTATAGACTTTTTCCAGATCCCATGAACGAACACCAGGCTGTTGTGCAGACTGATCTCTCTGATATCAAGTCCATGTGCTGATTCTTTGTTTTTCCCAAAGAAAGGGGTTTTCTTCTAAACACAGTCACTGCAAGAGCCATCTTAGTAATATAATTCCCATACCAACATAGCTTAGCCTCCCTCAACTTGTTGGAGCACTCTCGTTAGGCCCTTTACAACCTAGTTTTGTTTCCTATCATGGAGTATCCAATCATTTGATCATCTCAACATCTTCCTTTCCATGGTGGAGAGCATACAGATTTCCTTGCTCGTGGCTGGCCAAGTCTCTGTTCTTTGCATAAGGATGGGTTGAATTACAGCTTTATATACTCTTATCTTTTAACTTTATTGGCTTCTCTTTGTCACAAAGAACTGGGGTCAGCTCGTGCCATTTTTTTAATACGGTGCTGAGCAGCACTCAAGAAGGCACCATTGTCAGCAACCATTGATTCTAGATATTTAAATTATTTCACTCTTCTAAGTTTTCTGCCTGTGATATCCTTTATGATGAGTCATCCTCCTTCAATTATCATAGCCTTGGTCTTACCAATGTTCCCTCTAAGTCCAGTCTGCTCAAATTACTATGTTGCAACTAAGTCATCAGCAAACAGCATGCTCCAAGGCAGCTTCCTTCATATATTTTCACTTATAACATCCATGACAACCTCAATCAAAAAGAGATTCAGCACTGATCCTGATGCAGGCCAACACGTAGTGGAAATTCTCTACTGTTGTCCCATTTAGTTTTAACAATGGTAGTCACTCCATCATACATATCCTGGGTAAGACCGATATCTTTCTGACACACCTCTCTGTCTCAGACTCCACCAAACTAGTTCTCTTGGTGCTTGATTGTATGTCTTATCCAGATCCACAAATAACATGCTGATTTGTTGTCTCTTTTCTCTGAATTTCTTCATGTGGATTTGTAGCACAAATATGGCATCCTATGTGCTCCTTTCCAGCATGAATCCATATGACCTTTTCAAATTTCAAGCATTCTGTGCAGACACATTTCAATAATCTTCCAGAGCATGTGATGTCAGCTTAATTGGGCGATACTTAGCACACAGTATAGTGTCTCCTTTATGTTTAAAAACAGGCACCACAAAACTTTTATGCCATTCACCCAGCATTTTCTTTTTCTCAAGAATATCATTGAATAAGATCCTTGATGCCTTCCCTTCCTAATTATTTCATTGCATCTGGCCCAGATGCATTCTCATTTTCATTTTCTTGAGTGCCTATATACTCCTTCCTCCTGTATACAATCCATCATGACCAGTTTGGCTTACATTTTCTTAAACCATGGGGTCTCTTCATTCATCACTTTTTCAAAATAATCATTCCAAACTTTTCATGACTGATTCACCATTAGTTTTCAATATGCCATATTCATTTCTAATGTAAGTAAACTCATTCACATCCCTTGGCATGTTCTTTCTTACCTTAGCAAGTTTCCCTCGTGTCCTCCTAGTCTATATAGCTTGTCACATACTCTTATTAATTATTATTATTACTTATTATATTTATTATTAATGATAAAGGAAAATCATATATTTTTCAGTGTGAGTGAATAAAGCTCTCAATTTTTGGCCTACACGCTGCATACTTCTAAGCTCTGTGAGGAAAGGGCCATAGCCACCTGTGTGTAGTGCTAGACAAACAGCATTACGTAAGTGTGTTTTATAAAGCATCTATAATAATGGGGCCTCTGAATGTTGTTGTTACACAAATAATAAAAATCATAATATTTCCAAGATACACTTTTTACCACCTGAAATTATTTTCAAATTGTCTTATTGGAAATAAAATAACCAGGCTCTTACAGCCTTGCAAAAAACCTCAACCCTTCCCTTTGTAACTCACAGAATATCTAGTTTCTGTGCAGCAGTACATCAATTTATCATCATCTCCTATTACTTTTACAGATTTTAGGGGTTTTATTGCACTTTTTAATGTAATAGAGTATTATGGTTTTGAGATTAGATATTCCTTCATACACTTCACAAGAATATAGACAGCTGTTTCAAATGAATATATCATGTTCAGAGGCCAGTTTGTACATTTATGGAGAACTGAAAGTAAGAATTATTAGCCATTCAGCTGTACCACCTATTTAGAGAGCAATGACTGATGACTTGCCAACTGTCCATGAAATATTTTATTCTCAATTTCCAAAACTGTCTCTTCCATTCCAATCCCCAAAATGCCTTTGAAGCATTTCTGTGCTTAGGGCTGTATTCTCATTTTGTTTGTCTCCACTTAAATGCATAGATATCTTCAGTTTTCAGATGGAGTTTCTTTGTACCATGCTCTGGTTGGTCGGCCTGTATTCATGTGTTTACTCTGAGAATGCTCATGAAAGTGAGGAACTAACAGCAAGAGTTTGAAGTCAGTATAGTGAAGACATGGACTGCACAAGTTATTTTATACATCTTTCCAAATGTACTTTCAGTTCTGATCTCCTGTTTTAGGCCAGGATCTCTTTTCTCTTCAGTATCAGACACTGCCGGTTGTGCGGTGCTATGGTCTGTGGCACGCTATATGATACTACTGAACTATTTTTCACTTGTGGCAAAAATCAGGATCGAAATCCAGCTGATCAAAGGGGAAAAGCTAGTACCTAATGTTGCCAGGTAGCCTTTGATTATAATTTTTTTTTAATTACAGGACTTCAAACAGTACCTATAGTTCATGGAATTTATGTACTATACATGTTACTGAGCATTGCATTTTTTTAAATTAGTGATCAGGAAGAAAATACCTTTGTTCTATTTTACTGTGGGCTAAATCCTGGAGCCCACTTGCAAAGTAAATGGTCAGAAGAAGGCATCCTCTCCTTAGGCCACACCTCCTCATCAGGAGAGAATGAGCCAGTAGGTTCACATGACAGCATACAGGGATCCCACATGGTTGGCAATGCACAGGTTCTTACTTCTGTGTCATCATGATCTTTCCAGAGCAGAATCACACCAATTCTGCTGAATGAAGTCTCTCTGTGGTTGTTAAGGATGGGACAGATTTGGTCCTATTGAATCTGTGAATCGATATTTGTCTGACCTTTACTGATCCTAAAGCTCCAGCTCAGAAAGATGGAAAAGCTAGTGAATACTTGCTGGGCGAATTATCAGAAAAACATGACATGCATCTAAAATTTCTGCCTCTGCTCTTGCCAATTTGGCTGCTCTTGGTGTTGCTACTGTCCAGAGAGGTACCAATGAGTTGACATCCTCTGTTGTTACTATGAGGAAGCACAATTTTGGATCTGGAGTAATGGAACCTCCAGTATAGAAGGTCATCAAGAACTGCAACCGATTTGTATGCAAGAGATAATTAAACAGGACTATCAATGTTGCCAATTCTTGCAGTTTTATTACAGGTCTTGCAATATTTGGTGATTTTCATGAAGACCCAATTCCTAGATTACATGAAAATCTCCACTTGCATTTACAAAAAAAAGTTCATTTCTAGCCACCATGATTACAAAGAAAAGCTTGTAAATAGGTATCCCAAGTGCACCCTAAAGGCTCAGAAACCTGAGGACAAATAAAAAGAACCCAAAATGTATTATTATTTTTTGAAATCTCATAAGTTTTAGCCAAGATTTTTGGGGGCTTGACTCATGATTTATAAATATTTGTTATAAGCAATTCAGTGCTGACCTTGGGGGGGGAAGTCTGTCACTCTGGCTCCTTGTGACAGCAAATGGTCGCTTATGTGCCAACATAGCTATGCTGCTGGGTGTGTTGTGGGTGCAGAGTACAGTTGGCCATGAAACCAAATTTCATTTCTGCAAAAATTTTAGATTTTTGAAAATTATTTTGTCCTCAATCATGATGAAAATCCAAAACCTTGAAAATGTTCATGGTACCTATATCCTGCAATATTCAGAAACGCTGAAATGTGGTATTTCCAAAATGTAATATCCCCTCCAGAATTCCTGGCTGCCTGCCTGGTGGGCTGTAGTGGATCCTGGAAGCTGCTGACTAAAACTGACATTCTTATCAGTTTCTCTGATGCCTATCACTGAAAAGCAGCAGTGAAGCTGACTTGACTCTTGCTGTCAAGTTTGAAAGCACTAGCTCCCAAGCTTCGAGGCTCCCTGCTTGCTTGGGGATACCAGTCTGCTGGCTCCCCTTGAGCCTGCCTGGTGGGGTGTGAAGTGGAGTCAGGAACCTCGGAGTGCTGGCTCCCAGCTGCATAGGCTGCTGAGAGCAGTAAGCTAGTGGGAAACCAGGCAGGTTTCCAACAGGGTAAAAACTGGGATGGAGTCTCTGGGAATCATACTACTTTTCTGAAGGAAACCTGTCTGGGTTCCATTGTGAATTCGCTGAAATCAAACAGTTTCCGTGAAACATTATGATTTTGATGAATTGGAAAATTTCAGCAAAAAAATATTTTGTTGGAGTTTTTCCATCCAGTTGTAGTGCAAAGCCAAGGCTCTATCCACTGCTTGCCCTTTCCTACCCAATTGTGGGGGCTATGTAGTGGTTCCATGTGCACTGGAAGCCCTGGTATGGTGCACATGTGTTCCCTTGCTTCCTTGCACACTTGGGATGGGTCATCGTTTGGCCCATAACTTTTATCAGCAGATACTAGAAATAAGCCTAAGTATTTTCAGGGTATAACTTTTACCTGACAGCCATCAAATCTTATGACTATGTGCGTGAGATATAAAGCAATTCAAATCCAGTTGGAGAGATTTTTTGAAAGTCTCATCAAAAAGCCAATATCATTACACGACTGGATTGTATAGTCCATGTAAAGATGCAACTACAGCAGTTTTAAAAGGTCTTTTAATAAGAAATCTCAGAATGAGTTCTTGCTTTTGATGTAATCTATTTTAAAGGATGCATGCAGTCTATACTGTCTGGGTAATATCTATCCATACTCAGTCCACAACTTTAGGAATAATCAAAGAGTCTGTCCCAAAGAATCCGTCTGTTTTTACTCTGAATTCAATGCAATCTGACAGGAGTTTGGGAGTCTCGCGCACTCTCTCTCTTTCTCTGTGAATATATACATGTATGCGCAGTGCAGATGTGATCTTAAAAAGGTTATAGTGGTGAACTCACTATGGTGCCTTTAATTTAAGGTATTTCCACTGGTAATAAAACAATCTACTTTCTTCTTCTTCTTCTTGATATTTACTTTATTTCCTTTGTGACTTAGATTTGTTAGCATGTAGCTTTCTCCTCATCTTTAGAAACTTCCAGTGAAGATTCCTCTTCTAACTTTTGCTTTTTCTTTGTCTTATGTGCCTGTATTTTTCTTGTGGAACTTCTGGAATTTTCTGAACTTTTGGTTAATATAGCAGATTTCTTATAGTTATTTAAAAACTCCTAGAAGTTTACTACAAGATTCACCTGAAACTGCTTCTGTGTGGTGTTAAAACAACAATCAATGCTATGATATTAATCACTCTTGGTACCTAAACATCATGCCGATAGGAATACCAGATGAATGTGAAAAGCATTGCCTCTGGTTGAAGATTTGACCAAGAAGTTTATCTTGGTAGTTGAGTTCTGTTTGTATATTTAGGAGGTTCGTTGCACTATTGTTCCAACTTTACTTCTAGGCATGTTCACTGTAAATGCTAGGACTAAGCCAATATGTGGTTGATACCATGTATGACCCCTTTCTTGCCTAGAATGGCCCTAAAGTGCAGAGTGCTTCCAGAGAGGTTGTTTTCAGAGTGTTTAGATTTCACCATCTCTTTGAATGTCTCCTAAAGTAGTTGCATCCGATGAAGTGAGCTGTAGCTCACGAAAGCTTATGCTCAAATAAATTCGTTCGTCTCTAAGGTGCCACAAATACTCCTTTTCTTTTTTCTAAAGTAGTAAAAATCTTAAGTTATCTGATTTTGCATCTTAAAGGATCTGGATTTTATGGTTAAGATTTACTGTTTTTAAGTTTTCATTCTCTTTAAATACTTAGGATTAAAGGATTATTTTAGAAGAAAAGTTTCAGAGTGGTAGCCATGTTCGTCTGTATCAGCAAAAGGAACATGTTCTAGTTAAACTATCATCTCTTGTAGAGGGAAAAGGACTCAAAAAATCACCTCAGAAAATTAGAAGACTTATAGTTGACTGTACGGTTTATCTTTCTACTTGCAGTACTACAGTCAGTAATGGAGATGTCCACAACATCCGTAAGTGCTTGAGGGAGAAAGCAGAAAAACATTTTATCATACCAATAGCTAAGTTCTATCCTCAGACAGAACTGCAGACACAAATCTAAGTGCAGAATTTGGCCTGAAGAGATTCTTTTTAATGAGTATTTGAGTTTACTTTTTGTTTTCTTTACCCTGGTAACTGAGGAAAAATAGTAATACAATAGGATAGGTTAATTCTAGTTTGGTTACAGATATTCCTAAGTGAATGATCACCAAACTAGCTAATGGGCGTTTATACAGTGATGACTGTATGTTCACTTACAGGCACATGGCATTTCAAAATAACTATACAATAACTATATTGGAAAAAAATAACACTGCTATTCATGATGAAATGGTAAATAATTCATACTGATGTGCTACAGCTGTGGATAACCATGTTTTTTCTCTATATTAATAAACATGCATGTAATATTATTTATAGGGGAGCTGGTTGGGACCCCTACAATTGGCAAAGAGAAAGCCCATGAGCTAGAAAAGAGCCACTTCTTTGTTCCATGAAATTGTGACTAAGTATTAAACTGTTAAAAATTGCATTTCCCTTTTCTTGCTTGTGTTCCAAAGGAAATATTTGGCAACCTGCCAAAATAATAAATGGTAAATGGACACAAACACTGACAAACCATACACACACGGCTACTGCAGCAACACACATTGTAATGGGAACATCTGGGAGATGCCAGAGCAGCTGTAGGAGCAGGGTTGGTGAAGAGCTGAGCTGGGCAAAGGGCTCTCTCCTTTTATCTCCTTCCCTGCCTCCTTTCCCTCAGACTTAGCACAAGGCCCTAGCTTAGTGGGAGAGATTCTTCCTTGAGTGTGGCTACTTTACATTGAAACACCAATAGATATTGGATCTAAAGCCAATATAGTCAGCAATGCCAGCATAAGGAAGTCTTTTAGTGACACAGGTCTAGGTAGTAATTTTTACTGGTGCCAGGAGTATAGTCAAGGAAAAAAGGTGGTTGCCAGAACTTACGTGTACTTGGAAATGCCCAGATGCCACAACTGTCCCCTTTGAGGCTTTTGGAAGTCTATAAAAGTTAGAGCATTTTTAACTTCTGCCAAGGGATTGAGCTGATGCACCCCACATGGAATGGAAGAGCACAAAACAGACTAAAAGCAACTTTTATATCTACAATCCCCAAGATTCACTGTGTGCTTCTTGGCCATAGTTGAGGATTGGGACTGAGTGACTTTAAAGTGTGACTGCATGTGAGAGAAAGGGAGGAGAATATTCACACACTAGTTAATAATTATAAAATTGGTAGGACTGAGGGATTGGCTGACAAAGTTTCAGCCCCTGCAATTATGAAATAATAATCACACAACATAGAATTTATTAGCCCCATTACATCCTCTGATCCGCACGCTCAGGAAAGAAGGAGAAAAGCATCAGGGAAATATCTTTTAAGATTTTAACCCCCTGCTATTTTTAATCTATAATCAAAACAGAGAACCCTTCCCAGGACCCTTAAAATCCTGAAAACTATTATTTCTGCTTAAATCACTTCTTTGGGATGCAGATTCTGCCTGAACCATGGTGTCTACTGAGTGGGGCTTTTGATGTAACTGTGCCTTGGACTGCAGCTGCTCTCAATTCAACGGAGGAACTAGCAGTTTTAAAAAAAATCTTTTCTACTCACAGCCAGGTTTAAACTAAAAATAATCTGAAAGTAAAATAGCAGTAATTTTAAAGAAAGTCATAAGTGTGTGGTTTATCCATTGAATAGTGTGACCTCAGTGGACTTTGAATCAACCCCTTGGAGGGCAAGCAGCCTAGTTATGCCTACCCGCTGTGTGGATGCATTGGGGACAGCGAGAGTCTCCTCATGCTCTTGCACCAGAGTATCTGTAATTTGGCCTCTTATATGTTATTTCACAATGATGATAATCTCTAATAGATAATGGAAGTGCATGATTCCAGGTGTGTAGTTATAGTGAGGTAACTGCTCTTCTCAGGTGCTGGAGGTGCTTGAGTTTGTATTTTGCTCTGCACCTGAGGTTTGTGGTTATTGGCAAAGAACTGCACTGGATCCATACTCAAAATACCAACTGGAGCTGTGGTGATTACAAACTGGTCTGGGTTGGGGAAGTGGATAGGTTTAGTAGTATAGTCCGTTTTTTCCATAGGGGTCTTTGAATTTATATTTTCCATGACTTCCCTTTTGTGCCAGAGTCAATGAAGTGTCACCATTGATACCCACCCTCTCCCCAATCCCTCAAAGGAAGGAAAGAGGAAGGGTGTGTTTAAAATATTGGTGTTGGCCACGTCTCTTCCTGCAAAATGGATATGCAGATAAACTAGTGTCTATCCCCTATCTTCAGAGCAGTGAATTTGCTGCCATAGGTCACTGTCTTCTGTTGTGTGTAGCCATATCTAGGCATTTCAGATCCAATTCCACTTCTATTAAAGTCAGTTGTCTTCAGTGGGAATTGGATTTGGCTTTGTAGTAAGTTTGTCACTGTGGTATCCCTGTATGGATGAAGGGGAAAATATTGCCATTTGTCCACTTTTTTTACTGCAGAATAAAGGGGGTGTGGGTGTTGGTCAGGTCCCTTTGCAGAAAGGATGGGGAGGGAAGAGATACTCTGGCAGGTGCGAATTCTCTTACAAGAGGAGGGAAGGAGATGCTGCTCCTCTTATTTTGGATCCTTTGCTGAGAGCTAATAAAGATTGGGCATTCTTCTTTGGGGAAGTAAATAGGATATACCATTACTGTGAGTGTGTGGTTTGATACACACTCACATACATTAAAATAAAGATAGTTTTCTATGTATTTATGCTGCTGGCAAAGAGTTGTTTTTTCTTTCGTTCTTCTTTCTTCTGTAGATAACAAAATGCCTGTCAAGGCAAACTGTTACTTGTCATATTGATGGATTGGCAGACAAATGTTTTGATCATGTTATAATTAAAAAAATACACAAACAGGCATTAAATAAATAGATGACAAAGTTAAAGTATCATACAGAAGAAGGTCAGAATAATTGTGGCGCAGTTAGTCCTGCTCGAAAGGTTAACTCATCCATTTTTACTTCAGTGGCATTTTGTGGCCTTTTGGAAAAGCGAGCAGGTCTATACTGTTGCAATAAAAAATACACTTGACTTGGATTTTAAATGGTTTTGAAGAAAAAGATGAAGTAGTTTATATATTCCTATTTTCACTTAAATTAAAGGCTATGCCTTTGTAATTTTTAAGTGAACTTCCCTTTCAAGTTATTTGTAGAAAATGGGGGGAGGGATCTATACTTTCCATGGTTCACACTTAAGATTTATTCTCCAATTAGGCTCACACCTCTGTTCTTTATGAAACATGATTTGACCCAGGGGACACTAAATCCTTTAAAGTGATGGGAAATCATTAATCAGTAGCTCAGATGGGACTGACCAATCCTTAAGACAACTATTGAGACAGATTTAATTTTAAAAATAAAGCTAAATGGGTCACTTTCAGCAGAATCATTATAAGCAATCATAGATGCTTATCAGTTATGCTTTGACTGTGGAAAAACATCAGTGAAGTTGTAAGCAAATAATATGATTTAAACAGTGGTCCAAAGCTGTGCATTTATAACTGTAGACAGAAAACAAATGGCAAAAACCAACATACACACAAAAAACAGAGAGATCTTAGGTATTGTTTTTAGGCTTTTGTGAGCTTTTTAAGCACATGAGCTCTTGTTAAATAAGATAATTCAGTTACGCTTTTTATACTCTTAGAAATCCTGGGTTAGACTGTAGCCAAGAATAATTCTTCAAATCACAACAGTAAAGATTCATTATTGCAGTTATGCTGGCAGATATTTCCCCAATGGGAGATACTGCTTCTTTTGTGAAAGGGAGCGGGTATTGTACACAGCTGTAGAAAGGCCAATTAGGCGGCTTGAAGGAGGCTAAGATAAGGAGAGATTGACGGCTATCTGAGGTCAACAAATTTCTGCAATTTCACTGTTAACTTAAATGATATGTGAGGACATTCCTAACTGTCTCTTCTGAGTCTTCCTCATTATTTGTGCTATTCAAAATGTGATATGGCTTATGTTCTGCTGATATTTCAAAGCTTTGAAATAGATTAACACTGATTGCACATTAAATCCAGTATACATGCGATAATATCAATAGCAAATACATTCCATTGACTGGTCAAGTTCTTTTTAATTAACGTTTGGTATAGCATTTGGAGCAAAAACTTCAAACATTTGAAATGAGGTGCCTGTGTTGTATCCTAGGCATGCCAAGTCTAGGTGGACTGAGAAATAATGACATCCAGAGAAAAGTGAAGGTGCAGTGTGTGACTACAACTATCAAAAGGCACAGACTACAATGGTTTGGCCATGTTGCTGGAATGACCCCATATCAACTGCCTAAAATTGTTCTCTGTGGAAGATTGCATGGTGAGAAAGGTTGCAGACGTCGAAGAAACAATGTTATAACATGGTACATAAAAAGAAAAGGAGTACTTGTGGCACCTTAGAGACTAACCAATTTGAGCATAAGCTTTCATGGGCTACAGCTCAATGAAGTGAGCTGTAGCTCACGAAAGCTTATGCTCAAATAAATTGGTTAGTCTCCAAGGTGCCACAAGTACTCCTTTTCTTTTTGTGAATACAGACTAACATGGCTGCTACTCTGAAACATGGTACATAAAATCATCCAGGCAACCCTGAACAAGCCGAAATGGCAGCTGGAAACAGGCATGGGTGAAATCTGCTTATAACCTCAACCTTACCTAACCTTGCCATTGCAAAGATGAGGAGATGATGATGATATCATTAAGAATATACATTCTCTCTTTTTCTCACATTATATATTATCCTACATTATTCCAGCATGCCTTGGTTGTCACCAGAACACCAAGACTGACTCACCTCCTTTGATGTTATTGTATGTTTATTTTTGAAGGCTTCAGTGGCTCTCTTTGAAACATTATTTATTTTCATGCTGTGGGTCAAATCCTCAGGCTGGATTATAAGGCAATAAAGGGCTAGAAGTCTGTGTAAACCTGCTGTGCACAGGGCTGTGTCTGATCCTGAGTTGGTCAGCACCGGGTAGAAGGTTTGGGGGGCGGTGTCATATACCAGCTGTGTGACTGGGAGTTCTGGAGAGTAGGGGGTGTGGTGGGACGCTCAGTCAAATGAGCCCCAATCTCACCATGGACCCCGATCTCTTATTGCCATCTAGGGTTGTAGAGGGTTAATTCAGCCCTACAGCTACAGCAACTCCATGCAGCCTCAGCAAGGGCGGGGAGGGGGGGGGAGGGAAAGAGGAACTAGAACCAAGTCTCTTAATATATTTCTTTAAAGAAAAAAAGAGCACACCTGTGTTTCAGGAAATCAGAGTAGGGGGGAGAGATCTTCAGCCCACTGGGCTTGCTGAGTCCTTGGCTGACTGTGAGGTTCTAAGCTACCAGCTGTGGTGGTATCCCTTCCATTTCGTCTGTTCCTAGGTAGTCTCTCTAAATCATCTAAGGAGGGGCAAGTCTGTTTAAATTAGCCAGGAACCAATCCAATCTCAGTACATCCCTGACATCATTCCCCTGGGCCAAATGGTTATATAAGCAACTGGCCTTGGCAAAGTGACAGACCCCACCTTTGGTTGGAGGTGTTGGGTGGTCACAGGAAATATAAAATACTCGAATAGTCACTGACCCAGAGAGAGAGTAAGGAACACAGTTGCCAGCTTTCACACGATAAATTAGCACCCCGACTTTCACAATAAGCCAAAAATCAAGCTAATCCCATTTCAAAACAGGCCAAAACAAGCCAATTCCTAAGAACCCCAACACTGTATGTGACTAGATCCCCTCAGCGTGCAGTCTGGGATTGTGGTGTGCCCACTGTTTACCCCAGACTCTCCCCCCCTTGCCGCTGCTTGCCTCTGCTTGCCCCCCCGCTCCCCCCCGCCTCTACTTGCCGGGAGCCAATGAAGAAAAAAGCAACAAGCTACAATCCAAACAAGCTAAAAGCCAACAAGGAACTCACAAGCCAATTAAGCCAAAAACAAGTCCAATTTCTGCATTTTTTTCCATGGGTGGGGCATATCTGCTAAGGATATGTCTGCACTTTGAGCTGGAGGTGTGCGTCCCGGCTTGAGGAGATTTTCCCATTGAGCTAGCATGCTAAAAATTGAGTATAGCCTCCTCCTTTATTTCAGGAGAATCCTATGCCAGTATTAAATCAGCTTTGAGCTGTTGGAGCAGCATGAAGGAGGTCAGAATCACATTTCTATTAAATGTTATAGGTCTTCAGAGCAGCATCCTTAGAATCGCTATTACATTTCTGTAGAATTCTACTGGTTTTGTTCCAATTAAATTCATTAGGATTCTTCCATCAGAGTGAGTAGCTGGGCTGTATGTTGGGGATCTTCCTGGGAACAAGGGATAAGAAACCCTGTTGCAGACTGTGGAACTGTGAACAGTTACTGTGTAGCTTCTCTGCAGCCACTATTTCAGATTCAGGGCTGCAGCTCTTGTATTTCCCCCTTCTCCTCATTAAGGTTCAATGGCCAATGGACTCATACAGCAATGGATTCATCAGCCCTTCCTTCCTTTGCCAACATCTAAGAGCCACTGTCCATAGGAAATCCTTGCAGAGATGGGCCTATATTCAGCAATGCACTGAAACCCCCGTTTTAACTCTGAGCAAATTTGCTTGCACTGAAGCAAACAGGATTAGAATTGGTCAAAATTTTTCAAGTGATACTATTTTCAGTGAAAAATGCAATTAGGTGACACTATCATATTTTGTAAATACACGTGTATTTTGCTGAATTGTTCATTTTAAAAAATCTTTTAAAAGATTTAAAACACTATTTCAACATTTCAAAACCAAAATCTTGACTTTCTGCTCAAATGACCAAATGACTTTGGCTCAAAATTTTTGTACTTTTTAAAAAATGTAAAAATATATAAAAATGCTTGAAATTGAAACAAAACCTTTCATTTTGGGTAAACAATTTTTTTTATTCTGCCCAAAACAATTTTTCTTGACTTTGCAAAATTGCTGGTGATTGAGAAATCCATTATTCATTCAGCTCTCAAGAGGATTTCTTACATTGCTGCGAACTTTGTGGACTCAGTCTCTTTGTTGGAAAGGAGGTACATCCCAACTGAAATACCCTCTGCACAGGAGAAGAACCACACAGATTCTGCTGCCCGTGGGATTCTTTTTGCCAGCAGAAAAGAGGAAGGATTTGGGGTTAATTGCATTTAATTGAATCTGAGTTTGCATTTTTCAATAAACCCCCCAAAATGTTTGAATTTGCTAACAACAAGTTCTTTAAACAATCAAAAGCCACAGACATTAAATGAGGGGAAAGCCCTACATTAATACACCTTTGCAATAAAGCCTGAGATTTTAACACAGGAAAGGTAAGAAAATTCAGTTCTGTCTCAAGTATATTGGGTCACCTCTCTGAAGGTTTTCTGTTTTGAAACAATAACTCAGCCATATAATATATGTATATTTAGGCATAAACACTAATGCACAGTTATAACAGAAGAGCTAAAATATTAGTGCTGTGTTTTTAGTTATAAAATAAACATTGTGGGAAACACTGTTGTGCTGCAAACAGAATAAATGACACCAAAATATATAACTAAACTCAAAGTTTTAAAAATTATTATGAGATGCAGAAGAGTTCTTTTTTAAAAATGTTCCTTAATTTGGTGGGAAAGTATGGAGCTTAGGGTGCCCAGGAAAGTCCGGTTGAAATGGGGACCTGTTGGTGTTCGGTCAGATCTACTGACCTGACACCCAAAGTCCAGTTACTACGGGCAGGTAAGGCGTCGAGTCATCACCCACGCCAGCCCCAAATCAGGCAGGGCTGCCTCCTACCTGCATCAGGTGCCTTTAGCTCCCAGCCCCAGGTCTGCAGGAGAGTCCCTTCTGACCCACGCAGGGAGGGGGGCAGAGGGGAAAAGCAGTGAGTGATGTGGGGGGGGGGAAGAGCAGTGAATGGGGAGTGAGGCCTCAAGGGGAAGAGGCAGGGCAGGGGAGGTTCCAGCACTCCTGCTGGTATGTCCAGTTTTTAAATATTACAAAGTTGGCAACCCTAATGGAGCTATAACATTTGTTCACACATATCAAGTTATGATTTAGTTTACATTGTTTCTGCCAGTGAATAGCAAATATATGATTTATATTATAATGAACTGTTCTTACTGAGGTTGGTGACAAAATTCCCATTGACTTCAATGGGAATGGGATCAGGTCCTACATGTACTTTCATCATAAATATTTACAATTTAGTGTCTTAGAACACAGAGCATATGTCTCTTAAATCATTGCTGCACTCTCGTGGCCTCAGCTCTCTGTTTCTCATTATTCTGAAGCATTCTGTTTGCCATTAGTAGTGTTGCTTCATGCTAGGTTCTAAGGACCAAATTTTCAAAGGACAATAAGAGTGTGACTCCAAAATTTGCAGGAGCGCACCTGTTCCACATATGTAACCCCACCTACATATGTGAAAATGGCTATCAGCGGGCACAAGTGTAGGTTTTCTCAGGTGCATCAGTTGCACCTTTGAATACACAATTGTCACAAAATATTGCAATGTTGGTAGAAATGATAAACCTACACATTATGGATGGTTCCACTGCAATATATACTGTAGGGGAGTATTCTTTTTTTCTTTTAACAGTAGAACTTCTTAAAGGGACACCATCAATTTAAAAATCTCACTTTATGTTAGCTTAGAGACTAACAAATTTATTTGAGCATAAGCTTTTGTGAGCTACAGTCCGCTTCATCGGATGCATAGAATGGAACATATAGTAAGAAGATATATATGTGTGTGTGTGTGTGTGTGTATATATATATATATATATATACATACAGAGAACATGAAAAGGTAGAAGTAGCCATATCAACTATAAGAGGCCAATTAATTAAGATGAGCTATTATTAGCAAGAGAAAAAAAACTTTTGTAGTGATATTCAAGATGGCCCATTTAGACAGTTGACAAGAAGGTGTGAGGATACTTAACAGGGGGAAATAGATTCAATATGTGTAATGACGCAGCCACTCCCAGTCTCTATTCAAACCCAAGTTAATGGTATCTAGTTTGCATGTTAATTCAAGCGCCGATGAAGTGAGCTGTAGCCCATGAAAGCTTATGCTCAAATAAATTTGTTAGTTTCTAAGGTGCCACAAGTACTCCTGTTCTTTTTGCAGATACAGACTAACAGGGCTGCTACTCTGAAACCTGTCACTTTATGTTGTTACAAGTGACACCTGCCTGTCTGACCATTTAGCTATCTTTTTACATTCCACACATCACGATGGTATCTGAGTGCCCCATTGTATTGCCCTCGTTCAGTTAATTATCTGAGGTAATAAAGATACAATAGACAGCTTAACAATAATTTTTTTTTGTTTTTGTTTTCTGTGCATTTGACAGCACTTTGTGTACCGTCACTTTCACTTTGTGTACTGTCAGTCAGTTTCTCTTCTTTCTTCATGTGGGTCTTGCACACCAATGTAAAGGAGGTTGTTTTTTTAATAAATAGGAAGCTGTCATTATAAAATTGTAGTAATAAGTGCTACTTTTAACTCCTTTTAAAATGCACTAGATTTCAGATGATATTCTCCCTTCAGCAAAAAAATTGTGTTAACTCAATACATGGAAAGAGAGCAATTTTTAAATAAATACATATTTATACATAACTGCTATGGTATATTACCAGTTGAAAGTGTCTATAACAATGTCACTCCTTTTTCAACACTACTTCTTGATAAGAGGTAATTCCAACTGCATACATTAATTTATAATAAAAGGCACTGGTATAACTCTCTGAATATGCGTTGTATGTCATCCTATTAAAAAGATAATAATGGGTCTTGCTGAAAGGTGTTGCATTAGATATTGGGAAGAAGTTATTCCAGGGTTAGGGATTGAGTCTAAACTCTCATTGACTTCATACAGAGCAGAATCAGATCTGGAATTCTGCTACTGTAAATGTATTTTCATAAGGAGGAAATTGAGTTATTTTAAATTCTTTATTGGTGAATTAATATCTGAGGGCTAAGAGTAATGGCAGTTTATTGAAAGGGGTAAGCTATTTTCCTGTAAAGACTTGCAATTAAATTAATCTTTAAGTTCTCCAGGGCAGGGACTGTCTTTCTGTATGTTTGTATGGCACCTACCACGAAGACATCCCTCCCTGATTGGGATCATTAGCCAATATTGCATTATAAAGTACAATCAATGGTACATCAGCATGTTGATTTATGATGAAGAAAATTGAATTCTTTTGTGTTATCCACAGGCTATCACCACCCCTTAAAAAGTTACACTGTTAATGATAATGTATAAAGACATTTTTATCAGCTGTCTCCCAGTAGTGTTGTGAGCTAAGGCAATTCATCAGTATTACGGTTATGCTCTTATTCAAATTAAACAATCTGTTAGACATTCAGTTCCATGCATAGCACGAAAAATGATTGAAATTATTTCCAAAACTGGGAAATAAAATCAGAGTCCTAGTATTTGAAGCATTCATGATCACATTTGGAGCACTAATTTGTAAAAAGCAAAGCAAAAATGTAAAAATGTTCAATCGCAATATTGAATTTACGAGTTGGTTTATCAATATAAGGCATCTAGAAGCCAAAATAGAAATTAGGGGCTTGATCCTACACCATTAAAGTCAATGGGAGCTTTCCCAGTTATTTCAATTAGGGGCAGGATCAAACCCTAAATGCCCATTTTAGAGATGGTAGATTCGAAAAATAAAGTGTTTTCCTCCCATTGTTCAATGTCCATAGCAACAGCATTGACAGCTGCAAGCCTCTGACACTACTATTAACATATTTTCACAAAGAAATATTTCTGCTAGCTTGCAAGGGCCCAAATATATTACTTCAAGGCCCCAATCCACCTCATTTTGTTTTGTGCATTAAAACTTTACAAGCATCTTTTTTGCGTGTGGGGATTCACTGCAGAGAATCAAACCTCTTAAATAAAATGCATCAGCAATATTTGATCATAATGTTTAAAAAAAAAAAAAGACAAAGATAATCCAGACGTCCTATTTTTCTACCTAGTAGCAGAGAGGCTTCAGTAGTATTCAGATGGTTTATTCACTATCTCTCTCACTTCTAGACCTCATATTCTATTTTTAGAGTGTTCCAGTATAGAATCGGAGGAAAATAAAACCTTCTCTTCGTTTGTAGTTACATTTCTGAGAATAGTTTTTCTAAAGCTATACAGTTATACAGGGCCACATCCTGTGTACAGAACAACCTGTTTTACCTTGTCTACACTTGAATGGAGTTGCTGGCATAGCTATACTGGCAGACTCTTCTTGTGGAGAAGCAGTTCATATCAGCAAAAGAGTTCTTTAGCCAGTATAGCTTATACCAGTTCCTCAAATGAGATAGCCAGTACCACCAAAATGATTTTTTGATACTATAACTGCTTCTTGCCGATATGTGTCCTTTAGAAATGTGTTTCTCCCACACACCCCACTCCACACACTCTTCTTATCAACCTAATTGTGCTGACAAAACTTTTTAATGTAGATCAGGCCTATGTGAACTAGTCAGTAACTTGAGAGACAGAATTCTCAGATCCAACAGATCTAGATGTCTCCGAAGCTTGTACAAAACTGCTATTCTGTGCTATGCCAGGAGACTTGGCCTAATACACTGGTACTGTTTGCGCACCTATTGGGCATGCTCCTGCATAACCTTAACATACTACTTCTATAGAGGGACAATTCCACTTTGACAGTCATAGACTGCTCCTAATCCCTAGCAGTCATCTGGGAGCATAGGCAAATGGGTGAGAGAGTCTGGATGGTGCAATGCAAGCCATCACCACTGAAAACAATTCATATACGTGTTCTGATGACAGAGGCAAGTTTTACAGTGATGGACAAGTAGTGAAGTGACAGGTGTGGTACACTGGTGTTCCTAGTCACAGATCTGCATGTAGGCAGCTCGCGACAGCAATTATAATAGTTTTGTGGAATGTTAGGACTTTATGCGACAACCCTACCACCAGCTGACCTGAGAGAGGCACGGCATTTGTTGCAAGAGAACTGGCCAGGTATAGTAATTCAAATACCTTCCATTATAAAAACACATACATACCATTAGCTTCACTTTATCTACAGTAAATTTACAAAAGCTTTTAAAAGAGCAATCTAGTTTATCTGCTACAAAACTCAGAAGTGACATCTCAGGTTAAATGCAAAGCTATAAATGTAGTTCCTTAAAAAATGCAAACATATTTCTTTACATACAGACAAATGTTATGTGATTGGCTGCTATAATGTGTATATTCTGTTATGTACAAAAAAAAGTACAGAATTAGCAGACTTTGAGCACAAGCAGAAATCCCTCGAGGGATTGCTGCACACAGTGAAACCGGACTCACTGATGAAGGGCAACTCACAGAGATAGGTGTAGGGTACACGTTCTTCTGACAAAGTTGCCCATCCTCAGAGCCATGACAATTGGGTGTTGGCTTTGCTATTAGCAATTCCATTGCTTCCAGGCTCAAAAGTCTACCTAAAAGCATAAGTGATTCTTATAGTTGTTCAGTTGCCATTCAAAAATAAGTGGTATGTTACCTCATCAGTGGTTACACTCCTACCAAGACAAATGCCAATGATAAGAAAGAAAAGTTCTATCGTGACTTAGCCAAACTCATCATGTCTATATCAGTATCAGATAAACCCCTTATGATAGGGGACTTTAATGCAAGGGTTGGAAGTAATGTGGTAATCGGCTGGCCTGCCATCTGACAACAGGACTGTGAAAGAGAATAGCAATGGAACTCTGCTAATCGTCACTTGACACACTATGTGTCAAACAGAAATACCTTTTTCTGCCTATCAGACAAAAAAACCCATTACAGATGCACCCAAGATCCATACAATGGCATCTTATCAACTACATCATTATCTGGCAGTGAGATCTATAGGATGTAGAAATCACCACAGCCATGGATGGGACAGACTGCTGGACAGACCATCACATGATCTGCTCCAAATGTTGTTAGTAATTTGACCAGTGCATTGCAAGTCATCATCTAATCAGCTGACTTAATGTAAAGTAATTAAAAGATGAAGCTACATGAGTACAGCTCTGTGATAACATTACAGCACCTTTGTCCTATCCTGCTGGCTTGACTACTAGAGCTAATGTAAACAGTTGGTGGGCAACTTTTCATGAAATGGCATATCAAGTTGCTCATGCCACCTTGGGTACAGCAAAATGACATAACTAAGATTGGTTTGATGAGATGATCTTAAAATTCAAAAGCTACTCACTACAAAACATGAGGTGCATCACAAAATCCTTATATCCCATGTCTCTGTTGGCAGGGTTATTAAATACAGGAAGCTGTGTCATGACATCCAGTCTTAGAGGCATGCAGGATCAATGGCGAAATGCCTAGGCAGATGAAATCCAGGGCTATGCCATCATGAGACCAAAGACTTCTATGCTGCTTTGAAAGATGTATATGGTCTGACACATACCACTACAGTGCCTTTAAAGTGTGAAAATGCCTAATACTGATCATTCACAAAGGAGCAATCCTTTAAAGCTGGCAACAGCATTTCAGTGATCTTTTAAATACAATGTCCAACATCACAGATGAGCCAGTAATAAAAGTAAGGATCAGCCAATGTGTAATGACAACATAGTCACAGTCCCATTCCTTGACCAAGTCACCTCTGCACTCAGTGCCTTGAAGAATTGATGGACTCCCAGAACTCACGGCATTCCTGAAGAAATATTCAAGTGTGGAGGTGAGATTCTGCTGATGTGACTACATGAACTATTTCTCAATATATGGAGTACTGTAAACTTCAAAGACAATCACCATTGTCACCAAATACAAGAGGAAAAGTGAAAAGTCTGTGGTAACTATCACAGAATCTCATTACTCTCCATCGCCAAAAAGATTCTGATTAGAGTACTTTTTGATCGACTGCTACGGAACATCATTAATCGGGTGCTATCACAGTTGCAATGTGGTTTTAGGCCAATGTGAAGAACGGCAGATGTGATATTTATGGCTGAGAAATGCTGAGAACAGAAACAGGACCTTTACACTATCTTTACTGCCATGGCTAAAGAATGTGACACTATCAGTAGACCTGGACATTGGCAGTTATTATGTAAGTTTGATTGTCCAGGAAAATTCACCAACATTCTGAGGCTATTTCATGATGAATGCTTGGACAAGTCTGGGTAGATGGTGCTCTGTCTGACTCATTTCCTATTACTAATCATAGAATCCTAGAATATCAGGGTTGGAAGGGACCTCAGGAGGTCATCTAGTCCAACCCCCTGCTCAAAGCAGGACCGATCCCCGACTAAATCATACCAGCCAGGGCTTTGTCAAGCCTGACCTTAAAAACTTCTAGGGAAGGAGATTCCACCACCTCCCTAGGTAACGCATTCCAGTGTTTCACCACCCTCCTAGTGAAAAAGTTGTTCCTAGTATCCAACCTAAATCTCCCCCACTGCAACTTGAGACCATTACTCCTCCTTCTGTCATCTGCTACCACTGAGAACAGTCTAGATCCATCCTCTTTGGAACCCCCTTTCAGGTAGTTGAAAGCAGCTATCAAATCCCCCCTCATTCTTCTCTTCTGAAGACTAAACATCCCCAGTTCCCTCAGCCTCTCCTCATAAAGTCATGTGTTCCAGTTCCCTAATCATTTTTGTTGCCCTCCGCTGGACTCTTTCCAATTTTTCCACATCCTTCTTGTAGTGTGGGGCCCAAAACTGGACACAGTACTCCAGATGAGGCCTCACGAATGTCGAATAGAGGGGAACGATCACGTCCCTCCATCTGCTGGCAATGCCCCTACTTATACATCCCAAAATGCCATTGGCCTTCTTGGCAACAAGGGCACACTCTTGACTCATATCCAACTTGTCATCCACTGTAACCCCTATGTCCTTTTTTCAGAACTGCTGCCTAGCCATTCGGTCCCTAGTCTGTAGCGGTGCATTGGATTCTTCCGTCCTAAGTGCAGGACTCTGCACTTGTCCTTGTTGAACCTCATCAGATTTCTTTTGGCCCAATCCTCCAATTTGTCTAGGTCCCTCTGTATCCTATCCCTACCCTCCAGCGTATCTACCACTCCTCCCAGTTTAGTGTCATCTGCAAACTTGCTGAGGGTGCAATCCACAACATCCTCCAGATCATTTATGAAGATATTGAACAAAACCAGCCCGAGCACCGACCCTTGGGGCACTCCACTTGATACCAGCTGCCAACTAGACATGGAGCCATTGATCACTACCCGTTGAGCCTGACAATCTAGCCAGCTTTCTATCCACTTTATAGTCCATTCATCCAGCCCATACTTCCTTAACTTGCTGGCAAGAATACTGTGGGAGACTGTGTCAAAAGCTTTGCTAAAGTCCAGGAACAACACATCCACTGCTTTCCCTTCATCCACAGAGCCAGTTATCTCGTCACAGAAGGCGATTAGATTAGTCAGGCATGACTTGCCCTTGGTGAATCCATGCTGACAGATCCTGATCACTTTACTCTCCTCTAAGTGCTTCAGAATTGATTCCTTGAGGACCTGCTCCATGATTTTTCCAGGGACTGAGGTGAGGCTAACTGGCCTGTAGTTCCCAGGATCCTCCTTCTTCCCTTTTTTAAAGATGGGCACTACATGAGCCTTTTTCCAGTCATCCGGGACCTCCCCCGATCGCCATAAGTTTTCACAGATAATGGCCAATGGCTCTGCAATTAATGGTATTAAGCAGTGCAGCTTAATTGGTCCACTCTTGTTTAATCTCTTCTACACAGCAATACTCGATGATGCTACAAGAGACCTGAATGCTGGTATTAGGATACGTTTCTGATCCTCTGGAAAATTATTTAATCTGAACAGGCTGCAATCTTCCATGAAGGTCTTTGAGGCAATTGTTCATGAGCTGCTGTACACTGATGACTATGTTCCAGAGGCTGTACTCTAAAAGAGATACAATTGATTACAGATAGATTTGCCAAGTCTGCAGAAAGGTATGGGCTGACTATCAATCTGAAAAAGACAGAGGTCATGTATCAGCCTGTGCCAGGGGAAAACCCTACACAAATCCAAAAGTCACCATCAGGAACACACAGCTAAATATTGTTACAGACTTCTGCTATCTTGGTAGTATGTTGTCAAATGATATTATTATAGACAAGGAGCTGACAAGTCATATCAACAAAGCTAGTTCATCACTGGGCAGACTGTCAAGCATAGTCTGGCAGCAACATGGTATTAAGCTTACAACCAAATTAAAAGTCTCTAAAGCAGTTGTGCTGTTCCAACTTGTTGTCTGAGTGTGAGACCTGGACCTGCTACAGGCAGCACATTAAGCTTCTAGATAATTTCCATTTACGACATCTGCGTGCCATACTCTGCATCAGATGGCATGATAAATTTACCAATAATGAGATTCTGGAACCATAGTCACTCCACCGAGATTGAAGCAATGTTTATTGTTTCACAGTTATGCTGGGCTGGTCACATGTTGAGGATGGAAGACGTCAGAATGCCAAAGCAGTTGCTGAATGGCAAACTGAAGGTGGACAATTTACATATGAGGCAGCCAGAAGAAACGATTCAAGAACACATTGAAGCATAACTAGAAACAGTGCAACATTGACAGTTGGGAGTTGTCAGCAATAGATCACGCTGGCAAGCAGAAGTCAATGATGGTGTTACCCAGTTTGAGATTAACCGCTATACAGATCTTGAGGCACAGAACCTGAGTTTACTCAGCAGCACAGATTGTAATCCTTTCCTTGGCATCGACCTACCTATTCACTTCATGTAGAAAGGACTGCCACTCACGCATCAGTCTTTTTAGCCACATCCCTACTCCCAAGTCCTAAAATGGTTGTCAGTGTCATCTTCGGTCACGATGGACCACAACAACAACATACTCCAGTTGTCTTTCTGCATTCTGCCACAGAAGTTCTGTTCGCTGGCATGCAAGCGGAGTATAGTTACTCTACATGGGTTGTCTGCTGCTTGGCGCCCTTGCATTATGGAAAAATCTGGGGTGTTCTGCATCCATGTAGAAGGCAACAGGATATGGGTATTGATTTAGAAATAAGCAAGGGGTGAAATACTTCATCACTCAGATAAACAGTAATGGAGTAGTATCTTAACCTGATACTATACTATACTAGAATGGGTATTTGACCCCTAAAGAAATTACTTAACATTTAGTCCCTGGAGTTGGACCATATATATCTCAATGGCATTTTGCCCCACTGCAGTCTGAGGAAGGGGAATCTGACCCTCCCCACAAGCGCACACAGAAACAGAAAAACTAGTTACTGAGTTGAGTATGACAATGAGGTAGCTTGCAGATCTTACTTTTGAAGAAAATCTTCCCAAGGCAGAGTGATTGCACTTCCACTGGATACAGACATAAATCCTTGATAGATCTATGTCTGCAACCATCAGAAGTGCAACCACTCTATCTAGTTGTAATATTGTCATTGTGCATGATATCTCTACTAAGCTTTAAGTTGAAGCTATTGTGAAGTGTGATAGGTGGGGCGTGATTGCCAAAGCCTCCCTTTATTCTAGATGCCATGTCTTATTTAACTAATTTATTCATAGGCACATATGAGGTGTTCAATATCATTTTTATGAGAAAATGTTTCATAACTTGGCTATATACAATGGTTGTGATTTTCCAACGCGACTAAAGGAAGTTAGTTAAGAACCAAACTCCACTGAGATTTAGGCTTCCTTGAAAATCCCAACCCAATGAATCACTCATCTAGCCCACCAAAAGGAAATGAGAGTGTGGGATGCTCTACAGTTGGTGCAAACGGATGATCTTTTGTCATCATACATACAGAAGCAAATAGTCCCCTGTGCCCCAACCTTTTCTTCTCCCTACATATATATTCATGCCCTATAAGAAGAAAAAGTCCTTTAATAATATTTTGGAATAGAAATACTTGAACTTTTTTTAGCTTTGGGAAGGATTTACAAGTTTCTGAGCTTTTCAGTTTTGCTTTGTTTTTATCTGAACCACATACATAATGCTGTGTCTCAAAGTCAGGGAAAAACTGGGAAATAGTTGTTCTTGGTGCTTAGAAATCACAGAGATCAACAAAATATATAAAAAGTATGTATTTCTAGGGCAATTGTGTGAGCCCAAACAGTATGATGGACTAGTTCATCCAGTCTTCTTCAGTTGGAGCCCAATTCTACAGTTCACAGGACTGTGGTGATGTCTGCAGGACTTGTAGCAGAGGTAAGACTTGGATGTCTAGGCTCTAAGATAGAAATATTTGGCCTACAGCTGGCACCTAAATAACTGAACTAAATAAGGCTCAGTGTCTTTTTGAAAACCAGGCCACGTACTCAGGTGCTGGATTTTAGGCATCTGCATTTGAAAGGTTTGATCTTAAACTGAGAGTTGGTTGGTGTACTGCTACAGACCTTTAGAAGGCATCTACCAGCCCACTCTCATTTTTAACTTGTGACTTTCAGAGGTTGAAGGGAAATCCCAATGAACTCACTTGCAGTTAGAATGCAGAATTTTGAAGTGAACTTTAGCCCTGCCTCTCATTTTACAAATCTTGGGCTAGATCCAGAGTTTACTGAGAAACAGTAGATGAAACGCCCACTGACTTACTCCAATGACTTAGTTCAGAGATGCCAGCAAAAGTTTTGCTGAATGTAGAGGTTCAGTTAACAGACAGTTGTTTATTTTATTATTTCTTTTGCAGTATCACTTATGGGCTGCAACAAGGATCAGGTCCCCATTGTGCTAGGTACTGTATAAACCCATAACAAAAAGATGGTCTCCACCCCATAAAGCTTGCAATCTAACAGCTTCATTATTTGGCCCTCTATCTGCGTTACTGGCTCTTACTTATTTTTTAATTTGCATACAGTACAATTTAGACATTAATCCATATCGACATAGTTAATTCATTTTTCTTTTGTCTAAGGTTACAGGTAATCATAATTTAACAATTTATATATTTCACTACACCTTATTTAATTTAAATTGGACGTAGCATGTTATAAGGTCTTCTTTTTAAAAATAATCTCTTCTAAGGGAACACTGTTGCATAAATTGTCAGCAGTAGAGGTAGCCATGGGTGAAATGACCTTTCTTATTAAATGTCACAAGATTTAATGTCACAGTATAATTGGGATGGAAGTATAATTGAGCTAAGCTCAACATGTCTTTTTCTGTTAACACATTATTAAACTGCAGGAGTGTTAAAATATGTTTTATAAAGGCCCTATTCACATGGAAATTGTTGGCTCCTACTAAAAATTACACTTTCACTGCAGAGCACAGACATGAAAAATGTTAGCTTTGATTCACAGAGAATATGATTTGCAAGTAGAATGTGAAACAGAAAGGGGACACACTAAGGAATTAGCCATGTATTCATAAAGCATATGACTTTGAGGATATAAAATACCCGATGTATAATATTATAGCATCACTCCAGCACCACTAAAGAGTAGTTTAGTTTGAGAAAGAGTTTCAGCACAAAATTTCTATTTTTCAACCTTCCATTCTGAATCTTCCCTCATTTGTAAAAATGAGAGAACAAAATGTTAAGTTTACAACACCAAATGGCACACTGTGCGATTTCCTCTCTCAATAATGGAGTATTGTATGCAAATAAATTTAGTTATCTTTGTAGGGTTTTATAGAGTCACCCAATTTTAAATAGTTGGGAAATAATAAGTGTAAGATACAGTTAAACACTGATGGTTTTACTTTTAATGGTGAAAATGTTTTTCTTTCTGTAAGTAAGTGCTTGTCTACACTGTTGTGTAACATGCCTAACAGTGGTGTGACTTCTAATGTGCACTAACTTGTACATTAATTAGTCCATGTAGATCCTGCTGGCGTGCTTTAACATAGTGCTGTTTGACACAGTACTACGTTAGAGCACGAGGGAACCTTTAGTGCATACCAGCGAGGTCTACACAGACCAATTAATGCACAACATGTTATTTCCCTCTACAGGGATGTGAGTTCTAAAGGGCATCAGCCCACCATGTAGACAAGCCCTAACATTTTCAACACATTGATTGTTTTCCAACTGGACAAATTTGGAAGAAAGTCAGAAAGTGAGGAAATTTAGGGTGGGGAAAACACTTTTCACACTTTATTATTTCCCATTTGGAAAATGTTGGGAAACAGTAATACAGTGTAAGGGAGTGGGATTTTTTTGAATCACTTTTTCATGCTTTCTGATTGTCTTCCAACTTTTGACAGTTGGAAAAGAATGTTTAAATGTTTTTAAAGTTGAGATCTTCCTTTCAGAAATTGTGAACATCAGAGAGAAGGTAAAGTTTTCAACACAAATTCCCCATTTTCTGAAATGAAAAATTCTGGCTTTTATCCAAAAGTTATGATGAAGAAAAATTTCAGAAAATTTAAAAATGTCATCAAAATCAAAATTTTCTCATGAAAAATTCAATTTTCAATTGAACTCTATTTTCTGAAAAAACAAAACAAACAAAAAATCTTCTAATCAGCTCTATTAGTTTGGGGGTCTTTGTTTTGAAATTTGTTTTGCTTTGGGAGGGCACAGGAAGGTGGATAAAAAGGAGTGATTTGCTGTGAATGGCGTCATTGCTATGAATGTGGTTCTTGTAACATCTGAATCCATGAAGCTTTGTTGAGGTATAGCTTACAATATTTGGAAAGCTGAACCATTTGAAAAATTCTAGGAAGCTGGTGTCTCTACACTTTAATAGTGCTGACACTTTATTAATAATACTGTACCACTAAAAGTCAACAGAGCAGCATGGGGCCTCTTCTGTCAGGAAAATAGGATAAACAAAGGACATTGGTACAGAAAAGAATAGACATTAAGTATAGTAATAGTATTAAGAGGAAGTGTAGGTGACTCTTTTATAATCAGTTCCAAATCTATCCCTTTCAAGATGATTTGCACTTCAGTGTAATTGCTTTAATTATTTCTTCAGTAATTTCCCTCTCAGAAATGTCTCTTGTGTTTCTTTAATTGACGCAACTCTGCTAAATCAGAGATCTGAAATTCTTCCAAATGGGAGAGACTACATGTAGGTTTATAAAACCTATTTTAAAAAATAATGTGTTGCTTGTGTTTAAAACAAACAAAAACATGTTTAGAAACTATTAATTCTGCAGGCACTATCCTGACCTTTCACCCAACTGCCAATGTGCTTGTCAGATTAATGTGTCTTCCGTTCTTTTATTTCTTTCATGTCTTGTTTCTGTGTTAGATTTTGTAATCATGCAAGTCTTTCAGAATTAGTAGAAAGACACAATTCAAAGAACCTCTCATTCTTACAGCATTACGCAGTAGTCCTTGGAAAAGAGTAAACATTAGACCCGTGTGAAAAAATGAGTGTATCAGATAATCATTTAGTATTTGTTTTTTAGATTTGTAGACATTCTACTCCTCAGTATTCAGAGTAACAGCCGTGTTAGTCTGTATTCGCAAAAAGAAAAGGAGTACTTGTGGCACCTTAGAGACTAACCAATTTATTTGAGCATGAGCTTTCGTGAGCTACAGCTCACTTCATCAGATGCATACCGTGGAAACTGCAGCAGACTTTATATATACACAGAGAATATGAAACAATACCTCCTCCCACCCCACTGTCCTGCTGGTAATAGCTTATCTAAAGTAATCACCAGGTTAGGCCATTTCCAGCACAAATCCAGGTTTTCTCACCCTCCACCCCCCCCCCAAATTCACTCTCCTGTTGGTGATAGCCCATCCAAAGTGACAACTCTTTACACATTGTGCATGATAATCAAGTTATTATCAAGCACAATGTGTAAAGAGTTGTCACTTTGGATGGGCTATCACCAACAGGAGAGTGAATTTGTGGGGGGGGGGGTGGAGGGTGAGAAAACCTGGATTTGTGCTGGAAATGGCCTAACCTGGTGATTACTTTAGATAAGCTATTACCAGCAGGACAGTGGGGTGGGAGGAGGTATTGTTTCATATTCTCTGTGTATATATAAAGTCTGCTGCAGTTTCCACGGTATGCATCTGATGAAGTGAGCTGTAGCTCACGAAAGCTCATGCTCAAATAAATTGGTTAGTCTCTAAGGTGCCACAAGTACTCCTTTTCTTTTTATTCCTCAGTAGACTCACAAGTCAAGAGTTTATAAAAAGTTGAATGGCATCTTCTTTTTGGGTTCCAGAAGAAATAGTCTCTGACAGTGGGCCACATTTTGTCAGTTCAGAATTCCAAGCTTTTCTGATATGTATTATTTCAAACATATTCCAGCCCTTCCAACCACAAGGAAATGGGATAGTAGGGGAATCAGTACAGATTGCTAAGTGAATTCTACAAGAAAAAAGTCCCCTCTTGGTTTTGTTGTGTTATAGGACAGCCTCCCCATCCGTCACTGTAGTAAGCTCAACTCAGCTGTTCGTGGGTAGACAGATCTGAACACTGCCAATCTTTATCCTAAATTTAAATCCTGATTTAAAAGGTGTGAGGTTCAGACATTCTGCATCTAAGAGAGACTCAGGGTTTGTTTAACTGTAGGAATGCAGCGCAGGGTTTACCCAAACTTTATCCAGGACACCTAGCCTGGTAACACTGGATGAGGGAAAATATTGAACAGTGTCAGCTATTATAATTGGAAGTAAATGCACCTGCAGTTTTACATGGTTGTGACTGATAAAGCTACTTGATACAGAAGAAACAGGTGGCATTCTTGGAAATCTACTTGTATTGCTGCATGGTCTAGTAGTGATGGTAGCCTTAGGGGAGAGAGCCCTGTTGAGAAGAAACCTAAACCTACTGAAAATGAGTTATCTATTAGAGCTGGTCAAGAATTTCCCATCTAAACTTTATTTCATTAGAAAATTAGGTTTTCAACAAATGAAAATGTTAGCAGAAAGTATCTACTTTCCTCAAAACATAACTTTTTGCTTTTCAGGAGTTTGGGTTCTTTATGAAAAGTCAAAATTTTCCAGGAAAAAAAAATCTGACTGGCTCAATTTTCTACATGAGGAGGTTTTTCCGGTATACCAGTTCCTAATGAAATAAGCTATATAGGCAAAAGCACTTTTTTCTGATATAACTGCATGTAAATTATAACTTTTGCTGGTACAAAAATGTGTGTATGTGGGGCTGGAGAGGGGGTGGGAATCACACCACTAACTGATATTACTTTACTGATTAATGTTTTAAGTGTAGAACTGGCTTGACTTTCTGTGCTAAATCAAGTCACCTCTCTTCCTTATTCATCCAAACTCTAAAATGGGACTTCTAATACATACCCTCCTTGGTAAGATGCTTTAAGGTCAATATATGAAAATCGTGAATACAGCACCCACTACCATACTATCTGTGCACATTTCACATAGCTTAACATGGGTCATTAGCATTTCCTCTTCAGAGGAGCAAAATATCCTATAGCCTGCAGTTTTAGAGATGAGTAACAAGAAGAAGAACTAACCAGACAGCTAACTGCCTGATATTTCATGATATATTAATTCAGAGATCTGGGGGAAAAGATATATTTTGCAACTGTTCTTAAATATGGCCAAGTTTGCCCTGAAGTATATTTCCAGAGGGTGTGAGTTTCAGAGTTATGTTCCTGCCACTGAGAATACTCTGTCTCCAGCTCCAGCAAGCTTTGCCTCTGGAACCATTAGTTCCAGATGAGCATAAGTCACATGGAGGGAAGGATGTGGCGAGTCAGTCCTTGAGTTTGTGTTACATCTAGTTCCAGTAGTTTTTAGAGCCTCTTGCAGGAGTAAAGGAATGGATGACTGAGGAAAGGTCTGTCATTGAGAGGAAAGGATGTAATCACCTTGTCAGTCTGCATGAATAGTTAAAAATACTTCTTCTGACTGAAATCAGTGAGTATCAAATCCTGTGCAGATTGGAATAGAACCCAGGTCCAATACTCCCTGTCTCATATTCTAAGAAGCTGCTGCTATCAATGCACAAAATAAGCTTATAATGTTCAAAAATTTGCCTATGTTCTCCCAGGCTAAGAAGTGAAAATTTAATTTCACTCCTCAGGAGACTGACCTGCAAGAGCACAAAGTAATTAACAATTACCAACTGAAGTATGTTATACTGCTGAAGAAGATACGGCAGAGAGTATCGAACAATTATCTCCCGAGCTTTCCCCTGCTTTTTAATCATAAGTTATGGAAGGTGAGAAGGAAGACTTGGAAGAACGGGAATTCTCAAAATCAATGGATTGGATAAGCATTATAGTGACATTTATATACAGACCCCGACATAGACAGTATTACACAATAAATTGCTCTTTTCATGGCACTTACAAACAACATCTATATGTAACTACACAGTCCCTATAAATATTACGTCATAGCAAACATTTGCTGTCCTCCGCTTTCCCAGCCCCTCACAATGAGAATGGCAGCCAAGCGATTCTTTCCAAGTAATTTTTGCACATAATTAGAATTAATACTCTAGTCTCAAATTTCAAACACTGGCACCATAATAAGACATCCAAAGCCTATATTTGGATGCACAAATTGGTATTTGAAATAAACATACTTAACATTGGTGCCAGTTCTAGAATTCAGATGTGGGATATGGTCATCTGGTTAAGGCATTCATGTTTGACCCCCTAGACTCCCCAGCTGTACAAAAGCTAACCAATATGTACTTAAAGTTACATACATATTTCACGTGAATGAAGTCCATGAGACAGGTCAGAACAATCACAATCACAAAAGAAAGTAAAATAAGCTTAGAGGCCTTCTGCTTAATATGGATCACTGTCGTAGGGCAGCTGCCTCCCATGTTCCCCTGTATGGCCTCAGGGTGGCGCTGCAAACAGCCTACTGCATTGATTTCCCTATTCTGGGCACTTGCAGCCCCCTTCTTCCCAGGAGCCAACTGCCTGCCTATGTTCTCCACCATTATGTTAGAGGGCAGCCCTGCTGGGGCACCCTCCTTTGTCAGGCCATGGCACAACCTCTCTAATTTTCTCCTTTCTTTCAGAATCCTCAGTAGCTCCACACAAGCTCTCAGAGTATAAATAGCTCTTCGCAGGGTTTATTTACTACAAAAGTCCCACAGCTATAATCCACAGTTCCCCAGCACTGTCCAAACAGTATTGGACTTCAATATTTCAAGTCCTCGCAGTCCATCCACACACCAAGTACAGCTCCATTGTCTCACACCATGCTCTGGCTCTCTGGTATAGTTCCAGTGTCTCTCACCCCATTTAGATGCTCAGGTATGGCTCCAACATCTCTCCCCATGGCACCTCCGAGCCCCACCTGCTGGGGTAATTTTCCATCTTAGTTCTTTCTTTCCCAGGTGTGGTCCCAGCTCTTGGCCAAAGACATCACACCTCCATCATTCCCCAGCTTTCAGCCCTTTCTGGCCCTCAAAGAGCCAGCAGACATCCCCTGCTGCTATTCTCAGCCTTCAGCTCTCTCCAGCCATGGGGAAGTTTGTAGGTATCCCCTTGACTTCCTCTCTGCCTTCTGCTTTCATCTGATCTGACTCCGCTGCTCAGTGGGGATATCTCTGCTCCTCCAAGGGCATCCCCTCCCTGAAGGTCTCTGCCCAGAACTCCTCCTGGAAAGGACAAGCTTCAGCAGTCATGCTATCAGCCTACAGCCTGCACTTTTCTCCATGTCTGGCAAGCGCTGCTGGATAATAGTGAGGTGGGAGCAAGGACTCTCCCCGCCCCCTCCCATCACACCCCTACACAAATCCCCTCCATTCCATCTTCCCCACTTTGGAGTCTCTAATGAAGGCATTAGTCATGTACAGAAGTTGTGTTTTTCAGCCAAATTATGGTGGACCCCTGTGCAAGGGCACATAGAGGGAATGGGGATGTTTCTTGCATTCTCTCCCCCACTTTATGAACCACCTTTTCCAGGGCCAGCCATTGTAAGTCAGCAAAAATACTGATAAGAAAATTCTTCTTTTGTACCAAAAACTTTCTAGACTAAAGGGATCCTGCCCTGGGTGCAGGATTGGATTCACTAGATCCAAGTGTCTTATTGGGAACTGGTTAGCAGCATCAGTAATAATAGGAAGCTCTGTTTTCCATTTCCCATACTGAATATGTTGAAATCTCCAGCAGCAGGGCTGGGACTTTTGCCTACCATTAGTAAGTAGCAGGAAATCTGCAGAAATGGCAAGAGCCAGTTCGCTGCAGAAAGGTATCCCCAAGCCCAGAGGCTGTCCAGAATCCTGAAGGAGGGTATAGCCCCCATGGATGCTATGTGCCACATGAGATGGTATTTGCTTCATCCACCTTTCACACTAGCATAGCAAGTGCAGCTGGCTGGGCACAAGAGGGGTGTATACCTCATGCCTTAGAAGCATGGGAGCCTAAGAGCCCTGGAGGAATTCTGGCTGAGGTTATGAAAGATATTATAACTACCTCACTTTTATTTTAACTAAGAGGAATCTATCAATAATTCATGTGTTAGATTTTTTTTCTCCTCAATTTTTTACCTCCAGCAGATGTTGCTGATCAGTTTTCCTATCCTATAGTTACAGTTGCTAACAATGGGAAACAAAATACAGGAGCAGCTCTCCAAAGAAACTAGAGGTCTGGCATTCAGCTGCTGGAGGGCTGTGTGATCATAATGGGGAGTCTTAAGGTATTACAAATATTAATATCTTGATTATCTCAGGGCTAGAGGCATAGAAGAGCTTGCAAAGGTTTGTGAGAACAGAACAGAACAGAATCCAGAGGTTAGGATCTGTACCCGTGCAGGCTGCCTGTGAGACGCTGAGATCCACTGTTCCCCCACCCGCTGATGCTCCTCCCTCATATTCTCCCCTTCATTTGCAGTTTTCTTGGAAGATAAACCCATTTCCCCCGGTGCTTAACAAAACTTTTGTAAATAAAAATAGCTGCCATTAATGTTTTGCGTCTTACTATTAGTAACACAAAACCTCTAAAGTAATACAGAAAAAATTATGTTGCTGTGAAGCCTTTGGAGTGTTTTTTGCATTCAGTCCATTAGAAGAAAAAGTAGCAAAGACTCTGAGCCTATTAGCCTTTTTCATAGATTCCAGAAGGGACCATCGTGATAATCTTGCCTGACCTCCTGCATGACACAGGCCATAGAACTTTCCCAAAATAATTCCTCGAGGATACCTTTTAGGAAAACATCCAATTTTGCTTTTAAAATTGTCCATAATGGAAAATCCACCATGACCCTTGGTAAATTTTTCAGATGGTTAATTACCTTCACTGTCAAAAATGTATGTCTTGTTTCAAAGCTGTTTATACAAAATGAGACAAAGAATAATGAGGGAAAAGTAACTTTTGCGCATTAGAATTTGTAGGTGGGTGATGACAAGAATATCTCTCAACAATGAATCATACACCTGAAAAAAGATTCCTGTCTAGCACTGGGGAAATTTTATAGCAGTTAATAGCTTTGAGAGCTCCCTAACAGACATAGTGTCTAATTAAAAAAAAAACAACAAAAAACCTAAACCCCCTTTTAGATGATATAATTGCAACCCACAGAAAAACACCAATAAACTAAATACACAGAACCAAATTCTGTGTCAGTTACACATATCAACCCAGTTGAAATCAATAATCATACATGATACCGAGAGTGAAATTTGGCCCATAAATACCAATTCTAAATGAGCACAAAAAGCTGTGGACTCTCAAAATGAAATTTTACTTTGTAATAGCCAGTGTTCTCCCCCTTTATGTACCAAGCTGTAAGAATAATTCCTCTTTTAAAGAGACTTTTTTTGAGTCACATCATTGTGAAATTCTTCCACAACTTTTAACACTTTTTCGCTTACGGTCTCATGCATTGTGAGAATAAAACCTAGGCTTTCATTTGAGAATCCAGACTAGTTCAACTGGAGACCACAACTGAAAGAATCTCAGAGAAACATATCTGCAGTTATATGATGTGTGAAGTATTCCTGGACAAATATCTTCACCAGATCAAACATGCTGCAGTGAGTCTAACCAGAACGAAATTGCACAAAATTCTGAAACTTCAGCTCTATTAATTACTGTATGTTTAGTATCCAAGAGGCACAATTTCCTCTTTAATTTCCTCTTTGTCTTATCCCTTTGAAAAATGCCCATTTCCAAGTAGAGACTGGCTCTTTTTAAGATTTAAAAAGAAGACTGGTTGCATTCATGACTCTTAAATAGTGGGAGTACTGATCTACCTTCCCCACCACCAGAAATCCTTACCGCTCCTCAAGCATGTGCTCTTCAGGTGGCCGCCTCCTTGCTTGCGGTTCTTGACTTGACCATCAAGTTGAGAACTAGTAGTAGAAGGAAGCAGATCGATTGGGAGCACATTTCTGCAGGATCAGTAAGTAGAGAGTGGGAGCAGGGAAGGGGTGTTGTTTGTTGGGAAAGGAGCTGGGATGGGATCAGCATTGAGAGGAGTGTCAGATTAGTGTACTTGGGGAAGGGGGATATGGAAGTATCAGAAGGCTGAAAAGGTAGGTAGTCTCTTGTGAGGAGGGGACAAAAAGGAATCTGCAGTTGGAAGGCTGGGTTGGGTTCTTGGTGGAAAGAGGAGCTGAAGACCAGGGGAGAAATCCTGGCCCCATTTAAGTTAATGACAAAACTCCAATTGACTTTTGTGGAACGAGGATTTCACCCAATATACATAGCTGACATTTTTCTGTGCTCTAAGGGTGCATTCTTTGAACATTGGTTGAGAAATAAAGTCAAATGAAGCATCATTTTAATACAGTGTCTGGATTTGATATTATGGTTCAGACTGTGGCCTGGTTTGTGCAGTCATGCAAAGGTCTAAGGAGACATAAGGTGCCCTCTTACGAAGTTTCCCCGGATAACTACACCACCACCCACAGCACGAGTGGGAAAGGAGACTCCACAGAGGCACTGCATTCCTCTCTATGTGCAGGTGGCCAGGAGGTGCCAGTAAGAGGTGAGGAAGAAGTTCTATCTCACTGCACAAGAGCCGTGCACTGCACCTGGTTCAACGTAACTAAAGGCTCATTCTACAAGCGTAAAGTCTGATTCTGCCTTTTGCAAGGGGGAGACTGAATACGGTTGTGAATCTAAGAGGATCCAGTATGACTTTTTTTTTTTTTTTTTTTTAAACACGGGGGGGACCTGTAATGCCCCAATGGATTTTTTTAGGTAGATGGTTTGGGAGAAATGAGCCAAGAGAGCCTGATTTTAAGGCATCCAGAGAATCCAAAATAAAACTGTATTTTACTCTTGCAAAATTTCTGTGCAATGTTCTTTTGTTATAGTAAAATGATAGCTCCCTAACCCTAATACATTTCTGGAGATGGAAAACCTTGGTATTCTTTCTTTGTTGGTGTTATAAGAGACCTGAGAGTTACTGGGCAGTGTGTCTGATTTGTATGAATAAGGGATTAAGATTGGCGGTACAGTAGCTGTGATGCCTGAATTTGTGTCCTAGGATATAAAGATTAAAGGTTTAGTAGATTTAGATCTGAATATAAGAGAACTGGATTGGATTTTTGAACTCTTTATTTCCCTTTTGTATGAAATTATTAGCATGCACGCAGTATACTTTGTTCTCTTTAATCATTAGTGGTATTTTGTACCTTATATTGATGGATTTATTAGACCACATCTTTTGATGATATTTCTTATGGGATGTTTTATTTCCCAATAAAAATTCTTCATGAAAAAAGAAGTGATAGGAAAATCAGTTTAAATAAAATAAATGCTTTTTGAAACTTGAGAATCTTTGGTTAACGTTCTCTCTTGTTTATATGCCACACTGCTATTGGTTTCAGCTAGAACCGAAACTGTTTGTACAGCTCCTGTCACAATGAGGACCCAATCCTAACTTGGGGCCTCTGTACAACAAAGAAATAATAATACCAAAATACAGTGAGAGAAAATATTTCTAACCAGATTAGTGTGAAAATCTGACTGGAAGTCTTTCAAAGAGGCATAGATAACACTTGGTAAGCACTTGGTAATCCAAACTTCTGGATAATGAATTAAATGAGCATGATTGGTTAAAAAAGTACTTTAAACAGGATATACTATGAAGTTTTGATCTAAAATTTCCTTAGAATCTTCCCTAATTGCTTACATTGTTAAATTTTTATTTAGCCTGATATGCCACAATAATTTACTACATCATGGGATGATTCTGTTCTTAGGCTGGTTCTACACTGGTGTAACTTCAGCCAGTGGAAGAAAATAAGTGAGATCAGCATCAGATCACATTTCTGTAATTTTCTTGACTTTGGGTCTAATAGAAGAATTTTCATGAATGAGCTCAAAGTAAAGAAAACAAAGTAAACTTAGAAAACAAAGTAAAGAAATATCAACAAATTATTATAGCATATTTGAATAAACACAGTTGCATCAGCCAGTTATTAATCTTCTAATCAAAATTTCTGCTCCTCTCAGTACATATGTCACTGAGGTCAATGGGAGCCATGTGCAAGGAGCTCTTCCATGAATAAACCCCATATGTGTATTAGTTAAAATATTAATTTTCAAAGGCTATTTCTCAAAGTTGTTATTGGTTTTTTACCAATAATTGTTGAATTGTGTCAGATGATCCATGGGCCAAATCCTGGCCCTATTGAAGTCAATAGCAAAATTCCCATTGACTTCTAAAGGGCCAGAATTTCAGCCCCCACACCCTGCATGTTTATATTTAGCAGGGCTACCTAAAAGCATGCAATTTTGTAGGAATAAGCTTAGAACTTCACATTACTGTCGTGCAAGAAGCCTACTCAAACTTGATAATTATAAGTAAATAAAACTAGAGGGTCACAAACTTTGTTGCTTCTGTAGGCTGAGTTCATTGCACACACCAGGGGCTCCTTGTATCCTTCCATTGTCTCCCTGTTGTGCATCTTCCCACCCCCCTTCTCCTTCAGAAGGTTGGTGCAACTCCCCACACTTTCCCTCATGCCATGGGCTCTATATGCACCCTTCCCCACCATTATTATTTCTCTTCTTTCTCTCTAGGAGATAAGTCATTCAGGGCGTCAACAAGTTAAATGCTATTGGGAGGATGTATGCAGTGGTGTTGTAGCCATGTTGGTCCCAGGATATTAGAGGGAGAAGGTGGGTGAGGTAACGTCTTTTATTGGGAGGAATAAAATGCAACGATGGACGGAGATATTGTTATGAAGGTATCAGAAGGTGTCATCGACCAATTGTTTGATATATAGACAGTTGCAGAAGTGCTTGCAGCTGTGGCTTTGCTAAACAAATTCCAGAGGTTCCCCCACTTCTTCCCTTCTAGTTTTCCAATTCCCCATTCATACACAAACCCATAGGGTTCTGCCCATTAATGCCTAGAACATTCTCTGACATTTTGAAATTGATCAGAAGTGGTGTTCCAAAGTTGTTAAGTTACATTCAAACACAGAAAAGCTATCAAGTTGAGTTTTGGCTTCACAAGCTCAGCCAATAATTGTGTGTTTGTGCACTGTTGCTCAGGAACACTGCCCACTAAATAATGTTGCTTTCTAAATATTGTTATGTAAGCAGCAATATGGCATACTGAAAGATATTGTCCAACAGTCTATATTGGTTACCAACATATAAGGCATAGTTTAAACAATGAAGAATAAAAAATGGATTCCAGGCCAAAATTTTCAGAACTGGGTACCTAAAAATAGGAACATTATTTTTAAAGTTTTAGTCCTTAAAGTCTTTAGTCTTTCAAATACAATATGGACAAACTTCATTCTACTCATGCTACCCTTAACATTATATTAGCATATGAAAGACTCTAGATTTTAATTTTTAAAGGACAGTGCTGACTAGCATTACTTGTCCACTAACTATTGAGACAAAAGCTATGTAATTGTGACAGTCAAAATCTTTTCTAATGCTAAAGGTCAAAAAAGCTATAGTTTTAAAGGAATAATTATATACAATTGTCTATTTTTAAATATGACGACTACTATAATGATAATCCTCCAGATAAACATATAAATATATGTAATTAGTGATTACAATACCGCAATAACCCATCACCACTTATTATAAAACCATAAACTATTATTCAGTACACTATAAAGTTCAAAATCTAATTGAAAGTGCTAGTTTAGCATAATTCCCACAAGCCATCATTCTTTAATATTGTGAAATGAATGAGGTTTTTGTGGAGCTATTAATTGATACTGACAAGCAATAACCACTGGAATGAAACTCCAATTATGAGAGGCAATTAATCACATTTACTGTCATCTGTGGTGTCAAACAAAATTCAATAAAATTCTAAACAGTAAAAAAAAAAAAAAAAGGGGGGGGGGGCGGGGATTTAGACCTCTTATGTTTTAATTCATTTCATGGAAATCAGATTGTCCTTTGGTGGGGTAATCAAGCAATTACAAAAGTACTATTTTCACTATTAATGCAGTGTTTATTTTGTTGTATTCTCTGATTTAAAAAAAACTGACTGTTTTTCCTTCTTGATGTAGACTTATACCATATTGCATATTTATTTCTAAAGCAGTCTGTATAGTTAGTAGCATAATTGGTGTTATGGTAGACAAATATCTTTAAAAATAAAAAGGTCCAGGTCCTATCTGTACATTTGAGCCACAATCCACGACAACACTTAAACATATACTTAACTTTTAGCATGTACGGCATAAGCATGTGCTTATGTGCTCTCCTGAATAGAGATGCTTTCCTGAATTGTGTCCTTATAGCACATTCACCACTGTGGTATCTGAATACTAGCAAAATTATTTTAAGCAAAATTCAGTCAGAAAGAATTCATTCCCCATCAATTTGTATAATTATGTTTTAGTTTGCATGAACTTGTAAATGGTTTTTAAATTCTGTTCCTTTTTCCAAGAACAGTTGCCAGTCAATGAATTTAAACAGGCCTTTCAAACATCACATTTTGGCATTCAAATGGGTACAAAAGAATGGAGAATAGTTTAGTACCTTAGTAACTGATTTGACTGGCCCAATGTAAAATTCAGACATCACATTTAGATGCCATGTTTGCAAAGTGGGCTCACAGTGTCATTTGACATGACTTTTTTTTAATGGTGTTCTCTAGAAGTCCTTTATTTATACTTCTCCAAAAAAGTGACATGTCATAGCCACTTTGCTTGTGTCAAGAGAGCTGAATAGACTTCTTTCAGACCCCATCAAAGTGCCAGCCAGAAAAGGTCATTTGAGAGCAGTGTAAGGCAGCCCCTCGCTCCCAGGTGATGTAACTGGGGAAGTCAGCGCCTCTGCTGGTGAGCATGTCGTGTGTTTCACTCTGTTCTGACCTGTAGCAATCTCAGTCCCTGTTGGGTGGGCAGCTCCGAGCACAAACTTAGCCAACCATTTGCCATGAGAGTGTGAACAATTGTTGATGGTATAAATAGGTGGCACCGTCTAAAATTTAACAGTGTAAAAACAACAGCTGGATCAACTTCTGCTGAGAATAGTCTCAGTTCAGAAAGTCAGAGAAATCCTAGATATTTTCTTTAATATTCTTTGCTGGTCATTGGTAGCTTTAGTTGCCTTTTATATTCCATCAAAGCTAGGAGGCCTTAAAATGAATCAGGAGACCAGTAATAACATCCGCTCACCCTACACTGCAATATCCAACAGAAGCATCTACGTGTAAGAAGCACATGAGAACTTACAGTTGAAGGAGTAATGCATGTCTGAGGAAACCCTAAAATAGACACAACTGTATTTAGTTAGGTCTTGGGCACTTCCAAAACACATTCTTTCCATTCAGTGAAGCTATATTAAACAAATATTGCAGCCTCTTGTACTAAAAGTTTAAACTAAAGAGGCAAATGCGCTAAAAAAAAATCCTATTCTGATTTATATAGTAAGTATAATAACTTGCTTGGTTTTTAAATATTGTATCTTCGTCCAACCCCAGCAGACATGAGGATGTACCGTTATGGTTTTATAATAGCTAACATAATATGTAATTAGGTCAAGACTTTGGATCCCTCGCTGTTTAAAATTCTATTATGAGGGCACCATCATCCTTAGCCCTCTAGGTTATTTAGTGCCACTACCAATAGATAACAAGTGTACTTTTTTAAACTAAATATATTTGAATTTTTTACTCTGAAATGTTTGACTTCTTTTAGTTATTATTTTATTAGTAAATAGAACTCTAAAAAAACTGCACATAACTAATATAATCAATAAAGGCAATGGCTTTGTCCAAAATCAAACCAATCAGACCATCAAGGTAACCTCAACTGTGTTGAGAAAAATTCTTTGGAGACGGTCCTTTTCCACTGCTGAAGTTCAAAGACTCTCGCATTTATTTTTCTTTGATGTGGTTCTGGATTGTTAACCTTAATTTGAGTTTAACTCCATTTCATACCAGTAAAGGGTTTTTGGTAGTGGGTTTTTGGTTTTTTAAAAATTATTCATTTCTCCTTCTAAAAAGTTCTTGTTTTAGTACCAACTTTGAACACCCACACTGAAAATTCCTGACAGCACCTTCACCCTATGTTTTAGCACAGATAATTTTGTTGCCAAGGTAACTGACTTTATTGGAATAAAAGGAAATTTAAAATATTCAAAACTACAAGGATGTAAGTTCTAAACTTACCAGGGTAAAACAAATACTTATTCTGCTAAACACTAGTTATAATGATGTGGAGTCAAACTTAACTATTCTACAGGGGAAAAAATCTAGACTCTTTAAAATAAACATTTTCTGTTTTAATATCGCATATTTTTTTAAAAGATATATTTTGGACTGTTTCACAAATGGTTTATAAAGCAGATGATGTGTCACAAAAATGTACTATTTAACCCGGATCCATCAAATAACCCATATTCAAAACTCCCACTGGCTTTAATGGGACTACCACACTTGGAATAATTTCATGATCCAGCCCTAATTATAGAGTATTTTTCTTTTGTCATATCTTTGGAGTTTTTTGCTCTTACTGAAGAAATTTGCAAGAAAACAGAATCACTCATGCTGTGGATTCCCCATTGAATAATAACCCTCTGCTGGTGACATCACAGTCATTCTACAGCAACCACTTCTGATGTCCAAAAACAGAGGATTATGACTCTAAGTGGGGAATAAGTATGATTGACTCTACTGAGAAATTGTGGGAAATTATTAGTTGTTGATACAATATAGACAATGTTATGGCTGTGCATTTATTTTAGATAAACCATGAAAATATACATGCTAATTTTAGGTGGATCCTCTGTATTTTAAGCTTCTGGAGCAATGGTGGGCAACCTGCGGCCCATCAGGGTAAGCTGATTGTGGGCCATGAGACATTTTGCGGACACTGATCGTCTGCAGGCACGGCCTCCCGCAGCTCCCAGTGGCTGCGGTTCAAGCGGCGGCCAGCATGTCCCTACATACTGGACTAAATATGTAATATTTTCTAGTGAATTAATCTGATTTTTGTAAAAGAAGGGTGGTTTTTGTGCCCTGAAAACTGTTCATTTGCCCTGATTTCAAAATGCCATGATTAATTTAGGATCCTTTTCTTTGACTGTTCAGTGAAATATTTTTTCATGATTAGTTCTACCCATTCTTTAGATGATTTTGTTGCAGCTGCACATCTGGAGTCTCGTCTTCAGAGATCATTGGATTAACGTTTTCTGTAGATTGCCACAGAAAATCTGATGGACAACGGTATTATGACAGACAGCTGCAGCGGCACAGGAGCCAGCAAACAGAACTGTAAACGGGAGTTTGAGTGGGAGTTTGTAAGGGGAGTTTGTGTTGTGGTGCTTGTTTGGGGTTTGCTTTTGCTGTGGGCGCTGGTGTTTTGGTGTGGTTTGTGTTTCCCAGATTTACAGGATTTAGGTGGGGAAGGCTATGACAGATACAGAGGCAGCAGTGGGAGTGACCCATGTAGTGGAAGACACAATGAAGATGACTGGATGTGGAAGCTGCAGTATGTACATGATCCTGGAGGGGGTACCTGGAAAGAGTTTTGTCTGCATGAAGTGCTGTCTGATAGAGCTGATGGAAGAAAAGATCTGAGGATTGGAGATGCAGGTGGAAAGTCTGGTTGAGTTTAGAAGGGGGTTCGAGTGGATTATGGAGCAAAGACATGAGGGAGCTGAAGGGAAAAGCTCAGACTTGCAAGTGGAATCAGGGCTGGGGAATTTCCAGGCAGAGGAAAAGACGGGCTAGTGAAGGAGAAATAGAGCTCAAGAACAGGTTTGAAGAGTTGGAAAATGAAGAAGGAGCTTCGCAAGGAAGAAGAGAAGAGAGGCTAGTCCTATAGGAAAAGGGTAAGAGTCAATGGAGACTACACCAAATATGAGCCCCAGGAGGATACAGGATGGGTTGAAGAGGATTACAAGGGAGAATAGGAATGGAAAGAACTTGCAGCCAGAGGGAATAGCGGATAGACTGGAGAATTGAACCGTCACCAGGAAAGGGCAGGCCTACATGATCAGGACTCCTTACTGAGAAGAATGGACAGGCCTGTAACCAGAGCTGATCCAGAGAACAGAAGGGTGTGCAGTCTTCCAGATGCTAAGATATGGAATGTGGACCTGAGGTTGAAAAGGATCCTAAAGGGAGCGGGAAAGAATCCACTGATCGTCCTTCATGTGGGAACAAATGATACCGGTAGATTCTCGCTGGAATGTATCAAGGGAGAGTATGCCAGGCTGGGGAAGATGCTTAAGAAAATCGAGGCTCAGGTGACCTTCAGTAGGATTCTGCCTGTTCCTAGAGAAAGGCAACAAAGGTGTGACAAAATTATGACTATCAACAGATGACTCGGGCAGTGGTGCTTAAAGGAGGGCTTTGGGATGTATGGCCACTGGGAGGCATTCATGGACAGAGGACAGTTCTCTCTGGATGGACTTCTAGGATGGAGGCTGGCACAACTGATTAAGAGAGCTTTAAACCAGGAATTTGGGGGAGATGGTTGAGAGATGTCCAGGTAATGTCCACACCGGATTTTAGCATTGAGAGGGAAGAAGACAAAGTAAGAAAGGATACAGCCATGGGTAGGAGAATGGACATAAGGAGGAAGGGCAGTGTGGATACCAGCCTAATAGGTCATGCTGGTTGTAGAATGTCCATGCCTAATCCGGTAAAGAATGTGAGCGAGGCCAAACAGCAAAAATTAAGATGTTTGTACACCAATGCGAGGAGCCTAGGTAACAAAATGGAGGAACTAGAGCTACTGGTGCAGGAAGTGAAACCAGATATTATAGGGACAACAGAAACATGGTGGAATAGTAGTCATGACTGGAGAACAGGTATTGAAGGGTATGTGCTGTTTAGGAAAGACAGAAATAAAAGCAAAGGTGGTGGAGTAACATTGTATATCAATGACGAGGTAGAATGTAAAGAAATAAGAAGCAATGGAATGGATAAGACAGAGTCCGTCTGGGCAAAGATCACATTGGGGAAGAAAACTACTAGAGCCTCCTCTGTGATAGTGCTTGGGGTGTGCTAGAGACTGCCGGGATCTAATTTGGATATGGATAGAGCCCTCTTAATGTTTTTAATGAAGTAAATACGAATGGAAACTGTGTGATCATGGGAGACTTTAATGTCCCAGATATAGACTGGAGGACAAGTGCTAGTAATAATAATAGGGCTCAGATTTTCCTGGATGCGATAGCTAATGGATTCCTTCATCAAGTAGTTGCTGAACCGACAAGAGGGGATGCCATTTTAGATTTGGTTTTGGTGAGTAGTGGGGACCTCATAGAAGAAGTGGTTGTAGGGGACAACCTTGGTTCAAGTGATCATGAGCTAATTCAGTTCAAACTGAACGGAAGGATAAACAAAAATAAATCTGCAACTAGGGTTTTTGATTTAAAAAGGGCTGACTTTCAAAAATTAAGGAAATTAGTTAGGGAAGTGGATTGGACTGAAGAACGTATGGATCTAAAGGTAGAGGAGGCCTGGGATTACTTTAACTCAAAGCTGCAGAAGCTATCGGAAGCCTGCATCTCAAGAAAAGGGGAAAAATTCATAGGCAGGAGATGTAGATCAAGCTGGATGAGCAAGCATTTCAGAGAGGTGATTATGAAAAAGCAGAAAGCATACAGGGAGTGGAAGATGGGAGAGATCAGCAAGGAAAGCTACCTTATTGAGGTCAGAACATGTCGGGATAAAGTCAGAAAGGCTAAAAGTCAAGTAGAGTTGGACCTTGCAAAGGGAATTAAAACCAATAGTAAAAGGTTCTATAGCCATATAAATAAGAAGAAAGCAAAGAAAGAAGAAGTGGGACTGCTAAACACTGAGGATGGAGCGGAGGTTAAGGATAATCTAGGCATGGCCCAATATCTAAACTCAGTCTTTAATAAGGCTAATGAGGATCTTAGGGATAATGGTAGCATGACAAATGGGAATGAGGATATGGAGGTAGATATTACCATATCTGAGGTAGAAGTGAAACTCGAACAGCTTAATGGGACTAAATTGGGGGGGGGGCAGATAATCTTCATCCAATAATATTAAAGGAATTGGCACATGAAACTGCAAGCCCATTTGCAAGAATTTTTAATGAATCTGTAAACTCAGGGGTTGTACCGTATGACTGGAGAATTGCTAACATAGTTCCTATTTTTAAGAAAGGAAAAAACGTGATCCGGGTAACTACAGGCCTGTTAGTTTGACATCTGTAGTATGCAAGGTCTTGGAAAAAATTTTGAAGGAGAAAGTAGTTAAGGACATTGAGGTCCATGGTAAATGGGACAAAATACAACATGGTTTTACAAAAGGTAGATCGTGCCAAACCAACCTGATCTCCTTCTTTGAGAAAGTAACAGATTTTTTAGACAAAGGAAACGCAGTGGATCTAATTTACCTAGATTTCAGTAAGGCATTTGATACTGTGCCACATGGGGAATTTTTAGTTAAATTGGAAAAGGTGGGGATCAATATGAAAATTAAAAGGTGGATAAGGAATTGGTTAAAGGGGAGACTACAGCGGGTCATACCGAAAGGTGAATTGTCAGGCTGGAGGGAGGTTACCAGTGGAGTTCCTCAGGGATCGGTTTTGGGACCAATCTTATTTAATCTTTTTATTACTGACCTCGGCACCAAAAGTGGGAGTGTGCTAATAAAGTTTGCGGATGATACAAAGCTGGGAGGTATTGCCAATACAGAGAAGGACCGGGATATCATACAGGAGGATCTGGATGACCTTGTAAACTGGAGTAATAGTATAGGATGAAATTTAAATAGTGAGAAGTGTAAGGGATTAATAAAAAGAATTTTAGTTATAAACTGCAGACGCATCAATTAGAAGTAATGGAGGAGGAGAAGGACCTTGGATTATTGGTTGACCACAGGATGACTATGAGCTGCCAATGTGATATGGCCGTGAAAAAAGCTAATGTGGTCTTGGGATGCATCAGGCGAGGTATTTCCAGTAGAGATAAGGAGGTGTTAGTACCTTTATACACTGGTGAGACCTCATCTGGAATACTGTGTGCAGTTCTGGTCTCCCATGTCTGATGGATGAATTCAAACTGGAACAGGTACAGGGAAGGGCTACTAGGGATGATCTGAGGAATGGAAAACCTGTCTTATGAACGGAGACTCAAGGAGCTTGGCTTGTTTAGCCTAACCAAAAGAAGGTTGAGAGGAGATATGATTGCTCTCTATAAATATATCAGAGGGATAAATGCCGGAGAGGGAGAGGAATTATTTAAGCTTAGTACCAATGTGGACACAAGAACAAATGGATATAAACTGGCCATTGGGAAGTTTAGACTTGAAATTAGATGAAGATTTCTAACCATCAGAGGAGTGAAGTTCTGGAATAGCTTTCCAAGGGGAGCAGTGGGGGCAAAAGACCTATCTGGCTTCAAGATTAAACTCAATAAGTTTATGGAGGAGATGGTATGATGGGATAACATGATTTTGGCAATTAATTTATCTTTAACTATTCATGTAAATAGGCCCAATGGCCTGTGATGGGATGTTAGATGGGGTGGGATCTGAGTTACTACAGAGAATTCTTTCCTGGGTATCTGACTGGTGAATCTTGCCCACATACATGCTCAGGGTTCAGCTGATCGCCATATTTGGGGTCGGGAAGGAATTTTCCTCCAGGGCAGATTGGAAGAGGCCCTGGGGGTTTTTCGCTTTCCTCTGTAGCCTGGGGCACGGGTCACTTGCTGGAGGATTCTCTGCACCTTGAAGTCTTTAAACCATGATTTGAAGACTTCAATAGCTCAGACATAGGTGAGAGGTTTATTGCAGGAGTGGGTGGGTGAGATTCTGTGGCCTGCATTGTGCTGGAGGTCAGAATAGATGATCATAATGGTCCCTGCTGACCTTAGTATCTATGAGTCTATGAGATATTGCATATAGAATTATTCATGGCATTTCCTGGCTTTGATTTCTTTTGGATTGTCCATGGGACATTTATATAAGATAGTTGCCAATTTCTTCCTTTTTAAATGTTCCTGATAGAACTGAACTATATTTAGAGATAGGCAGATAATTGATTTTTCAGTTTAGTGGATGGACCAAAAGATCTCCCCCCAAAATTCATGTTGGGTTGATCCAAAATGATAAATTTTCAGTTCCTCACTTAAACCAATGGTTTTTGTTTGTTTTAGGTCTAACAAAACAAAACATTTTGTGTCATGTTGGGGTGTTCTTATGTCTCCCCCATTTTTAGTTAAATGTAGTTAAATTTCTAAATAAAATACTGCTTTGAATCAAAATGTTGAAAGATTCATTTAAAAAATACCAAAACAAAATGTTTGTTTTCTTTGGAATTCCCCCCCCTCTTTTTTTGGAGCAAAAACCATTCTCCAAATGCCACCCAAATTTGCAAATCGTTTGTCAATCCAAAACTGCATTTTTTTGTGAAAAAACTGTTCACTGAAAAAAAAATTGCTCAACTCTAATTATATTATCTGTTCACTACCTAGAGAGTGCTACAGCGTGCATCCAGTCTCCAAAATTCAGTTTCCCCTGCCAGTCTGCCCCAGTTACAGATTTTATTGCTATAATCAAGAACTATGCACCTTCTGATTATTATTCTATATACCTTGAAAGTGTTCAGTTCTCCTTTAGTCTTTCGTGCATTCCCCACAGAAATACAAAATAATAATGTGCCATATGGCAAATGGAATCAGCTGCAACTCCATGCAGCATCTTCTATCATGTGGTATTTTACAAGTTTGTAACTGATGAACATTGCATCTCCTCCCATCTCTCTGACTCTAGACAGTATGCTGCTTTTCCCACTAGAGGCATCCTTGTCAATACTGTTAATCTTTTCTTCTATCTAGCTAAAGGATAGGTATTTGGCTGAAATTCACAGTGCACAAAGTAAATAAGATGCAGAAATAGCTCAGTGTGTGGTAATTTTAATAAATAGCACAAAGTGCCGTATGTTTGCATGAATACAATAGTTGCATAACCATATGAGTTCTGCTTTCTCAGTATTAATGTGTATTTTTATTATGTAACATTAATAATAATCATATATGTAACTTGGGAATGTTGGCTGAATGGTCACTTTAAAGTGTTATTTATGCTTCTAAGCACCACTTACATGCACCTAGGTGCTGGAGTTGTGGTTATTCGTGCTTCAAAGCAAATCAAATGCATGTTTAATATCAGAAGAAATTATGGTTGTACTTAATGCGAGAAAATATTGCTCAAGAAGGAGATCCAGCATATGTGTGTGTGTGTACGCGCATCCTTGTAATCCTTACATAATCAGAATAAGCTTCAGTCACCTTACATATTGTTAGGTAATGGCCTAAATCGCTTACCCAACTTAGAAAATGTTCCGTTTTTCTCTCTTCATTAATTGCTCTTCTTTGCTTAGCTGTGCCATGCCCATAATTTCATAATTCTTCATTCTGTGCCATTTTTCATCTCGCCTTCTCCATCTCGTATTGAACAAGTGCTGGTTGCATATTGATAAACCTGTGTTGGAAAATAGCCACAAGTTATATAGGGATAAGCCAGAGTTTTTATTTTTTATTAGTCATGTATTTTGCATGAAAACAGATTTACAGCAGGATGTTAGCTATTTGTAAAGAGAGCTCCAAGGGCTATGTTCTAATGTCAAATAAGAAGTTGGTACAAGTGAACACTGTTGTAATTTATATGGCTAAGCAGCTTAAATCCACTCACTTGAGTAACACAATGCACACAATTTCCTTTGGTGGGATAATGCAGCAAATGAGATATGCAGGAACAATAATAGACGTGTTTTCATAAAATAAATTGTGGGGATTTATAGAAAATGGGAGCAACTTGCCTACTGGCAAGTTACTGTTAAACTGCTGTCTAGAAGCACAAGTAATACCTTCAAAATGACCAGTCAGATTTAATAGAGCCACAGGCTGATTCAATTAATGCCTTATCCATGTAAGTTTAGGCCAAATCCTACAATTTACAGCATATGTGGACCCGTATGCAGTACTTCATTGACTTTAATGGAGCTCCATTCAGGCACAGTGGACCACGCATTGCATTGTAAATTGCAGGATTGGGGCTTTGATCTCTTTCCTCCTCTGTTCATGCTTTTTGTTTTTCTCTCAGCCCTCATCTGCTGCCTCTTTCCCTGTTTCTGCCCATCTCTCTATCCTCGATTCCTCCTGTTTTCACCTCTCTCTTCATACAACCAGCTAGGCATTAAAGGCAGAAGCTATCAAATTAAAATTGAATTGTTTTACTTTATTAATTTGCCCCTTTAACTATTTCCATCAACTCATTTCTAATCTTCAGACTTCCTTATTTAAATCTTAGATACTGGGGGTTTAATCATGATTTTTTGATATAACATATTTTGTCATATAAACAGGAATAAAAAATAATTGACTCCTATAAGGTCTTTAATAAAATTTAAAAACTGGGTTTTTTGTAAAGGTGCTAAAAATTTTGTATAAGATTTACAAGGTCAAATTTGAAGGCACCTTTCCTAAAATAAATAGCATCCACCTTTAAAAAGAATGTCTTCATTAATGGCCAAATCCTATTCTCATGAAAGACAATGACAAAGATTATTGACTCCTTGGGGCCAGGATACAGGCCGCAATGCTTAGTAATTCCAGCAATACCAGCACTTAGAAATACCCATGATAGATTTCTTTTTCCCACTAATAAAAATTATTTAGACTATTAATAAGTCAGAGTCCCACTGCAGGGGAAGAATATGCTCCTGGATAGATCAGCATGCCACAGAGCCTGCATTGGTGGCTTTCTGTGGTCAGTGTGGCTCAGAGGTACATAGATATATTCTGTTTAATCATATCTTCAATCTGTAATGAACTCAGGTCAAAAACGGCAAAATTTGGCCCAAGGATTGATTTTTTTTTAATTTGATTTTTTTATCTTTCTCTGTCAAACTATCGAAAGATTTTCATGAAATAAATTCAGACATCAAAAATCTCTACCAACAACTGTTATCTTATTTATTGCATGGTGCTATGATTAATCACATTTTAATATAATTTAGGATGTAATGTGCATTTCCTTAGAGCGTCCCACATTCCATTAAGGTGCCCAGCTTTTCACAGGGAGGGATATTAAATGAAACTAGTTCATTATTTGCCTGAAAATGCATGTACTACACCAAAATATCATGTTATCTGTGATTAGTTTGCGGAAGCCATCTGTCATCTTCCCCACCCCCACAGTACCTCAGAAAGCAGAGAGGCTAGAGAAGAGAAGTATATATACTTATGACAACACAACCACCTGTTACCATTAATTTTAGTTAGCTGTGAGAGACATGGACTAAAAAAGAAGGAGGCTATCAAGGCTATTTCCTAGTGTACTGGGGGACAAGTATCACTACTATTGACTAAAGGGCTTTTAAAATCTTGAAGAAGATTATGTATGATTCATGTCAGAGAGATGTGTACACGAGCAATTTACTTGAGAACTGGAACCAAAGAGCAGAAATTTCAGGCAGATAGAGTATTGGGGCATGTTCCACTAGAGGGGAAAAAATGTCCTCCCACTTTTCCTGGGAAATTGGGATTCCATGTTGAAAGAGCAAACCATTTAGCTCTAATGATTGCATGGATTTTGAAATTAAGCACAGCAAGTAGAAAGATCCTGCACAGATTTTAAAGTCTATTATGTATTCATGCACTGAAATGTGCTTTGATTTTTTAGCACTGTATGAGAGAATCATAGAATATTAGAGTTGGAAGAGACCTCAGGAGGTCATCTAGTCCAACCCCCTGCTCAAAGCAGGACCAACCCCAACTAAATTATCCCAGCCAGGGCTTTGTCAAGCTGGGTCTCAAAAGTTTTTAAGGATGGAGATTCCACCACCTCCCTAGGTAATCCATTCCAGTGCTTCACCACCCTTCTAGTGAAATAGTTTTTCCTAATTTCTAACCTAGACCTCCCCCACTGCAACGTGAGACCATTGCTCCTTGTTCTGTCATCTGCCACCACTGAGAACAGCCTAGCTCTATCCTCTTTGGAACCCCCCTTCAGGTAGTTGAAGGCTTCTATCAAATCCACCCTCACTCTTCTCTTCCGCAGACTAAATAAGCCCGTTTCCATCAGTCTCTCCTCGTAAGTCATGTGCTACAGTCCCCTAATCATTTTTGTTTCCCTCTGCTGGACTCTCTCCAATTTGTCCACATCCCTTCTGTAGTGAGGGGGCCCAAAACTGGACTCAGTACTCCAGATGTGGCCTCACCAGTGCCGAATAGAGGGGAATAATCACTTTCCTCTATCTACTGGCAATGCTCCTACTAATGCAGCCCAATATGCCATTAGCCTTCTTGGCAACAAGGGCACGCTATTGACTCATATCCAGCTTCTCATCCACTGTAATCCCCAGGTCCTTTTCTGTAGAACTGCCGCTTAGCCAGTCGGGCCCTAGCCTGTAGCTAACTATTCAGAGTTGGAAATGGGTATGAGCTTTGCTGCTGTTCAGTTCCCTGTGAAAATGCCGCCACCAAATTATTGGGGCAATTTCCCAGTCATTCATGGAGTCCTCTCATCTCTCTAATCTTTATCAGAGAGGATTCGTCCTTAAGGCTAACAAAGCTACTCCTGGAGAAAAATGTTTTGCTTTTGGAATGGATTAGATGATCAGATGGAATGATGGGTTAACAAATAGCAGGTATTTTAAAAAAATTATTAGAGAGGGAGAAGGAAACACCTAAAATGCCTTTGCCCCCACCCTGCCCCATTCAGACTACACAAGGAGAACACTGTGCTTGTTTCATCAACACCCCAGATATATATTACCAAAGCAAAACATAAACATTCCCAGCAAAGATCATTTCTTGTAAATTTGTTTGCTGAGTGGTGATTCCTCCTCCCTTATGGTTATGGAAAGGCGTTATTGTTTGGGAACATAAGTGAATAAATGTCCTCGACCCTCGCTTTTCTCTCTAGAGTGCACAAAACCCTAGTACACAGGGATCATGGTGGAATAAAAAGGGGGGGGGGCAATTTTTGTAATTGCCATTTTGTTAAAATGTGACCAATGCATCACTGTCTGAAGTGGCAGAGATAAAAGTAGAGCTATAAAGGACATAAAACAGTTCTAGGAAGAGGAAGAAAACAAGCTTTCCAGACCATTGTGCCTAACTCTCTTTGGACTAATCTGATTCTCACTTTCCTATTTTTCAGCCCACTCCTAAATCCTATCCTTGTCCAGAAACAAATTCACAGTAGCTGTCCCTGCTTCAAGCAATCTCCATGGTAACTTATGCTCTGTTTGTAACATTTTGTGTTCAGTTGGTTTGGTTAAAATAAAAATAAATTGGAACACCTGCCCATCCCATGAACCAAATCTTTTCTAATATTCAGAAAAAAATCAGTTAAGGGTCTTCCTCCATTTGCTACAGCACCCTCATCCCTCCCTGTCACTGCTCTCTGTTAATTGGGTTACCCCAGCTGCTGCTTCTTCCAGAAATCTATTTTTTCTGTCAGAGCTGTTGTGGGATCCAGGGTACTGACTAATGCTAATTATTTTGTGTTCTGGACACAGTAAAACATGTTAGAATTGAATAAAGTGTCAGAGGTGTGCAGCAGAGAGCCTGTCATTTGTCTGAATCCCACTGGGGAAGGACTTTAGGCCCCTGCTTGTAGGGAAACTTCCCTCCATACAACACCCAGAATGAGGGTAAGATGCCCCATCGAGATGGGCAGCCATCAGTGGGAGCAGACCGCTAGGAATCTCCATTTCAGAAGGTAGCACTAGCATACAGAGAGGGCCTACTAAGGTGGGGGAGGGAGGGCAGGAATTTTTAGGTGTGGGGAACAATCCAGGCCTGTTGGGGAAGGGAGATAAAAGTTCAAATACGCAAATGAACTTTTAAATAATCCTGTGACTCTTCAGAAGTTCTCCTATTATTACTCTGTGTGGTATTTCTACCTGCCATTCCTAGATACTCCTCGCTAGTTTCTAATTTTTGTCTTCATGCCCTATTTTTATTTTTTCACCGGAGCGTCCAATTTGGCTTTATCAACTTTGTCAGGCTCTTTCATAATTCTGGTAATTCCTTTTTCTACTCTTTTCTATTGAGAATAAGCTCAATATTCTTTATACCATAATTTTGATTCTGAAGATATGGTACTATAATTATGGGAAATTCCTAAAGAATGAAACCAATAGAGTGAGTTCTATGGAAATTACTCTAAAAACCTATTAAATTTCATACGGAACAACAACTTTTCTATACTATTTTAAATTATCCTATAAAATCTTATAGCAGGGATATTTAATTCTCTATTAAATTATATAGGATTGTCTAAAAATTCTATAGGAAGATTGTTGCTTTATATGAAATACTATAGGACTTTCCCATAAGGGACTCAGATACTACAGTGATGCCCGCACTATAAAAACACATTTGGAATAGAATAGACTGTATCTTTGTTACACTGTATTATACTTCTATAAGTGCCAGATCCCAGTGGACTCGGGTGTATACTCATTGGTTTCAATGGGGGGTTGACTGAATAAGGATTTCGTTCAGACCTCAGTCCCAGAGGAACAAAGTAATATTATCCTTCCCATGACAAACATTATAGCAACACCTTTTTGCCCCTTTTCACTGTAGTGATGCACAATAAGACAATGATTTCAATGATTTTTCCAAATCAACATGCAGTTCCTTTTCCTGATCAGCGTGCTGGATGACAGTCCCATTAAATGTGTATCTGTACTACATTATCTAGCTTGGTGCATTGCATCCACACTAACTTTCCATTTGTATAGAATCTCTGCTTGTCATTTACTGACTCAACTCACCTTAGCTATGCAAATTCCTTGAAATCTGGTTGTAATAAAAAAAAATTCTTCCATATTCCTCTCCACATTGTTCCTCTGATTTTAGCTTCATTTGCAAATTAGAAATTTTGCTTTCAATATCTTCAGCCCAACTGTTCGCATCCAGAATGGTATGACTACCTCAGAAGTCAGATCTATGACCGTAATCATTCCCCTGGAAACTTCTTTCCAACTTGAAAAATTGAACCTATGACTAACTTTGTCTCTTGCTGTGCAGGCAGTATTCTCACTAACACTCTGATTTACCCCTTCTGCCACAGAATTTCTGAAGGTGCAGCCTTGTCAAATCAAGGTATACTAAATCCACTGAATCCCTCTAATCTATCATGGCAGTAATATCTTTAAAGGACTCCAATAGTTTAATAAAGCATGACCTCCTCTGCCAGAAACCATGCTGGCTATCTTTTATCAGACAGTGCTTTCCCAGGTGTTCACCCATCACATTCCTTAAGATAGCTATCTTCTCCATAAGTGATGCTCCACTCCCTGGGCTCTAGTTTCCTGATTTAATAATAAATAATATTTTTGTTTTTCTCTTGCATGTGGGTTATGTTTGCCATGTTTAATTTCTCTTGACTCTAGTGAATACTAAATATGTTTTAAGATTTGTCAGTTTCTTTGCTCATTTCTTTTAAAACTTGTGAATAAATTGGGCCTGATTCTCTAATGATTTACACCAGTGTAACACCACTGACTTTAAATTCCAGGGTCTTTTAGACACTTCCAGTGGAGGCCAGCTGTGATCACTCAATTAGGAGGAACTGTAAAGAATGGGGCAGACAATCCCCAAAAAGTTGGTGGATATTCCAATACTTAGATTTACCAAGCTCACATAAAACAGCTTCTTCATTACCTTACTGGTTACTTAGAAGTCCAAACCACACAGTTCCCTTAAAGTGATCCAGCCTCAGTCCTCCAGCCGGGTACCTAAGTCAAATATGATGATTTCTGAAAATCTTATTTCATCGTATAAAAGAAAAGGTTCTACCAATCCCAAAGGATCAGACACATTCCCTCCCAGGTTATTGGATATTCCAGATCTTACCCAAATACATGCTATAGCCAATTCTTATTAACTAAGCTAAAATTAATTAAAAGACAAAAGAGAGAGAGAATGGTTAAAAGATCAATATACATACAGACACGAGTTCAATTCTTAAGATTCAGATTCATAGCAGAGATGGTGAGCTTTGTAGCTGCAAAGAGTTCTTTCAGAAATAGTTCATAGGTTATAGTCCAATGTCCAAATATCATATTCAGGGCGTACCAGCATAACTGGGACCTCAGTCTTGCGACTCAAACTTCCCCTGATGAAGCTCAAGCAGATCTGAGATGACAGAATCAGGACCCAAGGCTCTTTTATACAATTTCATGTCCTCTTTGACAAGTTGGGAGGTCCTCAGGGAACAAAAGGTAATTAGGATGACTTTGAAGGAGGCCTATCACCTGTACTTAGCTATAGAATTAATATAAGGCAATTTGCTCATTCTTCCACCTTTCACAGATTATATGCTATACATTTCAAAGAGAGATGAATACAGAGATATCCCATGTTTACGATCCATTTAAATGCTAGGATGTTCTTTTGATCTCTGAACTATCAGAATACAGCATAGATAGGGACTGTTGATTACATCGTTGACCCTACTCACATATATGTAAAAACACAAACATTATCTCCCCATATATCTTTTGAGGGTTATTTATTTTGCAGGATGTTTAACCTTTCTGGCCATGCATCACAACAGGTCAAAGAAAATTGTACTGGAAATCTCTACAATCCTCTGAAATGTTAGTTTACGATAGGAAGTTATCTATTCAAAATGATGGTTTGTGCCGTTTTCACTGTATTTAATAACTGTTGGTTCTGTATCCCTTAGCCGTTGCTCTAAGAACATAAGAATGGCCATACTGGGTCAGACCAATGCTCCATCTAGCCCAATGTCCTGTCTTTCAACAGAGGCCAATATCAGGTGCTTCAGAGGAAATGAACAGAACAGGCAATCACAGAGTGATCCATCCCCTGTTGTCCACTCCTAGCTTTTGGCAAACAGAGGCTAGGGACACTTAGAGGATGGGGTTACATCCCTGGCTAATAGCCATTGATGGACCTATCCTCCATGAACTTATTTAGTTCTTTTCTGAACCCTGTTATAGTTTTGGCCTTCACAACATCCTGGCATCAACATCCACAGGTAGACTGTGCATTATGTGAAGTAATACTTCCTTTTGTTTGTTTTTAAACCTGCTGCTTATTAATTTCATTGGGTGACCCTTAGTTATTGTGTTACGTGAAGGAGTAAATAACACTTCCTTATTCACTTTCTCCACACCAGTCAAGATTTTATAGACTTCTGTTATATCCCCCCTTAGTTGTCTCTTTTCCAAGCTGAAAAGTCCCAGTCTTTTCGAGGATATGTAATATATAGAATGTATATTTTAGGTGTTGGGACATGTGAAAAGATGCCTGCTTGTCTGTCAGTGAAGGAGAACAGCTTTGTGAAAAGCTGAGCCAGCACCTGATCAGGTGAACAACTGGGTCAGCAGTTCAATCAGATGAACATCTTGGTCAGAAACCTGATCACGTCAACAACTTAGTCAGCAGTCCAATCAGGTAAACAGTAGGTTAGCAAAATAATCTTAGTGTTAAACAGAAAAATATTTATATAACTGTGATGGGGGTCCCAGTGGGTGCCAGCTGAGGTCACTCAATTAGAGTGAACCCCAAAGAATGGGGCAGATAATCCCCAAAACTAGTGGATATTTTCAATACTTAGATTCACCAAAACAGCATAAAACAGCTTCTTTATTACCTCACTGGTTGCCCAGAAGCCAACAACACAGTTCCCTTGAAGTAACCCAGCCTCAGGCCTCCATCCAGGTACCCAAGTCAAATATGATGAAGATTTCTGAAAATCTTATTTCATCGTATAAAAGAAAAAATTCCAACAATCCCAAAGGATCAGACACATTACCTCCCAGGTTAATGAATATTCCAGATCTTACCCAAATACACACTACAGCCAATTCTTATTAACTTATTTAAAATTTATTAAAAAAAAGAAGAGAGAGGAGTATGGATAAAAGATCACTATACGTACAGACATGAGTTCAGTTCTTGAGGTTCAGATTCATAGCAGAGATGACAGGTTTCAGAGTAACATCCGTGTTAGTCTGTATTCGCAAAAAGAAAAGGAGTACTTGTGGCACCTTAGAGACTAACCAATTTATCTGAGCATAAGATTTTGTGAGCTACAGCTTACTTCATCGGATGCATACTGTGGAAAGTGTAGAAGATCTTTTTATATACACACAAAGCATGAAAAAATACCTCCTCCCACCCCACTCTCCTGCTGGTAATAGCTTATCTAAAGTGATCACTCTCCTTACAATGTGTATGATAATCCAGTTGGGCCATTTCCAGCACAAATCCAGGTTTTCTCACCACCACCCCCCCCCACAAAACCCACTCTCCTGCTGGTAATAGCTTATCTAAAGTGACCACTCTCCTTACAATGTGTATGATAATCAAGGTGGGCCATTTCCAGCACAAATCCAGGGTTTAACAAGAACGTCTGGGGGCGGGGTAGGAAAAAACAAGGGGAAATAGGTTACCTTGCATAATGACTTAGCCACTCCCAGTCTCTATTCAAGCCTAAGTTAATTGTATCCAATTTGCAAATGAATTCCAATTCAACAGTCTCTCGCTGGAGTCTGGATTTGAAGTTTTTTTGTTGTAATATCGCAACTTTCATGTCTGTAATCGCATGACCAGAGAGATTGAAGTGTTCTCCGACTGGTTTATGAATGTTATAATTCTTGACATCTGATTTGTGTCCATTTATTCTTTTACGTAGAGACTGTCCAGTTTGATCAATGTACATGGCAGAGGGGCATTGCTGGCACATGGTGGCATATATCACATTGGTGGATGTGCAGGTGAACGAGCCTCTGATAGTGTGGCTGATGTTATTAGGCCCTGTGATGGTGTCCCCTGAATAGATATGTGGGCACAGTTGGCAACGGGCTTTGTTGCAAGGATAGGTTCCTGGGTTAGTGGTTCTGTTGTGTGGTATGTGGTTGCTGGTGAGTATTTGCTTCAGGTTGGGGGGCTGTCTGTAGGCAAGGACTGGCCTGCCTCCCAAGATTTGTGAGAGTGTTGGGTCATCCTTCAGGATAGGGTTGTAGATCCTTAATAATGTGTTGGAGGGGTTTTAGTTGGGGGCTGAAGGTGACGGCTAGTGGCGTTCTGTTATTTTCTTTGTTAGGCCTGTCCTGTAGTAGGTGACTTCTGGGAACTCTTCTGGCTCTATCAATCTGTTTCTTCACTTCTGCAGATGGGTATTGTAGTTGTAAGAATGCTTGACAGAGATCTTGTAGGTGTTTGTCTCTGTCTGAGGGGTTGGAGCAAATGCGGTTGTATCGCAGAGCTTGGCTATAGACGATGGATCGTGTGGTGTGGTCAGGATGAAAGCTGGAGGCATGTAGGTAGGAATAGCGGTCAATAGGTTTCCGGTATAGGGTGGTGTTTATGTGACCATCGTTTATTAGCACTGTAGTGTTTCCAGGAAGTGGATCTCTTGAGTGGACTTAATTAACTTAGGACTTAATTAACTTAGGCTTGAATAGAGACTGGGAGTGGCTAAGTCATTATGCAAGGTAACCTATTTCCCCTTGTTTTTTCCTACCCCCCCCCCCCCAAACGTTCTTGTTAAACCCTGGATTTGTGCTGGAAATGGCCCACCTTGATTATCATACACATTGTAAGGAGAGTGGTCACTTTAGATAAGCTATTACCAACAGGAGAGTGGGGAGGGAGGAGGTATTTTTTCATGTTTTGTGTGTATATAAAAAGATCTTCTACACTTTCTACAGTATGCATCCGATGAAGTGAGCTGTAGCTCACGAAAGCTTATGCTCATAAATTGGTTAGTCTTTAAGGTGCCACAAGTACTCCTTTTCTTATAGCAGAGATGGTGAGTTTTGTAGTTGCAAAGAGTTCTTTCTGAAATAGTCCATTGGTTATAGTCCAATGTTTATATTTCAGGGCGGTCCAGACAGACCTGGCATCTCAGTCCTTATGGCTTGGGCTTCCGCTGCATGAAACCTCAAGCAGATCGGAAATAAACAGGATTGGGACCCAAGGATCTTTTATATAATTTCAGGCCTTCTTTGACAAGTTGGAATCCCTTGGGGAACAATAGGTAATCAGGGTGTCTTTGAAGTGGGTCCATCACCGGTACTTAGCTATACGAATTAACATAAGACAATTGCCTGTACCTCCACCATTCACCGATGATTTGCTGTACATTTCAAAGAGAGATGAATACAAAGATGTCCCATGTTTACAATTCATTTAAATGCTAGGATGTTCTTTTGATCTCTAATGATCAGAATGCAGTATAGATAGGGATGGCTGATTACACTGTTGACCACTACCCATATATATGTAAAAACACAAAAACACAAACATCATCTCCCCATGTGCCTTTAAGGGTTGAATTTGAGTCCTTCATCCTGCAGGATGTTTAACCATGTTTAACACTGGCCATGAGTCACAACAATATATAATGAATAACTTTGTAACAACATATTTAAGGCCAGCACCTGAATGCTGGTGTGCACTTGCATTGAACCCTGTTTTGGTGGACTGATCACTCACTGAAGCAACAAATAAATGACATACTTCTTCAGCTCAAGAGTCTGTCTGTGAACCTGTGCATTCTGGGTAGTGGGGAAAAGAACTGGCCCATACTTTTTAATCTCTCCTCATATGGAAGCTGTTCCATATCCCTAATCTTTTTTGTTGCCCTTCTTTGTACCTTTTCCATTTCTAATATATCTTCTTTGAGATGGAGCAACCAGATCTGCATGCAGTATTCGAGATGTGGGCGTACCATGGATTTATATAGAGGCATTATGATATTTTCTGTCTTCTTATCTATTCCTTTCAAATGGTTCCTAACATTCTGGTAGCGTTTCTGACTGCCAGATGTTTTCAGAGAACTATCCACAATGACTCCAAAATCTCTTTCTTGAGTGGTAACTGCTAATTTAGAAAAAAGAAAAGGAGTACTTGTGGCACCTTAGAGACTAACCAATTTATTTGAGCATGAGCTTTCGTGAGCTACAGCTCACTTGGTTAGTCTCTAAGGTGCCACAAGTACTCCTTTTCTTTTTGCGAATACAGACTAACACGGCTGTTACTCTGAAACCTGCTAATTTAGACTACATCATTTTCTATGTATAGTTGGGATTATGGTTTCCAAAGTGCATTACTTTGCATTTGTCAACATTGTATTTCATCTGCCATTTTGTTCCCCTGTTTTGTGAGATCCCTTTGTAACTCTTCGTAGTCACTCTAGAATAATCGCCCAAAATTCTTTGATCTGAATGTTGTTGATACATTTGAAAATTCATTTGGTAATTGTGATGTTCTCTGCATGGTGCTGCTTGATATTTCTTCTTGGCTCTGGCTCGATCCTATGATAATTGAAGTCAATAGTAAATTTCTTGTTGACTTTAATGGGACAGGATCAGGGACTTAATTCTCTAATTTTTTTTTCCTTCGTTCTATTGGCTTTTGAGATTTTTCACAATTTTTCCCTTTTCCTGATTCCTTTGGATTTCACAATAAATTGTGGGAAGCAGTAAATATGGAGTGCTCCATATCTGTCCTGCAGTCTGGATGAGGAAGTATAAATTAAGTGGTGGGATGTAGTCTGAGGAGGAGCCATGAAAAAAACAGCGGAGTCTTTTGGAGTTCCAGAAAAGTTACCAAATCCAAGTTCTGGCACACCATGGGGGGAGGGGGAAGTGAACTGCCAAGATTTAGGGCTCCTTCCTGGAAATATCTGATGCCAGGTTCCTCCCATTCATATGACAGGGCTATTAGCTCTAATACTTCAGAAGCTCATAACTCCCACATTATCACATAGGAGGGGGGAAATCTCTCAGGTAACCAGGATAATTTTGGGCTTTGTAGGTTTAATAGAATATTTTAAACTCAATCTGGAAATTAATCACTAGCCAGTGGGTGTAATGGAACACGGATGTGATGTTTTCCTGGCAAGAAATACCACTTAATGAACAGCTGCATTTTCCAAATGAGTTGCAGCCACACATGTAGCATGTATATTGTAATCCAGCCTCAAGGTGACAAAAAGCATGGGCAATCATTATGATTAGAAGATAGAGAGGAAGGATGGTCCAGTGGTTAGGGTGCTAGCCTGGAACTCAGAAGACTAGGTTCCCTGCTTTGCTATGCACTTTGTGTGTGAACTTGGGCAAGTCTCTTTGTGCTATTGTAAAATGAAGATAATGGTAGTTTCCCTACTTGCAATGTAAGCTTTACAAAGTTTCTCTGGTAAACTAAAAAAAAACCGAATTAAAGTATTATTCCTGTTAGGTTTTCATCAACCCCACAAATCACTCTGTTCCCCGAATGAAACTTAAGTTCCCTGCATTTCTTGTAGAAATGTTATGTAAATAGTTAACTGCCATATGTGGCGTATGTGCTAAGAATCCTGGGTCTTGGGTTTTTTTTCAAAATCTCTAAACCCACCTTGTCCTCCATCGAAGAAACTCTTTCGAAAAGCACACATTGAAAAAAGGACAGAATCAGCCAAAGAGAAGTCAGTTTTGGCTCTAGAGAATATTTTGACATTCACATCTTTCTTTTCACAAAGGAGAAAGTATTAACATTTTCCAAATTACAGGTGTGAAAATTAAGGCTGCTGGAAGCATGTGTTTAAAGTATGCATTATATGTCTGAAATCCTTTTCTAAGAGACAACCTGGAGACCAGACAACCAAAAGCATAAAATATACATTGGAAAAAAGTTTGATATCATATCCCCAAAATAAACTTGTGTACTTTGAAAGTAAAACTTTAAAGTTCAATAGATGGGATTAAAATGCTCATTAAAAAGTAAAAATAAGGTAAACTTTTATAAAAGTTTGGGTTTGAACAAGTCAGAAATTTTTTGACCAAATTTATGTTTTGATGAAAGCTATTTTCAGAAATCTTTTAAGGAAAAACATTTTCCATTATGCAGCCAGTTACAGTTTTAGCAGATACAAAAGTCTTACAAATTTAACAAAATGTAACTTAAAAGCAATTTGGTTGTTAAGAATGGAAAGGAATAAATTATGCATGCATGAGCAAGCTACCTAAGGCTCCCCAGAAAAGTAATGTCCAAAATGGACAATTACCTTGCCTTGTCGAACCTGGCTAACCTAAAGCAAGTATCCTGTGGCCTGTATCCACCGGGTCTTAAAGAATTCTGTGCTATACAATTCTGTGGTTCCTGTCAGGAGCTTTGAAAATTTCCAAATTTTAGTGGTTTTAGTTCAAGCAAACTCATTTTACATCAGTCCTTGGACTTTGTTCTGTATATTCTTTCGTAAGTAAGTTAAAATTAACTTCCTGGGATCCAGTTTGGACTGCTTAAGATTTTAACCACTCTCCCGTTCCTATATACTTCATTAATGGCTAATTAACAGATATTCTACCTTTCATAAATCATTATTATTTAATTTTTGATTAGGCTGATTCTCTACCCCAACTTTAAAATACCAACTATATCCTGAGGCAATGTTCAAATGCACCCTGTCATAAATATAAAGGGAAGGGTAAACCCCTTTGAAATCCCTCCTGGCCAGGGGAAAGCTCCTCTCACCTGTAAAGGGTTAAGAAGCTAAAGGTAACCTCGCTGGCACCTGACCAAAATGACCAATAAGGAGACAAGATACTTTCAAAAGCTGGGAGGAGGGAGAGAAACAAAGGGTCTGTGTCATGCTGGTCTTGGCCGGGGATAGACCAGGAATGGAGTCTTAGAACTTTTAGTAAGTAATCTAGCTAGGTATGTGTTAGATTATGATTTCTTTAAATGGCTGAGAAAAGAATTGTGCTGAATAGAATAACTATTTCTGTCTGTGTATCTTTTTTGTAACTTAAGGTTTTGCCTAGAGGGGTTCTCTATGTTTTTGAATCTAATTACCCTGTAAGATATCTACCATCCTGATTTTACAGGGGGGATTTCTTTATTTCTATTTACTTCTATTTTTTATTAAAAGTCTTCTTGTAAAAAACTGAATGCTTTTTCATTGTTCTCAGATCCAAGGGCTTGGGTCTGTGGTCACCTATGCAAATTGGTGAGGCTTTTTATCCAACATTTCCCAGGAAAGGGGGGGTGCAAGTGTTGGGAGGATTGTTCATTGTTCTTAAGATCCAAGGGTCTGGGTCTGTAGTCACCTAGGCAAATTGGTGAGGCTTTTTACCAAACCTTGTCCAGGAAGTGGGGTGCAAGGTTTTGGGAAGTATTTTGGGGGGAAAGACGCGTCCAAACAGCTCTTCCCCAGTAACCAGTATTAGTTTGGTGGTGGTAGCGGCCAGTCCAAGGACAACGGGTGGAATATTTTGTACCTTGGGGAAGTTTTGACCTAAGCTGGTAAAGATAAGCTTAGGAGGTTTTTCATGCAGGTCCCCACATCTGTACCCTAGAGTTCAGAGTGGGGGAGGAACCTTGACATGGTGGCATAGTGGTGGGATTAACCTGAAATCATTTTGAGATCCAGTTGAGATTTTTTGAACTAGAAATACAGATTTTAAAAAGGAATTTTTTTTTTTTCCTGTGGAAAGGAAGTCCAGAAAGCAGCTTTGAAACTGAAAGCAGCTTGGTTTTTCTCTGCTTTGTGGCCAAGCAGAGACAAAAGGGGATTATCTTTGTGAATTGCAGGTTTTCTTTGCCTGGAGGCAGGGTACTTAACTCCTGCAGGGAAATTCACAGTCTTCCAACCCAGAGTTTTTTTTTTCTTTTCTTCCTAAAAGTAAATAGGGGGGGTGTGCTCTACCCATTTGCCTGGAGACAAAAGTGGCAGGGTTTTTTTTTTAGGATTTTGATTTTTTTGTTTTACAAGGAGCACAGGTTTGAAAAGGAATTTTTTTTTCTTTGGGCTGGGTAAGCAGGTTTCCAAGTAGTTGGAGGTTTTTTGCTTTAATTTGGGCCCAGAGCAGAGACAAGGGAATTGTCTTTTTCTGTAGGCTGACAATCACTATCAGAGAATAGGTATTCTATTCCAGCACAGCAAAATTTTACAGCCAAGTTTTGTTTGTTTATTTCTAAACCTCGGGTGTAAAGTTAGTTAAAAACAGAGAGGTTAGAATGGCAAAATCCGCGGCTCGACTACAGCTCGAATTAGCCAAATTTCAGGCTGAGGAAAGACAAAGGGAACATGAGAGACAGATAGAACTCATGCGGCTGAAGAAGGAACAAGAAAGGGAGGCAGAACAACACCAAGCGGCTGCTCACAGGAGAGCTATGGAAGCGAGGGACAAAGAACTGGAGGAGAAGGAAAAAGAGAGGAAGTATGTGGAGGAGATGGAGAAGATAAAGGCTCAGCAGAATATCCCAACAAACCCTAGTAATCCTTCTCCAAGTACCACTTCCCATCCCAGAAAGTTCCCCACCTACAAGGCAGGCGATGATACTGAGGCCTTCCTAGAAAACTTCGAAAGGGCCTGCCTTGGGTACAACATCTCTACTGACCAATACATGGTAGAGCTGAGACCGCAGCTCAGTGGACCCTTAGCTGAGGTGGCAGCTGAAATGCCTAAAGAACACATGAACAAGTATGAACTGTTTAAATCCAAGGCGAGAGTCAGAATGGGGATAACACCCGAGCAGTCTCGTCGGAGGTTCAGAGCCCTAAGGTGGAAACCAGACATGTCATTTACCCGACATGCCTACCACATTGTGAAACATTGGGATGCCTGGATATCAGGAGCAAGTGTTGAATCTCCAGTAAATTTGCCCTTCCTAATGCAAATGGAACAATTCTTAGAGGGTGTTCCTGAGGAAATAGAAAGATACATCCTAGATGGGAAACCCAAAACTGTAATCGAGGCAGGAGAGATTGGAGCCAGATGGGTGGAGGTGGCAGAGAAGAAGAAAACTGGTCGCAGTTGGAGTGGAGACCAGAAGGGACCACCCCAGACCACACCCTATTACTGGGGGCCGCCCAAAGCCCCACCTACCTCCCAAAGAACCCTCCAGACCCCTTATCGTCCCACCACCCCGTTCTCCAGCAACCCTCCTCGCCCCAGTGACCCGTCAGCTGGACGATGTTTTAAGTGTAACGAGCTGGGGCATGTAAAGGCCAACTGCCCCAAGAACCCCAACAGATTACAGTTCATTGCACCGGAATCACACCAGAGGTCCACAGGCCCAGATACCTCCCAGATACCCTTGGAGCGGAGGGAAACTGTGAGTGTGGGCGGGAAGAAGGTCACCGTGTGGAGGGACACCGGAGCACAAGTGTCAGCTATCCATGCTTCCTTAGTGGACCCCAATTTAATCAACCCAGAGATCCAAGTGACGATTCAACCCTTCAAGTCCAACTCTTTCAATTTGCCTACAGCCAAGTTGCCTGTCCAGTACAAGGGCTGGTCAGGAATGTGGACTTTTGCAGTCTATGATGATTATCCCATCCCCATGCTGTTGGGGGAAGACTTGGCCAATCATGTGAAGCAGGCCAAGAGGGTGGGAATGGTCACCCGCAGCCAGGCTAAACAAGCCGTGAGGCCTAGCTCTGTTCCGGAAACTTCTATCAGGACCCAGTCAGAGGTGATGGACCCGGACCCCAGGCCAATGTCTGCAACAGCAGTAGTGGATCCAGTCCCAGAGACCCAGACGGAACCAGTCCCAGAACCGGAACCAGCCAAACAACCAACACCAGACCCCATGCCAGCACTGAATCCAGTACTTGCAACCTCAACACCAGAGGGCCCCACTGAACCTGAACTGGCAGCAGCCGATAACCCTACACAAGAGGCTCAGCTGGAGCCTGAATCCCAACATAGTGCACCAGCGGAGAGCGGTTCACAGTCAACCGAAACAGCTCCATCCCCTATATCGCTTCCAGAGGGACCAAGCCTAGGTCCACAATCCAATGAGGAACTGATGTCCCCAGCATCAAGGGAACAGTTCCAGACCGAACAGGAAGCAGATGAAAGCCTCCAGAGAGCTTGGATGGCGGCACGGAGCAACCCACCGCCTCTCAGCTCTTCTAATCGATCCAGGTTTATTGTAGAAAGAGGACTTTTATACAAGGAAACTCTTTCTGGTGGACACCAGGAAGACTGGCATCCTCAGAGACAGTTGGTAGTTCCAACTAAATACCGGGCCAAGCTCTTGAGCTTAGCCCATGATCACCCTAGTGGTCATGCTGGGGTGAACAGGACCAAAGACCGTTTGGGGGGATCATTCCATTGGGAGGGAATGGGCAAGGATGTTTCTACCTATGTCCAGTCTTGTGAGGTGTGCCAAAGAGTGGGAAAACCCCAAGACCAGGTCAAAGCCCCTCTCCAGCCACTCCCCATCATTGAAGTTCCATTTCAGCGAGTAGCTGTGGATATTCTGGGTCCTTTTCCGAAAAAGACACCCAGAGGAAAGCAGTACATACTGACTTTCATGGATTTTGCCACCCGATGGCCGGAAGCAGTAGCTCTAAGCAATACCAGGGCTAAAAGTGTGTGCCAGGCACTAGCAGACATTTTTGCCAGGGTAGGTTGGCCCTCCGACATCCTCACAGATGCAGGGACTAATTTCCTGGCAGGAACTATGAAAAACCTTTGGGAAGCTCATGGGGTAAATCACTTGGTTGCCACTCCTTACCACCATCAAACAAATGGCATGGTGGAGAAGTTTAATGGAACTTTGGGGGCCATGATACGTAAATTTGTAAATGAGCACTCCAATGATTGGGACCTAGTGTTGCAGCAGTTGCTCTTTGCCTACAGAGCTGTACCACATCCCAGTTTAGGGTTTTCCCCATTTGAACTTGTATATGGCCGTGAGGTTAAGGGGCCATTGCAGTTGGTGAAGCAGCAATGGGAGGGATTTACACCTTCTCCAGGAACTAACATTCTGGACTTTGTAACCAACCTACAAAACACCCTCCGAACCTCTTTAGCCCTTGCTAGAGAAAACTTACAGGATGCTCAAAAAGAGCAAAAAGCCTGGTATGATAAACATGCCAGAGAGCGTTCCTTCAAAGTAGGAGACCAGGTCATGGTCTTAAGGGCGCTCCAGGCCCATTAGAAATACCGAGAAGTGAAAAGAGAACTTCTGAAATGGAATTTTAAAATGTGAAGTCAGAAAAACAGAGTTGAAGACATTTTCAAAAAGTGTTTTAAACTCAGTGGAGAAGGATTTACTAGACCATTGGTTCTCAAGCTTCTCCGCAGGACTCCTGACTAGCTAGCTAAGCAGGACCACTCTCTCATATGGAAATGTAGGAAGGGCAGGGTGGTTGCAACTTCTGACACCTGGTCACAACCTCCAAGCTGAGAACCATGAAAGAGAGAACCTAATATTCAGATGACTCACTTGCGTGCTGAGCAATAAGCAGCTAGAGAGATTTAAGCTTCTTGGGCCCTGCCTACCCAGTAGGAACCCTAGCTGCTTCTACCATAATTCTGTCATGGTTCCTCCAACCAGTGTGGTCAGACTCCCTTCCCTCCTCCCTCCCTCCCCCCCTAGCACTTTGCTTGGGCCTGGCATTACTTCAGTTGTGGCCAGAGTTCTACAATACATATTTGTTGAGTCATTTTTAATGTTTGTGGGGGAAAACTTATGGAACAATTCTTTTTTGGACAGAGGATTTCAGTCTTCAGGGATGTGAATCCTGTACCTTTCATTAGCACTAAATTCACAAAAGTGGGGAAAATAAATTAAGTCCTGGAAATTAAGCAAAGCCAGTCATTTCTGCCTTAGGAGCAGCTAAGATTATCTATTTTCTCTGGATAAATAAGTTCTTTTTATTTCCAAATGAAGAATACTATCTTCTGCCTTAGCAATGCAGGAAAATAATTAGGTTTTTTCAAATGGAATCGTTTGGGAGTGGGGAGAAAAGAGGAACATAAAACCCTCATGCATCCTATGTGTATGGTGCTAAAACCTAGCATTCTGAGGGTCACTTAAAAAATAGCCATTCTTTTCAGAGGTATCAGTTTCCAAGATAATTGCTTCAGGTCAGTTAGATTTAAGGTAGTCTATTATTCCCAACAAAACGTCAGCTCTTTCCTCCCACATGAAGTCCCTTTTACAAACAGGCAGGAGAAAAATAAGTTTTTTACATTCAACAAATCAGCTCAGCAGATAAGCAGAAACTAAACACAAAACAAAAGTTGCTGGTATAAACATGTGAGTCCTCTCTCTCATCCTCTCCCCTCCCCCATTTTACTTTCCCTTTTATAAATACTATTTTAAGGTTCTGTCTTGAAGCCGCTTTGTGGGCTAGATCCTTTGCTGGTGTAAATCAGCATAGCTTCATTGACTTCATTAATGCTACATTGATTTATTCCATATGGGGATCTTGCCATGTGTGTGTAATTTACACACTTATGAACTCATACTTATGTGCAAATCAATGGGTTTTATTGGGGGAACTAATCAAAGGTTGAGAAGAAAGAATATTATTCATCAATCCCTCTAAGTATTCACATAGTGATTATATTATGGGGTGAAATCCTGGCCCCATTGAAATCAATGGGTGTTTTGCTATTGTCACTGGCGGCAGGATTTCATTGTAATGTCTGAATGTCTCACAAGAAAACAGAGACTGGTCCGCTGTTGCAGGGGCTATCTCTCCCCTCCTGACTCAGGTAGGAAGGATGGTTTTAACTGGTGAGGGAAAACTAGATTTCAGAGAGAGGTTGTGCATTTGGACCAGGATTTAATCATCACTAACTGAAAGAATGCTAAACACAATTTGCTCTAATCTATGCGGACTGGTCGTTCTTGGTCAGAATCACGTTCCTGGTCAGAATCACGTCTGCTAACTCAGCTCTTCACAACTACATTTGAACCTAGTAGAATTCATGGCAAGGCAGGCAAGGAACTGAATTCACTTTTGGCCAAGGCACTTACTATTCAAAAGCAGCTCATCAAGCTGGAACAAATAGCAGGCAAGCCCTTGTACAGGAGGATGGGAGGATGCTTATTTGGAGATGCAAGGGTTGGGATGAGAGATAAGTATTGTGTGTATATATACCTTCCAAATAACAAAGAAGTTTGCGAAAAACAGGAACCAAAACTGTTTGCCCAGAACAGGAATTATAATCCTGGAATGTATCTGGGAAACATTCAATGAGCATTTCATGAGAGATGGTCCTATCTTCCTTGGAGGGGACATCTCTGGAAATACCTTTGTGATGGGAGGTTATGGGAAGGCAGATCAAAGTAACCAGAAGACCCCATGGAGACAAAAAGTTGAAAGAGAGACAAGATCCATCCATGCCAGTGGCTGGGTATCACTGCCCTGCAAAAAGATGCTGCAGAAAGAAATAGGTTGGAACAGAGATGAGGACTTATTAACTAATGTAAGATGTTGCTTTCTGTCCTGTAACTGACCTAAAGGATATCTGTCTAAATAGGTTTTTGTAAAGTGTCAGTAGCTTCTTTGTTTAGTTTTCTCTCTACTCATATGATATCTTATTTTCATTTAACTCATGTCTTTAAAGCTATTTGTGAATTTCAGACATATCATCCCCACTAAATTAATCTTGAAGGAAAAGTAGTGAATTAGGGGTAAAACATATCCCAATCACAATTCTTAGTTAAAAGGACACAGACTAAGTATTTGTCTTCTATAAAGTGTGCTGCTTTCAGGATGGCTTCAGAAACTCCTAATGACCATAGACAAGAAATGAGTTTTTAAAGGGTCAAGGTGACATAGATCACAAAGCTGCAAGGAAGCCCTATGGAGTATTCAAAATTGGGGCCTTTAGTTCATTCAGACATGAGACATTCTCTCTCCCTGCCCTGGCATTATTTCTTTGATATCTTTTTCTAATTGATCTCTAAAGTATGCTCTCCTGACTGATGAAATAATCTATTTATATATATTTTATGAACAACATAACTGATACAATTGTCTCACTAATTTAACTATAATTATAGCCTTGTTTGTTTGCCTGACCTAGAGCCAGCCCGGGATGATCATAATCTGTCTGACTGAATAATCAATTCTACCCATGCCTTACCATCATAAATCAGCATACTCTTTCCCTGGACTGAAATTAAAAACAAAACCAAAAAACTGCACATGCAGGGCATCGTCCTCTGCAGAGTAATGTGGTGGTTTGGATTCTGCCGAAGGATGTGAGGCAGATGATTCATTATTTATATAACCTTTGCCTGCATTGCATACCTGAGTTACTTGAGCAAATCACAAATGTTTGTGCTAGTAGATTTGTCTGCAGACAATTGGTCTGATTCACTTACTTTTTTTAATGGATCTAAAAGAAATTTAGAAAAATTATAAAGTTTACTTCTTTGTAGTCCAAATCCTTATTAAAGTCCAAATCCTTATTAAACAGGCAGGGAAGAACTATGGTTTAAGTTCTTTCTTGAAATCCAAATCATGTTTGTACCTTAGGGAAAAAAGCAGGGGCTAACATAGTTTGCATGAGCTTAAGATGATTAACCTACTTTATATCATTGTCCCTACACTGCATGCAGTTAATCATTAATTTTTACCACAGTAACTCTCACAATTAGGCAAAACAGTATTTATCTTTTTTCTATATTTAGAATAATTAACATAAGCTATGTTTAATCTTTTTTCATGCTTAACTACACTCAGATAGATGAATTACATCTTTCACACCTTTAGTCTTCCATTAGATCTGATGTCCATTAATGCTGAAGAAACAGGTATGGATTTTTCATCAGCCATGAATAGCCAGTTTTAAGTTTCACTGTTAGGTGTTTTCCCACTCAAAATCTGTTCTCTCAGTTGGTATTTTCCTAAAGCTTTTTGATTTACTGCTAAATAAGACCAGTAAAATAGAAGACTACTACACGATACTTTTCTTATCTTGAATGTAACCTACATACACAGTAAAATTCTATATGGCAGCCTTGGTTCTACAAAACACCCAAGAGTGTGTTTGGGATTTAGACTGTGTTTTTAGAGATACAGTTGAGTAAGTTCATAAAAAATTGTACTATAGGCTATATAACTGTCATGCTATATTCCATCCCATATTACTTTCTAATAGAGTAGAGTATTGGGAAAAGCAGCTGTGTTTCCAAGTTCATAACCATGGGCCATCTATAGAGATGAGACCCTCCAGTTACAGCAAAATTAGATATATAACTATCAGTTATGCCTTTCATGCATTTAAGGCAAGTGAACTTTGGTTTTTAGCTATTCCAGGTAATATGTTAGGCATGTATTTAATAATTGGATTTAGAGAGAATACTTTCTCAACGGATATGGGAGTCTGCAATCCCAGCTCTGTTACGTACCTAAAGGTTTGCAATTCAGAAAGGAAGCTGACAAAAGGAGCATGCTTTATATTCTAAGACACCATACATTTTTCTTCCTACCTAATCACATTTTCTTATGAAAAGTTGAAGTTTTGGGGAGACATGTAAAAGTATAGCAGACCTTATAGGTCTTTGTGTGATTCTGGGCTCCTGTGAAACCTTATAAGCCATTAATCCTATTTTATTTTTCAATTTTAAAAAGTGGTAAAATAATTATTTAATGTTGTTGTTTATAGAAAATTAACACACACTTGTGTTTGTGAAAGCTGGCACATACAATTGTGGGCACCTGAATGTATAAATATCCCATATGGGGTTTTTTCAGGACCTTAAGGTAGCTCATCAGACCCACCGGTCGTAATTCTCGGCTAGGCAGAAATACATTGTGTCCATCAGAAAATATCATGTAGATAATAGCAACATTCCAGATTTATGAACTGTTAATTTTCTGTAAATCTGGAAATAACTTTTTCCCAGGAAGTGCTTAGTACTTTAAGGAATGACATCACAATGGCAGCCTCTCTGAAAGGGTACTGCATCTCTATACAACACAGGAATACCGTCAGTTAAGGGTCCTGTGATGCGTGTGGTAATGGTTCTCTCTCCTCATTTGAAGGAACTAACAAGGAAAATCCATTTTAATTTTGGTTTAAAAAGTAAATTCCTACTTGTTTGGAATGTAGATTCCAAAGAATTCTCTTCCTGACCTTTCCTTAAATCCTCAGTTCAGCAAAGAATGTAAGCACATGCTTAAGTCAATGAGACTTAACTATAAATGCATGCTTAAGTGTTTTGCTGAATACAGATCTGCTTGAAGTTAAGCACTTAAGTATTTTACTGAATTGGAGTTTGGATGTATAGCATTGTCCCTTTTACTGGTTCTGATTAAAAAAAAAAATCCATCCCAGCCTCTGGACTTTTTCAGTTCAGAGATGATACTTGGCACCTCTCTTGTGGAAAACTCATTGGAAATGAGTCTGGTATGTTAGTTCTATTGAGTACTATATTATCATACCATTGTGGGAATGTAAGGTGACAACTGATGCTTTGTGTATCCACAATTATATAAATACCAATTATAAGTGTATACCTGTATAGATAAATCAAACTGCCCTGACTCTTTAATTTCTTTATACAACCTCTTATTAGAGTTTGGCAGGAAATGGTTTCTCTATCCTGTGATAATGTGAGATTTCAATAATTTTTTCCTGTTATGCTTCACGATGAAAGAGGGACCTTTTGCCTGATTCAGGGCAGGCATTTGAACTTGGGTCTCCCATCTGCCAAGTGAGGGCCCTGACCACTGGACTATAGAGTCAAGCTCTCCTTTTTTTTTCTCTAGTCCAATGAATACATAATAATTTATACAAAGTGAAACAGCACCAACAGGAGAGATTCCAAAAGAGAGACTGAATCTATAGCCTAGTGGTTAGGCTACTCAGATGAGATAGGGGAGACTGGGGTTCAAATTCCTGTATGTACCCAGGTAAGTGCCCTGGGCTATTGGCAATTCTGGGCTTGTTTCATTTTGACCAGAATTCCATCCTGGACCTGAGAAACCTTCCCAACTGAAGTTTTATTGCAGCTAAGGCTTTCCTGTGAAAAAAGTTTCAGTTGCAACAAATCAACATTTTCCGACAAAAAACATGTTTGACAAAAAATTTGCAACCAGCTCTACCTCTTACTCACTTCAACCACATCCGCATTCGTTCGCAATATCATACTTATAACTATATACATTTTATTTCTTAAAAAACGACACTTAATTATACTCTTACTGCACAACTGAATTTGAAACACAAACCACAGCATACACTATCTGAGCCCTTACATACTATTCCTTGCTTATAAAATAAAGGAGTATCTTCAGTGAATCATTCCTTATGGTCAATAGACTTTGAGATTCCTCTTAGGCTAATGCAAATTTTGGCTCCTGATGTTTTAGAATATAATGTTCTGAACAGTACACTCAAGCTACTCTTAAATGTACTTCATTATTGTGTTTCGTTTACCTTTATTATCATTAAACATTTTCACATACACAGTGAGCATTAGGAGCAAACACAGACACCATCTTGAGATTGGCTGAAAAGATGGCTCCTAAAGCTCTGAGAGTCTAATGACAACTAACAGAAGAGGTAAAATATGTTACCTCTGAAGGGTTTGATGTGTCTTTGGTTTGTGGGAATCTGGTCATAAATCATGTGTGCCTGATGTACACATGAATTATGAACTCCTCACACCTGAAAAGGAAAGGTGATCATAAACCTAAGTATTTGAGAGAACATACAGGCTTACTAATTTTGATCTCTTAGAGTAAAGAGGTGATGTAATTCATGTAACCTGGCTCCAGATGAACTTTTGGAAATGTCTTTTGGAGACGACAAGCCTGAGCTCACTCATTAAAACCAGTGATTTAAGGGTGATTTCAGTTCAGGAGGAGTGTGATAAGGCTCTAGTTTTGTAATAGATATGTATAAAAAATGAAGCTTACTTAGGTGAAGGAAAGGAAAGGAAAGAATCAACTGGGTGGGTAGATGTACTGCACACCCACATGTATAGATTTTACATTTAATATTTAACATAAAATATGGCACATTAAATGAGGAGTGTATCTTTGAATATTGTAGAGTCCATTTACCATTGTAAATAGTGTACTAAATTCCAGACAGAAGAAGGAAAGACAGTAAACTCATGGTCTGCTGTTAACTCTGTGATAGTCTATAAATGGGTCACAGTCTACCATTTGGGCAGCCATGCTTTAAATGAATACTTGAGAAAAGAATAGAGCTGTTAGACGAATGAGGCCTATAAACTATGTATTGGAGAATACAGATTGCTAGGTCTGGCACATGTTTTATGTATAAGTCTGCTCCATTTACATAACCCCTAGACACCAGGATGTAAACAGTTGTGATTAACCTTGATAGTAGAAGAATGTGGAAATGTAAACTGTATGCCAAAGATTAGGATATACCTGTGGTACCTCAGAGTGGCATGTATTCATATATTTACAACCAACAGCATAAAGTAATATCAATGTATGGTTTTGGAGTGGCTGTTTTCTTATGAGTAAGGCTGCGAGTCTGTCATGGAAGTCATGATTTCCGTAACTTTCTGGGACCTCCATGACTTCTGCAGCAGCTGGGTGCAACTGACCCCAGGGCTTCCCTAGCAGCTGCTGCGGAAGTCTTGGACCACTGCATTCCACCACCTCCACCAGCAGCCGTGGTCTCGGGCTGTGCGCTGTCACCACCACACCCCGCCCCCCCATCCTCCCCAAGCACCAGTAGCAGTCCCAGGCCACACACTGCTGCCCCCCGCCACACCACCCGCAGCTTTTCCAGGCCATCCCCTGCCCTGGAGCACTCATGGCAATCCCAGAGCCCCCTCTCCAGAGCACCCAAGGTTTAGTCAGGGGTATATAGTAAAAGTAATGGACATTCACAGGCCGTGAATTTTTGTTTACTGCCTGTGACTTGTCCATGAGTTTTAGTAAAAATACCCCTGACTAAAATGTAGTCTGTCTTGTGACGGCCTGTGATGGAGTGTACCTTTGAAGCTCCTTACAGGGGGCCACGCTGTTCTACTACACCTTATTACAGGAAGCAGCAAAGTGACAGAAAAGGAGCAGTGAAGATGAGTCCTCCAGGCCTGCTTATAGAGGCTTTACAGAGGCAGCCAATCAGAGCCCAGCAGACTCAGATAAAAAGAGGTTCAGGACCTTTACGGGTCAGTTTTGGGCTGGGACCAGAGGGACAAGAAAGGCTTTGCCTCTCTGGCCAAAAGAGCTTGAAGAATAACCCTGTTTGTTTCTGGCTGCATATATTTAAGCTGGTTTTGCAGGGAGACAGAAGACGTAAGACTCAGGCTTGTTGTCTCCAAAACACATTTCCTTAAGTCTGAGGGTGAAAGGGGCCAGGTAGGAAGAGACCCAGGGAAAAATCAGCAACTAACTGAAATCAAGCAATACGTCGCTGGTGTTTATAGGGTCCCTGGGCTGGAACCCGGAGTAGCTGGCAGGCCTGGATTCCCCTAACAGCCACAGTGGCAATAACCCCAAGAAGGGGGCAGAGCTTATTTGAGAGCCCAAACAAAGGGCTGAATTTAAAAGCCCCAGAGCTGGGGCTGAAAACCCTAGTGAGGGCAACAGGACCGTTCATTTACTGGACTCTTTACTACCCTGGAAGGGGTTCATTTGGACTTTTTGACTTGGCCAAAGGGCCAAGCTACAGAAAACCCACCAAGGTTGGCCATCAACCTGCAGGGGATACCAGAGATGAGAAATAGATGGTAGTACCAGACTCAGCTGCTGGGAGTCACTCAAGAGGTGAGTTCCCCCCTTAGGGGGCCCCACCACCCTATCTGAATAAGTTAGATTTCTAGGGAGAGGTGAGTTAAAAATAGCCTCACAAGTGGAGTGCATGAGTCAGGTTCCTTTTAAAGATGGTGCCTCCCTTCTCAAATAATCTAATGCTAAAGAATACATGCTTCCATTCAGGCACTATGTTTCAGAAACCTCTACCCTGTGTTACTCTATTCAAATATCCCTTTTCTGGAGCTATAATAATGGAGAATTTTCAGTGGCAGCCTTTGAGGGTTTAACATAATCACTGCAGAAACAGGTATTTTACAGTGCATAAAGGAACTTACAGAATGGTTCCTCCCCCTCCCCCCCCCCAGCACACTCTCAGTTTTATATGATTCATAGGGAAAACAAGCACATAAATCAACTGTGTATTGTAGTTTGAGAAGATTTAAAGCTACCATGCATTTCCAAATAGAAAACGGTCCCAAAGTACAATACCCTTTGTTTCTCACCAGCAAAGAACTACATGAATAAAGATCACATACTATATATAATACATGGAAGCAACACTATGTGAAAAGGTACTAAAAAAGATTCTGTTACTGATGAATTGTGAGGTGTTTCTGTGGATTGCCAGAATAGACCAAAATGAGCTAGCTATATGATATAATAAATATTCTATCACACCACCCACATTTGTATTCTGAAATATTTTTATGTTGTAACAGGTTAAATATGATCTAGAAAAGTCATTCTCTCTTCTTACTGAGCTCTTTTTAATTCCATCAGTTATAATTTGCTATTTTACCTAGATAATGACCGTATTGCAAAAACTATGAAACTCCTTTTAAGTAAAAAGAAAAAGAGTACTTGTGGCACCTTAGAGACTAACCAATTTATTTGAGCATAAGCTTTCGTGAGCTACAGCTCACTTCACAGTATGCATCCGATGAAGTGAGCTGTAGCTCACAAAAGCTTATGCTCAGATAAATTGGTTAGTCTCTAAGGTGCCACAAGTACTCCTTTTCTTTTTGCGAATACAGACTAACAAGGCTGTTACTCTGAAACCTATCCTTTTAAGTAAGATACTTTATTTCAGAATAAATATAACAGAAATCAAAGGATCTATGTTAGTATTTTAAAAAGGGAGGTTCCCACTACGTTTTTAAAGAAAGAGGTTCTGCACAGATATTTGAAACAGTATTTTTCACCATTTTTACAAGATTGTCTGAAAGTGTAAAAGACACCAGGTAAGCAATGGAAGCAGGGCGAGGGTGGGGAGCCATAATGCTAAGCTTTTTATCCTGTCATTGTTGTTAGTATGATGTGCTGTAGTAGCCAGAGAAGCCAATCAGGATTCAGACACTTATTGTGCTAAGTGATGTACAAACACACATCCAGATACTGTCCCCGGCCCAAAGATCTTGCAGATTAATTAGGTTTGGAAGGATTAGATTTTTATCAGTAAATATCAATTTCACCATATACACACAAACCAACAACAAAAAATTTCCATCATTACATAGTCAGTAATGATTTAAATGTACAGAAAGGCAATGTAAGAAAAATGCTGCTTGTTAGGTGGAGGGAGAGCGCGTGCAGCGACGCTGCTGCAGCCTCCCCAGCTCCGGGAAGGCGGCTAGTGTGGCCTCAGCCCCCTGGAGCCCAGCGGCACCACCAAAGCGGGGCCCTGGGGGACTGGAGTGTGGGCGGGGCCACACCTGGCTGTTTGGGGAGGCACTGCCTCCCCTGCCCGACGCAGTCGGAACCGGAAGTGACGGGTCGGTCCTGGAAGTGACAGATTCGTCACTCCTGCCCTGGGCCTCGCAACCCCCTAGGGATGGCTCTGCTATTATGTAATCATCCACCTTTTCCCGTTTCCAGTTTTCCTTTTAAAACTGCTGTCCTTGCAAGTTTCCAGTGGCTCAGTCCTCCGATGGGCCCATACCCTGCCTCCCAGGGATTGCTGGAGTGCGGTGTGCTCTAGCTACACCCACACTAGCCCTGTCCTGTCCTGATATGCCCCTCCACCAGAACCTGGGTATTGGGGGCGGTTATATGCCACCCAGGGACTTTTTCCTATATCAGGGGAATTCCCATCTGACTATGCAGGCCCTAGGAGCCCCTAAAATGGTCAGCGTGGGTTAGGCCTTTACATTGCGGTTGAGTCCAGGGATTTTAATCTCTGCCTATTTCCAGTATTTTAAAATATATTTTTAAATATTTATTTTGTAATGAATCAATTCACTGGTTATCCCGTTTTTCTTCTGTCATACCCTTCCCAAAGTCCTGTTGCTTCCTCTCCCTCACAGACAGTCAAGCCTCCTTTAACAAAGCACAAAATAAAACCTCCACAGATAACAGGAGGTGATGTCACTGGATTTGAGGCACTGAATTTTGTGTCCCCTTCTGCGGCTATTTTGTAGGGAGAGCTGGGACAAAACACCTTTTGCAATAGTAAAGTACAATCCCTGCTGTAAAACACTTGTACTTTTATATGTTAAAAATACAGAGCTATTATGCAAACTATATTTCAAGTCAGCACTATTCAACAGAGTACCGCTGTAGCTCACGAAAGCTTATGCTCAAATAAATTGGTTAGTCTCTAAGGTGCCACAAGTACTCCTTTTCTTTTTGCAAATACAGACTAACACGGCTGTTACTCTGAAATCTGCTAGAACTGTCGTGTATTAAAAATATTATTTAATTCCAATGTATGTCTCTCTCTCAACACTTCTAATGTGCTTATCAGCATAAAGAACAGGAGTACTTGTGGCACCTTAGAGACTAACAAATTTATGTGAGCATAAGCTTTTGTGGGATACAGCCCACTTCATCGGATGCATAGAATGGAACATATAGTAAAAAGATATAGATATATATACACATGCATACATACAGAGAACATGAAAAGGTGGAGTAAGAGACTAATTAATTAAGATGAGCTGTTATCAGCAGGAGGGAAAAAAACACTTTTGTAGTGATAATCAAGATGGCCCATTTAGACAGTTGACAAGAAGGTGTGAGGATGCTTAACATGGGGTTCCAACAGGAAACCATATGACAGTTTGGTTATCAGCATAGCAAAACAGAGCTCTGCCACAACCCTGGTATGCCCTGTTCCTGGCACACTCCTCCTTCCCTCAGCATGCCCCTATACTAGTGCTAGGCAAAAATTTTCAACTAAAACTTATTTCAGTGAAAAATGCAGATTAGAATCATAGAATCATAGAATATCAGGGTTGGAAGGGACCCCAGAAGGCCATCTAGTCCAACCCCCTGCTCGAAGCAGGACCAATTCCCAGTTAAATCATCCCAGCCAGGGCTTTGTCAAGCCTGACCTTAAAAACCTCTAAGGAAGGAGATTCTACCACCTCCCTAGATTCAAGTTGACCAAAGCATTTTGTGAATTTGTGTTGGTTTTGGAAAATTGTTTCAGTATAAAAAAAAAATTGTAAGAGTTTAAATATTTTGTTTTGACATTTTCAATTTGCACCATTTTGACTTTTCATATTGAAATTACTTTTCATTTAATTGTAACGAATTAAGAAGGGGAAAATCTCAAATTGAAATAGAACGTTTTGTTTTGGATGAAATGAAATGTTTCGTTTGACCTGAAACTAATTTTTTTTTATTTGCCAAAAATTTCAAAAAAATGTTTCAGTCAACCCAAAACATTGTTTTAAAATTTTTCTGTAACAATCCATTACTGGTGCTGCACTACCCTACATCTAGCATGAGACATGGCTGGTACAAGAGTTGGCACAACTGTTTCGAGCCATAATTTGAAAACTGCCACTTTTTGCAATGCTTCCCGTGCCAGTGTTGGTGCACAGGGCAGAAACTATTCTCTTCCCATTTCTCTGTCATTTGCTGCTGCTTCCATCTGCTCCATAGTGTTAAGATAAATTATTCTGCCCTCCCTCCTAAAGGTTCTTCTTAAAGTTTCTCTTGTGTGAGAAAACGAGGGCACCCTACTTGGTTTCCACTTGACAGCTTCATATGGGAATCTGTGTGTTGGCATCAAGAGTACATGGCCCAGATAGGTCCAGCTCTTCCTGCTAATCCTTGTAGAAACAAGCTGCTTGTTGGTAATTTCTCAGCTCTCTTTGTGGGTGAAGAAGTCTGTCCAACTAATGCCCAGAACCTTTTGTAGGCACTTATTTTTGAAAGTGTCTAATTTTCTGTCTAACATTTTAGTAGATTTCCAGCTCTTGCAACTATGTTAGCACTAAGAATATGTCTGAACTGAAAAATCTCAGTTCAGTTCTGGTGCTGTACATCTTTAATTTCAATTTACTGCTGAGTTTAGTAAATGTTGTGGATGCCTTTCAGATTCCTGAGGCCACTTCCTTCTTGAGGTTTCTATTGGCCAATATGGTGCTTCCCAAGTGGGTGAACTGTTCTACTTCCTTGATATTTTTGCCTCCTAATGTGGATGTTCCTACTGGGTTTCAAGGTTGCTTGTTTTAGCATAATTAACTTTGGGCCCTGCTTGGCCTGCTATTTTTGCTAGGCTGTCCGTCTGTATGTAAACTTTCAGGTGTGTCACTCAGCAGTGCAATATCATCAGCAAAGTTTAGATCTTCTAGGCATTTGCCACTTACCCACGCTATACAACCGTTTGTGTTGCTAATACACTTCTTCGTTATCCAGTCTACAGCAATGCCAAACAGCAGTAGAGATAAAATTCAGCCTTATTTCACACTACTGTCCATGTTGAATCACCTTGGTGTCTGGTTTTTCACCCTTAAAAAGCACTTTGCTTCTCTGTACTTGGCCCTGGTGATGCTGACAACTTTAACTGGGATGCCGTAGGACTGAAGAGTAGTCCACAATGTATGTCTGTGGTGGCTCTCAAATGCCTTTTGAAAATTAATGAAATTGATGATGAGCGGAGCTTGCCATTCTATCCATTCTCCTATGAGAGTCCATAATGTAAATATATGATCTACACAGACTCATTTTGGCCTGAATCCAGTCTGTTCTTCCTTAAGCTTTCCATCCAGTCTCTTGCACTGTGTGTAGCATCACACTGCACAAGAGTTTCCCTACAACAGAGAGTAATGTAATCCCTGTCCCAGTGTTACAAAAAGGGTGATCTTACTGACTGTATATTCTGACAATGATTCCATGTTTCCACTGGTCAGGAGGGGTCTCTTTTTCTCAAACTTGGTTTAACAGCTCTACCAGTTTTGTTAGTGTGATGATATCAAGTACTTTTAGCATTTCTGCTGTGATTTGACCATCTGCCTCCCCTGTTATTTTTCAGTTTCTCGACTACAGCCTGTACATCCCTGTTGAACCTTTGTTAATGTCAAGTTGATCAGGTTCATGTTTTATCAACATCTGGTCCTTAAGTGGGTCTGGGTCTGTTGAGGACTTCTTTAAAACGCTCTGCCCATCTTTTTTTCTGTTCTACCTCAGTTGTAAGTATTTTTCAATACTTTGCTTTCTATTGGACCACTTCTTATTTTGAAATATCCACGCAGGGTTTTATTCACTTGGGAAACCTCTGATTTCCTATCTAGCAACAAATTCAGTGGCTAGGTCTTCAGCGTATCCCCATACCTTTTCTTGTGTTGCCTTTTGCCCTTGGGTCTGTACCCACATGGCTAGCCAGTGCTGCTGCTCATGCCATACTGCTATTTTTAGTGCACTAACTTGAGCAGAGCTAGTACGTCTGTCTACCCTGGCTGAGAGGCACCCTCCTAGTGGCAAGATAGACATATATTTGGAGAGAAGTAATCTAAAATATCTTAAATCAAAATACAATATTTAAAACACAGATTTGGCCTGATTCTCTGCTGCATTGTACCATGTAGCACAGAAAGTAAGCACTGAGTGTGTGTAAAACACTTATTTTGTTCAGGTGTAAATGACTACCCAACGTGCAAGCAGGTAGAGAATCAGGCTCTATGCTTTGCCAAATCTTATCTTTCCTATATAGGCAGCTTTTTCACTAGAAAAGGCAGTAACTGCACATAGTACTGGCTCAGAATATCTGAAAATCCTACATTTACACCTCGCAGGAACAGTTTTGATGTCTCTCACTTCCTGCTCAGGGGGAAAAGAATTCACAAAATTGAATACCACAGAAACTCAGCCTAGACTTGAGGCATAAGATTTATGGTATATTCAGTGAAACTATAATACAAAGAAATTCCAGGATAAAAAATATGGTCTTCCATTTATATTTGCATAGATATGAAAGACTATAATACAACAACTAGATCTGAGTAGAATATTATTGTGCAGTTATGTTCACTCAGCCACTCACATTTCCCAGACAGGCATTTTAGCATCAAATTATATGACAAACTAACATTCAACATAGATTGTTCTGTTTTGAAATTTTGAACCAACAACTTAGCAACAAGTAATAGAAGTAAAAGAAAAACAAAAATGGACAAGAAAGGACACGTCTACTTTCTACCTCTGATAAATGTGCAATATATTGTAAAACAATGGGAATTCACTGTACCGCCATTCTTAAAGCACCACATAGTGAGTGGAGGAAACAGTCTACAGCAGTGGTTCCCAAACTTGTTCCGCTGCTTGTGCAGGGAAAGCCCCTGGCGGGCTGCGCCGGTTTGTTTACCTGCTGTGTCCGCAGGTTCGGCCGATCGCGGCTCCCAGTGGCCGCAGTTTGCTGCTCCAGGCCAATGGGAGCTGCTGGAAGCGGCACGGGCCAAACCTGCGGACGCGGCAGGTAAACAAACTGGCCCGGCCCGCCAGGGGCTTTTCCTACACAAGCAGCGGAACAAGTTTGTGAACCACTGGTCTAAGGAGAGCTGAGAACTATAATAATTGGCACTGGCAGTAACTTAAGTCCATTGCCAGCCCAGTATAAAGTTGCATTTTAGTCTGAATGCTGACTGATATATCTGTGGAGAAACTTTCTGTTCACCCTAATTAAACTGGATAGTGCAATTCACAAGTTGTTTCTAGATCACTGCTCTTCTTACTTTAATGGAAATCAATGAAAAATAAGTACGGTTCTAAAGCAGGAAGTAAAAGTACATACTCAATCTCAGAAAAACAGTGCACGGATATTTTGACCAGAGCAGAAAACACTGGTGACCCACATCATTTACTGAGTTAATACAAAATACTGCTGAATATATTATAGTATTTGTTTGGTAACTCCATTGGAAATAAGTCTCTCAATAGTAAGTACTGAATGCTATTGTTACTGAGTTATTATTTGATAATACAGGGTAGAAGCCTGTCTCCAGTACACAGCCTAAGCAACTGGGTTTGAATGGTGGAAAACTGTGGAATGGGAGAAAAAAAGTCCCCTTAGATCAGTAAGTGAAAACAGAACTGCACGGTGGCTGCTGTTACAGCATAAAGCCTGCAACCTGCCCATTGCTGCCATGTGATCCTCTCCACAGAAGGGAAGAAAGCCCAGTTCCTTTCTCCACTCTGTTCTGCCCCAAAGATCTCCCTTGCAAACTGGGACGCAAGTAGGCCCTATAGAGCTATAACTTTCGAACAAACAAGATGCAGCACCACCTTGCAGGTTCCATGCACAGAAGAAACCCCCTGGTTCTGCTGAATCATAGAGATTTCCATATGTATTGTAAATGCCTGGTAACTCTTATTCTTTAAAAGCATTCTTTCCTTAACACTATGAACCCAGTTATCTCCTCAATGAACGCAGTTATCTCCTCAATTCTCCTTCTGGTGGAGGCACAGCTGTGTGGATACGTATACTATCTACTCACTCCACAGAAGGAAACAAGCAGCAGAGGTCTGTGGAAGGTGCAGCAGAAAGAGCGAGTGTAACTCTATGAATAACATTGTTTTCCTTATTTTAACACAGCTCCTTGTTCAGGTGTTACAAGAAACTGATTCTGTTAGTGATACTTTACCATTGTCATGTGACATCGCCTCCTCCCTCCCAATGGCTTTTGCAGAGTCCCTGGAGCCCCTCCATCTCATTGTTTCTTCGCCCCTTCCAGGGTACTCCTTGCTGCTGCATCCCTCCATTCCCCCACATTTCTCAGCACTCCTCCATTTCCCTTCCCCCTCACTCTCTACTGCCTCTCTTCCTCCTCCTCTCCCTATTCATTGCGTTCCCTCTTGCCCATTTCACACCCATTGCTGTCTCCCTCTCTTCCTTGTTTCAGGGCTATCTCCATCTTTTCTTCCCTCCCACTAGTGCTTCCATCCTCTCCCTAGTCAGTGATCTCCCCAGTCCTGCTTCAGCTTCACTCCCTTTCAACACGTGCCATTCAGTTCTTCCCATTCCACTCTTCTGACTCTCAGAACCCCACAATGCCAACTGTCAAAGCGTTCGCTGTTACTTAAAAGCAGCTCCTAACAGGCCTGATAATCTCCCCATACGCAGCACACCGTTTTCATGGTACTCATCTATAAATGATGGCATGTGAGGTTTCTAGTAAAAGCTTATGTCATCCTGATCCTCATTATTATTGCAAGATGCATAGATGGATGATATTTAAGAAGTTGTGTATATGCACTGAAAATATGTTTTAAAGTCTGTCACCAACCAAACAGAAAAACAAGTTTCTTCCAGAGAGGAGATGAGGTGTGTTTCTCTGTAGAAATGTAAATTAAACATTGTAAGCCAGCACAATAGAAGCCCCATTACATACTGAGTCAACAGGAAAGGAGCACATCAGAGTATAAACCACAGAGGGTTGTCCTCTCTCTGGGGGCAGACAATGACTTTGGAGACTATAAGGGAAAGGCAAAAAGACACCCTTTTATCCTGCATCTAGGAAAAAATTGGGCTTGATTGAAAATGTTATAAAGGACATTTGGAGTAAGCTTTTTTGGCCAGATGGTTAGCATATTAAAGTTAAGTTTAGTCTCTGCGAATCATGTTATGATTTTGTTTTATATGCAACCTTTTTGTTTCCATTACCCTTACTTATGATCTCTTAAATCTTAACCTTTGATAATAGACTTTTGATTGATTTCACTATAAATCTCTCTCTCTGCTGCAATGTTTTATAGGAGTTGATCCTAAGTTGAATCTTATGTACTAGCGTGTAACTAGCGTGTACACTGTTCCCCTGGGGACAGCAGACCTGGTACTACTCTGAGTGTTCCGTTGATAAGGGGCTGAACACTATAGGGGAATGCTTCAAAGGGATTCAAGGACTCAGTCACCATTTGTTAACCTGTAAGGCAAAGTAAGGGCTGGCATAACCCAGAGGAGATTGTCTGGGTGGTGTTAGGGACCTGACACCCAGTTAAGAACAAGCAATTCTCCCTCTCACTGGAGGCAGGAATGGTGACTCGCAGTTCAGGTCATTCTGAAAACCATTACACTTCCCCTGACAACTTCTGTGCTGTTGTTCTCCCCCTCTACTACAGCTTGTCAAACTCTGTTGTGTGGAAAGTTTCCCCACTGAAAATACAGTTTCATACAAAATACAGTAAATTATTTTTTTTCTTTTGTTGGGAAAATGTCAATCCTGGTGAAAAATTTCAGTTTTCCCCTAGGATATTTCAAAAAAATATTTCAAATCACCTAAAAGGTCACTTTGTGGTTTTTTGATTACAAATTTAGGTTTGCCAACAAACTCTTTTCTCTCTAGTGGGTGATACAACCCCTCTCCCATTTCTCCCCCTGTCCCTCCCCCTCCCCCCAGTGCCTTTTCCCTAAAGTGAGAAGTAGATAAGAGAAAGGGGAGTGAGTTAGAATAAGTGTATGGCTAAAAGCTACCTTTGCATCCCTCCTGCCTCTTGAGCCTTCAATGCAGCTCAGGCGTAGTCTTCAAGGCATTAATTGCAAAGGTATAACTGACTACCAACACCTGGGAACAAAGGATAGGAATAAATGGTAAATTTTCAGAATGGAGAGGGGTAACTAGTGGTGTTCCCCAAGGGTCAGTCCTAGGACCAATCTTATTCAACTTATTCATAAATGATCTGGAGAAAGGGGTAAACAGTGAGGTGGCAAAGTTTGCAGATGATACTAAACTGCTCAAGATAGTTAAGACCAAAGCAGACTGTGAAGAACTTCAAAAAGATCTCACAAAACTAAGTGATTGGGCGACAAAATGACAAATGAAATTTAATGGTGATAAATGTAAAGTAATGCACATTGGAAAAAATAATCCCAACTATACATACAATATGATGGGGACTAATTTAGCTACAGCTAATCAAGAGAAAGATCTTGGAGTCATCGTGGATAGTTTTCTGAAGATGTACACGCAGTGTGCAGCGACAGTCAAAAAGCAAACGGGATGTTAGGAATCATTAAAAAAGGGATAGAGAATAAGATGGAGAATATCTTATTGCCCTTATATCAATCCATGGTACGCCCACATCTTGAATACTGCATACAGATGTGGTCCCCTCATCTCAAAAAAGATATACTGGCATTAGAAAAGGTTCAGAAAAGGGCAAGTAAAACGATTAGGGGTTTGGAATGGGTCCATCTGAGGAGAGATTAAAGAGGCTAGGACTTTTCAGCTTGGGAAAGAGGAGACTAAGGGGGGATATGATAGAGGTATATAAAATCATGAGTGGTGTGGAGAAAGTGAATAAGGAAAAGTTATTTACTTGTTCCCATAATATAAGAACTAGGGGTCACCACATGAAATGGGTAGTAGGTTTAAAACAAATAAAAGGAAGTTCTTCTTCACTCAGTGCACAGTCAACCTGTGGAACTCCTTGCCTGAGGAGGTTGTGAAGGCTAGGACTATAACAGGGTTTAAAAGAGAAATAAATACATTCATGGAGGTTAAGTCCATGAATGGCTATTAGCCAGGATGGGTAAGGAATGGTGTCCCTAGCTTCTGTTTGTCAGAGGGCGGAGATGGATGACAGGAGAGAGATCACTTGATCATTACCTGTTAGGTTCACTCCCTCTGGGGCACCTGGCATTGGACACTGTCGGTAGGCAGGATACTGGGCTGGATGGACCTTTGGTCTGACCCAGTATGGCCATTCTTATGTTCTTATGGTGCCAACATGCAAGTAAACAATGAGGAAGGCATTTTTTCATGAAGATGAGGTTTGTCTAGAGTAAAGAATTGCATTGTGTTTTGCCTAGAATAGATGTGTCTATGATTCTATGCCTGTTTGAGGTTGCCCACAAGTTTACCAGAAACAGGAAGCTTCCTGTTGCTTTCTTTTAACATGCATCCAAGAATTTACTCAGTTTTAAGGACGATTAGTCGTCTACCTTCATCATATCACCATCAAATAATCTTTTAAGTGTTTATGATGTAACATTAGAGATGACAAATCCTAACAGAAACCAAATAGTATGAAATACAGAAAATGCTGCAAATATTCAAACTACTCTTCAAATTCCTCAAGTTTTTTTTAACAGATTTTCTATTGACTTCAATTGGAGCTGTGGGTACTCAGCACTTCTGAAAATCAGGACGAAGCTGTCTCAAGTTGGCCTTCCAAAAAGTGAAGAATCCAAAATCAGTAGTAGCCTCTTCTGAAAAATTTGGCCTTATTCACAACTTTGTTGTACTGAGCTTACAGCCAGTCAGCCATTTACCAGCAACAAGCAAGACATTTTCAGCTTATGGGCCTGATCCTGCAGTTTTCACTCAATGAATTAAATGGTAATTTTGCCTGAGCAAAGCTTTCTAACTGTCCATACTCTTCCAGACTTTTTCAGCATTTCTTCTTCAAGTATGAAATGCAATTGTGGCCCTATTACTCCTCAAGAATATGTTGTAAGTAGAAATATAACATTAAAACAGGAATCAGTAACTTGGGGGTGATCCTTGTTAGTTCAGAATCCTAGGCTAAAAAACAAACTAACCTTGGAGTTAATGTAGCCAAAGATCTGAAGCCAGTCCCTTTCCCCCCCTACTAGTAAAAGTCCTTGCAAAGGACAGAAAACTACAATGTTTCTTTTGTGTGGTTTCAGCTGGGCAGACTGGACAAAGCTTGCCTGCCCATAGAGCCTGTGGATTTGGGGGAATTGGGTGGAAGCCAAGGCTGTCCTTGCAGAGACTCTGTGCTGCTTCCTGCATTTCCTCCCCTTTCCTTCACCACTGCCCCTGGATACGTCTAAGGGAAGTTTACACACAGGAGCCAACTTTTCTTGGCACCGGTGAGTGCTCGCAACCCCAGCCCCAACTCCGGCCTGACTCCGCCCTCTCTCTGTCCCTACTGGACTGCTCCCCAAATCCCGGCCCCGGACCCGCCTCTTTCCTGAGCACACCGCGTTCCTCCTCCTTCCCCTCCCTCCCAGCGCTTGCCACGCGAAACAGCTGGGAGGGAGGAGAAGCAGGATATGGCAGCCAGCTCAGGGGAGGAGGCGGAAGTGAGCTGGGGCAGGGCGGGGAGCTGCCGGTGGGTGCAGAGCACCTGCCAATTTTTCCCTGTGGGTGCTCCAGCCCCGGAGCACCCACGGAGTCGGCACCTATGGTTTACAGGGAAACCTGATTGAAAAAGTAACACAGCCTTAGTTTGTGCCACATTTAAGGCACAACCACTGATTTCAGTGGAAGGATGGCGTATGTAGTTCAGCTGCCCCCTCTGACCCAGTCCTGCTCCTATGGATCCCTGGATCCCCAAGCCCATGTAGTATCCTCTGCATGGTCCAGCAACAAGGTAGAGTGGTACTGTGAAATGGCTGCTTTGTCCCCACATTTCCATAAGGCAGAAGTAGTGCTACTACACTCCGCTCACTGGGGAGTAATTTGGCCTTGGTATATAATGATGTGAACAGGAAACGGCTTCGAGTTTCCATCTAAATATTCATATTTTACATGACTTGCTCTTGTGAAACAAAACAAAGTAGTTCAGCATTAGTCCTCTGTACCCAGAGGCAAAGTAAGATTGGAATATAAAATGCGTTTGTGATCTATAGTCAGTGTGTTAAGGAAAATGTTTATTTAAATATTAAATATTGACCTCTTATGCTAAGATAACCTTTATCTACATTCTGTAAATCAGACAAGTCCCTACAAAAGCCTGATTATTCATGGTGAATAATACCTACACATATGTTAATCCTATATCTCCAGTTCCCAAAGTCCAATTTTATTTTCAAATATGAGAATATCCTGAGTTGGCTACTCTTTCTATGATAGCTATGTTAATAACTGAATCTCTGCATACAGAACTTCTGCTTGTAAATGTAGTCTTGTACTATAAAGATTGAATGCTTTTTAGTGTATTTTGATATATTTTTATTTGTATTTTTCCCTTTTTAAACATTCAACTAAAAATTGTTAAACAATGTAGAGAATAAGACCATGGAATATGTACCTTACAGAAATGCCTTTGGAGCTTCCTAAGGTATCGTTGTGTCCATTGCATCAATAATCCCTACTCTATCCTCCAAAAGAAAGCAACACTTGATCATCACAGAAGAATTGGGGACCTAAAACTTGAATTGAATTCCTTTGGTTATGTCTTTGTCTTCTCCAGCTGAATTTTACTTGGATGTACATTTGGGCAATAAAAAGGATCCAATGAGTAGGCACCACACCTCCCTTGGTCTATGGGTCACTATAAAAGTTGTCTTTGCTCTTGGGAAGGTCTCTAATTGACGCCTGTGGCATTTCCCATGACTAAAAAAATGACACTTGTTGAGGTTTTTTTTCAAACCTGGTACCTACAGCTATTCATTTAATTATTTTGATGTACACAAATACTAAAACACCCTCTCCCCACTCCTGCAAAAAATCTAACTATGTTTCCTCTTCTGTGCTTCTTGTTTATTTCCCAGGGAGGGATTCCCAATCTCCAGCTTTCTAGGGTCTGCTGGTCAATACTTGCCTTCTCACATACAAACCTAGTATGGAATCCCAGGACTTTCTGTTATTGCTATCCTTCTTTCACTGCTGCAACACACTTGCGTCCTATACTCCATTACATATCAATATTGGTGAAATCACTGGGAACCAAAAGTTCTCAGCATCTTTGAAAATCAGATTACTTATATTTCAACACCTAAATAGGATTTATTATCTTAAATTTGTGCACCTAGCTTTGAATTTTTTTTTTTTTGGTCCCAACCACTTGTTCTATTTCTGTTCCAAAACCAAAAACAAAACCCTTTCTTTTAAACTCGTTTTTAATTAGCAGTTACGTTTCATGTGAATAAAAAGCAAATTTTTCAATATTACAACAATTTTCGCAAAATGAAAGATGTTCCAACATGCTTTGAGATTATTCAGTCTTCAAACTGCATCATTTGCTTTCCTGCAAAGGTCTACAAGGAAGGCATAAGTCTCTTTATGAACCTTTCAATACATCGAATAAAATGTCAAGGGTATTATAATATGTAACTCTTCTGCCAGGTGGAGCCAGCAGCAGCCAGGGCCGAGTTCAATATCTAGGGTTCCTTTCCATTGATAAAACACAGAACCAGCTCGAGCCCCTACCCAGTAACCTGGAAAAATTACACACCACCCCTGGGCACTTCTGAGAGGCAATACTTCCACACTTGCAAGCACAGAGTCCGAGTGTAGAAAAGAAACTTTTAATAAAAGGAGGGCAGTAACTTGGAGTTAATTTGGGAAAACACCACAAACAGGGTTCATAAACATAAACCACGAGTAAAAGACCCACCCCCCCATATAGGTTGGGCAGTGCCCTTTTCCCCTCAGGTTCTTAAGTCCAGCAACCCAAAAGCCCTTTCATGTGGCCACCACTTCTCTGCACCCCACTCACAGTTGCTGTCCTTGGTCAGTGTAGACCCAGAGTTCAGAGGTGCACCTGCAGAATTCACCTCCCACCCTGGGTGGGGAGTAAAGAGGCATCTTACTCGCTCAGCTGGCCGCTCTCCGGCCACCTGGTCTCCGCTCTCACCACGCCCTTCCACCAGCCACCCTGCTGGTTGTTCCTTGCGCCTCTCCACTGCCGCCCTGCTGGCCCCTCATCATGCCTCTTTGCCCCCGCCCTCTTGCCCGCTTATCACATCTCTTTGCTGCCACCCTGCTGGCTGTCGGTCACCTTCTGCCTCTCTGCTGTGACCTCTGCACATCAGTCTCTCAGTGATTTTCAGCTCTTTTGCAGGCTTGGCAAAAATACTGCCCCATCTCAAGTGATTTCAGCTTTCAGTGATTTTAGCTCTTAGCAGGCAGGGCAAAAACACAGTCCTACCACAACTGGTTTCAGCTCTGGTTGAGCAATTAAAATAACAAAAGAGGCACCTAATGAAGCCTATTTAGCTCTGTTCTTTGAACAGTGGGGAAGAGCAGGTTAAGCCAGTTTAGAGGGCACCAAGACGCCTGTTCCCACCCTTCATACTTTCACAGGGCTCTGACATTCAAGCCCCTGCTTAACACACTCTTTCACTGGGGGTGCCCCCCTCATTTGGGCAGATTAAGCACAGTCCTACTTTCCTGTATTGCTACAATAATTACAACATTGGTAACCATGTTTCATTACCCCTGCATTCAGTTCTAAGGTCATTTGTACCCAACAGCAGCCAAAGTTGATCCTTTGACACAGCTATAAATGAATGATGAATATGTAAACAGAGCAGGAGCAAACTGTATTTACATAAACACACCCATAGTCTCTTTCCCTCCTAGCTAGCTGTCAGGGAAGCATTCATTCAGACCCTGCTTACAAATACATGAAGATTTTGTAAAGTCTAATTTAGCAGGATGCAGATTTTAACTAAGAATATGTGAAATTCTGTTTTACTTTCCTGTCTGGTGTTCTGGATAAAGAATAACCCTTCAGAACACAAGTTTTCAGTCTCTTAAGCCCACGAATTGAAAGGTATGGTTTCTGGCTTCTGACAGCACTATGTACACTTATGGCAGTATTGTACATAAATAATAACCACAAGGATTCACATGGAGTCTTTGTATGATTTCAAAAAATGTTCATTATAAGTGATATGTACCTTCAGGTGAATAGAGAAAAGGTGGGGTGTTTCATTTCTATTTTATATAGTTTAAGGGAAAGAATCCTTCTAGTGGTTTTTTTCCACATCATCAAGCAGCGTGTTTGTACACACTTTTTAAGATAAAGAATTCTGTTGCTGATATCTGTTCCTATTACTTTAATAAGCATGTCAAAAGCATCCATTTGTAAGCACTACTCCTAAACATATCAATTTAAACTCTCTCCTGCTTTGTCAAATGTGCTAATTGTACCAGTGTAGAGATGCTACAGCACTACCCTTTCTTTCAAGCCTATTACCAAGTACCTTTCAGCACACTAGGATGGTTATCTAACACTTTTCTCCTTACAGTAAATTAAAACCAACAGGGTTTCTTTTGTCACCAGTAAGCCTCCACCTTTTCCCCAGGAAGGGAATTGCTTTGTCTCAGACAATTTATAATAGACCCACATATCCTGATTTAAGAATCTGGTACTTTGCAGCACATAATACCAGTTCCATCAATTATTTTGGATTTGTGCTGGAAATGGCCCAACTTGATTATCATACACATTGTAAGGAGAGTGATCACTTTAGATAAGCTATTACCAGCAGAAGAGTGGGGTGGGGGGAGAGAAAACCTTTTGTAGTGGTAAAAACCCATTTTTTCATGCTTTGTGTGTATAAAAAGATCTTTTATACTTTCCACAGTATGCATCCGATGAAGTGAGCTGTAGCTCACGAAAGCTTATGCTCAAATAAATTGGTTAGTCTCTAAGGTGCCACAAGTACTCCTTTTCTTTTTGCGAATACAGACTAACACGGCTGTTACTCTGAAACCTATCAATTATTTTGTAGAAGGAGAACTATGATGTTGGAATTAAGATTTTACATTTGCTAACAAACTCAGGAAAATTATATTTAAAAGTAAAGGAGGAAGAAAGATTAATTAGAAGTAGCAAGGATCCCATTATGGTTCAATTATGGGAATAAGAGATTTCCTTTAATGTAAAATAAGAGATGAAAATCAAATGTGAAAATGCAGGTTCAGCACAAACACTGAAAAGAAATATTTCCAGCTGACCCCAGCCATTTGTTTGATCTCTTTTCTTCCTCCATAATGTTCTTTGCTAGCCATTCTCTTTTCTTTATTTGCCCTTTGTCAATCCCCTCAAATCTATCTTCTGTCTCTTTCTTTGTACAATACATAAAAGTAGATTTAAAATGTCTGATATTAAGCCACAGAACAGACAGCTGAGAACCAAAGCTAGCTTTATAAATATTATAAATCCCTAATTTGTGAACTCTTTCAGTTTTATCAAGTTACTGGTGAATTCTACCACCAGAAAAATCTGAAGAGCAGAATAAGATGTATTAAGGGCAGAAGGGTGAGAGTATGAAATGTTGATACTCCCATAAATGTGGGGAAATTGGCTCAAAAGAATCATCTAGCTGTGGCCAAAGGAGCTCACTGAGCATGCTAGGTGGTGTAGGGGAAAAGTATGGTTTTGGCAGAAGGGTTCAATAAAATGCTCAAACTATTACAAAGAGTTTCAATTCTAATTTAGGCTGGAATGCCCTGGTGCTCAGTTAGCCAACATAGGGCAGGGTTTTAGCTCTGCCAGGCATGCTCAGTAACTCATTCAGAGGAAACTCATTTTAGGAGATTTTTAATATTTTTTCATAAAACTATTTTCATCACATGTAATATATGTTTAAGGTAATACATTTGTTACCTTTAAAAATACTGAAATAATTACGTGGGATATGTTACAATGCAGGAATCCTATTTACAGTCTTGCGTTCTGTTAAATGTATTATGTAATATACAGGTATGAACATATTATTTTTACATATTTATCTTTTATTTTATTTGAATAACTAGCTATCCTAATATACTAAACATTTGGCCCAATGTAAGCAGAGGTGCGTGCCTAACTTTGCTTGCATATTTGCTTGTTCCTGACTGAGGTAAACAAAACCTGCAATGTGCAAGTCAGGGTTGTACACACACACACACACACACACACACTACAGTTCCGCAATTTAAGTCAGGTGTGCACCCTTTGAAAATTTGGGTCTCCTAATGCCAAATGGCAGAGGGCTTAAGGTATGCAAAGGGTTACAGCCATCCCCTGGCTTTAGTATTTACATTCTAGTTCACCAGTGTCTCATGTGAGGTCTCTAATAAAAACCTGTGTCACTCTGGTCATTAATAACATTGTGAAATGTATATATGGATACTACAAAAGGAATTATGCATGTTGTCATAAATATAAAGGGAAGGGTAACAACCTTCCTGTATACAGTACTATAAAATCTCTCCTGGCCAGAGGCACAAAATCCTTTTACCTGTAAAGAGTTAAGAAGCTCAGGTAACCTGGCTGGCACCTGAACAAAAGGACCAATAAGGGGACAAGATACCTCTAAATCTGGGGGGGGAAAGGGGAAGGTTTTGGTCTGTCTGTTCTGTGTGCTTGCCAGACACAGATCAAAGAAGCAAGCAATCCAACTCCATTAGAATTAGTAAGTACTAGCAAAGGAATGCATTAGCTTATTTTTGTTTTGGCTTGTGATTGTCTCTGTGCTGAGATGAAGGTGTATTCCTGGTTTTCTTTTTGTAACTTTAAAATTTGGCCCAGAGGGAAATCCTCTGTGTTTTTGAATCTGATTGCCCTGTAAGATTATCTTCCATTCTAATTTTACAGAGGTGCTTCTTTTACCTTTTTTCTTTATAATAAAGTTCTATTTCTTTTAGAATCTGATTGGGTTTTTTTTTAGTGTCCTAAAAAAACCCAAGGTTGGTCTCTGCTCATCTTGTTTATTCTCAAGCCGCCCCAGGAAACGGGGTGTGGAGGCTTGGAGGAATATTAGGGAAGAGTAGGAACTCCAAGTGGTCCTTTCCCTGAGTTTGTCTAAAACACTTGGTGGCAGCATTACCTAATCCAAGGTACAAGGGAGAATTTGTGCCTTGGGGAGTTTTTAACCTAAGCTGGTAGAAATAAGCTTAGAGGGTCTCTCATGAAGGTCCCCACGTCTGTACCCTAGAGTTCAGAGTGGAGAGGGAACCCTGACACATATATACTGAAAGTTATATTCCTAAGGAATGCAACTGGGATGCTGGTCACGAGAAAAGGTGAAAAGCATGTTTTTCTCCAGGCAAGAGATGTTTTTATCCATCTATCTACCATTTACATGTAAATTGAGTATTGTCTGGTTCACAATGGGCAACCATTAGCATTCTAAGTCAAATGCTACAGACGAACCGATAGGAATTTCAGAAGGAAACTAACAGGAAGAAGTAAAGAGCATGGGGGGGGGTAAGGCAGGGAGGGCAATCTTTCTTGAGGTGCACATCAAAGGTTTGTTCTGATATATTTAGGGAGCAAAAAGGACACCCTGGCTTCACCTAGGAAGTAAACAGACAGTGAGCTTGCTTCATAAAAAGGGAGGGGTGGGGCGGGGCTCTCAGCCAGGCTTGGCTGAAAATGCTGGAGAGAACTTTGGATGAGATAAGCTTCTTTTGACAGGAGAATCACGTTGTAGTTAAGTTTAGGCTCTAGAAAGAGTATTATGATTTTGTTTTTTCACAATATTCTTACTAACTATCACTTGAATCTCTGTTCTTTTATTCTTATTTTCACTATAAATATATCTAAGTGTTGTGTGTTTAGCAGAGCTGTGTTCCAAGGTATAATTAATAAACTGCAGTGTAATGTTCCTTTGGGAATGACAGGCCTGGTAATTCTGAGTGTGTTCAGTAGATAAAGGACTGGACAATGCAGGGAATGCTCCGAAGACTAAGAGGATGGTGTTTGTCTAGCACTAACCTGTATAGAGAGAGCAAGATCTGCAGAGGCCTCAAAGGTACTGCTTATGTTTTAGGCAGCTGACCCACAGCAGGCACAGATAAGACTTCCTCTCACTAAGAGCAGGTGGTGGTGAGGTGCCTTACAACTCTGAGAACCCCTGGGAATGTCCCCTTTCAGACTTTGCTATTCCTGCTTAAAGGACATGGAACTCTGAGAGCCAGCATCTTCCAAGATGGTTTGCCCTCTCCACGGATCTGGTGGTCAGGATGATGCAGTAGCAATTGTCCATACCCTAGGCACAGTCCCTCCCACAGCATGCATCCTGAATTCCATGGAGCCTCCACAAAGGGATTTCTGTAGATTATGGGGAATGGGTGCAGCCCCCCATAACCCATGGTGAAGAGTGTGGTATAAAAATGTACAGCCTGATCCAAAGCCCTCTGAAATGAGTGGGAGTCTTTGATCCTTTTCCTTTTTATTTTGGATTCCTGGATAAACAAACTGGTTTTAACAACTCAAGAAATTGGAAGAAACTATGCAAATGATGTAGATAATGAATCACATTATCTGTACAACTCAATGGAGTAGAGTCTTACCTTTTACTATCTATGAACCTCATTTACATATTTTTCAGTATTCCCTGGCTGGCTGATCCAGATTGTCTTGTATTCTGTTTCAAGGTGTTTTTCCACAGTATCTTTTCAATCTTAACCTGCGGTACTAAGACTAACTAGTGTCCTTTGTTCAGTACTTATTTTTGACGAAGGAATTCTCCTCAATCTACCAAGATATTATCCTCTTCCTTGACACTCTGGAGAGGCTAATACTTTTCCCATTTGATATTCATATTAATTCAACTCTTCTCAAGGGGTTATTGCATCTATCAACAATTACTTTTCCTGGACCACAGTTTACACTTCAATCTCATTAGTAACAGTATCTGCTGAGTAAAAAAAAAAAAAAAAAATCTATTCTGATATATTGTGAGTTACCAGTCATATCATGTAGTGACACAGTAAAACAGAAGATATTGTGGAACACATTTTGGTCCTTATTTGCCTGTACCTAATTTTTTTTCTGATTTGAAAATGCTCGCTACTGTTTAATATGCCTGGAGTCGGTACCAGTACTATCTTGAGCCAAGACAAAATTGAACCCTGCCAAGAACTTCTCTAAAATGTCTTTGAATCAGTGCAAGTTACAGGCATTCTCTTTTAGACCTGGCAAAGAAAGTTAGCAGTTTTGGCAGCAGGTCCTGGATTGCGGGAATGCAATGAATCCATTTGTCACAGGTCTTGGCAAAGCACTTTCTTTTCTAAGACCTCTCACATCTCAACAAGTTTCTCTGTTTAAACAAAAAATACTAAAGCAACTGAATTCTAAAAGCTAACATTTCAACTAACTGCTTTTTTCATTCTTTTGAATTCCAACTGTGTTGCTTCTAATTTTAAAGAAGCAGAGGGGGGAACAGCTAGATGTTAATTGTATCCCTTTCCTCTGGCTTCTTATCCCCATTTTTCCATGGGTTGGGTGACTGTCCAGTAGTAGGGAGATGGACAAATTCTCTGGCACACTCTAGTGCAGTGGTTCCCAAACCTGTTCCGCCGCTTGTGCAGGGAAAGCCCCTGCTGTGTCCGCAGGTTCAGCCGATAGTGGCTCCCAGTGGCTGTGGTTCGCTGCTCCAGGCCAATGGGAGCTGTACATCCCTCAGCCCGCGCTGCTTCCAGCAGCTCCCATTGGCCTGGAGCAGTGAACCGCAGCCACTGGGAGTCGCGATCGGCCGAACCTGTGGACGCGGCAGGTAAACAAACCAGCCCGGCCCAGCAGGGGCTTTCCCTGCACAAGCGGCAGAACAAGTTTGGGAACCACTGCTCTAGTGCAAATAGAAAGGGTGTAAAAAAAAAAAAAAGAAAGAGAAGAAAAATCAAGGGAAACTAAGAAACTGAGATAAAGAGAAAATCAAGAAATTAACTCCTTGTAGAGAAATAGCCACTCTGAACTATTTCTACTAGGAAGGTGTTCTAACATAGATTATATAAGGCTGCATGTTATGTTTAGGATGGGATTTTCAAAAACACTTGGACTGGCTTAACTCTGCTTCCAGTAAAGTCAATGGTGAAATTCTGATAGGTTTTAGTGGGAGCAGAGCTAGGCCAATATTGAGGACTTTTAATCTCAACTTTAGGTAATTTCCTCTTGTTCCTTCTGATTTGTGACATGAAATACAGTCATTGTAGCATGCTCTTATAAATGTATTAATATTGGCCAAGATATGGAGCATTCCCCTCTAGGTCACTTTTCTACTCTAAGCGTATTTCAGTAGTGACTAATAGTTAACAGCTAATGGCTTTTTGTTGGCCTGTGTTGCTCATCTTAACTAAGTCCCTATCCCCCTCAAACAAGCACAGGTGGTGACCTTACTGTCAGTCTCAGTGGAGTCAACAAGGACTGAGTGCGTAGGGATACTGAACTACCCTATCACCATTAGATTGGGTTTCTCCAGCTCAAGACCGAGGCATATTAGTTGGGTAGAATGAGAACTTATTCATTTTTCCTGTCTTTCCTGTGTATATTCAGTTGGTGGATAAACAGTAGAATTCTCTCAACCCACCACCTTTTAAGGAACATTAGATTCACTTAAAAACAAGAAAACATTGACACTGAAGTTGAACTAGTTGTGGAATATTCACAGACATTTGACATCTAATAACTTCCTAAAAATTGAGATTTTTTTTAATGATTTCTGTATTCTGCAAGTGATTATGGAAACTATTCGTTTTATGGAGTTTGTAATTCCTTCTTATAAAGTACATTCAAATCCTGAGGTTTTGCTTTTATACTGAAGATGTCAAAGGTATTGGTATGCAGTACTGTTTAGGCAGTTGGATCTTTTCATACCTTGTCTGCATAATTGTTTTTGTTTTCCCATTATGGGGCTCTGATGCTTTGTTCTCTGTTCCCTTTTCTGTTTCTTCATGTTGTCTGTGTATCTCTGTGTGCTGCCTCTCTCTTGTGTGGTCTTTGATTTTTATTCTCTGACTGTTGTGTGGCATTATGGCAAATATATCAGTTTCCATTTGTTTTGTCATGTGGCAACTGACTGTGCTATCTTTCTTTGCTTCAGTCTTCCCACTGGTCCCAAAAAAACATTAGAAACAGCAAGTATTATACATTTTCAGATATTTTTGTGCATACACTAGCAATACACTTTTTATATTTAGTTCATAAATCAGTAATTTAATCTGGAAGCAGGAAGATGCTGACTAGAAGACTGGTTAACCATGATTAGCTCATACTAAGGAACCAAAATCAGAACTGAGCAAGTCACTTGGCTGACTGACAGTCAGAGTCAAATTCTATCTCCAAAGAGCATAGCAAGCCTCCTTGATCTTAGCAATATAAATTCATTTGTTTACTTTCCTGACTAGCATTTGAGACATACAGTTGACTGCACCAAAAGGAAACTTCAAAAAGAATGTTGGTATCACCAGGGGGCAGAGATGGCAGATAAAAACAAGCAGTTTATAAAAATCAGCAGTTAGAAGTCAAATTGTTTATCTCCAGCTGTGTATGAGGAAATGAAGGGAGCAGAAACACTAGACAGAAAGCCTACATGGTGAAAACCTTTTTAATGCACCATGTTTCTTTTAACAATGATCTCTAGAAAGCAGCATTAGGCTTAGGAAAGGAAGTGTCTAAAATAAAATGCAGATATTTATAACAGTAACATTTTTTATTTTGTTGTTTTCCTGTTATGTTTTTCTCCTTATAGCTGGTGAATCCTCGATCATGACAAAATAAGATCCAATAACTTGGGTTATTTGGCAATTTGTTTATAATCTGCCGAAGAGCCAGGTTTATTTTAATGTATATCTGAAGAGCTAGGCAAGCAGTAGGAGTATATTTCACCAACTCTCCTGAAATCTCAGGTAGACTCTACTGTAGCAGGAGAGCTGGTGAAAACAAATGAGAATATGCTGAGAGGGTAGAATTTATAAAAACATTTGAATCATGTGCCCAACTGCCATTAATTTCCAATGGAAGTTGGACACCTACGTCCCCTAGACACTTTTGAAAAATCTTACCCTCTCAGTGCTTAGTAAACTCCAGCTGAGCTACGATGAGGACAGCACACATTTGATGGGAGGAAGGTTGTGACTAGGATTCATTGTTGCTTGACCAAAGAAGCACAGTTAATATCTTGCTGAGTGGGATAATACATCTTACCTCCCTAACTGATTTAAAAATGAGTAAATGCCTCCTGTATGAGGGACTGTGGTCTAGTGGATGGAACACTGGCCTGGGAATCAGGAGACTTGGTTTCCATTCCTGGTTCTGCCACTGACTTTCTGTGTGAGCCCTTGTGCAAGCCAGATAATAACTCTCAATGCCTCAGATAGTCCATCTGTGAAATGTGAATAATAATACTTACCTTTGTGAAGTCTTTGGCTGAAAAGTGCCACGTGAGTGTTTCATACTATTATTTGTTTGTTTAGTTATATTGTAAGGTATGTAAAGGAATAGAATATTAGCCTGTTGGTTGTATTGTTAGGTCACAGTTTCACCAATAGGGGGCAGTATTGACATGTACACCTCAACTTCTTTTGTATGTTTTGCTCTTTTTTCCCTCACAAGGATTTACCCTGGGTAGCGGGGAGAGTACATCATACTGCCTATCAGAGAACCCACACACAATTAGAAACTAAACTCTTATCTTCAGCTCCAAATCAGTGGAGCTACGCCTATTTATAGCAGCTGCGGATCTTTCCATATATTGTTTTCCAGTTACGCAGTGGACTGCTTGAATCAGAATGCTACAGACACAAAGACAGAATGATCCATGCATCAGACCCACTAACCTCCTACAGTTACTCCTTGAGGAAGGATAAAGTCCTTTTAGCTGGCACCCATTGCCTGGATTAATTGGCAAATGAAAGCCTGCTTCATTGATAGGCTGAGCCTGACTTCAGTCTCCCTTTGTAAAAACAGACTAGAAAAAATAACAATTGTGGTCCAAGGATGAATGTGTGGCAGCTTTAAACTCTGCACCATATATCTTCATGTTTTCTCTTTCATCCCGATCTGCAGGTTCTCATATTTTATTTATTGCGAAAATTCAGAGCTGAGTAATGCTGGAATCTGGAGCGTGGTTCTTCCCTTCCTCTTCATTGCACTGGCACAACACCACAATGTAAGATAGATTGCTGAACTCAAGTTTTTAAGGAAGGTGAAATGCTTCTGTTAAATTATAAAGTTTATGGGCACAAACCGCACCCAGGAAGTGCCTGAGGTCCTACAAGTCCACAGAAATGTACAGGACCTGCTGCTGCCTTAAGTGCTGGCCCTTATCACTGATTGGTTAGCCTGTGCGACAAGGAAGCAGGACGTTTAGGTGGCAGAGCCAAGAACTGAACCTAGATCTCCTGATTCCCACTCCAGTGGCCTAACCTTAAGATCTTCCTTCCTCTCCTAGCCTTTTTCATTGTCATTCAGTAGAGCTGAGTAAATAATTTATATTTTTCAGTTCAGTAGCCAAACCAAAAATCTGGAACAAATTTTATTTTGTTTTTTTTTTTCATTTCACTTCAGATTTGGGGGGTTTATCTCTTTAAAAAAAAAAATCTAGTTAAGCTCAAACTGAAAAGTCAAAACATTTTGTTCCGAAAATTTTGAACAAACATTTTGACTTTAAAAAAAATCCTTTTTTTTTTTTTTGGCCAGAATTGTTCACCAAATCTGACCCAATCTACTAATCCACTAATAGTTTACATCAACATGAAACTGCATTTTTAAGAAATAAACTATTTGTCCAACAATTTTTGCCCAATTTTGTTATTCAGTCAGGGGCCAGCCCTGCTAGTGTGGTTCTGCTGCATATGTGGGGGAAGAATTGCAGATGTTAGATATAGTCAAGCACCAAATGATCTTCCTGTGCTGGAGGGAAGGGCTGGAAGCAGGGTCGTTCCACAGGGACTGATTGTGTAGTCATGGAGGCAAAATTTCAAGATTTGGTGGTGGAGCAAGAGTGGGCTAGAAAGGAGGCACGGCCATAAGGTTTGCTGTTACGTGGATCCTTTGGTCCCTCTCTCAGCCCTTCCCACATATTGTGGAAAGTGCCAGCATCAAGTTATACAGGCAGTATTTGCTCCTCACTCGTTCATTCACAAAGGATCTGAATACTGATTATCTCTATGTTGCTTAGACTCTGGGGGGCAAGGTGTTTCTAAACAAGAGATCCCCAGCTGGTTAGCCCTAAAGGACATATAGAGCTTGCTGATTACAGAAGCATCTATTCCATTTTGAAACTTGAGATGGTAACTTATTTGTGTCTGTCTATGTTCACCAACATTAACATTATAAACAACTCTCTTGTTTCTTTTTCTTATTTAATAAATCTTTAGATAGTTTATTATAGGATTGGCTACAAGCATTGTCTTAGGTGATATCTAAGGTGCAGTTGACCTGGGGTAAGTGACTGGTCTTTTGGAACTGTGAGTAGCCTGAATATTGCTGTGATCCTTGGTATAAGGGACCATCTATCACAAAGGTAGGCTTACCTGTGTGGCGAGACTGATAGAAGTACCCCAGGGGACTGTCCGTGACTCCATGTTTAGGCTGTTCTAGTGCCTGAGGAGTTTATACTTGATAACTGGCTGATGAAATCTAAGTACAGGACTCTCAACCAATTTGGAATTTGTGCCCTGGTTTCTAACTGTCTGTCCTGAGGTTGGTACTTGAAGTCTTGAGTCACTGCTGGCACCATTACACCCTCTCTGCAGTGGCCATCACAGTAGAATCTGTTGAGTGCTCTATTATTTTTTTTGTTATATGGGCTCTAGTAAGGTATTATTTTCCATAACATGGTCTAACAATTTACAACAGAGATTAACCCATAGTAATGTAGTATGGATTTACTCTGATCCTTTTCCTTGGGACACTACTTTTATGTTGTTATGCCAAGCCTGATTTGTATTAATCATCTTCTCTTATATGTGTTACCATCCAGTTCTTTGCTGTCTTCTTCCAAACTTTTCATCCCACTTTTTTCTGATTCATTCCTTTTAATTATCCCTTTGTTGTAATGTTTTCTTTCTTCCTCTGTACACTTAGACACCATGAATGTAGCCAGGTTCTGTGAGAGAGCATGTTGCAACATAGAATTGAGCCTTCTGATCTCTCTGACTTGTTATTATATAATAGGGCCATATCCTGCAGTCTACTGAAGGCCTGATCTTGGAGGTTGCTGAGCACTTGCAACTCCCATTTACTGCAAGGGGAATTCTGTTTGAGTAGGGACTGCAGAATTTGACGCTTATATTGCAGGATTATGTGAAAGTTATTTGTATCATTACAGTAAATGCTTTTCTGTACCTTCTTAATGTTTATTATGGTGCTATCTCTGTACTGCAGCCATCATATAATCTTATATTTTTCACTATTACCACCACTAACTGTCTCTACATATTACCATCTGAATGTTTTTACCCATCTGTATCCCATTATCCTGATATTGCACTGTTCTAGCACCTGTCTTTGATACTTATTTTTAGTGTAACATAATTTTGGCAAAAGTGGAAAAGATATGAAACCCATGGATTCATTATTCAGTCATAACTGAAATGGACAGATACCATCTATTAGAAAGAGACTGCAGATCTATCCACCTCAGTGTGAAGCTGAATTGAGTACTGTACATGTATTTAAGTGAAAATAATGCAGATGCCTTCAAGCACGATGGCCAGTTTGCAGCAGATACAGTACTTGAGCTTAAAAAAAAAAAAAAGGAGGGAAAAAGATATGTTTGCATTAATACTACCCATACACAAGAAGCTCATTTAGGCAGGGCCGGCCCACAACATTTTGGCACCTAAGGCTGGGAGCTCAAATTGACGCCCCCATGCCCCCTTGCTTGGCCCAAAACTTTGAAAGGTCTCAATTCTGCTTTCTTCCTGTTCTACTCCTCTCATGGTACTGCTCTGCTACCTACCCCAATAAAGGAGAACAAACAACTTAAAATGCCTTGTTCAAAATGTTAAGTAAAACTTAACTTTCAAACGCCTGAACAGCAAATGTAACTTTTCTTGTCTGCATAGTAAACACGGGCATTTGTATCTGTTTGAATAATCAAAGTGGTGCTTTCCGTGCCTTCTTGGTTGCAAAGATTTGAACTGCTTCCTGCTGAAGGTCCACAGTCTGGGCCAGCTCATGCTCTATTGAGATGGTTGCAAGGCCGACCAGCCTCTCCTATGTCATTGTGGAGCATAGATGTGTTTTTATTAACTTCATCTTGGAGAAGCTGCGTTCTCCACTGGCAACTGTTACAGGAAGTGTTAGAAGTATGCGCAGAGCAACAAAAGCATTTGGAAAGAGGGTACTCATCTTATTGCTGCACATATATTGCAGAACAGCCTTTGGAGTTGATCCTGCTGAACTGTATCTTGAAAGGACTTTCAGTTTATCACCTAAATCACTCGCATCAATATCATGCCTGTCATCATGTGTCAACACTGTCTCTAGTGCCCTGCATTGCTGGTGTAGGTCTTCTTCAGCTATATTGAGGAGTTCTGGAATATCATACAACATCCCAAATATACTGCTGTGTTCCTTGAGCTGCATGAAATGTTCTTCAACTGACTGTATTGCACAATCTAGCACCTGGTTAAAGAATTCAACTCTGAATTGTTGTTTGGGGTCTCTTGTGGGATTATCCCGTGCCTCGTAATCAAAATGTCTTCTTCTTCGCTGACTCTTGTATTCTTGAATGGGTGAGAAAATAGCTTCAGTGTGAAGTTCCTCTGCCAACTTCTGTGCACTCTTCAGAACGTTTTGAAATCCCACATCTGACTGGTAAGACTGTAGGTATGACTTTCCTGTGTCCAGTTGTTCCATTGCTCCAGATATATCAAGGTCAACACCTTGGAGTCGCTTGCTTACACCATTTATTTCAAACAGTATGTCAAGCCAAAACAGAAGCCACACAGAAATTTTAAGTTATGTGCGTTTCTGGTGATTCCGTTTCCCTCTGCCACTGTTCTCCCACGAACAGTTCCTGTCATAGCATTATCCTCCATAATGGCAACTATGGCATCATCTATCTTCCCAATTTGGTGTTTGAGAGGTTTTATCGCCTCCACTCGACTTTCCCATTGTGTGGCACTCAATGGTTTCAGTGTCAGAGAGGATGTTCCCAGATGTTGCTTCAAAGTTTGCCATCGATGAGTTGATGCAGAGAATAATACATAGATGCCTTGAATTACATTAAAAAATTCAGCAGTCTCACTAGAAGCTGATGCTGCATCACTGACCACCAAGTTCAATGAATGAGAACTGCATGGGACAAAAAAAGCTAGAGGGTTTAACTCTCGGATCCGTGTCTGCACTCTTCTGTTCTTTCCTCTCATGTTGGCACCATTATCATAGCCCTGACCTCTCATGTCAGTTATTGCAATTCCTGTATCTTCCAGCTTTTTAAGAAGCACATTTGTCATACCAGCTCCTGTAGTATCATCAATGTCAATAAATTCTAGAAAATGCTCTCTGACAGTCACCATTGCAGGGACATTTTCACTAGGTTCTGTAGTTGTTACAAAACGCACCATTAAAGTCATTTGTTCCGTATGGCTGATGTCAGGTGTGCAGCCCAGAATAACAGAGTAATATCTTGCTGACTTCAGATCTGCCACAATCTTCTGTTTGACTTTTGTTGCCAGTAACTGTATGATCTCATTTTGAATTGTTTTTCCAAGATAGTGGTGTGTGTACATTTCTTGGGTGGTGACTCTTCTTAGATGCTCCTGGAGTACGCATCAAACTCAGCCATCAGCTCCACAATTTTAAGGAAGCTTCCATTGTTTGGCACATACAGCTGATCTGAAATGCCACGCAATGCTAGGTTTTGGGTAGCAAGTATTCTCACCATGGCAATGAGCCTTTTTAGAACATTTTGCCAGTAAAGAGACTCTGATGCAATCTTCTCTTGATGGTGATCCTCTATGGTGGCCTTTAACCTTAGTCTCATCTCAAGCTCTTTCCACGTATGGAATGCTCTCTGGTGATCTGCTGCCTTCTCATGGCATGCCAGATTTCCAGCCAGATTTTTCCAGCCCTTTGTTCCTGTAGAACCCAGTGTGGCTGGAACATAAGACTGGAAGAGTCTGCAACAAAAACAGTATGCAGCATTCTGGGTTTTTGAGTACATAAGCCAAGGCCTCTCCACTTTGTCACCATTGGGGATTTCACGCCAGTAATGTGTTGGATGGAAACTTCTATTTTCATTGTCTTTGGGGAACATGAAGTTTTTCACTTGCTGTGGCCCATGAGGTACAAGGAAGTCCCTCAGGCTACTGCTCAAGTGGGTCCACAGTCCTGGATCATCTAGACTGAAGGAACTAAACTCAGCAGCAGCTGTTTCTTGTGCCTCCACCACACTCTTCTCTGATCTACACTTTTCTTCAGGAATGTGCATGGTTACATCCATTTGAGATGGAGATATGGATGCTGCAGTAGCTGCCAGGTCACCTGTACTCTGACTAACTGGTAGATCAGGCATCTCCTCACCACTCACGTTCTCACTGGGGCCGGAAGGCTCACCGTGAACATCTGTGTCTATGTATCTCAGGAGAGCTCCTTCCTGCTTAGATAGAAAAGCTCCCTTTGCTTTCTTTCTTTTTCTGAATGCTGCCCCAGAGGGGTGTTTTCTTCTTTCACTCATGACTGCTGTTCTGTGCCAGCTATAGTGGCTCTCAACACTCAATTGAAGGGGACAAATAAGCAGGCTGGTAGCAGGGCCTGAGTGAGGGAAGATATCAGCATCTTAAGGGCCTAACTGGCTCCTACTACTTCAGTTGACTGCCTGTTCTCCGCAAGTGGGTTCAGGGAAGCAGCAGGAAACAGGAAGCTCCCTGAGAAGCTGGTGTTAATCAGTCCAGGCTCCTGGGGGTGCTAGAGAGATACATAAGAGGCTCCTCCTTCTCCTCTCTCTCCCTGCAGCTCCTGCTGCTTTCTGTTATTCCCCCTCCCCTTTTCTCCTGCCTGCCTGTTATGTCTCTTGTGCCCTCCTTCCTCCATCACAGCACTCCACCATCTCTGTGCATCTAGAGCATATGCACCAACAGCAGACACAATTTTCTACACTCTGGGTCCTAGTGGCACCCCGCCCCCACAGTCTGGCACCTGAGGCGGCCGCTTCAGTTCGCCTTATGGTAAGGCCAGCCCTGCAATCAGGGCTTGATCCTGCTCCCCTTGAAGTCAATGGAAAAACTTCTATTAGCTTGAATGCTGCCGGATCCACACCTTGCTCAACCATGACCAAGGCCAAATGTTTTGGTGTTAGTTCAGGTTTTGGTGTGGCTTTGATGGACAGCTGAACTGCACAACAGAGGGATAGTGAGCTTGATTAACAACCATAAAATGGCAATAACACAAAACTCCTGATTCTCCTTTTATTTGTAGCAGAGAAATTGGAATTAACTCTATTGCAGTCAATACAGATCCACCAATGTGAAAGAGGGGAGAATCAGGCCCCAAAAGGTTTAATATGTTGGGAAGGGGGAAAATGCATAGTGTCATATGCATCCCAGTGTACAGTAGCTCGACTGGCTTCAGCAAAGTTACAAAGGGAATGAATACAAACCAGAGTTCCTGAAACATTAGGAGAGAAATGAGCTGTTAGAGGTTGAACTGAGTTGATTTCTGGAGCTCGTGAGGTTGCATGGCAGCCCTATGAGTTGTAAGCTGTGCTCTGTTTTTGATATCCTATTTCTGAAAAGTACATATTTCTTTAAATATGGATGATGACAGAACACATGGTGTCTGCATCCATTCATTTCCCTTCCAACAAGGAAATAATCCCCTGCTAGAGTCCAAATCTTCAAGATCGCTTTGAAGTGGTGACAACATCCAGTGCATTCGTTTAATCATCTAATCCTAAATAAAACATTTTATGATTTGTAGATATGTATTTTCAAAAAAGCTGAATACAACTTTTCAAACTTCATGTTTTCAGAAGTAATAGGAAGCACATTTGAATTTCACTGGTTTGAAATTTACTCATGGAAGTGAACATTTTGAAAGATGTAGTATGTATGGCACCTTCAGTATCTGATGACTTATAAAAGATCTATTTATTTAAAATATGTGCACTTTTGAACACCGGATATTAGATTTTTCCAGGTCTTCTGAAATGTTGATGTTATTGCACCTGTGCCACTAGAAATTATCAAAGTATTGGGCATATTCGGATACACCTTTCGTTTCAGAAGAACAAAAGTAATGCTGAATCTGTTATAGCAAAATGTCTCCGGAGTAGTAGTAACAGACTGAAGATCTATTCTCTGAAGTCAAAGGGGATACAGTAGTGACATAAAAAAAAAGGGACTGTTTTGTGGGTGAGTGACAGGAGCAGAGGATGAGACAGTTTCCTTTGGAATATAGAATTGGATTAAGGGTAAATCTAGTTCCCTTTGAGTAAGGATTGCACAGTGGGGTCCTAAAAGGTATCCCTGGAGCAATGAACCTTCAGACATTCATCTAGTTAGAGAATATGAGACTGAGAATTTTAACTTTCTGAAAAGTTTCTGGAGTATCTAATTCCTTACTTTTTTTTCTCTAGTTACAAGAGAAAGTCGGCCCTGCTGTATAAATGTTAATGAGCCTGGTTAATAACACAAAAAAGCAAGTGTTCATTAAAATGCTTCATTACAGTAACAAAAGTATTAGAACCAGATTCTGCTATCTGTCACACCAGAATGACTCCATTGACTTAATGGAGTTACTCCAGAATTGTGTTGGGTAACAGAGCAGGATCTATAGCTAGCTCATCAACCAGGTTCAGAGAAAAACTAATCCAGATAAATGTATGTTCTTTTTCACTAGTACAAAGATTAATATTCCAAACAACAAATACTAAGGTTCTGGTTCACAGAAAAACCAATAATCACATACATTTTTCATTAAGGGAAAAACTAAATAAACATTCCTTAACAAAGATATCTTTTTCCAAATTATTGTTACATTATTCATCAAAAACTCTCAAGTTCTAGAACTTTTATAATTAAAGAAAATTCTGGACTTGCTCAAACATGTTTTGAAATTCGTTAGCAAATCCACTCCTTTTATCACCTTCTGTCAGAATAATTTACAGAAATAAAGTAATAACGAATTATCTTTTTATGAAAACTCAGTAGTGACATAAGAATTTCTCCAAGTCTAATTAATGTCTAAAAGACATTTGTACGTGATTTATGAACAAAATCTAAACTCTTTCCATTTTAAAATTGGCACATATACTATTTCTACTAATTAGAGGGTTGAATTTAGCAAATTACCTGAAAATTTTCAAGGTGAGGAAACTCAGTGAGCAGGTCTTTTCATGTTGGTGAGGCATTCTTCCAGCATACAATGACTATGGGTCTGATTCACAGCACACTGAAGCCAATGGGATTCTTTCCATTGACTTCACTGGGCTGTAGATCAGACCTTGTGGGTGAAATCCTGACCCCACTGAAGTCAACAGGAGCTTACCCGATTTCAATGGGGCCACAATTTCATCCCATAATTTTTGTTGTGTGTCACCCCTCTTTTTACTTCAGAAAGAATTGGGTGGACGGGGGGCGGGGGGAACTGCAAAGTAAGAAGTTTCTAAGAGCTAGCCATTCTTCTAGACTGATAAGATGACCAAAAAAGGCAATCAGAAGTATATTAAGAATTCATAAGAATAATAAATTATTAGAAACCCAGATTGATCTCTGCACAAAATGGATAGCCTGCTGTCTGCGTCCAGTTAGTGGTTCTACTTATGTAAACAGCAGTATCATCCAGCCCTCCCAGTGTCTCCCAATGGCTAGCTGAGTTCTTTATCTGGATGAAGAATAGCTAGCTAAAGTTGAACCTGAAGAAGCTGGAGATGATGTTGATAGAAAGATGGAAGTATTTTAAAAGAACTCACCTCATTCAGAACATCGTAATCGGCTACAAGTATTGATTGAGTTTTCAGTCTTAAGGTCTTCTTGGACTCCTCACCCCAAAAAAGCTAAAAAAGGCTGTGAAATGTGCCCACTTCCATCTGCAGCTGGCCAGAAGACTGCACCCCATTATATCAGACTTAGACCTGGCCAGGATCATCCACACACTTATGACTTCCATTCATGTCTGGAATTAAGTCTAATATTATCAAAAAGCTCCAGGAATGTAGCAGCCTGTCTGCAAAACAACATAGACTGCTGTAAAGCCCATCACCCCAGTGGTTCTCTATCTGACCCCACCACAAATGAAGATGGCAATGGTTTCGGTGAACATACTCCATGCAGTCTAATAGGTGACCCAATAATGATTTAATTATATGGGCATGGAGGAAGAAACATCATTTCAGATTATGGAAGTAGAGGCAAGGAGCCAGGAATGTTGCTGAACTCTATGCCCAAAGAGCCAGATTCTGATCTCAGTTCCATTGTTGTAAATCCAAAATAACTCAGTTGAAGACACTGGAGTTACAATAGTGTAAATACAGTTACCGAGTGCAATCTATGGTTCTAGATTCCATTGTGCCATGGCTGCTGAACTTCTTAGGCTATATTCCAGATTGAAATCCATCAGTGGAATTTTCAAAGGCACCTATGAGATATGGACATCTCTGAATTCCAATGGGAACTGGATGTCCAAATCCCTTAGGTGCCTTTGATAGTCATATTCTAAATATCTTATTTTCTTTAGCTGAATGTTTGAATACTACTTTGAGTGATTTTATCAAATTCTAATTTAGTGGGGTAAAAATATTTATACATATTATAAAAAAGAAAGTCGGTATAGTGTTTTATGGAGATGAAGACATGTAGGTCTGCTTAATATATGTAGCCTGTGAATGCAGCAACCTAACTAATTTTTAAGGCAAACTGGGAGAAAAATCATCTGAAGATACTACTTTTACAGCACTGTTTTAAAATTTGTACTTTGAATACATATGCGTAGGTTTTCATAGCCAGAAATGCAAATTTTTATTCTATGTTGAAGCATCTTTAATGACAGTGCTTTTGAATTCGATACCACATCCATTATTAGAACAACTTTATACACTTTAGTTTTGAAATTACAAAGTTGTAGTATGGTATATTTCTTGACAGCCTGAATGAAAGATTACAGAAACACAGAAAGTTGCTTATAACTTTACAACAAGAGCAGTGTGTGTGCTTCTTCTGTGAATTTTTCAAAGGCCCCTTTGTTTGCTAATCTATTTACATACATGTTCATAAAAATAACAATAGTTTCTCTCAACTATCTTTATTTTGATATAACAAGTAATTATTTATTTAGCAATGTGTTGCAAATGATAAAACAAAGTATCCAAAATATTTTCATTTTTTTCTTTCTTTTGTAACACATCTGGGTTGTTCTTACCGTTTTCCTAAGAGATATGTTTGAGTTCATTTCATTATCATGACCTTCATAGAAGGAATTTTCGGTCTAAGACACAAAGAGTAAGAGTTCAAAAAAGTTAAAAGCATATTCTGATGATAAATAATGTTATCTGTTCTGATGTGAGGCATTCTGAGGTTTCACGCCTTGCCATTTATATTCCCATTCCAAAGTATTATTTTATTTTCAGTGGCTGATTTTACTCTTGCTGCTGCTTCAATTTTTGTCAGTAGTATTCATGGATAGTATTTAGTCTCCAAGGGCTTGTCTACACACTGGGGTGATGTGCACTACAGGGGTGTGATTTCTAAAGTTCACTAATGTGTTGAGCAGTAATTGGCCTGTGTAGACCTGCACTAAAAGTTTCCTATGCTAAAGCATACTAGGGAATTTTTAATATGCTTCAGCAGGGTCTATACAGACCAGTTATGCGCTTCGGAAATCATACCCCCTGCCATAGTGCGCATTACTACACCACGTAGAAATGCCACAAATTTTGCTTTCTGATCACCAAGGGATCAAGCAATCCCTGCCTGTAGATAATGGAAAAACACTAAAAGCATTCCCAAATAGGGTGACCAGACAGCAAGTGTGAAAAATCAGGACAGTGGGTGGGGGGTAATAGGCGCTGTGACAGATTCAGACCAGAAGAATATAACAGAGTGCTGGAAAGCAGGTATATCAGCCTTTAGAATGAGAGCCCCTTGTTCCCTAGATAGCCAACCAAAGGCTACTCCAGGCCAATTAAGACACCTGATGCCAATTAACCAGTTAAGGCCTTTAGGCTAATGGAGACAGCTGGAACCAATCAAGGTCCCACTTATACTGTTTAAAAGCTCTCCTTCCAGTGCCCTCCAAGAGGCCGAGGGGAAAGGAGCTGGAGGAGAGGAAGCATTGCTGAATCCTGAGGTAAGGGTGAAGCTAGGAAAAGGGGACCATGGGGGAAGTGGCCCAGGGGATCAAAGTGGTGTCAGTAGTGAAGGGAAAGCCACCAACAACTGCTACCATTAGGGTCCCTGGGCTAGAACCTGGAGTAGAGGGTGGGCCCGGGTTCCGCCCCCTCCCCCAATACTCTACAGCAGCGGTTCCCAAACTTGTTCTGCTGCTTGTGCAGGGAAAGCCCCTGGTGGGCCAGGCCGGTTTGTTTACCTGCCGTGTCTGCAGATTCGGCCGATCGCAGCTCCCAGTGGCTGCGGTTCGCTGTACCAGGCCAATGGGAGCTGCTGGAAGTGGCATGGGCTGTGGGATGTACTGGCCGCCTCAGTGGCACTGTTTAGTATGGCTCTGCTGCTAAGGGAGCCAGTGCTGGCAATGGTCTCCATACAGAGGATGTTCCAGGTGGAGATCTGGATTCCTCTGCCAGAATATATTTCAGGACCAGAATGGTCTGGCCCTCAGTACTGACAATACTGCCAGCAGTGAGGTTGATACCAGCCTGATCCTTCCCCACATTATGTTTGAACTCACATCTCTAGCAGTGAAGTACTTGGAGGATTTCTCTGAAAGTCTGGTATGTAGGTCCTTCCTTTCAAGATAACCTGGAACGGTACCAGGAGGGATGCTTCTCTCTCTGTTGCCCTGACTTTCAGTGACTATCTTAGGTATCAGGCCTGTCAGTGCTGGGGTTGACGCTGGGGCTGCCAATGCCATGACTGCTAGTGCTGGCATCTTTAGCACCTTTTTTGCCTTCTTTTTGATGCCAGAGTCCAGAATAGCATGCCTGCTGGAGGGGGCACTAGCCCATGGCCTCTCTTTCAGTTCTTGTTGCTTCCCTAGGACAGAAGTGACCCTTGTAGAATTCTCTAATAGGTGCAGTTTAAGATGAGCATCCCTGGACTCGTGAGTCCTGCAGAAAAAAATGAGCATCTGCCTGGAGAGAACCTTTTGCACAGGCAGAAGAGGGCAGTGGTTGTGGCTTTCAGTGAGGGGAATTAATCTGTCATAAACTGAGCAGGGTTTGAATCTGGATGATTTGGAGTCCCCTGTTAGGCATGACATGCCAGACCCCACTCAACAGGGGGCTGGTACTGGAGGGTTGTCATCCTCTATCTTTTTTTCTTTTCTCTCTCTTGTTAATTTAGTCTAATTAGGTTGTGATTTCATCGGAAGAATTCTTTGACAAAATTCATTTGTAAGGTTTAAAAAGTGCTGAAAGGGTGTAGCAGGTCAGACACAGTCAAGGTTCCATCTTGCTGCCACAGGCAGTAAGCGAGAACTGACAGAAGGACACAGCTGCCCAGCCCTTTATGCCTATGTCTGGGAGCATGAGAAAGGCAGCACATGGCATATGCCTGGCCCTAATGGATACCACTGTTCAAAAGATTCTAATTGTGCATGCATAAGATGCATGTGAATCTACAGTAGGATCCAGACTGACACTTAATGGTTCTCTTTTGCTTTGTGTGCTCTGGACATGATTGCACATTTGCATTTTTTACGTCCGCTTCCATCTTGCTGACATGTTCTTCAAATATTTCCAAAGCCCTTGCCAATTTCAGCCAGTCAGCCATAATAATCTCTGATTTTAAAGCTCATCATCTTAACTGAGTAGACATATAAGAAAAAAAAAGTTTTAATATTGTCTGGAAATTGTACATCTATGATATGGTATGTCATGTGATCTGTTCGCATACTATTAATTGATCCTTTCACCGGCCCCTTTTTTGGCCATCCTAAAAGTAAATCTGTCACATTAAGTTCTTCAGCTTTGAACTAAATTGCTCTGGTAATGCAGCTTTGCACATTTCATGTTTTTATATTAGGGCGGTTGATTAATCGCAGTTAACTCACGCAATTAACTCAAAAAAATTAACTGTGATTAATTGCAGTTTTAATCTCACAGCTAATAGAATACAAATTGAAAATTATTACATATTTTAGACGTTTTTCTACATTTCAATATATATTGTATTCTGTGTTATAACTGATATCAAAGTGTATACTATTTTTATTACAAATATTCGTACTGTAAAAATGATAAACAAAATAGTATTTTTCAGTTTGCCTCATACAAGTACTGTAGTGCAATCTCTTTGTCGTGAAAGTGCAACTTACAAATGTAGATTTTCTTTTGTTACTCCACTCGAAAAACAAAACCATGTAAAACTTTAGAGCCTACAAGTCCACTCAGTCCTACTTCTTGTTCAGCCATTTGCTAAGACAAACAAGTTTGTTTACATTTACAGGAGAAAATGCTGCCTGCTTCTTATTTACAAGGTTACCAGAAAGTGAGTACAGGCATTTGCATGGCACTTTGTAGCCGGCATTGCAAGGTATTTACATGCCAGATATGCTTAACATTTGTATGCCCCTTCATGCGTAGGCCACCATTCCAGAGGACATGCTTCCATGCTCCTGACGCTTGATAAAAAAATAATGTGTTAATTAAATTTCTGACTGAACTCCCTGGGGGAGAATAGTATGCCTCCTGCTCTGTTTTACCCGCATTCTGCCAAATATTTCATGTTATAGCAGTCTCGGATGATGGCCCAGCACATGTTCATTTTCAGGACACTTTCACTGCAGATTTGACAAAATGCAAAGAAGGTACCAATGTGAGATTTCTAAAGATAGCTACAGCACTCGACCCAAGGTTTAAGAATCTGAAGTGCCTTCCAAAAATCTGAGGGCCGAGATGTGGAGCATTCTTTCAGAAATCTTAAAAGAGAAACACTCCGATGTGGAAACTACAGAACCTGAACCACCAAAAAAGAAAATCAACCTTCTGCTGGTATCATCTGACTCAGATAATGAAAATCAACACAGAATCATAGAATTGGAAGGGACCTCAAGAGGTCATCTAGTTCAGTCCCCTGCACTGAAGGCAGGACTAAGTATTATCTATTCTAGACCATCCCTGACAGGTGTTTGTCCAACCTGCTCTTAAAAATCCCCAATGATGGTGTCAGGGTTCCCTCCCCACTCTGAACTCTAGGGTACAGATGTGGGGACCCGCATGAAAGACCCCCTAAGCTTATCTCTACCAGCTTAAGTTAACTTCCCCAAGGCACAAATTCTTCCTTGTCCTTGGGACAGTATCGCTGCCACCACCAAGTGAGTTAGACAAAGATTTCTGAAAAGGACCATTTGGAGCTCCTGTTTCCCCAAAATATCCCCCGCAAGCCCCTTCACCCCCTTTCCTGGGGAGGCTTGAGAGTAAACAAGGTGATCACAGACCAACCCCTTGGGTTTTTAGGACACTAAAAACCAATCAGATTCTTAAAAGCAGAACTTTATTATAAAGAAAAAGTAAAAGAAGCACCTCTGTAAAATCAGGATGGAAGGTAATTTTACAGGGTAATCAGATTCAAAACACAGAGGATTCCCCTCTAAGCAAAACTTTAAAGTTACAAAAAACAAACCAGGAATAAACCTCCCTCTTAGCCTAGGGAAAATTCATAAGCTAAAACAAAAGATAATCTAATGCTTTTCCTTCCTATTACTTATCATTTGTAATCTTAGATGCTTAGTTCAGGTATGGCTTTAGATGTATTTTCCCTGCCCTGGTTCCTTGCTGTCCCGGAGAGAAAACAAAGAAACACACACAAAAAACTCCCCCCTCCCCACAGATTTGAAAGTATCTTCTCCCCTTATTGGTCCTTTTGGTCAGGTGTCAACCAGGTTATCTGAGCTTCTTAACCCTTTACAAGCAAAGGAGGGATTTTATGCTACCCTTAGCTGTATGTTTGACAGATGGAGATTCCACAACCTCCCTAGGCAATTTATTTCCAGTGCTTAACCACTCTGACAGTTAGGAAGTTTTTCCTAATGTCCTACCTAAACCGCCCTTGCTGCAATTTAAGCCCATTGCTTCTGGTCCTATCCTCAGAGGTTAAGAACAATTTTTCTCCTTCCTCCTTGTAACAATCTCTTATGTACTTGAAAACTCTTATCATGTCTTCTCTTCTCCAGACTAAACAAACCCAATTTTTTCAACCTTCCCTCATAGGTCATGTTTTCTAGACCTTTAATCATTTTTGTTGCTCTTCTCTGCACTTTCTCAAATTTGTCAACATGCAATGGCCCACGCTGCTTTGGATGGTTGTTGAGCACAACCCATCATCAGCATGGACGCATGTCCCCTGGAATTGTGGTTGAAGCTTGACGGGACATAAGAATCTTATGACACCTGAGACTCTCACAAATCTTTGCACAAATGACTATTCATCCAAAAATTTGAACCAGACTGTGTTAACCATGTTCTAGGAAAGAGTGGGGAGCAACCAAAACCCTAGGAGCAGTAGCCTGGCAACATCAAGCAAACATGAGCCACACAACACCCACTCAATGTGACCATAAATAGTGGTGAATGATGCAGTATAGTTATCTAATGCCCTCCTATTACTGTAGAATCTGAGCACTTCTCAGTCTTTAAATGCATTTCTCCTCATAACAGCTCTCTGAGGTAAGGATGTGCGGATGGGGAACTGAGGCAAAGAGACTAATGACTTGCCCAAGATCACACAGGAGGTCTCTGGTAGGGCAGAGACTTGAACTTAGATCTCCTGGTTTCCAGGGTAATGCCCACAGCTGGTCAGAAAAATTTGATGGACCAATTTTCCACTGAAAAATGCAATTTCATGGAAATCTATACAGTTTGTGGAAGTGTGTCAATTTTGCTGGAATTTTGTTATGGAGGAAAACTAAAAAAGGAGAAGTTATGTCAATGTAAGAATGTCTTATTTCAATGTTTTCAGATGGAAATATTTCCATTTTTCAATTTGAAACTAATTTTTGTTTCAAATGTTTTAATTTTGGATTCTATTATATATAATAAACAAAAGTAAATAAAATGAAACATTTCAATTTTGTCAAAATGAAATATCTCAGTTAATTTGAAACAAAAGTGTTTTCAGAATTTTCCTTTGCAGAGAATGTTAAAAATTTTGTTTCATTCCAATTTGAAACAAAGCCAAATTTTGAAATCCTGCATGAAACAGAATTTCCATCCTCTGCACAGCTCTATGAGCGCTTTAATAAGCACTGCACCATCAGGTGATCCCATAATGGGGAGGAGAGGCAAGTGGAGGAAAGAATCTCAAAATGGCATGAAGATGCAGACAAAAGGAGGTATCCTAGAATCCTTTCTCCTTGACCATAGACAGGACTTTTCCTTTATTGTGTTTATTTACTAATGTTTCATGTTATCTAGAGTTTAGTGGTCTGTGCAAAGGGACTTCCCTCAGGAGATTATTCCACAGCATAAAAGCAAGCATATATTTTTACCCTGTTTTCTTAAGTTTGTTCCATTGTCTCATCACACTGCTTTGTACTACACCAAATAATTCCTGTTTACGTCCTTTTGATTATTTGTACTTTGTTACATATATAACCTCCTGGGTCACCACTTAACTAAACTCTCTTTCTCTCTCTCTCTCTCTTCACAAACCAGTCCTGCTAGGCTCCTAATCATTTTTATTCTCTTGGTCTTCGTATCTGTTTGAAGTGTTGTAGTCTCGGATGAGAGAGACAAAGAAGAATAGCTCTGCGGAGCTCGAAAGCTTGTCTCTTTCACCAACAGAAGTGGGTCCAATAAAAGATATTACCTCACCCACCCTGCCTATATATCTGGCTATCATGGTCATCACTATGCTGTCTTATTATTTTTTCTGGTATTGAGCTGCCCAGAGCTGAAAGCAATCTTGCTGGTATGATTACCCTTGAATCATAGAGAAAGGGAATACTATAGTGGTTGCCATTTAAAAGTCAGTGTTTGCCAACAGTGGCAAACCTTATTTGAGTGAACAATTTTTTTCCTGTATCTAGCATAGGGAATAATTGTGATGTCTCAGATACAGTGGTAACTGTGTGGTAGGTGTGGGTAACATTGACCTGGAACAGCATACATCAAACAGTGTGAAATTTGAGCCTATGTCATCGCTGGCTCTCAGTCTTAAGACTGTAAGAATGGCTACCCCTGGACCAGGACCCCATTGTGCTAGGTGCTGTACAAAACTAAAAGATAGTCCCTTCCCTTTGAGCTTACAATCTGAGTATAAGACAACTAACAGATGGATACAGACAGACTGGGGAGTTCAAGTCATTCTCTCTCTCTTTCACACACACGCACTTGTTTTTAAGGTAGTAATAGTTCTTATACTAGGCACTTCGTACAACAGTAATGGGCACATAGTATAAAAACCTAAATTGAAAATAAGAAGAGTCTTTTTGGGGTCATTGTCCACCTCTGTCAGGCTTGTTTCCCCTACCGCACCTTCCTTTGTATGGTAAATTCCTTACCCAGAATTACATTCTACTTGTTGCTTCCTCCCCACCCCCTACACTGTGATTTTGAAAGCAATTATACTGTATTGTATCCACACCACAGTGTCCATCCAGCTTTTCTTTTCAAAAGACCAAATAAAGACTGACCCTGGTCACCCTGTCATGAAGGTTACATACTACTGGGGACTGTGGTGGGGGAGCAAGTTTGCCAGGTTTGATTCCTAGGTCTCAAGTCTTTGGACCAGCAGAGGCAGCATGCTGAGGCCCTGGAAGCCAAGACAGTCTTGTGTTGTGCAACATATCACGAGGCCAAGCCAGGAGCCATATAAAGAGATCCAGGCCAAGTGAAAACACAGTGATGTGAGTCCTGGACAGGATGGGAAAGATTTCTGTTGAGGATAAAGTATAGCTGTCTGTTAACTTATACTAATGCTTTCCGGAGCCATGGGGCTATTTTAGAATATATTTTGGTCTATTGTATTTTGCTTCATCTTAGAATTCCATTAAATGGATGATGAAGAGAGAATCTAGCTTTGAAATACTCTTATGTGTGGAGCTGGAATTGTAATTTAGTTGCTAGGTGGAATTCTTGAGAATCTCTGTTCACAAAACAAAACACACAAGGGAACTGCAATTTTAGCTTCCTGTGCATGTTTAAAAAAATGCAGCGGTAAAGCAATTCTGATACAGATTCTTCTACTCCCTGTCTTTAGAGAAATACTATATTGAACTTTTACTTCTGTTGTCTGAGTCTGTCTTCAGGAAACTATTCAGTTGGTGCCTTAAGAATATTAACAATCACTTGTTTCTTTTGTATTCTTTAATCATTATGTCTGATAAAAGATTCCTTACCTTTTTCCCCCCTCCTCTGAATAGGACCTTTAGTTTCCTGTAACAGATCCTTCATATAAATCATTTAAATTAACCATTCTTCAGAAAGTCGTATTCAGTGTGACTCTTCCAAGAAAATGGATTAAAGATTGAAGACTAGATGATTCAGTCCATTCAGGACTGTGCAAAGCATAACATTTAAAAGTACAGCCATGCCAAAGGGTTGTCTTGCCTTATTTTACAATAAAGAGTTGCTCTTTTAAGGCATGGGCAGTCACCTGCATTAACATCCACATGAGGATGAGACTATATCTGTAAATGTTCCCAAGGAAATTTACTCTAGTATAAAGCTATTCCAGGTTGAGCTGTTTTGTAACCCTGATACATTTATAGTATACTAAAATCTCCACCCCAGCTCCCTAGCAAATAGTGGACTCACTTCTAACAAGGATACTCCAATTTCTGATCAGTAGTCCTGACTAGAGTGACTAGACAGCAAGTGTGAAAAATCAGGACGGGGGTTGGGGGTAACAGGAGCCTATATAAGAAAAAAGACCCCAAAATCGGGACTGTCCCTATAAAATCAGGACATCTGATCACTCTAGTCCTGACTGAATTCTCCTAGTCAATGACTAAGCACATTTGACTGGCTCATACCTTTCTATTCATTCAACAAGTTATTTTTTTTCTCTCAGGATTTATATCCTGAGAATTTTTAGTACCTTTATTTCATTCAAGGCCGGGCTACACTTCTTTGGTTGATATGAAGATGTTCCTTTTAGCTGGGAGAAATTGCTCTTTTTTGGGGGGAGGAGGGGAAATAATAAATTTCACAGCATCATTCACATGCAAGTATCAAACTACCACAGAGCCAATTAGTCTACCAAGCAAGTACAATATAAGCAAACTACATAGGCTATATAATATATATCAGTGGTAACATCTGTGATAGGGAAAGGGAAAGCATGAAGAAAAGTAGAATGCCAAGACTGAGAAAGGTGGATTCAGTGTGGCGAAACTGGGAGGATCAGGCAACTGGATTTTCTGGTTTAATTATTATTCCAAAACAAATTTTTTATTCAATTGCTGTTAAGGGAAATTCAAAAGAAGTTGTAGCATTAAAAAAAACCCAACAACCCACAAACATAAAAACACCCTAGAAAAATAAGCTACGATTACATAAATTCTCACATCAAATTTAATATCCAATTCTCACACGCTGACTGTTTAACAGAAACATTTTCAGTGACCAAATGCTATATAAATGTATTCACTTTATATGGTGGATGTTGATGCAGCAGAATGACAGATTCTCTTTGAACCATTATTAGAATTTTAGCATTTTAACTGGCTTATAAACTGACCAGTTCTGCCCTTCAGCCAGTGATAATTCATAAAAGTAGAGGGACAGCTGCTCAACTGGCATAAATTGCCATAGTTTCATTAAGTTAATGGAGCTATGGCAATTTATGCCATCAGAGAATCTGCCCTACAATTTTATCTAGAAATCTGGTTGGCTGATAGAGGATCCAAGAGGTGTAGAATAAACAAAGTGATAATCTTACAGAATTGGTAATGTCTACCTCAATTGTTCTAAACACATAAATGAGCCCTAAATGTCTAAATATTGCACTGAAACACACTTTGTTTAAATGATTTTTTATTTCGAAAATCTCCTTCATGTAGTAAAAGCCATGTCACCTCAAAATTAATTTTTATTACATTTTGAAATATTAAAAATTATGGAGTCCTATGGAAAGGAATATAACATACAGAAAATTGGTATTTTAGCATTTTAACAACATCCTGGTAGAACTGCAAGAAGGGCTATTGCATTTCTTCTTTGTAAAAAGTCACTCTCAGGACTTGCTTTTGTAAACGTATTATCCTGGCAGGTTTTCAATATCATTCTTAAAAGCAGTTAGTAAAGGTAATAACACTAAGAAGCTCTAGGTATCTGTATTGTTAGCCATATACATTATTCAAGTTCACTTATATTGGTGATTATGTCCAAGAGATGTGAACATCAAATCCTCTGAGATTTACAACAGAATATCAGGATAGGAATGGTCTAGTTCTTCATTAAACCAAAAATTTTAAGAGCATGTAAAACTAGACATGAGAACCTCATTAGGTTTCTTCCCAGTGGAGGTTTGTTCATTTTGTAGATTTAAGCTTAGTACTCATAAAATAAAATAACGTGTTATGCTAAGTTATCTTTTAATTTTACAGTGACTAGTACCAGATTTACATTCCTGGAGAACGAAATTCTCAATTCACAAAACGGGTGCAGTAGAGGCAGTGGTAGTGCAGGCTTTGTTCGCCTGCTTGAGCAATTTGCCTACCCTCTAGGGTCGTGTCCATTCAAACTGTCCTATCTATGCTGAGACTCTCAGAAAGGGTTCCAGTCAATGCAAATTGTGTGTGTGATGTGGATATGTGATGCGGTCAACTAGGAAGTGAATTTAGATCTCCAACTCATTTAACTGAACAGCCAGATGGTTATACTGCCTATCTGTTCTAGTATATAACCAACAACCTGGTAGTTAAGCCTATAGGTATTATATCCCATTATCAGCTACTGGATGGTAAAGAATATTTTGAATGTTGTACACACGTTGTATTTCAGAATATGATCCTTCAGTCATCTGTGTGTCTAGTGCAGTACATGTTTTGCTGTAAAGACTGGAGAACACATTCCACACACATGGAATAGGACAACTTATTAAATCTTTGTTTGCCCTCCCTGAGTCTCCTGGGACCTCACCCATCTTCAATGAGTTCTCAGATATAATTAACGATTCTGGGGTTGCTGCAGCTAGTTCCTTAACTACCCTGGGATGAATTTAATCAGGTCCTACCAAATTGAATATATTTAACTTATCTAAATATTTTCAGGTCATTAAAAGAATTCCTGATGTAGCCCATTGGCCATTCTTCCAAACTTTCCTTCGCATCGGGATAGTTTGCAGTTGTTTTTTTAATACTGTCTCCATAAGAAACTGACAGCTCTCTTGAATTCTTTTTTCCCTTAGATTTTCTTCCCATGGGACTTTCCCCCTACCAATTCTTCATTAGTCAGTTTTTTTGAAGTCCATTGTCCTTGGCTAGTCTCACTCTTTCCTTTCCTTAGAAGCATGAAATCTATCGTTTAATAATCACTTTCAACCAAATTGCCTTCCACCTTCAGATATGCTGCTAGACCTCCCTGGTCAGAATCAAGTATAAAATGGCTGTCTTCCTGGTTACTTCCTCCACTTTCTGAAACAAAAAGTTGTCCCCAATACATTCCAAGAATGTACTGGCAATTTTGTGTTTTGCTATATTACTTTTCCAGCAAATGTCTGAGTAGTTAAAACCCTCCCATTATTACCGGATCTTGTGTTTTGGGTATTTCCGTTATTTGTTCTAGAAATGCCTCACCCCCCTCTTCTTTCTAATCTGATAGTTTATAGTAGACCCCAACCATGACATCACCCTTATTTTTTTAACTTCTTTTATCTTTACTGAGAGACTTTCAACTGGTCTTCTTCTCACCTTCTTCTGGAGCGCAGAACAAGTGCATATATTCTTAATATACAATGCAACACCTCCTCCCCTTTATCCTGCCTGTCATTTTTGAACAAGCTATATCTCTCTATACCAATATTCTAGTCTTGAGATTTATCCCACCAAGTCTCTGTGATGTCAATTAAGTAATAACTTACCTTATATACTAATACTTCCAGTTCTTCCTGTTTATTCCCCATACTCTTTGCATTTGTGCATAGACATCAAAGATATCAATTGGTGTAGATGGAGTTTTATCTCAAGCAACAGACTTTGAAAGTATTAATGTTTTAGAAAGCACCCCAACTTTAAAAGAATGTAAGGATGCAACCACATTTATTTGTGGTTCTAAATTAATTTGTCACAGCTCAGTTAAACCTTCAGCCTTTCCATGGGCACTCCTTCCAACGGTCAGGCCTCTACCTGCAGTTCTCCCAGACTGGAACTCTGCAATTCATCCCGTGTTATGCTGGATCACTAGCCTAGAATACCTCTTATTCCCACCAGCCAGCCAGGGAAGCAGTGCTTAATTCCCTTTGAAGTCCCTCATGAGTGCACCCTTCAGTTGATAGGCTTCACTTTCTTCACCTCTCTTGGTGGAACCCTATAGTTCTACCACTCTTACATGCAATCCTGGGGTGGCAGGCTCCCTGCTTCCAGCCATGTTAATGTGTTAGGCCCAACGGTATTTGGCACCTGCCGAAAACTTCCCTTCAGGAGCCTATGCCCAGCTATTGATTAACATAACTCAGAACAGCTCCTTCCAAACAAACATTTTTACTCTTCACCCAAAGGTACATAGGGAGCAGAGACAAGGATTAAAGCCACTAAAGGGGTGCACACGTGGGTTTTGCTTAAAGCTTATCACTTCTCTGTTAGGCTCAGGCAAGCCTAGCTGCCTCTGTTTCAGTCCCAGTCTCAGGATGCATTTTCTGCCTTTCTGACAGTGTTTCATCTGAAGCAACTCCTCCCCTTTCATTCTGAGGGGGTGCTTTTAAGTGGTTATGGTCCTTTTGATCTCTAGGCTCTGGCCTTGGCAAAACAGGGTGTAACTTTTAGTTGGCATCTTCAAAGAGCCTCTTCTCAATTAATGGCCCAGCCATTGCTCGCTTTGAAGTTGTTTAGCAAGAGATGTCTTATCTCTGACCATTGTTTTGTTTCCTGCTTACTCTTCCAAACAGATCTTTTAATTCAACTCCATAGTCAGACAGAACAACAACAAGCAGGTAAACTGAGGTACATATCATAGCCAAAAAGTTCCAACAGAACTATATGTTCCAACAGAACTTCTCACGAACACAAGTTGGTCCAATAAAACATATTACCTCACCCATTTTGTCTCTCTGATACCCTGGGACAGACACAGCTACAACAACACTGCATAAAGTTCCAAATAATTTCTGTAAATAATAAATTTGAGAAAATTGTAAGATGCTCACAGGCAGTTTGTGAGCAAAGAAGTGAAAGTTGTTGAATAAATGATTCACCAAATTATTTGTCCCTCTTTATTAATTGTTTACAAGAAATCCTTGCAGTCTCGTATAATGGATATTAGAAGGTTGCAAGCAGGCAAGAGGAAAATTTGACAAGCACAATAATACCATAATTACACTGAGAAGTTATTAAATGTGCAATAGCCTAATATGTTCAACTGCTATTGTAAACACTCAGTCTCTTGTATGTACCTGTACCACATGGTATAACAGTTTTTCATTGGTACTCTGAATGAAATTGTCCTTTGCTCTTGAATAACCTCATCTGTCATCACAATATAACCTTATATCAAATATCTCCCTTGGTGTTGCATTTTTAAGTAAGCCTAGACTTTTGATACTCTGGTACTTAATCAAACCTGGCACACAATTTACATCTACTAACTTTGCCATGAGACTGTAGTCTGACTCAGTACTGTTGATACCTGCAACAGAATACCACTACATGTGTAACTGGACTGAATTTGGATTTTTGTTGCAGAATCATTACATAGGTAGATTTTTTTCCCCCCCTAATACAACCATGCAGTATTACTTAATCTTGTTCTCTTTGGCTAACTATGTTAAAAAGTATCATAGAATCATAGAATACCAGGGTTGGAAGGGACCTCAGGAGGTCATCCAGTCCAACTCCCTGCTCAAAGCAGGACCAAAAAGTAGACCTTTTTTGTCTGTAAATGCTATTTCTGCATCTTAGATGCACCATGAGACTGCAGCTTTGCTGAAACAATCACCTTGACTGTTCCATTCCACTAAGAAAGTTTCCATATTGCTCAGAAACATAAGGAATAATTAGACAGGAGAAAAATTAAAATACTTTAACAGAGTACTGTGACAACTTCCGCCCCTTAAAATTTGTGGCTGCATTTTCCATATTTCAGAAGAAAATCTGAAACCTGAATCAGTAAGTGTTACATGGGTCACCTGCTCTCCAGAATTTCTGTCACTTCATGCAAGATTCAGAAGGAACTTGAAAAACTAAATCTTGTTTTAATGATCTGATATTTGATGCTAAATGCTTTCAAATTGTTGCAGTATCAGTCATAGTAATATATTAATATTTGATTAACTAAATTAAGAATGCAATTAAAATGCTATTCTCAGCCTCAGAAATTACTGAAAATTAGAAGAGCAATGTATCAGTTCATAGATATTACAAGAAGCATTGCAAAAACAACATTGCCATCAACCCCTGAAATAATAACTCAGACGATTTCAACAGGCTCTAACCTTTGGTAACTAGAGACTGTGTGTTGTGCGTGTGAATATGAATCTGATGTCTTAATAGTGTTCTTACCTTGGAAATGTACAGGTGAATGTTGAGTCTGTTTAACCCATAATTCCAAAGCTAAAATAAGAATGCTGTTAAATGAGCTCAAAAAGTGTACAGCATTTGTTCTCAACTTGTACTATGCTGTGACCCCCTTTTCCATATAGGGACCCCTGCCCCTCCAATCTAGCCAAGAACCCCTCTAGCAGTATGGAAAGTGCAATCCCTTGACATGTCTCTGTGGCTCCATGGTGGGTCACGACCCCCATGTAATCCTTGACATACAATATATCATTTCTAGTTCCCAGTTATCCAATTACTGTCTAGTCTAGTTTAAAATTCATACTCAGTTGATTGTACAGCCAACTACTGGCGTATGCTGCACTATTTGAAAGACCTCTTCTTTCAGTTTGACTTTCAAGTCCATTCAGTTTTGCTGGTTATTAGGTGGAGTTATAAAATTTATGACAAATAAAATTCTAACATTTAGAGCCAGTCACAAGACATCTAAGTACAAGTAATTCTTTTGCTCCCCTGCTAATTGGCCTGAAGAAGTTATTTAGAAAACCAAGAATTGGCAGTGTTCCGCTCAGCATGCACTTATAAAATTGCACATTGTCTGGAAATACATGTGAAAAAGTTATTTCCCCGAGAATAGGAGTGCACTGTTTGTAATGCCTTTAAATGATATAATGGAGACCAAATGTTTGTTTTTTGGGGGTTTTTTTTGCTTGTTATTCTGCAGAACACCAGATTATCTTTTCAAGCCTGTATAATATATTGCCTCTGTACAATGTGATGTATCATTGCTATAAGAATACATGAATCACAAGGAAAATAATCCACATAATGTTCACTCTGTAAGAGTTATTGTAATAGGACAAGAACAGCAATATGAAATTAGCATGTGAGCGCCAGCCATTTGATCTGGACTCACATTTACATCACACAGTCCACAACAATATTAAAAAAATGTAAACTCTTCTCTACCTACACTACTACACTAAAACTACCAAAATACTTAATAATTGTATATTTTTTAAAGTTATTGAGGCATTGACTTAAATGAAGCTAGGTCAAGCCTTTCATTAGGTAAGTGATGATAAGCCCAGGCAAGTTTCAGCATGCTAAAAGTACACAAATTAACAGGAAGAAAGAAAAGTACACAAATGAGAGTACATTTTTTCCAGTGCAGAGGCAAAGGTGTTTCTCTGCACCTATTGCCTCCTTACAAAGACAGTCAGTAAAAACAGTCTTACAAGAGTCTGTCTATTGCAAACAAACAGAATATTTAGCATTTATGTAGTGCTTTGCATGTTCATCGTAACTAATAAATCTGCATAATATACCTGTGAGGAATGTAGATAGAATTATCCCCATTTTACAAATAAAGCAAATTTTGACATTAAAAATGACTTGTCCAAGGCCCCACAGCAATTCAGTAACAGAGCTGGGACTAAGTCTCAGGGACTGTGGATTCCCTGTTCCAAGCTCATGGAAAAAAGACTTGAAGGTGGGTCTGGAAGAAGATAATAAAGGGGGTTGTGATGCTGGCAGACCAGGTGTCAGCTCAGCCAAGACCCCTGGGCCTCACTGAACACTGACAAATACATAGCTGGAAAACCATCTGGCTCATCTCTGTGTTAGTTCTGTTAAAATAGATATTAGTTGTAAGAACATGTTTAGTGTTTAGACTTTATGAAATGCTTGTAGGATGCTGTATGTATGAATCTTAAGTATAATAGCTGTATCCTATGTTATAAGATAATATTTAAGTATTTGTTCTGTAACTATAAAAGTGTTTGAACATAAGAAAGGCCATACTGGGTCAGACCAAAGGTCCATCTAGCACAGTATCCTGTCTTCTGAAAGTAGCCAATTTCAGGTGCCCCAGAGGGAATGAACGGAACAAATAATCAGGTGATCCATCTGCTGTCACCCATTCCCAGCTTCTGGCAAACAGGGACACCATCCCTGTCCATACTGGCTAATAGCCATTCATGGACATATCCTCCATGAACTTATCTATCTCTTTTTTTGAACCCTGTTATAGTCTTGGCCTTTACAACATCCTCTAGCAAGGAGTTCCACAGGTTGACTGTGCATTGTGTGAAAAAATACTTCCTTTTGTTTGTTTTAAACTTGATGCCTATTAATTTCATTTGGTGACCCCCCAGTTCTTGTGTTATGAGAAGGAGTAAATAACACTTTCTTATTTACTTTCTCCACTCTAGTTACAATGTTATAGACCTCTATCATATCCCCCGCTTAGTCATCTCTTTTCCAAAAGTCCCAGTCTCATTAATTTATCCTCATATGGCAGCCGTTCCATACCCCGAATCATTTTTGTTGCCCTTTTCTGAACCTTTCCCAATTCCAATATATGTTTTTTGAGATGGGGCGACCACATCTGCACACAGTATTCAAGATGTGGGCATACCATGGATTTATGCAGAGGCAATATGATATTTTCTGTCTTATTATCTATCCCTTTCTCAATGATCCCCAACGTTCTGTTCACTTTTTTGACTGCCGTTGCACATTGAGTGGATATTTTCAGAGACCTATCCACAATGACTCCAAGATCTCTTTCTTGAGTGGTAAGAGCTAAAGTTTGGTACAACTGTAAAACCCCACAGTCAGGAGAGACGCATTACTAAGTGTGAAATGCTAGTTTACCACAAGAGGTGTCAACTTCTCCCCAACAAAAGAAGGCCTATAGGCACCAGACAAGCCATTCTGGAACATCAGTGGACAAGAAACTTTGCTGATTGCTTCCCTCACACCCATGAACAGGGGGCATGCACAGCGCTTGTCCCATCACAGCTTGAATGCTGGGGGAAGGGCATAAAAATCCATGTCAAGGAGAAATTATCAATATGCTGTTTGAAATTTGGAAAGGGAAATATTTCTAAACATAAGCAAGGGATACCCAAGCTGCTTGTCTTGGTCCTAAAGAACATATAGAGTTTACATATTACAGCATATACTATTACCTTTTGAACCTAAGATTGTGTCTCCTTTATGTGTGTGTATGTTTACCTGCTTTAACCTTGTAAATAACTCTTCTTTCTTTTTCTTAGTTAATAAATCTTTAGTTAGTATTATAGGACTAGCTATAAGTGTTTTCTTTGGCTTGAGATCTGAGGTACAATTGGCTTGGGGTAAGTGTCTGGTACTTTGGGACTGGAAGTAACCTCAATATTGTTGTGATTTTTTTGGTATGAGGGACCATCTATCACAAAGGCAGGCTTGTCTGGGTCGTAAGATAGACCAGAGTGCCCAAGGGGACGGTCTGTGACTCCTGTTATAGTGCTTTAGGAGTTCACACTTGTTACTTGGTTGGTGAAATCTAATGAGAGCATACAGCCAGTTTGGGGTTTGTGCCCTGTTCTTTGACAATCTGTCCTGAGGTTGGCATTAACACTCACGAGTTACTCTAAACAGTTTGACAGGGACAGTCAGGTTAGTTTCCTGGATTCAGTCATGTAGACATGGGGAATGTGGGAGGAGGGGAAGTAGAGATATAAGAGAACTAGATTGTAAACACTCTCGGTGAACCCTTTTCTTTAGAGATTTCAAGCCATATTCCCCCTGCACAAGCCCTATAAGGGCAAATCAATTTTTTAAAATGTCTAGATAATACAAGAACCTCTCTTTTCCCCCAAGCCTAGCTGGCAAAGTAGGTGATCTATCTGGTACCGTAGCTGTTTTTACATTATAATTTCTTTCTTCCTGATGCGTGCTGCTTTTTTCACAGTCCCTCTCTGACTTCCACTCTTCCTAGTCTCTGCTCCCTTTGTCCCCTCCCTGCATCAGACTCACTTTTGGGGTGGTGTGTTTTTGTTTTGTTTTGTTTGGACTTTCTCTGTTCCTTTTCTTGGTTTCTCCTTAGAGGAACTGGAACACTAGAGTTGAACTTTTAACCACTGACGTTCAAATGAGTTCAAAATGAGGCCATTCCTTATATATACACATTTAGAAATAACTTTTCTTCTGGTTTCTCAAAAAATGTAAATGTTTCAGTAGTCATATTTAGAACATTGCATCACAAATGTGACCTACAAAGGAAAAACCTTGGGCTTTGCCTCTTATTCTTTATAAAGTATACAAAAGGCATGACACATTTTGGTTTGCTTTAAATTCTGCTTGTTGTTTTACTTTAGAGATACCAGGAATACGATTTCTGGTCTTGTTTTTCTGGAGATCTCCTTGGAGAATCCAGAGGAGTGGTTTGTGATCTTTCACGGCTGCTTATTGATGAATCAAACGCTGAAGCTTTAATATTTTTTGCAGGACTCTGTAGTTAAATTGGTGTTAACTTAAATAACAACAAAAACAGTTTTAAACAGTCTAAATTAATACCATTTCCACTTTCAATTAGTTTGGTTTCACTTTCTTGGTACTCTACCTGCGATATTCTAATGCTCTTAGTTCTCCAGTTGCACATCGAGCCTTCCAGAAAAAAGACAGACGTACCTGAATTTCCAATGTAAAAACCAAGCAGAAACATACAAACACACCTCATTTATGCATGAATATACCATTAGGAAGCAAAACAGGGCACAAACCCTTTTCTCCCTGTCGCCCCTCTCTCCTGTCAGCGTGCAGACTGTCTTTAAAGTATCGAGTAAGCAGAAAGCTCTTTTCTCCAATTACATAATTTTAATTGTGGCTTCCCTCTAGCATTCTAACAAGTGGTGTTTCAGTGATCAATCAACTCCCAAGCATCTACATCCTCATATAGTGCACTAGACTGTCAGTGTACTGATCTAGGATTGCTGATCTACTGTCACCGTGATTTTAGGTGCTAAAAAGAACCAAGTCTCTAGGCAAATGAACTTTTAAAAAAGAAATCTTTTCCTCTTTGGAAGCATCAGAGAATGGTCAAATCCCACTTCCATTTCTTGTGGGAGATTTTGAGAGTCTTTCCTATGATTTTCCCTCATCTTGCTCTCCCCCCGCCCCCATAGCTGTTTTTATTGAAATCTGCTCGAGAAGGTAACATTATAACGCAGGCATATTGGAAATGATACCCTGAGGATTAGCTCAGATTTACCTTGCATATGACAAAACACACAAGCTGAATATTGCAGTTGCTATTCATTCAAAGAGCTGTTGCTATCTGTACAGTAAAACTGAATAGTTGTTTTAGTGTACAAGGAATTTTTTTCTTTAGGTGGTTTATCATTGAAAGATACAGAACTTAGCTGTTTTTCAGTAATTATGTGTTAGTACATGGACCACAAAATAGCTTTTCTTATGATGTCATTACTAGAGCTGGACAAACTTTTTCAGACAAAGCATTTTTTCAATGAGAAATGCAAATTCAGGTTGACCAAATTATTTTGTGAATTTGTGTCAAATTCCCCAAATTGTTTTGGCTGGAAAAAAATTCTGAAAAATTCTAAATCTTTTGAGCTGCTATTTTTGAAACTAAGCACTTGGATTTTTCAGTTCAAAATTACTTAGTTTTGAATTTTACTTCTATTTTATTTTTAAAAATTCAAAGGTAAAAACAGCTCAGTGTTTCATTTTGGGTCAGAAATTTTTTTTTGTGGGATCCAAAAAAATTACATTTTTGGTTTGCTGAGAAATCTGAAAAATTTTAATTTCAGCGCAAAATATTTCCCCCTGTTTTTGGGCCACAAATCCGAAAAGTGGGTTATTCAGCATTCTAATCATTACACTGTAATTTCAGGCAAAACTACGTATCTTTCCGTATTCATTTTCCTATATGATCATGCAGTGAAACATCATCTAACTTTTGATTTTTGTGTGTGTGTGTGTGTGTGTGTCATCCTACACCAGTGCAGACCAATCATTATAATCAGACAAGGGTGACAACAACTAGAAGTCACTTATTTTTGTGCCCACCAGACACATAGCTTTCTCTCTCTTAAGTTTGTGAATTTCGAGGACTGTAAATTAACATGGATTAGAACAACATATAGCAACTTTAAATTTTGTCTCATTGAAGGAAAGGTGTATGCATGAGTATAGCAGAGTCACTTGGTAAGAAATTATTTTTTTCGTGGCTCTCGGTTATTGCCAGTACACACTGCTGAGAATTGACTGGCAATTACCTAACAGGCTGAACACAGGAAGGGAAAATCAAGGCTACATTTAGAAAGAATCATTTCAATTAAGAGCCTCCCCAATCTGCTGTCCTGGAGTCTAGGATCCAGATCATCCCTAGATGACAGCTGCTCAACAAAATACAGAGGGATGAGATGAATATTGCACAAAGGAGGATTAGGGTACCCTGGCTTGAAAGACTCACCAACCAAATACCATACTCATCAAAGCCCACCTGAATATTGCATTTGAAGGCAGTGAAAGATGGTACCTATTTTTATGGAACCTCAGTGAGTTTGGCAAGAGACCTTTGTTAAAAACCCACTGCAGAAATTCAATGCAGAAGAGATCAACTTGTTTAGCTGATACCCTGGTATGGCACAGACCTAACTAAAGAGAGATCTATGATACTGCATGTCAATGAATTACATTTTTTTCTAAAAGTTTATTGGGTAAGTAGCACTCTGACATGCACGACTTCTTAGTGTGCCTCACTCATGACTAAGGCTCCATGTTTGTCACGGAGGTCATGGAAATCACGGATTCCGTGACTTTCCATGACTTCTGCAGTGGCTGGTGTGCTTTCCTGTGCGAGGGAACTCCCCAGAAGGGCGACAGGAACTCCCCTCCCTCAGCTCCTAGTGCTGCCTCTGACTGCTGGCACCGCCCCGCAGCTCCCATTGGCCGTGGTTCCCAGACAATGGGAGCTGCAGAACCAGGGCTTGGGGCGGAGGCAACATGTGGAGCTAGTAGCTGGGGTCGCTGCTTCCCAGGAGATGGGTAGAGAGCCTGTCCCAGCCCCCCCAACTCCCTCCCAGCACCCGCGTTGCCCGCCCCCCCCAAGCCGCATCCCCCTCCAGCACCCACGGCAGCATCCCTCAGGCCATCCCCCCAGCACCCGTGGTGCCCCCAGGGCCACCCTCCCAAGCCACGGCCACCCTCCCAAGCCACCTCCACCCCCAAGTTTTAGTCAGGGGTATATAGTAAAAGTCATGCACACATCTTGGGCCATGAATTTTTGTTTACTGCCCAAGACCTGTCCATGACTTTTACTAAAAATACCTGTGACTAAAACGTAGCCTTATTCATGACCCAGACTGAAAGTCTGAGGAGTTGCACTTGCTGGTTGAAGCAAGGACCCTGGGGTTGTAAGTCATAACACAGAGGGTGCTAAGCTCATCCCAGAATCACTCTTCTTCCATTGTTTTCCATTCCACTGAGAGTTTTGGTGTTCTCTTGACTCCACAAAAATAATTCAGTGATTCAGGAAGTTGATTACCAAATTCTCTTATCACTTTATTTATTATGTACCTTGAACTGACCCATTGGATTTGTATACAAGGTGTTCAAATTTTCTAAGTATTTTCTAACCTGCTTTTTTCAATAACTATTTTTATAAGGTCTTCATTACATTCTAATCTTCAGTTCTCTTGTTAAAGGCAGATTTTAAAAAATGAGTGTACTCAATGTGGCAGCCTCCTCATTAACCAGTGGGACTCTTCTCCTCCTCCACCCCTTTTTGCCTGATACATTTGTAAAAGCCTTTTTCCACATACAGTATCAGACACTTCTGTAATATGTGAGCTCTCTACAACTTCTCTATTTGTTCATTACTCTTTCATCTTTGAGACTCCTCTGTGCAGTGCCCAGTCCAAATGATAAGTTCTTGAACTAAAAACTGAAGAGAGACTGTGGGAATCTGGATAATATGTAATGACTTGAAGGCATTAGTTAGAGAGGGATTTGCATGCTGTGCATCTGTGTCTACTTGTCAGTCTCCTTGACTCATGGCAACAAGGATGGATAGGAAAAACTGCAACCTGAATCTTTCACAGCAAACATACTGATTTTAACCATTTTAAATCCAGTACCAGACACTGGGCTTGGATAGACTGGAATTGCTAGAGATGGGTCTTTTAAACTGAGAACTGTGTAGATGATTTGTGTGGGACTTTAGACAATAAAGATAGTAACAGCAATACTGTCACCTCCCAAAAATCCATGACTGACTTACTGATGCTCAAGTATCTTGGAGAGTTAGGACTGGAAACCTCTGATTCCACTGGTCTCCATGTGACAAGCTGGAGACAGCTTTGTGACAGTACATGTGGGTCTGGGAACACTGCAAGCATGAAATTCAAGGACTGCAGTTGAAAGGAACCATTGCAACAGAGTTGTAAAATACTAAAAAATTAAACAGACGTAAATTTGAGAGCACTGTTTTAATCTATAGTTTAAAGACATATATGAAAAAGAAGAAAAATCTTCTCACCAAATTCTCTAGGGATAGTTTCTCTTTGCTTCTCCCCCACCCCCTTATTTTGCTACAGTTTTCAACCAGCAAACAATTGCTTAATGTTCCTAGTGTTCTCTGTTTCTCTGTGGAGGACTTTGCTGGTTCGGGCAATCTAGTAGGCTAGCTTGTTGAGATATCTCTACAGTATGAGTTTTACATCTGGGTGCTCATCAATCATCCTAAGAACCATTCTGCACTAGCTATGTCATAGAAATGTGAATTAAAATTGCTTCTGCAGTGCTAGAACACAGAGAAAAATCCCCATGGGCTTCAAGGAAAATGCCAGCCACTAAAAGGCCTGTAGGCCAGATTTTAAGTATTTTCCCACTAGGGGAAAGTCAATCTGGGGCTGAATTCTTAATTTAAAAAAAAAATCAGTTCATAAAATTAACAGCAAGCAGCTCTCATAAATTATAAGATACTCTACATAATTTATTTATAATTGTACTAAATGTTGAAGTTTAAGCTTTCCCTTTTTTAATTTTCCATTATTAACTATTTTGAGTCTGTGCTTATGTACCTGATATGTGCATCCCATAAGGACTGAAAATTTTCCAATATTGTGGATAGTTTAAAAACAATAAAATAAACTGTCAAGAAATTTTAATCTGTCCTGAAAAAAAGACAATTATAATTATGTTAATTTGGCAAGCTATGTGATATAGCAGCCACTGTAATAATTTCTAGAAGTCCCACCACATCAAAACTACAAGTAAATGTTCTGATTGCGAATTAGAACTTCATCAGGAAAGACTCATTTATTCAATAACTTTTTTATAAAATGTATTAGATCTGGTTAAGTCACAAGGGTCAACTTAAACTGCTTCATTTATAATATAGTAGGCTTTAAATAGAGGCAAACAGAGGGTACCAAATAGATTTAAGTTGAATGTTATTAAAATATATTATTAAATCAGAACAATTACCTTCTTTCACTGAGATCTGAGTTAAAACTTCCAGTTCTGACCTAATTAAGTGGTATTTCATGGCATGAATCCTGAAAAAGAAACTATATTGGTAAATTCACTGCTCGTATTAGAAATCTCGGGAGTTCTCATTAACTGAAAATTACAGTAGTGCAGTCTTGAACACTTTTGTAGTCTACAGATGAAACAAGGTCCGTGTGAAGTTGTCAACTACCATTTCTGCAATGCTGCCTAAAACAAAAAGGGCCCAGTTTGAAGCCCTTACTCACGCTGGTGAGTAGTTATTAACACAAGCCCTACCACTGAAGAAACTGGGACTACTCATGTGAGTAGTTGGCCACCAGTGTGAGAGAGAATTGCACCACTGGGCTCCATAGGCACCGACTACGTGGGTGCCTCGGGGCTGGAGCACCCAAGGGGAAAAATTAGTGGGTGCTATGCACCCACCAGCAGCCAAGCTCTCTGCTCTGCTCCCCCCCACCCTACCTCCACTCGACCTCTGCCTCCTCCCCTGAGTGTGCTATGTCCCCACTCCTCCACCTACCTCCCAGCACTTGCTGCCGCCAAATAGCTGTAGCAAGCTCGGGGGGGGGGGAGGGGAGAGTGGGAATGTGGCACACTCAGGGGAAGAGACGGGGCTGGGGCAGGGATTTGGGGAAGGAGTTGAATAGGGGCAGGGAGGGGGTGGAGTTGGGGCACGGACTTTGGGGAAGGAGTTGGAATGGGGGCGGGGCTGAGGGTAGAGCAGGGTCGAGCACCGACCGGCACCAGAAGAAGTTGGTGCCTCGCTCCAAATAACATACTGATAAAAGCTGCGCACAGGTATCATAAGACAGAATTTGTTCCATTGACATGATATTTCTCACATAGTGTTGTATCTAAAGCTGACAACAGAAGTTGTGTGTACATAGAGTATGCAGTAGAATCCTAATTGGCACACCCAACTGGTAACAGAGACACACCAATTAGCAATTTCCTCAATTATCAAAAGCTTATAGGAACATACTGAGCTGCTGTAGAGTTGGGCTTGTTTCCTGAAATGCAGACCTCCCTGCCTCCACTCCACCTTCTATATCAAATGATCCCCACATTAGCAGGCCCACACGGACCTAAATACAGCAGACATGGATTCTGCTGCACTGGGGTTGGGGCTTGATTCTGGTCCCCAGAAAGGGAAAAGGGCAAACTGGTCCATGACTAAATTCATTCACTGGGCATGACCCCTGAGAGGAGTGTTACTGGGTTGCATACTTACTGCTGAGGCTCATGCTCTGTGGTCTGATACTACATTGTAATACACCTCAGTTAGTTCAAGTTAAAATAAACAGAGTTCTCTTTACAGACTGTTTTCATTGAGCAACATTCCCTTTACTTCACAGAACTATTACTTGTCAGCAAAAACTGACTTCCAAAGCTGTCAAACCCACACGTGATATTTTCTCAAATTCCTCTTTATTTTATAAAATGAAGAAATAGGAATCAATGTATGACCTATCATCTTATTCCTAAATATCTGGTTAGTTGTTGTTCCCCAGACTACCACCCATTGCAAAGAAATGTCCAGCTCCATCCTGAATTGATTGTGCATTATTTCTATTGCTGAGTTTGGCTGCTTGTTTCATCTTCCCAGTAGTTTTTGCATAAATGGTATTCCACCAGGATGTATCAAATGCTAGTCTCTACCTCAGCATCTGTACATTACTGATACTGTTCGTCACGCTGTCTGGAGTGGCTCACAACCGTGAATGCCAACCTCAAAAGCAGGGTGGACACCCCAAATTGGTGGTATGTTCTATCATTAGATTTCACCAATCCAGTAACAAATGTGAACTCCTGGATCACCGTAACAGTCTTACTATGGAGTCACAGCCAGTCCCCTTGGGCACTCCAATCTATCTTGCCACCTGCAAGCTGGACTTGGGGAAAAATGGTCCTTACACCAAAAATCACAAAATATACCACATGAAAATATTTAGGTTGCTCCAGTCCCAAGATCAGTCAATTACCCCAGACCAATTTGTACTTTAGATCTCACACCAAAGACCATGCTAGTAGCCAATCCTATATTAACATGAACTTATTAACAGGGACAAAGAAATGAGTTATTTATAGGTTGCAGCATGCGCCATATATACACAAATGAGTTCAGTCTACAGTTCCAAGGGTGATGGAGGTGCAGTAATCTGTCAGCACTGACTGCCTTTTTAGGGCTAACCCAGGTGACCCTGGGGATCTCTGTTCTTTTGTTTCTTGACTCCAGCCCTTGTAAAAGTCCAAACAACAAAGGGAAGAAAGGTTTCAGAGTAACAGCCGTGTTAGTCTGTATTCGCAAAAAGAAAAGGAGTACTTGTGGCACCTTAGAGACTAACCAATTTATTTGAGCATGAGCTTTCGTGAGCTACAGCTCACTTCATCGGATGCATACCGTGGAAACTGCAGCAGACTTTATATATACACAGAGAATATGAAACAATACCTCCTCCCACCCCACTGTCCTGCTGGTAATAGCTTATCTAAAGTGATCATCAGGTTAGGCCATTTCCAGCACAAATCCAGGTTTTCTCACCCTCCACCCCCCCACACAAATTCACTCTCCTGCTGGTGATAGCCCATCCAAAGTGACAACTCTTTACACAATGTGCATGATAATCAAGTTGGGCCATTTCCTGCACAAATCCAGGTTCTCTCACTCCCTCACCCCCCTCCAAAAACCCACCCCCATACACACACAAACTCACTCTCCTGCTGGTAATAGCTCATCCAAACTGACCACTCTCCAAGTTTAAATCCAAGTTTAACCAGAACATCTGGGGGGGGGTAGGAAAAAACAAGAGGAAATAGGCTACCTTGCATAATGACTTGGCCACTCCCAGTCTCTATTTAAGCCTAAATTAATAGTATCCAATTTGCAAATGAATTCCAATTCAGCAGTTTCTCGCTTGAGTCTGGATTTGAAGTTTTTTTGTTTTAAGATAGCGACCTTCATGTCTGTGATTGCGTTACCAGAGAGATTGAAGTGTTCTCCGACTGGTTTATGAATGTTATAATTCTTGACATCTGATTTGTGTCCATTTATTCTTTTACGTAGAGACTGTCCAGTTTGACCAATGTACATGGCAGAGGGGCATTGCTGGCACATGATGGCATATATCACATTGGTGGATGTGCAGGTGAACGAGCCTCTGATAGTGTGGCTGATGTTATTAGGCCCTGTGATGGTGTCCCCTGAATAGATATGTGGGCACAATTGGCAAAGGGCTTGGTTGCTTCATCAGATATCTTTATGTTCCTCTTACAGAATTCAAGCTGACGGGAAATGCTTTCTCACACAAAGCACTTTCACGGGTGTAAGAGGGCCATTAAACCAAGCTTTGTGTTGTGATGTTCCACAATGGCCCATTTAGTCTTGATAGTTCTTGATGAGTGGGGAATCACTTTTCCTGCCTAAGTTCACAAGAGCAGGCATTTTTACAATTATAAAGCAAAACTTACATATTAACTTATAGCATGGGATACAGACATTACAACGTAGAAGCATTTTATAGAGTTTAAACACTGAACATTTTCTTAAAAGTTCAACACCTGCCTTGAACAATATTAACATAGGGGTGAGCTGGTCTGGTTTCCAGCTGTGAATTTGTGGTGCTCAGCAGCTGATGCCTAGAGCCCAGCCCTAGGGTCCTGACATGGAAAAAATTCCTGTTAACTTCAGGGAGTCCTTTCATAGAAGTAAGGACTACATAATAAAGTCTGAAGTCTGACTAATCATTAGTGCATCTAAACACTAGAGGCATTTTGACTTGATCTTCACTGCACTCTTCCAGTCTCACCAATCCTCCTATATACACATTCAAAGCTTTATTGTTTATTTATTCTCTGCCTCTTCCTCTCAAATTACTCCTTGGTCCTTATTCAGTGTTACTTTTCTTCATCTTGTAGTATTTAATTCTATTATCACCCTTTGTTTTTTGTTCCGAAGTCTAGCATATGATCACTGTCCAAAAGCAAAGTTTATCTATTTTGTGGAATTTATTGCTCTCCTGAAACTCTGACACATTATGTCTACCATTTCACCCAATTTGCCGATGCAATCAAATAATTTAAGCAAATCTGTCAAGCATGATGTACTTTTTATGAATCCGAGTTGAGCATTCCTACCTAAATTATTCATTTACAGATGTTTCTAATTTCTTCCCGCTGTCTGAAAGTCAGAACTTGAAGGGGAAGCACTATAAAGAAAGCCCAGGATGTTGCAGGAAATAGTATTGGTAACACCCTTCTCTCTGGCTCAGTTGTTAACTAATGTCTCAGTATTGTGAAAAAGGGGCAGTGGGTGGTCACAGGTGTATTCTTTCTGATGTAAAACTGAGGTCCTGACTACTTCTCATAATTATAAAACTGCTATAATCTTATAGTGACCAGATAATAAAAACAATTTGTAATGCAAATTCTATAGTCCTTCAGTAACTGTTGAAAATAAAATATAACACAAGCTCTAGGCCAGTGACTGTTTCTATGTAAAGCAAAATTAAAATTTATAAATTTAGCAAGTTTGTTTAGTGCAAATCAGTGCTTTATCCAGCTTGTACTGCAGCCAGTTCACATCCATCTAATATGGATGTCATTAAGAAATTTTTTTTTCCTTGTCTGTCAGTTGCTTTTCTCTGAGATACAGTGTCTGCTGATCCTTCACAGGTAGATTAGGTTCCCATCACAGAAGTGATTGGAAGCAGCAGATCTGTCAGTCAGACAGGCATAAACTATGGCAGTATTTCTCAATGACTGGTCTGTGGACCAGCACCAGTCTGAGATTTTCCTGATACAGTTTACAAAGGCAACAAGTCAGTCCCTGTTGTAAAAAGATTGAGAAACACTGAACTAAAGGACCCTGTCCATCAACATCCTGCTTTATCCTCAAAAAGAAAAGGAGTACTTGTGGCACCTTAGAGACTAACAAATGTATTTGAGCATAAGCTTTCGTGAGCTACAGCTCACTTCATCAGATGCATGCAGTGGAAAATACAGTGGGGAGATTTATATACACAGAGAACATGAAACGATGGGTGTTACCGTACACACTGTAAGGAGAGTGATCAGGTAAGGTGAGCTATTACCAGCAGGAGAAAAAAAGAAACAAACAAAAAAACTCTTTTGTAGTGATAATCAAGGTGGGCCATTTCCAGCAGTTGACAAGAACCTCTGAGGAACAGTAGGGGGGGAGAAATAAGCATGGGGAAATAGTTTTACTATGTGTAATGACACACTGACTCTTAGTCTTTATTCAAGCCTAAGTTAATGGTGTCCAGTTTGCAAATTAATTCCAATTCAGCAGTCTCTCGTTGGAGTCTGTTTTTGAAGTTTTTTTTGTTGAAGAATTGTGATTTTTAGGTCTGTAATCGAGTTACCAGAGAGACTGAAGTGTTCTCTGACTGGTTTTCAAATGTTATAAATTCTTGACGAGGAGTCTTTGTGGCACCTTGGAGACTAAAATTTATTTGGGCATAAGCTTTCGTGGGCTAGAACCCACTTCATCAGATGCATGGAGTGGAAAATACAGTAGCAGGTATAAATACACAGCACATGAAAGGATGGGAGTTGCCTTACCAAGTGGGAGGTCAGTCTAACAAGACAATTCAATTAACAGTAGGATACCAAGGGAGGAAAAATCACTTCTGTAATGGCAATGAGAGCAGCTTAATAGTTTAGTGGTGATGCTCTATATTTATATATTTATATTTTTTCAAGACAAACAAAAATTCTCTATCACTCTCTCTTAGGAGATTTGAAAGTGAATTTAATATTCATGAAGGTGAAGGACTAGCAGTACTGGCTTGAGATATCTGGCAGTCTGTCCTAGCAATGTCAAATCCTGACTTGCAACACCATTCCTTTAGATTTTTTTAAGCCCTTTTACATTGGTAGCATCACATAACGCTGAGGAGGAAAATAAAACAGACAAGATCATCATTACTAGTAGTAATTAGCGTAAGGACTTTACAAATACAGTGTACTGCAATCCACCTGACAATCTAGCAAAGCATCTTTGTTCACAAATGCACTGGCCTCTTCCTGAGTCCAACCATGAGCAAACATTCAGGACTTCACCAGACCATGATACTTAATGTTAATGTCATTATGAATCCATCAAAGGAATAACATAGCTTGAGAACTCTGAAAGGAATGGGAAATAATTTGAGGTAACCCTAAGGAAAAGGAATTCCAGTTACAGTTGGCTTTTAAAAAAATCTGATTGCTTTTTTTAATTTTCCTGAGGCACTTCAGCTACAGTGGTGGATGTGGTATAAATGGACTAGGATTATTAATGATTTATGATTAACCCAATTAGCCTCAAAGTTCAACAATACCTACAGCATTCACAGAATTTATCAATACATACTAGCATTCTAAGAATATATAATTTAATGAGGCCCAAATAGAGGAGTTCAGTTATCTAAAGTAACCATGTTTCATCAGTAGACATTTTTCTATTTGGCTATATATACTTGAGCACAATTACTAGCTTTTTAGTATTTTATGTTAAAACAGCTAATTTGCACACTTTTAATCTACCCCCTCATTCCACCTCCACCTGTATAAAACAAAATAATGCTGTATGGCACTTGAGAGACTGGCATCTTTGCAACTTATCTTCAACAATCTTGAATCTACGCATCCCCCCCATCTCTCTTTATTGCTATTAATTTTGCTCACCTATTCAAAACATTCTTTATTGAGTACTGTCCTTTTTTGATGCAAAACAATCCAAATTTTCCTTTTTGAAGAATCTGATCATTCAAATGGCTACTTTGAACTGACAAAACTCAGCTTCTTCTTAATTTAAACCTCTCAAGAATCCTTCTCTAGGATCATATCAAATACGTGTCTCTGAAATTTAATGTGTTTATTTTTTTCCCTGTTAACTTTTATTTTCACCTAAACCAGGCTGTAGTCATGACTTCCTAGATCATCACCTAATTTGGTATTTATTTAAGCATAACCTACCTCATATATAATAAAAGCATGTATTTCTTTTTTGTAATTTGTTGCACTTGCTGTATTGCTCCAAAAGGCAATTCTGTACCATATCCACAAAATAACGTTAGTCTCATTTCCTCTATTTAACGTATTTCAGCCTATGCTTGGGTAGTAAAAATCTTATATTACTTGCCTTTTAACATGCATAATTTTATTCAGTAATTTCACACTTCAATAGTTTTTTGGAGGGGGTTACATTACTATTGGTAGTTTACTCACTGAAACATCTCCAACTTCAATCTTGGCTCCAAGATCTCAAAATAGAGCAATATAATATGTATTTTGTTAAGCTGCATAAATTAAAAGGTATATCCTTCTTAATATAACCTAACCTTCCTCTCACAAAGCCCAAGGTTACGCAAAGAATATTCATATTCTTCCCTGCGTAATAATCAGAAGGATATTCTGCTCTACAGAGAGCTTTTTATCGCCCAAACAGTTTATTGTGAAAGGTTTGGGTTTCTTAAATATATCTGAGATCCTGCTTTTATAGCACTATAATTGTCCCAATTAAACTTATAAATAACTCTTTAAGAGGTGAGAGAACATGAAATGAATCAAAAATACCAAATGTGCTTTAAAAAATCCATTAAATTGTTTTCAGAAGGAAAAGGTCTACCTGGTGTGACAGGGTCTACCAGGCATTTGCCGTCCCCTGCTGGAGGCCCCATCACCTTGGCACACCCTGTCCTAAGGTGTCCTGTTGGACGGGAAAAGCAGTGAATTCAGACCCAGAGGGTTGCCTAGAGAGGTCTCCCAGGAACAGCTCCAGGCAGAACCAGTGAGAGTTAGCTCTTCTAGGCTCTGGCAGACCAGCAGCTGGTGGAGCAGCAATCTGAGCCAGATTTAACCAGATAAAAAGAGCTGTCTGCTTCTATGAGAGGCTAGTTGTGACTGAAGGCTCTGCTTCCTGCCCTAACCCAAGTATCCTGGCCTGGTCACAGGTCTTACCTTGACATTATTTGTGATTGAATCTCTATGAAGAACTAGTGTTTTATATTATGCATTTTAACACCCAGGTGACTATTTTGAGTCCAGATTTAATTTGCTTTCTGACAAGTTTCAGAGTAACAGCGGTGTTAGTCTGTATTCGCAAAAAGAAAAGGAGTACTTGTGGCACCTTAGAGACTAACCAATTTATTTGAGCATGAGCTTTCGTGAGCTACAGCTCACTTCATCGGATGCATACCGTGGAAACTGCAGCAGACATTATATACACACAGAGATCATGAAACAATACCTCCTCCCACCCCACTGTCCTGCTGGTAATAGCTTATCTAAAGTGATCATCAAGTTGGGCCATTTCCAGCACAAATCCAGGTTTTCTCACCCTCCACCCCCCCCACGCACAAACTCACTCTCCTGCTAGTAATAGCCCATCCAAAGTGACAACTCTCTTCACAATGTGCATGATAATCAAGGTGGGCCATTTCCTGCACAAATCCAGGTTCTCTCACCCCCTCACCCCCCTCCAGAAACCACACTCACAAACTCACTATCCTGCTGGTAATAGCTCATCCAAAGTGACCACTCTCCCTACAATGTGCATGATAATCAAGGTGGGCCATTTCCAGCACAAATCCAGGTTTTCTCACTCCCCCCACCCCCATACACACACAAACTCACTCTCCTGCTGGTAATAGCTCATCCAAAGTGACCACTCCCCCTACAATGTGCATGGTAATCAAGGTGGGCCATGTCCAGCACAAATCCAGGCTCTCTCACCTCCCCCCCCCTACTTTTCCCAGGGACACACACACACACAAACTCACTCTCCTGCTGGCAATAGCTCATCCAAACTGACCACTCTCCAAGTTTAAATCCAAGTTTAACCAGAACGTCTGGGGGGGGGGGGTAGGAAAAAACAAGGGGAAATAGGCTACCTTGCATAATGACTTAGCCACTCCCAGTCTCTATTTAAGCCTGAATTAATAGTATCCAATTTGCAAATGAATTCCAATTCAGCAGTTTCTCGCTGGAGTCTGGATTTGAAGTTTTTTTGTTTTAAGATAGCGACCTTCATGTCTGTGATTGCGTGACCAGAGAGATTGAAGTGTTCTCCGACTGGTTTATGAATGTTATAATTCTTGACGTCTGATTTGTGTCCATTTATTCTTTTACGTAGAGACTGTCCAGTTTGACCAATGTAAATGGCAGAGGGGCATTGCTGGCACATGATGGCATATATCACATTAGTGGATGTGCAGGTGAACGAGCCTCTGATAGTGTGGCTGATGTTATTAGGCCCTGTGATGGTGTCCCCTGAATAGATATGTGGGCACAGTTGGCAACGGGCTTTGTTGCAAGGATAAGTTCCTGGGTTAGTGGTTCTGTTGTGTGGTATGTGGTTGTTGGTGAGTATTTGCTTCAGGTTGCGGGGCTGTCTGTAGGCAAGGACTGGCCAGTCTCCCAAGATTTGTGAGAGTGTTGGGTCATCCTTTAGGATAGGTTGTAGATCCTTAATAATGCGTTGGAGGGGTTTTAGTTGGGGGCTGAAGGTGACGGCTACTGGCGTTCTGTTATTTTCTTTGTTAGGCTTGTCCTGTAGTAGGTGACTTCTGGGAACTCTTCTGGCTCTATCAATCTGTTTCTTCACTTCCGCAGGTGGGTATTGTAGTTGTAAGAAAGCTTGACAGAGATCTTGTAGGTGTTTGTCTCTGTCTGAGGGCTTGGAGCAAATGCGGTTGTATCGCATTTGTATGGCCACTATGGATGTAGAAGCCCTCTACACCAACATTCCACACAAAGATGGACTACAACCTGTCAAGAACACTATCCCCGATAATGTCATGGCTAACCTGGTGGCTGAACTTTGTGACTTTGTCCTTACCCATAACTATTTTACATTTGGGGACAATGTATACCTTCAGATCAGCGGCACTGCTATGGGTACCCGCATGGCCCCACAGTATGCCAACATTTTTATGGCTGATTTAGAACAACGCTTCCTCAGCTCTCGTCCCCTAATGCCCCTACTCTACTTGCGCTATATTGATGACATCTTCATCATCTGGACCCATGGAAAAGAAGCCCTTGAGGAATTCCACCATGATTTCAACAACTTCCATCCCACCATCAACCTCAGCCTGGTCCAGTCCACACAAGAGATCCACTTCCTGGACACTACAGTGCTAATAAACAATGGTCACATAAACACCACCCTATACCGGAAACCTACTGACCACTATTCCTACCTACATGCCTCCAGCTTTCACCCTGACCACACCACACGATCCATCGTCTATAGCCAAGCTCTGCGATACAACCGCATTTGCTCCAACCCCTCAGACAGAGACAAACACCTACAAGATCTCTGTCAAGCTTTCTTACAACTACAATACCCACCTGCGGAAGTGAAGAAACAGATTGATAGAGCCAGAAGAGTTCCCAGAAGTCACCTACTACAGGACAGGCCTAACAAAGAAAATAACAGAACGCCACTAGCCGTCACCTTCAGCCCCCAACTAAAACCCCTCCAACGCATTATTAAGGATCTACAACCTATCCTAAAGGATGACCCAACACTCTCACAAATCTTGGGAGACAGGCCAGTCCTTGCCTACAGACAGCCCCGCAACCTGAAGCAAATACTCACCAACAACCACATACCACACAACAGAACCACTAACCCAGGAACTTATCCTTGCAACAAAGCCCGTTGCCAACTGTGCCCACATATCTATTCAGGGGACACCATCACAGGGCCTAATAACATCAGCCACACTATCAGAGACTCGTTCACCTGCACATCCACCAATGTGATACATGCCATCATGTGCCAGCAATGCCCCTCTGCCATTTACATTGGTCAAACTGGACAGTCTCTACGTAAAAGAATAAATAGACACAAATCAGACGTCAAGAATTATAACATTCATAAACCAGTCGGAGAACACTTCAATCTCTCTGGTCACGCAATCACAGACATGAAGGTCGCTATCTTAAAACAAAAAAACTTCAAATCCAGACTCCAGCGAGAAACTGCTGAATTGGAATTCATTTGCAAATTGGATACTATTAATTTAGGCTTAAATAGAGACTGGGAGTGGCTAAGTCATTATGCAAGGTAGCCTACTTCGCCTTGTTTTTTCCTCCCCCCCCCCCCCCAGACGTTCTGGTTAAACTTGGATTTAAACTTGGAGAGTGGTCAGTTTGGATGAGCTATTGCCAGCAGGAGAGTGAGTTTGTGTGTGTGTGTGTGTGTGTGTGTCCCTGGGAAAAGGGGGGGGGGGTAGGTGAGAGAGCCTGGATTTGTGCTGGACATGGCCCACCTTGATTACCATGCACATTGTAGGGAGAGTGGTCACTTTGGATGAGCTATTACCAGCAGGAGAGTGAGTTTGTGTGTGTATGGGGGAGGGGGAGTGAGAGAATCTGGATTTCTGCTGGAAATGGCCCAACTTTATGATCACTTTAGATAAGCTATTACCAGCAGGACAGTGGGGTGGGAGGAGGTATTGTTTCATGATCTCTGTGTGTATATGTCTGCTGCAGTTTCCACGGTATGCATCCGATGAAGTGAGCTGTAGCTCACGAAAGCTCATGCTCAAATAAACTGGTTAGTCTCTAAGGTGCCACAAGTACTCCTTTTCAATTTGCTTTCTGTTAACCTCAGAAGACTGAGAATTGACCTGGCTGGAGAGCTAGGCCATGGAAGTGGCAAACCATTGCAGAACTAGGATACAAGGAGGTTGTTAGAGAGGAAGAAACTCTGCACTGCTGCTCCCTGACATGAGGAGGCGCTCTGGTAGAGAGTGCACACCATAAGATCTGGAAATGAGAAACTCTCAAGCTAGCCACAGCCCTAAAAGGGAGAAGATTCCATGAAGTGGCAAACACCCACTGAGATTCAGCCAGGGCTCTCCTTCCTCTACTTTTAGCATCTTTTCCCTTTTACTTCTCCGTGTGAGCAGTATAAGCCAAAGAGCCTGAACTATGCTCTTTTGGGAGGAAGACATTGTCTGTCCTTTTGGTACCTTATGTCAGTACACCAAAACATATCCCCCATTCCACATAACTGAGTATCACAACCCGCAAAATTAAGATAAAATTGTAATATTAAGTGTATGCAGTAAGGACAAGTTATTTGTGCACACAAAATTATAGAAACCTGATCAAAATTAATTAAATTTACTGATCAGATGCTCCAGGTTAATATTGGCTTTACCCTTGTCAACTGCTGAAGCTGGAAACAAAAAAATTCCCTTAGGCCCCTTTGAAAATCTCAGCCACTGATCAAAATAATTAAAGTCAATGGGATTTGTGCTCCTAAACCACGTAAGTGCTTTTTGAAAATCCCACCCTATGTGCCTAAAAGTTAGGTACCTAATTCCATTGTTAAGCATTTAAATAGCCTGGTTTTCAGAGTGCAAAGCATCGTCCAAAACCATGGAGGACATTTGGAGGTGCAAGTGCTCAGCACCTCTGAATATTGGTCCATTTTATTAAGGTAATTTCCTAATTTCAGGTAAATAAGTTTAAAAATGTGGTCTAATATTACTGGATCTGCAAAAGTGAAAAAAAAATGTTTTTACAAGGTGAAAACTCTCTAGTCTTGTGTTTTTTTTGGCAGCTGCAATTAAAATAACCCTATGCTAGATTCAGATCTAAAGAAAATGTGAATAAACAACTAAATCCCTTTCTGGGACTCTGTATGTGTGATGTACTGAAGAGGTTTCCCACACACAGGCAAGGTGATAGATGTGGGACTGGTTTCAGAGTAACAGCCGTGTTAGTCTGTATTCGCAAAAAGAAAAGGAGTACTTGTGGGACTATGGAAGGAGACAGCAAGTTTCACTTTCAAAGAGGGCCTTTTGAAGGCCTTTGTCATTATGTTGGCACACAGGAAGGAGGAAGAATGTATTTGCCAGTGGGAGATATGCTATTTCCATGGTCACAAAACTTTGTGAAAAGTCTGCCTTTGCTACAATCAAATTGGAAGCAAAACAGTGAATTTTGCACTACTTTAGAGCGTGTGGGGGAGCTGAAAACCAGCCATCTATGGAGAAGAACACTTTGTTTAGAAAAAGAGAGCCAGCCTGGGTTCAGCTAGCCTTTCTGCCTTGGCATTTTCTAAGAGGCAAAAAGAGATCCAGGCAATCCATACCAGCCATCTGAATTGTAGATAAGTCTTAATGAATTAAATACAGAATGAAATAAAAACACATGCCACTAGTCACATAAAAGATGCAAAATGCTTCTAGCCAGACCTTGTACTTCATTCATACGTGCATTCAAAATGAACGATATTGGCTCCATATAAACTTTTGGTATTACCAACGATTTATAATACATATTCTGAAACAATATTTTAAGAAACAATACTTTATTAAAAAAACAATTAAAATTTTGTCCAAGTCAGCTATAAAGAAATGCTGAAGGCAAAGACTCCATGTATAAGAATATATTGCTTTTATTTTCAGGCTACCACAGTCAATAAATTTTACTGCTCGATATTGTACCACTCAGGTGTCAAAAATGAATCGTGATCCTGCCAGCAGAAAAGATCGCCACTTCTTAACCAACACTGACTTTTTGACATAACTCCACTGGCAGAGACAAAAGATGGTCCCACTCCATATAACTATCTTTAAACCAAATTTGTTCACTTCAAATGAGCCCAATATCATAAATATTTTATTTTTTTAAAAAAAATCAATTAATCCAAATCCCCAATGTTGTGAAGTTACTTTATCTTTGGACAACACTGAACATAACAGACAAAAAGAGCTATCTTTTCTAAATAATGCAAGCACAGTTTCCTCTATCATAGTGGCAGTATCCAATCTTATTTGATAAGTGCACCAGTTACCAGATTAAGACCTCTACTCTGTTAGCAAATGCCCACTATTTCCCATTAAACTAGGTTCACTAATCCAAAGTGGAATATGAATTCTCAGTCTGACAAGTGCATGGTAGGGCTGTGCTGAGGTTTGTATTAAAGTGGTGGGGGAGCCTACAACACAGCACTAGTTCAAAACTTTGATGTAACAGAACTCAGGCCAATAATTAAAGTTTTCTATTTAGTGACATGCTGCAAAGTACAGCATCTCCAAAAGAACAATAAAATTGTGAGACACCGCTATCAAAACAGCAATGTAAAGTTGCATTAACATGATACGTCATTGTATAAAGAGGTATTGTAAGACATATGATATGTGATAAACACCAGATAAAGTACTTTGCTATTGCCGAGTAGAAGTAGTCTGAGCTTCTGTTGTGGAACCTCCTGGCCACACACAGCCATCTTTTGGTTCTTGCCTGCTCTCTAGGCCAGGTTGACATGCAGATCCAGAGCCTAAACAATGTGGCCAACATTTGCAAATCTGGGTGCCTGCCATCAGGCACTTAGGATTTGATCCAAAGCCTACTAAAGTCAATGGGAGTCTTTTTATTGGGTTCAATGGACTTTAGATCAGACCACTAATCATTACTGAATCGTCTCAAGAATCAGCCTGTTTTCAGAGGTGATCTTACTGAAGTAATTGGGAACTGCTAAGTACCTCTGCAAATCTTCTTTTGGTTCCTAATTATGGATCTGCATAACTAACTGTAAGCACCCACATTTGTAATGATTGGCCTGTGAGTGTAATTCCTGACACTTGTTGGCATTGACAGGTTGTAAAATCCCTCCTCCCTTGTTCTATCACCATCCACCCCCAAAACAAAATTATTTTGGACAGCAAGAAATAACACTGAATTCAAGTACAGTGACATTAGTTTCTACCTCTGGTGGCCATGCAATATTGTGACATATTCATTTTAAGAGAGCCAGTCCCCATTTGACCAGCAAGGCTTACAAAATGTTTCCAAACTCTAAAATTCTCTCATCTTCTGCAAGTAGGCTGTATTTAGAACTAAAACACAAATCGGGGCATGGTAGTGGAAAACTTCATCACGGGGGTGGCCCAATTTGTTTTGCATGTGCTAGTTTTTGTCACACTCTTAATGTTCTTTTCAACTAGCTTTTTAGTGTTAATATCCAGAAAGTGTTACCCTGCATGTAATGAAATTATAATGAAAAATTACAGGAATATTTTCCTAAGTGTCTTGACACATACATTTTTAAACAATAACAGGGGACTTACAATTTTTTTGAACATTAAATTTGGGTCAAGTAAAGAGAAATTCCTCTGTGTTCAAAAAATCTGCTTTATAACTCATTTTCTCATCCACCATTATGACCCTCTCTGGGGTGTAGCAGCAAAAATGTAGATATAATTATGCAAACATGAGCAAATCTATAGTTCACTTTTCAGAAGTACTTTGTCTTCTTCATAACAAAAGAGATTCAAAATCTGGTTCTGTAAGCATTCTACTCCTGGGGAAAATAGTATTTCCAAAATTACTCTCAGCAGTTTCATCTCACAGCTATTCAACACATTACAATGTTCATATTTGGAGAATACCTAGGAAAAGCCATCTGGAACTTTGCAAATGTTGCAGATACTCCAATTATAAACTTAACCCTATTAATGCTTAAGTCTCAAACACAGTGTGTAAAGTTCTATAAGTCCTTAAAATCACAAATGAGCAATGTTTCTATGCTTGAAACAACAGTACTAGTGAATATTATTATTTTCATGTGCCACTGTGAGATTCCATATTTAATATGTCTCTATTCTATATAAGTTGTGCTCAGTGTACAACTGAAAATGCATTTTTGGAGAGGTCACATGACCAGAGATGGCAGAAGGATGATATTTAATGCCAGAAATTTACCACCAGGATTCATTTAATCCCTACCATCTCCTGCAAAATAATAAAGGTGGAACATCTAATAAACCAGGGAAACAGTCCTAAAGGAAAAACAAAGGTGAAATTATTGAGCTAGCTCCTCAGCTGGTGTGAACTGTCATTGGAGCTACACCCATTCACTAGTTGAAAATCTGATGTGAGATTGCCTCCTCAAGTTCAGTCTAGGCCCCAAGAAAAGAGCAGAGAAGCCTGCAAGGGAAGTACTGAAGTTGTAACATAAAAATTCTTAAAGAATATAGAAAGATTTGAGTTTCCTTACTGAGACTGTGGTATGGAAGACTTCTGAGAGAGAACTGTAGAGATGGAGCACCAACTAAGGGCATTGAAAAGAGAGAGACAAATCCTCCAGTATGGTGTGGCCAGTTTGTGCCACACTTTGGCGGACTGTGACTGAAGAATGCAAGGGATATTCTCCAGTGGCACAGAGAATATGGCCAGAGGTAAGATGACATGGTTGGGATACATATACTCCACACTGTTTGGCCCTTTTGCACCATTATCATCCAGTCAGACAGGTTAGCAAAGATTGCTATAACTTACCCCAAGGGACCAGTGCTTCATAGTTATCTCTGATTGGGAGGATACAAAGTAAAAGAGACGGGTATTCCCTGATGTCCTTCTAATGATTGAGTTTGTCTACAAAATATACATTCTTCTCCGCTTTTATGTCTCCTCCACTGACCTTTGTTCCTTGTCAACCTTTGTTTTCTTCTTTCTTTCGCTCTCCACTGACTAACAGCTGATTTTAATAATGGTTCTCTTTCTCTCCAGCATGGGAGATCATATCAGAGAATTAAAGGAAATAATGTGACCGACTTTTTGGTTTTAACAGCTCTCTTCCTAATTCTATCACATAATGGAAACTATTAGTACTTAAAAAATAAAACAGATAACCTGGCTAAATAAAACTGAATGATAGGGTGTGTATAATTGATGCTACCTTATGAGAAGCTGCCAAAGCAGTATTTCAAGGGAGATGGCATGGCATGACTGGTAACTTTTAAAAGAAAAAGCAGATGAAAAGAATTACTTTCTTTTTAAAAGTGTAAAGATTGGAAACTCATCATAAACATACAGGAAATCAAAAGCAATACAAAGCATTTATAAATGTAAGGGAGAACAACATTTTTTATTGAATGAAAAGGCTGAGTGGCAAATAAAATTGGGGGTAAAAATGCAAAACCCCAACCCTTTTATGTAAAGGGACACAAAATTGATAAAGTATAGGCTTATGTCTTTGGGAGAAGAGTTAAGAAAAAAAGCATTTTGTCAAATAAAACTGAAACGAGCATGATAAGATATACTAGAGCTATTGAATCTGTCTTTCAGAGTTTCTATAAATCTCAATATGCAAACTCTACAGACCAGATATAACAGTATTTTAAAACTGTAAAACAGCAGATATATATCAAAAGATGATGCTATTAGATTAGAGGATCCAATATCTTGATCAGAGATTGAAAGGGCAGTAAACAGTTTAATGCTGGAGAAAACCCAGGATCAGGTGGCCCTACAGCAAAATTCTTTACAACTTTTAGGCAAGAATGCATTCCCATATTAAGTCAAAAATAAATTAAAAAGATAATCTCCTGAAAATTATGCAGCAAAATACCATCACACTGATACACAAGGAGAGCAAACACAGATGATTGTGGATCCTACTGATTGATTTTTCTTTTAAATATAGATATTAACATTTATACTAAAATATCAACAATAAGAATGGATCAAACAATGATGCATAAATATCAAACGGGCTGTGTTCCCAGGAGGAAATTTTTGGACAATACACATTGAATTGTATCCACTAAGTCTAGTCAAAGAAACAGGGGCTTGCCTTGTAATCTCTTAAGGAAAAGGGGGTCTTTGACAGGGTTGAGTGGCTGCATCTAGTGGTGTCTTGAGCAACTTAGATTTTGTTTCAGACACAGAAAACAAGTAAATTCTTAACCCCCTAAGAGCTAGTATTCTGGTATATGGCCCCCTCACTAAAAAAAAAACCAAACCCTTAAAAAAGGAATAACACGAGGATGTCTGTTGTCACCACTGATAGCTCTAACATTACAGCCACTATTCAGAAAAAAAAATTGTGCTAATATGAATATCCTGCAGATTGAAGACTGAAAGCTTAGAGCCAAAACCAGCCATTTTAAAATGACATATTATTGAATCTTATGCAAACTTTATCTGCGTACCTACATTTCTCCTCTAGCTAGCTTTTAGCAGAATTTTATAAAGTATTATAAAGTTTATAAAGTAAATATCTGAAAATTAGTTATTGCCTATAGTGATAGAGCAAGAAACTATAGGAAATTTAAAACTTTGTGCTGATTTTCCTGGGCCTTTAAAATACCAGTGTACTTAGTGTATATATATAAATTATACAGTTGACTCATTTTATAAGGATAGATTTCTTCTTTTTCTGCAAAAATTCCAAGAAGAAGCCATAGCCTAAACTCTGCAATTTGGTTAGGTAAATGACATGATATATATATTACACACACAGATAAACTATGTTACACAAACATTAATAAGACTGCAAAGTCAAGAACTCAGCATTAGGATATGCCACAATTAAGTTTGCTTGTGAAAGATCCTTGCCAGTGACTTTCACAGATATTTGCTAACAGTAGCGAAACGGTGTGACTCAGGAATCTCAGGTTACACTTCAGGCTGTGGCAGATAGTAGGCACAAGCTCTCTACATCTTGTCTGTGCTGTAGTCTTTTCTCTTCCCTAGCCCTGGCTCATTATCCCCAGAGGTGAAAGTAAGCCAGTACGGCGTACCGGTAAGAAAGTGGCCACCGGTACACAGCTGACGTTAAAGCACTGCCATGGCAGCATTTTAAGCACCGTACCGGGAGGGCCGCTGACGGGGATGCGGGCAAGGGCAAAAGGGGCAGCTGCCCTGGGGCCCAGCGATTTAAAAGGGCCCAGGGTTCCCAGCAGCGGCTGGAGTCCTGGGCCCTTTAAATCACTGCTGGAATCCCAGGGCTCCCAGTCACAGCTTCCCTGGGACTCTGACAGTGATTTAAAGGGCCTGGAGCTCCGGCGGTGATTTAAAGGGCCTGGGGCCTTAAAGGGCTTTAAAGGGCAGCTGGGAGTCCTGGGGTTCCGGTGGCGATTTAAAGGGCCCAGGGCTCCTGGCCACTGCCACCACAACCGCAGTAGTGGCCAGAGCCCCGGGCCCTTTAAACCGCCACCGGAGCCCTGGGCAGTGTGGGCCAGGCCGCGTTGAAGGGCTGGCTGGGGGAGTCTGGCCCCAGCCAGACTCCCTCACCCATGCTGCCAGAGACCCCACCCCTTCTGGGGGCTCACAGCCACCACCCCCCACCTTGCCCAGGACCCTGGCTGCCCTTTGTACCGGAAGTCCTTTAAGTTACTTTCACCCCTGATTATCCCAGTGCCATTTTTCCTCAACCACTCAATCTTCGCTTTTTAGACTTCTCATCTCAGTCACAGTCTTGTTGCCAAGAAAGTCCTAGTCTCACCATTCTGGATTCCCTGTTTGTTCTCATCTCAGTGTCCTTGCCCAGCTAGTCCCAGTTCCTATCCTGGCTCCTTGTCCCTAGTCGTCTTGCCCAGTCAGTCGCAGTTCCCCACTCCCAACTCCTCATCTGATCTGTATCTCATCCCACCCACTGTCCTCCAGTCACTCCCCGTCCCCCGCACATGTTACCAGTCCTCACTGGTTCCCAGTTCTACCAGCCCTGTCTATAATGAACGAACTGGCTGCCTCTTGTCTTTCACCCTTTTTATCTGCTCCCAATAAAAATTCTCAGAGTTTTCTTTGTTAGAGAAGACTGGTACTAACAATTATTTTTTATTACTTTAACTTTATAATGACAAAAATAGTAAGATATTATAGTTACGTCTTTGAGAATGGAGAATTTACTACAATGAATAATGTTACAAAGGGATGCTAAGGCCTTTTTTTTTATTTCTATTTCCACTTTTGTTGTCTTTCCACAGAAATATATAGTAAAATAAATCACTCATGGAATAAATTTAGGAGATTCAACCAACTGAGGATCTGGCCCTTTATTTCTAGCACACTGCTCCCTATTGTGAGAGGCTGAAAGTCTGAGTTTCCCTCTCTCGATTCAGCAAGGTATTTAAGCATGTTAATAGTCTCATTTAAGTTACTAGGACTCCTCACATACTTAACATTAAGCGAGCGAAGTTGAAAAAGAGAGACGGGGACAGACAGACAATTTAAACAGAAATTAGACTAATTTTAATTCAGTATTTTTGGAAGAGCAAAAAATTTGTGAGTGGGTATCAGTGGAGTACAGTGGGGAATTATTCTACTATGTCTCTTTCATAGTGTAGAGTACTAATTTAGGGTATTATGGGATATGATTTTTTATTTAATTTCTTAGTATCTAATTTTATTTTGATTCAGATTTATTTAATCTCTGTTTGAGAAGTACAGAATGGGTGTTGTGAGAAAAGGAAAAATTTGAAGTCCAAGGTTAATGTACAAAATGAATATATACTGAAAGTATTTGGTTTGATTTCCATAAGATGAATGGACATGACGTAAATAAAAGATTTATTTTATTTATTTAGACATCTATCTTTTATTCATCTATTGTCATCCCTGAAAACTCTGCCTCCAATATACGAATCGGGTTCTTTCTTTCACACTCATTATTACGAATAACAAAAAAGGTTCTTAGGCAAGATTAAGCGCTCAGTGACAATCCGTGGAAATCCCATTGTTTTCAATGCATTGAACAGGTGTGGCTGGTTAATATTTATTAAATCAGTTGATGCATGAAAATGAATTGATTCCAGTTCCTTCTCTGTTGGTTGATTGGGCTTTGCAGGGCTAACAGGAGTAAAAAGCCTTAAAAATGTATCTTTGTCACTAAAATCAGCAGATAGGGCTGATAACATACAGAGACCTCATTGTGAGTAAGAAAATGCCATTTTTGCATAATCCCTTTACAGAGCAGAATCACACTTAAATGCCATACTTTGCCCTTCTGAGTTTAAACTACTGGACTATACTGAGGAAGGGAGGGAGGGTGTGGAGCAGCTCTGACCTGTTGGCCTTTGGGAAAGGAGCTCAAGCAACAGTATTCCTCCTTAGCTACTCAGTACAGGGTTGAAGGTGGGAGAGGGAAAGGGAAAGTGCAGGCTGCAAATCCCACCTGTCATAAATATGGAGTAGGTAGTCCATGGGCCTGCCTCCTGCAAACCCCTCTTGATGTCTGTGCCCCCTTTGAGGTGAGCTGTTCCTGTGGGAGCATACAGAAGAAGCAGTCCCTGCACTTCTCGAAGCATAGAGACTGCAACAGTGACCCCTGCATTTGCTTGAGGAACATGGGGCCCCCATGCACTCTACCCTACTGCACACCCATACCAAAGCCAGAGACAATGTAGTCCAGAAAATGCAAAAAGGCAATATCAAAACTAAATATCTGGGGGAAATATTTTCAAATATTCTATCTCTTTCCCAGGAGAAATGGCTATTGGCACTATTACTACACTTTCAATCAAAAATGATACAATAAATATACTGGTTTGAAAACAATTAACTACATTTTTAATTTAATTTCTTTCCCCAAAATGACGTGTGCTGCCAAACTGAGGCTCTGGAGATTAAAGTACTGCAGAAGGTTGTCTTGTTCAGCTATAATGAATGTTCACCCTTCCTGCCTTTACTTTCACTGTCCTCAGACACACACGAGTTTTGTTCAATTTATAAACTTCAAGATTGAAAAGGTCAGTCTCATATGAGCGTGGCATAATGTGAACTGGTGTGACTAACAAGGCCCATTGCCTAGAGGGGAGCAAGCAACACTGTTTACAGCTGATGATGATCTGGATGAGAATCCTCCTCTGTCTGATCCTATCTGCTGACTGCCAGTCATTCTCACTGCAAAGAATGCTTTGCAATGTCAGACTGTCAGTACCATCAGTGTCATCATTACTACAAATTTCCACTTTTTACTGCAGGTGTTCACTTTGGCTAAGACTCTCAAAACTCACTGTCGCAGTATAATTGAACACCTGCTTCCCCAATTCCATTCTTAGCCTAAAGACGATGGGCAAAGCAACTTAATGGGTGTCGATGGCTACAGGTCCTCCTGTATTTTCACTTAACTATGAAGGCTGCTGTTTTATTGTTTCCCCTCAACTGTGGTTTTAGGCTCACAAAGTGCAGCCTTCTAGCCATATGCTACTTTTTTGCAAAAAAACTTTCAACACAGATCATGTTCCTCTATACTAAAAAAAAATCTTGTTATTTTAATGTTTCATTGGGCCTGATTCTCTGCTTACCAACACCGGTGTAAACCAGAATCCATCAAAGATGGGAGTTTCATTGGTTTCTTATATTGGCCAGAGGAGAATCAGGTGCAATATTTCATGGCATTGTAGTAATATGCAAAACAAAGGAAGGGGAATTCAGGATGAAATACTTGTTCATTTTTTTTTTTAATTTTACTACAATATTTCATTTGGCAGACCAGATGCCAACATGTAACAAAATGCAATTTAACCATTTTTTCTGTATTCTTGCAAAATCTGGCTTTCTGGATAAGTGATGCATATTTCCCCCAATATATCTCCTAACACATTTCTAGGGAGTTTGTAAACAGTTTATTAAGATTCTAATTGAATGCAGAGTGTTCCTCTCTTGAACATCCACTCTTTGTTACAGGAAGAAGAGGCCAAATTTTTCAAACTTGGGTTCCGTAAGTTAGGCACCTGAATCCATATTCTGGTACCTCTCTGTTTGGCAATTCATTGCCAGAGTTGCTAGCACCCCTACTACTCCTATTGGCCACTATTCTTGCACTATAACTAACAGCAATTAGCTACCAGGGAAAACTCTCAATGCCAAAAATGAGTTAGAAATAATAATACACAGAAAAATTCACATGTATAATACGTTATATAAAATTATATATATTATGAAAACACTGGCTCTGGTAATTGTTAGATAACCAATATTCAGTTGTGTTGTGGATGCAGCAGGAGTAACTCTTGTCCTGCTGCAAATTAACAGCAGCCAGCCGGTCACAGGCCCCTGAGGAACTTGCTTGTAACTAGCTTCCTGACTGAGTGGCCTGTAAGTGAGCCAACCCCTTTATAAGGCCCATTGTAGTGAAACAGCTCCAGTCAATAAGTCTTTCAGATTTATGACCCTATTTTCCAGTATACTAAGGATCTAGTTTTCTGAATGGACCCCCCTAAAATTTTGTCCTTAATATTGTGCTCTGAGATTTTACTCCCAACACCCACAGAGCCTCATTCTGTATGCAAGTGGAAACACTGCCAATAACAGGCAAAATGCAGCATGAAAATAGAAATTATCCCTTGACCTGCAGCTCCTGCCTCTCCTTATGCATTGCATAAAGCTTTGTGTTCAGAGACGAGTTCTCATTTGTGAAAACCATTTTTCATTCAGAGCATAAACAAGGGACCCTGCACAAGCAATGCCAAAAAACGGGAAGGCATTCATTTTCTAGGTTTCAGAATAGCAGCCGCGTTAGTCTGTATCCGCAAAAAGAACGAGGAGTACTTGTGGCACACCTTGGAGACTAACAAATTTATTTGAGCTTTTATTTAAGTTTATTTAAGTTTTATTTAAATTTATTTAGATGAGCTTTTGTGAGCTACAGCTCACTTCATCCAAGTTCTACTGCATGCATCCGATGAAGTGAGCTGCAGCTCACGAAAGCTTATGCTCAAATAAATTTGTTAGTCTATAAGGTGCCACAAGGACTCCTATTCATTTTCTATTCACTTAGCAGATATTTGAGAGATTGTCTCATCTTAAGTGTCGTTTCAAATACACCAAGCAGAATATTTCACATACTAAATAAAACACAACATGTATGTGTTTAGTAAATAAAATGTACCAGATATATCAGAAGCCCTTTTTTCCTTCTTCCAATTTAACATCAGTTGCAAACCAAGCAAATGTAGGTGTCAGGATGCACAGGTATTTCAGATGTTTGGATTCATTAGCAAGTGAATTAGCCCATTTAATTAGCAAGCAGTTTTGTATTGAATTCTATGACTCATCAGAGGATGGCCTATTTGAACTTCATTTCACTCCAGGAACCATTTTTATGTTTCATTTTATATTGAGTTATTTTACACATTGACTAGTGCTCAGAATAGGGGCACCAAGTCTTTCCTGAATAAGAACCACTGTACCCAATGGTTTTATAGACTTTAGATATTCTATAGATGTATACAAGAGAACCTTTGAGCAGCACAGTACAAATCCCACTCTCCAGCATGGTGTTTTTCTTTGTATAATCAGGAACAAAACACACTGCTTCTTTGCTACATTGCCATAAATGATTTAGGAGTAAAAATATTTGTTTGTGAACACAGTGTCTGTAATCTATCCATTTGTTAGAATTCCCTATGCATATTAGTCTATTTCTGTAATACTTTGATTACATTAGCACTGAGAGGAGGGCTAAAGTAGTAGATTCTTAATAGGGATTTCCTTAGAGATGTGAACAGACTTCCCTGGAGAGGAAGATGGGATTAAAAACTAATATCACTCTCTCTTCCTAGAATGCTGAGTAAATGGACAATTAATCAGACAGACTGTCAATCACTAATGTATGTCTACAAAAAAGAAGGATGTTTATGGGATAAAATTTATCAGACTCTGTTGACTCAGTGAGGAACTGAATGATTCAGTTTGCACCAATGCTAAACTGTAAGAGCCTTTTTTAGGTTGAATGCTTTAGAGTCCATTGGAAAACATATGAAGCAAGAGGAATGCAACGAGTAATGAATGCCTTAAAATCCATAGAAAGCAGTTTTACAGCTTCAGAAATGGAGATCTAAACTCTGTAAAGTACAGATGGAACTACCCAGAAGCTACAGACAGGACCATAACCAGGGCAGGGCAAGTGGTGATGCTGCCCAGAGCGCAAAGCCATGGGGTGGGGCGGGCCAGTGACACCAGGCGGGTTGGGCTAGTCCTGCCTATATGGGGCTGGCAGGGCCTGTGGAGCAAGTGCCATCTCTACACCCTGACTCATTTCAGCAGGCCACCCAGCCTCTCTGGGTTGGAGGCTAGGGCACAACCAAAAAATCTGGGCAACCACGTGACCCCGCATGCCCCCTCACCCATCACCTCTGATAGGGGGCGCAAATATGCTTTCCCGGATGCTAAAATGCCTCGTTATGGCTCTGGCTGCAAATCAGGGAGACAGGCCATACCTGGACATTGAGCTACAAAAACCTAAAACACCTGTTAAATGCATGTCTTTTAATTTTAATTAAATATTTTCAATTTTTGGTATAGTAATTCTGGATAGATTTCTCAACTGAGAATAAATATATGTTCACTAGTGGCCTTAACTTGAATTTAAATGCTTAAAAAAGAAGCTGCAAGGGGCTCTGAAAGGTCTTTCATAGTTTTAGGTTGTCTAAAGACCAATTAAACTTCTTCCATGTTATGAAATAATGAATCAGTTAGCTTCTGACAAATATCTAAGCTAGTAAACAGAGTCTACGAAGATAATCTTTAAAATTAACGTATCCCACAAAGGCAGACTGTAAAGGCAACATCCCAAAAATCTTTTATTTAAAAAAAATCCCTTTCTACCTAAATTAATATATTGTTGGTAAAGACATTTATTTTTCATGTTGTGATCCAGGTACAACTACTGTGTGTCCAGCATATAACAATGTAGTAACACAGATGCAGCCTCTGAATTCAGTTGGTACACTATACTAAACACTAGTGTAATTTGCGGCATGAAACAAAACACAAAATCAGAATGTTTATTATTTAGTCCAAGAAATCTTATTATTGTTATGATACTCTACTACTATTAAGAACAAAATTAGGATACCTAATAATGCACTAAATGTTCTGTATTCGTGGCTTTTTTTCCCAGACATTATTTTCTGTCATTTTAACAGTCTATTGGAACGTTAGTCATCATGGGTACATAGAGCGAGCTCATCCATCAATCTGTTCAAATCTATTATGTAAGGTAGACCCAGCCCTACTGCATTCATAGCCAAGTGGTTCAACCTTTCCTGTGGCATTGCTGAGTGGAGATAGGTCTTGATTCTGTTCACTGTGTAGAACGATCTCTCAGTGTTAGCGGAGTTCACTGGGAAGGTCGTGGCCATCTTAAGTGAGCCTCACACTTCTGGGACTCCTCTATCACTCAGTTCTTTGATCACCCGTGACAGTATCAAAGATGATCTTGTAAGTAAGCATGTAGCGTGTGCAAGTTGGTGTTGTAGAAATCAGCATCAGCAGAAACCAGTAGCATCATCTCACTACAAGGATCCAGTGCAGATATAGCCAAGACGATGTCACGGTGGTTTGTAAATTTCTTGTTGAGTTCACTGATTGCTTTATCAGTCACCTCAAACATGATTCCACAACAGTATAACAGCACATCATCATTATGCACATCTTCTCGTCTTCCTAGCAATTCAGATATTACATAGCTAGAATTTAGTTGGTTTCATACCGTGGATACACATCATCTGTTGTCCTGGTACTTCTACCCATACATTAGCCTTACCTGCCAAATCAGTAAAACCAATCCTTACTAAACCCCTTCAGGTGATCATAGTTCCACCAGTTTCACCAGGACACCCTCCACATTCCACAGTGCTCTATCAAGAGGAGTATCTTCCTTCTGCAGGCTCTCAGAGACTGGTTGTGTTTCTTGCAGAATGATTAACATGATCATCAGCAGTGCAACTGTATTAAAGGATGCTTCCTTCCTGTGGTTCTTCGCATTCTCTTACATTTCTCAGGCTTTGTGGTAGTTCTTGAGGATGATCTCCCACCTTTTTGCTTCCCAAAGAAATCCGGTATCATCTTGGATGTGATTTTGCGTTGTAGTGTAGTACTGATGTGTTGTGTTATTAAAGCTCACATGTTACTGTGTTGAGGCTTGTCTAAACCATGCTGCTGTAATGTAATACTGTAGTGTAGATGCCGAGTACAACGATGACAGGGGCTTTCCCCCTGCCAGCCTATTGAAATAACGTATCAAAACAATGTATAGTTACTCATGTAACTTACACAAGGATCTTATGATGAGAACAAAGATTTCAAAACTTTTCCATTACATAGCACAAGGCTAAACCTTAGCTACTCTCAGTAAAGAGGCTCACAATGTTTTCTGAACCTACCTATAATATCTAAAAAAAATCTATAAATTATGTCAAGCACAGGGCCCAGCCCTGCATTCCTTTCTCATAAGTCTGGAGTCAATGGGAGCTCTGTGTCTAGAAGGTCTGCAGGATCCTGCCATTCATTTGTTACATATTTCCAGTTACTGTATGCAATTTTTTAAACTGATGATCCCTATCCTCCATTCCATAGTGCAGCAAAGTAGGGAGGAGAACTAGGGAGAAAGCCATGGTATGGAACCCTAGGAAGGAGGAAAGTGGCTATGAAAGATTCATTCTCCTTTCCCCGCCTCCCAAAATATCAGCACTGCCAATGAGCCAGGCAGAAAAAATGCATGAGACGAAGGGCAGGCAGAGGGGCCAGGAAAAACCAGACCCAGCAAATAGTCCTGTCATAGTTGGGCAGGAATGGGAGCTGAAAGGATGTAAGAAAGAAGAGTGCCTCTACTTGCCTGGCAAGGATACATGCATTTGGGGATCAAAATATACATGAATTCCTGACCTCTGTTTCATTCTCACCCCCATCTCCAGACCAATCCATGCCGCCATGAGTTTTTACTTAATTTGTTCCCTGAGATCTGCTTTCCTGAAGAGTTGGCTTCAAAATATGAAAGGGAACTTGAGGGCTGCTTTTAAATGAATAATGCAGATAATGTCCTTGACTTGGATTCAAAGGTCTTTTGGGGGCTGACCAGCAAAAATCAAATGCAGCCATGTACCAGCTGCATAAGAGGAAAGCACAATGCACATCAGTGTGGTGGAGAAAGCCCCCCACTAAATAATGTAACAGTACACCCTCCATTCGCCATACATATATGCAGGGCATCTGAGCTACAGAAACAGATTAATAAGTTTTCTAAGTAACAGTCCAGACATTGTTCCAGTGGAATCAGTGCATCCCAAACAAGGGGTTTACTTCCAAATCCTCCTTTATACATGCATCTGTTCAGCCCATCTGATTTTAGAATTATACATATTAATGATATACTGGGTGATCAGCTTTGCAGATGTTTTTACTTGTTAGTTCCAGGTCAGATGGTCCTGAAATGGCTGAGAAAATTGAAAATAGATTTTGATGCTGGTTTTTTGTTGCACATTTTTAAAGAAATGAGAGGAAAAATACTACAATTAAAAATTAAACAAGTGAAGTTTGCTAACCTGTACAACTCAAAGTACACAGCCATTTTTTCCAGTTAAAGTATTTCTTATGGATTTGTAGGGTTAGGTTTTTGGCATACAGAAAACTTTTTGGTGCATGATATTTTATCTGCAGACAGGTTATCCACTGAGCTATGCACTAACAGCTGACCATAATTATAACTGATTCAGAGGATTTGGAAATACTCAAGGTAGGGGTGGGGGTGAAAACCGTAGGTAGTTATTGCTTCTAAAGTGAGTCAGGCTGGGCAGTCACTGTTTTAGGACAGAAAAGATCACTATTAATACTTATCTGCATTATGCTGACACCTAGAGGTCCCAATCATGACCAGGGTCACAGTGTGCTAGGCACTATGTAAACATGGAGTAAGAGATGGTTCAGAAATATTCTCTCCTAATCTTTTTTTATATTAGAAAAATTAACTTCATCCATTGTAAAATACTGTGAAGATATGTTTTCAGATTTTATGGATATAATGTAGCCCTTTCTATTCACAGATGGGACCCCACCCCAACCCTTCTCTCTCTCTCACACACACACCCTTCCATTCTCCAGCAATAAATAATGTATTGTTTTGTTTTGTTTTTAAATACTGCAGGGATCAAAACCTAAATCTCCCCCATATTTTGCCACAACTACCTAATGTGTAACTTATAACCAGCCTTTTTAACTGCCTCCAGCTTCCCTTCCAAGACTATAAGTTCAAGGTGAGGTTACTAACTAGTATAGCTAACAAGTATTTTCCGGTAAGATCCCTTGCTCTCTCCCATCCTTTCTGTTTTAATGCCCTTATTCTTGAGGCCCCATCTTTCTGATCCTCATCTGTACCAGGGACCTCTTGACCACTATTAACTTGACTGCTTAACTCATCCAGTGAAGTTGCTTTGGAGTGACACTGAGCACTTCTCTGTCAAAGGGATGAGTGCAACTGCCTCTGCAATGTTCCCCACTGAGGATCGGCAAACAGAAGTAGGAATTGAACCTAAGTCTCTGATTTAGCACCAGCATCTTTATGCTTGTCTTCTGTCATTGAATCTACAATAAAACAGTGGTGGTGGTGGTGGCAGTTATCTGAAATTGAAATAGCTTTGGCTAAGATGCAAAATTCGGAGTGAAAAATAATAGAACTGGAAGACCACTGACTTTGGAGAGAAATGATGTGAAAATATATCCCAGGAGAGGGATTTTTGTTAGATATATACATTTCTTTAATGCAAGTGGGCTCAGAACTAAAATCAATTGCTGAAAACGATGAATGTGTATTCAGTACAGGCAGTTCCTCTTTCTGTATCAAGGAAGTACTTCTGTTAAGTTAAGAATGTCTAGAGCATAACATAATAGGTCACAGTACAGTGACCTTGTACAGTCTGAGAAAAATCAGTTCCCTAGAAAGCCCTTGATGAGGGTAGATGAATATCTATAAAAGATTATGCTGCATATTAATATTTGATGCCCCGATTTTCAACAATTGCCTCCATTTTGGCACATTTTTGTATTTGCAAAAAACTGCAGTTCCAACTTTGGTGCCTATTGCAATAACCAGGAGTGCTGGTAAGAAGTTGGACTTTATTTCTTGGCCCCCTACAGATGATATGGGCCAGAGTGGTCACATAACAAGGTCAGTTGCTGACTTCAGTGGCATCTGTTACACCTGTAATGAATTGTTGACACCGATAGTAGCTAAGCTTCTGAGTACCTGATATACAGGCAGGAGCAGTAAGCCAATGGCAGAACAGATGCTGTAGGAGACATGCTGCCAAGTAGGAGGGGCAGAAGAAGGCTCCTGCCTCTGAAGGATTGAGGGGCCTCACCCACTATGATCACCAGAGTTCCCCAAACCTTGTTAAACGGGAATCAAGAACCAAGTGCGGTTTCCTGCTCCTTCGGCCCTTTCACATGGGTCTCTGCAAGAGCGGGGACCATCCAGGTCACATCACTAAAAGAATCTTGTAATATGTTCATTTTCTTTGAAAAGATCCCCGTACTGTTAATGAGATTTACAAAGAGTTTTCAGCAGACTAATATCACTCAGGTTATCCTTGCCAGCATGGTCTAATGAGGATTTGAGCTAACTCAGGGCTAGCCACACTGGCAACGTTAAAGCCCTGCCGCGGCACAGCGCTGGGAGAGAGCTCTCCTAGAGCTCTAAAAAACCCACCCGCCACGAGGGGTGTAGCTACGAGCACAGGCGCCAACTTTTCCCGGCAACGGCAGGTGCTTGCCCCCGGCCCCGCCCCGACTCCACCCCTGCCCCGCCCCCATTGCAACCCCTTCCCCAAAGTCCCCACCCCAACTCCGCCCCCTCCCCGCCCCTATTGGACTCCTTCCCCAAATCCCGGCCCCGCTTCTTCCCGGTGTGCGCCGCGTTCCCCTTTCTCCCCCCACCCTCCCAGCAACAGCTTTTTCATGGCGGCAAGTGCTGGGAGCTAGAGGGAGAAGCGGGGATGGGGCATGCTCAGGGGAGGAGGCGGAAGCGGAGCGCAGGTGAGCTGGGGCAGGGCAGGGAGCTGCCACTGGGTGCAGAGCACCCACCAATTTTTCCCCCTGGGTGCTCCAGCCCTGGAGCACCCACGGAGCTGGCACCTATGGCTACTAGCACTGGGAGCGTGGCTCCCAGCGCTGGTGCACTGTTTACACTGGCACTTTACAGCGCTGAAACTTGCTGAGTGAGAAAGTTGCAGCGCTGTAAATTGCCAGTGTAGACAAGCCCTCAGTGTTCTGTCCTGGCCATTGTATTTTCAAACCACCATCATAATAGCAGGAGGATGAGGAGCTGCACATGGCTGTGTGGTTCAGTGGAAGCTGTCAGACTTGTACCATGCATTAGAAGATGGTGACACGAAAGCTTATGCTCAAATAAATTGGTTAGTCTCTAAGGTGCCACAAGTACTCCTTTTCTTTTTGCATAATCCTGCTTGTTTACTGTATCCTTTACCATTAAGGAAAAACTGCTTGCAAATTTCCTGAAAATTAGCTTGTTACCTTATTGATTTCACTGAGCAGCTCCTCTCATAGAGCAGGGAGAGTAGGTGGGGCTGAGTTCATTGTAGATCAGCCTGACACTGAAAGGGTAACTAGCAATGTTACTGCTGAGCAGGCCATCTTGCTTCCATTTTTAAGAACTACTGCTTAATAGATAAGATATGAATTGTTGCAGCGCTATGTAACTTGTTTCAGATCTAAAGTCAGGAACTCTGTCTATAATTCTAGAGGTGTCCCAGATTCAGCAAATTGACCATCAAGTTGCTGGCATCTGAAGGCAAGAATATTACAGCAGTGGATGTAACATCACATTTTACACCTGCTATGATAGAAGCCTTTCTTGGTTTTATGTCTAACTGCTTCGATAATTTCATTTAAGAAAATACTCTAGGTTGCATTACATTTTCCTATTCTGGCTGTGCTAAATACTAAAATTGCCAGAGGTCTGAGACTGCCTCCCCCAGAAAGAACACATCAGATGGTTTTTGTTTCAGGTTAATTGCACTGGTATTCCCTCTGACGTCCCTTGAGGGCACCAACTTAAGGTTTCTGGCTCCCGCTGTCACCTCTCTTGGGCAGAGACCTGTGTTTGTCTCTCTCCTGACTTGTGTTTTAAGGCTGCCTTATACTATGATACCCTCAGCAAGCCAGGCAGCCTAAATGCCAGCGCCTGGGCTTTTCTTTTTCTCCTCCTAGGGCTATGCACAGTGTATTGCCAGCAGTTACAAGTTACCACACAGCTCCTTCTAAGCAAGCACCTTTATTCTTAAGGTAAAAGCATTGCAGAGAGAACATATACAAACTATAAAAGTTCCTAGATACATCCTAAAAGCTTACCAGAGGCCACCCACTCACCTCATGGGGCCCTGGTAGAGCAAAGTCTTTCCAGCCCTTCCACAAGGGTTGGGGCTCCCTTTGGGGAGATAGCCCTGTCTGTTTGCTAGATCAGTAAGAAGACCCAGAGTCAGTTTAAGCCCAGCCTTTTTATATGCAAAACACTTTCTTTGTCTGTTGGTTTTTGAATAAACAGTTTGAACCAGTGTATGAAAGTCTCCCGGGGGGGGCAGTTAGGCTTCGGAGGTGTTTACAGTGTGAGTGCTTCCCCTTAATCATGACCTCTATTGTTTAGTTCCTGAGAGAGCTGTAGTAACCCTCTTCCTTAGAGTAAAACACAGTCATACATACAATCCTTGGCTCACAGTGATAAACAAACTTACTACAATATGTTCTCCCAAAGATACTGTGTCTAGCTATTTATCTTTTGAAATGGACTGGAGAGAACAGTCCAATCTGGCTACAAATAAACTTCTTCAGGGACTTCAGTCATGGTGTAGATTTCCCCCTTTATACAGTTTTTCTCCTGTTTTTTGCCTTATGGCATGTGCATATTTGTGCCCTACTCACCCCTGAATTGGGACTACGATTTGGGAAACTCTTAGAATTTGCATAACTTTCGGCGACTTAAAACTTTAAAAATAAAAGGCCTAGTTTTCTTACGCAATGGACATAAAATTCCTGTAATGCCCTGGCCATGTTTCAGTAAAAGAGTCAAGTAAGCTGAATTTTTATGAGACTGGGGGTAAATCTTTTATTGTTAGTCACTGGGTTTGAGCCTTCTGTTTCTATTTCCTAAAATTCCAAAGATACGTTTTTTGGCCTTTCACTTGCCTGACCTGTGATTCTGGAAATGATTGATTTTTCTCGGGAGATGTGTTCTGTTGTTGTTGGTTTTTTAGCAGAATATTGTGGTTCTTCCCCTCCTGTCTGTTTTGATATTTCAAATGTATGTTGTACACTGTACAAAAACCAATGAGGCCCATATTTATAATGGTGAGGATTTTCTCTCTCATAAGACAGTAACACAGAAGCATCCTGAATGGATACAGGTGAGAGAGACACCCTTAGGAGAGCACTAACAAAGTAGATGGGTTCTGTATGTGAAAAAGTGTAAGAAGTATGAGAAAAAGGATTATGATTTGATTATGAGCACAGTCCCAAAATAAAATAGGAGCACTTTTTTTAAAGATTTATTTTGTTTTAATCAACTCTATGCCTGTCATGAATGATTGTCAGCCTAAATGCCAGTGCTTCTGAAGAGTCACATAACCTTATCTCACCAATACACTCCTATGAACACAAATATAGTTACATGATTTTGTTTGTTGCCTGAGATGCTGCCTGAGCCTTTGTAGGCTAATCAGGTATGTGTATCCAAATTCCTTGGAGCAGGGACTGGAACCTGACACTCCCAGGGGTGTGTCCCACCCACCAGGTTATAGAGTCTTTCTCACACACCCTCTGGCCCAATGAATACGTAATTATTTCATACAAAGTGGAACAGTTTCAACAAGAGAAACTGAAAGCAATCCACCCCAGAGTACCCCCAGCATCCCACCTGGGAGTGGAAGACCAGGGTTCAAGTCACTGTGCCACATCAGGCAGAGGAAGGATTTGAACCAGAGTCGCAAGTATTTCACAGGTGGCTCCTATATTTCTAATGGGGAAAATCAAACCCCTTGATCTGAACCCTTCTGCAATCTGGGATATTTGAAATCCAGATCCAATTTTTTTTTTTTTCTGCTCAGGCCCACCTCTAATATACAATCTGTCAGTAGAGAATGGAACATCACCTGGCAATTCTTGCACAAAAATAATGAATGTTTTCACATTAATGAATATTGGAGAAGTTGTCAAATGTTCCCAGAGATCAAAACCTCAATTTTGTAGCATGATATATGAGTTCTCACACCTGTGACGCAAAATATGATTCTTTGGTAAATAGCTTTTAATGAGGAATTGTAATAGCAGATCAACGGGTAGTCAGGGGAAGGTAATACTAACTTTCTACCAATCTTCATGCTTTTATTCAGATCAGTCCATTAGAGCAAATCCAGGATAGAATACATCACAACAGTTTATTACTATGATTAACATCTGATACTGTGGGGATCGATGCTGTAGAAAAGCTATGGGAGACAGATATTTTTACATTTAATTGATTTTTTGAACTTCATATCTCTGTTAAGATTTGTACTTAATAGTGGACTGTTTGCAAAATGCAGCATCTATCAGAGTCATACTTCATTTCAGTGCCATTCCAATGTTATTTATTTGTATTACAGTAGCACCTAGCAGCCCTGGCCTCATTCTGCGAGGCACTGTACAAACATACCAAGGACAGTTCCTGCCCCAAAGCACTTCCAATCTAAATTATTGTTTATGATTTGTATTGCCATAGCACCTAGGAGCCCCATTCATGAATCAAGACCCCATTGTACTAGGCTCTGTACAAACACAGAATAAAAAGATGGTCCCTGCCCCAACTTAATGAGTTATTTCTAGCCATCTTTTAGATATAGGTTAAATCAGCATGTGTAGTTTGTATTGCCAAGTAAAACCATGGTATTGTTTGCTTAGGGCAAGCAAATATTTCCTAGCATATCATCATTCTTCACAGATCTTAGTTTCACAGTAGATGAGTCTGTTCACAAACCACAGCTTTCTCTCCCACTTGAAACATCTCTAATGTCAACTGGGAATTTGATATATCATTACAAGTGCAAAATTTATAGATTCTGTCCTGTTAGTGGTATCCTGAGATTGTGGGTAAATCACTGGGTGTCTTTGCATTTCCAGATTTGTTTTATTTTCAAGCCCTAGTTCAAGTGGTTGATTGAAATAAAAATATGACGAGAAATTACCAATAAAGGAAGGCATGGCAAATTGGTATGTTACCCTGGATGTACTGTGTGTCTTACAGGATAAACACTTATCAGGTTGCTCATGTGCATGCTTTAGTAAAATGTGTTTGTTTATATCCTATAAAGCTGAGACAGCTTTAGCAAAACTCACTTGGTGAATGAGCTTGTTTTCGAGTGTCTATGTATGGTGTTGGTGTCTGTGTTTAAATACCATCCATAGTGAATTTACAGAATTGGCAGTTTTTGTAGAGGAAGAACCCATAAAGGTAGATGAGAGTTCTAACTTTCACTTGTAACATTTTTTTTACTTATACTTGAGATTACAACTAAGTTTCCCTCCAGCTAATAGCCTTTGGCAATGGACTGCTAAAAATGAGAAATCTTCAAGAAGATAAAGTGAATGTCTATGAAAATTGTACTTTCATATACATGACAGTAGCCTTTGACAGAATGCAACAAAAGAGTCACTCAGAGCTGCATCCTCAAAGGGATTTAGGCACCCAACTTCCACTTTTGGCACCAAAGTCCAACATTTAGATCCTCAAAACCCCCACCTAATCCTGCAGTTGCCTACATTGCATACGCACTGAAGTGTCTGCCAGTAAAGTCCCCAAGGTGCCTAAATGTCTACTGGTGGGCATGCACCCAGCTATCTAAGTCCTGACACCCGGTGCTTAGCTCATACCTAAGTCCCAGCAAGATTCACAAACTAGGTGTTCCCCCGCTTACCTCGCCTGTGGGGTAAAAGCTGGTAGATGTACTCAGAGGTCACCTTAGAGCATCTCTGCCAAATCAGGCCCTGCACAAAGTGGTGGGGGTGGTGCTGCTGCTCTAGTCCTTAGACCTGTAGCCCTGTAGTTAGAGCACTCACGCAGAACGTAGGAGATAGATGCTGCATTTTGCAAACAGTCCACTACTAAGTACAAATCTTAACAGAGATATGAAGTTCAAAAAATCAATTAAATGTAAAAATATCTGTCTCCCATAGCTTTCCTGCAGCACCGATCCCCACAGTATCAGATGTTAATCATAGTAATAAAATGTTGTGATGTGTTCTATCCTGGATTTGCTCTAATGGACTGATCTGAATAAAAGTATGAAGATTGGTAGAAAGTTAGTATTACCTTCCCCTGACTACCCGTTGATTTCAGTGCACTCTGCTGTTACAATTCCTTATTAAAAGCTATTTACCAAAGAATCATATTTTGCATCACAGGTGTGAGAACTCATATATCATGCTACAAAGTTGAGGTTTTGATCTCTGGGAACATTTGACAACTTCTCCAATATTCATTAATGTGACAAAAATTCATTATTTTTGTGGCAACAATTGCCAGCTGATGTTCCATTCCCTACTGACAAATTGCATAATAGAGGTGGGCCTGAGCAGGGAAAAAAAAAAATGGATCTGGATTTCAAATATCCCAGATTGCAGAAGGGTTCAGGTCAATGGGCTTGATTTTCCCCATTAGAAATATAGGAGCCATCTGTGAAATTCAGCTCCAGTTCTGTGTTTGTTTTTCCAAATCTTCGCTAGCTGTCACCCTGGCAAAGTTCAGAGGTGTTTAAATCCAGACTTCTGCTTCAGGCCTATCTTTAATATAGAGGGATAAGATCTACCTCTTAAAGCAGAACTAAGGAGGTAAGAGAGCACACTAGGGATCTAATAAAGGGACAGAAAGAGAGTATCACGATAGTTAAAACCTATTCTTCCTTATCTGCCATCCACCATATTCACATAAAAGGCAATTGCCCTAGGCAGCAAAATGTTCATTATAGTGCCCACCAGGATTCAGTATAATTAAAAGGTTTTCCTACTGCTCCTGACTCTACATTTCCCTCTCACACTGAGTTGCCTTACCACTTCAGATAGAATACACAACAAGAAGCTCTGTCAGTCCTAGCTAGATAGCTAGATCTCATCCAAACCTTTCAAGGATTTTTAAAAATAATTGGTATTGCTGGTAGGGCCACCACTGTGGGAAGCATCCCTTCCTGTAAAAAATCGGTTTCACTGGACTTTTTCACTACATGTCCCACCCCACGATTGGCAGCAAACAGGCCAGGCTATATGCAAAGTGGGTGGTGGTAAGAAGTTTCTCTAATGAAACAAAAACGGAGGAACGGACTGTGCCCAAGAGCAGGGCCGGCTCTACCGTTTTTGCTGCCCCAAGCAGCGTGCCAAATTGCCACCGTCGCGAGCGGCTGAACATAGAAGCTGCTGCTGATTTACCGCTGCGGGCGGCTGAAGAGAGAGGCTGCTGCAGAATTGCCGCTGCCATGGAAATGCCCTAACAGCATACGGACTACCGCCCCTTGCAGATTGCTGCCCCAAGCACGTGCTTGGAACGCTGGTGCCTGGAGCTGGCCCTGCCCAAGAGGCAAGCATGAGATTAAGAGAAAGAAAGAGCCATCTCCAAATAACGCACACTCAGAAAGGACCAGGGGGGCGGGACAAACAAAATGTGAGAAAAAAGGAATTAATAGGAATAAAACAAACAATGATGAAAAAAAACAGGAAAAAGCAAACACAAGCTAGAAAAAACATCAATGTAAACAGTGGCCAGCTCAGAAAGCACCTTGGAAAAATCCTACAGTGATGTACATTTTGAGTGTAATTTTGGGCTGTGATGAGTGTATATTTTCCAGTGTGCCAAGGGAAGCAAAAACCCTTGTTAGCCTTGATACTTTCCATGCTCCTTATTCAGACTGAAAAGTTAAATTCGGGGGAGGTGGGAAATCCACACAGCTCATATTTAAGTTATAAAGGAATATCCAGATATTCTATTGTTTCCTTTACAAAAATAATGCCCTTTATCGTAATCTTAAAGGCTTTGTGAAGTTATTTCAGCAGTAGACTGGAAAAAAAGAAGGTGGTACAGTACATAATGAAAACAACAGCTACAGTAGCTAGTCTTTTTGTAATAGTGGTCTTTTTCCAGGCACAAAACCCAACATAACCAGCCAAAGTAAAACCATGTAAATGTAAGTAGCTATACAGGAATAGCTAAAAACCACACAAATATGAATGAGATGCATATAGGTTATCAAATAAAGGAGAACAACAGAAAAACTATCATAAAGAGGGCTTCTGGTTTTCAGTTAAAATGAAAAAGGCCGCAGACTCGGCAGCTGTTTCAAGATGTAATGTATTCAAGAGCCAGCACTTCTGACCCAAAGAGGTCATGAAGCATACCAGGTTTGAACAGTGCAGACAGAGAGAGCTCAGCGGAGTGGCTTCCAGACCAGATATCTCCAAAAGTAGAGGGCCTCTTTGGGAAAAAGGAAGTTAGAGAGGTTGTTCCCAGTGTAAGGGAAATACGTCTATGAAATCTAACAAACTGAAAATGAAAATATTTAAGAGTACCTGACTATTATATGTCAATGGAAATGTTGAAATGCATGCAGGTGTGAAATCAGAGCTGAGGTTTTGCTCACAACTTTATTCGAAGAATACAAAATTGTCAGTCTTGTGTTTTCAAGGATGTAGGATTCTAGTGAAGGTACAATTATCCTCTGAATTGTACCATATGAGAAGCTGAATATCTTCCAGACTCGAAGAGAAATAATGAAAACTTTAGAGCTGAGGATTTATAGGGACGTATTTTTTTAAATGTTGAAATTTCATAGCTGAGCAGCTTTTTTCCAGATACAGACCCACTCAGTCCTGGAGTAAAATGAATCAGATGCCACCAGTGACTCATTCTCTTAAACAGCCATGCTGAGGGGAACCCAAATACTGGGTAACAAATCCGAGTTTAAAAAAATCAGCTACCTGGGATTTTCAGAACTGGGAGCAAGTGAAAAAATTCAAGATATGTCTATCTACATATAGGGTTTCTCTCCTATCCTCTTATCTGTTCACTTTCCCCCACAACCAGTGTATTCATTTTCTCCTCACCTAACCACACCCCTTACCTTTGAATCATTTATGAATTACATGATTTTGTCAGTTCACTGACATGTATCTACTATACCTTGTATACCATTGTGGTTCTATTGCTGACATTACCACCATCATCCATCTTATCTTCTTATTTTGCACAGTGAGATGTGCCCTTTGAATACAATATGCAGCTCTATCCAGTTTGAGATAGATTATCAGTGTGGTACATTTCAAACAACTCCCATTGTTAACAGATATTGTGCATGTGGTTCCATAGCAACTGTAGTAAAAAATTATCCCTTCGTAATTTTTTTTCCCTTCTCAGTGCAAATACTTACTACTTTTTGGACTAGATATCTATGTTGTCTTGGCTATTGACAAGCTCATATTATTCCGATTGATGGCCCTGTTGTACATTACTTAAGAGACATTTTTAGATCCTTAAGTTCTGATTCTGCAGTCCTTTCCCATGCAAAACTCCCACTTTAATAATTTTAGTTCTCGGTTATAAATATAATTTTCCAAACTGAGAAAAATCTTCCCAAGAAAAGCTAGCCATTTATATAGGTATTTTAATTTATATAGGTATTTTATTTTATATAGGTATTCAAGCCAGGAGCTATGAAATCAGTTTCATATGGAAACGGAGATTGCCTAACATGCTGAAAAGAGTGGTGATGCTGGACTTAATTAGCAGAGAATCAGAAAAGGATGTTTTCTAGTCCCCATTCTCAAGGTGCATATGGTGGTACAATCACTGACCTACTGTAAGCAATTTCAAAGGAATTTCAAGCTGGCTACTGCTTTTATGTTATAGACCCAAACCTATTACGATGGATATAGGTGATGTCAAGGGAAAGCCTTGAATTAGTGCTCCTTGTTCAAAATGCTAGGCTCTAATGAACCACTCATATGAACAATTACTTCAGAACCAGTGAACAGGGAAATTTGATTTGTGAGAGTGCTGTTAGGATTCATTTTACATCAGGAAATATTTTAATTAAAATAGGAAAATAATTAATAATTAACACTTCACACTTCAGTAACATTCTCTATCAGAAGATCTCCCTGTCTGGGAAATACTGGGCCTACTTCTGCCCAGGGAGAAGGATATGGTGGCAGACAGCAGGCAACTTCCCCTCAACCCAGTGTAAGGTGGGGGAACTGTACAGGGCCAGTGCAGGTGTGGAAGGGGATAAGGCCAGGACAGTCCCAGGCAAAGGCTGATTCATTGTATCATTTCTGCAGTGTCTGGTGTCAGAGCTTCCACAGCTGTAACCTAAAACTGCTTCCACTCAGTGGGAACCCTAAGTGAGGGTAGCAGTGAAAACAACAAGGGTGAGTGGCTGGTGCAGAGAAAGTGTATTTTACACCTCATGGCGCCAGCTCAATTGAATCATTTATTTATTAAGTCTCTCAGTACAAAATTGTATGCAATTTTCCAAACCTCTTCATAACTCTGTGCCCAGTTCCTGTCATAAAATTAGATAAGGCTATGTGACCATGCACTCTTCAGTGTCCAAGAAAAACTACAGGACAGGTTCAAGTAGGGTGCAAAAAGCCCACAGAGTTTATTGAAGCAGTTTCCCTGTACTCCTCATGAGCAGGGTTTTCCTGCTACAGTCTTAGTAAGGCCCCTCTGGCTTCTCCCAGGCATCCCAGCCTGAGCCAACAGTCCTTTTATAAACAAGGAAAGAAAAGCAGTCCCAAAACAAACTTAATATCCCTGGGCCTGCCCGCCTTCCTCTAGTGGGGCTCTGGAAGTCTGCAGTCTCTGCAGAGGTCCTGGGCTAGTCCTTTCCCTGTGCACCTTCCTGGTCAGCCAGCAACTAAGCTGCCTTTTTTTCCTTTTAACTGCCCTTCCTTACATGAATGAGAGTGTAAGTGTAGCAGGGCAAGGCTGAGTGGGTCCACAGTAGGTCATTAACCCTTGCTGGCTCCGTGTGGGGTTAGAACACCTCATGACAGGGTACATGATTAGATCATTATAATTTATATTCAGCTGCCTCTAGCCCTGAAGATTGTTGCCACGTCCAAGGATACCCAGATCGTAGCTTTGACTAGACCTTCTCTTTCCCCAGCCATGCCCCAAGCACAACCCCTATGCTGGGAGCAGCAGGGCCAGAAAGTAGTAACCCACAGAAAACCCTATGCAATGTGTATTCCCTGTGGCTGGATCCACCACAGTGGCTCCTGTGGCCCCTTTACACCATTACCCAAAAAGTAATGGTTTGCGATGGTGAAATGGGCTCTCTCTATTTTGAGTTTCTTTCTATAAAATAATTGTTATAATATGCTATGGTAATGTCCTAATGAATGCATAAAAATGTATAACCTTTCTGTAAGCTTTGGGGACTGCACTACATAATTTCATAAAGATGTGACACTGGAGACCAAATGCACATAAACTCAGAGAGAAGTCAATGGGGGCTTTGTGTATGAAATGTGTGCTATCTAGAATGCTGTAGGATGGTTCAACAAAACCTATAGAAAGGAATGCATAGTCTACTAAATATGATGCATTTTAGAATAATTTCTACAGAACTATATTAAATGTATTTGTTTCATCCTTATTCTGTAGGATTTTTATGCAAGAGTACCTGTCTCTCAGGAGTGTTTTGAGACAGTGTTTGTCTATTACAAGGAAATCCTTGTATAAGTGCAAAGCACTATTCTACAATCAATTGTTAAGCTCTGTGTTTATTTATAAAGCACAATGATCACAAAATTAAAGATACAAATAAATATAAGAGTGATTGTTTTGAGGCTTGAAGTACATTACTGAAGACTAGAACAAAATGACTTTAAAAATGAGACTCATTTACATTTAATTAAATATAATGGCAAATTTCTTAGTATTGTCCAGAGTATAAAGAAAATGTTCCAGGAACTAACTGGGATTAGTATTGGCAGGGATATTCTATAGGGAGGTTGCATCTGATCTGGTCTCTTCTTCATCAGTAAATTACAATCCAGTCTTCTAAACTTCTCTCTACTGAGCAATACACATTTTAAGGGACACTGGAGAAACTACTCTACCCCAAAATGACATCAATGATGATGTTTTTAAAAAAGCAATGGACGCTAACTGAAGCAATATTAATTCTTCATATAAACGTTACTATTTTAGAGCCCAGTCGTATTACCAGGAATGTTTCTATTGACTTCAACAAGAGGTGAGAGCTGTTGACTATGGGTGTTGATACACACAGAGAGAATCTTGCTGCTGTAAGTCAGAAGTTTCAGTGTAGCTCTGGTCAGTATGACCACAAGTCATCATATTTTGAGTGGTTTTATTTCTCTATCACAAAACAAAGAGCCATAACTGACATGGCTGATGAATGCACAGAGCAAATGGTCATCAACTATTAAGTAATTGTGTACGTTATCTTGATGTCAGTGGTAGGCCAATAGATGCACTTCTAAATGTTCAAGTTACAGAAGACAGATTGACTGCATCTGTGACAACCCACATCTTAGAAGAGTTAAATGCTTGTCAATTGGACCCCAAACAGATGGCTGCTTGTGCATTTGATGGAGCTGCAAACTTCTCTGGAAGACATGGTGGAGCACAAGCTTTGCTCAGAGAAAAGTGTAACCCTAGTCTCTCCTATACACACTGCAGAGGTCATCTACTTCAACTAGCACTAGTATGAGCTGCAGACTCTTCAAAAGACATTAAAAAGCTATAAATTTAATGTCTTCATTATATTCTTTTTTCAGCAAGAGTCCAAAACGACTGAATATCTTGGAAAATATAGAAGATACACTGGGACTGAAGTTCAAATTAGTCCAACCTGGGAAAACTCTCTGGCTTTCTCATGAGCGATCCTTGGCTGTTTTCTTAAAATTACTCCAGCCATTATTACTGGCTTTGGAAAGTATCTACCAAGATGGGATGGATCTTAGTAGTGAGGCTGGTGGATTACTTTTGCTACTATGTTCAGAGAAGACTATTGCCATTCTCTCTCTTGTAAGTCTACTGTTGAAACCACTTGGGTCATTAAACAGTGCCATCCAGGCATCTGCTACAACACTTGCAGATCTTTGTCCAGCAAAGCTGTTCCAGAAGCTACATTTGGATCAATCAGAGAGCTATCCATTGAAAAAGTACCGGAAGAAGGAAAGACTTCAGTCCAGAAGTTGACTAATGAAGGCATTTATATTGAATCCTTAAGTGAAGAGGACAAGAAGTGTTTGTTAAGACAACTGAAAAAGTACAGGGACTTGATTCTTAAAAATCTACAACAGTGACTTCTAGATTCTACTCAACCTCTACATAGCTTTTACAGATCCCTGTCTTATAAAACACCGACAGTTGAGTGGAGTGAGGCACTACCAGCAATGGGGCTGCCATGTGCTCAGGACAGAATAGAGAATTTGAACACAGAGTGGAATATGATACAACGAATGAATGAAGATTTGATTTCAATTTCTTTTTTATCATCACTAGTGGCTCAACCCGATCTTTATGCTATGTTTCCTGGGATGAAAGAAGTAGGAATTCATTTCTTGCTACTGAGTGTTCTTTTTCATCATTGAATAGAATTTTGTGTTTTGAAAGAAGTCGCCTTCTGCCTGATCATGTGAATGACCTAATGAGCATATCAATTGAAGGAATGGAAGTACCGGACAAACGAGAAGCCATCAAAGATAAATGTAGGTTTTATTAATACCAAAACCAAAGTATATAAAAATGCTGTGAAATTGTAAAGAATTAAATCTGAAGACAATGAGTTAAATGTTACTATGTTTACCCTATAACCATAAAAACAGAGCTGGTCTTAGGGCTTGTCTACACTACCGCTTAAGTCAATGTAACTTACATCGCTCAGAAGTATGAAAAAACACTCCCCTGAGTGACATAAGTTATATCAACTTAAAGCAGTGTCTACACTGCACTATGTCGGCGGGAGATGCTCTCCCGCTGACATAGCTTCCACATCTCTTTGAGGTGGAATAATTACATTGACAGGAGAGTGTTCTCGTGTCAACACAGCACATCTTCACCAGACGCGCAACATCAGCGCAGATGCATTGATGCAAATGTGCCAATGTAGCATGGTTGTGAAGGCAACCCTTACTAAACACAGGTTAACACAAATATTTTTTCATTTGATCTTTGCCATCATCTTTCTATGCCTTTTCTTGTTACACTCCAAGGTTCAACTTTTCCCTTGATATGTGTGCAAAACTCCCATTAACACTAATCAGCATTACGTACGCTGAATGGAGAAGAGACTCTCCCTCCCCCCATGATTATGTAAAAAAGATTAGTCAACGGTTTAATCATATGAAGTTTCTCTCCTTTTTCTGAAGCCATCATTTACTGAAAAGAAGTGCCTGAGTGAGAGAGCTCAATAATGAGTAAGGAATGCCCTTTCATCAGAGAATTTAAAATCCCCTTTGAAAATAAAAATGCAAAATAAAAATGTTAATATTCACTAGGTCAACAATTTACATTTCTAACCGAAACGCATACAAAGTTTTTTCTGACATTGATCTCTCTCAATAGTTTCAGAATTATAGTACCAAGATTTAGTAGTGTAATTCTGGCATAAAAAAGAATAAATACTACATATGCAGAGCAATATTGGCTGAAATATTACAAAATGGCACAGATTGTTTTATAATGCACCTATAACCTGTGAGAAATTTAGGGGAAAGGGAAAACTACAAAATTTTTGTGAGGCTATGAAAGAAACAAAACTGGTGAATATACACCTCTACCCCGATATAACGCTGTCCTCGGGAGCCAAAAAATCTTGCCGCGTTATAGGTGAAACCACTTTATATTGAACTTCAAAGGAAGCAGGATTAAGATTTTAGGTCCTGAGCCAGACCCAGTTGAAGTCCCAGGGAGTATTTCCATCGAGTTCAATAGACTTTGGACCAGGCCCTTAAGAGGTAACCTTTTAGGAAATCAGGACCCTGTAATTATATTCTCCTCACTATTGAATAGTTAGTCACTTTTGCAGATTTTTACCTTAGTTTACTTTTTATATATTTATAAGGCCCTTTGTTTTTGGTATTTACCAACTTAACCCAAAATATTCCTGAATTTTAAAAAAAACTCTGTATTGGTTTTACCCACTTTCACCTGAATTTTGGCTTTTTTGGGCCCCACAGATTTTTCACAGGGGAAGCAGATGGGGCCACGCTCTACAGCGAGAGTCAGGAGGGGAGCAGAAAGCTACAGCCCATGAGTACTGGCCCCTATTGCCAGACAGAGCCCCCTCTTGACCCTGGACCTTCATCGTGGCCCTGTCTACTTCCACGTAGGCTGTCTCCAACAGGGGAATTGGATGGGGCTCTGTGCCCTGGACCCACACCAAAGGGATGGGGTCAGCATGGGAATGTAAGGCCATTTCCTCTGGGTACTGGCCCCCTGACAGAGCCCGCACCTGATACCACCCCTTTAGTGCTGAATAGCCTGATCAGGAGAGGCCTTTGTCTGGGAGAGAAGTGGCTGGGGCTCTGTGCCCTGGGAAGCGAGACCGACAGGGAGCCGGGTTCTGGCAGCTGAGACCACCTTCTGCCAGACAGAGACCCTCCTGACCCTGGCTCTTCAGCCCAGCCCTGTCCACTTCCTTTGTGCAGTAAAGGAACGAGACCATCAGGGAGCTGGATCCTGGCAGCCAAAACCATCCAGCCACTATACTGTGAGTACCTCCCACCCTGGCCACCAACCACTGTGAGTACTGAGGACCCCTTCCAGCCTACCACCCTTCATTTCCAGTTCTAACTGATTTTCACCCATAGTTTACATTTTCAAATAAATACTGGTAAATGCCAAAGAAATTTAAAAAAAAATAAAAACTGAAAATGAAATATATCTGTTAGTTTTGAATATGGTCACAATGTCTATGGTTCTATTTATTCCAAATGTTCATTGTGTAAAACTTATTTATGTATCATAATAACTAGTGACACACTGAAGAGTAACTCCAGGGAGTGATAGTTGACATTCTTCTCTGGAGGCAGCTGAGGTTATTACAATATTTCATTATCACAAAACAATATGTCTTCAAACACAGACAACAGTGGCTTTTAATATTCTCTAGCACAATTATACCAGATTTTCTTTGCACTATCAATACTGGAAATAATTAAATTGCTTTTTCCATTACATCAGTATAACTTTTAATATAGTACATCTCATGAGTTTATTTAGCAAATGATTTTGTTACAATATATTTTATATTTCTTAGTTATGCAGTTGGAAAATCTATTTGTTTACAAATATGTCACTGCGTCTCATTGGAAAGTATCTTGGCTAAGAATGTTTTTCTAGTAAAAAAATATATTTTCTAGTTGGAAGTCCTCAGTTCAGACACTCAGGAGTTCACCACCAAGTTTCTGAATCCCACAAATATCATCTTTCATTCGTTTTGTGATTTTTCATAATTTCATACAAAAGAACAGATCAGACACTATAAATCTTCATCTTTCTAGATAGCGAAGAGTGATCACATACCATAAATTCATAACAAGGTATTCTAACTGCACTATATTACTATCTATCCACCATCTTGGAGAGGAAAGTAGACTAAATGCCCAATATAGTTAAGAATTATTACTTCATATATACAATATACGTAATATGCAGGGCATTAATGGTAATGCTGTCAAAAAAGTTTGATGTGCTTTCTGTTTATTTGTTGGCAAACATTAGAAATGTCAAAGCCAAACATTATTATTCTAAATCTGAAATTTTTTTCCACCAGAATTTGTTGCACTACATAAGGTTAAGAAAAGCAAATGTTATTGAAACGGTACCTTCCTCAATGAACCACACATCGCACCACACATTTCACCATCATGAAACACAGGCACTTAAAAATAACATCTACTCAGGGGCGTGCACGGGGTGGCAAGCAAGGGCACCCCAAATCAGTGGGGACACAGAACTCCTCCAGGGCTGGATGGGGAGAGCGAAATCTTCTGACCCAGGCTGGGGTGGGAGATAACAGCGCCTCTGGCCCTGGGGCTACAGGGAGGAGATCCAGCTCCTCTGGCTACTGTGGGGAGAGCCAACTGCAACGGCCCCTGGGCCATGGCAGGGAGAATCAGGTCCTCTGGCACCAGGTAGAGCCACTCCTCCGGCCGTGGGCAGAGCGGGGGAGAGGGAGAGCCAGCTCCTCCAGCTGCAGCGGGTGGGGAGGGAAAGCCAGCTCCTCCAGCTGCGGGGTGGGAGAGTTGAGGGGGCACAAAAAGTGCCCCTATAAAAGCGGCCAAATTTTTATTCCTGGGCATGCCCCTGCATCTACCAGAACAAAATAAGTACATATATAATGCATATTTAGAAGGCTTTTGAATCCAGAAAGAGATGGGTCTAAAGTTATGATCAGCATTTCCATCACCATTACGAAGATACTGGCCAAGATTCTCTGGTGCATGGAGTTTCCACTCAGTGCAGCAAAGGCAGGCTGTTGGAAAGCCAGTTACAGCTCTCTGATGCTGTACTGCCATGAGCACCAACATAGATGTGACTCAGGCCAGCTGGCAACAGTCTCTAAGAGGCCATGAACCAGGTGAGGGCTCTACATGCTTCAGCCATGCCCATCCTCTGCCCCACCCACCTCCATGTTGAGGCTAGGGTTGCCAGGTGTCCAGTTTTTGACTGGAACGCCCGATCAAAAAGGGACCTTGCCAGCTCCGGTCGGTACTGCCGACCGGGACATTAAAAGTCCGGTCAGTGGCGTAGCAGAGGCCTGGGGCTAAGGCAGGCTCACTGCCTGCCCTAACTCCATGCAGCTCCCAGAAGCAGCCACTGGGTGCCCAAAGGTGTGCGGGCAGTCAGGGAGGCTCCACACACTGCCCGTGCCCCGAGTGCCAGCTAAACAGCTCCCATTGGCCGGGAACCACAACCAATGGGAGCTGTGGGGGCAGTGCCTGCAGACGCGAGGGCAGCGTGCAGAGCCTCACTGGCCACCCATGCACCTAGGGGCTGCAGGTACCTTGCGGCTGCTTCCTGGGAGCTACGGTAGGGACCGCTGGGACCCCGCACCCACTCCCATGCCCTAACCTCCTGTTCCAGACCAGAATCCCCTCCCACACCCCAACCCCCTGCTGGAGCCCACAGCCCCTAACCCCTTGCCCCAGCCCTGAGCCCCCTCCTGCAGCCTCAGCCCAGAGCCCTCTCTTGCACCCTAAACCCCTCATTTCTGGCCCCACCTGGAGCCCTGTTCACATTGAGCAGACAAGAAATATAAAACTTGCTTCAGCCTGAAATGTGTAGAACTTGTATTTTTAAATGCTTTGGATAGCACAGCTAAAATACAAATATATACTGAATCTAAAATACAACCCACAACATTGTTTGCAATGCAGTTGGAGCTGGTGGGCTTGGGAAACTATGTAGATGTTATATTGGCATCTGAGTGGAAAAGACTTTTTATCAAAACATTAAACATTTCTTACCACAAAAGCCTTCAAACAGGACTGAAAATAATTTTAAGTCTTCAATTCATTGGCACGCAGAACAAAATGCACAAGACTCTTTCAGATATGGCTTGACCTATTTGCTGATGTCAGAACTCTAGCTACAAGACATTCTAATAGTCAAATTATCTATGGTCAAACAAAAGTCTGAAGTAACTTGGCTGAGTAATCAAGCAGAAAATACAGACAACTTTAGAAAAGATAGTAAAGCTTCCTGATCATAACAGGCTCTAGGCATTCAAGTGACCATGTGTAATAAGACAGCACATATTATATACACAATCTGATTTACCCAAAACCATCACACCAAAAAGAAAGACACTTATGAAATGGCAAAATTCCTAAACCACTAGCGTCCAATGCTATAACATTTCCATAGGCTTCCTTGAATTAAGGTAAAAAGAGGGGAATTTCATTTATTTCAGAGAAATAAGAAAGAATTGTTCTCTACTCTTGTGTATAAAACATACTTCTGAATAGAACTGCTTTGTTTTAAAAGTCTGGCAATTTAAATTAAGACTACCAAAAGCCACATAGCATAGGTTCAGCATTTTGAGAATTACATAAACACTGTAATTTAGTGGTTTTCAACCTTTTTTCATTTGTGGACCCCTAAAAAATTTCAAATGGAGGTGCAGACCCCTTTGGAAATCTTAAACATAGTCTGACGACCCCCAGGGGTCCACAGACTACAGGTTGAAAATCGCCACTGTAATATATATATAAACCTATATTAATTGGCTAGTGTGAATATACATCACTGCCTTCTACTGGATAGACTCAAAAGTGCTCAACTATGTTTCATAGGCCTTCTACTGCTAACAGCTAAGAATAATTTCCTTTTAGCTCAAGTGACAAGGGCCTGAGCTTTTGGAGTACGAAAATCTGAGTTCTAAGTTCCAAATGGTGATAGCGAAGACACAGTACCAACCATAGAGTCTTGGGACACCATGAATTTATTACTACAGTATAGTATATTTCTTATAAAATTATGTACAGCCCAAATAGTATGGTGGCTCCTTGGCAGCAGCAGCTAGCCAATATTCATGGCATAACCAGTTTGTTTCCATTAGGGAGAGAAATTGATGATCGAGTCAGGCATTTCTTTGCTGCAATCCTGTTTATTTATAAAGAATGTTTCCCTGAACACAGTAGGAACGAACAACAGGAAGCAGTTTCCTTGCTCCCAGTTTCCAAGCCTGATGTGCTCAAAAGAAGCTCTAGCTCTCTCAGCTTCCTCCTAGGACCATGCTTACCAGTTCGTCTCTGGCTTTCTTCACACACACTTCCACCAGCCTACCTTGTTTCAAGACTGAGCTTGATACGTTAATGGAGGGGATCATATGACGAGACTACCTACAATGGCATGTAGCAGATCTGCGACTGCTAGCAGCAAATATTTCCAATGGCTGGACCCTAGATGGGGAGGGCTCTCAATTACTACAGCAAATTCTTTCCCAGGGGTCTAGCTGGTGGGTCTTGCCCACATGCTCAGGGTCTATCTGATTGCCATATTTGGGGTCGGGAAGGAATTTTCCCCTGGGTCAGATTGGCAGGGACTCTGGGGGGTTTCGCTTTTCTCTGAAGCAAGGAGCATGGGTCACTTGCAGGTTTAAACTAGGTAAATGGTGGATTCTCTGTAACTTGAAGTCTTCAAAGGGTCCATCAACTCTTCTAGCTACTTGCCTAGTTTTACAACAGGCTATATAAAAAGCACTAGTGAAGTACGTACAAACTAAAATTTCATACAGACAATGACTTGTTTATACTGTTCTATATACTACACACTGAAATGTCAGTACAAAACTTATATTCCAATTGATTATATGGTAAAAACGAGAAAGTAATTTTTTCAATAATAGTGTGCTGTGACACTTTGTATTTTTATGTCTGATTTTGTAAACAAGTGGTTTTTAAGTGAGGTGAAAGTTGGGGATACGCAAGACAAATCAGACTTCTGAGAAGGGTACAGTTGTCCGGAAAGATTGAGAGCCACTAGACTTAGATGATCATGATGGTCCCTTCTGGCCTTAAAATCCATGAGTCAATCAGTATCCCAGTCCCTGTGTTTCTAATCTGTCCTAGGGAAACTCCTCCTATTCTCCCTGAATCAGTTTTTGCTCAGGCCTTCCCATGCAGTCCTGGGCCTTAGGTAGTGACTTGTAGTGTTTCAGTTACCTCTAAATAAAGGGGCATATAACTGAACCCTCATTTATCCTGAATGAAAAATAGTTAGCATGTACATCAGCTTCAACTGACATGCTTATGGTCAGCCACCAACACTCTTCAGCATAACAGTATATTATATAGAATTCACGTACAACATTTTGAGGGGAAACCAGGGGATGATAGAGGATTTTTTTGCTTTTTTTTCTGACTAGTTTTGTGAGATGGGTCATTTTATCAAGTTTTGCTTTCTGAAATTTATAAATAAACATTGTCTAAGAAAAATAAAGTTATAAAATGCATGAGGGGGCCAGTTAGTGCAATGGCAGAATGTATCTCTCAAATACACTGCATAAGTGCTTTTTTTGCTTTGCTAGCAAATTCTCCAGACATCTATTTTTGGTATGAACAATTTTGAGAATATAGTGCTGCCTAATTGTGCCAGATGATAAGCAGAGATTTTATGATGTGGAGAACAGTCCATTAGGGAGCTAAATTCACCAAACTCATTTCACAGAAGATTTCAGGTCATATTGACACCAAACTCCCAAAGAGGAAAAATGAATACTGGCTCCATAATGAACACCCTTATTTTTTACAATCTTCTTGTATAATACATAAGGAGAAAAATCACGCTCATGTCTCAGTTTGGAAGTTGTCTTCAAAAGTGTCTTTTTAAACTAAATAATAAGTTACTAGTCTTGCCTTTAGTATCAGGAAAAATATTAATGAACGCAACAGTGAAGAAGTTGTAAAAGTTGGGTCATTTATTTAATTTCTTTGTTGTCTGACGCTTTCATGCATTACATTCTTTTCCCACTAACCCAAATATATCATGATTTTGTATTTTATCTGGAAGAGAAGTATTCTGAATAGGCTAGCTTCATAAACTGGTTCTTTAACATATCTTCTGTGTTATGATAAGAACATAAGGTGCTGCTCTCGTTTACACCAGGATTCATCAGAATTATTACAGATTTACACCAGTGTAATGGGACACAGTTGAGCCCCAAACATTTTTAACTAGTTGTAAATCAGTGTGTAATGTTACTTAATGTTAAATCTGATAGTAGTGGACTATAGCTATTGAAATTCTATTACAGATTTTTAGAGTTTATGTAATATTCACTGGTTCCTATATGTGAATGTCTGACTTCAAATAAAGATCTGAAATCTTCAAATAAAAAACAACTTCCAATAAGTGTGCCAAGAAAAAAAAGTTCTAATTATAGGTGTGAAAGAACACAACATATCTTGTATACTTTAGCCCTGATTCAGCAAAGCACTTAACTTAAGCACGTGAGTAATCCCATGTACTTCAAGGGGACTAACTGCATTGTTGAAGTTAAACCCCTGCATGAATGTTTGCAGGATTGGAGCCTTGGACCCAGTTCGTCAAGCACTCTGCATGTAGTACAATCCCCACTGACTTTAATGACTGACATTGCTTTGGACCTTAGCTACTCTATTCAAGTCAACATCTCCTTAGTAGCATCATTTGTCATGTACTTAATTTTGAATCTTGCAGCCAATCTTCCACCCTGTGTCACTCTGCTTCCTGGCTTGTCACTGAGTCAGTTCAGTAGCCAATTCCAGGCAGCACATAACTGGCACTTTAGAACCATTTTAAGCATACATTCTAGATGAAAAGCACTATCTGGGGGTTAATTACAAACACCAAAAGTACTCAAAGTCTGCTGTCAAACATTTTCAGGTAGAACTGATGTGTTGTGTTACCTTCATAAATTCTCTGAGATTTGAACAGTTTTCTTTCATTAGCTTTTTTTCTAGATGGATCTGATCTTTCCAAGCTTGATAAAATAAAACTGAACAGTCTGTACAGTACAAGAACATAAATATACTAATTATTAGGGCTGCAGGTTTGTCACAGTGGTAAAAGTGTCATAGGTATGGTGATTTTTCTGTTTGTCTATGACTTTTCTTTGGTTCCATAGTCCCGCTCTCAGCATTGCGAACTGACATAACGGGGGTTGCAATGCCACTCAGGTTTGGCTCAGCTGCTCATTGTCTTGACGGGGGGGAGGCCCTGCCCACTTTAAATGGCACTCTGATGACCTTACACACCATTTCCCCCTAAGCCTGTGACTTTTACATTTACCATGACTGCTCTATGATTTATTATTTTTAAAAAATATGCAAATCTGAAGCCTTGTTAATTATACTTGTATTAGGTGCTTAAAAGACCAAAAATCTGACTTACTTAATTGAGAAGAAAATTATTTTTTTTGTAAAAATGCTTCATACTCTTTTCGACTATTTCTAGGTGATTGCATCGATGTGGCACACTGCTTGTATATCACCCACAGGAAAATACTCTCCTTCATTATAAGTATGTATAGCTCTCCTTGAGGAGAAACTACTAAAATTGTGCTGATGTCTCGGAAACATAGATTACAGATAGTGGGCTAATGATTATGTACATCTCAACAAAAAGAATATTATTGTTATAATTAGACATTAGGAGCCAAGTGCAGCCCTAGAATGGTGTGTGTGCCTTTAGAACAGAGGTGGGCAAACTATGGCCTGCGGGCCACATCCGGCCCGGCCCCTGAGCTCCTGCCCCAGGAGGCTTGCCCGCAGCCCCTCCCCTGCTGTCCCCCATGCCCCGCAGCCTCAGCTTGCTTCGCTGCCGGCGCAACGCTCTGGGCGGCGGGGCTGTGAGCTCCTGGGGCAGTGCAGCTGCAGAGCCCGGCCTGACCCGGTGCTCTGTGCTGCACGGTGGCGGCGGCGGCGGCGTGGCCCGGCTCCAGCCGGGTGGCACAGCTGTAGCGCTGCCAGCCACCGGTGTTCCAGGCAGCACGGTAAGGGGGCAGGAAGCGGTGTGGGGGGGGTGTTGGATAGAGGGCAGGCGAGTTCGGGGTGGTGGTCAGAGGGTGGGGATGTGGATAGGGGTCGGGGCGGGAACAGGGGGTTGAATGGGGGCAAGGGTCCCGGGGGGGGGGCAGTCAGGAAGGAGGGGGTTTGGATGGGCGGCAGGGGGCAGAGGTTCCAGGGGCAGTCAGGGGACAGGGAGAAGGGGTGGTTGGATGGGGCAGCTGTCCCGGGGGGGCAGTCAGGAATGAGAGGAGGGGTTGGATGGGGCAGGAGTCCTGGGGGGTGGGGGCGCGGATAGGAGGTGGGGGCCAGGCCATGACCCCCTCCCCTAACCGTCCCTCCATACAATTTCCAAAACACGATGAGGCCCTCAGGCCAAAAAGTTTGCCCGCCCCTGCTTTAGAATGTATTCTGCATGGATTCTGCTACTGTCCACTCATTCCCCTCACTTGACTTACCTTTCATCTATTACTCATGTGGCATAGTCTTAAAGAGGACAATGCTCAAATGCTACAGAGGAGTATTTATGCCCATGCATGACATCTGCACATGCTACCATGCAGCAGTCCACAGTCTTGTATTCACTATCCCACATCTGAATGCAACCTTGAGTAGTTGGGCTAACTAACACAAGACCATGATTTTGTATTAATTGCTGATAGGGACAAGTCAAGTTTAACATCATGTCAGCTCATTGCGGGTAGACCCTGTTCCCTAATTTTCTTGCAAAGACAAACTCCATGTTAACTTCAAGTATATCGAGAATAAAATACGAATCAAACCAAGTAGGGTACAATTACTGCTTATTCTTTGTGTAAAGAGATTCTGGCAATCTGTGTTATCAAATGGATGGAAAGATCAGCAAAGCTGACTTTAGGCCATAAGTCTCTAAAAGCAAATCTCAGACTACAGACGTGCACGCTCTAAGGAAACATATATATGTTAATTCCAAAACAAAATCATCCCGTTAAATTGAGTTACAGTTGAAAATACATCAAAGTCTGGAGCCTATGGCTGCAATTATCTAAAGCTGGATGCACAATAGTTTAAATACTGCATCATAGTGAGGTGTACGTAGCAGATCCTGAAGATGACCTAATCTACAAGAATGAGGTCTCTAAAGGGTTGAAAAGGTAAATTCTCTATTTTATTTATTCTTTAGATTAACAAAATAATAACAAGAGGCACCCATCTGAACACTTTAGGTGTGTCTGACAAATACTCAAAATGATAAATCAAGGAAAGAAACAAAAACTAACTTTTTAATACCATAAGTGGGTGCAAAACTGGTTGGAAAACCATTCCCAGAGAGTAGTTATCAGTGGTTCACAGTGATGCTGGAAGGACATAACGACTGGGGTCCAACAGGGATCAGTTCTGGGTCCGGTTCTGTTCAGTATCTTCATCAATGATTTAGATAATGGCATACAAAGTACACTTATGAAGTGTGCGGACGATACCAAGCTGGGGGGGGTTGCAAGTGCTTTGGAGGATAGGATTAAAATTCAAAATGATCTGGACAAACTGGAGAAATGGTCTGAAGTAAATAGGATGAAATTCAATAAGGACAAATTCAAAGTACTCCACTTAGGAAGGAACAATCAGTTGCACACATACAAAATGGGAAATGACTGCCTAGGAAGGAGTACTGTGGAAAGGGATCTGGGGGCCACAGTGGACCACAAACTAAATATGAGTCAACAGTAATGCTGTTGTAAAAAAAACAAACATCATTCTGGGATGTATTAGCAGGAGTGTTGTAAGTAAGACACAAGAAGTAATTCTTCCATTCTACTCCGCGCTGATTAGGCCTCAACTGGAGTATTGTGTCCAGTTCTGGGCACCACATTTCAGGAAGGATGTGGACAAATTGGAGAGAGTCCAGAGAAGAGTGACAAAAATGATTAAAGGTCTAGAAAACATGACCTATGAGGGAAGATTGAAAAAATTGGGTTTGTTTAGTCTGGAAAAGACAAGACTGAGAGGGGACATAAGTTTTCAAGTACATAAAAGGTTGTTACAAGGAGGAGGGAGAAAAATTGTTTTTCTTAACCTCTGAGGATAGGACAAGAAGCAATGGGCTTAAATTGCAGCAAGAGAGGTTTAGGTTGGACTTTAGGAAAAATTTCCTAACTGTCAGGGTGGTTAAGCACTGGAATAAATTGCCTAGGAAGGCTGTGGAATCTCCAACGTTGGAGATTTTTAGGAACAGGTTAGACAAACCCCTCTCAGGAATGGTCTAGATAGTACTTAGTCCTGCCATGAGTGCAGCAGACTGGACTAGATGACCTCTCAAGGTCCCTTCCAGTCCTATGATTATATAATAATAATGTTACAAAGTAGTACAAGAATAAAACATATTCCCCATTTTTCCCTAATCATCGTCCTCAACAATATCTGCTTCTTCAGCAACCCTCCTAAGAAGGATGCCCTGAAGAGCAACAGATTTGGGCTATTTTTGACCAGGGCATTTCACAGGAATGGAGAACACCCTGCCAGAGATCCCTTCTCTTTTATATTGGGGCGGGGGGGTCCAATTTGAGCATCTCTGCTGATCTCTCCTATGGTGATAAGTCATGGGGAGACTAGCAGCCTCTCTGGTAGGAAGGTCCTAAACCATATAGGGCTTTGTAGGTCAATACCAATATCTAAACTCCATCCAAAAACGCATGGGAAGCCAGTGCAGATCGTGGCGCACTCACTCTATGAACACGTTTGCAGTGGACACTCCAGTGGGTATTTATGGCACACAGACCTCTACTGAAAATGTTGGAAGGACTTTGTCCATTTCTTTGGTGTAGGTATGAAATGTAATATGTGAATGGAGGATGATTAATTAGGAGATGTTTGGGCCCGAGACTGTTTATTAAGTAGTGTGAGGGCAGAGTTAAGGTTATTTATGTGATCGTAATTATGCATTTCCATACTTACAAATATTTGATTAAGTGTAACTTTAACTGCAGTCACTAAGAGGGCAAACTCTGTACCCCACTGCACCCATTCCCCCAATGCTATGGTTTGGGAGAAACACTAGGAGGGGCATCTTGTAGAGTTTTCCTTCCCCTCCACCACTAAACACAGACTTCATCATGGGAGGGGGGGGGTCAAGATTGCTCTAAATTATTAATCCATACACTTTCCTGAATTAGCCATAATCACCAGTGGTCTGGATTGTACCCAGGAATGTGACACATTCCATAATACTTTCTTTTTAAGATCTGACTAACTAGAGAGAATATTAAAAATTTGCTCCCCTACTTAAATCTCCTGCTATATAAAGTAAATATCAAATCTGAACATAAGAGAAGAGTTATTTATTCTACTTTTCTTCTAATATACAAGATCCAACTCTAAGTAATAAATTAGTAATGACAGGTTTCAGAGTAGCAAGTAGTAATGGTATCCTTTAACAAATTCAGGGCCTGATCCAGCAGGAAATATCTGCAGCCTTCTGGCTGGCACAACCCCCACAAAGCCACAGATGATGCTCCTCAGCAGAGCTACCTATTCACTTGAAAATGTGGCCACCTGCTGAAGGACTAAAGAAACAAAACAACAGCCCTTCACATGGAGGAGCTACAGAACAGCTCAGAGGGAAGCAAGCTCCTGCATGTTATCTGCATCAGAACACCACCGGCTTTGATTGTGTCAGATCTCACAAGCTAAGCATTGTTAAATCTGATACTTGTATAGGAGACCACAAGAGAAAAACCTGTGTGTGGAAGAGATGCTGGTGATTTGATAGACAGTATTCTTCCCTCTTCTTTTCTGATTAAGCCAGTACCCAAACATGGTATAAGAGGCACTAAGAAAGGTTTGTGGCTATTTCCTGATGGCCCGGCATTTTCTGCCAAGGCAGAAGTGATGACCTAGATGTCCTGGCTAAATTCCATAGGAATAATTACATTCTGACTACCTGAATATATCATATTATTTAAATTGTATATGGCACTTTTCAAAAGGGCTGTGTGTATAAATGAATATTTGGTTTGGTCACATCCAAAACTGGAAAAGTTCTAAGTTGTTGTGTAGTGTTGCTGTGCACTATAAAACCCTAGATGTGGCTGTATTTCAGTGTTGTGTGAAATTATGCCTGAATACAGTGTAAAATAGTGCTTTTGAATGAAAACTGAAATGTAAGTGTTGAGTATAATAATAATTGTTATTAGCAGTGACCAATGGAGGGAGAGCTCGAGGACTGAAAATGAGATTCATAACGCATCATCACAGCTGGGCCCATTCAGTCTATCACAACTCCTAAAGCCCTAAGACTGGACTAACATGCCTCATACGGAGATCCAATTCTCAGAGAGGACAGTCATTTTTGTCCCTATCTGTCCTTCACTTCCACCTGACTGAGCTGCAGAATATTGCTGTCAAAGACACATCTTTAGGCTGCACTGCCCTTTGGAAATTTTTTCCTGGCTGACAGAGCATTAGTTAGAGAGACAAGATGGGTGAGGTAATATCTTTTATTGGACCAACTTCGGTTGGTGAAAGAGACAAGCTCTCAAACTTACGCAGAGCTCTTTTTCAGATCTGGGAAATATATTCAGTGTGTCACAGCTAAATACAATATGGAACAGAATGTTTAAAATAAATAGTTCACACATTTTAAGGGGCCATTCACGGTGAAGTAGCCTATTAAGACCCCTTTAGTCATAGTGGGGAAAGGAATGTGGGGAGGTTGTTAATGTTGTGGAGGAAGTCCATTGTGTCCTGGAGGAAGCTGGCCCTTTGTGTGGTGAGTGGTTTGAGGATGGTTTCTGAGAGTCCCGATATTCCTTCACTAAGAATGCCGTGGCCAGTTATGAAGGGTCTCCCTGGGTTCCCTTGATCATGCATCTTGGGAAGCATATAGAGTTTCTCTTGGGTTTGTCTGGGGAAGGATTTGATGATGTCCTTAAGTTCCTGGGTAAACTGTGGTGTTGGGTCCTCTTTGAGTTTTTTATAGTAGGTGGTGTCAGAGAGCTTTTGTTGCCTTGTTAACATTGTCATCATGGCTGAAGACTACAATGGTACCCCCTTCGTCTACTGGTTTGATCACTAGCTAGTGGGACTTCAAACCACTCACCACACAAGGGCCAGCTTCCTCCAAGACACAACAGACTTCCTCCACAAACTCCACATTAACAACCTTCCTCAGAACACCATCCTTGCCAACATGGATGTCACTTCCATATACACCAACATCACCCACAATGATGGCATAGCTGCCTGCCTCAAATATTTACAAGACAATGGACAACCATCAGATATCCACCCCAAACACATTGCCAAACTTATCCATTTCATCCTCACCCATAACAATTTTTCAGTCAACAACAAACACTTTGAGAAAGGCCATGGGTACTAGGATGGCTCCCCAATATGCCAACATCTTCATGGGCCACTTTGAAGAAGAATTTCTGGACAAATGTACCACAAAACTAATGATATATCTGAAATACATTGATAATATTTTCATCCTCTGGACAGATGACTTGAACTCCCTCATAGATTTCCACCACAACTTCAACAACCACCACCCATCTATTAAATTCTCTCTGGAACACTCCCACACTAGCCTCAACTTCCTGGACACAACAATCAGCTTCAGTAATGGAACCCAACAGACAGCTATTTACAAGAAACCCCCGGATCACCACATTTACCTTCATAGATCCAGTAACCACCCCAAACATATCAAGAAATCTGTTATCTAAAGCCCAGGCACTCAAATACCAATGAATATGCTCTTAGGAGAAAGGCCACAATGTATACCTTCACACACTCAAAACTGTCTTCCCCAAACAAGGACATTCCACCAGAGAAGTAGATCACACCATGAAATGAGCCACGCAAATACCTCTTAAGAACCTTCTACAATACAGAAATAATACCCCCTCTGACCCCACACCCCTTCTTGTCATCTCTGACCCTACACTGGAACCGGTATGAGGTATCATTAAACAACTACAACCAATAGTCAATAGGGATTCCATCCTGAAAGAAATCTTCCCTGTACCCCCTCTTCTAGCCTTCAGACAACTTCCCCACCTCTCCAAGCTCATCATCAGAAGCAAGGTCCCCACAGACCAGGGCACACCAATTCAAAGTGGCACCAGACCTGCTAGAACAACAGATGCAAAACCTGCAGACATATCTCCACTGCTACAATGATCAACACTCCCCACAACACACCTTTCAACATCCATGGGTCCTACACATGCCTATCACAATACATGGTGCATCTTATCCAGTGCACTAAATGCCCAGTAACAACTATGTGGATGAAACCAGACATACTTGAATGAACTCACACAGGAAAATGATAAAAGACAAAAACACCTTATCACCAGTGATCACTCTATTTCTGACCTATCAGTCCTCATTCTCAAAGGAAAACACATAACACTTTCAAAAGACAAGCATGGCAACTTAAATTCATAACTTCGCTAGACACTAAAAATCACGGACTGAATAGAGACACTGGATTTATGGTTTATTACAATACGCTATAACCCACTAATAACTCCCCCCCCCCCCAAGATGCATTCTCCCTCCACTTCCTGCATTCCTTTCCCTCCCTCCATGACTGGAGAGGTGTTAATGGGCCGCTTCACCTTCACATATGTGTTAAATATTTATGCTAAACAATCCTGTTCCATCTTGTATTTAGCTGTGACGCTGAGTACATTTCCCAGATCTGAAGAAGAGCTCTGTGCAAGCTCAAAAGCTTGTTACTCTCACCAACTGAAGTACGTCCAGTAAAAGATATTACCTCACCCACCTTGTCTGTCTAATCTCCTGCAACCCACACTGCATATGAGTATGTCAGTCAGTGAGAGAAGAACCTGCCTGCCTCTGCCCCTCTTCATCTGTTGGAAAATGAGTTTATCCTCAGCCTGTGGACCTGAATCTGCAGTCTCTGCTTAAGAGCAATCCTCATGGATGTCAATGGGAAATGCTTTATGAGGCCTGATCCAACTTCCATTGAAGTCAATGGGAGGTGGATCAGCTTCCATGCAGCATTTGCTCCTCAGACAGAAGCCATCTTAGGCATCCATACATACAGCCTAAAGCAGTGTTATGCACCTATCAGTATCTTATGACACTTTGGAAACATTTGGAACAAGCTGACATATGAGTAAATGGGGAAGATAAAAAGTCATCTTAGGGTATATTTTACACTTCTCCATATCCAGGGCAGTCTGCAGAGCTTCCATGGACCAGAAGTTACTGACGCTGCATTTGCTGGAGAGGATACAAGTCAGTGTTTTTACTGAAGTTCAAAAATGGAATTAGCTTTTCAAAAGATCAACGTACAGTTTGCATGATTTAATACAACTGAAGGAAGGAGCTACATAAAGTATTTAAAATTCATTAGTTCTTTCTATAATTTTCTTACAAAGCTTTTTTTTTTAACTAAATGTATATACAAATTTCTCATTTCTAAACAGAATGGAAGTTGTTTTTCCTAGCTGCATCAAAATAAATAATTTTACTACTACACGTGGCAAATTACATCACCAATATTTTAATACATTGCTTTACATCTTTATTTTGGCAATTAAATTGGGAGCAGGTTGCAACATGCTAGAATGATTAATTTTCCTTTCTATATTTTCTTTATATTATTTATTTATTAAGAGTTCCCTGCAAAAATCACTGATGTATATACAGGCAAGGAAAATCCAAGATTTTGTGTTATTTTGATAGTCTTCAATTGGTAAGACTTACAAATGTATTGGGAAAGGAGGGATTTGTTTTGCTTATTTTCTAAACAGGAAATCTAAATAAAGCAAATCTAGTGTGGTTTAAGAAACTGCACTTTCATTTTGATACAGCTCTAGAAAGATCTGAGTCATAAATCCATAATAAAGGAAAAAAGCATTGTTGAAAAATCATATAATCGATCAAATCATGATAATTTCTAGTGATTGATTAGGCCTTTTGTTATACCAAAATCCACTTCCTAGTTCCTCTTGCTTATATATATTACTGTGACATTAGATTTGGCACATTTCCACAGAAATATAAATGAGTTAAAATGTTTCAATTTTTGTAAAATGTTTCATAGTAACTATAATGAAAATGATTCAGTTAAATAAATTTAGGTGATGCAGTAAATTAGGACCTGATCCTGTAAATATTTACTCGTGAATAATTCCACTAAAGTAAATGAGACTCCTCACATGATTAAGGGTCCGTAGAAGAGGATTCAGTCCATTAATAGACTATTCTTTTACAATCTGGATATCTAGATTAAAATCTAGTTTAGGTCACAAGAAAAATTAGTTTGGTTGTTTCCACTTAATCCCTTGTCAAAAATAACATTTGTCCATATCTCAAAACTACCAGAACTTTTGGCACCATCCATCCGTAGGGGGCATGTACAGGTACTTTGGGTTGGTATGAGGCAGACTGGAATAACTGAATGGGACTAGGAGATCACGCATCATGACTATCTGCACTGTACCTGATTCTAGCTGCAGTGCTGCTACTACTATTTTCTCTTTACAGGACACCCAAATTAGCCTAAAATATTTTAAATAAATTGACTGTGTCAAGTTAACTGATATTTTTATAGTCATCTCTTCATACCAGTTTTTGATTTCGCTAGACCCACTGAAAATCTATATGCTAGACAGGCAACTGAATTTAAATTGCATTTTATGTTCTGTAAATAAAGATATTTATCTACTAAATACAAAGTGGGAAGAATAATGTTGTATTAGTCATAAAAGATCTGAGGTGTAGAACTTACACTTAATATTTACTGTCCAGCCACAACACTGGACTTCATCTCTCCAGAGTGTGCAGAAATATAAACACTTTGTGATAATATGGTTTACACTCGTTGTCCATTCTGCCATCTATCATATGATTTTGTAATTTTTAAAAATGTTTGTCATGCATGGTGTCAAATTTCAGTAATTTAGTTAATTTATCAGATTACTTTGCAAGTGTTAGAGCACCAAATCCACACAGTATTGTTGTGGTTTTTTGACCGCTAGAAAAGAATCATAAACTTGGAATTAAGTATTCTTGATACGTCATGCACATTTTAATACATAAAACAACTTCTTAACGTGTTGAGCAGCATTTTAAACACTCAGGATTATGGCTGAGGGATCTGCAGATAAAATAATAAATAAAAATAATTCAAATTACATTTCTGCTTGATAAGACTCTCAGTGACATGAATGGGTGCAGGATCAAGCCCATCATAAGAAAATATAGAAGTATACCAACAATTACTTAAAATATTGTGCAATCAAGATTTAATTAAGAAAAGAATAAAATTAATCAAAGAACTTTTAAAGGTAAGTTAAAGAATATTTTAACAAATTAAGAATATTCAACACTGGTTTAAAACACTGCTGTTTTAAAGAGATGAAATGTTTGGTCTTATATCACAGAGTAATTCATGCTAAAGAGTAATGAAAAAATAGAAAATTATGTGTGGGAAAAGAACCAGGATTTAGTCTTTGAAATTCTTTAGAAGTCTTAACAGCCACTGACTTTATTTCCCTCCTTCCCTCCCCCACCCCCATTTGCTATATTAGAAGTTTTCTTTGAACTTACCATTTTTAGCCTTTTACAAAAGCATAAATCAGCCATAACAAATTTGTTTTCTATTAATTTTTCTGTGCATATGAATTTTCCATTCAAATGGTCTGAGTTAATGTTTACATAATCTCTAATTTAAAAAGTGTTTTAATGACTGTCATCAGGTCAAGGTCAGGCTACTTGTAATAAGGATTTCCACTACCACGGTCTCTAGTAATTTGCTGTTCTCTAAAGAGGTCCTTGGTGCATGCTTGCTTAAACACACCTTTCAAGCACTACCTGTTTTTCCATCCATAGTATGACAACATGGAGCAGCTTTTATATTTTCCATTTTTATTACTTATGTTTTAATTACCCTTAAAAGAATGAGTCAATGCTAACTGGATTAGTAAAACCATTTTTTAAAAGTTAAAAATACTATTCAGTGTCTTCTCTGGTCAATTTTACCGAGGGAAACTGATTCAAACTCAGCCAACCAGCAATACCCATCTGCAGTGTGTAATAAAAAAGCAAGCTCATTTCAGCTCTTTCTACAGAAAATAAAATCCAGTACCCTGTTGGGATGGTTACAGAAACAGAAGGTTAAAACTATTCCGTTAATTGGCAATCTGGCTTTTTTAGCGGTTACCCTGCATCATTCTTTGAAAGCGATGATAGTTCCCCTCATAGAAAACATTTGGGAAGTCAACAGTGGCGGCTGGCAAATAGCTACACATCCTGTTGAAGGAGCTGACAGTTCACACAGCCGTTGGATTTCTAAATTCCCTCCGCTTCGCGCACAGAAGAAGAGCCCTTTGTTTCCCCGTTGCAACACAGTTTATAGTAGTTACCGAAAACTGGGAAACGTGTCCCCTAAACCAAACCCTGAGATTCACGCTGTCTGGAGCTGCTTCAGGAGGAGCACTGAATGAGTTTGGATGTTGGCAGTTCATCGTCTCCAAAGCCATGTGAAGCTCAACAGCAGCAAGGAAAGTACAGAGGGGAACAGCTGAGCTTGTAGGGCTTTAGGTCTACACTATAAAATAGAATAACCCGCCCCCCCTTCCCCGGCCATTTTTTCACTAACAGCCCTCTGTTTTCTCACTTTACTGGCCTCTTCTCCAGCAATACTGGTGACATGACTGTGCCTCGCTGGAGTCTGCCTTCCCTTGGAAGGAGCGTGCTAACACTTCCCCTTGTAATTATGGCAATAAAGTTCACTTTGCTCGGCGTTGCTTTTACCTTTCTAGAGAGACACCGCGGACTTTTGCACTCGTCCGAGCCTCCCTGCAAGACACGCTCGTTTCCAGCCATCCTTACGGCTCCTGAAGGGCATCCGGGCAAGGATCGCTAGAGAGGTAGGTACCTCGCTTGCGAAGTGTGGCTCCTAACGCGCACACATGCAATCTCCTGCCTGTCAAAGTCGATTGCAGCCGGCAGCGGCAGCAGCCGCCAGCCGATTCCCTGTGTCCCAGACATCTTGCCCACACACAGCGCTTCCCCGTGCGCTGCTACGCTATCCTGCATTGCATTGCATTGCCTCCAGCCCCTCCAACAAAAGGCGCTGTGGATTCACAGCCATGCATGGACGCACAGAGCCAGGCAGAGGCATCGACCTCCCCCGTGGCTAGACCTTACCAGCTGGCTTTGCTGTTCTTCGCCCGGCTGGCAGCACGGAGGGGTCAGCTGGGCTCCCACGGCTGGTCCTGGTCCTGCCGCTGCTGCCGCCCGGTTCCCGGTAGCCAGCATCACTTCTCCATCAGCCCCAGCAGCAGCCGGCCAGCTCCCCCGCAGCCGCCGCGGCAGCAGCAGCAGCAGCAGCCAAGCCCGGCTCGCGGAGCGAGGCGATCCCGCAATGGAACTTGGCCTTTCCGACTGACAGGCCGGGGCGACCAATCGCCGCCTCCTCCAGCTCGGAGCCGGGGGTGGGGGGAGAGCGAGCGGCGGAGACCAATCAGCGAGGAAGGTCCCGACGTTCGCCGCCTCCCTTCCTCGCAGGCTCGTTTCCGCGAGAGCGGCGAGCTCCTGGGAGCGGGAAGCGCTGCGCCGCGGGGGGACGGGGCGGGCGAAGGGCGCAGGGTCCGGGACTGGAAAGCGCGGGCACCGCATGGCTGGGCCTGTCCCTCGCTATCAGCGCCTCGCGGTGCAGCCAAGTGCCTTGGCCCCGGTGCCAACCCCTGCTCTCTCTTGCTGCCGTCGCTCCCCTGGAGTCAGTGGATTAGCCTTACGCCTTACTTGCGGTCTGGTCCCACCCGGGCCCTCGCTAGAATGGGCCCGATTGCGCCCGGTGCTGTACAGGCTCCATGTGAGAGAAAGCCCCTGTCCAGAGGACCGGGGTGCTGAGAGCCACTGACCCCTGTCCATCATGGAAACCACTTCAAACCAGGGGGTGTGGCAACAGCCCCACCCCCCCAGTCCAGCACCTAGGCAGAGGAGTTTACAAACTAGTCTCATCAACAGACGACATATACCCATAATGGTAAAGCTCCAAATTCCCTTGCGCATGACTCACTGGCTGGGGAAAGGGGAGAAATGCTCAGTTCTTCATAGGCCAGTAGGGCGGAAACATCTATATCTCAGGCCTTGCTCTTGATCCCTCCACTTACTTCCACTGATTAATCCTCTCCATTTAGTGGGGGAGGGGGATTGGTGAAAATATAATTGGTGTAAATCCAGAATAAATGAGGATAGAATTTGGCTCATTGTGACAAAGGGTTTAAATAATCAAAAGCCATCTAATAATCATCAGGCACTGATTAATATAAACACTATGTGGTTATAAGGGATGATATTGTCCCCTGTGTGCAAGTGTCTCTTAGCACCTTCTTTGGTTAATACCTTTGACACTGGCTGCCCATCACTGACTGGCAGTCTTTCCCCTTTCTCAATCTTGTGCTGCACTGATTCTGGAGCATGGTGTTTTGAAAGCACCTGATATGGACACCTTACTGCTGGATTATTTTAATTATCCACAGGTATTTCCCCTGTCATTTTACTATTTGGCTTACAGGAATGTTGGCCCTAGTGCTAAAGTCTCTTTCTTTAGTCAACCCACAAACAGAAATCTGGGCTGTGTTGAAACTATGGAAACTGCCATGAGAACATCTGGAAGTCATGGGAAGGATCCTGTTTATATATCTTTCCAGATTGTCTCACTCTTACAATAGAATACGTGTTTTATTTGATGGCATCATAGGAGCCGACTTCCTGAGTTCCTGGGGGGCGCCGACTTTCTGAGTTCCTCGACACCTGCTCTGCCCCAAGCCCTACCCCCACTCCACCCCTTGCCCCAAGCCCCTGCCCCACCTCTTATCACTTCCGCTCCGTCCACCCCACCCCTTCCCACCCCACTCCACCCCCTCTCCTCACCTATTCCTGCCCCTGCTCTTCCCTTCCCCCCCCCCTCCAGAGTCTCCTGTATGCTACTGAACAGCTGATCATGGTGGGTGGGAGGTGCTGGGAGGGAAGGGGGAAAGCTGATCCGTGGTGCTTCTGGTGGGTTTTGAGCACCTACTGTTTTTTTCTGTGGGTGCTCCAGTCCTTGAGTCAGTGCCCATGGGTAGCATGTCTTTAGGGCCTAATCCTGTATGGTGGATGTGCCTGCTACAGGTTCCCATTGACATCTCAGCACCTTGTAGAATTGGGTCCACAAAGTAGTAAATATTTCTCGTGAAAATGGTGGTGTGTGAATAGCAATTGTGCCAATGGACACATATGTTATTTATGTAATCTGAACAGCACAGTCTTTTCCTGATTTATTTCTAGATTCCAATATCCTTTCTCAAGTTGACTTCATTGCTATTACTGTGGAGTTAAATGCCACTCAATGAGAGTAAGTGTTACATATTTTGGCCCTTTACTTGCAAACCACATCAGTGTACTCAAATTTCCTTCTGGTTAGACTGGTCCACCAAGATAGCAGATTTATTTTACTCTCATCCTTCAGCTGTTTTTCTTTTTTTAGATGGCAGCAGTGATACATATGGGTCCAGCATAACTAACTGTACCAAATCTGAACACTGGGTACACTCACATTTTTTTAGAGGAAATATTCAAAACTATTCTTGCATTTAAGACTTTACATACTGAAGTAAAAATGACAGCTCTGTTTTGCAGCTAGAAGATTATCCAGTAGTTCAGAAGCCATCTCAAGTACTGAAAAATGTATTTTTAAAAATTTAATTTTTAAAACTACCCTATAGTGCAAAAAAAAATTTAAATCAGAGGAAGATTTTTAACATTTGATGTCAGAGAGCCAGACCGTATTTTACAAAACCATATTTTATTTACTGTTCAGATTTGTATAGATATTGCAGAACTATCAAAAGCATTTTACAGTTAGGATTTTATAACTCCTGCAAAGTGTAACCTGATTTTAGATTATGTATTAATGATAATTGATTACCCTTTATCACTTTGAGGATTGACAGGTTCTTGCCCCGAGATCAGGCCCAGTATTATTTAAATTATTATATAGTTGGGAACCCTGATGTGCACAGTTGCAATACTCACAATATAGGAACTCTTTTATATTTACAAATATAGTTTATTAATACATTTAGCACAGTCACAAACACCCCAGCTTAGTATGGTAGATAGAGATACTACAGAATGTACATCTGCACATCCATATACTCACACCATCCCTTGCAGAAGAACCTGAAATGATAGCCATCATCTTCCTCATTACCATCACCTTCCCCATCATCACCAGTAGCCATCATTATGGCACCTCCCAAGGACTACATCTCTCTCTCCTACCGCCCCTAGGCTGGGATGCCACTTTTATAATATATTACGCTGACACCGTTATGTTCGATGCATATTCAGTAGGGGATTTTTCCCTTCTCTTATTTGTATTTCCTCACCTCACTAATGTTGGATTGTCTTTTTCCTATAGATTAGTATATCAATTATCTCAACTTACTATATACATCAATTCGGTACCATAGCCCTTTTGTGGTTAGGTATCACATTTGTTATTTCAGTTCTTTCCAAGTTCTAAGTTATGGTGTACCTGTTAAGTTTAAAATGATATGAACTCAGGAAAGCCCCTATGCCAACCTGATTTAATGCATCCTCTATGTCAAAGGTCTCAGTCATACATGGACCTTATGCATTAGCTCCATTTATCTAGGTGAAAGGTCCCAGACATATGCTTGCTAACTTTGCCTTAGCTCACAATACAGAATGTGGCCTGCAGGTCCCTTGTGTTACAGCCAAAATATACCCTAATATAAACCTATTATAATAAAACAAATAAACCTATAAGGAAATAAGAAACTTATAAGAAAAAATATATATATATATAGGCAAGCAAGCAGGCTAGCCTTAAGTGTATCTCATGTACCTGTTATGTACGTCAGGACACTTCTGTGGATGAATTATTTACCTGTGGTCAGAACTTCCCCTTAAACTCCGTTTTCAGCTCCCTACATTCTTGGGGGTTTCCCATTGGACCATTTATCTGTTCAAAGATCATAGGTCTCAAACCTTATGCTAACTTGCTGAGGCTAATGTCTTACAGGATAGAGGCCTGTAGGTTTCTTGCACTACTGCTGAATATAATGCAAAGCAGAATGCAGTATAATGCAAAGCAGTAAATATAATGAAGGCAAGCTAGTCCACTGGGCTACAGTAGCAATGAATACAATAAAGCAAACTAGCCCACTGTGCTACAAAAGCCAGGGGTATAAGAAAAATAATTATTTTATGTTCAGGTCTTTCTCAGTAACTAGCAAATAAATTTTTAAATGTAAAAATATAATGAAAGTTTATCTTAAAATGTAAACAAAAACACTCAGCAATTCTGTCTGGGCAATATTTTCATCTCATAAAAATACCCTCCATGTTTCAACATTCCACAGCAGCTCCTCCTGAGCACATAAACAGCTCCAATGTGTATGGTAGCTAAATCACTGCTTGTCAGAAAAGCCTGCACTTAAACTACAAATATCAGTAATACATCTAATCCAATTTATCAAAAGGGTGGAAGATCACTAAATAGCACTTGGTCCAAATACTAAAGCAATATATCACATCACAGCAGCTAAATATGTTGTAGATCAGACCAAATCTGCCCAGTCAAAGATTTGTTGATGAAGGTGTAGAAATATAAAGTCATTAAAAACAGCGAAGATGTAAAAATGAGAAAATAGCACACCTAAAATCTGGGCCCAGTTCAGCAAAGCACATAAGCACATGCTTAAATCCTTATTGTTCAGCAAAGCTCTAAAGTTTATGCTTAAATGCTTTTGCTGAATTGGGGTCGATGTCCCAACATATTGCATATGTGGGCTAAGTTCCTTCTTAAGACCTGATTTTCAATCTCCTCAGAGGGGACAGCTTGCTGACTCTTTCTAAAAATGAATTTAGTGCAAGAGGGACACACTATGAGCTGAATTTCTCTTTTTATTCCCAGCACAAGCTGTGCAAGTAATATCCCTGTGCAGCTTTGTAGGTACAACTCCATTCTGTTCTGGATCAACAACCTTCAGAGGAGATAGAATAATTCAGGAATCATGCCCATTAAATCTTCATCTTTACTGTTGAGACTGCCAACAAGGTGTGAAGGTGGTATTTGTGTTGGTATTTGCTGTACCGTGAACTATACTGAGAGCCAACTATATTGAGCAACTGGCATATGTCCTATGGGCCTGAACCTATGTGGTGGCCTAGGGGGGAAATGATCTGCATCCCACTTCTAATTCTCATGGTCTGAAGAACTACTCCATCTAAATATCAAGAAATTCTCCTGTGTGGCAATAGGGAATGTACTAGAAAGGTTGCCCACTTAAAAATAAAGGTAAACTAATGGTCTCCTGCCAAAAAGAATTTTCCCACTGGACTCCCAGTAGGCACTTGATTCTTCATTTTTATCTGGTTTTTGCCTAACAAAAAATTATTTGGTCGAGAGTTTTTAAAAGGACAATCTTAAAGACAACCAATAAATCAATACAATTGAGGACACTTGCAAAATTTGCTAATGCAGACATCATGTGACTGGGGTCTCAGGTGTTTTCCCTGAAATTAACCTCAGATCCACTCAGGGACTCATTATACTAAACAAGGGTTAGAACCACCAAATCTTGTGCTCACACTCTCCCTCCTAGTCCCTCCTCTACAGACAAACTCTTGTCTCATATCCCTTGATGAACTATTGCCTTTCTTCCACTCTTGAGTCCTTGATCTTTCCTACCATGATGCAGCTCAACCTGCTCAAGGAGGCCACTACCAATAGTAACATGCATGCTGCATAGTTACCTGCTGCTTACCAGGCAGCAGGTAACCTTGACTACCAGGCCAAGGCTCCAAGGACAATAAGTAAATCTGCCCCACATCCAGTTTCAAAAGGAAATACCTGCCATATTGGTTTGAGGACCATAGAGAATTCAATAAAATATTAAACTCTTTCCCCAGATGTACAGACAGTTGGATTAGATTACACATGAGGGTGCCAAGTACTAAAACATCATGGACAACTCTTCACTGCCATCTACAAGTCACCTAGCCAATTGTGTAATGATCTACATGGCAGAAAATTCCTCCTTATCTCTGTAACCAGTGACAGATCAACGTTTTCCATAGCACTGGGGTGAGACTAATAATGTTGTTCCTTGTCCTGCACTTAAAAACTAAATTAAAAAAGTATCCCCTACTCCTTCTGGGGTGCCTGTCCCCAGATTCTCTGAATTCTCTGAATGCTAGGATTAAATATGGCAAACCGGACAACCTCCAAGTGGGGGCATAATGAAATACATGACCATCTCCAATCAAACTGTAAATTCAACATGTTTATTCATAACTGTATATGGATCCATTTTCTCTCATTTCTGGTAGCTGGATGTTTGATCCATACACAAATACAGCATTTTTGGTAACAATCAGCTTGAAGAATATTTGATTAACCATATTTTAACAAAATAAAGCTATGTATTCTTATAATTAGCCATAAGATTACTCAGGCCCCTTTGAAATCCTTCTACGCTATTTATTATAATCATATGTATTTTATATATATATATAGTTGTAGAGCATCATCACCATGCTAGGCACTATGCAGACAAAGAACACAAGGACCTTGCCCCCAAAGCATTTGACTCTATTACCTCTTGTGTAAGTGAATTCCACAGGTTGATTTCATGCTGTGTGAAGAAATATTTCCTTCTATTATTTTAAGATTTATCTACCATATATTATGTCAGCTAAATAACTGCCTCCACATAAACACAGCAAGGAAATTCCATTAGCATGCTCAGTCAATCCTTTGAGACACTTGTCTATCTGAAATGTTAAGTAGCAAAACCGGCCTATATTTATATACAGTAGCGACATTCACAGCAATGTCACTGGTCCTTGCACACAGAACATAACAGCAGTACTTAAGAACAGTTAAAAGACCCAGTAAATATACATTTATTATTAATTGCCTTAAACAATGAGGCAAGCTAGGCCATTTGGGTTGGAAAAGGGATAGATGGGAGAATCTGATTTCTGACCCAAAGAATGCTACTCAGATAGGGCCGGCCTTACGGGTGGGCAACGTGGGCGACCACCTAGGGGAGGGAAGGGGGTGAAATGGTCAAGAGGCAAGGAGTGGGGCGAGCCTGGGGTGTGAGGCTGTGGAAAGGAGCTCAGAGCAGTGCAGGGGACAGTGGGGCCCTGGGACAATGGGTGGGGGAGCCAAGGGAGGCAGCAGGGCCAGGGGCACCAAAATACAAGTTCGCTCAGGGTGCCATTTTCCCTATGGCCAGCCCTGTCAGCCATAGAACAACCCTTAAAACAAATTATTACATTGGTCTAGTCAGACTAAGGATCAAGGTGAGTCTTTATAAGTTAGTGTCTGTGGTGTCTCTCTCCTTTCCATTTTCAGGCAGACCATCTGTTTCAACAAACATTTATGCTATTGCAAAAGAAATTAATGTAAAAAAATTAATCCAGCTCTAAACTGGATTAATGAAGAGACAGTTCCTTCTGATCACAGTTGGGTGGCTGAATCTAGCTGGCAAAAATCAATGTGATTCTGTTTAATCAAGATTAATGCTTCATTTTATTTATACTTTTGCATGTAATTTCCTTTTTAAGACTCTCCCAGAATAATCCAGAAATTGCTGTTAATAAGGCTGAGATAGCCTCTTTCCCCATCAACCAATACAGAAGCCATTTGACTCACTGAACAACAGTTAGCCAGTAGAGGTGTGTGGCTCAATCATAAACAGCGTCTTTGGGAAGATGAGAAATGCTACCAAAACTCAAAGGGTATTAGTGCCCTTATTTACTGAGGACCTGATTCTCTCATCCTGACTTATGTATCTTGAGTAGTCTCTGACTGTGCAATCAAAATCAGTGGAATTACTCGCTGAATAAAGATCCAGTTCTTCAATGGCATTCGTGTGGGCACAGGTGTTCACCCATGCGCATGTCATTGTAGGTTCAGGGTCTAGGGTATTGATTGGTTTAAGTAAGGGTAGCAGAATTGGATCTTGAGAACCCAACATCGTGCTACTCCCCATCCAGAAGAATAAGATACATGTGGTCCCTGCACCAAAGAGCCTACAATGTAAGTAGAGCTACCAGAAGATGGAAAAAGAGTAGATAGAGGGAGTAGACAGGGGAAATGAACACTAAAGTTTACAAATACAAGCTCATGAATCAATTTAGTGGCACTGCACTAATCTTGCTAGTTCTCTCTTTATATACATCTGTGTTATTACAATTTGTTGATTATTGTGCTCATATCTTGGTTCTATTTGTGTGTGTATGAACATCTGTCTATTTGTACACAAATTACATACATTTAAAGAATGTTAGGTTGCAAAGTTAAACACTCTAAAGTTAGGAAATGCCAAAATTAAAGTTATTTGTGCAACATTAGTTCATCCCTGCTGTGTGTGCATGCATGATGATACAGTCTTTGATTACATGGATCCCATAGATTCTTCCACAGGACCCCTCCCTAATTCAGTGTACAGGAAACTTAATGAGTATCTGATCAATATTTTGTTTTCTGTGTGTGGCCTCATTCCTTATTTACTGCACACTATTTAAACCCTGCTCTGAAGACAGCATTATTACTTTCTGCATGGGCAAATGTTACTGAATTTATTTTCACAATACCCCAGTGAGGTGGTATTGTTATTCCCATGTTGAATGTGGGGGACTGAGGCATAGGGAGATCAAGGTCAGATGTCCACTAATTTTGGTGCCCAATTTGATATGCTTCATATCAATATAAATATTTTTATGAATAGTTTGCCAAATGTCCATATCATGGTGCCTCCAAGAACATTTCATAAGTATCGTATGTAATTGCAGTAATACATGCTGTGATGGGGTGTTCAATCCCACGCCAACCTGGAAAGGGCTAATGAGGCTCAGGAGGGGCCAATTAACCTGATAGGCCAGACCTGAGGGAGGCTTAGGCTTGATAAGCAGGGAGGGTAGAAGAAGGCTGCAGGTACTCTCTGGGTACAGAAAGGTGGGTAGGAATAAACTCTGTGGGAATCAAAAGCCCAGGGATCCTATCCCTGCTAGAATGGGCTACCCCAGAGGAGTTGTGGGGAAAGAAAGCCTGAGATGGCAGGGTAGGAAGAAGCCTGGGGAAACTGTAGCAGGAAGAGAGTTTGCTTGTTACAGGGTCCCTGGGCTGGAACCCAGCATAGTGCGTGGGTCTGGGTTCCCCTGCCAGCCAAGAGTAAATGGCACAGAATTGTTGGAGACACCAACTGGACTGCTGGTCCAGAGGGACTTGACTACCCCTTGAGGGGAAAAAGTATAGTGAGCTGGCCTGGTGGCCAAGCCATGAAGAGGGAGCACCCTGATTTGCAAAGAGGAAGCACGGCAACTCCTGGAGTGTGAGAGGGGCCGCAGCATGAGTGAGAGACATGAAGAGGTATCGGACCAGGAGCAGTTATTCCCCAGATGTAGCCCCAAGGGGTCCTCAGCAGTGAGTGTACCCTATTGCACATGCCTTTGAAAAAGAATTTCTCAGGTTTTTTTAATTTCCTCCCCCAGACCCATAAAAGCCACTACCCACCTGGGACAACTTATTCCCCTAACCTATGTCACCAAGTCTCAGATTGTAGCCTTCAAAACAAAAGCACCGTTCCAACAAATTGGAACAGCAGCTCACAGAGGAAAGCTGATGGGAAAATAAAGAAAAAAGTACTCCAAACGTGCAATTCATCAGTGTGTATACATGATATTTCCCTTCTAATCTTGCTTCACTGAAGGCTGTAACAAAGCCTCCTAAGATTGAAACTGCAAATATATACTATGTGTCCAACTGCACTTACTGAATTTATAGCCTGACATTTCTTTCCCTATATCTAATATTAGAGGAAGAATGTAAGGAACCATTATTTATAGACGAGGTGTTAATTCATTATACTGGGAGCAGCAGTGATTACTATAGTTAAAGCAGACTGAATTAGATTATGCAATCCGCCTATCTAGGTAGGTACTTGCAGATAGTGCCCTCACTATTGCATCTGTGGTGTTTTCATTGTACTCTTCTTTCAATCACCCATATCTTTCTAAACGTTTCCCTTTGAGGCTGAAATTTTCCCTTTCAGTCTCTGCCCAGAAGTGAATTATTATTTTTTTTTTGAAAGTCTGAAGGGGAAAAAAATTCAGTCTTTTTGAGTATAAAGGAAACTGGAAAAATTACACATTTCTGATGGTTGCATTGTTAGTTCCTTGCAGTAGGGGTCATCTTATTAACAGGTGTGTATAGCGCTTACACAATAAGACATGTTCCCTGACTGCATCTTTGGGCACAGCTGCAGTACAAATAATAATCCTCATTCTAAACAAAAAATAAAAATCCAGAGTTTTTTTTTTTAAACAGGTCTAATATTGAAACAGTCAAAAGCAGAAAGTTGAAGTTTGGTGCAGAAATAGCACCACTGAAGAGACGTGCCTTTGAGTGTTCCAAAGAAAATTGGTTTTGACCTGCCCAAATTATGAGCCTTTGACAATCACGTTTTAAATGTAGAGTAGATTTTGAGTGTGTATTTGTGATTAAATTTGTGATTAAAGTGCACAGCTATTGAAAGGCATGTTAATTGTATGCCATCGTATGAGTAAAGATTTCATCATAAATGGATGCAGATAATGAGACAGAGATAAGGTTTCAGAGTAGCAGCTGTGTTAGTCTGTATCCGCAAAAAGAACAGGAGTACTTGTGGCACCTTAGAGACTAACAAATTTATTACAGCATAAGCTTTCGTGGGCTACAATCCACTTCATCGGATGCATAGAATAGAACATATAGTAGGAAGATAGACAGATAGATAGATGCATACAGATAAGTTGGAAGTTGCCGTACAAACTGTGAGAGGCTAATTAGTTAAGATGAGCTATTATCAGCGGGAGAAAAAAAACTTTTGTAGTGATAATCAAGATGGCCCATTTAGACAGTTGACAAGAAGGTGTGAGGATACTTAACTTAGGGAAATAGATTGCACATGTAACCTTTAATTTTGGCATTTCTTGAACGTTGAATATTGAAATGTGCAAATTTAGGGCTTAGTTGTGTTGTTTTGGCACTGCTTCTAGGGAAACCTGGAAGAAATTTTACACCTGAGGAAAAGTTCCCTTTTGTACAGACAGAATAGGCCCACAGCTACATCCTTGTAAGCAGAGGCAACTTATTGCCTCACTGCATCCTGCTCTTCCCTTCCGTCTCCCTTTGGTTCATTTCCAGAAGGAGCTGTCCATGGGCTGAATGGAGGGGGAAGTCTCCTTTCATCTTCTCCCCCAGTGCATGCATGCATGAGGACCAGGCACAATCTGCTGCTGTTTCACTTTAAGTCATTTGTTGTATGTATTGTAAGGCATATACTGAAAAAACACTCACTCTTACTATCTTTATTCTTGTCTGTCTAATCTGATTTTTTTGGAAAGTCCAAAATCAGTGTCCTTTTGGCAGTCTTTCTAATTTCTTTTTTACCCAAATCCTTCCTAAAATTTGTAAAGATCTATAGAATACACTTTCCATCTTTCTCAGTCAAAATCAGGAAAGAAGACTCTTTGTCTTTAAGGCTTATATGCACTTATAGGGTGAAATCCTGCCTTTACTAAAGTCAATGAGGGGAAGGGAGGTCAAAGAATTTCACCCACACTATATAATTCGGGTGCCCAGTAATCACTGCATTAGTAAAGAAAATGGCCATAAATATGCAACATAGTTTCTTTCATCTGTCTCTTTTGACTTGATGCTTTATTATTTGTTGTATATGCCCACAAGGTTGTTAATGTGTTTGTAATTATACTCACCAGTTGGAGGTGTACTTGACTCAAGTGACCCAAATCTTATATAAGTAATCCTGATAATTATCCCGCACTTTGAAAATGAGGCCTTAACTATAAATATTTATAGCAGGCGTACTGCAAAAAGTGCTTGTATGGTGTTAGATAAGGCAGATCACCAGCGTGATATGTTTTTAATGTCCATGCTAAGTACTAGGTCTTTTAAGATGCTAATATAGATGTGCCTGTTAATATGTCTAAGGACAATAAATCTTGAACAGAAAACACACACCATACTTATACTTTGGCAGTAATCAAGCATTTGTCTTTATCTGGCCCTTCACCCAAGAGTAGCAGTCCATCTCAGCAATATAGTAGCAATGTTCTTTAAGTCCCTTTATAGCTTTGAGGGGACTCCCATGGGAACTCCAAGGGGAACAGCAGATAGTCAGCACCTATAAAAACAATGTAAGTAGCTGCAAATAAGTCTTGGTGTCAATTATGTTAATGAAGCTGCAAAGGGACTGCACATTTAGAAGTCCCATAAAGTCCAGCACTGATTTAGCAATGCAGAAGTCCCTTAACAGCACATTAAATCAGACTCTTTAATCTATCTAATTAGTGCCTTTTCATCTTAGAAGAAAACATAACCCCTGCTGTGGACCCTGGGATCCAAAAGCAGGAGTTCAACTATTTGACCTAAAGGAATACCTTCCACTAGCTGGCCTGGTAGTAATACTAGCAAAGATGCACCTGTAGACTGGCAGACTTCTGTTAGTACCATAAGTCTAAGTCCATGTCTACATCACATACCTTATAGCAGCACAGCTGTGTTGCTATAAGGACTCCCGTTTAGCTGCTCTCCTGCTAGCAAAATAAAACCACCCCCAATGAGCGGCGGTAGCTTTGTTGGTGGGAGACAATCTCCCACCTACAGAGTGCTGTCCACACTGGCACTTTTTGTTGGTAAAACTTTTGTCATTCAGGGAAGTGTTTTTTCACACCTCTGACCGACAAAAGTTTTACCAACAAAAGTGCAGTGTAGACATCACTAAGCAACACAATTTAAATCCACTACAATTTTCTCTTCAATGCTGCTTTGCTATTAAGCACAGCCCAGCGGCAGCTCTTCACCAAGCCCAGAGTTGATGGTGTTCTGATAGCAATTTAGCAAGTCGTTGTCAGCTTCTTCATGGTCCAGCATATTTAAATCAGGCCCATGGAAGTCCTAGGGACTGGCTGATTTTGCTGAACCTTTGAAGTTGCCATTACAAGAAAGGAAGGAGGCTGTTTTTATTTCCTTAGCAATATTTTTTCTAAAATAGCAGGACACTTCATGGTAACAGAAACTTGTTTTGAGTAAAATATGGATCTGACAATGTCTTAAATGAAAAGTTCTAGAATGGAATTCTTACAGAAGAGTTTAGATTTTTCTCTACTCCCTTGACTTTTGTATCTTAAAAGAGAGAATTGTCATATGAATCAGCCCAAACATAGAGCTTTCTTGTGGATTTTGGCCACAATCCTGTGCTGAAGACCATGCAGAGCAACAGCAGCACACAGAGCAGGGCAGATATTATCTCCCAGTTAATTATAATGTTGTGCTTTCAGGAGGCACAGCATGGGTCTTACCTGTGTCCAGCCAGCCTTGCTGGACAGCATGGAGAAGGAGGGTTATGGACTTGCCTCCTCTTTACCTTTCCTACCTCATTTGGTGTGGTTTTAATCCCTGGTGGTGATAGAAACGAGCAATCCCGGTAGCCAAGAAGGTACAATGAGTGCAACGGTAACTGTCTCCAGGCTTTTTCCTCACTGATGCAGACCACCATGTTCTTTCCCAGCTCAGGGGGTAATTGAAAACCAGCAGCACTGAGAGGTGGAGCACAGTGGGAGAGCAAGATGAATGAAGAAGGTAGGCCAGTCATGACACTAGTATAGGCAAGTTCTGGTAAATACTAAAATCCTTCTTGTTAATCTCAGCAAAGCACACACCAACTGACATTTTGAGAACCCTCTAATTTTAACCAACAAAACTTACTTTGTAATGCAGAAACTTTGGGCCAGATCCTTTGCCCCTCCTAAATTGCCTTTACATTGTTCCAGTGGTACAAGGGGACTTAAAGCTGCCTTATGGCAGCAGCTGGGGAATCCTCAGCTAGTATAGGGTGGTGTAGCCAGCCTTACACCAGCTTCTCTGGATTCATGCATGTCACAGGTGCAAGGGTCATGACCAGAGAACTATATTCTCTGAAGATCATGGCTGGAGGAGCAGATCTCCGGGGCCATTGGCAGCTGGCACAAATTAGAACAGCTCTGAGGCTCTATCTTGCACCAGGGGCCAGTTTGGTTCCCAGCAGCCGCCAGGACCAAGGAGTCAGAAAAGTGGTGGCTGAGCAATGATCTGGCACAGATTCATATGCAAATCAAAACAGGAGCTGACATAGAATCTGTGCCAAAATGAGGCACACTGACAGAGTAAGTGGGGCAGCCCATTAAAGCTGTTTTGGGGGGATGGGGATTAATTCTGACCACACCCCAAAATAAATTTAAAGTAGAAGCTCTATTTTATGAACTATTTAGTGAATGAGGCGTTCATAATATTGGGGGTTTGTTGGGGACTGGGCAAAGCCTGAAGCAGCTTTCACCATCCTGATCCTTCTTCCCATTAATCACCCCTGTTTCTTCTCCAATCCAGTTGCACAGCCTATTCCCTTTCTCCTCCTAACCGCTAGTCTGTCTTCCCTCAGCTTCTATGCCTCCATCCTGCCCATGAATCACAGTCGCAGCCTTCTGCTCCACAGCCCCCTTCACCACCACCAATGAATCATTAATTCGTGCAAGTGGCGGTGCTAGGAATACTTAATCCTGCCTCAGTGCAGGGGAATGGACTAGATGATCTCTCAAGGTCCCTGTTTGCTGGCTGTGTGAGTGTCACCCTCTGCAATGCAATCCAGACCAGTGAGGGGCTGTCACCCTTTCCCTGCAACCTTGACTGCCTCACAATGCTGCTGTAACTCCCAACCTGGTCCACTCACAAACAGCCAAATAATATGCTGTTCACACCTTGAGTGTCTGTGTATAGCTACAGCCCTGGCCCAGTAACTCTGACCCCAGCAGCCAGTCAGCAGCATACCAGCCACACTCTGGCTTCCAGCTGCCTTGGTTACTACCTGCAAGGTGACCCCACACCCTCCCACTCCCAATTTTACTCCCAATACACATGTTCTGCACTCTCCAGCCCTCTCTGGGCAGTTCAGATGATATAGATCCATTACCCCTGTAAGGGCTTGACATCCAATGGCGTGCTAAATGGAGTTACCAAACAGATCAGTTTAAAAACAACACTGGATTCGTTATGATTAAAAATATAAAACAAGTTTATTTAATTACAAAGAGAGATGTTAAGTGAGTAGAAGTATAAGGCATTAAAGACAAATAAAGATAAAATGCTTTCTAGCAGCGAAATTTAACAAACTAGATTTGGTTCATGGTAAAATTCTTATTGCATGTTCCCAGCAAAAGGGCTGACCAAATTCTCAGGTCAGAACCCCTCCTGAACTCCAAAGGCTGGTTCCTTTGTCTTTTTAGGTGAAAGGGGAAGAGAGAGAGAGAGAATACCTGGAGTGTTTTTACCCCTCACTTTTATAGTCTGGTCATCCTTTGAAATGCATTTTTCTGAGGATTACCCCTAGATAGAGTTCCTTCCCCCTGTGAAGATGGAGACATGAAGTCTTCTAGTGAAAGAGGTTCCATGTTTGCCAAAAATGCAGATCTACCTGTTCCTGCCCCCGCTTCATTGCCAAAGAATGGTTGCCAAAGGTGATTGCCAATCAACTTTGATGACACCTGGCTAGAGTATTAGCTTGTCTTTTGTCTTTGAGGAACAGGTTTACCCCCTTCCCAGACTTGTCTGGTAAACACATTTAAGTCATAATTTCATCTTATGTTCATAACCTCACACATCATGTTGCTCCATCCATTTCACCATGATATTATTGACAAGCGAGTTGTTAGTTTTCAGCTGATATCTCCCAAGGTATATTTTGTACAAAGACTATTATAGTAGTCTATAGGGTGTGAATACGGGGTGCTACAGCATTGCCAACCCGAAATATTCAAAAATCATGAGTCAGACCTCCCCCCAAAAATTTTAGGTTGTTTTAATTTATCTTCTGGTTTTTTAGTCTGTAGGGGTCACATTTTCAAGTTTTTCTCTGCAACCATGACTCCAAGAACTGGAGCTTTAAAGAAAACAACCGTTATCATGACACTTGTAAAATTAGAAGAGCTGGAGCAATAGTGGGAGCATTTCAGAAAGTACTCGGTGGTAGTAAATTCCCACTCACTGCTAGCAATAACTTGACTCTAACTCCTGTCCTGCTCCTTCTTGTTTTCTGTTTAAGCGGTTGGTAAAGGAGAGTACAGGTGGTTCACTTGCAACAGCTCCCACCATCACACAGCAAGTGTTGGAACACTCAAGTTGGCTGAAAATTTGAACTAGCAGAGACAACCAGCATTTTGGGGTAGGTTATTAAACAATTTCCTCCCCCTTTCACCCCTAATGTAACCAAGATTCTGCCCAAGTAATCATACAGGGTTGTTTTAAGGATTTTGAGGAAGGTTGTGAGACTTTGGGAGATATGCAAGCTTAATGGACTTATCTGACATACAAAAGTAGAACATGTGTATTTGTGTGAGTAACTTTGATCCTCTCTCCCATCATTCTTTTGCTGCAGAATTGGAGCCTAGCTTCTTGTTCCTTTTAGTCTTAGCAATTGGGCTTGGTTTATATTGGTTTACAATTGCCAGAATACCTTTCATAAATTTATAAGCTTACATAAGCCATGCCCAGCTCATCGGTGTTTACCAGTATCTTGCTGTAAACCTATCTTTCGTTATTTGAGTACTGTTTTTACTGTGTTATAACAATTCCCTGAAAAATTAGAACAAACCTTCCTTGTGCTCTGATTCTGCAAAACACTGAAACACATGCTTAATTTTAAGCACCTGCTTATGTTCAGTTTACTGCTGTAGAATTACTCACATGCTTAAATTTACACATGTGTATGTACTTTGCTGAACAGGCATGGGATTTCACATATGCTTAAAGTTAAGCACATGGATAAGTGCTTTGCTGAATCAGGACATCAACTGTTCCTGTTCCGTAAAAAACAAAACAAATTAGACCCTTCCAAACAGCTTAGAGAAATCTTAACTATCATCTTCTACAGAGAGTGCCATAAAATGGAGAGCCTCACAAATAAACAAATTACATTTTAAAATTACTATAATTACAATACAGTAGAATTTCACCTAAATAGACTGTACCAACCTCTTGCCCTTTTCTTCAGTCATAGCCAAAAATACTCTGATTAGATAGCAATTCAGTCAATCCAGCTGCAGAGGAAAAACATTCTTTCTTCCATCTCTTCTGAACTTTCATTTGTTGCTGCACTCACACCAGCCCCAACCACAAGAAATGGTTCTCTGCCTACCATCCCATGAAATTGGAAACAAACCCTACAACACAATGTAACCCATCTGCTTCCCAAATTAATTCAACTAGGTCCAAACCTAGCATGTTTACAAATTAAAGTATTTTAAAGGGTGTTGCCGTATTTGACTCAATTCACTGAAACTATTTTATTTATATATAAACTCCTGGTATTTCACCTCTGAAGTGCTGGTATTCCAGAGAATGCTGCCACCTTACACACAAAGGTCGAGCAAAAATCAGTCATAGAAGTACTATGGTCATTTCTCTTTAGCCTGATGTTCAAAACATTCATAGTCTATACTTTATGAATGGTAATGCTCTGCTCCTCTTACTCCCTCCTTTTTTTGGATGTTAAGAACTGTTACTCTCTTGCTAGTTTCACTTTGTTCTGGATAAGTTTTTCTTTATTTTGTTCACTTTTATTCATTGAAATTGGTGAAGTTTTAGAAAAATGACCCATGTTTCTGGATTCTTGTATGAATGAAGTTGCCCTATTGTCTCATTCTGCAATAGTTTAGAATATTGGAATTGCTATGGGAAAATACAAATAAACCCTATGAGATTTGTAGTGAATGCTTTAGAATTGGCCTGGTTTATACTTCTGTTGTCAGAATATTCATCAGTCACTTTGATGACTGTTCATAACACTCCCTTTATTTAAATGAGGCGGAGAATGAATGTTTACAACAAAGGTCATTCAGAGCTACTGTGTAAAGCTATGTATGCACAGGCACAGAGATTGGTACAGATGAATCAGAATAAGAGCAAAGTGTGAGTGATCTGTGATCAGAAGCTCTCAGATTTTTTTACAGCCTTACTCAGTTTTCTTGTGATTTGTACATTTTGAACAATAATGTATATCTTTAAGAAAACATGTTTCTAAACACCATATTTAAAATGACCTCTGTTGCTCAACATACTTATATTTTATAATATTCTTTTTTGTGTCACAACATAGGAAATAGGAGAAACATTTTCAACTGGGAAAAAATGTAGTCTGATTTCAAACCAGCCAAGACTAGACATTCTCCAACTGTTAGACATGAAATACCCTCCTCCAGCTGTCTCAGTGAGATAGACACCTCTAACCATTTGCTATTCTTTAAGAGCCTGATCCACAGGCTGTTGAAGTCAATGAGAGACTTTCCATTGATTTCTATGAGCTTTGAATCAGGCCTTAACCCTGGATCGATCTTCCATTACTCCTAGGAGATATAAGGCTCATGCTCCATGCCAGATAGTTCTTTGCATGGAATCAGTTTTGCTTTCATGCCAGGAAAATCCAATCCCAGATACTGCTGTTGGTCAGAGAATCCCTCTCCTTTTTACATTCCTGAAGTGGGGAATGAAATCTGGTAGCTGTTGGAGACAGAGTAGGAGGTCTGGCCAGGAGAGTGGGTGTCTCCACACAGAAAGTGTTTCGGAACCAAGCTCAACGTCTCAGCAGCCACAGAATCTCTCCTCCACCGAGCAGAGTGCTCCCAATTGGCTCCTCCTTAACTCAGGAAATTAGCCAGTCCTGAAACTGTAAAACATCTCAGGAGTGGCCAGCCTCTGAAGAGTTAATGGCAATTTGGGAGAAGACATCTAAGCTCATATTAATTTTCCCTGGTTCTCCCAAGGTCAAACATATGAGTTTTATGGGTGATTGTTATTTCAAAACACTCAAAGCCAGCTCCTCAGCTGGTATAAATCAGTGTTGCTCCACTAAAGTTAATGGAGTTACGATGCTTTTTACCAGCTGAGGACCTTGTCTTCAGTAAACATTTAATTTAAAGAAAATGTGTAATGCACATGACCACATCTTGCAGCCCCATCTCACCTTTCTGTAGCTCCTATGTGCAGGACAGGAGAGCTCCCACATGCGAATTCATTCACGTGATTTCGGCATGTATCCCAACAAACAGACACTTATTCAGCCTCATTTGTCTCTGATTACTCCTGCTTTGAGCTCTTGGACAAAGTCTCAGAGAGCTCTTAGTGCCAGCTTCATTTCCTCCCATCACTTACATTCTTTTGCAATTATTGGCTATCTACCACTATTACCTCTCTCCTTTCTGAAGCATGTTTGCTAGGGCCACCCATATGATTTGCTTAAGGATGGCACGATGCTAGAAGTAGAAATCTGGTCTGGCTTTGGCCCTGGTAGTATGTGATTTACTCTTTCTCACTTTATTTCTCTTACAACAGGAAGGAAATATCCCTGTGGTCCATATCTTCTCTCTAACCTTGTTATGTTCTTTGAGTCCTCTCTTCCTGTAAGTTAATTTCCTAGTTAGAGGAAAGACTTATTTTTCTTTTGAACTTTTGTTGTTGTTACTTCATAAGATAATTTTCTGACAGAAGTATTAACTTTTCAGTGAAAGTAAACTGGTTGCACAGGTATATGTTGACATAAGTTACATCTGCCACTCTTATATTCTGAAGTTCCCCAGAGAGTAGTTATCAGTGGTTCACAGTCATGCTGGAAGGGCATAATGAGTGGGGTCCCGCAGGGATCGGTTCTGGGTCCGGTTCTGTTCAATATCTTCATCAGTGGTTTAGATAATGGCATAGAGAGTACACTTATAAAGTTTGCTGATGATACCAAGGTGGGAGGGGTTGCAAGTGTTTTGGAGGATAGGATTAAAATTCAAAATTATCTGGACAAACTGGAGAAATGGTCTGAAGTAAACAGGATGAAATTCAATAAGGACAAATGCAAAGTACTCCACTTAGGAAGGAACAATCAGTTGCACACATACAAAATGGGAAATGATTGCCTAGGAAGGAGTACTGCGGAAAGGGATCTGGGGATCATAGTGGATCACAAGCTAAATATGAGTCAACAGGGTAACGCTGTCACAAAAAAAGCAAACAGCAATCTGGGGTATATTAGCAGAAGTATTGTAAACAAGACACGAGAAATAATTCTTCCGCTCTACTCTGTGCTGATTAGGCCTCAACTGGAGTATTGTGTCCAGTTCTGGGAGCCACATTTCTGGAAAGATGTGGACAAATTGGAGAAAGTCTAGAGAAGTGCAACAAAAATGATTAAAGGTCTAGAAAACATGACCTCTGAAGGAAGATTGAAATAATTGGGTTTGTTTATTCTGGAGAAGAGAAGACTGAGAGGGGCATATCAGTCTTCAAGTACATAAAAGGTTGTTACGAGGAGGAGGGAGAAAAATTGTTTTTCTTAACCTCTGAGGATAGGACAAGAAGCAATGGACTTAAATTGTAGCAAGGGAAGTCTAGGTGGACATTAGGAAAAACTTCCTAACTGTCAGAGTGGTTAAGCACTGGATAAATTGCCTAGGGAGGTCATGGAATCTCCATCATTGGGATTTTTAAGAGCAGGTTGGACAAATACCTGTCAGGAATGGTATAGACAATACTTAGTCCTGCCTTGAGTGCAGGGGACTGGACTAGATGACCTCTCAAGGTCCCTTCTAGTTCTATGATTCTAAGTAATTGATCAGGACATGCAGGAGAACAAAACACAGGCACAAGGATGGATTTTAAAGCAGAAGGCTGAAATGTTATTAACTTTTTTTAACTTTAATCTCTCCCCAACTCACCCCAAAACATGTATTTGGGTACAGTGCACTGTTAAACGGCTTCATGCCAAATAACCAATATTCAGGGTTGTCCTCTTCAGACTAATTAGGATTCCACTCACCTCTGAATATACTAATTTTCCCACTGTAAAGTTTAATGTGGGTATTAATGAAAGGAACCTTAATTTATGAACACTAAAGGTCTCCCCTTCTTGCTCCGTGGTCCCCAGGACATTTCCTGGGTCTCTCAGTCATGTTTACCTCTGGGAGCCATCCTCTGAGAGCCCCTCACCTACACAGGACACCAGCTGCAAGTGGTGACTAAATTATGAACTCCACTTCTAAACTTACAACTTTTAAACACTGTTCTTATGCCTTATTAACCTTAAACCAGGCCTATGGGATGCTGCAAGAGAGGTGGAAAAACCCAACACCTCATTTCTGTGGGGGGGAAATTCTTTCCTGATCCTAAAAACTAGTGAGCACACAGACCCATAGCATCATAGTGCAAACTATACCGCCATTATAGGGCAGGGAGGGCAGAGCAGCAAATGCAACAGAATGGCTGCTACTTACTCTGAGGGCGTCACATACTGCAAGGCTCAAGGGGAAAAGCACAAGAGAATATACTCTCCCTTGTCACCAGAGACCAGGCAATAGCAGAAGGGAGAGGTAGAATCTCTCTTCTCTTCTCTTGCTCCACTTCTCACCTAGGCACAATCTCGATGTGCATTCTGGATAGGGGAAGAGTAGGGCCCAAAACAACTGAACTTGACCCTCTAATTCCACCCCTCCTCTCAGAACTCCAGGGGTTGTCTTTCCCCTGTTGGTCTGATCAAACATTTCCTACCTCACTGAGACAGAGGACCTTTCAGGAAAGTGTATTTAACTTGTTTGTACAAAAAAATTAGTTTTGCGGAAGACAAATTTACAAATATTCTATTTTTTATAGTTTACCATAATCACAACAGAATTTCAAAATATTCTACTAAAGGCATTTGAAAATTTGACATGGCTAAATCCTGAGTTCCTTATTCAGTTTTTTCTCAGGCAAACTTTAATGAAATTGATTCTACAAGAGTTTGCCTGAATAGAAACTGAGTTAGAAACTCAGGAGACGGCCCACAAGTAGTAAAAGTGTATTAAGAAGATTTTGGGAATAGGAGGAATAAACAAACTGCATGGCTTATATAGTCCCTCCCATGGAAAAACATCTGGAAGATGAAAATTTACTTGGAAAGAGCTGTGAAAAGACACCACATCATCCTGTCAATTATGTGCACCGAGCTGCACGTTGAAGAGGCAGTAGATATGACCTAAAATCCTTGGAGGCTGAGACTCTGTAATGTCCGAAGCCATCTTCTAAATCACAGGGTGTCCGCGGCAGTTCCATGATTCCCACCTCCGCAGGAAATCCAGGCTCCATTGAAGTCAATGGGAGTTTTTCCATTGACTTGAATGGAACCAGGATTTCGCCTCAGATGTACAGCTTGCTCCCTTACTGTGTTGCCTATACTTCCCTATCAGTGGTTTGGTCCTTCAGCATGGTCCACAGGCTACTTCCATCCATCAAAGTTCTTATAAGGACACCTATCACCATAGTATCTGCCTTTCGTGCAGCAATCTAATTACACTTGAAAAGGATTTCTTACATTTCATGAGCATGGTCTGTGGTAGTTGAAAGACGTATATAGTATACAACTTTGGATGGGAGAGTCCTCCAACCTACACACAATCACAGCCCCACATTTGGGCAATGTGCTGTACTCCTGGAGATATCCTGTGCTGCTGCTTAAACATTTGTAATTATTGCAGGAAACTGGCTACCTGTTCTACTTGTAAATTACTCCAAGTGATCCCCTCTGTTGCATAGCAGAGGAGAATGTGTGGATCAGTGCTTGCAGAAATGGATAGTTTTGAACACTGTATTTTGGTTTCCCTACACAGAGATTTTTCCACATTCACTGTGACAAATATCCTCCTAAACTAAAATGATTACAGTCTGAATATTTCACAATTGTTTTAAAAAAAGTAGATGTAAAAAATATTCAAAAGAGAGATTTTATAAAGTGCTTTTTTATTATGCATTTGTCAACAGTTAAATGATGTGTTGCTATTTCATGCAAGCTAGAATAATGTTAAGATAGCAAAAACATACTATGCCATAAAAGTGTTAAGGATAAAAAGCGCTAAATCTGAATAAGATTGTACAGTTTTAAATCTAAAACTGAGAAGCTGGTTTATTAGTAAAATAACCTCTGTTTTACTCCTGTTTTCCTGCATCTTGAATATTGTCCCAATTCTACATGTGATGTTCTTCTTCATGCCATTTCCTCTACATTTTTACACACCTTATTTTTTGCTGTCATGCAACATAATGCACAGTAAACATCTCAGTGCTCCAAAGGGACACGATAATTTCAGAGAGACAGCAAAACTATATAATATCCATTATTATAATATTATAATATCCATTATTATTTGCCCATCGGTTGTAGCCCCTGTTTCATTATTATTCCATTCCATTTCAAACCAAGTACTTCATGTTGTTGCTAGAAAAATACTTTTCTAATAAAAGCTAACAAGAAAAATTTACATAATTTATCATGGAGAAACAGCTTATTTACTTATAGAAATAACAATGCATGAAAAAAAATTGTAGAAATATTTTTCCTTATTCTTCTGCACACCAGGTGCATTACTTCTTAGTTCATTACAAATGATAAAGAACAATGTTGGAATTAATGCATGGATCAGCAGGAAAGTCATATTTTAAAATATTGCCTGCAGCATAAAGAATTGTAGAAATACAAATCATTTGCATCCTGAACTGAAAAAAAACCTCATCATATTTTTGCCTCTCCATTGACTGAAAGATAATTTAAGCAAAAATAAAATATGAATAATTGGTGATATATAATACAAATAAACATTCATATATAATCTCTGTATATTAAGTTCCTTAAGAAGTGCTATAGAATAACTGGATTACAGAAATGCCTAACCCACTAATTGTAGACATAAATAATATTTTACCACATACTTTGTGAGTGACAATTTTAGATGATCATTTGTTTTATTCATAATCATCATAACATCTATTTCTTTTGATTTGCTCTTCTACAGTGAGATAATCAGACTTGACTTTATCTCCTTGAGATGATGGAACAGCTATATATCTTGAGCTCAGTAAATCTGAACTTGTGCTTGTGCCATTTGCTGACACTTCTGTTATTTCACCTTCTTGACAGATATTGATATCATGTAGTTCCATATCAGAATTCCCATGTTCTTTTGAATATGGACTGGAAGCATTTTTAGTTATGTCTACAGAATGTAACAGGCCAAAGTCTAAAAACATGGCACCTTTTTCAGGAAAGCAAGGTGTTTTCACATTATCACATAAAGTAGTATGTAAGCTATTGTCATTTTTTGATTCTTCCCCAACGCTTAGCAACTTGGTATCAAAAGGGAATGTTGTATTAGTGGTTTCCTTTAAAACTAATACGTTGCTGGTACAAGATTTTTGACCAGTGGCATCTGTATTAATTTGAACAAGACTATATGAGGTAACTTTATCTTTGGAGTTTTGTTTCTCAAGTGCAATATTTACAAAATCTCTAGAAGAGCTTTCTTGAAATTCAGGTATACCAAGTAGTTCTGCATTTCCTGGTTGATTTTCTAGCTTTTTAAAAGCATATTCAAACATGGTGCGATTTGCATGACTTAATTTTGTTACTGGATTAGGTATAACTGAGAGAGAGGTTTCCTGTCTACAGATGTTCAAGTGTGAAAAAGTTGTATAATTATTATTATTACTCATATTAAACTCTTTATAATTATCTAGTACTGTCTCCTTATCAATGTTAGTAACCTGTAAAACTTCTACACTACCAGGTTCATTATTTTTTTCATCTTGCTTCTTCTCAGCACTCTGCATAACCACATTACGTTCATTAACATCCATTCCACTTTCCTCTCTATTCTCTGATCCTTCTGTTTCATTCATCTTATCTTCCACATTCTCATTTTTTTCATCTATTTCCTTACTGCCTACTTCAGTTATCTTTGCTTCATTGAAATTTATAACTTCTTCCTTCTCAGACATAGAACTAAAAGATGACTGTTGATTTTGTTGCGAGTCAACAATGTCATCCTTCTTTTGTTCTACTTTCTCTCTGAGATCACTATGGGTATTTTCTAGCTGAGTTTCATTTTTATTGCCTAGAGGTATATTTGTGTATGTTCTGGAGGCTTCTTGTGCAAAACCTTCTGGGGGCCACTTTGGCTTATTCATTTTAACCTCTTCTTCAACAGAAAATGTTTTTTGGGGTATCACATGATCTGTAGAAGGAGGCCATATAATTTTTAATTTGCCTCTTTCTGTAGATTTTTTCAAATTGTCATCCAGAGTTTCAGAATGCACATATTGAATATCTGAATACAAGTCTGGTTCAATTTCTGTATTAAGCTTAGATTTGATAGTTGTCTCATTATTTGGATTTACCTCTTCAGCATGAACATTGCCAACTGAGCTTGTTTGGTCTTTGGAACTCCATAATTCTTTGTGTTGCTTGTGTCCAAAACCTTCATCGTAATTTCCTTTAGACTTGAAAAGTTGCTTAAAATGGGGTTTACAGTATGCTTGTCCATGGAGAGATGCGTAATTTCCCAAGCTGTCAAATGGAAGAAAAGTTGTTTGATAGCATCTACAGATCTACCAAGAATAAATACACCAAGAATACTCTATTTTAGTTGACCTGATAAGTACTCAAAAATTACAGTATCTATAGATATCTTTATGTATATTTTAGCAAAGAAAAAATAACATTTATTTTTAATTTTAATATATGGTTCTCACCAAAAAAAGGATCTTTAGTATCTGAAACTTTATGTATTGTAAATTCCTATAAAAACTAGAATTTTTGGTAGCAAGAACCTCACTTTTATATCATAAAAATAATAATTAAAATATATAGATGATTATTTCCTACAGCTGTAGAAACACTTTACAGTAAATGGACTAAACTTAATGAAAGTATAGGCTGCTAAGAGGAATGATCTCTAGCACTTTATGTTTATGCTTTTTTAAAGTTCCTGACAGTTGCTAGTGTATATGACAACCACTGAAGTCCTCTTTATTTTCCTACAGAACAGGTGGAAAACATGCAGTACCATCCAAGCTTCTCTTCACTTCTCTATTAGTACACCTCAGCCCTTTTCTGGGATGATAGGATTTATTTGTGTGCATGTTTACTTAGGCCTGGATCCTGCTCCCAGTGAGGTAAAGGGAAAAATTCCTATTGACATTAGAAGTACAGGATCAGATCTATAATCCTTGCCTGGAAGAGCTTCCAGCTCTCTTGACTTCTGATTCAAAGCTCTATCTGCTGGTTAGCATTGATAGGAGCAGGGTGGCCAGTTACAGCAGTACTTGGACATCAAAAGCAGATTTTCTGTGAATGAATTGGTAGTTCCTCCTTACCTTAACTTACTGCCGCAGTGGTGACATCGGAAACATGATTTATGAAAGATTTGCTTGTTGACAACTAGACATTCCATTGGATAAACTTTCTTTTGACAAAGTATGCATGTTTCCTTTTCCTGAAGTTGCAGTTTCTAGAAATAATATTTTATAAAGGTCATATATTGGTCCTCAGCCATTTGTTAGAATGTATTTCTAAAAGATGTCACTTTATCAGTCCATGCACAAAATGAATGGTTTATATGGAAAGCTGCAAAGCTGATTGGTTTTTGTCAGTTCATCCATGAATTGATAAGTAATCTACAGATTTTAGGGATAAACTATAATTCAACTAATTGTAATACTTTGAAAGCAAAATCCTATTTACTTTTTCTGGTGAGTAGTTTCATGAATTTGAATAGGACTTCACTTCAGGAAGCCAAGCAGAATTTGGCCCTTTGTATGTAATAAACATTTGTTTCTTAAAGTGAGATGGTATCATAAAAAGGAATGTTAAGTTGGACTGAGTATGTTTATATAGAACGCACCTCTTTGAATCTGCAATGTCATTTAGAGATATATACGCAGAGGGTGAATGTTTGAAACTGTGATTAGAAAGCTTTGCTTAATTATGCCAGAAGCACATCAAGGAACTTCGTTACTGCATTAACCTGAAAACTACACGCACATATGTCGCAAATATGATAGGGATATAATTATTTGAGCTTTTTACAGTTTTCATGTTCATGGCTGGTGTTTTGTTCAGTTAATTTGCAAGAAAGAATCAGCTACAATACTGATATTAGCTAACTATATCAAATCCTTTCTTTTATGAAGCATAATTGATTGTAAAGGAAACTAGCTATACTCCAAAGTACAAAGCACCAGTAGAAAGTTTATTTCAGGAAGGTGAGGGGTAGGAAGAGACGGAGATAACAGACAATCTGCAGAAAGCTACACTGCTATTCTGTCTTGATTTATGAATTGCTATAAAATCCATGCTAACAGGCAAATACAAATAATACAGCATTATAGTGGGCTAAATTCTCTGCTGATGTAAATGGTGCTGCTCCATTATCAACAGAGTTCTGCACCCATTTACACCAGCAGAGAATGTGGCCCGCTTTACTGTTATATTATTTGTATTTGCCTGCTAGTACTGATTTTATAGTAATTTGTAAATCAAGACAGAATAGCAGTGTAGAATACACAACTGTGCCTATATCTCCTAGAGCTGTGCAAAACATCCAAGGAGAAATTAAAAATCTTCAAAATTTGCTTAGAAATTACCTGAATGCAAAATTTTCCCCATAAGTGAATAGACTAATCAAAGCTGATTGTGAAGTTATCTTTGTACTCATGTCCCTGAAAATTTCAAACCACTCTTTGCAGTACAGTCTGGATTTAGTTTCCTGTTGTTAGCCTGAGGGGAAGGCACATGGTTGAACTCACACAGTATTTTGACAGGTTCCCTGACTGTCTAAGGGATGTCCACACGAGGAACTGGGTTGTGTGATTCCCAGCTCAGGAGACATTCCCATGCTAGCTGTGAGCTAGCAGGCTAAAAATAGAGCTTAGCTATGGTGGCAGAGTGGTGGGAAGGGCTAGCCGCCCCAAGTATGTACCGGTCCAAGATGCTAGGTATGTACTCAGAGTGGCTTGCCCCTCCCACCACTCATGCTGCTGCAGCTATACTCTGTTTGCAGAAACACTAGCTCAATCAGAGCTAGCCTGTGTATGCCTCCTCGAGCTGGGAATCACACCAAGTGTAGATATACCCTCTGCTTTAGAAATATATACCTAAGCTAGAGACAGTGAGTGTACTAAGGCTATGTCTTCATTGTGCAGTTAACCCAGGGGGCAGGTATCCTGTCTGAGCACCATAGTTAGCCTAGCGTGGGTGTGAGCAACTACACTGCAATATAATATAATTAACTTAAAGCAGCTCCAAATTTGGGTCAGTGGTTTTTCTGTGTGGATGGTAGAGAAGGTTGGGCTAAAATACAAGTAAGACCCCAAATTAACTGTGCAGTGAAGACATTTTTGATTCATTTTCCCAGGCCTGGATGGAGCACTGAAGCCATGGGGACCCAGGCCTCTGTGGGAGAAGGAAGTGTCTCACAGAGTGGCAGGGCCCTTAGAGAAGAGAGAGGAAGGGGATATTTCCCTCCGAACAATGGACAGTAGTGTGAAAGTGACTTTTGCATTTTTGTGTATTTCAACGCAAGATAAAATTTCAGAAGAGTATGAATTTGCCCAACAAGAAATGGCAAAAGTTTTCACATTAAATTTTGTAAACTTCTTTACTTTTGCACACATTTAATTAAAACCTACCCTAAACAAAATTCATTTTGTTCAAATTCAAGTTTTGTGATTTAGCAAACTTAGAACAGATGCATATAAAACATGCAGATTGTTATACCATTATCGCTGTGTTTGACTGCAGGCAAACACAGAAGTCACTTAACTGTTTATCTCAGTTAAAAGCACAATGCCAGCTATTTGCTGCTGTAAGAAATGAAATGCATTCTATACATATTTTTGTTCCAATACTAATTCAAATGCAATATTTACCTTGGCAAGAAAGTCCTTAAAACTCTACATATCAGTATTTGTTAGTCACACACTCAGCACATCACTTAAAGCGTTTGGAAAGGGAAAATGATTAAAGATTGCTGAGAGAAAAAGAGAGAACAAAAGTGAGGAAAAGTTTTGTTAGTTTTATGTTACTTTGTTCTTTGATTGTAAACACACTTTTCATTAATTGCACAATATACTGAGGTTGAATCACTTTTTTAAAAAAGTTATTAAGGTTTCTTCACACTTTGCATGCTTATTTACCACTGATAAATGCTGATTCCTGGTGGAAGCTACTTCTCACTTCAGCTTCAGAAGTATCTGAGACACTGTAGCCAAGACTATTAAACACTCTTTCACTTTCCTGCCACGTCTTCTGAAAATTCCTTAGTAGTTCTTCTGGTGAATCAGCAGCAGAAATATCCAAAATGTGTCCTGAGATTACATCTTCATATGTTGGAGGTGCATGCTTGAAGCCAAATCCTGACTGCATACCATCAGCACTTTGTGATGTAGAGGTGGCAATCCTTGATTCAGTGACTGTGTTGGCAAATCTACCCAGACCAGAAGCATGGTCAGTATGACACTTTGCTTCCAAGCAAACCAGGGGTTCAAATGAGTGCTCTTTATCTTCACATTGCTTTTGTTTATAAGATATACCTTTCTTTGGGTCTCTTGGCTGCCTATAAGGAGAGTTTCTGAAGGTATCTTTTTGCTTTTGATTCTCCAGAGATGTCAGTTCAAATTCATCCTTGCTAAATGTGTGTCTGTCTTGTTTTATTTTGCTATTCATTCCACCCCTTTCAAAAACTCTTTTCTTTGATTTCACATCAAATCCTGGATTGTCCTCTGATTTCCCTAATAACATATCCATTTCATCTACACTCTCATAGTCTACTCTTTCAACTACTGTGACTGGTTCCTTTTTTGTATGTCTTATTTGCTCAGATGCTTCAAACCTACGAGTAAGCCCTGACTGGTCAATTTTAGGGACCTTAAAACTTACTGCATGTGGCTTTAAGCTTTCTGGAATGTTTACTGGATCTTGGTGCATGTCGTTGTTTTTCTCTGCTTTTCTATTTTCTTCACATGTTTCTTTTATGTCCTTTACTGTACCAGCAGTTACTTGAGATTCATTTATCGTTGCTGAGGATAAAGGCTCCATCATAGCATGTGTTTCAATCTTAATTTGTCTACGAAGAGTTGCAGGAGATTTAACAATCTCTGATCTTTTTTCTACAACTGGAACTGGTGTTACTGACCAGTGTTGTGTTACTCCTTGAGATAGCTTTGCAGTGGTGCCTTTTAGTTTGGCCAGTTGTTCAGAACGGCTCCTTGGAGGAGAGGGGGAAGAGGCTGGCCTTCGAATTGTAGATATTGGCGTTGCAGATCTGCGTGGTGGGGGAGGAACAGGAATACTTTCTCTCTGGATGGAAGATGAAGAGAGTGCTTCCTTCAGAGGAGATTCTGTCCGTTTAGATTCAATTGTTATATAAGTAGGTGATGGCGATCGCATTTTTAATGCTTGAGAAGAAGTTCTGAATTCTGTCTGTTTGATTCCATTGGACTGCTGTATAATTTCATGGTGCACTGATTCTTCTTTTATAACCTCTTTCATTTGATGTGAATCTCTTCTGTTGGAGCCAATGCTGATTTTTGATATTTTCTGTGACAAGCCTCCAGAACTAACAGAGTCATTTCTGGATTTCACTGTTTTTGTGGCCATCATAGCTGTCTGGATTGTGTCTTCACATGAGGCTAGTATTTTGACTGCTTGATCTTTAATATTTGATAGCTCTTCTGTCATCCTTTCTAAATTATTCTCTGTTGCAATATGAACTATATTTTTCTTTCTTTCTTGGTCTATAAGCCATACTGGGATATTATTTAAAAATATCTGAAATGCTTTCATACCATTTTTATTTGGCTCAGCTTCAAACTGTTTCACTCTTGACAAAACTTGCTGCAGTTCCTCCCGTTTCCTTAAGAATTCTAATATGTCTACTGCAAATTTTTCATCATTCAGCTGAGATCCTTTTGATGGAGGAGAAAATAAAGGTTTGCTCTGTGTAATCTCTTGTTTTGGATCTGTCTTCTTCATAAGGACTTGTTTTAGTTGTATGCCCTTGTCTTTGACACATTCGCTTTCTTGCAGACTATTATATTGCTGGGATAACTTTTTATTTTGATCTTTATTTTCAGAAACACACACATTATTTTGCTCAACAATTTGAGTCTGTGAGTCATGACGTGTATCAATTACGTTTTGCTTGACTATTTTCTCTGTTGATTTATTCTTAAACTGATCTTGTTTTTCTGGAATTGTTACTTTTTCTTCTTTTGGACAAACTAATACCTGGCCCTGATTTACTACTTTAGCCATTGAGACTTTCTCATGCTTGAATTCTCCTTTTTCTGTTTCTTTCTCATTAACTAATTTTTGTTTCACTTGACTGCCATCTTTTTGGCTTACTTCTTGCATATTCTCTATGTGTTCTAAAGGTGTTTTTTCTCTCAGCACCTTTCCATCAACATGCTTCTGGTAATATTCTTTTGCAACACTTTGTTTTTTCCTAGCGTTAGTACTTATGTCTTCTCTCTGTTTTTCCCGATTTTGTTGTTTGACAACATTTTGAACATTAGTTTCCTGTTGTTTTTTGTGAGTCTCAGAATCTTTGTGTGTTTCATGTAAGCTTTGATCTACAATTGGAAGCTTGATAGTTTTAACTTTGAAATGAGGGGAGCTAATTTTATTTTTGGACACGTGCAACTGCTCCACAGTCTTCAGCTGCTCTGCCTTATGCAAAGTATGTTCTTGATGGATTTGTTCCATTTGACAAGATAAATTATGTTTTGTAAGATCCTTTGAACCTTGTGGTACTTTTTTTCTAATATGATCTTCTGCTGAGGTTTCTAAAATGTTTTGAAGCTGCTCAGTAGCTGATGATACTATTAATGATGCAGAGAGTTGTTTACCTCGAGATCCTGTTGCTTGTAAACTGACTTGAAAGTCAGAATCAGAGGGTGTCGTTTTTTGTGGAGTTACAGGGGAAACTGAACCTTGTAAAGGAGTTTGATCCTGCTTGCTTGATTTTTGAAATGGTACACAATTTACTGACTCTGTTTGAACTGGACTTCCCCGAGTCTCGCTGTTTGTTCTGGCAGTCTCATGACAAAATCTTTTGACTTGCACTTTCTCCATCTCCTCCCTTTGCTGTCTATATTTTTCTTCAGCAATCATTAAAGGGGTTTTAAATTTTCTGAAATAAGGTTTCGGTTTTATTTGTGTTGGCTCTGCTGGAAGGGAAGGAGATCTTTTAAGAGGAAAGACCACTCTTTTCTTGGCCAGCGATGTCTCTTGCAGAGCTTTGGGTGGAGGATTAATCACTTCTGAAACAGATGATGGCCTTTTTACCCCTTCTGTTTTTGTATCAGTTGTCTCCTGTTTCTGTTCATAGCTAACCACATTCACCAGAGCTGTGGAATTTTTGCTTTCTCCTGCTTCTGTGGTAATATCCATTTTTCTGTGTGTCTGAAGAACAGTTAGTTCAGTTTTTGGAGGCGTTTTAGACTTGTTAATGTCTAGCCCCTTAGAAGGCTGCATTTTGAGGAATTTATTTGAAGATGGAACCCCAGCTGGTTTACCTGATGATGTTTTAGCCCGAGCATTAAATTGCAGTGGCTCAGGCAGTGACTGTTCTGGATATTTTGGAAAATGTTCTTTTTTTTGCTTTGGTTGAGAAGTAGGAAAAATCACCAGGGGTGGGGGCGGGAGCGGTAGAGGGAGATGGGGCAGAAACTCACTTTCAGATTTGTCATCTATCGGTGGTGGGGGAGGAGGAAAATGATCAAACTCAGTTTTGGTTTTGTCGATAGGTGATGGAGGTGAAGAAAACATGTGTCTATCAGATGGCATCATTAATGGAGGTGGAGGAGGTGGCAGAGGAAATTCAATTTCAGATGATGCTACTGATGGTGGTGGTGGAGGAGGAGGGGGTGATGGTGGTGGAGTAGATGAGGAATCTATTTCTGGCTTATCTTTCCCCACAGCATTCTTGGCTGGATTTACAGGATTTTTCACTGCAAGTTGGAAGTCTAATTTAGCAGGTTCCACTTTAGTTTTTCCTATAAACTGTCCTACAGGTTTCTTATTTTTCTGATGAACATCTCTCTTTTGCTTCCTTTCAGTTTCTTTAAATTTATTGAGTACTTCCTGTGTGACTTTTACTTCTTGTTTGTTGTTTATATTCTGTTCTGCTGTCATGGAAACTACAGCTTGCCCCAGCTGAACGCTTATTTCATTCTCTGCAAAAACGTCTCTAGAATGCTGAGCTTGTTTTGTTTCTTCCTTTAGAAAATGGCCAGTGGCCTTAGAAGTCCCACTAGCTGGCATTTTAATTGGTTGTCGTGTAGTTCTGGATTTGGAGCAGTCAACATCACTTGACATTTTTGCCTTTTGTGTTGTCTCCTTCTGACAGCTTAGGTTGGAATATTCATTGTCTTTATGCTCATGAAGTAGATTCTGTTTCTTTTCAGCTATTTTTTCTATGGACTGCACACCACTGGTGGTGCTGTCCCTTTTCAAAGCTCTACATGTCTCTGATTTCTCTGTTCTCACATCTCTCTTAACTTTACCACAGAAAGAAGACTGGCTGGTCACATGTTTTGCTTCTTTTTTTACATTGCCCTGGACTCTGCTTTTATCCTTTGATTCATCCACTTTTTTGATGACCATGTGTTGAGAATTAGATAAACTTTCTGAATGTTTTTTATCTACATCAATTGACTCAGTGCTCTGTTCTTGTTCTAAATGGATCTTTCTGTTACCTTGTGTACCTTCTTTGAGGAAAGTCTCATTTTCAGCATGTGTTTCCTCATGATGTTCAGGGACAGATTTAACATTCTTTTGCAGATTATGTAACCTGTTACTTTGGTGCTTGGCTATATGCTGTGTCTGGATGTTGCTTTTTATATCTCCATGACCACTTACTTGAAGCTGTACCATTTTCTTTTCTGCAGAGTCTTCTAGGATGTTTTGTCCAGCAGTCTGAATATCTCCTCTGATTACATCTTCTGTATCTACTCGCTTGAAAGTCTGCTGAGCTTCTTTTAAAGATCTTAATGTTGACTCAAGGTCACCTCGAACAACCTCTTTTTTCAGAACTTCAGTTTTTGTGGTTATTTCTTTTTCAAGGGACTCAATGGCCTGCTTAATATCACCAGGGATGACATCAGGCTTCTCTGTTTCTTTCAGTTGATAGGCTGATTCTTTAAGAGACTTCAGTATTGTGAGAATGTCGGCTTTTATAATTTCTTCCTTTTCTGTAACTGTTGTCTGATTTATGGCCTGACTGAGGGAATTTAAAGTTGCTTTCAAATCACCTTTTATAATATCTTGTTTACGTACATGATAAGATGTATTTTGTGGCTCTGTCATAAAATTTTTAACTGCATTAGCCACATCTCCAGGAATGATGTCAGTTTCATTAACTGTTCGTTGAATCTGAAACTTCTGTTTCTTTAGTAACAGCTTTGTGCCTTCTACATCACCACCAATTATTTCCTCCTCCTCCTCCTCCTGTTTCCTGGTTGTAATTGTTTCAATTGACCCTGTCTGAAGTAGTTTCAGATAATCCAAAGCTCCGGATTCTATGCATGTTGTGAAAAACTGAACGTTGCCTCTCTCTGAATCATCTATTTTAGCTCTTTGGGATATTTTATTATTCATTGTGGAAGACAGAAGGTTGTGAATAGTATGTTTCACATCACCACCTATCACTTCATCATGCTGGATTTTATTGTCAGCCCTTTTGTGAAGGAGCGAATAGAGTGTCATGTTAATATCACCTCTCTCATTTTCCTGAATTAAAATTCCTCGTTTTACAGAACTATCCTGACTAAACAGGTTTTTTATAGCTTGCTGTATATCACCTTTCACTATCTCTTCTTTTTCAACATGAACATCTCTTGATCTGGTCAATAATTGAGCTTTGGTCAAATCGACATTGCCCTTTTCATCTTCATTTATTGTAATTTCTCTTTTGGTACTGCTTCTTTTGGACAATAGGTTCATCATTATGTTTCCTAGATCCCCTCTAATAATCTCTTCCTTTTGTATTTTAGGAGTCTCTTGATTCATTAGTTTATATTTTGCCATTCTGACATCTCCAATTTCATCTTCCTCAAGGATAATTCCATGATACTCAATGACTTTGTGAGAGTAAAGTTCTTTTAAAGTTTCTTTGATACTTTTCCCTATAATTTCTTGCTTTTCAACCTTATTTTCATTAAATTCATGGAAAGGTGTCGTTTCAAAAAGCCATGTTGTTGTCTTTACATCTGACTGAGGAATTTCTTCCCTGGTTATTTTTATTTCACTTTCATCAGTTTCCTTAATGGAATCTAAAGGCCGGTTTTCAAAAAGCCACACAGCATGCTGAACATCACCTTCTTGCACATCTTCCTTTGTGACTGTCTTGACATCTTTATACTCTGACCCTTCTCCTCTAATCTCATCCACAGTGTGTGTTTCAAATAACCAAGTGGAAGTTTTAACATTGCCCCGTTGGATTTCACTGACACTTACTGTTCTTACATACATGCCTTTATTGAGTCTTTCAGACTCAAATAATTGTTTGTTGGCCTTCACATCACCACCTTGGACATTATCAATAGTGGGCACAATTAATTTTTCATCATCTGAAATTCTGTCGAGTGGTCGTGTTTCAAATCTGTATCTGACAGAGCTCACATCTCCTTTCTGAATATCTTCCTGGGTGACAGCTCTAATAACATACACATTATCTGATTCATTAATAGATCCTAAAGGTTTTGTTTCAAACAACCACCTAGTCCCACGTACATCTCCATGAATCACTTCTTCCTTCTTAACTGTTGTCACTTCATGATAATACCCTTCTTTGTCTTGAATTGCATAAAGTGGCTGGGTTTCAAACAGCATTCTGTAGTTTTTCACATCTCCCTTTGTTATTTCTTCAGTAATAGTTTTCTTGGTGGTGGTATCTGCAGATCCATCTTTAATCTGGTCTAACGAAAATGTCTCAAATATAAAGCAGCCTTTTCTTACATTCCCACCGTGTATATCTGTAACAGTTCTGACTAATCTACCATCTTCTTGGTTCTCTTTTATTGCATCAATAGAATGGTTTTCAAAAAGCCATCGGCAATGTAGAACATTTCCTTTCTGTATATCTTCACTTTGTACAGTTTTAATTTTTTCCAAAACTGCCTCTGAACTGAAATGTATGGAATCTAGTGACTGGTTTTCAAATTTATATTTCATGGTGGAAACATCCCCAGGCTGGATATCAATTTCCACTACTCGTTTGAATTCCTTTTCTTCTTCTCCTTGTATATTTTCTAGATTTTCTGTCTCAAAAAGGAAACATGCTGTACGGACATCACTTCCTTGAATATCCTCCTGATTCACAGTGTGTAATTTTACTCTTGTTTCCGATTCATCTTTTATTGCATCAAGCGGCTGGGTTTCAAAGAGCCGAGTACAGGTTTTGACATCTCCTTTATGTACCTTTTCACTGTCAGTCACTATCTCAACCTTGTCATACAGTGATTCCATTGGCTGAGTTTCAAACAGCCATCTACACATTTTTACATCTCCTTTAATAATGTCTGTAGTCTGTTCTGTTTTACTTTCTTCGCTTTCCATATTGTTAAAATATTTAATAGAATCAAGAGGCTGAGTTTCAAACAACCATTTAGCTGTTTTCACGTCACCTGATTCTACTTCTTGTGAAGATATTCCTTTGATAATCTGGATTTTTTTAATGCTCTCATCAAATTGGTCAACAGGCCTTGTTTCAAACAGCCACCTGCAGCTTCTTACATCACCTCTTAAAACTTCTTCTTGTCGAATTGTTTTAACTTCATGATATTTCCCAAGACTATCTTGAATTGCATATAATGGAGTTGTTTCAAAAAGAGCTTTATTCAACTCTACAGTTCCTCTCCTTATTCCTTCCACATGGATTTTATGTGATTCATCATATTTACTTAAATTGCTTGATTCAAATATATGTTTGTAGCTACTCACATCTCCTCTGTCAACTTCTTCAAGTTTCACTGCTGTTATAAATTCCTTTCTTTCTTCTCTAATGTGTTCAAGAGGTTTAGTCTCAAAAATCCATTTTTGATGTCTCACATCACCTTTTTCTTCCTCAGTGGCAACCACCTTTTGAAGCTTACCAATATCTGGGCTATCCTTTAAAGCATCCATTGGTAGTGTTTCAAATAAGTGTTTAGTAGTGCTTACATCACCTCCTATTGTTTCTTCAGGTGGCAAATGAGTTGGGTCATCATTATCTTTTAGGGTATCGAGAGGTTGAGTCTCAAAAATCCAGCATTTTCTACAGACATCAGCCCCTAGAATAGCTTCCTTCTTAGTGACAGATACTTCTGAGTCCTCCTTGATAGTATCCAAAGGTTGTGTTTCAAACACCCACTTTGCCTTGTGCACACCACCTTTGATGCTTTCCTCCATAGAGATTCCACGAACAACTTTAATTTCCACAGGATCTTTGTTAATCATATCTAGGGGCCGCGTTTCAAACATCCAGCGTGCTGTTCTAACGTCTCCTTTTTCAATGTCTTCTCGGTGAACAGTTTTAATCTCCAATATTTGACCTAAGATGTCTTTAATAACATACATTGGTTGAGTTTCAAAATGCTTTATGCTTCTCTTCACATCTCCTTTAATCTCTTTAAGCTCAGATTTGAGCTGCAGCAAGTTAACTTCATCCACTGAGTGTAGCTGCCCAAGTTTATCCAGATGCTGGGTTTCAAACATGTACCTCACAGTTTTGACATCACCTCCGGTAATTTCTTTAATGAAAGTTTCATCTTGTTCATTGTCATGATGAATTTTATTCATTGAATCTAATGGCTGGGTTTCAAACATCCACGTGGCTGTGCGGACATCTCCTCTGGATAAATCTGGAATTTTGTCTGTGTTTTCTGCAGAGTTTGAAGAATGTGTACCCAGGGCATCGATCGGTTGTGTTTCAAACATCCAGGTAGTATATTTTACATCTCCACCTGCAATGATTTCTTGATCTGCTATGCTTTTAATGTTGCTCAGTTCAGGAGATTCATCTTTGATTGAATCCAAAGGCTGGTTCTCAAAGACCCATCTCATAGACTGAACCTCTCCTTTTAGGATTTCATCCCATTCTAGGTATTCTCTCTCAGGGCTCATACACTTCTGAGGGCTATTACGAGTGTTTTCAAAGACATATCTAGTTTGCTGTACATCTCCTGACACATAGCTGCCTATTTCAACCTTACTAGATACAATATCAGAAACTTCATTAAAATATTCTTTTTCTAAATTCTTTCTTAATTCTGGGTGAATATGTTTGTATAAACGTTTTAATTCATATAAATTTCTTTGCTTTGAATATAAATCTTTGGGGATTGTGGGCTTTGCTGGAGAGGTGGATGGTTCAGGGGACTGGGAAAATTCTTTCATTTCTGATGGCACTTGTAGTATGTTTGGTGGGGGAGGAGGGGGAAACTCTTCTGTACTTCCATATTTAGGGGAGTTGGTGTAAGCTGTAACAGCAGCAGCAGTTCCATATTCTGTTTTTTGTGTCACAGAAGTTTCGTGTACTCTACTTGCTGAAGCAGTGGCAGTAGAAGAGAAGCTCACTGCAGGAGGCCATACAGTTTCTTGGAACTCATTTTCAATCTTTAGGGGACAAAATTAGTATTTTAAAGAAATAATTTCTAAGACCACAACTTTTATTCATTCTATTCAAAGGGCTTAGTCCTGCAAGATGCTGAGCAATGGGATTGCAATGGGAGCTGAAGAGACCCAGCACCTCCAGGAGTTGCTCAGAGCCTTGTAGAATTGAGCCTAAAGGGAACATGCTGTTTTAACACAGCCTATATAAGGAAGGTAATGTACTTATTTCAAAGAGATGCACAGTGATTTTGCAGCTTTGCTTTCTCTGCTGCAACCAACGCACATTGTATCATTTATCAGCAGTTTATATTTGTTCCATTCATTGATGAAATTGATATTCTCTGCATTTACCTCTGATGAACCAATGTGTCCACCAAAAATTTTGAAGAAAAATAATATTTTTTTCACATGAGTCAAAGGAGAGAGAGAGAAGATTGCATGCAGCAGAGGAAGACAATGGAAAAACAAAGATTTTTTTTAAAAAGCTTTACTTTTAACAGTGTTTATCATATAATATAAATATATTTGTTAGATTTACTTAATATAATTTTCATTACTTCTTACTTAATGTGTATACAGTTTCCAAACCCATCCATGCTCCCACAATTTCCACAATGTTATTTATTTTAAAAATCAACTAAATGATCAAAATATGAATACGCTGAGATTTGAGCAATTGCACAAAGGGCAATGTTTCAACATTCTGGCTAACCTAAATACTTCTGGTCTGCATATACAGAAATTCCCCTTATTAAAAGCACAGACCTTAGTATGCTTTGCAGGTGTTGCAGTCTCCCTGTCTGAGAGAAGAGCCTTTTCCTGGGCTGTCTTGTCAAAGTGTTGTTTTAAAAACTGTGTTGAAATCTTTGGGATTTCTTCATTCATAGTTGCATTGACTACTGCAATAAGAAAAGAAGAACAAAAGGGTTTTTCTAAGCCTAGTATTTTATTATAATTGTCTAACAGTGAGTTATTTTTTTAAAAAAAATTATTAAACTGAACCAGTTGCACTCAACCTTGCAGAACTGGAGAATCACTCTGATGAAAACACAGAAAACCATAGACTAATTGAAGAGTAACATATCACATATTGTTTTGCAATGTATAACTTGTGTTAATGTCAGGACTAGAGCTGGTTGAATACTGAAAAATCAACTTTCGTGAACATTATTCATATTCTGCAGAGCTGTTATTTCAACCCTAATTTTACCCGTTGTTATTAACTATTTACAAACATTTGCATAAATGGGTTTTTGTTTTAACAAATGTTAGGAGAATGGCTTTTCTTCATGGCCCCAAGTCAGTAGATCATTTAACATGTGCTTAAAGTCCACCTCATTTACAAAGTGCTACAGTGTGTATGGTAACACCCATTGTTTCAGATTCTCTGTGTATATAAAATCTCCCCACTGTATTTTCCACTGCATGCGTCTGATGAAGTGAGCTGTAACTCACGAAAACTTATACCCAAATAAATTTGTTAGTCTCTAAGGTGCCACAAGTACTCCTTTTCTTTTTGCGGATACAGACTAACACGGCTGCTACTCTGAAACATGTAAATCCCATCAAAGTCAACGGGTGTGTTTTGCTGAACAGAAATGGATTACTGGGCCCATATTCACCTGTGAACAATGGTATTTTTGTGCGACCAAGTGTATATGCTCTTTGTCATTTCTTAGTCTTTATTCTCCTGCTTAAAATCTTCCTGATTTTCTTACCTGTTTCATCAATATGTTGAGTGAAATTAGAAGCCTTGCTTGTCTGATGGGTAGATTGTTCAACATAAGAAACCTGTGGAAAAAATTTTAATTTTAATGCAGGATTTAGTGTAATATGTCTAAGTTTTCTATTTGCATGGAGACATTCAGAACAAATGTTTTGTGAAGGTAAAGTCTGAATGAAAACCCAATTAATCAACACATTGAAGCAACACTTATAAAACACCTATTTTAAAATGATTGCCTGCCACAAAATCAGGGAAGTTTCCACTAGCACATCGAGATCTTGTTATACTAAGTGGTAACAGAGTTAAAAAGCAAAGCAAATATGCAGTCCCAATATCAGCATCTCTGTACAGTGGCCTGGTGACATAATTATTAACTGATACACTTAACCTCTTCTGTTTGAAAGGCTTCCAACTGAGTTCCTTTGGAGGTCACTTCATTCTGTTCAGCTTCTCTGCTGCAGCTTGATACTGTGAGCTGACTACTACTTTTCACCTCCTAAAGACAAATAAAAGTAATTACACATTAACAGTTTAATGATAAATTGAAAAACTTAATGTTTGCCTATGAATGGCTTTTCACTAATGTTATCACTTAAAAAGTATTGTTTGAAAAATATATTTTTCAGCAGGTTCCCATTATTACTGTAGTTCATATGGATAAGAACTATAAACAACCAAAGACAGGCCTTGTTATATAATAGAACATATGTTGTCATTTCATTACTGCAATCGGAGTTTGAGCTGCAGGTACTAAAGTTCCATGGATAAGCATAAGATGCAAAGTGATGACCAGGAGAGCATGGGAAGCTGATCCTGCTTTAATGAAGGTGACTCTGCATAGCAGCTCAGTTACTCCTTATTAGTAGGAATCAGGCCAGAGGCACTTTACAGTACATTCTATAATGTTTTTGCATGAGAGAGAGTGTACAAAGATGTGTGCACATGTAAATGCATTTGCACGTTTGTATGTGCACAAATGGAGGCTGCATAGGCACTTTCAGACTCATACTGCCTTCAGTCTTAACAGAAGATCCAATGTAACATATGTGCTGCTTTTATATTTGAAAAGAAAGGCAATTGTGGTCTAATAGACTGAGTACAGGGCTGAAAGTTTTGAGAGATAGTTTTATATCTGTGTAAACTAAATTAATGTCTATGATGCCTATCATGGCAACAGTTACATTCAGTTTCATCCCAGATTCTACCACTGACTTGCTTTCTGGCCTAGCACAAGTCACTTAACTTCTCTGTGCCTCATTTACCTATCTGGTAAACATTATATTCTTCCCATTTTACAATCTTCATAAAATGCTTTGAGACTTCCTGATGAAAAGCATTCCATAAGTACAAACTATTATTATTTATATCCATTTGCGGAAGTTTTTCGAAAGTTTTGCGATCTATGCTTGACAAATCAACTCACCTATTTGTCTATATCAAATAGAAAACTCCTTCATAAAAGAGGGACTCACCCATTAGTTTCTGCTGAATCTAAGCTTCCAATTTAAAGGGGAAAAAAAAGGTGTCTAGTCCTTCTTCAGAAGAAACTCCCAAATGCTCAGTGAGAATACAAATCAAGGCTGTGTTGTGTAAGTGAGGCTGCAGATATGCACTCTGAAGAATAGAGAGCTACTGACTTCCTAAATCTCCAACCTTGGAACCTGCTTCCAGCCAAATAAGCCATGAGTGTAACAGTTGCCTCCCCGGCTCCATGCACTCAGCCCCTTTATGGCAATAGAGCCATTCCATGGCTATTACTCCTGCCTCAGGACCAAGGTAGCCTCCATGGAGCTTGCACCTACATGAAGGAATGTCGGAGAAATCTATGTAGTGGAAGATCCACTGATTGGCCCCCAAATCCCTGCTGCATGGTGAGCTGCCAGGAACCTCTGGCTCCATGGCAGAAAGGCTACCTGCATCCCCATCATAGGCTTTATGAATCTCGCCCCCCATCCACCAGGCAGTAACATTCTCTGATTAGGCTAGAAGAGGAATTAAAATATTGGTACAGGTAGAATAAATCTTTTGGCTAGTGACCCAATGGATGATTTAGTGGGTCACTAACCTCATTTATCTTAGTCACTGCCGTGCTTGCATTGTAAAAGTGCATGCAGGGTTTGGGATAGGCAAGATGGGGACATGACTGACATTAGGGACATAGAGCAGTTTTGAGAGTTAGCTTCCCAGAAAGACAAAAAGGCTTCAGTGTTTGCTCCCCACAAAGCTGAAGGGAGGCAACTTGCAAAGATTTAGAGATCTATCTTGCCCTCCTCTCAAATAGTTATATTTTACATATACGTACATTTTCGCATTTAGGCATGGGTGTTTTAGATTTGTAAGTCAAGATCTCATTATTGAAAAAACTCATCATAAGATGCAAAATATGTTGATGTTTGTCATTATATGTTGTTTGAATTGTATAAAGTATTAAAAAGTAATATAATTAAGCTTAATGTAGTCAGAAACCAAACCTAATCACAGCATCATTGCTGCAACATTTATATCTGCTTATGAAATAGCTGCTATGTTGCTAAAAGTCACAATGGCATAAAATAATAGCCATAGCTATGTAAAGCTATAATTAACAGTACCTTAAGAAGCCTAAATATTAAGGACCAAATTTTGACCCTGTACTTACATGGCTATTGGTGATGGAAGGGGAGGAGGGAACTCCCTACCTTTATATGGCTTGCTTAAAAGCTGGTTGAAATTTCACTTGGGGAAGCACATGGGCTGCTACAGAGATGCTGCTCCTCAGAACAATCAGTCAAAAGGAGCAGGAAATAGATAGACCAATGGTTCCACCCACCCCTCTGTACTGGCCACCAATATGTTGTCAGGGAGAGTATAATTCACCCCTTAAGGGGCTGTGCTCCACACACAAACACACTGGGAAGCATTCTACAGAATGCCATTCAGTGCTCCCCACTGTACCCAATGTACAGCTGCAGCTAAATCTAGTCCTAATATTAACACTGTCCCATTATCCTGATTAGAGTTATGCCTGCAAAGAGAAGATGACTTCTTTGTCTGTCTTTCTGGGATGTACATTATTAAAATTATATTTTATTCACAGTGGCTAAATACTTTCTAATTTCAAGGATGAAATAATTTGAATTGCATAGCACAGGATCAATAGTCTGTGTATGTAAACAATTCATAACTGTGGGATGTTCACAACTCATTATGACTTTGGGATCTCACAACTAGTGAATGGTGTGATGATCTCAGTTTGTGATTCTTTGTGCATGAATGTGCCCGTAACTTCCAAAATCCAAGTTTCAGCCAGGCCTACACTGCTGATCAGGGGTAGAACTTGTGGCATGAGTAAAATTACAGTAGATGAGAAAGTGATTATTTTTTTCTTTGCTTTATAGGGTACAATAATATTGTCTAAAATACATAACTGACATGACATCTAAGAACACCTAAAGAAGCTGAAAAGTGCTAGAGATCAATAATATGCATTGAAAGCAGCTGGTAGAGAAAGGCATAGAACGTTAATGACATTATGATGTCAAATTCACCCAATATTGAGACAAAGGAATACCACAAGTAACTTTGTGATTCACCCATACACATCTCCACAAGAATATTAGAAATCTTTAAGGATTTGTGAACTGGTGCACGACAGTAAGAGGATGAATGCTGTGGCCAAGATGCTGAAAGTGTTACAAAGGTGTCAGTCAGAGCATGTATAATTCTATCAGGAGAGAACAGTTGCAGGTATCCATCTGTGCAGGGACACAGAAGACAACAGTAGAGAAAAATGTCAGTATTTTTAGAGCTAGATGTGAAAACACCTTCTACTATGATGATGGCTTTCCCTGTGATCTGGGGCCCCCTTTAACACACTGCCAACTAGACAATGGTTAATCATGTGGCAAGTTGGGACAGCTGTTCATTATGCACAATGTTCACTTCCCTGTTACTTCATCTTCTCATTCTCCTCCACCCTTCTCTTTGTTGGTTCCTTCCACCTGTTAAATCTTATCATTATCGTAGCCTGTGGGCTGTCTGGGGAAGATACTGTGTTATTTAAGTGTATGTACAACATCTACCACAATGCGACCTAGATCAGGATCTCTAGAGACTCCTGTTGTATAAATATTAAAAATTGTTAAAAAAATTAAAATAATCTTTAGGAGGAAGCAAACATGAGCATAAGTCTGTATATATTTGCACTAGGAGACTGAATTTTTATTCAGGTGTTCAGATGCTATTACTGAATAGAACTGTAATTGCTACACTAGTTTTATATGTTAGTGGCCAATGCATCAATTTTAGGGCCCCTGTGCTGCAATATCTGACACAGAATCCTGTTGTAAAATGTTCCAAGATTTGTTTTTCAGTAATTGTCTGTGTTGTACACTTTGGACCTAGGTTTGCCTTTTCCTTTTATCTGACAATTTTTGGAGTTTCCCATCTCTGTGTTGTGGCAGAAAAAGAAAGAGGATTACTTTATAGAGTAAAATTATTTGTATGGAGAAACAGAAAATCTGCCAAAAGAAAACAGGACTGGATAGCTTGATGATCCACACTAGAAAATATAGCCTTTCACCAATTCATATTTGAATCATGTTGGTATTTATCTTAATTTGTATGTTGTGCCCACCACTCAGTCTCTGTTCAGGTGCCTAAATCAACATTTTATAGATATCTTATTAAAATAAAAACTTATTCCAGGATACAGCTCTGTACAAATCTATTGCCCCGTACAGGTAAAAGCATAAATAAATTCACGAGACTGCCAATGGAGTTTTCTTTAGACTATCTTTTTCAGTCTTTTACCTAGGCAGGGCAATCAGAAAGAGAGAGAATTAGTGTTGGTTTCTTGAGGACTAGGTGGACTATTAGATTCTTCAGGGAGGTTAGTCAGTTCCTCTCTCTGAAAGAAGCAGTGATCATATCCACCAGTACTAGCCCAGCTGCTTGACACTGGCTTTCACTAGCCAGGCGGGACAAGAATCCATTTTACAAGTGTCTTGAGCTTCTTCTCCTTCCATGATGGGCCAAATTAAGTAAAGGGTGATGCTTTCTGTTCTGGTTTGGTGTCCTCAGTCCCAGGAAGTTTGGCTTATATTCAGTTTATCCTTTCTGTGAGGTAGGCTGAGAGCTCTTTGCTGCAGTAAGTGTTTGTGTCTGACATCCCGATTATGCAGTCTTGATTGATTAGCCAGTTTACTCTACAGAACAATTCTGCAAGCTGTGACTTTGCAGCTTCTGAGGCACAATCAAAAAGGTTCTCTTCATTTCCAGCATGGCAGTAGTGTATTCCTGAAGAAGTCTTTGTGCCTTTGTTGAATGGATTCTGATTGGATTTTTTGTCAACAGTGAGTTAGTGTTCTGCTTTCACTGTTCATATGATGTGGGTTGTCAATGAATGAAAGTGATCTATGGGGTTGATGTAGGGGATTTAAGGACCAAAACATCAGTGGTTGTGGCTACCATACAGTTATATTGTTCTACCTACTCATCAGCACTTTGGTCATTTAGTTGGAAAGTTAGAGTTTCTAGAGCATTTTTAGAGTACACTGTGTACAAGAACCTTTAAGAGAAAATCACTCTGGCTGGTTCAACTCATCAAACAGGAGTAGTGGGGAAACCATGATCTCTTATTGGATTAGTTGGTGGATGGACCAGGAAAGAAGTGTGCTTATCATGCTCCCAATGTCCACTCCCAGGCTAAAGATAAGGTTCCATGTGTGACTGACAGTGTGTATAGCCACATCACATGGCCACCACGAAAACTGGCGCCTCTCAGCCGTTTCATCAGAAAAGGGAAAGAATGACTAGCCACAAAGAGTGAAAAGTAGTGTTACCTGATGAAGGTCTCCCCAGAACAAGAATGAAGATGCACGGGCAGTGTGGGGCACAGGCACTGCTGCTCCCCATTTTGTAGGTAAACCACAGATTTTAGTTTTCAGTGTCATTAATATGGCAACTTTCACAAGCACTAAATTCATTGTGACAGAGTGCAAGGTATGAAAGCCTGAGTCAGCACTCTGTTCACAGCAACTCTAATCAGGCAAAGCAGATTGAAGCTGACTAAACAGAGCTGTGCCTAATTTGTGAGTGGGGCAGGGCAGCGCGGCTAATTAATCCATTAGCCCACAAATAGGCACAGGAAGGAAGTGAAAAAAGGGGAAAGCAGGCAGTAAGAGGGGGAGAGAGATTCCCTCCCTTGCTTGATAAAGGAGATATGTATGTTATGAAGGTGATGGGACTCCTTTATAAATAAACTGCACAAGGTATTGGACCAGCACAAGGGTCTCTGCGTAGTTTGTCAACTGAGACAGAAGCAGGACCAAGGAGGCCCTGTTACACTCAAATTAAAAAAGAGAAACAGGAGGATGCTTGTGGCAAAAGAAAAACAAGAAGACAAATAGTTGAATATTATTTGAATATTTCACTTACATATTTTGAATAAAAAGCCACGCAGTTTGTTTATCGTAACAATATTTTAATACATATATGTAACAGTACCTTCAGTACAACTGTTTCAATAAGTGAAATGAGCTGTTTTCCATCTTGGATCAAAGTTTTGGATTCATCTATACTTTGAGATCTGTATCCAAATTGAAAGATTTTGTCCGAGGTTTGATTCAATGATCTTGAGAAAGCTTTCTGCTACTAAAGTATATAATCACGTTTTCCATGAAAGTGCAGTTCCTTTAAGAATAAATAGGATTTTATGGTCTTGCACTAATTATTTAATCTAAATTTAAAGACTATTCCACATAGTCTGAGTGATTTTATTTCCAGTGAATTTGACTATTTCTGCTGATTATTTGAGAGAGAATCCTCAACAGGGTATAAAGGGCAAAGATGCTGAGGCTGATGTGCTAAGAATTTATGCCTTTATCAAAGATAAAAGGGAGCCATCTGAGTGGCTTGGTAGAGAACTAGATTTAAAAACTACTCACCCTTAGACCAGGCAAAACCAGACTTACCATAGAAACATCACTGTTCAACTCTGGGGGAGAGAACTGATCACATTATTTCTTGGCATAGCCTACCTCATTGCCCCTTGCAGATAAGTGGCAGCAAAAGATAGCTCATGTCAGCCTAAAAATGGGGGCAAGAGTTGACCTTATGTGACATGAGTAAAACAGCTGCAGAGGGAAAAGGCTGAGTGAAACACCGAATTCACAAAAAATGAAGCCTCACTTTTCATATATATTTTTCTAATTTGGATCCAAATCCTCCCTGGCTCCTTATCCAGTGAAGTCAATGAATAAGATGGGCTGGTTTTTGCCCTATTCAATGGTAATATAGAGCTCCTATATTGTATAGCGCTTTTGATCTGTAGATCTGACAGCACTTCACAAAAGAAGGAAAGTATCATTATCCCCATATTAAAGATAAGGAAATGGGCACAGCGAGGTTGAGTGATTTACGCAGGGTGACACAGCAAGTCAGTGGTAGAGCTGGGAATAAAACCCAAGTCTCCTGACTCCCAATCCAATGCTCAGTCTTACTGGACCACACTCCCTCTCTCTCTTTTTGGAGTAATGGGAGCTCAGCATCTCTAAAACCCATACTAGTTTTATTTATGTGCCTAACTCTAGGCACCCAAGCTTGAAAATGTTGCCCTAAAGTTTTGTCTTAGCTCTAAACCATTTCTCCGTTCAGTCCATAAAACTTGAACTAGATTATCTGGCTTCTCCCTTTTCCCAAAAAGGATCTCATTGTCCTGAGGATCGTCTAGCTTCCATAGGGTCCCTAGCTTACCTCCCTTAGGCCCTCTGATTCTCAATGCCCTGTTGGTACCAAGCTCCCTGACTATTCATCACAGATCTCGTTATCTTGTGGAGTAGCTAAGTTTTCTGACTCATCTTCCCCCTCTCCCACCCCAGCTCTCATTGCTCTGTGAAGGACTTTTGGGTTCATTGACTCATCCTTTATACTGCTGTGCAGAGCTCCTAGCCTCTGGCTTTGCTAGACTCTTGCCTTCTTAGACATTACCAGCACTGTAATCTATTTATAGTGAAAAAATACGAGTTTATTAACAAAGGTTAAAATTTAAGACTAGTGAGCAAATATAATAAGAACTGGTCACAAGTAAAACAAAAGGAATAACATACGTCTTATAGACTAAACTTAACTTTAATAGATTAAGGCCTTGTCTAAAGATGTCTGTCTTACCCAGATGTCCTTTACAGTGTTTTTCGACCAAACCCTGGTTGAGATCCCATTTTAATGAATGGAATCACACTGCCCAATTAGTCCCTCGGTGCAGGATCAAACAGGGGTCCTGTTTTGTTTTCCTCTTATACCCCAAAGTTCATAATCTTTCCACACACACCCAAAGGCAGGACAACACTGTGGGTTTTAGCTTCCAGTGTCTTCCAGTGTTGACTTCACATCCCCACATTGATTTGGAATGCAAATGTAGCTCCCATTGTGTTTGCCTTACAATGCTTAATTTACATCAGAGACTGGGATAGATGAATAGACATGCTTTGTCTGATAGAAACCATATTTGTCACCACTGACTGGTTACATAGTTTAAAACATATTTTTAGCATGTACGTATCTGCATCACAAACAGGAATGAGGCAAAATATTTAGATGAGAATGATGGGGAAAATATTGGCAGGCTGGTCAACATACAACTCTGACACCACCTTAGTTCCAAATAAAGATGCAAATGCACCTTGTCTGTGCAGGATTTATTGTATGGTGAATCAAATGTGAAAGCATGGAATTTATCTGACAGGCTGGAGTGAATGCACACCACCAAATATGCAATCTTCAGTGTAATAAGAAACTTGAGCTTGCAAAATCTAAAGGCTGAAAAGAGGCTTTCATCCAATTAGTAATATCCCAAGAATTATACCTCTTAATTAGATTTTCAAATACATCATATCCCTAATGAAGACTAAGCAGAAATCAGCTTTCCTTCTACAGGTTTGTGAAAAGCTGAAAATACAGTTAAGAAGACTTTTAGTCATCTATTCTCTCATCTTTGTGTGGAGCTTACACAATAAATCCTATTAACACTAATGTAAGTTACAGGCATAAATCCTCTGTACTTCAGTGGAGAGAATAGATCCCTTGCTGTTAAAAAAGATCAGACTGTGAGCAACAGAGAAGACATTCAAGCAGTTTTTATGTGAGGTAAGTGAAAGTATCTGTTAGGTGCTGGATTTATGGCACAGAAGTCAGATGGCCTACCTAACTAAAACTTTTAATAGCCTATCTGGAAACTTTGGTAGCCAGCATAATTATCAGTGAAAAATCTTTGTGGGAAAGCATTGATAGATTCACTGCACCATCCCTTCCCAATTGTTCCTCCACACATGCCTCTTTTCTTCCTTGTTTTTCTGTACATTTGTGTCTCCTCTTTCTTTCTCTCCTCTAGTCTATCTCATCGTTTTGTTTGTCTTATTGCTTTCTCTTCCTTTATGGAAGCATCTCCAAAATTTTGAAAGCTGAGTCCCACCAGTTCCATGAAAAATGAATCCAACAGTGTCACGTTAAAGGCATTACCCATGTTTTACAATTTAAATTTAATATGATTAAATAGTATTTTAAAATGCTTCCTTTGTCGGCCTTCATAATGTGATACTTCCACTTCCTTCTTGTAAGATTTGAAGAGCAGTGAAATAGTTAATAATCACACCTGACAGGATTATTTGGTGAAAAAATGTTTTGGGGAAACATTTATTTGTTGGAACCAAAACTCTTTTTTTGAAATAGGGCTGGTTTTGATGAATCTCCTGACTCAAAAAAGTTTTGGAAACAAAACAAAACAAAAAAACTTTTGAAAAGTAAGGTTTGTTTTTTGAGTTGAAATGACTTTGTTTTAAAATTTTAGTAAATTTAGACAAAGATTTTAAAAAGTCAGAATCTAAACAAATGTATAGATGTTATTGAAACAAAACATTTTGATTGACCCAAACCAATTTATATTTTTTAATTATTTTTATTCAGTGAAAAATTAAGATTCTGACTTTTTGTCTCAATTTGAGATGGAGAAAAATTTTTGGTATCTCTATTTTTTACGGGACAGGAAAAACCATTTCCCACCCAGATCTATTAATGATGTTGACATTTAGCATATCACATCGACATCTGAGTTAGCATCCTTTTGAAATTAAGGGAGTGGTTCACATTTGAGATTAATAGCTTGAGGTTCTCTGAAACTCAGGTAGACACCACTGCATACATTATATTTGATTCATATTTGGTATTCTTCACAACCATAATATTTTTTTAATGTGAAAACTGGTATCCAAGGTATAGCTACCACGACGTAGCATACCAGCCCCTACAGTGGTGTTATAAACAAGTACAACTTGAAGGAACCTAGAAGTTGTTCTAAATTGTGTTAGGGACTGAACTGGCCTGGGCCAGACCCAGGATCAGGGAGAAGCAAAAAGGAGATGTAAATCGCTAGTTTGGTGCACTTGGGGACTCAGCCCAGTATCAATAAAAATGTTTAAAGCTCTATAAAATGGTGGTATAAAGATTTTATTGGTTGGGATGACTTCCATAATTCACTCTCAGCTTTGCCACTCATGAGTAATGTGGCCATTCTAAACTCATACTGATAAAATCTTTGTACCACATCATTTTGTATTTTCTACATAGTATATCATGTCATTTGTGATGATTTCTTTTGTGATATTAGAGAGCTGTTTCCAAAGGAAAATGCAGATAGCTTTCCTTTAAATACATCCTGCAAATACTTCCTTTAAAAATTACTTACATAGATTTTTATGTGCTGAAGGCTCCAAATAGCAAGAGTGAGAAGATAATTCACCTAATAATTTACTTATTAATTTTATGTATTAGTCCTTAGATTCTAACGATAGCTAGGAAAAATCTAGGATAGATGGATCATTCCTCATATGGGTGTGTGTGGAACTGTACTTGACAGAGTAGTGAAAAGACAAGGATTTCCCAGAGGATTTTCCAATCTAGGGATTGCTCCTTCTAGGCCACGTCCATAGTAAGCACTGTACCCTTCCAGGCCCAGCCACAGTATGTCATAGTTCAGCTTTTTGACCCAGTGCAACCAGCTAGCTCTGCTGGCTTATGCGTTGACGCATCCCTCTCTGCCCCTTTCAGGGCACTGTGCTCCTGGGGAGGTAGGGACAGAATAATCCTGGCATCTCCCACATAGCAGGAGCTGCAAACCTCCCTAACACTTATGCAGGCAGTGCTAAAGTGGGGAAAGTTTCCTTATTACTTACCCTATGACACACCCATGCATCTATATCAAGGGCCAGGCAGAGTCTGGCCCTTTATATGGTGGACAACATAATGAGAAATGACAACATTCCATGCGTGGGAAAGGATGAGGGATATATGAGAATGAAAGGAAAGCTGCCCTTTCAAGTCCATTACATTGTCTACAACCACCCCATGCGAGGGTGCACATCAAGCTGTACTAAGGAATCCAAGTGAAGGTGAACCATAGGGAGTTATATATGTGGTAATTATTTTAGTATAATAGGATTTATTTCAACATATTCTATCAATAACAATTTTTTTGAATAAAAAAAACTATGAAAACCCTGTTTGGTATTCCACTGATCTGATTCTATATGGTTCATGGCCATGCTCTGGGAGGATGTGGAGGGAGGTTGGTAGCTTTGATATCAATAGCATGGTGCATGCAGAGATGTCTGAGTGGAATGAGAGCCACCAATCTGCAATTTCAGGGAACTAAAATGAAAAAAAAACATAATTATCCGTCTTATCCTTGTTATTTGGGGCATTCAGCTCATAAAATACATATTTTAGTTCTTTTTCCAAAACAAGTCTTTGAGAAGAATGAACACATTGGAGTCAGATTATATCTGTCAGAAGCTATCAAAATAATTTTCTTATTGTACCAAATCCACATAATCTTCCTGAATGCTAACATTTGCATGGGGATCTTTACGAAAGTAGATATATGTATTAAAAACCAGTACTGCCAGAGTTCCCTATTGGCTCCACATCTAAGATAGTTGCAGAAAGTTATTCTAACAAAGATCAGGAACAACTAAGGCTTCTGACACAAAAATCAGTTAAGCAATTTATCATGTGACACAGATTGAAAAAGTGTGGAATTCTACAGACAATTCCCCCTTTTCCAAACCTCTCTCTTTCATAGCTCCATCTACCATTTTATGTATTCCCCACTCAGTCTTTATTTTCTTCTTTAAAAATAAATAACTAAAAAGTAATTCTGCTCTACTTATAAGAAAGCATGTGAAGGTTTTGTTAGGATGGAAAGTAACTCTCAGGGGAAAAAGCTATTTTTTGTAAAAGTGTGAACCCCTGAACGACAAACAGCTGTGATTATAAGATTGTAAGAGATGTGATGAGTTGTTGTGCCCCAATACTATAGGGATCCCAGAGGTGTACTCTTTTCCCTCCCACTTGTAATCTTTAAGAGCAAGATTATTTCTCTTCTCAAGGGCACACAGACTAGATTATTTCTCTTCTCAAGGGCACACAGACTAGTAAAGGAATTTCAGTCCCCTCCTTACTCCCGGTGCAAACTCCCTGCATCGTCGGTCACAGCACAGCGGCGAAAGCAGTCTCCACAGGGCCACTACTCTCCATGTCATGCATCTGGGTGAGGAATGGGGCGGCTGGGAATGGGGAATAACCAGAACTAAGCAACCTGCTGACATGACCCTGAGTGGGGAAGAAACCTGCAACTGGCATGGATGTTGAGCAAATTACTTCCCCTCTGGAGCAGGAGGGAAGGAGAGCATGAAATAAACTGATTCTCAGTGTGACTCCCCTGGTACAAAATACAGCTCTCCCTCAGTACAGATATGTGCTCTCTTTATTTAGGGAAGGTTTTTATGTTACCGTCTACCCCAAAGAGAGTGGAACTGATGATTGTTGACTCAGTAAGGGCCAGATTCTGATACCCTACTGCCTTTGGAGTAAAGAACTATTCCTGAATAAGGATATCAAAACGTGGCCTTACTTCTGGACCGATTAGATTGGTAGAATAAGAATAGGCCTGACTCTCCCCCTGACTTGAATTTAACCCACCACTTAATTTTATTTTACTTTTAAAGCTTCAGTTCACTTTCAAAGTGTGCATATGATTTTCCCTGGCCTCAGCACGTCTCATTTCATACTGAAACTAGAAGTGGAAACAGTGAGATACTGTGAGAGACTTTTTGTGGTATTTCTGGGCTGACTGGAAACAAAAAATGTTTATTCTCTTGAGATTTCCAGCCCTGTTTTTCACACTCAGGAGGTTGGATAGTTCAGGTAATCCATACTTTTGGGATCATGTGTGAACTGAACTGTATTTCTAAACCTGTTGAAGCTGATAGAGAAAATAGTAAAAGTGGCAAAGAAAGTGATATGTTCAGTGGAAGAATTTAACAATAGAAGAAGAGGTATGTTAAAAAGAATGTTAAAAGAATGTTTCTAGGCTACAAAGTCAAGCACTCAAAAGTTAGAAAACCAGAATGTAGATTGGGGTGGGCAAACTGTGGGCCACATCTGGCCGTCAGATCATTTAATGTGGCCCTCAGCTCCCACCAGGGAGCGGGGTCAGGGGTTTGCCCTCCTCTGGAGCTCCAGCCGCGGAGTGGGGTTGGGGGCTTGCCCCGCAGCACCCAGGAAGCAGCTGGCTTGACCCCCCTCCAGGTCCCATGTAGTATGCGGAGGCATGGCCAGGCAGCTCTGCGCATTGCCCCATCCGCAGGCGTCACTCCCGCAGTTCCCATTGGCCGGGAACCATGGCCCGTGGGAGCTGCAGAGGTGGCACCTGTGGACGGGGCAGCATGCAGAGCCACCTGGCTGTGCCTCGGAGCCGGATGGGGGACATGCTTCTGGGAGCTGCTTGTGATAAGCACTGCCCGGAGCCTGCACCCCTGAGCCCACCCCCCCCACCGCGTCCTAACCCCCTACAGCCCTGATCCACTCTCTGAACCCCTCAATCCCAGCCCAGAGCCCCCTCTTGTACCCCAAGGCCCTCATCCCCAGAGCCCTCACCCCCCATACCCCAGCAGCCTGGCCCATCAGTGATGCCCCTCCCACCCTCTGAACCGATTGGTCCTATCCCGGAGCACCTTCCTGCACCCCAAACCCGTCATCCCCAACCCCACCCCAGAGCCCTCACCCCCAGCCAGAGCCCTGACACCCCTCCCCCATACCCCAACCCCCTGCCCCAGCCCTGATCCCCCTCCCACCCTCCAAACCCCTCAGTCCCAGCCTGGAGCCCCCTCCTGCACCCTAGAGCTCTCAATCCCCCCCCACCCCCAGCCGGAGCCCTGACACCCCTCCCCATACCCCAACCCCCTGCCCCAGCCCTGATCCCCCTCCAAACCCTTCAGTCCCAACCTGGAGCCCCCTCCTGCACCCTGAACTCCTGATTTCTGGCCCCACCCCAGAGCCCGCACCCCAGCTGGAGCCCTCACCCCCTCCTGCACCCCTACCCCCAATTTCTTGAGCATTCATGACCCGCCATACAATTTCCATACCCCAATGTGGCCCTCAGGCCAAAAAATTTCCCACCCCTGATGTAGACTGCCCATGCTTACTTAATTCTGCTCCCTTATGCATGAGCATTACGTAAGTAAATTTAGGAGCATAAATCTCACTGAAAGTCAGTAGGATTTAGGGTCTGAAGTAGGTAATTTGGAAATTTTAATCACAATTTAATTACATGATCACATACTATTTTTGCATAGGACCCTGCCTCATTCAGTGAAGAGGATGGACAGTGCTTAGGAAATGAGGCAGACTTTCAATATTTTTATCTTCTTCATTCAGCTAGTGATCCCTGCCTTATTTACTGAGTACTGTGCAATGAATGCAGAATTATTCATTTCCTCATAGTGTTTTCCAGGGCAATCCTCACTGTAATATCTGCATGCCTCAAAATTAAAGAATTTATCTTTTACTGAGAGATGAGAGATTTATTATTCTCATTTTACAGATGGGGAAACTGAAACAAAAAGACTTGCCGGAGGCCACAGTAAAAAAGTGACAAAGCTGGGATTAGAATTCAGGAGTACCCGACTCCCGACCCTGTGTTCATTCCTCCAGACCACTGCTAGAGATGCTGAGCAGCTACATTTCCCATGAAACAGGGGTTGTGTGGGGAAAATATAGTACCCAATTGTATAAATAAAGGCTGTATCTTAATGTTTACACACAAGGGGGCTGAATTACAGGCAATTGTAGAGCTGGCATTTCCTAACTTTTGAGTGCTTGACCTTCCAACCTTAACATTATTTTAACTTTTTTTTAACGTAATGTCCTAGATATTTTTTTTATTTTAATGGAAAAAAGTACAAACAAATTCTATCATGAATAACTGTAACTCCCCCCTCATCAAGTTTGGCTACGTTATAAACTTTTGAAATTCTGTCCAGATGAATACTTCTCTGATTGGTTTCAGAGTAGCAGCCGTGTTAGTCTGTATTGTCAAAAAGAAAAGGAGTACTTGTGGCACCTTAGAGACTAACCAATTTATTTGAGCATAAGCTTTTGTGAGCTACAGCTCACTTCATCGGATGCAATGTAGAGCTCACGAAAGCTTATGCTCAAATAAATTGGTTAGTCTCTATGGTGCCACAAGTACTCCACTTCTCTGATTGTGCATCATCAACACGGGTTGAGCCCTGCCCTTCAGCAGTGCAGTAGAGCTTAAGCTAACTACACTGGTTATCAGCATGATAAGACTGATACTCAGGGGCAGGGAGAAAGTGAGGGTGTGGACTGCTCGGGTTATTTTGCTGGGTCTGGGAGGCTGTCCGTTTCCAGGGTTTCCACTGCATTGTGGGCGGCTGCTGCTGCTGCTTTGGCGGTGATGTGGATGCAGCCTTTTAGAATGCTTATGTTCAGTTATTATTTTGGCAGGCTGCCAAAATTTACCTGAGGGACACAAGTAAGAGATGGGAAATAACAATTTAATAATTTTATAACTCAGCAAAACCTAGAATGTCATGTGACAAAGAAAAGGCATGTCTACGGTCCTATGGATTTCTCTTTGCTGACCTGAAAAGCCCTGCTACAAACATTAGAAATGCTGGAGCACCTAAAAAAAGTTGCAAGTATCTGTAATGGGAAGTGTTAAGCAATTGAAATATAGGTGTAACTACGAGCTCCCCTATAATAAAATAGATTTGGTGCCTTCCTAAAGGTTAAGAAGTGTATCTCTTTCCATTCCTCTGTTGCTTTTCAATCTGTGTTTTTCAACAGCAGTATTAAGTTTGGAAAGTAGTCTAATGATTGGTCATTGGAAGGTAACTCCACATTCAAAGTTATTCTATTTTTCAAAACTTGCTGAGACAATCTGATCTTAAAATGGTGATGTAACTCACCTAGAAACATCTATGTCAATATATTAGAAATGAAAGCTAATTGTTACTATAATTATTGCTAACTGTATTTAAATATTGTCAGATATCTAATATTGCTCTTCTTTTATGTCTCGTTAAACCTGACTAGCTAATATTAGTTATTATTGGGCCAGAATGTCACCTGGTGTAAACTGGCATATTTCATTGACTGGAAACTACATCAATTTACATCAACCAGCGATTTGCCCCTTTATGTCAACAAAAAGTTAATGTAGGTCTGATTCCCCTCTCCACTACACCAATTTCCAACAGTGTACTTTTGTTGAAATTAATGGTGTGAAACTAGTGTAACAGAATATTGAATCAGGCCCATATTTTCTACCGCTGCTATTGCAAAAGAAATGGGTCCCAATTCCACACCTGGAATTAGTCACATGCAGGAGTGGCTCTTACTGATATGGAAAGTCCAAATTCTGACATTGCATTTGGATATGAAGAAAAGTTGTATTAGTCACAAAACGCACAAAAGTCACAGACTGGATTATTCCAAGGGGAGAAATGACTATGACTTTAAAAAAATTAGACCTCAGAGGAAATACAAAGAAATGTTAGTGAGAACATACCCTCTAGCCACCACTATCGGAAGGAGGTCCTTTCATAGGACAGCAGGGAATAAGCAGCAAAAATATGTGTGGCAGGGAAGGGGGCTGCCTCTCAAGCCTGTCCCCCGTCTGTTCTCTCCTTAGCTATTGATAGGGCAAAGGGGGATGAAAACAGCCTATTTAAGCTAACCCCAGACTTTTCTAAAGAATGTCACTCTCTGGCTAGCTGCCCCATTCTCCCCACTCTGAATGCTTAGATTAGGAACTGTGCCGCTTCTGATGCCACGGGTCTGACTGATCACCTGTTTACAGGAATCAGGAAGGATTTTTTTCCCATTGGCTTGTGGTCTTGTAGGGTTTTTTGCCTTTCTTGCAGACTCCCAGAGGCATATTTGGGTTAGAAATAAATAGGATTTGAGGTTTATATTAATGAATGTATCTTTTTGCTAAGATTACCAACTTGTTGCAGCTTGCAATTGGTGTCCAGTGCAGGTAAAGGCTAAAAGGGCCAGCTCCCAGAAGTGAATGAATCCTGGCATTGTGTAGTTGGACTATGTGCTTATGGTGGGAGGAGCCTGAAATCTTTGTGGACTGAGGTTCTCCCACCATCCCAGCCTTGTGGCCTTTGTTACTCCACCCCCACTTAGTCGGGGAAGGGAAGAGGTTTCACAACTGAGCTGAGTCTGTGGGGTAGCTCAGGGAGGCCCTACCCCAAATTACTGTTTGGTTTATGGTTAAATCTCTGTAACCTGGACTGGAACCAGTCAAATGCCTGGCATGTGAGAGCGGAGGGCAGGCAGTGTGGTGCTCTTCCCCAAGGAATAATTAATAAAACTGTGGTCTGCCATGTAAACCCATCCCGGGTGTGTCAATCAGTGTGTGTGTGGGAAGGGAGAGTAAATGTGACACTGTGAGAGGGAGAGAATGAGTGAGTTATCTAGGTAGGTCTAGTTGTTGGTGACAGGTTCATATATGTACCAGCAACAACAGACCATTTCATAGGATGCCACTTTCAGACATCACAGAAACACAAAGAGAAGAAAAACTAATAGTTCTCCCTAAACCTTATACAAACACATTCAAATGCATTTTAAAGCATTAAATAGGCTACACAAGAAGACTACAAAGAAGAAAAGGATCAGTAGACACCTAGATAATCATAGTGTCCATAAGATATTTTAATTAATTTTTAAAGAATCACAATTTCAATTTAAAGACATCTGAGATCATAAATTCTTTATTTTACCACATTCTCCCCATAAAAAATGCAAATGCCTTTTCATATTTCTGCATTTGCAAATCCATGATTTCCACTAAAATGTACCTCCAGACTTAGACATAACCCACCATTTACTCTTACTTATATTTCATTTATTTAATCTTCAGATTCTGCCTTTGAATACACAAGTTTCCCTTTGACTTCAATGGGAACTGCACAAGCATACCCCCAAGGTAGAATTTGTCTTACTGTGTGTAAATGCTGTGGGTTCTAATGTTCATGAGTAATAAAATGATAAACAGTGGTCTTGTGTAAAGTTACCCTAATTTAACACACTAAGTATGACTACGTTCAAGCTGTAGCTTTATCTTGTGGTACAAAGTTTTATACTTTCATTATTTGAATATCTCTCAAACAAACTCAGTTAATACTGCCATTCACTATCCATTGCTATTTTTCAGAGTGCACAGTATAGATTTGTCATAAAATTCATTGCACTAAGTCTTCATATATTCCAACCTCATTATCTTCTGCAACCATTTTTCATGATATATGATGATGAAGTAATAAAATGCAAAAACCCTTTATCTAAAACATTTGGAATGTGGTTTTATGTAGCATCTGGGTTCTTCCATGCAATTTTTGATCTGTTTAGAGAAGCTGATTAAATTTAAACATGAAAGAAACAGCAAACTCCTTCTCAAGGAAAATGGCTTCACAACGCTCCAAGTAAAATATATGCAAAGTACTTGCAGATACTTTTAAAATGAATTACAACCCCAAAGACAAGGTTTTTACAATACTTATCTGTTTTCCTGTAGATCAGCTATAAGTCTAGATCTCTTTTCCACACTGAGGGTTTATCTGCCTAAAGAGTATATCATTACAGTAGCATATATCAAAGATAAAATTACACTCTGTACCTACATTACAAAAACATTGTCTGTCAGTGATCATGAAATTAATCAGCACATTCAGCATGGCAAGTAACAGTATTTCCCCTCAAAGTTATCTAGTGGGTCATAGCTCTTATACTGTTATTATTACCTGTACAGATTTGTGCTCGTACTGGTGTTGATCAATGGTCTTTTGTGAAGAGGCAGTCTCCCATTTCTCAAATTGTTTCTTTACGCTTGCTAAGCCACCAGGTACTGTACAGGTCTCTGATTCCTCTATAGCCTAGTGTAATAGATAAAATAAGTGTTAATTACCTGATACAGTAAGAACAGATGTTCATGGAAATAATTTTTTTTCATTAGGGAATAGAAATAATTTGTGTTGTGTATTTACTACTTAAATAACCATTGATTTCCAAAATTTGTGTGGCCACTTAGTGATAACTTCCATCTGCATATTCTACAAGCTCTGCTACCTCATTGTTGGTCGATTCTACATTTAACTAGTTAATACAAAATTTTGAAATTTTTTCTTGCTTCTCTGTAAGATACATTTTGATGTCTGATATCTCACTATTGTTAGAACATATTGCAACAATAGCTAGCAAACAGAACCCATGAATATTAGCATATATCATAATAATAAATAATAATAATAATAATAATAATATATGTCATAATAAAACAAACCCCAAATAAGGCTGTCAAAAATACTAAACATATAAACATTTAAGACTAGTTGTTAAAACCTCACTGGGTCCCTGTGGGATTACTATCTCATTGATTTATAAAGAATAAAAACACACAAATAATAGTCTGTGGAATTCCCTTATCCAGAGCTTCTTCAACACCATTAACTGGTAGTGTAGAAGAGGTGCTGAGAGAAAAGCAATAGATCCTGTTATATCTAAATCCTCTCTTCCAAAACTGATATCCCAGGTCCCAGTGGCCTCCTTCATAATGCTAAGGATTAGTTGTGTGTATCCAGCAATGTATAATACTGTTTGTATTCACACGGACTATTCAGGCACCAACACAGACAGGCTCAAACCTGCAGGAGGTGATAAACTTGGAGAACCGAGCAGTCATAAATTGAGATGCTGGTAGAACTAGAGGGTTAGTTATTAAAAACCAAACAGTTTGGTTTGCCCTGGAATAGTGCAGACAATGGGTTCCACCTCCTCACTCACTCTGACAGATGGGGTGATGACCAATTACCATCCAGGTTTTTCCAGCTGTCCAGGGGGAATGTAAGCCCAGGGTTCAAACTATGAGTAAAGCCTAACCTCCCACCTCCTTCAGTCTACATGCAAATCATGCTACCCCCATGGTTGGTCCCATAACCCCATGGGGATAGAGGGTCTGAGCCAGAATCAAGCTGGGAACCAGGATTCAAGCCCTATTACTTTGCAGCGTAGACCAGCCCTACTTGACTTTTGCACTCTGAGAGTCCGCCAGAAGCATTCCACAATTCCATGGGCCTACTTTCTTTGCCCTCTGGAAAGTCAAGTTTGCCCACACTGAACCATGAAGTACTAGAGCAGCCACATTTTTGGAAGGCACTAGGAAGTCTGGGATGTGTGTGGTTGGACTTGATCCCCATAATGCGGTGTAAATGCTGGAGCCCCAGGTGAGGACCCAGGGTTCAACAACTCCTAATCTGGGGTTACAAATGAGTGTAGACACTCAAGCCCTAGGTTAACAAACCCAGGATCTACTAACTTGAGGTCCACTAACCCTGGTCTTACGCTGCAGCATAAGCATACTCTTGTCCTCCTCTCCATAGAATACTGCTTATATAGAACCCAGCATCAGTGAACCCAGCCACGGGAAGCAAAGCATCCAGTAAGTGGGGCTGTAATTTCTCTATATTGGCTAAGCTATTTGGGCCAGCTAGTATGTATATCTGACAGGAGTAACCAGGCACATCCTAATAAACAGCATTATTTTCAAAAGATGCAAAAGTCATGAAGTTACGGTTGAAAGATGTATATATATGGTTAAGCAAATGTGAACAAGCAGTTGTTTTAGCAAGTGGCCATTTCATGCATGCCTAGCAGAAGTGACGGAATCTTCAGAGATTTATATGGGCAGTGTTAAAATTTCCTTCTCATAGAACCTGATCTTGAATTAATTAGGCAAAATTACCATTGATTTCAACAGTTTTAACTAACTAGGAAGTTCTGGATTGGGGCCAAAGTGTTGTGTTTTTTTACACATGCTAAGTTTATTGAGATCCTTTCACTTACAGGGGTTACACTTAATACAATTAATCCATTTTGAAAGAGTCACTACTCTTCATATTGGGAATATCATTGAAATTTGTAGTCTCTTTCAAAATGGTAGAATATTTCCAAACAAAAAATCTTTATGCAGCAAACTGTACCACATATAACCCAAAATATGCAACATCAACATGTAGTTAACATATTAAGAGACAGGAGTAGAGTATGTTTGGCATGTTTAAACACATGGCACCCAGATTCTGAGTTGTGGCTGAGGAATGCTGTCACAGCTTTGGCGGGAAGGGGTGCAAAGGTGATTGTAAGACACCTTTGTGCTGCTGTGAACCAGGAGTCTTCTGGGCACCAGTCCAGTCAATGCCCCAACTGTTCATTCTAGAAGTTGGAGACCATAATTCCCTACTTCCAGCTGCAAGAAGAGAGTGCACTTGGAAGGTGTATGATGGTGCCATGCCACTGAACCATTCCCTGATGAAGGGGTATCCTTCAGTAGCTGTAATAATCCAGTGATTACGACGTTAGCCTGTGGCTGGGGAGAGCCAGATTAATTTCCTTGCTGTGCCACATACACCCTCTGATCTTGAACAAATTACTCAGGCCTTGCCTACACTGTGGGGGAGGGGAGGGAGAGTGTTTTAACATGTTAACAAGGTAGTTGTTTTCACATGTGGTCCGAGGGTGGAGTCTACGGTTTTCTTTGACCAGCTACCACATGTGAAAACTACAACCGCCTTTTACACTAGGATTTTAACTCCTGTTAAAAATACATCTTTTTTTCCTGGTGTAGGCAGGGTCTTGTCTCTTCCTCATCCGTAAGATGGAAATACTTCCCTATCTCACAGGGATTTTGTGAGATGCAGTAATGGGAGTATCTTAGAGAGAGGAGTGTAAAGTTATTTCTGTGTTCTCTAGGATCTGGACACACTCTCCAGGGCCAGCTCCAGGGGTTATGGTATGTTACCATAAACACTGTAATGAGAGTGTGTATGGTAACACCCATTGTTTCATGTTCTCTGTGTATATAAAATCTCCCCACTGTATTTTCCACTGCATGCGTCCAATGAAGTGAGCTGTAGCTCATGAAAGCTTATGCTCAAATAAATTTGTTAGTCTCTAAGGTGCCACAAGTACTCCTTTTCTTTTATTTATATAGGGTCACTCTATAGCTGGTACTACTGATAGACTATCATGACATTTTATGAAAATTACGCAAGAGTTTATCTTAACTGTATATCAGAAAAGAACAAATCCAGTAGTAAGACAGTTTCTCAAATTAAAATGTGAGTGGATGTTGTACTCAAAGAGCCCATTGCTTAAAAATTCATAAATGATGTGTTTTTTACTATTATGCATAATCTAGGGTTCCTGTATGTTTTACTTCTCATTTCTTACTGCAATCAAGCAGGCGCTGTTTGTTACATGTTGATCTAAAATATTTTCTTCTCAAGCATCCAGAAAGTAATAACTACCTTTTTCCTAGGTATTATTTTTCTCTAAATCTTATCTGAGCTTTGCTCTTTCTAAGCTATACTCAGAGGTATTTTAACAGCTATTGTGATAGACTGTATAATAGCTACAGGCATTTCTATTGTATTTTATAGTTTGGGGAAACATTTTTCCCCCATAAATTTCAAGGCCTGAAGGAACCACTGTAATCCTCTAGTCTGACCTCCTATATAACATAGGCCATAGAACTTCCCCAAAATAATTCCTAAAGCAGATCTTTTAGAAAAAACATCCAAGCTTGATTTAAAAATGGTCAGTGATGGAGAACCCACCATAACCCTTCATAAATTATTCCAATGGTTAATTTTCTCACCATTATAAGTGTATGCCTTATTTTGTAGCAATGGGATTCACTCATCCAAAGTTCTCCCTCAATTTCCCAAGGTGCTGAGATAATTGTGTGACATTATATATACAGATTAGTGCTGCTAAATGACAGCTCAGCAGAGAATAGGACAAATTTATGTCCAGACTAGTTTGTGACACCACTGTAATTTGGGTTACATGACTGCCAGTTAACTTGAGTTAACTCACACCTTTTTCAATGCTCATCTAGACACTCCACAAGCATTTGTTCTAGGACTCCATGAGCCTTGTATAAATCACAAATATTTGTGTCTTATCAACTCTTTTAATGTTAGCATACTTTTCTGGGTCTGGTTGTTACATCAGTGAGACCTCTGTAAAGTGTTTAAGTGAATTTCTCAGGAAGCCTGGGGAAGATAAAAATGGTAAAAGTAGTTTGCCATTTTCTCTGGTTTTTAGTAGGAGGAAATCATTTAGGAAACTTAAAAACATAATCAGAGCTGTTAACTCCTTCCAGATATTTTTAAGGATCATGCAAATAGAGTGCAACATTTAGAATCTCAAGCCCAAAGTATAACAATTCACTTCTATTAAGTAGTATTTTGATCATCTTTCTGTCTGTGCCCTTCTGCATGGTTTCTGAGGTACTAATGATAAAGGAACAGGCCACTGAAACCAAACATCATGTGCCTTAGTTCCCACCAGCCTCACATTTCAATTCTCTGTTGTTTCTCTTTTTGCTGTTCAGCATTTTACTACATTTTATAAATATATATAAATCGAAGTGTGTGTATGCACTAGTTCTCCTGTTCACTGGTCCAGGATCTAGGCTTTTTAGGATTATTCCTTTTTAATCTCCTACCTTACATTCTGAAGAGAACTCTGGGGTGTATTCTACAGTCTTTAATTGAGTAAAAAAATAATATAGTGGCTCTTCTTTGTTGAAATAATGTTCCTTCAGTCACTCATGGTCTGTCCTTACCTTCATACCAACAGAAAACTCCTACTGATGCCAAAAAGAGTAACTCACTGGAATCAACAGGAGACCAGACTCATTAATGGACTCCTACACTTATCTCTCACATTTCTGTTTTTACAATAATTTCAAACTTCATCTCTTTCTTAAATGAGAAATTCTAAGTACCTATTTTCTGGTCCATTAAAGAATGCTGTGTTTTTACTACCCTTACATTTTCTAACATAATCTAAAAGAAAACCACATGATCAAAATACTGTTTCTGAGTATGTTTTCTATTGTCAACATGTGCTTAAGATAAATCTTTAGTTCCATGTGCAATTCAAACCCAGATGCTGCACTCCTTTAGTTTTGAAGTTGTTAGAGTACCTTAATTATTCCACTGTCACCCAAAAAGGGGTGTTCCCTAAATGTGGTAACCAAGTTCAAGCCTACTGTCATTTCATTCATGGTTTTAGGAGACCTTGATACAATTATTACTTAGTTATTTCAGTTCTATAGTATTTCTGTAAAATAAATTCCTATTGAATAGAGAGGCACAATAGTAAAACAAAGTTAGTCATCAGATTTTTTTTATTTTTATATAATAGATGACTAGTTGTTTTGATAATCTTATTGTAAAACAATGCTCTTTCATTTTTCATTATATGGGAGGTTTTTAAGAACTGGTTAGACAAACATCTGTCAAGGACAGGCTAGGTATACTCGGTCCTACCTCAGCGCAAAGGGCTGGACTAGATGACGTCTCAAGCTCCCTCCCAGTCCTACTTTTTATGATTCTGTATCATTGTCCAGTTTAACGCTGCAGTAATTTCAAATTCCATAGCCTGAGCAGTCAGAGTTAAGCATTGTTTTGAATACAATTTTATTACTTGCTGACTATAAAAATTGATAATAGTACAGAAACCTGTATTCTTCTAGGATCATAATTGGTTTAGCAGAGTGGCTATGTTGCTAATCTCTCATTTCTATGTTGATTTAAATATTCCTAATAGATTTAGTACATACAAGAGCAAAAAGAAAAACTGTATAGCCAGTGAATTAAAATGATCAAAAAATCAGTGTTATGCAAATTCTTATTCGTAAGAGCCTGAAATGAATTGGTAACTTTGCTGCGTAGGTGTTGGTAATTCAGGTTGTAAATTTTGTTCTACATAAAGGTAATGTGGGCAAAACGGTGTGACCGCTTTTGTGAATAAGCAAGCACAATATGGCCCTGTGTAAACAGAAATAGCAAATTATGAAGACAATCATGATGTTAAATAGAAGGTAATATCTTACATTAGCAGAGGAGCTGCTGCGCTCCACTTTGGACACAGCTGCTTGATACATAGCCATTCTTTCCTTCAATGAGACAGAATCCTGGAAATCCACACTATCCCTCCAGTTAGTGCTTTCTTCTGAAAATCCACTTACAGGCTTGTGACCACTAGCAATAGCTAAAAGCAAACACAATATTTTATATTAGGAGGTTTATTTTTATTATTAAGTACCTGCTTTTTAAGGCTGAAAGAAAAGAAAAAATGTCTTCAAGAACAGATTGCAAGAGTTAACAATGTTATCCACTATCTATGGCAATATTACATCAATTCCAAATTATAACGTATGAATTGCAGATAGTAAATTACGACTCTGAATCAGGCCCAAAGTGCCCAAGCCTTCTCCCAGTGAAATCAATAGGCATTTCAATGGAAACAATGATGTTTCTTATTGAAATCAATATCACTTTTTTAAAAACTCTACTAAAATAAAGACTTTTCAACAAAACACATTGTATATTTTTCTTGATAAACTAGCAAAAATATATGGTCACCAGAAAGCTTGAATATATATCCTTTTACACTATAAGCAAAACCACTATAACTCAATACATAAGTTGTAATGGGGCAAAATCTATTCTAATCAATTGGGTTGCAAGAGAGTAACTCGGAGCAGAATTTGTCTCCAGTTTATTCATTTACTGTTAATTATTTTGTCTGCACTAGAGTATTAAAACCTCACTGATAATTAACTACTTTAACCTCACTCATAATGAATGCAAAACCAAGTGAGTGTACAGCAGCTGAGCATTGTAGAAGTTTTCACTTAGACTATTACTTTTACTCTGAAAAACTGCGTACAAAATGCAACACCTAAATTGCTGTTACTTCCTCAGTTTACATTGCACCCACAAAGTTGACTCATTTCCATTAAAAATGTGAATTGTCTCATCATAGCCTACTTATTAGCTCTTTCAAGCTCTTCACTTGATATTTCGTCCATATTATCTAAAGCTCTACATTAGGTGAAGATATATTCCCTTCAGTAGAAGACAGCTTACTTTGAAATTTTCACCTTAATAATTTTGCAGCTGACCAAAAAAGTCACTTTGATATGTTCATATATTAGAACACCCTACATTCTTCAAGATGATGTCATCAGTGGCCTCATCTTCACTGGTTAAAAAAGGTGGGTTTTTTACCTTGGGGTAACTAACATGCCTCATTTCAGAGTAGCAGCCGTGTTAGTCTGTAGTTGCAAAAAGAAAAGGAGTACTAGTGACACCTTAGAGACTAACCAATTTATTTGAGCATAAACTTTCATGAGCTACAGCTCACTTCATCTTATGCTCAAATAAATTGGTTAGTCTCTAAGGTGTCACTAGTACTCCTTTTCTTTTAACATGCCTAAGCTATCCCGAGGTAAAAATACAGTAAAGACAAGGCACTTTCATTTTACCATGAGGTAAACAAGGCAAAGTCAGCAGTATATGTACACCTCCACCTGGGTTGACCTCACCTAGTTTCCCCTGAAGTAAAACTAAAGTGCCTTGTCTTCACTGCACTTTTACCTTGGGGTAGCTCATGCTTGTTAGTTACACTAAGATAAAGAATGCTCCTTTTTTTAGTAGTGAAGACAAAGCCAGTGTGGATCACACTGTAGATAAGCGAGCAGTGAGTCATTTGTATGATGGAACCGCACTGATCAAAACTAAAAGCTAAAAACAATAAGGACTTGCGCCTGTTGGAAGTTTCTACTTTCTGTATAGTCAGTATGCACCTCTTAGTATTTAAAATGGTTGGATATAGACAAAGGTTTTACAGCTTCTCTTCAACTTTTTTAGGAATTTGTGCCTGCAGTACCTTACTGACTCTGATTTCTTCCTGTAGTATATCACCAGGGAAGATCTCATGTTCAAAGCAAAATTCCAGGAGGTAGAGAATAGTGCTTGATAGCACACAGTGCTGCTTTGCTATTGCTTCTGTGAACATACTGCAGCCTGACTGCATAAAATAAGCAGAATGGTTCATTTCTCTGGCACTTGTAAAGTAGTAATATTTTTCTCAGTGTAAAATCATTGCAATCCTACGCGAGAAACTGTCATGGCATATTGGCAGGTGAAATGTAGAGAACAATTAATTTAATTCAAGAGCAAGTACCAGTACATCTATCTCTTTTATTATTTCTAATTCCACATTTTCCATTATACAAAAACTGCTTTTTGAGAGTCTGTACAAATTAATAGTAAGAGACTCGTTTTAATAATAAATAGGAGTCTTAACATGCTAGCTGCAACTGGCAGTGCCTTTGTGCAAGCCAGCACATCAAAATCCAAAATTTTAACTAGTTTAGAAACTATGGTTAAATTATCCCATGCAGATTTCTGCTCATGTTCTGAAATGTCAAAACCCCATGAGGGTCAAATTTTACTATCAGATATATTACTATAGATTAGTGGGAACTGCATGTGTGACTATTAGGGCAGAATTTTCCATTGAGTTTTTTAAGATAATTTTTAAGCAAAAATATTGAAGAAGAGTAGCCTCTAAGCTTGTGAAATATCCAAAGTAAATTTAGGTGAAATAAATGGTTAAAGGAGCTTAGTGAATCAAGTCAACATTCTCCAACAAAATAAATCTACTTAATTTTTCTTTTTGTTTTTAAATATAAAACCACCATTTGAAAACTAGACATAGATTCTAGATTTGGTTATGACACAATACCTTAATGAAGGCAGAATATTCCTGTAAATGGCAAATAAAACTGAAAGTTGCTGTGGAACAAAGTTTTGCTTTTACAATGCAGCTCAGGTACTGAATGTCAAGTCAGAGACAGATAATATGATTAATTGAAGAGAGATTTGCACTCATAATGAAAGTTAGGAAATCCAGCCACAGCAGCAGCAAAACAGCTGCAGAAATGGGCTTCCAGTAGAGAGAGAGAGAGAGAGCATATGGCTTTGTTTACTTTTATCTGGCTGTCGGTGCAGTTCAAGGAAAATCTGGGAAGGTGAAGACCTTCGTATATGAACATGGAGCATGTTTCTAGAGCAAGACAAGAGGATAAAGGACTTGTAGAGAACTTTGCTTTGCCACTTAATACTCTCATTTCACTTCCTGCAATTATTTATATTTAATAAAATCATTTGATGTGCTGTTTATGGGATTTTTTACTGTCTGACTGTAATAATGGTTTTGTTTTTTCTAAATGATCTTGGAACACTAAAACCCAAATGCCAATCATGGAGATAATCCACAAATTAGTGCTATATAGTCACGGTCATTTCCCTATTTGTCACCCCATTTACCTAATAGTATGGCAGAACCCTAAACAAACAAACTCTGTGACATGTACAGTTGCTTTGGAGATGCTCACTGTAAAGGAAAATATTTCACATTTTCATATTCTGCAAAAGACAAAAATAGCGTTAGGGCATATGACTCTAAGAAAGAACCTAGTCCTTCAAATGCAATTAATCTGCAGATTTGAGTAGGACAAGAAGTCTCCCTTGTAACAAAGGATTTGTCTCTAGCTTTTCAAAAGGTATATGAATGCAATCTATTTCTTTCATTGTTGCAGGAGAAGCGATGTTATGTTATATAGAGAAGAAATGTGTATATGTGAAGAGCTTATTTTTGTATGGCACACAATAGGAAACATGTCCTCCTTCTGAGTGAATTCTTGGGGAACACACCAGCAGGGGGAGACTTTTGTATACCTATCAGAGCAAGATTCTGTGTAAATGGACAAAAAGGACATTTCATTTTCAATTACATTTCCTAGGATTTCCTTTTATTAATTGAAAGTTACCGACACACTTCTTCAGTTATTAAGGAGAGAGAGGGATTCCTTTCTGCTAGTCTTTTTACTATTTATCAGAATATAGTAGAAGAAACACACTTGACATACACATTTACACAAAAGGCCTTCCTTCTAAAATTAAAGCATTGTTTCAGTCCACAAAAGCAAGAACATCTGCTGGACATGGTGGTTATTTTTATTATGATTATTAAGCCCTATGTTATCTCACTGGCAGTGAGGGCATGGTCACCATTTTTTTTTTAAATGCATACAAATACAGAAAGCCAACCTCAAAGGTAACCTAAAAGCTACTGCTACTACTGTGGCAAGGAATGCACCTGAAACTGGAATGTGTAATCCAGGGCCAAGAAAGTTAAACCAAAAACGTAAACAAAATAAATATACTTTATATTGTGCCCTGAAGACCAGAAAAGCCAGGGCCTGGTGGGACCTCTTTAGGGGTGGAGTCTTAAAAAGACCCTTCACTTAGAAAGTTCTGCCACTATTCCTACATCATTCACTCCTAGGAACTGACAAGACAGATAATGTTAAGTTCTGACTCAGGCAAAATTCCCATTGAAGTCATTGGAAGTTTTACCTCAATAATAACTTAAGAATTGGGCCATATGTTCTTAAGCAAAACCAATTATTCTGTTTTGCGCTAGTGTTTGAATGTGTACTCCTGCAAATAAAGCAGACATGAATGCACAACAGGCAAGCAAAAGTAATACCACATATATAGCACTCTACAATTTCAAAGCGCTGTACAAACATTAATCTAATATATGAGCAAAGTAGTATATTGTCATGTGTTAGCCATAACAATATGGTTGTAGTGTGAGTTTATTGCTCACATAATGCTGACTGTCTCAGTTTCTGCATGGGTTGTCCGCTATCACTCAAGTGACAGCATCTGGTTTTTTTCAAAATGCAGGACCTAGTAATCTTCCTCATTTGTTCTACTTCTGCATGTTTTAAATCTTCCTTCCAGATTTTCCATCTAACCCTCACTGAATAGCTGAGTACATGAACACCAATTTTATGTGAGAAATTAAAAAATGGGAAGTTGAGCAATTTGTTGAGTAATTGAGTTGAGTTGAAGTTGAGTAATTTTCAGGAAGTTTGGCCTTGCATTGGTTATAATTATGTGTGGATACCGCTCTTAACATGGTAGCTCACGTTAACTACCTCCCACCTATGCTCAGAGATTCATAAGTCATTCATAGGGATGTGCTGAGGGTGGGATTTAGCCCCAAACGTACTTCACTTGAGTTGGCATATGAAGCTCCATTGCCCGCATATACGTAACTCAGTAACAGAGAATGTTGAAGCAGGAGTTTGGAGCTCCTTGGAAAAAGCAGCATAAGCATATTAGCACCAAAAATACTTTTGTTGATGTTTTTCCCGTTCCCATCAAGTCATTAAAGGAATTGCATGTGTCTGACAAGATGCCTTATAAAGGCATCTTCATGACAGTTTTCTTTCTTGTAGATAAAGATGAAGAAAATATGATGTGAGCACCTATATTTGACAGTTCAGATCTAATACAATCTCAGTGCCTGGATATTTCACTTGTTCTACTAGGGTTTTTCTGCACTGCACTGGAAAATTTGATTGAATAATGTTGAGTCCCTGTAAATAGGGCACTCAATTCCTTCAGGAAAGGGGGAATTGTAAAGGCCCAAGAATATATATACATCTTTTTTTAGTAAAAGTCACTGGAATCTAGCTACTAATCCCCCTACTTGTACTGCAAATAATATCAGTCCCTCCATGTCTGAGTCCCTCCATGTCTCCTTTTCCTTGGATAATGTAAGAGTGGGTATATGTACATCAAACCTGCCTTACTTTAAGAAATACATTGTCTGCGGTTACAGAAACAGCTTTCAGATGAGAGAAATTTGGGTCCAAAGTGATGCTCAGTGGCCAGAGACAACAAGTTGTGTTTTTAAAATTCCCTTGTATTTCTTTTGAACTTCTCAAAGATGGCGAGGTAATTGACTTGACCAAACGTCTTTCCCTTTTCCAGGTCTCTGCTGAATTTACTTAGAAAAGTTAAGTAGAGTACAAGAAACGTTTGTCCCTCAGAAAAATATAAACATATACATAAATTAACCTCAGAAAAGTTTACAGTGGCATAAAAGCCTTTAGAACAGATTCCCATAACAATACGCTGTCTGAAACGGTACAAATCTTTGTTTTCATTGATTTGAACTAAAATGGACTTGTTTAAGGTTTCAGTTACTATATCTCAAGGATGTGAAAAGGTGGTACTGTAAATGTTTACAGTCTTCATCATTAATGTATAACCAATATGCTTATAATCTTCACCGAAAGAAACTGAGTATGTTGAATATGATGCTGGTAAGTCAAGCAGGTGCTAAAAATGATTTTAGTACTTCTTATCCTTATCATCACTAGTTTGACCAAAATACCTCTTCATCTGAAACATACTGCACCCTTACATAGCTAAGAGAAGTGATAATCATAACAATTAATTGAAATTAGGAGCAGAGTACACAGGTTATTCTCTCCTGTAATGATCAGTTGACTTTATCTAGGGTTGATCTAGTTTTCTTAAAGTTGGTGTTATAATTTCCTCCTTTTCTTTCACTCTCGTAAGTTAACTCTGCAAGAGCAACATAATCAGACAGAGGAACTACAGGGCAAGGATTTATACTGGTTGAAGCACTCACATTACAAATAGAGAGTGGACAGATTGAAGTATTCAACCAAAGATTAATCCAATCCAAAAGGTATCAGAACCTAATACCATAAAATGCAATACAAGGTGGGAGAGAGAGAGAAAAGAAGGGACCCTGTGCATTCCGCTAGCTATTAAAGCTTACTATTCCAGTCATATACTCTCACACTGCTCACATCCTGTCTTACTCATTGTGAGCATGCTTTGCCGTTCAACTTTGTTGTATCAGAACATTTTCTCAGCTATTTCACCTTCTGTCATAAACATACAGCTAAGGGTAGCATAAAATCCCTCCTTTACCTGTAGTGGGTTAAGAAGCTCAAATAACCTGATTGGCACCTGACCAAAAGGACCAATAAGGGAAGAAGATCCTTTCAAATCTGTGGGGGGAGGTTTTGTTGTGTGGTCTTTTGTTCTTCTGTCCGGAACAAAGAGAGGCTAGGGCAGGAAAAACACATCTCCTAAAACCTTACCTGAACTAAGCATCTAAGATTACAAATTGTAAGTAATAGGAAGGAAATGCTTATCTTAAAAAGATTATCTTTTGTTTTATCTTGTGAATTTTCCCTATGATAAGAGGAAGGTTTATTCCTGCTTTTTTGTAACTTCAAAGTTTTGCCTAGCAGGGAATCCTCTGTGTTTTAAATCTTATTACCCTGTAAAATTACCTTCCATCCTGATTTTACAGAGGTGCTTCTTTTACTTTTTTCTTTATAATAAAGTTCTGTTTTTAAGAATCTGATTGGTTTTTAGTGTCCTAAAAACCTAAGAGTCTGGTCTGTGCTCACCTTGGTTACCTATTTGGTTGGTATATTATTCTGAAGCCTTCCCAGGAAAGGGGGTGAAGGGGCTTGGGGGTGGGGGTGGGGGATATTTTGGGGAAACGGGAACTCCAAGTGGTCCTTTTCCTGAATCTTTGTCTAACTCACTTGGTGGTGGCAGTGATACCATCCAAGGACAAGGAAGAATTTGTGCCTTGGGGAAGTTTTTAACCTAAACTGGTAGAATTAAGCTTAGAGGGTCTTTCATGTGGGTCCCCACATCTGTACCCTAGAGGAAGGGAACCCTGACACCTTCTAAGGGTTTAAGGGAGAAGACAGCCTTGCATAAATCTCTGGAAGTACAAATAACAATACATAAGAGCTTTCCATGTACTTTGGGATGGATGAAATTAGGTGATGTATCTTTCCATCAATTTTTAAGCAAAGCTGCCTATTCATTTCTGTTGATCTCAGAACTGTCGGAATGACACAGTCAATGAAATGATTATAACTTAGGGTACTTATATGGCTCCCTTTACCATATTATATGAGCACCTCATGATTTTTTAATGTATTTATCCTCATAACACCCCTGTCAGGTAGGGAAGTACTACTATCCCCATTTCTACAGCTGAGGAATTGAGGCACAGAGACTGAAGTTATATCTACATGGGGTTTGATTACAGTTCATGCAGACATACCCAGGCTAGCTTTAATCTAGCAAGATAACTAGTGGAGCAATGAAGCTGTGGTATCACAAGCCATACAAGTCAGCCCCGAACCATGGGTAATTACACAGGTTGCTAGTCCATGCTGAAGCTCATGCTACCATGGCTTCGTTGCTCTAGTATCTGAGCTAACTAGATTAAAGCTAGCTTGGGTATTTCTATGCGAGCTGTAATCACGCCCAGTAAATGCATATAGACATACTTTGAGTGACTTCCCTACAGTCACACAGCAGCCTGTGGCAGATCAGTGAACTCAGCCCATGTCTCCCAACTCCCAGGCAAATGCCCTAACTACTGGACCATCCTTCTTCTCAGGTCTACCATCATCTCCTTACACGTATGTACACTCATAATCACATTTTGTGCAAATAGACTTAAAAAGGAGAGTCTTTTTACATTCAGCTTTTCAAATCTTATCATGCAACCTTGGTAAAACGAGTTCCAGTTAGTGGGGCAGAGTTGAAAAGAGGTACCTAGACCCTGACCTCATAAGGGTGCCCCGACTGCCTCCTGGGAGAACAGCAAAAACACATGTGCTGTAGACAGAGCAGTATTATCAGATACTGAAAGACCAAGAAACCTGCAGCCAGGTCATCCTTACATTCCAGACCAACATTTTTACAGTATACAAACACAGCACATATGTAGGCCTGCAAATGTGATGATCTTTGAACATTTATTCTGACTACTGTGGGAATTACAGAGCATATTACTGTGCTCTTTTACATATCAATGCATACATGACACTTGTTTCTGTGTTTGTATTTAGCAGATTTAAAAATAGGGGAAACCAAGTTTCAAAGAGGTGACTCAAGTAATTATAACAGCAGGAGTCAGAAAGATTGGGAATAAAACTCCCATGACAGAATAAAAATAGAAAACAAGCTTGGAACCTGTGAGCCTCCCACAATGCAATCAAGTGCACTGCCAAAAGCCTCAGAAAGACACCACATGAGCAGGTGAAAATTAAAACTGCAAAATTGTTTGCTTGAAAAGCAAAACAAGCACATTTTGGGCCTTTGGCCAGTTCTGCTTTCCGCCAGAAATGGTTCCATTATTGCAGAGCACTGAAAAGCAGTATTTGTGGATGAAAACCAAATTTTCCCAACCGTAAAGAGTGTTTTCTGCCTGGAGACAAATCATACAACACTTGAGCCTTGTAGGCCTCAAAATAAAGTAAAATCCTTGCCAATGGAGTTTTGTGGAACACCTCCTCAGACTCTACTTTGCTGGTTCACAGCTTCCCAATGGGATTGTCGATTATCCGCTGGACTCCAGAAGTGGAATTATATCATGTTATGCTACTACATCTTCAGCCACCAGCACAACAGCCTCAGCCCCTTTATTTAATAAGTTAAATCCTTACAACTTTTGTGAGGTAAGAGAGTGCTCTTCTCTGTTATACAGATGATGAAGAGATGGCAGAGGTGATGAGTGATTGCTCAAAGCCACATAGCCTTCTCTGAGCACGGAAGATGACTCTAAGTTGAGGCCACTGGACATATATTTTCATCTTAGGTCCCTAATTCCTTTGTGAGCTGGTGGCTTGTCCAGCAATGTGTTCTCAGCCAGTGATCTTAACAGCATGGAGCTGTAGTGATTACTACAGTCATCAGCTATTGGTGCTATGGACTCAGTAAACTTGTAATTCTTTTGATAGTTATAATGCACTACAATTGTGTCTCAGGCAATGCAGTGGGTGGCAAGCAATGCTGCCAACTCTTACGATATTTGGTGTTTTCTTGATAGCTCCTGTTCCTTCTTCTTCGTCTTCTTCTCCTCTTGTTCCTTCCACCAGAATCATAGGTTTTCCCAGTGTTGGGCACACGATCTGGCCAAGTCCGTAGCCCTGGCAAGATCTTCCATGGTTCATGGCTCCTATATGAGCCAGCAGACCGACAGATTTTCCATCGTTTGTGTTTCACCACAGTCACATGTATCTGGTTACTGCAATAGCCCCACTTCTGCATATTGACTTTTGATCTGCTAACTCTTGTTGGAAGGGAGTTTAAACATCTCCAGCTGGACCAATCCTGTTCTGCACCTGTGGGAAGGCATTCGGCAATGTCAGTGTGCATTTTGATGTCCTTGACAAGTATTTTGAGCCTTGTGCATCACATTTACAGTCATGTAGCCATTGGTGACACAGTTGCCAACTTTCATGAGGTAAATAAGCACCCTGACTTTCACAGTAAGCCAAAAATCAAGCTAATCCCATTTCAAAACAAGGCCAAAACAAGCCAATCCCTAAGAACCCCAAAACTCTATGTGACTAGATTCCTCCCCGGCGTGCAGTCTGGGACTGCGGTGGGCCTCCTGTGCACCCCAATTCTCTCCTGCTTTTGCCCCTGCTTGCCAGGAGCCAGTCAAAAAAAAAAAAAAAAGCTACAAGCAACAAGCTGTAAGCCAAAAACTAGCCAACAAGCAACTCACATGCCAATTAAGCCAAAAACAAGCCCAATTTCTGTGTTTTTTCCACAGGTCTGGCATGTCTGATTGGTGATTTTTTTAAGCGGTTCCGTTGCAGTTAGGATGCTTTTCCGCAATTTCAGGTGGCCAACTTCCACTGTGTGGCCATGTAGCAGATGTGTGGTATCTTCACCCTGTCATAATTAAGGCTACGATTTAGTTATAGGTATTTTTAGTAAAAGTCATGGACAGGTCATGGGCAAAAAAAAAAAAAAAAAAATTCATGGCCCGAGACCTGTCCATGACTTATATTAAAAACACCTGTGATTAAATCTTGGAGAGAGGGGGCCACTCTGGGGCTGCTGCTGTTGTGGGGGCACCCGGGGCCAGTGACACCAGCTGCCCCGGGCTGCCAGAGCAGGGGCTGCTCCAGATGGCCAGGGACCTCTGCCGGAGCAGCAGCTGGAATGGCTTTCCCCGGGCCACTCCAGCAGTCGCTGGTGTGGCTGTCCTGGGGGGCCACCTGAGCAGCTGGCTCAAGAGCTGGCCTGCAGAAGTCACGGAGGTCACAGAAAGTCATGGAATCCGTGACTTCTGCGACCTCCATGATAGATATGGAGCCCTAGTCATAATTATTCCACTTTGCTTGAGACCACTCTCCTGATATCCAGTGGATCCATTCCAGGAAGGACATAAAGGCTGTTCATGTTTGTTGGTTTCAGACATCCTCTAATGTAGTGGCAGCTGTTACTCAGCACAGGGTCCAGCTTCTTTGCATCAGCCAAACTTTCTCACATCATACATGCATATTTGGCCATCAAAGTGCTCGTGTGGAGGCTCTTAGTATTGCTGGGATGGTTTCCCATTTTGAATTTGCAGGCTTCCTAACCATGGTGTTCTGGGTGGTACGTTTGCCTCTTGTCTTCTCCACGTGTGCTCTGAAGGAAAGCGTGTGGTTAGCATTACTCCAAGGCAGACAGGATTACAGCAGTGGGCAAGTGATACCCCATTCCAAATTATGTTGTCTATTGGCCTCACAATTCTGAAGATGGAAGAGACTCACTTGTGTTTCGGCTGGGTTAGGGAACAACTGGTTCTTTATGTAACAGACTGAGAGCCCAGACAGCATCGATGTTTGTGTAACTTCAATCTGGATGAGATCCTTGGCTTGGGCAGCAATGCATGGATCGTCAACATAGACCAAACTTCTTGAGCTGAGATGGATCAGTTGATCATTCGTGTAGATGCTGAAGAATATTGGCAAGAGTACATTCCCTTGTGGTAGGCCATTTTTCTGTTGCTGCCATCAGCTCCGCCTCCTGCTTCAATAAAGCCAACATCCACTGCTCTCTGACCACCCAGCTCTGAAGACAGTGCAGAAGTAAAGGGGGTGTCATAAATACAAAGGGAAGGGTAAACCCCTTTGAAATCCCTCCTGGCCAGGGGAAAGCTCCTCTCACCTGTAAAGGGTTAAGAAGCTAAAGGTAACCTTGCTGGCACCTGACCAAAATGACCAATGAGAAGACAAGATACTTTCAAAAGCTGGGAGGAGGGAGAGAAACAAAGGGTCTGTCTGTCTATATGCTGGTTTCTGCCGGGGATAGACCAGGAATGGAGTCTTAGAACTTTTAGTAAGTAATCTAGCTAGGTATGTGTTAGATTATGATTTCTTTAAATGGCTGAGAAAAGAATTGTGCTGAATAGAATAACTATTTCTGTGTGTGTATCTTTTTTGTAACTTAAGGTTTTGCCTAGAGGGGTTCTCTATGTTTCTGAATCTAATTACCCTGTAAGATATCTATCATCCTGATTTTACAGGGGGGATTTCTTTATTTCTATTTACTTCTATTTTTATTAAAAGTCTTCTTGTAAGAAAACTGAATGCTTTTTCATTGTTCTCAGATCCAAGGGTTTGGGTCTGTGGTCACCTATGCAAATTGGTGAGGCTTTTTTATCCAACATTTCCCAGGAAAGGGGGGGGTGCAAGTGTTGGGAGGATTGTTCATTGTTCTTAAGATCCAAGGGTCTGGGTCTGTAGTCACCTAGGCAAATTGGTGAGGCTTTTTACCAAACCTTGTCCAGGAAGTGGGGTGCAAGGTTTTGGGAAGTATTTTGGGGGGAAAGATGCGTCCAAACAGCTCTTCCCCAGTAACCAGTATTAGTTTGGTGGTGGTAGCGGCCAATCCAAGGACAACAGGTGGAATACTTTGTACCTTGGGGAAGTTTTGACCTAAGCTGGTAAAGATAAGCTTAGGAGGTTTTTCAAGCAGGTCCCCACATCTGTACCCTAGAGTTCAGAGTGGGGGAGGAACCTTGACAGGGGGCAATATCATGGCCCACCTAAAATAACATTGTGACCCCCGTGCAAGTTCCTTTTGGGTCAAGACCCCCAATTTAAGAAACGCTGGTCTCCTCCGTGAAAATTGTTTAGACTAGGGAAAAAAATCACAAAAAAGACCAGATTTCATGTTGGGGTGGAAAGGGGAAAGAGCAGATTTCATGGTGCATGACGCGTTTTTCATGGCCATGAATTTGGTAGGGCTCTAAACACGAGCTCTTCCCCCACAAGTCTGTGGACCCAGCCTGGGAGGCTCATTACCAGAGGCACTGTAGCCATTGCCCTAGAGGCTTACTGATGACGGGCTGAGCACTCACAAGTGCATCTGCAGTCAACAGGAATTGCTGGTGCTCTACAACTCCCAGAATCAAACTCATTTTCCCACTTTATGTCCCACCCCGTTTTGTCTTGTTGGATTTGTGTACATTAGGTTTAAAAAGCAGTCTCAACAATACAGTGACATGTAAAACAGGATGATCCCCTCCATTTGGAGGCAACTGAACTTTCCTGAATCAGTTCGGTCTATCTCCAATTACAACATCTGTATTTAAAGCTAGGACTCCCATGCTGTTTATCCTTCTTAAACATGTAACCACCAACTTTAGATCAGTCCTCACAGACAGCCTGAGCATGTGCATAATCCTATCATGGTGATGCCACCCCGTCTGTGACTAGCACAGCAATCTCCAAAAATAGCCCCTTTAAGGATTATTTTTATTGTAGGTCACATTTTCACCTTGAGCAATTTGTAATTTTTTTTAATGTTTGAGCAATTTGACATACCTGAGCTTGTGATTTAACAGGCAACTGCAATATTTCCTGCATAAAATTAGCAAAAAACTTGACACCATGAGTCCTTTAAGCTACTTCCAAAAACATTTCAGTGAAAATTGTATCTATCCAGTGACAAGACATTGTAAGAGAAGAGCTCGTGTAACATGGAAGATAAACAGATAGTGCATACCAGAGTTAAAAAATAAGTCTCCCCTTTTATTTCAAGATTTAATTATTTCCTTTTCTCCGAACACTTCTATTTTTAAAAGCTGTGAAAAACAAAATGAAAAAAAAAACTGTGGGGGTGGGGTGGGGGAGCAGTTATTTCTGTAGGGATAAAGAACGGCCTGTATGAAGGTGATGCTGTGAAAGCCCTGCAGTAATATTTGGTTGTTCGATTCAAGTGGTTTTCAACTTGTGGTCCGTGGACCCCTTGGGGTCCACACATCCATTTGAAATTTTTTAGGGGTCAGTACATGAAAAAAAGTTTGAGTACCACTGTTCTATTCCAAATGTAAAGATAAGAACAAAATTAAATGTTTTTCCAATACTGTATTTAGTGGAGTGCAGTTACTGACATTACCAGACTCAGAGCATGTGACCTCCGACAGTCAGACTACTTCACTGCCTCAGGCTGCATATTCTTAGTCACACAAGTAATCCTTACTCTAACGCCAATCCCACTAGGTACTGAAATAAAGCAATATTTTTCTTTGTCATCTTATTTTTGTTTCCTCCAAAATTCCTGGAAGTTATTCAATCTAATTTACTGGCCAGTCTTAGCTTTTTCAGAGGCATATTCGTATAGAGTCTCAGTTTACATTTAATTTAATTGGCTGTGAAGAGGTTATTAGGAAAGCAAATTGCATAAGTTATTAACCATTTCCGTGTCAGATGTTATATACAGATGGGTTAAATGGCACCACTGATTTGGAAGAAATATGAAAACATATAGGCTAAAACATTCGGATCTAGATGCCTAACGTTAGGTTCCCCAGCCCATGTTTAAACAGCTGAATAAGTGACCTGATTTTTATAGGTGCTGAGCATCCCGTTGATGTAAGCAACCAAGTTTGTAAAATTTTGGTCCCAATGTAGAGGCATTCAGTACATCCTGAGGGCATTGAAGGAGTTAAGTAAGTATTAAAAATAAATTCCTGGATTAGGTTTATAAGGACAAAATGCAATTATTTACTCTGGAATTCTGCTGAGAAATTATTTGCTTCAGGTCTAGAAGAAGACAAATTACAATTTAATTAAACTTCAGAGTACAACGTGAATGCTCTCATGAGGAAAAGAAAAAACAAAAAAGAAAAGCAACACAGTCACAATTAAGTTCTGTTCCCCTGCAGATTGTTCAGTCTTAAATCACAGCGCAATACTATTAATAAATACCCTCCTAGTCTATATAAATTATATCTGAACATACATCTTAACTATCAGCATGTCTATTTTTACACACAGACAGCCATGGTAATGCTCTTTAAATACTTGATGTAGTAAAGCACCTGCATGTGTGCATGTCAGTTTTGAATGCCCCTGTGGAGTCTGTTACTCAATGCAGCATGATTAGGGGCTATGATCTAACTGAAATAGCAAGTCCTGACTAATATGAACAGCTCTTCACCTTAGAATGATGTAAATAAACTGTTAGAAGAAAACAGCTACTTAATATGTAAGACTAAGGAAAAATATAAACCCAGATATGCCACAGTGAAAAAGGGATTAGTTTCAATATTTGATATCAATGATGTTGAAACAGTGTTTCAAAAAGTTATAGTAATTATGATGCACAAAGTATTACACATGTGCTATTTAAGCACTGATATTTTTATCCTAACTAAATCACATTGGCCCTCTGAAAAGTATTAAGCAATACTTGGAAAAGTTATTGATTTTATATTAAAATTTGCATGCCAAAACCCATTATAATGTTTCGATTGTCTCATGCTTGGGGATGGTTTCAAACACATATATTGTATGTATACTTTGTCACTTAGCAAATGCAATACTTGCAAAGAAAATATTTTTCCATTAAACCTTGCAAAATAAATTGTGTGTTCCTATTGTGTGATTTTAAAGTAATGAATAATTACTCTTTTTTTTGTTTGCACTGAGTTGGTCCCAGGAATATTAGAGACATGGTGGCTTGAAGAAGAGCTCTATGTAGTATGAAAGCTTGTTTTTTTCACCAACAGAAGTTGGTCCAATATTACTTCACTCACCTTTCCTTCACTTTATATTTGTGACTTAAGCAATCCAGTTATAAATCTTAAATCATTCTAACTTCCAATATCTAAATACCCAGATCATAGCTATCCTTAATTGTCATATGCCAACATCTCAAAAGATTTGTTTTACACACGTATGTATAAAATAGTAAATGACATCTATAAATGTAAATCTATTATTTTAGATAAAAGAATATGTTCCCATTGTTAAGGTTATTACAGTTGTAATAGTTAGACCTAACATAGCCAACTGACAACAATTATCTTAGAGTGTTAAACATACATCTTAAAGCAACTTGGAGATCCCACTGTATTTTAGCTATTTATTCAAGATATAGCTATTCTTTTTGTGCTTCTCGCCATGAAATCACATTTTATTTATTATATAAGTAATACAATACACTTACATGCAAAATACATGAAATCCAGATCCTGAAACACATTTTTGCTTGTCCTCATAGGGACGTTCCATACACTCTAACACAAGTGTTAGGACCTGAATTGCTTTCATTGTGCTGAGCATTTCTCATTCAAAATAAACTTGATTTATAAGTTATAGACTTACTATATTTTAGGTACGTGTTAGAGCGCAACAATGAATCAGATCACATTTTGCATGCAATTCATTTATGCTTTTTCATCCTTTGCTAATGAAAGTTACCCAGTTTGCCATCATTATCCTGAGAAATCAGCTGTTTCTTTTCACTGGTTACATGGGGTCGAAGTTATATCACACTATACATAAAATACTATCTGAACACTAAACTGCACTTACCTTTGCTACCATTCAGAGTGCATCAACATAAGTTACAGAACTGCAGTTCTCTTTATAAAGGAAAGCTTTACGTCCTCTCCTAGCCAATTTTTGTTCTTGCTTTTTTGTAAGACAAAGTTCCCAGTCCCCTGAAATATACAGTCTAGTGGAGACCAGCTCCACTGAAGCACACACCTCTCCCTTCTGTCAAGCAAGAAGGTGGGGACAGCTGTTTTTATTTTAGCCCCACATGTAAAAGATGGAACTTGGTGCCTATTTTTAGGGGCTGAGGCCTGTATAGCCTGTGCCTGAGTCAACTACTTGTTGTAGAAACCTGTTTGTAAAGGCACTATTACCGTGTGCTTTTGTCATATGTATGGATAGCGTAAACACTTGTTCAATCAATCAAACTTTCTCCTACCGAAGTTACCATCACAGGCTAACTTCTGATTCTTGAGATCTTTTCAATAAGACACTGGATGCCCTCTGTAGCTTTAGACTGCAAGTGCTGTTTATAAGCTCTTTGTATAGCATAACTTGAAACTCTTGGTGTTATTTTAAGACCTTAAATGCTGTAACTTTGTTTGCCCCTTTCTTTCAATCACAAACTGTATTTGTCGAGAAAAGAAACGTTGCTCGCCGGATAGAAGCTGCTGATTCTTTCAGGGTTAATTTTATATTTCTTTGGCAATATTTTGTCAGAAAAGCCAACTGAAGTGTGCTACTTCTGCCAGGAAGAAGCTGTGAAATCTCTGCTCTTTCCAGTGTAATTTACATGGGGCCCACATAATGAAATACTGCATATGTCTTATGCCTCTTATTTTTACATAGGCCTTAGTGGCACTCTCAGAGAATTCATTATTTTCTTGTTAATCAGAACTATATACTGTAAATTGTACAGAATAGACAAACACAGGTTGGCAAAGGCTATCACACATAAAAGGGGAGTGGAGAATTCCAGCTTTCTCCCATTTTTCCAAAGAACTAACTAAATTAGTTATTGCAGATTAAGATCCACATTTTTTTATTATAGGCCACATGAGCATCAGTTCAACTGCTGCTCACTGACAACAATGACAGCTGAAGATGCTCAGCTATAGAGTGGTTGTAAATGTTTCATCAACACTTTTTTCACTTGGGGAATTTTTTTTCAAATAAGATATATAAGTTAGAAGTTATGAAGTGCAGAAAATTTACAATGGAATCTGAAGACATCAGGGGAAAAAAATCCATGGCTGGCAGCAGTAAGAAAAAAAGAGTTTCATTGTTTTTTCCCCCAGTGTATTAGGAACAAAAGAAATCCTAGCAACAGCATAGACTCATTATTAGATGGATATGGTAAAATTGTTCATAATGATGCAGAAGTGCAATGTTCAATCAATATTTTTGTTCTGTATTTGGAAAAAAGCAGGATGATGTACTAATTTCATGAGGATGATGAAGTACTTACAGTCTATTATTAATTAAGGAGTATGTTAGATAGGGTAACCAGACAGCAAATGTGAAAAATCGAGACAGGGTAGGGGGTAATAGGAGCCTATATAAAAAAAAAGACCCAAAAATCGGGACTGTCCCTATAGAATTGGGACATCTGGTCACCCTAATGTTAGACAACTTCTATGAGGGATAAACATTTTAAAATAAGCTGCACCCAAGAGTTCTAGCAGAGTTGACTAAGGAGATCTTGCTCTCAACCATCTGTTATAGTTCACACTCACCACCCGATAACACCCTTTCATTGGGGCATGACAGACCTTGCAGAGGTCTCCAGCATTCCCCATAAACTTTCTGCCTCTCTTCACAATTCAGCCCTCTGGCTGAGAAGTGTCTAGCTCAGATCCCTTTTAGTATAACTAAAGGTCAAACTAATATTCAAAGTATCTAAACAAATCAGCTCTTCCTCTAAGCTCTGTCTTCAATATTCTTTCTCAGCTACTCCGGACTCTTCTCCCTCAGCTCAGCTCACCTCAGACTGAGACCTCTGTTCTCCTACAGACTCTCGGTCAGGTCCCTTCACAGGAGTCTCTCTGCTCCCTGTCGTTCCTCTGGTCAGGATGAACTCTCTCCCTTTTATGAGGCCAACAGGTTCATTAAGTTACCCTCTGATGCCTCTTAGCCCTGCTCCTCTGGCTGAGAAGCAGCTAATTATGACACAGATGTAATGGATGTAAGTAAATGACTCTTAACACTTTCTATCCTGTGATGGGGTCTCATTCAATCTCGCCATCCTGAAAGAGTTGCCAAAATTAATTTATGGCATGCTGATGTTAATTTTTAATAAATCTTGCAATATCAAGAAAATTCCAGAACACCGGAAGAGTGTCAATAATGCATTAATGTTCAAAAAGGGCAAGCAAGATGACCCAAATAACTATAGGCCAATTAGTCTATATCCATCCCAGGAAAAATAATGAAAAACTGATTCAATTGATAAAAAATTATAGAATAGGAATATGATTAATCCCAGTCCACATGGTTTTATGGAAATAGGTTTTATCAAACAACCATGATTTCACTCTTTAATGAGATAACAAGTTTGGGTGCTAAAAGCAATTGTGTAGCTGTAATAAACTTAGATTTTTATAATGCATGTGACTTAATACCGCACAACATTCTGCTTAAAAAACAGCATTGTACAATATCAATAAAGCACTCGTTAAATGGATTAAGAACTGACTAAATGACAGATCTGAAAAATAGTTGTTAATGGGGACTCATTGAATAGGGGGTGTTTTCTAGTGGGGTTCTATAGGGATTGGTACTATGCCTGTTCCTAATAAACATTTTCATTAGAGATCTGGAAGTAAATGTAAATTCACTGTTAATAAAATTTGTAGAGGACACAAAGATTGGCAGAGTGATAAATAATTATGAGGACAGGGGAGTAGTACAGAGCTTAGTAAGCTGGGCCCATTCAAACAAAATACATTTTGTCATCTTACTAAGCTGGTCTAATTAAAAAAAACATTTTAATTCAGCCAAATGCAAAGTTATACAGCTAAAAATAAGGAACGAAGGCCATACCCACAGAATGGGGAACTGTATCCTGGAAAGCAGTGACTCTGAAAAGGATGGTGGAAAAGTAACTGAACATGAGCTCCCACTGCAATGCTGTGGCAAAAAGAGCTAAAGAGATGCTTGCATATATAGACAGGGGAGTACTGAGTAGAAGTATGGAGATGATTTACTACATCCAGTTCTGATGTCCACATTTTAAAAAGGATGTTGAAAAACTGGAGAAAATTCCAGGGCTAGAGAAAATGATTTACACGAGAGACTTTAACAGCTCAATCTGTTTAGCTTATTGAAAAGAAGATGGGAACTCTGGGACTTCGAGTCAAACTAAAAAACTGCCCATGATTCCTCTCCTTTATCCCATCATTCATTTGGCTTTTGAAATCTAGCACCATTTTGAAAGCACTCTCAGGCAACGTGGGGGAAACTGGGAAAGACTGTGATCCTCACAGTGATTAATATAAACAGATTGCTGCAAGCATAGCTAAAGTCATGCAGTGACTTTATAACCAGGGTAATAAAAGCACCTCAGACGTTCTTGTTAACTGCTGGAAATGGCCCACCTTGATTATCACTACAAAAGGTTTTCTTCCCACTCGCAGCCCCCAACCCCGCTCTCCTGCTGGTAATAGCTCATCTTAAGTGATCACTCTCCTTACAGTGTGTATGATAACACCCATTTTTTCATGTTCAGTGTGTATATAAATCTCCTCATTGTATTTTCCACTGAATGCATCCGATGAAGTGAGCTGTAGCTCACGAAAGCTTATGCTCAAATAAATTGGTTAGTCTCTAAGGTGCCACAAGTACTCCTTTTCTTTTTACCTAAGAAAGAGGAGGCTGAAACTTCTAGATCTTTTCCTGAAGCAGCTTTACCAAGTGGACTGCCATTTTGGGGTTCAGCCAACTAACAGTGACAAGTGGGACAGGACAATGCTGCAGACCTGGATTTCAGCACAGGGCCATGCTGAAACACAAGACATGTCTGCTTAATAATGAGGAGTATTACACATGAGTATGTGAACTTCCCATGAGCTGGAATCACAAAGGACAACACCTGACTGCACACCAGCATTTAAACGAGGAAATATCATCCAGACAGGATGATCCTGGGACAGTAGAGGGAACACAAGTAAACAGACAGACTGACTCTGGTACAAGCAAAGTAGTGTGAATAGGAGGATTTGGCAGGCGCACAACAGTATTTTGAGATGAGGATGCATCCACACCTATTTTGATGCAGGTAAACTTATCCCATATCTCAGTAAATCCACTTCCAAAGGTGTTTAATAAACGTTAACGCGTCAGATGATTCACAACAAAAAGTTTAGTTTGTACATGCAAGGTACCTTATCGTGAAATAACTCACATTAACTCACAACACATTTCAAGAATCTCTAGATTTGAGGGGTTTATCTGTACTGAACATACAAAACTTTGGAGGCCCACTCATCATTGGAAATGAGACTGCCACATTTCCAAAGGAACTTCTGAACCGTTCCTGCAAAATTTGCAAGTGCAACTGATTTCACACACGGGGTGCTAATTTTCATGTACATATGTGTGTGCTTGCATGCATAAATTAGCACTTGTAAGTTTTGTGTGTGCAATATACACTAGTTAATTTCACATGAAAAATTCAGGAAGATCTCAAAAAACAAGAAAAGATTACATCTACATGAATGTGAGAGGAAGAGCTAAAAATATTGAGTAAAGTCAGCAAATTACAGATGATCATAGATCTCTGATAGGGGACAGACCACAGGCCTCAGCCTTACATCTTTTTCTCAAGAAAGCCCACCCCAAGCAGTAGACTGCAGCACCGTATGAAGAAACATAACAAAGTCAGACAAACAGAAGATAAATTTGTCAAATGTAGAACTTAAGCTTTGCAAGATAAAAGTACTAAAGGATACTCCTATCTCCTGTAATAATAAATATCAGACAGGATTAATTTAAATATCATTCTGAGTTTACTTGCAAACATGACAACAAGCAGGTACTGACTCCAGACTGACATCAACTCCAAATGCTTGTCAGATTAAAATACGGACAGTTTAGAATGTATCCCTCTGTACTGAATTACTAACTCAAATATCCCAAATTCAGATATTAAGCCTGATTCTTCTCTCACTTACACCTGTGTAAATCAGGAACAACTTCACTGAAATTAAATGGTACAAAACCAGCATAAGTGAGATGAGAATCAGGCCCATTGACAGTAAAACTACATTCATCAAATTATTTTAACCCAAAAGATTACAACATCGTAAAAAAAACTGTCAGACAAAGGATCATATTCTTTATTAAAGAGCAAAACTTAGCCCTATCTCTTCCTTTCTTGCAGACCATCAGGCTATTTTGCTTACCATTTTAAGTCATTTTAAAGATTCTGAATCAGTTTGCTATTTATCCTGTTGCAAAACAAGTTCTCCTCACACAGGATACAGCCCACTAGTTTACAATTAACCAAGTTTGTTTCAACTAATTAACAATTCTCAATATCATTTAAGTTGTCTGAATCAGTGTATATTATGAGCCATTTTGAAATGTAAATCACTGCAAACTGGAGGCTGTCCAGAATACCTGCAAGAAAAGTGAGCATTTTCCTTTCCAAGCTTTACAGGGCCAGATTTTCAAACAGTAATAAATAAAAGTTAAATAAATACATATTTATTTATGTAAGTTGTATTAAATAAACATATGAAAATAAAAGTTAAATAAATACATATTTATTTATGTAAGTTGTATTACATGTGCAACTGTGTACACCTCTTTTAAATCATCAAAAACCATTATTACATGCTCAAATCAAAAAGAAAACGTATGTTACTATGAACTTCATAAGTATGGTTCAGTAACAAGCTGCAACATAATTACAGGTTGCATTCTTATGCCATCTCCTTACCTTCGATGCTCATCTAACATTAGCAGAAACGTAAACTCTGAATCTTGTTTAGCATTATTTTCTCATACCAACTGGTTTAGCATACATGCTTTAAACTCTACAGTGACACCCAATAAAACCAGTGTTCTCTCCAAGCACTGCAGTGGTGGCATGACAAGCTACTTTAATTAATTTAATGCATTCTACTTCTAATTACTTCAGGAAAACACTTAGGGTTATTTTACTTGTTTCTTTTATTAATTTTCCTTAATGCAAAAACCCATTTCAATTCACATTGTACTAAATGTTTTCCATTTTCTGTGAGGTAGAAAATGAATGGAACACGTAGGTTTCTTTCAGTGACATAGTAAGAAAACACCCTTTTGTTCTGCAGAGTATTGCTGTATTGTCTGATATACAGCCTGATCATGAAGTCTTTACAGTCAAAACTAATCCCTAGAGTTAGTTCAATGGGAGTTTGGGCTGCATTTAGACTGCAAAATCAGACCCTAAGTGTAGAATAGTATATGATTTATAGTATAGTATTTATTCTATTCATAACTGGTCAAATCTTCGAGTCCTTACTCATTCCACAGTCTGTCAGAACTCCAGCTGACTTTAATGATGGATAGGAAGAAGATATCCATCTTGATTTTTTTTAAATCTGTCAGCTGTCTTTTTTACAGTTGACCAAAGAGGTGTGGTTGACACTGTTGCAGATCCAAGCAGGAGGTGGTATTCATTTTGAGTGCCTCTGCTTCTGTCTTTGTGATAGATCCCAGAAGGTAGTTTGGGGCACTTCCTTTGGGCAGTTTCTCATCTTGCCAACCTTCCTGTTAATATGTATATAAGGTCACTAGGGGGTTAAAGAAAGAAACGTTGGCTATATCAGCACTTTTGTAATACAGGTTTGCACTTTAAGGGGTTTGTTAGGTCCTACAGTGCTTCTAAGGTTACAGCTGCAGCTAAGAGCACTTTTTTCTATATGTGCCTGGTGAAACATGTGACCTCTTCCCTTAGATGCAGATCTTGATACCATTAGCAAGCCTTTGTTACCTCAAGACTAATATATACTGTTGTAGTGAGTTTTACGTGGGGCTACATCTTGAGGCCATCTGGAAACTAATGTAGCTAATGTAGAATGTGACTGTCCACATACTAAGCAGAGTTTCATGGCAAAAGCATGTAAGATCAGTGCTTCATGGTCTGCACTGTCTTCTCTAATTCCCAGTTGGAGTTTAAGAGCGCAGTTTTATTCTGAAAAGTGACAATATAAAAATGGCACTTTCTTCAACAGATATGCTCCCTGGGGGATTCAGAATCCTATCTACTGAACATAGAGGCTTTAGTGACAAAAATAACTTTTTACTGCTTTTTACTCTCATCAGGTCCACAGAGCCAACCCATCTATGAGAGCATGAGCTGTATTCTATTTCTTTGTCTGCACTATTTACATAACTGTTTACTGAGTTTGTCGATTATATCTGTGAAAGAAATGAGATTGCATAAAGGGTGGAATCTGACCTTCCAAATCCTTATTATAAATATGGCTGTTGATTAATCGCAGTTAACTCATGCGATTAAATAAAAAAAATTAATCATGATTTAAAAAATTATTGCACTGTTAAACAATAGAATACCAATTTAAATTTATTAAATATTTCTGGGTGTTTTTCTACATTTTCAAATATGTCGATTTCAATTACTACAGAATACAAAGTGTACAGTGCTTACTTTATATTATTTTTTATTACAAATACTTGCACTGTTAAAATGTTAAACAAAAAAAAGTATTTTTAAATTAACCTCATACAAGTACTGTAGTGCAATCCCTATTATGAAAGTGCAACGTACAAATTTAGTTTATTTTGTTACATAACTGCACTCAAGAATAAAACAATGTAAAACTTTAGAGCCTACAAGTCCACTCAGTCCTACTTCTTGTTCAGCCAATTGCTAAGAGGAACAAGTTTGTTTCCATTTATGGGAGATAATGCTGCCCACTTCTTAATTACAATGTCACCTGAAACTGAGAATAGGCATTTGCATGGCACTGTCGTAGCTGGTGTTGCAAGATATTTACGTGCTAGAGGCCAGTGCCAGATAGCCAGCTGCGCTAAAGATTCATATGCCTCTTCATGCTTCGGCCATCGGTCCTGAGGACATGCTTTCATGCTGATGACACTCCTTAAAAAAATATTGTGTTCATTAATTTAGTGACTGAACTCCTTGGGGGAGAATTGTATGTCCCCTGTTCTGTTTTACCCGCATTCTGCCATATGTTTCATGTTATCACAGTCTCGGATGATGACCCAGCACATGTTGTCCATTTTAAGAACACTTTCAATGCAAATTTGACAAAATGCAAAGAAGATACCAATATGAGATTTGTAAAGATAGCTACAGCACTCGACCCAAAATTTAAGAATCTCAAATGCCTTCCAAAATCTGAGAGGGACAAGGTGTGGAACATGCTTTCAGAAGTCTTAAAAAAGCAACACTCTGATGCAGAAACTACAGAACCCGAACCATCAAAAAAGAGAATCAACCTTCTGCTGGTAGCATCTGACTCAGATGAAGAAAATGAACATGCGTTGGTCCGGTCTGCTTTGGATCGTTATTGAGCAGAACCTGTCATCAGCCTGGATGCATGTCCTCTGGAATGGTGATTGAAGGTGTAAACAAAGTGTAAACAAGAAGCAGGCCTTATTATTTTCTGCAAATGTACACAAATTGATTGTCTGAGTGATTACCTGAACAAGAAGTAGGACTGAGAGGACTTGCAGGCTCTAAAATTTTACATTGTTTTATTTTTGAATACAGGTTTCTTTGTACATAAATCTATATTTGTAAGTTCAACTTTCATGATAAAGAGATTGCACTACAGTACTTGTATTAGGTGAATTGAAAAATACTATTTCTTTTGTTTAACATTTCTACAGGGCAAATATTTGTAATAAAAATAAATATAAAGTAAGCACTGTACACTTTGTATTCTGTGTTGTAATTTAAATCAATATATTTGAAAACGTAGAAAACATCCAAAAATATTTACATAAATGGTATTCCATTATTGTTTAATAGTGCAATTTAATCGCATGATTAATCACGATTATTTTGTTAATCACTTGACAGCCTAATTATAAGTAATGATGGCCAACAAAGAAAAAAACCTTGACACTCAACCCAAGCTAAATTTTCAAGACTTACCACTTAAAGAAAATAGCTTCCATTTGTTAAATAAACTACAACTTGTTTTGGAATCAATGAAAGATAGTGAATATGGAATTTCACTATACTGTGTTTACAGCGCCATTTTTCAGAATCGACCTCACCTTAAGGTATTGGCTTTACCTTATGAAGCTGTAAATGGATTGAGTCCTGATTATTGAAGGGTATGTCTTCACTACCAACGTTAAAGCGTTGCCGTGTAGTCCCGTTGTAAACCCCCCCCCCAGGAGGGGAGTAGCTACCCACCCCCAAGAGAGGAGTAGGTCTCAGCAGTAGTGCACTGTCTACAGTGACACTTTACAGCACTGAATGTGTTTTTTCACACCCCTGAGCAAGAAAGTTTCAGCACTGTAAAGTGCCAGTGTAGACAAGGCCTGAGAGACTGCGGCTGTGTTTACACTGCCATTTTGAGTGCTAAAACTTTAGTTGTTAGTGTGAAAAAACACCCCCATGAGCAACAAAAGTTTTAGCGCTGAAAAGCGCCAGTACAGACAGCGCTTTATCAGTGGGAGCCGCGCTCGTTCAGGGTGGTTAATTTTTATTCCTGGAAGAACCACGGCAGCGCTGTAACACAGGCAGCGTAGGCATACCCTGCCTCTCTCGAAGATACTACAGCAGTTGCAGTCAGCAGAGGCATTTGAGGAAGCACCTCAGTAGTTTAAAGAGTAAGCAACTGATGGCAGGGTGTTTCCAGAAAGAAGTCCTCACCTCGGAAATCACCCTTCTCTGTGGTCTGCCAGAGTCCAAATCTGTAAATCTTCTGGGCACACTAGGAGGCTCATCTGGGGATTTTGGGAAGGGAGTGGGTTTAATGCTAGAGAGTTGTGATAAATATTATGGTTTTAATTGTGATGGTTGGCAAGCATTTTTATGCTGTTCAATGGGTGGCCTATCTCATTATATATGTAAGGTGAAATTCTGAACACACTAAAGTCAATAGGAGCTTTGCCACAGACTTCAGTGGACCCAGAATTTCATCCCATGTGTCTTACCTGAATTCTGTTTTCATGTTCTACAATACAAATTTGTAAAAGCACCTGGAAGACTGACAAATTGAATCAAAAGAAAGAAATAGGTCCATAGTGAGGATTTAATGCCTCAAAGGTGTAATTAAAAAAATCAATCCTTTCTTCTTAACTATAACATGGAGAACAAAACTATATGAAACCAAATAAATGGATTCTTTTGAGTCACTAAAACTAAAAAAAGTCAATTTTTTTTTAAACAGAAAAAAAGTTTTAGCTTTATGATATAATGGCTGGGTGATAAATTCCTGAAATATAGGCATACAATGTCATAACACTCTTAACAATATGATTTAAATGTTCAATTCCATCTAAGACCAAGTGAAAAAATTGATTTTTAGCAAGTAGTGTCTCATCTTTTATATTATCCTATGATGTCATTTTACTTAATAATCTGCATTACAACTTAACTGGGCTCAAACTGGGTTGACAAACTAACCATTATAAATATTAGGGTACCTCTTACATCATTCCAGGGTGCAGATTTATGAGCTGCCTTGGGGAAAACATTTAATGAGTAGCCCTTTAATAGCATATTTCTCAGAATAGTAATCTTCCATCAGCTAAAGATTCCAGACAGCCTCCAAATGCAGCTTTGGAATCTGCTCTGACTCAGTGACTATAACGGTTAAGTTGAAGTGCACATAGGCTCAAGTTCACACAAGTTCCTTTTGTTCTTTATTCAAGATGCTTCGTTTCATCATGATTTGCTTAAATATAGCTCTTCTCTTCAGGGAAATTGATCAAAATTGATCTCACCACTGGATATTTAATTGAGGGGGATACATAGAACCAGCCACATGAACTCCAGTTCATCTGTTCTTTTGTATTTTCAGTACTAGTGACAATGCTTTTGGTAGGCTGCTTCCAGTTGTTTGTTTAAACATCACATTCAACTGCAGTATTAGAGTTCTACAATAATAATACAAAGCACTCAAACGGTACTATTCACCCACAGTGTCACAGGTCAGGGCAACTGCAACTGTATTTCCTGTTTATGATCCAGCAAGGGCATCCATTCTTATGTTTCCAGCTCTCCAGCCATCGTCTCTTTTGGACAGAAACAAATGTCTCTCTCCCTCCTTACCTGAGTTTTTCCAGGTTGCACAGCTCCCTGTCTACTCTGTGAATTGCCCAGCAAAGTCAGACTGCGTGAGCAGGCCTACTTTTTCTCCTCAGTGATGGTAGACAGTGTAACTGCTACAGTTAAGTTATCACACAGATCTTTCTCAGCAAGCACATGTATACTTCAGGTGAAAACATTACAGAGAAAACATATTAAAACAATAGAAGAACCTACACACACGCTAATAAGCTTACCAGACAACACCCCAACTCCACTAAGGGCTCTGGCCGGTTAACAGTCCTTCACACCCCCAATTAAGGGTTTTTCTGTGGTTACCAGTTCAGAACCGCTTCGACTCAAAACAAGTACCCTCCTGAATCTGAGAGTCACTCCTTTATCCAGCTTGGGTCTTTGAAGGGACGGTAAATAGGTAATCAGCCAGACAATGGGTCTCTCTCTGAGGATGGATCCAGAGGTGGGTAATTTGCATTCTCCTCCTCCCAAGTATTTTCTAGGAATCCCACTTAATTTTCTTTGTCTGGCACATTGTCTCAAAGAGTCCTTTAAAGCTTATAACTCTTGCCAGGGTTTACATTAGCCATGTCTTCTCCTTAAAGAAGTTATATACCATTCCACAATAATACATAAACATTTGCATTCTTTGTACAAATACAACTCCTCAAATACATAAACTTAATTCAGTATGGTTTATTTCAGGAAACTGCCATCTCTGTCACACAAAGATCACAATATTTTACAAGGGTGAGTATGGATTCCTATTCCCACTTTACTGAAGTGGAAACGGAGGAAGAGTGGTTAAGGGACTTGCCCAAGATCACACACCAAGGCAATGGCAAATCTCCTAATTCACTGAACCACACTGCAGCCTGTATTTAGGAAGATGGGACCAGCAACGATGATGTTAGGGCGTTAGTTAATTGACAAAACAGAGGAAAAGGAGATGGCCATGCTACAGGGTGCACAGACCTCTCGCATGGACTAACAAGAACAGGCTGAGAGATAAAAAGGTGTTGCCACCATCTCCACCTATTTAACAGTTCTTAATGTTCCCTTCTTCAGTACCGAGGTTGAAGCTAATTTTATTTATGCTGACATTTACGGTGCTTTGTTCTTCATCAACCCACATGCATTATAATGTAGGTAGTTGCTCAGGGTGACACTGGCTTAAATGCTTCAGGGTCTCTGTAAGTGGAGATGACCCCCAGTTGGCTGATTATCAAAGGGAACGTATACTGTTCAAAAAAGATTCAGACCAAGTTTACATCAGCCTTTGCCTGTGTAAGCTCTAACACAGGCCTCTAGTGGCAGAACACCTACCAGGAATAGGTTTTCCTAACCAAGATCCTGGATTGGGCCCTCCTCAGGAACAAATTTTGAAACATTTCAGATCCAAATCCAGATCCAAACTTCCCAGCTCTGGTTTATCTCTATCATGAACCCGAACCAAAATCTGAGTATGAACTACCCTGAATTTGGGAAAAGTTTGAATACAAATCTTGATCTCAATCCAAATTTAACACCTCACGCCCATCTCCATTTTAAATTATATAGATGTATTTTATGCTCATAATAGTAAGGGATTAATAGCAGCAGTGTAATATAACCATAACCTGCAAGTCACAACAACTTTGCTGTTCTAGTACTGGACCTCTCTCTTTAGCAAACATTGGGCCAAATTGTGTAATATTGTCCTGATATCACGTGAAAATCTGGGGATGAGGTTGAGACCATCAAAGTAATTTTCAGATGCGTTCTGAACCAGGATTTGCCATGAACTCTCCAGAACTGATGCATTAATATACTTTATCATCTAAGTCCTGATCCAAAGGTTCTTATCCCATTTGCTAGTCGCTCCAATTGTCTCATTATTACTGTATGTGTGGAACAGAGGGCTTAATTTGGTTCCTGGGTGTCATATGGAATTAGTCTCTTCTGTACTGAATATGTATTACACTAAACCGTGGTTAAAGAAGTATCATTGCGGGAAGCGAGGAGATAGGATATATTGTTTTTCTTCATTTCTAATTTTTTTTTATTTCTTTATTGATAGGGTCAACTTGAGTAGCAAGCTGAAGGTCTGGGCAATTTACACACACAGAGAAGTGCAATGGGGCTTTATTATTATTATTATTATTATTATTAATTATTATTTTTAACAAACACATTGCTAACTCCATATTACCAAAATGTACAATCCAGTTATTGCCTCTTCAGAAACGATTAATGGTGTCTGTATTTTTAGCAAAGTACTGTATTCTGTGGCTCTGTCATTATTGAAAATTATGGTAACAGTGCAATCTCAGGCATATGAGCTATTAACATTTTAATGACATTTACAAAACAATTAATAAATCAAAATGATATAACATATTCCTAAAAACTGTGACACAATTCTGTCATATTTTATCCTAAAATCATTAAACACATTTAGGGTAATCATCTGAAAAAGAAAAGATGGAAACCTTTTTTTTTTTTTTTTTTTACAATTGATAAACACATCTAATTCTTTTCTTATGTGCAGCTTTGATTATACAACTATGATTCTCCTTTGTCACTTTGATGATCAAGTGCATTGTTCTATGCAATGCACTTTTTTTCTATTGTAACAGCACTATCTTTGGGGGAAAACAGAGACAGTTATGTGTGTTGAGGTCTTTTTTGCAATAGTGCTAATAACTTATTACACATAGCTACTTTACAAAGAAAATCCCAACGTGAAAAATTAAAGGGATGTCAACTAAATTTATGTTTTAGTGCAGCCTATGCCATTTTCTTAAAAACAGAACCATATACTGTATCATCAGTTTTGTTTTACTTTTTAAACAAACACACACACACATATTCTTTACCTTACTTGTTCAGTACAAGGTACAAAAGCAAGGAATCAGATCAAAGCGTTAGCTAACCTTCAGAGCTGTTGTTCTGACCATTTTCAGATGACATCTTGTCAAAAAATGTTTTCCCACCTTTCGCGTCTGAATCTTTCACAGAAATGATGGAATGGCTCCCAGGCTGATTTTTGAATGTTGGTGAATGCAAACTTCTCTCAATTTCTACTTCCTGTTAGAAGACATTAAGGGGATGTGTGTTCAAAGCTATCAGTAGGAAACAGATGTGGTTTTCTGGGGGAGGAGGGTGTGAGGAGGCGCGGAGTGGGGAGGGGGGCAAGGGGATTCCATTTCATGAGTGATGTTTTCCAGTATGTTATAGGGTAAATCTCTTATAACTTTGCAGAGAGTTACAAATGCATGGCTGCTGCTTAGTTTACATTTCAACAAATGGTAATGCCTGGCAATAGCTTGCCGTTCTCATTTGGTGTTTCTTTCATGGTTCCCCCGCACCCCCTCCTCCCCAAGAAAGAGAAACTGCGGTGATAAGTGTCACAATAAAAGACACCAATTGCTCACATAAGATGTATATTTGTTCAAAGAAAAGTGGACAAACGGAATTTCATTAATTGGTATATAACATATATAAACATTAAAAGATGGGTCAGAGCAGACGTACACAGTGTGTGTCTTAGTCAACAATTTGATTTTTAATATAATTAAAATTATATTAAAAAAACCTGTTATGATATTTCAAATGCATTTTATTAATCACAATGGACCATCGTTCCACCTTTACAGTTACTACAGTTATCACCACAAAAAACGTCTACAGTACTTTGAAACAAAATGAGTGAATAGTTTCTAAACCAAAACTACAGTGTTACTGAATTGGATGCTTTGGCATGCTGTTTGTTCCCCCACGTGATGTGCCACTTAGTACAGACCTGTTCACCATCTTGGGCACATTGGATCTAAAGCTTTGGACAAAGCCTTTAAATTAAGTAAGTGAGCCGAGACGGCTCCAGCAGTAAAAATTTACTTTATATTTCAAGGGAATAGGCTGACAGATCCCTGTAAACTGAGAGTATAAAGAGGGTTCATTTTCCAAACAACTATAAAGCAGAGACATGACAAACAAGTTACTTATGACATTTACTGCTTTTTAAATATACTGTAACTAGAGCTATGTGAAAATGGAATATAACAGCTCATAGCTTTTCAAATACTCTTATTACAGTATATAACTTCCTATATTATATTTTCTCATATCTGTCATCTTAAAAGACAAAGCTCTTTTGATAAACGTCTATTCGGCAAATTTTGTGGCGAGAATATAAATTAGAGCAAGAATTACTCAACACTTTTTCAGTGTTGTGAAATATTTGAACACACTTAATCATAACATTTAAAGAAATAAAATTTGTTGCTGGTACCTTCCACTCTTTGTAGTATTACTTTATTATCTAAGAGTGTTTACAGAACGCTCAGTGACAAATTACAAGGTGAAACACTCATACATATAAAAGCTTGTATATTGCAGAGCGCTGTTCAAAAGATGTGGTGCCTGATTTTCAGACAGCACCTCCATTTTTGTATCATAATGAACTCTAGGTACAAAATTATGGACACAGTTGTCAACAGAAACAAAATTGCTCCTCTGAAAATGCAGGCCTGGCTGAGACCTATCTTAGAACCAACCCATTAAGACTAATAAAGTGGAAATGTTGGGGGAGGGGAGGAGTAGGGTGGCCAGATGTCCCGATTTTATAGGGACAGTCCCAATATTCAGGGCTTTGTCTTATATAGGTGCCTATTTCCTCCCATCCTGATTCTTCACGCTTGCTATCTGGTCACCCTGGGGGATGAGAAGCACTTCACAACAATCATATGCCTTTTTGCATCTATAAGAGTCATGCTAACTAATCTGATAGGTGGGTGAGTAGCAATGGAGCAGGAACTCTACTAACCAAGTTCACATCAGAATGTTGAGCTTATCCATACCATTATTTTCTAAGCAAAAAGCCAAGTTCGTGAAGAATCCATCCACTGGTGGTATTTAGGTCATTAGCAAACTCCTGTTGGTAGCTTTGGAAGTCCTAGTGGTTTTATCAAGTCAGGTTGGTCTATCAATATGCCTTGCTGTCCCTAGTTCTATTAGGGCCTGATTCTCAAGTATGCCAAGACTGCTTCACAACTCTTCAGCAATGCAAAAGAGCCTTAAAATGAACATAAATTACATTTACACACACCTTAAGGGCCCTTTACATTGCCAAAGTCAGGTACTGTGGCTTTAGTGTAAATGAGAATCAGGCCCTTACACTCTATTTTCATCTTTGAACCTAGAAGAGTACTGTACTGGACTTGATTGATCTGAAAACCTGCAATGTAATCCCTGATGAGATGAAGGTACTTACTGCTACTGTATGTCGTACATTTGCACAGTTAATTTTCCTTATTTGGAAAGAAAATACTATACATCTTTAAAGCACATAATAAGATCCTGTAATTTGCTAAAAACTTTTTCATTTTCTTCAACAGGGCCCTGAAGTATTTCATTGTTACATTGTTTTTGTACTCCAGACAATTTTTGTCTTTATTTTTATGCAAATAAGGCAACGGTGAGCTCTCAGAATCATATGAGCTTATCTAAAATGGCTAAATAGGACATGTTTTAGAACAAAAACCAGCTGACAAGGCCACAAAGAAAAAGACAAATTAACATTTAAAAACAGGCGTGTGTGTATGTGTGATATATATACACACACATAGATATAATTTGATTTCAGATGTATTTCAGGTAAATCAGTGATGGGCTTTTAAAAGTCTTTAATCAGAATCAGATGGGAGTACATAAAAGTGATAGTTTAGTTCAATATCATCTTTAGGTACCAGGAAGATTTAAAACCCTTGAAAAACTCACAGTGCTAAAATATAAAAAATAAAATTAAAAAAGTATGATTTTTTTAAGTGACCCATGACCTGGAGGCAGAGTTCAGGCAATGACCACTCCCATACTGGCATTGTTATTCCAAAACAAAGTATCTGGTAGGGAGGTAAATTATACAGTGTAAAAACTCGCGGAGTAGAGGGGAAAGATAGCATCATATAAACAGGCAGGGAATCAAGGGGGTCTACTTTTTTAAAAAAAAACATAAATGACACATTTTTTCAGCATATCAGAATGAGTGGTGACTTGAGCAAGTTTTCAGGGCACCCAAATGAGAAGCCTATATATAGATCTAGGTCTTTCTCTTGCTTTAATAGTATTGTGGTGTGACATTCTATACCTTGGGGGAGTGTCCTGTAACCCCCATATTCCTCATTTTTATATAATCATGATCTTACATATAAAGCATGCCTTGTAAGGTATCAGGGCAAAGGTTATGACCTGCTGAATGTCATCTCTCTCTCCATATATGTTTAATATTAATGCATATGAAGTTATGAGAATTGTATTGTATGGTTGTCACTAAAACATGCTGTAAGTTGGGGAATCAGCCAGATATTAGCTCCACAGAGGCAACAGTAAGGAAAAGTAACCAGCACTCGGGTGTGGTGTTAAACAACCCATCAACAAGGGAGCTACAATTCAATGACTCACCTGTATGAGGTGGAATTGCTCAACCAGGGGAATCGCTCAACCTTGCCTGGAGACTCATGCCCACCCAGACATGCCTGGACTTGTGTTTTCCAAGCACATGGACTGAGGGTATAAAACCGAACATAGGGGGCCCACGCTTGGCCTTCCTCCTTCACCCTCCTACGCTGCAAAAAACAAGGACACTCTGAAGACTGCAAATGAGGAGATTGGCCCAGATTTCAAGGGTGAAATCTGTGTACTATGAACTGCAATATCCAGTGGGGAAAGAAAAATTGCTTAATCTAGATGTTGCCCAGTCTAATAGGGTTGAGAGTTTAGACTGCGTGATTATATATATATAATATATATATATATTAGATTCATAGATATTTAGGTCAGAAGGGACCATTATGATCATCTAGCCTGACCTCCTGCACAATGCAGGCCACAGAATTTCACCCACCACTCCTGCAAAAAACTTCTCACCTATGTTTGAGCTATTGAAGTCCTCAAATCATGGTTTAAAGACTTCAAGGAGCAGAGAATCCTCTAGCAAGTGACCCGTGCCCCATGCTACAAAGGAAGGCGAAAAACTCCAGGGCCTCTTCCAATCTGCCCTGGAGGAAAATTCCTTCCCGACCCCAAATATGGTGATCAGCTAAACCCTGAGCATATGGGCAAGATTCACCAGCCAGAAACTACAGAAAATTCTTTCCTGGGTAACTCAGATCCCACCCCATCTAATATCCCATCACAGGCCATTGGGCCTATTTACCATGAATATTTAATTACCAAAATCATGTTATCCCATCATACCATCTCCTCCATAAACTTATTGAGTTTAATCTTAAAGTCAGATAGTTCTTTTGCCCCCACTGCTTCCCTTGGAAGGCTATTCCAAAACTTCACTCCTCTGATGGTTAGAAACCTTCGTCTAATTTCAAGTCTCAACTTCCTGGTGGCCAGTTTATATCCATTTGTTCTTGTGTCCACATTGGTACTGAGCTTAAATAATTCCTCTCCCTCTCCGGTATTTATCCCTCTGATATATTTATAGAGAGCAATCATATCTCCCCTCAACCTTCTTTTAGTTAGGCTAAACAAGCCAACTTCCTTGAGTCTCCTTTCATAAGACAAGTTTTCCATTCCTTGGATCATCCTAGTAGCCCTTCTCTGTACCTGTTCCAGTTTGAATTCATTTGAATTATTTATTTTATTTTATTTTGGTAACTAAATCTGACATTTTATCTATCACTTGATATCACTTAAAATCTATCTTTTGTAGTCAATATATGTGTTTTACTGTTTATCTTTACCAGTGAGTTTGTGTGAAGTGTGTGGGAAATCTGCTCAGATTTTGCAAAGGCTGGTGTATATCCACTTTCCACTGATGAAGTGGTGAACCAATTAATACATTTGCACTACTCATCTTGAGCAATGAAAGATGGTATATTCCCAAGGTACAGTGCTGGGAGCTGGTGGGTTTTGGCTCTGGTGCCTTTCTCTGTTTGATTCATGAATGGCTCTGGAAGCATTCATGCAATATAGCTGGGCATGGGGCTCCACATGCTGTTTTGCTGAGTGGTAACAGCACCTGGAGGGGATTGCTGCTGGTCACTAGCAAGGCATTGTTAGAAACAGCCCAGGCTGGAGAGATAAAGGAGCACAGTGGCCCCACAGTTCCAGGCTGCACCCTGGGGAGCCCATCACTCATGGTAGATATTACTTCCTTAAAATGCTCATCAATATTGCTCTGTGAGCTAGGGTCAGATTTTCATAGGCATTAAGGACCCACAACTGGGGCCAGATTTTCAAAATAGCTGAGCTGCCACTTAGGTGCCAAAACAAGTAACCAGACTTTCAGAAGACCTCATCAGACAGGGTTCTCAGCACTTTTAACAATCTGGCCATTAGTGTCACACTCAGTGTTCCCTCTAATTTTTCCCACCCATGTGTGGAATGAATTTTGTTATGTGCACCAATACAGAAGTGATGTGTGACACATCACCTTCATATTGGTGCACATAACAAAATTCATGTGGTGGGGTAGAGCCAAGGGGTTTGAACTGGGAGAGGGGGCTCAGGGCTGGGGCAGAGGGTCGGGGTGCGGAGGGATGAGGGCTCTGCCTGGGGATGTGGGCTCTGGGGGGGGGCCCGGGATGAGGTGCTCAGGGCTGGGGCAGCGGGTTGTGGTGCATGGTGGGTAAGGACTCCGGCTGGGGGTGCAGGCACTGGTGTGGGGCCAGGGATGAGGGGTTTGGGGTGCAAGCTGCCCCGCGGCTACAGTAGGGAGAGAGAACTCCTCGGAGCTCTCTCTCCCCACAGTAGCACCTGGACTTGGGGGGGAGAGGTGCCGCTCCCCAGTGCGGCAGTTCCAGGGCTGGGGCCCCAGGATAGACACCGCTCCCCTGAGCGCGGTAGGGCTGGGTCAGAGCTGGGTTGGGGCTAGGGGAGGAGCGCCTCTCCCCCGGTTGTGGCAGGGATGGGCCGGGCTTAGTTGGAGCGGGGCGAGGGGTGTCTCTACCTCAGCTGCGGCAGGGCCGGGTCTGGGCTGGGGCCGGCAGGGAGAGGAATTTCTCCCCGCTGCAGCCTGAGCACCTGTGAGGTACTTAATAGACTGCTGCGTGGCCGTGCAGTTTAGAGTGAATTTAGATCACAATGGGAGCTTCTGGGTGTTGAGTAATTTTGAACCTTTGCCCCCTGGTGTTTGTGGGTGTGGAGCTCTTGAAAATCTGGCCCCATGCACTTTTGGACATCAGGCTTTTAATGTCAAATAAGAATCTGTGGTTTTAAGTGAATGATGAATTTCCAAGTTTCTGGGACCAAGAGTTCTGTGTGTATAATATGTTACAGGAAGCTTATCTCATAAAGTGATTGAGTTGCAGCAAGTTAACGAGATGGCAGTCAATCAAGCCTGAGGTGCACATGGAGAAAGATGCTCCTCTGAGGAGCTCTGCATGGAGCCACGGTGGTCACTGTTTGGTTCAAGAGGTATCTTAAGTTCATGTTAATTAACTAAAACAGTTCTATATTCTGAGAATGAGATACTCAACATGTTTGGGAGGGAGTTGTGTTTAAAAGGGCATACTTTAAAAAAGAAAAAACTGTATATTTTCTTTAAAAAAAGAAAAGGAGTACTTGTGGCACCTTAGAGACTAACCAATTTATTTGAGCATAAGCTTTCGTGAGCTACAGCTCACTTCATCGGATGCATACTGTGGAAAGTTTAGAAGATCTTATTATATATACACAAAGCATGAAAAAATACCTCCTCCCACCCCACTCTCCTGCTGGTAATAGCTTATCTAAAGTGATCACTCTCCTTACAATGTGTATGATAATCAAATGGCCCAACTTGATATTTTAAAGAAGGAATTGCATATATCAGGGCAGTGGGCTGATGGACATATATTGGGGCATTCCTGATAAAAGCAGTGGAAAAGGTTTTAAAATCTTGGGGTCCTACATGTCATCTAATTCTTAGCCTCAGCAATGGCACCTTGACATAGAATCCAAGATGATGAGACAGTTAAGGAGCAGAGGGGCTAGAAATGGGCTGGATTCATTGTTTCCCCTCAGGAGGTATAAAGTATTTGACTAGGAATGAAAATTTCAGTACAATCTGAAGATAAAAACAGAATCCACGAGGAACCAATCTTCCTGGCAAAACACAGAAACAATGATAGCTTGTTGTGTGGATCAAGGGGAGCATCGCAACCCTAGATTAGTACTTCAATTGACAAAAGCCAAGGAAAATAAGTGCTGTAGTTGCTCACTAGGAATAATCCAAAGGAGTAACATGGCAGCTCTGTGGAGGGGTAAAAGTCAAACTACCTCTTTATCAGCCTAAAACCCACCCTTAATTCTGCCCCCTCAGGCCATCTATCAGGCATCAGAGCAAGGGGTATTTCTGAAGGCCAACTTTCAGTCAAAATGCATGAAGGCCCTTTATGATATCAAAAGTGAAATACAGTCTAGGTCATTTAGTGAATCCAGTTGCCAAAATAGGACAGCTTCTCAGAGTACATTTTTTAGTTTTTTTCTCCAGTCTAATTTTAAAAGTTCCAAATAATAAAGATGCTACCATTACCTGAGGGAGACTTCTACAACCAGTCATTGCCTGGTCAGCCTTATTAAACAGCATTTTGAATTACATCAAACAAACAGAAGTTTATATATATATATATACACACACACACACACACATACTGACTTATCAGAACTGTCTTGTAACTTTATTTAGTTCTTATGATAAAGTTGGCTGACATCTTGAAGAGAAAATTCCACAGGAACTGTGGTACTAATTAGCACCATATTATTATATATAGAAGCCTTCCTATGATTTAAATGTCCTGTGTTCTTGTGCAACCGAATTGCAAATTATTAGACAAAACACTCTAAGGCAAGTAAATTAGTGAAATGCTGAGATTCGGTTATATTAAATAAAAATACAGCTAAGTTTCTATATATTGTCTTATTTTGCTCATGAAACCCAATAGCAGTAAATGATTAAAAAAAATAAGAATGTATATTAAAATAAAAGACACAGAAACAACATTAAGATTCTAATCTAAATCAACAACAGCAATGAACTTCCACATAAAGGTAATTTCTAAAATAGTCATTGTACTTCAGAGATTTTTTTATGGTGGTCACCAAGACCCTGATCCAACAAAGAAATTAAGCTTCCCTGCTGTGATAAATGAAGGGGGGGAGGGAGTAGCTCCCTTTTATGGACAGCCAGCCAGCCAGCCAGTTAGCTATAAAATTGCTCTTAGTTGCTGTTCTAATTGCTCTACCTGTAAAGGGTTAAAAAGTCTCACTGCTAAGTACAGGTAAAAGGAAGTGAATGGGTACCTGGCCAAAAGAGCCAGTGGGAAGACTAGAACTTTTTTAAAATTGAAAAATGACTCCCCTTTTGTCTGTCTGTTGTTATTCTCCCGGGGAGAGGTAGACAGAGCAGCTATGCTGTAAGAAGCTTGGGCCAGATATGAAAAAAATCATCAGTATCATACCTAGAAACTACTCATTTAAAACCCCAGATATGTAAGTAGATCAGGAAATGTTTAGGAAGATGCGATTATGTTTATCCCTTTTATTCCTTTATGGCTTATGGATTCCTTTGTGCTAACCCCAGGTGTTTTTGTTTTGTTTGTGACCTTCAGACTGGACCTCAAGAAAGCTATTCTTGGTGCTTAATCCTTGTATTTGCTCTTTTAAAATCTAGCAATAGCCTGAGTTCCCAGAGAGGGGACATGATTTTTTTTATTTAGCTGGTGGCAACAGTTGATTTCTTTTTTTCTTTCTTTCTTAGCTCTTTCCCGGGATGTGTGTGTGAGAAAGGGCATAAGGGTACCCCACAGAAAGGAATTCCCAAGTGAGCCTTCCTGGTCCCTCAAAGGTAGGGTGACCAGACAGAAAGTGTGAAAAATCAGGACGGAGGTGGGGGGGGGAGGTAGGGGGAACAGGTGCCTATATAAGACAAAGCCCCAAATATCAGGACTGTCCCTATAAAATCAGGACATCTGGACACCCTACTCAAAGGAGTTCTGCACTTGGGTGGTGGCAGCATCTACCCATCCAAGGTCAGAGAAAAGCTGTAACCTTGGGAGTTTAATACAAACCTGGAGTGGCAAGTATTAATTTTTAGAGTCCTTGCAGGCCCCCATCTTCTACACTCGAAGTGCCAGAGTGGGGAATCAGCCTTGACACTAGCAATGCTGGATTGGGGCCCATTATATTTTGTGGTGTGTGACCTCAAAGCCCCTGTTGACTTTTCTCTTTTTATGGCCTTAATTTTAGGTGCATATGCTAATTTTTTTTGTGCCCAATGGTTTTTTGTGTGATAGGCTTATGAAATGTAAACAATACAGTAAACATTTTCAATTCTTGTATGAAGTTAAGTACGGTACTACAGGAATCTGATCATTTACTTTCAGTTTTGACCAACCTTTTCTGCTAGCTTCCAACAGGAACTTAACATAATCAATAACAAAGAAATCAAACAAGAAATAAACTTTCACAGAGAAAAGGAAGAATGGAAAAGGAATTGTATAGTATATCAAGATACTATTTTTCTAATTACATGGCATGTAACCTAGTTTTACTTATTGTGTGTTATCCAAATGGAAAACAAAGGGCATGTTTAAGCATTCCAGATATAAAGAAAATCTCCCAATCTGTCTTTGTTCTGTATTTTACTAAGCTCTTTGGAGAAAGGACTCTGGTACTACAGTACTTCATAAATCTGTAGCACTACAGTACACAAGTAAAATGTGAACAGCATTAACCTTAGATGACCAAACCCTGAAGTCTTTATTTTAAGTTATCACAAGCCCATTTACTGATAACACACACTCAAAAAACCCACCCTGCTGGTTGGGTGGGCTTTTTTGTTTTTTTTGCAAATTTGAAATTTGAAACTATCGTAACTGCTTCTCTCCCAATTAGGACTAAATCCTTTTAAAATCAGATGAAATATTAGATGGTTACATTGGTTTAAGATGCAGTAGTTGAACTTTCAAATGTATTGCATTCATTATATTATTTTTGCTTTCTTCTTGCTCAAATATAGGACATCTTTTTGCTATCTTTACTTAGCATTACCTTAATGTGTGAGCAGTCCTATTCTACGCATAGTGAGAGTACACTTATAAAGTTTGCATATGATACCAAACTGGGAGGGGTTGCAAGTGCTTTTGAGGATAGGATTATAATTCAAAATAATCTGGACAAACTGGAGAAATGGTCTGAAGTAAACAGGATGAAATTAAATAAGGACAAATGCAAAGTATTCCAGTTAAGAAGGAAAAATCAGTTACATACATACAAAATGGGAAATGACTGCATAGGAAGGCAGTATTCTGGAAAGGGATCTGGGGGTCATAGTGGACCACAAGCTAAATATGAGTCAGCAGTGTAACACTGTTGCAAAAAAAGCTAACATCATTCTGGGATGTGTTAGCAGGAGTGTTGTAAGCAAGACATGAGAAGTAATTCTTTCGCTCTACTCCGTGCTGATTGGGCCTCAGCTGGAGTATTGTGTCCAGTTCTGGGTGCCACATTTCAGGAAAGATGTGGACATGTTGGAGAAAGTCCAGATATTAAAGGTCTAGAAAACATGACCTATGAGAGAAGGTTGAAAAAATATGGGTTTGTTTATTCTGGACAAGAGAAGACTGAGAGGGGACATGATAAGCGTTTTCAAGTATATAAAAGGTTGTTACAAGGAGGAGGGAGAAAAATTGTTCTTCTTAACCTGTGGGGATAGGACAAGAAACAATGGGCTAAATTGCAGCAAGAGCGGTTTAGGTTGGCCATTAGGAAAAACTCCCTGTTGTGGTGGTTAAGCTCTGGAATAAATTGTGTGTGTGTGTGGGGAGCAGGGAATGTTGCCGAATAACTGCAGATATGTTTTCTCTATTGTTGCACAGACATTTGGGGAGATTATTAATGGAACTGTTTGTAAAATATAATTAAACTGTGGTGCAGTATTATTTCTCCATCAGATGTTCAAACTGACTTCTCCTCATCTTCATAGTTGATTTTATATTTTTTTCATTACATTGCACAATTAATTATCCACAGCCATAAGGCCCCTACACACAAATCAAGTTCCCACCTCTTCCTCAATGGAGGGACACTGTGCAGTGAATTTGGTATGATTCCTGTGTACAGTGAGGACTGGATTTGAGGCAGAGGAAGTGCATGCTCAGCACAGCATGGAGCCCTGTTTTATAGAAGCCTCTTATGTAGCAGTATGCCAGTTATCTGACAATGCCCAGCTCTTCTTATTCCCTCTACCTTCCACAGAGAGGCCACATAAGGGCACTCTCTAGGCTACTTAAGTCCAATGTCTCAAGTTAATTCTGTGGAACAGCTGCAATGCTGCTTCTTAGCCGGGGCGGATTCCTCCCCCTGCCCCATTGCACATTTCTCCAGAAGGTAGCTGAGGCACTGGGACCTGGATTTGACCCTCAGAGAATATTTACTGTTGTGCGGAAAGTTACTGAAATATATTACAGTTGCCATAAACACCCTTTTAATCGGGACAACCTTAACCAAGAGGACTGCTTTATTGGGATGTCTCCCCAGATAACTCATTAGCCTAATGACAGCGACTAGTAAAGACAGCTGCTTAATTAGGATAGAATTAGCATAAATTCCCCTTAATGAGAGAGCACTGGGCTAGTGCCAAGTGGTGCTTAATTAAGTGCTAAATAGGTATGTAATTCTTACAAAAGTTCCCAAGTAAAAATTAAAAGTGGAAAAAATAAAGATAAAATGCAGGAAGTATCATTTTTTATTCTTTGTTATTTAGTGCACTGCTTTATTTCACGTTAAGTTCATTGTGATTCTGTATATGTGTCTGTGCAAAATGTTATCTTTTACTGGGGACAGCTGCTTAAGTAGAACAATGACTGTTCAAATAAGCTGACTCTGTTCTACTTTTTGGACCACGATTTGTTGAGAGCTAGCTCGCTAGCTATGACAGAAAACCTAAGTGCAGATATATAGAGCAGCCATGATATCACATACACGATTGGGACAGTTACTTTCTGATAACTAGACTTGGCAGAATTTGATTTTTATTTTTTTAATAATTTTGATGGATAATAGCAATGTTTATTTTTAAGCATTTTTTTTTCAATTTTTACTGATTTAGATTTTCAGAGTTGTGGGAAATTATGTCTGACCCTCTCCAATAATTATTTAATGACAGTAGATATTGAGAGCAAAAAGTTAAAAGTACCTAAATGGAGCTCCTGGTCCAGCTCCGCTAACACCAGCATTACAAATCCTTTCATATACATTATAGTAGGACTCTAATAAGTTCTCAAGCAGCATTTCTCTTACTTTGCCTATCTGTAAATTTTGGATTATTATTGATGGAAATACTTTTCGTCGGTTAGTGTGTGTATAGTGAAATAAATGTTTACAAGCATTTACCAATTAATAATCTAATCCTTCCAAGGTTACGGCTAACATACTATTCAGTATCCTCTGGATGCTTTAAAGAATAAAGCATATGAATGCCAAATTTCAAAGATATATAGTCATCATATTCAGAATAAAAGATTCCCATTTTATTAGCCTACTCAGTGACTATGCTTTCCTTTATATAGTGGATTTTTTGTTGATGATCTAGTCTTGTGCTAATCTAAAGGTCAGTAAACCAGAATACAAGGAGCTTTAAATAGAAGAGAACTATTTACCAAATTACTGTTGTCTTTCCTGCATGCACTGAATTATCTTAGATCAGGAGAGAAGGGAAGACCTGGTGTCACTATATTGATGAGACTGTAAGCAACAGTTCTTAATGTACAAAACATTTAATCGTTTTAATTGCCTTTGAAGATACAGTTGAAGATACTTCCGAAAAAGTCTACAGACCTACCCTACTGCAAGCAGGATTTAGAGCTTAAACCAAAAAGACGTCTCCGGAGATGACCATCAGCAGTGATACTAATAAATAGAAGCACTAGAAGCCTTTTCAACACAAATACATTTGTAAATTTAAAAAAAATTCCTAGTCAGATATGCCTTATCCTGTTTTTATAGTACCTCAGAAAGTACAAGCCAAAAAGTCGTATTTTTCTACACATCTAGAGACTATTCTGGTTGAAACACCACACCCTTGTATCTGTCTTCCTGTTTCCCTATGCATTCTGTTCTATTACATGGTGATTCAGGCCAATACTCTGTATAGGAAGACCATTATTTTGAGTTGCATTGTAGCACTGGAATGGTTACAGGCTCACAAAAGGGTTTCTGTAAAACTTGGGAAATGAAAAATGTGGGGATTTCATTCTAAACACAGCAATTAAGAAAACCTACTGTAGTTTATATAATGCTCAAAGCACACAACGGTGTCATGGTACCCTTCATTTACAGCTACAAGATCCAGGAACTGGTCACTCTGTAGCTTCTTCACTGTAACAACAATAAAGAACCTCACTCCCTTTACACCCTTGTGCAGGGACAATGAACAACTATAATGCTTGTACTCCCTGAGTGTTAATAATTGTTCCTGCCTAATACTTTGGTAATACTAGGATCATGTGGTGGGAAGACCATGGCACACCCCACCATGCTGCACCCTTCCCAAAAGTGATCCATTGGGATACATAATTGGCTGTCCCCAGTGCTGCCCACCCCAAGCATTCAAAAATCAGGAGTCTGCCCCCCCAAAATCATGACATTGACTTGAAAAATCATGGGATTTTAAAATAATAAATGTGGTGTCCTTTTTATTTGCTTTCTGGTATTGGAATTCTTAGGGTTCACATTTTCAGGCTTTTCTCCATAGCCACAAAGCTAGAAACTTTTTTTTTAAAAAAGAAAGGTGAGATTCTCAGGTACTAAATGGATTCCAGCAACTGGTGCTAAAAGAAAAACATCAAATGTTCACAAAGTTTGCAACACTCTCTCTCTGCCCTGCAGGAGTTATTGTGCTTGCATGAAACTTAATAGCTTCTGGAGTTCCCACTCTGGAGATTGGATTGCTTCCACTCCCACGGTGAGGTGTGGCTTAATGCGTCAATAAGAGTATGTGTGAGCGTATATTCAATGAGAGAGGAAAAAAAGACTAATCAAAAAGGGGGAATAATAGATGGACAAAGGAGGAGGGAAGGAGATGGAAAAACAAGGAGACAGTATGGCTGAATGCTTGAAAATCTGATTGGTTGCTTAAACAAACAAATATGCAAGGCCTTGATCCAGCAAGCTCTTAACTGTGTGTGTAATTTTAAGCACACAAGGAGTATTACTGAAGTGAATGTGACGTGAACATACTTAAAGTTATGCACATGCTTAAAGTACTTTTCTGGACTGTTACCTCCTAAATTCACTAATATCAAACATGTTAAGTCCATTTTAAGAAATCTAGATGAGAAATCCCTTTCTCTACCTATACTAATGAAGTGCATACATTGAACTATATAAAGGTTTTCAAATATCCCTGGGGGTAGAAATAGGACCATAACATAGCGTGAAAGTTTTCCTGGTCATAACATTTCACTGCCTCACTCTTTATTTACAAGATATTTTCAGTACATTCTTAACCTTGCTTCAGTTATGACACTGCCTCTTGTTGTCCTTCTGTCATCCTTCTGGATGTTTAGATAAGGATTGATGCGTCTCTATATATTTGGGGCACATCAGGTTAAGAGTTGGGTTTATGTCATACCCTTAGGTTTAGCATTCTGTAGTCATTTCATTTTTGAGTAAGGAGGGCTTTCTACAACCACCACTGTTCAGACTGGCTCTGGCACTTCCCATTTTAATTCAAAGCAACAGAATGCTGAATTGAAGAATGTATAAGAGTGATTTGAAGTTAACTCTGGAGTTGGACAACCTGAAAATATCACCAACCTTAGTGAAATGTGTAAAAACAAAACAAAAAAACCCAACAGAAAGACATTAATACTGGCCTGTTTGAAAAAAACCTTGCCTGGAAGTGTCAACATGATAAAAGCCGGCTTCTGATGTGTTTCACATTTGTTAATTAAAATATGATGGAAACTCATCCCAGTACAATCTATAAAGCCGTGAGTGCACAGAATCATGTCAACCATCTGCTGGAATGCTGAGGGCATTATTAAGACTGACTGCAAGTCCCCTAAATGGTCTATTACAGAGGAGTGCTAATAACACCTGCTGCATAAACTCTGTGAAGCTAGTAAGGAAAAGCACTTTGAGGCAAACCCCAGCATTCTCAGTTGATTCTCTGCAATGCACCATTTCACTGAGCCAAAATTGCTCAGGAGGCTTTTTTAAAACACAGTGGCTTCTTGGAGCTTGTCCCCAGACCTGGTTCCCAGAGACGTCTACCCTTTTCAGCAATTAATGATTGCCTATATGGTAATTTAAAGGTTGTGAGAAGTTGATGGATGCAGACAGCAGCAGTCTGGGGCCCCTGAAAAATACCATCCGAATTAGTCTAGAGTCACTTTGAGAAAACTGAAAGCAATTGCTGAGTCAGAATGGGGCTGTTCATTGTGAAGACACATTGGGGCCAAATTCTGCCTTCAAATGCACACTACACCTATTGATTTCAATGCAACTCAGGCAGGTACCTGCCTTTAATTGGCAAAACTCCCATTTATTTACCATACCCCATTGCCAAATGGAATTTCACTGTGACATTAAGGATGGTCCCCAGGTCCTGCTGCTTCACAAGCAAAGACCCCCAACTACCTGAGCTAAAGGAGAATCTGCTTTATTAGCAGTATCGGGCCTATGACATAGTTGGACAATTTAGATTCCATTCAGCATAATGCATAACCTCTGTAGCCAGCTGATTACAACATGCTAATCTCCAATAGCACAGCAGTTAAATGCTGTTGGATCATGAGTTTTGTGCTGTGGCTGGATCAACAACTTTGGACAGTGCATTCCTCTTTTTATGCCGAAAACATGTAGCACATGCAGCATCAGTGCAAACTCCTTCACACTACATGGAAATGAGCCTAAACCATGACCTGGAGGGATCATCTTTAGGGATAAGTTTTGATGGGCAAAAAGAATGCGTTGTTCAATCATATTGGAGAGAACCCAGGCTACAATACGACTAAGGCCTTGTCTACACTACAGACTTTTGTCGACAAAAGTTATGTTGACACTAAAAAAGCGCTATAATAAAAATCAGTATTGCATGTTCACACTCACTCTCTCTGTCAGCAGAGCGTGTCCACATTTGGGGCACTTGCATCGATAGTGTGAGCAGTGCACTGTGGTTACCTATCGCACAGCTTGACACCTTCTGCCGCTAGGTCTTGCGGGAAGGCAGAGCCGATCACGGTGCATCTTGGGACAGGGCTCAATGTTCCATGATGCATTACTTTCTGTCCCAGCATTCCATGGGCTTCCAGGTTTCTTTCATGGCATTTTTCAGTGTTCCTTGTTTGCTGTACAACCCGGCATCTTTGTGAGAAGGGATGAATCCTGCACTGCTCTCCTATGCTCTGATAACGGTCATGAAGACATTGCGGATGGCAATGCAGTTAATTGAAAAGTTCCTAATTGAAGAAGACTCCCAGTTGCCTGACATGCTGTGTGATATGGATAGGAGCAACTTTAGATTGCTTTTGGCATTCACAGAACAGCTGCAGAGGGTGAGACCATCACTTTTGGGCTCAGGAAACAGGCACTGAATGGTGGGATTGTATTGTCATGCAGGTGTGAGATGACGAGCAGTGGCTACAGAACTTTTGGATGCGGAAAGCCACCTTCCTGGAACTGTGTGCAGAGCTCGCCCCAGCACTGTGGCGCAAGGACGCCAGAATGCGAGCTGCCCTATCGGTAGAGAAGCATGTAGCAATCGCTGGGTGGAAGCTGACGACTCCAGACTGACTCTCGGTCGGTCGGAAATCAATTTGGAGTTGGGAAGTCGACCACTGGGGCTGCATTAATGCAAGTGTGCAGCGCAATTAATCACATCCTGCTACGAAGGACTGTGACTCTGGGAAATATGGGTGAAGTAGTGGACGGCTTTGCAGAAATGGGTTTCCCTAACTGTGGAGGGGTAACAGATGGCACACATATTCCAATTTTGGCACCAGACCACCTTGCAATGGAGTACATCAATAGGAAGGGGTACTTCTCCATGGTGTTGCAGGTGGTTGTGGATCACCATGGATGTTTCACTGACATCGATGCGGGGTGGTCTGGGAAGGTGCATGACCCATGCATCTTCAGGTACATTGGCCTGTATAGAAAGCTACAAGAGGGAACTTTCTTTCCAGACCAGAAGATTACAGTGGGGGATGTTAAAATGCCCATAGTAATCCTGGGAAACCCGGTGTACCCCTTACAGCCGTGGCTTATAAAACCTTACATGGGAAACTGGGACAGCAGTAAGGGGCAGTTCAACAACAGACTGAGTAGGTGCCGAATGACAGTGGAATGTGCCTTTGGCAGATTAAAGGTGCTCTGGTGATGCCTTTAATGCAGGTTAGACCTCAATGAGGAGAATAGTCCCGTAGTCATAGACGCGTGTTGTATGTTGCATAATCTCTGTGAAGCTAAGGGTGAAAGGTTTGCTCGGGGGGTGGAGTGTTGAGGCAGACCACTTGGCTGCTGATTTTGAGCAGCCAATACCAGGGCTATCAGGGGGCTCAGAGGGGGCAATTCAGATCAGGGAGACTTTAAGGTAACACTTTGAAAATGAGAACCAGTAATAATATATTTCTGTGATTGGTGCTGCAAAGTTACAGTGCATGTAGTTTTCCTAGATAGCATCCAGCTCCTTATAGGACAGGCAGGTCTTAGGTGTAGCACCGGAGTGACAGTTTGCCTCCCTTGCCTTATGGTATGCCAGCCTCAGCTTCTTTATCTTCGCTCTGCCCTGCAGCGCGTCCCCATCACAGCCCTTTTCGCACAAGCCTCGAGAAATATGCCCATAGGTATCAAAATTCCTACAGCTGAAGAGCAGCTGGGATTGCACAGCCTCTTCTCCCCCATATACTGAGCAGCTCCAACAGCTCCACAGTGGTCCAAGCGGGAGAGTGTGATAACCTGCCATGGTCACCTGGGAAGATGCGATGAGACCTCTCCATGCCGAGCAAACAGAAAATGGAATTTCAAAATTTCCAGGGCTTCTCAGGGGGAGGGGTGGATGGTTGTTTACCTGGCTGCAGGGCAGTGGAGTTCAAATTGCTGACCAGAGGGGTCAGGATGGGCATTGTGGGACACGTCCTGGAGGCCAATTAAAGCAATAAAATCAAGCGTGGTGTCTACACTGGACTTTGTTGACAAACATTTCGCGCAAAAAGCCTTATGTCTCTCATCGAGGTGATTTTATTTTGTCGCCAAAACAGGGCATTTTTGCCTCCAAAAGTTGCAACACAGCGTGTACGCATCCACTGCCTTTTGTTGACAAAACTTCGCAGTGTAGAAAAGGCCTAACTCACCCAGCTTCAGAGGTGTTAGCATGTGTCTTAACGAGGTTTTTCAATCACGTGAAGCTAAGTCCAAAGTAGGAACAGCTATACTCTCAGCTCTGGTCTATACTACAAACTTATGTCGGTGTAACTGTGTCACTCAAGGGTGTGGAAAATGCCCACCCCTGAGCAATGTAATTATACCAACCCCTAACCCTCGGTATAGACAGTGCTATGTCAAAGGAAGGAGCAGCTCTCCCATCAGCACAGCTAGTGTCTTCACTAAGCACTAGAGCAGCACAGCTGCACCGGCGTACCCAGTGCAGCACTGTAACAAAAAAAAGGTGTATTTGAACTTCTGGGATCAGTTCCAGAAGGAGTAGAAATGGTAGAAACCAGGGTGTCTGGTAGCACAGAATGATGTCAGAGACACTCTTTCCAAAATCACAGCCTAAGGCAGTGTGAAAAGAATTGAATGGCAGAATAAAGGCTTTGAAATATTATGACAATCACCAGGAGTATCAGTGACTATATTCTTATTTTCTTGTTTCTTTTATTTATAGATAATATGCCTGACATTTCAGCCAAACACATTTTGTCATCTTTTCTTTTTACATTTTAATGTTAATGAATTGATAAACATTTTCATTACCAAGGTTTAAACAGCACTATTGCAAATATACTGCCCTGTTCTAGCACTATGCAAGTGTTGTTGTAGCCATGTTGGTCCCAGGCTATTAGAGAGACAAGGTAGGAGAGGTAATATCTTCCATTGGACCATTTCTGTTGGTGGGTGAGGTGATATCTTGTATTGGACCAGCTTCTGTTGGTGAGACAGACAAGCTTTTGAGTTTACAGAGAGCTATTCTTCAGATCTGGGCATTATGCCCAGTATGCTCAGACCTGAAGAAAAGCACTGTATATGCTCAAAAGCGTATCTCTCTTATCAACAGAAGTTGGTCCAATATATTACCTCACCCACCTCTCCCTGTTTGAGCACTATATTTTTTTTAAAACTCCTACCACAAATGCTTTCTTTGCATTGTAATTGTAAAAAGACGCTATTGTATAATATTTTCCCATGCCACCTGTAATTTTACACTCTGTTTGCTTGTTTCCTTCTTTTACAATGCACATTTTAAGGATGTAATTTTACAGTCCACTCTTTCAGCTTTGCAGTGGAAATTTAAGGACTGTTATTTTACTGTCTATGCTGTTTACAAATAACAGTGTTATTATTAATTGCTGGTAATGGGTTGAAAAAAAGTTGCTAGCTTGTATTTTGTTGGTTTTCTTTTTCTTTTTTAAATTATAAATTCATGGACATTTCTAACAGCATATGTATTTCTCTGCGCACTCTGGCTGAAATTCTTTTCAATGCAGAGGCCCTCTGAACCACTTAAGACCCTTTTAAGCCCTTAAACTGTATTGGCCTCTCCCTCCTGTTATTTTTCCAATGTTGTCCACTGTCTATTTCCATAATTTTGGAGTTTTTTGAAGGCATTTGCATTCTTGCTTTTTTATTGTATTATAAAGTTTTTATAATCTCTTAAAATATGTTTTGGCATAAAGTTACCCAAGCACAGTGGCAGAGAATGCGGGAGCCAGATTTATATAAATATTATATTATATAACATTGTATAGGAGACTCTATTCTGACATCGGGTGTGCACATTCCAATCTCCTATATTCTCCCTTCTTTTTTCTATTCTTTTTCTGTGTATCAACCTATGCAGCGTATCTCTGGCTCTCGGTGTCTTCTAATAACATCTTCTAAGAACACGCGGCCTGCTGTTGCCATGTGTGCACTAGTGCTCGGGGGAAAGGGCATGAGGAGTTGTTTCCCCATTGTTCAAACATCGGGGAGGATCCCTCTATAGCAGTGGTGGGCAACCTGCAGCCCATCAGGGTAATCTGCTGGTGGGCAGCCAGACAGTTTGTTTACATATACACAGCCGCCCGCAGCTCCCAGTGGCCACGGATCGCCATTCCCAGCCAATGGTTGCCCACCACTGCTCTATAGCACTTGAGAGGAAAAGTGGAAAGGGCATGCTGCCCAACAGACAGGGAGCCTCTTGTCCCCCCAGCTGATAGTCCAGCAAAGCACATGCTAAAGTCTAGGGAGTGATCTAAAGACCATTGAAGGAAAATCTCTTTGACTAGAGTGGGTTTTGGATCAGGCTCCAAAGTAGTTAGGGTGGGAATTTCAAAAGGACAGTGACTTGGTTGATTTTCCAAAAACCATTCTCTTAAGTATATACTTAATTTGACTGACTTCAATGGGACTTAAGCATATCTTTAAAGTTAAACACATGTGTAAGTGCTTTCCTGAATTGGGGCCAGACTGAAGAGGGGAGCAGCACTAGTCAGAGTGCACACTTTCCCTTTTCAGAGCAGCAGTAAAGTGTATTCCACCATGTGTCTCTCAGCCCCAAGACCCAGTGTGTGGAATTTTGCTATGGGTCAGCAGAATTCTTACAGCAAATGACTCATTTGGCAGTGAAAAAGACAAGGTGGGTGAGGTAATATCTTTTATTGAACAAACTTCTGTTGGTTGAAGGGACAAGTTTTTGACCTTACACAGAGCTCTTCTTTGGGTCTGGAGAAGGAAACCAGAGTATCCAAGCTAAATATAAGGTGGCACAGATTGTTAAAAGCATGTAGAAGACCTCTTAAAATGAGGTGGGCTATGAACACCTCTGCAATCTTAGGACAGTGGAGGATTAGTAGTCCTTCTGCTGCAGAGGTGTTTACTACCCACTTCATTTTAAGTGGTCACCTACAACTTGTGTTGAATCCCTCATACAAGTTTGTCCAATAAAATATATTACCTCACCCCACCCCGTGTCTCTCATATCTTGGGACCAAGATGGCTACAATAACACTCCAAACAATCATTTTCCAATGTCCTTTTACTCTTTTTCTCTTTCTTTACTTTTTCTCTCTCAGAAGATGTTAGGATAGGATTTGACCCACAAATAATAGTTTCGCATTCTCTTAGATACCTATCTTAATATACAGTTTATCTGGGCTAGGCCAATTCTCTCAGGCATGTTATTTCTTTATCTATCCATCATCACACACACAATGACCTGTTCTATGAAAGCTTTTGTTTTTAAGAAGCTCATTTTACAGTATTGCTAACTGTGAAAACTAATACAATTGCATGTCATCACGTTTTTTTCTCATTTTAAAACCATAAGCTTTTGCTTAACTCAAAAAATATGTCCGATCCTTCCAAAAAGAATAATAGAGACATGCGGCAACAGATTATTATTAATGAGAATTTTTAAAAAGAAGAGCATTATGGATGTAAGTGTACACATACAGGAAGATGGGAAATGTGTAGGATGAGCTAAAACATATACAAAATTATGGAAAACGTGAGCCAGTGGGCATATCTGGGATGATTCTCAAAACTGAAATTAATAGGATGATTCTCACACCTGAAAATGGTGTATAACATCTTTTGAGAGCTCCATGTAAATAGCAGCACACAGGAACCATTTGAAGTGCACAATTTTATTCGTCCCACAAAACCCTGGAACGATGCTACATAATCCTGAGCACCATATCCATTAACTAATTACTATTATCTGTAGACATAGAGCATTCCTGTAACAAGATCCATACTAGAGAGAGAGACAGAGAGAAGTTGAAGGGTGTCATGGTTGTTTTTATTATTTAAGTGCCAACCACACACTCAGCTCTTTATAAGACATAATAAGGTATGATTTTTATCCATAGGATATTATAAACTAAACTGAAAACACAGAGAAGGTGGTCCCTCTTTAGAACATTTTATTTCTGAATGGGTGAGTGTCAGCATTAACAATGACTAGTTTTGGAGGGCTTTGCAGAAGAAATGAGTTTTGAAATTTTGTGGAGAAGGACTCAGCAGGATAAGGCAACTCCCTAGCTGTGCAGTGAAGTTATGAGCCGGGAAGATGGGGAGGATTTGTGGTAATGTCAATAACAGGAGGAGGAGAGGAATTAGGGGGAAAGGTGAGGAGCTCAGTTTTTCTAAGTAAAGTTTGAGGTAATGATGGGATCTCCATGATGGCCATTAATTACTGTGAGAGGTTTGGGTTTTTTTTCAAATGGAGCAGAACCTCCAAAGGGAGCAGTGGAAGGGAAAGATAAAATAAGGAAGCCAGGGGATATGGAGATCAAGAGAATGAGAATGGAGGGGAGGGTCAGCATGGGTTGAGAGCAATGTTGCCAGAGATAAAGAGGAGTCAGCAGAGGAAAAGGCCAAGTTGAGGTAAGTATATATGTATGTAGGTAGAAGTGGAGCCAAAGGGGATAGAAAGAAATGTGTTTCTGCTAGAGCTCATGCTTGCAGAAGGGAGTATGGAGTTAGGAGAAGAGATATAGCTGATTCATATCATGAGTAGCAAAGTCAAGGTGAAAAACAGAGGGAGGAGTGCAGAAAATAAAATGTAAGAAGTTAGAGGTGCTAAGAATGAGGGGGAAATGGGAGTTTGAAGAAGGACTGATTGATAGTAAGGAAGGCAAGTGAAGAAAAGCAAATTGGTATAATGGCAAGTAACCACTTAATGCTGGAAGTTATTATGGTGGTAACTAACCAGCCAAAAATAACAAGCCATGGGACAGTGTGTGGCTGTTATGGGGTGTATATCCCCCGCCCATTCTCAACTAAACTATGAAAGGGCAAACCCCTTCGCTGAGTGGAAAACAACTCATTCCATTGTCAGTACTTCAGGCGTCAGGCCTGGAGAGAAGGGCTGACAGCTGTGGCCCATTAAGCAGCTGAATTGTGGAGCTGACAGCTAAGACTCATGAAAAAGTTAGCCATAAAAAGGTAGGGCTTACAATGAGATGAGGAGGAGCTCTTTGGACGGAGAAGTAGTGCAGAATGGAAAAGCGTGGGGAAGAGACCAGGGTCTCATCTTTATTCCTTCTATCCCTCAACAGCAAGGACTGAGATTATTTGGCCACCCTGCCAAGAGGGAAATCTTTCTTTTTTGGTTGGTTGTTGTAGCTAGACCAAGCTAGTCAAAAGGGATCTATGAAAGACTAATTGTCTACTAGAAAGAAAGAAGGGCATAGTTTGCTTTTCTACTCTTCTTTTAAAGGCTTGGTGACCTAAATCCAGCTTGGGCAGAGACCCTACTATCCGCTCTATGTTGTGATATCTACAAATGCATAGTATTTACTGGTGACAAAGAATTAAACAATAAAGAAAGTTATAGCAAAATATTTTGGGTAAGGCTCCAAATCATGAAAACCAAAGGAGAAACTATAAGGGGTAATTGTCAAGAAACCCATGTCTACAAACCGGGTGACAGTGAGATTGAAAAGCTTATGAGTTAACTATTCAGAAATGTAAAACTGATGGATACTGTAATCCAAAAAGGTTTTTACTACCCAGACAACTGCTGGATGGCAAATACAGCAGAACAAAGGTAACTCAAATGATTCTTAAAGTTTTATAGGAAAGAAAGTCCTGATGTAGACAGGACAAAATGAAATGAGAAAATCCATCTTGATAGACTTCTGATCAGTGAGGAGGAATTGATTAAAAACATGCAAAAACTGTGAAACAAATTCTTAGAAGTTGGAAGTAATCTAATGACACCCAAGGGCCCACTTCTCTTCCTGCATGTTATAAGTAACTCCGATCATGTGTTACCAATAACATGCAGAAGGAGAATAGAGCCTCTGTAGTGTGCATCTATAACCAGAATATCCTTACAATGGGCTCTTATAACTTATGCCAGCCATGCCAATCTCCTGCTCCATAAATTCCTTCCAAAGAAGACTTGTTCAAGAGACATAACAAGTGGTTTATACTTATTAAATTATTCAATGTATCATTTAACTAATATAAAGCTAGTGCATTTGGAAGATTAAAATATATAAGTAAAAGACAAACAATGCTCTAATTAAACTGTATTTCTTATAAAATGTTTGATGTAAAGAATATATTGACAAATGGTAAATAATTTAGTTCTTCCCTAATCATGTGTTGATGCATTTTCCTAGGAATTTACAAAATTTAAAGCAGATTTTGGTAATGACAAAGCCCTCCAATAATCCACTTCTGCAGAGATTGTCTAGTTCTTCAGTGTACATGAAACCATGTAGGATTTCTATGTGAGATATTCTTAGGATATTGCAGGAAGGAAATAGAGTGTCAATGAAAAGAAGTCACAGATTTTCTTTGTTCATATCATGCATTCCAAAAAAAGAAAAAACCCACTGGTAAGCAAAATTATTCAAATGTTTTTTAAGATTGTAATTGTCTAGAAAAAGTCTAAATGGGTTTCAGAACTTGGATTTCTGGGCTACTTTTAGCTTATTGCCATAGAAGAAATAAGAAGTTTTTACTTTTTATCATTGTGCTACAAATAGAAGCACTCAGACTTAGTGTGAAAATGACTGCTATAACACATATCTGTGTTTTTAAGGCATTAATAAAATATATTCTTTCTAGATGCAGAGCAAGTTATACTTTAGAAATTCACAATCCAGGAAATATGTAACTCATTTCCAGATATTTTTGTCCTGTGTGTCATTAAGAACTCTTGCGGTTATGAACATCTTTATGTAGCTTAACTCTTTTTCTACCAATGGAAAATCGCTTTCTTTCTGTATATGTGAACAGAAGCATATAAGAATGGGTTAGAATTTGAAATGAATTGTAACCATTGTGAGCTAATTCTGAAAATATAACATTCTTTCTCTCCATGTCATGTTATATCTTAGTTGCTAAAACCCCATGACCAAATTCAAGTCATCTAAATATTCATGAGAAAATCATGCAAAATAGAGAGTACTGTCTCAAATCTATTTGTATTTTAAGTGCTTGCCACTTTTACTCATGATGACCATATTTCACCAGCATTCACTGTGCCCCCGACAGAGCACTGGTTAACTCTTTCAAGTTATCATCTAGTATGAAGTAAATGCTCAGTGGATTAAATGACTCATACTCGACACCTATGTATGGAGTTATAGTCTCTCCATAGTTACTGTAAAGATGAAATGAAGGTCCATTGTAATCCTTTATGTTAATCCTCTCTCTCCCATATCACTGAAGTGTTAACAACTCCCATGATTTGAGTCTCATGTTTGGTGTGGAATCCTGGCCCCATTGAAGTCTCTGGGGTTGTGGTGATAACATGAGATTCTCGGCTCTCTCTTTTTTGTCTCTTGGCCCTGGTGGTTCTAGAAGAAAGCTTAAAAATGTGAAAACAACAGACTCAAAAACAAAAGAATCAAATAAAAGAACACAAAACACTTTTTTTTTAAATCACACATTTTTAAGCCAATCCCATGATTTTTTGAATACTTCGGACTGGCAATACCAACTTTGGCTAGCAAAACTAAGCTGATCCGAAGTCTAAAGAGGCATTTTCTGTCAAGTTTGGATGAAATGGTTTTTTAGTTCCATTTTATTAAAATGTTACTCTGATATTAAATTTGACTTGTCTAATATTTTTTGTCCCTCTACCTCAAAATCTGGTTGTTACTATCCTATCCAACTTTTCACACAATTTACTCCCCTTGAAAAGTCATGCAGGAGCTCTATTTGAAGAAAAAAGATTTAAATAAAGCAAAAGTATCAGTGATCATGATAGCTAATCAAAATGGTTACAAAATGTGTCTGAGCAATTTGCATTCAGATAGTTGGTTGTAACTGAGAGATAACATAAGAGCTCTTCTGTACTTTGGCTTGAGTTCAGGAAAGTAACCCGACTCGGGGCAGTACTAAGACTGTGCTTAGGATCTATTGGCTGTACTTAAGCACATGCATAAGCGCTTTTCTAAATTGGAACCTTTATCATGATAAGAGGCTTTCCTATAGATCAGTGACTAGAGCCCTGTCTTTGCAGGAAGCTGTGTTGTTTACATAGTAATTATGTTGCTTGTTTTTGTTGAAGAATGCCACGCTAATAGGGTTGCCAACTTTCTAATTGCACAAAACCGAACACCCTTGCCCTACCCTCTGCCCCACCCTATTCCCCAAGGCCTGTCCCTTGCCTCACCCCTTCTCTGAGGCCCCGCCCCCACTCACTCCAGCCCCCCTCCCTCCGTTGCTCACTCTCCCCCACCCTCACTCACTTTCACTGGGCTGGGGCAGGAGGTTGACGTGCAGGAGGGAGTGAGAGCTCCAGCTGGGGTGGTGGGCTCCAGGGTGGGGCCAGAAATTAGTGGTTCAGGGTGCGGGAGGGGACTCCAGGCTGGAGCAGGGAGTTGGGGTGTGGGGGTGGGGTGCGGGCTCTGGAGTGGAGCTGGGGATGAGGGGTTTGGAGTGCAGGAGGGGGCTCCAGGCTGGGGCCGAGGGGTTAGGAGTGGGCTCAGGGCTGGGGCAGGGGGTTGGGGTGCAGGAGGGGGTGGGGGCTCTGGGAGGGAGTTTGGGTGCAGCAGGAGGTTCCGACCTGTGGCAGCGGGTTGGGGTGCAGGTCAGGGTGCAGAGTCTGGGAGGGAGTTTCGGTAAAGGAGGAGTTTCAGACCTGGGGCAGTGGGTTGGTATGCAGGTGAGGATGTGGGGTCTGGGAAGGAGTTTGGGTACGGGAGGAGGTTCCAACGTGGGGCAGAAGTTTGGGGTGCAGGTGGGTGTGCGGGGTCTAGGAGGGAGTTTGGGTACGGGAGGAGGTTCTGACTTGGGGCAGCGGGTTGGAGTGCAGGTGGGGATAGGGGTCTGGGAGGGAGTTAGGGTGTAGGATGGGGTTCCGACCTGGGTCAGGGGGTTAGGGGTGTGAGCTCCAGCTGGACCGCACTTACCTCAGGTGGCTCCCAGTCGAAGGTGCAATGGGGCTCCGCGCCACTCCTGGAAGCAGCCGGCAGGTCTGGCCCTAGGCAGAGGTGCGGCCAGGTGGGTCTGTGTGGTATGCACTGCCTACACCCTCGGGCACCACCTCTGCAGCTCCCATTGGCCACAGTGCCTGGCCAATGGGAGCTGCAGAGCCAGCGGTCAGTGTGGGGGCAGCGCGCAGAGCTTCCTGGGCAACAGGGACATGCTGGCCGCTTTTGGGGAGCCACACAAGCCAGGGCAGGCAGGGAGGTTGCCTTAGCCCTGTTGCGCCGCCAGCTGGACTGTTAATAGCCCAGTCAGCAGTGCTGAATGGAGCCGCCAGTGTCCCTGTTTATCCTGGTGATCCAGTCAAAAACTGGATGCCTGGTAACCCTACACCCAAAAGTTATCTTTTTCTGCAAAATTAGCCAATTGATCAAGCTGTTTTTAAGTTAGTTAATATATGAGTAGTAGCCGTGTTAGTCTGTATTCTCAAAAAGAAAAGGAGTACTTGTGGCACCTTAGACTGACCAATTTATTTGAGCATAAGCTTTCGTGAGCTACAGCTCACTTCATCGGATGCATAAAGTGGAAAATACAATGAGGAGATTTATATACACACAGACCATGAAAAAATGGGTGTTTATCATACACATTGTAAGGAGAGTGATCACTTAAGATGAGCTATTACCAGCAGGAGAGTGGGGTGGGGGGAGAGAAAACCTTTTGAAGTGATAATCAAGGTGGGCCATTTCCAGCACATTTCCAGGAGTTAACAAGAACGTCTGAGGAACAGTGGGGGTGGGGGGGGAGGAATAAACAAGGGGAAATAGTTTTACTTTGGATAATGACTCAACCACTCCCAGTCTCTATTCAAGCCTAAGTTAATTGTATCCAATTTGCAAATGAATTCCAATTCAGCAGTCTCTCGTTGGAGTCTGTTTCCGAAGTTTTTTTGTTGAAGAATAGTCATTTTTAGATCAGAAATCGAGTGACCAGAGAGATTGAAGTGTTCTCTGACTGGTTTATGAATGTTATAATTCTTGATGTCTGATTTGTGTCCATTTATTCTTTTACGTAGAGACTGTCCAGTTTGACCAATGTACATGGCAGAGGGGCATTGCTGGCACATGATGTCATATATCACATTGGTAGATGTGCAGGTGAATGAGCCTCTGATAGTGTGGCTGATTGATTAGGCCCTATGATGGTGTCCCCTGAATAGATATGTGGACACAGTTGGCAACGGGCTTTGTTGCAAGGATAGGTTCCTGGGTTAGTGGTTCTGTTGTGTGGTGTGTGGTTGCTGGTGAGTATTCACTTCAGGTTGGGGGGCTGTATGTAAGCAAGGACTGGCCTGTCTCTCAAGATTTGTGAGAATGATGGGTCGTCCTTCAGGATAGGTTGTAGATCCTTGATAATGCATTGGAGAGGTTTTAGTTGGGGGCTGAAGGTGACGGCTAGTGGCGTTCTGTTATTTTCTTTGTTGGGCCTGTCCTGTAGTAGGTGACTTCTGGGTACTCTTCTGGCTCTGTCAGTCTGTTTCTTCACTTCAGCAGGTGGGTATTGTAGTTGTAAGAATGCTTGATAGAGATCTTGTAAGTGTTTGTCTCTGTCTGAGGGGTTGGAGCAAATGCGGTTGTGTCGTAGAGCTTGGCTGTAGACAATGGATCGTGTGGTGTGGTCTGGGTGAAAGCTGGAGGCATGTAGGTAGGAATAGCGGTCAGTAGGTTTCCGGTATAGGGTGGTGTTTATGGACCTTAGTGTCCAGGAAGTGGATCTCTTGTGTGGACTGGTCCAGGCTGAGGTTGATGGTGGGATGGAAATTGTTGAAATCATGGTGGAATTCCTCAAGGGCTTCTTTTCCATGGGTCCAGATGATGAAGATGTCATCAATACAGCGCAAGTAGAGTAGGGGCATTAGGGGACGAGAGCTGAGGAAGTGTTGTTCTAAGTCAGCCAAAAAAATGTTGGCATACTGTGGGGCCATGCAGGTACCCATAGCAGTGCCTTTGATTTGAAGGTATACATTATCCTCAAATGTGAAATAGTTATGGGTGAGGACAAAGTCACGAAGTTCAGCCACCAGGTTTGCTGTGACATTATCGGGGATAGTGTTCCTGACTACTTGGAGTCCATCTTTGTGTGGAATGTTGGTGTAGAGGGCTTCTACATCCATAGTGGCCAGGATGCTGTTTTCAGGAAGATTACCAATGGGTTGTAGTTTCCTCAGGAAGTCAGCGGTGTCTCGAAGATAGCTGGGAGTGCTGGTAGCGTAGGGCCTGAGGAGGGAGTCTACATAGCCAGACAATCCTGCTGTCAGGGTGCCAATGCCTGAAATGATGGGGCACCCAGGATTTCCAGGTTTATGGATCTTGGGTAGCAGATAGAATACCCCAGGTCGGGGTTCCAGGGGTGTGTCTGTGCAGATTTGTTCTTGTGCTTTTTCAGGGAGTTTCTTGAGCAAATGCTGTAGTTTCTTTTGGTAACCCTTAGTGGGATTAGAGAGTAATGGCTTGTAGAAAGTGGTGTTGGAGAGCTGCCGAGCAGCCTCTTGTTCATATTCCGACCTATTCATGATGACAACAGCACCTCCTTTGTCAGCCTTTTTGATTATGATGTCAGAGTTGTTTCTGAGGCTGTGGATGGCATTGTGTTCTGCACGGCTGAGGTTATGGGGCAAGTGATGCTGCTTTTCCACAATTTCAGACCGTGCACGTCGGCGGAAGCACTCTATGTAGAAGTCCAGTCTGCTGTTTCGACCTTCAGGAGGAGTCCACCTAGAATCCTTGTTTTTGTAGTGTTGGTAGGAAGGTCTCTGTGGATTAGTATGTTGTTCAGAGGTGTGTTGGAAATATTCCTTGAGTCGGAGACGTCGAGTTAAGATTACAACAGGGGTTTCACAAGCAGTCCTGTATTTGTAACTTTGTACAGGAAAAGGATTTTTCTTTCGTTTTATTGTTTTTTTTATGACTTTCAGAGTATCTAGAATCTTTTTTGAAAGTGTGAAAGTAATTGGTGAAATCATTTTTAATATGTGAATACTTGAAAATGACTCTGCAATGTTACTATAGGAGCTGTACTATGGCTTTTACCTACAGCCCTGTGTTGCAAACAGCATGGAGGCCATCAGTCAAGTGAAAGCATCTGGAGGCATTGTGCAATCTCTACAGTGCAGCAGGAGCTAGCAGGAGCCCTGTGGATCTCCTAAGCTCCACATAGCCAGGAGAGACAATTTTATGAAGTATGAATGGTTTTGAATATTTATGTACCTTCCCTTCACTGTTTATTTCCAAACTTATAAATACCTAGGTGTTTTCTTTAATTGTAGTTTTCCTCAGAATGTTTACATACGAGCAATCTTAATTTAAAGTTCTTGGGCAAATTCTCAGCATTTTCAACTCTGGAGAGACACTGATTTACACCAGCTGAGCATCTGGCCTAAAGATATACATCAGTTAAATCCTATGTACAAAGTGTACCTTGAATTGAATGCATTATATACAATTAATTGTAATCACCTTTTATTAAACTGAGCAGGCCATCTACCTTTGATTATGCCAAGTAAAAACAATATGAATGGAACAATTACACAGGAGGATCAACATTAAAATTCTCAACTGAAAAAGATGAGCCGGCGTTAAGATCGAGAGTGCCTATCAGCGTAAGGGGAAAGTAAACTTTCAAGCGTTTTATCATTAATTTTTAAAAAGCAGTATTGGAAACCCAAGACAATCACATTTAAGATTAAGTTTAAAAGAAAGCCAAACATTTGAATATATGGGCCTGATTCTCGTCTCACACCTATGTTTATCAGGCAAAAATATCATTGAAGCAAATAGAGCTAAACTAGTGCAGAACTATAATTTTATAGTACAATCAGGCCCACTGATTTCAGTGGAGTACTTCTAATTTATACCAGTATTACTGAGATTTAGAGTTGGGTCCTTTGTTCAAAAAAAGTAAGACAGATTCCTATGCTACCATAAAAAAATCACATGCTATCACACAATTTCAACTGTATCTTCCCAAGTAACATCCTGTATCCAGCTATTTACAGAGAAGCAGCAAACACTTTACCTGTGAATCCTGCTTTCTTTGAACACCCTAAGGACTTTGCATATTCCATTTCTGCTCTGAATAACACAACACTGTTTACCTTTTTATGAGGAAATGCCTTGCCAGCTACTCTGCACAATGCCACCATTCAATAAAAAAGCAATATAGCTCATACACATAAGTGACATTAACCTAATAAAGAGAAGAGGTCTTCAGAAACACATTTCTCATCATTAGCTTCGTAGGTAATTTACTCATAACAAAACTAGTGGGGGTGGGGGGTAAGAGGGAGATCTTCAAGAAGTGATACATCCTCCAAATTATAATACCATTTTAGGGGTTCTTTCAATAGGGGTTCTTTCCCACAGAAAAGTCCTTTCAGTATTATTACTCATATTCCAGAGTAAGTTGTTTCCCCTATGACATTATTATTGCTATTATCTATTTATGTGGCAGTGCCCACGGTATGCTAGGCACTTTTCACTCACAGTGCAAAACACAGTCTCTGCCCTAAAGAGTACAAATTATGGGCTGCATCCTGCACTCATCTTTCATTACTTGTGCGCATTTTTGCCTCCTGAATAATGACATTTCAGCTGCAGTACTGCTACACATTAATGTGGGGGGAAAACAGCTATCCATGCTTTCTCACATAAAAAGTAACATTCCATTATTTAAATACATTTGATTGCAGGTAAAAGAGATTATTTTATTTTTAAATAAAATAGCTGGGTGATTGAGATCAGCACATATTTCCTCCTGAATGTTTCAATATGAGTACAATGATAAAGTCAAAAAGTTAAACTGAATAATGACTAACATTCCAAGTGCTCCATGAAGCATGCAATGTACCCATTATCTCATTTGCCATCCTTGTTAATTATAGGTACCTTAAGAGAACTCTGAGGGATTTAAGTGGATGACATTAGTGAGACACTCACACATGTGTATAAAAGGAGGTAGACCAACATAAACATGCAGTGTAAATGGATTTCTGACAATTCAAAAACTATTGACATTTTTATTGCAGAGCTTTGTGCAATTCACAAAGTACTGCTGGTCATTTTTACTTCATGTGGTTTTTCTTTTTCAAACCCTAAGTTCTATAACTAAAACAAACTGCAGTATATCTGATCTGCAAGACCCCATTTTCTTGCAGTATTTGGTTGATGGAAAAGATTAGAAGCCAACAGTGTAATGAGCTTAATTCAATTACAGTTTTTTTTTGGGGGGGGCCTCTGATCAATTTATGTACTTACTGAAATTCACTACATTTCTTATGAATCACTGACTTTATGAGATTCAATAGAAAAATGGGGTCATATTCATCTCTGGTGTAACTCTATTAACTTAATACTAGGGGTGGATTGTTACTGATTAATGACTGATTGACTCTAGCCTGGTATGGTTTACCTACTACCTGCATGCAGGTCTCCAGGGATTGTTTTTAAACTGTCAGTCACACCTGACATCTAAGCCATACTGAGGGGGAGTTCAGAAGCAAGATGAGAAGAACTGGGGATTGAACATGAAGGCTTTTGTAATAAGACAATTCCTAAATCACCATTGACTCATATGTTTAAATACTGCATGTGTTTTTAAAAATTGTGTATATCCCTCTGGGAGTGTAACATGGCACTCAGTATGCTAAGGAAAGGGCTATTGAAATTCCCAAACAATATAATCACTTTCCTGCTTTACTTTACGGAAAGGCCCAACAAGTGAGTTGGAGCATGTGCAAAATATTATGTGCACTGTGGCTTCCCTAGGCTTTGGGACAGTGAAAATTTGTTGGAAAGAAAAGACTGACAAGAAGTTGGTTCGTTATTGGGCTGAATTTCCCTCTCTAACCTAGCAGCAAGGACCAGAGCTGAAGGGAATAATTCCTTTGCAGTTACAGAAGGCTTGAAGGAGTTGGCAGTAGCTAGAGTCCAGGTATGTAAAGCAGATAACAGAAAAATGTCCAGTACATAAAGGCATTCAAGAAAAAACAACTCATCTGAGAGACTCTGCCTTAAACAATGAGCTAACAGAATCCTTTTAGAGAAGTCGCTGTTTTGTGAATAAAGGACCTGATTTTGAATCTCACTTCCCCTGATATTAATTGCATATAATTCCTACAAAATCAATGGGTCTGGTTCCAACCCACTTTATCCATGACTATGGTTAAGCTGCTGGAGCACTGTGACCATTGATTTTTCATGCTTACCAGTTTTGTTTTAATTACCTTGTGTCGCCCTGTGATATCCAACTGGTGTCCCTTTTCATATACTTAGATTGTAAATTCCTTGGGGCCAGGGATTGTCTCTTTTTTAAAGTGTTTGTACAGCCCCTAGCACAATGGGGTCCTGGTCTGTGATTAGGGTTCCTAGGCAACACTGCAATATAAATATATAATAATACTCCAAACTAAGTAAAGGTGAATTTATATTTTTAAAGTTTTACCAGTGACTTCCCACAGTGTTTGCACTGCATTGTCAATTCTAGGATCTATATGGTGGAAAGGGAGGAACACTTATCATTTAGGGTTTTTTTGGGGTGGTGGGGTGGGGTGGTGTGGAGGAGAACAGTTACCATCTAGCTATATTCTAGGAATTAGACACTGCCCCACTTTCAGTCAAAAACGGCCTATTTTCAAGTAAAACCTTCAGTTTTTGAAATTCCATTCTAGTCAATTTTCACACAAACATACAACATTTTCCATCTATTTATGAAATTTTGTGAAAAGTGACATTTTAGGACTGTGAAACATCTTTAGAACAAAATTGCAAGTATTTATTTGCAAAATGTCATGACATTTTTTGCACAGCCCAAATAGTGAGTAAAGTAGCACTCAGTTGCTTTTGACACAGCTAGGAGCGGTCCAGGATTTTACACAGTCTTTCACTTTACTAGCTTCTGTTTCCTAAACTGTGTTTCACAATTTTGGGTGGACTCAGCAGAAAGAACAGGAACCGCTTGCGTCATGGACTGAACTATCCCTGTTACCTGGAAAGGAAGTTCCAATCCTCTCCCCTCAACCAAGATTGAGGGCTTGGCTACACTTACAGCACTGCAGCAATTCAACTACACCAGAGCAGCTGTGCCGCTGCCCACAGGAGAGCTTCTCCCCTGGGCATAGGTATTCCACTCCCCCGAGAGGCAGTAGCTGTGTTGGCAGTAGAAGCCCTCCTATCAACATAGCACTGTCTGCCCTGGGATATAACTACGTTGCTTGGGACGGACTTTCCACACCCCAAGGGACGTAGTTATACCAACGTAAGTTGGTAGGGTTTTTTCACACCCCTGAGCGAGAAAGTTGCAGCGCTGTAAAGTGCCAGTGTAGCCATAGCCTAAGATATACTGACAGGTCTCCGTGTTTTGGGAAGCTTGCCCTGCCACTGTCCTGTAGATAACCAGAAAATTTCAACCAGCAGGACTGTCAGGCTGATACATTTCAGGAGCACTAAATCCTCACACAACTTATTAAAACTGGTCTATGGTTATATGCAAATTATCTACATATATGTAAATTAGGTTACTAAATAATTAAATCTCTTCCTTGACAGTAACAAAGCATCCCTAATTTTTCTTTTTCAAAATTTTAATAGTGATTGAAGAGGGACCTGGGGAAAATGTGACTGACCTTAGAATGAGAGTGTTTGAGAGCTGATCGAATAGCAAAAAAGAAAAAAGATCTTTAATGCAAATACCTAAAAACTCTTCCCACGTTTTGAGGGGGAGGCAGTTTGTTTTTTGTGTGTGTTTTATTGGGGAAAATAAATAGTATGTTTTGTGCTTCTCTCCTGTGCCTGAGAAATGAGTTCATGCCATTGTGGTTGTCATTCCTGATAGGTGCTATTGCCATTCATACAATATAGAAAGCACTAGAAAATAAACTGTAAAGAACCTTGCTACGCTGGAAAGAGGTGTTATAGATGACCCCAAGAGGTCACGTCTATCTCCAACTTCTATGGAGCTTGACTACAGCTCTGTCCTAAAATAGTATTTGCTTTCAGTCTGAATTACTCTGATCTTTAACACACTTTAGTCCCTCCAGTCCTTGGATATTGGCGGAATATATAATTCTGTTACAGGTTGTGTGCTTCTTGGCAAAGTGCACCCTTCATGCATCCCATTCCAAATACTAGTTAAAAGTATTTAGTGACCTTTCACACCGCACCTATTGTGCTGTGAAATTGGGCGTGGAGGAATGCAGACTGCTGGCCTCATGACGCTGAGTAGAGGCAAGAACAGCAGCAGCATGATACTATAGTAATTTTTTGGTCGTCATTCTGAATTTGAATACTGGCTGTAAAATTGCTCTGACACATTGGCTAAATATTATCATAAGTCACAACATGTATTTGCCTAAAACAGGATTTGTTTCAGGTTTGGGTCTGCTTTAAAAGTTAACCAAAGGTACATAATTCATTTATTTTATGAGAGGAGCCCTCAAAATTGATATCACGAATGCATGCTGTCTGTGAGTACAACAGCATAGAAAGAGCAAATTTACATCTTTAATAGGAATCTTTGGTCAGGTATTTCTGTACAATTGCAGTTCAACTGTGGCCCAATAGACAAATGTAATAATAATTGTTTTGCACAGACTATATGGCCAAAATATATTGTTCTAGAATGTCCATAATGAGGAACTATCTTTAGTACACCCACTCCCACCCCCGACAGGCCTGTTAAAGTGTAGGCCATATAGTGATATGCAATGCCCATCACTGCAGAAGCTCACAGAGCAATAGACATCATATGAAGTGTTCTCACAAGTTCTTTACACTGTTACAATCATATTTACCACCACCCCCAAAGTAAAAGAATAAAAAGCACTTTCACTTTTTAGAGACCAAGGTGAGAAGGTTCCTGATATTCTTTTATTCTGCACCTCATTCTTGATTCTTTTTGGATCACTATAAAAACAAAGTACACCCAATGGACTATCAGATATTTATTTTACTAAATGTGGGTTATACTTTAATTCTGTAATATCTAATACTTACTGTGACCCAGGGACCCTTTGGTGCCAACTGGCAGAGAACACAGAGAGGGGGTGTTTATGAATAAAGACAAAGTATTGATCTGGTATAACTTGGATTGCAACAAGACGCGCTGAATTCTTCACCTAGGAGGGAAACTGACAGCATGCATGTCTCATGAAGGAAGAGTCACAGGCTGCCTGGCTGTAAAGCGCTATAGGGATTTTGGGTGAGCAAATACTTGGTTCAACATGAGAGTATCTTGTTAAGTCCAGGCTCCAGAATGCATGTTTATTTTATTTCATATGTAACCATTTGTTTCCAATATTTCTATGTGGTACTACTTAAATCTCTATGATTTGTTAAATAAACCTACATGCTGTGGGTTGAGTGGAGTAGTGATCTGAGGTGCACCAGGTAATCTGGAGTGCACCACTTCTTTGGAAGAAGTGGACTGGTGAATACTGAGAGCTGGACACTTCAGGAAGACACTTAGTGGGCCAAACGGTTGGAGTTTGCCTGTTGCCAACCTGTAGAGTGACAGTGGGGCTTGGAGGCCTATCGCAGAGTACTAGTGTTGCCTGTGGCTGGTGGAGTTGGGGCGTTGACCCAAGGCAGGCACAAACACTGCTTCCTCATGATAACAGAAGGTGGTAGTGAGGGGTCTCAAAACCCTAGGTACCCTCTGGAAGCATCACACTTAGCACTTAAATAGCACTTTTCTTTAGTAGATTTCAAAGCACTTTACAAGAGAGATAATTTCAGAAATTTAGATCTTTTCATAAGTGTTCTATAATTTATTTGAGAGAATTTTCCAGTCTGTCTAGTAGTGGTCCCCGAACTTTTCACAATCATGCCCCTCCCTCCCAGAGCCAGAACCAGGGCTGTGGCTTGCACAGGGGAATGGGGGGTGGCGAGGCATGGACAGGGGTAAGTGGGCTAGGGCTGAGTCTAGGGGCAGGTCTGGGGCCAGGAATGGAGCTATGGCCAGGGGCCGAGGCTGGGGGAGGGGCTCTAAACTCGGGCCGAGGCTGGGGCAGGGCTGGGGCCGGGAGCCAGGGATGCGGCTGGGGACAGGCCTGGAGCAGAAGGATTCACAAGAGTTCAAGTCAGATCCACTGTAAGGATCTGTTTACATAGAGTATGTGGTTTCAGTGATATACAGACCGAAGAACTAATAAAGAACAACTCACTGTAGTGGAAAACTAATACAGCATAACTCAAATTTTAGTGTGTTAATGAGTTTTAGCTACTATTCCATAACTCATTATTCGCAAAAGAGCTAATGCAACAAACTGTTCAGGATAACAGAAAGAAGACTTTAGTGAAGGGACACTGTCAAGGCTGTTGACAGCTTTACTTTTAAAATGTCCCAGTAGTTTGGAAAGCACAGCCATCCTCTGAACCGAGGGTTATAATTGTGACTATAACAACTCTCACCTAGGAATTTGAATTTCTAATGCACACAATACAACCCTTGTTTTTAGATAACTGGAGACATTATCCCTTTATTCTTTTACTCTATTACATATTCACTCACCAAAATTTCAAATAGTAATTTTAACATATGTTAATCCTCCCTTCTCTATTTACTTATTTATTGGTCAAGGACTGAGATTTTAAAGATGCACTCAAAAATGTCAGATATGTACAATGTAATTAAGCAAGATAGAATGTTTACATTAACAACACTATGGGCAACTCCTGATGGTCTAAAGCACATGAATATTTGAATAGTGAAAGAATTATTAGGCCAAACACTGTGTTTAAATGTCATCCTCTAATTCATACTCATTAGCAAGCAGAGACTTGACAAAGACAGGCAAAAGGTAGTGGTACCTTGTATCAAACCCAAAACCAACTTCACACTTTAGTTTCCAACCAGACTGAGCTGAGAAGTTTTGGCCTCCAGAGGAGTCCAGACCAGGACCACCCTATCCTGAGTTCACACCATATTCAAGATGTACCTTTCAACAACTATCAAGGGAAGGAGGTGCCAGTACGTGGGGTTAAAATGGAGGGCAGGGGGTTGAACTGTTGGTTTGTTGCATGAGTTAGATTGCTCTAGCTAGGCATTGTGTTTAACACCATAATAATGCTCTGCTATTGGCCATCTTTCTATAAGTATATATGAGGACTCCCTCAGTGGTTAACTATGAGTATGTGGTATACGTAGCTATCATTCAGTGTTTTCTTCACTACATCTTTATTAGGTGTAAGGCATCTTCCTGCCTGACTACGGGGGGCAAGAGCTATGAGGAAAAATTCAGGTTGGATACTCTCAGAGACAGAGAAAAAGAGACACCCTGTTTTCTATCTCCTGATATTTTGTTTTTTGATTCCCTTAAACTAAAATAAATAAACTATGCGGAAATTATATGTTTTGCCCTTTTTGTACAGAAAAAGGGCAAATGTGACCTCCCTATTTGTCATCATGCACCTATCCTTTGCAGTACTTGTGTATTTCACCCCTAACTAAAACCTGCCAGTAGGAGGGTTGTCCTAGCCCCAAAGCGTTTAGAAAACAGATCAGACCTAATGGGCTATTTGGAACTTGTGTAGCACATTTAAGAGGGACATTGTGCTATCCACACAGCGGAGAGAATCCCCCATTACCTATAGCAGAGGTGGGCAAACTATGGCCTGCGGGCCACGTCCAGCCTATGGGACCATCCTGCCCGGCCCCTGAGCTCCCGGCCAGGGAGGCTAGCCTTCTAGCTAACCCCGCTTCTGCTGTCCCCCCCTTCCCTGTAGGTGCGCTGCTGCATGGGCAGCGCGGCTTGCACCCACCCACCTCCCAGGCTTTCCAATAAGCCTGTCCTGCCACTCTGAGTGGCCTGGTAAGGAGGCAGGGGGGAGGGGGAGCATGAGGTCCTGGGGGCAGTCAGGGGACAGGGAGTGGTTGGATGGGGTGGAGGTTTGGGGGGTGGTGGTCAGGAGACAGGGAGCAGTGGGGGTTGAATAGGGGGCGGGGTTCCAGGGTGTCCCGATGGGGGGGGCAGGAAGTGGCGGGGGTTGGATGGGGGTGGGGTCCTGGGGGGGCGGTTAGGGGGTGGGGGTGTGGATAGGGAGTGGGGGGGTTGATAAGAGGTGGGGTCCCAGGGGGGTGGTTCAGGCGGGGGGTCCCGGGAGGGGGTAGTCAGGGGACAAGGAGCGGGGGGAGTTGGATGGATCAGGGTTCCAAGGGGGGCAGTCAGGGGGAGGGAAGTGGGAGGGGGCAGATTCAGGGGACAGGCTGTTTGGGGAGGCACAGCCTTCCCTACCCGGCCCTCCATACTGTTTTGCAACTCCGATGTGGCCCTCGGGCCAAAAAGTTTGCCCACCCCTGACCTATAGCAACTAAGTGTAACGTGTCTCTGGTTCTCTTGGGAAACTGAAGTGCTCTTTTGAAATGGCTTTCCCAGTCCCTACACGGTTGACAAAAGCAATGTGAAATTCCTGAGGGAAGTGATTGCTGATCTAATGAGTTTTATGCTGCTGCCAGCTACAGCAGAAATAGTAATCTGAGTCTTTCTCTTTGCAACTGTTGGTGCCAAAGAATAACTGGGAAAGCAGGGAAGACAATGGGAGAGAAGCAGGAGAAAAAGGATAGAGAGTAATGCTGGTCAAAACGTTTTAAAACTTTGACTAGCTTTGATAGTCTGTATGACTGTGTGTTCAGTTTTATTTTATTTATTTATTTCCCAACTATGCTCACTGGCACCTTGCATGTGTGTCAGGCAGTAGTTTGATCATTATATTCTGTTTTCTTTGAAAGGAAGCATTTTTACAGCTCCCACTTCTGTGCTTGCCTCTGCCCACAGTACCTTAAAAAAAACAAAAAAAACAAACGCTGTTCTGGCTTTGTGTCAACAGCTTAAAAAATATTTCAGAAGTGCTGAGCACCCACAACCCCCATTAGGAGTGTCCTGCCAAAAATGCTCCCTCACTCCAGCTTATGTTTTCTTTGAAAGTGAGAGCAAATCATTACATTTTTTTAAGCCACTATCTAATTTAGGTTGCAGGCGTTTCAAATACTTCTCTTTCACTTCACTAAAATACCTGACAGACTAGGCCCAAGACTTTCATAAATGACTGGTGATTTTGGGAACCCAACTTGAGACACCTTAAATGATCCGATTTTCAAAGAGTGGGTGCTGAGTATTTTCTGAAAAAATTAAGCTATTTCAAGTTGGGTATCCCCAAACTGAGGAACCCAAAATCACTTTTAAAAATCTTGGCCTGAAGCAACATAATGATAATGTGAAAGTAAAAAGTGTATAGGAGCTACAACTGATCAACTATACAACTTCTATTAGGATAAATTCTGCAGGATAACTCAAAACAACTGAAGAAAACAGAATAGGAATAGACATTTTGTTCCGTTTATTTTCCCTGGTGATTTGCAGCCTGATGGCAAGGCTTGAAAGTAGCATCTATCAGTAAAGGTGGGTAGATGCTGGAGCAGGCATATGACATTTTGATTATTAGCCTGAGTGTGCCCACCTAATTTATTTCCCTCTGCCTTCCATTGTTAGCTGCTTTGCCTCTTTCACCCCTGTTTAGTCCACGGATCTGCCCTGCTCCCTCCCATTCTGGCGCTTTCAAATCACAGATTTGATCAAATTCCTTCCTATTCAACTTTCCTTCTCTTCATACAATACACATATATATTTCCATTTCACTGCTGATTTCACACTCTCGCCTGAGTAATGGACTTCTTTACCTCCTGCCACCTTCCCACTTCACTACCCTGCTCTGCAAGAATTGCATCTAGGTCTCCTGTGCTGGTCTATTGTTCCAGGCACCAGTCCTGCAAACTCTTGTGGAGATACAAGACAATGCCTATTTTTCCACTTACCAATTAAATGGCTTTATATGAAATTGCCAGAAAAACTTGTCAACCAACTACATGATCTTGTTAAATTTACCAATTACATTCATGCAAAAACACAAACTTCCTCCCAATACCCCCAACACAAACAAGATGACATAACAGCATGAAAGAGAAAGTATTTGGAAAATAATGCTTTTATTTCTCTCAGTCATAAGTGCCAAATGTCCTAGAAAGAAATATTTCAGATGTAGAGAATGCTGAAAATTAAAGTTAAATTAAATGGGCACTTGTGTTAAAGCTGTCTATGTTACATGTAAAAGCTTAGAATATTTTCAAAATCTAATTTACTTGTCACTGAGCTTAGACAATGAAAATGACATGATTTTTTAATAACCACTTTGTAGTCAGTTTCACCTACAGGTCATCATGCCCTAGTGCAGTGGTACAATGGGTTGGAAACACTACCGGGGGATGTTTAACAATAGGCTGCACTAAAACAAGACATTTAGTTCCACACAGTAGATAATGGGGAAGGGTGACAGGAACTCTCAGGATCCATGGTTCCTTCTATGGGGAGGTAACCCTGCCCCTGTGATAGAATAATATTGTGGAAATGCCTCAAAAAGGACCTCAGTGAGAATTCTTCCCACTTAGTTCCCTCCCAGAGTATGTTACTCTGACACAGTTTTTAATACTACTGATTGCATATTTTAAAATCTAAATATGCTGGATTTAATTTTACATTACTTATATCAGTCTTAGTCTTTGTAAAAGCTTATTTCTGCAAAACCTAACTTCTCAGCCGTCTCTGACTGGCAATGGCATTTCATATTCTGAAAGGAGAGGAGCTAGGTGACTGGGAACCAGATTCAGAATCACTGAGAGACATCTCCTTTCTTAGCTCTGCATTATCTCAAACCAGTCTGATAGCACACAGTCTGATTGGGGAATGCCACAGCATCAGCTTCAGAGCTCAGTCAGGAAGACAAAAGCCCCTGCCTTCCTCATATCCAGAAGCCCTTTTGGAAGGTCATGCAAAAGAGTTAGTACAACAGAGGTCAGCCTGTTACAACTGTGGACTCCCAAGAAGAGAATTTCTGCTGAATCAGATCCTAAATCAAGTACTAAAAATCTCTCTGACAGGAATAAAATTAATGATTTTTAAAAAAGAGAGAAAAAATGTCAGCTTCCTGGAAAAGCCTGTCTCCTTCTGCAACCACAGCAGCTTCCAACGCTCTGTCAGCAGTAAAAATACAATAGCAAAAAGAGAAACAAAATCATATTTGCCTCCTCTATTTCTGTGTCTTTTGTGGAGGTATGGATATGGTTAAGCAGCTTAAAACTATGTAGCCATAAAGAGTTATAGGCATGGCCCAGAAATTGCCATCAGTAAATTCAGTCACTTTCCTAGTCTATAGCGACAGGTTTCAGAGTAACAGCCGTGTTAGTCTGTATTCGCAAAAAGAAAAGGAGTACTTGTGGCACCTTAGAGACTAACCAATTTATTTGAGCATGAGCTTTCGTGAGCTACAGCTCACTTCATCAGATGCATACCGTGGAAACTGCAGCAGACTTTATATATACACAGAGAATATGAAACAATACCTCCTCCCACCCCACTGTCCTGCTGGTAATAGCTTATCTAAAGTAATCTTCAGGTTAGGCCATTTCCAGCACAAATCCAGTAGCTTATCTAAAGATTTGTGCTGGAAATGGCCTAACCTGAAGATTACTTTAGATAAGCTATTACCAGCAGGACAGTGGGGTGGGAGGAGGTATTGTTTCATATTCTCTGTGTATATATAAAGTCTGCTGCAGTTTCCACGGTATGCATCTGATGAAGTGAGCTGTAGCTCACGAAAGCTCATGCTCAAATAAATTGGTTAGTCTCTAAGGTGCCACAAGTACTCCTTTTCTAGTCTATAGCATTACATTATACAGCTAAGGGTGGCGGGGGGGTTATTACTTCCCTCAATACACTATTCTAAAGTACAGGGATATTTATAGTAAAAACTGGATTACTGGAATTTTTTTTAAATTGCTCCTTTAACAATTTATTTTTAGATTGTTCTATATTTTCTCTCTTCCCCACAGCATTTCCTTTCATTTCCTGAAAAGGTCAAGGGTACAGTGAGAGTCAATCTGCTGGGAATTTGGGTACCAGAAACCAAGAATATAGGTGGTGCCCCATTTGCTGGGCAGATGCTGTGGAGCAAGGCAGAGGAAGCAGAAGGGAGGGACAAAAGCCATCCATTTTTGGGTAGGTGTTTAGGTACTGAGTGGGATTGTTGAACGTGCACTGGGAGAGCAGTAGGGCCACTTTTCAAAACTAGTAGGGAGCTAGGGAAACCCTTTAAGTCTCTGGCCTGGGACAGCTGCCAAAAGCTGGTGACTATCCACAGAGGCAGATGGAACATGGTCCCTGGCTTGCTCTTATTTTATAGCTGCCAGGAGACTTGTACTGAGGACAGGGAAGTCATCAGTGGAGAAGGAAGGTGAGAAAAAATAATATATGGAGACAGTTCCCAACTCACAATGGTGCTGTTGTCTTTTACAGGCCAAACGGAAATAGGGCTGTAGTGTTTTGTGGGCACAAAAGTTTCCTATGCATTTTTGTGGGAAAACCTATTGTGACCTGCTTTGAAACTAGTGTTTTTTGTTAGCAGATTACTCTGCATCTGCACATGCTTCCATCTCTAGTGTTGGAAATTTCACACAATTTTTCAAATAGTTTGCTATTATTTTATTAGTGGGTTGCTTTTTTTTTTAAAGGTCTGATGTTTTCCATCACTTCCCCTTTCCTGTAGCAATATTACCCCCATCAACCCTCCAACCCAGTTATGGTGAAAAAAGTGCAGATGGAGAAATACTTAATGACGTCTGAGTGGTGCAGAATACAACGATAATTCACGTCAGCTCAACTTATGCCTTTAGAAACAGCTCCTGGAAAAACATAAGTAAAATGTTCAGTGAAACAGATGAGCTGTGTTACCACCATTCAAAAGATGATTAGTAAGTTTAAAAAAAATTCAGATACAGTCAGCCTTCTTGAGCAGCTGGCACACACTAGTAAACTGTTTTCTCTAGCCATGTGATTTTCTCACTTACTTGACCTTGACAATACCATGAAACGTATTTGGATTTTCCCTGTCCAATGTCACTTCACACACAATTTATCGGGGACAGAAGGGGAAAGAGAGAGGTCATGCTGAGATGTTTGGGGACCCAAACAACAAAAACAGAGATTAACAAAAAAAAGATCATTTAAGATTTTAGATAAACCCACAAAATCAATTATTTTCACAGTTAAGAATTAATACTCTAATACTCACAATGAGGATTTTTACTAGATTGTGGTTTTTTTAATGTTCTTCCAGCGTTTTCCTTGCAACCTTAATATTCCTTGAATGTAGTTCTTGTGTGTGAGTTATACCTTGGTGATAGGAAGGGGATGATGATTGGTTATTTTATTATTGGGGCTGCGTATTTACTTAATTATTATAAGTACGGGTGGTTTTGTAGTTCCTTAACTAAAGCATAAATCTGCAGCATGTAATGAATGGGATAGTTATCATGTGCAGTAGGATCATGAAACCCCATGCCTAACCCTGTGAAGTGAATTCACTATCTAAGCCACTGCAACACATTACAAGCAATTTTTGGTGGTGTTCCAAAGCACCAAAAGTCATTATTCCACATTATGATCTAATAGTCTGAAATGTCGCACTTTAAAAAACAAAAGTTTTTGAGTCATAAGAACACAAATATAGTAGAAGTGTGAAAAATCCTAACAGTTTTTCTGTTGCAATTCTGTCCCTCAGAAAAAGCTTATAGATTTTTTTTCCTGGAAACATTAGTTTACAAATGTACTCCATATTCTACCCTGATTGCATGCGTGGATCTGCCATTGATATCAAAGAGTTTTGCAGAACAATTGAAGCTGTAGTATGGCACAACTGAGACCTTATGGACTATATTAAAACAAAGAAACGGTCACACACAATGTACAAGCAACTACTGCACTGCATGCACAGTAACTGTATGTGTATATGGCCAATTCTGGTCATTTTTCTACACTCAGCTAGTCAATTTGCGTATAAAGTTGTGTCAAATAGGCATGAAATTTTGCACACATTTTGCCTGTGAAATTGTATAACCAAAACTTTAATAAAATTGGTCCTATGATATAAATTATTTTCAAAGTTACATGCATGTCACCCTACTGATTTGCAAACTCATTGTTGAGTGTAAAGTGGTCAAGTTCTTCCCTGAGACACTACTGTATGGCGACTAGCAACTGTGTATCTGGAGGGAGAATAAGGCTAAGTTAAATTTTAAAAGGTGATCCTTTTTGCGCATGCACAACCATTATGCATGCAAAATCTCCATTTCATTGTGTAGAGCAGGTACTTTTGCATGGAGTAACTCAGTTTACAAACACAAATAATCATCTGCGTGTGTAAATGACAGAACTTGCATACTTAAACAAGCATCAGTGCACAAATGAGTATCCCTTTAAAACCGTAACCCTCACTATATGCAAAATTTATCCCAGGGAAATGTTTACCATAACATGCTCAGGTATACACATCCTTAACTATTAGGCCACTAATATTCACTATAATATGAGGCTTTAAGAAAAGTACTTAGGTTACTGTTGTGATACAACCATGACACAGATATGATATAGTAGGAACTGGTTCAGATGGTGAACAACGTATTCAGAATAATGGGTCGGGTTGCCAGTTTTGGTTGGATGTGTTCCTGGAGATTTCATCACATGATACAATCTTTAATTCCTGGAGACTACAGGCCAATCCCAGAGAGTTGGCAGCCGGAGAGTTGGCCGGAATGGCGGATGTTGGCAACAGTAGAAGATGTGTGTGGGAGTGGGAAAATATGCTAACAAACTGACTCACTCAGGAGGGAAGACAAAGCTGACGTAAGTAACAGGAAATTAGGGAACATTCAGAAGCTGAAGGTGATTTAGTTGATATGTTGACATTTCAATGGAGAAAGCTTCTTGGACAGGAGATGGCAGTTACAGTCTTGTCCATTTTTGCTAGATTCATGCAACTACATTTTCAAAATGCTGTATGTTACTTGTATGTGTACATATGATGTACATTCTTGTTTAACATGATATATATTAATACAAGATATTTTGCACGTTTGAAGGCACAGTTTGCTCTATCATATACACATAGGCCTCCATTACTAGTGGGACTTCTGAACTTAATTGCAGTTAGGAAGATCCTGTGCACTGCAATCTAGCCTTAGAGACTGCAAGTCCCATGATGCCTTGAGGAAAGAAGAGAGACTACCTCTTCCAGGTAGGGCAGGCGGTGGACTCCATTTTGGGAGAGGACCAAGATTGATGGTGTGGAGCTCTGTCTAGAGTCCAGACCAGGAGCTGCTGCTAACTGCTGCTGAGAGCATGCTGGGGCTTTGATCGAGCAGAGAGCTTCAGAGGTAGTTGGTGGCTTCACTGGAGCCAGGGGAAAGACTGTTGCTGTGTCTGGAGCTGACTAAGGTGGGCGTGCAGTGTAGGAACTGTGAGTAACCCCCACTCTTGTTTGGGAAAATACTTGCAAGGGAAGAGGCACATCAGAGAGTCTGAGTCTGAGGAGAGGCAGAGCGATCTTCCCATTGAACCAGGACCCAGAGCTGCTGACCATCTTAAGCGGGGTTGCCTTGGCTGAACTGATACACAGAGCCAACAGAGTGCTGTCTCCGGCTGCACATCTTCGCTCGTGCCCACACAAGCAAGTGTCTAGGACTCTGAAATCCAGAGGGGTGTACACTCCAGGGTAGGGTAAATGGTAGCAGTGTAAATGCCAGTTAGATAATTTTCATTTATTACTGTATACTATATTTTAATTGATTTTTTTCCTACAGCCTCCTGTGGATTTAAATGAGTAGTGGCATTTAATCTTAGTCTGTTATACCCTGTTTAAATTGTTAAGTAAAGATGTGTTAACTCTAATTTAAGTATATTGGATGTATATTGGTATTTTTGAGTTAGACCCATGCCACAAGTTATTATTAGAATAGATTTATTCCTGGAGGTTCCCAAAGCACATCATTGAGTGTGTACAGAGGCCAGCCAGATGGAGGCACCACCAATTTTAAATTACTTTAGGAGAAAAGGGACTGCAGAAGAGGGGTGGATAAAGGATTTCCACCTATCCAATATCACCACTGGGATGCTCAGGATCTCCTTTAATATAAACAACATCAGGCGCCCAGGCACACAGGTGAGTGTTGCCTGCCCCCGAGGAACCTAGGGAGGAAAGTGGGGGTTACATACAGAACCAGAGACATACAACGTTTTAAAGTGGGGTGCAAAAACATGCACTCATCCTTAATGACCTGTTTTGTACCATCCAAATGAGTTTAAAAAGTGACATACATTGTCACACAAATATAACTTTCATAGAGAAATAGTATGTACAAATATACTAGCCCAGAAAAGATCATGTAAAGGAAAACCTCAGGTAAGAACAGTTAGATTTCATTAAAGCATATTTATTACAGTAGGAATGACTCTAATCATTCATTCTTACTTCAATACTGCCTCTAGGACAGGGATATCAAATGTCCTGCCCCTGAGCCAAACACAGCTCGTGGCACAATTTTACCCATCTGAAACACAGCAGCACTGATGCATAGAAAAGTAGACGGTTCAAAAGTGGATGTGGAGTAGACAGTTCAAAAGTGGATGTGGACACTCGGCTTTTTTAAAGTCTGGTGAGGTCACTAGTGACACTGGAACAATGGAGAGAGAGGGCCTGTGCTGCTGAGAAGAGGGTTGGGCCTGGGAATCCTGCATATTGCGAAAACCACCATTCCCCCCTTCCCTTTGCCAGAAACTACCCACTCTCCTTTAGGTAGGCTTGTCAGTGATATCTGCTGTTCATTCAGCCCAGAAAGTAGCAGGGGGTATGAATCATGGGTCTAGCAGAGATTAGAGTGATGATGGGAACATGCTTTTGCAGAGTCTAAGGAGACGCAACTGTTGACAACAGTTAAAAGACAACCTCTTGAAACTGCCATAGTAGGAGCTAAGAAAATAGAGGACTGTTGTCAAGGTTCCTTCCCCACTCTGAACTCTAGGGTACAGATGTGGGGACCTGCACGAAAGACCCCCTAAGCTTATTCTTACCAGCTTAGGTTAAAAACTTTCCCAAGGTACAAACTTTGCCTTGTCCTGGAACAGTATGTTGCTGCCACCACCAAGCGTTTTAAACAAAGAACAGGGAAAGAGACCACTTGGAGACATCTTCCCACAAAATATCCCCCCAAGCCCTACCCCCCATTTCCTGGGGAAGGTTTGATAATAATCCTCACCAACTGATACAGGTGAACACAGACCCAAACCCTTGGATCTTAAGAACAATGTAAAATCAATCAGGTTCTGAAAAGAAGGATTTTAATTAAAGAAAAGGTAAAAGAATCACCTCTGTAAAATCAGGGTGGTAAATCCCTTACAGGATAATCAGATTCAAAACATAGAGAATCTGTCTAGGGAAAACCTTAAATTACAAAAAGACACAAAAACAGGAATATACATTCCCTCCAGCACAGCTTGTTTTACCAGCCATTAAACATAAGAAAATCTAACGCATTTTCTAGCTAGATTACCCTAACTTTACAGGAATTGTAAGGCTGCATTCCTGATCTGTTCCCAGCAAAAGCATCACAGACAGACAGAACCCTTTGTTCCCCCCCTCCTCCAGATTTGAAAGTATCTTGTCCCCTCATTGGTCATTTTGGGTCAGGTGCCAGTGAGGTTACCTTAGCTTCTTAACCCTTTATAGGTGAAAGGGTTTTGCCTCTGGCCAGGAGGGATTTTATAGCACTGTATACAGAAAGGTGGTTACCCTTCCCTTTATATTTATGACAACAGTTCACATCAAAAAGAAGGGAGAGGAAACTATGTAGGACATGGGGCAGACAACATGTTGGGAGAAACTGGGACCTATGGACAGCCATTTAAACTATACTTGATCTCAGTGCAATTTACTAAGGACAAATACAGCAATCCTAAAGTCAAGCCACCTCATCTGTAGACACTGGTACACTCAGTGAATCTTGATGTGTAGTAGGGGAAATCTGGAAAGGCAGCAGGAGCCAGGTAAAGTTTTAAGCAGTAGGCTTAATTGAACAAAATATCAGTTTAAAGGTGACATCTTAAAGAGAGCTTAGTTGATCTTGTATGATTATTTTCCTGTTGCTATCTATCTTCCTGATAATAATATTAACGTAGTCTGCTCAAAATATTTCACATGTAAATAAGGGTAAAAACAAATGTCACTTTTCATAAATAGTGAATGACACAAAAGTTTCATTTTTCAAACTGATTTGCAGTTCTTTTCACTAAACAAGCAAACTTCTGTCATTGTCATAATAATCTGCACAATAGATGCTCCCTGAGAGGTACAAATCTGGTTTTTAATGAGCACGGATAACTTGGACTCCATTCTTTTAAAACATAAGGTGAGATTTCATTGAAACCTATTCCCTCTGTGATACACATCTCCAAATCAGGAAAGCAGAAAATAACATATCTGAATTGTATGGTCATTTTGAATGGAATAATAAGAAAGATGTCTCTGTTATATTAGAAGTAACTAAACAATACAAAACTAAACAAGCTCCAAATTATTTGGAAAATGTTCACATATTTTGAATGAACAGATCTACTTACAGTATTATGGGAAGGAATGAAGAAATTGAGTTAAGAAGGCCATAACGAGGAGTAATATTGGAAAGGATGAGTTGTCATTAAATTTGTATCATTTGTGGCAAGTTCACATTCAGTTCTGCAGAACACTGTGATGGACTGGTACATACTTTTCACAAATAACTATAATCTCTATTTATAAACATATATGAATGTTTCAAAAATAACAGCATAAACTATTAAAACAAACAAGATATGGGAAGTAGACATTACAGAAGAACCATTGAGTACAACTGATATATTTATATTACTCAATAAAAATTGGTAGAAGAGGTGAGGGGGAAAGAAGAGTAATTGTTGATAGTAATTGATGTGCAAGAAAAATAAATATGCAAGTTGTATTGCCATGGAAAGTGTGAAGATCCGGCACAATTTTGAGTGAAGGAATTTTGAAAAATCCCCAATAGACAGAAGGAGATTTCAGATAGACTGGGGAAAAATAAAGATTATGGGGCAGCCTTTAATGAAACTATGACAATATTGCAGCAGATGACTATGTGTCCCTTCGCTTTCTAAAGAGAATGAAAGGTTGTAGAAGTCAGACAATAAACTAATACATCATTTCTGGATGTCTGGTGTCCAATAGCTCAGCTATTTAGTGCATCATGGTACACTGTGACAGGGCAGAACGCTACAAAGATGAATTAAATAAGAATAAGCAAAACGGACATGTAGTTCTTTAGGTGATTTCTGTTATTTCAAGTTATATATAATTATCCAGTACATTTCCCATGAAGTTACAAGCACAGAACAGAAATACCCCCATTAAGGGAAAAATTAACACCAAATTTAATAAAAGCTACTCTTCAGAAGCTAAAACTGAAGTAACATAGATAATGGGGCATTTCCTTGTGAAGGGCCCTTTTAGTTTCAGGAAAAAAATTATGGAAACCAAAGGAAGACTATGAAAAGCCTTGCAATATAAATTACACACAGAGACAATGAATGTTTATACCAAAATCCAAAGTTAGACTGCACAGAGTCCCCTCGAGATCAGCCTTTGTGCTGGGGTAATCATTTTGTTTGGGTTATATGTGAACAGCGTGCACACACTTTATTGTTCAATAATTATGTACCCTTCATTCATCCCTAACAGAAATACAAAGCATAAATGATGCAAGTGCTAAAGGGCTATGAAACTGACTTACAGTGGTGGTGGACTTCGCGCCCCCCACCCCCCCCCACCCTGCCCATCACATGCCTTTGTTAAATTATTATAAGCATTTCTCAGAAGTGTTAGGGGAGAAAAGTTGCTGGTTGTTTAAACTATTTTAATGAAGGTCTAACCTTTTTTACATTAAACATCTGTTCCCTTCATTTACTTTCTGGCAGCAGTTCATAAATTTTCTGCAGCGGACACAGCTTAATGAATATATACCAGATTATTTAAATGAATGGTGTTGTTAATGAGTTCTTTGAATAGATTTCTCTAAAAAGCAAGCATAAAATTACTTTCCCAATTGGGATGCTTTAACATATTTTAAGAAAAACATACATAATTGCTGTCACACAAGCCTTAGTTGCCTTAAAATTCCAACATTTTTAAAAGCTAGTATAATTTATAGTGATTATAATTTAAATAGTTGTCATTTTGTAGGAATGTAATGTCAGCACAGTGGATTGATTTCCGCCTCTTCTCCCATGTACTATCAGTTTATCACAAGTAGTTCTTTTTCATACAGGAAAGGGTCAATTGTTCTGCTTCTCAGCCTTACTGTAAGGAGGAAGGAAGGGATATAAATAATAATAGCCTTTTATAACACCTTTTTTTTCAAAGGATCCCAAAGGGTTTATCAAACATGTAATTAATCCACTCATTCCCCTTTGAGGTAGGAATTTAAATCCATTTTACAGTTGGGTAAAATGAGACAGGATAAGTGACTTGCCTAATATGATTCAGTATCAAAAGCTGGCTATAGGATTTTGAAACTTTCATCATAGTCCCCTGTTCTAAACACTCAATTATACATATAACTTTATTTCTAATTGTGGTAAGGATCCTGATTCTATTCAGAGAGGTAAACTTGCTACAGGAATGTTATGCTTTAGAAGTCATTGTCTATATTTTATTTAATGGCTCTTTATTTCTCTCCATGTATTGGTTCCAATATAGATAATACACTCTGGACTTGTCAATACAAATCCTAAGTGAAGTATTATTATTTTAGAACTTATACTCAGTTTATTCTCCAGCACTGAGTATCTTACTTATTAAAGTAAAAAAAAAAAAATCCATCAATTGTTGTATGTTTTAAATCTAAACATAGGCCCAATTCTGCAAACACTTATGCATGTGCTTAACTTTAAGCTCATGAGCAGATCTTTGCAGGATCAGACCCTTAAAAAAATTGCCACTGGGAATTCTATGGTCTTTATTATTTGTAACCATTTTAACTTTATGTTCTTTGCAAAATCTCTTCTGTTGCTTTGTCTGAAGGCACTACAGAGATGCAAGATAGTATTGAATTGCATTCTAGTACTAGCAGGCTGTAATATCAGGTTTCAGAGTAACAGCCGTGTTAGTCTGTATTCGCAAAAAGAAAAGGAGTACTTGTGGCACCTTAGAGACTAACCAATTTATTTGAGCATGAGCTTTCGTGAGCTACAGCTCACTTCATCGGATGCATACTGTGGAAACTGCAGAAGACATTATATACACAGAGACCATGAAACAATACCTCCTCCCACCCCACTCTCCTGCTGGTAATAGCTTATCTAAAGGGATCATCAAGTTGGGCCATTTCCAGCACAAATCCAGGTTTTCTCACCCTCCCCCCCCCCCCACAAACTCACTCTCCTGCTGGTAATAGCCCATCCAAAGTGACCACTCTCTTTAAAATGTGTATGATAATCAAGGTGGGCCATTTCCAGCACAAATCCAGGTTTTCTCACCCCCCTACCCCCATCCAAAAACCACACACACAAACTCACTCTCCTGCTGGTAATAGCTCATCCAAAGCGACCCTACAATGTGCATGATAATCAAGGTGGGCCATTTCCAGCACAAATCCAGATTTTCTCACCCCCTCCACCCCCATACACACACAAACTCACTCTCCTGCTGGTAATAGCTCATCCAAAGTGACCACTCTCCCTACAGTGTGCATGATAATCAAGGTGGGCCATTTCCAGCACAAATCCAGGTTTTCTCACCCCCCCCCACCCCCATACACACACAAACTCACTCTCCTGCTGGTAATAGCTCATCCAAACTGACCACTCTCCAAGTTTAAATCCAAGTTTAACCAGAACGTCTGGGGGGGGGGGTAGGAAAAAACAAGGGGAAATAGGCTACCTTGCATAATGACTTAGCCACTCCCAGTCTCTATTTAAGCCTAAATTAATAGTATCCAATTTGCAAATGAATTCCAATTCAGCAGTTTCTCGCTGGAGATCGCTGGTGGTCACTTTGGATGGGCTATTACCAGCAGGAGAGTGAGTTTGTGCGGGGGGGAGGGGCGAGGGTGAGAAAACCTGGATTTGTGCTGGAAATGGCCCAACTTGATGATCACTTTAGATAAGCTATTACCAGCAGGAGAGTGGGGTGGGAGGAGGATTGTTTCATGGTCTCTGTGAATATAATGTCTTCTGCAGTTTCCACAGTATGCATCCGATGAAGTGAGCTGTAGCTCACGAAAGCTCATGCTCAAATAAATTGGTTAGTCTCTAAGGTGCCACAAGTACTCCTTTTCTTTTTGCTGTAATATCAGTGATTATTGTTGTTTTAATATATAAATTACCAATCAAAATACAGCTCTGATCCAAAAATGTTATTTCTGGTGTACAAGCTAAGTATAAGATTCCAAATTATGTCTCTCTCTTCCTCAACCACATTTAGAGTGATTTTCCTGAGTAAAGATATGGTTTAATTAAATGTGGTTTACCACAACTGGCAGTCTGATTTTGAGGAAAAAGGCTAAGGCCATAATAATATGTGTATTCATTTATATGAGGAAATTCAGCAACATGCTGGAGTGGGTTTTCCAAGGCTTACAAGAGTCTCTTGATAAAAATCTGGATCTAAAGTGAAGGATGAGTTCAGATGATCTCGCTTGCTCTGTTCGTGCTTCCCCCTCACTCCTGAATGCTGCTAAATCATCCCTAATGGAAATGACTTGCTCCTGCAGCTCTTAAAATTACTTCTGGTGTTTCATGTACCACATGCTGGTTAATAAGATGACAGAACTCCATGCTTGGAAAACTAAATTGGCTCTTTATTAGAAGAACTATTTACAGAGAACTGCAGCCAGCATCCTAGCCATGTGTACACAGACTGAATTCCTGGTCACTCCTCCAAACTTTTCCTTGTGCTCCTTCTTCTGAGTTCCATGCAGGTTGCTACATGTTTCCTTTTAACAATTTTTGTTGTGGTAGTTTTTGTACAAGCAGTTGCTTACTTGCTCGGGCCACAGATTAATAGTACATACCCCATCCTAGGGAAATGTCATTTACTGCCACACTATTGTGGGCTTTTAGGCCTCAAAGTCCTTCAACTGTGCCAGTCTTCAAACCAGTATCCCAATTCTTGTTATTGCTGTTGGTGGGGGACTTGTTTCCACCCTGTCACTGCCTTCATTCTGTTGTGTGGCATCTTGTTGGTGCTCTCTACTGCTTACATACTCATATGACTCTCCTATGTCAGGTCACCTGATAACTAAGATTCTTTTTATGTCTTCCTGGCCTGGGCCCTGTCCCTGTGGGCATGCCTGCTGTCTGACACTACTCCACAGCTGTCTTTGGTTTTGTCTACACTGCTGTCTGAGTCTGTAGCTACCTCATATGACCTGTGTCCCACTGAAGCTAGGGGTGTTGCCTTTTGCCATTGCTTTCTGTGGCTATTTGTTGATTGAACCCAGACATTCCACCTGTGTGTAGTGGCTTCATGTCCTTGCCCTCTTTCTCATAGTGAGCTGCCTGCTTAGCTTGACGTCTTTTAACTGCTTCTATATCCTGTCCATCATTCCTCTGCTGGACTACAGCAGACAACCTTTCATGGGAAGCGGAGTCTTGGTTCTCCAACCCATCACTATACAGCCATGGACTACAGCAGACTACCTTTCATGGGAACCAGAGTCTTGGTTCTCCAATCCTTAGCTGGGCTATTATCTAGTCCCTGGAAGGCTGTATAGTGATGGTCTAACATTGCTAGGTAAGGATCCCTTCCTGTCTGATTTGCCTTTGGCATCTGTCTCTTGGCTGTTTTACTGATAACTCCACCATCCCATTCCTTTGCTGTTACCATGGGGAAGACATCTACTGCTCAAATTCCCATTTGGTGCTGAATCATTTGAATTCCACTGCAGTATACTGTGAACCATTGTCTGAGCACAGAGTGTCAGGTATGTCAGATCTTGCAAAATTTGCTGTCACTTTCCTGATCACAGTTCTTGCCTGAGCGTCCTCCAGATAATTCCCTCTCCCAGAAATCTGAGTAGTAATCTATGGTGACCATTTAGTTCCTGTCACTAAAAGTAAAACCAACTGGTTTTTTTACCTTTTCCCAGGGTTGGGTTGTGATTTCATAATGCTACAGAGTCTCCTGTTGTCTATCACTATATTCTTTGCACACCTCACACTGTTCTACATATGTTCTCAATTGGGTCTGGTCAGTAGATATGGCCCTGGCTTGTCTCAGCCTTATAAATCACTGGACTCCTTTCACATCCTTTACTCCGTGCATTTCCTTAAAGGCTGTTTCCAGGGTTCTGGCCAGAGTCCTTCAGCAGTCAACACACGTTTGATGAAGGGGACCTCAGTTCTCCTCAGCTTCAGGTAGTCTGCATTCAGCCTAATATTCCTCTCTTGACATGTGTTTAGGAGTTATGACAGCTTAGTATCATGGTCCTATATTTCCTCTTTCTTGGCATCTCCTCCTGCAATAAGAATGTCATCAGGTACAATCTTGATCCCTTGGTGTCCCTCTACTGCCTGGTTTACACTAGAGCACCTCTGGCGCCACCCATAGACATTTGTGACAGAGTGGGAGTAACTAGAGCTAGCTCACCACTCTGTACACCTTGTAAGCATCCCCATATGGGACAAATTGGGACAAAATTGATTATGACTGGGTGACTAACCAGTTAACAAAAGGATTCAGCTTGTCAGCTGGGAACTGTTTTATGGGAGACAGGGAGGGAGGTGAGAAGGCTGGAAGGAAAGGCAAAGAAGCTCAGGATCTTAGGGAGACGATCTTATCTCACCCTGTGTCAAGGGGATATGCTGAAGCTTGGGAAAAGCCATATGGTGATGGGACACGGAGTTGCACAAGACACTGTAAATAAAGTAGGTGAACTTATGTAAGAGAGTGTGAGGACTGCTTGCAAAGGGATCTCCAGGGGGGGAGCAAGCCCTGTGACATATTCATACCCAAGAGTACCTTCCAAACGGTGTGGCAAAAGTTGTCAGATGGCTGGATGGCTCATTTAGCTCAATATGCTAGAACCCATTCTTGACATCATAAACAGTGAATACTTTTGCCCTTGATAAACCGGATAGGCTGTCCTCAGACACTGCTAATGTATAGTGACTATTGTTTTCAATGCCTTAAATGGTTTTGGGTCAGTGCAGGTCCTCAGTCTACTTGCAGGTTGTCTCTCCATTATTAGGCTGCTGATACATTCTGGGTAGTTTCAATGGTTGTAATAAGGCCTCCTCTTTGCAGGTTTGCCATTTCCTCCTTCAGTGGCTCCGCCAGGGCTAATGGAACTCTATATTTCAGTAGTCTCACAGACTGCATGTGAAAGTCCATTTATACCTTAAAGTTGCCCTTCAGGTGTCCGTCTCCTTTAAATATGTCTTTACATTCTATTGGGATGCTGGAAAGGTCACGCTGAGGATGTTCTGCTGTTGTCCTTTGATCAAATCCACAGCTTGCACTGCCCTGCTGCCCAACAGTCTGAGGTACTCCTCAGTGTCAACTGCTATAAACTACAAGCAATGATGTCTCTTGTTTTGTGGGTGTAGTATCGACAGCCTGCATTTGCCCACTGGCCTTAGAATGGTTTTATTTAGGCTTAGAAGGATTAGTTTTTATCAGCAAATGTTGATTTCACCATATACACACAAACTGAAAAAAAATTCCGTTGATAACAGTCAAAATTTACAGATCAGCAAGGTAAAAAAAATGCTGCTTATTTGTGCTTGATTAAAGGATATTTATATTGACATGGAAGGTTGATAATTTGTGCTTTAACTGTTATAAATCTTTAACTTTTTGGATCTCAATGTCTACTGTCATTAAATAATTGTCTGACCCCCACCCACACCTTTCTCTGAACCTCCTGTAATTTCCCACAACTGAGAATTTAAATTAATAAAAAATAAAAGAGCTTAAAACTCATAATTTATGTGCAACTATTAAAATTAAATTGATATAAATTGGAGTAGCTGCAGTATTGGGACATGAAGTCATTCTGTTTTCTCCTTGCACCACTGGGCATTTTTCTTTCTGCCCTCCGTGTTACTTTCTACAGTATATGCTCCAGACAGAATTTCTGCATTCTCTGTCCTGGGTCCTCAGTTGCTTTATCTTGAGCCTGTGTATCTGTTCTGCACTAATGCTGTCACTGTTTAGATCAGGGGCCGGTAACCTTTGAGAAGTGGCGTGCCAAGTCTTCATTAATTTAAGGTTTCGCGTGCCAGTAATAAATTTTACATTTACAGGGGCCCCCTAACGGAACCCCAGACTGGCAGCAGCTGAGTGGGCCAGCAACCAGGACCACGGCTGGCAGGTGGCTGGGCAACTGGAACCCCAGACCAGCAGCGAGGTGAGCGGGGCCAGTGGCTGGTATCCCAGGCTGGCAGCAGGCTAAGTGGGGCCAATGGCCAGGACCTGGCTGGCAAGGGGCCAGCAGCCAGAACCCCAGACTGGCAGCAGGCTGAGTGGGGTGGCAGACAGAACCCCAGACCAGCAGTGGCTAACCCACTGCCAGTCTGGGATTCCGTCCGCTGGCTCCCGCCAGCCGGGGTCCCGGCCACCGGCCCTACTCAGCCTGCTGCAGGCCCAGGGTTCCGTTCACCCAAACAGGAAGCAGGCTGAGCGGGGCTGGCGACTGAGACCCCGGCTGGCAAGGGGCTGACAGCCAGAACTCCAGACCGTCAGCAGGCTGAGCGGGGTGGCAGACAGAACCCCAGACCGGCAGCAGCTCACACACTGCCGGTCTGGAGTTCCGGCCACTGGCCCCTTGCCAGCCGGGGTCTTGGTTGCCGGTTCCACTCAGCCCACTGCCAGCCTGAGGTTCCGTTCACCCAGGACCCTGGCTGGCAGCAGTGTGCCAGTAAAAATTGGCTTGCGTGCCGCCTTTGGTTTAGATCCTTTCCCTGGATAGTTCAGCTGCCCTTGCTATGAGGAGGCTTTTCTCTAAGGTTAGATCTGTTTCTCTCCATAATCTCTCCAGTAAACTGGAATCACATGTCCCACAAATAATCCTGTCTGTACTTAGGTAATCTTTAATGTATCCAAAGTTACATGTGGATGCTAGAGTCCTCAGCTCTGTAATGTAAGCATCTATTCCCTCTTCTGCTTCTTGCTTTCAGGTAAAAAAAAAAAATGGTCTCTCTCTACAGTTTCATTCTGCTGTGGTCCTAATACTCAGACACTATTATCAGATGTTGCTGTGTTTTTGGCATTATTCCTGATAACATTGTCTCAGTCACTTCTCATCCTTTTCCCCCAGTGAGATAATAAAAAAGTGTTGCCTCCATTTTCTCATCTTTCCCCTATGGTCAGCTGTGTATACAGACTCCACTCTTGCCTCCACTGCTTCCATGTTTGTGCAAAGTTTTTTGTCTGGAAATCCAGCATTCCTGGTGGGCTGAGTCCCTCAGTGTTGCCTTTTTATGTTGTTTCTAAGTGCAGCTTTATTTGCCTGCTAATCTTGTACTCTACCTTGCTGTGGGTCTCACTAGACCAGAGGTGGGCAAACTACGGCCCGCAGGCCACATCCTGCCTGGCCCCGGAGCTCTTGACCCGGGAGGCTGTCCCCCCTCCCCTGTAGCCACGCCCCCACACGGCAGAATGCTCTGGGCAGTGGGGCTGCAGAGCCCGGCCTGACCCAGGCAGGGGTCCCGGGGGGGGGGAGCAGTCAGGAAGGAGAGAAGGGGTTGGATGGGGTGGTGGGGGGCAGTTAGGGGCAGGGGGCAGTTAGGGGTGACAGGTCCGGGGATGGTCAGGGGACAGGGAGCAGGGCAGGTGGATGGGGCATGGGTCCCAGGGGGGCAGTCAGGAAGGAGGGGGGGGTTGGATGGGGCGGCGGGGGGCAGTTAGGGGCAGAGGGTCCAGGGGCGGTCAGGGGACCAAGAGCAGGGGGGAGTTGGATGAGGCAGGGGTCCTGGAGGGCCGTCAGGGAACAGGGTGGGGGTTGGATGGGGCAGGAGTCCTGGGGGGGCCATCAGGAGGCAAGAAGCAGGGGGGTCGGACAGGGGGCGGGGGGCCAGGCTATGCCGGCTGTTTGGGGAGGCACAGCCTCCCCTAACCAGCCCTCCATACAATTTCAGAAACCCGATGCGGCCCTCAGGCCAAAAATTTTGCCTGCCCCTGTACTAGACTGACTAGAGCAACTCTGTTTGATATATCGCATGCTGGGTAATAACAGGAAAGGACTCCATGCTTGTAAACCTAAACTGACTGTTTATAAAGAGAATTATTTACAAAGACGCCACAACTGCAGCTAGCCATCTAGTCATGTGTATGAGGACTGATTTCCTGGTGCCTCTTCCAAACTTTTTTCTTTCCTGCAACCTGCACTCTTCACTCTAAGTTGCTACACTCAGGAGCAATTTTTTACCTTAGGAGTGGACCAGATAACTGTACATTTGGTGCTATTTTAGGGTCCTCTCCAAGTTCTTCTCCCTCTCTCTCCAGTCTGTGCTATACCTTCAGTATGTTTTTCAGAAACAATCTATAAACATCTCCAACAAAATGCAGTTCATATAAGCCTGTTTGCCAAGTGGCATTGTCTCCTTCCTTGGCTATGGATATGAGAAAATATTTTCATTTAAATGAGAAAACAAATCAATTGATTTCCCATCCTTACCCTTCCTGCCTGCAAGCCCATGGGGTTTAGCACAGATGAAGGAAGACATCCTTTATGCCCACTTCTTAAAATACTGATATCACGTCACAGAAGAAAAAGAGAAGGTAGAATGGAGGAAACTTTCCATGCAGGTCAGAATGGAATCTATGATGTTGCAGAACGGGATCTGATTGTATTTTGGGTGGCTTCACCTCACCTCGTACTTCCCTCAAATCAGAATTAGTCTGCTACTTTACATGCATAATTAGCCAATACCTCCTGTATTGATTAGTTTTATGATTATGTTTGAACAGATACCAAAAAAAAAAAAACCTGTGAAAGAGTGTTAAATATGATCAAGTATATCCATTTTAGCCTATCTAATGAATGCTACTATTCAGATTTTTCTATTTCCAAAAATCATTGATCCTATAGTCACTACTAGATGTCTTAGATCTAGGATTCTCTTTGTGAAGTTTGTTATATACTATGCCTTTCTTTTCAACTACTTGTTTAAGGAGAATTTTAGGCTTTGTCTACACTCCCCAGCTTTTAGCAACACGGCTGTGTCGACACAGTCATGTCACTAAAAGTTGGTCAGTGTAGCCGCTGTTTGTCATCTCCTTTGCCGACAAAATACTTCCACCCCTAACAAGCAGCATTTGTATTGTTGGCAGGAGAGCGCTGTTCACACTGGTGCTTGCCATGGCAAAACTTTTGTCTTTCAGGGTTTTGTTTTGTTTTTTAAACACCTCTGAATGACATTGCCAGTGTAGATATAGCCTTAGATTGGCCTGTGAGTAAAGAAGAAGGAAAAAGTCACCAGTCTTGAGGATGGTGGTCTTTAAACTGTTCACATGACCTAATACTACATGCAGATAAAACCCTCATTAGTGACAATGGAAGTAAACACTGAAAAGGGGTCATAATAATTAGCTATTATATAACCCATAGTCAGCAATTCAGACAGCTCTTAGAAAGCTCACAAGATTAACTCATTGCAAGTTATTTTCCATTTAAATTTTTAGAAATATGGGTACTATATATTAGATTATATGGATAAGAGAACTGACACCAAACTCTACATTCTGAAATCTATTGGAACTTAATCCCAAAGTTGCTAGTTTTTTCATGAAATAAAGTAAGAAACTGTGTATCGTGTATTGTTCTACTTTGCTTTTACGCTGGAGCTTACCTTATTTATAAAAAATAAGACCAAATACAACTCCTTCCTGATGAGAAATAAACATAAAAGTTATTTATTTTTCTTTTATCCAATTATGTTTTTGACATTAGTAAACTCTCCCCACAATTTACTCCCATTTTTCTAAGTAGAATCATGTTTTCTCAGCTTGACTAGGTTATTTTTGTTTTTAATGGACTCTCTTGGTATTACAAGGAAAATTACAGGAAAATGTCCTTTCCAGTAGATGTTTAATGCTCCTTAATCCACTAATGTATATTTCAGACTCTGAGAGGCAGGCTGGGTTTCAAAACCTCTGCTATCTATGCTCAGCAAGATAGAGGGGGAGGTTAGAGAAAATACTTCAAGGATATATTTTCTTAGCAGTAAAAGTTCTCCACCTGAAGCATATATTTTGTTTTTTAAAAGGGATTTGTTTCCAGACTCCCAAACAACTTTTAGACTACTTCTCATTTCCCATCTAAAACAAGGAAAACATTTCAATGAGGCACCTCTGGCAGATCATAGAATCATAGAATATCAGGGTTGGAAGGGACCTCAGGAGGTCATCTAGTCTAACTCCCTTCTCAAAGCAGGACCAATCCCCAACTAAATCATCCCAGCCAGGGCTTTGTCAAGCCTGACCTTAAAAATATCTAAGGAAGGAGATTCCACCACCTCCCTAGATAACGCATTCCAGTGTTTCACCACCCTCCTACTGAAAAAGTTTTTCCTAATATCCAACCTAAACCTCCTCCACTGCAACTTGAGACCATTACTCCTTGTTTGGTCATCAGCTACCACTGAGAACAGTCTAGATCCATCCTCTTTGGAACCCCCTTTCAGGTAGTTGAAAGCAGCTATCAAATCCCCCCTCATTCTTCTCTTCCGCAGACTAAACAATCCCAGTTCCCTCAGCCTCTCCTCATAAGTCATGTGTTCCAGTCCCCTAAACATTTTTGTTGCCCTCTGCTGGACTCTTTCCAATTTTTCCACATCCTTCTTGTAGTGTGGGGCCCAAAACTGGACAGAGTACTCCAGATGAGGCCTCACCAATGTTGAATAGAGGGGAACGATCACGTCCCTCGATCTGCTGGCAATGCCCCTACATATACATCCCAAAATGCCATTGGCCTTCTTGGAAACAAGGGCACACTGTTGACTCATATCCAGCTTCTCGTCCACTGTAACCCCTAGGTCCTTTTCTGCCGAACTGCTGCCGAGCCATTCGGTCCCTAATCTGTAGCGGTGGATGGGATTCTTCCATCCTAAGTGGAGGACTCTGCACTTGTCCTTGTTGAATCTCTCTCTCACACATCTCCCTCCATGCCACAAGCGCACACATGTTCACTGCTGTTTGAAAAGGAATCTCGGTCAGTGGGATTGCAAATCTTGTCAGACCACCACCCTTCGCTCAAAGGTATGGGACACTTCTGTAATGGAATAGCTCGTAGCTATGAACACGTTATGCTACCTTGGCTCCTTTTTTCAAAATTTCCAAAGGAGGCAACCATGGTAGCTCAGAGAACACCCCAGAAATCGTATTTTTTGTATAAAAGTTGTCAGGATAAATTGCCTATAATTATCTCTGTTGAGCTAGAGGGTGACCTGCAGAACTGCTGCAGATCCACTCTGCAGATAATAGCATGTTGCAGCGATTTTGTCAGACCCAGTTGATGGTGGCATGGAGGATTCTTGGCTTGGCTGTGGCGGCATAGTCAACTGATGCATAGCTATACTGATCTACTGGCCACATAAGACAAATGATTTAAGCCTCAGAACTTGAGAGTTATTTAAGCAACTGATTTGACTTGCTAACTTCAGTTAAGTGAGATGAAGATTTGGGGCTTTGTTCTGCTGTTACAGTGGTGTAAATCTGCACTAACACCATTTGAACCAGAAGAAAAGACAGCTGATTTTATCCGTGATGCCCATAAAAATATTTATTTGAATTCTCAAGTTAAACAGGCAATGGTTAGGGCTAACAAGATCCCACATCAAAGTGCAAATTACCCTAAATTATTGGGGGACCAAAATCATCCTAAATATATCTTTTAATCTGACCTTTAAACAGCTAATCCTTATGTCAGTAGTTGTCAACCAGGGTTACGCGTATCCCTGGGGGTACACAGAGGTCTCATATTTGCCTACTTTTACGACAGCCAACATAAAAAGCACTTGCAAAGTCAGTACAAACTAAATTTTCATACAGTGACTTGTTTTTACTGCTCTATATACTATACACTGAAAAGTAAGTACAATATTTATATTGAAATTATTTTATTTTATAATTATATGGTAAAAATGAGAGAGTCAGCAATTTTTCGGTAACAGTGTGCTCTGACACTTGTATTTTTATGTCTGATTTTGTAAGCAAGTAGTTTTTAAGTGAGGTGAAACTTGAGGTACATGAGACAAATCAGACTCCTGAAAGGGTTACAGTAGTCTGGAAAGGTTGAGAGCCACTGTCTTATGTGACTGAATTCTTATTTTTCTAATCTCGTGATTTACATGTGAAGTGTTTGCTATCAGAGATCACTACTTCCTTTGATTCCTGAGAAAATTGGTAAGAATTTAATGTATATTTGCACTGATGAAAGAGGTTAATAGAAATTTTAATAAAAGTCCAACCTTTGTCAGTGTTAGATTTTAGACATCTGAAACAACATAGACCTTCATCAATAAGCTGCATAATTTTGGGATGCAATCCATTTGAACGTATGGTGGTGGTGTTACATTAGTTACAAGAGGACTTCACTAATGTTCCATGACCCTGTCTCAGTCAAATGAACTGTTTAGAAATAGGAAGGTGCAATAAACCAAACAGAGTATGTTTGTGTGTCTATCTATATCTATTGAACATTAATTTTGTTTTGCCTTGATTCTTGAGAGAGTCAGAAGATAACCCATTTTCCTAGACTAAGTGGCACTGAAAGTAAGAAAAATGATAACAACAAATAATGCATACAGGTTTTTAATTTGATATTAAATTTTAATTTAGGAATTTTTTCAAGGACTAGCAGTAATATAGCAAAAATTGCTTATAGCACAAAACACTTATTTTTAAACTTACAAATCAGTTTAAAAAATGTTTTAATACAGTTTAGCCTTTATTATTCATTAGTTCCCTGTAATTATGGTTCCACTAATTAAGGCTTTCATAGTTTTGGTTTCCTATCAAACTCAACCTATTCTCTGTCAATATATTTAACGGTGAGCTGTCAGAACTAACAACTCTACCCTCATTTAGCCTTATATAAAAGGGCATCGACTACTCCCCAAATCTCACTACAATTAAATATAGTAATGGGAAAGCTAGATATTATAATGCGAAGCAAATTAGTTTTTGCTTCAGTGACAACATGTACTTGTGAATTCTGTACAGATTTTTCAAAGTGCAAAACAATCACTGAGAATTCCTTCACAAACATAGGACATACACAATTTCAAGTCTGAAGCATTTGGAGTTTACCAGTGCTGTTTTACTTGTATCTCCAGTAAGGTCAATCAATGAGAATAAAATATTATTATTTAAAGGAATTGCTAATAGTTTTATTAGTACACCAGTGTGCATATAATTAAGCATCACTTCACTCTGATGGAACTTCCTTTAATTCCTAGATATGGCAGCTGTTATTCCCTTTCTGCATTTAATAAGACAGCAAGTTCAAAAGGGTAAAAAGGACAGTCTGGAGATTTAATCATCAGGGATTTTTGTATGTGCTTATTTTTGAAATCCAAATTTCAATCCAGCAAAAGCAATTTTATTACTATTAAGATAACAAAGGAGCTATAGACAAAAATCTAAGTCATACCACAAGTTAGCTTTAAGAATAAATGTGGTACAAAGCAAAGTAAAGCAGCAGCATTTCTAGAGGAGTTGAAAGGAGTCATGTTGTCCTTATATGTATTGTACACAGTACACATAATTCTTTAACTTGATATGCTGAAATGTAATTTATTTTTTGACTAGGGACTTATATCTATTCTAGTTAAAAGAGCATTTCTAGTAATACAATATTTCATGTGCTGAATTATTCTTATTATGTACTCAGTATACCAAGAGTATATAACTAGTTTCAAAAACACTCTGTATTCTAAAGGCAGAATATTACTGACCCAGTTCTGCTCTCAGAACACAATAGAGTTGTGCGGCTTAGTCTAAGAGCTTATTATTCTATTTTGATCTTTTTGGCATTATCTGAGTATACGAGGATCCTGAACAGACCACATACCTATTCCCCTGCTAAAACAGGAAACTCTATAAAAGATGGCTATTTCCCATCTTTCTCAGATAAACAAAGTGATAGCATGTATCACTCTAAGGCTCATCTACACTTGGAGTGGGGGAGTGATTTTCAGCTTGAGTCGACATATTCACGCTAGCTTTCATCGAGCTAGCACACTAAAAAAGTAATGGAACTACAGTGGCACAGGCAGTGGCAAGGAGTGGCACAGGCTAGCTCCCCCTCCCCACCCCCCCCCCCCGCATACATGCATAGGGGATCCAGGAGGGTTTGTACTCAGAGTGGTTAGCCCTGCTACCCCTCAACCCTGCCTGTGCTACCATGGCTACACTACTATTTTTATCAAGCTAGCTCAGTGAGAGCTAGCGCAAGAATGTCTACTCCAGCTGGGAATCATACCCGCTATCGTAGATGTAGCTTAGGAGGCTATAACACAAATTTTTCCATGTTTCTCCCCAACCCTACAGCTGCAGAAGGTCCTGGATATAGAGGAATTGGTGTGGTTTTGCTGCATAAGGGGGAAGGATTTAGGGAGTTTGTGCAGTTTGGGAAGTCCGCACATACCCCCACCAAACACCCCATTTACAATAGACCTGTGGTCTTCAAGGGTTCCTTCCTTCAACCCCAGTACATGGATTTGGGCAAGAGATAGTCTGTGGAAGGACAAGGAATGCAGCTCAAGATCTGTATCTCTTTAGATCTGTTGGCCATACCCACACTCCAGGTGGGTAAAGCATCACATACCTAAGGGCAACAGGCGTAGTAAGGCAGTAGCCTCACTTTGGTTCCTATGGTTCTCTTCAGCACACAGCCGGTTTACTCAGGCTGTATGCTAGAAGAAGGAGTTTGGCCTCAGTGCTCTAGAAATTCATTACATAGCAATATATGAAAATAAGTAACAACTGCAACTAAAAGGGATGACTTAAAGCTGGTCACAAGACAGCCTGGGGTTGCTCTGACCGCTGGAGCCAAAAATCTGGAGAAATATAGGAAAAACTCTTAAGTAAAGGGCATTGTGGGGAGAACAGGATGGACTCAGTGTTAACCAGATCCTCACAGAGAAATAAGATATATAGTTTTGTATATGCAAGAATGTATATCTATTATCATGCAAACACCTATTACCAAAAAAGTTTAATGTTGACATTATTAAAACTAGCACTAATACCCTAAGAGCTACAGTTAATCTGGTGGGGACTTACAGGTATTATCTGCCCAGAGATCCCCAAAGCAGCATAACAGCAAGACAAAATGAAAGACACTGCCAAATATTTGCTTTAAAGCTCAACGCCTGGTATTTTCTTAGCCCTGATTTATAAAAAGGCATGAGAGAATTTCATTGCTTAAGCCAATGAAACAGTTTCAACATGGGATGAGTCTGATACAGCACAGCTAGAAGCTAGAGAACAGGAGTCCACAGAAACAGACTGCAAGAAAAGTCATCCAAGAATGACAAGAGAAAGAGTGGAAGGACTCAGAATGTGCACACAGGAGTGACTGGAAAAGATTGGGTAGCAGAAATGCAACAGGAAAATCCCTCTCTCTCTCTGCTTCAGCTCTCTGAAGGTATCCTGTTTCAATAAATAAGACCTAACTAGGAGGGTATTTCCAAAATGAGAGAGATTCTAAACCTCTAGAGAGAATATTTAGGAGGGAAATGAGGTCATGGGAATATAGGGAGTAAAACTACTATGTTATTTAAAAAAATAGAAATGTAACTAGAATGGGGTTAGTTAAACTTGGAACAGGCAACAGAAGGCAACATTCATGACCTCCAGGTTTGATTATTGCAACTCATTATATCTGGGAATAAAGCCAAACAGACTCAGAGAGCTCCAACAGGAAGCAAAATGCACCAGTCCACTTGCTCAATAATACAGTCCCCTGCAAACTGACTCAGGTGGTGCTCCACTCTCTCCGCTGCCTCCCTCCCCTTTTGAACAGAGGTCCCAGTTCATGGTCTGTCCAGAAATACAAAACTCTCAATGGGATTGGTCCTAGCTGCCTGAGAGATTCCCTGTGTCTTAGAGACTGTAATCTCCCAAGGCAGCTACGTTCAATGAGGAGTTCAGGAGACAGAACCTCTAGAAGAGCTGCACGTACACTAGGGAACGTACTCTTGCAGGAGTTAAGGATGACCAAGGCCCTTACAGCATTTAGAATTTCATTCCAACACCTCTCTTTGATCTAGCTTTACTATACTAGCTCTGTTCATAGTTTGCACATGCATAGGAAGGGCTTGGGGACAGGAAGGGCAAAAATCTGCCACCTTTCAGGTTACTCCTGTAGAAGGGAGAAGAGTTTTGTTTGTTGGTGTTCTTTTATTAATTTGGAGGGTGCTCAGATGCTACAAATACAAAGGCTACGTACGTAGATAAACAAATAAACTCCTATCTGAAGATTCATTTTAAATGTGATCTAATTGTGCTGTTAAATGGCCCAATCCTGCAGTACATACCCAGTCCTGGGCTGTCTTAGGCAACGCTTGTCTTGGTGTCAATGGGAGTGGAACCGTTGCCTGAGAAATGGTTAGGTACAGACTAGTGATGTGACAGGTGGCAGAGGCCCAACTCTGTCCTGGTGAGCAAATCAGGCTCATACCGGTGCTATAGGTACAGCCCATAAAAGCAGGTCCTCCAGAAAAAAAAAGGGGGAGAGACTGCCTTGAGGAGGACTGTTCTCTGAGTTAGGTTCTGAGTCTCAGTAAGAAACTCCAAACTGAGAATATTATTACGTTACATTTTTGTATTTCCTTTTTGTTTCTCTGTGATCAACAGAAACTCTTTTTCCTGGGAAAGTGGCTTGCTCTGTTGTGTTTTTTGGTATTTTATGTCCTATTTTATTACAAATTAATACTGGCTACTTTAAGCATTTAACAGGTTTGTCCTTCTCAGTTAATATTTTACATGAGCTTGTGGTGTTTTAGCCAAAGTTGGAGCTTTTTAGACAAGGTTAAAGAACTTTGACAAGTCTAAATGGTTTACATGGACATTAATGTACTTTATGGATGAATAATCCTATTTGCTAAAAAGATTACAAAAGGTTACTATTACCAACTATTGTGCATGTGGTCTGCTTGTTTATTTCTGGGAGTTCACACTCTCAATGTAGAGGTTAAAAGATTTTAATTATAGAGGCTGATGTGAACTGAAGCAGCTTTTTGCAGAAATATGCTAGAGCGGATGATATTAATGGCATATAGCATAATACTGTGTTTTTATTTTGTCATTGTAATAAGATGTCAATTGAATAAAAATACACAATAAACATCTGCTGTTTAAATATGTGAGTGGAATTTTGGGGGTATAATTCTTAAAACTAACATGCATTCAACCTGCTTTTATTACAAGAACAATGCAAATGCTCCTGTGAAGGGCCTGTTCCATAGGATTGCTGAATCAAGTCCTGTGTAATTTGTCTACTTTGGTTATAATCACTGGTCCACCAATATAGCTGCTCTGGTATTGTACTGATGCAAATCCCTACTGTAGACCCATTTCATCAAAGTACAAAGTGACTTGCATCACTGCCACTTACCCAAATTTGAAACCAGAGCAAGCAGCACCAGGAAAAGCCACTTTTTATAGTGCCACTACAGTAAGAATACAAGTCATAATCCCAAAGCCTGGTTAGCTAACTTTTTCAGTGACTAAATTAACTATGTTTATTCTGTGTTGTTTCTCTTTAATTTATAAAGTACCCAAATACACTTTAACCTTACATAATATAACTAGAATTGGATGTGATAACCACAGACTTCCCACTCTTGAATGCCTGGGAAAAAAGGAAACTGAACTCTGACCTCAGTTCAGCTTAAGTCACAAGTACAGGTAGTAGCTAAGGACAAAAGATGTTGGAATCCCCTCTCTAAATAGTGCTGTCAGGAAGCTGGGCCCATTTGAAATGAGTCCCTCTGGGTGTGAGGAGTTTTCACTTTTATGCAGCATATGTTTTTTAACTACCAAAATACTAACTGTACATTTAAATGGCTGGATGACACTTTGCAGGCAATTTTCAAATTAAAAGATTGCCATCTGTTACATTTGGTGCTGCTATCATTGCCATTTGATGGACAACTGGGTAGACTGCCCAGTTTTAAATAATGCAGTGTTGTTAACCATGTTGGTCCCAGGATATTAGAGAGACAAAGTGAGTGAGGTAATATTTTCTATTGGACCAGCTTCTGTTGATGAGAAAGACACAATTCTGTGTAAACTCGAAAGTGTGCCTCTCTCACCAACAGAAGTTGGTCCAATAAAAGATATTACCTCAACTACCTTGTCTCAGTTTTGAATCCTTTTAATAATATATTAGATTAATATTTTGCATAGACTCCAGGTTACATGTAAAGCCGGAAAACGTCATGGATCAAACTCAGCTTATGTACTTTTTTTTAGTTTTTTCCATGTATTCTTGCTTTTCCCAAAGGTAGAATTTGTAACTTGCTCTGGTTTTTTTGGTTGGTGTGCTTTATTTTGGTTTGGTTTGGGTTTTTTTGGGTTTGCAAAAAGTCTAGCCACTTTCACTGGAAAAGATCTTCCCCAACAAAATGGAAATCCCCTGAGACACAAGGATTTTTTGATGACACACTGTCAATATCAGGTACATTATGAGTCCACCGTTGGTTAAGATCTTTGTTGAAAGAGCAGGGCATCCCTCTGAGAGGTAGATTTTAGATCCTTGCTTTACGTGTTGACAGTAATGCTTGCAGCACAGGTATCTCTCTGCCTCTCACAATCTTGCTTTGAGTGGTATTACTTAGAAAGTTGTTTTGAGACAGCTTTTGTGTCATTTAGAGTCTATAAACTTTCTGGAGTCTTTGTGGTCTGGCTTTTGGCATACGTATGGCTCAGAGATTATGCTAGTTTTGTGGGTGGATGAGCTCATTCTGACAATGGACACAATTTAAATGTCCATGCTGACCTTTTTCTGCTCTAGCAGAAGCCTTTGATACTGTTGGTTGTAAGTTTTGTTTTGTTTTGTTGACTCACTTGCTGACATGTCTTGTTCTTTCCTAACTGAAATCCAAGAAGGGGTGTTGGACAGTTGCTCATATATCCCAGTGATGATCTTATGGAGGATTCCATTTTGCTCCCCTTTCTGTTCAATGTGCAGGTGAGGGCGCCAGCTCTTTCAGAACCCTGGGGAAGTAAATTCCAGTGTGTCAAGGCTACAACATAAGCCTATTTTCTAAGACATTTGCCTGGGTGGGATAATTGTGGATAGAATATTTCAGCTAAATGCTGGAAGAGTCCTCTTTGAAATGGAAGTAAATGGCAGGTCCACATGGACAATTAGACTGTGGCAGGCTAGTGTGGGAGATTCACACCCCAGCTTGCCACAAACTAAACATTTGTATAGACAAGTCCTAAGCAGTGTGATGGGTGGTAAAGCAACTTAATACTTCTTTTTTTTCTGAAAAGTTTTTTTTCTTATTTTCTCTAACAATTTCATTTTGGCTTTTTGCATTAAATGACTTTTTTTTTCATTATTTAGTGCTTCAGATAGATACCAAGGCTATAATTTAAACAAAATCTACAGAAATGAAAGTGGTTTTAAAAAGGTGGGAGCATAAACTAATGGTCTTATTTGACACTTTTTATGAAAGAGCAATCTTTCATGGGAGCTCTGCCTATTTTCCATTATTTTTGATATCCACTGATCCCATGGCACATGTTAAGAAACATAAAAGAGACAAATCCTCCAAAGCAACAAAAGAGAGTTTGGGGGCTCAATCTTACTCTCATTGAGGTCACAGTTTTTTTGATGTCTACTTCCGTGACTCAATGGTGGAAATCCCAGCTTGCATGTAAAGAAAAAGAAGAAAATAATGACTGAAAAGAAGGGGGGCTATTCTGTGGGATCTATGGCTCTGGAATAGCATACTCCAAACTTTGTGTTACAGATTAATGGAGAGACATGCAGAACAGGCAGTGGATGTGCCCTAGCTATCATACAGTCCCTGAGGATCTGTGTGAAGAACAGGGGCGTTTCCTGCATATCTTGTCATCTGCAAAACTGCTATTTCCCACCCTGACTTTGGCCATTTTCCAATTCTTGTGTACTCTTTGCCTTCTAATATTCTGTGCAAGCTGCAGAAAGCAAGTGATTACTACTGGGGAAAAGTGGCAGTCTCCTTGCAGTTATTAAATGAGTTTCATTGGTTTAGCAAAGGGCTGCGTAGGGAATATGCTCTCCACCTCACATTGTCCAGTCAAAGAGATTCCTTTAGCTATCAAGCAGGGCTTACATGGAGTTAGGGAGGGGCTGCTGGAAAACAAACAGCAGGGGATGGGGAGGGGTTGTGTAGTGGAGCATCCTACATAGTTGTGTTTTCCCTCTACCATGCCTTCCCAGCTCTGTTTTCACAACTTTGCAATGCTTTTACTCCCATCTGTACCATATTACAGAGGATGAGATACTCAATTCTGAGAACATCTAGCACAGAGGCATACACCCACAGTGTGAAATCATAACACTTAGGGCCAGATTCTACAGGCTCCAAGTGAAGTCAGTGCATTAGCAGGCAGCTGAGCACAGAATTTGGCACTAGAACTAACAAAATTCACTATATATTTTTATTGATGCAGCAGAGGAGACCAACTCTCCCTCTCTCTCTCTCACACCCCCCCCCCAATAAAGGCATGAGACCTGAGTTCTATTCCCATCCTTGAAAATGACTTGCAGCATGACCTTGGTAATCATGCTTTGAGTAAAGTGCTTTGAAATCTATGGAAGAGGAACGCTGTATAAAGTGCTGAGAATTATTTTTTCCCACTTTAAAAGAAGCTCTCCATTCCAAATAGATTTTAAAAGAAACAAGAAACTGTTTACTCCTGCAAGAACTGTAGAGCTTGCAATACTGGGTTTTACTGCCTTACAGCAAAACAAACCTTTTTCCTGTTCCTACTAAAAGTGACTAACTGCTAGGGCTACTACTGATAACCAAAAAAACCTCCACCTTAAAATAACTTGAGAATATGAGTTAAACATAGTCTGTGGGATATTTTATGTGTTCTTTAAAGTGCTAAATAACCCCATTAAGTTTTACATCTTATTTTACTGATACTTGCTACTCAATGTATTAAGTATCTAGTGCAAACAACAGAGCTTTATTCAGGTGGATTTTCACTTTAGTATGCACATAAAAAGGCTTTTTAGCATTTTTGACTATAAGGAACTGGTATATGAATTATGTGGGAATCAGCATACATTATTTTGAACTCTAGTTTCTGGGCTAGAAAATTGTGTCTTTAAGTCACTCTGGTGCTGCATATTAGACATGTCATCTCAAATAAGGTATCAAATTGGAATCTCTTCTGTCTGCCTCAAGGGAACACTGAGGTATAAACTAAAGTTCCCATGTCACTTTTTAAAAAATGTCCTGCTAGTAAACAGCACATTATAGCACACTTACATTTAACTATCAGAAAGGGAGGAGCCAGGTCAAAGCTGATCCCAAATCCAAATGCTACCAAATTGTGAGGGCTCTCAAGTTTGAGGCTGCTCCAGGTATTTTTGAATCCAACCCTGATTCAATCTTTCGGGGAAGGTGAGCCTTTCCCCTTTCAGGTTGCTCTTCCCTCTGGGATAGATGGCAACAACAGCCAATGCCAGTAGATCCCCTGACCCACTGCACAAACCGCTCCTCAGAACAGCTACCCCTTTCTGTCCCATCTCTTCCATTGGCAGTTCGTTAGCACCACCTTCATTCTTCCCCTAGGCTCTAGGAATAGAAGATTGGCTGATTGGGGGGGGAGGGGACAAGTGCATGGATGCATTGGTAGGTGAAACAAAGTGACCACATATCCTGGTTTTGCGTATGATGGTACAGTGTCCCAGGAACTCCTTTCAGAATGCCTGAAATGTCCTGGTTTTTATTTCATCAATCGAAATTTGAGGGAGGAGGGATTAAAATACAAAATGTTGATTCAAGACATGTGGCTACACCAAGTAAATTTGCTCTGTGTTTATCAAGAACAAACAGTGCAGTGGAAAGAGTGTTCAGTGTGGTGAATGGTGTTTGGAGTAAAGGGAAAAGTTGGATGAGCTGTAAACACTGTCAAAGCTGTTCTTTTGCGTAAACTTGATGTTAGCCCTTGTTCAGCATTTCCCGATAAACTCATTCAGAACACTAAATACTGGAAAATAATCCTCCACCCTGAGAAATATGCACATGTCACTGTTGAGTCAGTAACTGGCAGTAATGAGACAAGCATACGTTTGCTCGGAAAAAATGGTATGAATATTATACGACTCTAAAAAATGCTGCCACAAAATTCTCCAAGTTCTTGGCTTTGAAAATATGATGGGGGAGAGGGGGTCGACTGAGGGGTCTCTTGTGGTAGCCAATACATAACAGATGTGTGCAGGCAGTAGAGACAGACTATACTGAAGAAAACAGAAGCAATGAGGGAAAAAGAGAGGGAGGAGTACTTTAGAAAAGAGAAAAAGTGAGAAATTGGGGGTGACAAAAGGGAGAGAAGAGGAAAAGGGGAAAAACTCATAGGGATGGGTAAGGTGAGAAAGAAGAAAGCAAAGACCGACACAGGGATTCTTGTGAAAGAACTTGGGACAAGGAATTGAGAACACAACACAAGCAAAAAAGGGGGAGATAGGAGGAGGAAAAATTGGACTGAATGGAAATGCACTGGAAAAGATGGAGGGGAGAAAGAGAAGTCTAGGGAGTGAAAGGAAAAAAAGGAAAGAGAAGAAACGAAACAAAAGGTGTAAAAGTCGGTTATGTTTTTTATTTGTAATAATTCTTAATATTTTAAAATGTATAATAAATGTGCACGCAGATTGGATTGTATATGCAATATCTCCATTAAATTCAACCATAACTCCCTGAATTTAAAATATACTTGAGCACAATATATAAATAAAGAATGCTGGTAAACTGAGAAGACCTTAGATCAAATGTTCTTGTCCCTGGCAATCTTGCCACATGCTCCTACATGCATGAAGACATGGTAATGCTGGCAGCTAGCTAAATGCATGCTCCTATACAAATCATAACTATGCTAAAAGCTAGTTATTTCATACTCCTAAATAGCTTATCATCTTGTTAAAGTTGGCATTTCTTCATCTCCTATTCCTAAAGGCAGAGCAAAAATATTCAAAGAGGAAAATGAGGTGTATTTTTTAACTTGATAATGTCAGAAATAGCAGTAATGATGTGGAATGAGTAAAACACTCCATATTCCTATAAGTCTTGAATCTGCAACCAAAACCAAAAGGAAGTTTTTATTATGTCACTGGAAAGGCAGAACATAATGAATGAGTCTTTCTCAAAACATGGCTGCCCAAACCCATCTCTAGAAATCATCATCTCAGTATCCTCTACCTCTCTTTTTGGAAAGCATTTTTATATGAATGGTAAAGTGAAAGTCCATCTGAATAAAGCTCTCTCGTTGCTATTTAATAGTTTGTATTAAGTAGTAGATACTAATAAAAGAAGGCAGTTGGGAAACTAACTCATAGTCTCTTGCCATTAAAAATGGATAACGATGTCCACGTGAGAGTGATCATAAAATGCAGGTGCTGTTTGCCTACCTTGTGTCTGGATTACCAAGATGTAATTTTGTTACTTTACTGGATCATATAGTAACTTACTCTGTTGGAGAACTGGGTTTGGCGAATGATTTTGGCGCTTTACTTTCCAGTTAGGTGCTTTACATTGGGAAGGCACAGAGGCCAGTGGCCTGATTTCCAGAAATGGGGCCAACACATGGAATAGGAGGAAGAAATCAGAGTAAGATGCTCCCAGATGTGAACAGCTATGCTCTATCTATGATTATTTTTCTGCTACCACCTGCCCACTGCCACACAAGTGTAGAGCACAACTATTAGGGCTTACTCCTCTGTGTCTATCCCACCACTTGTACAGCATAACCACCCTGGTTCTGCTGCCAGGGGGATCACCTTGGACACAAAGGTGGGGTCTGGGTTTGTTACTAGGTGCAGACAGGTCATTATTTCTGTGAATCATGTAGTTTCATGTAAAACAACATTCTAAACCAAAATGGAGAAATCTATAAATTTAGGAATAAATAAATACACACACTTACTGCAAAACAACCACCAGACAAAAACAGCTTAGGCCATCCAAACACAGAGAAAAATGTTCACTTTCATTATCCACAACAATCCAGACAGAAATTTCCATTATAATATAAGAGAATCCTGCTCTGTCTTTATTGCCTTTATATACACCACAAATAAGAACCTTAAAATTGTTAAAGGAAAACCTTTGGTGGGTGTGGACCCTAAGAGCATCCCAAGCGCCAGACGGCAAGGGGCTCATTGAAGTTTCAGCAGCCCTGACCAGTTCAGTGAATCCCAATTCACTTATATTATAATCTGTATCTAATAGGTGTTTTGTAAAGTATGGCAAGGTGTACAAACTCCACCGTGGAGCTGAAGGGGTTAAGGAGCAATTCTGGGCCCAAGCGACCCCGCCCAACCACATCTGCAGAGCATGAGGTAGAGCAGGAGTGACTGTTCCAGGAGAGAGTTGGACATTTTAGGGCAGATGGTTTGGGGACATTCAGGACTGGAAGTGTGTTGGGGTCACTTGACTAGTAGTAACCATGGCTGGTGCAGACCCCTGTGTATGTGATATAACAAACAGGCTGCTGGAGTCAGAGTTGCTGAATCAGGGTGCTCAACACACAGACACTCAGTGCATGACACTATGCTAGCTGGGAGCATCCAGAAAGGGAGCTAGAGCAGCAGAGCATTTTAAGGTAGTCAGGTCACAGGACAAGCAGTGATACAACCTCTCACTTGTCTGGACTGCACCCCCAAAATGTGACAGTAGGATTGTGACAGCTGCATTTTAGTTCGTTAGTAGCATTTCTGTGACTGCTTCATTCTTGGTATTATGAGGCAGAACAAGAGACAGTTGCTGTTTCCCCAATACCTGGATCTAGACTCATAGCTCCAGTTAATTCAATTTACACCAGCTGAGACTCTGGCCCTTGGTCCTTTCTGACTCCTCACAAGAATGGAGCAGACATGTAGCGTGAGTACTGTGCTGCATTCAGTTACAAAAATGGATAACCTGAATTTGTATGCCGTGGTTGTGCTTTAAATCTAATAATCTTCCATTGATCCACTAAATACTTAATTAAGAAACAGACATTATTTGATCTTCATTTAATTTGAACCATAGTGTAACCTAGCAACAATACTGACCATACTATTATAGAGAAGTTTCTAAATTAACATGTAAAAAAATCTAAATTCTTTTAATCAAAATAAATCTTTCAATATGTAAACTGAGCTTTACTGTTTTTGTTTGGTTACCTTTAGCTTGGAAATAGATCTGCTTTTTAAAAACCAGTGCAATACCAGGAATAATTTTCGTATTTTTACACTGGAATTATTCATTTCTGATGTAAGCATATCTATTGTTAAAAAATTCATTTATTTCAAAATGGTTGCATGAGTTGGGACTCTAAAAGTGTTCCTCTGAAATCCATTCAGCATCGGTAATTAGTCTCTCAGGCTGCTCAACTGAGAAATCCAGGTGGGATACAAGGTTATTGAAAATGGCTTGCAGTAAGTAGTCTTTAATCGTATAGTTCTCATTTCCTTTAGACCTCTTGGATGCCTCTGGGAAAACTTTTAAAAGCATTCTATCTGGAAGCCATTCTCCTTAGATACCATATTTTCTATAGCAGTTTCCCCTCATTCTTTATTATTAATAGTATCTTTTGGGTGTCTTTTTTTCTTGTGTTTATCTGATCTGCTTATTCTTCACTTGAAGACAACAGTCTTAAAAATATCAAAAAACTTATTGTGATGTCACAAACAGAATTAAGACTTCAGGTGGAAAGTAACAGGGGCTCATAAACAAAGAATGCAGTCTTGTACAAATTTTACTGCTGGGGGAATTCTGTGCCAAAAAATTGAAAATTCTGTGCACAATATTTTAAAATTCTGCAAAATTCTACATCTTTTATTTGCCAAAGTAACATAATATAATCACACTGGTTTCAATTATTTTGGTAATTTATTTAAACTAAATACAATAGATGAAGAATGGGAGTGGGGAGCATTGGAAGAAATCTCCTAACCCCCTTGCCTAAAAGTAATGTAGTTAGGTTTGACCCTTTATTTCTAGTTATTAGTCAACAAATATATGCAGCCATATGCTTAATGTTGCATCATAGGTAAGGCTACGTTTTAGTCACGGGTATTTTCAATAAAAGTCATAGACAGGTCATGGGCAGTAAACAAAAATTCACAGCCCATGACCTGTCCATGACTTTTACTATATACCCCTAACTAAAACTTGGGGGATGGCCGGGGTGGAGGGGTTCCCGGGGTGCTGAAGGGTGGACGGGGGGGCACCGCAGGTGGTCGGGGCTGGGGTGGGGCTGGAGCAGACTCCGGCTCCTAGGAAGCAGCGACCTACAGCTCCTAGCTCTAGGTGCTGCCTCCACTCCACCCCAAGCCCTGGTTCGACCATCCACAACAGGCTGCTGTAGAATTCACGGAGGTGACAGAATGTCACAGAATCCGTGACTTCAGTGACCTCTGTGATAAACATGGAGCCTTAATCATAGGCAACTGAAAAGTAAGTGAAGGCTGGGGAATCAAATTCACAATTTATATTAGCTACTGACCATCTCCAGAAAGGTCAGAAGCAAACAGTTCATGGAGCACATTTTGATAGGAAATTTTCAGTTCAAAAATTTAGATCAGTTCTAATCACTAAAGGACCACAAGAATTTATAAGGCCATAGTGTCCTTTACACCAGTCTGGCAATCTAAAGGAGCCATAAAACTTTTACATCTGTTTTATACTCCTGGGGGAATTCACAAAAACAATGGGAACAATTCACTAAGCAGGCAGGCTGCTACATTCTGCTCCGCCTGAGAGGACAGAGCCTGCCCCATGCTTATCTCCTCAGAAACACCACGAAGCTCTTCCCCTCCACACCAAGCATGCCGCAATAGAAAGTGAGAAGGACAGAGTGTCTCTCTCTTTCTCTCACACATTCACACTACCCATTTCTCTCCCCCACCCTCCCCCCAGCAATGATTTATGTCTCTACAGGCTGCTCTGGGTGCCCAAACCAATCTGCCTGTGCTGCCAGGGAGGGGCGCATGACTGCTCATGCAACTTCCCTTTGTTTCCCCGTCAGAAGTCATTTTTCTGCAGGGAACCAAACAAATCTGCGGGGGACATGAATTCTGTGCATGTACAGTGATGCAGAATTCCCCCAGGAGTAAAATTTCCTCAGTAATAAAGGATGAAGGAAGTTAGAGAATTGTATAAATTACATATAAATATAAATTACAGAAATGCTTTTGAAAATGTTGTCCATGGGGTGTAGATAGTCTATTAATTTATAGAGTCATTGTCAACCCCCTGAAGGTGTCTTTTGTTACCTGTGTCAAATACAAAAAGAAGTCTCCAAAAGTAATTTGAGAGTAGTTTATTGCTACCTGTTTAAATCCTGCCTGCCTGCTAGTTGTTGTAAATATTCAGGAAAAAAAAAGACCATCCCCAATATAGTGATCACTTCTGAAGAGCAGTTTCTGGTTAACATACATAAACTGGGGGAATTACAGTGAATTCGCTTTTTGGACTGACACATGAATAACATGAACTATAAAAACCTGAAAATATTTTAGATGGAATGTCAGACAGCCTTAATTATACAGCTAGTTGTATGAGATGTTATGTTTTCTTCTTATTGCCTTTGCCAGTATGAAAGTGCTCACACATACCTAGGTTTGGTGCAGAGTAGGCATTTGATTAAATTACACTCAAACTTGCATTTTTGAACTGTTTTCTACCTCCTCAAAAATATGCATGATGCATGGCCACACTTCACAGCAATTTATCTCATGACATACCCTAAATGACTTACATTGACATAAAACAAGTTAGCACACTATTAAGTGTCATAAATCATTGATATTCAGTAACTTCCAGAGAGAAGAAACATTAATGGAGCTTGAATGACTTTCAGGTGTCTGAAACCCAGTGAGTTCTATCCATTAAACATGAAGAAAGGACTACGTAGGAGAATCCTTTTTGGTTTAAGAAGAAAAATGTATTAGCCATTTACATATTTTAAAGGTATTACATTAGGACAAACCAATATCAATAGGGCCATAATAACAAAGTTAAGACTAGATGTTCATAAAGGTTCCTTCTGCCCTTAAAATCCATGAATCACTACTGCACAGATATTTAGGCATATATCTTCCCTTTGATGCAAGTACCTAACTATGATGGGTGTTCATTGAAAGGTGATAGATCCACTCTTTTTTTTTTTCTTATTTAGGATGTGACACTTCAGATCTGTGCACAAATGGAGCGACAGCATTTGATATTTTCTGAAGAAACTCGCATCTTCATAAAGCTTTTTAAATAAATCCTGACTTCTTTCTCAATATGTTCACCCCTAGTCCATGAATGGACATGGGGAGGAAATGTGCTTGCAAAGAAAGTTTGATTTGCCCCAGCCTGCCTTGTTATGTCAGTGAAAACCAGTGCATGGACTGACAGCAGCTTTCTCAGCTGAAAGAAAGTCAGCATTGCTTTATATCTTTGTCTGGTGGCTGGCATGTCATTTCAAATTCTTGTACATCAATTTGACATGTTAAATGAGATGGGATTGCAGTTGCCTTTCAAAGTTTTAAAGAGTGTGTAAATATTTTTGCTTGGGAATTCTGCCATCAGTCCATAATGTCTTGCCCAACAAAAATAAAGCACTAGACAGACAGAAACTCTTGCAAACTAGATTATATAACAGAGTTGTCAGGCTGGCAAATGGTACCACTTATTCACCACTCAAATTAGAGGTCTGCTTGGGCCTAATTTTAAAGCCCGATCTGGACACAAACCCAACCTGGGCATAGGCGACCCAAGAATGTCAAGACCTTTTCAGACATGATGCTTCCCCCTAAAACTCTGTGAGTGACACTGCCGCCATCTCATCCTTGGGGCTCAACCTAGTCGAGACTTCCGACGCTCTGTGCCTGCGGGATTGGTGCAGTGGTGTCTGTGTGCCCTGCTCCTGCCAGCCACAAGCACCTCTCTTCACTGTGTGTGCTGCAGAACGAAAGGTTCTGTAACTCATTGGCACGCTCCCTATGCAACACACACTGCACAGCAAGGTAGATGCAACTAGCACAAGTGGGGCACACAGCCACACCCACTCCAACCACATGGGCAGGAGGAGGAGGAGGTACAACTACTTGACCTGAGCCCAAGAGGGTCAGATTGTTTTCTGACTCAATCAAAGCAGCCACTTGTAGTTTGGGTCCCACTGAGTTCAGGTCAGGTTGCAAGCCTCTAATTTAAAAATTATCCTAACCCAAATAACTCCAACAGAAAAAATTAAAGTATATGAAATACAGCTTGAAGATATTGGTCAAAATTTTCTGCCTCAGTGCACCATCTAAGCACTTCCCAAGTCAATTAGGTCTGATTGGTGAGGTCCCTAGTGGACTTCATAAGTCTTCTGTGCGTCTCCCTTCTCTGGTAGATGACTATATTCTTATGCCCTATGTGTATGTGGGTCTTTTTTCTCTTTTGCCCTTCCAATATTATTTTGTCTATAGTAGGAAAGTTTTGTCAAAGAGGGAGAGTTTTTTGCAGTATTACCAGAAAGTGGTCTGGTCTGGTCTACCAAATTAGTCTGATGTCCTCTGGAAGTATGTTTCCAAGACTAACCCACCTGATCAAAAACAATTTGTCTCCAGCTCTTACGTGCTTCACCCTGACTTTTGATGGCTGGCTGTATTGTCCTAGAGGAGCATAGCGTCTTGCTGGCTCATGAATGGAAATGTGGTTGCTGATGTCACTGGGTGCTGACCCAGTGATGGCCTTGAACAGTAAGATGCCCAAAGTTAGGAACCTAGATCCAGATTTAGGTACCTAATTTGATGTGGCCTGATTTTCAGAGGTTCTAATTACTTGCCACTCCTATTGAAATCAGTAAGAGTTGCTGGTGGTCATTACTTTGAAAAACAGACTAATCTGGTCTACATGCCAAAATATTGATCTAGGTACCTAACTTCAAGCAATCATGTTTGAAAATTTGTCCATTACTTATATTTAATGTGCCTAAAATTCCCTCTTTTACCAGATCAGTTCCTTCCCTCTTCCTTAACATTGTGACTGCTGCATTTTGTAACTCTTTACCTGCAACAATGCCTCAACTTTCATTTTTTATTATTTTAGAAAATCAAGAGTATCAAATACTCACCCCAGCTTTTTGAAGATACTATGAATAAACCACTGTCACTATGCAAGTTGTTTGAGCCAACACTTTTCACTTTCCTGGATATTTTTGCTGGTCTTCTTTACACGTAGATTTCACAATGCTTTTATATTTCCTTTAAGTGACTGAGTTTAGTTGACCATTCAAACAGTATAAAATCTGTGCATGGATTTGTTCTTACTGGCATTGGTGTCTCCTATCCCCTTTTTTCAAAAGCCTGTTGTTTGTGTAAAAGGAAATAAATGAACTTTGTACAGTAAACTCATATCTGCTGGTTTAAGGACCCTAACTAGAAACAGATTTGTGTAAGAGCCAAATCCTACAGCCATTAATCAGGGTCAGATGCTTCCCTTTCACACACAAAAGTGTACATAAGGAAAACATATGCCTTCTAAGATGCACAGCGCATCAAGAACTACTAATTTATGATATCTTCCAGTCATGAATGGCTTGACATCAGCTAGGCTCTCTGGTATCAGCCCGTGATCAGGGAAACAAACAGGGAAGACCAAGAAAAAAGAAAAGGAGTACTTGTGGCACCTTAGAGACTAACAAATTTATTTGAGCATAAGCTTTCATGAGCTACAGCTCACTTCATCGGATGCATGTAGTGGAAAATACAGTGGGGAGATTTTATATACACAGAGAACTTGAAACAATGGGTGTTACCATACAGATTGTAACAAGAGTGATCAGGTAAGATGAGCTATTATTAGCAGGAGAGCGGGGTGGGGGGAAGAGGGGGAAACCTTTTGTAGTGATAACCAAGGTGAGCCATTTCCAGCAGTTGACAAGAACGTCTGAGGAACAGTGGGGGGGGGGGAGGGGAAATAAACATGGGGAAATAGTTTTACTTTGGGTAATGACACATCCACTTCCAGTCTTTATTCAAGCCTAAGTTAATTGTATCCAGTTTGCAAATTAATTCCAATTCAGCAGTATCTCGTTGGAGTCTGATTTTGAAGGTTTTTTTGTTGAAGAATTGCCTCTTTTAGGTCTGTAATCAAGTGACCAAAGACAGTGAAGTGTTCTCCGAATGGATTTTGAATGTTATCATTCTTGATGTCTGATTTGTGTCCATTTATTCTTTTACGTAGAGACTGTCCAGTTTGGCCAATGTACATGGCAGAGGGGCATTGCTGGCACATGATGGCATATATCACTTTGGTAGATGTGAATGTGAACGAGCCTCTGATAGTGTGGCTGACGTGATTATGCCCTGTGATGGTGTCCCCTGAATAGATATGTGGACACATTTGGCAACGGGATTTGTTGCAAGGATAGGTTCCTGGGTTAGTGGTTTTGTTGTGTGGTGTGTGGCTGCTGGTGAGTATTTGCTTCACGTTGGGAGGCTGTATGTAAGCAAGGACTGGCCTGTCTCCCAAGATCTGTGAGAGTGATGGGTCGTCCTTCAGGATAGGTTGTAGATCCTTGATGATGCGCTGGAGAGGTTTTAGTTGGGGGCTGAAGGTGATGGCTAGTGGCATTCTGTTATTTTCTTTGTTGGGCCTGTCCTCTGGAAGGTAACTTCTGGGTACTCTTCTGGCTCTGTCAATCTGTTTCTTCACTTCAGCACGTGGGTATTGTAGTTGTAAGAATGCTTGTTAGAGATCTTGTAGGTGTTTGTCTCTGTCTGAGGGGTTGGAGCAAATGTGGTTGTATCGTAGAGCTTGCTATAGACAATGGATCATGTGGTGTGGTCTGGATGAAAGCTGGAGGCATGTAGGTAGGAACAGCGGTCAGTAGGTTTCCGGTATAGGGTGGTGTTTATGTGAACATCGCTTATTAGCACTGTAATGTCCAGGAAGTGGATCTCTTGTGTGGACTGGTCCAGGCTGAGGTTGATGGTGGGATGGAAATTGTTGAAATCATGGTGGAATTCCTCAAGGGCTTCTTTTCCACGCGTCCAGATGATGAAGATGTCATCAATGTAGCACAAGTAGAGTAGGGGCGTTAGGGGACGAGAGCTGAGGAAGCGTTGTTCTAAGTCAGCCATAAAAATGTTGGCATGCTGTGGGGCCATGCAGGTACCCATAGCAGTGCCGCTGATTTGAAGGTATACATTGTCCTTGAATGTGAAATAGTTATGGGTGAAGACAAAGACTGGGAGTGGATGTTTCATTACACAAAGTAACACTATTTCCCCATGTTTATTCCCCCCCCCCACACTCCCACTGTTCCTCACACGATCTTGTCAACCGCTGGAAATGGCCCACCTTGATTATCACTACAAAAGATTTCCCCCCCTTCCCGCCTCCTCCCCCCTCTCTCCTGCTGGTAATAGCTCACCTTACCTGATCACTCTTGTTACAGTCTGTATGGTATCACCCATTGTTTCATGTTCTCTGTGTATATAAATCTCCCCACTGTATTTTCCACTGCTTGCATCCAATGAAGTGAGCTGTAGCTCACAAAAGCTTATGCTCAAATAAATTTGTTAGTCTCTAAAGTGCCACAAGTACTCCTTTTCTTTTTGCGGATACAGACTAACACGGCTGTTACTCTGAAACCAGGGAAGACTAAGCAAATCTCAAACCAAACAAATACTCTCCCCAACCCTGCATACCTCTGCACCTTCCAGCCCATCCTCTTTCCTCAGCAATAGGAGGACAATTTATAGCATATATTCCCACTGGCATACCAGCCCTGTAGCACCCATCTCTCCATGGTCTCTGAAAACCATAAGGTAGTTATTGCTGTTTGGCACAGCAGTGTAAGAAAAAGAGCATGCTAGCGGCAGAAACTGTTACTGGTTCCCTCCACCAAGTGAAGCAGAGTATCACATTCTTGCAGCAGAAGGAATGGGGAACATATATTAGCCATCATTCTCCTCCTTGATTGTCCAACAGTGGGATAAGGGCCTTTCTGATCCTTTCCATTCTGTGATAATTGAAGGAAGCATATGCTTTCACAGACAAAACTTCCACTGACTTCAGCAATAACAAAAGTATTCCCTATTCTGATAAATTATTAAATACAATTAAACATAACTATTTGGAAAATCTAGTTTTTATCTCTAATTACAGAAGATGGCTTATAATATGTGCTCTACATTATGTTGACTGTATAGATTTACTCTTCCTTTGGGTGAAACTCACCACAGAAGAGAGACATAAGATTTTCTGCACTAGTCTAGGCACAGTCTGGTAAAAAAGGTGTCACTGGAGTACAATCAGGGGTGGATCTCAGATCAGTCATCATGCAGCTTTAGTAGACCTAACACCCCAGGGCCTGCAGCATATACTTCACCTAATATCCATATAGGCTGAGGCAGTAGTTATGGGGTGGATTTTAGTCCCCAGCCCCAAACATCTGCACATTTAATCTCCACAAAGCCTGGTTGTTCAGACTTGATGTCTAAGTAGCATACACACATCAAGAAGACAACTAACCAGGATGGGCAGGAATGGTGTCCCTAGCCTCTGTTTGCCAGAAACTGGGAATGAGCAACAGGGAATGGATCACTTGATGATTACCTGTTCATTCCCTCTGGGGCACCTGGCATTGGCCATTGTCGGAAGACAGAATACTGGGCTAGGTGGACCTTTGGTCTGACCCAGTGTGGCCGTTCTTATGTTCTTCACTAAACATATTTGTTTTTCTTTTTTTTTTAATTTTAAAACAGATATATGAAAGCTCTGTGAGAAGGAAACTATAATACATTTTTGCCATATGCTGGACTATTTGCATTAATAGTTCTGTTAAGTGATCTTTATTTCATGTCTGTAGTGATGGTAACCACCAACATATGGTACATACTTTCTCCAACTCTCCAAATACAGACCCAGCCTTCTCTCCCCACCACCCTTAAGTCTTTCTTTTAATTTAACTGTGTTAAAACACATTCTCTCTGTCACAGAGTGACTTTCTTTGTTTTCTGTTCTGGTTGGAAAAGCTGAAAATCTTTTTCTGATTCCAGATTCCTAATTTGTCCAGAACCTTGGGAAAGTCACTTCACTTCTCTGTTAAATGGGACTAATGATATTGACTTTTGTAAAGCGCTTTGAGATCTACAGATGAGAGCGAAGTATTACTAAAAGAATTCATTGGCTGTCCAGGTGGGAAGTAAAGATCTCATGGAACTACTTGAAAAAAACCCTCTCAAACAGCCCATATTCTTTCTTTCAGTAAAAGTCATTAAAGAGCAAGGTAGCGTGTGAACTATTGTTGAATGCACAGTGCCTACCTCATTTGCTACACAGTCCCTGTACTGCCTATGTAACTTATTACTGTAAAGCACCAAGGGACACCTAGAGTAGCAAAGGAGCTAATTAAGACAAATTCTATTCTATAAATAAAATTGCCAAGTTAACAATGTAACTGAGCATCCTTAGTAACTTTTCCCAATAACTTTTCATACCTATACTGTAGATGCTAGCATTAAAATTGCTTCACACAATGAATTCACATAATACATCAGAGATCCTAACTGTACCTTATCAATGCTTTAGTGTACTCATTGATCTTACCTTAATTTAATAAAATGCTTCATGTTTTATCACCTCATTTCCCCCCTCCCCTTTCCCTTGCTGAGTTTTTGGCCACTGCTCCATCCCCCTCTGACACACAGACAATACTAATGTTGAGGTTTGGACTCAACATGGCAGAATCAATTAGAGTTCGAAATCTTCCTCCATCCCTGTGCTGTGCATAGAGGCAAGGCAGAGGTCTGAGACCTTAGGTACCTTCAGCCACAAGGGGGAAAGGTCCCATGCAAGATGGAAGAAGAACGGCCTCTGTGAAGTCCTTTACTCTAGTCCCCCGAGGCCCAGCTCAGTGCCCTTGGGTCTTGGTGGCTGTCTCCTTCCATTACTTGGACTATGGGCCGATCAAGCAGCTGGGAAGAAGCAGGCTTGGACTAGTGTGTGCAGCCCTCGCTTGAGTTCAGCGGCAGGCCCTGGCCTGGCTCAGGGGGGAGAGGGGATGCGCGCGTGTCTGGCACCGGCCGGTGGCTCTTACCTGCCTGACTCCCGCTGCCGCGCCGCTGGGGGCCTCAAACCTGCTCCTCAGCTCCTCCCAGGGGATGGGGAAGCGCTCTAGCCTGCGGCGGCCGTCCCGGGGCTCCTCCTTGGCCACTTCAGCCCCCACGCTGGCCTGCGGCGCTTTCTCCATGGCGCTGCCGCTGCCGCTGCCGCCGCGGCTCTTATCCGGCGGCCGGCTCTGAACTCGCCCCTCTTGGCCGCCAGCTGCAGCTGCTCGGGTCTCCTCCTCCCGCAGGGCGGCGGCCGCCGCTGGCGCGGGGCAAGCTCTCCTCCCCTCCGGGGTCTGCGAGCGCCTGCGGCGGCGGCCTCCCGCGGAGCCCCCCCGGGGACCGGCCCTCAGCGCATCGCCCGACTCCCACTGCTGCTTGAGGCGCTCCAGGGAGCCCTTCTGGATCGGGAACTTCGCCAGCTCCAGGGCGCCCTGCAAAAGCACCACGCGGCGGGGTCAAAACACTTGGCACCAACGCGTGAGGGACACACGCGCCCGCCCCAGGTCCGCGCCTAGCCCGGGAGCCTAGCGTGTGGTGGGACCCCACAGGCGCGGCCAGACGTGGTCCAGCCCAGGCTGATCTGCGCCCCGAAGGTCAGGTCAGCCGAGAACGCCCTGGGAACTCTCCTTTGGAGGAGGGTAGGCGTTGGAAGTGCAGCGTCAGACGGTCAATGACATAAGCAACTTCCCAAGGGAAAGAAAGGTCCCAGCCTGCAGGAAACAGGCACAGGAAAAGCCTATTGCCCCTCATTTCCTTAGATGCAGCTCAGAGCCACTGAAGAACTGTTATGTGGAAACTCCTTATTGTTAAGTGCTGGGAAAAGCATCACTAATAAGCTCAACTCTAAAAACAAATATTGCTCAGGTTTATGATCTGGAGCACTTCCAAGATTTCCTGGTCTAGAACAAAGCCCTATCATAAACACATCACTTGAAAATAAGTAACATTATTTTTCACTGTGGTGCAACCACTCTGAATGGAGTCCCATCTGCAAACAAATCTTTCAGTCAGACCCACATTCACAAAGGTATTGAGGGTCCTCACTTCCATTGACCAAAGCCACCTGTGCTTTCATAAATACCCTAGAATGATGCAGAGATATCAGCCACTAAATATTAGAAAGCTGTTATTTACACATTGGATTTGGATAACTATCCAGGACTGTTTAAGATACAGTAAATTAAAATCCCAAATGTATATAGCTGAACTTGCTAGAAGAGTACAAAAGTGCCTGGAGATGACTAGACACCAGTGGTGGGATTTTTGCAACCAAACAGATCTTGTGCCTTATAAGTCTCCCTCTCCTGTGGAGGATTTCCTACCCAACACTGTGAATTCCACTGAATAACAGGCAGTTTCTTAAAAAAAAAAAAAAAAAAAAAAAAAAAGGCATTACTTTCCCACAGAACAGAAGGAATTGTCCAGCTCTGATGGATTTGGGAAAAGAAGAACCATTTTTGTTCATGCGAGGCCTGACTAGTCAGTAGCTGGAGTTTAGCTTGAACAAAAGAAATACAAAGCCTTTGTACACAACTTCATTAAAAATTTAGCACTAGAGACTTGCTAAAAGAAATGCAGACTTCAATATTTTAATGAGTAAGAGGGCTATTCTGGGCTGGATTCCTACTTCTGCAGGATCCAGGCTGAAAAACTGCAATACTAAATTCATCTAGAGCCGTGTCTCTCCTTGGCAGACACCACTGGCAAGACTTGGATAGAGCCCTACTACACACTTTAAAAGAGGCCCTTCTCCTCTTTGGTACCTCTGCCCCTATAGCCATAGTTGAGTGCAAGGTGCATTAATTTGGACCCATAAAGTTGAAGATGTCCCTTTTATATTTCAGTAGTTTTGTAATGGGGTAGGAGGGATGTAAAAGGTGTCTTATTAACTGTCACAACTGATGATGGTGATCTCATCAGGATGGTTAATAAGAGACTCGACTCAAGGCCACTGTCCATGTTAATATAGGATGCATCTTTAGTCAAGAGTACTTTTACTTTTCACTGTACATACAGTTAGAACTGCCAGAGACACAGACCACTATGAACTTTCAATTTGCCAGTTACTGCGTCTGTGGCTGGGAGGGTGTTACTTGAACAGAGAAAGGTAGTTGAAAAATATGTACAACTTCATGCCTGCTCTGCAGATTGAAAGGAGAAATTTAAAAGATTATACCTATTTGTTCCATTTGTCTAATAATTTCCTGTTGAACTCATTGCTGTTGGAATATCTGAAGTTCTATAAGTTTACATAGGGGGTGGGCAAGCAATGTGTAATTAAATATATCTCAGATAGTTTTCAGAGTAACAGCCGTGTTAGTCTGTATTCGCAAAAAGAAAAGGAGCACTTGTGGCACCTTAGAGACTAACCAATTTATTTGAGCATGAGCTTACTACAAACTTAGCTCAAAGACCCTATGAGAAATGGACATGAGTCACTAAACACTATCTTTCTAAATTAGTACAACCAATGAATGATCAACAAAGATACATTTTACTAAATATATCAATGAATGCATGTTCAGCCAAAGTACTGAAGTCACTATGTACTATAAATAAATAAAAAGAAAGTTATATCTTTTCTTTTTAAAGAGTAAAGATCAAGTAAAGATGAAACAGGAACTGGCCTATATTTTAGATGATTGAGTTAAGAGCAGCAAATGACAACTGAAAGTATAAAATGGCTGAGTCTAAGCCCTGGTCTACACTACAAATTTAGGTTGAATTTAGCAGTGTTAGATCGATTTAACCCTGCACCCGTGCACACAACGAAGCCATTTTTTTGTCGACTTAAAGGGCTCTTAAAATCAATTTCTGTACTTCTTCCCGAGGAGGGGATTAGTGCTGAAATCGACATCGCCAGGTCAAATTTGGGGTAGTGTGGATGCAATTCGACAGTATTGGCCTCTGGGAGCTATCCCAGAGTGCTCCATTGTGACCACTCTGGACAGCACTTTCAACTCAGATGCACTAGCCAGGAACACAGGAAAAGCCCCAGGAACTTTTGAATTTCATTTCCTGTTTGGCTAGTGTGGCGAGCTCATCAGCACAGGTGACCATGCAGTTCCAAAATCGCAAAAGAGCTTCAGCATGGACTGAATGGGAGGTACTGGATCTGATCGCTGTATGGGGAGATGAATCTGTGCTATGAGAACTCCGTTCCAAAAGACAAAATGCCAATATATTTGCCAAAATCTCCAAGGGCATGATGGACAGAGGCTACAACAGGGACCCGCAGCAGTGCCGCGTGAAAATTAAGGAGGTCAGGCAAGCCTACCAACAAACCAAAGAGGCAAATGGCTGCTCCAGGTCAGAGCCCCAGACATACCGCTTCTGTGATGAGCTGTATGCAATTCTAGGGAGCGCCCCTACTACTACCCCGTCCCTGTCCATGGACACCTGCAAGGGGGGAGTCTCATGCAACAGGCATGAGGATTTTGGGGATGAGGAAGATGAGGAGGATAGCGCACAGCAGGTAAGCGGAGAAACCATTCTTCCTGACAGCCAGGAACTGTTTATCACCCTGAACCCCATACCCTCCCAACCCTCCCAAGGCAGGCTCCCGGATCATGAAGCCGGAGAAGGCACTTCTGGTGAGTGTACCTTTGTAAATATAATATATGGTTTAAAAGCAAGCATGTTTAATGATTAATTTGCCCTGAAGGCTTGGGATGCATTTGCAGCCGGTACAGCCCCTCCTTTTAAATGGCCAACCCAACAGGTGCTTGGTATGGGAAAGGAGGGTGCTGTTGTTTGAAACCATTCCCACATTGTTATGAAGGTTGAAGAAGCCGAAAGACTGTGGCTTATCATGGTTGCCTGCAAGCCGAATTCTGTAGACTGGCCCTGCATGTGTGACCTCTCATACCAAACTGGCAGGCCCTCAATATAAGAGGCAAAATGCAACCTTGTATTGAAAGCACGTGTGCTATGTAATGTTAACGGCTTGGTTCACTGTGAAAGAGTCTACCCATTGTTCTCTAAAATGTGTCTTTTTAAAGACTAATCTCCCTTTTTTCCCTCTGGCAGCTGCAAATATTTCAACGTTCCCCCTATCATCTCTGTCCCAGAGGCTAACGCAGAAAAGAAGTCGAAAAAAACGCACTCGCAATGAAATGTTCTCTGAGCTCATGCAATCCTCCTGCACTGAAAGAGCTCAGCAGAATGCGTGGAGGCAAACAATGTCAGAGTCCAGGAAAGCAGAAAATGAACGCGAGGACAGGAGGGATGAGCAAGATGAGAGGCGGCAGGAGCAAGATGAAAGGTGGCAGCAACACAATGTGGGGAGGCAGGATGCAATGCTGACGCTACTGGGGGGATCAAATTGATATGCTCCGGCGTCTGGTGGAGCTGCAGGAAAGGCAGCAGGAGCAGAGACTGCCGCTGCAGCCCCTGTGTAACCGCCCGCTCTCCTCCGCAAGTTCCATAGCCTCCTCACCCAGATGCCCAAGAACGCGGGCACCTCCGGGCACCCAACCACTCCACCCCAGAAGACTGCCCAAGCAACAGAAGGCTGACATTCAGTAAGTTTTGAAGTGCACTGTGGCCTTGTCCTTCCCTCCTCCCCTCATCCACCACCCCACCCGGTGCTTCCCTCCTCCTCCACCCCTCCCGGGCTACCTTGGCAGTCATCCCCCTATTTGTGTGATGAATTAATAAAGAATGCATGATTTTGAAACAACAATGACTTTATTGCCTCTGCAAGCGGTGATCAAAGCGGGGAGGGCCACTGGCTTACAGGGAAGTAGAGTGAACCAAAAGGGCGGGTTTTCATCAAGGAGAAACAAACAGAACTGTCACACCATAGCCTGGCCAGTAATGAAACTGGTTTTCAAAGCTTCTCTGATGCGCAGCATGCCCTGCTGTGCTCTTCTAATCGCCCTGGTATCTGGCTGCGTGTAAGCAGTGGCCAGGCGATTTGCCTCAACCTCCCATAAACATAAACGTCCCCTAAACGTCTCCCTTTTATTCTCACAGATATTGTGGAGCACACAGCAAGCAGCAATAACAATGGGAATACTGATTTCACTGAGGTCTAACCAAGTCAGTAAACTGTGCCAGCGCGCTTTTAACCGTCCAAATGCACATTCTACCACCATTCTGCACTTGCTCAGTCTGTAGTTTAACAGATCCTTACTACTGTCCAGGGTGCCTGTGTATTGCTTCATGAGCCATGGCATTAAGAGGTAGGCTGGATCCCCAAAGAGAACTATAGGCATTTCAACATCCCCAACAGCTATTTTCTGGTCTGGGAAGTAAGTCCCTTCCAGCAGCTGTTCAAACAGATCAGAATTCCTGAAGATGCGAGCGTCATGTACCTTTCCCGGCCATCCCACGTTGATGTTGGTGAAACGTCCCTTGTGATGCACCAGTGCTTGCAGCACCACTGAAAAGTACCCCTTGTGGTTTATGTACTGGCTGCCAAGGTGCTCCGGTCCCAAGATAGGGATATGTGTTCCGTCTATCACCCCACCACAGTTAGGAAATCCCACTGCAGCAAAGCCATCCACTATGACCTGCACATTTCCCAGAGTCACTACCCTTGATAGCAGCAGCTCAGTGATTGCGTTGGCTACTTGGATCACAGAAGCCCTCACAGTAGATTTGCCCACTACAAATTGATTCCCGACTGACCGGTAACTGGCGTTGCAAGCTTCCAGAGGGCTATCGCCACTCGCTTCTGAACTGTTAGGGCTGCTCTCCTCTTGGTATTCTTGCGCTTCAGGGCAAGGGAAAGCGAGTCAGAAAGTTCCATGAGAGTGCGAAAGGTTCTCAGCCACTGGAAATCATCCCAGACCTGCAACACTATGCAGTTCCACCAGTCTGTGCTTGTTTCCCGGGCCCAGAATTGGCATTCCACGGCATGAGCCTGCCCCATTGGCACCAGGGGATGTCCAAATTGCCAGGGCCTGTGCTTTAAGAGAAGTCTGTGTCCATGTCCTCATCGTCACCGTGCTGCTGTCCCCACCTCGGTTCTGGTTCTGCACATACTGCAGGATAATGCTCAAGGTGCTTACAATGCTCATAACTGCCACAGTGAACTGAGTGGGCTCCATGCTTGCTGTGGTATGGCGTCTGCAGGAGAGCAGAGTTGCAGCAGAAGCGGTGGCTAAAGATGGATGTCATGAGAATAGATATTTATAGAGAACGACGAAAGGACCTGCAAGGTGGATTCATGGGAGCAGGAGAGCAGAGTTGCAGCAGAAGTGGTGGAGGACAATGGTTAGCACCGCGCACACTTCCTGAAGAAGAACACACGTATCCGGGAGCCCATGACAGACAATATGGAAAAATTCGCTATTGAGACAATAGCAGCAGAGCAGAGTTGCAGCGGAAGCTGTGTATGATGACGGTTAGCAGCACCCAGGAGGACCAGAACAGATCCACCAAGCTGCAGGAGAGCAGAGTTGCAGCGGAAGCGGTGGATGACAATGGTTAGCAGACCTACTGCACTGTCTGCTGCCAGCAGCACCCAGGACACAACAGCGGCGGTGTCGGTGAGTTGAGCTGAGCGGGCTGCATGTTTGCCATGGTATGGCGTCTGCGTGGAGAAAAGGTGCGAAATGATTGTCTGCCATTGCTTTCACAGAGGGAGGGGTGACTGACGACATGTACCCAAAACCATCCGTGACAATGTTTTTGCCCCATCAGGCATTGGGAGCTTAACCCAGAATTCCAGTGGGTGGCGGAGTCTGCAGGAAAGCTACCCATGGTGCACCGCTCCATAAGTCAATGCTAGCCACGGTAATGAGGATGCACTCCACTGACTTAATGCGTTTAGTGTGAACATTTAGCAACGTTTAGCAATGGACTGTATAAAATTGATTTCTAAAAATCAACTTCTATAATATCGACCTAATTTCGTAGTGTAGACATATCCGAGAGCAGCATCTCCTTCATGAGAACAGTAAGGCAGTAATTGTTAATTTAATCTGCTTTCCTGTGTGTCTAAGTTGATAGGATAGGATACTAGATCTTTACAGGACACTGAGCATTGCTGTTACATTTTAACATCTTTTAGTTCCAACCTGTTTATTGGGAAAAGATTAAAGTGGTGGAGGTAGTTATTAAATTTTGGAAAATACTGTCTGAGGCTTTCTGAAAGAGTATTAGCTAGTCCTGCTGGACATAGGTGGAAGTAGTTTGAGGATTAGCCTGATTCCTTGTCATGACTAGGGCAGGGGCTATGGTTTCTGTTCCAAATAGATATGTCTGAGAAATGTGTGGATGAAGTGTGGGCAGGGTTGAGTCTGCTCCTGCACCAATGGGCACAGTATTTGGCCTCATGGCAGGTTCCATCACAGTAGTAATATTTGGAGAGGTTATTTTTATTCATTGCTTACTGAGATCTAGTATGTATTAAATGCAGTGTATTTGTGATTTTTTAAAATAAAGCTGTAGGCTTTTCAGACCCAGAAGAAAAACAGTTTTTATTTTATTTTGTTTTTTGTTTTGTTGTGAGAAACCAGGTAGGTGGTAAAGTCATGTAATAAAATGTATGTTCCTCCATATGCAAGAGAAGAATGGGGAAAGCATCTCATAACTTTTCATGTTCTCATCAGGTTCTAAAGTATGATTCTAGCGACAATTAGTTTATCTTTAGTGCAGTGATGGCTAGCAGGTGTATTATGGGCTACAAGGTGGGCATTTAGGGCCTGATTCAAAGTCCATATAAGTTAATGGAAATAGTATTAATTTCATGGGTCTATATAGTTTTCTGTGGCCTGTGACAGGCTCTCAGATCTGTGGTAGCCTCACTTCCAAATCCTCTTCCATGCAGTGTCCTAAATTTAGTTCAACTGTGATTTATTTATTTATTTATTTATTTTACAGCCTACGTATTTTGGGGGAAAACTATTCTCACTCATGGTTCCATCAGTATTTTGGTTTCCCATATCCATTAAAAAAAATCAGGGGTCAGATTTACGATTGTATAACTCCAATTTTATACCAGTGTAATTCCATTGAGATTAATGAAGTTACAAATGGCATAAAACTGGAATAATGCAGTGGTGACTCAGATATCCAGAGTGTTTTCATTATCATAGCATCTTTGTCAGGAATTTATTGCCACACAGCAGCATATTACTTCACTATATGAAGAGAAAGGAAATGCAGGTGAGAAGGTTAGGAGGGCAGAAATAGTTAATTTCAACACATATGGGCTTGTGTAAATCCACCTCCATACATAAAAAGAAAATAAATTGAACAGGAGGTGGGATTGGGGAACAGGTTTACTTAAAAAAATATGGACCAAATTCTGCTTTTGATAATGCCTATGTAAATCTGGACCACTGGTCTGACTGATAACAGATTTTGGCACATCTGTTTAAAGGTAAAGCAACGTTTAATTAGGTATCTTGTTCTTGGACCACTGCTGATATCAAACTACTGAACGCTGGCAGTCCCATCTGTGAAAGTGATTTATAGATTCCTTCTCTGTAGCTCACAATGTTTGGCTCTTCATAACAGCCTTGTAAAAAGAGAATGAGGACATTATTTTGCCATTTGTTTCCCACAGCTATAAACATCATTTAACAAAAACCACTGCATTTTTACACTACATTGTCTGTGATATATAGGATCATAGCAATTAGAGACAGAAAAGGCCCATTAGATCACAGAGTCCCCCTCCACCTCCAGCAGGAGCAACAATAATCCCCTAGACAGGAAGTGTCAGACATTAAGCTGATATTACAGTAGAGAGAAAAGACTTATTAAATCTTAGCTAAAAGGCCAAGAAGAAGTGATGCATTTTCAAAGCCCTAAAAATATAAACCTTTAAATGCAACATCCACAGGCTGAACTTTTAAAACCAGATCCATTATAATAGAGCTAATGAAGTCAGTGAAAGGCTCAATGTGTTGATACAGTCAGGGCCGGCTCCAGGCACCAGCAAAACAAGCAGGTGCTTGGGGCCGCACATTTCTAGGGGCAGCATTCCGCCGCCGGCCATGCCGCCCCTAGAAATGTGCCCCCCGCCGCCCCAGCTCGCCTCCGTCTGCTCCCCTGAGCGCGCCCCCGCTGCACCCCCCTCCCTCCCTCCCTCCCAGGCTTGCAGCGCGAAACAGCTGTTTGGCACGGTGAGGGAGGGAGGAGAAGCAGAGCGGCGGCGCGCTCAGGGGAGGCGGCGGCGGTGGAGTGGAGGTGAGCTGGGGTGGAGAGCGGTTCCTCTACCCGCCCCCCACCCCGTTACTTCCTGCGCTCTCCCCCCAGCTCCGCCTGCTCCCCTGAACGCGCTGCTGCTCCCCCGCCTGAGCGGGAGGGGGGAGAAGCGGAGCGGCGGCCTGTTCAGGGGAGCAGGCGGAGCGGAGGTGAGCTGTGGCGGGCGGGAAGCCGCAGAAAGCAATGGGGAGGAGGCAGGGCCGGGGATTTGGGGACGGGGCGCAGGAAAAAAAAAGCGGGGGTGGCCAAAAAATGTTTTGCTTGGGGCCACAAAAATCCTAGAACGGGCCCTGGCTACGTATCAATATGTTAATTGGCTACTGAGTTAAGTGTGGTGTTCAGATATTTTATTTTTGATATTGCCAGCAGCATTGCTGTCTATCATGAATGCAAGCGCACAATTAGGGAGAATTGCCAAATAGGGTGGGGGGTAATGAATGAATGCTGGATAATCAGTGTGTGCTGCAATGAAGGTTGTTATGACAGGTGAGTGCTGTGTTCTCTCAGATTTGATACAGCTGTCAGTATTGTAGGGAGAGATACTGCATTTTAATGCAAATATGAGTTACAGGTCATGTATGGCTGTGACAAAAAGCCTGCTTTCTGCCTCATATAGTCAGAGGGCACAAGCCAGTGAAGAGATTACCTATGTGCTAATTCTTCCACCATGAAAAATATTAAGGCCTGGATCAACAAAGGGGCTTATGCATTGCAGTGCTCAGTATCATGGCACCTCACTTTTAGGTGCCTAGAAAATCACAGGAACAACACTGCAACCAACAAAGCCTGCGGGCATGTCTACACTTAATTTAAAATGACATCCAGCTGCTGCAGAAATTAAGTCAGTCGGGCACGTCCACACCACACTCATTGTGTTGGTGGAGTGCATCCTCATTAGCGGTGCTTGCATCGATGCACAGAGCAGTGCATCGTGGGTAAGTATCCCACAGTGCAACTAGCTGCAGGCATTTTTGGGAAGGGCTTGCTATACCTCATGGAATCAAAACATTGTTGCAGGGGGGAATGGGAATATGGCTTCGACCTTCCATGGTGCAGGTTTCTCCCGCCCTCTTCTGATATCAATGGCAAACAATCCACGCTTTTTCGCACCTTTTTTCAGAAGCCTGGCTTAGCTGCGTGTATGCCATAGCGCAAGAAGCATGGACCCCATTTAGCACCTTGCACCTTATCCTGCAGTATTTCCAGGGTTGAGACAGCAGTCGCCATGTGGAACCTATGTCATTTAAGCATGAACATGTCATCACGCGTTCTCTTTTTCCATTTTCCAATCTGCGAAAGGCTCTCCACTGGTGTGGAGGATGTGCTGAAGGCCAAGCTTTCCACTGTAAGGCATGCAAACACAAGGCAACCATTGTCATTGCATAACCTGGGTCTGGTACAGGGTTGCTATTTAAAAGTCACTCCCCTTATTACACTTTAATGCAAGCCAGAACATAATCAGAATCCCTAGCTATTCAATAAACGGGTTTGCTATTCCAGCCATGGTGAGTATGGCCCAGCGGCATGGCGATGGGTCTTGTGCTGCAACTTGTGGGAAACGCGCTTCAGGAGCACAGGTGGACAATGCCCTCTCCCCTTAGCAACATGGATGTTGCACTGAGACCAGGAACAAGCATTAAGCCTCCCAAATTGCAGTCTTTGTTCAAGGCAGCTTTTGGGGGGGAGGGGTGGTAGAGGGAAGGTTTGTGGCAATGAGAGAACAGTGGAAGGCCACCTCCCTTCCCTGAATGCTGCTGGTAGCAGTCGCCCTGGACTTACAGATTCTGAAGTCAGCACCAATCCCTGCCAGCCAAACAGTGATTGAGAGACCCAGAAATCACCATGGGTGGGGGATCACATGCTCTATTGTTTGTGGTATGAGCACTTGTAATGAAAGTCTCCTCTAGGTGACCCTATGTGATATCAGTCTTCCTGAGGGTAACAGAGATGGCAAGGGAGCAGATGCTGCAAGCATCTGGGTACAGACCTAGTCCTTTTGCTGCTGTGTTGTGCACCACAATGATGCCAGCAGAGTTAGTACTGGAGTGGCATGAGAAAGTGTCCTACCGTGGTGGAAGAAATAAGGCAGCCCTCCCCAGAAACCTTCTGCAAAGGGTGAAAGTTTCCTAGAGATCTCCATGGAGGGTTCCCAGGCCATTTCTGTGGACATAAATCAGGGATGGCCAACCTGTGACTCAAGAGCCACATGCAGCTATTCAAAAATTAATGTGCAGCTCCTTGTATAGGCATCCACTCCGGGGCTGGAGCTACAGGTGCCAACTTTCCAATGTGCTGCGGGGTGTTCACTGCTCAACCCCTGGCTCTGCCACAGGCCCTGCCCCCACTCCACCCCTTCCCACCCTCTCCCCTGAGCCGGCTATGCCCTTGCTACTCCTCCCTCCTTCCCAGAGCCTTCTGCACGCCACAAAACAGCTGATTGGGAAGTACAGGGAGGGATGGAGGGAGAGGGAGGCACTGATTGGCGGGGCTGCTGGTGGGTGGGAGACACTGGGAGCAGGTGGGGGAAGCTGCTGAGGGGCTGCTGATGTATTACTGTGGCTCTTTGGCAATGTAAATTGGTAAATTCTGGCTCCTTTTCAGGCTCAATTTGGCCACCCCTGACATAAACAGTCTTTTCCAGGGGGCACCCTTTGCATAACTGCAGCAGCCACTGGGAAGCAGACACCCCTTTCACCTCACTTTTTCTTCATATTAAACATAAAATATAAGAGCATGTAAGCCCTACAGTTTGACTGAAATTGCATACTCACCAGAGGTGCCTTCCCCAGCATCATGCTCAGCCACGATGCTGGGCTGCTTTGGGATTAAAAATAGCTCCTGGCTCTTGGGGAGAATGGATCCCCCAATCACCTGTCTCCCATTCTCCTCCGCTTCCTCATCTAGAATGTCCTCCTTGTTGTTGCCTGAGGTGGCCTGAAACTCAGATTCCTGGAAGGTATCCACACTGTGTTTGGGGGTAGTGATGGGGTGGCCACCGAGAATCACATCCAGCTCATTGTAGAAGTGGCATGTCTGTGGTGCAGAAATAGAATGACTGTTCGCCTCCCTTGTCTTCTGGTATGCCTGCCAAAGTTCTTTGATTTTCACACAGCACTGCTGTGTACCCCTGATGTAGCCCTTCTCCCCCATGCCTCACGCGATCTTTTCACAGGTGTCTATGTTTCTTTGGCTGGATCGGAGCTGTGCCTGCATTTCCTTTTCTCCCCACAGACTAATAAGATCCACCATCTCCTGTGTACTCCAGGCTGGAGCACGTTTGGGGCACTGAGTCACCATGATGAGCTGGGCAGGCGAGCTCTCCACATTGATCAAACAGGAAATGGCAATGCAAAAGATCCTGGGGCTTTAACAGGGGAGGGGCTGTTTCCTGTGTTACCTGGCTGCTGTCTAGCGGAGTTCAAAACAATCTCCAGATTGGTCATAGTGGAGCATTGTGGGACACCTCCTGGAGGCCAATTCACACAATTTACACAACGCTGTGTCTACACTGCCTCTCTATCAACCCATCAACATTGAATTAAGTGCTACGCCTCTTGTGGAGGTGGAGTAATTAAATCAATGTTTCAGGCATGTCAGGGCGGCGGAAGGGACCTAGGAGTGTAGACGCATACATTATTAGGTCGATGTAAGGCGGTTTCCATCAACCTAAGTTTGTAGCGTAGACCAGGCCTGAATTAACTGCCTAGGCTCCCTATACAGTGAATGGGGGAGAGGCCAGCATGCTAGGCAGGAAACCACCTAACCTATCCAATGGGAGATGGCAATGAGATGCATGTATGTTGTGTTAAGTCCCACCCCTTCATGGAGATAGGTGCATACGTTGAAGCTGCAAGGAAGCAACTATCTTTGCTAGCAATCCATGAATGGGACCTTGTGTCCTGGAATCAGGTCGGCTTAAGCACCTAAGCTGTTTCGTGAAGCACTGAGTTAGGTGCCTGCTTCTCTCAACACAAAAACAGCTGGAGGAGGAGCTACTGCCCACCTTATAATTTTAACCCAGTGGTTAGAGCACTCACATAGAACGTGGGAGTTCAGTACCCCTCTCCCTGCCAGCAGGGGAGAATGGATTTCTCTCCCACCGTTCAGACAAGTTCTCTAATCACTGAGCTCTGGGACATTCTGATGTGGTATTTCCTCAGTCTCTCCTGTTGAAGCTGTTCCATTGAGGATAAATAATGAAGAAGTGATTAGCCAGGGGGACTAGAGCCTGAGTCTCCACCTAAGTTCCCTGTAAGCTGTGCAGCAGCCTATTTAGCATTGCGCAGGTGCTCAGGGAACCCGCCTGGGGACCTGCCACGGTCTGGTTCCCACTTAGCCCGGCCCCAACTCAGCTAGTGGCCCAGACCTGCTGCAGCCAGGGCGGCACGACTGGATCAGACCCACGTGCGGCCGGAGTAGGGCGGCCCAGCCCGACCGAGGAGCAGCCCACACCCAGGCATGGCCAGGGTGGTGAGGCCTGACCCCGCAGTGGCCCAGACCCAGGCACGGCCAGGGCAGTTCTCCCCTGGTGCGAACCTCCTGGGACCAGGGAAGGGGCACTCCCGCAGCAGGGAGAGGCACCTCTCCCCGCACAGCCCAGGTGCTGCTACAGGGAGAGAGCACTGGGGGGAGTCCTTTCTCCCCGCTGTAGCCCCAGAGCATCCTCCTGCACCCCAAACCCTTCATCCCTGCCCCAACTCAGAGCCCACACCCCCAGCCAGAGCCCTCACCCCCTGCACCCAACCCTCTGCCCCAACCCTCATCCCCGGCCCTGCACCAGAGCCTGCACCCCTACCAGGAGCCCTCATCCCCTGCACCCCAACCCTCTGCCCCAGCCCTGAGCCCCTCATCCTCAACCCCACCCTAGAGGCCACATCCCCACCCGGAGCCCTCACACCTCTTCACTCCAACCTTCTGCCCCAGCCCTGAGCCCCTCATCCCCAACCCCACCCCAGAGCCTGCACCCCCAGCCGGAGAAATCAAACCCCTGCACCCCAACCCTCTGCTCCAGCCCTGAGCCCCCTCCCAAATTCCAAACCCCTCAGCCCCTCCTCACCACATGAATTTTGTTATATGCACCAATGTGAAGGTGATGTGTCACACATCAGCTCCATATTGGTGCCCATAATAAAATTAATTCTGCACATGGGTGGGAAAATTTAGAGGGAACACTGGTCTCCACTGCCCAAGTGCATGAGTGCCTTAACCACTGAACTACAAACTCCTTCTCTCACTCTTTCTCTCTCTCTGGCCCAAAGACTGCTCCACTGTGGATAGATTCTGAAATAGCCAACTCTGGGTTTAGGTGGGAGATAGGGCACCTGCCATCTACAACGAGGCAGCAGTGCACATGTCCAGAGGCAGAAATATAGGTGCTAATAGAACTTTTCTGAAAACTTAGAATCGCACTGGGTTTGACGGGAGTTTTCGGGATCACTGTGGAGCATAAAACTAGGACTTAGATGCTTGAGTACCTCTGTGGATCCTACCCTAAGAACCCAGACCCAAGCCAGTAACCCCCGAGATCAAGTGACCTTCTCTGTATTTGCATTGTTTGGAGAGGAGATTCACAGCTTTTGAGCAGGTGCTGAAATCTGTTACCATCCTCCTGAATCAGTCTCCCCTGAGGTTTGAATTCATATTCCTTCTGTGTAAAGTGGCCCAACAATGAATATTTCAACTCAACAGAATTCACATACAATTTAAATTATTCTAAATAAAAAAGGAAATTTATTTGGCAGAGAATGAGGTAGTGTGATCTGACAGATAGCGCACTGCTTGGGATTCAGAAGACCAGAGTACTGTGCCCTGTTCTTCCAATGGCCTATTAGGTACCCTTGGACAAGTCACTGTAAGCTGTGTGTGACTCATTGTCCTCATCTGTAAAATACCTCCTTTGCAAAGTACTTTGTGCTCTACTGATGAAAAGCACCATGTAAGAGCTAGGTATTAGTAGTAGGAAATCACAAACAAATGTTGATCAGAATTAAAACATAACTAGTGTCTAACCATTGTGAAAATGATAGTCAGCTGAGCTTCTTGTTAGGCCCTGATTCAGCAGTCCATTCCTATTCAGCAAAGCACTTAAGCACATGATAAACTTTAGGTACAAGCTTAAATGTGATTGACTTCACTGAATAGGGATGGACTTAAGCATGTGCTTAAATGCTTTGCTAAATCAGGATCTTTAGTACAGAAAACATTCGGCAAGGAAGGTAAAAAGTGTATTGTTACCCCTTTTTGACCCAAGAGCTTTGATAAAATTCAGGATCCTGCGGGTTGTTTCAGTTAAGAGGAGAATTTGATGATGGAGGCCTGGTTTCTGATGCAATCCTATTTATTTATTTACCAATCCCATTTATGTACAGAGTCTTGTTTCCCTGAACACAGCAGGACTCAAACAGCAGGAGACAGATTCTTCTTACTCACAGCTATAAGTACCTTTTTAGCCAGCACTCAGCCCAAAAGCTCTGTCTCAGGTCTTTTTCTCATGGCAATGCTAGGGTCACTTGGGATGACGTGATCATGCACAGTATATTATAGATGCCCAGGAAATCCTCTTTTGTCATTATAAGGAGGTATTTTTTTCTGAGGTTGATAAACAGCTGGTATCTGCCCAATACCTAATGAATCTCCATATCACTACTTTTTTTAATAGAAAAGCGTTGAAAAGAGCTGGTAGAGAAAGAAGTTTCCAATCCAATCAGGAGGAAAAAGATTAGAACAAAATCAATGGTTTGCTGTGTTTTGACATTCATATAATGTCAATCTGCTGCAGGGCAGGGAAACTTATCTGAAAAAATCGATCATTTAAACATGAAGAGCCATTCATTGGCCCTTCTGAATTGAGCTTAAAGTTCCATGTTGAAAACAGCGAGAAAGCTAATAACCCTCAGCACATTGTGATCTGGAGCTGTAACTCTGACAGAAAACAAAATGTTTCCTTAGCTTAGCCAAACTTCTCTTGAGTCATCTGGCTAGGCTTGAAGCCAAGAAGATTCACAATCCCATGGGCAGGTGAAACAATCAAATTTTAGCAGAGTGAGCATATTAGGGAGTAATACTAATATAACATTATTCCGCTTGTGTGAGACATAAGCCCACATATTGGGCCAGAGATTCACCTCTCATGGTAAAATCTGTGGAGAACATGAATCGAGGGAAGAAATCAATGTTAGATTCCCCACACTGTTCCATCAAGGGGATGGAGTTTTCTTATGTGAAATAGGCTATCAGGACCCATCTCCTAAACCCACACATCCTGGGACTTCGGTATCAGGCCAGGGCCACCCACACAGCGGCCTTGTAGCAGCTGTTGCCCTCAGCAGCAATATCCTTCTCCCTCCCTGAGAGCATGTTTCCAATGGAACTGCACTATCATCGACTCCTCTGTCCACAGCTGCCATAAAGACCCTCTCCTCACCATTGAGCAGGTTTTGTGGAGAAGATAATACAGTCCCAATCCCAATGTGCACCTTCCACCCCACCCCACCCCCCAAACACCCCAAATCCTCCCCCAACCCATCCAGTTACCGCCTCTTTCCCAATGTGAAAAGAAAAGGAGTACTTGTGGCACCTTAGAGACTAACCAATTTATTTGAGCATAAACGTTCGTGAGCTACAGCTCACTTCATCGGATGCATAAAGTGAAAAATGCAGTGAGGAAGTTTTATACACACAGACCATGAAAAAATGGGTGTTTATCACTTCAAAAGGTTTTCTCTCCCCCCACCCCACTCTCCTGCTGGTAATAGCTTATCTAAAGTGATCACTCTCCTTAAAATGTGTATGATAATCAAGGTGGGCTATATTGATGGCATCTTCATCATCTGGACCCATGGAAAAGAAGCCCTTGAGGAATTCCACCATGATTTCAACAATTTCCATCCCACCATCAACCTCAGCCTGGACCAGTCCACACAAGAGATCCACTTCCTGGACACTAAGGTCCATAAACACCACCCTATACCGGAAACCTACTGACCGCTATTCCTACCTACGTGCCTCTAGCTTTCACCCAGATCACACCACACGGTCCATTGTCTACAGCCAAGCTCTACGATACAACCGCATTTGCTCCAACCCCCCAGACAGAGACAAACACCTACAAGATCTCTATCAAGCATTCTTACAACTACAATACCCACCTGCTGAAGTGAAGAAACAGATTGACAGAGCCAGAAGAGTATCCAGAAGTCACCTACTACAGGACAGGCCTAACGAAGAAAATAACAGAATGCCACTAGCCGTCACCTTCAGTCCCCAACTAAAACCTCTCCAACACATTATCAAGTATCTACAACCTATCCTGAAGGACGACCCATCACACTCACAAATCTTGGGAGACAGGCCAGTCCTTGCCTACAGACAGCCCCCCAACCTGAAGCAAATACTCACCAGCAACTACACACCACACCACAGAACCACTAACCCAGGAACCTATCCTTGCAACAAAGCCCGTTGCCAACTGTGCCCACATATCTATTCAGGGGACACCATCACAGGGCCTAATCACATCGGCCACACTATCAGAGGCTCGTTCACCTGCACATCTACCAATGTGATATATGCCATCATGTGCCAGCAATGCCCCTCTGCCATGTACATTGGTCAAACTGGACAGTCTCTACGTAAAAGAATAAATGGACACAAATCAGATGTCAAGAATTATAACATTCATAAACCAGTCGGAGAACACTTCAATCTCTCTGGTCGCGCGATTACGGACATGAAAGTTGCAATATTACAACAGAAAAACTTCAAAACCAGACTCCAGCGAGAGACGGCTGAATTGGAATTCATTTGCAAATTGGATACAATTAACTTAGGCTTGAATAGAGACTGGGAGTGGTTAAGTCATTATGCAAGGTAACCTATTTCCCCTTGTTTTTTCCAACCCCCGCCCCCCCCACACTGTTCCTCAGACGTTCTTGTTAAACCCTGGATTTGTGCTGGAAATGGCCCACCTTGATTATCATACACATTGTAAGGAGAGTGATCACTTTAGATAAGCTATTACCAGCAGGAGAGTGGGGTGGGGGGAGAGAAAACTTTTTGAAGTGATAAACACCCATTTTTTCATGGTCTGTGTGTATAAAACTTCCTCACTGCATTTTCTACTTTATGCATCCGATGAAGTGAGCTGTAGCTCATGAACGCTTATGCTCAAATAAATTGGTTAGTCTCTAAGGTGCCGCAAGTACTCCTTTTCTTTTTGCGAATACAGACTAACACGGCTGCTACTCTGAAACCTTTCCCAATGTGGATATTCAAGCCAGGGAACAACTGTCCACAAGGAGCCATGAGAACACAGAGGCAGCTGATCCCTTTCTTCATAGTGGGGATTTTCAGCTGCTGCTGTGTCATCATGGTGTCTTATCTTGGACCCCACATAGGGTTCTTTACTGAGCAATGTCTTTTCTTTTTTGTCTATACACACTCTTCTGAGGTTCCTCTGAGCTTATGTGGCTTGAAAAGCTGCAGTTCTTTAGCAGGTAAATAAAGCTTCAAGTATTTATAACATTTCTCAATTTAAAATTCAGACATTTCTTACATGAAGGAGATTAAACAAGTGTCTGAAATGAGCAAAAAAAAATTAGATTATCTAACTTAAAAACAAAAGTTTAAATAATCATAGCCATGCTTTGAGACAATAGATTAATATGAGCTCACATTTTATATGCTAAGCTTTAGGCTGATGCAAATATAGGTGGCTAAATTATAAACCTTGAAAAAACAGAATTTAAAATGTAAATGGCAAGTGACTTAACTATAGCAGTGCTCACAGGTGTCACTATTCGGATGTAATTCACACGGGAGCACTAATTCTAAATTAACGGTCTGCACATTTCATATCCAAAATTGGCATATTGTTTCATTTAACAGGAAAGGAGTAGAAATCATGCATTATTAATATTTATGAAGAGTAAACCAAAGGTGATGCATTTATTTTATTTTTCTTCCTTTTATCTCCTCATTCTCATGTATTACATGAACGGTATCAGGTACCACACTAGATAACCTATTTTTAAAAAATCCATTACGTTGTATATTTGTAATGAGCTTCTCTTACCCCAATATTTTTTTCAGTCAAGTTTCCTTCTTGTGAGTCTGCTACAGCAGTCATGTACCTGTTAAAGGAAAACAAAAATGTAAAATTTCTTTAACTTGCTGATCTCATCTAACTAATGACCATCAGGCACGATAGACATACATCTGATAGCAGTTACAAGACACCATATCTCTTATATGTGCCTCTTGCCAATGTATTATTTAGTAAGCCAGGGAAGAAAGAAGCATACTTTCAGCCATACCTATGACTGTATTGTGTGCTCACCTTTCACTGCTTAGCAGTGGTAAAAGCTGGAAGTGACAGCTTTTGTTTCAAAACTCTATAGATGAGAACAAAGCATATGCTGTAGTAATGAACATTTGTTCTTAAGGACATAGAAAAGCTTTGAAGGGGACATATACTTGATATCATATAAGAGAGATAAATACTTGATATCATATAAGAGAGATAAATAAGAAAGAATTACGTACTTTAATAATTATTCAGTTCAGGTTATGGTACTGTATTTAAGCAATGTTGGTGTTAAATAGACATTGCTATTTCTCAAAATAATAAAAGATAAGTCCTTTAATTTTTATCAAAGGGTTGCTTCCTAAGTCAGAATCTACGTGTATAAAGAATGTGAGTATTTTCAAAGAGATCCCCATCCCTTTCATTTTATTTTCTTCTTTGCTGTACTAGGGGAGTTGCTTGCTTTTTATTGGCATTCCCTTTGTCATAAACTTTAGATTATCCATGTGAAGCTTATTTGATCTCTCTGACACATTTTTCCCAGCCAAGTGAGTCTCCAAACACTGATGTTCTAATGATGTACCACTCCAAATGATGTTACTTGTTGCCTGTGACAAATGAATTCAAAAGAGGCAATACATTTTAATTTACTGTTCTAAATCTTAAAATGTCAAATGGATGAACTGTATCCACTGAAGAAGATGTAATGATGCTAATAGAAAGCACTGGGAAAATCTGAAGGGCTAGTCATCCGACTTACTAAATATGATTTCCGTAAATTTAATTCTGTTTTGTAATGGGGAGGGGACGATTACTGACTATCCAAAAAGTGTTGAGAAGCGTCACTTTCCTATCACTAATTTTCTCTGACAAATAAGCAGTAGATTGTAAATTTGCTTAAGCTTTTATGTATTTGCATAAATTCAAGTACAAACCATTGGAAATACACGACTTCCCATTTTAAAGTTATATTGTCATAAATCCTCTATGAAGCGAAATAATTGCATGCATTTATGGGACGTCTAGTATGTTTATGATAGACACCAACATATTAGATACAAATAAATAAATTAAAATATGTTTCCAATATTGGGCCAGATTCTTGGCCTCTCCTAAGTCTCCTTTGCTACTTAATGCAATGTCCAAGGATTCCCCTAGCATAGGCAAATCTTCAGCGGGAATAGGGCTGGCTATGCCAGCTACTCCTGGCCCTCTCCCCAATATACACTGGGGATAGTCTATGGCAGGCTGAGGGCAGAGAGGAGGAGTATGAGAGGTGTGAGGGATTTATCCCTTGCCAGCAGTATATTCCTCAGAGGACTGCTTCAGTGAGCATAATTTAGAGAAGCTTTTAGGTGCCTATAAAATATACCGGGGCCATTTTGAGGCTGAGTGCAGGATCAGGAAAGTGGAAAGTTGTTACAGTTTTTCTCTTCAGAGATCTTGTTTCAAGCCTAGATTGTCCAGACCCTACTAGCTGACCTACTGTATTCAATCATCCTTGCAGATCAGTTTCTTATTGGAGGCGAAATCAGTGATGTTGAATCAGGATATATACTTAGTGCATCTTGCTTATTTACACTATATATGACAGTCATTGAATAGAAGTGGTCTCAAATAGCACCCAGGCAATCTCTTTTCAGGAACCTCAGCACAAAGACCCATACCCACTTTCCAGGAAGCAAGTCTGCACCAATAATTGACCATAGATAGAGAAATTAAGGCAGAGAGCAAACTCTCTTGCTGTTTTCCACAGCTGCTCCAAAATATCTGCATCACAGACTCAGCAGTGATATAATATTTCTTCAAAGACTGTACACTGCTCACATGCTGAGAAAAATAACTTCTCAGACTATGTGTAACAGTTCCAGTTGGTGATTCCTATAATAACACAGTATATTGTGTCATACATCATAGCACTCCACAAGATCTGTTGAGGGAAGCTCAGTATAATAGCTTCTTAAAAATTAATGATTTAGGCCCGAATTCAGGAAAGCATCCTGATTCAGTATTTAAGCACATACATATAGTTAAGTATGTGCTAAGTAAGTAAATCCATTTATTCATGTTTGAGTACTGATGACATCATAGCGGAATTTTCAGAAGTCTTCGCAATCCATCTCTAACTTTGATCACTCAGCATCTGACCTTTTGCAGTGATCTGCCACACACCATCCATCCATCTCCTCGCTGGCTCCTCTCCTACTATAATGATCCTCCACCGTTCCTTCCATAATAACTTTCTTAAGGTTATTTCCATTTCTACAACTAATGTGACCAAAGTACAAAAGTTTGTGTGGCAAATTGTCTTTATTGCAGTAGGTGTTTTGCTCATTTTGGGGGAAAAAATCAGTCACATTGTCTGCTTCTACTCTTCATTTCATCACCCACTCCTTTCTGCGCTCCTCCTCTCAACTGGAAACAATTAGATCCAGAACCTTCTGACCAGCCGGCTCTTGTTGAACCATCAGCGAGTGATTTCTGGACTACAGTCTGGGACCCTCTGCAGTGTTAATGGAGTTGTGTATCCTAATCTAGTCCAGACTACAATGTAATTTGAAATTAACATAAGAAGCATGTCAAGACAGTTTGGATGTCTTTGATTGCAAAGTTAGGAGATCAGCATAAACTTCTCTTTATAATTATCATTATCTTTCTCCAGTATTATATATGCTTTGCATTTGGACCCTTAATTTTGCTATTTTTACTCTTGACAAAATGTCAACATAGCGAGAAGACATGAAAAACCATTATAATTTAGCCAAACACTGGGAAAATTAAGTGACGTATATATGAAAGGAAGAATGGAAAAGAAAAAAAAATTTAAAAGTGTAAATGTAATGTGAATATATATACCATAGGGCGTGAGTAAAACAGTCAATATATAATTGGTATCAAAGTATAACTGGTATCTTCTGATGTGTGATAGGAATACATACGGGAGCATTACATCAAACTTTGTCTAAAATATAGAGCAGAGATGTATTCTCAATGACTGCAAACATCCTAATGGTTGTAATGTTTTAATAAGGATTTTGTCTGAGTATACTTAATGGGCCTGCTCTTGAATCCATTGAATTTGATGGGAGTTTTACTATTAATTTCAGTGGGAGCAGATCTGACCAAATATAAGACTAGTCACTTTAAAAATTATTTCTCGAGCTCCAAACATACTGCTTTCATTTTAATAATTTATTAGTATCACAGTTTTTACATAAATACAGCTGGTTGTTCAACTGAGAGACTGACATCTGAAACCTGTTTGAAGCAGGCTTTATCAGTCATTAGGATAACCTAGTTATTCTTCCACTGTCAATTTATTTAAAGGTTTTAGTGTTTTGCATCTGAGGGCCTTCAAGCTTTTGAGCAACTACAAATACAACTTTTTAAAGTTTAGTTTCATTCTTTACATCTATTCCTCTTCATTCTACAGTCCAGGCATCAAACAGTCTAAAACTCTCTCATTTTCTTTGCCCTTTTACTGTTGGGGGGAGGGAGGGAGAGAAAACATCCTAGAGGCCTTCAAAAATGGAACATGTGGGACTAATAAGAGCACTAAAGCTCTTGTTTTTGCAGTTTGATGACTGCTCAAGGAATATGTTAGGATTTTTTTCTTTTAAACTAGCAGGTGTGGATAGCTCTCAGCATGGCTTTTTAAATCAATGGACTATTCATTTGGTTCTGACTTCAGTAGGCTCTGGATCCATGCCTGGGTTCTTGTAGACTGTTACGAGTCATTTGTTGTCAGTGACCCTGTTTCAACTGTAGCTCCATTCTGGAGTCATCTTATGTTGTGTTCTATGACGCTCTTGAGGTATAACTTTAAAAAGATATAAGCAGGGAATGGGAAATAAACATGACATTAGTATCAGTACAGACCTGCTCATGCACAAGGATGTAGATGTCCGTAGTACACTTGTTTTCAAAGAGGAATAAAAAGTACTCCATTTATCCACATAAAGTACTATATCTTCCAGAATAGCACGGTGCTAAAACATGTCTCTTCAGTACTAAGTTGGAGGTGTCAGTTTTGTAAGGGTGGATCTAAGGAACTACAGTAGCTATTAACTTTACGTGTACCGGGACAATGGTTCACACCCAGTTCACTCACATGAGTACTCCTGTTGTGGTCACTGGGAGTTTTGCCTGAAGTTACTGTAGGTATGGACTACACGAGCTTGGCTTTTAGTCATAAATGTGGACCAACTCACTATTGTAAATAGACAACATATTTAAATGTGCAAATTAGCAAGTGGGCCTGTACAACCGATCACTTTAATATTTTTATTGTATTTTTGGAATTTAATTATACATTAAAACTATTTTCCATTTTTAATTATAGCTGTGCTCCTAAGTGCCACTATAGTTAAATTTCTGTGTGTGTTTTCTTTATAATTACCATCCTTGAGAGCCTAATATCTTTGGGCCAAATTCTGTGGCCCTTAATTGAGTAAAACTCCTGTTGGAGTCAGAGAGTTTTGCTTTATTAACACTGAAGATTTTGGGCATTTGCAGACTGGAACTTCTTCCTATTGAAGTAAATGGGAGTTTTGCCATTATTTGATTGGTGACATAGGCTAGAGCTAACGGTGTGAAATCTCTGCAAGATTCTATTCATGGAGATTTGTCCCTGGTTGTTCAGTCTATATTTGTCTTTCCCTGCCCACCCAGGAAAAAAGGTTACGTGGTTGATCCCAGGCCATTGGTGGCAGGCCATGGGCCATCTATATAACCCTTGTCCTCACCCATACCTCTGCACCTGTTCTGTGTGCCTGGCACCTCACCCACCTGCTCTCCAGCAGCATGATTCTGCAGAGTCCAGGGGGAGAAGGGGAAGCTGCAAGATAGGCAGCCAGTTCCCCAGTGCCTTGTACACAGTAGTGGTACGCTCAGCACAGAGAGGGTTGCTTCCATGCATATAGATCAGGGGTATGATTAAAATTTGGTATGTAGCTTACAAGCTGTCAGGAGGAAAATGGTTTATTTTAAAACATAATTTTTCAAGACATAAGCTTCTTTTGAGGTACAGCTCAGCATGAAGGACTTGGAGTTAATGAGTTAATGGGGGTTCAGGTGGCCCTGTTCCACCACACCTGCGAGATATCACAATTTCAGGGAAGTAATTAAGATGGAGAAACCCAGCTCATTTGATGGCTGAGCAGAGAGGAGAGAATATTTTTAGTTCTCTGATCCTGGAGTGAGGACTGCCTGAAGGCAGGAGCTTCTGGGACAACTGATGGCCTCTCCCTGAAGGAAAAGAGGGCCTGATCCTATTCCTCTCTATTGCTTGTGAAGTCAGTTAGGGGCTACAGCCCAATGAGTGTTCTCTGAAGGAAATGAACATTAAGCCAGCTTTGGGATGATTCCTTTGTGTAATCCTGCTCCTTTCTGTGCTTTGACTGCCTTGGAAGGCGTCTGGACTATCTGGGACCCAGCTGGAGGGCTGAGTCTCTTAGGCCTGGAACTAGAGTGGGAAAACCTCCTGGCCCTTAGAGAGCTGTAGCTTAGGTGAGTGCCAGGGCCTTGCCAGAAGCCTCTGGGGCACCCTGGGGAAGGAATTTTGGTGACAGTACTGTATACAATTATCATCACTTCAGTCTCTCCTTTATTTGCCAAAAACTCTCTTTAAAAATGGCTTTGTTAAAAACATGAAATTCTATAGATTTGTTTACTTTGAAAAAGTCTCCATTTTTAAAAAGTTACTGACTGCATTTGCAATAACATCTTCCGGTGTAGCTTCAGTTATGTATGCTTTTGATGCAAAGAGCAGCATAGTTGCTGAATCTGTGAAATAAGCACACAGCATGTCTCTGACCTTCAAAACTTCCAGTTAATTGAAGGGCATTTCTGTTCCTTTGACAGTGATGTGTACTATGCATTATTATCCTGCTTGGATAAAAACCTCTGTATCCATAGGTGTTAGGTACATCTGAAGCCCTTCAAAACTGGTGTTAGGGTTGTGTTTGAACCAGTATGTAGAAGAATAAGGTAGTTGCTGATCTTCCTTGAGATCAGACAGTGTTCTGTTACCAGACACAAGGATGGGGTCACAGAAGTAGCTAGTAAAACAGAGAACTGTTTCACTAAGCATTAGCTTTATTACATATTTGCGTGTGTGTACACCTCGACCTCGCCACACATGCATCTATATCATGCTTAATGATTTAGGATCTATCAAAGTCCCACTGAAGTCAGTGAAATCTTTCCATTGAAGTCAATGGAATTGGGTTCTTCACTTTAACTGTTGTATTCCTTTGTTCATTTTACACTGACAGCAGTATGTGTGAGTAGCAAAGTGAAATGAAGTCACAAGTAGGTAAAACAACCAGGCCAAAGGTGTAGGAATCCTCCTAATTCCTAGAAGCTTATATTGTGGCTTTGGTATTTGGGGTGTGTGTGTGTGTGGTGTTTTTCTTTTAAACACACTATATTCAGTAACTGGTCAGATAGGTGTCTACCTTTTACTTGTTTAGTTTAATCATGAAATTACTTTTTAGGGTGGTATTGTGCATCTAAAGCTGAAGGAAAATCACAGAACTGCTTCCCCACATAACCAAATGACACAACAGGAACAAGTAGGCAAGGATTCAGAAACTCTATGATCCATATGATGAGGGAAAACCTGTGTTTCATTGTCTACCTCTGGCAGAAGCCCGGGATTCCCAATATATTGGCTTTGCAGAGGCTCTCAGATTTGTTTGAATTAGCCTTGGTGTGTGGATTTCAGACTCTAACTCTGGACCTGGATCTGAATTTTGCTGTTAGCCCCACACTCTGTACTGGTCTAAATAAAAATCAAAACACTACAACCCTTATTATAGAGCACAGTACTAAAAGACGGAAGTGCTAGAACAACAAATATGCTTTCTGGTCTTAATGTGATGTGTATCTCAGTTCATAGTCCATAAAGCTAGATGCCTAGTTTCTCGGTAAGCTAGAAACTAGCCCGTGATCACATTTATAGTACAATAGATTGGAAGGGAGTACAAGCTCGGTACTGGTTTCTGTGCTGGGGTAGAACTAGACCTTGTGTTATCTTTGCAAACTTGAAATAGTTGTTGTTTTTTGTAACCTCTAAATCTGTTAATACAATTGCAATTACAAATACGGATAAACATCCTAATTCTCAGGTTGAGGGAGAAGCAGTGCATGATCTCATTAAATGTGTGGGAAAACAAATCCCAGAGACTGTGCAGCTGAAATTAAGTGATGTGCCTCATTGCACGAGCCCACTCTCCAAGGACAGACTTCACTTCTCGTAAAAAAGGAAGGCAGTGTTTCCAATCCATTTAATATCTGAGATGCCAAATTAGCAGAGGGCCTGCTGAGGGAGGGTGTAACAGTTTTGCCATCCAAGCGGCTGGATGCTTGAAGGAAGATGTCAGTAGTTGAACTAAAGTACACCTATTAGTTATCATTAGTAGAAGTGCTACCATTCATAGGAAACTAGATATGTTCTGTCCTCTCTGTGCTTTTGTGCTTATTGTAAATGTGGGTTTCTTCCTATAGCTTCACTGTATTGCTAGGAATAATAAGTATATGGTAAATAGATATTCTGTAAGCAGAATGCAACACAACCCTGCTGCAGACTCATGACTCCCCTCCCACAGATGGGGTCTGAGGGTGGAGGTGGGTGGTCCTCGCAAAGTCTCTAAATTCTTTAGTAGGTTGGGGAAGGTGGGAGAAGAGATTAGCCCTAGACTTCCCACCCCCCGACCTCCCCCCAAGTAGTAAAAGGTTTGATTTCCCCCATCTCCCGTGTTGCCAATTTTCATGACTTTTTTGTGAATTATGCAGACTGTGCTTTTCTTAAAGCGCCTGCTGCTGAAGTAAAGGGATTACTTGAGAATCTCGGCTTCCTTTTAAAAAATGAAGTTTCTAGTCTCATGGCCATGGAGTAAAAGCTGGAAAATGTGACCGCAAGTGCACCCTAGCAGCTTAAACCGGAAGGCAAATAAGCTAATACTTTTAAAAATATAGGATTTAAAGCCACTATCTTGACTTTTGGAGGCTTGACTGACAAAATGCTGGGAGCTGGCAGTACTGCATCTAGGCAGATCTCCTTGAAGAGACCCTAGGACAGCACAAGCCAGGTACTTAGGATGCTGCTCTTGGCTCCCTTATAAAGGACTGACTGTTCTGCTGGAAAACTTGTACAGGCTCAAGTTGTATTAACTTTCCTGTGGATTCCCTACAGGGGTGTGGAGGACTGATGTCTACACTTCTCCTGCTTCCCTTTCTCCGGTTGACCTCTCTTCCCCATCTGTGTGCGTGCTAAAGCTTTGGATGTTACTGCAGTCCTTGTGCATTTGTTTGTTCTTTAGATTTTTATAACCTCAGGTTGGTGGGATTCTGTTCAGACCACGGAGGTAACATGATCTGTCCCCAAGGAGCTTGCACAAGACAAGGATTCAGATGTGTGCAAGACTAGGAGCTGGAAATATCCCCTTGCAGCACTGCTAGTGCTGGTGAGGCGTCAGTGATGGTTGTTTTTTGGGGCTGCATGGGTTGGGGGGGCAGTTAATGGGAAAATTGAACTTCTTCAGGTGGTGGAGAAGCTGCACAGAAGAAATGTGTCTAAAGTGAATGTGAAAGAGTAGAGATTGTCTTATTTCAGCACCAGAACAGGGGGCAATTCCTGGCATAAAAGCCAGTAGAGGGGAAAGCAAAGTGATGGTCATGGGAGAAAGACAGAAAGGGAATGGTTAGGAATGAGTGGTTGGTGGGGAGAAGTTAGCGTGGGAAGAGCGAAGTTACTTTGGTAAGTTGGAGCAGAGCTGTCCACAGCCATGAAGTAGGGGACAAAAGGCTTCAGTTTCCGACGGATGTGGGGAGCAAGCCAGTGAACAGATTTGGGGAGAGAAGTGACATTGTCAGAGTGGTAGAAAAGAAAGATGAACTTAGTGGCTTTATGTTGGGTTGGGTTGACTGGACTGGTGTGAAGTGGGAATCTAAAGAGGAGATCTTGCCATTTATTTATGTATTTGTCTATTTGTTGATGAATGCCTCATCTTAATTTAAGGAAGCATTTCCATTTCACGTGTGGGAAAACTGGGGCATACAGAGACAAAAGACAAATATTTTTAAAATAACTAATTCTGGGTACCCAACTTGAGATAGCTAGGGGCTGTATCTCTCAGGTACTGAGTACCCAAAACTCCCCTTGAAGCCAGTTGGAGCTGTGGATGTTCAGCACCTTCTGAAAATCAAATTCTATATGTCTCAAGTTGGGTACATAAATAGCAAGGCACCCAAAAGGTTGGTCCAATTGACTTGTCCGCAGTCAGACAGGAAATCCCTGGCACAGCCAGGAACAGAACACAAGTCTCTTGCCTGTCAGTTCTATGCCTTACCCCCTTAACCACAAGATCAACCTTTTTCTCTCTTACTTCCTCAGATTGTAAAAGTTACATGTTGCAATGACCAAGGCATAGAGTCTTGGTGGTGGATCTGAATAGGAAAAGACAAACTTCTAGAGATGCTGGAGTGAAACTACTTGGAGCAGTTTAGTCTGGTCAGTCTCCCTGGCAACATTCCACTTGCCCCACATTCTGCCTTTGCTGTAGTATATTAGTTATGACAGGGGTAGGTTTTAAGTTCTTGAAGTTAAATAAGTTAGTTAAGAAGCAAGCACAGTGCTGCTGCTGATGTAATCTACCCTGTGTTCTCTGTTGGTCTGTGCAGCTGGTTCCTGTCCCTGTATGTGAGTTTGTAAAGCTCTGCAGAGTGTCCTGCAGGGTGTATGGTAATTTAAAACTTCCTGATGCTTATCCTCTTGCCATATACTATGGCATTTAGGGGTGGAGTAACTTTTTCCATACCTCTCATTTTTCAGCTATAGCATACCTGATTGAATAAAATGAGACAACGAAGTCATTTTAGGCTTTAAAAAGTGGTGGTTTTTACATTTACATTTTCTTGGCACTTCTTGGGGATGACTCTCAAAAGGAAAAACTCTTATGACCACAGAGAACAATTTTTATAAAGAGACCCATTCTGAGACCCAACACATTTTTGTTTCTCGTCTTTACCACTAGCTCACTTTTTTTTTTTTATAGCTAACTTGGCAGATTCTGTTCCACCAACTGACTTACAATTTTTTGAGTCTAGAAGAAGCCATAGTGTCAAGTGATTTAGCCTCATTAGTATTTGCACCCTTTTTTAGTACCATGGAGACTTTTCCAACCTTCAAGCCGAGCCTCTTGTCCAACCTATGGTTTAAAGGATCTTGTAGCTAGGTATGCACAGCTACATCTCAATCATTGTGTTTCATACTACAACTCCCCGAGCATCTGCCGTGACTGCTTTTGTAGTTGGCAGCAAAAATGCTTGCTTTTTTTTTTAAAGTATATATTTAATTCTGTACTGATTGCTCAGTAATTCATAAATGCAGCAAAAGTCTTATCTTGAAAATGCCCTTTTAAAAAAAGAAATGCACATCATACGAAACTACAAAATACCACATTCCCTTTTAGTATTTCTAAAATGGTATCTCTTACTGTATACTTTTTTTGGTGGTACTTTATTTTAAAATTGTAACAAGGCTTATTATGGTGCAAGATGGTTATGATGGATACATTTGTGTCTGTGTGTTCTTGTATAGACATAAAGAAGCAAAGCAAGTCCACATCTGTGGCTGAAATAACTGCGCAAAACGCTACTTAAGGTCTGTTCTCCACTGACTTGCACGCATGTGGTCACTTACACTTGTACAACAGGAATGCTAAGGTATTAAATATTGCCATATCACAATGTATAATTTTACACCCTCTTTGTGATTGCTTTGCCAGTGTGTAACTGACTACACAAGAGTTAAGGCAATGGAGAATTAGGCCCTCTACCTCAGAGTATTTTTCTAAGTGTTCAGAGACCTCATGAAGAATACTGCTGAGAATTAAATCCCTAAAGCTCATCCATCTCATTTCTATACTTCCATAATTCTTCTCACTAACTTCCATAGTCTCTGTCCCCATTCACTAGTATAATGCTTATAGAAGCTCATGAAGTATTTCCTTTATAATTAAACAGTCTGACTGATATAACTACAGATACATTTATTGAATTTAGGTTTTTTGGCTACAAAATCCACTTTTGTCTCTTCTAAAAAAGTTTTCATTAAAGGATGTCTATTTAAAAAGGAAATGCTCTGGATCACTATTTGATTGCTGTCATTGCCAATAACCCTAACTTAAAACACAGCTGTTAAGGCTATTTGGCATAAAGTGCAGTCCTTTGAAAATAGCTTTTTCTTAACCTTTTCTCTTCTTAAATAGGAAATTTAGAGGAGAGAACCAAAACCCTGTTCAGGCTTCTTTGTACCTACAGTGAGAGATGCTGTACCTTCAGCAAGAAGAGTTAGAAATGGATAATTATGCTGACATTACTTGAATTAATAAAGCAATTCAATGCTCTGGGATATGTTAAAAGGTGATCTAGAGTCATGTACCACCTGTCCACATTAGGGTACCATCTGTTCTATATTTGTTTGCTACTAACACTTAATAAATGTCTATGGGAATATATTGCAGGGAAAAACAGGTCTCCTTGTAGAGTTGTTTAAACAAAACTCCTGCTGATTGATTTTAAATAATTGACTGTTAATATAATGATGCATTTAAAATATAGGATGCAAACATTTTCTACACAACCGGAGAAGCAAATGCAACTGAATTTTTGTTGTTTTTTTTTTTTTTTAAAAACGTGGCCATTTTATCCAATGTTCTGGAGGTATGAATTGTAGCCACATAGAGCCATTACTTCTCTGTTCTGGCAGGGTTATGTTAATTGGAAGAGAAAGAAATATCATAATTTTGTGAATGTGTGAATAATCAGCCGCAACACCTATTAAATATCTGGGTGAAATTCTCCGGATTGTGCCCTGATTCACACAGACTTGTTAATTGGCTAGTTATTTGCAAATGGAAAAATTGCAGCTGGCTGGCTTATGAGTAAGAATGTGTTACAAGTATGTTAATTTTGTTGTAATTTAAAATGTTCCTTTATCACCTAAAGTAACCTGATTTGATTTAATGGGGACAGTGCTGTGCCCGTTAAAAACACAGCTGTTGATAAGGGTTAGTCACTTCTCTAACTCCAGGAAGCAAAGATAGCTGCGCTTAATCAATCACACTCTATTATCGAGACAAACATTTAGGGTGCTGAAATCCTTGTTCTTTGTCTCTCGAAAATGGCTGGTGAAATGCTCTGGGGAAGTAGAAGTGGGTGGTAACCTAGGCAGCAGTGACCATGAGATGGCTGAGTTCAGGATCCTCACAAAAGGAAGAAAGGAGAGTAGCAGAAAAGCAGACTTAGACTCGCGTAGGGAACTGATGTGCCGGATCCCCTGGGATGCTAATATGAGGGGGCAAGGAGTCCAGGAGAGCTGGCTGTATTTTAAAGAAGCCTTATTGAGGGCATAGGAACAAACCATCCTGAAGTGCAGAAAAAATAGCAAATATGGCAGGCAACTCGCTTGGCTTAACAGCGAAATCTTCAGTGAGCTTAAACTCAAAAAGGAAGCTTACAAGAAGTGAAAATTTAGACAGATGACTAGGGAGGAGTATAAACATATTGCTAGAGCATGCAGGGGTGTAATCAGGAAGACCAAGGCACAACTGGAGTTGCAGCTAGCAAGGGATGTGAAGGGTAACAAGAAGGGTTTTTATAGGTATGTTAGCAACAAGAAGAAGGTCAGGAAAAGTGTGGGACCCTTACTGAATGGGGGAGGCAACATAGTGACAGATGTGGGAAAAGCTGAAGTACTCAATGGTTTTTTGTTTTTGTTTTTATTTTTGGTTTTTTTGCCTCGGTCTTCACAGACAAGGTCAGCTCCCAAACTGCTACACTGGGCAACACAGTATGGGGAGGAGGTGAATAGCTCTCAGTGGTGAAAGAACAGGTCAAGGACTATTGAGAAAAGCTGGACGTGCACAAGTCTATGGGTCCAGATCTAATACATCTAAGGGTGCTGAGGGAGTTGGCTGATGTGATTGCAGAGCCACTGGCCATTAACTTTGAAAATTCATGGCGATCTGGGGAGGTCCTGGATGATTGGAAAAAGGCAAATATAGTGTCCATATTTTAAAAAGGAAGAAAGAGAATCTGGGGAACTACAGACTGACTTGAGTCCCTGGCAAAATCATGGAGCAGGTCCTCAAGGAATCCATTTTGAAGTACTTGGAGGAGAGGAAGGTGATCAGGAACAGTCAGCATGGATTCACAAGGGTAAGTCATGCCTGACCAACCTCATTGCCTTCTATGATGAGACAACTGGCTCTGTGGATATGGGGAAAATGGTGGATGTGATATAGCAAAGCTTTTGATAGTCTCCCCCAGTATTCTTGCCAGCAAGTTTAAAAAGTATGGATTGGATGAATGGACTATAAGGTGGATAGAAAGCTGGGTAGATTGTCGGGCTCAACAGGTAGTGATCAATGGCTTGATGTCTAGTTGGCAGCCGGTATCAAGCAGAGTGCCCCAGGGGTCAGTCCTGGGGTCGGTTTTGTTCAACATCCTTATCAATGATCTGGATGATGGAATGAATTGCACCCTCAGCAAGTTCGCAGATGGCACTAAGCTGGGGGGAGAGGTAGATACGATGGAGGGTAGGGATAGGGTCCAGAGTGACCTAGAGAAATTGGAGTATTGGGCCAAAAGAAATCAGATAAGGTTCAACAAGGACAGGTGCAGAGTCCTGCACTTAGGAAGGAAGAATCCCATGTACTGCTACAGGCTGGGGACCATCTGGCTAAGCAGCACTTCTGCAGAAAAGGACCTGGGGATTATAGTGGACAAGAAGCTGGATATGAGTCAGCAGTGTGCTCTCATTGCCAAGAAGGACAACGGCATATTGGACTGTATTAGTAGGAGCATTGCCAGCAGACGGAGGGAAGTGATTATTCCCCGCTATTTGGCACTGGTGAGGCCACACCTGGAGTATTGCATCCAGTTTTGGTATCCCCACTACAGAAGGGATGTGGACAAATTGGAGAGAGTCCAGCGGAGAGCAACAAAATGATTGGGGGGCTGGGGCACATGACTTATGAGGAGAGGCTGAGAGAACTGGGGTTATTTAGTCTGCAGAAGAGAAGAGTGAGGGGGCATTTGATAGCAGCCTTCAGCTACCTGAAGTGGGGTTCCAAAGAGGATGGAGCTAGGCTGTTCTCAGTGGTGGCAGATGACAGAACAAGAAGCAGTGGTCTCAAGTTGTAGTGTGGGAGGTCTAGGCTGGATATTAGGAAACACTATTTCACTAGGAGGGCGGTGAAGCACTGGAATGGGTTATCTACGGAGGTGAAATTTCCATCCTTAGAGGTTTTTAAGGCCCGGCTTGACAAAGCCTTGGCTGGAATGATTTAGTTGGTGTTGGCCCTGCTTTGACTAGGGGATTGGACTAAATGACCTCCTGAGGTCTCTTCCAACCCTAATATTCTAGGATTGTGACATCCTTTCAGCACGATGGATTTTTGCAAAATACTGCTGTATCTAACCCATGAAGAGCTTTACCATACAGGATAATGAAACACACACATTTCAGTGGGGTCCATTTTCTTGACCCTAGCATTAAAAGTGCTTCCAGGTGAGTTTATCTCCTACAAGGCAGTGTTACTAAAGGAGATCTCTTAAATGATTCTTGCTAATGTTCTTATACCTAGTAATTGTATTTGCAGTATGAACTGTAGAAATAGCTTGGGCCTCAGTGGGGAACGCTTATGTATTCTTCGTTTCTCTTAAATTTTCTCTGTGAGCTTACCTGCCTTTTTATTCAGGTCTCTGCCCGGTTCAGGGGAACACCCTATCTATTCTACCTGCTCTCAAGCCAGGATCTTCCCTATCCTCCACAGGCAGGAGTGGGGCTAATGGTCATTCTGCTCTTCACCCTAGGGAAATAGAACTCCCTTTCCCTGTGCCCTCTCTGAGTGTGTGGTGAGAACTTGTATACTGGGACAGGCAACTATAACATACAGGGAAAGAAGCACATTAAGGGAATTGAATGTTGCATAGAGCTCTGGAATGCTGCAATTCCAAGGTAGCTGACACAACAAACATGGGTGCCAGTCTTTGATATTGTAGCAGGGTTTGAAGATGCTGAGCTGACTTCCTTCCTGCTTCATGCCATACTTGTAATGAAGGGGGGAAAGTACCAGCATGTCAAGGGAAGCACAAAGACAAATCAAGTGCTGAGACAGGCAGTGAGCTGACTTAAGCAACTGAGCCACAAGGTGCCTTGGCTCAGACATTGGTACACCAAGAACATTACGGGAATCGGAAAAACTTGTCAAAATGCTGCAACAGCGGAGCAAGATGCTGGCTAGCCCCAGGTGTGTGTGTCTGCGGGAGACAGTGTCATAAAAGACGGAACAGAGGCACAAAAGACTAGGAGTGCTGGAATACCAGGGCAGACCTCAGAGCCCCGGGGGAAAGCAACCCTTGAGACAAGTGCTCAAGAAATGCCCTGTGCAAAGAGCTAAAAGAAGTAAACAAATGTTGTGGACCTGAATGAAAGACAGCGTGTATAGGAAAAGGTTGCCAGTAAGTAAGGCCCAGCCCTACTAAATTCACGGCCATGAAAAACACGGCACAGATTGTAAAATCTGGTCTCCCCCTGTGAAATCTGGAGTCTTGTATGCTTTTACTCTACTCTATACAGATTTCCCAGGGGGAGACCAACATGTCTCAAAATGGGAGTCCTAACCCAAAAGGGAGTTGCAGGGCGGTCATAAGGTTATTTAAGGGGGGTTGTAGAATTGCTACCCTTCTTTCTGTGCTGCCTTCAGAGCTGGGGGGCTGGAGAGCAGCAGCTTTTAGCTAGGCACCCAGCTCTGCAGGCAGCAGCACAGAAGGGATGGGATGGGATGGTCTGGTATGGTATGGTATTGCCATCCTACTTCTCCGCTACTGCTGGTGGTGGCTCTGCCTTCAGAGCTGGACTCCCAGCCATCAGCCACCGCTCTCCAGCTGCCCAGCTCTGAAGGCAGTGCCGCTGCCAGCAGCAGCATTGCCACCCCCCCTACAATAACCTTGTGACCCCCACAACTCCTTTTTGGGTCAGGACCCCCACAATTACAACACTGTGAAATTTCATTGTTAAATAGCTGAAATCACAAGATGTATATGGTTTTTAAAATCTTATAACCATGACATTGACTAAAATGGGACTGTGAATTTGGTAGGGCCCTATCAATGAATCATGGTCCAGATCCTGGGAAGACCTGGAACAACAATTTTGAGGCAATCTAGCTATGATTACAATGTTGTAGCACATTATCTCTATGTGGGAGTGGATGCTGCATGACAATTAGTAAGGCTCTGACTCATGATCTCCTCTGCTGCTGCCCACAAGGGTTAAAAACCCTTAAGAATGGGGGAGGGGGAAGGGTATTGCCAGTCTTGTGCTGGAAAACTAAAACTGTGGAGTGAGAATCCTACAACATCGTCTTCAGAGAAGCAGAATTACAAGGCAATTTTTTCTTCATGTAGTGTCAGGTTTCAATAATCTATCCATCAGAATAGTGATTAGGGGGCCAGATTATAGTTATCCCTCACATTAAATGCATTTAGCAGGGGCATGGGGATGAACAAGGAGCTTTCCTTTGTACCTGCACCCTTGTGTAAAGACTGGTCACAGTTGCAGTCCCTGCATTATTTTAAGTACAGGATTGTTCCCTGGGACATGCCCCAACTCAAAAGAAGTGAGAGAGAGAGAGAGAGTGAGAGTGGGTAGGGCCTCTTCATGCAAGCCAGTGGAACTGGGAGGCCATATAGAGTGTGCTTTCTGCACTCCCTCAAGCCCCTAAGGGTTTCAGTGCAGGGCCATCCCTCATAGGCACAAACTAGTTCTCTAACATTGTGACAAGGTGGATAACCCTATGTAAAATTTAAGAAATATAGGAACTGCACCTGCTGTGTTTGAAATCAGCAGTAAAATCTTTATAGATGCACAGTCAGGCATGTACAGTAGGGCTTTGTTGAAGGCACTGCTCGACTCATTTCCCAAGCAGCCTGAAAAGCATTAGGAGGAGGAAAGGAAGTTGGTAAAGATCCCTTTTTCCTGGAAGTGTTTCTTATACCCCTCAACCCTTTCCTGTTCATCCACCACAGAGAGAGCTAGAAAATAGTAAGAATGGAGCCAAATTAAAAATAGGCCCCCAAGATTTACTAACTTTACCAATCCATTAAATTTACACTGAAAATGCATCTCTCTGAGGTGAGATCTTCCTAGGCTGTGCCATAAACCTGAGGAAATGTACAGAGATGACTTGTTTCTGGACTGGTGCCCTCAGCCCACTCTGGCCAATCAATCAACATGAAGACTGAAGATTTAACCTATGACTCGGAGTATTGTGTGGGCTAGTAAATTCTTTCACCTATCTAATCAAAGCAGCATGAAAAGGATCCATATTTTCTTGCTCTATGGGTTCAAAATAAACAGTTTATTAGACCTGAAAACATTGTTTGTTCCATATAATTAAAGACAGTCCTGGCAATCTCTGAACTACAGACACAATTTCTTCTAGAACTGCTAGTTTGGGGGGAAAAGAACAGTTGTGAATGGTATAAAAATCTTGCACTCCTTACTCAGGTAAAACTCCCATTGAAGTTGGTGGGAGTTCTGCCTTTAGTAAGGGCCAAGAACTGCAGGATTTCTTTTCCCTTTGCAAGGAGTTATAGAACTGCTATCTTTTCCACCCTGCACTTTTTAAAATTGATGAAAAGAGAAAAGGAAGCAGGCTCTGAAATAAAAGGAGCCAGCTATTATACAGTCTCCTGAACACAGCAACTTCTTTATTTCTTGCCCACTCAAATCTTCCATCAGTGTTAGTGAGCATTTTGGGTGGGCAAGGAATTCAGGATCAGACCCAACGGGGAGGGGGTGGTTGTTTCATCATCAAGGAAAATGAGATACACCCACCCGTGACTAGCTGCTATGATATGAGAGAAATATGCCAGAGGGTGCAGGGGGAAGGTAAGAACACTGAAAAAATATTTATCTTTTAACTTTTGCACACAGGACCCAAATGAGGTGGGATAAGTGCCATCTTATTCCCTTCCCTCTGCTAGTACAGATGGCCTATACACATACATGCACTGGACTTTTAGAGTAAGCTGTTTTTAATGAGACAATGACCACATTTGATATTGTCTTATTAGATCTGTTTAGGTATTATTCCTCATAAAGAAGTGGCTGCACTGTTAGCCATACAGCAGGGTGCTGTTTTTTAATTAGCTGTGGATTTTTACATGAAACTGATATTAAAAGATCATATTAAGGAGCATCTGGAAACAGTAAACAATACTGATCAAGTACAGGTAACTCTCTCCCTCATTTGACACGTCTGTCAGTTCAGCAGACAGTATTCCTACTCTCTCCTACCTGGAGGAGGGAGCTGGAGCAATCTTCAAAACTAATAGGCTGGTGAAAGGAGTGGTGTGGTTTGCAAGCTTATAAGAGATACTCAGATTGAAAACTGAGATACAGGACAAATAGCCTGACCCTGCGCCACTACCATTATTTAAAGAAACTCAGCACTCAGGGTGTGCTGAAGATCTTTGATACTTAAACTAGGTTGGGGAACAGCCAAGCCTAAATCAAGTTCTGTCCCTCAATCCCCTCGCCTCCAAATGAACTGACTGCTCTGCAGAAGACTGTACTGCAGCAACTGTTCTATCCACTCCCTGGGGGCTGCACCTACTTCATGCTGACAGCAGGCAGGTTCTGCAGAGAACAGAAACCTCTGATCTTTGAGTATGTGTTTGCTTAGAGAGGCAGGGTGCAATTCCCAGCTCATGGAGACACACTCCTACTAGCTCTTGTTGCACGATCAAGCTGAAAATAGTAGTGTGCGGTAGGAGGGGCTAGCCATGCCACGTACAAACACACCAACTCAGCTGCTTAGTCTGAGGCGTTACATGTGCGCCTGCAGTGATGCTACGCTATTATCGGTAGTGTGACAGCTCAGTGAGAGCTAGCGTACGTCTCCAGCTGCACGTGTGGACATGTCCTTTGTTCCCAGCAGCTCTTCCACTGCTACAAGATGTTAAACTCCTTCAACTCCCAATGGAGTTGTGAGTACGCAAAGTCAATGTGAAGGCATTTAGTAGTTCATGAGCCTGAGCCCCTTTCCTTTATCTCAGAGAACTGGTCTTCCTTATCTCTAGTTTCCATCCCATTCCATCCCATCATTTATTTTGTCAAACTTCTCACCTCCAACAGGCAGCTTTTTATTACTATTAGAAGAGAAGCTGAGTTTCTTTACTATCGGGGGCATGGAGAGCTAGAATACGGTCTTCCAAAGAAAAGCAATGGTGCCTTCTAGTACAATAAATAGTGTGATAACACCTGTGGTCACACTTCTGTCTGTCCTCTTTGGAGACACCCACCTCACCTCTCTCTGCTCACATGCAGAGCACTCAGTACTGTGAATGAATTCTTTACAGAATGGTGCATACCTGTTTGGTGGGGGAAAACTCCACTTTGCAGCTCAGGAGATGGGTGTGATGCCATTAAGGTTTACCTCTAAAATTGTATATGATCTGGTGGAATTTGACTCCTCTCTTTATTCAATGTTTGCTCTTTATATTTAGGAATGAAATCCCATCCCCTGATAAAACTCCAACTGATACAAAATGCAGCAACCCATCAGCTTAGGAACACAGGTTGCTGTGAGTACGTCATCCATTTCTCTATTGTGTGCTGGATCTCCACTGAATACAGAGTCCAGCTGAAGACTTTTCCTGATATTCAAAATCCTCTCTAGGATTGGGCACTGATACTGCTCCATCTATGACCATGACTGCCTACTACTCCTCCATTCCACTGGAAACATGACACTGTTGATCAATGTAGGGAAGGAAACTCATGGGCTAAAGATATAGAACTTTCACAGGGACTGGACCTAGAGTGTAATCTAAATTGGAAGATGTCTATTCTACAGCTAAGAGAATAGTGACTCTGACTTGCAATAGACTTGTACTTGTGACAATGCATTTAACATACTTAGATATACACTACACCCACAGTAGAGTAGATGACCCCCTGTATGCCGCAGATTTATGAATTATGCTTAGATTATTCCTGTTTGTGTGTAACCAATCTTAGTGAATTGTTAAACTTTAAAAAATAATTAAATGGTGAATAAGGAAACTCAGAAAAAGGAGTGAACTTGCCTACTCATTCTGTGGAAGAACTAGAAAGAAGGAAAACAACTCCCAAATTAGAACCTCAGAGAACACTGAGATAATGATACAAACAAGGGGCTTTTAAAAATATTGCAAATTAAAGATGTTAAACTAAGAAAATTATTCCAGTTTTGGAAGCTACACAAAAAGGTGGATCATCCTGACTGTTTGAGATCTTACTAGAAGAAAAGTCAACCTGGCCTCTTGTAGCAGATGGTGCAGAGGCTGGAATTCTCAAGGAAGAGAGAATACAACATTTCTTGTTACTTCCCCAAAGAAATTGCAAAGTAAGTAAAAAACCATTAACTTTCCTGGCACAGTATTTATGAAATGCGTAAAGTCAAAATTAAGCTAGAAATATATACAGTGACAACTTCATAGGATACTCAGATGCCTCCTGACTGGACTATTCAGTTTTCAGTCTTGCGCAGAGAGAGCTAGGTAGGCTGTAGGAAAATTAGTGCACCATGTGAAAGAAATTTGGCAAGAGGCTGTCAGGGAAAGATGATCAAAAGTTTCACAAGGTCAGAGTAACAAGGATATAGAGCTGTGCAAAAGCAAATAAAAAAAATCCTCACCACAACATTAAACTCAGGCTTTCGGAGAAGGAGCTCTCAGGGGAGGAGAGAAGGAAAGAGGACTTGGCATAATGTAAATAAGAATCCATCACTAGCCAACTTCTGAACAATTTTTGGTAAGGCAGAATACTAGAGACCCCACAATGAACAGCTGGGGACACAGTTCAGACCTTTAATTTCAGAAGGTGAAACCACACACCAAATAACACTAAAGAAATCACATATATACTGAAAAGTATGATTAATCATGTGACTTATTAGCTAGTTCTTCTCTTTCCTCACCACAGAAGCAATCCATTTAAGCTTGTTTTGGTGAAATACTAGTTTAAGCTGCAGAGAGTAGCTGCTAAAGATAAAGTATAGCTTACACTTTTATTTATATTGCTTGTTTCAGGTACATTGTGACCAGAAAGCATAAACTTACACTGCTTAAATACAGAGAGGAAATAAAAAACCCTCAGCCCTTCTTGGATCTGTTTATAATGCTTTTGTAACTGTTCCCCTTGATGCCTTTTTTATTATTATTAGGGGTCACATGAGGCCATTGTTATCCCCACAAGGGATGGGCATTGAATTTGTTTCTGAGGATGAGGAGGGAATGATTTGAGGGGCTGTCTTTTGCATTGGCTTATGCTGGTTGTTAAATACAGCTATTGGAATGGCAGTACCAATAAACTGTTTTCATTTTATATTTGTTCTGGAACAAACTATGCCTTGTTTTATTTAGACCTTGTACAGTTTGTCACCCTACTATGGCTTGGGAAGCACTGGCTGTAGACTCAGGCTGATTCAGTGTGAAGAAACAACATGGTTACTAGCCAAATCTTATATGATTTAATGTCTTTTGTTTAAAGTTCCATAAAAAGCAGACTGAATCTTCATACACAGCTTCAGGTATTAATATGAGCAATAACTCTTTAACAAGAAAGCTGGTTTTGTTTGAAAACTCTGCCCCCATTGATTCCGAAACTAATCTTAAAGACCCAAATTATGGCCACTGATGACTCCTCCCTTGGGCTTCAGTCCTTCTTCCTTCTATGCTATTTTTCCTATAGTTATCCTCCTTCTTTATCCCATTAAAACAATGTGACTTTTATATTCCTGAGGCCAGCAGGAACCAAAGAAATACCAATACCATCTTGCTCTAGCGAAAAGAAAAATAAATAGGAAAAAACCTTAATATGGTATTTCTAGTTTCCCATTCTCACTGGAAGAGTGCAGTGCTGCTTTCCTGAAACCATACAGTGCTGTGTGAGGCTATATGTTAGCCACACTATCAACCCTACCTGTGTGATTCAAGATGGCATTTCACAGCAATGAGTATATGACTGCTGGTTTTTCTCGTGCCACAGAACCAGAAGAGAACAAGTCATTCCCACTTTAGGGGAATATTTCCTAAGGCATAAGTGTCTAGTTAAATTTGCTAGTTTAGTGAGTTGTTTGAATGGAGGGGACAAACTTTGCAGTGTGTACCCTGCAACTGGTACCTCCTTTAGCTCTGCCTTAGGTCTCCATGTTAGATTTCTTTAAGGCAGGAGACTGATATAACTAGGATGCCATTGCAGATTCACTCCCTCTGTGGCTTCCTTCTACCCCGTGGCTCTTCTCCCTCAATGATAGACTGCTTCATCACAATATATTTGTGCTGTAAGGGGGTTATTTATTAAGCCATGTCTACGTTAATAGTCAACTGCAGTTAATGGGGTTGAGCAATAATGGGGATCTGTGTCAATGATCAGTCTTTTTTTTCTAGGGTAGACAGGGATGATATGTGTTGCTGTGAGGCACTTGTTTCTAAAAGGGTTTTAGTTAAGCCCACATCAGCTCATCATACTCCACTCTCTCAATTAAGCTTGCCTTTTCAGTAAGTCTGTGACATGCTTTCCTTATTAAGTGAGGAGACTAGAGGTAAACAAAACTTCCGAGCTTTTCAGCACAGAAACAGAGTGATTTCTATCCCAAGGTTTAAAATGACAAATTCTATCATGATTAGTAATGTAGACAATAGCAGATCTGTTTGATATTAACACACTGAACAAACATACATACATTCAAACAAAGAAATAGAAAATTGAAAGTATCCTGGTAAGCATTATGAAATATTACTAGATGTTAAGGAAGGGGAAGAGAGGCTTTGAATATATGTGCCCTCAGAACCTGTCCCAACAAACTAGTCTCCCCAATCACTATAGCAATCAGTATAGCAGATAATAGCCTCTCGAGACAAGGAGGGATATAGATTCTGAGTTACATGATAAAACACAAGGCACAAAGTAAGTTCCTGCCCTGCAGTAGAAAATGCAGCATACTCTCTATGGCATCTTCTTGAGGAGTTTGTCCGGTCTAGTTATTAGTCATGCTAGCAACAGATTTTTTTACCACTTGAGACTGTCCCATTGACTTTCAACTCACTGTTTTGAAAGATTTCGTGATACCCAGTTTAAGCTGTAATTTCTTCAACTGTATTTTATTACTACTTTTTATAGTCTCTAAATAAACCCTTTCCTTCCTTGGTGTTTAAATCTTTCCAGTGCGTGTAGACAGTTATGTCCCTTCATACACCCTTTAGTCAAGCTATATACAGTTAGAAGTTTTACACTTTCCTCATAAATCAGTCCCTCTAGGCTTTTAATCATTTTTCTTGTTCTTTTGAATTCCCTCCAATTTGTTGTCTTTTTGGCAACCAGAATTGTGGATGACATGCTAGATGCTCTTCAGTACTGCATACAAAAGTTATCTATCTGGTACGTGACTTGTGCCACTGCCTATTTAGCCCTACATGATATAGGGGTTACAATGTGAAACCTTACTCATGCTGGTGAACATAAGAATGGCCATATTGGGTCAGACCAATGGTCCATTGAGCTCGGTATCCTGCCTTCCAACAGCAGTCAATGCCAGGTGCTTCGGAGGGAATGAAGAGAACAGGCAATCATTGAGTAATCCATCCTCTGTCGTCCACTCCCGGCTTCTGGCAGTCAGAGGCTAGGGACATCTAGAGCATGGGGCTGCATCCCTGACCACCTTGGCTAAATGCCATTGCTGGACCTATCCTTCAGGAACTTATCTAGCTGTTTTTTGAACCCCATTATAGTTTTGGCCTGAACAACATCCCCCTACAATGAATTCCACAAGTTGACTGTGTGTTGTGTGAAGTAGTACTTCCTTTTGTTTGTTTTAAACATGCTGCTTATTAATTTCATTGGGTGACCTCTGGTTCTTGTGTTATGTGAAGGGATAAATAACACTTTTTTTTCCTCATGCCATTCATGATTTTATAGACCTCTATCATATCCCCCATAGTCGATTCTTTTCCAAGCTGAAAAGTTCCAGTCTTTTTAATCACACCTTATTTGGAAGCTGTTTCATATCTTTAATAATTTTTGTTGCCCTTCTCTGTACATTTTCCAATTCTAATATATCTTTTTTGAGATGAGGCAACCAGAACTACATGCAGTATTCAAGGTGTGGGTGCACTGTGGATTTATATAGTGGCATTCTGATATTTTCTGTCTTATAATCTATCCCTTTCCTAATGGTTCCTAACACTGTAAGCTTTTTTTTTTTTTTTTTATTGCTGCTGCACATTGAGTGGATGTTTTCAGAGAACTATTCACAATGAGTCCAAGATCTCTTTCCTGAGTGTTAACATCTAATTTAGATACCATTTTGTATGTATAGTTGGGATTATGTTTTCCAATGTGCATTACTTTGCATTTATCAACATTGAATTTCATCTGACATTTTGTTGCCCAGTCACTCAGTTTTGTGAGATCCCTTTGTAACTTTTCATAGCATACCTTGGACTTAACTATCTTGAGTAATTTTGTATCATTTGCAAATTTTGCCACCTAACTTTTTATCCCTTTTCCCAGATCATTTGGGTATGTTGAACATCACTGATACCAATACAGATTCCTGGAGGACACACTATTTACTTCGCTCCATTTTGAAAACTCACCATTGATTTCTACCCTTTGTTTCCTGTCTTTTATCCACTTACTGATCGATGAAAGAACCTTCCCTCTTATTCCATGACTGCCTACTTTGCTAAAGAGCCATTGGCGAGGAACCGTGTCAAAGGCTTTCTGAAAGTCCAAGTATACTATATCCACTGGATCACCCTTGTCCATGATTGTTGTCCTCCTCAAAGAATTCTAATGGATTGGCAAGGCATAATTTCCCTTCACAAAAGCCATGTTGACTCTTCCCCAATAAATTATGTTCATCTATGTGTCTGATAATTTGGTTCTTTACTGTAGTTTCAACCAATTTGCTGGGTACTGAAGTTAGATTTACTGGCTTGTAATTGCCATAATTGCCTCTAGAGCCTTTTTTTTAAAAAAATTGGTATCACGTTAGCTATCTTCCAGACAACTGATAGAGAAGCTGATTTAAGTAATAGGTTACATATTACAGTTAGTAGTTCTGCAATTTCATGTTTGAGTTCCTTCAGAACTCTTGGGTGAACACCATCTGGTCTTGGTGACTTATTACTGTTAAATTTACCAAACATGAGCAGGGTTTTGCAATCTGGCCTATTGTCATTTTTTTTTCCCTGGCATATTGCAGTGCAAGTTCATTTCTAATTTTCTCTCCACTATCACTTCTAGGTATTTCTGCTTCCAAAGCCCTTCCCTGGATTTTCTATTTCATTTAAAGGGGCAAAAAGAAAATGACAAGTACCTTTTGAAATTCTTTATGTACATTTTTATCATGAAAGATTCACAACCCAAAATAGACCCAGTAGTTCGGAGTCATACATTCTCAATAAAATTCTAGGGTTGTTAATCAGTGTGTGTTGATATATTTGCATACGTGATGCAAATATGCGTCACCAGTGTTGCCTCTAATGAGAGGGAATCCCACAGGGGCTGGATCAGGGTTTCCTATGAATCTCTGAGTTATTCATTACAAGGTCCTTTCTCCTGGCCCTTCCATATCTTCAACAGCCCTGCATTCAAAAACTGCTGTGTTTATTTTGCATTGTGAACTTTTAAAAATCAAAATGATGTGGTGGTGATATTGCTCTGCAAAAGCCACGTTGGCAACTTTTGTGGACAGTTACACCTCCCTGCTACTTTTTTGTTGAAAACTGTAAAAGTGGTGTTGAAATTCATAAAGTTATTGTAGGCGACATATGAGTGGCTTTTTTGGTTTCTGTATGCTTATGTTCAAAGTGCCATTATATTTCTGCAAAATGTAACGAAAGACTTTGTAATAATCCAGCCAGTCTCTCCTCCTAATGTAAAAGAACCCAAGATTGTGGTATTATCTTTTTTTAAATTATAAATTATTTAAATGAGGGCAGATGAAGCATGGAAATAAGATGATAGGAAAACCTTATTTATGGTAAACAAAAGAATCTTGCATCATGTTAAGCTTCTCTACTTGTGTGTGTGTGTGGGTGATTCTTGGGCCTTGGCAGGCTGAGAGGTATGTGTGACAATCTTTTATTTATTCATTTGTTTTCTGAAACTTTCAGTAATACAACAAACAGAAAAGAGGATGTTTTATACACTGCAATAATTAAGTGAGAGAAGTAGTGTAATGGGGTAAAATGGTTAATGGGAAATTGCAAACAAATTGTATAATTGTGCTGTATGAAGAATTATTAATGCATGAACCATTTTAATATTTTATAAGGGTCAAGATTATCCTTGTAATTTTAATGGGGCAATAGAAACCAGAGTTAACATCAAAGAGGGTACTTCTTTAGTATGAAAGATGTATGTGAATTGTATTCCATAATTACAACAAAGTACTGTCAGACTCCTATAAACTAACATTATTCTCTTTAGATGTGTAATCGGCTTTTTTTTTCTTTTTTTCTTTTTAGAGGAATTATGTTTTTGACATACTTGATCCAGTCAGACTTAGAGGGAGACTGATTTAACATTTGGCTAAGAGTTTTAGTATTAACAATATCTTGTGTTATCTGTGAGGGTATGAAATATGCAGGCTTTGTGAGCAAATCAGATATTCAGTCTCATACCTCTGAATGCATGATTCACTATCTTGTGCCAAAAGTGTATTACTGAGCATTTCCAAAACATATGTATGTGTGAAGCTATTGTTACTTGGCACTGGTAACAATACAAGACCCCTTTGCTCTCATATGCAGATAGTTTGGATGGTTTAATATAAGTTTGGTGACGTTATAAGCAAATATATTTTACATTTGTACGCTCCCCGTTTGCAATTGAACAAGTCCTTTGTTTGCCAAACAGGACAGCAACAGGACCTACTTGCACTGTATAAAAATCATGCGCTAAGACTTTACAGGTGTAGAGTCTTTGATTATAACCTCTTTGGCATCGGGACTGTGTTTTGGCTCACGTTTGTAAGGAGTTTAATGCAATAGCGCTTTGATCCTCCTGACTAGAGTCCCTGGGAATGACCATGAGAAAAACATTAAACAATAATAATGAAAAAATTGGAAATTACTTGGTGCGCAGTCTTTCTGCAGAGTAAGTTACTCACCCTATTTCTCAGTTTAGAAACAGCTACTGTTATATGTAATCCATAATCAAAAAGAGTGTGCCTAAGTGTCACAAAGGAAACGCCTTGATAACATAATAAATCTGTGCCTGCAATATATCCTTCCCTGGTATATTTGCCACTTTAGGAGAACACCGATCATGCACAACTAATAGTAAACAGTGTTGTGAAGAACTGTACTCATGCTACACAATTTCTGACAAAGCAGAATTCTGAATTCCATCTCCACAATGAGCCTCTGCATTGTGTCATTTGTCTGGAATACTAGAGGGGGAATGGTATCAAAAATGGAAAGTTATACTGTCATTGAATTTAACATATACATATATTTTAAGGGAAAGCATACTGAGAAAAAGAGAAGCCTGATGTTAAATAAAATAATGAAGAATAAATTACAGGTTAGTGATAGCATATTATTACAAAAAACAGCCAATGTTATTGGAAATTAGCATTTAACATGCAATGGACACAGTGGAAATTATACCCTAGTAGTGTAAACTGGTTGTGGAAATTATGCCTTTTGCACTGTACATGATCCCAGTTCCGTTTTCTATCTGCAGAGTCTCACCGACCTTGAGTGTATAGAGGACTAGTCCCCAAGTAGTATCTGTAGACAGCTGATTTAAGTTACACAGAAGAGGTATATCAAGTGTTTTCTCCAGTAAAGCTATATGAAGCAGAGTTCTACACATTACAGCATTGTTTCCTGCCCTGCAGGGAGATATTTTACTTTTCAGAGATTTGGGGAGTTCTCTGAAATAACTCCCAGACTCTCTGAAAAGTGAGATTTCCCTGCAGGCAATAACACTGTAATGCAGATTTACTGCAGAGTCCCTCAGCTGTTGAAGAGCAGCAGAACACTTAAGTTGTCAGTGATGTCTATGTCTTTTGTGCATGAGGCCCCAAAATGTCAGTGCCGTTGGGATCCCAAGTGCTCAAAACTTGGCCTCATTGGTGCAGTGTTGACCCAACTAGAGATGCCAGCAGGGGAACCACAATCCTGAGACACTCTAACAGTCTAGAGCACACTGCTGGTGGCGTACTCCATTTCAGACTTAGCAGTGTGATACAGACTTCCTTGGTAAAGAACACCATTGTTTCAATTTGATTAAAATCTTTAAAATACTTAACTTTTCATGGAAGAGCTCCAATAATATTGCTGACACAGTTTTTAGAAGAACTAAGTGCTCTGAGGCACAGACTTGAATTGCATGTGACTGCTGTGGTAGGAAAAAGCCACCTGGAGACTTTCTTTTTCTGGGCTCAAAGACAACTTTTATGTCCATCTGCACTTCAATCCTACAAGAGCATAAATATCAAACTATGTTAAGTTGCACCCAGCTGGAAAATATATACTTTACGAGGAAGATGACATTATTTAACAGTACTGTATTCACATGGATATGAATCTCATGTGGATAACAAACTTGAATCTACACCATATCCAGCATTACATTATTGCAAAACTTGTCTTCTAAAAAAGTTTTGAAACTGTCCTTGATTTATGAAGAACTCAATAAGAGAGCGCCATTAAAAATCAATTCAACCTCAAAATTACAGGTTTACAATTCGTATTTTAAAATAGCTTGATTATGTAACTAAGGATATCAACACAGTGTGTGATTTAACTTCAGAGGGGCAGATCTTCAATCGGTGTAAATGATTCTGCCTACCTTGGAGCCCCTGAAGGAATAAGGAAAAATTTTCTTTATAAAACAGAAATGAGTACTAATGATCTTTACTGTGAACCATCTAGTTTAGCAGAAGTAATCTTGGTAGGTGGAAAATCAGCCATCAAAGAAAACAGACATTACTTAAAAAAGAAAGTGATGTCAATTAATATGTAACTATGCTTACATATAGGTAACCACACTTTTCCTAACGCCTTATTATGCTTTATTTTTCTAAAATCAGTAGAGGAAGGCCAAGCTGTCAGCAATCTTTGAAGTGCAGTTCTGTTCTAAAAAGTGACTATGTAAAAATAGTACTTTCTTACTCAACAGATTGCTCCCTGTGTGTATGCAGAGTCATAGCTGTTTACTATACTGACAAAAATAAGTTATTACTGCTGTTTACTCGCATTAGCACTGCAGAACCATTACAGCCGAGACAGAATAAGCTGTAGATTCCATTTGATTTTGTGTATCATCAAAAAAATTTTGTTTACTAAATTCCTGTCAGTTATATCTGTGCAAGCCCAGTGAAGGGACAGGGAATTAAGGATCTAGGCCAGAATTGGGCAAACTACAGCCCGCGGGACCCTCCTGTCCGGCCCCTGAGCTCCTCGCCCAGGAGGCTAGCTCCTGGCCCCTCCCCCGCAGCCTCAGCTCACTGCGCTGCTGGCGCAATGCTCTGGGCGGTGGGGCTGCAAAGCCACGGCTGCCTGTCCTGGTGCTCTGGGCGGTGCAGCTGTAGCGACGCCAGCCACCGGTGCTCCAGGCAGCATGGTGAGGGGGCAGGGAGCAGGGGAGTTCGGGGAGGGTGGTTAGGGGGCGAGGGTGTGGATAGGGGTCGGGGCAGTCAGAGGGTGGGAAACAGGGGGGTTGAATGGGGGCAGGTGTCGGGGGGGCAGTCAGGAAGGAGTGGGGAGTTGGATGGGGCGGCGGGGGCACTCAGGGGCAGGGGTTCTGGGGATGGTCAGGGGACAGGGAGAAGGGGTGGTTGGATGGGGTAGGAGTCCCGGGGGGGGCAGTCAGGAAGGAAGGGGTTTGGATGGGGTAGATGGAGGGGGCAGTCGGAGGTGGGGGTTCTGGGGGTTGTCAGGGGATGGGGGGGGCGGATGGGACAGGAGTCCTGGGGGGGCTGTCAGGGAGCGAGAAGAAGGGGGGGGCAGATGGGGGTGGGGGCCGGGCCACGCCTGGCTGTTTGGGGAGGCTCAGCCTCCCCTATCCGCCCCCCATTCAATTTCAGAAACCCAATGCGGCCCTCAGGCCAAAAAGTTTGCCCAGCCCCAATCTAGGTAGAGAGAGTCCTGGAGCTACCCTAGGAACAGCCAAGCTCAGAGAGGAAGTTATGCTGGAGTCTGTTGTGATGGTGATCTTAAGTTAGCAATAAAAAACCCCAAGGATGAGTTTAGACACTAACTCAGGATCTGTGTATTCAGTTGAACACTCAGCCAATTCTTGGTGTTCAGCAATGCAACAAAATACAGAAAATGTCTGTCTGTCTCATAGCATATGCAGTTCCTATGAGTCTGAGTAGGATTTGGTGAAGTGAGCAGAGTGTCTTCATAATTACTTTTATTACACTATTCTTTTACATATAAAAATGAAAGAATAAATAGATGATCACTGGGGGCCAAGAAGAGACACAGTTAATTAGCCACAGATTAACATACAGGAAGATTTTAGTGCTGCAGGAGGTCCCATAGCTTTTAATGAGATCTGTTAGTTTGCCTTTTGGCAGCAAAGAACAGTAGGAAAATAAAGCATACAGAGTTGTTGCAAGCTGAATACATTTTAATATAGTTATAAACTAATAAATGACCTTTGATTCTATCTCACCAAAGCAAAGCAGCCAGTGAGTTTCATAGATGTCTCTGGCTCTTAACTGTGAACATTCTTGTCCTCTCTGGTCTGCTCTGTACAGCTCCTGCTCTAGCCAAAGGTCATACTTCCTATCTAACACAGACTGCGGGTTCCTTCTCTCTTGTGTAAGAAAAACTACCTGACTGATGCATTGTCTTTTCTCTTTCCACATTTTCCATGTCCCTATGGGTTCAAACTGGGACCCTCCAGTCGTCTGCAAAAGTAAATACATGCAAATGTAAGAAATGCCTATATCGAACTGTGTGGCTCTTCTAGGGTCTTCTCTTCTAACAAGAGTACTTGTTAGTCTCTAAGGTGGCACAAGTACTCCTTTCCCCTCTGAGAGTTCATGTTGCGTATTAACTTTTCTCCCATTTACACTCTCCATTAGAAACAAAGATAGAGAATGTAAAAACCTAGCTAAAAAGCTGAATAACTTCCTCCCTAGCCACGTGCTCTCTTCAAGCTCAGGTCAAGATGTCCTCTTTCAGTCTGATATAAAGTAGATGATAATTAAATGGGTTGGGGAGGTCTTATTAATGCACGTCCACTGTTAAATTTGAAAAGTGAGGAGATGCAAAAGTTGTGCTTCCTGGAACAATGGTAACTTGACTATGTTGCCTGAAGACAGTATTTTATGGCACGCCAAATAAATAAATAATATCAGAGGAACATTTGAGCATAGAGTGCACTGGTATTACTTACTTTTAACTGTGTAGCTTTAATACATTAATGGAGATTTTTGCATTTACTGTTCCTGACTTTTAATAGGAAAGGGCTAAAAGTCCTCATTTAGGGCTTATGGCAGTATATGTTCCTAAGCATTTATGGAAGATAGAGGTATGTATCTGTCCTTCTGAGGTATTCATCAATCACTTTGGTGTCCGAGTTCCCATATAATTTAGGTAGTGTTAATAATAGCCAAAAGGGAATTCACTTCTCTCCTTCTCTAGGATTTCAGATTTTTCTTCACAACAGCTCTTAATTTTTTTAAACCTTTCTGCTACTCCTTTTCTTCCTTTTGAGTTCTCCTTTTCTTATTTGCCCTTCATCTGCATCTAAAACCAGCCATATTAGAGGTGATGCTGTTAAAGAAAGGCTTTAGCCAAAAACGTCTTGCACTTTGATCTGTACACAATAGGAATGGGGCTCAATCACGTCTCTGGTAAGGGGGGTCTCACCATCAAGATGTCTTTATCAGAGGCTTCTTTATGTACAGCATCCCTTTGGAGCATAATTGTTGATGTGGGTTTTGGAGCAGTCACTGAAAGAATCTGGTCCTAACAAATTAAGGATCTTGTACAATAAAGTCTTGAGATTGGTTCAAAAGTGGAGGCTGGACTTTCTAGAGAGTGGGTATGGTGTGCACATGTCATTTGCTTAGTATGTAGCCTGCTCTTTGTTGCATGAGCTGCAACATCTATGCAGTGTTTGCTTTGCTATGCAGTATGAGATGCACTAGTCTGATCTGAAGGTGGTGATAGCATGAATTACAGTGGCAAGGTCCTTGTCTGAAAGCAGTGGGTTGAATTTTCTGGTCAGCTGACAAAGGGAAAGGCAGTTCCCTGTCCTATTGCAATCTGAATATCCGGATACAGCAATGATTCTAGTGTGACTCCAACGCTGTGCGCTATATTGACGACTGTAGCTTGGTGCATTTAGTCCACAATGAGGTTGGTGTACTAACAAGCTCTTTTTCTGAGACAGTCACTGATTATTACAACCTAATGATAAGCAGATGTTCTTCACTTGCCTTCACCATCCATGAGGGACAGGGGTTTGTCTTACCAGTTGTGGGCCTGATATATTTCAAGGCCACTAAGTTGTTTTCTGTTTGTGTGATTGGTCCAAACTCCGTAAAAGCAGATGGATCAAGTCATGGTTTTGATTCTGGTTTGGCTCATCAATCCCCATGAGACCCTATCTGATTTTGTTACTCTTTTCTCAGAAATAAGATGAGTTTTTCATGTCAGATGACACTTGGGCCTGAGGGTTAGTGGATAAACTGAGTTGATTATTCAGTTTATCATACACTTTATTCACAATTTTTGCAGTTGTGATTTGGAGGATACAATTTCATCTAAGAAGGCAATAGTAGCTTCTTTCACTGGAGCGGTTTGTGTCTTGAAAATCTTCCCCTTAATGTGTAAAAAAAACTTAAGGCCAACAGCTGTCTACGGTCCCTAGTCTTTCTAAATTTAGAGTCAACTTGACAGGGTTTTTGTTTTATTTTCTTTCTCTCTCCAAGGAATTTTCCAGCCTGACAAAGCTGCCAACAACTCTGTGATGTATTTCTCCTGCACACATTAATGAACACAAACTCCTCTGTGCTGCAGCCTCTCTACCAGGCTGGCTTGCAAAGTGATAGAGCCCTGATATGTGTGATTTTTGTTAGATGTATTTTTGATTTTCTCTTTCTTTTATAGAGATCCAGTTGTTTGGGAAATTTATTTTGATAAGACATACTGAGATGATGTAGCAGCTCCTCCTGGCTTGAGCCAGTGACAGGGCTCATCTCTCTCTACCCCACACTGGAGCAAGGAAAAAGCCAGAGCGCAGGGGAGTTTAATTAGCTGGTGGATTACAAAATGCTGCTCCATACTGGATCTAAAGGAACAAGGATATTGATTCATAGACAAAATCAGCACTTCAGTGTGGAGATAAGAGTTTGGCATAGTAAATTATTTTCCCCGTTGGAACTTGTACACATAAAAGTATTTTTCTTTTTATCTTGTTATGCCCACACCCAACTAAAGAAGCAATACCACACTGAGGCATAGATATAGGTGTTTTCGAGATGGGTCTATATCTCAAAAGGTATCATCTTACAATGACCTTGGATAATGTAACTTCATTCTACTTGTCTATAAATGTAGCCTTATACTGCTGAAGTGCATTTCAATGTGTAAACTGCAATTCCAATTATGGTATCTTATATTTTGGGGAGAAATGACTCTGTCAAATGAGAATGGTAGCATTTTGTATCCACTTGTCACACATGTAAATGACTACACTAGGTGAGAGGCTGTGGAGAATCAGGCCCTGTGCACACATAGTCAGCATCTGTTAGGAATGCTGATTGCAGGCACATGAGTGGTCTTGTTCCAGATAGGTTAAAGAGCAGATCTGTGTCCTCTATTAACTGGAGCTAAAGTATCTTAGAATGGGTCCGCTTCATCTGAGAGTCCAAGTGTGAGTCTTTTTGCTTCAAATATTGTAGCCTGTTTTCTAAGAGATCAGTAGAGAGAATCATGGTGTCAGCTGTGGATCATGCTTTCCAGCAAATGAAAGAGATACATATATATCTTTGCTCTTTCCCCTTGTTTCCTCGGATTGCTGCCCTTACCCCCCCCCCCCGATACGAGAGGACTCTGAACTCTCTCTTCGAGGGAATCTGTTGGTGGTGGTGGAGGAGTATTTGGAGCAGCTCCACATGAGCTACTTCAGCAGGGGGCTAGCCACCCTATGAAGAGGCAGCAGGCAGTCAGGTGTGTTGGCTATATCTTCCATCTTCAGTCCAAACTTTAGCAGTGGCAATGGTGCAGAACTAGTATATCCCACCCTAAACACTTCTCTAACCACTGTCATTCACTGCTGTGTCCCTCTCAACCCATCCCCTTCAGTGTATGTCTGCTCTTCATAGCAAACCCAGGCTCAGACTGAGGTTTAAGCCCAAACTACCTGAGTACGCACACAGTCTTCTGACTTGCATCAGGAGCTTCTCAGGACTGAGGTCCGAGGACGTGCCCAGGTGTATGGGTCCGAGCCCGAGTCCTAGTGGGGTGTGAGTCCAATCCCATTCATTCCTCAGTGTGGATGTAGATGAAACCTGGGTTGCCAGGCTTGTATCCAGAGATTCTGCTCACACTATCCCACAATCCCCTAGGTCTGTGTGTCCCAGCCTTCCATCCCCATTTTTTCCACTTAGTTCTCAGAAGCCCTTCTGGTTAAAGTACAGCTAGCTGATGTTTAACCCTTCATTTCCATGTGAACTGCTCAACTGGAAACAGTTGACTCTATTGCGTGTTAGCTATGGCCAGCACTAAGAATCTCAAGCATTCTGTTAGTTAGCTAGAGAAACACAGCTGGATTCTGGTACAACTGTAGTGTGAGGAGACTAAGAGATTGGACTTCAGCAAGAGTGCAAGAAAAGAGTGTCACGATTCAACTGCACCTGTATTCCCCCTCCCACTTCCACCTTGTGGTCTACCAAGAGCACCCACTCTAAGCTTTCAGATCCTAAGCTGTCACGTATTTTGGGCAGAGACGTGTGCATCTGTGTGTCTCTCACTCTCACAGTTAGAAAGATGGGTTAGGGATATTCAACTTGTGGACCTTACATTCCCCTTCCTGCAAGTACAGCACAATTTAGAAATCAGCCACGCTGGACCATGGAAAACTGGCAGGTCCTACTCGCAGTATTTTGGTCAATGTCATTTCTGAGCATTTGAAAAGTCTGGAAGAAAAAATCAGCTCGTATTTTCCTTTAACCTATATAGAAGATTTTGACTGGGTCTGGGATCCTTGGATTTCCTTGGCAATGGAAAATGCTGAGAATCTTACAATAATGACTGAAAAACAACTTGCCAAATTAAGGATGGACTACTCTTTTAAAGTGAAGTTTGGCAGCGTGCCTTTGGACTCATTCTGGTTGACAGTGCAGTGTGGATGCATTGGCATGGGTATGAGGGTCATGTAGCAATGCAGTGGGATGCTCAAGAGTGAGCTTGGAAAGAACAGATCTGCAGGCATGGATCCCACAGATCTGGGTTTAGTATGCTGCATAGACATACTCCAAGTCCTGGGCCAAACAGAGAAACAAGGAATGTGGCAGACTACTGCTACCATAGGATGACACCACCCAGAATCTAGTAAGTTTGTAAATGCATCTAGCACCTGGAAAAAACAGAGCTTTTCCATGGTAACTTTTTTTGGCAGGTGCTATCTCTTCACATATGTTTGTACATTATTTTGTCACATTGGAGTTTCAATCCTGACTGGAGCCTCTGGATGCTATTGCAATATAATATTAAATAATAGTAAGATGAATAAGTACATTCAAAGAGTATGTGGGACCAGGATATCCTTAACTCAACCCCCTGCTCTTCCCCCCTCTGAAACTGGCTTATCTTGTAGCCTTAGGTAAGCCACTTAGGGCCAATTATTCAGAAATGGAGAATTAAGTCCATGTACAAAAAAGTCCAAGCAAAATGATTGCATATGTAAACTGCCAGGCAAATAAATAGCTATATACATCACAACACCACATTTGCATGTGCAAACATGGTAATTGTGGGTATATATTTGCATGCTTTTTTTTTTTTAAAAACCAGGCATCTTCCTTTTGGTAAATATAGACCTTTCTGCCTCAGTTTCCCCATCTACGAAATGTGATAGTAAAACTTCCTTGTCTCACAGGGATGCTGTGATGATCAACCAGGCAATGTTTGAAGTGCTTTGAAGTTGAGGTTAATGGAGCGGTATGGTAATTATTTGCACATCAACACTGGGGAATAAAATATTATTTTAGCATGTCCTCCAGACACAGGGATTTCTCAGAATCTCATCTCCTAATTTACATAGTTGGCTGACATTTCATTGACAGACTTTTTTGGAACATTGACAATTTTGAAGAAAAATGAGCTTGGTGTAAGAGAGAATTCTCTGTGAATTATGTTCAATTGCTAGTTACCAGTTTCAAAACTACAGGTTAGAAAACAAACTGACTAATTTGAAGACTGAAATGCAGACCACAAACACAAGTTTTTAGCAGTCTCCAAGTTAAGAATGTTCATTGGGGAGGGCAAGCATGCTTCAGCAGAGATAGGATGTGCTCAGAAGTGGAAGTTGAGACAGAAGTAAGAGCTGGTATGAGTGCCAGGCGGTGAGTAAGTTTGTGAAAGGAAATATTCTCCAAGCTTTCCAGGCTTGATTGCTGCTGAGCCTGAATGAAGTCTAAAGTGTTTTCCTTTCCATTGATTTTTAACATGCTGGTTTGTGGACTGCTCCCGCCCCTTCTCTTAACTAGTATGTGTACTGTGGGTAAAGATTAATTTTAAAAAATCCATAGTGGTAAATAAATTTCTTACTAATCCAGTATTAAATTACTGTACTCTTCCAAAGGTTTGGAGGAGTGTGGTAGTTGAAACCAAAAGCAATGTTCATGACTAAAAAAACAAAAACAATGGAAGATGAGCAAAAGGTGGAATAGATTATATTGAGAAACATTTGTAATGATTAAAGAAATTGGCCAAGACTCGGCAAAAAATGAACATTTAAGCCTAGCAGTCTCTGCTAGACTCATCTGATTTTCAAGCCAGTTTTATGCCAGCCTCTGATATCGTTTAGAGCAGTCTTAGGGTTCTAATGGCTGATAAGCAGCTGTCTGCCCGCTGAGAAGAGATGTGGCATAGTAGTGCTCCCTTCTACTCCAGTGCTGAGGCTTGAGGAAAGGGATTGAAGGAGCCAGCTACCCAAGCTTTAGAATTGCTAGACAGGTTCTACAGTGAGGATTCCTGCATGCTGGGGAATTCTCAGCTAGTGAAATCCATCCAGTTTCTGTCACCTGTCCAAGGTGGCACAAAGGGGTTCAGAGTACATCAGAGAATCTAGGCATCTTGGTTCTTGTAGATTTATTTGTTATACTGTTGTACTGTCTTGCTGGAAGTAGATCCAGGCATGTACAGTCCGGCACAGGTCCAACACTATTTTATTGCCAGAACACCGGAAGCTCGCTTAGTACCCTGTGTAACAGTTTATGGCTTACTGACTGATTCTACTAGTAATGATGGGGTTCCCAGGTTATAGCCATATGATTTCCTTTAAAGTGGTGTTGTGTTGCACTTGTTTTCATTGGTTAATATATTGTCACTTAAAAGAGCTTTATTAGCCCAGAAGGTAGTGCTCATCAAAGTGTCCTTCATGTGTTGGGGTGACAAGGAACAGATTCCCTTGATCAGAACCAAGTTTCAATCCAGGGAATAAAATTACAATTATTAGGTGAACCACTTTCTTGGGTCACTGCTGGTATCTTGCTTGGCACTCAGATGAAGACATTAGCCAGGACTGTGTCAGATTACAATACATAGGAGATACAGTGGCCTGGTTTCAGGTTCCATACGGTTCTCTTTATCATTACTTAGTAAGTGTAACGCATGTGATTTATGCAACAAGAGTCAACACATGCCAGGTTTAGTCTGACTGTCTTGAATGAAACTTTTGTAGTTCCCAGCCACTGGAATCCTGATTGCCTACTTCAGCCCTCATGCTAGGGAAGGAGGGGAAGAGATTGCCCTAGTCAGAATTTATTTTCTTCCTCTTCTGCACCTCAGGCTTGCTTCTCACTTACTCCATTCTGACACTCAAGCCATAGGCAGAAAGGGGAGCCAAAGTTACTATAAGAAATCTTTGCACCTCTCATGCTCTGGGGCCATTTGGAGGCCTCTCCATCCCCTGGTGTATGCTATAGAAGTCTCAGGACTGCTCTAACTTACACTTTATCATAGCTCTGTATGAGCCCTGGGAAGCAGAGAAGAGCCATGATACAGTACACTCAGCACTGCATATTCTCAGGGGGCCATTTCTGTCCTCTGTAAGGCCCCTTTACTGCGTCAGAGCAGTGTAAAAGGGCCTTAGCATATCTAAGAATCAAGCCTCTTTTCTCTAGCTGGACACTTTTTTTTTTTCTCCCCTCCTGAGGGACAAGGATTTTCACTAAATTTTTCATGAGAACTAGTGGATTTTCAATGAATGACACTACTGTGTAAGCTGATTGTCTTGATACCATCTCAGAAAATGTGAAGACAGTGTTATAATTTAATTCCCTCACTTCATGGTTGTTCTTGGCTCCAAGGTTACTTGGTATTAAAGTAATGATTCACTTACGATAAGGGACCAAAATGAAAAGGGGAAGGCATAATGCAATAGTTTTACAAGATGTATCAGAAGTTATATTGTATGGCTGGAATATACTAGCACAAAAGGGGTATGAGCAGGGCATTTGAGGAAATGCTATAATATTACATTCAAGAACTTAAGCATGAAAATATATTATTTATATAACTCATATACAGCCTAGGTTTGGCAATGCAAAACATAAGTGAACTGCATATTGTGAAGTTATGCTATGTAACTTTCAGGTGAAAATATTTAGAGATCTGCTGAGTTGTTAAAATACTGTCTGCAGCTGCTCACATGAACAATTGCCTACACTCCCTGAATCCCTAACAACCTTTTGGGAATTAATACTATATCTTTACTCATGCTAATCAAAGCCTAGTGTAGAAAATATGCTTTCTGCTGCCAGGTTAGCTGTAGTAAGCAAGGAAGAGTGTAAATAATGACATATCTCTGAATGAGCTGCTCTACACTATCTTAATTTTTTTCTCTCCTCTTCTTTCATCTCTTCTCTATATCCATTGTTTGCATTTCCTTAGCTAAAATGTCCTCTTCTCACTGAAGGAAGAAATAAGCATGCACCCCAAATCTTGTTACCAGAAAAGGGCAAGAAACACCCTCTTGCTATAACCATTCATCTTAAATTTTGATGCTTTTCCAATTCAGTTATGTTTTTAGAGCCTGACAACAGGCTGCAGTTAATTCTGTATACATAGACTTCAATGTTAATCTCCAGCTCCATAGTGCTGATTATTTAATCCTGAGTACTGCACTTCTAGCATATTTATATTAAGTATATGTACTGTTTATCCACCAATGAATGTCCAGACTCTGGAGCTGCCTTGGACAATTTAAGTCCCTCATGAGTCACTGCGTCAGGGTGATTAAAAACATACTACTCTTGAGTGGGGTTTTAAGAATGAGTAGCTCTGTCTCAGTTTTCTCCAGTGGGTTATCAACACCGCTCTTTACAAGTTGGTGTCTGATGAGAAATAAAAAACCCTTCACATCGAAAAATGTGAATCTGCTCTTCAAATATAAGGGGGTTTACCTCAACCAACTTTGATCTTTGAACCAGGCATGTACATAAACAGCAAAGATGAAGGCACTTCTAAGAACGCAAGTGGTTTAATTCCCTGGATAAATAAAATAGGCCAATGAGAATTGCAAAAATGTTTAAAATAACTCTAATTTCCACTTCAGCACTAGAAAAATGGGGAAAAAAATTCTTTTCAATAGCACCACCACCACCACCATGTAAACATGCTTCCCAAGAAAGCTAAAGCTAAAATTAAAGTTTAAAAACCTTCAAGTCAGACCTGAAATCTATGGAGGAGAGATGGTGTAAAGAAACTCTCTGTCCGCCTTAGTTTTCTGGCCTGGAAAAATGCCCTTTCTGAAGTAATTCTCTTCCTGCAGGAAAGAAAAAGAAAGATGGAAGCTTACCATCTCCTAGGAAGGAACAAAGTATATGTGTAAAGAATTGATTGAAAATATGTGTGTGTTTGTGATATCTCTCTCTCTCTCCCACACACAAAAACAGAATAAATAATGTAAACATGTAATAAAATAGATACACACACACACACACACACACTAAAGATTCTATGTGCACATTTGTATTTATTCCTACATAAATAACATTGTTAACTTACAGCTAAGGCTATTAGAGGCATATCCCACACAAAGAAATGGTAAGAAGAAAGGGAATAAGCAGTTAAGTCAACATAACCAATTTTAAGGTGGAACATGAGAAGTTTATGAATGGGATTATATGATAAAGTTGCCTGTGAAAGCAGGGGACTGGACTCCGTGACCCTGCAGATCCCTTCCAGTCTTACGTCCTGTGTTCCTAAGACATTCAGCACCCCTGTCTACACTCCATTCTTCAGTTCCTTTTTTCATCATCAGCTACTTCCCTTCCTCCAACATATCTGTACCCTCATCCTGAACAGCCATACTTATCTTTAAATGTTTATCCTTGCTGATATATAGTAACACTGACAGATCTAAGGTTGATGTTTTAAAAGCTGAATGTGACAGGGGAGTAGGGGGCATGTGGAGAACACAAAAACAAAATGTGGTCTGGGAGTATGATGGGGTCTGTGTGGGGAATTCATTCAGAGAGAAGTGGGGTGCTGTGGCAATCTACTCCAGATGACCACCTATGTTTCACCAGGGTGTTGTCTGACAAGCTGGCTCTGCTCTTTTGAGCTATAGGTTCATTACAGTGGAGCTGATCTCCAGGCTACTTCTCCCCTTGTGAAGCCAGGAGATTTGAAAGGGATTGGGGGCAGGGAAGACTGGGGTGGCAGGAGTGGTAAATGGGAAGAGGTGTGAGTGATGGTGTTCATGACTCCACCTCCCTGTAAGGACTTAGCCAGGGCCTGTCCTAGATCAAATGGTGCCCCAGGTGAGGAGCACCTTTGGTGCCCATCCCCCTCCATTTGTTAAACTTTTGAATATGTTTTTGAAGATTCCACGAGATTCTACAAAGATCCAGAACATTCTAGGAGGTTAGTGGAAAATGAATCCACGTACAGAATACCTGAAACATTTTACTTCAAACATTCTATTTTCCCTTTTGTCACTAACAATAAAAACAGCACCCCGAGCCCAGTGCCCTGCAAGCCCAGTACCCAGGCAGTTGCCTAGCTCACTTGCCTCTAAATCTGGCCCTGGACTTAACACTCCGCAGCAGGAGTTCCAGTCTGTGGGGCCTGCCCAGGTTACATGAGCTCCCCTGTTGAAAACTAAGGGAGGCTTATCGGGGGAGAAGTTGGTTTCAGAGCATAACTCAGGCTTTAAGTCTCCCTTGTCTCCGTTAATGGTAGGGGCTGGGAAGAAGAATCAGGGAAATGGGGAGACTTGCATCTGAAGGTCCCTCAGGAAAGTAGCTTCCTGACTATTCTGTTGTTTCTCATACTCCTGAGAAAATGGAATGTGCAAAATCATTTGCATACACTTTCTCAGCCTAAACCTGAGGTTTCATCTGCAAATGTGCATGCCCACCCTCTCTTTCTCTGTCTCTCAACCCTAATATATATTTGTCTAATTTCTTATATTAGATCAGATGTTGATCTATTTCCTGAGAGCAAACAATGAACATCTATGTATAATTTGTGCTAGGCAGCAGATAAACATAAGTATTTGACACTGTTCTTGTGATCACCTTTAATGTGATCAAATGCATGATTAAATATATTTGGTTATTTTATTTATTTTTGTTGTTTGAAAAGGGGGCAAGCCCTAAACAAGGGCTTTGATTTGAACTCTATAATAATTTGGAGTGATATCCAGACCAGCCTTAGAAATTAGACTATATTTGACTGAAAATCAAAATGAACAGTTAGACAGCAGAGAGCCTCTGGGACACTTTTTTATTGTCATAGTTAAGCGTTAGGAATAGAATTCGACAATGGAGACAAAAAAGCCAACTGTGGAAACCTGTCATAATTTGAGTTACTACAGAAACTTGTTTCAACTTTGTGTTTATTGAAATAATTAATGTATAGATGTTTGAAGTAATATTTCCCTTTATATTTTGCATCATTCAAGCAGGCAGGTTATTGGTGTATGGGATGCAGTAAATTTGTCAGGCACGAATACAGGACAGAGGGCTGAAGGCATTTCTAAATATCACATGTATCAATGACCTATACCTTGAAAGCAGGCTGATTTCTTTAAATGAGGTATTGACAGACACTCTTTTCAGAGTAACTTTGCAAAATAGAAAGATGATGGTTATCTATGACCCACATGTCTGACTAAATCTTCTCCTACCAGCAATGCTACCTCACTGATGTATTTAAGGTACAACAAGCTTACTGTACACTATGATCCTGGGGCCCCTTGATGCCAACTGGCAGAATGCCCAGGGAAACCAGGGTTGCACAGTGATCCCAGGTCAGATATCTGCATAATTAGGGTTGCCAACATTCTACTCACACAAAACCAAACACCCCTGCCCCTCATCTGAGACCCCGTCCATGCCCTGCCTCTTCTACGAGGGCCTGCCCCCGCCCACTCCATTCCCCCCTCCCTCTGTCACTTGCTCTCCCTAATCTCACTCACTTGCTCATTTTTACCAGGCTGGCTCAGGGGGCTGGGGTGTGGGAAGGGGTAAGGGCTCCAGCTAAGACCTCCAGCTAGGACCGGATCGGCAGGTAGTGATCGATCTATCGGGGATCAATTTATCGCATCTAGTGTAGATGCGAAAACGATCCCCGATCACTCTGCTGTCGACTCCGAAACTCCACCGGGGCGAGAGGCAGAAGCGGAGTCGACGGGGGTGCGGCAGCCGTCAATCCTGCGCCGCGAGGACGCGAAGTGATTCTAAGTCGATCTAAGATACATCGACTTCAGCTACGCTATTCTCATAGCTGAAGTTGCATATCTTAGATCGATTCCCCCCTCCCCCACCCGTAGTGTAGACCAGGCCTAAGGGTGTGGGCTCTGGTGTGGGGCTGGGGATGAGAGATTTGGGGTGCAGGAGGGGGATCTGGGCTGGGCTGAGGGGTTTGGAGTGCAGGAGGGGGCTCTGGGCTGGGGCAGGGTGTTGGGGTGCAGGAGGGTATGAGGGCTCTGGCTGGGGGTGCAGGCTCTGATGAGGGCAGGGGAATGAAGAATTTGGGGTGCAGGAAAGGGCTCCGGGCTGGGACCAAGGGGTTCGGTGGGTGGGAGGGGGACCAGGCCTGGGGTAGGGGGTTGGTGCTGGGGGATGTGAGGGCTCTGGTTGGAGGTGCAGACTCTGGGGTGAGGCTGGGGATGAGTGGTTTGGGTGCAGGAGGATGTTCTGGGCTGGGACTGAGGGGTTCAGAGGGTGGGAGGGGGACTGAGGCTGGGGCAGGGGGTTGGGGCCTGGGAGGGGATCAGGGGTGCAGGCTTCAGGTGGTGCTTACCTCAAGCAGCTCCCGGAAGCAGCGGCATGTCCCCTCTCCTGCTCCTACACGGAGGTGCGGTCAGGTGGCTCTGTTCACTGCCCATCTGCAGGCACCACCCCCACAGCTCCCATTGACTGTGGTTCGCTTGAGGCAGGGGCAGCGCACAGAGCCCCCGGCTGCCCCTACACATAGAAGCCGGGCAGGGACATGTCAGCTGCTTCCTGGGATCTGTGCAGATGGGGCCAAATCTTTAGTTGGTATAAATCCTAAGCTGGTGAACTCAGTGCAGCTATGCCAATATACAACAGCTAAGGATCAGTCTCATAGTTTTTACCATATATAAAGCACCAGTTCCTGAACTTAGAGTTTAACATTTACTTCTAATTAAACATTCCTTCTGAAATATGTTATAGTGTAGTTAAATGCTTCATACTGACTCTATAATATTGTATATAATTTAGTATGTAATACATTATTTATTTTTATTATTGGAACACCCAGGAGCTATAGTGATGGATCAAAAACATGCCAATATGTTACATTTGCTCTTCATAAGTGTGGAAGTATAAAGGTGCTTTGTTTCTACTGAAACTTTCTGTGAATTGTGTGGTCTGAATTTCTCATGTGCAACATTTTGGACAGCTAGGCCTCAACTATTCCTGTCAAATTAGTTAAAAGCTGCAGCATGAGTGTGCCACAGATGTGGCACTCAAGGGGCTAAAACTGGTTAGATTGTCAGATTTTATCTAAATCAATTCAGAGACAAACCTCTAGGATTCCAGATGGATTTCTCTCTCTGACACCAGAAAATATGAGAGAAAATAGTCCAGTGTGTTTGCTTACTGCTTTTTCAACCATTAACCTTTAAAAGTAACCACAGCCTTCTGTCATTCAGGAAGCAAATGCCAAAAGTTATATAATAAATATTTAAAGTCAAATTGTGGAAATTTACAAATATACGTTCCTGCTCTTAAACAGAGGACAGTAAAATCACATTCATTTACCTGCAGGGCCCTAAATAAATTATAAATTCATAACCAGTTGTTGTAGGTGTTGACGGCATCATACTCTCAAAAAAACAAATAACCAGCAAATTAAGAATGGATTCACCTTCTGCTTCCCTAATAGTTATTCTGTAAACACCAAGGAAGATGTATCAAATCCAGGAAGAAGCTGCTTTTGAAAATTCTCAAATTATTTTTTAAAAACATACAGGACGTATTAGAATGCAAGTCCTTCAGCTCTCTCACTATGTGCCAGGTTCATCCTAGCTGGTTCAGGGTATGCAAAGGGGAAGAGTGGGTGCAAGAAGCTCCCATCCTCTGCATGCTCATCCAACTGCAAGACGTGACAAGTTATCCCTGGAGCATAGGGGTCTTTCCTGCCATACTCCCCGGGATGGAACACATCTAGGGCCTAGATGCTGTATGTCCTGGAGAACCTTGAGGGAGTAGCAGCAGGCATTCTCCCAAGCATGCTGGGGAGCTATGGAAGGAATTCTACCTCTCCAAGGAAGTTCCTCCTAGAGAGTTGCAGCCCTGCACTGCCCATCATACAGACCACTGTCAAAGTTGCTTGCCTGAGGCCTATATAAGGCAGATGTAGCCATAAAGCTCAAGAAAGATGTACTATCAGTTTATCCAATTATAGTTTTCAAGTTTTCAGACTCTTGAGAAGCTATTGCTCACTGAATTTTCTTGGTTGTGGTCATCTTCACAGTACCCTGACACCTTTTCAAGGAAATGGTTTTCTTAATCTGAAAAAATATTGAGTCAGCTATATTTTTGTTCTAGGGGTGGATGTGGATTAACCATACCTCCTTTTCTATGGTTTTCATGATCTCTAGTAGCCTTAGTCACTTTAAATGTCCCTCATTCACCTGGGGTGAAATTCACCCCTCATGTGTTGCAAGTCTGCACACAGTAACAAGCTTGGTGCATAAATTCAGTTATCTAACTTGCTCTTTGTTGTCTATTTTTGCATCTCCCTAAATATACGATTGCAGTTTGCCTTCACGCACTCTGGTACAGATACTCTGGTATCTGAAGAGATGGCACTGGGCCATGACAATTAAAGGACATGACAACTGCTACTAACCGCTAGCAAAGGAAAATTTCAAAGCAAATCACAGAACACTGACATGATCTTTTTGCTAAAAACTTCAGAGTATGGAGCAACATAATGATGTTTATTGACTCCTTTAATGCTGTCAGCTGACTTGGTTTGTGGAAGTAGTTGTTTGGGTTTGGATGCCTAACAAATCTGTATGTCAGCTGAAGGAATACTCACTAGAGCAGAATGAATGATACCTGTCTGAGCCCTTTCCCATCATCAAGGAAGTCAAATGAATAGTTATTGGCACCAAATTGCTCTGGGCTCTATTTTTAGGAACAATACATGAGGGGTTTCCATCATTTAAGCACAAATTGGAAATTCAGTGTCTTGACTATGAGCCCTCACAAAGACCATGAAGAAGTTGGGTTAGATTTTTATATTCTAGAGGGGCATACTTATCCTCAGACTCACAACTAGCTTCTGACTAGTTCACAACTTCAGCCAGAAACTATTGCCGTATAGTCAGTCTGAAAAGGACCAAGATCACCTCATGGCCACACGCAGAATTAACTGTCAGTTATCACCACAGAGATCATTCTAAATTTATTCACCATTTATCTGTGTGAGCAGGTAATGCACAAGCTGTGAAATACCTCCTAATATCAGGAGTGACATCTCTACAATAGATTTGTATAACTTTCTACAATCTAAGGATTTTATAAAATGCTAAAATTTCCCAACAAAACAGTGGTTTTCTTCCCATCTTTCAGGACAGATGGGAAGGCGCAAACTTTCTTTTTTAATCTGTTTATTGTGGGAAGGACTTTATCATAAACCTTTATTTTACTCCTTAATCTGAACACTGTGCAACTTGGGCTCAGTATGAGTTTCTTTTTTTTTGTTTTTTGCCAAGTAATATACACCCAGAGTTCCTGGGTATAGACAGTGGTCTGTCCCAGTGTCTGACAGTTGGAGCCTGGGTCTGTTCAGAAGTCCAGGAGGAAGTGTAAAGTATTCTCTGAAGTAGCTAGACCTTAACCCATCAAGTACCTTATAGTTTAAGTTGGCTCATGTCTTTGAACTCTTCTTTGAAGCAAATGGGAGGCCACATATGCGGTCTGTGTGTAGAAAGGTGTACTGCTGCATACTGTACCAGCTTCCACCACCTAGTAATGATTGTATCCAATACCTAGCAAAATGAGTTACAGCAGCCCCAATGCAGATTACAAAACCATGATTTAACATAATTATGTTCTCAGCTGATCTTCCTGCCCAACAAAGATGAAAGAATTTGGCTCTTCCAAATGTGGCAATATGCAGGTCTAGGAGTAGTGAGGCATCCAACAAAACACCATGGCTTTGATCCACATTGACAGTCTGGTTTGATGCCCTTGATTGTCAGTTATGTTAGCAAATTGGCAAATTCTATAAAATTCTATTTTATTTTTTCTACCAACATCACATCTATTTTAAATGGGCTAACTTCTTCTGAGTATTGATGCATTTTGTTGATAGTGGGGGTTACTTTCATGGAAAAAGAAATAATGCAGGAGTTAAAAGTATTGAACCATGTGGGACTCCATATGGTAGGGATCTGGATGACAAGGAGTGGGTACTCATTATAGGAATGAGAAAATCCAGCATTGTGCTGTCCTATTTAAAGATTTTGTACATTTGTTGTCAGCACCAGTGGTGGTGAAGGCTGCAGAAAGACCTAGCAGTATCAGAGGTTGGTCAGCTTATCCCTACCAGGAGAAGGCTGTCCATAGTGTTGAGAGAAGACATGCTGTTAGTGATAAGGTTGCTGATGTTAAGCGCAGATTTCTTCAAGATGAGCTAGACTATTGCATTTTTAAGGATATCTGGTAGGTCACCTTCGTTGAAAAGGGCATCAATGATCTCCCTTATCAAGGAGAGGGATAAGATCCTCATTATACTTCATGGAGCTATGGAGGACAGGGATTATGTTTGCAGGTGGTGAGTCAGACATCCCTTAGAGTCTCCTGGGCTTTTGATTGGGTGACTAGGCCAAACTCCATCAAACAAGGTGGGCTGGGAGTCATTTCAAATTTGAGTCTAGTTTCTTTTGTCTCTGTAAGTCTTGCTCTGATTTTGTGGGAAATTGTGGTGGGAATTTTTTACGCCGAACATGACTTGGCTCTTGGGGGCAGATGGTGGGATTCTAGGTCAATTGCTCAGTTTACTGTGTAAAATAATTCTTCTGGTCTAGCTTGGTCTGATTCAGTTGTGTTGGAGTGGAAGTTTCTTCTGGATTCCTTTATAGTTGCTATGTATGCCTGTAGTTTTTCATGGGTTATGACTGGGAGGGTTTTGCACAGAAGCGTGCTCCATTTGCCTGCCTTCCTGTTTTGTTTTTTGTAAATCAATGGAGGGCCATGGTTATTAGGGTTGCCAATTTAAACTGGATGTATTCCTAGAGGTTTCATCACATAACATAATCTTTAACGAAAGATTAATTTGTTAATTCTTGGAGACTCCAGGGCAATCCTGGAGGGTTTGCAACCCTAATTGCATGGGTCATGTTAGAGTAGAAATCATTGTGGGGCTCTCTTATCAGTATTTTCAGAATAAAGCTAAAACATGATCTTGTCATCTTGAACTGTGCAGTTAGATCGGTGATTCCTGAATATTTTATCACATCTATATTAACCAGATTAAGAAGCTCTGTCTTCAGCAATTGAGATGGTTAATACTTTTATATTTATGCCACCCAAAGTGTGCTACCTGTCTTCCAGAACAAATAGTGCCACTGCCCCAAAATGTAATAATCTAATAATAGAGGTACAGGTAATGAAGCTCATTGCACTGACCTCCAGCTGAAGACCCAATCCCAGAAAGAATGATAGAATATCACTTTGTGAAAGGGACACTTCATATGTGAAATATTAGGGCCACGTCTAGCTGTAATAGTCACCAAAGTACTAATTAAGTGATAATCTAATATCCTTCTATCCTTGGGCACACAAGGCAGTGATAAAATGTATTTACATGAACAATTCAGTCATCTTTAGTGTCATTAACTATCCCACACTCTTATGTCTTGTTGGTACTTTTCCTACAGATGAGCTGATGCATTGTATATTATTATCAATTAAAATACATTGTTAATTATTATTAAGCAATAACAGATTACATTGAAATGCTTATTATAAAGGCTGCAATTATATATTGAGTGTGTAACATTCAGTATAACATTAAAATAAGGTTTTTTGTACAATAAAATAGCCAAAAGAATCAAAGCATTATAAACATATGGTAGTTTGGTAGGTAGCCTAGCCCATTTCTCTGTTGAATAGATTTAACTTAATATGGATCCCATCTTTGTAAAATAAAAAAGAATGATTGATACTTATTACTATAACCTCTCCTTGATGCCATTGGATAATACACTTGTTTCCAACTTAATTTGAGGGGGTAGATGGAAGGCTAAAACGTTTGTAACTTGGTACAATTATGATTTATATAAAAATTACTCTACACTTTTTGGTGGATTGAATACTTGTGTGTCTTATCATACTACAAAATAATGGAGACCCTTTTTGTTAAATGACTTGAATAATTTTAATTACACTAACTGGAAAAGAAAATGTATTTATAATCTTAATTGCCTGGAACCTAAAATCTCAGATCATTACTTAGAGGTAGATTTTTTAAAAAAATAAACAGTTTAAGAACTTGGAAAACTATGCTAATAATTTTCCCCCAGGTCTTGTAGTTCATAGATTGGTACCAGCCATCTTTTGAAACACCAGCTATCTAAGCTTTACCTGCATCACTTGACTAGAATTTCCCAATACAACTGGGTTTATTGGATTCAAGATGGAGGTTGTTCTCTGATTCCAATTTTAAAATGTGAAGTCCTTATTTTATTACCTCTGACTCAAGAGCTGTAGATAAAAAATGATATCACTCCACAGTTTATCATTTGAATATGTTTTTACTTAAGTAGAGTATCACATATCCAGTTTGCAATAGTTTCATTAGAGATTGACTTCTATAGCTTTAAAGATTGTTTCCTCTTTTTCAGGGGACTACACTGGAGTTTTCTGTATTCGTCAATAGTGGGTGAGTAATTTTCTTTCGCACAAGAAGTCATACCACAGCCAAGTGTACTGGTCCCTGGATAGGGGTTAGATCTGAAAGCCTAGTGTCAAATTGTCACCCCGCAATGCATCCTCAAATAAGTATAGCTTCGCTAGACCTGAGAACTGAGTCCAGAGAGAAGCTAGGAAGGAGCCAGTCAGTTAAGAAAGCATGTAATCTTATAATAGCAGACAGAGACCACTAAGACAGAAATAATCGTACAACACTTGGATTCTTCACAACCGATAGTTAACATATCAAAGAAAAAATAAAGAACTAGAACTAAAAGACCAAGTGTGATGCTGTATGATTGAAATATGACGATTTATATCATTGATATAATTGATATAAGATGTTAGAAAATTACAACAAATCTTGTACAAAATGTATCATGTCAGGTGTCAATGGAAAAGCTTTGATGGACTAAATAAGATTATCCTGTGTAAATCCATGTATCATCACTGTATGAGAAGTTATGAATATTGCCTTTGTATCTATATCTCAAATGTGTTTGTTCCTGGGGTAACACCCCCAGGGTAGTTTGCAGTCAGTCTAGCCAGCCTTTCTGAATGGACTATTTAAGCTTGATGGCCTATTAAGTACACTTTGCTCTAACAATGAGCCACAGAAAAAACTTGCTCCGCCTAGATAGCCTTCCTGCGGATGCTTCAGCACAGATATGGGCAATAGCTGCCACTGTGAGTCATCAAAGCATGTAAGGACATGCAGTATACTCATGTGACCCTGTACTCTATCTTAGAGCAGTAACTTTCCACAAACAGAGGTTGTGAGCTGTGTTTGAGCCCATAAATTTCCAGGCACCTGGCAAAGTGTATAAAAGACCTCTGAGATATCTCTATTTGGCCTCTTTCCTGCCTTGATTCTCTGAGCTGTTGATTGACAACTAAAAGGAGCGTATTGAACTTTGGACCTTCCAATCTTTTGGAAGTTACCAAGGAGACTTTACAAGCCAATGGTCTATAGCATCACTGCTACAGACCTGATATAAGGACTTTGCAATTATTGTAGGTATATGATCTATTAACCATTTTTAACTCTCTTCTTCCTTTCTTTTATTAATAATCCTTTAAATTTTAGTTACTAAAGGATTGGCAGCAGCATGATTATTGGGTAACATCTGAGTTATGTATTGACTGGCTAAGTGACTGATCTCTTGAAATTAGAAGGACCATATATGTGATGAAATTGGTTTTCAGTAACTACTCATCATAGAATCCAGTGTCTGGGTGGTGAGATAAGGGCTGGAATGCCTAAGGAGGCTGCATCTCTGACTTCTTGTTAACTAGTGTGGTGAGACAGAAGTTTACTTTTGTTACTGACTTGGTATAACCTAATGATAGAATAACCACCAGTCTGGGGTGAGTCTGCCCTGTTTCTCAGCAGTTTGTTCTGAATCTGGTACGCTCAGCTGTGACCTATTGAGGCATGGTGACACCAAGGGAAAAGTAACAAGGGATTGAGGAGTGGACAGGTTAGAAGTTTATAAGTGGGGGAACCACTGGAGAACAGTTTCCGGACTGTGAGATACTCCATAGTACAGAAAATGCAGCCACTGTCGCAGCTCCACAGGCAGTATCAATGATATGAAAGATAATGTCATTTGACCCCTGGAAATCCTGCCCTGAACAGCCCAGGACAGCACACTTGCAATTGCTCCCAAAACCTCCTGTTAAAGTTAGTTCTATAGGAAAAATCACTTTGAAACACTGAGAAAAGACTGAAACAGTTAACACAGTGTTTCGGAAATGCTGTTCGTGCAAATGGTTTCTGGGATGCAGTTCTTCACAGAAAACCATGAAGCTTCAAGGAGCAAATAAAGTGGTGGAGTGGCATGGCGGCTCCCTGCACAGTACTTGCTGGTGGGCTGCAGATAGTCAGCTGTTCTCATAGTGCTGACTTTTCCCTTTATTTCCTTCTGCTGCATTGCACCTGAGCGGAATTTCATGACAGAGTGGTAAAAAAAAGCCTGAGTTCATCTAGAATAGTGGTTCTCAACAAGAGGTACACATATCCCGAGGGTAGGCAGAGGTCTTCCAGAAGGTACATCAACTCTTCTAGGTATTTGTCTAGTCTTACAACAGGCTACATAAAAAGCACTAGCAAAGTCAGTAGAAAATAAAATTTCGTACAGACAATGACTTGTTTATACTTCTCTAACTACTACACACTGAAATGTAAGTACAATATTTATATTCAAATTGATTTATTTTATAATTTTATGGTAAAAATTAGAAAGTAAGCTATTTTTCAGTAATAGTGTGGTGTGACACTTTTGTATTTTTATGTCTGATTTTGTAAGCAAGTAGTTTTTAAGTGAGGTGAAACTTGGGGATACGCAAGGCAAATCGGACTCCTGAAAGGAGTACAGTAGTCTGGAAAGGTTGAGAGCCACTGGTCTACACTAATTGCTCAGCATCAGTGTAAATGCACTGCTATATAGGCACTAGTTTTTCTAGTGTAGACACATACTAAGTGAATTCATTGTTGTTAGCCCCAGAGGCAGAAGTCTTCAACTTATTCATATATAGCAGTAGTACAAGCTTCCTCATATTGCCCCATTACTCTGCCACAATCTTTGATGAATGCCTCAATAGCTTTCTTATTTATTTAAGCCCAGTTCAGCAAGGTACTTCAGCACTTGCCTAACTACAAGCAAGTGAGTTGTTCCATTGACTTCAGTGATTATTTCTCCCCTGAGAACTCAAACAAAGGAGTCAATATATTCAATGGTTTGTGATGTTAGACACATGTCCTGTAGGAGCTGGTTTGAGACTAACAAGTTATTTCACATTGATCAAAAATAGCCATTATATGATAACAGTTTTGTCACTAGGAATCTACACTGGATTTCAGCTAACTGTGTAAAGGTGAAAAATTCTATAGCCTATCGTTTCTACATCCTGGAGTTCACCATTATAAGATATCTACAAAGTTGGTGAATGAAAGTATTTCAAAAAGCAATATGTATTGATAGGTAATCCAAATTCTGCCATGTTTGTACCTCACTCTTGCAGTTCTATCTAGAAAAGGAAAAAGTACTTTACTAACCATAAAATTATGCTTACTCCATCACAATCAAAAATAGATCCCCATGGCTGGGAAAGAATAAGAAATTAAGGAAAATTACAGCTTGCACTAACTGATAGCTGACTAGTCCTGTTAAGGAAGATGGAGAGAAACAAAGGAAAAATAGCTGGTGATAACCACCAACAGCTGCAAACAACCAAAAGTTTTGTCTGATTCTCACTTTATTAAGGCCACCTTATATCACTCTGCCAGTATAAGAAGCCCTTAAAATAGGGATAAATCACAGTCACACCACTAATGTCAGTTTGCACTGCCAGAATGGCGTAAAGTGGCATTAGTGTAAATGAGAATCAAGCCCTTTTATTTTCACACACACACTCTCTCTCTCTCTCCTACCCCCCTCCATCAAGTGTAATACATGATATTATCTGCAGAGTTCCATCAGCTGAACTTACTATACTTCTCTTATTCCCTTTGCTATAACTGGTAAATGATCACGTCCACAGTATTTCATTTTCTCTCATATGGCATTACTAATTAAGAACTTCTGAGGAATTGCATATTTAAATCTCAGGCAATACATTGTTACATGGAAACTTTACCTCCTTTTTTCTCTGTGGCTGTGTCTGTACTAGTGATATTTGTCCTAAAACTTTCCACTGTTGCTAGAATTGGTGCAGCTGTATCCATGCAGCTGCAACAATGAGATATATTAGAGGGAAATGTCTATTGTAGATGTAACCTGTCGTCAGAATACCCAGGAGATGGGGGATGGTATGGAACTTACTTTCCCCGACCTATTGCCAAAATATGGTGACTGCAATGTAACCCCTCTATGCCTGCTACTCCATTTTAAGGCTGGAGAAGAGACTGTTGTCCTATGCTACTTGCAAGGGGCTTCAAGGGCAATTTCCTCTACCCTAACCAGCCTATTCTGGGCTGACAGCATGTTCCTTGGTGGCATGCCAGGGGTGCAGAAACCCCTCCTCATGGATTTTCCATTCACAGTCCTCAGGAAGTGTGGGGCTTAAGTGGCAGGAAAGGTCTGTTCAGCTCTCTGCTCAAGGGGGAATTTCGTCCAATGTGATTCGGGAATCATTTCCACCCTTCTATCAAGCAGGTATTAAATACAGGAATATCAACTGTTTCTGAATTAAAATCTATTTACACGTTTCACTTCATTTAATTCAGCAGATTATTTGATGAAACTATTTATATTCTGATTTGTTCATGTAATGTAATTCTAATGTATTTAATTATTGGGTGCATACTAATCGAATAAAATTAGCTGATGAAGATGGATACTTAGGTTCAGTGAATTAAACAGTAGTTTCATGTCTTTGGTTTGGAAGCCTTTTACAACCATTTTTTTTTGTGTAATATGAAACAGTCTATCTGCTAAAAATCATGTCAGTGAATAAGAATGGCAGTAATAAATGGTTGTTAATGATAGTAATAAATGGTTAGTGTTTGCTTATAATGTAGCTTCCTTATTAAAATGAATACATCCTTTAATAAAACCTTTCCCATTGTATTCTTCTTTTCTTCTAAATCTGTAAGTTTATACTGTAACAAACGGAAAAAAAAATGATTTATCAGAATGCTGCAGGGATTGTCAGGAGTGGACCCATTTAAAATTTATGCACCAAGATTTATACACTGATGATCAAAAATAGCCCGCACAAGCAACTGTTGTATACTGTGATGATAAAGTGTTATGTGAAGTACAGAAAACATGTGATAAGGTTTCAACTAAAGGCTGCTGTTAAATATAGAAGACTATCCTTCTGTTTGACTTTTCATAGAACAATATTCATAAAGCAATGAAAACCAAAATAGCTTAATTGGGCACAATCATGCAAAATTAAATGTTTAAAGCCAGAAGAGGTTTGGAGAAGGTTAAATTTTAAGAGGAAATACTGTAACTATTTGAGTTATGAATAGATAGGTAAATAGTATCTGAAAATCTAAGCATACAGATTTATTAGACACAAAAACAGAACATGTTTGATTTCCATGTTTATTTATAGACTCATTTGTACTGACCTGCAAACAGCATGCAAACCTGCAAATATTATAGTTTAAAAACTCAAAAAGTGGGGTTATAGTAATAGAAAATTTTATTAGAACATGAGATTGCTTAAATATTTACAAAATATGCCTTAAATCTTGACATGACAATAACATTAAATGAAATTCAGAACCAATTTGTGTTGCTATTGCAGAAAGATAAACTGATTAGATTTTGAAGATATAGTTACAATTAGGGCTGCCAAGCAATTAATAAAATTAATCGTGATTAAACGTGCTCTTAAACAATAATAGAAAATCATATATTTAAATATTTTTGGATGTTTTCTACATTTTCAAATATATTGATTTCAATTACAGCACAGAATACAAAGTGTACAGTGCTCACTTTACATTTATTTTGATTAAAAATGTTTGCACTGTAAAAAACAAAAGAAAGTATTTTTCAATTCACCTCATACAAGTACTGCAGTGCAATCTCTTTATCATGAAAGCTGAACTTACAAATGTAGAATTATGTACAAAAAATAACTGCATTAAAAAAAAAGTAAAACTTCAGAGTTTACAAGTCCACTCAGTCCTACTTCAGCCAATCGCTCAAAGAAGTTTGGTTACAATTTGCAGGAGATAGTGCTGCCTGCTTCTTCTTTACAATGTCACCTGAAAGTGAGAACAGGTATTCACATGGCAAAGTTGTAGCCAGCGTCTCAAGATATTTAGGTGCCAGATGCGCAAAAGATTCATATGTCCCTTCATGCTTCAACCACCATTCCAGAAGACATGGGTCCATGCTGATGAGGGGTTCTACTTGATAATGATAGAAAGCAGAGCAGTGCAGTTATGTAACAAAAAAAAAAATTTACATTTGTAAGTTACACTTTCACGATAAAGAGATTGCACTACAGTACTTGTATAAGGTGAATTAAAAATACTATTTCTTTGTTGTTTTTTATTTCAAATATTTTCACTGTAAAAATGATAAAAGTGAGCACTGTACACTTTGTATTCTGTGTCATAATAGAAGTCAATATATTTGAAAATGTAGAAAAACATCCAAAATATTTTAATAAATTTCAATTGGTATTCTATTGTTTAACAGTGCTATTAATCACAGTTACTTTTTTTGAGTTAATAGTGTGAGTTAACTGCGATTAATCAACAGCCCTAGTTTCAATGTTCTACTAATAAGGAATGAACAGATATTTATAACTATATTTGGGGTCACTTATTAGTAAGAGAGATCCAGCTAAAATACTTTCATTACATTCCAAAATATTGAAAACAAATAATTTCAAAACATAGAATGTTTTGAATTAAACAATTTATTTCTGATGTCACTTTCAGTTTAAGAACCACCAATGTTCACTTAGCAGAACTGGTGGCCATTTTGGAATGTCACGAAAATTCAGTGGATAACGTTCCTTCTTTCAGAAGATACATCCATGCTAGATGTTAAGTGTCTATTACAATCAGGTCAATTCTGTTTTATCCCACTTGACACTTTTCTTAAGGATCTGTGGTCAGTAGTATTGTATTTATCAAATGGGGGTGGTATTAATGGATTCTGGCAGTCTTTGAGAGAACAGGTTATCCTGTTTAAACTACAGTAATATAAACCTGCTTTTTTCCCCAACCAGCAATATCTAAAATACTTATTTTCTTCAGACATAGCTTTCTAATAATAATATAATAATACAAGAACTGTGCTGAATTCTCATTTATGATGTCAGTCTTGCACTTTGAAGCTCTGAGGTTGTTTGTAAACAATGAAAAATTAGCTTCCATTATAATTTGATTTACAACCTTCTTCAAAATGCATATTACATACAGAAAATGTAATGAAACTACAATTTTAGAGCTTTCAAGTCTATATATTTTAGTCATAGTGCCAGGATTTTTGGAACATACTGCTGATGTGGTATACTGTAAAATATTCACCAATGATTTATAGTGTGGCTTGACTATGTAAATATAAAACTAACATTGTTTAATTGATTTAAATCAAGTTTTGCAAAATAAAATAACCCCATCCTATAACTCATTGTATTGCTCAACATATTCATGTAAATTAGGAAAAGTGAGGGAATGAGCAAAGAATTTAGAATACACAAAATTTTACGTTTTCTTTATTGATCTCCTGCAAAATGTATGTATCCCCAAATCTAGATGACATTCGATCACTAGTTTGTAATTATAAATAAACATGAAGTATGGACACAAGATCATCCAATGTATATATGAATCACATGTGACTGGTCTTTGCAGGCAAAACTATTTGTGTGTTTATGCCTTCACATTGATATACCTGCTTTAAGTAATGGCATACTTAAAGTCAAGTTTCTATCAGATAATAAACTTAAATCCTTTACATGTGTCTTGTGAGAATCAAAACATTTTGCTCCCCTTCATTTCTTCTATCTACTTGTGGCCTTGGCCAACACCTCCTGAAGTAGTGGAAGAGCTACTAATAGCTTCAGTAGGCAAAGGATCAGGCCCTTGTACCTCTTCAAAACACTGTGTAAACATTAACTAATTCTCATAATTAATCATAAGGTGATGACCCCTTTGGTACTGATCCGGCAAAGTACTAAGACATGTACTTATCGTTCAGCATATGAGCAGTAGCTTTGTGGCACTACTCATGCTAAAAGTTAAGCACATGCAGAAATGGTTTGTTGGATCGGAGCTAAACTGCTTGAGCACCTTGCAGGATCAGGTCCCGATAAGGCAAGACACAACATGCAGATTCTATAGGGAGTTTGGAACCTTTTGGCCAACATGTGGATGTTAATGACTAAAATGATTGTGTACAGTTATACTGACTACCTGACAACAACTTTCAATCTTCAGGCATACAACCTAAATCCTTGAAGAATGTGCACTGAAGAGAAAGGAAAATGTAACCTGAGAAACCAAAAGCTAATGACACCACATCTAAACAAAAATAACTTTCCTTTAGCAAGAAGAATCAGAAGGCAGAAGATATGCTCATTAGCACAAGATGAACACTAACATCATTTAAATGGCTGCATCACAAATAATGAAATACTGTTTACATTTATGGCAAAATTAGGGGCAGGATTCATCTTAGAGTACATCCATCATGTACTATACTGAAATTATGTACATTATAATAAAACATGCAATAAGTAATTAAACGTTTTAAAGTATAATCAATATAGTTTACAGTGTGCAATACACAAAACTTGATCATAATTTCCTCTGAAGCATATACAATAAGTTTTCTAATTCAAAAATCATTAAGAATTTTGTCCACATTTAGAGAGCTGTAGCTTTCCCATCTAATTAAACCAGAAAACAGGAATGGGGAGTTTTCAAGCTAAATTTTTAAATCCGTATGTGTTGCTTGTACACAGAAATGTTGCCTGTCCAGAGTCAGTGGAGATGCAGAATGCATAGCAAGTTGTGGGCATTCCATAAGAATCTTTGAAAGTCAAGATATTGTGTGCTTCTAAATCACTTAGGCACTTTGTACATACTTGACGGTAGTATTTTCAATCATAAATAATATATTCAGTGCACGACAGCTGTATAGAACTGCTCTGTCTAGTTTCTATACCTAATCAAGGTATTTGCATCTGGAGATCACTTAGTTCAGCTGGAAAGTGCTAACTCCAAGCGCTGAAACAATTAGGGCTTTAAGCATGCAGAAGCACATCAGCAAAAACTTAAATCATGATTGGCATTTGCATTAGGTGCTTCAGTTGAACCTCTGGGAATAATTTTAAGCTTTGCATGCACACGTTTGTATGCCTAGTTCCCCGATTTTGTGCTTATATTGTATTCTGAAAACCTGCTCTTTTGTCCAAATACATTCCAATAAGTAGTCAGTCATTCCTGCTTTGTGCATTATTACCAGATTGTAATTTACAAACCAAAATAATGAATGACCCCCCAAATAAAACATTAAAAGCCCCTAATTTGAAATCCCAAATCTGTCCTCAGCTGAGTATCCCAATGTTGTGAGATTGATGGTAATATCACATATTACAAACATATTACATTTACAAACATCAATTTTTTTTTACACATAATGGGCCTAATTCTCCTCTGCTTTGCACTTTATGTAGTCACATACACCTGTGAAAGTGGGTTAAAATGTGATTAAATGAAAATGGTAGCATTCTGTATCCACTTTGTACTGGTATAATATAGACTTAGATAAGGTAGGGGACAATTGAGAATTAGTGGTCTCATCCAAAAACACATAAGTCAATGGAAAGTTTCCTATTGACTTCAGTGGGCTTTGGATCATGTTCTAGGTTGATGATATATGCTAAACCATCTGTGATATATTGAAATTGAAAGCATATTAAAATATAGGCTTCATGGATGTAACTAAGTGAAGAATTTGCAAACCAAAATGTGCATATTATATCCTAACAGACACATACTATACTGGAAACAGGACTCCACTCTGTAATCCCTCTTTCTCTGAGTAACACCCCTTTCTTTCCCATCTAGGTAATAGTCTGTAGGAAACAAACTTTCATTTCACTGTAATTTATATTCATAACAAGCAAGCTATTCAAGTTTCATTTTCTGTCAGTAAGAGCATCATCATTTTTATTTAAAGTTCTTCATTTTTTATAGAGCTTTGAAACATTATAAAATAGAAATATCTTCTAATGGTGCTGTAATGCCTTCAGGCTTCCAGACTGTGCAAGTCAATGTTTTAGTCATAGAGATTTCAATAATTATACTTATTTATTGATCTTCACACAATTCTTTTCAATATTGCTTTGAATTTAAAGATTATGGTATGAAAATGTTTTCTGGAGATTCAAGATCCATTTCCAGTCATAAAATGAGATATCCATATGCAGTTCACAGTAAGTATGTTTTTGCAAAGTGTTTGGTTTTATGAATAATTTAACACTTTACTACTTTTGTTTTTGTTTGCAAGGATTTTCTTTCCTATAGACACAATAATGACCTTGTTTTGCTTTTCATATATCCTTGGTTGAACTTACAGACTGTTTTCATGGACTGCCTTAAGTTGAATAATAAAATAATTGTGGAATTGCCCTTTGTAGTTTGTCTGGTCTGCTGTCTTTCATTTCCATTGCTCTTTCCTTTGGCCAAGTCAATGAGATTTTAAAAAAGCAACATTCTGGCATGTATAATAAGCCAGTACCATCTCATATCCCAATGAACTCTATTTCTGTTTGTGCAATTGCTAGTCCTTATATGCTGCACTTTTCTGTTTTATTTTTTCCAGAAGGGCTCACAGGAGCTTTAGTCAAGTGAATTATCAAAGTCCCTTGAGTTTAGGGAAATGTCTCTGTTTCTGGTAATGGATCACAACACACAAATTTGGTCACTGAATTTGCTTAATATACACCAGCACTATGTTGATCTCTGAACACTTTCCCTGATAACTGTCTCCTCTCTGACTGTTGGTGTCAGTCTGTTTCATCTGGATATTGTTTATATTTCTCCATGGCTGTAAAATAACGTTTTTGTACTTTATTTTCTACAACTGCTTTTATTTTCTGCTATGTATCTTATTTTTTGTCCCTGATGTAATTAAGTTCACAGCATGTCCGGGTGTTCCTAAGTTATGTGTTCAAAGTTTCAGTTTGTAATTACAATCTGGTAATGCATGAAGTGGGTATGGCTACTTAATGGACAAAAGAGCAGGGTTATAGTGAAACACTGAAGTGAGAAGCTAGTTAAGCTAATGGGGATAAATCTGGTTGAGAAACTACATTGCAAGATTAGGGAGTGAATAAAATAAGCTGTCCTAGAAAGGGAAATATCAGCTTAATGAGTAGAATGTACAGCATAGTGGAAAAGATAATGCCATCATTACCAGGGAGCAGCTCCGTGATGAAGGCCATGGGCCTGATCCTTCACCCATAGAAATCAATAGCAGTGCTCTCATTGAGTTCAGTGGCTGCAGGTCCAAGCCCCACATAAGTGGGTATCTGGCTAAATTAACAGAGCAACTAAAGATTGTACATTTTAATATGAGAAATTGACATGAAGGGCAAAAATGAAGTTTTATGCTAGTCACATTAATGTTAATGATGAGGTAAATGATGAGGGGGATGCACTGGTGGAAGAAGTGAAAATATTAAGAAACAATGGGCCAGAAATATCTGCTCTCACAGTAATTTTATATTTCAGCTTTTGGTCCCACTGACTAGGAAGCATCAAGCCTACATGATTTTAAAAAATGTAATTAAACCTTTTAAACCTTAAAAAAGGTTCAGATAAAGTTTGGATTGAGTTTGGGCTCAACTAGCCAAACTGATTTGCTCATTGCTGATTGTACGTGTCTTACTGAAGAGCCATCAAAGACTTATATAGATTGTCTGTTGACTTTCAAAATTAAAAATGAACACAAATAAATGATTGCTACCAATTTAAAGAATTAACGGTTATTCTTCAAGACAAACAGTCCTTTATTGTTCTGGTTTTGAGCCTACTGCTAGAACTAGGCTCCTCTCTGCTCTGTTTTCACCCTCCGGCACTACCTGAGCTCTGTTGCAAGAGGCAGTTTTGGCTCTTCATCTCTGCTCTTCTCATGAGGAAATTACTCCAACTACCACCTCAAGGAAGTTAAAATCTTTCTTTCCCTTTAAATATAACCCCCATTTAACTCACATAAGCTGCAAACAGACCAGGTAACGAATCCGTTCCATTTAGTACAACATTTCCTTGTGGTCAGATCATGCTAGCCTTATGTTGGTGGGAGTACATGGGTGAGTAACTTCTCACCCATGTGCCTAAGGCCCTTACTGTGACCAACACACACACACACAAGACCTGCAACAAGAGGACAACGGGACTCAAAGTCACATTTCCTAATCCCATCCCAAGTAATATAAAGCCCCAGCTTCTGCCGAGGCTTCTATAACATGGAGCTCCAAACTGCCGGGAAGGTATCCAGGGTAAGAAGTAGTTTACCAGTTCTTACTGTTTCCTAAGAAAACCTACCTACCAACTTGTTAGACAGTACCTTATGTTGCATTTATAACCATATAAATCAATATATCATACACTAATCACTTCTGGGTTGAATAATATAATAATTATATATAACCAGACTCTCAATTATTTAATGTTGCCCAAACAACCCAAACTACTCTTTCTTAAACTCAAAAGTATCCAGCAAGATATAAGACCTTTTGAATAGCCCCATGCCATATTTATGGCTTAGTTTAGATGCCTGCATGTCTTGTCAGTTGTGCATTGAGGGCCTGATCCAAAGCCCATTGAAATCAGTGGGAGACCATCAGTTTACTTCAATATCCTTGGTTCAGGCCCTGAGTGAGCAGTTACTCAGTCCTTTAATAATTAGGTAACACATCCAGTCCCATTTCTTTAAAATGTAGAACACTGTGTCTTTACTTACTTCCTGAAAAGGAAAAAGAAAAGATATTAAAAACAAAAACAAAAGAACTCCTGTGAAATTAAAAAACAAAAACTTCTTTGCAAAAATGAGCGCTGGTTGCTAAGTGACAACAATGTAGTCACCTATCACATCATTTAATCCAAGTACTTAAAAGCAAGAAAATGAATAGTTAGAGACATAAAATGTATACCTCCCACATAAACAAACACATTATTCTTATCAAGTATGAATGCTTAGTTTATCACAACACAACCTCCTTAGCTCTTACCCTAAATAAATATATTTCCTTCACATAAAATTGCAAAATACAAACAAAATGTCTTTGAATAAGAAAAACCAAGATGAGCTCCATATACACTGAAGACATACTGGTCAGTCTCAAGGGCAAGTCCACTAAACTTGTGACCACACTAGTTCTAACCACAACTAATGTAGAGAGACAAGGTGTAACAATGCTGGTTCTGGCGGGACCCAACTGAGAGTGCCAATTCAGGACAAATTGCTTAAAGCAGGGCAATTACAGCCCAAGGCTGGTGTTCCTTTGCACACCAAGGCAAACCAAACCAGCCAAACAGAGAAGACTTTGGTTTTACCCCACTGGCTAACCACAAGTCACACAATCAATTCCCTTAGACACTCCAGTTTCCAAGTATCACCACCAGTGCCACTTGTTATTGGGACAAATGGTTATGAAAACCAATGCCCCAGAAAAAAAGAAAAAAGGTTCTATCGATCTCAAAGGATGAAGCCCCAGACCCAGGTTAATATACAAATTAGATCTTACCCACAAATCACGCTGTTGCCAATCTTTTAGAATCTAAAATCTAAAGGTTTATTCGTAAAAGGAAAAAGATATAGATGAGCGCTAGAATTGGTTAAGTGGAATCAATTACACAGGGTAATGGCAAAGTTCTTGGTTCAGGCTTGTAGCAATGATGGAATAAACTGCAGGTTCAAATCAAGTCTCTGGAGTACATCCACAGCTGGGATGAGTCATTCATTCCTTTGTTTAGAGCTTCAGTTTGTAGCAAAGTCCTTCCAGAGGTAAGAAGCAGGATTGAAGCCTAGATGGAGGAGCTGCAGCAGCTTTTTATAGTCTCTTGCCATGTGATTTCTGCATTCTTTGTCCCAAAGACAAGCTGTCCATCACATGGCATGGAAAAACCTCAGAGTTCTGTCCATAGGCAGGTCCCTGCATGCCTTACTGAGTCACAAGGTGTTATCTGCCTTCTCTCAATGGGTCAGTTGTATAGCTGATGGTTCTAAATGGGCCATCAAGCAGGCTAGGCAGAGCTGACACCAACTTGTCTGGGGTGTCACCCAGAAGCATAGAACAAGTTTGAACTACAGACAGTATAGAGCCAATACTTATAACTTTAAATACAAAAACAATACACATATACAGATAGCATAATCATAATCAGCAAACCATAATCTTGTCTTGAACACCTTATTTGACCCCCTTTATACAAGATTTGGTGCCACTACAGGACTTTGGTTGCAAAAATGATCTATACGGTCCGAGTTCATGACAATAACATCACACAAGGTGAATGAAGTAATACCTTTTATTGGACCAACTTCTGTTGGTGAGAGAAACAAGCTTTCAAGCTTACACAGAACTCTACCTGAGGAAAAGCTCTGTGTGGCTTGAAAGCTGGTCTCTCTCACCAACAGGAGTTGGTCCAATTAATGATATTACCTCACCCATTTTGTCTCTCTAATGTCCGGGGACTGACATGGCTACAACTCCACGGCCTACTGCTAATATATGTGAATAGACCCATCTTTACAGGTATCTGTCCTCCAGCCCATCCCCATTTGTCCGTTTATCTATCTGCTGCGCCTTCCCTAGATTAGGGAAACAAGGTGGGTGAGGTAATATCTTTCATTGAACCAATTCTGTTGGTGAGAGAGACAAGCTTTCGAGCTTACAAAGGGAAGAGCTCATGTTTTACCTCAAAGAAGAAGAGAAGAGCTCTGTGTAAGTGCCAAAGGTTGTCTCTTTCACCAATATAACTCGGTCCAGTAAAAGATATTATCTCACCCAGTTTGTCTCTCTCTAACATCCTGGGACCAACACGGCTTCAACAACACTACAAACAATAAACATAGATTGTGAGCTCTGTGGGGCACTGTCTTTGTGTTCAACTGAGTTGTACAGGGCCTAGCACACTGTAACCCAGAAACCTGACTGGGGTTGGTAGGTGCTCCTGTAAAATAAAAATAACAGTAACAGTGTACAAATCAACAGCATTGTACACTTTTTCTATTAAATAATATAAAAGTTATTCTTGAGAAACTGAAATTATAACTTTACCAAAAATGCTGCTATATGTCAATAAATGCATTAAGTGATATTTCCCATTTAACTGTGTCTCTTAAAGAGAAAATATTCAGATACTGAAATAAAGCTAAAAAAAAAATGCTTTTTAAAAACTCTCTGACCCCAGGTCTTCATGTTAAGGTGGTTGTGTTGGGGTGAAGCATGCCTTTTCTTTTACTAGATAAGAATGTGTTTCTTTGTTATAAGCAAGACTTGCTGTGTCCTATAAAGGGCTGTAACAAATTACTCTCCTCCCTGCCACAAGAAACGATCTCACAGTTCTTTCCCCAGGCTTCCCCTGTGGTGGCAGAGCAGTCCACTTCCCCTTACAAAAGCTGAGATGTAAAGACTTAGTCTAGTCATTTGTGGGCAATGTAAAATTTGTGATGTGCTTATTATTCGTTCTCTTGCTTTTACATGCTTTGTTAAGCACTCTATTGTGAGCACCTTGCCTTAACTCGTGTTTTTGCAAACAAGTTTTTGTGTTTGGAACTGTACCTCCTTTTAGGGCTGTTGTTGCACATGGGGCAGACATCTTCATTGAGCTATTCATAGATTTAAAGACCAGAAGAGATAGGGTTAGAGATATGGTAATCTTCGATGGCCTATGCTATAGATGAGAACTTCACACAGTAATTTCTGCATCAAACCCAATAACCTGTGGTTGAACAAAAATATATATTTTAGAAAAACACCTAGTCCTGACTTAAAAACTTGAAGCAATTGAGAATTTACAAAATCCCTTGGTAAACTGCTCCAATAGCTAATTATCCTTGCTAATTTAAAAATTGGCCCACTACATCCAGTTTAAATTTTTGCAGCTTCAACTACCAGCCACTGAATTCCTGTTATGCCTTTGCCTACAAAGCCCTGTGGTATCAGAAATCTTCTCTCTGTTGTAGGTACTTACATATTGTGATCAAATCACTTCTTAACCATTTCTTTGATAATCTTAACAGAATAAGCTCCTTAAGTATCTCGTTGTAGGCATGTCTTTCAAACCTCAAATGAATCTCATAGCTCTTTTCTGAACCATCTCAAATTTTTCAACATCATTTAAAAACATGGATACCAAATCCAGATAGCGATATTCTTCATCCCTAGAAGTATGACTTTGCCTTTGGCCGAATTAAAATGCATTTAGTTCAGACTGAGGTGTGCAAGACATGTCTTCCTCATTATTTACCTCTCCACCAGTCTTTGTCATGTGAAAGTTTTATTGGGAATAATTTTTACATTTGCTTCCAGACCATTGTTAAAAATATGGAGTAGCATTGGGAACAGAACCACTCTGATATGTTGGCTTCCCATTTAGATCTATCTATTTTAGTCAATTTAATATGGTTTTTTAATTAGAATATCAGGTAAAACTAGGTTGAGGGCCAAAATCTTGGCTCCATTTGGGAGTTTTGCCATTGACTTCCATGAGACCAGGATTTCACTGTAGGTATATTACACTAACACAATTACCTTTATTAAACAAACATAATATTGTCAAAGAGCTCATCAAGATCATGTGATGAGAACTATTTTTCATTAAAATGTGATGATTAGCTTTAATTATATTTCCATCTTTCCTTTATTGATTTTAGTCCTGTAATAACCTTTCCATTATTTTGCCTGAGCAAATGTCAAACAAACCAGCCCATATTTATTCAGGTCATCCCATTTACCCTGATAAATTCTGGCAAAATGCTGGCCAACTTCCCCAGTTTTCCAAGATGCATTAAAAATTAACAGCAAAGGCTCAGAGAGCCTCTCTCCAGCCAACTCTTTTTAACTTTTGGGTGACATTTGTCTGGAAGGCTCAAATTTATCTGGACCTGATTTAGGGCCCAACTGGAGTGGCACAAAACAGATTAGTGGGAATTGTGGCACCTTAGAGACTAACAAATTTATTTGAGCATAAGCTTTTGTGAGCTACAGCTCACTTCATCGGATGCATTCAGTGGAAAATACAGTGGGGACATTTATATACACAGAGAACATGAAACAATGGGTGTTACCATACACACTGTAACGAGAGTGTAAGGCGAGCTATTACCAGCAGGAGAGCGGGGTGGGGAGGGGCGGAGGGGGGAACCTTTTGTAAGTGATAATCTTGACGGCTGATTTGTGTCCATTTATTCAGGGGACACCATCATAGGGCCTAATCACATCAGCCACACTATCAGAGGCTCGTTCACCTACACATCTACCAATGTGATATATGCCATCATGTGCCAGCAATGCCCCTCTGCCATGTACATTGGCCAAACTGGACAGTCTCTACATAAAAGAATAAATGGACACAAATCAGACATCAAGAATGATAACATTCAAAAACCAGTCGGAGAACACTTCAGTCTCCCTGGTCATTCAATTACAGACCTAAAAGTGGCAATTCTTCAACAAAAAAACTTCAAAAACAGACTCCAACGAGAGACTGCTGAATTGGAATTAATTTGCAAACTGGATACAATTAACTTAGGCTTGAATAAGGACTGGGAGTGGATGGGTCATTACTCAAAGTAAAACTATTTCCCCATGTTTATTTTCCCCCCACCCCCAACGGTTCTTGTCAACTGCTGGAAATGGCCCACCTTGATTATCACTTCAAAAAGATTTCCCCCCACCCCGCTCTCCTGCTGGTAATAGCTCACCTTAAGTGATCACTCTCCTTACAGTGTGTATGGTAACACCCATTGTTTCATGTTCTCTGTGTATATAAATCTCCCCACTGTATTTTCCATGAATGTGTCCGATGAAGTGAGCTGTAGCTCACGAAAGCTTATGCTCAAATAAATTTGTTAGTCTCTAAGGTGCCACAAGTACTCCTTTTCTTTTTGCGGATACAGACTAACACGGCTGCTACTCTGAAAATAATGGGACTGAGAATCTAGCCCAATTTGTCTATTTGGTATGTGATTCTTCATCTTGTCCATATGAGTCCTAAAAGTAAGATGGGGTTAGGTCTGTTACACAGCAAAGTCCCTCCATGATTTAATAAAATTGCTCGCTACTGTGGTGTTGGGGCTGCCAAGGTTGAGAGGGTTCAGGGAATTTAACATGCATATAGATGATAATTCCTCTGAATTGATTCAGAATTTTATGACCACCATGACCATGGAATTATCCCAAGTGATTGTAGTTCTAACTCATGAAGCTAGCCACACTCTAGATCTGTTTGTTTGGGTTTGGATTAGTGAGTTGGATATTATATCTTTATCATGGACCAATAATAAATGCTGGCCCTTGTAACGTGAGGTCAGAACTGTAGGGTCAAGGAACTATTTCAGTGGTCTGCCTTAAGAGGGAGAAGGCCTGGACAATCTAATGAGCCTTTCCCATGTCTAAATTCTATGACTGTACAATAGTTGTCATAAAATCTAGTAGGGTCACAGGTTTACTGTGTAACAAATACACAAGGTGCAAAAATAAACTAAAAACAATCTGTAATCTATTATTTCCACAAGAAAGTAATAATATGTAACAATTGCTTCTTGGATTAGACAGTTGGTCCTATGTAACAGACCACTTTTCAAAGTAACTTTAACCATCATGTAATGCCAAGCCTACGGTAAAAAGATATATTAACCATAACAAAAGTAATTACTGAGAAGATAGGCTAGCAAATATTTTTAAAATGTAAATAATATGGCAGTCTTAACCAAAACAACAAAATGTATCTTAAAGCATCAACAAAAGGAATTCAGTGAATGCAAAATATAATTTGTTCCACTTTCCCTAGAGTGTCATAAAGTGCAAAAAGACTTCATTAAAATCCAGCAGATCCAATACAAACTAAATGTGGGGGATAGGGGAAGAATCACTGAGAGTTTATATGTGAAATTTTATCTTAAATCGTATTTTAACAGAGTTGTAAACAATTCTTAACAGTGACAGGCTCTTTACTTGGCTAGCACAACTTCTAACATGGACCAAACATGAAAACTGCCTGTTACACTGTATTCCAGGGGTCTTTCTACTCCCTTAACCACAAATATATTCAGAAAATGTCACCAAGATTTTTTCTTCTCTGGATGCTTTACAGGTTACAAACCCCACCCCCCACAACACACACACACACACACACACACACATACATGTGGATTTGTTCTGTAATTAACAATTTTACATTTTTCAAACTATGATTTTTCGAGTCCTTAAACAAATCTCTTTTCCTTATCAGAATTGCAATTTTTACCTGTAAAGTTTTAAAACAAAGCAGTGGTAGTTATCCTCAACAGAAAAGTCAGAGGTGGTCTGGGGATGCAATCTAATCTACTGTATGCAATCTAACCCTCTGCTCAGCCCGTGTTCTGTGGGTCTCCCCATTCCTAGCACTAAATTTTTGAGGGATATTTTTGGTCACTCTTCTGTTCTTATATTTGTAGCTTAGTGCATTCTGTTTCTATGGAATGTCACGGTACAGCATGATTTTATGGGGGATGGGGAGTTATAACTGTTACTGTAACTATAATGCATGGTACGTAATCATTTTTATCTTTCACTCCAGAGATGAACTTTCACTGCCCATTTGAAGCTATCATTACCTAGGCAGCTTTCTTCAGCAGTCTTGGCAAAAATCAGTAAGCTCTCAGAGCTTCAGTAGAAATGGAGACTGGTAAACAGAGAGTGTTCTAACATTCTGGTTGGTTCAAACTCCCAAAACACAACATTTTTCTCAGAATGGACCCCATTCCACATCTTCCAAAGATAAACATTTTGCATGTTCTGGGTTGGGTTTAGGGGTTGTATTACAGCTGAGAAAGCAAGTACCTTTTGCTGGCCTGATTCTTGACATTATGTTTGCCTATGTTGGAATAAGTTCATCTAATTGCTATGCCTCAGGACCATTATGAAAATGAGATGTGTATCATGAAGCTACTAGTGGGCCCTATTTTAAAATGCACAAAAATAAATAGTTGATTGCTTGCAAGATTTTTATAGAGCAAGTTCTATTTAACCATCTGGATCAGAGACTAATTTTAATTGAAGGCTTTTTGCAGTTTAAGTATTCATTCTGTATTGCCCCTTTTTAGACAGTAATTTGCAATGTACTTCTAACATGCAAATTCTTTGTCTCAAAACAAATAGGTTGCAAAGATGTAGTATTTTATGTAGACCAGTGTTTCTCAACCTTTTCATGCTGGTCACTCTCTTTGGACTTAAAAAAATCATGAACCCCCCTTCACTCCACTAGAAAAAATTGCAATCCTCTACCTTCAGCCCCGCCCAGGCTTCAGGCTCAGGGCTTCAGCCCTGTTTGGGGCTGAAACATGTAAATTAGCTTCGCTGGGCCCCCTGTAGTGTGGGGCCCCAGGCAATTGCCCTGCTACCTGCCCCTTAACACCAGCCCTCCATTACTGGGTGGCTTGGAAGCCAAATGATCATGGACAATAACCTACCATATTCACAGGAACATAAATAGAATAATAGACTCTGACTGTCTGAGCAGCAGCATTTGAATTAGCCACTCTGGGGGGAAAAGATCAGATAATCTTGTAACCCTCTTCGTTGATACTTTCCCAGATCTGATTCAGTTCTTACCCTCCCTTTACCTCTGCTACATCTCTCCTAAATCCCTAACTCTATTGCTCTCCTGCAGCAACAGGAAGGGGAAATAAGGAATCCCAAGTATTCTTACAGCTTCTATACAAGTTATACAAGTGACGTGTTTTGCATCATCATAGACACGTAGGACTGCAAGGGACCTCGATAGGTCATCTAGCCTAGTCCCCTGCACTGAGGCAGAACTAAGTATTATCTAGACCAGAGGTGGGCAAGCTACGGCCCGTGGGCCACATCCAGCCCGCGGGACCATCCTGCTTTGCCCCTGAACTCCCAGCCAGGGAGGCTAGCCCCCAGCCCCTCCCCTGCTGTCCCCCCTCGCCCACAGCCTGAGCACGCCGCGCCACCAGCACTCTGGCCCTTCGCTCTTGCCAGGCAGCGTGGTGGCATGGCTGGCTCTGGCATGGTGGGGGGGGGGGTCCTAGGGTGGCAGTCAGGGGACACGGAGCAGGGGGATGGGTCAGGGTTTTGGGGGAGCAGTCGGGGGGGGCGGGTTGGATGCATCAGGGGTTCAGGGGGGGCAGTCAGGGGACAGAGAGCAGGGGGCAGTTGGATGGGGTGGAGGTTTTGGGGGGGCGGTCAGGAGACAGGGAACGGGGGGGTTGGATAGGGTGTGGGAGTCCCAGGGGGCCTGTCAGGGGTCGGGGGTGTGGATAGGGGTTGGGGCAGTCAGGGGACAGGGAGAAGCGGGGGTTGGATAGGGGGTGGAGTCCCGGGGGCAGTTAGGGGCAGGGGTCCCAGGAGGGAGCAGTCAGGGGACAAGGAGCTGGGAGGTTGGATGGGTCAGGGATTCTGAGGGGGGCAGTCAGGGGGCAGGAAGTGGGAGGGGCCAGATAGGGGCGGGGGCCAAGCTGTTTGGGGAGGCACAGCCTTCCCTACCCAGCCCTCCATATAGTTTTGCAACCCCGTTGTGGCCCACCCTTGATCTAGACCATTCCTGGACGGTATTTATCTACCCTGTTCTTACAAAACCTCAATGACAACCTCCTCTGGTAATTTGTTCCAACATTCAACTACCCTTATTGTTAGAAAGTTTTTCCTAATGTCTAGCCTAAATCTCCCTTGCTGCAATTTAAGTACTTCTTGTCCTGTCCTCAGTGGATCAGGAGAGCAATTGATCACCCTCCTCCTCTCTTCTCCACTTTAAACAAACCCACTTTTTTCAATCTTTCCTTCTAGGTCCTGTTTTCTAGAGCTTTAATCATTTTTGTTGCTCTCCTCTGGACTTTCTTCAATTTGTCCACCTCTTTCCCAAAGTGTGGTGCCCAGAACTGGACAAAGTACTACAGCAGAGACCTTATCCGTGCTGATAGATTAGAAAAAGTACTTCTCGTGTCCTGTTTACATCACTCCTGTTAGTATATCCCAGAATGTTTGCTTGTTTTGCAACAGTATTACATTGTTGACTCATATTTCGTTTGTGACGCACTATAACCCCCCAGTTCCTTTTCAGCAGTACTCCTTCCTAGGCAGTCATTTCCCATTTTGTATTTGTGCAATTACTAGATGATCTCCTGAGGTCCCTTCCAATTCTGATATTCTATGATGTCATTGTGCTATTTAATTGATTATTCCTTCCGAAGTGTAGTACTTTGCGTTTGGCCCTACTGAATTTCACCTTATTTATTTCAGACCATTTTTCCAGTTTGTCAAGATCATTTTGAATTATAATCCTATCCTCTAAAGCACTTGCAACTCCTGCCAGTTTAGTATTCTCCGTAAACTTTATAAGTATACTCTCTATACCATTATCTAAATAATTTATGAAGATATTGAATAGAGCCAGATGCAGGACAGATCCCTGTGGAACCCCAAATGATATGTTCTTCCAGCTTGCCTGAGAACCATCGATAACTATTTTTGGAGTATGGTTTCCGATCAGTAGTGCACCCAACTAATAGCAGGTTCATCTGGGCTATATTTGCCTAGTTTGCTTATGAGAAGGTCACATGAGACAGTATTAGAAACCTTACTAAAGTCAAGAAGAATCACTTCTATTGCCCTCCCCCCCCCCACACACATTCTGACAGGGCTTGTTACCCTGTCAAAGAAGGATATTAGGTTGGTTTTGACATGATTTGTTCTTGACAAATCCATATTGACAGTTACTTATCATGTTATCTGCTAGGTGCTTACAAACTGATTGTTTGATTATTTGCTCCATTATCTTTCCAGGTACCAAAATTAAGCTGACTGGTCTATCATTCTATGGGTTGTCCTTATTCCCCTTTTTATAGATCGGAACTATATTTGCCCCTTTCCAATCATCTGGGATCCCTCCCATCCTCCATGAGTTCTCAAAGATAATTGCGAATGGTTCAGAAGTGATAATCCAATAACTAAAGGGTTTAATAGTGTGTACACACAAACTTGAAGTCCATGTGTGTTGTTTTGATCCTGTGGGCTGGCAGTGCTAATTGTCAAAAGGTAAAATTTATTTATCTAGCTTGCACTTGTGTCTAATTAAGTCTGTTGTAGAGAACCGTTTCTGAGCTAGACAGCTATAGTTGTGTTGCTAAAATAGAGCTAGAAGGAGCTGCTAGTGTCTAAACTGGTGAGTTCTCTAAATCCTTTTTAAATTATCTTCTGCATTTCATAAGGGTTAAGAATTTTGTTAAGGAAATCCATTACAATCTACATACCACACAGACTATGCTGACAGCTTGTGCCACACGCTCTCAAAGAAACTGCGGAACCATCTGATCAACATCCTCTACAGCAAACAGGGAAAGATTAAGAATGAGCTCTCAAAGCTGGATACTCTCATAAACAAACAACCTTCCACACAAACTTCCTCGTGGCTGGACTTTACTAAAACTAGACAAGCCATTTACAACACACACTTTGCTTCTCTACAAAAGAAAAAGGACACTAAACTATCTAAACTGCTACATGCCACAAGGGGCCACAACAGTGGTTCCCTTAACCCACCCAGCAATATTGTTAATCTATCCAACTATACTCTTAGCCCAGCAGAAGAATCTGTCCTATCTCGAGGCCTCTCCTTCTGCCCCTCCACCCCCACGAACATGATACAGTTCTGTGGTGACCTAGAATCCTATTTTCGACATCTCTGACTCAAGGAATATTTCCAGCACACCTGCGAACAACATACTAACCCACAGAGACCTTCCTACCAACCTCAGCCTGGACCAGTCCACACAAGAGATCCACTTCCTGGACACTATGGTGCTAATAGGCGATGATCACATAAACACCACCCTATACCAGAAACCTACTGACCGCTATTCCTACCTACATGCCTCCAGCTTTCATACGGACCACACCACACGATCCATTGTCTACAGCCAAGCTCTACGATACAACCGCATTTGCTCCAACCCCTCAGACAGAGACAAACACCTACAAGATCTCTATCAAGCATTCTTACAACTACAATACCCACCAGCTGAAGTGAAGAAACAGATTGACAGAGCCAGAAGAGTACCCAGAAGTCACCTACTACAGGACAGGCCCAACAAAGAAAATAACAGAACACCACTAGCCATCACCTTCAGCCCCCAACGAAAACCTCTCCAATGCATCCTCAAGGATCTACAACCTACCCTGAAGGATGACCCATCACTCTCACAGATCTTGGGAGACAGGCCAGTCCTTGCTTACAGACAGCCCCCCAACCTGAAGCAAATACTCACCAGCAACCACACACCAAGCAACAGAACCACTAACCCAGGAACCTTTCCTTGCAACAAAGACCGTTGCCAACTGTGTCCACATATCTATTCAGGGACACCATCATAGGGCCTAATCACATCAGCCACACTATCAGAGGCTCGTTCACCTGCACATCTACCAGTGTGATATATGCCATCATGTGCCAGCAATGCCCCTCTGCCACGTACATTGGTCAAACTGGACAGTCTCTACGTAAAAGAATAAATGAACACAAATCAGACGTCAAGAATGATAACATTCAAAAACCAGTCGGAGAACACTTGACTCTCTTTGGTCACTCGATTACTGACCTAAAAGTGGCAATTCTTCAACAAAAAAACTTCAAAAACAGACTCCAAGGAGAGACTGCTGAATTAGAATTAATTTGTAAACTGGATACAATTAACTTAGGCTTGAATAGAGACTGGGAGTGGTTGAGTCATTACACAAAGTAAAACTATTTCCCCATGTTTATTCCCCCACCCCCCACTCTTTCTCAGACGTTCTTGTCAACTGCTGGAAATGGCCCACCTTGATTATCACTACAAAAGTTTCCCCTCCCCCACCTCGCTCTCCTGTTGGTAATAGCTCACCTTAAGTGATCACTCTCCTTACAGTGTGTATGGTAACACCCATTGTTTCATGTTCTCTGTGTATATAAATCTCCCCACTGTATTTTCCACTGAATGCATCCGATGAAGTGAGCTGTAGCTCACGAAAGCTTATGCTCAAATAAATTTGTTAGTCTCTAAGGTGCCACAAGTACTCCTTTTCTTCAAGAGGATGCTTGTGATTTGTTACTCCACAACTGATCTTCTCCCTTTATGTCTGAATGAAAAGAGACACAAAGATCCTAGGATAAATTCTGCTTGCTTTTATAAACACAGCTTAAACCAGATGCTTTAAAAAAAGAAAAACAAGAGCTCTAAGGGGGACTGGTTGCTGGTGAGAGGGGCAGGGTAAATCTGAAGCTATGCCTTCCAACTGATAGAGGAAGCCAAGTATCAAGTATCCGCACATCGGTTGCTGCTCTTCTTGAAGATGCAATGAATGGTATTTGCAATGGTGCCACGATGTATGTGCAGTTGCAACAGGGGTTGTCTGAACTTCAAGCTGGAAATTCTCACTGGTATGTTTTGGTTTGGATGTTTGAACTTTGGCAGGTAGGAAGATTGCCAGACCCAAGTCAGGGTTAGTGCCATGTCATTCTCTACTGTTCCATCACTTTGGGCCCAATATTGGGCTGCCTTTGATCAGGCAGATAGTTTCATTGACTGGCAAATTCAAACCATTTCATCTTTGTATCCATGTGACTTTTCCTATTTGATAGTGAAGCACCCTTCAAAGAAACTAATAGCATTCTACATGCATTTAAAGAGACATCACAAGACCTAAAATTCTGTTGTGAAATTCAGTCCTATACAGAAGACCTCTGCACTGCTTAGGTCGCATTTAACACCTCAAGACGGGATTTAAATGGGTCTGAAGTGAAGCAGAAGTTTTGTGCTGGGCTTGTGAACAGGGAATTTCACCTCCTAGGTTTATGATTGAAAATGAGCCAAGAAAGGGGTAATTGGATCCATAAAATGTTGAGGCCAGAGTGAAGCATCCAAAGCCAAATGAGGGCTATAATTTCAGTTCAGATTTGATGGCACCAAACCAGTTGAAATCACATGAGATTTCAGCTGAGCCCAGACTACTGCAGAAAAATATGACCTTCCAACTTTGGATCCAACCTGGAACCTAAATAGATGGGGCAGGTTTGGATTTGGGGACTTATATCCTTCATTTATAATCTCTCTTCCCGCTGCTGAAATTCCAAGGATTTCGGATGTGAGTTTACAGTTTTGGCCAGTCACTAGTAATGACCCAATGAAGTTGCCTTGTCAGGTAATGGCAGATACAGCACTTCCATGAGACCAAAGCCACACAATGCCAGTGATGTCAGTACAGTGGGTTAGCACAGCTGTAACAGAAAGCAGAATGTGGTCCGCTATTTGTTAAGAATAAAAGCAACTATGCAGCACCCGTCTCATTTCTTCAAGGCAGGACTTGGTGATTTCATTCAATGTAAATCATTGTCCCTGAACCTAAATAAAGACTTGAAATTAGAATATAACTACATTTAAATGTCAAATGGGAAAGTATACCCCCTAAAGCCCGGTCAATATGAAAGTGTATACACGGCAGTAGCAATCTGCCAGTTTTCTGTTAATGGAAATGTTTCCAAGAAACCAAACGTTAGAGAGACAGATCTCACCCCAGATGAGGAGCACCCAGCACAGGTTGGGGAGGCAAGAGTTCAAAAGTGGCCTTAAGTTCATCTTTGCACTACGCCAGTTCTGGACTGACTGCCTCATTCCAGTCCACCAGCATAAAATTAGAGCAACTGTGACCGTTGCTTTAAATTACACTGGATGCCAACTGAACAAAGGTCCCTTAGTCACAGCTGGAGATTGGCAAGTCTTAATGACGCCCTAATCACACCCACTTTGCACCAGCAATGAGGTAGGAAGTCAGTACTACATAGGCTCTATACCACCAAAGGATTCCCATTTCACTGGGGTGATCCCCCTAGGATAGAAAACACCTACTATATGGCCAGATTCCACCTGCAGTAAAAAACAAATGGCTGCAATGCACCTGCAAATCTGGCTCAGAGTTTCTCTTCAACAATTTCAGCTATTTAATTGATAGGAATCTATATAGGCCTATTAAAGGATTTAGTAACAATTTTTAAATAGATTCATATATCTCACAAACCTAGGAAACAATAAAAAATGACTAAACTGAGCTGTAAGATTTCACCCAAGAGATAAGTGTTAGAAAACACTTTCTATTACATTTTGCTTGCAAAGAAAGTGCTTTTGAAATCTGACAGATTGGTACTGGATGCTGAGCTGCAGTGACGACTCAAGTATGTATTTTTGGCCTTGGTTTCTCAAATCCATAACATAACTTTAAATGGAAATAAGGATCTCTCATATTTCTTTCACTAGCAAGTAATACATAATTATCTCTGACAACCCATGCCAGAATAATTATTACAAATTCAATGTGTTCAGTTTAATACACAACCAAAGACGCACAGTTTGAAAGCAGCTGGGTTGTTCTGTTTAAAATTATGGTGTGATGATTGAGGCTGTCACAAATGCAGCTTTTTCCATATTTGTGCAAAATACAAACAGTATTTTGTATTTAGGCTTTACAGTGTCAAACTTAATAGTACAATTAATGTCTCTTTCTTCATGATATAACCAGATAGATACAATATAGAAGGCTAAAGCTGTTGTTGTTCTTGAAGTTGTTAAAGCCCCATCCTGAAGTATTTCAACAAACCTGCATTTGACCTGTACATTCAGCAGCACAATTCTTAATTTTTTTTTTAAAAAAATAAACTTTATATACCTAAAATACATCCTTTTCCAGGTATATATAAATAGAAGTATCATTAGAATAACATGTGTTCATACAACTGCAGCTGTGAGCATTAATCAGTGCTTGCAAAAGGCTGATGCTCTGGGGAACCCAGGCACACTGCTTAGTAAATAGTCTCCATTTCCAAAGGCAAGATATTTTTAAATTTAAGAATGAAGTTAAGACTTTCCCTCTTATTACATAGCACACAGATTAATTATTATGACAGCTACAGCTTGCATGACAAATAAGTCTGACTGTTCTTTCTTGTGTTACTTGCTCAAAAGAACTGAACAAGGTAATTAAAAAGCTGTGTTACCTGGTAATTCTGCTAAGAACTTTAGTTGTTTGAAAATACGATGAAAGTGAGTGGTTCCTCCCCCCCACTCCCCCCGGAGCTTGTGATGGAGGCAGCCTTCAGACCACATGTGACTTGTTCTCCTTGTTCTGGTAAGCATGAGAAGGAACTGATCTGCATTGTAACTAATCAAGATGCTTTGCTTTGCCTCTCTTTTGCCAGCATACAAAAGCTTATTTCAGCAAAGCTTTCAGAGGTAATCCATCCAGAACAAAAGATCAGCAATAGGCAAACAATAAGAATAAACATTAAGCTTGTTGTTTTTAAATATTATCAAAACAAAGTATCCTGTTCTCTTTTCCCTAATTTATTTTAATTATTCATTTTTTTTATATATATAGAATATATATGTATTTTAGACTGAGGTATCTGATATATCAGTGGTGGCTCCTGGAGTACTACAATGCATACCAGGCCTGCCATTGTCTTCAATATGAAAGTCAAGTCTGTAGGGATGACAGTTCCCAGAATACAATGCAGCCAGTTCACTTGGATCAAGAGCATTGTGTGCTTTTACTTGTTCTCCCGTTGGACCATATCTCTGTGTTAAGGATCAGGGTGGCTGCAGGAAACTGTTCCACATTATGCAAAGATGGCCCTAGGTTGGAAAAAGATTGGACTCTCCTGGAATGTGCTGATATACTACTGTAAAGAACATAGCAGAGACATTTGAAACAATGTCTGTGGGGGGATGTTCTCATTATTTGTTCTTATGTAGATAATGCTCTTAAATCAGGAATAAGTTTGTGGTAGCTTAACAAATGGTGATTTGAATCAGGGACGGCAAGATGGTGAAAAAATGCTGCCTTTTTTAAAAGTCCAAAATAGATATTTCCTTTGGCCAGTGACAGATTATTATGAGAGATTAGAGCTAAATGGATCAAATCTCCCAGGAAATTAAAAGCAAAATGTCACGCAAGATAAAAGTTTACCGAGATGACCTCAGAGCAGCATAATCTCACATGTCAGTAGCAATTCTAGAGTGATAGGCATTAATGCTTCTGGGACTGTGTCTTGTGATGGCCAGCTGGCTAGCCAATGATAGGGATATCAGATTTCCTGTCTTTATGAAGACAGAAGTTCTGAACTGAGTTATTTTTGCTCTCTTGGATCCAGTGGGGAATATCAGGCACTTAGATGTGTCCCATGTTTTGAGCATTAAACCAAAATTTATCCGATTTTTACGATGCTTATGTTAGTAACCCTTTGGGCATAAGCAGAACAGCTCTCGTAACTTCTGGATTTTGCCCCATGGATTAGAGCTAGGAAGAATCAAGAGGAGCTTGGCCAACAGCCCCAACCCCTTTCACTACGCTGTCAGAACCCCTCAGAGGGTTTCACTGGGGTTAAAGGAAGAGTAAATCATGATATGATGTGCAGGGAGGAAGAAGCATCATAAGGGATGTATCCCTGCTGGAAAGCCTGGCCCCATAAAGGTGAATGAAAGCACAAACACGTGAACTACAACTAGGGTGACCAGATGTCCTGATTTTATAGGGACAGCCCCGATTTTGGGGTCTTTTTCTTATATAGGTTCCTATTACCCCCCCCCATCCCGATTTTTCACATTTGCTGTCTGGTCACCCTAACTACAACTTCCATGAGGCACCAAGAATCATTCTGAACTGAGATATTTCAGTTTTTATCCAAAGTATTTTGGATTTTGATATTTTGCCAAAAAGTTGACACTTCCCATGGAAAATTTTGATTGAAAAACAAATTAGGGTTTTTTCTGTAGGAAAAGCTTGACAATTTTCTTACCAGCTGTACTTACTGTATTTCCCTGGTTGTCGTGGGGGTTTACTGAGCAGTTCTTTGCAGGTATTTACATTTAGGGATCTGCTTCCACCAGATTCCTTTTTTCACCATTTTTCAGGCTCTTGTAGACTCTGGAGGATTATTATTGAATGACGGGAAGATGATGCTTTTCCTCTCAATTTTCTTTGAAAGAAAAAGATTTATCATTCCAGCTTTCTGTCTCACTGCTCTTTTCTGGTTTCTTTTGATCAAGCTTAAACCCTAGGTATTATACTCAGTAACTCTAGACAGGCCAAACATATGTGCAAATTCCTTTGAACTTCAAAAGTGACTCCAACTTTACAGGTTTGAGAGATGCATAAATTACAGACAGACAGCTTTTCAGGAGATACATCTCCAGGAATTTTACCTTATTGAGTGGAATTTCTGTTCCCTGGTCGAGTGAGAACAGCTATTATACAGAAGTTCCTTTGGACACCATTAAAAGTCATTAAAGTAATGAAGAAGAATCCTGTATAAGCTTGAAAGCTTGTCTCTCTCACCAACAGCAGTTTCTTCAATAAAAAATACTCCTCATCCACCTTATCTCTCTAATGACTTTGAGAGTTTGTTTAACTTAAGCTCTGGTAAAGATACTTCTGATTGAAAGGGAGTGGGCGTGGATGAAAATTTCCCACTCTAATTTCACACTCTTCTGTTAATTAGATAGAACATCACCCAGTGGCTGCTTAAGCAGTTCATGCTCCAAATGACAAATCTCATGTATTGGTTACAGTTACGTAAGATATTGGACACTAATGTCTCTGGTAGAAATTTCAAAGCCAACTATTCGAAGCCATTGAAATTAGTGGACATTTTGTGGTTGAATTCCCTCATTGGCTTTGAAAATCTCTACCTTCCTCCTCTCCCTGCCCCTGTCCGTTAAGGTTGTTAGTATGGATTTTATTGATAAATCCATGCATCGCATCAAGACCTGTGATTAGATTTCCCACCTTTCATTAACTAGGACACCACGCAGTTGGAATGTTTTCTTTTTCTTTGTTTATTACCTGATTATCAGATACAATGTTATTGTTATAACATCACCAAAAGAAATACAAACTACCCTATCCTACATGGATGTTGTTTATTCACTATCATATTCCATAATCAAAAAATCCTCATTTCAGCAACCAGTTAAGGTTTCAAAGAGACAACAGTGTCCTTGACTATGACACCAATTGAAAAATCCAGCTGCTTAATGAAAAGTAGTAATTTCTGCTACAGAGGTCATACATCTTATTCTACCAAGATAAAAAATAAACACACATTCTTAACAAATAAGGAAAGAAATGCATATTTCATCACAACACAACAGCTGTAACTCTGATCCAAATATGTACTTTATTTTGGTTACCTTGATTTTTACTGTTTCGATACTATGGGTGAGATCCTGATGCTATTGAATTCAATGAGAGTTTTGTCACTGGCATAAAGGAGGCCAGCATTTCACCCTGAAATAATATATAAATTATTCCTATTTTTGTATGTTATATTTATTCATTTTGAAATTACTGATGAAAGAATAGTACGTACTTTGGGTGACCAAGAAATTATGTTGTGTGTACAGCACTGGTATGTGTGCTTATTGTTGAAAACCTTTACCTTTTCTAAACTCTACCTTTTATGTCATGTATTAGATTTTCTTGCTGCTTATATGTTAATGAACGGAATGGCCCACTCCATCTCATTGTGACCTACTTGTATGTCTTCTAATCCATTTTGGGAATGCTTTCTCCTTCTTGTTGAATGTGCAGAAGCAGTATTTTTATAATCATTTGTAGAGCTCTTCGTTTGTTTTAAGCTCCATTTGACTCAGTCTTCCAGGAAATTATTAAACCTACATCCAGTTCCACAATATTATATTTTCTGGGCTGATCCCCTTTCAGCTTACTAATTCTGGTTGTACTGTTGTTTGTATTGGGTTCTAATACTTTGTTTACTGTGAACTGGATGACTTCTTGCATAAAGAAATTAAGGAGCTCGGTACAATTTGAGTCCTTGACAAGGGCGTGATTATAGCAACAGTCAACAGATTCTGCTTGGGCAGAAAGCATCAGAGGACACAACAGATGAAATGAAAATAAGAACTGCTTCGATTGAGATGTAGCAATCTAATTACAATATTTATGTATAGTACTGACTGCCATTTCTCCTCCTAACTCTGTGGTGGTTTACAACAACAGGTGACAGGTTTTAACAATAGTGTAAATTGAAGAACCAAACTGAAGGACTGTTTTGCATTCTGCTTTTAGCATGAAATTTTTTAAAATTATACTGTCTTATAATAAAGGACCCAAAAGGATAGAAAAAATCGTACTTTTTCTCCCAAGACTTTCACATGTGAAGGTTCCATCATCTTTCCCCTCTTCACAATATGAGACCTTTTGGCAGACAATGTCACTAACTTGAGGTGGGTGGTTAAATCTACGTAGGGTACCATCAAACCTGGAAATGTGGTCTGTGCTTTTCTGATATCTAAGGCAGGTATGGACTTGAATGTGAACAGAATGGCATGAGATTAACCTGGGTACGACAGAAGTGGTATACCAAGAGCTGGAGGGGAATTTAGGGGAATACATAGAGACTGTGAGTGGACCTTCTCCTGTCTGCCCTAATTCTTCACATTCTCATAGTTTCTATGAGACACTGTGCCTTGATTCTCAGCTGATTCTGTTACTCGTTTTGTCTGATAGCTGTGACCATTGCTTTCTGCTGTGAATCTTGGCAGTGACCCAGGTCTTTTTAATTTCAAAGCTGGATTGTTCCAGTGAATTCTACTAGCTTCAACTGTTGCAGAATATAGTGGCTTATTTCTTGAGTGGGGTGATCCATTTGGAGTATATATCACCAGTATTTCATAGTCTGTGTTGCCTCCTTGTACTTGCAGGTGTAGCTCAATGTGTTTGTTATATGGGCGCTCTTCCTGTGATGTATTGCAGCAGCTAAGATTTGTGGTGCCACACTTGCCTACCTGTTCTTGTGATTAAATTTGCAATATGATCTTTCCAATGAAAGGATCATGACGCTGGAAGCTGCTCCATCCGGTATGCCTCAAGATCTAGAGTTTGGCAAGATTCAGGGTACAGTGTAAGTCCTATCTATATAGTGATCTGGATTTATTTTAAATCATCTAACCAGCAGGAGGCTTGGGACTCTAAGGCTACATAGTTAGGTTGATATAAGGCAGCTTATCTCGACCTAATTTATATCAGTGTACATATGTTCCGCCGATGTAAGGCTATGTCTACACTGCCACGGTAAGTCAACCTATGCTAGGCAACTAGCTGGAGTTGATGTACCTTCGGTCGAGTTACTGCGGGGTCTACACCTCGGGGGGGTCGATGGGAGAAAAATCTCCTGTTGACTTACCTTATTCTTCTCATTGGGGGTAGAGAACAGGGGTCGACTGGAGAGCAATCTGCAGTCGATTTGGTGGGTCTTTACTAGACCTGCTAAATTGACCGCCAGTGGAACACTCTCTCAGAGCATTGATCCCAGCTGTAGTGTAGACCTGCCCTAAGTGTCCTACTATACCGACATAATAATTCCACCTCCATGTGAGGCATAAGGCTTATGTCAGTGTAGTTAGGACGATGGAGTGTTTGTGTAGACACTGCATTGCTTACATAGGCTGTTGACTGTCTTGTCAATTTCCTGGCTGCCTCCGGCTCCCCACCCCCAGCTGTGAGCAGGGAGCTGAAAGCTGGGGGGATGGGGACAGCTGTGCTTCCAGCAGGGAGCTGTGTGGAGCTGAGAGTCCAGATCTCAGCTCCCCACACTTTCCCTCTTCAGTCAGTGGAAGTGATCCTGGTGAGGACATGCACCACCGACAGAGGAGGGTAGTGTGGACATCAGCCACTTCAGAAATTACTTAAGTTGACTTAGGGCTGTAGTGTAGACATCTACACATCTAGTCTCATCTGATGAAGGATTTTTTCTTTTTTTAATGGATATTTCATCCAAAGTTAGACAACTATGGGCCTAAGAGATGTGCGCTGATAGGAATTTTTAAATGAGTAAATCATAAAATTAAGTAATGACTACAGTCTCAGGGCATGTCTACCTACAGCCCTAAGTCACCTGGGCTTCTCGGCTCCCTAAGTGGGAAGCCTCTGGGTAGCCGGAGTTGTGAAATGACAAGACAGCCAACAGCGGATGTAAGTAATGCAGTGTATACACAGACACTGCCTCACCCTAACTACACCAACATAAGCCCTATGCCTACATAGGCAGGACAAAGCTGCAGTGTGTACACTAACATAATGAGTTCAAGGTAAGCTGCCTTACATCAACCTAACTTAATAATGTAGACCAGGCCACAGTTATTCACTCATACAGATATGGGTGCTGGAACTAGGCGTGCTGCCGCACCTCTTGTTGGCTTGAAATCATTTCAATTATACACAGGGTTTACAGGTTGGTTCAGTGGCTCTCAGCACCCATACTATACAAATTGTTCCAGCACCCCTGCATATAGAAACAAGAATCACAATCTCCGTTTTTGTCAATATATTTTTATTTTAAAATGACAAATGAACCTTATAGCCTTTTTCTCTCTGCACTATCTGATCCAGTCAGATTCTCTTGAGAGAACGTGAATACATTTTTCCTCCAGCAATCAATGCAGAAACCTGAACTGTGAACTGATAATCATGGTTAAGTGATGATATTTATTCTAGTAGCTTTAGGGTATATGTCCATATAGAATTCCCCCATTTCCATAACCAGCAGAGGATACCCTTTCAGTAAGCCTGTGGGTGTATAGCTATGCCTTAAGTCATAAGGATTCCGCTTCTGTCAGTAACAGAAACCAATTTGTCCCCATAGTTGATTTGGCTACTTGATTCAGATGTTGAGGCATGATGTCTGGTTTAGGAGTTAGAGCAGGGAGCTATTTGAGTCCAGACTTCTTATTATCTTTGGTGTTACAGTAGTGCCCAGAGGCCATGACCAAAACTGGAGCCTGCTTCAAAGTCAACTGGAGTTAGGTACTAGTGGGATTTTCAAAAGGGCCTATCTGTTTCTTTAGATGCATAAATAAAGGCACCTTTGTAAATCTGGCCCAAAGAGGTAAGGTGATTTGCCACATATAAGTCAATGGCAGAGCTAGGAACTGAACCAATATCTTGTAAGTCCCTGTCCAGTGCTTTACCACAAATCATCTTTCCTCCTGAATCCTTTCCCAGCTCGGATGTTTCCATGTGCTCAGTTTACTCCTTTCTAAGGTGGAAATACTACCATCTGCCTCACAGAAATTTTTGAAGCTTAATTTCTTAATATTTATTGATCACTTTGAGATCTTTGTACAAAAGACACTCCATGGCCCTGATTCTGCTCTCACACTGATTTTAAAACCAATATAATTCTATGCATCTCAAATGAAATACTCCTGATTTACTCTAGTGAGAGAGGAAAAGCATGCCCTACAGGTGTAAAGCATTGGACAAACAGCTCTGCGCTCCATTGACAGTGTTTGTGCATAAGGAAGACAAGATAGTACAACCCTTCAAACAAAATAGATTAACAGTGCCTATGCTAATTCTCAACACCGGCACACTGCAAAGCAATGAACTAGCTTTCACGAAGGATATCCAAAGCTTTAAAAAATCTGATTGCACTTTTTTAATTAAAGGTAGTTCAAACGGTTCATTGCTACAGTGACTTTTTCCAAGTTAATTAGAATGCCCACCAGTAGTCCTTTAAATAGTTCAACTGCATGCAAAAAATATAATAGGGTAAAGGAATACACTCCAAATTACTGCAGTGCTCTCGGGAAAGGGCTTCTGTTGAAAGGAAATTAAGCACAATAAGGTGCTTATTGTAAGCAGTCCATAATCAATGTTGTCAAAATTGCAACGTGCGTTGCAAATTCAGTCATTGTACTCTCTTCAAATTGAAAACAACATACAAAATGGAAATAATGCTGTTGTCAGGGTCAGGAGCCAGTCCCTCATTTTTTTCATTAATTATTTTCCTAGATTATTTTCATCAGGATGTTGTAAAAATCTGACTGTCTTCTTGTTTTATTGATATTCACCAGATAGAAAAGTTTTATTCATGGAGTGGGTTACCTTCCAAATAAACAATTAACAGAAATCAGCATAGCTTTGTCAGCTCAACCCTCCAACTACGCTAGGAGTTGAAGCTTTCAGGACCAGAAGCTGCGATTGTTTAAAGTGCTATGTCCTCAGTGAGAAGTGTCAATACTTTTAGATAAACCAAATTGTATGATAGCCATAATTCAAAATGGGATCAACTGAGTATACATGTTTGAAACCATAATATGCATCCTAGAGTCCTGTGTACATGATGCAAATCAAATACTTAAAACTTAAAAGCTAAATTTAATGATGGTTAAAAACAGTTTTAAAGATTTATGAGATCATTTTATTTCATTAAATTATTTAATTGGCAGGAGGATGTCAGAAACTGACTTCTCTGTTTTATTAATTTCCATTACATTTAAGAGTAGTGAAAAATAAAAAAGTCTTCATGAAGACAGAGGAAAAGTGGTAAAGGAATCATGTGGAACTGAAAGGAAAACACGGTCTAGAATGGTTTTGGGGTTTTTGGTTTTTTGGAAAGACGGGCACCTGGCACTGTACAGAATCAGAAGGCAATATTTAATCCCATTACAACTATATGAATTTGGGGGCTTACTGTGTCCTCTGATGGTTGTCTGTATTCCATACCAACGCCCTTGATTCAGCAAGGTATTTAAATATGTCCCTAAGAACATGAGTAATCCCATTGACTCATCCTTAAAATTGATCACCTGCTTAAAAATCTTGCTGAATTGGGGCCAGAGTTCAGATATTCCTACCTAAAATGAACTTCTCTTATGAGGACCTCCCTATTATCTCTGTTGAGGCCACCAATCTCAGGCCAAGGATGACTAGAAGGATCCTCAGAATCTGGAAGAGGTGTTATGTAAATTGTCCAGTAGAGGTTGCCTTTGAGTTATGAGAAGCTCACACTCAGACCTCTTCCCTTTCCAGCCCAGGTACTGGAAAGCTGAGTCCTACATTCAGTTTCCTACTTTTTGCCACATTCAAAAAAAAGTTCAAACTACAGCAAATTTAGGGCAAACTTATTACAATTCACTGATGTACTATTGATGTACCGTTATACTATTCTGTCCAGAAATCTGCCACACTGATTGAATATTGGATTGCAACCACTAGCAACTGATCTGTCTAATATCTAAAGAGGGACTTCAGTATTATTGTCCCTTTGGGCCAGGTTTAGCCAATATTCAGGGTCTTGCAGGTTTATTTCCATTGGAAAGAGACATTGATGATACAAGTCGAGTAAATTCTTTGGTCAAATTCTGTGTATTTACAACAAATGTACACAAAGTCCTGTTTCCCTGAATACAGAAGAAACAACTGGCAATTTCCTTGCTCAGAAATCCCCAAGCCTGCCTTTTGCATGCCCAAGGAGCAATATCTCTTTTCTTCCTCTGAGGGCGACACTCACAACCGTGTCTCTTGTTGCCTTTCTTTCCTCTCCCACACCCACAGCTTGTCAAACATTCCCTTAGCCCCTGTACTTGCATTCAGGAAACCCCATAGTCCACACAGGTTCTGATCAGGCTTCTATTATTTCTAGCCATTATTACATAAAAGGCGCTTAACTGCTCTTTGCATTTAGCCTGAAAGAAGGTTGCTTAGTACAGCCACTGGCTTTATCCAGGACTAATATATTATGATAATTGATCTGTTTTTGCCATTAAATCAGATCAATTAATGCCATTAAAAAAAGAAATGCATGCAGAAGTATTGTTGAAGATAATATTCATCTAGACAGCAAATGCCTTACAAAGTAAGCACAGTGTCCTGAAAGCTGAATATAAAGCTTATACGTAGAGAGGCAGGGAGATGCACTAGATGAGTTACTGAGGTTCCTTCCCCCCTACACTTATGATTCTACATAGTTCTAAGCAGCTATGTTATACATCACAGTGATAACTGTGGAACCCCTAGATGGTTACATATCTGTTACTGTGTTGCCTCATCTCACTTCTGTTGATCCCCAAGTATATTACAAAAGTGGGTATTATCTCTGTTTTACTGGCTGGAAATGTAAGGCATGGGGATCTTAAGAGAATTCCGCAAGGTCACACCACTCTCAGTAGAATAACTGGAATGTATTTTCCTACAAAACAGTCTTTCTTAATGTTGCCACCAAGCAGTGCACAGGTGAGAGACAAATTGAGTATAAAACCATTTAACATGCAAAATATAAATAATCAGGGTGTCTAATTGCCTGTAACTCTGCAGCTAGTGCCATGTATTTAAGGGCCAACTGAAGAAGCTAGCTAAAGTGATGGTAATTCTGAGCTGTCTCACTGTTTCTCCTCCTACTTCCCACCTTATATGTCCCAGTTAAGTTCATGGGGTGGTTTAGTTCCGGTCACATCTTGCTATAATATTTTTTCCAGATACTTAGGGAGCAAGTATTAATGCACATGTACTTTTAGCACTTATTCTGACTCCTCAGGCAGAAGAGATTGGTGCGAACAGGGCAAGAGGAGCGCCGATGGCCAGGTTTCCCTCACGAGTCTGTACTGCATGTGTTTTGCAGTGTGGTTAAGAGGGATCATTTTACACTGAATGGAAGAGCTAATATGAAAGATGAAGTTATACCTGCTATTAATAGGTTTAATTTGCATGGATAATTTTTCTCCTTAATTTTTATATTTGGAGACATATGCTACCCACAATCCTAGAGATCAGTGGAAGTTGGATGGCAGATTATGGATACAATAAGAAGAAATTGCACAAATTCCTACCTACTTTCCTAAAATCTCTGTCTTTTTCTCACTCTAGCTAGTCCTTTTTGTTCTCTCCATCCCCGCCTTGTGTTGGATCTGTAGATGTCTTCCATATCCATCTCAGTGTATTCTGACTGGCAGCATTTATTTAGCTAGGCTTTAATTTTAAGTAAAAGATATTGCTGAACAATTCTCCCTCTGTGAAATTTCCAGCTATCTAGAAATACATACACCACATATTGCAGGGAGGAGCGGGGGGAATTGGGCATGAAGTGTTTAAAGCAGGAATGCCAAACAGATGACTCACAGGCCAGATGTGACTTACTAGTAATATTTATGTGGGCCCCATAGTATATTCAGATTGTGCACAATCTGAGCTTTGATATTTTTGTTAAAGAGGAAGTTTCTGATTTTCATGGTCAAGGAGAAAGCGTTCCAAATGGGAGTCAAGTGTAGCGGATGCAATGTGGCTGTCTGAGTATGCAGCCTTCTGGAAACAATGACTTTGAAAGGTGCGACCCCCCCCCCTCCCCTATTCTGTATTAACTTCAATGGAGTGTCAACATCAGTGTCAACACTTACTATGGCATCACTGATCATTTTTGTGGAAGAAAGACTGTGGAAGCAGGGGGAGTTGGGAATAGCTGCAGGGAAGGAAATGAAAATGGAAAAATAGAGGAGACACAAATATAGGGAAGAGGGAGAGAAACAGAAGGGACGATGGGGAAGGAAGAGGAACAAAGGGCAAAAATAGCAGTGATCCTAAGGGTGGGAATATTTTCTGTCAAAGTGATATTGAATACAAACAACAATAAGATACTCAGTAAGTAGTAATAACTAAAAGGTTACCTCATAAAAGCCATATTTTATCTCTGATCTTTGTGCAACCTCCCCTTCCCGCCCGATACTGATGGTGAGACCCTATGTGGATTGAGGGTATATTTAGTCCTCTATTTATACACATCCTGTTGATTTATAATGGAATTTGGCCATCTCCACCCAATGTGTTTAGAGTAAAATTGAATCACAAGAAATTCCGTAGAACCCAGGGAGTCATCACCAGGTTTATTTAAACCTAATTAATTAAAAATGGCTATACATATAATGATGTGATAATCCAAAAGCTTTATTTTCAGATAGGCATCTGAGTGTTTTTCTAGCACAATAGACTTCTCTTTCTGTCAAGGTTCCTTCCCCACTCTGAACTCTAGGGTACAGATGTGGGGACCTGCATGAAAACCTCCTAAGCTTACTTTTACCAGCTTAGGTTAAAACTTCCCCAAGGTACAAACTATTTTACCCTTTGCCCTTGGACTTCCACTGCCACCACCAAACGTTTATCTGGGTTTATTTATTAGGAAAGTGTTGTTTGGAAACGTCTTTCCCCCCAAAATCCTCCCAACCCTTGCACCTCACTTCCTGGGGAAGGTTTGGTAAAAATCCTCACCAATTTGCATAGGTGACCACAGACCCAAGCCCTTGGATCTTAAGAACAATGAAAAAGCATTCAGTTTCTGAAAAGAAGGATTTTAATAAAAGTACAAAGTAAAAAAGAATCACCTCTGTAAAAGCAGGATGGTAAATACCTTACAGGGTAATTAGATTCAGAACATAGAGAATCCCTCTAGGCAAAACCTTAAGTTACAAAAAGAGACACAGACAGCAATATCCATTCTATTCAGCACAGCTTAATTTCTCAGCCATTTAAAGAAATCATAATCTAATGCATATCTAGCTAGATAACTAACTAAGTTCTAAAACTCCATTCCTGTTCTGTCCCCGGCAAAAGTATCACACAGACAGACACAGACCCTTTGTTTTTCTCCCTCCCCCCCAGCTTTTAAAAGTATCTTGTCTCCTCATTGGTCATTTTGGTCAGGTGCCAGCGAGGTTGTCCTAGCTTGTTAACCCTTTACAGGTGAGAGGATTTTTCCTCTGGCCAGGAGGGATTTTAAAGGGGTTTACCCTTCCCTTTATATTTATGACACTTTGAGACACCTGTTTGGTGTAAGTAAAATGAATATAATAGAGATCAAAGAACCACTTAGATTCAGAGGTTGAAATAGCAATTTAATAAAGGAAAAAAACCCTCATAAAAGGGGAGATGTTCTCATGTGGTATTCTGCAATGCTCCAGAATTACTGAGAGAGGACACCTAGTGGTGATTAGTGGTTCGGTATATGCACATGCCTATAAAAAAGAGTTTATGTTTATGAAAATAAGTAATAAAGTTAGTAATTGCCCTAAGGGGCTAACTGTTACAGCAGGCAGCTCTTTACCAAAATATTCTGCTTAGAATTTACTAAAATCCAGTTGACTTTAACATGACCACTGCTTAATGATTTAAGTAGAAGGTCTAGAAATTAAGGCAAAACATGTTATCATTTTCCCCTTAGACTTGTTTTGCTAAAGGAACTAGCCTGTCAATAGATGGTTCTTTAAAATAATACCCTTGTATGAAAATACTTTTAATTACCTGTTTGCAAGAACAGGAATTATTTCTTTTAGAGAGAGCGATCATGGGAAAGATTTTGATGATTTTTGTTTTGTATTGGTAATGTTGTAATCAGTCATTAAATAAATTAAAATGCAAAACAAAAACAAACCCTCCGTTGTTTATCTTTCCTAAACTCATTTTTTTCAGTTCAGCCCAGAGAAATCCTTACCATTAGGATAGTCACAATTTAAATAGCAAAACTTCTTCCAAGAGATCGACTGATTGGGGCTGCTTAACGCTCCTATTTATTTTAGATTGGGGAGAGGTCAGTTCTCCAAAAAGATGTCAGATCTCACCATCAGGAACTCTGGGGATTTTAAGATTAAGGAGAGAGTTGTTCCTCTAGACCCAGATAGGATCGAGTAACTCTAAGCCTCCCACAGAACTTTGTGAAGGACCTGAGGCTTGTGTAGCCTGAGATTTGAGCTTCATGTATGTTTTTTGGTGGACAGATGTAAGAATACCTGTTTTATTTGGCTTCATATTCAGATTCAGCTTGTATTTCAAATGGCCTTCAGATCAAACACAATAATTCATGCAGAGAATTTATCCCATGTTCAGTTGTATTTATACTCCTTGCCCAAATACACGACACAGCTGTAGTCTTGACATAATTTATGATGCAGATATAAGCAAGAAAATCCAGGCAGCAAAGTCAAGTTGTCTTGTGTTCCAAAAGAAATACAGGAGAGAGAATCTGTAAAAAATCTCTTAGACTTCTATAAATGTTCCTTTTCTGTCGTTTCACAAATAACTAACAGCAGAAAATACAAATTTAAGACTGTGTATTATAATAGGGTTCTTTTAAGAATTGGCTCATGGTAGGAATGTTTGCTGTGAGGCTGTAAATCATACTCTTACTCATCAGCTTATGAAAAATGATGGTATTAAAAAGCCCAACTGGTTTTTATAGATATGTAAGGCCAGAAAATCAATTTGTGAATCATGATAAGTAATGGTAAGTACTAGCAGCCTGGCACTTTGTTGGAACTTCAGTCTCTTTTTACCTATGTTAATAGCAGTGAGAGTAATCTCACATTTACTCTTATATTTCAGAAATTGATTTCCTGAACTTATATATCTATAAAAGCCAGAAAGTGCACTTAACTTCTGCCCAGCTAGTTCAACTGTGGGAAAATAATCCAAACAACTGATTAGTCCTGCACTCTCAGTGCAGTGGGTGCAGTTCATAAATGACAGTAAACTGAATCAATTCTAATCAATTTTTAAAATATAAAATTATTATTACTAAATAGTGTGCATGACCAATTCTTGTATGGAGCTGACGTCAAATATTATTTAACATAAAATGCAAACAATCTTTTCTCAGATCTAGGATAAGTGTGAAAGTTTTCTGTTTCATTATTCACTCCTGCAAGAAGAGTGTCAACACTGGACCACCCCATTGTTTCATTGCTAGCCAGCAGCCCATTAGCCCTGGGGAAGTTAGAGTGGAGATGAAACATGTTAGCTTTTTATCTTTCTGTTAATACATTTTGCATATAATAGGATTCTGCAAACCTCCTTAGATGTCTCTTGTAAAAGCTCTGTCAGGGCTTTAGCGTGTCCCTTTACAGTTTCAACTGTTAAACTATTTCATGTGATATTTTCATATTGTTATGACTTGCTATTCCTGAGCTTTCTTGCTATTTTTAACCCAATCTTGTGAGGTGATTAGTGCCTTTATGTCCTAAAAACATCAACTCCTTAATGGAAATATAGGGCACCCAACTCCTGACAGGATCAAGCTCATTGGTGAGATCCTAACCCCACTCAGGGACCTTTTATACTGGATAAAAGAGCTGGAGTGGTGTACAGGGCCCTAAATGCCCCAGTTCCTTCTGGGGGAGGGTCTCCCAGCGTAGACACACTAGAAGAAAGCCAGGCCTTTCAAGGACTTCATTACAAGCCCTGACATCGGGGTGCATTGCGAGTAGGCAAGGAACGTCAGGCACAGGGCCACAGCATACAGCACTGCAGAGATTCTGAGTAGTGATGTGGCCGACAGGACAGCCCAAGGAGTCTGCCATCGCTTAGGCAAGCCCCCAAGATTTGTAATATCCTTGATGCCATGTAAAGCCAAGATTTTTATAGCATGCTATAATTTTGTTATGGATCAGTCAGTCCCTTTTCTATGGGGTGAGGGCCTTACGTGATTGCTTGTATACACTTTTCCCCGCAGTGATGGAAAAACACACCATAGCATAACATTATGGTTTAGGCCTTACAAATGTGGTACACGATGCCTTGCACCTTTAGAATGATACTAACCAGTGCATGGGTGCTGAAACATTTTTTATAGTGTGATGCTGAGAGCCACTGAACCAAACTATAAACCCTGTACATGATGGAAACCACTTCAAGACAGGGGGTGAGGCCGCATGCCTCATTCCAGCACGTATGCGCCAGTTTCCATCTAAGGATTCTATGCTTTACAAACGATGAAGTAAACCTCACAATACCTTTGTAAAGTAGGTATGTATGTACTATCCCCTTTTTACCTACCGGGTCACTGAGGTACAGAGATGTCAAGGGAATTGTCCAAGGACATATAGAAAGTCAGAGTCAGAGCCAGGAATGGAACCAGTTTTTCTAGATCCCTAGTGTTTTTTTGGTATTGCTGAATATGGTGTTAACTTTCATTCTTTTAGCATGTAAGCAAAATGTGGCTGAATTATGATTATACTATGATTACTAACCATTTCCTGATTTCAGCCACAATCTAGTAATGAGTTACACAAATCCCACTGAAGTTAGTGGGAGCTTCCATGAGCATGCATATAGAGCCCATTACAGGATAGGGGCTTTAGAGCAGCAGTTCTCAAACGTTAGCAACCCGAGGACCTCCATTTTGAGTTACAATTTTTCACAGACCCTCAAGCCTCCAGCTCGGCCCCAACCCGCCCCACCTCTTCCCGTCCCTGCTTCACCGCTACCCCTCCTCTTCCCCGCCTCTTTCTGCCCCCTCCCCTGAGCACATCCCATCCCCGCTCCTCCCTCTCCCTCCCCAGCACCTCCTGCACACCGCTGAACAGCTGTTCCATGGCATGCAGGAGGCACTGGGAGGGAGGGGGAAGAGTTGATCAGCAGGGCTGGTGGCCGTGGACATGATTCCACCCCCTCCCCCAAGCACGCCCCATCCCCTCTACTCTCCCTCCCACCCAGTGCCTCCTGTACGCCGCTGAACAGGAGGGAGGGGGATGAGTTGATCAGTGGGGCCTGCAGACCTCTTGGAGTACACTCACAGACCCCCAGTGGTCCACAGACCCCAGTTTGAGAAACGCTGCTATAGAGCATTTAAAATGTCAATAGTGATGTTACATTGACTTAGGTTTTGCACACTGTTCCCTCTAAGTTGTGCGCATGTGCGCGCACACACAAACCCTAAACCCCATGCACACGGCGAAACATCGTGAGCACAACAATTTGCACAGAAGCACAACAATTTGCACAGAAGAAATTTTTTGCGCACATGGCCTGTCAAATATTAGAGGGAACATTGGTTTTGCATTACATTTCAATCTCCTAGAGCGAACAAACCAACCGCTTTGGTAGTAGAGGAGTAGAACAGAACCAGCAAGTGCAGCTACTCCATTAATCTTCATGGGCTCATGACTCTATAGCCCTGCCCCTCTGATGTACCTGCAGAGGGTCTTCCACTGGATCAAAGGAAGGAATATGCTTCAAATCTCTTGCTTGCCCCTTTTACACCTCTCACCCCCTTTCGACCTAATGTGGGTCTCATTTGCAAGCAGAAGTGGAGAGAATGATTAGGTCCCTAAGAACTTGGATTGTCGTTCTAGCTATTTCTAAAATGCCACTCGCTCCATAGTCTCTAACAGAGCATTTAATAGAATGTATAGTCACAGAATAAATTAAATGTGCTGAAATCTTTAGGTCATAGTATAATTCAATAGAATTCCTTCTCCTATGTCTATGAATTTAAATATGCAATCACTGAAATATACAGCTGTATTTATTTCCTTGTGCCTGCATCGTTGTAGGAAAATTAAATAGCTCAGTATGCTGATTTCAAATGGTTGTGACCTTATTTGAAAACCATATTTCTTCATACATGATAAAGGCACTGGTGTTTAATTAATAAATAAATAAATATAAAGAGAACAGAAGCTGTTTGGGATTTAGCTGCAGAAAAGGAGCAATAAGTAAAAAATGAAATGTGCATCTTTACATCCTCTTCTCCTCCCTGTTCAAGTATGTGAATAACCAAGACCAATTTGAACTCAAAGGACAGAGGCTGAAATCTTGGCCCCATTAAAGTCAATGGCAGTTGCCACACACTTTAAAGGGGTCAGGATTTCATAGCATATGTTCAGGAAGTTATAAGCCTGTAGTGGAGGGTATGTCCTCAGTCATAACTACATAGAGTTACACGAGCACAAATCTGTACTTTACATTCTGGTATGCAGAGTTATTGTCTACCCTCCACCTGGACATTCAGTGACAGTACTTGAAATGATAGCATCTCACTCAAGATGGGGAATGTATGCTGCCTGCAGCGGGCAGAAGTGGTTGTCTTAGCCTTTCTAAAGAAAATATGGTTATGCACTACAGCCTGAGCCTAAGAGTAAAAACATCCTGCTGAAGACAAGAAGTTTTCTGCAGAAAACCTATAGCACTTGTATTAGAAACCATTATTTTAACGTTAAGACATCCCTGTACGGGAGTTGAAATTTAGCATGAATGTCTCAGACTGTGGAGATTTTTGAAATTGTTCAAAATATATTGGAACCTTTAAAGTATCAAGAGTACACTTTCAAAAAAGACCTAGAGGATATGCTCAGTAATATGAAGGCTTTTGCTACTTATTAACAATAATTTACAAGTAAGTAATAAATGCCTTTGCAGATGATACAAAATTACTCAAGATAGTTAAGTCCAAAGCTGACTGTGAAGAGTTACAAAGGGATCTCACAAAACTGGGTGACTGGGCAACAAAATGGAAGATGAAATTCAGTGTTGATAAAAGCAAAGTAATGCACATTGGAAAATATAATTCTAACTATAGATACAAAAAGATGGGGTGTAAATTAACTGTTACCACTCAAAAAAGAGATTTTGGAGTCATCATGGATAGTTCTTCGAAAACATCTGCTCAGTGTGCAGCAGCAGTCAAAGAAGCTGATAGAATGTTAGGAATCATTACAAACGGTTTAGAAAATAAGATGAAAAAAATATCATAATGCCACTATGTAAATGCACAAATGCCCATACCATGAATACTGTGTGCAGTTCTGGTTGCCCCATCTCAAAAAAGATAATTGGAAAAAGCACAGAGATGGGTAACAAAATAATTAGGGGTATGGAACAGCTTCCATATAAAGAGATTAAAAAACCTGGAACTGTACAGTTTAGAAAAGAGAGTAAGGGGGGATATGATAGAGATCTTTAAAATTATGAATGGTGTGGAGCAAGTGAATAAGGAAGTGTTATTTACCCCTTCACATAACACAAGAACCAGGAGTCACCCAATGAAATTAATGGGCAGCAGGTTTAAAATAAACACAAGGAAGTACTTCTTCACACAGTCGACCTGTGGTGCTTGTTGCCAGGGGATGCTGTGAAGGCCAAAAGTATAAATGGGATTAAAAAAGTTATATAAATTCAGGGAGAATAGGGCCATCAATGGCTATTAGTCAAGATGGTCAGGGGTGTAACCCCATGCTCTGGGTGTTCCTAAACCTCTGACTGCCAGATGCTATGACTGGACAACAGGATGGATCATTCAATTAATTGCCCTGTTGTGTTCATTCCCTCTGAAGTATCTGGTAGCAGCCCCTGTGGGAAGACAGGATAGTGGGCTAGATGGACCATTGTGCTGGCCCAATATGGCCGTTCTTATGCCTTCAGAATTACTGAGTACAATCCCTGGCCACCTACACTTTTTTTAAAAAAATACAAGCTCTATGTACATTGGCTTCAAAAATTACACGTAACTACTTTTTACTGGGACACTGACCTAACTGAAAATAGTTTCTTTATCTCAGTAAGACTTTTGGGCTTTGAAACTTCCAAAGTATAAATGTTAAAGAAACAAATATCTATTGGAAGTTAACTGGAGTCATAGCCTGCCAGTTTTTCAAATGCAAATGATTTGAGTATTCTATTTTTCAAGTGATTAGTCTATACATTGATTTTTACTATTAAATGGATGCTTAGGTGCTACAGTGATGAGGCCTATGTGAGTACTGTGCCTAGACTGATAGATTGCACTTTGAAATATGAGGCTACTTTATGTAGGGTTATTTATTGGCAAACAATCTTCTGACTTTGAGGGGATGTTAACTATTTTATTTAAATATTCTAAGATTCAGCTGTGGAAATGGGATGGAAAAAACTATAAATCAAATAGTGGACGTGAAAAGAAAATTCCCTTTACTCTAGTGTAACCATTTAAAAATATTTTATGTACATAGATTTTGTATTTCAATTTTTAATAATGTTATTGACTGAAAGGCATGGAGGAAATTCACAGAAAAAAATTAAATGTGAATTGCAATTTGTTTTGAAAAAGTTCTCAGATCACTTTGGATCATCTCCAGAAATACAAGGAAACTGCATCTAACTACTCCAAGAACACAGCCAAACGAGAAAGTCTAATCCAAGCCGGCTATAAGATACTTTTCAAGTGGATATAAAGTAAAATACTATTGGATATTACAGGTGACTGTTCAGTCAGGGAGAACAGTTTCTGCAGTTAGATTGTCTTCAGATCTATCTACAACCTTCATCACTCAACCTCTCCTCACTTAAACATGTTGCAAAAATAGCTTTCAAGTCATCACAGTTGAAAAACCCAAACTTCTTATTGTATTCAAAGACTTGGAGCTTATCAGAAAAAAACACAGATTTAGTTATACCAATAAATGTGAATGAACTCTAATGTAGGCATCAGAAATTTTTTCCTGTGGATTTTGTTCTACAAGCATTGGGAATATTTTAAGGGTTTGAGGTTTTTTGTTAAAGGGGGGTATTCACTTAGTTATAACAAGTTAGCTTTACTTCTCCATACATAACACTCTTTACTTATAACTGAAGTGAAAATCCCTATCAGAGTATATCACAGAGCAGTAGCAATCAGCGAAGTGGGGTTGGGATGTATCATAGAAGAGCCAGGCATGGCGTATATAAAACTTCCCTTTCGTTGAAAAGAGAGAAATAATAGTTTACAAATGGAACTACCAATTTATGGAATTACATTCTAACCTGCATTATGAAGAAGCAGGAGAATTTATAGCCTCAGTCTCATTACTGGAGCCAAACTTAGGTCCCAAAGAGCTTCCTGTGACTGGACCTGTTGGAGCCCGAGGTCCAGATCCTACAAACACTTATCACATGATTAACTTTAAGCCTGTGAGTGTTTGCAGGGTAAGGGCCTTAGTCTCAGGCTACCTCCAGCAGTGCCTAAATAATCCCTACTTGGAAGGTCCCCAACAGTTCAATTCAACCTTCTTTATAGAAACATTACCTATAATCCTCTACCTTAAAATATGTTTCATTCCCTATCCTCAGTTTAGTAACGTGATGCAACTAATTAGACAACTCAGCACCATGTTCTTTTTTTAAAAATAAATAAAATCCCTCTTTTTAAATTTATATCATCACAAACATGCCAGAACCTCATTAGCCGACACACCATAAGTCTCAGGGTAAGAGTCCCAGCTATAAAGAGCCCTAGTCCCTGGCCATGATTCCACTACAGGAAGGAACAATATCAAGGGTAAGCAGGAGTGTTTCAGCTCTCACTGGCCATCCTGTTAGATGACAACACACAATCGTCTTAGAACAGCAACAAACAAGACATTTTTAAAGGTTTGATAATTCCTGCTGGGATGCCCAGTGGGAGAAAAAGTAAAAACATTCACAAATAAAATAGAGAGGATTGAAGGATTCACTCTGAGAGATCATGGCCACAGTTGACAGAGAAAATGTAAGGAAAAAGTAAAATGCAGACTGTCATAGTGATGGCTCTAGGAACAAAACCAGCCAGAAAGGACTGTTTAAATTTTCATGTATGTGGTCCAGCCCCTCTGGGATACAACTCTGCTCTACTCCAGTATGACTAGCTCTTTGTCATGCTGACCAGTCAGCTTGTGCATCCCAGAAGCCTTTGCAGTTATGCCCATCAATCAACACCCACAGCAAAGGCTGCAGAGACATAAAATCCTGTTGGCTATCATGTAAGGTCACATTTTGGGACATGTGAAACCCGCAGCAATAGGACTCTGTATTATGTTGGCTTGTCATGACACAGGTGCAAAAGTAGTTATTGAAAGGATTGTTTATTTTTTAGCCTGTTTCCATGGATAAATACAAGACATTAAGCAAAGCAAGTTTATCATCATCGTTCTGAGACATGGTGTTACCCTTCTAGGAGAATTAGGAAAGCTCTCATGACATAGAATATAGAGGCTGCTTCAGTTTTCAATTCACGTCAGAATTACAGTATATCTACAGAATGAGAGAATTTTCTTTTGTATTTTTCAATAATATGTTTCAAAATAGTCTCCTGTGACATGTTCTTTTCTGAGCTCTGGCATCCTAGATGGTTCTGTTTTTGGATTGCTCTCTTAAACAAAAAATAGGCATCTGTGCAATTAAAATGAGGACTTAAACGGGGATTAATTTAAATGAGGATTATGAATAGGCATTCTAAATCTAACTACATAAATAAGGATTACAAATGTAACCCACTGCATTCATTATTGTGATTGGCAGAAATAATTTAGCAGCCAGTACAGAAATGCCACTTGAATTGTTATATTATGTGCCTTGTAAGATGTCTGCTAAAGAATTCAGCTCTATCTAAGATGTCACCTTGATAAATTCAATCTCCCCATCCCAAAAAAACTACAGTCCTATTCCCCAGTCCTGCAATTACATCTGCTATGCAGGTGGGACCACCATAATAGGACTCTGTGAAAGTCCTCCCACGTAGATAAAGTTGGAGGATCAGGACTCTAAACTTGTTTTAGAAAAGAACTTTTCATGACTAGCTTCCTGTTCCATTTTCACGCTGATATGCTGATAGAAATGGACATTAGCACTGCGTATGGTTAATTTTCATGGCTAAGGCATTTAAAGGGTTCCAGTTAAACTAAAGATCTTATAACACTGGATTTCTTCTGTCCTGTAACACAATCTCATGACTGCTTGTGCATGGGCCTTCCCTCTGCAACACTAGAGATCTAGGCTAGCTTCCTGGTACCTCTCCACCTCATCTAAAGTCCCTCTTTTTCCAAATACAATGCTGTAATCCCAAATACACCCAAATACACCAAATACAATGCTGTAATCCCATTTCGGGTACCTTTCCTGTGCCTCTTAATTTCTCCCTCTGTCCTTGTCTTTGTAAGGGAAAGTGGCTGTTTTAATACCTAACCTACTGTGTCTGTGTAGCACTCACTGTTCTGCAACATATGCTACATGGTCATATTATTTAACCCAGTAAAACACATTTTAGGGTTAGACTGCAAAGGCTAGATTTAGGTGCTTAGTTGCCAATTTAGGTGCCTAAATCCAAACTTTAGATCCCTGACCTGCCTAACACTGTAGATGCCTAAATGACCTAAGTGCCTATGATTTTTGCTGCCTAAGTCCTCATGGTGCCTAAACTTCTGCCAGTGGGCATGTCCACAGCCATCTAACTTTTGCTGCTTCCAAGCACCTCGGCACCTAAACCCCAGCAGGATCTTCAAACTAGGAATTCACCCACCTAGCTGACCTCATCTGGAAGGCAAGCCACCTACCAGATTGGGCACCACACAAAACAGGCATAGCAATGCCCATCCCCCCTATAGCCCAGTGGCTAGAGCACTCACCTGGAGTGTGGAAGACCTGGGTTCAAATTCCCACCCTGCTGGATTTGTATGAAATATTTATTAGAGCAAGGACTGGCACCTGGGTGTCCCTGGTGAATGCTCTAACCACTAGGCTATAGAGTCATTCTCACTCTCTCTCAGGTCCAATGAACATTTAATTATTTCATACAAAGTGGAACAGCTTCTGCAGCAGAGACTGAGGCCTTGTCTTCACTGTGGGCGGGATCGATCTAAGTTATGCAACTTCAGCTAGGTGAATAACATAGCTGAAGTCGACGTACTTAGATCTACTTACCGCGCTGTCTTCACTGTGGTAGGTCGACTGCTGACGCTCCCCCATCAACCCCACCTATGCTTCTCGCTCCCATGGAGTACCGGAGTCAACGGGAAAGCGCTCGGGGGTCGATTTATCGCGTCTTCACTAGACACGATAAATCGACCCCTGCTGGATCGATCGTTCCGGAGGTAAATGTAGACATGCCCTGAGAGAGCCCCACTTCCAAATACTCTATAACAGCCCAGTTATTAGCACAACACCTGGGAGGTGTGAGAAACACGTTCAAGTCCTTGCTCCAAATGAAGCAGAGCAGGAACTGAACCAGGGCCTCCTATATTCCAGGTGATTGCACTAATCTCTGTGCTATTGAGAATAAGGGGACACTACCTCCTCCTCAGTTTTTGGCAAAAAAGGGATGGCCTGTTTTAGCCCTACCCTTCTCTGCATTTCCTACTGGCTAGTTTAGGTGGCTCCCTGCTCAGTTTGCTGGCTTTTGCGAATCCATGTCTTAGGCATCTAACTCTCCCCATGCATTGTACAGGTGTTCATAGAATTGTATTGTATTGGAAGGGATCTCCAGAGGTCATCCAGTCCAGTCCCCTGCACTCATGGCAAGACTAAGTATTATCTAGATCATCCCTGACAGGTGTTTGTCAAACCTGCTCTTAAAAGTTTCCAATGATGGAGATTCCATGACCCCCCTGGGCAATTTATTCCAGTGCTTAACCACCCTGACAGTTAGGACATTTTTCCTAATGTCCAACCTAAACTGCCCTTGCTGCAATTTAAGCCCATTGCTTTTTGTCGTATCCTCAGAGGTCAAGGAGAACAATTTTTCTTCCTCCCCCTTTGTAAGAACCTTTTATGTACTTGAAAATTATTATGTCTCCTCTGTCTTCTCTTCTCCAAACTAAACAAACCCAGTTTTTTCAATCTTCCCTCTTAGGTCAGGTTTTCTAGACTTTTAATAATTTTTGTTGCTCTTCTCTAGACTTTCTCTAATTTGTCCACATCTTTCTTGAAATGTGGAGCCCAGAACTGGACACAATACTCCAGCTGAGGCCTAATTAGCATGGAGTAGAATGGAAGAATTACTTCTCATGTCTTGCTTACAACACTCCAGCTAATACATCCCAGAATGATGTTTGCTTTTTTTTTTTGCAACCGTGTTACACGGTTGACTCATATTGAGCTTGTGGTCCACTATGACCCCCAGAACCCTTTCTGCAGTACTTCTTCGTAGGCAGTCATTTCCCACTTTGTATGTGTGCAACTGCTTGTTCCTTCCTAAGTGGAGTACTTTGCATTTGTCCTTATTGAATTTCATCATTTGGAATTTTAATCCTATGCTCCAAAGCACTTGCAACACCTCCCAGCTTGGTATCCTTACATTCCCAGCTCAAAGTGTAGATGCACCCGATGTTCCCTTTGTGTATCTAGCCCCCAAAGTCAACACAAAATGAATTCATTGCAGATTTTGCCAGACTGTGAAAGCAAGTTTCATCCCACAGTTGTAGAGTAGCATATTTTTAGTGTTCATTTAACAATTGTCTCTAGTTTTGTTAGATACCCCATTTTCTTCAGCATTGATTAAAGCTGACCAAAGTCATCAATCCCGATTTGTAGTGAATAAGATCAATAATGTAATTTTAGAAGGATTTGTGTTGAGGCAGAATTCATATTGCTCTGTTTAATGGGTGTTATTTATTTTTGTTACCATAGTATCTGGGACCAGAACCCCATTGTGCTAGACATTGCACAAACACAGAACAGGCGGCAAAGGTCTTCTATACATAAATCAACTGAAGCAGATTTCCTACTTTACACAGGGCCAGCCGTAACTAATTTTTAATACAAAAAAATTTTCCCCTACAAAAAAACCCCCAGCCTTTTTAAAAAACAGTAATAAATGAGTTACCTGAGGTGTAATAAATGAGTTACATGAGAGAATCACAGCACTCAGAGATTAGTGATTTGATATTTAATCTCTTGCCTCATAACTTCCCAGGGGTGTGATTATCTGATAGCCCTCACTAAATCTGCAGTTATTTCTTCAATACAGATGGACACAGATAACATCAATCCAAGCATTTTGAACATATTGCTGCTAAGGATCAAAAAGCCTACACATTTAACTTAACATTGGAGCCAATCGGAATGAATTAACAGAATTTCCCACCCAACTCATTCTACTGTCCATTTCTTCACAACTCGCACATAGTGTAGCCCAAAGTGCATTTCTTTTTAATGGGTATAGGAAGGGGTCAAAAGTGCATTGATTTCAGTGGCTTAACTGAATTGTCCAGTTCCAAGCCTGAAATAGGTACAGAGCCTGAACTACCTACTCCTCCTAGAAGTGGTCCCTGCAATATGAAGTATGCGTAGTAAAGACATGCTAGCTGGGCAGTCTGGAAAATATTGCATTGCTGCCACTTGCTTTCTGTCTACCTTGAAAGAGGATTTAATTCTCCAGCCTGAAAAATCCAGCTTGTTTCATTACTGCTAAATTCACTTGTTTGTTTAAGTTGCACCGTGATGGTTGATTAACCTGCACTCACCTTATCCTCTCACCCACCTGCACATGCAGCTCCAGAGGAGGCAAATGCCCAAAGTGGCAGAGGTGAATCAGATTGCTGATTGCCATTCCAACATCTACTAACACTAAAGAGGCTAATCTGGTGTCAGACTGTCTTCTAAAATGCTAAACTAGGGCAACGCCAAACACCCTTACCTGTTGATTAAGGGCTAAATCCTGACCTCTTCTTACCTGGTGCACAAGGGTGGCATCAGTTCACAGGGACTTCCCTTCCTCATCCTGCTTCTGCAGTATGGAATGTCTTCCTCATGCTGAGCTGAAGTAGTGCTAGGACAGACAGACAGCCTGCTAACAAGCCATCTTCAGACCATGTGGTCTCCAGGTTCAGAGGAGACATATTTAACTCTCAAGAATACTAGTGCAAAATGCTGTTCCTCTGCCCTGTCGTGAGGAACCATACACTGTACATTAGAGGCCTTTTCACTGCAAACGCGGTATCTTTGCACCATTCAAGGCAGAATTTAATCCTAATTTATATATAGCTGTTGCTATAATTACATTTCTATTAACAGTAACTATGACAGTCACAAGAAGGGAATCCGAACTGGGGGAAGTAAAGAGTAAAGACTATTTTTTTGGTGGTTTTCTTTTCTCAGGCTTCCCCTCAATCTCCCATATTGTCCCTTTGTTCCATCTGGCATTATATGTTTGAGTCTGATGTATCTGATTTACTGAAGTATTATCCAGGAGTTGATCCGATGTCAGTTTTATCTGAGCATGACCTGTTGTTCTGTCTGTTGTTTATTCCTGAAATGTGGAAATGGTCTTTGACTTAAAAAGGCCAGTGCTAAAAACCAAAAATGATGACAACCTTTCCTCATCCATCTCTCCAGATTCTACCTCTTTAATGTGGTAATAAACACATGCACTCACCTCTTAAACATCCTAATGGAAATTTTGCTCTTGCTGCCTTTGAAATCTTTTCGGATTTTAGACATGTCTGCAGGTCACTCTTCAGATCGCTTCCCTTTCAGGTTCCTGCCACTTAGAATTCACTGCACATTCTTCACAATCTAAGGACACATACACTGTTCCCCAGTGACTTGGATGTAATGAAGGCACATATGTTCTACCTCCCCACTGTCTTTTTCTTTTCAAGAGAGGAAGCCATACTGAGAGAGTGCCGCTTTTTGGGTTGTGATGAAAGTTACCTCTTTTCCTCGTTCATGTTTCAGGGGCTGGAGTGGAGAATGGAAATTAGTCACTGTTTTTCTAATAATATCATGCACCTTAACTGCTCCATCTTCTGCTATCTTGATGATAATGAGGCCTTTTGCTGTAGGACTTTCTTGCAGTCATATACACATTTTAAAATCTGACTTTGTCAAATTGTCCAGTCTAACTTGTAAAGCTATAAACTGTGGTGGTGGAGAAATACTGTCAGATGTTTGCTGGACTTCAGAGTTGCAGAAAAGAAGCACAGAACAGCTCCAGCCATCTGTCCTCACTGGAGACAAAGAAACAGCAGATGGAGGTTAAATATTTTCCATTTTATTCCCTGTCCTACCATCCTACACACACAAACACCTGCAACTACAGAGTTATATAGAGCAGGGATCCTCAAACTGGAGTCACAACATCTAGGAGAGATTGCAAATGAGTGTCGGGGGAGGGCCTACAACCATCCTGCCCTAATTATATTGCTGAAAGGGAAGAGAACCTGGGGTGGGAGGGGGCAGTGCAAGTGATAATACAGAAAAGAGAGTTGCAGCATGGAAAAAGTTGAGAATTATTGATATAGGAGAAACAACTCATTCATGGACTTGCGTTATCGCAGAATGCGTCTGTTTCTGTAACTTGTGGAACGTTTTCATACAGTAGATAGAAATTATATCTCTGGGGATGGAATTCATCCCCTCTGAACCCAAAATCCAAATAATCTGGCTGTGTTCAGGGAACTGTGTGAGGCAGCTTGGCTTCCCTCTGAGATGGATGTGGAGAAACCACTCTCCACCCCTTGGTGGGTGGAGCCAGGCAAGCCATGTTCCCATGCTGGAAGCAGGGGGGCGGGACAGGAAGTTTAAAAAGTGGGCCCTGAAGTTCAGTTGTGCAGGAGCCAGGGAAGGAAGTAAACATCTCTTGCCCACTACCTGTACCTAGACTGACTTGTACAGCACCAAGGACCCAGAGGAAGTACTGGGTCTGCCAACTAACCAATACCCAGAGGAGCTACTCGGAGCTGCCACTGGCAGGAACCCCAGGAGACAGAGGTACACTCAAAAGGGGTAGTAGGAAATAGCCCAGGGTCATCGGACATTAGTCCGGTTGTGTTGCCAGAGTCTAGGTCAGCATGTTTTGGTGGGATCTCCGCTGACCCAGTGGTGGAGCCCTCTGCCACTGTCAGGAACCTCGGCTGGGACCTGATGGAGTAGGGTGGGCCTGTGTCCTCCTACTCCCTGCTTCCAGCCCCACCCCTGGGGACAGCAGCCTACCCAACTTAAGCTGGACAATCTGCATTGGCTTTGGCCCCTGTCCTGAGGGCCAGGGCCCAGAGACTGCTAATTCCCCTGTGGAGCATTGTACTTCCCCTATATCAATAATGTAGTGCAGGGGCATGGCCTCCTGCCGAGGCTGACGGGAAGGGACAGCCACAAACTACTATAATCCCCAAGCCCTGAACCAACCACAGGGCTATACGTTGACCCTCCACACCCTCTGCATAGATTTTCGGTCACTGGATATGTGTAGCTGCACTTAGACTCATAGATTTTAAGGCCAGAAGACAAGATCATTGTCTGACCTCCTGCACATTCCAGGGCACAGAACCAGCTCCACCCATTTGTTCTCATCCCCAAAACTCCCCCTTCTCCAATGGTCTATTCAAAACAAGTGCAGAGTACTTCCTCCTTGACCTGAAGGGAATGTGGGCCTCTACCCTCCCCTTTCATCCTTAGGAATACTTAGCACTGAATTTTGTTATTTCTGTTTGCGCTATAACTTCTAAAATCCAACAGATTCATATCCTGGCCCTCATGTGTATTGAAGTTATTTCTAAACAATGTGTGTTCTGTTGGCATAGTGAAATGCAATTTTTTTGCCATAAGCTATTGTTTCTGTCCATTTGGGAGTTATCATTGGCTTCTATTGCAAACTCCTTGCAAAAATTGTACTGAGGACTGACATTCAGTCTCTTGAAATGTTCCAAAACACAATTGCATGTGCCGTATTTATTTGGAACTGCACCAGATTAATGTAATTCTTCCCTCAGATGTGTCTCTGCAGCTCCCACTGAAATCACTGGGAATTGTGTGTGTGTGTGTCTGCCCTAATAGAATAAAAGAAGCCATACACATGTTAAATCAAACTCAAATAGCAATATGCTAGTGCACATTTGTACCTATTCTGCATAAAGACTTAAAAAACAATATTGCATGTAGTGTTATTGTAGCTGTTTTAGTCCCAGAATATTAGAGACAAATTGGGTGAGGTAATATCTTTTATTGGACCGACTTCTGTTAGTGAGAGACAAACCTTCAAGCTACACAGAAATCTGGACCTGAAGAAGAGCTTTTTATAAGTTTGAAAGCTTCTCTCTCACCAACAGAAGTTGGTCCAATAAAAGATATTACCTCACCCACATTGTCTCTCTAAAAACAATAAGCAGACTGGTGTTCTAAATTTTGTATAGACGATCTTTCTGTGTCTTATCCTTGGAGTATCTTATCAGAATGTCTGCTTCCCTCTGGCAAGTTTCTGTGTCATATCTGTGCTCTGTCCTCCACTTTCCTACTCTTTGTACTCTAGAAGGGTTGAAGTAGAGAGGTTTTGGTTTTTTTTTTAAACTAGCACATAGGCCATGGAGCCTTGGTGAGATTCTCTGTCAAACTTGTATCTAATTCCTGTGTGCCACTGGGATTCTAGTTCAGAGGGTCAGAGTTTTGAAATCCTACTTCATTTCACAAATGTATGGCCATCTGCTGCCATCTGTTCACTTTGTAGCAGCAAGTCAATAGTGCACCATTAGTTTTGTTTTGTGCACCCAACTGCAGTTGCTTGGTTTCTTCCTGGAAAGCTGCTAAATTTCTGCTTGCACTTTTTACTGCATTTCAGATGTTCAGGTATGCTTTTCATAGCCTCCTGACATTACCCTTTGGCCTGTTACTAGGAAATTAGACTGCCAGGGAGAAATGTTTGGCTCTGCACTCATATAAATTCCAGCAACTATAAACAAAGGATTCCAAAATGACAAATCACTCTGAACAAAAATACAGTACGTCAAGAATTATAACATTCAAAAATCAGTCGGAGAACACTTCAGTCTCTCTGGTCACTCGATTATAGACCTAAAAGTGGCAATTCTTCAACAAAAAAACTTCAAAACCAGACTCCAATGAGAGACTGCTGAATTGGAATTAATTTGCAAACTGGACACCATTAATTTAGGCTTGAATAAAGACTGGGAGTGGATGTGTCATTACACAAAGTAAAACTATTTCACCATGTTTATTCCCCCCTCCCCACACACTGTTCCTCACATGTTCTTGTCAACTGCTGGAAATGGCCCACCTTGATTATCACTACAAAAGGTTTTTTTCCTCTCCTGCTGGTAATAGCTCACCTTACCTGATCACTCTCGTTACAGTGTGTATGGTAACACCTTCTGTTTCATGTTCTCTGTGTATATAAAATATCCCCACTGTATTTTCCTCTGCATGCATCCGATGAAGTGAGCTGTAGCTCACGAAAGCTTATGCTCAAGTAAATTTGTTAGTCTCTAAGGTGCCACAAGTACTCCTTTTCTTTTTGCGGCTACAGACTAACACAGCTCCTACTCTGAAACAGCTAGAATGGTTATAGCTTCGAGGATCACAGTTTAATTCTACCTACTGCAAATTACACAGCCCTAATTTATCACTATTCTTCCCCCATGCCCCAAACAATAAGGTAACTGTTATCCTCTTCATGGCTGTATGTCTGGGTTTTTTTCTCATGTTCACAACAATTTTTGTGAAAATGGAGCCATATTGTACCATATACTAAATGAGACCTTCGAACACTAATGTATGCCAGTCTTGAACTGCTCCTTATTCCATTCTTTCCCTCAAAAGCCTTTGAGATTCTAAATAAGGGAACTGGAAATGACTACTGATCCATGTATAGAGACTTGTAAAGGTCAGAGTAGTACAGTACACTACTAATACAGCATATTAAAAATTCTGATATCTCATTATTGTGACACAGTTTGTAAGAGGAGGAGGAAATGGCATCATGTTCATTTATTCCTCTCTCTATTTCTGAGAGGACCAGTACGGTAAGTGGTATAAATGCATTCTGTTTTCATTACAAATCTTAACAGTTCAGCCCTCTGTAGGGGTCATACTGTACTTTTCAAGTTATGCACATGACCAGCACAAGATGAATAACAAGTACTTTATATACCTCCCAGCATTTCCATATGACTGCCATAGAAATGACTTTAAATTATAAAATAAAAATACTCACTTTAATACTGATGACTTAGTACTGTTGCATGTGTATGTGTGTAGAAATTCAGCCACCAAGAAAATTCAATTAAATGAGGATATATAATATATAAACGAGGACATTCTTTTGTGCCAGTGCCAGATTAAGAAGCATTTGTTCATCTCAAACAAGTTTTGCTAAAATATTGAATCTATCCCAATCCCCTCCAACAAATATTAGTTATTGCAACAATTGGACTAAAAATCAGAAACTCTTTGAATTTGGAATGTTATAAACAGGTGAATATCCTTTTTGTAGTCAACAATTCCAGGATAGTTAACAAATCAAAAGAATATCTCTTTTTTTAAATAACATTTTATTATTATTTAAAATGTATTGTTTTCATCAGAAGCAGAATTATATGCAACCTGTTATCCTGAAAGCACATTTACAAAGGTGTATTAGTGACAGAAGATTGTTTATATCGACGGGAATGTGTTCTGCATAGGCTATGGAGAGTAGGGGAATAATAAAGAGTGTTAATTTTGTGTCCTCCTTTGGGAAAATGTGCCAATAGCATTAATATACTTAAAACACACACTGTGTAGGTAAGTAGATGAGTAAAATAAACAGCATAAGCTGGAACCTGGAATTTCAGGGCGGGTAAAAGTTCAAAATACTGAGAAATTTGTATTGAAAGATCTCTTACTGTTTTAGAGGCAAGGTAAATATCTTTATGCCCTAAACATCTTTTGATTCACATTTCATATAGAAATGCAATATACACAGAAAATCCCACTACTCATACTCTGAATTAAAATCCAAACTCAGATAATAAAACACTACAACAAAGAAAATGCATATTTACAATGTAACCCCTTAATTCTTAACAACCATCATCTGATGCATTGTGACCTGCCTATGGCAACAGGTGAGTTACAGGGGCTATGATCTCTACCACAGCTAGTCAGACACAAAAAAGCTAAGTACTTTTGCAGAAAAATTTCAAAAGAAATTAAATGTTTTATTTTGTTTTTGTATTAAAAATTAAAATATATCTTTGTTTTCATTTTCTTTCATTTTATGGGTAAGAAACGCACTTTCTTTTTGCTTTTTTCCTCCTTTCTTTAACCTTTTTCCAATGGAAAAAAGTAGAACACGAGACTGTTGTTTTCCCTAGCTGAAATTAAGCAAAATTTTACATTTTGAAATTTTAAATAAAAAAATGAAAAATATCAACCAAAATGAATATTTTTAATAAAAAATTGTTGCCTCACTTGAAAAGGTGAAAATGTTGACCAGTTATAGTGTCTAATTGTCAAAGCAGGCCCCACAAAACTGCTTTACAGCATGGACTCCATAGCATAAGCATGGAAAAAATTACCTGAACATATTTGGTCTAAAAGGCTGTATTTTTCCAGTAGAAATTCAATTAAGTCTCTCTTTTTTCCCCTCATATTTTCTATGCAGCATATCTAGATCAAGATATGTTGCAAAAATTTGCAAAATACAATTAAGGAACAGAGAGGAAGTGCTGTACCAACATGACTTAAATATTTGCTAGAAATCTTACTGCAAACTATAATTACAGATGCATTTGTACCCATGCTGTAACTCTGTTGTCACAATATGGGTGCATACACTGCAGGATTCTTTTGGCGGTAGTGTACGTACACACATAGCCCCCCCCGCATGGGAATAAATAGCAGTGTAGACATTGAGGCACAGATTAAGAAGGATGAATTCAAACTGGAACAGGTACAGAGAAGGGCTACTAGAGATGATCTGAGGAATGGAAAACCTGTCTTATGAAAGGAGACTCAAGGAGCTTGGCTTGTTTAGCCTAACTAAAAGAAGGTTGAGGGGAGATATGATTGCTCTCTATAATTATATCAGAGGGATAAATACTGGAGAGGGAGGAATTATTTAAGCTCAGTACCAATGTGGACACAAGAACAAATGGATATAAACTGGTCATTGGGAAGTTTAGACTTGAAATTAGACAAAGGTTTCTAACCATCAGAGGAGTGAAGTTTTGGAATAGTCTTCCAAGGGAAGCAGTGGGGGCAAAAGACCTATCTGGCTTTAAGATTAGACTCAATAAGTTTATGGAGGAGATGGTATGATGGGATAACATGATTTTGGCAATTAATTGATCTTTAACTATTCATGGTAAATAGGCCTGATGGGGTGGGATCTGAGTTACTACAGAAAATTCTTTCCTGGGTATCTGGCTGGTGAATCTTGCCCATATGCTCAGGGTTTAGCTGATCGCCATATTTGGGGTCGGGAAGGAATTTTCCTCCAGGGCAGATTGGAAGAGGCCCTGGAGGTTTTTCGCCTTCCTCTGTAGCATGGGGCACAGGTCACTTGCTGGAGGATTCTCTGCTCCTTGAAGTCTTTAAACCACGATTTGAGGACTTCAATAGCTCAGACATAGGTGAGAGGTTTTTCGTAGGAGTGGGTGGGTGAGATTCTGTGGCCTGCGTTGTGCAGGAGGTCAGACTAGATGATCATAATGGTCCCTTCTGACCTTAATATCTATGAATCTGTGATTAAGCCATAGCATAAAGACATGCCTGAAGGGTGTGGGTATATACCTGAAGTATGTATCTGACAGGTTCTCTACTGGCCCAAGCTGTGCCTCTTGTCTACACTGCTATTTTAGACAAATGGAAATGGAACTCCAGCGATCAATGCATCGGCAATCAATTTAGCAGGTCTAGAGAAGTCCCACTAAATCGACTACTGATCACTCTCCCATCGACTCCTGTACTCCACCTGATTGAGAAGAATAAGGGCTTGTCTGTACAGGGTTGCCCAGAGGATTCAGGGGGCTTGGGGCAAAGCAATTTCGGGGGCCCCTTCCCTGTCTCAGACTTCAGACATTCTTGTGGGGGCCCCTGCAGGGCTCTGGGTCTGGGGCAAATTGCCCCACTTGCCCCCCCTCCCTGGGCGGCTCTGTGTCTACACTTACCAGGGGATTGACGAGCAGCGATCGATGCATCGGTGATAGATTTATGGATCTAGTGAAGTCCTGCTAAATCGACCGCAGATTGCTCTCCTGTCGACTCCTGTACTCCACCTGATCGAGAAGAGTAGGGGGAGTCGATGGGAGAGCATCTCCCATAGACATCGTATAGTGTAGACACCATGGTAAGTAGATCTAAGCTATGTCGATTTGAGTTACGCTATTAACGTAACTCAAATTGTGTATCTTAGATTGAATTTCCCTTTTAGTGTAGACAAAGCCTATATAAAACACTGTCACTAAAAATCACTATCAGCTGGTGCTCTGACCATGACACTCCTCAACTTGAGTCCCTGCTTTAGCTTCCTATTTCTTTCAACGTTTTATTTAAACTCCTCCTCTTCATTTTCAAGGACTTTCACAGCTCTGTCCCCTACTCATATCTGTTCTCTATTGCCCATCCCCACTCTATGTCTAGTTTATTCCCTAATCGCTGTTAATTCTGTTTGTCTTGTACCCCCAGTCTGGCCCAACAAGCCATTTTAAGCTTTTTCTCATGCCACCCCTATGCCAGCAACATCTTCCCCATCCTTGTATGCCATGCAATCTCTCTGTCTTCAAATCCCTCCTCATATTCACTTCCTCTAGTTAACCTGCCAATGAATTCCACTCTGGTCTTCATTCCAGAGAGTGCCCTCAAATTCTCATACTGAATGCTTAAAAAATAGAAAGGAAGATATGTGATGCTTTATTTGTACACTGCAATAAACGTGCAGGGTGCTTGGCACACAGACAGTTTCACTGCCTTAAAGAGTTTATGGTTTAGGTAACAATAAGTATACACCATGGTTTGCCTGTGACACAGATAAATTAGGCTGATCAAAGACAGACTGTTCTGTGCAGGGTGTTCATTTGTGCACAAAGTCTCATTCACTATGAAACAAAATGAGGATCTGTCTTCAATAAACATATTTCACCATCAATAAATTCCTTTGTTTCATCTGGATGCTCAGCTAAAAGATGGACTCGTCAGCCGCTCAGAAACCCCTGTCAGAGGTTTCTGATTTAACTGAATCCCAAACCATAGCTCAAATGCCTCAATCCTTTGCTAGCTAGTCCAAAGGAAAAACATCTTCTGGTTTCAACCTCTGAAACACAACCTTTGATAGAAAAAGCCTCTGCTGGGAAGAAAAACCCTTACTGGGGAAAGGCCGTCAGGAAATGACGCCTCATTGAATTCACAAAATGAGGGTTTTATACTAGTAAGTACATAAAGAACTCGAACAGGTGGGCTAAACCCTCCTACTACCCTATCCTAGTTAGGCCCAGCTAGATCCCTTATATAATGGATTATTCTGTTTTCAGTTTCTTTAACTTAGTGACACTAGCCTGGTTTTAAAAGGGACTTATGCATTGCAGTGCTGAGCACTGTGGTGCCTAACTTTTAAACATTTAGAAAATCACATGCCGAGGCTCACCTAAGCCCCACCTATCATATTTGGGTGCAGCTGTTTATGAGGCATGAAAACCAGGAAGTGGAGCCTAAAAGAGGAAGACCCCTAGAATAAAAGTTTGCTCTTGTTTGCATTTAAACATGAGCGGTCTTCATGTTATTGGAATAGGTGAAAGTAACGGCGAAGACTCACCAATAGAGGGGCTAGCTCCGGCCCCCGGAAGGGGCAGGGCTGGGGGGTCAGCATCCCCCAGTCAGCCCATACGCAGTGATTTAAAGGGCTCAGGGCTGCAGTAGCGGCGGCTGGAGCCCTGGACCCTTTAAAATCGCCGGCCCGGGGCAGCTGCCCCTTTTGCTCCCTCCCTCCCACTATTGGCGGCTGGGGGGGTGCAAAAGGCATAACAACATTAAAGCACAGCAGTGCTTTAAGAAGCGTCCTTTGCCATGGTAGCCTTTAACGTCACTGCCCCTTTTGCGCCCCGCCCATCAGTGGCCCTGCCAGTAGGGACCCGGCGGGGGTGCAAAAGGGGCAGTGACGTTAAAGCACTGCCTCTTTAAAGTCAGCTGAGTATGGGCCAGTACCAGCGGCCACTTTTTACCGTATGCTGTACTGGCCTGTACTGCCTTACTTTCACCCCTGAATGCCACACCACCCTTCCCCCCATGATAAGCCCCTAAATCCAGGCTGCAGGGAGGCACCCATCTCTGCTAATTCACAAATGGGAATCCCTCTCCTGGAGTCAGATGGTTTAGGTACCTAAGTCATTTCTTACGAGAATGAAGTAGGCACCTGTCTCAAGCCACACAGAATGGCCAGAGAAAGAGGAGGAAGTGGTGCGGGTACCACTTCCCAGCCATGGTAACTTTTAGGTCAGTGGTTAGAGCTCTCTCCTGAGAGGTGGGAGACCTCTGTTCAAATCTCTTTTCTTTCTCTCAGGCAGAGGGGGAAATTGACTCTGGGTCTTCCATATCCCAGGAGCGTGCCCTAACCACAGAGCTAAAAGTTATAAGATGGGAACTGGCACCACCACCACTGCCCAAATTTTGAATGGGTCCCAATTCACTAGGCTGTCTCTGAGCGTACCTACTGGATTGGGTCCCACATACAAATTAGGCAAACAACACCTATCTTCTCCCAGTTTGTGGATCGCTTTGGGGCTTAGGTGGGAGATAGGCATCAGTGTCCATGCTCAGGGGCAGAAACTTAGGCGCCATGGGAACTTTTACCCTGAAAATGTAGGCACAGAGTGAGTTTAGGTGCCTACAGTGTTCAACGGGACTTTTGTGGATTGCAGTGGAGCCTAAAACTGGGATTTAGGTGCCCAAACCCCAGACTTAGGGGCCTAAGTACCTTTGTGGATCTGGGCCACTGTCACTACTGTAATCCTTATTGTCCTGTAGCCTCTGACCCTACTCTTCATTTGTATTTCTAAGCTCCTCTGAGCTGGACTCTGCCATTTATTTCTAAAGCACATAACTAGAGCTGGTCGGAAATTAAAAATGCAATTTTTGTCAAAATATAACTGTTTAGAAAAATGTTGGTTTCATTTAGGAAAAAACAAAATGAAGCATTTCAATAATATCAGAAAGTCCCATTTCTACATATTCAGAATGGAACATTTCAATTTTTGATTTTAAAACAATTTTTTGAAACAAAAATTCATGGTTTGTATATAAAATTTTAAAGAAAAATTTTAAAAAGTCAAAACTGGAACAAAATGTTTAGATCAATCTGAAATGGGATTTTTTTCCCCTGGCATTTTATTTCCTGGGAAATTTCTGATTTTGTTTCACTTTGGAATGGAAACATTTTCAAAACTAAGAGAATTTCTCCAAATAAGGAAAATCCAGTTCTCAACTAATTCTGACACCTTATGATGCCATATAAATAATAATTTAACTTCATTTAGCTTTTTCCATTCTTCTGTTCAGTGCTTGATACAGGTTATAAAATTCTGCTCTGGAGTAAAACATTCTGCTCTGGAGAAGTCTGTACTCCTAAATAGCATTTACATCCTCATACTACAATATATGTGAAAAAGGATTTGCTCTTAGTTCCAATGGAAGAGTAAATTAATATACCTTTAAATCTTACCTTAGTCTGACAGTAGTCTTATCAGTAAAAAGAGGCGGGAGGAGAGGAGAAAGGAAGATAAACAGAAAAGAACTGATCATGAAAAATCTAATGAACAAAAAACAAAGCAATTCCTTTCCACAATCGGTGTTTTAAGATATTACTTAGTGATTGATCAAATTAAAAACCAGAAAAATCCCCAAAGGATATGATCCAATTTGCTAGCTTTAATGAGGTTAAATTAATCAAAGGAATCTTTAGAATATCAAGAAATATTTCAGTAACAGTGGGAGCAATTAGATTCTCAAGGGATGAGGTGGGAGCCCCATTACCTGATTCATTTAAAACTGGCCTGCACAAAGCTTTGGAAAATGTACTGTAGGGTATGATTCGGCACTGGCAAGGTGATAGAACAGATCTATTATATCATCTATCACAGATTTCTATGTATCTGTGACTTCTGATCAATAATAATATTGTCAGAAGAGACAACAAGGAATAGAAAATTCCTTCTTTATGGGTTTCTTATTAGGCAAATGAACAGAATTTCCTTGTATAGTCTAATAAGCAAACCTCTGTCTTCAAAATAATAAAGCCTCATCCACAGACTCTAGTTCTCTTTTAAATAAATGACAAACTTGTATAGTAATAAAAGCCATATCCTAAAGGTGCTCAGCAACCACAACTCCCTCTGAAATCCATAGGAATTGTGGGTGCTCAGGAATTGGCCCATTGTCAGTTACAAAAGCAAAATTCTGGCAACATTGTTTTTTCTCCCTGGCAGCTATTGAAAACAGCACAGTTTTATTTTCATTTTGTTTGGGGTAGTCAACAGTTATAAACTAAAAGAAGATTTTTCTAAGTTTTAAAATGGAACTCTTTGATAGAGAATAAATATGAAAGATTACACCAGGATGTCATCGTAAAGCCACTCTTCTGAAATATAACCGCATTTTAATGTGTTTATTGTCTGATATACTTTCCTCTTGTCATTATCAAATATGTATGTGTACAATACTTCTTACTTTGTTGTTATAAATATGTAGATGGTGTATTAAACAGGGAAGATATAACTGTCACATCTTGCTGCTTTTTGTGCTATTTCTGACATAACAGTCCATGAGAAGGGCAAAAAGGGAATATCAAGTCCTTAGCAAAAACTGAAATATACTTGGAGATTTTGTTCATTACCAAGAAAAAGAAAGTTCAGGGTCAGAATGGGTGCTGTGGTGACCTAGAATCCTATTTTTGACATCTCCGACTCAAGGAATATTTCCAACACACCCCTGAACAACATACTAACCCACATAGACCTTCCTACCAACACTACAAAAACAAGGATTCTGGGTGGACTCCTCCTGAAGGTCGAAACAACAGACTGGACTTCTACATAGAGTGCTTCTGCCGACTTGCACAGGCTGAAATTGTGGAAAAGCAGCGTCACTTGCCCCATAACTTCAGCCGTGCAGTGTGGCACTGCTATGGGTACCCTCATGGCCCCACAGTATGCCAACATTTTTATGGCTGACTTAGAACAACGTTTTCTCAGCTCTTGTCCCCTAATGCCCCTACTCTACTTGCACTACATTGATGACATCTTCATCATCTGGACCCATGGAAAAGAAGCTCTTGAGGAATTCCACCATGATTTCAACAATTTCCATCCCACCATCAGCCTCAGCCTGGACCAGTCCACACAAGAGATCCACTACAGTGCTAATAAGTGATGTTCATATAAACACCACCTTATACCGGAAACCTACTGACCACTATACTTACCTACATGACTCCAGCTTTCATCCAGACCACACCATACAATCCATTGTCTACAGCCAAGCTCTATGATACAACCACATTTGCTTCAACCCCTCAGACTGAGACAAACACCTACAAGATCTCTATCAAGCATTCTTACAACTACAATACCCACTTGCTGAAGTGAAAAAACAGATTGACAGAGCCAGAAGAGTACCCAGAAGTCGCCTACTACCGGACAGGCCCAACAAAGAAAGTAACAGAACGCCACTAGCCATCACCTTCACCCCCCAACTAAAACCTCTCCAGCACATCATCAAGGATCTACAACCTATCCTGAAGGATGACCCATCACTCTCACAGATCTTGGGAGACAGGCCAGTCCTTGCTTACAGACAGCCCCCCAAACCTGAAGAAAATACTCACCAGCAACCACGCACCACACAACAAAACCACTAACCCAGGAACCTATCCTTGCAACAAAGCCCGTTGTCAACTGTGTCCACATATTTATTCAGGGGGACACCATCATAGGGCCTAATCACATCAGCTACACTATCAGAGGCTCATTCACCTGCACATCTACCAATGTGATATATGCCATCATGTGCCAGCAATGCCACTCTGCCACGTACATTGGCCAAACCGGACAGTCTCTACGTAAAAGAATAAATGGACACAAATCAGACGTCAAGAATGATAACATTCAAAAACCAGTCGGAGAACACTTCAGTCTCTCTGGTCACTCGATTACAGACCTAAAAGTCGCAATATTACAACAAAAAAACTTCAAAACCAGACTCCAACGAGAGACTGCTGAATTGGAATTAATTTGCAAACTGGACACCATTAAATTAAATTGAATAAAGACTGGGAGTGGATGTGTCATTACACAAAGTAAAACTATTTCCCCATGTTTATTTTTCCACCGTACTGTTCCTCACACATTCTTGTCAACTTGCTGGAAATAGTCCATCTTGATTATCACTGCAAAAGCTTGTTGTTGTTGTTTTTCCCTCTCCTGCTGGTAATAGCTCACCTTAACTGATCACTCTTGTTATAGTGTGTATGGTAACACCCATTGTTTCATGTTCTCTGTGTATATAAAATTGTCCTACTGTATTTTCCACTGCATGCATCTGATGAAGTGGGCTGTAGCCCACAAAAGCTTATGCTCAAATAAATTTGTTAGTCTCTAAGGTGCCACAAGTACTCCTTTTCTTTTTACTAATCACTGTGCTACTCTACCCACCCATATGATGACCTATGTGAAATGGACTGTGGCTACATCCAGAGTGCAGGCTAGGTCCCTGTGGACAACATCTACATCACAAAAGCATCAGCACTATTAGCATTCTTGATTCTAGTCTAGCAGCCAAAGAATGACTGAGTGTGGATTGAGGCCCATTAAGAGGGAAGCTTGACCTGCTGGAGATAGATTCTAGGCTGTAGGCCTAACAGTTCAGCACTTGCCACAAGTACTAACTGCATAATCAGAAATAAAACAAACAAATGAAGACTATCAGTTGCCACCTATTGGCTTTTCTGAATAATTTGTATCTGTGTCTCTGGCACTCAATTTTTCTCAGACAAAAACAAAATAAAGATGCCATAACTATTCAAAGATAATTTAACAAGTAGTATGGCTTTGTGTTTAAAATGCTAACACCCGTTAAGAAAATGGAAAGCTGGGGAGAAAAAGTCCAAATGTGTACTACAGCATACATCTGCAGAGCAGAAGAATCCTGATTTTCATCCTTAAGGCTTCCCAGCCATATCCTGCCACCAGCAATGTGAATTAGTTTTTTTGAAATGAGCTGTAAAACTATTGTAATTCCCAAGACTTACATGGTGTACATTTCAGTAAATAGGCTTATTTCTTTTCATATGCTGCTACTGCTATTTTTAAATATAATCTATTGGAGCATTCAGTCAGGTATCAATATTGTAATACTTTTTACTGGCTTATTTTGTTACCTTTACCTTAAAAGAAAATACAAATCATAAAATGCTGGAGTCTGTAATTAAATACTTTGAGGAGGCCCACATATCTCAGATATGTTTCAGAGTAGCAGTCGTGTTCGTCTATATTCGCAAAAAGAAAAGGAGTACTTGTGGCACCTTAGAGACTAACAAATTTTGAAATCTTATGCTCAAATAAATTTGATAGTCTCTAAGGTGCCACAAGTACTCCATATCTCAGATATGTCAATCTTCCTCCCACAACTCTAAATGCCCTTAAATTACATTTTTTTGCATCCATCTTCCTTAAAGTACTTCCATTCTGGATGCTGAAAAGTCTGTCTTAAATCCTAAAAAGCTGTCCTCCACCCCCAAAAATAAAACAATTGATGTGTTTCTTGGTCCAATGAAAACTGTACTAGAATGTGAAAGAGAAATCAGGGTATCCCATGTGTGAGGCAGATAAAGGAAAAGCAGCTGACAATACTCAACACTAAAAACAAGCAAGCAAACAAAAACCCAACCGAAAAGGTGAGATGGGCAGCTAGAGAAACTATTACTCAGCTTAATACAATTGGGACTTGAAGTCCTGCTTCAGTTGACATATTTCCTGGCAGTAAGTTGCAGCTATTGGAGCTTAGTCCTTGAATAGGATATTAGCCTGAATGAAAAATATTTTCCTTAGACTATAACTGCTTTGTATATTTATTAAGTTCAGCAGATACAGCCTGCATCTTCTGAAAACAAATAGCAAATAGTTGTGGATGCTTAAAAAATTATTATAAAAATACTTTACAATTCAAGGTCAAGTCATCCAGTTTTTTACTTCAATCTGATTAAAAAATAACTTCTGAATCCACTTGCCATGCTATTTACATAACTCATTTAAAGTTTTATCTCTGGTGAATTATGTCTGTGACCTCAGGCATGGGAAAAAATGTCATTTTATCATTACATTTTTTTATTTAAACTTGTGTTGTTTTCTTCTTTGAAGTGCCGGCTGTTCAGCTAAGAGTCTCCCAATGATTCAGAGTAGCTCCCGTTGGCATTTCAATAGTGGGGCTAAAGTGAATCACTTTTTACAAATTAGTTACACCACATAACTTTGGAGTTATGCTGTTGGCTTCAATGGGGTTACCAGTGTAATTGAGATCAGAATATGGCCCTAAGTGGAAGAAGCACAAAACACTAGGGAAGGGAGAGGACTGAGAGTTAGGAAGAAGAGAGAGAGATAACGAGAGGAAAAGAGGATTCAGTGGACAAGGCCTGAAGCTACAGTTTTCCAGAGAAATTTGATAAAGAAAAACATTTAAAATACATTGATTAAAATATCACAAATACAAACATCACTAGGAAGCATATTGTTTGAAACTGCCCATTCGGCAATATGTGAGAAGGCAGTATTTGTATTGGTTTGGTAACAAAGGAGAAGTGAAACTTTCCCCTGTCTTCAGCAGTATTTTCAGAAGTGCTGGTAAGCCCTTGCAGTGCATCAATTCCTTTCCCCATCAGAATAGTAATTGGAGACTTACATCCTGGTAATGTAGAGAGCCTACTACTTAACCTTCCTCCCACTCCTCTTGAAGGTTTTCCAACCTCTCTCTTCTTTGCCTGGTGGTTTTTGGCTGAGGTTCTCAAGGTCTTACACTCAGCTCAACAGCATTTCTTTGTGTGTATGTCTGTCTGTCCATATATAACATGATACATTTTGAATGTCATAGCTGATCAATTCCGAAATTTCAGGGAATGTTCTAGGTGTCAATGGCCAGCAATCTAATTGATTTGGTGGAAAATCAGAAAACCAAATGGAGTGGAAATGGAAGATATATGAAGTCACCCCCTGCAATCTGTTTAGCTGAGTCACGGAGCCTCTGCAAGTGTCTGCAGATCAGATAATGGTTTGATGTGACCCATTAACCTCTTCCAGCATAATATCCCCAATTCACCTCTGTCCATCCTCCCAACAGAGTTAATATGTTGACAGCCTGAATGACTTGTCACCCAGCTAGAAAGATGAGAAATAATAATGGTGGTGGGGAGTGTGCATTAAGGGAAGTATGGGAGGGACCTAAGGGGAATGGGTGTCTTCACATAGCCCCTGGCATGGTGGAAAATGGGGGATCCTTGTATGAGGGGAGGAGTAATGAGGGGCACACAGAGCTCTTAGTGTGGGGGGGAAGGTGGGAGAGGAAGTAATGGGGAGTACAGAAAGCTCCTGGTACAGGGGGAAGGAGGGATTCAGGGAAAGGGAATGCACAAAGAGCCCATGGCAGGGAGGAGAGAATGGGGGTCCCTGGTATGGGGAGGCACATAGAATTAATGGGGAAGAGAGATGAGGACTCCCTGATATAAGGTAAGGGGGTAAGAGGTTCACCAAGCTTGTGGCATGGGGAGAAGAAGGGAATGGTGGGCTGCGATAGGGTAGACTTCCCACACTAACCCTGCAAGAGCTGAATTAGGCCAGGTGGGTCCAATCAGCTAATTAGGCTGCAAGTAGGGGAGATTTAGGCTGGAGGCAGCTAATTAAGGACTGAGTCACCTGTGCAGGAAAAGGCAGGGCCTGTTTAAAGCCAAGTAGCTGGCTGTGGAGTAGGGTATCCAGATGCCCTGATTTTATAGGGATAGTCCTGATATTTGGGTCTGTTTCTGATATAGGCTCCTATTACCCCCTGTCCTGATTTTTCACATTTGCTGTCTGCTCACCCTACTGTGGAGAAGGGTGCTGTTGTGGTGGTGAAAGGCTGTATTTCCTGAGAGGAGAGAGTTGGAGGCTGGAGACTGGAAAACCCAGAGAGGGGGAAAGTGAGACATGTAGGAAGAAGCCCAGGGAAACAGCAGCAGGAGGTAGGACTGTACAAGGACTGTGGCTACTTGTTTTAGGCTCCCTGGGCTGGAACCCAGTGTTGAGGGTGGGTGTGGATTCCCATACTAACCACTGGGAAGTGACAAAGATGTTGGAGGTGCTGGCTAGACAGCATGTCTAGAAAGACTGAATTCCCTGGAAGGGGAGGATTTTAGTAACCTGGCCAGAAGACCAAGTCATACAGAGGAAGCTGCAGACCCAGGAGTAACCAAGACAGAAGCATGCAGTAAGACAGGAGACTGCTGCACTGGAGGGAGAGTACAAGCTGGTCCCCCGGATGGCCAGAAGGAGGTTCCTGTGACAGGAACACACGGAATCCTGCCAAGGGGGAATTATGGAATCCTGGTATTGGGGGTCACTAGGGGCACAGAATTCCTGGGAGAGGAGACTGAAGGTCTCTGGTCTGGGGTAAGGGATTCAGGGCACACAACACCTACTATTGTGGGGGGATAATGGAGGGCAGTGGGAAAACACAGAACCACTGGCATGAGCCAAGAATGACAGACTCTAGTATGGAAAGGGGGTGGGGGCCGTGTGGAGACATACAGAACCCTGGCATGAAATCCATGTCCATGAAATAGAAGTGGGTTGGAGGGTAGTACACAGGGAGCTTAGGAGCTGGGGGTGGGAGGGAAGAGTAATGCAAGTAGTTCCTGGTGTGTGTGCAATGAGCTAAGCCTACACAAGCTATGAAGTGTGTGACACCCTAGAGGACTCTAGGAGGGGCTGGATTATATCAGAGTAATGCCAAGTTTGTGGGACTGCCCTGCTTTGATAACCCCCCCCCCCCCGCCCGAGCCATCTGGTCTGGCTGAAGTTCATAGAATATCAGGGCTGGAAGGGACTTCAGGAGGTCATAAGTGACTTCCTTCACTCAGGACTGCCTGGGGAGAAGTGGGGCAAAAGGGAGGGCTAACCCTGGGCCCCTAGATGAAGTGGCATTTGCAACCTGGCATACAAAGTCATAGTGCCACTCAGATTGGGCTCCCCACCTACCACAGTCTCCATATCCATAGGGGTGGCCAGGCCAAATCTGAGTGGCATTGCAACTCCATGCAGTAGGTCACCACACTGACCAAATTTAGCCTGTCTGTCCCTCCATCCCCATTTATGGAGGGGCAGATGAGCCAAACCTGAGAGGCGCTGTGTCCTGATTTACCACTGGAAATGTTGGTGGTGTGCATCTTGACAAGGTGAAGGTATATGGGAATATGCCCTTACATTACAGAAACCATTCTGTGGCTTGAAGAAGTCTCACCAAATGTGAAGGGGTGCAAAACACTTCTCCTTTAAGGGAACAAAGAACGGCAATCTTAAGACAGGACAAAGTGGGGAAACTTCTCCAGCCAAACGTTTCTCTTTTGCACGCTCAGTACAACAGCAACACACTATTTCCTTTTCTCTGACGTATGCATTGAAATCCACTTGCCTCCATTTTGTGTAACAATGGGCTTCAGCACGATCACTTAATCATACCTTCATGCACAGTGCTATTTGAACAGCGTGTTCAAGTACACTTGATTTTATTGTAATAGCTGTCCTAGGGTCAGGTCTCTGTCTTGAGGATCACTGTTTATGCTGCTGTGTTTAGTGCCCCTTCCTAAATATAACTGTCTGTGACAGACTTAATATCAATTCAAATTTTGCTTCCCTACCAAGACTGTGTAATGACTGGAAAACTGGTGAAACAATTAATTGAAGAGTGTGAAAGCTCAGCAGTTCAGAAGGAAAGGGGTTTTTAATCAAACTGTTTAAAACTTTTGTTTTAATAACACCTGCTTAACTTCAATGGCTAGTTGGTACTTCAGATAAAGGGCATCTTTGTTAAGATTCAGTTCAGCTAACCTTTCAACTGAGGTATGAGAGCTCATACTCTAAGACAGTGTTTCTCAACTTCTGTTGGCCCCTTATTTCAAGTCAACTTTCATGATCCCTTATATTTACTATAAAAGTAAGAGTAAAAAAATGCATAAATGAAAACAACCATGTGCCTATATAATGTTTTGTGCATTTTATGTCTCAAGAGGTTGATGGAGAATACTTGACCTTGAAGGATAAGGGTATGTAAAGGTGTGTGGAGGGTGAGATTTTCTTTCTTTTAGACAGTAACAAAGTTTTCAGTGCTTTGCAATCTTCCTGACTGCCTTTTCTGATACCTCCCTTACCCCTGATTGATCAGGTCCCACCAGTTGAGAAACACTGCTCTAAGGTCTCCAGGAGGTTCTCCAGCAAAACCAGAGAAGAGCAGACTTGGTATTTCTGATATTTCTAAGGCAAAAAGTACTTATTTTTTCAATAAAATCTTTCAGGCTTTCATTATTCATCATTAGGAAGCAAAAGATGAATAATCAGAATTTTAAAAAAAATTCTTTGTGGTACATCTTTAATGCTGTTCTGCTTAACCAAACCATACTAAGAAAATCCAAGCTCAACAACTATTTTCAAAAGCAGCTGTAGTTATTAGAGTTTGGATGGGCATTAATGCCAGTCATGATGGTCAGAGATTCAGTTTAATTGAAATTCCTAATGAATTATCTCTGTTTTGCTACCTCTCTATTATAGCTAACTCAGACAAGAACTTGTAAATAACGTGTTAATAGCAAAGCAATTGAATTTTCAATTTATTTTAATAAAACTAATGTTAAAATTATATAATACCCAGCTGAAGGAAAGAGTGTCTGCACATCTGGGTATAGTGCTTAAATTATCCAAAAGCACAAACGTTGGTTTGAAAGTCATAAAATGAAAATAGTACAGAATCTGCAGTTTCCCAAATTAAGGTTAATAAATTCAGTGACACAGTTGAAGTATTAGCATCCAATTATTCGGGTACATCGCTCATGAAAAGTGTCCCTCAGTAACTGAGAATTTAGGATAGGTTGTCCCTTAGAAAATACAATCCATTAGGGAAGTATTCCAGTTATTTTCCTGACCTTGCTTCTCATCAGCACTCCAGCTCATCTCTCCTGGTATTGCTCAGCTTGACAAAGCAGTGGCTGGGATGATTTAGTTGGGGATTGGTCCTGCTTTGAGCAGGAGGTTGGACTAGATGACTTCCTGAGGTCCCTTCCAACCCTGATATTCTATGATTCTATGTTCAGTGATGTGTTCTAGATAGATGTCCCTCAAGCACCTGATGGCATCCTACACCATGATTTGCCACATCAGCCGAGCGTAGCACTAACCAGTTCCACGTTCTCGCAACGCTCACTCGGGGGCTTCGACGATCAGTGCATGACTTTGAACCTCGTAACCCCTAGCTCTCAAGGAATCAGCCAGAAGGGCATATTTCTCCAGCTTTTGAGATCAGGTGTTGCGGAAGGCCAGTGTCCTGTTTTCAAAGGGAACTGTGACGTCCACCTTGACTATTAGATGAAATTACTTTAACTTTTAAATCAGGAGAAAATTTTTATGAACTACAATGTTTTAAGGCAAATAATGATACCCCAGTTTGTGCTGACATCCTCCAACAGACCGACAAGCAGACTTGCTTTATCAGTACTAATATGACTACACCATTTTAACCTCATATATTTTTTCCTTAAACCTTTCAGAAAGGTATTTTTTTGAAATTCAGTTGTTATGTAAGAGTGCCCTCTTGTGGTTCCTTTGTCTTAGTCTCAAGGTAATTTGGTTTGCGTAAGGTTCTATCAGAGACAAAATTTTGCTCATATTTACCTAGGATTGCCAATTTTGGTTGGATGTATTCCTGGAGCTTTCACCACATGACATAATCCTTAAAGATTAATCTTTAATTCCTGGAGATTCCAGGGCAATCCTGGAGGGTTGGAAACCATAAGGTTAACACAATGGGCTTTTAATATGTTTTAGAGGGGTAGCCGTGTTAGTCTATATCAGCAAAAACAACGAGGAGTCCTTGTGGCACCTTAGAGACTAACACATTTATTTGGGCATAAGCTTTTGCCCAAATAAATCTCTTAGTCTCTAAAATGCCACAAGGACTCCTCATTGTTTTTGCTAATATATTTTAGTGGATTTTACAGTAAATACTTAATTTAAAGAAACAACAACTCTTGTTTAAATATTCAGTCAATCCCTTAGAGTAATAAGCTGAAATTCTGGCCCCTTTTGAAGTCAATGGCAGTTTTGTCATTGACATAAATAGGGCCAGGATTTCTCCCTTCAGCTCCATCTAGTGAAAACAGGGCAAAGAATGTGGCAGTACAACTGAAAATTGGTTGGAGGCTAAATTTAGTCAAAAGCTCATAAAATAGTATGTTACTGAAAAATGGGGCTAGCTGATAGAAAGATAAGGCCCATATGCCCAAACATTTAGGAGGCAAGTCTAACTTGGGTTGCATTTATTTCTGCAGCATTATTCAGTATGATGCACTTAAGAACTGATTTTTCAGTCGAGCTTCACACTTACACAAATGCATACAATTGTGGGCTCATTAATCTGAGAGTTAAACTTACACACACACACACCCTGCTGTATGGGTGCCTGTCTAAAAATGGTTGAGTGTAAATTTGGTACAGATTTCAATGTATGCAAATCTTCTTTTTCCTCTGAAAAGGATCACTTTTTTTCCTTTCTCTCCTTAAAATTCAGTGAAAAGTTCAGGTTTGGCAGTCATCACTGAACTCTCCCAATTTACGTGTAAAACAGATATAACGCCATGAACTATGGCAATGACGGCTTCCTTATGCTGATCCCCCAGCATGCCATAATGTTGGGGGAGAAAGCTCTGAGGTTTTTTTTTTTTTGCTCTGGGATGATGCCATGCCCAAATGCTAATTTGAAACCAGGGCGGATTGAGTTAAATCAGTGATTTAAATCCTGATTTAGCAAGAAACTTTGATTTAAATGTTTGTTTTAAATCTTTTTTTGTCATTTGTAACTTTTAATTATTGTCCTAAAGAAAAGTTGATTCTCATTGGTTAGTAACCACTAAAACATGTGATTTGCAACTAAATATAGCCGTTACACAAATTTGGTACTTATTTTTGCTACCAGGAAGGTACACTATGTCTATGCACATTTAATAAATTATATAGCTTAACATACATATATTCAGATTAGTATTTACATTTTTATGATAGAAAATGATGCATTGCATTCTCACTTAGTAGATTTTTTTTTTTACATTGAATTGGGTCAACCACTATTTAGATTTGATTTTGGCGTTCAATTAGAAATCTGCAAAAACAGCATTTTAATGTTTTATTAGTTAAATAAACTACCTTAAATATGCTGGATATGCAAGAAAAGTTGATCAAAATATGTTATGGTTTTAAAACCATAACCAATTTATTAAACAAAGATAGTGAATTGGGCTGGTAGCTTCTGGTCAGCAAGTCCTTCCAGATTTTAGCACTTATAGTTCTCATTCTCACACCTAGTCTTTATTCTAGAGTGGAGAAGGAAAAGAAGCTTTCCTCCTCTTTCAACTGCCAATTGGTTTCTTAACTTTGAATGAACAGCTGAATAAACTGAAATGAAGAAAAGATTCTCTCTGAATCTGCAGAACAGGCTACTGCTATCAAAAGCTGATTTAGCACTTCAACAGTCTGGTTTTAGGTACTTAGCCAGCGATTTTCACCAATTCAGTGGTTTGACTTTCTTTAAAACTTTGGCAGCAAACATGTATTGCTAATATTTTTTATTGAATTTAAATTATTGTAATAGGTTACAACTTATGATCAGGACTACATTTCAAATTTAATTTTAAATAGATTTAGTTTAAAACACAAATGTATTAAACTTTTTTTATTTAAATCAATTAAATCATTGATTTTTATCCGCCCTGCTTGAAACTGGATTTAAAACTAATCTGCAGGATGGGTGATGCCTAACAGTTACAGCAAAAGATTTTTGTTTATCTGTATTCTGACACACTGGACTTGTGACCTAAAACGGGAGGAAATGGAGATATTGTTTGAGTTCTGAGGGATAGAAATGACTTTGGAGCTAGCCTGAAGGAATGCTCTATAGACAGTATACATGGCTGTCTTCTGTCTCAGCACAAACTTGCCTCGGACTAATAGTGTTAACTATCTTTTTATTTTTACGATTTCCCTATTTTTTTTTCAATAGTCTTGCTTCCCCTTTCCCCACCCCCCATTCAGGAAAGATGGAGTGGGCAGTAGTGGAGTCAGCGTGGCAACCTCCATTAAAGATACCATTACTTGCTTTAGTATTACTGACAAGTCAGGAGGACAGGCACTGGATCAATGTATTAACTGATAAATCACAAGGTGGGGTGGAAGTGTCTCCTATAGGCCACTAAATCAGATAAGGGAAAAGGATGAGCAGCTCTTCAAACATTGATCTATAATGTGTGTCATGTGGGATTTCAATCTGGAGAACATATTCCAGAGGTCTCATGCTGCTGTTGGTAAAATGTCCTTGGAGTTTCTTAAATGTACCAAGAGCTTTCTAACATAAAAAGTGTCAAAAGCACCTTAGGGTAATTCTGTATTCAACATCATTCTTACAGATAAAGATGAATGGAACACTGAGATAAAAATTTATGCTTGACTACATGCAATTGATCACAACTTAATTTCATTTGCTTTATACAAGTAGAATATATCCCCAAACATTAATAAACATATACTTTCTGCTTTCTTAAGATCAACTTGCCCAAACTGAGAACAATTAGGAGCAAAACTGACTAGAAAGAAAATATTGTGGAAAGAAATATTTGAACATAAAAATTTGAATGCTAACTGAGAATCTTTTATGAATGCTTTGTTAGATACCCAAGAAAACAAAATTCCACAGGCATGAAAGATGTCGTCTTAAGTGTAAAAAAACATCCTGGGACTTACAGGTGCCTACATGTGAGAGAGATTTCTAATAAAAAACCACAATAAAAAATTTAAAAACAAATGGAAAAATGAGGATGCTTTTAGCATTGAGTAACAGTCAGTAGTTAAGAAATGCAGACAACCGATAAGGGAAGCTAAAGATATCAATGAAAATTCTATGGCTGGTAGAGTTAAGGACAATATGAAGAAATTCTTTATATCATGAATAAACAAAATCCTAGTAATGGTTGAGGTCCGATATTAGACGAAAATGGTAAAATTATCAATTATGATGCAGAAAAGGTAGAAGTATTCAACAAATATTTCTGACCCATACTTAGAAGTAAGATGATGTATTCATATCTTAATGTGATAATGAAATACCTTCTATCACATCAGTAACTAGAGAAGACGTTGAACAGCAATTAATTGCTGTAAATTAAGTTAAATGTTTTTAAATTTGAAAGACCGGGAGCTTACACCCAAGAATATTTAAAAGAATTGGTTGAGGAGTTTTTTGAATCATTAATGATTTTTTTTTAACAAAATCCTGCAATATGGGGAAAGTTCCAGAGGGCTAGAAAAAGCTAATGTTGTACCAGAATATAAAAAGGGGAAACAGGATGACTTGAGAAACTATAAGCTAGTTAACATTGCTCCAGAGCAAAATTATGGAAAGATTTGGAGTGGGACACAATCATTAATGACTCAGAATCAGTAATGAATCGGAAGATGACAGCAGAACTAATACCAGTCAACATGGTTTAATAGCAAATAGGTCTTGACAAATTAAATATTGGGGTTTTTTTTGAGTTCACAGGGTTGATAAAGGTAACTGTGTTGATACAATGTAGTGAGACTTTTATAAGGCATCTGACTTAGTTCCACATGATATTTTATTTAAAAATTAGCATTTTACAAAAACGGTGTAGCCCATATTAAATGAGTTAAAAATTGGTTAACTGGTAAAGCAAAATATATAATTGTGAATGGAGAATAATTTTAGTTTCTAGGATATGTTCTTATCCCAATGCTAGTCAATATACTTGACAATGTAGAAAATATAGAATTATTGGTAATAAAATTTTCAAATGACTCAAATTGGTGGAATGATAAATAATGAGCAGGACAGGTCAGTTACACAGACCGATATGGATTGCTTGGTGAGGTAGGCTCATTTGAACAACATGCATTTTAACACAGCCAAATGCATGATGATACATCTAGGAATAAAGAATGTAGGTCAAACTTATAAGGGATTGTATTCAGGAAAGCAGTGACTCCAAAAAGGATTTAAGGTCATAGTAAATAATCAGTTGAACATGAACTCTCAGTGCAATGCCGTAGGTAAGGGTGGCAAATGCAGCCTTTGGATATCCAAGCAAAGGAACATTGTGGGAGTACAGGTGGAATTACCTATGTATCTGTGACCATTAATGGAATACTGCATCCAGTTCTGGTCTCTACATTTAAAAAAGAAAGTTGACAAATTGGAAAATGTTCAGATGAGCTACAAGAATAAGGAAAATATGCCTTATAGGATATGTCTACACTTTGAGTTGGGGGGTCCTGATTTCCAGTTTGAGGAGACACACTCACGCTAGCTCTCATCAAGCTAAAAATAGAATTTCGCTGCATTGGCATGAGCAGCAGGATGGGCTAGCTGCCCCCAGTACATGCCTAGGGTTTCGCACAGATGTGCTAGCCCTCTGCATTTGTGGCTACATTTAATTTTTTTATTTATTATTATTTTTTTAGAGCGAATATGTCTCCTCAAGGTGGGAATCACACTCGCAGCTTCAGGTGGAAATATATTCATAGTGAAAGACTAAAGAAGCACAGTCTATTTAGTTTATCCAAGAGAAGGTTAGAAGTGACTTGACCCTGATCTACAGGTTACCTGAGGAAGAGATTTCTGATAATAGATGGCTCTTTATTCTAACAGAAAAAGGCATACAGTAGAGCCTTAGTTACGAACAGCTCGGGAATGAAGGTTCTTCATAACTTTTAAGTGTTTGTAACTCTGAACAAAATGTTATGGTTCTTTCAAAAGTTTACAATTGAACATTGACTTAATACAGCTTTGAAACTTTACTATGCAGAAGAAAAATACTGTTTCCCTTTTGTTAGTTTACATTTAATACTGTACTGTATTTGCTTTATTTGTTTATTTGGTCTCTGCTGCTGCCTGACTGCATACTTCCAGTTCCAAATTAGGTGTGTGATTGACTGGTCAGTTCATAACTCTGGAGGTGTTCGTTACTCTGAGGTTCTACTGTAGTTAGATCCAATGTTTACCTTTTAAAAATATATTTTTCTTCCACTTTATCTGTTGCATTATTCATAATTAAGGGGCAAAAGGAATCATTTGATGTAGAAAAGTGGTCTTCAAATAGAGCAGATGTTAAAGGATCCTTTGTTCTAGATTTTTAGCTTGATTTTTATCCATGACTATCCATTTTTTTAAACTGCCTCACATAAAGAGACAAGCTGTAGAAATCATGCTCTAAGTTATATAATCACTGCATTGTCTCTAAAACCATGTTTCTGTAACATAGGCTGTTGTGTCAGACAACATGCTTGCTGCATGGAAGTCCCACTGGAATGAAAGACACACCTGTCTTCAGCAGAGGCTGAGCAAAGAACAAGAGACCAGCGTTCCCAGGCTGCAGAGCTGCTCAATGTCCTATCCTGATCCTGTCCCTCTGTACAGCCCAACAGCCCACTGACACCTTGCAGATCACTGAGACTACTTGGAGGCTATGGTCCTTGAAACAGAGTAACCCAGTGTGTAGACACAACGTGTCTTCCAGGCTCCCAGGTTTTCTAATGAATTAATGAAGTATTTTCTGCTTTTACCTTGTAGCGGGTTTTGCTGGAGGGAGGAAAACCTTGAATTGGCTCATTTCTCATACTGCTTCTTGCTTTTTTCTTGGATTTGTTTGTTGGATATTTCATGGGGGGGGGCGGTTTTCTTGTTCATTGTCTGGCAGATGGCGGCACCAAAACTTGAAAGCTCTGAATGCTTCAGGGAACTTCTGCCATGTCCTAAGCCAGTGCTTTCCTCTTCAGCTGCAATTCATGATGCTGATGGAAAGGAGAATGATGTGTGCACTTTTTGTGGTTACTTAACAATGTTGTTCACTTTCCTACCAGCACAAGTAAAAACATCTCACAGGTCCCTGAAACGAGCACCCGAATCATCTGGCTCTTTTAAATGTATAGAAAAGTTAGCTTTTGGCTTTCACTTTTGGGATAATTAGCCCATCCAACCCTAGGCCTGCGTCCCTCAGAAAGACATGAATCCTGGGTGTGCTTCACCTGCTCCGATAAGGTTGGAGATGTCCTCTAGGGTGCATTTGGCCCAGGCAGTTAGGTTGCCTATCAGTGAGACATGGCACTGTGACTGAGGCAACCAACAGAATGACAAAACCAAACTCTCCCACCAACATACAGAAAGATTGGACCTTATTGATAATATTTCAGTAACAAAGGAATTTGTCCAAAAATATGATTCATGGCATGTTACATTTGGAAATATGTAGCCAGAATTTCAGAGTATTAACTTAGTACTAAAACATTGTCGCGGGTGGTTCTGCGTACATATAGTCAGGCCCCCCTTCCCTCCCTCCCTCCGTGAAAGCAAGGGCAGACAATCATTTTGTGCCTTTTTTCTTGAGTTACCTGTGCAGACGCCATACCACAGCAAGCATGGAGCCCGCTCAGCTGTCACCGTATGTCTCCTGGGTGCTGGCAGATGTGGTACTGCATTGCCTACACAGCAACAGTTTATTGCCTTTTGGCAGCAGACAGTGCAGTATGACTGGTAGCCGTCGTCGACATAGTCCAGGGTGCTCTTTTAACCGACCTCGATGAGGTCAGGGTCGCCTGGGCAAACATGGGAGTGACTCAGCCAAGTCATTTCCCTTTTAAGCTTCGTTTCACGGCGATTCAGTCCTACCGGCAGTACACTGTCTTTTAATGTGCAGCCAGCAGAAGACGATGGCTAGCAGTCATACTGCACCGTCTTCTGCCGAGCACCCAGGAGATGACGATGGCTAGTGGTCGTACTGCACAGTCTGCTGCCAGCAAGATGTATTAAGATAGATGAAGTGGATCAAAACAAGAAATGGACCAGATTTGTTTTGTATTCATTTTCTCCTCCCTCCCTCCGTGCAATCAACGGCCTGCTAAACCCAATTTTGAGTTCTATCCTTGAGGGGGCCATTCTGTTTCTCGCAAAGCCACCCCCTTTGTTGATTTTAATTCCCTGTAAGCCAATCTTGTAAGCCATGTTGTCAGTCGCCCCTCCCTCCGCCAGAGCAATGGCAAACAATCGTTTCATGCCCTTTTCCCTGGATTGCCCGAGCAGGAGCAGACGCCGTAGCACAGCAAGCATGGAGCCCGTTCAGCTCACCACAGCAGTTATGACCATTGTAAACACTTTGCCCATTAACGTGCAGTGTCTGCAGAACCAGCTCCTGAAAAACCAGACGCGAAGGCGACGGCAGCGCGGTGATGAGGACATGAACATACTTTTCTCTAAAACCGCATTCCCCCGCAATTTGGAGATCATGGTGTTAATGGGGCAGGCTCATGCTGTGGAACGCTGATTCTGGGCCCGGGAAACAAGCACAGAGTGGTGGGACTGCATAGTGTTGCAGGTCTGGGATGATTCCCAGTGGCTCCGAAACTTTTGCATGTGCAAGGGCACTTTCATGGAACTTTGTGACTTGCTTTCCCCTGCCCTGAAGCGCAAGAATACCAAGATGAGAGCAGCTCTCACAGTTCACAAGCGAGTGGCAATAGCCCTGTGGAAGCTTGCAACGCCAGACAGCTACCGGTCAGTTGGGAATCAATTTGGAGTGGGCAAATCTACTGTGGGGGTTGCTGTGATGCTGTGTGTTGCTGTGATGCAAGTAGCCAACGCAATCACTGAGCTGCTGCTATCAAGGGTAGTGAGCCTGGGAAATGTGCAGGTCATAGTGGATGGCTTTGCTGCAATGGGATTCCCTAACTGTGGTGGAGCTATAGACGGAACGCATATCCCTATCTTGGGACCGGACCATCAGGGCAGCCAGTACATAAACCGCAAGGGGTACTTTTCAATGGTGCTGCAAGGGACGTTTCACCAACATCAATGTGGGATGGCTGGGAAAGGTTCATGACGCTCGCGTCTTCAGGAACTCTGGTCTGTTTAAACAGCTGCAGGAAGGGATTTACTTCCCAAACCAGAAAATAACTGTTTGGGGATGTTGAAATGTTGTTGTTTTGGATGTTGAAATGTTGTTGTTTTGTTGAAATGGATGTTGTTTTGGGGATGTTGAAAGCAGACTTCGACTCCCTCAGGGAACGGATGGCCAGGATCCCCTGGGGGACTAACTTGAAGGGGAAAGGAGTCCAGGAGAGCTGGCTGTATTTCAAGGAATCCCTGTTGAGGTTACAGGGACAAACCATCCCGATGAGTCGAAAGAATAGTAAATATGGCAGGCGACCGGCTTGGCTTAACGGTGAAATCCTAGCGGATCTTAAACATAAAAAAGAAGCTTACAAGAAGTGGAAGGTTGGACATATGACCAGGGAAGAGTATAAAAATATTGCTCGGGCATGTAGGAATGAAATCAGGAGGGCCAAATCGCACCTGGAGCTGCAGCTAGCGAGAGATGTCAAGAGTAACAAGAAGGGTTTCTTCAGGTATGTTGGCAACAAGAAGAAAGCCAAGGAAAGTGTGGGACCCTTACTGAATGAGGGAGGCAACCTAGTGACAGAGGATGTGGAAAAAGCTAATGTACTCAATGCTTTTTTTGCCTCTGTTTTCACTAACAAGGACAGCTCCCAGACTGCTACGCTGGGCATCACAAAATGGGGAAGAGATGGCCAGCCCTCTGTGGAGATAGAGGTGGTTAGGGACTATTTAGAAAAGCTGGACGTGCACAAGTCCATGGGGCCGGACGAGTTGCATCCGAGAGTGCTGAAGGAATTGGCGGCTGTGATTGCAGAGCCATTGGCCATTATCTTTGAAAACTCGTGGCGAACCGGGGAAGTCCCGGATGACTGGAAAAAGGCTAATGTAGTGCCAATCTTTAAAAAAGGGAAGAAGGAGGATCCTGGGAACTACAGGCCAGTCAGCCTCACCTCAGTCCCTGGAAAAATCATGGAGCAGGTCCTCAAAGAATCAATCTTGAAGTACTTGCATGAAAGGAAAGTGATCAGCATGGATTCACCAAGGGAAGGTCATGCCTGACTAATCTAATCGCCTTTTATCATGAGATTACTGGTTCTGTGGATGAAGGGAAAGCAGTGGATGTATTGTTTCTTGACTTTAGCAAAGCTTTTGACACGGTCTCCCACAGTATTCTTGTCAGCAAGTTAAGGAAGTATGGGCTGGATGAATGCACTATAGGGTGGGTAGAAAGCTGGCTAGATTGTCGGGCTCAACGGGTAGTGATCAATGGCTCCATGTCTAGTTGGCAGCCGGTGTCAAGTGGAGTGCCCCAGGGGTCGGTCCTGGGGCCGGTTTTGTTCAATATCTTCATAAATGATCTGGAGGATGGTGTAGATTGCACTCTCAGCAAATTTGCGGACGATACTAAACTGGGAGGAGTGGTAGATACGCTGGAGGGGAGGGATAGGATACAGAAGGACCTAGACAAATTGGAGGATTGGGCCAAAAGAAATCTGATGAGGTTCAATAAGGATAAGTGCAGGGTCCTGCACTTAGGACGGAAGAATCCAATGCACCGCTACAGACTAGGGACCGAATGGCTAGGCAGCAGTTCTGCGGAAAAGGACCTAGGGGTGACAGTGGACGAGAAGCTGGATATGAGTCAGCAGTGTGCGCTTGTTGCCAAGAAGGCCAATGGCATTTTGGGATGTATACGTAGGGGCATAGCGAGCAGATCGAGGGACGTGATCGTCCCCCTCTATTCGACATTGGTGAGGCCTCATCTGGAGTACTGTGTCCAGTTTTGGGCCCCACACTACAAGAAGGATGTGGATAAATTGGAGAGAGTCCAGCGAAGGGCAACAAAAATGATTAGGGGTCTAGAACACATGACTTATGAGGAGAGGCTGAGGGAGCTGGGATTGTTTAGCCTGCAGAAGAGAAGAATGAGGGGGGATTTGATAGCTGCTTTCAACTACCTGAAAGGGGGTTCCAAAGAGGATGGCTCTAGACTGTTCTCAATGGTAGCAGATGACAGAACGAGGAGTAATGGCTTCAAGTTGCAGTGGGGGAGGTTTAGATTGGATATTAGGAAAAACTTTTTCACTAAGAGGGTGGTGAAACACTGGAATGCGTTGCCTAGGGAGGTGGTGGAATCTCCTTCCTTGGAAGTTTTTAAGGTCAGGCTTGACAAAGCCCTGGCTGGGATGATTTAACTGGGAATTGGTCCTGCTTCGAGCAGGGGGTTGGACTAGATGACCTTCAGGGGTCCCTTCCAACCCTGATATTCTATGATTCTATGATTCTATGAAATGCCTATAGTTATCTTTGGGGACCCAGCCTACCCCTTAATGCCCTGGCTCATGAAGCCGTACATAGGCACCCTGGACAGTAGTCAGGAGCTGTTCAACTATAGGCTGAGCAAGTGCAGAATAGTGGTAGAGTGTGCATTTGGACGTTTAAAGGGTCACTGGCATAGTTTACTGACTCGCTCAGACCTCAGCGAAACCAATAATCCCATTGTTATTGCTGCTTGTTGTGTGCTCCACAATCTCTGTGAGAGTAAGGGGGAGACGTTTATGGTGGGGTGGGAGGTTCATGCAAATCGCCTGGCTGCTGAATATGCACAGCCAGACACCAGGGCAGTTAGAAGAGCACAGCAGGAAGCGGTGCACATCAGAGAAGCTTTGAAAACCAGTTTCATGACTGGCCAGGGTACTGTGTGACAGTTCTGTTTGTTTCTCCTTGATGAAAACCCGCCCCCTTGGTTGACTCTAATTCCCTGTAAGTCTCCCGCCTTCGATCACAGCTTGCTTGCAAAGGAAATAAAGTCACTATCATTTAAAAAACATGTATTCTTTATTAATTGATTAATAAAAATAGGGAGATAACTCACAAGGTAGCCCGGGTGGGGTGTGGGAGGAGGGTAGGAGGGAAGGAAAAGGCCACTTTAAAACTTGTTGAATGCCAGCCTTCTGTTGCTTGGGCTGTCCACTGGGGTGGAGTGGTTGGGTGCCTGGAGCCTCCCACCCCGCATTCTTGGGCGTCTGGGTGAGGAGGCTTGGAACTTGGGGAGGAGGGAGGGCGGTTAAGCAGGGGCTGCAGTGGCATTCTGTGATCCTGCTGCCATTCATCAACCTCCACCAGGCGCCGGAGCATGTCCGTTTGATCCCGCAGTAGCCCCAACATTTCCTCATGCCTCCTCTGATCTTCCTGCTGCCACCTCTCCTCACGTTCATTGGCCACCGTCCTGTACTCTGCTATTGTGTCCCTCCACACAGCTCTGTCAGTGCCGGACGACTGCATGAGCTCAGAGAACATTTCGTCGCGCGTGCGTTTTTTTCGCCGCCTAATCTGAGATAGCCTCTGGGACGGAGGAGGAAGGCTTGAAACATTTGCAGCTGCTGGAGGAAAAAAAGGGAGTGAAGTATTTAAAAAGATACATTTTACAGAACAATGGCTATACTCTTTCACGGTGAACACCACTATTCACATTACATAGTACATGTGATTTTGGTACAAGGTTGCATTTTGCATCTTATATTGAGCGCCTGAGGCTTTCGTGTTAGATATCTCACACGCAGGGCCGGGCAACAGAGTTTGGCTTGCAGGCAGCCATGGTAAGCCATAGTCTTTCGGCTTCTGCAACCTTCATAACAGCAGCCTCCTCCTCTCCCACACCAAGCAAAGCCCGTTGAGTTGGCCACTTACTGCTGCAGTTTTCCTGTTAACATGCAGCAGTAGAAATTAAACTAAGCCCCTCCCCCCATCCAATTCTCTGGGATGATCGCTTTTCCCCTCCCCCCACCGCCTGGCTGGTATAAGGGAAGATCCCTGCTAGCCAAATGCGAACAGCTCAGCGCCAATGGCCCCCCTTCCCACTGCGTGGCTAACTGCGGGGAGGATTTCTTTTCAGCCACCGGCAAACAGCCCAGTAGGAACGGCCACCTCTAAATGTCCCCTTAAATTCCCCTATTTCAACCAGGTTACCATGAATGATATCACTCTCCTGAGGACAACACAGAGAGATAAAGAATGGATGTTGCTTGAATGCCAGCAAACACCGGGACCATATGCTGCCAGGCTTTGTCATGCAATGATACCAGATTACTTGCTACTAGCTTGGCGTGGTAAAGTGTCTTACCATGGAGGACGGAATAAGGCTACTCTCCCCAGAAACCTTCTGCAAAGGCTTTTAGAGTACCTCCAGGAGAGCTTCATGGAGATGTCCCTGGAGGATTTCCGCTCCATCCCCAGACATGTTAACAGACTTTTCCAGTAGCAGTACTGGCCACGAATGCATCCCAAGTCCTCAGAGCTACTTAATCATTTAAATGCTTGCTTTTATAACATGTATTATATTTAAAAAGGTACACTCATGAGAGGTCCCTTCTCTGGCTTTGTTGGGTTGGGAGGGTATTTCAGTCAGGGTGATAAAAAGACCCTGGCTGTCGGGGAGAACGGTGTGCTGTGTGCTCTCCCCAAGCTTGTCGTTGTCCTCCTCATCTTCCCCATCTCCAAAATCCTCAGCCATGGCGGAGAGTATCCCATCATCAGAGTCCATGGACAGGGTAGGGTAATGGTGGCAGCCCCCCCTAGAATTGCATGCAGCTCAGCGTAGAAGCGGCATGTCTGGGGCTCTGTCCCGGAGCGTCCATTTGATTCTTTGGTTTTCTGGTATGCTTGGCTGAACTCCTTAAGTTTCACACGGCACTGTGAAGCCGCTGTCCCTCATGGCCTCTGAGATTTTTTGAAACGTTTTGGCATTTCATCTTTTGGAACGTAGTTCTGATAGCACGGATTCCTCTCCCCATACAGCAATCAGATCCAGTACCTCCCATTCAGTCCATGCTGGAGCTCTTTTTTGATTCTGGGATTGCATGGTCACCTGTGCTGATGAGCTCGCCTGGCCAAACAGGAAATGAGATTCAAAAGTTACCGGGGCTTTTCCTGTACACCTGGCCAGTGCATCTGAGTTCAGAGTGCTGTCCAGAGGGTCACAATGGTGCACTGTGGGATAACTCCCAGAGGCCAATACCTTCGAATTGCGTCCACACTAACCCTAATTTGAAATGACGATATCGATTTCAGCGCTAATCCCCTTGTTGGGGAGGAGTACAGAAATCGGTTTTAAGAGCCCTTTATATCGAAGAAATGGCTTTGTTGTGTGGACAGGTGCAGGGTTAATTTGGATTTAACACTGCTAAATCCGACATAAACTCGTAGTGTAGACCAGGCCTTAGAGACATTCCTTGTGGTGCACCTGTTCAATGGGGGCGGGGGGGGATGCATTATCACTATAGTAAATAGTCAAATCAATATGCACCCTTCAGGTACACCTGCAGAGAAAATGGTAGGTCTCCTATAGCCTTTATATCACAACTCCACAAACCTTCTTTATAGGCCATACAATGCTTGATTGTACGTATTTGGGGTTTTATAATTTAGTGCTTCTGCTATTTAGTGAAACTGAGATTATGGATATGTCTTCACTCAGATACTTGCTTTAACTCATTTTGAGTTAACCTTGCTCAAGTGAGAACAGTCACACTGCGAAATAACATTCGAGCTGCGAAGTGTGTTTGTGTTGGCAACTGAGAATTTGAGGTAACTTGACCTTTACCATAGATCCCCTGTCAGGCCAGCCAACTCAGACTAGAAGCATCACTACACTCGAGTTAACAGTTTGTGTATGTGGATGGGACTCGAGTTATGGGCAAAGCATGAATTAACTTCTGTAATAAAAACAAGCCTTATATGTTTTCTCAGCTCCACATATCCTAGTCTGATATGAGGCATGTTAAAAATTGGATAGTGTTTTAGAATATAGAACTTCTTCATATTTTTATGCAGCATTTTATACCGATCTTTAAAATTGGTGGCCATTTTGCTGTGCCTCACCTCCCCAGGTTTTAATCTGTAGTTTTGTCCGAACTCACATGCGTAACAACTCGTATGGGCATAGGCAATAAAGGTCAAGTCCTTGTGCAGTAGAGAAACACTGTGTTTTACCGTTTTTCTCTTCTAAAGTGAGATCCATTTTGTTTTTTTTAGTCAATTTGGTCAGACATCCATGCATTACTGTTGTCTGCAATGTTGTAAACTAACATAAAGGATTTAAATCCCTGCAAACCCTTGTTTAATTTAGTTTTCATGACACTGTATTATATTTGTAAGCGTTTTTTAAAACAGTGCATTTTGGGACTAACTTACTACACTTGATGGTGCCCCTTTTTAAAAGGCCACTATCAACTCAAATTTACTAGTTTTAGAATCCTTGTCTCTTCAGCAGTCTTTCTGTCTTTAAAAAAAGTTTTGCTTCAAAGTGTTCCTTTTCAGCAGGCAAACATACCAAAACAATGTTCTGAGGGTTGTTGTGAACTCCAGTCAGAGTGTGCATGTAGGTTATGGCCCATGTGAAGGCTCCAGGCCTGGCCTGTTGTCACCTGGATGGCTTCCCCTACAGGACAAGAGGAAGCACTCCCAGCTAAACCAAGGAAGAGAAGGAGAACTTCACAGCTGAAGAAACCCCTAAATCCTGTTTTTTCTTCACCTCCCCAAATCCTCAGTGAGGAAATTTGGGCAGACTGGTGAAGAGAGAAAACAGTATACCTTTTAAAGGAAGGTGACAACTGCTGATGGTGGGGGTGGGGAGAAGATCAGTGTGGAACAAATAATTTAAAAAGCTGAAGGAAAAACAGTAGTGCCAGAACTAAACTCCATGAAACACTGCATATCAGAGGTGTTGGAGAAGATGCCTACATTGGGTTTTTGGGACCTGTTGGACAGAAATTAACATAGCCATCTTAATATGTGTCTATCATTTCCTGACAGAACACATAGGCAGTTCAACAATATCTCCTGATCGACAGTATCAAAGGTGGCTGAAGGATCAAGTAGGATCATTATGTCACCTCTATGAAGAGGCCATCCATTAGTAAAAGTGCTTTCACCCACGGGCACCCCCCCATCCTGAGCTCCCATTGGCTGTGGTTCCCAGCCAATGGGAATGTGGAGCCAGTGCTCAGGGTGGGGGCAGTGCACGGAGCCCCATGGCCCCCCTGCTTAAGAACTGGACCTGCTGGCCACTTCCGGGGTGCAGTGTGGTGCTAGGACAGGTAGGGAGGGACTAGCCTGCCTTAGCCCTGCAGCACCGCTGCCTGGACTTTTAATGGCCTGGTTGGCGATGCTGATCGGAGTTGCCAGGGTCCCTTTTTGACCGGGCATTCCGGTCGAAAATCGGACACCTGGCAACCCTACTTCTCAAACGTGCACATCCAGCCCAAGACATCTGTGCTTCAGCAGTAAGGTTTCATGTATCTGACAGACATTACACCATAAAGGAAAATTCATCACTTTCAAAGTTAATCTTTTGGCTTTGTACTAATGAGGGTGTAAATAGTGCAATCATTTTGTGTGACTTCAGATGCCAACATAATTACAAGTATTAAAACTATATCAAGCTATACCAGGTTTGAACACTGAGTGGCACTAAGATAGTACCTTTTGAAATTTACACTGTTCCTCTTTTACATTTCTTTATATTGAAGCAAGAGATTAATTTTTATGCTGGCTGACTCAAAACTCATCTCTCTTAGCTTGTTCATTAACGATTAAATAATCCGATTTCTTGTATTCATTACTAATGGTTATTAAACTGGCATGATCTCAAAAGGTAACATATGGAATATGACTAAGCCCCTGTCTTCACACAAGCTAGAACTGAAATAACGAAATAGCTTGTAATTCAACCCTTTAGTTATTTCAGTGCAAGTCTCTGTGTGGACACTTATTTCAGATTAAGAATGTCCTATTTAAATGTAATTTGTTGGAAAAACCAATTTAAATAAAACTGAAATAAGACACTTTTAATCTGAAATAAATGTCAAAAAAAAGACTTTCCTTGAAATAACTAAAGGTGTGAATTTTGTTTATTTTGGTTCCATCTTGTGTGCAGACAGCCCTTAAACTTTATAGAGCAAATGACATTTCTGCATGAATATATATTTATATAATATATTTATAAGTATATATATTAAGTTAATAGCAGCAGTAAGTGTGCAATTTGTTACACTAATTCTATTGAATACTTCCTATACAAAGATAAAGCTGTTTAAAAATATTTATATTTGTGTGTGTGATAAAAGACACAAGTATATAAAAAAGCAAGCCATTGCACAGAATTATTTTCTACTATGTAGAAATAGTTCGTAGGGCTGACTAATATTAACTACCCAACTATGAAAACGAACTTCCATCCAGTCTACTATGATGGCAAACAAAGTTAAGATATAACTTTTTCTATAGTAGAGAAAAGTCAGTGCATCATATGATGCTCAATACTTTTTAAAGAACTATCATCATTACCCAAATATCTAATCACTATTATCTTAAACATTATAAATATGATGATCTGTCTCATTTAACCGGAAAACTTATTCCTGTTTTGCCCAACGTGAATTTGTTGATCTCATTCGTTGTCATTGCTTGGTTGACCCATTACCACAATTCTTTTCCCAAAACAATTTTAAACCACGTTTATCCAATTAGAAAAGAGAGTGCACGGCTTTGAAAATCTCAGAGGATCCTCCACTAAAATTAACCAGCAACTGTGCTACCGCATGTGCCAAATACTAGATCTAGGTAGATGATGTTTAACCAGGATGTAGATAGCAGCATTCAGAAGATCAGGAAACTAAGTCTAGAGACTTGTTTAGAAGTAAAAGTATACTTTCTAGCAACTGAAGTATGTTATTGTATTATGCCCTAAAAGAAACATAATTCACAATCATGGCATTGGGTTCTGAGATACCACAGAGCTGAACACAAAAACACTTGCTAAGCAAGCATATATGCTATCAGTACTGTCAATCTGAAGAGTTCAAAGATTTCTGAACTGAAAAAAATCATGAGACTGGTTTATGAGTCCTGATGTTTTAAAAAAATTATGCTTTTGGTCTCTTCTGATAAACATATAGATTTAATTTTTAGGAGTACTCCAAGTTGTGTGATTTTTTTTTCCAGGTTGAAAATTCATCCTTAAATGCATACTGAAAACTGCATTCCTCCAGTTTAGTTTAGACAGGAGACAGGTCTGGAGCAGGGAGGTAGATCTGTGAATCATCCACACAGAGACAGCAGTTAAATTTGTGTTTGTAGATGAGATTAGCCAGAGATAAGGTGTAGAAGGAAAAGAGATGGGGCATCTGAAGGGCAGTCTCACTTCCACTTGCAAGAAAGGCTGCTGTATCGTCTTCATGATTACAAATGATGAAAGGTAATGGCCATTTTTTATAAAGGCAGGAATTGTAAGGCTTTCTCTTGATGTGAAATATCGCAATCTGGCCTTTTAGGGCTAAGAGAAGCTTCTCAATAGCACTCTTGTTTATGTATTCCAGGGTAGCCAAATTATGGCAACAGAATTCTACAGTTAAAGAAATTCAGAATTCTATACCCAAAGAGAATTCTACACCTACAGAGGTATACTCTGTAGGGACTACTGGTCTCAGCATACAATGCGGGTTTTTTAAATCCATGGGAAGATGGTTGTGATCAAGAAGCCAGTTTCTGCAGAGTGCAGTTCCTTATGTTAAATGAAGAAAGCTGAAATACACCATATTTTGTACAATTTGCATGTGGTCCTAGAGCTCTAGTCAAACAACTGGTAAAACACAGAGTGCCAAGACATGATATTAATAATGAAAACTATAATAACAATACACACTACTAAGCAAAAAGAGGGAGACTACATCTGAAGAAAGTGAAGGTATACTTTAAGCTGTTAGGTCCTATTATTTAAATAATTCTTTAGGTGTGGAAGGCTGTACACACCACTTTGAAATCTGCTTTAGATAGTAGCTCCCAGTTATAAGGAAGTATTTTCAATATTTCCCTTCCCTCCCTCCCCTCCAAAAGAATGACTGGTGCTGCCTCTATTTTTACTATTTTATTTTCCAATCCCTTCCCACCCACCACATTTTTAAAAATAACCCCTTGCTTTTGTGTGTGTTTGCATTTTGGGATGCTAATATTTTTATTTACATTTTTTATTCTGTTGTACATCACTCCAGATGCTTTGGCAGTAAGCCTGTATAAAATATATATGTAAACAAAATATTTGTATGTATTCAGTAGATGTTTATCTGTTCTTGTTCAACTTACTAGATGATGTATGTCAGTAATGTGTAACTGCCAAAAATTTACTGGAAGATCAGACAGCATGGGTGGTTTTCCTGGACTCATACACTGCTCTTATTGGATTTTTTACAATAATACTTCTAAGAGCTGGTGGAGCTAATATCAAAGTGAAATAGTCATGGTCAGACATGTTAATATATTGCACAGTAATCTCCTTTATAGTGCCAGGACAAGCCGTCAAGTAATTTCAAGGTACATATATGCAGGAGTGGAAAAAATTTTCTCAGAATTATAGGAGCAGTACATCCCAAACATGCGTTATTTCCACATAAGCAACTGCAAACTGTGTGGGGGTTCAGCCCCCGGAACTCAGTGTGAGCCACTTTCCTATGGGTTTTCTTGTGGACATTGACCTAAAACCTTCTCATCAGGATATTTCAGAGAACAGAAGGGTAGAACATGTAAGTAAATGTAGTAAAGGTCTCTATCAATGTATACAATGAGGAGCATATAGCCTCAGGCCTGGATTAAGACAGAGGCACTATAGGCCTCTGCCCAGGCACCCAACTGCTGTAGTCATGTGATTACATTAGAATATCAGCTTCTATTTTTTAAAAAAAGTAAGTTTCTAGTCATCACCTTTGCAAAGAAAAGCCTAAAAACCTGAGTAACCAAAGCAGTGATATCTGCCTGAGTCTGCAGAAAGCCTGAAACAAAAGCTCTGAGATGCCCAATTTAGCTCTATGTTTACTCCAAGACCCAGTGCTCAGGGATGCAGAGGGTGACACAAACCCTTCCCTGGCAGAGGACTCCGTGTGTAAGGTAGGAGGAAAAGAGTGCAATGGGCCTAGTCTATTAACCCAAGCTGCTTCAAGCCATCTGCTGGGGTAGCACTACAGAGTGCCTCTACAGCCACCCTGGAGGGAGAATTGGTCCCCATTCCACTGCTTCTCTGTTGAGGGGTGTGGCCCCCATAGGCCCAATTTTATGATGTACCTTGGGACCCCAGATTGCCTTAATCTGGCTCTATATAGCCAATAGAAAGTAGAGATGGAAAAGACCTATTAGGTAACTTAATCAATCCCTCCACCAATGCAGGATTGTTTTCTACAGTATATTCTTGATAAGATCTAAATTACTCTCATGATGTGGCTTTAGCCAACACTCTAAATAGACTGTTCCAAAGTCTAAGAAGCCTCCCTATTGGGAACATTTTCCTGATATTCAACCAATATTTATCCTTACACACTTTCATCTTGTTTATATTCTCTTCCACTAAACAAACAAACAAACAGAGGGTTTTTTGTTTGTTTGTTTTGTTTAAGTGCTTGCAGGCCACACTGCATTTTTTTAAAGGAAAAATCGGCGAGAGGAAAACTGTGAGGTATTCCTTGCAGAATGTCCCCTAGGCTCATCCATTGTGGGCAGGGAAGGCTACTTGCTGTAGTGGAATTAGCAGTTAGTTCTGCAGATCCTGGAGCATCCATCAGAGGCACAAAGTCAACACCACCAGTTCTGCAGCTCCCTCACAGAACCTCTATAAGTAGGGTTCTGCAGTGGAGAAACTAAAGGCTCCATGCTAGTGCAGCTGCAGTATTACCCGAGGGGGTGTGTGTGTGAGACCATTGTTCTGCCCAGTGTCCACTGGCATGTCCATTTATATATCTTATCAAAATATATTTTTATACTGAATTGTAAATCTCTCTATATATCATGTGTTATCTACCTGCTTTCTCCTGATCTATCCTGGCTCACTGATCTTTATCTCATTGGTCTATCAGGGAGACTGACTGCATAACAGTGAAACATGAAAATGATTATACATGAAGTACAGCCAAATGTACAAAGCAAAACTAAAAGAAGAAATGATCTTTTCCTATTACCTTGCTAGTGTAGTAACTTTAGGTGTTATTTGTAGTAATAGTGTGTAAAATCTTTTCAGATGAAAGTGGCTTCTAACAAATTGTTTTCTTTTAATTTATCTGCTTCTTCAGAAAAAAAATTACAACTTTGTTCCTGATTTATAATACTTGGAAGTCTCCCAGTTGCACAGCAGAAAGTATATGCTACATTAGTGTGAAACCGCAGCAGATAATGTCTATGGGACTTAATGTGTTTATACTACACTGTAGTCCTGTAACTGTAAACTTAGTTGAAATTTTGTTCTGCATATGCAAAAAACTGAATTTTACAATGCTTACGTTTTTAAATAATGCTATTAAATTGAGCTGGAGACGAGTTCACAATGATGCCTTTATTCTGTAAAGCACTTAGGCTGATGAGTAATTTTAACTCAGGGGACCACTCACATGCTCACAGTTAGGCACATTCCTAAATACTCTGCTGGATTAGGGCCTGAATTACTAGCTACTTGAGGTTTCAGCTTGGAAAGTTAAACCATTTTAGAGTTTGATGGGCATGAAAAGTGTGCAAAGGAAGTTGCTCCCAAGAATGGCACTTTTTACCCCTTGCTGGGGTAAAGACTGTATAAAAAATATTTCACCTTCTAACTCAAAAATAGCTAAATTGAAGAGACCAACCTAGAAAAATAAAGAGAATACATATTTTTATACTTTTAAAAACTGGATGTGAAAACAAGAATATGGGTATTAAGAACTGAAAATGTTAACACATGTAAGTGGGGCTAATAACAGGTGTGCGTGTGGGGGGAAGACGTACAGAGTTGGGATAGGAGAGAAGAATCGTTTGGTTTTATTAAGTCACTTTTGGCAAGTCACTTGCTGGGGACAGGTGCATAATTTTCTCTAGCAATAACACAGATTCTTTAGTTGTACAGTACTCCCCTCTTGCTTAATGTTGTTTCGATCTTACATTCCCTGCTCCATTACAGAACATGCTCATCTGAAGTTGTGTAATGCTCCCCTATAATGTTTGGCCACCTGCTTTGTCCATGGCTGGCAGCCTCCCACCACCCTGCAGATCAGTGGCTTCCCCCTGCTCCCCCCACCTCCTGCCCGTGGCAATCAGCTGTCTTGCGGCCTTCAGGAGGCTGGGGGAAGGAGCGAGGACGCGGCGCGCAGCCTCCCTCCCCCGCCTCCTACCCGGGACAATCAGCAGGTTTGTGGCATTCAGGAGGCTGGGGGGACGAGCGAGGATGCAGTGTAAAGCCTCCCCCTTCCCTCCTGAACCCCGCAAACCAGCTAATTGCCACAGGCAGGGGAAGGGGGGGAGCAGGGGGAAGGCACTGATCCGCAGGAGGTGCTGGGGGGGCACGTACGGCAGCTGATGGGGGGCTGGCAGCCTGTTTAATACCTGTATTAAATTGCTTGTTTAAAATTATTTAAAATGTATATAATACCTTTTGTCTGGCAAAAAAAAAACCAAAACCCTACAACCTAACCCCCCCCCCATTTACATTAATTCTTATGGGGAAATTGGATTCGCTTCACATCATTTTGCTTAAAGTCACATTTTTCAGGAACATAACTACAACGTTAAGTGAGGTACCGTATAAACCACGAAACCAGCTCGATACTTGTAACATTGAGTATACCTGCTATCTTTTTAAATCCCGTTTTGTCCTCTGATTAGATTTTTCTCTTGGTTTTAGATGGACCCGATTTCTCTCTGGCTGCCCTCTATACCTTTGAACACTGTCTCCACCTCCTGCTTGACCCCCTAGTGTCTTTAACCCCTTCTTCCCTGTCACTAGGCTTCCCTTACACCATCCCCTCCCTCCCCAGCATTCTAGGGAGACAAAGCCAGAACTCTACCGTCTTTGCTTGTCCATTTCTAGTCCTACCTCTCCCCCGCACCCCCAAAAGTCCTAGCAACTCCCTCCTCCTCACAGAGATCAGCTGCAAACAGAGCAGCCGCCGCCACCATCACCTCCAAGGCGGTTGGTCTGCTCAAGAGTGGAACCCGCCCGGCCGGGCTTTGCTGCATGAGTAGCCAACGCCCAGCAAAGGGCGGCTCCCGAATCGCAGCTCCTCCTGCGGCAAGTGCACCCTCTCAGGGCCAGACATCCCCATCCCCATCCCCCTGCGGTGTGAGGGGTGGGGCACTAGCAGCTTTTTTTGCCGTCACTCTCTTTGGCCCCCTGAATTCCCTGGCGTGGCACCCACTTTTCTCCCCCGACCGGTGCAGCCTGAGCTCCCTGTTCTCTCCAGTGCAGCCTGCACCGTCCTCGCCCTCAGCTCCAGGCAGATGCGCCTTTCGCCAGCTCCCCAGACCCGTTCTGGCCTTTCCACGCTACATGCATCTCCCCTGTCCAACGTGCCCCACCCGCGTCCTCCGCTGCTCACTCCCGAGTACCAGCTCTACCACGGCGGAGCCTTTGGCGGGCAGGCTCAGCAAAAGCCATTGGGGCAATTACACAGCCAGGAGGGGGAATTCCCAGCCAGTCTCCCGCAGCACTCGCTTCGAGTACAGCCTGTGGATTCCCCCGGGTACTGCCCTAGCGCTGCCCACAGGTGTCGCGCAGCCCGCCGCCATGCGTCCTGAGCGCTCCTTGTAGCCATCCACCCCCGCCCCCAGGGGCACCCCGCCTGCGGACTCTCCGCCTCACGCAACGGGCTGTAGCGCTGGACTCCTGCCTCCCAGGAAAGCTGCTCTCGCCAACCTGCCGCCACCCCTTCTTTGCAAACTCTCCTCCCCCTCCTCGGCGTGCCTTGCCGAGCTCCAGCCTCGCCGACTCCCCCTCCTGACCTCTGCAGCCTCCTGTTCCCGGAGAGCCCCCCGTGCAGTGCAAGTGCCCCCCCCCCCGCTCTTGCAATCGGACCCACGTGCCCGAGGAGCGAGGGGTGCCGGTGTCGCGCACAAACTGCTCCTGCCTGTTGCTGCTGCACGCTTAGCGCTGGGGCGGCGGCCCGGTTCCCGCGCCTGCCTCCGCCCGCAGCGCAGCCGGTGACGCCTCGCCCCTGGGCACTAGCCCAGCCTGGCGCTCGGGCGAGGCCGCGGCTCACGTGGGGAGCCAGGGGGCGCAGCTGGTGCTGCTGAGACGGGCGCGGTTATTTTCATTCACTGGAGCCCGCTCTGTCGCCTGTGGCGAGGGCTGGCAGCCCCTGCTCGCGGCAGCGCCGGAGGGAGGCAGAAGGGGCTCAGAGAAAAGGGGGAAGAGAAACCAGCAGCCGGGAGAGGGCGGCGGCAGCTGCGCTTCAGTCTGAAACCAGTTCCTGGGCATGGGCGCAAGTAAGTGCTTTTCCCTCTTGCTGTTTTGGGGGGTGGTCGGGAATTAGCGCTCAGCCACCCCTCGCGGTTGCCGAGAGAGAGCTCCAGCATCTTCCTCGCTTGGCTTCGCACGCCAGGGGCGGCTGAGGCTAGCAACAAACGCGCGCACTGTATTCTTTTAGTATTCCTTCATTTTCGTGTCTGTAGTAGCGCCCATCACCGTAGTGTCTGGCTGCTCTCTGCACGCATAAAGGTTCGAGGATGTTTTCCCCCTGCCCCATATCACATCAGTTTCTCCCAGCCCCAGCCCCTCAAAGGCCCCCTACAGTTATTTCCCTCGCCCGAAATGCCCCTAGGTTGCTCGTCAAAAGTGTTCCGGAGGAGTTGTTGTCAAATGATAGTTTGCAACTCTGGAGAGGGAACTGGGATGAGATGTAGGTGGAGAATTCTCCCCTCTCCCCTTCAGGTTCCTCTTGATTGCTACCCTGTAGTGTCCATGTTTATTGGAAGCGCCAAAGCATGTGGAGAGAAATGACAGAAAAATATCTGAGCAAATGATGGGAAAAAGGAGAGGATATGGTCTTCCGTGGCCTTCTTTGCTAAGGAGTTGCAGGAGTAGCTCTCCTGTGAATTACCCTTATTGTGCCAGGTTCACTTTCTACCTCAGTCTCAAAAGTTTATTTTCTGCCCTATCCTGTGGAATTCAACAGGTTTGAGTTTTGTACCTAGGTTTGTTTGTTGATGATTTCTGCACAAATAAGAAACAAACATGTTTAGTTTGTGCAAACAATCATAATATCCCTACGAGATAGACAAGAGCCATTGTGAACAGACATAACATGAAAGCACAACTGATTTATGAGAAGCCATCCCTTGGAAAGCCTTTCATAAGCAAAACATGTTTCATTGCATATTTTTTCATACACACAGGTTCAAAACTAGTTTTTTTCCCTTTAGTTTAAGGACTATCTGCATTACATTTCTTCCCATTAAAATGTGTCACTTGAGATGGAACGATTGTAAGATATGATTTTTAATTGGAGTGGGAAGGAGAAAACCAAATAGGGAAACTAAGTATGACTATAAGGATTATTTTACCCAAAGCTTTCTTGTTAGAGTAAAAATATTATAGATAATATGCCCATGAGGTAATGATAAAGGTCTTAGTACTTTATAAAATGAATTACTATGATAATATGCATTTACCATATAAGGTGCCCATCACTGTACTATCTTGGTGTTTTTCTCTTTCCTGCTTCCTCAGTCACTCTTCACAAGTAAGAAAGGTGAAGCTGACTTTTCCAATCCCAGATTAATAGAATAAAAGTTGGGTTATCTTCTATCAGCTAAAGAAGTTGGTTGGAGATAAACCTGAAACGCATTCTTTTCTGGTCATTAAAGTCCAATAAAATATTTTTCTTTTTCTTTTCTGTCAAAAACAAGAGTTGGATAATTTCCCCAAAGTATTCATCTTTGGCTTCTTCTGTTTAAATTTTGGTGAAGGGATTTTCCACCCTGCTTCAAATCCTAGATGTCACTGTGCCAGTGCAGTTGGGCAATAGAAGTGCTTCAAGAGGCCTCCTCAGAATCCCTAGCTGAAAAGGTGTGTCGGGGTGAGAAAGAGAATTCTGTAGCATATATCAGTATAGATATTCTGGGAAGCCTGAGGTATGTACAGGCTGCTTCAAGTTTTGCTGCGGGTCATATTGGCCTCACCCACTCTGCTGGTGCAAAGATGATTTAAAGCCATCTTTACCCATCCCCAGCCTCTGGAATGCTCCTGTACATAAGTCTCCAGGAGGACAAACTCGCACATGCATTCGTCTTCTTTTTTCTTTGTTCCTGTAACTTTTTCCCCCTAAAGTTTCTATTAATTTTCCCCTTAAAGGAAAACTAAACAGCTAAAACTTGTGCCAAAATGTAGATTTTGTAAAAACAAGCTTTTTCTAAAGCTAAGACCAATAGAAATGTGTCAATGAATGTCTTAAAAATACAACAACAAAAGGCTTTTAAAAGATCAAATACTTCTCTTCAGTGTTTGCAGCTGAAATCTTTCAGGGTTGAGTACCAGACAGTGAAATGGACGGCACTGATTTTCATATGTACAAGCTGAGGGAAATGCAAAAAGTAAATAGACAACACGGGTAGTAAACAGTACAATGGATTTTTAAAACTTTCAGTTTTGATAATCTAAAATGTTAGGACCAGTGGCAAGGACATTTGTTTTGTTTTAAAAATATTTAAGTTGTCACTGCCCTTTGTAAAGGACGGAAGTGTTGACTGATTTGTTGAGTGGTTATCGATTATTGATTATATTGAATTGTAAGGTTTTCCAGTTAGTCACAGATTAAAATTTCTGAGGGTTTAAAAGGTTCCAGTCCCAGAATCAGGTACAGTAACTCCTCACTTAATGTCCTCCCGCTTAACGTTGTTTCAAAGTTATGTCGCTGCTCAGTTAGGGAACATGTTCGTTTAAAGTTGTGCAATGCTCCCTTATAACGTCCCTGACAAGGCAGCATTGCACAAGTTCCTCTTCTCCGCCTCCTCCTCCTCTCTCCCAGTGCTTCCCCCACCACTGAACAGCTGTTTGGCAGTGCTTAGGACTTTCTGGGAGGGAGGGGGAGGAGCAGGGAAGCGCTGTGTCTCCACTCCTCCCTCTCCCTCCCAGAAAGTCCTAAGTGCTGCCAAACAGCTGTTTGGCGGCGGGGAAGAATGGGGAAGCGCTGCATCTCCGCTCCTCCCCCTCCTTCCCAGAAGTCCACAGCTGTTTGGCGGCGCTTAGGACTTTCTGGGGGCGAGGAAGGTGCAGGGATGCAGCATGCTCCAGAGAGGAGGTGGAGTGGGGACGGGAAGAGGTGGGCCTGGAGTGGAGTGGGGACGGGAAGAGGTGGGCCTGGAACATCCCCCAGCAAAGTCGGCGCCTGTTCTTCTCCGGGTAAGCTGTCACTGCTGCTGCAAAGGTGCTTCCTAGTGTTCTTGCCTGCAGCGGGCTGTGCCTGTGTGGGGTGAGCCATGGCACTTCCCAACCACAGTACTTTACAGTATATAATGCCGTTTGTCTGTCCCCAAAAAATTTCCTTGGAACCTAACCGCCGCATTTACATTAAATCTTTTGGGAAAATTGGATTCGTTTAACATCGTTTCACTTAAGGTTGCATTTTTCAGGAACATAACTACAACATTAAGTGAGAAGTTACTGTACAGCAGAATTAAGTTCAGTATTTGGTTTGGTATCTCAATGTGCACAGCAATGATGACATTCACACTGAGGGCAAAGCAAAGCTTTAGTAAAACTTCTATTAGCTTAATTGATAAAAACACACACGTTTCAACCCAAATGAAGGCATAGGTATAGTGCAGTATTAAGGTAGTAATGGTGACCTGCACCATTCCTTATGTATACTCTCAGTTTTCTAATGGAGACCTAGTAATGGGAGACAGGCAGTGTTCCATGAGGGTCCTACCCTGCCTCTGGTATGTTAAACAAATCCGACGGTTAAGATCTCAAAGCTTATGTGGTGGTTTGGCCTGTTACAGGGCCTCACGTCTACGATGAATATTCATATAAACACCCGGACTCCTTTGTCCATAACTAACTTCCTCACCCTAATAATGTTGGGGTGTCCTTATCGTGTAGGTTGGTATATTAATGATCTCAACTCATTATCTCATATATCACATTGTTGCCAAAGCAAGTTTGCGGTTATGCATCTGTGGCTGTTCCTATGCTAAAATATCCGCAAACTGGTACCAGTTCATATTCCTGCAGTTAGCCGGTATTGTTTTTTACAAAAATCCCCTAGACAAAATATTCCTAACTCCCTAGTAACTCAGGGTCACTGTTGTGTAACACACTTACGCTAGGGTTCATAGGCCTCAAAGTCTTATGATAACTACTTAAGCTAAATATCATACAAGATGGAGGTCTAAATAAAATACCCCTAATCAAGCTCTATGGGCTATAGAGGAAAGCCGCCTTGGTAATGTTTAGTAAAAGCTGCTCCCTATATTTGCATACTGCTTTGTTCATTTTTGTGAATTTGTTCTTCCATTATTCAAGCACTGATAATAAGCTTGATACTGTAAGACACAGAAGATTGCCCCTTACTCCACTTCCAAGGAAGCTTACCACCCATGGCCCCAATCCTGCAAACACTTACACAGGTATTTAACTTTACACATGTGAGTAGTCCCTTGAGACTTTATGAGAGTATCTTTTATGCCATTAGGCCTACTTATGTATGTAAAATTCAGCACATGCATAAGTGTTTGCAGAGTCAGGACCTATATAATTTCAATTAATTTTTTTAAAAGCTGTGTTAAGGGAGAGTAAACGCAGTTTAGGTGAAAGAGGACTCCTTGTTACCTTCTGAAACATGTTGGTAGACTTGGTCCAATTGTGCAGGACAAGGATTCACATATCACAAATAACCACAATTGTAATCACTGTCAACAGAGAGATTAAAATTTGGGTGTAGAGGTTGAAGTCCTCTTTTTTTTCTTTCCTGTGGCTCATAATTGAGGCAGTTTGGCATAGTAGTATGTAGAAACTTTCTCTTCTGTTGATAGGGTTGTATCTTCCTGGAACTCCTCCACCACCATTAACTTACTGATAATACATAAAATCAAACGTGTTTTCCCAAATTTTGGAACTTCGTGTTTTGTGCATTTTCACAGGCCATTTGATGACTCAGTTTGAGCAACTTCCTTAATCTTGGAAGAAACCCTCTACAGAAGTGCAATGGAGAACAAGGAAACAAAAGTAATAGAGATCAAGATAAAACCTTAAAAGAAAAAGTATATTCATTTGTATGTAGCTGTGATCACTGCTGTGTATTGGGGAGAAATAGAAGTTGGAATGGAACTCCAAGTCAACTCACCTAATTTTGGTGCAGTTACTTTGGTAATACTTCTGGCTAGATCTCTAGCAAAGTTTAACATTTAAAACCTCCCCATCACATTTTCTACTCTTGCTCTGGAGGGAGGACACCAGCCCAAATAAAACAACACAAAAGAAAGTCTTCTGCAGTCCCCCTTTTGGTAAATATAGGGAGTCTCACTTTGACGCATACTGGATGTTGTTACTCTTCATGTAAGTCTTTATTAACTGATTAGTTTGTGGTGATTTTCCTACGAACAAGAGTGTCCAAGTGTAAAAGCCAGCAGAGACAGAGAGAACTCAGTTCACAGCTGGATTTATTTTTTAAAGAGATTGTTCTGCGTATGTCAGTGATATCATGAACCTTGAACTGTGCTGGCATACAGTTTCTAAACTCTGGAACAAATATTAGCCTGGCAAGCACAGGAACAGCATAGGATATGGGGGGAGGGGAAGTAGACTCTACAGAGCTATTCTGTCCTCATCCTTGCACAGATGGGAAGGAGAAGGCAGAATGGGTTGATGATTGACTTTACCGTTCAATGTGCTGGCCAGCTTACACTGTGTGGGCTGTAGATCCGGTGCTGTTTTCTCCCTCCCCAGAGCAGCAGAAGAGCGAGGAGGGAGATGTAACTGAGTCACAGTCTTCCTGCCTGGGTTATTCCTGGTACAGTGCAAAAACAGATTGCCCATTACTCTGGATTCATAGCAAAGGCTTGATTGAACCTCCATTCTTTTAGCCACTAGTTGGCTCTGTCCTGGCAAACATCCAATTTACTGTACCTAATGTAACCTGTACCCATTCCTCTTCACTGTAGTGACACCCGGAAAATATTTTAAAAAACCTGTAATTTAAAAATCAGTTTAAACTAATTTGGAACCACAAACACTGTATAAATCATGGTTGTATAGTAAATGCATTACATTGGTACAGGACAAAGTTAATGTTGTTTGGGGTGCCTTAACTGTGCATTTTCTAATCAGTTTAGGATTACTTGTAAGTTTAAATGTAACTCTGAATTTCCTGTGTTTTATAGTGCTTCTTTGGGGATATTTATAACATCCTCTGAGTTTTATCCCATGCTATTGATCTAAACTCATCTCCAGTTTAACATAGATTTTATCTGGAATTTCCTTGGATTTTATTAATTATTAAAAAAATCATATAAGCACTAAACTAGTAACTCAAAGAAGGCTACCATACAATCAAAGAAACATAGGTCAAGAAGGGAGCTGAGGAGGTAATCTACTCCATCCCCTGTGCGGAGTCAAGATTAAGTATATGTAGATGATCCCTGAAAGGTGTTTATGTAACCTGTTCTTACAAACCTCCAAAGATAGAGATTCCGTAACCTCTCTAGACAACCTGTTTCAGTGCTTAACTATGCTTATAGTTAGAAAGTTTTCTGATATCTAACGTAAATCTCCCTTGCTGCAAACTAAGCTGATTGCTTCTTGTCCTGCTCTTGGTGGACATGGAGAGCAATTGAGCCCCATCCTTTTCATAACAATACATTTGAAGATTTTTATGTCCCTCCTTCTCTAGATTAAACATGCCCAATTTTTACAAGCTTTCCTGATAAGTCATCTTTTCTAAACCTCTTATCCTTTTTGATGCTCTCTTCTGAACTCTTTAATTAGTCCACATCTTTCTCAAAGTGTGGTGCCCAAAACTGGAACTGTATGCCAGCTGAGACCCCACCAGTGGCAGGTAGAGCAGAACAGTTACTTCCTGTGTCTTAAATATGATTGTCTTGTTAATACTTCCCAGAATATTTGCCTTTTTTGCCTCAGCATTGTATTGTTGACTCTCATTCAGTTTGTGATCCACTATGCCTTCCAGATCCTTTTCTGCAGTATAGCTACCTAGCTAGTTTATTTGCCATTTTGTATTTGTGCATTTGATTTTTTTTCTTCCTAAGTGTAATACTTTGCGCTTGTCATTACCGAATTTCAGATTATTGGCATCAGACAAATTCTTCAATTTATCAAGATCAGATTGTGTGGTATGTCTGGTGATTTGAAGTTATGTAGTATCAACCTTAAGGGGGTTTTTTGGGGGCGGGGGCAGGGGTTAATTAACTTTCAGGGCCAGATTCATGAGTACATTCAGCAGCCAGGAAAAGTAGCCGGAACCTCCTGAGCAGTAAGTGGTTAACAGCTGCTTTGCATCTCTAGAGCAGCATAGAAGGTACTGGTGAATCTGCTTCTTAATTTGCCATTGATTTATTGGTTTAGTGATCTGGGATATGGGGTAACTTATTTTTTATGTTGTAATTTAAAAAAAAGGCAAATATATACCAAGTAAACTTCCATGATATGAAACTGTGCAATATGATGGTCATAGTTGAAAGAAAACTAACAATTAGATAACCAATATTTTAAAAAGTGAATATTATCTATGCAACCTTGGAGGCCAACTGGATAGCAGGGGGCAAGAGGTAGTGAGTGGGGCTGTGCAGGGTCTAGAGAGGGGGGTAACTGGGAAGATGGAGGTGGAGAGGAAAGAGGGTTCTGTGATGTAGGGAGGCAGTGGTAATGTTGAGGGTAGTGGGGAGGAGGAGGATTATATGCAGATGGGTCCTATGTTGAGGAGACTTGCGCTGTGCCCACTCTCTCTGTGCCAAGGCATCAGTACTTGAAAGGCTCCTGATGGCACTGTTGCCTCAGCTCCATTCTGTACAAAGGCAGCACTGCCAGAAGGAGCTGGGGCAGGACCACAACCTTTAAAGGTAGAGATATTGGCATTCAGGGACTGGTCTCCTTTGCTCCCCTTCTTCTCCTATTCTAACTCCAGCCACCACTCTGTTTTCAAATAAGTGGTCTCCCTAACACATCCCTGCTTTCTTTCAGGCCCATATATATACCTGCTTCCCACTACCCCTCCCTCATCTTCCCACTCTCCCCCTGCACCCACACAGCCCCTTCACTGTATACCTGAGCTGCCTTAACAACAGAATCCCTCACTGTGAGGAGCCAAAGGAAGGGAAAACTGACCACATGTGAGGAGGGTGAGAGAATGACAGGAAAATCATGGGCATGTGTGGTGGGATGGGGTGGACAGTCTGAAGCAGGGATGTGCATGTGTCTGGGGAGGGAAAAGGGCTGTATTTGGAATAGGGGCTCTGTTAGTCTTCCTCATACCAATGACTCATTTCAGCCAAAGAACTGACATGGAAATTAGCTATAGAACAAAGGTCATGATTGGTGGAGTTACTGCTTATGGCATAATGACTCCACTTAGGTGAGCTGTTGTTCTGGCCCTGTCTGTATAACCATAATAATTGGATACAACAGTTGTAAATAATGTAGTTTAATTACAACATAATTTCTTCCAGTGCAGTTTATGCATGAGATTTCAAAGATTTAACTATATGGAAAGCTTGAGGAGTCTGTGTTACATCATTTCTAAGTTGACTTGGGACATAAGTCCTATGCTGAATTGCAAATTTCATAAAAGACCCATTTTAATTAATGTTAACTGAAAAGGTAATGGATTTAATTGAAAATTCCCAGAAGAGTCATTCAATACTCAAAGAGTAAGTTATGTGATTTTTGGGAGGCTCTGTTGTATTTTTTTATACATAGAGAAGAGTTTAGACCCTTTTGTTAAGTGTAAAAACTCAACTCAGTCTTAACTATGGAGCTGCAACAGCGCATCCATAATGACATTTGAAGATGATCCCCTCAATCTCACTCTAAATCTGTAGCACCTTTTTCCAGCTAACATTCTGGACTCTTTTTTTGTTTGTTTGCTTGTTTGTTTAATAAAAAATGCTGGTCTTCTCTATAGGATGAGAATCCATCATGTTTAATGAAGCTTTAGAAAGACCAAGAGCTATTTTGTGGTTTCTGTGATGTAGAGAAGATGATTTTGTTGATTAACCAAACATAATGATTTAACATAACAAATTAATTTCAGAAAGATGAAACATGATTTGTCTGGAGTACGGAGTATCCATTATTACTTTATTTTTTTTCTTTCCTTCCTTCGCCCAGTCTCTTGAGGTATATTTTCTTCCCTTCTTATTGCTTTCTTGTTTTGTCACTGTAGTCAAGCAGTGTTCTTTCCTTCTCTCTCTAGTGTTAGACATTGAAAAGGAATGCTCTGAAAATGTTTGTTGCTGCAGTGAGTAGACAGACATCATATTTGTGAAGTTCATACATTGTTATATTTTAGCAGAAAAATTGTTGTGTTTTCAGTTTCTTTTAGACACAATTTTTCAGTTAGGAGACTGCATGCAACTAGTTATCTATTTTTATGAAATATAGCAAAGGGCCACCTAGATATGGTGTTAAAGAACTGAAGTGTTAGAGCTTGGAGGTTGATTGATTACTACAAGCTTCAAATTGCAGAAATGAAAACATTTCTAGTGGGGCTGTCAATCGCAGTTAGTTCAAGCAATTAATGCAAAACATATTAATTGGATAAAAAATTGTGATTAATCACGGTTTTAATCACACAAACAATAATAGAATACCCTTCTAATTCCAATCACTTCAAGCACGTGCTTTCCAAGGACTTCAATCTTGTATCAAAGCAGAATACAATAACTGTTCTATTCAATTACCAACAAGGCAAGAGGTAAAATAGGTCTTTGTCTCTTAATGCATTTCAAAGGAATTGCTTTGACAGCTTCCTAAAGTAGGTAGATTATAAAAGTCACATCAGTCTGAACTAGTACTATAAGAAGATAATAAATAGTAATGTATCTAACAATTTCATTCTGAGTCACAGTTCTAGAAAATATGAAAATCCAGATATGTGCAAAAGAGATACTGCTATAAAGGAAATCCCAGTTTTCCAACTCTTATGATTTTATTGCGAGTCTTAGTGCTTTTCTTAAAGCCCCAACTGCTGGAACTTTATATTGAATGAGAATTACAGCCTTCATTTGAAACAAAAAGTAAGTTTATAGTCCCCATTGTTGCAGAGAAAAGCCTAAAAAAATGACAGGCAAGTTCATCCTGAAGGCAAATAATAATCCAACATTTATTATTTTTTTTAAAAAAACTCATGATTTTTAAAAAAACAACAAGGAGTCTGGTGGCACCTCACGAAAGCTTATGCTCAAATAAATCTGTTAGTCTTTAAGGTGCCACTGGACTCCTTGTTGTTTCTGTGGATACAGACTAACACGGCTACCCCCTGATACTTGACACCATGATTTTTAAGTCAGTCTCATGATTTTTGAACATGGGGTTGGCAATACTGAAATCCATTATTTGCTCAGGACTTTATTAATTAGTGTTATTTTAAAAATTAAAAAAATAAATAAACCCAAACCACTAGACGTTTGATGATTCAATCTATTGTTTTAATTGATTACTTGGTTTCTAGTACAACTGTAATGCCAATGGAAGTGATGAGTAAGGAGGACTTTGAAAGGCTTTGCCTTAAGTACCTACCATCAGTCTGTCAGGCTAAGAAATATGCTGAATACCCAGCCTTGGAGGAGTAAATTATTTGAAATTAGCCTTGCACATCATAAATAATTAAAGAAATGTAGAAGTTGTGCTTACGGGCAGATGAATTAGCCACAATGATCATTCCTTAGTTAATGGCAATACCACCTTTTTGTGACTTTTATCACTGGAGTGTGCGCACACGTGTGTTTCAGAGCGGGGTGGGTGTTTACACTGTGCCCTCAAAAATATCTTGGTGATTGATTCTCTAAGAGTCATACATTTTTGAGTGCCATGCTTTTAGTTTCTTATGCTGAATAATGTTCCTCATCCAGTTTTTATTTTAAAAAAAATAACATCCTGTTTCTATTGGCTCTTTAATTTTAATTTTATCTTTTAAGGAGCTGAGTATCCAGAAGAGATTTATTGGTTCCAAGTATGGGAGTGTATAAGGAGCTGATGCTTGCTTTTTTCTGTTTTTTTTTTCCTTAAAGTGTTATGGTGCTCTATCAGATTGTATGGGAGTTGATATAATAATTTTTACATTCAGGACAAATTTGTAGATTAGTGTTAGTAAAGCCTCAAACAATGTGGATATTTGCATGAGTTTACACTGATGAATTAAGGTGGGCATGGCAGCATTGAGCTGCAGGAGGCTTGGCAAACTGTGGAAGTATATAACTGCATAAAATAAAGGAGGGGCAATGTATGTGGGCATGCTGGCAGGTATTTTTCTTAGGCTGGTTTGAAGTCTTTCTGGCGTGGCCTTTCTCTGTAGGACACAGCTACCAGTTAGCCTAATGAGCACCTTAGGTTCATTTTAAAATTTAATCTATGGTTTGTCTACACTAGAGAAATTTGACATGCTAATCACCAGTTGGTTACCATAGTACAATTACGCACCTCTTATCTACACACACAGTTGCTTCCAGTGGTGCACAGGCATTCACACCAGCATTTGGATTAGGTTGTCTTTCAAGGCTAATGACTGTGTGGTCTTCTTACATGCTAGTTTCCTGCAGTATAGCACCAGTGAGGATAGATCACTGGCATAATAGCTTTAACAGTGTAAATAGTCCACCTGCAACTGTCCTGCAGCACATTTAACAGTGCTTAGAGTGCCTATCTGGTCTCCTCTTTGAACTTCACTCTACAGTGATCAAGTTTGTGTAACGCCAACAGACCCTGCTTGTCAGAGGATGGGACTGAACCTGGGATCTCTGGAGCTTAGTGCATGAGCCCTACCACATGAGCTAAAAGCCAACTGGCTGTTAGCTAAGGCTGTAGAGCACACTCATAATCAATCTCTCTCTCTCGCTCTGCCTCTGCCACTAGGTGGGGCAGAACACCACACCCAGAAGGTGTGTGGGTTACATTAGCAAGAAGTTACATATGATACAAATAGTACTGCTCAGAAGAGAACACCAGTTTGAAAATACTCAGAAGTGTCTGTGCTGTATAATCCCATGGAATACAGCCTGAAAGAAATGTTTAAACCTCATGTTGCATAGAGATCCAAGCGACTCAAGCAGGTGAAAGGAGGACTGCAGGGACTCTCTCAGAAACTATCATTGCAACTGCTTAAATGGGCTGTTACTGGCATAGCTGTTCAGAAAATAAGGTTCCACTTCCACTTAGAGATGTGAACATTGCAGTTCAGAAATTGAGGGGCTGGTTTAAGGAATCAAAATCAGTTTCTTCACACTACAGAGCTTGGCTTATAGCTAGGCCCTTTGATTTCATTATTTTCACTCCTAAGGGTACAGGGGTCCAAATTCTTCCAAGTGGAACTCCACTGAAAATGATGGAATTACATGAAGTATGAATTTGGCCCAATGTGCTTATTTAATGAATTATTTCTACCACGGTGGGATGGCTAATTGAAGTGCTTTCTGTCTCCTTGCCAGTTATTCTTTACGTGAAAGATAATTTTATGTCCCACTGTGTGACGTAACATTTAAAGGGATGCTCTCTTATAGTTTGTCCTTTAATTCACATGAATCAAGGGGCAAGTGTTCTGGTTTTAAACATTTGGTGGTTTGTTTGTTCACCATTGCTGAAGAAATAGACACTATTTTCTTAGGGTCTACACTCAGTTCACTGTTCTGCCTTCTGCTGTTCTCTGCTACAGCTATTAACTAGCCCATGCTATTTCTGGAGCTGTGTACATTCCTAATGACATTAGTGCTGATGGTAAGCAAAATGGAAATAAATGAATCCAGACGTTGATAGCATAAGAACAGTTCAGATGTTTATTATACTGTTGGAACTACAGAAAATACTAACATCAGTGGGACTCCATGAGAATGAGGGGGTTCATACTAATGGTTTGGATGTAAATACTTTAATTCTCATTTAAAAGCAATATAATTTTGTGATCCTCCTTGGGTATTTTAGGTGAAGTAAAAACCATTAAATAGGAGCATTGGTTTGATGTGGTAAACACTCTACCACATGGATATCTACTGTATAAAACTTTTTGTTAAAGACACCCTATTCTTAATCTAATTCTATTCTTCTTCTCTAGGCACTATTTCCCCTTGCTAATTTTTCTCCCTACTGTTACTCATACCTTCTTGTGAACTGTTTGAAATGGGACATCCTGATTAACACTATAAAAGTGATTTTTCTTCCTGCTGATAATAGCCCACTGTAATTGATTTGTCTTGTTAGAGTTGGTAAGGCAGCCCGCATCTTTTCATGTTCTCTGTGTGTATGTATATATATATATCTTCCTACTGTATTTTCCACTCCATGCATCTGATGAAGTGGGTTTTAGCCCATGAAAGCTTATGCCAAAATAGATTTGTTAGCCTCTAAGGTGCCACAAGTACGCCTCATTCTTTTTTCATAAGACAGATGTTCTTAGTGTATTTACCTCCTTAGTATATATTATTTTTCTTTTTTTAAAAATTGGTTCACTGCCACACAGAATTTTGATCCTACTATGTGTTCTTTGCTTTCTGCAGACATTAATTGTACAAAAGGTTTTAACTCTTAGAATTGTCACTAAGGAATGCATAGTCCAAAGTCGTCTTATGATTGAATGTAGGTTATAGATATAAAAAATTCAATGTTTCTTTTCCAAAATAACATACTTTCTGACATTTCATTAAAATGCATAATTTCTTGATTGCCCCAGACATCTAAAATTCAACTCCCTTCCTTTGCTTGTGTATTAGGCAGTAACTGAACAACAAACTAAATATCAGATAAGTTAATTACCAACATCTTTGTTCCACATCTAGTTGTTCTCGAAATGTTGTACTTGTCTCCCATCTTCCTTGCTAGTCTTGTTTATGCTACAAAGAGATCTCTTCATGTGGATACTAATTACATGTTTTCCCAGCTTCAGTCATGAACTGATTTTGTTAATCCTCAAATTTAAACAAGGTAGATGAACAATTAAGATACTTCAGAAAGATATTTGTATTTATGGACTGACATATCATTCTCCTATGATCATGAATCAGCCACAGCCCCTGGGAAAAGCAGTGAAAACTATGGCAGGTCCGTCAATGTGATAAAGAATCAATCTTGTTGTCTAAACTAGAAGAATTGCCATAATTTTCACTGCTTCTTCCCAGGGCAGACTTCCTACTGTCTTCATTTTTGTCACCTCCTGCTGCCAGACAGAAATAGCTCGTTTTCTAGATATCCATCTGCTTATTCTTATGGTACTATTTCAAGGAACCTTGGAGGAACACGTAAGGCAAAGGTAGAGACGTAACATTATTAGATCTCAGCTAATGCCCAGAGGTAATAGAAATATGCGTGTTACCTCTCAAACGGCTTTGGTTTCCTGTCAAAGGAAGATGCAGTTTACCTGCCAGTTCTCATTTGAGATATTTTGATGGGTTGGTACCCCCATATACAGAAACAGACTACACTGTTTGCTTTTTACTGAAAGATACGCCAGTTGACTTAGGGTGGACTGCTGGCGCCACTCTTCAAGCTACAGAACTGTACAAGGTGATATGTGCTGTACAGGTGGGCTAGATGGACTCGGTCCTTAAGAAAAGTTTGTCTACATTCTACAAAATTTGTTCTGAGCTTACAGTGAAGATATGCATTACTTGGCATATCTTATAGAGAGGATCCCGGGTGATCGTCCAAGCAGTATTGCGAAAAGCAGTCCTGGATATGGCTCAGAAAGGATATTTGGAAGTTACAAAGATGAAGCGTAGTTATGCTTGGTGGGACTAGGGTGGTCAACTTTCCAATTTGTGAAAACTGGACACTGAGTGCTGGAACGTCCCCCCACCCCTTGCTCTGCCGCTTTTCCCCAGAGCCCACCCCTTGCTCCACCTCATTCCCTGGAGACCCCACCCCTTGCTCCTCTTCCCCACCCATGCTCACTGTTGCTCGCTGCTGGCAGGCCCTACTGATCAGCACCTCCCCCTCCCCTCCCAGTGCCTGCCGCATATCAGCTGTTTTGTGGTGTCCTGGAGGCGCTGGGGTGGAAGAGCGAGGGCACAGTGTACTTAGGGACAGGAAGAGGCAGGGCGGGTGTGGAGTGGGGTGGGAAGAAGCTGGTTGGGGGTGGGGCCCTAGGGGAATGGGTGGAGTGGGGGCAGGGCCTGGGTGGAGCAGGTGGGGAGCACCCCACAGCAGATTATAAACTCAGCACCTATCGGTGGAGGGGTGACTGGGGCAGGATGTTGGAGAGAGATCTGTCCTATGGGTATGTGTGTGGGTGACTGGGGCAGGGGAGGGAGAGCTGTGCTTCAGGGGTAGAGGAGTGAGTGGGGCAGGATGAGGCAGGGAGAGCTGTGCTCGGGGCAGGACCGGGGAGCCATCAGTACCTCTCTCCGCCAGAGCCGTTGCTGAGTGCTCCACTGCTCCTCCAGGCTGCAGGAGCTACTCCTCCCACTTCCCGGTGGTGGAGGAGACTGGTTACTGCAGATAACTGGACTTTTAGTGTCTGGTCAGTACTGCTGATTGGACACTTCAGGTTCCCTTTTCAAATGGACTTTCTGGTCGAAAACTGGACAGCTGGCAACCCTAGGTGGGACACCTTTTGTATGAAGAGTGAAGATTTTTTGATGAATATTGTACAGTGCATTTAAAATCTGCTGTGTACCATCCCCAAGGAAATGGGATAGTGGAGAGACTGCATAGGATCCTGAAGAGGTGTGTAGCTTGCATAGAAATGTAGGACTGGAAGGGACCTTATTAGGTCATCTAGATCAGTCCGCTGCACTGAGGCAGGACCAGGTATTATCTTGACCATCCTTGACAGGTGTTTGTCTAACCCGCTCTTAAAAATCTCCAATGATGGAGATTTCACAGCCTCCCTAGGTAATTTGTTCCAGTGCTTAACTACCCTGACAGTTAGGAAGTTTATCCTAGTGTCCAACCTAAATCTTCCTTGTTGCAATTTAAGCCCATTACTACTTGTTCTCCTTATCTACTGAGGACAGGACAAGTTTATCACCATCTGTGATGGGTTCAGTCACAGACACCCCCTTGGGACTGTCACCTCGTGTGCTTAGACGAACTCTGAGCCTGTTTTCTCTGCCAGTTTGGGCTTCCAGAACCCTGCCTTGTTGAGCCAGATATGCAAGCCTGCTGCAACACAGATCCAGGGTCTGAACCACACCCCCAAAACTGCAGACTTAACTGAAAACAGTTTAGCAAGTGCTCCTGTCTCCAGCACCCAGACACCCAGCCCCCAATGGGATCCAAACCCCAAATAAATCCGTTTTACTCTGTATAAAGCTTATACAGGATAAACTCATAAATTGTCCGCCCTCTATAACACTGATAGAGAGAGATGCACAGCTGTCTGCTCTCCCAGGTATAATCACTTACTCTGGGTTAATTAATAAACAAAAGTGATTTTATTAAGTATAAAAAGTAGGATTTAAGTGGTTTCAAATAATAACAGACAGAAAAAGTAAGTACCAAGCAAAATAAAACAAAACATGCAAGTCTAAGCCTAATACATTAAGAAACTGAATACAGGTAAATCTCACCCTTAGAGATGTTCCAATAAGCTTCTTTCACAGACTAGACTCCTTCCTAGTCTGGGACCAATCCTTTCCCCTGGTACAGACCTTGTTAGTTCCAGCAGGCATCTTAGGTGAACATCAGGGGATTCCACATGACCCGGAGCCACTTTGTTCTGTTCCACTCCCTTCAATAGCTTTGGCACAAGTCGGGAATCCTTTGTCTCTCCTGGGTTCCCACCCCTCCTTCTAAATGGAAAAGCACCGGGTTAAAGATGGATTCCAGTTCAGGTGACATGCTCACATGTCCTGTGAGACTTCATTACCCATGCACTGACCCACATATATACAGGAAGTCTTACAAGTAAACAGAGCCATTTACAACCAATTGTCCTGGTTAATGGAAGCCATCGAGATTCCAAACCACCATTAATGGCCCACGCTTTGCATAATTACAATAGGCCCTCAGTTATGTTTCATATTCCTAGTTTCAGATACACGAATGATACATTCATACAAATAGGATGACCACACTCAGTAGATTTTAAGCTTTGTAATGATACCTTACAAGAGACCTTTTGCATAAAGCATATTCCAATTCCATCATATCCGCACTTATAAACATATTTTCATAAACATATAGAGTGCAACGTCACACCATCCTCTTTATAACAACCTGTTGTGTTCTTGCAGACTGTTATCATGTCCCTCCTCAGTCTTCTCCAGATTAAATAAATCCACCTTTCCTCCATCTTTCCTTGTAGGTCATGTTTTCTAGACATTTAATCATTTTTTGTTGTTTTCCTCTTGACTTTTTCCAATTTGTCCACATCTTTCCAAAATTGTGAGGCCCAGAACTGGACACAGTACTCCAGATGAGGCTTTATCAGTGCTAAGTAGAGTGGAAGAAGTACTTCTTGTGTCTTGCTTACAATGCTATTGTTAATACATCCCAGGATGATGTTTGCTTTTTTTTTTTTTTTTTTTTTTTGCAACACTGTTATTGTTGACTCATGTTTAGTTTGTGATTCACTATAATGCTCAGATTCTTTTCAGTAGTATTCCTTCCGAGGCAGTCATTTCCCATTTTGTATTTGTGCAATTGATTATTCTTTCCAAAGTGCAGTACTTTACATTTCTCCATATTGAATATTATCCTATTATTTCAGATTTATCCAGTTTGTCTAAATATGAATATAATTCAGTTACTATATTTAGCACCTTTCATCTGTGACTCTCAAGGTGCTTTATAAGGCTAGAAAAGTAGTAGAATTTCTGTTTTTACAGATGGAAGAACAGAGGCTGGGATTTAAGCAATTTGTCCAAGGCCACAAATAATTAAGCACACTGGAACTAGAACCTAGTCAAGGTTGTAACTATACACACTTCAAAATACCTTTTAACAAATTTATTTGAAAGATAACAGAATAGAAAATCTGTTCTTCCTTTTATTGGGGCCTACTCCTAGCTTCCAAAATGTAATCAATTGGAGTCTTTCCATTGAGTTCAAAGAGCTTTGGATCAGGCCCCTCAACTGCCAACTCCTGAGTTCAGTATTTTTATCTATTTTTTCAAATAGGAATAACTATAACTTTATATTTACCAATAAATATGAAATTGAACAGTATATCTGGGTGCACAAGCCCTTTGGGACCTGACAGGTGAATCTTCTTTTAACAGAGACACCCCATACCCCTCTACAAGCTGGTGGAACTCCCTAGAGTCAATGCACAAGATCACAGGATGTCTAGGTGCTGCCTTTGGTTGGTAGAAGGCATTTAGTCCCATAATCCTAGCCATGCTTTCCAGATCCTCTCCAGCCTATAAAGATGTGCAGAGAGGCAGCTGAGCCTTGCTAGAAAATTAGCCAGGCAGAACAAGTAGACTCAGATTACATCAATGAGCCCATTAAGAAGAAGTATAAGGAGCCTGTCTGGTCAGTGTGAGGGACAGAAAGCAGTAGTCTTGGCTGCACTCAAAGAGACAGGGTAGTCTGGAAGAGTCATCAAATGTGTTTTTTTTTTCTTTCAGATTTCATAGTTTTAAATCTCAGTTAATCTCTGCCAGGCAAAATCTTATACAGCTCTCCAGCCCTGTGGGTCTCAAACTCTGGTGTGTGGGGGTCCTGGGAGTCATCATATGCCAATCCTCCACCCAGCAGCTCACAGACAATAGCTGGCACTGGGGTCCATGAAGCCCAACTAGTTTACAAGTCCCTTCCTCTATGTTCTGATTGGGATTGTGCTAAGGCTGCTGACTGGGCTGCAGCCTCTATTTAAGCCAGAAGAGGAAACAGGAAGTAGTCTGTACAGCTGGGTTTCACTTGCTGTGGGCTGTTGGCCTGGTGTTTACCAGTTCCTGCATTCTTATCCTGACTCTTGGTAACTGACTCTTGATCCCTGCCTTCCCATTAGTCTCTTGATTCTGATTTCCCAGCATTCCAACCCAGCCTGATTCCTGGTAACTAGCTCCTGGACCCTTTGCCTATGCTGGAAGTGAACCTGTAGGCCAGACCGCCCATGCACCTGACAATGGATAATGTTTGCAAGCTGTAACACTAACCTTGATTCCACAAAAATCTGTAAATGAACACCAACCCTCAGGAAAGTATATATGTTTATCAAAAACCTTCATGCAGTATGTCTATTCAGATGGGCCAACTGTAGCTCTTCCTCAGATCTTCTGTGTTAAATGTTAATGCACTGATAGCTGAAATGTGAGATACTAGTTTTAAAACAGTTTTATTAAAAATTCCTAAAAAACCCCTTAGTTCTATTGTATGTAACAGCAGATAATCTGTGACATTACTTCAGTAAGTGGGAAAATTTATTTAAATGTAATATTTATAGCAGAGGGAGGTATTAAGTACTTTTGGTTTCTGTTGAAACCAGGAAAGGATATTGCTAAATCCATTAAACCATGGGTTTGGAGTTGTTGTGAGGTGGTGTACATACAAGTAACTAATTATATTTTATCAAGTATTTTGTATATTTTTAAATATGGAACATTTTTGAAGGTCTGTTAAAAAGTCCAAGATTTTAAAAGGGGCAGGTGGTCAATTGCTTAAAAAATTATTAGGTATTTTGTAGTGGTTCAAAGTGTTTTATTGTAATGTGCAGGGATGGAGAGCCTATGCTAATTTTGGAGAACCACTGGTTTTGCTTCTCAGATATTCTTTGAGATGCTATTGCATTTTAATGATGAGTAATATAGATGATAGCCATTAGTGTAAAGCATGACATCTGAAAATAGTCAAAGACAATGGGACCGGAAGACAGACCAGTAACAATTGGAGGAAGCTGAGAGAGTTAGTTCTACAGAATAAAGTTAGTAACCTGGAGTAGAAGAGGGCATCGAGCAACAATGGAAGATAGTCAACAGAGTCTTTGTTTGTGCAAGGAGTAAGTCAGGATGGGGAGGACTGAAGTTTTACTGGGGAGCAGTGTTCCCTCTAATTTTTCCCACCCATGTGCAGAATGAATTTTGTTATGTGCACCAATATGAAGGTAATGTGTGACACATCACCTCCATATTGGTGCACGTAATAAAATTCATGTGGCGGGGATGGGGCCAAAGGATTTGGAGTGTGGGTGGGGGCTCAGGGCTGGGGTTGGGGTGGGTGGGGGTGAGGGCTCCAGGTGGGGGTGTGGGCTCTGGGGTGGGGTTGGGGATGAGGGGTTTAGGGTGCAGACTACCGTGGGGCTACGGCGGGGAGAGAGGACTCACTGCAGCTTTCTCCCTGCAGCTGCACCTGGGCTGGAGGGGAGAGGCGCCTCGCCCATGGCCCTGGCAGGTCCAGGTTAGGTTGGGGCCAGGGGATAGGCATCTCTCCCATGGTCACAGCAGCTCTGGGCCAGGCTGGGTTGGGGCTATGGGAGAGGCGCCCATCCCCTGGCCCCAACCCATTGACCTGCTGGGGCCCAGAGCGCGCCCAGTGTTTGCTTCACATTAGGTGACTCCCACCCTGGCTATTACCTGGGTGAGCCAGGGGAGAACGCTGAGCTGCCACGTGGGGCGTAATAGCAAAGAGCTGCACCTCCTATTTCATGAATGATGCGTTTAGTTGCGTTGCTGCCGCTGTGCCAGAGCCTTGGATTGAGCGGGGCTTGGAAACGCGTTTTGGCTGAACAAGGTGCTCTGCGGCAGCTCCGGGCCAGGCTGGGTTGGGGCCGCGGGAAACACCTCTCTCCTGGTCGTGGTAGGTCCATGGCTATGCTGGGTTGGGGCTGTGGGAGAGAAGCCTCTCTCCTGGCTGCAGCGTGGCTGGGCTGGGTTGGGGCTGGGAAAGAGGAATCTCTCCCCGCCACAGCCCTGAGTGCCCGCGTGGTGCTTAATAGGCTGCTGCGTGGCTGCGCAGCTTAGAGGGAACTTAGCTAGGGAGCCTGTGAAGAAATGGTGAAAATGGGTGTTCCTGGGAAGACTCGAGCAGATCAATTGCACCTAGCCAACTCTTAGCCTTTAACAAATAGGTGATGCACAGTGATATACATCTTTATTTTTCATAAGGAAAGGGTTGGGGTTTTTTTTTTTGTTTTTTTTTACGCAACATATATAAATGAAAAGAACATTCATTTTGTTGCCTTGCCATGGATCATTTAATATGAGTCTACGATACAGGGCATACCAGAATTGTCTCCTAAAACCCCTTCATTGAAAGAACCTTAAATACCACATTTTTACTGTAACTTGTATTTCAGGAAATGGGAGGCAGACAATGTTAATTTTATAGAGGATCTTTTAAAATTGAATTATTGTGGATCCTCGCTGCAATTCAGAACCTTATTTTCTCTTCCTAATACAAGTTTTCATCAATACAAATACAGTGTTGAATCACTTCCATTCCCAGGAATCTGAATACATCAGCCTTAATTAACGGAACGGAATACTTTTATGTTAAATGCATTCAGGATAACTAAGTTCGTTCCTTCTTATAATTTAGTTATTGATGTCATGACTAAAATAAGAGAACCACGAAAAAGTCTGGGGTACTCGGACAAATTTGTACCCCATTGGGATAGGAGACAGCCATGCAGAGACTCCTTTTCAGCACTGGAATGCTGCATGCTGACTCTGAATAGGCCAGTGTGTAAGAGTCTGTTGGCGGTGGACCAATGAAGGGATTGCTGGCTGCATGTTTATGAAGATCCATAAGAAAGTAATTTCTCTGCGGGCCCATTGATTGCAATATCAGCCCTGCCATGCACAAAGCCAATTTACTTGAAGTGAAGTTTGTGGTGTTTTGCATGGTGTATTTTTGTTTTGTGTTTAATGTAGCTCTCTCCCATTAAGTGCTGAATGGGGCTGAACCAGGCAGGAGACCATGTAACAGCTCTGGTTTTTAGCAGAGGCAGCCCTTTTGGAAAAGTGAATGGAGTTTGGGTATCCTGTTTATTGGGTTCATTCTCTGATACCGGATTCACAGTCAAGGGGCTAGGCTTCAGGTGCTGTGATAGCTCCAACCCCTGGCTGGCACGTAATACGTATTCCCTTCCTGTACAGTGATGAATCATCATTTTAAAGGGATTTCCTCTTTTCCTGTCTGAGTTTCCAGGTGGGTTGGGGCCAGCTCTGCAATTGAGTGACAGCTTCTTAGAATCAGGTAGGTTTTGTTTTCCCCCCTCAAATCAGTTATGTCCCGTTTTTGTATTATATCATGCAAATGTTTGTTGTGGCTTATATGTTGCGTATCTAGGTCAGATTGTGAAGAAAGCTATTTTTCTTACTTGCCAGTGATAGATGGTTTAAAGCAAAGATCTCTCTGTTCTAAAACAAGTGCTTCATCATTCTACTGGTAGGCCCCAGTAACATAACAATTTTAATGATGGGAATTGAAATACCATGCCTGATCCAGAAGCTAATGCAAGGGGTGAGCTAAAGGCCTCTAAGAATCTCATTCACAAATAACTTGGAATGGAAAACTTGGTACTAGTGTGTCATTTTCATCTAGTTCAATATAAGAATAACCATACTGGGTCAGACCAATGGTCCATCTAGCTCAGTGCCCTGTTATCTGGCAGTGGCTAGTGCCTGGTGCATCAGAGGGAGTGAATGGAACAGGACATCTCTTATTATCCAGTCCACCTTCTGTAGGTTGAGGAGGTTAGGAACACCCAGAGCATGGAGTTGAATCTCTGACCATCTTGGCTAATAGCCACTGATGGAAACTAACTTCCAGGAACCCTGTTATAGTTTTAGCCCTTACAACATCCCCTGGCAATGAGTTCCACAGGTTGACTGTGTGTTGCATGCAGAAGTACTTCATGTTTGTTTTAAACCTGCTGCCTATTAATTTCATTGAGTGACCCCTTGTTCTTGTGTTATGTTAAGAGGTAAGTAAGACTTATGATTTATAGACCTCTGTCATATCCCCCGTAGTCATCTCTTCTAATCTGAACATTCCCAATCTTCTTAATCTGTCCTTGTTTGAAAGCTGTTCCATACCCCTAATGCCTTTTTGTCTAATAGCTGGGAAGAATTTGAGATTGCATTCCACGGTCACAATTGGGTCTCTATAGAATTCAGTATGCTAAAACATTTTAGCAGTACAAACAGGCATAAATCTTTATTCTTTTATCCTCCTCATACTGACCTTTTAGTACATATTGGAAAAGACACATGTTTAGATTTCTATAGCTACCCTTTAGCTTTTTGAATTGGAAGCTAGTATGGTAGATCTTATCTCACTTAACACATACCAGGTTATAAAGCAAATTTTAAAGTTTTGACAAGTGAAATAAGTATTTGAGTTTCTGGCACACTTTTCTCACTGGAGAATCAGTGAATGATACAAAGTTTGTATGTTCAGACAATACAAAGATCTGTAATACAAAAATGTTTTTTCCAAATTTCTGGGTACCCCATTCTTGTCAGCATGTTAAATTACCCAGTCTGAAATTCTCTTAAATATGTGAGGATGGGGGCAGAGAAGCAAATATTTAGCACAGACCTAAACTCTCTCATCAAGATAGCATGAGTGTGAATAGTGGTGTGTCGAAGGTGGCATGGGCAGCATGGGCTTAGTCTGAAACCAGTGGATATGTACTCAGCACAGCCACTGTCCGTGCTTTCACAGCTACACTTCTACTTATAGTCATGCCAACTTGAAGAGAGCTAGAGTGTGTATGTGTTACGTGAGCAGGAGAATTGCAGCCCTAGATCATACTGTAGATATGACCGTAGATATGTCTTGGCCAGTGTTTACTTCATCTCAGTACATCATGTATGTGTCAAATGAAACATCTGATTTAGGACTGAATATGACATTTGATATATAGTAAGATGTTGCCCTTCATGTTTCAGCCTTTGTCACACTATCTTGCAGAGATGATGTCATGGTGGTATGACATAACTCCTCTTCCTAACAGGAGTTTACTTATGGGTCCTTCCCAACCAGGATTATAAATCAGTTAGGATTTTATGTATATAATTTTCAGAGACCTAACTTGTTCATTATCCGCATATCTTTAACCTACTATTAAGTGTAGAGTGTTTGCATTTTTCAGGGGTTTTTTTCATTGCAGCAAGGCTATTTTAAATTAAAACAGCAAAAGTAATCTATTTTGGATGAAATTATAACCTCCTGTGCAGGAAAAATGATTTTTTATGAAGCAGTCTTGTAGATCAGAGATGATTAGCTTTGCTTTTTAAAACACTAACTTTTTATATGAGAACACACAATTCTCATGTATAGAAACATATTCTGACAAACTAAAGTACTTATTCTAAGTGTAATATTTATTATTCTGAACATAATTTACAATAGCACAATTACTTGATTACAGAGTAATGAAATATCTGAAGGTTTTGGTAAATTCTGTTTTAAGTATGTCAAACTTTGACTTTTCTTTTATAGAAGGAATTATATTTTTAAAAATATATAATTTGATGAGCTACCTGTAACATCAGGTTTTCGAACAATTCATCATCTACCTCAAAACGGAAGTTCTTTGTATCAGTGTAAAACATTCTGTTATTGGACTGAAATGTTTCTATTTCAAAAATTCAGCCACAGCACATTTGAAAGTGTTCCACATTGGCCAGATTGCGCCCACTAAAGTCAATAGTAGTTTCATCAGTGGGAGCAGATTTAGGCCAGCATTGAGTGCTTTTGAAAGGCCCATCGTGCATGTTGACAGAGGGAAGAAGGATGGTCTTGTGGATATAGTTCAGAGCTGAGATTTTTGGTTGTATTCAAAGCTGTCCCAGGCTTTGTATGTGAGTAACCTTGACTAAATCATTTAACCATTCTGTGTCATGGTTTGCCCATCTGCAAAAATGAGGATAACGATACTTGGTAATTAAACTTGGTTTCCTCAGAGGGTGATAAGGCTTCCATTTGTAACTGTTTGTAAAGTGTTTTGAGGTTCTCTGACAGAATAAATTCAAAGTATTAATAATACATTCCATATCCCAAAGTCACATTAGTATATATGTTATCCCACTGATACTAAAGGTTGAGTATTGTAACACATCAGCACTAATGGGACTCTTTATGTCACTTGCTGATAGGAACTTACAGAAACCATGTACTTCAATAAAAGTCATCTGTGCAAGTCAGACTGCTGGATGGCTGCCAATTGTCCATTGATGCAAGTTACAAAAAATTAAAGCTCCCAACAGAAGCCAGGTTTTTCAGTACATTAAATCATTTGTCTTATGACTAAGCTGTTTCTGGCTGGCGTACATCATTGCCCTTCTGTGTGTGCCACTTAGAACTCTGTAGGTCAGTAATCATTAAAGATGGGTGTCTGTTGTAGGGTTCTTGGATGTCATGTGATTTGTGACATTCAGCTTTTCCCCAAACAAGTTAGAAATAGCTTCCCCTCTCCATCAGTGTTAGACTCTCAAAATGTGCATTGTGCATCAAGTCCCCTGTTGCCACAAGACTAAATTTGGAAAATCTAACTGGAATGATCTCCCATAATAGAGCCTCAGGCATAATGCTGCTAATGTAGCTAACCAAGTTTACCTTCATATTCATTAGACAAAATGATAAAACTACATTTTACATTGGGAATTAAATTAATAAATGCATTTCTAATAGACTATTGTCATACAGTCAGTCTCTCCTACTTTGCAAAAACTTTTATTTTCACATTGCCATTTTAAAATGTGGCATTCAGTAATGTGCTCTCTTCATGAATGATGCCTATATTGCTATGTGTGTGTTTTTAAGTAGCTGAACGTGTGGGTGTGGGTGTGTAAGTTGGGCACATGGTGTGTATAAAGCTTTGTAAATTTAAACAGTGTACATTAATTAGATGTATCCCAGAAGACCAGAGTCTCTGAAATTGATGCTTGTTGAGCGGTCCTTTAGCATCAAAAGACCCAGTACTTCTGACTAATGTACGTTCTGGTAACTGATGGTTTTCAGTATTTCAGTATATATAAAATGTGTTTCTGCTTCGTATTTTTTTTTACACACAAACCATTCAGATTAATTAAAGATGAAAATCCTGATTATAATTGGCAGGATTTAAATCCTGCCTAAACAAGTCCAAGGTCAAGTTAATTATTATTGTCATAAAAGTGAGTCTGATCTCTAGTTTCTGACAGCAACAAAGCATTCTTGAACACACTATACACTTACAGATAGTTTAAAAACACACATCAGGCACTGAAAACAATAGATGTTTTGGGATTACCTACAAAAATACAAAATATAAATGGTTTTTAAAATAAGAGATATGGCAGGGCTTTGTCTTTGCAATGAGATTACTTGTGGCAGAACAAAGGTGTCAGACCAATTTAGTCAACATGAAAATAAATCTCTCACATCATACTTTAAAATTACATTTGCTAGAATATCACTCCTCTTCACCTACTACATCTCCTCCAAACAAAATGTTAAAACCCATCACTCCAGGTTGACTGATTAAATATAACTGTGACATGTATCATGTTTGCAGGCTTTCACAGTTCAGTTTTTGTACAGATTATCATACTTCCATTAATTAAAAAGGAAAATAAAATTCACCACCTTGAGTGCCACTTCCTTCCCTGAGGGTAGAAGTGACCTTCATGCACCTTACATTAATATTTAATTAATTGCTACTTGTAATGTATACTGTATTGAAGAGCCTAACCATTTTTAAAAATGTTAACTTTTCTTTCCATTATCTACTGGTGGAAGATTTAATTGGCTAAGACAAGCCTAGTTTGTAAATGTTCTGAAGCTGCTCAGCATTGATTTTATTGTATATACATTCTTCTACTGCACTCATCATAGTACCTCAGCATCTTCCAGTAGTGTATTAAGTGATGAGAAACTGCACAGATATTGTCGCTTTGTACACAGCCTCATAACTAGGCCTCCATGTTTGTCACGGAGGTTGTGGAAGTCACAGACTCCATGACTTCCTGCGACCCGCCTGAGCAGCTGCAGCTCCCGGCAGTGGTCCCGAGGTAGCTGAAGCAGGGTCTGGTCTCGGGGTTTCCCTCCCCTCCGGTGGTGGCTGGAGCAGCGTCTGGACCCGGGGCTCCCCACCACACTCCCAGCAGCAGCCAGAGCAGCCACTGGCCCCTTGGGGCTCCATCTCCGCCCTCTCCCCCCCGGCCTTAAGGGAACCTGCCTTAGCCCTGCTGCGCCGCTGACTGGGAGCCACCTGAGGTAAGCATTGCCCAGCCAGACTCTGCAGCCCGAAACCCCTGCCCCAGGTCAGAACCCCCTCCCTCACACCAACTCCCTCCCAGACCCCGCACCCCAACTCCCTCCCAGAGCCTGCACTCCTGCCCTAGCCCTGAGCCCCCTCCCGGAGCCCACATCCCATACCCCCTTCCGCACCATACCCTGAACCTCTCATTTCTGGCCCCACCCCAGAGTCTGCACCCACAGCTGGAGCCCTCTCCCCTTCCCAACTCCCTGCCCCAGCCCAGTGAGTGAGTGAGGGTGGGGGAAAGCAAGTGACGGAGGGAGGGGGGAGGGAGGAGTGGGGCGTCAGAGAAGGGATGGAGCCTCATGGAAAGGGCAGGGCAAGGGTGTTCGGTTTTGTGCCTTTAGAAAATTGGCAACCCTAATTCAGCAGTCTGCTGTTAGTCATCTCACCCTGATGAGTCAGCAGGTGTAGCTTCTGGTGGTGGAGTATTAGCAGCAGTTCCCTCATCAGCCCTTGCAGCTCAGTGACACAGAGGATAAGGCTCCTGCTCGGCTAGTGTTCAATAGCTGTGGCACCTGACAGATATATGAAGGAATGAGACAAGACCACACTGTGAGGTGTTTTTTTTGTTTGTTTTAATGTAGCAAAAGTCCTTGCCCACCAGAGTCTGCCTGCTCTAGAGTGGGAGCTGGGCAGCTCCCACCACCCAAAAAACCACTTTCTGTTTGCCCAACCTTGCTCTTAATAAGGTTGAGGTGGAGGAGGAGTAACCCATTACAATATACATACTACTCTATATAGTATAGAGTATAGTATGCTAACACACAAGCTGTCACTGAGTACTTCACAATGAGATGGTTCGTTTCATATATGCATTATGGTAGAATTGATTCTGGGACTTGAGTAGAGTCCAAGTAGTGGCCTTGATCCAACACTACTGATGAGTTCAGCACTTTTATATCTTAGTCACTGTTCAAGCCTTTCACTCCCCAAGTTTTGTAGCACCAGCCTGCAGAAATATTTAGGCAATGAACTGCTTCTACTGCTAATGTGTAGAGATGACATCACAGAGTATCACGCATAGTGCTAGGAACCTGTATTTAAAGTTGGATCAGTTAAACTGGCTCACAAAGTTACTTGATGTGACTATACATCAGGGTCTTGCAAGATAATAGATTTGGGCTCTCTTTTCCTTAACCCTAAAATCCTGAGCAGGGTCTGCATTTTCAAATCAAAAGTAAAGGGGGAATCACAACAAAGGGCATGATGCTGTTAAGCAGGATATCAAGCTTTGGTACACTTTAAAGGATTTAGTTAACTAAATGCTGGCATCCATCTGGCTGAATTTTCTTCTACAGTAAGTCAGAGAGAGCTTTACTTTCTGATCACAGGCCCTTTTGTTACATATTTTTCTATGTGAGGCTGGTGAGTGAATGGATTATGTGACTGCAGTGTTGAATAAACAAGGCTGATGGTGGCATCACCCACCAGTATGAGAGACTTGGAGCCAAACTGTGGCTACACAGTTTTGTCATACTGGTTTTGTATTTGTGATATGAGCTATATGAATACACATGACAAGTACATGACATTGTCTAAAGCTTAAGAAGTAAGTGCTGAAACTATTGATTTCTGTGAGGACAGAACTTTTTTTAAAAGTCAACAAATATTCTTTTCCTCATAATTTCATTTTAAGGATTTGTGCCTTTGTTTTCAGATTGCATTCATTCAATGAAAATGAAATCTGAGCCCAAAAGCTTTTAAAATTTAATACAAAAGTAGAGTAGTTCTTCTTTGTTCTTTTATGTAAGCGATATGTATTCACTCCTTGGAATAACTGCAACAAATCTTTGATGTAGGAAAAATCCCAGTTGGAACAGAGCTTGCAATAGGATTACTGCTAATCTTGCTGTGTGTTAACCACACAACACTCAGTTCAGGTTCCGTAAGAGAAGCCTATGAAGTACAAGATCAATATCCATCAGAATAGTTATTTTATTTTTTGTATTAGTATTCTTTTCTTTTACTTTGCTTAAGCACCTCTTTATTCTCTCCCCTAAATCTCCAGCTCCTAAAAAACCTGGAGAGCTTTTCTTTACCCCTCAATCCCCACAAACCCACCCTCTTCTTTGCCTTCCAGAGCTTGATTTTCTTTATGTAATATAACAACACTAATTGCTTCCACCCTACTTTATCACCAGCTGATAACTGGTTTTTATTAAAATCTACAGGAGGATCAATTTCATGTTCTTTCTGGACCCCTTCGCAAAATGAATGAAGGAAGTTGTATTAGGCAGCTTTAATCCTTGTGAAGTTCACATAACTAAAGCAAGTATAGTCAGTACGTTATGTTCTGAAATTAAGTAGTTGTTACATAATTATTCTACTCTAAGAAAAAAGAAGTTAATGCCATCATATGGTACATGATACTTGCCTGGCCTTCAAACTGTCATACAGCCAGGGCCAATCGGGGTGGGGGAAGGAGAACCATTTGGCTTGGGCCTCAAGTTCAAAGAGGACCTCAAATTTAGACACTTGTTAATTTTTTGGCATTTGGCAGCTTGTTTTTATGCGCATCCCTATCGGACCAAAATGTGACATGCACTCTCAGTTTAGAGCTGCAAAATTATGCAAATATGAGTTGTGATTTGGTAAAAGACATTTTTTTGTCAACTGATAGAGATTGTGTCATGTTAAAGAGTTTAAAATGTTCATAAATATTAATAAAAATGTATCAGTTCTGATGGCACAAGATTAGACTCTGATGAATGTGTCAGCTGATTATATAAACAAACCACTACTAGTGGCTGGTGCTGGATCAAGTGCATGTTGAAAGGTAGAGAATTGTTACATTTTAGTGTCTTTATAGTTTTACGTCTAGTTGACTAAGGAATTATTTATGTGTGAGAATTCCTCATTATTATCTTCATATGGTAGCTAAAAGAGGTGACCGGTTGGTTGGTTGAGCCCTAGCTTGGTAGCTTGGCCATCACCATAGGCTTTTGTAGTCTATAGGTCCAGATTCCTGGTGAAAATTTGTGAGGACAGTCTTGTACAGCGAGTTTCGTGAGGACACACGTTCGAAATTTTTGGACATTATCCCGCTGTCTGTATCTGTGTCTGTGTTTACTATATATATAAATAATATATATGTATGTATGTCATCCCTTTGTCTTCAGCTCAGCCTGTTATATTATACCTTGCGTGCTTGAGGTTTTGATTCAGTGATAAGGATAATAACCTGTCTGATTGTTTCATTTTGTGTTCTTAATTAGTATTCCTTCGTTTAAAGTCTTTTCAGCATTTGTGTACCATTCAGCATTTGTGTATGTTTACAGTAGAAGATTTCAAGTGTAGATACACTAGTTATTTACAGCAGAATATTTCAAGTGTGGATAGGCTACATATTGACCATATAGATCACTATGAAGAGGAGATTTGAAAGAGGTGCAAGCAAGAGACGGCAAAAACAACTGAGTGAAGCAGCAGCTAAGAGCTTAAAGCCAATAACTTCATTTCTCAAACCACTGGAAAACACACCTTACCCAACAAACAGTGTTACAGATAATGAAAACTCTGCAACTGCAACAGGTGATATTTCAATACCAATACCTGAACATGAGGACAGTAGTCAAGAGGGAGATGTGCCAACAGTAACAGATGCAGCAGAAGATCCTGTGCACGATCGAGAAACTCAACAGCACCAGGAAGATGTAGATCTTACTCAGCAAGAGCAATTCATGAGTACTACAGGTTTGACTGTGACTGACGTTGGAATTACTGACCAGAGCAATGCTGCCCAAATGCAATCTTTTCTTCAAATTAGTTGTTTTGAAATTCCAAGTAACATTCCATGAGATGCTTATAATCATGCTTTCCCTACTCATCTGCTGACAAAAACTCTTCCAAATGGTGACCTGCACAAGAAACTTTTTCCATACTCCATCATAACCAATCTCTGTACTGTGCACCCTGCTTTATTTTGAACAAAAGTACTGCAAATGCATCAGTTCTCTCTGATCAATCAAGATGGAGCATCAACAGAGGTTGGAGGGAGTTGAAAGAGCGAATAGCATCACATGAGAGTTCAACGTCACACAAAGAAAACTATGTTGCGTGGAAATCAGCCAGTAGGGCAGCATCAGCTGAAAGTTCAGTTGAAAATTTACTCTTGATTGAACTTTCTACAGAAACTAATAACTGGAAAAAAACTTCTTGAGTGCATCCTGAATGTCATCCTTTTTCTTTCTGAGCGGGATTGGCTTTCTTTGGTTCCAGTCAATGTATTGGTGGTCGTGCAAATGGAAACTTTCTAGGCATAGTTGAGCTCCTCAGCAAATATGACCCACTTTTATCCGAGCACGTTAAATGTGTTCGAGAATCGCAAGAGAGTCAAAAGCGCATGCAAGTCCATTATCTCTCCACACACATACAAAATGAGTTTATTGAGCTATGTGGGTCATTCGTACAAACAACAATTCTTGATGAGATTCGAAATGCCAAGTATTTTTCAATCATTGTTGATGCCACTCCAGATTGTTCTCACAAGGAACAGACTACTATGGTTATTTGATATGTTAAGATTGTAGACAGCTCAGAATTTTCAATTGAAGAAAAGTTTATTTTGTTTTGATAATTTCACAAGAAAAACTGGAAAAGAAATTGCTGCTCGAGTACTAGCAATTCTAGAAGGTTTTGAGTTATATTTTCAGGTCTGCGTTGGTCAAGCCTATGACAATGGATCTAATATGACTGGGAAGTACAAAGGTATACAGGCAGTTCTGTTGAGCATAATTCACACTGTATTTTCTCCAGCTGTGGAAACCACACACTAAACCTTGTAGGTGTTGACTGTACTGAATCATGCAAGGAGGCAATTACTTTTGGAACTGTTCAGCATATGTACAATCTCTTCAGTAGCAGTCCACAAAGGTGGGAAAATCTGAAGCGATATCTTCCAGTGTCACTGCATGGGATGTCCAAAACTAGATTGATGGTGTTCAACCAGTTGTGCAGCATTTTAATTCATTGAGAAAAGCTTTAAATGAGCTTGAATCTCTGTCTCACGGCACAGGCTCGAACTGAACTTCAGTCTATTCAGAAGCACATGTCCAAATTTGAATGCATTCTGATGTCATCTTTGTGGATGAAGCTACTTACAATGATCCACCAAACTAATCTGGTAATTGAAGCATGCAATGCTACACTTGATGTTGAGAGGGATAACACTGAAAGTCTTATCAATGACATTCAACAGATTCGTGAGCAATGGGATGCGATCCTGACTGAATCCAAATTAGTAGCACAGAATATTGGCATTTCATCTGAGTTCTCCACCAGTCGCAACTTACCTACTGAATCTGATGCCGAGCAGCATTATAGGATCAATGTCTTCCTTGTTATCATTGACTCTATTCAGTCAGGTCTTACATGTCGATTTGAGTCACTGCAACTAATTTGTACCCTTTTTGGGTTTCTTTGGCAGGTCAACAGACTGAGTAATGAAGATCTCCTTTCTGCAGCTGAACAATTTCAGCAACAGTACAACAAAGAAATCTCAAAAAATCACAGTGATGAGGTCATCTTCCTCAAACAAATATATTCCACAAACTTTAAATTGGATTGCAAGTCAAAGGAATTGCTTCAAGAAATACTTGAACTTGAACTCTCTGGGGTGTTTCCTAATATCACAATTGGATTGCGTATTTTTGTCAGTTTGCCTGCATCAGTGGCTTCAGGTGAACGCACCTTCAACATTTTGAAGCATTTCAACATTATCACCGTTCAACTATGGGGCAAGAATGTTTGCATGGGCTTGCCATGCTTAATATCCACTGTGACGTTGCACGAAAGCTAGATTTTTCCTCAATAATTAGTGCATTTGCACAGAAAAAGGCTAGAAAAGCATTTGTTAAATAAAAAAAATTCAACTTATGTCTCTCTCTTTTTTTGGTGCCTTATTTCATTTTCATGTGTCGTCATTTTTAAATTTTATTGTGGCTAGGGGCCTCAAAAGCTGGAAGTGGCCCGGGCCTCTCTGGACCTCCAAGAGGGCCTGCATACAGCTATCAAATACAAAAAAATAAAGCAGTTATGTTATAGGAAGCAGAGACTATACTAGCCACTAATTACAAAAACTAAAACAATCCTAAAATGCGCACACACACAAAGGAGATTTATCCAGAGATTAATCTTCAAATAGCTACAATGTGCAATTATCCCATACACATGGATATACTGAAGCTAACCTTGCTTCGCAAATTTAACAAAGACATTGCTATATTCTTATTCAAGAAATGGTACTTCTTACTTAAAATTTAGCTACTTTTCGCAAAATGGCAGCTAGCTATCTGCACTTTAAAAATTGCATCTTTACCATGAAGTCTCTCAAAAACTTACTCAAAAGTAGTGAGGCAGAAGATCAGAAACATAATTATCTTGATGCCGTCCTCTTTGGTTTCATAAAAGACAAAAAAGGTTTTGTTCGGCAACTTTTAGCCTAGACCATTATCACTGTTTTATGTTGAAAATTATCTCAAATCCTTATATGCATAAATCATTTTAATGGCCCTTTGTAACTGTACAAGCAGACTGAAGAGAATGTGGATAGTTTAGAAAAAACATTAAAATGAATCTTTGAATAGCAGCTATATAAGAACCAATGCATACAAAAATGCATCTGACCCATAAAACAGTGTTAGTTAATACATACGAACTGCATATATTAGGTTTAAATAACTGATGCTACATACAGCATGTCCAGAAAGTCAACACACCTGGGCTATTCTAGAACAAGGAGAAAACCTGTTCCAAAACTGAGGGTAAATATAAGATAGGATTCTTGATATAAATGAACAGAATTCTGGTAAAGGAGACAGGTGCTCAGCTGGACTGCAAATCTCCAGATGGCGCTTGGAAGTGGCATAAATTGGCCTTTTGCTCTCTGAGGTGAGAGGAGGTGAAGTTCTCACGGGGAACAAGAAATAGAGCATAGAATAGTACAGAAGAGAGCAACATAAGAGGCACTAAAGGCTTTCAAATAGAGATTGAAATGACTAGGACCAGTTAAGAGAAGGAGCAAATAAAGTTATATAATTGATAGAGGTCAGGATTGAAAAACATGCTTGATGGCTTCTAACCTAAAGACAGCCACTAGCCCAGGAGGAATCTCTGCAGCCATACCGCTGAATGGATTAAAATATTAATTGCATACTGCACTTAATTGTAATGTTTTCATTCTACTTGTCTTTTATAAAAAAAAACTTAAATTGCTTTTTCTCCTGCACTTTTGTTGTCTTTCACCTTACTTCACTACAGTTTTTCTTATTTTTCTTTCCTATTGCAGATAATCGTTTTTTTTCTGTTATGGTGTTCCCTCTTTTTTGTTCTCTCCCTCCACCCATCATATTCTTTCCTCTTTTTCCTATACTTGGTTTCCTACTTTCTCTCCTGTACTTTTCTCCCTCCTTTTTGGATTTCTCTCTTTCCTATATTAGAATATTTATCACTCTTTTTTTCTTTCTCCTATCTGCACACCTCCATTTCCCTACTCATGCACACACATTTTCTCTCTCCCACACACAGACATGTACAATCCTGATTCCTATCTTCCATCCACTTGAAACAGCAGCATTGCCAGGGACACTCTGCTTCCTGACTCATTCTCCTATCTTGAGAACGTAGTCGTGGCACCTAGACTTCAACTCCTTTTCCTCCCCCTCCTCCTCTTTCTCTTTGAATAAACAATAGTGACACCTGTGCTGTTGTGCTACCTGATCCTCTGCTTTTAACAGAACAGCAGTCCCTGGACTGCTCTGCCCTGAGTCCTGCCCCTTCCCTCAGATGCAGGAGCCAGTTATTCTGGGTGCTCTGCTCTCTAGTTCCAATCCATTTGCTCAATCCAAATTCCCATTTGCCCTAGTGAGCAGGTCACTCATTTTTGCAAGTCCTGATGCAGGCATATAAAATAAAACATTTTATTTAGAGAAGGTGTTTTTATTTTCCTTTTCGCAGTGGGATGGGGTGTATAAATCCCATAGTAGAGCTGAAGGGGTTAAAGAGGGGTTCTGGGCTCAGGTGATTCCGCTACCTCCCCCTTATCCCCCGAACCTGCCGAGGATGCTCCAGCTGGAGGAAAGAGCTTAAAAGGGGACTAGACAACTCAGATAGGGGCAGATGGGGGATCAGGTCAGATCTACCCTGAGAGCTCCTAACCAAAGCTGTCACAGAAGCCTGTGCTGGGGAGGAAGAGACTGCCAGCTGTGCTTACCGTTCAGTTACCCTTTTGGTTTTTTCCCCCTGCTTTGCTATCTTAAATTGGACTTTGAGACTGTGGAGGGGGATGGATGGTGGGAAGTGGCCCAGGGAGGAAGTCTTGAGACACGCCCTAGTGCCTGGCACTGTTTGCCTCTCCTAGGGCCCTGGGTTGGAGCCCAATGGAGTGGGAGGACCCAGGCTCCCCTATCAAACATCCTTTCCATATAGGGACATAAACCTCACTCCTACCCCGCCCAGGAGTGTAAAGAAATGCTGAAACTTGTGGCAAGTTCGAACTACCTATCGGGGCCCAGAGATAGACTGAGGGTCCTTCCCTGTTGTAAGGACGCAGAGCGCTCTACAGTTTTTTGGACATAGCTGAACATCCCTTTTGGGTAGCAAAATTGGTGACCCAGCTACCCACTGAAAAGTGGGCCAGCCCAGTACTGAAGTAGTTGCTGATGGGAGACACCAGAGACCAAAAGAGGGGGAAATTGAGGGCCCAATGACCTAACCAGTGGGTAATGCCACCAGAAAGCCTCGCCTCCTGTCTCAGACACCTAATAAAATTAAACCCATTTAAAACTGATGCAAGAGTTTTGTACAGTATCTAGTTTATCCATAGACCTCACTGTCACTAGCTTTTATTAAAGCAAAGAGCTTATCCAAAAACAATTAGAAATTCATAGATTCCAAGGCCAGAAGGGACCGTTGTGATAATCTATTCTGACTTCCTGTATAACACAGGCTAGAGAACTTCCCCAAAATAATTCCTAGAGCATATCTTTTAGAAAAACATTGTCTTCATTTAAAAATTGATAATGAGGGAGAATACACTATGACCCTTGGTAAATTGTTCCAATGGTTAATTGCCCTCACTATTAAAAATTTACAGCTTATTTTCCATTGTGAATTTATCTAGCTTCAGCTTCCAGCCTTTGGAACATGTTATACCTTTCTCTGCTGGATTCACATGAATGATGAGAATATTCTCCACAATTATATTTGTAGGATAAAAATCTATAAATGTGTAATCCTTCATGCTTTGTCACAAATTATTCACTGCATGGGGTTAGGAAGAAACTCTGTCCCTCTCCACCCAGTTAAAATCCTGCATAGTAGTTCATTACAGAGGTTTTACAGCATCTGAGAGAGGATAACAGACAGGTTGACCATTGGTCTGATTCAGCAGGGCGTTTTGTATATTCCTAGAACACAACACAAGCATTGGGAATCCAGAAAACATTTACAGTATTTTTTTTTTTAAATGTAAGTGAATGATTACTTCTGTTTGTGGCAAGTAGGAAATTAAAATTATTTGCATTAGCTTGATTTGATTAATAAAGGCAATGGAATGTCTTCCTGTTTTCTCTGGATTTTCAGTTTCATGTGTTATATCCGTTTCTAACCCAGATTTGTGCCATGCTAGAATCAGGACCAACTAATAACATTTTCAGGCACAATTTAGGTATATTTAAGAAACACTGGGTGAGCCACATTTACATGAAAGCCAAATCCTAATAGGTGTTTTCCTTTGCAGGGAATGAGTGACAGAAGAGGTTACAGCAATTCTCATACTAGGTACTAAACTGGGTCTTTCTGCAAGGATTACTTGCATGAGTATGTTATAGTGAACAGGAAACTCAGTGCACGGCCCACAGCATAGGATTGGTAGTGAGAACTGTTCCCAGCCCTGTCTCTAACATACTGGGGCCTTGGGTAACTTATTTAAACTGTGTGTTTCTCAGTTTACACATCTGCAAAATAGGTATAATATTGCAGGATTGTAAAGCTTAATTATGTTTTCAAAATTCTTTGCAATTCTAGAATGTAAGTTGATATATCAAGGGCACAACATTTTTTTTTAATTCCTACTATTAAAAACTCTCAAGTATGCATACTAGAATATGTATTATCTCTGTTCAGGTTTTCCTCAATTTGACATGTCGGTGATTGGTTTGCGGGTTTGGTCAGGACTGGGTTTCCTGGATTGGTAGTCACTGATTAGATTTGCTAATGTTAAGGGAATGGACTGAGCAGTCAGCCTTTGTTAGTCTCAGTTTCTTTTCCCAAAAATGGAGTATGTAAAAGGAGTCTATTAATTTTAAGATAGACATAATTAGAAAGTGTTTTAAATACTATCACATCCCTAAGCTTTTTAACATCTTTCTCTCCTGCAACACAGGAGTACAGGGGGCAACCTTCATAAATAATTTAAACACTCTTACCACAAGTTGAAATTTTTTTGACTCTGAAACACCAAATATTTTGGCACAATGTTGAATTACCAAGTCAATTCAGGAGAGTCCATGTATGGGGGAGTTACATGGCAGGAATAGATCTGCAATGTGGGGAAGCTTTTCTTCTCTATTTCATGGAGTACTAAACCGGTCTAGCAGGTCTTCATAAGAATTTACAAAAATGACTCAAACTGTAAAGAAAAGAACCACTAGTAATCAGATAGGCAGACAAAATCCTTCACTTTAAAACAATCGGTCTAGTTAATAATCCCTGTGCATCACTACTCACTTCTGTGGAGATGCACCCAGGGTGAAGTGTGCCCATAATGTCCCATAAATTTATTTATGTTTTGGTTAATTAATAATTCAGAAATGTTTTAGTTCTTACTGATCAGAATTATAGCTGGCCAAATACTGTACATAATATAAGCATCTCTAAAAGAACTACATAAACAAATTTAGAGTACTGTATTTTTTATTATTGATCATCAACAAATGTTTTCTGTCTTAGCCTAATTTATTAAACTGTTCCTTGATTTATGTTGTGGCTTCTCTTGTGCTGTGAGTGTTCATAGCTTAATGATGATAAGGAGTAGAAATGAATATACCTTCTTTTCAGTCAAAGCTCCGATTGTGTAAATATTTCAGGATTGGGTCCCAATGAACAGTAAACAACATGTTTTCAAGTATAAATATTGCAAGACAAAACTTCTTAATAAAAAAGAATTACAAAGGGCCATATTCTGACACCAACTCATGTTTAGTGCCTTACTCAAACTTTTACTAATTTCAGTGGACCTACTTGTGTTACAAGGTGCTGCTCAGTGTGAATAAGAGGGGCAGAATCTGACACAATATTCGTATATATGAGTTTTAGTAAAGCATTTGATACTGTTTCATGAGTTTGCTGCTAATTCACCAAACTTGACCATCTGTTTTTAAATACGTTAAAATTTCATAATGCAGCTTGCTATTGGAACAAATGGGAGAACATAGACATAGTGCTGGGGTCAGAGAATTTCTAATTGGTTAAAATGGTTATTTGTAAAATATAACTTACCACAGATTTTAATTTCTGAGCCTTCTTCAAACTGAATTTCAGGTCGTAACCTATATCAACTATCTGACAAGATAGCAGCTTTGTTTTCTTTTAATTAATTTTTCATGTTTGACAGCCCTTACTTTTTCTTCCTGCTATTTGAATGTACTAATTTAGCTTTTATTTGTCTGTTTTTCATTAATTCAGAACTATTAGTTGTAGCTCTAACAGCAAAATGCACTATAATAGAGCAAATTCATCTTTCTGTTAAAGGACCTTGAGTACTAGGAGCATATAATCTGTTTCTAACCTTTGAAAAGTTATAATGTAAATAAAATGACAAAAAACCCCCAACATAAAATAGACATTAATGTGTCATTTGCTCAGAAGAAGTGCATTTCCTGATTACTAAAAGATAATCATAGGTTTGTTGCTATGTAGTTTTGGATCTGTGTTTAGATGTATGTATGTTGGTTTGTTTGTATGCAGGCTGTAGATGCTATGGTAGTAAATGTCTACAGAAAGATAGGTGCAAGATGTTTCCTTCTCTTGTTGTCAGCATAAAAGTGCTAATATATTGAAAATAGAGATTCTCGAAATGTCCGTCTTCAGAAAATGGAGATCGATCTATGCTACCAACAATATTAAAATAATCAGAACTAGGTATAGATTTCACGGAATTTGGTTAAGAACAGTATTGTAACAACAATCCATTCAGATATCTAATACATGTAATGCAAGTAGTTTCACTTTTTATAAAACCACATAAATCTAACCACAGACTTTTCCTTAATTAAAACAGTTTTTCCTGCATTTGGACAAATTTCAAAGATAAATAAGTTATTGTTTAAATCAACTCACAATAATGAAAAGGAGCACTTGTGGCACCTTAGAGACTTAGTCTCTAAGGTGCCACAAGTGCTCCTTTTCTTTTTGCGGATACAGATTAACACAGCTGCTACTCTGAAACCTGTCACAATAATGAGTTATTCTTAAGCAACAGTAGGCAGTAGTTCTCTGTAATGCTTCATTTCTGTGCCTTGCTCTTTCTCTCCTGTTTAGATGAGGACATGTTGTGTGTAGTCCTTCATGCACAAGATGGCCATATTAGGTTAGAACTTGTTTGTTTATAGTAAAGGACAAATGGAGCTTTATGTATTTGTTTTGTCTCACTTCTGTAGCATCTATTTCTTTCCTTTTTTTTTTAAATGAGGAAGGACTAACACAAGTTTCTCTGACCTTTTCATGCCTTTACTCCCAGATCACTTTGAAATTTCTCTATACAAACGGTCTAACTGTTGTGGGTGCTTCCCACTGTAGTAAGCAATGTTACTGAACTCTTTGTACTCTTCACAGGATAAAAGACTAGTTCCTGTACTGAGAAAGGCAGAGAAGGTTACCCAGAGACCAGACTCTGCTGGCACTACTCTTCAAGCTTAATGCTTTACAATGGACTTTGGAAGCTGGAGTTTACCTTTGTTATGGTTCAGGGGTGAGCCGTACCTTTGACCTCTCTCATATGTGAGCATCTTTTTCAAATGACAGGGCTGCACCTGCACTTCTCTGAGTGGAATCCCATGATTCAGACTACTTTTAGACTGGATCAGCAGAATAGAGCACCCCATGTTTACCAACTGTATCACCTCAGCACTCCTGCTATATAGAGCTTATGTTCACTGCAAATTAACACGAGTTATCACACTAGAGTTACTTCACTTGGGCTATGCAGAGTGATTGGATTAGTGGATAATGAGTTGTTTTAATTTAAGATGCTGCATCCACCATTGCATTATAAACTTGAGCATCAACACTCAAAATTCGACCCACCTCCATGTGACAAGCCAGCTAGTAGAATTTAAGGTAGAAATTGTTATGTGCACAGGGTTGGGTTAGTGGCAAAAGTCAAATTATAGTTTCAACTAAGAAAGCAGCAAAGACAAGTTTATAGACTTCTCTCCCGGAACTGTGTCTAGTTTTTGCAGTGAGAGAACAACTTGTTCAAAGTAACATAGTATTTATTTTTCTATAAGAACATAACAAGGGGAGTGAAAAGGTTTAAAACAACAAAAAACCTAAACGTATATTATCTTACCTAAATTTAGCATTCATCTCATGCAAGTAGGTAGTTCTGTCTTCGTCATGGTATCCCTCACCCCTGGTTCTCCAGAGGACCAAGTTGCAGCCTGCTTTTCTGCAGGCCCTCTGTCTCACATGTCTCATCATAGACTCAGGGTTTTTTTATCCACTTTCAAACTCTTAATTTTGGCTTTCCTGCCTGAATTCCCCTGATGTTTCAAACTGGAATCTTACACCACCCCTTTTCAGCCAGATCCCTGGATTTCACATATATGGAGGTGCATTTCAAAGGTGCATTCATTGTCTGAGTATGGTCAGTTTGTTTCTGGTTACTGATCTTGTTTTGGATTCCTGCAGACCAATCTAACTAAAACTGATTTAACCCTTAGGGCTTGTCTGTGGGGAGAGGGCCAGAAATAATTAGGGCAGAGTAGCTACTGCTCTAAAAGTGCCTTTGTGCAGTTTAGGTTAATCCACTTCAGAAGTGAGTTAACCTAATCCACAAAAAGGTACTTGATGTGGAAAAAGAGCGTCCATTCAGAGAACTAGTGTGGAATATCTATCGTACTTTAAATTCACACACTAGACATTTTACACTATCTTCCCTCTGATTTCCCCATGCAGACTACCCCTTAGTTACCTTTTAGTCAGCAACATAATAAACACCAAACCATATATAATTAATAAAATTAATACAGATATCTCCCGCATTCTTCACACTTTTTTTTTCTTTCTCTCTTTTGGGGTAAATTGTCTTTGCTTGATATAGCGCTATAGATCCTATCAGCCATGATTTTAAAATGCTTAGAGAAATTACTTCATAGAAACAAACTTTTCTCATGTGCTTAAATAAACAGATTATTTTTAAAGTATTAGAAATCCACAACCAAACTATAATTTATGACTTGTTTAACCAATATGTTCCTTCTTCAAGTAGAGATTATTGTTGGGCTGCTGGAATAAATCATTAATTGAACTCATTTCCTACTATGTGTTCCAAAAATATATTATCTTATTTGATTATTAGCTCAGAGGGATCTTCTGTAATTGTTGGCCATTGTCTCTAGAGCCAAAAGCTGGAGTTCATTTCAGCCAATGCGGGTACCTTTTAAGCACTGTTAATAAAGCAGTGGAGTAGCAACATTTAGCAGGAAGCCTGAATTTCTCTGATTGCATCTATAAAAATTCAGAAGAACTGCTGTAAGGCCATGGCGGTGAATTAGTGACATTTATTGAGCATACGCCTGGTAGAAATGTATACTGTTTTATCAGTCAGTGAACGTGCTGTCTGTAGAAACCATTTTTTTAAAAGCCCCAAATAAATTTATTTCAGTAGTTCAACTCAGTGTTTCCCAAAGTGTGGAGTGCACTCCTGTGGGTGTCGGAATGTGTGAAAGACTAGCTGGGGATCATGGATAGACCTCTCAATTGTCTTCCTCAGTTTCTGCTTTAATTTTTTAAGAAGTTTCCAGCTAATATGGTTCTGAAGAAATCCTTGCTTCACATTTTGAATGTTAACTAATACAGAGATATCTGAGTTTGCAGAGAGCCTGAAACAATATTTCAGAGGCGTGAACTGCCCCATTCATTTTTGATGGGTGTTAACTCAGATGCCTGTAATGATACTTTAAATGTCAACATTATTAACTATTTGAACAGTGAGAAAACATATAAGAAAGGTGAGGATGTATCATATTGTGATAATCTACATATGTGATTCCCAAAATGTGGGACACGCCTCTGCCTGTGGGAGGTATGTAGGACTGGATGGGTGTATGGAAGTTTTATAATTTAAGACAGAGAGGCTGCCTTGCAGTTTTTAACTGTTCATTATTCTATTACATAGTGATTCTTTGATAAGCAGACAGATACAAATAGCAACTATGTTTACTCAGAAGTAAAATGTTTATGGACCAATTAGTTGCTAATGTAATAAACTTTTGTCAAGGTTCCTTCCCCACTCTGAACTCTAGGGTACAGATGTGGGGACCTGCATGAAAGACCCCCTAAGCTTTTTCTTACCAACTTAGCTTAAAAACTTCCTCAAGATACAAACTTTGTCTTGTCCTTGAACCCTACGCTGCCACCAGCAAGCATGTTAAACAAAGAACAGGGAAAGTGCCCACTTGGAGACGTCTTCCCCCCAAAATATCCCCCCAAGCCCTACACCCCCTTTCTTGGGGAAGGCTTGATAAAAATCCTCACCCATTTGCATAGGTGAACACAGACCCAAACCCTTGGATCTTAAGAACAATGAAAAAGCAATCAGGTTCTTAAAAGAAGAATGTTAATTAAAGAAAAAGTAAAAGAATCACCTCTGTAAAATCAGGATGGTAAATACTTTACAGGCTAATCAGATTCAAAACATAGAGAATCCCTCTAGAGAATCCCTTAAGTTACAAAAAGACACAAAAAGAGGAATATACATTCCATTCAGCACAACCTATTTTACCAGCCATTTAACAAAAGGAAATCTAATGCATTTATAGCTAGATTATTTAGTAATTTAACAGAAGTTCTGAAGATCATTCCTGATCTGTTCCCGGCAAAAGCATCACACAGACAGACAGACAGCCTTTGTTCCCTGCCCCCCTCCAGCTTTGAAAGTATCTTGTCTCCTCATTGGTCATTTTGGTCAAGTGCCAGCGAGGTTATCTTAGCTTCTTAACCCTTTACAGGTGAAAGGGTTTTGCCTCTGGCCAGGAGGGATTTTATAGTTCTGCATACAGAAAGGTGGTCACAGATGTTTCAATACTGTGTCAGTTCACTACTGGCCCATATACAATAGCATGAAACTTATAGCAAGAGCAGGTCTGTAGTCCATGTGCGGTGATCGGGGGTTGATTCAGCTTTAAGGTAGAGGTTTTGCTTGATTAACTACTGCAAACTTCGCTCCAAATGCTCTGTTGTCTGTTCTGCTAAAAATTGTTCTGTAGATGCACAAATTCCTTTTTGAGTAATGTCTGTAAGTATGTAAACTGATAGATACAATACAATTACTGTTTTGATGATAATTGCATTTTTCATGCATACAGCTGTGTAAAAGGTTAAATCATACAGCAGAAAAAAACCATGTTATATAGAAAACAATAACATGATATGTCCTCTAGGCTCCATGACATAATTAGTTGGATGCAATTCCATATAGGACGCTTATAAATAGCACCTAAAATTTATTATTAAAACAGTGCCACCACAGCTTCCTTTTAGATGGAACTTGCAGGTAGGCAGAGTTGGGATGTGTGAGACATCTCATTATTTTGTTCTCACTCTCCCTTTCACTTTTCCAGCATGTATTCAACAGCTTGGAAGCTTGGACATAGGTAGGTAATTACCTCAGGTCTGAGCCACTTCATTAGTTAATTTCACAATTACTCAAAAATGCATACAGTCTTAGCTGAACTAGCATACTGTTTGCTTTGTGTGGTCTGGGATTTGCATTATTGTATTTGACTTCTTGTGGTGCCTGTTCCGTATGCCTACAAACCAGACTACTAGAAAGTACTCTCTGGCTGCATTAGCTCTTTGTCGTTCGGTAGATCTTAGTGCTTTCTCCTCCAGTAGAAAAGAAGTTGTTACGTATGTATTCCATCAATTTTATAATAATTTGCATTTAAGTAGCAGTTTAATTAGAGGATCTCCTAGAACTTCACACATACATATTAATGGATTAAGCCTCACAAAACTCTGAACTAAGTAAGCACTATATGTACTTTGCAGATGGGAAAACTAAAGTACAGATAAGTTATTGTGGTTCCCTTCCCCATGGTTCTACAGTAAGGTCACATCAGAATTCTACCCTCATTACTGCTCTTGAGCTGTAACCCAATACAACATAAATTTGTCTTTGGGAGAAGTTAATCAAGTTTAACTGCCCTGTGATGAGGTGTACTAACCCTGCACCAGGCAAGAAGAGGTTAAAGATCAGCTTTAGGCTCAGGCAGCCCAACCCTACTTCACCTGCAAGACATGCCAGTCTTAGGGGAGCAACCTTAAAAGGTAGAAACCCAGTTCAGAAGGCCCCAGTCTTGGGAGGTGGACAGACTTCTTCCTACTACCTCCCAGGAAGGAGCTCAGTGGAGGCCAAAGCTGGCAGAGGGTTCCTATGAACATTGCACAATAGCCTGGAGATAACTGAGTGAGGCTACAGCTCGTCAGCTACCTCTTAAAAAGAGGCAGATGTTTGGATTATTTTAATGTTGTGCCTTCCTTTATTACCTTTCCTCTGAGGTCTGAAGAGCACTAGGGGAGGAAGGCCTAGAGGCAGGCCATAGTAGGAAGAAGCCCAGGTAAGAAGCAAGGTGGTCTGAAGAAGCAGACCTTAATCACTTGCTAACAGGGGCCCTGGGCTGGAACCCAGGATTAGAAGGAAGGACTGAGTTGCCACTCAGGTCACCAGTGAAAGGCCAGGTGAAGGCCCCAGACAATGGTCATAATGCTTAGTCAGGCTGGAGCCCTGGCACACGGATGCTGGACTGCCATTGGACTGGATTCTGACTTTCCCCAAAAGGGGTGATATTAAAAACGACCCGGCTGGAGGGCTGAGTCTGCTGGCCAGCAGACCTGAACAGCTGGCCAGCAAGGCTATGGAGAGGGAAAACCTGGCAATGCCACACCCAGCCAAAAGGCAGTGCACTAGCTGGTGAGTTGCTGTGTCACAGCCTCACAGTACACAGGTTCAAAGGGAATAATATTTCAAGATAAATTGAATAAAATGGCGTTCAGTAGATTGCAAAATAACTGTCTTGGGTAGGAAAAAATGTAACCTGAATTGGAAGAAACAACCTTAACGATTGAGTCCTGAAAAAACTTGAGTGGTTTATTGTTTCAGATGGCTAGGTTCAGGAGGCATAAAGTTGAATATCTCTCGATCAAGCTCCACAAGGTGAATAACTCAGGCTTTCTTTCATATTTATTAAAGCCTTTTAATGAAATTGCAAGAATCAGATGAAGCAGTCGTATATGTAGGACAAGACTTTTCTCATTGAATTTGTCTGTAAATAGAAACACAGGCCCAAAGGTATCTACTGAGGGAGAGAGTCTGAGAGGAACATCTTTTCAGTTAGGTAGAGCAGAGAGGGAACAATCCAAGGTTCATAGGAGAGGTAGAATAAGCATTGTGCAAAAGGTGGGTGACTTGCCTCATCATCGAGATGGACTGTCATGAGCACATCACACTTACTCAATCCCTTTGCCATGTCTCAGTTTTACTTCCATTGTCATTTCAGTTCAAGGCCCAGATCAAAGCCATCAGCAGAGCAGAATTTAAGTACAATAGTGACCTTGATTCTATTAGTGACCTGCCAAGACAGCTGTACTTCTGGTGGACCATACATTTTATAAATCCCACGATGAAGCATGTGGGAGCCAGGGATGAAGCCCCTTCAGCAAGAATGGTTTAACTGTGGAACTATCAGAGAACTTTGGACTAATCCAATCTTACTACCTTCAGAGCATGCTGCAACATCTCCCTCTTTGAAGTATTTTCATCAGACATGGCATGATGAAGGGGGGTGGGGGATATTTCCCAAGCAAAGCCTTTAGCGAGTTGAGCACATGCAGGTGGAATTTACCTGGGAAGCAATTAGATATGCTGTGGTGGTGAGTGCTATACAAAACTATAAGATAGTATAGGAGCAAGGGGGTATAGACCTGGTAGTATCTGGGGTGATCCTGGGATGCAGATCCACTAGGAGACATTGAGGGAGCTATCAAGGACCCTGGCAGAGGTGTTCCAGGAAATAATAATGCCTTTTGTGTATGTGTTTGTGGGGCTGGGGTGAGGGGTTGACCAGAATTCCCTTTTTCTATGTACAGAGGCTATGTAAGGCTGATTAAGCATAAGTTTAATACTCTCATCTGTTCTATCTATTTCTTTCCTTATTTGTTCTCATTCTCTCTCTCTCACACCTAAATTCAGTCCATCTCATCCTAATTCACATACACTCTTCTCCCAGTCTGTCTTGCGCTCTCATTCACTCAAGCTTGACCTCTCTTCATTCATTCCCTCCCACTCATTCGCTTAGACTCCCCTCACTCTCACACTCCAATCACTCTCCCTATTCTCCCTCTCTTCTTCCTCCCATTGACATTCTTTTGTACTTCATCCCATCTCATTCCACATACCGTTCCTTCCTGGCCTGAGGCGAGAAGAGCGTTTTGGGATCTTCACTTCCTTCTTGAAGGCCTGATGGGGAGCAGTATGTATCAGGATCTTTTGTTGCCCTGTAGGTGTGGTAGGGAAAACCTCTGATATCTTCACACTTGTCTTACAAGGCAGAGGAGGCTACCAGGTTCTTTCCTCCTTCCCCTCAGGAGGCATCATTGGCAGCCATAAGAGGATGGGCAGTAGCGGTATAGCCTATGGGGATCCTTGATGCTTTACCTAAGAAGCCAGCAACTCAACAAATTTTGAAATGGTATTTAATTTTTTCATTCCCATGAGTCCAAATTTTTTTCTTTGCTCTTGTCGACTTTTCTACTCAACACTTTAGTAGCAGTGGTTTATAGGGCTCTACTGCTCTCCAAAGGTGTTTACAGCATATATCTGAAGGTTTAATCCTTAGTACATATGCATATATTAAGCTTTCAGCAGTATTAGAGTAGAAACAGTGAAAGAGGAAGCTCTGTTGGTCTATTTCTAGATTTCCTGTGCTTGATCATATTATAACTTGGATGCAAAAAAAAAAAAAAATCATCACTTAGCCTTTTTCACCTTCACTTTGGCATTACAGGTACAGGCTGGATGGGAAATTTTATCCCTTTTGGCATCACTCCAATGCTGATTGTGTGCTTTTTCTTATGGATATGTGCCAAACACCTTTTTTTGTTGTGAAGTTTCTGTTCTTAAGAAACCCAAGCAATTTATCATAAAATTGAGATCTGTCTGAAAGCTAGCAGGTTTCAAGGCTAGCTGCTGGAACCAGTGTTCTTTGAAGACATTTCAGTGTATGTGGTTCAAATTAGATTAAACTAACTTTGAGAGAGACATTATTTTCAATATATATATTTTCTCCTTCTCTATACCCCGCCCCCCATGGTGCCAAAAACATTTTGAACTTTAACTCCATTTTAACATAGTGGTTTGGTCTTGGAATTTCTTTGATCTTTATTAAAAAACAACCAAAACCATACCTACCCCCTTCAGACTTGACAATTTATGAGTACAGGATATCCAGGATCAATGGATAAGGACAACAAAGTTTTATTCCCAGAAAGAATAAGGGTAAATTAAGAGAAGGAATGGTACAGAAATCAGGGATATCAAATAAACAAGTAACTAATCAACACTAAATGCCCTCAGACTAAGTAAAATAACAAAAATGCCCCCACAGTCTCCCCACAGGCCTTAGCTGGTTAATTGAATTGACACTTGATGAGCAAGGGTACATCCCTCTCTGAGAAGCTGAGACCTCTCCCTTTTGGCTGGAGTGGGTCTTAGGTTGTTTCAAGCCCTCACTCCCAATGCAGGGACATGGTACTGGGTACAACATGCAGTCAGTCTTCACAGCCCGAAGCAGTCTCTCTCTCCTGTTTGGAGCTGAGGGTTTCAGGTCAGTCACCAGCCCTCTGGCTGAGAGAGACAAAATGTTACCTTCCCTTCTGTTGTAGGGAGCAATTCCTGGGCTGTTGCCCCTCTGGCTGCAGTAACCTTGTGGCTCCCTGGAGCCAGCTGTCTCTCAAAACACTGTCCCTAACTGGGGTCAACACACACACACAAGCTTTTTAGTGCCTGCTGTTGGTTGCTCAGGCAGATTAATCTGGCCCTTTAACTCTTCCTCCTCTCAAACATGGTGCCTGTCCAGGCTCAGTTCATGTGTCTGAGAAATCTCATGCTCTTTGGAGTCTGCAGTTATTGTCCAGCCCATCAGTCAGCCTCCTGGTCCATGCTGCCCAGGTTGTTTGTGTGTCTCAAGCACAGGCAAGGTAGAGAGCCTCCGTTTCAGTTCCACAGTGTCTCCCTCTATATTGCTAGCTGTGGGAATTGCTGGGAGCTGTTCTTGCAAGCCCCCAAACTGGGAAGGGTTTTTTCTTTTTCTTTTTTTACATCATCTAGCAGCATGGTCCATGACTAGGGCTCTTAGGTGTACATAGTAGAAATATATAATAAAGTTGTAGAGACCTGTAGCTATAGCTTTAGTGCAAGTTCCATAGGGAAGAGTATGTGATGTATTTAATAATTGTCTCTTGTTTGCATCACATAGGCTTTTTAGAGACTGGTATTCATTTGTTGAGTTTGAACTTCTGTACACATTAGATGCTCAAGATCAGCTTTGCCTACAGACAAGGGCACATGCATTGTGTTTGTGTGTGTGTGATGATCACTGTATAGTGGCTGACTCACAAAGAGGATAAGGGACTTAATACTACACACCCTTATAGAATCATAGAAGTGTAGGGCTGGAAGGGACCCCGAAAGGTCATGAAGTCTGGATGCCTATGCAGGATCAAATAAATTTAGATCATCTCTGACAGGTGTTAGACTAACACGCTCTTAAAAACCTCCAACGATGGGGATTCCACGACTTCTCTTGGTAATCTCTTCTAGGACTTAATTTTCCTTTATAGTTGGAAAGTCCTGATATTTCCTAATAGCTAACCTAAATCTCTCTTGTTGCAGATTAAGCCCATTAATTCTTGTCCTAACTTCAGTGGACATAGAGAACAATTGATCACCATCCTCTTAATGATAGCCCCTAACATAGTTGAAGACCGTTATCAGGTCCCCCCTCAGACTTCTTTTCTCAAGACTAAACATGCTCAGGTTTTTTTTTTTTTAATCTTTCCTCATAAGTCAGGTTTTCTGACCCTTTTATTGTTTTTGTTGTTCTCCTCAGGTCTCTCTCCAGTTAGTCCACATCTTTTCTAAAGTGTGGCACTCAGTTGTCCTGTGGTACTTGGCTCTATCTCCCATGTCTTACATTCGACACTCCTGTAATAAACCCCAGAATATTAGCCTTTTTTGCACCTGCATCATGTTGTTGACTCTTATTCAATTTTTGATCCACTGTAACCCCCAGATACTTTTGGAGAGCTTTGCCTTTAGTTCAAGTAGTAGAGACTTTTATTGATGAAACTGAAGGATCTAGGTTCTACTCATTATGAATTACCTCGTAACTGTATCTGTAGCACAAGGGTTTGTTGCATCTGTCCCTTTCACTTCATTGCAACTGAGCTTTTCACTTGTAATTCTCTAGCATGCTGCAATACCAAACTTTCCCTTGACGCCACAGACGCTTCAACTACTAGGGCTCTAGCACCCAATACTATTTCCCAACTACCTTCAGAGTTCCAAACATCCTGTATCTTTAATGCACTCCTCCTAAGTGCTGTGCAATCTTACCCTGCCAAAGTAAAACGCCAGCAGCAGAATGACCATAAGAAGATTGATCACATTGCCCTCTGTTGACCCATCAAAGTTCAGCTGATTCATCACATTGTTAATACCTCCCCTAAAGAGAGAACATGCTGTAGTTTCCTCACAGTAAACAACATTAAGATTTGGAGTAACTATTGTCTATATGAAGGATTTTTAACAGAAGGAGCTCCCTGGCCCCTATATGGATTATAGGGCATTTCTAATCATAGGTAGTATCCTGGAAGACCAACTATATGTTGATGCCTCAATCAGATAGGAAAACGTAAAATTCTCATCTTTAAAAGGGTTGTTGCACCTTTAAGAAATGAGAGCTGCATCCTAGTTCTTCTTGCTTGTTGCTCAGCAACAGATTTTCAGAGGCTTGAACAGAGCTTGAGGTGTTTGGGAGAAAAGATTACAAGAGAAAGCGGTGTCTGTGGAAAAAAAGATGCTCAGAGGGAGAGGTGAGCCAGAGTTAAAATGATTAGGACATTACCACTGGGAACTGAAGTAAAATTCAGGGCGTGTCTTGATGAAAAAGAGTTTTGAGTGGAATTTTGGCAAGTAATAAGTCTAAAATAACAGGCAATCAGTGAGTAGGAGAATACATTTTGTTGTATAGACTTGTAATTGGGCACAGGAATGGGGAAGGAAAATTCATTTAATTATATTAATTTCTGATGCATTAAGACACAGAATTTATAAAACTGGAATATTTGTAAAATTATTTTTAGAAAAGTAGAATGAGACTTTAGGCTCAGTTTCAGGCTTGATGTAAGCAGGTGTAAATCCGCTTCACACCACTTTTTGCATCTATTTCATACCAACTCTGAATTTGGTACACTGACTTTTAAATAATTATGCTATAGGGAACTTGTTTTTAATTCCACAGTTATTACAGATGGAGGCCCTGAGCTGCAATTGTCCTGGAGCTGTGGTTTGTTGATTCACATATATAAAAGCTGTCCTCTGCTTCAGACATACTGCACTGCCTTGGATCAGTGCCCACCCATTGTAGCTCTTATTTTGCACTTAAGTTTTGATAATTCTTTAGCTCACCTGGCCCTTTTTTCTGGCACCTATCCTTTATGATTTGTAGAAAAGGAAACAAATCATTTTCTCTTGTTGTGTAAACATAGTGATCACCACATGTTACTATTTCTACTGCATTGGATCCATGTTGAGTACAGTAAAGCCAAGTAAAATGTGCAAAGAGCAACTGGTAGTTGAGACAACTTTAGTGCAGCTCCTACTAGATTTGCTAGCGGAATTTCCCTTTAGGATGGCCTAGAAGAGCTATAAAAAGAAAAGGAGTACTTGTGGCACCTTAGAGACTAACCAATTTATTTGAGCATGAGCTTTCGTGAGCTACAGCTCACTTCATCAGATGCATACCGTGGAAACTGCAGCAGACTTTATATATACACAGAGAATATGAAACAATACCTCCTCCCACCCCACTGTCCTGCTGTGTGCCTTTCTGCAGCGGTAATGTGCAGGGCACACCCACAATAGATTCAGACACTGGAGGGAGTATTCCCATTATTTGAGTCTGCTCTAGTGTTGGCAGACATGACATAAGCTGCATTTGCAGACTTGCCGCACTTGTTCTCTCATTAAAGGACTGATTCTGTAAGGTCCTGAACACTTTCAACTCCCATTGAAGTGACCTTGAGAGCTTTCAGCAGGCATTCAGCTCCTGACAGTGTTGGACGATATGAGCATTAGAGAACTTCATGTGGCTCGGTGCTATGTTTTTTGTCACTAAAACAGGAAAAGATCAGATTTCTTCTTGTTGGTTTGTAGGGTCTGTTTAGGAAAAAATGTGAAAAGTTTGAATGTAATAGTGTTTACTGTGTAACTTATTGAAGGTAAATGGAGTGGTGATTCTTCTATGCATATTATACAAATGTGAGGTTACTTGGTTTAGTCCTAGGTTTTAACATAAGAAACTCAAGGATACAGTGGTCCTGTCTTGAAAAAGGTCTGGATTAGAAATACTATGGCATTATGTATTAGATCTAGGACTTTAAAAAACAAGATGCATTACATTTAGTTTTGATGCTGCACTACTGTGGCATGCTTGGTGTGGGGCAACACCTTAAGACAACTCAGAAATGTAAGGCAGTGCAGAATGAGGCTTCCGGTTGGTTAAGCAATGTTTTGCACTTGAAGGTACATGCTATTCTGTAATTTTGCACTGCCTGCCTCTCAGTTTCTAAGTGGAATTTTAAGCTGCAGTTTCTCACATATAAAGCGCTGTAATACTGCTACACCTGTGATTAGCAGAGGCACTTGGGTTATCCGTACCCCCTAAGTTAAAAAGGGATGATGGTGGTAGGACCCTTCTTTTAAACAGTCATTGACTTTTGGAATTTAGTTATTCCCCCACCTGTTAGGTCAGAAATGGCTCAAGTTTCTTCACCTACAAGGACAAGAGGCAAGATCCTTTTGTTTTTTTTGTTTTTTTTTAATGGGATTATAGTGAGAGTTGAAAGCAGGAACTTCTATGAGAGGGTAAGATGAATATAGGCATAGTTTTTTGTCTGGTTGATTTGTTAATGTGGATGGGGTTCAATCTAGTTCAGCCTACCATAGAGAGAGTCTTATTTTTTAATTTTTTAATATTTTTGTATCATTTTAAATTATGTAAATCTACCCAGGATTAAGGGTATTTTGTTATAAATTAAAATCAGTAATAATACTGCTGTCACTTAGCCCTGGTCTACACTACAAGTTTAGCAGCGTTAGATCGATTTAAGCCTGCACCCATCCACGCAACGAAGCCATTTTTGTTGACTTAATGGGCTCTTAAAATAGATTTCTGTACTCCTCCCCGATGAGGGGATTAGTGCTGAAATTGACATCGCCGGGTCAAATTTGGGTTAGTGTGGACGCAATTCGACAGTACTGGCCTCCGGGAGCTATCCCACAGTGCTCCATTGTGACTGCTCTCGACAGCACTCTGAACTCGGATGCACTGGCCAGGTAGACAGGAAAAGCCCCGCAAACTTTTGAATTTTATTTCCTGTTTGGCCAGTGTGGTGAGCTCATCAGCAGAGGTGACCATGCAGAGCTCATCAGCAGAGGTGACCATGGAGTCCCAGAATCGCAAAAGAGCTCCAGCATGGACCAAACGGAAAGTACTGGATCTGATCACTGTATGGGGAGATGAATCCATGCAATCAGAACTCCATTCCAAAAGACAAAATGCCAAAATATTTGAAAAAATCTCCAAGGGCATGAAGGATAGAAGCTATCACAGGGACCCGCAGCATGAAACTTAAGGAGCTTAGGCAAGCCTACCAAAGAGGCAAGGGGGGAGTCTCACGCAACAGGGATGAGGATTTTGGGGATGAGGAAGATAGCACATACCAGGCAAGTGGAGAAACCGTTCTCCCTGACAGCCAGGAACTGTTTATCACCCTGGATCCAATACCCTCCCAACCTGGGCTCCCGGATTGAAGGTGGAGAAGGCAGCTCTGGTGAGTATACCTTTGTATATATAACACACGGTTTAAAAGCAAGCGTGTTTAATGATTACTTTGCCCTGAAGACTTGGGATGCATTCACCGCCAATACAGCTACTGGAAAAGTCTGTTAACGTGTCTGGGGATGGGGCGGAAATCCTCCAGGGACATCTCAATGAAGCTGTCCTGGAGTTACTCCCAAAGCCTTTGCAAAAGGTTTCTGGGGAGGGCAGCCTTATTGCGTCCTCCATGGTAGGACACTTTACCACAGCGGGCCAGTAGCACGTAGTCTGGAATTATTACATAAGAAAGCATGGCAGCATGTGGTCCTGGTGTTTGCTGGCATTCAAACAACATCCGTTCTTTATCTCTGTGTTATCTTCAGGAAAGTGATATCATTCATGGTCACCTGATTGAAATAGGGGAATTTTATTCAGGGGACATTCAGAGGTGGCCATTCCTGCTGAGCTGTTTGCCTATGGCTGAAAAGAAATCATCCCCGCTGTTAGCCACGCGGTGGGGTGGGGGTGAAGCGATCATCCCAGAGAATTGGGTGTGTGTGTGGGGGAGGGGTTAGTTGGGTTTGTGCTGCACATTAACCCGAAAACATCAGCTCCTCCTTTTAAGTGGCCAATGTGTCTTTTTCAATTTTAATCTCCCTTTTTTTCCTCCCGCAGCTGCAAAAGTTTCAATGCTGCAACTAGCATCTCCGTCCCAGACGCTAACACAGATAAGAAGGCGAAAAAAACAGACTCGCGATGAAATGTTCTCTGAGCTCATGCAGTCCACCCGAACTGAAAGAGCCCAGCAGAATGCGTGGAGGCAGACAATGCCAGAGTCCAGGAAAGCACAAAATGAACGCGAGGACAGGTGGCTGGAGCAACAGGAGAGGTGGCAGCAGCATGATGAAAGGAGGCAGGATGCAATGCTGAGGCTACTGGAGGATCAAACTGATATGCTCCGGTGTATGGTTGAGGTGCAGGAAAGGCAAAGACCACCACTGCAGCTCTTGTGTAATCAACCACCCTCCTTCCCAAGTTCCATAACCTCCTCACCCAGACGCCCAAGAACACAGGGGATGGGGGAGCTCCTGGCACCCAACCACTCCACCCCAGAGGACTGCCCAAGCAACAGAAGGCTGGCATTCAATAAGTTTTGAAGGGCAGTGTGGCCTTGTCCTTCCCTCCTCCACTACCCGACCCAGTGCTTCTCTTCTCTCCCACCCCTCCCAGGCTACCTTGGCAGTTATCCCCCTATTTGTGTGACAAATTAATAAAGAATGCATAAATTTGAAACAACATTGACTTTATTGCCTCTGCAAGCGGTGATTGAAGGGGAGAGGGGAGGGCGGTTGACTTACAGGGAAGTAAAGTGAACCAAGGGCGCGGGTTTTCATCAAGGAGAAAGAAACAGAACTGTCACACCGTAGCTTGGTCAGCCATGAAACTGGTTTTCAAAGCTTCTCTGATGCGCAGCGCACCCTGCTACGCTCTTCTAACTGCCCTGGTGTCTGGCTGCACGTAATTAGCAGCCAGGCGATTTGCCTCAACTTCCCACCCTTCCATAAACGTCTCCCCATTATTCTCACAGATATTGTGGAGCACACAGCAAGCAGTAAAAACAATCGGAATATTGGTTTCATTGAGGTCTAACCAAGTCAATAATCTGCGCCAGCGTGCTTTTAAATGTCCAAATGCACATTCTGCCACCATTCTGCACTTGCTCAGCCTGTAGTTGAACAGCTCCTGACTACTGTCCAGGCTGCCTGTGTATGGCTTCATAAGCAACGGCATTAAGTGGTAGGCTGGATCACCAAGGAGAACTATAGGCATTTCAACATCCCCAACAGTTATTTTCTGGTCTGGAAAGTAAGTCCCTTGCTGCAGCTGTTCATACAGACCAGAGCTCCTGAAGATGCGAGCGTCATGTACCTTTCCCGGCCATCCCACGTTGATGCTGGTGAAATGTCCCTTGTGATCCACCAGTGCTTGCAGCACTATTGAAAAGTACCCCTTGTGGTTTATATACTGGCTGCCTTGGTGGTCCGGTGCCAAGATAGGGATATGGGTTCCGTCTGTGGCCCCACCACAGTTAGGGAATCCCATTGCAGCAAAGCCATCCACTATGACCTGCACATTTCCCAGGGTCACTACCCTTGATAGCAGCAGCTCAGTGATTGCGTTGGCTACTTGGATCACAGCAGCCCCCACAGTAGATTTACCCACTCCAAATTGATTACCGATTTGACCAGTAGCTGTCTGGTGTTGCAAGCTTCCAGAGGGCTATCACCACTCGCTTCTGAACTGTAAGGGCTGCTCTCACCTTGGTATTCTTGCACTTCAGGGCAGGGGAAAGCAAGTCACAAAGTTCCATGAAAGTGCCCTTATGCATGCAAAAGTTTCGCAGCCGCTGGGGATCATCCCAGACCCGCAACACTGTGTGGTCCCACCAGTCTGTGCTTGTTTCACGGGCCCAGAATCGGAGTTCCATGGCATGAGCCTGCCCCATTGCCACCAGGATGGCCAAATTGCCAGGGCCCGTGCTTTGAGAGAAGTCTATGTCCATGTCCTCATCACTCTCCTCACCGCGCTGCCATCGCCGCCTCGCCTGCTTTTGCAGGTTCTGGTTCTGCATATACTGCATGATAATGTGTGAAATGTTTACAATGCTCATAACTGCCATGGTGATCTGAGCGGGCTCCATGCGTGCCATGGTATGGCGTCCTCAGGAGAGCGGAGTGGCAGCAGAAGTGGTGGCTGATGACCTGTGATTCATGAGAGCAGGAGTGCAGAGTTGAAGCGGGAGCCCATGAGAGACAACTTGGAGAAATTCGCTATTGAGACAAGAGCAGAAGAGCAGAGTGGCAGCAGAGGCGGTGGTTCGATGACGATGGTTAGCAGTCCTACTGCACCGTCTGCTGAAAGCAGGATGGCGCCCACACGGAAAAAAGGCGCGAAATGATTGTCTGCCATTGCTTTCACAGAGGGAGGAGCGACTGACGACATGTACCCAAAACCACCAGTGACAATGTTTTTGCCCCATCAGGCATTGGGAGCTTAACCCAGAATTCCAATAGGCGGCAGAGACTGCGGGAACTGTGGGATAGCTACCCACAGTGCAACACTCCGAAAGTCAACGCTCGCCTCGGTACTGTGGACGCACTCTGCCGACTTAATGCGCTTACTGGGGACACACACAATCGACTGTATAAAATAGCTTTCTAAAAATCAAATTCTATAAATTCGACCTAATTTCATAGTGTGGACATACCCTTATAAAAATTCGTGACTAGAGTGAAATCATGCAGTTAGTAGATAGAATCATAGAATATCAGGGTTGGAAGGGACCCCTGAAGGTCATCTAGTCAAACCCCCTGCTCGAAGCAGGACCAATTCCCAGTTAAATCATGAGCTAACCACTAATTTAATCAATACAGATGATTGCAGTGATATTTTGGCACTTACATACATTGCCTAAATGTTGCTTAATAAATCCAGTTCAGATGGATGAATCTGCAATAGTTAAGAGTAATATTTATTCACTGCCAAAGGGAAAATGTCAGTTCACTCACCAATGTAAAAATAGCTGTTTAAGTGAGATTTATTAAATGTAATACTCAGATTTTGAAATATACAAATGTATATTATGTAACTGTAAAATTATTTTGAGAATTGGCCCTGTTTTGTGATTGAAGATTATTAAAATTAGTGCCTGTGTCAAATCATTTGGAAAATCCAACTAGGGTTCTAAAGGACAACACACAAGAACACATGAATGTGGCTGAAAACTCTTAATTTTCTTGGCCAGTAGCTGATAGTCACAAGTAAACAAATGCATCTGTTTTGACAGTTTGCTGTTTTATATTAGCTATCCTAGTATCAGCCTCTGTCTGTGAAGCAAATACAGTACAGAGTCAGAGAATATTCCACAGTAAGCACTTGGGGTGAGGACGGGGATGGGTTTTAGGTATGACCTTTTCAGGAAGGGTAGCTGAAGGCTAGAAAAATTGATAGTGACTCATAATCTTTTATAGAGAGAAATATTAACCACTTGATCTAGAAGGATGTTATCAGGTAATTCTTTTTAGATATTGATCATCATGGCATGCTTTGTGATTCTTTTGAATGTCTGGAAAATCAGTTGGTCTTGTGGAAATAGAAGGAATAGGGTTTCGAACTTTCTGATTGCAGAAAACTGAACACCCTTGCCCCGCCCACTGCCCTAAGGACCCACCTCTGTCCTGCCCCTTATCTGAGGGCACCCCCCACTCACTCCATCCTCCCTCCCTCCGTCGTTCGCTCTCCCCCGCCCTCACTCACTCGCTCATTTTCTCCAGGCTGGGGCAGAGGGTTGGGGTGCGGAGGGGGTGAGGGGTCTAGCTGGAGGTGTGGGCTCTGGGGTGGGGTGAGGTATGAGGGGTTTGGAGTGCAGGTGTTTGCTGTGGGTGGGAGGGTGGGGCTGAGGAGTTTGGAGTGTGGGAGGGGGCTCTGGGCTGGGGCAGGGGAGTGGGATATGGGAGGGCGTGCAGGGTGCCAGCTCTGGGAGGGAGCTTGGGTTTGGGAGGGGATTCGGGGTGTGGGCTCAGGGCGTTGCTTACCTCAGGCAGCTCCTGGGAAGTGGCAACATCCCTCTGGCTACTAGGCAGAGGGCGTGGCCAGGCGATTCTGCACACTGCCCTTGCCCGCAGGCACACCGCCCCCATAGCTCTCATCGGTTGCAATTCCCGGCCAACGGGAGCTGCAGAGCCGGCGCTTGGGGCGGGGGCAGCCCACGGAGCCTCCCTGGCTGTCCCTGCACCTAGGGACCTGAGGGACATGCCGGCAGCTTCTGGGAGCTGCATGGAGCCAGGTAGGGAGCCTGCCTTAACCCCGCTATGCTGCTGACCGAACTTTTAATGGCCTGGTCAGCTTTAGAGGTTTATATTGAATCATGTTGTGTTTTGGAGATCTGGAGATTAACAGCAGTTATCACACCTGTACAAACATCAACATTACACATCACTGGGAGGGAGGGTAAGATTGCCCCCAGGGAGGTGAAAGTGTTGCCATGGCAAACCAAGGCAAATCCAAACTGTGCCGTAAGGCTCCTCTCTTTAAACTCCTTTGTTTGTCAAACAATTACATAACATTGAAAAGAATGAAAATTTAATAATTATGTAACAATCATTCCACATAACAAGACCATAGGGAATTATGAGAGTCCAAAAAGGTGTTAGATTTATTGTTACTACACAAATTACTTTTAAAAGCAAAGCAAATGATGAAGTTATTGGTATAATACATGAAATATGAAGTATAAATGCTGCAGATTAATACCATATTATGAAAATCTGCATATTGGTAGGATTTTTGAGACTGTTTAATATTACACATTGTATAGAACAGTGTGGAAATACAATACTTCTATTGCAGTGGAATACTTTTAATTGGTACACCCTCCTGGAGTTAGAAAACATGCTTATTAAGCTATTTCCTTGATTAGCAGAGACTCAAAGAAATACATTGTATTGGGAGAGAATCACATTCATTTATTTAATTCTTTATAATATGCTCATTTTAAAAACAATTCAAGTATTTAAACTACTATAGTAAGGTCCGACTGACTTACTGGGCAAAGAAGCAGAGAAGTAGTGTGCAGTGAACAAGGGTTTACACTATACCTTCCATCCTTTTTCTAGCCTCAGAGATGAGGAAGCTTTGGCCCCTTTAAGGATTACCCACCCCCGGCCTCCTAATGGGCCTGAGGGAGGGAGCTTTGTGACTGATTGATTGATTGTGTGTACAGAACGGTGTAGCATAAGATTGTTGGTTTCCATGCATCCAAGGGAAAGGCTTTCTGCTAGAAAGAAAAGCTTCCTCCTCCCCATGACATTAGAGTAGGACTGGTTTGGTGGGCCTTGCAGTGGACTTCTGCTAGCCACTTGTTTGGGGCTGGGAAGGAAATTTTCTCTCACAGCGTGGGGTTATTTCATTTCCCCACAGCAGCCCAAGAACTCAGTGCATAGAATAGATTTTTAAATTCATTTTGTTGCAATTTGCCAAGTGCGCAGTGCAGTCACTTGTTCCATAGTGGGCTGATTCCCTGATGAAGTGGATTAGGTGAAAGCATCTCTGAAAGAACTTGGGGAACATTGGATGGGGCTCCTATGTCTGGCTCAATGAAGAGAAAACTCTCTCTCCCCCACTGCCTTAATGCTGGTAAAAGCGGAGGGAAATGCGTCCCAGCAACAGTGCTGGAACAGGTTGACCAGGTGGGTGGCTGGGTGGCTGGCAGTGGCCCTCCACCAGGTGGAACAGATTATAAAGGAAGGATGAATTATTGCTGAATAGTTGCAAGGTGTGTTAAACTACATTCCTGGTGTCTTGTATTTCTTTCTGTAGTGTCTGAGACAATAGGAAATTTACATTAGCAAGCACAGTCCAGACCTGCATATCACTGTTAATAGGCTTGCAGAAAACAGTGTGTGCCACTTGAGTGGACTAGGGCCATGTCTACATTTACCGGGGATCAACGCTGCTGTGATCAATGCAGCGGGGGTCGATTTAGCGGGTCTAGTGAAGATCCTCTAAATTAACTGTGAAGTGCTCTCTAGTCGACTCCGGTACTCCACAGGAACAAGAGGAGTAAAGTAAGTCGACAGGAGAGCATCTCCTGTTGACGCAGTGCGGTGTAGACACTGCAGTAAGTCAACCTAAACGTTATTCATGTAGCTGGAGTAGTGTAATTTAGGTCGACTTACCCCGGTAGTGTAGGCAACGTGTGCATTTTATCTGTTCTTAGTTACTGAAATACATGACACTTTTCCTGTTTTCTGGCAGTTGTACAAGTTCAGCATTTGTACTGTTGCATTTGACTTGTGCAGCATTCATCATGGTGATAATTAACAAAAAAGAGTACTGTTTTCATTTTATCAAGCAGTATGAAAGATTAAGAGGTACATCTCATGATGAATAGTTAAATATACTTGAATATTAGGGCTTAACTACACAATTAGTTTGCAGCTGGGGGGTATGAATCTAATAGACACTAGTCTGCCACAGTTTAACTGTTTGTGTGGACCCTGCTTATGTACATTAACAATTTGTTAATGGTCTTTGTTCTAATCCTCTAGAATATTGGACTATATCAACTGAACTGTTAATGTGCATCAGCAAGGTCTATATGGACAGTTAGAGCGAAGCAGGCTAGTGCAGGGTAGATTCGCACCCCAGCTTGCCATGAACTTAATGTTCATGTAGACAAGCCTTTAGTATTGGTTCAAAATATATTCGATATTTTTAAAGCAGAGTGGAAAGTAATCTGCTATCAGTTATAGTGGATGTCCAGTGTCTCAAATAAAATAACTTTACAGAAAACTAACGGTGAATATTCTGAAAAGCTCCCAGGGCATAAAAACAGGGCTGTTTTGGAAACTGTTTTCCAACCTTTGGACCTAATATCACAAGGACTTAACTACGTGTTTAGCTTTATACATTCTGAGTAATACCATTGATGTCAATGGAACAACTCAGTGTGTACAGTTAAATACAGACACAAACCTTTGTGGGATTGGGGTCTCACCAATGGCAACTGTAATAAATTATTTTTTCTTAATGGGGCTGCTGGAATTATTGGGTCACTTCAGGAAACAAATGGTATTAGCCTTTATTACTTACAACATTCTGAACTACAAAAAGTAAAGCTGATTGTCAAGTTATGAACTTTTCTCATTATCTCATCATACTTTTGTTTATGAAGTTGGCTTGATCATCAGAAGAATTCAGTACCGATGGGTTCCGTGGAAGCCAATGAGAACTGCAGGTAGTTAACACCTATGAAAATCAGGCCAAGTATATGCAGAGGGCACGGCACAGTTTACTGTGACGTATAAGGCTGTCTGTCTGTAAAGACAGATCAAGGAGTTGTGAAACTAGCAATGAAGATTGTATGTATAGTCTGATTTTGTTTTCCTGACTTTTTAAAATTGTATTGTCTTGGGTTTTCCTCAGGCAGGAAAAGTAATAAATTTCATGCAAATTTGGTCATGGTCTCTAGTTAACTTCAGTGGCTTCAGCTGTGAAGTCCCTATTGCTTCCCCTCCAGTTTTGCCAAAAAGAATCAGTGTCACTATGCCAAAGATACAATTTGAATGGAATGGAAAAGCTTAAGTGGTTAGCTTTTTATTAGGTAGCTGTGAAATAATTCAAGTCCCTTACAGTACAATGCTTTAGGAGAGGGTAGGAGGCAAATAACAGTAATTGTAAAGATTTTAGTCATTATTTGTAGCTGTCCATTCATATTTTAAGTAGGTAACTTAAATACATACCAGAAACTAATAGTATGTATTAATGGCATAAACTTTATTATTTTCAAGAGTTTGATTTCTGCTTTAGATCTGATCCTGCAGGACCTGCTACTCAGGAGATAAATCCCATTGATATTGTGGCAAAAGTGGATTCTTATGCAGTGATCTCATGCAGTTAGGTACCCAGTTTCCTCAGGTATCTTTTTGAAAAATCTCAACCTTAATGTTTTAGATAGTTTACATTTTCAGTTACTGGTAGGTAAAACCAGATAAGCCATTAAATAAACTTCAGGGAGTGTTTTGATTTTTGTTCCTATTGCATTCTTGTTTTCCTAACTTTTTTTTTTCTGTTCCTCTAGAACTTTTTTATACAAGAGGCTAAACGTTAATTAAAATTTGCAGAATGAAAAGATGGCACAGGCACTGCTGGTACCACCGGGACCTGACAGCTTCTTCTACTTCACTAGAGAGTCTCTTGCAGCTATTGAACAACGTATCATTGAAGAAAAGGCTAATCGTATCAAACAAGACCATAAAGATGATGATGTCAATGAAGAAAATGGTCCAAAGCCAAATAGTGACTTGGAAGCAGGAAAGACACTCCCATTTATTTATGGTGACATACCTCCAGGAATGGTGTCTGAACCTTTGGAGGACCTGGACCCATATTACATCAATAAAAAGGTAGCTGTTTACTAAACCTATTCTTATGCTGCATCTGTTGAATTTAATGCACTGTTAGACTTTGAAACCTACTGTAGCATGGGAGTGGCCAGCTTGGCAGCCTCAATGAAAGTCATGTACATCCTGTGATGTCACATACACAAATGGATTTTTGTGGCCACAGTATGAATTTATTTGTAAATGTTCCATTTTTGGTAGGATGCGCTGCTTTTCGGTGATGACCATTGTGATAGACCCAGGCCAGTTGGGTACAGCAGAGTAGCCCTATTGGGATCCAGGAAGTGGGCGGGCAAAGCCTGCCCAGTGCTAAAGGATCCCCCCCCCAGCCTAAGGGGGGGAGTCCACAGGACCTGGAAAACCAAACAATTACGGGGGACAACTAATGAACAACAGGGACAGGAGTGCGGTCAAAGGGTCAAACGAAGGGAACTGGATGGGGATACCGAGCAGAGGACCCGGACAGCGCCCACTGCTCCTCAAAGGCGTCAAGGGAGTCAGTGGACTCCGCCCAGAGGAACTCTGCCCAGAGGCGTGAACGGACAGAGGATCGGAAATAGGCCCCACAGTCACAGGAGACTGCATCGGCCAACCTCCTCACCCTGGTTTTATAGATGGCCACTTTAGCCAGGGCCAGGAGGAGGTTGACGTACAGCAGAGTAGCAGAAGGCAGATTTTCTGGCCACTGGATTAAGTTTTCTGTTCCTTAACTGACCAGAGTAGGGGCTGTTCCAGGCTAATGAGAACACCTGACTCCAATTAACTTGCAAAGAGTCAGGTGAGGCCATTAAGCTAATGTGACCACCTGACTCTAATTAAGGCCCCTCTAATAATATAAAAGGGCTCACTCCAGTCAGGCAGAGAGGAGCCAGAGGAGAGGAAGTGTGGCTGAAGGGCTGGTTAATGAAGACACCCTCAGGTCATTGGTAAGGGAGTCCTAAGGTAAGGGTGAAGAAGGGAGAAGCAGGAGAGCTGTGGGGAAGTGGCCCAGGGAAATGTAGCGACTCTGGCAGTAAAAGGTTGGCTGCCAACAGCTGCTACCATTAGGGTCCCTGAGCCGGAACCCAGAGTAGAGGGTGGTCCCGGGTTCCCCCCAACCCACCACTACAGAAACACCTCATGGGAGGGGAAAACAGGCCCCTGTCAGGACAGGAGGCTAAACTGTTTTGGCATGAGGCCGTAGGAGCAACAGAGACTGTGGGAATTCTCTCACCAACCTCCATTGCTGGCTTATGATGAAAAAGGCTCAGTAGACCTTATCCCTGGCCCTAGAGAGAGAAGGGCTACGTGGAGGGTTGCAGTGAGTCTCTGAAACTAGCATAAACCGCCTGGAAGCACAGGACACACGGGGACAAGGTCGGAGCTCTGCCACACCATATATTCCTCAGAGTGCTTGCCATCTGAGTAGGGGAGGGGGACTGGTTTGCCTTCCTGCTTATTGCTTCCTGCTCCCTGTTCCTGTTTATGTTCTGGTTCCTGTTCCCTGGACTCAGTTCCAGTTTGTGTGTGTACACATAGTGTTGAGTATATGCAGCTACTCAGTGCCTGGTGCTACATACCTGGCATTTGAACAGTTATATTTTGTTCAGGCTGTTGCTGACTTACCTAGTTCATGGTAATTACAGGTTTTGATTGACCACCTACCTGCGTGTTTCCCTTCAATTTCCTTGTGTTTTGGGATTGCTGTTCTGGGTTGCACCAGCATGTAATGTTATGGCGACTAATGCTTCCATTCTTCAGCCTATGCTGCCTGTGCATCGTTTGGCTGTTGACTGGTGATGGAAAATTCCAAATAATGTGCAGATCCTGCAGTTTTCCACTGTTTAGGCTGTGTTGACATTGATATTTATGATGGACTCTCAGAGCCCAAGTCCTTCTTTGATGTGGCTGTGCAGAGTCTCAACAAGTATTTTGGGACTGGAGGTTCTGTTCGGCTAAAGAGGAAAATGTTTTTTCATGGTCTACAGCAGCCGAACAAAACTGTATGTGAGTTTGCATGTTTGCAGTGGTTGGCCCAGGACTGTGAATTTGGGGATGGTATGATCATGCTCAGGGATATTTTGTGATTGGTGTAGCAAATGACCAGTTGGGCGAATGGTTACTGGCTGAAAAAGATGCTGGAATTCTAACTTTTAATCCCATGGTTGCTAAGAGTGTGGCATTTGAGAGGGCTCAAGATTAAAGGGGTTCTGTGTCTCAGACTGCTGCTACCTTTTTGTCTACGCTTAAACCATCAGCCACGCTCCCTACTTCCGTCTTCCAGAATCGTACGACACATGTACTTCTGCCCTACAGCTTCGGCAACAAAAGTTAACAGCTCCTCATTGTTTCCACTATAGTAGTGTGGATCACTTGGCCAATTCCCCTGCTCGTCTAGGTAGAACTGCTATGTGCTGGGCTTGTGGGAAGGAAGGACACTTGACATTAGTGTGCTATTGTGCTCTGTTTCACAATGATCTAAGGCCTCAATTGCATACTGTGAATGTGAAGTTGCATTAGATCACCTTTACCCAGGACCCTAATATTTTCTTTATGATCTTCTCATATGGCAAGGTACTAGACCTGTTATCCTGTATTGTAGAAATTAATGGTACGCTGCTGAAGTTCATAGTAGACAAAGGTGTTGTGATTAGTGTTCTCCCCTTTGGGTTAGTTCATAATCTGGACATTAGCCTGACTACAATGATTATGAAAGCTTGGAAATTTGTATGTTTTGCAGACAGTGGATGAAGCTGTATGCTCTGTGCTCTACAAAGGCATAGCCTTGACTTCAAAGTTTTATATTGTTAAAGGCGGGGCTACAGATGTTCCATTATTGTCCTGTGATCTGTGCTTGCAGCTTGGTGTTATGCATAAATTAACACAGGACACCTAACGTGTGGTTATGTCAGCTAGAATAGAAAAGGATATCCAGTGTATTGTTCAGAGACCCAGTGGTTTATTTAATGGTAATAGTGTTTTGTCCATGGGATATGTGTATTCTCTGCAGTTGAATTCAAACACCAATCCCTTTGCACTGCCTGTATGTCGTATATCTGCTGCATTTGTGGACAAGATCTGAGCAGAATTGCAGCTCATGAAAGATAATGGTATCATTTGGGAGAAGGGTTCACAGATTGGAGCTGACTCACGTAATCTTATACAAGAAAAATGGTGACACTTGAAATACACAGATTTTAGGGCACTTACTAAGTATGTGAAACATGAGTAGTTTCAATTGCTAGTGAAAATGAAAAAGGAAAAGTTATTTACTTGTTCCCATAATATAAGAACGAGGGGCCACCAAATGAAATTAGTGGGTAGCAGGTTTAAAACAAATAAAAGGAAGTTCTTCTTCAGTCAGTGCACAGTCAACCTGTGGAAATCCTTGCCTGAGGAGGTTGTGAAGGCTAGGACTATAACAGGGTTTAAAAGAGAACTGGATACATTCATGGAGGTTAAGTCCATTAATGGCTATTAGCCAGGATGGGCAAGGAATGGTGTCCCTAGCCTCTGTTTGTCAGAGGGTGGAGATGGATGGCAGGAGAGAGATCACTTGATCATTACCTGTTAGGTTCATTCCCTCTGGGGCACCTGGCATTGGCCACCGTTAGTAGACAGGGTACTGGGCTGGATGGACCTTTGGTCTGACCCAGTATGGCCATTCTTATGTTCTTATACTAACCTTCAAAGAGATGACATGCCAGATTTTTGTTGTGTTGGATTACCGATCTGATTATTGGCAGATGTGGCTGAAAGTTCACAGTGGTTACTGACTTTCAGCGTGCCATTTGGGAGGTACTGGTATCAATGACTGCCTTTTGGCTTAATCTTTGCTCCTGAGGTATTTCAGAGAGTGGTCTCTTAGCTCCTTGATAATATCCAGGGTGCATATTGATATTTGGATGACACTGTCTTTCCAAAGACCCTTCCTGAGCATAATGCTATTCTGGATCAGGTGCTAACTCAACTCCAGTACGCTGGCAAAAAGTTGAATGTGGTCAAGTGCAGTTTGCAAAAGATCCTGTAGCTTTTCTAAGGCATTCTCTGTCAGCCAATGGTATGAAACTGACACCAGAAAGGCTACAAGTTGTTGTTTTGCTACCATTACCCACTGATCATAGCAGTTTTTGTTCCTTGGCCTGGCTTAATACATAGGAGACCATCCTCCATTTTAGTATCTTTGCCAAGCTGCTGTGGAATTTAATAGGGCCGGGGACAATTCTTTTGGACTAAAGAAGCAAAGCAGTGTTTTGAAACCCTGCATCAAGCCTTCTGTGGGATCCAATCCTGTGCTTATTTTGATCCATGGAAAGCCCGTAATGAATTCAGACTGATGCATGTAATTGGTGTCAAGTGCAGTTGTGCTCTAGGAGGCATGGCTGGTTTATATTTGCATCCTATACACTCATCCCGATGGAAGCAAAGTATTCCCAGATTGATCTAAAATTCTTGGCTATGGTTTTTGCTATTTTATGCATCAAAGTCAACTTAGTGGAAAGACATTTCACCTTAAACTGATCCTGTGCCTATTTTGGGCCTCTGTGATAAAGCCATTGACCTGCTGAATGTAAGACTGCTTCCCTGGTTTATTCAGTTGCAGCAGTATGACTTTGATTTGGTACACATCAAAAGTCATGGGTATGCTCCTGGAAGAAGTTTTGCTGGTTTGGTACCCTCATATGCAGAAACAGCAGCATATACTGTATGCTTTTTACTGAAAGATATGCCAGTTGGCTTAAGGCAGACTGCTTGACCTAACTGTTCAAGATGCTAAACTGTGCAAGGTGATGCATGCTGTACCAGTGGACTGGATGGATGCAGTCCTAAAGAAAACTTTGTCTATATTCTATAAAATTTGTTCTGACCCTATATTAAAGACGTGCCACTTGACATGCAGAGGAGCCTGGGAGATCATCCCAGCAGCGTTGCAACAAACAGGCCTAGATGTGGCTCATGAAGGACACTTGGGAGTTACAAAGATGAAGGAACTTCTGCATAGTTATCTTGGTGCATAGTTATCTTGCTTGGTGGGCAGGGCTGCATTCAGGTATAGACTGTTGTGTGAAGGCATGCTCAGTTTGCACAATGCATAGAACTACTGGCTCCTTAGTAACTGATAATCATGGGAGAGAATTGAAGTGGACGTTACAGGCTGCTCAATTGGACTGTGTGGCACTGTTGACCATTATAGACTATTACTCACGTTACCCCTTTGCAGTCATTATTTCACAAGATGCCTCAAGGAAGCTCATTTCTTTCCTAACCACTTTATTTATGATGTTTGGCCTACAATAGACTCTTGTGGCAGATAATGGGGAAACCTTTTTTATCAAGAGAATTTGAAGGTTTTTCTGACAGGTATTGGTACAGTGCATTATAAATCTGCTGTATACTATTTTCAAAGAAGTGGGATCGTGTAAAGACTGCATAGGACTCTGAAGTAGCATGTAGATGGCATACTGGAGGAATGTCAAGATAACACCCTTCCCTGTTGCACTGTGTCATGGTTTAGAGGATGTTCAGAGTACGCCTCATGAAAGTATTGGAGAAACCCCATTCTGTTGGCTCTTCACCTGACCTATGAAAACCAAGTTGTCTATGCTAATGAAAGAGGTTCATCCCACCCCTTCGCCATTCTCAAAGCTGACTCATGTCATTAGGAAATATGCAAGTCTCACAGAGCATATCCATGCAAGACTCCATGCGTTCTATCCTGGAGAAGAAGTGTCTCTTAGGTGAGGATCTGGAAGTGTTTTAGATACTTAGGATGTGATCTTGCAGGCTGTAGGGTATGGAGCATGATGAGTGCATCCACCACAGGGAGAACATATTGTTAACCAGCGAGATATACCCCTACTGAAAGGGGAACAGATAGGGAAGAGAACACTCTCTTTCAGCATATGATGATGTCATGTGGCCAATTGGTAAGTTGTGTCACAGCAACAGCATCTACCCCTTTAGTTTAATTGGTTCTACATAGAAAGTGAAAAGTAAAGAAGAGCTAGGGTCCCTCTGCCTCATTCCCGCATGAATAATATAAATTTATATGAAAGTAAATGGTTAATGACTGTAACTAATTGGTTTGGGATCAATATAAAAGCCTGGCACCAGTGAAGAAAATTGCTTCTTTTCTACTAAGCCCTACTAAAAAGTTAATATATTGTGTTGTAAATATGTAAAGACCAGTCAACATGACCTATTACTAAATGTTGCTGTTGATCTTAGGTTTTATAAATGCTTGTTTTACTAAACATTAAGCTAAATTTGAACTTGACAGGATCCTGTTAAGGCTGCATAAGTTTATAAACAAATAAAATTGTTAAAGCCTGTTAGCACCTTTATTCTTTTTTTCTTTTCTTTGCAGGAGTTCCATAGCCTAGGTCCACTGCTATAAAAGGTGTCCCTCCAGTGCTTGCAAGCCTTCCCCTATTGGTTAACAGTTTTTTTTGTTCAGCTGAAATGTAGTTGTCATGGGAGATCATGGATGCAGAGGAATAATTGATCTCTTGGGTACCTAGGGCTAGTCTTATGGAAAGCACCTTGAATTGTGTTCAGTAAAGAGCAAGTATAGAGCATGGAGTATTGGGGTAATGTGCTCATGCAACCTGCATTACTAAGCAATTGGGGTGCTGCTTTTTATAGCAGATAGTGCTATTTCAGGGCTATTTCAGTTTTAGATAAGAATTACAATAATCACACATGGAGGTTACAAATGCATGCACCATTGTAGCTAGATCTGAGTCTGATAGGCCAGTTCTTATGGAAGTGGATGGTTTTTAACAGTCTATTTAGGCATCTAGTAAATTTGACCCCCAATGATGAAAATGACCTGATGAAACAATCTGAAGTCAAATGTCCTCAGTAATAGGAATGTTAGAGGAGGGAAGTTCTTCATTCTTCCCACTAGAATCACCTTAGTCTTGCTTGGGTTTGTATTTAGGCAGCTTCTCTATATCCAAGTGCACATTTCAACTAGGCATTGAGAAAGCTGGGAGAGAGTGCTATTTATACTTGATTTAGGGGAGCAACAGAACACATGTAATTTATATATTATTGATTCTTCAAACTTCTCCGTGTTTCTATATATATGTTGAATAATTTCAGTGAAAGGGTTGTTTCAGCTAATTAGCTGTTGTTTTCCTTTCTGAATACTTGAGGTTAAGTGGTGAAATAAGAGATATAGGTGTGCAGCCCAATCCTGCAAATACTTACACAAATAAATAATTTTATGGCTGTAAGTATGCCACTGATGTCAATGGGACTACTCACATGAGTAAAGACACTGACCTTGTATGTGTTTACAGGATCAGACCTGTGAAGAGGAAAAACAGATTTTTTTTAAAAATATACATTTCCAACTGGAAAATTGCCTTTCCCATATTCAAAATAGTACCAATAGAAGAAGACTACCAAGGTGACTATGGAAGCCATAGACTGATGATGAGATGGGGGGAAGAAATCATGAGAGAATGCAAAATGGGAAGTTGATGCAGAAGATTGTGAAACAAAGCTGAAATCAGTTTGAAAAAAGAAAACAAAATTAGAAGCAAATTGTGGCTGTGCAGAAATGAACACAAAATAATAAAATTATGCTTTAAATACATAATCAGGAAGAAATTGAGAGAAGGAAGGAATTTATAATTTAGGAACAGGTTATAGTCTATAATTAAATCCATACACCATCTGTGTAGGATGGAATCTACAAGTAAGAAGATATAAACAACATGAAATTGTGAAAGAAAAAGAATGACTTCCTCCCAATTTAGTCCTGGAGTTTAATAGTCCTATTGGATCAAAAGTAAACGTAAAGGATCAAAGGAAAAAAATAGAACTCCAATTTTTAAGAAAATAACACGAGCCAGAAAAACATCAGTTTCTCAATCTGACAATAGTAGCAGGCAGAATTCTAGAAATATGAACAAGGAAAATAGTCATAAAATATCCCACAGTTTCTCTATGACTCTGTTTGACTCTGTCTCCCAAGTGTCTACCAGTTCAAAAATGTTTATATGAACAGTCCTAATGGTAGTTACATTGTGCCACTGAGAAGACAATAAATCCATAAAACACCAGGGTGTGTCTGCTACACAATTCTAAAGTGCTGCAATGATTAAGTAAGATGAACCTAATATCAGAAAGTGCTTGACTTGCACAAATGGCCATTCAGGTGCTCAAAACAGGTATTATTTGAGAGCTAAAGTTCCTCTTTGGACATTCAGTTGGACCATGCGTATCACTAATATCATTGGGTTCATTTTTCACCTTTAAAGAGAGATTAAAGTCATGCCACTGTTTGGTTACAGTGTAATCTTCTTAAATTATATTTCTCAGAGAGAGAGAGTCTGTCTGTCTAATACTTTGCCTCCAGTTTGTATTTTTCTATCACATATTAGGTAAATGTAGAAATAAAGATTTCTTTTAAAAGAGTGAGTGAGACCGTGAATATCTTTTTTTATTATTATTATTATTACTATTCCTGCTGAAATTTTTGACCTGATGCTTGTTTGTGCAAGTAGTTCCATTAAACCATGAAAAATAAATGGGACCACTAACATGAATAACAGCAGCAGACTCAAACTGGGTGTTTATAGCAATGCTGTGTATCAGGCAACATAAACATAACTAACAGTGAAAATTACTTAATTGTGATTGAAAATGTTTGTTCAGACTTTCTAAATGTATATTTTCCTTTTTCCAGACTTTTATAGTATTGAATAGAGGGAAGGCAATCTTCCGATTCAGTGCCACACCTGCCTTGTACATTTTATCTCCTTTCCATCCTCTTAGAAAAGCAGCTATCAAGATTTTGGTTCATTCATATCCTTTTCATGTAGTTTGTTTAGAATGGGTATGTTTTTAATATTTAGTAACATTGGGTTGTTTTAAAATTGAAATATGTTTTTGTTCTTAATTTCTCCTCTTAGAGTAAATCTGAATTAAATTAATCACATTGGTTGAACCACCAACTAAATTCAGTGGAAGAAAAAGATAATGTATACTCCTAGAATACAGAATTAGCATAAACAGCCACTGTTTTAACATTTTTCTTATAACTTTAATTGACAGTTACTTTTATGAAATTCCTTAATTTGTATCATATACATTTATTAACAGTCCATATCCTGGGAAACTGCTTACATTTCATGTGATATAGTTTCTTGCATTTAAGTTGTCATCATATGTTCCTTGACAAAAATCTACATTATTCAGCATACTTATTATGTGCACTATTCTGACTAACTGTGTATTTATGACATTGAGTAAACCTCCAGATTGGGCAAAGAATGTAGAGTAAGTAAAAATGATGTTATAAAGTATATATTTGCTTCACAGAGATGTTGAGAATTAACTAATTAATGTTTGTGCAATATTTGAAAATGTAACATAACATATCAAGAGCTGAACCTTTTATTTATTTATTTATTTATTTATTTATTTATTATTTCTAAAGTTAGACCTTTGCTTTGCCACCCAGCTCTCTTTAGCTTGAATCACCACATATTATGCATGGCAGACTCTGGTGGAAGCAAGGCTGTGACATTGCCATAATTTTAGCAATACAAAGTTCTCTTCACTGTTGGTATAAACCACTTATCTACTGAGATATGTTCCTCTTTTACTTAGAAGGAAGATAGCTATTCAGAAGAAAAAAATACAATTAGTCTCCCTAAGATGCTTTTCTTGGCCATCATGAACCACCTACTTTTCTTTAAATATAAAAATTTAAAATGGGTCACTGACTTGAATTCAAGCAAAGGGCAAATACATGCCTTACAATTTTTCCCTGATGGGTCTTGCCAATGTATCTAATTCCTGACCCCTTAGAAGTCTTCCACAAAGGGAAAATAAAATATTCCTCCAAGACACTTTCATGAAAGGGCAACTCCTCCCAGGACCATTTTCTAAAAACCTCTACTAGCCCCACTGTAGTCCACAGTATAGGAACAAGTCCGAGTGTGGTGCACTTCATCAATTCTCACCTAGAACACAGTCTCTAGTGTCAGTGCAGATCAGCCCAAAGCATAAAGGGGCTATAATTTTCTCCTTCACTCTTCCACTCCAACCCTGAATGGATCCTAGACAAGAATCTGGTCCCAAGTGTTCATATGACTTTGTTAGATCTGTCAATTGCTTTTGATGTCTTTGATTATGAGGTGTTATTGCCTTGCTTTCAGACTGTAATGGGAGTGGATGGGTCTGTTTTTGGGTGGCTCCATTCCTTCCTTGCCTGATCATTTCTAGAGGTTGGAGTTGGGTATTTACTCATGATCTTATTGACTTCAGCAGGCTTTGGATCAATTTCTAGATCTCTATCTAATCCAACCAACTAGTGTTGTCAAATGTCTTATCCAGTGTATGTGTGAGATTGACCCTTGGATGAGAGCTAGCTAACTGAAGCTTACTCCATGTAAGACAGAGATGAAGCTGTTAGGTTGAGGGAAGCTTCCAGAAATTATGGTGATGACCATATTTTCCAGGCTTTTCTTGAGTGTGTGTTCATCATTAACATAAACAATCTGAGGATATTATTAATGGCCAACTGCCATTAGACAATCATATATCAAAAGTCTCTGAGGAGGCCTTTCTTCAGCTTCATCCAGACAGGAGATTGTGATAGCTTTTATTAGATGTGACCCTTGCTAGTATAATCCAGGACCTGTTCCTCAATGCTGAATTACTTCAGTGTGCTCTGCGGTGCTCTACACCTCAAGTCAATTCAGAAAGTGAAACAAGTGCAGAATGCAGGAGTCTGCTTATTGAATCATGTTTCTCAAAGGAGCACATGACGTTGGAGCTTCCTGATCTGCATTGGCTGCCTGTTTGATTCAGGATGGAATTTCAGGTGTTACTTTTTATAAATAAAGCCTTAAGCATCTTTGGATTTGCCTTTTTTCAAAAACTCTCTCTCTCTGTGGACAAGAAGGGAAGTGAAGCCTCTCAGTATAAAAGAGGGAGCTGCTAATGGAGAGCCTTGGGGAACCATCAGTTCTGGAATGTACTTCCACCTCAGCCCTGTCAGAAATAGCCCTGGTTTCTTCAATTTCAGGGCATGATCAATGGCCCATCTCTGAGACCTAACACCCATTCTTAATCCTGGATGGAAGAAAATTGACTTGAGGTTGTTTCTGTTGCTTCTTATTTTTTTAACAAAAGCAACTTGAGGTCATTTTTAGACATTTTTAAAATGTACAAGAAAACGTGTTATCTGTCACTTTACAAACTGGAAAGCTCTATAAACCAGCCTTTCAGGAGGGGATGCAGGGTGTGGGCTCTGGGAGGGAATTTGGATATGGGAGGGTGCTCGGGGCAGGGGGTTGGGTCATGGGAAGGGTTTTGGGGTGTCACATCTGGGTGGCGCTCACCTCAGGCAGCTCCCTGCCTGGAGAGGCAGGGACAGGCAGCTCTGTGCGCTGCTTTCACCCACAGGCGCCTCCCCCACATCTCCCATTGGCTGAGGTCAATGGTCCAAGGTGAAGGGACAGCCATGGGGGCTCTGCTGCCCCCCCCCGCGAGCGCTGGCTCCACAGCTCCCATTGGCCAGGGACCATGGCCAATGAGAACTGTGGGGGCGGCACCTGCAGGCGGAGGCAGCGCTCAGAGCTGCATGGCCATGCCTCTGCCTAGGAGCATTGACCTCGGCCAATGGGAGCTGTAGGGGCGGCGTCTGGGGGGCAGCGTGCAAAGCCACCTGGCCCATGCCTCTCCGGACATGTCGCCACTTGCGGGGAGCTGCCCGAGGTGAGTACTGCCCAGATCCAGCACCCTGAAACCCCTACTGCAACCCTGCCCCAAGTCCCCTCCTGCACTCAAACTCCCTCCCAGAGTCTGCGCCCCAGCCATGACCCCCATCCCTCTTAGTTAACTGGAATTTTTGACTTACCAGCAACCCCGCCCCCCGCATTCCCCAACATGCTGTATAACAAAACTTTTACTTTATATTGTTTTTTCTCACCTTCTGAGCCCTGTCCATTTGGACTTATGCTAACCAAGGATGTTTTATTTACAGACAGATATAGATGAAAAATAGCACCATCAAAAATAATTTAAACTTTCTTTACCGTTTCTAAAATATTTTTTCTGTAACATACTTAGTCATACACAAGAAACATTTGTGTAGGGAGGTATAAAGATTTTATCTTCACTTGTTTGAGACAACCTGCATAACTCTAACTTGAGGATTTGCCATTTGTGAGTAATGCCCTCAACTCTTGTTGAGAAAACTTGATATCATGCACGTTTATATATAATATAGCTATGATAATTTTTTTTGTCCTTCTGCATTGTGTGAACAACTTTCTTTGGCTGGAACCGTCTTTGCAATCCATCAGTGCTGTTTCTTTCTTGGCTACAGAGGTAACTGAAGAGCAGTATAACTGCTCCTCCTTCATAAAGTGCTGAATGTACTGCCTCTATATTGCACCAAGTCCCTGCCAACTCATGCAATGCAGATGCAGGAGTTTAGTCAGGATGTCTCCTGGCCAGCCACCAAATAATTGGAGCAAGGATTGTATCTCACTGAGAGTGTGATGTATGCAGACTTAAACTGCAGATGTCCATGGTGTAACTTTTCTTTAGGTAAACAGATTTTCTGTGCCCAGACATTCTTTGAGCTCTAAATTCACTTAAAAAAAAATAAAGGAGAGAGACACAAAAATGATGTTAGTTAGAAGGCACTGGAATCTTGTAGTGGAGGTTTAATGAACTGTCTACTAAACTTGATCCAGTAGCAGCAAAGGTAGTATATTTAAAAATTAATATTTTTGTATGACTCTCCTTGTGATTATACTGACACATTATTGGTTGATTAGGGCCATTAACTCTTCCCTGGATATTTTTTTCTCAGGTACACTTTTACTGGAATTTATACATTTGAATCCCTTATAAAAATTCTTGCAAGAGGCTTCTGTATAGATGGTTTTACTTTTCTTCGAGACCCCTGGAACTGGCTTGATTTTACTGTTATTGCATTTGCGTAAGTAAAGTAAAAATTTAAAAAAACTGACTGTGGAATGTCAGTTACTTCAAAAAAAACCTGTTTTTGCTGTATTTAGAGTGATTTGTAGCCAAATCTTGTTACATCTTTTACACACTTACATAACGTACAGCAGAAATAATATTCACCCACTAGTATAAAACAGAAGTCATCCTTCTATCTTCACTGCATAATGTAGCCAACCTAGTCTACATTAATTAGGTTTTCAAAAATAAAATCAGGGTTGTCCACTTCATTTGAAATTTACATTTAACTGGTAGTCCCTAGAGCTTATTAATATAGGGCAAACTCCTGTGAAAGGAGAGAATTACATATTAATGTAATTCATTGGCTTTAAGATCACCAAAAAGGTCTAGATAAAAGATCCAGGTAAGTAGCATAAGCACTTGTAATGCCAACAGACCCTGGTCGTCAGTGGGCAGGATCAAACCTAGGACCTCTGTAGCTTAGTACATGAGCCTCTACTGCATGAGCTAAAAGCCAACTGGCTGTTAGCTAAGGCTGTAGAGCCGACTCATTTTATCTCTCTAAGCGGTCTTGGTGCCACTAGATGGGACAGAACACCACACATAGGAGGTGTGTGGGTTACTCACTGCCTGCGTTCTGAATAACTTTAATCCTACAGGCATGTAACAGAATTTGTAAACCTAAACAATGTTTCAGCTCTTTGCACTTTCAGAGTATTGAGCTTTGAAAACTATTTCTGTAATCCCAGGTAAGAAGTACCTGGGGAGTTAATAAATTGCCTAGGGAAGTTGTGGAATCTCTGTCATTGGAGATTTTTAAGAGGAGGTTAGATAAACACGTGTCGGGGATGGTCTAGAATAGATAATACTTAGTCCTGCCATGAGTGCAGGGGAACTGGACTAAATGACCTCTCAGACTAAAGGCCCCTCCCAGTGCCACGATTTTATTATTCTAACTATAAGGTAGTAGGTCAGGTGTTAGGCCCCAGGTATCTCCAGCTGTTTAATTTTGTGTATACTGTCATTGTGTTTGTGTGTGAACTCCCTTATTACAGATATCTGACAGAGTTTGTGGACCTGGGCAATGTCTCAGCATTGAGAACATTCAGAGTTCTCCGAGCATTGAAAACAATATCAGTCATTCCAGGTGAGAGCTAGGTTAAACACTGAGGCTGACTTTAAGGGTTTTATGGGCTTTTCTATTATACTTGATCCGTTAGCAGTAAAGACAGTTCTTTTAAAAATTACTGTTACTGAGTGACTCTCCTTGTGAATTCTCATGTTTTTTAACATAAGTATTCTTGCTTCCTGGCCTTTAAACTTTTATACACACACAAAAGAGGAGTCCAGATTTTAAATTTGACTTAAAGATTCCTTACCTTTCTAACATTTTCTTTTAACAATCAGCCTTTAAGTTTAATAAATTTATGCATGAGAAAATTACAGTATGCAGCCTGTGTAATTTTAATCTTAGGATGTCAAATTTCTCTCCTCCATTAGAATCCAAATTAATAATTTTTTACTTTTTCTTACTACTATGAAATTTAGCATTTATTGTAGGGATACGTGTGATTGAAAATTTCAATCAGTTTTTTTTTAAAGTAGAATCACTAATAAAGAGAAAGGAATAATATAATAAAGAATAGCACGGGCACTGCATGAGGTATTTATTATCTTAAAATGCCTTTCTTTACCAAACCATCTCCAGTTTGATAGGGTGCACGATAATACAATAGCTAAAATTTACAACATAACAATATCTTTACTTTTGCTATATCAATGTATTGTGTCATTGAAAAAACACTGAATGTATTGTGTCATTGAAAAAGCAAATGTTTGGAGCAAGGGGCATCAGCAAAAAAATTTAAATTAGAAATATTTTTCTTTACATGGAATTCGTTTAAAGTACAACTAATAGTCACTTGTTTTTCTGTGAAAATAAGTGCTTTGGAATATGTGCCACTAATTTCCATTCATACTTTCAAATTAACCAGTGTTTAGCTAATCATTTTTTTTCACCAATTATGAGACTTATCGTGTAAAATTTTAATTTTAAAAACATTGCAACCATTTATGTAGAACTATGCATGAAATCTTTAATAGCTAGAACAACTCATATTAATTTATGTCTAAAATAAATTTTTAAGATCACAGTAAAAATCCCTTTCTGTTTGCAGGCTTGAAGACTATTGTGGGAGCCCTCATTCAGTCTGTAAAGAAGCTCTCAGATGTAATGATCCTGACTGTGTTTTGTCTGAGTGTATTTGCACTAATAGGGCTGCAGTTGTTCATGGGCAATTTGAGGAATAAATGTTTGCTGTGGCCCTTAAATGTATCTTCTTCTGAAACTCGATTTGCTCCATTCTTCATTAATGACACATTGTTTGACTGGAAGGCGTACATTGAGAAGAAAGGTAAGAATTACTGCTATAAGTTGTTAAAATGTTTACGGTTGAAGTCTTCTGTCGACTTACCTTACTCTTCTCAGGGAGCTGGAGTACTAGAGTTGACCAGAAAATGCTCTGCCATTGATTTAGCGGGTCTTCACTAGACCTGCTAAATCGACACCCACTGCATTGATTATAGCAGCACTGATCTCCCCAGTAGTGAAGACAAGCCCAAGAAGGATTGTGATTTCAAGTATGTTTAAGCAGTAGGAACAGATATACCAGTACAACTAGAAATAAAGATCAGATTCCCTGAAAATCTGTCATTAAGCTCAGAAGTCTTTCTAAATAAAACTTTTATATTTTTTACAATGTGTGGTAACTTGAATTATAACTGTACGTTGATATAAGCTCCCTTTGGACTTGTCTATCAATAAGCTCCTTTAAAATAGCTCTCTTGCACTGCTAGTGACTATAGTATTCATTTGCAGAGACCTTTCCTTTAAGGAAAAGGCCTTTGTGTTGTCTAACTTCTGAGCAAAGACTGACTATACAAGTTGTATGAAGATTTTATGAAACATAGTGTACTAGAATCAGTCAACACACAAGTATGTTTTATATGTGAGTATATTTGTGCACCATTCTATCATGCATGCTTTTGGTAGTTTTAAATGAATGAGAAATTAATGTTAACTAGAATATTAACAATAAGCTATATTTACAGTTGTAGGAACGTTTGTCTTATTTTCTTGAAGTGCACTAGTTTAAATTCTTATCTTGACAGTAAGCCTAATCTCTTATGTTTAAATAACTAAATTTCGTGAATCAGTTTTCTTAGCAAAATGGGTTTTACAGCTACTGATGTTTATCGTACAGCACTGTAACTAAATGCAGCATTCCTTTCGTTCAATATTATAACGTTTTAAAATTCTTTTTTCTTAATAGATCATTTTTATAGTTTAGACGGACAAAAAGATGCCCTGCTTTGTGGTAATAGCTCCGATGCAGGGTAAGAAATGTTGTATGTTATACTGTGGCTTTGTATAAAAAAGATGTAACCTTTTGGCAACACAGCCGAAATCATTCATTTAGCTGGCTAACTGCACTGTCAATCAACCTATATTCTTTCATATTAGAAAACATCTGAACTAAGTAGGTAAAAAATTTACAAAATATTTTTAATATCAGTTTGCTTTCCAGAGACCTGTATTGGACTTGAAAATTCAGTTTCAGCTGACAGCAGTTGTATTATGAATGACTTAAAATATTTGTCTCCATCTCTTCCTTGTTAGACAGTCTTCACAGTTGGCATTTCCCATCTCCACAGCAGCTAGAGGGAGATCAGATCTTTGTTCTGAGCCTGGGCTTAAGGAGAGCTCTGTAGAATTCTCAGCTTCCAAACTGCACACATGGCAGCCTCTGGGCCTCCTTTTGTAGCAGAGCTTTCACAGGATTTTTTAAAGATTTGTAACTAAATGTCTCCCAGTCTATTCACTGGCTTCAAGGTTTTTCTCCTCAAAACTGTCAAAACAAAAAAATATTTCCTTTTGGCATTCTGAGGAGGGTTTGAAGGACAGCCCCTCTGCTCCCCCTCAGAAATGGCAGACAGACAACACAGGGAACCAAAACGGTAAGAAATGTTTCCCCATTGCTCATCCTTACATACAATAGCAGCTGCCAGAACAAAGATGATGATCCCTGCTGGCAAGGCCTTTGCTGAGGCATTTGAGCAGTCTCCAAGGAAACTCAGCTAGCGCATTGGTGAGATCTGCACTGAAATGGCTAGCAGTCTTCAAGTACATAAAAGGTTGTTATAAAGGGGAGAGCAATCAGTTATTCTGCTTATCCACTGAGGACAGGACAAGAAGTAATGGACTTAAATTGCACCAAGGGAAATTTAGGTTAGACATTAGGAGAAGCTTCCTAACTGTAAGGATGATTAAGCACTGGAACAACTTACCTAGGTTATGGAATATCCATCACTGGAGGTTTTTAAGAACAAGTTGGACAAACACCTGTGAGGGATGGTCTAGAATTCTAGATAACACTTGGTCCTGCCTCAGTGCAGGGGACTGGATTAGGTGTCTTCTCGAGGTCCCTTCCTGTCCTACATTGCTATGAATTTATGGTTCAGTGGGCTATAAGGAAGTTTCCACTGATCAGACCAGGCCAGAATTAGCAGCATGGAAGTGGGGGGTAAATTCCAGTTTTGTTTCTCAAAGTAATTTATAAAGCCCTCAATGGAAATCAACCAATTCAAAAAAATGGGTACTTGAGATTATCAGAGGAGGACATTCTGTAGAACTGATTCACTGTCCCAGGGACAAGTTTATCCTTTCCCCAAAGTTAAAATAAACCAACACTATCAACAACAAAAATACTTTGTAACATCAGAAGATGAAAGATGCAATAGTTTTTCCCTAACACATTAGAGCAATACCCTTGAGAGACAGATACTTTGGAAAGTCCACAAGATTTTTTTGTAATACAAAGAGAAATTATTGTTTTTCTAGGTTTCTGGTCTCTCAGTAAATCCACAAAGGAATTAATATTCCAGATGGAAATTCTGACATCCATTACTACAGCATTACTCCCATAAGATTTCAGAATGTGAAGGTACACCTCCTGGAGGTCTGCTGAAGATAATATCATTAAGAAGTCATCAGGGATAACTTAGCTTCTGTTACAACAGGAAGCATTTTTCAGTGCACAGCACTAGTTTATCAGACTTTTATAAGTATTCATAGAGATCATGTCGTCCCTCCATTCAAATAAAAGTGTACATTTCTTATCAGGTCTCCTTCACGGCTCAGTGCAACATAGAGCCTAGCAGCCATCACTACATGCCTTTGGGAACAGGTATTTGAGCGAATAGGGAAGAACCAATCAGAGCCCTTACAAAACTTCAGCATCTTTGGATTGTTCTGGTCACTTCCAGCCTGACACTACAGTAAATCAGTAAATAAAAGATCTTGAGCCATAGCTGTACTAACCTTTCTTTGCAAATTCATCTGTATTATTCAGCAGCAGCTCTCTGTTTTTCGGTCCAGAGAAGCTGGTTGTTAGCAAGGATTCCAGAGTCCATGTAAGGGAGATACTTCAGGGCTCCTATGTGACTCAAGGGATGTGATAGAAGGAGGAGACATGAATTGAAATCCTGACTCCATTGAAGTCAATAGCAAAACTCCATATTGACTTCAGTAGAGCCAGGATTTCCCCATGGAGCACTCTTCCTCCTCCAGTGGAGGATTCTTTATAAACATGGTGTGTATAAACTGCAAAAAAGGCAGAAAAACTCGGGAAAGGTAGATCTGATTATGGTCTGGGCAGAAGCTCTCATTCTATTCCTCAAGCTTCTGTGTATAAAAGGAAAAGTAAAGGCAGAGTCTACTGGCTCAGGATAATGCATTAGACCTAAGGGAATGTCATCTGGACCAGCCTCCCTTTCAGAGCATCACAAGTCAGGTTGTGATTAACCTATTTTCATCCAAATCCAGTTGGAAAATCAAAAATGGAAGAGTTATGTCAAGAGTTATGTCATTGGGCTATACAGCTGATGGTTCAATCCGATTAATACGGGACAGTGGAGTTAATCCCCTCAGTCTCATTGTTTCTGGCTCTCTGCAGATTCAGGCATACTTCATTACATCAGTTTACACTCTGTTTCTGTTGGAAGATTATTTCTGTAGCCATGACAAGTAGAAACTTATTTATAGTTTAAATTAAACCTGAGTTTCTGCACATTCTGATCGTCATGGTGGCCATGTAACTACATCATTTGAGCTGGATTTGGACCACAGGCCATATGTTTAATACCCCTATGCTGTAGATTCACTTCAGATGCAGTGTTTGGTAGAAAGATGTTGCAGAACATGGTACCCCAGTAATCTTTAAGTCAGTTTTCAATTTTCTATATGGTTAAATTAAATCCTACTTCCTCCTTAGGGATAATTTACTGTTTCCCATATTCCAAGAGGAAGACTGATATGGAGGGGACAGAGAAGTAAAAATTCTGTGTTATCTATGAATTTTCTTTCTAGGATCCTCCATGTCTTCTTGTCTGACCCTCACGTGTCCAAATTTTTTCTGGTTATTGCTGCCTTGTTAAACAATTTGAAAGGAAGACTGTATTTCTTGAAAAAATCTTTAAATTTTGTGCAAAGGCTCTGCAGCAAAATATTTGAATTGAATGGCACATTTAAAATTTTACATAGTATCTTTCAGGTTTGTAAGCTAACAATCTAGAGAGTTCTTCCTTCAGGGTAATAGCAGACATTTGGGCTGCCTCCAGTGGCTGTGAGATGGGGAACCACCAACTGTGAAAACTGACATGCAGGATTCTAGAAAGAAAATCCACAGGTAAGACCAATTTTTTTCCCAATTCTGAAATTCACTAATTCCAGCTTGACTGATCAACAATTTGCCAAGAAATCTGATGGTCCAGCTCCTCTTCCAGACAAACTTCAGCAGTATATATCTATAGTGGGATCTAAGTACTGTAGTTTCATTACATTTATGAGATATACTCTCATACACTGGGCCCCTTGTAGTCCTCTTTGGGGAAGCAGTAGCATCTTTTATGGAACTCCTGGGTTAAAGGGGAAAGCTACTCCCAATAAAGTTGTATATTTAGTGTCCTTGTAGAGATAACACAGAGCTTCTGGGAGAAGTATGCATCAGCTGGGTGATGCTCTTGTGGTTGCAGTTGGGGGCAGGTGACACTGAGTAGTGCTGCAGATGAAAAGTTTGTGGCAGCCAGAGGCTGAGCAGATAAGCAGCAGACCCTGGACAGATCAAGGAGAGGGAGAGAGTGTGTGTGTGTGAGGGGGGTGTATGGTACAGTTTGTCATGCAATATCTTTAATCTCTTTCCCATTTATTTCTTGTTAACTTGTAAAATTCAGCAATCCACAATGAGTCTCCTATTCATTAGTGAAAGTTATTCAGTTGAAAGACAATTTTTACTCTTTACCATTGTTAAAAAATCCAAACTAATTTAATTTAATTCTTTTTTTAAGTCAATGTCCAGAAGGATATACATGTATAAAAGCTGGTAGAAACCCAAACTATGGCTACACGAGTTTTGACACGTTCAGCTGGGCGTTCTTGTCACTGTTTCGACTGATGACTCAGGATTACTGGGAAAACCTTTATCAACTGGTGAGAATGTAGTGAAAACTATGTTTTGATATGTTAATGGTCTAAAATGAATTATGACAGAAAGAATGGTCTTTACATTTCTTATTACATAATGGTGTATTAAAAATTAAGAAGCCCAATCATAAAATGATATTGGGGAACATTGTAGACTAATAGGATTTTCAAAGGGGGTACCTTTATCCCAAACTGGCAGGATCATACAGAATTGTGAAACATATGCTACAGGATTTGTCATGCTTTCTATAAAGCTACACAGAAGCTTTTCAGAGCCCATTTTCATGACTGTATCAGGTTTCATTTGACACAACATTGTTATTTGTTACCTTCAGAACTGCAATGCTGTGCTTAAGCAGTGAATAGTTGTTATAATTTCAAAAGGTGGTAGTCCACTCTTAAATACCTTGAGTCCTATTTTTGATAGCCACAAATCCATGGCTTTATATGATGGTGATTCTTCTTACAATAAGCTAGGATCTATTGTTTAGTTGATATTACTGATGGTGCTACTTTTAGGTATTCTGGCCAGTCGAAGGGGAAGATACAACTAATACTTTTTCAGTGCCTAAAAATCCCACGCACAAATGTCTTTTTAATTATTTACTTGGAATCTTCTCTCTGAGGTGATTATTAAAATCTCATATCCCCCCTCCCCATAATTAAAACAGGATTCCTAAATCACACCACCTTTCTCTCATACACACACTCACATTTTTCATTTATTTTCATTTTGATTTATAAAATAAATATTGTCATATTCAGTATGAACAATTGTCTTTGATATAGATACATAATCATTTTCCTAATTCTCAAATTAATCAGTTTGTATCATTCCCCCCCTCCCCACCCCCCCAGACTCTACGTGCTGCTGGCAAAACATACATGATATTTTTTGTTCTGGTGATTTTCCTGGGTTCTTTCTATCTGATTAACTTGATCCTGGCTGTTGTTGCCATGGCCTATGAAGAACAGAATCAAGCAACCCTAGAAGAAGCAAAGCAGAAGGAGACAGAATTTCAGCAAATGCTTGAACAGCTGAAAAAGCAACAAGAAGAAGCTCAGGTATCTGTATCCATACATTATTGTTCTTTTACCTAAAAATGTAACATTGCATACATAAATTAGTGAAACATAGTATATAATTTAGTGGAAACTAGGAAAACAACAAAGCTTCCACTTTTTTTAACCAACGTCAGATTTGTTGTGATAGTACATGTGAGATACACCTAAGAATGGGTCTATCATTGAAGAAATTTCTAAACTTTTAAGTGTTAATGGAGATTCAAAATGAGCAGTTGCGGTTGTTTGGGTGCCCTAAGTGTACATTTCCTATCTTACTGTGTTTGGATTTCTTTTTACAGTAATCTTAATTCTCGATTTCCTGAGTTTATACTACTTGATTTTGGGGTAATTACAACATCACTGTAATGTTTTTTGCCTTTAAATGACTGATATTTACTCTCAGCGTTTATTCCACTTTAAAGTGGTTTTTTGTCCGGGAATGTGCTTCTTAAAAAGTAATCTAAAATGTCATAGATGAACATACTAAACAAGAAACTTTAAAGGTATTATACCATCCTATATGTCCAATGAATTAAATATATGTAATATCAAACCTAAATAATTTTTTAAAACTTTTTAAGGACATCCACCAGTACACCAGAGCAGTGCAAAGAAACCAGAATCCACCAACCAGTTAAATTGGTTTACAATTGCTTTGCATTTGAAGTGTATTGGTGAATCTGACCCTTAATTTGAAATGGACTTGTTGGTTTAGTAGGCTGTGTTAGTGAGACCAGTGCTGTGTGAAGTGTGTGTGGGGGGGGGGGAGAGGGAGCATGGTGGGAGGGAGGGCAAGGTGAGCCTATTCTCTGTGTCCAAAAGTCTCTGCTTTAAGAGCTCCCTCTATGAACCTGCCTCAGTTCCTCCAGCAGTGTTGCCTGAATGGATAGTGGAGCTAAGAAAGCAGTGTCCTGGGGACTCAAGCTAGTATGCAGTGACAGAAACGTTAATAATGACAGGTTTCAGAGTAGCAGCTGTGTTAGTCTCTATCTGCAAAATGAACAGGAGTACTTGTGGCACCTTAGCCCTGGTCTTCACGAGGACTTTAGGTCGAATTTAGCAGCATTAAATCGATGTAAACCTGCACCTGTCCACACGATGAAGCCCTTTATTTTGACTTAAAGGGCTCTTAAAATCGATTTCCTTACTCCACCCCTGACAAGTGGATTAGCGCTTAAATCGGCCTTGCCGGGTCGAATTTGGGGTACTGTGGACACAATTCGACGGTATTGGCCTCCGGGAGCTATCCCAGAGTGCTCCATTGTGACCGCTCTGGACAGCACTCTCAACTCAGATGCACTGGCCAGGTAGACAGGAAAAGAACCGCGAACTTTTGAATCTCATTTCCTGTTTGGCCAGCGTGGCAAGCTGTAGGTGACCATACAGAGCTCATCAGCAGAGGTGACCATGATGGAGTCCCAGAATCGCAAAAGAGCTCCAGCATGGACCGAACGGGAGGTACAGGATCTGATCGCTGTATGGGGAGAGGAATCCGTGCTATCAGAACTCCGTTCCAGTTTTCGAAATGCCAAAACCTTTGTCAAAATCTCCCAGGGCATGAAGGACAGAGGCCATAACAGGGACCCGAAGCAGTGCCACGTGAAACTGAAGGAGCTGAGGCAAGCTTACCAGAAAACCAGAGAGGCGAACGGCCGCTCCAGGTCAGAGCCCCAAACATGCCGCTTCTATGATGAGCTGCATGCCATTTTAGGGGGTTCAGCCACCACTACCCCAGCCATGTTGTTTGACTCCTTCAATGGAGATGGAGGCAATACGGAAGCAGGTTTTGGGGACGAAGAAGATGATGATGATGAGGATGATGATGAGGTTGTAGATAGCTCACAGCAAACAAGCGGAGAAACCGGTTTTCCCGACAGCCAGGAACTGTTTCTCACCCTGGACCTGGAGCCAGTACCCCCCGAACCCACCCAAGGCTGCCTCCTGGACCCAGCAGGCGGAGAAGGGACCTCTGGTGAGTGTACCTTTTAAAATACTATACATGGTTTAAAAGCAAGCATGTGAAAGGATTACTTTGCCCTGGCATTCGCGGATCTCCTGGATGTACTCCCAAAGCCTTTGCAAAAGGTTTCTGGGGAGGGCAGCCTTATTGCGTCCTTCATGGTAGGACACTTTACCACTCCAGGTGAGTAACATGTACTCGGGAATCATTGTACAACAAAGCATTGCAGTGTATGTTTGCTGGCGTTCAAACAACATCCGTTCTTTATCTCTCTGTGTTATCCTCAGGAGAGTGAGATATAATTCATGGTCACCTGGTTGAAATAGAGTGCTTTTCTTCAGGGGACACTCAGAGGAGCCCACTCCTGCTGGGCTGTTTGCCTGTGGCTAAACAGAAATGTTCCCCGGTGTTAGCCACAGGGAGGGGGGAAGGTTGAGGGGGTAGCCATGCGGTGAGGGGAGGCAAAATGCGACCTTCTAACGAAAGCACATGTGCTATGTATGTAATGTTAACAGCAAGGTTTACCCTGAAAGAGTGTAGCCACTGTTTTATAAAATGTGTCTTTTTAAATACCGCTGTCCCTTTTTTTTCTCCACCAGCTGCATGTGTTTCAATGATCACAGGATCTTCTCCTTCCCAGAGGCTAGTGAAGCTTAGAAAGAAAAAAAAACGCACTCGAGATGAAATATTCTCTGAGCTCATGCTGTCCTCCCACACTGACAGAGCACAGACGAATGCGTGGAGGCAAATAATGTCAGAGTGCAGGAAAGCACAAAATGACTGGGAGGAGAGGTGGCGGGCTGAAGAGAATAAGTGGCGGGCTGAAGAGAGGGCTGAAGCTCAAATGTGGCGGCAGCGTGATGAGAGGAGGCAGGATTCAATGCTGAGGCTGCTGGAGGACCAAACCAGTATGCTCCAGTGTATGGCTGAGCTGCAGCAAAGGCAGCTGGAGCACAGACTGCCACTACAGCCCCTGTGTAACCAACCGCCCTCTTCCCCAAGTTCCATAGCCTCCACACCCAGACACCCAAGAAAGTGGTGGGGGGGCCACCGGCCAACCAGCCACTCCGCCACAGAGGATTGCCCAAAAAAATGAAGGCTGGCATTCAATAAATTTTAAAGTTGTAAACTTTTAAAGTGCTGTGTGGCATTTTCCTTCCCTCCTCCACCACCCCTCCTGGGCTACCTTGGTAGTCATCCCCCTATTTGTGTGACGAATGAATAAAGAATGCATGAATGTGAAGCAACAATGACTTTATTGCCTCTGCAAGCGGTGATTGAAGGGAGGAGGGGAGGGTGGTTAGCTTACAGGGAAGTAGAGTGAACCAAGGGGCGGGGGGTTTCATCAAGGAGAAACAAACAGAACTTTCACACTGTAGCCTGGCCAGTCATGAAACTGGTTTTCAAAGCTTCTCTGATGTGTACCGCGCCCTCCTGTGCTCTTCTAACCGCCCTGGTGTCTGGCTGCGCGTAACCAGCAGCCAGGCGATTTGCCTCAACCTCCCACCCCACCATAAACGTCTCCCCCTTACTCTCACAGATATTGTGGAGCACACAGCAAGCAGTAATAACAGTGGGAATATTGGTTTCGCTGAGGTCTAAGTGAGTCAGTAAACTGTGCCAGCGCGCCTTTAAACGTCCAAATGCACATTCTACCACCATTCTGCACTTGCTCAGCCTGTAGTTGAACAGCTCCTGACTACTGTCCAGGCTGCCTGTTTACGGCTTCATGAGCCATGGCATTAAGGGGTAGGCTGGGTCCCCAAGGATACATATAGGCATTTCAACATCCCCAACAGTTATTTTCTGGTCTGGGAATAAAGTCCCTTCCTGCAGCTTTTGAAACAGACCAGAGTTCCTGAAGATGTGAGCGTCATGTACCTTTCCCGGCCATCCCATGTTGATGTTGGTGAAACGTCCCTTGTGATCCACCAGAGCCTGCAGCACTATTGAAAAGTACCCCTTGCGGTTTATGTACTCGGCGGCTTGGTGCTCCGGTGCCATGATAGGGATATGGGTTCCGTCTATGGCCCCACCACAGTTAGGGAATCCCATTGCAGCAAAGCCATCCACTATGACCTGCACATTTCCCAGGGTCACTACCCTTGATATCAGCAGATCTTTGATTGCGTGGGCTACTTGCATCACAGCAGCCCCAACAGTAGATTTGCCCACTCGAAATTGATTCCCAACTGACCGGTAGCTGTCTGGCGTTGCAAGCTTCCACAGGGCTATCGCCACTCACTTCTCAACTGTGAGGGCTGCTCTTATCTTGGTATTCATGCACCTCAGGGCAGGGGAAAGCAAGTCACAAAGTTCCATGAAAGTGCCCTTACGCATGCGAAAGTTTCCCAGCCACTGGGAATCGTCCCAGACCTGCAACACTATGCGGTCCCACCAGTCTGTGCTTGTTTCCCGAGCTCAGAATCGGCGTTCCACAGCATGAACCTGCCCCATTAGCACCATGATGCATGCATTGGCAGGGCCCATGCTTTCAGAGAAATCTGTGTCCATGTCCTGATCACTCACGTGACCACGCTGACGTCACCGCCTCGCCCGGTATCGCTTTGCCAGGTTCTGGTGCTGCATATACTGCTGGATAATGCGTGTGGTGTTTAAAGTGCTCCTAATTGCCAAAGTGAGCTGAGTGGCCTCCATGCTTGCCTTGGTATGGCGTCCGCACAGAAAAAAGGCGTGGAACGATTGTCTGCCGTTGCTCTGATGGAGGGAGGGGCGACTGACGACACGGCTTACAGGGTTGGTTTCAGGGAGCTAAAGTGAACAAAGGGGGTGGCTTTATATCAAGGAGTATTTCAGACAGGACTTCACGGAGGGTTCCAATAAGAAATGGTGCACCTAAGTTATTGTTCTTATTGGAACAAGGAGGTTAGCCTGGCCTCTGATTGATACATGGCTAGATTTACCTCGCTGCACCTTCTCTGTGAGTGACTGCAGTGTGACCTAGAGGAATGAGTCCCCTAGACAGGGGAGGAGACAAATGAGTACAAAACAAATCTGGTCTATTTCTTGTTTTGATCCACTCCATCTATCTTTTACATCTTTGGCTGGCAGCAGATGGTGCAGAAGGACTGCATGCCATCCACATCTCATGGCTGCTCGGCAGAAGATGGTACAGTACAACTGCTAGCCATCCTCATCTCTTGCCTGCCCGGCAGAAGATGGTACAGTACGACTGCTAGCAATCCGTATCGCCTGCCTGCTCACCATAAGATGGTTCAATAGGACTGACTGCAGCACTAAAGAGAATGACCTGGTCAAGTCACTCCAAATTTAGTCCCTGCGCCCATGTCTGCCCAGGCGCTCCCAGCCGATGTGGCCAGGAGCACCTCGGACACGACGAGAACGGCTACCAGTCGTACTGCACCATCTGTTGCCAGAAGGCAATGGGTTGCTGCTACTGTGTAGCAATGCCGTACCGCGTCTGCCAGCACCCAGGAGACATACGGTGGCTGTTACCTGAGCGGGCTCCATGCTTGCCGTGATATGGCGTCTGCACAGGTAACTCAGGAAAAAAGGCGCGAAATGATTGTCTGCCCTTGCTTTCACGGAGGGAGGGAGAGAAAGGGGGCCTGATGATATGTACCCAGAACCACCCGCGACAATGTTTTAGCCCCATCAGACACTGGGATCTCAACCTAGAATTCCAATGGGCAGCGGAGACTGCGGGAACTATGGGATAGCTATCCACAGTGCAACGCTCCAGAAGTCAACTCTAGCCTCGGTACTGTGGAAGCACTCCACCGAGTTAATGCACTTTATGCACTTAGAGCATTTTCTGTGGGGAGACACACACTTGAATATATAAAACCGATTTCTAAAAAACCGACTTCTATAAATTCGACCTTATTCTGTAGTGTAGACATACCCTTAGAGACTAACAAATTTATTTGAGCATAAGCTTTCGTGGGCTACAGCCCACTTCATCGGATGCATGCTGTGGAAAACACAGTAGGAAGATTTCATATACACAGAGAACATGAAACAATGGGTGTTTCTGTTACTTTCTTTGTTGGGCTTGTCCTGTAGTAGGTGATTTCAAGCATTCTTACAACTACAATACCCACCTGCTGAAGTGAAGAAACAGAATGACATATCCAGAAGAGTACCCAGAAGTCACCTGCTTCAGGACAGGCCCAACGAAGAAAATAACAGAACGCCACTAGCCATCACCTTCATCCCCCAACTAAAACCTCTCCAATGCATCATCAAGGATCTACAACCTATCCTGAAGGACGACCCATCACTCTCACAGATCTTGGGAGAGGCAGTGCTTGCTTACAGACAGCCCTCCATCCTGAAGCAAATACTCACCAGCAACCACACACCACACAACAAAACCACTAACCCAGGAACCTATCCTTGCAACAAAGTCCGTTGCCAACTGTGTCCACATATTTATTCAGGGGGCACCATCATAGGGTCTAATCACATCAGCCACACTATCAGAGGCTCATTCACCTGCACATTTACCAATGTGATATATGCCATCATGTGCCAGCAATGCCCCTCTGCCACGTACATTGGCCAAACTGGACAGTCTCTACGTAAAAGAATAAATGGACACAAATCAGACGTCAAGAATGATAACATTCAAAAACTAGTTGGAGAACACTTCAATCTGTCTGGTCACTCGATTACAGACCTAAAAGTTGCAATATTACAACAAAAAAACTTCAAAACCAGACTCCAACGAGAGACTGCTGAATTGGAATTAATTTGCAAACTGGACACCATTAACTTAGGCTTGAATAAAGACTGGGAGTGGATGTGTCATTACACAAAGTAAAACTATTTCCCCATGTTTATTTCCCCCCATACTGTTCTCTCACATTCTTGTCAACTGCTGGAAATGGCCCATCTTGATTATCACTACAAAAGGTTGGGGAGTTTTTGTTTTTGTTTTTCTCCCTCTCCTGCTGGTGATAGCTCACCTTAATTGATCATTCTCATTATAGTGTGTATGCTAACACCCATTGTTTCATGTTCTCTGTGTATATAAAATCTTCCTACCGTATTTTCCACAGCATGCATCTGATGAAGTGGGCTGTAGCCTGCGAAAGCTTATGCTCAAATAAATTTTAGTCTCTAAGTTGCCCCAAGTACTCCTGTTCTTTTTGAGAAACTTTAAAGAACAGAGACAGTGGGACTGCTTAATCAACCAGTGAGAATTCTTGACATGTATGTAGTCTTCCTTTTACTTCTTGACTCATTGTAACAGATAGAATTGATTTAATCAAAATTAGCTGTAGAGGAATGATGGTGATTACTTGAGTTTCCTTTGATATCTCAGTGTCCACCTAAGAGTTACGTGAACGTGTCTGTGTTATTTATAATAATAAAAATTACATACAATTAGATATATACAACTAGATACAAAGCTGCAAATGTAGCTTAATTACAAGCTGATTTCTTCAAATATAGTCTATGCATAAGGTTTCAATTAATTTTAACTGTATGGGGAGCTTGAATTTCTGTATTTTTCCCATTGTTAACATCATTCAGGACAAAGAAAATACTAAGAGAGATACTAAATTTCTTAAAGGATACAAGTTTGAATTAATATTATCAGTTCTCAGAAAATACTCTTTAAATCCAGTATGCAAATACTGATGTGGGGAGGAGATGCTGTATTTATCATACAGAGCAAAGAGATTGAGTTGTGACCAGCACTTCCCTAATACATTATGGGCTTCATCCTGTTCTCCTCACTTACTTAGCATTTATTAATTATTTCAAGTGACATTTTTTGTAGAAATGAGTAGGATTTGGCCATATACATAAAAGCCACTTGGAGTAAATTTGGGAAAACAAGGTACGTTGTTTCAAAAGAGCAATGCTTTTTATAGTAAGTAGTACAGGATTTGGTAGTTAAATGCATATTTGATATTTTAGTGTTTTAATAAGTAGTCAACCTTTTCGTATGCCAGGCCATAGCAGAAGCGGCTGCTGAGTTAAGAGATTTCAGTGGCGAAGATAGGATTTGTGGGCTCTCGGAGAGTTCTTCACAAACATCGAAGTTGAGCTCAAAGAGTGCTAAGGAAAGGAGAAACAGACGGAAGAAAAGAAGACAGAGAGAGCTTTCTGGAGGAGAGGACAAGTTGGATGATGAAAAGCTTCCCAAATCTGATTCAGAAGGCAGTATCAGAAGGAAAGGTTTCCGTTTCTCTTTGGAAGGGAATAGACTGACATATGAAAAGCGTTTCGCTTCCCCCCACCAGGTACTGTTATAACTAACACAATTGTAATTTTTAGCACAGTGATCTGTTTGACATGGAGATTGTAGTAATATACAAGGCACAGCATTGTGACTAAACTGCATGATTGTAAAAGAGAGGGATAATTAAGGGAAAGTTTTTGTTACTTAGTAAACCCTGAAAACATTCCCCAAAATAATATCAATAAAACAGCTGTTCAATATCTTGATGTTATGATAATATAAATGTGCACTACTTGCCACTGAAATCTACATTTACTCACAGCTAAAACCTCCTAACCTGTGCTTTCATATACATTAAAAGGAATTGTTCATTCTTGCTGCTCTAGGGTCCTTGTGGTCTAGGATGATGTAGTAGTATTTAATGCTAGTAGTCAATAACATTGTCAATTCTTCTTTTTGTTTTTATTTTAATGAGTCCATATTCATTATACACAAATTTATAATGCTGTAAAGGTTCACGAAATGATGGAAATGTATGCATTTTTCATATTGAAGTAATTCAGTGCAGTATACCTAGAAAGGTGATTTGTTTTCTCTTTTTTCATCATTCAGTTACCACTTTACTGTAATGCTGTATGCATCTTTTCACTTCCAGAGAATGAACAGCTATTTCAGCTAACAACCTTTTATGTACTTGAAAACAATTATCAAGTCTCCCACTCAGTTTTCTTTTCTCCAGACTAAACAAACCATTTTTTTCAATCTTTCTTCATAAGTCATGTTTTCTATTATTTTTCTTGCTCTTCTCTGGACTTTCTCCAATTTGTCTACATCTTTCCTGAAAAGTGGAACCCAGAACTGGACACACAATTCCAGCTGAGGCCATATCAATGTGGAGTAAAGTGGAAGGATGACTTCACATGTCTTATTTACAACACTCCTGCTAATATATTCCAGAATGGTGTTCAGTTTTTTGCAGCAGTGTTACACTGTTGACTCATATTTAGCTTGTGATCCACTATAACCCCCAGATCCCTTTCCACAGAACTCCTTCCTAGGCAATCATTTCCCATTTTGTATGTATGCAATTGATTGTTTCTTCCTAAGTGGAGTATTTTGCATTTATCCTTTTTGAATTTCATCCTGTTTACTTCAGACCATTTATCACGTTAGTCCAGATCATTTTGAACTTTAATCCTATCCTCCAAAGCACTTGCAACCCCTCCCAGCTTGATGTCATCTGCAAACTTTATGTGTACTCTCTATGCCATTATCTAAATTATTCATGAAGGTATTGAACAGAACCAGACTCAGGACCAATCCCTGCGGGACCATGCCTGATATGCTCTTCCAGCTTGACTGTGAACCACTGATAACTATTCTCTGGGAATGGTTTTCCAAGCAGTTATATATCCACCTTATAGTAGCTCCATTTATGCTGTATTTCCTTAGTTTGTTTATGAGAAGGTCTTGCAAGACCATATCAAAAGACTTACTAAAGTCAAGATATACCACATCTACTACTTCCCCCCATCCACAAAGCTTGTTACTCTGTCAAAGAAAGCTATTAGGTTGGTTTGACACTATTTGTTTTTGACAAATCCATGTTGACCGTTACTTATCACCTTATTATCTTTTCAGTGTTGGCAAATGACTACTTATTTGTTTCATTATCAAAAAAGTCATTTAGCACTTCTGCCATTTCCACATTTTCTGTTATTGTCTTTCCCCCTCATTAAGTAATGGGCCTACCCTGTATTTGGTCTTCCTTTTGCTTCTAATGTATTTGTAGAATGTTTTCCTGTTACCCTTCATGTCTCTAGCCAGTTTAATCTCATTTTGTGTCTTGGCCTTTCTAATTTTGATCCTACATGATTATTATTTATAGTCATCCTTTGTAGTTTGACCTAGTTTCCACTTTTTTGTACGACTCCTTTTTTGAGTTTCAGATCCTTGAAGATCTTCTGGTTAAGCCAGGATGGTCTCTTTCCGTACTTCCTATATTTGTTACATAGTTGGATAGTTTGCTCTTGTGTCTTTAATAATGTCACTTCGAAAAACTGCCAGTTCTCTCAAACTGTTTTTCCTCTTAGACTTGCTTCCCATGAGAACTTACTTACCAACTCCCTGAGTTTGCTAAAGTCTGCCATTTTGAAATCCATTATCTTTATTGTGCAGTTTTCCTTCCTACCATTCCTTAGAATCATGAACTCTACCATTTCATGATGACTTTCACCCAAGCTGCCTTCCATTTTTAAATTCTCAACTAGTTCCTCTCTATTTGTCAAAATCAAATCTAGAATAGCCTCTCCCCTAGTAGCTTTCTCCACCTTCTGAAATAAAAAATTGTCTCCAACTTGTTGGATAATCTGTGCCCTGCTGTATTATTTTCCAACAGATGTTTGGGTAGTTGAAGTTCCCTATCACCAGCTAGTTCTGTGCTTTGGATGATTTGCTTAGTAGTTTAACAAAGCCCCATTCACCTCTTCTTCCTTGTTAGGTGGTCTACAGTAGACCCCTACCATGACAACAGCCTTGTTTTTTACCCCCTTTATCCTTACCCAGTACCCTTACCTTATCCTTTCAACAAGTCTGTCTCCTATTTCCGTCTCAACCTCAGTTCAAGTGTATACATCTTTGATATACAAAGCAACACGTCTTCTCTTTTTTCCCTGCCTGCCCTTCATGAGCAAGTTGTACCTTTCAATACCAATAATCCAGCCATGTGTATTATCCCACCAAGTCTCTGTGATGCCAGCTATGTCATAGTTCTGTTTATTCATTAGTATTTCTAGTTCTTCCTGTTTATTCCCCATACTTCTTGCATTAATATACAGATATCTAAGATACTGATTTGATTCCCCCTCTATGTTCCCTCTTGTCTCTCCCTTGTCCCTGTTATAATGGTCCATGTTCCCCCCAGATTCTGGCCCTCCCAGGCCTCCATGTCTTGAACTTACCTGTTGATTTTTGTCTCCATCCCCTGATGAACCTAGTTTAAAGCCCTCCCTCACTAGGTTAGCCAGTCTGTATCGGAGATACTCTACCCCTTCCTCAACAGGTGGACCCCATCTCCGCTCAGCTGTTTTTTCCAGAACACCCCATGGTCAAGGAAGCTGAAGCCATCTTGGTGACACCATCTGCCCAGCCATGCATTCACCTCCTGGATGCATAGTACAAATAGGTCTCTAGAATTTCCAGAAATCTTGGTTTACCAGATACTCAGAATAGGTAACATAGCCTAATGCAGATTTTTTCAAATAATTACTTTTTGGTTTAAATTTAGCAGCTCCGATGAACAGTGATCTCTGGGGTCATGTCTGTACTCTTTCTCTGTTTTATGTCAATCCCAGAAATGTAGGTGTGTTTTTTAATCTGGTTTGAGAAGACTTTTTAGGGCATGTTAATTGGTTTTACCTTGACATGTGTTTTTATATATTTACAATTTTCAAATAATAAGTTTAATTATGTTTTCCTACAGTCTTTGCTGAGCATTCGTGACTCCCTGTTTTCCCCAAGACGCAACAGCAGAACGAGTCTTTTCAGCTTCAGAGGTCGAATAAAGGATGTAGGATCAGAAAATGACTTTGCTGATGATGAACATAGCACTTTTGAAGAAAATGATAGCAGAAGAGGTTCTCTTTTTGTGCCACTCAGACATGAACGGCACAATAGTAACATTAGTCAAGGCAGTAGGTCATCAAGGAGGCTTCCAGTGAACGGGAAGATGCACAGTACTGTGGACTGCAATGGTGTGGTTTCCTTGGTTGGTGTACAAACGTCACTCTTGTCGCCTACTGGACAGCTTCTGCCAGAGGTGATAATAGATAAACCAACTACTGATGACAATGTAAGGAAGTTTTAAATAGTTCAGGCATGATAGCCTTTTGTTACTGCATCAGCCTGTGTTTCTACAGAATGGAATACTTTGGGAATGATCCCTGGTTGGCCAAACTGTGAATGTTACTGCATCCTGCAATAACTTTTAGTATAATAAAATAGGTCTAAAATGATTTTATATATTCATTTGGAACTTACTACATGTACTTGCAAACACACTCTGAACTAATAGGCTGAAATACCAAATTTACTGAATGTGCAAAATATGAACATTTAGTTTCTACATATGTAGTAAGGAGGTGTACAGAACTGAATACTGAGTAGCATAAATAATGTGTTACTTTTAGTCTGTTTCAGGACCCAAAATTCAGACATTTGGCTTCCTAAACATTTAGTGTATTCCCTCCTTCCCTTTTTCTCATTGCGTCCAATTATTTCCTTCACTCTCAAACTCCCTCTGTCTCTGTTTCCTGACAAACTTCTTACTAGCCCTGACTTTCCTCTCTCTCCCCATGTCTGCGTACAAATAGTGTGGTCATACACATAGAGCCCAACCCACAAGCTTTTAGGATCCTATTGAGAGATCCAGAAGTTCTAGTGAGCCTTTTTTCTTGATCTCAGAAATGCTCTGATTAAATTTCTCGCACTAAGGTTACACTGCCTAGAAGCATGCCCAATTTTAATAGGGACAGAAGGATGAACAAAGGGATCTAGTATGCAATGTGTTCTGGAGAACCTCATCCTGGGTTTTCTCTAGTCAAAGGAAATCTTTACAGGTAGCAACAGCACCAAGGTCCAGCAGAATCCCATAACACCAGGATCCTCTGACAGGATCCTGAAACCAGGGAGGAGAGCTTTTAGGCCATCAGAGTCCATAGGAGGGAAGGAGGTACAGGACTGTGCATGTGTGAGGTGGATGGACAGGATCATAATTAGTTAGAAGGCTGTAACCATGAAATCCAACCTGCAATGGCCCCATCCCAAATGCTAGAATCTGTGCATATCTTTTGAAAGCGCATATGCAGCATGTTATAACAGGTAAAGTTGGGAAAATCTGTCCAATCTGTCAGCTATCATTTCAGACAATACAAAACAATAAACTGTTCCTTGTTGTATCCACAGACATTTTGTGAATGTCTTTTTACAACTTTTTACAAATTTCAGTTGAGAGGAAAATAACTATTACATAAAGTTAGCTTACATGAGATTTTAGTTTCCATGTGTATCTTGCATTTTGATCCAGTCTGGAAATAGAGGGTAAAGTGAGACCATTTAATCTAGTGCACTAAGCCTTGGAATGGAATATTTTTTTTCCAGAACTCTTACTCAGAAAATCAGACCATTAGAGAATTATATCAATTTAATGTGAGCCTTATCATGCACTCCACGTGTTATCATTTTATTTTCTTAGAAATATTTATTTATTTTAGTGTAGAAATTTTCAGACATGCTTGTACACACACAATGTCTCTTTATATGTATATGCAGGGTGTGACTGCAAGTACGTGTATACCTTCAGTCTGTTAATTTCAAGATTCATTGCCCCTACCCTTACTTACTTAAAAATAAATTGGCATGCTTGGGTTCAGTTCAGTCAGACTTTTATTGGTAATTGAATTTGAGTTGACACCCTTTACAGTGAATATCTCATAAGAAGAATCAGTCATGACTAAAGCTGCAATTTAGTCATGGGTATTTTTAATAAAAATCATGGACAGGTCACGTGCAATAAACAAAAATCCATGGCCCGTGACCTGTCCATGACTTGCACTGTATACCCCTGACTAAATCTTAGCTGGGTGGGAGGGGCACTGCTCTGGGGGGTGAGGGGGAGGCGCTTCTTTGGTGTGGGACAGGTGGCACCAGCTGCCAGGGGCCACCAAGCAGCAGCTGCTCTGGCTGCCGTGGGGCCACGCCAGCAGTACCAGTGCAGTTGGCTGTGGAGCCACTCCAGCAGCAGCAGGTATGGCTGTCCCTGGGGCCAGCCACACCGGTCGCTTCAGAAGTCATGGAATTGGCAGAAAGTCACGGAATCCAGGACTTCCACGACCTCCGTAACACACACGAAGCCCTAGTCACGAGTGCAGTAATAGACTGACAGACTTTTTACAGATTTCAGTTGGGAGGAAAATAATTATTACATAAAGTTAGCTTACAAGAGATTTTAGTTTCCATGCGTATCTTCCATTTTGATCCTGTCTGGAAATAGAGGGTAAAGTGAGACAGTTTAATCTAGTGCACTAAGCCTGGAACTGGGAGCCAGAAACCTCCAGACTTCTGATTCCAGCTCTGCCATTGACTTGCTGTGTTACCTTGGCCACACTGCTTAACCTCTTTCTTTTACGATTTTCCTATCTGCAAGATGGGGTTGTTAATAATACTGATTTCAGAATTAATTAGTTAATGTTTGTGTAGCACTTTAAAAATGTGAAGTGCTGTACAAGTCATCCGTAGTAGTAGTGTCCAGAAATACACTTTGGAAATAACTGAACAATACTTTTTGAATATGGTAGATTGTTACAAATAAAAGTCTGACATAGTACATTGCATAAATATGAAGGTGCATGTAGCATGAATTACTTGGAGCTCAGATTCATTATAGAAATGTTCGGTGTCTGCTTATATTTCTGAATTTAGTGTAATTTATATCTAATTTGCAGAGCACCACTTCAGGAATAGAAATAAAGAAGAGGAGGTCAAGTTCTTATAAAATATCAATGGATTTGCTGGAAGATCCAACTTTAAGGCACAGAGCAATGAGTATAGCCAGCATACTCACAAACACAATGGAAGGTGCGTTTAAAAAACACAAACAAAACCACAGATGTATGAATTTGCTTAGAAAGGTGTTGAGTTTATGGTTGTCATTGGGGAGACTAAAAAGAGGGGCAGAGAAGAAATATCCTATTAAAAACAAATGAACATAGTGAAAATTGGATACAGTGAAAATGATAGGAGGAATAGAGAGGAAGAAAAAATTATTCGAAATAGATTAAAGCGTATCTGCTTTACATTGGTCATCCACTTCTGTTAGCCTAGTTATTGTTGTGGGATGGTGTCTGCTCCTAATAATTTGCACAAGATTCCTGTTAACTGGAAAATGTTTGTTTCTTCTAATTAAATATATTCTTGAAAGTAAAAAACATGGATTAAACTAATAGGAAGAAAATGTTAGTGAAATTAACTAACCTAGGTTTGCAACTTCCCAAAATAGTTCGAAAGGTTTACAAAACCTCAGTGAAGTTAATCCAGCCCTATTTTCCTGTTGGTTTTTCTTGTTGGTTTTTTTTTTTTTCATGCAAGTAGGTAATTTAGATTTCTGAATGGATTGAAGAATTGGAGGCTGGTTTTGAAGCATTTTGGTCTAAGAATGAAAGAACCTTTTCTATTTTTGTTAATTTACTTATTTAATTTAAAAGAGAAACTCAAAAGAAAACAGAAGTTTTTTCAATTAAGATAAATTTAAGCCTATTTCCTCCAGGTCTCTTTTCTGTTCCTATGCCATCTACACCTGCAACATTAATACCATATTCAAAACCTAACAAGGCTTCTCCAATCTACGTCTTGAACCCATTACCATATTCTTGTTTCGAGAACTGTAGCATCCCCAACTGCTAGTATTGCTACTTGTACCATTGTTTTCCTGATTCAAATATTTTCATTGGCTGATTAGAATGACTCAATACCTCATTCACACATCTCATGTCACGCCCTAAAAGGTAAGCCTCAAAGTATGCAAGGCTTAAAAATTTGAATTTAGTTTACAAATTTCAACCCATAGTTTTCATTGGCCTTTTCCCCACTTTTAAACCTTAAATTGAGATATAAAAATAAAGAGTGTAATCAGTAGATATTTGTCTTCACTTTGTTTTTACACTTTTCTCTTCCTCCAGAACTTGAAGAATCCAGACAAAAATGCCCACCATGCTGGTATAAATTTGCCAACACTTTCTTGATCTGGGACTGTTGGGCTCCTTGGTTAAAAGTAAAACATATTGTTAGTTTGATTGTGATGGATCCATTTGTTGATCTTGCTATTACCATCTGCATTGTTTTAAACACGCTGTTTATGGCCATGGAATATTATCCAATGACTAAACAGTTCCACGATGTGCTTTCAGTAGGAAACCTGGTAAGTCTGTCAAAATGTATTGTGATATGTGAATACAACCTCTAATTAAAGTAGAATTCATTTCTGATTTATTTTTTCTTACAGAACAGATTTTAAATTATGATTATAAAGTGAAAAGTGGCTCTAAAAAAACATTTTTGAGGTGTACTGTATGATTTCCATATGTTTGTATAGGTTACACGTATTAGCTGTTTGTTAGGATTTACAAAAACTTTTCACTTTCAGTGGACCTTGTACTCCTAAGTCAATTTGGCATTTTTGAAAATCCCACGTGCCTGGGTGCGTGTGTGTGTGTTCATTTATCTGCTAGTCTGTTCTGCTAGTCGTAACAGTGAGACAGTTTATCTGTACCCCTTTAAGGGCTAGAAGCTTGGGGCCAGCCAACTCTAGTTACTAAGCAGGCACACCTCAGAGGGATCAGGTGATTCCATTGTATAAGAGCAACAGAGAACTCCAGAGAGAGAGAAGCTGTTCTAAGCAGGGGGAGCACTGAAAGAGACTGAAAAGGCAGGCAAAATACTGCAAAACTCTCCAGGCCGGGAGGTTTGAGAGAGACTCTGAGCAAGCCTGAGGCCTTACAGAAGGGACTGTTGCTGGAACCAGAGATTTTTTGTTTTAGGACTTTTAAGTTTTTGGCTGGGTTCTGAGGTAAGAGCCTGTAAACTGTTGTTAAAGTACTTTTCCAGGAGGCTCCATTAAAGAGCAAAGCGCTGATGTAAAGCAGACTGTATGGCTTCTCTTTGTGGGGCGACCAAAGGGAACTCAATGTTACCTCATTGACAAGGAAGCAAAGGTGGGTGTCGCAGAACAATGTCAGGCCACAAGGGGATGCTCAGGAGACAACTGCCAGGCTGCCCACCCTATAAGCTCAGGGATCTGAAAGTCAGTTTGTGTTGTTTCTAGCTCTGACATGAATAAAGGCTCTGCAACCGGAAATTAGTTAACAATTCCATGCATGATGCACGAGGCAGAAGAGAACCTTAATTCATTCTCTCATAGTACTAACAGGAGTGAAAAGAAGTAAAATTTGCTTTGCCTGTTAAAATAAATAGATCTTACTGATTACCCACAAGAGGCCGATCTAGTAAACAAAAAGGTGTCAATTTTACATAGTCCCTTTAAGAACATTTCCTGATATACCTTGAAGCATTTATTTGACTTCTAGAAGAAGAAGAACCCATGGGCAATTCTGGTCCTATGTGCTATTATGGTTGTTTTTGTTGGTTTTCTAGAATACCCACTTATAGCTGATTTTTAGAGGAAATACTCTGATTTGTGTTCTAACTCTTCTCACTGTGAGAAGCAAATTGGGGCAGCAAACTGCCATTTAGAGCACACACAGATACTCTAATTTGGGTTATTTGGATTATTTGAATCTCAAATAGTTTTTGTAAACTGTCAGCATGTCTAGAGCTGCTGAGCATGAACTGAATGTCAAGCCCTTGAACCAAACCAGACAAACCAGCTGTCTCTCCTGCATTTGAAGTAAAATAAGTTTGTCAGAGGTAGTCAGATTGATCCTAAAATACAAGATAAGAATTACATTTGAGGAGAAGGAAAATACTGAGGGCTAACAGCTGTCACAGGTTTTCTGTGATTGTCTGTCTGTCCCAAATCCAGGAAAAATGAATCCCAGATATCAGTAATTCACTGAATAGACCCACTAAAAGTAACTGCTAAGTATGAATGATCTAATTGTGAGATGTGCAAAAATAGGTATTCCTTCATACCGTCAGGGTTCCATGTTTACCCGCTCACTTAGCTAAAACTCAGCAATCGCAGGTTTGCTTTCTGAGTTGTATGCTTCGTATTGGGGGGGTGGGAAATCCTGTCGTCCATAAATGCTCTAGCTTTCTTCTGCCCATTACTTTTTTTAAAGGTTTTTTCATCCCTTCGTGCTAAAACAATGAATAATTAATATCTTGCATTGCACTTGTATATGCCATATATTCTTTGACTTCCTTTTAGCTAAGCCTGTTGCAATTACTTCCACTATATTTAAAAAGATAGGGCTTTGTGTTCCGAAATGCTGATCACCCACAACCTAGTTGAAGTGGAGTTGCAAATTCAGCACTTCTTAAAATTAGAACCCATAACTGTGAGCAGTTTGTTGCTTGTTTCTGTACTCCTCTGGAAATAGTAAGCTGACAGGTTAGACTTCCTTCAAAATTTGAGTTGGTTCCTTCCTGTAGTTGGTCTCCTTTCTTATGTTCCAGTAATGGATTTCATTGACTTTTTATTTTTAAGAGTATCTTCTTCTCCGAGTGATTGTCCACACAGAATCCATTCTTTGTGTACATGCACCTCAGGTGCCTAAGATCAGATTATTTTTGACTAATAGGTGCAACCCCAATGGACACTATGTCCGAGGTGCCCTTACATCCCCCCTTCTGCAGATATAAAGGGTGGAGTGGGCTCAATACCTTCCGACTACCCATGGCTTCAAGACAATCCTCGGTAGTGTAGGATTTAGTATAGTTAGCAGTTGTTTCATTTAATCACATATAAATATTTTATACCTAGCTTACATTTTATTTAGCTTAGGACCCCCTTATCCCATCCCCACCCCCACTAGACAAGGATACTTAAGATCATAGCAGAAACAAGGTCACCGGGATTTATGACCCGTCCATGTGTGATGCTGCAGTGCCTATCAAGAATGGATACTCTCAATGCCTGATGTGGTGTTCTTTCCACGTGTCATTCTTTCTGCAAGTACACCCAGGGAGGCGAGGAATTATAGAATCATAGACTATCAGGGTTGGAAGGGACCTCAGGAGGTCATCTAGTCCAGCCCCCTACTCAAAGCAGGACCGATCCCCAATTAAATCATCCCAGCCAGGGCTTTGTCAAGCCTGACCTTAAAAACTTCTAAGGAAGAAGATTCCACCACCTCCCTAGGTAACGCATTCCCGTGTTTCACCACCCTCCTAATGAAAAAGTTTTTCCTAATATCCAACCTAAATCTCCCCCACTGCAACTTGAGACCATTACTCCTTGTTCTGTCATCTGCTACCATTGAGAACAGTCTAGAGCCATCCTCTTTGGAACCCCCTTTCAGGTAGTTGAAAGCAGCTATCAAATCCCCCCTCATTCTTCTCTTCCGTAGACTAAACATCCCCAATTCCCTCAGCCTCTCCTCATAAGTCATGTGTTCCAGTCCCATAATCATTTTTGTTGCCCTCCACTGGACTCTTTCCAATTTTTCCACATCCTTCTTGTAGTGTGGGGCCCAAAACTGGACACAGTACTCCAGATGAGGCCTCACCAGTGTCGAATAGAGGGGAACGATCACGTCCCTCGATCTGCTGGCAATGCCCCTATTTATACATCCCAAAATGCCATTGGCCTTCTTGGCAACTATTGACTCATATCCAGCTTCTCGTCCACTGTAACCCCTAGGTCCTTTTCTGCAGAACTGCTGCCGAGGCATTCGGTCCCTAGTCTGTAGTGGTGCATTGGATTCTTCCGTCCTAAGTGCAGGACTCTGCACTTGTCCTTGTTGAACCTCATCAGATTTCTTTTGGCCCAATCCTCCAATTTGTCTAGGTCCTTCTGTATCCTATCCCTACCCTCCAGCGTATCTACCTCTCCTCCCAGTTTAGTGTCATCTGCAAACTTGCTGAGGGTGCAATCCACACCATCCTCCAGATCATTTATGAAGATATTGAACAAAACCGGCCCCAGGCCCGACCCTTGGGGCACGCCACTTGATACTGGCTGCCAACTAGACATGGAGCCATTGATCACTACCCGTTGAGCCCGACAATCTAGCCAGCTTTCTATCCACCTTATAGTCCATTCACCCAGCCCATACTACTTTAACTTGCTGGCAAGAATACTGTGGGAGACAGTGTCAAAAGCTTTGCTAAAGTCAAGGAACAACACGTCCACTGCTTTCCCTTCACCCACAGAACCAGTTATCTCGTCATAGGAGGCAATTAGATTAGTCAGGCATGACCTGCCCTTGGTGAATCCATGCTGACTGTTCCTGATCACTTCCCTCTCCTCTAAGTGCTTCAGAATTGATTCCTTGAGGAACTGCTCCATGATTTTTCCAGGGACTGAGGTTAGGCTAACTGTCCTGTAGTTCCCAGGATCCTCCTTCTTCCCTTTTTTAAAGATGGGCACTACATTAGCCTTTTTCCAGTTGGCCGGGAGCTCCCCCGATCGCCATGAGTTTTCAAAGATAATGGCCAATGGCTCTGCAATCACACCCGCCAACTCCTTTAGCACTCTCGGATGCAACGCATCTGGCCCCATGGACTTGTGCATGTCCAGCTTTTCTAAATAGTCCTGAACCACTTCTTTCTCCACAGAGGGCCGGTCACCTCCTCCCCGTGCTGTGCTGCCCAGTGCAGTAGTATGGGAGCTGACCTTGCCTCTGTCTTCACGAACAAAAAAAGCATTGAGTACGTTAGCTTTTACGTTAGCATCCTCTGTCACTAGGTTGCTTCCCTCATTCAGTAAGGGACCCACACTATCCTTGGCTTTCTTCTTGTTGCTAACATACCTGAAGAAACCCTTCTTGTTACTCTTAACATCTCTTGCTAGCTGCAACTCCAGGTGTGATTTGGCCTTCCTGATTTCACTCCTCCATGCCAGAGCAATATTTTTATACGCATCCCTGGTCATTTGTCCAATCTTCCACTTCTTGTAAGCTTCTTTTTTGTATTTAAGATCAGCAAGGATTTCACTGTTAAGCCAAGCTGGTCGCCTACCATATTTACTATTCTTTCTACACATCGGGATGGTTTGTCCCTGTAACCTCAATAAGGAGTCTTTAAAATACAGCCAGCTCTCCTGGACTCCTTTACCCCTCATGTTATTCTCCCATGAGATCTTGCCCATCAGTTCCCTGAGGGAGTCAAAGTCTGCTTTTCTGAAGTCCAGGGTCCGTATTCTGCTGCTTTCCTTTCTTCCTTGTGTCAGGATCCTGAACTTGACAATTTCATGGTCACTGCCTCCCAGGTTCCCATCCACTTTTGCTTCCCCTACTAATTCTAAGAGGAGTCTTGCTGTGGGAGAAATTGATGCAGTCCTCCTCAGACTCAGGCAGGAGGACATGTCCATATGATGTCTGCTGGGTACATATACTGATTTAAACCACAGAGATCATCCAAGTGGGTCTCCAGCAGCATAATAACTTGTTGTTAGCTAGTCATACAGGATTCATTCAGTCATATTAGAGCTCATTCCACCTATGGTAGAGGCAGCATGCCTTTTTGGGGAATGTTTCCATACCTGAAATATGTAGAGCACCTGTGTGGAAATCAGTCTACCATTTACCACTCACTATTACCTTGTACATGTTTTCAGATTGGGTGTCACATGGGATGAAATAGGATTTCTTATACCCACTTCTCAGAAAATAGACAACTCTTTGTTAGTTACCAAGAGTGGAATCCACATGGACAATCCCTCAAAGAAGATTGAATGGTTACTTACTGATAGTAACTGGTTCTTTGAAATGTATTGGCCACAAAGATTCTAACCTGCCCTCCTTCTCTGCTGCTACAGAGTCCTACTCCTCTGAAATTCTGGATGATGAAGGACCTGGGGTGGGGGTGGGGGTGGGGGAAGGTGGGTAGGAAGGCATAGGTGTGGCCCCAGCAAACACTGCTGGTCAGAAAGAATCTAATCTTGTGCTCATGGGACACATGCAGGTCATGAGTGGAATCTGTGTAGACAACACATCTAAAGAATCACAGTTCTTTCTCAAGGGCTCTACAGATTATGGGTACTGCATCACCTTGTGGGGCCTTGCAGTAGACCCCTCTTCTAGCAGTCTCAGCTAGAGTGCGCTCGCACCCCAACCCCTCCCCTGAACATCCTGACACACGGAGGGCAAGGCCATGTAGTGGGTGGAGTGCCCTCCCCACCTCAGTTTTTTCCAACCACCTGGCAGGACAGATGCAAACCCCTCTTGTCTTTGAAGCCAGAGTCTTGTTTCTACCAAGATAGTTGGAGACAGCTTATAGCAGCGGTTCTCAACCCATTGGGCCGCATGCGGCCCAGCTGTGTGCTAAAGGCCGCCAGTGCAGGGTCTGGGTTCCTGGCTGCCTGATGCAGGGGTCTGGGCTCCTGGCCTGTGGGGTTGGGGTCACCGGCTGGCTCTGGGGTTGGGGCTGCTGGCCAGCTCTGCAGGATCAGGGTCTAGGCTGCCACCCAACTGCCCTGCCACTCACCCCCACGTGGCCAGGTCCAGGGTCGGGGCCTCTGCCCAGCCCTGCACAGTAGGGTCCAGAATCCCTGCCGCTTGACCCACCACCCAGGGCTCCACTCCTGGCCCCACTGTGTGGAGGGGTCTTTGGGCAGGAGGCACTGGTCACAGGGGTTTGTGGGGAAAGGGTTCGTGCGGGGACATGCTGTGGTTCTCAGTCTGCAGCCCAGGTAACATATTGTGGGCCTTATGTGTGGCCCACAGTGATAAATAGGTTAAGAACCACTGGTTTATAGTAAGTCAATAAATAGTTAGGGTGTGTCTCCGATTTCAGGGTGGTGAAAATGAAAAAGCTAAAAAGCCAAGATTTAAGACGTGCGCTTCCTGCCTGGCTGTGTTCTTGATATCAAATGGCTACATGCAGTGCCTGAAGTATCTAGGAGAAGGCCGCTCACCTTCTGGATGTTCAGTCTGCCAGACTTTCATCCCCCAGAGACGATAAGGACACGGAGACTCGTCTGCATCTCTTTCTGCTTAAGGAAGCCCTCAAGGTTGGGCCCTGTGGACCTATTCAGACTTCAGCTCCAACGTCTAAAGAGTCAGCCTTGGCTCTGGGGTCCTCCAATCGTTCTGGTCAGCTGAAGGGTTCCAAGAAGCCACAGCACCTATTGGGCCCAGACTCAGTTCCTGTACTTCCTCAGTCAATCCTTCTGAGCCAATACATGTCCAAACCAAGGGTAGCATGGTTGGATCCAGCCATCCTGGTTCCAGAAGAAAAGTCAAGGACCAGTTCAGCCACCCTCTCCAGTGTTGTACCTCATGCCTCAGAGCAATCTGATCCTGACATAATCCCTGTGGCTGTAGGACCAGGGTCATTTCTGGATCCTGGAGGATGGATGTAAGCAGTGCCTCTGAACTAGGGCCATCAGTACCTTCAGTCCCCGATCCTGCGGCACCAAGGAAAAAGGATAGAAGCAAAACCGCCAATGTTAGCAATGTCACTTCCTGCTTATAAGAGCTATCGGATCCATTTGATTCTGATAGGGCAACCATGATTTTGAAGCAGAGATCTATTCTACCTTCAGCTACTAAGGTGATGAGCCCACGGATCAGATGATGTCCAATTCTTTAGCTCCGCTGTTGTTTCTTGACCTGGTCTCTGTTTTGTTTCCAGCTACTTCCTCAGTTCCAGAAAGTTCTGTCACTGTGGCAGTCCAAGTTCACCTTTTGGCTCCAGTGCATGCCTCACATTCAGACATAAAGCACACAGTGCCTAAGAGGAGATGCTCCAGGTCCCTTTCCGGCGCCGAGGACACCGTCGGCACTGCCATCGACACCGGCAAAGCAGCCAGCTCCAGTGAAGCCTTGGCCCCAACGCTGCTCACGGAACCGAAGCTCCCAGCTCCGAGAAAGAATCCGGCAGGTTTGCAAACTCCTAGCAAAGCTATGGCTCTGAAAAGATCTCCAGCGCCATCTGCTGACTCTTTTCCATATTACGCCTCGGCACCATGCTCATCACAAGCACTGAGGAGAGATCACCCACGAGTATTCACACAGCTGCCAGACCTCGCTATATCTGACAATCCAGATTCTCCACTCCTCAGACAGGAAGAGTCCCAAGTCTCACCCACTTCTCAATCAACACACTCTTCACGCTTTTCCACAGGGACAGCACCTCCTTTCCTTAGTGATGTCAAGGAGGATGAGGGTGATTATCGAGACTCTTGCCCCACCAACATCAGGGCAATTGACATCAACTTACCAGCCTTACTCTGCTGCAGTTCAGAGCACCCAGCCTTTTCAGGGGTTCCCATGGATGCAACCGTATATTCCCTTTCCCCCTAATTGGCCATATTGAGACCCTGGGCCATGTATAGAGCACAATTCGGAAATCCCCTACCACTACAAACATGCCGGCCTCCATCAATCCCCTCCTCAACAATCTCTCGACCTCCAGAACCACAGCTTCTGCAAATATCACCACTGGAGGAGGAACTGGAAGGAGAGCAGGATGAGGAGGTACCTCCGGTCCTTCCGTTTTCTTCATCTTCACGTGATGAAGCCATCATTCCACCACCTCCCACAGTGGCTGATCATTTTTGTCACTTTCAGGAGTTGTTTCATTGAGTGGCTGACTCCCTAAACATCCCACTTGATGAGGTCAAAGAACAGCACCATGAACTGACATTCTCCATACCTCCTCAACAACAAAAATTGCCCTACCTATTAACGGTGCACTACTTGAACCTTTGACAGATTTCAGCTTCTAACCCTGCATGCCACCTACATGCAGATAGGCAATATTATATGCACACCAAAGATGCGGAGTTTTTATTTTCATATCCTGCCCCGAATTCCCTCATGGTGAATGTGGTGCAAGAGAAGGGCTGTCAATGCCAATCCTGATCTAGTCATCCTGACCAAGACCAGAGACTTTTAGTTCTGGGCAGAAAATCCTATTCATCTGCTACCCTCCAATTTCAAATTTCTAACTACAACTTATGGCCAAATATGATTATAAAATTATTCTAAACTGGAAGAACTTTGCCAGAATCTGGCAGAGGAAACAAAGGGAACAATTCCTGCCCCTCATTTTAGACGGTCATTTAATAGCCCTCAGGGCCCCGCAGGCCTCCGTGGACTCAGCTGCCCGATCCATTGCTACTGTATTAGTAATGTGCTGTGCATCATGGTTGCACCTTTCAGGATTCCCTAAGGGGATGCAAAATATGGTCGAGGATCTCCCATTTGAGGGACAAAAATTCTATTCTGAGCGCACAGATAATTCCTTACACTCACAGAGCCACTCTAAAATCCCTCGGTGTATACACGCCACAACCAAAACAAAGATCGGGGAAATATCAGCTCCCTCCGTGATCTCACTCTCAGCCATACTACCGACAGCGGCAGTTTGACAACCAGCGCTGTCATCACCGACCTCCCAACAAGTGCAGACATTCTCCTGCATGAGGGACACTGTCTGAACCCCCCTCTAATAAGCAGAAAATTTGAAGGTGTGGTCCAGGTCCAGAGAGCCTCCTGCCTGCTCCAGTTTCCTCTACCATCTGTAATGCCATCTACACACCGACAATTTGGCATCCTCCTAGCTCCAATTTTACCGTCTTGGATGCTCATTACCTTGGACAGATGGGTCCTGGAAATAGTAAAGGAAAATTAATCCATCCCCTTCCTAGCTATACCATCCCACCAACCCTCTACCCCGTCTCTCTTTGGGGACCCCTCTCACGAGCCCATCCTGGAAGGGGAGGTGAGACGACATCTTCAACTGTAAGCCATAGAACCAATCCCTCCACAACACAGAGGACTCGGTTTCTACTCTCACTATTTCCTGGTATAAAAGAAGTCTGGCGGTTAGCGCCCCATCCTAGACCTTCACAATCTCAACAAGCTTTGTCAAACTATAATGTTTTAAGATGGTCACCCTATCCGTCATCATCCCAGCACTCGAACAGAGGGATTGACTCTCGGCCCTCGACCTAGAGAATGCGTACTATATTGCAGTACACCCTTCTCGCAGATGTTTCCTACGATTCATCGTTGGCCACGATCACTAACAGTACAAAGTACTACCCTTCAGACCATGCACGAGTTTTTTCCAAAGTATTTCCTCTGCAAACAAGGCATCACCATTTTCCCATATCTAGACGATTGCCATCTCAAAGTGATATCCGAGACCGAGCTGCTCTGAGCAGTCCACACTACAATGACCCTCTTTACAAAACTGGTCTTCCTTATCAATTTTGAAAAGTCCACAGTAACCACAGTGCAAATATTGGAATTCATTGGTGCTGTATTCGATGCCAAGTGGGCAAGAGTGTTTTTACCACCTCACAGGTTTACAGCAATAATGCAACTAGTCTCAACCGTCCAAGCATGCCCCCAAATCCCAGCACGTAAATACCTCCAACTTCTGGGATATATGGCTGCAGCTACATTTGTGGTCAAAACATGCGAGGCTGCACATGGAGTGTCTTCCGGGCTGGCTCCATACAGTATATCTTCCTCATAGGCACAGCATGGAAAAACTCCTGTCCATGCCAACCCAGGTCAAGAGCTCACTAATGTGGTGGACGTGCCCCAACAATGTCCGAGCCGGGTCCCTTTTCTTCAGCTTTCACCTACCATGATACTTACTACTAATGCCTCCCTCCTCGGCTTTGGAGTGCATCTATGCAAGCACGCTACACAAGGCAGATGGATGCCCACCAAGCCCACCTTACACATCAACCTCCTGGAACTGAGGGTGGTCTTCAATGCCTGCCAACATTTCCTACCACTCCTCAGAAACTGGACTGTTTTGAGTAATTCCTGACAACCTTGCTTGCTTGTATTACATCAACAGGCAAGGAGGTGCCGGGTCCCATTCCCTACGCTCAGAAGCAATCAAACTATGGAATTGGTGGTGTTGTGGATACATCTCCATCTCTGCTGAGTATCTCCCTGGATATCAGAACATGATAGAGGATACGCTAAGCAGAACCTTCTTGCACGAGCATGAATGGCAGCGTGACATGAGAGCACTCTGACCCATCTTCCACAATGGGGTCACCCCACATAGACCTTTTCACCACTCACAAGAACACCCACTGTCCTTAATTTTGTTCCGGAGCAGGCCTGAGACACGATTCACTTTGGGATGCATTCCTCATGAACTGGAATGCACCACTTCTCTACCTCTTCCCTCCCTTTCCCCCCTGTTCAGAGTCTTATGCAAGATATAGGAAGATCAAGCTCTGGTTATACTAATAGCACTGACATGGCCACTACAAGTCTGGTACACGTACCTGCTTCGCATGACACTCTCTCAGCCTATAAACCTTCCCCCAGCATCGTGGCTCCTCTCTCAGGACAGGGGACGCATTCACCATCCCAACCTGAAGATGCTTCGCCTGAAAGCTTGGCTCCTTCGTGACTCCAGGATCTGGGAAGAACATGTACAGATTCCGTAAAACATACCTTGATAAATAGCGGGCGTGATTTTACCAGACGTACCTATTTCCACAAGTGGAACTGGTTCCAACTTTGGTGTACTGACAGACAGGTCAATGCAGCCTTCATTCAAACAGCATGGATTGGCTTTTAGTTCTCTTAGAGTGCACCTGGCTGCAGTTACCGAATTCCTGAGGGATATTCAGTATTTGCACACACCCTTGTCAAACGTTTTCTTAAGGGTGTTCGAAACCTGTACCCTGACATATGTCCCCCCCACCCCATCCTGGGACCCCAGCCTAGTCCTCTGCTCTCTGACTAGACCTCCATTTGAGCCAGTGGCAACCTGCTCACTCCTTCATCTAGCAATGAAAACGGCCTTCCTTGTCACCATTACATCGGCATGACACATGGGAGAAATATCAGCCCTTATGGCATATCCACCATATATAATGTTTTATAGGGACAAAGTGACCCTCCGTCCGCACCCAAAATTCCTGCCTAGGGTTATAACGTCCTTCCATCTAAACGAGCTTATACACCTTCCCTCCTTCTTTCCCAAACCACACAACAATTACCAAGAAGCAGCTCTCCACACCTAAGATGTGAGACATGCGTTGTTGTTCTACTTGGATAGAATCAAACCATTAAGGAACTCGCCATGCTTGTTCATATCCATTCCCAAACTCTTTAAAGGCTCTGCTCTATCTAAACAACACCTCTCTAAATGGATTTCACAGTGCATACATCTGTTTTATGAACTTCACAGTAAGCAACTACTTGCTTCTATCTGGGGACACTCCACATGAGTGCTCTCAACCTCCCTTGCGTTCCTCAATAATGTTTCCATAATAGATACATGCAGGGCTGCCACATGGACATCCTCTGATACATTTGTCCAACATTATGCTATCTTGCAGGATTCCTTGACGGACACCATTCTTGGACATATAGTCCTATCCTCAATGATACCAGCCACTCCGAAGCCGCAGCCTTCCAGCTAGGGGCACTACTTTATAGTCACCTACAGTGGAGCACCCATGTAGAAGAAGAGTGAGTTACTCACCTTGTACAGTAACTGAGGTTCTTCGAGATGTGTGTCCCCATGGGTGCTCCACTGCCTGCCCTCCTCCCCTGTGCTTTGGAGCATAATGTTTGGACTGTATGGCAGTTTGGGCTGTATGTCCAATGGTTGGACTGCACAGTGCTATTTATGCTACCCGCGCACAGTGTGGGGGAGGAAAGGTGCGCATGTGCGGTCCAACAGGCACCGCTATTGAAGATTTCTGACTCCAGACGCAAAGGCGCTACTGCACCTACAGTGAAGCACCCATGGGGGGACACATCTCAAAGAACCTCAGTTACTGCACAAGGTGAGTAACCCTCTCTTCCCACCCTCTTTCCCTTCTCTGTCCAAGTCCTTGCTGGTTTGCTCCTGGCCAGGTGTCAACAATGTGTCTGTGGTAAAAATTTTGAGGTCCGTGGTAATTTCTCAAAAAAGTGAATGACATGACTGCCCCCCACCACCACAGTGTCCGTCACCAAGTACAGTAATTTTGTCAAGTGTCCATTGCGCAACATGGTGGTGCTGACCCCTGCTCCTGGCTTTGCGGTGGAAGGAACTGAGTTGGGGAGGGCACTCTATCCCTTATGTAGCCTCGCCCTCACTACATCATGATGCTGAGGAGAGGAGTGGAGGTGCAAGAACACTTTAGCTGACACTGCTAAAATAGATGCAGTACCCATTAGCAGGAATATGCAGGGCCATCTCAAATAACTCCAGTTACAAGTAAGTACCCTTCATTTACTGTATGGTAAATATCTATTCTCTACAAATTATGTTAGATGTGGCTTAGCAGAACATTCCTACATCTGGCACTGTGCAATGTAGTCCACAATCAGTAATTAAGAATCGTTGGGGTGAAACAGATCTTTGTCAAAATTTTGCCTCAAATAGATATTCAATCAAATTTTGGTCAGAATTCTCATCTTCTGCTTTGACTGAATAATTTTTCAAACGTACCTACTTAGGCTAAATATTTGAATCCCGGCTCCCTCTTACATCCAGTTCCTATAGTTTTCCAGCCTGCATGGAAAAGAAGGAGAAAGGTAAAAGGTTGGCTCTACTGCCTTTGAGCCTGCCCATTTAACTTCAGCTGTTGCTTCTCTTCTCCTAGCATTATAATTGCCAATTCATGTCAGGCTCTTTCAATTTCTGCTCCTTTACTATCCAATATCAGACCCCCTCAATCAGCAGTGAACTCAAAAACTCTGAAAAAGGTTTAAGTTGTTCCTGCGGACTGTAACAAAAGTTATTATCTATTTAAAATTTTTATGTCTCAATAGCTCATCTCAAATCCTTACTTTAGCAATCAGTATTTTAAAATTATACTTTAATCACTATCAAAAAATATTAGAAAAGAGGGAGATATCAATGTAATGCCTGACTTTTATTAATTCACTGGGGCCAGAATATAAGCAAAATAATATTTGTATGAAGGTCTTTAACCTTCGTAGTTTGTACTAGTCAACTTCAGTTATTAAAAACAAAAATAGTTTTTTCTTTTCAAAATTGATTGAAACTTTCCTGAATAGGTTTACATAGATTTTCTTTATAAAGAGTGAGGACAAGACTTTAACTAATTAGGGGTTTACTAAAATTCCTGTGTACCTTTGTAATGGAAACAATGAATATTCTATCCGTGCTCTGTTTTTGGTAACAGGCTAACTTCAGCCCTTGTGTAACTCCACCAACGTTAATGGAGTTATACTAGGGATTAGTTTGATCCAGGATATTCTTGCATTTTCTGCAAGTTTTTTTTATTACTGACACCTTGCTGTAATAAAGATATCACTTATTGCTCAATCTTTGTTTTTGTTTCTAATTTTACTTGTTTTACAGCTATGTAACACTAACAAATTACATTTTCGTTTAGGTTTTTACCGGGATCTTCACAGGAGAAATGGTTCTCAAGTTAATTGCCATGGATCCTTATTATTATTTCCAAGTAGGCTGGAATATTTTTGATGGGTTTATTGTTACCCTTAGTTTGGTGGAGCTTTTTCTTTCAAATGTGGATGGACTATCAGTTCTCCGATCATTTAGATTGGTAAATATATTTGTAAACAATGTACAGTTAGAATTAATACATCATGTTTATAATTCAAATTTTTTATGCTTACATAAATTTATCAGCATTTTCACTGCACATGTAATTTCTCTTAAGAGTCAAAAGATGCACTTCTCTAGGTACAGGTCTACCAAAAGTTATTTACCTTATTATTGCAAAGTAATTAATATATGTAATTTTATGGTTCAAAAACAGTTAAACAATAATTCAAATGGAGGCAATGGTAATTACAGAGTAATTTGCATTAACATGAATGTATAATAACTTCGTTACTGTGCAATTCACTATTGTCACCATTGTAGCTCACTGATAGAAAATGTATATATTTAGTGTGTGTTGGGCAAAGATGTAAATAAGACAAGTTAGAGGGAGAAATTACTTACAAACCTTATTTATCTTCATGTTATACTGTTATGACAAAGGAATAGAACTCTTCTTTTCAAATATTTGATTTATGTCCAATGACTAAAATTACAAAACGTTTATATTAAATATTTAAGAAACTGACTTTCATCAGTAGTGAAGTTTAGCTGTGTATTTTAAGGGAGAAATATTTCATTTTTAGAATAGCAATTGAGTAGCTGAGGCATTACTGTCTTAGGCTCTTCTTTCTATCTGACTTAACATGATTTTTTGTAGTTGAGAATAAAAATTGATTTAATCAAATATTTTTATTAAATTTTGCTGGATGAGGGATTAGATGTTACAAGGGTGTCTCATTTATGTTTTTTCCTCAGATCTACAAATACTGTCTGTTTTTCGTATTTAGCTTTTCATTCCAGACTTATCCCCATGAAGATCTTTTCTACATTGTTTGAAGAATATTCTTCTAATCAACATTTTTTTATCTTAAGTGTTTTGGGGAAATTTACCTTAAAAGGTCTCTGCCTTAGTCTGTTAGTGTTATGCATTCTGTTTCCTCTCCACCCTTTTCCCTGTATGATGCTAATATCCTGTCATGCTCAATATTCACTAGCCCTATAGGTTATATTAGTGGGGTATTCCACTTGCTGTGTCAAGCTGGACAGTGGAAGGATGTATGACTTCAGTTTCTGCCACAGACAGGGTGATGAAGGGTCAGTTGTAAATCTGTAGAACTTTGTGGACTTTCATAAGACCTGATTGTGAGTGAGTTATGGAATTTGGAGGATCATCCCTAGGGGGTGCGGTAATTTAATAGTAAATTAATAGAAACCACAAAGATAAAACATTAATATTTTTTACATTAAGGGACTACTCATAGTATATGGTCTGAAGTAAGTTTCTACAGCTCTGTTGTAATTAGTACTAATGATGCTTCTTTATTGTTTTCCAGTTGCGAATTTTCAAGTTGGCAAAATCTTGGCCCACACTAAATAAACTGATAAAGATTATTGGTAACTCAGTGGGGGCTTTGGGAAATTTGACCTTGGTGCTGGCCATCATTGTCTTCATTTTTGCTGTGGTTGGTATGCAGCTGTTTGGTAAAAGCTACAAGGAATATGTCTGCAAGATCTCCGATAAGTGTGTACTTCCACGCTGGCACATGCATGACTTCTTCCACTCTTTCTTGATTGTATTCCGAGTGCTGTGTGGAGAATGGATAGAGACTATGTGGGACTGTATGGAGGTTGCCGGCCAAGCCATGTGCCTTATCGTTTTCATGATGGTCATGGTGATTGGAAATCTAGTGGTATGTAACCAAAACATTTCAGGGGATGGAACACCCATTATGGTTACTGGATCCGTTCTGTATATTTTTTGTTGATAGCTATTCTTTTCCATATTGATTCTTATACTGCGCTAATCATCATAGTATCTGAGCTCCTTCCAGTAGTGCATTCAGTAGTGTGACCAACATATGTTACGTGTGTGTTGTCTCATCCTGTTCCCAATGGAGAAATGTGTGCAGTGAAATGTGGGGGGGGGGTTTTGTTTTGTTCTGTTTTTTTAACATTTTTTTAATATAGTGTAACATTATATATATGTTTGTATGTGTGCGCACGTTTGTATATATATATATATATATATATGCATGCAAATATTGTTATGTATTTGTTATAGAAGGCAAGGTCAAAAAATGTGCCTTGTGCTTAAAGTAGAAGGTGGAGGGTTTGTGATGGTCCTTAGTTCCTGTTCCTAGGGTTATTTTGTGTTCTGTTTTTTCTTCATCATGACATCTACAATCTTGGGCCAGTCCTCAGGAAAGCTCTGTTCCCTGCATAAATGAGCTTTACCCTTCTTGTAGAAAATTCCATTGTGATAGAGGAGCGACTGGCTTTGATCTGTTCCATCAACATACAGATTTTGGCCTTCCCTTCCCTCTTCCCATCAAAACATCAATCCTAGGAGAAATCTTGTTCAGGTTATGCTGGTCATACAGAAGTGTGAACATATTTTTAAAAAATAAAAATATGTGATTCCAAAACCACAAAAGCCCTTAAGCTCTTGCTGTCAGGTGTAACACCCAAAATATTTTCTTGCCTGCACACTATCTTGGGCTCAGTCCCAGCAGCCAGCCAGGAGCGCTCTCTTGCTTTTCCAGTCCCTGCCAGCACTGAGGTGTCCATGGTCCTGCTGCTTTTTCAGCCCCCCCAGAAACACACTCCTCTCTCTTCTAGCTTCAGGCAGCAACTGACTACTCTGGCCTGCAGCTCCTTTTATATGAGCTTACTGGGCCATCATTGACTGCTCCTCATTGGCAACCTCCCTCATTGGCTACAGGGAGCAGCCTGGAGGACTTCTTCACGGCTCCTTTCTGGAACAGGGAGTGGTAGAACTACGAGGCCTCCAGCAGGGGGCCTCTGGGCCTAATACATCCTGTCACACCAAAATATAGAACTCAGTTTAAAATATATGCAGACAATTCTGAGTTATCATTGTGATGGCTGACATGAAAAAAATCTCCCAAAAGTGAGATTTTAAAAAAATATTAAGTATACATAATACGTGCATAGACACATGTGCCTGCATGTAATCATGCAATTGCATATACTTTGTTTTTCTTGCAAAAAATGGAATTCTGAACTATAAAAATTCTTCCAACAAAGAAATTGAAGAGTTTTTTTCCTTGTTCAGCTAGCACATTACTTTGTTAAACCCCAAAGAAGATAAAAAATTCTCTGTCATTAAAATCAAAGAGAAGATGTTTTTAGTTTTGAAAATATATATTTTTAGCAGGAAAGAGGAGTGTGGCTTTACAAGCCTGATCCAAAGCCTGCTGAAGTCATTCCATTGGTTTCAGTGGATTTTGAATGTACATATGGCTTGGAGGTGTTAGGGTAGGATAAACCTTCCTGGGTCTTTGGACATGAATCTATAGACTTGCGTAGTGTGCTTTTTTTGGTTTCCGCCTTCTTGGGCCAAAAATGCACAAAATTATTTAATCAAAACCAAACTCTTTTCCTACATTAAAAAAACCAGGAAAAGCCAGAGTATAGTTAATATTTATATAAAATCATTCTCCTATAGTTCTACTGCAGATTTTATAGTCTTATACATTTGTGCTTCATAAAAAAAACTGAAGGTAACCAGCACTAATACTTGCAATTACAGATTTCATTCCCTTTTTGTACACCATTTATATTATTTACCACAATTTCATTTTCTGATGGTGTTTTTTTAAATACATGAAGTTTAATGCGTTTCGTGGCATAAGGAAGATGGCATCATAGGATTAAGAAAATACCAATACAATTAGTGCATGGAAACAAAAAATAAAAAGTATTTACATTAGTATTGAAAACCAGAAGTTGAAAAGGAGCATGTTTTTTTATTTATGTAAACAGGACCATTTATATGCTCAAGAAATCCTGAGTTCGAAATCCATCTCTACCACAGATATACTGTATGACTTTGAGAAAGTTGCTTAACCAGTCTGTATCTAAGTTTCCATTTGCAAAATGAAGATTATACTCCTTTACTTACCTTTTCAGGAGTGTTGTGAGGATTAATTAGTTAATGTTAGTACAACTCTTTGAAGATATAAAGTGCTCTATAAGTCTTAGGTATTTAAATAATAAAGTATAATTTCAAAGTGGTTTGCAGAGATTTAGCCACACAACTGTTCTGTTATTGGAAAATCCCTGCACACACTAAAATTTTATCAGAAGTACAGTAATATGAAAGCATTATGTATAAAATTTATTTTTGTTAATAAGAAAAAGAGAGGAGAAAGATCTAGCAGTGTCTCTTTGTTTTTAGGTACTGAACCTGTTTTTGGCCTTGCTGCTGAGCTCATTTAGTTCAGACAACCTTGCTGCTACAGATGACGATAATGAAACAAACAATCTGCAGATCGCTGTGGCAAGGATTCAGAGGGGAATAGATTATGTGAAAAGAAAAGCACGTGAATGTGCCCAAAAAATCTTTGTGAGAGGACAAAAAGATATAGTTGAAATAAAATCAATCAGTCAGCTAAACAACAAGGAAGACAACTACACTACCAACCATACTGTAGCTGAAATGAATAGAAATCTGGATAATCGCAAAGATGAGAATGGAGCCACAGGTGTTGTAGGCAACCGTGATTATGCATCATTCATACACAACCCAAACCTTACTGTGACCGTACCAATTGCTATTGGGGAATCGGATTTTGAACATTTAAATACAGAAGAGTTTAGCAGTGAGTCAGAGCATGAGGAAAGCAAAGAGGTAGGACTTGAAAATATTTATGCTGTATAAGTATATGTGTGTGTTATGGTTCTGGTTGCCCTCAATTTTGGCATCAATTATATTCTTTCATATTATGGCTTACGTTGTTGTTTGGATGCCACAAGCTCAAGGTTTTTAAATGGAATTCTCAGGAATATATATGACAAGTCAGTTTCTAATCATAGAAATGTCAGGCTGATGGATCGTAATCCTTCCTCCTGCACTGAAGCAGGACCAGGTATACCTAGATCATCCTTGACAGATGTTTGTCTAACCCATTCTTAAAAATCTCCAGTGATGGGGGTTCTGCAAGCTCCCTTGGTAACCTCTTCCAGGTCTTAACTATTCTTATAGTCTCAAAGTTTTCCTAATATCTAACCTAAATTTCTCTAGCTACAGATTAAGATGGTTAATTCTTGCCCTACCTTTAGTGGACATGGATCACTCTTTATAAAAGCCCTTAACATACTTGAAGGCTGTTATCAGGTCCCTCCTCAGTTTTCTTTTCTCAAGACTAAATATGCCCAGTTTTTTAAAAAAACCTTTCCTCATAAACCAAATCATGTATCATTTTTGTTGTTCTGTTCTGGACTCTTTTCCTCTTGTCCACATCTTTCCTAAAGTGTGGCTCCCAAAACTGGGTACAACACTTAAGCTCAATACCGAGTAGAGCAAAACCGTTCACTCTATGTCTTGCATACGACATGCCCCAGAATTACATTTTGCCTTTTTCACATTGTGGCACATGGCTGGCTTTCATTCAATTTGTGATCCATTACAACCCCCAGATCCTTTTTAGCAGTACTGCCATCTAGCCAGTTATTCCCCATTTTCTGTTTGTGCATTTGATTTTTTTCCTTCCTAAATATTGTACTTTGAAATTACCTTTATTGAGTTTCATTTTGTTGCCTTCAAACCAGTTCTTCAATTTATCAAGGTCATTTTGAATTCTAATCCTGACCTACAGAATGCTTGCTACCCCTCCCAGCTTTGCTGTCATCTGCAGATTTTCCTCTCTACTTTCCAAGTCATTTAATAAAATATTGAATAATACTGGACCCAGGACTGATCCCTGCAGGATTCTACTAATTCAACAGTGAGCCACTGATAAACACTCTGAGTGTGGTCTTTCAACTAGTTTTGAACCCACCTTATAGAAATTTCATCTAGACCATATTTCCCAAGTTTGTTTAAGGGAATATCATGTGGGACTGTATCAAAAGCCTTACTAAAATAAGGATATATCATAGCAACTGCTTCCACCTGTCGACTAGGCCAAAGAGGGAAATTAGATTGATTTGGCATGACTACTTCTTGCCAAATACATGTTGACTATTCCTTATCACCTTATTATCCTTTAGATGCTTGCAGATTGTTTAATAATTTAACTAACTAGTAAGGCGGACTGGTCTATAATTTCCTGAGTCGTCTTTGTTCCCCTTTTTAAAGATAACTACTATATTTGTCCTTCCCCAGTCTCTGGGACCTCACCTATCCTCCGTGTATTCTTGAAAATAATTGCTAATGGTTCTGAGTTTTCTAGATTTCTAGATCCTTAAGTACTCTGCTGATTTGAGTACATTTAATCTATTGAAGTATTCTTTAACCTGTTGTTTCCCTACTCTGGCTTGTATTCCTTCCTTTTTGTTGTTAATATTAATTGTGTTAAGCAGCTGGTCACAATTAACCTTTTTAGTCAGCTGGTCACAATTAACCTTTTTAGTGAAGATTGAAGCAAAATAGGCATTAGACACCTCAGCCTTCTTGATGCTGTATTATTAGCTCTCCTTCCCAGCTAAGTAGTGGATCTTCATTTTCCTTCATCTTTCTCTTGCTCCTAGTGTATTTTATATCCCTTGTCATTTTGTGCTTCAGCCTATCTAGTTTTTGTCCTCACATGCTTGTGATATTCTTTTGTACTTCTCCTTAGGAATTTGTCTGTTTCCACTTTTTGTAGGATTCCTTTTTGATTTGCAGAGGATTAAAGAGTTCCTGATGCAGCCATATTGGCCTCTCAGTGCTCCGTAAGGTGATGTTTGTCAAGTCATATTGGTTATGAGGAGCAGTAAAGTACTTCCATCTTTTCCCCACAGTACGTAAGGAATGGATTAGCAAATACAAAGTCCTTTTTTCAGCCCTAGAATAGGACTCAATCTTGTGTATTGTTGCCTGCCAATTTCCAATGAAGTCAACAGGGGTATCACTTTAAAAAAATAGTTTAACATATTTAAAACGTTTGAAAATTATTAGAACTTCTGCTATTCGGCTCTGATTTGAAGCCCTTTGATGTCAGTCAGTCAGTGGCAGCATTAATGGTATACAATGAACGATAAGCTGCTTTTTTTAGTATTTGATCAGTTTTCCCATACTTAGTGTTAAAACTGAAAAAATATCTGAAAGAAAACAATAAGTATTATAATTGGAACATCTCCAATAAAATTTTACATAAGAATAATCAAATAGCAAATTTAAAGTATTAAACTAATTTTTTGCCTGTCATTTATAGCAGCTCTGACCTGATAAACACAATGGTCCAAATTCATCCCTGGTACTGTAACTTCTTTGACTTCAAGCATTTGTGGATCACAGATCTTTTTATATAATCTACTGAATTTTTAATATGAAAATAGTTTATTGTGTGCTCTTTTAAAACAAGTTATTGAAATAAATTTTCTGTATCAAGGTGTAGTCAGAATTAGACTTTAATTTGAAAGACTAAATAATGATAGTTTTATACATGTTTCTATTTTCTTGTTGTTTAATATATAGTGATGAAATATTATTGTATTCATTTGCTGTAGAAACAATCCAGTTACTAAAACTGGGCTTGTTCTATGTATTTTATAGGGCATCTGATAACCTATGTATCATCTTCACCTCTCAAATTAAAGGAAAATGTGTATTTTTAATTTATGGTTATATAGAATTAGAAGGGCCTGTAATTTTGCCCCTTCCATCTCTACCCTCTAGGATACATTACCCCTGCATGAAAAGTGTCAAGTCATTACCCCTTTAAAAGTTATGAAAGACCTTTTTATTTTTAAAATATTTATAACACATTTTAATGTGTTAACCACACTGTATTTTTGTAAGGTGTCTAGAATGTTTTGGTCAATAGGTGCTATATAAACTAAACTATATTGTTTATTATTAACCTGAATAATGGACATTGGATTTTGGTAGATATTGGTCAGGTTTTTCTTTGAAGGAGTGTTTGGATGTTTCCAGATATCACTATATTGTTCTGATGTCACTTTATTAAATTTGATGAGTGCACTGTGAAAATTGTTATCCAAAGCTATTGAAGAGTTCATTGTTACCCACCTTTTATATTTTTTGTTACAAATTCCAGAGCTGCTTACATTGATGTTCAAGTTTAAACATATGTGTAAGTTACTCTTAAGTGCTGTTATCTGCTTTTCTTTTAATTTAGTCAAATGGGGAAAAGTGGCTCAGATAATCAGAGTGGCCAATGAGACACATCAATTAGCAGAATTATATCTTCTATATGCAGTATGTTTGCAATCAACAGGGAAGTTGGTTGTCTATTTGTTAGAGAGTTTACAGAGATGATATCTCACATCCGGAGTCTGGTCTTTTGGCACACAGTCCTAACTGGGCTGGCTGCAGCCAGGGATCACTAGTAGAGATGCCCAGCCCACACTCCTTTTTCCCTGTCACACTGCATACTCAGCTGACTGGGAGCAGGTTGCATAGGAAGAGTTTTGGTAGCCCCATGCCATCTGAAGTTTCCTCTATGATAGAGAAAACCTGGGGTGGGGGCAGTTTGCCTGGTTTTTAATTTGATTCACACCAGAAGATTGATGCGAAGGAGACTTAACATACTAGAGATCACAGATTTATCTCTAGGTATAGACTTTCACTTTAACAATGTTGTATATCTGTTATAATATAGAATTAAATTTTATATTTAAATGTTTTTCTATCAATTACATAATTCAAAAATGCTAAAATAAATGCAACTGCATATTGAATATTATAATAGGCAAAATTCATACCTGAGAATTTGAATTTGGCCCGTTGACTGATTGTCCTGTGATCATTTTCAGAAACTGTATACTAAATACATTTTTAGTGGATAGAATATAACTAATTCAGAGAAATGGAAGAATAAAATTATTTTCTGATTTTTTAAAGATCTAGATGTTAACATTTGATGATGTTGTAAAACTATTTGAAGACATAATGTGGATGTAGGTGTGTCATAATTTTTAAAACTGTCAATTCCAAGTCTAATGTACATTTATCAGCATCAGTCTGCTTATATTATTTCTTTAAATGTGTCTTTGTATATACGTCTGCAGAAGTCACTAATCAACCGATGTGTAAGTTTTATGTTAGATAACGTATTTTTTTAATATTTTGGAAGCCATATTTGAACTGTTTCCAGCACAAAAAAAATCAGAGGTATTGTATTTTGAACTTCATTTCCTACCATTCTTACTTCTCACAGGAGTAAATTCAACCTGGATCAGTCAAGAATGCAGCTCTGGTGCTTTTTAACCAGGCAGAGCTACGGGTCAGCACTCTTACACAGGTTACCTCAACAAATCATACATATATAATCACTTTTAAAATAAATATTGACTGCATGCTACTCAGCTGTAATATATTCCTTCCCCATCCATTGCAATACAGTAGAAACATGCACAGCTGCTCTGTAAGCTGAGTCATGTGACTCGAATCATAGCATGGTTGGGGGCAACCCCAACATTTATTATAATTCTCTCTCTCTCTCCTTACATCATGTTGGTACTTTATGTATCATACTTCAGTGATATAAAAAGTGCATGCTCTATAGATTTTTTTTTAAAATTTGGATTATAAAGTGACAAGAACACTACATTTTAAGAGATTATCATTTTTAAAAAAATACAAAAGTATTTTATTTGAAACTTGCTTATAACTTTATTGTTGTATTAAAACAGACTTTTAGATCTCTTGTAATTACAAATATTCTGATCACATTCATTCCTGTAATGCATATTTAAGTAAATATTTTTAATTACCTTGATTATTTGATTGCTAAAAAGTGTTTATATTTTGGTAGGATATGTTGAATTTTTTTTAGTTGTGTTTAACTTTTAAGATTTAAAATATAGTTTTCTCCTCTAGGAAAAAATAAAACTTTCAAAACTTTAGGAATAAAGCCCCAGTCTTGCAAATGTTCACTTACCTGTTTAACTTTATGCTCGTGGATGGTCCCATTGACCTCTGTGGTAATGTGCAGTGCACCAAGTTGGCCAAGTATAAAAGTTAGGGCACTCAAGCAATTAAAAAAGTTAATCATGTGATTAATCACGCTGTTAAAGAATAACATAATGCCATTTATTTAATTATTTTTGGATGTCTTCTACATTTTCAAATATTTTTATTTCAGTTACCACTCAGAATATATACAGTGCTCACTTTATTTTATTATTTTTATTACAAATATTTGCACTGTAAAAAACAAAAGAAATAATATTTTTCAATTCACTTAATACAAACAATTTAGTGCAATCTCTTTATCTTGAAAGTTAAATTGACAAATATAGAATTATGTACAAAAAAACTGCACTCAAAAATAAAACAATGTAAATCTTTAGAGCCTACGAGTCAACTCAGTCCTACTTCTTGTTCAGCCAGTCACTCAGACAAACAAGTTGGTTTACATTTGCAGGAGATAATGCTGCCCGCTTCTTGTTTACAATGTCACCAGAAAGTGACAACAGTTGTTTGCATGGCACTATTGTAGCCAGCATCGCAAGATATTTACATGCCAGATGCGCTAAAGATTCATATGTCCCTTCATGCTTCAACCACCCTTCCAGAGGACATGCGTCCATGCTGATGACGGGTTCTGCTCAATAACAATCCAAAGCAGTGTGGACTGATGCATATTCATTTTCATCATCTGAGTCAGATGCCACCAGCAGAAAGTTGATTTTTTTTTTTGGTGGTTCGGATTCAGTAGTTTCCGCATCGGAGTGTTGCTCTTTTAGGACTTCTGACAGCATGCTCCACACCTCGTCCCTCTCAGATTTTTGGAAGGCAGTTCAGATTCCTAAACCTTGGGTCGAGTACTGTAGCTAAATCTTCAGAAATATTTTCTAAATCTTTAGAAATCTCACATTGGTACCTTCTTAAAATGAACAACATGTGCTGGGTCATCATCCAAGGTTGCTATAACATGAAATATATGGCAGAGTGCAGGTAAAACAGCAGGAGACATACAGTTCTCCCCCAAGGGGTTCAGTCTCAATTTTAATTAATTCATTTTTTTTAACGAGCGTCATCAGCATGGAAGCATGTCCTCTGGAATGGTGACTGAAACATGAAGGGGCATACGAATGTTTAGCATATCTGGCACATAAATACCTAGCAATGCCCACTATAAAAGTGCCATAACACCTGGTCTCGCTTTCAGGTGACATTGTAAATAAGAAGCTGGCAGCATTATGCCACGGAAATTTAAATAAACTTGTTTGTCTTAGCGATTGGCTGAACAAGAAGTAGGACTTGTAGGCTCTAAAGTTGTACATTGTTTTGTTTTTGAGTGCAGTTATGTAACAAAAAAATACTTAGATTTGTAAGTTGCACTTTCATGATATAGATTGCACTAGGGTACTTGTATGAGGTGAATTGAAAATACTATTTCTTTGGTTATCGTTTTTACAGTGCAAATATTTGTAATAAAAATAATATAAAGTGAGCACTGTACACTTGGTATTTTTTATGTTGTAATTGAAATCAATATATTTGAAAATGTAGAAAAAATCCAAAAATATTTAATAAATTTCAATTGGTATTCTATTGTTTAACAGAGTGGTTAAAAGTGCAATTAATCACGATTAATTTTTTTGAGTTAATCACGTGAGTTATCTGTGATTAATCAGCAGCCCTAGTAAAAGTGTTTGCAAGATCAGAACTTAAATCCCTAGGAAAACGTCCATATTCATTTTGTTTGTCATCACTAAATGTGTCTGTGAACATAACTCAGTAGGTTTATTCAGAGAGACAAAACTTCATCACAAACACAAGATTTTAAATGAGAGTTAATGTTTAAATAGATCTATGTTAATTTAAAGTAATATATTATAGTGTGGACATTGGAATAAGATATTTGTACAGCACCTAGCACAATGGTATCCTGGTCCATGATTAGGATTCCTAGGCACTACAGTAACACAAGTAATAAATAATAATTTTGAAAATAAGGAAATTCAGAGTTAAGGTTACAAGCAAATGTGTAAGAGTCAGTAAATAAGATTGTAGGTCAAAAACCCTAAAACTCTGAAAATATAAAAATAGTTAAGGATACAACACAAACCTTAATTGTGCCCAGCTGTGTGCTCCCTCACCCTCATTTATCCTCTCCATAATGGTGGGGGAATTTCACTTTCTGCCACTTGGTGGAAGTTGAAGTGCAATTGAGAATTGTGCTCATAGTCTTTGGTTGTGTAATCTTGTGGAACACTGTGCACTTATCCATTTGGCCTATGTTGAGTATAGAGAGAATCTATAAAGAAAAATATATAAAGCAGGAGCCTAATCCTATACCTGTCGATAATGGTCTTGATTCACACCTGCAGGTGCAGGAAGGTAATTCCGAAAGATTCACTTTAAATTCTGTTTTGGAGCTTTATGGAAGCACCACCAAACGAAGCTTCCTATGTAACTCATCTCCTGAGTGCCTCCTTATTTGGTCCAATCTTTTTAATGGGCCGTTTTAGCCAGCTCCAGACTACCCATTGGCATAAGGTAGTAAAGGAATTATGCCACTTTGTTCCTGCTTCCAGCAATAAATCTAGCCCAAATTGTGAAGTGATAAATGATAGATTTGTAATTCTTTGGCTGGACAAACATTTGGATTTTTAATTTTAACTCCAAATTACCTGCCATCTTTCTTTTGATAATGTTCTGAGTATGTTTGTTGAAGTTACACTGGTAAATAGATATACCTCTTAACACATTTTTGTCTGTAGTTTGCATAGCTTTTGAGAGAGGTTTTTAGTGAATACTCGTAAATGAGTCGTCTATGTCTATGGAAGTCTTATACCTGATTCTGTTAGCATGGAAAATGTCTTACAACCTGTCTTATTGAGACAGTGCTCTGGCTTTAATCAAGATGTGCAAGAAATTTATCAATTGAATGTTTCTGTCTGAGGGCCCAATTCTTCTAGTGCTTGTTCATGTCCATTCCAATCAGGTGTGTGTGCATGTGCATGGTGGCCAGAAGATTCTTCCCTTAGCAGCATCCGTCGGGTTGGCCTGGGCACCCTGTCGAGTTGCGCCTTCATGGTGCCCAATATAGAGCCCCACCAACCCGCCACCCCTTCAGTTCCTTCTTACCGCAAGTGATGGTTGGCTGGAACTTCCCTTAGCCCTTGCTTAGCAAGCATGTTCTATAGTTAACCTTAGTGTCGTCTTAGCATTAGAGTTCTTAGTATAGAGCTGTTGGGGCTTTCCTCCCATCCCGCCTCCCCGGAGCCGTGGTATGCCGTGTTCCCCAGGGTTTAAAAACTGTGTGGTCTGTGCAAAGCGCATGCCAAAGAGCGATCCTCACTCTTCCTGTTTACGGTGCCTAGGGGAGATCGCTGTAAGATCTGCTGCTAGTTCTGCCCTAGAACTCTTAAAGAAAGGGATCAGCGGCTTAAGGTGATCCTCATGGAGGCAGCCCTGCACTCCCACTCCGACCCAGGCTCCCACTCCGACTCGATGCAGAGTGCCCCAGCACTGTCGTCAAGCCTGGTGCCAAGAAAGGACTCATCCCAAGATGCTTGGCACTGACATGGCACCTCACGAGGCCCAGCTGATAACTGGTACAACTCTCACTTGCCGGTGCATCAGAAGAAAAAGAAGCCGGACGGCTGCTCTCCTCCAGCTAAATCCAGAGAAGTGAGACCCCAGGTGGGCCACAGCTCTGGATCCCCTACTGGGGCTGTCTCAGCTCCTGCCCAGATGAGGCAGTTGAGTTGGGACCCCCTTGGTCACCGGTCCCTACACAGCCGGCTATGACATCGAGGCGCTCCCCCTCTCCATGTTCCTCGGCGCCTACCCACTCCCTGAGCTCTCGATGCTCAAGGCACCGAGGCTCGGCTTCTCTGTGGTCTTCAGTCTCAGAGACCTCGGGGTCAGAGTCCGAATCTTATCACTCCAGGACAAGCAGGAGCCGCAGATCGAGGTCCAGGAGAGACAGGAGGGAGCCCCAGGCATGGCCTTTTCAGTGGCAGAACCCACCTCCGTGGCCCTTCTGAACCCCCTGGGCTCTCTCCCAAGGACAGGGAGGAACCCCAAGGTCACTGCTCCATGACGACTTATGTGGCCTCAGCCACCTTTATCTTGCTATCGGTTATGCATCTGGCCTCAGCACGTGCTCACGCACCAATGCCTCTGACACCGGCACTGTCGTCGACTCCGGCACTGTATATGGAACTGACCCCGGCAATGTCCTCGCACCATCTTCCACGCCAGCACCATTGTCGATGTCAACTATGATGCAGGCACCGATTAGCACCGATAGCGGCGACAGGCCCTCCTTCTTCATCAGAGCCTACGAGCGGATGGGCACTGGCTCCATCGACTGTTCCTCCCATAGTACCGATGGCCACGCCAACACTTGGTCCAGCATCTGCAGCTCTGGCACCGTTTCGCACACCACGAGCATCAACTCTGCCCTGAGAGTCTAGGGACCCTCAGGGGCGGATGGCAGGGAGCATCTGCTCCTTATAAACGCTTCCTCTTTGTCACCTGATGAAGCACTGGCAGATAAAGCCATAGTCCTAGAGCTTGAACAGGGTGCTGCAGAGGTTGCTGCATAGGGCTGCTCAGGGTCTGAGCATTAAGGCCGAGGAGGTAGTTGAGGAGGCTGATCCCATGGTGGACATCCTCACACCCTCAGGACTTTCCTGTATTGCCCTTCCACTCATTAAAACTATTGTGGACACCACTGAGACCCTGTGGCAGACCCCAGCTTCCTTGCCACCCACTGCCAAGCGCAATTAGAGGCGTTATTTCGTGCCCTCCAAAGGTTTCGAGCATTTATACTCTCACTCACCCCCTGATTCTCTTGTTGTGGATGCTGCTAACCAGCGTGAGAGATGGGGCTTACAAGGGCCCTCCCCAAAAAACAGGGAGGCTAAGCATCTAGACCTGGTTGGGAGAAAGGTCTATTTCACAGGGGGTCTGCAGCTCCATATCTCGAACCAACAGGCCATCATCAGCAGGTACCCGTATAACACAAGTGCAGCGATGGCCAAATTTACGGAGCTCCTCCCTTCGGACTCCCAAACCGAGTGTTTTGGCCTTGGTTGAGGAGGGGAAGCTAGTCACCCAGGCTTCCCTCCAGGCCGCATTGGATGCTGCAGATGCCATGACTAGGGTCATAGCGACTGGGGTAGCCATGAGGAGGGGATCCTGGCTCCAACTCTCGGGGCTCTTACGAGGTCCAGTAGTCCTCACATTTGAGGGTGAGACTCTGTTTTCTGAAAAGAGAGACAAGAGGCTCCACAGCCTGAAAGACTCACGAGCCACCATCAAGTTATTGGGCCTGCACACTCCTGCCACAGAGCGGAGACACTTCCTCCAAGTTTCCATCAGTGGAACCAACAGGATGGTTCTCAGAGGAGGAACAGGAGTGGCAGGAGGAGGGAACATCCAACCTCAGGCCAGGGCTCTGGCCAGCCCAAGCCGCCTTCTGGCCCTTTTGAAGGTGCGGTCGAGGACAGTGCACCAGATCACAGACTGGATCTACCTCACCTTACCTTTTCCTCCCGACTGTCCCCTTTCTACTGTGCGTGGTCCTGTATTACTTTGAACCACTGTGTGCTCTACACAGTAGAGAGGGGATACTCCAATTCTGTGCCCTCCTGCCCTTCCACCCCCCTTCCCTGTCCCTCTTCAGAGACCCTTCTCATGAGCTCTACTCATCCAGGAGGTGCAGCCCCTTGTATTTCTAGGGACAGTGCAGGAGGTTCCTCTGGAGCACAGGGACGAGGATTTCTATTCCTGATATTTCCTAATAATGAAAGCCAAAGGCGGTCTCAGACCTATCCTGGACCTCCGAGAACTCAACAAGTTCATAAAGAAACTCAAGTTCTGCATGGTCTCCTTGTCCTCCATCATCCTCTCACTAGATCCAGCAGATTGGTATGCCACCCTCAACTTGAAAGATGCGTACTTTCACATCGCAATCACTCAGCCCCACAGGAAGTACCTCAGGTTTGTGGTCAATGGTACCCACTACCAATTTACTGTCCACCCGTTCGGCCTGTCAGCAGCACCTTGAGTATTCCCCAAGTGCATGGCAGTTGTTGCCGCGTTCTTGCAGAGGCGCCAGGACCTTACTTGGACGACTGGCTGATCAAAGGCCACTACAGGACCCAAGTGGAAACTCAGGTCACACTTATCAGAGCCTGGGTCTCCTCCTACATGAAGTAAAATCGACTCTGTCTCCTATCCAGAGGATAGAGTTCATAGGGGCAGTACTGGACTCGACCCAAGCCAGGGCATACCTGCCACAGCCGAGGTTTCAGGCCCTCGACAACATAATCCAAGGCATCATGCAGTTCCCCACCATTACAGCAAGAAACTGCCTGAAACTTCTTGGTCACATGGCTGCCCGTACCTAGATGGTGCAACATGCCAAGCTCAGGATTTGACCACTCCAGTCGTGGCTCATGTCAGTGTATTGCGCAGCCCGGGACAGTTTGGACAGGCTCGTGACCTTGCCTCACCCAGTCCTCGACTCCCTCTGGTGGTGGATCGACGCTCAGGAGGTGTGCTTAGGGGTCCGCTTTGCTGTCCCATTGCCGTCTCTGTTGTTGATGATGGACGCATCAGACTTGGGCTTGGGAGCTCATTGGGAGACAGCAGGACTCAAGGGCTCTGGTCGCAGGCAGATCTACGTCTCCACATCAATGTCAGGGAGCTGAGAGCGGTGCGCCTGGCATGTCAGACATTCTGTCCTTACCTAACCGGACAATGCGTATCCGTCATGATGGACAATATGACAGTAATGTTCTATATCAACAGACAGGGGGGTGCATGCTCCTCTCCCCTGTGCCAAGAAGCCCTCATGCTGTGGGACTTTCAATTCACCTGCAGGCATCGTACCTCCCTGGGATTCAGAACAGGCTGGCAGACCACTTCAGCAGGTCGTTCCACAGCCACGGGTGGTTCCTTTACCCGGATGTCGCAATTTCAGTGTTCCAGAGATGGAGGTTTCCTCTCCTAGACCTCTTCACAACATGATGCAACAGGACATGCCAGCAATTTTGCTCCTTCCAAAATCATAGCCCGGGTTCCAGCACATATGCGTTCCTCCTCCATTGGGGAGGTTCTCGCCTATACACCTTTCCACCGATACCGCTTGTTCACAAGGTGTTGCTGAAGATCCGTAGGGATCAAGCTCAGGTCATACTGATAGCAACAGCCTGGTCCCGTCAGCACTGGTACACATCCCTCCTAGAGATGTCCATGGGAGCCCCGATTACCTTGCTGCTCTGCCTGGACCTTCTTACACAGGATCACAGATATCTCCAGCACCCAAATGTACAGTTGCTCCACCTCACTGCATGGAAGCTACATGGTTAAATCCATTGGAGCTTTCCTGCTCAGACCAAGTTAGACAGGTCCTCCTTGGCAGTAGGAAACCCTCTACGAGAGCCACGTACCTTGCCAAGTGGAAGAGATTTTCAATCTGGTTGGCTCAGCTCCATTCACCCCCGACACTAGCTTCAGTGCCACACATTCTGGACTACCTCCTCCATCTGAAGCAGGAGGGTTTCTTGTCATCTTCTATACGAGTGCACTTAGCCGCCATCTCGGCTTTCCACCCAGGCGTGCAGGGCCGCTTGGAATTTGCTAATCCTATGGTCAGCCGATTCCTAAAGGGGCTCGACAGGTTATACCCTCACATCTGTCAGCCAGTCCCTGCCTGGGACCTCAGCTTGGTCCTTTCTAGACTCATGGGGCCTCCCTTTGAACCTTTAGCAACATGCTCCCTGCTCTACCTCTCTTACAAGGTTGCGTTCCTGGTAGCAATAACCTCAGCCAGGAGGGTGTCTAAGCTCAGGGCCTTGACATCAGACCCTCCTTACACCATGTTCTATAAGGACCAGGGTCAGCTCAAGCCTCACCCTGCTTTCCTCCCAAAGGTTGTCTCACAGTTTCACATCAACCAGGACATTTTCCTCACGGTTTTCTACCTTAAACCTCATTCCAGTGGCAGGGAGCAGAGACTCCACTCTCTGGATGACTGAAGGGTGCTGGTCTTTTACATTGAGAGAATGAATCTGTTCAGAAAGTCGGTCCAGTTGTTTGTGGCAATGGCGGACAGGATGAAAGATCAGCCGGTTTCATCCCAGCCCATCTCGTCATGGATCGTGTCCTGTATCCGTGAGTGCTACTACCTGGCAGGCGTTCCCACACCTCCGATCACTATGCACTCTACCAGGGCGCAGGTTTCATCTACAGTGTTTCTGGCTCAGGTGACCACCCAGGAAATCTGCAGAGTGGCAACATGGTCCTCCATACGCACTTTCGCCGTGCACTATGCAATTATCCAGCAGGCCAGAGACAATGCAGCCTTCGGACGATCAGTACTTCAATCAGTGGACAGCTCCGACCCCACCTCCTGAACTTGGCTTGGGAGTCACCTGATTGGAATGGACATGAACAAGTACTCGAAGAAGAAAAAACGATTACTCACTTCTCATAACTGTTGTTCTTCAAGATGTGTTGTTCATGTCCATTCTAATACCCTCCCTCCTACCCCTCTATTGGAGTAGCCGGCAAGAAGGAACTGAGGGGGTGGCAGGTTGGTGGGGCTCTATATTGAGTGCCATGAAGGCGCAACTCCAGGGGCGCCCAGGCTGACCCGACGGATGCTGCTAGGGGAAAAATCTTCCGGCCACCATGCGCATGTGCGCGCACATACCTTATTGGAATGGACATGAACAACAAATCTCGAAGAACAACAGTTACAAGACGTTAGTAACTGTTTTTTCTGCCACCTTTACTTATGTTGATTAGTACCTTATTTAGCTATTAGGCTAATTGATGGAGTGAAGTACTGCTCCGTTTGAGTCAGGGTGGCAGATTCTGGATCTAAATAAATAAATTGATACACTTCTGTCATGTCTTTCCATTTGGTTTCAACAGTTAGAGCCTGTGATAGCAGCTCAGTTTTTTAAGTAGGAGCAGCATTTTCCTCTGAAATGAGAGAGAGAGATGAATAAGTAAGAAAATATTCCAAGGATGGAAGAGCGAAAGAGGAGAGAATAAGAGAGGCATTCTAAGTGTTCCAATTCTGTCTCCACTTTGTAATAGAATGTAACCAGATACTTTTTTCTCTTGAGAGGTCCTTAGCATCGCTTATGGAACCCTGAGCATATATCTTTTTCCCATTTTAAGTAATGTCCTTACCCCCACTACTCCAGTCACCATCCTCCTGATTAAGGAGGACTAGATCCAGCTCATTTGGAGCCAATTAGAAAAGCAGTTTAAGTGACTACAGCAGCATCAAATGAGAGAACCAAGGCACTCACTTGGACTAAGCATGTTTCCTTGGCAGCATTCCCAGTCCATATTTGCCTGAAGAGTGAGAGTCCTGCATGAATAATTGAGCTGCTTCCTCACACTTCACTGCGACTCCTTTTGAGAGCATTATGGTGACTAATTTGTTCGTTTTTTCCAAGCAGTATTTTTTTACTACTACGCATAAAATAGCATCTTTTTCCTGTTATCTTTTGTATAGCAATTGCTAGCTGTTACACATGTTCTTCAGCTTGGAATTTGGAAATTGTGTGAGGAATTTGCTTTTCTGAATATTTAAATGTGAACTATTCATGTTCTAAAACCTAAATCACATAGATCCATAGATCTTGAGTATTTCACACGTTTTCTCATTTGCTGTTGCATCTAAAGTGATCATCACTGACAGTTCTCCATTTACTAACTACCACACTTTAGTTGTTTCCCAGGGTGGATAAAATCATAATTAAAAATATTTTGTGATTTTTTTTTAGTATTTAAATCTATTTAATTCAGATTTTTTATTTACACCATTTTTATTTCTTTACTTCTTTTTATATAGTCTTAATTGCTAAATTGGATATTTTGTAATGATCTTTAATTATTTCTGAATTATTAGAATTTCAGATTTTACAGAGATTTATTTTTTCTATGAAGAATTTTCACACTTAAAATGCACATATGTGCTGAAGAAAACATGTCCCAGCCTTATTGACATCCTACGTGTGAGAACAACACAAACTCAAGCACAAAATCGATAGGCAAATATCCCACGTTTACACCCACACTCTTTTGATATATAAAAGAAGTCAAGACAGCTGAAATCCTTGAGTTAAGTTACACTCCTCCATGGGGCTGTGCTCCTAAATCACTTAGGAGTAAATCCAATAGGGACTTAGGTGCTGCTTCACTCAGCATTGGAGTGCCTAACTTTCAGGCACCTAGTCACCCGGTGGAATCCACAGCTCCAAGTTATGCACTTAGGCTCCTGGTACAATGCATGGGGAGGAATGGGTGCTTAAGAATGGGATCCACAAAAGCCAGCAAGCTGAGCAGGGAGCTGTCTAAAGGAGCCAATTGCAGATGCTGAGGAGAGGGTTGAGGCCTAAGCCTTGCCACTGTCAAAGAGTTAGGTAAGTCAGGGCTGAAGGGAGGTGCCAGTCTCCATTAGGGATTCACGTGAATCCTCTGCTGAAGTTGGCATCCTAAGCTGTTTCTTGGAAGAAAGGTGGTAGTGCACATCTAACTCTGTGCAAAATGCCCCGGGGGGACCTAGGAGGAAGAGGAGGTAAGGAAAGGGACATACCCTCCCTTGTAGGCTTTATAGTTAGTGGGAGACTGGTGTTTGACACATTTCCCCTCCTCCCCCCCCATGCCTGATGTGGTAAAGGTATTTGAACTTGGGGTTCTCGCCTCTTAGGTGAGTACCCTAACCACTAGACTATAGAGTTAGTCTGACTCTCTGTGGCCCAATGCATATTTAACTAACTAGTTATATACAGTGGAACAGCATCAGCTGCAGAGACAGAGAGATCTGGGCCTTAGGCCCCAATCCTGCAAATACTTACACATATTAATTTTACTACCGTCAGTAGCATCAAATGATATCAATAGGACTGCCCACAGTAGTAAAATTAAGCACGTGCATAAGAGTTTGCAGGAATAGAGGCTTAGGTGCTTTTGAAATATACATTTTAAAATCCTAACTTTAAGCTCCTGTATTTGCAAATATTGGACTGTATATATATTACAGAATTCACAGTCACTTTGTTTTATTGAAAGTCTAAATAAATTTTCATTGTTAACTGTGAAGCAGTTTTGTTTTGAAGTGACAAAGATTTTATGCCACAAAGCTTTTTTTTTTTTTTTAGCAAAAATACAATTTTACACCTGGCTTTGCAAACCTGATGCATATAATTACCGGTAACTTTGAGTTCCGCGTATCTACTCATGTTATTAATGGGACTATTCATATGAGGAAAATGATATATCTGTTTGTTGTTTGTAGGATCAGGGTCTTAATTTTCAGTATTTTGGGTTTTCATATAGCAGTTGTGTAAATTCAAAGAAGAGATTCTAAGAGCAGTTGCACTTAAAAAAATACTGCACTTTTTATGTCAATGTAAATTTTAATCTAAATTTGTAATGCCACAGATTTTCAAATTAATTTTGCAAAGGCTCAACCGGATTTAAATCAATGATTAAAAATAAAATCAAGTGATTTAAACTATCTTGATTTAAACTGTTCCACCCTGTTGCTCCCTATTCTAAGGTAAGGGTAGAATTTCCAGTCTCTTGGAAACCACAGAACGATAACTATTTCTAAATGCTGACACTAATGGCAGCAGTTGTGTGAACAAATTTATAAAAATGAAGGATTCTTTAAAGCTTTTGATGTAAGGATATTAATCTGATTATTTAATTAGAAATCAGTTTAAACCTTTAATGAATAATCAGTTAGATTCTGTATGGGTTAACCACTGTCTCCTGTAAAAATTAGAATTCCTTCCAGACAACAAGAAAATTATACACAGATTTTCCTGACCCTTCTAATGTCTAGGCAAATGTTAAGAATTAACTGTGCTAAAATAGAGGATATAGCCAATGTGTGAAATGTTCAGAATACTTGTCTTTATGGAATGGGAATATTAGCAAGAACTTGTGGAAACTAAGAGTTGTATGGACTTATGGTTTCTTATATAAGCTATTTCTCCATGCTAAGAACAGCAGGCAAAGTTAAAGGTTAAAGCATCAAGAAAAGTGGGGGTATATTTCAATACATGAAGGCTTTGTATGGTGTAATTTTGAGTAGGAGCATGGGAAGTAAAAGGACAAGAAAATTTTCTTCCCTTCCTCCCTTTTATGAACTAGAGAGAGCACATTGCTATTGAGCAAGATAAAATCCTGGTAACTTCTAGTGGTATGTCCCCATGTATCTATAAACTTCTATATGGGCGGCAATATACTTCCTAGACCTCCTGGTTACAGCCATGTTCTGCAGAACCAGTTAGCCCTATGCAAAATCTGTAGATGGTAAAGCAATTTAGTTCAATTATCAATCAGTACCAAAAGCTGGCTCTGTTTCCCCACACGCTATAGGAATGCTGTGCTCTTTTTTGTTACTTTATGTTGTTAGCGATTACAGTAGAACCTCAGAGTTATGAACACTTCAGAAATGGAGACAGGTTTCAGAGTGATAGCTGTGTTAGTCTGTATCAGCAAAAAAAACGAGGAGTACTTGTGGCACCTTAGAGACTAACAAACTTATTTGGGCATAAGCTTTCGTGAGCTAAAACCCACTTCATCAGATGCATGGCGTCGAAAATACAGTAGGAAGATAAATATACACAGTACATGAAAAGATGGGGGTTGCATTAACAAGTGGGGGGTCAGTTCTAATGAGACAATTCAATTAAAGTAGGCTATTATCAACAGGAGGAAAAATCACTTTTGTAGTGGTAATCAGGGTGGCCCATTTCAAACAGTTGACAAGAAGGTCTGAGTAACATTAGCCTGGGAAATTAGTTTTTAGTTTTTGAAGTGACCCATCCACTCCCAGTCTTTATCAGGCCTAATTTGATGGTGTCCTGCATGGCCCCAGAGTATGCCAACATATTTATGGCTGACTTAGAACAACACTTTCTCAGCTCTTGTCCCCTAATGCCTCTACTCTACTTGCGCTACATTGATGACATCCTCATCATCTGGACCCATGGGAAGGAGGCCCTTGAGGAATTCCACCAGGATTTCAACAATTTCCACCCCACCATCAACTTCAGCCTGGACCAGACCACACAAGACATCCACTTCCTGGACACTACAGTGCTAATAAGCGATGGTCACATAAACACCACCCTATACTGGAAACCTACTGACCGCTGTACTTACCTACATGCCTCCAGCTTTCATCCAGACCACATCACACGATCCATTGTCTACAGCCAAGCTCTAAGATACAACCGCATTTGGTCCAATCCTTCAGACAGAGACAAACACCTACAGGATCTCTATCAAGTGTTCTTAAAACTACAGTACCCACCTGCTCAAGTGATGAAACAGATTGACAGAGCCAGAAGGGCACCCAGAAATCACCTACTACAGGACAAGCCCAACAGAAAGTGACAGAACGCCACTAGCCGTCACGCTCAGCCCCCAACTAAAACCTCTCCAGCGCATCATCAAGGATTTACTACCTATCCTGAAGGACGATCCCTCACTCTCAGACCTTGGGGGACAGGCCTGTCCTCGCTTACAGACAGCCCCCCAACCTGAAGCAAATACTCACCAGTAACTACACACCACACCACACCACACCACAAAAACACTAACCCAGAAACCTATCCCTGCAGCAACTCCCGTTGCCAACACTGTCCACATATCTATTCAAGGGACACCATCATAGGACCTAACCACATCAGCCACACCATAAGGGGCTCATTCACCTGCACATCTACCAATATGATATATGCCATCATGTGCCAGCAATGCCCCTCTGCCATGTACATTGGCCAAACCGGACAGTCTCTACACCGAAGAATAAATGGACACAAATGAGCCATCAAGAATTATAACATTCAAAAACCAGTTGGAGAACACTTCAACCTCCCTGGACACTCAATAACAGGCTTAAAAGTGGCAATTCTTCAACAATAAGAACTTCAAAAACAGACTCCTACAAGAAACTGCAGAACTGGAATTAATTTGCAAACTGGACACCATCAAATTAGGCCTGAATAAAGACTGGGAGTGGATGGGTACCTACAAAAACTAAAAACTAATTTCCCCATGCTAATTTCCCCCTACTGTTACTCATACCTTCTTGTCAACTGTTTGAAATGGGCCACCCGGATTACCACTACAAAAGTGATTTTCCTTCTGTTGATAATAGCCCACTTTAATTGAATTGTCTCGTTAGAACTGACCCCCCGACTTGGTAAGGCAACTCCCATCTTTTCATGTACTGTGTATATATATCTTCCTACTGTATTTTCCATTCCATGTATCTAATGAAGTGGGTTTTAGCTCATATACATGTGCTAGTCTCTAAGGTGCCACAAGTACACCTCGTTGTTTCAGAAATGGAAGTTATTCATAACTCTGAAATGTTCTTACCTCTGAATAAACATTCTAGTGGTTGTTTCAAAAGTTTACAACTGAACATTGACTTAATACAACTTTGAAACTTTACGGAAGAAAAATGCTGCTTTAACCGTCTTAATTTAAATGAAACAATCAGAATCAGTTTCCTTACCTTTTCAAATCTTTTTTTAAACTTTCCCTTTATTTTTTAGTACTTTACGTTTAACACAGTACTGTGCTGTCTTTGGTGGGGTTTTTTTCTTTTTTATCCCGTCTTTGCTGCTGCCTCATTGTGTACTTCAGGTTCCAAATGAGGTGTGTGGTTGAATGGTCAGTTAGTAACTACTGCAGTGGTTGTATCGCTGAGAAATGCAGTCATAACATAAGGGATTTCATTATTAATTAGATACATCATATTTTATTGCTTTTACTTCTTTTATAACAAATACAGTAATAAGACACGAATATCCCGCCCTCTCCCCCGCAGAAAGGAAAGCAAGCCATAAAACCCTCTGTGATGCGAAAAAAGTTTATACCAATACTTATTACATAGAAATAAAGTACTTTGAATATAATGTAAATCAAGAAACATTCCAGATTTAAGTAGTAACCTCTAGGATTAAGTTATCATAAATTAAACTCAAATATCATATACGCAGATTTATTTTTGTAATTATGATTATTTGTCTTATCCTGTGTTAATTCAGGCTCTCAAGCATCATCTGTTTTGAATTCAACATTATCTATTAATGTAGCTAAATGAGCAACTCACAGTTCAGGTGACAGGAAACTATTTTATGTTATAATTATTTTCTACTATATGGTACGAATAGGTAATATACTATGACAACTCAATAGCGTGTTTCTTTTTTGTTTTTCTTTTTGCTTTTTTAAAATAATAAATCAGTACTTTTGAAGACTTAATTTGTTTTATAATCCGGTTCATAATTTTGGTTTACCCTGTCATTGCTTCAGCATTTTGCCATATAAATGCTATCCATGATGGAATGATGAAAGCAAAAGCTTAATGTAATACTGTAGTGTACAGAAACGGTATTTTCTTCAGTTTCAGAAATGTTGTGGGCAAAAAGTTGATATTGATGCTGCTTGCTTACAATTTTTTAAATTAATACTCATACAAAAATTTGAAATAGGCTACATTATGTATAAATATTATTAGTTTAGAGGCAATATTCCAGATATTCAGATTGTATATAAAGAGTAAATTAGGAAATAACTAGTTCAATTATGTTAATAAAAGCTATCACAATAGCTTGCCCTACACCCTGTCATTAAGTTCTTTATATCTTCTCTCACAAATACAACAAAGTTACTTTTCCAAGCTATAGAAAAACAATATATTGACAAAGGTTTGGGGTATCCCCTTACATCTTCGTAAAATCAGGATTCTACTGAACATACCCTAGACACAGAATTAAACTAACATTCTACTCTCTGAACAACTCACACTTTTATGTGAATCCCGATATTGACAATTAAATAGTCTAATGTTATAACTTAGTTGTGTTTTTAACAGATGTAATTATCCTTCAATACCTGGAGATTATACTATTTCCATAGTTTGTTTGAATTAATGTATAAATATAATTTGCTTGCTACTTCTGTTTTCACACGTGATTTTTTTTTAAATCACCTTTAATTGGAATAATGCCTCTAACTGTTCTGTTGGCACTACTGAGGTATAGAAAGTATCTCTTAATAATGCAAGTCTGCATTCATTAATATTAATTCCATACAACTGACTTTTTGTTGTGCTAAGTGTGCTTACATCATTCCCTACATACATTTAGCTATGTATCAGTGCAGCCATTACTGATGTTATATACTACATGGTAATAACGTTGTAATAAGCCAGAGAATGATGTGATGAAAACTACTTTGATTTAGTTTGGTACTCAGACTTGTCTAAGGTTAACTATGCAGTACAGCTCCATGCTTTTTTTAAATTATCAGGATACAGACTTTGATTACTTAGGCCAAGTGATCTTGCAATAATGGGGAACACCAAATAAATTCAGACATTTCTTTATATTACAGTTTAATTTAGTACTTCGGTAATTGTGTGCTAGCTGTTCTATATGTGTGTGTGTGTGTGTGTATATATGTGTGTATATATATGTATATGAAATATATTGATACATATATATCTATATGTTGACAGGACAGGTATGAGCACCAGAGTAACCAGTAGTTTCAAAATGCACAGGAAAACACGTGCATTAGCAAAAGAGAATGTAAAATAATGGCTATTGAAATTAAATTAACATGCTTTTTTTTTCCTTTCTGAAATTTCAGAAATCTGAAAGGTATTGTTGAAAAAGCATAATATATGTTTACATGTCAATGGTTGCAGGTTATGAAAAATTTTTAAATTAAGAATTGTCAATTCATATTTTTCTATTTGTGCAAATCTTTCTGTGCGGCTTCTTTTGGTTCGGTCATAGTGCTGGAAAAAACAGATGTGCCATTCACAATATAATCTGTATTATAGTCAGAGTGGGAGAATAATTAAAATACTCTTTTAATATTATTGAAGCTTAATTTCAGTTTTATAAGTTGCTTATCTTAGTGCCCAAATTACATGTCTGCATGCCCAATATAAAGTGTTTCCACTGGGGGAAATTGTGCTGTTTCTAATTTTGTGACCTCATTTACAGTATTATTAAGGCAAATTGACACAATATCTTCTATAAAATGGAGAGGTCAATGGTAATTCTAATCCATTTATAAATCTTTTGTCACATAAATCCGAACTACTTAGCTGCATCAGCCTGATGTTCAAGAAATAGCAGAAAACCTAGAGTAAAAAAATCATATATTTAATTTTTCCTTTTATATTATGAAAACTTTTTTTTAAATGGCTCCCTCCAGAAAAAACAAACAAACCATAACAACAAAAACTTTTTAAAAATACCAGATTTTTCTGGAGAACAGTTTTATCCTGATGGTCGGCAACCATCAGGATCTTCAGTGTTATGGTTGAAGAGGCTGGTATGATGAAAGCTGCTCTCATCTTTAGGTTCCTAAATGATCCTGAAGCGCACAGTGTAATTTGTACTGATACAAAATGCAACAGGAGAAAAATATAGTAAGAAAACAATAGCAAATGACAAATCTCAAATGGACTTTGTATTAGAAAGGCCACTCAGTAAAAATACAGAGTTTGGTAAAAAAAAAAAAAAAAAAAAAATTCCTTACTATTTTTACTCCAAACATTTTATAATTCCATGTGATAACTAAAATAGCATGCCCTAGGGTTTACAGTTATAAAGATGCATCGTTTGCACACTTGTGGAGTGCTGACTGTGTTGGGTGGGGGTATGTATCTTTGGCCACATACACCAATGTTTGTTATTCCTTGCACATAGTGTTGCATGCTTAATATTAATTACAATTCAAAATAAATATGCTGATAAAAATAAAGTCTATATTCTGGGCTTTCATTTGCAGAAATTAAATATTTACAGCTCATCTGAAGGTAGTACAATTGATATAACTTCCCTTGGAGAAGAAAAAGCAGATGTTGACTCTGAAGAAGCACTAGAACCAAAGGCCTGTTTTGCAGAAGGTATGGAAGGAACATTTTGGTGTATCAATTCCCATTAGTGCAGGCTGCTACAGTGTTATAGTCCAGGCTTAAATTAGGCTAGATGACAAGGGGTTGTAGACTCCAACCCCCAAATAAAGAGGGTTCTATGGTGAGCCGTCTGACGGTAAGAGGATATTCTAAAAGTATAAGCAACCTAAGGCCCTGACCCTACAATAATCTATACGTGTACTTAAATTTACACATTGTTAACAGTCACATTGAACTCAATGTGACTGTTCCTGGTATATAAAGTTAAGCATATGCATAGTTTTTCCAGGATCAAGGCCTAAGACTTTAAATTTTGTAACAAATAAGAGACCCAGTCATGCAAACTCTCACTCATGTAAGTAGTCCCTTTGATGTCAAATGGAGTAGTCATATGAGTAAAAACTGCAGGATCAAGCCCTTCAGCCTTGTTTCTTGCAAAGAAGCCTACCCACACGTTCATATCCTATTGACTCTAATGGAACTCTGTTTGGGTGTATTCTTTTGCAGGATTGGGCCCTAATGAAATCCCACAATGCATAATTAAAATTTTGTATGTTATCTTACAATATTTTACCATCTTTTTGATTTCTGATGAGTATATTTTGGGACTACATTTTAATCTTTAATTTATGACTAAAACCCTTTTTAACACTCTTGACATATTTTCATTCATGTTGGGTCAATATGAAACTTGTTGAAGGTCCTGCCCGGTCCTCTTGATCCATTAATAACATTTCAAAAATAAAATAAATGGAAATGTTTAAAATGGTACTGGTTATTCTTTTCTGACATTCTAATTTCAGTTTTCTAAATTATGCCCATTTTATAAAAACCTAGTTTTACCAGAAAAGGTAGATTTAAATTATTGGAGACAGGTGAGGGATTGAGGCAAAGAAAGTTAATTCCATAAACTTCAAAGGGCCAAATTAGAAAAATCTGAGCATTCAGAAATTTTGAGATGTCAAAAAGGTGATATTTTGGAATTTCATTTGTATAGCACCGTAAATGTACACACTGCTTAATAATGTGAAAAATCTGATAATAAAAATATGGAGTTCTTATAGAGAGCTTTTATCAGTAGAGCTCAAAGCACTTTATAAAGAAGGTTAGTATTATTATCCCCATGTTCACAAACACAAAGGACAAAATCTATACAGCCTAGTCCTAGTTTTCCAAAAAGTTTGAAAGGCATCTTCAATGTAAGTTTTCACCATTTCACTTTGGACAATTTTTGCACTTCTATTTTTCTACAAAATTAAAATGTTTCATAACAACGTTGAAGCTTTTAAGATAGAACTTCAAATCAACATTTGGCTCAGATTAGGTCCCTTGTGACTTAGAATTGTTCTCACTTTTGTGTGAAAATGAACCCATTTTCAAGAAGAAAAAATTACAAACCATAAATATTTTTGCAACTCAGGACCATTTTCAAATTCTTAATGAAATGCAAAAAAACCACTAAATTTTTGAGTATTTCACATTTTATTACCAGTAGTTTTATCTAAATACATGATATGCATTGCTGTCAAGGATGTAACCAACTTTTAGTTAACTAGGCATTTTGAATAACTCAAGATGAGATTATTGGGGCTGTAAAGTATATGCTCTTGGTCATTCCAGTAAAAGTTGTAGGAGTATATAGTATTTTTATGTGAGCTGATGAAATACAGTATAGTCTATGTGGAGGGCCCTACCAAATTCGTGGCCATGAAAAATGCATCACGGACTGTGAAATCTGGTCTTTTGTGTACTTTTACTCTATACTATACATATTTCATGGGAGAGACCAGCATTTCTCTCACTGGGGGTTCTCACCCAAAAGGGAGTTGCAGGGAGGTTGCGGTATTGCCACCCTTACTTCTTCGCTGCCTTCAGAGCTGGGTGGCCAGAGAGCGGCAGCTGTTGGCTGAGTGCCAGGCCCTCTCAGAGGTCCAGAGAGGCCAGGGCCACTTCCAGCTTTTGAGGCCCCTAGCCATAATAAAAATAAAAAATAATGACCCATGAAAACAAAATAAGGCACCAAAAAAAGAGAGAGAGATAATTTGAATTTTTTTATTTAACAAATGCTTTTCTAGCCTTTTTTTGTGCAAGTGCACTAACTGAGGAAAAATCTAGGTTTCGTGCAATGTCACAGTTGATATTAAGCATGGTGAGCCCATTCAAACGCTCTTGTCCCATAGTTGAACAGTGATAGTTCTTCACCTGCTTCAACACATTGAAAGTGCATTAACCCAAAGCCACTGATGCAGGCAAACTGACAAAAATATGCAATGCAAGTGTCTAAATTTGAGGCCCCCTTTGAGCTTGAGGCCCAGGCCAAATGGCCCTCCTGGCTCCCCCTCTGATTGGCCCTGCTGAGCACCTAGCTCTGAAGGCAGCAATACCATACCATACCATGCCATCCTTACTTCTGTGCTGCTGTCTTCAGAGCTGGGTGGCCAGAGAGGATCAGCTGCTGACTGAGGACCCAGCTTGAAGGCAGCAGTGCCGAAGTAATGGGTGGCAATACCCTACCATACCATCCTTACCTCAGCACTGTTGCTGGCAGTGGCTCTGCCTTCAGAGCTGGATTCCCAACCAGCAGCCACTGCTCTCTGGCCGCCCAACTCTGAAGGCAGTACCACCATCGGCAGCAGTGCAGAAGTAAGGGTAACAATATTGCAACCCCCCCTATAATAACCATGTGGACCCCCCCACACACAAACACACACACAACTCCTTTTTGGGCCAGGATCCCTACAATTACAACACCATGAAATTTCAGTTTTAAATATCTGAAATCATGAAATTTACGATTTTTAAAATCCTATGACCATGGAATTGACCAAAATGGACGGTGAATTTTGTAGGGCCCTATCTATGTGTAACAGATTGTCGTGGGAACAAATGACACTCCAGGGAGAGGTAGGATTTTACCTCTGGGGTCATTAAAATGTTTTATGATATTTTATGTTTGACTCATCTCTTAAAAAGAATGGGAAAAGTGTTAGTGACCAAGTGGGCATGAAAGCTCTTGGGCTCTGCTAGAATATGAAATTCGCACAACTAAATCCTTCGGACCTCATAATGAAAACAGAGCTTTCCAAGGTGGAAGTGGACTATACAGATCAGTGGTTCCTAAACTTTTTACTAAGGTAAAGGTACAACTGCATTTTGTCTTCTTTTGCAACCCACTCAGGGTCCAAACTGGGTGGGCAAAAATCATAGGCGTGGTGACTCCATGCAGAGATCTTAAAGCTCAGAGCAGGAAGCTGGGCTCACTCTCACTCTCCAACTCCATACAAACACTCCACGGCCTCCTCTCCACACCAGCCCTATGATCTAGAACCTTCCTGCGACTGGGTCAGGAGCACCATCTGGGACATATTACTATAGATGGTTCTTACAAACCTATATTTCAAGAAAAGTTTACTTTTGTTCTAATCAGAATATTTATTGTTTTTCTCATCATATTTATTTGGGAAATTAGTATATTTTCCCAAACTTGTCTTGGGTAGAACCAGTGAGACAATATAAATTGTTAAAAACTGTATACAGAATAAATAATTATCGTAGTCATAAATTGTGCCTTTAATACACCCTATTTGTTAAATCCTGTAGAACACTTTTCCTTTATTTTGACACATTAATAAGTGTTCCAAGTTATAGATTAACAGCCATGTTAGTCTGTATTCGCAAAAAGAAAAGGAGTACTTGTGGCACCTTAGAGACTAACCAATTTATTTGAGCATAAGCTTTCATGGGCTACAGCTCACTTCATCGGATGCATAGTTGTTATCTATAACTTAAGTGCCGGCAATATGCTTATTGCTGTACAAGGCAAAATAGTCTTTGCCATAAGGAGTTTCTATTCCAAAAGACAGACACAAATAAATTAAGATGCACTGCGAGACCCAGAGGATAGTTTTTAAACTGGAGGAAAGGGATTTCCTCAGTCTTTTTATCTTGTCTACTCTTGAGATGTCAGTCTTAGGCTTGATGATTTCGTATACAGTTTTTATCAATTTATATTGTCTTACTGGTTCTACCCAAGACAAGTTTGGGAAAATATACTAATTACTAATTAGGTTGAATTTATAGAAGTCGGTTTTTTAGATATCATTTTTATATAGTCGATTGTGTGTGTCCCCACACAAAATGCTTTAAGTGCATTAACTCGGCGGAGTGCTTCCACAGTACCCAGGCTGGTGTCGACTTCCGGAGCGTTGCACTTTGGGTAGCTATCCCACAGTTCCCACAGTCTCCACCACCCATTGGAATTCAGGGTTGAGATCCCAATGCCTAATGGGGCAAAAACATGTCGCGGGTGGTTCTGGGTACATGTCAACAGGCCCTCCCTCCCTCCGTGAAAGCAACGGCAGACAATCGTTTTGCGCCTTTTTTCCTGAGTTACCTGTGCAGACACCATACCATGGCAAGCATGGAGCCCACTCAGCTCACTGTCACCGTACGTCTCCTTGGTGCTGGCAGATGCGGTACTGCATTGCTACACAGCAGCAACCCATTGCCTTGTGGCAGCAGATGGTGCAATAGGCCTGATAACCACCATCATAATGTCCGAGGTGCTCCTGGCCGCCTCGGTAAGGTCGGTCAGGAGCGCCTGGGCAGACATGGGTGCAGGGACTAAAATAGGAGTGGCTCGACCGGGTCATTCTCTTTAGTCCTGCTGGCAGTTCTATTGTACCGTCTTCTGGCGATCAGCCAGGAGATGAGGATGGCTAGCAGTCCTACTGCACCGTCCGCTGCCAACCAAAGATGTAAAAGATAGATGGAGTGGATCAAAACAAGAAATACACCAGATTTGTTTTGTATTCATTTGCTTTCCCCTCTCTCCCTCCCTGAAATCGACAGCCGACAATCATTTCGGTGAAGTCTGTTGGGGCACCTTGAAAAGTTTAATGGAGATTCAGTCCTGCCTGAAATACCGGGGGGAGGGATAGCTCAGTGGTTTGAGCATTGGCCTGCTAAACCCAGGGTTTTGAGTTCAATCCTTGAGGGGGCCATTCTGTGTGACAGTTGTTTTTGTTTCTCCTTGATGTAAAGCCACCCCCTTTGTTGATTTTAATTCCCTGTAAGCCATGTCGTCAGTCGCCCCTCCCTCCAATAGAGCAATGGCAGACAATCGTTCCGTGCCTTTTTTCTGTGCAGACGCCATACCATGGCAAGCATGGAGCCTGCTCAGATCACTTTGGGAATTAGGAGCACATTAAACACCACGTACATTATCCAGCAGTATATGCAGAACCAGAACCTGGCAAAGCAAAACCAGGCGAGTAGGCGACATCAGCACAGCGACGAGAGTGATAAGGACATGGACACAGACTTCTCTCAAAGCACGGGCCCTGGCAATGTGGGCATCATGGTGCTAATGGGGCAGGTTCATGCGGTGGAACGTCAATTCTGGTCCCGGGAAACAAGCACAGGCTGATGGGACCGCATAGTGTTGCAGGTCTGGGATGATTTCCAGTGGCTGCGAAACTTTCGTATGCATAAGGGCACTTTCATGGAACTTTGTGATTTGCTTTCCCCTGCCCTGAGGCGCAAGAATACCAAGATGAGAGCAGTCTCACAGTTGAGAAGCGAGTGGCGATAGCCCTGTGGAAGCTTGCAACTCCAGACGCCTACTGGTCAGTCGGGAATCAATTTGGAGTGGACAAATCTACTGTGGGGGCTGCTGTGATACAAGTAGCCAACGCAAGCAAAGATCTGCTGATATGAAGGGTAGTGACCCTGGGAAATGTGCAGGTCATAGTGGATGGCTTTGCTGCAATGGGATTCCCTAACTGTGGTGGGGCCATAGACGGAACCCATATCCCTATCTTGGCACCGGAGCACCAAGCCAGCGAGTACATAAACCGCAAGGGGTACTTTTCAATAGTGCTGCAAGCACTGGTGGATCAAAAGGGACGTTTCACCAACATCAATGTGGGATGGCCGGGAAAGGTACATGACGCTCGCATCTTCAGGAACTCTGGTCAGTTTCAAAAGCTGCAGGAAGGGACTTTATTCCCAGACCAGAAAATACCCGTGGGGGATGTTGAAATGCCTACAGTTATCCTTGGGGACTCAGCCTATCCCTTAATGCCCTGGCTCATGAAGCCATACACAGGCAGCCTGGACAGTAGTCAGGAGCTGTTCAACTACAGGCTGAGCAAGTGCAGAATGGTGGTAGAATGTGCATTTGGATGTTTAAAGGCGCACTGGCGCAGTTTACTGACTCAGTTAGACCTCAGTGAAACCAATATTCCCACTGTTATTACTGGTTTCAGAGTAGCAGCCGTGTTAGTCTATATTTGCAAAAAGAAAAGGAGCCACAAATACTCCTTTTCTTTTTACTGTTATTACTGCTTGCTGTGCGCTCCACAATATCTGTGAGAGTAAGGGGGGGACATTTATGGCGGGGTGGGAGGTTGAGGCAAATCGCCTGGCAGCTGGTTACGCACAGCCAGACACCAGGGCAGTTAGAAGAGCACAGGAGGGCACAGTGCGCATCAGAGAAGCTTTGAAAACCAGTTTCATGACTAGCCAGGCTATGGAGTGACAGTTCTGTTTGTTTCTCCTCGATGAAACCCCCTGCCCCTTGGTTCGCTCTACTTCCCTGTAAGCTAACCACCCTCCCGTCCTCCCTTCAATCACCGCTTGCAGAAGCAATAAAAGTCATTGTTGCTTCACACTCATGCATTCTTTATTAATTCATCACACAAATGGGGGGATAACTGCGAAGGTAGCCCAGGAGGGGTGGGGGAGGAGGGAGGGACAAGGCCACACAGCACTTTAAAAGTTTAAAACTTTAAAACTTATTGAATACCAGCCTTCTGTTGCTTGGGCAATCCTCTGGGGTGGAGTGGCTGGATGGCAGGAGCCCCCCCCACCGTGTTCTTGGGCGTCTGGCTGAAGAGGCTATGGAACTTGGGGAGGATGGCGGTTGGTTACACAGGGGCTGTAGAGGCAGTCTGTTCTCCAGCTGCCTTTCCTGCAGCTCAGCCATACGCTGGAGCATATTAGTTTGATCCTCCAGCAGCCTCAGCATTGAATCCTGCCTCCTCTCATCACGCTGCCGTCACCTTTCAGCTTCAGCCCTCTCTTCAGCCCTCCACCTCTCCTCCCGGTCATTTTGTGCTTTCCTGCACTCTGACATTGTCTGCCTCCACGCATTCGTCTGTGCTCTGTCAGTGTGGGAGGACAGCATGAGCTCAAAGAACATTTCATCGCAAGTGCGGTTTTTTCGCCTTCTGATCTTTGCTCGCCTCTGGGAAGGAGGAGATCCTGTGATCCTTGAAACACATGCAGCTGGTGGAGGAAAAAAAAAGGGACAGTGGTATTTAAAAAAACACATTTTATAGAATAATGGGTGCACGCTTTCACGGTAAACCTTGCTGTTAACGTTACATAAATAGCACATGTGCTTTCGTTACAAGGTCACATTTTGCCTCCCCCCACCATGTGGCTAACCCACCTCCCCATGGCTAACAGCGGGGAACATTTCTGTTCAGCCACAGGCAAACAGCCCAGCAGGAACAACCACCTCTGAATGTCCCCTTAAGAAAAGCACCCTATTTCAACCAGGTGACCACGAATGGTATCACTTTCCTGAGGTTAACACAGAAAGATAAAGAACGGATGTTGTTTGACGCCAGCAAACATACACTGCAATGCTTTGTTCTGCAGTGATTCCGACTATGTGCTACTGGCCTGGCGCGGTAAAGTGTCCTACCCTGGTGGACGAAATAGGGCTGCCCTCCCCAGAAACCTTTTGCAAAGGCTTTGGGAGTACATCCAGGAGAGCTTTATGGAGATGTCCCTGGAGTATTTCCGCTCCATCCCCAGACACATTAACAGAATTTTCCAGTAGCTGTACTGGCCGCGAATGCCAGGGCAAATTAATCATTAAACACGCTTGCTTTTAAACTAGATATACTATTTAAAAAGGTACACTCACCAGAGGTCCCTTCTCCGACTGGCGGGTCCGGGAGGCAGACCCAGGAGCCTTGGGTGGGTTCGGGGGGTACTGGCTCCAGGTCCAGGGTGAGAAACAGTTCCTGGCTGTCGGGAAAACCGGTTTCTCTGCTTGTTTGCTGTGAGCTATCTACAACCTCATCATCATCTTCCTCGTCCCCAAAACCTGCTTCTGTGTTGCGCCCATCTCCATTGAAGGAGTCAAACAACACGGCTGGAGTAGTGGTGGCTGAACCCCCTAAAATGGCATGCAGCTCATCATAGAAGCGGCATGTTTTGGGCTCTGCCCTGGAGCGGCCGTTCGCGTCTCTGGTTTTCTGGTAGGCTTGCCTCAGCTCCTTAAGTTTCACGCAGCACTGCTTCGGGTCCCTGTTATGGCCTCTGTCCTTCATGTCCTGGGAGATTTTTACAAATGTTTTGGCATTTTGAAAACTGGAACGGAGTTCTGATAGCACAGATTCCTCTCCCCACACAGCAATCAGATCCCGTACCTCCCGTTTGGTCCATGCTGGAGCTCTTTTGCAATTCTGGGACTCCATCATGGTCACCTCTGCTGATGAGCTCTGCACTCACCTGCAGCTTGCCATGCTGGCCAAACAGGAAATGAAATTCAAAAGTTCACGGGCCTTTTCCTGTCTACCTGACCAGTGCATCTGAGTTGAGAGTGCTGTCCAGAGCGGTCACAATGGAGCAGTCTGGGATAGCTCCCGGAGGCCAATACCGTCTAATTGCATCCACAGTACCCCAAATTCAACCTGGCAAGGCCGATTTCAGCGCTAATCCCCTTGTCGGGGGTGGAGTAAGGAAATAGATTTTAAGAGCCCTTTAGGTTGAAAAAAAGGGCTTCATCGTGTGGACGGGTGCAGGGTTGAATCGATTTTAACGCTGCTAAATTCAACCTCAACTCCTAGTGTAGACCAGGGCTAAGGGTTAATGTTTGTGAAACTCATGGAAGTAGTGAGTCTTTTGGAGGCACTTGAATGAGGAGAGAGTGGGGGCTTTGCACACTAGGATTGATATTTCATGCAGAGGGGCTACAGGGAGGAAGACATCAGGCTGTGAGTGAGAGAAAGAAAGTGGCAAGGCTGGTTTTGGAGAGGAGGGAGTGAGGGGGACACAATAAGAAACAGGATCCAAGATCTGTGCAGTGGTGCTGCCTTGCTTTCAAAGGCAAGGACAAAATGTTGATACAGTAGGGTACGAAGAAGTAGCAGAGGTATTCAAAGACGGGAGACTTGTGGGGTCATCTACAGATGAGGATGGCATTTTTAACAGCTGTGTAATTGATAAAATGAAGGGAAAGGCACTATAAGAACATAAGAACGGCCATACTGGGTCAGATCAAAGGTCCATCTAACCCAGTATCCTGTCTTTTGGCAGTGGCCCATGCCAGGTGCCCCAGAGGGAATGAACAGAACAAGTAATCACCAAGAGATCCTTCCCCTGTTGCCCATTCCCAGCTTCTGGCAAACAGTGGGAACTATGAAAATACTAAAAACTAACACTGTGGGAATCAAGGAGGCCAGAGAGGATGAAGCTGCAGATCTTCCCAGTGCCGGCGCCTGGCCACCTTCTTCCCCTGCCATAGCAGGATAGGGCTACAGACTCTAGGGAATCTGCTGCAAACGTACCTTCACAGCATTTTTCAAAACCTGTTCCCCTCCCCCTGAAATTTTTGTCCATTTACCTCATACCCGTCTCATCCTCTTATCCATCTGCTGTTGCACAGCTTCTCTCTTCATTCATTCTAATGACAGTACCACCCACCTTTGGAATTCAGATGAGGTCCACTGTTTTTGTGGGGGGATCCAGGACTAAGCCTTCCCTTCAGCTCAAACCTGGGCTGGAGGGGGGAGAGAACCCCTGAAAGGACCCAAACATTCCCTCGTGGATACTAAAGTGGGTCCTCAGCTCTTGGGGGAAGAAGCAGTGCTCCTTTGCCTCCCACTACGAATTGGAGGATTTTCATGACGCTGAGGGGTAAGTTTTTCAAACCCCGGAGACTCCAGGTCCCAAAAAGGCAAAAGCATGTGTGTTCTTCACGAGGCAGCAATTAGTGTTGTTAATGAACAGGTGGGGTGAAAATCAGAGGTTCAGCCCCTCTTCCACGCTGCAGCATGACTGGGCATGCAGAGTAGCTTGTTACTCCTGTGAAGCCTTCCCTCAGCCAGAAGTGTAATGGGAATTGTGCCTGTCTGAGTTTCTGCCCAAGAACCTTGCTCTGCCAGGTAAAGAGGCTCAGTTTTCAGGCAGCAGCAGAATGGGAAATGTGTCTTTTGATCATCAGCCATAATCCTTTTTTTTTCCCCCAGGGAAGGGGGCTTTGAGTTTGAAAGACTGGGAAAGGGTCTTTCTCTCCACCCCTCCCCTACTCCACAGACTGGCTTCACACTAAAGCATAAGAAGCATGTCAGGCAGCCTGTGACCAGAACAGAGACTCATCAGGATTCCACATCCTGCAGAACTGCACCATTAGAGGAGTAAATGGGAAATCCCTTCCAATGTTCAAAAGGACCCCTGAGTTACTGAGTAAAGCCCTGAGTAGTAATAGGTTGCATCTGCAGTACTTGGGTGCTTGCCAGCCTGGGGGAGCAGGTAGGCAACCTTTTAGGCTCCTAGGGACATCTAACAAGCTACTTCCACAAGTATTTGTACCGGTACCCCACTGTGGTGGCATGGTCCCCAGGCCAGGATGAATAATAACATGCTGTCTGTCCTCTGTAAATAGCCAGAGGAGCTACCACACATGCACCATTAGGAGAGAAGGAAAGGAAAAAAACTGCAGGACTTTCCCAGGACAGGGTGCCAGTGGCTTACAAGGAACTTTATTAATATTAGTGAAATGCCTTCCCTTTCAAGCAATATTAAATACATAGTTTCTGGCAGATGCGTTCTAAAAGGACATCTGATTAAAATCAAGTGTTAAACTAAAATGTGATATGAAAACAAAGAAATTTCATAAGATTTGGGAGCCTAAGTTTGGTGCAGCAGTAGCTTCACCAGCGAAACACCTTCAGAAGGAAAATTACTTCCAAAAGACCCCATAGATCATAAGAGTGATGACACAGTACACAGCAGTTTCAAAGCTGCAGCTATCACCATTCAGACCAAAAGTTTTTCATATATTTAGTAAGGAAAGCCTACTCAGTGGAAAGCAAGTAGCTCATCATCTAGGGGTATGATCCTTGTGACGTCTGGGGCTCTTTTCTTGTCAAACCCTTGATGTGATTTGTGACCAGAGCAATGGCTTTTAACTTGCTGGCCGCAAGGAAGCCATGTTACACCCTGAGTAGCAATCAGTCATCCTAAATAGATACCTTATACATCCAAATGCACAGATCAGAAAGAGCAGTTTGGGAAAACTTCAGATAAGTTAGTAGCTGAGAATACAGAGAGGCCTCAGACCTCACTATCAAAGCCAGCATAGCAATCTACTGGTTGCTACTAGCAGCAAGGGTATCCAGGAAGACACTATTACCATGGCAGAGGGAGAAATCTGAAGCAGAAGCTTCCAAAGAAACCTGCATAGATTTTTCTCCAAACCAACAATATCCTCAGCATGACAAAGACAAAATGAGCATTTGTGTATAAGAGGTCACAATTTCTGTACAAGACTCTTCCTTCTGATCACCCTTTCTGCCCTCAGAATTTTAAGTAACAACTAGCAGTAGTCACAGCAAGGTACAGGTCATAAATTAGAAACCTATATCCTTTCATAGACAATAAGCTAGTCAGTGTCCTGCCCAGAGAAGCTGACCATTGATAACTGGAAAGCTGATGGAAAGGACTCATACCCACCAGTTCTTCAAAATCAAGAAGAGCTTCTGAACCCAATGTAGAGAATTGCTCACCCATGGGTCAAAACAGGCATAGCTCTGGCCATAATTTTACCAACACAGCAAAGAATTGCAAAGATCCAAAATTTCACTGCATTGATCATTCCCTGGCAGAGCTCATCCATAACCTATTATTTCCAAAGCTAGGATTGCTAGTGCCATGCATTGGCTTCATCCCTTGAGTGGGCTTCTCTGAATCACTTTTTGAGGTCCTTTTTGCACACTCCTGATGCCATGCAATGCATTAGGTGTCATTCTCAGATGGCATGTGAATTCTCCTTTGTGGAACAGGTAAGTACAAATAATGTGCTCAAAGTTAACCCAGTTTCTACTCTAGACCCTTGTATACTCACTATGGACGCAAGCCTTGCAGTATGGGTAGCATACTTGGCAGACAAATTTTCAAAATCTCGAAGTACACATTCTTTAGATCACTTTGACAATTCTACAAGTGGTATGTTTGAACAAAAAAATAAACCCCACCAAACCCCCAGCAGACATGGCCATGTGAAATTGAACCATGTGGCCACGTGGTTCTAGTCCAATATCCTGTGTATGACAGTGGCCAGTATCAGCTGCATTTCAAACTATTTCATAAAATCTGTGGAAATTTGTATCTGGAAATGCTCTGAAATCAATTTAAACTTGTTTCATATCAGTTTAGCTTGCCTGTGTAGGTTTTCTTTTCATATATAGATATCTGTTGTTTAGTTTGGCCTCAAGATTGTCCTGGCATGAATGTTGTGATATGTTCAGTGTTATCAGTTCTTGTGATATTTGATGTTTTCCTTAAAGCCCCACCCTGCTCCTGAAGTTACGTTGTTAACGAAATCTCAGGCTTTTTTTTAAAAGTTTCTAGCCCTCCTAGATGCAGCAGAATGCTTGAGTGCACCCTAAAGACTCAGAAACCAGAAGACACAAAATGAACCCAAAATGTATTATTCTTTTAAATTTCATGATATTTAATCCACTCTCATGTTTGAGGCCTGACTCATGATTTTGGAACATTTGAGATTGGCAATACTGTATCTGGTCAACATTTCAGATACCCCTTTCCCCTGCCCCCCACCCCCCCATCAGACGGGGAGGAAAGTAAGTGATGTTTGATTGAACTAAAAAGAATGATACCTTAACTCCCTGGTGATGAGTAGAGAAGAGAGTCAGAGCAGGCCTCTCCTTATATACAAATGCATGAAGGAATATGCAAAAAGGAGAGAAGTGTCTCTCAAATTGACTAAATGATAATTTTCTGACATGTAATAAACAGATTTCCAGTTTTCAGAAATTTTCTTCCTGTATGAATTCAGAGATTGATTCCTACTGTATTACATTTGACTTGGCTAGAAATCTGGAATTTTACTGTCTCAATTATCTTTTGATCCTCAATCAATTGGTGGTTACATTCTGTAAGTATGAACTCATGGCCTTTCCTCTAGATTTATTCAGAAACAACAAAAAAATCCTTCTCCCTCCAAAAAGATACAATATTATCTTACAAGAGCAACAAAGTATGTTGATGATGGGAGATGTGGAAAGGAGGGGTACACCAAAATGTGGTTTCAGTGCTGTGTCTGCATAAAATTAGTGAATACCATTCTCAGATCACATTCAGGCTGACACCACTGGTGATAATTTACAAACAGGGAAGTAAAATAGCCCAGTCTTATTAATTTTTATTCCAGTAGGAGAAAAGGGAAACGTAATAGTGTTCTCCAAATTGGGAGGAAAAAACAACAACAAAGGAACAAAATCAATGGGACTACTTGCATAAGCAAAAACGTGAGCAGAAATATAACCCCAAATCACCAAGGAAATGCGTTAAATTTCAAAGTTGGTGTCAAAAGTAATAGGATTTAAAACAAAAAAAGAACAATGCCAAAAAAGATAGCTATGGTGCTGACATTTCACACCAGTCAGCATTTATCTTTGATGTCTGCAACAAGGTGGATTATGCAGGCGTTTAAATATTTCTGACAGGAACTAAATATTTTAATCATCCAGCTTGCTGAGATTTCCTGATGTGGATAAACCATAATTAGCGTGTGTATAAATTCTGTTTTTTCTCCCACTGAAAAACATATTGAATATCACTATTATTTTGTGCACGTGTACAACAGAATTGTTATTTACAAGTTGTAGCGTTCAAGTAAATCTCTTGGAAAAAGGTTCATAGAAATTGAAAGGGGAACTATCAAGGTAAAATCATTTTTGAAATAAAAGTTTGTTATTAATTAAAAGTCAAATCCTGCAGTGACTTGTGCCATACATAACTTCACTTTATCCAGTGGATTACTTATGTGAATAAATATTTGTAGAATTGGGTTTGATGGGATAAATGGTGCAAAACACTTACTACACTATTTGCTGCTGTTGAGTAATCTGCCTATGGAACTACTCACAATAGTAAGCCCTACAACTGGTAAATCTTGGTAGGATCTGGTTCTTAAACTTAGTAGATATAATTAAAACAGCATTTTAAAAAAACCTAATTTATTTCTGACTCTAATTTTTCAGTAGAGAAAATATTTCCACAAAAGGAAACTTATTTTCATGTTAGGCTATACAGAAACTTGATTCTACCCCCTCACCAAAAAAAACTACATTTTGAGTCCAAATTACTAGACTGACCATTTTACAATATCCTAGTATATAATTACACTGTTTTAATTAAAAATACTGTCATATTTTCTTAGGGACCAATCCTACAAAAACACACATGTGGAACATATTCATATGAGTGAAGTTACTCATGTATAAATGTCTACAGGATCAGTCCTTTAGTCTCTGCCTTCTGGTAGCTACGATTTGTTTTCTAGTTCTGTATGTACATTTTATAAAAGAGTTGTAAATGAAAGTGAGCTCAACTATATCATTGTCTCTGATTCCCTGTTTGATATAGAGTCAGGAGGATAGCAGAAACTTAGTATAAAAATTTAACTTGTCAGCAATGATTTACTATTTCAAAATAATATCACAAATTGATTTGTCAAAATTTATTGTCCTGATTACTAGGCTGTGTACGGAAGTTCAAGTTCTGTCAAGTCAGCCTAGAAGATAAGAAAGGAAAAATCTGGTGGAATCTTCGAAAAACCTGCTATAAGATAGTAGAACACAACTGGTTTGAAACCTTCATTGTCTTCATGATTCTCCTCAGCAGTGGTGCTCTGGTAAGTGAAATGTGTAACAGGCATAATATTTCTGAGAGAAAACACGCTTTAGAAGAGTGGTTAATCAAAGAGATACGTATAGCACAGGTTTTTTTCCACTAGGAAAAAAAATGATTTTTAAAAAATATTTTAATAAAAAATGTCTCATCTGGGGACACCCAGAATTCCCTTATCCTACCATTTAATAGAGGTTAGTTCTTCACACTGTTCTGGCCAGAGTTTGTATTACGGTCAGGTTGTGAGTGTGTGGAATTTCCCTTTCAGCATTCTGGCTGGCTGAGACCCGAATACTTGCAGGAGCATTGGGAAAATACACACAAAAATAGAGGCTGTAACACCTGTACATATGTATGAATTCATACCTTCGCTAGACCACTTTCTTTTCCTTATTCGGTATCTAGCCATATCCCCTTTGGAGTCTCTGTCAGCCCTGTCTTTGGTTGCTGAGAATACAGTAGCAGAGATGTGGCTGCCCTATGTGTGTAACTCTCTTTCCCTCCTTGTGTACCTCTGTGGGGCCAGCCACAATCTAGCTTTTATTATTTTATGGGGAAATGGGAGTGGTGGTCAAACCCAGATTTTGTAAAAGTCTGATCAGATGAAAAAGAAAACAAATATAAAATGACATGTAAAAACTCTTATCAAGGTTCTTGGATCATACTCCTGTATAAATTCCTCCAGCCAAATTCCTCTCTCTCTCCCAGCCTTCTGGGTGTCTTTTATTGCATAGAGAGAGCTCATAGATTTTAACATGTTCTTTATCATTGCTGCCTTTTAATTTGTCAGATTACCTTCAGCTCTGTCTACCCCTTGCCACTGCACACACAGAATTCTGGGGTAATGTTGTAGTAGCAAAAACATCAGCAGTTGAGGTCATTGTGACAAACTGGTAGATAGCAGGTGGGAGGAACAGTTGGACTGCAAGATGATGGGGAGGGGAGGAGAGTTTTCGGTGTAAGAAACTGCAGATAAGTGCATGATTGGGGAGCTGGTTTTAGAGAATAGGACTAATGGGGTCCAGGCTGTCAATTTCCATTTAGGAGCAAGAGTCCATGGGTAGACATGGGAGGGTAACAGGTGAACTGCGTGATTTTGGTGGTTGACTAGACAGCAACAAGATGCTTTTTTTTTTTTAAGGGACAATGCTTGCAAACACTTTAAAAAAATCCCACAATGGTGTAGCAAGGACAAGGAATCCCTAGACAAGGAATCCCTGTGAACTTTCAGGGCCTAACTTTCAGTGATACAGATTACACAGATGTGTATTTCTTATAATCCTAACCTTTCCCTTAGGGCATGACTCTAATTTAAAATTGATATTTCTGATGTGTCGTCTCTAGGCTTCATGACTGCTTGCTAGGCATCCGGTAACAGGGTATAGGGCATTAACTTGCTTCTCACCAAATTAATAAATCATCTTCTGGGCCACTTAATTTCTATCAAATTAAATTTCTTGTATGAAAAGTTCTATTTGTGTAAGTAGTAACTTTGACTAGGAGAGGGTATTTTTAATTCACATATTAGAAACAGATCTTCGTATCCATGTTTTATAAGGATAAACCATTGTTACATAATTGTACTAATTTCTTTGCACAGTCAACATATGAGTTTCACTTTAATTACCCATTTACCCTCCCATTATTTTTTACACACCTACATACCCAGGCTAGTCTGGCAAAATTCTCCAAATTACATTTTTTAAAAATTCTCTAGGTTTGTAGCCAAAATCTCATAAGCTATTCATTTATTTTGACACTCTATCATATATCCTGCTTGTGTCTTAAAAAGAGACACCTGGAAACAAGTGTCTGTTTATATTTCCTGTAGTTATTCACTGCATAAGCTGTCATTTGAGGGTTAGGGATGTGTCACTTACAGTATACGGCATTGGGTCATTGTGCCTCATTTCTTCTTGCCCCATACTTATTGCATACTTTTGTGAACTGCAAGTATTCATGTGTAATATTGCCTTATGCACTGAATTGAGATTTGGCTTGTCTGAGTTACAGGGTCTGTGTCTGGGATGCCAGTAGACAGTTTTCTAAAAACCTTTGGATTGTTGTAGATCACTCCCATCACCATGTACCAAAGACTCAAATCTCAAAAATATATATTATAATCAGTGATAAATACTACCTGCAGAAAACATCCTGAATTGGAAAGTGATTTACCCTTTCCTTTTCATCTTTGGCCCATGCAGCCTAAATTGCAACTTGGAAAGGCTTATGAATACCGAACTTGAATACTATTTGTTTGTTCACAGGCTTTTGAAGATATATATATTGAAAAGCGTAAGACTATCAAGATCATGCTAGAATATGCTGATAAGGTCTTCACTTACATCTTCATTCTGGAAATGGTGCTAAAATGGATCGCCTATGGTTTTCAAACCTATTTCACCAATGCCTGGTGCTGGCTGGACTTCCTGATTGTTGATGTATGTACTGTATTTTCTAAATAACCTATTTTTACTCTTCTCTAAGTTAGCCATCCTACATAACTCATTGTTAGTGACATGTATAATGAGGACAGTATTCTGGGTTAAAAATGACCAAAAAATCACGACTGGTGAACATTTTCCTGATGCCTTGTAGTTATTTAATGGCTCATTAAAACTGCATTTGTATGTTCCATTTCATTCTGCATCTTCTGTTTGTTTTCAGCAGTAATCCTCATGTTGATTTTCTAGCATTCCTGTTCGATGAGGTGGCAAGACAACTTTAAATATAACCTCTACCATTTTTCAGCCACTTCTGACCTTCTAAAGCAGTGATGGGTAATCTGCAGCCCACGGGCCACAAGAGTAATCCACTGGCGGGCCGCCAGACAGTTTGTTTACATTTTGCATGGCCACCCGCAACTCCCAGTGGCCACAGTTCGCCATTCCCGGCCAATGGGAGCTGCGGGAAAGTGCGGGCCGCAGGAACATGCTAGCCACCACTTTCTGTAGCTCCCATTGGCCAGGAACAGTGAACTGCGGCCACTGGGAGCTGCGGGTGGCCGTGCAAATGTAAACAAACTGTCTGGTGGCTCGTAAGCAGATTACCCTGACAGGCCGCAGGTTGCCCACCAGTGTTCTAAAGCTTATATTGGGAACTAAATCTTTCTCACTTTTGGCTTGGCTTTTCTCCTCAGTCTCAGTTTTGGCTTGGCTTCTGTCTATATTGTCTCTCTGAATACTATACTTTAAAACAGAAGTGATCTATTTTTATGGGTAATAGAATTACTGTTTTACTGCTAGCTATGATAAAAAACATAGATTGGTATCTTCATAAGCACCTATATGACTTAGGAGCACTAATCACGGGGATTTGCACTCCAAAGTCATTTAGAAACTTTCAAAACTCCCATGCATATATTTTATTTTATGACAGCTACATGAGTTCATACTCATGAGTTCTTTCTGTCTTTGCAGACATTGGGAAAAATTCAAACAAACTGACAAGGCCACACAAACTCTGGAATCCTGCCAAAAGTTCTAAATCTGCAACCAGCAGCAGTTCAAGCATATCCCTTCCTTTCCTGTAAATACTTGGGTTTTTAGTTGTTGGGTCTCTCTTTTTTTATGTTTGTTTATGTTCTTTGCTTCCACAGATAAAGCAAGTTAGTAGTTCAGCGTCTCCCAATCAATTTGTTTTAGAATTTTATTTTTTGTTCATTTTTGTACAATAATGATCTCATTTCAGATTCTAATTCCTCTCTCCCTCTCCTCAGCTGAGAAATCATTAGAGCACTGAAACTCTAACCTTATCTTCTGGGTTTCCTTTACCCACCTATCTAGGTAAAGTCTCTCCCTCACCACTGCAAAAAAAGTATAAGATTAACTCCCCTTTCTGAGACAGAGATAGTGGCTCATAAGACACTTAAAACAGATGATGTGACTCCTTCCCCTCTTTCCTGTTCCAACAGCTCTGTTCTTCAGAAGAGGAAACTATCTGTTTGTGCCATGACCACAAGCTCTGGACAGCTATAACACCACTGCCCACAAGGCAGTGCCTTTAACCACATAAAAGAAGAGGAAGGAGGTCTCAAAATAAGGGAAACTATCGTCTTCAAACAAAATTAGAAACGGGTTTTCTCATAATCTCCTTTGAAGACTGCATAGGATCCAAATGGGGATTGCTGATAAAAACTAAAATGTTGAATGAAAACATTGGGTAATTTCATAAATAATGGGAAGCTAGTGATTTCCCAGCTATACTCATCCATGGCTCAGCTGCTAGGATTGCTGTGCCATGGTAGAATTCCACACAATATATCTCCAGAAACCCATGATCTTTAATTTTCCATTTCTATTTGTCCATCAAGGCCTGCTTTTTAATAGATACTACCCCCCCCCATCCCCAACACAGATTTTGGAATTAGTATCTCCATCTATTTAAAAAAAAAAACAACCCAGAACCCTGCATCTCATGAAGATAAAGTACCTTTCCAGAGACATCCTTGGTAGGAAGGTGATACATGGACTGCCCCTACCCTTGCTTTTTAAGACATTATCTTTGAGATTAGGAAAACCAAGACACAGGGAAAAGAGCCAACTGTCAGAAAATGCAGTGTCATATAATTAAAATTCTGAAAATCTAATGAAGCAGTGGCGTCCTTTGTGAAAGACATGGTGGCTTCTCAGAAACCCAGTAGGCAAAATGCACTAGAGATACTCTGAGGCTTCTCAGCTGCTTTTCCCAACACAGCAACAATATGGTGTGATCCTGGACGACAGGTCCATGAACAGCTATTAGCCAGTGTGGATAGGGAACCTACCTGCTCTGAGTGTCCCTAGCCTCGGTTTCCCAGAAGCTGGGAATGGATGACGGGATGGATCACTCAATGATTGTCTGTTCTGTTCATTCCCTATGAAGCACCAGGCATTGGCCACTGTCAGAAGACAGAATACTGGACTAGATGGATCTCTGACCTGACCCAGTATGGCCATTCTTATATTCTTATGATAACCATAAAGCTGTATTGTTCCCTTTAAATATGAGGAGATCCTCACAGTGCTTCATAATATTTCACTCACCACTTCTTGAATAGTAGATTCCTAAGGTGTTTTGCTATGAGAACTTTTCCGCCAACTCAGTTGCCAGGCACCAGTTTAGTTAAGACTGAACTTTGTTTTGTGTGCTCTTCATAGTTGATAGGATCTAAAGTCTTCAGGAAAAGTAGGAAGAAATAGCTGCAGAAAATACAAAGAAGTATAAGCATTCTCTCCAAGCTTCTGAACAGCTCAGGAGCTGGCAGTCCTCTAGTAACTGTATCCAACATAAATATTCCATTGGTATTCTGGCTCTCTGCAAGAAGTACATATTGGAACAGAAACTTCAGGAGAAGTCCCAGGTAAAATTCAGTTGAAATTTCTTCCATCAAAACATCAGCATGACTATGCCCTTACACATCTCAGGCCCATTATAAGTTTGAAAGAGCTACTTTTACACTACTCCAAATGCACAATAAAGCTATGCATTCAACTGGACCTGAGGTTTTCATGCATTGAGGTCCCACCAAAGACTTAACTGCACATAAGAAAGTTACCAGTGTAAACACTAAAATCACTCAGTAGTTGATATGCTCGCAAATAAACTTTACCAGCAGTACTATACTTCTCACTGTTGAACCAAAAGGAGTCTTGTTATAATGGAGTCTTCAGCTGCAACTGAACCAGGATTCTCATAACAGATGCAAGCCTTGTAGGATGGGGAGTACACCTAGAAAACCAGATAAGTTAAGGGTCCTGGTTACACACAAAAAGAAAAAGTATAACTATCTGATAACAATGCTAGCTGTTACATTTTTCAAGAGCATTGCCAGCCCCAATCGTCTCATGCTTTTACATATTTTTATTTTACTCTTGGCTATGAAACGTTTTCTTCTGCTGTTCCTTACTGCTGGATATTCTTGTTGCTGAAAATGTCATGAGATAGAATGGTGACTTTCTTACTTGGCAATATGCATTCATTGTCTGACATCTTTCCTACAGCTACTGGAGTTTAACTTTTTGGAGGTATAATTTTTTTGTGATTGTAGTGTAAAACATTTTAGAAGTCTGTTCTGCAATTTTTCTATAAATAGCTGTCTGTTTAATAATTTATAAGTTTCTACACTTTTTGGTAGGATCCAGAGTTGGTATGTCCTCTGAGACAAACTTTGATTTAATTTGAACTGCACCTAATCTCTGCACATATAAAAGGAATGCACTGGAATGATTGGTGTAGATGCCAATTTTAGAAAGGAAATGTATTAGGTAAATAATTTTACATTAGATAAAATACAAATCTTACGAAATTAAAACATTTGGTAAATGTACCTAGCAATTTTCTTTCTCCAGTATTATATCATAGAACTCTGTTACAATTAATGCTTTTATAGTGCAATATCATCTGAGCTCAGAACTGATGCCAGTTTTGGTACGGGACGGAAGGCAGTCCATACTAGTCTTACATATGCAACAGGAGGAGGAAGAAATCAAAAGGCCCCCACACAAAATTTTTCCTCCTGAAGGAAAACGTATTGCTTTCATTGCCAAAATGAGATTCCAGTCTGACCGTGGGTCGCCATGGTTTTCCCTGACTCTGGAATCACAGAGGGGAGAGCTGACAGGAGGAGGAGGGTAAGAGAAAGCACTCTCACAAATAGTGAGCGAAATCCCCTCTAAAGTGTTCATCTGAGAAGAGGATCTCTTCCCCTACATCCTCCAAATCAGGTGAGACTCTGCATCTTAGTACAGATGTGTCAGGAGGTCACAAGGAGCCTGGGTCTGGCTAATTGGTACCAAGACTCAACTGTGCCCCAAACCATCAGCCATGGGTGGGACAGACTCAGCCTCGGTACTGGTGAGGAAAAGATGAGAATGGAAACCCTCTACACCAACAGTACAGACTCACAGCAGCAAGGAGGAGTCATCAATACCTGTGACTTACCACCTGGTCTCAACCAGCACTGTCAACTCCACCAAGAGAGAGAAGTCCTTCAGCCTCAGGGGTAAAGTATACTATTCTTGATGACCTAGCTGTATATGCTGACCAAGAGTCACCAATACTCTTGGAACCAGTCATTGCAGAGAGGTTCCCACACCAGAGATCACCACACACCAGTACAGTCAACCAGATGGGGAATAATAAGACAACGGGTACCAATGACTCCACCTGTTGATTCAGAGGATTTATATTCCTCAGGTGAGTTTGAGACCTGGATGACAACTCTACTGACTGTACTGAGACAGAAAGTTATTCCCAATATAGATTCCAGAGCTTCTTGGGCACTCTCCCACTCCCACAGAGCACACTACACTGCTGAGAATCAGTGGTCCTCCCCACAACAGGACCCCGCCCTTACCCATGTGATCCCTCACAGTGGTTCTAATGCAGCCCCTTGGATCCTATCCTAGTCCTGTCATCACTAATGAAGGGTCCCTTTGAGCCCTTACCCTCATGTTCCTTTGCTCACCTCTCTATGAAGGTTGTATTCCTGGTTGCAATTACCTCAGCCAGAAGAATAGGTGAGTTGGGGGCCCTTATGGCTGATCCACCTTAGACAGTCTTCCACAATGAAAAGGTTCCCTGAGCTTGCACCCCAAATTCATCCCAAAAATTACCTCTGAATTTCATCAAAACCAGGTCATCCACTTACCTGTGTTCTATCCAAAGCCACATGCCACCAGAGAGGACAGGTAACTGCACTCTCTGGATGTCTGTAGGGCCTTGGCTTTGTATCTGCAGAGGACAAAGCCCTTCAGAAATTTCCTAAATTGTTTGACTCTTTTGGCAAATGTATGAGACAAGAAGCCACCTACTCTTGCACACAGAGTGTGTGCAAATGGCTTTCAGCTGCATCCTGCTTTGGTTATGAGTTAGTGCCAACCTTCCCACCACAAGATGGGAGGGCTCACTTGACCAGAGCCCAGGCTCCATCAGTGGCTTCACTTAGCAATGTCCCTCATCTGTAGAGTGGCAATGGTGGGGCTCTCTACACACTTTTGCAAAGCATACATGCATCCTTTGGCAGAGCAGTCCTTTAATTTGTGGTACAGCATGGTTTCTTGCACCCCTGTCCTTGATGAGTACTGCTTATAAATCACCTTGAGTGGAATACACATGGGGCCATCACTCAAAGAAAGAAAGGTTACTTATCTGTATAATAACTGGAAGTCTTCAAGGTGTGTGGTCACTATCTGTATTCCACTACCCACCCTCCTTCCCTTCTAATGCAGGGCCTTATTCTAGGACCATTCACAGTGGAAAGGTAACTGGAGAGGCAGTTCGTCTGCACCACCCCATATACCCTTAGTTTGGTACACAAAGAAGTAAAGTCCACATATGTGGACTCACAAACACAGCCAACAAAAAAAATCAAGCATGGAGCACACACATACCTTGAGTGGAATACACATAGGGCCCGCACATCTTGAGGAACTCCAGTTACTGTAAGGTAAGTAACCACAATTTATACCTTTTGTCTACTAGGCTGAAGAGCCGTGTATTATCAAATTTCTGTTCTCCATGTGTGTATTTATGTAGGCTGATCAAATCACCACTTAATCTCCTTTGATAGACTCAAGAAGCTCAGTCAATTTAGTTCTTCACCAAAGGCATATTTTCCAATCCTTTAATCATTCTTGTGGCTCTTCCCTGAAGATCTATGCTGTAATGTAGATTATTTCCCAGAAAAGAGAGTAACAAAAACAAATGTCTGTATGCCACATTTTGTCACAACTATAGTAATTTCATAGTAATATAGTAAAATACTTCATGAAGGATTTAGGCTGCAAACAGATCATTTTTAATCTGCCTTGTAATGACAAATAATGATATTCTATTTTATTACTTAACATGCAGCAATAAGATTTGGTTCCTACAGTAATACGCTTAAGTGTAAATTCCTTAACAATCTTACCCATTACACCAGTAGCTTTTTCTTTTCTGGAAGAAAGTGATTTCAGACTCAGTACCTTCTACATGGATGATGTTGCCTACTGAACTAACTGAAAAAATACTTTCAATCCAACTAATGAAAACTAAGTGGAAAAATCTTTTGATTAAATGAATGTTCTCTTAGATTCTTCAGGTTTCCTGATTTCTAATACTTCTTATATTCATTTTTAAAGTCAAATTCTAAGAAAATTACAGCTCGTGTTGCATTTGGGAGAAAATTACAGGTGCTTGACACCTCCTGTGGCTTGTTTTCTGAGTTTGATGAAGAGTTGAGCCAACCTAGAGCCTTTCATCCAAATCCTCATCCCCTACAAACCTGGATGGCACAGATAAAAATGGAAGTCAGTTCCAAACCACCTGGTTGTGGTCTGACCAACGTTAGGCAAAACCAAACATGGGCTCCTTGCCCCAGCTATTCAGAATAATTTGTGACAAAGTTTTAGCATAGTTTGATAAGAGACACTCCTGGCAGAAGACATATCATGCAAGAATTTTCTTGTTGTATTGGCAGTTAGGAGGGGGAAAGTACTTCCTAATATGAATAAATTAAGTAATACTCAGATCTGTGAATCATCATTCCAAGCAGCCTTACTCAGAACAGTCCTCTCTGTATAGGTAGGGGAGGTAACCCATAGCAGGAAGACTTCTACAGAGCTGAAGAAGCTTCACAGAGGAAGAGAAACACCTTTTCTTGCACAAACTGAGTAGCCTACAACTGATTACTTTTTAGTGTACCTTGATGCTTGTGAAAGATGCTACAGAATTCAATAAATAACTTTTTGGCACAAGCTTCTTCATGCAACACTGAATATAAAGCCTTTAATAAAACGCAAGATTCATCACACAAACTAATTACTGAGATACATATTGACACCTCAACTCTTGATTAATAGTATCCTGAATTCTCAACTGACTTTCACAGTTTTTTTCTTCATTGTGGTGTTTGGGCCCTGGAGAATATGACTACTATAAGTTTCTAAGGACTTTAAGCGTAATCCTTTTCCCACTGAAGCTGATGTCAAAATGCCCATTGATTCCAGATCTGGCCCCTTATTGAGAGTAGTAAGGCTCCTGTAAGATTTTAAGGCAAGTTGGTTAAAATACATACACGTTAACAAACAGTGTAAATGTATCTTTGTTTTTCAAATAGGTTCTTTCTACTTGGTGTAGCTTCTCCTCAGCAAAATTTATAGCGAAATAAATTAAAAGGGTTTCTTGTACCAACAGGATTTCATCAGCATGACAAACTTTATGTATGAGAAATTTTGTGCCACCACGATTTCACTATGATGCCCTTTATGAAACATTTTTGAGTAAGGTAGTAACACTGTCACAGTCAAAATGTTGTGTTAGTAAGAATTGTGGAGAAAGTCATCCAACTTTTAATTGTTTTTCCTGAGAATGTTATGATTCATCCAGACCATGATTTCTCAAGGGCAGTAATGTCAGAAAAAGATTATTTGTGTTTTTTAATCTAGCCCACAACCTATATTTTGCAAAGGTACTTCCTATATCTAATCTGTTCATGTATATATGTAATGATAGTATCATAGATCAAGAGACTAAGAACTTCAGAGATTCACTAACAACTTAATGTCTCTTCTTTTCCAGTTTTTTCCACTACCCAGTTGCTCTTGCTATTAGAAGCATAGGGCATCTAAGAAACTTTTCCTAATATCCAGGCTGAACTTTTCCACCTTTAACCATTGCATTTTGCATCCTTCAATGGGCTATACAAGATACGTACAAATAATTTTTCTTTGTTTTTTTGTGTAGGTTTCTTTGATTAGCTTAACAGCTAATGCCTTGGGCTACTCTGAACTTGGTCCAATTAAATCACTTAGAACACTACGAGCTTTGAGACCTTTGAGAGCCTTGTCACGATTTGAAGGAATGAGGGTAAGATAAAATAAAAGAACCTGAACTCTTTATTTCAGAAAAAGTGACTATTTATACCAACACACAAGAAATTTTTAAAAAATAGAAATTCTGTACTCACTCTTTATTGCACCTCTGTTACTGAGTTCTACAGAACTATGTTTCATTATGTTGTTTCTAACCATATGCAATTGTATGCATTCGCTGTGCTCATTTGGGTTACTTAATCTCTAGTTAATCTTCAGAAGTATTTTTAGCTGTCAGTTCTTAGCAGACTTAGCTGTAACAAGTTTAAAAGTAAATTGATTCTATTTATATTTTTCTCATAATTAGCTTATTTTTAAAGTAATCTTTATATAGTGTAATCTTTATACAGCTTTATAATCTTTACATATTTTGTATACTTTATATACAGTATGCGGAATGGCTTCGTGTGGGTATAGAAAAAGAGCCTCTTAAACTCATTAAACAGAATGAGAAGTGTTTAAATCTATTTTTATTATTGTGTTGGCTGTCAGATGAAGTTTATAGGGAATAAAGGACAGAATGATCCTTTTCTTTATTAGGAAGTTAATCACAATAACTAAAATATCCTGACTGCAGTAAGAGCCATTTATCAAATATGCATACATACATATAATATATTTGGTTCTCTTTTCTACAGAAATTGAATTATTGCACAATATCTGTATCACACAGGAAAAATATAGATTTGATTAGTATTTTTCTTTTGTTGATTTTTTCTCTCATGTAAGGTTCCATGAAGACACCCCTAGCTAACGTTATGTGAAACAGTTATTCAGTGTGCTTTTATGAATTCTCCAGTAACTACTGTCAACCTGTCTGTGACACAGCGGTGTGGGAGCTATAAACCTTGTTTCATTCTTTGCTGCTTGAATGTGTTTATGTAGTGACACAGATGAATGTATGTAGCACTCTGCCTCAGTGACAAGTGTTCAGAGAGGAAGCGTATTTTTTCATGTGCATCAGAAAAAGAGTATGAAATAACTTACTAATAGGTGGTAAATATTAGCTGCTTTAGACTGGTTGCTTTTAAAAAAAAAAAAAAAAAAAAAAAAAGCAGCTCAGGTTTCCTGCAGCAGCACCTGGATCTGCTTTCACGTTCAGAAGCAGAGAAAAAACAGGGTCCTCCATTTCCACCAGCCCTTCTCTTCCCTTCAGAACTTGGAGAGCACCTCCTAGCCCACCACCTCATCACCAAAGCCTAGACTCTTAGCAGAAACACCAGGTTCTGGGTGAGCGTAAAACAATAAAAATACCCCCAGTTCTCCTTCCAGGATTCTCTGAGGAATCTCTCTTGTATTGTAGGATAGGGAGAGAATGTTTCTCTTGCTGAGATGAGATGTCGGGAATGGAGGGAGGGGGGACAGGGAACCACGGTGAACCAGGTGAGAATGTGCAGGAGCTTGTATATGTTGTGAGGAATTTGATAGCGTGGGGGAGGAGAGAGGGAAAGTTGGAATACTGCAGTTAGGATATTGGAAGAAGGATTTCTGTAGTGTTCATCATATGCACATGACTGTGTGTTTCTCTGGGAAACCTTCCCTCTTTTTCATCTTTAAGCTCTTTCCAGATGCCTTGTCCTTAGTAGCTGAGGAATAGATGTGTACACTTTCTACATTGATGAGGTCCACAGAGGTAGCGTTAGAATCTGTATGATTAAAAAAGTGACCTACTTTAGTTGAGGCTTTGATCAGGGTGAGGAACCTTTATTGGATTTAAGATACGTGACCTTGTTTTGGTCCCTTGTGCCAATGAAAACACCTAACCTATATTATAATAGACTGGGATATTCTTCATAGGATTCTTCTTGATTGTCCTTGTTGTGACCCACTAGCTTATACTTAGACTGAAGAAAGTATTTTCATATAGTTGTTCTAACAGAGATCCATTGAGTTTGCTTAGACCATGATATACTGTAATTAGTATTTTCCAAGGGGTTGTGATCTGGGCTCTCTCTTTACAGGAGCAAATTCCTTTTTGGGATTTCAGATGCAGCCTGCCTCCAAAGTCTGTAATAAGGTGTAGCTGTTACAGTCCTCTGATAGCTACTATAAAGTGACTGAGAGCTGTTTTCTGGGGATATGGTAGCCCAGGAAGGACTACTATCTATGTTATGATAATCGTGGGAACACAAGGTCTTATTTTCAGATGCAGACCAGATGTCAGAATTCTCATTCTTAGCAGTTTCAGAATCATAGGGCATTTGTTGGCAGGAGACCTCTTCTCTTGTTAATGCTTTCCATTGCAAGGTCAGTGCACACCTTAGAACATCAATACATTAATAAATGTTCTTTGTTTTCCGGGATGAGGAAAGAAAATTATGTGGAAGATTGGTGGCAGGGGAGAGGTTGTTAAAAAGAAAAAGAGAGAGCGAGAGTAAAAAGTCCCCACGCAGGATGATTCTGATGCCAGATGACCATGTAATAGAAAGTGGGAAATGAAAAAACCTATTGAACATGTCTGCAAGCTATGTTTCCCTTTATTTATTATTAATAAAGCAAAAGGCAGCTTACGTAAGACCTGATGTTTAGCCCATTGGTAGGGCAGAAACAAGTAGTGTTGCCTAGAGTTAGGATTGCCCAATACTTTCTCTTATAAGCCCATTTTCAGTTGCTTATAACTTTGCCAAAATGTAACAGTGTAAACTGAAATATTCAATTCTAGGTGTCTGCCTCAGGGTGCATTTTTAGTAAAGTTTATAGAAAAAATAGTGTGTGATTATGTTAACAAAAAAAAATAACCCTGTATCGTAATGAACATACACAATGGGGTAGAATTAAGGTTGCATAGGCAGCCTTACTTCTGGCATTTCCTAATTTTTGAGTACTTGACTTTGAAACCCTAGCATTTGATCAACGACTGTACATACTAAATAGTAAGTAAAAAGGCCCCTTTTAAAAGTAAGATTGTGAGGCAAACTCAGGCTTGGATTGAAAATCTGCTTGCAACCTTAACTATGGACTAACATCTCTCCATAATCCTTTTAGTTGTGAACCATTCTTATAGGTTGCTGTAAGTCTCCTCCCTCGAGTCCTTCATCAAAACCTTCTGTGAAGCCTTCCAGCTTCAATGATGGCACATCATTCCGTGTTTTCCTATATGGTACCTGTATGTATTTTTAAATATTGTGTTGTAACCACATGCGTCTTTTTAGATTGTAAGATCTTTGGGACAGAGCATCCTCTTTGTTTAGTACATCCTATATATTGTCAAGCACAAATTGCACTTTGTGGTATATATCCTTAATAAATAACATATTTATTAGTTACTTTATTAAATTTTCCTTGATAACTTAGGAAATTTATTAATAAATTTCCTATTTACTTTTAAGGGGTCACATTGTTGGCCTGGTGTTCACCTGACCTCCCTATTTTCACTCTCAGCTTAGGTCACTTGGACACTACGGCAACTGGTTTTGTTCACAAATCAGTGTCTAAAATAGAATAAATAGTCATCAAAATTAGAATAATATTGGACACACAATTGTCCCACACTTATTTGCACCTAAAATTTGTGGGCAGAAAATATTGGTGCTTGCTTTTGAAAATATGGCCCCACGATCTTAATTTCTAGATGTACCAGTCACATTAGAGCTTCTCATCAGTACAAGCAGTTTGTCTTCCCAGAAATATGAATGCCACTTCCAGTTCACCTCAGAGTCTTCTTAGGTGAGAAAAAAATCCAACTCACTAGTTTTTCATCTCCGCTCAGATAGTTAGCACAGATAATTACAGCCTGCGGTAATTTTATTTCTCTATTTTGCACATGCATTAATGAAATAATATTTGTATTATATTAATATGACTAGAACTTCACCTAAGATTGTAAAGTAGATGGCTTTGGTCTTTAACATTAATGGTAGCACATCTTTTGATTTGTATTCTGTCTAGACCTGCATCAATGAGTTCTGCTAGCAGCAAGCTGAGATAAACAAGGTTTTCCAAGGTCATGAGCTTTGTAACATTTGCGGTAGGCCTGCACTCACGAATGAGCTCCCAGACATTTTCATCTTTGCCCTAAGACTCTTCCTCCTGTTTCCAGCTTTCTCAGAATTCTCTGTAATATTTCCCCAAGTCCTTCTCGGTTTCCTTTTGAGCAGCTTTCAGCCTTCTCCACCCAATCGAGCCTTTAAGTCTTGACTCCTTAGCTCTTTCCTGAGTCATGGTCTCTTTGATCTCTTCATTCCTTCCTTGTGTTCCCACTCACCTGACCCACTGGCCATTCAGGGCCTATTCAGTTTTTCCCCCTGTCTTTAATATAGCTCGGCTACATATGTGAGGCTGGTAATTTTGTTTTAAAAGGTATACTATAAGCCACTATCCTGTAAGGCATACCAAGATTGATAGTTGTAGAAAAACTATTTATTTCCTGTTCTATACAGTCATTGTTTCTCCCCATCCACTCACTTTGATTTCCTGCTACAAGAGTCCTAATAATGTAAACACCCAAATCTTTCTGACAATAACCATTTGGTCCACTGCTCATGCTCAGAGTTTCCACCAACATGCTTGTGATTTCCATCAATTGTGGGTAATACTGTAGAAAACACAATTTTACATCACTTTTCTCCTAGTGTTTGGGAAACATGCCTTAAACTTTTTAGTAGACACAAGTAACTAAGATCTAACATTTTGTTCTGAGGACAGCAGATTTTATCAAATCCGATTGTTACTAGAAATGTTTTCATGTTTTGGGTTATTTTTGTTTTTGTTTTTAATTTAATCCCTGATCTGTAGAAACAAAAGAATATGAAATTGACTAAACAAATGTGAAATTAGCCAGTCTATTATCATTGTAAACTGAGTGAAATGTACACAGAATATAAATGTTGAAAAGTAAATTTGATTTTTAAAATACATTTAGTTTTAATCATCTAAGGAAACTGGTTTATTTAAAATGGTACTCATAAACTGACAATATCCATTTGAATATTTCTGATTGTCTTTCATATAATGTACTCCAGAATGCACAACCACAATAGCTTAATACTTAATTCCTTTAATTAAAGTACCAACACCCTTAATTTTATCATTGATCTTTGTTTTTGGCACATTAATTGATAGCCATGTACCCTTTTTCCTTTCAAAAGAGATTATTTACAAAATGTACCGTATCACTGAATCACCACCAGTGGTGAAAATTGGCAATATTCTCTAGAATCCCACAGATTCTTTAGGATCTCACAGTTGCTAGTTCCTGCCACCTACTGTATACAGAGCAGAATGGCATGGTATATAAATGTATGCAGTGTTGTAGCCATTTTGGTCCAAGGATATTAGAGAGATCATATCTTTTACTGGACCAACTTCTGTTGGTGAGAGAGACCAGTTTTTACGCTTACACATCCCCTTAGGCTTGCGATCCTGATCTCCAGCCTGAGCTGCAATGTCCGCACTGCCATTTTTAGTGCAAAAAGAAAAGGAGCACTTGTGGCACCTTAGAGACTAACCAATTTATTTGAGCATGAGCTTTCGTGAGCTACAGCTCACTCAAGACCTGCTTGCACAAGTCTGTCTTCCCTGGGCTGGGAGGCTCATTCCCAGCTCCAGCAAACATATGCTATGAGTCTCAAAGGATACACTGTACTTGAAGTTGCCCCCTTTTTTTCCCCTCTGAAGTTCCTGTGTTACTTTGGTGCCCTGTTTCTAGTGGTCACCAGGCTTTCCCTGGGTTTCTTGCCAACTTGCAGTTTGTGTCTTGGCAGACCTCTTGGGCAGACATATTTTACAGCCTTGTATCACTGACGCCTCAGATCAGGCACCTTTAGGTACTTTTGCCTCTTAGCAGACATCAAAATTATGATTTCTAAGCAATAAAAATCGCCAGCAGTCCTATATCTGCTGCATTGTCACGCCGAGAACTCGAACAGTTCAACAAATGAATGAAGTGAAATTCATCATGAAAAACCTGACTTCAACAATGACTGCAACATTTCCAGGAAATTATTTGATATTGATAAAACTTGTGGAGACTTATTTTCTGTCTCTATCCATTCTTGTCACCAGAGATTTCTTAAGGATCTACCATTTTCATTACAGAACCTTTTTCTTCAGTCTCTCAGTACTTAGGGCATGTACAAAGATACGGGCACTGGTGGTCTCTGGTCCATATTCTGATAGAAGCAATCTCATTTCAAGAGTTTATGGACACATCCTCTCTACAGGAAGATGACTATGCGGTTAGCTTGTATAGCAAATCCAACACCTGGGGATGGATAATGACATGCTGTAGGGGAGGCTTTTTCCAACATAGGAGAGGTTCCTGAAATCCATATATATATAACCCAAATCAAAGAGAAGTGGAAGCCATCAATACAGTTCTGTCTTTAGTTGCTGAGAATCTATGGTCTCAGGAATACAGACTACCCTCTGGAGAGTTAAGACATAAACCCCGTAAATCACAGATATTGGCCAGATTGGATTACCTTCAGGAAGACATGGAGGTAGGTCTGAAACCAGCTTCACTTTATGAACATTAGTACTGTTTATGTTGGTTCAGAATCAGCAATTGCTCAAATCTAGGATCAGACTCATTTTCGTCAATAAGAGACCTTAGCTTAATCTTTTTCAAGCACTTTTTCTTCTTCTATATGCTATCTATTTATGTAAAATTATTTCTTTGTAGCTGTCACTTTTGTAGAAGAGCAGCAGCATCTCAAAGTTCTATCTATTTAGAATACTTATAATTGATGATAACACAATGGTTGTGCAGATTGCTTTGTACTTCATCACGAAAGAAAATTCCCCTTTTCAGATGTCTGAGATCATTTGACATTTTGCCCCAAACTATTTCAAAAGGATTAGCTAAGGTACAAGTTGGAAGCATAAAACAGAGATCTGACATACCTGAAATGAAGCTGGGTCTGGCACAATCACCATGCATCTTTCTAAGTTTTCTCCAGAAATGCAGGTAACTTTAAGTATCCGTATTCTCGCTTGCAAGATGGATTAAGGTGTTGTGTGAGAGGAATTTAAGTGCTCTCCAACCAACTACTGCCAGTAGGAATCACAGTGCACCACCAGATCCACACCCATGTTCTGGGCAGAAAGATCCCTGGAGGCTGAGACTTAGTGAAAAAATTCCAGTTTCATTAGACATTCTAAATTGGCTTTTCAGTTCTCTGTGGACTCTTACGCAAAGAAGTGATAACCCCCAAGGTTAGAACTAATGGAGAAATTTTTGTAGAAATTAAATGATCAGGTATGAAGAGCCAAAGCTGTTCTCTCATGGGGATGCCACACTTAAGTTCCTTATTCAACCAGCAGGACACACTCTCCTTTCTGCCACCCTAATTACCTATATTATGATGGCAAAAAGATTGATCATAATATAAGCTGAAACTATACGTGCTTTTAGATACACTCAAATGAAAATATGATTTTATTTCAAATACCTTACAAGATTATTATAAGTGGTGCTTCAAAGGTACTCTAATGATCCAAATGAACATATAATACAAAGTGGTCTATATCTGTGACAGTATTGTCTTCAGTAAGTAAAATTGTAATGTATTATTAAGTATTCTGTAAAGGTATTATGTGTTTTACAATTCTTGAAGTCCTAATTTTGTCAAATAACCTCTGTACTGTTTGCAAAGATCTATAGATCAATCAGTCCTTATCATCAGTCATTGTTTATATTCATCAGTCATGATTTATCACATTTATTAATTTGAATGTTATATTTCTTTAACATGTATTTTTTTTCCCCTAGAGTACACCTATTTTATGATTCTGTCTTGCTACTTTTTAAAAAAAATAATTAACTTATTTTTCATCTTGACATTTTAGTCTTCACCTTTTTCATGTCGATTCATTGTGTGGTTTGTTATAAGTATTTGAAAAATAAGATAATTTGTAACTACATTTTGTAATAAATATTTTTGCTGTTAGCCTTTTTAGAAGAATGCCTAATTACTTTGCTGCTATAAGTTTTTTTACAAGCTTTTCTCCCCTGTATTTCTTTATTAGGTGGTTGTGAATGCCCTTTTAGGAGCAATACCATCTATTATGAACGTACTTCTGGTTTGTCTTATATTCTGGCTAATTTTCAGCATAATGGGAGTAAATTTGTTTGCTGGCAAGTTCTTCTCCTGTGTTAACACCACAACTGGTAACTCTTTTTCAAGAGAATTGATTGAGAATAAAAGTGATTGTGAGGCTCTTATGAAAAGCAATGGAGATGTCCTGTGGAAAAATGTGAAAGTAAACTTTGATAATGTTGGAGCTGGCTATCTTTCTCTGCTTCAAGTAGTAAGTGACAATTCTGTATATATTTTTATAGTGTAATTCCCTGTCTATAGTTTATAGAAGCAAAGTTGGATTCCTTAATTTTCATTATCTTGCCATAAAGTCATAGATAATCTATTACTGAAAATTGTTAGTGCATTAAAAATATGAAAATTTGGGAGTCTTGGAGAAGGAAACCGTTTTTATGATGTCCAAAAGCAAGTTTCCATGGAGATTACAAAAATGTAGTTCCAAAGCAGACATTCTGGACCTTTATCAGGGATTAATAGGGGACTTGATTAATTACCTTTTGATGCTGTTCCATGCAAGCAGATTAATATTGGTATTTGGTATCAATTTGGCATGCTCATGTGTAAACTTTGGAAGAGGAGCGGTGTTTACTATCAGCCAGAATATATAGATTGAAAAAGAGAGGACTGTTGAGAACAAAAGAAAAAAAAGAGGTTAAAGCTCATCCCAGATCTCTGCAGATTTCACTAAAATATTCCAATGACACAGAGTCAAGATAAATTAAAAATTTACCTGAGGTATTTGTTTTGTTTTTTTGGTTTGTTTTGTCTACACCTTGCACATTAGATAGGGTAAATTTTTTTTTAAAAAAAGTGATTTTTACCATGGTAGCACAGTAGGCAAACTGCAAGACCTTGCCCAATTTTCAGAGCAAAAATTATGTAGGGGATAAATTTAGTGATTTAAAAATAGAGACCAAGTAAGAGGGTATTAAACTACCTTCCTCTTTCTCCATGTTGTATGCCTTTCTAATCAGGTTCACTTGGCAAGCTGCTTCTGGGAAAACATTTGTGCGCATAAACACATGCTAATTATTCTCAAACTCTAGAGCTGGTAGTCCTCTGGTGACAGGCTACCATTGTGATTGCTCTTGGGAGAACCAGCACTTAATGTTAAGGAGGGTTAGGCAATTGCATGAATTATCTATTCTGGATTACTTGGGTGTGTCTGCCTTTGTTATATGCACTGTGGTTCAACTGTGTATTTGAATATGAATTCCACATGTATTCAACATGTCAACAGATATGTTGTTTCTAGTAAAGTTGAAAAAATTGCATATTTTTGTATCATTTGTTTTTACCCAATATTGTTTTATTTTACAGTAGAGATTACAGTATTGGGGGACACAGTTTCACTGATTTCATGTTTCTGTTTATTTTTTTCTTAAAGTACCAGTTTTTAACATATCTAATAAGTAATTATTAACAGAAGAGATGGGCAAATGGCAGACAATAATTTCTCATGAATACTCATTTGAATTAACTCAACTTGCATCAACCCTGGTCACACCTTGATTGTCTTTGACCATTTGAGTAATGTTTTCTCACATTTATGTTAACTGAAAATGACTTCACTTCACAGAATCACTTCAACTAAATAGAGGCTAAATGCAATAAGAAGGTGCCAGTGAAGAACTCAGGAGGGAGGGAGGAGCTCATCAACAGCTCTCCTCTGACAATCTAGTTTCTCAACTATATTGGTGGTAATGTGGCATTTCTCAAATCCACCCAGGCTTGGTGCCGTATATTGACACATGCCACAGTTGCTTCTAAGACAGAGGCAGTTTGTGCTAATAGATATATGATTAGTGGTTTATTAACTGAGCCAAAAGCCTAGCTCGGGTGGACCTCTCTTGCCACTGTAGCACCAAAGGGCATGCTATACTGAAGCATTCACTGCTTCATAGAACTCTGCCACATCCTTTTTCATTTGAAAATTAAATCCCATTTGCTTTTGGAAGACTTCTTTTTTTAAGGAAAGTAAAGGGAAATCCCAACATCTTTGCACAGTATACACTCAATAAAAGGACTTTGGATTGCAATATATGGTGCCCCTGTAAATTATCTCAGTACTTGTTTTTTGTGTCCAGTGTGCAAGATAATACACATTGGAAAGAATTATTTGAATTGCTTACACACATTGCTAGATATAAAATAACTATGACAACCCAGGAAGAAAACCTGGGCATCATTGTGGAAAGCTGAATGGTTGGTCTTAAAAATGAAATGTTAAGATGCATAAAGGGAGAGAAAATCATGTCTCGCACAGCAGTACAGCCTTAGTTGGAATGCTCAGTTCCATGTTCAATCCTGGTGACCCCATCTGACCAAAGATAGTGCAAAGAAGCAGCATGGGTGGGGGGGGTAATGACTAGAAGCATGGAAATACTTTCATGTGAGGAGAAGGGGGAAAATTGGAATTGTTTAGTTTAGAGAGGAGGGGACAGAATAATTAATGATATAGAGAAGTTATTTGAGGCTTCTATTTATCTTAGAGTACAAAACCAAGGTGACATTCTGTGCAATATAGCTCATTTAGTCGTTTTCATAAATAATCAGTGGAACTCATTGCTGCAAGATAATATTGAGGCCAAGAGCTTGGTAGGATTAAAAGGATTAAATATATACGGATAAATGGGTTACAGAATATAACCGATATAAACCTGGTTGTTCAGAGCACAAGACAACCACTAGCTGATGGGATTAGAAAGAAATTTGACCTAGGTTATTCCATAATTGTTCATCAGTTTCTCATACCTTCCCTTGAAGCATGTAGCACAAGCTGATGTCAGAGATAGAACAATGGTCCATCTAGTCCAGTGTTCTGAGGTAATTCCTCATGTGAAGACACTGTCCCTGCTGAGGTTGAGCTGTTCTTTCTGGCACTCTGGCTACTCTGCTGCTTCTTAAGTGGAGGCACTTGTCCTTACCTACTACATGGTTATTAGGAAGGCTTCCCTCCATCTGAACTATGTTGCTGTGCACTGTGGCTTTTCTGATTAGCATATATATTGCAGCAATTGTGCTTTGTGTTATTTGCATGACACAAAAATGTTGCACTAGTTGGACAGCTGATGTCAGTAGAAAAATAGTTCCACAACCATGGTTTCTTCCTTTGTTGTTTATCAGATGCTGCACTTATATTTCTGGTTGCGTATATGGAGTAGCAGAGACAGCAATACCCTGGGAGTCTCCATAATCTCTTCTGGTCCCTTTGGCCTACCTATTCCATCCTAGTGCATTTCTCACTGAGCCCCATATTCCATCTCTTGAATATTTTCTTTTTGGACACTATGGAAGTAAAATGTTAACATCATACTATGGCAATCTCTCTTTCCTGCCCATTAGTACATTTTATCCTGTGACACACCACAGGATGACCCTTATGTTCCCTTTCCTCCAATCCTGGAGGATCATTTTTATTTCAGAAGAACCACCATGAAATGTATTACCTCTATATAAATCGAACTCTCCTTTTTCAGATATACTGTCAACCTGTGCACCATTCTGTGACTGGACAACAACTTACATCAGATCATCTGTAAAACTCCCTGACTGACTGTTTTTGCTAGTTTTTTTGCCCTCCCAAAAAACAACATTTCTCTATGGTGACATCATACTGTGTGTCCATGTTAGGATGATTCCCTTGCATTAACATGGTGCCTAAACCATGGGTTTAGGGATTTTTCCCCTTTACTGTTTGTATAAATATTTGCCTTATTTACCGTGAATGCTGATGACCAGAAAAGGGAAGTTAGTTATTGGATGCTGCTGCAACATTAACACACCAAAAGGACCAACCTGTCATTCCCAACACTGCTGTCCTGAACCCTGGCAGAGTGGCTATTAAAGGAATCTCACAATGCCCATCATGAGGCACATACACATTCAAAACTTTTGTGTGCCAGACAGAAAATTACAGATATCAGTAAATGCAGTTCAGTTATTTTATCCAGGATAAGAGGACAATGTCTGCACAACTACAGAGTGATAAATTTGTTTCCAGAGCCAAGGCAGGAGAAGCCATTACAGGAATCTGACTACAGCCTTTCCAATTAAGAATTTCTTTGTATGAATGTGATAAGAGAAAATTAAATTAAAATTTCTCTATCCTCTGCCAATAAATGTTAGATTTTTTTCACCTAGGAACAATGGATAGAGCAAAGCCTAAATTCCCCCAAAATGAAAAGTTTTAAATACATAACATTTCCCAAGCCTGCTTATTTTCTGCCTTTTTCTTTGTAAGCTGTTCCAATCCTCTCCCTGAGAAATTCAAAGCCACAGTGGTCTGTGAAAGCCTTTCTCATGCTTGTAACAGTCAGAAAATGGAAACAGAAACATTACCATGTGAGTTAGCTGTATGACTGATTAGCTCAGATGTTGACCAGAATTCAGCCCACCTATGGACTTCTGAAGATACCATAATGATTTAAATAATGAAGACATCCAGGAAAATCAAAATTTATTCAGGGGTATTCTGTGATTAAATAAAAAAAAAGCAACTGAATTAATTGGTAAATTATTTGTTGTGAATTATTTTACTCATCTCTTTCCAAGATACTAACTTTAAAGTAGAGCTGTGCAAGTAAGTGATTTGTTGGTTCACTGGCAAGTCTGAATTTCTTTTAAAAAAAGTAAAGTGGGGTCAAACCAAAAATTTGAAGAAAAATTCACTTTGTGTTGAACAAAACATTTCATTTTGATTTTGAGATTTTAAAAACATTTTTGTGTGAAATAAAATTAAAGGAGATTTAAAAATGAAAAGTTGTTTCAGATGGAAAAATTGAAACATTTCATTTAGAAAATGTCAAAATGTAACATTTTGATTTTTTTTAAAAATTTTCTTTAACTGAAACAATTTGGCAAAACTGACATGAATTTGTGAAATGTTTCAGTATTGCCATATCTGCATTTTTGTTTTATTTTTTTGCCCCCAAAAAATTTGTGGCAAAAAAGATTCTCACTGCTATACTTTAAGTACTCTTTTATTCTATGAATATGAAAATACATGGTGTGGGAAATGGTCTTTCTTTCATGAGAATATGATTATAAAATGTTTCACATTTTCTTTGATCTGAAGCTTGACACAGAATTTTAACACATTGCCTTTTCATAGGCTACATTTAAAGGATGGATGGATATAATGTATGCAGCTGTTGATTCCATAAATGTAAGTATAGTACATATTCTAAGTTTATTTGTTTAGAGTGAGTAGACTCTAAGGTGCACATAACACTTCTTTAATATCTAATTTGAATGGCAGTGAAAATGAAAGCTTAAAACATGGCAAATGTTCTATACAAATTAAATTTATAAAGTAATTAAGTGTGCATTTCAGATGGAGCAACTTGCTTTCTTACAGTAGTTATTTACATTACGTTTTACTAACTAAATAAAAATAGATTAACAAAGGCTAACAAAGAATAGCCAAATTTCATGGCTTTCTTGCTTTTTCTTAATGAAATAAAACACTGTGCATCCAGTTTTCAAAAATGACTTGTAAGTGTGCACAGACAACCTGCGTTTTAATGTACCAACTCTCACGTATGCATTTACCTGCTTTGTGTACCTGGTGTCCACTGAAACACACAAATAATTGCAGAATTTTAGGAGGCATTAGAAACGTCCTCTTCAGACAATTGGTCTCTTATTATTTAGTGCTGACGTTTTGCTATTTCTCCTTATTTTGTAGACAGAGCAGCAGCCCAAGTATGAAGAAAGCCTGTATATGTATCTTTACTTTGTCATCTTTATCATCTTTGGGTCATTCTTCACTTTGAACCTTTTCATTGGTGTCATCATAGATAACTTCAACCAACAAAAAAAGAAGATAAGTATTCTAGCATTTCATCACTTCATCAGAAAGAGCTGAATATAAAATAAATGATTTAAACATCGAGTGGTCAGCTTTTATAACGGACGAAAATCATCATCTGAACTCTCTCATAACAGTTATAGGGAACATGGGCCATATTTGAATCTGAGCGTGGATAACTTTACTTGATCAATTATTAAATGAAGTTTAATATTGATAAGAAATGTTAAAGCAGATTTTGACACAAGGTGACAGGGCACTAGAGCAGACCATGTACTTACCCTGGTGACCCCACCACCACCACCTCCCAAAATTGTTCTTACTAATTGTCATAAGGAGTGAGTGGAAATGTATGAAAGGATAATTGCTGATGAACAGTTAATCATATTTAGCAAAGTGAGAATGGGCCTTATATCATTAGACAATCGTCTGTTACTAGCTCCTTCTCACATGGGTCTCTCATGGTAAGTTCTATACTGCAGTTAGAAACCCACAGCTAGCCCATGCCAGCTACTTGGGCTCAGGAGCTCGGGCTGTGGGGCTGTTTAACTGCAGTGTAGACTTCCGGACTCAGGCTGCAGCCCAAGCTCTGGGACCCTCCCTCCTTACAGGGTCTTAGAGCATGTGGGCCAGCCCAAGCCTGAAGTCTACTCTGCAATTAAACAGCCCTTCAGCCTGAGTTCTGTGAGCCCAAGTCAGCTGGCACAGGCCAGCCACAAGTTTTTAATTGCCGTGTAGACGTACCCTCAGTGTCCTCTAAATAAAGGGACATTTGCTTGTTGTCACTAATGGATTTTGCAAGAAAACATTCTCTTCAGACTGGAATCTTCTGCTGCAACCTCAGAATGAAAAACCAAATGATTGGTCCACGTTGAACCATGGTCAATATGTTGGAACCCCTAATTAGCCTTTGAAGAGTTCTCCAAAGATTGGTCTTGGGACCAATGTATTCAGTATTTTTATTCCTGATCTTGGCACTAAAAGCAGGAGTGTGCTAATGAAATTTGCTGTTGGTACAAAGCTGGTCGGCATCGTCAATACAGAGGAGAATCGGAACATTAGACAGGAAGATCTGGGTGACCTTGAATACTGGAGTGACAAAATGTGATTAAATTGAATAATACAAAGTGAAAGGTCATGTGGTTGGGGTCTAATAATAAAAAAAATTCTGCTGCTAGCTAGGGGCTCTTCAGTTTGTAGTGACAAAGGAAGAGCGAGACCTTAGTGTGTAGATCAATCACAGGGTGTCTATGAGCCACCAATGTGATGCTGCTGTGAAAAAGGCAAATGTGATCTTAGGATGCATTAGGTAAATCATTGTCAATAGAAAGAAATATCAATGCCATTGTACAAGGTACTGGTAAGACCTCATTTGCAATACTGTGTACAATTCTGGTCACCCATTTTCACGAAGAATTAATTTAAACTAGAATAGGTGCAGAGAAGAGTTAGTAGGATGATCGGGGATTGGTAGGCATATCTTGTGAGATTGAAAGGACTTGGCTTGTTTAGCCTAGCAAAAAGAAGGCAGAGAGGGGAGAAGATTTCTCTCTGTAAATACATCTGAGAGGTAAATACGGAGGATGGTAAAGAGCTATTTAAGCTACAAGACAAAATTGGCACAAAAACACATTGATCTAAACTGACCATGTACAAAGTCGGGCTGGAATTAGGAGAAGGTTTATAACCATCAGAGAGCTGAGGTTCTGGAACAGCATCCCAGTACCTTGTGGGGGCAACTTAATTCATTGTAAGAGAGAGCTGGACAAATATGTGAGTGCAATTGTATGATGGGGAGGTTTGTGTTGATAGGGGGCAGGGCTGAGCAGCCCTGGGGCTCACTTCCTGTTTGTCTTATGTTCATAAAGCTCATGCTTCGGGGTTTCAGCCAACCACCAACAGGGATCAGGAAGGGATTTCCCCTCTTCCCCAATGTACTCTGGAAGAGATTTTCATCTCCTTCCTCTGAAGCATCAGGGATGGCCATGGCTGGGGATGGGAACATTGGGGGTGGGTCAGGGCTTTGAACATTTTCTCTCTTTGAACATTGGCTGGCTGTTTCTTGCTCACATGCACAGGGGCTAATGGAGCACCATATGTGGGGTCAGGTCAGATTGGCAGTGATGTTGGGGGATTTGCCTTGCTCTGTAGCCTGTGGGTGCAGGTCACTTGCTAGGATTATCTGGACATATCTGATTTAATCATTTCCCTGCCACTGTGGGGGCCTCAGGCACTGGTGCACCTCAGTCCCTCCTAAGTCTCTGTGTGTGTAGTCTCCTTTGGGTTGTAATATTTCGGTCTCATTTCAGTTGTTGGGTTAGTGTGCAGGTCCTGGAGGCATTGGCAGCTTGTGCCAAAGTGTCAAGTTGCGAAGAAATCATTCTAAGGGTACATCTACAGCATGAAATTATTTCAAAATTATTCTATTTGAATTTTCGGAAGCTATTTTATACATGGTCTTCTATGTCCCCACTAAAGCACGTGAATTCGGCAGAGTGCATCCACAGTACCAAGGCTAGCATCGAATGTCAGAGTGCTGCACTGTGGGTAGCTATCCCACAGTTCCCACAGTCCCCGCCGCCCACTGGAATTCTGGGTTCAGCTCCCAATGCATGATGGAGCAAAAATATTCTCGCGGGTGTTTCTGGGTGTGTCTCATCAGTCGCTCTTCCCTTCGTGAAAGCTAAGGCAGACAATCGTTTCGCGCCTTTCTGGCATGCAGATGCCATACTGCTTTCAGCAGACGGTGCACCGCTGCTCTCCTGCTACTATGAATCCACCTCTCCTTTCCTCTCATCTTCCTATGTAATCTCTACTATCTACTCTTTCTCTTCCTCATCGAACGCTTCCACTGCCAAATCTGCTCGACCATCGTGAACCAAGCAGCACAGCTTCTGCCGCCAACTCTGCTCTCCGGCTACTGCCGCGCTTCCGAGCTTCTCCATGTTCTCTGTCCTGAGCTTCCCATCTCCATGAAATCTACAGAAGACAACCATTTACTGCCTTTTTATGGCTACCGTGAACTGAGCAGCACAGCTTCCACCACCAACTCTGGTCTCCCGCTATTACCGCGCTTCCAAGCTTCTCCATGTTGTCTGTCCTGGGCTCCCACCTCCGTGAAAGCTACAGAAGACAAACATTTACCGCCTTTTTTCGGCTACCGTGAACCGAACAGCACCTCTTCCACGGCCACTCTGCTCTCCTACATTTCGTGCCCTTTTTCCAGGATTACTCGTGCAGGCACCATAGCCATGGAGCCCGATCAGATCTCCGCTGCAGTTTTGACCATTGTAAATACCTCGCACATTATCCAGCAGTATGTGCAGTACCTGCAAAACCTGGCAAGGACGCGACAACAGCACAATTACGATAGTGATGAGGACATGGACACAGACGTTCCTAGAAGTACGGCATGTGGTGATTGGGAGATCATGGTGGTGTTGGGCCAGGTTCATGCCATGGAACGCCGATTCTGGGCCCAGCAAACAAGCATAGACTGGTGGGACCGCACAGTGTTACAGGTATGGGGTGATTCCCAGTGGCTGAGAGACTTTCGTATGTGTAGGGCCACTTTCATGGAACTTTGTGACTTGCTTTCCCCTGCCCTGAAGCGCAAAGACACCAAAATGAGAGCAGCCCTCACAGTTGAGAAGCGAGTGGCCATAGCCCTGTGGAAGCTTGCAAGGCCCGACAGCTACCGGTCAGTCAGGAATCAGTTTGGAGTGGGCAAATCTACTTTGGGGGCTGCTGTGCTGCAAGTAGCCAATGCAATCATTGAACAGCTGCTATCAAGGGTAGTGACTTTGGGAAATGTGCAGACCGTTGTGGATGGCTTTAATGTGCTGGGATTCCCTAACTGCGGCAGGGCGATAGACGGAACACATATCCCTATCTTGGCCCCGGAACACCGGGGTGGCCAGTTCATAAACCGCAAGGGGTACTTTTCAGTGGTGCTGCAAGCACTGGTGGATCACAAGGGACGTTTCACCAACATCAATGTGGGATGGCTGGGAAAGGTGCATGATGCTCGCATCTTCAGGAACTCTGGTCTGTTTGAACAGCTGCAGGAAGGAACTTACTTCCCAGACCAGAAGATTACTGTTGGGGATGTTGAAATGCCAATGGGTATCCTTGGGGACCCAGCCTACCCCTTAATGCCAGCCTCATGAAGCCATACACAGGCACCCTGGACAGTAGTAAGGAGCAGTTCAACTATAGGTTGAGCAAGTGCAGAATGGTGGTAGAATGTGCGTTTGGATGTTTGAAAGCACGCTGGCACAGTTTACTGACTCGGTTAGATCTCAGCACAACCAATATTCCAATTATAATTGCTGCTTGTTCTGTGCTCCACAATATCTGTGAGAGTAAAGGGGAGACATTTATGGCATGGTGGGAAGTTGAGGCAACTTGCCTGGTGGCCAGTTTCACACAGCCAGACAACAGGGCGATTAGAAGAGCGCAGCAGGGCGCGCTGCACATCAGAGAAGCTTTGAAAGCCAGTATCATGACTGGCCAGGGTATGGTGTGACAGTTGTGTTTGTTTCTCTTCGAGTTACCCACCCCCTATATATAAGAAAGGAAATAAAGCCACAATTGTTTAAAAACCGTTCTTTATTATGCGTTGCACAAAACATTGAGAGAAATCAGAAGCTAGACCTGGGGTGGAGGGGGGTATTTGGTTGGGGGGTGGAGGAGGAGGGAAGGACAAGTCCAGAAACCAAATCAAAATTTTGGATATGCCAGCTTTCTGCTGCATGTGCAATCCTCTGGGGTTGACTGCGTGGGTCCCCGTAGCCTCCCGGCCCCATGTTCTCGGGTGTCTGAGTGAGGAGGCTATGGGACTTGGGGAGGAGGGAGGGCGGTTATACAGAGGCTGCAGCAGCAGTCTGTAGTCTTGCTGCCTTTCCCACATTAGATCCACCATACAGTTGAGCATGTCAGTTTGCTCCCCCATGAGCTTGACCATAGCATCCTGCCTGCTCTCATCGCACACGTCCCTCCTCTCTTCATATTCATGTAACGCTTTACGCGACTTTGCAATTGTTTGCCTCCACGCATTCAACTGTGCCCTATCAGTGTGGGAAGACTGCATGAGCTCGGCAAACATGTCGTCCCAAGTTCGGTTTTTCCACCTTCTAATCTGGACCAGCCTCTGGGACAGAGTCGATAGGGCCTGCATTGAAACATTTGCCCCTGGTGCGGGAGGAGAAAAAAGGAGGGTAATATTTTAAAAGATACATTTTAGAGAACAAAGGGGGCACTCTTTCTCAGTGAAACAGGCAATTCGTAGTACACAGCACGTGTTCTTTCTGTACAAGGTCTCATTTTGCCTCTTATACTGAAGTGCCTGCCACTTCGGTGAGAGTAAGCCACCACATGGGGCCAGGAAACAGAATTCAGCTTGCAGGCAGCCATGGTAAGCCCTAGGGGCACGCGGGGTTCTGCTTCTTCCACATTCATTTCATTGCTTTCAAACTGCTGGGCCCCCTTTCCCATAGTAAGCAATGCCTGGTGAGTTTGCCATATAAAAGGAGGGCCTGTGGGCTCTCTGGGATGATCGCTTCACACAACACCCTCCCCCACACATACACTGACCGCGTGGCTCTGATGAGGCTCTGAGCAGGGATGAGCCCTTTAAACTAAACGCGAACAGCCCAGCGCAGCTGAGTTTCTCCCCTCCCCCCCCACCGCATGGCTCCGATCAAGCTCTCACTCACCAGAAGTGCCTTCTCCAGGGTCATGGTCCGGGAGTGGGGGGAGGAAGTAGGGGGAGGCTATTGGCTCCAGCGTTAAGAATAGTTCCTGGCTAGGGGGGAAAACAGATTCCCCACTTGCCGCCTGTGCACTGTCGTCGTCATCCTCTTCGTCCTCCAAAAACTCATCCTCCTCACACTGTGCTACTCCCCCCTTGCAGGTGTCCACAGACAGTGGTGGGGTAGTGGTGGCGTCACCCCCCATAATTGCATGCAGCTCACGGTAGAATCAGCATGTATGGGGCTGTGACCCAGAGAACCCGTTCACCTCCCTGGCTTTTCGGTACACTTGCCTGAGCTCCCTGATTTTTGTACAACACAGCTCTGTGTCCCTGGAGTAGCCTCTTTCTGTCATGGCCCTGGAGACTTTAGCATACGTATTTGCGTTTCTTTTTTTGGAACGTAGTTCTGCCATAACAGATTCGTCTCCCCAACATGCAATGAGATCCAGTACCTCCCGTTCGGACCATGCTGGAGCTCGTCTGCGAATCCGGGACTGCGTGGTCGCCTGTGATGGTGGACTCTGCATGATCGCCTGTGCTGGTGGTGACCGAACAGGAAATTCAAAAGTTCCCGGGGCTTTTGCTGCCTACCTGGCTTGTGCATTGGAGTTCAGAGTGTTGTCCAGAGCGGTCACAAGGGAGCATTCTGGGATAGCTCCCGGAGGCCAATATCATCGAATTGCGTCCACAGTACCTGTAACCCAGAACTGCGATCTCGATTTTAGCACTACTCCACTTGCTGACGTGGAGTACAGAAATCGGATTAAAGAGACCTTTAAATCGAAAAAACTGATTTGGTCGTGTGGACGGAATCAGTTTTATTTAGAAGTAAATCGGCTAATTCTGAAACAACCGCATATTGTAGACCAGACCTAAGAGTTCTACTTTTTTAAAGCCAAGAGAAGAGTTAGCTTCTGCTTTTGCAGATTCTTGGCCCAACCGATTAAATTAAGGGAACAGTTTTCCCTCTTAACATTCCTTTGAAGTATTAAACTAATTCTTCCTTGTGTTAACCTTACAAGCTGATTTAATTACTGAGGGCATGTCTATAATAGAAATGCTGCACTGTACTATATACACTATAGCAACAAAAGTGGTTTCTTCCATCGCGGTAGTAAATCCAGCTCTCCGAGAGGCAATAGCTTGGTCAACAGAAGAATTCTTCCATCAGCCTAACATTGTCTACACTGAGGATTTAAGTAAGCTTAATTACATTGCACACAGCATGACATTTTTCACAGCCCTAAGCGATGCAGTTTTATCTCCCTAACTGTGTGGTGCAGACCCACTCTTATTGTAGTAATTGGCGAGCCAGATAAATGAATCCATTTATCCTTAGGTTGAAATTCAGTTGTAGCCTTTATTTTTTTTATTGCATTGTGTTATTGTTAATTAGTTTAGATAAACTAGAAGTGAATCAGTGACTTTTGTTTAGCTTTGCATTTGTTTGCTTATTCTTTTAATAAAATCCATAAAAATATATTAGACTAGTTTCTCTTTCAAAACTTTAGTGTGGATAAACAACTGAACCAGAGGTAAAGGTAAATCCATTGAGTAGTCCTGAACCCACATTTCAATCATTTGATTAAAACCCTCTTACCATTATACAACAAAGAGGTAAAAAAGAGCAGAGAAAAAAACAGCTAAAACACTTCCCTTTTATTTTGTATCAAATAAAGAGATAATTGTCTTTTATTTTTTAAGAATTTCAATCTACACTGGTATCTGAATATTATCAGTAGCACTTCTTCCAACTACAAACTGTAGCTCAGAAAGTTGCATATGGTTTCCTTTTTTGCTTTAGTATGGAGTTCCCATACCACAGCTGTGGGGAAATGCAGGGAGCCCTTGTAAGAAAAGGAATGAGAGATAGGAAGAGGCCACACAGCACTAGAAAGAGTAAACATGAGAAAGCAAACCTTATAAGGCAACAGTGAAGCCTTTATCAGCTGCAAAATTACCAACCCAGAGATACCAAATCCTAAAATTGTTGCTCAGTGCTACAAGAGACGAGAGGTTCATGGTGGAATGCCCCGCTGATAATGGTTTTGTAGGAAGAAGCAAGCCATGGAAATTTGATAAAGAGAGTTTTTAAAATAAAGTCAGAGGATTATGGGAAATCCAAGTGGACTTCTATAGCCTAGGAGTGAATTTGGCACATAGCTGGGATTGAAAAGGTCCAGCACTATTTGCTTGTATGTAGTAAACTAACATTTATGGAAAATTTGTATTAAATCTACAGATATTCAGAATATGGGTCTTCCTAATCTATTGTAATTGAAGACCTATTAATTATTATTTTTTCTTTTTTTTAGCTTCAGAACTCATTTCTTGTTGATGGCGAATTAACTTACAAATATTGAAATCACTAATACAGCTGTATCTCCTGAATATCAGTAATATCTTGTGATGCATTATTTTTCTATATATTTATAGACTTAATTTTTATGGATGCCAAATATCTCTAAATTGTCTGCTCTTTTAATGAGTGCTGGTAGCTAAAAGCTCAGTTTTTCTACCCCTTCTCCCCAACATTAAACAGCCTCATTTTTGTGGATTTTTCTAGCAAGTCTTCATATACTCTTAAAGAATTCAGTTCTATGTAATCTATTTTGATCCCTGAATTTTGTCTTTTGAAAGAATGAATACCTGTATAGTAAATTCTGTGTTCGTATATATTTGAATAACAGTAAAATAATATCTCTAATGACATGGTTGTAACCAGTTATTTCATTTCTTTACCTTGGAGGTCAAGACATCTTCATGACAGAAGAACAGAAGAAATATTACAATGCAATGAAAAAGCTGGGATCCAAGAAACCACAAAAACCTATACCTAGGCCAGCAGTAAGAATGCATGTTGTTTTACATTCATCTGAATTTGGGAGCAAATCACAATTGTAAGCTGTGTCAAACATTTCTGGATGTTATAGTTGGAAATGGAAACTTATGCATATTTCTGTGTGGTCACAATACAATCTTTGAATTGTTTCAGGTGATAGCTCTAAGTATAAAGTATAAAACCAAGCCATTTCCTGGAGGAAAACTTAGACTGGAAGACTCATTTTCTACACTTTTTCAGATCTTTTGTTTCACTGATTCCCAAAGCCTTCCTTTAAAAAGAAATAAACTGCATTAGAGCTTTTCTATCTGAACTAGATCTCATCAGTTTCTCTCTCTCTCTGTGTGTGTGTGAGATATTTAATAATATCTGACTTACTCTTTCACTTTTTTTCAGAACAAATTCCAAGGTTTGGTGTTTGATATTGTAACAAAACAAGCATTTGATATCAGCATCATGATTCTTATCTGCCTTAACATGGTCACAATGATGATAGAAACTGATGACCAGAATGATGAGATGAAACATATTTTATACTGGATTAACATAGTCTTTATTGTCCTTTTCACTGGAGAATGTGTCCTCAAACTAATTTCACTCCGTTATTACTACTTCACCATAGGCTGGAACATTTTTGATTTTGTGGTTGTCATTCTCTCCATAGTAGGTAAGAAATAATTATATTGAAAAGGAATCTAATGAATGGAAGGGCAAACATTTGTAAAAAAAAATTGTTTTAACAATGGAAGTTTCACAAGATCAGATAGACAGTTACTTAGTTTTCACTTCCCTTGATTCTATAGTAAACAGGAAACATACATGAGAGCATTTATAGTAATCTGTACGTTCCCATTCTCAACCTCAGAAACTGCAAATGGGCTTTCTTAGTACTTCAGTGCTAATTTTAATATCCATTTGTTTTTCATAACCCACCATAAAAAGTGCCAAAACAAATATGGTACCTGTGCAATTCCTTTTAATAGATGCTATTATGCAAAATGTAAGAATGCACATTATGACTCTCTCCCTATTCAGAATCTCTACAAAGGATAGATATGGCCCGTCTTCATTTATGCTCTGTGATATGGAAAATTTAAATTGTTATAAAATAGACAATCCTTTTTTGTTTTGTTTTTTTTTACAGGTATGTTTCTAGACAAGGTGATTGAAGAGTATTTTGTGTCCCCCACCTTGTTCAGAGTTGTCCGACTCGCCAGAATAGGTCGAATCCTGCGTCTCATTAAGGGAGCTAAAGGGATTCGCACTCTGCTTTTTGCTTTGATGATGTCTCTTCCTGCTTTGTTTAACATTGGTCTCCTGCTTTTCCTGGTCATGTTTATCTATGCTATATTTGGAATGTCCAACTTTGCCTACGTTAAGAGGGAAGCTGGGATTGATGACATGTTCAACTTTGAAACTTTTGGCAACAGCATGATCTGCCTATTTCAAATTACCACGTCTGCTGGTTGGGATGGTTTGCTGTCACCAATTCTTAACAGTGGAGAACCGGACTGTGATCCTAATAAACCTCACCCGGGAAGCTCTGTTAAAGGAGACTGTGGTAACCCTTCAGTCGGGATTTTCTTTTTTGTCAGTTATATTATCATCTCATTTCTAGTTGTAGTAAACATGTATATTGCTGTTATTTTGGAGAACTTCAGTGTTGCTACAGAAGAAAGTGCCGAGCCCTTGAGTGAGGACGACTTTGAGATGTTCTATGAGGTTTGGGAAAAGTATGATCCAGATGCAACCCAGTTTATAGAATACAGTAAACTGTTTGATTTTGCAGCCTCTTTGGATCCTCCTCTTCTTATAGCAAAACCAAACACTCTTCAGCTTATTGCAATGGATCTGCCTATGGTAAGTGGTGACAGAATTCACTGCCTTGACATCTTGTTTGCTTTTACAAAGCGTGTTTTGGGGGAAAGTGATGAGATGGATGCACTTAGAATACAAATGGAAGATCGTTTTATGGCGGCTAATCCTTCTAAAGTCTCCTATGAACCAATTACAACCACATTAAAAAGAAAACAAGAGGAAGTGTCCGCTACTGTTATTCAGCGAGCTTACAGACGTTACCTTTTAAGGCAAACGGTGAAAAAAGTTTCATTTATGTATTGCAAAGAAAAGCATGGTCTGCCTATCAAAGAAGATATGACTCTGGATAAGCTAAGTGAAAACTCAGCTGCAGAAAAAACAGATAGGACCCCCTCCACAACCTCTCCACCTTCCTACGATAGTGTAACAAAGCCAAACAAAGACAAATATGAAAAAGACAATTCAGAAAAAGAAGACAAAAGTAAGGACACCAGGGAAAGTAAAAAGTAAAAGGAAACAAAGAATTTAATTCATGACAAATTGTTTACAGCTTAAGAAAGTGACATTTATGTCAATAGGGCTCCTGTAGAAGGTCTACACCAAACTGACAACTTTTACATATATATATATAGAGAGAGAGACACACACACACACACACCCCTACACCTTAAGGTCAGTGCCTATATCAAGACAGACAGTGACCCCTCATCATCAAACTGTGACTGTGTAGGGTAACAGCCTTGCCAAGAGATGATTGTTTCCATTACCTGCTGGTACTGATGAAGAGGAGTCACAACATTGCTACTCAGACTGTAGAGAACATTAAAGGGTGCAAATCTATCATTCTTAAAATGCGTGTGTGTTAACAACAAATACTTCAGTGGTGTAATTATATCCATTCTGTGCATTTCTATAGCCACATTTGTCCTACTTTTAAAATTTCTGTTGGTGCAGTCATTTGTTTGAATTCACAGATTTGTTATATGTGGTTCCTTTATGTTGGGGAAAGGAGATAAGTGCTCTTTCACAAGTATTCAAGTGTCAGATACTATTTATACGGCATAAGGCGTGCATGGTTCTTAACAAGCCAATTTAAAAGCAGGGTCCCTGCCCCATGACCTTAAATCTAAATCAGATCAGTGCCATCACAAAAAGATGACAAGACCATTGGGGATATAGACAAGACATCAATAAATACCAGTAGAGGAGTCTGCCCTTGGAAGAGGGTAGTTATTGCCACAGAGAGCTGATTTGTTTATTAGTTTCACTTTTTTCTTTTTGGTTATTTAGTTTTTGGTTTTCTTAAAAAAATAATTATTTACCTACCATTTTAAAGTCTATATGTGGTGAGTTGTTATACTCTGATAATGATTCTCTCTCATGTTCAGATTGAAGTGATTTGCATGAAGGCATGCCGTACTTATAGCTCATGCATGGAAAAACATGACATCACAAAGAGCAGCAGAGGTTCTATCTACTTTCAGGTTTCAGGCTGGCTCTTAATTTCGAAGTATTTTAGCTATCATGAAATAAAACATCCAGAAAAATCATAATAAATATAAAGTCAAAAAGAATACCCAAAAATGGAACAGTCATTTTTCTGGTTTGGTTGGTTGATTTTATTGCCTTTTAATGTAAACTTATTACATTTCAACAGTGCATTCCATATTTTCTTCTAAGGTCTGGAGCTACATGCTGTCTCTACTTCTCTTATTCATGTGAGTAAAAGCCATTTAAGATAAAGGGGGTAACGTGCAGATCAATGGGAACGTTAAGAACCCTTGGGACAAATACTGCCTTGATTTATACCTCATGCCCACAACCCAACCCTATTAGGGTTGTACAGGGGAGACGTGGCAGGGGAGGTGTAAATCAGGGAAGAATTTGGTCCCCATGTGTTTTTGTCAAGTGTTCTGCTATGAAATTATTCTTCCCTAAACAGTGAAATGTCCAAATAGGTGTAGTTATTCTGCTTTATTCTACAGTATTTTTTAAATGTCATCTGTTGTCAGCAAGGTTGACATTGTAATTGTCAATCAAATGGCTTTTCATATTTAAATCGTTGTTTGACACAGCGGTACATATTTGAGCAAGCAAATAATGACCTGACCACAGTATTTATTATATTAAATATCTACCTTAATAAGTCAAGTTTGCAAACTTTCAACAGATAATATGATATATTCTGTACTATTATAAATAATTTGAAGATTGTCACTGATGCATGTTTATCTGTATCTTACGCCTTGTTGCTGTATCTTACGCCTTCCAAAGTTCAGAAATCTAATGTGGGAAGCCATGTGTCAGTGGAAAAGTGAAACAAATTGTTCAACCAGACGTCATTCCTCATGTCAGTAAGCAACAGTTTGCTGCTATTTAAGAGATTATTTTTCTTTAATTTTAATTTTAAAAAATCAATATCATGCGGTGTATAATTGGACTATACAGGACATGTAAACTGCTTAACTTGTTGAAAATGTGGGGTTAGAAAACAGTTTTATAAAAAACTATGTTATTTTTAAAAATCACTTTATTTTTCAGCATTTTGTACCTATAAGCAGCTACAGTTATCCTCAAGTTGTTGTCAGTCACTTTTTTGTTCATTTCTATTCCTACTTCTTTTTCATTAAGAAATTTAAGATATGAAGAAGTGAATGGGTAGTTGTACACTTCTGCTTATTATTATACTTGAACATATTTTAATATGAAATAATTTTAAATAAAATGGGGACCAGAGTTCATTTGCCTCCTGAGTAGGTTGGTTTTGGTATGTGGAAAAAGAATGGAGAAATTTGTTGAATTTCTAGCGCTGCTTGCATCTGAAGTTTCAAGGTAGTCTTATTCATAGAATCCTTGATCTTTCCAATTGTCTGTTTATATAGACTTATTCTTGTTGATTCATGATGCACTAGAACTGTTCAGAATATTATATGGGATCCACAATCTTTTTTCACAAGAACAAAGTAGTGAACTTGTATAATGCATCACATCAGGGTGTTTTTCTTTCTTACACAAGGTGGAGTTAAACATAGACTCTTTCTTTTACTAAAAATATTGATGTGTAGTGTATTGGTGAACTGCATGCCGGAAAATGTTTTCCCATAAATACATTACTAACCAGACAAAAGAATAAAGATTACATTTTTATCATATGTACTTGTTCAATCTGTGTTTATTATATAAAATTAATACACAATAATAAACGGGTTGCTATTAAAATTAAAGGGGAATGGCTTTAGTGATGGGGCAAAGGGGTCTTTGACCCTTAGACCACAAGTTACATTATGACTCAAGTCAGTATTGATAGAAACTTGTTACCATCTGATTATTTTTTAAATTATGGGAAAGAATTAGTGATTTCAGTTCAATTTTTAGTAAACAGCATTGCAACACAACAATAAGAGGCACTTGTTCAGGGTGTTGTAGCAGGTGGTCCAAGAATTAAATGGGCATGGTGACTTTAATTACCATTTTATCCTCACAGGTTCCTCTAGATCAGGGGTCCCCAACGCGGTGCCTGTGGGTGCAATAGCGCCCACCGGGGCAGTTGTGTGGGCCCGCAGGACACCACGCCGCCAAAATGCCACCGCCGAGCGCAGCCACCTGAGAACCGCCCACCGAAATGCCAGTATTTCGGCAGCGGGGTGTTTGGCACCCGCCACAGTCTGTTAGAAATATGAATGTGCTATTCCCACAGAAGGGTTGGGGACCACTGCTCTAGATTAAGCCTGAGGTACTGGTGCAGTGTGGGGACTTTTGTACTGCTGATGCCCATGCTTGACACATTCTGTGAACTTAAAGAGGATTCCAGCCTCCAACACTATCTATATATAAATGGTCAGTTTTCAGAATGGAGAGCGGTAAATAGTGGTGTCCCCCAGACGTCTGTACTGGGACCAGTCCTATTCAACATATTCATAAATGAACTGGAAAAATGGGTAAACAGTGAGGTGGGAAAATTTGCTGATGATACAAAACTACTCAAGATAGTTAAGTCCCAGGCAGACTGCAAAGAGCTACAAAAGGATCTCACAAACCTAGGTGACTAGGCAACGAAATGGCAGATGAAATTCAATGTTGATAAATGCAAAGTAATGCACATTGGAAAACATAATCCCAATGATACATATAAAATGATGGGATCTAAATTGGCTGTTACCACTCAAGAAAGAGATCTTGGGAGTCATTGTGGCTAGTTCTCTGAAAACATCCGCTCAATGTGCAGTGGCAGTCAAAAAAATGGAATATTGGGAACCATTAAGAAAGGGATAGATAATAAGACAGAAAATCTCATATTGCCTCCATATAAATCCATAATATGCCCACATCTTGAATACTGCGTGCAGATATGTTCACCCTATCTCAAAAAAGATATATTGGACTTGGAAAATGTTCAGAAAAGGGCAACAAAAATTATTAGGGGTATGGAATGGCTGCCATATTAGGAGAGATTAATAAGACTTGGACTTTTCAGCTTGGAAAAGAGAGAACTAAGGGGGGATATCATAGAGGTCTAAAAATCATGACTGGTGTGGAGAAAGTAAATAAGGAAGTGTTATTTACACCTTCTCATAACAGAAGAACTAAGGGTCACCAAATGAAATGAATAGGTAGCAGGTTTAAAGGCAGGTTTAAAGGCAGTATTTTTTTCACACAACTCACAGTCAACCTGTGAAACTCCTTGCCAGAGGATGTTGTGAAAATGTCTGTAACAGGGTTCAAAAAGGAACTAGATCAGTTCATGGAGACTAGGTCCATCAATTGCTATTAGTCAGGATGGAGAGGGATGGTGTCCCTAGCCTCTGTTTGCCAGAAGCTGGGAATGGGCGACAGGGGATGGATCACTTGGTGATTACCTGTTCTGTTCATTCCCTCTGGGGCACCTGGCATTGCCCATTGTTGGTAGACAGGATACTGGGCTAGATGGACCTTTGGTCTGACGCAGTATGGCCGTTCTCATGTTCTTACATAGCATCTTCCACAAAAACATTAGATTCACTGTTAAGGAAAAACAAAAAAAAAATTATGAACATAAAGCATTCAATTGCCATAAAAATAACAAATGTTAAATTATATTTGTTCTTTGCATAATTATTTAAGACATTTACAACTTTCATGGAGCCTAAGGCTGCTCTGAAAACCATCAGTAGTTTTTATTGACAGTGTACTTGGGTACTGTGCAAGACACAGAAGCTCATGGTGTTTAAATACATGGACGGAAACACAATACCCTGAGAGAGGGAAGATTCAGTCTTAGTGTTTTTTTTTAATCATCTACTCTTTATCTCTTCTTTAACATAATGGGTTGGAGGTTTATCATTTGTTGACCTTGCAGAGAAATGAGTTTCAAATAATTAGAGCTAAGATTTAAGTTACTTGATTAACATTTTCAAAATGTTTTTTGTTGTTGTTGCTTGTTGACTCATTAGCTCAAATTAACTAAGACAACAACTGTTCAAATACTCAATACCTAAAAGGACTTTCAGTTTTTTCCCCCACATTTAATTTGCTTTAAAATTCTGTATCATAGTAAGAATAGATACTTATTCCATTATAAAAAATGTTTAACTATACATTCCAACTATAAGTAACTAAAAACCTCAGCTATGCAGTGCATTGATTGCAGGTTCCAAACAAGCAAAACTGTGCACAGTTTTTGGTTACAGCATTGGATGCACTCTTTGTTCAATGTATATGACCTACACTATATTGTTTTCCTAAGACAACACTGGAATGATAGTTCCCTTTTTTACAGTGTATTTCCTACTGTAACATGCTAGCATACACTTGCATTTATTTGTGGTTATTAGTAACACCATTGTGCCCTATAGCACGCACCGTATGCTTGTGCTAAAGGAGGATCTCCAGTAGCTGATACCAATGTAGAGCCTATGACAAATAGTTCAGCAATTCTGATTCCATCCAATAGAGGGCACAAACTCAAGGCCATTCATTACAATATTATGGCTGCTCTTTAAGATTTAGGCAACTAAGGAATTAGTACATGAAATAAATGATAAAAATAATAATGGAAAATATTTTATAGATTTCTATATAATTTACAGTTTTCCTAGTTTGTTTTTCCACTTAAGTAATTTCAGATGATGCTGGAATGTGACGACTATATCTCTTGATATGTCAGTGTAGCTTTTTTGTTAGCACTTTTGCCTCTGGACCAGCAATTCATGGGCTTAGGTTCTACATCAGCATGTGCTCTCATGTAGTGCTGACACTGCAATGGTAAGAAGCTGCCAGACTCATTTGAGATTGCAAAAATACAGCTTTAGGAGGTCTATTAAAATGAGCTAGGGAATTACAAACATAACTTCTGTTTGTATTAATAGGAGTTAGCTACCTTGTGCATCCGTACAAGAATAGACCCCCCACCTTCTAAAATAACAGTACACAAGTACCTGCTGTCCTAGATTAGATATCAGCAAGGCAAAAATAATATAACGTACCGTTAAAAACTGCCTAGCAAAAATGCTGGTTTATTGGTTGTTGTGGGCCTAGAAAATTACTAAATTGAGGTCCCAAAACGCACTCAGAAAGGATTATCTAGCTTTCCGGTATACTAGAAGAACCTGCTGACATAGCTACAGTACAGAAATACCTAATGGCTGGCAAACCTCTGCATTATTAACATAATTTTCAGTGAGGGGATGGTGCAAATGTGTTGATCTATTTCCTTAGACACAGCTAAGTTTTATCGCTGTGATCCAGTGTGCGGTCATCTTTGCTTATTTCATATTTCTGTCTCTCTCCGCTATCAAGTGAGAGCTGTTGCAGCATGAAACACAGACCTATCATACTGCCTGCATAAGAAAACAGATCATACTGCAGTGTAACTCAAGAAAAGTACACTGCGGCACATTCTCCTCTCTCAGGAGAGAGGGGAAATCGCATGCAGGAGCACACATGATCTCTGCTGCAAGAACAATGTTGGATGAAAATAGTGAGACACACTTCAGAAACAATTTATAACAGCCAAAAAGGCAGCTGGGCCAAGCACATGCTACACTTACATTTTCTATTGTCTGTCATACAAACAATTGCCTTTCTACATAATTAATCTATATATCAAAATGTTTTATCTACCTAATTTAGTAAACATATAGATTTAGAATAGTTTGTCTTCTGACTGGCTTCGATTCACTTAAAAAAACCTGTATACTGTTTTCATTGTATTCTTATAAATCTGTCTGGTGGTTAAAAGGACACGTTGTAATGGACAGAATGTTCTTTTGAGACTGTGAATGAAATATACATTTTCAGTTTTTAAAAGTAGTGAAACATCTGTAATATGCACATCCATAAGTGGCAAAGGAATTCCATGCCTTTTTTCTGTACTATTCTATAAAAATATCATGCTTGTAAGTACTATGGCAACCCCTGTCACATAGTACTCATTTGATTTCTGAGAGACAGGAGCTCCTTACCCAGATCAATAGTTGTGGAGTGCTGTGCTGTAGGAGCACCTGCATTACTCTGTACACAGAAGTACACCACGGGTGTAATAAGTCCTACATGTCCATCTATAAACAATGGGCAGTCAATTAAAAGGGAAAATCGTGAGTGTGCTGTATCCTGGGTATGTAAAGAGTTAAAGTGCTCCCTTCCCCCTATGGACACTCTTCAGGAATTGTCCTATCACTGCCACTGTTTTTAACTTGTTTGCTGCAGAATGTGCCAAATTCTTTATGAAGGTGGAATGTGCCTGTTATACTGCTGAAATGTACCAGGTAGGTTTAGGCAGAATGGATCTGTGGCACTGCAGAATGTGTGAGGCTGGGAATTGGCAGAAGGGGGGTGGATCATATGGAATAGATAAGTGGGGAGGCAATTGCAGGTGGCTGGGAGCACCATTTTAGAGTGGCCTGGATCCAAAATGAAAGCTTTTTGACAGTGGAGTTGGGATCATTGTTTAAACTATTCATAGTACCTTCTTTGTTGTTTGTATTTAAAATCTGGTATGTCCTGAACTACTTTCATAATTCTGTTTCCTATTTTTTATCAAAACATTATCAAAACTACAAGGAAATATGAAGTGTGATCATTCATAAACTTCTTGTTCAAAGAATAGTGGACAACAACAGTTTTGGGAAGGACAAATACTAAAGTGTTGGAATGTTTTTTCTGCTTGTGGTTTTGACTTTAATCCCCAACGTGATAAGGCCAAATTCAGCAAAGTGCAAAAGGTAAAAACCAGAAACGGTGAAACGTAAGAGTATTACAATAATATAGGCGTTATCAATAAATTGCTGTTAGTAACACCAGAAAACCAAGTTGTTTCTAACCTTGTGATTTTTTACTTACGTATGACTGCCTACGATCCTTAATTGCTAAGAACTTCTCCGCGGCAGGGCCGGCTCTAGGATTTTTGCCGCCCCAAGCAAACAAATGTTTGCCCACCCCCGGTTTTTCCCGTGCCCCCTGGCTCCGCCCCAACTCTGCCCCTTCCCCAAATCCCCAGTCCTGCCTCCTCCCCCGTGCGTGCTGCATTCTCCCCTCCCCCCCATTGCTTCCGACAGCTCCCTCCCCCGCAGCCCGCCGCCCTAGCTCACCTCCGCTCCGCCTGCTCCCCTGAACACGCCGCCGCTCCACTTCTCCCCCCTCCCGCTCAGGCGGGGGAGCGGCGGCGCGTTCAGGGGAGCAGGCGGAGCGGAGGTGGGGGGGTAGAGGAACCGCTCCCCGCCACAGCTCACCTCCGCTCCACCGCCGCCACCTCCCCCGGGCACGCCGCCGCTCAGCTTCTCCCCCCTCCCTGCGAGGCTTGCCCCGCGTGAAACACCTGTTTGGCGCGCGGCAAGCCTGGGAGGGAGGGGGAGAAGCGGGCCGGCGGGGGGCACAGTTCTAGGGGCGGCATGGCCGGCGCCGGAATGCCGCCCCTAGAAATGTGCGGCCCCAAGCACCTGCTTGTTTTGCTGGTGCCTGGAGCCAGCCCTGCTCCTAGTTGCCGAGTCTACTGCAGTTTAAGAAAAATTGTCCTATGACTTCTTGCAAAAATTTTATGTTAGTTAATGGGGGGGGGGGTGTTTCTTTAGAACTTTTTTATGGCTGTGTCATCTATTGTAAGAGAACGCTCCAGAGGGAGAATATGGTAATGAAGAGAATATAAAGCATGATGGAAGCAGAAATGACAGACAGCATAATTGAGCTTTATCTCCCAAATGATCATGCAGCAAAACAAAATACCTATTGAAATACTAAAGTCAAAGAGCACAGAAAGATTTCCCAGCAAGTCTTTGAATACCAAATATTACATAATATAAATATTAGCACACTGTTAACATAACCCTTTTTTCATATAAATTTTAAATGGTGACAAGAATGAAAATTTGTGTCAGGTCTGGCTTTCCTGCCTTTGTTGTTGTTTTATAGGGAGTGGGGGAGGGAGGGAGAAAAGCAGAATTAGCAAGTAACTCTTACTTCCTTACATTCTTTCCTATTTTTTATTTTTTTCATAAATGGACAGTACTTCTCCTGGGGGTTGTCTCTCGTCAGTGGTCTGTCAGAGGTTGGCCCACCTCCCCCACTTTCAAAGTTGTACTCCATCTATAAGATTCCTCGGCACCTCTCCTCAGAGGCAGAGTTCTGTTTAAACTGTTGTCAGTCTGCTGACCCATGGCTTCCTTCATGGAAGACTCAAGGAAGAGCCAGATATTAGCCATTACGTTGGGTTGCAGTGATGAACTGCCAAAATCTTAACAACTGGTTCCTCATAAAAAGTTCTGATTTAAGGGATGTGCCCCACTATGTATTTTTTGTACCAACAGGGTTACCATACATCCGTATTTTCCCGGGAGGAATTTTTAAAATTTAAAAATTCCTCCCGGACGGCGATTTAAGAATCAAAAAGCCTGACCTGTCCGGGAAAATACGGATGTATGTTAACCCTGCCTAAAGTTCTTTTTTAAAAAAATGGGCCTGAACTAGAAATGAACTCCGTTTCACGTGTGGGTCCCCGCCACTCCCTGGGGGTGTGCTAGGGTGACCAGATGTCCCGATTTTATAGGGACAGTCATGATTTTTGGGTCTTTTCTTATATAGGCTCCTATTACCCCCCACCCCCATCCTGATTTTTCACACTTGCTGCCTGGTCACCCTAGGGTGTGCACATGTGTGGGTCCCAGCTGCTCCCTGCCCCCCTCATTGAGGCAGGTGTGCAGGGTTACTGCCCTGGGAACTGCAGGGCATCAGTGGACGTGGGGCCACCTGCAGACAGGGGCGTGGGGCAGGGCTAGCTGGAGGCAAGGGGTGCAGGGCTGGCTGCGGGCAGGGCAGGGGGTGCGGAGCTGGCTGAAGACAGGAAGGTGTGGGGTTGGCTGGAGGCAAGGGAGTGTGGGGCTGGCTGAAGACAGGACAGGGGCTGACTGGAGGTAGGGGCTAGCTGCAGGCAGGGCAGGGGAGTGCAGGGCTGGCTGGAGACGAGCTGGCTGAGGGCAGGGCAGGGGCTGGTGCGGGCAGGGCAGGGGGTGCAGCAGAGGCTGGCTGCAGGCAGCGGGTGCGGGGGTGGCTGGAGACGGGCTGGCTGCGGGCAGGGCATGCGGCAGGGGCTGGCTGCGGGCAGGGCAGAGGGTGCGTGCGGCAGGGGCTGGCTGCGGGCAGGGCAGAGGGTGCGTGCGGCAGGGGTTGGCTGGATACAGGGCAGGGGGTGCGGCAGGGGCTGGCTGCAGGCAGGGGGTGCGGTGGTGGCTGGAGATGGGCTGGCTGCAGGCAGGGCATGCGGCAGGGGCTGGCTGCAGGCAGGGTGTGCGGCAGGGGCTGGTGCGGGCAGGGCAGGGCAGGGAGTGGCTGGAGACGGGCTGGTGCGGGCAAGGCAGGGGGTGGCTGGAGATAGGGGCTGGCTGCGGGCAGGGCAGGGGGTGTGGCAGGGGCTGGCTGCGGGCAGGGCAGGGGATGCGGCAGGGGCTGGTGCGGGCAGGGTAGAGAGTGGCTGGAGACGGGCTGGTGCGGGCAAGGCGGGGGTGGCTGGAGACGGGGCTGGCTGCGGGCAAGGGGTGCAGGGGTGGCTGGAGACGGGGGCTGGCTGCGGGCAGGGGGTGCAGGGGTGGCTGGAGACGGGGGCTGGCTGCGGGCAGGGGGTGTAGGGGTGGCTGGAGACGGGGGCTGGCTGCGGGCAGGGGGTGCAGGGGTGGCTGGAGATGGGGGCTGGCTGCGGGCAGGGGGTGCAGGGGTGGCTGGAGACGGGGGCAAGGGGTGCAGGGGTGCGGCGGGGGCTGGCTGCAGACAGGGCTGGGGGTGGCTGGAGACAGGGGCTGGCTGCAGGCAGGGCATGTGGGGGTGGCTGGAGGCGAGGCAGGGCAGGGGGGCAGGGGCTGGCTGCAGGCAGGGGGTGTTGGGGTGGCTGGAGATAGGGGGTGGCTGCAGGCAGGGCAGGGGGTGTGTGCGGCAGGAGCTGGCTGCAGGCAGGGGGTGCGGCAGGGGCTGGTGCAGGCAGGACAGGGGGTGCGTGCGGCAGGGGTTGGCTGGATACAGGGCAGGAGGTGCAGCAGGGGCTGGTTGCGGGCAGGGGGTATGGGGGTGGCTGGAGACAGGAGCTGGCTGCGGGCAGGGTGGTGGGTACTCACGGAGAAAGCAGCAGGGAACCCACCAGGCAGCAGTGGGACGCAGCCCAGGCCCAGCAGAGCAGCCGGGAACCCACTAGGCAGCAGTGGGAGCCCCAGGGCCAGGGGAGTAGCAGCAACAACAGGGCTCGTGCCCAGGGCCAGATGGTAGCACATGTGGCTCCCGCAGCGCAGCGCCCCCGGCGGCCAGAGGAGGAATTACATAATTTCCCAGCCGGAGCCCATCAAAGCCTCAGTGCCCCCTGCAGGGAAGCAGGTTAAGAACTGGTTCTAAAACTGCTTCAAAATTTTACAACCGGTTCACGCGAACCGGCGCAAACCGGTGGCTCCAGCTCACCACTGGTTTTGTGTGCAGCATAGAAAAGAAACTATCCCTGTCCTGCAAGACTTATAGTCCAAATGCTTAATTTTATGTTTTAATTTTTACAAATTAAATAAACGAATACAATAAACTCTAAATGATAAACTTTCTTTATATCCATGTAATCAACTTTAATTTAAAAAATGAAAGTCCACATGTTAATATTTAGAGCGGGTTGAAAAACTTTTCAATTTAACTTTTTTCTGTAGAAAATGCCTTTTCAAACATTTCTACCAAAAATTATGAAAAAGTTCCAGTGAAAAATTTGCAAATTAAAAATTATTTTTTTAAATTCGTTTTGTTTTAACAAGAAAAAGCACTTTCTCTCACTTTTTAATTTTTCCCCTTTTTGCAGGAAAAAGTCTTTGCTTTTTAAAGTGTTTTTTTTTTCACCAAAATGATTCTTTAATTTTAAAAATGGAAAAATTTAATGAAATGGAAAGAAATGAAATTTAATTTGAAATTTTTCAAGAAATATACTTATGTTTTCTCAACAAGCTCTACCAATAATATTTTGGGCAACAGATTGATTTTCTTCAGTATAAATGTGGTACCTGTACGTCCAGAGTCTACAGTAGTATTCTGTTGACAGTTAAGTCTGAGGATACTTTATATATACATCCAGAATGTATATAACCTTTATTCATTACTATTAATTGTTTTGTTTTTAAGTTAAAATAAGTTCAAATTTCATGTTGCCACATCCATAAGATGGATTTTGTTGATTATACTCATTAGATTTGGGATAAGATTATTGCCAGCCATCAACATCATATTCAGTACTCTGTGTCAGAGATTTGGTCCCATGGGTCATTTTCCAGAATGTATTACAAAAGATTAAATAATAAATCAATTGCCAGCTTGGAATGTATGAAATGGTAGACCAGTGCCCAAAATCAGATGATGTAATGGCATCTCCATAAGAAGTGTATTGAGCGAGGCTGATTGATAATCACATTCTAAGCTAAATCTGAGTGAAAAAATATTTAATTCCAAAGAATAAAAGGAGGAAAAATTCACAAATCTTCATGAAAATGTTTCCCGGTTTCCAACAAGCTCTATTTGGAGCCTCTTAGGTATAGATCTGAATTAATTTTGATCAGAGTTGAAAGACAATAGAAGTCTATGTAGCTGAAAGTTCTGCGTCCCTTGTGAATGTTGTAAACTGAGGCTCCAGAGGAGTGCTTTCTGCTAATGATTATACCGAAGAGGGATTTTAAGTTCTTAAGTCCCGGTTCTGTCTTGAGTGGAAAAAATTGTACAGTCAAGAAAAGAACTCATTTTGGTTAGACCACCTTCACAATGTTTCCTCAGATCAGTTCTGCTCCAGTTTTGGAGTTTTCCCCTCAGTAATCTAGTCTAGAAAACGGCGAATTATAGTTATACATTGAAATCCTAACAAGGTAGATCAAATTTCATTCTGAGCTGTTCAAAGTTCAATAGTCTTGTGCTCTGGAAAAAGTCTCCAATGTTCAACAGTATTCTGGCATATTCTGCATATCTAGGAAGTCAGTGAATATTTTCAAAAAGAAATGGAGTACTTGTGGCACCTTAGAGACTAACCAATTTATTTGAGCATGAGCTTTCGTGAGCTACAGCTCACTTCATCAGATGCATACTGTGGAAACTGCAGCAGACTTTATATATACACAGAGAATATGAAACAATACCTCCTCCCACCCCACTGTCCTGCTGGTAATAGCTTATCTAAAGTAATCGTCAGGTTAGGCCATTTCCAGCACAAATCCAGGTTTTCTCACCCTCCACCCCCCCACACAAATTCACTCTCCTGCTGGTGATAGCCCATCCAAAGTGACAACTCTTTACACAATGTGCATGATAATGAAGTTAGGCCATTTCCTGCACAAATCCAGGTTCTCTCACTCCCTCACCCCCATCCAAAAACCCACCCCCATACACACACAGACTCACTCTCCTGCTGGTAATAGCTCGTCCAAACTGACCACTCTCCAAGTTTAAATCCAAGTTAAACCAGAACATCTGGGGGGGAGGGGGGGGATAGGAAAAAACAAGAGGAAATAGGCTACCTTGCATAATGACTTAGCCACTCCCAGTCTCTATTTAAGCCTAAATTAATAGTATCCAATTTGCAAATGAATTCCAATTCAGCAGTTTCTCGCTGGAGTCTGGATTTGAAGTTTTTTTGTTTTAAGATAGCGACCTTCATGTCTGTGATTGCGTGACCAGAGAGATTGAAGTGTTCTCCGACTGGTTTATGAATGTTATAATTCTTGACATCTGATTTGTGTCCATTTATTCTTTTACGTAGAGACTGTCCAGTTTGACCAATGTACATGGCAGAGGGGCATTGCTGGCACATGATGGCATAAATCACACCTGCACATCCACCAATGTGATTTATGGCCTAACTTCATTATCATGCACATTGTGTAAAGAGTTGTCACTTTGGATGGGCTATCACCAGCAGGAGAGTGAATTTGTGTGGGGGGGGTGGAGGGTGAGAAAACCTGGATTTGTGCTGGAAATGGCCTAACCTGACGATTACTTTAGATAAGCTATTACCAGCAGGACAGTGGGGTGGGAGGAGGTATTGTTTCATATTCTCTGTGTATATATAAAGTCTGCTGCAGTTTCCACAGTATGCATCTGATGAAGTGAGCTGTAGCTCACGAAAGCTCATGCTCAAATAAATTGGTTAGTCTCTAAGGTGCCACAAGTACTCCATTTCTTTTTGCGAATACAGACTAACACGGCTGTTACTCTGAAACCAGTGAATATTTTGGCACTGCTCTAAGGTATTTGATTGATATTCTTCCTTCTCCTGCTCTCGCAGTATTCCCAAAGTGTGTCCGTGACATAGGACATTGACTGATTTCCTGAGGGGAATAAAATATCTTCACCACACATCAAGCTGGAAAATGTAAAAGGAGAGTAATATGACACTTTGTCACATGGGGCTGTTGTTCTGAATTTCTATAAAATGTAACCAGTTCTAAACATAGGGGGTCTGATCTAAAAGCCATTGAAGTCAATGGGAACTTTTGCACTGATTGTAGTGGTTTTAGCTTAGGGTCATATTGAATTACAGCTTCCCAGTTACAGATTTTCTAGCTGGAGAGACTAATACCTACTTTTGGTTTTTATCATTGGAGCCTGAATAAGATGATTCTTGGTATTTTACCATACTATATTAAGTTGCTGCATAATCTGTTTAGTTCTCTTTTTAAACCACATAGATAGAAGTATTAGGAGGGACTTGCAGAAAATACAAGACTTGCGAAAGAGCATTGATTTTTGTCAGGCTGTCTCTCCCAAACGTAAATAATGGTAAACTGTGACATCGCTGCAGGCCTTTGATGTAGGGAATATAAAAGGGTTTACAGATTTAGCATTATTAGTTTTTTGAAATTGCGTGAGATTTTTACTCCTAGATATCTAAATCCCTCAGGGGATTGTCAGCATGGAAAATAGTTAGAGAGACTCTCACTGGATGTGTCTAAGAGCAAAGTCTCTGACTTGGTCTATTTACCATTATGATAATATGGCACTGTATGCTTCTAAGACTGTGGGGCATTGGATAGAGGCTATTTAAATAAAGGAAAGGATGTGGAGAATTGTAGAACAGTTTGACCACTGTTTTAATAGATGTCCAAAGTGAAATGTCTCTAATAACTACAAAAAAGAAACCTTATCAAATATCCTCTGCATCTGAGGCTAGAAGTAGGCAACTTTCATTGGTTCATTTAATATGATGAATGATGTTTAGTGTTCACAGAATATTATGATTTGTAGTTTTGTCTGGCATAAAGCCAGATAGTTGGGAATAACATTACTCTAAAGAAATAAATGGATATTGATAAATTCAGGGAGTGAATCTACTTGAAAAGAATATAAATAGGCCCCCTCAATTAGTTCATAGTCTATAGACTATCTAGAAAGCATAGACTACTCTCAGCTTGGGTCATCAAGATTAGGTTGTGATAAAATTGTTACAGGAGATGTTCTGATGAACTAACATTGAAGCTAAGCATATTCCATATGAAATAATGAGGGGAAAAAAGAATTACTTAAATATCTTTCATTTAATTGCCATTTTATTACATACCAGCATTATATATAACACAAAAGAGTGTCTTAAAGCTTATTTTGCGTTAAGGTTTTCTGCTCTTGAATTTACAAATTTCTGAGTTTCTTCTTTGGGATTATTAAACATCAAAGCTGTGTTCCTTTAAGGAGCCGTAGGTTCACTGCGTATAAGAGGTCTGTGTAGTTTCTTTACTGGCTTTAATGCAGTTGTCTACCACTGCAGCAATAATAGCTTTTCCTTATTTAAGTAAGAGCTCTTTTTCCATGGCAGCATGATAAAAGTGCTGTCCTTTAAAATTACGTAGGTGAATAATTGTGGGTCCGAGTAAAAGCTGTCTCTTGCAGCCCTGTGTCCAATGGGCTGTATCTATTTTTAACTTAGTCCCTTTTCTCTCTAGACCCAGTAGTCTGTGGATTCATTTAAAACAGTTAGTGGATGTGGGATTTCTGCTGCTTGGATCAGCAGCTCCTGTATTCAAAATCTTCAGCTTTACTCTCTCAGAAAGTAGTGTTGCATTCCTAGGGTCTGCAGAAAGGTGTTCATTGCAGTTAGAGGTGATTCAAGTGGTGCTTTCTGAAAGTGTACTTTCCATGATAGTGGCCAAATTTAAAGATACCTTCTTGATTTTGATGGTAAGATCACTGAGTTTTGCAGACTGCATGGCTCTACATTCTTGACTGTCTTCCGGACCTGATTCTATTTTCATAATTCACAGTTTTGATATCAGACATATTGGACTTGCCTTAATGTTCCAAAAGGATTCCATAGAAGTCCTAGAAAGTATTTATGGAGGGTAATTGATTGGGGAGCAAAACTTAGCATTTCTATTGGGCAATAAAAAAAGGATTCATTTGGGAGCTCAGAGAATCTCTGCTTGGCTGCTGTGATGTATCATGTGACCCTGGAGTGAGAGTTTGTGATAGCTCAATGAAAAACTACAGAAGGATTATGTATAAACTTTTTCTACTCTAAACGTTAAAAAAAGAAAAAATGGCTCAAATACAAAAAATTAAATGTCACTCCATTAACAAGTTACCTGATAATTTAGACTCACTTTTGCCACATAGATGGGACTTTTCAGGGAGAAAGGTGTTATGCCACATGAGTAAAGACTGTGGAAGTGGGCCCTAGTGCACAAAATCATTTTAAAACTTTGGGGCCCAATTTTGCCCATCCTAAGTGGGTGTAAAATGTTACGAAAACACAATTCTGTACTCACTCTAGTGAAAGCATTTTATTCCCATAGAAGCAGAAAAGATAACTCAGTATGAAAGTGATTCAGAAGACTTTCAGAAGTGTTGTAAGATTATAGTATAGAAAATGTGTGGAAATATACAAACAGCAGAAAAACAATAATTAATAGTACCTATCATACAACTTTGAGAGGCCCTGATCCAGAGTGCATTGACATCAGTGAGTCTTTTCATTGATTTCAGTAGGCTTTATACACCCAAAGTGTCCAGCTCACTAATGCTTTTAATTCACTGAGCTCCGCTTCCTGCATGTCACACAATCTTGCTCCCATTGAAGCCAATGGTAAAACTCCAAAGCAGGGGCATCGTGTCAGAACAATTCTGGGGTGAAGCAGGGGTCAAAGTTGTGTCAGCATCGCCGCTTCCACCTCCTTGATGAGGTCATGGCTGGCCATGGGGTTAGTGGACTAGTCCCATCCCTGGGACAACAGAGGGGCAGGGAGATGGTGCCGGTGTTATCCCAGAGGGCAGGCAGGCACCAGAGGTAGGGGTGGGCCAAGGGGCCATTGTTCCACCACTTTTTAAATAGGCCCCTCCAGAGGAGCCCCTTCCCAGCTGGCTTGAAGGAGGGGGGTCCGGGACAAATTTGAGTGGTGCTGCAACCCACATTCCAAGCTGCAATGCCACTCACTGTCTCATGCTGAGTGGTGTCTCACCGATAGCCAGCCCAGAACAGGGATTGGGGCCTGGTTCACTCTGCGCTCAGCTCCAGGCAGCCTGCCACTGCTGCTTCCTGTCCAGCTGGTGGGGAGAGGAGAGCAGCACTGACAACGCAGTGACTGGGTGCCAACACCTGACCCACCCCATAATGGCCCCCACGGGCCTGGGGGAGACACCACACTGCTAGCTGGTGAGGAGCTATGAAAAGTGTGTGTGGGGGAAACTCTAGCAAATGTCGCCCCTGCTCCAAAGGGAGCAGGACTGGGTGCCAAGTCCGATAACAGTTTGGAAATATCAGATGAAGAGAGCTGTAACTAAGCTGTAAAGATTATTTAAATTTTCTAGTAGGCCTTTTCCATCTTTTGTGATTCTGATTCTAACCATATTCATGGGGATGGGGCTATCGAAATTTTGAGATGTATTTTTAACAAGTGATTTGAAAATTAATTGCAATGCCCATCCTATTAGAAGCAGTCACTGCAGTTTTCCATTTTCAATATGTCTAAGGATCCAATTCTGCTCTTACTGGAATCAGACTTTTGTCATTGACTTCAATACAAGAAGAGTTTGGCCCTTGATGTATTAATTATGGGCTCACTAAAATAGAACACAACATCCTTCCTTTTCTTTCTCCTTCACCTGAGCAGTGAAAGCAAAAGAGCTGCCTTTTAAGTATCAATCAAGAAGACCAAGAATCACTTTATTGCAGCAGATTTTATAGGCAGTGGCGCTAAACAGTAATTGGATCAACAGTAGCAATTACATTTCTCATGTGATAGCACCAGTGAATGAGGTACAGGTAACCTCATTAGCCAATAGACGTCACTGCAATCAGAAAAATTGTTAAAGGATGAAGAAAGAAGATAGTCTTTTTAAAATTAAAAGTAGAATTATCCTAGGAACATGAAATCTTTTGGTAATAGGAGATAACCAATTATAAGGAATTTTCTATTTCCCTATAAAAACGGCTGTTTTGTGAAGAGAAGATACTGTTTGATGAGATTTACAGTACCCTGTCTCCCATAGGGGTGACAGAATGCACTTTGGTAGCGGCTATAATGTGTGCCAAGGCTTATGCATGAAGAAGTATAATCAGGGCCAAGATCTAAAACCTTTGGGCTGAAATCAGGTAAATAGTCATACAGATGGCCAAATTCATACAGATGGCCACCTGCTTGCTTGTACTGTACTGGCATTTGTAAGGTGAATAAGTGGGCCTCTAACCTTTTAATGTGGTCCTGTGTGATGCAGAGAATGGAAAGGAATGGTTTTATTCCTACTCCCATGAGACTTTTTCAGGGTTTGATTACTTTTTTGTTAATAGTCTTAGGAGTGTAGTTAAGGCAACAAGGCAAGTAATTCAAGTTTCAAGCTTCATACACTTTAAAAATTGTGTTGTGGGAGCAGACTCCATTCTGAGATTACAGTCATGACTTCATTGATCCCTATTGCATTAACTTTTAAAAACAAAAATAAAAGTGGCCCTAAATAGAGTTATTTTATCTTCCATTGTATTATTGGGTCCAACTAGTGGCATTGCCCTATAAAGCCTGACGTGCCTTGAATCCTGGCTCACCTCAGGAACTGTCAGTCTTCTATAGACACCCTGCTAGTGGAAATGCACTAAGTTGAGGTGCTTGAAGTGGCAACCACAGGGTCTAATTGTGAAGAAGCTGAAAGCAGGGCATTTTCAGAAAGGAGTTTTGACTGGGCCTATTAATACAGGGAGATAACAGAGGATGTTGCTCCCCAAATTCCTCTGAGCTGGGATTGTAAATTATGCACTTCCTACCTCTCCAAGAGGGAGCTGTGTGGCTGCTTCCTCCTGCGAGGAGCCAGCTGAAGACTCCACTCTGTGGCTGCCCACCTCTTCTCTGACTCTCTTCCTGCGGGGTTTGGGGGTGGGAAGGGAAGAAGTGGAGACACCGAGGAGGAGCCACTTCCCACAGTCAGGATCCTCCAAGAGGGCTGTGGGACTGCTCAGGATCCTTGGAGGGAGCTGAACATCTGAGAGTGCTGTTTGGGTCGGGGGGAGCAGGGAGAGAACCAGGAGGAGAGTGAACCCCAGAAATGGGAAAGGAAATTGTTGGGGAAGGGGAGAACTAGCCTAGGGGCCTGCGAGGGAGACACCCTCATTTGGGAGGGAATGGAAGAGATGGGGAGAGGAAAGATAGTTGCAGATAGTGGGTTGGGGGGAGAGGGAGGGAGGAGGAGAAACCAGGGGAAGAAAGGATTCTGGTGGGTTGAAGGAGGAGGAAAGCAGGAGCTGCCTGGGAGATGAGGAGAGGAAGAGCAAGAAGAAACAGGAGTGGGGAGCAAAGGACCCAGGGCAAGAAAACCTCAGAAGGGAGACTACAGTGAAAGGAGAGGCAAAGAGGGGAGGGAATGGAATAGAATGGGACAGAGAGGTTTGGAGCTAGTGCAAGATAGGAAAGAACAGGGAGGCAGGGATTAGAAGCAGGAGAAAAGTTAATCAGAGGGGAAAGAAAGGGATAAAAGACATGTGAAGGAAAAGAGATAATGGAAAAACAAGGCAGATAGTAAGTTAATCATATTGTTTTACAGAAAGTTAAATGGCAAAATATTTACAGCCATTTTTATAAGCAATAGGTTGTTTGATTTTAAATAGCATTAAGCATGAAAAAAGATGGGATGAAACCCTGGCCCCATTGTAATTAATGGAAGTTTTGCTATTGACTTCAGTGAGACCAGAGTTTCACCCAGCATTCTTTAGGATGACGGGCATGGAGGGGAGAATGGCAGCTCTGGTTGTGAATATGTGGACAGTGGATGGGGGCACCCAGAGTTTCTGTGAGTGGGAAGTGGGGATGTACTACTTTGTTTTTATGTTTTGAATCTGTGTGTTTGAATATATTTATATATAAACATGTTTATATATGGATCTTCTGGGAACATAAAGGGACTACAATAATAAATTACTCTAAAAAGTAATTTGATTACATGTAACAGATTATCATTAAGGGTTCCTTATGTATACTATAATTTTGATGGATAAACTGATTACTTTTTACAGCAGAAAGTAATGTGGTTTACCTTGTGTTACTTTTCCAAATTACTACCCCTTCCTTTCCAACTCTTAACCCTTCACCTGCTTTCCCAGGCAGAAGAGGAGTTGAGTCAATCATCCTCCTCACAGACTTTATTTTCCAGGACCTCCCCACCAGAGTTGATAGTGACCCTGGATTGAATCTGGCCTTTCATGTTTAGATTAAATAATATGATCTGACCATACTCAAGTATAGATTATTAATAAAAAATTGATTGAATAAACTGTTGTGACATTGATAGCTCAACAGTACAAACCTGTTTATTGCCAATGAGATTGCAGATGGTCTTTTATCTGTCTCTATCTCTCTTTATATAGAGAGATATAAGAAAAATGCGTGTGGCCTCTCACGGGGATGCAGCCAAAGCAACACTAGCAAGATAACTTCTTAGTTTAGCATTCTGGGGGAGAAGTTCCTGGAGGACAGCCAAAGAAACTGATGGAGAAGTTGGCTGCCTTGAGGTGCCAATATAGAGCAATATTTAGACAAAAATATCACTCTAACAGTATTGTGGTAAAAAGTAAAATTATCTTAGCCTATTTTATTACTGTGAGTGAAAATCTCATATAAATACCTTATCAAGCATTGCTACAAGGAGGGGGAGTGATGTACAGAGGATTTTAGGGCCTGAGCTTGCCACAAAAGTCTATCTTTTATTATACAGGTCCTGAAGCTGAGTGATCTGGACTTCTGCTTTGAGCAACTTGAATGGTAAACATTTAATGGGAGGAAAATGTCCTTTTCTTGTCTGCCTCCAGCCAGATGTAGGCTCAGCTAGGCATTTTATAGGGCTTTTAAAAAAAATTTCAGCTCATTTACCTGATATTTAAGTAAGGCACACTAGGCTATAATCTCCTAGGACAACTCTACCAATTCTGACTTTTATAAAATAGGTAAAGCAGTGGCTACCTGCAGTAGTTTATTTTAATGATAAATTACATATTTGCAGCCCATTTGCTTAATTTTTGAATTCCTTCAGAACTCTTGGTTTAATAATATCTGGTCGTGGTGACTTACTGCTGAGTCACAAATGAGGGTCAGCACTTCCAATAGCACTTCTGACACCTTAAATCTCTGAAACATCTTTATTACTATAAAGTGTAACTCTGCGGTACATAGGTGCTGGAACTAGTGGTCCTGGGGGTGCTGCAGCACCGCCGAGCAAAAAGTGGTTTTCATCATATACAGAGTTTACACTTTGGTTCAGTGGCTCTCAGCACCCTTCTATACAAATTGTTCCAGCACCCAGTGGTCGTCTGTTGTAAAAGCTGATGGAAGTACATCATTTAGCTTTTCTGCAATATCCTTGTCGTCTTTGATTTCTAGAGCAAGAACCAGATATCGGAGTCTAAAACAAAAAAGTCTGTATTATGAGAAACACTCCCCCCACCCACACACACAAAGATTTGTGTAGGAATTTATCAGTATTCAAAATCCAAAAAACACTATACCAAAATGAAAACTGAAATCTACCTGAGACCCAAAATGCTGTACAGTCCTAGATTTGTGCTCTGTTTCTTTTAGAGCCAATACACTCTGCTGGAAACGACATCATTCCAAAGGGGGAGAGGAAGTTTTCTCTTAACTAAAGCAGGTAACTTTTCATTTTTGGAAATCTGGGTTCAAATCATGTGGATTACCAGTGAACTTTGTTTGATGGATTCAATCCAGTTGTCCGTTGAAAAGCTGCTGTATCACCAGACCACCACCCTATACATCACAAGCAATAGTCTCTGCACAGAAGAGACCCCAAGACAAAAGCAGTAGTAGGGAGTATGTGAAGAAGTTATATTTGTACACTTATTTCTACTTTAGCAGTTGCGTGCATGTCACAAAAGCAGATTTTATCCCACTTTTGTGTTGGGTGTACCTGACTGTGAACCTTGGCAAAGTGCTGACTGCCCGCCTGGCCTATGAAACGTGTATGTGTGCAGACCTGCATTTGTATGAGTGCTGATCTTCACCAAAATTCTCAAAGTATGGGAGGTGTCAAAAAAGTAAGAGTCAACTTGAAATTGAAAGAACAATATTTATGTAAAACTGATTTTCCTGAGAAAATCTTCAGTATAACTGAACATGGCGAGGAAAAAAGAATTGTAAAGAATGAAAAATAAAGAAGAAATTAGGAAATATGCATTTCTCTTTATGTCAAGTGAAATTGTTGTCATAAAATAAATTCTACATATTTGACATGATGTTGGTATGGTGCTAGGGTGTACTGGATTTCCTTGTGCTGGTTTTCAAAAGAAAAATTTTAAGTTGTATTTACACATCTTAAAAAATACAAGAAAACATCATCAAACTAGTTAGATACTCCAGAATAATAACTGCCTATGAATATCCAATATCTGAAAACATTATATCTGCATACTAAGTTTCAGAGCTGAAGAGGTGGTAAACGGCCACAACAGATAGGGTGGTCATTGTGTGTATAGCCTCATCTTCATGAAAAAAAAATACTTAAACCTATTATAGCATCTCTGTCACTCTGGCTCCCAATGTCCTAGGACAGAAGAATAAGTCCTACAAGAAATCTCTAAGGCAAGTTTCAGAAATGTGTGGTATCAATATCCTTGCACAAAGGGGTATAATAAAGAACAAGAAGTTATCTTCCCACCCATCAGCCCATATTTGCCATTAAGTCCATGGTCCTAAATGCTGGTCCTAAATGAAGGGTAGCATACCTATCTCACTTACGGAGAGTTTAATTCCAGAAATGCTATTTCCAAGTAAAACAAATTAAATAAGTTATTTAAGGGTGCTACAGTAAAGTAAGTAATATAACTATTAGAAGACTACCAAACCAAATCATGAGTACTGGAAAGAATGGAAATGATTACTTCAAACATTCGTACTGGATACTCTTACCACCATCTTTTTGAGAGTAATATTCTTGAAGGGATGCAGAGGGAGAAGCTATGTTTCAGGAAGCCAAGCCATAACACATGGAGATCTTTGAAGATCAGAACGAGGCTCCTGAATTAGATCCAGAACTCAGTGAGAGGCAAAGTAGCATGTAGAATACTAATGTGGTATGGTTTTGTCCAGTTGTTTGTCTTAGGAAATGAGCCACTAAGCTTTAGATAAGTTGCCGCTTCTATGTGGTTTCTGCTTTCTGTAGTAGACCAGCCTTGAAGTAATCACAGTGTGCATCATTGTGTCCAGCTTGTTACTGAGAGGAGCATATGAAAATATGTTGCCTGCTGGAGATGTAGATTGTGTTTCTGTCCACTGCAGCACCTGGACAGCTAGCCATAAAGTTAAATCAGATTTTAGCACCACTTACTGAATAGTTTGCAGCCTGCAGTCTTCAGGTGCTTTTCAGCTTGAAATATGCTTTTAACAAGCTGGATATCTCAGTAATACTCATATCTGAACTAGAACCACAATACTCCAGAGGAGAATGTAAAGACAGTGATTCCACTCCCGTTACTGACTCTTCCCATGCTGCCCCATATTCCTGGAACCTCCTTTTTGACACAGTCTGTCATGGCTCCACTGTCTCCTCCTTTTCTCTTCAAAAGGCACCTCTTCAAGGACAACTCCTCAAGCATTCCCTATGCCCCATTGATTTAGTTGGAGATTCGTCCTGCTTTGAGCAGGGGGTTGGACTAGATGACCTCCTGGGGTCCCTTCCAACCCTGATATTCTATGATTCTATGATTGGAAGTTTACTTTTAAAAATAAAATGTTCAAATCATGGCACTTTGATATGATTGCTTGTATCACTGCACAGTCACTGTCCTGTCCTCTCCCTTGCCTGTTATATATTTAGGCTGTACCCTGGTTACATTGCAGGCTTGTCTTTTATCAGTTTGAAAAATCTCCTCGCAGACTGTGGTTGCTACATAAATAATCATGAAATATCTAACACTGACATTGATTTTTAAGAAATGTTTTGAAGCAAGTTACATTTTTAATATTAATGCTTACTATAGTAATTTTATACAAATTTCCAAATAAAAATAATTTCAAGAGGCAGTCAAGATTGCACTGCAAGCAACAGGGAGCACAAGGGTAGAGAAGATGTCAGACAATATTTTGCTGAGCTGACAAATTTGTGGCCAGAAGAGGTAGGTGGCCACTAATTCTGGCAAGTCTTCCCCAGCACAGTTCTTAGGCTTCTAGTGAATCAAACTCAATATAATACAAAAGAAATAAGTAATTCTGTTTAATTATTTAAATTGTATTATTCAAGGACGGCAGAGAGTGAAACATTACAATAAAATAATTGGTGCGTTCTTGTTGACGAGACTGCTGAAATAATACAGGTGTCACCGACCTAGCAATACACTACCATATTAGTAAGAGTGGAGAGGCTAGAGAACCAGGGTGATTAAACCCCATAAGTATGCTATTTTTCCTCTCTCTCTCTCAATCCCAAGAAGCATGCAGAATGAGGACCTCTGAAGAATACAGTTGTGGCAAGATGTGAGTATGTATCATGCCTGAGACTGTGTGTCTACCATAACTTTGACTTACATAGCAAAAACCATGTGGTTTTGTTTGGTTGTCTTTTTTTTTTAAGGTTTTATTAAATAAAAATGCATGGTCTTTCTAGCCAATTTTTTACCAAGCAAGACTTCTCCATAATTTCATTGTGTAAAAAAAATAAAAAGCCCTCAGATGATGACTTTTTACATTTTGTGGCCATTTTAAGCCACCAACCTTAATCATGCCAGCTGTAAAGCATCTATCTGCTCTTATCTGGGATTTCACCAAGAGCCTCACTCATTCTCCTTCAACTGATTGTGTACGTATACATTCCCCTGGAGGTATACATGCATCCAAGGCATTCAAAGCAGAGACTTTTGCCAGCAGTACCAGCAGGCAGCCCATGTGGCTGCACTACGCATGTGTGCTGAGCCAAGGGTATAAAGGGGCATGGCCACTGCATCCCTCTCAGTTCCTTTTTATCTCCTGTGGCAAGAGCTGGAGCTCTCTGGTGCTCTTCAGCTTTGGTTAGCCAGCCTTTAGAAATGAGCATTTCTCTCATTTGTATACAGTTGAAATTAGTTTTATTGTTAGTAGAGTATAGTTTAGTTAGGTAGGTAGTTCTCTGAGTCTGGGGGTTTAGTATGTAAAAGTCCCCAGAATTCAAACAGTGTGCCATGAGCAGGGCTGTGATACCTGTTAGTGATAGGCACAAAAGCTGCCTAATTTGCTTAGGCAAGGGACATGTGAGGTACAACTTCCTATTTGTACCTCCTTTCCAATGAGGATGAAGAAGCAGAGGGATTTCTGCCGCAAGGTGTATCCCCTGGAAAAGGCAATGTGTTGCTCTTCAGAGCCTGACCCTGACCACAAGAGAACAGACAAAGAGTACCCCTCCAGCTGTCCTGGCTTCTAACCCCACATCAGGTGAGAAACACTGCTCATCCTCTCCCACAGCCTCCTCGAAGTGTCCAAAACCACCTTTATCCTCTGAGACTGACAGACCCTCAAAGTCTCAGTCTTCTAAGAAATCTTCCGAAAAGTCCTCCAGTGCCAAGTTAAGGTCTGGTTGCAAACACTGGTACTCAATGGCAGTGATCTGAAGTGGCACTGTCCACTTTTGCTCCAGCAGGGCCATCGAAACCAGTGCCTTCACAGGCAAATCCCTAGCCCTGGCACTGTCGAGTCCAGTACCACAGTCATTGGGAACAAACAGTTGCCAACAATTTTTATGCTGTTGATGCTGTAAGTGGCAGGACCTTGCAGTGGCAGGACCTTTTGTCTCCCTCTCTTCTGGACTCTCCTTTACTACATCACCCAGCTTCAATCACATTAGAACCGTCAAAGTCATATGCTGCCATGGCACCAGCAGTTCCACCTGCATTGTCCATGCAGCCTTCAACATCAGCTCTGCTGGTATTGTTGACATCAACCCACCTTTCCGCCTTCTAACCGCCTCACCTGCTTCCAGCAGCTCCGACGGATACTTCGTCAATGTACCTTTAGGGCAGCACCTTGTATTGCTGGTGCCAAGACCTTCACTAGGGTCTACTGGAACTGCACCTCCATTTACTGAGGGGATCTATGAGACACCCTGGCACCCCCTTATTCACCACTGTCCTATAATTAGGATATGTTTTGTACAAAGTATGCCTTGTGAGGTATCATTCTAAAAGTCGATCTGCTAGACATTAATAACTCGTTGGATCGTATGTGCTATCGCCGTATGTGAAGTTATCAAATTTGGCTGTGTATCTGTTACTGAAACATGTTGTGAGGTTGAAAACACCCACAAGCAGCCTTTCAGGTACAACAGTAAAAAGGCTAAACAATGTTAATGGCTTATTGAGGAAATGTCACAAGCACAAGGATTACCCCAGGAACTGTGTACAATACAAACCTCTCAGAGACAGCACTACACAATGGGAACTGTTTGACCCAGGTCACAGCAAAAGAGCTTTCCAGCAAGTGGGAAGAAGATATAAAAGGAAAGATGACCTCATGATGGTACCTCACTCTCCCTACAGCAACACACCCAGAAACACCTGAGAAACAAAGACTGAACTGGGAGAAGTGATGGTCCTAGGCTAACAGAATTTCTAGTCTGTGTGTGAAAACCTGGGAAACCCAAGCTGTAGAGGAAAGACAGCTTGTGCCTAAAGAATCTGCCAGCCTGTTTATCGCTCAGGGTGAGAATCTGTTAATTCATATCCTACCTATCTAGCATGTTAAGCTCAGTTTGCATTTTTGTTTATTTACTAGGTAATCTGCTTTGATCTGTTTGCTATCACCTATAATCACCTAAAATCTATCTTTTTGTAGTTAATAAACTTATTTTATGTTTTAATCCAAACCAGTGTGCATTTGACTAAAGTGCTGGGGGGAAATCTCAGCTTGGTTACCACAAGTGTGCATGGTCCTCTTCACATTGAGTAAGAGGCAGTCCAGGTATTAAACCCATACTGGCCAGATTTTGAGAGCAGAAGCCCAGGCTGGTGGGTCAAAGGGCTCAGTGGCACCTCAGTTCCAGGTGGCACCTTGGACAGAACCTGTCACAATCTGTATCTCCTCCTGTTCAGACTCTGACCATGATACACTTCTATCTCCTCCAAGATCTTTCAGGGCTCCGTACCGATCACACTCTAGGAACACCTGGACAATAGATCAAGAACAGTATTTTTACAAAGATACCCTGGTGCCCAACACTGTGGGCAGTACAAAAACTACCCTCTTTGGCCTTATTGGGCATCTTGGATTGCTTCAGGAGCATCTAGATCCCCATCAGAGACTCAATGTAGGAGGAGGTTGCCTTCTCCAATGCCAGTGACTACTAGGGTAGATTGTCCTGCAGTCTCCTCTTCCTTTCTTGAAGCCCACAGAAGAGTTGTTCTCCAGCCTCTTCTCCAGATAAGGCCATCATTCCAGAGCTGGCATCAACTCCCCGTGCGGACTTAAACTATTTCAGAACTTCCTGTGGAGGGTCATATGTCTAGAGGTGCAGGCAGAACTTGTGTAAGACGAGATGAACAAAGTATTTGATATCTTGCAAACTCGTGCTCTGGAAAGGATTACCTTCCAATTAATTAAGCCCTGCTGGAACCTGCAAAGATGCATTGGAAGACATGGGTCTCCATTCCACCCATGGCCAAACAGGTGGACAGACGTTACCATATCACCCAGCAGGAATTTGATTATTTATTTAGTCATGCCTTCCGAGATTCTCCAGTGGTCGCAGTGGCCAATGAGCGTTCAAGGCAGTCTCACCTTAAGGCTACCCTGAAAGATGAGGAGTATAAGACACTATACTTATACATCAGAAAGGCATATATCACTATGAATATTCAAATTATCAGGCATTGTTGTACAAATATACCTTCATTAACGAAGTTTACAGATAAATTTCCCAAAGAATACAAGGAGCAGTTCTTGGAAGCAGTTACAATATGGCCAACCTCACTTCATGTTCCATAGCTATAGCTCTCTTGATGAGATGTTCCTCTTAGTTGTAGGCCTCTGGCATCACAAGGTAGCTACAAAACACAATTCAAGACCTACCACTTGAAGGATCCAAACTGTTTTCTCAAAAAAATGATAATGCCATGCACATGTTAGCGACTCCTGTGTGACTCTCCATTTACTAGGGATCTACACCCCAGTAACAGAGGAAACAGTTCAAGCCTCAAAAGCAAAACAAATAATTCTACTGAACAAGCAGGCTTTGAGAACCACTGGTCTAGAGCATGCCCTTCACCAGACCTACATCAGGCCACATTGGCCACATTTTTTCCATCTCCGTGGCTTTGTGCCTTGGGCAGCTGCCCTGCTCAACCCCCTTGACCCCCCCCGGTTATGGTCCTGCCTACACCTATTGGGACAGTTGGCCCCATGCAGGTATATGACTCAGCATGCAACACTTCACCTCAGATGTCTGCAGGCCTGACTTCAATCAATGTGTCTTCCATGCTGATTTGTGTCTCCAGATTAATGCTTCAGTCTCTAGATTGGTTGTTGGACTCTTGAACATATGCAGAGGAATTCCTTTCCTACCAGGGATTGGGGGACCCAGCTGGGTCAATTTTAGGCTTAAGTGCTTTGGACACTTTGGGAGATTAGACATATGCTAGATTACCTGCTGCATCTGAAAGCTTCTGCTTTCTCTATCAGTTCAGTGAGATTTTAGGAAGAGCTCTGTGTAAGTTGAAAGCTTGTATCTCTCACCAACAGAAGTTGGTCCAATAAAACATATTACCTCACCCACCTTGTCTCCCTAGTTTAGTGACGGTCCATCTAACATCCATCTCTGCAGTACATGCACCATAGATGGGTTTTCTATCTTCTTGCATACCTTTTGTATCCAGATTTTTAAAGGGACTTATTCACATGTACCCTCCTGTATCTCATCCACTACCTTTATGGGGCCTGAATTTAATAGGTCTGTCTTGATGGGTTCCTCCTTTGAACCTTTGACAAAAACATCTCTGATGCTGCTGTCAATTAAAACAGTGGGGGGAGGGGTTGTTAGCAATTACATCTGCAAGGAGAAAAGTGTTGTTCTTTGAGATGTGTTGTGCACATACACATTCCATGACCCTCCGTCTTGTCCACTATTTTGGGCATTAGATCCCAGTAGTGTGAAAGAATGGATGGGGAGGTACCCCTTTATACTCTCGGCTTACTGCACGAGGACAACAAGGGTGCCTGAACCCCCTACTGGTACTGTTGGCATTGGGCACCTATACTCCTACAGTGGAACGTATATGTGCACAATACATCTCAAAGAACAACATTTAATGTACATGTAAATAAACCTTTTTCATCACATAAAAGCAACTAAATCCACTAGTACATGCATACACTAATGCTATGTGTCACTGAGTGAGAATAAGTGATTTGGGGTAGATTGTGCTCTACATGACTTGGCAATCATAAAGAAAGAAATATTAAGGGAGAGGATCGAATGGGGGCCTGTGGAGTCATGTTTTTTTCCTGTTGCTGAACTCCTTTTTTTTTCCTTTTCCTTTCTGTTTTCTTTTTCTTTTCTTTTTCAGTGAAGGAATAGTGTTCCCTATAAGTGACCTCTATCTTAAAATTCTGACTGAGAGCATGCCACATATACTACCTGTCACACATATACACGGCCTGAAATCCCTTCTCCTCAAAAATCTCAGTTTAATGACTCAACTACAGAAATACAGATTTTTAGGAAGATATAAATCCACTTGATCTCAAAAGGTATTCACATCTGATAGGGAGCATTTGTAAACCTGTTTCGTTGCATAACTTCTAAGTGTTTCCAATGTAAATATCCTCAAAAGTCAGGGGGAAAACAACTTTGAGTGTCTGAAAATAATTTAAGAACCTAATGCATAGCCTATATCTATATATTATCTATGCATCTTAATTTATTAAAGCCATAAAAATCCCTCTCCCAATCTTTAAAGGGTTAAGTCAAACCAGTAGTTTCCTGTGAGTGGATAGAGACACCCTGCATTATCTTTTGGCTCCCTGCCCAGTTTCCGAAGTGTGGCAAAGAATTAGATTGCAGGATTTAAAATTAGATCTCACCTGTCTCTCCACAAATGCTAGCAAAATGGAAACAGCTAGTTTTCCACGACTCATTCAGTAAATTATATCCAGGTTTGGCCGTCAGAACAGGAGACAGAGTGGATTAGCTGTGCACCATACCCAAGAAGCAGTGGTTTAAAACTTTGTATCAGGCAGCCAGAATACTCTACAGCAGCAGCAGGTACTGTACAGGGCAACAGCCTTTTGGGGTTCAAGCGCTCAGTAATACACTGATTTCTGCTGAAGCCTCTTAAAAGAATACTGAGAAACTCAATAAACTCCTGATTCCTCAGAGGACAGATGAACATACACCAACAACATGAAGTCGAGAGGCCTAAGGAGACCAAGACGGGTGTGTTCCATATACATATACGCCCAAGGAAGCTCTCTGTCTTATTGTAACAATAAACATTGGTAGTTCCATCAGATGTGTTGGTAAGAACAGAAAAGTGCAGTGATTTGTTTTTAGGCAAATATAGAAATTGCTTGTGCCACATTTAGTGGGCAAAAAAACTTCAACAAAGCGTTGTTAACTGGCATAACGTTGCATAAAGGTATGATGGGGAACATAACACCAGTTATTTTATTACTGTTTTTGTTAATTATTTCAGATTAAATGTTAGAAATATGCAATTCTGTGCTAGGCATTCTGGACTATGCTTTGGATGGCTCTCGAGGGAAAAGCACAGGAGTGACTGTGTGCAACATTAATCATTTGAGGGATAGGGTACTTTTGTGGCAAAGGTGTGCCAGCACCTCAGACTGGCTGCTTATCACAGGTGTAGCCACCCTTATTGTTGATAAGGTTATTCTATTTCTATTTTAGTTGTATTTAATTACTCCGTCCCTTCTGGAACTGTCATCAATTAGTCTGGAGTTTTTTAGTCTTGCTGAAGGTGAACAATGGTTCAACTAGTTTGGAGTTCTAGGAGAGTAAAGAGATATATGCTTTTTTACATAAATACATTTTTGCAAGATTTTTCTGACCCAATCTAATCCTAAATAGCCAGAGGTTTGAAAGTTGAAATATGGTATGGACACAGTCCTTATGGAAGAGAAATATCTTTTAGTATTCCATGAAATCTTATTCTGATTTGACCAAATGATGGCTGAAAATAGAAGTTGTACTTGCACAATAGATTTTGCAGTTTTTCTGTAGAAAGCCAAATGGCATGTGCATAGTGAAAGTATACTGAAGGGGCTAGGATTGGAAGCTGTGCACTTCATAAGCAAAGGACCCTGTGGAATGCTTGTTTCAGCTCCTGAAGACCTCAGAAAGTGTAAAGGGGTCACGGTGGTCTCCTGTACACTTTGAAAGATTTGCTGGGGAAACCCCTGCTCCAATGCACCTTAAGATCTTCGCACCCGGGAAAAGAACTATCTCATACCATTATTTGAGAAATAGCACATGATCATGTTGTGAAGGATATGGGTGATGCCTATACTATTTTAGGAATATTATTACTCCTGCAACAAAAAAATTAAAAATTCTGTGTACAATATTTTAAAACTCTGCAAAATTCTGCAAATTGTATTTGTCAAAATAACACTACATAATCACACCAGTTTCAATCATTGTGGTAATTTATTTCAAAATGCCTGTCAGCAAGTATGTCTGTAACAATACAGACACACACAAAAATTCTCCCAGGAGTAGACAGTTAAAGAAACCCCTATGACAACCCAGTGCCTGTTTCTCTGCCCCCTTCTCTCCCCCAGAGCCAATGGGGGAAGACACCCACAACCCTTCACCACCCCCAGCCAATACATGTCAAGGTTCCTCCCCCACTCTGAACTCTAGGGTACAGATGTGGGGACCTGCATGAAAACCTCCTAAGCTTACTTTTACCAGCTTAGGTTAAAACTTCCCCAAGGTACAAATTAATTTTATCCTTTGTCCTTGGAATATCCACTGCCACCACCAAAACCTAACTGGGTTTACTGGGAAACGTAGTTTGGACACGTCTTTCCCCCCAAAATCCTCCCAACCCTTGCACCCCACTTCCTGGGAAAGGTTTGGTAAAAATCCTCACCAATTTGCATAGGTGACCACAGACTCAAATCCTTGGATCTGAGAACAATGAAAAAGCATTCAGTTTTCTTACAAGAAGACTTTTAATAGAAATAGAAGTAAATAGAAGTAAAGGAATCACCTCTGTAAAATCAGGATGGTAGATACCTTACAGCGTAATTAGATTCAAAACATAGAGAATCCCTCTAGGCAAAACCTTAAGTTACAAAAAAGACACACAGACAGAAATAGTCATTCTATTCAGCACAGTTCTTTTCTCAGCCATTTAAAGAAATCATAATCTAACGCATACCTAGCTAGATTACTTACTAAAAGTTCTAAGACTCCATTCCTGTTCTATCCCTGGCAAAAGCAGCATACCAACAGACACAGACCCTTTGTTTCTCTCCCTCCTCCCAGCTTTTGAAAGTATCTTGTCTCCTCATTGGTCATTTTGGTCAGGTGCCAGCGAGGTTACCTTTAGCTTCTTAACCCTTTACAGGTGAGAGGATTTGTCCTCTGGCCAGGAGGGATTTTAAAGGGGTTTACCCTTCCCTTTATATTTATGACAACAACCCAGTGCCTGTTTCTCTGCCCCCTTCTCTCCCCCAGAGCCAAGCCAGGGGGGAAGACACCCACAACCCTTCACCACCCCCAGCCAATACACCTGAACCCCGCCCCCCCCCCGCAACCCCAGCCATGGGTTCCCACTACCTCAGAGACTCATCCCCTTACCCCCAGAGCCCAGACACCCACCCCCACCCCCACCCCACCCCCTTAGGGCCCAGGGATCCAGAGGAAGAAACAGCCTGATTCTGAATCCCAGACTTGCACTGAGTTACCTGTGCACCACCCTCTCCTTCCCTCAGGGCATGCTGGGACCTGCAGCTGCCAGGAACCCTTTAGCTCCCTCCCTCTTCCCCCAGCAGTGTCTCCAGTGTCAGAGCTGGGCTCTGCTGGGTCCAGCAGCCCCTAATGGCAGCCAGCAGCACTGCAGCCCATTTCTGTGGGGGAAAGGAAATGCTGTGCACACAATGTTAATTTCTGCAAAATTCTGCATTGAGCAGTAGCGCAGAAGTCCCCTGCAGGAGTACTATTATATATTCCAGCTGCTTGTTTGTGGTGTTTGCTATAAGACTGCTAGGGGGTTAATTCAGGCATGAGAGGACCTGCACATAGACAGGAAAGCAGACAAATCTTTCCATTGCCCCCCATTTACTGATAATTAAAGATCAATGCAGACAATCAACTTTTTGGAAATCTGACCCCCCCTCTTCTGGGAGTTTTTTCTCAGTTTGGTTTTAGCTTCCCCCTTCTTGGATTCTGTACATCCATGTTGCATAAACCAGTTTCAATAGGTTCAAGAGAAACAAAGGATTTTGGGAGTGAATAAAGAGATGCACTGCATAGAGAGGTTAGGTGAGGAGGGAGGCAGAAGCTGCAGAGGTGCAGACTGTCCCCCCAGACTGAAATGTGGGGGATGTCTGAATAAGCAAGGCTTACTTAAGTTTTGGGTAAGATGGTTAAGCAAGTTGACTCGTAGTTATGTTAAAAACCCTTTTCTTGTTATGCTTGGTTCCTTCTGTTGAGATTGAACAATACTTTGTTGTGAAAAGGCTGTGTTATGTCACTGTATTCAGGTACTGGTTACAAGTCCCAAAGGAAGTCTTGCAGGACATCTGAATCCAGCTGGGCCTGCTAAGTAATCGCAGTTGTTAAACAGTGTGCTACACACTGATGACCCAATCTAGAGAGTGAGAGAATTGCAAAATTTCCCCAAGAGAGGTGAAGGCAAGAGGCCCATCACCTGGAGGTGTTACACTGAGAGGACTCCAGGGTGTAGTTAGCCGTAAACCATGACATATGTAATTAAAGATTGTATCATACTGTGTCTGTTCCAGAGGACAGACTTATGGTTGCATGTGGAATCTTATCAGTAATTGGGGCTGCTACTGACTGTGGAATGCTGAGTAATACAAAGGTAATGTTCTCTTAATATAGCTTTTAGTATGGAATCTTTTTTTAAAAAAGTTTGAGAGAAAAAAGGGTTTGTTGTTAATGCTGCTGCCTTGGAATCCTAGAAGGGGCTAATAGTTGCCTGCTTTCTGATTCTATTTTGCTTGCATTTGGACTGTTTAAAAAAAAATCTCTCACCCTTGTTAAAAAAGACTGATCTTAAACTGTGGGGACTTCGGAAGCGTCATGGTTTTGGTAACTGCAGAAGTTATCTTGTTGCTGCAGTTACCTTTGGTATCTACAAGCCTTGTTGCTCCCTTTTTTATTCTGTAGTAGCTAATGCAAATTTGAGTTTTCTGTTTTGATTCTGACTGGAGTAAACCCAAGTATTCTATTTGGGATGAAATCCCATTGGCAAGTTCCTTTTTCCTGGCATTAAGGTCACCACCCAACAGAATCATCCTATTGCTGCCAATTCTGCTACAGCAAGAATCAATAATAAAAGGTAAAGAACTCAGCTGAGTAAGGTGTCCCGTTTTCCCCACTATTTCTTACAAGCACACTCTAAGAGGAGGATTTTTGAACTGAGAACTCTGAAAAGAGAATAAGTTGTCCTCTAAAATGGCCACTGCAGCAGTCAGTTACAAAAGGACAAATGTACCTCAGTATCTCAGAAAACAATTTTTCATGTAAACTAGAAAACAAAGATGACAACTATTGGGCTAAAATTCACACAGATTACTTTAATTCAAAGGGTAAAAATGTATAAGGAGACATAAAGCAAACTGATGTTTTTATTATTGGTAAAATCATATAAACCAGGATGGTCACCTAACTGTTAGAGAAAATGACTGTGATCAGATTACACTATTTCAAAAAAAATCCAATCAAATTAATAAGAAGAGGAGCCAAATACAGGATGCTGGATGGCTCAGGTGATTTGATAAAAAGCTACAAAAAAGCTTTTCAGCTTGAGGCCACCGGTTCAACTCTTTCCCAAGATTTTAGTGACTAAGAGTTGTTACCATCTGACAGTTGTTCAGTGGCCTATTTAAAATGTATGAGTAATAGGTGGGGCAGAGTAGGCAAGCCTGCACTGATGCTGTTCCGGTCCTGTATATAAATAGACAGCATTGTTCTCTATCGATGCCAATCTGGCACCTCTCACAAGCATTACATTTATTTATTATTTATTATTAATCCTTAAATGATCACAGTATACTTGGTGTGGTAGAAGACACAAAGACACATTCCCTGTCCTGAGGCACTTACTTGAAAAGATAAACAAAACAAAACCACATAACAAATAAAGCTGTTCTTGGATTTTGTTCAAATTCTCTAAAAACTAGCATAATATGGATTTCAATGCATGTAACATTATATTTCTTTGCTGATTTTACATTGCCCTGTTCAGAGTGAGAGAAATATCAGATCAAAGATGGCTATATACAATGTGACAGATTTCACCATTCTAAACAGCTGGTTCCAACTGCTCTTATTTCTTATTCTAGGTTCCCTAGGATTCTTGAAAGCTGTCAAATTTTGTACTAAGCTCCTGAAGACTGGAGAGAAGAATGCACACTCTAGCCAGAGCTACTGCAATTGCTCACAATTAGAGAGATTCTATTGGAAAGGATTTACTGAGAATTCTTAAATGTTAATGATGACAGCAGTAACAAAGATAAGTGAGTGTTTGTAGCAAAAAACTGGGTGAACTGAAAACCCCCATTAAACCACCCCTACAATGTTAGAGTTGTCCACTGGTTGATTGATATGTGTTGTATGGTACTTCACATTTTCAAATTTTTGAAGTGTTACCTATAATTAATATTTTTACACATCATGCCATCACTGGTCAACCTTACTTGTTTCCATTTTTGATGTATAATAGCAAACTGGACTCCATGCCTGATGTCAAGACACATCTTTCAAAAAAACAAAGAACAAATTTTATAGCTTTCTTTCCCTTTTTCTTTCAATTTTTTTTCAAGGATTTGAAATTTCAGTCCATCTTGTGCTGTTGCGGTGAAATTGAATCTTCCTTAAATGTGCCTACACAGTACAGGCAGTCCTATCCCTGCTAGGTAGGTAAGAAAACCCACATTTGGAACATCCAGAAAACTCTGACATTCTAATTCAGGGGCCTCACACTTTTACATAGTGTGGACTACAGATTGTCTCATGGGTTCCCTCCTCTTCTTAGTCACTGATTGTACTGGTCACCTCTCCTCCCATTCATGACTGAATGAATTCCATGGGATAACTACAGCAATTGCTTTCATTTAAATGTAAAATTAGGAAAGTCTTTTGTGTATTTCTCCCAATCTTTTAATGAAATGTTGAAGCTGGAAACAAGCCAGCTCTTTGCAAATGCTTTGTGGAACACACTCAATCTACCAACCACAGTTTGGGAACCTCTGTCTATCTTGGGGGGGTTGTACTATTGCCCATCACCACAGGATCTGAACACTTTCCATATAAACTTTGTGAATTCTCTGCCTCAGAGTGCTTTTGGAGTTACAAAAACCTCTGTTCTAATGTTTCACAGATCTTTGAAAATCTAAATCACTACATGTGTTACTAAAGATATTTATAATTATTATGGCCTAAATTTACAAAAGTGACTTGTGATTTTGATTTCTCTGGGGGCTTGGATTATCAATGGGAGACACTTTAAAAGGACTTGATTTTCAGAAGAACTCAGCATTATGAGGTTTCACGATTTTTGTCTCTGATTCCATATAAATTTATTCAGTTGACAACTGAAATGTTTTCTCTCCATATAAATTGGAATTTGAAAGTCAAGCTGTGTTTTTAGGGCTCAAGCATAACCACCACTAATGATTATATAATGGGCACGTAGTTCGTGATTCTCTTGATGATATGAGAGCCAGAATAAAATCCAGCTCATTCGCCCATAGTTGTCTTGATTGAATTATATTTACAAAAATGGTAAAGTGTTCATCTCAATTTTAAGAGAAAGCATTTAGATAATTTATTTTGTTAGTCTACCCAGCCCACTGGTTGTGGGTAAGTTGGTTCAAAAATGCTAAAGCTTGTGGCCTATCAGAAGACCTTGAGCATGTAGCCAGTTTTAAAGTTCAATGTTCTGGAATATACAGTCATAATAAGCAGTAGGTGGTAACACTGAATAGAAGGAAATACTAGCTTCATACATGTAAATTAACTCAAAAGGAAGTTCAGGATTTTTTGGAGCCTAAGAATTTTAGCAGGTAAGGAATTATAGTATTTTTGGATCACCTACAGTACCGTAGACAACCAGAGGGTGAGGTAAAAATTTAATAAAAACTTCCAGACAAACTACTCTAGGCAAGTATGGCTGTTCAGAGGTATAAAGAGCTCCCCTTTCTCCAAACTGCACATAACTACCAAGTACCAATTCTATAACTCTTCAGAGTATATATTTTGACTCAAGCACCTCAAGCACTGATACAATGCACTCTGAATATTGTAGATCATCCAACAGGAGCCTAAAATCATAGAATTATAGTTTTCCTGGTGTAGTCCAAGGTCCAGTGTGCTTCAACAGCAGCCCTGGGAACTACAAGTTGTGGACTACAAACTGCGGCATGGTGGGAGAACTTCCTGGTTCCTGCCAGGATGTACCCCCTGCCTCCGCCTCCCTCCCCTCACCCCCGCAGGAGGTCTCAGCACTGACTGAGCTGGGAGCACACAGGCAGGTAGGCAGAGAGGAGGCTGCTGAACTGTAATCCTGTTCTATGTTCTTTACAGAATAAAGCCTTGCTCCTGGAGGTTTGTCTGAGTCGGTCTGATGTGAGGTGAACACACACTGACACACAATGCAGGGCATACAAAGGAGCCTCAGGTCCAGTTTCCCAAAGTTGTATAAAAAGTCGCAAGGCAGGCTTCCCCTATCTTGAACAACCTCATACTGGGCCAGTGAACAGGAGCGAGGGCTACACTTGTCTGACAGCAAGAAAGAGGCATAGTTGTCAGTCAAAATGAACTAAGTCTATAGAATGTTGTCAAAAGACTCCCTCATCATGATTTAGGGGAGCATCCCTACCTTTCCCCACACCATTGCATTCTGTCTTGTTAGTCATATATGGCAATTAGGGAAGGAGGATCCATAGGGAAGGAGGTGGGTGAGTGGTGGGTAATGGAAAACATAATGCAGTCTTCTGTGGTTGTTGAGAATTTACAGTTTGGATTCTTGATTCAGTGGCAGTTTCTTAGCTGCAGAGGCAGGGAGCTGTTCAGAGCTATTGTGAGCCAGTAGGCATTGATCTTAGATTTTTATTGAACAGAGACAAGAGGGAATTGAAATGATTACAAACATACAGTGTGACTTACCCAGAGGACATTGAGCTTTTAATAATAATGAGTGAAATAATTACCAAAGACATTTTAGATGATTTTTCAACCAAAATTCTGCAAGCGAAGTACAAAACAAATGATTAATTTCACGACGGTGAAGAGAATAATGATTTTGAAAAAGATGATAAAATCTTTTTAGCATGAAAGATTATCATGGCCCATTCAAACACTTTCAGCGCGGGGGTGGAAAAGAGTTACATTCCAAAAATACATCTGTTCTTTGGTAAACAGTCTGTGTAGATTAATAAGTAATATTTAAGAAAGTATTTGTTTTATGTTCTCTTTAATATTAAATATTCAAATTTCATAGTTCCATCTTAGTTGTCTTTAATTTTTTTCAAGAAATCAAAACTCTCATAAAGTTTGATATCACATGTTCTGGAGCAGAACACTGCATGCTAATTAGTATGTCACACCATGGGTATACATATTTCTTTAATGAACAGTCTGGAGGGCACAATCCAGGAGCACCCTTCCGTGCCCCTGGGGCTGAGCTATATAAACAGGAGAAGGAAGCTGAGTAAGAGAGAGGGGACTAGAAGCCTTGCTGGTGGTCCTACACGTTGCAGGCCCCAAATCACTAGCCTGACCTGAAACCTAGAGACTTTAATTTCCTATCTATAATGAATGATAGTGGCTCTGACTCGACACAAACCTCTGAAGTAAGGGCCTTTATGAACAGGCTTCAGCAACTCCCTTCCCCGCTGTCCTCCCCCACAAGCTGATGCCTAAAGGAAAGGAGGAGAGCCTGCCTGCCTGTGAGGACTAGGCCTTCATAAAAGGAACATGGAGTTTTTTCTCAGTTTGGTTTTAGCTTCCCCCTTCTTGGATTCTGTACATCATCTGTCTCCAAGCTTGTATTGCCAAAGCATGTGTGCATTATAGGTGGAACTGGTAGCACTGCCTGAATGTGAAGTTGCCCAGTACTTCCCATCATAAGACCTTCTTTTCAGTAGCTTCCAACATACTTAATGTCATCCATTCAGGTTCCATGCTGTCAGCCTCATCGTGAAGTGTGTTTGTTTTGTTTGTTTTTGAAGTTCAGCACTGGTTCTGCTGTTTCCGATAACAAAGGTAGGGGAAAATAAATTGTTTTGCCCATGCTAAAATAACTGTTTTGTTGAGACATTCTAGCACCTCCATATTTGGCAGCAGGGAATGAAATTTGGTAGGGAGATTGTTTTTGTGTCAAGGATGTGCCTTTTTTTTCCGCTATGAAAAACTGTCCAAATTTGGCCAAGCAATGAGCCTTTCAAAAATCTTGAACCCTGGATTCGGTGGAGCGTTGGCAGCAAAGGGATTAAGTTGGGACAATGAGCCCGGTGGAAAGACTGGGTCTGGGAACTGGTTTCGGGGAAGGATATTGGATCTGGGAAAAGAGGAGATGGGCAGTGGGAGCAAGGGCAGGGGGACATGGACATTGAGATCAAGTTAGGAACCTGTGTTGTGAAATTAGGATCTGGCAAGAGATCCTTGAGCAGAAAACCCAGGTTGGAGATTGTGATGAGGAGCCCTGGGGAGTGAGAAAGAGACTTGGACAGAGAACCCCAAGTAGGAGACTAGGACTGGAATGGAGGTGCTCAAGAGGTGGAGAGTAGGACTAGCTAGGCAAGTAGCCAGGGGTGGGGAATAGATAGGACTGAAACAAGAACAGGCTAGAGGGGACAGGACAGAAAGGGGACAGGTTTGGGAGGAACAGAGGCAGAAGAGCACACTCCCCTCCTCAACTTGGAATTGAACCCAAGGCTCCTACATCTCACCATTCCTGTGCTGTCAGCAAATATCTGTGACAACTGCTGTCATAATGAGTCATCCCCCTATAGTGCTGTTCCACACGCAGGACGACAACTAACTTGAGCTATTAGTTACTCAATTAGCTCAAGTGGCAGAAGTCTGTACGGTAGATCTATAGGTTCCAGCCCTGCTAATGAACCATGTGGGTATCAGTACGATTACACATGATGGAATTTCTGCTTTTTCAGCTTGCTTTTCTAAAAACTTAGAGGTTTTTGTGTGTAATTTCCTATGTTAAAAGAATACTAACGTTGCAAAGTCAAGCACTGAGAAGTTAGGATACACCAAATTAAGGTTCTCTGTGTAACCCAAATTTTGACCCCCTTATGCATGTGCATTATGGTACAGTCATTAATTACATGGTCCCATACTATTTTTTTCTACAGCTCCTCTAGGTCATTTGGTTAGTGCTCTGGGTTATGTAGTGAGAGAAATTGTGTGCAGGACCTCTGTCTCATTTGTTGCAGAAGATGGAAGGTGTTTAGCAAATGAGGCAGGGGCTGTAGGAAGAGAAAGGATAATCTCATAGGTAAGGCAATTAAATACTACCCTGGAAAACTGGCATCCATCCCTGCCTCTGCCACAGAATTCCACAGAAGATGATGATGTGCAAATTACTTAAACTTTTCATAGGTGGCGACTAGCAATGTGTTCAGTATTTTCTGGTGTCCAAGTTCAGACCCTGGCATCTGATTTGCAGAAGTGCTGAGCACTCTCAGCTGCAACTGAAGTCAATGGCATCCATGCTTTGAACATATAAAATGCTATATAATGGTAAGTACTCTGAAAGATAAGGTCCTACTCGTCTCCTATTACTGACCCAAAATTAGTGGATACTTGTGAACATAATCTCTTTGTGCCTCGGTTTCCCATCTGAAAAATGGGGATAATGCCACCTCACCTCACAGGGGGTGAAAATAAATTCATTAATGTTTATGGATATTATAATAATAAATGTCAAAGAAAAGTCCACAAGGAAATTAATAATTCTGTGTTAGAGCTGGTTTTGAATTATGTGCAGGAAATAAGCATGAAACCATACATTGAACAATCAAGATAAAACAAAATATTGAATAATTGTTCGTTCATTGAGCACCTGTGCACTGAATGAGGCAGGGCTCTTGTGGACAAAATATGTGATCATGTAATTAAAGACATCATGCATATGCACAAGGGCCGAATTGTGGTTGCACAGACAACCTTAATTCTGGCATATCCTAATTTTTGAGTGACTTTGCAACCTTAATGTTCTTTTTATGTAATCTTTTGTGTAATGTGTGTATACTTATAGTTATATATATATATATAATGGTTATGTATATATAATAATCTACAATAACTACTTAGTCGATCTAATGTGTTTCAATTTCTGCATGCTAATTACATAAAGATTGAAACATTATGTATTCAAATAATTTGAAAGTTCAAGCATTGGATGTTTCTGAAGATCTTAACCTACTGTTATTTACAATCTTAGTAGGCAAACAGAATTTAATCAGTTGATAGAGCATGCTGCCTGAAGTTATTTTCTCCAAGCCATTTGTTGTATAAATATCACTGGATTTTTAAAAATGTCTGTCTATATTTTCGGGCTATGCCTGGGCTTAATTTGGCAAATTATTACCTTTTATAAAATTCTGAACTGTTATTTCAGCACTGAGTCTACTAAATGTGCCCATAACCTTATAGTGCTTCAGAATTAATTTATGTGGATGCAACTGACGTAATATCCAGGCTTACTTGAATCCACTCTCACTATTTCACTTCCTTATTTAACAATGTTCAAATCCTATCAAGAATGCTTAATTTCACATCTGGCTATAGAGTCAAGAGCATTAGATATACAGTAATTTCAATATTCCATATTCGCCTCATTAAATTGAAACTGTTCTTGCTACCCAGTTTCTGAGCCAGCCTCACTGCAATTTGCTGACAACAGCCTGCATTATTGATCCTGGACTATTACTGTGAAAAGTGGTAAATATAGTGCCTTAAAACTAAGATATTTTTTAATTTTAGTGGTATTAATAAAGCATCGAGAGAAAATGGATTTTAAAACAGTCAGCCAACACACACATCTATTTTACCTAAAACTTACCATCCTCTAATGGCAGCCTTGGCAGACCTAATTTCTTCTTCTTGTGGCACCTTAGAGACTAACAAATTTATTTGAGCATAAGCTTTCGTGAGCTACAGCTCACTTCATCGGATGCATCCTTTTCTTTTTGTGAATACAGACTAGCACGACTGCTACTATGAAACCTAACTTCTTCAGTCATCCCATGGGATTCCTCTGTCTCAGCCTAGTTCCCCTGATCAGCTCCCCAACAACTATGTCTTCTTTGGAAAGAGAGAATCTCTTTTAATCAGCCAGGGTTCTTTTGTTTTAGTCAGTTTTTGGGATTTGGGACCTGCTTGTCAAAATCTGTTTGGTAAACTCTGCAGGAGACGGAGCCAGACTTGGGTTGCCAACCCTCCAGGATGTCTCCAGGAGTTAAAGATTAATCTTTAATTAAAGATTATGTCACATGATGAAACCTCCAGGAATACATTCAAACAAAATTGGCAAACCTAACCCGACTCCTCAGAGCCAGTGGCTCTACCATTACCTCAGAACAACTCTCCAGTGTTTGCTGAGGCATGGCTTATCTTGAGCTATTCTTCTCTCCTGCTTGTTTTCCTTACAACCCCTATTAAACTAAGTCAATATATTCATACAATAAACAACCCAATAATCAGATAAGCATACAGTTTTCATAAATTATAACAGAGCAGTTCAACGTATGTCACATGTGGATTAAAAAATTTCCTCTGCCTTGTTTTCCTTCCATATACATCTTTGCTTCCTTCCTTTCTCTGATACTTCATTCTCATCCTCTGCTTCCCCTTTCCATTCTTTTTCCTTCTTCCCCACTCCTTGCTACAAAACTCCACTAGAACACCTTTCTCCCCACTTATTATTTAGGATGTTATTAGTGGAAACAATTGCATAAAATTTGCAAAATACAAGGGGCCATCTTTGGTCCTCAGAAATGGGGCTGCACAAGTGAACTGAGAGCAGAATTTAGCCTGTAGTGTTATTTCTTCATAATTCAAGATTTTCATAGTTGTTAGCTGTCAAAGGGTCACCCCAGCAAAAATCAACCTTCTCCACTCCAGCACCATTCTACAGTTTTGCAATAAAAAAGGAAGTTCATTGTGTACTGATTCTAACTAGGGAGGCAGATACACCATGTAGTGCAGAATAAAATTATGTGCATTTTGTTATACAATTACACTAACTTGTAGGCCACAAGCTATTCCTTGGTTGTTTGTCACCTTTGGACTGGCCACTTTCCTAGCATTTTAACTGGGCCATTAAGGGCATGCAGTGCTAGGGGGAGGCAGAGTGGGTTGGGAGTTTTGTAAGGAACCAGTTCTGGTAAATCCACATCCTCCATGTTGGGGACCACCCCATTTTCTGCAGCCTGCCTTCCCACAAGGTGCCCTTGATGGCACGTGTCTCATCCATAGGTTAGAAACCTGCCAGAGGGGAGGCAAATAAGAGATAGTAGGGAAGACCTTGAATCCTGCAGCGTGCCAAAAGGGAAAGTCAACAAAAAGGTGTGTGTTGTCACTGTGGTCTGCCCTCTCCCTTGGCGCTGACTATTCCATGTTCTGTTATATAAGATGTTGCACATCTCCGGTCCATGGAGATTCTAGCTGCAGCTTCCTCTTGTGGGTGGGAAGCTGTCTCTTGTAACAGCAACCAAGAGCAGCCATTGAACACTATTCAGATGCGCCATCTCACTGCCGACACATCCTCTACATCAGGAGCTCTCAGAGGGGCAGTGTAGGGTCACCATACAGTGACCCATGCTACTCCTGCACAAGGGGAATTCTCTTCTGGATGGAATGGAATGCAGGCATTATTCACTGGGGGAGCAGTGTATAGAGGCTGGGACAGGGGTTAGAATCAGCCCCCAAGTCTTGGAAGGTACTGATTCTGGGAAGGCTATGGATTCTGGCAAGGGGCCTGTCAAGACTGTACAGTACTTTGTGATAAGGGGTTAAAATTCTTCCTAGGAATGAGAGGGAGTCACAGTCACATTGCCTCGACTTCCAGTAACAAAGAAAAGTTCTTTGAAGTGAAGAAATACTCTTATTTCTGGGCTCCTTCAATAAGTCATGTATTAAGTTCAGTTAAGATGACCTGAAAAAATGGAGAGAGAAGAGCATTTTCTCTCTCGAGCCATTTTTTGGTGGTTTGTTACATTTGGCTTTCAACTCTATTACTGTAGGTTATTTTGTTGACTAGGGATAATTTGTTAGCAACCCAGTAGAAGCAGACTTGTTTAATTGATTTTATATGATCTATTACAAGCTGTTTTGTTTTATGTTCTGAAAATAAATCTAAAATAACATACATAAGAACAGCCATACTAGGTCAGATCAAACGTCCATCTAGCCCAGTATCCTGTCTTCCGACAGTGACCGATACTATTTGCTTCAGAGGGAATGAACAGAACAGGTAATCATCAAGTGTTCCATTCCCTGTTGCCCATTCCCGGCTCCTGGCAAACATAGGCTAGGGACACCATTCCTGCCCATCCTGGCTCATAGCCAGTAATGGACTTATCCTACATGAATTTATCTAGTTCTTTTTTGAACCCTGTTATAGTCTTGGCCTTCTTCTGGCCAAGGTTGACTGTGCATTGTGTGAAGAAATACTTCCTTTTGTTTGTTTAAACTTGCTGCCTATTAACTTCATTTGATGACCTCCTAGTTCTTATGTTATAAGAAGGAGTAAATAACACTTCCTTGTTTACTTTCTGCACACCAGTCATGATTTTATTCCCCTTTTAGTTTCCAAGATGAAAAGTCCCCGTTTTATTAATCTCTCCTCATATGCCAATTCCAATGTATCTTTTTTTAGATGGAGCAACCTCACCTGCATGCGATATTCAAGATGTGGGCATATCATGGATTTATAGAGAGGCAATATGATATTTTATGTCTTATCTATCCCTTTCTTAATGGTTCCTAACATTCTGTTAGCTACTTTGTCTGCTGCTTCACATTAAGTGGATGTTTTCAGAGAACTAGCCACAAGTGACTCCAAGATCTCTTATTCGAGTGGTAACAGCCAATTTAGACCCCATCATTTTATCTATATCGTTGGGATTATGTTTTCCAATGTGCATTATTTTGCATTTATGAACATTGAATTTCATTTGCCATTTTCTTGTCCACTCACCCAGTTTTGTGAGATCCTTCACAGTCTGCTTTGGACTTAACTACCTTGAATAGTTTTCTATCATCTGCAAATCTTGCCGCCTCACTGTTTCCGCCTTTTTTGAAATCATTTATGAATATGTTGAATAGTACTGGTCCCAGTACAGACCCCTGGTGGATACCACTATTTACCTCGCTCCATTATGAAAACTGACCATTTAGTCTAGCCCTTTGTTTCCTATCTTTTAACCAATTACAGATCCATGAGAGGACCTTCCCTCTTATCCCATGAGAGCTTACTTTGCTTTGCTTACTTTGCTTTGCTTACTTTGCTTACCTTACCTCCCTTTGGTGAGGGACCTTGTCAAAGGCTTTCTGAAAATCTAAGTACACTCTATTTACTGGATCACCCTTGTCCACATGCTTGTTGACCCCCTGAAAGAATTCTAGTAGATTGGTGAGGCATGATTTCCCTTTACAAAAATCATGTTGACTCTTCCCCAACAAATCATGTTCATCTATGTGTCTTATAATTCTGTTCTTTACTATAGTTTCCACCAGTTTGCCCAGTACTGAAATTAGGTTTACCAGCCTGTAATTGCTGGTATTATCTCCAGAGTCTTTTTAAAAAAAAATTGTATCATTTTAGCTATCCCCCAGTCATTGTCCAGTCATGATGAAAGATGAAATAATAATTGTAAAAAATACTTTTAAGACACAGGCCTTTTCATGCAGTTCTTTGATCAGCTACTGTAGAGGGGGGTCAATTTTTTTACTTTGCCTGATGGCAGACTGACCGGCAACTCACAAGAATGTTCATTTTACAATTTCATAAAGAAGAGAGAAGAAGAGAGAGCCATGTCAAAAAGATAAGCAACATAAGCCAAATAACTTCTCAACAACATGCAGGACAAACAGCCTATGTGACTCAGAACTTCAAAATGCTGTCACTGATGATGGAAATATTCTGTTCAGATGTTAATAATGTAAGTAAAAGTTAATTTAAGTAAATTAATAGTTGCTGCAGGAGGGCTTATCTTAACAGCAAGTGACACAAAACACTGAGAAAAAGACGACAGTCTAGGAGTTGCCATATTTTCTCTCCATGATGGACACTAATTTCATTTGGATATAAAATTATCTTTTTTGTGTTAGTTTGGTGCTGCTGTGTTCCACCCCAGTGGCGGCTGCTTTAAATAGTGGTGAAGTGTGTATAATTACATATAAGAACATAAGAACAGCCATACTGGGTCAGACCAAAGGTCTATCTAGCCCAGTATCCTGTCTTCCAACAGTGGCCAATTCCAGGTGCCCCAGAGGGAATAAATGGAACAGGCAATCATCAAGTGTTCCAGCTCCTGTCACCCATTCCTAGTTTTTGGCAAACAGAGGCCAGGGACACCATCCCTGCACATCCTGGCTAATAGCCATTCATGGACCTATCCTCCATGAATTTATCTAGTTCTTTTTTGAACCCTGTTATAGTCTTGGTCTTCACAACATCCTCAGGTTGACTGTGTTGTGTGAAAAAAATACTTCCTTTTGTTTGTTTTAAACCTGCTGCCTATTAATTTCATTTGGTGGTCCCTAATTCTTGTGTTATGAGAAGGAGTAAATAACACTTCCTTATTTACTTTCTCCACATCAGTCATGATTTTATAAACCTCTATCGTATCCCCCCCCTTAGTCGTCTCTTTTCCAAGCTGAAAAGTCCCAGTCTTGTTAATCTCTCCTGATACGGCAGCCATTCCATACCCCTAATCATTTTTGTTGCCCTTTTCTGAACATTTTCCAAGTCCAAGATATCTTTTTTGAGATAGGGTGACCATATCTACACGTAGTATTCAAGATGTGGCATATTATGGATTTATATAGAAACAATATGACATTTTCTGTCTCATTATCTATCCCTTTCTTAACAGTTCCCAACATTCTGTTAGCTTTTTTGACTGCCACTGCACATTGAGCGGATGTTTTCAGAGAACTAGCCACAATAACTCCCAAGATCTCTTTCTTGAGTGGTAACAGCCAATTTAGACCCCATCATTTTGTATGTATTGTTGGGATTTTTTTTCCCAATGTGCATTACTTTGCATTTATCAACATTGAATTTCATCTGCCATTTTGTTGCCTAGTCACCCAGGTTTGTGAGATCCTTTTGTAGCTCTTTGCAGTCTGCCTGGGACTTAACTATCTTGAGAAGTTTTCTATCATCTGCAAATTTTGCCACCTCACTGTTTACCCACTTTTCCAGATCATTTATGAATATGTTGAATAGGACTGGTCTCAGCACAGACCCCTGGGGGACACCACTATTTACCTCTCTCCATTCTGAAAACTGACCATTAATTCCTACCCTTTGTTTCCTATCTTTTAACCAGTTACCAATCCATGAGAGAACCTTCCCTCTTGTCCCAGACTGCTTACTTTGCTTAAGAGCCTTTGGTGAGGGACCCTGTCAAAGGCTTTCTGAAAATCTAAATACACTATATCCACTGGATCCCCCTTGTCCACATGCTTGCTTACCCCCTGAAAGAATTCTAGTAGATTGGTGAGGCATGATTTCCCATTACAAAAACCATGTTGACTATTCCCCAACAAAATTTGTAATCTATGTCTCTGAAAATTTTGTTCTTTAGTATAGTTTCAACCAGTTTGCCCAGTACTGAAATCAGGCTTACCGGCCTGTAATTTCTGGGGTCACCCCTGGATCCCTTTTTAAAAATTGGCATCACATTAGCTATCCTCCAGTCATTTGGTACAGAAGCTGATTTAAATGATATGTTACAGATGACAGTTAGTTGTCCTGCTATTTCACATTTGAGTTCCTTCAGAAGTTATTAACATATTATATATGGTCCTTATATGTGATCCTGGTGACTTATTAATGTTTAGTTTATCAATTTGTTCCAAAACCTCCTCTAATGACACCTCAGTCTGGGACAGTTCCTCAGATTTGTCACCGAGAAAGAATGGCTCAGGTTTGGGAATCTCCCTCACATCTTCAGCTGTGAAGACCGATGCAAAGAATTCATTTAGTTTCTCCGCAATGGCCTTATTGTCTTTGAGTGCTCCTTTAGCATTGTGATCGTCCAGTGGCCCCACTGGTTGTATAGCAGGCGTCCTACTTCTGATGTACTTAAAAAAAAATTTGCAATTTGGCTAGCTGTTTTTCAAATTCTTTTTTGGCCTTCCTAATGATATTTTAACACTTCATTTGCCAGAGTTTATGCTCCTTTCTATTTTCCTCATTAGGATTTAACTTCCACTTTTTAAAGGGTGCCTTTTTGCCTCTCACTGCTTCTTTTACTTTGTTGTTTCGTCATGGTGGCTCTTTTTTGGTTCTCTTACTATGTTTTTTAATTTGGGGTACACATTTAAGTTGAGCTTCTATTATGGTATCTTACAAAAATTTCCATGCAGCTTGCAGGGATTTCACTTTAGGTGCCATACCATTTGATTTCTGTTTAACCTCCTCATTTTTGTGTAGTCCCCCTTTCTGAAATTAAATGTTACAGTGTTGGGCCTCTGTGGTGTTTTCCCCACCATAGGGATGTTAAATGTAATTATATTATGGTCACTATTACCAAGTGGTCCAGCTATATTCACCTCTTGGACCTGATCCTGTGCTTCACTTAGGACTAAATCAAGAATTGCCTCTTCTCTTGTGGGTTCCAGGACTAGCTGCTCCAAGAAGTGTTTAAGGTGTCAAGAAACTTTATCTCTGCATCCCTTTCTGATGTGATATGTACCCAGTCAATATGAGAATAGTTGAAATCCCCCATTATTATTGAGTTTTTTATTTTAATAGCCTCTTCATCTCCCTGAGCATTTCACAGTCACTTCACCCTCCTGGTCAGGTGCTCTGTAATATATCCCTACTGTTATATTCTTATTATTAGAGCATGGAATTACTATCCATAGAGATTCTGTGGTACAGTTTGGTTCATTTAAGATTTTTACTTCATTTGATTCTATGCTTTCTTTCACATATAGTACCACTCCCTCACCAGCACGACCTGTTCTGTCCTTCTGATATATTTTGTACCCTGGTATTAGTGTGTACCATTGATTATCCTCATTCTACCAAGTTTCTGTGATGCCATTATATCAATATCTTCATTTCATATGAGGCACTCTAGTTCACCCATTTTATTATTTAGACTTCTAGCATTGGTATATAAGCACTTTAAAAACTTGTCACTTTTTAGCTGTCTGCCATTACATGATGTAATTGTTTGGCACTTCTTTTCTTTTGACTGTTTCTCATCAGATCCTACCTGTATTTAATCATCTTCCATCCTCTCCTCCTTATTAGGACATAGGGAATCTCCATTTATAGATCCTCCCCTAAGGGATATGTGAACCACATTCGCCTCTGCACCTGTCGGCTTTCCCCCAGTCCTTAGTTTAAAAACTGCTTTACAGCCTTTTTAATTTGAAGTGTCAGCAGTCTGGTTCCATTTTGGTTTAGGTGGAGCCCATCCTTCCTGTATAGGCTCCCCCTTTCCCCAAAGTTTCCCCAGTTCCTAATAAATCAAAACCCCTCCTCCTTACACCGTCGTCTCATCCACACATTGAGACCCTGCGGTTCTGCCTGTCTAAGTGGCCCTGCACGTGGAACTGGGAGCATTTCAGAGAATCCTACCATGGAGGTCCTGGACCTCAATCTATAACCTAGCAGCCTAAATTTGGCCTCCAGGACCTCTCTATATAGTGTGTGTCTATATAATATAGTATATAAAAGTATGAGAGAGTCAGTAAAGAGTTTTGGCATGAGAGGTACTCCAGTATACAAATGGAAAATATTACTATTGGACTGTATAGCTGGAAAGCAAGTGCAGATGTTAGGGACTCCAAAAGTGTCAATGTGGAATGAGATGAATAGAGTGGTATTTCTTGTAGTGGAAAAATCCTCCTAAATTGACCACACATCTCTTAGGGATTGAAATCGGAGATCCCAGAGTGTCTGTAGGACACAGAACAGCCATTCAAACATTTAAAAATAACCGAACAGATTAAATAGTTTTCTAAAATATCTAAGCAGGCGAAAAGTAGCCATATCATCTGCTATGCCCATAAAAAAGTAAATCTGAAATTTTTGTAAATTTGAAGAAGAAATGGGTATATGGATAGTTAAAGGACCTGAAATGAGATTAGACTTAAATACAGTGTGTTAAAAAAAACCAAAAAGTCCGATCCTGTTTCAAGTGAAGAGAGAGAAAAAGAAGCTATGGGTGATAAATTTATGCTTTTTTATGAGCACAATTTGTATTTATTTGTGTGTTGCTAGGGGGTTGGACCAGTCTTGTGAACTTGTTTGTGCAGTAATTCTTACTTTCAAGCCTGTGTGTTAGGCATTTCAGTATCTGTGTTCAATCAATTTCACAAATGTACACCCTGGGCTATATAGAAGAGCTTTTGAAAGAAGTCGTTATTGCTTTTACCACTGATGATGCATCGATTATACTGAACCATAAATCTGTGTTGCCTGATGCTGCAGAACCACTTCCCTGATGTCATTGTTTGGCATCAAATGACTTACTGCTTGGAGTTTGAAATATCACTATACTTTCTGGAATAGTTTTCATGGATCACGTATGACATTCACCCTCCAAAACCAATGTCATTTAAAGCATTTATTGTGATTTATTATGATTTCTGAAATGTGCTAGCCAGTTCACAAAAACTAGTTCAGATTCGGTTCTTGCCCACACCCACACACCATCTAAATTCAACATACCACAAGAACTGAAGGTCATAAACAATGAATGGGTGAATAAATGAAATAAAAGAGGAGAAGGGGGATATTAAGGTCACTTGGTTACTCAGCAAGGCAGCTATGCATCTTGATGGTTCCATTAACAGTTTTTTAATCTTTCCTTCTTTACTTCTCATAGGCAAGACTGTAGAAGTACATTTTTATGCAGTAGATTTGAATGGAGTGAGGGAGGTGGGTGAGTGAAGGGCATGTCAGACACGATAGGCAGCAGCAAAGAAAGGTACAGAAGCGTTTCTGGTCAGGTGTCACTGGTCTCGAATCTAGGCCTGTTGTGTTGCCAAGCGAGAGCCTTATCCTCTGCACCACCACACCGCAAGGTCAGTGGAGGAAAGTGCTTTATCCTACAGTTATGTGCACAGTGATGTGATTTAAGAAAGAACCTTTCAAAAACCAAGCCCTATTAATATTTACCAAAGTATGAAGTTTTCTATTGGGCAATGAACCATTAAAAACAGTGAGGGTGGTTCCCTACTTTCATGTAATAAACATGTCATTTAACACTTGTTCTGTTGCTATTTATTTGACTAACTCTCTCACCATTACCAGAATTACACATCACTCTTCACATTAGCAGTAAGGTTGACTCAGAAGAGACAGTGATGCAGTGAGATTCAAATAATGTCAGGAAACACTTTGTTTCTCAATGCAGGATATTGTTAACTTGCCAATAGTAGATTGGCACCATTCTGCCACACCACAAGCCAATTTATAGCTTTACAAACACTGTCTCACAACAAGTACTACCAGGTGTTATAAATAATGTGCTGCAGAAAAGAGTGTGGAGGAGAGTGAGAGAAGTTATAAAGAGTGAAAATAAATAAAATACAAACTTGTGGCAAATATCCTATGCATTAACTGATTAAATCTGTATGGCTCACTTGAAACTTAAAAACATTAATTTTGGCTGCAATAGAGGGAACACTATGGCAGGTTATGCTCTTCCTGGAGTATTTTTGATCATGCCACTGTGTTCACTTGTCCATTGAGTTTATTGGAAATCTAATGAACAAGACAGCCAACTTTGGGTCATCACCTAAAAGCCCTTCCACTCTTTTTTCTGTTTGCAGAGGTCTTTCTTTAAATAGCACAACAAATTAAAATAGTTTATGAAACGTTTTAAGTGATGTACATTTACCCAGCTAAAATAAGTGAAACTTAAAAAACAAAAAACCCAAACAAATGAAAACAAACTTTAAAATATAGATGCCCAAGCACCAGTTATGATGCTGATATGCTTTGCTTAAGGTGTGACTGCTTTAAAGAGGTTATAAGATATTTGGAGAAGACTATTCAACTTATTTTGATCACTGTCTGTCTTCCACTGTGCTGCCTTGACCATGTGTATTGATTCTGTTTCTCCCACTGACTTCTCTGGTACTTTTAGTCTCTAGCTTGCTTTTGTGTTGACTCTGCAGCTCTTTCTGATTTTTTTTTCATTCCTGTTGTCTTGCCGTGCAGTGCGTGAGTAGTCTTTACATCTTGCATTATTCAGATTACAAGTAAAGAGTTCTTATAATCTGTACATATCCTTGGCAGAATCTACGAATTGTTATTGCATTCTTTCTGACAATAACTTACATTCACATAGCACCTTTCATCCCAAAGGATTACATCGTAGTTTACTTACATAGTGTCTTTATTACCAAAGTGCTGGATAAGAACAAAGCATACTACAAACTGACATATGGTCTGTGGGCTAGATCTTTGGGTCCATCTGATCTGCACTTTGTACAGGGCCTGGAGAGGGTATGTTGTGGGGAAATAGTCTGTAAGCAAGATTTCTGTTCCCTTGATCCTTGGCCCAGCTGGAAGCTGAATCAAACTGGTTCTTGAGTGATCAGTTTACTTGGGCTATATAGGGACCAAGATTTGGCCTGCTGTCTATTCTATGCTTTCTTATTCTTATTCTTATTTCTTATAGCTTTCTTATTCTGTGTTTCTAGACTCCTGAAACATGTGTGGAGCATTAAGTAAACACATTTAGACTTTTCTTGATCTATGTTACCTAGTTTTCCCTGCCTACACTGGCTTATCCTGATTGTATATCTCATTTTCCCTTTTCTGTACAGCATTAAGGTGTCAGTCAGGAGTGATGAAAGGAATGGAAAGAATCACATGAGTTAGAGTAAAGGAATATATATATAATCAGTGGAGCCAAAGGAAAGCTGCAAAAATGCTCACTTTTACTTCTTAAATCTGTAAGTGATATGTGATGTCTGATCATACATCTTGTATTTATAATGCTCCCAAAAGATTATTATATAAGATGACTTTTTAGTAAAGAAATATGCAGTCTATTAAATTAATTCAGCCACCTACTGAATATTCTGTGTTTGTACTACAAATGCAAATCTGTATTTCAGTGTTCTATCTACTAACCTTATACAACTGCAGAATTAAAGAAAACTTTCATACTGAAAGGAACTAGAATGTAGGATATTTTTCTGAGGTTCTCTTGGTCTTATTGTTTTATTTATTTTGTTTTATTAAAAGCTTATTTCTGCCACACAGCCCAGTCTCTTCTCCTGTTTGGTCCTGCCATGAAGTCATAATCCTACATCTGTGGTGTCACAATCTGTTGCGAAGAGATATGACAAATACAAATTTGTTACATCAGTACAGGATCAAATTTGAAAAGGAAGACTGTAAGGAAAGAAGTAAAGCTGGTGGAACATAAAATATGCTGTTGTGTTGAAGCTGGAATGTTTCACAGAGATGTTACAGTTTCAACAAAGATGTTATAAAAAACGGACGGCTAATGCACTGGTCTGGAATATGTGTTCATTCTATGCACTGAAGGAGGTGGGGTCATGTGGAAAATTTTTTATCATCATGTAATTAAAAACACTCAAAATGCAACATTATCAACAAGGGGGCTGTGAAAAATGGCATTTTCTAATTTTTTAGTGCTTGACTTTGCAACCTAAATAGCATTATTTTCACATAATATTTTTCTATGTACTTTCCTAGGGTGTGTTTTTAAGAAAAAGAAAAATTCTATCACATGTAGCTGTAGCAACTACTCCATCCTGCATCATGAGCAGGGTTTGCACCCTGAACTTTCAGCAATGCAGAAAAGACTGCTACCCTTTGAGCTACAGGACTCAGTACTTCAACTGATAACAGAAAGCTGTTATCTCAAAGCAGGGGGAATGTACTCCTGGGTCATGGGGAGTCGTCAGCAGTAGGGATCCAGTTTTTTCACCCCACATCTCTGAAAGTTGGAAGAACTCCAGTCCCATGTGGTTACCCCTAAGGAGGCAGGAATTGGCTGCTGGGGCCAAGTGATGAGCCCATGGAGGCTCACTGCTGCCCAATTTTACTGAGGAATGGAAGTGAGAGAAGGAAAATGGTAACCTGTAATAGCTTTTTATCTTAGCCCTGGTCTAAACTACAAGTTTAGGTCGAATTTAGCACATTAGATCGATTCAACCCTGCACCCGACCACATGACAAAGCCATTTCTGTCGACTTAAAGGGCTCTTAAAATCAATTTCTGTACTCCTCCCCGACGGGGGAATTAGCACTGAAATCGACATTGCCGGGTTGAATTTGGGGTAGTGTGGATGCAGTTTGACAGTATTGGCCTCCGGGAGCTATCCCAGAGTGCTCCACTGTGATCACTCTGGACAGTACTTTCAACTCAGATGCGCTAGCCAGGTACACAGGAAAAGCCCCGGGAACTTTTGAATTTCATTTCCTGTTTGGCCAGTGTGGCGAGCTGATCAGCACAGGTGACCATGCAGTCCCAAAATCGCAAAAGAGCTCCAGCATGGACCGAACGGGAGGTACTGGCTCTGATCGCTGTATGGGGAGCCGAATCCATGCTATCAGAACTCCGTTCCAAAAGACAAAATGCCAAAATATTTTCCAAAATCTCCAAGGGCATGATGGACAGAGGCTACAACAGGGACCCGCAGCAGTGCCACGTGAAAATTAAGGAGCTCAGATAAGCCTACCAAAGAGGCAAATGGCCGCTCCGAGTCAGAGCCCCAGACATGCTGCTTCAATGATGAGCTGAATGCAATTCTAGGAGCGGCCCCTATTACTACTCCACCCCTGTCGGTGGACACCTGCAAGGGGGGAGTCTTATGCAACAGACATGAGGATTTTGGGGACGAGGAAGTTGAGGAGGAGGATAGCACACAGCAAGCAAGCGGAGAAACCATTCTCCCCGACAGCCGGGAACTGTTTATCACCCTGGACCCAATACCCTTCCAACCCTCCCAAGGCGGGCTCCTGGACCATGAAGCCAGAGAAGGCACTTCTGGTGAGTGTACCTTTGTAAATATAATGTATGGTTGAAAAGCAAGCGTATTTAATTATTAATTTGCCCTGAAGACTTGGGATGCATTCACGGCCAGTACAGCCCCTCCTTTTAAATGGCCAACCCAACGGGTGCTTGGTATGGGAGAGGGCGCTGCTGTTTGAAACCCTTCCCACACGTTATGAAGGTTGAAGATGCCGAAAGACTGTGGCTTACTATGGCTGCCTGCAAGCCGAATTCTGTTGCCTGGCCCTGCATGTGTGATCTCTCACACCAACTCGGCAGGCCCTCAATATAAGAGGCAAAATGCAACCTTGTACCGAAAGCATGTGTGGTATGTAATGTTAACAACTTGGTTCACCATGTAAGAGTCTACCCATTGTTCTCTAAAATGTGTCTTTTTAAAGATTAATCTCCCTCTTTTCCTCCCGCAGCTGCAAATGTTTCCATGCTCCCCCTATCATCTCCATCCCAGAGGCTAGCGCAGATAAGAAGGTGAAAAAAATGCACTCGCAATGAAATGTTCTCTGAGCTCATGCAGTCCTTCCACACTGAAAGAGCTCAGCAGAATGTGTGGAGGCAAACAATGGCAGAGTACAGGAAAACAGAAAATGAATGCGAGGACAGGAGGGATGAGCAAGATGAGAGGTGGCGGCAGTGTGATGAGAGGAAGCAGGATGCAATGCTGAGGCTACTGGGGGATCAAATTGATATACTCTGGCGTATGGTTGAGGTGCAGGAAAGGCACAGACCACTGCTGCAGCCCCTGTGTAACCGCCCGCCCTCCTCCCCAAGTTCCATAGCCTCCTCACCCAGACGCCCAAGAATGTCCCAGACGTCCCCTCCGGGCACCCAACCACTCCAACCCAGAGGACTGCCCAAGCAACAGAAGGCTGGCATTCAATAAGTTTTGAAGTGCAGTGTAGCCTTGTCCTTCCCTTTTCCCCTCATCCACCATCCCACCCTGTGCTTCCCTCCTCCCCCACCCCTCCCGGGCTACCTTGGCAGTTATCCCCCTATTTGTGTAATGAATTAATAAAGAATGCATGATTTTGAAACAACAATGACTTTATTGCCTCTGCAAAGCAGTGATTGAAGGGGAGAGGGGAGGGCGGTTGACTTACAGGGAAGTAGAGTGAACCAAGGGGACGTGTTTTCATCAAGGAGAAACAAACAGAACTGTCACATCATAGCCTGGCCAGTCATGAAACTGGTTTTCAAAGCTTCTCTGATGCGCAGCATGCCCTGCTGTGCTCTTCTAATCGCCCTGGTGTCTGGCTGTGCGTAATCAGTGGCCAGGCGATTTGCCTCAACCTCCCACCCCGCCATAAATGTCTCCCCCTTTCTCTCACAGATATTGTGGAGCACACAGCAAGCAGTAATAACAATGGGAATATTGGTTTCGCTGAGGTCTAACTGAGACAATAAACTGCGCTTTTAAACGTCCAAATGCACATTCTACCAGCATTCTGCACTTGCTCAGCCTATAGTTGAACAGTTCCTTATTACTGTCCAGGATGCCTGTGCATGGCTTCATGAGCCATGGCATTAAGGGGTAGGCTGGGTCCCCAAGGATAACTGTAGGCATTTCAACATCCCCAACAGTTATTTTCTGGTCTGGGAAGTAAGTCCCTTCCAGCAGCTGTTCAAACAGATCAGAGTTCCTGAAGATACGAGCATCATGCACCTTTCCCGGCCATCCCACATTGATGTTGGTGAAACATCCCTTGTGATCCACCAGTGCTTGCAGCACCATTGAAAAGCACCCTTTCAGTTTACGTACTGGCTGCCAAGGTGGTTCGGTCCCAAGATAGGGATATGGGTTCCGTCTATCACCCCAACACAGTTAGGGAATCCCATTGCAGCAAAGCCATCCACTATGACCTGCACATTTTCCAGGGTCACTACCCTTGATAGCAGCAGCTCAGTGATTGCGTTGGCTACTTGGATCACAGCAGCCCCCACAGTAGATTTGCCCACTCCAAATTGAAAGCTAAATGGATTTCATGGAATGACAAAGCACTTCTTTAGTCTGAAAGTGAACCCCCTGCCACATATCAAAGGCTGCTGCAAACAGTGGAGGTATGAGACCTTTTCAAAGAAATGGTTGCAAGAATACTTTATAATGGAAAGTGTAAGGCAACCTAAATATAGGAGTCACTACTAGCTTCTCCAGAATATGTATGTACACAAACACAAATGATCAAGTGTACTATTAGTTTAAAATCTGTTCTGTCCTCTATCTGTGGATGATAATTTGCATGGAAATGGATGGAATTAATTTCTGTCTCTAACCTCTGTTATCTCTATCACTCTGCATGTCACATATGTAAATATATACTTTTATCTTAAATGAGCAGTCATGTTAAATTGAAACACAAAAACTATTGGCTGATATTTAAAATTACATAAATATGTCTAGGGAGTTTGGGCAGGAGCTTCCTGTTAAAAATCAATATAAATCAATATAGTACACTTTTGATTATTATCAACTGATAATATGATAGCCATTTTAATGCAGCTATTTTAACAGCACATTGATTTCAAATGTAACAATAATGTAATTATTACATACATTCATTATGAAATATATTTGTCTTCCACTGATTCTTTTTTCTTTTTCTTCAAGTAAGACTTCAGACCTAAAAACTCTCCTGTCTGTTAGGTCAATACCTGTCTATCCCTTTATACCAAGTGTCACTGTCATTCATCAGACTTTTGAATAATTCTCAAAAGAGAACTGTTCCTATAGTGGAGTATAGAACTAAATGGAAATTCCCCAACAGAAAGTTACACTTGTACTCTCATATATTTTAGCATAGCAATTTTTTAAGGAAAAGCCATAACATGGATATTGAGAAAATGGGAAAGAATAATGGAAATAGTTTAAAAAAGAAGTCAGGCAATTATTTTACTTAAAAAAAAAATTATTTTCCCATTTTAGACCCAATAACTAGAACCATGTTTGAGCTATACTAACAATGGGCAGATTTAGTATAGTAGCTGCCATGCTTGAGCTGACTTGTAAACCCAGCCTAAATCTCCATATTTCTGAGTCTTCAGAGACCAATTTTTCCTGAGTACCTTGGAAGGATTAAAGCTTTCACTGAGAGTTCAATGACCTGACCCTTTGTATTGTTGCAGAGCTTTGCTTTTTCTTTTTTCCGGTGAAGACCAGGTCTTAACTTAGTTCCTGAGAATTGCCATGTCAGAAAATGGTTGTAATGTTTACCATCACGTCCACTTACCTAAAAATCATGGATATTTTGTTGTCAGGAAGAGCACCAAATTCATAACACTGGGGTAAATTGCAGTCTTACCTATGGTTAATTATTTCATGTTTTCTTTTATGCTTCAATTACTACAGCAGTTGTAAATACAGCTTCAGTATTTATATTGCCCTTGTGTGCCATATTGTTCTCTATTTGTTATTAAACTACAGTTGTTTTAAATATTATCAGAAAAGCACAAGATTTCTCATATCAATGAAAGCTTCTGTTTCTTTATGACAAGTAAATAAATCATGCATGATATTCAGAGGGTAGGAAGAGGTTATGTGTTGTATTTTCACCCCAAGTATTCAAGATTCTTTACTGTTTAACACATCAAATAAAAAATAATTTACATCACATACAGTAATTTTAGTTAACCATAAAACCACATTCCATACAGACCAAAAGAAATGTTTTTAGGTTTCCTCCAACTAAGCTCCTGGTTAAGCCTGGATTTTTGTTTCTCCCCTGGTGTCCCCCACAAAGGAAATGCTAGTATATTACAAACAATAATAATCTAGGAAATTCCCAAAAGCTTCTCTTCAAAACATAGTAAAGAAATACCAATCCTTGCTACCAAGAGTAACTTGAAAATTATCAGAGTCAGGAATATGTTTAGTACACAGTTTGCTTGAAAATATCAAAATCCTTGTAATGCACCAGCTTCACTTCTGTAACACTATGTAAATCAGATCACAAATGGCATTTCTTCAAGGAACTAGTTCACTAAGATGCACACACTAAGGTATTTATTTAGAGAAATATAATGTTCCCTTTGGAAATTCCAGTATTTCAGGTTTATCTAATACCCTCTTTATTTTTCTTCTACTCACCATAATGAATTTATATACAGACAGTTGTATGCAGCCGTAGTCTGTGCCTCTCCTTTACTTTGCCTTGCTGTTGCTCTCTTATTAGTTGTATCTATGCAGTCCTTTTAGATACAATGTGACAGGAATTGTGTTAGGTTTGCATTGAGCACAGATGCATCTTTTGCACTTGCGATCTGCCTCATGTGTAACACCCTCATTCCTTCCAGTCATTCATTCCAGGGGAGGAATGACACCAGGTTTTCTGAGCTATTCTTGCTTTTCTCCCAGAATACTCAGGAAAAAAAAGACTTTGTGATCTCCATGCAAACTAGCAGCCTGCCTGCTGCCAATACTGCCTGCTCTTTCCAGTGATGACATTCAGCTTTGCTCTACCACTCGGGATACAGCACTGATTCCTCATTATGTAAGGCAGTCTAGGTCAAGTGTAGGAGAGAGACTGCTGGCCTGAGCAAGCCAGTGGGATTGCTCCTTCAGCTAAATGCTTCATGGGGTATGGAAGTGGATTCTGACCTTTGCTACATCTTCTTGGGTAAATGTTTTTGCATGATTTAGTGGTAAATATGCTGTTTTTCTATGCAGATGACTGTCAGCCATGCTGTGAGATGCAGAGAGAAATTGCTAGTAAAAACCAGCTCTGTCAGCATGCTTGAATAAGCAGAGTAATCTTTCTTCTAGCCATCCCAGCTTTAAGGCACTTTGCAAATAAATAAATCATAAATTAGGGTTTGCTTAACAAACATCTTCTCTATCCATGTGGGGATTATTGTTGATTTGACTGATTAAACAATGAACAAAATCCATTTGCTTGGAGGTGTTGTGGGAAAGCATTATTAGATGTGGCTATTAGCTCTGAGAGATTTACTGCAGTTCTTGGCTGTTGTATTGCCTTTGCCTCACATTACAAATATGCTTCCTTCCCAAAAGAACTGCTTCATATTTTATTTCCTTGCCTTCCTTGATTATTTTTAGTGACAACAGTTAAAGTCTGGAGGATATTCAGCTATCATTTAGTGTATGACTGCATGAATTTACACAACCATAATATACTGAAGGTGAATGCTGCAGACAAAACTACAGCTAGTGACTCCTCTGCAGAATGTCAGGACAATATATGCTGGCTAAACTTGCTTGAGGTTTTTGGTGCACCAGGGGAACGCAAATAAAATTGTTGAATTTACACTCATGTTGGAAAATGAACCATAAAATACACTGAATGGATCTTTCTATAGACTGCTATGTTCCTACAGTGAGGGTTGTCAGGTGGTGAATAGAATGATCACTAATGGAATGCAGCAGTATAGGCCCTAGGAGGTAACAGCATTACATTGATACTGCAGTCTCGTGTAGGGAATTTCAATAAGGTTGGCTCACTTGTTAGGACAGTTACCATTTAATGAGGCAAATATAATAATTTGGAAGTATTCTGGTATATTAGGAGCCCTTTATTCTACAGCTCCAGTGTGTGTACAGCACCATGGACAGCTACTAAGCACTGTTCAGTAAAGTAAAGGAGTGGCACAACTGAATTAAAGGAGGTGGTAATTTGTAAAACTGAAGACTGCTTAAACTAAATATGAGTGGATGTGATCGAGCTTCAGCCTGCATGTGTATTGACTTACTAAATTTTATTAGCTTACTAGTAGGATCTTGGAAAAGAGGCTGTTTAATACATAAACTTTAAAAAATATTCATGTACATACTATAGTATTTGTCTCTGTTAATGAGCATCTGAACATATTTGAAAAAACACATAAAGAATTATAGATTTTCCTACCATAGAAGGTATGGTATTAAACAACATTGTGCTCTAATTTAGAGGATTTTGTGGTTTAACAGTGGTATATTTGTTGATGAGAAAAATGCTGTTTGATTCTTTCTTGTATCTAAATAAGATGAAATATATACATTTCCTCCAGAACTAATTTTGATGGGGATAATCCCTTAAACACGCTCTGGTCCCATTTTGCAAAATAATTATTCCTCACCTTTTTGAAAATAATCAGTTAATAGTTTCAGTGCAAGACTGTGCTTGAAAGTGATAATGATAACTTCCATAATCATTAAGAGCTCTGTCTCCCCAGGCACAATGCTGTCAAACAATCAAGCTATCTGTTTATCATGATCTCAGCTCACTAGTTACTATTTGTTAAATGAAAATCTTTCTTGTGATAACACATGATCAAGTTGCACTATATGGTATAATTTAGCAGAAGTACCAAGCTGACACCTTTTATTAATTACTTTGTGAAAGAAGAAGTTAGAGTAAAAAAAATACTTCTGTCTGACATAATGAAAACACCTTGTTTACTATACATAGTTCTGTTGTATAATATGTATGCAGCTGTTTCTTGAAAGCAAGCTACTAAAACAGTTGTAGTATGTATTGGTGTATGAATTTTTTAAATTTACCTTTACTGATCTGATGAAAGTTTGTTAGCTTGCTTCTGCCTACACCATTCTAAAAGAATTAGTGCATTGTGCCTGAGTACATGAAAAGGAGCCATGGGATAGAATATTGTGAATATAATTTTTTGTATTGGTTCAAAGAATGTTAACAGCCTAATCTATTTAATTACACAAAGTCATTGATTTCTATTCTTTTAAATATATACCACTGGTTTTTGAAATTATATCATTATAAATTCTACTTTGTGCATCATGGCAGATGTTGTAGATTACAGTGCCGTTACAGTAACTCTCAGCCTGCCAAGGCTCAAATGCATGACTAAGATACAAAGGGTTAAATTCTGGGAGAGTGAGAAACTCATGTGCAGGCTGTGTGATCATATAAATATGGGGCTGAGGTTGAAATCCACAGCTCCAATCTGCAATATGTGATATGGAATTACTCCAAAATAGCTACTGCATATTACGGATTGGGGTAGGGACTAATGGCCACTGTTCCCTCTTCACGTGTTTTTGTGGCCTGATGGAATTGCTCAGTTCATGGACATAGTGGCCACAACCCTGGCCTGTCTCACACTATCTCTCCCCTTTCTACTCTTCATACCATACAGATCAGGGTCCCCCTGGGCACCTTATGTCCCAGTCCCACACAATGAAACCAGTTTTCTGCTGCATTATGTACCTTCTGAAAATTGCACTAAAAAATTCGGAGCACAGAAGAAACACTATAGTATGTGCTGAAAAACCTGAGGTACAGCTGGGGAATGATTGAAAGACTTGCCAGAAACAGACAGGAATGGAGGAGCTTCATCACTGCCCAAAACACCAAAGATGTAATGGGAACATGATGATGATCATGTGATTTACAATTATTTGGGAATAATTTATTTATCATAAACATCTGTGACAAGAGTTTAATTATGATGTCAAACAATTTACAAAAAGAAAAGGAGTACTTGTGGCACCTTAGAGACTAACCAGTTTATTTGAGCATGAGCTTTCGTGAGCTACAGCTCACTTCATGCTCAAATAAACTGGTTAGTCTCTAAGGTGCCACAAGTACTCCTTTTCTTTTTGCGAATACAGACTAACACGGCTGTTACTCTGAAACAATTTACAATATATGTGAGTATCATTTGTATAAAGACGAGTTTGGGTCTCAGATTGGGTCAGTCCATCACAACTGGGCAATTGAGATATATGTATTGTGTGTGCTGACAAAAATAATTCAAAATATACTTGCTAAATTAGAATTTACAAAAGTAATATTGTATTAAGTTGCTAAAGCGAAGCTGTAAACAGCTTAATTTGACTGTGTCTTACCTCACATATAAATGTATATTGGTCTGTCATGTTATGATTCAAAAACTTCAGACAGGCTTGGGCTTTTAAAAATCCAAAGCCTTTGAAATTCAGAACTGTCACTTTTCATTTGTGTTTAGTTCCATGAAAACATTCAAAATGTCACAAAATCTACTGAGTGCTGCTTTGCCATCCTAGGAACCCACCTTTGGTAAATTGTAGAGACGCTCTGTCTTCAGTACAAAAATAATTACCTCTCTTTCTCAGAGGGTTTTCAGCTTTTGCACTGTAAGTGATTAGAAGCATATAATATTCCATTTTCTCTGGACCTTAGCTGGTTGGTTTTTTCCAGTTTCTGGTTATCCAGCAATGATGGTTTTCTTCCAACCGTACTTGCCTCCATAGCTTTTTTGTGTCTGCAGAACTATTCATACTATCAGTTGGGTCATTTCTATCTCTAACCTATCAGGTTATCTAGATCTTCTCTCTTTCTTGCCCTGGGTTGCCTTATAGATTCCTTGCACCCCATTTTTCAAAGAAAGTGTATCTCTTGGAATAGATTTAATCCCCAGAACATCAAGTAAGCAAAAGAGAAATCAGAAGACTACAAAAATATGGGGAGATCTTTTAATGCACTGCCATCTGAAATGTATGCTATGGTGATATCTGACAAAATTGTTGTTCTCAGCCCCTTCTCTAGGAAGTACACAGAGTTTTCAGTATTGCTGGTGGCATGGTTTCCTGTCATTGCTCAACATCACACCTTTTGAAAAATCATTCTAGAAATTTCCTCAGATTTATACATTAGGTTTTCCAGTTTACAGTGGAAATGATGATGTGGAGTCGGAAAGTCATAAAAGGACCCAAAACCTGGCTTTTACGGCACAGATCATAAAAAAGGGAGCTGCACTGCAGTGGCAGCCTCCAAGTGCAATATTGGCAAATTTACCCATTTATGCTCTGAGGCAATGTGTGCTCCCTTTCAACCACATGGGACTCTTCCCAAATGCAGCATAACTCGTGTGATTCTTCTGTGCAGCAGGTGCAGAATTGGGGGCACTTAAGCGTGAAGTGTGCATTGCTTCCATATAATGGATCATGGTTCACAGATGCTCATTCACGTAATTGCTCAGAGGTGCTTGGGGATGGGTCTGTACTAGAATCTTGCAACCTGACCTGAACCTAGTAGGTCCTGACAACATATGTTGGGTTCAGGTCAGGTATGAAAACAACCTAACACTTTTGGGTTTGGTAGCCTCTAATCAATTCCTCCCGCCCATGGGGTTTGCGCAGCAGCAGCTCCGTACCTTGTTCCTGCTAGCCACCGCTGCCTGGCTGCACTGTGGGGTGAGTGGGCTGATAAGTTGTAGTGCCTCTCACTCTGCAGCACACACAGTTCAGGGAGGCAGAGCTTGCTGACGGGAACAGGGTACACAGCTGCCACCATGCCAATCCCATGTGCAGGAGGCATCTGGAGATGGATTACAGGTATGGGGAGCAGGAAGCCTCCTCCAGGACAAAGTGGCAGCAGTGGCAATGACACAGGTTTGGGGGTAGCGGCCCAGGAGGCGGAAACTTGCACTCCTTCTGGTGCACGGCACTGCACTGAGATGGGAGATCAGGCCATGGGAGTGGGGGTAGGAAATAATAGAGGCCAGGCCCGCGGCTAGACCCTTGCAACCAGACTCTCAAAAGGACCTGACTAGAAGTTTTGGGTTCTGGTCAGGTATGAAAACAAGCTGACATGCTTGTCCTTGGATCAGGTTCAGCTTGGCTGTGGTCTAGTCAGGTTCAGGCAGGGCTTTAAAGTTAGACCCAAGCAGACCTCTAGTCAGAACAAGACTGGGAGAAGAGCAGAAAGGGGGCTGTCTCGTAGATCTTCCATTGTGCAAAGCCACAAGCCATTGTTGCTTGTGGAGAAGAGGCACTGGAAACATGGGTTCTCGTAAGAGTCGAGAGGCACACTTGCTGTCACTGATGTAGCCTGTTGTCATCAGTTCTGCCACACAGGCCCTTGGAATCTGATTACTCACGTTGTATGATAGGTGGGAAGGGTTTTCAGCATATGTGCAATGAGGAATGAGCAAAATTTTTGTCATGGTGAATAACTTATGTATCATAAAGTTGCTGGCGTTTGAAACTTATTTTTAACTAGATACAAACAGTGTCTTCCTTGTTGAGAGAAGTGGTTTAACATAAGGTGGTACAAGCTCTCCCCCCCCACCACCACCACTTTTATCTTCTTGTGGGAAAAGCTTATATGATGAGGGGAATCCATAAAACTTTTTCTGAACTGGGGCAGAATATATAGGTTTCATATATTAAATATACAGTAAGGATTTACACTGTAGAAACTCTGTAACTGTTTATAATGACTTGCTATGGAAGAGCCTTCTGACTGCTGGTCAGACGGCTTGGCATAGAATAGTTATGGGGCAAATTGGTGAGTGGTATTAAAGCCACAGTACTCCGTCTGTCATTAAAAGCTACTGAACTTCGGTGGAGCTAGACTATAGCACCTTATTATATGCTCTCTCTGACAAAACTGGAGCTACAAGAAATTCATAATGCAGTTAAAAAAAGTTTGCAGTATTTTAACAAGGTCCTTAAAGTACCTTGAACCCAGTTACATTCCACCATTGATACCTGAGGAAAGAAGTCATTTCAAGACCTATTGAACACTGGACACCTTCACAGTATATTAATATGAGTGCTTCTAAAATTGTGATTAAATTGTGGAAAATTCAAAGTGTTCCATATAGAGTAGGCTAGGGTCAGTAAAAGTGCAGAACTAAAATAGAAAGCAGGTAGTTCAAGACCTCACACAAGGATCTTTTTGTGTTGTGCTGCCTGCATTTATTTATCTGAATTCTAGTGTCTCCTTATTTAGTCCATTTTGAAAATGACAAAATTTAAAGTGCTATATGTAAGTAATAAAAGGAATACCTTGTAGCATAGACCGACAGTTTATACTTACAAGCTTCAGGGGTGGGTGTTCTGCTACTTCACCTAGCTACAAATATGTACTTGCCACTGCCTTGCATTTTTGTCATTTTCAGAAATACCGGCCCTAAAAAGCACTACTTCCGGCAACAGTGTGATACTGACTGTGTTTGCCAGATCTTTCAGATCTTGGGGGAGATTCTGTCTCAAAAGGTGTTCCTTTCACCACAAGCAACTGATCTGTTGCAGGTGTTTCAAGGACCTTGCAGAACTTATGAAAAAGACAATTCAGATGAATCTGCAAATGGTTAAACCTAAATAAGAACCTAGCAATTAAGATGCAAGTTTGATTCCAGGGACTGGTAATGAATTATGTATCTTTCCACCTCTGGGTCTGTGACCAACCTGAACTGTTTGACAACTGTTCAGTGGCCTAGCGGACCAACGTTCATCTCAGAAAAGCCAAGCTCACAATCAGTGATCTTACTGGTGATCTCAGCAGAAGGGTCACAGAGTGAATATGCAGTCTTTCTACAACAGAATTGAGGCACATTCAAGGGGGAAAGCTTCTACAGCTACTGTCCATTTTGTGCTTGCCCTATGCACCGAAAGCTTCAGTTTCCAATGTTGTCAGTGTAGGACCTTTCATAAGCAATAAAAAAAATTTAAAACAATGTAGACTGTCTAAAAGAATGGTATTGAAATTAAACCTCTTCAAGATGGATGCCAACATGACAAGATATTTAATTTCAACAGCCTTTCTTGATATGATTTTGAACATTCTTACATACATATACATCTTTTTGTAGAGCACCACAGTTCAAAAGTGCAAATAACATTAATGTTAAAGGAACACAGCCCAGGTATTCTTAAAATGTGTTTCCCCTACAGTGTTTGTAATACCCTCTCAGGAGCTTCAAATACAACTTCTTTTAATATTGATTTTATCCTTTTCTACTTCAGAAACTGAATTTTCCTCCTGTGTTCCTATTGCAGCTTAAAATCATCATGTTTTTTTTAAAGCTCAGTAACCAATGTTGGTTTGGAGGTTTTTTTTTCAAATTAAATATTTAGAATCTTGAGGATTATAATTATAATAATGTTAATGTTTGCAGTGCATGTTTAAATGTTTATAGGGATGGATTTATTGTAATTGTTAGAAAAAATGCTCATGATATTGAAGTATTAGTAAATATTTAAAGATGGATAGTAAAGCCCTGATTCGGCAAGGTGCAGGATGCTTCCTATGAGGTGCTGAGTATCTTGACTCCCGTTGCAATCAATGGGAGTTGAAAGAGCTCAGCTCCACATAGGATTTGGGTCCAAGCAGAATTTAAGCCATAGTAAAAATCCCATGATGCTAGTATATAAAATAAGACATGAAATGCCCTATCAAGACAGTATGTAAAATGATTCTGCTGGCTCCAATTATCTGCAGACTCTTCAGAGTCAATGAATTACACCTTCAAACATTTGATATCTATAATATTGAACAGGACAGCCTCATTGTACATGGATGCTTATTTGTTTTTTATCTGCACTTGCCAAATGCATATATTACATAATGAAATAAATGCTTTATTATTTTCAGCTTTTCTTCTTCCACGCAGCACCCTTTCTTTGTCTGCTCACTGCTAGGATCCCGCCCTGCATTGTCCCCTTCCCTAACATAATTGGTTGCTCTGAACCCACGGTACCCTAGCTTAGGTAAAGCTATGACTTTCAGAAGCACTTGCCTGTGCTTATTCCAGTTTTTAACGGTTCATTTTTTGTCAAGGAACAAAACTAGAAGTGTGTAATGCTCTCAGATTTAGCTTTGATAGTAAAAATAAAGCTAGGAGCCAGTGCAGTTGTGAGTTTGCTCTACTGGAAGGTACCGTCACTTAGCAGTTTGAATTTTAAAAATGCATAATTTTTTTAAAGATTTGGTGTCCCAGTTGTCACTTTAAAACCTTGCAACACGTGGACCTAACATCCCAGTTGTGTGTAGCAATACATTTGACTGACAAGGCAGCATAACATACGGATGTGATATCAATCACATCCTGGCATATTAAGGTTTTTGATGATCCTGTAGCTAAATAATGGTAAATTTACCATTCAAATGCAGTGGTGAGACAAATAGCAGTCAGTTGTGAAGTGCATAGCAACATATACTTGAAGGGTTTCTGGTGTCATCATAATAAATCACAACAATGAATTTTGATATAAAGAAATCATTCCCCAAAAGAGGAGGTCAGAATAGATGAGCTGGTGGTACGTTCTGGCTATAAACTCTGTGACTCTGATTTAAAGAAATCATTCATTCCCAAGAGGTTTGTTTTATTTTCTTTGTCCCTATGTTTCAGAAGTAAACAGTATCCAATATTTTAAAATTAAGTGAAAATTTAAACGACAAAACAATTTTGTTTCATTTTGTTCGTTTTTAAAATCAGACAAACTGAATTAACTTCTTAGTTTAATCCTTGCTCTTTGTTTCTTCTCTGAAGGAATGTGGATCCTTAGAACAGATATGCACAGACTTGTCCAAAATGCTATTCTGGCCAAAGAGACTCTAAAAAAAAAAAAAATCTGCTGGTTACAGCTGGTTCTTTCATTTTGCCAGTAGATGGAGCTGTCCCGTAAGGTGAAGGCTCTCTCTGTCTCTTCCCCCACCCCCGCAACCCCACAAAGCTATTTGCTGTTTTCTATTAGGTACCATAGAGTGAGCTTCAGAACAGGAAGCTGAGGATGAAGCAGAGAGGATACTGCAGAGGTCTCTTTTTTTTCCCAATGAGAATGCAGCAATTCTAAATACTTGTTAATCTTTTGGAACTGGAAATATGAACAACTTCATTAGAGAGCATTTCATCAACATCATTTCTGGATGCTTTTCTTTCTTGTAATACATCAGAAATTCGTGTTTTATCAGGTAAGCTGGCAGAACATTTAATCATAGACCTTAGTTCATTTATGTCAGTTATCTTGTGTGGGGGTTTTAAAAATAAATAAATATACAAATAAATAAATCCTGTACCTGCCTGTTTAGTAGTTAATACTAAGCATGGGATAGAACAGGAAATCCAATTTTGGATTTTACAAAATCTTTCATAAGCTGCAGTCAGGTCTGTTTGGCAACACAGCATTTTTTTTAGAGGATGGATTTTATCGGCCTTATTTTTTTGGATGTTTGCCACTTCTTGTATTTGTTTGCCTGTTATTGTATTAAGGCATTGAGTTCCTTAACTGTCATTTAGAAGTGTTAGACCTAACTACTTGAGGTCTTATTGTTCACTAGTGCAGAACACAAATTGGAGTCTAGTGTTAAAGCACAGTAGCCAGGCAATCGGGCTGCCAGAGCCCAGCGTTGCAGGGGTGTACAGCTTTCCTCCTATATTCAAACAGAGGCTCTGCTTTAAAGGCCAGATGCCTTACTCGGGGTTTTGGTGGGAGTTTGCTGCCTTTTTAAGGAAAAATCTTTCTAATGGAGAACACAGAGGACAAAACTTACTTTTATTTACATATTTATTTGGCACTAGTGGTAATATTGCAGATATGACTTGGTTCATCATCTAAACCGTCTTTCTTTTTTAAACAGCACAAGAAATTTGCCAGGTGGACATCAAGCTCTTTCAGTATCTTCTCCAAAATGGATTTCTTTTCTTCTACTTGTCGGAGGTATGTGCTTAAAAAAGACTCCCATCAAATTCACGTCTCTTGGATTTCCTTTTCCCTGTTCTTTTGCAAAAAGTTTTTGTTGCTCACTATGCAGTACTTCCAAATGGGCTGACATTTTGATTTTAATGTCAGACTAGATGTCTTAAAGTTATAATTGTGTTTGTTTCCAAATGCTCTTATTTCACAGGTGTGATGTCAAACTTGGGAGCTATATTGACTGTTGTTAATATCAAATGGATTTTCATATGGATTTTCAGTTTTATATATGACTGATCAATGTGTTAATGTACTGCAAAAGTAAAAATTGCATGAAAAACCACATTGAGAATCTGAGATTAAATGGACAAAAACAGGAGAATTCATTGTAATTTTAGTTTAGTTCATTCTGTTGTGCCCAGGTTGTAGCATGGGAGTTTCACAACAGCGGATGATCTTAACTTCAACATTTGCAGCAATATTTAGGTATACAAGAGCAAGTCCCAGACAGTGAGCCTTAACTTTGGATGTCCTCACTTCTTTTGGTCAGTTAGATATTAGTTTTGTATTCAAAGGTAATTTCCATTATTTTAAAGTGTGTGGGGAGGGGTTGGGTTGGGAAAGCTATAGTTAACGTCCCCACTGACAGAAAGTTTCTTTTGTATAAAAAAATCTTCCTATGGAAACTTCCAGGGAGGGGGAAAAAAGGATTTTCCACCATAACTATATTTTAAAGGAAAAATAATGGCTGCCTACAGTGATTTACAGAGAAGTCATGCCCAAACCGTTTGATTTCCTTAGTAGATCGGGGGAACGCAGTGAATGTAATATACCTGGACATTAGCAAGACTTTTGACACAGTCCCACATGATAGTCTGATAAGTGAGCTTGAGAAATGCGGACTTGGTGGAACTACCATTAAATGGATACATAATTGGTTAGACAACCGCAAACAATGAGTAATTATTAATGGAATGATGTCAAATGGGAAGTGGGTCTCAAGAGGGGTTTAGACTAACAAATCCTGCATCTTGACAGGGTTAGACTAGATTACCCTTGTGTTTCCTTCTAACTCTATGGTTCTGTGACTAAGATACAAATGAACAGTTCTGATGACATCATAAAACACCAGAGCAGTGAACAAATGATTTTATAATTATCATCTGAATCCTGTCATGAAATTAATTTACTATACCTCATCGTAACCTAGTGTATTTTACATTGTATGGATCCAAATTTGTTTTAAAGTTACAGAACATAATGTGAACTATTTAAATAGCTGCAAAGATAAAAAAGATTTTTCAACTAATTACTTTTGTGTTAAAGTGAGGTGTCTTAGAAATCTCAAAATCTACAAATCTCAAAATGCCCGTGAAGATCGCTCGTTTAGCTGCATTATGCCAATGGGAGAAACTTCTCTTGTCGACATAAAACCAGCTCAATGAGCGGCAGTAGCTTTGTCAGTGGGAGAGCATCTCTCACCAACACAGCGCTGTGCACACAGGTGCTTATGCCAGCAAAACGTATGTTGCTTGGGGGTGTGTTTTTTCACACCCCAAGCGACAAAAGTTTTGCCGACATAAGTGCTAGTGTAGACATGGCGTAACTGAACATGAATATAAATCTTAGAACTGAATTGGCTCCAGGTGCTGAACTCTAGATGATATATTTTGGTCTATGTGATCCTAGTCTGTTATATTTTCGGCTATCTTCATTTACTGATCTGAGACGAGGAGAGTATGTAGGTTTACTTGTTGTTTATCTTGATGAGCAGTTTGATCTTTCAAAACTTAATATGAAAGTCATATTCTTTCTTGACTATCTTTCTTTAGTGTATTTAGAATCAGATGTGCTTACTCTAGTGGAAAAGTGAATTTTTACTAAATTTTACGCTTGTTTGCCCTCCAGAGCCAACACACCTCTGGGAAAGTAGACTCATGGAGCATGAACAGAATTGTTAACTGAGTGCCAGTAGGAGGGCCAAATTCTACCCTCATTTACTCTATTGAAGACAGTTGATGTATATGTTGTAGACAGTGGGATTCCAGTGAGTAAGTGAGAGAAGAATTTGGCCTGCAGAATTGTTATCACTGCTAAAAAGAACATAGCTTGACTTTCCGATCTCAGGATCAGTTTGCACGTCTATCAGTTAGAAAAAAAAAACATCTTTTCACTTGTAAACTGAGAAAATTTGACATAGAATTATTGAGCTATATTAGGTATGGAATCCCATTATGCCATTTTCAGTTTTCAGAGCAAAATTGCACTTTAAAGGTTAAGTTTCTCTCTCTTTTTTTAAAAAAATTCTAAAATAGGGTTTTTAAGGGAATTTAACTCTGAAGTCAGAATGGAGTAATTATGGCAAGGCTAACTAGCAAAAAACTAACAGCAGAAATTTTTTAAGTACATCAGAAACAGGAAGCCTGCCAAACAATCAGTCGGGCCACTGGATGATTGAGGTACTAAAGGAGCACTCAAGGAAGACAAGGCCATTGTGACGAACCTACATGAATTCTTTGCATTGGTCTTCACTGCAGAGGATGTGAGAGAGATTCTCACACCAGAGCCATTCTTTTTAGGTGACAAATCTGAGGAATTGTCCCAGACTGAGATGTCAATACAGGTGGTTTGGGAACAAATAGATAAATTAAATATTAATAAATCCTCAGGACCTGATGGTATTCACCCAAAAGTTCTGAAGCAACTCAGATGTGAAATTGAAGAAATGTTAAATGTGGTATGTAATAACCTATTACTTAAATCAGCTACTGTACCAGGTGACTGGAGGACAGCTAATGTGACACTAATTTTTTAAAAAGGCTGAGGCGATCCTGGCAATACGGCCAGTAAGACTAACTTCAGTACCAGGTACATTGGTTGAAACTATCAGACACATAGAAGAACATGATTTGTGGGGGAAGATTTCACCACTCTATCAGAATTCTTTGAGGGGGTCAACAAGCTTGTGGACAAGGATGATGCAGTGGATATAGTGTACTTGGACTTTCAGAAAACCTTTGACAAGGTCCCTTACCACAGGCTCTTGGGCAAAATAAGCAGTTACGGAAAAAAATGGAAGGTCTCCTCATAGATCAGTGACAGGTTAAAAACTAGGAAACAAAGGGTAAGAATAAATGGTCGGTTTTCAGAATGGAAAGAGGTAAATAGCGGTGTCCCCCTCGGTCCGCTGCTGTTCAACATATTCATAAATGATCTGGAAAAAGGGGTAAACAGTGAGGTGGAAAGTTTGGGGTAATACAGAATTACTCAAGATAGTTAAGTCTAAAGCAAACCATAAAGAGTTACAAAGGGATCTCACAAACTGGGTGACTGGGCAACAAAATGGCAGATGAAATTCAATGCTGATAAATGCAAAGTAATGCACATTGAAAACCATATCCCAACAATACATACAAAATGATGGAGACTAAATTAGCTATTACCACTCCAGTAAGATATCTTGGAGTCATTGTGGATAGTTCTCTGAAAACATTCACTTAATATGCAATGGCAGTCAAAAAGCTACCAGAATGTAAGAACCATTAGGTAAAGGATAGATAATAAGACAAAAACTATCATAAGACCATTATATAAATCCATGGTATGCCCACACCTTGAACACTGCATGCAGTTCTGATCACCCCATCTCAAAAAAAATATTATGTTACAAACGGAAGAGGTACAGAGAATGGCAACAAAAATGATTAAGGGTATGGAACAGCTTCCATATGAGGAGAGAGAAAAAAGACTGGGACTGTTCTGCTTGGAAAAGAGATGACTAATATGATAGAGGTCTATAAAATCATGACTGGTGTGGAGAAAGTGAATAATGAAGTGTTATATACCTCTTTGCATAACACAAGAACCAGGGGTCACCCAATGAAATTAACAGGCAGTAGGTTTAAAACAAACATGACACACAATGTATGGTCGGCCTGTGGAACTCATTGCCAGGGGATGTTATGAAGGCTAAAAGTATAACTGGGTTCAAAAAAAATTATATAAATTCCTGAAGGACAGGTCCATCAATGGCTATTAGCCAAGATGGTCAAGGATGCAACCCCATGCTCTAGGTGTCACTAAGCCTCTGACTGCCAGAAGCTGGGACTGGATGACAGAGGATGGGTCACTTGATAATAGCCCTGTTCTGTTCATTCCCTTTGAAGCATCTGGCATTGGCTGCTGTCAAAAGACAGGATATTGGGCTAGATGGACCATTAGTCTGACCCAATATGGCCATTCTTATGTTCTTATATGTAAATGTACACGCTTCACCATTACTTAAAGCAGCCGCCACTAGGCTGGAACACAGCAGCACCAAACAAACACACAAAAAGATAATTTGATATCCAAATGAAATTAGTGTCCATCATGGAGAGAAAATATGGCAACTCCTAGACTGTCGTTTTTGTCTCAGTCTTTTGTGTCACTTGCTGTTAAGATTAGCCCTCCTGTGGTAACGATTAATTTACTGAAAGGAACTTTTGCTTACATTATTAACATCTGAACAGAATATTTCCATCATCAGTGGCAGCATTTTGAAGTTCAGAGTTACATAGGCTGTTTGTCCTTCATGTTGTTGAGAAGTTATTTGGCTTATGTTGCCCATCTTTTTGACATGGCTCTTCTCTGCTTAATCTCTCCGCTCACATACTTGCTTAGCCCCACACAGTTGTAGGCTCTCTGCCTCCAGACACCTGTCTTTCTCTCCTCCATCTCTCTGTTGTTCCTTTCTATTATTTCCACATTCATCACACCCAGCAGGGCCAGCTCTAGGCACCAGCAAAACAAGCAGGTGCATGGGGCGGCACATTTCGAGGAGCAGCATTCTGGTGCCGGCCATGCCGCCCCTAGAAATGTGCCCCCACCTGCTCCCCTGAGCGTACTGCCGCCGCCGCTCCACTTCTCCCCACTCCCTCCCCGGCTTGCTGCGTGCAAAATAGCTGTTTCACGTGGGGCAAGCCTGGGAGGTAGGGAGGAGAAGCTGAGCGCTGGTGCACTCGGGGGAGGCAGCGGTGATGGAGAGGAGGTGAGCTGGGGTGGGGAACAGTTCCTCTACCCCCCCCGTTACTTCCTGTGCTCCCACCCTCACTCACCTCTGCTCCGCCTGCTCCCCTGAACATGCTGCCTCTCTCTCACCTGAGAGGGAGGGGGGAGAAGTGGGGTGCTCAGAGGAGCAGGCGAAACGTAGGTGAGCTAGGGCGGGAGGGTTGCGGGGGGGGAGCTGCAGGAAGCAATGGGAGGGGGAGGAAATGCAGCATGCCCGGAGAAGGAGTCGGGGCCGGGGATTTGGGGAAGGGGCAGAGTTGGGGCGGAGCCAGGGGCGGGGAGGCACAAAAAAGAAGCAGGAGTGGCCAAAATTTTTTTGCTTGGGGCAGCAAAAATCCTAGAGCTGGCCCTGACACCCAGAATCTTCCTTTTGTCCACTTGCACTTTCTGCAATTTCAGACTTCCCTAACCCTCTCTGTGAATTCTGTCTCTACCTCCAAACCATCCACATTCACAGTTCAGCCTTTTAACATCTCACCTCTCTGTTGTTCCAGACTTCCTTTTGTACCCTCATTCTATGCTAATGAACTCCAGTAATAAAATAATAATAGCAGTAATTTACGTTTAGAATCACAGAAATGTAGGGCTGAAAGAGTCCTCAAGAAGTCAAGTCCAACGCCCTGCACTGAGGCAGGAGCAAGTAAACCTAGACCATCCCTGACAGGTGTTTATCCAACTTGTTCTTCAAAACCTCCCATGATGGGGATTCCACAACTTCCCTTGGAAGCCTAGTCCAGAGCTTAACTACCCTTATAGTCAGAAAGTTTTTCCTAATATCTAACCTAAATCTCCCCTGCTGCAGAGTAAGCCCATCACTTCTTGTCCTACACTCAGTAAACGCGGAGAACATATTTGAAGACTGATATCAGGTCCCCCCCAACAGTCTTCTTTTTCTCCAGACTGAACATGCCCAGTTTTTTTAACCTTTCCTCATAGGTCAGGTTTTCTAACCATGTATCATTTTTGTTGCTGTTCTCTGGACTCTCTCCAATTTGTCCACATCTTTATCGAAAGTGTGTCACCCAGAATTGGACACAGTACTCCAACTAAGGGCCTCACCAGTGCTGAATAGATTGGTAGAGTTACCTCTCATGTCTTACATACAACATTCCTGTTAATACACTGCAGAATATTAACTTTTTTTGCAAGTGCAACATTTTGTTGACTCTCATTCAATTTGTGATTTGCTATTACATGCAGATCTTTTCCAGCAGTACTATCCACCTGTTTAGTTATTCCCCATTTTATAGTTGTGCATTTAATTTTTCCTTCCTAAGTGAAGTACTTTGCACTTATCTTTAGTGAATTTCATCTTGTTGAATTCAGATGAATTCTCCAATTTGTCAAGGTCCTTTCGAATGCTAATCCTGTCCTGCAAAGTGCTTTCAATTCCTTCCAATGTTCTAGGCTACTATCTTTCCCTGTTCCCCAACTTCTAAATTTTATATTTTCTGACCAAACACCCATTCACTCATTGCCGAAGCTTTCAAATGCCCATGCTTCTCCATTTCCTCCCTCTTTGTGATAGCAGATTCCCATTACCCCCTTTCCCATTTCCAGGTTTTCATCACTTTCCCTCTCAGCTGTACTCCTGTTCCCACGTATCTTCCTCTCAATCTTTGTATTATCAGGCTCCCACCCTTCTCCTTACTTCTTTACTCTTTGTTCTGCAAGTATCACAACCAGGCAGCCCCTAGCCTATTGTAATTTGGCTGGAGGCAGCAACCCAAATTCCAACTCAGTGTCTGTTTTGTAGGCTTTACCCCTTTCTTCTAAAATCTCTCTCTCTCTCTCTCAAGGTGTTCCACACCTTATCTTTATGTCCCTATGTTCAACTTCTGTCACCCTTCTGCTGCTGGTCCCTCCTACTGTACTTCCAATAGTAGCCAGTGTTATTCACATTATAATAGAATTCCAAATACACTAGGAGGCACTTCTCTTGGTAAAAAACAACAGATACCAGATGAATACTAGTGAAGGTCATAGAGGGGAATTTAGGAGGATATGTAGAGGTGCTTGTGACTCTATTAGAATGATCCTTTGATGTTGATATTGGTCTAAGATGACAAAAGTAAGCTGCAACGATTCTACCTTATAATAGAAATGAGCTAATTCAAGGAAGCTTTCACAAGTTTGGTTATTTGAGTGCATTTTAAAGCAATGACATTTGAGTGTGTTCCAAATTTACTCGCACAGAATGCTTCCATCCTCTCAGCCCCTGGACACCATTTTCTCCTTACTCACTGGATAAATGGCGTTTGCTTCAGAGCAAGATCTTTTAATTTCTTTAATACTTGATATTAAACTAGGTTGTTTCTAATGACCATAAATCTGTGTACTGACATGGAATCTCAATGAAGCAGGGGACCTCTCTGGAGAACATGAAATGGGGTGGTTCTTTCTGTAATGGATCTGGAAGAGAAAGCAGAAAAGAGATATATCAGAGAAATATCAGTAAATAATTAGAGTATAGTATAGCTGAGCATTCTTAGCAATTTTTGTTTTTAAAGCACTCTACTTACGTTAACTGATCGTTATAACACTTCTTCAAAGTATATAGGTATGAGTTAGTCTGTCAGCTAAAGCAAATTATATGTATCAGAATCCATATAATACCCAAAATACACATTCACTTTAAGAACTACCTTTATTAGGATTTTCACAAAGTAAACAATAAATTACTCCAATGCATGTTTTCTGTATTTTATTCCTAGTGTATGTTGCTAAAGTACATATTGCATCACTATGAATGGAGTTATAAACAGCTAAAAGGAAGTCCTAAAGGATTAGCTTATTTTTCTTAATATTTCTTAGATTAAATAGGCCTTATAGGATAAGCATACTGAATACATAAATAGGATAGATGAGAGCATATGGTAAATTAGTTCAAATGTAGCTCAGTGTCAGGAATCTACCTTGCATTTCATTAAAGACTGTATTTTAAAGTGATACTGTATCTTTAGTGGAGAGTACTATGATAATTCAGAAACTGATTGAACAGAAATGGGAACAGCAGAGCCCTATGATTTCAAGATAATGCACCTTTTGGCAGCAAGGAGAGTCAATCTGATAAATTTATTTTCAGAAAAGGAAGCCTGAAGAAGTCTAAATATAGCACATGAAATACATAGCAATGAACATAGCGATAGAGAACTCAGAGGCCTCCATAATCGCTTCATTAAAAATACTCCACTGAGACGAAGGTTACATAAGAGATTTTCAGAGTTTTCCCTTAATGTTAAAGTGTATACAACTCTGAATGTGAGATGGGGATGTCATTTAGAAACCTACCCTTCATGTAGCTTCATCTTATTCTCAGACTGAATAGAATAGTGCTGGAAATGTGTATGGTCATTCTCTACTACAGGCTGGGCAAAGTTTTAAAGTCTTGATATTATTTTGAAACATACATTTTTACAATGCCAACTTTTTGACAAAATATTCCTAAAGGAGGATGAACATATTCATGTTTAAATGTTATGATTTGTGGCTCAAGGAAAATGGTCCATAAATAGAATTATGTTAGACACTACAAAAGGCTAGATAATAGGCCAAATAAATGAAATGAATAAACTTATGTATTTATTGTGGGGAGAACAAGGCCAACATTTTGGTCTTTGTAAAGTTGTGTTTGGAGGATGGCTCTGAAATTGACAAAAATAAAATTGTGATATTAGCCTTTTCAAACTTGAATAATATTTTTTACCAAAGAAAGTCTTCATTAACATTCAGATATTTAAATTCTTATCTAACCATTTTAAAGAGAACAGGACAGTGGGATCTTGAATTTCCTGTGGTTAGCAATTTAGACTTGGCAAAATTACTTTTGAACTAGCTGGCTGCTTCTAGTTCTCTGCTAGTCACTGTTATAAGACACAAAAGACTGTTGAGATGTAGTACCACATAATATCAAACTCAAGTGAGGAGGCATTTCAGGTTTTACTTGCAGATTATGGACATACCACGGCAGAAAATGTCTTGTTAAATCAAATGCCAAAGTCACCAGGTTACCAGAAACTTCGGCACATTTTAAGGAAAACCCAGTTATTTTTCATAATTTCCGAATGATACAAACTTGGATTAAAACAGTGCAAATTAGTTTTAAAAAATAATTTTCTATTTAACAATAAAAGTACTTGGTTTTGTTTATTTATAGGCACATGGGGAATGAAGATAAACTACATCCCTAAACACCTAAAAGTGTGTTAGGAAGTGTTACTCTGTAGTAGTCATGTCCTTTCCTATCCAGTCGTGCTTTCCAGGACTGGGGAACTTTGTAAAATTGTACTCAGCCATGTGTTTTGGACAGGTAGTTCTTCTGGGTGTTTTTTTTATGGGCGAGTTAACAAAGTTGAATTGTCAATAGTGTCATATTGAAGAGTAGTGAGGTAGACTTGTGTACCTGAAATGAAGATTTTATGAAAATTTTGCAAGACTGTTCAGCACAAATATTATTTAAAAGAACAAAGGAAGTTTCTAAAGCAGGTAGGAGTAATGAGAACAAGCTAATGACATGCATTAATAGTGTTAGCTTTTTGCTAGTGGAAACATTCCTAGTGGAAACATTTCCTTCATCATTTTAAACACTTCAGAGGAACACTGGTTCTTAGGAGGAGTAAGTGTGTAGTTAATCTACCTTCATAATTATGTTTCACTTTCATCTCCAATGATTTTACAAACATTAATGAAATAAACCTTGTACCCTGTGAGATAAGTATTACTATTCTTATTTTACAGATGAAGAAACTGAGGCAAGGAGAAGTTAAATGACTTGCCCAAGATCTGTCTGTCTGCTTAAAGCATTTCTGATGTGATTATCATATCCAAATGCCAAAGCCACTGAAAGAGTTTTTGGAAGAGCTAGGAATAAAACTGAAATTTTCAGACTCCAAGCCCTAATCTTTAACAGGTTTGTTGCTGGATCTGTGTACAAATAATATTACAATGCAGAACTAATTTAGCTGATCAGTTTCAAAAGCAATATAGACAATTACCACCAAATCAGCATACACCTATCATAATCCCTAAAATATACATATTTACAAATTAGAACCTGTCTGCCTATAAAGAAAACCAAAACAAGTTGATCAAAATACTTTTTCGTTGATCCATTAAAAGTTTGAAAACTTACCTAAAACCAACATTCAAATCAAGTACTTTCCCCACTTAAAATGTTGGTTTTAGGTAAGTTTTCAAACTTTTAATGGATCAATGTAAAAGTATTTTGATCAACTTGTTTTGGTTTTCTTGTATATTTGTAAGAAAAATGTGTCCTTTAAATCCATCAGTAGCTCCATGGAGCTCTTAGTCAAGGATGACTACACTCCATAAGTGGGTGCCAGTTGAGGAATCAAATGACCATGAAGTGAGAAATAATTTCTTCATGATGTTAGGAATAGAGATGAGAGGTTGAGAAGACTAAAGGAATATACATAAGCCTCAATCCAGACTTGAAGAGTCTACTTTCCAACTCATTTCATGTTGACCAAAAGCCATCAGATGTTAAGAATATTTGGTCACTACTGAGTTGGACTTGAAATCATAACTTAAAGGCACATGCACACTTTAGTATGATTATTTTTTTATTGACTGTTGTTACATGTAACACCCAGGATTACTACAACATAAATAGATGTGAGGAAAAACAATTATTCTCTCTGTTTTTTCCTCTGCCTGTATCTGAGCATTTGACAGTACTTTGTGTACAGTCTTCAATATTTCCCCCATATAGACAGTTTCACCTGTTGTTTGTGTGGGTCTGTCACATAGCAAGAGGGAAGAGAAAATATTTTTAAAAAATTAAGAAAATGGGTTGTGAAACCACAAAAATTGGTAGGGTGGCTCAGGTATAGTTCCTGAAACTACTTTTTGTTGATTTTTTACTTTTAACTTTTAATATAAAAGGCACTGAATCCCATTACTAATACTCTGAGCTAGATCAGACTGCAGTCTTTTAACTGTCAGTAGTGGTATGTTTTTATTACTTTTTAAAAAAGCAAAATGGAAAGAGAGAGTGAAAGAAGAAGAGAGAAAGGAAGGACTAACATCCAGAATGGTTTGCCAGGAGTCATCTTGGAAGGAGACTGGCTACTCCTCTATTCACTAAAAATTGGTGGGAGTCTAGTGCCTGGTCATCCATGAAAACACCCAAATTCCAGATATGGCAAGTGAGAGATTTCTACCTGGCATGTACTTCTTTTTCGAAACTAGTAACTTTCCAGGCAGTAGGGTCCTTTATTAAATTAATATTACTGTCTGTATGCTGGGAAAACTGCATTATACTGCAAATAAAAACTAGTGCTCTTTGGTTGACATCTGCATTTCATTCTTAAATTTGGGACTTTTTTGATCCCCTTAACACTTGGGAAATTTCTGTGTGTGTTGGAGATGGTGTATGACTGGATGGTGCAGAAAAAGCTTCTGAGAAGCAACAGAGAAATTGAGCAGCCTTTTGTAAGTTTTATTGTGCTGCTGTGTAATAGTGGTGCTGCTTTGTTTGAGGGATGGCGGAGAGGGAGTCCCTTTTTCTCTTTGCTCAAAGCTCTTTCACAGCAGAGTGCCTCAGCAACAAACAACTGAGTCTGCACCTCTGCTACTGGAATTGCAGTTTAGTGAAATACATTCTATGATCTCTTAGACAGTCTGTCTGGTAATCCTGACTTCTGGGTTACGTCCTGCCCAGCAGCTACACAGGCTGCGTTCAAGACTGTCAGACATGGGCAGGGACCTCAGACTTGCCCTTCTGACTTGCCCCTCGAGACGTGTTTCTACATAGCTGTAAAGTTGACTAATCCTGAACTAACATTAAATAAAACTTAATAGCTCTGCTGGGAGCAACTGAAATACGTATTCCTCCAGAGCAAGGAGAGATGAAGTACAGACATATTAATAAGAGAAAGCAAATCATCAGTTAATAAACTATTCTCTTTCTCATGACTGCATGTCTGGCAATGCTGACTTATGGACAGTGGCTAGCATTGAGCTCTAGACAAAAAGGGTGAGAGAAAATATGAACCAGTAGACAATTGTAGAAGTAGGAAACTTTAAATTTAAAATTTTTGGTAAAGTATTTCTCTATCCAAGCACAGAGCAGCCTCCTGCAGATGAGGATGCCCAATCTGTAGTGTCTTGTAAGACTAATTATTTGAACAAGTTGCAATCTTATGCATTTCTTCTGCCTATATCCCTCGCCTCCCAGCCCAGGAGGCTGATGTGGATATCATAGCATCAGTGTTAATCTCCTAAGGCAATGTTATGTTCTTACCTTAGTAGGAATCTAAAATTCAGGTTCTGGTCCATTTTGGCAATAGTAGTTTCAGGCCTAAAGAAATAAAACTGGCTGTGGGTTAAGGACAAGATTTTAAAAAAACAGGAGCCTAAGTTCATATTTAGGCACCTAAATAAATCGTGTGCTTTTCAAAAGTGCTGAGTAACCAGCAGCTCCCATTAACCTTAGTGGGAATTCCTCGATGCTCAGCACTTTTGCAAGTTGTCTTTTTATTCTATTTAGATAAATTCCTACAGTTCTCCTGACATCAAATACAAGCCATTTGCTTTCTTTTATGTGTGAAGGGATGATGAAAAATGATGTCTGAATAATGTCTTGTGAATGGAAAATTGTGTTTTCCTTCAGGGTGAAATCTAGTGCAATAAGCAGTATCACCATGTCTCTATAACGCTGGATAATGCTCCCAATTCAGATACCTTCCTAAGGAGGTAATTATTATAAGTGAGGCTGCTTTAGGGGATAGAAAATAGAAAGGACACTTGAGGTGTTTAAATGTTGTTTCAGTTAAAGCATGGAGCATAAGATTGCACTTTCTTGTGAAGCATATTTTCATGTCACAGGTTTTAGTAAATTCATTCTTAGAAATCTCTTGCCTTGTGGATGTGCTGCAAATCTTTAGTTCTTATCTGTCTTTACCCTGTTAGCCACAGCTGAAATGTGTAATTTGGAACTTATGCACATCTCAAATTCCAGACTGCTCTGTACAAACTGCAGAATAAAAGTAATGCTAGTGTCTGCATTATCCAGTGAGTTTGCATATTGCTATTATTAGTATTACTATAATACTTAGGAGCCCTAGTCATGGGCCAGGACCCCATTGTGCTGGGTGCCGTACACAAACAGAACAAAAAGAAGGTCCCTTCCCCATTCTAAGCATAAAACAAGGGAGACCATCTGGATACAGACAGATGGAGTACAAGGAAACAATGAGACAGTGTTCGTCAGCATGATAGGTAGTGGTCTCTATACTAGCAATTTAACTCTTGTCAAGTTTTTTGTAGGCACCCCGGAAAAGGAGACTTTGAAGGAGGATAATCAGGTAGCTTTGCAGATGTTTATGGGGAACTCCTCCCAAGTGTGAGGGACAACATGGGAGAAAGCACAAAGTTGCTTGTTTGAAAATTTAACAAATGGGCAATGGAGGCTGTCGTCATGGGCCAGTCAGAGCTTAGATCTTAATAGCAAATGAGAGATGATCGGTAGAGGGGAGATAGGCCATGAAGGGCCTTGACAAGCAGCTTCTCTTTATGAGAGAGCATGGGGAGCCAGTGGAGGGATACAAAGAGAGAGAGAGAGAACATGGTCAAAGCAACAGGTTAGGAAAACTATTCGCAGCAGCACTCTGAATGGATATAAGCGAGGCAAGATTGCAATTGTCAAAGCCAGAGAAAAAGGCTGTTGCAGTAATCAAGATCCAAGATGAGAACCTGGACAAGAGTTCTAGCTTTGTGGGTAAATCGGATTTCTTAGAGATCCATACACAAAGAATTGTCAAGATTTAGACATAGCCTGAATGTGAGGACCTAGAGAGAGGTCTGACATATGTTACAGAGGTGGATTTTTCTTGGGTCAGCAAATTCCAGCAAATGCATTTGCGGTCTGTTTGAAAAGTGAAATTGACTTTCTTTTCCTCACTAAACTTGGTATTAAAATTCCAAAATGCACCACTAAAATATGCGTTTGTTGGAGACTACTTTGCATCCTGCCATCCTTCTCCTTTTAATAATGGTTTAATATTGTATCTGAGAAGATTCAAAATGCAGGGTTTTTTTAATTACCTTTTGCCATCATTCTATCATTTTATTTCAATTCACTGCAAAGGGGATTGGAGGTGGATGTAGGAAGTCCTTTCTGTACATCTGGGTTGTTTCTTTTAATAAATATATTGTTTACTAGCTGCTTTCTTTGCAAACAGATGCCCCCAGTCAGTTCTCACACATTCTCAGGAATGTAAGACTGGCCTTGAATATGTCTTAAGTTCAACAAATAAGACTCACAAGCAGCAGTAGGGCTGAAATAGGCATATCACCAACTTGGTGTTCATGTGAAAAAATAATGGTGGAGGATTCTTTTATGAATTCCTTTTTGGCTCAACTCAGAAACATAGAAGAAAAAGAAGACTATAATGAGCCAGGACACCTTCTCTAATCTGCAATCACAGGGAACCATGGAAGATACACACATTTAAACCTAACAGCTATACCTGCTTCATGTTCCAAAGGGTGGCAAAAAATCCCTAAATTTAGGATAAAATTTCTTCCCAGGCCTGTATTTGGCAGTCAGGTAACATATACTGTACATTACACTATTTTCTAGATAGTTGTGCTAAATCTATTATTTTATATATTACACTTACAAATGCTAGCAATCAGAATATGTATGTAACACAAGTATCAAACACTATACAACTAGAGAACAAACAAATATTAAATTTGTCTGAATAGCCTATCATACCTTGTGAAGCTCCAGTATAAGGCATGTCCTGTCCTCTGTGGCTTGCAGAAGCTATAAATCTCATTTTTCTTCCAGTGGCACTGGTAAGTAGGAAGCATTCTGATTCTGTAAGGGAAAACAGTGATCACAGAACTTACCATTAATGAACATGCACAAGGTTCATTCTATTGCAATATAAACCTTAATTCCTAAATTAAATGTGGATGTTCAACATTTACTATCATGTACAGTAACAATGTATAAGAACTATTTATATAGGGCCAGATTTAGATACCCTTCTTCACACCGAGAAGCATCTTACTCGTCAGCATATTACTGACTTCACTAAAGGTACTATTCAATATGAATAAGGGTATCTGAGTCTGGCCCTAAATATGAAATCACACCCAATCCTATTTTCTGTACAGTGTCAGTTACTGGAACCTGACTGATAGGCTCTAGGGATGCTAACAGATTAAGGGGCAAGTTGACCTGCACTATTGCCTCATCATTACTGTCTGTGTTTTGGATACCATGGCTAACTATAGGGGAAGTGATGTGCTGAGTGGAATATGACAGCAGTGTAAATTCAGCATATACTTTAGAGAGGACAATGGGAAGCTTTATGGAAAATTTATAATCCATTAAATTGCTCTGTTTGGACAGCTCTGTTCATTTTTGCTTTCCTCTTTGCTTTATTCTGAGATGTGCTACCTCTTCTCACTTCATGCAATTACAAAACCATTCTGGACAAAGCTTTTTTCTTTTTAAAAACTCTTTTCACTTAAATTACCCTGAAGAGTCACTTCACTCTTTTTTCACCCATTGTGAACACTGTAAATTGTGAACACTGTGTTACTTATACTGTATATAAATAAAAGATGGGCTACTCTATAAATAACATATAAACACAATATGCAAGCTCTTTAGTAAGCAGCTATTAATTGATGGACAACACATATACATTAAAATATTTGATATAATTCACATATAAACTAATAGAAAAATCTTCCTGTCATCAGTATTCCATCCTTTAAGCATCATGACCTACAAAACTGAGAAACGCAAGCATGTGTACAAATCAAACTGCATTTCATGAGAAGCATATTGCAATTTCACCAGCTGATATTCCTAACTTGAAAAGAAACTTCATGGGAAGGATTGTGTGGAGTTTGAAAGGGGTAGTTTTAAATTTTTGGAAGCCAAGTTATTTTACTCTAAAAATTACTACAAATATTTAGTTTAGAGAAACAAGAAACAATAGGCCAGCTTTTACTTATTTTCTCTTACTGCCAACTCAGGGATGTGCCTCCCACTAGCCGCTTTATGAACCTTAGGACACACCTTGATTAAGCCCAAGCAAAATAATCACAATTATTAACCATGGAAAATAAAACATTAAACAAAACAACACAAATGACTGAACACAAACTATAAACTGGTTACTTCCATTACAATCTCTTCTGAGCATCTCTCTGTGGGGAGCTTTTAATAGAGCATTTAACACCCTTGAGAATGAACTGCTTCGGGGGGCATTTTTCTCTTGGTAAGTTAAGATCAAAGTTTATTTTTTCCCACAATTATTGTGAATTTTAGTATCTCATTAGGTACTTTAAATTGTTTATGTATGGGCAAAATAATTTAAGGGCATGTGAAGCCTGTCTTGTAATTAATAATAACCTAAACAGTTTATAGTTGGGCAAAGAAGCAGGACGACCAAGGACAAGGTAGGTCTATTACTCTATGAGGAAGGAAAGACAATAACAGAAAACTCAGCAATGACCGAAGAGTTAAATGCCTTTTTTGTTTGTTTTCACTGAAGAGGTTAGCAGTGATCAGATGACTAACATAGTGAACATCAGTGTAAATGGGATCTGAGGCTAAAATAGGTAAAGAAAAATTTAAAATTATTTAGACAAGCTAGATGTCTTTGAGTCAGCAGGGCCTGATGAAATACATCCTAGAATACTTAAGGAACTGTCTGAAGAGACCTCTGAGCCATTAGTGATTATCTCTGAGAACACATGGAGGACGAAAGAGATCCCAGAGGAGTGGAAAAAGAGAAATAAAGTACTGATCTATAAAAGGGGAATAAGGACAATCCAGGGAACCAGTCATCTGAACTTTGGAACCTGGAAAGATAATGGCACAAATAATCAAAGAATCAATTTGTAAGCACCAAGAAGATAATAAGGTGATAAGTAATAGACAATATGGATTTGTCAAGAACGAATCATGTCAAAACCAACCTAATAGCTTTCTTTGACAGGGTAACAAGCCCTGTGGATAGGGGAAGCAGTAGATGTGATATCTCTCAACTTTAGTAAGGCTTTTGATACTGTCTCACATGACCTCATAAGTCAAGTAGGGAGATACAGCCTAGATTAACCTGCTATAAGGTGAGTGCACAACTGGTTGGAAAACTACACTCGGAAAGTAGTTATCACAAAACTTAACTGGTTCACAGTCAAGCTGGAAGGGCATATGGAGTGGCATCTTTCCTGGGTCTGGTTATATTCCATATCTTTATAAATGATTTGGATAATGGTATAGAGAGTACACAGGAAAAGAGAAACTGAGGGGGGACATTCAAGGAGGACAGGAGGAGAAGTAATGGGCTTAAATTTCAATAAGGGAGATTTAGGATGGACATTAGGGAAACCTTCCTAACCATAAAAGGTAATTAAGCACTGGGACAAATTACCGAGGGAGACTGTGGAATCTTCATCGTTGCAGGTTTTTAAGAACAGGTTAGACAAACATTTGTTGGGGATGGTCTAGATAATACTTAGTCGTGCCTCAGTGAAGGGGAATGGACCAGCTGATCTCTTGAGGGTCTTTCCAGGACTTCATTTATATGATTCTATGAAGGTAAGCAATCTTAACTATATCCTATGAAATCGAAGAAGATATTTAAATTAGAAGCCTTTTAAGAAGCTGTCTTTAGACAGGCCAGTTACTAATATTAAGAATCTTAAATCCAGTTACATCCTGCTGTCTCTGTGTTTACTAATGTTTAGCCCCTGTCTCCTCTGTAGGAGTGCATGGTCTAACCACTTAGTAATTAACAGGAGAAATTGTTAGTCTTTTAAATTACAACAGCATTTCAGCATCCCAAAAATCATTACAAGAGTTTTAAATCTAATCTCTTGGCAGTGTCTTAGTTAACTTCCTCTCACCAATCCAACCTGAAGTCTTGGAAAGGTTTTCCTTGGGTTGGCTGTTTCTTGAGTCTTCTATTTTTTTTCTTATAGGGGATGTGTATGTGTGGGGGTGTTTTCTTCAGAGTTTGTATACCCTTCTTATTTTCATGAAATTATAGGAAAACACACCTCTTTCAGGCATCTTTAGATTCAAAGATGGTTGCTGTCATCCTTTCAGTGGCTTCATGTCTTTGGGGTTGGTCTTTCTTTATGACACTTTCAGCTCCTGAATATGTAGTCTGTTTAATGAATATGCAACGTTTCTTTAATAGGCTTTGTTCTTGCAGCAGGAAAGCATCAGATAACTTTCAAAGCTCGTTTTAATGCTTTCTTTTTATTCAGTCTATTTGCTGAGATATTCTTTCAGTTTTATAGAGTTTGACAGGAAATGAAATTCTGTGTTCAAAAAGCACAAACATGCCTGTTCTTTATATAAAAGGTTTTATTTCTCAAAACAGTCTTTCAAAATTAAATAACTTTTAGGAAGTCTTTAGCTTAAGTTGTTGACTCTTGACAATTTTTGGAACAATTATTTTTCTTCCTGAGTTGGGTGAAGGTTTCCTCTAAATCCAAAGGCGTTTGTCATTTCAGCATTTAAGAAATAAACAGAACTTTAAAACATCTTCAACTACACATGTTTTTCTCCAAAGTTGTTAAGAACACAAGCAAGATTTCTTGTAAAACGGTCCGGGTTGGTAGAGTCAACTTTATTGCTGTGTTGATATACCCCACATTCTCTTCAGATGTTTCTTCCTAAAACATGAAGGCTTACAAAGTTTTGTTTTCTTTGTTTGCTTGTCCTTGGGGGAGAGAGAAGTAGAACCATATGGGATTTCCATGCTTAGCTTTAACACTTCGTAAAAATAACTAGCTAAATATATGTATTGTTATATTTCCCAGCATCCTGGCTATAACATTCTTGTAGCTTCATCTTGAGGTGCAAACAAGTTGGTAACAACTTAAAAAATTAAGTTATAATTTTATTAATATCATTTTTGAATCAATATTGAAGTATCTCCTCAAACTGGATTCTTCTACATTATGGATTGATTGAATTGTGTACCTGCCTTCACTCTACAGCTAGGAGAAAATTGTTAATGTGCATATATAATATATTACATACAGATCCAGTGAATCCAGCCCACAGTTTCTGCCTAGCCACAAATTATTGTAAGGCCCAAACTGAATTAAATACATCAAAACCAGAGAATGGGTCGTAGTCCTGCACAACTGGAGTCAATGGGAGTTTTGACAATGACTTCAGTGGGATCAGGATTTCACCCAATATCCCATAAACAAACATATTTAATATTTGGCTATTTGTGATAAAACTTTGATACATGGACAAAATGAACCATTTTAAAAGTAAGTGAATGTGTCATATACTGGATATTGAATAATCAGGCCTTGGTGACCTGGCTTAATTCAGATTACGGCTGAATACTGCTGCACTTGTCATGTGGCAAGAAGTGGGATTTATTTTTTTAATGTCTCTGAGATGTTAGTTGCCACAAACAGGGAGTTCCCACTCAGACTATTTACAAATATATAAATTCCCCATATAGGTACACATAATCAAAACATTCACACACACGCACACTAAACCATTTTTTGTTAAATGCAAATTTACATCATATCTAGCCCCAGAACATCATAAGTGCTTCCCCGCCCCAAATCTCAAATTCAGGTATGAGGGGTGTTTCCTGAGGCAAAAGAAGAGAGTCCAGTTTATTCCCTTCATTTCTGTTTTGTGAATTCTTGTGGCAGCCCCCACGGAAAGCAATGCACCTTGCTTCTTGTTTGAGTCTGGATTCTCTGAACTTGTAGTAGATTCTTGGGCTGATTTGTTTGGTAATTATTCTAAAGCAATGGTATCTGTAAGGTCTTTTTAATGGGAGGGTTTTTTCCTCCAGTTTCTTCCCTTCTGTTTCCACAAGCTAATCAGTCCTGTGACAATATCTTATGGTAAACTGTTGAAAATAATCCAGTTGTTATCATCCATAAAGATTTCAGATTTTAGTAAGGAAAAAAATCCATGAGTTTTTCTGAAGCTAACAATCTATGTTCTTGTGTCCCTCTTTATTGGCTGAAACAGCACCATATCTCAAGGAAGGGAGATGTTGCAAGATTTAATTATTCATATTTATCCATTTTTGAATGCTGCTGTTTATTGTTCTGCAAATAGTGAAAAAGTGGATTGATCAACACCTTAATATTAGAAAATACCCACAGAGGCTAGCAAAAAAAATTTTAAATGGAAATTAATGTAAGTATGTTTAATAGAGTTCTTTATAAACCAAAGCTAACTCCAAACACTAGACAGAAATATTACTGATATAGCTCTCACCATGTCTACCCCTGCGTGTGCAGACCTGAAACTCATAGATAAGACTCCTCTTTAAGAAAGGGACTGCACATTTCTTTCTCCTTCAGTCTGTCTTCCACCCTCATTTTCTGAGCATAGAAAAAACAGACACACATTTTGCTCATTGTCTCTATGCCAAGTGGACCCAGCAGAAGGGCTAGAATTTTGGCAAAGCATCTTCGTAGCTCTACTCTTCACTCTCTCCTTCTTGAAAAGACAAGTTAGAATTTATTTGATCTGTGATCCCCATTCACAATTTTTTAAAATAAACCTTATTCTTAATCGATATAAATTGAGTAGTTCTAAATTGTTTGGTGCTCCTTATCTGTGTTTGAACATTGTAAAGCCCTATATGAATCTACGGTACTATATAAATATTTAATTAAAATTCCTTTCATGCTTAGGTACCATGAGCTATGAAATTACCTTGTTCTTTCTGAGAGTGCTTATGGTTCCCATACCAAAAAGTTTTGCTTTTTCCTGACTGCACAGCACTACCGTTGGAGTCATTTCCTGACCCATTCATGGTGCATATTCTATCTAGCATCCTGGTACACTCTTTATTAAAAAGCACAAATTCCTTTGTGTGGCATCTTATATATATATATATCTACTGTAAGCTTCTTTGTACAAACTTTCCATTGTGATGCATATGACTCCTAGGACAGCATTTACAAAGCTTGTATAAACAATCTTACAGTACATATACAGATGTCAAACAAGAAAATGTGTTCTCTTTAAAAGAGAATGTAACAATGGGTTAGCTAAAATGCTCCTTGGACTGCATTAATTAGCTCTCAGAAGCTGCTAGGGAACATGCTCACCGCAACTCTACACAGTGGGACCTTTGGCCAGCCAGCTGGAAGAAAAGGGATTATTGACCCATAAGAGCTCCCTCTGAAATTGGTGGCAGAGGGGAAGATGTACCTGGATGGAGCAAGGAAGAACAGGAAGTTGTTGGGGGGGGCATTGCTCTTGAAGGTGAGTGGACGGTGTGGTGATATTTATACCTCGGACAGTTCCAGAGAAGCTCTCTCTCACTGAGACTGGGCTGGATACAGCCACCCTCCCACCTATGCAGAAGAGGACTTGGTTTCTTCATGATCTGCTGTGAGTATATCATAGAATCATAGAAGATTAGGGTTGGAAGAGACCTCAGGAGATCATCTAGTCCAATCCTCTGCTCAAAGCAGGACCAACCCCAACTAAATCATCATAGCCAGGGCTTTGTCAAGCTGGGCCTTAAAAACCTCTAAGGAGGAAGATTTCACCACCTCCCTAGGTAACCCATTCTAGTGCTTCACCACTGTTCTAGTGAAATAGTTTTTCCTAATATCCAACCTAGACTTCCCCCACTACAACTTGAGACCATTACTCCTTGTTCTGTCATCTGCCACCACTGAGAACAGCCTAGCTCCATCCTCTTTGGAACCCCCCCTTAAGGTAGTTGAAGGCTGCTATCAAATCCCCCCTCGCTCTTCTCTTCTGCAGACTAAATAAGCCCAGTTCCCTCAGCCTCTCCTCGTAAGTCATGTGCTCCAGCCCCTTAATAATTTTCGTTGCCCTCCACTGGACTCTCTCCAATTTGGCCACATCCTGTCTGTACGCAGTACTCCAGATGTGGCCTCACCAATGCTGATAGAGGAGAATAATCACTTCCCTCAATCTGCTGGCAACACTCCTACTAATACAGCCCAATATGCCATTAGCCTTCTTGGCAACAAGGGCACACTGTTGATTCATATCCAGCGTCTCATCCACCATAATCCCCAGGTCCTTTTCTGCAGAACTGCCACTTAGCCAGTCAGTCCCTAGTCTGTAGCGGTGCATGGGATTCTTCCATCTTAAGTGCAGGACTCTGCACCTGTCCTTCTTGAACCTCATCAAATTTCTTTGGGCCCAATCCTCCAATTTGTCTAGGTCACTCTGGACTCTATCCCTACCCTCCGGCATAACTACCTCTCCCCCCAGTTTAGTGTCATCCATGAACTTGCTGAGAGTGGACTCCATCCCATCATCCAGATCATTAATGAAGATGTTGAACAAAACAGGCCCCAGGACCAACCCCTGGGGCTCTCCGCTTGATACTGGCTGCCAACTAGACATCGAGCCGTTGATCGCTACCTGTTGAGCCCAATGATCTATCCAGCTTTCTATCCACCTTATAGTCCATTCATCCAATCCGTATTTTTTTAACTTGCTGGCAGTAATACTGTGGAAGACCATATCAAAAGCTTTGCTGAAGTCAAGGTATATCATGTCCACCGCTCTCCCCATATCTCATCATAGAAGTCAGTCAGGTTGGTCAGGCATGATTTGCCCTTGGTGAATCCATGTTGACTGTTCCTGATCACCTTCCTTTCCTCCAAGTGCTTCAAAATGGATTCCTTGAGGGCCTGTTCCATGATTTTTCCAGGAACTGAGGTGAGGCTGACCAGTCTGTAGTTCCCCGGATTCTCCTTCTTCCCTTTTTAAAAGATGGGCACTATATTTGCCTTTTTCCAATCGTCCAGGACCTTCCCTGATCACCATGAGTTTTCAAAGATAATGCCAATGACTGCAATCACATCAGCCAACTCCCTCAGCACCCTTGGATGCATTAAATCCGGACTCATGGACTTGTGCATGGCCACTTTTCTAAATAGTCCTTAACCTGTTCGTTCACTGCTGAGGACTGCTCGCCTTCTCCCCATACTATGTTGCCCAGTGCAGCAGTCTGGGAGCTGACCTTGTCTGTGAAGACCGAGGCAAAAAAAGCATTGAGTACTTCAGCTTTTTCCAGATCATCTGTCACTAGGTTGCCTCCCGCATTCAGTAAGGGTCCCACACTTTCCCTGACCACCATCGTTTTGCTAACATATCTGTTGTCAAGGTTCCTCCCCCGCTCTGAACGCTAGGGTACAGATGTGGGGACCTGCATGAAAACCTCCTAAGCTTATCTTTACCAGCTTAGGTCAAAAAGTTCCCTAAGTACAAAATACTCCACCCTTTGTCCTTGGATTGGCCGCTACCACCACCAAACAAATACTGGTTATGGGGAAGAGCTGTTTGGAAACGTCTTTCCCCCCAAATACTTCCCAAAACCTTGCACCCCACTTCCTGGACAAGGTTTGGTAAAAAGCCTCACCAATTTGCCTAGGTGACTACAGACCCAGACCCTTGGATCTTAAGAACAATGAACAATCCTCCCAACACTTGCATCCCCCCCTTTCCTGAGAAATGTTGGATAAAAAGCCTCACCAATTTGCATGGGTGACCACAGACCCAAACCCTTGGATCTGAGAACAATGAAAAAGCATTCAGTTTTCTTACGAGAAGACTTTTAATAGAAATAGGAGTAAATAGAAGTAAAGAAATCCCCTCTGTAAAATCAGGATAATAGATACCTTACAGGGTAATTAGATTCAAAACATAGAGAATCCCTCTAGGCAAAACCTTAAGTTACAAAAAAGATACACAGACAGAAATAGTTATTCTATTCAGCACAATTCTTTTCTCAGCCATTTAAAGAAATCATAATCTAACACATACCTAGCTAGATTACTTACTAAAAGTTCTAAGACTCCATTCCTGGTCTATCCCCGGCAAAGGCAGCATAAAGACAGACCCACAGACCCTTTGTTTCTCTCCCTCCTCCCAGCTTTTGAAAGTATCTTGTCTCCTCACTGGTCATTTTGGTCAGGTGCCAGCGAGGTTACCTTTAGCTTCTTAACCCTTTACAGGTGAGAGGAGTTTTCCTCTGGCCAGGAGGGATTTTAAAGGGGTTTACCCTTCCCTTTATATTTATGACACCTGTAGAAACCCTTCTTGTTACCCTTCACATCCCTTGCTAGTTGCAACTCCAATTGTGCTTTGGCCTTCCTGATTACACCCCTGCATGCTTGAGCAATATTTTTATACTCTTATATTGCTGGTGACCCTTTTTCCTTGGGGACTGGGAATGAATTTTTTCCTCACCACCAGATTGACCTTGACGGGGGGGGTGGGAAGGGATTTGCCTTCCCCCAGCAGGTCAGGGACCTGGGGCAGTGAAGGAGGGAGGTTGGGTTAAAATGTCACAGCTTAGTAACTTAAACAATGTGGCAGCTGTCCAGTGCAGGTACTTCTTACGGAAAGGATGGGGTGATTGGGTAAAATGGATTGGAAGGGGATTTAGAGGAAAGCATCCCATAAAGAAGCTGCAGAAGGAGGATTGGGGCTCCTAATGTCTTGTACAGCAGGGAGCCAACCCCCTTCCTTTCCAGCACCCTTAACCCTTATATACAGAGGAGGGTGGTGGGATTCCAGTAAGGGGCTGGCTGGGACCAGGTTGGGAAGAGGGACAGCTAAAGGCACTCCTCCCAAGTAGGGGGAAAAAATAAAGAAATGATGATGCACTGTACAATTTAGTGTCAGGTATTACCGGATAGTTAGGGGAATAAAGGTCCGACTTATGTAAACCACATCTATTGCCTCCTGTCTGTTTTCAGGTGGGGCTGGACAATGGTGCCCTACCTTCAGAATCATTGATCACACAATGAGAGTCATTCTGCTGGGATAATACCTCCTTCCTTCTGTTGTTACATAGGTCGGATGTATTGTGAATCAATATCCTGCTTGGGGAGCTTTGGTGGTTGGAGTTCTCTTTCTCCTCTGATAGAACTAGAACTGGCTTTCACTCTAGCGCTCCTGGTAGCATAGTTAAGATTTATGGGAAAGCAATAGATATTCCTCTAATTTGCCTTGGAATTCTGTAAGATATTATTACTGAAAAAACATACAATGTCAAATGCCACAACATATTGCATCTCAATTAGACACACTATATTGCAACATAAAAATGACATGTTAGACCAAATATTATCTGGTCAGGTAACAACTGTTCTCTCACTCTGCCAATGCCATGGCAAGGGCAGACACAATCACTGAATCAGCACAGACATGATTATATTTGATGATGACAATACTTACACAGCGCTTTTCATGCATAGATCTCAAAATACTTTTTTAAAGTATCATTATTCCCCACTGTGTCCATGGAAAAGTTGACACACACAGAAGTATAGTGACTTGTCCTAAGTCACATGACTCAGGGGTTGAGCTGGGAATAGAACTCTGGTCTCCTGACTCTGTCTGGTTTTGTTTCCACTAGATTATGTTGCCCCTCAATCCTGCAACTAGATCCACATAGGCAGACTCTGGCACATTGCATACAGCCCAATTATCTGCCTGTGTGGATTAAATTGCAAGAATGGGGCCTGTAAAATTATTTAATAATTTTATCATTTTTTCCAGTCTCCTTAACATAGTTATACTGCAAACTACTTTAGCATGTATAAAGATAATTTTTATAGATACACCTAATTTAAAGATTTTTTATGTTTGTAGCTCTGTACCATAAGCTGCGGTGTGTTGTTTTCTAAAATGATCCCTAAAAATATAGCTTAAAAAACTGATATCTCTAAACACACACAACAGATCCTATTATTTGTCGAAGTCAAATAATCTTGCTTTTCTGTAGATGATCTCATCTTCAGGAAACTGATTCAGATTCTAAAAGGCTGTAAAATCAGTAGAGAAATACTGTACAAAATAGAGAAATTATGTACAAGTACATAGCTATTGTGTCTTATCTTTGCAATTAAGGATTTTGTGTTCCACAATCTTTTGAATATTGCATCAAATATTTTTGTTTAACAAAATGTTGGCATATTATAGCCTTCCCTTAGTACTGCTGCTTTTCAACTTTGTTGCCACTCATTATGTACATTATCTGTAGAAATATTTTATTACCTCTATCCTCTGCATAAAATTAAGTTCAATATTTTGTAACATTCTGTAATGTTGCATATTTAAAACATAAAGTGCATTTGGAAGTAACTATTCTTATTTATATTAATAGGGCACATTTTCCTCTCATTTTTCTTCTGGACCAAAATACATTTAAAAAGATAAAACAAAACATACTTCATACTTTACACTTACAGTAAATCTAGGCTCCATTAAGCTCTGACTGGGTTATTGATTATTTCTTTACATTCAGATCTTTACAGAAATCAAATTTATAACCTGCACAGTTACTGTAGCATTATAACAAAAAGTATTAAATTACTGGAAACTCACCACTATCTGAAAGGAAAAAAAAAGTGAAATCTTTGCTTTAAAATAAGTCAGTGTGGCTAACAGTCTTCATCCAGCAGCTTTCAAATGGCTGTTTCTGTTGATATAACAGTACCCAGGCTCTGCTCATTCTTTGCAAGTCTGGAGCTTTTTACAATAAGGCATTGCCCAAAGGGTGTGGCAGAAGCAGCAGCTGTTGTTGCTGCTACTACTTGTAGTTAACCATTTAATATCATAATTAGGGCTGTCAATTAATCGCAGTTAACTCAGGCGATTAACTCAAAAAAATTAATTGTGATTAAAAAAATTAATTGAGATTAATTGCATTTTAATTGCACTGTTAAACAATAGAATACCAATTGAAATTTTTAAAATATTTTTTTTTCTATATTTTCATATATATTGTAATCTGTGTTGTAATTGAAATCGAAGTGTGTATTATTTTTGATTTAAAATATTTGCACTGTAAAAATTATAAACAAAAAATAGTATTTTTCAATTCACCTCGTACAAGTACTGTGGCAATCTCTTTGTCATGAAAGTGCAACTTACAAATGTAGATTTTTTTTGTTACATAACTGCACTCAAAAACAAAACAATGTAAAACTTCAGAGCCTACAAGTCCACTCAGTCCTACTTCTTGTTCAGCCAGTCGTTAAGACAATCATTAAGACAAACAAGTTTGTCTACATTTGCAAGAGATAATGCTGCCCTCTTCTTATTTACAATGTCACCAGAAAGTGAGAACAGGCATTTGCATGGCATTTTTGTAGCCAGCATAGCATGATATCTAAGTGCCAGATATGCTAAACATTTGTATGCCCCTTCAGGCTTCAGCCACCATTCCAGAGGACATGCTTCCATGCTGATGATGCTCATTAAAAAAAAATGTGTTAATTAAATTTGTGACTGAACTCCTTGGGGGAGAAGTGTATGTCCCCTGCTCTGTTTTACCTGCACTCTGCCGTATATTTCATGTTATAGCAGTCTCGGATAATGAACCAGCACGTGTTGTTCATTTTAAGAATACTTTCACTGCAGATTTCACAAAACACAAAGAAGGTTCCAATGTGATATTTCTAAAGATAGCTACAGCACTCAACCCAAGGTTTAATAGTCTGATGTGCCTTCCAAAATACGAGAGGGACGAAGTGTGGAGCATGCTTTCAGAAGTCTTAAAAGAGCAACACTCCGATGTGGAAACTACAGAACCTGAACCACCAAAAAAGAAAATCAGCCTTCTGCTGGTGGCATCTGACTCAGATAATGAAAATGAACATGCATCGGTCCGCACTGCTTTGGATTGTTATCAAGCAGAACCTGTCATCAGCATGGACACATGTCCCCTGGAATTGTCACTGAAGTATGAAGGGACATACAACTCTTTTGTGTATGTGACACACAAATATCTTGTGACGCTGGCCATAAGAGTGCCATGAGAATGGTTGTTCTCACTTTCAGGTGACATTGTAAACAAGAAGCAGGCAGCATTATCGCCTGCAAAAGTAAACAAACTTGTTTGTCTGAGCGATTGGCTGAACAAGAAGTAGGACTGAGTGGACTTGCAGGCTTTAAAATTTTACATTGTTTTATTTTTGAATGCAGTTATTTTTGTGCATAAATAAATAAATATAAATAAATTATAAAAATAATTCTAGATTTGTAAGTTCAATTTTCACGATAAAGAGATTGCACTACAGTACTTGTATAAGGTGAATTGAAAAATATGATTTCTTTTGGTTTTTACAGTGCAAATACTTGTAATCAAAAATAAATGTAAAGCGAGCCCTGTACACTTTGTATTCTGTGTTGTAAGTGAAAACAATATATTTGAAAATGTAGAAAACATTAATATTTAGAAAACATAAATATTTAAAGAAACGATATTCTATTATTGTTTAACAGTGCGATTAATTGCGATTAATTTTTTTAAGCGCATGATTAATTTGTTTAATCACTTGACAGCCCTATCGTAATCTAATTTAGTGCTTCTAAGAATATTCCAGGAAGACCTTACAGGCTTTTCTTTTCCTTTTGTACAATGAAAATTGTCAGTACAGGTTATCGTTAGATTATAAAATGGTTAGAAAAGCTAACGAGACTTTGGCTGGACCATGAAACAGTTGGACAGTTGCAGGATTTTGCCATTTGACACATTAGCACCTTCATTCAAGGTTATGTCTACACTTGGAATCACTACAGGTGATTCCCTGCTTGAGTACTCGTACTCTGACTGGCTCTTGTTGAGTGCTAAAAATAGCAATGTAGCCACGGTAGCATGGGCTAGCTGCCCCAAGTACTCATGCGGTATGGGTGGGCTTGTACTTGGGCAGCCGCTCACCACTGCCCATGCTACCCTACAACTCTTAGTGTATTAGCTTGATTAGAGCCAGTGCAACTATGTCTACATGGGCTGGGAATCATACCCCAGTGCTAAAAGTAGATGTAGCCTAGAATCTTAGTGCTTCACAAGCATCAATAAATTAATGTTCCTCTACCTCTTTTCTCTGACTGTCCCCCTATGAAGACTGCAGCTCCCTGTGGCAACAGACCAGGGAAAACATTGAGAATCCTTCCAGGCCCTACAGGGAGTGCAGTTCTACAACAGTCTCCTTGAGTTCAACAGCCTCTTTCCCGGTAGCTTGTGGTTACTGCTATCCTGTGCTCTGTTTCTGCAACAAGGCTAAATGGGCAAGGAAATGCCTTCTCCTCAAGGCCTCCAACAGCTTCCTTCAGGTACCGCCCCTGCAACTCCCATTGGCCACGGTTCTCGGAGTCAGCGCTCGGAGGGGGGTGGGGGAAGGCAGCATGCAGAGATTCCCTGGCTGTTGCTGTGCGTAGGAGACAGACGGTCGTTTCCAGGAGCCACGCGGAGCCTGGGAGTCTGTCTTAGCCCCGTTGCGCCACCCATCAGACTTTTAGCAGCCTATTAAAATCTCCTGGATGGCTTTTAATAGCCGCTGGGAGATTGAGGCCGATTCTGGGAGATGCCTGGCCAATCCGGGAGGGTTGGCAACCTTAGTCCCAGGCTGTGTGTTGCGGCCCAACCTCTTACTCCCCCCCCCAGCACCAGCGGGGGTCCTGGGTCACGCACTGCAGCCCGTCCCCGTCCCTCCAGCACCAACGGGGGTTGTGAGCCATGGCCCCCCCATCCAGAGCCCTCAGCCCCCAAGCCCAAATTTTAGTTAGGGGTATGTAGTAAAAGTCATGGACAGGTCACGGGCCGTGAATTTTTGTTTACTGCCTGTAACCTGTCCATGACTTTTACTGAAAATACCCATGACTAAAACGCATCCTTATTCATAATTGACTCTATGGAACTTATTGGCTACATCATCCTTCTGTATATCAATGTGCAGAACATAACAATATTTTCTGTATTTACAATTCTGTATTTTAATATAAATCTGAATATATTACTGGTTTTTACAATGACATGACTCTCTAACATTGGGTGGGTGGAGAAAGAAATCTGCTAACAAATGTATGTTCCCAGTCCCACTCACTTTAAAGTTTTTGCAGACATGCACATCAATAATGACTAGTGTATGCATTGCCTTCTTATTCCTGTTACTGTTTTGGTTTCTGCTCCCTGAACTTGGTGATCCTGTTCTTGTTTCTTTGCTGGGGGGAAAGGCTATGTGTGTGTGCATAGCATGGGGTGTGTGCAGTTATTTGGGGCCTGCTGCTACACGTCTGCTGTTCAGACTTATTATGTTTTATTGAGATTGTTCCTGAACTAAGTGGTTTATTGTAATTATATGTTTTGATTGGTCACCTACCTGCATGTGTTGCTTTTTTTCGTGTGTGTTGTGGGATTAGCATTCTGGGGTATAGCGTGACATTATGGCAATGAGTGCTTCTAGTCTACAACCCATGCTGCCTACACTTGCTTCGTCTCTTGACTAGCAATACTTTATTCAGAATTTTCACAACTATGTGCAAATCTCTAATGCTGCGAGGTTACCCTTGCTGCAGAACTGCTTAGGCCATGATGGCATTGATATTTATGATGGATTCCTGGAGCTCAAGTCCTTCTTTGATTCAGCTGTGGAGAGCCTCAACTAGTATTCTGGCACTGAAGATTCTGTTCTGTTAAAGAGGAAAACCTAGTTTGAAGCTCACCAGCAGTCCAATGAAACTGTATGTGAGTTTGCATTTCATTTGTGGCGGGTGGCCCAGGACTGTGAATTTGGGAATATTATGATGATCATGCTCAGGGATATTTTTGTGATTGGTGTACTGTAGCCAGTGACCAGCTGGGCAAATGATACTAGCTGAAGATGCTAGATTGCTAACTTTTGATGCTGTGGTTGTTAAGAGCGAGGGGGTTGAAAGGGCTGCTATGTCTCAGGCTGCCGCTACCTTTGCATCTGCACTTAAACTGTCATCTGCTCCTCATACTTTTGACTCCTGGAGTCATATAATGCTGCCTACTCCCACTCCACAGCCTCAGCAACAAAAGTTACTCTTTTCTCACTGTTTCCATTGTGGCAGTATGGGTCACTTGGCCAGTTTCCCTGCCTGCCTGGCTAGAACTGCTATGTCCTGGGCTCGTGGGAAGGATGGACACACTTGACATTAGTGTGCTACGGTACACCTTGTTCAGAATGATGGGAGGCCTGAAGTGCATACTGTGAATGTAGAGCCACATGAGAGCACCTTTACCTGATGTTTCCTTTAGTACAGTCTTCTCACGGAGCAAAGCACTGGAGCTTGTATCCTGTATCATGGAAATTAATGCTACACCACTGAAGTGCATGATGGATATGGGTGTTGAAGTTAGCATTCTTCCCCCAGGGTTAGTTCACAATCTTTACCTGACTACAGCGGTTATTTTTTTTAAAAAAAAAAAAGCTTGGAATTTTTAGGCCTGGCAGACAGTGGGTGAAGCTGTATGCTCTGTGCTCTACAAAGGCGCTGCGTTGGCTGCAAAGTTTGCATTGTTAAAGGTGCAGCTGTGAATGCTGTTCCACTGTTGTCCTCTGATCTATTGGTATTACAGATTGGTATTACACATGAACTGGCACAGGACACCCGAGGTGCGATTATGTTGGCTAGAATAGAAGGGGATACCCAAAGTATTGTTCAGAGATGCCATGATTTATTTAATAGTGATGATGTTCTAATCACAGGATATGAATATTCTGCAGTTGACTTCAAACGTGAAGCCTTTTGCACCTCCTACATGTCATGTACCGTCTTCACTTGTGGACAAGATCCAAGCAGAACTTGAATGTGGCCAACGGCAGTTTTAACAAAAGATCCTGTAGAGTTTCTAAGGCACTATCTGTTGGCCACTGGTGTGAAACCAATGCCTGAACAGCTACAAGCTGCTGCTTCACTACCATTACCCGCTGATCATAACAGTTTATGTTAATTCATTGTCCTAGCTTGACCCCACTCTTAGGGATGCTAAACTGTGCAAGTCGATATGTGCTGTACAAGGGGGTTGGATAGGCCCAGTTCTTAGAATTTATAGACTATAGACGAAGTTTTATTATTTGAGTGAAGATATGTTGCTACTTGACATGTCTGACATGTAGAGGAGTCCAGGTGATCATCCCAGCAGTGTTGTGATAAGCAGTCCTCGATGTGGCTTATGAAGGATGTTTGGGAGTTACAAAGATGAGGGGCTGCATTCAGACATTGAGCATCATGTGAAGGCATGCTGAGCCTGCACAATGCATAGAACTACTGCTCTTCTGGCTACTTTGAAACCAGTAGTCATAGACAGACCATGGCAGAGAAATGCAGTGCATATTACTGGCCCCTTGATTTCACTGCATGGCTCCACCCTGTTGACTGTTCTAGACTACTCACTTTACCTCTCTGCATTCATAATTTCACAAGGACCTTATTTCTTGCATAAACACTTCACTTCATTCACTAAGTTGGACTACTAGAGAGCCTGTTTCAGATAATGGGACAACTTTTGTAATAAGAGAGTTTGAGGGTTTACAGACAAGTATTGGTATCGTATGTTATAAATCTGCTGCATACCATACCCAAGTGTGTAACTCATATATAGGAGGAAGGTCAAGATACACCCTTCCCTACTGCACTAAGTCATGCTTTATATGATATTTAGAGTACATCTCATAGAAGTACTGGAGAAACCCCATTCTATCAGCTCTTCAGACGACCTATGAGGACCAAATAGGCTATGCTGATGGAAAAGGTTCATCCCCTTCGCTGTCCTCGAGGCTGACTGATGTAACTAGGAAATATGCATGTTTCAACAAGTGTATCCACGCAAGGCTCCATGAGTTCAACCCTGGACCAGCAGTGTATGTTAGATGAGCATCTGGAAGCATTTTTGATACTCATGGCATGATCTAGAGTGTGGCAACTTCACGTACCACGGTGAGAACATGTTGTTTACCAGTGAGACATACTGCCTACTGAAAGGGGAACAGATAGGGAAGAGAACACTCTTTCTGCATATAATGATGTCATGTGGCCAACTTGGGAAGGTGTGCCAAAGCAACAGCATCTACCCCTTGAGCTGTATCAGGTATAAGTATAACATATAGCCCCAGGATCACCTGGTGCCTCCAGCCAGGTACTGCTGAACTTTTCGGGAGAAGAGAAGGAACTTGTGATGGCTATTGTGTATGACACCTCCGTGATCCCTGTTACTGTTTTGTTTCCTGGTTCTGCTCCCTGAACTCAGTGTTCCTGTTTCTTTGCAGGAGAGGAAAAAGGCTGTGTGTGTGCACAAACTCTGTGTGTGTGGGGGGGGTGGGGTGCAGGTACCCAGGGATTGCTTCTACATACCTCCTATTCACACTATTACGTTTTGTTCAGACTTTTGCTGACCTAACCAGTTCATGGTTGTTACATGTTTTGACTGACAAGGTACCTGCATGTCTTGCTTCTTTGTGTGTGTGTGTGTGTGTGTGTTTGTTTGTTTTGAATTTGATATTCTGGGGTGCATCAGAGTATGATGGCATCCAAGGGGAGAATGCAACCCATGGTGAAGTTAGCTCATGTAAGGTACTAAAGCTTACTTAAATACCTCTAAAACTTCTATTTGGGAATACATAAACTATCAAGTATACTTTTATACAATTGCACTAAGGACATAGATTCCTACTGAAGTCACATTTATGCTTTTCATGTGAACTGGTCTCCCGTTCTGGTAGCTAAGAACCATAGATGTATACTACATAATAGGATGCACGATTAAATTCATTGTGAGAAGTATAATGGTGGTTTAATGCCAGCAGTACATTCACCCAAGGCTGCAATGTGTATCTGGAAGAAAAGGTCAAAATGTTTTTAACAAAGTTAACAAAAAAAATGTTTTTGGCCTTTTTTCTAAATTGAAAATGCTAATGAAAATTTTCTTGTTTTTGAAGTTTGTAGCACTTATTTTTTTAAAAAAATTTCAGATATTCGAGTTTTTGGTTTTGTTTCCCCTTTCCTTTCTTTCTTTCATTTTTCCCCTTTTTCATATTTCCCTTATTTTTTCCAGTCATTTTGAAAAATCAATATTGTTTTTAAATTAATGAAAAACTAGAAAAGAGGAAGAAAAAGAAAGAAAAAATCCCGTAGAAAAAAATGATAAATGCTGGGGGAAAATCACAAATTCCCCAAAATGTATTTGTTTTGAATGCTGCAAGACTAAAACATCTTCAAAATGTATCATGAAATTGTTTTTCCATTTTTTGACCCACTCTAGTATCTGGGCAGGGTTTTATGTAGCAGTGGTGTGACATTGGATGTCTACTGTTGGGGATTCTGAGGGGCAGATAAAGTATACCATACTCATTTTCTTTGAGATGATTTTAATGTTTCTACTCGAAAAACAGTGTAAATAGTTAAAACAATATATAGTGGAGCAGATACAGTCTAATTATCAAACTAGAAAGAAATGTTTACTTTTCAAATTATTATAAACTATTTTCAATGTATTATCAATTATTTAGAAAAAAAACATACTCCGTATATTAAGAAATAAACAAAATACCATTACTAATAGAAAAAGGGTGGGACCAACCTTTTGGAGGACTTACACCTAAGTCTTTTGGCGTTCAGCACATACAGAACCTTAAGATATCAAGGAAGGGGGAAGAATACTTTGGGTGTGGAGTTTCCTGCACTGAGTAAGAGAGTAGGAAAGAGTGGGCCATTGAGAAGAATTAGGTAAGGGTTATCTGGAGCAAAACTGTGGTTACTGAAGGTAAGTAGTAAAGGAATGGTGTAAGTGGGGTAGACAGGATTGGGCTCAGAAGGGAAGTTTAGGACTTGTGTTGAGATAGTGGAACTGACATAGGGAGCAGGTAGGGGCTGCCCACATTCGGGAGGGACAATGGCCACCACCATATGACACCAGCTGTTTTAAATATCCAATATTCAGAACAGATTTCAACACAATTACGAATGTCTTGAAAAATACTTAATAAATGTGTGTGTGTACCCTGAATAGAATATTTGTCTAACCATTGATCCTGTTGGCCAAATCCTGATATCAGAGCACCCTCCATGTAACTGGACTGTGTACTGAGGATTTACACAAGAAGCCAGGGTGAATAAAGGTACTACACAGACTGAAAAGCTGATTTGTGGCTGCAGTATACCCCCTGTCAGAAGACTCTCTCTATTCTGAGATTTTCTGGTACATCTGTGTAGGCACTGACTCATTGCACCCCCTCCTACAATAGTCTGCATCCCATCCCAGTAAAACTCCACCATCACTGTAGGCTGGCACATTTCATTCTCTCAATACTGCCTCCTCTCCCCACCCATATAATATACCCCAGTACAGTATTTCATGATCTAACCTCTCTGCTCACAAAGAATTTAATTCTTCCCACTCTCCCACTCCCAATTAATTATCATGCTCTTCCTCAGCATTTAGTTCTGTATCATCCACACACCCATGTTATTTTATTCTCTTTAACCCTCTCGCCCTTGCTGCGTGATTCTGTACCCCACACACTCACCGTTTTATTCTCTGTGAATCCCCGCCCCTGGCTCCTTAACCATTGCCCCCTTTACTTACACACACACACACACACACACACACTCTCTCTCTCTCTCTCTCTCTCTGTCTCCACTAGCTTTTCATCCACTTACCTCCATGCCTTTAGAAGTTTCCCCCACCCTTTGTAGCCTGCACAGCTGGAGATTCCTGGTGGCTTTCCCCTATTAGAGCAGAACCTGGCTCTTCAGGGCACCACTGGCAGCCTCTTCTCCTCTCCTCCTTCCCAGGCCAGGAGGGAGGGGCACTGCCATAAGAGTCATTTTGCCTCCTTCCCAGGCCGGGGAGGGGAGGCAGTGCTGGAGCCCAAGGAAGAGCTGCAAACAAGGCATTACTGAGGAACCATACTACTACTTGGCATGTTCAGCAGCTCTGATCACCTGCGCTTCCCCAAGAGGTGGGAGAATGGGGACACACAGATAGGAGAGTTAGCAAACAGCCTCCCCTGGGAAGCTGTTAAGAATTAGTTGGTCTGGAGATGGCAGCAACCTCAGTGCCCCAGGGAAGCAAATGGAGAGAAAAGAGGCACATATATGCCATATATAATATAGATAAATGGGAGAAAGGGTTTGAAATTCTCTGATTGAGTTTGGGGAGTCTGAATAACGGGCAAAATTGAAAGTATCCCCCAACTCTTTCACCCTCTCCAACTTGCTGCAGGCTCCCCATCCAGCAGGAACAACAGCTGCAGGCTGCTCCAAGCTCTCCCACCCCCACCGGCCACTTCCCACCCCATTTCAATCCCCTAGGTTCCCTCCAGTAAACGCCCCCCCTTCCAACCAATAACCCCCTTAATTCCCTTGGTTACTGCTGTTTTTTTCCAAGTGCCTCCTTCCTCTTCTGAAAGGTGTGGTTAATAAGCTCATGCTGTCCCCCACACGTGCACCCTCTACTAAGGTAAACTCTATGAAGGAAATCAGTCACTTTTCACTGTTGAGAAACATAAGTCATGGAGCTGTACAAAACCTAGCAGCTTTGTCTGTTGGAAATTTTCATTTTTTAAAAAAGTAATGTTGGCTGTGTCCCTTTAAGGCTGCTGGCAATAGACTTCTGATGCTGGATGCTAGCACTTCTCACTGACTAGCTGGATAGCAAGAGTTACTACAGCAGATTCTTTCCTAGGTGTCTGGCTGGTGGGTCTTGACCACATGCTCAGGGTCTATCTGATCACCATGTTCGGGGTCAGGAAGGAATTTTCCCCTGGGTTAGATATGCAAAGACCTGGGTAGGGTGGGGGGTGGCCTTCCTCTGCAGCATGGGACACAGGTCACTTGAAAGTTTAAATTAGTGTAAATGGTGGATTCTCTGTAACTTGAAGTCTTTTAATTATGATGTGATGACTTCAGTAACTCAGCCAGAGGTTAGGGGTCTATTATAGGAGGGGGTGGGCGAGGTTCTATGGCCTGCAATGTGCAGGAGGTCAGACTAGATGATCATGATGGTCTCTTCTGACCTTAATGTCTATGAGTCTAAGAGCTAGGTGAGTGGCTGTGGGGTTAACTGACCCAGTTAGGTCACTATTTAGCAATTTACAGAAGCTCCTCTGGATGTAATAGTCCTGTCATTTTTAATATTGTTCTGGAGTATGGCCACAGTAGTGATCTAACAAAGTAAGTTCTTGTCTTAAATTAAATTTACATTAAATTAGAAGGTATAATTGATTCTTGAAAAACATGAGCATTATATAATTTATAATTTACTCTGAGTATTTTTCTTTCATTTTACTTGGTTTTAAGAAGATTGCTGTTAGGTTTGCCTGGGTAAATGGGGGGGAGGGGGAGGGAAACAGTTTACAGCCAGTAGTATAAATTCCCAATAGGAGGACATCCCTGCTTTTATAAAATGAAATAAAGCAGTACTTCTCTGAACAGCTCTCAAGCACAGCTTCTCTCCATTACTGTCACTTGCTGCAAAAGGAGTACTGCAGAAAAACAGTGCATTGTGGAACTCCTTCAGTCTAACAGCAGTCCAGCAATTCTGCCCCATTAAGTGTAATTGCTAGGGTGGAGCCATACTGCAAACACCTTGTGGTTTATCCCCCAATGTATTCTCTCTGCTTTCTATGGAACCTATTTGTTACTGTCACTTTAGGCCTGATTCTGCACTCGCAGCTTGTAAATTAGGAATAACTCTGTTGCCATCAGTGGATTTAAACCAGTGTAATGGAAAGCAGAATTAGGTCATTTATTTTTAATCATAAGCAAAGCACATAATCTACGTTTTGGTGGAGATAATATATTTTATAGTAACTCATTTATTATAAAAATATGTTTCATGTATTCCTAAGAGCTATGAACAAAAAGCAGCATGCTGATTTTTGTTGTTGTCTGAACAAAGAGGCAGAGGACCTGGAGTCTAAGTTTTAGTATAAACACAGAAGTGACTTTGACAGTAATCCCTGACTTGGAATACCTCTGTAGCTTTATGGAGGCAATAAGAGAATCAACAGAAATTACTAGGAAAAAACTCCTGATATTGTACTGAGGGTCCATTACAGATGACCATGGTGAGATACGCATCCTCTGCTCAGAAGAGGCCCAGAACACGGTAGTATCTGCACAAAACATACTTTGTCCCCAGAGGGTTGTGATTCTTAGTAATGATTGATTACAGGTTGGTTTCTCATTCTCTCAACATTCGTTTGGTTTGCAAGGCTGATACATTTATATTTTCTTCCTGAATGGGGGAGGATAATGGAGACCAAGGGCAGACTGTAGAAGGCTCCCCCACTGCCAGGGGTTCCTATTCTTTTTTTTCCTACTGTCACTCCACATTTGTAACTGGCTCTCCTCAGGTGCACATTAGAGTCCTTTGTATTGGTTTCCACGGTATTTAAGAAGATTCACTCCGGAAATTAGCACTGTGGTTTATAGGATGTAATGGTATCCAAGGGTGACTGATTGCAAATGACTGAACAAATTTAATTCAGTAGAAGAGCACAGATTCGCCTCACCCCCACCCCCTGATCTGTCTCCCATGAGGACTGGACCTCACAAACTGGAAACTTTGATCTTCCCTACAGAATATTTTTAATTTGATCATTTTTTTTCTAATGGATGCTATGAGTTCCTCTCCCATCTTCAACAGAGCAGAAAAACCCTGTTAGTGTCCTTCCTGGAATTTAACTTTATTGCTAATTCAAAAACAATACCCTATGTGAATGTCAGATTATGCTTCTTTTTGAGCTTGGCTATTCCTAGTGTTTCTCTCAAGAACCTCCTCTGTCCTCAGCAATAAATACCCAGTAGAGAGTCGTTGGCCCATAGAAGCTTGTACTACAACATCTCTGAAAACTTTTGCAGGTAAAGCAAACTGATTCATGTATTTTGTGGAATCATAGCTCGGAGTTAGGAGACTTAGGCCTGGTCTACACTGGTGGGGATCGATCTAAGTTACGCAACTTCAGCTATATGAATAATGTAGCTGAAGTTGACGTACTTAGATCTACTTACCGCGATACCGACTTACTTAGATCTACTTCACTGTGGTAGGTCGACTGCTGACATAAGAACATAAGAATGGCCATACTGGGTTGGACCAAAGGTCCATCCAGCTCACTATCCTGTCTAACGACAGTGGCCAATGCCAGGTGCCCCAGAGGGAGTGAACCTAACAGGTAATGATCAAGTGATCTCTCTCCTGCCATCCATCTCCACCCTCTGACAAACAGAGGCTAGGGACACCATTCCTTACCCATCCTGGCTAATAGCCATTAATGGACTTAACCTCCATGAATGTATCCAGTTCTCTCTTAAACCCTGTTATAGTCCTAGCCTTCACAACCTCCTCAGGCAAGGAGTTCCACAGGTTGACTGTGCACTGAGTGAAGAACTTCCTTTTATTTGTTTTAAACCTGCTACCTATTAATTTCATTTGGTGACCAATAGTTCTTATATTATGGGAACAAGTAAATAACTTTTTGTTATTCACTTTCTCCACACCACTCATGAATTTATATACCTCTATCATATCCCCCCTTAGTCTCCTCTTGTGGGGGACGCTCCCCCCTTGACTCTGCCTATGCTTCTTGCACCGGTGAAGTACCGGAGTCGACGGGAGAGTGCTCAGCAGATGATTTATCGCGTCTTCACTAGACGCGATAAATCGACCCCCGCTGGATCGATCACTCCAGAGGTAAGGGTAGACATGCCTTTAGGTGCTATTTCCTGTTCTGTCACTTAATTGATCATGAATGTCACCAAATCACCTCTCTGACCCTCAGTTTACTGATTTGTAAAAATGGACATGATAGTGCTTATAGGGCAGTGGTTCTCAAACTTTTGTATTGGTGACCCCTTTCACACAGTAAGCCTCTGAGTGTGATCCCCCTTATACATTAAAAACACTTTTTAAATATTTGACACTATTATAAATGATGGAGGTGAAGCAGGGTTTGGGGGTGGAGGCTGACATAACTCCCCACATAATAACCTCACAACATCCTGAGGGGTCAGGATACCCAGTTTGAGAATCCCTGTTATAGGGTGACCAGATGTCCCAATTTTATAGGGACTGTCCCAATATTTGGGGCTTTGTCTTATATAGGTGCCTGTTACCCTCAGCCCCCGTCCCAATTTTTCACATTTACTATCTGGTCACCCTAAGTGCTAACCTACTTTTTGTGTGAAGCCTTGTAAATTCTACTGATGAAAAGATCTTTAAAAATTCAAAATAGTAATACTGCTGTGCATTTACTGGGATGGCTTTCCAACATACAAGGATATATGAATTTTAACAGATCTGATTTGTTTGTTTTTGCCAAGAGCAAAAACATAATGTGTGTCACAGGGCAAGGGCGAAGTGAAGGGCAAAGTTTGAATTCTGCTTACTGCAACAGATTTCTGTTGCCTGAATCTCCCCCTAGTGATCAGCTTCAGACTGTTGGAGAGGACAAGGGCAGGGGAGGGACTGTGTGTAGGCATTTAGGAAAAGCTTTTTGAAATTCAAAGAGAAGATTCACCATGCAGTGGAAGTAATGCAGTTTCATTTTGTGTTCTCTTGTTTAACTTCAGTGTTGATTTTTTAAAAATATTTTATATTTCCTTTGATTCAGTATCGTTTTTTGTTCTTTATCTTTGGGGATAGAGAATTCATTTCTGACCTCCCAAAACATGGCAAATTGCTAGGCTATATAACATAAAGAAGAGTTCAGCAAGTATTAAATTTGCCAGGGTCAGTGCAAGGGAAGAAATGTATTGAAGTATTCATGTAAAATTCCTACAGCACTCCTCTTTTCAGTTTCTCTTAAAGAGAGATGCATACACAGGGAACCACAGATGCACCACATAACACAGAGCGCTAGTAGCAAAGTCTAGGTCTGGTCCCTGAGCCTCAAACCCAGATACTGTGGTTATACCATAGAAGTATAAAAAGAGACGGCAGCAGGATTTAAGTATTAAGCCACCATCACTTCCAATATCTAAACATGGTTGGCAACCAAAATAAGCAGCGTCATTTCCTCTCTCCTCTCGCCCCCTCTCCCCCAAGCTGTGCCTGATATGCCTGTGCCAATAGAAGAGTAACATCCACAAGAATACCCTTAGGGGGTCATCCCCAGATCCAGTGCTGGGATTTGAGATGGAGTCATGAGAAAAACAGATTGTTTAAAATACACTGTACCACTACAGCTCAGGCATTAGAAGTGCAGTGTGAGACCAGAGAGAAACCGAGCAAGTAATTGCACAATTTTTGTTGCTGCACCTAGTGACTAATTCTGACAGTCTCTGTCAGATCACTTGCATCTTGTATCTCAAGTATTTTTATTCCTATCTTCCGGCAGTTATACTAATTTAGATGGAATATACGGGCCAAAGGTATTAACGTAACCCAGTCACTGTTCAGCAGTAAGCAGTGGCAAAAAAGATTTGGGGTTTGGTATACAGAGACCTCAGTCCGGTGAGTACCATGGAGTTACACGTAATTAAACATCTTTTTGACCTTTTGTTAAAGATATAGAAAAGAAGGAAAAACAATTGAAGGATTTGAAATATAAAATATGGTAGCAACATTCTTTGTTTCTTTCTCCACTAGCTAGAAATTGCTTTTAGAAGAAAAACCCCTTGTTTGATAGCTGCTTAGATGGTATCAAAGATGGTAATAACTGCCCTTTTGGGAGAAAAGAGAAGAAGTTACTTGGCATTAGCTGGAGCTGTTGTTGTTGTTAAAGTCTGATCTCATTTCCTAGAAGAAAAAAGAAGACACACACAAAATTGGAGAAAGAATAGCAAAGAGAAAATGCAGCTTCTGTCTCTGGTGTTGACTCTTGCTTGAAACCTTTCTGATGGAGAAACACAGACATAATGCACGGTCTTAGCCACTCCAGGACCGGGAGTACCAGCATTGGGGTGTTTAGGGCACTGCTTTTTGTTGCCTCTGCCTAGTCACAGATTTACAGCGGTGGTGCAAAATTTACAGTCTTGGCCAGCTAAGCCAGATTCTTATTAGACAGAAGGAAAAAGGAGAAGGATAGGAAAGAGACATACGGGGTAATGAGACCATTCAGGTTCACCTAGGATTAGTTAGCTCATTGAGTTACTGGGAGGCAGTTAATTCGGCAGGGAAGCACTGGGCAAGATAAAAGGAGGCTCTTGGGGAGAGGAACAGTTCCCAGAATATAGAAAGAGAAAACTCCTATAGACAAAGCTTTCAGGAATCTGGTGAGGGGGCTAGGGTTGCCAGGCCTCCGGTTTTCGACCGGAACCGTCCGGTTGAAATGGGACCTTGGTGGCTGTGGTCCGTACCGCTGACTGGGCCGTTAAAAGTCCGGTTGGCGATGCATTGGGGCTAAGGTAGGCTCCCTGCCTGCCCTGGCTCTGCGTGGCTCCCAGAAGCAATTGGCATGTCCCTATGGCCCCTAGGCGCAGAGCCGATCAGGGAAGTTACACGCGCTGCCCCCACCCCAAGTGCCAGCTCTGCAATTCCCATTGGTGGGGAATCACGGCCAGTAAGAGCTGTGGGGGTGGTGCTTGCAGGGCCGGGCAGCGCACGCTGCACAGAGCCATCTGGCCGCCCCTGCGGCTAGGAGCCAGATATGCCGGCTGCTTTCAGGAGCCACAGGTAGCCAGGGCAGGCAGGGAGCCTGCCTTAGCCCTGTTGCACCATGGACCGGGAGCCACCTGAGGTAAGCACCGCCTGGCTGGAGCCCACACCCACTCCTGCACCTCAACCACCTGTCCCAGCTTGGAGCCACTTCCTGCACCCCAAACCCCTCATTCCCTGCCCCACCCTGGAGCCCGCACCCCCTCCAGCACCCGCACTCCAAACCCCTTGGCTCCAGACCAGAGCCCCCTCCTACACTCCAATCCACTCATTCCCGGCCCCATCCCAGAGCCCACACCCCCAGCCAGAGTCCTCATCCCCTCCCACACCCCAACCTCCTGCCCCAGCCTACTGAAAGTGAGTGAGGGTGGGGGAGAGTGAGGGAGGGAGGGAGGGGAAATGGAGTGAGAAGGGGCAGGGCAGGGGCTGGGTCTGGGGCAAGGGTGTTTGACTTTGTGCAATTAGAAAGTTGGCAGTCCTAGAGGGGGCTCACTAGCAAAGGAACCCAAGGAAGAATGTTCCTGGGTGGAAGAGTTTTAGAAAGGAAGAGACCAGGAATGTAAGTCTCAGGGAAACCTGACTCCTATGAAAGACTTCATCAGGCAACTGCAGAAGCTCTGGAAAAAGAGAGAAATTGTGTGCTGTCCTGAGAAAGGGTCATTGTGGTTTGGCATCCATAGGGACCTTGACCCAAGAGGCATGATCCTCCCCCAGCTAGTGACAAGAGGTCCCTGACTCAAGGGGAGGGTTCTGGGTCACGAAGGCCTCACCATTAAGCAATCTTGGACATAACGGGGGTTTGACAGACTCAGGTTGACTCAGCCTCTGTCCAGTCCTGCTAGAAATGCTGAGGGGAAGACCTATTCATATGATGTTCTGCCTTTTGGGGTTGAAAAATTAGACCCCTGAAGGGGCTCTGATCAATATTCAAGCCTCATTGGACTTATTAAATGTCTGGGAAACTGAAGCAGGGATCCAATGGTAGTGCTGACCAGGCTGCCAGGGGTGCTCTAGGGTTGAGAGCCCCCATTACACAGCCACTCCTTTATCTTGCCTGGGATTGATGTCAGGCTTACAGGCCTATAATTACCTGGGTCATACTATTTACCTTTTTTATAAGCTTGCACAAATGGTAATATTCCTTTAAACAGTCTGTGATCACTGTATCAGTGCACACTGTGTTCTCTGTTCCAAAAGCCAGCCAGAGACAAGAATATATTATATACCTATATATTATATAGGCTTTTCTTGTTATCTATGTTTAAGTGTAATGTGCTCCCTTCATGGTAGTCCTGCAGTGGGTGGGTTTCATTTCTGAGAGGGAGAAGAGAACCCCCTGGGAAGCAGAGAGCTTTAGGAGCACTTCTGTTACATCTCTTTCTTGATGGTAAGCACTACTGGTAATGTTAGTGGAGGTCTCTTCCGTTGATAGAATATTGGCTGCTAAATGATGGCTTTCACTCTGCCTGAATGTTTGATTGTACTTGTTTTCACAGGGCTGAACTAGTCACAAACTTTGAGATCTAAAAGATATATTGGTAGGGACCTTGGGGATAGTTTATCTTCTTTTGGACCACTAAGCTGGGATCGGGGTTGGCAGTAACATTCAGGTATAATAGGTGGTCACTTAAAGCAGCAAAACACTAAATAGGTGTTTGCATGGCTGAGTGGGAGATAATGTAATAGTTGGGCATTTACTCATTGCCCTTCAGTAATCAAACTCCATAGGGTTGTCTTTGTTTGCAATAGTCTGTTAGGATAAGGTTGATCCTACAAAGGCAATTTCCTGCATTTGTGGGGCATATGTATTGGTGCATCTTAGACCTTTTCATCTTCATCTGTTTGTGCATCACTCCTCTTTTCACCAGAGAGTATTATTTTCATTTTACTGGTACTTAAGAATAAATTCATGAACTACAATAAAGAAAATTAAAAAAAAACCTTTTCTCTTCCACACAGCTGACAAGATCTACTCAAACTGATGTAAATGGAAAAGGTTTCTCTTGTCATTTCTGAAGAGAGAAGTGTTATATTGTGTTAGTGTTTTGAGGCCAGGGCTTTACACACTTGAGTAATCCATCTTTCGTTCATTTTTAAGTTTTAATGAAAACTGCACTTCCAGGAGCAGATGTAGCCTTCCAGTTCAATAGACGCACCATATTAAACTGCTGAGGGGGCAAGGACTAACGACAGTAGCACCCTCTGTCCCAGCACCACAACCCTAATCCCAGCCCAGTGTGGATGGGAGGGGAGGACAGGGCCCAGGAAGTGAGCCTGCCTTGAGAGTGAGCCTGCCCCACGCTCACTCCACAGCGGCAGCTGCTGCCCCACGGGGCTGGGCCTGGCTCCCTACTCCGAGAGTTGCAACTTGGCACATGGGATTGCAGAGCCACTCGGCTTTGTCCCAGCCATGACAGAGAAGCAGCTGGGCCTGCACCACATCTCAATGCCCAAAGCGTAAAGCCAGGACCAGTGCCTAGGACAGGATCCAACACTGCAGGATGAATGAGGGGCAAGCTTGCTTTTCAGATCCCATCTCCTCTCCCTTCTCCCCCTCATGTCAGGGCCTCCCTTCCTCTCCACAGTGGGCTGGGAGAAGTGCTTTGCACCCTTGGTTTCACAATTACTGTGGCAGAAACTGAACCCATGCCAAACCTGCCCCCATGCACCTCTAAATGATTAGAAACATGGAGCTGTGTAAGAAAAGGGACTGTATCCTATTTTTGTATAGAGATTATGAAAGTATTTAACTTTGATAGATTTTCCTGTGGAATCTTTTGTTTAGCAGAATCCACTTATTTACATCTAGATAATAGCAGTGGTATAGTTGGTCATCTACATCTTAGCACAATGTTAAAATGTATTACTAAGAGTATAATGAATGTAAAGAATAATCTGGGATTAATTATAGAGAAATAATGAGACATAACTTTCTGAATGGAAAATTATAGGCAAAAATGCAGATATGTTTTTGGAGATACAGTATTGTTTTTCAACTGTTTGTAAACACAGTCGCTGAATAGGGTGGCTAAGCAACAGATTGAAAGTACCTAGATTTCATGCACCTACGTTTTCAAGTCCTGTAGGTTTGGTTCACCCTCTATCCTTCCGAAGGAATTTGACTTCCATCCAGTTCACTGAACAGAAAGGTGAAAGTGACAGAGGACACCTAATGAACTCTGCATGAACAGAGAGTAACCATTAACTCTTTTTATAGGATATGGGATTTTCCCACTGTTACTGGCCAAAGTCTTCCTCCTTCCTGTCTACAATTTGTGTGGCTTCCTGTGCACCAGCTGTCTGTATAGAAAGGACGTTTCAAAGGGGCTCCTCTGGGCGCTTTGCAGGAGCTTGAACACCAGTTTGCGGCTGTTGGAAAACACAGGAAATTTTCTAAACACAGTGTGGGGAGTGCTTTGAAAATGTGCTCTTTTATATATAAAAAAGTGTAGCTTATTGTAAATATATAGTGCACATTTTAACCCTTTAAGGCCTTCTCCCCCATCTCAGTGGGTGTATGTATGAATGATTAGACCGGCAGGTGTATATATGTTTACTTATACTGCCTTTAATTCTGTGGGCCATCTGCTTAAGATTACATGCATATATCTGTTACTGGTTTCCATTTCCACTATATGCTTTTCTTTCTTCCTCTATTCTCTCATCTCTTATTTCTCTTTCAATTTCTATTTCTTTTTATTCATTTTTTTCTTGATAGAGGTTTCCACTCCTTCTGTATTTCTCTACCGTTCCTGCTCCTCCGACCCCTGACTTCTATCCTCCACTTCTCCTGTCTGCTTTTCTTTTGGCATTTTTTCATTGCTTTTATCTCTATTCCTATTTTAGTACTACTTTCTTCCAGATGTGCAACTTTTTCATTTAATTTTCCCTCCTTCATTTTCTCTTCTAATTCATTAATTTTCCTCTCTCCTGTGCCCCCTAATTTCTTCCTGCCAATATTTCTTCCTCCCTTTCTGTTTTTCTGCTTCTTTCTGCAATTCATGCTTCTTTTTCAGTCTCCTTTCTCAGCTCTGCTGATCTCTCCCCTCCTATCATCTCTTGCTTTCTCACATCTCTGCCATTCCTCATCTCTTGCTTCTTTCAAAATGTATTAGATCTGGCACTGATCCTCCATCCTTCCTCAAAGGCTGCCTCATCATTTCACAGAGCCCTGCCAGCCAATGGGTGGAGACTGCAGACATCTCTTTACATTCTGATAGGACAGATGTGCTCTACTGCTTGCCCAAACACACATTTAAACAATGTACCTACTAAAATCAGAAAATTATTCAGCAGCATAAAATATGCAGGAGCTGCAGTTTTATTGTGTGCTCATTTTTTGTGCCCATGCTTATTTTTAAGCTGCATACTATGTTTGTTAAAAATACTTTAATTCTTCACTTGTAAACATCTTTACTGAAGAAAATGCTAGTATACAGAACAATTGTTTAAATGAAAGAGAAATATGAAGAAAGATTGTTTTTGTTAACTGTAAAGAGAGTAAGTGCTGTATAAGTAATCTTAGGAACCGTATACTTTGGTAATGCAGAGCTCTTATCTGCAATACATAGAGCCAATTTTTATTCGTTTAGGTCCTGATTCTGCATCTCTTTCTTCCATTGACTTCAATAAGTCTGCTTGTGAATATGCAAGTGAGTAATTACTTCTCAGTATGAGTAAGAGTTGCTGAATTGGGCCTTCTATAATTAACAATATGTTCCCTGAAGATTCTGCAGTGGGACCACTTTCTTTTTCATAATTAATAAAATATCAGTTGCAATAAAAGACTGTATCGGCAAGCCCTCCGATAAAATACTCTGAGTAAAAATTGATTAAACAGCTTCTAGAACTGAGAAATGATTTCAGCTTATATATAGTTGGTTTATCAAGAACCAAATAGGTGCCTTTGAAAACGATCAAATTTCTATTTTAAATGCTGAATCGAGTTTCATTTAAATTGTTTTTAGTATTTTATATTTGCATGTACTGATGCTGTCATAAGCAAACTAAATATTACTAAATAAATAATATTTTCCCTTGATTGTTCTAACACATTCATCTTTTCTTTTTCTGTTTTCTTTTAGCTCTTTCTTATGCAAGAGAATAAATGGTAATTAAAATGAGCAGGATGAAAAGATGGAGCAGTCAGTGCTTGTACCACCAGGACCTGACAGCTTCCACTACTTCACTAGAGAGTCTCTTGCAGCTATTGAACAACGCATTGCTGCAGAAAAGGCTAAGTGTTCCAAACAAGACCGTAAAGATGATGATGAAAATGGCCCAAAACCTAATAGTGACTTGGAGGCAGGAAAGTCACTTCCATTTATTTATGGTGACATACCTCCAGGAATGGTGTCCGAGCCCTTGGAGGATCTGGACCCATATTACATCAATAAAAAAGTAAGTATTTATTATCAAGCATGTTTCATTGTCACTTTCATAAGGTAATGCTTGGATTTTTTCATCATGTACATAATGTGTAATTTACATAAAATGTACAAGAGAGTTCTGTTATGTAACATACCGTATGTATGCAAATGGTATTCCACTGTTTAACAACGGGTGTGGAGATAGTTTTAGCTGAGCATCGTAGAAAGGAACAGGATATGTAACAAGTGGAGGAAGTATTCATAGTCAACAACTTACATGTATTTCCGTCTTCCAAAAAATTAGTAAATAGAAAAACACTTAGCAACTGAATGCTAAAAAACTGTCTCTATCTAACCCATGTATTTTGACCGTGCTCATCACCATGGGCTCATGGTACTGTGAGCATCTTAATTTGCATGATGAGCTTGGGACTACATATATATATATATACAATTCTATGATTTTGCGGAGCTTAATGTTGCTTTTACTATTAAATCAGTTATTTTTGCTTTAAATGCAATATAATATCTGAATATATTGTTTACATCCAGGTACCACATTACATGGCCTAAAATAAATAAAATGAAAATCTAGGCTTGCATTGAAAATAACTTGCTGCCATTGAAATCCATGGCAAAATACTGTTGGGTTCTCTGATGCAGTATTGAGCCCCTAATAATGTGTATTATTCTGTTATCCCTTTTCTTTATAAATGGAGGAGCATTTATACTGAACCTGAAGAATAGCTGACACCAAGCTATTGTGAGGCTGCTGTGCATAATACAATAAATATAAATATTTCCTATTAATATTTTAATAGGGCTGTCAAGCAATTAAAAAAATTAATTGTGATTAGTCGCACTGTTAATAATAGAATACCATTTATTTAAATATTTTTGGGTGTTTTCTACATTTTCAAATACACTAATTTCAATTACAACACAGAATACAAAGTGTACAGTGCTCACTTTATATTTTTTTTATTACAAGTATTTGCACTGTAAAAAACAAAAGAAATAGTATTTTTCAGTTCATCTAATACAAGTACTGTAGTGCAATCTCTTTATCATGAAAGTTGAACTTACAATTGTAGAATTATGTACAAAAAAGCCTGCATTCAAAAATAAAACAACGTAAAATTTTAGCGCCTACAAGTCCACTCAGTCCTACTTCTTGTTCAGCCAATTGCTCAGACAAACAAGTTTGTTTACATTTGCTTACATTTGCAGGCGATGATGCTGCCCGCGTCGGAGTGTTGCTCTTTTAAGACTTCTGAAAGCATGCTCCACAGCTCATCCCTTTCAGATTTTGGAAGGCACTTCAGATTCTTTAACCTTGGGTCGAGTGCTGTAGCTATCTTTAGAAATCTCATGTTGGTACCTTCTTTGCGTTTTGTGAAATCTGCAATGAAAGTGTTCTTAAAATGAATAACATCTGCTAGGTCATCATCCGAGACTGCTATAATATGAAATATATGGCACAATGCACATAAAACAGAGCAGGGGACATACAATTCTCCCCCAAGGAGTTCAGTCACAAATTTAATTAACGCGTTTTTTTAAAGAGCGTCATCAGCATGGAAGCATGTCCTCTGGAATGGTGGCTGAAGCATGAAGGGGCATACAGATGTTTAGCATATCTGGCATGTAAATGCCATCTCCAAAAGTGCCATGCAAATGCCTGTTCTCACTTTCTGGTGACACTGTAAATAAGAAGAGGGCAGCATTATCTCCTGTAAATGTAAACAAACTAGTTTGTCTTAGCGATTGTCTGAACAAGAAAAACATCCAAAATATTTAATAAATTTCAATTGGTATTCTGTTGTTTAACAGCGCAATTAAAACTGCAATTAATTGTGACTAATTTTTTTAGTTAACCATGTGAGTTAACTGTGATTAATCGACAGCCCTAATATTTAACATTTAGACAAACATATCTGCTATATGCTTAAAAGGAGCAGATTAAATTCGGCGCTTGTATGAGCAGGTGTTTCTCCAGGTTATTGCAGATTTGGAACTGGCAGTTACATAAAATCCTTACCTTATTTGGTATTATGCACCTGCCTTGATAGAAAAGACCTAGCAGTATATTTGCTTTTTGAAGTATTTAGGAGATGTATGGTATAGATCAAGAAACACACAAGTAAGCAAAAGATACCAGAATGAGACCGAAAGACCAAAAGCAATTAGGACATTTCTGTTGGAGTTTGCACATACGGCTAGCCTTAAAATATTCTAGAGTCCTTGCAGGATTTCTCTGTTACACTGCCTCAGCGTTCAATATAGAGGCAGCAGAAAGCAGCTGCAGCATTATCCCCAGCAATGTGAAGCTTTCTAAAAGACGTTAGCTACAGTATCAATTGATGATTTGTGATGGTTTCAATTTATCACTGTAAATATTAGACACTGTGGTGATGGGGAGCATACAAATACTAAGATATATAATTTTAAAGAGTGATTTTTGACTTTTCACAAAGTGCAGTATTTTAAGTGTGACTTAGCTTGCTAAATTTTATATTACAATTCTATTTTGACTAGATAAAAAGAAAGTGGAAGTATGGTGTCAGAACAGTACTTTTACTTCAGGCCAATCTTTGGTGCCACTGAAAGAGCCATTCTGTGCCATTCACGCTGTATGAGATTGAGAGAAATTTTCTTTAAATTGCTGGCCTCCTTTTACAGAAATCACATATTTTACCTTTTTAAAAGTCCAGTTCTTTATTCATTTTGTCTCACTGATTTCCATGTAAAATCTGCAAGTAAAGTGATATACCTGACTGCCCCACAATTCATCGCAGGCTCTGGCAGTCAAGCAGGTTCCCGGCCAATGGGAGCTGTGGAGCTGGCGCTCAGGGCGGGGACAATGCGGGGAGCCTCCCTGGCCTCCCCTGCACCTAAGGGCCGCAGGGACATGCCAGCCACTTCAGGAGCCGTGCAGAGCCAGGGCAGGCAGGTACCTACTGCGCCGCTGACTGGACTTTTAACAGCCCAGTCAGCAACTGGAGCCCCCGGGGTCCCGTTTCGACTGGGTGTTCTGGTCAAAAACTGGACACCTGGCAACGCTACCTCAGGGCCAGCAGCCCCTGTTTCCCCATCTCCATAAGGGAAGTGATGCTAGAAGGGCAGCACACCAGATGGATGACCATGGCTGAATACGCATAGCCCACACCAGCAGCCATACCTCTGACTGTGGTGGAGGACACGAAGACACAGCATTGACACAGCCAATAGCAGAGTGCACAGTAAGGAGCCTTCAGGCCTAGCTTCCTGCCCCAATGTCACCTTTATAAAAGCCTGTGGTCCTCCTGAAATTCCAACTTATATACCACGCTGAGACCTCCCAGAAAAACACAGACCTCTCTGGCCCATGTAAATGCCATGCAATAGAGATGGGTGGAACATCTGGAGAGCCCATCTTTGAGAGTCCCAGAAGAGGCTTATATGGGAGAGGGAGACAAATAAGACCAGCATCTTTAAGGACAGGGCAATTGGTAGCTACCAGAAATACCTTTTGGAACAGTCTCTGAGCCCAGTTTTGTTCCCTGTCTGAAGCAGTATTATGGGGACAAACTCCCAAAGGGGAAATAAAAGAATAATATCATCCCTTCTCCTCTTCACAGAGTGCAGGAGGGCAGATAATCCTCAGTACCTGGCTCCCCCTCACAGAGTGCAGCATGGCAAATCCATGCAGAAAACTCCAGGCCATAGACATGCACTGATTCCTACATACCCAGATCTCCACAAAGGGAATACTTTCTCTTTCAGGAAGGAAGTCCAGCCATCCTAATTAAAATTAGAGAATTAGATTTTTAAAAAACAGACAAACATAAACACCCCAACATTCAGGCCAGAATGTGCTGAGTATTGTGAAACAAGGTAAAAGAGGTCTGCAGCTACTGTAGCCAAATTATAGCTAGATATCCGTCCTTGTGCACCTTGGGGAAGTGTAATAGAGGATAAATTTCCTGCAACACCTAAAAGATTGGGAAAATATTGGTCTACCGTCCCCCAGCTGCTATTGCAGTCACCATTCCCTAGCTACTGGGCTGTTATTTCCAGCTGCCACTGTGGGTTCCCATGCCCTAATGTTCAGGCAGTAAGTAGCCTCTTGGCCCACCATTTATTTGTTTCTATACTAGCCTCCTACCCCAGCATCCATTTTATAAGCCCAGAAAATTCCTGAGTGTGCATCAGTTAACCAGGTATCACTACTGGAGACAAACATGGCTATTTTTTCTGGTGGTCAGGGGTTTGGTGTTTCTAACGGGGGGAATATTTTTACCTAAAAGAGTATCCTCCTCACTATACAGGCCCTTCACAGGCAGCCAAGTCTAGGCAGGCATTGTCTTAGCCCTGTCCTTTGGGCATGAAAGCCTCAGGCTGAAAAAACCAAACCATCCAACCAATATGAATAGTTGTCTGATACCCTAAGTGCCCTGGGATGCTTTCAGAAGCAACGCTAACATGAGTGGGAGATTGCAAGTGTGGACACTCTGAACTGAAAAATCACATGGTCTAAAGGCTTCTCCCTGGAAAGAAGAGTGGTGGGTGGGGGGAAGTGGTCAAATCTGTTTCTTGCAGGTGTATGGGGCTGTGATTCTTGGGATAAGATGCTTAGACAAATCAGTCCCTAGCTATTTTAGTGATACAATGGGAAACTTTATGGAAAGCTGAGGCTATTCAGAGTCAGACAGCTGCAGCGGCACAGGAGCCAGCAAACAGAGCTGTAAACAGGGGAGTTTGAGTGGGAGTTCCGTTGGAGGAGAAGAGGCTGGTATGGGCAGTGTGCTGGGAGAGAAGCAGAGCCCTGATTAGGGGTCCTATAATGGTAGCCAGCCAGTCAGGCAGCGGCACAGACAGCTGCAGCGGCACAGGAGCCAGCAAACAGAGCTGTAAATAGGGGAGTTTGAGTGGGAGTTCTGTTGGAGAAGGTATTTGACTTAGGTGAGATGGCTATGACAGATACAGAGGCAGCAGCAGTAGTGACCCAAGCATTGGAAGACACAATGAAGATGACTGGATGTGGAAGCTGCGGCATGTACATGATCCTGGAGGGGATACCTGGAAAGAGTTTTTGTCTGCATGAAGTGCCGCCTGACAGAGCTGATGGAAGAAAATATCCAAGGATTGGAGATGCAGGTGAAAACTCTGGCTGAGTTTAGAAGGGGGTTTGAGTGGATGATGGAGCAAAGACATGAGGAGGCTGAAGGGAAAAGCTCAGACTTGCAGATGGAAGCAGGACCAACGAACTCTGAGGGGAGACTGCTGGGTGGACAGTGGAAGCATGTGACTAAGAGAACAGGCAGAGGAACAGATGGGCTAGTGAAGGAGAAATAGAGCTCAGGAACAGGTTTGTTGGAGTTGGAAAATGAAGAAGGGGCACAGCAGGTGGTCACTGAAGATGAGAAGGCAAGGAAGAAGAGAAGAGCAGCTAATCCTGTGGGAAGAGTGGAAGAGTCAGTGGAGATAACAACACCAAATATGATCCCCAGGAGGATACAGGATGGGTTGCAGAGGATTGCAAGGGACAATAGGAATCGAGAGGACTTGCAGCCAGAGGGCACAGGGGATAGACCGGAGAATTGCACCATCACCAGGAAAAGGCAGGTCTACATGACTGGGGACTCCTTACTGAGAAGAATAGACAGGCCTGTAACCAGAGCTGATCCAGAGAACAGAAGGGTGTGCTGTCTGCCGGGTGCTAAGACACGAGATGTGGACCTGAGGCTGAAGAGGATCCTAATGGGAGCAGGAAAGAATTCACTGATTGTCCTTCATGTGGGAACAAATGATACGGCTAGATTCTCGCTGGAACGTATCAACGTATGCCAGGATGGGGAAGACGCTTAAGGAAATCGAGGCTCAGATGATCTTCAGTGGGATTCTGCTTGTTCCTAGAGAAGGGCAACAAAGGTGTGACAAGATTATGATGATCAACAGGTGGCTCAGGCAGTGGTGCTTTAAGGAGGGCTTTGGGATGTATGGCCACTGGGAAGCATTCATGGACAGAGGACTGTTCTCTCAGGATGGACTTCACCTGAGTAGGGAGGGAAATAGACTTCTAGGATGGAGGCTGGCACTGATTAAGAGAGCTTTTAACTGATTAAGAGAGCTTTAAACTAAGAATTTGGGGGAGATGGTTGGGAGATCTCCAGATAATGTCCACACCAGATTTTAGCATTGAGAGGGAAGAAGACAACGTAAGAAAGGATACAGCCATGGGTAGGGGAATGGACATAAGGAGGAAGTAGTGTAGATACTAGTCTAATAGGTGATACTGGTGGTAGAATGTCTGTGCCCAATAGGGTAAAGAATGTGAGCGAAGCCAAACAGCAAAAATTAAGATGTTTGTACACTAATGCGAGGAGCTAGGTAACAAAATGAAGGAACTAGAGCTACTGGTGCAGGAAGTGAAACCAGATATTATAGGGATAACAGAAACATGATGGAATAGTAGTCATGACTGGAGTACAGGTATTGAAGGGTATGTGCTGCTTAGGAAGGACAGAAATAAAGGCAAAGGTGGTGGAGTAGCACTGTATATCAATGATGAGGTAGATTGTAAAGAAATAAGAAGTGATGGAAAGGATAAGACAGAGTCTGTCTGGGCAAAAATCACATTGGGGAAGAAAGCTACTAGAGCCTCCCGTGGGATAGTGCTTGGAGTGTGCTATAGACCACCGGGATCCAATTTGGATATGGATAGAGACCTCTTTAATGTTTTTAATTAAGTAAATACTAATGGGAATTGTGTGATCATGGGAGACTTTAACTTTCCAGATATAAACTGGAGGACAAGTGCTAGTAATAATAATAGGGCTCAGATTTTCCTGGATGCGATAGCTGATGGATTCCTTCACCAAATAGTTGCTGAACCAACAAGAGGGGATGCCATTTTAGATTTGGTTTTGGTGAGTAGTGAGGACCTGGTTGTAGGGGACAACCTCGGTTTGAGCGATCATGAGCTAATTCAATTTAAACTAAATGGAAGGATGAACAAAAATAGATCTGTGACTAGGGTTGTTGATTTCAAAAGGGCTAACTTTAAAATATTAAGGAAATTAGGGAAGTGGATTGGACTGAAGAACTTGTGGATCTAAAGGTGGAGGTGGCCTGGAATTACTTCAAGTCAAAGTTGCAGAAACAATCAGAAGCCTGCATCCCAAGAAAGGGGGAAAAATTCATAGGCAGGAGTTGTAGACCAATCTGGATGAGCAAGCATCTCAGAGAGGTGATTAAGAAAAAGCAGAAGGCCTACAAGGAGTGGAAGATGAGAGGGTTTGGCAAGGAAAGCTACCTTATTGAGGTCAGAACATGTAGAGATAAAGTGAGAAAGGTCAAAACCCATGTAGATTTGGACCTTGCAAAGGGAATTAAAACCAATAGTAAAAGGTTCTATAGCCATATAAATAAAGAAGGAAACAAAGAAAGAAGAAGTGGGCCGCTAAACAATGAGGATGGAGTGGAGGTCAAGGATCATCTAGGCATGGCCCAATATCTAAACAAATACTTTTCTCAGTCTTTAATGAGGCTAAAGAGGATCTTAGGGATAATGGTAGGATGACAAATGGGAATGAGGATATGGAGGTAGATATTACCACATCCAAGGTAGAAGCCAAACTCGTACAGGTTAATGGGACTAAATCGGGGAGCCCAGATAATCTTCATCCAAAAATATTAAAGGAACTGGCACATGAAATTGCAAGCCCATTATCAACAATTTTTAATGAATCTGTAAACTCAGGGGTTGTACCATATGACTGGGGAATTGCTAACATAGTTCCTATTTTTAAGAAAGGGAAAAAATGTGTTCCGGGTAACTACAGGCCTGGTAGTTTGACATCTGTAGTATGCAGAGTCTTGGAAAAAATTCTGAAGGAGAAAGTAGTTAAGGACATTGAGGTGAATGGTAATTGAGACAAAATCTAACATGGTTTTACAAAAGGTAGATCATGCCAAACCAACCTGATCTCCTTCTTTGAGAAAGTAACAGATTTTTTAGACAAAGGAAACGTAGTGGATCTAATTTACCTCGATTTCAGTAAGTCATTTGATATGGTTACACATGGGGCATTAGTAGCTAAATTGGAAAAGATGGGAATCAACATGAAAATTGAAAGGTGACTAAGGAACTGGTTAAAGGGGAGACTACAACGGGTAACACTGAAAGGTGAACTGTCAGACTGGAAGGAGGTTACTAGTGGAGTTCCTCGGGGATCGGTTATGGGACCAATCTTATTTAATCTTTTTATTACTGACCTTGGCACAAAAAATGGGAATGTGCTAATAAAGTTTGCGGATGACACGAAGCTGGGAGGTATTGCCAATACAGAGAGGAACCGGGATATCATACAGGAAGATCTGAATGACCTTGTAAACTGGAGTAATAGTAATAGGATGAAATTTAATAGTGAAAAGTGTAAGGTCATGCATTTCGGGTTTAATAACAAAAAATTTTGTTATAAGCTGGGGACGCATAACTTGGAAGTAACAGAGGAGGAGAAGGACCTCGGAGTATTGGTTGATCGCAGGATGACAATAAGCCACCAATGTGATATGGCTGTGAAAAAAGCTAATGCGGTCTTGGGACACATCATGAGGCGAGGTATTTCCAGGAGGTGTTAGCACCGTTATACACAGCACTGGCGAGACCTCATCTGGAATATTGTGTGCAGTTCTGATCTCCCATGTTTAAGAAGGATGAATTCAAACTGGAACAGGTACAGGGAAGGGCTATTAGGGATCTGAGGAATGGAAAACCTGTCTTATGAAAGGAGACTCCAGGAGCTTGGCTTGTTTAGCCTAAGCAAAAGAAGGCTGAGGGGAGATATGATTGCTCTCTATAAATATATCAGAGGGATAAATACCAGGGAGGGAGAGGAATTATTTGAGCTCAGTACCAATGTTGACACAAGAACAAATGGATATAAACTGGCCACCAGGAAGTTTAGACTTGAAATTAGACAAAGGTTTCTAACCATCAGAGCCTTCCAAGGGGAGCAGCCTTCCAACAGCCTTCCAAGGGGAGCAGTGGGGGCAAAACACCTATCTGGCTTCAAGATTAAACTCAATAAGTTTATGGAGGAGATGGTATGATGGGATAACATGATTTTGGCAATTAATTGATCTTTAACTATTCATGGTAAATAGGCCAAATCGTCTGTGATGGGATGTTAGATGGGGTGGGATCTGAGTTACTACAGAGAATTCTTTCCTAGTGTCTGGCTGGTGAGTCTTGCCTACATGCTCAGGGTTTAGTTGATCACCATATTTGGGGTCGGGAAGGAATTTTCATCCAGGGCAGATTGGCAGAGGCCCTGGGGTTTTTTCGCCTTCCTCTGCAGTGTGGGGCACGGGTCACTTGCTGGAGGATTCTCTACACCTTGAAGTCTTTAAACCATAATTTGAGGACTTCAGTAGCACAGAGATAGGTCAGGGGTTTGTTACAGGAGTGGGTGGGTGAGATTCTGTGGCCTGCATTGTGCAGGAGGTCAGACTAGACGATCATAATGGTCCCCTCTGACCTTAAAGTCTGTGATTCTATGATTCATTAGAAAAGTCGACTTGCAATCCTGTCAGATGCTATGGAAAAGAGTAAAGGTCATATAGCAAGTTGAAGCAGTTTGTGAAGTACAACAAGAAAAAATTAGTTTGCAATTAGTAGCCAGAATCAGTTCTACTGATTTAGAGCTATCTGCAGGTTTCCCAGCCAGCCATAATTGTAATTAAAACCCTGAATAGTTCCATGCTCTTTCAATTTGAGACCAGAAGGGCTTCTTATAGCTTTGATCAAATGAGGTCAGTGAATGTTGCCCAGTGGAGATACCCTGTAGTGTGCGAGAATTTCAGGAACAGTTTTGTCCCAACCCAGTTTCTGCAACCCATGGAAAAGCCATGACACGAATCGAAGTAGACATCATCTATTTCAGATCACAGCATTACAACCCACTCCCTGTTCTATTTCTAGCATCAGAGAAGCAGGGACAAGCAGACCAAGGCTCAGTCTGAAACATATAAATAAGTTCCTAAAGGAGCTTGTCTCCATAGAATACCCATCCTACCATCCCAATCAGTCATTACCATTTGATCTTGCATTACTCCTGGGGCGTCTCTTCAGGATCATGGTAGCTATAATATTGGCTTTAGAGAAGGAAATTAGCTTACCTTGTTTTGGACAATTTTTCTGATCAGGGCTCTGTACAGAAAAATGAAGGAAACACACAAAGTAATGTAGTTCCTGGAGTACCTTGGATTCAGGCCAAACACAGATGCACAGTGTTAGAGAAATCAGTCACAGATCTGGGCTGAGGAGTCATATTACCAGGTACAAAGTCTTATCTCAGAAGAATATTAACTTGAGATGAAGATAGCTGTAATGGAAAACAAGTGATGTCACAAAAACAAAAATCAAATTCTTATTAGAGCAAATTGGGAGTTCTGATCACATACAGAGCTTCCAGGATCCAAAGTTCATATGATCCAGTAATTCCAGGGATGCCTTCTGTGTCTTACCCTATCTCATCTGTTGGCAGAGACCTAGCTCTAATTATATAATCTCTGCTCCCACAACTGGTGAATGCAAAGAATCAGAATTTAATTTTCAAGGGCTCTTCCTGACACAGTTCAGGAAATGGGTACCAGAAAGAGAGAGCACAGCATCAACCCTCTGGAATACAGTGATTCATTGAGGTCTAAGAGAACTGCTCCTTCCATGGAAAACAGGCCAGTTCTGATTGCGACAGTCAACATATCTTGATAGCGTTTTCATAATCACTAGGGAGAGCATGATCAGCCCTACTCCAGAGAGAAATTCTCCTGTCCTGGGTGGAGAAAAGTTTGCTGTCTCTGTCCACCAAGGAGGAGAGGTATATCAAGACTGACACAGCAGAAGTTGGATTAGCAGAGTGGCCACTACACACAGAAATATCTTACTTGTAAATCAGTTTGTTGGGCTGATGATTGATCTCTTTGCATCTGGAAACAGTAAATAAAGTGCCCTGTGGCCTCTGTTGTCAGGATCTGGGATGCATGGTAGTGAATGATATCTCACAAAGTTGGGCAAGGTCTCTACTATATGACTTCCCACCTTTTCCACTGCTCCACACAATAATACATAAGATAGGAATGAGAGAGCAGCAGTGATGTTGTTTATGCATTTCTGACTGAAGAGACTGTGGCTTTCAGGCTTGACTAAGCATTTTGAGATATCTGTCTCACTGAGGAAGGAGGTCTGCTATTGCAAAATGGACCCTCCAGGTGGGAACAGACCAAACTAAAATGAATATTTGGATGAAGTGATTATTACATTCATGGACCCCAAAAGAGAAGCCACCAAATTGAACTCGTTCCATTGGCTGCTGCAAAGTCCATAGTAAAACTATCATGTTAAACCATTCCTCCAGAATGGCTTCATTGTGGTCAAAAAAGGGTCAGGTCTCTGTAGTCCAGTGTTATCAATATGTTCAAGAAAAGGAAGGATTGTACAAATCCCCATCTTAAATGCTTTGTACAGTCTAGATCACATTCCAAACCCACAAGGTCACAGAGAACAACATTAGAACCTCATTTTGTTCTTCACAGCACTGCCCAGGTTGAACCCCTGCAGAAGGTATTGTTATACCTATCCATGATTAGGTCTTCTGAGGGCTACTATCTCCAATCAGGTGAGGGGTTTTTTTATTTGAAATGGGGAGCTTTCTCTAATGAAACCCATTATTGTACTGTTAATTCAGAGAGGTAATTCTTACAACTGTCATAGCAGTCGTTCTCCAGATATATTCAAGAAATATTCTTCCTTTGGTTAAGCATCAAAGTCCAGTCCTTAGGCACACAGAGAATCTCAGGGCAAAGCAGTCTGGTATCCTATATTAAAATTTGTTAGATACCACATGGCCATCAATATAGAAATTCACAAAATTCTGCATCTTGTTCATCCAGGCTTAGCCAATACGCTTTCCTTTCTTTTGGCAGAAATTTGAGAAGATGGAAGTGATATTTATATATAATGTACCTTGTTTTGGTTGTCCACATTTACAGGCTGATCCTGCTTCCTGCTGTGGAGGCATACTGGTATGAAAATCCCACTGTAGCAAATCTGTGGATCTCAGCACAAAGAAAAATGGGAGAATTTATTCATCCTTACCTGAAAATTTCTTTTGTTAGAGTAATAAGGTCTATAGATCTGGCCCACCCAGGAAACAAATGTATCATCCCGAAGAGAGATGGAAATTGTTGAGGTTTGTTGTCATTAGATGGAATTTACCACACACTGCAGTATGAGACATTATTGTGCTTTTTCCTCAAAGTATATTTAACACAATCTGTAATTAGGAAAGTAGATTTAAATTATCCTGGCAGTGGAAGTTATTTCAGTTGTAAGGAGCTTCAAGGAGCGGGGGATTCCCCTGCTGCCAGTCGCTGATCTAATTCTGCCCCCAAACTGCAAGCAGATGGCTGTACCCATTATAGCAGACCTATGAACTTCACTTCACAAAGAAAGGAAATTTTCAGCTAAGCACAGATAATTTTTCCTATTTACACAGCCATTATGTAAGGTGGAACAGCATTTTAAACATAGCAGAAAACATTGTTTTGAGGGTTGACATAATATCACAGTCTGATATAAACTGACAAAACAGGCAACAAAGAGTTAAGACTACCTTAACTACACTTAATAGAGTTCCTTGTGGGTTAGGTTGCCTAGTGGTTAGCACCCCTAGTATTCCTCCCGGTGAGCTGGTCTTACAGTCCTGGTCCTCCTTTAATCAGAGGTATGGTGGGTTGAACAGGTGGTTTGAGTCTCTCCTATAGTGGTAGCAGAGCTGAGGCTCACCCATGTCACCTGGCTCTGACCCAGGACCCTAGGAGGGTCAACAGTGTCTGGCCCTCTAAGGTACCCCTTGAGTTACTCTCCTTGGGTCACTTCCGACCACTGCTTTACTCTCCTAACTTTCAGTCCCAGATAAGGTCAAAAGAAAAGCTAATCAAATCATCAGCTCCAGCTGGGCTCAGCATATACTCTTATTCCCTCAGGGAGGCCTTTCTGGGAGCTGGGTTGCTCCCTTTTCAACCCCTTCTCCATCTGGAGCATGTTCTGGAGGGGTGGAGTACCTGGGCCCAGGACTGTCCCTTAACCCCTTCCAGCCCAGTGTGGGGTTTGTGTACCCCATCACTCAACTACTCTGTCATCAACATGTACCAATTGTCCCTAAGTACTGCCATTGATACACAATCTTCTGAAATGTCTTCAATAGCAGGGCAAAATTAGGTGAATTAAAGGTGGAGTGGCTGGCCCTAGTGCTGAATGTAGTGCTCTTATTAGTTTCATCCTCTTAGCTTGCCCATGATTGCTCTGATGTAAAGGTTTTGCAGTGCTCTCATTGTGCCACACACATACGTTTATATTGACCCATATTGAAGAACAGCTCTTTCCTGGCTGTCTCTGCAGCTTCTCCCCCCAACTCTTGTCTCTCTTATCTATCCTTACTGTCCAGCACTCATCTCCTCTCCTGGTCTGGCTGACACAGATATACTTTCTCACACCAAAGCTTGGCTCCTGCTAGTATATCCAGCTATTTCAGTTCGCTTCCATCAGCTGTTTCTCACACAATGTTCTTTGTATCCTTCTCATGCGTTTGCGTTTTCTCCCATTGCTTTGGCACCCCCAACCTCCACCAGTCCCCCTTCATCTCAAGCTTCCTATTAACTTCTCCTTCTCTGTCTCACTGGGTCATATTTTCCACACTCTTTCCCCATTGTCATTACCCTTTTAACACCATCCTGCCCATATTTGGTTGCACTATATTCTTGCCTTCATCGCAGTTCAGAACATATTCCACAGTGTTTCTAAGTTTTCTCTGCAGTGTTTTAAAATTTTATTTTTAAAAAACAGTTTTGCAAAGGATAGCATTTGAGCTTCCATATAATTTTGCACAGAATAATACAGGAATATAGTCACAACTAAAATTTATATTAAATTAAAATATGCAAATTGATCTGGAGACAAATTCATCCCTCAGGTAATGCCATTAATATATAGAGAAAGCAAGGATTTAGGAAAATAGTGAAAAAAACGGAAAAATTGGATCAAGATAAACAAAATGGGCAGGCATGTTGGGTCTGATGGTTTTTTACTCTTTCTAAATGATCTTTTATTCAAAATATACCACAAAAGACAACATTTTAATATTGGATAATCTGAAATTGGACTCAAAAGACAAAAATTTTAGAGCCTCTATTTGACATTAGAGTGGCTAGTCACAAACATAGATCTGATTGTATAATAAATTACATTTTTATTGCAGATAGCTTAATTTCCAGCAGTCCTACACCTGCAAAATAAACTCACGTCAAAATAGAACAGAGTACATAGGTGAATACCCATATCAGTTGTCCATGTTCAGATAGCAGTATTCATTAACCTTTGTGAAGTTGACTAATTCTAAAGGGCTATATTGTCCTTGGCTCTTGTGCATATGAGTAAAAATGAGGGCTTACAGACCCTTTCCATCTTGTATCCCCATTTCTGTGTAAGAGAAAATCTGAGTCTCTCCACTCTGGGTACAGAAGCTACTCCCTATTAGTGCTCAGGTGTGCAAACCAACCTCAGCAAGGAAAAGAGCTCAGGCCTCTCCACTAGACATGGAGAAAAGAGCAGCCTGCATTACCTTAAGGTGCACCGTGCAACCTGCTGGTGATCCCCAAGGGGCTGTGAGGCTCCACTTGGCCCCCAATGTAGGCCTGTTTAGAAACAACAAAATCTGGCCCTGATGGTTTTACACTGTAAGGACTGGCTAATTTTCTGGCTTATAGCCTAATTGCTGTGGCAAAGAAGAGGGGGAAGAGTGGCTGTGTCCGAGTTCTTGGGAAATGTAGTCTCACCTCGCTTCTCCCTTACTAGAAAGCCCATCTTAGGCTGAGATGCAGCAGTTTAGCTGAAACTGAGGCCAGACATGGAGAGAAATCCGCACGATGTTGTCATTGCATCTTAGTGACAGAGGTAGCCTTCAGCTCAGAGTGTTGAGGTGGCTTTTCCAGCAGCTGTCAGGATGTCTAGGGAGGTGTCTTGTTGGAGGCTGAGAGGTGGGTGTCCTGCTGCAGAGAGGGACAAGAAGAGAGTGACAGAAATCAAATTTTTGTCTTGGCTTATAAGTCACAGGATCAATATACCTATTTTGAGGACTTTAATGATAAATCACAATGTTTCTTTCACTGCGGATATAAATGAGTGATGATTGAAGGGGGAAAATGGAAATTTTTTGAAATGATGGGGCCTTATTCTGATCTTGGAGCTGCATATGCAGGTCCTCAAAAAGTGGAACAATACATGCACTTGGGAGGAGCACCAGCAGCTTCCACGCAAAACTGTAGCTTTGGCAAGATAGTGTTATTTGTAACAGTATCAGTAATATGCCTGTGTTCAAAGATTCAGAAAGATTCAGAAAAGGATGTGAGTTGACTAAATGCAGGTGGTGTATTCTCCCTACATGCAAAGTCAGCAGAATGTGTGATTATTTATTTATTTGTTTGTTTGTTTACGTATATGTCAGCTAGCTCATAACTACAAATACAGAATCTAGCACACAGGGTCATCATTTGGATATGTGACAATCTGGAGGTTGTGAGTCCATAGTAAGTGCTTTTTTGCTGTTTAGCAGACATTAGAAACCACCCCTCAATGTATTTATTGATTATAAATGTTTCTGGAAATCTCTTAATTCAGGCTTTAAAACCTTGTGCCAAATAAATGTGTTCCTCTTGACTAATTCATTATTTTAAAAATTTTCATCCATGCCTATACCATCTGATTCTGCTGTTTGAAGACCATCAATGTCTGAAATCTATTACCAGAACTGTAAATACAGCCCAGATCGTTCCCCATTGTCTTTAGTTCCATATCTGAAGGGGTTCTCCACACACAGTCTCCTTTTCTCCATGCAGAAGCAGGGATCAGATGCCTCTGTGGTACACTCCTTTCCCAGACAAGTATGGTTTTGGACCCATATAGAATGGAGACATGGAGCAGGGGTGAGCCGGAGAGAAGCAGGCAGGTTGGTGCAGCTCCAATAGAGGGCACCACTCAGGAACCAGAGTAGAGTTGGGTATATTGCTGGGGGCCAGAGCCACAGCAGGGGATCTTCTAGGTTTGGGGCAACTTTCCACAGGTAACAACCACCACTTCTCCCTTTGAGTTGAATAATTGGTGTTAATGTCAATGATGGATCCTTCACAGAGATTTTTAAGTAAAAAGTCCCTCCTATTATCTGGCCCATGATTTGGTGGGTGTGTGTGCGCTGTGGAGAGGCAACAAAGAGAGAAGGATTCTGGTATTTAGGGGAAAAATAGACATTTAGTTATAATCAGGATATAAAATATTCACTAATTTTTTAATTCACCACTTCTGCACCTTACTTTATGTGTAGGTGACAGAGAAAAGTGTGTAAATGTGTAGTTAATGAAACCCTTATTATTCTATGACCAAATGTAGTATCCTTACAGCAAATATATAGCAGGTAAGTCATGGGAATAAGTTTTCTTTCCAAAATAAGGATGTAGAAATATGATTTTCTCTGAATTATCTGTAGAAACATAATGTAAGACTTTGTCTATTATTTAAAAAAAAAAATTTTATTTTAAAAAGTTAATGCAGAATGCAAACATTTAAACTGCTCTTTCTTTCTTTTTTCAGACTTTTATAGTATTGAATAGAGGGAAGGCAATCTTCCGATTCAGTGCCACCTCTGCCCTGTACATTTTAACTCCTTTCAATCCTCTTAGAAAAATAGCTATTAAAATTTTGGTACATTCATATCCTTTTCAACTGGTTGGTTCAAAATGTTTCTCTTTAAAAATAACACTGCACAATTGTTTGTTTCATTATAAATATAAAATACTTGCAGGTTTTTTTAAATTTTATTTTACAATATAAATTTTATAGCAAAGTTTTGTAGAATTTAATAGAAAATTACAACCTTCCTATAGTTTCTTTTTAATTATCCTTGGAATTTCAAAGATAATTATATTCCTTCAATAGAAATCTATGGAATAATTCAAAAAACTTTTAGAAGGGATAGCATAATCTTGAATTCTGTACATTTTTAGAGTCATTTCTCTGGAATCCTGTTAATCTAATTATTATTAAAATCTATAGCATTTTTACAACAGGATGGCTCCTGTATAATTTTGACATTCAAGTACAGTATATGTCCTGACCCTCTTCTGTAGTGTGAATTACTAGTACACAAAACTTTTATTTTTTTAAAGTTGCCAAAAATAAACCTTGTCTCTGAATTCTGAATAAGCCCTCAGTTCTGCAAACACTTGAGCCCTGTGTGCCACTTTACACACATGAGTAGCAAACTCAATGGGATTACTTGCAGGAGTAAAGTTTCACACCTGCTTAAGTGTTTGCAGGATTGGGGTTTAAGCACCTGATCCAATTTACATAGAGGTCAATGGGAACCTTAACAGGTGCTGGATCTGGCCTATAGTGCTCTGTTTAACAAAATATATTGTAGTGTTTCATAGGGCTTGTCTACACAGCAGCACATTGCAGTGTATGAGTATGTGAATTGTAGATCACAGTAATATGTTGTGCTCTAACTGCAGGTATAGTTCTCATTAATATAGTCTGGGACTCCTTTGATGCAAACTAAATACCTTTTAGTTCACGCCAACAGGGTCTACATAGGGCAGTTAGAGTGCAACATGTTAGCATGCTCGAAAATTCTCACTCCCATAGTCCGGACTGTGCTGCCATGTAGACAAGCCCGTATTTGTATAAATCTGTGATTCAATATTCTATTATTGGCCAACATTGGGAAGATGATACGGGATGATTAATAGGAGGGGGTGTTTTGTTTGTTTGTGAATTTTAGAGGAGGGAGAATTTCTGAGCACCTTTTAAATTGTTTCTCTTAAACCTGTAATCATAGAAATAATGTCATGTCCCATATATTTTATATAACTGTGTGCAAAGAGTAACTGTTATGCACAACAACCAAAAAGGAAGCGGGCTTGTATATAAAATTCTGATATTTTTATTATATACAGTACCTGGCCTCTTTAGATCAAGTAATTTACCTCCTTTAGATGGAGATCTCCTTGCGCTGGATTGGATTATTTCTTTTATGGTCTGCTTGTGTCACTTATGCCTTTAAATATATACAGAGGCGACAACTACTATATGACTCACTGGTGGGGTTTCTTTATCTGAGCAATAAGGAGTAGATAGTAGGGTCTCTGGGCTCACTTATATCAATGCAACATATTAAAAGCAGCACAGGCAGTGATGCATGTAGTTAATGTTGTTTCTATTATAAGACTCTGTCTTCAGTTGTTTATAACTTTGCCAGACTTAAACTATTCAGGCTGAAAATTTCCATGCCATGTGTCTGCCTCACGGTGAATATTTTTGGAAAATTTCAGATAAAATGGATTACCCATTTCTAAGAATGAGGCTTGGGAAAAAATATGTTGTTTCACCCGTTTTGGGAAAAAATCTTACAACTGTTGCATTAAGAAGGTCTAGCACCTCCATGGTTTGGAGAGGGTCATGAAACTTGGCTGTGAGCTGGCCTTTGCATCAGGAATTTGCTGTCCCCAAGAAAACCTGCTCAAATTTGGCCAAGTTATAAGTCTCTGAAAAGTCACAGTTTGCACATACTCAATCAAGATTTGGTAGAGTTTGACAGCTAAATTCTCTGAAGATTGTCTTCACTGAGCATGGACCTACACGTGACCAGATTGTGCATGTGCCATCCACACAGAATGACTGAGCATGCTCCACTCTGAGACTCCAGGACTTTCCCTGAAATTACTCCTCTCCACAGCTGGTGGCTGCTGTGGCAGCAGGCACAGGAACGGAGAGCAGAAGGGCTCTGTCTCCTATGCTCTCACTGCGCCCCCTCCTGGGACCCAGTTAGGAAGAAGGAGAAGGAGGAAGCTGATTCATTTGAGCACTTGAGAGGTGAGAAACTGGGATGGAGGGGAGAGGAAGAGATGCAGGGCAGAGGGGCAGGAGCAGAAGCTTGCGGGGGAGAGGGGATAAGAGCCTGGAAGGGAGGGGGAACAGGTGAAAAGGGATACAGAAGATAATAGGGGGTAGGTAGGAACAACCAGAGGGGAGGGAGATAGGCAGGAGCAAAAGGAATGAGAATAGTGAGGAGATAGAGGCAGGTGCTGTGATGGGGGAATAGGAGCAGAGGGGCACAGAGGCAGGAGTTGACTGATATCTGGGAGGATACTAGCAGGGGAGGGGGCGGGGTAAGAGCTGGGGAGCAGACATAGAAGCAGAAGAGGACAGGGAGAAGATGGGGCAGGGCAGGAGCAGAAAGTTCTGTAACCACTAGAGAACACTCCTCTACAGATCCTGAAACTGAACCCAGGAGTCCTGAGTCTCAACATTCCTTTGATGTGAGAAAATAGCTGGGAAACCATTGGCAAAATGTGTGTCCATCCCCCTCTAGTGACAGGTCCACATAGAATATAACGGCCTTTGCTGCCAGTTAATCTCTGAGCACAAGTGGTAGAAGGCTGTGCCATATGGATCTAAAGAGCCCAATCCTACTGATTTCTCATATGCAGGGCAGTATGGTTCCACATGATGGAATCCATCATATATGATGGAATTGATTAATCCATACATATCTCTCTCTTTCTCTCTCTCTCTCTCACACACACACACACTCACACACTCTGCATTTAAAGAACATTTCTGAGGTTGCAAGGCAAACACTTAATTTAGGAAATGTCTGTACAACCTTAATTAGGCCCCCCTGTGTATATACATTATGGTATAGTCTTTAATTACATGATCACATGCTATTTTTTCATTCAATGCTCAGGATAAATGGTGCTCACTGAATGGGTAGCTCTTCAATATTTTTTATCCGCATCGTTGAGTGTATGGCTCCATGTGCTATCCAAGCCCTGCAGTGAATACAGAATTACTAATTTCCTCTTGAGGGTTTTTTCTGTAGTGCTCTCATTGTGAAGCACCTTAGTTCTTTAGAAATATTATTGAATTTCACATGACAACACCCTTGTGAGTGGTGGTATTGTTATCCCCATTTTACACATGGGGAATTGAGGCACAGAGATTAAATTTAAAATCATCAAAGGCGTCAGTTTTGATTGCCCAGTTTGAGAAGCCTAATGCATGGTGTTTTTTTCAGAATACTGAGCATTTTATAGCACTTTTCGTTCGGAGCAGGGTTACCATTGAGTTCAGTTGCAATTATGAATACTTAGCACTTCTGCAAATCAGCCTCTAGGTGTCTCATGTTAGGTACCCAGAAAATATGAAACACAGTGCTACCTGTGACATTTCTGGTTTATGTGACTTACTGAGAATCACATAGAAACTCCGTGGCTGAGGTAAAGATAGAAGCCAGTTCTCTAGCATGCTATTCAGCTTCTTCAGCCAAGAGATCATCCTGCGGAGTGTGCTCTGGGAATGAATCAGGGCCTCTGCCTACTTTGTTGCATAAATTGTTAGGTGTGTGATCCTACAGGCAACAGCCTCATTCACTGCAAAGTCCTCCTTCATACCCAGAGCACAGGCTGTCCTGTGCACCAAAGGAGTTGCACAAGCAACCTTGGTTCTGGCATTATCTAACTTTTGAGTGCCTGACTTTGCAACCTCACATTCTTTTAATGTAAGTTTTTTATTTTTTATTGTGATCTCTAATAAGTTCATATAGCTTATGTCTAACTATATAAATATAGTAGTGCCATCCCGACCATTTTATTTCTTTTAAAACCAGTTTAGCATCACTGAGCTGATGAAAATAGAAATTAAGTATTCCATTGATTTGAATGAGGTTCCTAAATATTGCTAAAATAGAATATTTTATTCTATACATAAAAAGGAATGTATATTTAGCATTAATAGTATTGTGTACTTAATTATCTGCCCCATACTGTGTTTTAAATATATTGATACATTGGAGCCTGAAGTCTAGCATTCACGAGCCCTTTGAGACTACCAAAGAGACTACCTCCACAAAATGATGTCAAAGGGGTTTTCTGAGCATGTTAACTGGAATTCCTTGCATCTGTCTGTTCAGGGTGTGTGAGGGGTATTCCAATGCTTGCTACATTTGATATTCTGAGTCACAGAATAACAGTTATGCTATACAGCGCTTGTTTGATAATATTACCTTCAAAATTAATGAAGTAAGCCAGTTAATAATATTGAGACTCTCACTGATGTCAGTGGGAACTGGGCAGCTAAGTTCCTATGCATGACTTGAATGTTTACTCTGAAAGGTATCATCATTCTTTACTGATTTTGATCACTTCAGGGAAAATGGTCAGGAACTACTAACAGCAGTACAAATGTACACATCAATCTAGTGCGTTAAAATATTACTTTTCATATTCCCCTTTGCAACTATAGGTTCTATAGCCATATAAATAAGAAGGAAACAAAGAAAGAAGAAGTGGGACTGCTAAACACTGAGGATGGAGTGGAGGTCAAGGATAATCGAGGCATGGCCCAATATCTAAACAAATACTTTGCCTCACTCTTTGATAAGGCTAAAGAGGATCTTAGGAATAATGGTAGCATGACAAATGGGAATGAGGATATGGAGGTAAATATTACCATATCTGAGATAGAAGAGAAACTCGAACAGCTTAATGGGACTAAATCGGGGGGCCCAGATAATCTTCATCCAAGAATATTAAAGGAACTGGCACATGAAATTGCAAGCCCATTAGCAAGAATTTTTAATGAATCTGTAAACTCAGATATGATTGGAGAAATGCTAACATAGTTCCTATTTTTAAGAAAGGAAAAAAAAGTGATCCGGGTAACTACAGGCCTGTTAGTTTGACATCTGTAGTATGCAAAGTCTTGGAAAAAATTTTGAAGGAGAAAGTAGTTAAGGACTTTAAGGTCAATGGTAAATGGGACAAAATACAACATGGTTTTACAAAAGGTAGATCGTGCCAAACCAACCTGATCTCCTTCTTTGAGAAAGTAACAGATTTTTTACACAAAGGAAACGCAGTGGATCTAATTTACCTAGATTTCAGTAAGGCATTTGATACCGTGCCACATGGGGAATTATTAGTTAAATTGGAAAAGATGGGGATAAATATGAAAATTGAAAGGTGGATAAGGAATTGGTTAACAGGGAGACTACAGCAGGTCCTATTGAAAGGTGAACTGTCAGGCTGGAGGGAGGTTACCAGTGGAGTTCCTCAGGGATCAGTTTTGGGACCAATCTTATTTAATCTTTTTATTACTGACCTCCACACAAAAAGTGGGAGTGTGCTAATAAAGTTTGCGGATGATACAAAGCTGGGAGGTATTGCCAATTTAGAGAGAGACCAGGATATCATACAGGAAGATTTGGATGACCTTGTAAACTGGAGTAATAGTAATAGGATGAAATTTAATAGTGAAAAGTGTAAGGTTATGCATTTAGGGATTAATAACAAGAATTTTAGTTATAAGCTGGGCACGCATCAATTAGAAGTAACGGAGGAGGAGAAGGACCTTGGATCATAGGATGACTATGAGCTGCCAATGTGATATGGCCGTGAAAAAAGCTAATGCGGTCTTGGGATGCATCAGGCGAGGTATTTCCAGTAGAGATAAGGAGGTTTTAGTACCTTATACAAGGCAGTGGTAAGACCTCACCTGGAATACTGTGTGCTGTTCTGGTCTCCCATGTTTAAGAAGGATGAATTCAAACTGGAACAGGTACAGAGAAGGGCTACTAGGTTGATCCGAGAAATGGAAAACCTGTCTTATGAAAGGAGACTCAAGGAGCTTGGCTTGTTTAGTCTAACCAAAATAAGGTTGAGGGGGGATATGATTGCTCTCTATAAATATATCAGAGGGATGAATACCAGAGAGGGAGAGGAATTATTTAAGCTCAGTACCAATGTTGACACAAGAACAAATGGATATAAACTGGCCATTGGGAAGTTTAGACTTGAAATTAGACAAAGGTTTCTAACCATCAGAGTAGTGAAGTTTTGGAATAGCCTTCCAAGGGAAGCAGTGGGGGCAAAAGACCTATCTGGCTTTAAGATTAAACTCGATAAGTTTATGGAAGAGATGGTATGATGGGATAACATGGTTTTGGTAATTAATTGATCTTTAAATATTCATGGTAAATAGGCCCAATGGCCTGTGATGGGATGTTAGATGGGGTGGGATCTGAGTTACTACAGAAAATTCTTTCCTGGGTATCTGGCTGGTGAATCTTGCCCATATGGTCAGGGTTTAGCTGATTGCCATATTTGGGGTCGGGAAGGAATTTTCCTCCAGGGCAGATTGGAAGAGGCCCTGGAGGTTTTTCGCCTTCCTCTGTAGCATGGGGCACGGGTCACTTGCTGGAGGATTCTCTGCTCCTTGAAGTCTTTAAACCACAATTTGAGGACTTCAATAGCTCAGACATAGATGAGAGGTTTTTCGTAGGAGTGGGTGGGTGAGATTCTGTGGCCTGCATTGTGCAGGAGGTCGGACTAGATGATCATAATGGTCCCTTCTGACCTTAATATCTATGAATTTATTAAACTACACAGTGAAGTTTAGTCTGTGTCCAGAGCCTAAAAATGTGTTCAAAAGCAAAAAAAAAATTAGCATTTAATTTAATTTTAATTTGCAAATCATATTTGGGTTTTTGGATACAAATGTATCTGTAAAGTGTTTTTATACTTAGATATATCTGTTTGTATCATTAGCTTAAGGTGACCACAGAGCAAGTGTGAAAAATAGGGACACTTTTTTTTTAGGGTGGAGAGGGGAGCAGGTAGAGTATATAGTTGCCTATATAAGACAAAGCCCCTAATATCAGGATGATCCCGATAATATTGGATGTCTGGTCACCCTACATTAGCTCCTTCGATGAACTGTTTTGTAGGAACATATTTTTTATAAAGGGTGAATAGAGGTAAAATCTTTTCCAGAGTAAATTTGGCACAAAGTCTAGCAATTTGTAGTTTATGGTGCCATCATGTGGCAATTTTGCCTCACTTTCCTGTTTGCTGTTTATTTTAGTCTTTCACTTATTGTTAAACACTTGGATAAATATGCTGAACGTTTAGTATCAATGGAAGTGAAAAACTTATAACACTACATAGAATCAGTATTTCTGCAAACACTTGTTGCCTCAGTCAAATCTTCTGTCTTTTTGAAACACTGCTGAACATGTAGTGAGGCAGCTGCAGCCACGTAGGATACTCAGGTTTTCTTAACCCCAATCAGTTTGAGTTGTAGGCCTTAGTGTAGTAGGGATGCTACACTAGTTGTTCTGGTTGACGACTGGGATGAGGATCAGGTTACCATGCTGATTCATACCAGTCTTTCAGTGGCTTTCCTTACCATTGACCATGAGATGGCATTGAATTATAGCATGGGTAGAATAAGACACGCTTCCATGGCAGTTCTTTCTCACTGGCTCCTGACGGTTGTCTTTCTGAGAGGTCACAGAGAATAGTATTGGGCACTTGCTCATCTACCCCAATGGGGCTTTCTCTCTTTCTTTTGGAGTTCCACAGGAGCTCATCTTCCCCGACATGCTCTTTCTCTGCCAGGATTCAGCTTATATTCTGCTGCCCTCCTCTAGTTCAAAATCAAATTCCAGGAGAGTTGGTGAGGAAACATAGGGTACAATGTCTTCATCAAGTGGATGACAGTGCTGTGATAATGCTTATTTGATTGGGGGAAGTAAATGGAAAACTAGATATTGGTTATTTTGGCTTATTTGGTGGAGTAAACAAATAGACTTTATTCATCATTTGTTACGTAGATTGGCTACCTGATGTGTTGTTGTATCCCCAGCTGCTTCTAGAAGCAGCAGTAACTAAATACTCTTTTTATTTGTGCTCAGTGAGTCTGTTGAAACCTTGTCTTTTAGATATGAGTCTTGCTACCGTTATCCAGGGTTCTAGGTCCCTTAGAGACGCTATCTTTAAGCTCATGTAAAACCATGACAGTTCAGATCAGGGAAGATGCACAAGCTGACAGCCTCCTGATTTCATCACAAAGAAGCTGCAGGTAACTTCTTCTCAATGAAGATTCCTCAACTTTGGAACTTGCTTCCTCCCTTGGTCCAAGAGAAGCTAGTTCTCTGACTTTCTGAGCATCCTGCAAGACCTGTCTTTTCTCCCAAGTTATTAAATTGTTAGAGAAGATTCCAGTAGATTCAAGTGGGATGGGGAGGAAGTTGCTATTTATTACTGTCAACAAGCTGTTGGGATGAGGAGAGTTCATTACTTAATATTGTTATGATCTGTTACTGTTTTTAGTGTGCGCAAAGCACGGGATAGGGACACTTAAAAAATGAATTGCTTCTGCTTACACCACAAGTGAATTTAGTGCTAATAAAGTTTAATTTACTAATGAGAACTTCTGGGTTGATACTGTATTAAAAATATATCTGGAATTGTCACTTAAATCAATGGGATTTTTATATGTGTCAGAATTTGGTTGAAATTAAAATGTGTTTTAATGTGCTATTGTGTAATTTACTGTTGTGTTCCTTGACTGTAACATACATTGTTCAGCATGCTTATTATGTGCACTATTTTGACCAACTGTGTGTTTATGACCATGAGTAACCCTCCGGAATGGACAAAGAATGTAGAGTAAGTTAAACCTATATTCTTTAAATATATCCATATATCTGAAATGAATTTTTCTAGGAACCATTATTTTATTTGCAGTGAAGGACATTGACAGCAGTCAGTGTGTGACGCTACTACTGTTTTCTCTCTAAACAAAACTATTTATTGTGTTTTAAATCTTCCTCTCTTCGAAAGAAAAATTTGAGTACAGAAAAAGGTGAGGCAAATGTTCATGGATAATATTGCTCTTTGACTCAACATGAAGATTTTTCCTCATCTTTATGACGTAGCATCTTGATAGTGTTTTTATGCCTTCTGGCCAATACTGTTGATTTGATTATACTACTGCATTAGTAGTAAAACAATAGCCACCTAGTTATAGATAAAAAGAAAAGGAGTACTTGTGGCGCCTTAGAGACTAACAGATTTATCTGAGCATAAGCTTTCGTGAGCTACAGCTCTCGGATGATGTGAGATGTATTTCTTTTTGCGAATACAGACTAACACGGCTGCTACTCTGAAACTAGTTGTAGATGCCAACTCAGGAAAGCACATCAGTAGTCCTACTGAAATGGGACTTTAAGCACATGCTATTCTTCAGCGTTAATATTAGAGGTTTTAGAAGTTAGTGACCCAGACAATATAAAATAACTTGATCTTACAGTGTTGTCGGACAACAGTAATAAACCAAGTGGGCCTTAGTTATAATTTCATCTATAATTTCATAATTTCATAGAATGGTATTGTAAAAATATATTATATTATTTCTTTAGATTTATACAATTGCTAATAAAGAGCATCTACTTATACACTCTAGTCACCCTTGACAAGTCAAAAGTATATCACAAATATTGTACTAGAATATAAGGATACTTATAATGGTGAATAATGCATTTTAATAGACATTGTTTATTTACTTTATTTATTCTGAATTTTTGAAATTAGCTGAATCTTTAATTTTATTTCTAAGACTTTTAGCAACGAGAAAATAAAACTGTTATAAAGAATTAGTATTTGTCTTTATTAAGTTCTTGGATACTTTTTCCAGGTATACCTTCACTGGAATATATACATTTGAATCACTTATAAAAATTTTTGCAAGGGGCTTCTGTTTAGAAGATTTTACTTTCCTTCGAGACCCATGGAACTGGCTTGATTTCACTGTCATTACATTTGCGTAAGTTTTGTTTTGTTTTTTTAACTGAAGAGCATAAAAGGCCATGAAATGAGTGTCAATAAAGACCCCCAAAAAGCTAGACTGGAAATTTTTGGGAATATGTATTTTCTGTGTCTAAAAATGACTTGCATGTCATAAATATTGTAGTATTCATCTTCCAATGTAAGCATATATACTGCAGGAGCCACTAATACAGTTAGTGTTATAGAAGCTAATTTGATGTTCTGCATTTTTCTCTAACCAGAATAAAGCAACCCCTTTGATTATATGCTCCAATTTTCCAGTCTAGTCTAGATAAATTTTATGCTTTCAAAGTAAAATCACTGTGGTTTGCTTCAGAGACATTTACATTTAACTGAAGGCCATGAGGGCAAATTAATGCAGGCAAACTGCAGTGAAAGGTAAACAGCTGACTGTTGCTTTTTAATTTATTAGCTAAAATCACCAAAGAGGTTTTGATGAAAGACCCTCATAAGTAGCATAAAATCTGCCTAAATTCTGAATAACTGTGATTTAATCCTACAGGTATGTAACAGAATTTGTAAACCTAGGCAATGTTTCAGCTCTTCGAACTTTCAGAGTATTGAGAGCTTTGAAAACTATTTCTGTAATCCCAGGTAAGAAGTAACTGGTGTAAGGTGTTAGGTCCCTTGTACCTCCCAACTGTTCCTTTTTATCCTGTCATTGTGTTTGTGTGTGAACTCCCCTATTACAGATATGTGACAGAGTTTGTGGACCTGGGCAATGTCTCAGCGTTGAGAACATTCAGAGTTCTCCGAGCATTGAAAACAATATCAGTCATTCCAGGTGAGAGCTAGGTTAAACACTGAGGCTGAATTTCATTCCATTGAAGTTCAATTCACAGTATTTTAACACAAGCCTTGTTGCTTGCCAAAAAAAAACAAAACAGGAATCATAAGATAATAGAATTGATTGAAATCTGTGATTCTTTGCATTTTAACATTAGCTTTTTTCCTTTTGAAATCAGCCTTTGAGTTTAACAAATTCTTGCATGAGACATTGCAATTTACAGCCTGTGTGGTTTGCATCTTATGATGTCAAGCTTTCTTCTCCACATTCAACAAAAAATCAGTAATACTGAGGTTTTCTTACCCATATGTATTTTACCACTATGATGTAATGTAGTGTTTGCTGTGGATATTTGTGACTGTGAAAACAAAAATTGTTTGAAACACTGATTTACTAATGAAGATAAAGGAATAAGATAATAAAGAATAGCATGGGCATCGCATGGGGGATTTATTATCTTAAAGTTCTATTATTTTCCAAACCCTCTCCAGTTTTATAACTTTAATCTGATCCCATTTGCTGTTTAACAAGCTCTTTTCTATTGTTGTAACAATGCAGTATGTTATAAAACTGATACTAGCAAAGGTTTGGGACAGGAGGCATTGACAAATAGTTAAATTTACCATTGGCAAATAGTTAAATTTACCATTGGCAAATAGTAAAAAAGAAAGATTTTTCTTTACATGAGATTCATGTAAAACATGAATAACAAAATCACTTGTTTTGGCATTAAAACAAGTGTTTTGGAATATGTGCAATTCATTTACATTCACAATTTCAAATGAACATAAACTTTCAGCTATGTATTCATCTTCACAAGAGAAAACTCTTCATAAAATGTTATTTCACACACATTACAACCATTTATTTGGGCTTCTGCATGAAATTTTTAACTTTATTGGTATAAATTGTTACTTTTATGTTTTAAATATGTGATGAACATCATAATAAAAATCCCTTTCTCTTTGCAGGCTTGAAGACTATTGTGGGAGCCCTAATTCAGTCTGTGAAGAAGCTCTCAGATGTCATGATTCTGACTGTATTTTGCCTGAGTGTATTTGCACTAATAGGGCTGCAGCTGTTCATGGGTAACTTGAGGCATAAATGCTTGCAGTGGCCTCCAGACAATTTTACTCTGGAAACAAATATTACTTCATACTTCAACAGCACAATAGGTGAAAATGGTACATTTGTTAATGTAACAGTGACTCCGTTTGACTGGAAGGGCTACACTGAGGATGAAGGTAAGAATTACTGATTTAATTCTTCTTAAATTGTTTTAATTTAATTTTTTTCAGAAAATAGATGCACGTAAAATTGTGTAGATGTTGAACCGAAAGTTAGCAGTCTGACCCAAAGTTATCAAAAGTATTACTGACACAATAGGACTAGATTTGTCAAAAGGTTAATAAGCGGACATTTTTCAGAACTTCAAAAAATGAATGGTATTCTTTGGCCTGCTTTTAAATTTTAATTAATAATTCTAATGATAACTGACATTTGTATCTTTCTCATAGAAAATAAGCACAAAGATCGAGAACACAATTCAATATTTATGAAAAGATGCTTTTTTCTAAATATAAAAATCAATAACTATCACTACAATTCCATGTTAAGCTGGGTAGTACAAGTAGAAGTTACAGAAGTGCTCAATGGTGGCATACCTCTGCTTCCATGGAAGTCAGTGGGAATTTTATCATGGATTCTAAGGGGAAAAGAGTGAAGCTAGTGGTGAGCATTTTTCAAAATCGCATATTCTGACTTATTAATTTGAAAGGAAAAAAAGGTTTTTTTTCTATTTTCTTTTCTCTATATGTCACATCCACCAATCTCAGACTAATGGATGGCTTATCTTGACAGTACAGTGGAGATGTCAGTCAGGCACTGTGGTATGAAATGGATTCCCCCCCTTGACTTTTTCAAAAAATAGCTCTTTCAAAGCTGTAAAATACTAATAGTATCCTGGTTTCAGTTGTGATTTTATGTTTTAAATAAAAATTTAAAGGAATAATTGTCCATAGCCTCAAGAGGACCTTTTCATAACTGCCAATGAAACTAAAGTTAATGTTACTCCACTATTTAACAAAGGGTAAACAAGATGACCCAGGTCTTATTATAGGTCTATCAGCCTGACATTAATCCTGGGCAAAATAATAGAATGGCCAATCAAGGAGTTGATTAATAAAGAATTAAAGGAGGGTGATATACTTAATGCCATCAACATGGTTTTATGGAAAACAGATTTTGTCAAACTAACCGGATATCTTTTTTTATATGAGATTACAAGTTTGGTTGATAAAGGTAATTGTGACAGGTTTCAGTCGGTCCTCCGAGCCCCTAGTAGCGATGGAAAGCTATGGTCCCACTGGCAGGCCTTTGTCACACCCTTCAGGCGCTGGGGAATTAGCGAGGAAGGTGTGCCGGCCGGTGTCTGCAGCGCGCCCCTCAGGCGTGGGGGGGGGGAGGGCGGCACCGGCACGAGTCTGCAGCGCGCCCCTCAGGCGGGGGGGGGGGGGCGGCGCCGGCACGAGTCTGCAGCGCGCCCCTCAGGCGGGGGGGGGGGGCGGCAGCGCCGGCACGAGTCTGCAGCGCGCCCCTCAGGCGGGGGGGGGGGGGCGGCAGCGCCGGCACGAGTCTGCAGCGCGCCCCTCAGGCGGGGGGCGGGCGCCGGCACGAGTCTGCAGCGCGCCCCTCAGGCGGGGGGGGGGGGGGCGCCGGCACGAGTCTGCAGCGCGCCCCTCAGGCGGGGGGCGGGCGCCGGCACGAGTCTGCAGCGCGCCCATCAGGCGGGGGGGGGTTGCCGGCACGAGTCTGCAGCGCGCCCCTCAGGCGGGGCGTGGGGGCGCTGGTATGGGTTTGCAGCGCAGTGCTGCTACCCAAGGCAGGTTGGCCGGTGTAGGGGAACACAGGCCCACCCAACTCCACTGCGTTCCAGCCCAGGGCCCTGACAGTGGCGGGAGGCGAAGGTCCCGCCGCTGGGTCTGCGGGGGGCCATCTGCGCCCGCTGGCCAAACACACCCACCCCATGGTGCAGTTCTGCCCCTGGGCTACTTCCTACCCGGTCTCTCAAGCGGGTCTCTCCGGTCCCTCCAGCTCGTCCGGGTATTCCGCTGCTGGCAGCTCCAGCTCCCCCTCTGTGTCAGACTCACGCTGGCCCGGGCTACAGCCGGGCCCCTCCAGGTCCTCCGGGTACTCAGCGGCTGGCAGTCCTGGTCGCCACAGACCTTCCTCCCGGTCAGGTTTCTCCTGGCCCAGGGCCTCCCCTGGGTCAGCAGCAGGATCGCGAGGGAGCAGCCAACAGCCAGCGTTTGTCTCCCTCCCTGGTGTTCTCCTCACTGGGCAAAGGGCCCTGCCCTTTGTACTTCCTGTCCCACCCCTCCCCTTCCGGGGATTGGCGGAAGCTTGGTCTGGCCCTGCCCACTCAGGCTGAGAGGGTGGCTGTTTACCCTCTGGTTCGGAGGGAAGCCTCCCTGGCTCCCTACATACTCCACCCCTCAAATCCAGCTCCCGATCCTCGGAGCTGGTGTCCTCACCCTCTCCGAGGCGGGATAGGAAATCCGCATTGGCGTTGTCCCGTCCGATGGTGAATCGTGAAGGCATAGGGCTGCAGAGCTAGATACCACCGCATCAGCCTGGCATTATTGTCCTTCATCTTATTAAGACACTTCAGGGGTGCGTGGTCCGTAACCAGTATAAAGGGGGCCCCGAGGATGTAGTAGCGGAGAGCATCGACCACCCATTTAACTGCTAGGGCCTCTTTCTCTATGACGGAGTAGTTCCGTTCTCTGGGGAACAGCTTCCGACTGAGGTAAACAATAGGGTGTTCCTCCCCGTCCACCTCCTGTGAGAGGACTGCCCCAAGCCCTACACCTGAGGCATCAGTCTGAACGATAAAGTCACGATGAAAGTCAGGGCTGAAGAGTACTGGATCGCTACACAGCCGTTCTTTGATAGTTCGAAAGGCCGTCTCACACTTGTTGGACCAATGCACCCGGCGGGGACTGTCCTTGGTCAGGAGCTCCATTAGCAGGCCCATAATGCTTGCGAAGTGGGGTACAAACCGCCGGTAATAACCAGCTAAGCCCAAGAATTGATGCACCTGCCTCTTCGTGGTCGGCGCCGGACATTCCTGGAGTGCTTGGACTTTCCCGATGAGGGGGCGGACCTGTCCCCGGCCCAAGGTGTACCCCAGGTAAGTGGTTTCCTCCCGCCCAATTCGGCATTTTTTTGGATTGGCTGTAAGCCCGGCTGTGCGGAGGTTGCGGAGGACCGCCGCTACTTGGTTAAGATGCTCCTCCCAGTTATTGCCATAGATGACCACATCGTCCAGGTAGGCCGCAGCGTACTTCATGTATGGTTGCAACACCCGGTCCATCAAACGTTGGAAGGTTGCCGGGGCCCCATGTAGGCCGAAAGGCATCCGGGTGAAATGGTATAACCCTGAAGGGGTGGGAAACACGGTCTTCTCCTTGGACCTGGAATCCAAGGGGATCTGCCAGTACCCCTTGGTGAGATCAAAAGTGGTGATATAACAGGCCTCCCCGAGCCGGTCGAGGAGCTCATCGACGCGGGGCTTCGGATAGGCGTCAAATTTTGAAATAGCGTTTACCCTCCGGAAGTCAATGCAAAACCGCCGGCTCCCATCTGGCTTTGGTACGAGGACGATGGGGCTCCGCCACTCGCTCTGGGAGCGCTCAATAACACCCAGATCCAACATCGCCTGGACTTCCTCCTCTACAGCCTCCCGTGTTCGCCTAGGCAATGGCCGGGTTGTCTTTCGGACCACCACCCCGGGTTCCGTCTGGATCACACGGTAGGTGAGTGTAGTTCACCCGGGTTTCATGGTGAATGTCTTGGGGAATGCCCTTACTAAGTAGAGTGTCTGTTCTTGCTGCCCGACTGTGAGTGTCTCTGCTAGCTGGGGCTCACCATTATCCAACTTCTTGGGTGGTTGCGGCCCCAGGTCCGGTTCGGGGGGATATGGGGCAACTAGGAGCCCTTCCCAGTCCTGCCAGGGTTTTAAGAGATTTACATGATAAATCTGCTTTCCCTTACTGTGACCAGGTTGCCGAATTTCGTAGGTGACAGGCCCTACCTGGCAGAGGACCTCATACGGACCCTGCCAGCGGGCAAAAAGCTTTGATTCCTCCGAGGGGAGCAGGAGGAGTACTCGGTCCCCTGGCCCAAATGATCGAGCCTGGGTGCTCCGATTGTAGTGCTGCTCCTGGGCTCTTGGGGCTGTGTTTAAGTTCTCCCTCGCGAGCTCGCCCGCCTGTGTGAGCCACCCCTGCAGTTGTAAGACGTATTGCAAGAGACCCTGTATTGTGGACGGGTTGTGTTCCCAAGTCTCTCTCAAGAGGTCCAACGCCACGCGGGGTCGCCACCCATAGTGGAGCTCAAACGGGGAGAACTTCGTGGATGCCTGGGGGGCTTCTCGAATTGCCAGTAGTAAAGGAGGGAGCAGCTGGTCCTACTGGCGGAGGTCCTGGATGGGGAAATGCCGCAACATTCCCTTCAGGGTCCGGTTAAACCGTTCGACCAGTCAGTCAGTCTGGGGATGGTAGACCGAGGTCTGCAATTTCTTAATCCCCAATAGGGCACATACCTGACAGAACAGCTTAGACGTGAAATTGGTCCCTTGATCAGTGAGTATCTCCCGTGGGAGGTCCATCCTTGCAAAGATCTTCACGAGCTCCGCAGCGATAGTGCGGGCGGTGATACTTCTTAAGGGGACGGCCTCGGGGAAGCGGGTGGCGTAGTCCATCAGGACGAGGATGTATTGATGGCCCGCCTTACTTTTTGGAAAAAACCTGACCAGGTCCATTGCTACCCGCTCAAATGGTACACCTACGACTGGTAAAGGGACCAGGGGGGCCTTCCGTACCCCTGCCGGGGCTGCATGTTGGCAGTCTGGGCACGACACACAGTAATCCTTCACCTCACGGTGGACGCCGGGCCAGAAGAACCTGGCCAGGACCCTGGCCACAGATTTTCCTGCCCTAAATGGCCGGCAGCCGGGATGTCATGTGCAAGCTTCAGGACAGCCCGACGATGAATGCGGGGGACCACGAGTTAGGTCTGGACCTCTTGGGTCCGGAGGTCTCGGTCAAGGCGGTAGAGCTGCTCGCGGTTGAGTTCGAACCTGGGCCATTGGGTGGTGCGCCGCGCCTCCACGACCTCACCATCCACCCGGGCCAGCTGCTCATAGACAAACCGGAGCGTAGGGTCCTCCCTTTGATCCCGGCTAAAGTCCACCAGGTCAGGAGGGGGACCAGCCATTTCCAGGCCATCCTGCCTAGGGGTGGGACCTGGGTCAGCTCCAGGGTTGGAGCTCGAGTCAGGTTCTGTCTTCTTCTCAGTCGGGGCTTCCTCGAACGCCTCTTTGGTGGGTAGGGATTGGAGCTCCTCGACAAAGTCTGGCCAGTCACGGCCCAGGATCACTGGATAGGCGAGGGATGACGCCACCGCCACATTCATTAACTGAGTTGCTCCGTTCACCAGGATGGGGACCCGAACCGTGGGGTGCGATTTTACATCTCCGTGGATGCACTGAATCCGTACTTCCCCAATGGTCCGCTTGGTGTCCGAGAAGAGCGCCTGGTGGACAAGGGTCTGCCCACAGCCCGAATCAACTAGACCCACCACGGGGACCCCGGCAACTTCCATGGGAGCTGTCAGTTTGGCCACAGAGGGCGGACGGGCCTGTTGCTTCCCGGCGCACACCAGGCCAAAGTTGCAGTCCATTGCAGGACAGCCCCGTTGCAGATGACCATACTCGCCACATCGGAAACAAGGTCCTACTTCTGGGCGCGCCGGCCACGTGGGGGCACCAGTGGGGTTGCAGGTGGGCTGGGGCCCGGTGGTCAGGTTAAGCATCCAGGGCCGGAGAGTGGTGTGGACTCGGGGCATCGGGAAAACTCGGTCCTGCCGCCATCTGGTCGTTGGGAACGGTGGGGTGCATTGGTTTGGGAGGTGGGCCCCCTCTGTTCAAGTTTCTGTGCATTGGGTCCAGGGTTTGGGGGGCGGGCGGCCGGTCCTTTCGGGGCCTCTGCCTCGAGAAAGTCCTCCATAAGCATGACAGCCATGCTCAGACTTTGTGGCCGGTGCTGCAACACCCAAGCCCTCCCCTGGGGTGGGAGGATGTGCATGAATTGTTCAAGGATGACCTGTTCAGTCACCTCAGCTGCGGTTCGACGCTCGAGTTGGAGCCATCGGGTACCTGCGTCCTTCAGTTCCTGGCCACGGCCCGGGGTCTGGTGCCCGGTGTGTCCAAAACCATCACTGAAAAGTCTCCGGGGTAATGTTGAAGGCATCCAAGATAGCTGTTTTCACTCGAGCATAAATGCGGGCCTCATCATCTGGGAGTCCACGGTAAGTCTTCTGGGCCAGCCCCGTCAGATATGGGGCGAGGAGGATCGCCCATTGGTCAGGTGCTCAACCAGTCACTGAGGCAACCCGCTCGAAGGTCACCAGATAGGCCTCTGGGTCATCCTCAGGCCCCATCTTGGCCAGACGGATCGGTGGGGTGGGAGGGGTCGGGGTGGCTGCCCTCTCCGGTTGAGCACCACCATGGCCCGGCCACAGGGTTGCAAGCTGCTGGAAGCATTGGGTTTGTTGTTCATGGTGCTGGGCCCCCAGGGTTTGAAGCAACTGCTGCTGGTGGGTGCCCAGCTGCTGTACGAGTTGGTGCTGCTCCTGGCTCTCAGCCAGGAACTTGATAAGCCTTTCCATCTCCATCTTTCCAGTAGGGGAGCTTCAGAGGCCCCCTCGCGCTAACCCCTTTCTGCAGGGATAGGGATCGCCTGCCTGCATTCTCCACCACTTGTGACAGGTTTCAGTCGGTCCTCTGAGCCCCTAGGGGGCGATGGAAAGCTATGGTCCCACTGGCAGGTCTTAGTCACACCCTTCGGGCGCTGGGGAATTAGCGGGGAAGGTGTGCCGGTCGGAGTCTGCAGCGCACCCCTCAGGCCGGGGCGGCGCTGGTACAAGTCTGTAGCGTGCCCCTCAGGCGGGGGGCGGGTGCGGCACAAGTCTGCAGCGCGCCCCTCAGGCAGGGGGGAGGGCGCTGGTATTGGTTTGTAGCGCACAGTTCTGCTACCCAAGGCAGGTTGGCCGGGGTAGGGGAACGCAGGCCTACCCAACTCCACTGCGTTCCAGCCCAGGGCCCTGACAGTGGCGGGAGGCGAAGGTCCCGCCCCTGGGTCAGCGGGGGGCCATCCGTGCCTGCTGACCAAACACACCCACCCCATGGTGCAGTTCTGCCCCTGGGCTACTTCCTACCCGGTCTCTCAAGCGGGTCTCTCCGGTCCCTCCAGCCCGTCCGGGTATTCCGCTGCTGGCAGCTCCAGCTCCCCCTCTGTGTCAGACTCACGCTGGCCCGGGCTACAGCCTCCGGGTACTCAGCGGCTGGCAGTCCTGGTCGCCACAGACCTTCCTCCCAGTCAGGTTCCTCCTGGCCCAGGGCCTCCCCTGGGTCAGCAGCAGGATCGCGAGGGAGCAGCCAGCAGCCTATGTCTGTCTCCCTCCCTGGTGCTCTCCTCACTGGACAAAGGGCCCTGCCCTTTGTACTTCCTGTCCCACCCCTCCCCTTCCGGGGATTGGCGGAAGCTTGGTCTGGCCCTGCCCACTCAGGCTGAGAGGGTGGCTGTTTACCCTCTGGTTCGGAGGGAAGGCACCCTGGCTCCCTACAGTAATAGTGTTGATGTAATATACTCAAACTTCTATAAGGCATTTGACTTGGTATTGGATGACATTTTGATTAAGAAATTGAAATTATATACAATTGCCATTGCGAACATTCAGTGGGTTAAAAACTGGCTAACAGGTCTCAAAATGCAATTGTAGATGAGGAATCATAATCGAGTTGGTATATTTCTAATAGGGACCTGCAGGGATCAGGTCTTAGTTCTACGATATGTAACATTTTTATCAATGATCTGGAAGAAAACATAAAATCATCACTAATCAAGTTTGCAGATGACACAAAGATCAAAGGACTGATAAATATTGAAAAGAATAGGTCACTGATACAAAGTAATCTGGATTGCTTAATAAGATGGGCACAAGCAAACAATATGTGTTTCAATACTGCCAAATATAAAGTCATGATTCTAGGAACCAAGAATGTAGGCCATACCTGCAGGATGAGGTACTCTATCCTGGGAAGTAGTAACTCTGAGAAAGACTTGGGGATACTGGGAGATAATCAGTTGAACAGTAGCTCACCTGAATAAACAGGGGAATATCAAGTAGAAGTAGGGAGGTCATGTTTCTTCTGTATTTGCCACTGGTGCAACTGCTACTGGAATACAGTGCCCAGTTCTGGGGTCAACAGTTCAAGAAGGGTGTTGATAAATTGAAGAGGATTCAGAGACAAGCCACAAGAATGACTGAAGGATTGGAAAACATACCTTCTACTGAAAGACTGAAGGAGCTCAATTTATTTAGCTTGTCAAAGAGAAGGTTAAGGGGTGATTTGATGACCATTTATAGGTATCTACATGAGGAACAGAAATTTGATAATAAAGGACCCTTTAATTTAGCAAACAAAGGTATAAGAAGATGAAGCTACACAAATTTAGACTGGAAATAAAGTGCACGTTTTTAACAGTGAGGCTAATTAACCATTACAACTTACCAAGGGTTATGGTGGAGATTCTGTCACTGGAAATTTTTGAATCTAGATTGGATGTCTTTCTGAAAGACATGCTCTAATTCAACCAGGAATTATTCTGGGCAAGTTCTATGTCCTGTGTTATTCAGGAGGTCAGACTAGATGGTCACACTGGTCCCTTCTGGCCTTATAAATCTGAACTGTGTGATTTCATGTTGGCCAGAATAGAAGATCTGAAGCCTTTGAGGAATCAGGTTATGCTAGGATGAGAGAGAAAATTTTAGTGATCTAGGGAAGTGACTGCAGAATTGAAGTTGCCACCTGGTCTTCAGTGTATTTACACTGAGGTTCAGGAACAGTTAATAAGGGAAAGAGGCAAAAGGTGCCCCATATTTTCCTGCACCAGCTACCTACATGGTGGGTATAGACACAGACAGGAAGCTGCCTCCTCAGAGCTATTCTTTTGTCTTATGTAGGTGAGTAAGAAGTGAGCAAGTGGTAATGGGGAGGGGACTCTTTGCGACAGTCTGTTTTCTGAGCCACTCCTGAGGCAATGTAATAACATGCTGGCCTGTGTGTACATGCTGCTCATGGCAAAGCCATAATTGAGCTCTACATAAGAATTCTAAAAGCTCTGGAAAATTTCCATGAGAGCTATAGGGTTGTATTCTCTTCTCAGTTACACCAGAGTAAATCACAGTGTTGAGGACAGTGGAGCTACGCTGTATGAAAAAGAAATCAAGCTTCCCCCCCTTGTATTTTTAAATGCTAGCTGATACCCATGTCCTTGAATACACCTTTGAAGAAGCATATATCCTTGGTATGAGCACTGCTGACATTAGCAATTCTGAATATCGTCTCTTTTCATTATTTCACTTTCAATAGCAAAGCCAATAAATTTATGGCCTCTCTCAGTAAATCTAACATATGGGAATGCTACTAGGAAGGAAAATCACACAGCCAGTTGATTTGAATATCAAAGCAGATCTTCTGGGCCAGTTTGAAATTATTAGAATTACTAAGGTGTTAGCTTTATTTCTTAGAAGGTGTGTTAACAAGGATAGAAAAAATATGCATAACAAGTGACTTGATGAGTTCTGGAATTCATAATTGATTATTAGAGCAGAGTGCAAATAAAGTGCTGGTCCCTCTGTGTATTCCATGCATGGGGTATGCATGCGCTTGATGCTGAAAAAATCTTGCAAGTAGTGTCCATTGATCCATGCCTGCATCTTGGTTCCCCTTGTGTTCTGCAACCTGACCATCTCTCCAGTTCCTTCTTACCATCGCATGATCTAAGTCAGAATCCTCCTCCTGTCAGATATGTCTTCATCTCTGTAAATATAATTGTATGTTGTTTGTTAGTGGTTTTTATAGTTTTCTGATAAAACAGGAACATTACTAGTTCAGGGTATGCCTGTTCGGTCTGGTAACAACACCCAGGGTCTTCATGGTCTTTCCAGTGGTGGCAGCACAGCTGAGACAAAATGATGACTGACTTCTAACAGTTCTTGCCTAAAAGTACTGTCGGCAACCTTGTCATTATTCCATCTCATGGTATCCTTGGAATCTGCATAAATGTGGAAGTGTCTACCCTGATTCTCCCACATGTCATATACTTTATAGTGGTGACCATGGGCTCAACCACAGCAAGGGCCTTCCTCCCTGTTGGCAGATACCATGCCATGAGCAGTCTAATAAACCAAGTCACTCACAGACCCAAAGCAACATTACAGGCCTGTCTTTCCCTGTTAAAATACGTTACCTGTGTAACCCCATTTGTCAGGCTACAACTCTGTTGTCTGCAAGCCTGGCTCTGGTCAGTGTATACGCCAGACAGGCACACCATGAACTCTGTAGAGACAACCCCTGTCAATGTCCGGGCTTCGCTCACCTGGTGGATGAACCCAGGACATATATGCATTGGAGTCCCTTTCCTACCTCCCACTCTCAACATTCCAGACTTATCCTTAATGGGCTGGGAAACCCACATAGATGGCCACATAGCACAAGGTACATGGACACCTCAAAAAGGCAGGATGCCTATCAACTTCCTGGAACTAAGAGCAGTCAGGCCAGCCAGCAATGCATTCCTCCAACTTGTACAATCTTGACATGTCTGGGTAATGTCAGACAACACAGTGACCCTCTTCTATATAAACAAACAAGCAGGGCAAAATCCCTTCTAATCTTCTGTGCATGCAACCGTTCAACTTATTGAACTAGTGTATCCAGAACTGCATCACAGTATCTGCAATGTACCTCCTAGGTGTCTGGAACTTGCTGGCAGACAGCCTCAACAGGCATTTCATCACCAAACACAAATGGGAATTACACAATTCTGTGCTGATCATCTTCACACAATGGGAAACACCATCTTGGGATCTGTTCGTGTTCCAGATGAGCAAGAAGTTCAATGTATATTATTCCAGAGCAGCACAAAGTCAGGACTTATAGGGCGATGTCCCATATTGTCCTGGACAGGACACTTGATGTATGCCTTCCCTCCCATTGTACTATTGTCCAAGATTCTGTGGAAGATTCATCACATCAAAGCATGACTCATTCTCATCATACCCATTTGGTCCAGACAGTTCTGCTTTTCAAACTTCTTACTGATGTCAGTCCATCAACCTGTCAGCATTCAGTCTTTCTCAGACCTGCAAACTCAAGAAAGCAGCAGGTTCAGGCATCCCAACCTGGGCTCTCTTCACTCACGGCTTCATATTTGGGTGGTCATCGGACCTAGAACATCAGACCTGGAGTGTTCACGTTGGGGCTGTACAACCTATTCTTAATAACAGCAGGAAAGATTCTACCAGAAAATGTTACCTAGCCACTGGAGGGTTTCTCTACATGGGCACAACAGAACCAGATAGCATCAGAGTGAGCAGGTATTCCTGCTATTTTAGATTATCTCCTTACCCTCAAGATGTCAGGTCTCTCAATTAGCTCACTTTGAGTTCACTTAGCAGCGCATACCAGTGCATATCTCAGTATCAACCAGATCCCAAAAAGGTTTGACCAGGACCTTTCCAGCAGTAGTGAAGCCAATGCTGCAGTGAGACCTCAATCTTGTACTTTCAACACTTACGAAGCCTCCTTTTGAACCACTGGGCGTGTGCTCCACAAAGATCCTTTCGCCTTCATCCAAAATTCATCCCAAAGGAAGTTGCTGAATTCCACATAAACCAATGGACTCACTTACTGTTATTCTTCCCAAAGCCTCATGCTTTCAGTGAAGAGAGGAAACTTCCTTCTCTCAACATCAGACAAGCACTGTCATTCTACCTGCAAAGGATAAAATCTTTTGAGAAATCACCAAGGCTATTTGTCGCTGTAGCAGAGTGAGCTCTGGGACAAGCAGTATCTTCTCAAAGACTCTCTAAGTGGATTTCTGGCTGTATCATCCATTGCCTTTATCAGATGGTGCATCTGTCTCCCCCCAGATGAAGTGAGGGTCCATTCTACTAGAGCGCAGGTGACCTCAGTTGCATCTCTCCAAGAAGTCCCTCTGCTGGACATTTGTGAGGTGGAAACCTGGAGTTCCATGCGCACTTTTGCAAAGTATTACACATTTGCCCAAGCCTCTTCTGCTGACACCTTTGGATCTGCAGTGTTATAAGCATCTGTAATCCTGCATCCTTGCTCCCGCCCACATTTGAGCATTGCTTGCTGGTCACCCACATGTGGAATATATGTAGGGACCAGGACTTGAAGAAGAAAAGAATACTTACCACAGTTTTTGTGCATTCCTCAATTTCTGGGTGTCTGACCCAAGACTCTGAAGTCTGATTTACAGGAGTGCTGAGCACTCACAGCTGCAAGTAAAGTCAATGGAGAGCTGTACTTTGAACATATAGTACTAATCAGGTCCTAGGTGTCTCAAATTGGGCATCCAAAATTAGTGCATACTTCTGACCTTAATCTCTGAGTCTCAGTTCCCTATTTATAAAATGGGGATAATAATAACCGCTCATCTGACCAGGTTGTTGTGATTATAAATTCACTAACATTTGTGAAGCCCTTAGATACTATAATGATAAGCACTGTAGACAAGCCCAGGAGGAAATTAATAATTCCATCTGGAGCAGTTTGAATAGTATACAGTAAATAAGGTCCGCTCACTCTGCACACATTAAGCAATGAGGAGAAAACAAAATATTAAATAGCTTCTTAAGTGAGCACCAACCATTTTGTGCACTGAGTGCGGCATGGGCACTGTGGTAAAAATAGTATGTGATCATGTAATTAAAGACTGTATCACAGTGCACTGCATAGACAACCTTAATTCTGGCATTTCCTAATTTTGGAGTGCTTGACTTTGCAACCTTAATAATGTTGTTATGTGTTTATAGTATATATACAAACATATGAATCAAATATTCAAAGTTGTAAGTTAATGTAATATATTATTGTCACAATTTTAAACCATCAGAATTAATGAATAATTAAGGTTTGCCTAATAAACTTACTTTGCCTGAACTGCTAAAATAGGAGTGTGTGTGTATATCTATCTATCTAATATCCATTCAACTCTCATTTACTTTATTTGAGAGAAGAATGATATACAGAGCTAAATCTTGTCAACTATACTCTTATAAGTAGTCTTCTTGAAAGTAGTATTACCTTGGTGCATTGACTGGCTGGAAGGCTTCAAATTCCAGTCAATCCCTTTGTTCCATTTGATTCAGTAAGTTTGTTTAGCTCCATCTACAGTGGGCCAAAAACCAAATGTGGATTGTTAAAACTCTCCATAAGTATGATTCCAACAAAAACCTATTTCTAACCACAGTTTGGCTGTATGATATTTAAACATAGTTCCAACATAATTTGGTCATGTACACACAAGGCTAGTAACTGTTTTTGTGAGACTTTTTTATAAACAAATTTTAAACATGGTTTCTAAACTCGTTCCCAGGCTGATGTGAAAAACTAGTGTTTTATTTTTTGGTATCTGTAAGATCAGTAAATTGTCTTAAAATTGAAGAAATGTATACAAGTGGTAAGCATACAGATTGGTTAGAAAAGAAAACTTTACCAAACTTTGCCTACTCAATGGCTTTGTGAAAAGCGATCTCAGTCCAGTTCCATCCCTTTAATCCACACATAGCTCCTATTTACTCAAGCTTTTGATGGGGCTGTGTCATAAATATAAAGGGAAGGGTAAAACCCTTTGAAATCCCTCCTGGCCAGGGGAAAACTCCTCTCACCTGTAAAGGGTTAAGAAGCTAAAGGTAACCTCGCTGGCACCTGACCAAAATGACCAATGAGGAGACAAGATACTTTCAAAAGCTGGGAGGAGGGAGAGAAACAAAGGGTCTGTGTGTCTGTCTATATTCTGTCTTGGCCGGGCATAGACCAGGAATGGAGTCTTAGAACTTTTAGTAAGTAATCTAGCTAGGTACGTGTTAGATTATGATTTCTTTAAATGGCTGAGAAAAGAACTGTGCTGAATAGAATAACTATTTCTGTCTGTGTATCTTTTTTGTAACTTAAGGTTTTGCCTAGAGGGGTTCTCTATGTTTTTGACTCTAATTACCCTGTAAGGTATCTACCATCCTGATTTTACATAGGGGATTTCTTTATTTCTATTTACTTCTATTTTTATTAAAAGTCTTCTTGTAAGAAAACTGAATGCTTTTTCATTGTTCTCAGATCCAAGGGTTTGGGTCTGTGGTCACCTATGCAAATTGGTGAGGCTTTTTATCCAACATTTCCCAGGAAAGGGGGGGTGCAAGTGTTGGGAGGATTGTTCATTGTTCTTAAGATCCAAGGGTCTGGGTCTGTAGTCACCTAGGCAAATTGGTGAGGCTTTTTACCAAACCTTGTCCAGGAAGTGGGGTGCAAGGTTTTGGGAAGTATTTTGGGGGGAAAGACGCGTCCAAACAGCTCTTCCCCAGTAACCAGTATTAGTTTGGTGGTGGTAGCGGCCAATCCAAGGACAAAGGGTGGAATATTTTGTACCTTGGGAAAGTTTTGACCTAAGCTGGTAAAGATAAGCTTAGGAGGTTTTTCATGCAGGTCCCCACATCTGTACCCTAGAGTTCAGAGTGGGGGAGGAACCTTGACAGGCTGTATATTTGAATCTCTTATTGCAGAATGCTTGCCAGCATGACCACAATGGGATGTGTGTCAATTTCAGTATCTACCCAGCTCTTAAAATAGAGCAGACAAGAAAAGTATGGGTGTGGGGGACAAATGAGATACATCACATGCATCTCTGAAATCACAAAAATACCAGCATCTTGGGTTTGAGTAGGATGACTCACCAAGCTTCAGAGCAGCAGATTTAATACTGCTGTATGTTTTATTTCTGAGTTGTCGGTAGTTTTTCAGTGCCAAGAAAACATTCTATAAAATGTGATTTTCAGCAAGCGTCAACTCTGACAAGTGTTCCTTCAAATCTTCGGAGAAGGAAATCAAACATTTAGGATCAGTCTTCCAAAATCTCAGTATATGAGTGCAATAGGGCTTCATTATGATCTGAAGTTTTGAATTGTGCTATACACTTAGTTTGCTTTAGTTTTTAAGGCATTATGTTAATTTTGGCTACCCCTTATATTTTTATCTTCTCTCCCTTCTCACCTACATTTATAGCTCCCCACTTTTGCATCATCTGTCTTTCTCACCCCAACTTCACTGTACTGAAATTTTCCTCTTTCTGTCTTTTTTTCCTTGTTCCTGCCCTTTCTCTTTTTCCTTTACATTTTCTCTTTTTGTTTCTTTAAAAATGAATTCTGTACTTATTTTCCCCTTTGAGTGATCCATACCCAAATCCTTAGTGCCTATATGACTTATTAACCTTTCATCCCAGATGGACAGCATCTTCAAAATTTCTGGAGGTGCCACTTTTTGGATAAGACATAAAAACAAGTTCCTGACAATTGATGGTCATTAATACACCTTTCCCTCTCTTCCACACACATACACATGTACAGCCCTCCAGACTCAGAAAACCCTTTCCTAGGCTCACTACCTACTTATCCCCTTCCTAATTGACAGCCATACTATCAGGTCAGAAGTCACAAACATACACTTTTTACTTATTGCTGAGCCTGAAGAAGAAGAAGAAACAAAGTAGCAGTGAAGGACTGTGGCTGCAGTGAGCATGTGCAATGTGACCAGTACTTTGAATTAGCTTGCTAGAAACCTCTTCTCTGTTACCATTTTCTTCTGCCTTCAGTCTATGTACTGCAGAGCAAAAATTCTTCCAGTAGCAACAGGAATTCCTTTGCAACAGCTGGTGGTACTGCACTCTGGTATCCATCAGACACACTGCACAGAGTAGGTGTTCACTGCAGATTTAGCTTAGGCTGTTATCCAACATCACAATTCCTGAGGTGACTGCACCTGAGACCACTTTATGGCCTCTTTGAAGGCACCCTCCATGTCTTGGAGTGGAGTCCTGCAACTCTCTCCTTCTTGACTGGTGATTTTGGCTGCAATTCCTCCTGCAATTCACTGTGATCACTTAAGCAGGTCTGACTTTAGTTCAGCACCTGACATCCTGTTCTTTCAGGGCCAGTGACAGGGTTAACCAGTGGCCAGCCAGCCTTCATAAAGCAAAGTATTATTTATTCTGAGCAAAAGCATTATAGAGAAGACATATCTTAAAAATAATAAACAGCTATTATGCATGCCTAGCTTACCAAGTATCACTCATCTTCCACACGGAGGCCCTAGCGGGTTTAAAGTACTTCAGGTCCTCTTGCAGAGACTGTCCCTCTGGTCACAGTCTCATATCAGTTCTTGGATTGGATGAAAGTGACCTCTCTCTCCATGTCAATATGGTCACTTTATATAGTTTTCAATTCTTTGTTTGGTAGGTCTCTTTAACCAGGTCAAACCGTATATGCAATTTCCCTTGGGGAGAGGCTTCTCCAGAGTTGTTACTTTCAAAGGGATTTTCATTAATTATACCCCAGTAATTTTCATTAATTTTACCCCAGGAAACTCTGTAGCTGCCCCATAAGAACACGTGAACGGTCGTATTGGGTCAGACCAATGGTACATCTAGCCCAGTATTCTGTCTTTAGATAGTGGCCAGTGCCAGGTGCTTCAGAGGGAATGAATAGATCAGGATGATCATCTTGTGATCCATCCTCTATTGTCCACTCCCAGCTTCTGGCAGTCAGAGGCTAGTAACATCCAGAGCGTGGAGTTGCATCACTGACCATCTTGGCTAATAGCCATTGGTACCTATTCTTCATGAACTTATCTAATTCTTTTTTTAATCCAGTTATACTTGTGGCCTTCAAATCATCACCTGGCAGTGAGTTCCATAGGTTGACTGTATTGTGTGAAGAAGTACTTCCTTGTGGTTGTTTTAAACCTTCTGCCTGTTAATTTCATTGGGTGACTCCTGGTTCCTGTGTTATGTGAAGGGGTAAATAACACTTCCTTATTCACTTTCTCCACACCATTCATGATTTTATAGACCTCTCTCATATCCTCCTTAGTCAGTTCTTCTCCAAGCTGAACAGTCCCAGTCTTTTTAATCTCTCCACATATGGAAGCTGTTAATCATTTTTGTTGCCCTTCTCTGTACCTTTTCGAATTCTAATATATCTTTTTTGAGATGGGGCAACCAGAACTGCATGCAGTATTCAAAGTGTGGGCATACCATAGATTTATATAGTGCCATTATGATATTTTCTGTCTTATTAATTATCCCTTTCCTAATGGTTCCTAACATTCTGGTAGTTTTTTTGACTGCTGCTACATATTGAGTGGATGTTTTCAGAGAACTAGCCACAATGACTTCAAGCTCTCTTTCTTGAGTGGTAACAGCTACTTTAGATCCCTTCATTCCTCCCATGGAGCACGAATACAATCCCTAGCCCATAAAAATACATATAACATGTATAAAGATGATACAGTAGGCTGGATTTTCCAAGCGTCCATAATATTTGTCACACCCAGGTATTGCTCCAATCTCTCACCTGAGTTTAGTGGTACTTTCAGTTGGCCTAGCTGGGATAGCTGGGGTCTGTGTTAGAGCTCAGGTTCTATGTTCACTCAGGCTGTTAACTCACCCACTTTTCACTGAGGATGCAGGCTAAATCACTTGAGTGCTAATAGTCCTTCAGTGCCTTGCAACAATTCCCCTTGTGTGCGCAAAAGGACAGACAGGTTCTCCCACAATTCACTGGGTAAGAATCATACAGCAGCTCAGCTTTCCGTAGCACAAAGAACCATGGGATATGACACACACAAGTGAGTATAGCACCTGTGAGGACACAGTAACTTGAGTATGGCTTTGCATTGTGGCTGCTCACGCCTGGGCTAGGCTAACCCTGGTGCTCAGACCGGTGTGCTGGTCACCTAGGCTAACTCTGCAATGAAAGCATACCTACATTGTTTAGAGTGGCTGACAGTTGTGGAATTATTGGTTGATCTTAAACTTATTAGTCTCTAATGACTAGCTGCCTCTGACAGCTACAGTTATTTGTAAATGCAACAGTTGAGGACTCGGTAATGCTAGTCAAAAAAATAATGGCTCATTAAATCAGACTAGCCAAAATCTTTTAAAATAGGGTAAATTCTATCTACTAAAACAAATAAATACAAAATAAAGTTCCAAAAAATGTTAAATGCTTCATTGCACATTTGAAAGGAAAAATGTACAGTTAATTCAGCTCTAACAGCATCTATCAGGATTCTTGATGCTATTTGACACATTGACAGTCTAAATTAAAGATACCAATTTTCTGGCAATTTATATTGTCACTTCGATTTTATGTTCATGTTGAAGAAATCATTTATGCTGGTTTAAAATTGAATTGTGAAAATAATCTTAACATTCTGATGAATAAAGCAATAGTAATAATGTATCAGGTTACTTTGTTTTAGTCAAATGTATTATTTTTGAATTTTGGTGCTCAAATGTGTAAATGTGTAGTTCAGCCCCTTAACTCCTCTGAGCTAAAATCATACCAGTCAAAAACTATCCACTGTCATAAAAATGTTTCATAAAACTGTTCAAGTTGTACGTGGTAGAATTACTCGTGTAAAGTAAAGGACTGGGTTTATTCAACATTGTTTAAATGAGTTCAGTATGTAGTGGTGGAAGATTTATGTAGTAATTTCTTACAGTTTTATGAAAATTATTTTCTAAACAGGTAATTTTTACGTTCTGGAAGGGCAAAACGATGCTCTGCTTTGTGGAAATGGCTCAGATGCAGGGTAAGGACATGTTTCATGACTTTTTATTGTACTATGTAGGAAAAGGATGCAGCATATTCAGATAAGTATCCTGGAATAATTTGATTGACCAGCTGAATGAAATATCTGCCATGTCACATTAGATGTGTTATTGGGATTTGATTCTAGATGTCTGATCCCGGACTTGAGTTCCCAATCATAGCTAGCTGATCTGGTCAGGAGAGGTCAGTTTATTCTTCACTGGGTAGCCAATTCAAAGACGCTTAATAGTAACACATGTTTCTGGCTGCTTGAGAAGTAACAGAAGTACCAGTTAGGAAGGAATGAATGCCTCAACAGTCCGTGCTGCATATGTGCTGATTGATGAAGAATATCAGGCTATTGCAAGGGTGAGTGAAGAATATGGAGACAGACATTTGAAGGTGAAAATACTATTAATCAAGGAATTTACATTGTGTTTTAGAGTAAAGACTAAATAGCTGACAGTTTGGTAGTAAGGCAATACGCAAGTGTTGCTAAGAAACAAAATGCAAATAGAAAATGCCCTTCTGCAGAATTGTGATGTTATACACAATTTGTCAGCTGTCTTTAAATGTAATTTTATAGAGTAGAGCTCTGTCCAACTGCTAGGAGTTCCTGTCTGATGAAGTGACCAAAAACAGCACTTCATAATCCCAAACTTCTATCAGGACCTAGCATCCACTGATATTAGAATAATTGTAAAAGATAACACCTAATATCTCTCCTTTTGTAGTCAATGTCCAGAAGGATATATATGTGTGAAAGCAGGTAGAAATCCCAACTATGGCTACACAAGTTTTGACACATTCAGCTGGGCATTCTTGTCACTGTTTCGACTGATGACTCAGGACTACTGGGAAAACCTTTATCAGTTGGTGAGAACATTTTGTGAAACAAAGACTAAGTATTTTTATACTATCAAATTATACAAAGAGTTTAATATCAGTTCTATTACATCTCTCATATAATCTGATGATGATGGATTCCTACAAAATGAAAAGTAGGTGATGGTAGCGGGGTGGTTACCTGCTCCTCCCCTGTAGGGCTTAAAAGCCAGCCCTGGGAGAGACCCAGGGCTGAGGGCAAGAAAAGCTAGGCTGGTTGGGGAAATGGCTGCAGCTGGGCCATGCCCCAATCAGGCCACAGCTGGGCCTATAAAGGGGCTGCTAGGCTGAAGCTTAGCCAGAGTCTCTCTCTGTGTTCAGAGAGGGAAGGGCCTGGCTGCAGGTACCTGAGGGAATACCTAGATTGGAGCAGGGCTGAGGGGAAAAGGCCAGGGGAGCTCTGGCCTGGAAACCCGCAGGCTGTGAGGCTTAGGTTAGGGCCTATTAGGTACTGCGGTTGCGAGGGGGAAGCCCACGGGTAGACAGAAGCTGCAGGTTCAAACCCCCTTGCCTGTGATAAGTGGCTGATACACTGCAGTCTGCCCTGGGGAGCAGGGCTAAGCGATGACTGGCAGTAGCCAAGACTGAGGTGCGGTGGGGGTAGTGGGTGGGAGTTCCCTGGGGAGGGGAGACCCTCAGGGATTGTTTGGGTTTACTGCCAGGGGACAGCACCCCAGTGGGAGGAGGCATCGGGTCCTGGGAGGGACTGGGGCTCGCGGTAAGGTGGATCACCAGATGACAGAGGGCGCTCTAGAGGCTGATGAGCTAATTCTCAAGGACAACCAGCAGGAGGTGCCGCCGGGTGCGTCCTGCTCTATTACAGTGATTAATTCACATAGTAACATTAACAAGTTAATAAATCTGTATTTATTATTACTTCCAGACACTACGTGCTGCTGGCAAAACATACATGATATTTTTTGTTCTGGTGATTTTCCTGGGCTCTTTCTATCTGATTAACTTGATCCTGGCTGTTGTTGCTATGGCCTATGAAGAGCAGAATCAAGCAAACATGGAAGAAGCAGAACAGAAAGAGGCAGAATTTCAGCAAATGCTTGAACAGCTGAGAAAGCAACAAGAAGCAGCTCAGGTGTAGTTGTGATTTTATATATTTATCAGTTAAATTGTTTATCATATTGTTATCTTGTATTAGTGCATCCAAATGAGTTTTCTATAGATATTGGTCATCAGATTTAGAATGGGTTTAGAGCCCTGTGTTATTAAGTATTCCCTAAAACAATGGGTAGGCCCACTCTGTCTTCAAGAACAGAGCCGGCTCGGATGTTTTCATTGCTGGAAATAAAGACATTTTGCTGTGAGCAACCCAGCCACAGATCCAGAGGAGACTTCAAAAAAATGTATGCACTATTTGTTTGTTTGTTTGAGGATTTGTATTCCATAGCATATACAATGTGGTCACAGAGTATATTCCTTGGAAACCTTATATTTAAGAAGAGAAGCAATATGTGAAGGGTGGGGGGACAGATATGGTCAGAATCTGCACATATTTAGGCAACAGGTATCTGCTATGCCATAGGAAACACTCTGTGACTTTAGCAAGCGGTAAGGATACAGAAAAGAGGTGAGAGAAAATCTCTGAGAAGAAGACAGCTACCTGAAAGTCTCAATGTGCAAAGGCTGCACCAGCCAAAGACTGGACTAGAAAGTTCTCTAGAAGTGAAATTAAAAAGTTTGATGTTTTAGTGTGCTGCCTAGTAATAATGATATGTAGCTCTTATGTGCTTTTCATTGGTAGATCTAATAATAGAAGTATTTATTGTGATATGGCAGGCAGCAGCAGTAGCAGTAGCAACAGCCTCTGCTGGATCAAGAGATCCCAGCGCAGAAGGCGGAATAGGGGGACTGTCAGAAAGTTCTTCTGATGCATCAAAGTTGAGTTCAAAGAGTGCTAAAGAGAGGAGGAACAGAAGGAAGAAGAGAAAGCAGAAAGAACAATATGGAGGAGAGGAGAAGGATGAAGATGAATTTCAAAAATCTGAATCAGAAGGCAGCATCAGAAAGAAAACTTTCCGATTTTCCATTGAAGGGAACAGACTGACATACGAAAAAAAGTATTCGTCCCCCCACCAGGTACTGTATAAAGTGGTGTTAGTTCTAAAGTGTATTAGAAGCATCAGGGGCTTTCAAAAATTGTTGCAGTATTACAGGTATAACAGTGTGACTTGTCTACATGAAGAAGGAAGACACCAAACTTTTATTTAATCCTAACTATCTTTATTGTTGCTGGTGTTTCAAGAAAATTTTACCTAACTGATATAGACAACTTCTTGAAAAAAATCCATATAGAATTTAATGCAGAATAGTTTTTCTATAGAATTTGTAAATCAGAATATAATATGTAATAGGGAATTATATCCCTGTAATTGAATTCCATACGTTGGTTTAAAAATTCTATAAAAATATATTCTCTGTTCAATATTATAGTATTGTTTTAGAGTAATTGCCATAGAACCCTATTGGTTTCATTACCTATTAAATATAGAACTTGTCCATAAGTATATCCATGGATTTTATTTGTACTTGACTAATGTTTCCAGATCTTGCTTAAGTATGTAGAGGATGCTATGTTTATGTCTGTTCTGTTCTCATTTTATACCAGTTATCTTGCTGATCCATACCACAAATCTCATTGGCTTCAACAGGAGCTGGGGTGGCTCAGGTTCAGTTTTTGTTTTGTTAATTCACAAATAGTGGATTTTAAATTTACAAAGCAAGTTCAGTGAAATTAATGCATCTTGAAATCTGAAAGCAGAATTTGGTTCCTGGAAAAGATTATTAATTTATTTATGAAAACAACTTCTACAACATGTTAACTCCATTTTTATAAAAAAAAAATATAGGGTTTAAGGGTTTCAGCTAATAATTATATTTTTATTTTCTTACAGTCTTTGCTGAGCATTCGTGGCTCCCTGTTTTCTCCAAGGCGCAACAGCAAAACGAGTCTTTTCAGCTTCAGAGGTCGAGCAAGGGATATAGGATCAGAAAATGACTTTGCTGATGATGAACACAGCACTTTTGAAGATAATGATAGCAGAAGAGATTCTCTTTTTGTGCCACGCAGACATGGTGAACGGCGCAACAGTAATATTAGTCAGGCCAGTAGGTCATCCAAGGTCCAGGCGGTGTTTCCAGCGAATGGGAAGATGCATAGCACTGTAGATTGCAATGGAGTAGTTTCCCTGGTTGGTGGACCATCTGTTCCTACGTCGCCTGTTGGACAACTTCTGCCAGAGGTGATAATAGATAAACCAGCTACTGATGACAATGTAAGGAAGATTTAAATAGCTCAGGCATGGTGGTCTTTTCTTACTGCACCAGCCTGTATTTTCTACAGAATGGAATTCCTTAGGAATAATCCTGGCTGGCCAAGCTATGAATGTTCCTGCATCTTGTAAAACCTTTAATATACTAACAAAATAAGTTTGAAATTTAAGTATTTACCTGCAAAAATTCTCAGAGCTAACAAGAAAAAAATCAAATTAATGTGCAAGTATCTGTCTATTATATACCCATAAAAATAGGGTAGAACTTACTGTAGCTATTAAAAATTTCTATCTGGCCACATTGGATAAGATTTCAACTTACTATACAAATAAAAAGGGCATATAATAAAGTGAATTCAGTCAATATGACCCTGAATTTGTTGTAGATCATTTTGATAACATTGGACTTTATCAGCTCATTGCAATATAATAGTATACATTCAGCACTACCATATATGTTTTCATTCTTATGCGCTTCCCCCTTTTTTGATGTAGGTCTCTAGTATAGAAAATAAACTAAACAGTTATTTGAGGCATCACATTCATGCGCCCACCTTCAAAAACAAAAATGTCTGTGTGCACATGTGTTGTAATCTATGTGTATATACAGATAACCAGATATTTTTAGAGACATTCTGCTATCTTATTTCAAGGTTGTCCACTTAGAGTACTTGGGAGTACACCGGCATGTGGAAGCATGACTAAATCAGACTTTTTTTATTTGTTGCTATTTAAGACTGGATGGATACCTTATAATTTTACAATGAGACGTTTTATAAGTAGTAGTAAACATCTGCAAATTGAAAACATTTTACAATAATATGGTGGTTTTCAATATGTTTGACTCATTTCTCATAACTGAGATTTAGAGAGTTTGAATAATTATTCAATTTCATATTTCTCTCCCACAAACTTCATGTTCTGTATTAAACTGAGGATTTCTAGTAACTGACTGTGCTGGAGGACGAGTGATTCAATTGAAAAAAATTCTTTAATATATTTTGAAAATGCTAGGTTAATACAATAAGTAAGAAAAGTCTTGCATGATAAATTTAAATTGCATGAAGCATGTATTCCTTCACATTTAGAAATTCAATGTGTATAGTATTTGCTTATTATATCACTCAAGATGATGATCCTATCCATTATTATTCTGTTTGCAGGGCATGACTACTGAAACAGAAACAAGAAAGAGAAGATCCAGTTCCTTTCATGTTTCTATGGATTTTCTGGAAGACCCTGCTCAAAGAGAGAGGGCAATGAGTATAGCTAGCATACTCACAAATACTATGGAAGGTGTGTAAAATATTGAATTTAAAATGTTAGTGTATTTTCAGTGAACTTCTGAAACTTTCATTTGAAACTAAAACAATTTTAGATATGTGCATATTAACTTGATATTGTCCCTCTATACCAGTGGCGCTGGAAAATGTTTAGTAAGTTGGGGTGCTGAAAGCCAGCCCCCGTACTTTTCTCCACACCCCACCCCTCCAAGCTGAGGCTGGGAGCAGGGCTGTGTCTCTGGGAGTGGGGGACCTGGACAGAGGTAAGGGGACCAGGGCGGGTATGGGGCCAGGAACAGAGCCCTGGGCAGGGGATGGCAGCCAGGACCCCACATGCGGGGCAAGGAGCAGAGCTCTGGCTGTGGGGCCTGGCGCAGGACCCTGGGAGTGGAGCCCTGGAAGCAAGTGGCTGGGTTTGGGGCTCTGGGTATGGGGCCAGCGACTGGAAAGCGGGGCCAGTGACCAGAACCTGAGCCCCAGGTGCAGGGTTAGGGAGCAGAATGCGGGGCGAGGGGTCAGGAGTGGGGCCCTGGGCATGGGGCTGGCACCAGGACCCGAGCCCCAGGCACAGGACCTGGGGAGTGGAGTCCCGGGCAGAGAGCTAGGAGCAGGGCCCCAGGTGCGGAGCCAGCAACAGGGGAGTGGGGCACAGGGCCAGCCCCCAGGACCTAATCACCCCTCCCTCTGCCCTGCACACCTCTACTTCCTGCACCTATGCTCTCAGAAAATATTTCTAGGTAGACTAAAAACTCCCAATCAATGTGTTTGTCTCACATTACTTAGTGAGATTTTTGTGTCATTGTTTTTTGACCATTCCATGTCATGTGGTCACAAAGCACTGATTTTGCTATTATAAAACTTATCATAGCTGCAAAAATCCATATCACTGTGCACAAAGTGGCTGCATAAGTATGTATGTTTTTGTGCTCAGGTAAGAATTTCTTTTCAAGTAGATGAATATTTAATGGACATACCTGCTGTATCAGGAGTTCTCAACCTTTTTCTTTTTGAGGCCCCCCCCCACAGCATGCTGTTAAACTCCCCGGTCCGCCAGTGCCACAACTTTTTTTTTTCTGCATATAAAAACCAGGGCCAGCATTAGCTGGTAGCAAGCATGGCAATTGCCCGGGGCTCCACGCCACAGGGGCCCCACGAAGTTAAATTGCCTAGGCTTTGGGTTGAGCCCTGAGTGGTGGGGTTCAGGGCCACGGGCTTCAGCCCTGCATGACGGGGCTTTGGCTTTCTGCCCTGGGTCCCAGAGAATCTAACACTGACCCTGCTTGGCGGACCCCTTGAAACCTGCTCATAGTCCCCCACAGGGGACCCTGGACCCCTGGTTGAGAACCACGGTGCTATACCATTCTCTGAAAATATGGCTAGAGGATTTCGAAAAGGTCTCTGACACTGTAGTATGGCATGCAGGTATTTTACATTTTATATTTTTTTACCCATTTGTCCTTAGAACTTGAAGAATCAAGACAGAAATGCCCACCATGCTGGTACAAATTTGCAAACATTTTCTTGATATGGGACTGCAGTCCACATTGGTTAAAAGTAAAACATATTGTCAATTTAGTTGTGATGGACCCATTTGTTGATCTCGCTATTACTATTTGCATTGTTTTAAATACACTATTTATGGCCATGGAACATTATCCAATGACTGAAGAATTCAGTAATGTACTTTCTGTTGGAAACCTGGTAAGTCTTCCAGTTTGTCTTGTGACATGTTGTTTTTGCTTATTTGTTTGGTTTTGAAGGAGATATATCTGTATTATAGCTTTAAGCAGGAATTCCTTCTTTTTTTTTTTTAACTGATTTAGTTGTCCTTTAGGTCTATATTTCACTAAATTTTTGGAGCTCCCACCTTCAATCCTTTCTCAAGACATATAGATTAACAGTATAAAGTAATATTTTGTTTAATACATCATTTGGCAAATCTATTGAATCATCTCAGGTTTAATCTATTCAAACCTCCTTGACATGTTTGAATTTCATCTTCATATCAATATATACAAATATGCTTTTCTGTAGTTTCTTCAGGCACATCTATTGAAAGGTAGTATTTCCAGAGATTTATGTTAAAACACTCAGAAACAACAATTTTCAGTATGGAAATGTAGTTTCCTAAAATGTATCTCTGTAGGTTTTCTCATTGTAAATGGCCATCAGATTGGTTAGTAACCTGGCAGTGCTATGGTTAGTATATATTAAGAAGTTTGTCAGTTGGTTCTCTGCAGCTCTAAAGCATTTAAATTAAGAGGTTGGATCATGTAAACATATTTAAACACTTGAACCTACAGTTCTACTTTTATTTCAAGAATAGATTTCATGTAATGTGTGTCTTTATCACTTTTATTTCTGCAATGTGAAGGAAATATATTTTTAGAACATGTAAATAACTGTAATACTAGATGATGCAGAATTAGCAGGCAGGCAAAAAACCTGATTCTCTATACTTCAAATAATATACTTTGCGTTAAGAACAGGACATTTTATATGACAATCACATGATAAACCATAAAATTTGGTGTTCTAGAATTGTATATTTTGTTTCCCATCCAAGGAAATGTCTTCTAACCTTGGTTGGTAAGAGTATTCTACATTATATAATTTGATATATATATCATTGCAAAGTGTAAGTGTGAAAGGGGGACAATGTTTATGAATTTGCCAAGGTGCCAGTTAGATTTTAAAGCTGAAATCTAACAAACTGGGTTCATCAATATAGAATGGAATTTAATAGGATATCTCCTTTTCCTTGCATCCAGGGAGTGTAAGCTTAATTTTTTTTTTTTTTTAATGCTGGGTTCTTTTCAAGTCAACTTTTAACTTGAACAATATTTTTCAAATCAGGACACTTGCTTATTTTTAACTAACCTGTAATTTATTAATTACTTAAAACCACATTAATATACAATCACTAGTTCATCACTCAAGTGTAGACGACAAATGTTTTAGATGTGTACTGCACACGTAATAGTCTTATAAGCAATTATCACAGTCTAGAGTTGAGTTATATCAAAGAACAATGTAAATTACCATGATTTCTTATTAAACTGAGTTATGATCATCAGTTCTTTAGTACCCAACATATATTTATCACACTTCCAAGAATGCCCTTGTCTCTAAGACACTTTAAAGCTTTAGGCGCTGACTTTTATTTTTCCCTGGGGGTGCCTCACCCCTGTTCTACCTGAAGCCCTGCCCTCACTTCACTCCTTCCCCTGAGGCCCCGCCCTTTCTCTGCCTTGGCTGATCTTAGGGTCCTTAGACAAAGTGTCTCATATGATGTGAACCATTTTTTATCAGATTTTCTTCCTAGGTGGGTCCTTTTTTGGAATAAACAGAGATGGATAGTTTTTCTAATTGTTGAGGGCCAGAAGGACTCAGTAGTTAATCATTCTATATATATCCCTTACAAAAGCTTAATTGGAAATGAAGTTAGTGTGCCTAAACTACCTATAATATTAAATGCTGCCATAATCCTGTTTACGATCTAATATGCATTGAAATCAAGGAGAAGACTCCTGGGCAGATCCCCACCTGATGTAAATTGTTGATCTTGCTAGATCTTGTGAAATTAGGCCATATAAGAGCATATCTTTATAGTGTCATTAATATCCCAACAATAGTGTTCTAGGGAGAGTAGCATGTAATTTCTTGGAAATAATTCTATTGCATAATGTGCAAATAAAATTGGGGACATTCCTTGTGCTGTGGAAAAAAGAGCTTGGCGTTCTAATAGTTAGGGTGACCATATTTTCCCAAAGGGAAAGTGGGACACTGCATGGGGCCGGGTGAGGCCTCACTCTACCTCCCCGCATGCAGAGCTGTTCCAAGACCCCCCTGCCGCCCACTCGTGCATGGCTGGCCTGAGCCACTCTCCTGAGCCCTCCCTCCCGTGCAGGGTTGACGTTGCCACTCCTCGCTCCCGCACATTCCTCCGTGCTCCACTAGGGGTAGCACCCCACTTTTTTGGCAAAACTGTTTGCTGTTGCCAACTGGTCATCAGATGGCAAGAAAAAAATGAGATAAATTCCCAGTTTTGCCCAAAAAAATTGGGACGGCCAGGACAGGGTTTAAAAAAGGTACTATCTCCTACAAAATAGGATGTATGGTCACCCTAAATAGTCTTAAAATTGTATTATAAACCAGAAGCTTAAGTAATTTGTTTCCTGAAAAATTAAATCAAATGAAAAGAAGATTCAGTACTTGTTCTTTGATGGAGTTTCTATCGGAAGCTGTGTATAAGATGTCCCTATGATCATTCTTTTAAAAGCAACAAATTTTAAACACTAATAATGAAGTACTAAATAAAATAATTTGACCTTCCTTTGATTATTTTAGGGATTTGAATTTAAGGATTTTTGTGAATAGCCATTCTAAATAATGGTCATTGAAGATATGTAGCTGGAATGTAAAATCTGCACAAATACTGGAAATATTAAATTTTCCAACTGAATAATAAATTGCCTTTTGAATGTAGGTCTTCACTGGGATCTTCACAGCAGAAATGTTTCTGAAGATAATTGCCAAGGATCCTTATTATTATTTCCAAGAAGGCTGGAATATTTTTGATGGTTTTATTGTAACACTTAGTTTGGTTGAACTTGGTCTTGCAGATGTTGAAGGACTATCAGTTCTCCGATCATTCAGATTGGTAAATATATTAATAAAACGTTATTGCAAGTTACAATTACAGGCTTTGTTGAAGTAATATTTTAATTCAACTTTTGTGTCTTAACAAGATACCTTGAGGTCATTGTGACCCTGATCCAGAAATGTGATCCACTTATATGTACCCCTGTGACATGCAGTGTCGTCCTATTGTCTTTAGTGGGGACTCTGCAGGAATCCATATTAATACATTCCAATGTAGGAGTGGGGCCTATTTCCAAATTTTTATTGCGAATACTTACTTCAGGTATTCCACAATGAAGAAACAAATAGACTCACTGAATATCTTTCTTGTGCTCTTATTGATATTATCAGACTGGATCTCTTCTTTATGTACACACAGGTAGGTAGGTAACCTTGAAGTTCTGTGGCATCTGAGGTAACACTGAATCCGAGATTCTAAGTTGCATGAGGTGTCTCTGGGCTTTTACATCCTTGATCCAAGACTATGCTCTTGGGGTACCAAGTTGTAAAAGTCTGCAGCATTTTCGTCATTGGCAGCAATACTTTTTTCACAAACTAATTTGTAAAACACTTTTTTGTATCTCCGTTAAAATCAGTACTAACAATACCTTTTTTTTTTTTTTTCAGTTACGAGTTTTCAAATTGGCAAAATCTTGGCCAACACTGAATATGCTGATAAAGATTATTGGTAACTCAGTTGGGGCTCTGGGAAATTTGACCTTGGTGCTGGCCATCATTGTCTTCATTTTTGCTGTGGTTGGTATGCAGTTGTTTGGTAAAAACTACAAGGAATGTGTCTGCAAAATTGCAAGTGACTGTGTACTTCCACGCTGGCACATGCAAGACTTCTTCCACTCTTTCTTGATAGTATTCCGAGTGTTGTGTGGAGAATGGATAGAGACTATGTGGGACTGTATGGAGGTTGCAGGCCAAGCTATGTGCCTTACTGTCTTCATGATGGTCATGGTGATTGGAAATCTAGTGGTATGTAATCAAAATGTTTCAAAGATTTATTCTGAAAAAAATTCAATCTTGCAATCCAATGAGAATCCTGGCCCCATCTCAAAAAAACACTTAAGCATGTGACTTCACTTGAACGACTCATATGCTTAAAATTAATATTAAGTGCTTTGCTGGATTGGAAACAGAATACTACACACCTTGTAGGATCAAACTCATGATATATAATTATAGAGTGAGCTTATGTTTTTTTTCTGTTTTTGCTATTTGCAAATACAGTGTGCTTCAAATAATGTTCAGCCTGTGCATTTTTTATAAACTTTTTCCAACATATTATTATGTGTCCGGCCATGTAAAACACATGGTATAGTTTCTGCTCTCTGATTGGAGAAGTGAAACTTTTTAAACAGGATGATAAAGAATAACAAACTTCCTGTCTGAATTTTTGACTAAAATTTTTGTGCCAATATTTTTGTAAACTTTCGGGATTCAAAAGCTTTTTCACAAATACTTGCCAGTTGTCTGTCTTGTGATTGGTGAATAATATGGTCCTATGAACCATAGCAAACCATATTTAGGTCTTTCATTTGTCATAATATTTGTGAATCTCTTTTTTACTATATAATTTTCCCTTCAAATCATCATGCATTAGAAAAAGGTGGTTTATAATTCAAGTGTTTTAGTGCAAGCTTATTAAAGATATAACACTCCATTCATTCTAAAAACACAGTTCTTGGGTTGTTTGGGTTGGTTTGGTTTGTTTGTTTGTCTGAAACCCTGGTCCTTTAGACATATACTTCACATAGCTTTAGAAAGTATTCTAGCACAAAATTATTTCCACTGAGATAAATCTAGGAATTCCTTTTCTATCCTGTTCCAGGTTCTGAACCTATTTTTGGCCTTGCTACTGAGCTCATTTAGTGCAGACAACCTTGCTGCCACTGATGATGATAATGAAATGAATAATCTCCAGATTGCTGTAGCAAGAATTGAGAAGGGAATAGATTATGTTAAAAGAAAAGTACGTGAATTCATCCAAAAATCCTTCATTAAAAAACAAAAAGCTTTAAATGAAATCAAACCACTTGAAGAACTAAACAAAAAAGACAGCTGCATTTCTAATCATCTAACAGTGGAAATAAACAAAGACCTTGATTATCTTAAAGATGGCAATGGAACTAGTGGCATAGGCACAGGCAGCAGCGTGGAAAAATATATCATTGATGAAAGTGATTACATGTCGTTCATAAACAACCCAAGCCTCACTGTGACAGTACCGATTGCTGTTGGAGAATCAGATTTTGAAAATTTAAATACAGAAGAGTTTAGCAGTGAGTCGGATCTGGAAGAAAGCAAAGAGGTATTTAAATACTGCTTTTATAATTGTTTTTAATATTGTGATTTTTTTTTTGTTTCAGCATGAACTAGTCTAGTTGAGCACGGTATAAAAACCTATATAGAGTAGACTATATGGACAAGTGAGTATAATATAGGTGGGAATACTTAACTCATGGTTACTGACAGGAGACATAAGGCTCAATTCATCTGTATGCCAGGTCTGAGCTTGGCTCAGAGAATGGCGGGTGGGAACAAGGGTGACTGGGGTAGTTTTATACAACTTTTGGTCCTTCCCTATTCTGAAATGTTTGAGGGCCACTTCAGCTCGCCAAACAGGCTAGAGAAGTCTAAAAGCTATAGGTAGTTATAAGAAGCCCATTGCAACAACAGGCAACAGATAAAGCATAGCAGTGCTCCCGGAACACATCCAACAACAAAGCTCCTGTTAGGAGTAGTGTATAAACTAGTTCTCTGCCACTCAGGGAAGGCCCTACATTATGGGAGCTTCCTGGGAGCCACAGTGCAGGAATGAACTGGGCCCAAAGAATAGATACATCTTTCATGGAAAAAGTTCTCTTTAGCTTTCTGAATGATCATCCTTTTTCAGACCAAGAGTCCAATAAAATTATGTTTAAGTTCAGGTTATCTGATGTACTACAAAACCATTTAGTTGTTAAAGCTGAAAAATAAAGCCAGTGGAAGAACACAAGATACCATAAATGTTTTTTACAAAGTAATGAATTAAATACTAGAATTGCAGTATAGTCAAAGAGAACAGTCTGCACTTGCTCAGCCATTTTGACCAAATGCCATCATTTTTAATAAACAAACTACAATAAGTAAACAAATGGGAACACATATAGGGTTGAATTCTAGCCATACTGATGTCAATGGGAGTTTTCAGAGTAACAGCCGTGTTAGTCTGTATTCGCAAAAAGAAAAGGAGTACTTGTGGCACCTTAGGGACTAACCAATTTATTTGGGCATAAGCTTTCGTGAGCTACAGCTCACTTCATTGGCTGCATACTGTGGAAAGTGCAGAAGATCTTTTATACACACAAAGCATGAAAAAATACCTCCCCACCCCACTCTCCTGCTGGCAATAGCTTATCTAAAGTGACCACTCTCCTTACAATGTGTATGATCAAGGTGGGCCATTTCCAGCACAAATCCAGGGTTTAACAAGAACGTCTGGGGGGGAGCGGTTTAGGAAAAAACAAGGGGAAATAGGTTACCTTGCATAATGACTTAGGCTTGAATAGAGACTGGGAGTGGCTAAGTCATTATGCAAGGTAACCTATTTCCCCTTGTTTTTTCCTAACCCCGCCCCGCCTCTCCCCCCCATAAAGCAGTTTAGAGCAGTCCCTGGGACTACCCTGACCATCTCTACTGGTGATGATATTGTCACCATTTCCCAGTTAATACCTGAGGTATTAATAACCAGCTCCCATTTTGCTGTTAAAGATGGAACAATTTAAATAGTGGTCAAATTTAAGTAAAACTATTTCTCCCAGCATCACACACACCCCTCTGCATAAGGTACCTAGATGCAATATAAGAGGTCACAGGAGGAGCAGTTCCTTCCTGAACCCCACAGATGTTTGAAATGGCTAAAGCATGAGATCTAATGACTTTTCATTGGTTTATCTTCTTAGCTAACTTGAAAGTAAGCAGGCTGTCATAAGTGAAAACGAGCAACCCTGGAAAGGCTGTGGAATGACATGCAAATTACTTTTATCTGTGAAACTGATAAATCCTGGATTTAAGCAACAGTAAAACACAAAAAGAAGAGTTGTGAAAACTATATAAAGTACAATAAATAATGCAAAGTTCAACAAGCAACTGGAATCTGTCTTTTTATAGTTCTATATATAATTCTTTCTGATAGTAATACCATGAATGAGGCAGAACATCAGGAGTCTGTTGGCTCCTTGCTTCCCGCTTCCTCACCTCAGCTAAGAACTATATACACTCTGACACCAGAGGGCTTTTAAGCTAAGGTCCCAATCCTGTAAACAGTTATGTATGTGCTTACTTTTATTACCCTAATTCGCTCAGCTGATTTCAGTGGGATTATTCTCTGTAATAAAATTAAGCGAGTGCACAAGGGTTTACAGGATTAGTGCATACGCCCTGTTTCTGCAAACATGGTAGTAAACACCAGGCTTGGTAGTAAGTGTTTGCATGGATCTATCCCAGGAAAAGGAAAATAAACTACATTTAAGATGTCACCTGTGGAGGATTCTCACTCCTGCATCTTGTGACTCCAAGTGAAAATCATTCAGGAAACTCCCAACTTAAAGATTTTGGCCCTCTGGGGCACTCTAGGCCAGTTTGAAGGTTTTCGCTAGTGGAACACTGATGTCCCAGCACACAGGTTTTTCTGGTGTGGTCGTGCCTCAGACACATTCTTCACAACCAATGCCCTTCTGGTTGCTTTGCACTGTAAGATGAGCAGAGGTGCCTTCAGGAATTCAGTGCCTTAGTGTCTAAACAACTCAGGGCATTTCCAGGTATTTCAGCAGCATCTCCTTTAAAGCATGGCTGCACATTCCAGGATCCTATGGTCCATTTTTTGGCAAGTCTCTCAGAGAAGTTCATGTTTGATACGTCACAGTTCAACCTGATTGCATTAACTTTCCTCTTATACAAGATGAAGGGAAGCTACCTCCCAGGATGCGATGCTGAGGGATGTGTATGATGCAGGAATAATATTGAATTGTGGTGCTAAATTTTCCCTTCTTGAGAACTGACATAGGGAGGCAACAGGCACAGAACTTTGCCTCATCATGTGTAAAGGGGCTTCCCTCCTCGCCAGCATGACTGAATGATACTTTTGCCTCCACTTTCTTTCCTCTCTCAGGTATGTGAGCTCTTGGGTGGATCCAGAGTTTTCTGGATATCAAGTGTTTTTTTTTTTTCCTGTGCCACCCTGCAATTAAAGTTACCTTTATCTCCATACTCCTGTAGCTAAAAGTGGTGGTCTATGCCTTATCAATGGCTTCTGGCTTTTTAGAGTCTGTCTCAAATATTGGAAATCCCCTAGAGCTATGCAGGGGATCGATGACATTAATGTCATGTCCCTTCTTGGTTTTGCAAATCTCTGTTTCTTTGTCTTAGGCAGAAGAATTGAAACTGTGCTTAGCTTCAGCCAATAGGTTCAATAGACAGAGGCAGATGTAGTTTCAGCCTCCTTCCTGCCAGGGGTACATGTTCTACTGCTGAGCAGACAGGAGGCAGCAGCTGTGACTCCTGCTGCCTCCAGCCCTGGATCCTTTCCCTTCCCCCTACCAACCCTGATGGTCTGCACAGCAGGAGGGGCATTGGACCAGGAAGGAGGAAGACCATTTTTTCACTTCCCCTGTGTGGGAAGTAGACTGCTATGAGAGGGAGTTGCACACAAGGGGAAGACCAGTTTTGGTGGAGACAGGCACAAGATAAATGATTGTGTGGAGGGAGGACATCTATGTGGGGGACTGGTGCCACTTAGAGAAAAGCATGGGAGTGACAGCCATGGGAAGGACAGGTACAGGAAGGGGAGTTGGGGCTGGCTATGAAGAGGGAAAGCTAGAGGAGAACAACTAAGGAAAGTGGGACCTAGGTGAGGAGAAGACAGGAGGAGCCTGGGGGAAGGTGGAGATATTGGGGATTGAGGAGGAACTTTGGAGGGGATAAGAAGGTAAGATTTGAGAGAGAGAGAGAGACAATGGGAAACTGTGAGATGGAATCTTTGGAATGGAAAATGAGTGGGATCTTTGTTCACCCACCCAAATAACTAACCTTTTTTCCCTGATGTCCACCCAGAGACAGAAGAGGAAGATTGGTACATGACAGAAAGGGAACTCTTTGGGGGGTGAGAGTAGACATGAGAATTAGGCTGCCAAGATGGGGGAAGAAAGCAAGGAGAAACCTGGAAATGGATTACTTTTCCTATAAAGAAGGCCTATCCTGCTACCCACTAGAATTAAGTTAGACTGTTCATTTATCTTTTTCCCTCACCTTTGGCTAAAGCAAGCTGTCCTTTGCATGCTTTATAGTTTAACTTAACAGAATTCTATTTATATATATTTTTTATAATTTCAGTCAATAATATCAATGTTTATTTTTAAGCATTTTTTCCATTTTTATTAATTTAAATTTTCATAGTTGCAGGAAATTATGGAGACCTCAAACAATAACAATTATTTAATAACAGCAGATTTGAGATTCAAAGTGTTATCTTGTGTTTCAATGGTTTATAAATCTTTATCAACATGACTTTTCAAAATATGCAAAGTAAAGATCCTCAGATCAACAAATCAGACCTGTGTTTTACTATTAATTTGCTAGTCCATTTGTAACAAGCCTAATTCAAAAGTTTAAATCGCTGAGTTTTGACTCTAAGTTCTCAAGCAGCATTTTGTAAAAGAGGAGGAGGACTCAGGGAATTATAGACCAGTCAGTCTAACTTCAATACCTGGAAAGATACCGGAGCAAATTTTTAAACAATCAATTTGTAAGCACCTGTGGAACAATAGGGTTATAAGGAATATCAGCTTTTTTGAAAAATTGCTTCAAGCTCTTATAATTTCAGAGAGAATACTGAAAAGCTTGATTTTTCAAAGAGTAGCTGCTTACTACTTGTGAAAATCAGGTCCTTCACAGTGGCCCAAAATGGGCATCCAAATATTAAAATTTCAGCTGAAGTGACTTCCAAAGTCAGTCAGTGGCAAAACTCCTCAGAACTTCTTGACTTTCAAGCCGTGCTTAGTCCTCAAGTTTACAAACATAAGCAAGCTTTAGGTTCAATGTTAAATGAAACATAAAACCAGTTGGTTACAAACCTCTTGCATAGCGCTATTATTCAAATACTTCTTATGCCTGCACTGCATACAGTATGGCAGTACAGCAACATACACAGAGCAGTGTGTATGTGTACTATTAATTTTCTTAAGTAAGTCTTAATTATGCTTATTGGAAATAATTTCCCTAAAAAGTTTACTAAGGTCTACCACAACTCAGCTACCCCCAAGTATTCCTTTATTAGTTACAGGCCACTAGATATTGATTACATCCAAAATACAAGCATATACATACTTATACTCTCTATTCTAGTCCTAATGCAGTTATAAGCATTGGCCAAATACTCACAACAAAATCAGGTTCAGGAGATACCTTCACATTATGGTGTGACTCCAGAATAGTAAGGAACAGCGCCGACAAAGAAACTCCAAAAACCTTGCCCTTTATACGCTATAATAAACAAGTGCTGTCATGGCAGGTTATCAGACCTTAGCTAAAGCTGGATAAGGCAGTTTAGGGCTAAACCCAGTTCTCTGTCCCAGTTAAAACAAGCAGTCCTAATTACTGGACTAAGCTTTTCTTTATCATAAATTAAACAAACCTATCTAACCAATTATTTGCTGTGCCTGGACCCATTAAACAATGTATTCTTTATTTGTATTACTTCAACCCAAACCTTAGAGAAAATAATGCTGGTATTTCAAGGGACACTAGAAATTTAATACAAACAACCCTTTTTCTCATGATCCCCTTCATTTTGCTAACAACCAAACTCAATTTAAAACCATAGTTCACTCAGGCCCAGGATATAGGCCTATATTTCTAGAATGTTTTCCAGAAACAATAATAATAATTAATAACATGCCTGACTTTTTTTAACTTTGTATTAAAAAGACACATACAGTACCGAAGTGGCAGCTAAAATGGGCACAAATGTATCACTTATTTACCTAAATCGAGCATTAAAACATTTAAAAATGTAAAAGACTAGGTGCGTACTATTAATTTTTGCTATGTCTGTGAGTATTAATATTTACCATAAATATGTTGATTAAATCTTTCTGGGGGTTTTTTATTTAACAGAAGCTAAATTTGTCCAGCTCGTCTGAAGGTAGCACGGTTGATATTGGACATCCTGAAGAAGAGCAACATGCAGCTGAACCCGAAGAAGCTGCTGAGCCAGAGGCCTGTTTTACAGAAGGTGAGTGAAGCAAAATATAATCTGTACTGTTAAAAATATGAAGTAAAATGAAATATTTACTTACACTGTCGAATAATATTTATGGCTTGAAATATTTGCTATTTTGTCAAACATAAACACTAAAAAATCATGAATTTTAGCAATGGTATATTCAGTACATAATATACACTGAAGATAATTATAATCTGTATACTGCTGATGTGGATTTATAACAATTTTCAGATAACAAAGAATTGGGAAAAATCATATAAGCAGATTGCCATTATTCTCAAAAATAGAAGAAATCTGTTTGTTTTTTCTGAGGGTTCTGAATTAGCACCAACTGGAGTAGTATTTAAAAATTGGAAACTGTCCTAATTAGCTGTTGTTAACACTTAGCACTTATTCAGCACTTTTCATAGCTAGCTCTCTGAGACAATTAGAAAGGTGAATAAGATTTTGTCTACACTAGCATTTTTGTTGCTAAAACTTTTGTCAGTCAGGGTAGTGGGAAAAAAACACCCCGACTGACAAAAGTTTCACCAACAAAAGTGCTGGTGTAGACAGCGCTGTGTCTTCTGCCAACATAGCTACCACCACTCGTTAAGGATGGTTTAATTATACTGGCGGGAGAACTCTACCACTTACGCAGGAGACCTTACAGTGGCGCATCGGCAGAAGTACAGCTGTGCTGCTGTAAGGTCTGTAGTGTAGACATAACCTTAGTATCACAGTAACTGCTACTCAGTCACTGGTAAATAAAAAACTCCACAAAACTCCATCTTGGTTTAAATGCTGGCTGAGCCTTTATTTAAACAAATTGTCAAAAGGAGAAGAAACTCTCTTCACCTGCTACCTGGCAGAAAAAGACAGTCCAGTGTGGTACCCCGTTCCACTCATTGGCCTTTCATGCCCAACTCCACTGGACACTTTATGGGCCTTGAAATAAATAGTGTTATGGGCTGAGTCAAACTTTGTTCAAACTAATGTGTGAAACACCGTCTTCATTTAAGATAATTGTAAGAGACAGTTAAGGGGACACACCTAAAACAAGGCCTAGAAGCTGCCCAGAAGCTAGCGTCATGTGGGTGGAGGATTCTGCTGAGTATTGTGATGGGGGGTGCGGAGGAAGCAGGGAGATGTGAGAGAACACACAACCTGAGAACAGACAAGAAAAGAGAGAGGAAGAGGCAAAAAGCAGGAAAGCCAAGCAATAGTCTGTAAGACTAGAGAGAGAGCGCTTTTTGGATCTCTTGGCTAACAAGCTATAAACTAAGAAACTTCTCCTTTTGTTATTGTTTCCTTCAGCATTTGGAGAAAAAAGACTTTGTATTTTCCTTGTAAATAGACATGATTGCATCAGAATACCTGACACTATTTCTACTTCCAACTGGAACACCCCACAATAGGATATAGACCCTTAAATACAAATTCACCATTAAACCCTTTCCTTGAGAGAAAACTGGGTCCCAGGCAAGAGGTGTCATCAATTTATGCATAGTGATAAGATCCTCTCTTCTACCTGACTTTACCAGCATTCCTTTACTTCTTGGCACTCTGCTCCAATTTAGAGTAAGCTTCTAGGCAAAAATGCATCATAACTGCAAAGAACTCTTGCCAAAGGTGGAAAATCAGTGGCTAGCTCATATCTCAGGGGCTACAAAAGTTGCATCACTGATGGGACACGTTACCCTAAGTTGTTATGGGGACTGAGCAGAGGACAACCATTCCTTCACCAACTCACCACAGACTGGCCCATCATGGAGGGGAACTCTGATACTTCCTGAGGAATCCTACTTTTTGTGTGCCCCCAAAGTTGCTAAAAGGTTTTGGATCACCAGACGAGTTAAGATTAATGGAATCCATTTAGTGCATTCTGGTTCAGCCCATTGTGTGATTACTGGGTAAAAATTAACACGCACATAAGGGGATGCAACTCCATTGCAGTCAGCTGAGTTGTACCTATCCGTGTCATCAGTGCATTTGGCCCATTTTAGTTTTAAAAGCTGACAACTGTAAAATTTCCAGGCCAGAAAGATTAATGAATAAAATTAATGGAGAAAATCAGTGGGAGTTGCATGTACTCAACAGGACTAAGAATAAGGCCTTAGCTGTCTAAAGTTGGGTACTCATAATATAGAAGTCACTTTTGAAAATCTAAGACTAAATTACTTACACGAGATCATATAGCAAATCAGTGGCAGTGTTTAGACTAGAACCTACAATTTTTGACTCACTCCTGTGGTTTAACCACTAAAAATATTCATTCCCACCTTTAAATAAAACTGTCTATGCTAATCTTCATCAAAACTGGTAAAATAGATTAATTATGAAAGTCTTCTAGACAGTACAGTTACATTTCATAGATACACTTAGTCTTAGATACATAACCTAAGGCGTTTTATATTTTGATTATTACATTTGATCTTATGAGCTCTTCTGTAATAAAAGCTAATGCTTACAAAGGTTTTTTAGTTGCTGTTCATTGTATCTTTGACTAGAAGTAGCTAGTCATGCAAAATGCCTGCAAAGCAATCCATTTTCTTTTCTGCTTGAAGTATTATGTAGCATTCCTCTCAGACAAAGTGTTGTACAAGAGAAAAAAACAAGAAAGATGTTATCACATTAGGTTGCAGGAGATTAACTGCGCTATAAAAGGAGTTTTGTTTTTTTTTTACAACTGATGAATATGTTCGCTGTGAAACATACTTTTCTAAGAAGATAAATAGAACTACAAGGATTGTGAACACATTTTAAACACTTCATTCAACTTTTAAAATGTGTGAGTGAGTTTAATGCTTGTGAAAATGAGGGACTAACAGGATCTACTTAAGCCAGCACAAATAGTTGATATGCAAGATTTAGTGACATAGCTCTTTCTGTGTACTTCATTCCTAACTTGTAATTCCCTGCTTATCCCAGTCAATGGCCTCTCTTTGGGAGAGAGGTAGCAATACTGCCAAATTGAAAGGCAACTTAGTGACATATACAAATAGGGTGAAACTGCCAAATATAATTAATTCATTGAATAAATCACTGTGCAGTTATTGCTGGAAGTTTGTAAGTTCTTATTTTTCTAGCAACTTGCTGATTTTATGGTTATTTGGTCAAATTAGGGACCCAACCTTCTACCCTTATGCACACTGTAATAGTACCTTATTGGAATCGGTAACATTGATTTCAGTGAAACTTCTCATGTAGTAAGGTTTCTCTTAGCATGATTAAGGTGGCAGAATCTGGCCCTAACTTGGTCATCTTTAATCATATTGCACATTGGTATATGGAATTCATGATGCATTTCTGAATTCTGTTTTTGAATTTTAGTCAAGAATTTTTTTAAAGTTATGGCAAAGAGGAGATAAACCTCCATTCTCCTTACACTCCAGTTAAGGGATTAGGATTTTTTGATTTGGATCATTTGCAATCAACACCACAAGTATACAGTTATTATCTGATCAAAGAACAAGAACTTTTCATGGATTTTTTTTTAAAAAGAAAAAAGGAAAATCAGTTCCTGAATTCAGTATTGAAATGTGGTGGATTTGTACAGGATTTTACCATTAATAGACTGTTTTCAAATATTTGCTTACAAACTGCAGAAACCATAGTCTTGATTTGGAGACCAGAGGATGAAAGTTGTTATGGTCCTGATGTAGGAAAGCTATCATTTCCTTCTTTACAGAATCTCTAAAATCAATCTTTTTTTTTTTTTCCTTTTAATTGGCACCACTAAAATTCTTGTCTTTTCCCTGCTAATTTCTTATCTCAAGTACTGCAAACTTTTTTCTTTGGCCTCTCTATCCTAGATTGTGCTCAAAATACATTCTGTTCCACCTCTCTGACTATCCTCTTCCACTCCTTTCACTGGCTTTCTCTGTGCTTTTTTATTCAGTTCAGACTTGTCATCTTCAAGGCACTGAACAAATCTGTCCCTGCCTACATCTTTGCTTTCATTTCCTTCTAATCCTCCTCCCACTATGTAAAGGTCTCTTAAGGCAACATACGAAAGTACCATTTTTATCTTTCTTCCTCTTTCATCACTGTAACTTCTTCCATGCCATTTCATGTACCTGGAACTTCCTCCCTTCTTCTTGTAAACTGCTCATCATCCCTCTCTTCTTTCAGTCCTTCCTTAAAATGAACTTCCTCCAGTACCTTATCAGCATTAACTCACCAGACCACATTGTGAGCTCTTCAGGGCATAGATCATGTCTTACATTTGTCCCTGATCCTCACTAGAACATCTAAGTGCTACTGGAATGTAAATAATGTATTACAATAACTTATGTCCACACATAAGTGCATTAAAAATATAAACCTGCTTGAAGTTTGACTGTATATTTGTAATAACTGTATTTAATTTGGCTTCTAAATTCCTTGTGGGAGGGACCATGTCTTCATTTGTTTGTATAGTACTGAGCACACAGTCAGCTCTCAGTAAACTAGACGTACAGTAACTCCTCACTTAAAGTCGTCCCGGTTAACTTTGTTTCATTGTTATGTTGCTGATCAATTAGAGAACATGCTCGTTTAAGGTTGCACAATGCTCCCTTATAACATTGTTCAGCAGCCGCCTGCTTTGTCCACTGCTTGCAGAAAGAGCAGCCCATTGGAGCTAGCTAGTGGGGGCTTGGAACCAGGATGCACCGGCAGCGCAAATCTACCCCCACCCCCCGCCCTCCCATCGGCTCCCCGCTCCCTGGGCAGCTGCCTAGCAGGCTATCAATTGCCGGGCAGTTCAGCTGTCCCTCCCCCCTCTGCTCTGTGCTGCTCCTGCCCTCTGCCTTGGAGCTGTTCCCGGGAGCCTCCTGCTTGCTGTGTAAGAGGAAAAGAGGGGTGTTAATGTAGGGTGTCCCCCTGCACCCCCCGCTCCTTTACCCCATCGGGCCATCTCCACAGAGCAGGGTGGGGACACGACAGGCCCTCGGGACAGAGGGAGCTTGCTGGCAGCAGCTGCTGTCTCAACTTGCTGATCTATGTAAAAAGGAAGTGTACTTAGAGTGGGGTCAGTGTACTTAAAGGGGCAATGCACGTCTCTCTCTCACACATGGTGTGTGTCTCCCCTCTCTCCATTCCTGCTGCCTTGTAGAGTGTGAGACTACATTAACAACAACGTGTTAACCCTTGAGGACTCAGCCGAGTGCTAGTTCATCATTTAGCAGTAAGACATTCCCTGGGAAATATCCCACCCTCTTCCACCCTCTGACTTCACCACCTCAACCAAGCTTCACAATCATCATTGCTGTGTATAGTATTAAATTGTTTGTTTAAAACTTTGTGTGTGTGTGATATATGTCTTTTCTCTGGCAAAAAAAATTTTCCCTGGAACCTAACCTCCCACCCCCCGATTTACATTAATTCTTATGGGGAAATTGGATTTGCTTAACATCATTTCGCTTAAAGTAGCATTTTTCAGGAACATAACTACAGCATTAAGCGAGGAGTTACTGCACTTTCCCATTCTTTCATTTGATTTTAAATACCAGTTGTCTTATTAACCACATTTAATTTTACTTCTTGAAAAATGGGCTTTGAAAGTGTATTTATCAGAGTTTAGATTTTCTTATAGTCATAAAGTACATGGAAATATAATGGCTGTACCACTAGTCAAATAATCAGACATTATCTCCTTAAGCATCACTTCTCTATTTTGCCTTCTCAAAATGTATGTTGTTTTACAGGCTGTGTACGAAGGTTCAAGTGCTGTCAAGTCAGCTTAGAAGAGGGGAGAGGAAAACAATGGTGGAATCTTAGGAAAACCTGCTTCAAGATAGTTGAACACAACTGGTTTGAGACTTTCATTGTCTTCATGATTCTCCTTAGTAGTGGTGCTCTGGTGAGTGAAACATGAAATAAGTGCAATGTTTCTGTGGGAAAATATTTTAAAATGTGGTTTAGCAAAAACAGTTTTTAGCACAGGTTTCAGAGTAGCAGCCATGTTAGTCTGTATCCGCAAAAAGGAAAGGAGGACTTGTGGCACCTTAGAGACTAACAAATTTATTTGGTCATAAGCTTTCGTGAACTACAGCTTACTTCATCAGATAAAAAAACAAATGTGTTATCTTTAAACAGTGAGGGCCAAATGATGGTCACACTAGTGTTAACGCTGTGAACGTGAAAAGGAGGCAAAAGGAGTCTGCTTTCCACAGCATATCCACATAGGTACAGTCATCATTCAGTGTTTGGACTAGGGAGTTCAAGAAGGTATTACTGAGGCAGGTGGTCTGGGGACCATCGAGTTGCAAACATAGTGCAATATATGGAGAAAGAAAAACATAATTAATGTATGATTAATTTGGGCTTGCTTTCACCCCCAGTTTGTGCTAAATATCTTTAAAGATCTAGCCCATAGTCTTTTTGTGTCTTAGTTTCCCCATCTGAAAAATGGGGATAATAGATAATAGCGCTTCCCTACCTCAAAGGGGTATTGTGAAGATAAATTCATTAATGACTGTGAGGCAATCAGACACTGTAGTAATCAGGGCCATATAAAGACCATAGATAGATAAATCAACAGATAAGAATGAAACCTAATAGGCTGCATTCTATATGATTTACCTATGGACAAATACATTTCCACAGTTAACTCAGTACACAACCCTGATTTTTATCTGAGAAAGAAAAGTAGAAGAAAGCTAAGGCCCCCCGACTTTGTATTTAGGGAGAGAATATTTGTTTTATTTTCTTTAACTTTGCAACCTAAACTACACACTGTAACATTACTGAACCCTAAACACATTTGAATATTTTTGTTTTTAGGCTTTTGAAGACATATATATAGAGCAGCGCAAGACTATCAAAACCATGCTGGAATATGCTGACAAGGTCTTCACGTACATCTTCATTCTGGAAATGCTGCTCAAGTGGGTGGCATATGGCTATCAAACATACTTCACTAATGCTTGGTGTTGGCTGGACTTCCTAATCGTTGATGTATGTGATATATTTTCTAAGTATTTGTTTATATTTCTTTTACTTTCTCCTTTTTATAGAACTCATTAACAAAATATTTATACTCTTGATATTAGTCATGCCAAAGTATTGTAGGCAAAAATTCTTTAAAAGTCACATAGGAACTCAAGATTTGACCAGAATCCTGAGTTCTTCAAAGCTGTCCAGATATATTCCACTCTCGGTGCATGTGTGTTCCATGTGACCAAGATCGGAATCAGCTGGCCGGTAATGTCAGTTGGGACTGTGCATGCACCCTCTGGGCTGGTCTACATTACCGCTTAAGTCAATGTAACTTGCATCATTCAGGGATGTGAAAAAGACACCTCCCCCAAGCATTTTAAGTTACATCGACTTAAGCAGTATCCACACCACACTATGTCAGTGGGAGACGCTCTCCCGCTGACATAGTTTCCACCTCTCACGGTGCTGGAGTAATTATGCCAACTGGGCAGTGCTCTCCCGTCGGTATAGCGCATCTTCACCAGACACGCTACAGCGGTGCAGCTTTGCTGATGTAGTGCGGTAGTGTAGACTTGCCCTAAATGTCCTTGTGCATCTGACCAATGGCATAAAAGATGGAGCAGCAGCTTCTGCCACTCAGTTACTTATTACTGAATAGGGTTGCAAAATGAAACTCCTCAGTGTCCGCAAACTCTTGCACCTTTTTCCTAAAATTTTGTATAAATATTTGTATTTGATAAAGTGTATAGGTTTAATGTGCTAGGATAGCTTGCCCATTGGTAATTTGTTCATAGTGAACAATTTTGTTGTCTTTTTGACAAGAGAAGAATTTTCTCAGTACCATGACTTAGCCATGTCTGAGCCTAAATTCCCAGGATTTAAGAACAGAATGATGACCTAAATGCCTTTTCTACCTCAGGAAGAGTCATATCCCCAATAAATGCTCTATTTGTAAGCCCTATTCCAAAGGGACTCAAGAGGGACAAGAAGAGCCCCTTAAGGTATTCTTGTTAGACTGCTTCATGCAGGTAGTTTAGACCATGGTGGGTCCCCGAACCCCATCTTCTAAGACTGCCATGACTACTGATTGATGTAGGACTGAGTGATCCTCAGAGAAAAAAGGAGCATTGCTTCTCTGGAAAAATAAGGACATATTCACATGGGAAATCCCAATGAAAATAAGTCACCACCTCGTTTCCATTTGAGGGGATCTTCATGGCCCGAATCATGTACTGGAGCACTGAGGGAACCCAGTACATACAACGATCCTTGAGGCTGTGCCAAGGATAAGACTGATTAGGTTGAGTACTGAGTCCATGGTACCAATTTCTGCCCCAGGTCTGCTCACTTTAGCGTCAATCCCTTTGGCATCAGTTTTTACAGTACTGCTCATCTTGATGCTGGCTAGTTTGGGACTATTCATTTTGGCACCATCCACCCCAGTGACGCCCACTTCCACACCAAGGTTTATGGCATCATCACTCTCTATACTGAGGATCTTTGCTGTACCAGAAGATCTGCAAATGATGGAGGAGACTGAGGAATTAATTCAGGGAAGTCCATGGCCGGTATTATACAGAAGTTCTGAATAGATTATCACAGTGGTTCCTTTACAATGTGTGAATCTGTGGGCATGTCTAAACTGTCCTGTTTTCAGTGTCCAGGTGGGGGAGTTACAGTGCAGGACTTCAGTGCACACTGCTATTCACACTCCCTTAGTCCGAATTGAAGGGCAGTGTAGACATGCCCTATGTGTCTCCACTGCTTTCTATTGTGCTGAATATTCCCCCCCCCATGAAACTAACTATGACTGCTATTGTGGTACCAACTGCCTCTGCAGAACCAGCTAACACGGCTGTGATGCATTCAGGTACCCCAGATAGGGTAGCCCCTCTTCTGGATAAGAAATGTTCCTTCTCCTCATGTGATTCCCAACAAAAATCATGATGGATCCCCAATATATTCCACAAGAGCCCCTTATAAATCAGAAAGAGGATTGAGAGCTTCCTACATAACCCAGTCAGATAGGGGTTATCTAAACAGACATATGTCTTAGCACCCTCCTCCCTAACCCCCCAGGTCCTTATCTATATAATAGTCATGGCCCTATTGAACCCTTTGGGGCTCATACGACATGAGACAACCTTCATCGGTACAGCTTCCTAGGGTGACAACCTCCTCCCTTGAGTCCTCCCAGATACTTGTCTCAGGTGGCAATTCATTAGCCTGAATCACTAGAACTGTCTTAAGAGAAGCACTCTTAAATGGAGAAACAAACCATACCAGCTGTTATATCTTCCTCATCCTGGACAAGGCAGTTGTTCCATCTGTACAGTACCATGTCACCCAGATGATTACAGGAACTTTCAAGAGTTACTCAGATGTATAGCTTTTTCTCTAGAAATCCCAGTGATGATGGTAGAAGAGAGTTCCAAAGACATTTAAACATACTCTATACCTCTTCACATGGTTGTCTGGCATTATCTATTGATGAAGCCTTATTAGAGCCAGTAAAGTTTATCTGACGGACCCTAGCATCAGTAACACTGACCTTTAAGGAGACAGGTAAGAGGTACCAGGTCCCATCCACCAGCTTTGAGTAACCTGTTCACTTATCCAATATTTGGCTCATTGGTAGTTACAGCAGCTAATGAAAGAAACAGACAACAACTGAGAATGACACTGAAAGATAAATTGTTTCTTCCACCAAAACCCTTACCTCTCCTGTCAGATTTAATATCTCTGGGGCATCCTCCATTAGGATCTGATCTCACTCCACCTCACAGCCTGGTTACTGGTTGGTTGTCAGAGATAGAGAAATCGTGTTCTTCTGATGTCCAAATTATCTTGATCCAAAGTAAAAATTATTCTACCAGAATAGTTTATGTTGCCAAGTAGAAAAGGTTTATGATTTGGGCTGAACAGCCTCAGTTATTCTATACAGACTCCCAGATCCCAACTATTCTGGACATTTGCTGTCTTTAAAGAGCTCAGGATTTTCTGTGTCTCTTTTTGAGTGCCCTTGGTAGACATCTCTGCATATCTCCCTCCCATCCAGAACTACACAGTCTCCCACCCAGCTGTGATCAGATTCCCAAAGGGCTTTATACATGTTTTTTCCCCTCGGGTAAAGGGCCTCCTCTGTTCTCGGATCTTAATGTTGTCCTGACAGGCTCCCTTTGAGCACATGACAACTTGCTCCCTATTTCATTTGTCTCAGAAGGCAGCTTTCTTAGTTGCAATTACATTAGCCCAAAGACTAGGGGGAATACAAGTTCTTATGGCAGACCCTCCAGATGCAGTATTCCATAGGGACAAAGATACCCTTAGGTCCCGTCCCAACTTCTTATCTAAGGTAGTAACAGTTTTTCACATGAACCAAATGGTCCATATACCAGTTTTCTTCCTGAAACCACATTCTAATCAGGAAGAGGCAAGACAAGATACTCTGGATGTCCTTAGGGCATTATCATTCTAACTGGATAGAACCAAGCCATTTTGAGTTTCCCCAAGACTCTCTTTGTTGCATTTGCAGACAGATTGAAGGCCTAGGCTATATCAACCCAGAAGCTTTCTAAATTATGTCTACCTGCCTTAAATCCTGTTATGAGTTATCCAGTTTAGATCCCCCCAGTGTATCCTCCTCCCTTATATCGCATCATTGCTTGTGAGTCACCAAGAGTAGAATATATATGCACAAACACTCAAAGAAAAAGAAACTGTTACTTACCTTACACTAACTGTGGTTCTTTGAGGTATGCTGTCAATACGTATTCCATGACCCACCTTCCTTCCATACTACCATGAAGTCCTTTAACCTCTGGATTCGGTACTGGTGAAGGAACAGAGTGGTGGTTGGGGCTGTTTCCCCTTTATGCCCTCAACACAGGGCATGAGGACATTCACGGTGAATATATAGCCCCAGGACACTGCTGGGCAAAAGATTCTGATCTCAAACACAAGGGACGCATGTGCAAGTAGAGTAGCATATATATGGACAACATGCCTTGAAGAGCCACAGCTAATGTAAGGTTAGGTAAGTAACCAGTTCTTATTATTATTTAGTTGTATTTTGCTTCTGTCTTTATGCTTTTTCCTATTTTCTGATCTTGTGCAAGTTGATTGGTTAGAATTTGCATTTGTTAATATTTTAATATTTCAACGTTGATATAATTGCTGTTACATGACCATTTAATTGCAACACTTTATTCTAAGTGCAGACTAATGATTCAATCATTTATAATGTATATACATCACAGGGGAAAGGAAAATGCAGTCTGAAATGCTCTTTAACACACCTACTGACCATTGAGTAGCATCAAAACCTTTGGATGATGATAGCACATCCACCAAATTCCAAGAGCTAGGAAGTAATTGCTTAGGATGTGTACAGCTGCTAAGTGGATTGGGCATGAAGTTACAACATATGAAGGGGCTACATTTTACAGTATAATAGATTGTGAAATCCTAGATCTCCTCTTGAATTTGTCCAAAATCCTTAATTAGTGCTGTGGGAAAATGAAAGCCTTCTTGATGCATTCCTTACTCAGAGTAAAATGAGATACTGGAGAACACTGAAGCCGTATTGCTGCAATATAGAAGGAAATATTCTACCTCCCATCCCTGCTTTTTGGCATTTTTTTGAATCTGCACAACATGTGATATTTTTAATAAAGTTGGTTATGATCATTGTGGGTGAAGTCCCAGCTCCATTGAAGTAAATGGAAGTTTTGCACTGACTTCAGTGGAACAGAACAGAAAAGATGTTAACATGCTTTCCTAAAAATATAAAACATTCAATATCTGAGGTTCCGCTCATTGTCACCTAGCACATACACATAATTCAGCAAAAAAAATTTTAGATTGAAAAAATTTTGTATCTTGGGTAAAAATGTACCCCAGATGTGTTGCACTGTTATCCTGGGTTTTTAGTTCTATGTACAAGTTTGCTTCTAGTGAGAGTATCTTGTATTCTAATAGTGGTAAGTATGACTTCCTCACCAAGCAAGCTGGGATTTTTTTACATAAATGTCATTTGTATATGCTAACTGATAATGCATTTGTGGGGTAATGTTATACCCCATGAGCATATGTGTTATGATAACTCATGAACTAATGACCATCCAACTAGGCTGTTTTAGGACTGTGCATATGCTAATTGATTGCAGTGACAATGGTTGCTGCATACAGTCATCCTACGGTAGAAGGTACTCCAAGGATGCTGGTTCCTTCAAATGTGGGATTGTTAGGTATCCTCAACAGAGTGGACTGTTGCTGGGTATCTTTGTCTAACACTCTTAAGATGATTTTCTGTCTAGTTATTGTGCTCCAAACACTGCAGACTCAGGAGACTCTTAAGGGGATTTTTTGTGTTGCACAATTCAAGATGGCGAACAATGAGCACAATATTCTGTTTCCGACCTTGTAAAAATGATTTGTGCTAACAGTGTAGTAGATGATGGTGTTGAGAGTTGCCCTGAGAAAGAAGACCATGTGTCTGTTGATTGTTCATCAAGTTCGTCTTCAGACAATGAGGAGCTTTTATCCGGGCAAGAATGAATATCTAGAATCATGAGCATGGGCTCACAGGACACATGCCTGGAAAGGGGTATGGCAGAAGGGGATACAGGAATAAAATACTATTTCAATACCATTACACAAAACTCCTAACTCAGAACCACTGCACTGATTATGTGCAGGAGGGAGATCAAGCCCACTATTCAGCTTTCCAGCTACTGAAAACACACAAACTGTTAAACAATTTTCTTTAGTATATTTAAAATCTTGCTGTATCTGCCATAGGCCCCCCCAGCATGATCTTGAAATCAATTAAGATTTTTTGATTTCAGAAATGTCGGTAAATATTTTACCAATAAGCTTTCCCAGCCTTATACATTGTTCACTACCAGGGGCAGCGTGTGATGAAAAGTTTGCATTTGATTCTACAGATGCATGAAAAAGATCTGACAATCTAGTGGTAGATTTCAAAAGAGAGTTCAAAAGTCCATCTAAATCATTATTCTGGGGAAACTGACCTGGCTTTGTTTCGGGCAGCTTCCATTTCAGTCTTTGTATATGAGTTAGAACAAAAATCCAAAAGGGTCAGACCACATGGTGGTCATGAATCTCCAGTTCCTTAGAAGATAGTATCTGACCCCCCCACAAATCCATCCTCTTCGCTAGAAAGGGGGATATAAAATCCATAATTTTAGAGTGAGCAAGGGAACGGATGGGAGCACTTATGGTGAAGGCAGAGGTACCGCATCATCAAGTTTTGTGGGCTTACTGATGTGTTTTAACCATTGCTAGTAAATTTAGGTAATTCAGCCCAGCTCCTTCTGCCCTCAGACCACTCTCTCAGACTAGAACCTTTTGCTATGATCTTATTCTAGGTACAACCACTTCAAATCTCACCCCCAAAACATTCCCCAATCAGTTCATATCTTCCAGTACAAACAATCTACCATTGCCACCACAAGCACCCGGCATTGAAAAGAGGGACCACGATTGCCCCCAGGGGGGCCGCATCCCAATCTCCTGGTGCCCACCACCTCCAGCATTTAGGGGGCCTGTTCCAGGAACCCAGTAGCACACAGGAACAAGTCCTCAACAATCTGCCACTGCTCATGGCTGGTGGCTCCCCTCACTGCCTTACCAGGCAAGTGGCAGGCTCCCCACACAGGACCAGGACTCTGCATTGCTCCCTGGACTCTCTCCCAGTGCTACCACCATCTCGGTATTGCAGACCCTGTCAGTCAGCACATCATTTCCATCTCTTCTCCCAGGGCTTGGGAGTGCAAGCTGGGTCAAGGCTACTACAGAAAAGTCTAAAGCTTTGGAAGATAAAACTGGATTTTCAACATATATAATAAAGATCTCTTTCCTCCATCTGTTGCCTTATTGGACTTCTTTAAGAGTCCTTTAATTTTTGAGAGCTTTATATCATCATTGTTCAAGTACTCTTTTAGCATCTCTTCTCTCTACTTTAGAGCATGTAAGCCATGATCATTTCAACCTATAGAGCATGGAAAGTGAGCAAGTCAGGGAGAATGAATGGTCAGTGCAAAGAAGTGAATCAGCTGTGGGACTGATCTTTCATACCAATTTACAGAGGATCATTCTTGCTTCATCAGCTGTTGATCAATAATATTGTTAATTCCTAACAGATTTCTATCATTTCTCTGTTGACTGTGGCTCTCAAATACAATCAAATGGCCATTATCAACACTATAATGGCTCTAAGAATGTTATCAAAATTTTAATGTGTAAGAGTAAGATCAGTACCTATACTGACAATTAATAATAGGTTCACTTTAATTTCCTTTGTAGGGTTTTTTCTGTGTGAGAATTTTTGTTTTCCTTCAGATCTTAGTGTATCACCAACAAGATATGAGAATACAAAGTATTTATGCTTCCTTGTATCAGCCAGTATTCATTAATGGGTATCTTATGGCATTTCCCCCTATTTTTCCTTTATGCTACTCCTTCCTTTTTCTCCTACTTCTTTCCTTAATTTAAAAGATTTTCTCCAGGCTGCAGAAGTATTTCTGAAGAAAGTGCTCTAACTTAGATTCTTCTTGAGAAGGCTGTAACACACATCTATGGGATGTATAGTAGTATGTACAAAATGAGTAATTTTTGCTTTTCTGTTTTTTACGTAGGTCTCCTTGGTTAGCTTAACAGCGAATGCATTAGGTTACTCGGAACTTGGTGCCATTAAGTCTCTTAGGACACTAAGAGCTTTGAGACCTCTGAGAGCCTTGTCACGATTTGAAGGGATGAGGGTAAGACAAAATGAAAGAACCTGAAATAATGCATGCATAAAAAGAAACAATGCATGCAGAATAAGGAATGACAAATCCATGCAGAAAGGCTGTACTATCCTCTTATCTACTGAGTATCGAAGTGATAAGCAAAAGGCTTTATCAGCTCACCTAAATCCATATGCAATATCATACTTTAGTTGTGTTCATTCCAGTTACTTTACTTTCTAGCCAATCTCAGGACTTTTTCTTTAAGGATACAGAAATAATCAGAGAAATAAATATATTAACTCTTAACGGATTTTCTAAAAATGAGTTAAAGATGAGTGGATTTTGAACAATTTGGTGCTGATAAACATACCACAAGGTTTCTACAAGAATCTGATTCGGCACCAGTTTAAAAAAGTACCTTCCGTGTTACAAATTCAGATCTTTGTATTTTCATTAAAAATAAAGCTCCAAATTCAGCTTTGTTGTAACTCTGTTGAAGTTCACTCGATCGCACCAGGGTTGAATTTGGCCCAGTTAGTAGTTTTACATTTATTTCTGTCAGTGGCTGATGGACACATGAGAAAAATATGAATTATTTTTTGGATTATTTTTCTTGATTAGATAATCATTTATTGTATAGTAACTATTCAGCTGACTCCAGGAAGAATCCTGTTATTCAGTACTAAACACATTATATTTAGTTCCTATTCTGAGTAAGTTAGAATCACTGTTCTCCGTCTCATACAAGAAATGGTCTCTTTTTACTTAGCGTTTCCTTTGTCTACTATTTTCTATTCCTTACAGCTGCTGAATATAAACTAGTCCAATGTGCATGTCATTGAAATCTATTTAATTTTAAGAGAATGATTTTTCCACTTCATGGAAACATAAGAGGAAGCAGCTTTCTGATAATGTCAAAATCAGATATAATCTAGTAAAATAAACAGTTTGCAATGTACTGTCTGAATAATGTTTAGATATAACTCCACACTAGTATCATGAAATCAAATTCAGATGGTTAGAATTGAGTTCCTCAAATTGTATCACATTACATATCTTTACTTCAGACTTCAAAAAACCCCACAACTATTAACTAAAACATGACTAGATTCATGAATTTCAGTTTCAGATGACCATGTCTTAATTTAATAAAGTCCTTAAAATTATAAATTTGTGAATTGATAAATTAGCAACATGTAATAGGCTAAGAGCTGGGTCAAGTACTGCAGTGTTTATTTTGTCTGCTTGCAGGAAATTGTAAATTTGGGGGGAGAAATTAAACCTCTTTGCTTTCTTGCATTGCTTATACCTACAATGAGCTGTGGCAAAACTGGCTGATTTTTGATTCAGCAAGTGTCTTTTTAGTTTTAAGATTTTTCACCACCTTCGAAAAGATGCAGAGTATTTCCTGGAAAAGAATTAAATGTATTCCACAAAGCCTTTGTGAATAAGAGACTGTTGACAAATTTTAAAAAATCAGGAGTCAGATTCTCAGATTCTCATTGATTTCAGTGGAACTGTGCCAATTTAAAGAAGAATCTGACATCAGAAATCTAGTTTAGATTATGATCCTATTTTTAGTAATGCCCTGTTTTCTGTTTTAGTGAATTGGGAAAGTGTGAAAATTTCAACAAAAAGTGCTTTTTCAACCTTTTACCAAGTCAGTAAAATCCTAATGAATTCAGTCCGTTCTGTTGGTTCTGATGTATACATTTCACAGCTCACTAATATTTTTATATAATCTGGTTATAGATTAACTTTGTTATTCTCTATTGCAAATATTATTCCTTGTGCAGAGGGCCGACACAAGGCCTATGAGCCATTTAGGTAAATATAGGTCTTAAGTGTTCCATAGACTGTGCTACCCTGTGCACAGGAATGAGTTTTGCCAGAATAAGAACATCTGAAATAGGATTCTGTTGCATTGTATTCTGAGAAGTGTTTAATACTTCAAAACAATGAACTTCAAAAAAACTAACTCCACCCAGATGCTGGAAGGCAAAGTAAAGAATTGCTTTCATTTAAATTAAATCTCAGTCACAGATTTAGGGTTATGTTCACATTTCAATGCATGTGGATTAATGATAACTACCTGCAAACTAAGACTTGAATATACCCCTTGCTTTTATGTTAAGCTTTTTATTACTCTTTGTGACATAATGCTCTTGCACTAGTTCTGAATTCGTATAGTATTTTAAATGTAGAGAATCAAATATTCGTTGCTTTGTCTAATTGGTTTAGGTAATAATAACGCATGTGTTTGTATGTAGCTTTCATGAATAAAGCATGTTGTGCCCTGCTTGATTTCTGCATTAGAAAAGTAGTATCAGGCAGAAGAAAACTTTTAAAAATTATCCACATTGCACTTTCAGTTTTGCATGTTTTATGCACATTTCTGGCTGATGGCTTTAAACATTTACTGTATTTCAAATTTCCAGTCCAATTTCTCAATATGTAAAATTAAATAACAGTAATTGATGTCTCAAATATACTCCTAAAATTCAATAGATATTTTGGAGGTTCCCTTACCAGGGAAATGTTGTTGAGGCTTGAACACGTTATTTTTCAAGAGCACTCTAGACTTAAAAGAAAATTCACAGTACCACATACAACTAAGTTATAAAGCATAACACCAAGTGTTTCTGTCATTACAGATACCTAATTAATAATAAACTGTATATTTCTATTTCATATAGGATAATCTTTCTTCAGCTTGGATGGGGTGGAACGCTGGTTCCTCCCCTCAGTCCTTTATTATGGGTACTATATTCCCCCCCTTTGCTACCCTTAATCCTTTCTCTGTGACTAATTACTACATGGAGTGGGGCCAGAGGGGAGTGTTCTAATTTGTGTGTCCCAATAACATTATTATAGTTGATAATTCCATTCTACACCCCTATTTTAATTGCTTTAAGCTTTCCCAAAAAATACTTTTTGGGATTGAAATTTTTCATGTTTGATCTCAGCATAGAAATAACTTTCTGTGGCAACCTTCGTGAAAATCAGTTTAGCTATTTAGACTTATCAGAGCTAGTGTTGCAGGAGGAGAGTTTGTCAGTGCTTAAGACATTTTTAGATGCTCTTTTTTTTCACTTGGCTCTATCACGAATGGGTTTGATTTAAACTTCTAATCTGTCATCTATGTAGTCCTGAAAGAGCATGTGTGCTTTGCATTGTTTGAAGATATTTGGTTTGCAGTTATGAACATTTTAAAGTGGTATGCAGAGTATCCACAGTACATTACTTTATTTATAGTCAGCACACAAAGTGCTATGATTTGAATATTCACAGGTATAGATAATTGTATAGTCCGTCTCTATATTTTATTTAATTTCCTGTTCGCTGGAGTTTTTTAAAATGCATACACTGAAAAAATGGATCAATTTATTGAAAGAACTCCTCATGAGCACACAGATCACATTTCTAAAACTGAGACATCACATCACATTTCTTTCTTTAAACGTAACTCATAAAATCATCTTACCCTTCATAGAACAGAAGAGATAAAGGGGGAAAAACAAGACAAAGTATGATGGAAAGAATTAGGGCCTCTGAGATATTGCCAATAGGTCCTGAGATATTTTCAAACTTATAATTATCATCCTACAATCTGGAATTTTTCTTATAGGAGCCTGTCTTTGTAAGAGATGGAAGTTTTCTTTGATCTTATGAAGATATTCTTAGCAGTTAAAATGCCAATAACAATCGTATGTAATGTTGTCTTTTGTTAATCCTTGAAGTTTAGAAACATTACACAGGAGGCACATCACTGATTTAAAAATATGCGTTCATTGTCATATACTTTCAAAACACAATTATCTGAATACAGCCCTAGAACATCACCAGATGGATGAGAATATCACTGGAATAGCCCAGAGTCTTCCAGGTTTAATCAGTTTACTTTTAATGGTTCCAGTATGAATGATGCATCAAGTTAAACTGCATTAGCTTTAACTGAGTATTTTCATCACCTTTGAGGTCTTTGTATTCTAAGTTTGAACCAATCAACAGTTGTATAAGTTTCCCCTTCCATTTAGATTATTATTTGGTTGGAAATCTATCTATCTATCTATATATATATGTTGTTGATCAGACAGTTATATCATTTGGAGGTTTTTTTCTTTGAGAAATCTGATCTTATTTACCAACTCAGATTTCTAAACAGTCAACCAGGACCCCAGCATCTTAGGAACCAACTCTTCAATTACAAAAATGTACAAAAATTAACTCTGTCAAGATTCTGTCTGTAAGTCTTCAAAAATCATAAAATGAATATAGCAGTACTCTGTGATCATTCTCATAGCAGCCAGTAATTCTAGTTGACTTTACTGTTAGAAGAATGGCTTAACTGTCTGAAGAAATAACTTACCTAGCTGAATTTGTGGATGTTTCTTATCAGGGTTTTTCGTTTGGTTGGATTTTAATGAAAATTCATTGTCATTTTTGAGGATCATAAATTGAAATAAGCATTGTTTTTATTAAATACTTATTGAAATACATTGTATGTTTTCTTTTTGCCATATTTTCTTAAATAAAAAGCAAAGAAATTAAGATCAATAAAGCTACATTACTGTAATAGTAAGATTATATTTTCACAAAAATTGGGAAATTCTGAGAAATTATTTCCCCCATCAACTAGTTATTTTGTTTCCTTTTCCATGTGCATTTACAATAGTGTCTTTCATTACATTATCATATAACTGCAGTCAATTTGACATACTGCTTGGCAGATAATTGGGTAGGAAAGGATGTAGAAAAACCCATTTTTTCTATATTATTCCTTCAGAAATACTCATTACATGATTAAGTCTGTGTTAAAAAGCAGGGTTAAGGTTGCTCTGGGAACTGTAGGATCTTATTAAATCAAACAGCTTAGTAAAATTCAAAAATATTAGCAAATTATATGACTATAAATAGCATCTGCAGTTGCACTAGCTAAATTAAATATTTACAAAAGCTGTCAGTTCTCATACTTTAAGGCATAAACTGACCACCAGTTGGGATTGGGTAGAAATTTTTCCCATGATAGGGTATTGTACAACATTTTGTGCATTGTGGGATTTTTGGAAGTTTTTTGCTTTTCTTTGAAGGTATTAGGTACAGGTCACTGCCAGAGGCACGATTCCAGAATACATAGTCCATTGTTCCGGTCCAATAGCGTAACAGTTTAGCAAAAATAAAAACGATTATACTGTTTTTGAGGAAGGAGCAATTGTCCCTTTCTCTGAGACTTTTTCTAGCTTTTTCTAGCTTCAAGCTTGAGTATCACTGTTATACACATTAACACTCTCTGCTTTTCGTCTCCCTCAGCTCATTCTCTAGTCCTTCTGTCTCCCATTTATCTGCCTGTCTTCTCTTTGTTGGCTCTTAATTACCCCTAAAATTTTCTAATACTGAATGTTTTAAACTCTGAGTTCCTACTTCTAGGTAATCAACTTTGTTTCATGTCTTTGGCTCTGCCAATACTTCCCTTAACTCAATACTAGTTTTACTCCAGAAGCAGAAAATCTTGTTATAAATCTTGTCATCTGACACGGTCAAACTTTCTGTTCCCTAACGCATTTTTGTCTGTGTATCTGCCTATTTCACCTCTGAAACATTGACAGGATTCATTCTTACCTTGATTGCTTTTTTGAAGTTTTTGCTCATATCTTAATCATATCCTGTCTCGACTCTTACATTTTCTTCTTACTTACTTCCTATTTTCTGTACTTCAGGGAATCCAGGACTAGGGGTGGAAGGATTGATTTGCTAAAACGAGAGTTCATCTCCACTTTTGACCATGCATCAAACTGTCCTGAGCATTTTTCAGACTATGCTTGTATTTTGAATTTTAGCTATATAATTGCAGTTCAAATAGTCCATTAAGATCAGAGTACGTTCACTTGGCATCAAAGTAAAATTATATAGCAAAGATGAGTTCATGAGAACGTTAAAGGGAAACAAGGAAATCTCCATATCCCGTAAGGTATATTGCTATGATATAAGAACTGAATTGTTTAAAGGTGGATTTCACCAGCTAGCTATAATTATTTTCTTTTTAAAAAAAGTATGTGTATGATGGTTGCCTGATGGGCAGACTAAAACCAGCCATTCATCCACAAATGAAGTGTAGTGTGAACCCTGGCAAGACAGTCGTCATCACACTGCCCACCAGTGGGCCTCAGCTCTCCTTTGGAGGGAACTACATCTAACAGAGAGAGGGGAGATGATCTTCATGCCCTTTATAAATTAGCTTATGCTGGGAACACCAAAATCATCCTGCACTGTGTAACTTGGCTTTTTTTGGTTCAAGGTCTGATTTAATTAACTTATCTTGCTAATTTTGATGGGTGTGGGCACTCAATCCACTGCTGTTAAAACTCCCCTCCAGAATATCCCCTGTTGGAGCATCACAGAGTGCACTTTATACCTGGGAAACTCTAGGACTTCCTCAGTACATTCAGCACTCAGAGTCTCTAGCAGAGAAAGGCCAGAGCACACCAAATTCAAAACAAGCACCATAGGTTAAACAGCACAAAGATGTTGATACAAAGACTATAGAGAGTTATTTTCTCAAGAATTATCCAGCCAGATAGTAGCAGGGCACAGCACATGCACACAGACACAACTATCATGAGTACTGCCACTGGGAGAGAAATAAGAGAAATTCTTACGAGAAGTTCTTCAGGAGGTAGAGGTGGAGGATTACTACACTGAGACCTTTTTTTTTTTTCCCTTATCACTTTCTAACCAGATTATACTGTTCCTCTTGGAAACATTTCATTTTCATCTTCTGTCACCTCCAACTCCAGTTTGTAACTGCTCTCTTGATACTAAAAACTTTCCATAAACATAGAATCAGAAGTAGAGGACTAGGAGGGACCTCAAGAGATCATGTAGTTCATACCCTCATGCTGAGGCAGGACCAAGTATACCTAGAGCATCCTTGACAGGTGTTTGTCTAACCGTTTCTTAAAAACTACCTGTTCCAATACTTACTTGCCTTTATAGTTAGAAAGTTTTTCCTAATATCTTACCTAAATCTCATCTGAGCATAGTATATGCTTCATTACAATCTGTCATATCATTTATCTACCTACTCTCCTACCCATTCCACTCCAATCAGTAGGAAAATTATATAATTGCCTATGTGCTTTTTGAAGAACATGGATTGGCAGCTAAAAAAAAGCAACACATCCATCTCCCTCTCTCTCTTCCTTTATTTCTTTTAAATCCCATTGTAGGATAAAAATGTAGGTTGGATTGCTAGATAAATTATATATTCTGAGGGGGAGGGGAAAGTAGTTGAAAATAAGATAAACTTTCTTAGCAGTAATTCTTCTTCGAAGATATCTTCTCACAGCATGCTCACTCCCAGTTGGTGTCATGTTTTCAGAGTGAGACAGGGTGGAAGTCTTCCAGCTTTAGAGGTTTTGGGGCTTTCTTCGGTAGTGAAAGTTCACTGTGAGACTCCTACCTTGTTCATCAGGTGTCAGTAGCTGGGAAGATCTCAGTTCCTAGAACACTTTTTTCCTGTTCTCAAATTGTCTAGGAAGCAAGAAGCCCCATAGAACTGAATTATAAAAGTGGCCCATAAAAAGAGTTAATTTTTAAAATATATAGTGTATCCTAAAAAATGGACAAAATATGCATATTGATGTGTGTATGGATGTTCATGTGTAAATTAGGGCTGTCAAGTGATAAAAAAATTACGATTAATTGTGAGATTAAAAAATTAATCGTGATTAATCGCACTGTTAAACAATAGAATACCATTTAAATATTTTTGATGCTTTCTACATTTTCAAATATATTTTGATCTAAATTACAACACAGAATACAAAGTGTACAGTGCTCACTTTATATTTATTTTTGATTACAAGTATTTGCACTGTAAAAAAATGAAAGATATAATATTTTTCAATTCACCTAATACAAGTACTGCAGTGCAATCTATTTATCATGAAAGTTGAACTTACAAATGTAGAATTATGTACAAAAAACCTGCATTCAAAAATAAAACAATGTAAAATTTTAGAGCTTGCAAGTCCAAAAATACTATTTCTTTTGTTTATCATTTTTATAGTGCAAATATTTGTAATAAAAATAATATACACTTTGATTTCAATTACAACACAGAATACAATATGTATGAAAATGTAGAAGAACATCCAAAATATGTAATAAATTTCAAAACTGATTAATTGCGATTAATTTTTTTTTAGTTAATTGCATATGTTAACTGTGATTAATAGATAGGCCTGGTGTAAAACATTTTTATTCAGGCTGAACTGCCAGTGGAAGAGCAATGTTTGTGAGGGTCATGGCATAGCAGTATCTTTTCTTGAGTTTCGGTTGGTGTAACTCACTGATGAACTTCATTCCACAAACTCTACCCCATATCCTACCTGGTTGTGGCAGCCAGTGAGGAACAATTAGGCCCTCTTCTGGTGGAGATTGCCAGCACTTCATTGGGAGTATGAGGGGAGACACGTTGCTGGTTACCCTTAAAGAAGCCAGGCATGGGTGTTACAAGAATATATCATTTGATGTTGCCAACCTGACCAATTGTAATCTGGTATCTAACTGGCCAGTTTTACCTAAGATAATTTAAAAGGTTGTTGAAAAATGACTCTCAATATCTAGATCCTTGGATTTCCGTTTTCCTTGTCAATCTGGGTCCAGGCCTGGGTACTGGGGAAATGTATCGGTCGCATTGGTGCATCATGTCCTGGAAATAGGTGAAGATCCTGTGTCTGTACTGATATTATTAGCTCTGCCTGCTGCTTTTGATTCTGTTGACGAGACGTTATTGATTTTCCTGCAGGCACTAGTAGAAGTGGGTAAGTCTGCTCAGGGTGGCTCTCTTCTTTTTATCTGATGGATCCAAGAGAGTTTTGCTGGTAAATACTTACGTTCTCATTTCTACAAGATTCTGCTTTATATCATACTACTAGGAATCCACAGGGTTTTTCTATATATACAAGACTTCCCCTTGGATATAACAAAATTCAAAAACAAACCCCCCAAACTATGAGGAATGATGGGGAATAAGAATCATGTGAGATAGCTTCAAAGAAGCTTTGTTACAGATATTTTCCCCTTCTTCAAAGATATGATCATGACAGGATTCCTAATCTTGGAGACTGAGTAGACTGAGACACGTCTCAAATAACATTTCAGTAAACATCACAGTAAGCAGTGTACTAAATAGGCCAATATCATTTATTAATCAAGAGGAATTTATTAAGTGGGAGGGATGAAGTAATCACAACGCCATTAAAGAGACATAGACAAACAAACAGAGCATTAAAAGATGTATGGCCTCCTGGGAAAAGCAAACTTTTAAAATCTGTCTACTTAACTAAGAGACATCATGAAAAGAAGCAAACTCTTAAGGCCAGCAATGTTGGGGCATCCCTATATAAGAAATATATTATTCATCATTGCATGACTGAACCAGTTGAACTGAGGAATATTGTTTTGTAAAAGTGTGCAAGGAAGACCACATGGATGTCTCAGACTTGGGGTGGGCTACTGAAGTTGACCTGCCTACGACAACCTGCCTGTGACATAAGCCTTTATGTGCAAGTCTGTTATGTCATGGCGGTCAGAAAATGTAACCAGTGAGACAGCCATTTAGACATACGTCTTTTAGGGATGGTCTAATAAATTGGTGTCAAATGAAACAAAAAGTTGGGTCACTTTGTAAGCATTGAATTCACATTAAGGACTTCTTAATTTGTGGAGGCAGGAATCACAACATACAGTCAGGATGAGCAGTTTATTAGAGACAGGATCCACCACTGTCACCTTTGACTGGAATACAGAATGACTTTTGTAATGCCACTTTATACCATAAAACTTAGGGTTGTGTCACAGAGACCCACTTGGGAATGTCACCTGATGTGCTGAGACTACCTCTGAGCCCATTTTCTCTGCCAGTTTGGGCCTTGTGATGGGGTTGGGACTTACCACCACAGAGCATCCTGCTGACTCGTCAGGGAATTAGCTTAGACCAGTGTGGAGTGCCCTCCACTGGTGGTGTCCCATCTGTCTCTCGCCCTCTCTTGGCGCCTGGACCCATGTTGCTCCCTTCTTGCGGCATCCTCTTCAAGACACTGCCCTCCAGCAGTGCCCCCTAGTCCTCGTTCACCCCCTTCCCGGCAGTCTTTCACTTTGCCCAGCCACAGCGGCCAACCACCCCCAAAGTCTAACCCCTTTTTCCAGGGGTCCGGTGCAGTCCACTATCTCCACATCCAGTGGCTGGGTGTATGTGCAAGGGGGGTCCCAGGCCCGCCCTCTACTCTGGGTCCCGACCCAGGGACCCTTTGGCTGCAGTCTTCCTGCCCTCCTTCTCTCCCCTTGTCTGCCTCTCTCCCTGGGTCGTTTCCCCTTCGTTCCCTTTGCACCGGCCCAGCCCTTCCCTTGGGGCCTGTAGCCTGGCAGATACCAGGCTGGAGTTCCTTCTGCTCCCCTCACTTGCCCCGCACTGCACTGTCCTGGGTGCTAGTCCCCTTGCACAGGAGACAGAACTTCACCCTCTGAAGGCCTGGGAGAGACTCTCTACTCCGTTCCTGGGCAGCCTTTATATAGGGCTGAGCCTGGCCCTGATTGGCTATCTCTTACTCAGCCTCTGATTGGCTCCCTAGCAAGCCTTCTCTGATTGGCCACCCTTCCGCACAGCCTCTCTGGCCTGCTGGAGCCTCCTCAGGTATAGGAGTGGGGCAGCCACCCTACTACAGGCCTCCAGAACCCTGTCTTGTTGAGCCAGATACACTAATCTGCTGCAACACAGACCCATGCCCCCAAAGCTGCAGACTTAATTGAAAACGGCTTAGCAAGTGCTCCTGTGTTTAGCACCCAGATACCCAGCTACCAATGGGATCCAAACCCCAAATGAATCTGTTTTACTCTGTATAAAGCTGATACAGGGTAAACTCATAAATTGTCCGCCCTCTATAACACTGACAGAGAGATATGCATAGCTGTTTGCTCCCCCAGGTATAAATTACTTACTCTGGGTTAATAAGTAAAAGTGATTTTATTAAGGATAAAAAGTAGGATTTAAGTGGCTCCAAGTAATAACAGACAGAACAAAGTAAGTTACCAAGCAAAATAAAACAAAACACGCAAGTCTAAGCCTAATACAGTAGGAACTGAATACAGGTAAATCTCACCCTCAGAGATGTCCCAATAAGCTTCTTTCACAGACTAGACTCCTTCCTAGTCTGGGCCCAATCCCTTTCAGACCAATATCATGGCTTATGGCCTGGGTCCAGCAATCACTACACCCCCGTAGTCATAGTCCTTTGTTCCAGTTTCTTTCAGGTATCTTTTTGGAGAGGCCACTTCTTGAGCCAGCTAAAGACCAAATGGAGAGACTTCCAGGGCCTTTTATATTCTCTCTCTTGTAGACAGAAACCCCTTTGTTCTTCTGTGCAGAATCACAGCAACAAGATGGAGTTTGTAGCCACCTGGGCAAGTCACATGTCCATGAATGATTCAGCTTTTTGCAGGCCGATGCCATTGTTTACATGTTAGTTTGAATGTTCCCAGGAAAGCTCAGATGTGGATTGGCATCCTCAAAGTCCATTGTCAGTTAAGTGTTTCTTGATTGGGCACTTACTGAGAATAGTCCTTTCTCAAGAAGCTGACCAAATGCTTCACTGAGCCTACTTAGACTCAAACACATTGAGATACAAGTACATAGCCAATATTCATAACTTCAGATACAAAAATGATACACACAGCATAATCATAACCAGCAAATTACAACCTTCGTATAGACACTTTTCTTGACCTCTTTTGTACAAGATTTGGTGCAACTATAGGACATTGGTTGCAACAATGATCTATAAAGTCACAGTTCATGTCACTAACGTCACATTTGGTATTTGGTGGCTCGGTTTCTAGAGCGTGAAGTTTACTCACTCTGTGAATTGAAGTTATTGTCATGGGAAAATTTACATTCCATGACACAGGACTTTTTACTGGGATTTGTGATGGTGGAAATCATGTAAGCACTGTGGGAGCCAGCTGTGACTGCTCTACCCTCATTAATAGGCTGAAATAGCCACCAAATGAATGGAAACAGACTCAGGCAGAAGGTAGTTAGGTATTTTTTGTGGGAAGCATTTAAAGAGATCCATGTGGACCTGTTTGCAGCTCACTGCAAACCTTTTCAACTTGCATTTATAAGTCTTTATGGTACACCTCTGTCAAGGTTCCTTCCCCACTCTGAACTCTAGGGTACTGATGTGGGGACCTGCATGAAAGACCCCCTAAGCTTATTCTTACCAGCTTAGGTTAAACGCTGCCACCACCAAAGTGTTACACAAAGAACAGGGGAAGTGCCCACTTGGAAACGTCTCTCACCCAAAATATCCCTCCCAAGCACTACACCCCCTTTCCTGGGGAAGGCTTGATAAAAATCCTCACCAATTTGCATAGGTGAACACAGACCCAAACCCCTGGATCTTAAGAACAATGAAAAAGCAATCAGGTTCTTAAAAGAGAATTTTAATAGAAGAAAAAGTAAAAGAATCACCTCTGTAAAATCAGGATGGTAAATACCTTACAGGGTAATCAGATTCAAAACATAGAGAATCCCTCTAGGCAAAACCTTAAGTTACAAAAAGACACAAAAACAGGAATATACATTCCATTCAGCACAACTTATTTTATCAGCCATTTAAACAAAACAGAATCTAACGCATATCTAACTAGATTGCTTATTAACTCTTTACAGGAGTTCTGACCTGCATTCCTGCTCTGGTCCTGGCAAAAGCATCACACAAACAGAGAGAACCTTTTGTTTCCCCCCACCCAGCTTTGAAAGTATCTTGTCTCCTCATTGGTCATATTGGTCAGGTGCCAGCGATGTTATCTTAGCTTCTTAACCCTTTACAGGTGAAAGGGTTTTTCCTCTGGCCAGGAGGGATTTAAAGGTGTTTACCCTTCCCTTTATATTTATGACAACTTCCAAGAAGACTGAAGATGTGCTGAGACACATCGTGCCCCTGGGCCCTGTACCATGTCAGGAACCAGACTGTTAAGGTGAAGACCGGTAAACTGGGAGAGGATAAAGTAAAGTAAAGTGTGTCTGCAGTCATGTTCTCCTTTCCTGTTAGGCAAGTAGTGGTAGACAATGTCATGTGAAACAGAGCCTTTTCCCACACCTGCAAACTTTCTGTTACAAGAGGAACAACCCAGTATCTTCCTCCTTTTTTATACAGAACCTGTTGGCCTACTTGCATTTTGAATCAGGAACATAAGATTTGGGAAACTAGGCCTCTGTAAGTTGGGCTTCTCTTATCTCCAGAACATTTGTGTGTAGCTATTGTTCCTGAGATACTAAATGTCCTGAGTGTGAACTTCTTCTATGTGGGCTTCCCATTCCCATCCATGGTAACTTCAACTAGTGCTGGTGTAATAAGTACTGTTGAAGATTGTCTCTGGCTTGCAATAAGGACACAGAGGCCTGGATATCATCCATTACCCAGATGTGATGTTGGCATTCCTGTGATCCTTGCTTCTCTTGAGATATCTGGGTCTGTCAGGAACCCAGATGACTGACTAGATTAATTCAGTCAATACACACTGCCACACTTAGTCACCAAATTCTTGTTCAAATATGCAAATTACCAGAAGATTCAATACAGAGCTCCTCAGAGTAATATTTTTGTCAGGAGTGTATTGGAGGATAGATGGCTGTCTCATGGAGACTATTACTTTTGGTCCTTGTGCAGAGGCAATGTGTCATTTGAAGAGAGCCAGCAAGAGGGGCACATAGCCTGGAGAATCAAAGGACATGTAGACCACAGTAAATCATATTGAGTTTACTAGAGGCCGACTGGAAGGTAGGGACATCAGCAAAGAATATCCATTATTTTGATAGTACAGTATGGAAGGTGGAACCAGAGCTGTGGTGTTAGAAACCCAGATACAGCTCCAAATGGGAGCTCCTTACCTACCTACAGTCAAGAAAGAGCTGGCTGGACAGCTCTAGGGAATAGTGGTGGTTATTGGTTATCTCATGGGAATGAATACTTCCTCAGAAAGCTTTGAGCTAGAATACTTCCATCCTGTTTCCCATGTTTCGGGAGCATGAGACCTAGAACAGTGATGATCTCTTTAAAGAAAAAGATTAATTTTTTTGAGGAAAAGCCAATCTGATAATTTTCACATGTGAGAAATGAGAATCAAGAGGTACAAAACAGACAAATATTATTTTTGTACAACCTTTTTTGAATTTATTATTAGGGAAACCTTAAAAAAAGTTGGCATTCTATTGGCAGTATCACTAATCCAAAAGGTGTTTGCCTGTTGTGTATGTTTAACTTGTAGTGTTTAGTTTTCTCAGTGGATGTGTTTTTTATAATAGTATGTGATAATACCATTGTCTGAGCTGAATGAGCTGGAATGATTCCATTTTGAACTTGTAAGCTTCCGAAATGCTTCTCATCTCTTCTTGCTATTGTTCCCCGCACCACCACCGCCCAGTACTCCTTACCCTAGACTACTTAGCTCAAATTCACACAGGGCGTAACTTTGATAAAATTAATGGATATGCCCACAAGAAGTGAGTGATTCATTTATTAGCTTTAAATGAAAAACAAAAACCTTTTAATTGAGCTACCAACATATGCCCCTTAACTGAGTAATTACATGATGTTATTGTTATAACCCTCATCCTTCCTCATCCCTCTCCTCCCTCCTGTTTATTGTTCTCACTCATCACAATTACAATTAGACTATAATTTCGTTGAGGCAGGAAACTATTTGTTTTCAACTGAATTTGTAAAATACTTAGCATAATTTTTGTTTTCTGAAATTATTATTATTATAACTAAGTCCATGGGATGAATTTATTACAATGAAAAGGGCTTCCTAAATTCTGCACTACTTTTAAAATAGACTTATGGCTCTCTACAACACTTCCAAATTATTCCAAGGAACTTCTTTCTCCTAAAATAGATTTAAGCAGAAGAATGGTATACTTGGTCCTGCCTCAGTGCCAGGGGTTAGACTAGATGACCTTTTGAGTCCCTTTCAGCCCTACATTTCTATGATTTTATAAATGTTATGATCTTCTCATATGCTGCATAGAGCTAAAATCACCTTTGAAATTAATTCTGCTGAAAAATTCAGCAGTGTTCCGTTGAAAAGGCAGTCATCTGTGATATCGTTCTTCATAATGTTAATACCAGTAAATCAACCTTTATCAATAGACAGTATATCCCTAATCCTTCTGATTGGTTCAAAAACAGGAAAAGTAAGAATTTGGTTCTAAGTTGTCGTGGCAGTAGATCTTCAAAAGCTTTCTGTGTTGTCTTGTGATGTGAAGAGCTCTTTCAGGCTTGTGATTCCAGAGTTTGCACTTCAAATTTTCTGTTCCTCATACATCTACTTATAGACTTGATGTCCAGAATTGCCTTCTGTTTGTTTATAAAGGGCAAAGCATATGGAATATAAAGTAGGAAATTCCCTTCTGTAGATACTGGTTCTATGGTTCCTATCCCCCTTAGGTGTTGCAATGGTCCCCTCCAGCTCAAAGCTGAAGTCCTTGTAGGACAACCCCTTGTTCAAACAGAAACATCTTTTATAACTGTGTGATGTCTGATTTAGTTCTGAAGAGAGAGCATTAACAGGAGGTATGCTTTTCAAAACTGTTAACCTATTGCAAAATGTACCTCAGAAAAAGAGGTTGACAATTTATTTTTTCTGTTAAATTGTTCAAGTGATGAAGAAATATTACTTGAAGCTTCCACTATATTCACTTCTCTTTTAAACTTATTTTTTCATTACGTTTGCAGTGACTGTTGTAGGAGTGTCCACAAATTACACATAAGACATTCATACATACTTGGCTGCAAATCTAAAGCTTTACAGCCCTCCTACCAAAAACATGTAGTGCATACGCATATTAACATAGAATGAGTTGTGTAAGATACTGGCCAGATTCTCCTCATATTAGTATGTTTCAGTCATTCCCGACAAAATTTAAGAACAATGGTTTCCAACTCTACATGTTACTACCATAGCATATGTGAAAGAACTCTTTACAAGGTGCAATTAAAAAGTGGATCCAGAAGCATAGGAGCAGCATGAAGAATCCAGTCTGACAGGCTTTGCAGGATAGGGCAAAGGCTCGTTACTGGTGCCAAAAGATTGAATTTTCTTCATTTAAAAGGTTTAATTTTCTTTTCTTCTTTTCTTAAAAATATTTCCAGGGGGCCTGGATAGCTCAAGGGGTTGGTAATAGGATACAGAACCTTTCATCTCTAGGTCACCAGTTCGCATCCAGGTCAGTAGTGACCAAAAATTGTTACCATTTGGTGGTTATTCAGTGACCTATATGAAATGAGTTGGTGGAATCCATTTAGTTCTAATTCCAAGAACAAGTGTCTTTCTTTTTAGCAGTCTGAATAGAGAGACTGGTTTGCCCTCTCAATTGAAGATGTGAGATGTGGACAGCAGTTTTCCTTCAACAACAATTATGTATTTATTTATAACAATAACTGTTGTTGTTGTTAATATTCTGGTGCCTGTGCTGGATCTGTTGTTAATCCAGTACCTGAGACAACCACTACATTCGTAAAACAAAACAATTTTTTCTAATTTATATAGGACATGGAAATAACCCACACCTTCCTCTCTTGATAGCTCTGTTTTCAGATTTCTACACAAAGAGAAAATTTTAAAGGGAGGAATAAAGATCAATATAACATGTACTGGAGATTCTGCATTCAGAAATAAAGTCAAAGGCACCAGCTGACCTAGAATTTCAGATAAGCATGCAGTGATAAACAGTGACATCGACCAACTCAGTCTTGTAATGAATTCCAACAATCCACGCATTACTAATTTTCATTTTATTCTCAATCTCATCAGCCTAGTTAGCAAGAGATTTACATTTCTTACTGGATGAGATAAATAAATCCTTGTCTCCTACACCCCTTTCCTCAGTCTCTGGAGAATAGCCTTCCAGTGTCCAGAACCTCACTGTCACCCTTCAGCCTTTTTACTAAATGAAAATACTGATTGGAGTATACAGAAATTTCTGTAGGAACTTAATATTTTCTATTATAAAAATCTTAAGAACACAAGCATACTTCCCCTAAAGCTATCAATAAGAGTAGAAGCCACTAAGGAAGAAATTCATTCCACTTTTAAAAATTAAACTTTTGATTATTTGGGTGATTCTCAGTTTCATTAATGCCCCTTTATGCCATGCTGTCAATGGAAAGAGTCCTTAAAGCATACAGAAAAGACCTCTGAGAATAGCCAGTGTGCAGGGGCCTGCCCAGATAGTGTAAAGCTGATGTAAGGGCTCTATACTGGCCTTGATCCTAGGCTGTGGCATAGGGGTCATACTGGGGGCTTGGCAGGGGTGTAGCTGGAGTGTACTGTACTGTGGCTATACTGTGCTTCCCAGGACTCATAGGAGGCTCTGGGAAAGAGAGAGTAAATTTAAGCAGCTTTGAGATTGCTCTTACCTACACAGGGGGCTGGGTAGACCCCTGCATGGAGCAGAAAACAGGGAGTGCAAAGGTAGATTAAAGCCAGCTAAAACCAGCTCCACAGCCCATTCCATTCCCATCCCACTGCAGGAATGGCATCACTGAGAATCAGGCCCATATATTAAATTTTGTTTAGTGTATTAAGATTCAACTGCTCCTTACAAGGTCCCATATAGTATTCTGTCCAGAGTTCAAAACAAATCACAAATAAACAATACATCACTAGATTTAGTATCAGAGACCTTGGGGAGAAATGATTGCTTTGCTGTTTAGCCAAGCACACTCCCCATAATTTTTTTGTAGCTTTGACAGGCTCATGAGTTATTTACTGTATATTAGAAAAACCAACCTCATGTTTCTACTGTAGATTACTATTGTAACAATTTGCCTCCAGGGAATAGTGTAGGCAAGTAGCTGTAAATTAATGAAAGAAAACCTTGTGTGATCTTGATATTGCTTAGCTAACTCAAGGGTATCATCCCATATCCCCCAGCAAAATCTACTCACTGGGTGAGTTAAAAATCACAGATGATTAGTGTTGTGTCTTTAAAGCCCTGCAGGACTTCATCCTCAAGAGGGAGAGAGTTCTCTCATCTGTGGAACTTCAGAGCTTCAAAAGAGGAGAAGGGGAAGGAGCCAGTCTTCAGTTTCCCCCTATCCTACTGCATCACATACTGGTGGTGATTAGGGGTGTGTGTACACCACTAATGCTTTCCCGCACAACTACACCGGTATAGCTGTGCTGGCAAAGTCCCCTAGTGGAGACATAGCTTATACTGACAAAGGAGTTTCTTTGCTGGCGTATTTAAACCACCTCCCTGAACGACATTAGGTATCCTGCCAAAGTACTCTTTTGCTGGTATAACTGCATCTACAGTAGAGCTTTTGCTGGCATAGCTTTGTCATCTAGGGGGGTATGGTTTTTTTCAAACTTCTAACTGACATAGCTATGCTGGTAAAACTTTGTCATGTAGACTAAGCCTAGGATAAATTTTCTGGAGGATTTGTTAAGGATTGCTACAATATACAAGACCTACTGTAAGCAATTAATAATACTTCATGTGGTAAATCAAATGTATTCCTCCCAAAGGAAGTCCTCTTCCCCGCATCCAGCAACTGCTTTGCAGGATAGAAATCTAGCTTTTCATTGATAACTAAAACCCTGCATTATTTTGGAAGATACTTTTTTAAAGGTATTTTAGTAGTCAATTTAATCCCTGTTTAGTCTATTCCAAGAGCTCTGTGCTCTTTTGCATTTGCTGTTTTGATCTCTTCTTTCATCAACTTCCCTCTGTAGATTTTGGAATTGTTCATTCACTGATTTTGAAAAATTGTTTCATTTAAAATAAGTTTACTGAATTGAACTCAATAAATGAAACAAGACTGGAGCTTGAAATAAACTATGTTGATTCAAATAAACACATATGGCAAAACTGTCTTGCTTATCTATGCAAAGAAATTAATCTTTGTAGTAATAATGCATGGATCTATAAGGCAATAAAGATATTATATAAAACTTGAATAATCCTTTTAATGTAGTTCTTGGTTTTTAAATTTTGGGCATTGTGTTTTCAGTTTTAATTTCACAGGCATATTGAACAAATCTACATGCCACCAATCATTTTTAAGTTTGCACACTATAATTTATTGCATCTTTAGATTATTTTAATTTTCTGAATTTATATTTAACATTTATCTCTCTTTTTTTATAGAGCACATCAATTTAAGACTTCATCTTACTACCACCAGGTTTCTATTTTGTTCTTCATTTAGTTATTTTAGTTTTTCTCAATTTTTTGTTGTTCTTCTGGGTAACTTTAAATATTTAAAAGAATAGAGTAACACTATTGTCATTAACATATTGCATTAACATTTTGAGTATTAGCTTTTTAATAAAAATTTAGATTGATTAAGCATTGATAAAACAATGTAATTATTTTACTGTCATAAGTACTCTTACACTTCTTTCTTTTTCCCCCTGTATTTGTGTACTAGGTGGTTGTGAATGCCCTTTTAGGAGCAATTCCATCCATCATGAACGTGCTTCTCGTTTGTCTCATATTCTGGCTAATTTTCAGCATCATGGGAGTAAATCTGTTTGCTGGGAAGTTCTACTACTGTGTTAACACCACAACTGATAAAAGGTTTGAAGTCGACAGAATCAACAATTTTAGTCAGTGCGAGGAACTCATAAAAAACAATGAAACTGCCCGATGGAAAAACGTGAAAGTAAACTTTGATAATGTAGGATTTGGGTATCTTTCTTTACTTCAAGTAGTAAGTGATCACTCTTTATATACCTCTTATTGCTTATATGTAATAGTAAAAAGCGATTTCCCCCCCCCCCCATTTCTGGGTACTAAAAGAGCAATTCTTACCTGATAATTTTTGTCTGTGACTCAGTAATACCAGTGCACTGATGGCTAATATTTCTCTGTCATATCATGTAGGCAGATGATAATTAGTAGGAACCAAGGATTTCCATGCTTTCCAGCAGGATAATTCCTTCTCCCTTCCTCCCTCCCTCTTTCTCATTACTGATTTGAGAATTTTCAGAGTTGTAACTTGGAATGGTATTACACCACATGGGTACTTCTAATGTTATTGTTACTAAAGGGCAGGAGTCTGCATTGGTGTAACTAAGTCACAGAAAAGAATTCTCAAATAAGAAATTCCCTTTTCAGTGATTCAGCTGCCACCAGTGCAGACTGGTGTGATCTGAGTCTCAGTACACAGAGAAGTAGGTAAAGCAGAAGGAAAGCCATTAGATAGCTTTATGTATGAAATCTGTCCCCTTGAGTCCCCACACCAACTAATTTGTGGAGTTTTCTTAACAAAATTAGAATCCCGGGGAGTATACCTAACGCATGAGGAGGGCTATGGCACTCTATGGCTGTGTTTTCACCGCCAAAAAGGTGTTTTTACAGCAAGATAGTTAATATATGTTAGCTATCTTGCTGTAAAAAAAATGGCCTTTTTCGGCAGTGAAGAAATATCCTATGTCTCAAATGATCCAGCAGCCTAATTCTTGACTGAAGCCAAGAAAATGAGTCTACAATTCAGGGCTTTAATTTGACTGAATCACATCAAGCTGGCAACTTCATACTTTTTTTTAAGCTGTTACCTAGTTTACCAGAGTCTGATCTTTTATTTAAAAAAAAAAAAAAGTGAGCCTAGAGCATTTATGGTTGTGAAGAAAATCATGAAAACATGAACCAAGCATAAACTTACAAAACAATTTCAGACAATTGTGAACTACCTCATTCATCTCAGTAGGGTGGTGTCTCAAATGCGCAATTACAATAATTTAAATATCAACATTGTTAATCATTTCACTACTGATTGCAGCATGGAAGAGTGACAAGCATGTTATGGAAATGTGCACAATCCACTGTGAGTATAATTTCATGTGGTAACGCAAGTGGTTTGTACTTGAAAGAATTCCAACACTTTTTTCTCTCAATCTGCCCTCTGGAGCCAATAGACCAGAGTGGAGAAAGGGAGTCCAGGGTGGGATATGAGCCCCACTAAAGGGAAGCTAATCCAGCAGAGCTCAGCAAGGCATCCTCCAAGCCATCCCCAACTAGTCCAGAGCCTCCCTGGACAATGGGAGCCTGGTCTGTTCAGGGATGGAGGTAGGACCAGGTGTATTCCTTTCTGTCTTTGGTGGCTGGTGTTCTCCCCTCTGCTGGAGGCTATCTGTAGACTCAGGAGGCATCACGGCATCATTTATACTTGGTTCACATTTTCAAGCTATTCTTTTCAACCACTAATTGGAGAGGGGTCTCAGTTACTATAGACAGGTTTCAGAGTAACAGCTGTGTTAGTCTGTATTCGCAAAAAGAAAAGGAGTACTTGTGGCACCTTAGAGACTAACCAATTTATTTGAGCATGAGCTTTCGTGAGCTACCGCTCACTTCATGAAGTGAGCGGTAGCTCACGAAAGCTCATGCTCAAATAAATTGGTTAGTCTCTAAGGTGCCACAAGTACTCCTTTTCTAGTTACTATAGAGAATTCTTTTCCAGATATCTGCCTGATGGGTCTTGCCCACATGCTCAGGATCTAAATGATCGCCATATTTAGGGTTGGGTAGGAATTTTACCCTGGGTCAGATTGGCTGGGGTTTTCTTCGCCTTCCTCTGCAGCATGGTCACTTGCAGGTTTAAGCTAGTGTAAATGGTGGATTCTCTGTAACTTGAAGTCTTTAAATCATGATTTGAGGATTTCAGCAACTCAGCCAGAGGTTAAGGGCCTATTTCAGGAGTGGGTGGGTGAGGTTCTGTGACCTGCAATGTTCAGGAGGTCAGACTAGATGATCACGATCCCTTCTGACCTTAAAGTCTGTGAGTCACCATGAGGGCTAGAAAGATTTTTTTTTTTAATGAAAACTCAGATTTCTGAATGTATTGCATGACTCTGGGAGCTCGGGTCACAGATGTGAGCCTATTTTGCCTGTGCCTTAATCCAGTCCTGCCTATGGGTGTACCTGTACCTCAGTGAGGGAGAGCCAGGCCCAAGGAGTCCAACAGAAGATGCATGGTCATATTTTGAACATCTGCACAATATACTAAGAGTAGTGTCTCATTCTGTTATCTCAAGGAGGCAAACCTTTCTGTGTGTGGAACTTGGTTTGTGGATGGAACTTGGGCAATGCCACCACTTCTTTTTTTCCATTCTGATATAGAGCTTGTAGAAAGTACTGAGAGAACTTGCACATATGTGTTTATTTATTTCCTTGACGAAAAAGTCTCTTCTGGCTGCCCACAAAATGGACAGGGAGCTCTACATCTTTGAAGATGTGTGCGATAAAGTGATAATATCCATTTTGCAATCATGGAACAATAAAAGCACTAAGGGGAAATTTTCAAAGGTGCTTATAGGATTTCAGAGCAAAAGTCTAATTGGCTTTCAGTGGAACTTGTGCTTGTAAATCCCTTTTGTGAATTTGGAAATTACTACTTTAGAACCTTTTATTATGTGCCTTAAAAAACACAGTGAAGGACATGATTCAGAGATGTAGCTTTTCAGGGCTCTGTACATAGCTTTGTTTATCAGGGCAGAAATTAAAAAAGCCATCTTCTAATTGATATGGAAAAGAGATACCATGTTAGACAAGAATCTAGGGCAGAGCCTTAAGACTACTTTGATCTTTGATGAAGAAAAGATGGAAATATCAGAACTTTTGTGTATCTACCCGTCCTACTGAATATGTAGCAACAAAAAGGGTGTCTGAAAGGAACAGATATGAGGAATTGATTGGCTGAGTACCATAATATGTGGGGAATATAGATAATGCTTTTGGGAGAAATTGTGCACTTGGATGATGGTTTAAGATAAAACATTAATCCTGAGGAATCTAGATACAAAAGTGTGATTGTCAATGGATAGTCTTGCTGTGCTTCCTCTGTGGGACACTATCTGCATTATGGAGAGACACTATCTGCATTCTTAACTTCTGAACCAAAAGCGCACTGAAGTCAATAGGAGACAAAAGAGTTCTTTCTCCAGCTCCCTAACAGTCTGAACCAAAGCGATTGAAGTTATTGTGAGGCTTTCCATTGACATGAAAGGGCTTTGGCTCAGGCTGCTAGGAAGCTAAGGAAAAACTTTATTGAATAATGTGGAAATTTCCACATGGGGGGCAATACCATTGCTTTTTCTGACAAACTCAGTGATAAGTGATAAGCACTAGTGGGCGCATATCAGCGATACTCTGAGTATGTCTACACTACAATTAAAAACCTGTAGCTGGCTCATGCTGGCTCATGCTGACTTGGGCTAAAGGGCTTGGGCTGAAGGGCTGTTTAACTGTGATATAGAGGCTCGAGCTGGAGCCCAGACTATAGGACCTATGAGGGTCCCAGAGCTCTGGCTACAGCCTGAGCCTGAATGATTACAACATGATTAAACAGCCCCTTAGCCCAAGCCCTGTGTGAACCCAAGTCAGTTCATAGAATCATAGAATATCAGGGGTGGAAGGGACCTCAGGAGATCATCTAGTCCAACCCCCTGCTCAAAGCAGGACCGATCCCCAACTAAATCATCCCAGCCAGGGCTTTGTCAAGCCTGACCTTAAAAACTTCTAAGGAAGGAGATTCCACCACCTCCCTAGGTAACGCATTCCAGTGTTTCACCACCCTCCTAGTGAAAAAGTTTTTCCTAATATCCAACCTAAATCTCCCCCACTGCAACTTGAGACCATTACTCCTCCTTCTGTCATCTGCTACCACTGAGAACAGTCTAGAGCCATCCTCTTTGGAACCCTCTTTCAGGTAGTTGAAAGCAGCTATCAAATCCCCCCTCATTCTTTTCTTCCATAGACTAAACATCCCCAGTTCCCTCAGCCTCTCCTCATAACTCATGTGTTCCAGTCCCCTAATCATTTTTGTTGCCCTCTGCTGGACTCTTTCCAATTTTTCCACATCCTTCTTGTAGTGTGGAGCCCAAAACTGGACACAGTGCTCCAGCTGAGGCCTCACCAATGTCGAATAGAGGGGAACGATCACGTCCCTAGATCTGGTGGCAATGCCCCTACTTATACATCCCAAAATGCCATTGGCCTTCTTGGCAACAAGGGCACACTGTTGACTCATATCCAGCTTCTCGTCCACTGTAACCCCTAGATCCTTTTCTTCAGAACTGCTGCCGAGCCATTCGGTCCCTAGTCTGTAGCGGTGCATGGGATTCTTCCGTCCTAAGTGCAGGACTCTGCACTTGTCCTTGTTGAACCTCATCAGATTTCTTTTGGCCCAATCCTCCAATTTGTCTAGGTCCCTCTGTATCCTATCCCTACCCTCCAGCGTATCTACCACTCCTCCCAGTTTAGTGTCATCTGCAAACTTGCTGAGGGTGCAATCCAGACCATCTTCCAGATCATTAATGAAGATATTGAACAAAACCGGCCCCAGGACCGATCCTTGTGGCACTCCACTTGATACCGGCTGCCAACTAGACATGGAGCCATTGATCATTACCCGTTGAGCCCGACAATCTAGCCAGCTTTCTATCCACCTTATAGTCCATTCACCCAGCCCATACTTCTTTAACTTGCTGGCAAGAATACTGTGGGAGACAGTGTCAAAAGCTTTGCTAAAGTCAAGGAACAACACGTCCACTGCTTTCCCTTCATCCACAGAACCAGTTATCTCGTCATAGAAGGCAATTAGATTAGTCAGGCATGACTTGCCCTTGGTGAATCCATGCTGACTGTTCCTGATGACTTTCCTCTCCTCTAAGTGCTTCAGAATTGATTCCTTGAGGACCTGCTCCATGAGTTGGCATGGGCCAGTCGTGGGTTTTTAATTGCAGTGTAGACATACCCCGTAGTATGCAACAAAGGTCCCTTTTGCAGAAGGCCAGTAGCATTAGAAGGGCTTTGTTTTTCAAACTCATCTTTTTGTTAGCATTACCCATTTTTTATAACCAGGTGATATTATCTGCTGAGTCACATCTTTCCGGGAGAGAAATATTGTAGGTTCTTGTAGCCTTTCTGGACAGTAGACAATCTGGAATAAATTCCTGTTTCCTTGGATCTCCTCTGGTTTCTGTTTGGAGCAAGAGATTCTAGAAACAGTTCCTTTTTATCATGGAGAAGGCTTGGATAGAGGAGATTACAATGCTAAGGGAAGAAGGAACAGGATTTCTATAAAAAAAACTTTTTTTCCAAAATCAGGACCTAGCACTCTCATCCATGATTAGAGTCTAATGTTCTCTGAATATAAATATTATTTCTCTTATGAGAGTGATGCAGAAAAGTAAATAGAAGTTTTATAAAGATCCTTGGTCTGAGTCACTAGACAGGTGGCACACCCAGAAGATCTGGTCTAGTTTCTGAAAAAAACCCTGTAAATTCTGTATTTAGGCTGCCTCTGTATCCACAGTAGATTTTTCTGAGCTGACAAAAATATCTGTGGATCTCTCTTGGGTGAGTTTTATGAAGAATTCTTTCAGTCTAGTTTATCTCTACAGAAATCAGAACCTTAGAAGAGCAATTTCCTAGTACAAGTGCAGAGCCATAAAGCTTTTCTGGCTAAAACACTTGGGTTCATGATATGTGCCAACAGTTTTACAGAATCCTGGGAAATATCAATGAAGACTTTGGTGATCAGAGACGAAGAAAAATTTCCAGGATACATCTGTAGTTTGAATTTGTATCTTTTTACGTGACACTGAAATGTTCATTCTATGTAGGCTCTGAAGATGCCTCTAGTTCAAAACTTTCCATTTTATGGTCCAATACAGCTGGTTTTGGTCTGTGTGAATCTGCGGATGACTTATTTTTTGAGGGGGGTGGGGCGGTGTCTAAACTTGTGTGAAGATTTTCTATATCCCTGAAGAGAAGTGACAAAGCTGGAGAAACTCCTTCTTCTCAATTCTCATGCAGCTGTAAGTGGAGAAGGAGAGGGAGGTGTTGGGAGAAAATAAAGGGCATCTGCTGGTATCTCCTTTGTGGCATGGCTCTCTTGTAACAGGTATAAACCTGAAATCTAGTATTTTGGATTCCTTTGGTAAGTAAATCTCCTGGGGGTAAGAGACACTTCTCAGGTCAAAATTTTGCAAGCCATTAGGGTAAATACTGATTTGATTCTTTTGCTTCAAGGTAGATAGAAAGGAGGAGAAAACAGAGCTTTGGAATGTGGGGTAGAAAGTGTGGATGATGCAGTTCTACCAGGCAGATGTGGACAGCTGTAAAGCACCAACAGGATATTAATTAAAAGCAGTATATTGTTGTGCCCAAAAATAGACACTTGAAAATGTTCCTAAAATCATCTCTGGTCGCTTGGCTTTAGTAAAGGAATAGAGTGGCATAACACCAGTGCGATCTTACAGTTTTCACTGAAAACTTGATCCATTCTTGCTGAAGGTAAGTTGGATTGGGTTTTTGTTTTTGTTTGGTTTTGAGAGTATTTTTTAATTCCATTCAAATTTACACTTACCCATAGGCTTATCTGGGCTCATTGGCCAGAATGGTTTGGATCAGATTCTGATCTCAGCTACACTCGGGTAATCTAAAGTAACCACTTTGAAATCAGTGGAGTTATTCCAGATTTAAATCAGTGTGAATGAGAAATCATTGGAGCTATGCCAAGTTACATCAGTGTGACTGAGATAAGATTCTAGACTCTTGTACTCTTATTTTATTCAATAGGAATAAAGACAGTAATTTTGGAAATATGTAACCAAAGCTTTACTTCTCTTGAGGAAAAGGTTATAGGCCAAATTCAAGCCTAAAATAAGCTGGCATCGACCTCAGTAGGAGCTGTACCCATTTACTAACTTCAGCACCCTAGTTCTGAATTTCCTCTACATGGTATTCTACTATTCCAGAGCAACACAGACTTGAAGAAGAATATTTCTGTAACTGAAGTGAGCTTTCCAGTTTGGGAAATGATGAAGGGGGTTTGTTCGCTCCCATAATATCAATTAACATAATTTTTTTTTTACAATGATGATTGTATTCACTGTTTCCTGATGACTCACTTGAGGGATTCAAAAGAAAACCAACCACTACAGTGAGGGAGCATATTGGATTCTAGTGAGGTATCAGTTCATAACCCATTCTCCCTAATTTTTTTGCTCGGGAATTCTGATTTCTTTTTCTGGGGTTTTTTTCTTCACTTGTTGGGAGCAGTAATGTTCTATCTATGGCTTTGTGAAATTGTGTTAATGTCATGAATACAGATTCTATTTCAGCTCTTTTTAAAGACACTACAATTAAGTAGCATTTATACTTAGCACTTCTTCATCCTCACCCCCTGAAGCTTCTACACAGCCTCTCTTTTTTAAGTTGCTCTTTTATGTAATAATAATTAGCTATATGGGCTTTGAGAGTTCATCAGTTCTTTCCCCTTGTCTCAGATGTGGTTGGAGATCTGCATTTTTCTTTTTATTTGTATCTGTTTATTGGGGGTTAGGAGGGTAAGAGGGTTAACCATTTTCTCTTCTCCCAGTTAATCTACGTTAATATGAATATATTCATTATAATATACATATTTAAAAATAATTCCAGTCTGTCTGGGAGACCATTTATGAGGATTCAGGTGGTGTGTGTCTGGGTCAGAGAAAATAAAACACACCGTCCAGAAGCGTTCCTCCACTTCCAGCATGTACATAAGTATGCCTGCTTAATAGATTGAGCAGATGGGATCATATTATGGACACACTGCATTTTTCCACCAGTGTGTAAGATGGCAGATCTGATTTTCAAAAGGTTATGTTGACTTTAAAATCTCTGGCCATTTCTGAGACTTCAGTCATGTTCATGGTACCTGCACTCTAACATGATCTTTTAGGGGTTTTACCATTATGCCATAAATTGTCAGCATGATCTAATCTTTACTGTCGTGGCACCTAAGTTATTAAACTTGCTCCTCCTGGACATACACCTGAGGGCAACCCTACATGTCTAAAAACTCTGCTGCTTCAGGACTGTTTTTTGTTTTAATCATGAATGGTCCCACTTTGTCTCTTCAGTACTTTAGTCACTTTTGGATGGTCTATTTCATGAGGATGCTACTTGTATTGTACTTTATATGCTCCATGGACAGAGTTTGTTTTTCCAATAACGCCACCACTAACTAGTTGTCAAGAAACTAATGAGGCAGCAATAATCATGAAAGAGGAGGTTCCCTATTCTGGGCTGGGATCTGTGCCTTCATTTTTTTGGCAGAGGCAGGAAGGAATCCAACTGAAGCCTTCTTTAACCAGATGATGATGGGTGGCACAAAAGGACTACAGAAGTACTTGAATCCTCCATTTCTTCTCTAGGCATGTTTGGATTAAATCTCAGTATGTTGATTCTTACTTGGAGATGTCCTTTCTCTTACTGTCTTCATGTCTCTATTAGGGTTTATGCTCAGAAGGAATCAGATGTAGAAGTCCATAGAATGCTACCACAGATCTTTAGTGCATCTTTAGTGCATCTTTAGTCTTTGCTACATATAGTGCACATCTTCTGTTCAATATTCTCTTCTTCCAGTAGATTTACAGAAAAGAACATATATGAGAGACCTAGCATATATTAAAACATGTTAAAATATAACTATAGTAAAAACTAAATCACTAAACCAGAGAGAAGAATTTTGACCATTGACAAAGTAGGAATCAAACTGGGAATTAGAGATAGGGAAAGATTTACCTTGCTGGAGGGCTTAAACATTCTTGGTTCCTACTGGTTGCCACTTTCCTGACTTACATTTCCTGACTGAATTTGATGAGCATTTATTCCATTAAAATAGATACTGTACACTATCATTTACAGTAGATTATTAGAAATTATCAATATATGATTTTATGGTTATACTAATTGCTTACTATGCCACTGCTCATATACAGATATTATGGTGGGATACACAGTAGTGTATCTGATAAGCAGTTATAAAGAAAGCCAAGAGATTAACTTGAACTATAAATATATTATATTATAATTATATTATATTAGACCAATGATTTAAATGTGATATAAAGATTCCTGCTACTGTATTCAGTTGATGAAAACAGTTATATAAAATGTTGGGCTCTAGCTATTTTCATGAACCCATATTTTTACACAGATATCAAACATGTGTTTCATTTACAGGCTACATTTAAAGGATGGATGGATATTATGTATGCAGCTATTGATTCAAGAGCTGTAAGTACATTATATGTTCTAAAGTCTTCTTTTCCTTGTATAGACTCTGAGGTCAACGTTGTAACAAAAATGAGTGAGTGAGCATGGCAAAAATTCTGCGAAATACGAATTATTATAAACTGATAGCAAAACTCCCATTGATTTCAATAGCTGCAGGGCAAAAATATATTAAATAATTAGAGTGGGAAGGTACTATCCCAGGACAGAAGTATTTTGGATCTTTGTGTTGTGAGTTGCTGCTTTTTCAATGAATTATTGACATGGAATGTTAGTGCTGATTTTCTTTCTTTTTTTTTTTTTGGCAAAACTTGTTTTGTAGGTGCAGGATCAACCTAAATATGAAGACAACCTATACATGTATCTTTATTTTGTCATCTTTATCATTTTTGGATCTTTTTTTACCCTGAATTTGTTCATTGGTGTTATCATTGATAACTTCAACCAGCAAAAAAAGAAGATAAGTATTCAAGTGTCTGATCTCTGTCCTAAAGACAATATAAGACATTGCTTTTTTGAAGTCATAAAAAATGTGGAATGTTTGTCCCAAGCATTTATTCTGATTGAAACAATTGAAAAGCATTATTACATAAAAGCGTACCAAGATACTGTATGCTATAGCTTCATAATAGTCCAGGTGATGAGTGGGACACATCCTTTCCCTTCCCCGCACCTCCAAGTTATTTAGTGTCCTGTGGATATTCCTTTCAATGTAACTGGAGGACTAATGCATTCTCACACATGGCCATTTCCTACAAACTCTTTATGTGGTTGCACCATTGATTCTAGGTCACTCTATGCAAGCACTTATTATTTTCTCTGGGTTTTTTTCCTTTTTGGCTGAAAATTCTGGCCCTTCTCAATCTGAAGGTCATTATTATAAAAGTGCAAAGAGAATCTTTTAGGCTACTTTGAGCTATCTGTTCATGCAAAACACAGTACATTACTTCTTTGTGGCATCTCTGCATACTTCCACTAATGGCATTCATGGCACTGGTGCCTCAGTGATCCTGAACCTTCTAGAAAGCCATGACAGCACTGAACACTTGGGGATAGATTCACAGAAGGACATAGCCACCTAACTGCCACTTTAGTGCATAAATCCCAGCACCAGGCCCCACTGGGATTCACAAAACCTGCTCAGCTGCTGCCAAACTTGTAGGCATCTAAACTTGCTTGGATTTTTGCAGTAAAAGTTCTCTAGTCCCCTATGTTGCTACATCTGATGATGTGTACTGCAGCCCCATTCCAGGTGTCCGGATGCCTAAGCCACAGAACAATGCATGAACCAGGAGAAGATAGGCACTTCTGCACCTAACTTGCCTGTAGGAACTGATCTAGTAAATGTCTCAGAGCTCACCTACTATACGTGGACTTACACAAAATGATGGCGGTGTGGGGGGGAGAAAGGGGGACCATTCTTATAACTTTTAGTCCAGTGGTTGTTAGTCACCTGGGATATGTCAGACCTACAGTTCAAGTCCTCTCCCTCCCCACCACATATGGGATCAGCAGAAGAGATTGAACTGCGATCCGCCATAGACTACTGGGCTTTGGGATACTCTGATGTGGGGCTGCTTCATTCTCTCTTTTTCAAGCTGTCCCACTGTGGATAAATAAGCTTTAAAAGTTGTTTGGAGCAGATGGAGTGGATCTTTGCTCTTCTGCCTCTCTGGTGAGTGCGCTAACCAGCAGGCCACGATGTCATTCTCATGCTCTCTCTCTGGCCCAATGATTCTTTAATTATTTATCCAAAGTATAACAGTTTGAAAGGGAGAGACTGTGGGAGCCCCACACATCAGAATATCCCTTCGCCCAGGAGTTCGGGCACTCACCTGAGAAATAAGGAATCCCAGTTCAAATCCTTCTCCCAATCAAGTGGAAGGAGACTTGAACTGGGGGTCTCCCACATCCCAGCTGAATACCCTAACCACTGCACTAAAAGTTATGGGGGACATTCTCCTCTCCCAGCTTCTTGATCAAATGGCATAGGTGCCTAACACAAATAGAGGGTTTGCAGCTGAGAATCCCAAGCAGAAGGAGGTACCTTCCTGTAGCCCAAATTTTGGCACCTATCTCCAAAAGAGAAACAGGGCTTAGCACAGACCCCTCAGCCTGGCATCTTCCACTGGCTATTTTAGGTGAGGAACTGCCCAACAATGCTGCCATTTTGTGAATGCCATTCTGAGGTGCCTCTCTCTCCCCATTCATTGTGCAGAGAACCTAGGTGCTGAACTCAGGCTTTGTGAATTCCAGTGATTTTCTAGGCACTTAAAAGTTATGCACGGCAACACTTAGCATCCCCCCACCTAAGTTCCTTTGTGAATCTTGCCTTTGGTGTCATAGACCGTTATTAAGAAGGTGTGAGCTGCACCTGCCTCAGTTCCTTTCTGACCATGGTCTGTTATGGGTGTGAGGAATCTCACTGTTATGCCAGGTCTGCTTGACTGTTGGATGTTCTTTTTTAAAACCCGTTCTTATAGTTTTGTCTATGTGAACAGGTAGTGTGCGGGAAGCTGGGGTGTAAATTTACAGCACACTAGCGTGCTGTGCACTAAATGTCCGTGTGGACCCTCCTACCACATACTGACAGTTCCCTAGTGTGCACTGGAGTACAGTAGGGAACTTTTAATACATGGCAGCAGGGTCCACCTGGACCCTAATTGCATGGCATGTTGGTGTGCTGTAGATTTACACTTCAGCTTATTGCACAATAACTGTTTGTCTAGATAAGCCCTTATTATCTGTTAGTCTTAGCTAGCTAAATATATATATTACCAAAGCATTCCCTTTTCAGTTAAAATATTTCATTTTAGCTCAGTGCATTCCTTCACTGTGCTTGGGTCAGTGCCAACAATGGCAGACCTGAAGAAGAGTTTCAAGAGGTGTGCCTGCAATTCAGGGATATTCCCGAAATATGATGTACGCACATACTACCTCTTTTGTCTGGAGGAAACTCACCTCCCAAGAGATGTAAAGTCTGATAGGTTTTCATTCCTCAAGCCCTTTGAGTAAGGCTGTTAGAAAGAGCAGTGGATTCTGGCTGGCACACCACGAGGGCCCACAATGGCTGTCTTCAACTCCCAGCCTCTCTCCCACTAGCCTCCTGAAGCCAATCTTGACTCTGCCTAATAAGGACTCCACTACAATGTCTAAATAGAAGCCAGACAGGACATAGGCGTTAAAAGAGGACATTTCAGTGCTGAAGGCATTAAAACCACAACCTTCAGCTCCAGTCAGTCTCTTCCAGGTCTGAACAATCACAACTGAAGAACTCATCTTTTTCAAGACCCTAAAAGACCTTGTGGTCCCAGTGCCAGTATTTAGTTACCTAAGTCAGAAAATAGTTTTCACTCCAGTATTGATATCTGAAAGACACTGTCCTGATACCTTGATGCTCTTTACATCCTGGGTGTTGTTGACATTTTAGGAGTGCCCTAAGAAATGCCTTCACAAAACAGAACTGACTTTCTGAGTTCATGTTGGATGCCAACTTTTTTTCTCTCTAGCTCCCTGGAAACAGGAAGAAGAACAAGTATGCTGAAAAAGATTCCCCACCATTAAGGGGAAAGCACCATAGAAAAAAACGGTAGTACTTATCTTGGAAGAGCACCAATTTGGCATTGACTCCTCTGGATCCTCCTGATCTCCCACTTCAACCTCACCTCTCTGGTGCCAAAGACAACATCAGCATCTCCTGCTGATATAGTCTTTGCCTTACCAATATTGTTTCCTTGGGCTCCTTTCCCAGATGTCTTCTCCTCTTCCAAGGAATCTCAGAAGAGGCAGACTTGGTTCATTCAGTTACCCTGATTCCTTCCTACAGCGAATTCCGCCTCCCATTTTGGGATTTGTATGCCCAAAGACCATTTTGCCCCCTTCAATGGACATCGGACAGAAGGCCTACCCCTCAGGGAAAATTACATAGATAGGGTAGAGAACTCAGTCATGGGGAAGGAGACTGGAATAGACCTGCTGAAGGCAGGATGGAGAAAACCACAGGGAGTAGGACAGGTTCCTGTAGGGTCGCTGAGATAGGGCGAGTAAGAAGCATGGAGATCTCTGAGGGAAGAGCCCAGAGTCATTATGGAGGGGAGACAGTGGGAAATCTGCTGGGAGGAAACAGCATAGAGGAACTCGGAAGGGCCCCGGAGTAAGGGCAAAGAGCACAAAACTTCAGCCCAGCCCAAGACGGGCAGAAGAAATTGGTTTGGATCTTTGTTTGGATTTACAATTGGACTTTTGTTACTCATAAGCAACTGAACTTGGGAGGTGATCTGGCTGAAAAGCTGGGCCATGGAAAACCCAGACAGAGACAGGCCAGCGTAGAGTCAAGGAAGTGGTCAGCAAGGGGTGTTAGACGTGAAGTCCTGTGCAACGGCATGCTCTGCTGCTAGAGAGGGACTGTGGCAGTACGTGCAAACACTAACAGACATCCAGAAAAACAGAGCTGTGAGGCAAAGGTTCTGTGTTTGGGAGTCACCCTTTTTGTCACTTCTCTGTCTCCCCAGTTTTGATATGTATGTCAGGAGCAAAGATCCAACTCTACCACATTCCCCACTTCGAGCCTGGAACGACATAACAGTGGACAAGTGGGTCCTAGATGTAGTAGAACTCGAGCTGGTCAGGATTTTTTTGGCCAAATGTGTTTTCATCCAGAAGGTTTCTCAGTTCCAGGATTAAATTTCTGGTTGGAGAGAAACTCACCCCAGGTTCCTATCTCTGCATCTGCCACATCCCAGATGAGTGCCCTAGTCACCAGGTTATAGAGTCAATTTCTCACTCTCTCTTGCCCAGTGTTATTTAATTATTTATACAAATGGAACAGCTCCAACAGGAGAGATTGAGAGAGGCCCACACCAAAATAGCGTATGGGCATGGCTATACTTGCAGATGTAGAGCGCTGGGAGTTAAACCAGCCTTCGGAGACCACAGCAGGGAGAACGCTGCCCTGTGTTTACACTGTCAGATTCAAGCACACCGGCGTAGCGACATTAGCAGCTCTTGCAAAGCCACAAAGATCAGTGCATTGTGGTAGCTATCCCAGCGTGCAAGTGGCTGCAACATGCTTTTCAAATGGGGGCGGGGGGTGGAGTGTGACAGGGAGTGTGTTGTGTGTATGTGGAGAGAGAGACAGTGTGTTTTGGGGTGCTGAGAGTGTGTCAGCATGCTGTCTTGTAAGTTCAGACATAATGGTTGCTTTGTCCCAGAGCAGATGAGCATGCCGGCTGTCAGAAACGGAGCTTTGAAAGGGGATATCCACATTCCTACAGCCGATTCCAAAACAATGAGAAGAGTGGCCACTTGACTTCAGGGGATTATGGGATATTTCCAGAGGCCAATCACAGCGCAGTAATGCAACACCTCCTTCACACTGACACCCAGGTGTTTCAGCCTGGGTGCAGCAAGCGTTATGCTTCTCATGGAGGTGGATTACCAGGAGCGCTCCAGCTGCAGAGTCCAGGTGCTCTATGTGCCTTGCCAGTGTGGACGCATCGGGAGTTAGGGCGCCCAAGGCTGCTTTAATGCGCTCTAACTTGCAAGCGTAGCCCAGCCCTGTAGAATGGTGCTTATGGCACTCATTGGGGGGTGTGGTAGATGTATATTCAAGTCCCTGCTCTAAATCAGGCAGAAGTGGAGATCTGAAAGGTGGTCAGCTGGAACTCAATACATATATTCACTCAACATTACGACAGCATTAGATTTAGCTTCACGTTTGATGCCAGCTTTGGCAGACCTGCTTTACAATGTCTTTTTACTTGAGAATTTCTCAGCCCATCAGTCATTTCAGCTACACTGAGCTTACCAGCCTCCAGCGAGTGGAAATATGCACAGGTTCCCTAAAGAAGAAAGAGAAGTTACTTACCAGTAGCTGTAGTTCTTTGAGGGATGTCTCTGAATATTCAAACTCCCTACTCAACTTCCCCTCTTCCTCATAGTTTCCTGTCCATCTTGGACTGGGAGCAGATGTGATTGAGAGTCACACCTCTCTTACATAACTTTGGGCCATGATCATTATGGATGCAGTGACAAAGTTTTCCAGAAGGTTCTGGATCATCATGGTGCAGGTACTTTGAATCCCAGGACTGTGAATATACAGAGGTATTCATCAAAGAACTACAGTTTCTGGCGAGTCTCCTCTCTTTACCTATAATTGCTTGTGTCAGAGTCCTTCTCTTCCTTCATCCTACAGTAGGAACATCCAGATCTGTAAGCATTATTGTCACAACCTATGAGGAAACAAAGAAGTCTAGTTTTAAGAAGGGTGAGGGAAGTAGGGTGCAGGGAAGAGTAAAAACTGGCAAAAATAGTGGTAAGTAATTGTCTCTTGTCCTTTCTCCCTTCCTTATTAAACAATAAAGATATCCAGAACTGCATGAGAATATTGTAAGCAGCAGATAATATACATTACATGACTGCTTGTAAAGAAAAATCCCCATTGTTTGAGAAAATCAGACCCACATCAGAATGGGTTACAGAAGAGTAAGGACTGGCCCAGATAGCAACATTACAAATGCCCACAGCCATTGCTTCACCCCTTTGTGCCCAAAAGGTGGCTAAACTTCCTGTTCAGTGTGCCTTGACCCTGAAAGAGGTTGGGCATTTTACTCATTCATTTGTGTGGAAGTGCTTGAATTTGATAGCCTGCCTAATATTGACAGGATTAGTGCCTTATCTATGATACTCTGGGACCTGAAACTAAAACCTCATGAGCTTAATAGTTAATTAGACCCTGTTACTTGATGCCTTTAATGCATGTCAGTATTTAACTCTGCAGAGAGCCAATGGAAAAGTAGCTGATGGTAATATGTCTCCTTTGATCTCCTAGTGAGGATGTATTTATAACATGGCTTCACAATAAAATATAAGATTATAACAGACACTTATTTTCCTTGTAATCCCTTTTCTCTTTTGAATGTGAATAAAGTTTTGAAAGATTATTCATGTAAATATGGTTATAACCAGTTTTGATTTCATTTCCTTACTTTGGAGGTCAAGATATCTTTATGACAGAAGAACAGAAGAAATACTACAATGCAATGAAAAAGCTAGGATCCAAGAAACCACAAAAACCTATACCTAGGCCAGGGGTAAGAATGACTTAATCTGTCCAGACTAAAAGGTCAATTTAAAAGAAAAGAAGAAATATTAGCTTGTAAGCAGTTTAGAGTTCACACTTGTATAAAGACTAGATATTTGATTTATAAAAAGCTCATGTACAAGTTATCATGAAGGTAACCAAAAGTGGAAAATTTAAACACATTAAGGAAAGAAAGTACCTTTTCCCTCTGCTACCATATTTTTTCTCTTTTTATAAATGTAAAGAGGACAAGATCCAGGAATCTGAACACTATTGTATGCCCCTTTCCTGTGAATAATAATAATAAATCATTGCCATACTGTCTGCTTTCATTGTAGCAGTTCTAAGAAGCAAAATATGTTGGTTTATTCAGCAGTAAAGAACATGTATATATTAAGTCTGGGATTTTCAGAAAAGTGTGAGGGATTTATTAAAATTCACATTGGAGTTGGTTGTCTAAGTCTTTTAGGATCCTTTGAAAATCCTATTATATTTTAACATTATAGGTGGAGCTTGTTGAAACACATATAGTTAAAGTTACCTAACACTTCCCATTGTAAATTCCCTAATTTCCATTGCTTATAACTTTGCCAAACTTCTATTGTTTGGGTTACAATTTCTCATGTTTGCTCCTTACCTTGGGCTGAATTTTTCTGGAAAGTGTCATCAAAAATGGCCCATGCAATTTCCAAAATTTGGGGAGGGGAAGGGGGGACAAGAAGTTTTACCAACATTAAATAATTTGTCCAATAATTTTTTGGACAAATAATATTAGAAAGAATGCTAAGGTTGCAAAGTCAACCACTCAAAAATTAAGAAATGCCAGAATCAAAACTGCCAGAATCATGCAACCTTAATTCCCCTCCCTTTGTGCATATGCGTTAGATACAGTCTTTAATTACATGATCACAATCTATTATTTCTACACGGCCCCTGCCTCATTCAGTGCACAGAATGGCCAGTGAATGAGAGAGAGGGTTGCAGAAAGTAAAAGGGTGTTTAAGGTAGTAAATTGGGACCCAGTAGAGCTGAACGCTTTTCCAGCCCTGCTTCAAACTTGCTGTGTGATGCTGGGCAAGACTATCACAACATGTACATGCAAGAGAGCTGAATTAAGCTCTAATATTTGTATTATTAATTTGACAAGGCTTCCCTTTTACTGAAGTTCTATACACTGTGTTAAGAGATTTTCTTACCTTCTTCCAGTATAATATGGAATAGAAAATAATTGTAAGGTGTGAATTGAATGGTTATCTTTTTTCCCCCTCCAGAACAAATTCCAAGGCATGGTATTTGATTTTGTGACAAAACAAGTATTTGATATTGGCATCATGATTCTTATCTGCCTTAACATGGTCACCATGATGGTAGAAACAGATGATCAGAGTGATGAGATGCAAACTATTTTACAGCGGATTAACCTGGTGTTTATTGTCCTGTTCACTGGAGAATGTGTTCTGAAACTGATTTCACTCCGTTATTACTACTTCACCATAGGCTGGAACATTTTTGATTTTGTGGTTGTCATTCTCTCCATAGTAGGTAAGAATTATTTGTTAAATTAAAAAGAAGCTAAAATGAGTGGAAGATGAAAATTTACTGAAGGTGCTTCATGTTTGGCTTTTGCTATTACAATGCTTATAATTAAGTTGTTTAGCTTTTCATTTCCCTTAACTTTATCGAGAGTAATCACCAAAATTCTTATATTCAGTCATCACCATAGTATCTGACTATATTAGGAATAATTTGTATGAGAGAATTGATAAGAACTTCTCTTGCCATTCTCAGTGTCAGAAATTACACAATATCCACTCTTGAACTATCAGATATTTTACATAAGATATATTAAAAATTAAAGTAGAACCTATACAGTACATCAGGGATCGGCAACCTTTGGCACGCAGCCCATAAGGGAAAGCTGCTGGTGGGCTGGGACAGTTTGCTTACCGGCAACGTCTACAGGTTCGGCTGATCGCTGTTCCCACTGGCCGCGGTTCACCATCCCAGGCCAATGGGGCTGTGGAAAACAGCAAGGGCCGAGGGATGTGCTGGCCGCCGCTTCCCGCAGCCGCCATTGGCCTGGGATGGTGAACCATGGCCAGTGGGAGCTGCGATCAGCCAAACCTGTGAACGCTGCAGGTAAACAAAAGGCCCAGTCCGCCAGCGGCTTTCCCTGATGGGCCGCATGCCAAAGGTTGCTGATCCCTGCATTACATTTACTTGACATATGAACCGTTAGTAATCATATAAAACATGACTATATGATTTGGAAGTCTTTGCAATTCTCCATCATTCTGATACTGTAGTACAGAAAGATTAAATTGCTGTAAAATATTTTCCCCTTACTTACTAGCTGTTTTGTTTTTACAGGTATGTTTCTAGCAAAGGTCATCGAAAAATATTTTGTGTCCCCCACCTTGTTCAGAGTTATCCGACTTGCCAGAATAGGTCGAATCCTGCGTCTCATTAAGGGAGCTAAAGGGATTCGCACTCTGCTTTTTGCTTTGATGATGTCTCTTCCTGCTTTGTTTAACATTGGTCTCCTGCTTTTCCTGGTCATGTTTATCTATGCTATATTTGGAATGTCCAACTTTGCCTACGTTAAGAGGGAAGCTGGGATTGATGACATGTTCAACTTTGAAACTTTTGGCAACAGCATGATCTGCCTATTTCAAATTACCACATCTGCTGGTTGGGATGGCTTGTTAGCACCAATTCTTAACAGTGGAGAACCAGACTGTGATCCTAATAAACCTCACCCAGGAAGCTCTGTTAAAGGAGACTGTGGTAACCCTTCAGTTGGGATTTTCTTTTTTGTCAGCTATATTATCATCTCATTTCTAGTTGTAGTAAACATGTATATTGCTGTTATTTTGGAGAACTTCAGTGTTGCTACAGAAGAAAGTGCAGAGCCCTTGAGTGAGGACGACTTTGAGATGTTCTATGAGGTTTGGGAAAAATATGATCCAGATGCAACCCAGTTCATGGAATTTGAGAAACTGTCTGATTTTGCAGCCGCACTTGATCCTCCTCTTCATTTAGCAAAACCAAACAAAGTTCAGCTTATTGCAATGGATCTGCCCATGGTGAGTGGTGACAGAATTCACTGCCTTGACATCTTGTTTGCTTTTACAAAGCGTGTTTTGGGGGAAAGTGGAGAGATGGATGCACTTCGAATACAAATGGAAGACCGGTTTATGGCATCCAATCCTTCAAAAGCCTCCTATGAACCAATTACAACCACATTAAAACGAAAACAAGAGGAGGCATCTGCTGTCATTATTCAGCGTGCTTTCAGACGTTACCTTTTAAAACGAACAGTAAAACAGGCTTCATTTGCATACAACAAAAATAAAATCCAAGGAGGGGTTGGTCAATGTATCAAAGATGAAATTCTTATTGACAAGTTAAATGAAAATTCATTTACAGAGAAAACAGACATGACCACCTCAACAGCAGTTTGTCCACCTTCCTATGATTGTGTAACAAAGCTAGTAAAAGAAAAACATGAAAAGGAAGACAAAGATGTTAGAAAGAAGGAAAAATAAAATGCAAGCAAACAATTCTGTTTGTGTGAAAAGTTGTTTACAGCCTGTGAAGGTGATGTGTCCACAGGACTCCTGTAGGAGGTCTATGCCAAGCAGACAGTTTTTACAAATATACTGTATACATAAGGTCAGTGCCTATAACAAGACAGTGACCCCTTGTCAGTAAACTGTGACTATAATATGGGGAAACAACATTGACTGGAGGTTACTATTTTCACTACCAGCTGACACTGCTGAAGAGGAGAGAAAAAATGGCTACTCAGACTGTAGGGACCAGTTAAAGGGGTGCAAACCAATAAATTTGTGTGCGTTTAGCATAAAACAATACAGTAACTGTATCCACTGTTTGCATTTCAACTGCCACATTTGTCATATTTTTACAAAATCTGTGTTGGTGGATTCATCTTTTTTTTTAAATCATATGTTTATTATATGTAACTATTTTTGTAAATGGGGTTTGTGTTGGGGAAGGGGTTAAGTATTACTTTACAGGTATGAGGACCAGGTGTTCTATAATATGACTCTAATATACACACAGAAATTATTTGCATGAAGGCATGCTGCACTTATAGATCATGCATGAAAAAACATTAAGTCACAGAGAACAACAGATTTTTAACTACTCTGTGTTTCTGGGAGGAAGTAATAAATTCTGAGGTGCTTAATTAATGTATTCATGTTGTGTCACATCAGACAAGTCTTTATATGCCTGTAAAGTTCTCTATAATCCACAAGAACAGAACAGATGCTTTATTTTTACACAGACCATTAAATCTCAGCAAGTGCAAACTTCATTGTAAGGTCTGGAGTCCAAGGTTTTATGTCTTTGTCAAATGGTTTTCTGTATAAAAATATTAAAAGAATCTGCCCTAGAAAACACAATTGACCAAAAAGAACCCTTTATAAAATTGTTCTGCTTTATCCTGCAGTATTGTTTGGCCATCTTCAGCTCTCAGTAAGGTTGACATTGTATATGTTAATGAAAAGCCCTCTGTTCTGTAAATAGTAATTTTACCCTGTGGTGCATGTTTGAGCAACCAAATAATGACATGAGCACATTTATTGCATCAAATATGTACCACAATAAGTGTAGTGTGCAAGCTTTCTACAGGTAAAAGTATGTATTCTCTACCATTATAGATAGTTTGGATGCTATCAATGCATGTTTATACTGCCTATGCGGCTGTTCTTTCAACAGTCCAGAATTCTTAATTATAGGAAGCCATACATCAGAGGTAAAGAGAAACAAATTGTTCAACAAGACCTCATTTCTTCACATCATTAAGCAATAGTTTGCACCTAATTTAAGAGCTTTTTTGTTTTAAATTTTTAAATCTTAAGTGACAACATATGGTGTATAGCAAAACTGTACAGACGTGTTGCAAACTGCTAAACCTGTTGAAAATAATGTGGTTAGAATTTTATAAGCAAATATAAATATTGTAAAAAAACCATTTTATTTTATTTTTCAGCATTATGTACATAAAATAAGAAATGAATTTTATCTTCAGGTTGATGTCACAGCCATTTTTATTACTTTCTGACCACAGCACTTTTTCATGGAAGAACTTCAGAAAATAAGAAATGAAGACAAGAATGGGTAGTTGTAGGTGCTTTTTTACTATATTTGAAAACATTTCCATTTGAAATAATTTGATAATTTCTGCAAAATAAGTGCACAATTTGCTTGATTGCAAGAGGCTATATTTTTTGCTTTGGAAAAGGATGCAAAGTTTTGTTTGAATTTCTAGCAGTGCCTGCATCAGAATTTTAAAATATCCTTTTTCGTTCACAGAATCCTTTATCTTTTCCAGGGTTTATTTACATTTATTCTTTTTGATTCATGCTGCATTAGAACTACTATTAATATAATCTGGGTCCACAATATTTTTTCACAGAAACAAAGTAGCAAAATTGTATAATCAAACACATCAGGACATTTTATGTTTCTTACACAGGAAAATTACATATAGACTTCTTTTATTAAAACTATTGACTTATACTGTATTAGTGAACTGCATGCAGGAAGATGCTATTACCCTAACTGATGCTAAACAACATTATTAATGCGCCAAAATAATAAAGATTACATTTTTTATTGTATTTCCTTGTCTATTTTTATTAACTAAAATTAATATAAGATCAATGTTATTATGCTATAGTGCATAAGGATCTGATCCTGCATACCATTACAACCAGGTATTGTGCTTACTATCAGTCAAAAATCTATTGCTGTCACTGGGCTGTACCCCTTAAGTAGTACTGCCACTGATAATGTTCACAATCTTTTAATAAAATAGAGTAACAAAAATACAAAAGGGATATAATATTTGGTGGGAGGAAACAGCTCTAATGTGAATAGGAATGTGATTAAGATTATAATGACAAAGTTATTTTTACATAATATTCCACCTCTTTTATAACTTAGCAGCTATTTTTTTTTCCTTTCAAAGGGCCTGTTCCTGGCACCCTTACTCAAGCTGAGTAGCTCCAGAAATCAATGGGGTTACTTACATATGGACAAAACATTCTCCCACTGCTGTGGGTATCTGCCTGGGTGGGAGAGCAGCCTCCCTGGGGTTGCCACATCCCCATCCTGTGCATGTTGGTGAAGAATGGGCTCAGCCATGGCTTGATCTCACAAATGCATCAGCAAGCCCAACTGTACCACTACCATGTACCAGGTATAGACCTGTCTTAGTGTACTTCACTATCGGCCTGAACAAGAAGGGATCAATTGCATTTAATAATATGCTGGCAAAGAAGATTCTTATAGCACTCCACATGAGAGCCCTCGGGGCAGAAGTGTGACTGCCCAACAATAACCTCTGGGGTATCTTGGCAAGAAAGGAGTGATGCCCCTGAAGTGTAACCTAATCCACTATTTCTATGGATGTTGCAGCCACCTTTCATGAGCCACAGTATTGAAGACACCTGATAGATCTGATAATCTTCGCAAGGTCACCTGATCTTCATCTTTCACCAGAAGATCATCCACCAGCTTGACAAGGGCAGTCCCTATGCCAAATGCAGGTCAGAATTCCTATTGATGAGGGTCAAGAAAGCTGGAAGCATCCGGCTACTCTGAGTTTTCTCACCATAACGTTCCATAATCCTGACCAAAAGTGGAAAATTAGCTACTGATTGATAGTTGCATAGACTATCACCATCAAGAGAAGCATTTATGAGCAAAAGCCAAGGACATACTTCCTTTAAACTAAAGTAAAAGCAATTGAGAGCTAGCCATCCCTAAAGGGGATAATGACAATATCCACCAGTAAAGGACCTAGTACTTCCTTTCTAGCCTTTATCCAAGGGGAATGACAAAGATCCAATGCACAGATTGTGACAAGTTTTTCTTCTAAAACAGCCAGAACCTTCGTAAATGATACCATCTGGAACTAAAGCAGAGATTACCTAGCATTTATTCATTCCACATAGTGCCCTGCCTCCAGGGCCAGCTCATTTCTAATCTGATTAATTGTATCTTATTTTAAGGTATAACACAACCCAATGGCTGGAAGTTGAAGCTGGGCAAAGTGAAACTGGAAATAACGTTCACGTTTTTGACAGTGAGGATAATTAACCATTGAACAATTTACTAAGGGTCGTGGTGGATTCTCCATCACTGACAGTTTTTGAAATCAAGATTGGATGTTTTTCTAAAAGCATGCTCTAGGAATTATTTTGGGGAAGTTCTACAGTCTGTGGTATACAGGAGGTCAGACTAGATGATCACAATGGTCCCTTATGGCCTTGGAATCTATTACTTTGTGAATCAGAAATTTCCTCACAACATAATCATCAACTAAATGGAGATTGTCTCAATTAGCTAGGCTGTTCACCATCCAGAACAAATCTGTTGCTTGACATTCTGGAGATACCACAGTCCCAGAGCATAAGAATTCAAAAATATCTTTATAATTCATAGTTTTTAAGATCAGATAGGACCATTATGATAATCTAGTCTGACTTCCTGCATTACACAGGAATGTCACCTAATAATTCCTGCTATCATGGCCATAACTTCTTATTTAGCTACAATATATATTTTTAAAAAGACATCCATTCTTGATTTTAAAAATTCAGTGGAGAAACAGATTGTTCCAATGGTTAATAAATGTCACTATTAAAAATTTGTGCACTATTTTTAGTTTGAATTTGATGCAATCAGCCTCTTCAAAAACTTCAGCCACCTGTGCTGTATTTAGTCTCCCAATTTCTTCATCTGTCACAGGTCACCTGTAAACCACAGTGACCTATGGGGACAAAACTGGGGAGAAAGAGGTCTAGAAACCACTCTCTCAATAGTTGATGACAAAAGATGATAAAATCATACTACACCTATTATTTTCCCTCAGATCCCTCTGGAAACATTCCAATTGTATTAACCTCTGGGGTCAGATCATCAAAATGGATTTCTCACCCCGGTGGTAGAGATGATTCAGATTGTAGCCAACCATGCAACTTGAATATGCAACCCCCTGGAATAATAATTCCTATTTGTGGTCATGAAATTCTGACCCAACACAGAAAATTTATCATTTACATAAGTGGTTCCAAACATTTTCCATTTGCAATCCAAAAACCACCTGTTGTCTCTTACCATTTACTCACCCATCCTACAATCCTCTCCTCTTGGACTGGGTGAGATGCAGGAAGAAACCAAAGGGTTGTGAGTTAGGTGAACTGCAGCAAAAAAAACATTGTCTGATTTTGTGTATTTGGGCTTGTGAATGCTGGTAGGATTTTTCCTGGTGTGCTTGGCTTCTTTGTGTAGCTTTCAGAGATGCTAGGTACTGGTTGTGGGGCTAGCAGACTTGCTGTATGAAGGAGCCTCCCAACTCACTGAGTGGAAAGCTGAGCAGGAAGTGTTGAGACACTTCCTCTGGATTGGGTGGGAAGCTGACTTCAAGTGACCATGGGATTTTGCTGCTTTTTATTCCATCGGAGTATGACTCAGTGATCAACCCCTTGTGACCAGCTTGCTAGTCATACCAGGTAGTTGGGAAGTCCTGATCTATGTGGATTTTAGCCACTGAACATTATCACGCTCAGTGCCCCAGAATACAGCACTGATGAACTTCATGAGATCACCCATCAACATCACAATACAATGGCGCAGTCTCCAATCCAGCACTTGTTCAATCCTAACTTCATCCTGGGACTCACATACTAGTGGTCTCACAATATTTGGGGCAGGAGACCTGAGCATATTTCAGTTTACAAAGGAGACTGGCAACAATTCTGGATATCTGACGTGCCCCTCCTCTGAAGCAAAATCAGACCAAATCAGCCAGAGGGGCAGTTCACTTCTGCCAACTTTAGAAGATGTGTCTTTCATAACCTCTAGGTATATTTATGCAAAACCACTTAAATTAACTAGTAACTAATCTGGCAAGTGTCAGCTAGCAAGACCTCAGAAAACCTAACACAAATCCCCAAAGCCTTGGTCTGAGCACCTCCTCAGACAAAAACCTGTGAAAATACAAGATCATTGCAGTGTGAACAGTGTGAAAGATCATTAAGCTCAGGATTTGTCAGACCCACGAGATGGAGAAAGTTTCAGAGAAAAGGACCTTTCACTAAAAATGTCTGCTCCCCCATTGCATAAATGTGAGGGCACCAGAGCTGATCCCAGTTGAGCTAAACTGACCATTTGAGGCAAAGCTAGTGCAGAATATGAAATACAGGTGTAATAAGTTCCACTGGAGACATGCCAAACAAACAGGAATATTAGAAAGAGTTTGAGTTTGTTGGGCTCTAAAAATTTCACATTTTCTCTAAATTTACTCAGACGTCCATTAATTTATCTGATAATGGAATGGAAAAATCAGAAAAGTGGCAGTGAGCAATTTTGTTTTGCTTTGCTGAAACAGTCCTTTATCAAAAGTCTTTATTCCAGAAAGAGCTACATAATTCATCTGTATTACTTCAAATGGATAGCCTAATGCTACAGTTCTAATTAGATAGTCAAGCAATCCTCTGAAGCAAAACCAGCTAGAGGCTGGTATTTGGTATTTTAGCACCAGTTGGTATACATGAACCTGTCCTGCTTAAGAAATGTGTGATCATTCTGTCATATCTTTTAGTTGGAAATCAACTTCTACCCTCCATCTCCTTGACAAACGGGGACCCGCTCTCTGCCCGAGGCCCCCACTAGGACAAATCAACATGCCTGGCTTGCGCCCTACTGGGATCTCTTCCCACTGCCTGCCCTTGGCACCAGGACCCCAGGGCTCAATGTTCTGCACTGGCCGCTTCGTTCTCCAGGCCGAGTTCCGCCTGCCCACCGGTCCCCTGGACCCCTCTGAGGAGCGGTGGGCACAGGCTGGGGCTCTCTCTGCTCAGCGTCCCCCTCTGGATCCCCCATTGTAACTGTCTCCCGTGCCGTGCCGTGCCCCGTCTGCCCCCCTCACCTAGAACAATCACCCTCCACCTTTCTCCAGCTTCGCCCCTCCGCCCCTACTCAACTGCCCAACCAACAGACGTCATTTTCCGGACTCCGCCCCTCTTCAACTATCCAATCGAGGCGGCTTTTTTCCCCTGGCTCCGCCCCTCCTCGTTGCGAAACAACCAATGCAAATATGCTCCCGCCCCGTGCCCGAAACGCTGCTCCACGTCGCTCCGGCTACCGTTGTGGTAGTTGCGGGTTGCGGTCGGTGGCCATGGAGTCGTTGGCGCAGCGGGTCAGTAATGGCGGCCTTAGTGCTGCCGTCGCCCCCTTCCCCCTTTGCGCGCTCGGCTGCGGCGCCCCCCCCCCAGGCCTGCTCCCGGCTGCTTGCGCTCTCTCCGCGGCCAACGGCCCTGCTCCCAGCGCCCGGGCCGGGGCCTTCCTAGGAGGGTGGGCTGCTGGGGATAAGCGCTGCTCGGCGGGAGGGGGCTCGGCTGTGCGCCGCCGGGAAGGCGCAGGGGCGCTACGGAGCCGGCACGGTTGCGGCAGCAGCTACAGCGTTTGGTGTAGGCGGGGGCAGGTGGGAGCCTGCCGGGGCGCAGGGGGGCCGCGGGCAAGTGGCTGAAGGCGGTGGTCGCTCTCCGTTCTGGACCGGTTCCTTGTGTGCCACAGTGACGCTTCCCTTTCAGGCTCTGGTCAGCTACTATTGCCAGGAAGGGTACTTCCATCACGTCCAGGTGGCCGCTAATGATGGTCTTAAGAAGTTTGGCAACGACCCCGTGTTCCTGTTCTACCGCGCCTATGGCATGATGATGGAAGGTGACTGACTGCTTGTCGCTGGGTCTGTGGTGAAAGTTGAACGAGAAGCCGTCAGCTTCAAATCCAGGCCGCTTCACTAATCCTTCCCCTGAGACCTGCCACCAGCACTTGCGGTTTTACAACACTCTATTAAACCTTTTTTTAAAAAGCGTTATTATTAATGACTTGAATTTTAGAAGCGCCTGGAGAGACCCCGGTTGAAATCAGGGTTCCTGTGGGCTGCGAATGTAACCGATAGTCATTGCTCCCAAGAGTGCAGGTGCTAAATAGATAAGACCAACAAAGGGTGGGAGGTGAAACAGGTATACAAAAGTAACTTGTTTTAAAGCTTTCTTGTTGGAGCTTTCAGAGTAACAGCCGTGTTAGTCTGTATTCGCGAAAAGAAAAGGAGTACTTGTGGCACCTTAGAGACTAACCAATTTATTTGAGCATGAGCTTTCGTGAGCTACACTCACGTCATCGGAGCTGTAGCTCACGAAAGCTCATGCTCAAATAAATTGGTTAGTCTCTAAGGTGCCACAAGTACTCCTTTTCTTTTTTTGTTGGAGCTTGTTTTCTTTATTTAGCTAATCAGTCCAAATTGTGATAAATTAGAATAATTTTTATGTACTTTGAGTTGTGTTTTATAGGGCTTTGTTTAGACTTACTATTACTAGACCTACTTATTGAGTAGGTTTTGGAAAATGGAACTTAAAAAAAAACAAAACAAAACAGTTGGAAGCACTCTCCTGTTGCAGATATAGGAAATGCCTGGAAAAGGAAACCAGTGCCCAAAGTGCAGTTAAAAGCACAATATAAAATGAATAGAGCAGGGGTGGGCAAAGTTTTTGGCCCAAGGGCCACACCTGGTTGGAGAAATTGTATGCATGACCATGAATGTAGGGCTGGGGTAGGGTTGCGGGAAGGGGTGTGGTGTGTAGGAGGGGGTGGGGTGTGCAGGAAGGGGCTCAAGGCAGGGAATTGGAGTGTGGGGTGCAGGAGCGGTGGGGGCTCTGGCCTGGCGCTGCTTACCTTGCGCGGCTCTGGGGTGGCAGCAGTGCTAAGGAAGACTCCCTGCCTGCCCTGACCCCGCGCCGCTCCCAGAAGTGGCCAGCATGTCCAGTAGTGGCTCCTGTGGGTGGGTGGGGTGGGACAGGAGGCTCTGCTGTGTGCTGTCCTTGCCTGTGGGTACCACCCCAGAAGCTCCCTTTGGCCGTGGTTTCCCGTTCCTGCCCAATGGGAGCTGCGGGTGGTGGTGCCTGAAGGCAAGGGCAGTGCACAGAGCCCTCTGCCGCACCCTGGTGCTGCAGGGATGTGGTGCTGGCTGCTTCTGGGAGTGGCACGGGGCCAGAGCAGGTAGGGAGCCTGCCTTAGCCTTGCTGCACCACGGGGCTGGCAATCCTGCGGGTCGGATTGAAAGCCCTGACGGGCCGGATCCAGCCCTTGGGGTGTAGTTTGCCCTCCCCTGGAATAGAGGGTGGTTTTCACCTTTGGTGACTGGTGGAAATAAAACAAGACCACTTCCAGGTTCTCTCAGTATTAGCATGCTTTTCTTTCTCCTGTTACTGTATGGCAGATACTGGCCTACACTACACTAGTGTAGTGGCCTACATTAGGATATTAGATCAGTATAACTACATTGGTTGGTGGTATGAAAAATCCACAACCCTGAGTGATGCAGTTAAACCAATCTAACCCCCAGTGTAGACAGGATAGAGAATTCTCCTGTCAACCTAGCTACTGCCTCTTGGGGAGGTGGAGTACCTATGCCAAGGGAAGAACCTCTCCTGTCATATAGGTAATGTCTTCACTGAAGTGCTACAGCAGAGCAGCTGTCTTGTTGCAGCATTTTAAGTGTAGACAAGCCCTTACACAAACAAGTGAAAATGATTGTGAATAGAGAGGTTAGCTATACACAAAATAAACAAATTGAAAAAACAATTTCTTCAATTATTATTCAGCTAATTATGTCAATAGTAGGGCCGTCGATTAATCACAGTTAACTCATGTGATTAACTCAAAATTAATTGCACTGTTAAACAATAGAATAGGATTTGAAATGTATTCAATATTTTTGGATGTCTTTCTACATTTTCAAATATATCTATTTCAATTACAACACAGAATACAAAGTGTACAATGCTCACTTTATATTTTTTATTACAAATATTCACATTGTAAAAATTAAAGACACAAGAAATAGTATTTTTCAGTTCATCTCATACAAGTACTGTGGTGCAATCTATTTGTTATGAAAGTGCAACTTACAAATGTAGGGTTTTTTGTTACATAACTGCACTCAAAAACAAAACAGTGTAAAACTGGAGAGCCGACAAGTCCACTCACTCCTACTTCTTGTTCAGCCAAACGTAAGAGAAACATTGAAGGGACATATGAATCTTTAAGGCATCTGCTATGTAAATATCTTGTGATGCTGGCTACAACAGTGCCATGCAAACACCTGTTCTCACTTTCAGATGACATAAACAAGAAGCAGACAGCATTATGTTCTGCAAATGTAAACAAACTTGTTTGTCTGAGCGATTGGTTGAACAAGAAGTAGGACTGAATGGACTTGTAGGCCTTAAAATTTTACATTGTTTTATCTTTAAATAGAGGGTTTTTTTATTCCTAATTCTACATTTGTAAGGTCAACTTTCATGACAAAGAGATTGCATTACAGTACTTGTTTTAGGTGAATTGAAAAATACTATTTCTTTTGGTTTTTTTACAATCCAAATATTTGTAATAAAAAAAAATAAAGTGAGCACTGTACACTTTGTATTCTGAGTTGTAATTGAAATCAGTAGTAAACATCCAAAAATATTTAAATGGTATTGTATTATTGTTTAACAGTGCGATTAATCATGATTACTATTTTTTAATCGCTTGACAGCCCTAATAGTGAATATACTGGACAGTGTTAATATATAAAATGTTAATCTTAATGGTGGCAGGTAAAACACTTTCAGGGAAGCATGGTGGGTTTTTTTGTTTTTTTTTAAAGATAATTGTATCCCTTTATCTCTTCTTGTATTCTTTAGGTCATGTTCAGGAGGCTATTCGGGAACTTGAGTCTATTAAAAACAAACAGGAGGTGTCCCTTTGCACAGTGATGGCACTGATCTATGCCCATAAAAAGAGCTCTAATCCAGGTATCTTAACAGAAAATACTGTTGTCTTTCTGTGTTTTACATAGTCTTATAATATTTGCAGTTAATAAAACTGCTGGCAATCTAACCTGCAAAATATAGTCGAATCTCAGTTAAACCAAAATGCATGCTTTAGCCCTACACATAACTATAAATTTAATATTATAACTAGATGAAGTTTGACAAAACTATATACAACAATCTCCATTACATAACAAATAAGGGTGTATTTGCAGACAAAATATTGAAAAGTTACAGAGCTATGTTTCTTGACATATTAAAAATCTCTCTTCTCCGTAAGCAATGGCCATCTGCTGTAGACCTCCACTCTCCTGGCTGCCTCTGTCCTCTGTCTGTCTGTTTTTGATCTCCTGATCTTCTTTACTGTTGCCAGCCTCTAATTCTTCTACGTCCAAAAGGCCAGTCAGAAAATATTTTTCCTTCTCAGAGATATGCATTTCTTATTTCCCTGTGTAGCCTTGCTTACCTTATAGTTTCTACTGCCAACTTCAATTCCATTTAGGAACACTTCATTGTCCCTGCCCTATCCATTGGACTGTGAACTGAGATGAGATGACCTGACCAATGAGTATTTGTATACATGAAGTATGAAGGATAGAGTGCCATTGAAGTAATGGGACTGAAAACTCCTTATTACTTGATACTCCTATTCAGGTTCTCCCACCTTATTAAAAAACTTATTTCTGGAGTTTATGCTACATGAAAGCAATCCTGCTATGCTTTTCATTTTCCGAGAGGGTATAGTGTCTTGAAAAACTTGAAAGTTTAAAAGCAGTGGTGACTTGGAAAATCTAGGAGAGAATCTGCAGGGTTTTGGACAGAGCAGGTGCTAGGAAGACTAACAACAACAAAAAAAGTTGTAATATGATACTCAAAATCAGGTCCTGAAAAATTCATTCGCCATGTCACCTGACAAGCTTTGTATTCTATATGGGTTTTTATACAACACTCATCACCAGAGTGTCTGAGCTCATTCTAGTAGTGCATTAAGCAGTGTGGGGGTCTACGCATCTGTCTCATCATCTTCTCAAAGGGAGAAACATATGTAGTGATGTGTCTTGTTTTGATAGGGTATTTTTATTTATTAAATAAAATCTATTGCAATGTGTTTTTCTTGGAGAAGGCAAGGTCAAAAATATTGCACTGGAAAGTGGTGAGGTTTGTGATTATCCTGGGGGACTTCATTCCACAGTCTCCGACCATCCCCAAAGAAAGTTTTTTTATCTCCTGCATAGATTTTGCTCTTTCATTGTTGAGAATTCCATTGTGCCAGAGGAGAGACGTTGCTGAGCACGGTCTTTGTTCCAGAGTTTTAGGTGGTCTTTTAGGTATCCTGGGCCCAGGCAAGGTTGCATGTGGAAGGTAAGGACTGAGACTTTGAACTTTATTTGAAATTCTGTGGGAAGCCAGCCTAGAGTGTGGAGGAGAGGTGTAGTGTGTTCATGGTAGCCTTTGTTGCTTAGGAGATGCACTACAGCATTCTGAAATACTTGGAATTTTCTGGGTTCTGAAGGTTTTATGCCCAGCTAGTTTGTATGTTGCCTTGCTATAGTCCAGGCAAGAGCTGACAAAGGCGTGAATAACTGAGGCTATGTCTTTGTTGACCAGGATAGGGTGAAATCTACTAGCCTGTTGGAGATAGTAGAAAACATTACTCACAGTCATTGTGATGTGAGCTAAACACCAGCGAGGAATTCAAGAGTATTCCTAGACTATGGACTGATTTGACCAGTGGTGGGTGTGAACTGTCAGCTAAGGATACCACACTGTGGCTGCAAATTGTTCAAAATGCTTTCCCCTGTCACCTGTTTTCGTCAGCTTCAGCCAGCTGTTCTTTATCCAGGAGTTGATCTAGTCCAAGCTCTATACCGTCTTGGTGCTAGCAGTGTGTTAGTATTGGGTGCAGGACTGCTGACCCCAAATGTCTACTCAGCTTTGTTTAGCATCATAACGTGAGCCCTGCAAGCCTGGGCTTTGAGACTCACTGGTGTGGGATCCTGCTTGCTTTGTAGACGTACCCTAAGTGATTTATCACCCTGTATGGCTCCTTGGGCAGGATTTGTCCACCTCAATGGAGGCTAATAGGAAGGTTCTCTTTGCCTGTAATGCAGCCTTATCATAGGCTTTGAGGAATTGGCCATGTTTCATCCTGCTTGAATTGGCCATTGTCATCTGCCATTGGTCTTTGAGTTTCCACCACTCTCTTCATCTGGTGTAGGGAGTTAGAAAGCCGTGGGCATTGGGGAGCAGGGGCCATGTGTGAGCACAAAATGCTTTTCACCGGAGCATTGTCTCTATCCTAGTCTTTTGTATCTAATGTAGCACCTCTACCCTAGTCTTTTGTATCTACCTCTGGAAAACCTGTTTAGAGCTCCAGCTAGTGGGGGAATACCAGAGTGTTTGGCAATGTGCTTTGCCTTGGGGATGCCACATTTATGCGGCATCTGCTCTTATTGTACAATGACCTTGATAAGATATGATCAAAATTTTAAAAAAGAATTCCCACTGTTACTATTTTCAGATCGAGACGCTATTTTGGAACTGGATGCTAAAATGAAGGAACAACGTAAGACTGCAGGACATCAGGCCTTGTACTTTGCAGGGTTGTTTTTGTGGCATCTTGGTCGTCAGGACAAAGCCCGTGAATACGTTGATAGAATGATCAAAGTTTCTAATGGTAATAAAGAGGTAACTAGTCTTCTATATATGAAATATAAGTATAGCTGTCTGTTTATAAAACTAGATGTACTAGCTCTCTTCTACATTGTCATCCTTTAATGTAACTGCTGTATGCTATTTATTTATATTAAATGCTAATATTTCATTTAATGCTTCAAAAGCATTTTTGGGTGGCTGGTACTACGCACAATTTGTGAATAGTAAGTTGTTAAATCTCTTTGATCCAGTAACTGAAAAGCAAGGTCTGCTGTGGCCAACAGAAGTATTTAATTAAGTAAATACGTTTATCTTCAGGCAAAATAAATCTAAATGGCTGTGTATAATTGAGGCTTCTGGTTCTTGATTTAAATGTTTACTGGAAAATGCCACCTGCCTTCCATTAATGTTGGGACTTTCCAGAAAATATTTATTCAAGCTGAGAATATTTTTTTCAATTTATGTAGTTTGATAGTCAGCAAAATATAATTGCTAGTAAGAAATTGAGCTATGGTATGGAGTAACTCTATGACTTAGAGTTAGATATGACTCTAACTACAGAGGGTGATATATTTATTTAAAAAAAGAAGAGCAAGCTCAAAACCTCTAGAGCAGGGGTCGGCAACCTTTTAGAAGTGGTGTGCCGAGTCTTCATTTATTCACTTAAATTTAAGGTTTTGCGTGCCAATAATACATTTTAAAGTTTTTTAGAAGGTCTCTCTCTAGAAGTCTATATATTATATAACTAAACTATTGTCATTTGTAAACAGGGTTTTCAAAATGTTTAAGAAGCTTAATTTAAAATTAAATTAAAATGCTGATCTTACACTGCCCACCGGCTCAGCCCGCTGCCGGCCTGGAGTTCCGTTCACCTAGGCTGGCAGCGGGCTGAGCATGGCCTGTGGTTGGGACCCCGGGCTGGCAGCCAGAACCCCGGGTTGGCAGTGGGCTGAGCGGCTCAGCCTGCTGCCAGTCTGGGGGTCCATCCACCAGCTCCTGCCAGCCAGGGTCCCGGCTGCCGGCCCCGCTCAATCCTGCTGCCGGTCTGGGGTCCCGGCCCTGTCCACATAGAGTAGGTACCTACCTTCTCCCTGGTTCTAGCCATTCTCTTCCTCTCTCTGCACTGAGAACAGGGCTGGGGGTGAAGGAGCAGGCTGGGGGTTGGGGTGCAGGGTCTGGCCAGGAGCTAGAGTGAGGTGGGGGGGCTCAGGGTTGGGGCAGGAGGTTTGGGTGTGGAGAGCTTACCTGGGCAGCTCCCATTTGGTGCGAGGGGTGCAGGTGGGAATGTGGGTGTGTGTGTGTGTGCAGGAGCTCCCGTTTGGTGCTCAGGGTGGGGATGGGGATGTGGGGGGTGCAGGAGTCAGGGCAGGGGGTGTGGTCGTGGGGGTGCTCCCATCCCCCTGCTCTGACTGCACGGCAGGGGGCTAGAGGGGATATGCCGATTCCACCCCCTTCCGCAAGGTCCCTGGAGCAGAAGCGCGAGTGCGCTGCAGCTCTGCTTTTCTCTCTACCCCTCTGTAGTAAGGGGATTAGCCGCAGGGGGGGAGAGAAAGAGGGGCTGGAACCCAGCACGCTGTGGGAAGAGGCGGGGGGAGGGGGAAGCTTGCCCGCCCTGCAAGGAGAGAGCAGGGGTGGAGAAGAGTGGGCTGAGCCGGGCAGGATTTTTAATGGCACGCTGCTGTCTGCTGTCCCCGGCAGACAGCAGCGTGCCATTAAAAATTGGCTCGTATGCCGTTTTTGGCATGCGTGCCATAGGTTGCCAACGCCTGCTCTAGAGCAACTGGGCTTTCAAAACTAAATATGAATATGGAGAAAAGTATTACATAGTTTTTGCTAATACTGAAAACTATTGGTCCTAAATATAATATAGAATTATTTTATAGTCTCCTTCAGTAATGTACAAAGGAACATCACTTGGATTTGCTAACAATTTTCAGGGATGGCTGAGCTTAGAGTCCTTCATCTAGAACTTTGTTGTGATACATTCCTTGTGACAGTGTCTTCCTCTTAACTCTCAGTGAATTTTTCTTGTTTTTAATCAGATCTCTTTAAAAACAGAAATTGCAGTGTTGGTTTAAAAAAAAGAAGAAAAAGAGGTACAATGTATTGCTTTTGTACATATCAGCTTCAGATATAAGTACATTCAATATATCATTAATGTGCACCTATAAGGAGTTGTTTGTTTTAATATAATAGTGGGAACAATTTTACATTACAATTAAAGTTGTTCTGTTGTGGTGAAATATTTCTTCAACTTGATAAAAATGTGCTTTGTTATGTGAGAGTGTAAGATTGAGATCTCTAGCCACGCTTTTTAAGTGTTTGGCTTGTGTAGATCGTGATGCGTAATGGAAGTTGGTTGCAAACATAACTACAGAGAAGCTGCTGTTTCTCCATATCTGAACTTGTATCTTTCCTCAGAAGATCTCAAAGTGCTTTATAGTGGTAGGCAAATAGTGCTATACCCATTTTTTCAGATTGGAAATATGAGACAAGAATACAAGATTACATAAAGCCATTAACAGTAGGGGCAATAGAATCTGCATTTCTTGACTCCCAGTTGTCGCCTGCTCTAACCATTGCCTTTTTGTTATAGTCCATTTGAATGCTATAGTGGATTTAAGAGAGATGTTATAGACTACTGTTTATGTTTATCCTTGTTTGTTAGTATGAAATACCATATTACAATATACTTATTACCTTAAACCATGAACTCAAACTGAATTTTGCTTTAAGGGATTGATTTTGAAAGCTTGGCTTGATCTCACCTGTGGAAAAGAAGCTTATATTAAAAAAGCTGTGAAATACTTTGATGAAGGAATGCAAGATGGGAATGACCCTTTTGCCCTGCTGGGTAAGGTGAGTTCACTTTATTATTTTAACACTTCCACAGTGTATTTCAAAATATTTTCTGAAACAGGTTATCCATAGCACCTCAGTGAAGTTAGTAACTATTGTAAGGAAACTAGAAAGAACCGCTATGTGATTTGCCCAAGATCACAGAGGGAGTCATTGGGATTAGAAATCAGGAGTTGCTGCTTTGGTCGTTTGTTCAAATAACTAGTCTGTGCTGTTCCATGTTCTGGGGTGATAATGAGTCAGCTGTTTTATGTTACAACAAAAATACCTTGTATACTTTTCTAAGATTGTGTAATATAAGAACAATTCTCATATAGGGCATGTTTAACATAATTAACAGAAGATATGAAAATAAACTTCATGTTACTAGTGATTTTTATAATGGGTGCTAACATTTCTGTAGCTCTTACTGTAGACAGCCCACTTAATATATATTTATCAAACTAAACCCTACCTAGACATGTCATACGACAAAGCTACATCAGTGGCAGTGTTAGGCACCTGCAAACCATGCAGTCACAAGGGGCCACCAAGACAGTGGGGGGCAAACCAGATCTGGCCCGCAAGAGCCTTCCATTTTGCCCACCCATTGTCAGCTGCTCCATCCTGCCTCCCCTCCCACCCCCGGGGGTGTGGGGTGGGCGGGGAGGCGTCCATTGTACAGCTTTGCTTGCTCGCTCCAGCTGTGCCCTGGCTGGGCCCTGACAGCTTTGTTCCCGTGTTGACCCAACAGTGAGTCCTTTGGTCAGCCTGGAGAATGCTCTGCAGCTGGGGGAAGGGGGGGCGGGAGACGGAGGGTAGGGAAAAGGGCCCACTTGGTAGCCAGGGAGTGCAAGGGCTGGAGCTGCCAGGAGCCCAGGACCAGCTAAAGCTGGATAGTGGGGCTGCCTGGACAGTGAAGCTCCCAGCTCAGAGCAGGAGGTGGGCACAGTCAGTGGGGGAAAGGGACAGGCGTTGTGGGAGTCACCCGCTGCTTCCCTAGGCCTGTCCCAGTTCCCTTACTGCCTCAGTCCAGGTAAGGACTCTGGAATTGAGCTTTGCCAGAGGCCCCCACAGGACAAACACTGCAAGTGAACTACATACAGTTCTTTTAAGGGTATCAGAGATTCATTAAAATATCTGCTCTGGCTATAGATGGGCACAAGGGGGCACAATTGGGTTATGATGAGTTATTAATTTAGCTACTGTATGTATTGGATTCTTAATTATGGATTTGTTTATGTGGATTTGTTTAATCTTAACATTCCTGTACTATAATTCTTGTCCTTTTGATTTCCCTTTTATTTTTTCCCTGTCGATTTTGAAGTCTGCAAACTTTAGTTTAACTATATCAAAGACTAAACTTCAGTTAGTGAATTAGTATCCACTCATGCACATTTATGTGTATTTCAGTACTTGAGCGTGTTTAGAATGTAACCTTCTTACTCCCAAATTAAAACTTAATATGCTTTTCTGCCCATTAGATACCATCCTAAAATGTATGCTGTGGTCTAAATATGATCACTGTGAATGTATACTGAGACCAAGTATTTTAATACAAGCACACTCAAGGTGTCTTAGGCTATTACATTTATTTAGTAAACTAACTTTTGCACTCTGAGGAAATCACTTAAACTAAAAGCGAATTTGATATCCTTCTGTACTTCTAAGGGAATTCTGTACCCAAAAAATAAGTTCTGCGCACAATGTTTTAAAGTTCTGCAAATTTTATTTGACAGTAAATAAATGTGGAGGCTCTAGCATAACAGTGGGGCGCACAGGCCACTGGTTGCATGGAGGCAGGAGATCACCCTGCAGCTTGTGCACTCTCCCTCCCACCCGACCCCCTGGTTCTTGGACTCCGTGGTGAGGCCGCACCTGACCCTGACACAGTGCAAGGGTCGGGCCTGCCTCCGAAACACCGAGGGGCCCTGCCCCTCTGTGCCAGACTTACTGAGATAGCGAGCGAGAGGGACAGAGTCTCACATGCATGCCAAGCCCTGGCCCCCAATCCAGGTCTGGGGCAAGCAGGCTCAGCCAAGCAGGATCCAAGTGTGGAGGGGTTTAGTGTGTGTGTGGGCGGGGTGGGGGGAGGATCCAGACGTGGGGTGAGAATGTTCCACACAGAGCCATCTGGGTGCAGGTAGCTCAATGAGGGTGTTTGGGTGTGGGTGAGACCTAGATGCACAGGGGGTCATTGGGAGGGTTCCAGGTGTGGGGGAAATGAGGCTCTGTGGGAGGGTTATGGGTGCAGGGGTATGTGTCTGGGTACAGGGGGACAGAAGTCATTTTTCTGCGGGGAAGCAAAGAAATCTGAGGTGGACGTGAATTCTGTGTCTACATAGTGGTACACAATTCCCCCAGGAGTACATTCTAGTTGAAGTAGGTATTTGTCCACATTACACAATCATCTTACAACTTGGCAAAGTTCAGCACAATTAAAAAGATACAACTTGTTTCTGTCTAAAACTTTTTGTACCAATTATAGTTGCAAGTAATGTCAAGGTTACTAGAATTGAACTGTTGGTAGGAAAATCCCATAAATAGGCTGTTTTTCAATTAGTCTGCTTCCTGTATATGACAGCACTTTGTATAGAATCAAAGGAGTTCTTGTGGCACCTTAGAGACCACTGAATGCATCCGATGAAGTGAGCTCTAGCTCACGAAAGCTTATGCTCAAATAAATTTGTTAGTCTCTAAGGTGCCACAAATACTCCTTTTCTTTTTGCGAATACAGACTAACACGGCTGCTACTCTGAAACCTTGTATAGAATCAGTTTCACTCTTCCCTTCTCAACAATTTGGCTTCAATGGGGCAGCAATTGGGCACAACAATCTAACAGTGTGTTGTTTAGTTTCTGCCTTGTTGAAAAAGCCCTTATAAAAGCAGAAAAATATCCAACTTTTTTTAATGAAGGAATTTTAAAAAAATTCAGAATATACTATTAAAGAGTGCTCTATCAAAAACTAGATTTCTTTTTATAATAGTCAGTTTCTAAAACCCTAAAGTTGACAGTGCTCCTTGAAATCTTTGCTAATAAGTGGTCCAAGATTATTGTGCATTGGCAAGTTTGCACAACACCTGACCATACTGCTGTATGTCTAACTTCAACTTTTAATCCTTGACTTTCATGTGCACTAAACTAAACAAAGTAGCCGAAAGAAAAACATCTAAAAATGTTTGTGAAATAATTTAAATTTTGATGCATATAAACATCCTTAACACACACAAACAATCAAATAATACTTGTATGAATGGAGATCTTAAACCTACATGACATGGTAAGATGTCCGTATCTCTTCACAGATAATTGAGGGATATACAAAATCTCCTAAGCATTATGATATGCATGGTCACATGCATAAAAACAATATTCATGTTGCTTTAATACAAGAAATTACGATCTGCATTGTACTTCGGTTGTTCATTTTGTTTAGGTAACTGGTAGTATAATTTTTGTCTTGGCCACTTTTTTTTTCCCCTTGCAATGTACAAATAGTCATCTGGCCATTATGAAGAATCTATTAATTTTGAAGATTGTTTTTCCTTTTTGCAAAAGAACTCACGGTAGGGAATATGAAGCAAGATTGCTTAATGGTAATCTACAAATAAATAAAAAGAATGTTAAACCTCAGAAAATTATGCACAATATTGTGCATATATGTTAATGGTAATGTTAAAGGTATGCGTGCAGGGAGTAGGTTGAGATTTACCCTATTCTGACTTCAGTCACCAGTGTAGTTCATGTTGGTTCATAACTTAAAGCAGTAGCTGGAAATCCAGTCCTTCTGCGCATGACCGTCTCTAATAGGGAAAAAAAAAAAAAAAGAAAATCAAGATAATCTAGATACCACTCTTAAACTATTAAAAAATAGAAAACACTGTGCTTGTGTAGTACTTGTTATCTTCAAAGTGCTTTGCAAACACTAATCCTCACAACAGCCATGACACTCACAAGCTGATTGCCTTCAGGTGAACTTCCACACACTCTTCGTCTTTAAGCATTTCTGGGCATTCAGCAGCCATTCCTCTTACTAGCAAGGTGTCTGACTAAGGAGCCAACCTATATTCCTTGGTCATATGGTAAGAGAACATTTATTGCATCAGACGCAGTGAATGCCTCATAGTGATTTAGAGTAAGAATTCGTATCTTCCACCCCTTAATATGGAAGTTAAAAAAGTTGTATCTGTCCTTTAAATCATTCATGTGTCTGTCTTCATTCTCCTGTGTGTCCTGATCAATAACTTATAACTGCAGCGTTGCTGTAACCTTTATAAAGGTGCTTACAAAAGCTGCAGCTTTTGACTTTCTTCTTTCTGTTTACACCTTCTGTCATGCTTAAAACTGGAGTGAAAATATTAGTAAAGGGAAGAATTTCCCTCTATTGAATGTTTTTTACCAGTGTCTGTGTGGAAATACTTATGAATCTTGATACTTTTGCAAGAGTACAGTGTTGATAGGACTTCTTTTTCCTCTCACTAGGCACAATATTTTGAGGTGCGCCAGAATTATTCGGGAGCTTTAGAAATTGTGAACCAGATAATAGCAAACTTCCCAGACTTTCTTCCTGCTTTTATAAAGAAGATGAAACTACAACTAGCCTTGCAGGACTGGGAGCAAGCAGTTGAAACAGCACAAAGGTTCAGTATACATATATGTCCATGGTGTTGCTTTGTTTCAGTTGTTAAGAACATTGGCAAATGCACTAGTTGGGTTTGTTAGAATCATAGGACAGGAAGGGACCTCGAGAGGTCATCTAGTCCAGTCTCTTGCACTCATGGCAGGACTAAGTATTATCTAGACCATCCCTGACAAGTGTTTGTCTAACCTGCTCATAAAAATCTCCAATGATGGAGATTTCACAACCTCCCTAGGCAATTTATTCCATGCTTAACCACCCTGACAGGAAGTTTTTCCTAATGTCCAACCTAAACCTCCCTTGCTGCAATTTAAGCCCATTTCTTCTTGTCCTATCCTCAGAGGTTAAGAAGAACAATTTTTCTCCCTCCTCCTTGTAACAACCTTTTATGTACTTGTACTCTTGTGTTTTAAATATTTTAAAACATTTGTGCTTCAGTCTGCTGCCAGTGATATATTGTGAGATAAGACTAGTAAGTTAACCCAAATCATGTTAGACAGTTATGGTATGTGCATGATGTCCAAACTTTAGAAAACTTCTGCAAATTTAAACCTCCCACATCGTGTTATATGGGAAATACCACAGTGCTATATTAACTGTCTGTTAACCTTTCTGCGGTAGGTATGAAGTCCGTAAACTTTCATTATAGAAATGTGATCTCCATATTTAACTTTGTAATCCCAGTTATGATTGTGATCCCCCTCTAAGTCTAAAACAAACAAAAAAGCTAAAACTCCTCTTTTACAAATTCACTGTGTCATTGGTGCTTTCTTGCTTAAAGAAAGTTTTAGTGGAGAAAATTGTGAGGTGGTTCTGACAAGATTGTTAGGGGGAGAGGTTTCATAATTTTCATTTTTGAAATGTTTTCTAATGGCTTTTTTTGTAACATTACATCTCAAAACTGGCTTGGCTTAGGAACCCCGAATTCATTTCAGTCACTAATCTTTAATGAGTACTAAGGCCAAGATTACAAAACAAATTCCTGTGACCCTTTAGCTAGATTCCTAAATCCATATGTAGGCGTCTTCCTGATTTTTTCACTCAGCTGTTCCTATTGTGGAGTTAGGAGCTTAACTTTAGGCTCCTGTTTTTAAAAGTCTTGGCCAAAAGTATGGGTATTCTGGTTTTGTAGGATAATTTGCAGTTGCTTTCCTCTGGGAGATCCACAGGGACTAGTTTAGTTTTAGTTTAGTTTAGGTACAGTAGATGCTGCACCTCTCAGGAGCCCCAAAGGAAAAGACCTTTAATTCAGTCCTCTGAGTTTCTAAGTCTGCAAAGCACTGGTGTTGATAAGCCATATTTAAATAGCGTGTAAAGACAGTTTGTTCAGATCTCAGCCAGTAAAATTTTAGAATGTTTTATAAGATCGGCAGATGGGAATCTTTTTTCTGTGGCATTAGTAATATACTGGCTGTGATGATGTATTATCAGAAACTGGATTATATGGCCCTATTGTAGATAAAGGGGAAATTCAGATAATGGAGTGTCTATTACGTGTAGTTGTATGGTAAAAACTACTTGAAAATCATTAAAATACTTTTTTTTAAAAAAAAAAACACACCCTTATTTAAGATTCTAACAGAATTCTAAACTAAAGTTGTCATCTAAGTATGAAAAGAATCTTATCCTAAAATTCTTCCTAAGTCAGCAAATAAAAGGGACAATATTGAGATAAAAATGTGTATTAATATATTTGTTGTTTATAACATAGTTCCAGTGTTAATGGTCTCACTTCACATTGTATGCACTTTAACTTGTTGTGTTTGTAAGCCTGAACAATTAAAGCTAAGTCCAATTCCTCTTTAGGTTTGATTCTCAAAACTCTAGAGTGTGTTAGTGTCAAATTAGCTGATTCTGTTGGAATTTAAAAAAAAAAAGGCTTTTCTGCTAAATTGTTTAAAAGCTGGTCTTAACTCCAATTTTACGAAACTTTCTATTATGTAAATAATGTTTCCTTAAAGGAAATAGCAGATCATAAAGCAAACTGACTCTTGATTTTCCTCAGGCTGTTGCAGAAAGATACTCTTAACCTGGAAGCCATAAGGATGGAGGCTCTACATTTTTTGTGTAGGGAAGGTAATATACCTGAGGTGAGTCTTTGTGTAGCACTTTTTTAAAGCATCAAACTACTGTATTTGAATCATTAAAGCATTCAGTGATTGAGGTTATTTTATAGAATACAGTAAGTATTTTGAGCAGTTTAAGCATTTTATTAACAGAAAATGAGAAGTGATGAGGTCTTGCTAGTAATTCTGTACCTTTAGTCATGTATTTTTCTCATAGATGGCCTTGTTGTGCACTGTAATACTCTGCCAGTTAGAAGCCTGTGTTAGACCACATGTCCTTCTTCCTGTCCCCTTTTTGTCTAATGGGCTAGTTGTGTGGCACTAAAAGTCTCTGCTACCTTTTTCTTCCTTTCTGGGGCCCCATAGTTTGGATATGTGTGCATTTATAGCACTGTTCAGCTATTTTGAAGATACTTTTAAAAATTCTATTTAATTCTTATAAGAATTAAATATTTTGTATACATTATGCCTTTTCACATTTTTAGAAGAAAATATGCTTTAATACAGTTAGCAGAAAGCCAAATAAATTAAATTGATACAAAAATGCTAGTAAGTCTAACTATATTAAATGCAAAAAGGTTTAATGACATAAATGGAAAGTGTTCATATATTTCATTTCTCATTTTAGAGAGAAATATTTTCATGCTACTAGCACAATTCAAAATAAATAATTGCATACAACTACTAGCACATTTTAAAGAAATTAAATGGTGCAGACTTAATGATGCATTTTAATATGCTATGATGTATAATTTTACAACAGATCACATGATTTAAAAAGGACCTTCTGATTGACTTAGTAAATGAGGTAGGTGGGGTTTTCCCAAACTCCCAGAACTGGGGTTTTTGAGATCAGTCCTGCAGTGCTTGGTGGGGTTAGCTGCTTTTCCTTTTCCCTTTGCCTTTTTTCCTTTTATATATACATAACTTCCTTGGGCAACAATGAAAAGAGGATTTTATTTTTTGACCACATTTCTAAAAGGAGAAAGATATCCTGTGGAAGTAGAATTTTGCAAGAGTGATCTAAATAAAAGCACCATATTAATTCCTAACCATCTTTATTTTATGTGAAAAGATATCTTCTGGTAATGGTCTTTCACCGGTGCACAGTCACAGAGCTTGTGGAAGTGTGTAACTGTAGCATATCAATTCAGCCACTAGAGATTTTCAGGAGCTCAGTGAAATTTTGTTTAAAGTTTTAAAGTGTAAATTTAAGACTTTGGGACAAATTTTCAAAAGCAACTAAGTGAGACTTTAAGACCCCAAGTCACTTTGAAAATGGGACTTGAGCTTCTAAGTCATTGTGACATTCCTCAAGGTACAGGCTGGACACTTGCGTCCCCTTAGTTCTTCCAGTGCTTACTCATGTCCATTCCATACTATGTGTGTGTGGGCTGCATGCACAGTTGCTGGAGATTTTTCCCTTAGCTGTATCCATAGGACTAACTTTCGTACCCCCTGGAGTTGTGCATGTATGCGCTGACATAAGGGACGCTCCCAGAGCCAAATCCTCTCAGTTCCTTCTTACCACTTGTGATCATTGTTTGGAATGATCCCTCTTGTTCTTGCAAGACTTCTTTCCCAGTGGTTTGGACTTTGTAGTCTATTATATAGTTATAGTTATTAGTGTATCTAATGGTCCTTGTCGTTGAGGGACTTTTGTCCCAGGGGTTGGACATGCTCCGGTCCATAGGCTTTAAGCAGTCTACCCATGTGGCAAGCCCATGCCAGTGAGTGACTTCTACTCTAGCTGTCTAAAGTGCCTTGGAGAAACTGATGGTAAAGAGAAGTGCCAGAACTGCAGGGGCTTCAGACTTGAAGGAAGGCAAGACGGTGGCCAGGACCTCCCTTCAGACAGTTCTGGATGCAGCTGACTCAACAGCCAGAATAATGGCATCAGCAGTCACCGTGAAGCGCTATTGTGGCTCCAATCATCGGGTCTCTCTAATGAAGTGCAGCAGTCCATCCAGGACCTCCCCTTCCAGGGTACCTTCCTGTTCTCCGAACAGATGGACTTCAGGCTTCACACCTCAAAGGCTCACGGGCCATGCTTCGCTGCCTGAAGCATTTCAGGCTTCAGCAGCCTCACGGGTTTCCAGTGCCTTCCAGGCAGGAGCCCTACAAAAGAAATAAAAAGATAACGCAAGCTAATTCTTACTTTACCAAGGCTAATAGGTTTAAAAGCAAAAAGGTCTGTCTCACCATTAGCTGCAATATGTTTCACAGGCTGTCTCCTTCCAGCCTGGGACCGTTTCCCCGCTTACTTCAGTTTTTTGAGTGTTGTTGATGTCATGAGCAGAAAGCTGGGAGGAGGAGAGGGGTAATGAGACAGTTTTCCCCTTCCTCTTATAGTCCAGTCCTTTGTGCTGAAAAAACCCTTCATAGAATATCAGGGTTGAAAGGGACCTCAGGTCATCTAGTCCAACCCCCTGCTCAAAGCAGGACCAATCCCCAATTAAATCATCCCAGCCAGGGCTTTGTCAAACCTGACCTTGAAAACCTCTAAGGAAGGAGATTCCACCACCTCCCTAGGTAACGCATTCCAGTGCTTCACCACCCTCCTAGTGAAAAGGTTTTTCCTAACATCCAACCTAAACCTCCCCCACTGCAACTTGAGACCATTACTCCTTGTTCTGTCATCTGGTACCACTGAGAACAGTCTAGATTCATCCTCTTTGGAACCCCCTTTCAGGTAGTTAAAAGTAGCTATCAAATCCCCCCTCATTCTTCTCTTCCACAGACTAAACAATCCCAGTTCCCTCAATCTCTCCTCATAAGTCGTGCTCCAGCCCCCTAATCATTTTTGTTGCCCTCTGCTGGACTCTTTCCAATTTTTCCACATCCTTCTTGTAGTGTGGGGCCCAAAACTGGACATAGTACTCCAGCTGAGGCCTCACCAATGCCGAATAGAGAGGAATGATCATGTCCCTCGATCTGGTGGCAGTGCCCCTACTTATACAGCCCAAAATGCCATTGGCCTTTTTGGCAACAAGGGCACACTGTTGACTCATATCTAGCTTCTTGTCCACTGTAACCCGTAGGTCCTTTTCTGCAGAACTGCTGCCTAGCCATTCAGTTCCTAGTCTGTAATAGCGCATGGGATTCTTCTGTCCTAGTGCAGGAGGACTCTGCACTTGTCCTTGTTAAACTTCATCTGATTTCTTTTGGCCCAATCCTCTAATTGTCTAGGTCCCTCTGTATCCTATCCTTACCCTCCAGCATATCTAACACTCCTCTGAGTTCAGTGTCATCTGCAAACTTGCTGAGGGTGCAGTCCATGCCATTCTCCAGATCATTAATGAAGATATTGAACAAAACCGGCCCCAGGACCGACCCTTGGGGCACTCCACTAGACATGAAGCCATTGATCACTACCCATTGAGCCTAACGATCTAGACAGCTTTCTGTCCACCTTATAGTCCATTCATCCAGCCCATACTACTTTAACTTGCTGGCGAGAATACTGTGGGAGATCGTATCAAAAGCTTTGCTAAAGTCAAGGAATAACACATCCACTACTTTCCCCTCATCCACAGAGCCAGTTATCTCATCATAGAGAGACGGAGTGACAGGTAGTTTCATTGTGTTCATAAGCTCCAAACTGTCCTTTCAGAGGAATTGTAAAGTTCTTGTTTACATCACCTCCCTTGTTGGAGGATGGCCACTTAAGCATTTAATAGTTTTCTAAAACCTGTGGTCAGTCCTTAGTTGTCTCTGAGGAGCTAGTCTGTGGGCATTCCCCAGAACCATAATATATTTGAGTAACATTGTATAGCAAAACCTCATAATTTTTAACAGTGTTGTTACATAAGTGTTATCAGGACAACAATATTCAGCAGATTGAGTTTTCAAATGATACCTCAAAAAGCATACTTTGTACAAAGTATATCAAACTTTATAAAAGTGGTGAACATGGGTAGAGGGAGTCAGTCACTTAATTGCTTTTGAAAATTATTTTCCTTTATTCTTCTGCTTTATGGTTTGAGAACCATGTATTATTCCAAATCTTTCAGTGTAGATGTTTAACTAAATTTTTTGTTCTTGGGGTAAAATTGCCTTGTAGATAAGAAGCTCAGTGTGATTTCTGGAGGAAATCTTAAAAACTTAAAAATACAAACAAAAAAAACTTTATATAATATATATTTTTTTTATATTTGAAAAACATGTCAAAGAAACTGTTGCTCCCTCTTCTGTTTCCAAGCTGATTTTATTTACTGGTTCTTGAAATAATCTGCCTTTTAGGTGTAGGAGTAAATTTGTTTTGCTGTCCCTTTGCTGCTACAGCAGTTCCAGAGTATTGTTTTTCCAACTTCTGTATGTTATTTCCAACACTTGAGAACATATGTTGGGGTTGAATAGTTAAGATACTTGGAATAAGGCTCATGGGATGTCATGCTACTGGAGTTTGTGATGTTCCTTGAGGTGTTGTGTTCCTTCAATATTGATCATAGTGTTCCATTCTCCTAGGCTACAGCCAAGCTGGGAGACCTAATTAATGCACTGGACAAATTGGAACCACATAATCCTCAACTATTTTGTAAAATGGCATTAGCTTTCAGCAGAACAGTGAGTGTACATTTTTTTTTCCTAAACAAAATGCAAATAATAGCTATACATCCCGCTTTTGATTTTTGGTAGTAGGTGTTGTGTGTCAATTAAAATCTTTACTTGGAGAGAGAGAAAGTGGATTGATTGTATAACTTGGTCTCTATATTTGAAAATTCAATGTATGGGCTGAGAAAAGAGACACCTATTAGCCAGTCAGTTTTTCTGCTGCTCACATGAGTTCTAAATAGCAGTGAAGCTGAATAGTCTTGTTAATTTCTTGCTCTTGCTTCTGCTTTTGTTTGATAAACCCATGAGCCATGGCAATTCCCTTGGAGTTGTCTGCAGGCTTAGGAGGACAGCATCGAAGTGAATTACATTTGAAAGGGTATGTTTATAACAGTAAGGGCTAAGTACGTAATTTTTAAAATGAAAACATAAATTCTCCATGATAGCTTGGGTCACAGCAAACACCGGGAGGAGCTTCCCACTTGCTACTGGAGAATAAATTTTATTTATAAAGTTCTTGATAAGGGGATGACAGTTAATATGATGCAGCCAGAAAAAAATACCTAGTCTACCAAATTACCTAGTCTCGGTAGTCTACCAAAGTGAGAAACAAATGCCTCTATGTGTAGTATAAGCTTGTTTTCATAAGATTACTCAAATAATTGTACATTTCACAGGTTATTTGTAAATTACTTGCTGTTGACCAAAGCCTTTGTAGCATCTATTCCATTTAATTGTAATAAGGAAACAAATTTTACTGACAGAAGTTATAACTCTTTAAACTCATTTCTCTGTAATAAATACATCACAGCACCTGTTGACAGCATTGCTTACATAGAAGCACAAATATCAGAAAATCAGTGCAGAGTAAATTAGTCTTTTATTAGACATCTGAGGCCCTGAGATGCTACGGGGTGGGTGACGGTATAAACTTGAGAACAGATTGATCTTTGAGAGTTCTCTCGCCCATCTGTAGCCAAAAGAAACAACAATATGACAGTGGTATTTTACTTTGTCATTGATTGGTACAATATCAGCATATTATCCAATAGTTTTGAAAACTGGGTGGTCAATTTTGATCTCCTAAAACTAACTCCCATTCACAGGAATACATGAGAAATAAGTGATTACAGAAGATATGGCATTTTGCTCCTCCATCCTTGAGATGAGTGAGGACTCAGTGCTGCTATTTAAAATCTAATGTACAACTTCATTTAAAGATTCATTGTAACTTTGAGAGTTTTTTTCTCAAAATGTGGTGAAACTGATTAAGATAGAGAGCTTTCAGATGTAAAACTCTTCTTAACTTTAGTGTGGCCGGAACCAACTCATTCTTCAACAGACACAGATCTTAGTTGAAAGAGCATTTGACCTGGCATCCCATGATTCTGAAATTGCTACAGAACTTGGCTACCAGATGATTTTACAAGGGAAGGTGAAAGAGGCTTTAAAATGGTACAAGACTGCTATGGTGCTTGATGAGACAAGTGTTTCTGCGCTAACTGGTATGGCATGAGACTTTCTATTACTTACCATTTATTTAAAGGACACAGACAACTTAAAAGTACTTCTCTCTGATTTGTTTTATCTACTGTTACAGATAATGCATGAGATTACTTATAAACTAAAAATAAAGTCTTAATCTTTCTGTTATTTTCTCAGAGCATTTGACAGCCCTTTATTGCCGATTTCACTATTTTCTTCATAGGGTCATTCCTCCTGTTTGGGTGGGTCTTGCTCTCCTGCTGAGGAGTGAAAGAGGTTTTTTTAAATAAAACATAATTTGAAAAAACACAAAGTGGCCGAAGGAATCAGGGAGAAGTATATCTTGGCAGTGCTTTCAATATGTTTTTTAACTGGCTAGATTTCAAGTTGATAGTATTTCTTTAACTGGTTTTTCTATTGCTCTGTAAGCTTTTGAAAAGATAAAATCATCATTGTAACATTAATGGGTAAACATAAGATACATGTGGAGGAGAATATCTCTAAGCCTTTTGCAAAAAGCTTGTTTTTTTTCCTAATTGTACAGCTGTTTTAATGTCTTTGAGGAGAATTACAACTGGAGCAATAAATGACTTGTGTGTTTAAAAAAAATACTAAAATTCTAAATTTCTTTGCTTTCATTGGTTGTTGCAAGGATAACTCTGACTAGAGAAATTATTTCACAAATTAAAAACATTTGGTGTACAACATTTCCATGAGGAATAGGATCCTCTTAAAGACTGCAACTCTAACAAGAAATGTAGACTATCAAGAAACTCCCCTTTCACGTACCCTATCAACAATTTTTTGTGCCATTAAAAGGCAACTACAAGATACTGGCATTGCTTCCATGCCAAGAGGGACTGTTAAGTGGTATAACTTGAGAATTGAAAATGTTTGTTCGGGTTCCCAGAAGAAAAAAGCAGCTTGCAGAGGCTAATTAGGCTGAGGGGGAAGAGGCTGTAACTTGTAATTGATGATGACTGAAGCCAATAACACTTGATGGTCTTTATTTTTAAAATGTTCTGTGACTTATTTGCTGGCTTTGGTACAGTGAAGCTTTATAATAATTTCACACAGTGTTCTTGGCTCTCTGAATCAACAGAAAAATATATATTTAGCATTGGAAATGAAGAAATCTGCATTAGATATTTTTAATTATTTTTGCTAGTGTTAGTGATATACTTAGTCCTTTGTATTTATTTTAAGGAGTCAGATTCTGATATGCCCCTCTCACTGAAGTATATGGCATGATTCATGTTTGTACGGCACATAGTCCAAACAAACCTTGACTGTGGTTGGGGCCTTTAGCTGCTACTGCAATACAAAAAAATTAATTATGAAAGAGTTTTAGTTAGAATTTGTACTACACTTCCTTTTGGCCTCAGCCCCAAAAGCTGTCAGGCTTTTGTGGCATGCCTGATACTGAGCGTAATCCTATTTTTCTTCTTCGAGTGCTTGCTGACTGACCAGTTCCATTCTAGGTGTGTGTGCGCCCATGTGCACGGTCATTGGAGATTTTTGCCTTAGCGGTATCCGTAGGACCAGCTGTGGCTCTCCTTTGAGTGCCATGCTCATGCATCCGTATATCAGGCGCCGCTGGCCCTACGCCCTCTCAGTTCCTTCTAACTGCCCGGGGTGGTTAGTTGGAGCACCTTTCCTTGCATAGCAAGGGCTAGCACTTTCCTCTCTTCTGACTTCGAGCCTTAGGGCCTTGTAAATAGTTTGTTTACAGTAGTTAGTGCTAAGTAGTTAAGTGTAGTTAGAAGTTAGAGTCCCAGCAGGTACTTCGCCCCAGGCGGGGCATGCCCTGGTCTCCAGGGTTTAAACCCTGCGAGGACTGTAACAGGCCTTTGCTAAGTGACCCCCATAGCAACTGCCTCAAGTGCTTGGGGGAATCACGTGTGAAGGTCAAGTGTCTTATTTGTAAACATTTTTGATCCAGGAGTCGGTTATTCATTTGTGGGCTCTCCTCATGGAGGCTGCCCTTCATCTGCCTTCTGAGCTGTCCTGCCAAGACTCCTCTAATATCTTGGTCCTAGGGCACAACACACCTCCGGCACCGGCCTCTGCCCAGCACCACTCCCCATTGCCGGTGCCCCCAAAAGAAAACAAAGAAACATGTCTCTCCAGTACTGGGCAAGAAGGGCAATGGGACACTGGGCAAAGGACCCAGTTCAGGCCACCTGGCCACTCCGGAGCCACATGTACATGCCTGCCCGGTTGGGGATCTTAAAGGATCCACCACCAACTCCCAGGAGCAATAGGGGACCAAATTCCTGATGGCATTGATGCCTTCTCAGGTTCTCCCGGCACTGAGAGAGCAGAGGCCTCCGCACGCACTGTCAGCACCGCAGGAAATGGCAAAGACTCCCTACAAGGGCAACCCAGCCACTAAAACCACTTGGGAAGTGGAGTGCTACTGATCCCCTGAGACAAGACAGCACCCTCCACTTCCGCCCTCCACTTCCTCTGGGGCTTGCCCTCAGTCACTGGCACCACAATCATGGTTCCTGCCGTCTTGACACAGATTCCCTAGGCAGAGGTGCTGATTTCCGTACTACCAGCACTGTTCACCCTCCCACTGGTCGTCCTCTTGGCGCAGATCTTGGTCGCCTACCCAGTGGGAGCACTCCCTGTCACTGCTCTGGTCACCCTGGCACCGATCCTCTCACCCCAGGCACCGGTCTCCAGCGGTGACAGTCAGCAGGCAGACGCAGGCGTCAAGGGCCCCACTGTGGTCACCGAAAGGGGATTCCTGTGGCATAGAAGGACAGTTCAGCCCCTCACCCACACTCCAACGATGTGATTGGGCACCCAAGGCCGTGTTTACATCGACGTTGCCTTGGCAGCACAGTGAGTGGCGAGCGCAGTGGCCTTATTGGAGCGCATGGGGCATGCCCCCTTTGCACCACTTGTCTGCCACTGCCTTGGAGCAACAGTTGGTGGCACTGGGCTCGGTGCATGAGTCATGCTCGGAGGTTGGGGTAGAGGAGACTGCACCCACCCCTAAAACCTCCTTCCCCCCACAGGGGACGATGCCCAGGGGCCTCCCCCAGTGTTACAGTCATCTTCATCCCCGGACGAGGCGGTCGGGGGACCCTTGTGGGCCAGCCCACCAGACAGTTATAAAGAACATCAGGCCCTGCTTCAACTGGTGGCTGAGAACTTGGACCTAGAAGTAGAGGAGATGGCCGAGCAGGCGGACACCTTTTCTAATGTCCTCTCAGCCTCTACCCCTGCCTGTGTTGCACTACTAATGCATGACAGGGTCCTCAAAATTGCCAGTGTCCTCTGGCAAATCCTGTTATCTATCCCTCCCACCTACAAAAGGCTGAAAAGAAGTACTTTGTCCCGGCCAAAGGGTTCGAGTACCTTTATACCCATCCACCTCTGGGCTTGCTGGTTGTCTCTGCGACCAACGAAAAAGACAATCTGGGGCACACCAGCTCAGCTCCCAAAAATAGAGGCCAAAAGACTGGACCTTTCTGGGAGAAAAATTTATTCGACTGCCGGCCTGCAATTCTGGGTGGTGAATCATCAGGCCCTCTTGGGCAGATACAATTTTAATTTTTAAGTTAAAGGAGTCCCTCCTGCAGAGTTTGGCCCAAGAATTTGTCACCCTGGTAGAGGAGGGCACTGCGGCAGCTAGGTGGTGCCTCCAAATGGCGTGGGACATGGCAGACTCAGCGGCTAGGGTGGTCTCATCGGTGGTGGTTGTGAGGTGCAGCTCCTAGCTTCAGACTGCCGGCCTTTCCCAAGAGGTGCGGACCTTGATCCAGGACCTCCCATTTGATGGAAACAGTGTCTTTTCCGAACAGATGGATGCGAGGCTGGATGAGTTAAAGGACATCGAGCCACCCTTCGCTCTCTGGGCATGCATATGCTGCAGTCAGCACGGAAGCAGTGCCGGCCCCGCCCATTGCCAAGGCCTTGGTAGCCACGTTGGGCTTCCAAGGAGAAGGGATAGAAACACGAGTTTTAGTCGTTGCCGCCCTTCCTCCTCCCCCTCACCCATGCATCCTGGGGGTCAGAAACACTCATGTTGAAGGTGTGCTCAAGAATGAAGCCCCAGTTAATTTCCCGGATCTACCTTGTTCTTTTCTCAACTGTCTTCATCCCTACCGTTCAGCCTGGTTGCTGATCAACTCGGACCACTGAGTGTTGGACATTGTATCTCTGGGTCATACCCTGAAATTTTCAGCCGCCCATCCCTCTTCAGGGACCCTTCTCACAAGCAACTCCTCATTCAAGAGGTCGAGAACCTCCTACGCCTGGGTGCGGTGGAGGAGGTCCCTCAGGACATGAAAGGCAAGGGGTTCTATTCCTGCTACTTCCTAATTCTGAAGGCAAAAGGGGGCCTCAGACCCATCCTGGACCTGCGTCACCTCAGCAAGTCTCTCAAAAAGTTGAAGTTTCCCATGGTCTCCCTGACCTCCATCATCCCCTCTGTAGATCTGGGAGATTGGTATGCCGCCTTCAACTTAAAGGATGCTTATTTGCATATTCCCAGGTCAGATGTTTCCTCATTTCATAGTGGGCGGGCACCATTTTTAATTCACTGTGCTGCCCTGTGGCCTTTCATCAGTCCCAGTGGTGGTCCTAAAATATATGGCGCCAGTGGCTGCTTATCTGAGAACGTCCAGGGATCCAGGTCTTCCCATATCTTGACAACTGGCTCATCAAGGGCAGGTCTCGGAAGCAGGTTCAGAGGAGCCTTGATCTGGTGAATTCCACCTGTCGTGACCTGGGCCTGTTAATAAATGAGAGAAAATTCACTGTAAGGTCAGTCCAGTGAATAGAGTTGATTGGGGAGTTCTCGACTCCACATGAGCCAGAGCCTTCCTTCCAGAAGTGCGTTATCAGGCCATGTCAGACCTGATCTCCCATGTCAAGAACTACCCGTTCACCATGGCTCACACCTGCCTGCAGCTGTTGGGTCACATGGCCGTGTGTACATATGTGGTCAGTCATGCTTGGCTCCATCTCCAGCCCCTGCAAGCATAGCTGGCATCAGTCTACATTCCCAACAGGCATGACCTGGACTGTGTAGTCAGGGTGCTGGACCACATCAGGTCATCCCTAGATTAGTGGTTGGACCTGGGGTCAGTGTTGGAGGGAGTCCCCTTCATGACCCCATCCCCATCGCTTATCCTGGTCTCCAATGCTTCGGACCTGGGCTGGGGAGCCCACCTGGGCGAGCTGAGCACCCAGGGCCCCTAGTTGCGGGATGATCTGGCCCTCCATATCAGTGTCGGGGAGCTCAGAGTGGTTCGCCTGGCCTGCTAGACTTTCTTGCCCTGCCTGAAGGGCAAGGTGGTGCAGGTCCTGATGGACAATACCACCGCAATGTATTACATCAACAGGCAGGGCGGTGCTAGGCCTTCGGTCCTTTTTCAAGAAGCTCTCTGCCTTTGGGATTTTTGTGAGAGGCATGCCATTCATCTGATAGCCTGCGAACCTGTCTGGAACCAGGAACGTCCTGGCAGATCACCTCAACAGGACCTTCTCATCTCCCCACGAGTGATCGCTCCATCCAGAGGTGGTCAGCATAGTCTTCTAGAGGTGGGGGACTCCCCGGGTGGAGTCCAAGCAGAACAGAAAATGCCATGTATTCTGTTTGATCTGGGGAATGGACAGGGGCTCCCTGTCAGATGCCTTTCTCATTCCGTGGTCGGGGCACTGATGTATGCCTTTCCGCCAGTGCCATTGATTCACAGGGTCCTTGTGAAGATCAAAAAAGGCAGTGCAAGAATTATCTTATTAGCCCCCACGTGGCCTCGCCAGCACTGATTTGGCATCTTACTGAGGCTTTTGGTAGCCACCCTGCTGCAGTTGCCTCTCTGGCCGGATTTGTTGTCCCAGAACTATGGCAGCCTTTTGCATCTGAACTTGGCGGCGCTGCACTTGACGGCATGGCTACTGCATGGCTAAGCGTGGACAAACAGGCATGCTGGGCCTGTGTCCAGCAGGTCTTGCTAGGTAGCAGAAAACCCTCCACCAGAGTGACTTACCTGGCCAAATGGAAAAGATTCATGTGCTGGGGGTCAGAACAGTGTATTTGGGCCGAGCAGGCCACACTGCAGGAGATCCTGGATTTTCTGCTGCACCTCACACTCCAAGGTTTGTCTCTTTCATCGATCAAGGTCCACCTGGCTGCTAACTTGGCTTTCCATCCTCCATTCCAAGGCAGGTTGGTCTTCACTCATGACATGACGGCATGGTTTTTGAAAGGTCTAGAGTGTCTCTATCTGCATGTCCAGGATCCCATCCCCCCGGGACCTGAATCTTGTGCTGTCGAGGCTCAGGAGGGTCTCCCTTTGAACCTCTGGCCTCCTGCTCTCTCCTGGAAGGTCATTCCTAGTTGTGATGATGTCAGCCTGTAGGGTGTCCAAGATCACGGCGCTTACTTCGGAGCCGCCTTACATGGTCTTCTACAAGGATAATGCCAAGCTGCGATTGCACCCAGCGTTTCTGCCCAAGGTAGTTTCCCAGTTTCCTATTGGCCAGGACACATACTTCCCCATCTTCTTTCAAAAGCCTCATGCGTCAGATGGGAAGCGCAGGCTACCTACGCTGGACGTCAGAAGGGCGTTGGCCTTCTATATAGATAGAACAAAGATGTTCCATAAGTCAACGCGGTTATTCATTGTGGCGGCAGACAGAATGAAAGGTCGCCCAGTGTCTGCTCAGAGGATTTTGTTTTGGATCACAGCTGCATCTGCTATTGCTATGAGCTGACGAAAGTGCATCCACTGGCAATCGTGACGGCACACTCGACTCGGGCATAAGCATTGTCAGAGGCCTTCCTGGCACAGGTTCCAATCCAAGAGATCTTAGAGCTGCTACCTGATTGTCTCTCCACACATTCACATCTCATTATGCACTTACCCAGCAAGCTCAAGATGATGCTGGCTTTGACAGAGCAGTGCTGCAAGACTGTGAACTCTGAGCCCACCACCATTGATACTGCTTGTGTGTCACCTAGAATGGAATCAACATGAGCAAGGACTTGAAGAAAAAACGTTTATCCACCTTTTTTCATAATTGTTCTTCGAGATGTGTTGCTAATGTCCATTCCATTACCTGTCCTCCTGCCCCTCTGTCGGAGTGATCAGCAAGAAGGAATTGAGAGGACATAGGGCTGACGGTGCCTGATATACCGGCATTTGAGCGCAGCACTCCAGGGGGTGCCACAGCTGGCCCTATTGATACCGCTAAGGCAAAAATCTCCAAAGACCGCGCATGTGAACGCACGCACACACCTAGAACGGAATAGACCATGAGCAACACAACTCAAAGAACAACAGTTATGAAAAAGATGGATAGCCATTTTTTCTCTCTTCCAAGGATGAGGGATCAGGATCATGCACTTTCAGACTCTTATCTCTGTGCATGCTCCCTAGGAACCGTCTGAAGATGGGGGTAGGGGGTAAACTCCCATTCTCACTCCTACCTGAATCATAGTTGACTTGCTTAAGAAACTATCAAAGGCTGAGAAATTGGTAATGTCGTATGGGGCAGGTATCTCTGTGGGAGGCTTGACTGTATTGTGGTAGCACTGTATGTTCCTGTATGTTTGCTAGAGCTCTGTGAATGGCCATTGCTGGGCTCTGGATCAGGAGTGGCACAGTATGCTTAGTTTGCTCATGTTTGTTGTGTGTTCCATAACTAACAGGAAGGAAGTTAGTCTTCAGTGCAGTTGGCTCACCTTTCGCTACCCCACACGGGATAGTTGAAAGTAAAAAATTATGTATCATATCAATAGTCAGCAACTTTATTCAACCCTTGGGTGAAATAGATTCAAAATTTAAATCGAGGCATCATTTGTTTTTTACAAGTCTTTTGTCTGTTTGTTGCCTTAGTTGTGCTGAGAGCACAACTAGATTTATTGTTCTGTCATCCTTTAACTCTTTTATGCTTCAGCTGTTGTTATCCCTCAGAGCTTCTCTTGATGCTGAGTGCCTGATGGCACTACTGTTAGGAATCCTACTGCGTGCTTTGACACTTTTGAAGTCTGAATTGAGCTTTTTTCTGATGCAGTGTAAAATTTTTGCAAATCACAAATATCTATAAAACCTTCCCATTTTCTTTGGGGACAGGGACCATCTTTTTGTTCTGTGTTCGTACAGCATTTAATGTAACAGTGTCTTGGTCCAGGAGTCCTAGTCCTGGACCAGGACACTATGTGCTATAATAAAGCCAGTAATAAGTAACACTTTTTCAAAGAATGTTGAGAAAACAAGCTCCCCTGAGCATCCATGGCTAAGATTAATTAATATGTTGCTCTGATTTCTACTCAAAATAGGAATAAAGGGATACCATCAAGGTCAATATTTACCCTAATCTAAAAGAGTTTAAAGTACTTAAATGTTACTGGAGTCTTGGAAAAATGTATCCTTAATAAAAATCCAACTTCTATAAGGAAAACAAAAAACAATCAGTGATAGTTACTTGATGACCCCACAGTATGCCAACATTTTTATGGCTGACTTAAAACAACGCTTCCTCAGCTCTTGTCCCCTAACGCCCCTTGCGCTACATTGATGACATTTTCATCACCTGGACCCATGGAAAAGAAGCCCTTGAGGAATTCCACCATGATTTCAACAACTTCTATCCCAGCATCAACCTCAGCCTGGACCAGTCCACATAAGAGATCCACTTCCTGGACGCTACAGTGCTAATAAGCGATGGTCACATAAACACCACCCTATACCAGAAACCTATACTTACCTACTTGCCTCCAGCTTTCATCCAGACCACACCACATGATCCATTGTCTACAGCCAAGCTCTAGGATACAACCTCAGACAGAGACAAACACCTACAATACCCACCTGCTGAAGTGAAGAAACAGATTGACAGAGCCAGAAGAGTTCCCAGAAGTCACCTACTACAGGACAGGCCCAGCAAAGAAAATAACAGAACTCCACTAGCCGTCACCTTCAGCCCCCAACTAAAACCTCTCCAGCGCATCATCAGGGATCTACAATCTATCCTGAAGGACGATCCCTCACTCTCCCAGATCTTGGGAGACAGGCCAGTCGTCGTTTACAGACAGCCCCCCAACCTGAAGAAAATACTTACCAGCATAAAAACACTAACCCAGAAACCTATCCTTGCAACGAAGCCCGTTGCCAACTGTGTCCACATATCTATTGAGGGGTCACCATCTTAGGGCCTAATCACATCAGCCACACCATCAGAGGCTCATTCACCTGCACATCTACCAATGTGATATATGCCATCATGTGCCAGCAGTGCCCCTCTGCCATATAGATTGGCCAAACTGGACCGTCTCTACGTAAAAGAATAAATGGACACAAATCAGACGTCAAGAATGATAACATTCAAAAACCGGTCGGAGAACACTTCACTCTCTCTCGATTAGACCTAAAAGTTGCAATATTACAACAAAAAAACTTCTAAACCAGACTCCAACGAGAGACTGCTGAATTGGAATTAATTTGCAAACTGGACACCATTAAATTAGGCTTGAATAAAATCTGGGAGTGGATGGGTCATTGCACAAAGTAAAATTATTTCCCTATGCTTATTCTCGCCCGCCCCCCCCCCCACTGTTACTCACACCTTCTTTTCAACTATTAGAAATGGACAATGCTGATTATCACTGCAAAAAAGTTTTTTTCTCCTGCTGATAATAGCTCACCTTTAATTGATCATTCTCGTTAGTGTGTATGGCAACACCCATTTTTTTTCATGGTGTGTGTGTGTATCTGTCTTCCTACTGTATTTTCCACTGCATGCATCCGATGAAGTGGATTTTAGGCCATGAAAGCTTGTGCTCAAATAAATTTGTTAGCCTCTAAGGTGCCACAAGTATTCCTCATTCTTCTTGCAGATACAGACTAACACGGCTACCACTCTGAAACTTGATGACCTTTATCATTCATGTTGTACCATTTTTCTGTCATGCATGTGTTGGGTGCAGGCAGGATACTGAAACTTCAGTGAGCAAGATTGCTTCTGAAAGAATGGGCTTGTGCCCATTTTTTTTCCTTTCTGATGTATGAAGAAACTTAAAAGATGTTTGTTTTCTTAGTGTTCTACTTTTTTTATTTATTTATATTGCTGTTTCTTAATAAAATAAAGTCTGGCTTTCACTGGTTTTGTTGTAGGTATAGCACATTTGTTTTGAGCTCTTCCTACCTTAATTGAAAGATTGAAATTATTTTTTATCCTCATTTATCTTGTCTAGTCATCCGTCTTCCAGCCTGGAGGGGATCTACATTTTTAATGTTTGGAGAGAAAAGAAACTCGGGTCTCACCTGCACACATAGTCTTTTTTTTTTTTTAAACTATTTTTAGAATTGAGAGACCTGTCAGCCTTTCGTTCGCAGAAAGGACACAAGCATGTTTGATTTCTCCATGTTCTTGAATCCAAGCATGGAACGGTATAAGGGGATTATAAGGACACCATGCTGGAAACTTGCAAGTTAAAACAAGATTGTGAATCAAAGACTGACTAGTAGTCACACTTCTATAAACAAGCTTTTGGATGCAGTGAGTTAGTATTGCTATTTAGTAAGAAGACATTAGATAAAGAGAAACCTCTGAGAGTATTGCTAAACGCTGTTCTGTTAGGTGTCTATTCTGTTGAGTAGTTTAAGAATGGAGGAAGAGAGAGAGGTTCCACAGATGATTTTCCCATAGGTCATGGATGATACTACATGGTTTAACAATTATTAGTAAATTGTACATGACAAACCGTTATGAATATAAAGACTTCACCCAGACACTTAAGGGAAGTGTGTTGGGGCACACTGTGAAATGTCAAAAGGATAACTTTTTTGAAATTTTAACAAATACAGCTTAAAGAAACAATTTAGGTATTTTCCTAGATGAAGTTTAAAGCATGTGATGGGGTGTGGGGGGAGAGGAAAGATGGCTTTTATGAAGGAAGGACATAGCTGGAGAAAATTTACATTGTAGATAAACCCTGTACGTCTGTCTCAAATCTTAGTTCTTTGTGTTTTCTCATCACCCTATTAACAAAGGCTGAGGAGTTGATAGTCTAGAGGTAAAGAAAACTAGATTTTTGGGGGCGGGGGAGAGGGCCCTCTGGAAAGTTTAACACTGTGTAGTTATCATAAAGCTGAAACTGAAATTAAATGTTTACTGTTGCAGGAATTATCCGATGTCAGATAATTGAAGGGCAATTAGAAGATGCAGATCAGCAGTTGGAATTCCTTAACGAAATTCAGCACTCAATTGGGAAATCTGGGGTAAAGGACTACTTCACTGAAGTGTTTTGATTCTAATCTGAAGTTGTGGCCAGGTTGAGATTACTACGGTTTAAAACCTTTATTTTTCTGGAGCAGAGTATTCTTAATGGAGGATGCTTTAACTCAGAAATTTGCTTTTTCTGTCTTTTGGTCAAGCAAAGTTAGTGTTGGCCTGCAAGATGAGGACTATTTGTTTACTCAGATTTTTTCTGAGTTTGGATTGAATGGGGGAAAAGGGGCCCCTTTTTTTTTTTAAATGGTGGTGTTGACATTGATAAATTTAACTTATTTATGTGCCTAGACTGGCTCATAATTGCACCATATAAATTGAAAAAGAAATGCATTGTATAGCAAATCTTTATGTACGCCTTACAGTGATCATTCTTAAAAGTTTTCAATTGCATTATATAATTGTTACAATATTCCTAAGTATAGCTTTTGCTCAGGTCATTGCATCTAGTTATTGCCTTGAAAATGGTGAAGTTTTGTATGGTGCTAGATAAATAATAAAAAAGTAACAAAACTAATATAGTTGGAGTTAAATTTTGTTTTTTTGCAGGAACTGTCTTTCTTGCGTGCAGTTTTAGCTATGAAGAAACCTCAAAGACAAGAAGAAGTTTTTCACTTGTTGAATGATGTTCTGGATACTCACTTTTCATCATTGCATGGCTTACCTCTTGGCATACAGTACTTTGAAAAACTGAACCCTGATTTCTTGCTGGAAATTGTTAGAGAATATCTTAATTTTTGCCCAACACAGGTTAGTAGTATTAGACCTCTTCCTCTGAAAACTAGAATTTATCCAAGGACTCCATTTTTAATATCATTTAATAGTTACAAGTAGAAGGGATTTTTTGAGAAGAATCACCAAAAGTATATTTACTTTTCACATGAAGCAAAATTTGTTTTAAATATTGAGCAACTTTGTGCTGGAATAATTGCTAATTTACATCTCATTTTCTTCATACAAAATGCAGCAGTTATATTTGAGAAGGGGTTAAATGTAAGTGCAAGGTGCTCTATATACAGTTATTTGGTCTATTGTTTGATCTGGAGAATAGAACAGAGTAGAACTCACTTAAATAACTAAATGTGAAGGCTAGATGTTGATCACGTGGTCATCCACACCTATGCAGTTTGTCTGCTCAGGATGTTTTCCCACATACATGCATTCATTTCTCATTTCTCTTCTACGTATAAATACAGGTATAAATGTATTTAATGGTATTTTTACTTTTTAATCTCAAACAAAAAGATAATTTATCCATATTGTGGGTTACTTTTTGTGGTTGAAGATGGCATCCGGTCATACGTTGGGCTTGACGACAGGAATATTTGACCCTCATAAGTATTTTCAGGATACCAAGGAAAGGGCCTTCAAGATATTAAGATATTGCACCAAGTGTTATCAGTAAGAAAGAGAACAACTGAAAAAACTTTCAAGTATGTTACAGAGGAAAGATCTTAACAAGTAATTGTTGGGCATTAGCTCAGATATTATACAGTTCCACAGACTTCTAGCAAATGTTGACAGTTTGCTATATGACTGTCCTATAATTATTTGCTATGTGTTTTAGTTTCTCAAGAACAGACTGTAAGTTCCATGGTAGTGGAATGCCTCACAACTGCTGTGGCAAAAATTGCAGTGAAATGACAGTGTTTAAAGCTCAAAAAGACACTAACAATTGCAGCATCTTACAAGGCTAACAGTAAAGAAAATAGCACCCAAAAGAAATGTAAATCTGTTTTTAAGTGGCATCTCATCTGAAAAAAATATTTTGAATTTTTTTCTTCTTAGAAAGGTGCATGCTTTATTGAGCTAGGGAATTGGAAAATGGAAAAGACGACAAAGCAATTGCCACCATGTGAACTATATTTGAAACTGAAGGTTTTTTTTAATTATTTATTTCTGAGACTTCAGCTGGGGGGGGCTGTCGTCCAGAAAGGAATTCTATCAGTGACATTGGCGCTCTGAGTACTCTCAAAGAATTAAAGGAGGATGGAAACTAATGGTTGGACATCTTTTCTTGTAGAAGAACCTATAGGAAGGGGAAATGACAAAACTGGAAGGAGAGCCATGTCTTCCTTTTCACGGAGAAGAGTTTGTGACCCTAGTGAGGAAGAGGAAATGCAGCCTACATAACCCAACTGGGTAGACGTTGGGACATTTGATTACAGGGAATCCCTCTTCTACCGCATCAAATATCCTAAGGAATCTTTCAGCCTGTTCCCCTCCCAGGGCTGCATATTACAGCTGTCTTTGTGGACTAGGAGGTGTGGAGGAAGTTGAAGCTGTGAAGGGAAATTCAGGCTGCTTCTAACATTAAATTCCTTGCAGATTTTCCTAGTATAATTATGCCAGGTTCACAGAAGATCATGCCATGGAAAGCAACAGTTTTCCAACTCCTGCTCTGTGTTCTGCTGAGCCCCAACAACATGGAGGTGCTGTGGTGAAGGGGTGTCCCTGGGCCCCCCAGGGAGTGATGGAAGAACAAAGCAGAGCTCCTGTTGACTCAGGCCTCCTACTTACCTTTACCTTCCCCTGATTGTACCTGCTTTGATTCCCCTGAAGCCAAATTATTGCTATTTGAGGATCACCTGGCCCCAGTGTAATGGACTGGTTTGTGTACAACCAGAGAGAGAAGGCCTGATTCTGATTTCATTTATATAAGTCTTACACTGGTCAAGTCCCGCAAACTTTAATAACAGTTCTCTGCATTTACACCGGTATAAATGTGAGTAGAATTTGGCCTCTTATATTTAAAATACATTTCACTGTTTCTTCATGGTGACACATGCTTTTCACTTTTTGAACTTTCAGATTCTTAGGCTGAGCAAAATTAGCAGTGTTTTTTCTTTTTACTAGTTCATGTTCTTAAAATGAATTTTTCAGTTGATCTGTTCTTATTTCTAGCCTGCAAATCCAGGACAACCCCTTTCACCACTGCTCAAACACTGTACCTCAGTTCTTGAAACTGTGGTAAAAACTGTACCAGGTCTTCTACATGCTGTCTTTTTAGTTGCAAAGGTGAAATACTTATCAGGTAATATATGTGTGTGGCTGCAAAAATACAAATATTTATGTATTAAATAAATATTTTTCTTCCATTGTAAAGTACTGTAACAAATATCTGATTTCTTATATTCTGTTCTTTTTTTTAACAACGCAGTATTAAAATTATTTCTTTCCTCTGGGTTTATTACCTGATTGTTCCCTTAAAATGCACTTCTGAAAAAATAGAAATGTAGCATTGATTTTTCAGTAAGTTGAAGTCTTTCATACAGGACTAGAGTGGATGGTTCAGGGACTGGGATAATGGAGAAATTTCTGTCTATGCTGTGGTTTTGTCTTCAACTCTCAATGACACTGATGAGAAGTATTTAGTACAGAGGTGGGCAATCTATAGCCCGCGGGCCACATCTGGCCCGCGGGACTGTCCTGCCCGGCCTCTGAGCTCTTGGCCCGGGAGGCTGTCTCCTCCTCCCCAATAGCAACACCACTGCATGGCACAATGCTCTGGGTGGTGGGGCTGCAGAGCCTGGCCTGACCCTGTGCGCTGTGCTGTGCTGCACAGCCACAGGTGTTCCAGGCCAGTGCGGTGGGGGGGCGTGGGTTGGATAGAGGGCAGGGGTGTGGATGGGGTCGGGGCAGTCAGAGGGCGGGGAATGGGGGTTGAATGGGGGCAGGGGTCCGGGGGGGCAGTCAGGAAGGAGAGGAGGGGTTGGATGGGGCAGCAGGGGGGCGGTCAGGGGGCAAGGAGCAGGGGGGTGGATGGGACAGGGGTCCCGGAGGGGGGGTTGAATGGGGTGGGGGGGGCAGTTAGGGGGGGTTGGATGGGGCAGGGGTCCTGGGGGGACTGTCAGGAAGGATGGGTGGGGGTTTGATGGGGCAGCGGGGGGCAGTTAGGGGTGGGGGGGGTCTAGGGGCAGTCAGGGGACTGAGAACAGGGGGGTGGATGGGGCAGGAGTCCTGGGGGGGCCGTCAGGGGTGAGAAACGGGGAGGTCGGATGGGGGCTGGGGCCGGGCCATGCCTGGTTGTTTGGGGAGGCATAGCCTTCCCTAACCGGCCCTCCATACAATTTCAGAAACCCCATGCGGCCCTCAGACTAAAAAGTTTGCCCGCTCCTGATTTAGTAGCTGCTATTTGAGGTCATTAGCAGCCTATTAAATATATGTATATCTTAAAAGCAAGCTGTGAAGCCTTTATCTAAAATATAGAGAGGCTAATGGCTTGTCTACACTTGAAATGCTACAGCACTCCTCCTTCTCAAGAGGCAGTGTCTACATTGGGAGTTAGGTTGGCTTAACTACATTGGTCAGTGGTGTGAATTTTTCAGTGTAGACCAGGCCTAAGTAAGAGGCACTTATATTTAATACTGGGCTTTGATTTTTTTTCTCTTGTTTTTTGCTATTTTGTTTAAATCATTAGGTGATATTGAGGCATCTCACAGTGTCCTACAGCATTGCCTGGAACAGAATCCTTCTTATCCAGATGCTCATTTACTTATGGCTCAGGTTCATTTGTCCCAAAACAATTTTAAGCTCTGTTCTCAGTCCCTGGAACTCTCTCTGAGCTACAATTTTGAGGTGAGTTTGATCAAAGGAATTAAATTGTTTTATGCAATCAGTTTTGCAAGACTTCTTCTAGAGCTTGCACAGCAAGATGCATTATTTTAATACTTATCTTTTCACTACAAGCTTGGCATCTGAACACGTTTTTCAGGTGAATAATTTTAATTGCAAGGCAAATTGGGAGTGTGATGAAGTGAGGATTCCAAATTTGCCTATTAACTTGCCCCAAAGTATCAGAATTTTCTTGAGGAGTATAGAAGAAAGAAACAACTTTTCTTTTCTGATCTCTCTCTATATAGAGAACTGTTAACAGAAATAAGTATTACAATGTATAAGGACATACTATATAAACAGGATTTGTAGTCCCAGAGACATCTTGCAACAAAATTGTGAAAGGTTTGCATAAAAGAATATAAGAAGGTTGGTCCAAACCCTTACTGCCTTTCAAGAAACCTGGGAACCTCTGTCAGTATTTCCTTGTTCCCTGGTCAGCAAAGCCAGCACACTTAAGCAGTGGTGGTTCTAAAATGGCTTTCCCCACTCTCCTCTATTGTAGCTGATTCAGTACTTGATACTGCGAGGTACTGAGAACTCTGGTCTATTGAAGTCAATCGGACTACTTAAAGTTAAGTGCTTTGCTGGGCCAGGGCCAGCACGCTCAGCAGTTTACACGATTGAATTCTGAGTGAGTATCCCAATAGGGCTTTGCTGCAAGGTGGACGGTATGAGACAAGCTGGTCTTTATTTCCTTTCTAAAATATTCCTCTGCCTACCTTCTGTTCTCCAAATGTTGGCATAGAGAAGCTGAATGAAAAAAATACCTCCTGATGTCCCTGCAATTTTGTATGGAGCCACACTTACTCTTTCCATTTGTTCCCCTTAATATAAAAACAGACCTATTCAAGCAGGTAGAGTGGATGAATGCCACAGTGGGTTTGTGTATATAAGTTAATTGCCAAATTATGTATATCTTGGAATGTTCGACTCTTTTTTGAAACTACTGTACCAGCTTACTGAAGCATATGTTGTCTTGTCTATGATTAGGAGAGGAGACACAGAAAACACCTGTAACAAGCAGGTTCATTTTAAGTAATGGTCTAGTGCATGCCCTTTTGTCTCTAGATCAGGGTTCTGACTCATGATATTCTTTCCTTTGTATGGTTTGTGGGGTTTTAATTAAAAAAATTGTCTTGCATATTCTTTGAAGACAACATTACTAATAGAAGTAATACTACACTTGCTAGACACAAGTATAACATGGATTAGTAGTAAGGCTGTGTGTCTATCATGGAGGTCACAGATTCTGTGACTTTGTGTGACCTCCATGACTTCTGCAGTGGCTGGTGTGGCTGGCTCAGGGGCTGCTCGAGCTGGGCAGCTCCTGGGCCAGCAGTGGTTTGAGTTTGGGAGTGGGCTCAGGGCGAGGCAAGGGGTTGGGGTGCAGGGCGGCGCTTATCTCTGGGTGCTCCCCAGCTCCCACTGGCATGTCCCGGCACTCCTAGGCAGAAGGGCCAGGGGACTCTGCATAGCTCCTGCAGCTCCCATTGACTGCAGTTCCTGGCCAATGGGAGCTGCGGAGCTGGAGCTTGTGGCCAGAGCAGTGTGGCGCCCCCATGGCCACCCCTCCCTGTAGGAGCTGCAGGAACATACTGGGTAGTGAGCCTGCCAGTCCCGGGCCGTGTGCTGTTGTCCGCCTCGCCTCCCCTCCCCTCCTGCACCAGCGGGGGGGTCACGCCACCCTCCCCCAGCACCCGTGACACCCCCGGACTGCCCCCTGAGCACCCGCAGCCCCTGGCCCAAGTTTTAGTTAGGGGTGTGTAGTAAAAGTAATGGACAGGTCACGGGCCATGAATTTTTGTTTACTGCCTGTGACCTGTCTATGACTTTTAGTAAAAATACCTGTGACTAAAATGGAGCCTTAATTATTAGCATTTGTTATGCCTTTCTCTAAATATTTTAGTTAAATAACAAATTAACAAATTTATTCCTCAGGATTCTTGATTTTTTTTAACAGTAAAGCAGAATATAGAAACTGATTAATAACTTATATTTCAGGTGAGAGAACATCCCTTGTATCACTTAATTAAAGCCCAGACCCAAAAGAAGATGGGAGAAATATCAGAAGCTATTAAGACCTTGCAGATGGCAATGAGTTTACCTGGAATGAGAGGCACTGTGGCTTTCTCAAAATCAAAAGCAAAAAGAAATGAAATTGATGCAAGTAATCGTGTATCTATCTTTCTGGAATTGGTAGAAGCTCATCGTTTGAATGGAGAACAGGTATGACAATGAGTAATTTAATAAAATGCAGTGTATATTTGAGGCGGAATACAAACCTCAATTATTCCATTGACAAAAGCATCTACCCATGAGCTTGTCCATGACAAACCCCTACAGTACTTTACAGGAAGTCTTGACTTTAGGAGACTTAACAATTCTACAGACAGAGAAATATCTGAATTTCAAGGTTTTTTGGAGTTTGGTTCTCAGGCTGTTCTGAGACACATACAAATTCTTTGCCATTCTCAGAGTGGAGATAGTTTTCAGAATGTGTGTAGATACTGTTCTGAGGCTGCAGACTGGATGAAACACTTGCCCATCTCTCCTTTAATTGCGAGGAGTTAACTTCAAAGCCCATCTGTGATCACTTAAATGCCATGATCAACCATTGTGCTGTTCATAGTATGAGACTGTCATGGAATCACAGGGTCAGTGCTCCTGGCTCTGTATGGTCCTTGGGAGGAACCCCCTTCAGTGTAATAGCCCACCTTGGGAGTCTCACTCTCGGGGGTTAAGCACTAGACTCCACTGTCTCCTGGAACCACCCCTCTAAGCCTTCAGTATGTCTGTCTCCATGAGCTCCCTTCAGTGAATCCAATAGCTCTGGACCCACTGGGGGGCCGCCATACCCAGAGGGAGCAATGCAGCCCCAATCTCTAGACTGCGAGTGACTCCCAGCCAGCGTAAAAACAAAAGGGTTTATTGTATGTCTGTAACACAGCACAGCAGGTTCTCGGAGGCCTTGACCATAGAAAGTCTCAGCACAGCCCATCTGGGACTGTCCAGCATCCAGGTCTCTTAGTCTCAGTCCAGAAGTGACCACTCCTCCTATGGCCTACTCTGTCTCACCTCCAGGGCCCCTCCTCCATCCTTTTTCTGCTTTCCCAGGCAAACAGATTACCTGGTGTCTCTCTCTTCAGCCCTTGGTTCTCCTGCTCATCAAATTCGGCTGGCTCCCAAGCTGGGGAGGGCCTTCAGGCCATCGGTTGCTAGGTTACAAAGTGTCCAGGCTGCTCGGTGGAGTCACACCTGGTCCTCTTCACCCTTTCCCACCACCTCGTTAAACATGCAGCACATAGGGGAAACTGAGGCGCACACAACCTTGATACAAAACATTAAGAAAATTCCCCACTTTTAGACATTTAGGCTAATGTATTTACCCAGTGTAGCTGGATCTCTAGCTCCATCCTGGAATTACATTTGATGGAAAGTGTGTTTTATAGTGGTGCGTACTGTGGTATATTCTTATGTATGCAACTGTAATGTTTGTTACTGTCTTTCTGCTACTTGTTCGCCTTGTGTAGCTTTCAGCTAATCATGAGTACAATCCTCTTTTCCCTTTTTAAACATTTTAAAGTATATTGCAAGTATGTTTTTGTCCTTGGTGGTCCTTTGTCCTCCATTTATTTGCAATATAGGTCGCCTTGGATGCATTAACTTGAGGTCAAGAAAAAAAATAATTGTGTTTTACAGCATGAAGCTGCTAAAGTGCTGCAAGATGCCATCAATGAATTTACTGGCACCCCTGAAGAACTACGAGTTGTGATTGCTAATGCAGACCTGGCTCTTGCACAAGGAGATATTGAACAAGCCTTAACTATGCTCAGAAATATTACATCTGAACAGCTGTACTTTGTACAAGCCAAAGAAAAAATGGCAGACATTTATCTTCAATACAGAAAAGAGAAAAAGTTATATGCAAGCTGCTATAGGTAAAAACCACCACCACCTGTGGTATATACCATAACCTTTCTGTCTGTGAAATATTGATATTCTGTGCAGCGCTTGTTTCCCTCCCCCCAAAATACGTCAAATTATGAAATTTATCTTGGTAGTATAATCCACTAAAGTAGCAATGCAAAGCACTATTTACCCAAGGCAACTTTTCAGAATAAAAAATAACCAAATGAATGGTTGATATATCAGCAATAATTTTTTAAAATAGATTCAGTCTAAAAGGAGAAACATTAATAGTTCTGAGTATTAAGGAAAGTGTATAATTTAAATAATTTAAATCTGCAAGATAAATCTATTTTAATATTTAAACTCCTGCAATATTATATAGTAATAACTTTTGCCACATCATACAAAGACACCTAGAAAAAGAGCAGATACTAAAAGGGCTTTTGAAAATGAACAGTAAATGATTTGTACTCTGTTTAAGGTTTTGACTAAAAGTCTCAGATAGCAAGGAACATTAGCATATACACTTGTTTTTTTTTTTAAAAAAATCTTTTGAGTCTTCCTGAAATCAACAGTTTGATTTCCGGTCTTCTTGTAATACCCCAGCAATCACTGTACTGTTACATCACAACTGCCATAAGCAGGTTGTTGGCTTATGGAATGTCAGGTTAATATTTATGGTTTGTTTTTTTTAACCCTTGTACAAAGTTGTGAAGGTCTAAATTCTGGTACCCTGAGGTTGAGCAAATACATTCAGTAAATAGCACTGTTGTGTTAAGGGCAAAAGTATACTTATTCTGGGCACTTCAGGCTCTCTTCTCTTCCAAAAAACTCCTCCCTGACCGCTCTGGCCCCCTGTATGATGCTAAAGAAGCTTTCCCCATCAAGCAGAAAATCTTGTCCCTACTTTTCCTGCCAGTGCTAACCTGGTGGCTACATATTCAGCTTGGAACTGCTGTAGGCAAGAAGGTCCCCATCTGCAGCTTTCTGGGCTGAGGAAAAGGGAAAATGACTCGTGGAGAGAGGACTCACTGGAGCGAGGAATGGCCCCTCACAAGTGTGCCTACTTTAATACAAAGCTTTAATTTCAACTAGAATATCCAGATATCTGATTCTCACCATATGAACTTTCAACGACGCTGAATGGATGCAGGCTATTTTTTTAAGTGAAGATACTTGATTCAAGATAACCTTTGCAGATTAGTATCTTTTAGGAAATTTAAGGCTGTCTCACAGTATTAATTTTGATTATTCTTGGAAATAGCCATTCTTCAGGTATGAGAGTGGATTCCACTGTAGATTCGCATGCACCCCATGCATGTGAGTTTTGAATCATTTCAGCAGCATTCATCAAGGCTGCGTGGGCACCCTGTGCTGCTTCCTGCTCCCTTGCAAGGGCGAAAAGGGCAGAGCAGCCACAATCCTTCCTCAGTTCCCTCTTAATGTTCCCACCAATGAGAGAGAACCTTGACTGTGCCTGTCCTGCATCTGTATTTTGAATTTCACTTTATTTTTATTTTTCCTCCTTAAAAATTTCAGTTGCATGTGCCAGAAAAAGAGGATATATGGGGGAGGCCCCTGGTACACTCCCTTGTATAGCAGGGTGAAGTGCTTTGTCAGCCATTGAGCAGGGGCCATGTGAATCCTGTCCTTCCTGTGACTGTCTGATGCCTTTCATTGATAGGCACAGCAGATGTCTTTTCTGCCTTGGGGAAGGGCACATCCCTGACAAGTACTCTGTCTGCCATGCCGCCACCTCGTGCACCAGGAAATCAAGGGATGCAAGACGTAAGCTGTGCTGCTTGGAGCACGTCTTATCCCAGAGAGGAGATAGTCTCCTCGGCTCTAGCTTGGAGGACATCTTCAGCAGGTGCCCTGGTAACTAGGCACCACACTTGATCCAGTGCTGGAACTGCATCAAACAGTACTGTCATCCCCAGAGATGTATTTCTCACCATCTACAGGACACTCCTCCTCTACTACAAGGAAAAAACAGGAATGGTACCCTAAAGATTATTCCAGGAGTGCCTCTAACTGGGCTCTGCCATGACTGGCCAATACCAATATTAACTACCGCCATGGTCATACTAGTGCTGTTGAGGCTCCACCTTCCCACAGGCCCCAGAATGGAATCCCATTTCACATCTTGACACAGGGTGGAGATCCTGATCACTGTAGGCATAGATAGTCAGAGCACCTTCAATGTAAATGCGAGTATTTACACTTCAACACCATACCATAAGCCTTTACTATGCCACCCCCCACAAAGACAGAGAACACAGTCATAGAATATCAGAGTTGGAAGGGACCTCAGGAGGTCATCTAGTCCAACCCCCTGATCAAAACAGAACCAATCACCAGTTTTTGCCCCAGATCCCTAAATGGCCCCCTCAAGGATTGAACTCTCAATCCTGGGTTTAGCAGGCCAATGCTCAAACCACTGAGCTATTCCCTCCCCCCCATCTTCTACCCACAGTCTGCAATCAGAATACCTGCTCAGAAAGCAACCCTGCTACTTTTGGAAGCACCAGTCATCCTCCTCCATTGCAAACTAAGCTCCTTCCCAGAAGCTACTGTTTTAACGAGGTGGTGTAGAGCCACATCAGAACTATTCCAGAGTGGACCTTCTTCAGAAACAATTTCGTCCCTCGCCATCAAGCATGACGAGAAGCTAAGGCTGGCCATTAACACCTATGGCTGCCTGTCCAGTTCCTTTCCTTGCCCCCTAGCTGTCCCCTCTCTCACTTCCTTGCTTCAGAGGCCCTTCTTACAAGAGCCTGTTACCCAAAGAAAAGTGTCCCTGTTTCATCTAGGAGCCACAGAAGGGGTCCTGCTGGAGTGCAGAGAAAGATTCTTTTATTCCTGATATTTCATTATTCTGAAGAAGAAAGGTGATCTCCAGCCTATCTTGGCGCTGAGGAGGCTGAACAGAGATATATATGCACCATCTCAGATTCAGGATGGTAATGTTTGCCTCCATTATTTCATCACGTCAGGCTCAGAACTGGTTTTGGCTCTTGACTTATACAATGAGTACTTACGCATGGTCCACAGGAAGTAGCTGAGAATTATGGTGGGGGCCAAACTAATACTGGTTCATGGTATTGCCCTTTGGACTCTCTATGGCACCAAGAGACTTTACAAAATGGCTTGCTGTTGTGGCTGGATGCTGAAGGGAAAAGGGCATCCATGTCTGCCTATGTCAAGATGACTGCCTGATCAATAGCAGATCACACCAGCGAACTTGGATCTGTTTCAGCTATGCCCTTTCTCTGTTTGCCTTCTCCTGAGCAATGAGAAATTGTCACTTACCCAATCACAGACATATAGAGTTAATCAGAGCCAGAATAAACTCCATGACAGCGAGGGATACTTACCACAGGACTGATTCTTCTCACTTTAGTTGTTACTGAACATGGTGGTATCGCACCCAGCTATGACAGTACGGATTTGCTTCACATTATTAAGCCATATGTCTGTGCATACCTTACACCATTTGCTGGGCTTCACCCGAGTCCCCTACAGCTTTTTCTCAGATCAGCCTATTCTCCTGTGAAGCATCTGATGAGCAAGACCATTTTAATTCCATCTCATAATCTTGGAGCATTGACCTGGTGGCTGCATCATGACAATACCCAAAAAGGGATACCATTCATGGCCCTGTAGCCATCCAGTGCATTAGTCACAGATGTGTCTGGGGATCCAACTGGAACAGCTACAGATACAAAGGACATGGTCACCAGAGGAGCTACAACTAAATATTTTAGAGTTGAGTCCTCAGATTGGTGTTTGTGGCATTCCTCCTGGTCCTGTGACACTGTGTAGTACACATGCTGACAGAGTGTGGGTGATGTACTGCATAAACCTGCAAGGGAGTGCCCATTCTGTCTCCTTCTGCAGGGAGGCAATCAAGCTATGTAAATGGTGCCATCTTCAAGGCATACATTTTGAGAGCCATGAACCTTCTGAGAGCTAGCAAAGACTTTACAGATTTCCTGAGCAGACAAGCTGGTATCATCCATAAGTGGTCACAGTTTAAATTGATCTCCCAGCCAATATTCCATCAGTGGGGGAATCATGTGATAGACCTCTTTTGCTACCACAGAAACATCAAGTATCTCAACTTTTGCTCCAGAAGAGGCATGATTAAAACTGAGTGAATTTTTTTATGAATTTTTTTTGCAGAAAAGTGCATTTTTCAGGCCCCCAAACGATTCACCGAATAATTTGCTAAAAATTTTTTTTAGAGGTGAATTACTTCATTTTGTCTTTTTTGTTTTCAAATTCAGCTAATTTACTACAAAAAAGGTAAACACGCAAAATGGCCAAAAGCAAAACCAAAAATATCTTATTCACTCTGCTATAGACGTGTGCAGGATCCCTGCTTGATGCCTTCAGTCTGCAATGGAATTGGGGCCTTTTTTACCCATTCCTAGTGATTCTGCTAATCTACAGAGTTATTGTTAAGGCCAAAAGAAACTAGCCAAGCTCATCCCTTATAGCTCCCTCCCGGCTGAAGCAGTTTGTCTGATGTACCTGTTACAGATGTTCACACAACCATCAATCAGACTTCCAGACCATGCAGACTTGCTTGTCGCAAGTATTCCATCTAGACTTGAAAATCACCAACTGATAGCCTGGCTGGTTGGCTGTCTGAGCGTCCTGGAAAGAGACTGCTCCTTCCACCTTCAGGAAATCCTAGTGTGGAGCAGGAAGCCATCCATGAGAATCATCTACTTGTCCGAACAGAAATAAATTCTCAATATGTGTGACCCAGCGTGGTCTAGAGCTGGTACTGATCCCAATACCAAAGATTCTGGACTCTCATTTTAGTTCAGTCAAGTTTCATCTAGCAGCAGTATCCCCAGATCATCCATCAATAGTCAGTTACGGTGTTCTCATATTTCATGGTATCCATATTCCTTAAGGGCCTGAGGAATGCTTATCAATTGGGTTACAGAACTCACTCCAACTTGGAACTTCAACATCATCTGTCTGAGGCTTATGAAGAACCCCCACTTGAGCCTGTTTTACAGTGCTCCATCTATAATCTTATTCTCAGGAAGTCTTTCTGATGGCCATCACCTGAGCCACAAAGATGAGCAAGCTTGAGGCATTCATAGCAGAATCCCTGTATACCTTCTTACATAAAGACAAAGTGGAATTAATATCTCATGCAAAATTCATCCCCAAGGTCATTTCTGAATTGTATTTAAACCTGTCAGTCAGCTTACCTGTGTTCCTTCCTGTAACCGGACGCAGACTCACCTGGTGGCGCCTGCTGCTGGTTGTCCTTGGGAATTAGCGTTCCAGCCTCCGGTGCGCCCTCTTCAGGCCGGTGTCTCGCCTTGCTGCTGGCTCCCGGGTCCCTCCCAGGACCCTGGTGCCCCTTTGACTGGGTACTGCCCCCTGGCAGTACCCCCCAGTTCTGGGTCTCCTCCTCCCAGGGGAACCCCCCACCCACTATCCTTACCTCACCTCAGTCGTAGGCTCCTGCCAGTCACCAGGTAGCCCCTGTGCCCTGGGGCAGACTGCAGGATGAGCCACTCATTACCAGCAAGGTTGGGTTTGGACCTGCTGCCTCTACCTACCCATGGTTGCCCCTGCAACCTCCATACCTAATAGGCCTTACCAGGCCCTTAGCCTGGGGCTTTCCTAGGCCGGAGCTCCCAGGCTCCCTTGGCCTTTCACCCACCCTGCTCCAAACTAGGTCCTCTATTCAGGTCTCTGCAGCCAGGTCCCTCCCTCTCAGAGCTAGAGAGAGTACTCTTCTGCTCCTGGCTTCCCTGGCTTTTATAAGGCCTGCTGGGTCTGTTTGGGGTGTGGGCCCCAGCTGCGGCTGCTCTGCCAATCAGCCCAGCTCTTCCCTTGCCCCAGCTCTCTCCCAGGGCTATCTTAAACCCCTCTGGGCCCGAACGGGTGGCCACCCCGCTACACATTTGGAAGCTACAAGCTTCCAAAACCACATTCCACACAAGGGGAGAAGAAACTGCACATTCTGGACATAACCAGAGCTCTTATATTTACATTGACATTACCAAATATTTCAGACTGTCTCTGTGTCTATATGTGGCTATAGCCAGCCACTCAAAAGGGCAGGCTATTTCAGCCCAAAGACTATCAAAATGAGAGACACCTTGTATCTCGCTTTGCTACCACCTGGCTGATGTACCCATCACTCCAGTAGAGATCAAGTGACATCAGTCTGTATCAGAAATGTGTCAATCTGCTCATGTTTTAGCGTTATGCACTGAACTTGGCTGGTAGATCAGATGCCAAATTGAGAGAGCACTACTCCAATCTTTCTTTGACTGATGCTGGTCATGCCCCCATCCTGAAGAGGATAGTGATTTGCCAGTCACCTAGGCTAGGTCTACATTATGGATTTTACAGCAGCACAGCTGTGCCACTGTATTGTCTCCCATGTAGCCACTCTTTGCTGGCAGTAGAGAGCTCTCCTGCTAGCACAATTAAACCACCCCCAATGAGCAGCATTAGTTAGTCAGCTGGAGAGCCTCTCAAGCTGACATAGCACTGTCCACACCAGCACTTTTGCCAGTGAAACTTGTTTGGTTTTTTTTTCACACCCCTGACTGACAAAAGTGGAAGCAAGAATGGTAACTTACACTACAGAACTGTTGTTCTTCAAGGTGATGTAGTTAGTGTGAATCCCATGTCCTAGCCTCCATCTATGTTTTCAGAGTCCTTGGCTGCCCTGGGCTTCCAATTACGGGGGAATTGAGGGAGGGTTGTGGCAGCTGCCCCCTAACCTTATGCCCTTGCATGGGAGTCACAGATCACATGCATGGCGTTGATGGACACTGCTGTTCAGTAGATCCTCAGGTCACACACATGAGGCAGTGCACATCTACAGTGGGATCCTCACTGACTACAATATCTCATAGAACTATGATTACTGTAGTGTAAGTAACCATTGTTTACATATTCTTCAAAGTACCAATATTAACTTAATTATTAAACTAGATTCTGTCTTTTTGTTTTCAGAGATCTGGTGGACAAACTGCCAAGCTCACATACTTTTCTTCTCCTTGGTGATGCATACATGAATATTCAAGAGGTGAGCATCTGCATTGTGATAAAAGATGAGCAGTATAGTTGAGTAATTGGCTGTCATTAGCAAGTTTTGATACAGTCTTGCTTTCTGGTTCTGTTAATAGGTGATCAGGAAGCAAAATGTATGCTAAGGAAAACTTAAGGTCTGTTTACTGGCTTAAAGTATATAAATTCTATATTAATTTTAATTTAACTTAAATATTTAGAGACTAAATAATATACTCAAAATAAAAGGCACCTCAGGGATGAGCATCAGATTTGGGGTGGTCAGGGAAGAGGAGAATTGCAACCTCAGTGAACAATCAAGCATTTTCAAGTCAAATATTGACTAGAGATCTGTGGGTCGAAAGTTGAGGTAAATTCACTTCAGAAATGAAGTTGGAAAAGGTTGGAACAGTTCATTCAAGCTTGAAGGAAAGATGTGTAAATTCTAGAAAAGCAAGGTTACCACAAGAGACCCCTTCAGTGCTTGGAAAGGCAGACAGCATGTGGAGTGCTTGCACTTGATTTTAAATCTTCAAGCAGTAGGTTGGGTCAAAGTCTGTGGGACAGAAAAACTTGAAAGTATAGGTCACTGCAGTACAAAGTGTAGGTGATGAACCCTACCCTAGGGCATAAGCATTTGTCTTCAGTTTGTTCTGGTCATTTATCCTTTTAAAAAGTGAACTCCAAAGCAAAATTGGAATTTGAGTTCAGCTTGGATTTGTTTTGAACTTTCTGACTGACAAGTCTGAATGGAAGGGAGAGGGGGGACACTGAGTACAGCAATAAGGTTTTTGCATGTGCTTTTTCATAACTTCAGTGAACCAGGAAATGCCAAAAGAATTTCAGAGGACAGAGAAAAGATAAAGGTTAATTTAAAACTTTTTGTTTCTGTGCTGTGTTCTCACAGCTTAACGGGAATTCAGCACAAAAATGTGTAAATCAGTGTGTTATTTTTGAGTCTGCTGTCATCTTAACAGTCTGGTAGAGACCACCCTGAGAAGTCCCATAATTTGTGAAACAAGTAGTATTGAAGCTCGCTTTGTGGCATTAACAGATTGCACTGTTAGCTCATTATAGGCCTTTTAGTATAGTTTTGTGAATTTATCATCTGTTTTTCTTTGTTACTGTTCTAGCCTGAAGAAGCCATAGAAGTCTACGAGCAGGCTTTAAAGAAAAACCCAAGAGATGGAATTTTAGCAAGTAAAATTGGAAAAGCCCTAATCAAAACTCATAACTATTCAAAGGTATGTTATGAATAGTTCTTAGACATGCTGTATAAATGGATTACTGTCTACTTCAATGTTAACTTGTTTTTCTAGTACACATGCAGATAGAAGCATTTTACTATGAAAGTTCCAAAAAAGTGGTTTTTCATACTCCTCAAAATGCCTGGAGTATTGAATGTTGTTTTTTCTCTTTAGCAGGTCTGTTTGGCCCTGATTATGTCTCATGGAAAACTTAAAAACCATTAATTATTTTTAAGTAGAATATTTTTCTTTCCTTATTTTTCACTGCTGAAGACAGCTACTAAAAATAAGGTCTTTGTTGCTAAGGAATTCGTCTGTTCCAGACTGATTATTTCTTTCCTGAAGTTGTGAAGCTCATCGGAACCAAATAATGATGTCATAATTGAAGGATCCGGACTTTGGGTTGAAAATAAGTAAATGCATAATAAAGCGTTAATAAAAGTTTTATGTGTTTTATTATTAGTATAGCGTGTTTCAGAATTACAAGATTCAGTTAATTTCATTTGTCATCTTGTAAACAAGAACAGTCCATGCTACGAATGTGGAACAGATATCTCTCAAAATATTCTTTGGACACTTCTTACTGTTACTGTAATCCAACAGTATTGTATATCAGCACAAATTACTTTGACATAAATTCTTATCAGTTCTTGAAGTATGTCAGTGTAGATTCCATTCTAGGTATGAATGCATATCATGAACACAATCTTGGAGTCTTTTAAATAGCAGTGTTGATTGGGCTGCAGTGGCAACATGCATGTTCTCACACTCTCCCATCCAAAAGCATAATGGGCAGAGAGGTCACAGCTGCTCCTCAATTACTTTTTACCAACTGTGACAGTGAGACAGTGCCCTCTTGGCACCAAGGACCAGTAATCAAGACAAAGGAGATGAACATTCTGCCAAATGTAATTTCCAATAAGTCTCCTCTTCCCAGAGGGAGAAGCTTAACTCTTCATTCTACTCCTGGGAATGGAGCAGTAAGCTCATGCAACAGGGGAAAGTGATGCCGGCTCACTTCTGACTCAGTATCTGAGACCTAAAACAGCGCCTATGTCTAACAGTGTTGGTGACTGCCAACTGCCAGCATCAGCGCCAATAATCATTAACTCTGGTGCTGACCTGATGTTAGCAAACTCCTCTAAGTCTCCAATGCTCCCCTTTGCACTGAAGGCACTGTGCTCAGCATGGTACATGCTTAGGGCTTATGATATCAATGTTTCCTCAAAGATCACTACCATCATTGGAGAGAGTCTCATTTCTTACCAGGGCACATCTTCTCTTCATCTTCAAGCAGAGAGCTCTTGCTCCACCATTCAACCAGATCAGGGAGAGGGTCTTTCTCTTCGAATCAGAGTGCATGACCCCAACTCCTTCACGTCAGGCATGACAATGGCCTAATCAGCTTTACCAAAACCAGCCTTATTCCTACAGTGCTGCACATTGGGCATCCTGGGGACCTCCATTTAGGAGCAGATCTCCCTCCTACCAGTCATGGAAAACGCAGTAGGAGAGTTTGACCTAGATGATTGCTGGTCCCCTGAATATGGACAGAGGAGGAGCATGAACAGTTGGCAGATAAAGAACAAGCAGGTTTTGAGCCACCAGAACTATATCCTTCATCCTTTCCCAAAGATCCGTCATTGGCTTCTTCTGATGGGGCAGTCTCCTGATGATTTTATAGCCTTCCAGGAGCCGCTTTCCCCTAGTGCTGGTCTCTTTTAAAAATTAGAAACATTAGTAAGGGAGGAAAAAGCTCAAAGTTATTAGACATACTACATTCTTCTGCTCCTGTCAGAAGAGCATTGCAAATTAACAAGGCATTTTAGAGGTGACTAAAACTTATGGCCAGCAACATTACCTCCAGCTAAAAGAGCAGTAGGGAAAAAGGTACCATGTACCCCAAATTGGTTGTAAGCAATTCTACTTTCCTCCTACGCAGTTAATGGGGAAAAAAAACTTTAAATCTAAGAGTGCACCTAAGGAAAAAAGAGACAGAAACTATCCTCGTTTGGGACAAAAGGTTATTAATGTCACTTTGGCTACAAATAGTGAACTTTCAAGCCTTGTTCGTGAAGCAGTTATCTAACCTAGAACAAGATAATCCCCTTTTTTTTGTTAAACTTACATAGAACATGAGAGGAGTTAAGTCATTATTTCTAAAGGACAGCTAGTGTCAGACACTGTTACAGACAGCGAAGGATACCGCAGACATGGTGCCTAGACATATAGCCACTGCAGCAACTATGTGAAGAATATCATGTTTATTGGACTCTGGTATTCCTAGAGAGATGCAGAATGCAACTGACGACTTGCCCTTTGGGATACGGACTTATTGAGCACATGTACTGATGATGTTTTACACTTCCTAAAAGATTCCCGAGCCATACTGCAAACACTGGACACTTACATCTCTGTACCAGATTGCAAACTTTTCATATAACAAGGGCAAGCCTCACAGAAAATACCCAGCTACTTACAGCAACAATGTTCTGAGTATCCACTCAGGAAGAACCTGAGGTTCTTCTGGAGAAGGTTAACATCTTTCTCAGTCACTAGACAGTGTTCACCTGCTTCTAGACAGTAGGTTTGATATGAGGAAGATGAGCCACATTCAAACTGGACAAGATGCTTACTTTCTCTTTTCTATCAGCTGGGACTGGAATAACAACCAAGCGGTGAGTGAGAGAAGTTGTCTTGTGGCTACCATCCAATTCTAGTCCTTACCCCTCTCTCATCCCTCTTGTGGGACCCTTCTTGTGAAAATCAACCAATAGAAGTGGTATTCTCTTCTTCCAAATCAAAAAGGGGGTCTTAGTCTTCTTACATCTAGGATAAGACTGAACAAATGTATGTTGTCTTGGTTTCAGGATGGCCTCTGTCATCCCTTCTCTTCAGGCTCATGACTGGTTTGTGGCTTTTGACCTTCAGGATGCCTACTTCCATTTTCTGATCCATCTGGCCCATAGGAAGTATCTGCAGTTTACAGTAGGGCCCAATCAATGTCAATAAAAAGTGCTACCATTCGATCTCCAGAGCTCTGAACGTCTTCACAAAATGCCTAGCTAAGGTGGTAGCACATCTAAGGAGACAAGGCACTCATGTGTAACCATATGTAGGTGATTAACTAATCAAAGGCAGGTCTGATCAGGAAGTCACTATAGCCCTGAACTGTCTTTCACCTATTCAGACAGCTGGGCCTTATGGTTAAATAGTTTCTCACCCATCACAGATGGCAGAATTCATAGGAGTCCTAGTCAACTCCAAATTGGCAAAAGCGTATCTTCCTGAGAACAGATTTTGTTCTGTACAGATCAGCACCGGTATCAAAATGAATCCGAGTAAAACCTGTCTCAAACTCGTAGGTCACGCATCAGCTTGAGCATATGTGACACTGCTAACCAGACTTAACCTACTTCCGTAAAAGGCTAGCTGAAGTTATTGTATCCTTACAGAATATCAGATGAATATGCACACTGTTGTTCTAGCTTGTGCTTTATCATTACTGAACTGGTGGTCAGATCCCCAAAACATTTGGAATGGAGTACCCTTTTCCACCCCCACTCATATAAAGACACTGTCCGCAGATGCATCCGGAAAAGGTTGGAGCACACACTTAGACCATCTCCAAGTACAAGGAACTTGGTTCCAAAAGTACACTCAAACATTCCAGAATTATGAGCAATTGGGTTAGCTTGCATAACATTCCTACCTGTTTTAAATAATTTGACACTGCAGATTCTCGCAGACAGCACATCTGCACTGTATTATGTAAACAAGCAAGGCCCCTGTGCCAAGAGGCAGTCAATTTATTGGCATGGTATTAACAACGTGGGATAGCCCCAGTAGTTCTCATCCTGGAGTCAGCAGTTAGCCTGTTTTGGACATCTGCTGAATATCACCAACCACAAACGGTCTCTGAAGTGCTTCATCATCCCAATATTTCACTGCTGAGGAAATCCCATGATGGCCTTTGGTGGCAAAAAGAACATGAAGTGTCCAGTCTTTTGGTCCTAAGAGGCATGAGCATGGGATCCTTTCAAGAGTCCTTTCTCATAGCTTGGGATCAAGATTTCATGTATACATTTCCATTGATCTTTCTGATGCTAAGGGTGATCGGACAGGATGCAATCATGCCCCTGTTGATAGCTTGACATTGGCTAAGACCATTCTGGTTGATCTCCTGAGAATGTCTGTTCAGCCTCCAATAGTGCCTCTCATCTGTCCAGACACTATATCTCGGAACCAAGATCAGATATTTGACTCAGGCCCAAAATTGCTACACCTGACGGTCTTGATGTTGATTGCAGTGTTGTCGTAAGTGTTGCTATGTAAGCTCAAAAGCTTGTCTTTCACCCACAAGTTGCTTCATTAAAAGATATTCCCTCCCCACCTGGTCTTTCTAATAGCCTGGATATTGCTAGTTGAGTGCAACTGACTGTTTACTACAAATACAAGAAATCCCACTGCAAAGCATAAAACTGTCCACACGGAAAAGTGGAAAAGACTGTCTATTTGGACAGCCGTTGAAGGCTCCTAGACCTATAATCCTTGATTATATTCTACATTTTTGAAACACTTTGGACTTTCATTTAGTTTTGTTAATGTTGACCTTATAGTGATTTTTGGCATGCCATCCCTCCCCTGGTACAGTCATGTTCAGTTTCCTCTTACCCCAATGTATCCAGAGATTTTCAGTCTCTAACATTTCTTGCTGAATAACCCAAAGGAGAGTAGTGTCTAGGATTGGCTGGGAGTTCCGTGAATAAAACCTCTTTTAATCCTTTTGGTTTTTTTGAGGCAGGTGCTCTACAGTGCTGCCGATATTTAAGCTGAAACAGGTAGTCAGTTTAACGTTTTTGGCATACTTTACACGTGCTATAACATAATCATTTTTTTAAAATATCCTTGAAAATAGATTTTAAAAATTAAACATCAATGTACTTAATTCCAGTTTTAATTTTAGTCTGTTTTTTTCCTTGTAACATATAAAGTCATACATTTTGAAAATTAAGTTTTCTGTAAGCTTATATTTTAATTTTTCAAATACTGTAACTATCACTGTTTGGAAAACAGATAATATAAATGCTTTCCCCACATTTTGTCAAAAAAGTTTCTAAACAGAAATTTTCTAATCTGCTCTAATTGTGACTACTTCAGTGGCGCTGAAAGCAACCCATATGAGGGTATCCAGAAGGTTTTTTAAACTGTTAGCCTTCATTTTTCTTTTCTGTGCAAAGGACCAAATCCTGATGCCACATATAATGGCTCATACAACCACTGCATCACTTTAATAGGGCTGTCCTTTTTAAGAACCTATTTTTGTTGTTTTCTTGAGTGATTAAGAGAGTTTTATTTTTAGTTATAATTGCATTTTTTATTTAAAAGTGTAGGGAAAGCAGAAGACACTTTATATATTATTCTTGCCACTTTTTTTTTTAAGAGCACTAGCATCCCCTCTGTTTGCAGATGGACTTCAAAATTGGGCAAAGAGATAATGCTTTGGTCAAAAAAGTGGGTTCTTCTGTCTGTAAATCTATTCAGATCTGGTTATCAGCTCTCAGGATTAAAAAAAACAACAAAACTCTGAATGAGGGAGTGGTGCTGTTTAAAAAATAGTGTGAGATCATATAATTAAAGATTTATCAAAATGCAGAGGCCCAGGGAACAGAACTAAGATTGCACAGGCAACCTTACATTTGACACTTCTTAGTTTCTGAGTCATTGACTTTGCAACCTAAAGTTTCTTTTAACATAGTTTTTCTATGTAATTCTAGATTGAAATAAATGCCTGCTGTTATCAATTTATTAGTGTTTTTACAGGACATTTCAGTGTATAATTAGGGTGAGAGTGGAGCAGGTAGTTGCATCATTAAGCAAAATTTCACTAATTACCTAAGTGCAAGGTATTATTTTTATTAAGATTTATTTTAGAAAGCCGATTTCCATACATTTATTAAGTTTTTCGTTTCAGGCAATAAGTTATTATGAAGCTGGACTGAAAAATGGTCAACAGAATATCCTTTGCTATGATCTGGCTGAACTCCTGCTGAAACTGAGGCAGTATGAAAAGGCGGAAAAAGTACTTCAGCAAGCTTTAGACCATGAGCCTGGTATGAACTAGTCATTTTATTTACAACAAAACAGAAATATTAGGGTGTGTGTGTATGTGTGTGTCTGTGAGATTTTTTTTAGGAATAAATTGGTATAGTGTAGACATTTTATCTTATGAACTTTCAAACTTGTGTTGGCACTGTACTATGAGAATTGCATGTAAATTAAATTTAACTCATTGAAAGGTGACCAGCAAAGGATTTTTAAAATATGGAGTTCAAACTTCCTTACTGCTTTATCATGTGTAAACGCTGCCTGAAAAGTCTGTTATCTGTCTTAGAAATAACTTTTTAAAAGTGAAATCTGGTAGTCTTCCTGGTTTTGTTAGAAGAGCACTAGGAGATATAAGATATGTTTCTTGTGCGCTCATCACAACTTAGAGGGGTGAAGGTGTTTGAATAACACTTCCTTTATTCAAAATATTTATTGGTCATTGAAATTAAATAGCAGAAATAGAATTTTAAGATTGACTAAAAATCCCTTATTAGCTCAACTTTCATACTCTTGGTTTTTGTGATGTCACTATTGCTTTAATTCACTAGTCTGCCAGCCCACACAGGATCTGAATGTTAAATGCAGAAAACAAGCTGGAAAGGACTTCACATGTACAGTTAATCTACTTGTTTGGAATCTGATTGAGTTAGCCAAGGCCATCTGGTTCTGGCTAACCCAAGAGTCACATTTTATACAAATTGTGATTTTTCTGTAACAGTAAAAACAAACTACCCCACCATCACCTTTCACATTTTTCTGTATATCACAAGGAAGCAAAAAAGTGCACAAGTCAAACTTATTTTCTTTGTAGAGCCTCTTTAAGAATTTTTTTCCTTATTTTCTTCATGTCCTTACCTGACAAATTATTATTCCATTGGGTGATATGAAACAGTTAAATAGCACTTTTATAAAATGTAGTAGTGCTCTGTGTTTTCTTATCCAAAACAGAAATAAAATATTCTGTAATAATCTACAGAACACTAGAAAATGTACTGTGGGGAGTAATTGTGCACTATTTGGGAAATAAAGACAGAAAACTTATTAAGCCATCTAACCTACCTTATTTACACAAAGAGCTCGTTGGAGACAGCCTGCTTATAGAGTGCTGCTCATTGTACTGTGTTTTATAAAATACACTTTTTAGTTTTAGGCACCTGTGTATTTAATACAGAACTATGTTTTTATCTGGAAGTAATAAGATCTCTTTGGTAAAGAAGTAGAGATATAAATAGGCCCTAGATATACCAAACTGTAAAGCAGCCATGCTGTGTCAATTGGGAAGCAGATGAAAATTATAGTATATAATGAAGTGCTTATACTCCTCAAAGCTGTTTCTTCCATAGTTCCTTTCGCAACCACTAAATAAAAGTAGCTTGCAGCTTTTTCAGTAGCCCTTGAAACATTTAGTTAAAATAACCAAAGCTGTGCTTTCAGCACTGTATCTTTTCTATCAAAAATCCATCCAAAACAGGGTGGTTCTTCAGAGTTTAGCAATAGTTAAGTGAAAGCACTGTACAGCCCAGTCCTGCTCCCATTGATATAAGTAGGACATTTCCTATTGATTCAATGGGAACAGGATTAGAACCGTGATTTGCGTATCTTATTCAAGGCATGTTGGAAAGTTTTGGTTTTTTTCCTCTCTCATGCATTTGAAACTAACATGAGCTGAACTAAACATGCAGCTCCTTTTGGTTGAATCTTATGCGGATCTCCAGTCCAATTTTTTCCTTAACTCTGAAGATGTGCATGCACAACTTCATCTTTCAGCTATGACTCATCCACAAGGTGTCATTAAACTGTCCAAAGGAGGCAGTTCCTACTTTAACTTTTTGTTTCATATTTTAATATTTTAACAGTGAATGAGTTGTCCTCTCTAATGGAAGATGGACGTTACCATGTTCTTCTCGGAAAAATTTATAGCAAAATGGAGAAGACAGATGAAGCTATTGTTTCTTTACAGCAGGTAAAGAAAAAATAACTGTGTTAAACTTCTAAGATTTTGTGGGGAGGAGGAGGACTTCTAGCATTCTGCAGAAATAAATTGGATAACAAAGTGGCAAAAGTAGAAAGAAAAGAAATAAATATAAACTAGAGATTGAATTGCTCAGAGGATTGGTAAGAGGATACAGACCTTTTTACCTCTAGGTTAGTGGTTTGATACTGACTGAAAGTATTACTGTTGCTAGCTCTTAGGTGACCTATGAATTAAAGGTCTAAAGTCCAAGTCGCAGCCACATGTTCATGTAAAAGCCACCATAGTTTCAGCAGAGTGGCTGAAGACCAGGCATGGAGTCAGAGCTAGTAGTGGCTGCCTTCGTTCAGGTCCAAACCACACTGCTGAGCAATATGGGGAGTTTGTGGAAGCTATGCCTGTAGCCTTTCTGTGCATAGAGTAATTGAATTTCAGTTGCTGTCTAAGGGCAGCATTAAGGATAAGGACTGGTGAACTGGGGAGTCTAAAGTTAAGACCTAGAATGGGGCTTGAGAGGAGAGCTGTAATGGCTAGAGAAAAAGGACAAAACTGTGGTAGCTAGAGACAGTCTGGAGCTTTGGAAAAGATACAGCACTTCTCCACAACCTGAAAGTTGATCTGACCAAAGAACCTCCTTTCCACTCATTTGCTGAAAGACCTAATTTCAGTGTGTTGGGTTCCAATGATTTCCTCCACCACACGCACAAAAACCTAGGGCTGGACTGCAGATGCAGGGAGCCTCGGCAATATCTTTTGAGCAGTCTGAAAAATTAAACCAGGTGTATTGCCCAAAGGACGTTTGCATAAAAAACCCAAACATTACATGTTAATCTGTTGTAACATTTTGGTATTTCGTATCTTAATAAGAAATACATCGACCTTACTCCCATCTCTTATTTTAGGTCCTTCTTTGTCTCATTCTCTTCCTTCAGCTTTTTTCTTTTTAGAGTTCAGTATCTTCTCCACCCAACTCTCAGTAACTGTTTCCCTGCCAACTGATTTCTACATTTCACCCTTTATTTCCTCTGGCTCCTTCATGTTCTTTCACTCTCTTCTTTTACTCTCCTCCCTCTTTGCTCTCCATCTTCTAACATATTCTCAAGTGTCTCATTCTCTTTTGCCACTGACTGGGTCTGCTTGCTTCCATTCCCCTGAAGCTCTCCTTTCTCCCTCTGCCTGTCTGCCCATGCCTCCCTCCCACTTTGCTACTAAAATGCCCTGCATTAACTTATTAGTCCCAACTATACATTCACTCACCACCTGCCACTCATTATACCACTCTCTCCCTCCCACTCCTGCCTCTTGGAAGGGGACCCAGGATTGGCCCTCACAGCTCTTTTTCTGGATCTCTTTGCCCCCCATCCCCTATACACACTATCTGTAGTTTCTTTCTTCTGCCAGAAGTGGATGTAGGGAGGAGGAAATGTAGTTGGGGACTGGCAGAGAAGATCAGCACTTCTCCACAACCTGAAACCAGTAGTCAGGTTTTGTCAGTACTTAGTGAAACAAACAAAGCTTGTGTACAGAACAAGAGAAGGCAGCTTAAAAAAAGACTTGATGTGACGCTTGAGCTGAATGTTTTGTCACATGTAATCAACAGCCTTCATAGGCAGAACTTTGAGAAGGGAGAAGTCCCAACGTTGCTTGACAGTGGTTGTAGGGGGGAAAAAGATGAAGAATATGTGTTTAAGTACAAAAAAATCAATTTTCTTTCCCACTGTCGATTACCAAAGTACTTGTACTGTTTTTGTAAACAGAAAGCTGCTGCTTTAAGTAGACAGCTGCTCTTGTCAGAATCCTTCAGTGATGTCTTGTGCCAGTACTTTTTGCCATCACAGCTCCTGTCACAGTGATGGATTAGGAAATTACTGAATGAACTGAGGATGAGGGGGTGATTTAGAGAGTCCTGTAGCAGTAATCTTTTTTACTTTAAGTTTATATAACTATAATTTTGAGCTAACTATGATCATATGATGGCTTGAAAAAATTATGAAATGCTCTGAGTATTACTTTGTTTTATTTTCACAAGTGGTCAGATCTTAAATAAGTTAGGTAAAATGTGTAAAATGTAAGGAAAATGTTGCAGATTAGTGAAATTGGATGAAACTTTTAATATTACTAAAATTGCAGATTTTGTCATTTAATAAAAAAATCACTTTCACTGTTAGGCTATGTCTATACTACACATCACTTGGTGGGGGTGTGTAGTATACGTGGAGCTACATGCCATGGTGAAAAGGACATCTGCACTGCTGTGTGTAGCTACTTGTGTCAGTGAATGCCTCTGGCAGAGGGTATGTGGTGTGGGGAGAGGGGGCGCTCGTGCTCCAGCAGCTCCCAGTCGTTGGAATCTGTCACTGTGATGAGCAAAGGCTCTTCCAGCTTCCTGCTGCCCGTGTCTTTCCCACAGCAGGGGAAGGGCTCCATCAATGGGAAGCTGGCAGAGCTTTTCCTTGCTGCCAACATGGGAAGAGCTCCAAGAGAGGAGAGGTAGCGGGACACTGCATTGCTAAAAATAGCAGCCTTGGTGAGGAGGCCTGGCTTGGGTGAGTAGAAAGTCATGCAGGGTATGTACTCGAATACATACCCACACCCTTCAGGTGTGTCTTTACTTACCTAAGTTGTTCCTCACCACCTATGCTTCTGTTTATTCCCATGATGGGGGTGGACTACCCATGTGTGTTCTCTACACACTCCCGAAAGAAGCATGCAGTATAGATGTACCTTTAGTGTGTCATCCAAAAAACACCAACAAAAAATTAGAAATATTGCCCAGATCTCTTTCTAATTTCCTCCACTCCACCCTGGTGGAAAATCTACTTTTCAAGAAACCAACACAATTATATTGTATAGAATACATCACCTTTCTTGGCATGTAGGTGACAAATGATGGTGCTGGCACACAAAATAAAAATATTTTCTTTTTAATGAAGCCCTGTTAAATGGACAGAAGGTCTGTATTGGACAAAGATATAGGATATTTCCATCTTTTTGGAATAATAAATGTTTTTGGAATAATAAAAAGCTTGTGTATTTTAAGAAAAACTGAAACAAGAAGTAAAATACCAACCTGATGATTGAGTGCATTTTGAGTTTGGGGACAAGAATTTTCCTTTGAAACATTTTTTTCCAACTAAGGGAGAGCCGGTAACAAACTTGTGAATGCAACCTCTGCATTCACAACCTGTGCATTTTTTGTCTAATTATATTAACAAGAGTGCATACGTAAGAGTGATTGTTATTATCAAGTTAACTTTCTGCTACCCTCACCCTTTTTTTTCCCCTAGGCTCGGGAATTGCAAGCCAGAGTACTCAAACGGGTTCAAAAAGAGCAGCTGGATGCAGTTCCTGCACAGAAACAGTTAGTAGCTGAGATTTGTGCAGAGATTGCAAAACATTGTACAGCCCAGCGAAACTATGAGAAAGCAATTAAATTTTACAAAGAAGCTCTTGTTCATTGTGAAACAGATAACAAGGTCAGTCCTATCTCAAAAATAACTATTTTATGTCACCTTTTATTGAAAGGGTCTTGTCATCTAACAATTTTTACTGCTGAACTACAAAGTAAAATAAAATAATTATGCCTTTATTGCTGCTTTAAGATGTAGAGACCATGTGAGTTCTTTTTCTACTTGTTTCTATCTTAGGGATTATCTTTACTGCAATGGCAAATAGTGTTGCCCCTAACCCAACTCCCATCCACTGGCACAAATCTATAGCTCAAGTTAAGTGGTGCTTTCAGCATGACCTAATTGACCTGTCAGGAGGTAGGGGTTGAATTTTAAATGCTGCTGAGACTTGAGCTGCTAATGCAATTGGGAATGCAGCCATAGGCTACAGCTTGAGTTTTCACAGCTCCTCAATTGCTAATCCAGTCACTCTGTGTAGTTCAAGTATTATTCCACAGTGTGACCATTCTAAGTTGAACTCGGCTAGTTCAAGCGGAGTAACTCACACTAACTGTTGCAGTGACAATAAGCCCTTTGAAATATCAAGTCTTTAGCTTCCTGTTTTTCCTAACTGACTGGATCATACTGGGATAGTAATATCATAAGAGATGGAAACCTTAACTGTGGTTTTTTAATACCTAATTTGAGACACAGAGAAGGTGATTAGCCAGATTGATTAGAACACTGTGTTTTGTTGGAGTTAAAGGTTTTAAGAAAAATAGTGTGACTCAGCATCCCTTTTCCACTCAGTTGAGTGCTGGGAAAGCTGCAGCTCATATTTCAGTTTCTTGTGATGCAACTATCCTATTTTTCAGAGAGGCTTCCAGCAACAGTAGGAATGGCTTGATATATGTAAGGAAGAATCATGCAGGAAAAAATCTTTTTTTCCTACAAAACTTGGTCACCTTTTTCACATAATAGTGAAGAAGTGCAAAAGGAAAAAAGTTAACGGAAAAATGAGCCTTTAAACAAAATGTAAAACAAAACAAAAAATTGATTTCTTGTATTCAGAGGCAACTTGTTTCAAAGATGTGGTAATACATTCTTCTTCAAGTGATTGCTCATGTGCATTCCACAATAGGTGTGCATGCGTGTGTGCTCCCCCGTAGGGGAGCGACCTAGTGACCCCTGGAGTGGTGCCACCATGGTGCGGCATAAGGGGCGCTGTACACTCCTCCCACCCTCAGTTCCTTCTTGCCGCTAGTGAAGGTGCTTCGGAACTGCTCTGCTCCAGCTCTGCTGTAGCTTTCCATCTTGGACTCTGTTAGTTCATAGTTAGTAGTGCCTGTAGTTTTTAATTTAAAAAAAAAATAGTTTTAATTAGAATTAGTTAAGTGTGCCTGAGTCGGGGCATGCTCCGGGCTTTAAGTCGTGCGACATTTGCAAACAGCCAATGCCCGTGAGTGACCCGCACGTGGACTGTTTACGCTGTTTGGGGAAACCCATCTTAGCGATCGCTGCAAGATTTGCAGATCCTTCAAACCTCGGACCAAGAAGGAGCGGGACATTTGGCTCCGAGCCATTTTGATGAAATTGGCCTTAACCCTGACACCGCTGCAAGTCGGCACCAAACACCGCGGCATCAGTGCACGGTGACCCAATGGTGCCCTCCACAAGTCGGCACCGCTCCCCGTCCACAGGACACTCCAAAAAGGCAAAGAAGCAGTCTTCTCTGCCAAAGCACCAGAGCAAGACAGGGGGAGGCTAGACCCGCGTTGGGCAGCTCTCGGTCCCCATCAGCCTTGTGGCCTCCGACTCAGGTTGAGCAGATTAGTCCAGTCTACTCCAGGCTGGCCTCACTGGATGCCAGTGGCCACATTTGCTTCCATGCCATGCGGAGGCACCAGGCTCCTTGGCCAGCACCATGGTACCAATGGGCTCTGACACAGCCCCTGGTGGTGGTTCACTCAGTGGCCAGAGCCTCAGAAAGACCGCTGGCCTCCCTTTCTCAGCCTTCCGGAAAGGAGTCAGTGGAGCGTTCATCTCCAGGCCTGTGTTCAGAAGGGGACCAAGTGGTGGGGACGCAGAGTACCCCACCCTCATCCTCCCCAGATGAGGCGATCGTAGCCCCTCCTCCACCTGTCCCTCAGGAGGACACAAAAGCCCACCAAGAGCTGTTGAAAAGGGTGGCATCAAGCCTCAACCTATAAGTTGAAGAGGTGGAGGAACCCTCAGACTCCCTCTTCAACGTCCTCTCGGCTTCGGCACCAGGCAGGGCGGCTCGCCCGCTCCATGAAGGGGTGGCAAAGATCTCGAACGCCTTGTGGCAAACCCCGGCTTCCCTGCCCCACATCTCTAAGAGGACAGAAAGGAAGTATTTTGTGCCCGCTAGGGGGCATGAATACCTGTAAACCCACCCTGCCTCCAACTCTCTAGTGGTCGAGTCAGTCAACGATAGGGAGCAGCAAGGTCAACCCGCTCCTACTCCTAAAAATAAGAACTTGTGGAGACTAGATCTATTTGGTTGAAAGGTTTATTCGTCCTCGAGCTTCCAACTGAGGGTAGCAAATCACTAAGCCCTGCTGGTATAATTTATTGATATAAATTCAATTTGTGGGGCTCCCTGTCCAAATTTGCGGACTTCCTCCAGGAGCGTAATAAGAGTTCAAGGCTCTGGTTGAGGAGGGCCCGGCTGCTGCCAGGGCGGCCCTTCAGGCAGCCTCGGGTGCCTGGAGGGCCCGGCTGCTGCCAGGGCGGCCCTTCAGGCAGCCTCAGGTGCCACGGATACGGCTTCAAGGTCTCCATGAGGTGAGCATCATGACTCCTGCTGTCTGGATTGTCCAGAGAGGCACAGAACTCCTAACAGGACCTTCTATTCGATGGCAAGGCCCTGTTCGTGGAACAAACAGATGTGAAGTTACGCAGTCTGAAGGGCTCCTGCATGACATTAAAGACCCTTGGCCTCTATGTCCCGGCCTCGGGCAGGACCAAGTTCAAACCACAGCAGACTCCCAGTCAGGCCACCCACTCCAGATATGAGCCCCCTTTATAAAAAGTCAAGGGACTATAAAAAGCGCCCACAGAGGCAATCCTGGCCTGTGCCACATCCTGGGCCCTCTAAGGGTAAACAGGCGGGAAAGCGCCAGTTTTGACGGGACGCCCGGGGGCTACTTACCAGTTTATACCAGGGATCCACTCGCACTAAAGATTCCCTTCTCCAATCGGTTGTGTGCTTTTCTTCCAGAGCGGTCACAGCTGATCTTGGACCAATGGATCCTCAACACTGTCTCCCAGGGATACACCCTCCAGTTTATTTCTACCCCAACTACCCCCCTCCATCCCCGTCCACTTCAGGGACCCCTCTCTCGAGAGCCTACTCGAGCAGGTGGTGAGGTGGCTCATTAGCTTAGGAGCGGTGGAGGTGGTGCCAGCGGAGTTCAGGCGCAAGGGGTTCTACTCCCGCTATTTCCTTATCCCGAAGGCCAAAGGGGGACTCAGGCCCATCCTGGACCTGCGAGGCCTGAACCAGTACATGGTGAAACTCAAGTTTTACATGGTCTCTGGCCTCTATCATCCCCTCCCTAGATCCCGGGGACTGGTACGCCACCCTCGATCTACAGGACAGGTACTTGCACATTCATATATTCCAGGGACACAGGCGTTTCCTCCGTTTCACAGTTGGGCAGGAGTACTACGAGTTCACTGGCCTCCCATTTGGCCTGTCCACAGCTCCCAGGGTATTCACAAAGTGTATGTCTGTGGTAGCGGCCTACCTCAGACGTCGGGGAGGTCCAGATCTTTTCCTACCTCAACGACTGGCTGGTCAAGGGCAGCTCCGGGTCGCAGGTACAGGATCATATATCCCTCCTCCTGTCCAGCCTGTAGGGCTCTTCCCCTGATGAACTTTTCATGGCTTTATCCAAAATTGTCTGTGATGGAACCTCAGTCCCTATGATGAACTTCCCCCTAAGTAAGCTTTGGTTAGTGAATATTTATATAGCTGATGCATCTTCAGAAATAGATCAGGATTGGGGTGTCAAATGTGCTAGTCTATAAAAATGTATATAAAAATGTAGTTTGACTCAATTGCTTATACTCTAATTATAATCAAAGTATATTAATGAGAAGTTCTCCTTCTGTTGGTTGAAAAGACTTAAAACTTTTTGTATTTATTTTTGTTTAGAGAGAAGTCTGTCTATCTAAGGTATAACATGGCAACCATCACCATAGTATCTGAGGGTATGTCTACACTGGAAACTTCAAAGCGCTGCCACAGGAGCACTCCCGTGGCAGCATTTTGAAGTGTGAGTGTGGTCGCGCGTGAGCGCTGGGAGAGAGCTCTCCTGGTAATCCACCACCATGAGGGTATTAGCTCCAAGCGCCGGGAGTGCGTCTCCTAGTGCTCGGAGCCTGTCTACACTAGCGCTTTAAAGTGCTCAGACTTGCTGCGCTCAAGGGGGTGATTTTTCACACCCCTGAGCCAGCAAGTTAGAGTGCTATAAAATGTAAGTGTAGACATACCCTGAGTGCCTCACCGTTTTTAATGTGTTTATCCCCACAACACCCTTGTGAGGCAGAGAAAGTGCTATTATCCGCATTTTACAGATGTGGGAACTGAAGATTAGATTCGCTAAGTGACTTGCCCAAGAATATACAGGAAGTCAGGGAATTGAACCCAGGTCTCCTGAATTCTAAGTTAAAACACTAACCACTAAACCATCCTTTCTCTGTTACTTGCATAAAGAGGAATACTTGTATATTTTTTTCATCTCCAGGTAATGTTGGAACTTGCACATTTGTACCTTGCACAGGATGATACTGATGCTTGCCAACATCAGTGTGCATTGTTACTGAAGAATGACCAAGATAATGAAGCAGCTACAATGGTTAGTGAGTTGTACTAATTTGATTTGCTGTATCAAGAGTACTTCATGCTAGAAAACTATTTAATATGTACTGTCTAAAATGTGTATAGAGAATAATGTATATTTTAACAGAAAAAAGTGTTTGGAGGAGATTTAGTAAATGAAGATGAACAATCTATCGTTGAGTGTTGTTTGGATGTTCATTTGCATCAGATCATTATCCAGCATAGTTTATAACTTATTCGTATACATAGCCTTACTATCTTGATACAGAATGCATGTTACAGAAACATGAGAAGTGGAGAGGGAATTGTAAGAAAAACACTGGTCAGAATATGGCTGGATGCCAACAGAATAAAGAGTTATGAGAACACTCTTCTCTTAAACCACATCTTTACCATTGCACTGCTTGCCTACAAGAGATGTAGCCCAGAGTACTTTACCTACTGGACTGTGTTATTAGGTTGGCATCTGTTTGGGAAAGCTCCTTTTAACCTTAAGGTGGACAGGGTTTTAACAAGCTGCTTAAGTTACACTGGTTATGGTGTGGGCATCCTCCCCTGGAAACTAGAACCTACTAAGTTATGGATCAAGCAGTTGAAAGATTTTACTGTACTAGAAAAACAAACTGCTTTTTTCCCCCTGCTTATTGGAGGTCATGATCATGCCTGGATTTTATTCTGATACTATATGAAGAGCCAGGAGGAAATAACATTCAGAAGAGCACTTGATAAATCTGTTCTTTTCCATCTACCTCGTAGTGAAAAGAAACTGAAATTTGGAATAATTTGGACTTATTTCTCCTTATTTGCCTGTGTTATAATATTTTTCCTCTCAGTCTTAATAACTGAGTGTTCTTCTCTATATATACTCATCCTGGATTTCTAATAAAAACACAATTCATGCTAGAAGGAATTTGTGCTTTTCTAATTTTTTTAAAATTTCTGTTAATATGTAATTGAAAAATTATGGAAGACATAACTGAAAAAAACATATTTTTTGCTCTTAACATATGGCTTTTTTTGTTTAATATTTTGAGATTAACAAGGAAGAACCCATAGGGTCAGGGGCAGGATTTCATGGTACAAACAGAAGTAAACTAATTCTCTTTAAATTGTTAATACAAATTTCAGTATATTCCCAAACAAATATTAAGTCTCCTTATTATGCATACTTTGAGATAATTCTAAAAATATTTAATTTCAGAACCCCTTTTATAGAAAATTAGATTTCATTGTTTTCGTTCTCTTGTTTACATTTTCATTTCAGTAGATTTGGGGATTAATCAAACAACCATTCCATACCATGTAACTTCTTTTTTTTTTATTTTATTTTTATTTTTTTATTAATGTTTTGATCGTGTAGATGATGGCTGACCTCATGTTCAGGAAGCAGGACTATGAACAAGCTGTTTTTCATTTCCAGCAGCTCTTAGAGCGCAAACCAGGTGTGTATTCAGTAATGATATTTCAATTTCTTTCTGATACATGAATGTCAAACACGAGCCATCCCCTAGTTCTAATGGATATCATAGACACAAATATTTAAAGCATCTTTTCTATGATGCTTAAGAAATGATTATATCTAGATGAAATGTGCATATTTCATATAGGACCTAATATAGTTACAGAATTATTTAACTTTTTTTGTTTCAAATACACAGCCAAAGTTTGTGTGTACACAAACAGAAATAGGATTTCAAGGCTAACATAAGTGACTGGAGTGTGCTGTAAAGTTTGTTTGTTTTATATGCAAAATATGAGTAGAGGTACATATAAAACTGTAAGTTTTAGTGATACTGGAGAGAGTGTAAAGTTTGCTATTGGGAATATGTTTGAAAGAAGTCAAGAGTATATGTAGCAACTGATATTTGATTTTTTTAAAATGCCATTCAGTTGGGCCCATACCTACTGTAATCTGACCATTAGACCTTTTAAAATGCATTGTAAATATAATACATACAGGTACAAATGTTTTTTTATTTTAAATAGTTCATGTACTTTAGTTTAATTTGTAGCACGAATTGAAAGAGGGATTTACTTTATTTCTAATCTGTTTGTCCAGCAAATACATAACTTAATTTAAAAATGTTCTAAATATATGTGTGTGTTTAGATAATTACGCAACTCTGTCCCGTTTAATTGATCTGTTAAGAAGAGCTGGGAAGCTAGAAGAAGTTCCAAGATTTCTTATAATGGCTGAGAAACATTCCTCCAGAGCAAAACTCGAGCCAGGTTTTCATTATTGCAAAGGACTGTATCTTTGGTAGGTACAGTTATAATTGATAACGCTTATTGGGTAACTATATTATATATGAAAAGATAGAAAAAATTTCTTTGAAATTCATTACAACTCTGAACTTCATATTATTACATTGGTAGCTACCTGGCTAGGAAGTCTAGATTCAGTTACTGGGATTTTAGGAGAGATTTCCTTTTCTTTTCTGAAAAACACTTTGCATGTGTCATTTCTAGAAAATGTAGCTAATTAATTGTATCTGTCTCTAATACTCCTTTCACTACTGTATCTGATGCTATTTCATGTGGAATTTTTTGCTGTTTTAATGCAAGTAGTAGTTACATTCTCAGAACTTAATATGTACACAATAAAAATACGTACCTAGTTTATTTTGAAGGCTACATTTTTCTTCTTTATTTTATTTAGCTTCTTGTCCAAACTGAAAGTATTTTTCATAACTTGTCTAGGTATACTGGCGAACCAAATGATGCACTTCGACATTTTAATAGAGCCCGGAAAGACAGTGACTGGGGACAGAATGCAGTTTATAACATGATCGAAATTTGTTTGAACCCAGATAATGAAACTATAGGTGGTGAAGTGTTTGAAAATCTGGATGGTGACATAGGGTGAGTTTAAAAATAAATACATTTTTTTTCTTGATAACACATCGGGATCCTAGTCTAAGTTTGAATAGACAATAAGAGAGAGAGAGCCTCAGTGTGGCACATTAAAATAAGAAAGCTACCAAATTGCAGCAAGACGATTAAGGGAATTCTGTTCTGGAACCCTAGACATTTGTAGGATGCCTTTGACTATAATTTAGAATAACTTTCAGTACAGAAGAGAACCAATATAGAATAGTCATATTAAGGTAACTATTGTATGTAACAGTGTAACGATTTTAGTATGTTATCAGTTACAGTTTGTAGCTTATTTAATAGTAGTATTGCATAACAATTGGGTGTTTTGTAAACTCTTTCTTTCTAATGTATAGTAATTCCACAGAGAAGCAGGAGTCTGTGCAGCTGGCTGTGAGAACAGCAGAAAAACTTTTGAAGGAACTCAAGCCCCAGACCATTCAGGGTCACATTCAGCTTCGTATCATGGAAAACTATTGCCTAATGGGAACCAAACAGAAATCAAATGTTGAACAAGCACTAAATACTTTCACTGAAGTAGTTGTTACTGAGGTTGGTGATTTTTCTCCCGCCACTCCCCCCCTCCTTCCCTTCCTCCACAAAAAAGTACTTTTGGTTTTTTTATAATTTTTCTTGAGTTTAAGTTAAGAAATATTATGAGATACTTAATATTATCAGATCTGAGAATTTGTTCCCTACTAGGTAGAGGATGATTTTTGAAAATTTAGCAACAAAACATGCTTGAAGAAGCATTCTCTCTTGTTGATACATACATTTGTGGTTGAGTTTGCAAATTTATTAAGAAATTGGTAACTAGGCTTACCACGCTTCTTAAAATGAAACTGAATTTTTGCTTAGTAACTTTGTCTAAGTCCAGATAATGAGCTTGGGATATGATTCCCAGCTCACATACAAATTTGCGCTGTCTCTCATCTGAGCTAGCATGCTAAAATAGTAGTGAACCTACAGTAGGGCAGGCAGCGGCAGCATGGGATAGCCTCCCTGAGTATAAACCCAGTGGGTACATACTCAGGCGGCTAGCCCATACTGCTGCTGCGTGTGCCATTATGGTTATGCTACTGTTCTTAGTTCAATAGTTCAGTGAGCACTTGAGTATGCATACGTGAGCTGGGAATTGCACCCCTAGCTCATAGTGTAGATGTAGCTTTCATGTAATCTAATTCCCAGTGTTTTTAAAACTGCATGACCAATAACACATCAATTCTAAATTCATTCCATGTCCAATAACTTCAAAATTGGATGCTTTTATGTATTTTCATTGGCATTTCATTGACATTTGGTTTGGGTCTTAGCTTCTAGTTTTATCTTTCTGTAGCTGCTCAGTAACAGTATAACTTAGAAAACTTAATTTTGTTCTTAAAATGTTTTATTGCAGAAGGATCATATCCCAGCACTTTTGGGAATGGCCACAGCCTACATGATTTTAAAACAAACTCCACGAGCCAGAAATCAGTTGAAACGCATTTCAAAAATGAACTGGAATCCCATAGATGCAGAGGAGTTTGAAAAAAGTTGGCTCCTTCTTGCTGATATTTATATTCAATCTGCAAAATATGATATGGCTGGTGAACTATTAAAACGGTGTCTTCGCCATAACAGGGTAAGTGACAGAACAGTAAAGAGTAATCTTCCATATACTTATCTGTATGCTTTATTTTTAAATTTGCCCGCGAAAATGTATTTTATTTCAAAATTGATTTTTCTTATGTGGGGGAAATGAACTTGGAAAGAGTAAAAGACTAGCCGTTTACCCTTGAGAACAGGAAATGAATGCATCTGCAGATGCTACCTAATGAGCTGTCAGTAATTTATGCAAGTTTAAGCTGTGTTGAGGCACTATGGGCTGAAGGTGTCTATGGAATGTCAAGAATGCATCTCATTATGAATCTGATTCGGGGCTAATGAAAATTGCAGACAAATATAAATTGTGGACATTTTCCCTATTTTTGAATGCGTTATGTGTAGCTGCGTATACAATTTTGTATGTTAACAGAACACGTCTTATAAGCCCTATTTTACAAATTAATCTACATAAATTTTTAGTTTTTCTGATTTTCACCCGTCTTGCACTGAGGAGTTGCTTTTCTCTGGATTCTGAAGCTTCTAATGTTTTTATTGGGCACATGGGATTTCTGACCTGGCAAGCTGCCAGAAGCTCTGCTTGGATGGTAGGAAGTCAGCAGCTTTAGCTCTCCTGCTTAATATTTCCCATTATTTTGTTTCTCCTTGGTGGTTGAGAGCTTTCTTTTCCTTTCTGCTTATATACATCTCACCTTCCTTCAGATGAGGCAAATTTAAGAGGCTTTTTCCTCTGCAGAGACCACACCGCAGGGTTCAGCCTTAGCATCCTGCAGGTTCATGTAGCTGCTTTTTAGGTATCTTTTAGATTTCATCTGCTGAATAGCAAGACACTACACCCTCATGTTTCTAGAGTCATCAAAGTAGAACTTATGTTTCGTTCTCCTATCAAATCTCCTGCTGTGCTTAGAAGCTTAGTTTAGTTCTGGAACTGATAATGTTCCTCTAATCAAAAATGTGCTGCCAGCAGAGGCTCCCTCTTTTACGCATAGTGGGTTAAGCATGAGAGCTTCCTCTGATTACAGTTGTGACAGGATGACTTTGGGTCAGAGGTGGTCTTTCAAGTAGGCTATTTGTTTTTATATGTAAGTAATCCACTAGTCATAATAATTCATTTCTTGTAATTTAACAGTCTTTGTTAGATACATAGTTAACATATATACAGAGCATTTTAGTTCAGGTCAATCTGTCAGTCTAACCTAAAACTAGCTGCCTGCTCCAATTGTCAGCTCCCACACTCTGTAGATTCTATTAGTTCTCCTACAGTCACAGTAACAGCACTGGCTGGTCTAAATCTAGTGCCTTTCACTCTGAAAACCAGTAGGTAACTTGAGCAGATCCTGGACCAGTGTGGTGGGGAGGGGGATGTCATGTGCTGCTGCTGAGATTCTATAGTAGCTGGGTTGATTAAGTTACAGCTCTGTTTAGAGGTGACAAATACAGATCATATCAAATTATTTTCTTTAAACATTTTTGTACCTCTGAAATATTTAGGTAGATAAATAAGGTTCTGAATAATGGAAGGGAGGGGAAAGTAAACTGGAAGGATACAAAAAGATTGCATTCCAGGTCTCCAGCGCTAGAGCACAAGGAAGAGATGCCCATTCCCACATTGGCCTCCAATCCATGTGCTGTGAAGAAGGCTTGCAGGAATTGTACTGTGCAGATAAAAATGGTTGCTAAAGTTTTTTGGTTTGGGTTTTTTTAAAATCACCTGTATGTTTATGGAAATAATATTTTCCACAAGCATTCTGAGGTACAAACTTGACTGACAAAATACATTATTTTGGTGAACAGGTTTTTAGGATTGCTTTTTACAATCGGAAATGAACGATGTATGTACATTTTGAATGAGAGAGCATATGTAAACACTTTGTCATGCAACATGGGTTTGTGTCCATTTAAAACATGTAGATTTGGTTTAGATCGCAGACCATATTCTGTGGTAGGTTACAAAGTCAAAGAGAGCTTTGTTTCCAAAGCTAGAAGCTTTCCATAGAATCAAGGGCTTTTTTATATATTTATTTAAAAAATACAATTCAAGAACCACTTACAGACCACAGACTTCTTCGTAAGAAAAATCATGGATGATTTTGTATTCCAGTTTTCCAGATGATCTGTGGTTGGTCTTGCAGGTTATAAATTGAAACCATTTCCTCTTAGACATAGGAAGTTCAATCTAAAACAGTTTTGAATAGTTAAGATGAAGGTGAATATAATACAGGTATCTGCATTTGTCTTGTCCCTAGTGTAAATAGTTAGCATGCTAAATGAATAATTAAGACATTAAGTAGAATTCTGTAACTTCTTTACAGAAAATACTCAGTTTAGTGGCAGGGCAATACATCTTTTATAAACCATTCAAAATGAGACTTCCAAAAAGCTTGCTTATTTTCAGAATTGTTGCTAATTGTGAGCATGCTCTGCTTTATATGTTTAATATGGAGATTCCTGTCTTTCTGTATTTTGTCAGTTTTATTACAGGCAGGGCTGGTAGTACTACCTATTCAGGTTGCCTGAAACGTCCCATTAGAAAATTGTAAACAATTTTCAGTTGTTTACAATTTTGCCAAACTATTTAACCATTCTGGCTGCAATTTTTCATGGCAGGTGTTTGTCTCAGGTTAAAAAAAAAAATTCTGGAAAATTTTAGCCAAAGCAGTTTAGCCTTTTTCTGGAATGAGGCTAGGGGAAAATACATTGTTTTGCCCATGTTAAATAATCCTGGCAGCAGCCTTTCTTTGAAAAGCACTAGCATTCCTGTGAGCAGAGACTTGAAATTTGGCGGGGGAATGGCCTTTGTGTCAGGGATGTGCCTTTTGTTGTGCCCATGAAAATCCACCAAAATTTGGCCTACTTATAAACCTTTGAAAAATAGCAGTTCACACATGCTACAGGATAATAAGGGGTAAGTAATGGCCAACGCTGATTTGTCAAGAACAAATCATGCTAAATCAATCTAATTTCCTTCTTTGATAGGTTAACTGGACTAGTTAATAGTGGGGAAGCAGCAGACATGATATATCTTGACTTTAGTAAGGTTTTAACGCACTCCCACATGAGTCTTGTAAGCAAACTGGGGAAGTATGGTCTAAATGAAATTGTTAAATGGGGAGTCACTGGCTGAAAAACCATACAGAGTAGTTGTCTGTGATGTAGTGTCAGACTGGGAGGACTTTCAAAATGGGGACCGGCAGCAGTCTGTCCTGAGGTCGAAACTATTAAGTATTTTCATCAACAACTTTGATGATGAAGTAGAGAGAACATTTACAAATTTGCTGCTGAGGGGATGCAAACACTTTAGAAGACGGTATTAAAATTTAAATAAAATAAACTAGCTTAATAAATTAGAGAATTGGTCTGAAATCAATAAGATGAAATTCAGTGAAGACCAGTGCAAAGTATAAAACTTAAGAAGGAAAAATCAAATACATAAATACAAGATGGGGGAATAACTGGATAGGCAGCAGTACTGCAAACTGGGATGGAACACAAATTTGAGTGTCAGCAATGTGGTGTTATTGCAGAAAAGACAAATGTAATTCTGTGATGTCTTAGGAGTGTTAGATGTAAGACACATGCGGTAATTGTTCTACTCTACTCAGCACTGGTGAAGTCTCAGCTGGAGTACTGTGTCCAGTTTTGTGCACCATAGTTTCAGAAAGATATGGACAAACTGGAGTGTGTCCAGAGGAAAGCAACAAAAATAAAGGTTTAGAAAACTCTGGCCTTTCGGGGAAGGTTGAAAGAGTTGGGCATAGTACTCTAAAAAAGAGAAGACTGGGGGGTGGGGCATAATAGTCTTGAAAGACTTAGTGTTCTAAAGAGAACAGAACACGAGAACAGCAGTACTGTGTCAGACTAAAGGTGAATGGGAATCAGTTCTCCATGTCCATGAGGGGTAAGACAAGAAGCAATCGGCTTAATTTGCCTCAAGGGAGATTTATGTTAGATATTAAGTAAAGCTTTCTAACAATAAGGATAGTTAAGCATTGGAATGGGTTATGTAGAGAGACTGGAATCTCCATTGCTAAAGAACAGGTTAGACAAATAACTGTCAGAGATGGTCTAGGTATGCTTAATCTTGCCTCAGCACAGGTGGTTGGACTGGATAACCTCTTGAGGTCTCTTATAGCCCTACATTTCTATAATTCTGTGCTCAGTTGTAGTTTCTTAGGGTGTGTCTATACTACGAAATTAGGTCAAATTTATAGAAGTCGGTTTTGTAGAAAGCGGTTTTATAGTCCATTGTGTGTCCCCCCACACAAATGCTCGAAGTGCATGTAGTTGGCGGAGTGTGTCCACAGTACCAAGGCAACCATTGACTTCCGGAGCGTTGCACTGTGGGTAGCTATCCCACAGTTCCTGCAGTCTCCGCCGCCCATTTGAATTCTGGGTAGAAATCCCAGTGCCTGATGGGGCTAAAACATTGTCACGGGTGGTTCTGGATACATATCGTCAGGCCCCCCTTCCCGCCCTCCATGAAAGCAAGGGCAGACAATTGTTTTGCGCCTTTTTTCTTGAGTTACCTATGCAGACGCCATACCATAGCAAGCATGGAGCCCGCTTAGCTAACCGTCATCGCATGTCTCCTGGGTGCTGGCAGACGCAGTACTGCATTGCTACACAGCAACAGTTTATTGCCTTTTGGCAGCAGACAGTGCAGTATGACTGATAGCTGTCGTCCACTTAAGCCAGGGTGCTCTTTTAACTGACCTCAATGAGGTCAGGGGTGCCTGGGCAAACATGAGAGTGACTCAGCCAGGTCATTTCCCTTTTAAGTTTAAGTTCCCTTCTGCAGCCAGCAGAAGACGATGGCCAGCAGTCATACTGCACCGTATTCTGCCGAGCACCCAAGAGATGACGATGGTTAGCGGTCGTACTGCACAGTCTGCTGGCAGCAAGATTTATAAAGGTAGATGAAGTGGATCAAAACAAGAAATAGACCAGATTTGTTTTGTATTCATTTTCTCCTCCCTCCCTCCGTGAAATCAACGGCCTACTAAACCCAGTTTTGAGTTCTGTCCTTGAGGTTTTGAGTTCTATCCTTGAGGGGGCCATTCTGTTTCTCGCAAAGCCACCCCATTTGGTGATTTTTTTAATTCCCTGTAAGCCATGTCGTCAGTCGCCCCTCCCTCCGTCAGAGCAACGGCAGACAATCGTTCTGCGCCTTTTTTCTATGCACTCGCCATACCTTGGCAAGCATGGAGCCCGCTCGGATCACTTAGGCAATTAGGAGCACATTAAACACCACACGCATTATCCAGCAGTATATGCAGCACCAGAACCTGGCAAAGTGATACCTGGATGAGTAGGCGACGTCAGCGCGGTGACGAGAGTGATGCGGACGTGGAGACAGACTTCCCTCAAAGCATGGGCCCTGGCAATGCGCACATCATGGTGCTAATGGGGCAGGTTCATGTGGTGGAACGCCGGTTCTGGGTTCAGGAAACAAGCACAGACTGGTGGGACCGCATAGTGTTACAGGTCTGGGACGATTCCCAGTGGCTGTGAAACTTTTGCATGCGTATGGGCACTTTCATGGAACTTTGTGATTTGCTTTCCCCTGCCCTGTGGCACAAGAATACCAAGATGAGAGCAGCCCTCACAGTTGAGAAGCGAGTGGCGATAGCTCTGTGGAAGTTTGCAACGCCAGACAACTACCGGTCAGGCGGGAATCAATTTGGAGTGGGAAAATCTACTGTGGGAGCTGCTGTGATGCAAGTAGCCAACGCAATCAAAGATCTGCTGATATCAGGGGTAGTGACCCTGGGAAATGTGCAGGTCATAGTGGATGGCTTTGCTGCAATGGGATTCCCTAACTGTGGTGTGGCTATAGACGGAATCCATATCCCTATCTTGGCACCGGAGCACCAAGCCGGCGAGTACATAAACAGCAAGGGGTACTTTTCAATAGTGCTGCAAGCACTGGTGGATCACAAGGGACGTTTCACCAACATCAACGTGGGATGGCCAGGAAAGGTACATGACGCTTGCATCTTCAGGAGCTCTGGTCTGTTTCAAAAGCTGCAGGAAGGGACTTTATTCCCAGACCAGAAAATAACTGTTGGGGATGTTGAAATGCCTATAGTTATCCTTGGGGACCCAGCCTACCCCTTAATGCCATGGCTTATGAAGCCGTACACAGGCAGTCTGGACAGTAGTCAGGAGCTGTTCAACTACAGGCTGAGCAAGTGCAGAATGGTGGTAGAATGTGCATTTGGACCTTTAAAAGCACACTGGCGCAGTTTACTGACTCGGTTAGACTTCAGCGAAACCAATATTCCCACTGTTATTACTGCTTGCTGTGCGATCCACAATATCTGTGAGAGTAAGGGGGAGACGTTTATGGCGGGGAGGGAGGTTGAGGTAAATCACCTGGCCGCTGGTTACGCACAGCCAGACATCAGGTTAGAAGAGCACAGGAGGGCACAGTACGCATCAGAGAAGCTTTGAAGTTTCATGACTGGCCAGGCTACGGTGTGAAAGTTCTGTTTGTTTCTCCTTGATGAAACCCCCTGCCCCTTGGTTCACTCTACTTCCTTGTAAGCTAATCACCCTCCCCTCCTCCCTTCGATCACCGCTTGCAGAGGCAATAAAGTCATTGTTGATTCACATTCATGCATTCTTTATTAATTCATCACACAAATAGGGAGATAACTACCAAGGTAGCCCAGGAGGCGTGGTGGAGGAGAGAAGCACTAGAAGGGGTGGTGGAGGAGGGAAGGACAAGGCCACATGGCACTTTAAAAGTTTAAAACTTATTGAATTCCAGCCTTCTGTTGATTGGGCAGTCCTCTGGGGTGGAGTGGCTGGGTGGCCGGAGGCCCCCCCACTGTGTTCTTGGGCGTCTGGGTAAGGAGGCTATGGAACTTGGGGAGGAGGGCAGTTGGTTACACAGGGGCTGTAGCGGTGGTCTGTGCTCCTGCTGCCTTTTCTGCAGCTCAACCATATGCTGGAGCATATTAGTTTGATCCTCCAGCAGCCTCAGCATTGAATCCTGTGTTGTCTCATCACCCTGCTGCCACCTTTCAGCTTCAGCCCTCTTTTCAGCCCGCCACCTCTCCTCCCGGTCATTTTGTGCTTTCCTGCACTCTGACATTGTCTGCCTCCATTCGTCTGTGCTCTGTCAGTGTGGGAGGACAGCATGAACTGCAGGAACCATGTCAATGGGAGCTTTGGGAGAGGTATCCACAGGTGAGGGCACTGCATGGAGCACTCTGCTCCCACTCTCCCGGGGCAGCAGGAATGTGGTGCCGGCCCCTTCCAGGAGCAGGGCGGGGCCAGGGCAGACAGGCAGGGAGCCTGCCTGGCTCCAATGCACATCACTGCTACCCCGGAGCTGCCCCAGGTAAGCGGTGCCGGGCTGGAGCCTGCACCCTGAACCCCTCCTGCACCCCAATTCCCTGCCCTGAGTCCCCAGCTGCACCTGCCTACAGTGTCCAACCCTCTGCCTTACCCCGCCTGCACCCCAGACCCCTTCCCTGTGCCCCCTCCCGCACTCCCTCCTGCACCCAGCCCCCTTCCCTGAGCCCCCTTATACACCCCACACCACTCGTTTGCCCCAACCCCCTGCCCCAGCCCTACATTCATGGCCCTGCATGCAATTTCCTTAATGAGATGTGGCCCTTGGGCCAAAAAGTTGGCCCACCTAGGTAGGTAGGTAGATGTGTTCAAAGCACAGCTTACATTGACTTCTGTTGCAGCTGTGTGGGAATACCACTTCTGTAAATCAGACCACAGGTCTCGAGTCAGGCACCCAGAAAATGAGGAACACGCAATTAATGACCACCTGTGAAGAGTTTCATTTAAATGACTTGCCTAGCATCATATATGAACTCTGCAACAAATGAAATTGCCCTACAACCAACAGCTTCCTTAACTACACAATCCTGATTCATCCCTAGAGCAGTCTATGCTGTGCACTGAATGAGGTGGGGTCCTGTGAAAAATAGTATGTAATCAAGGGCTGTATTATCAGGCAAATACACAAGGGGACTGAATTAAAGTTGCACAGACAATCTCATTTCTGCCATTTCCTAGCTTTTGGGTGCTTGATTTTGCAACCTTAATGTTCTTTTCATATAGAGTGTGTGGATGTTCTAGATACAGAGGGGTGTGTGTGCGTGTGTGCACACACAATATAGATTGAAATACAGTTACATTACTAAACTGTTTTAAATAGATTTGTGTATAGAAACTGGACAGGCACTTGTTCTTGGTAGGCACCATCATGATTAGGCAGCTAATGGTAAGGATTGCATGTCTGGCTAATATGGTGAATACTTGTTAGGAAAGCAGGCTGTGACTGTCCTTTCACCAGTGTTCCACTGGACTGAAGAAGATGAAGGTTGATGGGATTCACTTTATACTCACTCCCACTGGTCTTGGGGAAGCCCGTTTTGGGTGGCAGTGGTGAATTTTATAAAATGTCTTTTATGCAAATAAAGCCCGCAACAACTAATAAGAAAATAATCAGACTGACTGATCATGCTGCTAGAAAAGTTATTTTTCATTAGCTATTTACTTTTATGTGGGTTCATTCTTAGCTTTGTTTCATGGTATTGCAAACTGATAAGCAACTTGCGAGTTACATGGAGGATCATTTACAAAACCATCAAGTCATGGAATCCCTTCCAGTTTTTACTTTAAAGCACAGCTTTTGATAAGCATACATGGTAATAAACATTTTTAGGAGACTAAGAATAATAAAATTAGCTTTTATTGAAAATATTTAATGTTTATAATTTGTTAGTAAAATGTATCCATTTTTATTTGAAAGCTGTTTTCTTAGACTATGAATATTTCTTTTAAGTAGCCAAACTTTGGTTATCTCAGCATGGGGCGTGGGGTTCCTTCTCTCCTGCAAACTCTGATCATCTTGTACTCCTTCTGCATGTTGTCTGGCCCTATTGTGGTAGCCAGTGCTTTACCCAATGGGAAAGCCAACTAACTGCCCCAGAAGAGTGTGTCCCTAAAATGCTTTGCACTGCTGAGCGGTGACAGGCATAATAACTGTCACTGGGAAGATGTTTCACTCAATGCTATTGGGGGCCATATACCTAATCCTGGCCCTCTGGACCTAATACATTCAGGCAGTTCTAATAAGAAAAATGCTTCCAGCAAGAGCCACTAGGACAATGTAAGATTTCAGAGTAGCAGTCATGTTAGTCTGTATCCGCAAAAATAGGAGTACTTGTGGCACCTTAGAGACTAAAATTTATTTGAGCATAAGCTTTCTTGAGCTACAGCTCACTTCATCGGATGCATGCAGTGGAAAATACAGTGGGGAGATTTATATACACAGAGAACATGAAACAATGGGTGTTACCATACACACTGTAACGAGAGTGATCAGGTAAGGTGAGCTATTACCAGCAGGAGAGTAGGGGGGAAAAAACCTTTTGTAGTGATAATCAAGGTGGGCCATTTCAGCAGTTGACAAGAATGTGTGAGGAACAGTACGGGGGGAAATAAACATGGGGAAAGAGTTTTACTTTGTGTAAAGACACATCCACTCCCGGTCTTTATTCAAGCCTAAGTTAATTGTATTCAGTTTGCAAATTAATTCCAATTCAGCAGTCTCGTTAGTCTGTTTTTGAAGTTTTTTTTTGTTGAAGAATTGCCACTTTTAGGTCTGTAATCGAGTGACCAAAGAGATTGAAATGTTCTCCGACTGGTTTTTGAATGTTATAATTCTTGACGTCTGATTTGTGTCCATTTATCCTTTTAGGTAGAGCACTTCCTTCTTTTCCTCTTAACCTACTCACCTTGCCCCCCGCCCCGTTGAGCAACTCTTTCTCTCAGCCTCTTACTTTGGTTGAGGATCTTACCAACAGTCATGCACAGAATTACACAAATGGGATTTGTCTTGTCCGGACTTTAATCCAGAATGTTTTGTCACAGAAGTTAGTAACATCATGTAATTGTATACGCTTTCCAAACTGCGTATATTCATATTATTTGATTGTCAGTACTGCACATGTTTCTCTAAAGTTTTGAAATACATGTAGTCAACATTTATATTTTGTAGTCCTGTTGCAAAGCCTATGAATATATGGGATACATAATGGAAAAGGAGCAAGCATATAAAGACGCAGCAGTAAATTATGAGATGGCCTGGAAGTATGGAAACCAAACAAATCCAACAATAGGTATGTTTACACAATCTACATTTTTATCCTGTGGTAATACAAAAGAACAGAAACAATGACTCTTTATTGGTAAGACTGCATTTAATTTTCTGTATAAGTAAAATATCTTCTCCGATTGTCTTCCTGTGAAAATTCAGCTGTTTAGAGATCTACATTACAACATATGAGAGAGCCTTCATGGCAAGATATAGCTGTTTGAGTTGGTACTTTGACAAGACTCTCAGCAATTTACAGCTACTGTTCTTCGAGTAGTGTTCCTCTAAGTGCTCCTCTCCAGGGGTGCATACGCCTCTTGAGCCCTTGACTGGGGATTTTCTATTAGAAGTGTCCGTTCAGCCTGCACATGCACTCTATACACCTTTATGCTGCACGCTGAGGGTATATAGGGCTTGTGGATGAACCACCTTCAGTTCCTTCTCTTAATTTTTCAGTGTGAGACAGAGCTCGATCGTGTCTGCCTTGTGCATACCTCTGTGTGTTCTACAGCTGTTCTGTTAGTTTAGTGTTCTTAATTAATGTTAGTTATTTTAGTATAGAATTACTTAGATACTAGAGAGGATTGACCTTTTTTCCTCTCCTTTTTCTCCTATTTTTCTGGGGAGCCCTATCAGTCTGGCTGGGTGTGCCTGGCTCATAACATTTCAAATTGCCTCTCTTGTTAGTAGGCTATCTCAGTCAGCGATGGCCACTCTAAGAGCTGGTCTACACTAGAAGTGTTATGCCACTGTAGCGTGTCTGGTGAAGACGTTCTATGCCAATGGGAGAGCACTCTCCCATCGGCATAATTACTCCACCTCTGCGAGAGGCAGAAGCTAAGTTGGCGGGAGAGCATCTTCCGCCGACGTAGTGCCAGTGTGGTCAGTGCTTAGGTCGCTCTAACTTGCAGCGCTCGTTGGGGGTGGTCTTTTTCACACCCCTAAGTGATGTAAGTTAGATCAACTTAGGGCAGGTCTACACTATTGGTTAAGTGTGTCTGTTGCTTGGGAGAGTCTCATCTCTCCCAAAAGTGTAACTTTTGCCTAGCTCTCAAATTTAGAGCACAGAAGAACCAGGAAACCAAACTGAGACTTCTGATGATGGAGCACTCCCTTAGACCTGCTTCTGAGTGAGGTCAGTAGACCTTACCCCTATACATCTGTCTCTGGATGGATCCAGCACCCTTTGACTTAGGCCCAGGTCTCCCCTAGGAAGGGGAAGACTTTGGAGGACTCAAGGAAAGCTCCAGAGAAGAGCTCATCACAAGGAGCTGGCTCTCAAAAGGCCCCAATCTCATGCTAGTCCACTGTGTCGGAGGCCTCAACCTCTCAGCTTGGTACTGTGGAGGCGAAAGACTTCCTTCCTCCCATACCAGCAAGTCTGGGAGATCCAAGAGTGCTTTGGAGAAGCACAGATTCAGCAGGCCCCAGGTCCCATCTATAAAGGACAGGGATGCCTAGGATATATACACTCCTTTAGAATTACACTGTCTACATCACACTTACCATCAGCATCTTCTCTCTCATCACCTTCAGTACTGGGCAAATTGAAGCACCAAGCACTTTCTGCCTCGGCCCTGACACAGTCTAGCTCAACTGCTGCACTGGTACCGACCCACTCAGTGCTGCAGGAATTCAGCTACTCCAGAGACTTAATCAGTCTTAGACGAGCCAGAATACCCACTATTTATGGGTACCAATTGACTCTTGGTACTGATACCCTGATCTCCAGATTACCATTCTTTCCCGATACTGCAAGTCACTCTGCCTTTTTCTACTGGGGCCCCATCACTGGAGGACATTGAGGAGGATGAAGGAGCGATTCAGTCAGTCTCTTCTATATCAGTTCAGTGTTCCCCTCCACATCCATACAGGAACCCGTACTTCAACAAGGATCTTTGTCCATGACCGGGATAGTGGGATCAGCCCTGGGTGCCACCCCCTGTCCTGTATGGGCTCCCACCACTGGCCATATCAGGGTTCTTGGGCTTTGTATTGGCAGCAATTTACCAGATCTCCAGCTCCATTACACCAAGAAGCTAGGTTTGCACAGTCCCCTCTACCAACCTCGCAGCACGAGATATTTGAAGAACAGGAGGTTAGGGCAGATAAAGGGGTCACCCCGCAAAATCATATTTCATCCTCATCTCTAGACGAGGTGGTCATGCCTCTGCCACCATCAGTGGCTGCCAATTTCTGTCAATTCCACGTCTTGTGGAGGAGGTGGCTGCCACTTTCAGATACCTCTTGGGGAGATCAAAGACTTGCAACTCTAGCTACTGGACATTCTGCAGTCAGCAACATCCACCCAGGTTGGTGCTAACCATTAATGAAGCGCTCCTGGATCCAACGAAGACTATGTAGCAAAAGCCTGCTACTATCTCACCAACTTGTAAACGGGCAGATAAGAAATATTATGTTTCTCCTAAGGACTCTGAATTTTTGTTTGTCCACTCCTTGCCTAATTTCTTGGTGGTGTGCTGTAAATGAGCAGGGTAAGCAGCATTATTCAGGGTTCACCCCGATGATAAAAATCAGAAGAGGTTAAACTTCTTTGGCTGAAAGTCTTGCTCATCTGTGACCCTTCAATTTCAGATCATAAACTGTCAGGGGATCATGGCCAAGTACAACTTCATGAAATACAATAAATTTACAGCCTTTGTTGAACATATTTCACAGAAGCACAGAGAACACTTTCACGCTATCATCACAGAGGGTCAGTTATTAGCCAGAACCTCTCTTTAAGCAGCCTTAGGTGTTGCAGACACCATCACTAGATCCATCTCCACAGAGGTTGTTATGCATAAGGCATCCTGGCTCCAGCTCTCTCAAGGTTCCTGAGGGAGGTTCAGAGTACTGTTGAAGACCTCCTATTTGATGGTTGGAAGCTCTTCTTGGGGGGCCATGGATGAGTCCTTGCATGCACTGAAGGACTCCAGGGCCATGTTGAACTTTCTGGGTAAATACACCCCTGTGAACAAGAGGAGATTTTGTGTGTCTCAAATTGCCCAGAGAGCATAACTTACCTAATTCACTACCTTTCATAGAACCACTAAACCTGGGAGGAAGAGACAAAAATTCCAGAGAAAGAGAGCTAATAATCCTCCTTCAGCAAGTAGCTATCACTGAAATAACAATTTTGACAGGATAGTTGAGGGTTTGATTCCTCCCTTGCCTCTAGTTTACAAGATGCAACCTTTTGCTCATCTCTCCAATTTTGGAGACTGCCTTTTCCTTTTGCAACTGATTTGGTGGTATTACAACAAACACGTGGGTCATACAGGTCATAACATCAGGCTATACCATCCACTTTGTATCCCTCGCATCTTCCCTCTTATTCCATTCCTCTCATGAGACTATACTGAGACCTGGTCTACACTGCCACTTAAGTCAATGTAAGTTATGTCACTCAGGGGTGTGAAAAAATCTCCCGCCAACTTAGCTTATGCCCTTGGGAGAGGTGAAGTACTAAAGTTGATGGAAGAGCACTCTCCCATCAACTTATCGCATCTTCACCAGACCCACTAAATTGATGCCATTGCATTGATCACACACCGCCGATTTGGGAGGCAGTGTAGACAAGCCCTTCAGTGCTTCATTTAGGAGCTATGGAGGCAATCCTGTCCCTTCACATGGGGGAAAAGGTTTTACTCAAAGTATTTTCTTGCGCCAAAGAAGGACAGAGGATGGAGACTTATCTTAAATCTAAGACAACTGAACATATTTGTAAAGTCTCAAAAGTTCAGGACTGTGTCTCTGGCAGCTGTAATTCTTTTCTAAAGGCATGAAAGTATGTTTGGGTCCTCAACTTACAGGACACCTATTTCCATATAGTGACTCACCCCACTCACAGGAAATACCTATGTTTTACCGTGGGCCAAGAGCATTTTCAGTACTGATTACTTCTGTTTGGTCCCAGGGTATTTTCAAAGATTCTAGTGGTAGTAACTGCTTATCTTCAGCAAGAAGCAACTGTATTCTTCCAGTATCTCGATGACTGGCTACTCAATCTTAGGAAAGAGTGCTGACCTCCACTCGGACAGCTCTTGCTCTCTTTCAGGAATTGGATTCCAACTAAATGTTTTAAAAAAAAAAAAAAATCTGTTAGCTCCAGTACAGGTAATTACAATTCATGGGGCCCAGGGCTTTCCTTCCCATGGACAGATTCATAATTTCGGCACATCTGGTCTATTCAAGGAAGCCCCAGTAAGGAACTATTTATAGGTCTGAGGTCATATGGCAGCTTGCGCCATTGTAACCGAGGATGAAAGATTATGACTCCACTGCTTTCAGTGCTGGTTCAAAAGGACCTATTCCTTGACCAGACACAGCTTGGACAAACAGGTCACAGTTTCCCTCAAGGTGAAGAGCTCTCTAGACTGGTGGAAGAATCAACTCAGTATCTATCCGCGTCTCCCCGTTTCCAACAATAACTGTGACAACTGACTCCTCATTGCTAGCATGGGTAGCATCCTCAATATTCTCACAACGCAGAGCGGATGGTCATCTCAGGAATCTGGTCTCCCTATCAACCTGTGGGAACTCAGAGCAGTCAGGAACACTTGCCTTCAGTTCCTACCCCTCACCAGGGGCAACTCAATCAGGATCATGACAGTGTTGCTTGCATGTTCTGTATCAACAAACAGGAAAAGCAAGATACCCCTCCCTGTGCACTGAAGCTATAAAGTTGTGGAACTTACGGTACAGCACATCAGAATCCGATCTCAGCCATTTATCTTCTTACCAGCAGGCACTTCTCTCAGGACTCCGAATGGGAATTGGAGACTCAAGTTCTTCACAGGATATTTGAACAGTGGGGACATCCATTGGTGGACCTATTTGCAACATTCAGCAATAAGTGTCTTCTGTTCTGCTCAAGAGGAGGCCTAAGTTGCCACTCTTTGGAACATGCCTTTCTGCTTCCCTGGACAAAGGTCATCTTCTACACATTCTCTCCAACATTGCTAATACTAAGAGTGAGGAACAAGATCAGACAGGACAAAGATAGTTATCTTTATAGTACCGACCTGGCTGAGACCTGTTTGGTAGCCTTACCTGCTTCATCTGCGTGTCCAACTGGCATTCAAGCTTCCGATCATCCCTCATCTCCTGTTCCAAGGTGCAGGTTTTGTGCTTCACCCCAACCTATAAGTCCTCCTTCTCTGAGATGGTTCACAGGATTAGAATCCACTGCTCAACAGGAGTACGATGGCTATTACTAAACCTTAGCAGAAAGTCAGCTCAAATTACTTCAGACTGGTATCTCACTGTGTTGTACCTGAATACTCTGTTTTCAGACATCTTATTTTACCTGCTGAGCCTGAAGACACCAGGGTTATCAGTTAGCTCTATTAAGGTTCATCTGGCCACGATATCCGCATTTCATCCCCCGCTAGAAAGGTTTTTCATATTTGCTTACTCTAGGTCCTCAAAATTTATTAAGGATTTAGGGAACCACTACCTCCGGGTTAAAGATCCTATTCCTACTTGGGAATCTCAACCTGGTACTTAAATACTTCATCAGATTTCCATTTGAACCCGTGGCAACCTGCTCCTTGCTTCACTTATCTATGAAGGTGGTCTTTCTAGTAGCTATCAAGTTCGCCTGCAGGGTGGGGAAATTGTAGCCGAGATGGCAGACCCCCACCCCTTCCCACTCCCATTTACAGTGTTTTTCAAAGACAGGTTCTCTTTATGGCCTCACCCTAAATTCTTACCTAAAGCATTGTCAGATTTTCATCTTAACCAGTGCATTTATTTACCTGTATTTTTCACAAAACCAAGTAAATCTCAGCGTGAGACCTTCTTTAATACATTAGGTGTTAGATGGGCCTTTTATCAGATAGAAGCAAGCAGTTTCAGAAATCACCTAGACAGTGTTCACAGCAGAGAGATCCATGGGGTCCCTCATCTCTACACAGAGACTTTTTCAAGGAGGATCTCTGGGTGTGTTACATGCTATGCAGCTGGTGATCCCCCTTCCCCTCCCAAAAAGGGTAATCGCGCACACTACCAGATTGTTCTTGAATAAAATTTCGGAAGTTGCCCACATTCTGGTGTCTGATGTATGCAGAGCTGCTACATGGGCCTCAGTGCATACTTTCACTAAACACTATGTCTTGATCTACACGGTCAGATCTGATGCTGAGCTTGGTAATTCTGTACTGTCTTCAGTCCTGGACTCAATTCTGAAATTCCCTCTTCCCTTTGGGTATACTGCTCAGGAATCACCTCAAAAAGAGCAAGCAAAGAGACACTGTTAGAAGTTGTTACTCACCCTATGCAGTGGGCTGTAGTTTTTTTGAGATGTGTCCCTGCACAAGGTAAGTAACCTTTTCTTCTAGTGGACTTCCCACAAGCTTCGATTTTTGGAACCCATTATGGTTCACTGTTTCTATATGCAACTTGCATATTGCCTGTAAATATAGTATTCATTTTGAATATGCATTATGCTACTTATGTATGAATTAGTGGCTCAGCTTTGTGACTTTGTTCTTACTATTTAATTTTGATCAGATATATGCATATCATTTTTAAACTATGTAAATTAAAAATTCTTATCTCCAACTCAAGATTGGTAACCAATTAAAAACTATTTGGGATATTTTTAAAGTTCCACTTAAGACAGTCAGTCAGTGAATTCAACTATTGGAATATGTGTTTGGTCTCCTACTTTTAGACCATTCTATACAGAAGAATGTACAAAAACTATACACAGGAGGCAGACTTTTTATTGAAATAAAACCTACCTCCACACTCACAGGATGGTGGTTTCCAAAGTTCAGTTCCCACTTTTGGACTGTGTTGATGGCATCTCAAAAAAATGAACACTGTTTACAATGCACCCTCTTACAGGCTTCTCTTGTACTTTTTTTAAAGGATGTGGAATGATAATGGTATTCTAGATTGCATAGAAAAGTTTTCATAATGTACAGCTCTACCTTGTATACAATAAATTGCTGCATCATTTACTTCTGTAGGTGCAGTTCCTAAATCTCCTTATGTCTCAGGTTCACATATTTTTTAAGTGAACTGTATATTAGAGAGGAACTACAATGTCTGTAAAGGAACTACATTTGTTATCAACTTAAAACACAATAATCTACAGGTTTAGGCAGTTACCTAAAAGTTCCTAGGTGTACTTGTCTACAGAAAATAAGGAAAGTCAGAGTGCACCAAGAAAAGCTTTTAAGGGTCTAAAGGTTGGAAAGGAAACAAAATAGGAAAAGGAGGCAGATAGGAAGCTGGGAACATCTTTCCATAAAGAGAACGAGATTACTGAAGTGTTCATTTTGCATGCTCGTAATGAACAAGAATGATCAAATGGTAACTGGCCTTCGCCAAGGCTTCTGAGCTAATCTTTCTTGAAGATCTTTTCCTAGGAGGAGAAAGTGGAGAACAGTGAATTATATCTGTGGGTTTCACACTGAGGGGCTGGCCTATGGAGTGTCTGGATGGTGTCATAAAGACACTCAAATAACTATGTTTTGAAGAAGCTGCCTCAACAGACCAAGGCCCAAGAGAAATGTTGATTTCAATGAGGCCAGCACAGAACTTGCCCATCAACTTTCTTGAAACGTTTTGGGGGGCGTGTGGAGCAAACATGCAAACTTAAGTCATTTGGCATCTAGATACTATACCACAGTGTCTTAAAAAACCTAAAGTAGATATAATTTTGCATACAGTAGAATCATGGTCAATTGAAAATAATTGTCGTATGGCTCTATTTTTCATTGTGTACACAAATACTAGGGTTACAATCCTCATGCAGTAGAGTTAATGCTAGAAAAAATGGTAGAAACTTCAGCTTGAATGTAAACCTTGTAAACATTGGTAGGGCTCAGTGTCTGTCTTGGATTTCGAGACTTTTCGTGACTTCTGCAGTGGCCAGTGTGGCTGACCCCAGCATCACCCAAGCAGGTGGCCCCAGGGACAGCCACACTTGCCGCTGCTGGAGCGGCGCCGCAGCCTGCTGCATTTGCCTCTGCTTGGGGGGCAGCCAGAGCAGCAGCTGTTCAGCTCCCCTGGGCGGCCAGAGCAGCCTCCCAGCAGCGGCTCCCTGGTGCGCACCTCCCAAGATTTAGTCACCGGTATTTTTACTAAAAGTCCTGGACAGGTCACATGGCCATAAATTTTTGTTTATTGCCCATGACCTGTCCATGACTTTTACTAAAAATACCCGTGACTAAAGTGTAGCCTTACACATTGGTCATTTTATTGTCCATTTGCTTATGTAGGATAGCTTTATAGAGACTGTTCAGAACTATAGACTTCCTTATGGCTCTCTGTTGGAAATTACTCATCATAGACTTTTTATTTCTGGGCTCTGACCTCTTCCCCAAACTGAGATATTTGTGCTGTGCCTCTTTTCCTGCAAATATCAGATTAGTCCCCATGTCATTATGGATATTGGCTATTCCTTGTGTCCTTTTACTAGCTTCTCTGACTGCAGAGATACAAACAGAATAGCATTTCAGCTTTCCTGTCTTAGCCAATGCAGGCCAGACTTTTAAAGCTTTCTTTGAGGCAGCAGTATGCAGAATATTCCCCATGTTCTTTTTCTTGGGGGACAAGAATTTTCAAATATCTATATCCCCAACAAGGCCAACTCATCAAGGTCCTTTCTGTTGGCTTTCTACTCCCCCATCATGTTATAGCTGACAAAATGGGGTAGGTAAAATACAAAGATGCTCTCAAGAGCCATAGAATCATCTCTGTACTGTTGGTAGAGAATTTGAGGTGAGTACAGAAGAGATGTGGCCAAATCCTGGTGCCCCAGAGACAAATGTTAACTGCCTCTGATATTTGCTGCAAGGGGCACAGTCCAAATATGTTGATTGAGGGAGAAGTGAGTTCCACCAAGAAAATAATCAGCTAAACAAGTTTTCCATTCTTGTTCTTGTATCTTTTTATTTAGTTTTGTGTCCTCACCTAATGTAACTAAACTATCAAAAGGGTGGTTTCTATCAAAATAGTGATTCATAGCCCAGTGTGAGAGGTCATGAAGGATGACATGACAACTTAATTTAATATGGGTTACCACTATATATTCTTTAGAATGGAAATCTTCGTTCGTGTGTGTAAATATATCTGGTGATAAGTTATTTAATTTTAAAATGCCTTCAAAACTCATTTTAGAGTTCTACCTAACTTGCCTGTTTCAGAGGGGTGTTTTGGAGACCACTTAGCAAACAGTTATTCCAACCTTTTTCTTTTAAGTAAACTTGACCATTGGAATATTTTCAACTTGAATGTGATGTTTTATTCTTTGTTTAATTTTAAGCATAATATGTCATGGGTATTTGCACTGCTTACAGGATACAAGCTGGCATTTAATTACTTGAAAGGAAAGAGATACGTAGAAGCAATTGATATTTGTCATAAGGTAGGCTTTTAATTCATATTTTAACTGTTTGCACTACTATAACTTCCTTTTAGGTACTGAGTTATTTCTGTATTCTTCAGATTCAGGAATTACAAATTATGTAGCATTTAGCTTCGGAAATTGTTTAATTTCATAAAGTTGGTAGACGTTCAGGTTACTTGGTTTAGTTCAGCCTGTTTTTTCCTAAATTCCTCAGATCATCAAGGAATAACTGAGAAAATAGCTGTCTCCAGTGTTCCCTCTAATTTTTCCCACCATGTGTGGAATGAATTTTGTTATGTACACCAACATGGAGATGATGTGTGACCCACATCACCTCCATATTGACGAACATGACAAAATTCATAGGCCGAGGGATTCCGAGTGTGGGAGGGGGCCCAGGGCTGGGGGCAGAGGGGTGAGAACTCCAGCTGGGGGTGTGGGCTCTGGGCTGGGGCTCGGGGCTAGGGCAGAGAGTTGGGGTGCTGGGGCTGGAGGACTCCGGCTGGGAGTGTGGGCTCTGAGTGGGGCCGGGATCATGGGTTTGGGGTGCGGGCTGCCCTGGGGCTGTGATGGCAGGGAGGACTTTCTGCAGCTCTCTTGCCTCGCAGCAGTACTTGGGCTGCGGGGGAGGTGCGCCTCACCCACGGTCATGTCAGGTCCATGCTGGGGCTGGGGGAGGGGCGCCTCTCCCCAAGCCATGGCAGGTCCGGTCCAGGCCAGGCTGGGTTGGGGCACATCTCCCCCAGCTGCAGCAGGTCCAGGGTTTGGCTGGGTTGGGGGAGGGGGAGAGTAATCTCTCTCCACCGCAGCCCTGAGTGCCTGCTCAGCGCTTAACAGGCTGCTGCGTGATTGCGCAGCTTAGAGGGAACTTAGGCTGTCTCCCACTGTATATCAGAGCCAAGGCAAAGTATCCTCTGCTGTCCTGTGGTTGCAACGTGGTACAGTTCTATATGATGTAACTCAAGTTAATGAAATTTGAGAGCAGAATTCCAATGTTCATGTCACATGAAAGGCTAGTAGAAGAGTAACTTTTCAGTAGTGTCTCTAAAATAAATTTTATATGACCACAACAACCTTTTGAAATTTGGTGTAAATTAACATTTATTAACCGTTCTATTTAACTGTTCTAACTGTGGCTGACTCAAACATTCTAAATCTGAGGGATGAAATGGATGAGGTTGGAGGTTATGAGAAAAAATGTATATTTGAATATTAGTCCAGTTAAATACTATCTTTATAATCATCTGTTATTAATTATGTTTATAATGGTCATGCCTAAGCATCAAGCAAGAATGGGGCCTTATTGTGCAGAACAGATTAGCAGACAGTCCATACCCCAAGGAGTTAAACTGTCGAGACACACACAGGACTCAGAAAAGGAATATAACAGAGAAGCCAAGTGAATAATGTCTGCAAAGCTCATGTTAAAGCCATGTTTTTTGTTTTTGTTATTGCGGGGGTGGGGGGCAGGTTACTTAGGAAGTGATGAGCTAAATGGAAAGAAAAGTGAAGGGAGGGGGATATTAAAGGCAAGGATGTGAGGGGGACAGTGCAGTGGAGAACAGGGAAAGGGGCTGTTGTGGAATGAAGCTGAGATGAAGTATGTGTGAGAGCACTGGGATGCGCTAGATGCCCAAACAACAATCCTGTCCAAGACCGTAGGTACATACTTGGGTGGCTAACGTGTACTGCTACAGCCATGCTTCTATTTTTAGCATGTTAGCTTGATCAGAGCCAGCACAGGTATGTTTTCTCAAACTGGAAATTACACCTTCCAGCTCCTGAGCAGACATAACCTGTTAGAAGGCAGAGAGAGAGAGAGGGTTGGAGCAAACAGCCAATCAGCACAGAGCAAAGAAAGTCCGGTCAAAATTAGAAAGTTCTCTGAATGTCTGATGGTCCCTGTTTTGGCTGCTTCTGCAGGTGCTCCTAATGGCCTGAGTCACTGGCTAGTTTCTCCCTGCAGTTTTCCCCCAAGTCCATGTGGTGGATGGAAGGGACAAGATTGTCTTTATGATACAGCTATTTATGACCATTGTACATCTGCTTTGATGAAATATCTTATGTATTTATAAACAAAATCATCAAACTGTTACTGATTTATTAGAAGGCTTAAAATGAAGCTCAAAATGATGATGGAAATATCTGATGACAGTACTTGTTCATTTTAGCATGCTTTATAACTGGTTTTAAACTGTGTGTATTGTTTGCCTTTAACAGGTCCTAAAAGCACACCCAAACTACCCAAAGATCAGAAAGGAAATACTTGACAAGGCTCGTGCATCCTTAAGGACTTGAACCTTATTTGTATGAATCACTGATTTTTTTATCCAATTTTGGAAATTATGTATTGGATATTACAATGAAGAAATGACCATTCAGTATGTAAATATTAGAAATACTGTACACATCGTCCAGATCTCATATATAGTTACTCTTCAAGGACAAAAGAGATTTTTTTCTTCAGAGTTGTGGATTTATCTTTTCTCCAGTAGAGGAGGCTTTTGTACATCAGGATTTAATAAACTTAAAAAGAAACAGTATGTATGAATTACAATTTTGTACTAGACAGGAAACTAAATGACAAGTGATTTCCTGTGCTATCGTCTAGAAGGTACTAACTTTAAACTGTAAACAAATAACCAATCTCGCAGTCCTGTTCCACAACTGGAAGAAATACTACTTTGCTGTGTGAAGAAGTGACATCTGAAAATACAAATAGCTACAGTGAAAGCCACATGTGTTTATGTAGTACTGATTGAATACACTTCTCACAAATGGATTCACCCGCAACTAGAATATTCATCATCTTCTGCTAGTGATGATTTCCTTACTATCAAAAAGGTTCAAATATAATTTGAAAATGTTTTTGGAAGATAACAGACACTGTAAATAACTTGTGTTTAAAATAAAATAGACTAACACTCTATAATTCCTGAGCATATAGCAATCTTTGATCAGAGAAGAGGCAGGGAATGAATGGAACAAGAATAAGGTATTTCCCCTCTTAAGTGCTGTCATTTGTGGCACAGCATTTTAAACTCAGTGTAATTTTTCTCCTCCTCTGGAGGTCACTGTTTTTGTTCATCAGTAAAGAAGAAACCTGTCCTTAATTCTCCTTCAGTGATTACTTAAGATTTCTCAGTTCTAGCAAATGGACTTAATTAGCAATCTCAATGTAAGCTTTCTTTATACCGTTGCTACTGAGATATTTGTAAATGAGGTTTTATTTTTACATTCACTTTTAACTGAGCTATATGGTTAAACTGGGAAAGCAGTAAGTTTATATTTTAATATGGTTTTAAATGAAAATGACATTTTAATTGAGATTTAGCGTTTAGTAACAAAGATTAATTTTTTTTACTATTTGGTATAGCTATTTAATTGATTTTTAAAAGGTTAGGAAAATCAGTATTCCCAGTTGAGACATATTCTTAACGCTCGAACTAGAAGTATTTCATTTTGAAATACTTCTGGTTTTGATTGTCTATCTGTTTATGTAGTACGTCCATGTATAACTAATAGTTATGTGTGTGCAGCAAATTATGGTTTGTCTCATTTAGTCTATAAATGTTTTGCAGAGAGAGAAGTTTGGGTATAGCAATCAAAGATTTTGTACTCTGTACACAAGATACTGGCTGTCCTATAAGAACAGTTTCATCCCACAAATGGGAAAGACTGACTAGTGAGTGGGTTCTGAATGCTTTTCTCTTGACTGGTCTAATATCTTACGCTACAGAAATTGTTACACTACAGCATTATGTCTTCAAATAGCACATTGTGTTTATCTTTCTCAAAAAAGCTATTTTGGCAAGAAAAGAGAACTTTTTAAAACAGTAATTAACTTCCTAAAATAGCCAGTGTTTCCTCAAGTAATTCTGGCTTCTTATGTTGACATTTTGTAAGGTCTGTAAAAGACATGACACTTGAAAATGTCTGTTGAGGATGTGTAGCCTACATAAAGGAGACAACTTCAAAATCATATCTGACACAGCTACCAGTAATTGGGATACAATATCCAGGTTGACTTTCTTTAAACTAACAGGGACCATATCAAGGCATTTTGCAGTAAAATCTGTGGGTGAGGGACACAACATAGGAAATTGAAAAGTTAACTTTGCGTAGTTTCCTCTGACAGTTCTTGTTGAAGGGACTGTTTGGGAGCGCTGCAGAGGAAGGGACGGATGCAGGTTCCAAATCCTGTAGATTATGGGTGAAGAAAAGCTGCTGTCTTGTGGAGGGATTGGCCCCTGAGGTCATTTGTGAATGATTATTTTGCTCAGATGGAACAATATAGACTGCCACACAGATCTTGTATCTACTGTGCTCAGAGATGTGTTTTATGGTGCAGTATGTCTACTCCTGGCCTTGTCTTCCCTAGCAAAAGTGAGATCTATAATTCACTAATGCAGCTCTACTGGTGGGGGTAGTGGTTAAAGATGTTGTATTAAGTGGGACTCAGGCATTGTTATTAGTGTGTTGTCTAACAGTGGGGTTAGATGACATGGTAAAGGCTTATAGGCAGGCCTGGACTCTCTGCAGCTTCCCCAGTTATTACCACCATCAGAACTGCACCAGAGGGCACTAATGAATCACAGGTCCCTTTTTTGATAGTGTAGATACAGCCCCTGAATCACTGAAGGGGAGCCACAGATTCACCCAACCCAGTTTCGCCAGCCTCAGCCTCTCTCCATTTGCATTAATGGGAGCTGGATCAACACTTGGCTTTTAAGTCTAAAGTGAAAATTGAATGGTCTATTCCATGATGCTACTTAGAAGATGCTATTCAAAAGAGGCACGAGTAGTTCTGTTTCTGTATCCATTTAATCTTCGTATATAGTGTTGTAGCCATGCTGGTCCAAGGATATTAGCAATACAAGATGGGTAAGGTAATATCTTTTAGTGGCCCAGCTTCTGGTGAGAGAAAGACAGGCTTTCAAGCTTACACAGAGCTTGAAATGTGTTAACTACTTACACTAAACAATCTGTTCTACCTTGTATTTAGTTGTGACACTGAGTACATTTCCAAGACCTGAAGAGCTCTGTGTAAACTCGAAAGCTTGTCTCTCCCACCAACAAAAGTTGGTCCACTAAAAGATATTACCTCATCCACCTTGTCCATTTAATCTTGGCTGTCTCATTTGAAAGAGCAAACTATGGGGAGGGAGTAAGGAAGGTTTGATCCATGGCCATTTTGTGATGTAAACACTAGTTGCTAGGAACTGAACTGAGACTACAAGGTCATAGAATCATAGAATATCAGGGTTGGAAGGGACCTCAGGAGGTCATCTAGTCCAACCCCCTGCTCAAAGCAGGACCAATCCCCCACTAAATCATCCCAGCCAGGGCTTTGTCAAGCCTGACCTTAAAAACTGCTAAAGAAGGAGATTCCACCACCTCCCTAGGTAACGCATTCCAGTGTTTCACCACACTCCTAGTGAAAAAGTTTTTCCTAATATCCAACCTAAATCGCCCCCACTGCAACTTGAGACCATTACTCCTTGTTCTGTCATCTGCTACTACTGAGAACAGTCTAGAGCCATCCTCTTTGGAACCCCCTTTCAGGTAGTTGAAAGCAGCTATCAAATCCCCCTCATTCTTCTCTTTCACAGACTAAACAATCCCAGTTCCCTCAGCCTCTCCTCATAAGTCATGTGTTCCAGTCCCCTAATCATTTTTGTTGCTGGACTCTTTCCAGTTTTTTTCCACATCCTTCTTGTAGTGTGGGGCCCAAAACTGGACAGAGTACTCCAGATGAGGCCTCACCAATGTTGAATAGAGGGGAACGATCATGTCCTTCGATCTGCTGGCAATGCCCCTACATATACATCCCAAAATGCCATTGGCCTTCTTGGCAACAAGGGCACACTGTTGACTCATATCCAGCTTCTCGTCCACTGTAACCCCTAGGTCCTTTTCTGCACGCAACTACCATCTATCTGATTGTTATAATTTCCTGTCTTTACCAAACAGGGCTGTATTCATATTGGCAACCCTGGTAAAAGGCTTCCAATCTTCCATTAAGAATCCCTGAGCCTTCCCGTCCCTAATGTCTTGTTAAGGATGAAATCTTTTTAGGAGGGAAGTGAGAGAAGAAACCTTTAAATCTAAAGATGAAAAAGTATGCTGTGATTATAGACAGTCTGTCTTAAGTGTTGCTTAAATGTACTTTTCTTAGATGAATTAAATATTGTTTTCTCTTTGGTACATATGAACCACTTCAAACTCTTATCATTTTGTATTCTTTACTTTCTCTCTCAAGCTGCTTTTTTTAACTGAATGACCTTGTTTCATTTCTATTTATTCCAGTTAATTGGAAATGCTGATTCCTGATCTGCTGTTTCTTATTTTAGTATTTATTTCTTTTGCAGCCTTTTTCCAAGCCACCTTCCTAATAATGGTTTTGAATAGAAGAGGCTCCTGAGACTGAGGGAAGTCAGCTATGTTAATTTCAAAGAGCTCCAATCTTCAGTATGATGTTTCCTAGCAACCCATCTTCCACTCTTGCCTTTGGTGAACAAGGGAGGGGAGTGAGTGTGTTTTCTACTGATTCATTCACTTGAGATCTAAGTGTCCTGTGGCTATAGCAACACAAACCAAAGGTGTCTTCTCACCCCCCTCCTTTTGGTTTAGGATCCCTGAAATATTTTCTAGGAGGACGTCCATAGGGTAGCTTTTCTGACTGTAAGCAGAACAGGCTCTGGTAGACTGCTTTTCTCTCTCTGTTTTGAGCACTATGCTAAGACCATAACAATTATCTTAGAGGTAAAATGGCAATAATTTCACTAGCTAAAATAAGCAGACTAATCAAACTAATACTGAATCATTTTAAAATAAGAGTACAACATGTTTGCACTGGCCAGTTTAGACTAGGTCTAACTATGTTATGAACCACTTTGCAAATTTTTGTAGCCACACTAAGGAGGGTCCATAATAGGGACAACTTTAAATTAGGGACCTAAACCCTAATTCTGCAAACACTGAAACATGAGTAATTTTATTCATATGAAGTTATCGTTGGACTAAGCCTGTGCTGGCCAGCAACCTTCCTGACAAGAACAGTCTTTGAAAAGAGTTTTTCCACTGTAGATTAGACATTAGAGATGAAATCCTGGCCACAGTGAAATCAATGCAAAACTCATTAAACATTGGGGCCAGGATTTTACCCTTGAAGCATGTACTAAAATATTAAGCATCAAACATTAAGATGTTCAATTAAGAAAACTTTACACTTAAAATAGAGTATTTGACTCATCAGTATTAACAATCCATTATCACTGCAGCATGTGGGATTCCTTAAATGTGTAAAATTGCTCAGATGCGTAAAAGTTTCAGGATCAGGGCCTTCATCCAGAAGATGGTTACACGTAGCCTATGCTCACCAGGGAAATTGTAGAAACTTTCACAGGCACCTTACTGGGAACAATGTTTTTTAAAACTGGTTTTGGATAATATGGTTCCTTGTATTGTAAACAAATACTGAATGCCAGCATTTTAAATTTCGTCATTTTATCAAGACAGAACTTCCCAGGCCTCATGTGAAAAGATCTGGATAAATACAACATGAGAAAGCAGTAAACGTGTTTTTTGTTAGAATAGTTTTACACTGAACATTTTGCATATTCCAGTAAAAGATAACTCCGTATTCTGGTTATTGAATATTCTGAATCAGTGTGATAGCATCCAAAAACAGGATAGCTTTGAATGATCTGCAAGAAATGGTAAATGGCAAACTAATGACATTTAGAGATGGTACTAAATTAAAAGATGCTCCAAATATCAGCAGGGACAAAAAATTACCAAGTCAGATGTTAAAAATATGGGTGAGATATGAAATTAAATCTGGAAAATACAAACAGATCTAGGGGGAAATAATTGTAAACACGGATATTCAATTGGAGATTCTTGGAAAACAATGCCAAAAGGTACCTACAGTGATGATGGACAGAAATTGGATAGGAGCTTGTAATTTGATATGGTGGCAAAGAAAGCAAAAGCTGTTTTGAGCTGTCTGCAAAGGCATTATGTCATGGACTAGGGAACTGATTTCTCTGTACAGCACTGGTGAGACTGCACATAGAATACTGATATAGTTCTGGGAAATTCAGTACCAGAAAGAGATTCTGAATTCCTTCCCATTTTGTTAAATGCTAAATAAATAAAAATGAAGGCCTGGAGGGACTGACCTGAGGGGTGGGGAGAAAGTAAATTTGTATGGCTTTGCTAACTGATGATCATCAACAGGAAGTATAAAATATTGACTATAAGTAACTGAAAGATACACACATCACGTAAGAGATGTGTATCTTTCTTTAGAGAGAGGCTGAGGCATGTAACTAGGAATGCTGCGATGAAACTGAGCAGAACAAATTTTAAGTGACTGTTATTAAAATATAAAATAATATACAGCATATTAGTCATTTCAAATTCAAATGGGTACAGTAGGGACCAATTTATGCTAGTATGGGGTGGACAAGAGGACTTATAATGTTCTGTCTCTAAAATTCCTGGGTTTTTTCTACATTTTGGTGAAAAGATTTTTTTCTGTGTTTGGTTTTTTTTTTCCTGAGGGAGGAGAATCAGGACACTAGCTTAAGATTAAAACATTCCTCTTCAAGTTGGCAGAGGTTCCAAAACCAGTGTTCCCTCTCTAGTGCTTGCTTTCTTTGTCTACTTGTGATGGTGTGCTACATCTTTTGGGGTTTTGGCTATTTGCTTTACAAATTCTTTGCTTGGCTGGCCAAGTGAAATTTCCGTGGCCCCAAATTGCTGTGCCTTCTCCGGTATTTATGCAATATGCTCTAATATTTGCAGTGACCTATGGAATTGATGAAGCCTCAGGAAACCACTTTTTTTTCCTGTGTAACAATGCTTCCTTTAGAACAACACAATCTTTATTTTGTTCATTGTTGACTTAAGAAAATTTTATTAGCAATGTACACTAGTACTTTAAATGGAAAGCATGTACTTCTGGTTGTATTTAACCTAATGTATGGCAGAGAGTGCAAGATAGTAGAAACAACCCCGAGAGCTTTAAATAATTGTCATAGAAGCTGGTGAGGAAGAGTATGTTCTGGAGGAAGGGGCATCTGATGCTCTAGTCTTGTTGATATTAGGAGCACCATTTTGGGATGTGCAGTGGTGCAGAAATTGAACCTCCCAAATAAGGACTGAGGTGATGCTCCTAACCTCTGCAGGAATTGAAACATCAGCATCCATCTGTCCCTGCCATATTTCACTCCTGACCAGGTGTTCTCCTCATTCCAGACCTCGAGCCCCCCCTTTCTGTCAACCACATTAATGAAACTCCCTCCTTTCACTGCCCCTAAAAACCACAGCCCTGAAGCTCTACTCCTGTGGTGATTATAAACACACCATGAACAGAACTTTACCTGCTACCTCTATTCAATTGTCTGAACACATTTAACCCTTGTTATTTGAAAAAGTTATAGCCCTAGCTCTTACTTTAGATCTGGGGTTTTTTTCTATTACTTACAGGACTTCTAGAGTGGACCATGGGTTTAAAAAAAAAAATTAGATAAAGTAGTATAACTCATCTGCCACATTGTGTTCCTTCTAGTGCAATTATTTCACATCCTGAAAAAGGTCTTTCAGGGCCAGCTTCTTATTTCTTAATCTTGCTGTGAAATCATAAACTCATTTTGTAATATCAGAGTGCAAATAGAAATTATTTTTACAATTGAACTACTTTTATTTCACTGCAGAAATAACTCTGAAGAGAAAATGGGTTTTCCCCTGCTCAGCCTTTTGTTTAAACATACATAACACTAGTATTGATAATTAGCGAACTAGCAGAAAATTGAGAAATGAGTTAATACAATCCTCCTCTGAAAATTGACATCTTTTTAGATGGTGTGCACATTACAAATTTTTGCCATATTTGAACATGTCTGAATAGAATGGGGTTAGATAACATGATGCTCACCACACATTAGACTGTATTCACTAGGAGAAAGTGTTTTTTAACATTTGGTGGAATTTTACTATAGACAAGGCAAGTTGTACTTTTAACATCTTACAGGGTGGAGATAAAGTCTAGGAGGTAGACTAGAGTTTACTTAGATGAACTCATATGGGAACACCTTGTATTCATAATCTGGAAGTGGTCTCAGTAATCAGCATAGATTAGTATGAATCATGGTAAGCATGTGGCTCAGTGTGATTAAGCCTAGATCCAGATTGCATACGCAGTGGAACCAGGAATTTTAGGTGCTTGCTTTCCTGATTAAAATTGTTAGTTGTAGGGTTTTTTTAATTCCTGTTATCATTGCAGTCAGTATAACTATAGGAGAATGAGCTGGATTCCATTTTGGCTCAGCAAAATTAGTTATCTTAATTCTAGTAGAATACTTACCAATGAGCCAGAAAATAAGACAGCTTGACTTTGAGATTCTGTGTTTAATTTTTTAAAAAGTTATATATAAAGAACATTTGATCTGGAAGTCTGAAAGACACAAATATAGGACATCCCCTTGTCATTTTTCCCAACCAAATCACTTTTCAGAACAGAGTCACACCTCAAATTTGGTTCTGAATTTATTATATGTAAAGTTGAAAGTTTTCTGCAGTATGTGACACACTGTTTGAGAGGACATTTTATTCTGCCATTATAAAAGGAAGGAACTCACTGTGATCCTATCTCTAAGGGCTTTTTAAATGTTTTTTCCCCAGTAACACGTGCTGAGTGTACCTGGTCAACCAAAGCTTACATGCAGCACTTATCCTTTTGCTCAATTAAATGTCAGCCCTGAAACCTGCAAGAGAAAACACATCTACACTTTGGAAATTAAATGGGGTGGGGGGTGGTAGAAAATTACACAATTTTCCTAAAAATTACTCACTTCATGCAACTATTTATAGAAAACAGGGGCAAAACAAAGTTAAGGGAAATGTTACCAAATGTGCTATGTTCTGTGAGGTACAAGGTTTAAATATTAAGATTTGTACAGTTTTGATATTTCTTTTGTGCTATGTGTATGCAAACAATATGATCATAATAAAATTGTAGTGCTTCTTGTGGAACCTTCATTATAGTAAGCTTCTTCTAACATTACATAAATCTAACTTCAAGTGTGTTTGCTGTCTTTTGTCTGAACCCTCATTAGAACAAGGCAGTTAGACAAGGCCCAGTTCATTCCTTCAAATTTATTTGTACAGAACTAAAAAATTCTTAATATGGATCAGTCTTCATGTCAGATGAGTCATACCTCTGTGAAGATTATAATTAATTAAAGCAAAGAACTGCAGAATCTACTGTGAAATGCAATTGATGAACGATAGGGCAAGCCAAAAAAACTAAAATGTATTAAAAGACAGTAATTCTTATACTATTACAACAGTGTATTGTTAGACGTAGTGTGACATATGCCGTACACCAGCTGTGGCCTTCAGTGTAGTAAGTGCTGTATGAACACTGACTAGCAGTCCCTACCCTAATGTTTATATTCTGTAAATCCTGTAATGTAATCCCAAAGAATTAAATGAATTTTAAATAGCAGAAATCTGGTAAAACTAAGAAAAATAGAGTCCTGAGGACTGTTTGAACTGTTTATGCAGCACTGCTTGGTCAGGTGTAACTTACCAGGGGATTGTGCAAGTCTGACAAAGTGGGGTAGGGGGAGCAATGATCATGGCTTTGTAGGAGTGTTTCAAAGCAAAGGCAACAATATGTAAACTTTACCCCACTACAGAAGTGGTCGATGGCTACTTACCTGAAATAAACTCTCCTGTATGGCAGAAGAGGGAAAGTGTGACTGGCGCTGAGTGGCACAGCTGAAACTGTGCCCCTTGGCCATGGAAGTGGGAAGCCTCTTCCTCCTCTTAAAGTGGTTGGTAGATTAATATGCATTTCATGTGGAGGTGAGAGCTTCCTAGGGCTAATTCTGCAACCTCTAGGCTGGGCCCATGGCCGGGGGAGCTTCCTCCCACCCCGCTTGAGACCAGGGCTCGGGAAAACCAGGTGCGTATCTCAAGCCAACAGCGCCCGCCGGCTGCTGTCGGCGCCCAGGAGGAGCCTCCCTGTCAGCAGCAGATGCTGAGGAGCAAAGGAGCGCCGAGGGCCCGTGGAGCCGCGGCCGGTGAGTGTCCCTGGCGGCTGGGGCACGCGGGCTTCCCTCGGGCTCCCTGCTTCGCGCACCTGGGCGGCCAGGTAAAGCCGGGGAGGGGCCGGTGCGCAGGCGCAGTGCGGGCCCCGGCCCCAGCCCCTGGAGCTCACCTGGACGCCGCCGCTGGAGAGGCGCGCTGAGGAGAGCCCGGCCGCCTGTTCCGCGTATTCCCGCCCCACTAGGTGAGCTGTCCCCGCCGCTGGCGGTGTTGGACGCCGACGCCGACCCTTTGGGTCGGGGAGGGGGGAGCTATTCAGGGAGCGGTGCGAGGACCCCAGGGCCGGTAAGTTGGGGCGCCTCGTCCCTTAGGAGCCCTGTTGAGGCGGCCGCTACTGCTCCACCATCCCGGCCCGTGTGGTAGCGGCTGGTTCCCGGGCCGTGGCCCCCCGCTTGCGTGCTGGCAGGGCCTAGCCCTATCTCCTCAGGGCGGGATGGTGGCCGCAGCTCCCCGGTAACTGTCCCGTGCGAGGCGGACAAACAGGAGCGCCGTGGGTATCTCACCCCGCCCGGGGACGGACCCCCACCCCCGGTCCTCTGCGAAAAGCTCCAGCGCAGCCCCCGGCAGCTCAGCCCCGCTCTGTGTCTAGCGGCCGGGTGTGTCTGCCCGCTCCCGGGGAGGCGCAAAGCCAAGCGGCTGCTGAAGGCTGCTTAGAAAGTAGAAGCGAGCTGCTGCTGCTGTGTGACGAAGGGCAAACAAGTCTCCAGGAAACGCTAGTTGTTATCCGGACCGCTTCTCAAACAGACCTGTTGACTAAAGGAGGCGTATCCTGGTTGGGTTGGCTAATCTCATGACTCAGTTAAGGTGCTGCCGGCAACTTGTTTGCTCCTCAATATAATGCTGCCCCTTTCTAATCTTAAGTGGCTTGTCAGAGTTTAGAGCCCTGGGGAAACCAATGGCTCCAAATCAGACACGTGTGTGTGTGTGTGGGGGGGGGGGGGATGTAAATTATCGTCCCTGCCCATCCACACAAGCTGTTCTGGTCTGGGACCTTGTGTCTGTCTCCACTAGGAGTCTTCCCTCTTTCTTATCCACACAGTGCATGAGCCAGTGCCACCAGGAGTAGAGTTCTTGGCAGACTAGGCTGTGCTGTACAGGAACAGATTCCGTGTGTACCAAGTTGCAATGCTACTCTAGCTGGCAGCAGGCCACATTTGAGTGGTGTGACCCGGTCCACAGGGCCACTCCCTGAAATTTGGCCTGGCCATTCCATCTGGAGTGACAGCCAGATCAGATTTCAGTACTGGTGTGATTATACAGCTGGAGGAACGCTTCGAGACCTCTCTGACAGAAGCCATACTGATTTAGTATGGCAGCACTGCTTAAAAGAGGTCAGATCATGACCCTTTTATCTCTGTAGTATAGACCAAGAAACCTTTGGTGAGGGGAGGGAGCATTTGCCCTTTCTCTCCCACCCGCAGTTGGTGCCACTGCTGTGGATGTTCCAGTTGGAAGTAGAAGTGGGTGGAGTCTTCTTGTTTTATGCAGTCTTGTTTATTTACAAGGAATGTACAAAGTCCTGCTTCTGTGAATGCAGGAGGAAAAAACTTGATTTAGTTGCAGATTGGTCCTGTTTTGAGCAGGTGGTTGGACTAGATGACCTCCTGCGGTCCCTTCCAACCCTGATATTCTATGAAAGAACAAAACGTCCAGTTTCTTAGCTTACAGCATCAAGCCTCTTTAGCCAACATTAGACCCAGAGAACTTGCTATCTAGCTTTTTCTAGGGTCATGCTGTGCTCAGAAGCTAATGCTTGATTTTCTTGCCTTTTGCCTCTGTCTCTTTGTTCTTGTCTGTTCTCAGTTTCTCTCTGTTCTGCTAATTTTTTCTCTCTCTCTCCAACACACACTTATCCAAAACAATACTCAGCAAAGCCCCTCCTCCAAAACATTCCAAAACTTCTGGATGGATTATATAAGAATGTCCATACTGAGTCAGACCCATGGTCCATCTTATCTTCGGAGAGTGACCAGTGCAAGATGCTTCAGAGCTGGTCTATGCTGAAAACTTACATCAGCACAGCTGTGTCTCTCACAGCTGTGGAATTTTCACACCACTGACTTCAGGTCTTCACTACCCGCTGGGTCGGCGGGTAGTGATCGATCCCCAAACGCGCTCCCCATCAACTCCGGAACTCCAGCTCGCCAGAGGTGGAAGCGGAGTCGACGGGGGAGCGGTGGTGGTTGACTCGCCACTGCCATCCTCACAGCCAGGTAAGTCGACCTAAGATACGCCAACTTCAGCTACGCTATTCGCTAGGACCCCTGCCCACGCAGCGTAGACCAGGGCTGACAGATGCCAAAGTAACCCAGGTTGACCTATCTACCATGTCTCCGGGAGATAGATAAAAGCTTGATCTATACTACAAAATTAAGTTGGCTTAACTCCGGTCAGCATAGGTAGTGAACCGCTGCTGTGGCTGCTAAAGCGTTAAGTGTAGCTATAACCTAACTACGGTGAAGGGAGAACTTCTGTCACTATAGCGAATGTCTACACTGAAGCACTGCTGCAGCTGTACCACTAGCAATTTGAGTGTAGACATAACCTCAGAAGGAATGAACAGATGAGGGCATTCACATGATCCCTTTGCCATAGGTAGGTTAATATATCCTTACAGTTGTGTTAATTGACATCCATCTAACTTGACCCATAAAAAGGCTTTACGCAGCTCATAACAGTAACAACACTCTGTCTTTATAACAAGATAATGTTCAGTGCATCATTTAATCAGCTCCCTCTCACTATCTTTATATAATTCACATCTGATTTATATTCGGGGGGAGGGACAAAAATTGGAGATTGGCCCTGCTTTGAGCAAGGGGTTGGACTAGATGATCTCCTGAGGTCCCTTCCAACCCTGATATTCTATGATTTGTTTCTTAAAAACCTGTTATTGAAGCCTCATTTATACTCTTAAGACCCTGGACAAAGGAGTTTTATGATTTATCAAGTTTTCTCTTGAGTCTTCGATAGGTGGCCTTCAGAGTTGATTTGGTTTATAAAAATTGTAGTTATGAGGTAAACTTAGAAGTCCACACAATTGAAACTCCCAGGCTACAAATTTTTGTTGTAAACATTTTGTATAAGTATAATCAAAATCATTACATGTTTTTACAAATATTTTATTAAAATGAAAAATGATTATTTTAACATACCTGCGGTATCAAACATGTGAAACCCACAGTATGGTATTTAAAGTTATCTACATGGCTCCTAATATATTTATGGTATTTTGCACAGTAGTCTTCTGACACTAAATAACAGCATTTGTTCCATGTTTTAGTTTTAATGTTACCTATATTACCTTAAAAGTATTGCATCAGTTAGAAAAGAATTTACTTTAAAATATCCTTTGGATTATGTCTAGGTACTTTAGGCCAAATGTGTAATTGATTCATTGAGTTATCTAGGTTAGCGCAACCTCCCTAATTGCCATGGCACCTGTCACCGTGCTCTCTATGGCCACAATCCTACAAAGGGTTCAGTGAAGGCCCAAACAGACAGACTAAGGTGGGGGAAGTACAGGACTGGATGAAACACAATAATTGAAATACGTGTTTTGAGATTTGGTATCTGTTGTTTAGTTCCAGGATTTAAAAAATCTCTCTCTCTCAATGCTAACGTCATAGCTAGGCTGCAAGTCTGTCACAGAGGTCACAGAAGTTACGGATTCCATGACTTTCCGGGACCTCCATGACTGCTGGTGCAACTGACCCGGGGGCCACTCGAGCTGCTCAGGCAGCCCCTGGGACAGCCGCACTGACAGCTGCTGGGGCAGCCTTGGGCAACTGCTCTCTCCCCAGCCCTCATAGCAGTAGCAGGAGTTTGGGTGTGGGAGGGGGTGAGGGCTCGGGGCAGTGCTTACCTCAAGGGACTCCCTGGAAGCGGAAACATGTCTGTCCCTCCCTCCCTAGGGCTCCTAGGCAGAGGTGCAGACAGCCAGGCAGCTCTGTGCACTGCCTTCACCTGCAGGCACTGCCCCCGCAGCTCCCATTGGCTATGGTTCCCGGCCAATGGGAGCTGCAGAGCAGGCAGTCAGGGTGGGGGCAGCGTGTGGAGCCCCCCTGGCCATGCCTCCATCAAGGGGCCACAGGGCCATGCCGGCCGCTTCCAGGAGCTAGGCAGGGAGCCCAGGCCACAGGCTGCCACCCATGCGCTCCCCCACCCCCAGCAGCAGTGGGGGTCCCCAAGCCACGTGCCGCCTCCCCAGAGCGCCCATGGACAGGTCATGGGCTGTGTCCTTGACTTTTACTAAAAATACCCGTGACTAAAACGTAGCCTTAATCATAGTATCTGCCTTGCCTGTTCTTTGTTCTGGACATGGTGGCTGGAAGTGGAAAACTAATGGCATTACTCATTTTGTGCTGCTACAGTTGAATTCTTTGAGGTTCTGAACATCTTGGGAGTTGTGTGCTCAGCAGTCTTCACTTTGCAGGATCAAACCCTTACTGATGCTGTACTTCTTCGAGTGCTTGCTCATGTCGATTCCATTCTAAGTGTGTGTGTGCTCACATGCACAGTTGTTAGAGACTTTTGCCGTGGCAGTATCCGTAGGATTGGTTGCGGCGCCCCCTTGAGTGCCACACTCATGCGTCAATATATTAAGGCCGCTGATCCGGTTCATTCTTACTGCCCGGGACGGTTGGTTGAAGTGCCTTATCTTGTATTGCAAGAGCTTTAGCGGTTCTTACAGTCCATTGTTCTGTCTCCTTTGTATTTCGTTGATAGGTGCTGATCTAGACTATTAAGTTAAGTGCAGGGTGGATAAAAATCAATTATTTAAAAAAAATTTAAAAAAATTGGATTTTTATTTAAATTGGATTTTTTTGATAAAATGCTTTTTGTTTTGAGGAAAAAACCTATCTAAAGATAGTTTTAATTAAGATACATTATAGCTCAAAGGTATCTCATCATGGAATAGGGATTATAAATTCTAATTCTATAGTATGACACAATATATTCATGGAATCTGTAAGAAAAGTTTTGTAAATGAGTTCCAATAGTTCATGGATTAGGGACCCAATCTTATGGGGTTCCAGGGGCTTCTGTATAGATTATTTAGGTTAATCTTTCTATCTACCCAATAGGACTTAGTGCTCAGTCTAGAAGAGACCATCAGAGATGTTTAGTTTTGCTGTTCTCAAACTGTGGATTTGTGTCCCCAGAGATAACATGCTTGTTAACAGCAAAAATGTTTTTAAATAAATACATACATACATACATACATAATATATGGAGGTGAGAAATAAGACCTCAACCCTATTGTCCCTCTGCAAATTTGTGTATACAGAGTCAATCCCTTACCTCTCTCTAAAACTGCAAAGTTTCAAAAAGTTCAATGAATAGAAGATTGTTGCGGGTGGAATAGATCTGGACAAGGAGAAGAAGTCTGGAGATAAACGTGAGAAGGGAGGAACAGGCAGTAGAAACAAAAGTGAAACTGTTTGAGCAGCATATTCCAGAAGTCTTGAGGTCTTTCTGAGTGAAGGCTTCATTGATTTGAGATCTACCATACCATTCTCTCACTAGAAAGGAAAACCTATAATGGCAGCAGGGTGTAAGAGAGACCCAGTTTGGGTCTCATCTATCTCTGAGTTGTAAAGACTATGTATTAAGATTATAACAACCAACAAGAATTCACTTTTATGTAGAAATCCATGATTAAGTTGAGTCTTCCTGACTAGTGATCTAAATCAAATCCATCCTGTAATTTATCATGCTAAAATTGGTTCTGATTCAAATACAAAATTATGTCCAGCTTGCTTTTACACTGGAGGTGTCCCACAATATTAATTTTCTATGAATCCCTTATCTGGGAGGTCACCAAATCATCTAGTCTGACCTTCTGTACATCACAGGTCAAAGCTTGAAATCTCAAATATATACATACATACATATACACACACAATTCATTGATATGTGGGGCTGAATTCTCATTTACATTAAGGTACCTTTACACTTCTCTGGCAATGACTAAGAGCCTCAACAGTCAGAAGAACTAACATTGTTTAAACTGGCTATTAAGGGCCCAACCATAAAACATATCTGTATGTACAGATAATAATTCCACTGCCTTTAGAGACCTGCTGTGAGAATGTCAGGGCGTAGCCATACAAATCTCATAGGATCAGGCCACAAAATTCCCCCAAATCCAGTGAGGAGGAGACACAACTCAAGCTGAATTCCTCTCGAAAGCAGGAAAGGAGGTAGAATGCTACTTCTATTGCATTGTCCACTCCTGCCATCCACAGATGCACCATGAAGATCAGGTTCCCAAAGACTTTAGGAGTAGGGGCTTAAAACTGAGTAGCTAAGAATAATCCAGCCTCCACTGCTGACCACTTGCATATGCAACAAATGTGGCATTGACTCTTGAGACGTTCTCTTACATACGCAGACCAAAATGGCTGGCTGAGTTTTGTCGATCTTTTGAAAGAAGTCATTGAACTAAGGACAAACAGTTTCATCCCAAAAGTAACTTATCTGAGAAGGTATAAGCAACTGAAAAGGGGAGCAAGTAGAAGGTTTGTAATGTAAAGTTGAAATGTAAACTTGCATATTATGGGGATACGGTCGGAGACATAAGAAGAAGAAGATAGCAGAAGGGATATATTACTGACCACCTGACCAGGACGGTGATAGTGACTGTGAAATGCTAGGGGAGATTAGAGAGGCTATAAAAATAAAAAGCTCAGTAAAAATAATAATGGGGGATTTCAACTATCTCCATATTGACTGGGTACATGTCACCTCAGGATGGGATGCAGAGAGAGTTTCTTGACACCTTAAATGATTGCTTCTTGGAGCAGCTAGTCCTGGAACCCACAAGAGGACATTTATCATCCCTGTGGAGGTGGGGGGGGGGACGTCACAGCAGCTCACCATGGTAGCATTTAATTTCAGAAAGGGGAATTGCACGAAAATGAGGAAGTTAGACAGAAATTAAAAGCTACAGTGCAAAATTGAAATCCCTTCAAGCTTCATAGAAACTTTTTAAAGACACTATAATAGAGGCTCAATTTAAATGTATACCCAAAATTAAAAATCATACTAAGAGGGCCAAAAAAGTGCCACCATGGCTAAAGAACAAAGTAAAAGAAGCAGTGAGAGGCAAAAAGGCATCTTTTAAAAAGTGGAAGTTAAATCCTAGTGAGGAAACTAGAAAAGAGCATAAAGTCTGGCAAGTGAAGTGTAAAAATATAATTAGGAAGTCCAAAAAAGAATTTGAAGAACTGCTAGCCAAAGACTCAAACAGTAAGAGCAAAAAAAATTTAAGTACATCAGAAGCAGGAAGCCTGCTAAACAACCAGTGGGGCCACTGAATAATGGAGATGCTAAAGGAACACTCAAGGATGATAAGGCTCTTGCAGAGAAACTAAATGAATTTTTTGCCTTGATCTTCACGGCTGATGATGTGAGTGAAATTCCCAAATCTGAGCCATTCTTTTTAGGTGACAGAGCTGAGGTGTCAGTAAAGGAGGTTTTGGAACAAATTGATAAATGAAACAGTAATAAGTCACCAGGACCAGATGGTATGCACCAAAGAGTTCTGAAGGAACGCAAAGGTGAAATTGCAGAACTACTAACTGTGGTGTGTTACCTATAATTTAAATCGGCTTCTGTTCCAGATGACTGAAGGATAGCTAATATGATGCCAATTTTTCAAAAAGGGCTCCACAGGTGATCCCAGCAATTGGTTGAAACTATAGTAAAGAACAGAATTACTAAATACATATGTTCACTCTTCCCCAACAAATCATGTTAATCTGTTTTTTGTAAAGGGAAATCATGCCTCACCAATCTACTAGATTTCTTTAAAGGGGTCAACAAGCATGTGGACCAGGATGATCCGGTGGATATAGTGCACTTAGATTTTCAGAACGCCTTTGACAAGTTCCCTCACCAAAGGCTCTTAAGCTGTCATGGGATAAGAGGGAAGGTCCTCTCCTGGATCAGTAACTGTTTAAAAGATAGGAAACAAAGGGTAGGAATAAATGGTCAGTTTTCAGAATGAGAGAGGTAAAGAGTGGTGTCCTCCAGGGGCCTGTACTAGGACCCATACTGTTCAATATATTCATATATGATCCGGAAAAAGAGGTAAACAATGAGATGGCAAAATCTGCAGATGATACAAAACTACTAGAGTCCAAAGAAGGCTGCAAGGAGTTACAAAGGGATCTCACAAAAATGAGTGACTGGATAGCATAATGGCAGATGAAATTCAGTGTTGATAAGTGCAAAATAATGTACATTGGAAAACATCATCCCAACTATATAGGTAAAATGATGGGGTCTAAATTAGCTGACTCCAAGATCTCCTTCTTGAGTAGTAACATTGTGGCTACTTCTCTGAAAACATCCATTCAATGTGCAGCAGCAGTAAAAAATACTAACAATGTTGGGAATCGTTAGGAAAGGTATAGATAATAAGACAGAAAATATCATATTGCCTCTATATGAATCCATGGTATGCCCACATCTTGAATACTACATGCAGATGTGATCACCCCATCTCAAAAAAGATGTATTGGAATTGGAAAAGGTTCAGAAAAGGGCAAAAAAAATTATTAAAGGTATGGAACAGCTTCTGTATGAGGAGAGATTAATAGGACTGGGACTTTTTAGCTTGAAAAGATGACTAAGGGGAGATATGATTGAGGTCTATAAAATCATGACTGGTGTGAAGAAAGTAAATAAGGAAGTGTTATTTACTCCTTCTCATAACACAAGAACTAGGAGTGACCATATTATATTAATAGGCAGGAGGTTTAAAATAAACAAAAGCAAGATTTCTTCACACAATGCACAATCAACCTGTGGAATTCTTTGCCAGAGGATGTTGTGAAGGCCAAGACTATAACAGGGTTCAAAAAGAATGAGGTAAGTTTGTGGAGGATAGGTCCATCAATGGCTCTTAGCCAGGATGGGCAGGGATAGTGTCCCTAGCCTCTGTTTGCCAGAAGCTGGGACTGGATGATGGGCTGGATCACTTGATGATTAGCTGTTTTGTTTATTTCCTCTGGGGCACCTAGCTTTGGCCACTGTCGGAAAACAAGATACTGGCTAGATGGACCTTTGGTCTGACCCAGTGTGACCATTCTTATGTTCTTATTATGGTCACTACTGCTCCCACTATAGCAATGTGACTCAGGTAGATGCATTTTAGCCATTTAAGTAATATCAAAATGAAATAAAATTAAGCCTTGCCCTGAATTAATGGATATTTAAACATGCAGAGCTGTGAATCCATGTGTATCACAATATTGACAAAGGGATGGGCCTTCTGTACTAAAACTGTCTTTTGGGTATGACTTATTCATTGCACTAATTTTACAGTACAACTAAAAGCTTCTTATATTGCAAAATATTTTGACTCCTTAAACCATACCATTCATTCTTTAGTTGAAAAGCACATGCTCAGAGCTCTTACACAAAGTAACTTCTAGTCTTGATTTCCACATTCAGTAACCGTATGTATATTTGAGCTATAGGCTAAAAAGTATGCTTGGTTGCAGAATCCCTTCCCCACAAAAATGATGGGCTAAGCAGATAATCCTGATCAGATACACATTATGGTGTCTCTTGGAGTCAGAGACAGGGTCACAATGTCTGTGATGACTTTGCCAGTTTCTTGCACCCATTAGCACAGCCCTTGGGTCCCCCACTAGGTCAAGCCCTTAATACTTATTGTGCCATATTTATAAAGCTGGACAATAAAAGTTTCCCGATTCTTTCTCTATATTAAAAAGCAATCTTTAACTCAAAGTTTTTGATGGAGGCTCATGGCTTTAGCATACTTATTTTTATTTAAACATTTTAAGAGATTATAAATGTAGGTTTAGCATATTTTGTATTAAATTCAGATTTCATTGTAAACAAGTTTATTATTAAAATCAAAATAAATACAATAAAAAACTGATTTAAATAAAAAATTCCTATTAAATTTTTAATTTTTTTTTATTTTTAAAAAATCTATTTTTATCCACCCTGATTGCTGAGCATCAAGAAATGCACCTATAATACAGAGCACTGTTTTAAGGACTAACATAAGGTTTACATTCACAAATTCAGCGCAAGCATACTGTTGTCCGTGAAAACAGTACCTTACGTTTAGCATGAAAAATAAACACAGAAAACACATTTAAACTTTCCACAATAATTCATCCAGTCTCCACAAATCAAGAGCTTGCACCTTTCAATTTCAACCCTGTAAAGGCTTGTATACACTTGAAATGCTATAGTGGCACAGCTGTGCTGCTGTAGTGCTTTGTAAATACTATCTATGGCAGAAGTTGTTCTCCCATTGGCCTATGCAGTCCACTTCCCAGAGAGGCGATAACTAGGTCGATGGAAGAATTCTTCTATTGACTAGCACTGTCTCCATCAGGAATTAGGTCAATTTAACTACGTTACTTGGCAGTGTGGATTTTTCACACCCTGAAGCAATGTAGCTGGGTTGACCTACCTTTTTAGTGTAGACCAGTCCTATGTGTTGTAGTTCCTTCGACAAAGGGGTTTGAAGTAAAAGTCTGATGTTAGAAAAATGTTAGTCATGTCCATTTTTAAAACAGTCATACTGGTATAAAAAAAATCAAGCGATGCACAAATCACAATAAACTAGGGCTGTCAAGTGATTAAAAAAATTAATCACACGATTAATCACATTGTTAAACAATAGAATACCAATTATTTAAATATTTTGGATGTTTTCTACATTTGCAAATATATTGATTTCAATTACAACACCGAATATAAAGTGTACAGTGTTTACTTTATATTTATTTTTATTACAATTATTTGCACTGTAGAAAAATAAAATAGTATTTTTCAATTCACCTAATACAAGTACTGTAGTGCAATCTCTTTATCATTAAAGTTGAACTTACAAATGTAGAATTATATACAAAAAAACCCCTGCATTCAGAAATAAAACAATGTAAAATTTTAGAGCTGGCAAGTCCATTCAGTCCTATTTCTTGTTCAGCCAATTGCTCAGACGAACAAATTTTTTTACATTTGCAGGAGATAATGCTGCCCGCCTCTTATTTACAATGTCACCTGAAAGTGAGAACAGACGTTCTCATGACACTGCTGTAGCTGGCGTTGCAAGATATTTACGTGCCAAGTGTGCTGAAGATTCATATGTCCCTTCATGCTTCAACCACCATTCCAGGGGACATGCGTCCATGCTGATGAGGGGTTCTGCTCAATAACAATCCAAAGCAGTGCAGACCAATGCATGTTCATTTTCATTATCTGAGTCAGATGACACCAGCAGAAGGTAGATTTTCTTTTTTGGTGGTTTGGTTTCTGGAGTTTCTGCATTGGAGTTTTGCTTTTTTAAGATTTCTGAAAGCATGCTCCACACCTCATCCCTCTCAGAGTTCAGAAGGCACTTCAGACTCTTAAATCTTAGTTTGAGTGCTGTAGCTATCTTTAGAAATCTCACACTTGTACCTTCTTTACATTGCAGTGAAAGTGTTCTTAAAATCAACAACATGTGCTGAGTCTTCATCTGAGACTGCTATAACATGAAATATGTGGCAGAATGCAGGTAAAACAGAATAAGGGACATACAATTTTCCCCAAAGGAGTTCAGTCACAAATATAATTAATGCACTTTTTTTTAACGAGCGCCATCAGCATGGAAGCATGTCCTCTGGAATGGTGGCCGAAGCAGGAAAGGGCATATGAATGTTTAGCATATGTGGGGACATAAATACTTGCAATGCTGATGACAAAAGTGCTATGCAAATGCCTGTTCTCACTTTCTGGTGACATTGTAAATAAGAGGGCAGCATTATCTCCTGTAAAATGTAAACAAACTTGTTTGTCTTAGTGATTGGCTGAACAAGAAGTAGGACTGAGTGGACGTGCAGGCTCTCAAGTTTTGCATTGTTTTGTTTTTAAGTGCAGTTATGTAAACCAAAAAAAAAATCTACATTTGTAAATTGCACTGTCATCACAAAGAGATTGCACTACAGTACTTGTATGACGTGAATTGAAAAATGCTATTTCTTTTATCATTTTTACAGTGCAAATGTTTGTAATCAAAAATAATATACACCTTGATTTCAATTACAACACAGAATACAATATATATGAAAATGTAGAAAAACATCTCAAATATTTAATAAATTTCGATTGGTATTCTATTGGTTAACAGTGCAATTAAAATTGCAATTAATCGTGATTAATATTTTTGAGTTAATCGCATGAGTTAACTGTGATTATTGTAGGGTTGTCAATTAAACGTTTTAAAATGATATTCTAATGCAATTTTTGTACACCTTTTTTTCACCTGTGTTAAAATGGAAATCCTGGTGTTACTTGAGCTGTGATTGTGCTGACTTGCAGTCCACCCTAGATCTTTTCTAGGTGCCTAGCATAGCCTGGGACTTTTTCTTAACACTGGGAAGACTGAGGTGCTCCACCTGCCTGCCCCAGTGCACATTGCCCCCCTTCTCCTACAAATTGTCATCAGTGGTGAGCCCTGGAAAATGTTGAGCATTTCCCTTACCTTGGTAGCCACCTCTCCCAGACAGCCAGTCTTGATGTGGAGATTGAACATAGGCTCCATTGTGCCAGTGTATCCTTTGGAAAGTTGCTCAGTCATGTCTTTATTGATAGAGATCTGTGTATGGAAACTAAGTTCCTGGTCTACAATGCAGTAGTCATCCCCACTCTTCTTTATGGTTGAGAGACATGGATGGCATATCTAAGCCATCTTAAGCATCTGGAGTGGTACTAACAATGTTGCCTTAGGAAGATTCTCCATATGAGATGGGAATATCGTCGCACCAATGTCAGCATTCTCTCTGCAGCTAAAATCACCAGTGTTGAGCAAAGATTATGGAACATCAACTTCGCTGGGCTGGTCATTGTGTGTGGATGGCTGATACTAATCTTCAAAAGCAAGTCCTCTTTTTCTCAACTTAGTCATGGTAAGAGAACCCAGGGGGGACAGAGGAAACACTACAAGGACACCCTGGAAGTATGTCTTAAGAAGGGAGGGATTGACCCCACAAATTGAGAAGAGCTGCTGGCAATAGACTGCAATGCCAGAGGATGTGGTGAAATCCAAGACTATAACAGGGTTTAAAAAAAAAAAAAAGCTAGATAAGTTCATGGAGGATAGATCCATCAATGGCTATCAGCCCAGGATATGGACTGGGATGTAAAACCATGATCTGAAGTGTCCCTAGCCTCTGTTTGCCAGAAACTGGGAATGTGTGATGGGATGGATCACTTGATGATTACCTGTTCTGTTCGTTCCTTCTGAAGCACCTGGCATTGGTCACTGTCAGAAGACAGGATACTGGGCTAGATGTAACATTAGTCTGACCCAGTATGGCCGTTCTTATGTAATGGCATGTCATCATACATCAAGCCTCATCCCATTTTGAAGAGAACTGCCTCACTCAAGAGGCTGAGAAATGGCAGAGGAGGAAGGAAAACGTACAGCATCCTGGCCAGCAGTTGTGCTGTCTCCAAGCAACCACCTGTCATATGTGGAAAATCCTGTAGAGAACGAATTGGACTCCTCACCCATCTTAAGTCTCATCAATGACTTTTTCTCCTGGCAGACATCATCCTCATGTTGAAGAATAGCTGATGGATAGTGCTACTGTTCCATCATGGCCACATTGGAGCCAGGCCTAGAGTTAGTATAGGGCATGTTCTGGGGCAGGGTGAGAAGTGGAGATGTTATTTTTAGAAATGTGAGTTTTATGTAGATGTTCAAAAATTGCGGTTTTTCAGGGCTTTCTCTTTGTATATACAGTAATATATTACGCACTCCAGTAGTGTATACTGTAAAGAGTAATCTTTTCATAATGTTCCCTAGAGTTCTTTGACATAGTGTTTCAAACTGTATACACTTCAGTATGCATCAGCAGGGTCTACATAGACCAATTAATGCACGAAATATTCGTGTGCTTTAGAAATCACATCCCCATAGTCTGCATTTCTGCTCCATCCATATAGACAAGCCCTTAGATACAAATAACAATTTCTGATGTTTCTCTGGTGTTTATTGACTAAACACCTATTTATTTATTTATTTTATTTTTAATTGGAAGTGTTTTATTGGTGTATATTCGTTAAATCTTAAAAGCAGGAGCCCTAAGTTAGTAGTACAATTTCAGGTCATTTGGTCAAAGGGTTCCTCAGATACAGCCCTGTCAAAAAGAAGCTGATTTTAATATACAAATTGTTCTAGAAAGCTTATATGTAAATCATGGATTCCATGACTTTCCGGAGACCTCCGTGACATTCTCAGCTACAATCTCACCGCTCTGGGGCTGAAGCAATCAGCTGTCTGGGGCCCTGGAGCTCTGAGCCGCCAAGGGCAGTGGGGAGGCCCCTGCAGCTCCAAGTTACCTGCTGTGGGTGGTGGTGGGGGGCCTCTCAGCCCTGTGGGTGGTGTGTGCTGGACCCCCAACTTCCCTCCCTGCAGCAGGGCTCAGGCTCTCATCCAACCATCAGCCCCATTTTGTCACAGTTATTTTTAATAAAAGTCAGGGACAGGGTTCCATGAATCTTTGTTTATTGCCTGTGACCTGTCCCTGATTTTTGCTAAAACTAACAGTGACAAAATCTTAACCGTACATATGCATTCTGAGACTGTCTTGTAAATTGGGATTCCATAACAGGGGCTAGGGTGAAAGAGGAGGAGAATATCCATTGAGATGAATGGGTCACTTCATGCCTCTGCAGTCCTCCTATGTTGTAGGGGGTTGGGCAGATCCTCTTCCCCCTACATTAGCTTTCCAAGTGCAGTGTGGAATCTGGGGCTCCCCTTCACTCCCCCTTAATGCCTCCAGCTGGTAGATGTGCTCTTCATAGCCCATTAGTCTTCCCTTTCCTTCATGCTGAGGCCCATTTAGCCCTACCGGGGCCATGGAGATGACAGAAGGAGGGCAGAGCTGATGGCTGAGTGGTGTTTGAAGGAAGCCACTTTGTGTCGCCCTCCTCCCCACACAGCTGCTCTGCAATAGTGCCTGTCTGTCTCACTACTGCCCAAAAACTTGAACACAGAATTAAGGTTGACTGGTAGTGCCTCAGATCCTTCCAGAATATTTAATGCCTATACTTAAATCTCTGAAAACCAATACATAGAATTAAGGTACATACCAGTCCTCCCCGTAACCTGAACACTGCCCTCTTGAGTGATGCCCCTGACAGACATTGTAGCACACTATCTTTCCAGATGATATGGAATACTGTGGGGACACAGCACATGAGTACAGTAGGAGAAACTGTCAGACTGTGTCCTTATTAAAGCAAAAGTTGTGCTTAGGGTGAGCTTAGTGAACACCAATTGACTACAGCTGGCCTATACTCGGCCACTTCACTTGCTTTACACAAACCAAACCAGAATTACCACTCCTTAAACCTTGGCCTCAGGATTTCCTCATCAACGTCACCTGCACCTACCTCCACTCATAGAACTACTATGAGACTGTTACATCCTCATACCAAGAATATTTTGCTCCTCTATTTGCACAACCCACATAATGCAGCACTGAAATGAAGAGTCTCTCATGCCTTTGGTGGGCAGATGCACCCCTCCAAATCTCCCATTGTGAGCTGTGGTACCCTGTACCAGTCAATGCAACGGTCCCTAACACAGTGAAAGGCTTGGAGTGCATGAGGACAGATGAGAGAATACAATTTGGTGAGAACTAACATATTTCATAAAACGGCACATTTACTTTATCACTCCTCATGTCTATTTATTATAGGGTAGCCCTGGCTGAAAGAGACAGTATATCCTCAGTGGATCCTTGCCCTTGTACCTTAACTCTTATTTCCTGTTTTTCAGAGGTTTAAGTACAGGTGCACGTGACATTCTGGAAGAGGAGGAGGCGGCACTGCCAGCCAACTTGAATTGTTTGTTAACAAAGTTCTTGGGCACTGAATATTGATATTTTGTGCGCTGTACTTGTGTTCCTAGGCTTTTAGTGTATACTCTTTTTGTGAGAGAAATAGTCCCAAATAGTTTTAAAACACATAGGCCATGTCTAAGCTATAAAGTTTGGTTGACACAACTTATGTTGGCATACAGCCACTGAAGTTTTTATCTCTCGTGTGGTGTGTGTACTTGGCTACTTGTGTAGATGCTGCGTGTACCCCCCAGGAGTGCTTGCATCTATGTAAAGTGTGATGCACCATAGGCAGGTATCCCAGTATGCCCCATGCTGGCATATGGCGCAGTGCCTTTTAGGATGCTTTCACAGTGCTTTGTGAGATGATAGCAATTTGCCCAGAGATTTCTGGGAGCTAAGGGTCAAGTTCCCACCATGCTTCTTGCCACATCCCATAATTTTTGTGCTCTTTTTTAAAAACTCGTACAATCCCATATGGTGCTTTTTTATCTCCTCCATCTATTTTGACAGAAGCATGAACCCTACAGAGCTCAGGACAATTCTCGTGTGTGTTGCTTCTACAGGATGTATGATTCTGAGTATTTGCAGATATTAAGGGAGTACTGCTATGATCAGGATAGTGATGAGGAAGATGTGGACATATTTGAGCACTATAACCGAATGCTGATGGACATAACAGAAAAAAATTGCCAGGTTGCTGCTGGCATTCATGGAACAGCTCCACCTAGTGGAGCACAACTTCTGGGCCTGAGAAATGAGCACTGATTGGTGGGATAGTATCATAGTGCAGGTTTGGAATGAGGAGCAGTGGCTTGAAAACTTTTGGATGCAAAAGAGTAGGTTCCTGTAGCTGTGTACAGAGCTTGCCCTAGCCCTCTGGCCTGGGAACACAAAATGAGAGCTGCATTGACAGTGGAGAAATGAGTGGCAACCATGCTCTGGAAATTTGCAACACTGGATTGCTATCAGTCAGTGGGCAATCATTTTGGGGTTGCAAAATCCACAGAGGGGGCCGTTATGATCCAAGTATGCAAGGCCATTAAACGTTTCCTGCTTCATAGAACTGTGAATCTTGGTAATGAACAGGAAATAATGGATGGATTTGCAGCAGTGGAATTCCTGAACTGTGCTGGGGCAATAGATGGCATGTGTATCCTTATTGTGGAACCAGCCCACTTAGCCTCTGAGTACATAAACAGAAAGGGCTAGTTCTTCTTCAAATGCTGTCCCTCTGGGTGCTCCACTTTGTGTTTGTGCACCTCTGCACTAGTAATCGGAAATTTGTGATAGCAGTGCCAGATTGGGTCACACATGTGTGGTCCCCATCTTGCGCTGCTTCAGGCAGTTAACTGATGCTGTGCAACCGATCCCCCCTCAGTTCTTTCTCTAGCACCTTTGGTTTCAAGTTGGTGCACTTAGCAGCACCTTGCTACTTAGTTCTTTTAGCCTATTTACTACCGTTATTTAGTTAGGATAATTAGTTCATTAGTTTCTCTTTGTCCCCGTTGCCACATTTTAAAAAAAATGATTTTTTTCTTTTAAATTATTCTCCTTGTTAGAAGCTATGTTTCAGTTGACCTTTTAGAATAGTCAGCCTCTGTGGAGACAAAAGCCTTTCCTGACGGGAATGCCTGGTTCCCCGAGCTTTAAACGTTGCCTCACCTGCAGGCTCTCCGTACCAGTTTTGGACGAACTTGCTCAGTGTGTTTGCTGCCTAGGCGAAACACTCATAACACAGATGTGTCCTCATTGCCACAAGTTAACTGCTCGAACAAGAAAGGCTAAAAACTTACAACTAAAACTCCTTCTCATGGAGAAGTCTCTCAGACTGATCTCGCCAACCATGGCTTCTGACAAGGATCCCTCCTCCACCATCCAGGCTTATGATCACCCCCTGCCCCTTAAAAAGTGTCTAAAAAGTGAGTAACCACGTCCCCAACACAGGAATCGGCCAAGAAATGCTGTTCTGCGAACAGGCAAACATCATTGGCACAGATCACACCAACAGTGCCAGGAGCCATGATAGCACCATCCGGCACTGCTGGTCCCACAAGAGCTAAGGACTCTAAAAGAACCAGCTTGGACACAGGCGCTAAGGGGAAATTGAAACCCTATGCTTCAACACTGACTCAGCCAGAGCCACAATTAGCACACAGCAGCGAGGCACTGGTGCAGACTGTGGCTCACTCTTCGAGCCCCACTGCACGCTTGGTGCACACACTGGCACAGGCTCTGGTGCCGACATGTGCACCACAACTCCCAGCACTGACGCTTATGCCTACGGTGCAGATCATGCAGACACTGCAGCAGTTCCTATGGCTCAAAGATCTCTTAGTCAGATCAACACCTGACTCTCCCATTCTCTGCACCAATGTGACATCAGCACCAACATAACCCTGGCACCGAGTTTCCTTGCAACTCCATCATGCTCCGCTCCACCCTTTTTGAGAAATAATGAGGAGGACAAGGAAGGACAAATAGATTCTCCTCCAAAATCTCCTGCCCACCATGAGCCTCCCAAATCAGGACCTCCTGAGGGGGCATATTATACTGATCCCAGACATCCACAGTGGTACGACCAGCCTTAGGGCCCACTTATGCCCCTTCCACCCCAATAGGCATACTGGAATCCATGCGCGACATACCCCACACAACAGGAACTGCCTACCACATCCAGACTAAGCACACAGCAATCACCTGCACATTCGGTACTTGGACCTTCAGAACCGGCAGGGGAAGGAGATGAACAGGAGGAAGAGCCCTCAAGCCAGGAAAGGGCACCACCTATCCACCTGTTGTCATTCTCCCCAGATGACATGGTCATTCCTCCTCTCCCTAATATGGGGGATGATTTCAAACAATTACAGAACCTATTTAAAAGGGTGGCGAATTCTCTGGACCTCTCTCTGGAAGAGGTCAAGATGACACAGCACAAAGTAGTGGACATTTTGAATACATCCTCTTCTTCCAAAATCGCTTTACCTATGAACGATGTGATAATGGAACCTGTCAAGACTATTTGGCAGACCCCTGCAACTGCTCCTCCAACCTGCAAAAGGTCTGACGAAAAAATATGTGCCAGCAAAGGGCACAGAGTTCCTCTTCTCCCATCTGACTAATCTAATCGCCTTTTATCATGAGATTACTGGTTCTGTGGATGAAGGGAAAGCAGTGGATGTATTGTTTCTTGACTTTAGCAAAGCTTTTGACATGGTCTCCCACAGTATTCTTGTCAGCAAGTTAAGGAAGTATGGGCTGGATGAATGCACTATAGGGTGGGTAGAAAGCTGGCTAGATTGTCGGGCTCAACGGGTAGTGATCAATGGCTCCATGTCTAGTTGGCAGCCGGTGTCAAGTGGAGTGCCCCAGGGGTCGGTCCTGGGGCCGGTTTTGTTCAATATCTTCATAAATGATCTGGAGGATGGTGTGGATTGCACTCTCAGCAAATTTGCGGACGATACTAAACTGGGAGGAGTGGTAGATACGCTGGAGGGGAGGGATAGGATACAGAAGGACCTAGACAAATTGGAGGATTGGGCCAAAAGAAATCTGATGAGGTTCAATAAGGATAAGTGCAGGGTCCTGCACTTAGGACGGAAGAATCCAATGCACCGCTACAGACTAGGGACCGAATGGCTAGGCAGCAGTTCTGCGGAAAAGGACCTAGGGGTGACAGTGGACGAGAAGCTGGATATGAGTCAGCAGTGTGCCCTTGTTGCCAAGAAGGCCAATGGCATTTTGGGATGTATACGTAGGGGCATAGCGAGCAGATCGAGGGACGTGATCGTCCCCCTCTATTCGACATTGGTGAGGCCTCATCTGGAGTACTGTGTCCAGTTTTGGGCCCCACACTACAAGAAGGATGTGGATAAATTGGAGAGAGTCCAGCGAAGGGCAACAAAAATGATTAGGGGTCTAGAACACATGACTTATGAGGAGAGGCTGAGGGAGCTGGGATTGTTTAGCCTGCAGAAGAGAAGAATGAGGGGGGATTTGATAGCTGCTTTCAACTACCTGAAAGGGGGTTCCAAAGAGGATGGCTCTAGACTGTTCTCAATGGTAGCAGATGACAGAACGAGGAGTAATGGCCTCAAGTTGCAGTGGGGGAGGTTTAGATTGGATATTAGGAAAAACTTTTTCACTAGGAGGGTGGTGAAACACTGGAATGCGTTGCCTAGGGAGGTGGTGGAATCTCCTTCCTTGGAAGTTTTTAAGGTCAGGCTTGACAAAGCCCTGGCTGGGATGATTTAACTGGGAATTGGTCCTGCTTCGAGCAGGGGGTTGGACTAGATGACCTTCAGGGGTCCCTTCCAACCCTGATATTCTATGATTCCGGCACCCCATTTACTTGTGGTCGACGCAGTCCATGAACATGGCAGACAACAGCAGCCCAAGAAAACACCTTATGATAAGGACTGGAAAAGGCTTGACCTTTTCAGCCACAAGGCTTACTCCTTGGCTATACTGCATCTCTGGATAGGCAATTATAAGGCCTTGCTGGCGAAGTATGATTACAATAACTACACAAAGTTTTCTGAATTTATTAACTGTTTCTGAAGATAAAAAAGAACAATTTACAGCACTTGAAGCAGAGGGACAACTCATCTCTAGAACAGCCCTCCAAGATGCACTGGACTCCGCGGACACAGCTACAAGATCAGTGGTGATCGCAATGGTGATGGGAAGGGCCTCATAGTTCCATCTCTCTGGCTTCCCTAGAGAAGTGCAATCTACGGTTGAAGACTTACCATTTGAGGGCCCCAAACTCTTCGCCACAAAGACTGATGAGAATCTCCATACGCTCAAAGTTTCACAGGTGACACTCCGATCTCTGGGGATTTCTATACCTAGACCCAAGAAAAGACAGAGGAGTTACTATGCCCCTCAACGCTACTGCCACACTCTGTATTCACAGCAATAATGGTAGTACAAGTCACAGGGTCGCAAACACAGGCCATCGAGAAGAAGACAGCCTACTCCTCCAGCTGCGTCACAGCCATCGGTGTCCAGGCATCAAATTTGAAGTCTTAGTCGAGGGCCTGAGAACTCCATGTCTTTCTGTGCTGAAAACATCTACTCTCTCCCAAGCATTTGGATATCGCCTAGTTTCATTTTATCCAATCTGGAAAACCATCACATCCGACAAATGGGTGCTAGAAATCATACAAACTGGTTACTCCATCCCCTTTCTTTTCAAACCCCCTACCCACCCTCCCTCCCCGTCCCTCTTCAGGGACTCCTCTCACAAGCATCTACTGCATGAGGAGGTAATCCACCTCATACATCTAGAAGCAGTAGAACATGTTCCAACAAGACACCGAGGGGAGGGGATTTTATTCCCACTATTTTCTCATGAAGAAAAAGTTGGGTAGGTGGAGACTCCTACTCGATCTACAGTGACTCAACAAGTTCGTGAGGACGCAGCCCTTCAAAATGGTCACACTAGGTACCATAATTCCAGCACTAGAAAGAGGGGATTGGTTCTCGGCCCTCGACCTCCAGGATGCATATTTTCATATAATGATCCATCCTTCACATCGGAGATTTCTCCAATTTACTATTGGACAGAAACATTTTCAATACAAGGTTCTTCCTTTCGGCCTATTCACTGCCTCTTGAGTTTTTTCAGAGGCACTAGCAGTGGTTGCGGCCTGCCTCCACAGAAACTGAATCATGATATTCCCATACATGGACAACTGCCTGCTAAAAGCACCAACATGTCGAACAACGTTACAAGCCACCAAACAGACTGTGACCCTCTTCACAAGATTAGGTCTCCAGATGAAATGCAAAAAAGTCCACTCTAACATCTAATCAACTTTTTCCTGAATTTAAAATTGTGATCATTCCTAATTTCCCCATAGGAAACCCAGGAAAAATGTTTTAAAGTTACACAAACCATTATCTATATTTAAAGATGCCAGACTTTTTGGGCACCGGTAGAAACCGATCACCTTTATATCACCACTTAGTTCAGCTTTTCAACTATGTGTGGCTCGTAGGGGTTTTTAAAAATAAGTACTTTTTTCATTAAAATTTTTCATAGAAAAACTTTAAAAGTTACTGAAAATAAGTTGAGAAAAATGTCATTTGTATTTCAGGCCACTAAAAAGCAGCCACGTTTATAAGCATAGTTACTTACTTAACTCCTCTCTCCCCTCTGTTAAATCCTAAATAAATAATTCCAGGATATTTACTTAGTAGTAACAGAAAACAAGTTGAACAGCATTGTCAGTCACAAATTACCAGTATTGTATGCATTTAAGTAATTACTAAATGCAGTCTACTTTTAAATATTACTCTAAACAACCAAGAGAAAGTTGATGAGATATGATAGATATAAAATCATAATGGTATGGAGAGGGTTAATAGCAAAGTGTTATTTACCCCTTCACGTAACACAAGAACTAGAGATTCACTTGATGAAATTAACAGGCAGCAGATTTAAAACAAAAGGAAGTACTTCTTCACACAATATACTGGCAACTTGTGGAACTTGTTGTCATGGGATGTTGTGAAGGCCAAAATTATAACTTGTGCAAAAAAGAATTAAATAAATTCATGAAGGAAAGTCCATCAATGGCTATTAGCTATGATGGGGACATGACCTCATGGATCCAGGTGTCCCTAAACCTCCAGCTACCAGAAGCTAGGACTGGACAGCAGGACTTGAGATTGCCCTGTTCTGTTCATGCCCTCTGATGCATCTGGCTCTGTCCACTGTTGGAAGACAAGATACAGGGCTAGATGGACCATTGGTCTTATGCAGTATAGCTGTTCTTATGTTCTTAAGTTCTGATCTGTCTTTTAAAACTGTTTTCTTCTTTTGTTAGTCATCAGAACAGGTCAAAGTTGCCCCTTATTATTCCCTTCTTGGTCTTTCCACAGCCATTAGTATAGTTTTAAATTTATTCTCAAATGTGTAAAGTGTGTGTGTATTTAACTAGTCCTTCCTGCGTAAATTCTTAATTCTTTAGAACTATATGGCTTATCTCTTTACCACCACTTTATAATGTATCTTGTAAACAATTGTGAAATCATTTCTATGTTATTTGTAAAAGACTTTTGTTCTAGAAGTGCATGGTACTTCCCATCTAATCTATTTGATGTATTTCTGAGGAACCTATCTGCTTGCTATCTTAATGCTCTACCACAGGATGTAGTAGGATGCGATAAGCAATACGTAAAACTTGATTGGTTCTGCCTTGCTTCTGATAGTAGCAGCAATGAGGCAGAAATAGTACAGGTGCAACAACTATGTCCTTCAACTGTACTCCCCTCTCGCAACAAAAACTCTTTACTGGTATCTCTTGGTAATATCAATCAGCATTTGTGGTTGTATAAAATTCTAGAAACTACTTTTCACTAAATAATTTATACATGTAGTGGCATTCTTTCCTATAATGTGCTCCCACAAAGTTCTCTTTTCAGGGGATGTCAAATGTCCCTTTGTCCAGGCATTTACTGTTGGGTGTTATAACTTGTTTAATAGTATTTCCTAGAAGAAGAAGTTAATGTTTGTTTTTTGAAGAGTTCAGAGGTTAGACATAAGATTGTTAAGTAGCACAATTATACTAGTCTTTTATTTTGTGGTTTAAAGGCAGGTACATGGGTCTGATGTCCCAATTGAGAACGAGCTAATCTAGCAATTCTAAAACTTAGAAGTACTTGATACACCAAATACCACCTTTTATAGTTAGGTGTAGTCATCATAGATCCTTATTTTGACATGTCTTTAAAAAAAAAAATCCTGCTCTCTTCTCACAGTTACAGAATGAGCTGTTTTCCTCATTTCTCTTTCTCTCCATGGGGAACCTTTGAAGCAATAGACCCAGTGCTGCACTTCTCTCAGGGTGGAATCCCACAATTCGCTTTTAGACTGGGTCTCCAGGCTCTGGCACCTCCATGTACCAACTGTAATTACTCCAAATGCCTGACTGTGTTTGGCCATTTGCACAATTTTTTTTTCAGGAGCTGTACACAGTAGATGATGCGATGACTCAGAATAGCTTCTCCAAAACAAAGTAGTATTTATTTACATCAGTAGCAAAATAGCATTCAGAGAAAAAGGCTAAAACAAACAGCCTGCACACATTTGTCTTACGTAGAACTTATCCCAGACACCCCAATATTGGGGGTGGATTGTCAGTCTGCTCCCCAGCAGTCATGGACTCTTTTTGTGTCTCTCAACTTCAGGGCTGAGATTTTAAATCATTCCAAAGTTCTTTGTTGCATTTTCCCTGTTTGGCTTCCCAACCCTTGTGGTTACCAAATCAGTCTGTTGATCAGAGCATGATAGAGGTAAAATTCCAAATGAATTGACATCTGTATTAAATACTGGTGAGTGAGTTTTCTGAAGCTATTGACTGTGGCTTCAGCAGACACACAAAACAACATAAGACTGACTTGACTCCTAGTTATACTTTAGTAAGTGACAATAACCAAAACAAACAAGCAGAGGAGTACATAATAGCTAATATTTTTATGACTCTCTCCCACACTGTTCACACCTGTGTACCACCTGATTGCAAGCCATATACCACAGTTTAAGAACCTCTGACCTCATCAATTGCGGGAAAATGTGAACCTTTTTTACACTGGTCTCTTTTTGAATCCTTAGTTTAACCTGAAGTTTACTGAGTGTTGAAACAAGGGGTCCCAAAATCTGTGTATTTTCTTATGTAAAAAATAGCACCTTTTTCTCCATTAAACAGTGAATAACACTATATTGAGTTTAGCCAACTTATTGGTATGAATCTTTTGGCCTCTAATGCCAGGGCCTCAAAAACCTGCTCACCCACTTGATTATGGGGAATGGAAATTTTGTCTGAGTGGGACAAGGAAAGCTGTTGGTTCCCTCTCTAGAGAGAATAAATATAGGGAAGGCAGGGAGCAGAGCAGCCCAGTTGTTGTTTCTTTCTCAAGAAGGGGACTTGAACTGTCGAAGCTGCTATATTTTTCGTGGGGTGGGGAGGAGGGATGGAAGAACAAAAAAGACACTGATCCTTTGAGAACAAGAGGGAGGAGCTGGAGAACAGAATGCTCAGGTTCAGAGGAGGAGAATCTGGGAAGCTTTAGGCCTCCTGCACTACCAGGAGGACAGCAACTGGCTTCCCAGTCCTAGACTGCAGGCTGAAAAGAGGACCTCTGCAAAGAGGTAGGGGGCAGAATTGATTTATGGGTTTGGAGTGTGGGAGTGAACCTGTGTCAGTCTAGTGTAAGAAAATAAAATAAAACAATAATGAGTAAAATGGCGGGGGGGGGGAGAGAATTGGGGAGTAACACACACTTTAATTTTACCCAGGCTAGGGTATGGAATTATTCCTTCAACATATGCCTAACTACATACAAAATACTACATTAAGAGAACATTAAGGTTGCAAAGTCGAACACTGAAAAGTGAGGAAATGCCAGAATTAAGGTTGCCTATCTAACCTTAATGTGGCTCCCTTGTTAAATCAGTTACTATTGATTTTTCACGTTTTGTACTTTTGCATTGTAGTGCACATTTAACTGCATACATATTAATACTTTTTTTTTTAATTTACAGGTGTTTCCATTTCAAGAAACATTATTGTGACCAGTTTGATGCTAAAGAACATCTTTAACAGAGGTTTTTATAGATGTGATAAACTTTTAATACCAGAATGGCTCACATAAGAATACTAAGACAATTGTGTAAGAAACTATTTTCCCACTGGAAGCTTTGGAAGTTTAGCATTGTTGTTTTTGTTTTTCTAGTATTTTTGTTTTTATTACAAAGAGAAGTAGGTGTTCAACATGCTAAACATGAACCAGGGATTGAACCAGTTGTGGGAAAGAAAAGTGATGTACTCGGTTTCATGTTAAATGCTGTGAACAATATTAAAGGTGCAAAGCCAAAAATGCAGATAAAAGCACCTGTTAGGCAAACCAATATTCCTGGAGTGAGACACTGTTTGCCAGGACATTATACACTAGCAGAACTGAAACCCTTCTTAGAGCGACCTCTTCAGGACCCCAATGCCCCTGGAGCTTCTGGTAAAGCATTCAAAGCTACCAATTTAAGCCCAGAAGAGGAGAAGGAGAAGGAGCGTGGGGATGAAAAACACTGTTTTAATGCTTTTGCAAGTGACAGAATTTCTTTGCACCGGGATCTTGGACCAGACACTCGACCTCCTGAGTATGTTGAAATCCATACTTTGAGAGTAACATACTTATCTAACATATAGAGACATAGCATATTCTCAGAGCAACTTGGGCAGCATTTAAATACACCTAACACTGCAAACAGATGTCTTGTAATGTCATCAGTCTGTGGTATAGAATAGGAAATCTCTGATTTACAAGTGGCGGCTGTGTTGAGATACAGTCAAAACGAAAAGTTTTTTAGGAAGGCTTAGTCTGCATTTCTTCGTTATCCGGTGTTTAGACATTAAGTAACAAACCAATGAGTTTCTTTGTTTATGATGTATGCCTCTAACCTTAATTCTCCCTTAATGACCTTTTTTGGGAACTTCCTCAATTTTTTAAAAGAAAACTAAAACTTATAAGTAAAAGTTCTTTTCATATCGTTAAGTTTTTTTTTAAAAAAAATTTAATAGGAAAAAAGTGAAGAAAATTACGTGTTAATAAAAGAAGCAGAAATTTTCTGATACAGCAGAAGCAGCAAGGACTGTTTTGAGGTCATTGAAAGGAGAGCAAGAATAGTGGGTTTAATTCCGTAGGTTTCCTCTGGAATCCTATGGCATGCAAAAGTTTTGCCAGCACAGCCCATACTTTCCTTGAGCAAGCCCTTATTTCTCTTCTAGAACAAACCTTCTTTGCTTGTGCGTGTCTGTAGTGGTTTTAAATTCCTTCAGCCATTAATATTGGTGTGATGGGTCTCATAGATTTGTGTTATGTCCATGCAGTTTACAATATCCATAGGCCAGTGGTTCTCAACTCTGGTCCACCGCTTGTTCAGGGAAAGCCTCTGGCGGGCCAGGCCGGTTTGTTTACCTGCCGCGTCCGCAGGTTCGGCTAATCGCGGCTCCCACTGGCCGTGGTTTGCTGCTCCAGGCCAACTGGGGCTGCAGAAAGTGGCGCGTGCTGAGGGATGTGCTGGCCGCTGTTCCTGCAGCCCAAATTGGCCTGGAGTAGCGAACCGCGGCCAGAGGGAGCCGCGATCGGCAAACCTGCGGACGCAGCAGGTAAACAAACCAGCCTGGCGTGCCAGGGGTTTTCCCTGAACAAGTGGTGGACCAGAGTTGGGAACCACTGCCATAGGTAAAAACAAGTTTACAAAATATAGAGGTCCATGTCTGACTTTGGAAGAGGCCTTACTTGTTGGCTCAGAGCTTGATAGTGTTCGCAAGCTGTAAACTTTATAGACAATAAACAGTAAGTACACAGTTTACAAGGTCCACAGAAATAGTCTTGTTAAACTTGTAAGCTCTGAATAGTGCTTGCAGATCCGGGAAGAAGCATAGCTTTAAAATTCTAATATCCTTGAGCAGAATCTGATTGGCTTCCAGAAATTACAACTTTCAGAGGATTTGTCTGCAAAGCGTCTAATTTCTTTGAATCAGATCTATGCTTTTTTGTTTTGTTTTTCTTACAAACTCCACAAAACATATTAAGAAGTTTATAAAGTCTGCAAAGGCCTCACTAGAGCTCTGAGGTTCAAATAATTATAGAAATAACTCCAACAACTAGCCATCCATTTTTGTTTGAAACAAATTCTATTACCTAAACCACAGTGAAAACAAATGAATAAAACAAATGCAGAGTTTCTCAAAGATGTTTTTAAAGTTCAGACAGAGCAACAAACTGGCATTCTGAGATGCCCTCAGGGGATTACCACCACATCCATAAATGAAATGCTTACGCCTCCCTACTGAAGTACATAGAATCTAGCAGTGGGATTCAGAACAATTTTGTGACATACGTCACAAAGAGAAACAAAAATCTTGATTTATTTTTTCAGATGTACGACCAGGGGCCCACCTTCATCTACAAAATAAATGATTGAGTTTGGTGTTAGCTCAGTCCTCGGAGAACAGGAGTTCATCACATAACTACTAAAAAGAACTGGTACTATTCAACAGAAGTATTATTCTCTGCTCAAATGGGCACTGGGAGTGGCAAGGCTGTGTGGAGAAACAGTAGTTGGTAGGGTTGCCAACTTTCTAATTGCACCAAACCGAACACCGCTGCCATGCCCCTTACCCGAGGCTCTGCCCCCCCCCCAACCCTCTACCCCCCCCCCCAACCCTCTACCCCCCTCACTCACTTTCACTGGGCTGGTGATCGAAAAAATGACTAATCATTAAAAGCATATTTATTTATTTATTTTATTTAAATAAAATGACATTTGTAGGGGTTTGGGGAATTGGTAATAAGATAGGGATTCTTTCTCATTTGGGTCACTAGTTATAATCATGCCCAAGATGACAGTAGTTGAAAGCTGTCCTCAACTGATTAGTGGCTAGTAGCCTACGTGAAATGAATTAGTTATCTCAGTCCACTTCCTGGTGCACTTTATCATTGTTACACAATTCATGGAAAACGTTGGTACTTTTACTGGCAGTCAAAGAAGTATATTTGAAATGCCATAATGTTAAAAAATTCTAAAGACCAATCCTTTTGTTGGAAAAAAAAATAAGACTTAGTCGAGGTAGTTGTAATAACCATGACCCCTCCCGCCCCCCTTTTTTTAAACTAGACATTAAAGCTCTAAGGCAAAAGTCAAAGAGATTGCATTTTTTTACATACAGGAAGAACCTGATCTTTATGCTCCTACTTGATAGGTAATTATAGTTTCTATATGGCATACATATTGGGAAGCAGCTGGTGTTTAGAACAAAAAGAATTATCTGGCTGATATGTAATAACTAAACACAGGAAAAATAAAGCTTTAAATTGTTTTCTGTGTTGCTTGGTGAACCATTCTGAAATGTTTATATCTGTTCTCATGAAGTTTTAAGACCTCCATTTACATGGTCTTTGAGGCATGTTTTTTCAGATGCAGATGCGATGTGTATGCATGGCAAAAATGAAGTTGTGCTGTTCCACCTGGCTGCCAAATAGCTGCCACCCACCTTTCTTTCCTCTCAAGCAAGTAGTAGTAGAACTGATTTTTGGGGTTTTTTTTTTTTTTAGACTGGAGCATGAAAGGATTTTGCAGCTTCCTTTCTTTGTAGTTCCTCTTCTCCGTTGTCCAGAAGTTACGTAGCTTCTGCCCTCTTCTCCTGTTTCTCCTCAATCCTCCCAGTCATGGGTAAACCATGCAACATAATCTTTTCTTCCCTTACATCCTTGGGAGTTGTCTGCTGGGTACACTGAGCCCTCAAATGTTGTAGGCCAGCAGATCTGGGACTTGTGCTCCTGCTTTGCACTTGTACACAATTCCATTTAAGTATCTTAAAAAACTTTAAAATGTCAATGCATTAAGCTTCATCTCCCCTATGAACTAAGCAGACTTACAGATGGGGATGCTGAAATACAGGCTACATAAGTGGCACAGGCAGGAATGAACCCATATCTAGCTTCCAGTTTGGTAATTTTCAGCCCCAGGCCATTCTTATTTTCAATACAAACATTTTTATCGGGTAAAAGACCAAAAGTTTTTCTTTTTTGTTTTGTTGCTGAGATGTTGACTGTTATGTGGCTTTATTTGTGGGTGTATTGTTTTGAAATTAGGAGTTAAGAAACTATATCTTTTAGATGAAGATGGTTTCTTTCTGGATAGTATACACATGAACTTTAATATTAGCCTTGACTTGTTAAGACATCTTGTCCGTAATGTCATGTAGACAGCCCAAATTTTTAGGAGCATAGAAATGCTGTACTGGCTCAGACCAGTAGTTTGTGTAGTACAGAAGTCTGTCTCCAACAGCGGCCAGTACTAAATGCTTCAGAGAGAGGTTCAAGAAATCATTTGGTATGCAGGTATAGGTGCAGTTATCAGCAATTCCCCCAAGGAAAGTCTTCTCCTAATCCTTAGTAGTTAGAGCCTGGTTATGAAGGAGAGTGTAAATTCCCTCCAAAACATTTGACTTTTCCTCTCCTTTCACTTCCAGTATTTACTATTATAACTCTGGATATTCTTATTATGCTATACCCTTTTAAGCTCTTGGACTCAATGACATCTTGTAGCAATGACTTCCACAGTCTGAGTGACTGCATTCCAGAAAGTATTGTCTTTGAATATGCCACCTTCCAGTTTATTGAATGTCCCCTTAAATCTATAATGCTCACTTCAGTGATTAGTAAGTAATAATAATACCTAGTAGAAACTGGATGAGCCAAAACCTGCATGCACAATTCCTATTGTCTTCCATGGGTGATATATGGTTGTATCCGAGAGGAAAACTGGACTCTACTTCAAAGGAACTTGACATTCCTGGGATCAGAAGTGACTTCATTGCCCAAATAGATATTCATGAGGTATTAAGAATTGGCCATCAAGAATTCTATTTGAGATGCTGTATGACACTTTCCATTTCTTTATTCTCCAACGCCTATGGAACTAGAAATTATAAGAGGGAAAAAATAAAATGTGAGTAATTTCTCTGTTACAAAAAGGGTGAAAGACTTTTTTAAAGACTGAATTAGAGTTCATATTAAATTTTTAAAGACTGAATTAGAGTTCATATTAAATTTTATATAAAGTCTAAAACTTCTTTTAATCTTTAGATGTATTGAGCAAAAATTTAAACGTTGCCCATCACTGCCTACTACAAGTATCATAATAGTTTTTCACAATGAAGCATGGTCTACTCTGCTAAGAACTGTACACAGTGTGATGTATACTTCCCCTGCCATACTCCTCAAAGAAGTTATTTTGGTGGATGATGCCAGTGTAGATGGTAAGAAAAAATTTTTTTTTTTTTTAAATCTTACTTTTCTAATTAATCCATGTTAAGATTACACCTGTGATTAGTCAGTTAGTGATATGTTTTGCATCATTAATGGTTAGAAAGAATGAGACAGTTATCTCTTTGCTTAGTGTGTGTGTGTGTGTGTGTGTGTGTGTGTAATTAAATTTACTTAATTAGTTTTAATACTCTCATGCAAGATAAAAACAGAAGGGAGAAAAACCTTCTATTTTCTAACTCTATTTGGCAAATATGGATTTCTTGTCTATTCATCCCAACGTTTTAAGTTTATACCTCCCTAACACAAAGTTTATATATTTTAAATGTTTTTTTACAGTTTAAATTGCGTAACAGTGCCACTGTGATTAGTGACCATGGTAACCCTTGGGGAACCAAGTTATATTGCACTTTGTAGAACAAGGAGTCCTAGGATAAAGCAACCTACTACTAACCTATGATTATAGGTAATGTTTACAATGATCTGCAAACATTTATACATGTGTCCCTCTTTAGGCCTGTAAATGGTCTCATTAAAGTGTTTGAAGATAAGGGACAATATGAGAAGAAACGTTCTTTCCCACAAAATAAAAAAAAGTACTAAATGATTGCGTATTAAAAGGTGGAGCTCTAGGTAATTGTCTAAATAATCACAGGTGGATATACTTTGGATGATTACAAAGCCAGTTTTACAAACTTGCATACACTGAGATACCGAGGCAGACTTCTGAAAGAACACACATTCAGATCAATGCACCTATGGTTGTTTGCAAGTCCGCGTATTTGGGAATATCAATAAATTTGGATATAAGGTGCATTCAGAAGCAGAAGGCCACTTAATATTAATATGGAAGTGAGAAGATACAAAAACTTAGAAGCAAAATTAAACCTGAGAGGGAAATAAATCTTCTTAAAGGTCTTCACCCATCTGTATATTTAGAGCTCCTACTGTAGGTAAACGTTGTAGCTCTTGATTGTTTATGCCTGCAAGATGTGCACATGCACCCATATGTACATGCAAAACCTGTACTTACGTGTATTTGTGTATGTACTTTGGGTGGCTAGGTGCACAGTTACTCAGTTTGCTTGCAACATTAGGGTTTTGAGTGCTTAAGTGATACAAATGCAAAATGCAGGCCTATTGGAAATGTCCCTTGCACTGTGAATGCTTTTATCATTTTTTTGTAAAGTAGAATCAGTAATGACCAACAGGAACTGCTTTTTAACTGCTCTTTAGTAGAAGTCACTCCTGCCAGAGGTGAATTCAGTTTTGTTCTGTTTTTTTTTTTAAAGTCTTGCTTCCACATTGCAAAATCCTTTAAAATGTATTTTATTTGGACTTGCATTGGCTTTTGATGCCTACTATAGAATCTTAATAATCACATAGCCTGCATTCAATTTTATTACTATTGTGTCTACCTGTGACAAAAATACTGATTTTATTTTAGACTCCTCTAAATGGTACCTATTGTTTTAATCTTTTAAAGCTTTAAGAATTGGGATGGTTTCTCTTCAAATACATATTTTATGAACCTCAAATTCCAAAAATATGTTTAATCATAGGCTACTCAGCAGAATTTAACCTTTTCAAAATTTGTATTTTAACATACTAGCATGCAAAGTTGATCATTGACAGTTAAAGAAAAAAAATCAAAGGAATTTCAGGCAATGGGTTTCTACTGAATACTCTGAAGTTGATTTGTCTTTTCAGAATACTTGCATGATAAACTAGATGAATACGTGAAACAATTTCAAATAGTTAAGGTAGTCCGACAAAAGGAAAGAAAAGGTCTAATCACAGCACGATTATTAGGAGCTTCAGTAGCAACAGGAGAGACGCTTACTTTTTTGGATGCACATTGTAAGTACATCTGTGCTATGTGTATGATCTATAGTAGTAGTTAAAATATGAGATATTTAGGAAACTGTATTGTGTTCATTTTATAAGCCATCATTTTAAATTTTACTTTGTTTTAATTTCCTTCTCAGTGTTAGAAATGTAAACTTTGCCAAATTTACCTTTTAATATAAAATAAGTATGGCTAAAGTTAATACAATGCTGTCTAGAAGAAATGTTTAGTTGCTCGTGCCAGGGACTATAAAGAGTTGACAAAATTTAGAAAAAAATTGTCTAACTCCGCTTGGAGTTGGTACGAGGAAATGGGGAGCATAGGCTCTGAAGGGTTTGCATGTGCATTCTGAACTATAGCATTTGAGTGCTTTATAAACATACCTTAATTGTCATAACCTTCCTGTGCAGTAGCTAAGTACAATTACTCTTATTGTACATATATAGAAATAGTTTCAGAGACAGATTAAGTGATTAGCGTAAGAGGGTGTCAGTATCTGAGCTGGGATTGAACCCAGGAGTCTCTTGCTATTGGTCCATGCTAGTTCACTAGAGCTCTCATACTGCGGAGCTAACTCTCCCTGGAACCCTAGGCTCCAGTGGTAACTAGGGTTACCAACTTTGGTTGGATGAATTCCTGAAGGTTTCATTGCATGACATTATCTTTTAATTAAAGATTAATCTTTAATTCCTGGGGACTCCAGGACAATCCTGGAGAGTTGGCAACCCTAGTGGTAGCTCATCAGAGGAAGCAGCAAGGTTATAGGCAGTTGGTGGTAGCTGAGCAGGAGCTTCTTGTGGATTTTGGGTACCATCGACCACTTCTAGCACAGCCTACTACTGCTGTGAATTGATTTGTGGGCTTGCTAAAACTGAGAGATCCATGGCTGTGCAGGTTTCACGAATTTGAAAGCCTATATGGTGAGTAAGTAATTTATAAATTTTAACATTGACAGACTTTCATATACGATGATCAGTTTATGCTGGCTTACACTTAAGGCTCTCTTCCCATTTGAATTGTCAACTATTAGGAAAGCACTAACCAATACTTACTTTTTAAATAGTCACATTAAGAACATTAGTCAGCTAGATCATACTAGTGAAATTTGATGTAAGAGTAGGAAAATCTTTTAAAAACAATTTCTGGCATAGTCAAGAATTATTTACCAAGTATTTTCATGTTCATGAAACAGTACAAATTCTAAAATGATTGTTATGGAAAATCATTCCAAAATGCTTAAAAGTATATTTTGTTTCTCAATTACTTAGAATTGTATGTTCGAAATAAAATTTTTGGATTCACATCACACTTGAAGTCACAATTTATAGGGCTGAGTCTTTCATTAATTATCTTCAGTCTTAGCTCTTTGATTGCAGACTATCTTTCGCTGTGTTTCTTTTTCATGCTTGTTGTCATCCCAGGGCCTAGCCCAGTCTTCACTTCAGTCTCTCCTCCTCCTGGTCCCTTTTTTAGTAAAAGTTTGTTTTGCTAATTTTTTTTTTTTTTTAATGCCAGCACTTGTTTTTTTCTTCAGACACATGATCACTTATGCCAGAATCTAAGTCCACTCAGCAAAGTCCACTTACGTGCCTCTAAGCTAACATTTAATCTTTTAAAGAAAAAAAGTGTGGATTCTACAAAACATGACTCTGTTCAGTAATAGTCCCTTAATTATACTTTCATTGTGAAGAAAAAGTCCAGTGCTTCATTTAATTAATTCTTTTCTCTCCTCCCCCTCCCCCTCATCCCCGTAGGTGAATGTTTTTATGGCTGGTTAGAGCCATTGTTGGCACGAATAGCTGAGAACTACACTGCTGTTGTAAGCCCTGACATTGCATCCATAGATCTTAATACTTTTGAATTCAGCAAGCCTTCTCCTTATGGACATAACCATAACAGAGGAAATTTTGACTGGAGTTTATCATTTGGATGGGAATCTCTTCCTGAACATGAAAATAGAAGAAGAAAAGATGAAACCTATCCAATTAGGTAAACAGTTGAGCTCGTAGAATATTTGAAATTCTTCACTTTGCAAATTGTTTGCTAAAAAAATTCTAATTAGCAACTTCTGAACAAAGCACTTCTTTGCCTGAGGATGGGAATAGCAGCAGTGGAATCAGAAGTCTTAATGTCTTATGATTTGAGCTCTTTCACTTATTGAAATATTTTCTCTAGATTTTATTTCTTTACAAGTCAAATTTTTACAAACAACTTTAAAATATAAACACATTGTCTTTCTCCCCTAGATTTTGTTCATAATTTCCCATAATTGCTTCCAGCAGTGGAAGCAGTGTTAGTCTGTCTACATGACCATTTCTATCAGTTAAATTTTTAACTACTACATCATCTAATTCCATTTTGAATGGAGTTAGATAATGTGGTGGTTAGAATGCCTGTAGCCTGTCTATGCTAGCACTCCCAATAGTGGATCTGCAGCTACAAGAAATTTCAGAGAGGGAAAAAATGCTAGTGTAGACACAGTTAGTCTCCATAAAGTATACTGGTTGAAACTGTCTCATTGTCAGGCACTTATTTAAACTCATACTGGGGCATAGTACTGTTTCACAGCAAGGTAACAAAAATATAGCAGAACCAGTAATCATGTATGTTACCAGAAAAACTAGACAAAGGAGGACTAATAGTGTATAAATGTGGGTGGAGTGAAAACAATTTTCCTGGAATGCAAGCACATTTTCTGTTTTCTCTCTCTCTCTTTCTGGTGTTTAGTTCTAAAGTTCATTGCATTGGTTTGTTTAAGTGCCATCCATCCTGATATCTTAAAGAACTCTTGATCTCTTGTCTGTCGTAACTCATTAGTAATGACTAATTATTATATGCCTATTTATAGTGTTTTGTATCTTGCATCTTGGGAATGTATAATAGATTTGAATGATAGGTGCATTGAAAAAGTGTAGGGGGAGATTGGGGGGGAGGAAATACATACTTTTCATTAGCTCTGCTGCCTGGGCATCAGCTTTTACTGTTTATTCATATTTCACATCTTGAAATGCTTCAAGAATTAAAAATAAAAAAACCCTAAGTGGGGACTTTATGGATGGTGGCAAGTTTGTTAAAATGTCCAAACTGAGAAAACAAGCTTGTTGTGTGTGCTGCTCATCATCTTACAAAGATGGCAGACACCCATATCTATCGACTACTATGTCCATAATAGTAATTTCTATATTTAGAAAGTCTTTTTTGACTTTCAAAAGGTTTTGTAAATAAAAGTTGACATGCTACACAAATGCTTTGATATACTTCAAGAACCGCTTAAACTGATGAGGGAAATAGCCTAAAACTTATTTATGGCTACTGATCCAGGAAGTTCCACATCTGCATAAGACTGTTTTTCTTACATTTTTCGCAGAGTGACACTGAACTGATGTTGCACCCTTGAGAATAAAGCCAGAATTAAAATGTTAAGGATCACTGAGAAGATGGCAAATGGACCCTTTTTAGTATGGTTTAAGAAATTTTTCCGAGCAATCCTTCTCAGAGACCATATAACTGAATTCTGCTAGAATACCCACAGAGAAAGGTGAATCTCCCCCAAATTCCAGAACAGCTGGGGTGCTTAGTATCATGGTAGTGAATAGTCATATCTGGCCAGGCTTTAGGCTGAGCACCAGCATGGAATAACACACACAGTGGTTGATCTCAATACATTGGAAAGAGGCCAGACATCTTTACTGATGCCCTCTGCCCTTTCAGCAACTTTTTGTCTGCTCATTGGATCACAAGGTGCTGCCAACATAGTTTGGTTACTTACGGGGATGGAAAAATGCATAAAGTTTACTAATGACTTGTCTACATAGGAAAATGTATTGATATAGATATACAGCTATAGTTATTCTAGCATAACTCCTTGTATGAACACTTATTCTGGCATAAGAGTGCCTTTTTCCAGTTTAGTTTGTTCTGGAATCAGCATATCCACACAGGGAGTTACACTACTATAACTGCAGTGGTATAATTATGCTAGTGAAGCTCCCCTGGTAGAGAAGCCCTTCAGCCAGTTTAAACCTTGCATCAGTAACTTACTTAATGGTTTCTCTTTTTGCAGAACTCCTACTTTTGCTGGAGGTCTTTTTTCAATATCAAAAGACTATTTTGAATATATTGGAAGCTATGATGAAGAAATGGAAATATGGGGAGGAGAAAATATAGAAATGTCTTTCAGAGTAAGTTTAGATATAATCCTATGTCTGGCCTTACATCAGTCCAGTAAATGTGTCCCCCTAGTTGACTGATTCACCAGAGAGGTCATGGATTGAAAGAACATGAAGACCTGAGCTATCAGTAATCTATGGGCAGAAAATAATAGAATAAATAATAGGCTTGGTCACTATAGTAATAAAGTGTATTTGGATTTGATATCCAAAATTTATGCTTCCAACATTCACCTGTGGATTTGAATTTTGATTAACAAACCCCATTTTCTAACGCTATATGAACTAAAAGAAAAGAAGTACTTGTGGCACCTTAGAGACTAACCAATTTATTTGAGCATAAGCTTTCGTGAGCTACAGCTCACTTCATCGGATGCATACTGTGGAAAGTACAGAAGATCTTTTTATACACACAAAGCATGAAAAAATGGGTGTTTACCACTACAAAAGGGAGAGAAAACCTTTTGTAGTGGTAAACACCCATTTTTTCATGTTTTGTGTGTATAAAAAGATCTTCTGTACTTTCCACAGTATGCATCCGATGAAGTGAGCTGTAGCTCACGAAAGCTTATGCTCAAATAAATTGGTTAGTCTCTAAGGTGCCACAAGTGCTACTTTTCTTTTTGCGAATACAGACTAACACGCTTGTTACTCTGAAACCGGCTATATGAACTAGAGCTCTTACCTGGGTGCTTAAGATGAAACATTAAAATTGTAAAGTATAAAGTATATGTTGTTTTTAGACCTTGTAAAAATTCTATCACCAGGTATGGCAATGTGGTGGACAACTGGAGATCATGCCTTGCTCTGTTGTTGGCCATGTCTTTCGCAGCAAGAGCCCCCATACTTTTCCAAAAGGCACTCAAGTGATCACACGTAATCAAGTTCGCCTTGCAGAAGTCTGGATGGATGAATATAAAGAAATATTTTACCGGAGAAACATAGAAGCAGGAAAAATTGTGAAACAAGTAGGTGGTGGTGGTATTAGAAATCACTCTTGCTGCACTGAAAGTTTTGGTGAGCAAAAGTTATTTATTGACAAAAGTATGTAAGACTTCTAGAAATTCTAATCAAAAGTACTAGGCAGGACAATGTTTTATTTGCTCAAATATCCAGTAAATAAAGATAGGTGTTTCACTTACTCTTGAATTCTGTTTGCTCTTTGAAGTCCTATAATTAGAGCTTGTAAAGTAGCGTACTCACCACACCTTTATGTCAGAGTACAATGCTGCAAGGAATCCTTGTCACCAGCCTATCCTGTAGATAGTTATACCTCTCACTGGGTCTTCTGTGGCTCAGTCCTCCGGCTCAGTCCTCCAGCCAAGTGCCATAAAGTTCAGAACCCTTCCAGGGTAACTAGGTCTAAAAACCTCTAGGGGGTTATTCTTAAGCCTGTCTTTTGGGGTCAGTCTTCAGTCACACCCTGAGCTTAATATTCTTTCCACTGCACTTTCATGCCCCTGCCTCAGGGGCTACTAGGGGAAACCAGGCCAACTCTCTAATCTGGCTTTTGGCCCAGAGACCCTGTATGAAGCAGCTAGCTGTGCTTCTTCAGACATGCTGCTGTTTCCCTGGGCCACTTCCTAACTCTAAGCCTCCTTGTGCTTTTTCCCCACATTCTGTGCTTAATACAGCCTCCCTTTAGTTCTCAGGCCCCTAGCTTCTTCCTAGATCCTCGCAGCTTCTCCTTTTTCTTCTGAACTAATCCCTCTTTCACTCCATTGACGTGTTTTTAACTACCCTAACTTAGAACCTCCCCCACAGGAATGTAACCTCCTCCCTGTGGAGCCTCTTGCCTGCTTAAACCCTATCTTTGCCCCTCAACCCCATGGATTTCTCTCCACAGAAGAGTCCAGTCCTCTTTCTACTGAATACCTTGGATTCTGTATAAGATTCAGGTGCCTAATGATCCTTACCTAAATCTGCCCCCTCAGCTCAGGAGGCAATCAATCCATCAATCACAGGTGCACTAATTGGCTCTTACGCCTGTCACCTGTTAGAGAAGTGGTTAAGCCGCATCACAGAGCTGTTTGAAAAATGTTGATGATCAAAAATATGTTTTTGGTGGAGTAATAAAAAGTAAAAAAATGGATCTATTTCAAAAAACAGTTTTTGCAGGCCTTTCATTTTACCAAATGGCATAATTCCATTTTTACATCACAAAAAATGTTTTTGCTCATTTATACAGCTTATTAATACAGCCATTTGCTCATTAATAAAGCCCTTTGTAAGCAAAAAAAAATTGAATTGGCATATTTTTATGAAAATGCTGGAAACTGATAAATGGTTTCACTGCCCAAAATTTGGTGACTTTTAAAAAGCTGCCTTTTGTTGCTGCTGCTGTTAAGCAAATGATTTGTGAACAGAAAGTTTGTAGGAAAAACTACAACTAAGTTCCTGAACAGTGGAAATGTATTAAGCAACCATCAGGCTACTGAAATATCTTTGCCTTGAGATAGAAGAAACACTGACACTTAATTGAAATTTGTTTTCTGCTGTAACTACTCCATCAGCGGTTCTCAACCTTTTTTCATTTGCAGATCCCTAAAAAATTTCAAATGGAGGTGCAGACCCCTTTGGAAATCTGTTGTCTGTATATAGAGCTGAATTCTGTTCAGTCAGTTTTCAGTCTGTCTTTCGTGGACCCCTTAGACTTAGTTTGTGAACCCAAGCAGTCCCTGGATCACAGGTTGAGAATCTCTGTACTACATCAAAATATACAGTAAAACATCTAAAATAGAATAATCTGTTTAGATGCATTTTCACATTTATTAATTTTGTTTTATAACAAAGTATCTAGTGTGAGATTTGAATCTTGTCTATGTGTACCTTTTTAGGCTGTAAACTAAACCACGGTTAGTAACTTTGGGCCAAATTCATCCCTGATGTAAACCACCTAGCCGAGGGGTGGGCAAACTACAACCCGTGGGCCACACCTGTCCCGTGGGACTGTCTTGCCTGGCCCCATAGCTCCTGGCGGGGGAGGCTTGCCCCCCGGCCCCTCCCTCACTAGCCCCCCTCCCCCGCAGTCACGCCAGCAGCGCGGCTTGTGCCCGTCCACCTCCCAGGCTTTCCAATAAGCCTGTCCTGCCGCTCTGAGCAGCCTGATAAGGGGGTGGGGGAGGGGGGCAGGTCCCGGGGGGCAGTCCAAGGACGGGGGCAGTTGGATGAGGTGGAGTTTCGGGAAGGGGGGGCGGTCAGGAGACAGGGAGCAGGGAGGTTTGGATAGGGGGTGGAGTCACAGGGGGTCCTGGTGGGGGGGGGGGACAGGGAGCCGGGGGGCTGGATAGGGGGTTGGGGTCCTGGGGGGGGCAGTTAGGGACAGGGGTCCCAGGAGAGGGAGGTCAGGGGACAAAAAGTGGGGGGTTGGATGGGTCAGGGGTCCCGGGGGGCCTTTCAGTGGCAGGGGTGTGGCTAGAGGTCGGGGCGGTCAGGGGAACTTAGATAGGGGGTGGGGTCCCGGGGCGGTTGTTAGGGGTGGGGGTCCTGGGAGGAGGTGGTCAGAGGACAAGGAGCAGGGCGGTTGGATGGGTGGGGGGTTCTGAGGGGGGCAGTCAGGGGGCTGGAAGTGGGAGGGGGCGGATGGGGGCGGGTGACAGGCTGTTTGGAGTGGCATAGCCTTCCCTACCCGGTCCTCCATACCATTTCATAACCCCGATGTGGCCTTGGGCCAAAAAGTTTGCCCACCCCTGACCTAGCCAGTTATTCCCCATGTTATAGTTGTGCATTTGATTTTTCTTTCCTAATTGAAGTATTTTGCACTTATCTTTATTGAATTTCATCTTGTTGAATTCAGACCAATTCTCCAATTTGTCAAGGTAATTTTGAACTCTAATTCTGTTCTTCAAAGTGCTTGCAACTCCTCCTAGTTTGGTGTCATTTGCAGATTTTATAAGCACGCTCTCCACTTTATTATCCAAGTCAAGACTAACCCCATGCAGGCCCCGCTAGATATACCTTCGCAGTTTGACAACAGCCCTAAGCCCTGCTTAGCAATGAACGGAATATATTCCTTCATTAGTTTTGTATCCCAGATCAGAACAGAAGCAGTTTAATGCTGTGTTTTATTTCATGAACGGTACATGGACGGTACATACACACAGCATTAAACTGCACTGCATATGTGTGTGTATCTTCCACTACATTGCCTTACTTTGACAGCCTCACATTTACACTTAGACTAATTTATTGTTAACCTAATGTAATGTGTTAGATTTTCTTAACGTAATCGGTATTTTCATAACTTATGTGGTCCAAATTTAGGTGAAAATTTGATTAAAAAAATAAAATCCAACTAGCTTTTTGTTCAACTTGGGAAATTTTCAGTAAAAATCAGTAAAAATTGAAAACAAAGGGCCTTATATATTGCCTAAATAGCAACTTGTCTGCCTTAATAAGCCAATGTTTCTCTGCTCCCTGCTGCCACCGAGGACCCTTATAGCACTGCTTCAGAAGAAGCATGGGTTTGCTCTGCCTGTAGCAGTTGGAAGTATGTGCAAGAAGTCAATGGTACTTTGTCTCTATAAGTCAAATAGATGCAATTTTTATGTATTAAATTATTAAATGCTGTTTTCTGTTTCAACCCAGTATTTTTTTAAAAGATCTTTATAGTTTTAGATTTAAATGTTAAACTCAAGCACTTGTTTAGTGTGACTCCCCAGGGCATCTTCATTAGTTATATAAATCTGATTTATTAGTGTTTTGGGGTGTTTTTTCCCAACAGAGAACATTTGGAGACATCTCAAAAAGACTTGATTTGAGGCAGCGGCTACAGTGTAAAAATTTTACTTGGTATCTAAATAATGTTTATCCTGAGGCATATGTACCAGACCTGAATCCTCCATTATCTGGATTTGTGAGTGTATTTCCAATTTTGGTTAATTTCTGTTTCACTATATAATCCTACCACTAAAGTTTGCCTGATTTCAACCCTAAAGTAGAATAAAAAATAGTACTAGCAAGTTTAATTCAGTTATTGTTAGCATGGTTCTAGAATTTCCCTGACTAGTGTGGGAATTCTTTTCTCCAAATTTTGCTAGAAGAACATTCTTTAGACTGATTCTTTTAACCTTGTGTATACTGGTATTTTTTATGAAAATCTCCCTCATCACTAGCACTGATGTAGCTCCACAGGTGCCCTTTTTACTTGACTGATGTCTGACAACCCTGTTCAGATGGTAGTAACATTAGTACTCCTATATTTTCTAGCTCTGAAGCGGCTGCAGCAGCAGTGTTAGTTAAATGGTGAGAGATTTTTCCAGAAACTGTCAGTATAAATGCAACTTTAGATGGTCTGTAACGTGGTTTTCAGAGAGAAATCCCTACTCAAACTGATGAGGGAAACTGCTAGAATCCTGTTTTAGCTTTTCCCACAACTGTCTTTGGCTCCTTCCACACTGTCTCTTGCATGTGGATTCCTTCTCAGCACTTATCTATAAGGCCACAATGTTACTCCTCATGTGTTATAGTCCCATATTAGCCTACTAATATTGGTTAAGGTCAGGTGCATTTGGGAGTAGTGAATGTTTATTGTAAACTATTTTGTTTTAGCTGTCTCCTACAACCTTAATAGGCTGCTTGCCTTCTTATATTGCCAGCTGTTCAGAATATAGAATATGTCTACTTGAGTGTGTGCACAATGCCTAACCTATTGTCGGTACTATCAGAATACAATAATGAGGTTTTGTCTAGCAAAGATTTAACTTCTAGTGTGGACAGGGTTGTACATTTAAAGATAGAACTTTAAGTAAAATAGCTGTTTACTCTTTTTTTAATTGTTGGCAAGTTTTAAATAACTTAGTTATATGCAAAAATAACCTGTTTTCTTCAGTTAAAAAATGTAGGTAGACGTCTATGTCTGGATGTTGGCGAAAATAACCAGGGTGGCAAACCATTAATTATGTATACTTGTCATGGACTTGGGGGAAACCAGGTAAAATGTTGTTGTACTTAATTTCTTTCGCAGCTAGTCCACACAGCTATAACATATCCCTATCCCAAGCTTAATTTTCCTTCTAGTAGTATTGGCATACATATTTTAGTATGAAGATAAACTAATGGTTTTTGTTACCTATACATTCTTGCATGAGAGGATAGTAAATGTAAAAATTGCAAGGAATTTTCTGTGATATTTCGCTGTTATGGTTCAATTCTTCAAAACTGCTTGCACAAAAACTGCACATGTAACTTTAGACAGACAAACACCCAGGCGCATTCATACAAGTGAGAAATTGCATACACTCACAATGGTATTTTTACCATAGAAGTGGTTTGAAATTAGTTAAAAGAAATAGCTTTGGGTGTCCTCACCTATAATAGCAGAAGCTGACACTGCAATAACTGCAAACTGTATTACGGAGGACCATTTCTTTTGAATTTAGAAAATTGTTGGTGCAAATTTCTAGTATAACTGTATTCTCAGGAAGGGTTAAACCTCCATTTCTGAGGTTACTGGGCTACTCAGTAAGCGTTCCCTTAGTGGAATTTACAGGGGCAGTTGGATGAAAAAATTTCTGAAAGTGCACAGAATAGATATCTCAGCCACATGACACCAGTTCACTGGCTCTGTCACACAACTTGCAGTTCTTCCTCATTTGACGTCTCTGCTACAGAAACACTTCTTTCCCCCCGCTTTTCCTTTGTAAATGTTATCTTGACTCTTCTTTTCTCTTATTCTTCCTCCTACTGCTTCTTTCTCTGTCACCAGGACTCACGCTGTCAAGGAGGAAGCCGGTGGGAAACTGTCAGTGCATGATCGAACAGCCAGGCCTGAGCTACCTGCCCTGTCATGCTTACAGCTTCATAGTGGGAGGTCAGAGTGGTCTGCCCTGTGCCAATCTAGCATTTTGAGAAATATAACATTTTAAATTCCTGAATTTCCCAACAGGAGCTCTTCTTGACACACAGCTCTTGGGGCACGGATTGCCTTTTAATGTGTGTTTGTACAGCATACAGCACAGTGCATCTCTGATAGAGGACTCAGGTCCTCTAGCCACTACTGTAGTGTTAAAAAACAAAACAAAAAAGAACTGTCTATGCTGCTTTCTTAAAGGCTGCCTCACAGTCATTAGTAGTAAATGTTACTAAAACCACTGTAAACATCAGTACGTGTTTAATAAAAATAGTTGTAACTGAAAAGTTATCTCACTGCTGATTTGATACCTGTTTTTTTTCCTCAAATCTTTTTTTTTATGTCTCTTTTTCTCAGTAAAATCATTGGATGTTATCTATGATATATTCAGTTGTTAACAGTATTTAACAGCTGCACAACCTAGGAGTCTGATCCTGCACCATTAAAGTAAATGGAAATTTTCCCTATTTTTTTAAATGAGAAAAGGGCAGTTGTAGGTCTGGGCTAGCTGACTTGCTATGTTACACAGCATTTTCCTTTGGATCCCATTCACTATGTTACTTGAGGGATTATGATTCTATATTAATCTCTTTAGCGATTTACCCAACCTTGGTACAAAAGCATGGTATTAAAAGATCTGCCACATAAAGGCCGAGTCTGCCATATCTACTTTAACAATTTGTCTTGGTGAAGTGAAGCAAAATTGCACATTTTTTTTTTCTGCTCAATCATAATATTCTGAATCTTGTTAAAATTCTTTTAAAATCTGTATTTATAATAGATGGTGCTGGTAGTGATGTGTGCAGTTAAAGATGCTCAGCACTTCCTGTTATAACAATGCATTTTCTGTTGCTTATAAACTTTGTTAAACTTTATTGGTTTGGGTTGAAATTTTCCATGCTGGGTGTCTGCCTCAAGGTAATTTTTTTTATTTCAGCAAAAATGGTACAGCTATATCTCAGAAAGATTAGGGAAAAATACTAAACTCCATATTTAGCAACTCTGTTTTGGAGTAGGGGCTTAAAATCTGGAAAGGTGGTCATACTGATATTGGGGATGTGCCTTTACCGTCCCTGTAAAAACCTGCCAAAACTTGGCTGACTTTTGACTGTCTAAAATCTCTGTTAAGCATATGCTCAGTAGAGATATGTTAGAGTTTGTGAGCTAAATTCTGTGAATATTCCATGTACACTGAGCATGCTGCATCCCAGGTCGGCAGGGGCTGAAGAGGACTTTCTCTGCAGTTGTTCCTCCTGGAGATCAGGGGCCTTCGTGATGTTGGGTTCAGGAGCTGAGAGCAAGGAGTCTGTATTCTCAGTGCTCCCCCTGCTAGGGTCCAGATAGTGAGGAGGAAGCTGACTGACTGGAGTGCATAGGAGTGAAGAACCAAACTTAGTGGTATAGGTTGGGGTGGGGGAGACTGGGGTGAAGAGCCTTAGGGAGATGTGGGTGTGGGAGACCTGAAGTTGAAGGGATGAGGGAGATCATGACTTGGCACTGATGAACAGACTGGTATAATGAGAGAGATGAGAACAGAGGAGGCTGGAACTGTAACAAGCACCAGCTGGAAGGGCTAGCTTTTAGGTGGGGACATAGGCAGAATTTTCTGGAATAACTAGAGTGCACTCCCATAATAACCCGGGATTCCTGAATCTTAGTGTTCCTCTGTGGTCAGCAAATGGTTGTGAAACACACTGGCAAAATGTGTGCCTACATATCCTTTTAGTGACTAGCCTCCATAGAGGACAGCAATCTACTATTGTTATCAGTTCCTCTATGACAGAGGTGGGCAAACTATGGCCTGTGCCCCACATCCAGACTGTGGGACCATCCTGCCTGGCCCTTGAGCTCCCGGCTGGCCCCTGGCCACGCCTCTGCTGTTCCCCCTCCCCCACAGCCTCAGCTCACCATGCCACGAGCGTTCTGGGAAGCGGGGCTGCGAGCTCCTACTGGGCAGCATGACGGTGGGGCTGGCTCTGGCCAGGCAGCACAGCTGCCAGTCCTGCTATTCTGTGCAGCATGGTAAGGGGGCGGGGAGGTTGAATAAGGGGCAGGGGATCCCGGGGGGCAGTCATGGGACAGGACAGGGAGCAGGGGGCAGTTGGATGGGGCGGAGATTCGAGGGGGGGGGGCGGTCAGGGGACAAGGAGGGGGGGTGTTGGATGCGTTGTGAGTTCTGAGGGGGGCAGATGGGGGGCGGGGGCCAGGCTGTTTGGGGAGGCACCCCGATGTGGCACTCAGGCCAAAAAGTTTGCCCACCCCTGCTCTATGAAGTCAAGTGGCTGAGATTTGTGCTGTGGACATAAAGGTTATAACCCTGCTAATGAACCAAGTGGGAATCAATACATTTCCACATGATGGAATTTGTTTTTTTCAGTTGCTTTTTAAAAAAATGATAGTAAATTACATAGAAGAAATACATTAAAAGTCAAGTAATCAAAAGTGCTAAATTTATGCTTTAATGCTAAAATTAAAGTAGTGCATGCAACCTTAATTTGGCCCCTTTTATGAGGCAGGGGCCTATGGAAAAATAGTAATGTGATCATATAATAAAAGATTTTATCATAATTCAGGGGGCTGAATTAAGGTTGTAACATAGTTTTTTGTGTAATAATTAAAAATACTAGCTATAATACTAAGTTTCCATGTAAGCAAATGTATATGAATATTTAACTTATGTAAATATTTGCATAACATGCATGATAAATATTTGAACCTGGATTCTGTATTTAAACTGTTAGATAACAGAATGATACAATGTTGTATGCAAGAGTGATGTAGGAGTATTGGTCCCTGGATATTAGAGAAAGAAGGTGTGTGAGGTAATATCTTTTATTGAACCAACTTCTGGTGGTGAGAGAGACAAGCTATTGAGTTAGTTTTTCAGATCTGAAGAAGAGCTCTGTGTAGCTCGAAAGCTTGTCTCTCTCACCACCAGAAGTTGGTCTAATAAAAGATATTACCTCACCCACCATGTCTCTCTAGAATGATACACTTTTTTTAAACTTGACTTGTTTTTGTCATGGAATTTCAAGGAATTAATTTAGTTGCTGTGGTTGCTTGTTTCCACCTAATATATGTTAAAATGTATTTAATTTTTATTTATATAGTACTTTGAATACTCTGAACACTCTGAGATTCGACATAACATTCAGAAGGAGCTTTGTCTGTATGCTTCTCAAGGACCAGTGCAGCTTCAGGTCTGTAACTACAGAGGTAAAAAAACATTCACCCCTGGAGAAGAGAAGTGGGAACTTCGAAAGGTACTTCCAAGCAATTTATGCAGTAAATGAAGATGTATCTATTTTAATTGAAAGAAAAGATGTTTTTGATCAATTACGAGTTGCTACAGGGTTAACACGACTTTATTTATAGCAAAAGACAAGAATGGATAGCTCAGCCCTGGGGAAAAAAGTGTATAGACATTTTCACCTTTAGGTTGCAGATTGAAATACAGCCCATTCTGTTGGCTATGCTGTGGCAAATGTAAAATGACGGCCTCAGTCCTGTCCCAGTGGAGAAATGTCCACATCACAAAAAACTTAAACAATTGGTGCACTAGCACCCATGTAGAACTCTCTTGGCGGAAATGCCAAGGATCAACTGGGCATAGAGAATGGACTTTTCTTTCATCCCTAGAAGTGGCCCCTCCCTGACAGCTTGATATAAATTTGTGGGACAATGTGGGGCAGTTTGTTGTGCCATTGCATGCTGCTTTACCTGTTTGAATAAATAGGGTTTCAGTCTCTGAGTCTACCTGTTGGGCCCCACCCTAAAAAACTAGCAGTAAATTCACAAAAAATTACAAACAAACATTTAAACTTACTCTGTGTATTGTTTTGTTTCCCTCCCTTCTCCTCTCTAGGATCAACTGTTACATAATGCAGCATTAAATATGTGCCTTACGGGAAATGGAGAACATCCAAGTTTGGTATCCTGTAATCCATCAGATCTATTCCAAAAATGGGTTTTTGGCCAAAACAATTAAGTACAGCTACTTATAACTAGGAAATATTTGGTTAAAAAGATGCATCCGCTTTGTTAAAAGGATATATGCACACTTCATTTTTTAAAATGATGCAAAGTTAGCTAATGTAAAATATTCCAAGAGCAATTTTCTTATTTAAAAAAGTATAAAATTGCACAGTTGCAAAGATCCCTTAAGCATCCGTGTAAAAAATGCCAAAGAATATTTTGAGGTCTCCACAGGTAACAAAAATGTTTACAATATGTTGGAAATGTAATTTCCACAATAAGCTTAGCTTTTTATATTAACCACTGATTTTACAGATACTGTAATCTCCTCTATTTTGGGATAAAGTGTAGGGTTTTATATATTCTCATTTTGTAATGACTGCAGAAAAACTGGTCAATGAAGGTCAGGAGATGGATCTTCGTACAGTGTCTGGAAACTATTGTGCCTTTATAAGTGGTAATATTGTTTTAGCACTCAGTTGTTTGACTTTTCTGCTGACAGTTTCACTTAAAGAAAAGTAAATGAGAAAGGAAAAATTTAAAAACGTTCTTAGCACTTCTCTCTCCAATTTTACACACTTAAAACAATATTTGGACTCCCGAGATGAAGCCAATGGGAAATCTTAACCCACTCAATTTCTAGCACATCAATCTTTGCTGAATGCAAGAAAAAAACTCCTTCAGAATTTTTATTGAAGTATGTAATTCATATATTCTTTAAATGGAAAATATGTATTGTCCTGGTATTAATCTTGTATGCTTTTTTTATTTGAATCCAATACACGTTACTGTTTTTGCCAGAGATTTCCTATTTGTCATAGTTCTCATAAATTGCAGAACATAAACCTATTATTTGTTCCTAGCGCTCTGTTCATTACTGTTCTTTTATTCTGTCAATAAATGTTACTGTTTTGTCTGCCTGTCTTAGTGATTCATGTAGTGTCTACTGTACGGGTTTCTAATGCGTATATGCAATTCCTTTTATGTTTTTCCCTTGAGTGTCTGATTTCTGTTATTAATCATTCGGAAGGAGAGTCCAACTGCATTACAGAATTTTATAATGAAATATTGCCTTTTAATAGAAAATAAATTTGCAAATATAGTTTGATGATACTCTAGATGCACAGTTGCTGTTTTATTTATATTCTTCCATATGTGAGTATTTTAGAAGTACAGCATTTTTTTCCAGGGTTCTCCCTTGGGTAATTGATTACATAAACTGGTATTAAACACCTTTAAATCAGCATTTGCCTCCAAATTTCCCCTTGCAACTACTTGTACTGCCCCTTTCCAGAGGTGAAAGTAAGCCAAGCCAGTATGTGGTGCCTCTGTAATATACGTCATCATGTGCCAGCAATGCCCCTCTGCTATGTACATCAGCCAAACTGGACAGTCCCTACATAAAAGGATAAATGGACGCAAATCAGATATTAGGATTGGCAATATACAAAAACCTGTAGGAGAACACTTCAATCTCCCTGGACACACAATAGCAGATTTAAAGGAAGCCATCCTGCAGCAAAAAAAACTTCAAAGAGAGACTGCTGAGCTTCAGTTCATTTGCAAATTTGACAGCATCAGCTGAGGATTAAACAAAGACTGTGACTGGCTAGCCAACTACAAAAGCAGTTTCCCCTCCCTTGGTATTCACACCTCAACTGCTGCAAGAGGGCCTTTATCCTCCCTGATTGAACTAACCTCATTAGCCCTAGCCTGATTCTTGCTTGCATATTTATACCTGCCTCTGGAAATACCCACTTCGTGGGATTCATGTCAGGGAAATTCACCCACGAAAGCTTATGCTCCAATACGTCTGTGAGTCTATAAGATGCCACAGGACTCTTTGCCGTTTTACAGATCCCTCTGATACTATAAATTATAGTACTCTCTAAAGCAGACGTCCCTGTGTGTCAGGATTAAGATACAGCGGTGGAGGGCTTGCACTGCTTTTGCAAGTACTGTGCCTATTTTGTGGACAAAAATATTATTTCTAGCCCTTCAGTGAATGCTACATTGTATTGAAAACAAAAACACAAAGCACCATTGAACAGGGTGCGTGTGGGGGGGGGGGAAGCATGACCTTTTTTGTTTTATGAAACGGTTAATATCAAAACCTCACTGTAGCTGTTAGTATGAAATTAATTTTTAACTTTTAAGCCATGTCAGGCATTTAAAAACACCATTGTTTCTTCCTCTTATTAGTTAAGTATCTTTTTCTTCTAGCACTTACCATTTCTAGTACAGCTTTCACCTCCTGTTCTTACTCAACATTTAAGCCAAACATTACTCTTCTGCTCCACTAGCACTGCCCTGACTCTGAAACTACAATCATAGTATGATTGCAGTCAATTTGACATTTTTATTTTTCTACCACAAAATAAGGTGGTATTTACATCCTCACCTGCTCTTACCCATCCCTCTCCAGGCAAGCCCACTGCAACCACAGGCCAACTCCACAAACTCTCCCCTTCAACAGCCACTTATAGTATCTAGAGTGATACCAACATACAGATAAGATTGATAATATCACACACCTCCTCACTCTGGTGTAACTCAAACCCTCTCTCATGCATGCACGGTGTGCTTGTGTGCCGACAGCTGCTGTATTTTCAACAGTTTTGATCTGTTATTCCTTAAATCATGGACTTGGGAACACGGCAACATCTTTAGCTGGACACAGAAACTTCTAGCATTAGATATCCCAGTGTATTGTGATGGTAATGCAAATCTTTAGATCCACGTAAAAAAATCCCAGCAGCTTAAATTATTTTTCTGCAACTGGCAAATCCATTAAAAAAGGGCCAGGCCGGTCAAATAGTTACATTCTGTTTTTCCAGTTGGTTTCTATAGTCCAGTTTCTCTTTCAAGTAGTTACTGACCTACTGTATGTACAGTTTATTATAGTACTTTCACAATTTCCTCCAAAATAACAAATATTTAACTAGGGTCCAATTAGTAGTCATTTTAATGTTATTTTCACACAACGCACAGTCACCCTATAGCACTCCATGTCCAAGGATGTTGTTGCCACATTCAAAAAAGAACTAGATAAATGCCTGAAGGCTAGGTCCATCAATGGCTAGGAGTGGGCCTGGGCAGGGAGGGTGTCCTTTGCCTCTGTTTGCCAGAAGCGGGGAATTGGTGTTACAGGAGCTGGATAACTTGATAATTGCCTGTTGTGTTCATTCCCCCTGGGGCACCAGCAGAAGACAGGATACTGTGCTAGATGGACCTTTGGTCTGACCCAGTATGGCCATTCTTATGTAATGTGCTAAAATAAATTCACTGTGATTATATTTCTCGCTTGGTTGGTTTCTCAAAATAGGTCATCGGTGTTAGTATGATCAAAGTAGCAGAAAGGGAAACATGAGGCGAGGAAAACAGTATTACCCCACCCTTTTTGGGGTACTACTTTGGGGCACTACTTTATGTAACATCTTGGATGAGTGTATTGTGGCCTTTTGAAAGAATTATCCTAAAAGAGCCTACAACTATTGCCGTATGATGGCGTTACAAGCCTGGGTGTAAAGTGACGGCCTGTTTGGTATTTGAATCCATGACTCAGCACAACCAGAAAGCAGCAGGCACTTAACCACTAAAGTACAGACACGTGAACAACTCAGGCAGCAGAAGTAAGCATTTGCCTTTTAGCTAAAACATATGGGGGAATGTGGTAGATGGTCTGGCGCAAAAGCACAATGGGTTAATTTAGCAGTCTGGCATTCATGGGAGAACTGCTGAGGATTGGGGATAGTAAGTAGTTCACCATCAGAAGGTGAGGGTTTCGAGGTGTTTCGGGAAATGGTGTGGCTGGGTGGAAAGTGGGGTAATGATAAGTTCATGGCTGTGGGAGACATAAAGATAGATGTACAGGGTGGTGTGGACTGTGGGATAAAAGCCCTTTTAAGGTGCTTAAGTTAGATATTATCAGGGTGCTCTAGCCCTTTCAATACCCCCATAGAAAAACAGCAGGAGTGTGGCACCTAAGCCTGGAAGAGGGGGGTCATCACAGTGCCACATCCCAAATGGTGTAGGCACGTACCTGCCTGTGCCAGCAGGATTTGGACTCCTGGAAGAAACAGGAACCTAGGTTTCTGCTCTAATCCCATGGCTATAGTGTGAGCCTCTTTGGCCCAATGTATATTTAATTATTTGCACACAGGGGCTCAGGTTCAACAGTAGAGCGGGAACCCCCACCTGTCAGGGGTATTAAATAGCCCTGGAGTTAGGGCATGCAAAATATGGGTGGCCTAACTCTCAGTAAATGTCTTGCTACACATCAGTGTAGGATGGGTGGATCCCTAAAAGAGCTTGGGTAAATGTACTAAAGACTGATGGCCTCTCCTTTTCTTGGAAAAAGATCTCTCCCTTATGAATGCCAAGTATCGAGGAGCACCTCCCACCAGGTCAGATAGGCACGGCCCCCTTTCTGAGGGGGATGTGCTGTTGGTCCCAGAAGGAACCTGGAAAATTGTCTTCTAAGATCCAAACCAGCCCTCCCCCGCGGTGCTAGAGCATCATTCTTTGTCTTTGTGTAGCTCAGGGATCAGCAATCTTTGGCACACGACCCCTCAGCGACATCCACTAGCAGATCGAGATGGTTTGTTTACCTGCAGCAACCACAGGTTCAGCCGCTCACAGCTCCCACTGGCCTGGAATGGTGAACTGCAGCCAGTGAGAGCTGCGATCGGCCGAACCTGCGAACGCTGTAGGTAAACAACTCATCCCAGCCTGTCAGCAGATTTCTCTGAGTGGCTGCGTGCCAAAGGTTGTCAATCCCTCTTCTAGCCCAAGGCCTAGTTCATTATTTATACATAATGCTACAAAGTTGCATTCTAGACTGCTCTTGCCCAGTGTATGGAGCATACTGATGAGTGGTGGGAAACAAGTTCAAATCCCTAAGCAACCCTAAGAACAGGCCAATTGCCTGCAGGTTTCTCAGATCCTGTGTGACTTCTCTAACCCAATGTTTAAAGGGATCTGCTGCATCCTCCTCTGGTCTTCTCAAAAAACCCAGAAAGGTCTAAGAAACTGAAGTCTGGGAGATGGATGACAGCAACATACTGCAGTCACCTAATGCCCTTTGCAGGCACAGTTTAGTTTTCTTAGAGGAAAGCGGCACAAAAATCTTGCACAAGCCAGCCCGGTGCACTAGCACCAGGATGATGAAGAAAAGCTGAGCAACTTGTCCTCATATGCATAGTTACCTATTTATAAATGGTGGATCGGCTTCAACTACGATCAGTCTCCCCGAGGTGGGGGGATAGGACTGTCTCCTATGGCGTGACCAACCCCACACCACACCACACTTCACCTTTGAAAGGACTTTGAATGTGGCTACCCCATGTTCTGGGGGAATGCCTGCACAGCAAACCTAAAAGTTGTAAACACTGGGGGTCAGAGGGAAGTGGGCATCTGCTTTTGTTTGTCTTGGAGGAAAAAATGACTGGGTAAGGGGCCTGACTCCTAAGGAGAGGGCTCACAGCTGTGTACAAGCACCTACAGGCTTAGAGTTGACATATTCTGCCGTGACCTGGATGCTAGGTCTCTTAGGTCAGAGGTGGGCAAACTACAGCGCGTGGGACCCTCCTGCCCGGCCCCATAGGTCCTGGCCCGGGAGGCTGACCCCGCCCCTTAGTTCACTGTGCCGCCGGGCGGCACGGCTGCCTGTCCTGGTGATTGGATGGCACAGCTGTAGAGCCACCAGCCACCGGTGCTCCAGGCAGTGTGGTAAGGAGGGGCAGAGTGCAGGGGAGTTCGGGATGGTGGTCAGGATAGTGGACGGGTTGAATGGGGGCAGGAGTCTGGGGGGGCAGTCATGAAGGAGAGGGGGGGTTGGATGGGGCAGTGGGGGACAGTCAGGGGCGGTTGGCTGGGGGAAGGGTCCCAGGGGGGCAGTTAGAGGAGGAGTTGGATGGGGTGGTGGGGAGCAGTCAGGGGTGGGGGTTTGGGGGGCCCTCAGGGGACAGGGAATGGGGGGGTTGGATGGGGCAGGAGTCCCGGAGGGGGGAACGGGGGTGAGAAGCAAGGGGGGGTTGGATGGGGTGGAGGGCCAGGCCCCCTAACCGGCCCTCCATACAATTTTGGAAACGCACTGAGGCCCTGAGGCCCAGGGCCGGCCCACAACATTTTGGCACCTGAGGCGGGGAGCTCAAATGACACCCCCCATGCCCCCTCGCTGGGGCCAAAACTTTGAAAGGTCTCAGTTCTGCCTTCTTCCTGTTCTACTCCTCTCATGTTACTGCTCTGCTACCTACCCCACTAAAGGAGAACTAACAACTTAAAATGCCTTGTTCGAAAATTTTAAGTAACACTTAACTTTCAAATGCCTGAACAGCAAATGTAACTTCTCTTGTCTGCATAGTAAACACGGGCATTTTATCTGTTTGAATAATCAAAGTGGTGCTTTCCGTGCCTTCTTGGTTGCAAAGATTTGAACTGCTTCTTAATGAAGGTCCATAGTCTGGGCCAGCTCATGCTCTGTTGAGATGGCTGTAAGGCCGACCAGCCTCTCCTGTGTCATTGTAGAGCGTAGATGTGTTTTTATTAACTTCAGCTTGGAGAAGTTGCGTTCTCCACTGGCAACTGTTACAGGAAGTGTTAGAAGTACGCGCAGAGCAACAAAAGCATTTGGAAAGAGGGTGGTCATCATATCTGTGTACATATATTCCAGAACAGCCTTTGGAGTTGATCCTGCTGAAATGTATCTTGAAAGGGCTTTTAGTTTATCACCTAAATCACTCGCATCAATATCGCCCATGTCATCATATGTCAACACTGTCTCTAGTGCCCTGCATTGCTAGTGTAGGTCTTCTTCAGCTATAGTGAGGAGTTTTGGAATATCATACAACATCCCAAATATACTGCTGTGTTCCTTGAGCTGCATGAAACGTTCTTCAACTGACTGTATTGCACAATCTAGCACCTGGTTAAAGAATTCAACTTTGAATTGTTGTTTGGGGTCTCTTATGGGATTATCCTGTGCCTCATAATCAAAATGTCTTCTTCGGTGACTCTTGTATTCTTGAATGGGTGGGAAATAGTTTCAGTGTGAAGTTCCTCTGCCAATTTCTGTGCACTCTTCAGAATGTTTTGAAATCCCTCATCTGACCGGTAAGACTGTAGGTATGACTTTCCTGTGTCCAGTTATTCCATTGCTCTAGATATATCAAGGTCAACACCTTGGAGTCTCTTGCTTACAACATTTATTTCAAACAGTATGTCATGCCACAACACTAAGCCACACAGAAATTTGAAGTTATGTATGTTTCTGATGATTCCATTTCCCTCTGCCACTGTTCTCCAACGAACAGTTCCTGTCATAGCATTATCCTCCACAATGGCAACATCTATCTTCCCAATTTGGTGTTTGAGAGGTTTTATCGCCTCCACTCGACTTTCCCATTGTGTGGCACTCAATGGTTTCAATGTCAGAGAGGATGTTCCCAGCTGTTGTGTCAAAATTTGCCATCAATGAGTTGATGCAGAGAAAAATAATTGATGCTTTGAATTACATTAAAAAATTCAGCAGCCTAACTAGAAGCTGATGCTGCATCACTGACCACCACGTTCAATGAATGAGAACTGCATGGGACAAAAAAAACTCAAGGGTTTAACTCTCGGATCAGTGTCTGCACTCCTCTGTTCTTTCCTCTCATGTTGGCACCATTATCATAGCCCTGACCTCTCATGTCAGTTATCGCAATTCCTGTATCTTCCAGCTTTTTAAGAAGCGCATTTGTCATACCAGCTCCTGTAGTATCATCAATGTCAATAAATTCTAGAAAATGCTCTCTGCCAGTCACCATTGCAGGGACATTTTCACTAGGTTCTGTTGTTGTTACAAAACGCACCATTAAAGTAATTTGTTCCGTATGGCTGATGTCAGGTGTGCAGCCCAGAATAACAGAGCAATATCTTGCTGACTTCAGATCTGCCACAATCTTCTGTTTGACTTTTGTTGCCAGTAACTGTATGATCTCATTTTGAATTGTTTTTCCAAGGTAGTGGTGTGTGCACATTTCTTGCGTGGCGACTCTTCTTAGATGTTCCTGGAGTACAGCATCAAACTCAGCCATCAGCTCCACAATTTTAAGGAAGTTTCCATTGTTTGGCACATACAGCTGATCTGAAATGCCACACAGCGCTAGGTTTTGGGTAGCAAGCATTCTCACAATGGCAATGAGCCTTTTCAGAACATTTTGCCAGTAAAGAGACTCTGATGCAATCTTCTCTTGATGCTGATCCTCTGTGGTGGCCTTTAACCTTCGTCTCATCTCAAGCTCTTTCCACCTATGGAATGCTCTCTGGTGATTTGCTGCCTTCTCATGGCATGCCAGATTTCTAGACAGATTTTTCCAGTTCTTTGTTCCTGTAGAACCCAATGTGGCTGGAACATTAGACTGGAAGAGTTTGCAACAAAAACAGTATGGAGCATTCTGGGTTTTTGAGTACATAAGCCATGGCCTCTCCACTTTGTCACCATTGGGGATTTCACACCAGTAATGTGTTGGATGGAAGCTTTTATTTTCATTGTCTTTGTGGAACATGAAGTTTTTCACTTGCTGTGGCCCATGCAGTACAAGGAAGTCCCTCAGGCTAGTGCTCAAGTGGGTCCACAGTCCTGGATCATCTCGACTTAAGGAACTAAACTCAGCAGCAGCTGTTTCTGGTGCCTCCACCACACTCTTCTCTGATCTACACTTTTCTTCAGGAATGTGCATGGTTACATCCATTTGAGATGGAGATATGGATGCTGCAGTAGCTGCCAGGTCACCTGTATATTCTCAGTGGGGCCGGAAGGCTCACCGTGAACGCTTGTGTCTGTGTATCTCAGGAGAGCTCCTTCCCGCTTAGATAGAAAAGCTCCCTTTGCTTTCTTTCTTTTTCTGAATGCTGCCCCAGAGGGGCGTTTTCTTCTTTCTCTCATGACTGCTGTTCTGTGCCAGCTGTAGTGGCTCTCAACACTCACTTGAAGGGGACAAATAAGCAGGCTGGTAGCAGGGCCTGAGTGGGGGAAGATATCAGCATCTTAAGGGCCTAACTGGCTCCTACTACTTCAGTTGACTGCCTGTTCTTCACAAGTGGGTTCAGGGAAGCAGCCGGAAACAGGAAGCTCCCTGAGAAGCTGGTGTTAAATCAGTCCAGGTTCCTGGGGGTGCTAGAGAGGTACATAAGAGGCTCCCCTCTTTCCCTGCAGCTCCTGCTGCCTTCCGTTATTCCCTCTCACCTTTTCTCCTGCCCGCCTGCTATGTCTCTTGTGCCCTCCTTCCTCCACCACAGCACTCCACCATCTCTGTGCATCTAGAGCAGAGAGAATACATATGCACCAGCAGCAGACACATTTTTCTACACTCTGGGTCCTAGTGGCGCCCCCCCCCCCCCCCACAGTCTGGCACCTGAGGCAGCCGCCTCAGTTCGCCTCATGGTAAGGCCAGCCCTGTTCAGGCCAAAAAGTTTGCCCGCCCTTGTCTTAGGTGAACCTCCCACTCCCCTGCAGCAACTGGGGTATAGCAGGCTCAGTACTTTGTAGCTAGTCCCAGGCATATTTAATTACTTATACATGGTGTGACAGCTTTACCAGGTGGAATGGAGGCCCTGCCCCGCAGCTGCTCCTGCATCAGGGCTATCCCATAGCCATGTGGTTAGGGCATTCTCCTGGGACCAGGGCCACTCATGGTCAAGGTCTTACACCACTTCAGATGGCTGGAGCACTCACACCATGTCTTCTATAACTTAAGTAAAGGATGGTACTAAAAGCTGTGAGCCATGGGACTTAGCTATCTCCATTTTTCTTGAAGGAAAAAAGACTGACTTCACAAGAAGGCGGGCCTGCATGAAACCAAAGTAGAGCTAGTTACCTAACACTTTCTGAGTGACATGGCTTGGCTGGCCTGCAGGACCCTGGTTCTTCTACAGCATATGTAAGTGCATTAACCAGTGGGCATCAGGTTTTTAGTGTCCTTTGCTTCTTCATCACACAGCTAATTATATATACATAGTAGGAAAGTTTCAACACAAGAGCTTGAACACCCTGCTCCAGCCTACAAGTGTGGTCAGGGCACGCTCATGAGTGATGCGAGACTCACATTCACCTCCCTTCCAGTAGGCGGGGTTGGAGGAAGGATGCATAATTGTACGATGGACAGGGGGATGCTACTGGAGCTTAGACATGAATTAGGCACCAAGCTGCAGGGCACTGTTGGTAGCTGAGGAGCTGCCTATTGCAATTTAGGCCCCTCGAGACTTTAACAATGAAAACAGCCACTGAGGGGGTTTCGGCACCTCCAGAGTTGGGGGTTTTGTAAATGGCCATGGTGGCTAATTGTTTAAGTTAGGCACATAAAGCCTCCCTCTGAAACCCATCTCTCACATCCATCCATCACCTCCCTGCCTCCCAGGGCACTGTAGACACCCTGCTTGTGACACACCCTCACCCCAAACCATCCCTCCTGCACAAGGGCAAGGAGAAAGAAAAGCAGCAGCAGCGTCGCCTTCACCAGGTTCTAACACTGACCTATGACTGCTCAGCAGAGGCATAACGCTACTTTTGCTCACAGTCCATTCTGTCACTGGCCTGAACAGACATTAATATAAGCATTTGTCCTTTACTATTGATAGAGTTGCTACTAACGGTCCTCAGCCCTGACTCTGTCCTCACAAATTACCTTGGTATTCAGCCAGTTTATAATATTAAATCCTTAGAACATTATGATATTAAATCATTTCTATTACTTTATCAGGTTAGTGAAATTAACAGAGATCTACAGTATAGCTAAATCTTAGTTTCAATACAGTCAATTATATTTTATTTAAAACATTAATTGTAATATGCCAGCACTAGGAGGAGTTACTAAGTGTACTATGGTTCTTCTGCCTGGTCACACTCCCATTTAGAAAGCTATTATGCAATTATGTGTGCCTGCAGGTTCTCACCATGGCTGGTGAGGCAGTCACCAGTAGGGCCAGGGCAACCAGGAGTACCCTCTCCTTTTGGCCAGGTGGGAGGGAGGTGCTAAAACTAAGGGAGAGGTGAAACTTCAGGTCGTAACATAGGATTGTGGACTATTGAGAACCACTGCTGTAGCCCTTTTAATCCCCTTGTTCTGCATAACAACCTCAAATCTTCTGTGGCAACGTGATAATCTCTTCCAGCACAGGAAGCCATGTAATTAATCCTAAAACCTGAGTGCACAGTTAGATACGTTCACCAATATCCAAACTCAAGAGAGAATTACAAATCCTGTTGCATGATGACTTGCAATGTAGCCTACAGCAGGAAAGGACTTCTTCCTCTAATGCTGCTCTGCCATTATCCACATCATACTACCATATAAAACAAACCAATGAACAAAAATGAACCAGCGTTCCTCAGTCTGACTGCATGCTTAGTGTCCCAGAAACCAGGAAATATTGGTTTCTAAATAGAGCTTTGAATTACTTAATGAGGTAATAAAGTACAGAAATGATATACTCCTCTCTAGCATGGATATATTATTTTTATACATATATAAATGTATAAAATAAATGCATAAATTATTTAAATGTATAAATAAATATACACACACATGCTATAGTGCAGGAAATAAATATACCTAGAACAAATAAGCAATTTGACTATGGGCAAGGTTACACTAGGATGTATTAAGTTTACTCCTGGCCTCTCAATACTTGTTATGTCGGGTCAAATATTTTTGGAAATCCTTTTTGCCTAGCTTTTTCAGTAGGCAATTTTTAAAATAACTACACCATCTTTTGAAAATACCTGGCTGTGCGCCTATTGTAAATCTTTATACCAGTGCTCCCTCCTGGTCATAGATTTTTATGCTTAAGTATATCATAAAACAAATGTGTGAGCACAAAATAAAAGGTCATTATGTACCATTCGTTAGCTACTTTGCTTTTCTTTTCCATAACAGGATACTGTTGCTAAGTATAGGGATTCATTTAAATAGAGCAGGGGTGGGCAAACTTTTTGGCCACATCCGGTACAGAAATTGTAGGGCGGGCCGGGTAAGGAAGGCTGGGGGAGGCTATGCCTCCCCAAACAGCGAGGCGTGGCCTGGCCCCCGCCCCCATGCCAGCCCCCCCGGAACTCCCCCCCCGCTCCCCACCCCTGACTGCCCCCCGGGACTCCTGCATCCTCTCCCAACACCCCTGCTCTCTGCCCCCTGACCACCCCTGACCACCCCCCCCCCCCGGGACGCCCGCCCCTATCCAATCCTCCTTGCTTTCCCCGCCCCACGTTACCTGTGGGGTGGAGGAAAGGGGGGCTCCGTCCTTTCCCTGTGCGTTTCCCCTGCTCGTTTGGCAGCTCTCCCTGTCTGGGCTCGGCTGCTGGGAGCAGGGACCAAGCACACTGGACGTGGATGCTTGCTCTGCCCCTTGCCCCGCCAGCAGGGACCAGGCCCCTTGGCCACCCCCCTGCAACCTCCCCCTGCTCCCGGAACTCCCCGGGACGCACCGCCTCTGGCCGCGCTATAGCTGGGCCACCCCGCCAGAGCTGCTGCCCGGGCGCTGGGGGACCTGTGACTGCGAGGGAGGGGAGCAGAAGGGGAGGGGTCAGGGGCTCGCCTCCGCCCCGCTCCCCACGCTGCTGGGGAGTTGGGCTGGCTCCTTTGCAAGCCTGTCCTGACCCCGCTCCCTGGCAGGAGCTCGGGGGCCAGAGGGAAGGGTCCTGCGGGCCGGACGTGGCCCGGAGGCCGTAGTTTGTCGAACAGGTTCGTTGGGCTCTTTATTTCCTTTGATTTAATTTAAAGCACTTTAACTTGGGTTTGTTGCTCTCCAAAAGGGATTAAAACTACCAAATACACAATGTATTCAGATGGAAGTATACTAGATCAGACTGCTATATGAGCCACTAACGTTTGCCAACAAAACTAACATCCACAGTAATTTTCTCTCTCACCATTCTCTGTTAACCCACCCACCCACCTTTCCAAACATCTAGGAAAACAACAGGCTTTGCAGCACGCTTGATTTAAGTTATAGAAGGCTCACTCTTACTCCAAGTCAACAGAGGCTCGAACTGTTACAAAAATATGTGGGCTGATTCTCCTCCCACTTACACCAGTTTGACATTAGCAAAATCACATCGGACCAGATCCTTAGTTAAATTGGTCTTGCTTTATTAATTTCCATGGAACTATGACAATTTACAGTAGCTGAGGATCTGACACATTGACTTGAATAGAATTACTTCTGATTTACACCAGTGTAAGTGTAGACTATATGTTTACAATGAATACAAATCCTATTTTACAAGCTTAAATCTAGCTTACTTGTGAAACTGGAGTGCTGCCTTCTTTATTGACAGTACTAGTTTTAAAGGTTGTTTATCCTTTTTTCTGTCAGTATGTCTTGACTATAGTGGCAAGCCCTGGAGTGCAATTAATCATAGTTCATGGAAAAGCAAACCACAGACCGGTAACAGATGTTCATCTCTATTTTCTTTTGCATAACTCCTCCGAAGATAAAATGATGTTTTATGAAAAGGCCTTCATAGCAGATTTTACTAGAGAACAACAGCCGATCTTTCAATTAACAATAATTTTAAATATTATAAATTCAGATCCATAGCTGACATATTTAAAAATATAAAACTCAAATTAGTTTAAATCTTCTAAACATAGTAATAGAATAATCAGAGAAAACACTATGATAAAAATATAAATTCCCTAGAGGGGCTATGTTAGTTAGTTGGTAGTTTTCAGAATAATTAGGCAATAGGCTGAAAGTTAACACTGCCATTTACCTACCTTCATCTATTTTAAATTTGTTTGGTGTATAAAATTACTGCAATATGGCCAACAGAGGGAGTATTGCAAAATTATTTTGAGCAGCATTTGAAAAATCTTTCTTCCTCAGCCCAAAGAAAACTGGCATGACAAAGTTACCAGGATAATAAGTATAGCTGACTCATGCAATTTCTCCTTCTGCCCATTTTAATTAAAGAGTATGTGCTACTGTTCACTAAGATGCAAACAGATATACCAAATATGGCATTCCTGCCCCTTTCTTTAAATCTGAAGGTTGCTTACACTCAGGGCTTGGCTACACTTACAGATGTAGAGTGCTTTGGGTTAAACCAGCCTTTGTAAAGCGCAGGAGGGAGAGTGCTGCAGTTTGTTCACACTGACAGCTGAAAGTGCACTGGCCTGGCCACATTTGCAGCACTTGCAGCAGCACTGGGAGTGGTGCATTAGGGGCAGCTATCCCAGCGTTCAAGTGGCTGCAACATGCTTTTCAAATGGGGACGTGGAGGGGTGGAGTGTGTATGTGGGGGGAGACAGAGGGGGGTTTCGGGGTGCTGAGAGAGTGTCAGCACGCTGTCTTGTAAGTACAGACCCCGCCCCCCTCTCTCACACTCACTCAAAGCAAACATTAGCTGTTTGTTTTTTTCTTGGAGCTGATAAGCAGCCAGCACGGAGCTTTGAAAGGGCCACTTCCACATTCCTGCCGGAGTTCACAAGTAAGACAAGAGAGGCCACTTCAGTTAATGGGATTATGGGACGTTACTGGAGGGCAATCAGAGCGCTGTCATGTAGCTCCTCCTTCACACTGACTAGCGTCTCACCCAATACACAGCAAACCTTACCTCTCTGGGGGAGGTGGAGTACCAGCAGCGCGCTAGCCAGGGAGTGAGAGCGCTCTAGGTGCCTTGCCAGCGTGGACGGGGAGTGAGTTAGAGCACTCTGGGCGGCTTTATTGCGGTATAACGTGAAGTGTAGCCAAGGCCTAAAGGTTTAAAAACAACTCATGAAAACATGCATTCAGAACACAAGGAAAGGAAGTACAAATCAGCGTGAAAAGGGCAGATTCTAAGGTTCCCTATGCTGCTCCTCCCGCTTGGAAAGGAGATACAGCACTAATTATGGCACCAGTAAGCAGGAGAGAAAACTGTTAGAAATTGTGTATTAGAAATAAGATGCACGTGGAAAAATGTCAGTAGCTGATGTAACGTAGAAACCTGTTTTACTGTGTTGCAAACAAATGGACAATATATATTGTACAATATATAATAAAAATACAGGAGAATACGAGTGTCACTAATAAACAAAAAGAAACCTAATGTTAAGACTTAAAAATGCTAATTTTATAATATGTACATTGCAGTAATAAGCCACAATAAATACATCAATTTCCATATCATTCATAATAAATACTGAAAATATAAATACAGAAGAATACAGGTAATTTGAATAAATTATTACAACATAAGGTCCAGGTTAAGTTCTGTTGAATGTTATTGTAGCTTATATTACCCTTTGGCATCTTTGATTTTACAATTTATAAAACAAAGGAAATCAATCTAGGAACCGTGTAACTCATCATGAATTTGTAATGTTCAATGATTTTCATGTATGTATGTATTTTGATTTTAAGATGAACTCTCTTTCCATTCACGTCTCAGTTTGAAAACATAAATAAAATGGTGCTTTACTGTTGAAAGCCTCATAATTTTAGCATGTAAGACCAGTTATAATGGAAAATAAAATATTTTAACTACATGGCCGTACAACTAGTTTTCTCAAAAATTGCTAGTAAGGAGTTATAGAGAATTTTTAAATCAACTACTGTAATTATACTGTTACACTGCAATTCCCATTGTATGTAACAATTGAATTGGTTATATCTGTTTGAAGGACAAATAACTCAAAGTGCTTTTGAAACTGTGATTTAATATAATATTAACCATATTAATTTACTGTCTTTCTATCACCAATTGTGAGCTCACAGAGTTTCAGAAGCACTGTTAATATTCTTGCACATATATTGCTGAATCTTTTAAAATATGTGGCCAAGGTAGACAATATAAATTTCACATAGCTGATATTTGTTTGACCAACCAAAGGTATTTTTAACATGAAAAATGTCTTTATAATAAATGCTGAATGACTTTTCTTACAAAATTTATATACTCTATCAGTTTTAAGTGAAACCATATCAAAATAACAAAGTGCCATGTTCTATATTAACAGGTATTAACCAGTACATATGTATTAATAATTTTATTTTCAAAAGGCTATTACAGTAGAAATGCGATTAACTAAAATAAAGCAGATCAACTTTACTAAGACACTATTACAGGCTGAGGCTGTTAGGAACAGATTTGTAATCTACAGATTTTGACTAATTCTGCACTGTTAAATGTCTAGCGCTTATTTTACATCAAACACTTTTAAAACATTTTTCACAAACTACACTTCAGACATATTTCCATAGAAGTGCCTACAGTCAATTAAAAGAAGGGCCCAGTTATGGGCATTATATAGATAATATATATATAAAACAAAAGAAGTCTTGCTGGTATGTGAACATTCACTGCAACACTTCATATTTTGAAATAGTGACACATAAAATTACCCTAATAGTTCTAGTACTTTTGTGTGGAACAATTTGAAAATAAAAGTCCAGCGGCGCATGTTCACATAACAGCAAGACTTTTTTTGTTTAAGAAGAGCAGCTGGCAGTGCACACAAAAATATAACCCTGTTGAGAAGCCTGAAACGCCAGGTTTAGCCTGCATAGCTAAGACTCACTTGTCGGTGGGTGGTTTCACAGTAAACCCCAAGCATACCAAAAGGGCTGGCTTTCACCCATAATCCAAAACAAAACTGTAGGCCCATGTCAGTAATCCAGAAAAAAATAAGGATCATAGGAGCCTAAGGGAGTTAGATGTCCAACTAGCATTGACTCTTACTGGGAGTTGAATGCCTAACTCCTTTAGGCTCCCAACCTAAGTCACTATTCAGGAGGCCCTATATTTCTTCCATACTCTTACAGTGTGTTGTTACCTGAAAATTAGGTCATGTTAGAACAGGATCCTGAGGAGCTGTGTTAACTAACTCAATCTTAAACATGAATTTGCAGTCAGGGTAGGCAGGGACAAGCTGTTTCACACTGCATCCGCTGGTTGTGATTAACCCTATGGTTTCAGTGATGTTTGCTCATGACCAGCTGACAGGATGTTAAACATGTCTTTTTCCTGTATATACTTGCTGCAAAGTTGTGTTTAACGTTAGTTAACACAACTCATGTCATGTTCTAACACAACTTAATTTCTAATGAAGACAGACTTATGGTGCCTGCTCTGGGCCCCTCTTTACCTCAATTTTTGTCCTTTTTATGAAACTTTTCCTTTGCCATCAAGATAATGAAGGCCTTCTTCCAAAAAAATCCATGTCAGCGCAGATAGATTAACTGGGTGCACTGGAGCCATGTTTGTCTATATATTTTCCATTATTCCTCCAGACAGTATGGAAAACTATTTAGGCTTTCCTTAGGCTGCTGTGGAAACCTTTTCGGAGGAGTGGGGAAGGGGGGGGAAAGGAAGTACATATATTAAACACAACGCAACATGTTCTTTTCATTTTCTTGTGGACTTGTTACCACTTGAGGCTCAACAAAAGCATCTGTTGAACATTCTTCAGTATGAACAGTTTGACAGACTCAGTCACTGCTGAGGCCTAAGTGAAAATGATTAAACAAATAAATAATACATTTGCCTCTTCATTTTCTCTGGGCCTACTTGAGAAACTGGAGACTTCCCATCTGAGAAGCCAAGCTGTAAAGCTCCCTGGGTGTGGCTCTTTAGCCTCCACGACCAAACAACAGTGTCCCCTCTGTGCTACTGTGCACCCTGATGCACCATCTGCCAACCTTGGGTCCTCCAGAACACTAACACTCAATATGCCTTTCAACCTTCCCTTTTCAGAGAGACATACCTCATTTTAGACCCACATTTTAGCTCTTCCTTAATGTAAAGCCTCATCTCAAAGCAAAACTTTTTCAGGGAAGATACAAAGCTACCAAATATTAAATTCTTCAAAACGTGTGTCAGGTGAACCGGAGAGGTCTACAGTAAATGCCAGAATGTAGGTTGCTTGGGAGACAGGGAACTGAGGCAGCTCTCATGAAAGGAATTTAAAACCCTTCTCCCCAGATAACAATGCTACCTGTGGCACATCAATACCAAGTTAAGTTGGAAGTTGCCTTGTGATTCTAGGAAAAAAAAATACTTGAAGACCCCGGAGAGCTCTTGTACTTTATATACTCTATTTTCTTAACTAATCAAGAAAACTTGTTTCTTACATCACAACTTTCTTGCTTTGGATTGCATACCTTTTCTTGGAGAAAAAAAGAGAATCATTAGCATGTCAAGTGATCACTGAGAACAGCAAAATTAAACAAAGTGCATTTTTTTAAAAAGAATGTTGGAAACTTTTTTTTTAAGAAGCAAATTTTGAGATTTCTCATTATGGAACATGTTAAGGAACTGGGCTCTTTGCTTACATCTGTTTTATTTTCTGAAAATAACAGTAGTTTTCTACTATTAATTTTAAAAAAATACTGCTCAGACTTTATATTTTAGAAATAAATTCTATAGAATATATTATCATCTGAGTTAATTCTACCATTTATTACTTTTAATATTTTACATCAAATGATTTGTAAGCACAATAAAGGCTATATTTACTCTTTGGCCCCACCAGGGGAGCTGTACATCCCTGACTAAGACCTGAGGATTTGCCTTTTTTATTATCCCCATGGTACACAGCCTTCAGCCCTGAATGATTCAGGAAATGAAACAGAGCAATAATCAAGCCCAGGTCGCCAGGCTACAATGTAGAGCACTATCATTAACCCACCAGGCTAATCCTTTATTCAGCAGATCCTCTTAAAACACTACAATGGGACAGATAGTCTCTTTCCTTCTAGCTCTGAGTAAGGGGTGGTGCACAGCTGCACTGCCCCAGAGCAGTCCGGGGAAAGAATTGAGCCAGAGACATAATTCTTGCCCTGGCTGGTTCCTCCCTTGCTCCAGGCGGCAGGAATCTGCTAGTGATCCCTACCTGTAGCAGATGACTTCCCCCTCTTCCCTGGCTCAGGTATGCTGGGTAGCGTATTGGGGAGAGGGAGCAGAGTCAAGACTCAGTATCATCATCCCCATTTTACAGATGGGGAAACTGAGACACAAAGAGGTAATGTAACTTTCCAAAGTCACAAAGCAGGCCACTGACAGAGCTAGGAATAGAACCTAAGTCGCCTAAATCCCAGTCCAGTGCTCCACTAGGCAACGCTGCCTCCCACAATGCCAAACACAACTTTAAATATTAAAAACCATGGCAAAATAAATTCTCTGTCTTGCTGAGGTTTGTATGTAACCTGTAACAACCAGGTTTGGCTTATTGAAGAGTCTGCTCCCAGATGAGTGGTTACTGTTGCGGGAATGAGTTTCTCAAGACATGTGGTGATGCAGGCCACACAAAATTAAATTGGGCATTTGTCCCCCAATCTATCAGCATTCCAGTGAGTAACAAAACCATGAATATTGGACATTTTGTATAATGTTATTACAACATGTATGACATTTTAAAGAAACTCAGAGCTCTTTAAAAAAATGAATGGGAGGACTGAACCAAATATAACTATTAATAACAGGTTTCTTTGAGCAATAGGCTTTGCAGGTGTGAGTGCTGTTTGTTGATAACTGATCAAAATTTGATCAGAACCTGACCCAAGGCAAATGCAAAGGTACAAAATGGAACTATTGTTGTTAAAACTAAACAAAGAATTAGTAATCTGTACAATTTTAAATGACCGTCTTTATCAATAGTTTTAAATCAAAATTTACTCATCTGTCTGGCATGCACTCAATCAGAATTTTTTTCTGAAAAACAACAATAAAATTTTAGATAATTGTTGCATTTTTTTCATGGCCAATTCTCTTTTTAAGTGAATGTTCCATTTGGCATGAGTTATAGCTCCTTGGAAACAACTACAATTGCCATAATTTTGCCAGAAAATTTCTAGCTTCATATTTAACTTTAGTTAAAGCTTAATATGCAAGCTAGTTGGTTATATCTTCCAAGAGAGGCAAGATTTACTTCATTAGGAAAAATTGCAGTCAGTTCTGTGCTATTTTTACTAATCTTCAGTGTGCAAATTCTTTTATGTTGTACCAGAAGAAAATGTTTTAGGGTTACAAGTACATACATTATTCGGGGAAAAAGAGTTCTAGGAACACATTTCCAAAGAAAGCATTGCCTGCCAGCTTACAGACTGTTTGTAGTGTTGTTGTGCTGGTCCCAGGATATTGCTGAGACAAGGTGACGGAGGCAATATGTTTTACTGATGAAACTTTCATCAACTTTCTTAATGAAATGGACAAGCTTTTGAGCTATACAGAGCTCTTCTTGAGGACATTTCTTCAGGACCTGCAGAAGAGCTCTCTGTAGCTCAAAAGCTTGTCTGTTTCACCAACAGAAATTGGTCCAATAAATACCAATACCTCACCCACCTTGTCTCAGTTTACAGAATGACTTTCAAAACTATTCTGCTTCTTGTCAATGACCATTACCAGACATCAAGTATCTCATGGATGTAAAGCTTTTTAAACACAAATAAGAAATGGAGACCAATCATTAAAATAAATGTGGCAACAAATGACGTGCCAAATCTGTACAGAAGACACGCGTGGCTATTTGTAATTTAACAACATAACCCTTTTAGCACATAGAAATAAGGTTCACAAAAGTGAAAGTATTAGCAACCAACACAGGAAATATATTACTTAATTAACTGAGCAGTAGGGCACTATAGGTTGGCCAAGGGAAGGAGATTGAAAAGCACTCACAAATCTCAAGGTTTACCAAACCATTAAACAGAGCTTTTCCTTAAGTCAGTGCTTTTCAACCTTTTTTCATTTGCAGACCCCTAAAAAATTTCAAATGGATGTGTGGACCCCTTTGGAAATCTTAAGAGAGAGTTTGTGAACCCCCAGGGGTCCACAGCCCACAGGTTGAAAAGCATTGCCTTAAGCCAATGGCATCTTTTCCTCCAAATTCAAACATTAAAGGATGGCAAAGTGGAAGTAAGCTTGACTCATCTCTGACTTCTAAGGCCTGGTCTACACTTAAAAAGTTTTGCCAGCCCAGCTAGATGGGGGTTGATTTTTTTCTTACCCCTGACTGACAGAGCTATGCCAGAAAAGCCTTGCTGTCAACACGGTTATACCAGCAAAAAAGTACTTTTTCTGGTCTAGCTTACTTTGTTCAGGGAATTAATTAATAATTATTTTGCCTGTATGAACTGCATCTCTACATAGGGGGGTTTGATGGTATACCTCTACTGGGGTAGCTATATTGGCAAGCCCTTTCCAGTATAGACAAGGCCTTGACTTTGGGCCTTACTCTGAGCAAGAAGCAAGCAAGATCTTTTTGGTATGTGCATGTTGGTAAAATCATGAGAGCAAACTCTGGGTAAAGAAGTGTTAGGCCTGAGAGAGAATGACCAATGGAGTGTGCTGGTATTTGCAAAACAGTGTGATCAGGTACAATTAAAGGAAGTTAAAAACTGCCATTATTACCTTAACTCCAGATACCATATCCTCTGATTCCTCATAACTGTTCCCACTTTAGTTGTGGAAAACATCATAGCAAAATATTATTTAATCACCTCCCTGTCCCCATCCCTTCTTAGATTGTAAGCTCTTGCAGGCAGGGCCCATGTTTAGTTCTAATACTATAACAGCAGGACACAGTACCTAGATATGGTAAATACAGCACCTACCACAGAGGGGCCCCAATTTTGATCAGATTCTCTGAACTCTATTGCAATATAAATGTTAAACAAGAATAATAATAGCCATCTCATTATTTTAATGCTAGTTGAGATGTGTTTTACATAATTACTTATTTTTCTGAGTGTTTTTCTTTCTAATGTCACTGAAGATGTTCTTCATGTGGAAAGTTAGAGACTAAGAAAATAATTTCTTATTGCGCCATAGCAGGGCAAATAATGAAGTAAAAATCTTATTTTCATCTGAACTTAATACATTGGTTAAATGTGCATAATTATGTCTTCCTCTAGTGGCCAGTCCACACTGAAGTTAAGAACCTGCTACTCACTCACAGCTACTCCGTTAGCTAGAGGTTTGTGCTTTTAGTGCTGCTGTGGTGTGTGCCAGGTTTCCGTGATGTGTACACATGTGCCCAGTGATTTGTTGCAGGGGCTCTGTAAATTAAGAGAGCTCTGTTATCAAGACAGTATTATCAGTAACCTGCATACTTCTTTTTATCAAATGTTTCTAATCTGTTTCTCTTTAAAAATAAAGAATACTATTTGCTGTGTAAAAGCGAAGAAAACCTGTCTTAACTGCCTGCACACCCTTTGGGGAAAGAAAAGAAGTTTCTACGGCAAACAAGGGCCAGATGAATTGCTAGAATGGCTACTTTAGACAGCAAGTCAAAGTGGGCTGCACTTTCCCAGGAGATAGGAATGCCATGCAAATGAAATATGCAATTCTTATTGAACCAGAACTTTTATCTCAAAGGAATCCCAATGAAGGCATTCATGAATCAATGTGGGAAAAAATAAACAAAACAACTCATGTTATGTGGAAAATATAAAAATATTTTGCCAATTTAGTGTAAAACAACTGACTTGAACATGGTGTGCAGTGGTTTCATAAAAGAGCCATTAAGTCACAACTTCTTTTTCAGAGAACATCTTTTTAGCATGGTAGTTTTTCTACCTGGAATATTGTAGCTGACTTTATAAAAAGTGACTCAACGGAAGAGTAACTGGTACAGAGTTGAAATCTACAATATGCTTACATCTGTACCCCTAAACCAACTAAATTTGACAGAGGTAAAAATTAAGCAGCAGACGCTGTAATTTGACAAAAAAGACAATCATTTCAAACTAACACCTATACAATGATACTTCAATATCAGTAGAAAGAACAAAAATATCAAAACAGGTTAAGAAGTGTCCTACTGCATTTTAAAATAAGGCAATGTACAGCTAGGTATATCTAATAAATGTGTAGAAAATGAACTCCTAGAAGTTGTTCTCTAGAAAAACCAAGTCCAGATAATTTAAGGGTTGGGATGCAGAATGTGTTGTAATTCTCATTGTCCCTTTTAAAAAGTAAAATGAAAATCAGGTAATAATGAATGATGTATGTAATGCATTAGAATTTACCTACAAATTTTCACAAGTATAAAACTTCTGACACTCGTGTCCTTGTTGAATATACAGATTCTGGTACCCAATACTGTTATTATCAGAGTAATTAAGTGACTTTGTACATTTAGGGTTTGATCAAAAGCCCACTGAATGGCTTCAATGGGCTTTGGATCAGGCTCTTAATTTGTAAAGATTGCTAAATAGGTAGAAAAATCTAGAAAAACTTAAAACTATTTTCCATGCTTGCTTTAACCTCCTAACAGAATGACTCTTTGCTCTTAGTAATTACTTATTTAAGCATTCATATACTGGCTTGGGAAAACTTGTATCAGTTTTATTACACTGAATTTTAAGATGTCTATTATATAGATCTCAAAATCTGGAGCTATGGCATATCTCCAAAATGGTTCACAGTTCCCACAATTAATAAGGTACTGCAAAATGGCACTAAAGTGCATTAGTAAGCTGAATATTTGTAGGGCTAAAAGGTGCTGTGCAAGTTTATAAACTACTGCTTTGTCCTTATACACAACATCAATTTTCTCCAGGGGAAGTTAACTGTGGCTTGTCATTGAATCAGACATTAATGGAGGATTGTCCTACTTTTCACCTTTATACAAAATATAAATGCCCCCTTACTCATAGATTTATCTGTCAAAAACAGTAAAAACAGACCTAATGTATTTTAAGATCAGTTGCTAGGAGTAGTTATAAAAAATGTATATGGTACGCCAGATGAAATTTACGTGGGCATGCTCTGCAGAGCTAGCTATGGATCTTCAACTCAAATGAACATGCTGTTCATCTTTATCAAAACATGAGTACTAAACTACCATAAATAAAATACAGTACAGAACACTTAAACCTTTTTCATACATTAATTACTTTTACATAAAAAGTCACTATCTTTTTCAGATATGTTGAAAATTTAGGACTCTAAACATGATTATTTCAAAGTATCGATTTAACAATCTTGCACAGGCCCAACAATCAAAAACATGAAGCTTTGATTCAGATAGCTTGGCAGGTTTCACATAGTTTGACAGGTAGGCTACTTTGAAATATGTATATATTTTTAATTTATACATTTTCTATCAAAAGACAGTTTGATTTCCGTTTTTAATCTTTACACGAACTGTTTTTGTGCAATGCCACAGCCATGTAGCTTGAAAGAAAAAAAACAAAATGTGTCTGGAATATTAACCATAGTCCAAGTTTTCTTAGTCCACAGCTTAAAAAATTATGATTCTAGGAAATCCAATTGGAGTGCATTTAAATAAATGGATTCAGTCCTAGAATATCTTAATAAATTAAACAGGGACTGTTTCCACTACAGATGATTTGATACACTCTTCATGCAGTCTGCTCTTTTCTGAAAGGCTTATAGAATTCTCAGCAGCTTGCTCTGGTATGTGACTGTCACCATTTAAAGCTGAAACAAATCCATCTTGAGAGTTACTTTTCAAGTATGAGTGAAATTCCACATGAGGGTGGCTTGGCCTATGTTCAGTGTATAAACTATTACATGGAACACTGTTATCACTTTCTGAAGAGGAGCAGCAGACTATCACAGAGGGGTTTGCAGAAGGGTAATGAGAGCTGCTGTAACTTTCCTCTGATTGCCGTGTGTAGTCAACAAACTGCTCTGAAGTCATATTGTAAGGCACCAGAGAAAGACTACCATTTTTAACAGTGTCCCTTTCTGAATAGGTCTCAGTGATCTGGTTATTACTGCCAGGGGCATGGTTCTCTATTTGGTAATACAGAGTTGTAGAGTTAGTGTAGTATGAAGCATTTTTAGAGTGGCTTTCACGTACTGCAGTGCCATCAGAATAGCAAAGGACAGAAGGAAGAGGCACTACATCGGCATGGGATCCCATGCCTTCCACAAAATCATCTGCTTTTTCTTCCTCCTCCTCCTCCTCCTCCTCCTCTTCATCATCATCATCATCATCAGATTCACTGGGTGCTAAACTTTGTGTACTAGAATCTGTAACTCCACTACAAAAGCTACTTCCATCTTCTTCCTCCTCTTCCTCTTCCCCAGGACAATCCAAATCTTCAGCAGACTGCAGGTGCATCACTGCAGCCTGAGAGTCAGTTTCAATCTCAAAATTCTCTGCAAGTGAATATTCTACTGGGTGGGGTGCTGTACTCAGAGAACTAGTGTGAGCACTTACCTCACTGTGGCAACCATTTAGTGCAGGAAACTGCTGCTCTGTATTTTTCTCCAATTCAAGCTTCATTATTGTATGCAAAAAGTGAGTCCGTACACGGATGGGGTTAAATTCAATTCTACCTGCTGTATTGCTGCACCCTTCTTTAGTGCAACCACATGGAAAAGACATACGATCCACCTTTTAAAAAGAGAATACAGGTTAACCATATGTACAATAAAATCAACGATGCAACAGACACTAGAGAGAGACTAGATGAATAAAATAACAAAATGAGATTCATTTGGGGAAAGTGCACAGTACAATATATACGGAAAAATAACCAAAAAGCACAGATATTCACTGAGAGGGAGAACCCTGGAAAGCAATAATATCATAAAAAAACAGAATGTTAGACATGGATTTACAATGCAGTGTAGCAGGAAAAAAAGACAATACAGTTTTAGGTTTGATACATCACAATGTGGATCAAGGGATAAATGATTTATCTTTCTATGGCTCTGCTATAACCACACCTGAAATACTGTGTTCATTCCTGGGGCCCTCATTACCAGAAAGAAGCTGATAAACTGAATGGAAATCAGATGAAAAAAAACCAAAATGATTACTGATTAGGAGGAAATGGCTTGTGAAGAAAGGTGTGTGTTTTTTTGAATGAAATATAGACAGCTTGACAAAACAATAACTAAGGGGAGAAATGACCACAGAAGTTAGAAACAGAAACTGGGACAAAAGGAGTTTGGATTTTAATATTTGATTCAAAACTGTTTGTGATTATAAAGTAGGAAACATACAAATGAAATAACTGCAGAGTTATACTCAGGGGAAAAGATGTACAGTATTTCTAAAATAAAAATTAATCTCATGAAATCAGCAGTCATATAAGTTAGTCACTCCTCTGTAGAATGTTTGTTTAAAGGCCCATAGAAGAATATGAGGAGCTGAGCATTTGTATTCACAGGGAAAAATGCCAGTTACTGCATGTCTTCAAACTAATCACAATAAAAACCATAAATTACGTTTTATTGGTTTTGAGACCCATAAATTTCAGCACTTAGTAATTCATTACCCATAATACCTCTGTTGTGGATTGTTTATGCCCTGCTAGTAAGGAGTGTCTGTAATATAGATCTTTACCTGGCATTTTATGCCTGCAAGGCTGCAAGTACAAGTTTCTGGATCACAGAACACTCGGCAGTCACAGCCACAATCCTCCCTGGATAGGCGGATAGCCCGTAGCTCATGTTTTTCTTCCACATCGATCTTTTTCACTCCAGAGGCTCGTAGCAGTGCCCTACGTTTTTTTGTTGGTAGGGGTTGTAGAAAGAAGTATTCATCTACTTCTGTGTTGTCTAAATCAATATCATCATCAGAAATGTCATCCAGCGTCAGAGTATCAGCCTCTTCCGATTCCACTGTACCATTCTTTGTCATCTGTGATACAGAGCAGTTGACACAGTATTAAGACTATACACTTCCTGAAACGAAAACTTTTAGTGAGAACATACTCGTTATAATTTATTTTTTTGCATGTGAATTATAAGAACACTAAGAATATAGAGTGTTATACATGGTTCCGTAAAACTGATATTCAGTGAGTCAAGGATTCTTAACAGTTTTCTTCTGAAGAGACTAATTTCAGATGTCATTCCTTTCAGAATAGTCATGGAAATAAAAATAAATAATTGAGAATTCAGATTTTCACCAATAGTTGCAGAATACGGAAGAAAAAACATTAATAATATTATCTCCCATATTGCTAGGAGTTGATATTTTAAAATTATTCATCAGTGCTTCCTGGTGACAGCAAAGTGCTGGACAAGGATTAACTAAAACCAACAGGAAACATTAGTGTTAGGATCAATATGCCCTTTTGTGTATAGACAATACAATCATGGCTGAAATCATGACAGCTATTCACAAACTAAACTGTCTTTGCAGGAGTAATAATTACTCCATCAGTGGAGAAAAAATGGAGAAACACACCAGAAGAAAAATACTACTATGCACTGTGTTGTTGTCATTTGAGACACAAGTACCCAAGGAAAACATTACCAGAGTTAGAATTTGGATGCAAAGTATGTGTGTGACATTCTATACCTTGGGGAAGCGTCCTGTAACCCCCATATTCCTCATTTTTATATAACCGTGATCTTACATATAAAGCATGCCTTGTAAGGTATCAGGGGAAAGGTTATGACCAGCTGAAAGTCATTTCTCTCTCCATATATATGTATCATTAATGCATATGAAGTTATGAGAATTGTGTTGTATGGCTGTCACTAAAACATGCTGTATGTTGGGGAATCAGCCAGATATTAGCTCCCCAGAGGCAACAGCAAGGAAAGAAACCAACACCCAGGCAGGGTATCAAACAACCTATCAACAACCATTGTCCAGCAAGGGAGTTACAATGCAATGACTCACCTGCATGAGGCCACCCCAGGGCAATTGCTCAACCTTGCCTGGAGACTCAGCAATGCACCCAGACATGCCTGGACTTGTGTTTTCCAAGCACATTGACTGAGAGTATAAAACAGACACAAAGGCCATATGCTGGGCCCTTGTCCTGCCCCCACCTACGCTACAAGCAATTTAGGGCTTGTCTACACTTAAATTTTATAGCGCTGTAACTTGCTGGCTCAGGGGTGTGAAAAATCACCCCTCTGAGCGCAGCAAGTCTGAGCGCTTTAAAGAGCTAGTGTAGACAGGCCCCGAGCACTGGGAGCCATGCTCCCAGCACTCGGAGCTAACCCCCTCGTGGAGGTGGATTACCAGGAGCACTGGGAGACCTCACACTTCAAAGCGCTGCTGCGGGAATGTTCCCGTGACAGCGCTTTGAAGTTTCCAGTGTAGCCATATCCTAAGACACTGAGAAGACACAACTCCAACAGAGGAGATTGGCCCAGGTTTAAGGAACAAACCTGCATATTAAAGACTGCAATATCCAGTGGGGTGAGAAAAACTGCTTAATCTAGATCAGGGGTGGTAAAGTTTTTGGCCCGAGGGCCACATATGGGAATAGAAATTGTATTGTGGGCCATGAATGCTCACAAAATTGGGTTTGGGGTGTGGGCTCTGGTTGGGGGTGAGGTGTCTGGAGTGGGGCCAGAAATGAGTTCAGAGTGTGGGATGGGGCTCCAGGGTGGGGGCAGGGATGAGTTTGGGGTGTAGGAGGGTGCTCTGGGCTGGACCAAGGGGTTCAGAGGGGGATCAGGGCTGGGGCAGGGGGTTAGGGTGCAGGTTGCGAGGGAAAGCCCCAGACCCTGCTCCCCAGCGGGAGCTTGAGGGCCGGATTAAAATAATCTGTTTAATTGTTTATCTTTACCAGTGAGTTTGTATGAAGTTTGGGACAAATCTGCTCAGGTTTTGCAAAGGCTGGTGTATATCCACTTTCCATTGTTGATTCTATGATTCTCCGTCTGGGGGTGCGAGCTCTGGGAATGAGGGGTTTGAGGTGCAGGATGGTCTCTGGATTGGGATCAAGGGGTTTGGAGGGCGGGAGGGGGATCAGGGCTGGGGCAGGGGATTGGGGCATGGGGAGAGGCTCAGGGGTGCAGGCTCTGGATGGCGTTTACTTCAAGCGGCTCCTGGAAGCAGTGGCATGTCCTTTCTCTGGCTCCTATGCAGAGGTGCAGCCAGGTGGCTCTGCATACTGCCCCATCCTCAGGCACAGCCCCTGCGGCTCCCATTGGCTGTGGTTCCTGGCCAAAGGGTGCTGCAGGGGCGGTGCTTGGGGTGGGGGCAGTGTGCAGAGTGGAAGCCCTGGCTGCCCCTATGCATAGAAACTGGAGGGGGGAGCATATTGCTGCTTCCAGGAGCCGCATAGCACGGCCCCCAGCTGGAGTGCCAGAAGGGGGCCATGCCACTGCTTCTGGGAGCTGCGAGGGAAAGCCCCAGACCCTGCTCCCCAGCGGGAGTTTGAGGGCCGGATTAAAATAATTTGTTTAATTGTTATCTTTACCAGTGAGTTTGTATGAAGTTTGGGACAAATCTGCTCAGGTTTTGCAAAGGCTGTTGTATATCCACTTTCCATTGTTGAAGTGATGAACCAATTAATAAATTTGCACTGCCCATCTTGAGCAGTGCAAGGCAGTATATTCCTGAGGTACAGTGTTGGGAGCTGGGGGGGGGGTGATTTGGCTCTGGTGCCTTTCTCTGTGTGATTCATGAGTGGCTCTGGGTGTGGGGCTCCACATGCTGTTGCTCTGAGCGAGAACAGTGCCTGGAGGGGTTTGCTGCTGGTCACTAGCAAGACATTGTGAGAGACAGCCCAGCTGGAGAGAGTTAAGGGGGCACAGTTATTTCCACAGTTCCAGGCTGCACCTTGGGGGGATCCCGTCACAAAGTTGAATCAGAGAAAGGTCAAAGCATATAGTACTGTGCTTTACATTTAGGAACACAAAGATTGCTGTATAGGAATCCAGGGATTACTGTACTAGATCAGACCAGAGGTCCACCTAATCCAGTATGCTGCCTCTAGCAGTAGCCACTACCAGATAATTTAGAAGAAGGTGCAAGAATCCTGAAATATACAGATGTGCAGTGATCAGCTCCTGTCATTTGGTCCTGATCTATAATAGTTAGAAATTGGTTAAATTCTGAAGCATGAGATTTAAAATCCCTTCCAAAAAATTTATCATCATTAATTATAACAGTTCTGGATAGTCTTACTAACCATATAAATGTCCAATCCCTTTTTGAATCTTGTTAAGAACTAAGCCTCAATGACTTCCTGTGGCAGTGAGTTCCACAATCTAATTACACTTTGTGTGAAAAAGCATTTAATCAATTTTGAATTTGCCATCTTTTAATTTCATTGTATGCTCTTTTGTTTATATGAAACAGGAAGGACAGAATTTCCTGATCTTCCTTCTCATTACCATTCATTATTTTATATACTTTATCAAGTCCCATTTTATTTGTCTCCTTTCTAAAACAAACAATCCCAATCTTTTCAATCTTTCTCAATAATTTTTGCTGCCCTTCTCAGAGCCCCCTCTAATTCTACAATATCCTTTTTGAGAGGGGATGACAAGTACTGCACACAATATTCTAGATCTGGATATACTATGGATTTATATAATGGCATTATATTTTCCATATTATTCACCATCCCATTCCTTACGCATCCCAACTTCTTGTTTCCTCTTTTGACTGCAACTGCACATTAAGCAGAGGTTTTCATTGAGCTGTCTACAGTGACAGCCAGGTCCCTTTCCTGAGCTGATACAGTTAATTTAAAACATTACTAGGAGTACAAGTAGTTTCAAAATTCATTGTTGCTACCAAGCTGCCCATTGACCGAGACTATTTAGGTCTCCCTGATTTAAATTCCTCACAGTACTCTCTGGTCTTGACTAGCCTAATTAAACCTTGTGTCTTCTGCAAATTTTGTTATGTCACCACTCATCCCCTTTTGAGATTATTAATGACTATATTAAACAACACAAGACTACTCAGAACCTCAAGGCTTCCTGCTGGTAACCTTTTACCATAATGAAATTTAACTATTTAAACCTACTTTGTTTTCTGTCTCCTAGGTAGTTTTGATCCATGTTAATACTTTGCCTCTCATCCTGTGATTACTTAACCTTTTTAGTAGCCTCTTCTGCGCAAACTTGTCAAAGCCCCCCTGGAAACCTAAAGAAACTATGTCAAACAGCTCTTCTTTGTCAAAGAACTATAAGAGATTGGTGAGAGACAAATTTTCCCTTGCAGAAACCGTGTTGGCTATACCCTCTCATATTGTATTACAAACTTCCATGTGCTTTGAACTTCTTGAGCTTGGCGATCCGTTACCAATTTTCCCTCCCCAAAGTTCATGCCCCTCTCTGCAAACAACAAACAAACAAACTTGTATTAATGTTTTCATAATGTTTTCTTCCTCTTGCTACAACAGGGTGCTAAGTGTTAGGTTCTGGCTGTATGTGTTTTTCAGGGCTGGACTGGCAGATGATGGAGGACATGGAAGTAATCTTTTGACTGAGCAATTTGCAGAAGGAAAGATAAAGTGACAGTAGTGGAGTCCAGGAGTATCTTTGGCCACAGATACCTTGAAGTCCTTGCTTAGGCAAAGATACCATTCACTTCAGTGATAGTTTTCCATTAGTAAAGGCTGAGTAAGAACTTCAGTGTTTGGCCTTTTGAGAATACCTGCCCTTTGGATGCAATTGTATACATTCAAGGACAATGGTGTAAGGTTCAGGGATAAATATATTAAATTTCTATTCTTTTCTGAATTATATATGCCTCTGAGAACTCAGTTATACAAAGACTCGAGAAACCATGCTATATCCTTTCGGATGGAAAAGTATTGTTAAGAACCTCAAGAGTTCTTGATGATATTCTGTTACTTTCTAATGTATCTTCTTCCTCTCATTAATACATCATTTTAGAATAAGAGATCTGGCAGGACTTAACACAAGCATCCAAATGTCGCCTTTTCATATACTAGCACTCATAGTCTTAAATTTATAACACCCCAACCCAGCAACACCAACACATTTGAGTAAGTGCGCCTCAAGTGAGAGCATTGAGCCAGATTCGCTATTCCAGCCAAGCTGCCTAGGTGAACGACTGGGATTGTAAGGGAAAAGGTGGATTTAATTCACCTTAACATTCCCAGGATCCAAGGACCAGCGCAGTACTTTAGACTGCTCTAACATATGGCTGGCTTCCCAGTTTGAAGGTAGGGTTGGACTAATTTCCCTGTCTATGATGGAGCTCACTGCTTAGTTATCACTACCAGAGAGTACATTTCTGGGGCTCATAAAAATACTTCTGAAGAGAAAACTATTTGACTTGAGAGTGGACCAAATGGCAAGTATTTAAAAACATTTCCCCAAGGAGGGCACATCTGGATCCCACAAATTGTACATTCCTTCCAATTTCAAGCTAAACAAATTGAACACTGTGGTATACTACTGAGATATTCAATATATTTTTACAAACAAAGCATAAACATTTCCAGCAAGTGCAGTAATATAAATGTGTTTTGTCAAGTGAGGCTTCCTTTGCTATTGTTATCAAAAAACATTTTGTTAAGTGGAAAACCAAATGCATATATTCCCAGTCTTTATCTTTCCTAAGCACAATGATTTCAATGAAGGTGTGTTGATTTACACTCGCAGAAGATCAGGGCCCATACCTATGAATTTGTGACTTCTGTAGGTTTAATTACTCACTTAATGTCACATTTACACACTGCTGTATTTTTCAAATAAAAAACAGTGAATGTAAAGGAAACAACTTTGATCACACATTCACCAATACAGCACCTTTTGTTTGGATTTATTATTTCAGATCTCCGATGTCACAATTTGAGGCATCAATAAACAAACTCAGGGCCAAATCCTGAGGTTCCCATTCCAATTTTACTCAGACTAAATCTCAAACCTTGTCCATGTTAGCTTATTCTGTACTCCCACGGGAGCATGCTTGAGTAAGGATTGAGTAAAATCAGTGTAAGGACCTCAAGATCTGGTACCCAGTGAGTTTATCTGAATATTTTCCTATCCATAAGGAAATATATATTCAAATACATGCCCTGCACTTTCATTATAACAACAGATATTCTTCATCCTTTTTTGCTATCACTTTTGAATTTTTGTTGAACACTTAAATTCACAGTCAGTGCATGTGCTTCCAATTCTGTTATGGTTTTTTATGTTTATATATGGTAATATTACCATTGTTGCTGAGATACTCCCCCTTCTCAACTACTTAATCCTGACATCGCTGTTACTCTCTTTCTTTTACATACTGTATAAGGAAGAAGTCCTGTATCATATCCATATAACTACTGCTGCATTTATTTACTATATGCTCTGCTTTGTCTTAGGTACCTTAAGTCTCCCACTTTTGTTAACAGTTTGCCTTTTGCACAACCTTCTGGATTATAGCTGTCATTTCATGCCATTGTTCAAATGGTCTAGAGAGTGAATTCCTATCAAAAGTTTACTGTCTTTGTGGCCTCCAATCTTGAGTAGTAACAATAATAGATGTTAAAGATAGAAAAGACCTGACAGATCATTCATCCATTTCCTTGCAAACTCAAGATTAAAGCAACTCCCTGCCCCAATCAAGGAGCTGACTCCTGATGCCTGACTGGCAGGTGGGCATACTTACTAATATACTAACAAGAAGATATTTCCTTAGTGTACAGTAGTATGTCCTCTGTTAATATTTCATCACTATCTGTGCTTCTTACAAAGTTAGAGTGCTATTTCTAGAACTTCCCTTACGACACACTATTTCTTCCTCTTTCCAATGTATTTTGACTTTTATAAACAAATTGCAACCTTCAGAGTTTAATCCCCAGTGATTTTCATTTCAGCTGCCGTGTTTGTTATTTCCATAATATTCAAATCTTTTATGCTCAGATATTTCCAGTTCTCTTTTTCACAGTTATATATAGGCATCTTTAAAACTTCTCTTGAAAAACCTTCATATTCTTCTTCTTTTCTGTTTCCCTAGATGTCTGCCCTTTCCGCACTAGCTAGCAAAAGATAAAACTTCCCTTGTGAACTATGCTTTAATACATTTTTTGCTAGAGAGGTGCGAGCACGTTTTCTCTGCCCAGCTATGGACCCATCTTTACTAGTCTTACTATACCTGCACATACAGAATTTTCTACATTAACACATTGCAGTTACTTTCCTTTCCCCCCTGAAACCACTTACCAAGCAGAGCATTGTTGCTCAGTTGCCTGTACGAAATTAAAATATAATTCTTGATCTAAAACTTAGTTCCTGCTCGTGGCAGCCAATTAAAAAGGCTATTAAAAGCAGTTTAATACAAATAATACAAGGAGAAATTTAATAAAGAAAGTTATGCTGGTGTAGGGAACATCACACATTTTTATATTACCTGAGGTGATAGAAATCTGTACTTTGTTCTGTTTGCCCCCAACCCGTTGTTAATTTTGTTAGCCACGACAAGCAGATATTAACTGTGTCCATTATATAAAATGCGGTGCTCTTCCTCTGCCTCTTCTGAGTCCAAAGATATGACAGTAGAAAAATAAGGCTTTTTATTCAGAAAGAGAAATATTTTCAAGCTGCTACCTAGACGTTTGTATCTGATAGAACAGTATATGTTTGGAGATGAATACAATAGAGTAGGAAATGATAAAATACAGAAATTCTCTGTGGGCCCCTGGATCTGAACATTCAGAGACTTTGGATCTGGAGGTGAATTTTGTAGGTTGGGTTCATGTTTAGTAAAAATAAAAATAAAATCTGTTTCTTTGCTGCAACACGTTAGCCACAAACATGTTCCTGTGTCATGTGGGGGATTTGAAGACATTTGTATCTTCGTATCTCTCCTCCCAGGTGAATGAATCTCTCTTATCTGGGTTAGTTTCTGGCAACTTTTGATTAGCACCCTCCAAAGACCAACAAAGAACTGATGATGATCCATGGTTTATTCAGTTATCAAATGCTAATCAGTTTCTTTCTAGCAAAAAAAGATAAATAATTCAATTAGCCAGTGACAGGTAAAAAGTTAAGTATATGGAAAAATTGCTGAAAAAGATTTTATTCCTGTTTAATTTTTCCTCTGCTTTCTCATCAGTCCTAAAACCACTGATTTGACTCTAATTAATTTAATACTGCTAAACATTCCCATATTACAATGGTGTCCAGACTTCTTCTCAGTTACAGGTGGGAAAACATCTTAAATTAGGCCCAAGATCACATGCAGTGGCAATGCCATGATTTAAACCCAGTCTCCTGATCCCAGTCCTGTGCTCATCCCATTAGATTATGCTCATACCAGTTTGATTTCTCTCTTTGAGTTGTAACCTGTTGCCTCCATGCCAATATTTTCATAGTTTTCATATGCTCAGAATGCTTGCAAGTGAAATTGAAGTTGAACTAGGTGATTGGTAACCGGCACATGCTCCTAACAGGATTGTGTTTTTGTCAACAAAAAAGTCAGAATCTGCAACATGTGGATCATAGCCTTTATAATATAATCCCATGTCTGACATACGAAAGTCAGTTCTATACCTCAGGCAAGGTAGTGACTTCTTACTTACAGTCAAGTCTTTCAACTGCTAATAATCAAGGTTCATAGTCAAATTTATTATCATCTTTTCTTTTGCGTGGTGACAGCAACTCTGAATTAGTTGGCACAGAATAACCACAGAATAAAAAGTGACACACTTTCTCCCAGTTACTGTAGACCACTTCCTAAATAAGCAATTTATCAGCTAAATACAAAGGGGAGCTGAAGACTATTAACTGTCACAAAATACATTTTCATGAAAGAATTTAGAGGAACATTAAATCCTCTTGTGAATGTCACAATATTGCTAATTTGAGTAAAACAGGTATAGGGAGAAATAACAGTCTATATTTTAAAGCTATCAGAGTGAAATTCATGGCAGTGCAAAGGATCAAACAAGGGCTGATGCACACTTAAGGCCTTGGTGTGAAATTCACTTCGCCTCTATAAAACCTGAAAAATTGAACTTTATGCCACACTCCTCTCTGTCCCCTTAGCTGAAAACTTCTCTTCACAAGGGAAGTAGGTGAAGGAAACTTAGTTTCTGCATCAGGTTTCACCAGAGTGCAAACAGGGCAAAATAATAATGCAGGTGAATTTCTTTTCTTTTGATTCTGGCTGCTAGAACTAATGGCATCTATTTGCACAGTACACTCAAAGTGAGGGGGAATGGCTGAAAAATAGGGACACTCATAATCAAAGGAATCTAACAGACCTTCCTAAAATCACAGGAGTTGTCCATAACTGGGCTTACTGGAGAAGTATATATATCCTTGAGTTTAAGGGTTAATGAAAATTTCTAGAGATGCAGAGCTGCAATGCTGAAATCCAAATACTAAAAATATTAAATCAGTTCACCCATTACTGACATTTCCAAGACAGATTTGAATGAACTGAGCCCTTTCAAACCTGTCTATTGTAGTTACTATGCAGCTAATAGCTCTCCTAGTAAAGTGCTAAAACACGTATCTCCACAAGCTAAAGGTAAATGCACCATATTCATACCATTTTGTCTTTTTTTATCCATTTTACCTAGTTTATATAGCAGTTACAAAATAGCATAGAGATCTTCCCTACAGATATTCAGAGACCAGAAAATTGCACTTGAACATATACTATTCCTTGTCAGCTATTCTTTAAGTACATTCTCTGATGTCTGTTAGACACTCATAAAAAGATGGAGAAGGCCTGGAATAATGGTTTTACCTTTTTTTTTTTTTAAGGGGGAAAAGGGCTGCTAGAATAATTCTATTCCTATACTATGGTAGAGTAGACAACTAAGTTCTGTTCTAGTGGTTTTGCTTTGGATTCTCTTGTTTTCAGGAGGTACACCTCTGCAATGTGTAAAGCAAAGTCTAGCTTGGTGCAAGGTAGATGTGCTGACACATGTTGGTTCCCAGATCTGTGAACTTTTATTTCACTCAGGTCATGCTGGTGAATTTATTAAGTTTACTAATGTTTCCTCAAATGACAATTTGTTAAAGTAAATCCTCCCATGTCCCTTTCTTGTAGGCAGGATGATTTTTATGCTCCAACTCAAAAATTAGAATTTTCACAAACCACTGCTGATCTGTTAACAATGCTGGAGTGCCGAACCTCCCCAGTGCTTAAATCGTTAAAATAATCTTTGTCTTTTTAAAAATTCTTCTTTGATTTTAATAATATGGGGAGCTAAATAAGAAACTACTATTCCCAGCAAGTAAAACAAAAAGAAAACAAAGTACCTAACATAGATAGTCACTCCTTATCAGACATTTTCATTTTGGAATGAAACCCACAATAAGTCACCTTTGCTACCGAGGAGTCCACATATTTAATGCAATGTAGAAATTAACAAACCAGGAGAACTGAAATAAAAACTACTACTTTATTTTGTAGAACTGATCAATGAAATTGTTTTTAATTATTCACTTTATTAATATAACTTCATAAGCAAACTTTTATGAATGAAACAACATTCATTCATAAAACCGGTTACCCCAATAACTGGCTAATTGAGTTTCACTTTCAATCCAATTGCTGCTTAAATCGCTGAAACTTACACTGTTTCAACATTGTAACTTCTGCTCACTGTTTGTCATTCATTAGACTTGTCTATATTTTAACTCAAACTCCATTTTAACTTGTCCCAACTCCATTTTAAAATGCTCACTCCGTTTTGTAAAAGCTTGCTGCAACCTTCATTTTTTCAAAACCCTGCTGTAATCCTATTAGTTTAGATGTGTGAATGAGGTATGGATGGACGATGAAATCAACCTCCAGCCCCAGCCTGTCCTGATGAAATAAAGTGTAAACACCCAACGGCTGAATGCAGACAATAGCCCTGACAAAGTAAGAGGAGTCCACCCTCAAAAGAAAAGAGCAAAAATACAATTGAAGAAACATCAAAGCCAGGTCCTAGGCTGAAAGTCATGTCTGCAATTGAAGGGTGATCAATCATACCAAACCCAGAGGCAGCGTGACACAGCAAGAACCTATAGACTCTGGATTCAAACTAAAGCCTACAAAAAGGATGAGTGAGATGGAAGACTTTGAAGGGTAACATTCTGCTGCCAACATGGAAGGGCATCGCTGCATGGCCAACAGAGACCCAGCTCTTCCTTGTGCCTGGCTTTCCTGGACAATTAGCTGCCACAAGCTACGAACCCAAGCTACATGCATCCGATGAAGTGAGCTGTAGCTCACAAAAGCTTATGCTCAAATAAATTTGTTAGTCTCTAAGGTGCCACTAGTACTCCTTTTCTTTTTGCGAATACAGACTAACACGGCTGCTACTCTGAAACCTGTCATTCAGGACTGGTAACTCTACAGCATCTGCAGAACCTGTGTGTGTGTGTATGAACAAACGTGTGAATGAACGTGAAACTGAATGAAATGTTATAGTTATAACTGACTGCCTACTATGGTTCTTTTTGTATTCACAATAAATGTGACATTTTGTCTTATCCCCTTTAATAAGATCCTGCTAGTTTTTATGTTATTGGTATAACACTTTCTTTTTTAACACACAGCTTTTACAGTAATTTTTAAAAAACTTTTCAAACAAAAGCTTTCCCTACTTCATTTTATGCAATGGCTTTCTGTGCAGTTGAATAGCAATTTACGTGTAACTCCTGGGCAGAACACCTCAAATCAAGATCATAATCACTGACATTATCACCTAAGAACCATAATGTTTTTCTTCTTTGTTTTCACTGAGACACAGCTCAAACGGCAAAACAGCTCTTCCATCTCCATAAACAGAAATCAACAAGGCCCAGCTGTCATAAGTAAACAAAACATCTTCAATGCTTCACAATGATTGCCTAAAAGGCTAGACAATAAAAGTTCCCTCAAAGTTCTAACATTGACTGTGACTGAATGGGACTCAATGACAACATTATTTCTCCTCCTCTTCCTCCTCACAACCACTTTTTGAAAAAAGGAAGCTGGCATGAATGAGTAATATTGGAGTAAAGTGTTCAACGTGGTGCTCATTAGCATCAATGGGAGTGGAGCTCCCATTATGAGTCCAATATACTAAGCTCAAAGCTCCTCTCATTGATAACAGTTTAACATCAGTAACTCCATTGACTTCAGTGATCTATACTGGTTTAAATGAGAAGAGAATCAGAACTACTATCTGGAATACACACTGTGATAGAAAGTGTTACCAACTCTCATGGTTTTACTGTAAATATCACAACATTTGTTATTTTCTTAAAGCCATGGTCCTGAATCAAACTGTTTATGGAAGAATCTCACCTTTCTAGTTCTCATGGTTGCAGAGAAAAGCTTGAAAACAAACCCAAACATACCCCAAAGGCTCAACAATCAGAAGGCAAATAAAAAGTACCAGTTTTAAAAAAATCTCATGATTTTTAAATCAGTCTCATGATTTTGGGGGCTTGACTCATGAGTTTTGAATGTGTGGGGATGACAATACAGAGTAAACCTACTACCCCAAAACAGATTCACAGTCACCACCAGCTGCTAAGAAATAGTGAGAGAAGAACCTTCCATCTGTAGGTGAGGCCCTTCCATTTGGCTGCAGGAATTAATCTAGCAGTTAGAGACTGGGAGGAGGGGGTGCATGGAATGGAAATCAAACTTCTGTTGCTACACCAGTATCTGGAAAGGGAATTTACCGGAATTTAAAATCCTGACTACAGGTCACTATCTACTTTAAACAACCCTCCCCACCATCCCCACTTAGTCTCAGTAGGAGAGGATATGGCTGGTCAGAGAATCTGTACTCCCCAAAAAAACTGTGCCTCCCCTCTTGCTTCATCCGGCTGGGGGCATGTTGCTCAATGGACCAAAAACCAAGTATCCGCCACTCCCAGGAGGGAGGAAAAGGGATGAGAGCACTAGAGGTAAATGAGATCTGGGATTTTCATTGGTGGATCTTGTGCCTGTATAAGGAGAAGGGGAAGCCTGAAGCCCTTGTTGGTAACCTCTACTATCTGGGCAGCAGGAGGGTTAGAGGACTCAGAAGTGAGCTGAGTCCTGAGAGACAGGGCAGGGGGTCTATCCCAAATGATTGGTTATCTGGTGGGAGCCCCATAATCCCACATCAGATCCAGGTAAATGCCTGGTGTATGAGAAGGGAGGGAATATATAGTCCCTACCCATGTCAATAAAGCTGTGGCCTGCCGCCTAAAATCCATTCCAATGTCTGTCTTTCACTCACCTATGTGTCCTAATCACCATGATAGTTGAGGGTTAGAAGCTATTAAAAAAAAACAACCTGTTCACTGTTCAAACTAGAAACTTTAGTAGACAGCGGAGTAATTACAACAGTGTCTGAGTAGCAAGAGCCACACAGACTTCTGAAGGAGGTGAGGCAGAAACTTGTGAAAAAATGCCTGGGAGGCAATAGGAGTAATGTTCTAAACCGGGAATAATGCCAGGTGGCTTTGGGAATCTGCCTTCTAGTGGTATCTGAAACAGAGAGACGTAATCTCAGCATAATTTCATAGCGGGAAAAGGACTGCAGTTAGGCTACAATTCTAAAAATAATTCAAAGCTAATTACATAGATTAATTTGCAACCATGCCAAAATAAATAAATGAATAACAGAAACAATTAATACATATTCTTAGGTTGCCCAATCTTGCTCTTATTTAACTCAATGGGCGTTTTCCCACGAATTTTAATACAATTCGGGAATAGGACGAGTGTTTCTAAACATAATTTTTCAATGATACATTGAATGTAAAAATCATACACCTGTTGAACATCTACTATGCTGTATTTAAAAGCCAACCCAGGACGATATCTCCAATTTGTAGAGACCGGATTAGTATGATCAGAAATCTTTGGTATTGATAAGCTAAGCACTTGCATCAAGCAGTTATCTCAAACAAAGAGCTGAAATTTTGCAAGTTTTTCTTCTTTAAAGGCATACTTTCTGGTTAAAAATATATTTTAAAAAAATAAACATCCATACCTGTGTTGCTTATAACATGGTGGAAATTTAAACTGATTTTTTCAAAAATGGAATGTACTTTTCACCATTAATGTTTGCTTTTTGCATTTAGCTCAAGTTGGCCAAGAAAAGAAACCGGTCAGTTTCACTTTCCATATCTCATCACTAGCACCATGCTGCCATTTTTTGATTGCATTGCCTGTAGATTAACATATCTAATCCAAACAAAAACCTGTTTTAATTGGATTTTTTTAAATCAGAGGAACATTTCTATTGAATTTAAATTTGTTAAAGTCAGATAAAGTGATCAGGTTAAATGTTGGGCCTATGGTGTCTTGACAGTATCCATTTAAAATGTGAGAGATGGGAGCAAGCAAGGTCTCCTTGCCATTCTTACCTTCAGTTTTAAAGAGTTAAGCTTCTCTTCCCTTAGATGGTCTCTTAACATCTCTCGATGGAGCCTCTCCTGTTCCATTGCAAATTCTCCAAGGGAGTACTGGCGCACACTGTTATGACGTGTGGACATGCCCAATGTGCTTCCTCCTTGGCTCGGGACACTGGTGAAGCCTTGCCTTCTTGTGAAGTAGTAGACAGTAACACAGTTAAAATGAACATTCTTTGTCCTTTTCCGCTTCTCCCTCTTCAAGATCGATGAAGCTAAAATGGAAGCCAGTTATAACATTAATGAAAAACCTGTTGGTCACATAGCAAATCTTTACTTCTCCGAGTAGTCCCACTAACTTTAAAACAAATGGGATACTCACACAAGCAAAGTTTTGCAGGATTAGGTCTTTTGTGAGGGGGTATTATTAAAAAATAACAGTAAAGATAAAACATTTGCAATAAACATTTTATATGAGACAATAGAATTTGGCTAATAAATATATGACATATTTCTTACTCAAGTTAAGCCAAAGTGTTTAAACAAAGTAAGGAGTCGGACAGCTTCTGTGTTTGCTTTCACTGTTACAAAACCATACACTTGTGAACACTGTCATCTATTTTAAGAGCGGAGATAGTGTTGGCCAGGACACTCTGGTTAGTCCATACTCTTTTCACAATGTTTCATCTTTCACCAGGAAAACAAATGAAGATCGGAAGAAACCATCTCAGTGTAACTTAGCACCTGAAAGACACTGGCCCACTGACTTACACATGATAAAATCCCATTGATGTCAGTAGCATTGCATGACACAAGGCAGGGGAAATGTGACCCAATTTCTCACACAGTGTAATATAGATCTACTGCCACTGTGTCTATAAGAGTCTAGCTGAAGATTTCTAGTATTTTATAGTTGGAATTATTGTCCCTCTTTTTAGGAGTAAGGGAAAATGCCAAGCACTTTCAGTATTCCAGAAAAAGAGAACGGAGCTTTGGAAAACACTATGAAGCAACATTTTACTGTCACCCAGGGACCTAAAAATCCGTAATAATAATGGGAAACCTGTCACAGGATGATACTATATAAATAATACTGATTTACAGCTACACTCCTCTCCTTTTTCTCCACTGATCCCACTGATGCTGCCCAGTGAACAGCTCGTTGTTACATGTGAAGTCAGTGCTAAGCCTATCTCCCCTCTTCTTTTTTCACCCTTCCCTCACACTCTTCTCCTTTTCCTCCTTCCTTAATTCACTTGCATACAAATGTAGCTCTACACGATGTGCACTACTTTAAAAATGGTGCCACAAGTCTTGTTTCTATCTTTAAATATTTGTTTTTTGTTGTACAGATATTTAGAGATTCCTGTAATGATATTCAGTAGTTGACACTCACAAGTGGCTGTGGTTGGCCGTTAGAGCAAAATAAGAACAACAAACTAGTTCCTTGACTTTTTTAAGATATGACAGTTTATTTGATTTGATTTGAATGATAAAATGGCTATAGGAAATCAAAAAACTAGATGATGTGTTACAGCCATGCAATTTAGATACAACAATTGCATGAGGTATGATATGAGAAACCTATCTGTCAGAAAAAATAGAGTAGTGGTCCCCAAACTGTAGTGCGCACCCTCCTAGTGGGGAGTGGAGGAACATGCAGGGGGGTGCAGTGGAGCCCAGGAAGGGAGTGCCACCCAGCCCCGCTCTGCCCCCAGCTCCACTCTGGCCCCGCCCCTGGCGCCAGCTGCTGGCCTGGCGCTGCTCCCAGCCCCCAACCCCCCCTCCTCACCACAACTCTTTTGTTATGGAACAAAACATTTGTGATCAGAAATAAAAACAGAACAATTCTACATGAGGAAATTAACAGACAACAAAATAAAACATTTTTCACCCTGCTTAAAGAAGTAGTGCTAAGAAAAACTGACTTTTATTAAAAAGATTAATAGCCTTGTTAACAAAAGTAAACCTCTCATATTTCACACACAGACCCAAAATATTGTGAGGTCCAGTAAAATATACTTCTCAAGAAATGTTCTTCAGATGTGCTACATTTAATTGGCATAATATATAACCACTGAGTACAATGCCAGAGGCCCTATATTATTTTACAGAGGATATTTTATTACTTTTTTTTTAATTGCAACTCTGAAACAACTTTATAGTGCTATGCCAAAGATAGGCAGGATGCAAATACGAAGATCTCTGTCATTAGTAGAGCTGGTCAAAAAATTTTCAATGGGATAGTTCCACTCCTCCTCAGGAAATGCAATATTTGCTGAAATCAAAATATTTGCAGGAATGTGTTGATTTTAACAAAATTTTTGACTGGAGAAAGTTGAAACAAATCATTTTAGCTTTCTAGTATAATTTTGATAATGTTGAAACATTTTAACTTTTATCAAACTGATCCATTGCATTTACTTTATATTATATTACATTAAACATTATACTGTATGTAGAATTTTATCTAAAATCATGTTTAAACATTATCAAAACAAAACTCTTTGCCTTACTGAGATAAAACTGTTTAATGAGATAAAACTGTTTAATGAGAGATAAAACAGTAAATTTTGAAATTTAAATTTTTCATTCAGATTCAAAATGAAAAGAAATTTTGAAATGTCACAATTTCCTGCAGAATGGACATTTCGTTTTCCAACCAGCGCTAGTTATCAAGCTGGAGCATCCGGGAAATCCTGCTCTCAGACAATGAAAGGAGGAGTCATGTGGGCTGTTCTGGGATTGGTGGCAGGGAATCAGTGGAGAAGCACTGATATTATCTTTCATCCTTAGCAGTGGTTGCACTCCTGCCTCCCAACCAAGTAAACAAATGCAGTGTTTACAGCTACCACAGGAATGAAACAACAACAACAGGCTAGGTTAAAGATTAAAATAAAATAGAAAGAAAGAAAATTAAAGATATAAGGTGGAAAGTAAAAAAACATTTTACTTAACGAATGACTTAGAACAGTGGTTTTCAACATGTGGTCTGCGGATCCCTGGGGGTCCACAGACTATGTCTATGTTTTCCAAAGGGGTCTGCACCTCCATTTGACATTTTTTAGGGGTCCAAAATGAAAAAAGAAAATGTACATGTCCATAAAGTGCATACACTAAATATATTTGATTACATGGTTGTCACACACACATCCCTAATAGAGCACGCTCTGCTGGACACACACCAGGCTGCTGTGCTGGGTCCAATCTGCAGGATCTGTGTGGTCTCATTAGGCTGCAGCACTGTTTCTCCCCTTGATGTCTTTGGCACATCTCCTGAGCACAGGTGCTCTGTCTGTTATACTTTCACAGAAATGGGACCACATGGTCCAGCAGCCTTAGGCCCCAAGGATCAGTGCTAACTCCTCAGATTCCTAATAGCTCACACACACCCTCTCCCAGAACTCCATCCACATGGGTACTCTGAATTACACTATGTTTCAGGGACATGTGATAGCAAAAAGCAAATTGGCTTTATAAGGGCTCCTAAACACAATTACTTTTTACTTAGATAGCACAAGAGACAAAATAATAAATACATTTCCCTGGCTCAGTTTCCTCACCACTCTGGAGAGTTTTTTGGGCCTGGGCAGAATCCTCTAAGGAGTCCAGGATCTCTCCTCCTGCACTTGCCTTCTCTTCCAAATTATGAAGTGAGTGAATCAGTCTCTGCTCTGTGTCCCACACAATTTTATGTATCCCACCGCCACCACCATCTGGTTTCCTGCTGCTGGGGAAATTCCATTCTCCAGTCCTCAACCTCCTGCAGAAAAGTTAGGGCAAACTAGCTTCCCCCAGCCTTCAGAGAGCCTATTATTCTCTGTGGGTCAGGTCTGATCACTAAGAAATAGTCCTTAATGACAGTCTCTTCCAAAGACCAGACTTGTAGGCTCTTCTCCCTGTGTCATCACCTTTTAGAATTTCAGTCCAGCATGGAGGTAAAAACACAACAGAAAAAGCAACCAGCCCCACACACAGTGTTGCCAACCCTCATGATTTTTTCACAAGTGACATGATTTTGGCTGGGGTTGGAACCAGTCTTGTGATGACAAAAGAAGCTTCAGCCCTCTAGCAAATTTGAGTCCTCTAACTGTCCCACCTGCCCACATCTTGGGGCTGAATAACCAATCAGAGCTGCTGTAGGCAGAGCTTTCCTCCCCACCCCCTTCTAGTTATCTGAAGTCATTCTTGTAGGAAGGGATGGGGGAGGAGAAAGCTAATGGGTCCATCAGCTCAAGGGGCTCTGCCACCTATCCCCCTGAGCAACAGGATTAGGTGGCACCTCTGCTCCTCCCCTGCCCTGTAGTACCTCGCCTGGGAAAGGGCAGAACGGAGTGGGCTTGCTGCAGCCCTCTCTCCAGGCCTAGGAGATATGGGTGAAGAACTCCAGGAGGAGAGATGTGATTGGGTGGCTTACCTGATGGGTGGGCTGAACTGATGGGGGAGGAGAATGAATGGAGGGCAGAATTAATTGCTGGGCAGGGACTGGGGAGATGTGGGAGTGAGAGCTCCTTCAGCAAGGACCTAAATCACTTCACCCAATAAATCCGGGAGAGTGGGCAACACTAATTGTCACATACACACTGGGGAAGGGCAGGTGTAGTTCAAAAATAAAGAGACCAAAAACGTATACATTTTTTACACACACACACACAAAATAACAACGTGATTTTTGGACCAATCTGACTTTTTATTACTTTAGATTTTTTATGTTTTGAGGTCAGCAATACTGCACATTCCAAATAGTTTGCAGTTTGACACAAACATGCAGGGGCCCCAACATCGAACAGAATTCGTAAATTGTACATAGACAGATCCCCCAAATCAACACAGTCTTTAAGCATTGGAACTACAGTGTATCAGGGGATTAAAGTTAAGGAAATGCTTTTACCCATGGGCACTGGGATTTCCTGACATTATTGCTTAGTGGCAAGAATACTGAATGAGTGGCTCACAGGAGTAACACTATTCTTGTTTCATATATCTGTTGTCCTCTTTATGAAAAAGCACAACTTGTCTATTTTCACCTCCTTATCCCCCCCGGTGCTGAGGCAGGATCGAGTAAACCTAAACCATTCCTGACAGCTGTTTGTCCAACCTGTTCTTAAAAACCTCCAGTGATGCCAAGTGCAGTTTTATCCACAGTTAAACACATCTTAATAATTAAAAGAAAATGAAAAAAGACAACAGCTCATACTATACAACTAACTCCAATATCACAAGCATCTTTAGCTCTTGTGAATATAAAAAAGAGAAAAAATATATTTTTATGGAATGTCAGATTTTTGTTAAAAGGCAGATAAGAACCATAGTACATCACTACAGAGTATAACTTTGTGCTTAACTATATAACCAACTACATCCATCACATCCAACACCATATATTTAAGTGTTGGGATCATCTGCAGGAAAAATTAAAAATTCACAACAGGTGTTTAGGTATATTAGTTTTTTGGGACTAGGGATGGTGAAAGAGTGGGCAGTTGTTGGTTGCTTGGAAACTGAGTACTAACTGGTCCTCCTATATGTTATTCAAAGCAGAACTATGTCCAGGCACCTTGAGCTACATGAAATGTACCAGTACAAACTCCAAAGGAGCAAGTTCTGATCTTATTAACGTAAGATCCAGATTAACTCCATTACTCCTTATTTACACCAGTGCAAGAAAGAGACCAGCTAAATTCTTTCCCTTCTCAGATGACGTTAGCATCATTGGATCTTTACTGGGAAATGCATATTCTCTCTCTCTATATATATATTTCATTGTTTGGGTTTCTGTCTTTTTCTACTCATATTAAATACTGAAACAGAAAAATCCTCACATTAACAAAAAAACAACAGAGATACCTTCAGGCAGAAATATTAACTGCAAACAGAGATGGGCTAATTCAGAAAAACGGATGTGAAAACCACTCCTCCTCCCACACACTCCAATTTTGGGAAAGTTCAGGTCAGTGACTTGGAATTGCCTTTGTAACAAGTCTAAACTACAACCCAAATCCTAAATCACAAGAATCTGGGGAGTATTCGAATCTAGTACTGAACCCAGAACAAAGAAACTAATAGAATCATAGAATATCAGGGTTGGAAGGGACCTCAGGAGGTCATCTATTCCAACCCCCTGCTCAAAGCAGGACCAATCCCCAATTAAATCATCCCAGCCAGGGCTTTGTCAAGCCTGACCTTAAAAACTTCTAAGGAAAGAATTCCACCATCTCCCTAGGTAACGCATTCCAGTGTTTCACCACCCTCCTAGCGAAAAAGTTGTTCCTAATATCCAACCTAAACCTCCCCCACTGCAACTTGAGACCATTACTCCTCCTTCTGTCATCTGCTACCACTGAGAACAGTCTAGATTCATCCTCTTTGGAACCCCCTTTCAGGTAGTTGAAAGCAGCTATCAAATCCCCCCTCATTCTTCTCTTCTACAGACTAAACAATCCCAGTTCCCTCAGCCTCTCCTCATAAGTCATGTGTTCCAGTCCCCTAATCATTTATGTTGCCCTCTGCTGGACTCTTTCCAATTTTTCCACATCCTTCTTGTAGTGTGGGGCCCAAAACTGGACACAGTACTCCAGATGAGGCCTCACCAGTGTCGAATAGAGGGGAACGATCACGTCCTTCGATCTGCTGGCAATACCCCTACTTATACATCCCAAAATGCCATTGGCCTTCTTGGCAACAAGGGCACACTGTTGACTCATATCCAGCTTCTCGTCCACTGTAATCCCTAGGTCCTTTTCTGCAGAACTGCTGCCTAGCCATTCGGTCCCTAGTCTGTAGCGGTGCATGGGATTCTTCCGTCCTAAATGCAGGACTCTGCACTTGTCCTTGTTGAACCTCATCAGATTTCTTTTGGCCCAATCCTCTAATTTGTCTAGGGCCCTCTATATCCTATCCCTACCCTCCAACGTATCTACCTTTCCTCCCAGTTTAGTGCCAATACCAATAATAACGTGTCTACCATACAGATCCAAGTCTCCTTTGCCACAGAAATAAACTGTAATTGTTAAATAATGATCTAAATTGTAGATAAATTAATAATGGAATATGAGACTGTTACACAGCATTAGCCTCAATGGACCTCAGTAGACAAATAATACGCTACACACCCACACAACTCTATCTTTATACAGCCTGATTTTGGAGTCTGTGCCTTTTCATCAGTCAGTGAGATTATGCCTATGTAAAACAGGTCTAAAACAGAGCCCTTGTGTATATTTAGAAACTTCCCAAAGATAGAACACGGAACTCCACACTCAGGAAGAGAATTCTAACTTCAACTAAAAATAACTTCTGGATAGGGACTGTGAAGCATGCCTCCTAGTTTTACAAAATCCTAGCTTGAATGACATTTTCAGCCTATAATGTTTCTCAAACACTTCTTATTGAAAAAGGAGTAGTTCTTTGGTTACTAAACATAAATAGTCTCTGTTCTGGATGAAATCCAAGGCATAAGCACTTTCCTCTGCTGTCTCAGCTATTCTCCTGATGTCAAAGACACATTAAAAAAATGTTAAACATACGGCTCCTCAGCAGAATGCTAGCACTCTTACAATCAAGAGGGCAATGCAATTCATTACCACCATCATAGAAATATTTTAGGGACATGAAAATCTCAAAACTATATAAAGCCCATTTGATTAAAATTCTAGCATAGTGACAGAAGGAGACACTGCTATTCATAAACTCCACTAACTTATTTTCGTGCTTTTTACATATTCTCAGTGCCATATGAGCCACTATGGTAAAAAGGATTAACACCATTCTCCACCTGCTCCATGACTTTCCCACACAGCATTTCATCAAGTCTAACAATATAGAACTGTCAAGCCTAATATATCATGATAATCCAGGTCAGAATATCACTTTAAAGAATAATAATAAATTTTAAAAAAGTCCAAGTCTTTTTAGCAATCACCCTAGAAAGAAAAACTGGGCAAGAGTTCATGCTCTTGAACTTTGCCCCTGCCCTCCCTCCACCCCACAAAAAGATGTTTTGATAAGAACAGATTTAAAATTTTTATTAAAGTTAATGTTTCAAATCAAATTTAAGAGGGAAGGTACTGTACATCTGGGGTCGGGCTTGGGTTATGGGGGATTGCAAGTATTGGTTACAAGGTTCACAAGGTACATACATATCACATAACCAGCATAGCTCCAGATTGGGGTGTGGGAGTTTTTAAAGTATCAGTGGATAAGTAGGCTCTGGTACGCCACCCATGGAAGGTATTAAGAGTCCAAGTCAGTACTGGTGTACAGAATAAGTACATGGATGGGGTGCATCCGTGACTTCTTCAGGGAAGGAAGTGGGTTATTTCCCTGGTCAGCATTGTCGGTTACTTGACCTGGTACTGGCAGTGTCCCATGATGTGTTCCGTACAGATGTGTCTGGACCACTTGATGATGTCGGACACCATGAGCTGTCTCATGAGCCAGGCATAGCATCGACCAACTCCGCACGCTCTCAGCACCAACTCATTGTGGGGGGGTCCCATGCACCCAGGGCTCCCACGATCAGGGCGTATATCTAGACCTTGTAGCCCTGGACTCTCAGGTTGTCGGCCAGCAGGGTATACTTCAACACCTTCCGTGCTTGGGCCTCGTGGAAGGCTGGTGACCTGTTTTCAAATGGCACCGTGATGTCTACCATGAGGACCTTCTCTTTTTCTGCGTCGGGCACGACGATGTCAGGTCGCAGTCAACTGTCTGTCCCGGGGATGGCGGAGTCAATGGTGATCTTCCCCAGGGACGGTGGGATGGCTTTCACCAGCTGGTTCTGGGTGGCATTGTGGTGGTGCCACCAGGCTCCAGAGTGGTGTCTGCATCCACACAGGACGTGAGGCAGGGTCTCGTCGGTGTAGCCACACTTCCTGCAGCGCTTGTCCCGGTTGCCATGGCGGACGGCTCCGTTGAGTCGGGCCCAGTGGACCGAACCACCAGTTGGCGAACGTGGTGAAGCTGCCCCTGGGGAGGAAGTGGTTGCTGGCACCCCACTTGCTGGACACCTCGAACACCTTGCCCCGGTCTGGCTTCCGCTTGAAGTTACTACTCTCTGTACACTCTTTTCAGAATACCAAATCCTTGAGGGAATCCTTAATTACTTCTCTGACGTGCTTGGGCTTCAAAATCTAAGTATAGAAGAAAAATTGCAGCACAACCCTACCCCACCTCAAAAATATATACTGATTTAGAGAAAGTCAATATAATTTTCTGAGAAGAGGCTTGAGCCCACAAGACCTTCCCTGTTGTTAGTGGGGTGTAGACAGATGCTGTGCATCCATGGAGGCATCAACTACATAGTGCAGAGAAATTGGATTTATGTTCAGCACATCAAGAAGGCCATATCCATTACTGCTTGATTGTGCAGGACCCAAAAGGGAGCCAGCTCGGGGGAAGAAACTGGGCATGACTGAGGCAATGGTGATAAGCCCTCATCCATGCTATAGAAATGCAACCATTTCTGCTCCTTCTAATAGCACTGCACTGCTCCACCTCTAACCTAATAAGATTGTCAACACAAAATTGAGCAAGCTTCTCATATCCCTAATGCACTTTCCCCTCTCTTATGCAGCCAAGTTCAAGATGTGCTCAGTCCAGAGAGGTTCTTCATGAAAATGTTTGCCTGATGTCATAGTTACAGATGTTAAGTTTGGAAAGGTCCTCTGAAAACATATAGTCCAGGCTCCTACATAAAGAAGGACCTTTCTTTAGCTTTTCTGAGGCTTGAAAGCTACATGTGTCTCTGGTGCGTGATGCTCTTGAGTCTGGGGGTGTCAGGTGGAAAAAGTTTTGGGGCCGAGAGGGATAGTTTGAAATATGGAGAGGTTAGGAAGAAATAAGACAAGTTCTCATTTGAACTGGTCAGAAATGGTTCTCCCCTCCTGTGGAAAACTTTGACAAAAGTGGAAAAATATATTTTTGTCAACATTTTCTGCAGAAACTTTCACCTTTTTAGTTGAAAATCAAAATTTTACAGCCGAAAACTGGAACTTTTCAGGTTTCAGAGTAGCAGCTGTGTTAGTCTGTATTCGCAAAAAGAAAAGGAGTACTTGTGGCACCTTATAGACTAACCAATTTTTCAGTTGAAAAGTTTTGATAACAACTTGAAATTTTCCATAGAAAGCAAATACTTTTCATGAAAAAATTAATTTAGGTAAAAAAAAGGAATTTTCTGCCCCCAAAAAGGGAAAAATGTTGAACAGCTTTTGTTCTCAGCCTATGGGATAGCGAATGTGGTATTTCTGAGCAAGAGGGGGTTGAGCTGGGCTGGAGGGAGCATGGAGAGATGTAGAGCTGGGAGGGGGTTGGGTTGGCATGGTTGAATATGGAGGTGGGGAGAATAGAGTGAATTGGTGGTAATGTGTGCGGATAGGGTGAGAGCAGTTGGGACAAGGACAGTGATGGGGTCACAAAGGGATAAAAACTACTTTCTCCCACACTGCCTTTACAGTAAAGTGTCTCAATATTTCTACTCTAAACGGGAAATACTGTGGGAGAGGGAAGAGGGTGCCCCTTTGTTCCAGTTTTTCACTTTGAAAATGTGATCAACCTACAGGTCCACCACTTATTCTAATCATCAGCTGTCATTACTGGATGGTTATTATTGTCCTGGTCATAGTTTCCTGTTGAGTAAGAAAACAGGTTACCACCATGGATCCTAGTGGGATTAATTTGAAGGTAAAGTTTAAGAATTCTTATATTTGTCACATTTGGGCTTTAATTAGTGTGAAAAATAATATGATAACAAATCTGGTGTTATATTTATAGACACAACTAAAGATGCAGGAATGTGAATGTTTCATTTTATTTATTAAAAAGATTATTAATGGCCAGTATATGCGCTATAGGCTTATGTCTGCTCAAGCACAATGTACCAAGTTATTAATTACAACACAAATAAAATAAAATCTTCAGTGAGGCCTGTTGAGAAAAAAAAATACAGTACTATATTCTATGCTTCAACTGACCATTAGATCAGATTTCAAAAGATTCAGAATCCCAGTAGTATGGGAGATCTTAATATTACAGAATGGGCAATGCACTAAAAGCTAGCATATGTGATCCATTTAAATACAGTTGTGATCCATTTCATCCTCAAACCTTTCATCCTCCTCAAACCTTTACATCAATTTCCAGAACATCTTATTCTTCTCAATAGCATCCCCTCTCTCTCTCTCTCTCTCTCTTTTTTTTTTACTTAAAGCAAATCACATTTTGCAGGATCTTTCTTTTCCATGCGAAAGAATGTCTAAACAGACTATGCAACTTGAAATCTACAGGTGTGATTGGCAATGGCTACTCTCATGTGACTCTAGTCCTGCAATATATCATTATGGTTGTATATTGTGCATTTCCTTGGGCATTGTGATCTATCCTGCTTGGTCCTGCTTTGAGCAGGGGGTTGGACTAGATGACCTCCTGAGGTCCCTTCCAACCCTGATATTCTATGATTCTATGATTCTATCCTTCTCTTCCAACATTTCAGTAACCTCAATAATTACTTATTTCAATACAAGGATGCCTCAATTCATTTAGCCACCCATTCATGTACATTTTCAAACATGTCGTTGCATCTGTTATACTTCCATCACAGGACTTTTGTTGCAAGTTATTTAAGGCAAACAATAACAAAACCCTCTCTGATTTCTGTCAAAAACTGTCTTTATGATCACATAAAGTGGTGAAATTCACTAATATTTTAGAGGGGAGATTTTCTGCTGCTGTATTGAGACTGCAGCCTATCATGTCGAACAACGTCGTCTCATTGTTTCATTGTATTCACCTTTCTGTCTGTATCCATTTGTTGTCTCTTGTCTAGGTAGCTTGTAGCTCTTTAGGACATAATACATCTTTTTGTTCCGTGTTTGTACTGCACCTAGCACAATGGGGTTGGTCCCGCTGCATGACTAGTTTCCTAGGTACTATGATAATGAAAATATTATTAATAATAATAATAACAGTAGGCAAACAAATCCCCTTGAAAATATATGGGAGTTGGGTGCCTAACTATCCTTTACTGTCCATCATTTAAAAAAAAAAACAAAAATAAACGGATATCAAGCAGGAGATTCCCGAAGGGAATCCCATCTTCTTTCAATTTATAGGAGTGTTTAAGTTTAGCAGAGTGCTTCTTCAGTTCACTGAATTTATCTGCAGCCATTTTCTTGAATTTCCTCTACTTACTAACATTATCCAGATGAACCCACTGTTTTAAAAACAATCATATTAATCTGCTCTATCTTTGAAAACACTTCAAAATATTGGGATTTCACAACATGCTAATACATTTTGCACCAATGCTAATGACAGGACGTTATCAATCAATTACCAAACATGGCTGCAGGTAATACAGATGATTGCACAATGCCATTAAAAAGAAAAAAAGTTCCTGGTTTTCAGCTTCACCTTCTAAATATTTTCAAACCCATACTGAACTAGCATCACCACGTTTAACTAATTTAAACTGCTACCACTGATCAACAATTAAGCGTAAGTATTTTAAGAGGTATTAAACAACTAATTAAAGCTGTAGGTTCAGGTAATGATTAGTGCTATGGATCCTTTCACCAAATAAAACATGCATTGGTTCCTTTACATAAATATAATATGGAAGAATTTAGATACTCCTATATTTCAAAGAACGTGATGTTACTCTTCAACATTCTCAATCCACCACAAAGACAAGGAAGTGGAACACAACACTCAGTATGAGGTTACATGTAACCAGCATGTTCCATGAGGACATGTATCATTTGGGTGAAGGAAAAGATATGCAGTGGGGACATAGTATTAATGGATGCTATTAATTCTAGCACCCTCAAGGGCCATATTAAAAACTAACACTGGTGAGAAAAATTAGAAACATTCCAAATTTCCTAGAAAAATGGCAGAAAATGTTGGGAGGTTTTTTTGCTAGAACTTTTCCTCACCCATGTTTTGAACAGTTATATAATTGGTCAAAACATATATAAAATGACAAAGTTTCAGTTAAATATGGAAAAAATGTGTCAGGTCTATTCAGGAGTGGACAGGACTGCTAATGCTCCGTCCTAACCAAGCAATCTCAAAGGCAGGGCTGAGGCAATGGCTTGTCATCCCTTAGGGGACTCACATGTGGAGTTCTGCAGGAAAACCAAATGGAACTGTTCCTTTCAATGTGTATTAGGGGCTGTGAGGAGGGATAATGAGGAGGGATAATGAGGAGACGTGGGTTGTGCCATTTTCAGTATGATGGTGACACCTGTGTCACTGGGGTCATGGATGAGAGCCAGTTGGCTAAAACTTAATCCAGATAAGAATGAGATGATGCTGTTGGCAGAAGTAACTGAGATACCTGCCCGTTATTAAAGGTGCATTTGTTACTAGAGTTTATAATAGGCAGATAGTGTAGGGAAGCTGTCGTTAGTTGATCACAGATAGGCTTAGAAAGATTAGGGTTTTAGCAGTAAATGTTGATACACTGTGTGCGAACAGACAGACAAAAAATATTTCCATTGATAATAATCAAAATTTACCTATAGGCAAAGTCAGAAAAATGCTGCTTGAGAACTTATTAGAGTCTGATGTTAATATATTTACTTTGTATATTCTGACATGTGATGTTGACAGTTTGTGTTTTAATGGTTATAAAGTTTTAACATTTTCAATCTCAACATCTACGGTCACTAAATAATTGTTGTTAGGGATGCAATTGTGTCACAGTGGTCACCACTGTCATAGAACCAGGAATTTTGCCATATCGTGCATGCAGAATATTAGTTTGCTTTGATCAAATCCTCTTTGAAAGATGTGTGGCAGCAGGGTCCATATGAACAATTCCTTAGTTTGCTTTCATCAGCTGCCTCCACCCCTACCCAGCACTAACCCTTAAATCCTGTCTGCCTTTGCCCTGCCCCCATTTCTAATCTGCTTCCTTGCCCCTACCACTGCCTCCCCACCAAGCCTTCTGCACTTACCCAACATCCGCTAGCTCTAGGCATCTCAGACCCCCTCTGCCTTTCCCAGCCCTGCTCTAGACCCTCCCCATCTCTGTCCCCCACTTACATTCTGATTCCCTGCAAACCCCTCTGTTCAGTGTGCAGCTCCTAGAAGGGGCAGGGCTGGGTCTTTGCCCCCTCATGTCCCAGTCTCTTTCTCCCTTGTAGGTCCCCAGGCCTTCAAACTCCCATGGTCCCCTCTGCTTCCAGCTCCCCATCATCCTTTTCCATCTCTCTCCCTAGCCTACCGGTGAGACCTGCTGCCCAGGCCTGGACCTTGACTGGCAAATCCCAGGCTCTGACGATCTCTGATGGAGAATCCCTTCATACCGGCAGGAAGTGAGAGGCATGGCCCAGCACCCTGGCCCACTGATTAGCAGAGACTGGTACTATCCTGTGCCTGCTGTGTGCCTCCAGACCACACCTTCTCCACCAATTGACTGGGGAGAGAGATGGGAAAAGGGGTTGGTGGTGGCTGGGTGTGTGTGTTGGAGATCAGGCAAGCCAGTAGTGAGCAGGGATGGAGGAGGGAGGTAGGGTGAGGACTAGGGCACCTACAAGGAGAAAAGAGGGCGAAGAATGGGAGCTGTCAACACAAAGGATATTGGAAACAAGAGGGGCAAAGACCCAGCCCTGCCCCTTTTAGGAGCTCTGCAGTGGGAAGAAGGATCTGCAGAGTGGGCATTCATGGAAGGTAGGTCCATCAATGGCTATTAGCCAGGATGGGCAGGAATGGTGTCCCTAGGCTCTGTTTGCCAGAAGCTGCGATTGGGTGACAGGGCATGGATCACTTGGATTACCTGTCTGTTCATTCTCTTTGGGGCACCTGCCATTGGCCACGGTCAGAAGACAGGATACTAGGCTTGATGGACCTTTGGTCTGACCCAGTATGGCCGTTCTTATGTTGGGAGACGGAGTGGAATGGGGGGACAGATGGGGTAGGGGAACCCTGCCCATAATTTAAGCACTGATTAACAGTTACTGTGCTTTGATTTAGTTCTGAGCCTGTTTCAAAAGAAGACTAGATCAAAGAAAACTAATGAACTGTTAATGAGCGGCAGCAGGGTTCACAAGGTTGCTGTAATCACAGCATAAAATCTTTTATCATGACTATGCCATGAATTACACATAACTTTAACATAAAAAATCATATCCCCAATTATTGTCTGACACCCCCCACCATTGTTTGACTTTCCCCATAATTTCTTTCAACTTCAAAAATTTTAAAGTCTATAAAAATAATTTTTTAAAAACTGTTAAAATACAAACATCTCTAGTACCCATTGAAATTATAAAAACATAAATATGGAATTCTGCCCAGCCCAATCATATTAGACCACAAAGGTCTTTTCCCATCTGTGTCTGGCCAATGGAATACAACCATCTCTTTTGGCTATGTACCTGGTAACTGTGACCCATGCTTTTTGGATGGATTGGATTTCTTTTTCAAAATATTGGATGTTCTATGCATTGGGTTCCATCTTAAATTAACCCTGCAATGGAAGCTCATGCAGCAGGCATCAAGCCCTTTATTAAGCAGTGCATTTTTCCGGAAACACAATGTACCAGCACTCTGTAATTTCATTGTTTGTCCATTTGTTTCCAGATAGTTTATGATTTTTTTCCCTCCTGCAAAGATTTGAATGGCTTGGGCTACTGTTTTGTTTTTTTTAAGATGTTTTAAATGAAACCAACTACATAAATAATAATCTGTTTTCTAATTCATTGTCTGGTAACGGCAGTGGTTAGAGACTAAAGCCAGCTGAAGCTCCTTGGCACCACACTAGAGAATTTCACCTGTAGGCATAATAGTTCAAGATTCACTGCTATGCTCTGGTTGCTTTGCACCACTCCAGTGATGCAGAGCAGCCATAAACCTAGTTTAACTGGCGCTCTGCATCCTTGGCACTGGCCAGTTAAACTAAGTCTATAGCTAGTGGAGCAAAGCAGCTGGAATATGGTGGTGAATCTGATCCAATATGTACTTTAAGGGCCACTGAGATACATTAGCTACCCTGCATAGGTATACACACTGCCTGCTTGCCGATATGCTGTAGTTCCATTATTGATTCAAAAATTACCTCCTTCTAATCTACTCCAGTTCTAACTCAGAGGAGCAAGAGAATTAGTCCATAAGGTTTTCTCTACTATTCAGAACTCATGGGATTAATTAGAAAAAGAAGACAAGTTTCAGAATTGGGGTCCAGATCTCCACTTGGGGTCTCTAAGTGCTACCGTAATAGAAATAGTATATAGAAGGGCCTGCTGACTGTAAGCCATCAAGGTGCTCCACAATCCCCAAACTGCTGGTCTTTGAAAGACAATTTGTATCTAAAATCAAACTTCATCGGGGGTGGGAGCGCTAGACAAAGGGCACGCAGGAGGATGATCAAAGATCCAACAGAAGAAGAGGAAAGGAAACAGTGTAAGGTATCAAGAAATGACAGAAAAATGAGTAGCAACTGAATATTTAAAAAAAAAAAAATCAAGGAAGGAAAAGGCTTCCGTGGGATCAGAGAAGAGGAAATGTGCAAGTGTGACAGAGGCAGTGCAACTGGCTGACGTATGATGTGCCCATGCTATTTTCAGTGTACGTCCTAGTTCAAATGAGTTTCATACAACCCTCTGGTGCAATATTCCATTATTCCTTCGTGTCGAAAGATGGGTTAAGAGAATGAGGGAAATATATTTTTAATGTATATTTTAAAGAGACTTCACTCTGTTACTATACATGCTTGGATATAGCTACCAACTAACCATCATTTAATTTTACTGGAAGGTTTTAATGTATCAGTTGTACATGTAAAACATCTACATTAGTGGTGAGTCAAGTGAAATAAGTCAGACTGGGTTAGAGAGACCAAACACTCCAGTTTATACAGTGCTGGATTTTATTCTCCTACTTTAGCGTACAAGCTTATCTGAAATGCAACAACCAAATGCACTCAAAGTGCCTGGGGTTTATAACTGCTTTCCATGGGGGAAAAGGTCCTCCTGTTGTCTGGATTAATAATTAGATGAGGCTCCTATTCAAAGCCCTTTCTGAAGCAGCAGTGGCTTCTCCTTGGTGTTAGGCAGTTATGCTGGCTCTATGTCAACTCCCCCAATTGCCTCACCCAGGTAATCTCCTAATAGGCAGAAAGGCTGTATGATGTACATTAGGGATGACATTGTACTAAGCAGCAAAAGTAAACATGGAAATTAATCTCTTATATAAAACTTAACTGTATACCTATATGACCATGGAAAATGTAAAAGCAATAAATATGCAGGAGTGACAAGAGAGAAAGGGCCAGACATTACAATAAAAATAAATTGCTTTTTTTTAACCACAATCTAAAGCCCATAATATAGTGTTTTCATATTTAAATAATTTATATAGCATTGTAAATTTACACCGTATTTTAAAATGCACAAAAAGAGAAATGTTCCCAGCTCCGGAAAGCTTACAATCTAATTAAGACAACCAAAGGTGACTGGATGACCACCAGTGGAAATTTACTGAGTGTAGGGAAGTCAAAGTAGGAATATCAAGGACACAAGCAGCTGACTAAAATGAAAAATTTTTCTACATGCATATAACCTGTTTCATCAATTGTCCCAATTAACATATTCTCTTTCTTGAACCAAAGTGCATAAAGGTTCTTCCTAGAAACTGTAGAAGTGATAAAATATAGGAAATTAATTTCTCACTGAAATACAAAATTTTGGAAAAGAGTATCTTGGCTTTTTCTAAAACTAGCAATTTTACTGGCATATTTAAATTAATCAAATGTTTTTAAGCACAGAGTAACTATCTAAAATGTAAATCACTTTTAAATAGCAAGACAGGAAAAGGTTTGTTTATGTTTATTTTTAAGTGCTAGAAAAAAAGTTAAGTTAAACCACTACAAATATACTGTACCTATAGCTGTATAAATATATGGTATATAGTAAAACATATACCAGGATTCTAGAAATTGAACATATGCCACTTTCTGACTATGTACCAGCATACAATACCAGCACCTCCTTCTGGGGTCTCCAAGCTGTGTTGATTCTAACCTAACCTGGAAGGTAATGAAGCTTGTCAAATACGTGCTTATTCAAAATATTGCATAAAGCTGTTTTGAAGATACAGTACATATGTTTTTTTGAATTTAGACCCTTACCATATGAACTCAGGGTACTGTTTGTAAAAGTAAAATTAAAGCATGTACATTCAACTTACTTTTCATATTTCCATATTGCCAGTAGCTCTGGCCAAATATTTCTGAGATCTGCTGTTACTCACTAACTAAAAGCTGTAGTTTTCCAATGCCTATATTTAAAAACATTGTTCTTGAAGCTAAAGAACAATATTTAGAACAGTATTTCAAAAACAATCAAGATTTAATGTTATGCACTTGTGTTAAAACTTTCAAGTTTCTATTTCTAAGTCTGACAATTTAATATATTCAGAAATAAGGAACACTAGTGACAATCTGTCTTATAAACTGGTGCACTCGGAATCAAATTGCTATTTTCTGTTTTGGTGACTATCTGATGTAAATAGATTGTTTCAAACCCAGTCTATGATGAATCATACATACACTAAAGTAGATGCTGTGGTATCACAAATCAGCTTACAGGTACACAGTCATCAAGATATTACCAGTAGAGAAAGTTACCATGTCACTTCAATATTCTCCTATGTGGCTACTCAGAAATAATGTCTTATGTCATAGTAACTATTGCATTTTCGCTTATCAACATTGTACCCTAAATGTAATATATGCATATCAGTGAAATACTACCAATATTGCCCTAAGCCCTAACCCTAAGCTGTGCTTGAATCCTGCTTGGTTGAGAATGGGCAAAAAGCAAGTCTGGGGGTAAATTGGTATAGTCATCCCCTTTACTTCAGTGGAACTATATTGACTTATACCAGCTAAGAATCTGGTCCTTGATATGGTCAGTAATATTGTACTGCTGTTGACCAAATTCAGAAAAGCAATGCCTGAAGACAATGCTCTTGCATCTCTCGTCCTTGGAGCTGGCCTGTACTTTCAACAGTCTCTCCCCTTAACACAGGACTCTCCAGCTCTCTTCCTTGGAGCTGGGTTGCAGTTTAGGCCAACTATAGGGCCTTAACTAGCTTCTCCTTCAGCTGTCTCCTTTCCCCAATCAGTCCCTGGGCTCTGAGGGTTCAGCATACAAACTTTCCTTTGCTGGTGTCTGTCCTGCTATGAGGGAGAAGGCAGCATATGAGCTTTAAGGAAGGGGAGACAGCGTATCTCCATTGGTCAGGAGAGAGAGCGAAGCCTTGTCCCACCCACTCTGCAAGGCTCTAGGTCTGGAGTCCTTAAAGAAACAGTGATGGGACTTTTTCCAAAACACCATTTATTCCCAGGACTGCTTCCTTTCTACCAATATCTCCTAGGTCCTTGTTTGTCATCAGTGCCGGTGCTAGCGACCGGGGGCCCTAAGCAGGAATATCCCCTCCCCCCCGCAAAACACATACTAACAATTAATAGTGCCCCCCCTCCCAAGCTGCTTGGGGCCCTAAGCAATTGTTTAGTCTGCTTATGCCTATTGCCAACTCTGTAGGTCAGACATTTCAAAACCCAAAATGGCCACACCACGCAACCTTTAGGCACCACTATGCTTAAGGAGCTGACTACTCTGTCACAGTTTGTGATTCACACTTTCTGTTATTCTGGCACAAATCTGTGTGTGGAAACTCTTATTTTAGGAATGTCTTATATCAGTTTAGTTTACAGAAAAGCTGTGCAAAACTGTAGAATTATACCAACAGTTTCTGTTGTAAAACAGAGAAACTGTCATAGCTTTTAAAAAACTACAGTAAGAAACAGAAGTTTTGGGATGCTTCAGTAAATTACAAAGGTATCTGGTTATTACTGTTAATTTTGACCAAGCAAATGGGTTCTTGCTGACTGGCAGGTATTTTCTGAAGGTTACATTTGAGATGAGTTTTATGTTCCATCAGTTGGATACAGTGGGAAAATTAAAAGCAACCACAAAACTGTATTTAATACAGACCTGGGGTTAGTAAAAGATAAAAGTAGAAGGTTTAACAGCTTATCTGCTTGAAGCTCACAATGGAATCATTTGACTCCTGTGTGAAGACTACTTACATAAGAAGGGGGTTTCACGGTATCATGTCCAAAAGTTGTAGGGGATATTAATACTCAAAAGATACCACTTTTAACATTTTTACTTAATATCTTGCTATTTTTAGTTGACTAAAATGTCTGATTTAATTAAATTTATAAATAGGTATAGAGCAGTGGTTCCCAAACTTTAACAACCTATGAAACCTTTCACTAAAATGTCAAGTCTTGCGAACCCCTTCCTAAAAATAAATATTTCCATGGATTTTCTCATTTACCTGAGTATAATTATAAAAGCAGTGATCTTGGAAATATACAACTTGTTTTTATGACATGCTTATTACACACTATTTATTATGAATTATCATTTATCATTACAGTATTTTTATTACATTATGAAAACAGCAACACTCTTCCAAGATCTCACTTTTGTAGCTTGTATCACTTTGAATAAGCCTGTTATAAGACAAGGCTCCTATGTTTCATCAAGGAGTATCAGATGTGAAACAGCATGAAGGTATTTAAGAAACCAACTCAAAGAGTTCCTCCTACACAAGCATTCAGGTCTTGAGCAGTCCAGGCAAACAACGCACCTTACAACAAAGCTTGTAACTTGTTCTTCATAATAATTTTAAAAACAATACTAGCTGCCTGTTTAATTTTAAAAAGAGCAAAAAATATCCACCTCCCTTTCCATTTCTTATAAGGAGTCTTGAAGTTCAAATCTCCTCAGTGTGATAGATATGCTTGCTTTGATCTGCTTAGCTCTTGGAAGTCCAGGGGCTCTGGGCTGCTGGCCCCGTGCTGCCTGGGGTCCCTAGGGAAAGCTCTGTCGCCATTAGGGAATTTTTTCCCGAGAACCTCCTGTAACATTTCGCGAACCCCAGTTTTGGAACCACTGATATAGAGTAATGAGGTTTATGGGGTTTTATTGTTCTAAGTAGCATATTAAACATTTAGTATCTTCTTGTGTTTAAGAGGTCAAAAGGCTGTAGTATCCTTGTGCTAAAATTAACATTAAATTAATTGGAAAACAAGATAAATAAAGAAGACATTTTGCCCACTATTTTTCCTGCCCTTTGTGAGACAATTGGTAGGAAAAAGGTAATGTAACTAACCACTTCTGACCCTGTAGTGGTAATGAGATTTATTAGTAGGTTAAAATCATCCACACTGGACAGTTCACTCCATCACTCAACCACTTTTTTTATTGAAATATAACCAAATATTTATATTGTTAAAATAAGGTATACTATTTCCTTTCAGTGAACTGCTGGACAACTGAAGTATATTGTTGATGTAAGAGCTCACCAGCGTTCCAAGGAACCTAAATATAACAAAGGTGTCTATATTTCTAATGAGCAGAGTGGCTGGAAGTGAAAATATGTGACCAGAGTTAACAGGATACCTTTCCTAAGTCTAATTTAGCCAGCTGAACACATGTTCACATGAGATGAGTGATGGACATCAGCAGAAGTAAAAAGCATGAAGGAAGGGAGAAAATAAGCAGTTTCAGCACAAAAACACTTGCACATCTTTGTCACCTGCCAACATGAATGAAAATCTGCCAACATGAGTATTGCCATCAAAAAACAACACCAGAACATCTGAATTATAATTCAGGGCTGCAATAGCTATCACAAAGTCAAAACCCACAAAATTTTCTCTCTTAAAAATGTGTTTAAATTGTATGTCTGCACGTGTGTGCGCATGCGCGCACGCCCCCCCGCCCCCTTTTTCTTCACATTAGTTACACAAAATGCTTTTCACCAGTTCGGTGAATGATTATATTTAACCAAGTCATAGCAATCCATTTCACTCAACAGACATAATCATAGATAGGACATAATGACACGATGACTGGGATTTTTTTCATTTTACGTATGTAATTTCTTCCATATGATAAAGGAATGTATAACCTATATTTTCCTTAAAAGACAGATATGTTTCTGTAGAAAGGTGTTTCACATCATATGATCAAGACACAATGGAGTTGTTTCCTTGAAAAAGCTAGGATACAATATATACAATGTAGTTAATTTCTGCATATGAGGCAAATCGATAAATTATGGATAGCCTTTAGCAGGATAAAATAATATGTCTGCACTTAAAAAATCTCAGTAATTTGTAAGGTAGTTTTTCCCACTAATTAATTAGCATAAAGATTTGATAAGATCTAGGAATGCCGTCTCTAAATCATACAGTAATTTAATTCCCATATTCTGAAATGGTTATGGGTTATATTGTACAAGAGGAAGAAGTGAACACACTGAACTCAAGGTTCAATGTACTGGTTTAGGATCTGTGTAAATTTAGAATTTCATGCACTTTTTGTGTATAAACTAAAGGGGAATAATGTACAAAACCTGAATAAAGAAAAGGAGTGTATGATAATCAAGTTGTAAGGAGAGTGATCACTTTAGATAAGCTATTACCAGCAGGAGAGTGGGGTAGGAGAAGGTATTGTTTCATGGTCTCTGTGTATATAATGTCTTCTGCAGTTTCCACAGTATGCATCCGATGAAGTGAGCTGTAGCTCACGAAAGCTTATGCTCAAATAAATTGGTTAGTCTCTAAGGTGCCACAAGTACTCCTTTTCTTTTCGCGAATACAGACTAACACGGCTGTTACTCTGAAACCTGTCAAAACCTGAATAAACCAGGAGTTGCGACTGTTTCTCATGCAGATATCTCCAGTTCAGTTAAATGAACCAATTAAAAATTAAGCAATTGACTTCTTCAGTGGGACTATTTGTGCAAAGAGTTGCAGAACCTGGCCCTAGACTGTTTAAAATATTCAACTCAGTATTAAAAAAAAAACCTCAATACAACCAACACTCCACTGCCAAAAACAAATTCATTCTCATCAGATATTCTAATCCCATAATCTGCCCATTTTTGCTAACCTTGAAGCAAATACTTATCTCCACAAAATATTTGTTCACTGCATAGAAGAAAATTCCTATCTGGAGCAGGCAAACTACTGTTGTGACCAGTGGCTGCCAGGATCACTGTCTGATCTGCAGCATATTTCAGTAAGTCATTTATAGTGTGACCATTCTGATTTAAAAAGAAAGTATTATTATATATAGTACACCAAAGCAGATGATACTAAGCACTATATTTCATGATACTGGCTGCATAGAATGTGGCGCTTAAAAACTTGCCAATTTTATCCAAGACAAATAGATAGGGTTACCTGCAGTATCTTGCAAAACGATTCCTTTGTACTTCCCTATACCAGCTGTAAGATAACCTCAGAATTTGCAGTATTTCAGTGTATCTGACTACTAATATGTAGCTATCTAAGCCAAATGGCATATTTTAAAGGGTTGCAGTGTATAACGTTTGCCTGCAGTAGCAGGGTACCGGACTCAATGACCTGGAAAGTTCCTTCCTATGTCTTATGTTCCTATATTAGTCAAAATATATCAGACTAATAAAGAATTTGTACAGATATTAAAGTGAATTAAAAATATGAAGACAAAATGCCTGAGCCTGCTGGGTGACTGTAAACCAGGGACCATCACAGTGACCTTGGGCAAGTCACTGCCTCTCTCTATGCCTAAGCTTTCCCATCTGTAAAACAGGAATAATGAAACTGGCCTCCTTTGTAAAGTGCTTTCAGATCTACTGAAGAGTGCAGTATAAGTGCTAGGAATTATTATTAAGCCATGTAATATGATTTCTCTTATAGAGAAAAACAATGTGGCTTATATACAACTTTAGTACTTACGGGTAAAATGATTAGAAGTGGATGGATTGACACTATCACCACTGTCAGCACTTTCACTGCTAGAAATGTCATCATCAGATTCCCGCACAGAGGAGCAGGGTGAGGAGCCGTCAACTTCTTCAAATTTCCTCTTTAAAATTCCACTCATAGCTGCAACACTGTCACATGTACCTGTAACAGGAACAAGAGCAATGAAGCACTGAAAAATTTGACCACTGACCATGCAATCAAGGTCTACAATGTAATTTTTATGGGGATTTTTATATACAAAATAGACTATCACTTTTGTTTCTGAATGACTGTTTATTGGGATGTATTGTATACATTATAGGAAAGTAAACAGAAATACAACACCAAACCCAGTAGTAATTTGCTATCCATGAAGAAGGGGTATAACAGATTTATTTTCATGATGAGAGGTATCTTTTGTTACAACAGTTACCCCCTTTGTGGAAAGCACTAAAATCTAATTTGAAAACAGGCTGTTTTCAGGCCAAAAGAGACACAGAAATGCGAAAGCACCTCATTAAGGGCCTGATCCTCAGGTGCTGAGCACCCTAAACTTCCACCGATTTTAGAACATTTTAGGATTGGGCCTTGAGTTTCTCTTCAGAATTCCTCAGGCTGACTGAATGAGTGGCCTTGACAGGCTCTAGAGGGAGATGCCACTAGCCTAGGGCTAGGGGACTCACAGATTAATGAGATGACCCTCAGGTTTCGGGGTAAGATGTAGTGTATGCATCTGTTTTAATATCCCATGACTGCCAGACAAGGTACTGTATAGAAAGGAGAGTAAAGTTCCCAATTTGACATGCAACTACATGTACAAACAGGAGTATTTGTCTGATGTGCATGTGCAAAGTTAGCGACCAAGAGGAGATTGACTTAGAAGTACCGTAGACCCAAATTGCTTGGATGTGAATGTTGAGATCCTCCTTGTTGCAATAAAGAGCAAAATCTTATATTTGTAGCTCAAATGAGCTGGCAGCTCGAAAATAAAAAAGTCTTACAATCCTTTTCATTTTGTTTTAAAACTCAACGCTGAAAACCTTTTCAGAGGGCTTACAGAGGAGGCTCAGTTTGAATAAGAAGTGTGCATTCACCCAATTCCTAAAAGACGGTGTTTTCACCAGGGATGAATAGAAACTAAACAGCTAACCCATTCCCCACTGTGCTAGCTGATTTATAACTGCCTTATGACCGCCCAACATCATCTTATTCAGAGGCCTCTGCTGGGACAAAATTAATTATCTACACCATGCCATGGTGAAAAGCATTACTGTGGAAGTATATAGGGTACTCTTGGAAGGAGTAGGTTTTTTAATTGGTAAATGTCAGTACACATTGATTTCACTGTACATACACAAGTGAAAAAATATTTCCAGTGATAATAGCTGAAATTTATAGATAGGCAAAGAAAGAAAAATGCTGCTTGCAAAGTTCAGAGTTGATTTAAGGATATTTACTTTGTATGTTTTGACTTGTGATGTTGACAATTTGTGTTTTAATGGTTATAAAACTTTAACTTTTTGAATCTTAATCTCTGCTGTTATTAAATAATTGTCTGATTTATTGTCCCCCCCTCATAATTTCCCACAACTGAGAAAATTTAAATTAATAAAAAAATTTAAAATGCTTAATTTTGTGCAACTATGCAAATTTAAATAAAATTAAAAGCTTAAACATAATATTGATATTATCTGTTGAAATTATGAAATATAAAATTCTGCCATTCCTAGTTATAAAAGCTGTACTTTTAAGTCTCTCTTTAGATATTTTGTTCATATTTTTTTTTTTTGTATTTTCTCTCTCAAATTCCCATGTCAATTTTACCTTTAAAGGGCTCAACTTTTGTCATGCATGTTAGATAGTCTGTAATTTTCATGTTTCATTTTGATTTTACAAAGAACGATCTATGACAAGAAATGTGATGATAAGCAGTTGAATCAACTTAACTGAAAGCCACAAAGTTAAACCCTGGGCTGATTTGGAAGTTAATAACCAGCAGGAGCTCTGCAATGATTCTGGCAACACAAAAGAGCACATGAATGGAATTTCTGTGAGAACGTTAATTTCCCAAGGGGTCATGAGATTCTCCCCCTCTCCCAAGAAAATATTTTGAAAATACAGAGGGTTAGTTTGAGATTATAGAGTTCAGCTGTCAAACCTCACACTGGAAACGGTATCACTGTTTTTGTCATTTGCACTAATAAAGGGGAAAAGATTTTTTAAAAAACTGGCACAAGGCAAAGTTTACTGCTTTGACTTTCTTTTATTATCGTCCATGACTTTTTTCCTTTTCACCATGACTTTCAAGTAACTGTTCCTTGAAAGATTGCCATGACTAAAATTTCTCTGTGGATGTGAAAAGTAAAAAATGTAATTATTTATATTTTTCTTTACTTGTAAAGAAATGAAATTTGCTAAGAAGTTATTTGCTATCCTACAGCTAAAGAAACCAAACATGTTTGCAATCAATCAAAACTGATTTTTTTGAATCTTCATTTTCTTTTAAATGCACTATTTATTTTTAAAAAGAAAATTAATCTAAAATAATAGTCTAAAAATCACAGAACCGAAAAAAGATATGTTAAGCTTTGAAAACTGCCTCTCCTATTAAAGGAATAATCTCCTCCCACAGGGAAGCCCACAGCTGGGCCAGCAAGAACCCACAGAGCTTCCAAGAATTAAGGTTACACCGTGGTTAGTATGTACAGGCTCCCAGTGCCGTGGATCTGCTCAAAAATTAAGCCACAGTCCCATTCTGAACTAGGAAGCAATATGGAGGCTGGGGCCCCTCTGTGCTACTTTTCTTCCCCTGATAACACAACTCATTTTCTAACTCCCTCTTTGTTGTGTGGCAGCAGAGGCAATGGAGCCTAGTGGGAAGTTCTTGCTGCTTCAATTGGCTAGTACTTTAAGAAGCAATAGCTTTCCATCAGATTTCCACAGTCAATACTCTGGAACTAGCATTCTATCAGTGACTATTAGTCAAGATGGTCAGGGATGCAATGCTATGGTCTGGGTACCTCTAGAAGCGGGACTGGACAACAAGGGATGGAACATCTAATAAAGTGCCCTGTTCTGTTCACTTCTATGGAAGCATCTGGCACCGGCCATTGGTCTGACTCAGTATGGCCATTCTTATGTGTTTGAACCAGACAAGTTTGGGGAGTGGGTAAACAGGTTTTTTCCAGACAAAGAAAAGGTTGATGCCTTCATCCAGGTGCAATCACAGACAACTGGCAATCACAGTCAAGAGGACATTCAATGGCAAATTGGAGGCTGCAGGGACAAATCAGTTTGCATTATAGAAAGCAACAGCAGAGAAGAACCCAGCATGGAACCATCTCCATCAGACTCCAAGGCACCTTTCCTCACAACTGTGCCACTGGACTTTGAGAATACATTTCAAAAGTTCACTGGACCATAAAGCTGGGGCAGAGAACCCCAAGTTATCTTTTACCTAAGATGACAAAGGAACCAAGCACTTTGGACTTCATGGGAGATACTGATCACAGCAGGGGTCAGTCATCTTGGTTGAAGGAGGTGTGGTAAAAATCTTACCTTGACCCAATACTGTAGTTTTGTTAAGTCTTAGGCATTAGAAAGTTTTTCACTTTTATACGTTTGTAACCATTTCTGACTTTACCCCTTATACTTGAACTCACTTAAAATCTCTTTTTGATGAAGTACACTTGTTTTACTTTTATTCTAAATCAACCCAGCGCTGTGTTTAACTTGCAGTGATTATTATTTCCAGTAAAAACAACAAGCTGCTGTGCTTTTGTCTCCTTAAAGGAGCAATTGACCTTATTACTCCTTTAAATGTTCCAGGAGAGTGCTGGACATTTCAGGACAGATGATTTGGGGAAATTCAGGACTGTGTTGGTGTCACTTGGCTAGTAATAACCAAAGCTGGTGGAGACCAGAGTGCAGCTGTGGTGTAACAAACTGGCTGCTGGAGTCAGATTTGCTAAATCTAGGTTGCTCAACACAGACACACAATGTATGCGTGTCTGCTAGGTGGGAGCATCCAGACAAGGAGCTACAGCAGCAGAGCATTTTAAGGCACTCAGGACAAGTGGTGATACAATCTCTCGCGGTTGTGGGTTGAACCCTAAAATATGATGGAGCAGGAGAAATAAAATTATTTTTGCTGGATCCATCTTAACCTGGCAAATCATTTTTGCTATTTGTGTATTCTTGTAAATAGGTCATTTTTGTCTTCTAGCTATATTCAACCATTCTTCAGAACCAAGAGTAACATAGCAGAAGTGAGATAACAATAATCTAAGATCACTTAGTAAGACTGTTCAAATAGAAACAAAATTGTATAGATTTTCTGGTGTTCTGTGATATTTTGCTGAGAGGATGGCACAATTTGTCTCAACTTTGTAACTAGTTCAGAGTGATGACAAAGATAGACGGCTAACAGACAACGAGACAATTTATCTTTCAAAAAGCTTTACTAATATCACAAAAGATTACACCTGTCTCACTTCAGCATGATCTGCCATCTGTTCCTTCAAAGAGATAAGTGCTTAAACTTCAAGGTTCAGTTATTAGAAGTATCTTTTGAGAACAAGGAAGAGTTTTATACATAGCAAATTCATTTACTGCTTTGTTAAGGAAAACATGACCATTTTTCGGGGGGTGAGCCTTCCAACAAGTAGGGACATTCTCTAGTAAATATTATTGCAAACGAAGTGTATTTAAAAATATGGAAAAATTTAATTATGATGTACCTTAAAATTTGGCTTTTAGCCTCCGAATTAATCATGAAACTGTAAATTATTTTTGATTAATCCATCTATCTGACCAAATCAGATAGATAGTTCTAAACAATGGTTGTTTCATCCTTTTGTTAAATAAACCAGGTCAAATTTCTGGAGGCCATTTCTGGACTAGATTAGATTATTTTCTTGGTTTATGAATACCCAGTCTAAGACATTCTGGGCCAGATTCTGACCTCTTGCACACTGGTGTACATCATGAATAAAACTACTGAAGTCAATGGTATTACAGTGTAAACAGTAATTGCGATTAGAATCAAACCTCTGTATTCACACTAATGTTATACTATGGTGAACAAAATATTGTATTCTATCATGATTTTAAAAAAATCTTACTAGCTAGCATTCAAAATATAAATAAACTATCTATCTTTCACTAGGCCCAAATTATTCATGTAGGATGTTTTGGAAACTATCAGAAATTGTCAGCAAAACATGGCACTTGTGTGAGCTCTAGTCAGAACAAAACAAAAACAGAACAAAATCTGAAATAAGTTCTTTCATTTTCTAAGCTAACATCCAAAATAGGAATCAAAGACCAAGTCTATTAGAACATACAAAACAATATTTTTTTAGATTGTATCCAAAGGAAGACTGTTTTGCATCTGTTTCCATATATATATATATATAAAGGATACACATACCCAAATGTTATGATTTCATTAGAACTATGGGGATGCTGTTCTACAGTGATGCTCCTCTTGTAATTTTAGAGGAAGCAGTTAAATTTATATGAGTATATGTTTACTGTAGGTACTTAACCTCATAAATCTAATCTTAAAATCTATCAGGTTTGTTTTACACAAATATGGTAATTACCAATATGGGAATTACATGGCTAGAAAAAACTTTATTTTTTCTGTTACTTCTTGTGCAACAGATTCTTTCAATCTTGTACAATAAAATTGCCAATGATCAGGGCAGACAACACTCCTATTTGTTCATTAGTATTATGCTTCATATAAAGTGATGGTTGAATATACACAATATATTTTGAGACAGTTCTTTAGAGCATTTTTTCTCACTCAGTTCTATTCATTAAAATATATGCACTACTCTCAAAGATTATTTGAAATGTAAGATGTAGTACAAAAGACTAAGAAATGTCAGGGCCTGATCCTGCATGGGTTCCAAATTGGCTTTGAGAGGAGCTCCAAATGTAGATGCTGGGATTTTCAAAGACACCTCACGGACTCAGGTTCCCAACTTCCACTGAAATTTAATGGGAGTCGGGCATCTGCCTTCCTAAAGCATCTTTGAAGATCCCAGTGAGAATGCTTGCAGGATTGGATTCCAAATGATGTATAGTACATATATTTTGATGCTGCAAGGTGCTGATTACTCTGGTCCTGATCCAGGAAAGCACTTAAACACATGACTTTCCTGGGTCAGGGCCAGACTGATAAGCACTTTACAGGATGTGGCACATATTAAGTAAAATTAAGTTAGGTATTTTATGAAAAGTTACGTTTCAGGCAGAATTTTCCTCACTTTACTCAGATAAGTAGATCCTGATCTTGCAGTGCTTACTCATAAAACCACCTTAGGCTGGGACCACTGAATAAGGACTACTTGCATGGCTACAGTTTACAAGACAAGAAAGACTCTGTCCGAATCCCGCTGAAGCTGACTGAGTCACGACAGCAGGATTTGGCCCTAAATGTTCTGTTAGCATACCACACAAAATTAACCATGAGAGTTCACCTGTTTTTAATCAAAGCAAACATATCAGAGCTCAAAGATAAATTAAAAAGTCATGATAAGTTTAAAATGTTAAGATGAAAACAAGGTCTGTTCCCAGAGAATAAATAAATGGTTATCAGGAAACCACTAACAGTCTTTCAAAGTTAAAAAGGGTTTCACTAATAAGGTAGACAGTATAACAATAAATAAAATGGCATTGCTCTCTATATTGTATAATTAAAAGCAATATACATAGCATACAGAAAACTCTTTCCAAAATTAAGATGTTTGTCTAAGGAAATGTTTAAATAAAAAAAAATCTGATTTTATATGAAGCAAAAGAAAATCACGATTTCTTTGATGACTTCACAGCATCTGCACTTAAATTTTATCAAAAATAATGATGATGTATACAAGGGAATTCTATATTTTTCAAAGAAATACCAAGAAATTAGAATTTTTTCCCTAATTTAAAAACAAACAATAAGTATTAAAAAATTCCTGCCAAATGAGAACCATTCACAGGCACCTTGATTTATATGTCTTATAATTAAAGAACTGCACATCCAGTTAAGGAATGGTCTTCCCTCCCCCCACTCACCCAAGAGGTTCAAAAAGTAAAGAAATATTTTATACATGATTAAATACCATTAAATCAAATTAAAGTGTATTACATTTAAAATTTTTAAACTTTGTTTTTCAAATTAGGAGAAAAACAGCATATATTTAAGACAACAAAGTATGAGTATTTCACCTGAAAGCAGCACAGCAGAAGAATTACAACTCCAAAACCAAAGCAACAAATGCAAACCAATTAAAATTTTGAAAAAACTTCATGTATGAATCAAAGCAAATGATGCAGAACATGTAATCTTTCAACCCATACCTGTAGACAGTGTACTACAATTGTTGCAGGAAAGCTGTAAGAACTTCTTAACACAGAAAACAAAAAGTCTGCTTCATTTTATAGCAGCTACAGACTGCTGCAGTATCCAGTACATTTTTTTTCAGTCAACTGTTACAGCCTTCCACCAGCCCAGTGACCTTTGAACTCATTTCTCCCCCCTCTGCCGTTAAAGCTACTGTGCTTGTCTCATTTACATAAGGCTGGTGAAGGCCTGCCAGCAACAAAAAGGGAATGCTGGGTAAGAAATTGTAGAGCTGCAGTTCAGCCGGAATACCTGAATCACTGGAGAGCTGGGGGTGGGGTAGGGATGGGGGTGGGGAGGGGATGCTGGAGAGAAAAGGCTATTGCCACTACACAGTGATAAGTCAAAAGCATGTCTCCTATCATGATTATTAGAAGGCAGATATTTAATTCAAGTATATTAAGCACCCACCAAAAAACAAAATCAGTCTGCAGCAGCTAGTTTCCAAGGTGACCAGAAGAGTCAAATGCTTCACTTAAATACAAGTAGAAGGCTGATATGCAATTCTAGGCAACTGCCCTCTGCTTTTTTAAATATAGCTCACCAGATGTTTTATTTTAAAAAGGATCTATTTCAATATTGTATTTTGAAATTCAGGCGTTTACTGCCTACTCACCTTGATTCAGATGCCTCAATATGAAATAGTATCAGCTACAGATACAATAGTAAAACTGTATTAATGTAAGGACGCAATATACAGAATGATTTACATTTACGGATCATTACTATAACTAATAATCAGCAATAAAATGACTGCTAATCCTCCCAAGTATAAATCACAATCAAATACTGTGCCAAAACTGTGGATACATGGATATAAAGTATTTAAAATTTTTAAACCATTTGAGATGTTATTTTTAGAAATACATATTTCAGTTTAAATCATTAAAATTATATCAAAGAACGTAAAAATGCTGATCTGTCTCTAGGAAGAGATTCAATGTTTTATTTTCTGCTTCTTTTCCTTCTCTTCCTATAGACAGCATCCTCCCTATTCAAACATTCAACTTCTCTATTGCTGAAATGCTCTCTAAAAATTATCAATTCAAATTCTTTCAGATTTGCCAGTGTATGCATCTTGTGCCTTTTAAAGTGCTGGAGCAATGAGAAAAACACTACTGTAAAATCATTTAAAAACAAAGAAGTTTCAATAAGGCTAATCTCTAGACCACTAATGTGGCAGAGAAACTATATCTATACTGTGTATTAAGGTGATCATAGGCCATTAGGATCATTGGGTCTGTTTTTGAAAATAAAAAGTACATCAACTACATGAATAACTAACTGAAATTAATACCTGTTTGAAAAATACAAAGTAAAATATAGTCCATCTTGTTAACCCTATCAGAATTTGTTGAATGCAGTTTCATAATGAATCATTCATGTGTGTATATATACACTTCTATTTCTAAAAGCACCATTTTTAAGATACTCCAGAAAAAACACTGTGAAAAATCTAAGTTCATTGTTATTTATGTTCCAAAATTAATCAATTTTAAAATAAAATAAACAACAGTGATGCAACACATTTCCTATCAAGAAAATATTGAGCTTGAAGACATATCAGAATAATGGATGTTGCTATTTAATATTTTATATTTCTATACTGGCAACAGATCCATTTTAGCATTCGTTTTATTTTTACTGACTATTCCGTTTTTCCATGAATAAATGAAGTCTGATGTGGAGTTGTAGTAAAAATATTTGTACAACAAATCAGATTACAGTACTTAACCAATTTATTTAGCTAGGTATCAAAATGATCTGAATCACTCAAGCCACACCTTTCCAAATGCAAAAAAAAATGTATTAAAAAAAAAAAAAGCAAAAGTAGCCAAAGCACTGATTAAATTCAAAACACAGAAGCGTTTTAATAATCTATAAAATAACTAACCTGTTCAAATTGTTGTTTTTCCAATCCATGCACTCTTTTTATTAATTAGGAACCAAAATAGATTGATCATCATTTTATAACATGTGACATATTCACTGTCTTCCTACTTCCAACAGAATCTTCTTAAATTTCCCAGCACTGTGTTTTATTGCTGGTACCATATGCTTTATTGTTCAGCGACAAGAGCTTCACTCTGCACAAAGACTCATTACCTACTGCTTGCTGAGCAGCTTCAGCCTCACTGAGGCTGCCTATATGATCACATGGGAGTTTTGTCTGAGAAAGCCAGGCATGCCACTGATTTCACTATCTATGGATATTTTTATCAGATGAGGTGTCTACCATGAGGAAGGAATAACAAATTATAAAGCTGCTTTAACTCATTAAGGCAGCAAAAATTATGGAAATCCCCTCACAACCTTTTTTTCCATTACAGAAAAGGTGGAATTGAGAGGCATTTTTACAAGTGAATTATAATTTTTGTGGTGCTAATCTTGCACTATGTTATGCCTCATATAACATACATTTCTATTAATGTTCTAAAAAGAGATAATATTCCTGTTAATTGTTATTTTGTCAAAACTCTTTATTAAATACTTAGGCTGCCAATATTTATCCCTTTAGGGAGACCAGAGCTACTGAATGATTATTTTCCCCCAAAAGAGACATCATAATTCAAATTTATGTCACCAGTCAAGGGCCTGATCCGGCAACCCTTACTCATGCAACTAATCTGAATGATTTCAAATAGCACTACTCAGGTGAGTAAGGATTTAAGTAAAGTTTTCAGAAAATCTAAATGATAAATTGTACTCCACCATGGAGATTTTACTTTTTATGATGATATCCAGTTACTGTATTTTAGTTATAAACATAATTACACAAAGAAATAAAATAAATTTATTTGTATTTGTTAACTTCCTTGGCTATTTACCTAAGGCATTTTACATGGGGCTGATAATTACATTTTAAAAAATAATGAAAGCATAGCATAAAAAAGAATACATGGTTAATGACTATTCTTAACATTATTATTACTGATGATTAATTTCAGAACATTTTGAGACAGCCTAATTTCTACTTCGAAAAGAGTGCATGAGACATTCTTACTCTATATAATTTAAAATTTTAACATAGTGCAAGTGATGATAGAATTCCTCTCTATTTCCCTGAAAACTAGTAACTCATAAATAATTAATCATGACATCTATAGTGCAGAGGTAAAGGTTTTCTATGAAAGTAGTTAATTAATGCTAGAATTATTTATTGCACTTTGAGTAAACAGGAATGCTGTTTATTCATTAACAATCTACAAATGAAAAATACCCACTTGTTATCCTTTTCAACAACTCCCTCTTTAGAATACATAATTATCAGTTTGTTGCTTATTAAGGGCCCAATCCTGGTCTTAATGAACTCAATGGAAGTTTTGTGATGGACTTCTGCAGAAACGGGACTGGCACCTATGAACACTGAGAACCATGGATCTGATCCTCCCGCCACTCAAGTCAATGAAGCTAATGGTGAAGCTCCCATTGACTTCACTGGCATCAGAAACGGGCCCATCTTGTGACAAACACACACCTGAAGTAATACAATCAAGGGGCAGTCTCTGTGAGTTATAATGAAATCTCAATCAGAATAATATTTAAAGACGCAAATAAAATAACCTGGCTATCTAGTTTAATAAAAAGCTTCCACATACAGAAATTTTACTATCAAACTGATTAAAGTTTGAAAGATAAGATTTTCTGGGATATGACCCAAATTTACTCATGACTAAAAGATTAAACTGGTGATGAATCGCATCCAGATTCTAAACACTTTCTTTAAACTCAGAATTCCATTGTCAGCAATTTTTTTTTAAAAGCCACCATTTTGATATGGTCACACCACCTAAAGACAGTGGCTGAGCAGATGGCTCATGGCCGAGGACCCTTCAAGAGCTCTTAAGCAGGAAACACTATAGCTGTATACATTAATAAGTAGAAAGGAAGGCAGACTAGACAGGTTGCTAACGAACAACTGGTTTAGTTACAGCTATGCCTATTTTTTCCCCTGCTAATACAATTGATGAGGTCTTGATGCTAGTGTAGAGAGAAATAAACAAAAGGCAGACATTTTTGCTGCTGCAGCAGTAGGAAAACAGAAAAATAAAAAGGCTTACCAGATGGAGAAAAACAATAATAAAGCAAGACAAAGGAAAGTTATTGTCACATTTCCTGGGGACCATTACACAAAATGGAAAATTAAAAAAACAAAAACTAACAGGAGGTTAGAGCAAAAATAAATAAGAAACATAAACAGTTAAATAGTTTAACAAGAAAAATTTGGTTCTGCAAAGACAATAACAGCAAGCTGTCTTAACACCACACAAAATACATAACATCAGTCAACCCTTCTTGTCAGGTTCCAAAAAAATGTTTTATCCCTTTATGCTCAAGGCTGGGATTTCTCAAAAGGTTAAATTACAATTAAGATGCTAAAAACTCTCCCTCCTACAGTAAAAATATATGAGATGGGCAGGGCAGTCCTTAGGATTTATGGGGCCTATGCAGTATTGTTAAACCGGTGCCCGCGGACCTCCAGAAGAACCCCCCGTCCATTGCTGACACATACCGAGCTTTGTACACAGCAGACGCTGTGCCAGCCCAGGCTTGCAGCCTGGGGGGAGGGGGGCACAGGCAGCAAAGGATATCAAGCTGCCCGGCAGTGGAGAGTCACAGTTCCACACAGAGACCCCCGTACCTTCTCTCCCTCATGCAGAATGCTGACCCGCTCTTACCTGCTGTCCTGGTGGTGCCCCAAATTTTTGGGTGCCCTACGCAGCTGCGTATGCCTAAGGATGGCTCTGGAGACAGGGCTAGGAAGGAGAAAGCTTCCATGAAGGCCCCCTCTTGGTTCTTGATCATTCCATTGGGGAAGTGGAGTCTGGGCCCCCACAGTAGGCATTGTGGGGCCACCAAATACATACAGGAGGTTAGAGCTATCTGAATACAGAACCTGCATTGGCTTTGGCATCCTGGCATCCCTTGTCACTCAATGGTAGCATAAGCTCGTTAGGGTTGCCAACTTTCTGATTGTAGAAAACCAAACACCCTTGCCACACCCTCTGCCCCAAGGCCTCGCCCCTGCCCCACCCCTTCTGAGGCCCCACCTTGCTCACTCCACCCCCCTCCCTCTGTCGCTCACTCTCCCCCACCCTCGCTCATTTTCACCAGGCTGGAGCAGGAGTTTGTGGTGTGGGAGGGGGCTTAGGGATGGGGCAGGGGTGTGGTGTAGGGGGGATGAGGGCTCCAGGTGGAGTGCGGCCTCTGGGGTGGGGGGACCAGGGATGAGGGGGTTGTGGTGCAGGGGGGTGAGGGCTCTGGCTGGGGGTAAGGGCTCTGGGGTAGGGCAGGGGAGGAGGAGTTTGGGGTGCGTGGAGGGGGTTCCGACCTGGGGCAGGGATTTGGGGCACAGGAGGGGGTTTTGGCTCTTAGGTGTGGCCAGGGATGAAGGGTTTGGGTGCAGGAGGGGGCTCCGGGCTGGGGCAGGAGATTGGGATGCAGGAGGGGGTGCACACTCCAGGCAGCACTTACCTCAGGTGGCTTCCAGAAGCAGCCAGCATGTCCTTGCAGCCCCTAGGCGCAGGGGTGGCCAGGGAGGATCTGCATGCTGCCCTGCCCTGCAGGAGCCACCCGCATAGTTCCCACTGGCCATGGTTCCCAGCCAATGGGAGATGTGGAGCCGGCGCTTGGGATGGGGGCAGCTCATGGAGCCTCCCTGGCCGCGCATGCAGAAACATTTCACTGCTTACCAGGAGCTATGCGGAACCATGGCAGGCAGGGAGCCTGCCTTAGACCTGCCGTGTCGCCGACCGGAACTTTAACGGCCCGGTCAGCAGCGCTGACGAGAGCCGCCGGGGTCCCTTTTTGATCGGGTGTTCCGGTCGAACACTGGACCCCTGGCAACCCTAGCTCTAATGCAGCAGTGCTGCCAGGACTCCCTCTGACAGCGACTGCACCAGGCACGCCCCTGAGAGGAATCCTCTATCATGGAAGGGGTGCTATCAGGAAAAAAAATACAGTTTAGGCTGTACTTACTTTTCCGGGGGAACGTCTGTGACAGCAATGGGGTGATGATGTGCCACCAGCTAGCAATGCTGTCACCCAAGGCAGGGTCTGCCCCACCTTTTCTTTTATTTGGATCTTATTCCCATGGAGGGCACTCCACGTGGTCTCTGGGAAAGCCCTGGCCACTGTTAGTCCTGCTCTTGACACTACCTTGACATGTACCTAGTACCAGGACCTCTTGCAGGGGATCATGGACCCAGCGGAGTTGCCTCTGTGACTCTTGCAAAGATCTCTTCCACCAGGGATTACTCCCCCAAAGGGTCTGTAGCCCCTTTTGTATCGGTTATCTGGTCACAGAGCAAGAGTCAGCTCTCCAGGCTGTGTTCAGACAGCCATGAAAGATAGAGAGATACACATGGTCTCAACAAAGAATCTTTCAATACATTCATTATAACTAAACCCTGCCTCTTGTCTCCATGAAGAACGCTGCAGAAACTACTGGAATTGTTAACTTGCTTAGTGACAGAGTGGAGACTGACGATAGGCCCCAAAAATAGCTATGTAAAGATATTAATTGAATTAAACATTAAAAATAAGTTATGCACAATCATAGAGTTTATTTTGTTGTTGTTTATACTGTGATTCCTGAACACAAAAAAATTTCAATTATGTTTACTTATCAAAAAAGGAAGTGCTATTTCTTACCTCAGATCAATTCAGGTACCATAAATCAAAATGAAACTGCTCTTCCCACCAGTCTGATTTCTGAGAGACAAATATAAAGGGAGATAAGAACTGTGCACCCTAATCCAGCAAACTGCAGGGGAAGCTGTATGAGCTTGGAGAGCTAGCATACTCAGACAATGAACAGATTCTCTTCTGTAAACACACTTTGTTTTCTCTCACATGCTTCCTAAACACAGGTGGTTAGACTGCCAGAATAGTGCACGTTAGCTACATGGCAGGTGTACTATTGTACTGAGTGACATGGAGTAGGTGACAAAGAAGCTATTACCTGCTGCAGCATCAGATAATAAAATTAATTATTTAAATGAATTAACAAATTCTGACTGTAACGTGACCAGGAGAAAAAATGTGGAGGTTTATGCCTTCTCCAGTCATTATGCAATCACCTGAACAGATCATGTCTAAAAATTACATAAATCAGGCATGAAGGAAATAAAAGGTACAGCCACGTCCATCCCCTTCAGAGCCAGCCAGATATGACTCTTGCGCCCTCATGAAATGTCGAGAATCCCAATGGAGCATGGTGTGTGTCTACAAGGAATCATGTTAGTTTTGTTTTAAAGATAAGATGTTGTTTTGTTTAAAGAGAGACTTTGAAAAAAGCCAAATACATTTAAAACAGGCTGCCTGACACATCCTGTATCCACTTCATAAGCCAGCTCCATGCTCCAGCTAGTTTCCATGACAGCTCAGATATCAGAGTATAATGCATGCTGGGGAATCATTCAGAGCTACACAGCGGGGATGGACATTGCAGGACCTAAAAGGAGGAACTATAAAGGAAGTTTTCAGTTAATAATGTACTGCTGGCCCCCCTCTTAGCCTGGCTACTGAACACATCTTGTTCACCAAATGCCATCCATCTCTTTCAAATCATCATGTCAAAACTCATTTCTTCTATGAATCCTTCTTATAAAGAGTTCCTCTCCAATGATCTCTCTGTAACCTTTCTTTCTTGAACTGCTGTCCTGTGTTTTGTCTTGTTTGTATTAGATTATAATTCCTCTCAACAGAAACCATGCCTAATTTTATGTTCGTGGGGCAACAGAAATGGAAACTTCAGTTCAGTATGCAGTATTTTACAGTTATTTATTTATTTTAACCATTAAGACCTTTTTTTCCAATTTTTTTTTTACTAATTTTTTTTGTTTGTGTAGTGTGACAGATTCAGACCAGAAGAATATAAGAGAGTGCTGGAAGTCAGTGTGACAGATTCAGACCAGAAGAATAGAAGAGAGTGCTCCTGTTGGGATCCAGGAGGTGAGCGGGCTTCTGCCCACCCACTACTAAAGGACCTCCGCCCAGGCTAAGGGGAGGATCTCTGTGATGGTGTGTGTTTGTCAGGAAGTTCCTCTTCTCCCCTCTATTGATGAGACTTGAGCCTGTCCCACTGAACCCAAAAGGAGATTTGCCATTGACTTAAAATAAGACAGGCCAGACCTTCAGTGAACACGTGAAGTAACAGAAAGACACATGCATTGTGCATACAACTCCCCTCAGGCACTTACACAGAACAGTTCCTGCCACTCTATAGTACAGTAACTCCTTGCTTAACATTGTAGTTATGCTCTTGAAAAATGCAACTTTAAGTGAAATGATGTTAAGCAAATGCAATTTCCCCATAAGAATTAATGTAAATGGGGGGGTTAGGTTCCAGGGAAATTTTTTTCCAGGGAATGCCTGGCTGCTAAATGATGAACTAGCACTCAGCTGAGCCCTCCAGGGTTAACACGTTGTTAATGTAGCCTCACACTCTACAAGGCAGCACCGACGGAGGCAGGAGGGAGGAGACACAATAGACGCATGACAGCGGCTGCAAACACTTCCCTGCAGAAACTGATCGCGATGATGAACCCACGCTCTCCCGCTGGAGCACACCACTCCCTCCTCCGATGGCACATACACAGCTGCACAGGTGCCACCTTTCCGAAGTGCTGGGGGTGCTCAACCCCTGGCTCTGCCCCAGGCCCGCTCCGCCTCTTCCTGCCCCTGCTCCACCCCCATCCCCACCCCTGAGCGTGCTGCGTCCGTGCTCCTCCCCAGCCTCCTGAATGCCGCGAAACAGCTGATTGCAGCGGGCGGGAGGCGCAAGGAGGGAAGCACTGATCTGCAGAGCCCGCCAGGAGGCAGGAGGTGCTGGGGAGCTGATGGGGGGCTGCTGGCCCACCTTGGTTCCAAGCCCCCACCCACTAGTTCCAACAGGCTGCTCTTCCAGAGAATCTCACAAGTAGTGGACAAAGTACTGTACTAGCAGGTGACAACCAAACAACGTTATAACTGAACACTGAGCAACTTTAAACGAGTATGTCCTTTAATAGATCAGCAACGTAACAATGAAACAACGTTAACCGAGATGACATTAAGTGAGGAGTTACTGTATTAAATATATTTTAGGTCCACATTAGACAGACAAATGCAATCCTACATTCTGCAAGCGAAATAGTGAGTTCAGGTGGGAATTGTGAGCAAGACACATACTTTTAAAAACATACATAATATATACTGAATGCTTTACTTTGTTTATTGAAAGCTTACAAATATAATATATATTTGGAAAAGTGGGAAATTATTAATATTTTGAGGTATTTCTCCAGGCTACTAGGGTCCACGCTAACAGCTGCTGGCATCTTGGATATGTTTGTTTGGGACACAATTCCAACCTCCCCCAATCAGAGACCACTCTCTCCCCATGACTTCTTCTGGTTTGTATAGTGTCTAGCACAAAGGACTTCCAACCCTGTTGGGAAAATTATCCCAACAGTTCTTTCCAAGAAAGAAGCATCTTGCAGGACCAACTGCCCACCTACTCTCCTATGAGCTGCTACTATAGTGGAAAGAAAGATCGAGGAGGATGCCCAGAAAGAGAGCGAGTCTAGGGGAAATGAATGAGGGGAGGAAAAGGCCAACCCAATCAGTCAGGAAATAAGGAAGAGGCCCCCTCATTTGTGTGCATTTCACTCTGAATTTTCAACCAAAACATGAATGTGTGTTCTTTTTTAAAAATTAAAAAATTCAAAGAGAAACGAGAAGTGAAATGTTTCAGAGTAGCAGCCGTGTTAGTCCGTACCCGTAAAAAGAAAAGGAGTACTTGTGGCACCTTAGAGACTAAAAAATTTATTTGAGCATAAGCTTTCGTGAGCTACAGCTCACTTCCTCGGATGCATACTGTGGAAAAATATAGTGGGGAGATTTTATATACATAGAGAACATGAAACAATGGGTGTTATCATACAGATTGTAACAAGACTGATCAGGAAAGGTGAGCTATTACCAGCGGTGGGGGAGGGGGGAGAGACGACGTGCGGGGGGATGGACGACACCTTTTGTAGTGATAATCAAGGTGGGCCATTTCCAGCACTTTACAAGAACAGTAGGAGGGGAAATAAACAAGGGGAAATAGTTTCACTTTGTGTAATGACACATCCACTCCCAGTCTTTATTCAAGCCTAAATTAAAAGTATCCAGTTTGCAAATTAATTCCAATTCAGCAGTCTCTCGTTGGAGTCTGGTTTTGAAGTTTTTTTGTTGAAGAATTGCCACATTTAGGTCTGTAATCAAGTGACCAAAGAGACTGAAGTGTTCTCCAACTGGTTTTTGAATGTTATAATTCTTGACGTCTGATTTGTGTCCATTTATTCTTTTACGTAGAGACTGTCCAGTTTGGCCAATGTACATGGCAGAGGGGCATTGCTGGCACATGTTGGCATATATCACATTGGTAGATGCGCAGGTGAACGAGCCTCTGATAGTGTGGCTGATGTGATTAGGCCCTATGATGGTGTCCCCTGAATAGATATGTGGACACAGTTGGCAATGGGCCCACCTTGATTATCACTACAAAAGGTTCCCTCCCCCCCCCGCTGGTAATAGCTCACCTTTCCTGATCACTCTTGTTACAGTCTGTATGGTAACACCCATTGTTTCATGTTTTCTGTGTATATAAAATGTCCCCACTATATTTTCCACTGTATGCATCCGACGAAGTAAGCTGTAGCTCACGAAAGCTTATGCTCTAATAAATTTGTTTGTCTCTAAGGTGCCACAAGTACTCCTTTTCTTTTTACAGAAGTGAAATGTGATTCTTTTTATTTATTAATCCTATGATTTAAAAACCAATTTCACATTCTTTTCTGGTCTGTCTCATAAGTTTTGAGCTCCCAAGGTTAGAAATATTATAATTTATTAGTAACTTGTGGCATTAAGATTATGCTAGCTCTGATTCTGCAAACTGCTACGTGCAGAGGGACTCCTGTGGCCACATAGAACCCTTTTGATTTCAACACAGAACAGGAAGAAACTGTTCCTAAGTAATCTCTGTGGTTTGTACAGAAGTTTCAAGTACTGAATTAATTTTGAACCTTGTATGAATGGATTGTTCTATCAAATCAATCTTTTTTATATTTGTACATTTTGTCTGTACCATTACCCAACAAAAGAGTAAAACATGTACATACTATTTGAATGCAGAAGTTGTTATAAACTCTAATAAAGAATCAGAATTAAGATCCTTCCCTTAAGCTGTCTGACTTTCCAACAGTTAGAGATCTGTCTAGTGCAAGACTGAAGATTGCATGGAAAAGAGGCTGCACATGCAGACAGTTTTGGAAACAATGCAGGGAGCAGTTCTAGCCACTGTTCTTAACCAGCTTTATGTTCATAATAGAGTTTTCAAGAGAATTCCAGGTTCTAGTTAAGCAAGGATATAACTTGTGTCTGGCAGACTAAACCAACATGCTTGTAAAATCATGTGAGCATTTTATCACATGCAGTGTTAAGGCAATATTAACACATTTTCAGTGTGTGCACTTCATAGCATACCAGAAAAACTAAAATGTGAGAGTCAAATCTCACTGTGCATGTAAAAAGGGCATATTCATGCAGCAAAGGACTCACAAATTAACTTGAACCCAGATCATTTACTTAATGAACTACAGTAGATCCTAAGCAGGTACAAATCAAATTAAATGTAGCTATGTCAGTTTACACTAGCTGAGGACCTGGCACAATGTCTGTCATAACCATATGACAGTAATCTTTATGTTAAATGGGTAAAGGTGGGGACAAATCCTTTTTATGCATAACTTGATACTGTGCTCTGATTTTGACAAAAAGAAACTAAGATTGTGGGGTCAAAGCATTGAATCTTTGGTTCATGCCACTCAGTAAAGTTTGGAGAGAACAAGTATATCTGTTTTAATAATGTCTGACTCTTCCTTGTAGGTATGTATCAAAAGAGAATTACACTGTCATTCTATAACATCAAGTTCTGAAAGAGAATGGGATTAGGAATGGAGGTTGAGAACTGTGCTAAGTATTCTTGCAAACAAGTTTTGAACCATGAAGTATGGGCCAAGCCTTTACTGTGAATCCCAGCACAATATTTATTTTTGCTACACAGATTTCATTAACACTTTATCAGTGGTTACAGTTCAAAATATTACTTCTGAGTATAAAAGGGAGGAAGCTTATTGAGTGGGCTTGGGAGCCGATTCTGTTCCTGTCTTTAATGACTAGTTGTCTGACCTTTAGCAAGTTACTAACTTCTCTGTACCTTAGTTCTGCCAACTGTAACATGGCAAATACCATCACCCACTGTTAGTTACCTCACTGTTGTGATTTTATGCTTAGCTAATTAAAATGTATAAAGTAATTTAAGATCCTCAGATGAAAGGGGCTATATGAAGGATCCCTAATAATTACTCTTACTGGATAAGGCAAACTAGCCAAAAATAGAGACAAGGAGAGAAGTCATGAATTCTTTTGCATTACTGTAAAAAATGTGGATTTCAGTATGAATCCTGCACATTTAAGCTTAATGCCAGTTTTACACTCTTCAGTTTTATTTATGTCTAAGTAACAGAAGGGAGTGGGATGGAAATGTATCATTTCTTTGAATATAGGGTGATATCCTGCCAAGATAAGTAAAAAAAAATTCCCTGGACCAGATAAATTAAAAAGCTAAACTTTATTTTAATTTACATGAATTAGTTAAAAAACCACTTATTTCCTCTCTCTCAAAGATCATCTCTGCTAATGGTGAAAGGCACAGTAGTACATTCTGTGGGAAAGGGTAACGAAGGCTACTTACTTGTCTAATTGGTCATGTCATTATTTTGCTGCATAATCCAAACAGTATAATTTCTCCCGTTCCTAGCATGCTGAATTTCAGCCTACAGAAAAGGATGCATGCATAAGCCATTGTGACCTTTCCTGCTTGTCTGTTTTGACCTTTCTGACCTCATTAGACTACTAGGTAGGGAAGCCTAAATAAAGAAATAAAAGAGCAAATGGGTACACTTGATGGAATAGAAATAGCAGGAATGCGTCTGGGTTTACTTAAAACTCTGAACTGAACCACCAAATTACAGCACTTTTCATCAAAGGATTGTGATAGTGGGTAAGTATCCACTTTTAATACGTATTGGAAGACAGAGCAGCCCCAGCCCATATCTAATCTATAAAGCCCCAGGGTTGACTTATACCACTATGCTCACAGTACTCAAATCTAGTCACATTCTAAGACGCTTCTATTGTCATATAAAATTAGTTCCTGTCTGAAGTGGACAATCATCCTATCAGCTGTAGAGATAAAGAGTATGAGGTGTACAGTTCAACTACCCTGTAGTTCATAGTTGCAAGTATTTTGCTGTAGGCCGACAACAGAGCAAGGTTAGATGACATGGTGGTTAACAAAGAACTGAACCTGTCTCTACTACAGCTCCCATTGTCGCTATGTCTGGTGAAGCTGGACTAATGGCAAAGGCATCAGATTTTTGAGAGCATAGGTGCAGCCACTGGGAAATCAGCTTGAGACTTGAATGTGCACATTATGCTCCCCATCTTTGTTTATCTACTGAATCCTTATGAATGCTTGAATCCTTTCAAGCTGTTGTAGTTATTTTTTTATTTTAGCCAAAGCCCGCAACATGAGTTCATGGCCATGGAAATCAGAAGCAGAATTATAATCAGCTAGCAATTACTCCCTCTTATGTGGAGTGAAGACAACACCTGTTTAATCAAAACTATATTTGGCATCTTTCAAATAAGCAAAAATTTCTACCATGAGTCCCTCCTTGTGACACTGAAAGAAATCCAGATCTGCCTCCTTCAAAATGAGGGAGCCACTCTGAAAGTGGAGTAATGGAGTTGCCTGATACATCAAAGCATACCTGAGATTACACTTGCTCTTTGATTAACATACCATTAAGGCAGTGATGATTGTTGACATTTCTGAGGAGGGCTGATCCACAGGGAGAAGTGAAGGGGAGGTCGTTGTGGCACAGAGGGGTTCCATATAGTGTGGAGAAGAGAGGTTACTCCCTGATGAAGAAAAGGGATTTGGAGGCAGCAAAGAGAGATGCCTGAAAGACAGACACCTCTAAAGAGAGAGTTCTAGAAGCGAAGGTTCTAAAACTACTTTAAACAACAATCAATAAGACAAAAACGCTGAAGTCTGCACACCTCCCAAATTTAGGAGATGAAATTCTTGTTTTTCTTTGGTTTGTCCTGACGCATTAGCTTATCTATGATCACAAATGATCCAAAGCAGTAAAACTTCCACCAAAAAGGCATATAGGAGACAATCTCTCTGGACAAAAATTAGAGAAAGATGCTCCAAAGAGAGTGGGAAACACTCTACAAAACTAAATAAGGTATCTCTCTGCAGAAATTTCTCAGTCCCAATGACTTAAAGGACAGGAATTTTTTTTTCCCTCCAAAATAAATCAGGTATCTGTAACACTACAGAAGCCAAGATCCCACAGTGCATGACGATGATGACAGTTGTAGTAGGTGTTATGCTTATAAGAAGCACACGGGATCTTTTTTTTCAGGGAAAAAGGCAATACTCCGCATTTATTGAAAATACAGCAGTTAGCATATGCTTTTCAGTCACACACACACACACACACATATACCATGCACACAGTCCTACCAGTCGATGTTTATAGTTACCAGTCCAGAGTCTGGATCAATCTAGTGGCCAGCCAGATTGGTCGCAGAGGAGAGCTGGGCTCTGTCGATCGCGATCCGATGCTCCTGGAGTTGTGTCAAGATGAACCCAAAATTCCATGGCAAAGCACCCTGTTCTGATAGTCCTTTTTCTCTGTTGAAGTCTATGGATTTTGCTGTGTCATTTATGGCCAGTTACTCCTTAATTGGTATTATCTTTGATGTTTACATTCCAAAGCACCTTTGAGAGGGTCATCCTGTCCTGGTTTCAGATTTTATCAATAATCTTGTCTCTAAGGGTGCCAACCTCAGGGTCATCAATCTGCCCTTCCTCAATCATGGATGCGTGTTGATGGTTGTCCGATAAGTCTCCTTAAATTTCTTCACTTCTCCTGTCTTGACCATCTGGTTTTAACAATGGCCTTCACACCTCATCTTTTCCTGATGCATGCATTCCTCATTCACACAGTCTTTTACAGAGACCTTCAACGGTATACAAACAGCAGTATTTTATATTGAGCAAAAAGACATTGTAAATTAAACCTTGCTAAATCTTATGACCAAAACAATTCACATTGGGGCCCAGGCCTGTTGTAAATTAAACCTCTAATCTCATTAACATAGACACAATACAAGATTCTGTCTCTTACTAACTAACCCTTAAAACAAAGAAATGTATATTTAACTAAAGGGAGTAAATTTGTAATGCATATAGGAAACAAGACCCCAAAGTAAACATTGTAACTTATCCTAAAACAGAGGGTGACCATAATCAGCCATAAGGATTATTCTGGTCTGTCCTTGCCTTAACATCAGTACAGACACTGGCAATCTGTCAGATGCATTTCTACCAATGTCCCAGAGGGTCATTCCTTTCAGCTATTCAAAAAGGATGGCTGGCAGGATGATCAAATCATACATTAATACATTTAATACATACTACATTATTATAACCGTCAATCATTATAACCTCTAATACAAATATAAAATCCTACTCCTACACAGGAACAAGCAGCAGGAGATAACTAGCTTTTAGTGTCTTATGACCATCCAGAATTTCTAGACACGTTTATATCAAAGTTTCTCTATCACAAAAATATGAGAATATTGAAGACTACTGATATGTTCTGTAGGTTCTTTATTATTTAGGAATAATGATGTCATCTTTCTGGGCTCAGATTTTTTTTTCTTTGCTCACAGAGAGGCAGGGACAGTGTGTTTCAGGTCGCTTAGTGTGCAATTTTCAAAAGCACTTAAGTGACTTAGGACCCTAAGTTCTATTGAATGGGATTTAGGCTCCTAAATAATGTAACTGCTTTAGAAAAATTATGCCTAGCAATTATATTTTCTTTCACTGGGGTACATGTTGGAGAGAGACCATACTGCTTGTAGTGAGGTGGTATGGCCTCCCTCTGATCCAAAAGGGGTGGAACCACCCACTGCACCCAAGTGGGTGGAGTCAGACCTGCCTCACCCCTCCCACTAGAAGTGAATAACAGGAACAGGAAGTATAAAAGGCAGAGCCTCTAGCTCAGTTGCAGCCAGGATGCTGAGGGAGATAGACATATCCTGCTTGTTCCAGCCTGTGGACTCTGCTGCCTAACCCAGCGACACCCTGCCCGCTGGGGAACATGTGTCTACCGCAGATCTGCCAGGATTGCCACTGGCCACCTACCAGGAGGAGATGGAAGATGCCCTGTGATTCCAGGTGCACCCCAAGGGGAAGTGGCCCACGGACAGCTGACTTCAGTCTGGCTGTAGTGCTGCCTGACGCATGGTTGGCATGTTGCGGCTGGAATCCCCTCTGACCAGTGGTGGACCATTCTGCCACTGTTAGGGCCCTGGGTCCAGGCCCCCCTGCCACCCGATCCCTGGGGTGGCAGCCTCCCCTCACCAGGTCAAGAGGCCTGCATTTGTCTGTCATCGCTGGAGCTAGGATGCCTGACTCTGGGGTTTTTGCTCTGTCCCTGCCCCACAGGCTCAGAGCTCACTGACTCCTGGGTTTTTGTTTTGCCCCTGAATCAAGGCCAAGACCATAACACGGTTAAAAAAAGAACTAGATAAATTCACGGAGGATAGGCCCATCAATGGCTATTAGCCAGGATGGGCAGGAATGGTGTCCCTAACCTCTGTTTGCCAGAAGCTGGGAATGAGCGACAGGTTCTGTTCATTCCCTCTGGGGCACCTGGCACTGGCCACTGTATCTCTCAGTCACAGTCCCCTAGCCCAACCAGTCCCAGTCTTAGTTATTCTCTTCTTCCTTTCAGTCCCAGTTTCCTATGACCTTCCCCTGGTTCCCAGTCCCAGGTTCTTTGGGCTGGCTCCCAGTCCCTGTCTACCCACCAACTCCTAGTTTATCTTTCCCCTGTCCTAGGCTGACCAGTCTCCTTATCCTAATCTAGTCCTCCCCTCCCTACCTGGTCCAAATCTTATCCCCTTTGCATTTGATTCGGATAGTTTCCTCCTCCAGACCTGGTAAAACATAAGACCAGGACCCACAGTTCCCCAGTCACCGAAGACGAATTATACGGTATCACTTACAAAATTATTGTTTTGATATTTGGCATAATTTGCTAATGAGTCCTAGTTTGAAGATATTTAGATCCTGATTCTGCAATCTAAAACTCCCACTTAGGTTAATGAGGGAAGGCAAAAGTTACTAAAACCCTAAAAAGAAAATTCTGTGTCCTGCATTGTCATGTACAGCCTGATTCTGAAATCCAAAAGGTGACTGAGATTGGACTTCACAATCCTGAGACTGCACTTCACTTTTGCTCTGAAGATATAATACGTCTGATTTTATTGATTTCAGATGAGTCTAAATTCCACATAGTTTGAATCCTCCTCCAGACTGACCAGCTTCTCTCCACAAACAAAACCCAACACAATGTTTTAGATTCAACTTATTGAAACACACTTTTGTCTCTTACTCTGCTTTTCACTACACACAGCATCTTACTTTTAATATATGAACATTTAAAATACACATTCTAAATAACACACATCTTACAGATAGAAATTGCATAAAGATAAATCTCTCAACAAGCACAAAACTGTTTCTCCTCCCACCTTGCCCTCCCCCATGTGGGTAGTATAATCAAAAGCCAAAGAGAATGAGGTACATTTTATTTCCAGTTGAAATCTGTATATAGCTTTTTTAAAAGCTACTCTATAGGAGTATTGGAAATTACCACAGTTTTTCCTTATACTTAGAATAAGAGAGCTATGTGGGAGTTGTGAGAAGACTAGAGCTGAACAAATAATTTACAACAAAATTTTCCAATGAATTTATCCTCTTTTTATGATCATGAAATATCTATCAGAAGATCATTACTTCCTCTAATTTATTCAATATTTTTAATTATTCAGTGAGATACTTTTACTACATGAACTGATTTCAAATTATTTTTTTCTGTAAGTATTCAATATTTCAAAAGTGTTAGTTAATTGTTTTGGGTCAGATAAGTCACACAGTATTGTTTCAATTCTTTGACTGGATAAGCATGCATGAACTTCAGTATAAATGTCGACATATGTTAGTTTATAATACAATTTCTGAAAACATTTCTTCATACAACTTCAAAATTCATTTTCCATGAACACATGTGCCAGCAAAACTAAACTGCTAAAATGTTTGCAGAAAGTTAACACAAAAGGGTGCAGGTATGCAAAACTGAATTCATTTGCAAAGCTGAGTGAAGATTCATGAACTTTTTTTTCCCTCCAGTATTCGATCAGTTCTAATTAAAGCTGATGGCAAGCGTTGACCTTGTAACAGCTTCTACTGCCAGTGGTAAACAGCACCAAACTTAAAATTGCATTTGGGGAGCAAAATGTTTGTAACCAGTTTGGTGTTAACCATACAAACAAACCTTCTACGGACTTTTCAAACAGAACTGTATCTTTTGTACCAGCAACTGGTACAACTGTTTTAGACAGTTATACTAAATTTGGGCTATATAAATGTATGTACGTATGGACATGACTAACTACTGACCTTGTGATCTCAAAGAACTCCAGTTTCTTTCAGGAGATTTTAGGCTGCTGAAACCATGTTTTCAGTCTGTAGATACTTTCTTAATTTTTCCTTAAGAGAATGAAATTCATATCTCATTATTGACAAAATGATACAATCAAACACCAACTGGTTAAGAAACCTTTAAAATTTCTAAATATTCTATTAGTAATGTCTCACATACTATAACAGGATACTTATTCAAGCAAGCATACAAATCACCTCATCTGTGCATAAAATCAACTAGCATGTGAGGAAAACAATTGCCAAAAAAGAGTATCAGTCTCATCTATCAGTAAGTCATATATATTATTTTTAATAATGGACATGAATTGCAGTTAACTTAAATTTAAGAATTTAAAATACTTCATTGTAGGAACAGTTGACCTGAGAATAGTTAAACAGATCTAGAATTTTTGACAACATTGCTGTTACTAATCTGATCCTGTCTATCCTTTGCCTTGCCATTCCACACATGCTCTTCTCCAGCTCATGACAACACTGCACAAAGACGGACTTTCTTGTATCTTTTCCTTGGTGGTCTACTGATCAGGATTCAGTGGCACTCTCACAGCCACAGCCTGGGTTTGATTCCCAGAAAGGGAAGGCTTCCCCTTTGCATAAATTAACCATTTCTGTTACGATATGCTAGGTACAGTCTGGAAACACACAACTCTGCTTTGGCTGGAAAAACCTAGAACACTCCAGTCAACATATATACAAAGCTCTTCCCTTTTTTGACTTTCTCAGAGAGATGTAATGAAAGATCAGTTACCTGAACAACAACAAAAAAAATCAAATTGCGGAAGAATAATAAATGCAACTTCTCTCCTTAAAAATCTATTTTAGTAAATCCTTCTCAAAACCCATTTGTTTAAGCTTTCCTGTAAGTAACCGTTCTAATCAAATCACAACAGTTAATGACTTTTTTTTTAAAGTATAACCATTAAGGCACATATGCTAGCCAACTTTATGACCATGTAACTGCCCATGAAATCTTATTGAGTGTTTACCCCTGTATAAAGGGCCAGCATATGGTCAGTGCACCATTAAAGTCCTATCTAAGTTTTATTTTGAATTTCACCCATTGTCCTCACCTTTCGCCTAACCCAGCGGTTCTTAAACTGTGGGTTGGGACGCCAAAGTGGGTTGCAACCCCATTTTAATGGGGTCGCCAGAGGTGACGTTAGACTTGCTAAAGTCCGAGCCCCACCATCCAGGGCCAAAGTCCGAGGGCTTCAGCCTTGTGCAGCGGGGCTTAGGCATCAGCTTCCGTCCTGGGCAGCAGGGCTCAAGTTACAGGTCCCCTGCCCAGGGCTGAAGCCCTTGGGCTTTGGGCCCTCCCGACTGGGGTAGTAGGGCTCGGGCTTTGGCCCCACTGCCCAGGGCAGCAGGATTCAGGCTTCAGTCCCCTCTCCTGGGCTCCTGTAGGAATTTTTGTTGTCAGAAGGGGAGTCACAGTGTTATACCAATAAAATAAAAACCAGCAGGATCTTGTTAAAGGGGATAAGACAAAATGTCACATTTATTGTGAATACAAAAAGAACCATAGTAGTCAGTCAGTTATAGCTATAACATTTCATTCAGTTTCACATTCATTCACACGTTCGTTCACAAACACACACACAAGTTCTGCAGATGCTGTATCGTTACCAGTCCTGAATGTAGCTTGAGTTCGTGGCTTGGGTTCATAGCTTGTGGCGGCTAACTGGCCAGGAAAGCCGGGCACAAGAAAGAGCTGGGTCTCTGTTGGGCATGCACCGATGCCCTTCCATGTTGGCAGCAGAATGTTACCCTTCAAAGTCTTCCATCTCACTCATCCTTTTTGTAGGCTTTAGTTTGAATCCAGAGTCTATAGGTCTTGCTGTGTCATGCTGCCTCTGGGTTCGGTGTGATTGATCACCCTTCAATTGCAGACATGACTTTCAGCCTAAGACCTGGCTTTGATGTTTCTTCAATTGTACTTTTGCTCTTTTCTTTTGAGGGTGGACTCCTCTTACTTTGTCAGGGCTGTTGTCTGCATCTTCAGCCCTTGGGTGTTTACACTTTATTTCATCAGGACAGGCTGGGGCTGGAGGTTGATTTCATCATCCATCCATACCTCATTCACACATCTAAACTAATAGGATTACAGCAAGGTTTTGAAAAAATGAAGGTTGCAGCAAGCTTTTACAAAACGGAGTGAGCATTTTAAAATGGAGTTGGGACAAGTTAAAATGGAGTTTGAGTTAAAATATAGACAAGTCTAATGAATGACAAACAGTGAGCAGAAGTTACAATGTTGAAACAGTGTAAATTTCAGCAATTTAAGCAGCAATTGGATTGAAAGTGAAACTCAATTAGCCAGTTATTGGGGTAACCGGTTTTATGAATGAATGTTGTTTCATTCATAAAACTTTGCTTATGAAGTTATATTAATAAAGTGAACAATTAAGAACAATTTCATTGATCAGTTCTACGACGGTGCCAAAGAACTGCTTTGAGAACTGCTTTCTCCAAACATTCCCTGTGTTAATCTTCTCTTGACCTGAGATGCAATCCTGGCTGTACTGAAGCCAATGGCAAAACTCACATTAACTTCAGTGGGACCAGAATCTCAACCCTGGTGTTTATTTAGGACTCAATGCTTCAGACTTTGAGTAACGTTATTAACATGAGCGGCCCCAGAGAGTGCATTGGTAGAGTCAGTCAAGCACATATCTTTGCAAGATTTAGCTGTTTGATGGTAAGGCCTTATAGAGCATTCATATTTAGCAGCTATATAAATACAGCATTCTAAGAATGCACACTCTAATTCATAAAATCTGGTTATGTTCTTCCTGCAAATATATTAAGAGAGACAGCAAAGATCAAAATTTTTATTATTTTGTAATACTTTAATGTTTTAATGGTGCATCAGCTCAAAGATTTTAGTGTCCCCTCCACTCCTGTCTACAGACAAAAGACACTAAATTAAATTTATTTGCTAGGTTTAATGGTGTACATAAAGTTAAAAACAACAACAATCAAAGTTAATTTAAAAATGTGTATGTCCATGGGGTGGGGGGTTTCCCCCCAAAACACAGAAACTCTATCACTGTGTTTGGTAAAATGTAGGTCACTTATTTGGTTTCCATAGTAACCATTGCTGAACTATAGCTCCATAGCTGACCATAGCCAATGGCTGCTTTCTTTGATAAATAGGTGAGATTACAAATAATACTGCTGTCTCACTTGAAACCAGAGAGCCAAAACAAGTGTTTTCCCATATCAAATGCAGATTCTGCACTACAACACTCTAAAAATGAGGACTACATTTTCAGAAGTCTTAAGTAACGTTAAGTACTTCAGTTACTAGGTTTCCAGCATGATACACCCGAGGCCCAATTTTCAGAAGTTCTAAAAATCCACCAGTCAGCCTATATCTCAAGTTTGGGCACCCAAAATCCAAAGCATTCAGTAATATTAGTAAACTTTGAAAACATGAGTCTTAACTTCACATTAAAGATACATTGATATGATCATTAAACTCTAAACATCTGATAAATGGGACTGGTTTTGTTCTGGAAAAGGGGCAATCGCACCACTAGATTTAGAACTGGATGGCAATTTTTAAAATTGTTATTACATACTATTTCTCAATCAGCAGCAATACATTTATGCAGAGCAATCTGTTGCTGACACCAGATGAACACAATAGAAATTACTTAACTGCTTTGCAGGAAACAAGAGGACAACAGTATCAGGGAGAAAGTTACTTCATACAGCCTTTACACTAGCTTCCAGTATTTAGGATGAACACACTAACTGCTGTAGTGTTTCTCTTGTTACTTAAACTGGGTGGTGTATGAGCACATGTTCTGGGAGCAGTGGATTTACTAGCAGGTTACATCAGTTTGCACCCAATCCTTCCTCATGATTCTGCACAAAACCTCCGAAGTGAAAAAGAATGAGTCCTCCTCAGTGCACAAAGGATTTTCAACATTCTTGGTGCATTAAATTTCTTTGATCTAAGAAACCTGGCCAACTGTCATTTAGTTCACTCACCCATCTCTCCTCCCTTCTCTCACTTACCAACCAGCCAACTTCCAAACCTTCTGCAGGCTGACATGTTTGCCAAGTGAGATCTGCCACTCCCACCTCCTTGGTCTTACTGTGGAGAGGGGGTCACTGCTTGCCAACCTCCTCCTCCCTCCATGGGAGTGAGGGACTCTCTTCTCTTCTTCACACACCAGAGGTGACCCACACACTCAACAAGCTGTCTTCCCACCTTGCTACTGGCTTCTTCACTACATCTTCCCAGCATCTACTCTCTGCTCCTCCAGAAGCTCCTCCTACACCCTTCTTGCCACCCCAAAAACTCACCTTGCTTTGCTATTGCCCCTCACTTCAAGAAACCCACTTATCTACCTCTTGATTGCCATGTTGCTAACACTTTGTCTGCCTCCAAATTGTCACCTGAGCTCTGAAATTGACTTGCTATATATGGCCTTGGGCAAATCACAATCTTACTCTGCTTTAATTTTTCATTTGTAACATAGGAATGATAATACCTCTGATACTCAAAATGAAGGTGCCTAAGAATCTCTAAGTATTATTATTACTTTACTAGAAAGCTGTTCTACAATTGTAATAAGGCTTCATTATTTTCCAGTATTTCCTTGTTCTATACTATCTGGAAAATTAGTAGGCGTGGTCTGCAGTCGGTCATAAACAAAGATTCATATTTATACGGTGATTCTACAATTACAATACCGATTAATGAAAACTGCCCTGGTGTGTTTGCTCTATTCCTCTGATGAAATAACATGTTCCAAAAATATTTTATACCTCTTCGCAATACATTATTATTCTTTGCAGATCAAAAATCAAAATGGTTGTCATGGAAACTGCAAAAAGTAGAACAAGTCAGTCATGACATAGCAATAGTATAATGGAAACTGTCTGCTGGGAAATCACTTACTGGCCCAAGTTTTCATTTTGGAAATGCTTGGGTGAATTTAACCAGAAAGTCAAATAGTTCTCAAATCCAAAACACAGCAGTATTAATCACAAAATAATATCTGTTATTGTAATCTTAGGGTTAGAGTCTGGGAGGTAAGCAGTGATAGCCCCATATTTTACAGATGGGCTACATGTGGCACAGAAAAGCTAACTCCAAAATTTTTAAAACTAGCCTCTAATTTCGAGTGCCTCAGTTTTTGCATTATTAGCCTGAGAAACATAGGGCTGATTTTGTGGGTGTTCAGTACCCACTACTCCCTACGTCTCTCAAGTCAGGCACTAAGAATGGAGGAAACCTAAATCAGAGACCACTTCTGAAAATTTTGGAATTAGACTTTCTGTGCCTCATCTGTGAAATGGAGATAATAATAGCATGCCTCACAGAAGTGTTCGGATGCTCAGTTCACTAGAGAGGAGAAAATTGGGTGGTGTGACAGTGACTGATGAAGGTTTATGACAATGGAAAGCCAGTTAGATTTCCCTAAACTTTCATTTCAATACTTTCTAACTTTGGGGATTTTGTAAGAGATGTAGCATTTTTTATGATTTTATGTATTTATTTGTTGGTGGGATTCCGGTCAGCTGGATTCCTTGAAACATACATTCATCCTTAACTTTTTGGTAGGAAATTGTTGTTGTTTTTTATTTGGGTACATACATTTAGAATAGGATACTATCCGATACTCATATTCCCTATGCTTACAATCAGAATCATCATCAATATGACAATGTTTAAAGATTTCTAAAAGTAAATGACAAATTTTAAGGTGGCCCACGCTAAGTGTGTGTATGTAAAGCACAGACATACACAGAGCACCAAATCCTTTATGCTGATGGCACGTGAAGGTTCCCGAAATCTAGGCTTTACATCACCTACTCCCCCACTCTCTATAGGAAGCACAGCAGAGTGGGCTGTCTGGGGGCAGGAGGTAGCATAGTCAGTGCATGTGTTCTAATGATCCAGGTCCATTCCACCTGGCATAAATTACAGCAGCCATGTGGCCTGCGGCAGATATGAGTTCCGACCAGTCTCAGATGCCTGTGAGATTGCTGACAATTCTGATATAACAGAGAGTGAAATCCTGGTCCCAGTGAAATCAATAGAAAACTCCCATTAACTTCAGTTGTGCCAGGATTTCACCCCATTGTTTTTAGTGTTACAGTTTATGCTGCAAAAAATTATAAGTGCTTGAAGACAGAGCCTTACAATGGAATCGCCTTCTTAAATTAAAGATATTATCATTAAGATTGCTACCTATTTTGCTGTTTATTAATATACATTTATAATTACATTTATCTACAAAAATGTCCATTAAACATTTTAAAACCTGTGGAATGGAAGCTATCTGGATGCATCAGTAAAAGTTTAAATGCCAGTTTGTCTCCTGGTCAGGTTAGTCCCATGTATGGAAGAGGAAACTCAGGGGGACACAAATGCTCTGCAGAGCTTTTTGGGGGGAGCAGCTTTGGAGAGTACCCTCCTAATAATTTTACCCCCTCCTGACTCCTTGTTTAGCCAGAGGCTGATCCCTATGGGACATCCCCAGATGGATTTCTGTGGGGAAGAGGAAAGAAAGGGAAAGCATAGTGCAGAGCTGGCATTGTCCACTTCTAGGTCTCCTTCTCCCTTCAAGGTCATGAATTTTACTCGTTTGCTCACAACCACACACAGAAACAGAGGGGAGCATTTAGCCCTAATGAAGGCCAAATATCTGCTTTAGTCATAAACACTGCATTATCACAGTATCTAAATCAATCAACTAACCAAAAATATAATTACGTCTTGAAATATGGTTTATTTTATTACTACTTTTATATACAAAATTTACTTGAAATTAACAACCTGGTTAAAAAACAGTCCCATTTTGCAGATCTCATAATTTTAAGATTCTTTAAAGACAGTTTTTTAATTTATTGCCACATATATAAGAGATATTGTATACATATACTTCTGTTGTTGGTGTTGGGATCTCTTATGATGTAAAAGCCCCTTTTTATATTTAATTTAAAACTTAACATTCACTGCCTCATTCTGCTTAGAATTTGGGATTTTATTCATTGAGATGTAGCCTTCTCCTCTGCTGGTTTAACTACTTAATTATTCTAGCTGTCAAATGAACAACTCATGAAGTAGGCTAATAATGCCTGGGGATGTCCCAGAGTTCCATTGATTGTATTAAGTTCCACGAGTGTACTGGTTAAACTTCTATCCATAAGCCAAAAGTAACAAACTGGCACCCATTTACGAAGGTCAGATTGAAGTTTCTTTCAGCATATATACTACATGCTCAAATTATCAGAAAGCATCAGATTGCTTTATTTGCACGATGAATCTCAAAAACATGGGAGAGATACTAGTGCATTAGCTTCAAGATTTTGATTTTGTGATTTTTGTCAATGGTAGGTGTAAGTATTCCAGGTTTCCCACCCCTCTCCAGCCCAGTGGAATTCAAACACAGGTCTTAAAAATGTTTTACATTTGAAACACCAATAGAGTTTTAATGGTATCTATGTATTGAATTCACTGCACTTTTACGCACGTAAAATTTCTCACAAATTATGAAAAGAAGCATACATATCTCCATTAGACACTGCCAAGCAAATGGAAAATAATTTGATTCTATTTGTAAGAATTTGGCAAATATGAAAATATTTAACATTTTACTTTCATTACAAGGAATGACTAAGTGTAGATATGGATAACAAGAGTGCATAGCGCGATGTTTTTTCTTTTCAGTGATGTTCTGTGTCTCAGCAATCCCTTTGAGAACTGACTGATCTCCATATGTATTGATAAGAGTGAACTGAATTCCTATGAATTGTTTTGGATTTTTACGAATAGTACTCTGGCTGCAAATGGACAGTGGTAGTCTAAACTTCAGGGAATACAGGTACAGAAGAAATATAGTATTTCATAAAGCTAAGCCGAAGAGGAATGAATTTGAAAAGAAACAGTGGCCTCAGGGCTAGGTAAAAGCAAATGTGTCTCCCATCTCCTCAGAGTTGGAGCTATTGTTGTGGGTATAGTGTATGCTATGACAGTGAGGCAATATACAGAGACCTCCTCTGCATTCTACTAGTAGGGGCATAGGGGCTGGAACTAAGGGTGCTGGTGGTGCGGCAGCATCCCCTGACTTGAAGTGATTTCCATCATATACAGGGTTTCAGTTTGGTTCAATGGCTCTCAGCACCCCCACTATACAAATAGTTCCAGCACCCCCTGAGTAGGGGACCCAATTGTGAAACTCCCTCACATGACTAATCTTTGTGAGTAATCCTATTGACCTCAATGTGGTATTCTCCTTACAGTTGGAGATAGACAGTTAATTCTTTTTAATACTCACATTTTGAATGGCTGACTGCAAAGTAAAATTTACTGAGTGTAGGGAGCAAAAAGCAGGAATCCTAAGCTCACTAGCATCTGACTGAAAAGAAAAATGTTCTTCTAGAATACTCAAAAAACCTGTTTCAGAAAATGTCCCAAACTTTTTAATTTCTCACCTATGCTAGACTGACTATGACAGTCTCTTTCTAGAAAATATGGAACTAACAGAATTTGGGCAACAACTTTAACTAATCACAAGTTTTTAGAAAGGAAAAGCTCAGCTTTCCTAAAACTACATACTGTGTGGAGAGCAGGGAACCAGTCAAAAGTTCTTCAAATATTTTAAAAGAATTTTTGCATTTTTATTTCCTTTTTAAAATAAAGTCTCTATTTTTCTCAGACTTGGGGTCTGATTCAACATTGCCTTGCACCTTGTGCAGTCATTCCTGCCTGTGAAAACTGAGTGCAAAGTGACCATAAAATGCTACTATTTTGATTTTGTAGCATGTTACAGCCACAAATGACTATGCAAGATGCAAACAGAGAACAAGGCTCATGTTCAAAACTTACTTATTCTCTTTTGCTTCACATCTCGCATACCACGTACAGCAAGTCATGTAAGTATCACAACACTTAAACTGGCTGATTTACTTCATTGGTTTGTACTGTCTATTGCTGTAGCAGTCAGACACTTATTTCACAATTATTTTTTTTAAAAAGAAAATCTTACTAAGAAATTACCCACAATGAATCAAATTAACAAAGTACTGCCACTGCCTACAGAAATGTCAGTAAATAGGTTGCCGTTCTGTCAGGAATGAAACAAACAAAAACTAAGAACCCAAGCCAAAAATAATAAACAATGACTGTATCTTTCATCGAGCCCTGAAGCCTGTTCACTAGATTCAAGCTCTGGCAGACTGTCAAGTAAAATGAATTCCAGACTGAGAAAACCCTGTTACTGGGCTTGCAGAGTTCAGATTCAGAGCTCCCAAGCAATCACTATGTGGTAATAAGGTTGAGGTGGTTCTCACAAATAACTAGGTCCCAAACCATTTTAATTTGTATAAATCTTCAATACCACTTTTAATTCAATGAGGAATAAACAGAAAAGGTTGAATTTTCAAAAATACTTATCATTGGCCTAACTCTGCTCCCACTGATGTTCATGGTAAAACTCCCTGCGGAGTCCCATCAACTTTGAGTGCTTTTGAAAATCGGTCAAAGTCAGGGCAGAGGCTAGAGCAGAGGTTCTATATGTTCATAGGAAGTTGCTCCACTCTCACTTAGTTATTACTTCCAGGTGTATTTCAAAGGTTGCACTGAACAGCTTGACCTTGAAATTAACATGGTATTGACTGTTCCAAGGTCCATGCTCACCACCTCCTAGGCAGCCACAAATGTCTGCCAATAAAAAGTCCATGTATTACTATTATTACTCATTTATATAAATTATACATAGAACCACAGAAGTATAGGACTGGAAGGGACTTCAATAGGTCATCTAAACCAGTCCCATGCACTCAAGGCAGAACTAAGTAATAACTAGACCAGTGGTTCTCAAACTTTTGTACTGGTGACCCCTTTCACATAGCAAGCCTCTGAGTGTGACCCCCCCATAATAAATTAAAAACACTTTTAAATATATTTAACACCATTATAAATGCTGGAGGCAAAGCGGGGTTTGGGGTGGAGGCTGACAGCTTGTGTACCCCCATGTAATAATCTCACAACCCTCTGAGGTGTCCTGACCCCCAGCTTGAGAACCCCTGAACTAGACCATTCCTGACTGGTGTTTGTCTAAACTGTTCTTTAAAATCTCCAATGACAGATTCCACAACCTCCCTAGACAATTTGTTCCAGTGCTTAACAACCCCAAGGTCTAACCTAAACCTCCCTTTCTGCAATTTAAGCCTATTGCTTCTTGTCCTATCATCAGAGGTTAAGGAGAATAATTTTTTACTCTTCTCCTTTTATGTACTTAAACGGTTATGTCCCCCCTTAGTCTTCTCTTCTCCAGACTAAACAAGCCCATTTTTAAAACCTTTCCTCATAGATCCGGTTTTCTAGACCTTTAATAGTTTTTGTTGCTCTCCTCCGGACTTTCTCCAATTTATCCACATCTTTCCTGAAATGTGGTGCCTAGAAGTGGACACAATACTCAAACTGAAGCCTTACCAGCACAGAGTAGAGTGGAAGAATTACTTCTTCTTGTGTCTTGCTTACAACACTCCTGCTGATACATCCCAGAATTATGTTCACTTTATTTGCAACAGTATGATACTGACTCTTATTTAGCTTGTGATTCACTATGACCCCCCAGATCCCTTTCCATAGTACTCCTTCCAAGACCATCACTTCCGATTTGGCAATTGTTCCTTTCTAAGTGGAGTACTTTGCATTTGTCCTTATTGAATTTCATCCTATTTTCTTCAGACTATTTCTCCAGTTTGTCCAGATCATTTTGAATTTTAATCCAATCCTCCAAAGCACTTGCAACCTCTCCCAGCTTGGTATCCTCCACAAACTTTATAAAAGTGTCCTCTCTATGCCACTGTCTAAATCAATGATGAAGATATTGAACAGAACTGAACGCATGACCCATCCCTGCAGGATCCCTCTTAATATGCCCTTCCAGCTTGACTATGAATCACTGATAACTACTTCATGGGAACGGTTTTCCAACCAGTTATGCTTCCACCTTATAGTAGCTCAATTTAGGTTATACTTCCCTAGTTTGTTTATGACAAGGTACAGTAATGTGAAACAGTATCAAAAGCCTTACTACAAAGTCAAGATACACATCTACTGCTTTCCACAAGGCTTGTTACCTTGTCAAAGAAAGTTATCAGGTTGGTTTGACATGATTTGTTCTTGACAAATCCATGTTGATTGTTACTTATCACCTTATTATCTTCTAGGTGCTTGTAAACTGATTGCTTGATTATTTGCTCCATTATCTTTTTGGGTGGTGAAGTTATGCTCGCTGCTCTGTAATTCCGCAGGTTGTCCTCATTCCCCTTTTTATAGAGGAGGGCAAACATTGTGCCCGTCCTCTAAAATCTCTCCTGTCTTCCATGAGTTTTCTAAGCTAATCGCTAATGGCTCAGATATCTCCTCAGTAAACTCCTTGAGTATTTTAGGATGTATTTCATCAGGCCCTACTGACTTGAAGACATCTGACTTGTCTAAGGGCTTGTCTACACTGGAAATTTGCAGCGCTGCAACTTTCTCACTTAGGGCTGGGAAAGAACACCTCCCTGAGCGCAGCAGTTTCAGCACGTAAAGCGCCAGTGTAGACAGCGCTCCCAGTGCTGTGAGCTGCGCTGCTTGTGGAGATGGTTTTTTTAGAGCGCTGGGAGAGCTCTCTCCCAGCGCTGTGCCGCGACCACACAAGGCACGTTAAGAGCGCTGCAGTAGCAGCGCTTTAGTGTTGCCAATGTAGACTAGCCCTAAGTCATTTTTAACTTGTTGTTTCCCTATTTTAGCCTCATCTCCTACCTCATTTTCACTGGCGTTCACTATGTCCCATGCTACTAACCTGTTTGGTGAAAACTGAAACAAGAAAGGCATTTAGCGCTTCTGACATTTCCACATTTTCTGTTATCCCCCCCATTGAGTAACAGGCCTACCCTGTCCTTGGTCGTCTTCTTACTTCTAACACATTTGTAGAATGTTTTCTTGTTACCCTTTATGTCTCTAGCTAGTTTAATCTCATTTTCTGCCTTGGCCATTCTAATACTGTCCGTCCGTGCTTGTGGGATTTTTTTTATATTCATTATTTGCAATTTCTACCTGGCTTCCACTTTTTGCAGGACTCTCTTTTGAGATTCAGATCATTGAAGATCTCCTGTTTAAGCCAGGGTGGTCTCTTGCCATACTTCCTATCTTTCCACGCAGTAGAATAGTTTGCTCTTGTGTCTTTAATAATGTCTTTTTGAAAAACAACCCACTCTCTTGAACTGTTTTCCCCTTAAACTTGATTCCCATGGGATCTTACCTACCAACTCCCTGAGTTTGCTAATGTACGCCTTCCCGAATCCATTGTCTTTATTCTGCTGTTTTCCTTCTTACCTTTCCTTAAAATCATGAACTCTGTCATTTTATGATTACTTTCACCTAAGCTGCCTTCCACTTTCAGATTCTGAAACATGATGAACATGTGGTTGTGTGTGGCTTCAGAAGGCTCATGCAAGTTCAGCCTTTCATGCCTTTTCTACATTGAGAATAAATCCTAAGAAAAACAGCATTACAAATTAACTTGTTCATGTTCATATTATGACAGGGTCATGAGTGGGATGTATGGGGGAAGGTTTCAAGAAACGTTCCCTTCCTTTTCATGCCTCATACAAGGACCAAACACAACTGCAATCAAAGGAGTGAAGACACTGCTCTCTTGGTTAACTCCTGTAGGTTCACTTTGTCCAAAGGGGATGGAGGAGGGGCAGGAATCTCCATAAGCTTCCTATGTAGTAGCCCACAGAGCTAGGAGCAGCCACACTACCACAGAAGTTGGAGCAGCCTGCACTCACTCTTATGGACAGAATAGGCCAAATCCAGACATGGAGTAAGCAGGTGCACTGGACATCAGTTTTACTTTTAGATCTGTATATTTCAGTAATAGCCGATTTCTTCGTACAAAAATGAACAAATAGAAATCTGTTCTTCAACATCATTGGAAATCTTCAGAGGGGAAAAAGTCTATGTTGCATTCTCTCTAACAAGCAGATAAGACATTATTATGTAATCTAATTTAACTTCTGAAGCTCAATTTCTAGTTGTTGAATAAATACCTACCATTGGCAGGCTTGGGCAATTTTTTTGTCCTACTAACAAACACTTCAGTTGATAAACACAGAAAAATTACTTGAAACAAACATTGATATCATCAGTAAAAAATCATTTTAAAAAACAGCTGCATCCTTCTAAGCCGGTACATTGTTCCTTTTTGCACCTTACATATGACTTTAGTACTTACAGGTAAAATGATCAGAAGCAGATGGACTGACACTATCGGCACCATCAGCACTTTTACTGCTAGAAACTTCATCGTCTGATTCCTGTACAGAAGAGCAGGGTGAGAAGCCGTCAACTCCTTCAAACTTCCTCTTTAAAATTCCATTCATAGCTGCAATGCTGTCACATGTACCTGTAACAGGAACAGGAGCAATGAAGCATTTGAAATATTTGACTGCTGACTGCAATCAAAGTCTGAAATGCAATTTTTTTATGCAAGTTTTCAGACAAAACGTGGCTACTACATCCAGCTGAATGACAGTATACTGGGACTTGTTAAACTGACCAAAAGAAATTTTTAAAAATTTATCTATCTCATGGACATCATTACTTAAATTCTGTACTCTCTTTAATGAAAGAATTTAATTCTATCAACACAGTCAAAGGTCTAGAATTAAACTCTTGCACAGAACAAAATAATCCATAATTCTTAACAAAGGAACAAATTCAGAGCTGGAGTAAAGTGATGTAACCAAGCAGAAGTCAATATCTGAGTACCCTTTTACACCAGGTTTGAATTTGCCCAGTACGCAGAAACATTAAATGAGGAATCAAGTACATTTATTTCAGACAATACATGATTTTTCATTAACAAGCACAAGTGGTCTTTCAGGCCCTGTGCATAAGATTTAAAAAGGCTGATTGAGATAATTTTCCTTAAGAAAATCCTAAGATTACTTTTTATATTTTTTAAAAAGCAAAATATTTAATACCTTGCCTATTGCTTTATTTACAAATGTGCCTTACAGTGGAATTCAGGTTTACTAATAACCACCAACAGTGGTCATTTTATGAAGTGGATCTAAAATGATTTCCCGTAAGTCATTAATTTCAGTATTGCAGATGTATTTACCCTTTTCCTACATTGATCAGTGGAAAAGCAACTGTAAGGAGCAGATCAAAAGCAATTTCTTTGATGCTTTCAAAGTAGGAAAGAATTTCAGACGTTTGAGTGCCACTTGCTTGTCCTGTGAAAAGGAAAGGCGGACTTGTGGCACCTTAGAGACTAACCAATCTATTTGAGCATAACAGCGAATTTATAACCCATCTGATTTGTCTTGTCATTAAATTCTCTAGTAAAATTAATTCTGCCTTTGCACGATGGAGGTTTTATATCTATGGACATGTCTGATTTGGGAAATTCTTTAGTTTGGATCTGGAATTAATGCAATATAACGCTAAAACCAAGGGATTTCCTAAAACTGATCCTCATAACAGAAGTGCTTTATACACTTGCCTTACAGATTCCACTAAAGACGAACCTTTACAAATTATATGTGAATTATATACATGTGAACCTGTTTGTCATGGTTCTCCTTTCCCCTTTGTTGTTTAGGAAAGATCTGTTTTCTTCAAAGGGATTTTTCCAGGCTGGACAGATGTCCCACCTTGATTCAAAACCCAGATGTAATTCCTCCCTGGTCCAAGAGCAGGTTTGCAGAGAAAGCATTTCATGCCTACCCTTGGGACAGGGGATATAGCACCTTGCATCATTTTACAGTGACCTCTGCAGCAGATTTAAGAGCAACAGTATGGGTTTCAGAGTCTGTCAATAAAACAATCATGAGTAAAAAACAGAGGAAAAAGGTGAGTCCTGGGAGGCACATACAGGACCTTCTCTACCCTATTTCCCCTCCCCCAAAGTCTCCCTTGCAAACTATCTTTTCCCACTACCTCCTGCAGTGCTTACAGCACCGAATTTGTGAAATCACAATGATTTCCATAGCAACAGACTGCAACATCAAAGCCGAAGGATTATGGCTGTACAAGAGAGTAAAAAGGAGCAGCTGGAGTGTGAAGAAGAAAACACTCATGTTCAACCATCTCTAAGAATAGACAGGGGAATGCTGAGAGAGGCTGACAAAGTAAGCTGTTTATTGTTTCAACTAGACATGGGTCAAACCAACACCTCAGAATCAAACACATCCCTAGGGTGTGGGTAGAAGAGGCTTCAAAATCCAAACCCAAAAATCAGACCTGTATCATAATCAAGAGGGATGAGGCAAACCAAAACCCCAACTCTAAGTATCTTTAAACTGTGAGGTATTAGAAACCTCAGATCTGAATTTCATACAGCCCAGGATTATCTCCAGATAAATACCCATTTGTCAGACATGCCCTGCTACAAATTGTACAATATAATGGCTAGATGACTAATACAGGCATCGTACACATCAATAGAACTGTTCAAGGTGGTGAGCAGCAGTGGAATCTGGGATGTTTACAAATGGTAACCAGAAACGAGTATTTCTGACTGAGAAGAATTTTTGAATTTCTCTGCAAAGATTGCTTTCACCCGGACTAAGCATCATGCCTTCATGGCAGAAGAGCCATTTCAAAGAGTGGATACAGTCATTTCAGTTTGAACTGAAATTAGTTTTGCTCCATTAAGTTCTATGGGACCTTTAAGCAATGATCTGCAAGTTAGATCCATATTACTCCTGTCTGCTGAAGGCCATCGAGGAGGTGTTAGGGCCTTTATTGAAGTGGATTGTCAATACCTCCCAGGAGGAAGGCAAGATGTTTGCTTCTATGAAAGTGACAGCTATTCATTGTTTTGTCTTGAATATCTCTCTTTCTTGGGAAAGTTATTGAAAAGGTTGTTGTAGCAATGCAGTCAAGATGGTGGTACAGAAGCTACATGGATATATTGTGTATGATATCCTTCTGGTAGTGGCGATGAATGAAGATCAGGGACCCTGTTAGAACTTCAATACCAGCTGCCTTCTATACTGTTGACATGACTATCCATGCTAACAGGGGTAGGTGGTATCACCCTTGAGAGTCGCCACTTTTCTTTCTTTCTATGAGAACTTGGAGGATAATTTTGAGAAATTGCTCTGAATATTTCCTCTTGTTGGGCTTCCGCTGGATTCCATTTTGTCACTCCTCCCATACAATCCATATGTGGAGAGTTTTTAGGTGGGTACTGAGGAGATAACGATTATGGTATTTCTTGTGTGCTGATGACAAAACTCATATTTCCATTTCATCTGACTTAGTATGAGTGAGTGACTTGTCTACTGCCTTACAGAATGGGGCCTAAATAAGGGTTAGGGCTCAGTATGGATAAGACTGAGGTGATGTTTGGTGGCTGGGAGAAGAAATTGGGAGAACTGGGATATTTCAGTTTCCTTGATTAAGTATATCTGGCATTTGTAATATAGGTTCACAAACTTGAGAGTCCTATATGAGTCTCATCTGAGTTTTGAATAGCTAAGCAACAGAAATAACCAACAACACTTTTTGACATCTGGGTATGAGCAAGTCTGATCCTCACTGCTACCTGGAAAGTTCGGGTTCCCAGATGCAGAGCATATTGGAAAGTGTGGGTAAAGAAGAGGTGCTGTCTACTACTCAGGAGCTCAGATACCACAGTGATAGATTAAATGGTTCACACATAATAGGTACTGAAAAGGAGGATCCCTTGATACCATTTGTATCAACAGTTGCCACCCCAGAAGTCAATACTCCCCACATTCTACCTGCACAGTAATAAATAAGGAATGCTCATAAGAAAAAGGCTACTATTATTCTGGGGTGTGTTAACAGGAGTATTGTACATAAGATAAGGGAACGTAACTGTCCCATTCTACTCGGCATTGGTGAGTACTCATAGCTGGGGTACTAGAGTATCTAGTTCCGGGCACTACACTTTAAGAAAGATGGGGACAAATTGTTCTCCTCTGGACTCTGTCCAATGATAAAAAGTTTGGAAAACCTGAGGTATGAGGAAAGGTTAAAAAAACTGGACATCTTTAGTTTGGAAAAAAGAAGATTGAGTGGGTACCCAGTACAAGTCTTCAAATATATTAAGGGCTGTTATAACAAGGATTGTGATGAATTGTTCTCCATATCCTCCGTAGGCAGGACAAGAAATAATAGGTTTACTCTGCAGCAAGGGAGATTTTAGATTAGATATTAAGAAAAATTGTCTAACTATAAGGGTAGTTAAGCACTGGAATAGGCTTCCAAAAGAGGTTGTGGAATCCCCATCATTGGAGACTTTTAAGAACAGGTTGGACAAACACTTGTCAGGGATGATCTAGGTTTACTTGGCCCTGCCTCAGCGCTGGGGGCTGGACTAGGTGACCTCTCACAGTCCCTTCCAGCCCTACATTTCTATGATTCTATGCCCCTCGTAGGCATGTCTACCATCCAATACATTGCAGCCATATTACTGCTTATAACAATATTTTCTGCACCTTAACAGGATCCAAAGCTCTCAGTGGAAGGGAAAACACATAAAACACATGGTAATAGAAGACCATACATCCAACAAAGGGTGACTGACAAACAATGCCTTACCCTCTCAAAATGTGGTATGCTGTGGCAGAAGATAAGTAGCCAGACAAACACTACATATTCAGCAGTGGAGCCACAAAGGTTGTGATACCCATTCTCTTGATATCGTGCAACTGAGGGACTGATACCAGGCCCTGCAGGACACACATCTGAGTGAGTACAGAGTGTGAGGGACTGCAGGCCTCAATCCCAGGCCCATGGGTCTCAGGCAATGCTCAGGGCACGACCAACACCAAGCAGCTCACCTGAGCCACCAGAGAAGGGAACCAGTGAAGTGCTAGCTTGCAGATAGCCTTACCCCCAAAGCTCCTGATTGGGGGGGGCGTGGTACATCCAGTACTTCTAATTGTCTGAGGAGCTCTGTATAAACCAGGAAGTTGTCTGAGCAACTAGGGGAATTTCAGGCGGGCTGCTACTATGGATCCTTCTGGCTTACCTGATCCTTGAGTCCTGTATTCCCACCTGATTCTAGTTCCCAACTCCCCATCTGCTCCTAGTTCCTGTACTCCTAGTCCCAGACCCTTGTCTATTCCCAGTTCCTGCTTTCCTCCTGCCTTACTCCAGGTCCTTGCTCCTGTGCCTTACCCCTGATGCCCTTGACCTTTGGCTTGGCACCTGACTCGGTCTCAGACTCTGATCCCTGCGTTGGCACTGGACTCTGTCTCCAGCTCTAATCTTCGGTTTGATACCTCATGCTATCTTCGGGTCTGACCTTTGGCTCCAATGACTAGGCCTGACCACTCACGAACTGGTCATTACCCAAAGCACAGAACAGTGACAGAGAAAATAAGGGCTGCATGGACAGAAAGCAAGATATACAGAGGTGGAACTCCTGTTAGAAAGCATGGACCAAAAGGCACAGGAACTACAAAATGCTCTGATCATCACCAAAACATGAACAAGTCATGACATGTCATAGATAATAAAGACATGCCTGTAATCACATCATAACAGGTCATAGAGAACCATACCATGCACAGACATATCATAGTAACAAGTATACCCTGAAGAAACATAAGCAGGCCGCTACGTTTCCTCACAGCATCCACTGTACAGAGGCAAAAGACTGTTCCCAGTAACATGAAAATACCACAATGCTTGTGGAAACCAGATGTGTGGCATGGATAGAGATACTGAAATCAAAAGACTGTAAGGCTCAGCACCCCCGATTACCAGTTAGCTCTCCACTCCATTCTACCTTCCATTGGCACACACTGGGGCAGCTGTGTGCGGCAGCCAGGGATCTGCTGCATCAAATCAGCAGTTTTAGTGGGAGGGGGAAAAATGGGAGGAAGTTCAATGCATATTACTGTATCCAAAGACAAATGGGAAAGTTGACAATATGACTCTTTTGCATAGTTATTTAATAAATGTCTAACTGTTAAGCTGTTTCCTGGTTTGAGCGAGCAGCTTGCTGACTCACAGCTGAACAACAACCTGGCACTAGGGTCTTCCATGTTTGCTGATTTATTCCATGCCACTCCTCGAAGTGCTCACAGTGCCTGTGTTTCACATCATCCCCTGCCACCAGCATCACACTACTCACCACCTTAACATGGTACTGATACACAACAGGAACAAACAAATGTAAAAATAGAGGAAGCAATACTAACACAGGCAATTCCAACCACATGTATTCACGGCTGTGAGCCGTAAATCAAACACCAGTTGCTGGGCATAGATAGGGATTCTCATAGGAATTGGCAACTTGCTGCAGCAGACGGGCCTGCTGAGAGAAGAAAAGGTTTTTTTTAACCAGCCTCAATCTTCCTCCAGTCTGAAGAAACTAGTCTTGTGGTTATCATTTAGCAGTTGTCTAGCTGCACAACTGCACTGACAGGCAAAGCAAGAGTCTGCAGACCTTCATGGAAACAGGCTCATCCCTTCCACAGTGCCAGGTAACTGTCAACCACCATAAATTTAGAGAGCTCAAAGAAAACATTTTAAACACTTGATTATAAAATATCGCTTGTAGACCAGGAGATATTGAAATTAATCATATAATCAAGCCCCATCTACACTAGGAATCCAAGAGAAAGATCATGTATAATAGAACACTGTCTGTACTGATCCCCTTCCACACCTGGGAAGGCTGGGAAATTTGTTAGACCATAACCACCATTTCATTGTAATGTTCCTTTGGAAAGAATATGTCTCTGAACAACAGTGAAAGGGCTGAAAAGCTTTGTGGGAAATACTGAAAAGAGATTTTGAAGGAGATAAAGTGCTGTACTGAAGGTCCCTAAAGAAGCTTTTTGTTCATTATGGTGTCATCTCTTGACGTTGCAATGCAAAATTAACCCTAGAAAAAACAACTCAAAAAAGCCAAACCTCTGGTACTTCACTGGCACCAGAGGAGAAATTCAAAACCACAAAGATCAGCTATGTCAGTTGTGCTGCACAGGGAGAAGTAAAAACCTCTCCTATCTTCCACTCCAGCCATTGCTTTGAAAGGTAATAAAAGATACCTAAAAGACCAGATAACAGACTGGAATGTGACAATAAGAAATCAACAAAATCCTCATGCAATGACAAAGGCAATGACAAAGGACTCATGCAATGACAAAGGACTCAAATGGCACTTTCTTCCTAATCGTAATTTGAAAATAAACTGACTACTCCGCAAAACTGAACAAAATAGCACACTGTTCACATAAGATCACATTTGAAATAGACAAATCCCACAGACGAACAGTTATGGCATATATTTATGAAGAATAAACCTCAGATACATCCCATATAAAATAGCCATAACATAAACAAATATGAAAAGATAAATTATATACTGTTGTGCTTTAGATGAAAATCTCACTATAGGAATCAGTCTTTGACTGAAGCTCAGAAAGAAGAAAAGCTCGGGAACACACTGGGTAATACTGTACCTCAAAGCAGCACGCTGGAACCCCCATATTCATCACCGTCATGTAAATTATATGTTTTGTACAAGGTATGCCATGTAAAATATCATATGAAAGGTCATGATTTGATGAAACCCATTGTTTTCAAAAAATGTGTATCGTTAGTGTGTATCAAGTTATGAGATTCTGCTATATGGTTGGTTTCAGAGTAACAGCCGTGTTAGTCTGTATTTGCAAAAAGAAAAGGAGTGAGCTGTAGCTCACGAAAGCTTATGCTCAAATAAATTGGTTAGTCTCTAAGGTGCCACAAGTACTCCTTTTCTTTTTGCTATACGGTTGTTACTGAAATATGCTGTAAATTTGCTAGGGACATACAAAGGAAGCAAACCACACCCAGGACAGTGTTCAATGACCATGAATCAGCAGAAGAGTTGTCAACAAGGGATTTACAATACTGTAAGAGGGCTGCCCAAGCACCACTCAGTGGGGACCGCTCAACTCTATGACTCCGTTGCGCAAGACCACACCAGGAGGATTGCTCAACCCTGTGACTCAGCAAAGCCCATCAGGATATGTCTGGGCTAATATTTTCCAGGCACATGGACTACAGGTATAAAATAAGGGACAGTAGCATCATGCCTTTGGCTTTTCTCCTCTCCCACCTACACTGTAAACAACAAGAACACTCAGAAAACAAAGACTTGAACTGAGGAGACTGGTCCCAGGTTTGAGAGAGAGAGAGAGAGGCCTGTGTATTAAGAACTGTAACATCCAATGGGATGAGAAAACTACTAGATCTAAATACTGACTGGTGTAATAAGGTTTAAGATTTAGATTGCGTGCTTATCTTTTATTTTCTTTGGTAACTATCTCTGACCTTTTATGCTACCACTTATAATCACTTAAAATCTATCTTTCTGTAGTTAATAAATATGTTTTATATTTTACCTAAGACTGTGTGTTTTTGTTGAAGCGCTTGGGAAATCTCAGCTCAGTTTACAAAGGTTTGTATATGTCCTCTCCACACTGACGGAGGGATGGACTGGGTAATAAACTTACACTGGTCAGGCTTCTGACCAGGGAAAGACAGTACAGCTCTGAGGTGCAAGGCGGGAGAGCTGGGAGAACTGGCTGGTACCTTTCTCTGTGTGATTCATGAGTGGCTTTGGGAGCATTCATGCAATCTAGCTGGGTGTGGGGCCCTACATGCTGTTGTGCTGAGTGATAGCAGCACCTAGAGGGGTTTGCTGCTTGTCACTAGCAAAGCATTGTGAGAGACAGCCCAGGCTGGAGAGTTAAGGGGGCACAGCGGTAGCCCAGTTCCAGGTTGTACCCTAGGGATCCCATCACACACACTTTGAGAGAAAAAAAATTTCCTCCCTCATCCACTTGCTAGATCCTGTTTAGCATTTATTCCTCTCAGATACCCAGAGGATGAGTGTCTTAATAAAAAGCTAGACAGACAGATAGCCAGACAGTAAAATAAAAAAACAGAGGCACTGTAAAAGATTTAATCTATGAGCCACCAAGTACACCTCTACCCCGATATAACGTGACCTGATATAACACGAATTCGGATATATGCTGTAAGGGTATCAGGGTGATTGAAGTCTCCCATCAGATGGGAGAAAGCAGCGCTCTGGGGGGCGGGGCTGCACACTCCAGAGGATCAGCGCGTCAGCGTGTCTGGCTCCAGCACGCTGCTCTGAATGGCGTGTTATGGGTGCCGGGCCGGGGCCGAGGGGTTGGATAAGGGGCAGAGAGTCTCGGGAGGCAGTCAGGGGACAGGGAGCAGCGGGGGTTGGATGGTTCGGAGGTTCTGGGGGCGGGGCGGTCAGGGGACAGGGGCGTTGGATAAGGCATGGGAGTCTCAGCTTTCCTCCTCCTCCTCCGTATAATCAGATTAACACCACACGGGTTCCACTCCATGAGCCGCTATCACTGATTCAGAGTCAGGGGACTGCAGCACTGCAAGCCGGCGGCACTTCCCCGACTTCCCCAGCTCGCTCTCTGGCTCAGACACTAATACCCATGTTTTCGAGGCGGGGGAGGGAGGCTGCACTGGCTGTGGCTAGCGTGCCTCCGTTGCCCCCTCCCCTTTACAGCAGCCGCTTCTCTGCTGCTGCCTGACACTCACTGCGGCTCCGCGAACCGCATCCATCCCTAGCAGCAGTGGCAAAGCCAGTGGGCTGGCAGCAGAGCACGACCCGATCCCGCCACCGCACTGCCCCGTGCCACAGCCATTCACAGCAACTGCTGCAAGCCAGCAGCCCCACAACAAGTGGCACAGTCCGGCCATGAAAACGGCTCCGGAAGCTCCATGACGCCCAGAGCTCCCTGTCAGCCTGGCCCGGGGCACCGCACACCCGCTGTCACCCCCAAGAGGCGCCCACAGAAAATGCTTTTGCTCGAGGCCAAAAGCAAGTTCAACATAACGCGGTTTCACCTATAACGCGGTAAGATTTTTTGGCTCCCGAGGACGTGTTATATCAGGGTAGAGGTGTATGGCACTTTGCCTTGATTTCAGTTGTATCATCAGGGATGAGTGCAAAAGTAGATATTGTCTCTAAGAGACATACATATTTGTTTCCAAACAATAATCAGTTCTTTTTACAAATGAATCCTATTACTAACAAGAGGATGCAAGAAGTAGATGTTGCATATAAAACATTACCGCAAAATACCCATCAGAAACAACGCCCACCCTCTGACCAGTCAGCATGTGTCATAAACTAGCAAGACTTGGGAGGGTAATTTCAATTAAATCATGAATACTGATGCTCACAAGCAGAGATATTTGGATTATTTAGTGTGAATAATATTCACTTTGAATTTAGGTCTTTTTCTTGTTTGCAAACTAAATTTGATTTTTACAAATCTATTTGCAATGGGTAATTACTTAATGAATTGTTCATGTGAACAAATTTCAGCTGATAGGCGTGCTTGTGAATGATTTACCTTGACTATTCATTAATCGAGGTGCATGATTGGTTACCAAAATCGTATTGTATTGTTTTGCTCCGCTCCCTGATTGGGTGACTGAAACATTTTAAGCAAGAAAGTGATGAACAATGAATAGGAATAAAATGATAACTATACTTGTTTACACACAAATAACCTTGTTGCATGTGAAAATAAGCATTCATGTAAGGGGATAAACATTAATGCGAACAAAAATCCATTTGTGTGAATGCTTTCAAATAATGAAGGTGCGAGACCTGGATTCAACAGCTGTTTGGAATTTAAATGAATGTTCGCTAAGGCTATTTCTACACTTAGAAGCTTAAAACAATGTGCCTTTGTTGCGTTATGCCAACAGGAGAGAGCTCTCCCATTGACATAATAAAACCAGCTCAACAAGCAGTGCTAGTTATGTCAGCAGGAAAGCATCTCCTGCCGACATAGTGCTGTGGATACGAGCACTTATGCCGGTAAAAGGTATGTTTTATTCATACCCGAGCAACAAAAGTTTTGCTTACGTATGTGCTAGTGTAGACATGGCGTAACCACTGTTTTGCTGTAACTGGCAGCTCTACTCACAAGCATCAGTTGCCTGACTTAGGCTGTAATGGCTTCACTAGGAGAATATATACAGAGCAAGAAAATTGCACGTAGGGACTTTTCTATGCAGACCAAGAATACAGAATTGCTTATCACTGTGGCAGTGCCAATGGCTTTCTGATTCCGAAAGAATCCTGTGGCCACGACTCCCAGGGGGGTGCGGACATTAACCAGGGTGGTTGCAACTAACTGCCAAGGATAAACCATGACTCTGTGTGTTTGACTTGTCAGATCCCCTTGAAACTCCTCAGAGGTCCAGTTTGAGTGTCAAGCCTGTTAATCTGAAAAACTACCTCCAGAAGCCTGATCTTAAAGCTAATCTTTGGCCTGTAATTTCTGAGTGGGCATGTGGGAGGGCACTCCAGGGCAATGGTCGGGGTCTTTGCCAGCCAAGAAACCTAAAGGATGCCTCCTTTCTGTGCATCTGTCTTCTGTGCCTCATATTGACCCATATGTACACAGAAAATATGCTGCTGTGAGATCTAGTCTCTATATGTCACATCTTTGTTAAATATTCAGGGTAATGAGTCAATGCATAGCAGCTGGTATCAGCTGCTCCCCTAGTGAAGGGACTTATGGGAACAATTTCAGGTGCACATTTAAGTCTCCATATACCATTTTCATCAGCTGGATTCCACTGAGAAATCTACAGAGGGCGCATTTAATTGGCCTTACCTTTCTCCTCATATACCCTCGGTCCAGGCAGAAATTTGTGTCTATGTGCTCAGTGGGTGCAAACACCATTTGCGCTTTGCTTCTTCAGGCTCAGCTGCCCTATTTAACAGCACAAACCCTATCAACATTTGCCCTGAAATGTATTACTGTGAAAAGTATTATTGAATTTTTCTTATGTAGTGGAAATTCTATTACTACTACTTGGGGAGGGTGTGAGGAGGGAGGACTATTTGCAGTTTCTCTGCCAGGCGCTGATGACAGTAACAAGGGCCAGGTTCTATAAGTCTAAGGGACCCTTTCTAATAAATTAAATGGGTGGCGCAAGTCCTCACAAACGCCATACTTCCACTTTCAGCTCTAACCAACTAAAATTTTATCTCCCTGGTCACATATGTTTCCAGGAGTTTCCTCCCCATTCTCAAGCGCACTCTTGTCCTCTATGATATGAAACCACAAAAAAAGTTTATTCGGAAAAACACAGCCATATATTTAAATTAAATAAAATTACAAATCCCAAACAATGTATGAGAGAGTTACACCCAGCCCCACTGTCTTAGTTAATTTGCCCTACTAGTCAAGGACCAAGAACTCAGTTCCTACCCACCTAATTCTCATTCATGAACCCAATTAGATATCATGGTGGTCAAGTATCCACCAGGAGACTCTCTCTGCCTGTATGCTTCAGTCCAGCAAAGCAAGCAATACCAATTAGGTCCTGCAGAGTTAAATCTGTGCCACTGTCAGACCAGTCCTGCAGAATCTGCTCTGCTGGCCAGGTCCTGCAAAGTCTGGTCTACACAGAGTTCCAGATCTCCTGGTTCTTTTGACAATGCCCCTGGCATCTCAGAGTCCTTCAGCTCTTACTCCTCTTTTTTTTTAATTTTGGGGCTCTGTTACCAGAATCCACTACCTTTTAGCGCAGGGTGGCTTGCTCTGCCCCAAGAAGTATCTCTTATAATTTCTCCCTCATTATATGCACCATCTAATATAATTTCAAAACCACAACACAACCAAATTCCACATAAAGCACCACACAGAAATGCATTGTAGTGAAGTAATAACATGTAAATCAAGCCTACCAGAGCTATGTTTCCCCCTTTCACCCACAAGGGGAAGCAGAGAGTTCCATCTCTCCAAGCCTTCTAGTGCTGGAACTTACATCTGCATAGCATAGTGCCAAATCCTTCTCACATGCTTTTCCTGGGATCATTGACATCAATGGGACTAGTTGCATGAGATAGAAATTATGGCCAATATTCTGCTTGTCTAAGGGCTTTTTAAAGTGACCTTTCCTTTGTACTTATATGTGTGGTGTTTGGCCTCTAAGCTTAGCAAAAGGTGTTTTGTCTATGGTAGAGGTAAGGACAATCAAAGAAAGTGGCTGAGAGGAACTAGGGTAAAGGTGAATTTAAAATGTAGCCCATAGCTTGAAGTATGGACAGACCTAAATTTATGATCGCATTGTTTAGAGCAGTGGTTCTCAACCCACGGCCCATGTGACATCCTCAGGGCCATACAGGTAGTATACATATTGTGTGGATGCCACCCACATAACACAGAGAGAGCTGCATATGTGACCCACAATGGTAAATAGGTTGAGAACCACTGATTTAGAGGTTAACGGCACAGCAGAAGCATAAAACAATCGAGTTCCTCCCATATTCTAGCCTCCTGTTCCTGGATTTTTATTTGTAGGCTATTCTCCACATTTCTTCTATATTAATAAGTAGTTAAAATTGTTCCTTTCAACATGGATTTCCTTGCAGTTGTCTACATTTTATTTAATCTCCAAAGGAGTACAGTTCCAAGGAGTTTAGAGATTAACACAGGAGCCTAACCTGTATTACAACAACGCTTCCACTTTTTACTGCTCCCAGGAACTTCTTGGCCAATAAAAGCACAACTCACATGGGACGCTATCCTAATCATGTGCATAAACCATAAGAAAATTAATGCAATGCAAGAAAAAGAAGGAGAAAGATGGAAAATGAGTTATATTACATAATGTACGCAAATGTTCCCAGAATCAATGGTAGTCAAGACTCACTGCATCCATCATATCAATTCTAAGGCAAAAATCAAAGGAATATAAAGGGAGGACATTAAGGCATGGTTACAGTTCAGGAATGCCTATTAATCCTCTCTGTACAGAATTTTCAGCTCCAAACAACTACTGAGCAAAACCAAGCTTCAGATAACAAGACCATCATAAGTCCTATTGTTTTACATGGATGTGAGACCTGGGCACTTACTGGGAGAGAAAAAAAAAGACCGTTAAATACCTTTGAAAATAAGGAGCTGAGTTGAATTTTGGAGTCAGTAAGAGAAAATGATGTGTGGAGAAGATCTAATAGGGAACTATGGGAGGTCTATGGCGAACTAAAGTATAGCGTTTGTAGTGAAATCCCATTGACTTCAGTGGGCAGATCATTTAGTCAGGATGAGAGAAGACACTGCAGCTAAGCATCTCTTGGCAGGACAGCCTTGTAGTGACTGACCTCTTGGCTGACCAAGGAGATATTGGGAGGGATGGAGGGATATTAATGTGAATTACCATCAGAGAGAAAAATATGCTCCTGAAAGAAAAAGGTGGGGATAAGTAGCCAAGAACATGCACTGTCTAGAGAGTCAGGGAGTAAGTAAGTATATAAACCCTCATGCTTCAGGACATAAAATTACTTTCACTGATAGAGATGGAAGCTTTCCCTACAGAAGTTTTTTCCATAACTATCCATGGTGAAGTTTCTTGCATATGGTGGGTAAGGTGGGAACACAAGGGGTGTCATTTTCCTGAAGGAAAGCTCACATTTCAAAAGTTTGGGAAATGTTGTAATACCTTAACCACTAAGGGCAAAAAAAAAGAAACTGAATACCTGCATAATAAATTTAGGAGAGCTGAATTGGAAACAATGAGTTTAATGAATTTATTATTTTCTTTTGGGGAATGATACACAGAGTAAAACATTTTGTCTTCACGTATATAATTTGATAAACTTCTATATAATAGAAGAAGTTTTAACAGCTGTTTCACACAGAACAAATACATTTTCTCCTCTTCAGACTTGAACAGTTAATGCAGAAAATTGCTGAAAAGCCGTAGCCTGGCAGCAAGTTGCACTGTCTGTTCTGAACTTACATTAGCTTTCTCTTTCTTTACATTACCATCATAATCCTGCATAACACAGATGTAGTGACAGGCAATGTGAGATGAACACTCTCATTATTTTCAGTAGATAAAATTGTTGCTTCTATTTCTAGAGATAAAAAGACTCATGCCAAACTGGCACAATTCCATTACAGCTGTAAAGCTGCCTCTTGTTATACAGGAATCACTTACATCTTGTATTTTTCTAAATATGTTCTGAGATACTTAATAGCCCCATATAAGCTCACCTTATAACTTATCATGCTTGTGTTATACAAGATGCATGAAGCTAGTACATATCATTACTAGACTCTGTCTTGTTTTAAATTGACTTTGCTTTGCATGTATTGCTATGCAACATATTATTTTCAATAAGAAAGTCTTCTATGATTAATTGTATTGTTCCCATATAAGGGAACACTTTAATATGTATGCATTTTATAATCCATTTACTAATCCATCTGCTTTATTAATAATGTTAATATTTCTCTTTTATAATGAAACAGATACTTATATCATCTCCCCATATTCATTTCAATTAATCAAACTAATATATAGAGCCTACTTTAAATCACTCTTGGAACTCACTGTGTTGTCATCAAAATGAATTTACTATTAAATATTTAATCCCCTGCAAATTATCTACGTCACTATAACTTGTAATAGGTTAATACTACATATGATGCACATCAAAGGAGAAGACATGCCTCACTCAATACTGTAAAATTAATCAAGACTTCTGATCTCTGGTAAAACAAAGTGCACAGATAATATTTAAAGGAAAAGAAACACATTCAGGTTTGTCATTTGTTCTATTTTCTTGGAACAATCAGGAGACAAACAGAAACACCAGTTTAAAAGCAGAGAAAGGTTAAGAGTAATAGAGAACAGTAGTGGTATTTTGCCTATACTGAATACCAGTTAACAACAAAAAAACAAAATATGTGAAGACTGTAAAACTGTTCTGAAAACAGTTTCTTAAATGAACAAATATCCAGCTTCTTCTCCCAAGGATAAAATAATATTGTGGCAAAGAGAAGAATAAATTCTTTATAAAATGAAACCTCTAGTAATGTTAATACATATTTTAAGACAATTATAGTTACACTAATTATTTTGAAAAGATGAAAAAAAGAGGGTTTTTTTATTGAACTAATAGCCTGAAGAGCGTTCACTTATCATGGTTTAGCAAAATTTCATCACGGTGAAAAAAATTAAAGTATTGATTTATACAAAATATGTGAATAAAAGCGATTAAACGATGGTTGACTTTTGAGATGTAATACGTTTAAACTGTTTTCCTTTTATGGGGGGAAAAAGAAGGTATCTTACATTTTAACAGAATATCAGAGACAACTCAACTGCTTTCAACAATCAACATACAAACTATAAAAAGGAGTGCAACTTCATTAAACATTTTGCAAGAAAAAGAATAAGCAAAATGTAATATTTTATTTATACATAGTGAACTCAAGCAGAGAAACTATTAATAAGGTCAGGGCCTGGATCCTGGTCCCATTGAAGTCAATGCCCCTGATTTCAGTGGAAAGTACGATTAGAACTCAAGATGCAGCTCTAATGTCTAAGACCCAGACATCAGTTATTACCTTCTGCCTATTCCTCCTCCCACACATACACTTCTTCCAAGGCTATTGAGCTCTTTTCCACAAACCTGGTGAATGCCTGGCAGCAGCTAACAGAACTTTGGATAAGAAACTATAGATCTATAGTTCATCCAGAATATCTGAATCATTAGGTAACTTTAAAACTAATGGCAATATACTGTAGTTTTATTCAGTATTTCTCCCATTGTCATTATTAAGGGGTAGATATTTTTAGCCAAGAAAAACCAAATCCATCTGTAGCAGTGGGTTTCCAAGGAGACAGAATAATTTAAATACAAGATCTCAGTTTTCATCAACTCTTCTTGGATACTGGAGCTACATTCAGTTGAAACTCTCATGTTAAAAAAAATATTATTCTGAATGTGTGTGGGATCAGACTGTATAGGCTTAAGATTGTACTTTAAATAGTTTGTCAATCTATAACTTCACATTCAGGTATAAAGTGCAGATATGGAAAACGTTGTTCAGTCTTTTGATAGAATATTTGTTGTTCCTTTATTTTGTTAGAAGCCTTATTCCTTCAGGGTTTTTTAAAAAAATTCTGATAATCATCAACCCTTGCATTAGTGTCCATTCTCTGGAGGGAAATCCTGGAGGCAAGGGCACTAGATTGGATGCTTTCAGCTGGGAAGGGAGGCACAGAATTGGAGAGAGAGCAAAGCCCTCTGCCCTTACACCATTTGATGCTCACTGGGAAGGTTATTGTCCATCCACACTTTTTTTTTTGCTGTAAGAATCTGGGGCATGATCCCATTGAACTCAATAGGAGATGGATCAGACCCTTATTTTTTGTTTTTATTTTTCCATTTTATTGCAATTAAACAGTTTGTTCACCCTTCTATTGTCTTAGCAGAGAAAAGGAGGCTGGGGATGATTTTATAAAACAAAGTATTATAAATTTTCCCACACACTTCTGCACTTGAGGCAGAAAGCACCTTTCCTATTTCCATAGTTCAACTTCATTGTTGCATAAATGGACTGTGGTACTTAGAGATTAAGTATCTATTTTGTATTTACAGCTACCATAGTTTTTTTGTTTGACGGAACAATATTGTATTGTTATACAGAGATTAATGTTTTTTTAATTAGATCTATTTGATGATGAAACTTGCAATATTACTTCAATTCAACCTAATTTAGAAGTGTTCAAAATGTACAGTAATATGTAACAGAAATTAATGTTTTAGAAATAAAAATATCCAATGCATACTGTTAAAAAAAAGTAGTGCTTAAATAACCTCTTCCAGAAGAACTGTGTTCATATAGCCATAACTGTCCATTAATTTACATATTAAAGTATTTTCTAATAATGTATTAACTTTTGGAAATTCCAGGAAATTTCCAGCATCAAATGAGAAAGTGGTAGCCCTTCAAATAGGTCTATTTCACTTAGATAAATACAGTCACTTCAGTAGCTACACTTGTCCCTTCTACTTTCCTAGAATTGCTACACCCAATATCTTGAATAATATAAATACTATGATTATCTAGCTGCAAACATTTAATTAATTATCTAAGGCAACTGGTAAATTAAATTCCATCACTAAGTTGCTCTGAAAAATACAAAATCTTCTAAAATAATGAACTTTTAAAATAATAATAAATAATAATAATAATAATGAATCATCACATTGAGCCATATCTTGCTAACAATTTTTAGTCACAACTCATTGATTTTAGGGGATTTTATGCTTAAAAACGGATAGTAAATATCACATATATTGCCTATGTACAAAATATCATGCTGGAATATATCAGCAGAAATAGAAAGAGTTAATGGGTGAAATCCTAGTGTCATTGAAGTCAGTGGCAAAGCTTCCATTAACTTCAGTGGGGCCTAGGATAATCAGATGTCCCGATTTTATAGGGACAGTCCCAATTCTTGGGTCTTTTTCTTCTATAGGCTCCTATTACCCCCACTCACACTTGCTGTCTGGTCACCCTAGTGGGGCCACTATTTCACTCCATAGATTAAACAAATAGAACTATCTAGGTAGGTGTATGATCCCAATTGTAACGATCTTGGAGTTCATTAAATAACAAACCAGTGAATGAAAAAGGAATAAATAATCAAACAAACTGGAGAGCTTCTGTAGTGTGCTGCTGCAAACAGTCATGCAGTGTTCCCAACCCCCACCTCCAGAGCACATCTCCAAATTCCCACACTCACAACACTGTTCCTTATGAGGGAGCATCTCCAAATCACAATCTTTCATAAACATATTTCTATATCCATCATTAAAATCTAGGCAGAACTGCTGAAGCAGTGGCTGTTTGCTACAGTCCGTCCTAATGTTTGCGGATTAGGGATCTCCTGATAAAGTACACACAGTTTGTATGAGATTTACTATATGATTTAAGAATTTTTTTCAGCTTGATATACTTTCTTATACAAAAACTATTATACTATTATTCAAAGATGGTCCAGAAGATTACAGTAACATTATTGCAAGCTGTGATGTTTTGAACTATTATTGTAGAATACTGTGTTTTTGTTTTGTAAGGGTAACTGAAAGATATACATCATACTTTGTCTTACAAAAATTAGTTTATTACAGATATGCAAATTACATTCAGTCATTCAAAATCTACAAGTCCTCCAAATGTCCACAAAAATAATTAAACTGTAAAAGTTGCTTTTGGAGTGCATTCATACTATATACAACTCAATTAGCACACTAAATAAAAGTGGCGTGTTTGCTGAAGTCTTTTTTTTTTTTTAACCTATGTCTAAAGAATCTTTTTAGATTTTCCTACACCATATTATTGCTCTTTCCATGTATTACATTGTCCAGCAATAAGTGCTTCTTACTGCACAAAGACCTCCTGGTTACTGAACAGCTTCAGCTGAGACTGACAGCTCGTGCTATCATATGAGAAAGTTGTCGGAGAGAGTCAGACGTGCAACTGATTTCACAGTCTGTGGATCTCTTATCAGATGAGACCTTTTATGAGGGAGCAATACCGAAGCTGCTTCAAAGTCATTAATGCTGTACAAATTACAGAGGTGCTTTCACAAGGATTTTAATAGAACAGAAAATATTGGAGTCAGGCCTCCAAACAGCTATTCAGAAAAGGATTTTTTCCCCTTACCTGTAAATTTGGTTTCTGTATTTCAGCTCCGTCAGTGCAGACTGAAAGGTTTACTCCTAATGTTACCAACCGTCAGGCAGCGGTCAACCAGTAACTGAGACCTAGCATGCCCTACAACATGCTCTCTTCTTTACTTCCCATTCCCTGCCCCCATCTCCATACTAGCAAAATTATGGGAAAACATAACAAGAGGAGAAAAGAGGAGCACATACAGAAAACAGATTTAATAAGCTAACCAGTTCTGCACTACGAGATGGCAACATAAAATAGAAAGGAAAAAAAATTCCCCATTAGTAACCTCCAATTTTACCAGTGAATAGCAATCCCCTCTGCCCTTTCGCCCCTTAGACTGAGTGGGGGGAAAGGGACAGCAATCTGAATATGCTTACTGCTTATCCACCTTCTTAAACACCAGCTCATTTTTTTCAGTTTTTCAGTGCAAAATGCTGCTGTATATTTAAGAACCTGCTTTGAATAGAGAGACAATTTTGAGACTGTGCAGAGAGGGAGGATCACAAATATCCAATCAAATTAGATTTAATTAAGAGTCTGGCATTAATTTCCTACTACTTTCCAAGGAACAAAAATTAATGATGGACTATAAAGGCCAAGATGGCATGGTGACAGGTGCACTAACGTGATAGAGGAAATGCGGCGGGGGGGAGCGGAGGGAGGGGAATGCGGGGGAATGGATGGTTTCAAATCTGTAGTTCATTTGTGTTTCATATCAAAATGGTAGCTTCCCAGTTTGCACAGATTCCATTTTAATCTCCAATAGCCCTAAGGATACTTTTGCTCATATGCTGATACAGCTGAAGAATATTTAGCCTATCATACTTTGTGAAAGCACACTAGGGTTTCAAGGTTTCAATCAATGCTTGGATGCCACAGTGATAGGCTCCCTAGAAATACAAGGGAGAGAGACAAGAATTGCTAGACATCTCCTGAATGGATGCCTGTCCTTGCAGCCCAAGATGCAGCTGGTGCTTTCATATTATTTATCTGCATAATTGTAGTGTCTACGAGTCCCAGTCCTGGGCAAAGATCCCATTTTGTTAGGCACTGTACAAACACAAAATAAAGAGGGTCCCAGAGAGCTCACAATCTAAGTAAGAATTCATAAAATGATTGTACAAGGATCTTCCTCTAACCTGCGCACCTTCATTAGCCCATTAGATCCATTTGTGGTCTCTCTCAATAATTTTCAGTTCACAGAAATTTCGGTCCTGATTCTGATCTTTCTTATTCCTGTATAAATCAGGTGTCAACTCAACTGAAGGCAACAGTATTAAACTGGCTTTACACTAGTGTAAGGGAGAAGAGAATCAGGCCCAAGGCTTCAGTCTTAGGCCATGTCTACACGACAAAGTTATGTTGATCTAAGTTATGTTGGCACACGGCTTCTGCAGTTAATTGTGTGCATGCCTACTTGGCTCCTTGGGTCGGTGGTGTACTCGCTTGGATCAATGCGAAGGGCAGTGCATTATGGGTAGGTATCCCACTGTTCAACTTGTCATCATCCAGTGCAGGGTCTTCCCGGAAGTTTTCGCATTGCCTGATGTGGACGACACAAATCGCGTAGGGAGCACGGGGTCAACTTCCCAAAATGCAGTGTTCTCCATCCCATAATTTCATCAGCATCCCATAATTTTTGCATATTCTTTTAAAAATCCCACAAACTCACATATCCCTCCTCACTCTCCCCCATCTCTGACAGAAGCATGGAGCCTGCACAGCTCTGCACTACTGTCATGACCACAGCAAGCACAGGGTGCGTGAACCTACAGTATTTGCAGAGCTGCAAGAGGAGCTGCGGGGAACAGGACAATTCCTAGGAGGCCAGACTGCTGTTGGACATAGAAAAAAACAATTCAATGTTGTTGGTGGTGTTCACAAAGCAGATGGAAATGGTGGCATGCTGGTTTTGGGCCCGAGAAACCAGCATTGACTGACTGGTGGGATCGCGTCATAATGCAAGTTTGGGATGATGAGAAGTGGCTGCAGAACTTTCCGATGTGCAAGGCCACATTCCAGGATCTGTGTGCTGAACTCGCTCAAGTGCAGGGACCAAAATGAGAATTGCATGGGCAGTTGAGAAGCAAGTAGTGATTGCATTGTGGAAACTTGCAATGCCAGATTACTACCATTCACTCAGGAATCAATCTGGAGTTGGGAAATCCACTGCAGGTACTGCTGCTGTGAAAGCATACAAGGCCATTAATTTACACTGCTAAACATGACTCTGACTCTTGGGAATGTGCAGGATGTAGTGGATGGTTTGTCAGCAGTGGCGTGATAGACAGCACACATATCCCTATTTTGGCACCAGACCACCCTTGCCACAGAGTACATCAATAGAAAAGGCAGCTTTTATGCTGGTGGGTCACTAGGGATGCTTAACCTACATCAACGTGGGCTGATCAGGGAAGGTTCATGACGCACATATATTTAAGAACACAGGACTCTACAGAAAGCTGAAAACAGGGACTTTCTTTCCCGACTGGTAGATTACCATTGGGAATGTTGAAATGCCAATGGTGATCGTGGATCACTTGCTTCCATGGCTCATGAAACTGCACTGGCCACCTTGACAGCAGGTGCTTCAAGTACTGGCTTCAATGAGTGCTTCAAGTACTGGCCCAGCAGGTGCAGAATGACAGTTGAATATGCCTTTGGTCATTTAAAGGGTTGCTGGCATTGCTTATTTACAAGATTGGTCTTCAGTGAGACAAATATCCCAATGGTAATAGTTGCCTGCTGCATCCTGCATAATCTGTGAAGCAAAGGGGTAAAAGTTTCTGCTGGGGTGGAAGTGGAGCGGCTATATCCTGAATTTGAACAGCCAGATACAAGGGCTATCAGAAGAGCTTAAGGCACAACTATACAGCTTAGAGAGGCTTTGAGAGACCATTTTAATAGTGAACCGGAATGGTGTGTGTTGCTGTAGTGTGCTCTACCTGGCCTTGCTATTTTACAGCTTTATGTAAATCTTGTAGTTATTGCTCTGTATGTAGGAATATAACATTGTCAATGCACCTATTAATATTGTTTGTGAATGATGTTATAAGATGGGTGACACAGTGCAACAAGTCATAGTTTGCTGACAACAGCCAGCATATGTTGTGAACTAATAAAGATGAATTATGTTCCAAAATATAGAATTTTATTCTTCAACATGAACCAGCAATTTTTAAAAAACATTTAAAACTTAACAAATTAAGCAAACAGAACCTAGGATGGGGAAAGAACAGTCATGTCCATTTCAGGTACACATGCACCAACCTTGGCTTTCACAGGTCAGTGTATGTGAAGCTGTGATTGTCTTTAATGTCACCTGGTGTGGAGTGGTAAGAGTACTGGCACTGATCTCTGATGGCAAGTGGTATTTTGGGGGCGGGTGTATAGGGAGTTCCCAATATCGAGTTTTCAATGGGCTGCAGAGGCAGGCAAGCAGGGGATTGTTGAATCTGCAGGTCCACCAGAGCCTGCAGCATCTTCATTTGCTGCCTGAGAAGTACAAGCATGTCCTGTTGCACATCCATCACCTTTTCCTGCGCCTTTCTCCTTTGGGATGGAGTCAGAGTCTCCACCGAGGATGGCACGCTTTTTGTAAAAGCAGCAGGTCTGTGGCTCATCACCGGATCAATTGATGGCTCCCTGGCCTTCTGGCATGCCTGCTGCAGCATCTTTGCTTTCACACGGCACTGCTATGGGCACTTGTCATAGCCATTCTTCTGCAATCTGCCACATGTCCACATTTCTACGGAGTTGTGCCTGCACAGCCTGTTCCCCACAGGCTGTTACGAATTACACCTGAGAGGACACGCACACAACTGCTGCGAATTATACCTTGTAGGACATGCACACAAATGCTACGAATTACACCTGGCAGGAAACACACGCAAATGCTGCGAATTATACCTGATAGGTCACACACAGTTTGAATCTAGGCTGAGGCACTTAAACAAAGTCCACAACTGCAGAGTTTCCAAAAGACACTAAGTTTATAGCTTGAGCGTGGTGCCCCCCTGCTAGCCAGGAGGGGACCCTGAATACAGATTATACAAAGGTTATATACTTTTTAGCAAAGCATGTTGCCCTTGTGCATCGGAAACCTTAGCCAATAAACAAACCCTTGTCTTATTTACCACCTATTCCTGCTTTGTGCATTTCTCGTGCTATACCAGTATGTTAATCATACAGCAGGGTCCTAAAGCCATGCATGAGTAACCTTTATTATTAGGATGGGAGGCCTTACGTTAAGGCCAAGAGACAGGGAGTTAGAGACTGACAAAAAACAGATACTGGGAGTCAAGTCAGGCTGGAGACAAGGAGGAGGATTTTCACAGGGATTCAGTATCTAAGGATCACTCCTCCTGGTGTATGATGTGCTGGCATTTAAACAATGGTGGGCCCCAAACCAAAATGGAGTCACATGTGCTAACTTTTCCTTAACAGTCCTCCCTTTCTTTTTGTACGTCAGTAAGCTATATTGGGGCTGAGTAACCGCGCTGCAGGGTTAGCAACTGCCGACAGCACATATTGCAGCATTGTAGGCATACAAAAAATAACGCAAAAACAATAACAGTAAAAAAAAGTAAATACAAAATACGCCGTCCCCAAGTCCCCACATCCGGTAGCCATGAGGTGAGCCAGTCCCAGACCTTCTGGAATCCAGCGCTGGTAGTGTCGAGGCTGATGTGGTGGAATAGGGCTGCCTGTTGCTTGAGGATGTGGATGTCAGTTTTCACCCTATGGTGCTGATTTACAAACACACAACAGCTTGAGTTGACCAGAGCACAAACCCCGCCCTGATTTGCAAGGAGATAATCCAGTGCTAGGCGGTTTTGCAATGTAGTTTGGGATAGCTGGGTGACTTCAATTTGAAGGGCAGACAGAGCATCTGCAGTAGCATTTACCATTAGTTTTAAAGCAGCTGAAATGTTAACTATAGCTTTTTTTTAGCTTGCTTACTCCCAACCATGGCAGAAACCAACGCACAAAGGCGTGAAAGCCTTTGGGCCGTTGAGAAAGGGGGTTTAAAGGAATATTTTGTCTGTCCCTATATACTAGATTGCGGATCTTTTTCCGGGTTAGGTTCTGGTGTACTGTCATGGCGGGTACTATAGCCCCTAAGGTACATGTACCACAGCATCCTGCTGGGAGAACCTTATAGGCTGTGTGATTGCATAACCAATACCAGCCAGACCCCTTGGGGACTGGCCACAGGGTCCTGGAGTAGGTAGAGGGGCCTTCCGCACCAGAGCTGATTTGGGTGGTGTTTTTGCACCCCACAAAATTTCCTACAAAAACTGTATTTTCTATGCCCTTACGTCGTGACACACATAAAGCATAATTACCCTGGGCCACCATATCAACAGACCATATTTGGATTGTAACATTTCAGTTAAATGTAGTGTTTGCCCATAGCTTAGTTTTGAGTGTTCGATTAAGGGGGATAGGTACCCCTACCAACGGGACCCCCTGACCTAAATATGTGGGGGTATGAATACCAATTCAACACTGCGTTTGATTTATACCCTGTTTGATAGCGTGGGTTAAATTTAAGAAGCTATTGCCCTTCCATCCTTGTACTGGACTTGGGAATAGGGAGAGGAACCCCCCCAGGCAAACCATACCAATGTCGGCATCCTCCTTTATACCATACAAAAAACACTACCCCCAATGTAAGTCCAATAAACAGGAACACAAAAAGTTCTGGTGGACTGTGAAGGTTCCAGTAGCTGGAAAGCTTAGTCCATGGGTTGGTTGTGGTGTTCATTTGTGAAGCGGCTTGTCCAATGGCTTGTCAGGGTCAGGTGGGGGTCCCAGCGCCAACTTAACGTAGCTATGATGGATCCCAGAACCTTTACCTGCAAAGGAGTGGTGGCAGATGGTGGGAGCAATGTTTGTGGCTGTAAGGCGTTTTTGGTATTTATACTTGCCTACAAGCACAGGTTTCAGCCTCTAGAATAAACCCACCCCACCACTTTACTTTACATTTTTAAGAATACATCCCGCAACTTTCTCCCTGCCAACGTACAATGCTCCGTCTTTGCCATCAAGGCCAATTTTTAGTGTCTTTTGCAGTCAGGAATCCTTGGATTTTGGTGGTTTTAGCAGAGCAGGCATCTTTTCTTTTTTTTTTTTGGAACAGTCACGGTTTTGCATTATACAGGGGAGAGGTTACTAGCACGTTACCCTGTAGTGCTTTGGTTTCTTTAGCAAATACTGAATGCAGGTTAGCTTTGTCAGTGGACAAGGGAGAGGTTATTAGCACTTTACCTTGTTTTTTTTTTTTGCTGTTCAAAAGGAGGAAAGAAAAAAAACCCAGAAGGAGGGACAGGCTGATCAGTAGTTGAACTGAAGTTATCTCAAGGTGGAGGTGTCTTTTTGCAGTAAGAAGCATGGGTCCAGGCAGTCAGTTCTTGGCACTTTACTGCGGTGTTGGTAGTTAGCAGGACTTAATAAGGGCCTTTTTAGCATGGGACCAGAGTAGCCTTTTGTTGATGGACCTTTATGTAGACCCAGTTACCTGGTTTTAACGAATGGCGGGTTTGCTCAGGATTTTTGAAGCAGGACTTTTTCCATCTGTAAATACAGAGACCTAATACATTTTATTAATGTCTGGCAGGGTGTTGCAGATTTTACAGCTGCTTGGGCACATTTAAGCCCCCCCTTTTTTTAGCTGTTAGCCAAATTTTAGCTGTGAGTAGTGTCCTTGGGCAGGCCAGTGTCTTATTTTTGGACCGAGCCTGCCAGCTACAGCGTTGAATTAGCTTGTCCTTTGTTTTATTTTTTTTCCCTTTTTGGCTTTTATTAACCTGCAAAGGAAACTTTTACTTTTTACTTATTCACCTTTGTTTAAAAAGGAACACATGTACATTGCCCATTATACAGCACTTTAGTCTTATTGTTTAATGTATGCCACATACACCCTTTTAGGAAAATGACTTTATTACAGAGCTTTGGAGCAACAAGCCAGGACAAGCACACCCACTTTTGAGGAGTCCACTTGGTACAACCTCTGGTGTTCAATAGCTTTTCTTCCTCCCCAGCCCTCTAACTAGAAATGTGAGGTAGCCAGAAGGATCTTATGTATAATATGGGGAGTGGGTTACCCTTGTATGTCCTTGCTTCCAAAGACTGTTGGTGTGCTTCAGTATCTAAAAATCACTCCTCCTGGTGTATGATGTGCTGGCATTTAAACAATGGTGGGCCCCAAACCAAAATGGAGTCACATGTGCTAACTTTTCCTTAACAAGGCCCAAGAAATCCAATATCTTCTGTCTACTCATGGCAGGAGCACATCTGGAGCATGTAGCTGGCTTGGTCAGCTGGGAAGTTGCATTCAACAATGGAGAGCTGATAGGTGTTCTTGCTAAGCCGTGAAATTAGGAAAATTAATTTAAAAAATTCACGGGGCTTTAAAGTGGGATGGAGGGATACTTCCAGTTTACCTGACCCCTGGACAGGAGAGTTCACAATGGTGACTAGAGTGGTCAGCGTAGGGCATTGTGGAACAGCTGCAGGAGACCAGTAATGGTTGATAAGTAACACAGTATCTATCTACACTGACTGTGACTCTACACTACTCAGGGAGGTGGTATTATTAAGTCTGTAGGGGAGCACTTACCTCATCGAGAGTCAAATTTAAGTGAAGACACATCACAACTAGGTTGACATAAGCTGCCTGGCATCAACCTAACCACGTCCTATAGACCAGGTGTTATGCTATATCTACACTTAAACTTCTGCAGCTATGTTGCTGTAGCGCTTCAGTGTAGCCACTCACTATACTACATCCCTGTAGTTAATCCACCTCCTTGGGAACCAATACCTAGGTCAAGAATTCTTCGGTTATCCTAACACGGTCTACACCAGGGATTAGGTTGATTTAAACTACCTCACTCAGGGATCTGGATTTTTCACACCACTGAGTGATGTAACTGGCTCAACCTTCCTTTTTAGCATAGACCTGGCTTTAGAGCTTGTCTACACTGGGACAGTCACGAAAAGTTAATACACATTTAACTAAAGCACTTTAAAAGTTAATAGCATTAAATCCCAGTGTGAACAATGTTAATCGGAATTTAAATGGCTTTAATTCAGTTTGGCTGAATTCACTTTGCAAGTGAATTAAACTAAACCAAATTGAGGCTATTTTAATTCTGGATGAGGGTGTTCAAAGTGGTGTTTAATGTCGTTTAACTACTCCACTTCAAATTCACACTTCTAGTTAATTTGGATTAGTTTGTCTGGATGTCCCCTTAAAGCTAAAGAGCACTGCTCCATTAAGGCCCTTCTAGTCAAAAGATTTCCACTTTAAAAAAAAAATGTTGAACAGCCAGCTGAATATTAGAATAATGAGTGATGATATTTTCTGTTTACAAGTCTTCAAATATGCATCCCACATGAAAAGTAAACCATGAGTACCTCTAAACAAAAAAAGCAGCTATGGTTTCCAGTAAATTATTGATTTTTAACCATAAAATGAGGTCATGGGAATTATCATACTTTGATCATAAAGCAGTGGGGTTTTTTTAGCTGTTGTAAGAAGTCAGCTGATCAGCTTTATTATCTTTAACTGTCAGTGGATTCTGTCCATGATCATTAAGGTTTTGTCTACACAAGCCAAAAAAAAAAAGAAAAAGAAAAAAAGGGGTATTTTTCAACTGAGTTAGCTTAATTTGATTGAAAATCTCTCATTATTGCCATTCATCTTAGACATAAAATTGTGATTTATTTGAGCTGGTCATGTTGTAGCCTAGGTTCTAACACAAAAAATATTGTAAAAGCTTATAAATGCCTACATGGGCAGTAAGGAAGGTTTTCAACTGAGTTTAACTTACTTGATTGAAACATACACCTTTTTGCTAGTGCAGACAGACCCTACTATTAGGCAAATAAACAATCAAGACAGAATACTGCTTAACTGAGCATCTTAATTATCAAGATCATAGAATAAAATGTAAGAGTTAATCTTTTGACATTTCTATAACAAGGGACTGGTCAAAAGCTCATTTTCTTCAAATAGCTTTGACTCATGATTAAGGCTACGCTTTAGTCAGAGGTATTTTAAGTAAAAGTCATGGACAGGTCATGGGCAGTAAACAAAAATTCATGGCCCATGACCTGTCCATGACTTTTAATATACTCCTAACTAAAACTTGGGCCGGGGGGCCACAGGTGTTGTAGGGGGACAGTTTTGGGGGCGCTGCAGGTGCTGTTGGGGAGGCAGGCAGTGGTACATGGCCCAAGACCTCCGTTGGTGCTGGGGAGGAGGCAGGCAGCAGCACACGGCCAGGGACCCTACTACGGCGGGAGAGATGAGCGGAGACAGGAGGCACGGGACCCCCAGTAGTGCTGGGGTGCGGGCAGCCGTGTGTGGCCTGGGACCCTCGCTGGTACTGGCAGGGGGAGGAGGAAGGAGAAAGAGGGCTGGCGGTGGTACACGGCCAGGGACCTCTGCTGGTGCTGGGGAATGGGGGGTGAGCAGAGCTGACAAGCTCCCTCCCTGGCTCCGTGTGTCCCTGCAGCTCCTAGTGGGAGGGAAGGCCGGGGGGCTCCCCTGCGCTGCCTGTGCCATGAGCTCCAGCTCCGCAGCTCCCATTGAACGGGAACCACAGCCAATGGGAGATGCAGGGGCAGCGCCTGCAAGTGCAGGCAGTGTGTGGAGCCCCCTGACCCCTCCCCCTAGGAGCTGCAGGGACATGCAGGCTGCTTCCAGGGAGCCAGCCACACCGACCGCTGCAGAAGTCAACAGAGGTCACAGAAAGTCACGGAAACCATTACTTCCGTGACAGACAAGCAGCCTTACTCATGATGAGGTAAACAAACTGCCTCTGATTATTTTGTCTCATCAGTTACAATTAGATATGTTCTGATTAAACTCATGGAACTTCTCAGACATATAACAATACACACTTACATGATACAGAGGCATCTTTCCTATAAAATATCCAGCATTTTAGAGAAATTTCAAGCCTAAAGAATTTTTGCATTTGTTTGGCTTATGTTACATCAGCCAATGGAGTTAACAAAGAGGTACACTCAGAAAATAAACTTCATTAGTTCCACAGGTCACCTACTACATTTCTTTCCCCCACCTATTACATCTTGTATTTAGCTCTGGAAGCTCTTTGAGACAAGGGCCCATGAAGTACTTTGTGCCTGGATCGCAGCTAGCACAATGGTGATCCAACCTGGCTGGTGTCTTTTGGTGCTCTGTAATAAAAACAGCAGAGACAATAATGTAGATAAGTTATATTTGGACTTACATTGCTTGAAAGAAAGTGAAACATTTTCCTGGTAAAGATTTCTGCTGTTAAAGTTACCTCTGCAAGCTTTCCTCAAATCTTCATCAGAAGGTTGCCCCAAAAGTTGTGTCTACTGAAAAACTCAGTGTCTAATTTTCAGCACTGCTGGTGGTACTGACTCGGAATGCAGACAGCACTCAGACAATTTCAGCACCATCTCATGAAAACCTGCTTTTAAAAAAATAATTTAAAAAAAAATCCATTCCTTCATATTAATTTTTGGCAACTGGAAGACAAGAGGTAAAGATTGAAATTTGGAGACAAAGAACTAAACCAAGTGGAAAAATTAGTGTTCCTTAGAGAATTACTAACTCCTCATTTAAAGTTGTCCCGGTTAACGTTGTTTCATTATGTTGCTGATCAATTAGAGAACATGCTCGTTTAAAGTTGTGCAATGCTCCCTTATAATGTTGTTTGGCAGCCACCTGCTTTGTCCAGTTGGCAGAAAGAGCAGCCCGTTGGATCTAGCTGGTGGGGGCTTGGAACCAGGGTGGACCGGCAGCCCTTCCCCTCCCCACACTGCCACCATCAGCACCCCGCTGCCTTAAGTTCCCTGTGCAGCAGCTGCCCAGCAGGCTATCAACTGCCAGGCAGTTTAGCTATCCCTCCCCCCACTGCCATGTGCTGCTCCTGCCCTCTGCCTTGGAGCTGCTTCTGGGAGCCTCCTGCTTGCTGTGCAGGTGCGGGGGAGGGGAGGAGGAAGAGGGGTGCTAATGTCAGGGTGTCCCCCACCCCCTCACTCCTTTACCCCATCTCCACAGAGCAGGGCGGGGACACGATAGGGCTCAGGACGGAGGGAGCTTGCTGGCAATAGCTGCTGTCTCAACTTGCTGATCTACTTAAAAAGGCAGTGTACTTAGTTTGTCTCACACACGGTGTGTGTCTGTAACTCTCTGCCATGCTGTCTCCCCTCCCTCCATTTGTGCCTTGTAGAGCGTGAGGCTACATTAACAATGTGTTACCCCTTGAAGGCTCAGCCCAGTGCTAGTTCATCATTTAGCAGAAAGGCATACCCTGGGAAATATCCCACCCTCTGACTTCACCATCTCAACCAAGCTTCACAATCATCATTGCTGTGTACAGTATTAAATTGTTTGTTTAAAACTTAAACTGTGTGTGTGTATATATCTATATATATATATTCTGACAGGGTTGGGCCAGATGGCTATAGGAGAGTGACAGAAGGCAGATATATTAGCCCCAAGTTAAGTAGGTCCCTTTTCCCTAAGGGAAAAGGTAAGGTAACAGGGAAGGTTTTTTTTTTTTGAAACAGAAAAGAAGTTTATTGGTAACACTCACAAAATTACCAAAGGAAACAAAACAACTATGCAACAAAACAACGCAAACAGAAGGTATAACACAGCAGCTTTCAGGAGGGAGAAGTGTTCAGGCTAGCCTGGGCCCAGAGCAGGGGGCTTCCTCTACACTCGTGGTCTTCCACCTTCCTGAGTTACCTGGTGGCCTAGAGCAGGGGGGGCTTCCTCGACACTCGTGGTCTTCCACCCCCTCGAGTTACCTAGTGCCGCGCCCAGTGTCACCGATCCTCCCTCTCCTGAGAGTGCCCAGCAAGATGGGCACGGCTGCGGGGTGGGCGGTTTAGGGGTCCATGTATTATAGGACCCCTCCTAGATGACGGTAATGATGGTATCCACAGCGGCAAAGGCTGGGGCTGGCGTCTCTCGCTCTTCCCCTCAATCAAAGGGTCAGACGGAGGGAACCAGACGGGTCACCGAGCAGAGAACCCCGGACAGCGCCCACCGCTCCTCGAAAGCGTCAAGGGAGTCGGTGGACGCCGCCCAGAGGAACTCCGCCCGGATACGTGAATGTACTGAGGATTGGAAAAAGGCCCATAATCGCAGGACGTTTCATGGGCCAACCTCCTCTCTCTGGTTTTATAAATGGCTGTTTTAGCCAAGGCTAGGAGGAGGTTGACCAGGAGATCCCGTGACTTTGTGGGGCCACGGATGGGAAGTGTATAGATAAAAAGGTGAGGGGAGAAATGAAGCCAGAAGGGCAATAGAATATTTGTGAGGAGCCGGAAAAGGGGCTGCAATCTGGCACACTCTAAATATACGTGCGCCAGGGTTTCCCTCACATTACAAAAAGGGCAAGTATCCGGGATGGGGGTAAATCGTGTCAGAAACATGCCTGTGCTCACAGCTACGTGAAGGAGCCGCCAACTGATGTCCCCGACGGGCCTCGGGACCAAGGTGGAATACAGGCTGGCCAATCGAGGTTGCTCACCCTCCAAAGGTGGCAGGAGGTCCCGCCACTTTGTATCAGGGTGGGATACCAGGGTGTGGGCGTGAAGGGTATGAAGCGTGAGTGTGTATAAATATTTCTGTGGTGCAATTTGAAAACTGACCGGCTGCAGTTCATGCAGCCGCCTTGGAGTGAAAGGGTGAGGGATTTGTTGGGATCTACGGGGTAGGGGCCCAATGGAAAGGTCCGGCGGGCCTGGGGTAGAGGATGGGCGGGGTGCGCCCTCACGCAAGGCTCGGTTGACATAAGCCCGAGCAGCGGGGGTCAAGGCGGCCTTCACCTCCTGAAGTACGCGTCAGGGGGTACGGGGGCTGGAGAGCCCCATGCGCCGAGCGAGTGTCAGGGGATCCAGCCAGTCTCTCCGGTCGTAGTCCAGGAGGTTTCCGACCCTCGTGACTTCCGCCAGGACCAACCTCTGGCGCACCGAGCGGGACTCCGCCACCTGCACACGGAGCTGGGGTTGTGTAGCAGGGGCTCCTTGAGGAGATCTGCTCCCATGGTGGCCGCCATGGACCTGGTCGTTAGAAACAGTTTCCAGGTCTGGAGGAGGTCCTGGTAGAAGACCGGCAGCCCGGAGAGGTCTCGCGGAAAACCCCTCGGACAAAGATAAAAGAGCTGCCGGTCGTATCGGAGCCCTTGGAAGCGGCGCAGGAAGGCGTGCGCCAGTATGCTCCATGCCGAACTACTTGCACTATAAAAGAGCCTCTGCAGGGCCTGGAGGCGGAAAACGCGGACCTGAGTGTACAGACACTTCAGGCCCTGCCCTCCTTCCTTCAGGGGTAGATGAAGAACTCCAACAGGGGCCCAGTGCATTCCTGACCAGAAGAACTCTAGAATCAATCTCCGGAGGTGGATCAGGAAACCCGGGGCCGGGGCCAGTGTGTTGAGCCGGTACCAGAGCACGGACAGGACTAGTTGGTTAAGCACCAGTGCTCTCCCTCGGAGGGAGAGACATCGGAGTAGCCTCGTCCATTTCCGGATCCTCTCTATCACCCCGCCCTCTAAATTTTGCCAGTTCTCCGGCGGGGAAGGGTGCGTGGCAGAAAGGTAAATGCCGAGATAGAGCAGTGGACCCGCACTCCACCGGATGGTCTGAAGCATGGGTGGGAGGGAGCTCACCTGCTGCCAGTCCCCCACCACCAAGCCAGAGCTCTTGACCCAGTTGACTCGGGCGGAGGAGGCTGCCGAATAGATGGCCTGGCATGCCTCCAATCGCGCCAAGTTGCCCGGGTCCTGGACCACGAGGAGTACGTCATCGGCGTACGCCGACAGGACCAGCCGCAGCTCCGGCTCCCGCAGCACCAACCCTGTCATCCTACTGCGGAGGAGACAGAGGAAAGGCTCGATCGCCAGAGCGTACAACTGGCCCGAGAGGGGGCACCCCTGCCGCACTCCTCGCCCGAAGCTGATCGGTTCAGTCAGGGTCCAGTTGAGCCTGACCAAACACTCCGCGGAGGGATACAGCACCTGGAGAAAACTCACAAACTGAGGTCTGAATCCAAACGCCTGCAGAGTGCTCAGGAGGTACCCATGGTCTACTCTGTCGAACGCCAAGAGACAGGAGGGCGAACGACAGACCATCTCTCCGCCCGAGTTCCAAAAAGGTCTCGGACTAGAAATAGGTTGTCAAAAATGCTGCGACCCGGGACAGTATAGGTCTGGTCTGGGTGGATCACGTCCGCCATCACGGACCCTAGCCGCAGCAAGATTGCTTTTGCTATGATTTTGTAATCCGTGCTAAGGAGTGAGACGGGACGCCAGTTTCGTAGATCGCGGAGGTCCCCCTTCTTCAGCAGCAAAGCGAGCACCGCTCGCCTGCACGACAGAGGGAGGACCCCGCTCTGCAAGGACTCAGCCCAGACGGTGACTAGGTCTGGGCCGAGAATGTCCCAGAATGCGCGGTAAAACTCCACGGTCAGCCCGTCCATGCCCGGAGATTTATTGGTGGGCATGCGACGGAGGGCTTCCGAGAACTCGGCCAGGGTGAGAGGTAGCTCTAGTCGGTCTCGGTCGCCCACGCTGACCGTGGGGAGTTCCTCCCAGAGCACCCTGCAAGCGCCAGGATCCGGGGAGAAAAGGCTTGTGTAGAAGTCATGGGCCCTCCCACACATCTCCTCCGGATCCATAAGGGGGGTGCTGTCTTCCGCAAGAAGGCAAGTGACGTGTTTCTTGGCCCCCCTCATTTTCTCCAGGGCATAGAAGAAGCGGGAGCCGCGGTCCATCTCCTGAAGGAGGCGGATGCGGGACCGAACGAAGGCACCTCGGGCCCGGTGGTCCTCGAGGGCCCGGAGCTCCTCCCGCTTCTCCCGGCACGCTCCGCAGAGGGACGGGTCCTCGGGATTGGCGGCCAGGCGCCTCTCCATCTCTAAGACCTCCCGTTCCAACTGCTCTATCGCTGCATTTCGCCGTCGGCTGGTGCCCCGAGTGTAGTCACAGCAGAAGAGCTTGGCGCGCACCTTCCCGAGATCCCACCATTGCCGCACCGAGGGAAAGGCACGCCACTGCTCTCGCCAGGCCAGCCAAAACTCCCAAAAGGACATCACAAAGCTCTCGTCCTCCAACAGGCTGTTATTAAAGTGCCAATAGGCCGGCCCCGGTCTCTCTGCACCGAGGGAGACCGTTACGGTGACTAAATGATGATCGGAGAATGGGGCCGGCCGAATGGCGGAGGAGTGGGCCTGTGAAAGATGGAAACGGGATAAGTAAATACGGTCCAACCAAGAGTGGTGTGACCGATGGGCCTCCACCCGGACAAAGGTGAACGTGGAGGTGTCATCTGGGTGATGGTCACGCCAGACGTCCACTAGGGAGTGATGTTCAACTATCCCTTGGAGAATATTCGCAGCGGCCGGGCTTGGTTCGGCCCCTGAACGGTCCCGTTCCTCGAGGGTGGTGTTAAAGTTCCCTCCCAGGACCAGGCACTCGTGCAAATCCAGGGTGCCGAGAAAGTCGGACACCCGCTGATAGAATTGTGGCCGCCTGGAGCTCATTTGCGGGGCATAGATGTTAACAAGATTAACCACGAGCCCCTCCATACGGACTCGAAGGTGCAGCAGGTGGCCCGGCACGGCCTCATTAACCCCTAGTACCTCAGGCCGTAGGTTGGGGGAGAACAGTGTCACCACTCCAGCTTGCCAGGTCGCGAAGTGGCTAAAGTATACCCCTGTCCTCGGCGGCCGGGTCCGTATGGGTCTCCTGCAGGAAAACTACAGAGTACCTCCCTTCCCGAAGGTAAGAGAGCACCTGGGACCTGCGGAGAGCCATCATACAGCCCCTGGTATTCAGGGTCGCAATAATAAGAGGCGTCATGCGGAGGGCTGGGGGGGTGGGGGTTTCGTGTTGGCAGGGGTGTTCAGGGCCCCTGGCGGGTTGCGCAGCAACCCGTGACCCATCCCGTGGGTGAGTAGATCGCGTCGGAAGCTGCGGGCTCGCTCGTAGGCCGCAGCACCGCGCCTTCCTTGCCCCCTGCCCTCCTTTATAAGGGCCCTTGTGGCCTGGAGGAGTTGATCAAAGTCCCCCCATAGCTGAAGAGCCAGCTGTACCCTATTGCAGGCGCCACGGGTGTGCTCTAGGAACTTCCGTAGTGCATGCGCAGCTCATGGGGGGGTGGGGTTACAATTCCCGAGGTGTTCCCTGGTGGGACTCTTAATACAGCCTCGTGGTCCGCTAAGGCGGGTAGACAGGGTGCGGACCACCGACGGGGCATCTGACAGGCTGGGGTTATTAAATTCATTTCACGCCTTGGGGTGGAGGGGGATGGCAGAGAAAAAATTGCCACTCCTAATGGGTCGTGGCTAGAAAATGCAAAGACTTCTCCCTGGGGGGAATCTGCGAAAGGCGGAAAGGAAATAACCCCAGTGGCGGCATTAGCATTGCAGGAGGAGGGGACTTGGGCAGGGACAGGGGTGGGGGCAGGGGCAGGGGTAAGGCTCTGGGGTTCAGGAGGCAAGCAGCTAAAGGAAAGTGCCTCCTGAGCAGAGTCAAGGGTTAAGGGGTAAGGGAGGGGGCTCCCAATAATGCTAGGCGCTGGCTCCATGGTGGTCTTAGTGGCCATGGCATCAGGTGGTGGACCACCTTCTGCAGGGTGCTCACCCAGGAAGGCAATTAGGGGGAGGGAGCATGGGGAAAGGGAGGCTGGGGTAAGGCTGCCCAGCTCAAGGCCAGCCGGCAGCAAATCATCCCCTCCCTGGGTGACCAGGGTCAAATCTAGGGCCTCAATCTCCGCGTACACGGGGGAGAGGCCAACTCCTGCCACCCCGGGGGCCTCTCCTCTAGGGCCCGCCTCAACGGTCGCCTCGGGGTCCGCGGGGGGTTCGGGTAGTGTCCAGGCAGAAGGGGCGTCCTCAGAAGTCTCGGAGGGGAGGGTCTCCCGTGGAGGGGGGATTCTGCCCTCCAACGCCGGTCCGTCTTCCCCTCCCGACACCAGCGGATGGATCTCGCTCGTGGCCGTGGCGGGAGGCTCCATAGCAGTGCCTCCTTTCCTGGTCTTCCGGGGGGCTTCCGCGTCGGGTGGATGCAGCGAAGCTCGAGCCTTCCGCTTGCCTCGCTTCGCCTGGACTAAGGTCCAGCCCTCCATAGCGTCATCTGGGGGTTGGTTAGCAGGGGTCGTGTCGGGGGGCGGAGGCGATGGTTCAGGAGTTCAGAGGGGGGTAGCGGTGAGGCAGCATGAGGGGCGGGGGTTTCTCCTTGGGGTGGGCCCTTTCCTATACCCGGTAATATCCTTGCCACACCCTCCTCCATGGGCTCTGTTGGATTGGTACTAGCAAGGGTGGAACTCCCTTGCTCGCCCGGGCATTGTAGGGAAGGTATTTCTTGGGCCCGGACGGGAGCAGCGATGGGTCGAGTAGGAGGAGGGTTGGTTTCAGTTGCCGGGCAGCCAGGGGCGTCGGCAGTGACGGGGTCGATGTCCTGCCGGGTCTCGGGGGTTTCGGGTGCCCCTCCCCCCCTGGCCAAAGGGCAGTCTCTGCGGACATGCCCCGCTGAGCGGCAGAGGTAGCACTGGGCCTCTCCGGTGGAGTAAAAGACCCGATAGCGGGCTCCCTGGTAGGGGACTAGGAAAGACCCCTCGAGCACCTCTCTGTCACGCGCCCCTGCCGGCGGTAGAAGCTGCACTTGCCGGCGGAACGAAAGGACGTGACGGAGGTTGGGGTCCTTGCAGCCCCACGGGAGAGGGCTGATGACAGAGACAAGTTTCCCCAGAGTGGAGAGGGCAGGTAACGGGGCAGCATTGGGTAAGAAGGGAGGAACAGAGGTGAGGACGAGGCGAATGCCCAGGTCTTCTAGCGGCACTAGAGGGACAAACATCCCCCCCACCGCCAGGCCCCTCTCCACCGCCTTTTGGGCGGCAGCCTCCGAAGCTAAGAGAAAAACGACCTTCCCATACATCTTGGAGGCCGCCACAATGGCCGTGGGTCCTACTACCTTCGCCAACGCCTGCACGTATGTCTCCACGTGGGGCGAGGCGGGCACCAGGAGGCAACGGACGCCGTGCCTCCTGGTCAAGGCGGGGAAAGGGCCCCGGCCGCTGGTGATGGTGGCGGAGGCGGGGGGGGGGGGGCGAAATGACGAGGCGGCAGGCAGGGGGGAGCCCGTTGCCGCCTGGGCATACGTCCTGGGGGCCGGGGGAGGGACAATCGCAGAGCTGGTGGAGGGAAACGCAGGGATGGGCGCCACGGTTGATGACGAGGCCACAGCGGTGGGGGGAGCCTCTGCCATGGAGGACTCAGTGGTTTTAGCGGGGCCCTTTCCTTTCCTCCCGCCCTGGCCCTTCCGGCCAACCGGGGGGGGGGTTTCCTAGGATCTCGGGGGGCGGTGGGTGCAGCAACAGCAGCAATCACCCCGGTGCCTCCTGCTGCCGGTGCCCCAGCAGGGGGGGTGGCAAGTATCTTGACAATAGTGGTGGGGGAGGGACCTTGGGGGTCGGGCAGGGGTGGTGGTGGGGGAGGGACAACTAATTTTGTTGAAGCGGCCTCACCCCTCTCATTCCCCGCCATTGTGAGCGGGGAGAGACAGGGAGACACCGGAAGGAGAAGGGGGGAGGGGGACAGGAAAATAACCACTCCTCCCCGCTAGGCTGCAGGTGGGGAGGGGGGGGGAATGCTGAGGGGGTTGGACTGGGAGGGGGGGGAAAAACAAAATCGGGGTCCAGTAATAGGGGCAAGCTGTGGGATAAGCAATCCGGGGTGGGGGGAGGTGCAGACCCACACACGTTTGTCCAAAGAGTCTCAGTTGGTCGGCTGTTATGTCCGGTCCGAAAGGCAAAGTTCAAAGCGAACAGCTGGATCCGAAGGGAGATGGCAGGTTGCAAGCAGGGACGGACGGCGGGGGGGCCGTGACAGTTGTAGTAAGGGTGGGAGAGTTGGGGGCACCGATTGATCGGGGAGGGGGGGCCTCCACGCCACACCCCCTGTGCCGCCACAAACGCAAGTAAACCACAGTCAAACTCCCCCCCACGAGAGTATAATTCAGAAAATTACTCAGTCTTACGGCCCCCTTCATGATGATTTATAGCTCTCCTGGATTATTTCTCCTGTCTTCTGAAATCTTCTTCTCCAGCTGTGTTGGCTGTGTTCCAAGGCTTCCGGCATGCTGAGAATGTTGTAAAGTCCGAGCCGCTAGCAAAACGGCTGGGTCTGGGGGTTTCCACTCCCCCCTCCGGACAGCAAAATCAATTGCAATCTTCCCCCCACTCCTCTGGGGGCTCAGCTGAGGCAAATAGCTGCGCCCGAAAGCAGGCGTGGGGGGGGGGGTGCTAGCGGTAAGCTGAGGGCCGACCAGCACGTAGACGGCAAGAAGAAAAAAACAAAAAATCAAAACAAAACAAAAAAAGCGTCTGGCCCAGTCGGGGGGGGACTAAGGCAAGTTCAAAAAGTAAGAAAAATCCAGGCCAGGGGGCTTTAGAAAAGAATAGAAAGCAGACAGCTGAGGAGCAAGCAAAGGACGTTCCGTTTCCCAACAGGGAAGTTTCCAGAACAATCAGGAACCTTCTGGAAACAATTAAGACGGGCTGATTAGAACACCTGCAGCCAAACAAGAAGCTGCTAGAATCAATTAAGGCAGGCTAATCAGGGCACCTGGGTTTAAAAAGGAGCTCACTTCAGTCTGTGGTGCGTGTGTGAGGAGCTGGGAGCAAGAGGCACTAGGAGCTGAGAGTGAGAACATGTACTGTTGGAGGACTGAGGACTACAAGCATTATCAGACACCAGGAGGAAGGTCCTATGGTAAGAATAAAGAAGGTGTTGGGAGGAGGCCATGGGGAAGTAGCCCAGGGAGTTGTAGCTGTCGCACAGCTGTTCCAAGAGGCACTCTAGACAGCTGCATTCCATAGGGCCCTGGGCTAGAACTTGGAGTAGAGGGCGGGCCTGGGTTCCCCCCAAACCTCCCAACTCCGGGTCAACTCCTCCTGTGTCTGACCAGGATTGTGGGTTCATGAAAACGGCCAAACTGAGGGCTGCCGCGAAGTTCTGAGGTGAGCAAATCTGCCAATAAGTGCAAGACCCCCAAGGTAGAGGAGGAACTTTGTCACTATATATATTATCTATATATAAAATTTCTGCTGTTACATTGCCATATATAGAAATAAAAATAATATAATATAATATAGTCTCTTGTCTGGTGAAAAAAAATTCCCTGGAACCTAACGCCCACTATTTACATTAATTCTTATGAGGAAATTGGATTTGCCTAACACTGTTTCGCTTAAAGTAGCATTTTTCAGGAACATAACTACAACGTTAAGTGAGGAGTGTTACTGTAGTATCTAAGAATGGAAATTGTGAAGAGAACATAAGAAGAACTGGACTAGCACTAGCTTCCACTGCATTTGGAAAATTCTAAGATCTGAAAGGCAAAAAACCCAAACACATTCTGATAAAAATGAATATTGGCATATATGAGATAACTGTGCCGATCCTTCTGTACGTGTCAGAATGCTGGAGTATGAGGAAAGTGACAAATGAAAGCTATTGACTGCAGAAATGAACCGGCTGAGGGGAATACTTAGAGTTTCCAGGCTGCAGAAAATAAACAATGCAATGACAAGAAAACAGCTAGAGCAAGATGATCCATAGAAGATGACTGTGATGGTTTGGACACATGTCAAGAATGGATCCAGAAAGAATACCATACATGGCGATACATGCCAGAGTGCAAGAAAACAGAAATAGAGGAAGACCGAGTATGTGCTGGATAGACCTGGTGAAGAATGCCATCGAACAAAAGGATTGGGAGATGAACAAAGCTGTTCGGCCCTATCGTCGCTACTGAGCTGATGGACAGGAATCAAAGAAGTCAAAGATTCCTTCATATAAAACGTATCACCTGAGGGAAAACAAAGCAATGTCATCTAAGTGCCATAAAAGACCCAGACAAACAGTGCTCTAAAACATAGAGTCAATATTTTCAAATAAAAAGCAAACAAACCCCAACAGATGATTAGTGTTAAACAAGGCCAGGCTTCACTTATAATCCCAAACTTCATTAGGAGTATACATGTAAAGATCTACAAAAGTTCACAGTTTGTGTGGACTATGAACTCCACATGGAAGCTTCTTGAAAGTCCCTTAGCAACATTTAAAAAGTCCTAAAGAAAATTGTACTGTATTTGTATATTAAAAATAAAATTAATTGAGGCCCTTTAAATTTGATAAATGCCTTTTTGATCTATGGAATACACTTGAACCAAAGACCTTTGGCTTCCGTAGACATCATTAGCAAAATATCGAAACATACTTTCCAGGCCCATAGAACTATTATTTGACTAATTAATCACACAAATGCACTGGGACTGGGAAAATTATCTTTTTTTGGTGACAGGTTTTTGTCCAGACCCTACCTTGTCCCCAGTGGCTAGTGAACACATTTGGGATCCTCTTGTTGCTCCATCTCATTTTAAACCTGTTCTTCTCTGTTATTTCTCCCACTATTCGGTACTTCACCATCTCCACTAAACATCCTTTAAAATATTTTCCTAAAATATTGTTATTTAGGCCAGAGAAGATTCAACAGAAGATGCATAACGGATCTGATTGCCTAAATAAACATGTACATGCAAGATAGTGGAAAATGGAGAAACAGACCCAGTACAGCTTTAATGAGGCATATGCTAGACAGAGGCTGCCAGAATGTCCTATAGCTGAAGGCAATGCCATGCAGTGTTACAGCTGACAGCAGCAGCCATAATGAAGCGGACAGATGGAACCGGACTTGTTTTACTTGGACAGTTTGGTTCATTACAAAAATGTCTTGGTCTAACATCTGTTTCAGGTTTCACTCTAGATATCTCGTATCTAGGTTTTTGACCCTAGAGTTCTAACACTCCATATAATGTAAGTGATAAGCACTGCAGATATCAAGGTGGTGAACATCTTACAGCTACCTGAAAGGTAGAGAATCTTGCAGATTAGTTTCTGTGATGTGCTGATGCTTAAACTGTAGAAACTCATCAAGGGTCCAAAGAAATGTTGGGAAATCAGAGAAAATTAATGCTTGCTTAAAATGCTGATAGGCAACCTACCTTAAAAGATGAACTAACATGTTTTAGAATTTTAAACAATAATTTGTATTTTATTAAAATATTAACAGAGTGAATGGGTATAGCTAAAATTAGAGATGACCCCTCTTGGGCCAAGTCCTACAGCCTCTTCTCTTCCTTCATCCTCTGATCTCTCTGCTACCTTTACTATAGTTGATCATTCCACTCTTCTCCCCCAGGGCTCTATCCTTGGCCCTTTCCTGTTTTTCTTCATTATAATTATCACAAGGTAATCTCAACCTCATTGACTCACAAGTCTTCAACTGCCATAGTTATGCTGTTGACACTCCAATCTATTTCTCCTGACTTACTTTCCTCCTGTTCCACATCTAACTTTCTCTCACTCATGAGCATTTAAGTGTTTTAGGTCTCAGCTGCTTTAGCACATACACTCACGTCCTGAAGAACTACACTGTGACCCGAACAGACTTTTTTTTGACAACTGGCAAAGATCACACTCAACACACCATTTTCAGAATATTTAGCCAAACCACACCTTGGAAGCTTATCATACAGTGGTTCATACTGGAGTGGTTCATGACTGAGTGCCAACCTCAGGGCACAATGGCAAAAAAGCAGGGCAGAAACCCAAAACAGATTGTAAGGTCTATAATTAGACATCTCCAACCCAGTAACAAGTGTGAATTCCTAAAGTACTATAACAGTCTTAGCATGGAGTCACAGACAGTTCCCTTGGGCATTCCAGTCCATCTTGGCACCCAAGCAAGCTGAATTATGTGATAGATGGTTACTTTACATCAAAAAACCACAACAAAATTAGTCCCAAAGGACCACTTACCCTAGGTACTCAGATCTCAAACCAAAGAAAATGCCTGTGGCCAATCCTGTAATAAACTAACTAAAGATTGAAATAAGTGTTACTTACAAGGTTAAAACAGGAAAAAAATACATACACAAATGAGTTACAGTGTGTGTATTTTTAAAAAGACATTATAAGCAGCTTGATATGTCTCGTTAGCTCTGATCCATGCCAAGCAGCATAGGAATCTCTTCCTTATGTTTAGGAATCTTTGCCCCTCAGAGACCAGACAGCATAAATAGGTCAGCTTCTTCCTGTCAGGCATTTTTACCCCTTTCACCTCAGAATTCCAAGATGATGCGATGAGTTCATGCGCAGGTCTCCCCTTCATGGAGGGAGAGAAGAATGCAATCCAAAAGGTCTCTGTCCAAAATGCCTCATATGTTTTCAGTGGGCCATCCTGTGCACAGGAGGAGCACTTTACCTTAATTAATACGTCTTTTCCTGTTTGGTGAGTTATACAATTACAGAGGTTCTCAATGCAAACACTCAATATAACTTTATATCCTCGGCAACAGAGGTTATAAGTGAGATCAATACATGCAGCATCCTACATGGTTAATAAGGTCTAGACAGACACTGTGACAGAGCTCCTTCTCCGCCTCGGTGTGTTCGATGCTTCTGCTTAGCGGTGAGCCAGGGTATTCCTCTCTCCCTCAGAATTTCCCCACACCCCTGGGGTTACTGTCCACAACTTGCCTAAGCAGGGTTCCTTCCGGCCTCCTTGATGGGGGGCGGGGAGGGAAAAGGGGAGCCTCTTAGTTTCTGGTAGCCCTTCTGGGTGTAGTGGCAGCAGACTAGACACCCAGTTCAGTCTCTCCCCTCTGGCAGAGTCTCTTCCCTCAGACCTCTGGGGCCCGACCTTTGCCTCTGTACCTGTGGGGTTTACCTCCTGGTGCTTGTCAGCATCTGCTCCACCCAGTTCTCCAGTAGCATGCCTTCCTCCCACAGTTCCTATCGCACACCCCTATCAGGCTGGAAGCAGGGTTCTTAACAGGCTCTGGCAGACCCCTTGATTGGCCCCAGGTGTCCTAATTAACCTGGAGTAACCTCTGTTCAGCTATCAGGGAAAAAGGGAACTGCTTATCCTGGGGCTAATATACCTGCCTTCCACCACTCTCCTGTAGCCACCTGACCTGACCCCATCACAACAACAAACATTCTTACAACTCTAATATTTATTATAAAAATACTAAAACACAGGTAAGGCAGACGGGTTTCCAGCTATGTATTGGTCAGTGTTCACTTAGGCCTGGGCCTTTGGCATGAGCTGGCACAGTCTGCCAGCATCAAATTACAAAGATATCATACAAAAACTGTTGACATACTGGTCACGAATATCAAATTACATGTGTTTGTGTATGGGTAGTGTATAAAGAGTTATGTATGTGGGCTGGAAATATGTGTACAAGTCTGCTCTAGACAAAGGAATGTTGTCTGGCCTGTTTGCCTCTGTCTCTAGTGCAAATTGAGCAAGATGAGGCCAGAGATAATGAAGTATATATTTACATCTAAAGCGAACAAACGGATTAAGCCAATTGGAGAAGCAAAGTGAGCAGAGCAGGAGCGAGTCAGAATGGCATTTGCACAAGCAGCAGGAGAAAAGGCTTTATCTGGAAATACACGTCAAAGCAATACATTTCAGAGGTTCCCTGGACTATTCAAAGAGGGGCAGAACACTCCTTAGTTACCCATCACTTAGGGAAGAAAGGGGATAGAATCCTTTGATTTTGTGAGAGTTGGATCCCCTGGCACAGAGGGCTAGAAATGTTGGTATCATGACATAAGTGAGAAAACTGCTTAGGCAATGATTACCTGCTAAAATTAATTTTTTATCACTAGAAAGAGTGTTTTGTTTTGTTGGTATCCACACCTCTCTCCTTTTTTTCTGGCTTATTATCACATATTGCTGTTCTTTGTTAATAAACTTATTAGTTTTACTATAAACATCTTAAAATGCTGTTATATTGAAGTAAAGTATGAGTCTTCAGCTAAATTAACAGGTTGGAGTTGTGCTCTGTCTCTCTGGAGGTGCAAACTTAATTTCTGTGAATGTCCAGTGAGAAGGACTGGACTCTACAGAGACCGATGACTCTGTGGAACTCAGGAATTAGGATTCACTGATGGTTACCTGCAAGGCAAGATTTTGACTAGCAAAGTCTTGAGAAGTTTGCTGGTGAGGCAGACAGACTGGTGTGGCAGGGACCTGACACACAGTGTAAACTCCAGCAAAGATCTCTCTTGCCAAGGCAGAGAGGAAAACATGGTGGTTTATGGTTCTGGGTTCCCTGAGTAGAGCATCATACACTGATCCACCAAGTAGTTCCTTCACTTAATTGAAGGATTTAAGAAATTTGATTACATTCTTCAAATGCAGATTGAGACTGAAGGCTCCATCATTTGCCCTATCTGAGGGGATCATTTGTCCATTAAGCCCAGTATCATTCCTCTGTCAGTGGCCACTATTTGACGCTTTAAAGGAAGTCAATAAATACACATTTACTGTGGCAAGTTGGATCACAGAAACCCCCTTGGGGCTGCCAACTGATGTGCCAAGACTACTTCTGCCCCTGCTTTCCCTGCTAGCTTGGGACTCCAGAGCCCTGCCTGGCTGTGCCAGACATGCTTGCTGGCTACAAACAAAGACCCAGGTCTGAACCACGTCCCACAAACTGCAGGCTTAACTGAAAGCAGCTTAAGAAGTGTTCCTGTCTTTAACACTCAGATGCCCAACTCCCAATGGGGTACAAACCCCAAATAAATCCGTTTTACCCTGTATAAAACTTATACAGGGTAAACGCATAAATTGTTCACCCTCTATAACACTGATAGAGAGATATGCACAGATGTTTGCCCCCTCCCCAGGTATTAATACATACTCTGGGTTAAACAATAAGTAAAAAGTGATTTTATTAAATACAGAAAGTAGGATTTAAGTGGTTCCAAGTAATAGCAGACAGAACAAAGTGAATTACCAAGTAAAATAAAAATAAAACAGGCAAGTCTATGACTAATACAGTAAGAAAACTGTATACAGATAAAACCTCACTCTCAGAGGTGTTCCAGTAAGATTTCTTTTACAGACTAGTCTCCTTCTAGTCTGGGTCCAGCAATAACACACCCCCCCTTGTGGCTACTGTCCTTTGTTCCAGTTTCTTTCAGGTATCCTTTGGGGTGGAGAGATTATCTCTTGAGCCAGCGGAAGACAAAATGGAGGGGTCTCCCGAGGCTTTAAACAGACTTTCTCTTGTGGGTGGACACCCCTCCCACCCCCTGTGTAGAATCCCAGCTACAAGATGGAGTTTTGGAACTACATGGGCAAGTCACATGTCCATGCACGACTCAGAACTTACAGGTAGCAATCATGGTTCACATGCTACCTTGAACATCCTCAAGTAGACTTCTTGTGTGGATTGGAGCCTTCCAAGATCCATTGTTCGTTAAGTGTTTCTTGATTGGGCACTTAACTTGCACATTCCTTTCTCAAAAAGCTGACCAAATGCTTTACTAAGGCTACTTAGAAATCAAGCAAGTACACAGCCGATATTCATAACTTCGAACACAGAAATGATACATACATCCGATGAAGTGAGCTGTAGCTCACGAAAGCTTATGCTCAAATAAACTGGTTAGTCTCTAAGCTGCCACAAGTACTCCTTTTCCTTTTGCATACAAATAGGAGGAATAGATTCAGTAGATCATAATCTTTAGAGAGAGAGATGTTACATGGCATATGTAGCATAAACATATTCCAGTTATGTCATATGTACATTCATAAGCATATTGCCATAAAGCCTTATGGGGTGCAACGTCACAATACACTTATCTGGGGAAATCATCTTTGCTGATCACATAGAAAAGTAGTTTATACCCCAATGCCTGATTTTGTTTAAAAATCACATTTATCTTGCATAAGTACAAATGTTAGTGACCATACAGTTAACCATCTCTTTGGAAAGTCCACCTGTAGTATTTTGGTTATTACCATGTACAAAAATATCTCATTCAAAAATTATCAGTCATTTATTTCATTGAGTATTGCTGTAATCTTATATTTTAGAAAAGAATGAAAAAGGAGAGACTGTCCAGTTTTGATCATATACTTCATGATTTTCAATACTTGAGTCAAGTTTCTCCTAATGTCTCCCTCACACATAGTAAATACTTTTAGTTTGTATAATCTGAAGGTAGGTTCCTATGTCAGAACTAATAGGAGAGCTGGTTTAAGAGTTATTAGTTTGGAGAATAGCTTTCACATCCTCCAAATTCTTGAAGTGTGTTTTTGGTTTTCTGATAGCATCGATTACAAAATGAGTTTACAATCCAATTAGACACAATGCAACTGGTTGTATTCAGATTACTTACACATCAGTCACCAGGTATAACTTATGCCATCTATCAAGAAGAGATTCCCTGACCAAAATTATTCCATTATTTTTCTCATAGTAAATAAACTTATCCTAAATAAATCCAAAACACCAAATTAAAAAACAAACAAACAAAACAGCCTTTTTAGTCCCAGATATGAAGACTTCTTGACGAGGACACCATTCACCTGAACAGGGTTTTACTAAAGGGAATGCCATTGCTTATTTAACTAAAGCTCGAGATCCTTTCACCTTACTGCTTTTCACAAAAAAAGAAAAAGTTAATGCAGGGAGAAGTGCAGTCTTTTATGCACATGAGAAAGCCAATAATAGATTATGTTCAGTCACCCACAGGTGAGTAACTGAAAAACTGATTAGAGTTTGTTTCCTCCCCCCAAATTTAGCAGATTGGATGCAGCTCTTTTTTCCCCCTTAAAGAAGCAGTATATTTTCTCCCCCCCCTCCAAATAATTAACTAACTTGATCAAGCATTTCAACTGATCCTAAATTTGACCAAGACAGCAATTATATGTGCCCGTGCATAAAAAAAAAAAAAAGCTTGCGCATGCCCTCAGCTTGCCAGGAAATTTTCATTCTTGATTAATAATTATTTAAAAACAAACAAAAAAAAAAATCTAGGGCCATTTGGAATAGGAAATAATAAGGTTCATGGTTTGAGGTATTCTCACATGTATGTCTTTTATCACTGAGGGTAAAAGAGATTTGATTGATTTGAGGTTTACTTTGTCAGGCTCAAATGCCTACATTCCCCATAGTCATCAAATGAACATTAATTGGGGGAATTTTTCCAATTGAGAAACAAGGATCCTTTTCGCTACAAGGATTCCTTATTGTAAATTATTGTCAAAAATGTTGCAACATATCCTGTTGTTTGGGAAAATGTTTGCCATCTGATGTTTTTATATCTAACTTTTGAAAGCACCACAAAGTTACACATATTTCATGGACAAACAGGGTGTGTGTGTGTGTGGAATTCTGTTCTGATAGTCCCCAGTGATTCCAGCAGGATTTCCCTTTAGCAGTATAGGGGGTATCACTCAAACTAGTGGAACATATCAAACGCCCTCAAATTTCACCTACTGTATCCAAACATCCTGAGCCTGTGCAGGTAGGTAAGATTTTGTAACCAAGTGCTCAATTAAGAAAGGGAGAGTGTAAGAACAATCAGAAAAAATAATATGTTACCAAAACAAAGTTAATCTAGATATACATTTTTCATATGCTTGTGCAAAATCTAATTCCAGATGTCATTACAATGAGTCTCTCTACGTTCCACATGCTTTCCCTATTCCCCCAGGGCTACATAGCTGACCATAGCGGGAGCAGGACTGGCATAATTGAGGGACTAATCTGCAGCCATAAAGGGGTAAAATAATGGACATGCTCCCCACCACCACACCCTTTGCATACCAGGATGTTCTGGGAAGTATTTTGACTCCGTGAAGCAGAATTCCTTCTAATGCTTCTCCTGGGGTGGTACAGCCTTGAAGGGACAATTGACTTCTTATGGTGAAATTCACCCATGTCTATGTGGCCCACAGAGAAGTGAGTGACTTGATAGCCCAGTGGTTAGGGCCCTCCCTTGGGATGTAGGACAGTCAGGTTCAGAGAAATATTCCAAAGAATATTTAAGTATTACAGCTTCAACTGGAGTGATTGAGAGAATCTTACTTCTAAAATATCCCACAGAGCAGTGGGTTATGGCATTCACCTGGGAGGTGGGAGATGGGTTCATGACCTTGCTTCTCTCCATTCTTTTATCCCAGACATATTCCATTATTTTTTTCTTCTTACTATGCTTGTTCAGTGTGTCCATTTTTCCAGAATGGCGAAGGGTCAAATTCTGCCCTGGTTCATGTTCTTTGCAACCCCACTGAATTTGCACAGTAATTCAGGCGAGGCAAGCCAGGGCAAAATTTTGCCCTATGAAATTTTAAAAGCTGGTCTTTTGGGTTTGTTTTGCACTCACAGGACCGTTACAAGATTTATCTGGAATGTGCAAAGAAGAACAATTGCAAATATAATGTATTTTGTTAGGAAAGAGCCTCAGCTGGGGTCAGTTCTGGGAACCAAGGCCCGGATACGCTAAAGGTATTTTAGATGCCTAAATCCCATCAAAATCAGTGGGAGATATTCTCCGAGATACTTCTGAGGACCAGGCCAAAGTCATGAAACAGATTCCTGTCTTCAGTGAGAAAAGAGGCTTTTGAAAGGCACAGTTTGCTTTCAGCAACAGAAAAATCTCCCAATGAGAGATCTAATTTGGCCAAAGAAAGTGATTCAGATTCCAATATGCATTTGGCTACTTCCTTTTACAGGAAGGAATTCAGAGATTATAGTGATAGGTGTGGTAGAAGAACCTGAATAGAAGAGAAGAGTGTGAATCAGTGCTAAAAATGAACTACTTTAATAAATTATAAGTTGCGGCTGCAGTGTGTCATCAAACTGATTTCCATAGTTCCAACTCCCTTTTTAGTGATCTCCTTCATGGTGTTGGGTGTGCAGAAAATGGCAAAACAACACCACCACAAAAAACCCACATCACAGCTGCATGAACTTCACAGGATCCAGTGCAATAAGATACCACGGTTGGCAGCCAAAATGTACAAGGAACAGGAAAATGAGAACAAAAAGTCAGTTTAGCACCTTTTTCAAGAACAGTCAAATAATGAAAGACAAGATTATTCTTGTTGAGTAAAGCCTCTTCTGTTAGTGCCACTGCTGCTCTCAGACTGTTCTCTGATGAAGGGTAAAGAGGGAAAGACCTGATGTCACCATCAAAAAGCAGCATTAATATTTAGAAACTTTAAAAATACAGAGTCAGATTTTACTTCGTTACACCACTATGAATCCATAGTAACTCCACCAAAGTGAATGAATAATTGAGACCAGAATTTGGGTTGCAGTTTCTAGCTAATGTTGGCATATAGCAATAAATTCAGAGGTTGATAGGCGCTCTCTTAACATTCAATGGCACCCAGAACTACTTACACTGACATAGCAAATATTAATGAGCATAAGGGAGATGTCAAGAAGCAGGAGAAGGGGAATAAAGGGTGGTCTATTTTAATTTACAATCTTATACATTCCTCTATGGATACATTAACACTTGAAAAAAAAAAACAACACAGTGGCGAGTCTCACAGCCCAGGTCAGCTGACTCAGGCTCCCAAGACTTGTGTTACAGGGCTAAAAATAGCAATGTAGATGTTACTGCTCAAGTTGGAGCTTGGGCTCTGAGACTCTTTCCCTTCACTGCATTTCATTTTTAGTCTCATAGTCTAAGCCGAGAGCCTAAGTCAGTTGACCTGTGCCCTGAGACTCACTGCCAAAGGGTTTTTTTGTTGTTGTTTTGCAGTGTAGATGTACCCTATGGTGGTTTTTTTTTTTTTAAACCATACCCATATCTGCTGTACCCTCAGCATGAGTTAAATCTAATTTAGTCTCATCTCTGAATTCGGCCTGAAGTTTCAATAGGTAGCTGTTTTCTCTGATGGAAGAGGTAGCATACAAGTCCAATTATACAGTAGAACCAAGGGGAGATTAGGGGACAAAAAAAATCTGCTTTTTAGTCTTTAAAATGCTGGTTAGACAGAAAAGAATCTAACAGCATAGAATGGTATGGGAGAAACAATGACAATGCTGGTCAGTCAAAGGTTATCTCTGTACTCTTACTGTGGGAGAAGTAATGAAGTCCACCACCAAAGTAATCACATCATTATTTTTGCTGCACAATTCAAATAATACTTTCCCAAACATATGTTCAATATCTGGATAAATGGAATAAATTAACTTTTACTGGTTAGTACTGACCATAAAGACTTCATTATGATGCCAGGTAGTCAAGGTTGAAGAAAATATTAGGGGACAGATTAGCAATGAAAGGTTGCGTGTACATGAGTCTGTTGCTTACTAAACAATCGGAACTGAAGCACACTAGAAAAAGCTACATATGTGTGAACTGAAGGATATGAAAAAGCCAGTGACCTATATTTTTCAGTTATCCACATTTACCGCCTGCATAGCATAGCTGTAACATTTTCTTTAGCTAGCTAATATAATGGTATGTCACTGTACATATGTATATATACAAGGTATATGTTTATAAGTTAAAATTGTACAGTTGCATATTCGTTATTCTTGAGACTAACCTTTTTTAATCCTTGTTTGTTACTCAATATAGCCAAAACTGGCTTAAATGTTTTGATTTGAATCAATTATTAAAAGATGTATTAGGGTAAAATCAAAGTGAGTTGATTAAAAATAAATTGTAATGAACTATGAAATCTTTTTCATGCTACTGGTGGACAAATACTGCAAAAAATAATTCAAGCAATGTTCTCAAATAAAACCAACCAATACATTTCAGCTATATTTATGATGCTTTTTGAGTCATATTTCATATTCACATAGATTATTCTTCATTTGCAAGAATGATTGTGGAATGTGATAATCTTGCTGATAATTGTGTTAATGTGTTTGTGCCAAGGATTACACTAAATGTGTTGCATTATGAAATCTCGGATTTCTCTCCGAGAGTCACTCATTCAGGGGCCAGAACCAATATCATGTGCTATATGTGATCAGTTATACAGCACAAATAACAAATAGCCAACTTGAATAGATTGTGAACAACCCACTGGCCGATCTATGTTCAGATACAGTCTTTGTTGAACAATTTAGACTAGCAAACATTTTCATAAAAATCAATTTCCCCCCCACAGATTACAGGGCAAAATACATCAAATAAATTATTTGTTCTGAATATTGCCAGCTGTAATCCATACTATATTCAGAAGACTGTACTGAAGTAGCAATGCTTTTCTTTCAGATTCCTCTTGAGAGGTGAGATGGTATAGTGCCTTTTCTCCAAGAATTGTGCACTTCATAGATAGAGCATCAAGCCTGGGATGATCATGGGGAGACATCCAGTGGACAGTTTCAGGTATGGAAACACTGCTACTGATCATCTGAATACTAGGCTGTCAATTAATCGCAGTTAACGCATGTGATTAACTCAAAAAAATTAATTGCAGTTAATCGCACTGTTAAACAATAGAATACCAACTGAAAATTATTAAGTATTTTGGATGTTTTTCTACAATTTCCAACAGATCAATTTCAGTTACACCACAGAATATAAAGTGCACAGTGCTCACTTTATATTTTTTTATTACAAATATTTGCACTGTAAAAATGATAAAAGAGTATTTTTCAATTCACCTCTTACAAGTACTGTCGTGAAATCACTCTAGCATGGAAGTGCAACTTACAAATGTAGATTTTTTCTGTTACATAACTGCACTCAGAAACAAAACAATGTAAATCTTTAGAACCTACAAGTCCTCTCAGTCCTACTTCTTGTTTATCCAATTGCTCAGAGAAACAGGTTTGTTCACATTTGCAGAAGATAATGCTGCCTGCTTCCTGTTTACAATGTCACCTGTGACTTCAGCCTGCAGCCACTGGGAGCTGCAGGGTATCACCACCTCCGGTGGTGGCCAAGCACTGCAGGGTACCCTTGCCACCACCAGTGATGGGGAGGAATCCCCCAGCAGCTCCCCAGCCACCAGGGCCATGGACAGTGGGCTGGGCATCCCACAGCAGCTCCCTAGCTGCTGTAAGCGGGGTTCCCTCCCAGCCACTGGGCAGAGGCTGCAGCTCCCAGCCACAGCAGGGCAGGGTGCTGGACCCTCTTCCCTCCCTGTTTTGTCATGGACATTTTTAGTAAAAGTCAGAGACAAGTCATAGCTTCCGTGAATGTTTGTTAATTGCCCGTGACCAGTCCATGACAAAAGCCTTAGCTATTGGCAATCTTTCCTCTCGTATAGGATATTGGCACTCTACATCTTTGGATAAAGGATCTCACCTCCTGAACTCTGTTGAACTCGCCAGCACAAAGCCCTGAGTCAACAAACATGTTAACATATTCTATGTTCCTGGATATGCAATAAACTGCCAGATGCTATCAGCTAGTTATCTTAGTAGGTTTGAAGCCCACGTATTTAAAATTCTAATTTTCACACTTTCAGTTTTCTTGAATCTCTGATATTGAGGATGATACATAGAGATTATAAAGCATTCTAAATTAATAGTAAACTGCACCAGGATGTAAAGATAAATTGCTATTCAAAAATATAACACTAGATTTGTTTAAAGATTGATCTTCAGGCCCCATGAGAAGTGTAATATAAATATGGGGTTAAAATCTGTGCCTACTCTTCATCCAATGGATTCGCTTCAATGGGACTACACACAGAATATAAATTGTGGTTCTTCATCACAAGCCAGGGGAAGTCCCAGACCCAAATCAGTCTTTAGTGCTTCCCTCTAAGCTCCATTTATTGTCCAAACAACCAACAAACTCACAAAAAGAAAACAAAGCTTCCAGCTAGAGTCAACTCCAAGGGTTTCCCACCTAGAATCTCCCTTCCTCAGGGACTACTGCAGGAGGCTATCCTTTCCTCTGCAGTCCATCACTTTCCTGCAGCTTTTTATAGGGAACACATTCTCATCTGGGTCTAATTAGTGAACAGGTCAGACTTAGCTGCAGGCCCCTGAAGTGGGAGACCACCTTTTTAAGTATTCAAGTAAATCTATTTATTCATGTCTGAATATCGGTGACATCACATCAGAATTTTTGGAAGCCATCACAATCACTGTTCCCTCTAAGCTGTGCGCGTGCACACAGATCCTAAACCCCGCGCACACGGCGAAACACCATGTGCACAAAAAATTGCACAGAAGCACAAGAATTCGCACAGAAGAAATTTTTTTGTGTACGTGGCCTGTCAAAAATTAGAGGGAACACTGGTCACAATGCAACGCTAACTTTGAGCACTCAGCATCTGTCCTTCAGTGATTTGTTGCAGACCATCCATCCATCTCCTCACTAGTTGTCCTGTACTACAATAAATCATAATAACTTTCTCAAGGTTATTTCCATCTCTACGCTATAATGAGACCAAAGTAAATAAGTTTTCATCTGTTGATTTCTGATATCAGTGCCTGCTGCTCTCCAATAATATTTCTAATTTTGGCATTTGTCTTCCCCCCCATCCCCCCATTCAGCAGATATGCAAGAGGCTTCGCCAGAACCACATTTCAAAAGCACCCATTTTCTTTTTGCCAGCAGCATTAACTTCCCAAGGCATGCATCCATAAAATAGTACTGAAAAAAATATTAGACTTTCCACCAGCTGCACCTTCATATATTTTAAGATACCACAGTTTTTCCACACTTTCTTAAGGAAGACCATAGCTGAGCGAGCAGTCCTTGTGACAGGAAGCAATTCATTTCAGAATTTAGGCAATAAACTTGTATATCATACAGTTTTTCTAGGTCTTCTCTCTAAAGTGATTTATAATATTTTGTGCAAAGAAGTTTTTCTGCAGATTTAAAAATATAATCCAAATGTCTGGAGAATATTTTTACTTGAATATATAAAAATATCTTTCTAGACAGAAAACACGTCTTTTTATGTTGACAATAAAATGTGCTTTTTTTTGGTAAAATTTCTGTCAACTATCTTTATAGAAAGGTTATAAAATCACCAAACTACAGTATACTAAATGAAAGCCCTGAATTGCTTTTGCAATTTGAGTCTGGAAAAAGGAAAGACGAAAATTATGACAAAGGAGCTTATTCCAAAGCAAGCTCCTTGCAAGTCCAGTGGAAGTCATTCGGAGTTGCTGCCACTCAGTACCTGTCAGGATCAGCTCATAAAGCACAGTTCCATCATAGAATGCAAGAGGAGCAATCATATAAAATGACATATTTAGTCATAAACTTTAATTTCTTAAATCCTACTTGTGTTGTACAATGTAATTAAGGGAGATGTGGAAAAGTTGGTAAATGAGACTCAGAACTTAGGAAAATAAAAAACAAAGCCATTTTTCCCTTCTTTCCTGTACCACTTTCTTCTTGATGGAAATGTCTCTGTTGCATCTATTATCATGCGTGTTAGTGCCCTCTCCTCTGCAATCTCTCAAGGCAGAAACCCTAATTATAGTCAAAATTAAATATATAAAAAGGACACACTGAAACTTTATCATTCTGTTTTGTAAAAGTAGGTTACTTATTTCCTTTCCATGGTAGCCATAGCTGAACTATTGTATATAGCTGCCCATAGCCAAAGGCTGTTTTCTTTTATAAGTAATGGGGAGGCTACAAATTATGTGGATTTGGCTGACTTAAAATTACAAAGGATAAAACAAGTGCTTTGCATCACTTTGGAATACACAGCAAGGTAAATTGGGTGGTCAACACCATGAGACAGACTTGTATGGAAAAGTCCTACAGCATTTCAGAGGGATGAAACCAATAAGCATCTACAGAAATTGAATGAAGTTCTACAGAACTGACAAAAAAAACCCGACAGAACTTAATAGAAAATTAGATCCTTTCTATAGTTCTTTTAAAAAATCATATATAACTATAGCAGATTTATAATTCTTTATTAAATTCTACGGTATTTCTATTCAGGTCTATAGAAGATGAGTAAAATAAAGACATTCATCACATACTTTCATCAGAATATAATATACTCTGTTCTTCAGTGTTATAATACATCTTTAAGTACCTACTCCCACTCACCCACATGGGCAACTTTCTGGGAGAGCAGGGGGTTTCTCGGGACTCTGTCCCCCATCTTTGGATAATCTAATCCACTAACTCAAATTCGACTACCATCTCTATACAGATGACTCACAGATCCACCTCTTTACTCCAGACCTGTCTCCTATCCAAACTAAAATTTTAGTCTCTCTGATATCTCTTTGTGGGTGTCTAGCCATCAGCTCAAGCACAACACGGCTAAAATGGAGCTCTCAATCTTCACCCCCAAGCCCTCTCTGCTACCTCTTCTCTCAACCACTGTGGATAACATCATCATGCTGACTGTCACTCATGTCAGTAACCTGGAATGTCAACTTCCACTTGCACCTCTCTCTGGGTCCTCACACCTATGCTATATTTAAATCTTGCTGATTCTCTCCAATATAATATCTCTAATATATAGCCTTTGCTATCCATCCACACAGATGAAACTCTAGTCCAGACTCTCATTACCTCACGTAATATCTCAATTACTACAACATACCTTTCCCTGGCTTGGCAAATCCAATCTTGCCCTGTTTGTATCCATTCAGAATGTTGTTGCAATGATCATTGTTCTAGCCTGTCACTTTGACCACAGTGCCCCTCTTTGCTTCCCTCTCTCTTCTATATTGCATCGAACATAAGCTACTTACCTTCACTGTATGCCCTTTCCGACCTATCCCTACTCTACCTATCATCTCTCATTCACTATTAAGAGATTGGTTTAGGCCTCAGATTGACCCATGTTGCCTGCCTCCATCACCCACTTGTTACACTTTCACACAAAAGCATCTTCATGCTTTCATGCTCCCCAACATCCTTGAAAGGTGCTCCACATAAATATCTGCAAAGCTACCTCACTATCCTCCTTCAAATCCATCCTTAAAACTCTCCTTGGTTAGGCCAATGGTGTATGGAGGTCACTGCCTATCATGCAGGCCAAATATTGTCTCATTATTTCCTTGTACTCCCCTAAATGTCTGTCCATATCCATCTCTTGCGTCTTGTCTTATATTTAGATTGTAAGCTCTTTGGGACAAGGACCATCTTTTTGGTCTATGTTTGTACAGCATCTAGTACAATGGCATCCTCTCCGAAGACTAGGGTTTCTCGGTGCTACAGTAAATCAAATAAATAATAATAATTGTTATGTCCTTAAAAGCCTGCTATGGAAACCTCCTACAAAATTTAAAAGAAAATATTGTTGAATTATCTGCAGAATTGTAGAGGGTGGTTGAAAAATCATTTAAAACTGATCTTATTCTCCATTAAATTCCATAGATTTTTAGAATAATTTGTACAGAACTCTGTTGTTTCATCTCTAATAAATACAAGAGGACTTTCTCATAAGAGATTTCAGAGGAAGAATGATCAGGCCTCAGTATTTTAAGACTGAACTTTCAGAGAGCAGGCAAAGCAGGCTTCTGATTATTAGTGTAATACATTATAGTTTTGGACTACAGCAATGGAATCAATGTAGTTAGAAGTGGGGCTGAAAACATTAATAAAATTGTTTGAAAATTCAATTTTTAAAAAAAGTGTTTTTATTTTAATAATTAGGTCTTACTAAATACGTGGTTAAGAATCACAGACAACTAATTCAGAAAACATCACTGAAAGGAATGAAAAGACTATAAAAATAGCCAAAGAAGTACCAAAACAACTCTGTGTGTACCAGTCGCTATCTGCCATATATAAATGCCTATTTAATCCTAATATTCAAGGACACACATACAGGTCCCTTGAAGAGAGGCCTATCAAAAGGCAAAGTAGAAAAGGGGTTCCCGGGAACCAGGTTAGATCAGATACTGTCAAGGTAGACATGGCACTGATGACCAGGGACTGGGCAGAAAGCCATCTCATATGCCCAGCTGGGGATGTTAAGGAGGTGGTGGATAAGATGACCAGGATGGAGAAGACCCAGACAGACAAGGGAACCCACACTGATGCAGAACAGGCTGTGGTAGGGACTCAGACCCTGGAGAAGAGGATGCTGGAGGATCCAGTGGGCCAGGTAAAAGAGCTGTAGGAGAAGTTGGCAGCTGCTGAGGAGGCCCTGCATATAGCCGAGGGGAACTTAGAGAGTTCCAGAGGAACCAGGCCTGGTATGCTACTGAGGAGAAGGAAAATGTGTGTTTCCTGCTGGAAGGTGTGCAACAAGAGAGGGATAACCTGCAGGCGCAGCCCAGACTTGTGCAGGGCAGGAGACATCCCTACCCCTGAGAATTGTAGTCTTAAGGGGGAGGGTGCATGATGTGGCATCTGCCCCACACTGGCCCATAAGTGGTAACAGAGCCCTAGGAAGGCTGTGCAGGAGGCAGCCAATTAGAGAACGGCTGTGAGAAGCAGCCAATCAGGGATGGGCTGGCCCACGAAAGAAGAGCTGCAGGGCAGAGCAGTTTCAGTAGCTGCCTGGAGTTTGAGGGGGGGGAAGATCAGGCTCCTAGCAAGAGGAAGGAGAACCAGCATCCTGGACAAAGCAGTGCTGCCAGGAGGGACCGGGGAAGCCAGAGAGAGCTCCTGGCTAGCTGCTAAGATTGGCCGGCCGAAGCCCTGAGTTAAGGGCGAAGAAGGTGCTGGGGGACCGCGGGGAGGTGGGCCAGGGAAATGAACTGAGGAGTCGGAAGGGACACAGCAAGTGTTGACCATCTACAGGGTCCGTGGGCTGGGACCTGGAATAGTGGGTGGGCCTGGGTTCCCCCGCTCCCTGCCACTGAGGAAGTGGCCAATTAGCTGCGGTTGCCATTGAAGGACGTGGCTGGACAGCAGACTGCCGTTCCCCCGGAAGGGGAGAGAACAGACCAGAAACAGCCAGTGAAACAGCCAGAGGGACGCCAAACAGGATCTGGTCCTTGGAGCGACATGCGTCCAGGAGCAGAGGTGACTGTGGGCGAGACACCACCAGAAGAGGTTGAAGAGCTAATTCCTATAAGAACCAGTAGGAGGTGCCACAATGGTGAGTCACACCCCTATCACACCTTGACTCAGAGAGGGGCATTAGTGGACCAGAAAATGTGATAATTAAACACAAGGCCTAACTCTGCAACCTCTGCTTATGCATATAGTGCTATTACAATCAACAGGACTATCTGCATGAGTAAATACTAGTAAGAATTGTAATATTAGGGCCACAGAAATCTTTTATATCTGTTGCTAGCAGAAATCTTGCTTTCAGAAATGAGTGATATAAAAAAGAACAAACATTCTGTAAAATAAAACTTATAGGAGAATCTGATTTGTGCCAGCGCGTCTGCAGTTTTCCTCAGGTATTACAGTGCTTTCACTAGTATATTTTCTCCTGGTTTCCAGTTGTCCACATTATTTGCTGTATTGCTAATGCAATAAATTCAGAAGTATAATAAATCAGATCACGAGGCTGGGAGTTGGTAAGCCTGGGCTGTATTCCTGACTTTACTCACTGACTCACTTTGTAATCTACATTTAGCAAATTTCTTAACCGCTCAGTTTATCCTTCTGAAAAATACATATAGTAATAGGTGAATATATCTCACAAGGTTATTGTGAATTTTAATTAAATAAAAAATCCTAGTATGTAAATATACTTTGAGATCATTGCATAAAAAGGCACTATAAAATATTAAATAAAGTTAATAAATGCATTTTAAAAATTCAAACAAATATAGTCACATGGGCCTCTACTAAGGGCCTTATGCCAGTTTATGCTGGTAGGCACCAGCATAAATCCTGGGTGAATTTAACTCACGCAATTTTCTATTATATATCACTGCACATATACATGTAGCCATGTATTTTCCACATCTCTACTTTATTAGAAAGCTAACAGTAATAACATATTTCCAGTGCTACAACTGCAATAAGCCTTCACATATTTTCCATTATCCTTTTGTACTGTCTGCAGAATTAGAAGAGGTAGACTGCTTTCTATCAAACAGAAATTCATATTTACACAGTGATCTTACAATCAGAACACTGATTATTAATTAAAAACACACCGAAGTGCCTGATCAGTTTCTTTCATGGTTCAGCGTTTTCCTGTTACAAAGAAAATTTGTACCTCTAAGCCTTATGCAATATTATTCTTTGTGGATCAAAAATCCTGGTTGCCACGGAAACTGTAAAAAAGAAAATCAGTCATGACAAAGCAATAGAATAACGGAAAACATCTGCTGTGAAATCACTCACTGGCTCAGGTTTTCCTATCAGAAATACTTGAGTGAATTCAACTTGAAATTAAAGCATTTCTTAAAATCTAAGTCCCAAACTACAAATGTTTAGTGAGTTTAAGGCATTCAGATATGTACTATCTCTATAGATTGGAAGGAGGTAACACTTTTTGTGTGTGTATACTATATAAAAACAGAATTGTGTATATAAAATATGTTGTTTTTCTTTGCTAGACCTTTTATTAAAAGCTGTTTTGTGGATGCAGACGCATCTGGCACAGAATGTTTACTGTGCTAATGATCCATCTTGCTCAATGCCTCTATACACAGGACAATGAAATAAACCACATACACAAAAAGAGATGTAAGACCCTTGATAAGAAATGCCAAAAGGGGATAATTATATTTGGCAGGCAACATAAAATAAACTGTGTTGTAGTTTAAACAGTACATCAAGAGTCACAGATCAATCATCTTTCCTTTTGCTGCTCTATTAACATTTCTCATTCAGAAAAAAGTACCCTAAAATTAATATCAAACTGTATCTGAAAAATCCTTTGCCACGTAAAAATAGAATGAAAAATAAGAGTCCAAGCCAGAGTCATGCAATTCCTGTTCAAATACGAATGGCTTGTGGGGATCAGGTTGTGAATGACAACTATGGTGGTCAAAGATCCATATAATACCCTGGAATTCATGATCCTGTCAAACTTAGCCTCTGAATTATTCCATTATAGGGCTATATAGTGAGAAGTGCTTGATTTATCCTCTTGTCAAATGTGTATAATAATGTAAAAGGTCTTGAGATTGCTGCATGAAAGGCACTACATAGAAATGCAGTTGAGAATATTAGGCTTAAGGGCCCGAATCCTAAATTTGAAATGCCAGGGCACAATCCTGAAGTGCCTTCCACAGGGTGCAGGTCATAAACACAGCAGAATAGGATGGATATAAAAAATAATAATATAATAATAATATTTTTAAATTAATTTTTATTTAAATCAGACTTTCACTAAATACTTTAATTTTTAATATTAAATACATCTATAAAAGCTAAGGTTGTCATAATTTTAAATATCTATGAAAATAATTTAAATGAAAACAATCAAGTAGTATATAGTTGCTGTCAAAGTTTTAAACAAAGCCAAACCACTTAAGCCATCACTTTTCCTGGGTGGACACTTGCATCTCTCTCCTTTCAGAATGACATTTTAAGGCTTCTCAGGCTCCCTGATTATCAGACATACCCATTCTCCTCCATATTTGACCTAGACTATACCCTTTACCAGAGTTGTGCAGCAATCATGTAAATCCTCTGCACAGCTTACAACCAATTAACTGTGCTGTTGTGGATCAGGGGTAGTTTCCAGAGGAATTTTTACCCACTTGAGCACTGTAATGAGAATTTTTTAATTTCTCAAAGCTATAGGGGAATAGGATTATAGTACTTAGAAATCATGTTCTGCACCTTTTCCCCTGTTTTGCAAAGACTGCAAATGTAAGGACAACTTGCCTCAAAGAGTCAAGAAATATCAATTTACAACAAGAGACTATAAAAGCTGGGTAGGCAAAACTTGAATTGGTGACTTCTCACGGTATACCTTTATCATTTTACTTAGGTGGTGTTGTCACTTTGACACTCATGGGAAGCAGTGGAAACACTTAAGAGTGCCTTTTTTTAGGGTGAGCTAGGAAGCAGCAGAATAACTTTAGAATGATATAAATAAATAAAAGTTTATACATATAAGAAAAAGGCCAGATAAATATTTGAGTTGATCTCTCAGCACCTAGTGTAACATCTATTGGAATAATAATTTCATCAAGAAAGAAAAATCTTTCTTAGCTCTATAAATATTAAGCAGTCTTTATCACCACAGCCAAACAGATGCATTTTTCTCTCCTTTAACTGTTCTCCCAAATCAGCCACTAAGCAACTATCTTTAAATGATTTCCCAGCCCTGTTTATATTTAGCTGTTTAAAAAAAGAAAACAAAAAACACAACCCAGTGCAACTCACTCCACCAATCACTGTAGAAACAGAACATGCCAATAGCTTTATAACAATTCTCTGGTTACTAGGTAACCTATAGTGGTAGTTAAAGAACAGAGCTATTTCTATTTCATGTCAACCAATGTCAAAGTGCTAAATTAGGCTGTATTCCATTCTGTATGTTTTAAACCAGTTTTTGTTTTAAAATTACTAAAATTCACAGTAACAGAATTCTATATCGTATATAACTAAATACAATATGGTGGTTTGCTTTTTCCATACTACCAGTGTCTGAACACAAAATAGGGGAAGTTAATAGTAAACAAATATCTATCATTAACAAGACATGATATTGCTCAACACAAAACAAATAATGATTAAGGCATTATACCATATAACTGCATGTAAACAAATTGTTCTGAAGTGTGATTAGGAACCCAGTGGAAGGAAAAAAGTCAGACTGTGTTAAAGTTCTGGGTTCAAATTTAGGAAGTTTGAAATTTCCCAGACTATTTGAATGCATCGAACTCAAACCAGAATTTAGATTTCTCTCATTTCAACAAACATTCCACAAAAACACGTTTAAAGCAATATTGTTGGATATTCCAACCAATTCATAATATGGAATAAGTATGGAGTAAGTCATTGTGGATACTTCTCTGGAGACATGCACGCAGTGTGCAGCAGCAGTCAAAAAAGCAAATGGGATGTTAGGAATCATTAAAAAAGGGAAAGAGAATAAGACGGAGAATATCTTATTGCCCTTATATAAATCCATGGTACACCCACATCTTGAATACTGCATACAGAGGTGGTCCCCTCATCTCAAAAAAGATATACTAGCATTAGAAAAGGTTCAGAAAAGGGCAACTAAAATGATTAGGGGTTTGGAACGGGTCCCATATGAGGAGAGATTAAAGAGGCTAGGACTTTTCAGCGTGAAAAAGAGGGGACTAAGCGGGGATATCACAGAGGTATATAAAATCATGAGTGGTTTGGAGAAAGCGAATAAGGAAAAGTTATTTACTTGTTCCCATAATATAAGAACGAGGGGCCACCAAATGAAATTAATGGGCAGCAGGTTTAAAACAAATAAAAGGGAAGTTCTTCTTCACACAGTTCAGTGTCATCCTGTGGAACTCCTTCCCTGAGGAGGTTGTGAAGGCTAGGACTATAACAGGGTTTAAAAGAGAACTGGATACATTCATGGAGGTTAAGTCCACTAATGGCTATTAGCCAGGATGGGTAAGGAATGGTGTCCCTAGCCTCTGTTTGTCAGAGGGTGGAGATGGATGGCAGGAGAGAGATCACTTGATCATTACCTGTTAGGTTCACTCTCTCTGGGGCACCTGGCATTGGCCACTGTCAGTAGACAGGTTACTGGGCTGGATGGACCTTTGTCTGACCCAGTATGGCCATTCTTATGTTCTTCTTAAGTATACTTGAACAGTTGAGGTTAAAAAGTTTAACAGACACAGACATATTTAAATAATTCATGTTCAAATAGTTATACACAGGAAATAGAAAGAATCTGTGCAAGTGCTTTAATTTTTCATGCTCCATTCTTTATCTTACGCCCTAGTCCCTAGCTGGAATAACAGGCAGCTGAAATCTTTAACACACATGAAGAAGTGGTGTAAGCTCCTCAAGTAGTCAGAGGTTTCAAACACAAACCAGGAGGCAGAATGTACTATAGCAGAGTTCATAGTTCAGAATCTGTATACAGAATGGTCAGTCCCAAATTACTTATTTTACAGTCAGTTTAATGATGCTTATTATTTTAATGACCAAAATTACTCTAGTCTTTTTTGTTGTTATTGTTTTGACAATACCATTTAAATAGAACATAGTAATCTGGGAGTCAGATATTGCAGTGATCTGCTGCTGAGCCAACTTGTTCCTTCCTGCTCCCACTTTACCACTGACACACTCCTGGGCTGAAACGGCCTCAGGAAAGTTATTAAAATCACATCAATAAAGTTCCTAAAACATTACATTAGTTAGCACTTGCTGTACAACATTGCCATTCTCAGAATGCCAGATTTGCTAAGTGAATGTTTGGACGTTTGAAGTGTTCTTGATGTCATTACTCCATTGGTCACCCAGGGAAACACCCCTTCCCACCAGAGGACATGGAGCACAATAATCCTGTTGGAAAAACTAGGCGGAGCAATTCCTTTTGTGTCACTAAGGGGAGCAAAGACTCTGGTGTACACAGATGGAAAATTGGATGCCCTCCTCATTCTAATGAACACATTGTTTGTAGTCCTGGCACTGTTCACTCTGCTTGCACGTACCATCTCTTTCCCCTACTCTCTGCCAGTCTTGCCTATTTAGATTGTAAGCAATTTGGGGCAGAGGACTAACTCTTATTCTATGACAACAGTGCCTGGCACAATGGGGTCCCGTTCTTGACTGACTGCTAGCCACTACCCTGATAAACATGATTAATAATCCAGCAAGATGGTGAAGACCATCTGAGACAGAGTGAGGGGAGTTTTCAATTATCTTTACATTAAGTTTCTTAGGTGTAATTATTGCAGTTTTCATTTTAAGCCCTTGCTATATTAAGGACTACTATATTTACATTGTGCTGAAGGGGTTACATTGTGCTGAAGGGGTTACCTTGTACATTGTGCTGAAGGGGTTACCTTGCTAAACATTAATTTAATAGCAGGGTAAACAAGGCCTGTAAAACCTCTTCAAATTGCTGGTGTGCAAGTTACTGGTGTGCAAGGGTTTAAAGTGCTAGGAAGTGGCAGGGGAAGCAAAGATTTCCTCCTCTGCTAAAAGCAGAAGAGTGTTTCTGCTCCTTTCCCTGGCTGAAGTAAGCCATGCTCCCTCACAGCTACCTCTTCTCCTTTGTTGGTGCAATGAGAGCTCTCCCTCCTGTTTCAGTCTATTCTAACTACTGGTTACTGATACTTTTTTATTTTCTTGATTATGCATTACTTTTATTAGAGCTAGGAGTGACGTCTTTCAGTTCACAATCCTTTTACTATTCCTCAACTTTTTTGAAAACCCCTATGATTGTCTCTATGCTGAGCTTTTTCTTAAAAACCTCAAAGCAAAGTTACAGAGTAATGCAAACACTGTTGCTGTCTAAGTTGGTGGTCTCACCATTCCTACCACCGATGCAGCTGTGCTAATCATAGCACAATGATGGAATTTTTAAGAAAAACCTCAGTGCGGATAAGGTTATGTGCAGAGGAAAGAAAGCTGATTAACAGAAAATAATTCTTAATGCTAAGAAATATCTTTTTTCAGCAGAAACTTAAGAACATTTTAGTGAAATGGCTACGTACACTAACCTTGCTTTGAAAATTTTCCTCCCTTATAAAAAGTTACAAAGAGCAGATGGCCACCCAACTTCCATTGCAAGTCAATGGGAGTTGGGCACCTAACTTCTCTTTGTGCTTTGAAAATACCCACCACAGGCTATAATCTGACTGCTTTTTTGTTTTAAATCTTGTGCAGTCTGGCTTTGCCAATTATGTAGAAATTCAGCAGCCATGTCAGATTTTTAAAAGACATTAGTTGCACTAGAAAATACAGAGTGTACTTACAACAATCACAAGAGTGCCAGTCTGCAACCTCTTGTCTCTTGAGGGAGGAAATGTACTTCAGTTTACTTTTCTTGACTTATTGCACAGCATTAAGCTTTGAGTGTTATATTTTAAAATACTAGCCCAATTTCATCCCTGCATAATTGCAGGGATTTCAGGTAAATTTTCCCAAATTTGATGTGTGTCAAATTACTTCCTCAGATAGATTCACCGCTTGAAAAATCTGAATTGTATAAAGGACATAAAATCTTTTCCCTATCACTTTGTCTCAGTCTCACCTGAAATACATCATACGTAAAGATCTATGGAACAGTGACGAGAGTAAGAAGTGATATTTAGTTTTAATTATCAGAACATAATGAATTTTTAATTATAACAGCTCATCTGTCCTTGTAAATCTGTGAACAACATGTATTTGAGGTTGTATTTTCCCTCAACAACCATTCAACTAACATGATCAATTGACTTTTAGTGTAATACTGTAATCAGATTAACAGCATTTTACAGCAGATTTACTCCATCTTTATTATTTTAGCTCAAGACAAGGTTTCATAGCTCATTTACCTGAAATCTACATGGGAAATTAATATTGCAGCTTGTCATGTGATCAGCTATTAGTTGACCAGTCATACATTAAGTTGTGTAATAAAATCCTGTTGTTTTATTCATTAATTTTCTTGCCTGTTTTTTCCCCCTCTGGCCCTAAACCGTGTAAAAGAAATTTACCATGGTCTAAAAATGGGTAGCAGTTTTCATCATCACAATGCCATTGTGATACTGTCTTCCCAGTAAGGCAAAAAATTCAGGGGGGCGGGGAGGTTAGTAAAAAAAATCCAACCACATTCTTATCCTACATCCTTCACTACTGTACGAAGAACCATGTCAGCTGCCTTAGTGTTGCTTGGGAAGGGAAGTGTAGAGGCACTGATTTAGGGCTTGTCTACACTACAGACACTACTGTGGCACAGCAGCTGCGTATATTGTAGAGCCATACTGTAGACACGGTCTACAGAGACAGAAGAGGCAGTAGCTAGTGGTGCTCATACTGAGGTTGTGAATTTTTCATTCCCCTGAGTGACACTGCTTGGTTGACCCACGTTTTAGGGACACACCGGGCCTCACACTCTCATATCCAGACAGTATCTCCAATTACTGATCGAGTATATTACTACATAACATGTTTCTTTTCCCATTAATGTTGGCAGGCCTAGAGGATTCAATATCAATATGCACTTCCACTCTGATTTGTAGGTTGCAACCATGGTTGAAAATTAATTCAGATCCCTGGGGCCTTTGAAAATGGCAAGTCTAATGCAGTTGCCTAGGGCCACAGGAGATATATGCCATGGAAATTCTACACTACATGGAATTAGTTGCTCCATGGCTTTGGGTGTTTACAATGTTCCCTGAAAAATTAAAGCTTTCATTAAGAGAGAGAAAGCAGATGTGTATGTAAACATCCAGCCCTCCTGGGCAGTGGCAAGAGGAGGTCAAATGCCCATCTACCCACGCCGCTGGGACTCTCCTGGACAGCTCATACCCCACCACTTTTGGCCACTGCTGCCACTCAGGCCTGGGCTCCCTTTACTTTTTCTCTTACTCCTGGTCTCTCTATGGCTAACGCTCCGCCCGCAGGGGCCATTTGCTCCTTGCCCACCTGAGGCTGCCCCTCCTACTTGGGCCGGGCTTCCTCCGTTGGCTCACCCGCTCCTCCACGCCACCCGCCAGAGGGGCCTGCGCTCCCCTCAGCTAGGCGCCGGCTCCCTCCTGCCCCTACCCGCCCTATGGCTGCCCCTGCTGCTGGGGCTCACCCCACTGCAGCTCCCGCCCGGGTTCTCCCTCTCGCCGCCCATTACCGTAGCACCCGGCGCCTTCCACTCACAACCAACAGCACAGTGCGCTGGTCTCCCATGCCGGGGCCCCCCAGCCCTTGCGGCTCCCTGGCTGCGCCGGGGCCCTCGCATCCGCTTCCCCTCCCAGGGGGCCCTTCCCCCGCCGCGCCGCGCCGCACCGCGCCGCCTGGGCCCCCGTGGAACGCAGGCGGAGGGAGGCGAACAGCTGCCCCCATTTCGTCTGTCCTGTGCCGCCCTCGCTGCCCCCAGCGCCCCCCTTACCTGGCTGGGGCTGCCTACAGCGTAGCTCGTTGCTAGGCAGGGGCTCGGCCCTGCCCGCCCGCCGATGAGCCGAAGGGGGGTGGCCGGCCCGTCGGCCGGCCGCTGCCCGCACGGCTCACTCCGCTTTACGGGGCGGCACCTGCAGCCTCCCGTGAGCGCGGGGACAGGCGGGGCGGCTCCACTGTGGCCGGCGGCCGGCTGCACTGGGCGGCATTAGCCCCTAGGTGGTGCTGTTGTACAGCCTCGTTCTCTATCTACTACGGCCGCTGCTCCCCGCCGGAGAGGCCGGGAGCGCCGCAGCTCTCCAGCCAGCCGCAGGGCACTGGAGCGGGAGCGGCTCTCAAGGGGCGACGGGAGCGGCACGGCAAGTCTGCTTTTCACAGCGATGGACCCTGGTGCGCTTTCTGTTTGGGCAGGAGAAAAGGAGGACTTGTGGCATCATCGATGAAGTGAGCTGTAGCTCACGAAAGCTCATGCTCAAATAAATTGGTTAGTCTCTAAGGTGCCACAAGTCCTCCTTTTCTTTTTGCGAATACAGACTAATGCGGCTGCTACTCTGAAACCTGTTTAGGAAGAGATCCTCCCAGCTGTGAACCGGTGCAGGGATGGCTTCTCCAGTCTGGAGGCACACTGGGACATTATCTGTAACAGAGGTGTGAATTGCCCAATTCAGCTCACTAGAGCACTGGCCGTAAAATGCAACAATAACAAGCGAAAAAATCTAAAGTACTATTTAAATGCTGATCATTTAGTAGAAGTAGCCAACATGTCTGGTTTCATTTGAAAGGGTATTCTACAAGAAGTAGGTTGCAAGATTTAAAGATATAAAAACTGAATGCCCAATCATGTTGTAGCTTCTCTGCTAGAATTCTGGAGACAGGAAGGAAAAGAGTGAAATAAAATCATATTTCTATTTATATAATAATATTACAGAAGTTAGAAATTAAAAGTGACCTATTAAATCAGCCTTTCCTCCTTCTCTAGTTAAAATGTCCTCTACCACAGTGCTACTCAAAGTGGTGGTCCGCAGACCTGTGTCAGTCCGCGAGCAATCATTGGCTGCCAGTCTGCGCGCACATTGGGAAAAAAAGTTGCCAGTCGCCCACAACAGATAGCTTGAGAAGCACTGCGGGTCTACCAGAACCCTCAAAATCAAGATTTAGAGAGATAGTAAACTCTCAAGGGGAAGATCACCAGAGAGACTGGAAGATGTTAGGAAGGTATTTTTTCCTTAAAAAATAAAATTTCAAGATTGGGTGAAGTCAGTTTTATTTTAAACTAATGAATAAAGATGCCAATAATTTAGTAAACATCATATTAGTGTTTTCATTTTTGTGAATAAATACTAAATCCTAAAGATCTTAAAAAACAGATCAATCAAACAGGTTTCCAATGGCCTGTCTTCAGTTTTTAAGCCATTCATAAGTTTTTCTTTTGTAATATCCAATTTTTTCATTACATATCAGTCAAGTCAGTAAAGCTTTGCTCTAGACTCACAAAGACATAGATCATTTTCTGAATGGTTTAGTTCAGCTAGGGTTACTACTTGGCCGGTATTTGACTGGCCTGGCCATTTTTTAATGGATTTGCCAGTTGCAGAAAAATAATTTAATCTGCTGGGATTTTTTTACGTGGATCTAAAGATTTGCATTATCATCACAATACACTGGGATATCTAATGTTAAAAGTTTCTGTGTCCAGCTAAAGATGTTGCAGTGGTCCCACGTCCATGATTTAAGGAATAACAGAATAAAACTGTTGAAAATACAGCAGCTGTCTGCGCACCAACACACAAGCACACCGCACATGTGTGAGAGAGGGTTTGAGTTACACCAGAGTGAGGAGGTGTGTGATATTATCAATCTTATCTGTATGTGGTATCACTCTAGATACTATAAGCGGCTGTTGAAGGGGAGGGTTTGTGGAGTTGCCCTGTGGTTGGGGTTGCAGTGGGCTTGCTGGGGCAGGTTTTTTGGATTTCAAAGGTGGTAACCCTAAAAGTTCAGTTCATATACAAATATCTCACAACACAAAATATGTCTTTTGTTACTTAAAAAACTTAGTACTTAAATTATTGTGGTTCAGCGTTCTCCATTCTCTTCCTTTCTTAGGCCCTGATCTGGCAACTCATTCTGTAGGGGTGGAAGCAGAGGTCTACTGACATGTATCTACTTGCAGGATTGTGGCCAAAGAGCTTGCACCATGCAGCTCCATCATAGTAGTGTTACTGGTACAGAAAAATCCCATACAAACAGTGTAAACAAGCCCTTAATTTTGGATGCTTTAAAAAAGAAAATATAGAAGAACAAATTCTGCAGTCCTTAGGCAAAACTTCCACAGACTATTGGGAGTTTTGTCCAAGGACCAGAGTTGATTCAGAAGACAAATATATGATTGTGCATATCTGGTTATCTTGAAATTCTGCAGCTGCATATGTCTAAATAAACATAGTTGCATGACTTTTAAGATATGTGGTGCTGCTCATCATGTACATGAGATTTAGAATAAAGAATCTGAAGTGATATTTCAGGGCTCTTCTTTTTTTCATCAGTGTCTGACTTTTTAAGCATCTCACTCTTAAGGCAGCATTTGAGACATTCTGCTGAGAATTTCTCCCTTTAAAGAAATGACATCAATTTGATTGCCAATTTTGAGTTTCACTCCAGCTTTGCTCCCTGGGCCAGTCTCATCACTTTTTGGGAGGTTCACAGCATACTCTATTAATGTGAATGAGCAAACTTAGTTGTATTAACAAATAAACAAGGTATCATGTGTCCCTTAAAAATGGCAGTTTCTCTGTTTTCAGGTCGTAACCCTCTCAGTTTTATAGAAATCCATATTTTGTCATGGAGTTTGTAAGCCCCAGCTTGGGAGGGAAGAGGAAGTATGGAGATGTACTTTGACATAAGATATTATTCCAAAATAACTGTCCCAACCCCTAAAAATGGGTGCTGTAGTTTGGAAATAAAATTAGATACCATATGATAAGGATGACACACACAAATATAAAACTGTTTTTCCCCGAGACATTGCACTGGAATGAAGCTACTGAATGTGTGAATAACAAGGGCTAACCAAGATGATGAAGAAAACATATATGAAGATAAATTTACCCATTTATAATCTGAGGACCTGTCTGTTGTGCTTGTATGTTGAAGATCTTACAGTGCTTTTAGTAAGAGTAGAGATTTGCCTTTGTGTCCTCGGACAAAATTCCCCCTATTTACCTATTCTTATGAAGGGTGTTTTTCACCAAGCTTCTGCCTCCACTGCAGAGATGGCTACACTTCCATGGTGCTGTGTACATACAGAGTGTTAAACACTTGGGATTCTTCAAGGTGAAAAAGCATTCCGTATAAATATACCATAAATGTTTAAATGATATATGTATACAATCTTCAAGTTTTAATAATGGGCAATACCTTAAATTATAGCAATATAACATGGGCCCAATGCTTTATTTAATCTAACAGCAAAGCTTCCATAGACTTCAATCTTCCCTATGCCTTATTGTAATATAATGAATGAATCATCTGATGTACAAAATTCCTCTATAACAACAAAAGTGATACTTGGAATTTGGGTCCAAAATATCACTGAAAATATAAATTTAATTTCGATTTGTAGCTTTGATATCTAGTACTAACACCTTAACATCAGTTTTCTAGTAGTTTAAAATGCCTGAAATGTAAATGCGTTTTAAGCACTCTATACATGAGTATTATCTTCTGGTACAGTAATTTTAAATAGTGTTAATCAGCCTGAAAAATCCACCTTGAAATGGAAGTGTAAATCAAGTTCAGGAAACAGTGAATTTTAAAACAACATCATCTACTGCAAAAGATATAAAATGTATTTGGGAATATATAAGTATACAATACTTTATTTCATTTCATGCACATTTTTTAAATCAAAAAGACTTTTAATTCTTATTCCTGTTTGCAAATATTTTATCTGTGTAGCCTTTTAAAATTTATAGCACCTTTTGACATGCATTACTTGTTAGTGATAAAAACAAAGACAACAATTAAATACAATAAAAAAAAGAAATCTTTATTCTTTTGGCTCAACTGTAATGTGGTTTACCGTTCTTTATGGTAATAGCATTTTCCTGCATGCAGTTCACCAACACACAAGTCAACAGTTTTAGTTAAAGGAGGAATCAACATTTAATTTTTGCTTGTGTAAGAAACACAAATGTCCTGATGTGATCAATTATACAAGTTTGCTACTTAGTTCTTGTGAAAAAGACACTGTCTATCCCATAGTATATTTAGAGCAGCTCTAGTGCAGCATGAATCAACAAGAATAAGAATAGTCTATGTAAACAAACACAGGTAAAGATCAATGATTCCATGAATAAAAAGACTACCTTGAAACTTCTGACGCAGGCAGTGCTAAGATTGCAAACAAATCTTTCCCACCACATTTCAATTACAAGTTATATCTATTTGGAAGCAAGTGCATTTCGGACTGAATTTTGAAATTTATTTCACATTAAAATGTGTGCAAAAATACAGTACTAATAAAAAGAAGCAGAAACCTAAAACTACCTCATTCTCTCCTTTACCTCTTATTTTGTGAAGTTCTTCGATTAAAAAGTGCTATGGACAGAAAGTAACAAAAGTGACTGTGACATCAACCTGAAGATAATTTTAATTTCTGATTTTATGTACAAAATGCTGAAAAATAAAATAAAATGATATTTTTACAATATTTATATTTCCTTAGAAAATTCTACCCATGTATTTTCAACAGATTAAGCAGTTTGAAACATGTCCTGTACAGTCTGGCTATATACCGCACAGTATTCACTTAAAATTTAAGAATGCAAAGCAAGAAGCTCTTTAATAGCTGCAAACTATTGCTTGATGATATGAAGGAATGATGTCTGGTTGAACAATTTGTTTCACTTTACCACTGACATATGGCTTCCCATATTAGACTTTTGAACAGTGGAAGGAGTAAAATACAGCAGCAAAGGCAAGATAAACATGCATCAGTGATAGCCTCCAAAATATCTATAATGGTACAGAATACATAATATTATCTGTTGAAAGCTTGCAAACTACACTTATCGTGGTACATATTTGATGCAATAAATATTGTGCTCAGGTCATTATTTGTTTGCTCAAACATGCACCACATGGTAAAGTAACTATTTACATAGATGGTATTATTTTATTGACACATACAATGTCAACCTTGCTGAGAGTAGAAGATGGCTAAATGATACTGCAGGGTGAAGCAAAACAGCTTTATAAAGGTCGACGTTTTTTGGTCAGTTCAATTTTCTAGGTTAGATTAAATGAGTATTTTGTTCTCCACAGAAGAACACTTAAAAAAATCAAGTTTATATCGCCAACATTTTTTCTCAGAGAAGTTTGTATCAACTATAATTTAATGACTTGTGAAAAAATAAAATATCTGTTTTATTATTGTAGGTTCTATGGGACTTTACAGGCACATTAAGATTTGTCTGAATGAGACACAAGATGAATACTTTCATTAAGCACCTCAAAATATTGAGCCACCCTGAAACATGGAAGTAGTTAAAACCCTTGCTTTGTGCGACTGGTATCGTGTTTTCCATGCATGAACAATGAGTGCGGCATGCCTTCATGCAAATCACTTCTGCCTGTACATTATAGAGAATCAGAGGATAGAACATCTGGTCCTCATTTCCCCTTCCCCAACACAAAACCAATTTACAAAAATAGTCACAGATAATAGGAAACAACCTGTGAATTAAAAAAAAATGATAAATTCACCAACAATTTTTGTAAAAATATGGCAAATATAGCAGTTGAAATGCAGACAGTGGATACAATTACTGTACTCAAGTGTTTTTTGTTAATCACACAGAAATTGTAGGTTTGCACCTTTTTTTTTAAACTGGTCCCTACAGTCTGAGTAGCCATTTTGTCTCCTCTTCAGCAGCATCAGCTGGTAATGAAAACAATAACCTCCTGTCAAGGTTGTTACCCTGTTTTACAGAGTCACAGTTTGATGACGAGGGGTCACTGTCTTGTTATAGGCACTGACCTTAAGTATATATATATATATAATCATTTTATATATATATTTATATAAGTAAAAACTGTCAGTTTGGCATAGACCTCATACAGGAGTCTTGTTGACACAAACATGTCACTTTCTCAGGATGTAAACTATTTGTCACCAATGAAATTCTTTGTTACTTTTTACTTTCCCTGACGTCTTTACCTTTATCTTCTTTTTCTGATTTGTCTTTTTCATATTTCTCTTTGTCTGGCTTTGTTACGCTATCATAGGAAGGTGGAGAGGTTGTGGAAGGGGTCATATCTGTTTTTTCTGGAGTGGAGTTCTCATTTAGCTTATCGATAATCATATCTTCTTTGATAGGCAGGTCATCCTCATCTTTATCTTTATCTTGGTTAAACATACATGAAACTTTTTTAATTTTTTGCTTTAAAAGGTAATGTCTGAAAGCTCGCTGAATAATGACAGCAGATACTTCCTCTTGTTTTCGTTTTAATGTGGTTGTAATCGGTTCATAGGAGACTTTAGAAGGATTTGCTGCCATAAACCGATCTTCCATTTGTATTCGAAGTGTATCCATTTCTCCACTTTCCCCCAAAACACGCTTTGTAAAAGCAAACAAGATGTCAAGGCAGTGAATTCTGTCACCACTTACCATGGGAAGATCCATTGCAATAAGCTGAACTTTGTTTGGTTTTGCTATAAGAAGAGGAGGATCCAGTGAAGCTGCAAAATCAGATAGTTTACTGAACTCTATGAACTGGGTGGCGTCTGGATCAAACTTTTCCCAAACCTCATAGAACATCTCAAAGTCATCCTCACTCAGGGGCTCGGCACTTTCTTCTGTAGCAACACTGAAGTTCTCCAAAATAACAGCAATATACATGTTTACTACAACTAGAAATGAGATGATAATATAACTGACAAAAAAGAAAATCCCAACTGAAGGGTTACCACAGTCTCCTTTAACAGAGCTTCCTGGGTGATCTTTGTAAGGGTCACAGTCTGGTTCTCCACTGTTCAGAATTGGTGCTAGCAAACCATCCCAACCAGCTGATGTGGTAATTTGAAATAGGCAGATCATACTGTTGCCAAAAGTTTCAAAGTTGAACATGTCATCAATCCCAACTTCCCTCTTAACGTAGGCAAAGTTGGACATTCCAAATATAGCATAGATAAACATGACCAGGAAAAGCAGGAGACCTATGTTAAACAAAGCAGGAAGAGACATCATCAAAGCAAAAAGCAGAGTGCGGATTCCTTTAGCACCCTTAATGAGACGCAGGATTCGACCTATTCTGGCGAGTCGGATAACTCTGAACAAGGTGGGGGACACAAAATATTTTTCAATCAGGTCAGCTAGAAACATACCTGTTAAAAAATAAATTTGTTAGTAAACATATAATAAAATGTAACAGCAACTACTAAAGATTTATACTATTACATACCATGTTGACCAATGAGAAGTGAAACAAACGTATTCAAATAGCAGAAGTTTGCATTGTGGGCTTTTAGTTCATTTAACCAAACAGTTACAGTATGGTATGATATACAAATCTGAAAAATCCAACTAGAACTTCTGCAGCACTTTGCAGGATTTTGTAAAACTGCACCAAAGAGATTTGTACATTTTAGACGGTATCACTATATTTTTTCCTGGAACTGCTCCCCACTTATACACTACAATGATCTGTTAGTGAATAGAGCAGTGGATACTGAAGTTTACAGAATATGTTTCTGTTTAATTGTAATAGAACCAATCTAGATTAATCTGAAGGAAGTGCCCCTTTATAGTTTCTGGTAGTGTAATCCATTAAAATAAAATTATTTAAATTAAATATGCAAATTTAGACAGGTACTTAACTCTTTAATCACCAGTGAAATAATGTGACCAAATATTTAGTGGGAATCCCACAACAAGCCAGTATATAAATAAACCAGCAATGAAAAGGCTTCTTAGAAGAAAAAAGTGGCAGAAAATTTCTTTATTATGGCATCAGAGAAGCATAAAAACGGTGACCTTTTCAGCCACTCACAAGATAGCTATGGGTAAAATCCTGTTCCCAAAAAATAGGCCATAAAACCAGATAGTGGACTGAGGAATCCTGCAAGGTCGGAGAGATGAAATTGTATCCATTCCAGGCAGCCCGTTCTGCTCCTGTGCTCTAGATAGAGAAATAGGCCATTGGAACTACATATTTGTAGATCCACCTGCTCTGGCCCTGCTCTTCCCTTTGCCTCTCCTGAGTTAATGGGTAAAGAACCCTCAGATATAAGTGGCAGAAGTGGCTCTGCAGCAGGAATGGTGGGGGTGCTGACCTGCTATGTGGGGTCCTAGCATGCTGTCCACACTAAACAGTAAAACCAGACGGATTCTTCTGCTGTTAGTGTTGACTGTCATCTCAGGGTTGCAGGGCACAATTTCTCCCTGTGATTACCAATAATAAAATTCGTTCACTTTTGCCTCAAAACAGCCTTTCCATTTATTGGTTTGTTTCTATACTAGAGCGATATCCAATTTCTACTGCACTCAGAGTCATGGTCTAGTAGGGTTGCTAATTTTGTCTGGACGTATTCCTTAAGGTTTCATCACATGACATAATCTTGAATTAAAGATTAATCTTTAACTCCTGGAGACTCCAGGACAATCCTGGAAGCTTGGCAACCCTACAGTCTAATTTCTGATACTGAAAATGACAATCAATCAAATCTAATTGGTATAAAAACTTTAATACACAGTTCCTTTATTTCATGTACAATATGGAATAAAAAATTGGCAAACTAAAGAATCAGACTCTCTTCAAGTCAAATGTTAAGGAATTTTAAATTCCTAAAACAAATGTTCAATTTCCACTCTTTCAGTCCCTTCTTGAAAGTGAATTGTACTTACCTACTATGGAAAGAATGACAACTACAAAATCAAAAATGTTCCAGCCTATGGTGAAGTAGTAATAACGAAGTGAAATCAGTTTCAGAATACATTCTCCAGTGAAAAGGACAATGAACACAAGGTTAATCCACCATAAATTATCTTGCATCTCATCACTCTGGTTGTCTGTTTCTACCATCATGGTGACCATGTTAAGGCAGATAAGAATCATGATGCTGATGTCAAATACTTGTTTTGTCACAAAATCAAAGACCATGCCTTGGAATTTGTTCTGTGGGTAAAAAAGAATGCATCATGAATACACCTTGTGTATACATTTCATTCCCAAATTCATACAAATAACTAACTAAATCTACAGTTTCCTCATCTGTAAAATGGGGATAATGATACTGACCTCCTTTGTACTTGGAGATCTACTGATGAAAAGCACTATATATAGACTTGGCGAAATTCAATTTTTATTTTTTTATAATTTCAACAGATAACATCAAGGTTAATTTGTAAGCATTTTCTCAATTTTTATCAATTTAAATTTTCAGTCATAGAAAATTATGGGGGAATCAGACAATAGAAAGAATCAGACAATTATTTAATGACAGCAGACATTGAAATTCAAAAAATTAAAGTTTGATAACTGTTAAAACACAAATTGTCAACATCACATCAAAATATACAAAGTAATTATCCACAAATCAAACTCGAATAAGTTCTCAAGCAGAGTTTTTCTTACTTCGCCTATCAGTAAATTTTGATTTATTTTTGAAAAAATTTGAAAAAAAATTTCATTGGTTTGTGTGTACAGTGAAATTGACATTTACAGACATTTACCAATAAAAATCTAATCTTTCCAAGCCTAACTATATAGGAGCTAGGTATTATTATTATTATTATTATTAGTTGTACACTGAGGCCTGCATTTTAAGATAGCCTCCTTTTAATGTGCATTCACTTATTTGTGAATACACAGACATTTGCACACAAATTCAGTAGTAAGGCCTCCAAAGATTCTACTTATGCATATTAAAGGAAAGATTTTCAAAGCTACAAGATTTGGTTGTCTTACTGACATTCATTTTAATATATGGGCTTTAGTGATACAGCAGACTAAAAAAATGTTCAGCTTTGGCAAAACTGGCAAACAAGTTTTGCTTTTTGCCCACGGCCATCACTTCCCTTCCCTGGAAACCTATACAGGTCTCGGAGCTAAAGAAAATACAGCTTCCCTAAGAAATACTTCTTGTACCACTAATAAAATCTTCAGCCTCAATTAACTATAAAAACATTCATTAGAGAAAATCCTTCTGCCATCTGTGCAGCTGTTGAAGATATGCTGACAGCTGAACCAGTATGGTTCCACTGCACAAGGAGCAGAACAGGAATTGAAGGTCCTTTGCATGGGGAGAGTGCACACTTTGAGCAGTCCAGAGCTGTACTCGAGTTGCTCTCTAACTGACATTGCACAGGATGGAGGCTGGGGAAGAGAGAGGCTGAGAATCCTCCGTTTCATGGATACTCCAATTCTCTATATCCAAGAACAGGCATGTAAGAGACATGTGGAGTAGCCTCCACAGGACAGCTGCAAAGTCACTCTTGGCCTGAGAAGAGGATTTCTTCCTAAGGCCTTGACACATTTGGCACTCATGGTACTCGAGTTGTAAGTAAGTTGTTTTAGACAGATCAGTGGTTTGAAGGATGCGACCTACAATCCCACTAGTCTTCCAACAGATGTAGAGTGAGAATACAAAGCAAAAAGAAGGGTCCTCCACAACCAAGGAGGTTAATGAATACAAAAGAGAAAATTCATTTGGATTTAAAGAAAGACAAAGTTTGCTTTAGGTCAATTATTTTTCCTGCTTACAACTTAACCCAATACGTTATTTAAACAGTGTGTGGGGGAGGGAGGGAAATACTTTAATTCTTACCGCTGGCCTAGGTATAGGTTTTTGTGGCTTCTTTGAACCCAGCTTTTTCATTGCATTGTAATATTTCTTCTGTTCTTCTGTCATAAAGATGTCTTGGCCTCCAAAGTAAAGAAATGAGATCAAAACTAGTTACAACCATGTACCTCCATTGATTACCTATAGCCACCATCACACATTAGTATTATCACTCCTGTTCAGAGTCTCAGCAGAAATCAAGGACTGAATGGGCATAAAGACTGGCTTGCTCTCTCATCTTTCTTATTTTTATTGTCATTATATTTTGGGAGCTGCTAACAAGTCCTGAATTTAGGTTGCCTAACACTTTCCATTCCAAAAGATTTTTGCAACTTTTTCTTTGAGAAGCTCTCAAAAGTCCAGTGTTTGCAGTAGGCCTTTGATGTTTTGCAGGGGGAATGCACTTAGGCAACAGATGTGCGCTGTCTTTGTCCCATGCAAGTCCTTCAGCTTTTGCCCAGACATGAATGTTAAAAAATTCAACTTCCCTTCTCTGGTTTTTGCTCCTCAGGAAAAATTTGGCAAAATGCCTAAATAATAAGTAAAAATGAATATTCTATGGCTGGGTTCATGCCCTTGCCAAAGCAGCAGCACATACTGTACTGGCTACACCCAGAAGCTGCCAATGAAGGCATAGTGGAATGTTGCAGGGGTGAAGAGGGCCAGGCTGGACTCCCTTCCCTCCTAGACCTAGCACAACATGGTCTCAGCAGCCCTTTCCTCTCCACCCACAGAGTCACCACATGGGACAGGAGCTCCCCCAACCGGAGAATGTGGGCCAGCAAAGACAGCCAAGTCAGACTGGGTTCCCCCATGCCAACAAACCCTTGGAGTCAGCACTCCTTCCTCCCCTTCTGGGATAATAGCCTTTTCCTGCTGTCAGCTAATGTATTTAATCCTGTAGCTCAAGTAGTGATAGTATTTATTCAGCACTGCAGCAAAAATTAAGACTCAGTACAGTACAAAGAAGGATAACATGGTCTTACAACTAAGATTTACATGTCTACATTTGGTTGCTCTCAGACATGGAGGCAATGTAGCCAACATTTTTTTTATTGCTTGATTTGGCCATTTAAATCTTTAGCCTTTTTTATGATACAACACCTTTACGTTGATTATCTTTTTTCTTTTTCTGTTTTGGTTATATATGCTCATGTGTATGGTTTTCCGAATTCATCCATCCTGCTACATTACATGGAATGAATACAGTTAAACCTGATTACATTACATACTGCATGTTACAGCAAGTGATAATAAATGTTCACCATAAAGAGTAAAAAGTATAATATTTTTCTGACCTGAAGTCACTACAGTAATTCATTGTATGGTAGGCACCAAAACAAGCAATATTTTTGTATTTAGCTTTCTTTTCAGAACAGTGACGAAATACTTATCTTCTTTTTTTGCTGGTTGAAATTATCTATGATGACACCAATGAAAAGGTTCAGGGTAAAGAATGATCCAAAGATGATGAAGATGACAAAGTAAAGATACATGTACAGGTTGTCCTCATACTTAGGCTGATCCAATACCTACAAAACATGCACAATGTCAAGCTATAGTATCGGGGTGAACAATGTGCGTCAAAAGCCTTATTTGTTATATAAAGCCTAAGGCTCTATTATTCTGACTCATGCGCCTTATGAACTAGGCTCCGTATACTCTGATTCTGAAGCTCCAGAATTCACCTCCTTGCCACAGAACTCTGTTCCAGAATCTGAGCTTTCATTAAAAAATAAAGTTTCTAGTCCCGATGGTTGTTGGAAAAACCCTGAAAATGTGAAATGAGTGTGAACAAATGCCGCGTCACCTGCCTCAATCTATAGACAACCTGAAACAATAGCTCTAAGACAGGGTAGTCAATAGGTGGACCGCAGGCCAAATCCACACTGCCGGATGCTTTTGAACAGACTCTGAAAACTTTGTATTTATTCATTATTAATTATTAATTATTATTATTATTATTATTGTTGTTGTTGCTGTTATTATTTTTGTATTATTTTCTCTGGAGTCTGGACCTTGACCAAGAAATTTGGACCTTGACAAAAAATAACTGATTACCCCTGCTCTAAGAGGTGTGAACTGTTCCATTCTTCTCCGTCAGGTTCTTGTGGATTCTGCAATTCCAATGGCAAACACTCTGATGTTTTTCCAAGATACCATGGAGTTCACCATTTCTGCCACAGAATCTGGCATGTTAATATAGCTAGGCTCCAGACATTTTGTTTTCCTTTCCTGCCAAGACCTCCCTTCAGTTGCCACTTTCTTACCATTTTTAACTCTAACAGGGAGTTAATAGGATAAAAGGGCACACCCCCTGCATAGTTTCATGGAGCAAGGAAGCAGGAAGTTAGGGAGCCAGAATGGAGCACAGCTTGTAGCCTGGGAGCAGAGGGAGAAAGAAGGATAAACTGATGAGCTATGTGGAGCACAGAACAGTACAGGAACTGAGACCTGAGGAGTGGAGCCAAGCTGCTTGGAAAACAACCACATCCTTGAAAATAATCATTGTTGCAAATAATTGCCCACAAATTTTCCATCAATGAGTGTTTCCAAGTATGAATCATAGCCTATTGAGTGTTTGCTCAGGAGCCAAGGGTATTTCATGGCAAAATAATAAGTTAAAGTTACTGTGGAATTTGGTCTAGCTGTGCCACATAGTATACGGGACCTTAAAAGATCTTCCCCAATCTCCTTTTCTTTTGTATTTTCATGCTCTTTGCTACCTGTTCTGCTTTATGGAACTATATAGCTCCATATTATCTCATTTCCAGTATCACTCAAGTAAGATATCAGTTACATTACTAGGATCACAGAGTTCATGCAATCAAAACAATGGCTCAAGGTAATATGCTTACCTTTCGAGAATCCACAGCTGCATACATTATATCCATCCATCCTTTAAATGTGGCCTGTAAACAGAACACATGTGCTTAATTTCTGCTGTTCTAGAAAATGGCTAATTGGAGACACCGTTTATGAACTGAAGAACAACTATATTCATATTCATTTTAAAATACTGGTATGGTGCAAGATTAATATTTGGCTTTCGCCTTGTATCTGGTTGTTTTGTATACAAGAATTGTAAACAATTATAATAAATATGCAATCCGGCTAAATGCAGTACCTAATCTTTTACTACAAGGAATAATATATCTATTAAAAATTCTCATCTGAATATGCACTATTGGAAACAAAGATACATTTTGTGGGGGGGATGTATCATGGTCTATATGATGTAAGCTCTGCTCCTGACTTTCAGAGTTAAGGCTGAGTTGGTTTTTGCACTTAAATATATATGTGTGTGCGCACAGTGTGTGTTTACAGCCATGTGTATACAGCTGTGACCCAAAGAATAACCACGGATATAGTCAGTATAATAAATATGCATACATACATATAGATATAGATAGATATTTAACTGCAAAAGCCAACTCAGCCTTAACTGTGAAATCAAGAGCAGTGCTTACATCATATAAACCATAATACACCACACACACACAAAATACATTTTTATTTCTGATAGCATGTATTCAGATGAGAATTTTTAACAGATATATTATCCTCTATAGTAAAAGATTAGGTATTGCATTTAGCTGAATGCATATTTATTATACTGAATACATCCATAGTTATACTTTGTGTCACAGCTGTATATACATGGTTATAAAACAAACTCTGCACATCACCAGTTCTGGTGCTCAAACAAACTATGCACTCCACAGTAACAATGGTTACTCCATACAACTCACTGCACAGTTCAGGGCCCATTAACCTCTTCTGCAGCAATCCCACCACACATCCTCCTTGCAGTGAAAGAGAAAGCATGCTGAAGCATGGATAGTGCATGTGTTAAGCCCAGAGACCAATTGCTCCACGAGCTGGACACTTAAATAGGTTACTCTGCAGTCATTTGAGTGCATGGGAATCACTTCACCTCTAGATCAGGAGTAACTAGTTTGTCCTACGATTGCTACAGATGGGTTGCTACCAGTAATTACAAGAGGTAAATATAGATAAAGTAACTTATTATATATGGTGAATTATGTCCCCCAAACTTGCACCATAAGGGAGAAGTAGTAGTCATGGCAATATGAGCCTAAAGTAAGAAAATATTCCAGATTTGAATTGATAGATTCTCAGGGCTTTTAGAATTGTCAAGAAGAAACAAAGCAGACCAAAAGGTGTCCAAGAGGTGATAAGCATGTTTGCATGTAATGGTTTGATTCCATGTCTTTTAGAAATGAGTAAGTATTTGTCTAATATTTATAAGTTTACACAATGTATTTTGAAACTTGTTTTTTAAAGCAAAGGTACAAGTATAAGAAAAAACAAATAGCATCCCCAAAAGTTAAAGCCGTAGTGCTTCAGAGTCCAAGCCACACCCAGTGCTCCTCATTGAGCCTTGGAAACACCACCTCCTCTTTCGTGTCCCAGTAAGTTCTGATCATGCAAACTAGGCGACCAATCAGCTCTCCTATTTCCTATCATGTATTCAAGCCTCCCATCCTTCCTCAAAGGGACCCCGCACCACTACCACTCAGTTCCACTACTCCTTTCCAGAACATCTCAGTACCCTTGATTTTTGCTTTTTATTCTATCTTTAGTTGTGTGATGTTAGCCATATAATTTTAATAGCATATACGCTTACCAAACTTACTCTCCATAATACAGGGAGCCAACATAGCCAGTTGAACTGGCAAGCTGGAAGTGAGTCCCAGGTATGTAAAGGAAGAGACAATGAATATTGTAAGCGTCCATTTCTGCTTGCTTGAGATCTCTTCCACAGCCAGATATGTATGTCTGTATGTATCTGTCTTTTTAAAAATTGTGCTCAGCATTCCTACTATATGTAAGGATTTTCATGGCACAGTAGTAAACAAAGTATTTTTTTAAGTGCAGAACAGGGTTACTTAGTGACAAAAACATTGAGAAATTACTCTTTACTACAAGTAAACAATAAGAAACATATTAAAGAGTGGTCACTTACTACTTGAAGCAGAGAAAGATAGCCAAGTCCTACATTATCAAAGTTTACTTTAACGTTTTTCCATCTGGCAGTTTCATTGTTGTTTATGAGGTCCTCACATTGACTATAATTGTTGATTTGGCTGATATCAAACCTCTCATCATTTGTGGTATTAACACAATAGTAGAATTTGCCAGCAAACAGATTTACTCCCATGATGCTGAAGATTAGCCAGAATATAAGACAAACAAGAAGCACATTCATAATGGATGGAATTGCTCCTAAGAGGGCATTCACAACGACCTAGCATATAAATAAAAGGAAAATAGTGGAAAAAGTGTGAGAATAAGTATAGCAATAAAATAATTAGATATTTTATCAATTTTAATCAACCTTTCTTAAAATTAATACAGTATTTTAATTCTGTTTGCACTCTGCTTTTCAATTGGTGAAAGTAACTCATAAAATTAATTTAACAACCAAAAGATGAACAAACTTCACCTAGGTAGAAAGGAAAAAAAGTATAAAATAAATAAAAACCTGATAGTGGTAGGATGTTGCCTTAATTTGAATACTCTAATAAAAGAAAAAAAGAGATACATGTTAAACACAGACATAAAGGAAAATCTATAAAAATGTAGCAATCATAGGTTTAAAGAAAGAATGATGACATGAAGAACTAATTATGAAAAGGACGTAGCAAAAATAGAAAAAAACCATGAAGATTTAATTCTTTAAGATTGTTTAATTTATGTAACTCTAAAATCTGTGCACATATTTCTTGTCTTATTTATTCATGCATTATTCTTCTAAAGACCAGTAGCAACCTTTACATTAAAAAGAGCAAAATCAAAGTGTATATTATGTGTTTAGTTGGATAAGCAGTCCATTTCAAAATTCAGTCTAAACAACATTGTCACTGAGTGTAATTAATTTTAAATAAATAGGAAATTAGGAGAAGTCAGAATATTAATATGAACATCTTAAGGAAGTATGGTGGTAGTTAATACAAATGGAAAAGCAGGTAGGTACCCAAACAAGAATACTCAGCAACAGTTAAGACTTAGAGGAGGAGACTTAATTTTATTCCCACTTGACTTCAGTGGGAACAGAATCAGGCCCAAATGTAGCAACATGTAAGAATGCGTTATTGTTAGCCAAAGTATTTAAGGGCTTTTACAAATATGCCAGGGTAAAAAAAAACAGTAGGGAGAAAGTAGGGCCACTAAAAAGGATGAGGTGGGTTTACTTAATGTTTAGATTAATAATGATTGAAAAAAGGGTTAAGATAATTAACACTTGTAAAAAATCTGTCTGTAAACCAGAATAATAAAGAAAAGAAACAAACAATTAGGGCCCAATCCAACTGCTACAGAAGTCAATGGAAAGACAATGGCAGCTGGATCAGACTGCTAGAAAATAAGAGAGATTTTGTAAAACACCTAAAGAAAAAAGATCAGCTAAGAGAATATCTGATAAATGTGAACATATGCAAATTAGTCAGTCCATATGATATGGATCTTAGGACAAATTACTGCTCTGTAAGTCTAACTAATGTCTGTCCCTAATGAAATAAGATGATGAAAGAATAAGTAACAACATATGAATTGGGTAGATGATGTCTAGTGGGTACTATGGCAATTGTTATTAGGTATGATCTTATATTAAACCTTTGTTAATAATCCTGAAGAGGAGCATACTAATCATGCTAACAAAGCTGATACTAAATTGAGAGCAGATGCACATGCTAGTGAGGATAAAGAAGTAATACGAAGAGACCTAGAAATATTTTTAAAATGGGCCAAAAATAGCAAAATGACATTTAATTTAAGAAATGTATGGTAATGTATTTTGGGAAAAATAATATGAAACTCAGATATTTGAAGTGGTGGAGAAATTTGAAAAGCGTTAATGCTGAAAGTACTAGCGATGACTGTGGACAGAAAATTAGACATGAGTTAGCACTATGATATTAAAACACTAAGATAGAAAAGAGAGCACCAAAAAAGGCCAATCATACTGGCAGCAAAACTGTCAGTGCAATTTTGGGCTTCCAGGCAGATGCACTGTGGCATGCAAGAAAGAGGTAATTAATAGTGGCTCTGGTGTAACCCCCCCACCTAAAATTCAAATTACTTTTAGACACATAACCAGAAATATATTTATAAATAAGAGGGCTATCACAGGATGAAATTAAGAGTACCTTCCTGATGGTAAAATCTATTAAGATGTGGAATAGTGTCCAAAAGAAATGGAGGAAGTCTCTTTGCCTGGTACACTTAAAAGTTTATTGGACAAAACACTAGAAAAGGGGAAAGACAGTGAACTAATCAGAAGTTTCTGAGCAGGGATATCATGGGCCCATTAAAATGAAAGGCTCGTTGTCCAGCTTAAAAAAGGTATAAATGGAAACAATTTTGCATTGGCAGTGAAATGGACTTGATGATGGGATAGCTCTTTTCCACCTCAAACTTTTAGAATTCTATTAATTAAGTAGGAATAACATCATCAGAGCGTAAATCAAAATGAAATACGCAGAGATTATAGGTGAACAGACCTAAAAAAAATTATTTCAGCATCTTTCCTCAAAGCACTTTACAAAGACCAATAATTAGCCTTACAATATCCCTAGCTAAATATTATTTACAGATGAGGATACTGGGGCACAGATTAAGATGTTAAGTTACTTACTCAAGGCTTACATAAAAATTCTGTGGCAGACCCAGAACTAGAACCTATATCTAAAAATGTCCAGGGTTGTGTCTTATCATTCCTCTCTGGCATATAACAGAAATGTATTATTAGCTGAAGTCTGGCAGTTTGGATCAAGATGGTGTGTTGCATCAAGAGATGGCTCAGATACATTAAAGATGGGTCAGCTGTAATTTGTTCCTTTTTCAGGAAATTTGGTGCAGCTCATGGGTTCCCGATAAGCTGCCACTGCAGCCCTCAGCTGGGAAAAGTTTGATACCCTTCTATATGCTGTTGAGAGCCCATATGAGCATCAAAGGAGACTTCAGCACATGGGTGCTTTTTGAAGTAAAGGGGAAAATTAAGATAATTTTCTAGGAAACTATCTCAGAAAACATGTTGCTTTTTCTAATTCTGATAGCATCTTATGGCTTTGTAGCCATTTTCAGTTTTCTGGTGAAAAACTTGGATTTATCACTTACATGCAAAGATAGGCTAGAAATAGTGTATAATATTTAATACGTAAGCCTTATTGATATTTCTTCTCCACATGAGCTGGTTGTTTGTGGTAAATAACAATACTACAATGGAAGAAGGAAATCTTTATGGTGGTTACAGTTTGGATTACACGTAGCAGAAGCTCTGTTTGCATCCTAGTAATTAAAACACTTTAGTAAATGGGGAAAAGTAATGAACTAGTTAGAGGTTTTTGAGTGGGAATATGATGGACCAATTCAAAGGAAAGGCTCATTGTCCAAGTTAAATGAAATATAAAATAAAAGTCTCCATGCGTTTTCAGGCTTGATCCTATCATCTGTAATAAGAGTTCATACAGTCTTGATTAACTGTCATTTCCAACAGGGATTCTGGTACTGGGAAAAAGACATTTTTCACTATGCGAGTCAGGGCCCAATCAGTCTACTGAGTAAATCAAAAAAGCAATCTAATGAGTTCTGGGTCCAAACTGCGGCCACTGGGAGCAGTCCTTTATTTGTTCCAGTTGTCATTAAACATAGGTTCTGCAATCACATCCAAAGCAAAGAAGCCTAGACCAGCGGGTGTTTGTCTGTTCCCACAATTGGCTTACTGTAACATGGCAAAAGGAACACAAAACAGATCACAATTCTGAGGGAAAAAATGGTTTACAACAATGGACAGAACAAAGGTTCTACAGATGTTCTATCAAAAGCAAAATCTACCAGCTGTCAGGCTTGCATAAAACCTGAAACTCTGTTTAATCAATGCATCTCTGGATACAGTCAGCATTTGTTGTATAGGGTCAGTGTTTTTTGCCCATTTGTCCATATTTAGCTTTACAACTGAAGTTCTTTTTTTTTTTGGAGCCACATTACTACAATCCTTCACTGTATGAAAATGTAGTAATGTGACTTCAAAGCCTGAGATGGAAAACAAATAATGCAGCATTAATAAAATAATTATGTTCACTCCAGAAATTATCAATAGCAATTATAAATTGCTAAAATTACTTAGGTGGTTATACTCAATGATAGAGAGTGTACTTATTGATATATTAAGATTTCATATGTTGTGGATTGTTTTCTAGTATTGACAATATTGTGCCTAATTTGATGTCACACATACATTATTATTATTAATATTATAGCCATTATTTATACTGATAGCACTGATTATTCATTTTTAGTCTCTATAAAATAAAGGGACTTTTGGTATGAGTCCATTTATAATAATTATCATAATTTATGGAATATTACTTTGCCAAAACCAAAACTTATCTAAAACTAAAATAAGAAAAGTTAAAAATTCAAAATGCTGTCTATATCAGTAACTGTGAAAACCTTTTCTTCTAACACAAGTGTGTTATTTGTTTCTCACTGGAACACATAATATGTAGGTGAGAACTGTAGTTTAAGGAAATTTGGCCTAAATTTTTTGATCTGCATAAAAGGGCAAAAATGAGAAATGACCTAGATAGATAATTAATTTTACAACTAATTTAAAACAGTTTCTGGGGCCCAAATACAGTCCTTGAATGTTCGGGTAAAGAGAAAACCACTGGCTTGGGAATATTGTGCCTGTACAAGGCATTATATCTCATGGGCTTTGGGGAGGAGGGGAAGTATACTGGGCAATGGCATTTCCTATGCCTTCATGGCTCCCCACCCACCAATCCTATATGTTTCTTTTGGGGAGCTACATGTTTATGACAGAACTAGTTAGCCTCACCACTTGCATGCATCTGCAGGTAAGTTAAAGGGGTCCTTGACCCTATCCTTTCTCTAGCACTATTTTGTTTGTTGATGTCAACATGTTTACACTCATAACAGTAAAAAGTACAAATTCTAAGAAAATCAAAGATTTCTAGTATGACATCTGGTAATTTAAAATCAAAATAGTATGGTTAAAAAAGAAGAAAAACATACTACAAAACATAATTGGAAATTGCTAATGTAAATCATTAATATAAATCAGAATAACAAGAGACTTTGTCATTCACCAGTAGGGCATAGAGGATTATGTAAGGACTTTCCCCAGTCCCATACTGGATAGATGTGTGTCAGCCACTTCTTCAGCCTTCTCACAATGTTCCAGCAGAACTCTCTCCTTGGTTGGTGATATGGGTGTAGAGTGGCAGGGCTTTTCCCTTGGGAGGGTGTGACAGTCTACACTATTAAGGTTACCAGGTTTACAAAATTATGATAAATCTGTTACAAGTATGCCTTGTGAGGTATCATTGGAAAAGTCATAGTCTGACGATTACTGTCCTGTTAACATGTGTGTATCATGAGTGTATATGGAGTTATGAAATTTTGCTATATGTTTTTTACTGAAACATGTGAGTCTGGAGAATGCCCACAGACTAGTTCTTTACAAATAACAAAAGAACTATAAACAAAGGACTGGCATGTCTTTCCTGGAGACACCTGGAACTGCAGGTATACAAAAGGTGCAAGCAAGAATTAGCAATTCATGTGACTGAGTGCAGAGCACCTTGCTAACTCATGGGGCCTTTCCAGTAAAAAGAGTCAGGATATGAAAAGGGGGAACAAAGGCCCCCAGCCACCTCTCTCCTCCCACATCTCTACTGAACCAAGATTGCTTGTAGAAGATTGGTCCCAGGCTGGGAAAGGACCCCTGCCTGTGTACTAAGAACTGTGAACTGCCTGCAACGTCCAGATGGGTGAGAAAAGTTGTGTGCTTCTAATTTAGCCTTGGTAAAATTTAGGAAACAGCTTGCAGTTTTTATCTTTTATTTCTTTTTGTAACCAATTCTGATCTACTATGCCTACACTACTTACAATCATGTAGACTCTATCTTTCTGTAGTTAATAAACTTATTTTGATGTTTTATCTAAATCAGTGTGTCTTTGGCTGAAGGGCTTGGGGAATTTACTCAGGTTAATAAGGTATGGTGCATATTCATTTTCTTTGATAAAATAACAGACTTTATGAGCTTGTATTGCTCAGTAAGTAGCTGAGCAGCACAAAGCAGTACATTTCTGGAGTGCAGGGGATATGTGGGGGTTGCCCTATATACAATTCAAGAGTGGATGGGCATAGCACTCTGGTATATATCTAGGGGTGAAGGGTGATTTGTATGCTAGAGGCTGGGGTGAGTGGGCAGAGTGGCAGCTCACACAGCATAGTATACATCAGACTGGAGAATTAGGGCGCACAGCAATTCTACAGTCCAGATTTTATCCTGGGGGATGTCACAGAGGGGTACTCAGACCTATGGAAATTAACAGTTCAGCAATAATGTTGAAATAATTTCATATCTGAAATCAGTGATCAGAGACCTTTAGGACTCATTCAGAGGTAGCTCCCATTGATTTTGGTGGGCATTTTGGCTGTAAAAATAAGAGGGTGAAGGATTTGGTCAAGTTATAGATATTTTGAAATACTTTCCAACATTTTAAGTGATATTTAAAAAATTAAGCATATTCTTAACCAAATCTTTTAAGATCTCATGACCATTGACATTTTCACTTAAAAATAGGACTGCGCCATTTCATAAGCATAATAATTCCATGCATCAGGGAGAATCATTATGAAGATATAAAGGATCTGTTATGTGGGGAAGGCATTTGGCCTCAGGCATTGTATCTCATTACACCCATGGTGTAGCTCTCTCTCTCACAGTTGCATGCCCAGTGATGTGTTTTCCTTCCATAATTGCTGCATTTCCACAGATGACCTACTTTTTCCTTTTTCAGTGTGAGTCCTGAAGCTATAGCACCAGCTCAAATTATGAATCTTTGACAAAGCACAAAATGTAAAACAAAGCATCAAGGAAAATATTGGGCTAGATACATCCTGTCTTCCATTAGTGTAAAAATTGGTGGACAAGTTCCTGGCAGCAAAAAGTTCTCCTGGGAAAACAAACCATCAGCGCAGAAAGAGGTCACTGACTAAACAAAAAAGAAGACAATGGAGGGCCATCACTGATCAGCAATGAATGATGCTGGTCATGAAATAGGAATAGCCACTTCATGAGTCAGCACAACCCTTAAGTGTACTGCAGTTTGCCTGATGACTCATCTGTAAATTAAAGTTTCTTCTTTCCAGCAAGAACATTCACTGAAAGTGTTAGTGGAAACACCACATGGCCTCCTTCAAGGTGAATCCCTTCTGTGACTCAATGGGCCTTGCTGGTCCACACTGTATCAGGATGTGTGGTAAATTGGGCTATAAAGAATAACTTGGCAGACTTTTAAAATGTGTAAAGAGGAATTTCCTGCACAGATATAAATAACACTATATTAATGCTCACTGGAAGTAAGTATCAGCATAATACTCATTGGTAAATAATATTGTATTGTAATATTGCTATTTCATAGATTCACAGATTTTAAGGCCAGAAGGGACCATTATGACATATAGTTTGAACTTCCCCATAACATAAGCCATAGAACCTCACTCAGTAATTTCTTCATCAATCCCATCATTTGAATTTGATCTATCTGAGACATTTTGATTTAAAGTCTTGATTTAAAGACTTCAAGTGACGAAGAATCCATCACGTCCATAGATAATTTATTCTAGTGGTTAATTACCTCACTCTTAATTGCACCTTATTTCTAGTCTGAATTTATCTAGGTTCAGCCACTGGATCTCATTATGCTATTTTTTTACCATCAGAAATCTCTCCCCCATGTAGATACTAGTAGACAGTGATCAGGTCAGTAGACTGTATTCAAATAATAGTGATCTAGGAAGAATTTACAACAGTGTAGGTAGCATGGGGTTCAGAGTCAGATTCAATCCTTTATGAAAGGCAGTGCTTTCCCCCTTGCTATTCTTTACTCTTCCACTGTAGCTCCTTACTACACATATAAAACATTTTATTATTTAACACTCATAAGTATTTTATGGATTATCATTTTAGTGGAAATATTGAGGACATGTGCTTTTCCAGTATGGTTAGACATAAGCAAAGTTATAGATGGAAAAGATCTGTTAGGTTTGAAGTAAGGAGCATAAGGTCCTTGGGGCTCCTCAGTTCCAGCGTGTCTCTGGAGGTGCAGAGGAATACACCTCTATCAAAAGTAGGTGTATGTTCTAGCAAGTCTGAGCAGAGTCAGGTATTTCAAAACAGTTGGCTGGGAAAGTTTGTGGAAGGTTTGCTCGACAAGACAAACCTCTTCCTGCAACAACTGCTTGAAGTCACAACACAAGATACAATATTTTCAGATATTTAAAATATTATATATTGGGTGGGTGCAAACTTTTTCACAGAGAACTCTTGGGGTGAACTTTTAAACTTTCTGACTTGTCAACTGTGATGCTGGGAGACCAGATGCCAGGTCATGCCTAGGCCTCACTGAACACTGACAGATGCATAGCAGAAAACCAGTTTGGATCACGTACGTGTTAACATTATTAAAATATATGTAAAGTTTATAAGAATGTGTTTAGTGTTTGGAATTTATGAAATGCTTGTGAGCTGCTGCATACATTAATCTCACTTACAATATCCATGTTATAACCCAAGTTATAAGGTAATTAAGGGTTTGTTTTTTAACTGTAAAAGTGTTTGCTATGAAACTGGACATCCCCATAGTCAAAAGAGAAGCATTACCAAGTGTGAAATGCTAGTTTTCCATAAGAGATGTCATCTCCTGCCCAACAAAAGACGGCCTATAGACACCATACGAACCACTGTGGAACATCAGTGGACAAAAGGCTTTGTTGATTGCTCCACACACAAACAAAGAGGGGACATGCACAAACCCTCAACCCACCACAGTTTGAACTCTGAGGAAATGGAATAAGAATCCATGACCATTATCCTGCTTGGAATTTGTAGAGGGCAATGTTTCTAAGCATAATGGATCCCCGAGATGCTTAGCATGGGTTAGACCTAAAGGACATGTAGAACTTGCACATTACAGCAGCTTCTATTACTTTTTGAATTCTAAGACTGCAAAACATTTGTGTGTATATGTTTACCTGCTTTAACCTTGTAAATAACTCTCATTTCTTTTTCCTACTTAATAAAGGGTTAATTAGTTCATTATAGGATTGGCTATAAACATAGTCTGTGGTGTGAGATCTATGGTACAATTGACCTAGAGTAAGTGACTGGTCCTTTGGGACTGGGAGTAACCTAAATATTATTGTCATTTTTGCTGGAAGGACCATTTATCACAAAGGCAGGCTTTCCTGGGGGGGGAGCAATATAGACTGGAATGCCCAAAGGTACAAGGTTGTTATAGTGCTTGAGGAGTTCACACCTGACACTTGGTTGGTCAAATCTAATTATAGAATACACAACCAGTTTGGGGTTTGTGCCCTGATCAGGACCAGCTCTAGGCACCAGCAAAGCAAGCACGTGCTGGGGGTGGCACAATTCCAGGGGCGGCATTCCAGCCATCCTTTTTGTTTTGTTTTGTTTGTTGCTTGGGCGGCATTCCAGCCACCCCCCCTTTTTTTTTCCATCTTGGGCAGTTGTGCTCTCGGAGCTTGGGGTAGCAAATTTTTTGCTTCGGGTGGCAAAAAACCTAGAGCCGGCCCTGGCCTGGGTTCGTAATAGTCAGCCCTGAGATTGGCATGCATGGTCATGAGCCACACCAGGCAGCCTGACATCAACAAATACCCTAGAAAAATTGATGTCACAGAGCTGTGCTGAAGAAATTAAGAAGCTTCACAATTAGTTTGATAAATGGTTCAAAGACCATCAAAGATATTAAATTGTTTTGTAGATTGATTTTCAGATGAACCTACAGAAGATGAGTCCAATGTTGATAAATGCAAAGTAATGCATATTGGAAAACACAATCCCAACTATACATACAAAATGATGGGGTCTAAATTAGCTGTTACCACTCAAGAAAGAGATCTTGGAGTCGTTGTGGATAGTTCTCAGAAAACATCCGCACAATGTGCAGTGGCAATCAAAAAAGCTAATAGAATATTAGGCACTATTAGGAAAAGAATAAATAATAAGACAGAAACTATCATAATACCTCTATATAAATCCCTGGTACACCCACACCTTGAATACTATGTGCAGTTCTGGTTACCCCATTTCAAAAAGATATATTAGAATTGGAAAAGGTGAAGAGAAGGGCAACAAAAATTGTTAGAGATATGGAACAACTTCCGCATGAGGAGTGATTAAAAAGACTGGCACTTTTCAGCGTGGAAAAGAGATGACTGAGAAGGGATATGGTAGAGATCTATAAAATATTGACTGGTATGGAGAAAGTGAATAAGGAACTGTTATTTACTCCTTTACTTAACACATGAACCAGGGGTCACCGAATGAAATTAATAGGCAGCAGGTTTAAAACAAACAAAGGAAGTATTTCTTCACACAACCTGTGGAATAGGGGATGTTGTGAAGGCCAAAACTATAACAGGATTAAAAAAAGAATGAGATAACTTCATGGAGGATATGCCCATCAATGGCTATTAACCAAAATGCCCAGGGATGCAAACCCATGCTCTGAGTGTCCCTAGCCTCTGTTTGCCAGAAGCTGGGAGTGGACAACAGGGGATGGATCACTCAATGATTGTCTGTTCCGTTCATTCCCTCTGAAGCATTTGGCATTGGCCACTGTCAGAAGACAGGATACTGGGTTAGATGAGCCATTGGTCTGACTCAGAATGGTCGTTCTTACGTTCTTAGGACTAATTTATGTAATGAAAACACAAAGATCCAAACTTCTAACAAAAACATATTACAACACATGAGGTGGGAACTATATGGGATCAATTCAACTTTAACTTAGTACTGTACTATAGTTTTAGGAATTCACAATACATCCATGCAGTTGATAAGTCCTAGAGACCTACAGGAAAATTCCAAATCAGGTGGGAGGTAAAATAACCTACATGAGCATATTAATGTATGTTATATCATATGAATGTACATAAGCAACTGAAGCCTTTTGCTTATCTGTTAGTGATAAATATGCAAGACATAAGATAATAGTGCAACATTTCTGCATGGATTTGTGATTCCCTATTCTGCATGCATGGTTTCTTTTTAGGCATGCATTATTTCAGGTTCTTTCATTTTATCTTACCCTCATCCCTTCAAATCGTGACAAGGCTCTTAGAGGTCTCAAGGCTCTTAATGTCCTAAGTGATTTAATCGCGCCAAGTTCTGAGTAGCCCAAGGCATTAGCTGTTAAGCTAACCAAAGAGACCTACATAAAAACAGAAAAGCAATAATGCTCATTCATCTTGTATACCCTCCTATACATATGCAAGGAATGGTGTGTGCCATGAACTTCCCAAGAAGAACGAAGGTTGTATCTCTTTCTCCAGGAATCATTCTATAACCTAGAAGAGATCTTTTAAGTCACCCAAAGTAGAACAGTAGTGTGTTACATGACACCTGTCATTGAAATCCTGTTGGCACAAGGATATAAATGCTTTATAAGTTCACACATAATTCTCAATATTCAGCGGAAATGAAGTCATACAGATAAAAAGAAGCTCCAAAAATGCATCTGAATTTGAACTGCCAGTTTAGGATAGGACTTTTCAGAAAGTCCACAGATCTTGACAGTAATCCAAAAACTCTCAAGGACCAAATACAGACATGGTGTAAACAGTCACAATAGACAAGGATTAATTTGGCCCACAGTCAATAGTGACTTTCTAGTATCCAAAGTGTCTCACTCAAGAGCCATTGCTAGCAGAGCTGTTCAGAATTTTTGGCATTGTTGAAGACTGACAAATGAGAAATTTCTTATCTGATAATTTTCTGTTAGCAACTTCTCTCTGAATTCATTACTAATGGGCTAATCCTCCCCTCCCCCCCCAAAACTGTGGAATTCGGAAATGGTCTGATGTAGCTGCTGGAGGCTACAGAACTAAATTTTGTCCTTCAGCTTTGGTCACCAGAAGAGTTCTTCCACAGACAAAGAAACATTCCAGTAATCAATTATTAGCATTAAGACAAACTTGATATGACATATTAAATTGACCTTAAGAAAATATAAGTCTAAGACTCCTTTTAGAGAACAATTTCAATTTATATTCCAGTCATTTACCAGTCTACCAAGGTGGGTTGAATTCAGGGACAAATGGCTAACAGACATAAATTCATCAGGTAAAACATTTCTCATTCCGTTACACAGCTTTTCTCTTCATTCATTACTAATGGAAAGTAGTGAGCAATGAATCCCAGAAGTAGGAAGGGAAAGAACTATTATAGTAGAACAACAGGCAGGAAAGGAAGTTACTGCCATATAAAGCAAGAGCTTTATAAACTAAGTAGTTATGTGGGAACCAACCAAGTAGCACCCTCATACGAAACAATGCCTTTGTGAAGGAATGGAAAATTACTTTGCAAATCTTCCTCAGATGAGGCTCATATACTTCGTTGCCCCCCACCCTGCCCCCGAGATTTCTGTAAATAGTTTCTCAGATGCCTAGCATGCCAACTAGTGTCAGATATTTACATCTTGCCTGTAGGAACCTTGAGGCCCTAAGGCCTTGGCATTTCAGATAGAAGGAGATTAACAGGATACAATAGGCATACGTATTCCATATGCTTCAGATGTATCTTTAGCGATCTAGCTTGAGAGCCCATTCTTGCCACAACCTTCCAAGGATTAGAGAAAAATGATGGGAGAACTATTTCTCAGGAATTGTGAAAAGAGGAATTTATCTTGATCAGAAAGGTTTGTGGACCTACATGAATAGCATTTTCCTTTTAACAAAAGCAGTGTGTTTCTTGCATGTACAATGTAGCTATCTATCAATTACGAAGTGCCTTCTTGGCTAGTGGAGGTTTAGGAGGAGGACCACAACTCTCTCTCTTTTCCTCTTTTCTGTATCCTTTACATGAACTATCTTGAAAGGCAGCAGATTCTTTTCTACCCAGGACACTATTTCTATTGCCACAGAGAACCTTTGACCTCTGGTTACTCTCTGGTTTTGGAAGTGATATAAACATGCATGCCTCAATCATAAGCCAATCTGTCATGAGAGGTAAGAGGAGGCTTCCTCTGCAAGTACGATAATTGCCCACTATGTGGTTTCTTGCATCTTCTACTGATGTAGTTAGTACTGGTCACTGTCACAGACTGAACTTGGTGGACCACTGTTTTGATCCCATATGGTCATGTGTGGGGTTTTTTTTCTTTTTTTGAGGACACTCAACAGAGGTGTTGAAGTTAGCCAAAAGCATGTGTACTACAAAACATTGGAAATTTTTCCATATTGAGTATGCTAAGTTCTAGAGTGAAAGTTGGCTTGGCTTTCAGCATTTTGTTTGTCCTTATCTGGCAACAAAGGGACATTGAAATGCAGTCTGAGAATGACACCTAATTTTGCACTGTATCAAGTGCACGATCCTATGTCCTCGGAAGGAATTTCAGCAGGTACATTTTGAGAAACTCACTCAAGGGATGAAGCTGATGCATGGCACCAATAATCCTAGCCATTGGAGAGAACTTATCCCTCCGGAAATGATTGATGCAATGTAATTTTAGATCTTTGCTAATCTTCACCATTATGGTAAAATTATTACCATACCCATGTCTCTTTTGGTATCTGGGTGAGCAATTCTCTGCATTAGGATCAAAAACTCTTCTTGGTTTTCAAGAACTGGTGGCTATGAATCCTTTCCAGCAGCTGTTCATTTATGAATGGGTCTGTTTCTCTGTTCATACTGATTAGCATGTTGTCTATGCATGGTTATAGGTGCATATTGTGCAACCTTTGCCTTGCTGTGAGAACAACAGCCACTGAGAACTCTGGGTGCAGAGGGTGAATCAGAAGGACAAGTCTTGGATAGGAATTGTGAGGTCTCATACACAAATGTTCTTTGTGTCTTTGTTATGATGAGGATTTTGTTGATTTGGAGGAAAGTTTATCAAGGTTTCCTTGGAGGCTTCTGCTCCAGATTTTTCCCTCTGCCAGGGTAATACTCCCTTCAAGGATATCCTTGGAGTTGCTATGCTGGCTCTAAAAGTGTGGGTTGAGGCTTCTTTGCAATCTCAGCTACTACTTTCTCTAATGTTTAGCCAGATAGCTCCTTGCTATAAGTTTGAATGAACAGATATCCATTTAGGATAAACAATGGCTATTTATGGGTATAACATGACTGTCTTGTAGCTACCAAGTCAGAATCTATGCATTGTCACAAATCACATCAAGGGTTTGACCAAGAGAGAACCAGAAATGTCTCGCTCCGAGCAAGTATCATACTTCTAGACAATGAGCCTCTTGTTTGCCACAAAATAGGTTTTCTTTACTAAATAAAATAAAAATAAAAAGACTTTGGTCTGAATGGCTTTAGCTGAGACTTTGAAATTGCTGTGCAGTGTGTCATCACTCATATAGTCTGTGGGGTCTTTTAGAAGGAATTCCCCTTCCAAAGGTGTGACTCTGTCTTTCATTGGTGGAGCTACTGCTGTACCAACCTTAAGCTCCCCAAATTTATGAAATGTCTTTGTTTTTATATAAACATTTTAGTTTAACCTCTGTTTAATTAGATATCCTCATCTGAATCTTATGATGCCCTCAAAGGAGACAGTGACAGGAAAACATGCATCTAATAAAAAGGAAGTTATTTTATTAATATTGAGTTCCTTGCAAACCACTGACTGACACCCTCTCCTCACAAAGTCCAGAAGGATTTTTTGTTGATGCATCTGTGGTATTTCTTCCTTTGGCTGATTACAGGGGGAGGTAGTACACTATTCATCTTGGCATAGGGACCACACAACAGAGGGAGGTGACTGGTCTCAGTTGTGAAAGTAGCTGGCTAGATATCCGGGAACAAGAAAGGCTGCCAGTTTGTTCCCAAAGGCTGGCTAGCATCCAAGTAAGTACTGTAGAAGCAACCTACTACCACTTGAGGCTTTACACAGTAAATCAGGATCTCTTTGAATGTGGGAAAGGATTTCTCCCTTACCCTACTGTAATCCCATGAAGGTGCAGATTTGTGGGGAGTGGAATCTTCATGTGTCTGGAACAAGTGCTCCTAAGGCTTAAATGTGGAGCCAGCCTGTGGAGCAAGGGAGGGATGGAGCGTAAGAGTCTGAGCCTCTTTCCTTGGCGGAGCAGGGTTTATAGCTGATGATCAGAAGGCACAATTCCCATTCCACTGCTGCCTGCAATCTGAGCCCTTTTCCTGGCAGAAGGCCCTTGGGCTGAAAGCCAGACAGGCACATCTTCCATTAGGCTGCAGCCTGAACACAAGGACTAGGATTCTCACATGCCTGGATATGCTGCAGGGTGCAGGAGGGACGGTGAGCATGACAGAACACTGTGAAAAAGGCACTGTATAGGAGAAAAGCCCCAGCAAACACTCTCTCAGGGGAAGTATGCAAAGGACATACTTCCCTTTGCCTTTCTGGGAACCAGAGTCTTGGACGTTTGTAGGACTTACCCCTGAGTATAAAGAGAATCCCCCAATTCATAGTAGGAGGAGGGGAAGCTGTATAGGTGCCCTGCTTCTTTCCCCAGGGAACTGAGGCCACACTTCAGTATCTCGGGGGGAAGGGGCGGGCGCCTCTGGATTCTGTCAGGGTTTATTTTCCTCCTCCAGTTCAGTTCTGTTCCAGGACTTACCCTCTGAGTGTGCTGGATAGCTTCCTCCCTATCCTTAGACACTTTCCCCAAAAGCTCAGAAATACCTGATTGAGCTTTTCTGTATTGGAGCTGCAACTCCTCAGGGAACGGTGGGGATGTGACATGTGGGACCAACTCTGAGCCCCGTACCCCGGCAGTGCAAGAAGGCACTGCCTGGCTGGGAACATGCAGGGCATAGTTCACCCTCTCTAGATTCTGTAAGTGTTGCTTCACATAAGGAACACCACTTAGATTTAAGCCAGGTGTTTGCAGGACAGCTCTGCCATAACTAAGTGGGTGCAGAGGAGTTCATCAGGGAGGCACTGCAGTGTCAGGTCCACCAATGTTGTTATTTACATGATCCGGGGGTCGAGGAGAAGGAGGAGGAAGATTCTAAGTTGCAGCTGCACAAAAAAAAGTAAAATAAAGGTTTTAAAACAAAATGGTCGGGAGAAACTGAACTGCCAACTTTTTCCACGGTCAGAGGCAGAAAATCTGGTAAGCTGAGCTGAAGGGCAGAGCTTAGTCCTGAAGTCTCCAGCAACACTGGACTGCCTTTGAGTTCCATGGGTGGGGGGATAGCCCATTACTAATGAATGAGGAGATAAGCTGTGCAACAGAATCAATATTTAAATAAATGATATTCTATTATTGTTTAACAGTGCAATTAAAACTGTGATTAATCACAATTAATTTTTTTAATCGTTTGACAGCCCGAGTTGTGACACCTAGGACACATATAGGTCCTATATAGTACCCGGGGAATTCTCCTGCAACCCCTAAGAGACTTTTTCTGGCCCGGGTATGCTGCTGCAGGAAAAAGCAGGGGACTGTGTTTTACTTTGAGATTATACTGATTAAGGAGTAGAGAATTTATCACAACTGTGGTTAGAGTATTAAAAAAAAGCCCCCCCAAAGAAACATGTTAACAAATATTAAAAATCCATACATTATAAAAATCACGATGATAAATGACATTCTTTCAAAGTGAAAAAAGGAAGAAAAAAAGTATAAATGTACATTAATTAATGTACATTTATAACATAATAAAATGTCCAAAGAATATCAGCGAAATGTTCAAAGCTACTGTTGACTTTCAGTAATTTTTGCCTTCAAAATTGGAACTACTGGGGCCATATTGTGCTGAAAGTTTTTAAACAGCGCTCCACACTGGAATAAACTGAGAGTTTGGTTTAAAAATCAATTACACAAGATAAGCGAGATATAATATTGTGAATTATGGAGCATGATGGACTTGTAACACAGTGTATAAAAGAGAATACATACATCAACAATCAGGAAGTCCAGCCAGCACCAGGCATTAGTGAAATAGGTTTGAAAACCATAAGCCACCCATTTTAGAAGCATTTCCAGAATGAAGATGTAAGTGAAGACCTTATCAGCATATTCCAGCATGGTCTTGATAGTCTTGCGCTGTTCAATGTATATGTCTTCAAAAGCCTGTGAACAAAATATTTGTATATGAAGTGCTTATATGACTTAACAATTTGCTATGTAAGTCAAAGGAGCTGAGAAAAATATCCAGTATGCTTTTTTTGTAAGGTGGTGTGCATATAACAGACCATAGTTTCCCCACTATCCACACATACTTTCTCTTCCCAGTTAGAACAGGAGGCACCATTTCTTCTTCACTTTTTATAACACATTCCTTCCTTTCAGGCCTATTATTAGAGCCCTGGAAATCCGTGGACCATTTCTCCGGATTGTGGCTTGGATGCGGATACAAATTTTGTATCCACACAGGGCTCTGCAGCATACACTCTCCCAAATGGAGCAGCTGTCACCCAGCCCTCAGGCTCCAGCTCGTCTCTCTGAATTATGCAGCAGCAGGCTGTAATATGTGGCTACAGCTTGTTGGGCATTCTGCTCGGGCGGAGAAGGTAAACTACAACTCCCAGAAGGCGGTGCAAACATATGCTCCTATGGCGAGCCAAGCGCCAAGTGCATTAGAGTTGTCGTGGCTGTGTAAGGGTGTCTGAGCCCCACACTGGAGGGCAGTGCTGCACACGAGGTCCCAGGTTTGTAGCTTCCCTGGCTGGAGCGGGAAAAGAGGTATGGTGGGAGCAGAGCGTGCGGCGAGGCAGGAGGTCTCTGTGGAGAAGTGGGGGGTGGTTAGGCCTCGGGGATTTGGCACAGCCTTGCATCACTGGTGCACGGTGACCTGTGGAGCTGTTAGTTAGAGCCCTGCAAATCCATGGATATCCGCTTTATATCCGCAGAGATCCACATCCGCGAATAGCGGATATCCACAGAGAATTTTTGTGGATCGGAGTACAGATATACATTTGGTATCCGTGAAGGTCTCTATTATCACATTCAGCCAAGATGAATGATGATCCAGAAAGCTCACTCCAGTAGAGCTCTTTGAATCTCAAACTCCTTTTCCTTTTCCCCTAGATAATAATAACTTGTTGACATTGGGATCTGAACTCTGCTAGCTACAACTATGTCAACATAGTTACTGCAAGCAAGATCTAGTCCTGACTATTGTGGACAGGGATTTTCTGATAACCACACCAATGAAACCAAGCTGTATAGATTAACTAGCAAAGCAGTCTTCAGCATGATTTTATAACAGCTCTCAGGCAAAACTCTGTCCACATTTGTCAAAGAACCTGTGCAACAAACCTGCCAATAACACATGCATTTAAGCACAATTGTAGCTAGTACAGTATATTCTATACTTAGTATGGAGCATTAACTATTGAAGCGTTTATGCAATACACCTGCTTTAATTCCAGCCTGGAAACTAAACATTTGAATGAATCACTTCTGCACCTGAGACCTCCATATGATATTTCAACCTGCTGATGGTGCATCCTGGGTCAGTTGTAGTTCATTTATATATTACAGAAGCAGAGGGAAACTAACAATTCATATTCTATTTCTGTTTAAGGAAAATAAAGAAAAAAGTCATTAGCAGATAAAGAGTAAGTGAAGATATTTTGATGCGTGGCTCATATATCTAGGTTCCTATTTCAATATACAACTGATATTCAATCCTCCATGCTTGTTGCATTTATAGCCATCAAGAACTTCTATATATACTACTTTAAATGCCAAATGTTTCTTTAGACAACTTCTGTGGAGATATGATGACATTTCAGAATTGGGATTTTTTTTCAGTGGAAGAAAAACTATGCTAAAGATATCTATATGATTAATCACAGTTCTAAAGCTTAATGTTAACATATATATAAATTGTTTCACATTACAATTACCAGAGCACCACTGCTGAGGAGAATCATGAAGACAATGAAGGTCTCAAACCAGTTGTGTTCAACTATCCTGTAGCAGGTTTTCCTAAGATTCCACCATATTTTTCCTTTCCCATCTTCTGTGCTGACTTGACAGCACTTGAACTTCCGTACACAGCCTGGTAAATGTGATATTAAGTTGTGAGACACGGAAATAAGATAACAATGTATTCTGAAGCCTTAATTAACTGATACTCATTTGACTAACTCTAGAGTTATTCTAAGGGATGTTTGTAAACAAGTGTCCCCCTGAATTCTTCAGCACATTAGTCTCACTTTTTGCAGGAAAAATAAGATTTATGTAACATATTTTAATACCACCTATTAGGCACCATTGGAACCTGCAGAGCTGTATGCCTGCTGCAACACCTCTGAAGGGGATACTAATGCAAAAGGGAACTGGGAGCATAATCAATACCCCCTCTTGCTAGTTACTAGTACTGTTGGTGAGGAATAGTTTATGGAAGCAAAACACTCCACTAGACAACAATTTGCATCACTCACCTTCTGTAAAACAGGCTTCTGGTTCAAGAGCTTCTTCAGGTTCTATCTCTGGCTGTTCTCCTTCTTGAGGAAGTCCAATATCAACTGTACTACCTTCAGATGAGCTGGATGCATTTAGCTTCTGTAAATAAAAGCCCACATAACTGTTTTTTAACCAATACGTTTATTTTAAACAGAAAATTAATATTTGTAATGCATAACAAAATACTCTGCATGTATTTTAGTGCTCTTAAGTTAAAAGCATATTACATATGTAATGACAAATTGCTTTACTACAGGCAAGGTCACAAGATTAGAAATGAGATCACATGGATTTTTTTCCTAGTGAAAGTATTCTAATAACTTCATACAGGGAATCACCAGAATAATTTGGCTATTTTCTGCACCACATATGAGAATTTTGAAATGAAATTTCAATACGGTTAAAATTAGGTGCCCTCTGTACATTGTGCTATTAGGTTATACCAATCATGTTACTGTATTGTAGATTATACCTGTGATACTCAGACTGAGGCTCCCGAGCCACAAGTGGCTTTTTAATGTGTCTCTTGCAGCTTTTTGCAGTACATATTATAACACTCTGTGATTTAAATATTAACCAGTTTAAGTTATCAACCAATCAGAATGTTTTTACTATATTATTAACCAACTAACTGTAGTTGATAAAATAATAAAACTGAGTCAGTCATTTTGCTGTGAGAATAATATATAGATATATCATATATATGAAAACTAAATATTTCCCCATCATACTGTTTAAATATGAATATCGTATATACTCATTCATAAGCCAAATTTTTTTAGTAAAAAAGGGAAGCATCAGAGAAGGGGGTTGGCTTATGAACGGGTATAGAGAGGGAGAGAGGTCAGACACAGCCCCTCCCCCAAACAAAGGGGGCAAGGAGAGGCAGCACAGCCAGCAGAGCCAGAAGGGAAGAGGCGGGGCCAGAGTCTCTCTGCTTCTGGCCACGCTGCTCTCCCCCCAGCTTCCAAAGCAACTGCAGCTCTGGGGCTGGCAGGCTGCGGAGCTGCCACCCGGTCTGGCCTGCCGGAGCATGCTGCAGCCGCACCATCAGGCCCACTGCAGCAGCTCCGCCCAGGCCAGAGACATCTTCCCCTGGCCCTCCCCAGCTAAAGTGGGAAGGGATGCGGAGAGTGTGGGGGTCCCAGGCTAGGGGTGTAGTCATGTGGGGGGTGGTCACAGGGGTTACTCCCCTGACCCCCAGCTTCTCCCCCGCAAAAAATTTCCCCAACAGTTGCTGTCCTGGCCCGTCAGGGTAAGCAGCTGGCACGTCGGGACACTTTGTTTACTTAGATTTACCTCCGTGCCTGCGGACGCTCGAGGTAAACAAACTATCTCAGCCTGCCAGCAGCTTATCCTGATGGCCTGGGAGCCAAAGTTTGCTGATCCCTGAATTATAGCGTCAGCTTATCAATGAGTCATAAAAATTTTCCATTTTGACTTATCCATCTTGGGGGCGGGGTCGTCTTATAAACGAACCATACTTATGATCAAGTATATATGGTATATAGCACTATAGTAAATGAGACAATGAATTCACATTACTGTGGCTCTTTTTAATAAATTGATCGCTAATTTGGCTCTGGAACCACTGAGGTCTGAGTATCACTGGATTATACTGTGGATAGCATATCATTTTCCCAACATTATGACCAAACCAATAGAAAGATGCGTAGCAGTATTTTCATGTCTAATGTAGATGGCATTCTATCAAATCTGTCAAATCTAAAAGTTGATATTTAAACTTTTTCATCTCATTGACATGAAAACACATATTACCAGTTGTTTATATGTACTTTTAAAGTTTCTAGATTTTCAAAAGAACAGCACATTAATTTTAGAGCAATAGCCATTATTTTGCATTCTCTTTTGCCAATGCACTTATATAGTCTATTGTGCATTTTGAAACTACTTGTTACTCTGGTACAGTACACATATATGTCCAGTTAATACATAAGTAAGCAGAGATATTCATACTTTTAGGATAGCTGAAATGAAATCAAACACTTTTCAGAGAAAATTGTAATATAAGAATATTGTGTCAATGAACCAAAGTCAGTGATGTAATCCAAATCTTCAACTTTGTTCTTTTAGGCTAGGATATCATATGGTTATCAACGGACAAATGTGAGTACCATACTAAATAAAAGTAGTTTTTATCACAGCGTTCTATGACTTCTTACAATGTTATTACCATGTAGTGTATAACATCAGTAAAATGGCTGCATTGATAAATAGCTAATTTTATAAAAGGAATGATGTAAGCAGATTGAGAGTACATACTCATGTGGTGTTAATGTTAGACAGATGGTTGCTGCATTGCAGCATTAAAGACACCTTCTCTACTTCGCTGACACTTTTGAAGCTTAGGTTAGAGGCATTATTCCAAGGAAGAACGTTCTATTATTATGGAGCTTCACCTTTTTTTAGTGCTTGGAAAGAAAGTTAGTGAAAAGAAAACCATTTTATCTCCTGTTCATCTTAATTTGTGAATACAGAAAGCAGACATAAGCTTATAAAATATTTTAATGCTGAACACAAAATACAGTACATTCTTCAGGCTTAAAGAGAACTGATTTGCTTCTCACGTATTCTAGTTTTACGATGTTGTAATTCCACTGATTTCAATAGATTTATACCAGTGTAGTTTAAGAGGCATGTCAGATTTATAATCCTTTGAGCGTAGCTGTTATATTGGTGAAATCAAATTGTTTACTGTAATTATATGAAATTGATTGATTCCCACAATTAAAACTGTTACAATTGACCCATCTAGGATGCCCAGACTTTGGGCCAAAATTTGATCACTTTATTTAAGTAATCCAGTTGAAGTCAAATGCGTGACTAGTATGAGGTGAATAATATTTGACGCTTTGATCATATTAGCAGATGTATTACTTTTGATTTAATTTTATATTGTCTTGTTTACAAATAAATCCTCCATTTCTAGCAAAACTATTTCTAGCAAAATATTTAATAATGCTGCATAAAGAAAATACACTAGGAAAACATAAATGTATTAGAATTTTTGCTTTCAGGAAATCTTGGTTTCCTTAAATCAAGATTACCTTATCTTTCTGCAATATGCATGATTTACATATACATAATATGCATGATTTACATTCAAATAAGGATATCCCTTATTTGAATGGTGTCTGAAAGTGCTAAGCAAGTTAGCATCTAACATGCCGGAGTTTGCTACTGCCCAGAGGATAGACAGCAGTCTAACCAGTGCAAATTTTGAGTGTACAGCCTATATGCAGGACTGTTAGTTGATGAGCTGCAAACTTAAAAAAAAAAAAATGCAGGAACCTCCAAATTACATAGCAGAGAGACTAGTGTCAATGATTAAATGCTACAAAATAAAATATTTCAAAATCTCATAGGACACTGTATTGTGGGGACTGTTTTGTACTGTGCTCTCTGTGGAAATTGTAATAATGATTACAGATTCAAATATTCAGGAATTTTAAGTTCGGTGGTGCAGTAGCATTTTCAAGTATTGTTGTAGGAAAGGGGGATGCAGACAACTCTTCACTCAGAAAACTTTAAAGGTAAATGTGTAAGTGCTGTAACCCATCCTGGGCAGATATATCAATCAGAAATGGCCCAGTATATATGATACAGTGGATGGTCCTAGAGCCTTCCAAGTAGGTGCTTTGCACTAACTGTGGGGGGAAGTGACCATTTGGAACAGGTCTGTAGAATCTGGGAAGCTAATGGAAATTCTGTGAGCAGTTTAGGGTCAGGATGGAACCCAGAGTGACTAGTTCTACTAATTTAAAATAAATTAGTGGTATCTGAAATGTCTGGTACTAAACTGGACAAGGATATTGAAATCTGCAACACTAAAAATATATCACTTTTTTCTTACAATTTTCAAATTATACAAAGAGGTGTAATGGTCAGTTTGTCTTATTTTTACCTAAACCTGTTCTCTTGTGTGTTCCCAAAGGAAGACTTACTGTATTCTTAGGGATATATGGATAAATGTTCTCCTATAAATTCAGGATCTTTTCTCTTTCTACAAGTCTTTCTTCCATTTCCAAACCCTACAGATAGCTTAGTATCTCAAAGAAGTGGACAGAATCTTTTCACATGCACAATATGAATGTACCCTATGGGACATAAAAAAATTACTTAGCTGATTTTCAGTCATCTAAACTTGCCCAGTCATAATGGAAGACACAATTTTCTTCTCAATATCAAAAATACACAATGTTAACTGCAGCTCAGGCTCACTTGAGTGGTACAGAAATAGCTGAATCAGGATAATCTCTGAACTCCTCTCCCTGTCACCTCTAGCAGTGCTGACTTTTTCAGGAGTTCTCTGTCCACTGGCCTTAATGCTTAGCAAACAACATATGGAAAGGCTTACAGTGATGAGGACTTGACATGAACTTAACTTCTTTGATTTCCATGACCTATACCTTATGGACAAGGCTTAGAGGAAGTCCTACAGGTGTGAAAAATTATTTCAGAGTGTATTGTGCATGTTATTTCAATGGAATATGGGTGCCTAACTCCTTTAGGCTTCTTTGAAAATCCAAGCCTATGCATATAAGACTAAATTCTGGCCTCCTGTCCATCCATGACCTTCACAGGGGAGTCAGTGGGAGTCCTATCCCCAGATATGTGGTCAGAAATCACCCAGTGTATTCTTTATGAAGATACATATATCAAATTTGCTGGAAATAGATATTGTGCAACACAAATCATCAAAGTAACAGAATTTAATAATTACATGAATTCAATTAGTATTCTAGTGTAATATATGCAAAATTACAGAAAATGCATTTTTGACACAGCAGTTTAGCTATTGTGAAATACTGCCTCTATAATGGTAAACTGACGAGTAAAGGGCCAGATTCTATAGTTCTCAAGTAAGGGCCACAGAGTTTGGCTTACTGTGAATACCAATTATCAATGTCAGGAAAAGCCATAAATAAGATAAACGTCAAAGTATATTCCAAGTACATAAATTTACACCATAGCATAAAAATTACCTCTTAATAATACAATAAATAAATAACTTTAAAATCAAGGAAAATGCTCTCTTTGTACACTGTGGAATTACATTAAGATTTTACTTGCATCATTCCAACCTGGGCAGCATTTATAGCAAAAATGCTGCAGCAATAGCAGAGCAAACAAAAATTATGAATTGGTTAAAAAGATAAATTGAAGTTTGAAAAATCTATTGTTCATTTTTGTAAAAGGAAAGTAAAGAGCTTAGAAACTCATTCATTGTGAAATGTGTTAATCCAGAAGGAGGTCATTGCAAGAATGAATACATTCTTATCACTGAAGTTACATGAGTTTTATTCTGTAAATTTTTAAAGACTGTTAGATAACTCAAAATGGAAGATTAGGGATAACCAGGATGAGAAGAGAACAAAATGATCAAGCAGAAACACAATATAGTATGACAATTAATTACCAGGAATATTAGCTATACGTCTTTATTGATGTAGGGTAAGTATTTGAATTTTATGGATGGTAAATTGGGTCTTACTAGTCTCTTCTCACCGAAAATCTGGTATGCTTCTTGTAAAGAGCTGTAATTATAATCACATGAGTTAAGGTAGGCAGATTTACAGTCTGCTTACCAAAATAATGAACAGCACCAATAGCAGTTGGTATTTGAAACAAAACAAACATATTTTAAGTTGTCTTGTCCTACTGAGAGTTCTGTTACTCTTCCACTCTTGATGTCATAGAAGATATATTTCCATAATATGCTGTTCCTGTATGTCTCAGACAAGGTTACTCTATCAACAACTATATAAAAACAATTACCCAACTGAAACTTACAATGAGTCAGTATTATCTGCAGAAGGGAAATTTTAACACTGATATGTTAAAATTATGTGTGAGAAAAGTTCTAAATATTGTAAAGATTACTCAACCCCTCTGTGTGTCTGTGTTTTTTTCATGTTGCGTTTTAATTGTGGCATTCTATATGGATGTTAATAAAACTAAGTACACATTAGAAGGTTGTTTATGAGGCAACATCTGCAGTAATTAAGATGTCAAACCATACAACTAAATTCAACAGGTCAAGAAAAGTTCAACATTCTTAAAAAAAGCAGTCACTGAAATGGCTCTCTAAAAATGGGACGGTTTAAAATTCCATAACACAAATAGCAGCTTTCAGTAACAGCCATTTTGCAGGTAAACAGCTAAATCCTGTTCTTGCATGAGGCAGATGACACAGGGTTGCGAAAGAATGTTGCATTACTCTATCTCAGTGGTTCCCAAACTTGTTCCACCGCTTGTGCAGGGAAAGCCCCTGGTGAGCCGGGACGGTTTGTTTATCTGCCGCGTCCACCGGTTAGGCCGATCGCAGCTCCCAGTGGCTGCGGTTCGCTGCTCCAGACCAAAGGGAGCTGCTGGAAGCGGTGGCCAGTACGTCCCTCGGCCCGTGCTGCTTCCAGCAGCTCCCATTGGCCTGGAGCAGCGAACCGCGGCCACTGGGAGCCGCGATCAGCCAAACCTGCAGACGCGGTAGGTAAAGATACTGGCCCAACCTGCCAGGGGCTTTCCCTGCACAAGCGGCGCAACAAGTTTGGGAACCACTGCAGTCTATCTGCATCCAGCACAACACCCTGGCACAAGTCAGGCCACTACCACACACTAACTTGTGCTTTAATATGTGGGGCACATTTTGGTATTAGCCTGGTTACTGCAGATAACAGCATACTGCAAGTCAGGTTGGGAGCAAGACATCTGTCCCCTAACTTGTAGACTGTGCCTGCCAATTTATAATCTAGGCATACCTCCAAGGCATCCAATAACTTCTTTCTCTGCACACCAGTATTCCGAAGAACTACATTTAGTCCACATTTTATACTGGACAGCATATATGCTGCCCTTTGTGATGCAATGCATCCCTAGATACAAACAAATTAATTATCAAAGACAAATTTTACCTTTGTTAACATACCTTTGGATATGTTAACAAGCCCATTTTGATCCTTATCAAATACTGAATTTCTATGTTTGAGAAAGTATGTAATCACTCAGATTATAATAAACATATCAGAGTTAACTGTTAGGGTATATCTACACTGTAGCTGGAAGCATGCTTCCCAGCCCAGGTAAACAGATTTGTATTAGCTCTGCTTGAGCTAGCACACTGAAAAATGGCAGTATGGACACTGCAGCATCAGCATCTGAGCTGAGACCCAGAGGTCAGGTGGGCTTGGACCTGAGCAGCTAGTCTGAGCCACCACCAGTGCCACAACTATCATAATGCTATTTTTAGCCTGCAGGTTTGAGCGGTGCGAGATTGAGTCTGTGCAGCTGAAAGGAGAGAAGTGTATCCTGCTGCAGTGGAGACGTGCCCTGTAACACTATGTTCAAAAGTCAGGCTGCTCGACTGGAAGTTACAAAGAGAGAATGTTTTTTTCCTGAATAGCAAACTAAGAAAATTATCGTGATTCAGTGGTGTCTACTTTGACTTTTGATATACAGACACCTTCCCTCCTACTTTTCATATAATATATGAAAGATACAAAAATACTTACATAATGTTTAAAGCATCATTATCCTGGTCAGCACACATAGGTATCTTTAAAATTTCACATTTACCAGTAACACCTTAAGTCATGCTTCAATTAGCAATATGATACAAGAGGAACAGCTCTTAGTTTAGGTTTTTAAATAGAAATGAAAAGTTGAAAGCAGTCTGGCCACGGGGGAAGGATTACAAAACGTAGCAACAGAGTCTATCAAGAGCTTTTAGATATGATTTATTTTTTGAACCTCACACACACCTCACAGATTTATATAATTTTGCTTCACTTACATCCAGGCCCCTTTGAACTTTTAGCTTTTATTATTTATTTATTTATTTTTAAAATGCTAAACTGGGAGTGATAAACAGCTCTGAGTTTAACTTTTTAAAATAAACATCTGAAATTTCACAATTGGCCAGGATGCTGTTGAACAGCTGCTGAAATCAGGTTGAAAGGGACTGAGGAACCAAAGAGTAGAACAAGAGGGAGTAGAAAGATGGTGCAGACAGAGACCCTGTTTTTTTAAAATAAACAGCTTTTTCCAAATACCTGCAGAAAAAATATTTAAAATAACTGAAACAATAGTTTCCTCATTTCTCATTTTTAACCCAACTTACTTATGTAAGAGTTGCATGGATACCAATAGGTAAATGAGATGATCTGTGATGAAAATGGTGATGTTATATCCAAATTGATACAATCAATTTCAATACAGCTATATCACAAACTAAAAAGGCCAAATGGCTAAAAAGAATTTAACTTTAGACCCTGAGGTCCAGTTTCTAGTTTCAGTGTGCACCATTGCAACTCTGCCACTATAACGAAAAGCAGAATTTTTATGTCATTCTTTATAGCCCCAATATACCATGGCATAACAATTCTGTCAGTTCAAAGAAATGGGAGATCACAACTAAAAGCAAATTAGTAGATATTGACTATGGCTGGGCAAATACCATAAAAACAATAAATGAGAATTCTTGTGATAAAACCACTGCTATGCTTTGCTGCTATTCATAACCCATTTGATCTGCCTATTTGTGAACATTTGGGTAACCACCAGGCACGAATAGCAGTTCAAATACATACAAAAGCATTCACACTGGAAATACTCTAAAGGCTTCTTTAAAAAACTGTTTAATTCGCAAAATCCAACATGAATGTTCATGGCTAATTCTCTAACAGAGAAAGGAGCTCCTGTTTATCAAGTTTAGATAATCTAATTGGGAGCAGAAACAATATCTTGTGATTAATTGACTGATCACATAGTGTGGAATTACAAAATACCAATATTCTGTGACCAATCTGTGAACAATCCATAGGGTTGAATTATTTTACACAAAATATTTATTAAACAATTGTAATGAATCATTATAAAATCACAGACTGTTGTAAGATAAGGTATTCACCACACAAATTTCACCACCCCTAAATTCAGTCAATGTCCACATTTACAGTGCATTTTGTGCTGTTCCAGATTGACTACAGCATCATATTGCTTCGTGACATAATAAATAGCATGGTAATGTTGAGTGGGTGAGATGGAGGACAGAACAAAAGAGGACATCCCTTGATTCAAAGTCAATAATACCTTGCTGATTAGAATTTTCATTTTACTTGTGATTCAAAGATGAAAATATGTTCAGCTTCCTCACAACAGACAGTTTTATCACTTTCAGATTTTTTTTTTTGCCAATTTTTAGGATGGGTGTCTTCATTGTATAAATTAAAAAGCTCCACGATGATCAAAATGGGTTAGATTTTGCTCTCAGTTCCCTCTCTGCAATCCCAGACTTTGATAAGGGTATGTGCGTAATTGAGTATAGAACTGGTTTCCAAATGTTTGATTGGCAGAATATCAGTTTTGTGTAAGCTGTTTTCCCAGATGATGGTAACATACTTTGATTGGGTAAATTAAATTTAAATGTTATGCTATATGGTGCTTCTGTTACTGCATGATATAGTCCATAATAATTAAATTGCCTATACAAGATTTAGAAAACAACAAATATTTCTGAAGATAAAAAATATAAACAAACAATTACACACAAGTGGATGGTTATTTGAATTTGCAAATTACCTTAATTAAAAACTAAAATATAATAGCATAAGAAAATTCCAAAACATCAAGCAGCTTTCTATTATCAATATAACATACTCCTGGGCTTATTAAAAAGGTTCCTTTTTATGTTTATGAGAAACAATATTCTACTTGGTCCCTCTTATACCTTAGTTAAACTAAATCCCAAAACTTTATCATCAAAGCTGGAAAACTTACATAGCATGCACTTCAAACATGTGTTAGAATATCATTAAAAAGTTCATAGATAAGTCAGGATCTGATTCATAAAGATACTGGGGGGTGCCAATCTTGCCTGACATGCGTTGATGTGAGTCACATGACTCAGCAAAGAGCAGTTTGAATGTTTCTACTATATTGCAATGGATGGGCAAGAAACATAGCTGAGTAGCATGCAGGCCAGTCAATATCCATTAGAAAATATATTTATATAATTATATATATTTATAACTTGTTGAGGTAACCTGTGTAAAAGTGGTGATACGTTGCTCTGCCTGGTTAAAAAAGCACCAGAGCTGCATTCTTGATTGATCCAGCTTGATTTTACGCCTGTGAGAAGTAAGAATTGTAGGAAATGAAGTTCAAGATACCAAGTATCTCTGCTTTTCTGCTCTGGAAACTCTTATACATTTGACTGATTAAAGACTTCAAACATTTATTTTAAGTACATTCAGAGACATATAATGAAATGTAAGAGTGTAAAATAATAAATGCTTTAGACCTCTGAATCCTGATTAAAATAAAAAATACATTATAACATGATTACAATAGCTCTAGAAGATGCCTCCATCTGTATTAAGAATTTTTAAAATATCAGATGAATATTTTTGATAAAATTATTATCCTGAAACCTACACTTTGGAGGGAAATCTAATGGATCACTATTTCTATGGCACCCATTGCCAGATTGTCTACAATCTGAGCCAATGTTCAACAAAGGAATGAAAAAATTCCTTTTGTATTCATTGGCTGCTGGATTGAGCCAGAGCACCAATATGTTATGTGATAGTAAATTGGGGTCCAATTCTGGAAACCATCATTGATGTGAGTACTTCTTACTCATACTAGTAGGCCCATATATGTTAATTGCCATATTTGCAGGGAAAGCCGTGCAATCTGTGGCTAAATAACAGAGTAAAAGAGGAAATTAGAGACAAAAAGACATCTTTTAAAAATTGGAGGGCAAATCCTACTGAGGAAAATAAAAAGTAGAGTAAACTCTGGCAAGTCAAGTGTAAAAGTATAATTTGGCAGGCCAACAACAAATTAGAAGCGAAACTAGTAACAGACATAAAAACTAACAGCAAAAACTTTTTAAGTACATCAGAAGCAGGAAGACTACCAAACAGTCAGTGGGGCCATTGGACGATCAAGGTGCTAAAGGAGTACTCAAAGAATCTAAATGAATTCTTTGCATCAGTCTTCACTGCAGAGGATGGATGTAAGGGAGATTCCTAAGTCTGAGCCATTCTTTTTAGGTGACAAATCTGGGAAACTGTCCTAGATTGAGGTGTCAATAGAGGAGGTGTTGGAACAAATTAATAAATTAAACAATAATAAGTAACCAGGACCAGATGATATTCACCCAAGAGTTCCGAAGGAATTCAAATGTGAAATTGCAGAACTACTAACTGTGGTATGTAACCTGTTGCTTAAATCAGCTTCTACACCAGATAACTAATGTGATGCCAATTTTTAAAAAAGGTTCCAGAGGTGATCCTGGCAACTACAGGCCAGTAAGCCTAACTTGAATACCAGGGAAATTGGTTGAAACCACAGTAAAGAACAGGATTATCAGACACATAGATGAACATGATATGCTGGGGAAGAGTCAACACAGCTTTTGCAAAGAGAAATCATGCCTCTCTACTAATCTACTGAAATTTTCTGAGGAGGTCAACAAACACGTGGACAAGGGTGATCCAGTGGATATAGTATATTTGGACTTTCAGAAACCCTTTGACAAGGTCCCTCACCAAAAGCTCTTAAACAAAGTAAGCAGTCATTGGATAAGAGGGAAGGTCTTGAAAAGATGGCAAACACAGGATAGGAATAGATGGACAGTTTTCACAGTGGAGAAATGTAAATAGCGGGATCACCCACAGATCTATACTAGGAGCAATGCTTATTAACATATTTATAAATTATCTGAAATTGGTAAACAGTGAAGTGGCAAAGTTTGCAGACGATAACAAATTACTCAAGATAGTTATGTCCAAAGCAGCTGCAAAGAGTTACAAAGGAATCTGACAACACTGGGTGTCTGCCTGGGCAACAAAATGGCAGATGAAATTCAATGTTGATAAATGGAAAGTAATACATGTTGGAAAACATAATCCCAACTATAGATATAAGACGATGGGGTCTAATTTAGCTGTTCCCATGCAAGAAAGAGTTCTTGGAGTCATTGTAAACAGTTCTCTGAAAACATCTACTTAATGTGCACCAGCAGCCAAAAAAGCTAACAGAATTTTAGGAACCATTAGGAAAGGGATAGATAATAAAACAGAAAATATAATGCCACTGCATGCAATTCTGGTTGCCCCATCTAAAAAATGGCATATCAGCTCTCGGCCCTACACACAGGCGCACATACACATTGGCTGGCTATCTTGTGGTACATTAAACACACAGTAAGGCCTTTGGGGAAAATAACAGGCAGTTGGCCCAAAACAGGGAGTTCTAAGGGCTCTACATTCTTGGCTTCATGATGCATTACAATTTCTACATATAGTGTGGCTATGACCAGTAACTTAACTGTAAAACAGCAGGAGTGAAATCTTGGCCCCACTGAAATCAATGCGGAGTTTTCCGATCAACTTCAATGCAGCAGGATATTTTGTTTTGCAGAGTCATTTACGGGAAAATACAAAAAAAGGGTGGGGCGAGCTTGACATGAAAATAGAGGGAATGTATTGAACAAAGATGCCATTTTTAGTCACTTTTCTGACCACAAATTCATCTTAGCAGAAATGTCCTCATTCTTCCTATAATAGAGCTCACAGTAGAGCAGAATCATCCAGAGAGGAGCACGAACTAGATTTAATTGGATAATTCTTTTCTTTCCAAATTGACTGGCAGGGACTGCCACAGTATTAACAACAGTCCTCCCTCTGATGAGAACTGAAAGCATCGTTTCTCTGACGTTACCATTCCTACCTGCATGGCAGCATGATATGTGCCACTGAGAAAGTCTCTGAACAATTATATTTGCAACACTATGTCCTTTGCAAAATATCATAAAAAGGTCTGATATATACCTCAGAACCATTAACAGTTTTGAAATTTACAATCAGGGTTGATTTCTAGGCTAGCAGTTTGACACCTGGAAACTGACTTTATCTGACAGGAAACTGAAGCTTACTACTAAGTAGGAAAATGCTAGTGGGAAACTTGTGTCCCATTGTAAACAAAATAGAAACATTTAACAATATTTCAGCATATCAAGTTGAACCACATCAGAGTAATAAAAATATTTACAGAACTATTCCCTAGATTAATTTTTTATAACCTATAACCTTAAAATTGCAGTCTATTCTAATTACAAGTTCCAAATTACTTTCAGCAACGTGTCTGCAGAGTGTAAGAGCATTAATCCTTTCTATTAAAATCTCAAGCATGTAGCAGATTTTAGTACCTGAGTTACTGAGAGAAATTCATATCTAATGTCAGTGGGCCCAACTCTATTGATTGTAACAGAGTTGTACCCATTTACACGGGTAAGAATTCTGTTAATTGTTTTCAAAGATTAGTGTTGTTCCCCCAGAAATGTAAGAGAAGAGGTTTATGAAACATCCTAGTTATATCCAAATGGATACTTACTGCCCTCTAAATATAACGCCATAGAAAACAACACAAACCCTGAAGAATGAGGACGAAAGGAAAATACTGGCAAAACATAATTATTAAGAATAATTTACACATCTATAATGCCTTTCATCTGAGGATCTGAAGGTGCTTGGCAATCATTAGTAAATAATACCTTACAATACTCCTGTGAAATAGGAAGCATTATACCCATCCTACAGATGGAAAAACTGGAGAGAGTCTGAATGACCTGCCCAGGGATATAGAGTGACTCAATGAAAGAGCTGGGAATAGAACCTAGAACCCATGCTTACCAACTGTTCCATGATTTGATCCCTAGAGAATGATCCCTCCAGCAATTATATCAAAATTAAGTGTTACTGTACCCAGGATAAAAAGAAAAGGAATACTTGTGGCATCTTAGAGACTAACAAATTTATTTGAGCACAAGCTTTCGTGAGCTACAGCTCACTTCATCGGATGCATTCTGCTACTCTGTACCCAGGATAGAAAGACAAGGTGAGTGAGGTAATATCTCTTATTGGTTCAACTTCTGCTGGTGAAAGAGACAAGCTTTCAAGCTACCCAGAGCTCTTCTGAAGAAGTTGGTCCAATAAAAGATATTACCTCATTCACCTTGTCTCACAAAAGTTTAACACCACTTTAAGATAAGGACAGAGAACTTCATTATCCCTAGGAAATGGAGTTAACCATCAGAACCTGTAGTTCACTAACCTTCCAGAAGTAGTAATATCAATGACTGAGAACAACTATCTTGAAGGAGAGCTAATACAAAGGACATTTCTGCAGAGGCTTACAGTTTGCTAAAGACCAGGTTAAGGAAACACCTAGATGCTGGAGATTTTAAATGAGGAAAATTACCTACTAAATAATTCATGAACACAGAGCAATCTTCTGCCTTACAGGATGAAGCTGAAATGCCTAACACTTTTAGTCTGAGAGGAGAAATACAGTTTAATAAGACTTATAAACCTGAGAAGAATAAAGAGAGGAGACCGTGTACAATTTAAGTGATTAATGAATCCACCAGGGAAACTTTTTACTACTGCATCTTGCCAAGAACCTCTATTACTTTACAATGTAGAAGAAAACCTTATGAGTGGATGCCTTTCTTAGTTTAACCAAAACTCATTAGACGTGATTAAAGGGAACACATGACTTCCAAAGGATCAACAAATGGTCTAGATGAAAAGACAAAAAGACGTTGTGCTGATGTTAATGTAATACTTGTGGATGTATTTGAAGGTTATTAATGGGCTTAGATGAAGCTGTCTATAGGAGCTGTCAATGGAGACAAGCCCATGAAAAGGATGTTAGGATGCTTTGCCCTGTCTTATCTTGTGTACAGCCCTTGTTATTAAGGGCTTGATCCTGCAAGGTGCTGAGCACTCTGTTCCCAATCCAGCAAATCACTTAAACAAGTGCTTTAACTTTGTGCTTAAAGATGAGTTGGAGGTGCTCAGTGCCTGGCAGCCTCAAGCCCTAGAGGAATAAAGGAAAAGCATATATCGATCTAATCCCAGACAGGATTTCCCAAGGGAAGATAGATGTTAATGCTTGTTTATTTAAGTTTAATTCATATTGTAGGAAAAGATCCAGAAAGGAAGATTAAAAAAAGAGAATCTGGTGGGAGCATGAGGGATCTTCAGAGTCCAGTACTTGGGAATCCATCCTGAGGACAAAGGACAGACTAGGAAAGCAAAAGTGGATGCCTGAGATACGTCTAAACAAGTGCTTTCAGCAAGAAGCATAAACAGTGCAAGGCAAAAGGAAAGCCCCTCCATTAATATGTGGACCCCAATCTGGTATTTATACAAAATTATTTGGATTTGGGTGGGAGCTCAGAATAAGAAATGGAGAGAGAGAGATGGGGGTTTATAAATGTACTATTAAGTACATGGTCCTGGTCTTAGTAGGACAAGTCACCATCTCAGAGTATTGATGTTCACAGAATTTTCTTTATCATCATTCATACAATAGTATCTAACACCTAATGCATCAAAGACAATTATAGTCAACACACAAATATGTTATAATACAATGGTAGTATTTTGATGTCCAATTTAATTCCTCATATGGAAAGTTCTATGTGTTTTACACAAATTAATAAATTTAGCTTGACAACACCACTGTAATTTATATAATTATTACTCCTATTTTACAGATGAAGAAACAGAGACAGACAGATTAAGTGACTTCTTCAGGATAACACAGAAAGTTTGCAAAGAACAAAACCCATGTCTTCTGACTCAGTCATGAGTTTGAACCATACAATGATCCTTTCTCCCTAAAATTCTAATAGAGCATATGGATCGCATCTATAGTTTGTTAGGTGTAAGCTGAAGAGGATTTTGATAATCTTATTTCAGGGAAAATGTCTGGAAACATGGAAAAACAGATGGCTCAAGGAGCAGGATTATACCAAGAAACTGCATGATTTAGGTAGAGGAGGAGAAAGAACCTGTGTCACTGCTATCATGTGACCATTACTGAGTCTCTCAGTGTTAGAAAGACTTTGATAAGCTTAGTAGTAAACTTGGCTGATCCTCTGGAAGCAGTGAAAGCTCTGAAATAGATCGTCATGGAATGATGCACCAACCAGACCTCTTAGAAGGTGCTTGAGGGGGAATGTTTCTTTTTCTTCTTTAGCGCAGATTAGAATGGAATAGAATAGTTCAACAGATAAATGTCCTATGTTTGTACTTAGGACATGTAGGACGCTTAGAGGGATAATAATAAACCTTACAATGTTCGAGGTCTATATTAAACCACTTTTCCTGCTCTGCTCTATATTGAGCCACAATTTCAACAATAAAGTACAAACTAAGCACTCTTCTTAACAATTTTTAAACAAAAATATATTTGTAAAATGTGACAGTAAAGGAACTTCTCTAGAGAAACTGGAAAAAGTGGCTCCAGATTTGACACAGCCAGTGGGAAAAAGGAACTCAGGGTGAGCTATTAAATATTACACATACCCTCAGACTCAGGAATGAGAGGCTCATACATGGACACTTGTGACTTAAATTTTAATCTGTGGCAGGGAAAGTTATTGGATTCAAATGCCTCAACATTTGCACGATAAAGATGGGTGGCTGTGTGAAGCTGACTGATGTGGGATAAAAAGCTTCCAGACTTTGTTACCTCTAGGTCACTGGTTTAGATCTAGCCCTAACTGGTGATTGTTACCATCTGATGGCACTTCAGTGGTGTTCATGAAATGGGTCGATGGTCATAGTACAGAATCCAAGTGCTATATTCTGAAAAAAGCCACAGTCATCATTGGCACTCTTTTTGACAGTCTCAAAGAGGTCAATGATTGAACAGGAATGGAGATTGTTATTTCTATAAGTAGACCCTCCAGAATCCAGTTGAAATACTGAGGCACTGGTGGGGCAAGTGTGGGGAAATTTGCATAACTGTTGCATGTTCTATACTGGTTCTACGCATAAATTGAGGACTTCAATTTTGTGGGCTAGAAAATTGCCACCTTTTGCAATTATTGAATTGTCTTGATAAAATAAAAATGAAAAATAGAAATTAATCTTAATTTTCAAAAAGTGTCCAAAGTGTCTTTATTGTCACAATAAATAGAATATTCTACATCTTTCACATTTGAAACTTGCAACCTTCCATCAAGTTTCTTATATACTATTACAAGGTTGTATATGGTACTATAAAGGAATCAAACTTAGATAAATCAATGCTAAAATGGAATATAAAATCACAACTCATCTTGATAAATATAAAAATAGTCCTACCTCTTTGCTTTCCTCTAGATCTGACTCGCTGCTAAACTCTTCTGTATTTAAATTTTCAAAATCTGATTCCCCAACAGCAATTGGTACTGTCACAGTGAGGCTTGGATTGTTTATGAATGACATATAATCACTTTCATCGACGACATATTTTTCCACGCTGCTGCCTACGCCACTGGTAGTTCCATTCCCATCTTTAAGATAGTTAAGGTCTTTACCTATTTCTATGACAGTATGGTTGGAAATGCAGCTGTCTTTTTTGTTGTTTAGATCTTCAAGAGGCTTGATTTCATCTAAAGCTTTCTGCTTTCTAACAAAGGCTTTTTGGATGAATTCACGTGCTTTTCTTTTCACATAATCTATTCCCTTCTGAATCCTTGCCACTGCAATTTGGAGATTGTTCATTTCATTATCATCATCTGTAGCCGCAAGGTTGTCTGAACTAAATGAGCTCAGCAGTAAAGCCAGAAAGAGATTGAGCACCTAAAAGACAATAAGGAGAAAACACAGTTGGATGTCTTATTATTTAAGTGATGACAGTAATTACTTTATGGCATGTTTAATTACATCACTTTTACTTCACGATTAGCAGTAATATCAAACTACCTAAAGGCCATTATTCCTAGTGTAGAGAGGCTGAGAGAGGGGTGGCAGTAGACCCACCCTCTGCCCTGAAGGGGAGCTATATAGGACTCACAGAGGCTACTCCATCCATTAGGAGGCAGTTCTGCAGTCATTCTGCAACATGGGGATGGGATAATTTCTTCCTCCCCTCCTCCACCATACATCTACCCAGCTTCTTAGGCTGAATACTTTGCAAACTGTTGACCTTTACTATTTAAGTAAATATGACAATCAGAAAAATAATATTCAGTAAATGCTTCAGAAATAAATACTGATACAGCGTAATGCATTGTGTTGAGAGTTCTGAGCCTGAAGAGTTATCCCTGAGCCTGTGTGTTCTGAGTGCTCAGAGCCTGAGTCATTTGTGATAATTACTTACATGCCCTAATGGTCTAGCCAATCCACAAACAAGTGTCTAACCAGGTGACCTCACGGCAGGTATATAGGATTCTAATGAAAGTAGCAACTCCAGTCTGCTCAGTGTCACTACCTTGTTGGGGATGCTCCCTGCTACCTGATGTAATGACAGACTGCTCCAGCTCGTGCTCCTGCTCAAGCTACAGCCAGTCACCCAGCTGTCCTGACATACACGTACACTAAACATACCGTACAGACGGAGTATTCCTAGTATAGGCTGCTATATATAAATCAATAAGAAATGTGTGAAACAGTGTTCACAAAGCCATCAATTCACATTCCATGTTGAATTATGATATTAACATGTCTTATTTTGATTAAAATAGTAGATGAATTTGGATAGTTTAAATTTTAAAAAGTTGGCCCTTAACTCCCGTTAGTTCACCTCAGTTAAAATTAAAAGCATATTTTATCAGATAAGGTATCATTTGTTGCAAAATAAATAAGGTACATACCACTAGGTTTCCAATCACCATGACCATCATGAAAACAATAAGGCACATGGCTTGCCCCGCAACCTCCATACAATCCCACATAGTCTCTATCCATTCTCCACATAGTACTCGGAATACAATCAAGAAAGAGTGGAAGAAGTCATGCATGTGCCAACGTGGAAGTTCACAGTCATTGGAGATCTTGCAGACACATTCCTTGTAGCTTTTACCAAACAGCTGCATGCCAACCACAGCGAAAATGAAGACAATGATGGCCAGCACCAATGTCAAATTTCCCAAAGCCCCCACTGAATTACCAATAATCTTTATCAGCATATTCAGTGTTGGCCAAGATTTTGCCAACTTGAAAACTCGAAGCTGAAAAACAAGAGCAAAGGAGCGTTGTTATTCATGCTGCTAATTATAATGACATTATCAGTGCATTTCAGATTTTCAGTTACCAAAATCCCATAGCTGTAAAATGTCTCATTTAATTGTTACAACCTTTAGTCACCACGTTTATGTTTTCATAGATGCTGGCCATAAAGGCTTAGCAGGTTTCTACAATAAGGCACATACAGACTGAAGTCCTAATTCAAGTCCCTAACAGCCAAAAAAATGTAGCAGGCTTCAGTTACACCCAAATGCCACAGAACATCAGACTGTGCCATTTTGTGTAACTACATAAAAAAAGAACCACTCTGTTGGGATCAGTAGCACTATAATGAACATGCTCGCCGTGTCCACTGATTTTCTCAAGGATATAGCTTCCCTAGACAAAGTGCAGATGACTAGTTGCTAACAAGCTACATAGAACCAAAAAGACAATGGGCCAAATTCATCCCTGGGATAAATCACTGAAATCAGTGGAATTATCTCAGGGATGACTTGGGCCCTATGTCCTTTAAAAAATTCATAATATAAAAATATATTCTGCTTTCAGTTCAAGAAAGAGAATATTCACTAACAGCATATATATAGGAAGGGGATTTGTCATCTGGGGAGAAGCACCCAGATGTTACAAGACAGCAGTGGGCAAACTTTTTGGCCCAAGGGTCACATCGGGGTTGCGAAACTATATGGAGGGCCGGGTAACGAAGGCTGTGCCTCCCCAAACAGCCTGGCCCCTGCCCCCATCTGCCCCCTGACTGCCCCCCTCAGAACCCCCAACCCATCCAACCCCCCCTCCCCGCTCCTTGTCCACTAACTTCCCCCTTCCAGGACCCCTGCCCCTAACCACCTCCCCCGGTACCCCACCTGCTCCCTGACTGCCCCAACCCCTATGCACACCCCTGCCCCCTGACAAGCGCCCCTCCCCAGACTCCCACGTCTATCCAACCCCCCCATTCCCTAACTGCCCCCCCATCCAACCCCCGGGATCCCCTGCCCCTTATCCAACCCCCCACCCCGCGCCTCCTTACCATGCTGCTCAGAGTGGCTGGAGACAGCTGCGCCGTCCAGAGCGCTGGCGGCATGGCAACATGAGGTAAGGCTGCGGGAGAGGGGGACAACAGGGGAGGGGCCGGGGGCTAGCCTCCCCGGCCGGGAGCTCAGGGGCTGAGCAGGACGGTACCGCGGGCCAGATGTGGCCCATAGGCCATAGTTTTCCCACCTCTGTTATAAGAGGAGTGTTGGTAAAATTTTCAAAAGCACCCAAGTGACTTAGGATCCTAAATCTCACTTTCAAAAGTGATTTAGACACTTAAGATCTAAATTTCATAGCAAATCAATGGGACTAGGGCTCGTAAGTGCCTAAATCACTTTTGAAAATGGGACTTAGGCACTTTTGAAAATTTTACCCTGTATCATTAAATCCAGCTGAGAGAAAGATTTTGTCTCTTTTATTTCCCCAAGTTCACTTCCTCCTGTAACAGAGATCATCCTGGCGGAAGAGTACTAGATGCAATTGCTGTTAGAATGCATCACTGCTGCTCCTGCAGTTGTTTTTCAGGATGGTTAGGTCTGGCTGGACCTCACAAGTTTGGAAGGTTTCCTTCAAAGAAGGATGATAGTTACAATGTTTATTCCAACTGCATGAAATTCCTTTTTGGTTTCAACCAGGCCTGCAACCAAGGGTGTATTTTGGTATTTTCTCTTTTGGCTGAAATGCAGAGGAGCAAATGCATACAAATTTAAAAAACACTTGTTTGGTTTTTTTAAATCAAACCTCAGAGAAGTTCTGGTTGGGATTATTTCAGGAATTGGGCTAATGGTATTTGTTATTTCATTTGAATTGGTTCATACATTTCTAGTGGGACCAAAAACAGTATTGCCAACCTGAAGCATTCAGAAATTATTAATCTGCTTAAAAAACATGAGATTGGCTTTACAATAATTGGATTTTTTAAAAAATGATGGATTGTTTTTATTTGTTTTCTGCTTTCTGAGCTGTTAGGATACATTCAGTTCATATTTTCAAGCTTTTCTCCACAACATTGAGAGCCAGAAACTTACTTTTACTTATTTAAATAAAAGCTAAAATTCTTCCATTATCACTTGATTCCATGAGCTGGAGTTTCAAGAAAAACATTAAGTTCTATGAGATTTGTGATATAATCATGAGAGTTGGCAGCAATGCACAAGTTAAATACTGACCAACTCAGCTTCTTTGAGCTAAATTTATTGAACCTTCTTAAGAAGATTCATAGTATCCCCGATTTCACTGGTAATAATGGCAGCATGCAAATATTCATCATGAAAGATGCTATACACAAGGAAGGATGTTCATTACATTATATTTCCTACCTGACAACATTCTAACTAAAGTTGCCAAAGTAATTTACTTTGGCGACCTATTTACAGAGCAAGATCTGAGCTCCCCAAATTCTCTCATTGAGGGTGATCAGCACCTAATGGGATCAGCTCAAAGACAATCACTGTTAGTCTGTTTTTTTCCAGGAACGATTTTGTTCAAGAAACACCGTAAGGTAGGTTAAGCCCCAGATGTATAATGTATTAATTTTAGAATAAAATGGTTTTGCAAAACTTAATAGCCCAAAGCCCTAAGTCCCTATTCCTTCTTTACTGCCATTGAATACAATTAGTTTTACCTAAGTAAAAAAGTCAGGATTTGGCTCACTATTAATATAAATATTTTCATGATTAAAAAAAAAAGTTAAAACTAGTTTTTGATGGGACTGAAGCATTTTCCTGAAGTGTTTGCAATCCAAACAGTATAGCATTGTGTTATTGTACGAAGATCAATATGGATATGAAACTAAGTAGAAACAAAAATTAAACTAACCAGACTATTTTCACTGGTGAAGTGAATGAGAAATTTCTTACTCCATCATTTTGTTTCTGTTAGCTGCGTCTCTCCTCATTTATCACTAATGGATAATACCTCCCTCCTGTGGAATATGGAGGCAGTTCAATGTTGTTGATGGAGGCTATTTAACTGAGGCCACCAGAAGAGTTCTTCTAAATAGAACTCTAGCAACTGATTATTAGCATTAAGACACAACTTGATAGACTATATAAAGAACATTAAGGTAATTATACATCCAATTCTTGATTCAGAGGCAAATTTCAATTGCAATAAATTGTATTCCAGTAATTTACCAGACTACCAAGGTGGGCTGAATGAGGAGAGACGCTACTAGCAGAAAGAAAATGATCAGGTACGAAATTTCTCATTCTCCTGCACATCTTCTCTCCTCATTCATCACTAACGGGATGTAGCAAGAAGTGAATCACAGAGGGAAGGAAAGGGTAAGCAGAGTTTTAATTATTATTAGAGCAGAATAACAGGCAGACGTAGAAGTTTCCCCCATACAGAGCAAGATCTTTGTAATTTAAGGAATTATTTGGGAACCAACCCAACAATACCTTCCTAGTACCAATGGAAACGTGTTTCACAAATCTTCCTCAGATGAGGCTCATACACTTTTCCCCACAATGCCACTAGAGACTGTGTAGAGGGAACTTTGAATCCTACTCCATAATTAGTGCCCAGATGCCTTACATGCCAACTAGTGCTAAAGATGGAAACAAAATTATGAAAGAACTATTTCCCAGGCATTGTGGAAAGAAGAACTTACCCTGAACAGAAAGATTTCTGTAGCTAAAAGAATAACCTTTTCCTCACAACAACAGCAATGTGGTTCTTACATGGATCAGTGGTTCTCAAACTGTGGGTCGGGACGCCAAAGTTGGTCCCAACGCCATTTTAATGGGGTAGTCAGGGCTGGCTTAGACTTGCTGGGGCCTGGGGTGAAAGCTGAAGTCTGAGCCCCACCGCCTGGGGCCAAAGCTGAAGCCCGAGGGGTTCAGCCCTGGACAGCAGGGCTCAGGTTACAAGCCCCCTGCTTGGGGCTGAAGCCCTTGGGTGGTGGTGGAGGTTGGGTGGGCTCAGGCTTTGATTCCCTCCTCCTGGGGTCATGTAGTAATTTTGGTTGTCAGAAGGTGGTCACGGTGCAATGAAGTCTGAGATGGACCTGTCCTGCATGAACTTATCTAGTTCTTTTGTGAACCCTGTTAATAGTCTTGGCCTTCACAATATCCTCTGGCAAAGAGTACCACAGATTGACTATGTGTTGTGTTAAGAAATACTTCCTTTTGTTTGTTTTAAACCTGTTGCCTATTAATTTTTAAACCCTAATTTCATTTGGTGACCCCTAGTTCTTGTGTTATGAGGAGTAAATAACACTTCCTTATTTACGTTTTCCACACCAGTCATGATTTTATAGACCTCTATCATATCCCCGCTTAGTCATCTTTTTTCCAAGCTGAAAAGTTCCTATCTTATTAATCTCTCCTCATATGGAAGCTGTTCTGTACCATTACTTTTCTGTACCTTTTCCAATTCCAATATATCTTTTTTGAGATGGGGCAACCAGATCTGCATGCAATATTCAAGATGTGGGCACACCATGGATTTATATAGAGGAAATGTGATATTTTCTGTCTTATTATCTGTCCCTTTCTTAATGATTCCCAACATTGTTAGCTTTTTTGACTACTGCTGCACATTGATAGATGTTTTCAGAGAAATAGCCACAAAGACTCCAAGATCTTTCTTGAGTGATAACAGCTAATTTAGACCCCCATCATTTTTATCTGTATAGTTGGGATTGTGTTATCCAATGTGCATTATTTTGCATTTATCAACATTGAATTTCATCTGCCATTTTGGTGCCCAGTCACCCAGTTTTGTGAGGTCCCTTTGTAACTCTTCACAGTCTGCTTTGGACGTAACTATCTTGAGTAGTTTTGTATCCTCTGCAAATTTTGCTACCTCACTGTTTACCCCTTTTTCCAGATCATTTATGAATATGTTGAACAGTACTGGTCCTAGTACAGACTCCTGGGGGACACCACTATTTACCTCTCTCCATTCTGAAAATTTACCATTTATTTCTACCCTTTGTTTCCTATCTTTTAAACAGTTACCAATCCATGAGAGAACCTTCCCTCTTATCCCATGACCGCTTACTTTGCTTAGGCGCCTTTGGTGAGGGACCTTGTCAAAGGCTTTCTAAAAGTCCAAGTACACTATATTCACTGAATCACCCTTGTCCACATGCTTGTTTATTCCCTCAAAGAATTCAAGTAGATTGGTAAGGCATGACTTCCCTTTACAAAAACCATGTTGACTCTTCCACAACAAATCATGTTCATCTATGTGTCTGATAATTCTGTTCTTCACTATAGTTTCAACCAATTTGCCTGGTACTGAAGTTAGACTTACCAGCTTGTAATTTCTGGGATCACCTCTGGAGCCTTTTTAAAAATTGGCGTCACATTAGCTATCCACCAGTCATCTGGTATAGAAGCTGATTTAAATGATTTAAATGATAGGTTACATACCACAGTTAGTTCTGCAATTTCACATTTGAATTCCTTTGGAATCTTGGGTGAATATCATGTGGTCCTGGTTACTTACTACTGTTTAATTTATCAATTTGTTCCAAAACCTCCTCTACTGACACCTCAATCTGAGACAGTTTTCCAGATTTGTCACCTAAAAAGAATGGCTCAGATGTAGGAATCTCCCTCACAGCTTCTGCAAAGAATTCATTTAGCTTCTCTGCAATGGTCTTATCTCCCTTGAATGCTCCTTTAGAATCTCGATCATCCAGTGGCCCCACCAGTTGTTTAGCAGTGTTCCTACTTGTGATGTACTTAAAAATTCTTTTGCTGTTACTTTTTGAGTCTTTGGCTAGCTGTACTTCACATTCTTTTTTGGCCTTCCTAATTATACTTTTACACTTCACTTGCCAGAATTTATGCTCATTTCTATTTTCCTCAATAGGATTTAACTTCCACTTTTTAAATGACGTCTTTTTGCCCCTCACTGCTTCTTTTACTTTGTTGGTTAGCAACTGTGGCACTTTTTTGGTCCTCTTCCTATGATTTTTTAATTTGGGGTATACATTTACATTGAGCCTCTATTATGTGTCTTTAAAATGTTATCATGCAGCTTGCTGGGATTTCATTTTGGCACTATACCTTTTAATTTCTGTTTAACTAACTTCCTCATTTTTGTGTCGTTCCCCCTTTTTGAATTAAATGCTACAGATTTTAGGTGACAAATCTGGAAAACTGTCTGAGATTGAGGTGTCTGTAGAGGAGGTTTTGGAACAAATGGGCTGCTTTGGTGTCCCTCCTCCCCCGCCATAAGTATGTTAAATTGTATTATGTTATGGTCACTATTGCCAAGAGGTTCAGCTATATTCCCCTATTGGACCAGATCCTGTGCTCTACTTAGGACTAAATCAAGTATTGGCTCTCCTCTTGTCGGTTCCAGGACTAGCTGCTCCAAGAAATGGTCATTTAAGGTGTCAAGAAACTTATCTCTGCATCCTGTCATGAGGTGACATGTACCCAGTCAATACGGGGATCGTTGAAATCCCCCATTATTATTGAGCTTTTTATTTTTATAGCCTTTCTAATGTCCCTGAGCATTTCACAGTCACTATCATCATCCTGGTCAGGTGGTTGGTAGTATATCCCTACTGCTATATTTTTATTATTCAAGCAAGGAATTGCTATCCATAGAGATTCTATGGTACAGTTTGACTCATTTAAGCTTTTTATTTCATTGGACCCTATACTTTCTTTCACATGTAGTTACACTCCCCCACCAGTACAACCTATTCTGTCCTTCCAATATATTTTGTACTCTGGTATTACTGTGTCCCATTGATTATCCTCATTCCACCAAGCTTCTGTGATGCCATTATATCAATATCCTCATTTAATATGAGGCACTCAAGTTCACACATCTTAGTATGATGGGGGAGGAACACTTGCACACTAGCTGGACAGCACTGAGCTCCAGAACATTGATGTGTAGGGTGGCCTACTTTGGAGACCCCTTCCCTTGGACCTTTAAGTGGTTGAGATGTGCTCCTCACCCATAAATTGAAAAGTCCTTTAGAAGCGTCATTGTTGGTAGAGGCCAGGAAAAAAGGTAGTCCACTGCTTACCTGGGTTGGAGCCCTACACAACTCTAATGAGGAGAGGATTTCTCAAGGGATTATGGCCACTCAATCTGTGCTGTACCTGTTTGGCAGACATAATAATCTCAACATCCCTTGAAAGGACTGCAAATGAAGTCTGGTATGTTATATGACATATGTGCATGCAAACATGTGCCCCAAGAGTCTGCAGCAGTCCTGCTGGTGTGCTGGGATAACTCTAGGGTTGGCATAAAGTTGATCTCAGTCTGCAACCTTTCACAGACGTGGGGTCTAACTGTGCCCTGATAAATGCTAAGCTCTGAGTTGGGATCAGCATTGTTTTTTCTCTGTTAATCCTGAATGCCAGTATGGCAAAGAGGTCTTGTGTCCTTTAAAGTGAGTCGGTCACTTGCTGGGTAAATTTCCCCCCTACAATATGTCTAAGTAGAGATACACACAGATTCCTTGTCTTATCTACAGATGGCCACTAGAGCTAGAACTTTGGTGAACATTCCTGGTTCCATGAAGATGCTGAAGGAACCGTAGGTACTTCCTGCGAGCTGGTTGTATTGAGATGTGAGGCCTCTTGAAAGTTGAGAGCCACGAATCAGTCCATAGGATCCAAGGGGAGAGTACAGAGGCAAGTGTAACCATATGGAATTTGAAGTAATAGATGAAGGTGTTGAGGCAATGAAGACCGACGATAGGTCTCCAACCCCCTTTCTTCTTTGGGATTAGGAAGTAGTGAGAATAAAATCCCCTGCCCCTGTATTCTGGGAGTACTTCCTCTACCACTCCCAGTTGAATGAGGGAATCCACATCTTGCCTCAATAGTCTTTTGTGAGAAGAATCCCTGAAGAGGGATGGGGAGGGTGGAAAAGGGATTGGAACAGCTTGAAACTGGACATGATACACCTTTCTGATGATCTCAAGGACCCACTGGTCTGAGGCTATCTGAAAAAAACGTTACCTACCTCTTGTAACTGTTGTTCTTCAAGATGTGTTGCTCATGTCCATTCCAAGTAGGAACGTGCGTGCTGCATGCACAGTCGTTGGAAGATTTTTCCCCTAGCAATACCCGTTCGATCGGCTGTGGAACCCCCTGAAGTTGTGCCTTTATGGCGGTGTATATAGGTCCCTATCAACCCGCCGCCTCTTCAGTTCCTTCTTGCCAGATATTCTGACAGAGGGGAGGTGGGCGGATCTTGAAATAGACATAAGCAACACATCTCAAAGAACAACAGTTACGAGAGCTAGGTAACTGTTTTTTCTTCTTCAAGTGCTTGCTCATGTCAATTCCAAATAGGTGACTCCCAAGCCTTACTCAGGAGGCAGGGTCGGAGTTCATGGAATCGCTGATTGTAGCACCGCTCTGCCAAATGCTGCATCGTCTCTGGCCTGCTGTGTAATGGCGTAGTGCGACGTAAAAGTGTGGATCGACAACCACGTCACTGCCCTGCAGATGGCTTGAATAGGACCTTGTGCCAGGAACGTTGCTGAGGATTCCTGTGCCCTTGTGGAGTGTGCCATGAGCGTAGAGGCAGGAATCTTTGCCAAGCTGTAACGCGCATGAATACAGGACGTGATCCAAGAAGAGATCCTTTGGGACAAGACTGGAAGCCCCTTCATCTGCTCCTCAACTGCAATGAAGAGTTGCATTGATTTCCAGAATGACTTCATTCTTTCAATGTAGAAGGCTAATGATCGTCTGACATCCAGGGAGTGAAGCATTCATCCCCTGTTGCTAGTGTGAGGCTTAGGAAAGAACATAGGGAGAAAAATGTCCTGGTTCATGTGGAATTGCAAAACTACATTTGGGAGAAAGGCAGGACGTGGTCGCAACTGCACCTTGTCCTTATAGAATACTGTGTATGGAGGCTCCGAAGTTAAGGCCTTAAGCTCAGAGATCCTCCGGGCTGAAGTTATAGCCACCAAGAACACTACTTTCCAGGAAAGGTATAGGAGGGAGCACATTGCTAAGGGCTCGAAAGGAGGTCACATCAGTCTAGAGCAGGGGTGGGCAAACTATGGCCCGCGGGCCACGTCTAGCCTCTCAGACTTTTTAATCCAGCCCTCCAGCTCCATTGCCCCTCTCTGCTTGCCCAGCGCTCCCACCAGAGAGGGAGGTCTGGGGCTTGCCCCACTCTGGCGCTCCAGCCGAGGAGCGGGGTCAGGGGCTAGCCCCACTCCACCTGCCCAGCGCTCTGGCTGGGGAGCGGGGTTGGGGGCTTTCCCCGCTCTGCCCACCCAGCGCTCCCGCTGGGGAGCAGGGTCAGGGGACTTGCCCTGCTCCGGCGCTCCAGCTGGGGAGCAGGGTTGAGGGCTTGATGAGGTGGGTGGGCCTGGCGCAGTGTGTCTTTTCTGATTTAAAAAAACACATTGCCATCGCAGCTCTTTTGAAAATGGGGCCCTTCAGGGACGCTGCAGGAATGATGTTATTTCATCTCTGCATGAAGTATGTAGCGTAGTACATTGAAAAGTTTTTGCTAACATAAAATTTGTGTTCAGACAGGAGTAAAATTGTGTGGTAAAACCAACAAACAGCTCAGTAATGTAATTTTCTAGCAGTGCATTGTTCAACAGAATTATTTTAATAATGTTGATGTTTAAAGAAACTTATGCTGTTACTATTTGAACATGAATTGTTAATTTTTTGATCATTCATGGCTTGCCATACAATTTGCATACCTGATGTGGCCCTCAGGCCAAAAAGTTTGCCCACCACTGGTTTAGAGAGCACCAGGTTGAGATCCCATCGGGGAATTGACTGTCTTCCTTGAGGGTACAGCCTTTCTATGCCTTTGAGGAAGTGGCCCACCATGGGGTTTGCAAAAACAGAGTGACCAATTGAACTGGGTTGGAAGGCTGAGATAGTGGCCAGGTGCACCTTTACTGACCATACTGACAGACCTTGCTGTTTTAAATGCAGCGAACAGTCCAGGATAAAGGGAATTCATGACTGTAAGGGTGGTATGTCATTTTGTAATGCCCAAATGAAGAATCTTTTCCACTTGGCCAGATACGTGGCCCTGGTGGATGGCTTTCCGCTGCCAAGGAGGACCTCTCTAACAGGGTCTGAGCATGTGAGCTCCAAAGGGCTTAGCTACAGAGTTTCCATGCCACTGCAGATTGGGATGCTGGAGGTGGTCATGGTCCTGTGTGATCAAATCCGGGAACAGGGGCAGGGTTATCGGCATGTCCACTGACAGTCTAGAAGCGTGGTGAACCAGTGCTGGCGTGGCCCTGCTGGTGCTATTAATATAATTGATGCTCCCTCCCTCCCTTCTGACCTTCAGCAGGACCTTGTATACAAGCAGGAAGGGCAGGAATGTGTATAAAACAGAGGTGGGCAAACTACGGCCCATGGGCCACATCCAGCCCGTGGGACCCTTGTACTCGGTCCCTGAGCCCCCGGCCCGGGAGGCTCGCCCCTGGCCCCTCCCCCGCTGTTCCCCTTCCCTTGCAGCCCCAGCTCACTGCACCGCCAACGCAATGCTCCAGGCGGCGCAGCGGGCTGCAAGCTCCTGGGGCAGTGCAGCTGCTGAGCCCGGCCTGACCCTGTGCTCTGTGCTGCACGGTAAGGGGGCAGGGAGCAGGGTGTGTTGGATAGAGGGCAGGTGAGTTCGGGGGGTAGTCGGGGGGGTGGATAGGGGTCGGGGCAGTCAGGGGGCGGGGAACAGAGGAGTTGAATGGGGGCAGGGGTCCTGGGGGGGCAGTCAGGAAGCGGGGGGATTGGATGGGGTGGCGGGGGGGCAGAGGTTCCAGGGGCAGTCAGGGGACAGGGAGAAGGGGTGGTTGGATAGGACAGGGGTCCCTGGGGGGCAGTAAGGAAGGAAAGGGGGGGTTGGATGGGTTGGCAGGGGGGTAGCCAGAGGCAGGGGTTCTGGGGGCGGTCAGGGGACAGAGAGAAGGGGTGGTTGGATGGGGCAGGGGTCCTGAGGGGGCCATCAGGGAATGGGGGGGTTGGATGGGGCAGGAGTCCTGGCAGGGGGAGCTGTCAGGGAGCGAGAAGCAGGGGTGTGGGGGCCGGGCCACGCTCCCCTCCCCTAACCGGCCCTCCATATAATTTTCGAAACCCGATGCGGACCTCAGGCCAAAAAGTTTGCCTGCCCCTGGTATAGTAAATGGCCCTTCCAAGGGAGGAGTATAGCATCTGCAAGTGAGCCCGGGCTGTGATTCAGGAAGGAGCAAAACTGGTGACACTTCCTGTTATATTTTGTTGCAAACAAATTTATTTAGGGAAACCTCCACTGTTGAAAGATGTTGATCACAACATCCGGACGGAGGGACCACTCGTGATTTTGAAATGACCTGCTGAAATGATTGGCCAATTCGTTCTGGGAGCCTGGAAGGTACAATTCCTCTAGATGTATTGAATGGGCTATGCAGAAATCCCACAGCTTGAGGGCTTCCCACCACAGGGGAGAGTCGCGAGCACTGCGCTGTCTGTTTATATAGAGCATCACTGTCATGTTGTTGGTCAACACCTATACCGGGGTGGCCAACCCGAGCCTAAGAAGGAGCCAGAATTTACCAATGTACATTGCCAAAGAGCCACAGTAATACATCAGCAGCCCCCATCAGCTCCCCCACCTCCAACTCCAGGACCTCCTGCCTGCCAGCAGCCCTGCCAATCAGCACTTCCCCCTCCCTCCCCGTGCCTCCTGCCTGCTGCGATCAGCTGTTTCACAGTGTACAGGAGGCTCTGGAATAGAGGGGGGAGGAGCAAGAGTGCAGCAGGCTCGGGGAGGGGGCAGGAAGGGGTGGGGGCCTTGGGGTAAGGGTGGAGTGGGGGCGGTGCCTGGGGTTGAGCAGTGGAAAGTTGGCAGCTGTAGCTCTAGCTCTGGAGTCAGCACCTATGCAAGGAGCCACATATTAACTTATGAAGAGCCACATGTGGCTCCGGAGCCACAGGTTGGACACCCCAACCTATACACATCTGCCCTCCAGATGGGCCTGGAACGTCTGACAAGCAAAGTGGACTGCTCTTAGCTCCCAGACGTTGATGTGCAGCGAAAGTTATGCCTGGGACCAGAGGCCCTGAGTCCTCCTGAGTGCACTCTGAGTGCACCTCTGCCCTGAGCACACCCCGATCCCACTGCCGACACATCCGTGACTAGAGACATTGAGGGTTGGGGCCTGGAGAAAGGCACTGCTGTGTACACTGCTTGTGGGTTGAGCCACCACAGGAGGGACTCGATAACTGGAGGAGGAAGTGTAACTAACTTGTCTAGGCTGTCTCGGGATGGCCTGTACTCTGAGGCCAGCCAGGCCTGCAGAGGCCGAAGCCAAAGTCTTGCATGCTGTACTACATATGTACAAGTGGCCATGTGACCGAGCAGCTTTATGCAACCTTGGGCTGTAGTAGTGGGGTATTGCCTTAGGTCCTCTGTGATGGTGCCCATACTCAGAAAACGGGACTCCAGAAGGAAGGCTGGCTTGACCTGAGTCTAAGAGAGCTCCAATTAATTCTATTTTCTGCGTAGGAGTTAGAGCTGATTTAGGCACATTCAGTATTAGTCCGAGCTCTTTGAAAGTCTGTTGTATGAGGTTCATATGATGTTCCATCCGGGCTTTGGTACAGCCCTTGACAAGCCAGTCATCTACGTATGGGAAAACTTGTACTTGGGAAGGCAGCAACAATGGACATGCTTTGGTGAACACCCGAGCAGCCGCTGATAGCCCAAACGGGAGAACTGTGAACCGATAATGAGAGTTGTTGACCACGAAGCAGAGGAACCACCTGTAGGATGGCATAATCGACACATGGAAGTATGCATCCTTCAAGTCGAAGGCGGTGTACTAGTCCCCCAGATCCAGGGTGGGAATAATGAAAGCCAGAGAGATCATGCGGAACTTCAGCTTTTTCATGAATTTGTTGAGGTTCTGCAGGTCCACAACTGCTCGTAACCCACCTTTGGCTTTTGGGATTAGGAAATATCGGGAATAGAAACCCTTGTTCCAGGACTCCTGAGGGACCTCCTCTACCACTCTGGTTTCTAGGAGCACTTGCACTTCCTGTATGAAAAGTTGGTTGTGAGAAGGGTCCCTGAAGAGGAATGGGAAAGGGGGGTGGGAGGAAGGAAGGGAACAGAATTGGAGAGAATATCCCAATTCTACTGTGTGCAAGACCCACTGGTCTGAGGTGATCTGGGCCCAGGCCTGGTAAAAATGGGGTAGACGATTCAAAAACGGGGAGAAGGATCCAGGATTGTGACTGGTGTGTCGCCCCTGGGTGCACCTTCAAAAGTTTTGTTTGGGAACTGAAGACTGTCTCACCGAGCTCTGGCCCTGGTTGGAAGATGGCTGTGGAGGCGTTTGCCTATTACTCCTACCGCGCGTCCTACTATAATCTTGTCTGAACTGAGAGGGTAGAAGCATGGCGGGAGCTGAGGCTTAAAATGCTTTCTTTGTGGGGCTGGCATATGGAGCCCCAGGGATTTTAATATTGCTCTTGAGTCTTTGAGACTGTGAAGCCTGGACTCCATTTGCTCTGCAAACAGACCCAACCCATCGACGGGCAAGTCCTGAATCGTTTGTTGGACCTCATGTGGAAGGTCCAAAACTTGCAGCCAAGATCTCCTTTGCATGGCTATAGCGGTGGACATCATTAGGGTCACCGAGTCTGCTGAGTCTAATGCAGCTTGCAAAGAGATCCTTGCAATAGCCTTGCCCTCCTCGAGGATGGCTCCAAAGTCAGAGCGAGTCAGCTGGGAGTAACTCCTTAAACTTGGACAAAGTGTTCCCAGAGTTAAAATTACAGTGGCTGAGGACTGCTTGTTGACTGGCAATCCGAAGATGTAGCCCCCCGGTGGACCTTATGGCCGAAGGGGTCCAGCTTTTTTGTCTCGTTAAATTTGGATGTAGGACCCTGTTGCCCTGGTCTTTCTTTTGTGTTTGCCACTGCCACAACCAGCGTGCCTGGCTGAGGGTGCGTGAATAGGTATTTGTACCCCTTGGACGGTACAAAGTACTTCCTTTCCACCCCTTGGCCGTGGGGGGAATGGAGGTGGGAGTTTGCCATAGGTGGGAGTTTGTGATATTCTGGATGATCTTGTTCAAGGGTAAGGCCACCCTTAAAGGACCCCTGAGCGTCAGGATCTCCACCATGGGATCCACTTCTTTTGACATCTCCTCCGCCTGGAGGCCCAGATTTTGTGCTAACCTTCTGAGTAGCTCTTGGTGGGTTCTATTGTCCATAGCCAGAAATGTGGCAGATGAACCCGCTACTGCCTCGTCTGGGGAGGAAGAGGATGATGCCCTTAGTAGCACCGGGTCCTCCCGAACCTCTAACTTGTGGAGGTCTTCCCATGCTGATACTTCCAGCACGGTGCCCTGGGCTGACCCTCTGTGATTAGGCACGGAAGTCTGTTCATTAAATTGGAAAGTCTATCCTGTAACAGAAATTGATATGCAGAGAGAGGTGTCTGAAAATTTGACACCCTCATCTGAGGGGGTCCACCCACAGAAATCTAAGTCCTTCATGTCTTTTCTTCTGAGGGGTAGATTGGTCTAGCCTTACAGCTTTGCAAGGCTGGCGTTAGGGGGTAGGAAGCAGGGCAATTGCCTTGGGCCCCATGTCACAGGGGCCTGGCACTGGGGGGCTTGGGCTTCAGCCCTTGGCAGCGGGGCTTTGGCTTTAGAAACATTGCAGAAATCCAGTGTATGAACAGGTGAGACAGGGTGGGGGTCCACTCCTTAGTTTCTGCCCTGGGCCCCAGTGCGTCTAACACCTTCCCTGCTGCTTTGACCTCTCAAGGGATGTACTACAAGTATACTGGGAGGGTATTAATGGAAATATTCAAACCCTTTAGCAGATGCCTGGTATCTCCTGTCTGCCCTTTTCAGTGTCACTGTGATTAAGGAGATGAGGGTATTCCAGATCAAGGTGGATGGTTTGAGTAGTCCATTATTAAGAACCCTGGACTTCAGAAAAGCAGACTTTGACTCCCTCAGGGAACTGATGGGCAAGATCCCCTGGGAGAATAACATGAGGGGGAAAGGAGTCCAGGAGAGCTGGCTGTATGAGGTTACAGGGACAAACCATCCCAATGTGTAGAAAGAATAGTAAATATGGCAGGCGACCAGCTTGACTTAACAGTGAAATCCTTGCTGCTCTTAAATAGAAAAAAGAAGCTTACAAGAAATGGAAGATTGGACAAATGACCGGGGGGAGTATAAAAACATTGCTTGGGCTTGCAGGAGTGAAATCAGGAAGGCCAAATCACACCTGGAGTTGCAGCTAGCAAGAGATGTTAAGAGTAACAAGAAGGTATGTTAGCAACAAGAAGAAAGTCAAGGAAAGTGTGGGCCCCTTACTGAATGAGGGAGGCAACCTAGTGACAGAGGATGTGGAAAAAGCTAATGTACTCAATGCTTTTTTTGCCTCTGTCTTCACGAACAAGGTCAGCTCCCAGACTACTGCACTGGGCAGCACAGCATGGGGAGAAGGTGACCAGCCCTCTGTGGAGAAAGAAGTGGTTTGGGACTATTTAGAAAAGCTGGACGAGCACAAGTCCATGGGGCCGGATGCGTTGCAGCCGAGAGTGCTAAAGGAGTTGGCGGATGTGATTGCAGAGCCATTGGCCATTATCTTTGAAAACTCATGGCGATCGGGGGAGGTCCCAGATGACTGGAAAAAGGCTAATGTAGTGCCCATCTTTAAAAAAGGGAAGAAGGAGGATCCTGGGAACTACAGGACAGTCAGCCTCACCTCAGTCCCTGGAAAAATCATGGAGCAGGTCCTCAAGGAATCAATTCTGAAGCACTTAGAGGAGAGGAAAGTCATCAGGAACAGTCAGGGTGGATTCACCGAGGGCAAGTCATGCCTGACTAATCTAATTGCCTTCTATGACAATATAACTGGCTCTGTGGATGAAGGGAAAGCAGTGGACGTGTTGTTCCTTGACTTTAGCAAAGCTTTTGACACTGTCTCCCACAGTATTCTTGCTAGCAAGTTAAAGAAGTATGGGCTGGATGAATGGACTATAAGGTGGATAGAAAGCTAGCTAGAGTGTCGGGCTCAACGGGTAGTGATCAATGGCTCCATGTCTAGTTGGCAGCCAGTATCAAGTGGAGTGCCCCAGGGGTTGGTCCTGGGGCCGGTTTTGTTCAATATCTTCATAAATGATCTGGAGGATGGTGTGGATTGCACCCTCAGCAAGTTTGCAGATGACACTAAACTGGGAGAAGTGGTAGATACGCTGGAGGGTAGGGATAGGATACAGAGGGACCTAGACAAATTGGAGGATTGGGCCAAAAGAAATCTGATGAGGTTCAACAAGGACAAGTGCAGAGTCCTGCACTTAGGACAGAAGAATCCCATGCACCGCTACAGACTAGGGACCGAATGGCTCAGCAGCAGTTCTGCAGAAAAGGACCTAGGGCTTACAGTGGACGTGAAGCTGGATATGAGTCAGCAGTGTGCCCTTGTTGCCAAGAAGGCCAATGGCATTTTGGGATGTATAAGTAGGGGCATTGCCACCAGATCGAGGGACGTGATCGTTCCCCTCTATTTGACATTGTTGAGGCCTCATCTGGAGTACTGTGTCCAGTTTTGGGCCCCACACTACAAGAAGGATGTGGAAAAATTGGAAAGAGTCCAGCGGAGGGCAACAAAAATGATTAGGGGACTGGAACACATGAGTTATGAGGAGAGGCTGAGGGAACTGGGGATGTTTAGTCTTCAGAAGAGAAGAATGAGGGGGGGATTTGATAGCTGCTTTCAACTACCTGAAAGGGGGTTCCAAAGAGGATGGCTCTAGACTATTCTCAGTGGTAGCAGATGACAGAAGGAGGAGTAATGGTCTCAAGTTGCAGTGGGGGAGGTTTAGGTTGGATATTAGGAACAACTTTTTCACTAGGAGGGTGGTGAAACACTGGAATGCGTTACCTAGGGAGGTCGTGGAATCTCCTTCCCTAGAAGTTTTTAAGGTCAGGCTTGACAAAGCCATGGCTGGGATGATTTAGTCGGGTATCGGTCCTGCTTTGAGCAGGGGGTTAGACTAGATGACCTCCTGAGGTCCCTTCCAACCCTGATATTCTATGATTCTATGATTCTAAGAATATGGTTAGTTACTCCATTGCGGGCTACCCAGCTGCTTATGTTATTTCTTTTGGATGGCATCCAGGAAGAATCTAGCATCTCTGCCATTATTTTAACAAGTCCTGGAAAGCCTTTAACTCAGGGGTGGCCAACCTGAGCCTGAGAAGGAGCCAAAATTTACCAATTTACATTGCCAGAGAGCCACAGTAATACGTCAGCAGCCCCGCATCAGCTCCCCTCACACTGCTCGTAGAGCCTCCCACCCACTGGCAGCCCCGATGATCAGTGCCTCCTCCTCCCTCCCCGCACCTCCTGATCAGCTGTTTTGTAGCATGCAGGAGGCTCTGGGGAGGAGGTGGGAGTAGTGAGGGCACGGCAGGCTCAGGGGAGGGGGCGGGAAGGGGTGGAGGGGGGCAGGGCCTGTGGCAGACCCAGGGGTTGAGCAGTGAGCACCCCCCGGCACATTGGAAGTTGGTGCCTGTAGCTCTAGCCCCGGAGTCGGTGCCTGTACTAGGAGCTGCATGTTAACTTCTGAAGAGCCGCATGTGGCTCCGGAGCCACAGGTTGGCCACCCCTGCATTAGCTCATTCATTGAAGCAGTGGATGGAAGATTAACTGCCTAATCTGAGGAGGAGGATGAAATGGCCAGAGCTGATGACTTTCTGTGGAGTAATTATGCCCACTATATTTGTTCTTTTCCTCATTTTGGCTAATCTATGGGGGAGGAGAACCCAGGAATAGGGGGTCTTTACTGGAAAAATGTTCTTATACAGAACACAACTAAACCAACTGGCAAAGAAAACTTACCAATACTAAGCTAAAACTAACAATAAACTTCACAAACTGTAGGAGAACTAAGCTAGCTACACACTAAGAGCAAGGAATGCAGATACTACAGGGTTCTGTCTCACAGATACTATAAGGTTCCATTTCGGAGGCATCGGTGATAAGAAGGAATGGAATGTGGTTGTGGCTGCCCCACCCTTTATGCCTTCAGCTCTGGGGAGTGAGAGGGCACTCAGGGCACATGTGCAGCCCCAGCAAACACTGATATTAAAAAGATTCCAATCTCACACACTAAGAGTGGAATCTGTGTGGACAATCACTCAAAGAAGAAAGTCAGACTACTAATGCATTGTGACGAAGATGCACAACCTACAGTAGATGCATGCAACTAGTCGCTAGGCAATTTAGCAGCCTTTAAAAAATTAGGCAATGAACTTTTGACTTGGTAATGAGGATCCACTGTAGAATACTCCCTTTGGAGAAAATTCATGTACACCAGCTTTATAATATGCAAAGAGAAAATTAAAAATGAAGCAGTATACTTGTGTGTATAAAGTAAATATATAATGTAAAAGCCTGCATTTACTAGTGTACTTACCAATCTGAATGATCTGAGAACAGATAATCCTTCCACATTTGCAAGACCAAGCTCCATTAAACTAAGGCTCACAATAAAACCATCAAAAATATTCCAGCCTTCTTGGAAATAATAATAAGGATCCATGGCAACTATCTTGAGAAACATTTCTGCTGTGAAGATGCCAGTAAAGACCTAAAGGTAAAAGATAATCTGTTACACAAATAATATTGAAGAACATTTTAGATAAAAATAATAGTGACAATTTTTAACAAGTTATATGTATCCGGTGACTCTTACCAGAATAGAAGGGCTTTCTATGATAAATCTACATAGATTCTAAATATTTCTGTGCACTGATTTAGCAATCAAATTCAGAAGTGTAGCTAAAATATGCCTCACAACATTTAATTGCTAAATGGGAACGAGCAAAGAAGGGAAATAGGTCTTCTCTTCAAACTGCTAATAAGCATGTATGGAGATTGTGACAAAGAACCCATTCTAGTTGTTCCTTCCTTCTCAAATGCCATCTTTGCTCAATTTCTTGAGATAAGGCTAAACTTATTTGAGACCAGATTTTTCCATTTTGACATAGACTATATGGAGGATGGTGTGAAGCAACCTTTCTCCCGAATGATCTCCAGAAGGCACTATCAACCCACGGCACCATCTTCTTGATTGGACTATGTTCTCCCCTGTGCATCTGTACATATTGCTGTCCCAGTGCACAGGGGTCAGAACCATGGCCCTCTTCCTGTTCCATCCTTTGGGGTTGCTAGCTCATCAGGAAGAGTTAACAGAAAGCAGTTTCTATACTTAGAAGAGTAAAAGGACTGCAACTGCTACTCAGTCATGGTCTATAATTATCTGATAGTAAAGGGCTCTGTAACCAAGCAGACAAATATGTGACAAGATCCAACGGCTAGAAGGTGAATGTAGAAAAATTCAAACTAGAAATATGGTGAAACAGCTTACCTATGGGGTCTTTAAATCAAGACTGATTGTCTTTCAAAAAGATCTAATTCAGCTACAAGTTATTGCACTAGATGCAGGAATCACTGGCTGAAATACCCTGGCTGTGTTATATAGGTGGTCAGAGATGATCATAACTGTCCCTTTGAATTGTGTCTGCCTCTAGTGTAGGAGAGTACAAGATGGGGGTAGTTTCTTCTGCCCTTCCTCACCCACCCAGGCACATTCTGACCCCAAATCTGGGTTCTATTGAACAAGGAAGTACCTCACAAATAAGGCATAGGGTGTGTATTTTGTAACCACATTGCAATTTATCGACAAGAGTGATCCTCTGTATTCTGTCACTCTGATTACCATTTCTGAGAGCATGCCTTTCTGTAAATGAGATCAATGACAATTCAGAGAGCCATTCAAAATATCAGATAATTTTACAGGACTTCTGGTGTCTGCTCCTTATTTGTTCTACACCTAGGAGAATTTTTTTGAAGGGGAATTAATTAAACTTTTTTATTAGCAGTCTGTATAGGCAAAACTGGAGACATGCTTTTGAGGTCTCTTACAAACATCGCATGAAAGAAAAGACAAACAGTGTATCTTAAACATGCATAGTTAAACAGAGCTGCCCATGAGCATATCATAGACTGTACAAAATATCTTTCTAAGATGTGTAAGGACACTCAATAATTCTTTTCAAGAGAAATGTATTTGTATGTCACATAATACATTATGAAAGACTTACCAGATTTCCTACTGAAAGCACGTGACTAAACTGTTCCGTCATTGGATAATGCTCCATGGCCATAAACAATGTGTTTAAAACAATGCAGATAGTAATAGCAAGATCGACAAATGGATCCATCACAATCAAATTTACAATATGTTTTACTCTTAACCATGGAGTGCAGCAATCCCAGATCAAGCATGTGTTAGCAAATTTATACCAGCATGGTGGGCATTTCTGCCTGGATTCTTCAAGTTCTAGAGGGAAAAGTGTAAAACAAATTCAAAAAGACAGCTCTTTATTATATGTATCAAGTGGGTTTTGTTTTAAGGCCTAAGCATTCTTCTTAATGTTTAGGTGACAGAAATGGCATGATGAAACAGAGCCCTTGCGACCCAGACTGATGTCCAGCCACAGCAAAAGTTAAATAATTAAAAAGAGGAATTTGGACCAATAAATTCTCAAACTGGTGTTAAAAGAATCCTAACTATTCAATTAATAAAATAGCCATTCACAAACCAGAATCTAAATAGGAAGCAAAACACAGCTTTAATTCAAAGGATAGCATAGCAGAATCCTGGTGTATGTGGAAGAGTAGTATAGTTCAAATTGCATCTTGCCCATGGGACTTAATAATTTGATATTCTTGTTCCAAACAAAATGCCAGATGACTCCTAACACTGAATTATGGTCCAGGAGCACAAAACTCTGGGTCATGCCCATTTTGGCCTGAGTTATCAGACTTACATCTCCAGGCTTAAACCCACTAGATGGGATTTATTATAATTTACCACTGGAAAAAAAAGTGAACCCTATTTGTACATTTATTTCTTCAGAAACAGTACACCTTGAAAATCTGTGCATGGGGTTTGGTCCGCTGCCACAGAAAACACATGTAATTCAAGGTGATTTACAATAGGTGCTAGCAGGGCCCACCTACTAGCTCCTTCTGAGAATGGCTTACATCAGCTGGAGAAACACTGAAAGAGCTGGTTAATAATCTAAACAGTAATCCTCTTGTGCTGTAGAACCAAATATGTTTCAACTTAATTATATACATTTCCTTCTTAGATCTGCGATTCTAGACAGTGATTCCAGGGTGGGTTAGGATAGCCAGGCATTATGTTTAGAAGAAAAACAAAACAGGTAAGCATTAATTATTTTCTCTCTCTCTCTCAAAAGATATGTTTGTAAGTCCTATATATAAGAGACATAACAACAACAACTTCTGGAAGTGAGAACATAACAGCAGCCATACTGGGTCAGGCCAAAGGTCCATCGAGCCCAGTATCCGGTCTTCCAAAAATGGCCAATGTCAGGTGACCCAGAGAAAATGAACAGAACAGGTCATCCTCAAGTGAACCATCCCCTGTCGCCCACTCCCAGCTTCTGGCAAACAGAGGCTGGGGACACCATCCCTGCCCATCCTGGCTAATAGTCATTGATGGACCTATCCTCCATGAACTTATCTAGTTCTTTTTTGAACCCTGTTAGTTATAGTCTTGGCCTTCACAACATCCTCTGGCAAGGAGTTCCACAGGTTGACTGTGTGTTGTGTGAAGAAATACTTTTGTTTGTTTTAAACCTGCTGCCTATTCATTTCATTTGGTGGCCCCTAGTTCTTGTGTTATAAGAAGGAGTAAATAACACTTCCTCATTTACTTTTCTCGACACCAGTCATGATTTTATAGACCTATATCATATCTCCCCCTTAGTCATCTCTTTTCCAAGCTGAAAAGTCTCAGACTTATTAATCTCTCCTCATATGGCAGTTAAACTCCTGATCTAGTTGAGGTCAGGAGTTTAGCAAGATCTTAAAAAAACAAGGATATGGGACTATATGGCAATTTGTATGTTTCTACCACATTCTGCTTCTTGTGTGCCTTGAATAGACAGTTTATAATCCAACCTGAACACTGGGACCTTAGTCACCTTCTTCTATTGTACTGAGTAGGGAAGGCAATTTATAGATTGTAGGCATTTTGTGCAGGGAGTGTCATTTACTACTACAAATAATAATAATAAATATAAATAATTAATAATAACAAAGTGCAGTGTGGATAATCCTGAATCTATGAATTTGTCCTGATCTTGTATAGTGTATTTTCATTGCCTTTCACATGTTCATGTTATGCCATACATTTTCTTGTCTATGATGGGTTTGGAAAAAAAGAAAGCATCTCTCCAATGAGTTCTATTAAATTCTGACAATATCAAATATTCTGGAATTCTCATCATCTTTTTTTCCATGAAAAACATATAGGGTAATATGCAAATTTTTTTTCCATGAAGAACACATAGGGTAATACGCAAATTCATCAGTTCCCCACTTCCTTCTATAAGTTCTAGGGGAAATGCTGCCTGCAGGTGATTCAAATCTTCTTCCTTGGTTTCTATATCTAGTACTTCAATCACCTTCTGACACAGTATAGAACTTACCTGGGGATGGGATGTAGCACATGCCCTCATTTATTGCGTGAGCTTTTCTCTCAGGTTTATGAGACTGTTTTGCATATCTAATAGCTAGATTGGCCCTATAAATGTCAGAATTGGAGAGACTCAGGACCCAGACTGTAAGGAACCATTAAACCCCATCACTGCCCTTGTTATCCACCAATTATCCCAACAGAAATATCAGAGTACTAGAGTAAAAGAGAAGGATACATGACAGTTTCCCCATAGAAGTCAAACTAATTAAATAATTTTGGAGGCGTTTTATTTGCACATGAGAGTCAGAGACAGGGTCACTTAGCCGCTGTTGCTCTTTTATTTTGTACCCAATGGCTGTCACGGCTGAGGGTGGGGACCTCCCTAATCACTTCTACTAGTATTACTGTGACAGGAGTAGAAGAATCTGGTGATCGTCACTGACAGCATGAGTGGGCACCTCATCTGCTTGTTTGATAGTATTCCTTTGGGTGGAACCAAGGGAACCCAGTTGCTATTGGCATCTGTGCCTGTGGAACTCTTGCCTGTTTGTCTCTAGGACATAAATATGCCCTTAACCTTGTCCTCTTGGCACATAAAACCTTTCCTTCACCATTGTGATCTTGAGGTGCATGAGAGACATGTGCTTTTGCACTCTACAGTAAGAGGGGTGATGGGGTTGTTTTGTTTTAGTTACAATCTTCTCATTTTCAGATTCTATTTTGCACTGCTACCCAAGGTGAAGGGCCAAGAGGCTCAAGGTGGTAACAAAACCAATTAAAACAAGCCTACAAAAGACCTACAACTTGACCTTTAGCTATGAAGCAGTTAATTTTTTGTTTATTGTTTATTATCTAAAGTGGGTTCACTGTGGAAGGAAACAAAATCCTTGATGGGGCTACTCATGTGAGTAAATTTACTCATATGCGTGAGTCTTTTCAGAATCAGACCTCTAATTAAGCTCCAATCCTAAAACCATTCAAGCATGTGTGTAATTATTCATATGAATACTCCTCTCGACTTGAATGATTACATATGGTCATCCTTTATTATGATTTAATTAGAAACACCATGGCCTTGTCTACACTTATGGCAGCTTGTAGGGTACATGTAACTAACTGCTGCAGTGAAAAGGAGGCTGTGAACACAGTTCAGTGTGTAGCTTCACATGACAATGAAAGGGTCTGCCAGAAGGGAGGTAGAGGGACACTACACTGCTAAATAGCAGTGTAGATAGTGAGAGGCACCTTTGGGCCATGTAGATAGTATGTAGAGTATATACCATAAAGTTCTGGCATGTCTTGACTCTACTCATCTAAGCAATGCCTCATCATTGACACTGCTATTTATACCTGTGCTGGGAAGCATGCGGTGTCTGTACTCTACATAGTGCTGTAAGTCTAGACATAGCCTATATTGTTGTAGTGATACGACCTTGTGTTGTTATCCAATCTGATCTCATATATGAAGCATGTTTGAGCTGAGTCAGTGTTGCGATCCAAGACCTCTGCAGAAAAGACAGCTTCTGCTCCTGAAGGCAAGAAGTTCTAAGGACCAGCTGGTGATATTATCACTGTGACTCCACAAGAGGTAGAAATGGTGGGAATATTAGTGTAGGCAGTGAAAATAGATCTGATCTGAGCAGGGTTGGGTTATTTGGCAGCTAGAACACCAGTGGCTGCCTTCCAGTTGAATTGCATTTGTGAGAGTAATGGTGGGAAATTTTATGTAAAAAATCTAGCATTAACACAGCCCTAGGCCATGTCTATACCAAGAGCACCCTACTGGTACAGGAAAAATGGTATACTATCATGTCAATACACTCCTGATGTGGACACTTTGTACTGATATAATACAACCACTACCATGAGCAAAACAAGCTATACCAGTCACCAGCTTTGCCAGTATAGCTTCATCTACACTAAAGACATCTGCCAGCACAATTATGTCAGTCATGGATCACACCTCTTCATGCCCTGACTGACATAGCTAAGTCAAACAGGAAATCTGTGACAGAGCCAGGAGTAGAAGCCTAGTCTCCTAACTCACCATACTCTGCTTTAGCCACAAGACCATCCCTTCCCATATACACGTCCAGGGGAACAGAGTTTTTCTCTGTCCAGCTATTTATACTATTTATACTCAGTCATATCAGACATACCATGCTACATACCTTCCATTGTGTTTGTGAGTATGCTGGCTATACTCATTGCTCTTTGTCTTGCACTGGGCTCTGACAGGAAATCCATAGAAACGTGGTAAGAACTTGTTCGTCTCTTTCTTAATTCTGTTTCTGTTGTGGTACCCTGAAAATAAAATGCTGATAAAATAGACTATCACCATGTGTGTTGATTTAATAAGCAAACACTGTATGGATTCTGTAAAAATATAGTGAGTTTCTAGGAAAATGAGGGACATGTAGGTTCATATCCCCTGTATACTGATTTCATTTAGGTCCCAATTCAGTTAAAAATTTAAGCACAAGCCTAACTTTAAGCATGTGAATAGCCACATGGACTTCAATGGGACTACTTGTGTGCTTAAAGTTAGGCATGTGCTTATATACTTTGCTGATTCTGGGCCCAGAAATCCAATTTGAACGTCTTTCTCACATTGGATTTAACTATTTGAAAATTTGAAAAAAGATTAACAGAACTTGGCAGTGAGCTTTATTATAAATATCTTTCTAAATATGTGGCATATCTTTTCATAAATCTGTATTCGCACAGCCTACGTGGACAGGCAGCTGTGTGCACAAATGGGGAATGTGCATTTTCTTGGGTTACTTCTTCATTTAGACTGAATATCTATACAGTAAGCCTATATCTAAATTTTCAAACCAAAATCAAAGGACAAGAAATGTCTAATCACACTGAAATTTATACAAAAAATTAACCTGTAAGAATCCTGAATTGACTGAGAGTAGTGCTATCACAACCCATTCAAGTTAAACACAGTATTCTATTGACAGGGGTATGTAGAGTTAACGGGAGTTATACCATGATTTACTTTATTCCATTAATTATATATAACCCATTTATCATTTTTGTAATTTTTGACATCCATCTGATATAGGAATGCAGAACTTCCCAATTAAATCTTCGGGGGAAATGTACTGACTGCCTGGATATATAATAAAGCCATACATTTTGCATATTGCATTATTTACTATTTTATCTTGTTAATTCCTAGTGTATTAACAAGTATTTTCAGGTATTTAATTAGAGATTGCAAGACAAATCTCAGTTTGACCAACCAAAAAATCATTCCCAAGTGATTTCATTTTGTAGAAACACAGGCCTGTGTAGTAAGAAGAGGCCACCTTGCCTGAACTATTAGAAACTTCCTTAAATTCATAAAACAGCTACTGCTGGCAATGATCACCTCTGGGAGAAGCTGTCCAGTAGGTGACGTGAGAGCCGGAGGTCCACCAACTAAAGAAACCACTCCATTGCAATCTACAGTGCTGTGCATCTTGCCATTTGCTGGAAGCGCTGGTACCATTCTGGATGACCTACTGGCCTGACTGATGTTACTGTTGCGCCGTTCACCATGTCTATGTGGAACAAAGAGAGAACCTCTTCTACTCTCATTGTCTTCAAAAGTGCTATGTTCATCATCAGCAAAGTCATTTTCTGATCCTACATCCTTTGCTCGACCTCTGAAGCTGAAAAGACTCGTTCTGCTGCTGCGCCTTGGGGAAAACAGGGAGCCACGAATGCTCAGCAAAGACTGTACGAAAAGAAAATTATATAATTATTAGCTGAAAATTCTTAAAAAATAAATACAAAGTTAATATGTTCTAAAGATTTATGTCATGGACAAAGAAAGAGACTATTACGCACACGCTTTTAGGTGGCTTGGGAGTAAAATTAATAGGAAAGAGCACACAAGTGATTTCCACTGCCATAGTTACTTTGCCACTTAGAAAAATAAAATCAATCAGTTTAATTATAGTAAAAGACGCTGTTTAATGAAATTGCTTCCTCTAACTCTCTGCATATTTTATTGCATGTGGTTCATAAATTAATAAAACTGAAGCTAGACTCTTATTTATTCCTGCTTTGTGTTGGTCTGTATGCTTGGCTAAATAATTTTTTATGCAAATGTTTTGGGCCCTACTTTGTACTGACAGACAGCAAACAAATATGAGCTAGTTTAAAAAATGTAAATACTTTCCCTAGATATTATTCATTTAGGCCCCAATCCTGCAAGCAGTTCTCAGAGGTTTTTTTGTTTGTACGTAGAGTATATACCGTAAAGTTCTGGCATGTCTTGACTCTATTCATCTAAGCAATACCTCATCATCTACACTGCTATTTATACCTGTGCTGGGGAGCATGCGATGTCTGTACTCTACATAACGCCGTAAGTGGAGACATAGGCTATACTGCTGGAGTGATACAACCTTGTGTGATTATCCTATGTGATCTCACATACTAAACACGTTTGAGCTGGGTCAGTGTTGGGATCCAAGACCTCTGCAGAAAAGACAGCTGCTGAAGGAAGTGCGCTGTGGATTCTGTAGATGGCACTCTTCTCTCTCAGTCACCACTGTGCCAATGCCACAGGAGAGAAGCAAGTGGCACTTTTGCTGTTGGCACTGTGATCTTTTTTGAGACATAAAACCAAGATCTTGAAACTAATGAACACTTTCACATGAAAAATTTCACATGAAAATTTTTGCCATGTGCAGTGACTCTGTGTCCCTCAAATTTAGTTTTGTGTGAAGTTCATTAAATGGCTGCTTTGTCATTGCAAATGTGATATTTCAGATTATGAACATGCAAAATCTTGAAACCACTATTCACACTGAATGCACTCATTTTCACAAGTATATGGGCCCATTTTCATGAAAGAAACGTGAGAAGTGGCACATTTTTCCTTCAGGTGGGTTCATTTTTTTAATTTGCAATGAAAAACAAAATCTCTCTAATTCTAACAGCTTCATATTTCACTGCAAGCGTTTAACAAAAAGTCCTGACCATTTGAAATTATATTAAAGATCCTGTGACACCTTCTGCATGAATAAGGATGTTCACCTTGTGTCCTTACCATTACTGCACTCTCATGACAAACCGATGATGATGCAATAAAGACACAGTTTAATGGATAATACCACTGTACCTGATGTGGAGAAGAGAACCTCTTTTCATATGTCAGCCTGTTCCCTTCAATGGAGAATCGGAAACCTTTCCTTCTGATGCTATCTTCTGATTCAGATTTGTGAAAATCTTCCTCATCTTTCTCCTCTCCTTCAGACTGTTCCTTCTGTTTTCTCTTCTTCCTTCTGTTCCTTCTCTCTTTAGCACTCTTTGAACTCAACTTCGATGCTTCAGAAGAACTTTCAGAGAATCCTCCTACCCCACCTACTCCGCTGAACTCTCTTGAATCAGCTGCTACAGCAGCTGCTGCTGCTGCCTGTTGTGTCACAAAATTACACACAATTAAAATGTACACTAACATTTTTAAATTTATCTTTTTAAAGTGAGTGAATGTGATGTTTGTGTAAGCGAAGCACTGAACCCACTTCATAAAGCACAGCATATTGCACAAACCACCTTTTTGTCAATGTGCAAGGAACAATAATTCACCAGTCCACTGCAATCCAGACCAAAAATGGCCCTATATTCTTGCCCTGAACCTGACAGGGAGTAGAACAGTCCAGAAGAAAACTGCATCACTGGAGCAACAGGTGAACAATCATGTCTTTGTTGGATTAAAGAAGAGGGAACAATATAGCATTTGTGCAATGAATCTTAACCAGCAGACAAACTATACAAAGTTCAGGGAATGTAGTCAAAGAAAGAATGTAGAGAAAAGAAAATATAAGAGAAAAAAAATCCGCAGTAACAGGAGATAACATTTCCTTAAACCACCTTTGCTGGGTCCTATGCATATATGGATAGTTTCCAACTCCTTAATGGACTAGCTATGTCCAGTGACATCATTCCAGTCAGTGGTCTTCATAGAATTGAGTTAAACTATGTTCGGCAATAGCCCTGGTACTGCTTATAGTCTCTAACATTTGTAGAGAATTTGACTAAATAATGTTTTTTTTAAGGCTGAAGTCAGCACCAGATGTTGCTAGAAGGCACAGGTCAGCTGGTCTTTAGCCAGACACTTACCAGGAAGATACAGATCAACTCCACCTTTAATTAGCCACTGTCCAGTCAACCAACTAGTGCATTAGGAAGTGTGAGGGGTTTCAAAAAGAGGAAAGAGGCTTCAAAGTAGGACCCAAAGGTTCATGGATTCTAAGGCTAGAAGAGACCACTGTGATCATCTAGTCTGACCTCCTATATAACACAGGCATAGAACTTCCCCAAAATAATTTCTTGAATCAAGACATCCAGTCTCGATTTTAAAATTGTCAGTGATGGAGAATCCAATATGACCCCTGCTAAATTGTTCCAATGGCTAATTACTCTCACCATGTAAAATGTGTGCTTTTTTTTCAGTCTGTTTCCAAGTGATGCAACACTACTCTAGTGGGGAGCACTGCCCACAAAATATGTAAGTTTTCTTTCAGCCTGAATCTCTATTGTAATTTTCTGCTCAGTCTTGCCATTTTCACAGCAAAGTACCTGTCCTAAGTTACATTCAAGAAATGTAATGAAAAGTTATTTAGCTGTAAATAATTCATGTAGCAGCACCTGTGTTTTTTTCACATCTCCACCTGAGACTTCAATCGCCAGTGTCTCAGCTCAGTGTTCTTTACCAGATTTCTTACTAATCAACAGACTAAACTGATCATTTAGGCCTGAGTAAGGAGTAGAGCAGAGTCATCATTTCTTTATTTCTCACCCTTGCTCGGGGGCTGTGTTTGTGTGGGGGAAGTAATTTACTACTGTGAAGGGGGGCAGGGTTTATTCTCCTGTGTGGCTGAAAAGGACCAGGGCACAATCTTGCACTAAAGGAGGAATTTTGGATTACAAAGGTACCTGAGCTTCTTCTTGTTGTTTTTTCAATTGTTCAAGCATCTGCTGAAATTCTGCCTCCTTCTGCTCTGCTTCTTCCATGGTTGCTTGATTCTGTTCTTCATAGGCCATAGCAACAACAGCCAGGATCAAGTTAATCAGATAGAAAGAACCCAGGAAAATTACCAGAACAAAAAATATCATGTATGTTTTGCCAGCAGCACGTAGCGTCTGGGGAAAAAAGAAATAAATAGCTTTATCATTTTTTTAAAGTTACTACATAGTCTCTATACATTATAATTTATTAATGCACAATTCTAGTATAATAAGAGCTGTTGTGTCGACACAACTGGTTTTTGATAATTCATATAGTTTTTCCATGTAAAAATATTGTGGGTCATATTCTGCTCACAAGTGCAAAACTAGAGTTAAATGGGCCTTGCAGAAGAATCTCTACTGGGTTCAAGGTAAATAAGATTCTGCAGCTCAGCTGCTTCACAACTTCTACTACAAACTAGAGACTGTAGTAGTGTCAGCTGCCACAGCTCTCCCCCTAAAATGGGGTTTTATCCTGTAGATCTACATAGTAGAAGGGCCACGGTCACACCTTATCCTTCCACACCCAAGGAGGTTAGAGGCAAGATGTGCCCCTTAAGGAGGAAGTGGGGTCTAGTAACATACAGAACACTGGACTCGGAGCCAAACATGACTCTGGTATTCACTGATTGTGTTTATGCAAGATATGTTACCAATCTGGGTTCATTTACCCACCTTAATACAGTTATTCTTGATTATTCACAATTATTCTTATTATTTATGTATACTGAAGTATAACCTAAGAGCCTCAGTCATCCACCAGGACCCCATTGTGCTAGGTAGTAGAGAAACACAAAACACAAAGACAGTTCCTGCCCCAAGCATTCTCAGAGATATGTGGATGTAAAGCACTGTGTAAACGCTATGTTGTAGTTATAGTAGTAGTAATAGTGTTTATTTTAGTGGATCCTCACCAGCTGATAAAGATTCTCCCAAAAGTCCTGAGTCATCAGTCGAAAGAGTGACAAAAATGCCCAGCTGAATGTGTCAAAGCTCGTGTAGCCATAGTTGGGGTTTCTACCAGCTTTTACACATATATATCCTTCTGGACATTGACTATAAAAGAAAAAGAAATGCTACTTTAAATAGATACTCCAAATCATTACACACTACTGTACATCACAGGAATGTTCAGGATATGAGTTGCCAACATTCAGTCACTTACTCAAGATGAAATTATTATCAGCTAAAATTTTACTCCACAAAACAATCCAATAAAGGATGCTGTAAGGTTAACTAAGATAAAACAAATTAGAAAAGAAAAAAGTATGTTATTTTCTAAGAACACATCAACGCTTTAATGATAAAATGTATAATATGCTATCCTTCCCATTCACGCTCTTGATTCTCACAAGCTTGTCAGCTGTCAGCACATCCCCTGTGAAATTGCAAAAGAGTGTCCACTGGCATGGCTGATAATAAGGGAACTAATCAGCCAGATGGCAGCAAATGTTTATGCTCAAAGTATTTGAATGCCTACTTTTAGGGAAAGAGGCTAGCCTGACACACTTATATAGGAACATTATATAGGAAATTCAAGTCATGTTGATGCTGATACTCAGAAATCCAGTATCGTACTCCAGAAACTTTGTTGATTTGAAATAATACACTGTGGAAGACACTGCAGTGGGTTGTCCGCTTGAGTTTTCCTAAGTTACACTTGTACATATAAATGTTTTCATAAAAGACAATAAAATACAATGAAACATTTCTTACCCTGCATCTGAGCTATTGCCACACAGCAGAGCATCATTTTGTCCTTCCAAAAAGTAAAAATGACCTGTTTAAAAAGAGAAAGGGGGTGGGGGTAGGGGGGAAGTGTGGTGAATTTACTGAGAAAATGTGTTTAATCACCACATAAAGAAACCATTTAAATCTAAATTTAATCGTACAAAATAATATAAACTTTTGTGTTTGAAAGGAAATTAATATAACCATAATATGGAAACCACAAACATAATTTCAGGAGAAATATCTTATAATTTTAGAACTATGGAAGGAAGCAAAAATAATGTTTTTGACAAACAAAAGATTTTCTAACACATCTAGAAGATGCATTTCTTTAGAGAAACAGCAAAGCAACAGTACAGTAGAATCTTGTTAAGCCATACAAATGATTGGAAGGCCCTCTGTGGATTACCAAATTTATACATTTGCAAATAACTGAACAAATACCATGAAAAAATTACAAGTACGCTGAATTAACAAAATGTATTTGTCCATATGTTTTGATGTTAATTATTTATGATATTTCATAGGATACTTTATTCAACTACTACACTGTAATTTGTCAAAGTAATTAAAGCTTAGTAACATGAGAACTCAGTACAGCATGCTGCTATTACACCTCGATTTTGAGAAGTGGAGGGAGACCACCAAGCTGTGTGAGTGTGTATGAGAGAGGATTATTAAGCCGAATTCTCTGGTGATGTACATGGATCCATGTTCTATTGCACTTAAAGTTTCACTGTTGAATAACAAACATAATCAAGTTAAATCCCAAAGTAAATAAAAGTGCTGAGATGATTTTTAGATAGCCACAAAGGTGTTCAAAATTCAGCCCTTTAAAGCTATAAATTGGTGAAACCGCACATGAGCAAAGGGCTAGATTGTGCAACCCTTACTCATACTGACAAGCACTTACTCAACCAAGCAGCGTCATTGTCATATTTAGGATAATTTTAAAAATAAGTGCTCATCGGGGTGAGTAAGGGTTGCATAATTCAGCCCAATATTAAGGGAAAATCCAAATTCTATCATCAAGATGAAGAACTATTTGCTGAAAATTCCAATGGAAGCAAAAGAGATTGGAATACTATTTGGAATTAGCAGACTTTTCTTCTTTGGTATCTCCCAAACAATATATCCCAATATCTGTTTTTGGTCTAAAGGCTGACAGGAGTAAGGGGAACAGAGAATACTCATATCTGTAAGGAAAAACAAAAATATCTATTCTTTGTGGGCATTCAGGGGTAAAATTGCATTTCTGGTGTGCTTCATACTAATAGATGTAACTGGTCATTTTTTTTTACCTTTTGTCTCACAGTAAATTACCCATGAAGGAATAGAGACTATGCCTTTAGCAGAATAAAACTATGCTAAGAGGAAAACTGGCCTTCAGGTATAGACACAAAGCTTTCTGTTACGAAATCAGATGATATCCCACATGCAACATATTGGGCCAAAGGAATGACTAATCTTAAAATGCCAATGGCAGTAAGAATAGCTTTGATTCATAAAAGACAACTCATTTTACTTATGAAGATGAGTAAATGTCTGGGAAATGCAGACCATGAAAATGTATGATGGGCTTAGAGAATCTGAACTCTAGCTCAATTACCATTTTAATAGCAGTGATTGACAATTTAAACATATTGGCTAACAATGAGAATAAGCTGAAGTGTAATGGAAGGGACAGAATTCTTAAAATCCCTAAGGCAGATTCTTGCCCCCAGTTTCCTTTGTGCCACTCAAGGGGTGCAAATGGAATAGCAATTTACCCTATCTACCCTGTAGGGATTCCCCCTGGAATGGGGAATCTCTAATAGGTGTAGCACTGGCAGAATTAGCACAACTCTTGGTTCAAGTGGCACGTCACGGCAGGGAGGGGTGAGAGTGAGATGTTTGCTGGTTATCACCAGAAAGCAGACAGTCCCTTATGTCTATTCTGTTTTAAAACTCACTGCAGTGAGTCTTCGGGACCAGGTCTACAGACTTGGAATAAGGCTATGGTGTTAAAAACTGTTGCACAGATGTTTGGATTTGGGCTGGAGCTCAGGTTCTGAAGCCAGGGGATGGGGTGGGTTTCAGAGCTGGAGCTCCAGCCCAAGCCACAATGTTTTTGTGCCATAGTGTGAGCCAAGTCTGTAGACGTGGGCTCTGAGATTTGCTGCTGCACGTTTTAAAATGCAGTGTAGACTTACCCTTATGGACCATTGCCAGCTGGGCCACATCCAACCAGAGACTTAAAGAACTGTAACCAGCTCCTTAACGATATCGCTACACTACTGCAACCAGCATAAGCTGAACACAGTAGAGAATCTAATATAAATATTGACAGACAATCCACAGACCTTATGCCCCAGATGTCTTAAAGAAAAACTTCAGTCCCACTGTAAGGGATCTTCTAATAACTATATTTAGAGAGGAAGGATG